>NC_064258.1:4050000-8850000 GCF_003254725.2 Canis lupus dingo
TTAAAAAATCAGAAACCTTTAATATCAATGCTTAGACTCTCTCTCCAGAGATTCTGATTTAAGTCATACCTGGATAGTTTTGATGCAAAGCCACAGTTGAAAACCACTGATCAAATACAGTTATGACACTACTCATATGGCCTAGAAATAACCAAATTGAGATGTCGACTTGATATCTAACAGATGTAATCCTAATAACTCAATAGTTTGGTGTACTCTGGTCTATTCATATGACATAAGATGTAAAATAAATGAACTTCAATTATTCAGTTGGCTGTGGGTATGCTGACTGCACAATTTTTCAACTGTTTTATCTTCCATGCTGGGA
This sequence comes from Canis lupus dingo, assembly GCF_003254725.2. Taxonomy (NCBI): domain Eukaryota; kingdom Metazoa; phylum Chordata; class Mammalia; order Carnivora; family Canidae; genus Canis; species Canis lupus. Next base: position 4,050,329 of record NC_064258.1, read on the forward strand.
ATAATTTTACATCATCTATATCAGAGAATCACCAGGAATGACTTATTACTTTGACATAATACCCTAGAATCAGATGAGCTCAAGTGTGTCCTCTAGAACATGCTAACATATCTAAGCAATGGGTTGCAGGACACAGAAGGAAACTTGATAAAAAATTAGGAAAAGCTTGGCATAGGAGTCCCTAACTTTGGCTTTGGGGCTAGGTTCTACTACGAGTTAGCTCAGTGCTTAGGCCATGTTCTTCCCTGAGCTGGTTTCCCCACTTGCAAATAGGAGAGGTAGATTAAGAGACTGCTAAACTCCTTGTAGTCCTAGTTTACCTGGAGTTCTGGGTTAGATGGTGTACAGTATATGGTAATTAACCACCCCAAAACGCTGCACTGGAAAATTCACTATACTATTTCAAATCTCCTTTACGTCAAGCACAAATATACTGAAGTGCTGAATTAAATTTCGATCAGTACTTAGACCCCCTTTAGGAATCTTTTTTTTTTTTTCCTACAAGACTATTTCAATGTAGGACTTGTCATCTGTAATACATAAACTGATAGAAATTTTCTTTACATTTCACTTTAAGATGTTTTAGTGTATCCATACTCTAATATGTAAATATTAAGATGATGGGAAAGGGAATTGTGAGTTTTGAAACAATCAAGAACTCAGAGGAACTCTTCGGCCCACACTGGTAATAAATGCAGAAGAGTCCTGGAGCAGGCCTGGCATCAAAACAAAATATACAAAGAAGTTATGGGAAAACAACCTCACACTTAATGTTACACTTTCGGGCCAGAGGGTTTCATGCTTCACAAAAACCCATCCTTTGTTCTGGAAGACAGAGCATGTGCCCGTGGTGAGCCTAGATAAGAGAGAGGTCTAAGCTCTTTGATTGAATTCCCTGTCTAAAAGATGCCCCCTGCGAAGTTTTCAGAGTAAAAGAAGAGGGAGAGATGAAGAGAGAAAGAGAAAGGGAGAGGGAAGAGAGGGGAGAAAGAGAAATAACTTGTTCTATTTTATGCCAGGTCATACCAAACTAAGGGGAAAAGAGGTGACAGAGTCACAGATAGTCACAGAATAGTATTTAAAGGCTCCAATTTTGTGACATAAAAATGCATGTTACCTAGAGCTGTCCCACCTGTGTGCTGTGGAGTAGAGTCCTCTTGGCTATTTTATGACAGCTGCCGCTTTCGTCCTCTTGTGCTCCCATAGGGCTTTACTGCTGCTGGTGCCAACCCCAGTGATCAGGCCCCAGCGGTGCTGCCTGCCTCCCACATCTCTCATCAGAGCAGAGGCTGCCTGAGCCAAGGGTGCTAATGCTCTAGGGTTCTCTTCTGTTCTTCCCACACATACTACATTTGGGTGGTATGATCTACTGAGTGACAAATATAATATGCTCTCTCAGGATCACTTTTCCCTTCTGAAAAGACCCTCACTGGGCTTCCCCCAAAGGGGTTAATGAAATGACAAGAGTTTTTAGAAAATATTTCTAAGGGAAACATAACTTAGGCCTAAGACTTTTCCTTTATGAACAAATACAGCCACATGCAGTAAAAGGTTTTTTGTTTTGTTTTGATTTGAATTTCAGTTGGTCAACTTACAATGTAATATTAGTTTCAGGTATACAATTTAGTGATTCATCACTTACATACAACATCCATTGCTCATCGAAAGTGCCCTCCTTACTTCCTATCACCCATTTAACTCATCCTCCACCCACCACCCCTCCAGCAACCCTTAGTGTGTTCTCTGTAGTAAGAGTCTCTTTCTTGGCTTTTCTCTCTTTTTTTTTTTTTCCTCTATGATCATTTGGTTTGTTTCTTAAATTCCACATATGAGTGAGATCATATGGTATTTGTCTTTCTCTGACTGACTTATTTTGCTAGCATTATATACTTTCTAGCTTCATCCACAACATTGCCAATGGCAAGATTTCGTTATTTTTTGATGGCTGAGTAATATTCCATTGTATATATACACCACATCTTATTTATCCATTCATCAGTCAATGGACACTTGGACTGCTTCTATAGTTTGGCTATTTTAGATAACGCTGCAATAAACATCAGGGTGTGTATTACGCCTTCAAATTAGATTTTTGTATCCTTTGGGTAAATACCTAGTAGCATAATTGCTGGATTGAAGGGTAGTTCTATTTTTGAGGAAGCTCCGTACTGTTTTTTGAGGAAGCTCCATACTGTTTCCACACTGCAGTAAATGTTTTAAGATTAAATGTTAGTGGAGTAACCCAAGGAGAAATCCTATAGAAGCAGGATATGAGAGACTGATTTCAAGTGCTAGCTTTGACATTTATTAGGTTTAGAAACTACAGGTAGGTCCTTTGAGTGCATTGTATATTCTTAAAAAGTAGATAATATAAAATTAATGAAAGTGAACCAGATAGAAACATTCTCCGGGAAGGTTATTGAATTTTGGGAATAAAGAATGCTATAAACTTCCAGATAGAAGAAACATGCCACCTTCAGTACAAAAAAAGAGATCAAGTTAGCTCAGATTTGTCTTCTACAATATTAGATGCCAGAAGATAATACAGCTTAGAAAGAAAAAGGAGAGTGACCCCAGAATTCTTTACTCAAATTGTCATTCATTTATGAAGGCAAAAGATAGTTCATTTTAAATATGACAGACACACAAAAGCAACAAGACACTATAAAAGAGGTAAGGGGTTATTGTTATTTTTAAGATGGGTAAATCATCATCGAAACTGGAAGAAAGTATAGATTTAATTAAGCATACAATCTTGATTTCAATAACCATGCTAAAAAGTTATTTTATCAAGTAAAATAATTTAATAATATGGGATATGTGGCTTAATGTATAATATACATAATTCAAATTGAGTTACAGTGTATAGTTCTTGAGAGAAAGTGTAATGCAACAGGGAAAAATACAGTAATTACAAGAAAAGACATTTTCTTTCTACTTGTTTTGTTCTTGTTGTATAAGGGGAAAAGGAGATAAAAATGAGACCAAATCCCCTTCTCTTTCCTGGGGCACCAGAAGATACTATTGGATAAAACCAGTCAAATGGAAGCAAGAAAAAAAAAATGAATACAATATCAATACTACGCAAAGAAGAATTCATTATACATTTATTATGTGAGATCAAGGGGGTTTGTTTTACTGATAGAGATAATCTGACGTAAAAAAAAACTGGCTGTATGCACTGATACATCTATAACACAATAATTGTTAGCTGTGCAAGAAAAAGTTGAGATAAACAATTTTAATACATCTCTCTTGATTTGATAAATTATGTAAACAAAAATATCTGAGGAAAAAGAAGTCTGAATCAAATAATTACTCAGTTTTATCGGACAGTACTATAACTAAGCACATACTCTTGAAAAGGAATATTTAATCATAGGTGCCCATACGAAGTCAACTCTACAACAGGCAACAGAGGGAAACTCAGTATATACCAAACTTAACTCTGGGAAACGAACAAAGGGTAGAGGAAAGGGAGGTGGGCAGGGGGTTGGGGTGACTGGGTGATGGGCACTGAGCGGGGCACTTGATGGGATGAGCACGGGAAATATGCTATATTTTGGCAAATTGAACTCCAATAAATAAATAAATATATAAACTCTACTCTCTGAAAATAATATTCAGATAATTTAACAAGTGAGATGAAAAATGAGAAGGAACTAGAGACATTAATCTGTCAAGCTCTTGAAAGTTTACTAACACTGCATCGGTGCATATTTATTAAGCACCTAGTACATGCTGGGCATGAACCTTGTCTCTAGAGCAGAAGGCCTAAGGGAACACACCCATTGTCCCTGGTAGTTCCTAAAACTGAAGTCACCATTAGAATTTGCAAAGGTTTCCCTTTAGCTCTGAGTCCTCCTCTAATTCCTGGGCCAACTATTTTTTTTTTTTCTGTAAAGGGAAAAATATAAATATTTTAGCTATGAGGGCCATATGGTCTCTATCATAACTCCTGAACTCTGCTACTACTGGGTGAAAGAGCCATGGATGAAATGTAAACAATAGATATGACCAGATTCCACCTGCTGCTTAGTTGGATGACTGCTGCTCTCATGAAACCTACTTTCCTTCTCAGCCAGGGCATTAAAAATAGCTCTTTCTTTTTCTTTATCTTTCTTACAACCTCAACAGGACTGCTTACTTTATATGTTTTAATATAAATGTGTTATGTTTAAGCTACGCTATAAAAGTTCTAAGAGGTTTGCAGGTTGACCTGGGAAATTGACCACCATAGATTTCATAATACCAATTTTATGAAAAAAGTCTTCAAAATTCAAAAGTTTTCCACATTCAAGTACAATTTTTGGAATAAGTTTTATTAGTGAAGTGATTCTTACATTTGTATTTCTTCAACTTTTAGCAGAATTGACATAGTAAGTTATCACTGAATACAGAAAAAAAAAGTGACATTATTTGCAAAATAAAAGATAACGCACTATTTTAATGCTTATCTCATTCAAATTAGGGTGAGCGTTTCTATGAACCACTTTATTGCAATTATGAAGTATTTACAGACATGCTCAATGCCTCTGCTGTTTTTCTTTGAAATCTAATGTTTCAAAACTGTCTTTCTTCAACTACAAAGGAGGAATTCATCAAGATAACTAAATTATCATTCAAGCCACACGATTTTCCTTTGTAAAATATTCAGCAACTCCAATCATCTTTCATGAAGTACTAATATCCACCTGGGAAACTATAATTCAAGCTCTCAGGAAGAAGGCAGCAATCCTTCTAGGGTATTTAACCAAGCCTGAGACGGAGAGGACAGAGCAGAATACAAAACCAAAAATTAAAACATGTTGTGTTGCTAGACATAACGGTAAAAATTTAGCACTGCATTTATACATTAAATACAAGCTCAGTCGATTTTTTTGTACTATTGATAAGGAAGTTGAAGCCAATAAATATAAAGATTATTAGCCCCAAAGGTGACAGATTTTGGTGGCAAAGCTGAAAAACCCAACTGTTCTAAATCCCAATTCCCTTACTCTGTTTATTTTGGTGTCATTAATTCTAAAAGAAGGAAATGAATCATAGATAATCACGGCTGCATTAGCAAATTTCTCTATCTCCATCACATTCTTCTCAAAAGGTGCTTAAAATAACTTACTGATGATAGACAATTTTTGAGAAACTTTAAGTTGTAGTCATAAAGAGCTTCTATTGACTCTATGAGTGCAATGTAGTTCTTAGAAATTCATAGGATAAATGTTGGGGAAAGTGGAGCCAATCAGTCTCAGTCCTTAGTGAGGCTGGAAGGAAGAAAACCAGGAATGAACAAACTCTTCCTCACTTGCTCTTACACTGAGGGCACATCACAGGGACCAACATTTGAATTTCAGAGGAACTGGGTTTGAATCACAGAGATTTTATTTACTGGTTATTAACCTTAGAGACATCACTTAACTTTTCTGAATCTTATTTTTGTTTTTACTTTAATACATAAACTGAGGACAATGATATATATTTCAAAGGACTGTGGTGAATATTACATTATGGTAAATGCAAGATAAATCATTTAGTAGTTGGCTTGATGGACAGAGGCCACGATGATCATTATTTCTCAGTTCGGTGCCTAACACAGAGAAGAAATGGGAGAGACTCAACAACTATATGTCAAATATATACAATTTAATTTACTCGGCAAAAAAAGTTTCAAATAAAATAATCACATTAATGTTGAGAAAATAATTTTTTAACTTTAGTTTTTGGGGGGTTTTTTGTTTTTTGTTTTTTGTTTTTTGTTTTTAGATTTTATTTATTTATTCATGAAAGACACAGAAAGAGAGAGAGGCAGAGACATAGGCAGAGGGAGAAAGAGGCTCCACGCAGGGAGCCCAAGGTGGGACTCAATCCCGGGATTCTGGGATCATGCCCTGAGCCAAAGGTAGACACTCAACCACTGAGCCACCCAGGCATCCCCAACTTTAATAAGTTTTAAATGAAGCATACCCATAAAGCAAATCTATTTTGATAGAGAATGACTATGAGCCTCCATCTCCTTCAGCTTTCTGTTTAACAACTTTAACAATAAAAAGGAGAGGAGGAAAAAGGGAGGGAGGGAGAAAGAGGGAAGGAAAAAAAGCAAGGAAAGAGGAAGAAAGAAAAGTATAAAACAGAAAGAAAGGTAGGGAACATCTGATATATATTCAGAAGGACTTGCAGTAGCTGATGGCAACATTTGCAATTGCTAGACTACTTAAAACCTAAGTATCTAGTGGAAGAGGCTGTGAATTAGCACTGTTGTAATTATTAAAGTGAAAAAGCACAAAGTCTCTAAACTTTCCCAGAGGGTGCTTTTCCTGTTACTTATTCTTTGTGCCAAGAAATCCAGCAACATGCAGAGCTTAGTGCTTTGGCAATTACTATTACAATATTTGAGTAAAAGCCTGTTTAACTGAATAGTTTGGGAGTGGGGAGAAACTGAACACACACACACACACAGACACACAAAACCTCACTTCACATTGTTTCAGGCCAATGAGACAACTTGGGTAATGTGCTGTTTCTGTAAAAACACATTCTTTACCTTCTGGTTTTAAAGCATGTATTGCAAAATAAAAAGAGATTCTTTTTTCTCCATACATTTCCTTTCCTCTCCGTCACTCATCTGTATCCTATAATAATTTTAGAAAGGTTTGAAGCCTTTCTTCTTCAATTTTGAAAATATCCCTTCAGTCTATTCAATTCTGCATGTGGACAGGCTATTTAACCAGGTTAGCTCCTTAATCTTCTGGGCTTCGTTTTCCTCTTATTCACAGTTATCAAGTTCCAGATATTCAATGGTTCTCTAAAACACATGGTGTTTCATGGGTTCAGGGAAAACCCTGAACCCTTAAGGGTGCTTAAGTCTACAACTCACAGGAAGCTGTGCTTGGGTAGGCGGTTACCTTCAAATCATTACTTCTTTTGGTGAAATAACAAAAATATTTTCTGACTTTTAACGCTGCATTTCTTTAATGTTGAAAAATATAAATGGATTTAAACAGACTGTTAACTTTATAAGTTTAAAAAATATTATAAGGCATAGTATTTAGGTTATAGGAGCAGGCATTGTCTATAAATAAATCCGTATGGTTGGTGTAAACTATGCACACAGAAATTGGATGGTTCATCTATCGCTCCAGTACAGAGGAAAACAAGCAAAATAAATGAATGAATATATCAAAAGATATGAAGAGGTGACAAATTAGAAGGTAGCAAGTACAATCTATCTAGATCTTATGGTTTGATCTGTGAATAGAAAATGCACTAGGTCGAGCCCGCCCTCTTTACAGACATGGCGTCTTAATTTTATTGGGGCCTTTGCCACTGGAATTTTAAACATTCAATGATTATTCAACAGAACCGTAAAAATACCAACTCAATGTACATGTAACATTGTGATAAAACTTCTTGAGAGCCTGTGAACTAGTTCTTTCTACTATTTTTCTTATACAGTTCACAGGTAATGGGGCTCCCAGAGATGTGCCTTCTGGTCCTTCTACACCCATCATAAGAACTTCCTTAAAAAGCCTCTGCTTTGTGGTCCATTTGACAGTGGTGCCAGGCTCAGAGGGAAGGGGAGAAAGGAGCCGAGAAGACAAGAAAGTTTCCTCCCAAAAGCACAAGAAGGGAGGGAAGGGAAAACAACTCACAGGTTTGCAGGTCCTTCCATACTCCAGGCAACCAGAGTCTCACACTGTCCCAAGATAGAGAAGCCCATGACAAAGTCCTTCCTTACACTGAGTAGAATATTAAGAACTTTCTGGAGAATGGTAGCAAACAGTAATGGCAGAAGAGATCCCTCTAGATCAGTTCTCTAAAACCCATGTTCAATAGGAGGAACTACTTCACATGTGGTCATCGAGCAGATGAAAATCAGTTAGTTATACCCTGATCATGACAGACACCCCTTCTTATCACTTTGTAGAGTTCTACTTCCAGTTTTCAGCTATGCCTCAAGCCTCTCACTGGTAATTCAATTCAAAACGCTTCATGATGATACACTGTCCAGAAGAGCCCTGACTCCATATCTCATACTTTCTTCTAAGAGCATTTATTACCACCTCCCAGTCCCTCCTCTATGCCTTCCCCCCTTATCTCTCTCTCTCAAAACTTCCTTGTCACCAAGATAGCCTACTCTAGCCAGGGCATTCAGAGATGAGCAGGATAATTAAACCAATGTAAGCTTAGTTTACACGGAACTAAACCTATCACCTGATTTATCTCAGCCAGGAAAATGCATGTTTTATAAAATTCTCAGTTTTTCTTAACTAGTGAATTCATTTGTTAGATCGCAGTCTGTATTTGGGGAGCAAGAATGCCCCCGAATCATACCATATAAAACAGGTCAGTTGCTTACTTGTGTGGCTTAGACCCAAATTTAGGTTTAAACAGACTGGGATCCTGATCAAGTTAGTTCAGGTTTCTGCCCTTGGTTTTTAGGATTATAAATAGTCTGACTGTAGGATTATGGAACTAAAAGAGTAATGTTGCTCGTTTGTTTCTCTGCATTCCACCTGTAGATGAAGCATCCAATTTGTAATAAAATATTCCCTATTTTGAAGAATAGCTCAGTAGATGCATATTTTTCCATATTAAGGTCTGACATCCAAAGATTATAAGAACTAGTATTACCAAAATGGAAGTTTTTAACGGAAAATTTAAAAAACCTTAACCACAAAGGACTGCAACAGAGGGTATGTAGGTCACTCCTTGCAGAGGTAGAAAGGAGTCTTTAATTATCAGTTAAATATGCCCAAAGTCAAAGTTTTGTATTCTGTGGAGTAATACCTAACAAGAAAATAGCCAATCATAACTTACTTTTCTGGGGCAAGTTTCATAAACTCAATACATCAAAATTCAGAGGTACTGTGATAAAATTACATATTTAAATAATCAAAGTTAATACAAAAAAATACAGGCAAATGAGGAATATGTTCCAAGTAGCTTTTTTTTTTTTTTTATGTTCCAAGTAGCTTATGAAAACAGATAAAGTACAGGCAGCACAAAGGCATTCAGTGCCACTAGATTACATCCAGTGAAAGAAAGACCATTCTCAGAGGTGACGTAGAAGAATTAAACGTGATGATCTCTAAATGTCTGCATGATGGTTCTTCTACTTCCAAGTGTAGGCGTCTAAAATTGATGAAATGACAACAGAATCCTCTGTGTATGGGGTAGAAGCAGAAAAAAAATAAATATGAAAGGAACTGCATGAGAATACACCCAGTACTGTGAAAAACAAGACAGTGAAAGTTCAAAGGATTTCATACATATAAATACACATTCTTCTGTTACAGACAGAATAGTTCAAGAATTGTTTTCATTGGGAGATACTGGGAAGTCAACCTTTCGATTCCGCAGCTTGTTTTCATGTCTTAGTATTGACATGTGAAGAGAAATCCAGTGCCAATGGAACTAGAAAGGAATACTAAGGATTTGAAGCAGGTTTTAGAAGTAATAACATAACAGCTGCTCTGGGTCGGTTTAGTTTTTCACTGTTATTTTTTTGGTAATAGGGCAAATGCAATGAGCACCCAAAGACGAAAATTAGGTGGCATTACTGGAGCCAATTCTAAAAAAAATTCCAATCGTTAGAGATTGGTGTGTTTGACCAATTTGACAGTAGTTTGCTTCCTTTTTTTTTTTTTGTTTTTGTTTTTGTTTTTGGTTTTGTTTTTTCACATTGTGTCTCTTGCCTGGAATACAAAGCCCTTGTTGATGCCTCAGATTTTTAAGAACCATAAAGAAATTGAATGTTATCCCAGAATTTCTTATACTAAATCAATACAGCAAAAGAACTTAGTCAAGCAAAACAGCCTCCTTGGGAGGCCCCACTGCCCTCCACTACTGTCCAGATCTACAATTTGGGAAATGCTATAGACATTAGAGTTATTCAAGATTTACAATCCCTGAATAAGCAGCATGAAAGGACTACAGAGTGGAAACAAAGAAAGATGCACATTTAGCAGAAGAGGCTGGAGTAAAAGCAGCTGAATTCACAGCAAGGACAGAGAGCAGAATAGATTGCTAATGCTCTCTCTGAAGCAAAACGGGAACATCCCTTGTCTTCCTTGACCCCTCCCTGAAGGCCTGAGGCCACTTGTGGCTATAGCTAGAGGCAAAAAGCCTTCTCCTAATTGGTATCTTTTCTTGTGGTAAGTTATCAAAATACCAAAGTATACTCTGTCTAAAATTTAAGTCCAACTAATTTGATCCAGAATGGGCAAATGGCAGATGTCCTCACCAATTATCTAACAATAATAAAGCAATCACACCAGAATCAGTAGCTTATCTGTATTGTTTTTATCTGAGCCTCCAGCAGCTAAAAGAGGGTTTTAGTAGGTGTCTCCAATATTTGAATAATGAAATGAATCATAGATACACTGACAGAGTTCAGCTTTATGGAGAATTTCTATTAATTCCCAGGGAATTGGATACTCTGGATTTCATCCTGTTTATCATCAGGTTAAGGGCTTTTTGTCTGGCTCTCCAAAGGATGTCTAAATCCTCTGTAAATCTGTATTCCAATAAAAATGATGGCCCTTCCTATGGTATTCTTAATCTTCTGAAGCAAAATTATCTGTTTCTTTTATCTTCCTTCTTTAAACCTCCAGCCTTCAAACCTAATTACCTTGCTATTTTTCTATAGGAACTTAGAGACAGTACGCTCTGTATACAAACAAGAAACTGATTTACAGTTTTTTATTTCAATTACTAATAAAACACGTGACAGTCTTCAGCACTTACAAATGTGAAACCGGACTTCTAATTACTGACACCCAATATGCCATGCTTACAGGAGATAATGAGCACTAACACATTACATAATTCATAAATAATTCTTAACTAGTACTTTATTTCATTCTGAAATGTGAAGGAAGAAGTTTAAATCTGTTTTTCTAAAGCATATATTTGCATATACAGTATATACAAATTTCCCCTAGAGTAGCAATAACTGTCGATGTGGAATGTGAGAGAGATTGCATTAGGAGAACTGTGAGTCCCTTTTAGCTTTTCTTTATACTTTCCATCGCTCCCACTAGGGACATAAGCCAATGCTGCTAATAGTTAGTATCTATAATCCTACAACAGGGCTACTGCCAGTAATGTAAGAATAAAAAAGGAAGAGAGAGAGAGAGAAACACACGAAGAAGGGAGGGAGGGAGGGGGAGGGAAGAAAAGAGGGGAGGGGGGTAGGGAGAAAAATCAATTCTAATCATATAGAGAGAAGTTCTAACTTAGAACTAAATGAAGGTCACACATTTGGAAAAGAAAAATCAAAGAGAGAATAACAATATAGTCCCATTCACATAAATCTAGTAATATTAACTTATCCAATAATTGTATTCCATCCTGAAAAGTCTCTCAAGTTTTCTAAAGATGTTTAAAGTCATAATCACCGAGATTCTCTTTTTTGCAACATCTCTGCTCAATGGCAACTGAGTTTCGCTATAAAGGAAAACTAGAGAAGATCATACTTTTCTGACAGCAGGCCCATATAGTATATTTCTCCCCATGATATTAAGATGGATTATTAAAAGGTAATGTCACCCCCAGCTGAACAGCCCACGTCATGCCAATTCTCTCACAAAATGGCCCTGTTAAAGAATGTATTAGATGGATCAAGAAACCTGAAAACAAAGCTTTTATCCCTCAGTTCCTCAAACACTGATTTGTAGTGGTTGTCATTCTGATCCCACATCCGTGCTGGCTTGCGCATTATAGGAAGTTTAGCAGTATCACCGGCCTGTACACACTAGACGTCAGTAGCCTCCCTCACCCCTAACTTGTGATAACCAAAGGGTCCACAAACACGGCCAAATGTACTCAGTTTAGAGCCATTTGTCTAAACAAACAAACAAAAGAAATATTTCTGGAAATGAACTGTAAGCAATTTAAGGATGGTGGATAAAATGATAAAAAAAAATAACATGAGCAATTAACAAAATAAATTTCCAAAATAAATATATTTCAAAGCATAGGATAACAAAATACAGAAACTCAGAGCATCACAACTTGTAAAAGGAGAAAAGGGGGGCAGAGCCAGTTTGTCATTCTTAGCTTAATTAATGAACAAATGATATAAAGTAAAATCAGCATTCAAGGTGAATATAACCTTAATTAATTTTAGCTTTGTTACCTATTGGCAAGATATCAACATAATATATCCTCCTAAAATATGTAAAACATTTAATTAAGTATTTTTATAATGGTATATTAACTTTACCAATTATATATGTTTTATATCATTGCCACAGCTCTTAGGAAAAACATTACTTTCCTTATATATTAATAGAAGTTTTAGCCAGGTCCAAATCCCAAACTGATGATGATGCATGACGAAAAAGAAAAATGGGTAATTTATATTTCTGATATTAAGTAAGTTAGAATTTATAAAATATGCTCATAGCTTTTGATCTAATGAAACAAGTAAATATTGAACTTCTAATGATCATAATTAAAGTCATATTTTTAAATTGATGAATGGGGTAATGTTTAGTTATTCAAAATATTTCATTATTATTTTACCTATTCATATGCATACTTGTTATATATGTAATTCATTTTGGTATTTTCCTTTTTGACCATACTATTTCTATCCAGCATATCTAAAGAACTAGTATCAAAGAAATAGGCTCAAGCAAAGAAGAAAATTGAATTTGCTGAAACTACCAAAGGCAATAATTATCCTACTATACTACAAAATATTGTTTGGTCCCATACAGTTTTTTTTTTTTTTTTCTCTCCTTAGTTATTGTTTGCCTAGACAGGTCATTTAAAGATAAGAGGGATTTGAGCTTGTCCACTGACAATCAATCAGGAAGCTTTTTAATGGAAACTACACACACACACTATAGCAAAGTATAATGGAGAAAAAAACAAAACAAAACTGTTTCCCCGTTAAGAAGTGAATATCCACACATATGAAAAATCTTTAATGTCTTCACAGGTTGTGTTTCTTGTCAGATAGCTTTGTTTACATAGCTCTGAAAACATTCAGTTCATATTTTATCTAGACATATATATATATATATACTTTATTTTTTTCTAAAATTAGTTTCTAAAAAAAAATAAATAAAATAAATAAAATTAGTGTTTCCAAATTTTCCATTGGCTGTTAGATTTCTAACTCCACCAGAAAAAAAAAAAAAAAACTACTTAAGAAATATGAGTGTCATTTAATCTCCATCGTTTAATACAACAAATATTTATCAAGCACTTACTGGTGTCAGGTTCTATTCTCGGTATCTATCAGTAGAAGAAAGAAATAGGTATCCCTAACTTGATGTGGCTTACATCTCAGTGGCAGAGACAGAAAAAAAGATTTTAAGCATGAATAAGTTATATATGTTAGAAAATAGGGGGCAGGGCAAAAAAAGAAGAAAGTAGTAAATTATGTGGAAAAGAAAATGTACAGGAGAGAAAAAGGGCTGGGATGAGGTGTATTTTCAAACAGTGAGGGTCCCCTTGAGAAGGTAAAGTTTCAGCAGATGGGGAAAAGTGGTGAAGGTGCTCAGAGGTGGGTACCAGGGAGAGAAAGCAGCTGGGAAGAGGTGTGAAGGGTGTGCAAGGCACATGGAGAAGAGTAAGTGGTGAGCTATGAAGTAATGTGGGCAGTTTATGTAAGTCACTTAAAACATGCTGGTTTTTATCATGAGTGACATGGACAGCCACTTCAGCATTTTGAGCAGAGTGGTGGTATAATTTGACTCTTTCTAAAAAGATAACTCTGGCTGTGGTGTGGAGAATAGTTCTTAGTGAAAAAAGCCAGAAGCTAGTTAACCACTGAGAAGCACTGTAATGACCCAGGTGTGAAATAATAATGGCTTGGAGAGGGACAAGGACATAGATACAATGGGAATTGTTTGACTCCGAACATATTTTTAGGTAGTGTCAACAGGATTTCTTACCAATTAAATGTGGGTACGAAATAAGGAACACAGTCAAAGCTGAGGTCTAGTTCTTGAATCAAACCATTGGAAAAAAAAAAAAAACAGAATTGCCATAATCTGGGGTGGGGGAGCTAAGGGTAGGGCACATAAGTGTGGGGTAGGGAAGATCAGCCTCAACCATATAGAAAAAAATGAGAGTGTTCATGCTCAATGCTGCCCTAAGGCAAGGGTCCCAAATTAGCACCGCCATCCAGACAAGAATTTTAAGCATATACTCCCCACCTCACATTGCATTTTTCCCCATAGAAAAATCCACATCCACCTCAAATTCTCTGCATCCAAACAAAAATCCAGTAACTCCCCCTTAACCATGCTCCTCCTCTGGTATTCCATGTATCTTCAAAAGGGAGATACAGCCATAGTACTGGAATATCCAGGCGTCATGTCATCTTAAACTCCTTTCACTTTTAATTGCCTCTTGAATCTATGTCCTTCTCTTTGTCCTTTCTGCTACAGATTAGTCCTGCACTATTTCTCAACTGAGTCATTGCAGCGGCTCATTAATACCTCAGCACACAACAGCTGCAATATCATTAACAAGATTATTTCCTTCAAATTTCAGCTAAAGCATTGCTACTTTATGACAGTCTTTTATAATCCTTCTAATTTTATTTGAATCCAAGTTTCTATTCCTCAACATACTTCCACAATACTAAACATACAATACCTAAACATGCTTTCACTATGACACTTACAGTATTAGAATAATAGCGCTTATATTATTATATAATATTGCATGCACTACATGCTAATTGTATTTAGTATCATTTATATACCAAATCAGCATCATTTATATTGCAAACGTTTAATGAAGGAATAATTCATATTAGAGCTACTGGAATTAACAGTACTGGTTTAAGGATTTGAGGTTCAGTTGTGGGTTAGGTTGCAGAAGGTGAATAGAAAAAGAACCAGTGGTCACAGAGTTCTTGAAAATCCTTTCTCTTGTGACTGAGTTCACAGAGCAGCTGCTAGACCACCAGTGGTCACTACCAGCTAAACTCTGGCCCATGCCTCGGAAGAAAACCCCATTTTCCTGATTCTTTCTTCATACATGGTTATGGGGAAGCCTATTTCTTTGTACTGCACTCAGATTTTGCTCATTTGGTTTCTAACCTCTCATTTCAACCACACCACTTCAAAGCTCCGCTTCCAGATTTGAGCTTTGACTACTCAGCTTAGTCCTTCAGAGCCCTTGGGGGTGCCAAATGTTAAGCTCTGATGGTCCCCAAACCTGCTCTCTCTTCTTCCACACAAAGAACTACTCCTCCAGCCACCCAGCCTCCACATCCACCTTGATTCTGATCTTACTTAAGAAAGTCACTCAACAATGCAAGAGACTTGTATGGGATACTAGAATTCACAATATTTTTAAAATATATTCATTAGTTTAATGTCTTTTCTCATGAATAATCAGCAATAACTGATTTGCACTGTGCATACATTTATCTTAAATTTCTTTTTTTTAATATTTGATTTATTTATTAATGAGAGACACACACAGAGAGAGAGAGAGAGGCAGAGACGTAGGCAGAGAGAGAAGCAGGCTCCATGCAGGGAGCCCAATGTGGGACTTGATCCTGGGATTCCAGGATCATGCCCTGGGCCAAAGGCAGATGCCTAACCACTAAACCACCCAGGCATCTCTATCTTAAATTTTTTTCAAATGCATAGTATTTTATTTGCATTATGATTTAAGTAAGCTCATGAAGTTAGTATGAAACCTTCTCCAACATTAATACTACTGACTCTATGAAAAAAAATTTGTATTTCCCAATAAATTAATTTTTGGAATACAGTCCATTTGAAATTTAGAAACTAATTGACCAAAAAGGGAACATACATTGATGTTCCCTTAAATATTAAGTATATATTTCTTTTTTTTTTTTTTAAAGATTTTATTTATTCATGAGACACAGAGAAAGAGAGAGGGATGCAGAGACACAGGCAGAGGGAGAAGCAGGCTCCATGCAGCCCGACGTGGGACTCGATCCCAGGTCTCCAGGAACACGCCCTGGGCCGAAGGCAGGCGCCAAACCGCCGAGCCATCCAGGGATCCCCAAATATTAAGTATATATTTCTAATTATAAAATCATACACATACACATGAATAATACCTATGATGCTTCAGGAAGAGAAAGTTGAATGATTTATGATTATCATTGTATAATAACAAGATACACTGGGAACTATCATGACCTCATATGGCCTCTATCACTGTGAATCACACAACACATGTTGTATAGGCCCAAAGGAAAACACCTTTTTATTGCATATTATAACTTGCTAACTTTGCTTTAAGCTATATTTACTTCAAACTAGTTTTTTATTTAATTACATATTCCACATATTTGTAACATTAATTCATTTTTACGCAATAATGAAATAAACATTTTAACTGGACAGATGAGATATCAACATTATATGGAAAGACCACTGGTCAATTTAAACACTGCTGACTTAAGACCTCAATCAATCAATTAAAAATACGAACTGATGGATTGACGTGAAATGTTTAGCTTTAATAATCAAGTGATAACTTTCATAACCTATATAAAAACTTACAAATTTAAAAGCAAAAGATAATTTTGATAAATCTTTTAGCAATATGCCTCTATTCTTCTCCCTGTTTAGTTCAAAAATATATCTCATGATTCAAGCATGCCACCTTTTGGGAATATTAGTGATTCATAATAAAATTAACATAACTGATTTGAATTAAGAAAACCAGTTCTTTTGTATTTGTGATGAATTAAACATTAAGCGTTTTATTCTAAAAGTACATTCTCTGCTTTATTGAACATTGCCAAATTCTCTGAAAAAATATCTTAGTAATCATATGTTATGCTTTTCCAAGACACTAAAGAAAAGTTAAAAAAAGAAAAGCTCACCCAAATCACAATAGATTTTTCTACTGCTTCACAGTTTGGAAGTTTAAAAATAATTATTATACATCATAGTTTTGCAAGGGCACCATATTTAATTCCAAACTATAAACGTTCACAGGAATATATACAAAGAGCCAAAACTATTATTTTGTAGATTACTAACAATAATCCGTTATATGTGAGAAGGCTTCAATTTACAGAGTTCTTTCTCTCTCCCTTCCTCCCTCTCTCTCTCTCTCTCCCTCTCACACACACACACACACACACACACACACTGCTTACCATCTGAAATTCCTTATAACTTCATGAAGACTGATCCCAACTAAAGAAGAGAGATATGATCCTCAGAAAACTTACAGAAATAAGAGATCTAAACACAAATTTTACACAATATACAGAAATGTGAGACTTAGTTAAAAATTATGATGCACTTTAAAACGATAATGAAGGAAAATAAAGGTAATGAACTGCGAGTCAAAAGAAAGAATCAGTGTCCAAAGTCATGCAAAAGGAACCCAATGTGCAAGACTATGCAATAAAGCAGGGAACAGACCTGCTTCATTAGTCAAATACAAAGGAAATGAAGAAATGACCTATTGATGACCTCCAAGTTCATCAAACATCACTCAGTTGCTCTTCAGGAAATGGAAATCTGTGCTTCTAATCATGCAAAGGGATTTACTGAAACATACCCCAGTGAAATCAGCCCTTCAACATAACCGTAATGGTAGAGGGCTTCCGATAACATATTAATAAAAAAATAACCACCTCAAAATACACACATACACACGCATACATATGTGGTACCTTTCCTAAATCCTTTAAGAAAAAAAAAAAAACACAGTAATTCATCACTTCAGGATCAAATTATCCTGAAATGTGTAGATGGGTGAAGTATGACTAGAAAATGCCTATGAGTTAAGATTCCATTTCTTAGTTTGTATTTAATGAAGTCTTAGAAATTATACTGTAGGGTAAATGTCACTGAATTTTATAGTTAGAGAAATCAAATCTTAAAAAGAAGAAATTTTTCATGGTATATAGCTATGAGATATTCAAAAAAATCAAACTGGAACTAAATATTGACTCACTAATTTTAAGGAATTTTATATACCTTGAAAATACTTAGGGATCTCTTTTTTGGATATTCAGAACAGATCTCTGTGATAATGAGGGCAGACATTGGTATTCTTAATTCACTGGAAAGAAAGCTAAAACTCAAGTTCAATTGTGTGTTTAGGATTTTGTTAGAGATGAAACAAATCCTAAACTCTGGGCTAACTATATTTCCCCCGTACCACATTAAGTCTCTAAAAATATAACACTGCTTTTGGTTTAATGTAACAGAGATGCAGTGGAAATATTTCCTTGTCAAAAATCATATAAAAATATCTTGGAGTTTAAGATCATATGCAGCATGAGTTAATGTAAGAATTCTTTAAAAACTATATTAAAGTAAAAACATGCAAACAAGATATATTTCACATGGATTCAAGTCAGGGTGACATTAAAGCTGGAACTGAATACTTCTCTCTTCCTTTACCTGTTAAGCTTCTTAGAGTTGGGAAATTTACTCCTAGGGACGCCTGGGTGGCTCAGTGATTGAACATCTGCCTTTGGTTCAGGACGAGATCCCGGGGTCCTGGGATCAAGTCCCACCTCAAGCTTTCCTTCTGCCTGTGTCTCTGCCTCTCTCTCTGTCTCTCATGAATAAATAAAATCTTAAAAATAGAAATGTACTCATATATCCCCTTGTCTATGTATCTTCTGTCTGTCTCTCTCTCCCTGGAGAAAAAACTAATAGAGGAAATTAAATGAAAGGTTGCATTGCCTTGGTAATTTTTACTCACCACTACTTCTGTCACATTCAAAATATTACAAAGTGGTAAACACACCTCAGGAGTGTGCACACAGATTTTTATTTGGAGGAAGAGCACTTACGGGTCATTGACTGCAGCAAAACGTGGCCGAGGGTGAGATGTACTCTCAATAACCATCCAGTGGAGAGCTGGGTCTCCAGCAGTTCCTTCCCTTGATCAATTCTACTAAACATCAATTATAATCCTTCATAAGAAAGGAATTCCTAAGTAGAAATACTTTATGTAAATCTGCGGATGGGCTCTCTCTTCTCCTTGCCCACCTTCTCACAACTACACTCAAAACAGCCTCTTATGATAAGTGACATTTTAAGAATTGCTGAAGAATGCAAAAAAAAAAAAAAAGAAATATATATATATATATATATATATATAACAAAGTCTATACTATCAAGTTCTTTGCCACTGATTATTATGTAAATTTCAGCGTTTTAATGTTCTTTTAAAGAAGACAAATGCAAGTCATAGAGATTCTCAGATACTACTCAAAAGTAACATAAACTATTAAAAAACATCCAGGAATAGATGTTCGTAAATTCTAGTTCTGTCATCTTGCCCCTTTGTTTTGTTACTTTACCCCATTGCCCCAACAGTACGTTAGAGGCAGTATACTATTAAAAATGTTGAAGTTCAAGCCAGAATGCTTTGATTCACATCTCAGTTTTACCTTTTATCACTTATGACCTCTCTGCTTAAATTTCCTCATTGGATTAAAACTCCTAAAAAAGAGTGAAAAAGCAGGTGTTATTTTAAAAGGGTAAGTAAAGCAGAAGTTTGTGAACAAGTAATACTAATTTAAAAGCCATGCTCTCTATCTTACATCAATTTTCGCACATAGAAAAGTCTTTCAAAACTTTTTTTCAGGAAATTTTATCTTTCTCCCCCAAAGAGTGAAATATAAAGTAACTTTATTTCAATTTGTATTTTCTCCCATTACATGTATATCACTAGTTTTTATCTGTGATTCCAAAAGGTGGATTAAACACCATATCTGCAGTATTGTAAATGTAATATACTGATGTGCTGTTATCAAAAAAGTAAATAAATGAGGAAGAAATTCTCCATTCTTCCTTCTCTTCTCAGCATGGTTCTAAAACGTAAGGAACAGCACAGGAGCCCTCTCAGACTTTCTCATTTTTTCTTTGAGAACCTGGAATATCCCACCTAAGACATGTTCATTATCTTCAGGGAATCACAGATTTTTAAGTGAATGTAGTTCTGTTCCAGAGGATGTATGAGGAGCTAGCTTCAGGAGCTGACAGCTTCTGGGTTCTAGAATGACTGACACAGAAGACAGGAATTTTCTGTTTCTATCCAATACTATCCTTTAATGTAATTACTTAACTTTGTCTCCTTTCTTCTTAACCTCTATTCCTCACTGCAAAGTTTCCAAGAACACACTCTGAAAATTTACTTGTCTAAAAATAAGCCTATGACTTGAATTCAATTCAGATTATTTTAATTCAACAAGTATCTGTTGTAACTAAGAGTGACCAGGATACTGGGATAAAATGGTATGAGAGATAAAAAAAAAAAAAAAAAGAAAGAAAGAAAGAAAGAAAGAAAGAAAGAAAGAAAGAAAGAAAGAAAGAAAGAAAGAAAAAAAGGCTCCCCGATTTCTAGAATTTACTCTTAGTTGGATTAAATTTTCTAGTGCTGGTTTCCTTGAAACACCAGTGTAATTTGGGACAACATCTGCAGAAAGCTTTTGGGGAGTCAATTTAGATTTAAATTTCTTAAGCATAAGATTATTATCCATGATTTAAAAACAAATGTATTTATACTACTTTTCCCCAGCCCTGAGGAAGCATAGCATAAAGAGGAGTCCAGGCTTTAAGGTTAGCAAAATGTGGATTAAAATCTCAGCCATGCTGCATAGGAGCTCTGCAACTTTGACAAATCATTCAACCTTTCAAAACCTGTTTTCTCCTCTGTAAAATGGAAGTACTAAATAACATTTACCATAAAGGTTTTGTGTGGGATTAAAGGAGTTTATGTCTACATGTGGTCTCCAGAACACAGTAATATTTAACAAATATTATCTGTTCCTGTTCTTTTTTTTAAATGTTACTCATTTATTAGAGAAGAGAGAGAGTGTGTGGGCACTCACAGGAGCAGGGGAGAGGGGTGGGGTGGGGAGAGAGGGAGAAGCAGCCTCCCTGCTGATGAGGGAGCCACATGTGGGACTGGATCATGGGGTCATGACCTGAGCCAAAGGCAGACACTTAACTGACTGAGCCACCCCAGTGCCCCCATTCTTGCTCTTATTAACAATATGAATAATAGCAGAGGACAAAACCACAACGTACAATTCCAATATCCTTCAACTCTGGATCACAGACTTGCAAAGGGAACTGTCCCAAGATAATATTTTTCTGTGTTGGCTCTGAGGGAGAGGAATGCCTTCTTCCCAAGTACTTCCGGTCCATAGGCGCTTTTTACCAAGTGCCAAGAACAGTCCAAAAACTTCTGGGAAAACTGGAGCAGTGCTCAGAAATTGATGGCGGAGGGGGCGGGGGGTCCAATGGCACCTCTGAGTTGTCAGCTGTAAGCCAGCAACTGCCTGCCACAGTCAGGTGTTTCCTTTCTGTGGCTCAGTGAAATGGTCTTTAAATGCTGAGATTCCAGGGGCAGAAAGTGTGCATGGAAGCAAATCAGACCAACTTAACTACAGAACACTGCCCAAACCCCAGTTGTCATGTGCAACTCAACACTGACTTCCTCGTCAGTGTGTTAGGAATACCTAAGGGCCTAGAGACTTAGCTGGCTGTTCCACCTCATCGTTGCCTGTGCAACTGCAAAATCACAATTTTTTTTTATTTTCTTTTTTTTCTTTTAAAGTATATGTGCTGCCGAAGCGAGCACGCAAAATCACAAGTTTTATTCTTAATCAGGACTATTCTGGTGCATGTGATGAAACCAATCCTTGAATCAACAGGCCATCTAAATATGTGTCCTGTACAGTCAAGCTTAGCAAGTGTTGCGTAAGACTGAAAAAACAATTAAAAATAAGAGAGAAAGCACCCTTTCAAACCAATTGCATATCAATATATCACATCGCAAAAATAAATGTACTTTATTATTTTACAAGCTCAGTCATTATTATATTCTTTCTCCAAAGAGAAAGATGCCACCATCCACTGGAAAACTCAAAGCAAAGCTATTTGAGGAAAATTATAAGGCCCCTTTTCAATCAGAGTCTATGAACTAACATGCTGTGCTCAAAGCACAAGTAAAACAAGGAAGCAAAATGAAAATGAACAGTGTTTTCCAAATTGCTTCTTTTGTAATAATGTCTTATCAATGCAATTTTTAAAACGAAAAGGTGGAATAAATTGAAGTGGTAGAGCAGATCATAATAAAAAAAACTGGGAGTTTAATAATTTGTTGCTTTTCCTTTAGCCATAGAAAATATACTTTATGAATACATAAAAACATTCTGATAATAGAGATTATTACTACTATGTATTATTCATGTGGCAATGAATTCACACGATGCTCCCACATCAAGTAAATCAAACTAACCATAAGGAACTAACTTCAAAGTACACTATCTTTTTGGTCTCCAAAGTAATAAAGATCCAGACATTTCCCTTTTAGGGTATTTGTTCTGCACAATTTAGAAAGCAGTAGTTTCCTTCCTTCATTAGGCCCTCCATGTGAGAAAGACTGAATCAGAGGCTACAGAAATAGAGATTTCTTTGCACTGATAGTCTCAGATGTTTAGAACTGTTTCTACACTAGTGGTTTCATCAACCTTATGTTACCTAATCCACCCATTTCTTAACAGCTGTGCTAGTGTTTCCACTTTCGTTACAGTTTGGCTACACTTTCTGACGAAAAAGCAATTCAGTCAGACATTCCAAAATTAGGAGACTGATCTAGAAAGCATGAACACATTTCCTAAAAATATGTGAAATTCTTACTCATATGTATCCCAGTCCATACTAAAGGGCACTCCTTTAATCCTACATCGGCATAACTCTGGCAAGAACACGCAGTTGTAACTTAATTATTATTATTATTTTTTTGCTAATAATATGAAAACAGAGCAAAAAATTTAAGATCATAAATTATAAAAGTTTTATCATAATGAAACACTAAAAAAATAGAAAAATAGAGTCAAAGATGTCAAACATTTCCATAATTTATGAAATGGAAATAGGAAGAAAATACAGTTCGATGTTACTATGATGAAGATAGATGTGAAATGCAAAAAATCATATGAAGCTAAGGTCCATGATTAATTACAACAGAAAATATTGATTAAGGTATTTCTGTTCTGATCAGATGTACTGCATACAAAGTTGTGCCACTGAAAAAGTTAGAAAGTAAATCATAAAATGTATATTTTTATGTTGAAACGTTGATGTGTAGGACCTTAGTGTTTTTAATAAAATTTCCTGGGAGTGAGCAATAAGAAGGTTTAAGATCCTGAATAGTAGCAGATAGATCCATGTATAGACAGATTAGGAAAATATTTTAATTAGATAATCTTTATTCATCACAAAGTGCAATTTAACAGAAATACTCTAGGAACTCCTTCATAAGCTTTGAACTGATCATTTAATTTAGACAATTATAGTGAAATGAAAGCTCTTAGACGACTGTTCTCAAAATGTAACAGGGGTTCCCTTCTGAAGTCAGCCACTATCAACATTTCTATTAAATTATTATATCGGAGGTATTAATCAAAGCAACTACACAAGGAAAAAACAAATATAAAAATGGGAAAGAAGAGTTGAGTTGCCTCAATTTGTAGGTAATATGGTGATACAACAAAAATTTCAAAAAAAGAAATCTATAAAAATATAAAATTAATAAATAAAAAAGTATGACCTTTATATATAAAAACAATAAGCACTAGGGAGGCATAATAAAGAGAACATCTCAAAAGCATGGAAATATACTCCAGAAATATAAGCAGCATATGAAGAAGAGTGTTCTCTGTATCATTATTTGAACTAGCAAAACACTGGAAACAAACTAAAAGTCTAAAAACAAACAAACAAACAAACAAACAAACAAAAAGTCTATTAATAAGTGTTTCAACAAACTATATCACAATCACAAAATGGAGAACTCTGAAAGTGTAAAACAAAAAAAGGTAAAAATCTCTATGTACAAATATATGGAGATCTCCAGGATAAATTAGAAAACAATATCCAGAATAGAGTATATCGTATGCTTATGTCTGTGTTAGAAAGGAAAAGAAATAGGAATGCCCACATTCATTAGTTAAATTTGCAAAAACTAGGGCAGCCCTGGTGGCTCAGCGGTTTAGCGCCGCCTTCAGCCTGGGGAGTGATCCTGGAGACCTGGGATCGAGTCCCACGTCGGGCTCCCAGCATGAAGCTTGCTTTTCCCTCTGCCTGTGTCTCTGCCTCTCTCTCTCTCTCACCCCCTGATGAATAAATAAATAAAATCTTTAAAAATAAATAAATAAATTTGCAAAAACTAATATTAGAAGGATATCCTGAAAACTAAAACTATTACTTATATGGGTTAGGGTAAAAAAAAACTGGAGTGAATATAGAAGGAACTCAGTTTTGTCTGTGTACCTTTCAAATAATTTTGACAGCTGAGCTCATTAAATATTTTATATATTTAAAAAGAACAAAACCAAAATAACGGAAAAGGCCTTTGGTCATTTCCCACTTGTAAAATCCAATGATCAGCTTATGATTTCCTAACTGTCCACTTAAAATAAATCAAGAGCCTAACCCTTCTAGGGATAGAGCAGGAAACATTTTCAAACAAATGCCAAGCTGGTATAGATGGTTTGATGACAATAAGTCTAAGATATTTTTATTGAGAAAAAAAAAATTGCCTATTTTTCATTCCTATTTTTCATAAAAGTTAAAGTTATTGGGTATATTTTAAAAGTAGAAAACTTTAGGGATGCCTGGGTGGCTCAGCGGTTGAGCATCTGCCTTCAGCTCAGGGTGAGATCCCAGGGGTCCAGGAATCAAGTTCTGCATGGAGCTCCCTGCAGGAAGTCCGCTTTTCCCTCTGCCTGTGTCTCTGCCTCTCTCTTTCTGTGTGCCTCTCATGAATAAATAAATAAAATCTTTAAAAATAAATAAATAAAAACAAAATAAAAATTTAGAGATCTTAAATATCCAGTTAGATGAGTTTAGAAAAATATATTCATCCTTGCAACTATCAGCCAAATAAATGATATAGAACACATCAATTACTCCTGTAAGTTCCTTCAGCTGAAACAGCATTTTCCCTAAAGCTAAGGTCACTAGTATTAATGACTAGTGACTAGTATTAATATTAGAAAAAAGAAATGTTAGAATTCCCTCTTCCTGAACATCATCTAAGCATATATATTTTTTATGTTTGACTACTTTTGCTCATATGATATTTGATATCAATCTTTGTTGTTGTACACATCAGTAATTGTTTATAATTCTAGGTATGATTACTTTCTATTAATACAGTACTACTTGGTTATCCATTCTTTTGTTGATAAAACTGGGTGATTTCCAATTTCTGGCTCATTTGAAAACAGTTGTTATGAACATATTTTTAAATCTCTTTTTGCTAACATATGTTTTTGTTCTACTGAGTAAATACTTAGAAGTAGAATTTGATGTCAGATGGTTACTGCATGCTTACTGGTCAAAGAATACAAACTTCTAATTATAAGATGAAAAAGTTCTGGGGGGAACTAATATAGAGCATGGTGAAAACAGTTAATAATACTGTATTATATACTTGAAAGTCACTAAAAAAGTAGATTTTAAATGTCCTCACTACCAAAAATAAATAGCAGTTATATAAGGTGATAGATGTTAACTAATGTTATCTTGGTCATCATTTTGCAATACATACGTGCATCAAATCATCACATTATACACCCTGAACTTATCAATGCTATATGTCAATTATATTAACAACAAAGCTGGGGAAAAGGAAAATAAAACATGTATGTGTATGTTTTATTTTCCTTTTCCCAGTTTTACTGATACACACACACACACACACACACAAAAGTATCTAAGAAATATCCAAAATTGCTCTATCATTTTTTATTCCCACCAGCCAAGTATGGGTGTTTAATTATTCCAGCTCCTTACTAACAATTGGTACTGTTAGCCTTTTTAATGTTAGTAATTCTAGTGTGTACCTATATTTTATTTTAATTTACAAATAACTGATTACATGCTATTAAACACTTATTTTGTGCTTATTGGCCAGTTGTTAATTTCTGAAATCTGTCAAAGTCTTTTGCTCATCTTAATTGTGTTGTCTTTTCATAACTGATTTGTAGTTCTTTACATGGTCCAGATAAAAGTCCTTTATCAGATATATGTAATGTGAATATTTTATCCTTGCCTTACCTCTTTTATTCTCTTACTGCATTTTTCTGAAGAGTAGAGCTTCTTTAGTTTAACAAAATCTAATTTATCATTTTGTTTTCTTTTATGGGTAATGCAATTTGGGCCTTTTCCATGAAATCTTTGCCTATCCTAAAATCCAGAAAATATTTTGCTACATTTTCTTCTAGAAATTATTGAGTTCATAGTTTATAGTTGGTCTATGTGCCATCTAAAATTAATGTTTGTGTATGGTAAAAGGATCAAGCTTTTTTTTCAATAGATTTCTGGGTCCAGTGGTTGAAAGAATTTTCCTTACCCCATTATCCTACATCTGTGCCTTTGCTGAAATCAACTGACATGTGTGTGGGTCTATTTCTGGACTCTAGTCTATTGTTTCAGGCTATTTGTTCATCATCACATCTATACCTTACCAACCTAATCAATTTAGTTTTATAGCAAATCTAGCAAAAAAAATAGTTTTATAGCAAATCTATAGCATCATCACATCTATACCTTACCAACCTAATCAATTTAGTTTTACAGCAAATCTAGCCACTGTATTAGCCACTGTCCACCCAGGAGGATGAACAAATGAGATGGGAAATGTTTCTCTTTGAACTTCCAAGCCTCTCTAATATAAACTTCAATATACATGAATTGACACCGATGACAGTAGAGGATAACGAGTGACAATAAAGCCTTTGGAGATAAATGGATCTGAATCTGAGTCCTACCACACATCAATGATTTTTATGCTCCTTAAATTAGTTTTCCTCAGCTAAGAAAGTAGGGATCATATTAACTATTGCATAAACTTTTTGAAGGATTAATACGATACTATAAGTACTCAACAAAGTATTTGACATATGGAGTAATCCTTTTTTTTTTTTTAAGATTTTATTTATTTATTCATGAGAGACAGAGAGAGAGGCAGAGACACAGCCAGAGGGAGAAGAGGGCTCCATGCACGGAGCCTGAGATGGTACTCGATCCCAGGTCTCCAGGATCACACCCTGGGCTGAAGGTAGCGCTAAACCGCTGAGCCACCCAGGCTGCCCGACATATGGAGTAATCCTACAATAACATAGCTAGTTATAATTTATAACACTCTTCAGAGAAAGTGAGGGCAAAATATTCTTTGTAGAAATTAAAAATATGGGGACTCATGGGTTGCTCAGTGGTTGAGTGTCTGCCTTCGCCTTGGCTCTGGGCGTGATCCCAGGGTCCTGGGATTGAGTTCTGCATCAGACTTCCCACAGGGAGCCTGCTTCTCCCTCTGTCTGTGTCTCTACCTCTCTTTGTGTGTCTCTCACAAATAAATAAATAAAATCTTAAAAAAAAAAAAGGAAATTCAAAATATGGAGACAATTTTGAATGACTGCCCTATTATTTTTCAGAGTAGCAATTTCTTTTCTTCAGAATATGTTATCAATTATTTCTAATGTACTATATAATCTTGTTTATGGTAGAATGTTATATTTTATGCATTATTATTAATTACTCGTATAATATAGTAATTATACACATTCATTTTTTCATCATGTTGACAACAGATAAGAACTTTGCTATATCTGTGCACATACCTTTTCTATGTTTTCTCTGAATTTCCCAGCATATAAAATGAAACATGCATGCACTCTTTATCAGGAGGAAACAGAGCAATGTTAGAGCATTTTCCCAATAGGATTACTCTTTCATTACTATGTAATTAACCCCACATTGAGAATCCTATAGTGAATTCTTTTGCAGCAGCAAATTAAACATTTGACTTACAGACTATTATGTTTCTGTGAAAGTGACTATCATGTAAGTAGAAAATAGGTGAAGCAATATTGGGAATTTTCAGAGAAGTTTTCAATGAAGCCAGAAGATTTGCCCTGGGAGAAAAATACTCTCTGTTCAAAGGCCTCACTACAATCTCTAGCACAAAATCCATCAAAATCTAATAAAGTAGCTTCATTAGCAATGATCATCACCTTATTAATAATTCACTGGTTGGCAAAGGTACTGATGGGATGCTAATGCATCATTTTAAGCATAAAAGAGCATTATTGTGATGCTCATTAAGGTGAGCTCTGCAGAAGTCAAATCTGTAGTAAACAAATTTGGTATTTTTAAAAGAATGTAACTCCCATTTGCTAATAAAGCAGCATCCGACATTGTCTATCTTTCTAGGAATCTGCAACTCATGTCTAATACCAGGGACCCATTCTGACATCATCAAGAGACAGCGGTGAAACATTGATGCTAGTTGGCTGAAGGGACTGGTAAAGAACACAGCCTACGGTTCCTAGGTCAGTCATTGAAAGGTGATCCTGAAATATGCCTGGGGAAAAATGGGTGGGTTTCCTACTCTAATCGTCTGCAACCAAAGCCATTTTTTTTTAAGATTTTATATTTTTATTCATGAGAGACACAGAGAGAAAGGCAGAAACATAGGCAGAGGGAGAAAGAGGCTCCGTGCAGGGAACCCAATATGGGACTCAATCCCAGGACTCTGGGATCACTCCTTGAGCCAAAAGGCAGACACTCGACCACTGAGCCACCAGGTATCCCTTAAAGCCATTATTTTATGGATAGAAGTGTTGTACTTCACCCTCTAATACAATGCTGCTACAGCTTAAAAGGACAGGCATAACCCAACTTCCTACCTAACAAGTGGCCTTTCACAAGACATGCTTTTTAAAATTCTCTTGTTTCAGTGAATCTCCTCTTAACAGGCTGTACTGCATCTTGACTGCAATTGGGCTGCACCATCTAATTGACAGTCTTAGTTTTATGAACTGAAGCAAAGCAACAAGAGAGAGTGTGCTTCCTTCCCAATTAAACATAATTCAATCCCCAGAGACATTGCTCCATTGTTGTTTCAGTGTTTAACTACAGTATTTTTAAAAGGAAGGAGAACAATTGGATTTAAGCAAAGTAGAAGTTCCTGGCAATTTGAATCACTGTGTCTTCAGCAGTATTTTGATGAGAAATGAGAAACAGAAGTGGTCATCTCAGGGCTGTCATTTGTCTGAAATAAAAGCCTATATCCAATGGCCATATATTTATTTATTTATTGTTCAGGAAACAAACCAAAGTGCTTAGAGCCCAACTAGGAAAACTGTGTTTAATCAAACAGGATTTTACATCCTTCACAAGCCATTCACTAAAAAAACTTCTTGCTCTGAAAAGGAAATATAGACTATATAAACTTCTCATCAAAAAGCCTCTGATACTTAAAATGGGCACTGGGTTGTATTTAATTATCTAGAAACTACTTAGAAATTAGCCCTTCCTCAGAACATGTTGCATATATTGCTTAGATTTTAATAAATATTTAAAATATTGGGGACGAAAATGTGATGCACCATTTTTAACAATGGAATCTTTAGGAACTTTCTAGCTCACTAGTTTTTAAATATATTATCTGTCCAGCTAATGATGCAAGATCTTATCAGGGTGATCTTGGGGTTTCTACAAAGCCAAAGCCATATGCTGAAGTTCAGAGACATCTACTAGAGAGAAGGAATCCCTTTGCAATTAAAAACTTCAAGGCAAATAACCTGGCAAATGTTAACAAGAACAAAGTATATCAATAGTGATTAGTTCTACATATTTTAATCAACAGAGTGGAGCAGAGGAAAATCAAAATTAAATTTAGTTTTATGTGTGTCTCCCACCATTTCCAATAAATTGTAAACTTCCCCTGGTTGACGATATAACTTAAATGTTCTATGGCCTCATTTCATCCCACTTTATAGTAGTGGACTCTTACTAAATGTTCAATCTTAAAATATAACCCTGAATCCCTGGGTGGCGCAGTGGTTTAGCGCCTGCCTTTGGCCCAGGGCGCGATCCTGGAGACCCGGGATCGAATCCCACATCAGGCTCCCGGTGCATGGAGCCTGCTTCTCCCTCTGCCTGTGTCTCTGCCTCTCTCTCTCTCTCTCTGTGACTATCATAAATAAATAAAAATTAAAAAAAAATTAAAAAAAAAAATATATAACCCTGAAATCTGTCCTTAATAACATATAAAATTTGCATAATTAAAAGAATCTGAAAATTTTGTCCTAGAGAGAAATATATTGCTATAATTCTTTAAAATTTACAATATTCTCAAATTGCCTTTTTAAAATCAAATAAATGAAACCACAAGAAAGCTTAAAAGGTTCTGATATAAATAATATATTTCTTTCAACTGATTCTAGGTTCATTGTGCTCATCATTAATTTGCTGATCTTGAGGCAAACAATATTCTTAAATGTGAAATATTCCTAAAATATATCATTTAGAGATTAGTAGTTCTAAATTCTATTTTCATTTTTATTTATTTGTAATTTTCCAACCATCAAACAACAAACTGCATTATCAGAATTATATATTGAACATGCAATATTGTCCTAGATATTGAAAGAACAATGCAATGGATACAAACTCACGGCTTCTCCTGAAGGTGAAAATCTGCTTCATTTGCCCTGTTTGGGGACAGCTAGACTTACGTTTACCCGGCTTCAAGAAATGGTATACCAAAGCACTCTATTTCTGTAGAGCCTGTGAGGTACTTACACTTCATACATTGATTTTCAGAAGTGGAAACCAGTCTTGGAGCCTCTTTCCTATGAGATTTGTTTCCTAGTCCATTGCTAAAAATAAAACTATATTGCTGAGGGATCATGGTCACTGCTGGGTGAGCATGGACAACATATTTGGGAGCTGCTTAACATGCAGAGGGGAACAATTCTTATTTCTCTGTAAAACTCCACTGGGAAACCAGCACACAGGCAATTTTTCTCTCTACTCAATCTGTATCAAGGACACATAAAGACTTCTTTTCTAAATATAGAATGTCTCCCCTTTCTCTCAGGTATTGCTGCCAAGATTTCTAGTTGCCTGCCCAGTATCTGTTCCTTTTTTTTCCTTACCATGGCACCCTAATTTGGTTCTGGGATAGCAAAGTGCCCTGCAGAAATGCAAAGGTTTCTAGTCTCATTTGGAAATAAGAGAGGCCATGTAATACCATCCTGGTCAAAAAGATGTAAATAGAAGTCACTGGGTGTGGCTTTGGGGAGTGCTCTGAAGGAAGACTACTGGGAAGCTTCTGGTCCTTCACTCTTGATTCTTTCTTTTGCTTTGATCTTGGACATGGAGGTTACAGCTGTAGCTACCTTCTTTTAACCATGAAAAATGACCAATAGCATCTCAAAGTTTGAGTTTCTAAAAGCATGTCAGTGATGTCTACTGGTGGCTTTATTTGGTAGGATCACTGTTTGGGGTTTTCTGTGATATGTTCTCAGTAATATATACATATAATTCATCAATGAACTGAGTTAATTCTCTCCGTGCCCCTACCTGCCCCCAATTCCAAGGCTTTGAAAAGTCACATGGAGACTTTCATTATGTCCTTTCCTCCTTCAGATCCTCATTCACACTTCTGCTCTTCCTGTCTGGTCACACCTACCAATTTTCACCATTCATGCTGCTGCAGGTAAAAAAGTCAAAACATTTATAATAGGAAAAGTGAGGAAAATCAAATTAGCAGCAGAAAATTAATAGCATTTATAAGAGATGGGAAAGAAATAACAGAAAAAAATTAAAATGAGATAAATATTTATATTCCTTTTACAGTGAATTAATACAAGAGCATGACTCCAACTTCTAGAAAGATAGAGCCTAAGTACATATATATCAGTGACTAACAAGGGCCCTAACCACAGCTCACCCAGCAACAGCAAAGAAACCTAGAGTAACCTATAGGGTGCATGTATATATGTGTGTGCATGTACTCTCATCCACTGACCTCT
This sequence comes from Canis lupus dingo, assembly GCF_003254725.2. Taxonomy (NCBI): domain Eukaryota; kingdom Metazoa; phylum Chordata; class Mammalia; order Carnivora; family Canidae; genus Canis; species Canis lupus. The sequence continues at coordinate 4,082,160 of NC_064258.1, forward strand.
AGGTTCCCTCCAAATTTAACCCTGGGACCAGAAAGGAGTGTACTAAAAACTAATTTTTTATATATTTTTAACGTGATTTTAAAAATCCTTTTGTGGGGAAATACACATAGAAAGTGAAATGTTCCCTATTGAAAGTTAATTATGATATAGGTCTATGGTATTCCAAATAAGATCATAAACCTATTTTTAAACACTCTTATTCACTAAACAAATGATTTTAGGAAGCACAATACAGTTAGCCAATAATTTCTTTAGGAAACTGGTATTTGTAAACATTAGAAAATAAAACTTATAGATTTCCTTTATTCCATAGGAGGGCCAAGCTATAATGCAGGCCATTTTGAAGAGAGTTTTTAAATTATGTATTCTGGAGACTATGTCATCTGGATAAAAATAAGTTTATAGGAGTGATATCATATGACTGGACCAAGTCCATTGGGAACTCAAATGAGACAGCATAATTTAAGTGTGACAAGATTTAGAAATGAGGTTTTTGTCCTCATTCATAAAAAACTAAAATTTTAATAACTTAATATCTAATTTTAGGCATATCATTAACAAAGTAGAATCCATTATCTCTGTTTTCTCACTTGTGACTTCAGGAGAAAGTTAATTTAAATTTTGTATTTTCAATGGTTTTTAAAATAGTATGATAAAAAAGAAGTAAAATTTGAAGAAAATTTTCTTAAGTTTTCAATTTTCATTCTACAGAAATCTGAAAGAATATAAATAATGGCAAAATCACTCTCTACAGTCAGCCAAGTAGGATGGTTATCTAGTGCCATAAACCAAGAGATTTATTATTTTACGTAGAATTTGAAGAGAAACCTCAATTAGAATAATATGAAATGAAAGTTTACATAGAATATAATCACATTATTTATGGCATAACATTTATTTTCTGTTCCTAAGTAATAGAGAGGGACACTCTTGAATTTAAAAAACAAAAAGTAGATTAGATTGGCTATGGACAGATTGCACTATCTTTAATTTCCTTCTTTCATCTATTTCCTTCTTGTTTTCTTATAAAACCTCCTTCATTTAGGGCTCCTGGGTGGCTCAGTCAGTTAGGCATCTGACTCTTCATTTTGACTCAGGTCATGACCTCAGGATCATAGGATGGGTGAGCCCCATGGCAAGCCTGGCTTTGGGCTCCACTCCATTCTCAAAGGAGAATCTCTCTTTCCCAAACAAATAAATGAAATATTTTAAAAAATAAAGCCCCATTCCTTTGTAACTGCTACTTCATTGAACACTTAGGTGTTTTCTAGTTCTTTTTCCTCTGTAGCCAAAATCATGTTTAAGACCACTACTCATATGTATACGGTTTGTACTCTGATGTATACGGTTTGTACTCTGCACAAACTGAAGGGCCAAATCCCTAGGAAAACTGACTTCACAAACTTCCCACAAAGCTGTGAAAGGCCAATGTCTCTTCAGGGGAAGAAAAGGGGGAGGGCTTATCCTTGGATAAGGATACCCTTATCCATCCCTGAACTTTGGGGCTATATCTGTCAAGGATGAAGGCAGGGTTTTCTAATTCATAAACACTTCCTGTAGTCTAGAAGCAACCCTCTTCTTAAATGTTGCTACCCTCACTACTAATGTTTCTAACATTTTCAGTGGAGTAGTAACGCTTAAAGTCATTGCAACACCGTAAGGTGCGTATCAACAAGGAGGAGATACAGGGTCAATTCAATGTGTGCAGAGTTGAGAAAATATAGCAGAAAACATGGCAGCACTTAATAGCTGAACTATTTATCTGAACTATCCACAAGGGAATCAATGATGAGCCCTGTTTGAGATCATCTTTCCCAGTGAACCATACTATTAGGGAACAATAACTTGGAGAATGTGAGCAATTAACGTCTGCTACACTTTTGTAACCTCACCCTAAGTTGCCCATTACATGGACTTTTAATTTTCCACTACAGAATGACGTACAAGTCTTACACAAATTTGTAGGTTGCCACATTAGAGAAATTTTAATAATGCGTACTAAATTATAAAATAAAATAAAGGGAAAATAGGATTATTTAAATTCATGAATAGTCCTCAGTACCATATTTTTAATGCTTGAAAGAAAATCATGTAATGCGATCAAAAAACATTAAGGCTGAGTTTTCTTGAAATGTATAATCTTATAATTATAAAAAAATTCATAATCAAAAGTTTTTAATGAGATAACTGCTTTTTAAATATAGGACATGTACACACAAATACTAATTTTATAAGTAAATGAAAATTCTTATTCTCAGCATTTCACAATCAAATAAGTTTGTCTCTGTCTAGCCAAAGGATAGATGGCTAACCTTTAAAACTTCTAGGAAATGGGTGCCTGGGTGGCTAAGTTGGTTGAGTGCTTGACTCTTGATTTCAGCTCAGATCATGATCTCAGGGTCCCGGGATTAAGCCACGAGTCAGGCTTTACCTGTGATAGGGGATCTGCTTGAGGATTCTCTCTCTCTCTCTCCCTCTCCCTCTGCCCCTTCCTTCACTTGATCACTCTCTCTAAAGTAAATAAATCATTTTAAAAAACTAAAAAATAAAAAAAAAAAAAAACCTGTGTGAAAGTCACCTCTTGGAAGGGAAATGCTGGTAACCCTATATTCCATTTCAAACTGACTCCTTGCATTGAAAGCTAGCTACAGCCCTTCAACTAAAGTAGTACTAGATCAAAAGAATGTCCCTCAGCCGGTAAGTAAGCAGTCAATGCATAAAAGGTAAACAGTAGTGAGGGAGGTATCTAGACCAATGGGTCTTAATCTTATCAACTCCAATGCCTCATTTGTATAAACAAATATTTGTTAACTCCCTTTTGACAAACCTGAAGTGCAAGTCATTAAATATAATCTACCTGGGTGCAAAATTTATACATGCAATCATTTTAATATAAAAAAGGAAAGTGATTTATACTGACAATATATATTTCAATATGGAAATACCCAAAGACTATCACACCAGAAGACATAGCAGTCAGATGTTTTACTTATACCTGGAACCACCAAGACTAGAACAGGAATAAATGCAGACTGATAGGCATGTGTTGTTTTGTCGCTCAAATGCCATGAGCAGCATTATTTGAGATTTTCTGAAGTGGTGAACACTCATAATATGAATGATCCTATTTCTTTCCTCCATGTACACAGTAGTCGTATGTAGAAAATTAGTAAATGTTAAAACTTTGTCATATACTTTGAATGCAGATATTAGGTTCTGGGTTCAAATATTTCTCGACATATTTTTTCATCTGCTTAAATCTCATAAGCACTGGCAGGTGGGAAGTTCTGTGGGGGTAGGCCTCACATGCAGATTGCAAAATGTAGCAGTTCTAGTCTCCATCCTCTCCAGTCAATAGTCACCAGGCTCTGTATTATAACCAAGCTTGCCCCTGCCAAGAACTGAAATCACGGCTTTCATTAAATATCCAAGGAAACTTAATGGGAGACGTTACTGGTCCTTCAGATTTCCTAAAACACCTGAGGGAATGGATATATTAATTGACAGGAATGATAGGAGTCAATAAGTGAGAATCCTATTTAGAACATTCTATCCTGCTATCTACCTAATTATTTCCCAGATCACAATGACACAGTTCTCAAACTTTAGTCATCACAGACAAGAGACACTTTAGGACAGAGAAACATGAAAGCAAACTGATGGGGTAAATGTGGTGTGTGTGTGGGGGTGCTATTTAGTTGTAGATAATTAGAAGGCTGAGTGAAGGCACTAGATGTCTTTTTAGAAACTTTTTTTCTTTAAGATTGTATTTATTTATTCATGAGAGACAGAGAGAAAGAGAGACCCAGGCAGAGGGAGAAGCAGGCTCCCTGTAGGGAGCCCGATGCGGGACTCGATCCCAGGACTCTAGGATCACACCCCGAGTTAAAGACAGATGCTCAACCAGTGAGCCACCCAGGTGCCCCTAGAAACAACTTTTAAGAGGAGTCAAAGACAAGGAAAGGGAGAGGGGAGGTCAGAATATGTCAAAAGCCTATTAGTACCCTTTGTCAAGGAATTCAATACTGTTGTCACTTTCCTTTGCCAAATCTCCTTTTTGATATGATTCCCTTTTCTACGCGTGATGGGGGAAGATCATGTCAATATTTTGAGTCATTGATCAAGAAGTGGTCCCCACCATCCATCCTAGATCTGTACCAGAACCTCTACTTCTTTATCCTTTGACATCACAGGGAATGCCTCATTTTCTCTTTTCTAGGTCATTTGTTGTAGTGAGTTGTCCACAAAACCTAATTTTCCAAACAGATTTTTCTTAGCAATAGAAAAAGCTACATCTACTTAGGTATACTCTTGAGACAAAGCTGGCAGTTAACCAAATCAAAGAGTGGTAGGGGACGGGCACAGAAGTGTTACATCTGATAGAGTGACATCCTGCAGCTACGCAGACGGTCCAACAAAGGGCTAGAGCTAATAGGAATGCTAAATCCCTAAAACCGTTTGTGAATTACATATTAATTTTACACAAAGATTATGAAAAGAGAACTGACATTTATTAAATACCTACATCGTGCCATTCACTGCACTATGTACTTGAATATATGTCATCTCATTTCTTCTTCTTCACAGTAAATTCGAGTAAGTATTATTACAGTTGTGTCACAAATGGGAAAACTGATGTTTGTGGACATTAAAAAACATTTCTAATTCCATAGACTTCTTTAATAGAGCCCCTTAGTTGGATCTGGGACTAACACTAGATCTATTACATCCATACAACAAATCAATATTTTAAAAATAACTGACAGACTTGATGAAGTGTGTGTTGAAAAAAAATGCATGAAAAACTCAAATGCCACTCACAGAATTTTAAAGAAAATTAATCATAAACTCAGAAGAAACTCTAAGTGCTCAGAGTTTTGTTGCAATAGAAGTTTAATGCACTTTCAGATGCAGAAAGACCTATCCTAATCTTTCTTAATGGTTTTAGAAGTCTTTTTTTAACTTAAAAGACAATAGTCAAAAGAGAATTTTGGCATCAATCGGATGAAAAAGCAAAGTGCAGTGGTCTTAAGCCATTTAGGGGTCAAAAAGCAGCTGCCCAGACCTTATTGGTAACTGGAATAATATTAAAAAGAGTAATATTTAATAAATGTGCAGTCGCATCCCTAAGTACTCAGGATAATTTTACACTGTAAATAGGTGAAGAAGGCATGGGATATGTAATTCATTTACAAATGGGTTTTTTAAAGTTATTTTTAAAATTATATTACTTCGTATAAAGAAAATTCACCTACATAAGCAACAGACACCCTCATAACATATACTAAGTAGCATGTTACAAGGCATATCATGAGGCACACTATTTTTTAGCCAAACTGAAAATGGAATTGATAACCTGGCTGTTCAAAAGTTATACTCCTCACTCCTCTTCCCCAATTTCCAGAATAGGTGTGAATGACATCACCCATACTGTCCAACATCTCAGCTCATCTCATGGCCACTTTCATCCTTCAAATATTTACAATGTTAATAGTAGCATCACAAGATCACTTTTATGAAAACTACATAGTACCAAATTAAGCTCTCAGTTTTGACAAGAAAACAATCAATAGGAAAAACAAAGTGATTAAAAATTTTTGAGATGTAAATATGAATGTACCTAATAAATAAAATAAAATAAAAATTATTATGTACCTAATAAATAAATAAAATTTATTATTTTATTAATAAAATAAATAAATAAAATAAAATAAAACATTTTATTTTAAAAATGAAATGTGGACTACCAACATTTCTGAATTCCTCAGACCTTCCATACCATTTCAAAATTCAATGCACAAAATACATTATATTTTTCACAGAGTAAAGAAAGTTGGAAAATATCATTTCACACCTATTTCCTCATAGAACTCCCAGAAGAAAAAAATGCTAAAATGACAATGTGACATTTGTCATCAATTTATGGCTAAAGTTTTACAGTTTGAAAACTTGAGAATGTTTATTCTCTTAGGATGCTTTTCTTAAATTATGCCACATATTGGGCTTTTGCTTTATACTATGCAAGGAATATATTTTGTAAAAATAAAATTTCGCTGAAAAAAATTTAAGCATAATTTGCAAAGTAAGATTCCCTTCTATTAATGTAGTTAATTTTCGTGCTTATGAAGAAATTACTAGATAATCTTTTAGAATTTCTTAAGGTCTTATATATTTCGATGTAAAATGCAGCTTTTCCTCACTTAATTTTTATAATTTACTTTTAAATTTCATTTAAAATTACTTAAATTGTAAAATGTAAAAATGTAAAAATGACTTCAATTAGTACTTTAGTGGCATAGAGTAAGCAAGAGGCTTACATTCTTCTTCCAAGTACTAAATATTTCCTTATGTGTAGCAGAAGATAAAAAGAATAAATGGACAAAGCAGCTGTGGTATATATACACGATGGAATATTACTCGTTACCAACAAGAACAATATCTTGCCATTTGCAATGATGTGGATGGAGCTAGCAAATATTACGCTAAGTGAAATAAGTCAGAGTAAAAATACCATATGATTTCACTCATATGTGGAATTTAAGGAACAGATGACAATAGGCAGAAAAATAAGAGAGGGGCAAACCATAAAACAGACTCTCAACTATACTGAACAAACTGAGAGTTGTTGGAGGGGAGGAAACCCAAGAAACAGACTCCAGGGTTGCTGGAGGGAGGTAGGGGGGGAAGGCGCTAAAAGAGTGATGGGCACTAAAGAGGACACTTGTGATGAGCCCTGGGTGTTATATATGAAGTATAAATTACTAAATTATTAAATCCTACTACTAAAACTAATATTACATTGTATATTAACTGGAATCTAAATAAAAACTTGAAACTACCAAAAAAAGGAAAAAAGATGCCAAGAACATTTAAAAAAAAATCCCACCACATTCTTAAAGATGAATGAAACATTCCTATCTTTGTGTGGCAGTGAAGTAGGTATTTAAATAACGTGTTACCTTTTCCAGATATTAGGGAAACATACCATATATTATGGCCTGATAGAAGGTTTAAAATTGTATTTTAGAGCAATTTCGTGATTGAAAAATATTCAATTATTTACTAGTTTTTAAAAAAAGAACAAAGCTTCCAGCAAATTTTATGGCAAATCAAAATACCATTCGTATGGCAGACTGTAGAAATCTATTAGTTCTGTTGTTGTAAGACTTGATAAAGGATGCTCCAAGCTTGATAAAGTTAGGAAATACCTAACACAAGAGAGTAACTGGATAATTGGGACAAGTCTTTCAAGCTCATATCTAATATATTCCCAGTTTCAGGAAATTTGAAATGTGTTTTTCCTATCGTAATCACTTATAGGTTCCATGATGAGAAAGAGCCAGGTAGAGTATTTTTATCTGAAATCACACAGTACAGTGCGCTAAAATGTTTCATCTGCTCATTGTGCTGGGGTTCATATAAATTCACCATGAACAGTGACTCTGCTTTATTTTTTTTAGCACATCAAGAAGACCACAGCCATGTAATTTAACATATACTCAACAGTTGAAATCAAATTGCTGGATGTTAAATGAAAGTGCTGGCCTGGAGGATAAACAAGTGTGAGGCTCTCAACTGCCTCCACCTGTTACCAAGTTTAGGAAATTAGCACACGTGGACATTATTAATGTTCCTCCAGAGGCCCTGTCTGATGAAAAACAAAACCAAAAACAGAAACAAACGAAAAAAACCTCCACCAAACCAGACCTAAAAACCAACATTCTATTTCTGTGGAATCAAATACTGTGGGAGAGCACAGCATGAAGTTCCTTCCTCCCTACAACCCTCAGAACCCACATCAACAAACCACATCAACCAATATCCCCTAAACACTGAAATGCTAGACTTACAGCAAGGGTGCATGTCCTAAATTCCCCATGGCAATCAGTTCCTGACATTCAGAGCCGTGAAGATAATTTAAGATACAAAATATGTTAATAGTAATGCATCGTGGTCCCCTGTCCGTGGATTTTATAGGAAAGATGGACCTGATTGTCTAAGTGGAAAAACTCACCATATTCACATAAATGCCATGTAATTTATGGTAGGAAAACAAGACTATTGGCAGCCATCTATCATGACTATATAGTAATTTCTGGTTGGACATATTGTAAAAATCACACTCATTTACTACGAAGAAGGGCACGAGGACACCAATCAATTTGTTCACTTTATTAGATCTTTCTCTTATTTACTCAGGTATAGAAATATGTTTTCCTATTTTTATTTTTTATTTTTTAAAGATTTTATTTATTTACTCACGAAATACACAGAGAAGCAGAGACATAGACAGAGGGAGAAACAAGCTCCTTGCAGGGAGCCTGGTGTGGGACTCGATCTCAGGACCGCGGGGTCACGCCCTGAGTGAGCCAAAGGCAGATGCTCAACTGCTGAGCCACCCTGTTTTTCTATTTCTAAATTGAAATAAACAATAAATAATTTTATGTCAGGAAATGAATTGTGTTTTACAAATATGACATCATACTGTACAACTTGGAGATCAGTAAACAATAGTTTTATTATATTGTCATAATAAAAGAGGGATGCATACACACCCACTTTATAAGATATGAGGACAGATTATTTTGGTAATTGATATTAGATTTATTTTGGTAGAATCCTATCAGTTTTAACAGAGAAAGGCAAGCATTATTTCCCCTTTTGTGATAGTCTATGATGATAACTGGTTTTGCGTGGCTATTTTGTTATTAGTGTCATTTCGAATATCTCTAGAAAGATGTATGTCCTGAGACAGGATAGCTTGCTTCCTAGGATTTGATTTTTCTAATATTTATAATACTACTACTAAAAGGTAATATTAATTGACTACTTATTATTGGTAAGGCAATGTGTTAACCACTTTAAATACATAATCTTATTTAAACTTCAGAAACACTTTTGAGACTCTATCCCAAAGGTCCTGATAGAGATTAAAAAACAACAACAAGGGATGCCTGGGTGGCTCAGTCGGTTAAGCATCTGTCTTTGGATCGGGTCATGATCTCAAGGCCCTGGGATCAAATCCCATGTCAGGATCCTGGCTCTGAGGGAATCTTGCTTCTCCTTCTCCCTCTGCTGCTCCCCCTTCTTATGCTCTCATGTGCTTCTGCTCTGTCTCTATCAAAAAAACAAACAAACAAACAAAAACTAACAAAAAACACCACCACCACCAACAACAACAACAAAAACCAAGGTTTGGAAGAGAGGTTATTTTGTCCTAAGACTGCAAATCTAAAGACACTAGAATGATAGATTTTTAAAACTGTAATGGACTTTAGAGATAATCTAGTTCAATTCTCTAATACTTTAATAAATGCAAAACTAAAATCAGAGAGATCATATAAATTATTCAGCACTACACAACTATAACCCAGTAACAACATCTTTTTGAATGTTTTTCCCCAAACTATATCATAGACTACCTTCTATTTGCACCCAAAATATTTAAGAGTCTGATATAATGACTGCATTTTTTTTTCCAATTTTCCCCATTCAGATGTGCTTAATTTCAAAATAAGCAAGAAATTTGTTATGGTATCTTTCAGTACAGATTCCAAGTTTTAAATCTTTCTATTCAATGTGTGGTCCATGAACCACTCTCTGCATCAGCATCATGTGAGATCTTTTTAGAAATGCCATATCTTAGGTCCCACCCAGATCCACTGGATCAGAGTCTGCCAGATGGTTCATGTGCATATTAACAGGTGAGAAAGTTTCTATTTCTTGTACACCAAATTCCTTAATACCAGCTCCAGTAATGGCGTGTTGACTAGTACTCAATGCCCAACAAACACCCATTATAACCTCTTGTTGGCCAGTGTTTTAAGAAACCAATTATCTGCTAAAAATGTACTTCTGCACAGACTATAAGCTGACTGTATGGACTTGTTATAGATACGTGATCATCTAGCACTTGCAGGCTATAGTTTATGTCAAACTTGAAAGTGAAGCCTTTGACATATAGTCAATATTGAAAAGTTAAGATGCAGGATGCCTGGGTGGCTCAGCAGTTGAGCGGCTGCCTTTGGCCCAGGGTGTGATCCCGAGATCCGGGATGGAGTCCCAGGTCAGGCTCCTTGGGGGGAGCCTGCTTCTCCCTCTGCCTATGTCTCTGCCTCTCTCTCTCTCTCTCTCTCTCTCTCTCTCACTGTGTCTCTCATGAATAAATAAAAATCTTTTTTAACAAGTTAGGATGCAAATACACTGAAAGTATAAAAAAACATATATCAAGCTCTATTTTGCTGTTTGAGGTGGTATATTACTCAAATTCTGAAATGACCTCATTATACACTATATTCCTCAAAAACAACAACTGGCATGAAACCCACTATAATAAGAATAAAAGGAATATTTTTGTTAGAAGTATCCTTGCACTTCCTAGCATTTTATAAATGTATACATGTTTAATAAAACTGGGCCACTATCCATACCAAGGAATACAGCTAATTGAAATCTTTGTTAAATGAGAAAATTTTTGAAGTACAGAACACAGTAATGTGGAAGGTAGGTACTTAAGGAATGTGAGGCATATTATCATTAGTAGCATTAAAAAATAACTACAAATATACTGTGACTAATAAATTATAATATCAATATGACATTATGTGAAGTATATTATAATTATACTTAATATCTGCTTCCTTTGAAGTCAGCTATAAACAATATACTTTGAAATGTAGTTTATTTAGGAAATTGCCTCTTATAAATGCCTGCTGTTTCAATAATACCCATGTACTTGTTAAATGATCAAAGTTATTTCTCTCCTTAGCAAAATTCTCTAACCTAAATATCACTGAATAATTGCAAATATTAGTACTGACATTTCTAAATGAGGCTGGAATAATTTCTCATGTAGACAATATAGTCCAGGACAATTTTTTTTTGCATAATGAAACAAATGTTACTTTAGGATATTAAAATTATTTAGGTAATGCATATCAACTATAATACAATTACAAAATTGAGATAAATTTCTGAAAACACATACCTACAATATAACTATATATTAAAGCACTTATAAGTTGTTTTAACATTTCTAGCTTTACCTAAGCAGTTCAAAATTAGACTTTATTGTAAAATATTTTAGAATTACTACTGTTCACTTTTCCTTCATTTCTTTTGTATTTAAATGTATTTTGTGTCAATGTATTAAATAATAAAATTAATATTCAGAGTGAAAGCAGCATTTAAATTCCTAATGCCTAATATCACATGGTCTTATGAGAAAGAACAAATTTTATATAAGAATCATGAATATTTTCTCTTATTGCTAATTTTTATTACTTGAAGAGATTACAACCAGTGATTTCTCTCACTAGTATCCTCAAGTTTCCTTTTCTCTTGCCCTATCTATCTTCCTGTTGGATGGGGGTAGAGAGAAGAGAACACATGGAATAAGAAAATTAGAGAAAGTAAACTGTGAGAGGAGATTCTTTAGAAAAAGTTTTTCTAAAAGTTCTTCACTTTTAGAAAAAGTGAAAGTTTAAGTTCTCCTCCCTTTACTGAAAAGAATATTCGAGATTTCAGGAGGGGAAGAAACAAGTGTTTTGCTAATTCACTGCCTTTATCCTGAGTCTTTAAGTCTTCATGGCCAGGAATCTGGAAATTGTAAAAATAAATATCTAATACATATACTTTACCAATCTCAGACAGGAACCGATAAAGTCACCTTGATCAACTCAGTCTGGCTGCAAAGCAGGATCCAGTCTTGGTCTAAAAGATGGACCTGAGGGGTTTTCTGAGCCTCAGAATATAAAACCACAAGAATTCACTAAGAACCACTGAAAGGGCCCTAGAATATGTCTCAGAATATAATTTTCCAGTGACCAACTTCCTCCATTTTTATGATCCTATCATTTACAATTCATACTTTCATTATCCGTGTAGCAAAGTGTAATTGCTAATTTTCTCTGGGCCTTCTTTGCAAGGAGATTACATAGCTTTTATTACAGGTAAAGTTGCTTATATCAAAATTTAAATTATAAATATTTTCTACGTTCCTAGAGATTATAAAACTCTTTAGGACAGAGACCCTGTGTTTACAGGTTTTATAATTTTCAAAGCTTACCGCAGTGATCTATTTTTAATAGACACTCAAATGTTTTCATTAATAAAATGAAAAGACGTTTATAGACAATTTCAGCTGAACATTCAACAATCCTGGGGACTGATTTTCAGGGACTTAAAGTAATATTCACTGTTTGATTTCCCAGCTTTCTAGTTATTTGGATAGTCAAATTCAAAACTGAAAAAAATTGTCAAATTTCTTTTTATACTTTCCATCATATTTCAGAAAACCAGCTTTATACCATCTGCACATATGGCTGACAAGTTAAGAGTAAAAATGTTTATGCTTTTGGATATGTTCCTCATGCCCACAAGCTCTCTAATTTGCAAATGTTGTGGTTTTCCAGAAACATTTGTGAGTAAGGTAATTAAATACCTATTACATTGTAAAAGAGCCTCCACTAAAGAAATTATTTTATACTGTTCTGATCATTTTTTGCCACACTTTTTAAAAGTTTTTATACTTTTAAAATAAATGATTCAAGTATTAACATATCTGTATATAGAGTATAGCATTATATATACATTGTTACACATTAATAAAAAATTATAAGTTAATATAGATTATATATGAATTACTTCCATCAATTAAGTCTTTCTTAATGTATTTGACCTATATCATTAGCTCATTTTTTGACCATTTACATGTGTATTATGTGGAAATTAGATATCCTTGTCTTATTTTTGCTAATTGTTCCAAATGTAAGTCTTTACTTCCCAACTACATTATAAAATAAATGCCTGAGACATGAACAGATATTTCTCCAAAGAAGACATCCAGATGGCCAACAGACACATGAAAAGTGGCTCAACATCACTTATCGTCTGGGAAATGCAAATCAAAAGTACAAAGAGATACCACATCACACATGTCAGAATGGGTAAAATCAACAAAAGAAAAAACAACAAGATTTGGCGAGGATGTGGACAAAAAGAAACCCTCTTGCAGTTTTGGTGGAATGCGCACTGGTGCAGCCACTCTGGAGAACAGTATGGAGGTTTCACAAAAAGTTAAAATAGAACTATCCTATAATCCAATAATCACACTACTGGGTATTTATACAAAGAATATGAAATACTAATTTGAAAGGATATATGCACCCCTATGCTTAACTGCAGCATTATTTACAATAGTCAAATTAAGGAAGCAACCCAAGTATCCATCAATAGATGAATGGATAAAGAAGAAATGGTGTGTGTGTACACACACACAATGGAATATTACTCAACCATGAAAAAGAATGAAATCATGCCATTTGCAATAACATGGATGGAGCTACAGAGTATAATGCTAAGCAAAACAGGTCAGCCAGAGAAAGACAAATACCATATGATTTCACTCATATGGGGAATTTAAGAAGCAGAACAAATGAACAAAGGAATAAAAAGAGAGAGAGAGACAAATGAAGAAATAGACTTCCATCTATAGAGAATAAATTGATGGTTACGAGAGGGGAAGCGAGTGGGTGGAATGTGTAAAAAAAGGAGATAAGGATTAAGAATAAACTTATCATGATGAGCACTGAGTAATGTACAGAACTGTTGAATTGCTATATTGTACATATAAAACTAATATAACACTGCATGTTAATTGTACTGGAATAAAATGTTAAGCTTAAAAAAAAATAAATATCTGAGGCAATGGCAAACGATTTTGCAATACTTATTGATTCTAGTATTATATTCATAGATCTGTACAATAAATATCTAATGTATTAAAAAATGACCCCCAAATTAAATTAAATTAATTAACCAAAGTTAATCAACCATCATGTGCCAGCCATTGCACATTCTGTACTTAATCCTCATGGCAAGGCTTTCATACAGGTACTGTTATTTCACCATATTAAATATTATAATACTGGACTTAAAACTTTAGATAATTTGCCCAAGGTCACTGAGGAACAGAGCCAACAACCAAACCCAGTCTTTTTCACACAATCATCCACTCATAACCTTTATAAGATATTTGTCCAAGAGAATATGCAGTATCTTTTTAAAAAATCATTAATACTTTTATCAAATGAATGTCAACACATTTCAGCAGGTAATCAGTATAAAACTAATTTTCAGTAATGACTGTAGAACATTAGATGACAGTGGTCTTTATTCTAAGAGCTTCTAGGATGGGATGCTCAGTCGTAGCAAAGAACTACTTCACATATCTATGGAGATTGGCTTTCAAGATAAAGACATCCTGCCACAGATATTAAATAGACCTATACATAAAATACTCACACATAGTACTCTGATTTTTGTTTTTTATGAAGATTGAAGAACCAAATTTGCCATTTTAGGTCAAACCAAAATGGACTACAACTACTTTTAGTTCATATGATCAAAAACACCTACAAAGACACAAAACAGAGTGGAAACAAAATTTTCCAAAATCTTTTAAAGATATTTAAATAGCGACTTTTAGGAAAAATCTATTCCCACCCTACACCCAAATCAATGCTGTGCATCCTACATGTAGCAATTTAGATGCTTTTTATTCTAAGCAGTTGACTTGCTAGATAGTCAAGTTCATCCACAGAATGTAAGGTTTCCTCAATGTTTATTTTTTAACAAAACTGGTAAACCATGAATTATTCTATGTTTAAGCAAAATAAATACTTATTGTCTATATTTTCAACCAATAAAGATTTATTTTTTGTTTGCTGATAAACTATTAAGCAATGCCATTTACTCTTCCAAAACTTTCTTTTCACTGTTTAACAAAAGACTTATTCCAAAACCTTCTAATACCTCCTCATCAGAGTGAAGTCTAAACTAACCCAACGTCAGAATTGCATAGCTATCGTTTTCTGGTCAGAACATTCTTCCCTTCTCTTTTTTTTTTTTTTTTTGGATATCCCCTTCTTATCCTTTAAATTCCAGCTAAAATGTCATAATGGGAAGGACCTTAATCACTCGCTGATAAATTCACTTCTGGACCAACGGAGATGATTTATAATTTTAATTTAAATTTTAACATTCCTAATAAATAAAAGGGAGATTTGAAGTAACATACTAAGGTGAAATATTACAGTTAGAATAATTTTGAAATAAGAGTTAACAAACCCTGCTGAGGATCTGTGACTTACAGAAGCATATTATTAAATGGCATTTTTTTCCTACTAAATTTTTGAAAAATGAATATGTGGAAGTCTATAAGGGTACAATAAATAAAATAATGAGAAATCGTTTTAGCTCCAGGCCTAGGTCACTAATTTTTTTTTTCAAACATGCTGATCTTTAGCATACTTCTGAGAAGTCCATCTTTAGCAATTTCTTAAGCAACGGTTGTCACAACTGTTGACAACTCTAGGAAGCCAGAAACCTCTGTCACTTGATATGGTTTGTCTTTGGCACTGGTGCATTTGTCATTTGAAAGTTCAATATGTAGAAACAAACACAGTGTGAGATGCTCTAAATACTGTAATTATAGACATATAAATGAACAAACAACAGATCTGAAAGCCTTTTACAAAAAGCTCTGCTGGTGCCAATTTGATAAAAGAACAATGTCATTTCTATTTACAAGATTCTGAAATCTCCTTTTAAAAGAGAATATGTTACTATAATTTTACCACTTATAATTTAAAAATATTCAGGATCAACATATTTTTAATTCCAAAATTTATATTTTGGGTGGTTATATAATCTTTGTAAAACTAAAATGCTTCAGATCATTGTATGCAATAATTATATAACACGGAGCCATGTTTTCCACGATATGAAAACTAATCAAATTGCAGTAATAATTTCCTGATATATTTTGGGCAAAGAACAGATAATAAATAAGAATATGTTGTCTTTCACACTGAGCAAATAGGTGTAAACTACTCTTTAAATAACCTTAATAGCCCCATTCCTTTGAGTGATAGTCCTCTGATATACTTACT
The DNA here is from genome assembly GCF_003254725.2 of Canis lupus dingo. Taxonomy (NCBI): domain Eukaryota; kingdom Metazoa; phylum Chordata; class Mammalia; order Carnivora; family Canidae; genus Canis; species Canis lupus. Next base: position 4,098,113 of record NC_064258.1, read on the forward strand.
CATTTTTGATTTATACAGGCATGTCAGTTTTAAGGCAGTATTTTTATAATATGACAAATACTACTTACAAATTTTACGATATTATATTAAAATCCTATTACTGATTACAATGCTCTTAGCTATGAAAATACAACTAAGAAAATACATCCTTACTTTTCCCTACAACCTAGCTATATGCACAATTTTTATATACAGATCTTACAGAACTAACCCATTTCAATTCAATTGTATTTATTTAATGCTACTCATGTACAGTCTTTTCTCCTGATATATTAATCTTTGACATATTAATTACCCATCTATAAAAATAGTGACTAAATATTAAAATTATATTTAATCATACTATGATATCTGTCTTCAAATATTTTATGGTGGTAGAATATCAGGTAAATATTAGCTTTTATTACCTTAAAAGCCCAACTACAGCTAATGGCCAGAATTTACGAGGATGTACATTTGTGTCTGTAGAACTTGATAAAATAACTATATAAAAATGAAATCAGTGAGCTTTCAATTTTTTGAGCATCCTTATGCTTTGAGTTTTCTAGCAGAGTGGTACTTGACTAATTTTATGTAATAGGTTCAATGCAACTAGCACAGTGCCTGGTACAATGAAAGATGATTACTGAAGTTGAGTTTCTTTAATACAACCACATCTTTATCCTGTTAACCTAAATACAAAATGTAGGCTGTGACCATGTAAACTGTGGGCTAGGAGTAATTTCTGTTATCAATAGGAAGAGCTAAGGGGAGTCAATGTGAAGAATATAAAATTGGGAACAGCCTTCACAGGAATGGACGGCTTTGAAATGGCAAAGGATCTCATAGGCTGGGGTGGGGGGGAATATTTCAGAGTTGAGGCAGAACATGAACAAACTTTCCAAAAGTAGGGATGATGAGAGTTAAAGTATAAACAAAATTTAAGTGCCTATTTTTGTACTTACCAAAGGATATTTTTGTTATATTAAAAGTCAAAATGAAATTCACTGACATTCCATACCAACTTTGACAAAATCAACTAATATGCTAAGATTATTATACACTAAATATATGTAATTATCAACTTTCTCCACTACTACCTCTATCATTTACAAGATTTTTTGACATCTTAAGCACTCTATTTCAAGTACCTGTTAGGTACAATAATTATTTTGTTGGCATCTGTCTTTGATTTGCATGCAGATTACAGGTATTTCTTTGAAACAATGTGTTTTGAAAAGGGCAGTCAGGCTTGGCTTCTAAGGAGTCTGACCAATGATATGGCTTAAGTGAAGTACAGAAAATGCTACAAAATAGAGCCATGCAGGAAAAAGGTTGAAGAAATTATAGAGCTTTCATGGCACAATTTCATTATTTCCCTTGAAACAATTGATTAATATTCATGTATAAATGATGGTAAGTATCTGTGTTTTAACCTTTAAAAATAGATGTTTTGCCTTCCTTCCACTGGCAGTATCTCCGGATAATTTCTCACTCTATCATCAAATAATTGAAGATGACTTGCATTTATTTGTCATCATGCCTTGTCAGTCCAAATAGAAAAAAAGAAAACTTATTATTTTCCTATAGTTATGCCTTTGATGAGACCAAATCACCAAAGGGAGGTGATAGCATCAAGAGGCTCCAGAGTTCTGAGACTTGGACAATGAGTTTCCTCTAAATCAGCATAGCTAAAATAGGAAAAGTATTTCAGAAGGAGAGAATAGAAGTGAGGGCACACAAGAGAAACCTGATTGGAAACAGTACATTGTACAGGAGGAACTGCAAGGGGTTCAGTGTGGTGATGTCATGAGGTACACATGGCGAACCAGGGGAGATGACATCAAAGAGGCAAGAACCAGGAAAGCAGACTATTATGACAAGATGTATGTCATCGATGGTCAACTAGAGGAGAAGGATTGGAAGCAAGGAGGCATCCTGGGAGGTCACGAAACTTAATGTGTGGAGGAAACACTGAAAATCTTCACAAGAGCTGTGGTGATGAGAATGAGGGCAGGGAATAGACATAAGAAATAAGTAGTATAAATGACAAATATTTTTGAGACAAATATTTCCCCACTGTCATTAACGTCAAAGTTTTCCTCTCAGCAAGATTCTCAAGAAAAGCTTTATGGTTTAGACATTCTATGAAATTGATACTGAAAACAACAGTTATATAATACATAGGTATCATCATTAAAACTTAGTAATGGAAATAATATTGATTCTTTTGGATACAGATGGCAAAATTTCCTTAGAACCAGTTGAAAAAAGCTTTTATTCATATCTGATAAAGCATTTCAACAAATACTTTACATAGCTTTAAATAAATATTTTTACCATACAACTAATAATGTATGCAATCTGTACCCAAAAGACAAAATCACATTGTAATTTCACTTTATTATGAATATGGAGAACATAAATGACATTGTATGTATTATTAATGTTATTATCAGTGAAACATTACGATAACAGGTTTTTCCCACTATAACTCTACACAAGCAGTTAATTAACCTTAAAATGTTGCCTAGATGCAAGCTGAAACTCAATATGAGTCAGAGAACTGGAAGTCAATGGCATAGTATTTCTCGCTCAGCTTGCGGTGCCATGGTCAAGAGCACAGACTCAAGGGATAGATCATACCGGTGGCCTGGCAAGTTGCTTAACTTTTCTGTCTGTGCACTTTTCTTATTTGCCAATTGGAGCACCATTCTGAGGACTAAAAGAGTGAATGCATCTAAAGAGTAGTGCCTGACCTGAAGTCAACACTCAATATTGTTCATATCAATGGGCAAAATATTGTTAAAGTATAACAATGTCTATTGATGCCAGGAGTTCTAGAAAAGGATGCTCGTTCATCAGTGGTGAAAACACGAGTTATTGCAAATTTGTGGAGCCCAGTCAGGAAATGTTCATTAAAGAAAAGTTATATAAACCCTTTGATCCCAGTCTTTGACGTAGATCCCACACAAATGAACACATCAGTGTATAAATATCCGAATGAAGCTGTTTATTTTTGCATCCTTAATAGAAGTAATGTAAATACCCACGGCACATTGATATCTTTGACACAGTATTATGCTTGTCAAATGACATAATAAAACGGTTATTCTCGATCCCATACTCCAGACAGCCAAAAAACTTAATTCACAATACTAGCATCTTCTTTATTTTTATTATTTTTTTTAGCATCTGCTTTAAACTAGCCATGAGATACTTACATGCTTACATTAAGGTATCTAAATAAAATTTACATATACTACAGATACACATGAGGCATGATGAAATTTTTGGAAATCTTATCATTAAAAAGTTCTGCTATGAGGCAGGTATAACTTTGCATAAATATTCTTTTCATAGGAGAGCATTTAATATTAATCAAGTGATTTAACTGAAAAATGTGTTTTAGTATTAACAAAAGCTGAAAATTTCTGTTGATGGTATATATAACATGAGTACAAAATAACGTTTTATTTTATAGAGCAAATCTCATGAGATTATCCATAGTTGTATTGCAGAAAATATGATTTTATGGCCATATTCAGATTCACTGAGAAAAAAAATGCCATGATAGATTAACAACATTTGCCTTGATGGTGGCATCAGACTCATGCGTTGTTGTGCCTATGGGCACATTGAAAGAAAAATAAAAAAAAAGGGATCATATGTTCTTAGATTGGTTGACATTAAAATCATTAACCTAATAGCATATTCATTTAATCATCTGAGAAAAATTAATATTCACACATGATTTTGCAGACATACTAATTTTTGTTTGATCCAAAAATGTTTCATATATATGACATAAGTCCATAAATTTTAAGCTAAAATTAGCAATTAAGTAATTTAATGCAGAATAGGCCTTTGTTAATGTGTAATCAAAAATGTTAAAACAAATGATATTCTTAAAATATGCTTTTTGCCATGTGACATACTTAGGCTGAAATTTTTTCATGCAGTTCTTCTGTTCACATATTTTGCCCAATATCTGAAAAAATATATAAAATATATGAAGGTAAATATCTACTTGTAAAGTAGCTTACTAATTTGATTCTCATTAAGAGGTGGCTTCCTAGTAAAATGAGTTAACAAAGCAATGCAATTTAGTCAACATATGTTTTATGGTAGTTCAACATAACCATTTGAGTCCATACAATTTACCAGTAAAAACAAACACCCTCTATCTTAAGAGAATATTCTTAGAGGTAAATGTATTATTTCCTCTGGCAAATCATGGTATTTTACCACGGAATATACTGTTTTATTAATTCAGCATATATATATTATTTGAAAGAATATTATAGTTGAGTAGGTAAAAAGAAAAAATTGAGTGGTAACATCTTAATAGTAGTTAGAAAATCAGAAGTCAAAGCAGATTTTTTTCTTTTTACCTACTTTTTGCAACATGACATCTAATGCATAGAACTGAGCAATTCCTTGCTGAATTTAGTTAAACTCTATAGAACCTGATTCCAGTGTAGATGCCCCCCCACACAATACAGATTCCGGGGACCCAGTGTGTGAAAGTCATACCTCCACCACCGCTTCCTATAATACACGTTCCCAGGCTGCTTAAGACCACCATGCTAGTGCAAACTAAGGAGGGGGTGAATGTATTTGAAAAGGGAAGGAGAACCTTATGTGCGTTTGAGGGTAATTTTTCTTGGTAAAAGTATTCTCAGAAACTAGTTTTACCTCCTTCCTAAACGTGAAAACATTAAAGGATATATCAGCATGCATGTATATGAAGATATTTTAGACAAACTTAAATCATAAGTAAAAATGCAGAATATGGCCCTTAGGAGCTCTGCTGTACTCCTTCAGCACTTTTACTGTATACCAAAAATATGATATCTTCCGCAAGCAAACTCAGAGCCAATGAGTACATCTTTATTTCCAGATTTCCTACTATCATGGGAGGTTTTAAAATCTGGAGTGCTATAAAAAAATCAGTTACTTCAAGCTGTTATTGTGAATAGTCTACCCCCAAAATGAATAATGAATTAAATAAGAGTTTAACAGGCTTTTTATCAAAATTTACAGTTGAGGAAATTATCAGCTTCATTTGCAAAGTGCAAATGACTTTTTTTTTTTTAGAATAACTGACCCAAAATACCTAACTCTTTATAATTGTGCTGAAGGAACCTGGACATAAAGTAGCTACCAATTCAAGGAATGTCAATTCACCTGACACTTTAAATAGGTAAGATTTAGTTAAATATGTAGCCAGTAAAGTCTATAAACAAGATGCATTTAAAATGGCAATATTATTGAGCCATTGGTAAAGAAATGGTATTCCAAATATCTTTCTAAAATAAATATCATAAATAACAGAAATATGAATGAGTGAATGAACAAATAGGCAAGCTCTATGGGTCATGGTCAGAATAAATGCCACTGTCCAACTCAACATCAAAGGGGAAAATGAGTCTTATTTCATTGCTGGTTTTTAAAACATGCAAAAATATTCTCATGTTCATTTAGTTCATTACTAAATAAGCTTATTACTGACATCTTAATATCTTTGGGTTTGACAGGGTCCAATAAATAGCATTCTCTTATCTGCCTGAGTTCTAGGTTAGAATAGGAGTCACAGGGTGGAGAGCCAAGTATCACCCTTTACATAATAATTGCTGAATAGGGTTTAGCTGTGTGGCAACAATGGGATGCATTAACCTTAATTCTGAAATTAAACTTTCTAGCCATAGGAAGAACCAAAACACCCATATGGCTTTTCATTTATCAAACATTTTATTGCGGAGGCATAGCCTACTCTCCCATATCTTTCAGCTAGAATCTATACCTTCTGCAGGTAGCCTAGAAGGAAGAAGGAGGGGCTCAGCTATGCTAGGTCCTTAATCCAAAGTCTCCTGGCAGGTTAGTCCCTCTACTTCTTATATAGGAAGGAACGAGTGAACTGGAGAGACAGAGGCTAAGAATGTCACAAGTGAACTTTCCTCCACATAAAAGGAAAAATTAGCATGGAGAAAGAGGTAGCACCTCCACATCCCAACATCTTTAGTTGGTTAGAACTAAAACATCCAAGTTCTACAGATAACAGAACATGGGGAGATCCAATGTTTGAACTGATAATTTTGTTCGGATTCTCTTTTAAGTTTCGCATTTGAAATGTTCTCTTTATGAAGATCATTTCATCACTATTTGTACATATTAAGATGGCAAAAATAAACACATAATTTTAGTATGTGTGCTGCCGAAGCGAGCACAAATAAACACATAATTTCTTCCAATGGCCACATATTACATGATTATATAAATGTCTTATTTTTCTAATAGCTACTTATCCTAAGTATTTCTGTAGAAATACTGACAACATTCAATTTCAGATACTGTTATACATAGGACTATGGCATTCACTTTACTTCAATAACATTATAGTTTTGAGATTTAAATTACGTACTCTGTTCTTTAACTTTGCAAGTAGCAATAAATGACAAAAGAAAGCACTTCTCAAATCAATTAGATATAGGAAAATTTTGAAATTACATGTTTTATTTCTTCATCCCTTAACATCAATCACCATGCAAACACGCAGAAGTTTAATACTCCTAAGATAATCATCCACTAGATATGATGAGTTAAGAATTTCTGAGCCTAGAATCTCTCCTTATTCTATACGTTATTTTCAACAAATAAGATTTCTTTTAAGTCTTAAAAGAGTAGCAAGACAAAGGGATGTATATCAAATTCCTTTTATGTTTCAATGATAAAAAGGATACATCCGACAAGAAGACTTATTGGTTCACTTTTAAAGACTTAAGATTCTCTAGAAGAATTTATAATTAAGACAAGTGATTTAAAATCTTAAAAGAAGTTACAGAAGTTGAAACATCCTCCAAATCAGAATAAAAATAAAATTAGAAATGTGATTCTTAAAATATAATGCACATCAAACAACTTCAGTGTTACTTACCTCAAAACGATATGTGTTATGTTTATAACTATATAGAAGTTAATAAAAACCTACATTGAAATCGGGGATTCCTTTCTTTAGCCAATTTTACCATACATCAATGTTAATGGAGAAAATTAAGATTCCTGCCAAAGATTCCTGTTGCCTAAATATCAGTGTCTACAATAAAATCAGGATTATGCAGTTCTCTTCTATGAGTAAATAACACTTTCTTATTAACAGTTTAAATTAATAGTGTACTACCTCTTATCAGCCAATGATTTTTGCTGGCCTAAAGCATTTTTTAATTTAAATTCATTTTATTAAGACAAGCTCGTTATTATATTTAAGCTCAGTGTAGACTAATAGTATTTGCTTTCATATTCATTTATATATTTTACATTCACTTCAATTATTTCAAAGATGACGTTTTAGAGTGGTATATGAATTGGAAAAGAAAGTAGATCAATATACTGTTGTTTTGATATTGTTGCATTACTTACTTGAAATAATTGCCCGTGAAAAGATCTATCTATAAAATTTTAAGTGGGTTTAATCCCTTGAAAGATACATTAGAAGATATATAAATATATACATATATTACATACAATATATAATACACTATATTAATAATATATATCTATATATTATATAACATGTATTCAAAGGGTTTCACCAAATATATGTGTATATATTTATATGCATTTGTGTTTAACTATGCTTATATATGTAAAAACATATTTGTCAGAAAGTATTTGATCAGTTGAAAACACATTTCTCAAATGTGACAGTGAAATTATAGCTTAATGGATATACAAAATAATGTAAAGTGAAGTTTATCAGAAAGCACTAAGTCAAAATTTAGTATACTTTAAGATAAATTCATTAAACACTAGCTCAAACTCCTCATCATTTAGAACTGCCCTGTCAGCGTCTTTCCAGTATGTTCAAATAAGTGCAACTCCCTAAGAGAAAAATATACTCTTTACATATGCGTCCTGTATCTGCACATTTGCAAGAAGAGAGGTGGTATGATTCCATCAGCTCAGCAGCAGCTCATCTGCACTGTCAAGCAATTAGATTCTATTTCTCCTTAATCCTAGAAATGAGCTTTTTAAATTTATTTTAGTCCAGCTATAGAAAACATAGTATTAGCAGTAACACCATTTTTATATGTATTTCAATAATAGAGAAAAAGAAATAAGCCAGAAGCAAATATATATTTAAAATGGTACTGTTGCCAAATGAAAAATATTAACTGCATTTTCTAGAAACGTCCATCATGTTAAAAAGTTATCAAGGGACAGAAAGTTTTAGCACTGTCATATTTTTAAAAATGAGTAGCAAATAAAAACATTACTTTTGGATTTTCATGCTACTTTTTGTCTTGTGATGACCTCTCCTGGTTGAGTTGTTCATTATCTTAGATTCATGTAGTTACCAATTTTTTTCTCCTTTGAGCGTTTTCAGTATTAAGAATATAACTCTCCCTCTTTCTCAGAGTTGTATAAATATAAATACAAATTGTCATTAAGTGTCAAATTATAATTTAAAGTACTGAATTTGTGAAGCTCACTCTAGTCAACAAAGTCCACATCATTCTTATCATTTAATTGATTTCCAGGATGCGGGGCAACTTTGGGTTTTAGTCAGACAATTTAAATTCAAAGGAAACAAAAAGTCATCTCAATTAAGCCATTTTACATATTTAAACAATAAAGAATAAGAGCTAATAAATACATCTTAATCAGACATAAGTGTCAACTACCTTAAAAGTAATACTCTCTGCTCTTCCCCAACATCTAATTCTAACTAAGTTGTAAAAGCTAGGAATATATCTCGGCAACAACTTTTCTATTCTTAAAAAACATTAACCCCGTGGCTGCATGTGTGCCATTCATTCTTGATACATGGCAAATGTTTCAGAGGGATCCATCACATTAATGTATACATAAAGATGCAATATAAAACTCAGGAAAAATCCTGGATATGAGAGCCATTAATCAGTGAATATAATTAATTTATAATCGATTTAATTTCTGAAAAAAAGCGGCAGTTAGTTCTATATGACCAGATCTTGAAATGGAAATCGAAATTTCATCAGATTACTTTTCTCCGGATGTAGTCACATATTTACATAATATTAATACTGAGCACTGTCTTCAAAATTTGTTTAAATATATAAAACCGGAATACATATGTTAATAATGTATCACTTATTTGAGGTTCAGTCCGTTTGTGAAAAAGCTACAAAAATGTTTTTCAAGTCCATTACACACTGCCACTTAGTGACTTCCTATACTGCAAGAAAAGAGAAGCAAATACAATACTTGGGAAAACATGTCAAAACTGCAATAGCGGTTCATCACATGACATTATTGTGGGGTAGATTCTTTAGCACAACTTATCAAGTCCTTTTTCAACGGTCATTCTTATTAATATGTATACCCCGGAACAAGAACATTAATATTAATGTATAGATAAAGATGCATCAATGCATCCCAAGACCTCATCAGCGGAGATAGGACCACACATACAATGAATTCTGGAAAACACTAAACTTTTTTTTTTTCTAAATGGAAAACACTTCAAACTAAAATCTCCATCGTTATTCTTTTTTTTTTTTTTTTTTAGTTTCTTTTTTTTTTTTTTTTTTTTTTTTTCACTTTTATTTTTTATTTTTTTTTTTTTTATTTTTTTTATTGGTGTTCAATTTACTAACATACAGAATAACACCCAGTGCCCGTCACCCATTCACTCCCACCCCCCGCCCTCCTCCCCTTCTACCACCCCTAGTTCGTTATTCTTTAATAAGTAGCTCATTCTCACAGACCAGCACTATGTGCCTGAGATTCCCACGGGCAAGCTCTCTAGGGTTTAACTCTTTCTGAATCAAAGGAGCGATCATGCGTCTCCTCTCTAGATGCACAGGATGCACTTCTGAAGCAACTCAGAAGATGGGCTGGAATCTTCTATTCCTTTCTACTCTTGCTAACCGCATGAAAACATGAGCAACCTTTTCTTTAAAAAGAAAAGGGGGGGGGGGGAGCCTGCTGGAACACAAAGACTTGAATATATTGAACAGCATCCTTTCCCCGAGAACTCTTTAGGGATGCTTTCATGACTACATCCATTCCCCACGGCCTGTTTGCCCTGCCTGCCCCGAGTCCTAGGCTGTGTCACCCCCAAAGTGCCAAAAATCAAAGCAATTTCAGCCAGCACGCTGCATTCACTGTCTTCCCCTTCCAAGAAGCAAGTACTAAGTGGTCATTAACTTTTTGGGGGTGGGCGGGTAAGGGAAGTCCGCGGTGCCCCAACTGCTCCAAATGGGCTCCTCTTGCACCCCCACCCCCGCAACCCGTGCGTCTTGAAGTCAAAACCATATGCAAAAACAAGAAACTTTTTTTTTTTTTTTTTTGCCCCAGCCTTCACTTTCTTGCAGCGACCTACCCGAGCCCAAAGCCCCGAACTCCCTCCAACAACAAACACCCCGAAGTGGAGGAGTAACTCCTAAGAAGCTGTCGCCCGGCCTCGTCACTCCAACCAAGCAGTTGCCAACCCCCCCTTGCACGGCCGGGGACAACTTTCCAGAAGCATCAGCAGCCTCCAGAGCCCTCGCGCCACCGCCCCCCCCCCCCCCCATCCATCCATCCCCGCCCTGCAAGCCCCCCAGCGCCCCGGGGCGCCCCGGGCTTCGGAGCTCCCTGCGGCAGCGGCTGCGAGACGCCGGCGCACGCAGGTGGCGGGCCCGGGAGGACCCCGACGCGGCCCCGGGCGGGCTGGGCGCTCGCGGGGGCTACTTACGGGACGCGGCCGGGGCGGTCCAGGCTCTGCAGAGGATGCTGCCGACGATCCAGAGCGGCAGCGCCGCCCCGCAGCCGGCTCGCGGGCCCGCCGGCATCCTCGGCGGCCGGCGCGCGGCACTCGGGGAGCTCGCTGGGCTCGCTGCGGAGGCGCCGGCCGTGCCCCCGGGGGCTGCTCCGGGCGCTGCTCCGGGGCGGGGCGGGCGACGGCAGGGCCCCTCCCGCGGCGTCCTCTTCCCCCCGCGCCCCTGCAGGCTCCAGCTCGGCCCGGGCCGGGAGCCCGGGGAGGCGCAGGCTGCCTCTTGCCTCCGCGCGGCTGCTGCCTCTCGCTCCGGGAGCCAGTGAAATGCCAGGGGGAAGAAATTCAAACCGCGAAGGGAAGGGAGGGGGAGCGGAGGAGGGGACCTACCCCGCCCTCCCTCCCTCTCTCTCTTGCAGGAGAGAAAAAAATAAAAAATAAAAAATCAGCACAGGACGCGGAGGCAGAGCAGAGGAGCTGGGGATGATGCAGCGGCGCAGGGCGGGCGGGCGGGTCTGAGGGGCTTCCCGGCGCCCCGGGCTCGCACTCGGCACTCGGCGCTCGGGAGCCGGTGCGCGGGGGGCACGCAGCCCCGCGGGCGGGAGGGGGGAGGCGCAGGGAGGAGGGACGGAGGGCGCACGCTCGGCCTCAGCGCGGCGGCATCGCCCCGGCGCCCGGGCAGCGCAGCAGCGGCCGGAGACGGAGCTGCACACCGAGCTGCAGACGGAGCTGCAGACGGAGCTGGAGAGCGAGCTGCACACCGAGCTGCACACCGAGCTGCACACCGAATTGCACACCGAGCTGCAGACGGAGCTGGAGACCGAGCTGCACACCGAGCTGCACACCGAGCTGCAGACGGAGCTGCAGACCGAGCTGGAGACGCCGCCGCCAGCAGCGCCTGCACAGCCGGGCGGCGGGCGAGGCGGGGAAGCCCTCCCTCCTCGCCCCCTCCAAGTCCCCACCCCGGCTCCTCCTCCTCCTCCCCCCTCCTCCTCCTCCTCGCCGTACCCCTCCGGCTGTCACCACCCCTCTGCCCTGCGCTCGCGAGCGGGAGCCAGAAGGCACCCACGGGCCCGCGTCCGTGCGCCGGGGCAGGGGGGGGGGGCGCCGAGCCAGGGGGCGCGCGCCTCGCCCCGGGCGGGGGGCGGTGCTGAAGTTGGGAATTTGCGGGGTGATCTTGGAGCCCGGCTCCAACCCCGGCCGCCCTCTCCTCACCCCCACCCCCACCCAGCTGCGGGGAAACCGAACCCCTGGGCTCGGAGGCCTGCTCTTTCCCTCCTCCCCTCCCCTGCAGAGGGAGATGGTACAGGCTCCCGGAGCTCGGCCTGCCCCCCGGGAACCAGCACCGGGCGCCCGACAGCAGGTCTTCCGAGTGGTCCTAACACCAAGGGACCGAGCTGAGCATCCCGACCCGAGCGGCGGGGACTGCGGACGCCGCTAATGCAGATGTTTTCAATGTGCAATTAATTCACACTCATGCGTATATGCACACGCACACCAAACACACGCTGCCGCCAGCAAAACTACATCCAGGCAAACACGCTCATCCACACACACAAACACAAAACTGAAATACATAAGCAGGCGAACGGATAAGTACTTCAGGGTGGCTGATGCATTACAAGGACTAAGAATTGCGAATATCTAGAGAGACCCAGGTTTTCTTTTCACATTTACACAGTTTCGATAATAAATCTCCAGCTCTCCCTCCACACACGCACCCCCCCACCCCCTGCTCTCCAGCTCACACCTCTCCAAACAGGTTCCTTCCATCCAGGCTACATAAAGTACTTGGATCCTCATCTCTCTGCAGAACCAATCCTTTTACTGACTTTACAGACACAGTTAAGAATTATTGGTCATCTAACTATCTAACGATGTTTAGGGAGGGCAAAGTAGGAGTAACCGTGTCTTTCAATGTTGTGCAGTGAATAAGCATTTGCCTTTCAAGATAAATAAACATTTTTTTATGGAGATTTGCCTACTCCTGGAATAGAGTTTAATGTTACGGTTGGGTCGTGGAAAGGTCCACTGTAAACAGTACTGTGTGATGGCTGCATAAATTAGTATAGTGGGAAGGGGCCTGATTCAGCATTCTTTATTAGAGCTTTGTTTCTTATTGATTTAAAGGGGTGTTTTGTCCTAGTAAGAACTGCAGATTGGGTACAATCTGGAAAATGAAGAAGCACACAGATGACTAACGGCGGAAACACTGCATACTCATGCTATAAAATTCACCTCCTATAAAATGATACAGTAAATGCATTCTTATGGGTTATAAAACGCCCCCTCTCTGAATTCCCACAGACCGTCAAAAGTCAATGAACACTTGCAAAAACTCTGTGGTAGAGAACTGCCATCATCAATTCGTAAGCGTTTGAAGAAATCAGTCGCCAGGGGGGAAAAATATTGTGAGGTAACACAACTTTTCAGAAGTCAGTTTTTTTACTGTGTCTGTTTTAACCATTGCACTAAACTCCACTAAAGTGGTATTTAAAAGTTTTATTAAAAGAATAGAAGGAAAACAATTGAAAATGTTACCATTTCCATATCTCAATAGAGGCCTTTCAGAAGTATCTATCTCAAACAGATTGAACTGATTCCATTTCTTAGGGTACCAAACAGAAAGAGCCTGCACTAAGTGTCTATTTCATTGTTTCATAACAGAAAATAATATACCTGAGGGGTTTTTTTTCCTCCAAAAAAGCATCCTGACTAGTTTGTAATTATTCCTCTTAATGAATAAAAACAAGCAAAACATAACCTCATTTTAATGACACATTTATAACCGCCCTGCATCACCACTGTGATACAGTGTGAGCTAAGAACCTGCCTTCATCTGTTTTCAATGCACTTCTCCTCATCTGAAAGTAAATGATGTCACCTGCTTTGTAATACAACTACCTTTAAGTATATAATTTGATGCACACATTGGAATTCACGGTATACTTACAGAAATAGGACTTGGTACTTTCAGGATCAGACATTCCTTAGATTCTAATTCTAGATTTTTCCCTGTCCAATCCATCATTTTCATCATTACATGTTAAAATTAAACTTCCTTTTTACTTCAGTTATGACTATAATTATTCATTAGAAGGTAGGAACTAGTAAAGCCTGTTTGGCTTGGTCAACCTTCAAGTTCCCAGTAAACTGTGGTGCCAATCTATGGACTCAGTTCCATGAGCTGTCTATTAGCCATGGCAAACATGAACCATCTTGTTCTAAAGATCCGTTATCCATATGTGCATTACCTCCTATTGGCAAATACTGTAATTGAAGATAGGACATGACGATCTTATATATGCTTCTTTGGTTAGTTATAAGGTTAATCAAAGCTTGAGAATAGTAAAAGTCAATGGACCAAAAGCACACAAAGAATAAAACAGAAGCTTGTTGTGGAAAGAAAGGCAAGTTGCATTATTTTGGATGTGGAGTAATATAAATTAAGAAAGGTTAGGGGCACCTGGGTGGCTCAGTCGGTTAAGTGTCTGCCTTCAGCTCAGGTCATGATCCCAGGGTCCTGGGATCGAGTCCCACTACTATTGCTGGCATCCAGGGCTCCTCGGTCTGTGGGGAGCATGTGTCTCTCTCTCCCTCTGCCTGTCACTTCCCCTGCTTATGCTCTCTCTCTGTCAAATAAATAAATAAGATCTTAAAAAAAAGAGAAAGGTTAGACATTCCCTGTTTCCTACTGCTCACATCCTCTTCTTCAACAGCAATTATTGGCCTCTATTTTTTAAATGTTAAAATGACCCCATATTTGGGAACAAGTTATTGCTTCACTAGAAATATATCCATCATTCATTTATATCATAAATATTTGTTGCATATCTGCCTATTATTGAGCTGTACATTGTGCTAGATACTAGGATTTTACGTCTAAGCAGGAGAGACAACACTTTTGACCTCAGAGTTGGTGGCCAGTGGTTGAATAAAGAGATCAACATAAGTCTGCATCACTTTGATACTAACATCTATTCAAGTAAATGTTGACTAGGTAATTATTCTGCCATCTTCATATATTCTTCAGAAATTAATAAGATCAAAAATAGAAAATATCAGTGGCATCATTATCATTCCAAAGATCTGTAAATAATCTGTTGCATGGCAAATTATCTCAAAAGTCCTCCCCAAATTTTGGAACTAAAATGGCAAAAAGAGTCAAAATATTTTTGTTTTAATGACAGTTTGAAGTGACTAACTGTTGAATAAAGCACTGAGAAAATTCAGGACTTTTCAATAAGAAAAACATTGGTGCATCTCTAGGTGAGGTCCTTGGAGTGTAATTTCCTTCCGGAAAGCAAGCTGATCAACTGTGCCCAGAATTCAGTGAATTCCCACAGGGGGGAGAAGGTGTCTAGAATAGAAACACTTGCCAGTCTGATTGCACACTCCAGGAAGAATTTAGCACCTGTTTCTCTGGATGTATAGGATCTGTCTGGGACGCATCCTCTACTCAGAAAGAACAGAATGAGGTTTAGTCTAATGGGAAAGCTTCTGGTGTAGAGAAAAGCCACCTAGAGTCTGGGCTTTTGGCAAAGCTAATTGACCCTGGGCACAATGAGATACTTCACATCATACTCAAATGTTAATTGTATGAAAGCCTGATTGAGGAAGATGGCATGAGATAAATTTGACCTCCACAGCCCCAGTCTACTTGAAAGTTTTCAGGGAAATATATGGCAATTAGTGTTATTTGGACTAAACCCTCTGAAGACGTTTAGAAACAAGTCATGTTTATATCATTTAACATTAATGGAAATGGTATAGTTAGAAAGAGGTGTTCTTTAATGCATCTTTGAAATGAATAATCACATTGAGCAAACAAGAAGGAGGATAGCTAAACAAATTTGTAATATTCCGAACATGGAACCTGGCCTTCATCTTTATGACATTTTTCACTTTCTGGAAACCCAACTTTCCTTTAACTATACTCTTTCTTTTAGACTATAGTTAAATCGTATAACTCAGAATAAATGTTCTTCCAGAATTGCAGTTAAAAACTACCTTCCATTGTGACATTGCACAGCTTTGGCTCTGACAAATCTAACCTACAATTTATATAGTGATTATTTCCAAAAATATTCCATTATTTATCTCACAGATTAAGGAAAATACAATTTCAAATGAGTGTCTCCACAGGAAAAAAAAATGCCATAACTTCAAAAACATAAAATATACTATCTATCTTTTGGACAAGGAATTAATATAGTATTTGAATAAAATGCATATACTTTGAATATCAAAGTGTGTAGTAATTTCCTATTAATACTATGGGTTTAAAGGGGGAGGGAGAACACTCTTAGTTTTGATTTACATTTGTACTGGCTTATCATTTTTCCTTAAAGTGTTGCTATATTAAATCACAAATCTAAAAAAAAAATAAATAAATAAATAAATAAATAAATAAATAAATCACAAATCTAGAGAAGAAAGGGAACAATCAAGAAAAATAGTGAATAGGCCAAAAAAAAAAAAAAAAAAAAAAGGCCAGAAGAAAGGTTTAGTACATACCTATGAATTCCTAGTTGTAAACTCTTATGAAAATACTCAATTACATAAAAGGACAATAGCTAAAGTATAATCACTTAGCAGTTTGCATGCCTTTTAGGTTTTTGAAAATTCAAGTAACTTTTTAAGTAGGCTTAATGTTTGTAAAGTCTGTTTGATTTATAAAATAAAATTTTATTTACACAAGAGATTAAACTACTTAGAAATGGATTGCAAAAAAAGAATGTCAAGAAATAAGTTATACCCAAGGAATGAGAAAATTTCAAAAAAATCCACGATGATATTATGTGGATTGCTTTTGAGTGCTATAAGCGTATAGAATTTAGGAAAAATTAGATGAGCATACAGGAAACAGTTTAGAATGGATGTTGAGTCTGGTCTCTGGGATCTATGTATTGGATCTCTATAACCCCCTCTGTAATGCCTTAATTTCCTTATATATGAGATCAGAGTAATATTTATATCCACGCAATTAGATTATTTTGAGATTTAAAAATAATTTATACATCTGGTACATACAAGTGCTATTATTATTATTATTATTATTGATATAAATGAACATACCAAAATTCTAAACTAAAGTCCCAGAATTTCAAGTTCATGTTTCAACATATGCACATTCCAAAATCATTTGGACGTTTCTAGATTAAAAAAAAAAAAGCTTCTATCAAAAAATATTTGAGACCGAACATATAGAAGAACAATGTATTAATTGGTGCTACAACTGTGGGAAAAAATAAAATGCATATTGAAATAAAATTTTAGATATTTCTTTTGAATTTGAGAGGACTATGAAAAAGTGGGATTATGGAAGTATAGGGCAAGACGTGGGGCATGTGAACTGAAGTGCATATTTGCCAACATCAGAGCCCTTTTTAAGATTGAGAAAAGTACCATTATTTTAATTAAAAGAGTAAAACACTGTTGTTTTCAATAATTCCAAGCATTAAGGTGATAGGACCCTAATAAGACTAGAAAAGATATAGAAGTAGAGATTTTCCTTAGCAACAATGGGGACCCATTTTCAAAGCAATAGTTCAAGGAGAGAGAGGAGACAAAAGAAGAAAATTTCACAAATATAGATAGGCTGGTCACAGAAAGTAGAAAATTCAATTAGAGTGGTGATGGTCAAAGGAAATTTGGAAGAAGTCAGTTCAGCTAGAAGAATTTGCAGACTGTCCCCCCCCCCCCCCCCCACACACACACACTGGGTTGGTCAAAGTTTTTCAGTCTGTCTCATCCTCAAGGTCTTTCGGGGCCATTATCTACTATAGCATCTCCAGTTGCTTGAAGAAGAGAAAATCCTTCCACTAAGAATCGTTTAGTGTCAGTGAAGGAAGAACCATATACTCAAGCCAGAGTGCTTCACACTCTCTCCAAATAAGAATGAACTCTTTTCTGAGTCATGGAGTCCGTAATGATCTTGGGTAGTCCCGCTTTCCTCTGTCTTTCTAGACATCTTTCTAGACACTTAGCAGATTAATGAGCATACAGTAATAGTGGGGATCCTGTGAAATGCAAAACTGGACTTTTCAGTAGCAGCAACAAGATCAACAATAAATTGAGGTTAAGAAAACTCGCCAGGTAGTACATATAAATTATAAACATTTAACCCAATTTGGGAGATAGTTTCCATGTTAAGTTACATCTTTACATGCTGTAATAATACATGACGCCTGCATGTTGAATGCTCCCAAACTAAGATCCTCAAAGTTTTCCTTAAGTGCTTCTTAGACTTCATCTTTCAGTTTCTTCTTACTAGAGTTTGATAATACCAGACCTACTGACAAAGCTGAATGGCATCAGGTGGCATCCAAAACCCTATCCAGGTATTAGATTGAACTAGTAGCCAGCTTGGACCGGGGCATTTTATACTGAGGAATCTGTGCATTTTAAGAACAAACAAGCAGAATGACAGAGACATTCATTGTTCACACTGAATTGACATTTCTGATTTGAAACTAAAGATTGCTAAGAATATTATTTTTACTGTTCAGGCTTTCTGTTCTGGGAACTGGGTTGATTTAAACCTCTCTACCATTCATTTATGTCCTCAGTTTGCAGTGGTGAAGATATTAAGTGGAGCAGGCTTGGAGGTAATGAACACTGTCCATACAGTTTAAGCTAGTTTGCATAGTTGCTGCCAAAACATTTAAAGCTAGATTCCATAGTTCATAGCGTCCCTAAATTCCTGTGGGGATGCAATGCCTCATTCGGCAGTAGGAAATGATAAAAGTCCTCTTTAACTTTTTCGGAGTTGAAGAAAATTATGGAACTGATAGCTATCTTTTATATCATTTGCATAAAACCAAGAATAAATTCTATTTGAGTTTGTTCCATATGATAAGCTGAATTTTAGAGATAGTATTAACTACATGCGTCAGTATAACATGGTTAATTCTTCTTTTAAAAATGTTTTTTATTTGATTATGTAAATATTAAAGTTCTATTATGACAATTCTAACATACAAATATCTCTGGTGTGTAGTTTAATGATACTCAAGCTAGCTCATGTGTTAATATAATAATTAATGATCTCTGGGTCTATTGAACTTTCTACTTGATTATTATTTAGTCAGGAATGAGGAGGAGAGAGGGAAACATAGTTTTGCCAGCTATATCTTGTTTCCCAATATTTCTAATATATATTAGCACACATACCTGCTTTGGTATGTTGAGTAGAGTGACATAATTGAATCCTTCTTTGATAATTCATGAAATTGATAATGTTACCCTTCATTTTAATTGCATATACTGTAATTGAGGGTATGAGATTAAAATTCTTCTGATTTCAGAGTTAGTGTGACATTCTTTTAAATTTGTTTTTCCTGATCTTTTGTTCATCCTCTTAAACACCTGAGTGCCCACACATGAAGTTGAGACTGAAATTTCTTACTATTTTGAAGGCAACTCTCTACTCACTTAAGAGAGATGGGAGTGAGGTTGTGTCTAAGGGCCAAAATGTATACAGGTGGATGATCTTCGAGATAGGCTGATCTCTTAATTTATGTCAGCATTTTGTGACGCTTCTTTCTTTCTTTCTTTCTTCTATCTTTCTTTCTTTCTTTCTTTTTCTTTCTCTTTCTTTCTTTCTTTCTTTCTTTCTTTCTCTTTCTTTCTTTCTTTCTTTCTTTCTTTCTTTCTTTCTTTCTTTCTTTCTTTCTGAGTGATCCAATTCCATGGACCAAGAAGTAGTATTCAATGGTATTCAATGGTAGAAAACGACTATTTGACTATTTAGTGTTATTTCTGCTTTGGAACCATGGTTGTAGACAATTGTGGAAGATTCTATCTCTTTCACAGGTAACTTCAAGTCATTGGCATAATAGATGTGCCAATTTTCATATTTTCAATTTAGATCGTTTTCTTAAATGCCAAATACAGAAGACAATGCTGGTTTCTTTTGAGTTCCAGTCACTGACTTAAGCTAATAATTAGTTGTTACTACACAGATTGTGGGCTTAACTGTTTGTATTTTTTTTTTCTCAGAAGGTTCTGTAACCTTTTGTTCATGAAATTGACAGTGGAGAATAAAAACCATTTACGGGCCCCGCCTCCGCCCCAGCCGGAATAAAATGTTCATTTTATTTTATAAAAAATAAAAAAATAAAAACCATTTACAGATTTCCATGTTGGGAGTCACTGGAATGAATTAGCTAAAAAACTTTTATTTCCTGAGGTGATTTAAATTGTGTGTGTGTGTGTGTATGTGTGTGTGTAAAAGAAGGGCAAAATGCACGTGTGTTGAATTCTTATAAGGCTATGCATTTTCTCATTTTATATGGAATCTTTATAAATATCTGTTACATTTAATAAATAATAAGTAATTTTATATGACAACATGAAAGTACTCTCCAATGTATACCATACTTTTCACGGTTATGTAATTTGAGAGTAAAAATCACTGTTATTTATTTTTAACACATTTGAAATGTGACTGGTCATTTTTATAATTTCTATTATCTGTAGTTAGTGAGAAGAGCTTTCATCATATTACTTTTTAAATTCATGTGCTGTGGAAGTGTTGTTGTTCACTTTCACTTTGGCATAAATAACCAGAAAGACAGGCTCAAAGGAGACTTTCCTGTTTTCTCTTCTGCTAGAGTCCATTACTTAAATTCCACCAGATGTTGAAAGGGATGATTTGGGTTGGGAATGCCTTAAGCTAACAGGTAGTAGACTCTCAGTATTCTCGATTTATTAAAATGTAGCTTTTGTTCCAACTCATTAGAGTTACTAGTTCACATATGCAATCAAAACAACCTAATGGGGTGCCGGGGTGGCTCAGTCATGAAGTGTCTGCCTTAGGCTCAGGTCATGATCTTGAGGTCCTGGGATCAAGCCCCACACTGGGCTCCCTGCTCTCCTGGGGAGCGTGCTTCTCCCTCTCCCTCTGCCCCTCCCTCTGCTTTGTTGTCTCTCTCTCTCTCTCTCAAATAAATAAATAAAATCTAAAAAAAAAACAGTTTAATAGAATTCTCTCAGTTTTATTGATGAAGAAACTGTGCGGACATTTTTAGCATTTGTACTCCTTTTTTTTTTTTTTTTTAAGATTTTATTTATTTATTCATGAGAGACACAGAGAGAACCAGAGAGGCTGAGACATAGGCAGAGGGAGAGGCAGGCTCCATGCAGGGAGCCCCACGCAGGACTCGATCCCAGGTCCCCAGGATAATGCCCTGGGCTGAAGGCGGCACCAAACTACCAAGCCACCCAGGCTGCCCTTTACTCCTTTTTAATGTTGGCTTTCTGACAGGAAAAATCAGAAGGTAACTTCCGCTAAGATTGTCAAACTTCACCCTAAAAAGATCAACTTGGCCAAGGTAGTCAACTCTAATGATTGTCCAGTGCCTCCTTAAAGAAGATGAGCACACAGAAAATTAAATTGAACTAGTCACAAGATGTCTGGTGACATCACAAATATGTTTGAAAAAAACCAAAACTGTCCTATGAATAAGTCGGTGACCCATGCTCCTCCTCCCAACCTTTGCTCTCAGGTTACCATCATTGCATCAGACACCTCATCTGACTTGGTGTCTCTTATCAGAATTTGCTTGGAATTTATGACTCATGAGAGATACAATAAGGACAAGCAGAGAAGTGAATAAAAAAGAAAAATCGCACGTAGGAGGTCTGTCCTAGGGAAATGGCATTGACACCATTCCCTAAACTATGAATTGGGATTTGAATTTTATCATATAACAGACACACAAAAATACAGGCTTTTGCATAGTTCCTGAGACTTCTGGACAGAATGCTTCCAAAGTGCCCATTTGAAAATGAAGTGGGATTTCATAAACCTAAACTCCAGTTTCAAATCTGAATCATACTTGACTGCCTTCAGTGGAAGAAATCAATAATGCAGTTGAATTTCCCTTACAATTTGGTGAGAACCTTTTATAATAAATATTTAGTTAAAGCATTTACTTCCTAGATTCATTCTGTGTAAATCCCTCGGTGTAAAGCATTCTTGTTAATTCATTTATCAAATTTTAGTTTCTCGACTGAATTCCATTTCTCTAATCATTGCACTTGAAGATTACTTAAGACCTGATAATATTGTTTTATGGTAATTAGCAAACTAATTATCTTCTGGAGACTACTCTGGAAAGAATGTAGAGAGAAATTAAATAAACTTTTTCCCTTATTTGACTTTATTTATTTTTTTTTTTAAATTTTATTTATTTATGATAGTCACAGAGAGAGAGAGAGAGAGAGAGAGAGAGGCAGAGACACAGGCAGAGGGAGAAGCAGGCTCCATGCACCGGGAGCCTGACGTGGGATTCGATCCCGGGTCTCCAGGATCGCGCCCTGGGCCAAAGGCAGGCGCTAAACCACTGCGCCACCCAGGGATCCCCCCTTATTTGACTTTAAATTTCGACATGATCCTTATTTTCAGAAAGGAAAAAATAACCACAGCATAGATGTTTTAGTTTGTCTAAGCAAAGTGAAGAAAGAAGATACCCAGATGATCTCAACCATCATATATTCTTTGCTCATTTATCGCTGCTAAAGGCCATCATCTGAGTGACACTCACTTCCGCCACAGTCTAGGAATTGCTTAAAGTACAAAGAAGTCAAATCAAAGGAAGATGACCATACCCTAGTTCTAATATTTGAATAAACCTCAATAATGAAAACAAAAACAAAAACCGTGTTAACAGAATATTATCAGAGTGTAAAATAGTTTGTAAAGATCTAAGGCTTAAAATTTCTACTCCTGAATTCAGAGCATTAGCTTATATTCCATGGTGTCTGCAACATCAAGTACATAATACCAATGGACAAAAACTGGGTGAAGGAAAAAGAACTTTAATACTGGTTTCTGTGAATTTCAAAAAATAACAATATTAATTTTAAACATAACTTGAAAGACATAAAATCCAAATATTACCTCAACCTTTGTACTATTTTACTTTTCACATAGTTCTGTGAATACGGAGCGATCAGTTAACTTTTATGTAACATTCATTAAAACATTAGAAAGGATTTCAAAGATTTTAATATTTAAATTAATCACCAAATTATTAGTTTGGAATAGCACTTAGGATTTTCGTAAAGCATATCCTTAGAGAGGGAATCAGAGGAAGAAAAGAAATTAAATTTAAAACACATATAAAAAGCAACTTATGGTTCATAGTCTTATAGCAGGCAGAGAAAAAATTAAGACCACAGTGAAAAGATTGGTTTTAGGGGAAAAAAGTAGAGGTAACTCTTCCTTTGCTCCAACAGGAAATACGACTAATGAACATGGATATTCCAAAATACCAAGGAAAGAAAATAATGTATGATTTGTCTAAAATACATCATTAATCCATTATTCTGTCAAATTCCGGTTCCTCTGTTTCATGAGCAAATAATCTCCGCCATACACCCCCTCACACCAGAGACAATAAAAATATTTTGTTGCATTATTTACATTCAAAATAAAAATATATTGAATTAATGTGAAGAAAATAATTTTATGATTCAGATAACATTTATTGAATAGAATTCATTAGGAAAACTGGCACTTCCTAAATGTTAATATCTGGGCTTTTTAAGAACTGGCAACATGGAGACTATTTCCTTTTTTTTTTTTTTTTTTTTTTTCTATTTCCTTTTTTTAACAAGAACATTCACATAGCATTTCAAAGTTCATAAAATACATTTAAATCACTCTCATTTCAAACTTAAAACATTATTTTCATTTCCATTCAACTGTTTGGGGAAAATATATCAGATAAATAAATGATGCAAATATCTCATACAAGGATTCATTCATCCATTGATTCATTTCATTCCACAATTTCACAAGGATTAGTGACTTCCTTCCATGATTTAGACATTGTTTTAGGTATTGAATATAGTGTAATGACAGAACCATTCAGATGCCTGATTCCTATATGTTATATCATAATGGGGTGGGATGAAATACTATGCATAAATCCCCTAATAAATGATTGATTAACATTAAAATTAAAGTGATTCAAAGCCTAGTGGGCTACCAGAGATTGAATGATTTATAAGGACTTCTACTGGAGGTTTTTGCGTTTTCTCAAGCTGAAACTCAAAGAGCAAGAAGGAATTAATCATGTGAAGATGCTTCTTCTTTCTTTTTTTTTTTTTAAGGATTTTATTTATCGATTTGAGACAGAGAAACAGACATCACAACAGAGATAGAGAAATAGTAAGAGCAGGGAGGAGAGGGAGAAGCAGGCTTCCTGCTGAGCAGGGAGCCTGACTTGGGGCTTCATCCTAGGACCCTGGGATCATGACCCGAGTTGAAGGCAGATGCGTAACCGACTGAATCATAAAGGTGCCCTGGTTCTTTTCTTTCTCTCCCTTCCTTCCTTCCTTCCTTCCTTCCTTCCTTCCTTCCTTCCTTCCTTCCTTCCTTCCTTCCTTCCCTCCCTTCCAACCTTCCTTCCTTCCTTCCTTGAAATACCTGTGCAAGCCTCTAAATTGGAAACATATATGTATAATTGTTAGAGACCAATGAGCAAGCAGGAAAGGAGTAGGTGATGAGGTATTCAAGAGAGATAGAAGTCAGGTGGAGTTACCAGAGTAGGAAGAAGATAAATCAGAAAGCGACTGTAAAGTCCAACAAGATAGTGATACCTTGAACTGCTCCAATCCTAATGGAGATGGGGAAAAATGGATGAAGCTAAGGTCATAGGATCTACTAATGGATTCAATATGAACAGAAGAGGAAATCAAGTATGCCTGCCATTTTTATGCATTTATGTATTTATTTTTAATTTTTTATTAAGTAACTGAATGCCTAATGATATGACTTACTGAGATGAGGAGGACTGGGGCAACAATTGTAGTGAAAACAATTATTCTCTTTTGGACAATGAAAATTTGTAATGCCTATGAGAAATGCAAGTTTGGATGTCAGATATGTAGATAATGTAGATAAATGTCTGGTCTGGAGTTTCAGATAGAAATTAAGGGTGGAAATAAATTACATAGAATTGCGTCTGTGAAGACTGTGAAAATTGAGAAAGGAATTCATGTAGGAATAGAGTCTTAGAGCACTTCAATATGTATATATATATATAAGCTAAACTGGATGGTAGGAGGAAGCAAAGGTAGTTGAGGAAGAGTGGCCAGTGACTAGGAAGAGAACCAGAAGAAGCTGTGTTATGAAAATGAAGAAAAGAACGAGTTTTGAAAATTGAGGTAGGATGAATTAAATTTTCTTAATTTATTTTCCAGTTATTTCAACATTTATGAGGCCTGTTTTATTAACCTTCTTCTCCCTCCTTCACCTGGATGCAACCCTGCCATTCTTCAACTTGTACTAGTCTTTCCATGCTTCAACAGTGAACAGAGAAGCTGCCTTTACAAGGGCTTTTAGGGAGACATCTCTCCACCAGCCCCAAATGTGCGCAGGGAGAGCGTAATAAGAAAAGATGGGCTTCTTTGTTTATTTTCTGACATACCATGTGAACATCAGCATGAATTTTTTTTTTATTTTATTTTTATTTTTTTATTTTTTTTGTTTTTTTTTTTAGCATGAATTTTTTAAATGGTGGGGGTGCACCCAGGTGGAGGGGAGATGCCATCCTCAATGCCCTGGTCTGTATATTTATCTCTTCAGACTCAGTCTGCTTCTGACCCCAGGGGAAGATAACCCATGGGTTGTGGGAGTCAGCATTCAGGTTGCAGGACAAGAAGCAACATGGAATCTCAGAATAGCTCCTATTGCCTTTCTAGGTAGCAGAGGCATATTGTTGGAGAACTTTGCTTTATTTACTGTCTCAGATAGTTCTTATTATGCTCCTTAATGATCTTTTATAGCAATCACAGGTAGGTAGTGCTGTGGGTTAAATTGTGTTTACCCTCAAAACTCAAGTCTTCCCCGTAGCCCCTGCAAATGTGACTGGATTAAGATGTAGAGTCTTTAAAGAATTAACTTTAATTGAATTAAAGTTTTAATTAACATAAAGTAAGGCCAAGAGTGTGAGCCCTAATCCAACACGATTGACGTTCTCACAAGAAGAGGAAATGTGGGCACAGAAAGGTCCAGAAAAAGACCACCTGAAGATGGTCACCTACAAGCCAAGAAGAGAGTCCTTAGGAGAAATGAACTCTATCAGCCTTGATCTCAGACACCTAGTCTTCAGGGCCCCAAGGAAATGCATTTCTGTTCTTTACGCTGCCCAGTCTCTGGTACCGTATCATGGCAAGTCTAGCAGACGAAGACTGGGAGAAAGTGTTCTGTCTGCATGCAGTTCCCGTAAAGAATTACACAAGTTCAATCCCGAGCCCTAAAGACAACTTCCTATTTCTCTTGATGTATAAGGATGAGAATTGAATGAAACAAGAACTAGGCTATGTCACTTAGTTGAGTAGTCAGGCATGGCATCCACGGTCAGGAGCTCCACTGCCTTTCCTGCAATACGTCATATTTGGTTAAGTGTTCAGTGAAGCTGGTCTTTATGATAGATTGCACCAGACTGCTAGGGTAGAAGTATGGAAATGAAGTCAACCCATCTGTAGTCGCTAGAGTCCGTTGTCGAGCCCCAGCAACAGGAGGAAGCCCTTCGCTGTATGACAGTCATCTTTAAAAACAGATCAATAGCAAGTTTCTTCCTCCCTTCAGAAAGTTAAACTATTCTCAGTTTCAACAGTCAACTATTTCCTTTTTAAATTTCTAATATAAACCTTTTTTAAAGTGAGGGCTTATTATATAAATGGGGACTTTTCCTGCCGTGAAAATGCATCATCTATATAACTGTATACTTTTTCACTTTAAATATATATATATATATATATATATATATATATATATATATATATTTGAGTTCGATTTGCCAACATATAGTATAACACCCAGTGCTCATCCCGTCAAGTGCCCCCCTCAGTGTCCGTCACCCAGTCACCCTATCTCACCTCCCCTTACACTACTGCTTGTTCATTTCCCAGAGTTAGGAGTCTCTCATGTTTTATCACCCTCTCTAATTTTTCCCACTCATTTTCTCTTCTTTCCCCTATAATTCTTCACTATTTTTTTATATTCCCTATATGAGTGAAACCATATAATGTTTGTCCTTCTCCAATTGACTTACTTCACTCAACATAATACCCTCCAGTTCTATCCATGTCGAAGCAAATGGTGGGTATTTTGTCATTTCTAACGGCTGAGGAATATTCCATTGTATACAGAGACCACATCTTCTTTATCCATTCATCTGTCGATGGACACCGAGGCCCCTTCCAGAGTTTGGCTGTTGTGGACATTACTGCTATAAACATCGGGGTGCAGGTGTCTCAGCGTTTCACTACATCTGTATCTTTGGGATAAATCCCCAGTAGTGCAACTGCTGGGTCGTAGGGCAGGTCTATTTTTAACTCTTTGAGGAACCTCCACACAGTTTTCCAGAGTGGCTGCACCAGGTCACATTCCCACCAACAGTGCAAGAGGGTTCCCCTTGCTCCACATCCTCTCCAACATTTGTGGTTTCCTGTCTTGTTAATTTTCCCCATTCTCACTGGTGTGAGATGGGATCTCATTGTGGTTTTGATTTGTATTTCCCTGATGGCCAGTGATGCGGAGCATGTTCTCATGTGCTTGTTGGCCATGTCTATGTCTTCCTCTGTGAGATCTCTGTTCATGTCTTTTGCCCATTTCATGATTAGATTGTTTCTTTGCTGTTGAGTTTAATAAATTCTTTATAGATCTTGGAAACTAGCCCTTTATCTGATATGTCATTTCCAAATATCTTTTCCCATTTTGTAGGTTGTCTTTTAGGTTTTTTTTACTGTTTACTTTACTATGCAGAAGCTTTTTTATCTTGATTAAGTCCCAGTAGTTCATTTTTGCTTTTGTTTCCCTTGCCTTCATAGATGTATCTTGCAAGAAGTTGCTGTGGCCAAGTTCAAAAAGAGTGTTGCCTGTGTTCTCCTCTAGGATTTGGATGGATTCTTGTCTCACATTTAGATCTTTCATCCATTTTGAGTTTATCTTTGTGCACGGTGTAAGAGAGTGGTCTAGTTTCATTCTTCTGCATGTGGATGTCCAATGTTGCCAGCACTATTTATTGAAGAGACTGTTCTTTTCCCAGTGGATAGTCTTTCCTGCTTTGTTGAATATTAGTTGACTATAGAGTTGAGGGTCCATTTATGGGTTCTCTCTTCTGTTCCATTGATCTATGTGTCTGTTTTTGTGCCAGTACCACACTGTCTTGGTGATCACAGCTTTGTAGCACAACCTGAAATCCGGCATTGTGATGCTGTAGTCTTTGGTTTTCTTTTTCAATATTCCCCTGGCTATTAGGGGTCTTTTCTGATTCCACACAAATCTTAAGATGATTTGTTCCAACTCTCTGAAGAAAGTCCATGGTCATTTGATAGGGATTGCATTGAACATGTACATTGTCCTGGGTAGCATAGATATTTTCACAATATTAATTCTTCCAGTCCACGAGCATGAAATATTTTTCCATCTCTTTGTGTTGTCCTCAATTTCTTTCAGAAGTATTCTGTAGTTTTTAGGATATATACCCTTTACCTCTTTGGTTAGGTTTATTCCTAGGTATCTTATGCTTCTGGCTGCAATAGTAAATGGAATTGACTCCTTAATTTCTCTTTCTTCAGTTTCATTGTTAGTGTATAGAAATGCCACTGATTTCTGGGCATTGATTTTGTATCCTGCCACACCACCAAATTACTATATGAGTTCTAGGAATCTTGGAGTGGAGTCTTTTGGGTTTTCTATGCACAGTATCATGTCATCTGCAAAGAGGGAGAGTTTGACTTCTTTGCCAATTTGAATGCCTTTTATTTATTTATTTTTGTTGTTGTCTGATTGCTGAGGCTAGGACTTCTAGTACTATGTTGAATAGCAGTGGTGAGAGTAAGCATCCATGCCGTGTTCCTGATCTTAGGGGAAAGGCTCTCAATTGAGAGCCATTCTCCATTGAGAATGATATTTGCTGTGGGATTTTCATAGATGGCTTTTAAGATGCTGAGGGATGTTCCCTCTATCCCTATACACCGAAGAGTTTTGATTGGAAATGGATGCTGTATTTTGTCAAATGCTTTCTCTGCATCTATTGAGAAGATCATATGGTTCTTGTTTTTTCTTTTGTTGATATGATCTATCACATTGATTGCTTTATGAGTGTTGAACCAACCTTACATCCCAGGGATAAATCCCACATGGTCGTGAATAATCTTCTGAATGTACTGTTGGATCCTATTGGCTAGTATCTTATTGAGAATTTTTGCAGCTGTGTTCATTAGGGATAGTGGTGTATAATTCTCCTTTTTGGTGGGGTCTTTGGTTTTGGAATTAAGGTGATGTTGGCTTCATAAAATGAGTTTGGAAGTATTCCGTCCCTTTCTATCCTTCAGAACAGCTTTAATAGAATAGGCATTATTTCTTCTTTAAACGTTTGATAGAATTCTCCTGGGAAGCCATCTGGCCCTGGACTTTTGTGTCTTGGGAAGTTTTTGATGACTGCTTCAATTTCCTTGCTGGTTCCTCCTGTTCAGGTTTTCTATTTCTTCCTGTTCCAGTTCTGGTAATTTGATGTTTTCCAGAAATGCATCCATTTCTTCTGGATTGCCTAATTTATTGGTGTATAGCTGCCCATAATACGTTTTTAAAATCCTTTGTATTTCCTTGGTATTGGTTGTGATCTCTCCTCTTTCATTCATGATTTTATTAATTTGAGTCTTTTTTTTTCTTTTTAATAAGGCTGGCTAGTGATTTATCTATCTAATTAGTTCTTTCAAAAAACCATCTCCTGATTTTGTTCATCTGTTCTACAGTTCTTCTAGTCTCTATTTCATTGAGTTCTGCTCAAAGCTTTATTATCTCTCTTCTGCTTGGTGTAGGTTTTAATTGCTATTCTTTCTCCAATTCCTTTAGGTGTGAGGTTAGCTTGTGTATTTGAATTTTAACCAAGTTTTTGAGGGATGCTTGTATTGTGATGTATTTCCCTCTTAGGATTGCTTTTGCTGTATTCCAAAGATTCTGTATGGTTCTTTCTTCATTGTCATTAGTTTCCATGAATCTTTTTAATTCTTCTCTAATTCTCTGGTTAGCCCATTCATCTTTTAGTAGGATGCTCTTTAACCTCCATATGTTTGAGTGTCTTCCAAATTTCTTCTTGTGATTGAGTTCTAGTTTCAAAGCACTGTGGTCTGAAAATATGCAGGGGACAATCCCAATTTTTTGGTAATGGTGGAGACCTGATTTGTGACCCAGTATGTGGTCTATTCTGGAGAAAGTTCCATGCACACTTGAGAAGAATGTGTGTTCAGTTGCATTTGGAAGGAAAGTTCTGTATATATCTGTGAAATCCATCTGGTCCAGTGTATCATTTAAGGCCCTTTTTTCTTTGGTGATGTTGTGCTTAGAAGATCTGTCATTTGCTGAAAGTGTCGTGTTAAAATCTCCTACCATTAGTGTATTATTATCTGAATGTCTCTTTACTTTGGTTATTAATTGACTGATATACTTGGCAGCTCCCACATTAGAAGCATAAATATTCATGACTGTTAGGTGTTCTTGTTGGATAGACCCTTTAAGTATGATATAGTGTCCCTCTTCATCTCTTACTACAGTCTTTGGGATAAACTTTAATTTATCTGATGTGAGGATTGCTACCCCAGCTTTCTTTTGAGGACCATTTGAATGGTAAATGGTTCTCCAACCTTCTATTTTCAGGCCTGAGGTGTTTTTAGGTCTCTTGTAGACAGCAAATAGATGGGTCTTGCTTTTTTATCCAGTCCAATACCCTGGGCCAGATGGGATCATTTGGCCCATTCACATTCAGAGTAACTGTTGAAAGATATGAATTTTTTGTCACTGTATTACCAATTCATTCCCTGTTTTGTGGTTTATTTCTTTGGGCATCCTCTTTCTTTTACAGGGTCCCCCTTAATATTTCATGCAGAGCTGGTTTGGTGGTCACATATTCTTTCAGTTTCTGCCTATCTTGGAAGCTCTTTATTTCTCCTTCAATTCTGAATGAGAACCTTGCTGGATAAAGTATTCTTGGCTATGTGTTCTTCTCATTTAGTACCCTGCATATGCCATTCCAGCCCTTTCTGGCCTGCCAGGTCTCTGTGGAGAGGTCTGCTGTTCATCTGATATTTCTCCCTATATAAGTTAAGACTCTCTTGTCTCTCACTGCTTTAAGCATTTTTTCTTTATCTTTAGAATTTGCAAGTTTCACTATTAAATGTCAAGATGTTGAATGGTTTTTATTGATTTTCAGGGGGGACCTCTCTATCTCCTGGATATGAATTCCTGTTTCCCTCCCCAAATTAGGGAAGTTCTCAGCTATGATTTGTTCAAACATACTTTCTGGCCCTCTGGCCCTCTCGGCATTTTCTGAAATCCCAATTATACGTAGATTCTTTCTTCTGAGGCTATCATTTATTTCCCTTAACCTTTCTTCATGATCTCTTAATTGTTCTCTTTTTTTTCCTCAGTTTCCTTCCTTACCATCAACTTGTCTTCTATGTCACTCTTTCTTTCATCTCATTAACCCTAGTTAGGACCTCCAGTTTGGAATGCATCTCATTTAATTTATTTTTAATTTCGGCCTGATTTGGTCTAAATTCTGCAGTAACAAAGTCTCTAGAGTCCTTTATGCTTTTTTTCCAGAGGCAGCAGTAGCTTTATAATTGTGCTTCTGAATTGGCTTTCCAACATGGAATTGTAATCCATATTCTGTAACTCTGTGGGAGAGTACTGTTTCTGCTTCTTTCTTTTGTGGTGAATTCTTCCTTCTAGTCATTTTGCTCAGTGCAGAGTGGCTATATGAGCAGGCTGAATCAAGAATATCAACCATGACTGAAGAAAATTTCACCCTAGATGATTCTGACGAGGTCAGAGACCAGAAAATGAAAACAAAGATCAGAACAAAATAAAATAAAAGGACCACTAAAGTGAAAAACAAATTTTAAAACAAAGTAGTAAAAAATAAAAGGCCCAAAATCCCAAAGAAGAAGAAAAAAAAAAGAAAGAAAAAGAACGAAAAGAAAAAAACAAAAGAGAAAAAAAAAAGAAAAAAAGAGAAGAAAAAAAGGAGGGAATGGGAAATGGTGGTGAAGAAGTTGTAGTGGAGGGAGAATGTAGTCTACCTGAGGGGTCCTAGAGGGTGATTCTCTTGGCTCTGAGTGTATTAAGTTCTATATGCTAGAAGATGCTCAGTCCCAAATTTATATACACAAGCAATACTTGTTGAAAGCCCCAACATTGACCACCAAAACATAAACAAGATAAAAGAGGAGGGCAGAATGGGAAGGAAGAGAGAATATAATTTCACAGAATGAACCAGCATGGTATTCCACTTGGTTTTGGGTCCATGCTGGTCATATTTTAGAAGGTATTAACTCCTGCCATTGTAGAACAAAATGAGGCAGAGAAACAAAACAAAACAAAACAAACAGACAAAAAACCATATCTCATATATCTCCCAAAGATAAATTGAGTATGTTAAAGGGAATATAGAAGTGGAAAAAAATTTCTAAGAAATGTAATTATAGAAATATGGACGTCAGAAAGGAAGAAACTTAAAAATGAAGAGGTGGTAAAATATTGTAGTTAAGGTAGGAAAAGAGAAAAAATATTGGAAATGTTTAGTCTGATATAAAAACGAGTTGTAATGGAAAAAGGAGAAAACTAGAGGGGGACTCTCTGGTTCTATATGCTATATTGCCTTGATTTCCTCTTGGTCCTGGAGCTTCCAGCGCTGCTCAGTCCAGAACTTGCTCTTCCCCTGTCCTTCCAGCTGGTCTTCTGGGGGAGGGGCTGCTGTGCTGATTCTCTGCCCACCTGGGGGGAGCGCAGGATCCTGGGCTGTACCCCCTGAGCCCTGGGATCTGGGGCCTGCACTGCTGGAATCGTGTTTATTTTTTATTTATTTATTTATTTATTTATTTATTTATTTATTTATGCACATTTTTAAAGTTCCTGCATCTTCCGGGGCTGGGCTTTCCTGTCCCCCAGGCTGTCCCCGCACCCTTAGCCTGGCTCCTCGCAGGGCCCCTCCCCCACAAGAATCTTTCTTATTTATTTATTTTTTTCCATCTTCCTTCCTTGATAGAAGTGCAAACCCTTCTCTCTGTAGCATTCCAGCTGTTCTCTCTTTAAATCTCAGGTCGAATTCATAGGTGTTCAGTCTGGTTTGCAAGTTACCTAGGTGAACTGGTGGGGACAGGTGACTTGGGGACCCTACTCCTTTGCCATCTGGCCCCACCTCCAGTTTCATTTTTTAAAGATGTACTTCAGTAAAAAGTTCACATCTTTACTCAAATCCCAGAGTCTAAAGCCATGGTTTCTAGTAATAGAGATACTACTTCAAGGGAGGATTTTCAACCACTGAAATACTCTGTTGCTCATGATACCGTAAAGGGGTTTTGCACATATTGAATGCAGCATGCTAGGCACTGTGCATTGTGCATTTACAGCTGGACATTGGTTTATAATTGCTGAGTCCAGAGCCCAAGTTGGTTTTGCAATAAATTCAAGTAACTTTCTGTACACTTTAAAATACTCTGAATTTTCTCAAAATACAACCACAGTGTAAATTGAGAGAAAATTTTAGTTTGTCTTCTTCCCCTAGAACTTATCATTATTCATCATTTCACAAAATCAGGTTACTCATGGGAACACCACTTATGGGACTAATAGCTGACCACTAGGAGGATCTCTATCTTCACCACATGTGCAATCCACACAATCATGGAGACTCTGAATACAGCAGAGGCTCTGCAAACTTCATAATGTTTTCCAATCTCAATGTCCTTGAGTATTAATAAATAGAAATTCATGTCACTTATTATAAATTACACTTTTATAATAATTATAAAATAAAAATATTTTCTATAACTTTTATATTTATAAAAATAATTATAATTTTATAATGTAATTTTTATAACTATGTACAAAAAAGATTTTTATATAGTTAATATAGAGAGAGTAAGCAAGAGAGCACAAGCAGGGAGAGCAGTAGGCAGGGGGAGAGAGAAGAAGCCCTATCCCAGGACCTCAAGATCATGACCTGAGCTGAAGGCAGGCACAACTGACTGAGCCACCCAGGCACCCTATAAATTATTCTTTTATACTTTTACATTAGAGTTAAGGCATTATTTTGATTTTAGTAAGTTGTATAATCTATGAACTTTCTTTCAGAAAGTGTTATGATATTTTGCGTTTAAAGTAGCATTTCACTGGCTGAGGTTGACCTGATTCTTATCATCATGATATTGGGGTTTGCATTAAACTTAAGTCTTCTTGTAGCCAGGTACCTCCAAATCGCTAGACCAGAAAAACAGATCTCTTGTTATTTATACGTATTTTTTTTTTAATTTATTTATTCAGAGAGAGAGAGAGAGAGAGATTGAGAGGCAGAGACACAGGCAGAGGGAGAAACAGGCTCCATGCAGGGAGCCCGACACGGGACTTGATCCTGGGTCTCCAGGATCAGACCCAGGGCTGTAGGCGGCGCTAAACCGCTGCGCCACCGGGGGTGCCCTCTTGTTATTTAAATCTCTACTTAGTTTTCTACTTAAACTCATTGGAAAGGAAGAAAATATTTATTAAAGGTCTGCAAAAATGACCATTTTTATTCGTATGTGCAACCACTTGAAGAGTTTTGAAGAATGGAAGGAAGGTCGTTATTTCAGTGATGTGACTCTAGATATACTCTCATTAGCAAGCATATTTTTTCATTGTTTCAGCCTTAGACCTAAAACAGCATAATTAGTGGTATCTATTTTGGCTGGTCAGAAGCTGGTTCATTACCTAGCTAAATTCCATGGAGTTAATAAGTTTTTTGATTCATTATTTAGCAGATACATATAGCATTTCCCAAGTGTCAGGAGCCATTCTAAAACTTCACAGATACTAGCTCATTTTAGCTTTACAACAACTACCTTATTATCCCCATTACACAGAAGAAACTGAGGAACTGACAGGTTGATTTTCTCAAGGTCAGTGATACCCAATAAGTTGCAGAGCCTGGATCCAGGCGATTTGACTCTAGAGGCTATGGGCTTGCCTCTACATTGCCTTCTAAAATTGCCATGCAGCAAATGAGAAAAAAAATCACATAAAAAAAGCTAATGAGCAATCTGTTAGGCTATATTGGTTTTTATGTTAAGGGATCCTTAAGTCTCCACATACATTACATAAAATTGATCATCTTTTATCAGGTATGTATAATTAATTGAAAATCATATTCAAATAAATATCAATTTAACTGTTTTGAATAAATGGAAAATCAGATAAAAGTTTTGAAGGAGGGGTGCCTGGGTGGCTCACTGGTTAAGCATCTGCCTTTGACTCAGGTCGTGATCCTAGTGTCCTGGGATCGAGTCCCACATCAGGCTTCCCACCGGGAGCCTACTTCTCCCTCCGCCTGTGTCTCTGCTTCTCTCTCTGTCTCTCATGAATAAATAAATAAAATCTTAAAAAAAAAAAGTTTTGAAGGAAATTTCCCTGCAACGGTAAAGGAGGAAATAAAAAACATGATAGGTATTATTAATTAGACTTATGACAATTTGCAAAATGAGGAGAGAGTGGGAGGGAGAGAGAGAGTATGTAGGGTAAAACAGAAGAAACCATGTGAGGAGAGCAATGATGAGAGGCAAATCTGACTATTTCTTGTCCACCTGGTCCTGGCAAATTTCCAGTGTTTGACATTCTTTTCTTTTCCCATCCAAAGATTTGTTAAAAATGGCATCTTGTTTTGGAACCAGTTTATCTTCAACCTCCTCTGTTTCCAGGATTCTACACCCTAGTATATGGTATACCATGTGTATACGTGTATACACATATATACGTATATTTCATTGTAAAACAGTTAAAGCTTTGTTCACAAGGCTCCTATTTTCTATATATGCACGTAATATTCTAATTTGATTTGATCACGAAATTATGTAACCACTTAAGAAAAAGATCTGGAATCTGTGTATTGGTTGCTTATGAATGGAAGTTAGTTGTTGTTGGGACATTGCTAGGGAAAGCAAGCTACTTGAATATATCAATTAAAATCATTGTGAGAACAGTCTAGTGAAGCAGCAATGATGGAAGGTGAAAAATAAAAAAAGAAACTTTCTACCAGATGGAAACATTATTGTCTTTATTGTTGTAATTGATTTTGTTGCTCTTTCTAAGTTTCCTTTGCTTTTATTTTTTAAAAATTGTCAAGCTTTGCTTAGCCTATTATCCTTTGTTGACTTCCAAAGGCATCATTTGGTCATTATTTATATTTTGATGTCATTTTTCTTTCACTTTACAACAATCCCTTTTGGATATGACAGCCATATAGTTTTGCTTGATTTATCTGAGAGCTTAGAATTTGGGGTCTGTATCTCATAATTTTCTTTTTTTCTTTTTCTTTTAGATTTTATTTATTTATTCATGAGAGACACAGAGGAGGGAGCCCGATGTAGGACTTGATCCCAGGACCCTGGGATCACGACCTTGAGCTGAAGGCCGACGCTCAACCACTGAGCCACCCAGGTGCCTCCTCAGAATTTTCCAATATTATTATAGTACAGCTTTGGTATTTTTTTCCATCGTTCTCACCAATATTCCTTATACTTTTTTTAAAACTCTAAACAAGATTGTCATGAGTCTCAGATGGAAATAGTCACAGGTTCTACCAATCAAGATAATATGAAGTAATATAGTAAGTCTACTTTCTTAGGCTAGGCAAAATAATACATTTCTCACATTTTTCATTGTTAAACCCAGATGAATATTTAGCCAAAGAAATTGATCCCCGAAGAATAAACACCTATCTACACATGAGGATATTTGAATATTTAAGTAATGAAATGTCCCAGGTGCTTATATGATGACATTCCATTGTAGAGAATGTGTATTGTTTTCACTACATCATCACCTAGTATCCTACTAGTTTCATTATAGTTATCAGCTGAAAAAAATTACAAAATGTTTTTCAACTAAAATTTGTACAGGTAGGAAAAATAGGGCAGATAAAAATCAGGAGCTATAGATACCAGTGTATTATAATGACAAGTAATCATAAATCTGGATCGCAAGATGTCCATTTGTTTTAACTGATTTTATGTGATGATGGTCAACAATTTACATTTTTTATAACCTGTTTTCTAAGCTCAAAGATACATTAAAACTGGGGCTATTAGTCAAATATTTCTCTACCATCTGACCTAGATCTAGAGGACATCCATACTTTACTCAATTGCTTTAAGTTTGTTCTTATATGAAAAAGAAAATGCATTCAATGTTCATGAAATCATAATGTCGATCCATTTCAACACAAAGGCCCTAGCCCCCTCTGCCCCATGATTCTATTTGATTTTGAAAGAGAATAAATAATACTTACAATTCCTTAAGGATGAATGTCACTCTCATAAGTAGATTGACCCTAATTCCAACCTAATTTAAATCCTTCATTGTAGGCCTGGCAAATCAATTTAGTTTTAATATAAGCATTACTGTAAGTGTGTAGTTATACATATATATTTCTATTTACACAGAGGTATACATATATAAACATGTACATATTTTATAGCTTTCTCATTTTAACAATCTATGAATATGCCCATTTGCATTTGAACACCCATTCTTTATACCGTGCTTTTAAAGTCATCCCCCAATTTTCAGTTGAAAAGTTATGGGTCACATAAAAAAATTGACTTTTCTAGTATCATGCCACTGATTCCATCATTTCCCATATTTACATTTATAAATAATGCTGCCACTAACATTTTGTGCCTACACTTTTGTACAAAGTTCAGCTTCTTTGTTTAGAAATGACTTGGGAAATGGGTTGATTATTCTGTTTCATATTCTCCTAGGATCCGTCTGCTTTCCTTCTCCGTCATGTATGGTGCCCAGGGAGGGCACTGTGAGAAGCCTCATCTCTTAGGACTTTGGCTTTCCATTGGTTTTGTGCAATGGGAAAGCATTGACACGGGCAGATTAGCAGGTGGGAGAAGAAAGAACTGGGGACATTTATCCTACCCTGCTCCCACCTCCTACTGACTGGACATGGGGCTGACAGTGACTGCATCCTGTGGTGCACTCTCTTTCCCTTCTTCATGTGTGAGTACCTTCATTCACCGCTTAAACCTCTTTGTCAGAGAGGTGGGAATGCCTTCCCCATGCTGTAAGTCTATAAATGCCTTACAGTGTTTGGGTTCTCTTCCCCATGACCACACCCCCGTAAGGAGCACAGTCCTTAGTCTGTCTTCATTTATACTCTTTGAGTGAATCATCTATTTTCTGTCTGGACCTGCTCAAATAGGCAAAGGGATATAGTCATAGTCTTTGTGCGTTTGAAATATATTGTCACTTTTTTTCACAATTCAAATGTACCACGAGTGATGTATAAGAAATCAAATATCTCTATGACGTTTTGACTCTGGATTTTATGTTTAATTATTGTCATGAAGATATGTGAAATAGAAAATAATAAACAGCATCTTTTTTTTTTTTAATTGGAGAGAGAGAAAGAGAGCGAGCGCAAGCAGGGGTGGAGGCAGAGGGAGAGGCAGAGGGAGAAACAGATTCCCCAGCTGAGCAGGCAGCCAGAGGTGGGGCTCTATCCAGGACCCTGGGATCATAACCTGAGCCTAAGGCAGATGCTTAACTGACTGAGCCACCCAGGTGCCCCACATAGCATCTTTTGATGATGAAAGAGGATAAATGTTAAGAGTGTGTGTGTGTGTGTGTGTGCATGCACACACATTTACAGATCAAATTACTAGATAGTAAAGTGTCTAAAAAGCCCTAGCTGTAGACTAGTGTTCAAATATCAGCTCAAGCACAAACCAGCTATGTGAATTCAGGTAAGATCTATCCCCTCTTCTTTTGAAACATCTCTAAGCCTTCTTTATTTTTTTGTTTTGTTCTGTTTTTAAATTACATGTGAGGTAGAGACAACAATGATATTTGAAGCAAAGTGTTTCGATTAGACCTCTCCTTTGAACCTTATACCTGTGATCTTATATCTCTGCCAGTAACACCAGGACAGAAAGAAACGTTGTATAATTTGATAATGCATGACTGATAAAGGAAACTCTACCCCCTGTTTTGAGTTGCTGAGGCACTTATACGGCAATTTTTTTCACTTTATTCCTCCAAAGAGTGATAAATATTAGAATATTCTTTACAATGCCAAACGAAGCCAACCTAACACTTTTCTACATTTTAAAGTCCTATTCTGTTAACCAAAAGCAGGCATGCCAATAAGAGAAATGGAATCCCATATCCCCATTGATTCACATTTACTTATTTATTGCTTTTCCTGAACTCCTTTGTCAGCCCATTTTGTTTTGCTATCCTTAAGTTATCCAGAAAGGGCTAGAAATGCCACCTGAAATTATATACCTCACTTAATATCACACAATAGGTCACATTATTTCTTTCAGCAAAGGGAACTTTAGAGGAGTTTAGAAAGGCTAGGGGTCTTGAGGCACAGAGAGGAAATGGAATATTTCTTGGAAGATGAGAAGCATGAACCTCAGAGGTAGCTCATTTGTACTCGAGGTAATGGTGTGAGAGAAAGGTAATGCTAGAGACTTTGAGAGTTTCAATGAAGTGGAAAAGGTGGATAGAGGGCGTGCAGCATTTTCTGCAAATGTATAAAATTTTCAACATAAGGACAAGGGCTGGTAAGAACCCCCAGCATGTAATGTACTTGCTTTGCATATAGGTGTGGTGTTATTGACTCACCTTCAACAGGTCTTGCGCTTTAAGTTGTTGTGTGATGGATTTGCCCTGCTGTTCTGCCCATTGTCCATGAGCAGAGCATGGGTTTGTGAGACATCTGTGCGGGGTTAGGAGGGCAGCTGAAAGCTGTTGAACAGAATGGAACTAACAGGCTTCTGCACAAATTAAACTTGTAAGTGTAGTGCCATCAGGGCTCTGCTGAAATGCTGAGCAACCAGAGCTGAGAAAGGAAGAGAAAAGTCTTCAGCGAGATGATTGGGAGGATTAATGACTATTTCTTGTCTGGATGGGAAATCTACTAATAATATGTCTGTGCATTATTTGCAAGAAAAATAACGTACTGAAATATCACAGCACATTTCAAAAGGACACGTGGATGTTTGGAAACATACCTGGGCTCCTATATTTAGGAAACTTAATTTTAAATGTTGCTTCTGACACTTAGAGGATCTGTCTTCAGGATGAACTATTATTGAGAGAACAAAATTCCCCTCCGCCCTCCAAAATAAAAAGTGCAAGGGGTCCCCAGCAGGAGCCTCAGGTGAGCAGGTGAGGGGAAGAGGAGGCCAAAGAACAGGCCCTGTGCTGGGTGGCAGCCAGCCAACTTGGCCAGAATTGGCCAGGGATCCATCCGTGACCCTTTGGGTCTCTTGGGAGAGTGTAAAGCTCAGTCAGCTCATCCATTCGGATAATTAGCAAAAAGATATTATTTCCCCGCTCCATCTGCTTGCATTTTTGCTGATAATTGGAACGCTGAATAATGTTCCCGAGTCCTTCAGCTCTCTGTCACTACCACTGAGCACATCTCTGGGGGAAGGCCAGGGACACAGAACACTCAGGCTCCTTAGTCCTCTTGGGTAAGGACAGCCATCAACCCCAAGACCAGCTTCTAATCTAAAGGCAAGTCAGGGCTCACTGGTCAAGGAGTTTAATGAGGCCAGGGTGGCAGAGACATTTCATCCTGCCAGCCACAGCTTGTCCCCTTAGCCACGGGCAGCTGCCTTGCACGGAGGGAGCTTCGTGAGTGTAACATGTACAAAAGGGAACGTGTAAAATCATTTAATCCATCAGAGATCAACTTTAAGAAATCGTATTATCGTGGTGGGCTGGAAGTGTACACTATTTTTAGAAATCCTGTAGCAGCCCTCTTGTGGGTATTAGATTACGGATTTCTCCAGACAGGGACCTCGCCTCCTCCTTCACTCTGCATGGTAACTCGTGCAACTCAATGCACAATGGCACACTCAATTAAGTCCAGTTGGCTGGCTGAAAGCACTTCAAACCAGCGAGGAACAGACTGAATAGAAGCAGAAAGAACATACTTTTGCATTTTGAAATGAATGTTAAATAATCTTTTCAACTCTGAAGCTCCTCTCACGTTTTCTTTCTTTTTTTTTTTTTTTCACTTGAGGCAGTGAGCTGAATCTCAATTGAAGAAAATGCTTCACACCGGCCTAAGCATTTGCTCATGCTGTGTGTTTTATTGAGTGTCTACTATGTGCCAGGGTCGGGTGCTGGAGATGTCTGATGGACTCCCATCGCTGCAAGGCAGGAAAATAGTGATTTTTTTTTTTTTTTTTTTGCAGGGTCAAGGGCTCTAGTGTGTTACCAGTATAGATACATTGAAAAATAAGTTAGTAGTAATTACCATTTGCTGCTGTTTCCCATGACATTTAGAAGATTTCATTACTAATGAATTATGAGAGGAAGTGGTTATTAAAAAAAAGCCAAATTCATTCTCCTGATCATACATGTTTTTACTGAAAATTCATTCTACTAAAGATACATGATTTTTTTCTTTCTTCAAAGGGCTAATAAGTGATAAAACAGGGACTGGAACATAGGACTTTACTTTTCATGACATCAGATAGTGTTACTGTTTGTACTCCTTTTATTTGTCTTAAAAGAGCCATTCAATTTTTAAAAATGATTCTCTTAAACAGTGTTTTCATGTTGCAGTTAAGAAGTAATAAGCACTAGAATAGAAAGGTCTTTATATTGCAAAGCAAAGTTGCTTTGTGTCTATAGCAGAGAGATATGAAATCAAACATCACAAATGAATTTCAGTGGTCGATTTAAATACTACAGTACATTTGCATAATGTTTAATAAGTTTGAACTACTAGTGGAAAAATATCACTTGTAGGTTTGTACTTTGAGTTTCAACATCTCTAAAAATTACAATGCCACAGAACAAGTGAATTTTCATGAGATCATAAAATTAATCAGATAGACAAACTTAGTTATGTTCTTCACAAAATAGAATCTATTGGTTGATCAATTTACCCAGATTTTTTCCTTAAACATCCCTTTTTTAAAATAAAACTCTTGACAATGAAGTTAACACAATATTAAGATAAACTGTATGCCTTTCTTTTTTTATGTCTTTCCGTTAGAGTGTTAAAGTGGTGTCCCTGCTTTATGTTACATTTCTGTCCATCAGGCAACTGAGTTGGATTTATTTTAAAACTTGATGTTTTATAATGCTTTCAATACTTCTTTGGAGATGAGTATAATGTGGCTTAAAACAGTAAAAAAACTGGCCTATATTACAGAGATAGGTCTGAGCTGGGGTCTTACAGACCCATGTTACAGTTTATCTGCTGATATCCAGGTAGTTGTTTGGCAACC
The DNA here is from genome assembly GCF_003254725.2 of Canis lupus dingo. NCBI lineage: Eukaryota > Metazoa > Chordata > Mammalia > Carnivora > Canidae > Canis > Canis lupus. Next base: position 4,140,153 of record NC_064258.1, read on the forward strand.
AGCTTTCTGGAGAAAAAACCTTGAATTGTAGCACATGCTGATTTCCATGGTATATGTGATTTTGACCATGGCTAATTTCAAGATACCAACATGATTCTGAATGAGGAGCTGCAAAGTGATGTGTAGTAGCTCACCATTTTGCATTATTCCTAAAGTATGAATTTGTGTCCATATTTTTGTATTTATGATAAAATACAGAGAAAACAAGTAAATAACTTGAAACATGGATAACAATGCAACATATTAAACTAATTAGGAATTGAGTATTTATTGCTTTTGTTTTCAATATATTTATTTAACTGAGAATTGATGTAATTTAACATTAATAATGGTTTTGTTTAATAACCAGTCACTGAATTGCTAAATATTTTTCTTTTTAAAGGTATGTCTGCAACTGTTTGTTATCTTTTTTTTTTTTTTTTTAAGATTTTATTTATTTATTCATGAGAGACACAGAGGGAGAGAGAGAGAGAGGCAGAGACACAGGCAGAGGGAGAAGCAGGCTCCAATCAGGGAGCCCGACATGGGACTTGATCCTGGGTCTCCAGGACCACACCCTGGGCTGAAGGCAGCGCTAAACCACTGAGCCACCCGGGCTGCCCAGGAATTGCTAAATATTTAACAGTTAGCTCAGTTGGCTCTTTCAAACTGGTACAAGCCAGCCCTAGCACTGGATGACAAGAGCATGATAAGTCATTTTGGTTGGTTGAAAATGTTTCTGATGTGCTCTCCACCCTTTTTTGCAGTATATGTGGTTGTATATGTGTGTGTGTGTGTGTGTGTGTAGTGTGTATGGTATATGTGTGGTGTGTTTGTGGTATATTTGCATGATGTGTGTGGTGTGTGGTGTAGTGTGTGTGTTTGTGGTATCTGTGTGGTACATGTATGTGTGTGATGTGTATGTGAGTGTGGGGTGTGTGTGCATGTGTGGCATGTATATATGTGTCTGTGCATGGTGTGTGTGATGTGTGTGTGATAGTATATGTCATAAAATCATTTCATACATATATCAAATCTGGTACAAGTGATGGCATGAATTTCAAGATTATAAATGCTTACATTGCACATCATTGATTAAAGTTTCTGAAAAATAATACATCTTAAAAATTTTTTATTTAAGTTAAAGTTAGTTAACATATAGTATACTATTAGTTTCAGAGGTAGGATTTAGTGATTCATCAGTTAGTTGCATGTAACAGCCAGTGTTTTTGATCACGTTCTCTCCTTAATGCCCATCACCCAGTTACCCCCTCCCTACAGCCCCCTCCCCTCCAGCAACGCTCAGTTCATTTCTTAGAGTTAAGAATTTCTTGTGGTTTGTCTCCCTCTGTGCTTTCATCTTATTGTATTTTTCCTTCTATGTTCATCTGTTTTGTTTCTTAAATTCCACATGAGTGAGCTCATACGGTATTTGTCTTTCTCTGAATGACTTATTTCGCTTAGCATAATACCCTCTAGTTCCATCCACCTTGTTGCAAATAACCCATGTACTTTTAGAATAGTAAATATGCCATTTCATGCTCTTCTGTCTTGGCTCTCTGGAGATTCTCAACCCTGTTTAGTCCAAATACGCATTTGCTATGATTCAATCCTAGATTTTTCACAGAAAAACTTTTATCAACTAAATATAACATTTATACCACAGAATTATTGCCACACCAGCATGTCCAAGAGAACTTTAATTGGTTACGTTTAATAGTAAACCTGTAACCATATTGTCATTGTTTTAGTTACATATTAATAACATTGCATTTTATGAACTACATCATTTTTCCAGATTCTATTTCATTGTGACCGTTTTGTGCTGAGTGAAATTGTTTATGATATGAGTTGATGTTTGATTTATGTGGTTAAAATTCATACTAAGTAAGCAGATAATAGTGTAGGGGAATTGATACAAGTATTAGGATCAAAACAGAAGAGAAATTTGGAGTGATGAAAAAAAGTCCTTATAAGAATGATTGTAGCAACAACTAAGCCACACATTAATAACAGGCCTCAAATACAGGTACATAGTAAGGGCTTTTATGGAGGGATGTAGAGTGTTTATATAACATATACAAAGCATACATGTGGGAACTTCTAGGTAACTTGCTGTGCATAGTATGGGACAGTTAACAGTCAATGAAGAACTATATGTCATGGATAGCTGGTATTCTAAGGGTAAAGCAGAAAAAGTTTCATCATCAGATATGACGCTTGTTGAGTTGACAAGTGTATCAAGCATTGTGGAGACTGGTAGCAGACATAATCCAGCTGCAAAATCCGTTACAATTCTCCAACTCTAATTTCACTATATTGATGTTGGGATGGTGATTACTATCTGGGGAGGCAGTCCTGATGTGCCAGATGGTAGCATGCAACTCCATGGCCACGAGTAGCATTGCAGAAAAGCAGATTGGCAGCCCTCCTGGGATCTGATAGGTGTCCGGAAGGCCTGCAAACCCTAACAGCTGGTCTCTGGTCTGCCATCATGCTTACATTCCAAACATTAGAGATATATTTCTTTGGGCCTTGAAAGACTGCCTGGATAAAGAGGTAACATAGTGGGAGGAAGCGTGGAAAAGAAAAATACAAAACTGCATTAGTTATTCTCGACTAATAGCAGAGTGGTAGTTTTTCTTCAAGTCAAGACAGTTGAATGAAAGAATGCAAACTCCACTCCCAACCCATGTGGGATGCCGCCTTGAAACCCAACGAATGCACAAGTGTGAACAGTGCATTTTAAGCCGCCGCAGGGATAGGCAATGGCCATAAAGAGAAGGAAGAAGGACTAGCAGTAGAAACTTTTACAACGGCTGGTTCTCTATACAGAACTTGATTAGTTTGACCTCTTCACAGAGGTTATATTAATTTGCTTAGGAGGCCTTTCTTTTCACATGTTGTGAACTATTTAGATTGTAAAATACATGTTAGAAACCACTTGGCCATAGTTTCAAGAAGCACATACAACGCACCCTTTCGTTTAGTATTTTGAAATGTAGGATTCGTTTAGTATTTTGAAATGTAGGATTCATTTAGTATTTTGAAATGTAGGATTTCTATGCATCCTAGAAAAAAAAAGACTGATGCAAAATAAAGAGAAAAATTACAAGGATTACAAGGAATATCCACTAGGTGGCGAGTGTGCTATGTAGTGTCCAGGTCACCTAGGTAAGGTTGGGGCTGTTTCATCTTGTGCATCAACGAATCATACCAGATTATTCTGTGGCCAAACAGATGTCTGAAATAGATTTTTAGAAGCCAGATAAAAGTTTACAATTATTAGAAAGCGACTCACTTTGTGAATTAGATGCCTTCCCCAAGTATTAAGCAGTATGATGAACTACATATTAGATCATATATGTTTTAATGCCACTGGTCACTGCTAGGTTGCTTTCCATCTGAATTCTCTGTTCTGGTTACACTTTTAATACCATGAAATCTGGAGGTAAAAGCTCCTTGTTGGGCTACAGTTTCTTTCCTGTAATTTTCCTATGTACTATGCACTGTTAACCAAATAGACCTGAGATGCTCTTCCTTTTGTACTTTACAAGTCTTTGTTCTCTCTTTACAGTCCTCTTATGTGAAGTACCACATTTTAAGCACTACACACAGAGGACTAATAATTGCGGGGTTGGAAGATAAGATCGGCTGACATGGGCAAGTGCACAGCCAAAGTTACTCTGCGATGAGGCTTCTTCCTTAGAAAACCTGTCATTTCTGAACCTTTTTTGGGGGATGGGGCATAATTAATTTGATGAACCAATTAGGCCAATTTTAAGAGTGATCTTTAGACTCTCTAAAGTACATTTTCTTCTAATTTGACTTAATAAGAAGTATTTTCTGTCTTACAATGAATTCTAATTAATCTTATATTCTTAATTTTTTACTGTTTTGATTTATTAATGTTTGATAATAGAAAAAGTACAAAACCAATATAATTCTCCCTTTTTAAAGTTCATTAAGAAAAAAAAGTTCATTAAGATTTTTGCCTATTGTGATTTCTGAGGACTTTAATTTGTGCAAAACATTATAGAAAAGTCCAAACATAAGGAAAAAGTTCATTAGGAAAATCAAGGTAGAAAAATATTCATAATCTTGGGGATCCCTGGGTGGCGCAGCGGTTTGGCGCCTGCCTTTGGCCCAGGGCGCGATCCTGGGGACCCGGGATCGAATCCCACGTCGGGCTCCCGTTGCATGGAGCCTGCTTCTCCCTCTGCCTATGTCTCTGCCTCTCTCTCTCTCTCTCTCTCTCTCTGTGTGACTATCATAAATAAATAAAAATTATTAAAAAAAAGAAAAATATTCATAGTCTTACATGAGTCAATCATTAGATTGAGATTTTGTCCACGTAAATATCATGATCGATGAATAGACGTAAAAGAGAATTTTTAGTCTTAAAATCTATTCCCCTAAAATGCCACTTTTTCCTTGTAAGTGCTCTGATTTACTTGCCTTTCCTCCTTTGACAACGTCTTCACTTTCACAAGGATCTTGACAGATTTTGTCACTTAGAAAGCAATGTGTTAATTCACATTATTAGTAACTCATAAACTCCTATTTTATCCTCAGGAGGACTGACTTAGCAATAAAGAAATACCTTAGCCCAAAGGAGGAATTTTCAGCAATAATTTCTCAGACAATAGAGTATTTTTCCACATTCCAGGCTCATCAATGTTGGCAGGCCCCCAGTCAGATATACTCTCAGGATGTTCTCATTAACAGGAAGCTTAGAGAACTTTGGCCAGAGAAAGTCAGCCAGTTAGAACCTCGGCTGTATTGCTTGGCAGAGTGGTTGTGCGCACTACCCTTAAACTCTCTGAACCTCTGCTTCCTGCTCTATTAAAAGATGGGTGGTGATGCTAAGGAAATAACAATAATTAATCCATAGGATTGATGGGGGGTTAAATGAGATGATACCTGCATTTAATATGTTGCTTGGTACAGAGTAAGTTCTGAAGCAGTAGTTGAATTATTAGCTGCATTATTTTGCTAGTATGATGGATTAGATAAATTTCTAAGAGGCAAGATTATCACCTTGTAATGTACCAATTTTTTTCAAGGAAAATAAATTTGAAACATTTTTAAAACTCTATTTTTAAAGTAATACATGTTGCAAAGTACATAATTTTGTATGTTTTTTAAAAATTTCAAATGATCAGAAAAGGTTTTGATCAAGCCATCTGATATTTGAAGACTGTTCTTAAAACTTATTTAGATACAATTAATTGTCCCAGTATCCCCCACACTTGAGTCATTTGCTTCTCTATGTCAAAAACAATATGAAGAGAATATAACTTAAATATCAATTGAATATGTTTGAAGAAATATATAAGATATAGTTTAACGTTAGCTTTGAAAAAAAGAAAATGTTTTGATTGTGGTATCATTGTTGGAGAAAACCTCACTTAAAAAAAAACTTTTAAAGAGATAAAAGTTAATAAAATAATTTAAACAGTTAATAAAAGATAATCAACTAACATTGAATAGATAGTTGAAAACAGACTTTATATTTTCATAATAGAAACTGTGAAAACATAACCATTTGATAAATAGGATTTATTAGAGGGTAAACATATCTAGAGACACATTCCAGAGACAAAGAATTCTAGCCAATAAAATCATCATTAAGTGCATTGTCTAAGAAAAGTGCATTAAGTGATTACAATTTTATAATGATTGTGATTCATTCAGATTTGCCTTTCTAGGAACATAAAAAAGAATTTTTCTCTTGAAATCTAGCAACAGCCTACTACAAGAATGCTACTTAAAATGCAACAAAATGCCATATTTTGTTTTAAAAATTCTTTCAATGGTATTTTCATATTTTAACAATATTTTACTTAAAAGCATCACAAATTATTATGAAAACATGTTTGAAAACATATAGTTCAAATATCTTTAAAAAGCTAACTTGGAAAAAAAAAGCTAACTTGGCATATTGAACTTTGTATATTTATTAAATTTTTTCATTGGAACATTTGTAAGGTTACAAAGAAATTTTATCTGGTATATATATTCATAATTAAAAATAAAAACAGATTTATATATCTCATCCATGGGCTTCTGTATCTACTTGACTTTTCTAGGATCTGTTTACACATTTGCTTACCTGTCTGTTTCTCTCTAGTGATATGGATATTATATGCCACGTGACTTCTGTGATGAATTATATGCATCGCTATAATCTAGATTTATATCCATCTGATGACCATAGCAGAATGCTCACTTGAAATGCCAATATCCATAATAAGATACTTTAATATTTATAGACATGCACCCCAAAACACACACAGTGTAATGTAAAGTCATATGGCATGAGTCTTGGACAGTGATGTTTGGCCCATAGACAGAGAAGGGAAGCAAACACTGTATGCTAAGAGGAAAAAAGTGAAGACAATGGGCCAAGAAAGAAAAGCTTCCATTCCTGATAGCTTTTATAATCTTATTTCCAGGCTTCCTGAAACTGGCTATATTTTCCTTCGTCTTAGATTCCATGAATACTCAAAATATCCCAATAGCATATTTGTATATTTTTGCTTCAGCTAACTTAAGTGGGTTTCTTATACATGTATCTAACTAAGCAGTTTTTCTTAGGAATATATAATGGCATTAGAAATACATAGTATCTCTAAAATAAACAATTATAAACTATAGAATTATTATTTTAATTATATATTTATATATAAAAGTATGTTACAAATACATATTTACATTTTTGTATATAATTATGTGTATAATTTATAATTTTTTTTAGAGATAATGTGCATATTGTGTATTTCACTAAGCTCATGATAGGTCAAACCCCTTAAAAAATGATGCCATTTTGAGACTGAAAATAAATTTCCTTACGCATCAAAACTATATAACTACAACTCTCCTTTTTTCCCCCATGTAATGATGTACTGCAAAAAAATATAGCACAAATCACTGCTGGAAGAATTATTTAATGAATAAAAAGCAAACTAGCCTAAAGCAATGAGTTGGTTTAGGTCCTCCTGAAGAATTAGGTACTTATTTTTTTTATAAACATATGTTATCTTTTATTAAATCCATAGCAGAATAAATAAAGATTTATGAAAGGCTGATGCTTAATGTAACTTATTAAATGATAGATGCTTTTATTGGGCACACTGGATATTGAGATTCATATATAAACATTGTTATAGAAAAGGAATAAAAATCAGAACTGTTATTAAATATTATTTTTTTACATGATTCCTGAAAAGGAAGAGGGACGGATTAATTTTCACTCACTAATATGGCCCAGAGTTTCGGAATCAAAGTGGAAGAATCACTAAGAACAAAAAAAAAAAAGGGAAAGAAACACCAAGAAAATCTTGGATATATTGCGGATAGGAACAAATTTGGAGATGATGAGAAGATAATGTATCTAAGAAATTAATAATAATGTGATTGTTTTTTCAGATTTTCTCATTCGAACTAGGTTTAGAAATTTTGAAAGTTAGTTTTAAGATTTTTGGAGTAACACTTAAGCATTTATTTATCGAATTACTTACAGAGACAATTTTCTTCTATGGTCAAACTCTGACTTTGTATCTGTTGGCCATCTGTATGTCTTCCTTGGGGAAATGTCTATTCATGTCTTCTATCCATTTTTTAGCTGGATTGTTTTCTGGGTATTGAGTGTTATAAGTCTTTTGTATATTTTGGATACTGATCCTTTATCAATTATGTAATTTGCAAATATCTTCTCCCATTCTGAATGTTTGTTGCCTTTTAGTTTTGTTGTTTCCTTCTCAAAATCAGTCTTTGTCAGGGAAATACAAATCAAAACTACAATGAGATGTCACCTCACACCTATTGGAGTGGCTAGAATTAACAACACAAGAATCAATAGATGTTGGAGAGGATGTGGAGAGAGGGGAACCCTCTTACACTGTTGGTGGGAATGTGAACTGGTGCAGCCATTCTGGAAAATAGTATGAAGGTTCCCCAAAAAGTTAAAAATAGAACTACTCTACCATCTAGGAATTGCACTACTAGGTATTTACTCAAAGAATATAAAAATACTGATTTGAAGGGATATATGCACCCTGATGTCTATAGCAGCATTATCAACAATAGCCAAATTATGGAAAGAGCCCAAATGTCCATTGACTCATGAATGGACATATATGATTTATATATATATGACTTCTTTATCCATATATACAGGAATATTATATATGACTTCTTTATCATTATATATGACTTCTATATCTATATCTATATCTATATCTAGGAATATTATTCAACAACCAAAAAAAGAATGAAACCTTGCCATTTGCAAGGACATAAATGGAGCTAGAACATATTTTGCTAAGTGAAATAAGTCAATCAGAGAAAGACAAATATATAACTTTATGTATACGTGGAATTTAAGAAGTGAAACAGATGAACATAAGGGGATAAACAAGAAAGAGGCAAACCATAAAAAGACTTAACTATAGAGAACAAACTGAGGATTGCTGGAGGGGAGTTAGGGGTGAGGAGATGGAGTAACTGGGTGATGGGCCTTAAGGAGGGCACTTACTGTGATGAGTACTGGGTGTTGTATGTAAGTGACGAATCACTAAATTCTACACCTAAAACTAATATTACATTGTATGCTAACTGGAGTTTAAGAAAAAACTTGAAAAAGGAAAACAAACAAAAAAAAAACAAACAAAAAACTGTGACTTTGGGAAAATATGCTGCTACACAAGTAAATTTAAACAAATAAGAGAATATATTCATATGACATGGAGCAGAGGGTGGCTTAAGCATACAAAGTTGCCATTTTTTTGTAGGTAAAAATGGCAAGGTCCTTTTGTGCAGGTGAGAATTATTTATATATATGAAAATCATTTGTATATGATTATAACAACACGTGTGAATAGAGACAAGTTCTGGACATCAATTTGAAAAAAAAACAAAAATAGATATATTTCACATGTAGAAGCATCAATGATTTAGAAAACGGCTTTCAAGATTTATTTAACCTCATAGATATGTCATATATATCTCTTAAGAGTATATATTTTAGTTGAATTTTTGATAACTTTTGCCCAACCATCATTCTAAAAGGCTTCTTACTATTATTTGATAATCTGCTATTATGAAGCTGACTTGAAGTCTCTGAGTCAGAGTAGATAGTAACTTTGATATATGATAGTTTGTGTGCTTGCAGAGCATTGTTTTAATGGAATCTAGATTACTTATAAGGAACGAACTTAAAATTGCAGGTAGGAGATTCAGAAATTTGTTAATCTATATTTATTTAAACAAATACCAATTTATTTTTAAATCCTAACAAACAAACCCCTTCAGAAGCTTAGAACATTTCAGCAGTTTGTTATTGCAGAGATGCTACATCTGGTATAAATGATTATTAGTGGTTGGCAGAAATGCATTATTAATTTGGTGGATCGTACTTTTCAATATTAATTATCCGTGGCAGGGTTTTTCAGATCACTTCTCATTAATCATAAGCCCTAGGCCAGTATGCTAATTTGAAGTCTATGAAAAGATTAGTAAATATTTGTTCCTTGGCTATACAGTGATAAAACTATGAACTAATGTATATCATGTCCAAGGACCGTTGCTGAGAGGGTCATATATTGAATAACCCTAGCCAACTTGAAAAAAATCTTTATTTTTCCGTAGGGCCTCTAATAGCCTAATAGCTTGGAACTAATAAATTAGATTATTAATACGAATCAGAGAGCGATCTCCTGGGTTTGTTCTTGTGTGTTCTCTTTCTTGCTTATCGCTCTTATAGTCCAACAGTATTACTCAATTAATTCTCGATTCATCTACAATTTGAAATATGAAATATAATGAGCATTATGTGAGCCAGGATCTTAGTTAAGGAAGAATCACTCTTAATTACAAGGATATGTACAAGGAATCTTCCCTGACCTGTTTAGTTGACTGTTATGTTATAAATAACTGATACATTCCCTAGAAATTTTTGAAGATGCTATGTAAGGAACTGGCTCTTGGGACATAGGCATAAAGGATAGTCAGGTCATCATTCTTCATGAATGCTTTTCCCATATAAATCTGAAAACTGTCTCTGAAGAACGGTTTTTCATTTCTTCCTCATCATCCAAGGAAGTTTTTGTTCATTTTAGTTTTGACAAACTAGACTGTGCTGGTTGTTAGGAGTAGGCTAATACGTTATCCCTCCAAGATGTCTTATTTGCAAACTAGCCATGCTATAACTCAAAGAAGTGATTCCGGTTGAGATTTTAAGCTGGTCACGAGGGTATTTCCATAGGTCTGAGCTGTTTATGCCCAGCAAAGCTTTTACGGCACATTTGATCTGTGCAGCTTTGGTTGGTTTTGACTACACATTTAATTTCTCAAACCATCAAATCTTCTCCCATTATAAATTCACGGCACTCCTTTTGCTTAAGGTTTAAGGTTTTACTTCCACATTTCTGGGTCACATTTCTCTCATTTATGTACTTGGTCATTGTTCTCTTTTGATTTACGCCTAACAGGCATTATAAGGCCCATGGCACTGATTTCCTGGACTGCTTGCTAGTGCTTTGACTTTCGAACCTCCTGAGAATTCTTTCCTGAAAATTTATGTTTAGGTAATGCTTTTGACATTGAGCTCTCTCTGTTGGATTTCTGAATCTTAATTTTTCCAACCAACAGTGATTCAAATGATTAACTTGCTTTGTCTAATCTCTTTGTTCACATTTGGGTACCTTTCCAATTCTTTCTTTTTTTTTTTTTCGTTTTTTCTTTTCTTTTCCCTTTCTTTCTTTTTTCCTGTTACATGTTGGAATCAATTTTAGATTGGAACCAAAGCAACCTTTGTTATTTCCTGGCCTTTGGTGACTTTGAAAAAGTCATGAAACTTTTGTGAGCTTTAGTTTTTTCATCTGTAAAATACAGTATGTAGTCTCAATCCCATAGGCTTTTTGTAGCAAGTAAATGCATGAAGATACACATTTCTGATTACATAATGACTCAATGAAGAATTTCCTTCTTCCGTGTGGAAACTATTGGCATTAGTTGTTATGTCCTTTCTTACCAAAACATGGGCTTAGCAAAGCTTCTAGTTTTAGTTCAACAACCTACCTTTAATAATGATTCCAGTTATTTCTGTTATAAATGATCCCTTCCATTAACCTACAGACGACTTCAACAAATACCCAATTAGCCTTTTTGCTTTCAATTTGGTTGCCCTCCACTCATTTATCCATCTGATAGCTACAGTTGATTATCTGTCTATATATATTACTCTATATTTATAATTATACAAGTACATTTATGACTTAATAACTTTTAATTATGCACATAGTTTTATATATATCCTACTGTGTGTGCATGTTAAAAATTAAGCCATAAATGTACTTATATAATTATAAAATTTCTAGTCAGCAATTTTTGAAAATTAACAAAATAATTTTTTTTTCCTTTGTGTTTTTTAAGAAAATAATCTCATGCGGCAGGAAAAGGAGAGGGATCAGGGGTTGGGGCCGCCGTCACTTTGGTCTGTGGCTGGGGAGGGGGAGGTTGGCTCGGGGCTGGAGGGCTCTGTAGGCTGTGGGGGTGGAGGTTGGGTTCCAGGGCCAGATCCGAGGCTTGGAGAGGAGGGTGCCTGAAGCTTCGGCCTCCGCTTGAGGACAGGGGAGCGCTGCAGCTGCAGGGGCCTGGAGCTGGTCCTCATGCACACACACTGCTCGTTGCCCTGCCGAGAGAGGCCTCGGCCTCAGTTGGCCATCTTCATTCCTGGGGCCCAAGCAAGGGTCCTCCGGGAGGCCCAGGCTGTCTGGGGAGGGGCTGGCTCTTCGTGGGCTGTTTAAAATTCTCTTAAGAAAAGTTGATATCCCTTCATCTCTCTTTCTGAAAAATCAATAAGAAAACGATGAGCGATGCAATAGCTGAATGGACAAAGAACATGAATAAGCCATTCAAACAACCTATGAAGCTATCATATAATACTGATCGCATTCATGATTTAGTACCATTGAAAGGAAAGGGTTTTTTTTTTTTTAATTTTACATATGAATTTATCAAAGATTAAATGTTTAACAATGCCTAATGAAGTCTATCCTCTAACTTGGAGTATATGCCCCCCTCATTTGGACCTCCTTCCTGTCCCTCCAGGGTTTCCAGCATCCTCTCCCATGCTCTAGCCCCAAAGACCTTTACTGTGTTCATCTAACAAAATACATTATCATTAGTTTTCATACAGATTTTTTTTCTCCCGCCAAAAGGTGTTTCTTCTTTCAATTCAATTTGTTAACACATCCATCCTTATGTTTCATTAATTTTGAATATTTCTGTTGTAAGAATCCTCTGTCTTCCAAAGATGAGGTCAGATGGTCTTGCTTCCCATAGGACCACTAATCGCTCTTGTCTCACTTATATGTATTGTCACTGTTTGATTTTAACTATCCCTGATAGGCCCTAGGATTTCTTGCTCATTTTTATATCCCCACCATCTGAAAGATGCCTGCAATATAGAGGGTGTTCAAAAAAATAGATACTTAATTTGTCAACTGTTAATATTTGAATATTTTCACAAATAATAATACTTGATTATCTACAGGTCAATAGACCTGTCATGAATGCCCCAATTGTGAATGAGTATCAGCCCATTCAGTATATTGCTCTGTCCATAGGCTTTTTTCCCCTATAATTGTAATACTCTTTCCTAAAATTATAGTATAAATATTTAACTAATCATCATATGTTATTGTTAAAGATAGGAGCAGGATTGAAACATGGTTTTGTAAAGACGTGTAGTCGACAACTGCTGGTTTTACATTAAAGAGCCAGTTAGTTTGTGGTTTTCTAAGACTGTGAATTGGGTCTGCTGTGAGCGTTGAGACCAAGATGACTCTTTATTAAATAGGTTCTAAAGATAACAAGTAACAGGTAAAGGAAGAGAGGGAGGGAGAGGAAGAGAGGGAGGGAGAGAGAGGGGGAGGTAGCTGAGGTATATCGGGTGTTTCATAAATGGAGAAGCTAGATTCAAGTGTTGTTACCCAATGACCTAGAACCATTCAAATTGCAAAATTACTAGGATACGGATTCCTGAACGCTAACAAGAACCAGTGCTCTTTACCCACTAGAATTGTCCCACAAATTAATAAAATTTCCTTGGGACTTGGTGATTTTTTTTGACATGAAAGGACTAAAGTAGAAGCTGAGTGACATTTGTTTGCATTATTATGGAGAGGATTCTTTCCATAGATGAGAGGTTGGACTAGTTTCTCGAATCTCTCAAATTCTGAGATTAATGAGTCCGGGGATTTGTGAAGACACTGTAATCAGTTTGCTGTGATCACAAATGTTATACAAGCAGAATTCCATCTCAGGCTCATAAAAGTTTTAGCTTCCTTGTAATGAAGATCTAGTTGATAGGATTAACTATACTCTGTGCAAAAAATGACAACTGACCTGAGGATAAGCTGTTATAGACCAGTGTCTCTTACATTTCCTACACACAAATTAGAATACATTATAACTCACAATCCGTGCTTGCGACAAAAGATGTTCTGAACCAGTGTGAATCCATTTTATGAGCGATCTTAATTTTAAATAGCGTGTGTATCTGTCTATACCTCAATCTTATTTTAAAACTTAACAGCAAAGGTGTCTATTTTTAAGGTATTTGTAGATAGGATTTGTATACTCTATAAAATAATTAGCCATGATAAATATTAAAAAGTACCAATATAATTAGAATTATTGTTAGAATATAAGATATTTTACCATGTTTATTGTTGTCATGCAAAGTTTCTGGGTGGATATTTCACTAAATTTACAAGGGCCATTAAAGATAGTCTCCTACGATACAGAAGTTATGTGACAGGTGCCAAATTCACTTTTGGGACCCTGGAGTCATTCTCTTGCAGCAGTTAAAGTAGACATTCAGAAAATTGTCCATTTACCTGTACATCAGGAGAGACATTCCACATATTAAAGTACTATACAAAATAACAGTTGTTTTAAATATTAGCCCCAAATAATAAGCCACAAAGGCACATGCTCTGAATTGGGTACAGTGTTCTGTCATTGAGGTGTTTTTCAGATGTCAACATTTATACATAATGCATAGCTGGGAAGTAGTAGGAAGAGGAAATTTAGTATACAGGGAGTTTAAATTTAAAATTGATTAATGGTTTCAAACAATGAAGAAGAGACCGGTTAGCAGTGAGTAAGTGGAGTTCACTTTTCTATAAACCACTAAAGGTCAAAAATCACATTGCTGTGGCCAGAATTTGGCAATGTGCCTGCCGTGTATAAGCTTGTTTACTATGTAGGGTATTTGGGCGTGCATCTGTCTCACACTGCTGGAATGCCATTTTGTCTCACAGAAAGGTTAGTTGTTTGATCATGAAAGCAAATTGATCCTGAGATTTTTGAAAGTTATACCTTCAAGGGCTTAAATTGTGCATTAAGAGAATATGAGTTACCTGAAGATATTATTTCTAAAAATCAATTTCAGTGCCGGAATTACAGATTGATAGCAAGTGAGTTATTTCTGGAAGTCTGCTGGAAGGCTTTATGTATACACGCATTCAACAATTAATTTTAAGTTAATAAACTCAATTGCCCAAGTGAGTTAGTCCAGCTTAAGAGGCTTACACATATAGACAGAGGTTAAGATTGCTCAGTAGGAAGTGCCTAATAGCTTAAAGTATAAAGAAGAAAGGCCAGCCTAATGGATTTTCTTTAAATACATTGAATGGTCTACAGGTGCTTCACTTGCATGTATCTATCTGATCATGGGAAGCAGAACCATTATATTTCTCTTGTCACATCCCCTCTTGCCAATATTCTCACTCCTTTCCATGTTTCTCTTGATTTCTCTAGCACAATAGGTTGTCAGAGCAAATTCCCAGGAACCTAGCTACTACCCAGCACCAATCTTGACTATGATTCAGGTGGTGCCAGTACACCTCAAATACAGCCAAAACAATCTTTTCAGGGGAAGACAGAAACCCTCAGGCAACATCCAAAAGTGTCCCCTTTCCTCCTTCTTAGTTTATTTTTGTTCACAGAGAGATCCACTTCAATTTTTGGGGAAAAAAATCTCTGTTATATACACTATTTATTACACAACTAACCCCAATTCCCCAAGTAGCTTCTGTGGCATAAATCAACAACACTATGTTAATGTTAAATATTGCAGTCTTGGCCATTGAGATATATCCTGATGGGGCCATTTACCAGATAAGAAATTCACTTTTCTTTTAAAGATTTATTTATTTATTTTTGAGAGCAAGCGAATGAGCGAGCACATGCAGGAGCGGGGGGAGGGGCAGAGGGAGAAGGAGAGAGAATCTCAAGCAGACTCCCTGCTGAGCACAGAGCTTGGTGCCAGCCCTACTTGGGGCTTGATCCTCGGACCCCAAGATCAGGACCTGAGCCAATATCAAGAGTTGGGCGCTTGATTGAGCCACCCAGGTGCCCCAGGAACTTCTCTTTTCTATATAAATATTATATCATGTTAATAAGGGAGGCTGAATCAAGGTCAATAACATATTTATGAAGGAGATCTGGCAAGGGTTACTCACTCCCCTGAACTCTCCTAACAGGAAAGGACTAGCCACAGGCCCTTTCTTTTCCTAGTACCCATAAAGTTAATTTTATTTTGTTGATGCATCCATTTTTCCTATGGATTCCCAAAGACATAGCAGTTTCTATCCTATTCTGGAAATACTGTTCTTACAGGAGTTGATAAGAACTTTATCAAAATTTTTGAAAATTTATCGAACTGTAAAATCTTCAAAAAGAGATGCAGTAGAATGAACATGATAGTGAGCTCCAACAGAACCTGAGTTTGAGTTTGAATTTCGTAGTCTATTTGCTCTATAGCAGCAGGAACATTGTTTAAATTTTCTGAGAAGTGGTTCCCTCCTATGAAAAAAGACAAAATGATAATACAATTTTTGATGTTCTTGATGGATTATGAGACATAGGACATATGAAAAGTACTAGAAAAGTGTTCAGCATGTAGTATGTGTTCAATAAACACTTCTTTGCCTTTATATGAAGCTAATCAGACCTCAAGTTTTTCCTCTCTGATCAGTGATGTTTATAATTTTTCCTTGTTCTTGTTTCAACTATTTGAATACTTCTTTCCTATCTTCTTTGCTAATGTTCTTTTCCTTCTCCATTACCTTAAATCTGGACATAAAATTTTCAAATTATGTTCATAATCATTTTCTCTTATGCCACATTCCTATTTTTAGACTCTTGAGTGTATGGCAAATATTTTATTTTGAAACTACATGCATAATATGAAATATCACTTTTATTTAAATAAGGCTAAAATCACATCTGGCTCAAAAATACAGTGTTTAGATAAAAATAAAAGCTAATCTGTGAAACGGATATCTCTGATCACACTCTCAACTCCTATTCTGATTATGAGAGATTTGTACTTACAATTTTATTTAATAATTTATCATTTGAAAAATTTAGACATTAAAAAAAAAAAAGGAGGCCAGAGGAGAGGAGGATGGGAGAATGGGCGAAATAGAAAAGGGGGATTAAGAGTACATTTATCTTGACAATCACTGAGAAATGTATAGACTATATTGTATGACTGAAATTAATATATGTTAATTATATTTTAGTAAAAAAATGTACAAATGTTTCTCATGTAATTGCGCTTCTTCGTTTATTCTTTGGCTCAAAAGTATTTGTGTATCTACTGTATATCTGCTTCTGCATTGGGTGTTACATGTGATGGTAACCAAAAAAAATAATGTTTCTTACACTCAAGGAGTGTATAGATTAAAGCCATAGTAAGACATTAGTCAAATAGCCACCTAAAATATAACTGCAACTGTAATAGATAATGCAAAGGAAAGAAAGGAATGTTAGAGTTCATTTTGCAAGATACCATGACCTAGTCAGGTGTCACACTGAGGAAGTGAACTTTGAATTGATAAGATAAGGACAGATTACCCATGATGTGGCGGTTAATAAGAGGAGAGTCCCAGATTCCTACGGAAAGTTTGTATTTTGCTGTTGTTCATCATGACCAGTAAACCTTCATCTTCTCTTGTCTGGAATATGAGAATCAGCTGGTTGTTGAAGATGAACAAGATAAAAAAGATTCAGAGGCTGCCAAGAACCCCAGAATGCATTGATTTATTGACACCACTTGTAACTGTCCAGGTAATACTTAGACGTGGCTATAACAGTAAGATCATCACTGACATGCTCCACTTGGCTCTGCTTTTATACATCTAACACCTGCAACTTACTTCCAAATATTCTCTTTGCTCCTTCCATCCTCCCCACTTATTTCCTGGGAAGGGTTAAAACACACTGATCTAAACTGTTTCTAGTTTGGCATCACTTCGTTCCTGCTACAATATACCTTTTGGTACTAGAGGTCTAAGATCTTCACCTTTATTTTATTCCTGTGGGAAAATAATATTCTTATATTTCTTGTATATATACCATGTGTACAACTTAAAATAAATTTCTATAATCTTTCATCATATTAATCATTGGTAGGGTGGTTTCTCATAATTACACACAGATAGTATTTATGAACAGTTAGGACTTTTCTTTTATCTCAGAAAATTAAAAAAATATATATTTTTTGTATGATCTTACAGACAACCTGTAAAATTTAACCTTCAAAGAGTCTGCTGGTCTGCATATTTGGCAGTGTTAATGAAAACTTATACCTTCACTCAGGGCACTGCCTCAGCCTGGAAGTCCCTCCACCCTTGCTTCTATTAATATAAATTCGTGATCCTCAACGATCCTAGTTCTATTTTTTTAAAGATTTTATTTATTTATTCATGAGAGACACAGAGAGAGCCAGAGACATAGGCAGAGGGAGAAGCAGGCTCCACACAGGGAGCCTGATGTGGGCCTCGATCCCAGGACCCCGGGGTCACACCCTGAGCTGAAGGCAGGCGCTCAACCACTGAGCCACCCAGGTGTCCCTCAGCTTAGTTCTATTGATAACAAGCTTTCAAATAATGCCATTTTTGGTTGGCACACTTAAAGGACTTTAAAAAGACTAAAGTCATTCACAAGCCAGCTATGATAGTTCAATCACTGTAGATGCCGCACTTGCCTGGATGCCCCGTGATGCAATGAGAGGAGGACAATTCACTGCCTCTCTTGCTTTCTCTTAGTCCTGAGACAAAGCCCCTTATATTGCAAACAGTCTTACCAGAATATACCTTTTGGGAGAAATCCTAGTAATTAGCTGCTGTTTTCTTCTTGTGAAGGCAAATGTATATAACCTGTGTACACTTCCCAAGTGCCCAACCTCCTATTATGTCATGTCTTCTCTCTCTTGCAGGTGCTCCCGTCCAGCCATTGTTCTAGTTTGTTCCGATCAGTTCAAATATATCATTTGTCCCTCCCCCCAGATATGACTGTAACTATGTTTGTCTTTAATTATTGCAAAGACCAAGTGTACATATTGATCAAAACATAAGGATCATACCACAGCTTGACAAATGGGAACCAAGTTTACCCTTTATCAAGACTTAGCTTAAGTCACAGAATATTCTGAGGACTTACTCTCTCCTCTCCATCCCCATAATTCTTTCTTTCTATACCACATATTGTTCATTTACCCTAGTCTAGTTTGTGTTGCCACTGTTATCTTCCTTCGAATCAGGGAATATTTCTCGCACTTTTAGCACAGTCAGGCTTCTGAGAAATGTCAAATTAAAGATATTTCAACTAATTATTGCTTTATATTGCCTTTTCCCCTTACTCTATTAGAGTGTGAGGGATGTTGACATTTTACTCTCTTGATTAATCCTTCATAGTTACAATTATAAGAGTATTTTAGAAAAAATTGGAGTAGAAATAAGCATATGATATTTAAAGACTGGAAACAATAAAACGCTTTGATATACACAGAGTGCAAGAAGGGATATTTTATGGGCTCTATGCTTTTTAAAATTTTCTGCAATATGATATACTTTCCTGCATTTAAATATACTTTGTAAAGCTATATTACCTTCTGTTAAAACCAAACAAAACAGAAACCCCAACCTATCCAATTAACACTTTTTTTTCTGACCATTTTTATCAATGACTAAAGCTTACATAATTGGTAATCAACAAATATGTACACAAACATGTTTAAAATCTGTTAGATCTGAGAACTTGTGCTATAGGCTATAGAGAATATGAGCAACCATGTTGTAAAAATGTCCTTGTCTCAAAGAACAATATAACATAGTGTGGAGACAGGGATAGTAAGATTTTTTTTAAAAAATTAAATGACCAATGAGACAAACATAGAAGATATTACAACCTATATAATCAATCTTCTAAAAATAAATATTGTAGGGGCACCTGGGGGGCTCCAGGTGGTTGAGCACCTGACTCTTGGTTTTGGCTTAGATCATGATCTCAGGGTCATGGAATCAAGGCCATGCATCGGGCTCTGCGCTCAGTGAAGAGTCTGCTTGAGGTTCTATCCCTCTCTCTCTTCCCCTCTCATCCTGCATTCTCTCTCCCTCTAAAATAAATGAATAAATCTTGAAAAAGCAAAGAGTCTGCTTGAGGTTCCATCCCTCTCTCTCTTCCTCTCCCATCCTGCATTCTCTTTCCTTCTAAAATAGTTAAATAAATCTTGAAAAAAAATAAATATTGCACCTTGCAAGGAAACAGAAAAAAATGAGCATTTCATACAAGTATGAGTAACAAAATTAATCTAGAAATATTATATTTTAAAAGGAAGATCAAAATTATATTAATCATAATGAGTACTGAATAATGGTGTATAGAATTGTTGAATCAGTATTTTGTACACCTGAAACTGATATAGCACTGTATGTTGCTGGCATTAAAATAGAAAGCTTAATTACAAAAATAAATAAAAGGAGGAATCACGGTGAGTTGCAATTATCTGGAAAGTTTCAAGGAAAAGGAGGAAATACATCAGAGAAGGGTAGGCTTCAGAGGAGTAAAGGGAAAAAAAAAAACAAAAAAACAAAAAAACACCACACACTAACAATAATGCAGAAAAGACCTTTTTCATGAAACACAATGAGAACGTTTTGGAGAAGAACTGTAGGGAGACACCAAGGTTAGAGAGGTTATTTAGACATTCTACCGTGATGTTAAAAAATCTGAATTTACGCTCTGTCGTATTTGCCAAAGGAATTTTTTCTTTCCTGCTGTGGTTGATTACTTACTTACCAGAAGTTTCATATTCTTAGGGGTGCCTTAGAGGTAACTCATGACTTTTAATAGTTTTAAAGTGAAATATCAGATTATTGTAGTTCCACCTGTCGATAATGCATTCACAGGACGTTGGGGTTGTCTCTTTTTGGCTCTGCACGCTGCTTTGATTTTTATTTTGTATTAGTAAATGGCAGACTGAGATACGAGAAACCTAAGGATTTGAAAACCATTTTCATATATATATATGCTACCAACCAGCTTATGCCTTATATAACTTGCTCTTCACTGTTACATTTCATAATACGGGTTGTTACCCTGTGTCGTGAGATACTTGGATGAATGATGAGTTACACAATTCTGGAGGAAAATACAAAATGTCTAAGCCATTCATATGATATCTGTTCAGAGTTCCAATTCCATTCAAACCTATAAAGATTTGACTTCTCTTTTTGAAAACATGTAAAACTTATTTGTAAAGAATACTTTTAGAAAAGTTTAGTTTAAAGGTTATAAACATAGCTTTGATAGGAGAGATTACTAAATTAACCCTAAGCATCACATTAAAATGTCAACCAAATGAATAGTAAATGAACCTAATTTTAGGAATTTTAAATCCAAAGCATTTTGTAAGCGGCTACACAAGAAAATATGCGAGACACACATATATAGAAATTTATTTATGGTGATTCTAGTGGATTCGATAAACAATAAATCTCTAACATATATACCTAATTTTCCATATGTACGTTGTTGTCAGGTTTTTTTTTAAGAATGTCAGTTTTTAAATAATACCTCTTAATTTTGGATGTTTTATAGTATTAACTGATACTACTATTTATGTCTCCTTATAGTGGAAAGAAAATACCTGGTATGGTATTTCTACAATTTAAGGCTTTTTATTTATTTATTTTTGTTTTTTAATTTAAAAATTTTTTTAAAGATTTTTTTATTCATGAGAGACATAGAGAGAGAGAGAGGCAGAGACACAGGCAGAGGGAGAAGCAGGCTCCATGCAGGGAGCCGAATGTGGGACTTGATCCCAGGACTCCAGGATCACGCCCTGAGCTGAAGGCAGATGCTCAACCACTGAGCCAACAAAGCATCCCTAATTTAAAACCTTTTTAAAGTTAGAACTTTAATGATAAAACAATTATTTTACAATAATAATAGCCATCATTTATTGTATCTAATATTACATGCTTTTTCAGCAAAGTAAGGACTTTGAATCAACTAAAGCTATCGTGATTGTGATAAAATGGTTGTATACCAGGCAATACACTATAATTTCTCCATAAATCCCATTTTACAGATGTGAAGGAGAAGGATTAAGTAAGTTGCCGAATCATAGACACCTAGAAAACATCAGAAACCAGATTTACAATAAAATCCTAGTTCACTTTGGGCCTGACTTCTCTCTCTTAAGCCACAACACCTCCTAAGGCATTCTTCTGTGTATGGTTTTTATTTTTACCACAAATGTTTTTTAAGTCAGGGTTTGTAATTCACAATTACTCTTTCACTGCAGTGTCTTCTCTGCCTCTTCACTTGTGACTCTATCAACAAAGACCACTCAAACCATAATAGCATTGACTACTTTAACATCGTGGTGGGAAAAGATGATGCTCTTGAAAATACAAAATGACCACTCTCCACGAGGATTAATGTAAGGATTACTTATTCATCTCTGATGAGGCCACATTTTACAAGAGAAATGACTGCTGGAGGGTCCCTCTGTCTCTTCCTCTTCCTTATTTTTCTTTTACAGACTGTTCTGTTTTCCACTTCAGAGCATACCTATTGCTTCTTGTACTTAAACAATAGAGTCAAAGAAATTGTAAACTGCAGGTCCGTGATTCTCAGCATTGTTAGGTTTAACGTATTTCTGGAAACTGTATGGATTATATGTGCACGTTGCTAAGTCTGGAGCTGTGAAAGTGGAGTTGGGAGTAGGGATTGGTAATGCTAAGCACTTCATTTGCCTTTGATATTCTTTCCATCTAGTTTAGGAGAAAAGACATAAAACTATGAACCATAAATAAAAGTGAGACAACAGGACTCGTGATGCCACCAAATGTTTTAGAATTTAAAGGAAGAGAATACACACTCATAAGTATATATATACACACATATCTCCAGATATACATATCTTGATATATATACTTATACACACCCCAATACATATAATATATATATATCATATTTCCTTACTACTATATATTACCTATTTATATCACTTGACTAATTAATATATTAACTATTCCCTTACCAATCCATATATATATGAGTTAGGTAATCCTTGAAAGAAGAAGTCCGGGTTAAATCCTTGCAGGAATGAAGATCTGCTGTCTCCAGTTGTGGTGTGGGGGATATATGATAACATGTCTTTTTCATTTGTTCAAGTCCCTCATGTGCCTTTTGAAAGAACTCTCTAATCTTTCTCATATATCTTTTAAATATTTCTTCCTAGGTTTATGTCAAAGTATTTCATTTCACTCTATCTAGGTGTTCACGGAGCACACTAGTGTCCTGCCATTGGTGGCTGGCCTCATGCACTCTTACTCTGCATCATGGGGGCACCATTGCAACTTGCTTGGGTGAAGTTGCTCTCTTCTAGTTGCTTTAGTATTTACTAATAGGGAAATTTGTAGAGGTTCAAAAGATCTGTTGACATCATGGTCTTATTCTGACCAAAAATCTGTTCTGTGATTATTGCTTTTTTATTAAAATATATTTAACATATAACATCATGTAAGTCTAAGATGCACTATATGTCAATTCGACACATTTATATATTGCAATATTATTGCCCCTGTAGAATTAGCTAGGACTTCTATCTTGTCACATAATTATAATTTATTTTATTCAATAGCCAAGACATAGAAACAATCTGGGATGCCTAGGTGGCTCAGTGGATGAGCATCTGCCTTTGGCTCAGATCATGATCCCAGGGTCCTGGCTTCAAGTCCCACATAGGCTCCCTATGGGGAGCCTGCTTCTCCCTCTGCCTATGTCTCTGCCTCTCTCTCTGTGTCTCTCATGAATAAATAAACAAAATCTTTAAAAAAAAAAGAAACAAGCTAAGTGCCCATCAGTGGATGGATGGATAAAGATATTCTTTGACTATTTTGGCAATTCCTTTGTTTTGGAAGACTTGACCTGACTGTACTTTAAATACAAAGAGAAAAATTAATGTTGGCTTCATAGTATTTTCAAGTAATTGATAAATAATTTGTTTACTCTATTGTTATTTTGATTTATTATCAATTATTAATTTACGAATTGAAAAATAAAATAGTTATGATGACAAAATTACAAGAGTATATTGACCTGTAGAAAAAGTATAAATAGATGTAAGTATCAAGGACTTATATTGATCATATTTTCAGGTCCACAAGTTGTACTTGTGAGAATCCAGTCTGAAAAAAATATTAGGAATTAAGATCATTATTTATACACTGGATATTTCTTATAGCATAATTTATAATAGTAAAAACTCAGAAACAGAGTGAAAGTCCCCAAATAGAGAAATGGTTAAATACATAGTAATAGCTATAGAATAATAACACATCTCCTTTTGGTCAGAGCTGAGATTCATATAAATTTGAGGCATTTCCTGGGGAAAGTTAAACCCTATTTATCATTAGTTTTGAAATATACAGAGAAGTGCCTAGTAGATTGGGCAGAAAAAAGATTGGTCAAAAGGAACCCAGAGCAACAATGATTTGCAGAGAAATTGAAGACAAAAATCGTGATCAAGGAAGGCTCTTGCTATTCCAAATCAAATAGTAGAACAGGGCTTATGAGTCAAATGGGGGTAGTGGTTCCAAATATAGTACAGTGTCTCTTGAACTTGTCTGATACAGACATCCTGGCTGTGAGCAGCTCTCTTGGGGGAAATGGTACTGTTTCATTTCTGAGCCAGCTACATAAATGGAAGGAGCTCACCATGGCTAATTTGAATTTATACTTAAAAAAAAAAAGCCCTGATTAAATAGCACATGCTTACCTGTTATGTTTACTTTAAATTTAGTTGCATATATATTTGAAATATTAAGTAATGGATTACCATGAAAAGATAGTTTTATACTGTCAACATTTTCTGAGCTAATTTTATTCAAACTCTTCTATTTAAATTTTGACATCAGTATTTTTGTCATCATTACAGCCAATTTTTGAATCATCTATCACAGTTTTCAATAGCACATTATCTTCAATTCTCATCCAAGTTGTTTTAAGTACTGCGCTTTCTCAATTCGTGTATGTTAGTGTTTTTGGAAATTGTATCCTAATTGCCTAAACAACATCCAATAATTTGCATAACATGATGTTTTTATTTTTTTCAAGAATCTTGTTGATATACGTATATATACCTGATTTGCGTAGGGTAATTGATTTAAACTATTTTAAAGTTATTTTAAATAAATATTGTTATTTTTGATTTATCAATTATTAATTTATGAATTGAAAAATAAAATAGTTATGATGACAAAATTACAAGAGTATATTGACCTGTAGAAAAAGTATAAATAGATGTAAGTATCAAGGACTTATATTGATCATATTTTCAGGTCCGCAAGTTGTACTTGTGAGAATCCATTCTGAAAAAAATATTAGGAATTAAGATCATTATTTATACACTGGATATTTCTTATAGCATAATTTATAATAGTAAAAACTCAGAAACAGAGTGAAAGTCCCCAAATAGAGAAATGGTTAAATAAATAGTAATAGCTATAGAATAATAACACATCTCCTTTTGGTCAGAGCTGAGATTCATATAAATTTGAGGCATTTATTTAAAGCCCTTTATTTAAAGCCCCTCATATTTATAGTGGTATCCAACATTTGTAAGTAAAGGCTTCAAAAATGGGGGGAAAATCACCAATATCTATTAAATGTCTCTCCCAACTTTTTGCCTTTATTGTGACTGAGGGTGGGGAAGTTTAGTATGACCCTAAGGACGGCAATAAAAGTATATATCTGTCAATTCAAAGTGAATGCAAACTGATCCTCCTTTTGTCCAATAGGGATTGATATTAATTATCTTGCCATGTCAGTGACTAAACATCAGGTTCTCAGCTTGCACATTGGGATGCTCCAACAAATACAAATCTAGCACAACAGCAGTGACTGGGGCCACCATTTAGTTAGGTTCTGACAATTCTGTCATCTAACATATTCCACATGAATTTTTCAATGACCAGACCAGAGAGACCAATGCAGACATAATGGAGACCACAACTCCTGCATCTTTTACACGTTGGAGGGTGGCACTAATATCCGCCATTCTACTCAAGACACAGTTTTGATTCCAATTTAAAGTATTGGCTGAGGAAGAATATAATATCAGAGGCTCTTAATTGGCCTGTGTTACATTATGTATCTCACGACGAAGGTTAGGAAATCAATGTGGGGATTTTGCTAGCCTGCCTTCCATAGGGTGTGATAAGGGAGCCATAATCATATTTTAGGAGACCTGGTGTCATGTTAGCTCAGACCCTTCATCCAATAAGTTTTGAGACAGGTAGCTGTTTTTTTTTTTTTTAAAGTAGAGATATATCTGACAATTAAAAATTGTACATGTTTAAGGCGTACAATTTGATGACTCGATATACATTTATATTATGAACAAAACTGCCACATTCAGGATTACTTAACACACCTGTCACCCCAGATAGTTACCACTTCTGTGTCTGTGTGCATGATGCAAATACTTAAGATCTACCCTGTTAGCAAATTTCAGTACAATACAATAAATACAATAAAATACAGTACAGTATTGGGAACTATAGTCACACTGTATGTCTGGTAGATCAAGGACTCACTTTTGCATGACTAAAACTTTGTATCCCTTGACCATTACTTCCCTACTTCTCCTTCACTGAGCCCCTTGAACCACCATCCTATTCTCTGCTTCTGTGAATTTGATCACTTTACATTCCACATAGAAGAGAGATCATACAGTATTTATCTTTCTGCATCTGGCTTATTTTACTTAGCATAATGTTCTCCAAGTTCATCTGTGTTATCACAATGGTAGAATTTC
Organism: Canis lupus dingo; assembly: GCF_003254725.2. Lineage (NCBI taxonomy): Eukaryota > Metazoa > Chordata > Mammalia > Carnivora > Canidae > Canis > Canis lupus. Next base: position 4,166,323 of record NC_064258.1, read on the forward strand.
ATTCTTTTTAAAGACAGAATAATATAATATTTTCTTTATTCATTCACTGATGGGCATTTATTGTCATTTCTAAATCTTGGCTCTTGTGAATAATTACGAAATGAACATGAGAGTACAGCTAAGTCTTTGAGATCCTGATTTCATCTTCTTTGAATATATACCCAGAAGTGACTATTTTTTTCAATTTCCTGACATTCAAGTAGCCGTAAGTTCTTTTGGAGAAGGAAGATTGGGGAATCCATTCTGAATACACATGCTTTATACTGCAAAATCCTTCCTCTCAACTTACGTTTTATGGATCTGAGGACTGACTTACATCTGGGCACAGGGTAAGGATCCTGCCTTTTCCCTTGCGGTAAATAACCTCAGCTTTCTGCTCATGTGCTCTTGCTTTTGTTTTCTTGCTTATATAGGTCAAACAATGCCCTTGTGGACTGTGCATTTTTCTTCCACTCCTAAGAACCAGTGACTATTAGATATTTCCCTGGATTCTTGTTAGAGAGCTTACATCCAGCTTGCCTCTGATGGTTAAGTGCTGACACTTTGCCACTAATTTTTGGAATCGTCTCATCTCCACTGACAGTAAGGAGCCCTTTCTGTAGCAGCCTCCTCTACTGTCTACCCTGGCCTTTGAAGGGCAGATGACACGAATGTTCTCAATAATTGCTGGGGCCCCTCTCACTGGGATATTATTTAATATTTGAGTGCAGGAGCATTCTCTGGGTTCATCAGAGAACATGGTCAACTTGTAGGTTTGTCTTTTCTTATATAATACATCCATTCCACCATGTCCACCTGCAGGCCCTTTGGTGAAGAATTTTTCCCTCTTACAGAAGGAACAACATCACCATAGGTGACCCATACTGATATTTATTTCTATTATTGGTGTAGGGAGGTGAATACCAATCACCCTGTGGAGGACAAATGTTTCGTGAGGGACATGCCTCACATTGGGCCTCTGCATCATCTACAAGTAGGTAGGAATGGGATACCTCTGATGACTTAAAGGGTTCGGGGGAAGGTGACTTCAAAGTCATAGTACATCCTTAGGTGTCCCTGTTTCCAAACCTTAGTATTCTTCTCTATGAAGGGTCTGGGTTTCTAGTCAAAGGAGCTTGTTTAAGGTAAGAATTTAGCCTTCTCTTAATCATGTAATGGACCTGCTTTTCAGTACCATTTGCCTTATGACTGCAGGATCTGAAAATTTCTTCGAATGTTACCAGAGAAGCTTTCTGGTCATGTCCTGAGCTGGTAATTGACTGCCCTAGGCTTGCCATTTTCTTTCTTCAGCGTTTCAATTTCATTTACGGATAAACAACATTTTGGTTACCATCGCTACCATTACTCTTACATTTTTAAGATATTTCATGAGCTGCTACTCTCCTTCCACCTGTGTCTGTTCCAATTCAACACGGGTAAAGGTCTGAATAATTGTGATGTTAGAACAGATAATGAAATATCTCCCCTTCCTGAATCACCAGCAATAGAGTCCTTATCGCCTGGCCAGCACACAACCCGATTCTAAAATCCCATCCTGAAGGTCTGTATCCTGCACTTCCAGTTGTAGCAGGAACAAACCCTGAATGAGGATTCAAAGGCAAGTATTTATTTTGGGAAGTGAAGGAACCACCAGAATGGTAATGGGAAGTGAAAGAAGAAAGGCAGGCAGCCAATAAAAAAAATGGTTGTCTCTCTGAAAAGTTAGTGGATTAATTTGCTGGGGAACCTCCGAAATGATTGACCTTCAGGGAGGAGTGAGGTGAAGCATTTACACCCCAACTTTTAATAATCATTGGTTTGGTGCTATGTATGTGATGAACTGATGGTACCATTGATTTTCTAGCACTTCCGTCCTTTCGCACCAGCAGAGACAGGCACTGGTAGTAGGAGAAATGCCTCTGTCAAAGAAATGTAGATGATTGCGATGGATAGGCTGAGAGGCACTAAAGGTACGAGTGAGCAGATATGGGCATTGCAACAACACAATCTCTTTTATACCCCACACTCTATAACCTAGGTTTGATCCCCTTACATTGGCCATCCAATTATTCTTTTCCAATACATTTGCCGATAGATTCCTGCCCACACTGTTTTCCTGTTCATCCTCTGTGAAGGTTGTTTTTTCAGATACCAAACACATTCAAGAAAAGTATCACTACACTACACTACAGACACTACAATGTCTCTTTTATTTTTTATCCTTGCTTAGAGAGGCAACATTTATTATAAAAGGGAATAATACAAATGTTTGAACTGTATAAGATTTTTATTCTTGCGATTTTATCATGGAAGAGCTGTTGATTAAGAAAAACAGATGAAACTTGCTCTTTTTTCTTATTGTTCAAGGTAGAAATGGTTATAATAGTCTGAGAAAAGTCACCTATGCATACACCGCATTTTCTGAACTGTATGAGTCTCAACACACTTTAGGAGACTTGGGCATATGATTTGAAGCTTCTGGTGATACGCCTTTGATGACTCTCAAAAAGAAGGGGAGGGGACTTCAGCTCTCCCGGTGATAAAGGCAGTCTTTTTGGAGGTGGATTAAAATAGAATCACATGAGTCCTAAATATTAAAAGCTGTAGTCAGTCCTATATGGTATAATGGATAAATCAGTAGCTCTTAAAGACCAAATCAGTTATTGATCAGCGCAGTTACAATGAATTGTGAGTACAACGAGGCACATTTATCAATGATCTAGGGTGGAATATAAGACATAGGAAAAATAGAAATTTTGTGTGGCTATATCGACACTACAGTGATATGTTTTAAGTTCAACCAACATAAATAGAATGTTTGTAATAGGTCCTGGTTTTTATAGTGTGACTGACCAAGTTATCATGCACTTTATGATGGCTGTGGTTGATTTGTTATCCCGAGAATTTTATTTCTAATAATGTTGAAATAAAACTGTTAAAAGAAGATATCTTGAGTGATATTTAGGGCAAGTTTAGTCAGAATGTAACTGGGAGATGAAATCACTTTGGTTGTTGAAATGGAGAGAATATACTACAGGGAATTGTTTGTTACACAGGTGATGAAAACCCGAACAGAAGACAGTGAACAATCCAGAATCTAGCAACAGCAGGAAGCTGCAAAGCTGTGGATGCTAGAGGGAAGAAGGGAAGCAGCACCATAGCTCAGGGGCAGAATTACCCACTGGAATTGTGATGGGCTTATCTGGCCGGTGGTGGAGACAAAAAGGAGATGCAACCTCTGCTGGAGACGCTACAGAAGTCCATGAGCTAGCAGAGAAATGACCCAACTCCTCCATTTCCTTCTCTCCCCAGTTTTCCAGCCTCCACTTTCTACCAGTGCCTTCCACTGGGGCAAATGGGCAGGATGCCGGTTGGAATGGATACCTAGGAAATGTTGTCTTCAGAGGAAAGGAGAAGAGAGTCAAAAAAACAGAGCTGAAACTGAAGACTGACATGAGAAAGATGTGATTTCCTGTCAAAGAAAGAACTATATTTCTTCTTGTGGTATATAGTTTGGAGCGTTTTTGTTTTGTTTTGTTTTGTTTTTTTTCCTGCACAGCAAAACAGAAGGGGTGTCTGAAGGGTCAGTTTCACTGAGAATCAGGCAGTTATGTCCCAAACTGGAGGAAGTGTTCTTGATGCTACTTGAGAACATTGGTTCTAAGAACAGTCATGGCTGTGAGAAAAGCTGCCATGGTCACTGAGCAGCTCTTGAGACGACATGCTTGGTAGCACTGTGTGTGCTTCAGAATAGAGAATTTATGAGCCAACACGTGGTTCTACCATTGTTCTTTTCCCTCTGCCCTGAGATCGTCAAACCACAAATCAGGTACAGCTGACCTGTGAAAGACATCTAATCTGATTGCCAAAACTCCCTAGTTGTCATAAAGCCCTGAGATGGTAGGGTTGTTGAGCATCTGTTCTTATAGTGTGACTCAGTGACAACCAACTGGAGGGACCATTCTCTTCCTCCCATCCACAGAACAGTTTAGGTCACCCCCCTCCAGCTTGTGAGCACCTCGTGGTCTCTGCAATGTCATTTCACTTACATTTCTCCTAGCAACATTTTTACCCTCCCTGCCCCCAGATCAGGCTAGCTTTCTTTGTTTTACCTACCGTAGACATAGATTTCTTCTTTTGAAAACAGCTATTATTTTTGCATTTTATCTCACATCTTATTAGATCTTGTAGTTCATTCCAATGGTTCACTTGAACATTGCCCCTGAAAAACTTTGCACTTTGAGGCAGTCATAATTATTTAACAATCATAATTTATTTCACAAAGTCATAATTTCAGGCGTCATAATTATTAAATCATTCACTGAGTCCTCTCTATCCATTCCCCTTTTATTTTTTATTTTTTTTCCATTCCCCTTTTAAAATGCTTCCATCATAAATATGCATGTACTTTGAGCAATTAAAACTACACAGCATGATGGTCTCTTTCCTACAACACAGCTATTATATCACCCATCTGATCTTTTATGCATTTTAAAAATATATCTGTAGTTGTGCTTTTTATGTTCCTAATGTTCTCCTTTCTAGATTACTTTATTAAGGCATAATTAACATGCATTATATTAATTTCAGGTGTACCACATGATTCAGTATTTGTATATATAGCAAAATAATCACCACAATAAGTTTAGTTCACATCCATCACGGCACATAGTTACAGAATTTTGTTTTCTTGTTACGAAAACTTTAAAGATTTGCTCTTTTAGCAGATTTCAAATACACAATGCAGTATTATTAACTATAGCCACCATACTCTCTGTTACATTCCCATGATATTTTTAAATATGCAGATGTCTTTAATCCAAAGTAAGTAGCTTACCAAAGATTAGAACTTTATATTTGTTATTAAGATCATAAACAAACAATTCCAAGACCATTATTTTTCAAAATCCAAGATCCTGATATGTCTACTGCTATAGTACCAACGGATGTTGTGGACTATTTGATTTGTACTATTTCATTTCAGCTGATGCAAGCCCACAGAGTTGGACTTATTGATCTAATTTAGAGAGTGTCAGGTGTTTGGAGACCTCTAAATTTCTCTAATGTCAATCTTATGCCTTTTTCCCTTTATTGTTGCTTCAAATTTTCATTTCTTCGGGATGTTATATATTACAGACAGATCAATTTATATTCAGAATTAGTAGCTTGTGTTAAAGAAAAACTCTTCAATCATAAGTTAAGTGACATTAAAATAAAATCAAAATAGTTTGTGCCCTCATGTGCTTCAGCTGTTTGTACAAAGAATTTTTTTTTGGAATATGTGTTGTGGTCAAGAATATTTCATTGATTTTATTTTCTCTCTCATCTGGAGGGGACATTGAGAGAGAGAGATAGTGAAGGAATGCTATGAACAACTTGGTTTTAGGTAACAGTAACAGTCCACTAATTAAAAGCTTAATAGTATTTTTTATAGAGGTACTAACATTCACTATCTTTCCCCATCACAATTACTCTTAGCTTTTTCCATTAATCATAAATATCAATGACGTATCAAGTACAATGTATCTTATCTAACTGGCAAAACCAGAAATGAGGAGACAGAAATCATTTTACTTACTCATAAGTGTAGGTGGTGACGTTAATTAAAACTAAATTAAAATTTACCTTCCTTATGGTGCCCAAAGTCCATTTCAATATATTTTTTAAAGTATGTATTTGTAAATTTAAAAAATCCATTGTATGTCTCTATATCAGCATCGAAAAATCGGAATTTAAAACATTTTTAAAGGACAGTGCCATTTGCATTAGCACCAAAATATATGTATACACTTGGGTATAAATCTGATAAAATATGTGCAGGATCTATGCTGCAAACTGCTAGCTGCTGATGAAAATCAACAAACATGGAAATAAAGGAAGAGATAAAATGTATTTATAGACTGAGATTAATTACAGTAAAAGATGTCACTTCTCCCTATTTAGAGGTATAGATTCAATGCAACCCCAATCAAGTTCTTAGTAAGCATATTCATAGTAAGCTACTAATAGTTCATTAGATACATCACCTTCTGTCAGTCATTACTAATCCTAATCCTCTGCTGTCTTTATTAAGTCTCAAGTTAAGGAAATAACGTCAGTGCTGTTAGATAAAATATCCCTGATGTGGGTGTAACTGACAGCTTCTCTCCTAGACTCCAAACTCGTTAGACTCTAAATGAGCACAGGATATTCTTGTTTGAGGTCTATTGACGTAATTATAGACACTACTATTATGAGAGTGTTTCCTTCTTCCTATATAATTTATTGGGCATTTAGAAAGACTATTTTATAGTCATTTGGAAGAAATTAGAAGAAATAAAAGTAAAAAAAAGAAAAACCTGAATAACTCGTAAGTTAGTATTAAAGGGAAATTCAAATTAAGTATATTGAGGTGGCTATGAAAGGAAAATAGAAAAATCAGATTATCATTATATGCTTTTATTTTATACAAATAAATTCAGTTTCCTAAGGGAATAGAAATTGGTAAAGGCTATAAGTTTTCAGTCATCAAATATAGCATATAAGCATTTTCAGTGAGTTATTTGTCAGGGAATGTAATATTAAAAGTTTTTGCATGTGTTACCTTGCTGATCTAGAAGACATGCATACATGCCGAAAGTGAAAATAATTTGCATAAATATTTTGAGCTATTTCTAAATGAGAAAAATACAGGATTCATTTCTGTTGTGTGCCTATCAATGTGTGTATACATTATTAAGAGCATGAAAGTAAACCTATTCGGCGCATATGTTTTTCTTTAGCATTACCCTTTGAAACCTGGAAAGAACAAAGGACGCAGATTCTCACCAAGACAGTGATTCATATAATAGCATTAATAAGTATTAATCATTTTGAAACAGGTATTGAAAAGAGTGAGGTGAATTACAAGAGATCTATTCAGGCAAGAAATTTGTTTCTTGATTACTCAGCAACACTTTAATTTCAAGCATCTCATTCTTTCTAATACCAGAAAACCATGGTAGCCAATTCTAGGTTGTCTGAGTATTGTAGGGTTAAGCTCAGTCTTTCCAGAAAGGTCCAGTCCTATCCCCACCCCACTCCACCCCTACCAGCTCCCTCCTGGTGTATCCTTCTGGAGTCAAAATGTTGGAACTTGGGATGGATGAAACAGCCTTTCTTCTTTGGTCTGCACTTAGTTTGTGCTTGTCCATATGTGTGCATCTATGTGCTTTGCCCCATCCAGGCCTCAGAATGATCCACTCCAAACCCTGGTGTCTGCTGAGAGACTCAGTATTTATTCAGACTTTCACGTGTAGTTCATGCAACATTCACCACTTGATCTCCATGGTCTAAATCAAACACTCTTTCAGGTGTGTTCGTTCTCTCTCAGGTAACTTCTGTGCTCTTCTCCCAAGCACGAAGATGTTTTGGAGGTTTTTCTATCCCTCCCTGAAGCCACATCACCCAACATCTCCTTACCTGGTCTATTTCCTACCACCTCACCTCCTCACCTCCAGGCTTCAGCTTTCATGCCTGGAGTTTGCTCAGAGGCAGGTGCCACCTACGTTGCTCTCATTTAAATCTGTTTTTCTTTTTTTTTTTTTTTTTAATATTTTATTTATTTATTTATTTGACTTAGAGAGTGGGAAAGAGCAAGCACAAGCAGCGGGGAGCAGCAGAGGGAGAGGGTGAAGGCTCCCCACTGAGCAGGGAGTCCCTCCCCACTGAGCAGGGAGTCCTACATGAGGCTCGATCCCAGGACCCTGAGATCAAGACGTGAGCCAAAGGCAGAATGCTTAACCGATGGAGCTACCCAGGTGCCCCCATTTTCATTTAAATCTTAAAATATATATTTTAAAAATGTCCTTTCCAAATGTAGCCAAAAGTTGTTTTCCCAGAATGCACAGTTTTCCCACTATTTGAATTCTTTGCATATTTATTCTTCCCTGTGTTTGAAGAAAAATCAAGAAAAATGCTTCTTTTGCAAAGTCCTCTGTCTGGCCCCCACCCCCTTGCCCTGCTTCATACCTGCTGTCAGGAATCAAAACAGCCTCCGAGGCAGTCAGCTTCAGAGATGCTGAAGGAAATTCCTAGCTGCCATGGCCACAGCAGTAGTGTTGGATGATACTGAGAAAACCAAATTATCTTTTTAGAGTTCAGAAGTAGGAGCCTGCTTACACAGATATCACCAAAAGCACACACTGAAACTCAACGGCCACTATTTAAAAAAATGTTATTTTATTCTTCTCAACAGAGATTTCTTAAGACTATAAACCAATCTCTTAGATGCAAAGGAATGTAGCTAAGCATTGTTTCTTTTGAAATGAAACTTTAAGAAGTGACTAAAAGAGCTAGATTACAATTATCCTGCCAGTGTTTGCTCAGTGACTTTGAGCATGATAATACTTTAAAGATGATATAAAGTATACTCTTATGAAAGAGACTTAAGCAAAATGATAGACATTGTCCTCAAACTTTGACAAAGCAGTTTAGTAAAAGGTGAAAGAATGCACATATATATCCAATTTCTGGAGGCTTCCAAAGTTGAAAGTGTTCAAAAGAATTGGTGGGGGGAGAGGGGAGGGATGTGTTTTAACCATCTCCTGCTCAGCCCATTGGTGAAGAGGGATTCCCATCCTAGGGTTATGGGTGTGGGGCCACTAGACCGAGATGAGAAAGCAGTTTACTAGTTGTATAGACTCAGCTGTGGGGAGGAGGACAACACACGCCACGCAGGGCTACACGATGTTGCATTTGGGAATAGAGAGAACAATAAGTCCTGCGGGAGGTAAACTGCTTAGTATTAAGAGGAAGATCTGGCTCTTGGTTCCCAAGAGGATGAGATTAGTTTGGCTGAATAATCCCACAGGCTGGCAGGGAGTGAAGCCCACAACTGAGGGATAATCAGAAACTGGGCCTTGTCCCCATCATATATGGAGAGTGGCTTGTTAGGTAAGGGGACTTTATCAATGGGAACAGCGTGGGGAACTTGTGGTTAAGCCATTCTAGGCTTTCCTGGATTTTCTCAGATGTCAAGAGACACATAATACTGGGCCTAAATTTTAGGCCCAGGGTATTCTAAATCCCCAAACTTTGACATTTTAAAAATCACAAAGTTTCCAAGGAAGCAAAAGAGGGTGCCACATCTCTACAAAAAGTAAAGTGTCATGTGAAGCCATTTGCAATTGACTTATTTTGAAATAGAATGTGTGTTATAGAATGAGCAATTCATAAACATCTAAGGACAGGTACAGACATGATAGCCCGAATCTGTGAGAATAATGTCATTAAAGGCAAAAGTAGGGGGAAGTGTTAGCACCAGTAAAAATATGTAAGCATAATCGCCAAATCAACTACTTGATAAAAATAAGGAGAGATCCACTCTGGGTAAGCTGGCATAATGTTAGTATAAACCAGGGCCTGGTAACTTTTTTTTTTTTTTTTTTTGATAATAGGCCAGGTAGCAAATATTTCTGGGTTTATGGCCCAGAAGTTCTAACTACTGAGTTATAGCATGAAAGCAACCATAGATGGCATATAAATAACTGGGTACGGCTATGTTCCAGTAAAATTTTATTGATAAAAAGAGCTAATGGACCAGGTTTGGCTTATGGGTGGTAGTTTGACCACCTCTGAATCATGTTTAAAAGATATTATAAAAATGTTTATCTGAGTATTTTAAATTTTATTTTCTTATTGATTCTAATTATTAGTGTGCTCTTATCATTACATATTTAAAAGGCTTTTTTTTTCCCCTGTGCCTAGAGATTTAAATTGTGGTTTCAAATTCAGAATTCTTTATATGTTTCGGATACTGATCCTCTATCAGATTTGTCATTTACAAATAACTTCTCCCATTCTTGGGAGTCTTTTAGTTTTGTTGACTGTTTCCTATGCTGTGCAGATTTTTATTTTGATGTAGTCCCAATAGTTTATTTTTGCTTTTTCCCCTTGCCTCAGGAGACATATTTAGAAAATGTGGCTGTGGCCAATGTCTGAGAAATTACTGCCTGAGTTCTCTTCTAGGATTCTTACGGTTTCAGGTCTCACATTTAGATCCTTAATCCATTTTGAATTTATTTTTGTGTGTGGTGTGAGAAAGTGGTCCAGTTTCATTCTTTTGCATATAGCTGTCGAGGTTTTCCAACACCATTTGTTGAAGAGACTTTTTCCCACTGTGCATTCTTGCCCCCTTTGTCAAAGATTAATTGACCATGTAATTGTGGGCTTATTTCTGGGCTCTCTATTCTGTTCTGATTTATGTGTATATTTTTGGACAGTACCATACTGTTTTGATTGCCATTGTTTTGTAGTATATATCTTTCTATCTGATATTGTGATATCTCATAGGGCAGCTCTATTTTTAACTCTCTGAGGAACTTCCACACAGTTTTCCAGAGTGGCTGCACCAGTTCACATTCCCACCAACAGTGCAGGAGGGTTCCCCTTTCTCCACATCCTCTCCATCCTCATTTCTCATCACATTTGTGGTTTCCTGTCTTGTTAATGTTCCCCATTCTCACTGGTGTGAGGTGCGATCTCACTGTGGTTTTTATTTGTATTCCCCTTATGGCAAGTGATTTACCCCAAAGATACAGATGCAGTGAAACGCCGGGACACCTGCACCCCGATGTTTATAGCAGGAATGTCCACAGTAGCCAAACTGTGGAAGGAGCCTCGGTGTCCATCGAAAGATGAATGGATAAAGAAGATGTGGTCTATGAATACAATGGAATATTACTCAGCCATTAGAAGCTTTGCTCTTTTTCAATATTGCTTTGGTTATTCAGAATCTTTTGTGATTCCATATAGAATTTTTTGTTCTTGTGAAAAATGCTGTTGATATTTTAATAGGAATTGCATTAAATCTGTAGATTGTTTTGGGTGGTACGGAAATTTTAACAACGTTTCTTCTTCAAAACCATGAGAGTGGAATACCTTTCCATTTGTTTATGTTGTTTTCACTTTATTTCATCAAAGTTTTATAGTTTTCTGACTACAGGGTTTTCACTTCCTTGATTAAGTTTATTTCTAGGTTAGAAGTACCCATTTATTTTAGACAATAAAATTTGCATAGTATGAAGAAATTGACTAAGCCATTTTTAGCCATCTTTAAGAATGGTAGACAATTATAATGACAAGTTTTCAAATTTCAAAAGGCTACTTGGAAGTGGAAAAGATGTATGACATTTTTTTTCTTTTTGTTAAAGCTATTATTTTACATTTATCTAGACATGCCTGCAGTGTTCTTCACAAGAAACAGCAATGAAAATTAAGGGTGATCAGGATATAAGTAAGAGTCATGTTAGAGGATCATCAAAACCCTTTCAAAGTTATATACTTACTCTTTTAAGCCAATTGCTGTGAACTTAATTGTGTCCCTCCAAAATTTATATTGAAGCCCTAACCTCCACTGTGATGACATTTGGAAATGGGGCCTTTGGGAGATTAGTGGGTTTAGATGAGGCCATGAAGGTGAGTCCTTTTACTGGCACTAGTGCCCTTATAAAAAGAGATACCAGTCAGCCTGCTTCCCCTTTCTCTATCTCTCTGACATGTGTGAACTCGGAGAGAAGGTGGCCATCTACCTTTAGGAAGAGGAGTCCTCCATACAGAACCAAATCAGGTGGCACCTTGATCTCAGATTTTTGGCCACCAGGACTGTGAGAAAATAAATTTTGCTTGTTTAAGCTACCTAGTCTGTGATATTGTCATATGGCAGACTGACACATCAATGATTTAGTTTCAATAAATAATGCCATAGAATATAAATGTATTTTGCTTATGCAGTTCGAAATCCTAGACCTAAACCAAATATTCTAATGATTTCCTTTAAGTCATTTATTTATATAAAACTTCCTTTATGTTTCTCTTAATTCCTCTGCCCATTGCCTTTTTATTCTGCAGTGTTCACTAGAGTTAGTGTGGTCCATCACAGTGTTTTAGAAATAGCTAATGTGCTACATTTTATTCCTGGAGTTATTTTAGACAGTTCACTGAAAATTCAAACCAAAAGCCTGAAGCAATTCTATTAGATTTTAGAAACTTAAAATATCTTATTAGAGAGAATAGGGCAGAGAAATTCAAATAGATTTTTTAGTATTTCAGCTACAGATATTTTTAGATGCATGAATGTTCAGGTGTCAATGTGATAAATCTGCTTGGACCAAAAAATGTGCATTATAGGTTAATAAAGGTGTGATTATTAAAATTCACTTCTTAAATCTCTTATTTATCTATTTGGCACTCTTTTTGCACGTTCAAATATTGGTAAATATTCAATCCACTGATTCTCATGAATTGTGTGTTTTCTGGGGTAGAAATTAGCATTTTATTTATTTAGCATTGTCTTCTAAATGTCCAACTAAAAATAAAATAAAAGCAGAAGTGACGAAGGTAATATCAGTGTGGAATTATGATAAGATACAAAAATACCTTCATAAATCTAAAAGCAACTCAGCCGAACTTGAAGTTCTTCCAAAATGGACACAAAGATCTGAAAGTTTTGAGGATATTTTTCATACCTTCATACCTTTGTAAGAAAGTCCCAGGAAACATAAAACAGGTGAAATTATTAATTTATCACAGATTTTATATCAGATAATATGTAATTTTAAAAAATATATGCCCTCTAAATCTACATGTATAGTGAAGAAGCATGGAGGATAGGCAATGTACCTTATTTCCAAGCCATAAGTCTTAGAACTATGAATTTTAAAAAAACCCAATAAAAATACTCAGAAAATTTATAAGATGTAGTCCCTGCCCTTAGATACTTCTCTTCCATAAAATCTGAAAGTAAAACTCATATGCATTTTATTATTCATAAAAACGAGCCATTGTTGACTACATAGCAAAAAGCAGGAGCAAAATACTGTGAGAAAAGCAAGATAGTTGATCCGTGAACTAAGCAAAGCAAATGTATCTTCACTTCCATGGTTTTGAATACTCATTTCCATTGGATAACAAGATGAATGTTTGTAGGACACTCAGAAAAAGCAACCATAAAATAAACATACAAGCAAACTTTCAGTTCAGGGACTTTCACTATCCCCGTTTTATTTGGTGGAAATAATGTGCTGCTAGCCAAAGACCTGTTTTTTTTTTTTTTTAAGTTCTTTTTGGTAATAACTTCAAACCTACAGAATCGCTGCAAACTTACAGAATAGTTGCAAAAAGATAGTACAAAGAACTCCCCCAAGCACTTGGTGTTATGCTATATGTTGACAAATTGAACTCCAATTAAAAAAATAATTAAAAAAAGAACATTCCCATTATTCTTTACCAAAAATGCTCTTATTGCTAACACTTTATCTCATTTGTTTATCCTTACCATTCTCTATTTACACCCACACACATGATTTTATAAGGTTTTATTTATTTATTTATTTGACAGGGAGCATGTGTGCATGTGCATGTGTATGCGTGCATGTGGTGGGCTCTCAAGCAGGGGGAGGGACCAAGGGGGAGAGAGAGAATCCCAGGCTGACTCTACACTGGAGAGCCAGCACTGTCTAGATTTCATGACCATGATGAGATCATGACCTGAGCCAAAACCAGCAGTGGGAGGCTAACTGACTGATCCACCTAGGCACTCCCCCCACCCCACACAATTTTGTAATTTACACACATAAACACATGCATAATCTTTTTGTGAATCTTTTGAGGAATCAGTTACATATGTCATGGCTTCTTGCCCCTAAACACTTCAGTATGCGCTTCCTGAATACAACAGTACTTTCTTACCTAGTTGCAGTACTATTATCAGTCTCAATAGCCTTAACATGACTACCATATTAATACACAAAAATATTTTAATCAAATTCACCAGTAATATTCCAATTTTGTCAGATGGCCCAATAATGTCTTTTATAGGAGTTTTTTTGTTTTTTCCCCCTCTCCATGTAGAATCCAGTCTAGGGTCAGGGATTATTTATATATTTATATATATTTATATGTATATTTATTATATTTAGTTGTCATATCTCTTTGGATTTCTCTAATCCAGAATATTTCCACAGGTTTTCTTTGTCTTTTATGACATTAGCACTTTCAAAGAATGCAGCTACCCCTTTTTTGGTATGTAATAGAAATATGATTTTGTGTTTATCTGGTGTTTATTTGTTTTCATTCTGAGCAGGATTATTGCACAGGTGATAGGTCCTCAGGTCATCATATGTGAAGACACATAATACCCATCTGTTCCTTACCGTAAAATTCATTTTGGTCACTTGAACCATTACCCTTATTTGTAATTACTATTTTTTTTCTCTCTTGTAACCAATAAGTAGTCATTGGGGAGAGATTTTGGGACCATGAAAGTATTCTGCTTCTCATCAAAGAATTTCTTTAGATGTAGTATTCATTGATGATTCTCGCCTGATCCAATCTCTCCTATGAGAAAAGCAAAATGGTGATCTTCCCACTTCATTTATAGCTAAACATTTACCATGTGTCCTTCCCCATTCTACTTAAGCAAAATACTCTCTCTTGTTTACGTATGTTTGTATGCATACATGTATGTACACATTCATTTATATACTTACTTTCAATATAGGCTCTTGAATCTCTATTTTTTCAGTAGTTTATAATTCAATACAATACTTAATTTTTACAATGATCCGAATTTTGACTAGTGAGAATTCATTTTAGCCGATGTAGATTCACAACCCTCTTGGGAGCAACCCTGGTATAATCTGAAACCTGCCACCCTACATAGAGTAGGAAAAAACAGAGAGGCAGGCCATTCCATGTTGTGAGGTGGCAGTTTTAGTAATAGCAAAGGAAACTTACATAAGAGACTTGCCTTGGGGGGCAGCAAGGTGAATGGATCCCTGCACCACCCTCCAAATTTCAAAAGTTTTAAAAGAGGTCCTAACTGGGTTTAGTCCTGTATATTGTGCAGCTGTTTTCAACAGCACATCAGTATCTCAAGGCTGTCCTTGGGACAGCCTGTGGGAGCAGGAAGGGCAAGTGAAGCCCTCATTCTAAGAACAGAGGTGGAGGTGAGGAGCCTCCCAGGGCGCATGTCCAGCTTACAGGTCAATTGGTGGCTATGTCTTTTCTTTCTTTCTTTCTTTCTTTCTTTCTTTCTTTCTTTCTTTCTTTCTTTCTTTCTTTCTTTTTTCTTTCTTTCTTTCTTTCTTTCTTTTTCTTTCTTTCTTTCTTTCGTTTTCTTTTTTAAGATTTATTTATTTATTTGAGAGAGATAGAGAGAGCAGGGGCAGAGGGAGATGGAGAAAAAGAATATCAAGCAGGCTTCAAGCCCAGCACAGAACCTCACACGGGGCTTGAGCTCATGACCTGAGATCATGATATGAGCTGAAACCAAGAGTTGGACGCTTAACTAAATTAGTCACCCAAGTGTCCTGGTCATGTCTTTCCAGATCATGTTCCTCAACATTTCTACATCTATGTATATAATGACCACACTACACCTGCACTTTTATTGATTGATTGATTGATTGATTGCACTTCTTTACTTTCTGGAACAAGATGGTGTCTGTTCACCTTGTAACTACTCTTCCTCAACCTTGGAATCAATGACTATCTGAGGAATCCTGTTTGCAAAGACTCACTTTAGAGATCAGTTTGGTCATTCAGAGTAGCTCTCAGGTCATTTTTCACATTTTGTGACTCTGCTCAAGATGAAGCAGTAGGTGTTGTAGAAATGATAAATATTAATTGTTAAATTAATAAATAATAATTTGAATAATAATTGCATTTATTTACTATGTGCCAGACACTGCTACTGGTCTTATATATGCTAATTCAAATATATAACATTAGCCTACAAAGTATGTGTTGCTATCTCCACTTTAAAATGATAAAATGAGGGGTAGCCCAGGTGGCTCAGCAGTTTAGCGCCACCTTCGGTCCAGGGCCTGATCCTGGAGACCTGGGATCGAGTCCCACGTCAGGCTCCCTGCATGGAGCCTGCTTCTCCCTCTGCCTGTGTCTCTGCCTCTCTCTCTCTATCTCTGTATCTCTCATGAGTAGGCAAAGAAAATCTTAAAAAAAAAGGAAAATTAAAAAAATAAAATAAAATGATAAAATGATACCCTTTCCAGTTAGGTAATTTGTCCAAGGTCATTTAAAAAGTAATTGCCAAAGCCAGTTTGAACTTAGTTTTGTTGATCAGCAAATCGGGTCCTTATTCTCTGATACTCAGTTCTGCTGTGATAACAGTATGCATTAATTGAGGCAGAGTATAACCTAAAAGCAAAATTTAAGAGGGTAAGTCTCACAGATTGTCCAGAATTTATTGTATTATAAGTAGTCTGTGAGTCGTTTTATAAAATATTCAATAGAGTTGCAGTTATGAGGTTTTTTTTTCTTTAAGCATATAGACGGCACAAATATTTTAAAGTATTTTTCAATGATAATTGCTAGAAAGAAAGAATGAGATCAAGTTAGAAAGATCTTATCTAGAAGACAATTAGGGTACACTTGTCTGGATACCTCATCTGCTTAAGCTTAGTTCACACAAAACTCACTGGATGTTTTCAGCATGTTTTCTAGTTTTATGGTTTCCCTCACCTCTCATGAGTTGACAGTGACTTTTGCTTCTCCAAGCTCTCCTCTACGCAAATCTCTCGTGCCAGAGTTATCTGGTTTTTTCTTTTATCTTTTGTTGTTGTTGTCGTTGTTATTGAAAATGCAGCTTTGATCACATAACTCCTTCCTTCAAACTGTGTTCTATAGAGTACTATGGAATAAGAGTCTCAGCTAACAGAATCCTGGGCATGCTTTTCCCTAGGTTCAATGAGGCAGCTTTGCTTTTATCTGATGCACCTGTCAGTAATTACAGGCAAGCCTTATGATGAAGTAAACCCTGAGCATGGTGTAAGAAAGCTATACTTTGGTCTACATTTACTGAAATAGGGAGAACCAGGCCACTGCAATGGGCTTTAGTCTTTTCAGCCTACCGTGGGTATACTAAAATCTCCCCTACGTCACAGAGGTTTTGATGTAAAGAAATGGAATAATTTATGTGAGGGAATTTTGGAAGTTGTGACTTTCTATGCAAATGTATTCTATTTTTTTGTGTGTGGAATTGTCATTATTAATATCCAGAGCTGGAGAAAAAGCCTCATCAAATTAATACACATATGAATTATTGCAGAGCATTTACAAATGTTGTATCTGGAGATGAACACTTTCATACACTACTAGAGAAATCATTTTATGTACACCCTCAAAGGCTACCCAATACTATATTTCCAAAACAATTTGATAAATATATTATTAGGGAATGATAATATTTTGTTCTTATGCCTGAAAACAAATTGTTTCATATATCAGCTGCTGGCAAGGAATACCAGAAACAGGTTTCACACACGTTCTGGTTACGAAGGCCCTCCCTGCAACATTTAATGATGATGAATTGCTCCCAACTGGGCAAATAAAAATGGTGATTGTGGACAATTTGATGGATAGAACCTCTGATGATCTGATGATCTGCTGGAAGCTATTGCTAAAATTGCACTTAACACACTAAAAGGAAATTTACTTTTGTCACCACAGAAAAATTCATGCCTTAAAAAGACACCTTCACATAGTTTCAAAAAGCTTGAGAAGCAAGCAGTCTGTATATATGACGAAGCAGGGGTTTGGGTATCGAAATGAAACGCAGCATGTAACAGGCTCAGCAGGGCGATGTGGGGGGTTAAGGCCAAGTATTTTGCAGGGAGGCAGTTAGTGAAGTCCAGGTGCTAGGGTTGATTTGCAGAGCAATCAAATAAGGTAGAACGTTGTCCTTTTTGGACCGTAAAGACTCACAATTCAGACAAGGTCAAGTAGCTCTAGAATGAGAAAGCGGGAGGAAGAGAATCTGGGGTATATAGGCCGAAGTTGCAGCCACAGACTGTCAAGCCTCCTGGAACAAAAAGAGCAGGTCGAAAGCCCTAAGAAATGAGAATCCAACAGGGATTTTGTGTTATAGCACAGATCACTCACAGCAAGCATGGACTTTGATACTGAAATAACCATCTTCTGAGGCAGCTTAAAAAAAACTCCCTCATTCCCAAGATAACATTTTTGTCTAAAAGTAGGGGCAGTTTAATACTCAAAGGATTGTGTAAGATCAAGATAAATTATATATAGCGCAGGAATTCATCAGAATCACTCCCCAGATTTCTTCAATAAAGCACCTATGCCTTCAGAATTCAACTCTAACACTTAAATATGTAGCATGGCTTGATTCAATTGCAGAGCCATGCGGAAGACTCTTGAATATCCGTCCTTCGTCTTAAGTGCCATGAATAGTGTTCTACATACTTCTGTCTATATAATTCTTTTACCATTTGCAACCATGCTGTGAAGACTTCCCTCTGTTATTAGGTGGTGGGAGGAGGATGAGGAAAATGAGGTTTGGCTGTTTTGAGGCCTTTCGCTGAAGGTCAAACACCCAAGCAGAAGGATGAAGCTGGGGTTTTCCACTATGTCCATCATAACACTTATTTTCCTTCTCTACTTACTAAGGATGTAGATACACTAGGAATCTCAGATATTAATAGGAGTTCAATTACTCCAATGGCTGCTTAGGCTATTTGAAACTGGGGCACCGGGACATTCAGGGAAAATTTGAAAATGTCCACATCATAGATTAAATAATATGAAAAATATTCAAATCCTCAGTCATGGCAGGATGCATTTGATATTTTATTTATTCTGGTCAAGGTGTTATGAGCATATTTTCTTTGGCATTTACTTTATTTGAAATCAAGAAACAAATTCTAAATTTGAAAAAACAGATAATTTAAATGGGCTATTGGCCTGCACATTATAGAGGGTAACTCTTCTCCTCAGAACTCCAGGGTTCCAACTAAAGTCCTGCCCAAGTTGTTTAGGAATTTCAACTCTTTTTTCTCCTTTAATATTACCTGCACATTCACCCTTGTGGTCTCATTCCATAATAAAGGATGACAGGAGAGATACATACAGGGACAGTATATATTCCTTAAGATGGTCTTGACATGAGCTTTGATAAACTCATTTTACAAATGATACCTGAAGGCTATTTTCTGAATTAACCACAGTTATCTCTGACAATTTCTAATAGCTTGCATAAGAAGACTGTCATTAGGGAAGAATATGTTAGGAAGTGTAAATGCAGAATATGAAATCTAGAATAGTGATTCCCAAACTCAGCTGTATGAAAAAGCCACTCAGAGATTGGCCTGTAGGTGTGGGTGATGTTGGAAATCAAAACTCTAGCAAACACCTCTGGTGAATCTAGTGATGGTTGGGCCCTAATAGGTTCTCCAAATGTAATTCCCATAGAAAATTAAAGTATCGGGGGCTTTTTTTTTTTTTAGAAGCTTTATTCCATTGGAAGTTGCTTCATTGAAATATTTTAATGCTTACCAGTTCATATATTAATTATGTACTTGTTAAATGCTTGTGATATACAAGATTCTGTACCGTATAAAAGGAGAAAAAGACACAGTGAGTCATTTCCATAAGGCAAAGGGAGGCTTGTGGGCTATCTGTAGATGAGTTATGTCATGTGTTTTGTTTTGTTTTGTTTTTTACAAAAAAAAAAGATTTCAAGGTAGCAGCCAGAACCAATCAATAAGAATCTATGACGTGGACCCCAGATGTATTAAACTTTTCAAGACCTGTGCAGGTGATTGTAATACACTAAATTTGAGAACCACTTGCTCTCTGAGATCACGTGACCGTAGAGTGCTGAATGCATGGGTTAGGTGAGCAGGATCTGGGCAGAATCACAAAGGATTGGAAGGAGTTTGCTGCATTAATTCAGAGAAGGACACGGTAAGTCCTCAGAATTGCAATTACCAATAGTTTGGAATATGAAGAAGAAGAGTGAGAATGGAGGGAGAGAGACGGTGTTACTAAAAAGACTCTATTTATGATGACTCCCAGATTTCTCTGAGAATCTGGGGAATATCCAGGGTAATTCAGGAAGATGGCTGTATTTGAGGAAGTGAGGACAGGAGCAGATTGTGCAAGGAAAAAATAAAGCTTAACCCTCTCTGCCCTTTCTAATCTTATGTGAACACATGGCAATATTCTTATAAATGTTCCAAAAGTAAGATTTAATTTATTCTTGTTTTTAAAGAAGAGTCTCCAAATTTTATAAGCTTAGCTACCACACAGATTCACCCCAGAACTGGGAAGCTCTGGCGTTAGACTTATATAGCACCCAAGTGATTTCCAACTAGGCTTGTCTTGTAGGAAATATTGTATACTTCTCTAAAATCCAAAGATAATATTTTCTTACAACCTGAGCATTCAGAAATAAGCAATACACAAACATAACATAGTTGTACTTTGCTCCAGGATATTGCCCAATATAGTATGCAATGCAGCTTATGTGGATATTTAGAAATTAATTCTTCCTAGAATTATCTGTCAAGAAACTGATATATTCAGAAAAAATGCATTTATTTTCTGTATCAGTGAATGAGTATTAAATAATTTAGCTTTTTTCCCCTTTAGTCTAAGTCCCAAATTACTATGCTCTAAATTGCAGAAATTATAGTAGTTGGTACATTTTAGCATTTCATGATTTTAGTATATTTTTGAGCCTTTTAATGTTGCCTTAATTTTCTGCAAAGCATTATTTTTAATTTTTAAAAGATTTTATTTATTTATGAGAGAGAGAGAGAGAGAGAGAGAAAGAGAGGGAGAGGTAATGAGCAAGGGGAGGAGTAGAGGGAGAGGAGAGAGAGAATACCAAGCAGTTTCACACTGAGCGCAGAGACTAATGTGGGGCTCAATCTCATGACCCTGAGATCATGACCTGAGCCAAAGCCAATAGTTGGACACTTAACTGATTGAACTACCCAGGTACCCCTGCAAAAGCATTATATATATATATATATACACACACACACACATATATATATAATATAATATAAACATATATATCATGTATATATAAACTATATGTGTGTATATACATATACTCATATTCACACATACTGTTCACACAGGTTCCAAACCAATATTTTGGGGGTTGTCATGTCTGCTTAGATCTTTTTTTTTTTTCATAAATTTATTTTTTATTGGTGTCCAACTTGCCAACATATAGAATAACACCCAGTGCTCATCCCATCAAGTGCCCCCCTCAAGGCCCATCACCCAGTCACCCCAAACCCCCACCCACCTCCCTTTCTACCACCCCTGGTTTGTTTCCTAGAGTTAGGTGTCTCTCATGTTCTGTCTCCCTTTCTGATATTTCCCACTCATTTTTTCTCCTTTCCCCTTTATTCTCTTTCACCATTTTTTATATTTCCCAAATGAATGAGAACATATAATGTTTGTCCTTCTCCGACTGACTTATTTCACTCAGCAAAATACCCTCCAGGTCCATCCACGTCAAAGCAAGTGGCGGGTATTTGTCGTTTCTAATGGCTGAGGAATATTCCATTGTATACATAGACCACATCTTCTTTATCCATTCATCTTTCAATGGTCACCGAGGCTCCTTCCACAGTTTGGCTATTGTGGACTTTGCTGCTAGAAACCTTGGGGTGCAGGTGTCCCGGCACCAAATCAATTTTTAAATCTTATATTTTTAAAACCCAAATAGAAGATCCTTATAAAAACATTTATCTTGGTTATTATGAGCCTCTATTTCAATTACTTTAAAATGTATGCTCAGTACATAAATCCTTAGGAGACTAAAAGTATATGGTCTCCAGTTCACTATACTTTTTGCACTTGTTACTTTATTGAAAAGTATCTATAATTTTGGTTACCTTCTGAATGCATATTTATAATATTATAATCTTGACAAACATAAACTCTTAAAGCTCTGGTTTGGGGGGGCAATATTCACCAAGTCTAATTTTGGGTAAAGGTAAGTTCCTTCTAGACTATCTGGTTGGAAATATAGTGGGGAATATTAACATTGCAAGTAAAAGTATCTCGAAAATAAGAAAGATCTATAAGGTGATGTATACTTTTTTTCCTGAGGAATATTCATAACACTAAAAATAATCTTGTAAATCCACTTTAAGAAAAATAGGTTTGCTAGCTGCACACATTGTAGAAATTAATGTTGACCACAAGATAGAAGGCCATTGCTGCTGCCTTGGAAGCAAATGTTGGATATTAGTCATTTCATTAAATACTTGATCATTTTGATATCCATGTCAACATATGTTTAACAACTATGCCACTAAATGGCTTTCCTGACAGTGTACAACCCATACTTTAACAAGTTTTTGTTTCCTTATTTGTTTTTTGTTTTGTTTTGTTTTGTCAGAAGGGCCCACTCCCAGGTGTTTTTCAGTGTAGAGGTTCTATGTGTCCTAATCTTGAGGGTATACAAGGTCCATGCAAGTCTAACGTGATACTGAGTGTGAAGACACTTAAGCAAAAATCAGCTGCAAGTCATGTCTAATGTGACACGACCAATATACTGAAGCCAGAAGTAGAAAGTTGTAGGAGAATGTACTTAATGCGTCATTATTCACAATAAGCAGAACAACAGTCAGAGGCGATCATTCCAGATTTGATCCTGCAGAAGTGCCACATGCATTCCTTTCTGTCTGGTACAAAGAGGAAAGAGAGTCCTAGTGTAGCTCAAATGTAATGTGCACCATGCAGAAACTCCAAACCGAAAGCTGCCCATTATTGGTCTTTTTTTGTGGTTTAACAATTTTTCTGATCGCCAAGTAACTCTCTGTAAAGGATCAAAAGTCTTAAGTTTGTTTCTCTCTTTTAAATGAGGGATACCATTATTGTAAAGACAAGATAAGCCTGTGAACTTTTGCTTTCCCCCTATCCCTGAGTGACTTTATAAAGCCTCTCACATAAACTTTATAAATGATCTAGAGGTGGGGGGGGGGAGAAAAGGGTAAATAGAAATCACACCAAGATGTGCAAAGTGCTGCAGTAGATGTTAACAATGAGATCTACAGAACACCAGGCTGGCCTTGTGTGGCAGAAAGATCCACAGAGGTGAAGTTAAACTTCTCCTGGAAGATAAACAGAGTGAACATGGTAAAAACCTAAAGAGTTTTGGGGTATACCATATATTAAAACAATAGAGTGTCATCAGCCTGATAAGGCTCTTTAGTGAAAATTAGTTTGAAACACCTAATTGTATGTTCCCATGTCACTCTATCTAGTTTTGTTCCATTTACCAACCAGACATTGGTGAGTATAGTATAAAACAGGAAATTCAAGTCAGAAGTAAGTTAGAAGTATAGATTGGACATTTACTACCTTTGGAAATATATTCAAATTATTTCACCTCCCTCATCTTTGATTTTCTAATAAATACAATTGGAATATTAATGCTTTCATCATTATTCATATTTTGGTATAAAATTGCATGCAATATATCTAATATAGTGTGACCACATGTTTGGTGCATCATAACTATACCTCCCTTATTTTATTGCAGCAGACTTTAAAGAGCAAAAGAAGAGCAATTTGTTGAAAATAGGGTATTGTCTGATCATGATATTAATGATTTGTGTATATGTGTATGTTTATGCTTCTGATATAAATTATGTTTAAATAACTTTGTATTCTGGGGCACCTGGGTTGCTCAGTTAAGTCTCCGACTCTTGACTTTGGCTCAGGTCATCATCTCAGTGTCGTGAGATCAAGCCCTGCGTCAGGCTCTGCACTCATAGAGCAGAGTCTGCTTGTCTCTCTCCTTTTGCTCCTCCACTGGCTCATGCCATCTCTCAGGTAAATAAATGAACAAAATCTTTAAAAAAATAAAAAATAAAAAACTTTGTCAATAGAAAGTACCCTCATCCTTTTTTTTTTTTAAGATTTTATTTATTTATTCATGATAGTCACAGAGAGAGAGAGAGAGAGAGAGAGAGAGAGAGAGAGAGGGGCAGAGACACAGGCAGAGGGAGAAGCGGGCTCCATGCAGGGAGCCTGATGTGGGATTCGATTCCGGGTCTCCAGGATCGCGCCCTGGGCCAAAGGCAGGCGCCAAACTGCTGCGCCACCCAGGGATCCCCACCCTCATCCTTTTTAACATCAACCCCTCCATATTCCTTACTCGGTAGAAAGTACCCTCATCCTTTTTAACATCAACCCCTCCCTCTGTGTGCTTTCCTACTAAGTGATTTTATAATGTTTAGTTGAGTGCATTTTTATGGTAATTTTTAAGTTGTATGTTAGATCTGTTTGCTGATGTTCCATTGTTTATATAGTGGCAGCTACATAAAAAATGAGTAAACTAATCATGGACAGGGTGCTATAATTAACAATGATGAGAGACAATATTTCATTTGTAATAGCTATTTCCCCATGAGAGCATTGGTCTATAAAAGGATACATTTATTTTTATG
The DNA here is from genome assembly GCF_003254725.2 of Canis lupus dingo. Classification (NCBI taxonomy): domain Eukaryota; kingdom Metazoa; phylum Chordata; class Mammalia; order Carnivora; family Canidae; genus Canis; species Canis lupus. The sequence goes on from NC_064258.1 coordinate 4,190,559, forward strand.
CACCACATAAGATATAATATCTGGAAATTCTGGTGCTGAAATGGATGCCATGATTTTTAGCTTTGGCAGTCTCATCTGCCCACTCTGAACAAAAATGGACCATCTGCCTTGGCTTGTTGATATACTGTCATTTCATTGATTTTTTTTTTCAGGCACATGCTTTCAATTACAATTCATCCTCAAATTGTGGGGCCCCTCCCTGTCAAGGTAGTTTCTATTGCTACTATTCAGCCCCTCTATCAATGTTGTAATAATCTTTTCATGTTGTAATAATCTTTCTTGAAAAATCATCAATACAAGTTTGATCAATGATACAGGGCTTTAGAGTATATATAAGGTATTTTACCATGCATTTCTGTATCTACATAAAAACATCTGAAAAAACTTTTAAGTACTAGAAGATACTGGGAGATTTGTATTGCATTGTACAAGTAGACATTTAATTACATAACATCATCAAGTCAAAGTCAACGGTGTAGGGGTAAGCCAATCTCAAGTAAGTGCTTATTTTTTTACACTGAATTATTCAAAAGGCTATTTTGGTGGATATTAAAGTCAATTTGTGAGGCTTGCCTGGGTGGCTCAGTCAGTTAAGTATCCAATTCGATTTTGGTTCAGATCGTGATCTCAGGGTCATGAGATCAAGCCCCATATCAGGCTCCTCAACGCTGAGCATGGAGCCTGCTTAAGATTCTCTCTTCCTCTCACTTTCTGCTCTTGTATCCTCTCTCTTTCTAAAAAATAAGTGAATAAATAAATTAAGTCAATTTGTGAAGTTATTTAAAATAAGAAAAATTTCGAATTCCAGCTGAATAACCTTGGCTTTTTAACTTAAGGAATAAAAGTAATAAAATGAAGAAAACATATGTATTAAAAAGTTATTTGAGTTTGATCAAAATACTGAACACTTGCATTCCTCAAGTGAAAAATTCTGCTTTGTGTTCATCATTTCATATATATCAAGTTAGGTAAAAAAGCAATTCTATTAGCTTACTTTGAATTACTGGTAAAATCGATGAAGTATTAATAATAACTATAAGTTATTGAGTGTTCAATCTGCTTGAGGCACTGTACCACATGTTTAATACACAATAACTAGTTTATGCCTCAAAATAACTTTATGATTTGAGTATTTCCTGTTCCTTATTTTACAGATAAGATATATGAACTTTACAATTAGATAACTTTCCTAATATCACATTGCTTACTCTTGTGGTCATAGGTAAGGATAGGATTCACAATCAGAAATCCAAGCTCTGAAACCTGCATTCTTAACTGCACTGCCATCTATGATTAATATGTTAATCCCAACTATCAAAATTTGTCAAAAATCAAAGTTTAATTCTGTGGCCAATTTTATTGATGCTGTAGTAGCAATATGCCAACACCACAGACACATACTAAAAAATGTTTCAAGTTTTATATTTTTTATTAAAAGTATAAAACACGATAATGTAACTTTTAAACTTTGATTCTTTTTAAATTTTTAATTTTTCTAGACTATTATGAAGAAAATTGAAAAATAGACTATACATAATTTGAACTTTTTTTTCCTTATTCAGGACTAAAACTAAATTTTCTACTTATACTCAAAACTTCCTCTTCATAGAAATTTTCTTTTTTAGCTGTTACTGTCTTTCTGAAACCTGGGTTTGAAATCTTGTGGTGAGTTCCGAGGGCTGGAGCCCAGGGAAAAGATACACCTGAACTTAAAAATGATACAGCTCTTCTCAAGAAGCTGAAGGAAAGAGAGTGGAAATGCACACATACATATAGATAACATTTAAAAATGGGAACAGTTTAGGAAAATAATACTGATAGTCTTAACTTTTCTCAGCAAATCTGGGACCTGGCTGTATCCCGAGAAATAGAAATATGGGTTTAGATTAGCCATTGTGCAGGTGGAAATAGGTCTAAGCAGGATCATGTAAAATGATGTCATAATAGTGGCTGAGCCCAGCTGAGCTTGGAGACCATGACCTAATAGTGACACTAATCCCAGACTGATGGTGTTCTACTATTCAGCCAGACTAAGAAACCTACTTATCAGACAATTTGGGTGGATTAATCCAAGGCTGGGGATTTACAAGGTAAATGAATCTAGGAAGTAAGGGTGATGACGGTAAGTGGTTGAGTTTATGAACCATGAGTCCCATGAGCTATAGGAACCAGGCCGTGTAAAAGAATAGAATCATCATGAGAAGTAGGGTTCAGTAGAAGAGAGCCTAGGAAAAAAGAAAGAAAGAAAAGAAGAAGAGAGCCTTGGTTTCTAAGTAGCATAAGATGAAGAGTGAAAAATGAGATTTGCTGTCATGGAAATAGAGATTCAATGTAGCTACAGATGAGGGAAATGACAAGCTCTGAGGTATGATCGCGAGAATTTGTGGAGACGTAAGCTCTTGTCCAGGGTCAGAAATCTTTGGCTTATCGCTATTTGCTGGACTGGTCACATAGATACTGAGGTGGTTCAAAGTGGTATCAGAACATGCAGTGGAGGGAACTTCAGGGAAGCAGGTGGTCCGTGACTGAGAATGAGTGTCCAGAAGGATTTCTGATTATCTCAACAGAGACTTTTACCTGCATGTCAGAACACTCAGACAAGAGAGGTATGGAGCAGAAAAGTAGAAGAGTAATGAGTGGTCTAAGTGGTCTAAGGATGCCACTGCCTTTCCCCTAGCCCATGTCTTATGAAGTAGAGAAGCAAGTAGCTTCATGATAGGAAAGCAGTGTCCTTGGGTAAGAATATGGTTTCCATGAAGGCCAGGGTTTAGAGGAAGCATTCTGAAAAAAACAAAAACAAAAACAAAAAAAACAACTCCAGTTGTAGAATTTTAAAAAAAAATCTAATTCAATGAGAATTTTAGCAAGTGCCATGGAGAATTTTGAAAAGAATTGTATGAAGAAGGTGTGAAACTTAATGGGGATGAATAACTGAGTAGTACTCTAAAGAGTCTTCAATTATAGGTAGTAGCAAAATAAAAGTGAGGAAGTGGGGCAGCCCTGGTGGCTCAGTGGTTTAGCACTGCCTTCAGCCCAGGGCCTGATCTTGGAGACCTGGGATAGAGTCCCACGTCAGGCTCCCTGCATGGCCTGCTTCTTCCTCTGCCTGTGTCTCTGCCTCTCTCTCTGTGTCTCTCGTGAATAAATAAATAAAATCTTAAAGTGAGGAAGTGTACCCTTTATCTCAAATACCATGATATAACCTTATTTGACTCTTCAATTCATAAAACATCTCTAGGTATTTGTGAATTTATAGTGTTTAGTATCTGATTCATTCATTTAGCTTTTAATACAAAATCACCATAATTTAGGAATCAAAAAGACGTAGGTGTAAATTTTCTGATATGGGCATAGAGGTTATACTCCTAAAGAAAAGAACTTATGTATTAAATGGGATACTGGTTATCCAATATTTTTTTAATTTATAATAAAAATAAATTTTTATTTTTCAAGTGCATCTCAAAATAGTTAATGTTTTTCTTACCTGTCATGATTTCCATGTTTCACTTTCTTTTGTTAAAGTATCATACTTGCTTTTTGCATATATCCTAATCATTAAGCATAAATATGTCTTTATAATGTGCCTGATCACTCAATGATAATCATATTACGTGAAAAAATAGTACTAAAATACTAATTCCCTAAATTCTTATCTTCTATAATACCAAGAGTCTAATCTGCTGAGTGCTATACAGAAAATGTATCAAGAAAATTATAGAAAGTTCAGGTTTAGGTGGGCGGGGGGTGGGGGTGACTGGGTGATGGGGACTGAGGGGGGCACTTGATGGGGTGAGCACTGGGTGTTATTCTATATGTTGGCGAATTGAACACCAATAAAAATAAATTTATAAATAAAACGTTCAGGTTTGAGGAACTCTATTTTTTTTTTCTGGGCCTCATCCTTGTTTTAACTATATAATATATAAAAAAAGTATGTTTCTTAAAGATTTTTTTATTTATTTTAAGGAGAGAGTGAGCAAGCAGGGGGTAGGGGCAGAAGGAGAGAGAATCTTAAGCAGACTTCACACTGAGTGTGGAGCCCAATGTGGGGCTAAATCTCATGATCCTGAGATCATGACCTGAGCCAGAACCAAGAGTTACGTGGTTAACCAACTGTGCCACTCAGGTGCCCCTAAAAAAAGTATTTTAACACAACCGAAATGACCCCAAAATCATTTACTGTGTCAGTCCCTTGGAGGGAAAATATCATAAAAGTGAATCTAAGGAACAGTGGCATTCATGCAGGAAATAGATTATTTCCAACATTTTATTATGAAAGAATTTTAAACATAAAGCAAAATTGAACAACTTTTACAATGAAGTCATCACCTAGATTCCAAAATTAATATTTTCCAATAAATGCTTTATCAAATATCCATTTATCCATTCTGCTATCCAATTAGTAATCCATCTTAGTTTTTGATGCACTTCAAAGTAAACTGCAGACATCAGTAAACTTCCCCTAAAATTTCTCAGCATGTGCATAATTAAAGCTCCTTGGCTCAAGTACTTTCTTGGCTCAGATTAAAGCTGTTTCTGAGCCAAAGCCCTGTGTGTGTGTGTGCGTGTATGTGTATGTATGTTCCAAAAATGCTTCATTTTTAGGATACCTAGCACCATACTGGATACTTCACTTAATAATATTATAGATGCCACATGTATAAAACTACCTTCTAAAAATTAATCCGAACAGAGCATTTGGTTGCTAAGTTCCCTCAAAACCTTTCTTTTGGAATTAAAGTTAATGCCTTGTGCGAGGGCTCATATTTTATTTTTTATTTTTTGAGGGTTCATATTTTAATCGGATTTTATCATTAAAGAATATCTGCTGTAGGCTGGATCTTCTCATGTGTTTTCATTTCTGATGATATTTTCTTTTCATTCTGGTTTAGCCGCCCCCCCCCCCCAAATTAATAGCATCTGAAGACAGCAGCCTGAGTGTTAAGAAAGGAGTGTGTGAGAAGTATCAGCAAATGCAGTGGCCCTTCTGCGACATGGCCTAATATGGTGTACATTCAGTTCCTCATTCTGTGACAGAGATGATTTATTTTTTCCAATCAAGGTTGTCTTTAATTTAAAAATCCATTAAAGTTCTAATTAATCAAAGTGATACTGTTTTTGAATAATTTATATAGTAATGCAATGGCATGGGGACAGTAAAATGTTAAATTCCATGTGTGCCAAACAGACTGAAGTAGCTGAGAGGCTAAATTTCATGAGCTGACTCATGTTCAAATTATTTAACAGCTACTTATCTAGTCACTGACCAAGTGGGATAAGCTCTAGCTGGTAATGGGTCCAGGGGGGCACTTGTCTGACATTTTTATTGCTGGTTGGTAAAGAGGTCAGAGTATACTGAGGGAGTGGCAGGGCTGCAAGGTGGTGGGGGACAGTCTGGAGGTTTGCAGCAGCCTATTTGTCAACAAACATAGAAGTCTTTCAACGCTTCAATGATTGGTCCAGCCCTGGTGGTGTGTGCTACCTGAATGCCAGTCCTGCTTTTTAAGTGAAAAAACAGTATGCTTGGTCATGGAAATATACTTCTAAAGTTTGGGAGCCCTGACAAGTTTTCTTCTCAGTATATTTAATTCTTTGCTGGGCTTTGTGTTTTTTAAAATGTCATTGCACATTCTGCTTTAAGGGACAGAGCTATTTCCTCTAGAGCAGGAAACATGAAATATGAAGTTAGCCAAATTACTAAAGAAGACATTTGGAAATCAAGATAGATCAGTGAGATCAGGACCAAAGTAATTAGAGGATGAAAAGAAAATAGAAAAAAGAAAAGTCAGTTAATCTTGATACTGTTTGTTATAACCTTAGTATTTTCTATTGCTATCAATTAAAAATAAACAGCAGCTCATTATAGGAAACAGAAGATTATTTCAGCAAAACATAGGACAAGTAAAGTGTTTTCAGATTGGAAAGAAGAATGTCCAACTCTGTACCTGCTATAATGTTTACTCTGCAAGCAACTTTTTTTTTTTTCATAATCTGACTTGCTGTACCAATTCAACTCTATTTTCTTCCACTGCTTTTTAGAGGGTAAATCCTTGAATATGTGACTATGTTACCCTATGATTAGACTCTCATACACACACACACACACACACACACACACACAGCTGCTATAATGGTATGAAGAATACACTATTAAACTGTTTAACTAGGGCACCTGGGTTGCTTGTCAGTTAAGCATCTGCCTTGGCCCCAGGTTATGATCCCAGGGCCCTGGGATCCCATATCAGGCTCCCTGCTCAGCGAGGTGTCTGCTTCTCCCTCTGCCCCATTCCCCTTGCTTGTGTGTCTGTGCTGCTTTCTCTCACAAAAATAAACAAAATCTTAAAAAAAAATAACTATATTGTTTTGGAATTCAAGTGGCATCTAAAATACCTCAGCAAAAAAGAGAAACCTAATCATATTAGCAACCAAATAACATATAACAAAAATGTTTTACCTAGGAATTTCAAATTGAGAATTGTTTAGCAAATCAAAGAAATGAGTCACAGGGATATTCTGATATACATATGACATGTTCGTATACTCAAATATATGAATATGTCACATATATAATATATACATGATGTGTTCATATATTCATAAAAATATATATGTAAGCAGTGGTAGTCAAAGAAAACATGAACAATTATGATTTCACTAAAAGTAAACATACATGCAGAGAGAAAGAAAGGGGAGAGAGACTCCCGGGGAAAGCAGGCTAGGCAGGAGTAACACCAGCCATAATAATGTGCAGAGGGAGGAGTCTACTGAATTCATTACATCTTTCTTTGTCAAACCAGCTACTGCTCTATCTCCATACTCCTATGTACTCAGTATCTGTAATTTCCCTTTCAAAATTAATTACTTAGAGCTGTTTAATGTGCCGGATTATTCAGATAAGAAAGTAGTCTTTAAGAATTAATTTCAGAGGTTAAGTTATAAAACTGTCTGTGGAGACAGACCAGTAGGAAGTTGAGCTTCAGATATAAAGCTATTATATATCTCCATTTTCAAAGATCTTCTAAGGGTCAACCACACAGAATGAAAACACAGATATTACCAGCAGTCTCTCTTTGAGGGATGGGAGGCGGGGATGGGGGGCAATCAAAGAATTAGAGATAGCATTTGTTAAGATGTATGGGAGGAGGTTCATGGTAGCCATGACCACTTGAACTCTGATAGATTAAGAAATAAGACAAATGACAAGTATCTTTGGGAAGAACTATATGAAAGTATCTCAGTGATGGAAAATATACCTTTATTTGTTCAAAACTTCTCTTTCCTGCATCCATGTCAGATATATGGATAAAACTTCAGATATTCTTTTGAAATAGTATGCTAGGCAACCACTCACCATCGACTGGAGTTGGCACAGGAGTTGAACCCTATTTGCCCACCATAGTCTTGTAAAGATATATAGGTTAGAGCAGCACATAATAACGAAGGTGTTGGTCTATACCTTATATTCATGTGAATCTTATTTTAAATATTTATTCAAATTATTTCAATATTATGTTAATGCAATTATTTTAATGAGGAATTACGATAAAGGAAATCTAAACTACATTGAGGATAGACATACATCTGAAATATATGCAAAGTGCTATTAGTCACTTTGTGGAAAGAGCATTAGAAAGATTAAATGCATAATCATATGCTTTACATCAGAATTATTCTTATTAAGAGAATATTATATTTGTACCACTAATGTGGACTATTGCTAAACAAAAATCTTTAGCATGTTTTCTGAAATAATTAACAATAAATATATTTTATCATATATTCTATTCAGTTCCCTAAATAGAGTTTTTCAAAAGCAACTTAAGAAGATATTGCTTTTTAGGAAATCCCAATTACACAAAATGTTGTACAAATGAACAATTACAGTGTTTATATTATGCTTATGACATATTGGTAATTCAAAACTGTTGAGAGTAACACAAAGCAACAATAACACTACTTTCAAAGTTAATAATATCATCTGCCACTTATCACCTACTTTTAGTTTCAAAGAGCTTTACCTTACTCTATCAATTATTGTCATAGTTTGAGGTGCATTCTTGATGAACATGGAAAAAGTAATACTGCTTTTCTTCAGAAAAAATAGAGTACTTTTAATGTTTTATTATATTACAGAGATGGGTGATAAAAATTAGGATTTAGGGTCTCCTGGGAAGAAATGGTAGTGTGTTAAATATTTGTTGGCTTTTCATTATTACCTAAGAGGATAAATCCAAGGACTAAGAGGAAACCCAGCATGAGACAGTGCTCCCACTAACTGATTCCTCTAGGCTTCTGTCCTCTGGAAGCCAGAGTCATCCTCACTAGTAGAAGCTAATAAGAGTAAGAGCCTCAGCATGTCTCTATTAATGTTAGTACACATTGTCCGGCACTAGTATAAAAGATATACAAGAAGATAGATTCAACATAAAACAAGAGAATACCAGAAAATATTTACAAAGTCATGCAGAAAATGAAGATGACTGACTAATCAGACACCTATTAAAGTAGCCAGAGATAAAGTCAAGCTTAGCATGACCAAAAAAAAAAAAAAAAAAAAAAAAAGGAGAACATTGTGAAAAAGAATGTAAGGAACATTGGGGATATAGTGGAAGAGTCTAACACAATGTAATTTGAGTCTCAGAAAGAAGAGGAAAGGAGGCAGATAAAATATTTGAGAAGAATTTCCCCAAACTGAGGAGTCCTATCAAACCTAAATCCAAGAAAATTCAAGAACTATACACCTCAAAAAAAAAAAAATCCGAAGAAAACACCCATGCACACCATGAGAACCGCTTAAGACCAAAATTCAAGAAAAAAAATATTAAAAATGGCTAGGGAAAAAAATCCTTCCTTCATGTGAAAAACAGTAAGTTCAACAGCTGACGTCTCATCCAAAAACAAGGAAGCTAGAAGACAAGAGTGTAACTTCTTCAAATTGCTGCAATAACAATCAACCAAGAATTCTATACCCATATATCCCTCAAGGATAAAGGGAAAAAAAAAGATCATTTTAGACATAAAGAGTCTAAGATAATCTGTCAGTGGGAGAAACATAAAAATATTAGTGTACTCTTCCAGAAGGAAAATGGCTATGCAGATGCTTTGCCAATATACCCTATTTCATCCATGGCACACCATAAACATACATACAATCCCACTTCTCCACTGAGTGTGGTACATAAGGTGTTCTAGATAATTTGATTATCTATTTAACTGAGAGCGAAGTCAGTAGTTCTACTTTTCATTATTTGTGATTTACCTCTATTTTGTTTTTAGCTTTTGTTTTTAGCTATTCAGTCAACCTTGAGAGGAAAAGGCAAAAATGTCAAAGTCTTTCATTCTGTTTTTGACATGTTTTTGAATAAAATAATGTAGCTATTCCTCAAGAATTGGGGAAATGTGTTCAGTTAGGGCTTTTAACCAACTAAAACTATTCCTATATGAATAAACATTCGTTCATATGTTCAACACATTATTGACTACCAGCTATGAGATGAAATGTTTTAGGCAATGTAAATAAATTAATACATAAGCATAAAGTAACCCTTTGTCTTCAAGGAGCTTATGGTCTCTTGGGGCATGTAACAGAGAAATATTGTAAGTTAAAGTGGTAAGTGCTATTAGCACATGAAGCAGGAAAGAGGTTAGGGGATGTGGACATGGATATTAAGTTGTGATTTAATTAGGATATTCAGAGAATATCTCACTGAGAATGTGACACATATCAGAACCTTAAAGGAAAAGAAAAAACAGATCACGAAAACCTAAGAGGTTAGCATATAGAAGAATGTGGTTCCAGCCATGGGAAAAGCAAATGCAAAGGCTCTGAGGCACTGATGCACTTAGCACACCTGCCTGGCTGAGGCCATTGAATGATGGGATAGAAGCTGAGTTCCAAGATGTAGAAGGAAGGGAGGGTGTGGTGTTGGACATACAAATGGGGTCTCGTCAGCTCTTGTAAAGATTTAGTTTTTTCCTTAAGGGAAGTGGCAAAGTATCATAACATTTTGAACAGAAGAGTGACAATCTGACTTGCACTTTAAAATGATCACTCTATCTGCTGTGCTGGGAATTGACTAAGGCAGTATTGACTAAAGGAAGAAACAATGGCACCTACTGGAAAGCTGTGGCCATGTTCCCTGTGAGAGGATGGTGTCTTCCAACAGGCAGGTAGCTCCAGAAGCCAGCCAAAGTAGAATAATTTGGGCTCTATTGTGTAGGTAAAGCTGGCAGGTCTTGCTGGTGTATCAATATCAAGGATGACTTCCGGGGTTTTTGGCCTAAGCGACTCTGGAAGGATGAAGTGTTATCACCAATTGAGAATGACATCGGAAGAGCAGTTTTGAGAGGGCATTTTTAGCATGCTTTCATTGTTTTTCTAGATGAAATGGTATCTTTTAAGAATTTGCTGTGCAAGATTTTAAGTGTATTTCAGAAATGACCACTTAGATAACTTAGATATAATTCATAATGCTTACTCCAATAAATGATTTTAAACAAAACCTAGCACACAACTAATCTCATGAGCTTCCATTTTATAATCTATTTACAGATTCTATGAAAATAAAATGAAAAATGCATTTAAAGCCTTTGGCACATAGTAGGTATTCTCTTAAGATATTCCTTTGTAGCTCTATGACATTTAAGGTCATTACTTTTGATGGCCTAGTGTTCAGTTCCTCATAATGTCCTGGAGAAATACAACTTTTTCTTTTAAAAGATTTCATTTATTCATGAGAGACACAGAGAGAGAAACAGAGACACAGGCAGCAGGAGAAGCAGGCTCCCTCCGGAGCCCGATGTGGGACTCAATCCCAGGACCCCAGGACCACGACCTGAGCCAAAGGCAGATGCTCAACCACTGAGCCACCCAGGTACCTGAGAAATACAACTTTGAGGATGGTGTTTCAGGTTAACAAAAGAGATAAACTGAAAAAAAAAATAATGATGTACAGATGCTAAAATTCAGTAAGATGTCCCAAGAGTGTTTGGGTGACTCAATTGGTTAAGTATCTGACTCTTGATTTCGGCTTAGGTCATGATCTCAGGGTTGTGGGATCAAGTCCTGCATCAGGCTCTGCACTCAGTGTAAAGTCTGCTTCTCCCTCTCCCTCTTCTCCCCGCCCCCACTCATAAATAAATAAATAAATAAATAAATAAATAAATAAATAAATCCTTTAAAAATCTTTTTTAAAAATTCCATATGAAAAAAAATTCCATATGATGTTACAAACCCAGGTACTGCTATATGAATTACAAGGAGATAGGATTCTCTAAGTTGATAAAACAGTATGGAAGCCTATTTCCTTGTAACTCAGGAATTTAAAGCTATCTTGGGCCTATGCACTTAACTATTAAAATATACTGCATTAAAAACAAAGCAAAATCCTACATGGAAATGTCAAACACAAAATTTTAACAGTGATGATGAACAGCCTCAGCGCCAAAGATTAATTTTTTCTTAAATCTTCATGCACTTCAAATTATTTTCAACAATGAGCATGTCTTATTTTGGTAACCAGAGAAAATATAAAGTAAATCATGCTAACTAAATACTACAATGATTTAACTAGACTTTTAATTTATTACCTGAAGTCTTTAACAATGCACAGCACGATTATTCGGGAATGTTCCACACATAAGCACCAAATTCTTGTAGAATATTTCATCTGTTTCTTGGCTGTTCAAGTATCCTTTGATCAAGGTCTCCCTGCTTCGATTTTCACTGGCCCTGAAGTAACCTCTTTGCTGCTTCCTTTATTTAGAAACCCCCACTTTTTTTTTCACCTTAAGATGTTTTTCACCTTCCCTGCTCACTCTCTTTAGTTCTTCCAGAACTGATCTTTTATATGACTTCACGACGTATTGAACCTGGTCTTTATTCCATCCCCTGCTCTTCTTTCATTTTAGTGCTAATAGCCTTCTCTGCCTTTGCTTGACTTCCTGTCTTCCTCTTTGCCCACTATAACAATTTCTAGGTCTAAGCACTTTCCAGAATTCTAGAAACAGCCTGTACACCCTGCTAAAGAAAATAAACTTGAATAAAGAATTTTCTTGCTAGCTCTACACCCCGTCTTTAACATAGTTAGCTGGACAAATCTTGTGAGGGAAATAAAGCCTTCCTAGGGGATGATCTCTCAGGCTGGGTGGTTTCAGACAGAAATGCAAAAAGGCAAGACTTTTGATATTATTCTATCAAGTGTTTCTCTGAGTATACATTGACATATATGGACACATTTCTTATAAGATATGAAAATATAAAATCCCAGTATTGGAAGAAGCCCTGAGTATCAGCTCATGGAGGTCCAATCACTCAGTTGATGTTGGATGACTTCTGTACTTTCCTCCCTTGGAGAACATTCTGCTGGTGCTTGGAAGACTCTAGTAAGCCCCAAACAGGAGACATTGCTGCCCAATATGTCAAATTAGACAGCTTTTTCCCAATGTGATATTGAAACCTGTCTCCCTACAGATTGTAGCCATTTATTCTTAGTTCTTTTTCCTAGATTTGTGCATGGTAAATTTCACCCCTCTTCTGCAGAGTGGACAGCTGTATACAACCCCCGCCCAGGCTTTTCTCTTCACTCTCTGCCTCTGTTTCTTCTACCTTTGAAGTCATCTTTTTTTTTTTTTTTTTTAAAGTCATCTTTAAAATCAGCAGAAGAAAACCTTTAAACCTAACATGTACCTTTGAATCTACTGTGTGGGCAAATACAAATAAAAAATAAGGCTGATTTCTCCCTGTTGAAAAGAGAGGAAGTATCCTACCTAACCCCTCCTCCCTTCCCTTAGAGCAATTGCTTTAGAAAACTTGTGGGCACCTTCTCTGCCTCTTTGGTATGTGTGTAAATTTTTTTTTTTTAAAGGCTAAATAAGCAGCCCAGGATTGTTACCTCAAAGAGCTGGGAGACATCTCTTTGAAATGTAATCATCAAGGAGCAGGGAGGCCTAGCTCCCAGCTTCCCAGGATGATAGGAGCCTAACCTCACCTGGTGTGTGGCTCCAAAGTGCCAAACCTCCTCTGGTCATAAAAGTAGGAGGCATTTACTGTTTTATTTCATGACAGCAAACACAGGTGATTATCGCAATTACAAAATGCACTTAGCATGAGCTGTATGTGATAAATGGTGCCATCAAGTTCTCTAACTTGAAGACAAGTTATTGTTTGAGAACACATGTATAATGGGTTTTATCTGCTTGGCTATCTAACAGGGTGAGATTTATTCCTTCTGCAATCCCTTTAGCAGATTGTCTGGGATGTGCATCACATTCCGGTTTAATGCTTATTCAATGGAGACACTGTTCCCTTTTTTTGTCTACTTTGTGGAGATGCTTTCTGAAGTGGCAGCAAATTTTGTTTTTTAGATACATTTGCCCATAATTACTGCACGGAATCTCATATATTCAAATCTCATATATTTAATTGACTGATATGGAATTTATTTATAAATATGATCACATAATCAGAGCCCATTACTTATGATGGGAGGCAAAGGGAAGGCACGTGTTTTCAGATTACTTTAAAAATATGCTTTTAAAAACAACTTCATCAAGTTGTTTTTAAAAACAACTTATATTGACGTATATTGAAAGCATTTAGGAATTAGCTGATACTATTACTGAGCCATTAGTTCTGACAACTCACTGAAGATATAGAAATAATTTGAAGATTACAGATAAAAAGTGGAGATATATATGTTTTGTATTACACCTATTTGAAAGTAATTTTACGATGAGTTTGGAAATTATATACTGATTAAGCTAATGTTAAATTTTCCTGAGATTCTAGAATAAAGCAGCAGGCTAGCATTTCAGTCTCAGAAAAACAAAGCAAAACTAAAAGAAACATGTTTGGAAGGAAATTATATCAGATCAATAGAGTACATGACAAAAAAAAAATAGGTACATGACAGTACAAATTCACAAGGCAAGGGAATATGAGATATTATGTAGAATTATATGTCTCCTTTACATTCTTTTCAACACAATTGAGGACAGGTTAAAATTGATCTTTATTGTGTAGTGAACATCTATCCAATGAGCAGAATGTTTTGAGCTTACAAAATTCCATTTAATATTTCAGTCAATGACTTGCAAGTCTGGATGGTACATATGTTAATGAGCACAGAAATAAAAGATAAAATTATAAAAGTAATTCCTTTATTTATTCACCTGATAACTCTTGCTTGGCCATGTACTCTATGTCAGGCACTATAATAGATATCAGGAATTCACTGAGAGAAGACATTCTAGTTATTCAATACATGAAATTATCAAGGAGATATGATCAAATAAAAACTGAATAGCAATAGTTTAAAACGCCACACTTCAAATAGTATTTTTGTGTTTAAAAGAAGCCTAAAGATTAGCTTTGAAATCTTGAGTGCATTTTAAGCCATATTAAAGAACACAAAATATGTGGCCAACACGAACATTTGAAAAGAAACATTTATGTTTAAATAAAAAGAACGCATTTTTACTACCTTATTTATCAAACTGTCTCAAGGGACTCATTACCATTGCTCAGGTTAATGTTGAATTTTAACATTTAAAATGTTTTCCCCAAACATTTATTGTATTGAAAAATTTAGCAATAGTATGGAAACAATGCAGAGCAAAGCAATGTAACTAAAAGTTATAATTAAGCATGATTTCACATGTAACTGTCAAATTCTTATGGCTTACTCCACGAAGGAGGATAGAGTCCACAATTAGATTCTATAGGGTATAAGGGATTTTAACAGGAAAATAAGTAAATGTTTTTCTAGAACTTGATAGCAACAATTGTGCTTTTGTGTCTTTCCATTTTTCTCTTTCAAATGGTGAACACAATAGAGGTATTGAGACCTGAACTAAGGTTCAGGATTTATTTGTTTTAGAGTGTTTCTCCTTAACTGGGAGAAACCAGAAGTCCAAAGGAGTTACTGCCAAAATAAAGTAATGGAAAGTGACCTAAGTCAATGTGGCCAGTTGGAATATTGGTCAGAAAGACTTCACCCTCCTCCCATCACTGCCACAGAAAGTATGTTCTCCATGGTCTCTTCATGTTAGGCATGGATATTTGGCTTGCTATGGCTAATGGAATATTAGCAGACATGACTCCCCAAGGACTTGAGATCATCTACACTTTGGGGACTTGTCTCTGGCATATCTGCTATTGCTAAAAGAAGAATTTGCTTTGAACTAAAACACTTGTGTCAAGAAGATGAGAGAAACATGTAGCAGAGCAGTACCACCCACCCAAACCTGGCCTAGAACAATCAAGCTCCTGATAATCCCGATTACATGTGTTAAATAAATGCTTATTGTTTTATGCTGCTACATTTTAGTGGCTGCTTGTTATGCATCATTATTGTGGTGTAGCTAATCAGTAAATACAATAATACTGTTTGCTAATATAGTAAACTCTGAAAAGTAGACCTCAGGGAATGCAGAAAAGATGAACGACTTAGTGTTTTTGTTTTTTCCAAATAAGTAAAAAAATTCTGAGAGACCCAGTAGTGAGACAGAATAGTCTAGTTGAAAAGGTAGGAGGCATGAAACTACTCTTCCACACTTTAAAGGGGATGTTAATCTGGGGGATTTGGATAACATGCACATTCCCAGGCCTCTGGTTTCAAGTGTCCAAATTAGTAAGTCTGAGATGGAGCATTGATACCTGATTTTAACCATAATTTCAAGTGAAATGAAGATGAGTAGGTAGCCCAGAGATCCCCATAGTACATGGATTTCAACATTTCAACATTCAGCAATCAAGTCTTTCTAATGAAGATGAGACTTTACTTGCAATGTTCCCTCATAAGCTGGTGTAAACAAGACGATCTGTGATTGTGGTTCTAGCTATGTTTATTGTACTGTGTGAAGTTCTGTGATATCTGCCATAGGAAATAAAAGTGAACCCTAAGAACTCATTTATGCCCTCAAAGCAAGTGAATATTATTCAATGAATAGGATGAGCGCAGGGTGGGTAGAAATTGTAAACTATGGAAGGAAAGGACAATAATACAGTAATCCCTATGGAAGAAACATGGATGTGCAGAAGTAACTGGATAATAGTTATTCTTATAGCACAGTTTTTTCAATATCTCTACAATATTAGTAACAATAATAGAAAATACATCTAGCACATATAATGTGATGTTCTTTAAAACTTCCTCCCCCTATAAAACAACAACAACAAAATCCTTTGGGAGATATCTCACTTTTGCTTGAATTTTCTGGGTGAGAAAACTGACAAGTTGAGTGACTTGCCCATGTTCATACAGCTAAAGTGGAGTAAAGCTGGAACTTGAACGCACAGTGCACCTCAGGCATCCTTGGTCTTGTCTACAACACTGTAGATAGCATCTTTGGCCTACAAGGAAAAACTTTCAGGTCAAGGTCAGGTGGCCTTTTGTTAACTGCCATGGTGCCATGAGTGAGCAGATAATTAATCCCTACATGAGGAGTGAAGGAATGCATCCGACTCCCCCAAAATATAAAGACTTCACAATTTGTAAGAGCCATGTGTATCTCAGAGATGCTACTATAAATTGAGCTGTAAAGCTACCTAAAAATAATGTAAACATTTTGACATATATTTTAAATATAATCAGGAATTGTTTATTTGCAAGTCTAAGCACTTCAACACATTAGAAAATGGCACTTTTCTAAACAATTTATGAAATAGCCGCTATCCGTAGTTTAAATCTTTCCACTAAAACAACAAATGGATGATTTGCTTTTTGATGCCTCTCGTGGTGAAGGTGTGATCAGGTGGGCTGAGCATGGCTGGTTGAGGCATCACAGCAGATCCATCTGGCCCAATCCTAATGGACAGATCAAAAATGATTCTGTCAGAGACTATTTTATGTGGTGAAAATCTCGTAAATTTAATGGAACAAAGACAATTTACTACTGAACAAGAAAGACACTAGATATATGTTCTGAAAGTGAAATTTGGAAAGGAAAGTTGTAGCAAGAGCAAGCAGGTGACGGTGATGGATATTTTCAAAAGAACTGCTGTATCTGCTCTACTGCAGTGCCTCCAGATTTGGTTGCTACAAATCCTGCTGGTAAGCAATTTTGCCACATGATCTTTAAAAGAGCAACACAGATATCTGGATAAATAAGAAAAATTTTGATATATGCTGCTTTGTAAAATACTTTTAAGAAAAAAAACTTGCAAATTCTGGATTTTGCTTGGCTAATTTCTCTTTTCATGTCACTAAATACATAGGCCATGTATAAATTGTACTGTTCCTTTCATTAGGAAGCATACCCGGAAGTCTTGATATATTCAGAATAGCAGCAAATACTTAAGATATCTCCAAAAACATAATATATTTTAGTACATTTTAGATAAGTTCGTTTTAAGACAGAAATTGTCAAAATGCATTTATTTTGAATGTTATAATCCAATGCAGTTTATGTGCTCATTGTATTCTCTCAATCTTTGTACTCCTTAAAATTAAGAACTTAACTCAGTAATATGTCAGTAAATGTGTAGAGACTGGGTCTGGGGTGCTTACCAATTCTGTGATATAAATCCTCTCACTAAGGTTGGTTTCAAGCTACTGATATGCTGCCAAGTGGCTTGCAAAATTCCTGAATACCTAACGACTGGCCCTCTACAGCAGATGCCAATCAGTCCCAGCATCCCACTGTGAAGCTTCAGAAATGTCATGCATCTTTAAGAGGCTGGTTCTTAGATTTAAATATAATCATCTATGGTAATAAGAACATTTTGTTTTCAAATGCCTCTGTTCTCTTTGACCTTTGTAAAATTAGTGGTGAGACTGTTTTTATATTAAGAAAGTCTGACACTAGAAAAGATCTTTCCATGCAGAAGATCCATGGGAAGACTTTTCTCTTAATAAAGGTCATTAAAAATCAAATAGTAAGAGGACAAGAAGTCAAAGCTACTCCATGAGCGAGAAGTTATTCATTTATTCTGTAGAAATGTCTAATTAATATCGAATGAATGTGTATTGCTATTGCTTATATAGGTTATTACCATATTTACTAGAAGTAATGATTCAATAAGCAGCCTGAAAAAAAAAACACCCTGATAAGTTTTTTTTAATAAAATCTAATTATTTCCATGTGATAGACTCCTTAAATGGCATTACTATGCCAGGATAAATTGTACTTCTCTCCAAAATTTGTCTGGGTTCTGATTATTTCTCTCCATCCCCTGTGCTACCACCTGGACCAATGTACTATCAGTTTTCCCAAGATTTTTGCAATAGTTTCTAAAATACATTCCCTGTTTCTATGCTTGTTGTTGACCTTTACTGTCAAATCATTCATTCAGAGTGATCTTTTAAAGCCAAAAAACTCATCATAATACTTCCTTGTTTTATAAGGGTTTTGACCCTCCAACTTATTCTCATTTCACCTCTATTGAAACCAGAGTTCTCATAAAGGTTAGGGATCTCTTGTCTCTTGCTGCTTTAAGGATCTTTTCTTTATCTTTGGAATTTGCAAGTTTCACTATTAAATGTTGGGATATTGAACAGTTTTTATTGTTTGTAAGGGGGGATCTCTCTATCTCCTGGATCTGAATGCCTGTTTCCCTCCCCAAGTTAGGGAAGTTCTCAGCTATTGTTCAAATACACTTTCTGGTCCTCTGTCCCTTTCGGCGCCCTCTGGAATCCCAATTAAACATAGATTTTTTTCTTCTGAGGCTGTCATTTATTTCCCTTAACATTTCCTAAAAAAAAAAAAAAAGAAAGAAAGAAACCAGAGTTCTCACAATGTTTTAATGGCTCCCACATTACTGTATGATCTAACCCCTTTCCATCTAACTTTAAACTAAGGTTTCATTTCACTCATCGCATTCTAGACACTCTCTTTCTTGCTGCTCCACTCTCACCAGAATCCTGCTCAGCCCCTTTGCATTTGTGGTTTCCTCAACCTAAAATGCTCTTTATACGTGACTTAGCTCTTTACATATCTTGTTTAGATTTTTGTTCCAAATCACCTTCTTAGTGATTTAAAGTAGCATTTATCTTATCCTTATACTTTCTATCTTCCTTCCTTGGTTTATTTTTCTACTTGTGCTTAAACTAAGTTAATGCCCTTAATGTTTTGCTTTTATACTTATTATTTGTCACCCACCACTGGAGTATAAACAAAATGAGGAAAATTATTTTTCATTAGTGTACCCCAAAAGTTGCCTGATATGTAATAGGTGCTGGATAAATATTTGAGGAATCGATACATAAATTGTTCACAACAATATTCCCCAGAAAATGTTGTCATTATTTACCAAATATTTCATTTTATGTGCTACACTATAAGTCTATACTATTGTCTCCCTGTTTTTACTTCCCTGACTAATGAAACTCAGAAGCCTAAAAGAAGAGTTGGTTACAAAGAGAGCAAGGAAAAAAAAAAACAGATTTTTTGCAAGTCTTCTCAGTATCCACTCCCCCAGCAATATTCTATCCCAAACTATTATGTGGGAATAGCATCATGAGAAATAGTGGAAGAGAGAGCTTTAAGAATAGAATGCTCCACTGAAGCAACTGTTAAAGCAAAACAAGGCAAAATAACCTAAAACAAATGAATAATAATAATAAAAAAACTTGAAAGAATAAACCGTATCAGATTTCCAAAACTTAACTAAGAATTTAAAGCATCAGGTGGGTGCTTAATGAAGCAAGTGACTACAAAGTTTTGGTGTTGAAGAACATCTCTGTCAAGTCACATACTGCAGTGGAGACTTTAGTGACCACACAGAAAAAGGAAAACAGCTTGTGAAAATGGTGTGGAAAGTCACTTTAAAAAAATGACTGGAAACCTCAACAATCAACAACAAAAGTCACTAGAGTGGAGGGAGAATCTAATTTCCAGAGTCATCATATTATAATGTCCAGAATGTCTAGTTTTCAGAAAAATAAGTAAATAACAATTTTAAAGTAATGAGACATTAAAAAAAAAAGACAAGAATGAATGGCCCATTCACTGGAAAAAAATACATTTATAGAAGGCCTCCCCTAGGAAGCCCAGACATTGGATGTACCACACAAAAACTTAAATCACTGTCTTGTGTATGCACAAAGGGCAGAGGCAAATTGTCAGTGAATAACTAAAGGAAACCGGGAGAACTATATATGAACAAATACGTCTGGAGCTACTGGATTTCCCAATGCAAAAGAACAAAGTTAGTTCCCTACCTCATAGCATATAGAAAATTAACTCAAAATGGATGCACATCCTAAATGTAAGATCTAAAACTGTTAAAACACCTAGAAAAAGCACAAGGATCAATCTTGATGAACTGGATTTAGCAAGGGATTCTTATGTACGACACCAAAGTATTATCAATGTGAAATGATAAAGACAATGAACTTCATTGTAACCTTTTCTCTATTAAAGGATGCTATCCACAAAGTGGATATGGGAGTAAAGCTAAAGGATGGGAGGATATATTTGCAAATCACATACCTGAAAAGGGTCCCAAATCCAAACTATATTAATAACATAATAATAAAAAGATAAAAAAAACAATTTTAAAAAATGGGAAAATGACCTGAACAGACATTTCTCTAGAGAAGATATACAAATGGCCAAAAGGATGTTCAACAACATTGAGAATTAGGAAAATAAAAATGAACACTGGGGCACCTGGATAGCTCAGATGGTTAAGCATCCAACCCTTGGTTTCAGCTCAGGTTGTGATCTCAGGGTTGTGAGATCAAGCCCGATTAGAGCCTGCCTAAGATTCTCTCTCTCTCTCTCTTTCTGTCCCTCCCTCAACTCATGCTCTCTCTCTCTCTCTCTCTCAAAACAAAACAAAGCAAAACAGTAAACCACAATAAGAAACCACTTTATACCCAGTAGGATGCCTATAATTCAAACAAACAATACATGTTGGTGAGGATGTGGAAAATTTAGACACCTAGTACATTGTTGGTAGGTTTATAAAATGTTGCAGCTGCTGTGGGTATCCACAGGAGGTTAAATGTAGAATTACATTATGACCCAGCAATTCCACTCTCAGGTATGTATACCAACCAAGTGAAAACAAGTACTCAAACATATGTACAAAAATAGTCATTATAGCATTATTGAAAATAGCCAAAAGGTAGAAACAACCCAAATGTTCAATCAAAACCATCATATATGTACAATGGAATATAATTCAGCCATTAAAGGGAATGAAGTACTATGATACATGTTACAATGTGAGTGGACCTCAAAAATATAATGCTAAGTGAAATAAGCCATAAACACAACATTACATGTTGTATGAATCCATTTTTATGAAACATACACAGTGAGAAAATCCATAGACAGAAAGAATGGAATAGTTTGTTGCCTGGGACTGGGAGGAACAGGTCAATGAGAAGTGACTGCTTTGTGGGTATGAGGATTTTTGGGGGGTGAATAAATGGTTTCAGAACTAGATAGAAGTGGTAGTTGAACTACATTGTGCATATACTAAACCCTCCTAGCCAGTGAGTTATATGCTTTAAAATGGCTTATTTTGTGTTCTGTGAATCCCACTCCCCCCAGGGGAAAAAAAAACACACCTATTTTTAGGATTATTTTGGAGATGAGTTTATCAGCATCTTTCTTAGGTTGCCTGAAGTGTATTCCAATCTTTACTAAATAGCTACAAGATTATATGCATCTACCATATATGCTTTAAGGAAAAGACAATATAATCTTCTGTGGTAACTGTGGTAATTAAAACATAATAACAATACATTAAAAAAATGTCCTCAGTATTCTGATATTTACAAAAGACCTATTTTGCACCAGTGTTTCACTGAGTGTTTCTCCAGAGAGCTAAATAAAGGGGGTACTTGGAGATTTTGAAAAAAAGTGTTATTTAATGTGATTTAACTCAAGTGGAGAAAGGCAATTGGAAGAAGAAACTTTTATTATTAATTTAAAAGTCACCTGACATTGTCTAAACAAAACGAAGAACAACAGAAATCTATGTAGAAATGTCTTAAGTTGAATAGCAACCTCCTCTGATCTGCCTCATTAAAAATAACCATTTTTATTAGTGGCTGGATTTGGGCTCTTCTAGTAGTCATCTTTATAAATTTAAATAACATGTATATGGCAGTTTCTTGGGTTGAATTTGGTTGACTCTACTTTTAAGAATAGGAATAAAATGTGGTTTTAGCATTCACTTAATCCTGTTTCTTTTTGTTTTAAATCATTTTATTCCATTTCTACACTTTATCATTTTTAAATGTTTTTTGATTCATCAACTTCAGATACTGTGTAAAAACACAGTCAACACCCAAGTCAAAAAGATGAGCAAATTATTCTCTATTTCTAACATCTTCTTTTCTAAAATGTTAGCAATTTAAAGGTCTTCAAAATGTCAAGGTTTGCAGTATTTAAATTTTATTCTGTAACAAGAATTAGATCTTTGCTTTGTCTTTATGAATTGAAAAATGTAAACCCAGTCAATAAGATATTATGGTTATCTGAGTATTATTCATGGCAAAACCGATCGTTAACTGGATGCATAAATGAGACATTGTAATTCTCTTTCACTAACGGGATTAGTTAAATGTCTATCACATACCACTGAATTTAAAGTACTTAAATTATGTCAAGATTAAGATATGTAATTTCAGTCTTGGAATTCCTTTCATTTTCTGACTGTTTTGATAAAGCATACATATTTGAAATTTGATCTCTTTGAAACTAAAGGGGCCCTAAACCCTCTCTTAATCAATATTCAATACTAATCCATTGAATTAAAGATTTATTAGTGTATTTATTGCCTTGGTTTAAGCACTTTCCTTTTTTAATAGAAACTCTATTTGATTTTAAAAGTTTTGCTATTTAGTGTACATCTATAGAAAGTACTTGAAAATGAGTACTTGAGGCCATGCCATGTTAATAGTTAATCTGTACAATCAGTAGCTTATATGGACATAGGACTGGAATTACAACAATGGGGCATCCCAGAATACTAACACAAGCATTATGAATATATTATAATAGGGCAAATGACATGTAATTATGCATATTTATTTAGCTGATGGCATTTCATGCATGTGTATATTAGGGAGTGGTTGATACTCACATTTTTGAGGGAAAACATTAGAAAAGGTCTTGGGTCCCAATTCCCCAAATTAATATCAGAATGACAGGAAGTAAAGGTCCAAGAATATTGGAAATCATTCATCTATGTATGATAAATGTATTTAGTTACTAAGAATTATGCGTATTATGCTTTGACATGATAAACCATATACTTAATAAGCTGTGATGGCAAGAAGTTTTTGAACTTCTAAACTGGTTTAACATGATCTTTTATCCTCTTTACTAGAAAACATTTAGGTGTGTGGAAAATGGAGGTAAAGATCACTGCCTTGAAATCAAGATGTTTGTGGTCTTTCTGAGGTATCCACTCCTGGATATGGTGTTATCCTCTCTAATTCCTAGTGTTCCTCATCTGATGAAGGTAATCATCAAATAAATAATATTACTATGTTGCTGCAAAAATGAAAGATAAGGCATTATAATATCTAATTTGGTCAATAGTAATCATTATTAATGTTTCTCATTGTATTTTCTTATTAAAAAAAAAAAACTAGACCCATTACCAACAATCAGAGGCAAACCAGGCAAGATATATTTGATACACTTTCATGCTAGAACCCCTTTGTCTCAGATTTTTCTTTCTAATATAGGATTATAATATCTATCCCCTAGAGTGGTTGTGATCATTACATTAGAGAAGAATGTAGATTATGTGAAGCTGTGTGCAAACTATAAAAGCTCCACCAATGTTAGATATTTTAATGGGTTACTAGGATAAGATGAAATATATCAAAAATTCAAAACAGGCATTTTGCAAACATTGTGCCTGCGAGACCCTAAAACAGGCTGCATCATTTTTAAAACCATGTTGAAGCTTAGAATATACTTCTTTTAGGTGTATTAAGTGATTATGTTAGTATTTGAAACAAAACTCCACAGAATAAGTAGAGTACAGATTAGGATTATGAGCCACTGAGGGTTGAAATCACTTGCCAAAAATCACAGAACTAAAAACTACTGGGCTAGGATTCAACACAAAGCAGGCTGACTGCGGGACCAAATTTTTTGAAAGATACATTAAGAAACCTATTTTTATGTGGAAGAAGTAACAAAAACCTCACATAAAGGGCACAGCTTTATGGCTCTTCCAGAGAGCTTCGTTTTGATTTTCTCTTAAGCAATCTAAAAGGCATATTTCACATTTTCTTTTTTAAGTTTTTATTAACCTATTTACATCTCTGTTGTATAATTTAAGGTGAAGAACAAGATTGGAAAATTTTCTCCTTAACAAATAATCATTTGTTACACTTATTTATTTGAATATCTGTTAACTATGATTTAAAAAGAAGAAGGTTGTAATTTTGGAGCACACTGTATTTAGAAATAATGTTTCTCTGGAACTGACATGAAAGAGTTAATGCTGCCAGTATAGGGTAGAGTCCAAGTCCAGGAAAGATAATATTGGCAGGCACTTGAATAAAAAGCAACTACAGACCTGTCATGACTGTGTCTTGAGTAATGGGATTCATTCATTTTGGTATTTTTAATGCAATTGTAAACTGCCATTTTCCTCACGGTTTAAAGCAGTTTTTTTTGATGATATAGCTATAAATGTGAAAACCAAATTAACTTGTCACATTTGACTGGCTAAAGTATTTCCCAATCCCATTTTTAGGGTATTGATAAAACCTCAATAATCAGGGTTTAAATCAGGAGAAAGAATGACATTTTGCAGGATCACAGAAATGTCCCAAAGATGAAAAATATGAAGAAAGTTGGTTAATATATGGTTGTTTATGAAGTACAGAATCTTATATTAAAAATAAGAGCACACAATCCTGGGATTAATGTCAGTAAGTCAATACCCACTATCTGAAACAGCACTATCACACAATATTGACTGGCACTTGTATTTCTATTCTTTTATTAAATTAACTCTAATGTTTCCTTAGGGGGTTCTCTATTTTAATAACTGAAATTCACTCTTTCCATTTTAACCCAATTGTTTCTGAAGGTAAGGATTCTTTTTCCTAGGTGGTGGTAAACATTAATTCACAGGTCTGCAAAGTAATACCCAGACAATGGAACAATTTCAGCTTGAGAAGAAGGAAGCTTCCTTGTGGAGATGTACCTTGTTCAGTGAACCTTATTGGTCTAGATTAAAGACCACTCCCACTAGTGTTATCAAAGCCTAACTTATGGAGCTTTTCCTGGGGAATTTTTACAAAAGAAGCTTCTCCAGTATTCAATCACATAAAAATACTTCTATTGCACAGAATCAGCTAAGTGTATGCTCTCTTAATCTACCTAACTTTATAAGGCTTGTGTAATAAATACTACTAAGATACATGGGAGAAACGCAGAAGCTAGGATCTCTTTAGCAAGTGCCATCTAGACCCTATTTTCATAACATTCTGATCTATCAAAAACAGACCCAAATTAAAACAACTTTTTTTTTTTACAATTTTGCTCTAAGCTTAAATTTGCTCTAAAATATGAAGTTTATTAATTTAAAAAAAGAATGCCATAAAGAATTTGCTAAATAAATGCCAATATCACCACTAAAAAAGAAAAAGAACTGATACATGCTTCTACAGCATAGAAGAACCACGAAAATATAGGCCATGTAAAAGAAGCCAGTCACAAAACACCATATATTACATGATTCATTTTATATGAAATGTCCAGAATAGGGAAATCTACAGATAAAGTAATAGGGCTGGGAGTGAAGTTCCCAGGGCTGGGAGTGAAGGGCAGGAGGAGTTGGGGAGCAATTGCCAATAGTTATGGAGTTTCCATGGGAGGCATGTTGAAAATGTTCTAAATTATTGTAAAGATGAGTGCATATCTCTGAATGTACTGAAAACTTGAATTATACACTTTAAATAGGATAATCTATAGTATGCAAATTAAACCTCATTAAAGCATTAAGTAACCTATGACTATCTTAAAAGTGCTTTGGTGTAATATCTACTTCATGACAAAACATACAATAATATCATATTAAGAAGTCTTTTTGAGAGATACCTTGTTCTTTCAAACAATCGCAGTCTACTTCTTTCATATTCTGTGATTTATATTAGATTAATTTCTCCCTTGGAAATGTATATCTGTAATACAATCTCATACCCAAATAGTCTTTTAGGGAGCACTATAAAAATGTTTATACATTTTTAAAAAGGACATTCAAGTCTAGTGATGTGAGTTAAAGGGAACTATGCAGAGATGGGTGGATTAAATTCTATGTGGTGATTTCCTCCCCAAAAAAATCAGTTAAAATCACATGGTTCTCAGTACATATTTAATCTTCCATGGAAATACACAACTACATGTTTAAACATTATTCATGATTAAAGACAGGAAATTAGGAGATTTGATCTGCAGAAAGGATATCAGAGGCAGAGATTACTGACTTTCAAGGTGTAGAGCCTTATTTATCCTTATTCTGGGTTTGAGGATAATATACTATTCTGGTTTCCCCTCTCACCCTCCTGAATGGTGCTCCCCAGTCTTTCCTAGATCATTTTCCTTTCCTGAATTACAACATTTGGTGTGTTCTAAGCAAGGCTCAGTCTTCAGAGCTTTTCGTTGCCATACCTACATTCACTCCTTAATGGTCACACAGAATCTTGCTTTGAAATACAGTATTTATAGGATAAATCTCAAATCTAAATCTCCAGTCCAGACAGATTTACAGTACTGTGCCAAATCATATTGGAGCCTGAGGCAAAAGGAAAACTCAGTAATATTGATCCTGCCTGTATTAGTTTTCTATTGCTATCGTAACAAATAACTACAAGCTTAGCATCTTAAAACAAAGCAAAAAAAAACCAAAAGCAAACAAATTTAGTATCTCATAATTCTGTGGGTCAGAAATCTGGTAGGCTGATGTGGTTTCTTTGTTCCGGGCTCCACAAGGCTGAAATCAAGATGGCAGATGGACTGGGCTCTTAAGACTCTAGGGGAGAATCAGCTTCTAGGCTTACTCTGGTATTGGCAGAATTCAATTCTTTGGAGTTATAAGGCTGAAGTCCCTGTATTCCTTGCTTGCTGTTGTCCAGGAGTTGTTCTTAGCTTCTAGTGTCCACACCTTGCTGTCTCCTGGCTTACGACTCACTATGGCTTATCTTCAAAGCCAACAATAGCCAACTATAGCTTTCTCATGCTTTCCTGACTCTCCTTCCACCACACATATCTGACTCTTTTGGCTTTCTTTTCCACTTTAAAGGGTTCATGAGGTTATAGCGGGCTCATTTAACAATCCAGGGTAATACTTCTGTTTTAAGGGTGGCTGATTAGCAATCTAATACCATCTACAAAGTCTCTTTTGACATGTAATGTAAGAAATCCATGGGCATAACACTGAGGAATAAAAATCATGGGGCCCAAAGTCCTGCCTACCAAACTATTCTTATCTGAAAATTTTGCTATTTTGCTCACCATGTATTGTTCACATTAATTTTTTAAAATCACATTAAAGTATTACTTATCATGATTAATGAGTGTTTTTGTGCTTCACTAAATTTTGTTATCTGGGGCAAGTGCCTCATTTGGCTCACCATAATTTTGGCCTTATAATATCACCAATTGCCTACTAGATCTTCAGCTGGGTATCTCAAAGGTATCGTATCCAGAATCAAACTATTGATTTCTCCTCCAAAACCTGCTCTTCCCAAAGTGATTCTTATTTCAATAAATAGCACATCCATTGACCTCATTGTTAAGGTCAAAAAAATATTCCGAACTCATCTTTGATTTCTCAATTCAGTATCTTCCAATTATGCTCAAAGTGAAATCCAAATCTCTATTTTATAGTCTATATGCCCCCTATTATCTGGCTCCTGGCTATTTAACATTCTCTCCTGTGTTTATTCTAGCTACAACCTCCAGCTGTTTTACCATTGTTCTAAATAAGAACGCAAGTACAGCTATTTCTTCTGCTGGAAGTTTTGTCTCCCAGATTTCACTCAGTTCAATCCTTAAATTCATTCATGTCTCTACTCAAACATCACTTTCCTGACCTATCTTGAATCCTTGTCTCTTCTTTTTTACTTTTGTTATAGAGTTTACCATTACCTGACAAACTACTATAACATTTTAAGTGTGTTGTTTTCTTCCATATAGTGTTTCATAAGGACAAATCCTTGCTTTGGTTCATAGATGTATTCCCAATGCTTAGAACACTACTTGTAGCATAGTGGGTACCCTAGATCCTAAAAAAATACCTGTCGATTGATTGACAGTTGCATACAACACATTAGCATAGACAATAATGTTATGTATTTTTATAGAACATAAAGATAGGCTCATAAAATCTAAAATCTCAATGATATGTATGGGAAACTGAGTTCTGAAAAATCATTAATCAATTTGTATCATGTGGTCAAAAAGCAGACCATTAATGGACCTCTCCTCAATCAGAAGATGTCTACAGGTCCAGGGATCATAGATTTACTGCTGTTCATACTAATAAATTCTGTGCATCAGGTCAATGGCATTATAAACAATTTATAAGCAGGAAATTGATGGGTAGGATATTAATAATTTATCTCAATCTTACATAGCCCCACTTACTGTACAGATAACAAAAGATCTAATAGTAAACAAAATCATAAAGAAATTACATGATGCTGCATTAGATTATTAGTTTCAGAGAGCTCTGGTAGGGTAGCAATTTGTGGTCTATGTTCCATTAAAGAAAATTAACTTAAAGATATACTTTGCTCAGGAATAACCACATCCTCATTATCTCACTAGAGGTTTATTATGTTTATATATACATTACTGAGTTAGGCCCTATGTGGATACAAAGATATAACAAATGTCTCTGGACTAAAAATATAATCTGGTTGTGAGATATGGCATATGTGTAATAAAAACTTACCTATATATATAGGAATCAAAAATATAGAAACTTACTTAAATTAACAAACAGTTATTAAGTACCTATTATGTTCAAAACAATTTTGCAGAAGGCATGGAAATATTTTAAGTACATTCATTATTCCTAGTTTACTTAAAACCATTAGATTTTAATAATAATATCCCAGGATAAAATTCCAAAGGGGCCATTTAAGAAATAAGAGTGCTGTGCCATGGGAGATAAGTCCATGTGACTGAGGAATTTTTTTGCAAGGAGAAGTATTTGAACAGAGAGCTATTTAAAGGGGTAGAAAGGAGCTTGGTGGATATTCCAGGTTGAGAAATACTAAATACAAAGTTATAGGTATATTGTAATATTTGTTAATAATATTATCCAAAATGTATGTAGAGCTTTAGATTTAATAGAGTGAAGTAATTCTTGATTTAAAATGAGAGAAAATTCTTATATATTGAACTTAAATTGTTTCTTTGGATACAGAGAACAGATAAAAATTTAATAGCCCTTTTTATGCCTATAAATACTCTGACCCCAAATGCTTATTCATTTCTGAAAATTTCAGTGTTTGAAATAAATCCCTTGTTCAGGAATGTTCTATAAAGTTATCA
Organism: Canis lupus dingo; assembly: GCF_003254725.2. Lineage (NCBI taxonomy): Eukaryota > Metazoa > Chordata > Mammalia > Carnivora > Canidae > Canis > Canis lupus. Next base: position 4,220,052 of record NC_064258.1, read on the forward strand.
TTATCTGGAAGATCATGCCTTTAACTAATAATAGATTATTGAGCAGTCTGCTAAGATAAAAATAGTTTTATTAAAAGAAGTAAGGATGCTGAGTACAGTATGGAGCACTTTGAACTTCTTTCATTCACTCTTCCTAGTATATCCTAAAAGGGCTAGTATGAAGGAAATATATGAAATATGCTAGTCTTACTTTCAGGTTTTGCCAGAGATCGGCTTTTCAAGTGTGTATGAGGAAAGTGATTCTGCCAAATACAGCTCAAATTATAAGTTCCACCCAAGAGGCAGCATTCATGGAGACACATCTCCAGAAACAAAGGAGCTGGCTGGTACCATTACCCTCCCCTGCCCTTCAGCATATAGAACCAGAAGACCAGCACAAACCCCTGCCTACACCACATCTCCTGACCACAGAGTTTTACAGGGTCTATGATCCAGTGCAGATGATGTAAGGTCTCATTTCACAAACAGACCAGAGCATACCTCACTAAAACTTGCCACATTCAGGCCAGGGTCAAAACAATGCCCACAGCAAACAAGGAGAGCCTCTACAGAAGACTAGCCTGCAGGATAGAATATCCATAATAACAACAGAGCACATGCAACACATGCTGGAGATATTCCCTGAAGTGCCAGGTCCTGGGTGCCTCATGACCTCTTCTTCATAAGGCCATTACTTTCAGGAGCAGGAGACATAACTGGTTTTTCTAAGACAGAGAGGAAAGGCAGAGACTTATTGAAATGTGAAGACAGGAATTTATCCCAAATAATAAACAAGATAAGGCCATGGCCAGATATCTAAGCAAAACAGATGGAGAATTTAAAGTTGCAATCATAAAGATTGATAAAGATACTAGCTGGGTTCAAGAAAAGAAGACATTATTAATACCTTACCACTGAGATAAAGAATTTAAAAAAGAGTCAGAGATGAGGAGTGCAATAAATGAGATTAAAAACATTGATGTTTGATGCAATGAACATTACATTTTCTGGCAGGCTAGAAGAAGCAGAGGAAGGAATTAATGACTTAGAAGACAAAAAAAATGGTAAGCAACGGAAGAGCTGAACGAAGAGAGAGAAAGCAGAATTATGCAAAACGAGAGTAGATTTAGGGAACTCAGTGATTGCATAAAATGTAATAACATTCATATTATAGGAGTCTCAGAAGAAGAGAATGAGAAGAGGGCAGAAAATTTATTTGAAGATATAACACCTGATCTGGGGAAGGAAACAGACATCTAGATTCAGGAGGCACAGCAAACTCCTATCAAATCAACAAAAGCAGGCCAAGACCAGCACATACTGTAATTAAATTTGCAAAATATAGTAATAATGACAAATTCTTAAAAGCAGCAAGACAAAAGAAGTTACTAAATTACAAGGAAAAGCCCATTAGTCTAGCTGTAGATTCTTTTAACAAAAATTTGACAAGCCAGAAGAGGGTGGCATGATATACTCAGAGTGCTGAATGGGAAAAGTCTGCAACCAAGGATACTCTATCTAGCAAGGCTGTCATTCAGAATAGAGGGAGAGATCAGGGGTTTTCCAGACAAACAAAAATTAAAGGAATTCATGACCACTAAGCCAGCCCCACAAGAAATATTATAAATAAGAGACTCTGAGTGCAAAGGAGAGACCAAAAGTGACAGTATAAAGGAAGGAAATGCAAAAGCACTACAAATAAATATTTCTGTAAAAATCAATCAAATACACACACAAGAAAGGATATACAATAATAACATATATCTAAAATGTGGGAAAGATAGAAAAGAATGGGTTCAAATTTGAATGGCCATCGACTTTATACCTATTTGCAAAAGATGTTGTAAACAACCTACTGGTAACCATATATCAAAAGCCACGAATAAACATGCAAAGACTAAAAAGAAAGAAATCCAAATATATTACTAAAGGTAATCAGGAAAACATGAAAGAGAGAAAGACAAAAAAGGATCAGGGTAAAGCTCTAGAAACCACCACAAAAAAAAAGGTAATAAAATGGCAATAAATACATATCTATCAATAATTACTTTGAATGTAAATGGACTAAATGCTCCAATCAAAAGACATAAGGTGTCAGAATATATATAAAAATGACCCATCTATATACTCAATTTAGATCTAAAGGTATCTGCAGATTGAAAGTGAGGGGATGGAGAAACATGTATCATGCAAATGTATGTCAAAAGAAAGTCAGAGTAGCAATTCTTATATTGGACAAACTAGATTTCAAAACAAAGACTGGAACAAGAGACAAAGGGCACTATATCAAGAAAGGAGACAGTCCAACAAAAAGATATAACAATTGCAAATATTTTGTACCCAACATGGGAGCACGGAGATATATAAAACAATAAGAAACAATAAATGAAATAATTAATAATAACAATAATAATAGTGACTTCAATATCCAACATACACTAATGGATAGATCATCTATGCAGAAAATAAATAAGAAAACAGCAAGTTTGAATGACACACTGAGCCAGATAGATGTAACAGATATATTTAGAACATTACATTCTAAAGCAGCAAACTACACAGTCTTTTTGAGTACACATAGACCATTTCCAGAATAGATCACATGTTACAATACATACAAAAAAATTGAAGTTATACCATGCATCTTTTATGACCACAATGCTATGAAACTAGAAATCAATCAAAAGAAAAAAAATGTGAATAGATCACAAACACATGGAGGTTAAAAACATGCTATTGAACAATGAATGAGTCAACCAGGTAATCAAAGATGAAATAAAAAATACATGGAAACAAATGAAAATGAAAACATGGCAGTCTAAAACCTTTGGGATTAAAATAAATAAACAAATAAAATCTTTGGGATGCAACAAAAGTGGTCATAAGAGGGAAGTATATAGCAATATAGGCCTACTTCAAGAAGTGAGAAAAATCTCAAATGAATAACCTAAACTTACACTTAAAGGAGTTGGAAAAAGAACAAAAAATAAAGCCCAGGCCAGCAGAGGGAAGGAAATAATAGAAATTAGAGCAGAAATAAGTGATATATAACTTAAAAAAAAACAACAATAGAACAGATCAATAAAACCAGGAGCTGGTTCTTTGAAAAAATTAATAAAATTGATAAACCTCTATCAAAAGAAGAGAGAGAAAGGATCCAATAAAGTAAAATCATGAATGCAAGAGGAGAGATCACAACCAACACCAAAGAAATACAAACAACTATAAGAGAATATTAGGAAAAATAATATGCCAACAAAATAGGCAATCTGGAAGAAATGGACAAATTCCTAGAAACATACAAACTACCAAAGATGAAACAGGATGAAATAGAAAATTTGAACAGACGCATAACCAGCAAAGGAATTGGATCAATAATCAAACTCTCTTAACAAGCAAAAGTCCTGGACCAGATGGCTTCCCAGCGGAATTCCACCAAACATTTAAAGAAGAGTTAATATCTATTCTCAAACTGTTTCAAAAAATAAAGGAAGGAAACTTCCAAACTCCTTCTATGAGGTCAGCATTAGCTTTATTCCAAAACCAAAGGCTCCACTATAAAGGAAAATTACAGGTCAATATCCCTGATGAACATGAATGCAAAAATTCTCAACTAAATACTAGCAAATTGAATCTAATTCAGTACATTAAACAAATTTTTCACCACAATCAAGTGGGATTTATTCCTAGGCTGCAGGGGTGGCTCAATATTCATAAATCAATCAATGTGATACCTCCGATTAATAAAAGAAAGGATCAGAACCACATGATCCTCTCAACAGACACAGCAAAAAAGCATTTGACAAAACAGAGCATCCGTTCTTGAGAAAAACCCTCAATAAAGTAGGGATAGAAGGAACATGCCCCAACATAATAAGAGCCATGTACAAAAGACCCACAGCTAATGTCATCGTCAATGAGGAAAAACTGATAGCTTTAAAAAAAAAAAAAAAACTGATAGCTTTTCCTCAGTAGTCGGGAACAAGACCATAGTAATTTAACATAGTAATTTAACATAGTGGAAGTCCTAGCCTCAGTAATCAGACAACAAAAAGAAATAAAAGGTATCCAAATTGGCAAGGAAGAAGTCAAACTTTCACTTTCATCATTGGCAGATGACATGATCTATGTAGAAAACCCAAAAGACTCCACCAAAAGATTGCTAGAACTGATAACTGAAATCAGTAAAGTCACAGGATACATGTACAGAAATCTGCTGCATTTCTATGCACCAATAATGAAGCAACAGAGAGAGAAATCCAAGAATCAATCCGATTTACAATTGCACCAAAAACCATAAGATACCTAGGAGTAAACCTAACCAAAGATGTGAAAGATCTGTGCTCTGAAAACTATAAAACACTGATGAAAGAAATTGAAGAAGACACAAAGAAATGGAAAGACATTCCACGCTCGTGGATTGGAAGAACAATTTTTTTAAAGATTTTGTTTGTTTATTCATGAGAGACAGAGAAAGAGAAAGAGGCAGAGACATAGGCAGAAGCAGGCTCCCCACAAGGAGCCGGATGCAGGACTGGATCCTGGACCCTGTGAGTTTAACCTGAGCAAAAGGCAGATGCTCAACCGCTGAGCCACCCAGGTGTCTCTGGAAGAATAAATATTGTTCAAATATCCATACTCCCCAAAGAAATCCACACATTTAATGCAATCCCTATCAAAATATCAACAACATTTTTCACAGAACTAGAAAAAACAATCCTAAACTTTGTATGGAACCACAAAAGACCCTGAATAGCCAAAGCAATCTTGAAAAAGAAAAGCAAAGCTAGAGACATCACAGTTCCAGACTTGAAGTTATATTATAAAACTGTAGTGATCAAAACACTATGGTACTGGCACAAAAATAGGCACATAGATCAACAGAACAGAATAGAAAATCCAGAAATGGACCCACAATTATATGGTCAATTAATCTTCAGCAAAGCCTGAAAGAATATTCATGAAAGAGAGAAGACTGTCTCTTCAAGAAGTAATGTTGGCAAACTGGACAACATGCAGAAGAATGAAACTGGACCACTTCCTTATACCACACACAAAAACAAATTCAAAATGGATGAAAGACCTAAATGTGTGACCTACAACCATAAGAATCCTGGAAGAGAACAGAGGTAGTAACTTCCTTGACTTTGGCCATAGCAACATTTTCTAGATATGTCTCCTGAGGCAAGGGAAATAAAATCAGAAATAAGCTATTAGGACCATAACAAGATAAAAAAGCTTCTGCACAGTGAAGGAAACAACCAACAAAACTAAAAGGCGACCTAGTGAATGGGAGTAGTATTTGCCAATGACATATCGGATAAAGAGTTAGTTTCCCAAATCATTAAAGAACTTATAAAACTCAACACCCCAAACATGAATGATCCAATTGAAATGGGCAGAAGACATGACTAGACAATTTTCCAAAGAAGACCTACGGATGACCAAATTTGAAGAAAGAAATGAAGTAATCTATAAGAGCATAGATCATTTTATAAGTCACCTTGAGGATTAATGGGCAGGGATCGGTAGGGTCATAATCTTAACAGTTGAACTGTAATGTAATTATTTCAGAGTCAAGAAAGTAGTCATTCTGCCAAAATACTTTTGCTTTCCTCATATATATGCATTTTAAGTTCTGTCTCATTCCAGCGTTTTTTGTCTAAGGCTTTATTCTTTCTGTATGAAAATTCAGTTTCTTTTTGCAAAGGTTACAGATTTAATCTTACCAGTTTTTGTAGCTTTGTGTTGCAGGGACATCTAAGGGCATTTTTTTCTGAGAGCCCATCTGTACAGTAAGAATGATGAAGTGTGCAAGTGGAAGAGGAGGACACTACCAAAGTATCCAAGTGACCAAGAACCACAGAAAGCAGAGGATTAGGCCAAGACAAGACACAATTACAGTAAAATTTTGCTCAAAGCTTCACTTGAGTTAGTCACCTCCTTTATAATAAAGTAAGTTACATTTATTGGCAAGGGTGGTGTACTGTGTATAACCTTGGTTATTCTATCCACCTCAGTGAAACAGCATTGCACAGGTTCCCCCTGTCAAACAAAACAAAGAAAAATATGTATTGATTCCATTATTGGGATTGTTGACTATCTACTATGTGCCAGACACTGCTAGGCCCTTGATATGTAATAGTGAATAAAAGACGTGAAGATCTTTGACCTAGTGAAACATAATTTCTAGCAAGAGAAAAAATAATGTGAATTAGCCTAATTAAAAAAATATATCTGGGATGTTAAATTGTGATAGATGCTATGGAAAAGAGGAAAAAGAGCAGGGTAGAAGCGTTGGGAGTGCAGGTTGAAGGGGAGAGATTCAAGTTATACAGAAAGAATGGTTACTAATTAATCTGTGAACACTTATGAATTTAGGCTCTTGAATTTAGTTAGAAACAGACTTTTTTTTCCCCCAAGAAGTTGTAGGGAGTAAGCTAAGTAAGGAAGTCGGCGACGTCTATCAATTTTAATTTACAGCAATCAATACTTAGACAACTTTTCAGCTGCGAGGACTCTGCTCTGCTGTAATATATAACTAAGGACAGGGGATCCCTGGGTGGCGCAGCGGTTTGGCGCCTGCCTTTGGCCCAGGGCGCGATCCTGGAGACCCGGAATCGAGTCCCACGTCGGGCTCCCGGTGCATGGAGCCTGCTTCTCCCTCTGCCTGTGTCTCTGCCTCTCTCTCTCTCTCTCTCACTGTGTGCCTATCATGAATTAAAAAAAAAAAATTATGACTAAGGGCAATGTATAGTGTATTTTTTTTTTGGTTTTTGTTTTTTGTTTTTTTTTTACAGAATAGCATTCAGAGGCAGATCTGAAAGTAGGTCTTTAAATATGGAGAGGATAATAATGAGACTAATAAGGATGAGTTCAAAGTACTCTGGACAGCTCATGGAGCCTAGAGAAGGCTAAGAGGATGAGTTCAGAAGAGAGTCATTGAAAGTCTAAAGTTGTCTGAAATATGAGAAGCAGAATAAAATTGAGAGCTCCTTAAAGTCATCTCAGTGCAGAGTTACAAAGGACACCATCTTGACTTACAATGGCATGAACTTGAAATGACAGACGAGCACTAAAGGTGATATTTTGATCTGAACAGAAGAGCTGTTTCAGTCTGAAGGTGATTGGCAGGATGCAGAGGCCTGATTAAATTGTAGGCCAAAGCAAAGCCCATGTTTCAAAATATCATTTGTCCTTTAAAAAAGACAGGCAGAGAGATTTTTTAATGTGGTAAAAGAATGAGGACAGCTGTAATTTACACAGCCCTAAAATGATAAAGAATAAAAAGACCACTAAATTGGATTTTCACCATAGAAAATGAATACCAGGAATGTAAATTTTCTTAACATGTTTCTTATTATCAGAAAGACTACAAAGGGATTCTGGTGAAGATGAATTATAGACAATGCATAAGTCTGTGCATGGAAATTAATAACTTACCAATAAATGTTTTGTGAATAAAAAAAATGAAAGCAAACATTTGTACTTGAATCTTCAGGTAGAGCTTGGTTTGATTTTAACACATTTTTGTAAATGGTAAAAAATAAAAGATTTTCAAATTTGAGTTTAAAAAGAGGGAATAAGAAAGAAGGAGAATTAAAATGTATAGATGTAAAATCTGATGCCACGTGAACTGCCAAAGAATTCCTAAAGAAATTCTCTGTGATTAAAGTGTTAAATGATATCATGATGTCTACAACCCCAGGTTTAAAATAATGGCAGGTCTGAGATTTGTCCCCAGGTAAGACTGCAAGAACCCTGTTCTTTTCATGTCATGCTGTCATCATTGAAAGGAAGGGATTTTGATCAAGGCAAAAGACTTGAAAAGTCATTTAATTTTGATTTTGTTTTATTGCACTAATATATTTTTATTGAACAAAATATACTGAAATATATATTCAGATATATATGAGGTAGAAATCACAAGAAAGAAAACCCATTTGCAATTTCATCACTGTATGAAACGTATCTTTGTTTTTTTATCTTCTATCCATCCATCCATATATGTATACTACCTTTTATGTACAATCATGTGATAGTCATGCTTACCTTACGTAAGGTAAAATCATAAGCATTTCTAATTTTTCAGTTAAGTTTTTTTTTTTTTTTTTTTAAAGAGAGAGCAGGAGTAAGTGGGGTGGGGCAGAGGGAGAGGGAGAGAGAGAATCTCAAGCAGGCTCCATTCTAGGCAGGGCTGTTCTCACAATCCTGAGATCATGACCTGAGTCGAAATCAAGAGTTGGCCACCCAGGCACCCCTTGACTAATCTTTAAAACATCATTACTAATGGTTGCAAAATATTCTATGGAATTGCTGAGCCATCTTTTATATATTCATTCTGCCTTTGGGAAATTTCAACACCCCATAATTGTTTATTAGAATCATGATAAAAATGAGTTTCATATATTATTTGTTCCCCTTCTTTTCAATTTGTTACAACAATAACAACAAATCGCAGAGTTCCTCATTCCAAATTGTGTTATTGCTTCGCTGTGGTGGCATTAACATATTCCTTGGCATGCTGTTTTGCCTATAAATGGGTAGTTAGGGGTCTGCAGCTAGTCAGGTTAGCCCCTCCCAAGAGCACTCCATAGGTAATGTAGTGTACATAAATTGGGAAGGATATGATGTCTACTCTCACTTACTGTAGGGTTAGAAACCATGGTCGCTGCTCACATCATTTATCTCATTAGGGATTGTAAAATAGTGATCTAATTTTATCCTCATTTCAGTAGTTGCTATACATCTGTAAAGAGATATTTTACCTCCTCAGCCATTTGGTTATTTTGAATTCTTACAGGAAAAGTCATTTCCACCCATTATCATTTTCAAAATAATGAGTTGAATCCCCAATATCATGAGAAAATGGCAACCTATTAGTATCTATCTATCATCTATCTGCTCTGCATATATCTCTGTATATGTAATTACTATGGATTCATGTATTTACCATTTTGATAATTTTCAATGCACTGCAATTCTTATTCCTCATGATGCTCAAACTGATTCATCATTCGTTAGTAGGAGCATCAAGTTGAAAAAGTAGTCTGGAACCATCTGACTCATTTCTTTCACTGTTTCTAAAACCAGGTATACATGTTCAAGGACTTCTTGTTCACTTACTGCTGTCCAGAGTCAGAAATATGGCCATTGGGGTGCTTAGCGTGTTGCTCATTGTTTTTAAGTGTTTTAATGGAAAGGGCTAGGAAATACGTGGGTTTAAAAAAATATAATACAGTATGAGTTCATGATGATGCTTCTGATGCAAAATCAGAAGAGATTGAGTTTTTTAATATTTTATTTTATTTTTGACCTGAGTTCTTCAATCCTGCATTTGTACCCCCTTTTTTCCATGACCGTAAGTGAATGCTCAATGAAATAAACACAATACTTATTAGCTCTCTTCCACAATGCACAACAAAAGAATCTTAGATTAAGTCTATCAACAATACCATCAATCATACATTATCAGAAAACAGCACAAAGGTTTGGTTTTTTTTTTCAGAACTTTATTATCTTTAAAGTGAATGCTATTAAGAGATGTATAGTAAAATTACTTTTGTAGGTAATTTGTGTGGAGTCACTTGGCATATTCTTCTTTCGGTGGATTTGGGTGGGAGGGCTACCAACTAAATAAATAGATTTATTTCTTTTAATTATTCCTTTATTATTAGTGATTGTTCATTTTACCTACTTTTAAAATTCCACTGTAGTTTACATACAGTGTTCTATTAGTTTTAGGTGTACAATGCAGTAATTCAACAACTCTATACGTTACTCAGTGCTTATCATAAGGATACTCTTAATCTCATTTACTTATTTCACCCATCTCCCCACCCATCTCCCTCCTGGTAACCATTAATTTTTTCTTTATAGTTAAGAGTCTGCTTTTTGATTTCTCTCTCTCTCTCTCTCTCTCTCATTTACGTGTTTCTTAAATTACACATGAATCAAATCATGTGGCATCCATCTTTCTCTGACTTATTTCACTCAGCAGTATACTCTCTAGATCCATCGATGTTATTGCAAAAGGGAAGATTTCATTCCCTTTGGATGGCTGCGTAACATTCCGTCATACAAAAGCACACACATGCACACACACTGCTTCTTTATCCATTCATCGATTGATTGACATCTGGGCTGCTTCCATAATTGGGTTATTATAAATAATTCTGCAATAAACATAAGGATGCATATATCTTTTCATACTAATGCTTTTGCATTCTTTAGGTAAATGTTCTATAGTAGAATTGCTGGATAATCTGGTAATTCTATTTTTAATTTTTTGAGGAACCTCCATATTATTTTCCATAGTGGTTGCATGAATTTACATTCACAAGAAAACAAAAAGTTTCCTTTTCTACATCCTTGCCAACACTTGTTTATTTTTTATTTTAGCCATTCTGACAGGTATAAGTTGATATCTCATTGTGCTTTTGATTTGCATTTCCCTGATGATTAGTGATGTTGACCATTTTTTCATGTGTCTGTTGGTCACCTGTATGTCTTCTTTGGAGAAATGTCTATTCATATCATGATGTCTACAAATGTCTATTCATGTCTTCTGCTCATTTATAATTGGATTGTTAATATTATTATTTTGGTATTAAGTTGCATAAGTTCTTTATATGTTTCTGAATTAATCTCTTATTGGATATACAATTTGTAAATATCTTCTTCCATTCAACAGGTGTCTTTTAGTTTTATTGTTTCCTTTGCTGGGCAAAGCTTTTTGTTTGATACAGTCTCATAGTTTATTTTTGCTTTTTTCCCCTTTGCTATAAAGAAGTTATTTATTTATTTATTTAGATTAATTTATTTATTTGAGAGAGTGAGAGCATGGAGGGAGGGGCAGATGGAGAAGGAGAAAAACAGACTCCCTTCTGAGTGTGGAGCCTAGAAGGGCCTCGATCTTATAACCCTGAGATCATGACCTGAGCTAAAATCAAGAGTTGGCCACTTAACCAGCTTTCCCACCCAGGTGCCCCAGAAGTTTTTATTTTGGTGTATCCCAATAGTTTGTTTGTTTGTTTGTTTTTCCTTTGCCTTAGAAGACAAATTCAGGAAAATGTTGCTATGGCTCATGTTAGAGAAATGATTGCTGGTGCTCTTTTAGGATTTGTATGGTTTCAGTTCTCTCATTGAAGTCCTTCATCCATTTTTAGTTTATTTTTGTGTATGATGTAAGAAAATGGTCCAGTTTTATTCTTTTACATGTAGCTGTCCAGTTTTCTCAACACCATTTGTTGAAAAGACTGTCTTTTTCTCATTTTATATTCTTTTATTCTTTTTTTTTTAAAGATTTTATTTATTTATTCATGAGAGACACAGAAAATGAGAGAGAGAGGCAGAGACACAAGCAGAGGGAGAAGCAGGCTCCATGCAGGGAGCCTGATGTGGGACTCAATCCCAGGACTCCAGGATCATGCCCTGGGCTGAAGGCAGGCGCTAAACCACTGGGCCACCCAGGGATCCCCACATATTCTTTTATTTTTTAAAGATTTTATTATTTTGAGAGAGACAGAATGAGCGTGAAATCGGGGTAGGTGCAGAGGCAGAAGGAGAGAGAGAATCTCAAGCAGACACCACGTTGAGCATGGAAGCCTATGGCATGGCTCAATCTCATAAGCCTGAGATCATGACCTAAGCAAAAAATAAAGAGTGAAACATTTAACCGACTGAGCCACTCAGGTGCCTCTCTCGTTGCATGTGCTTGTTCTCCTTTGTCAAAAATTAATTGACCATATAATTCTGGGTTTATTTTGGGGCTGCATTCTGCTCCATTGATCTATGTGTCTGTTTTTGTGCCAGTGCCATATTGTTTTGTACAATACAGCTTTGTAGTATATCTCAAAATCTGAAATTAGGCTACCTTCAGTTTTGTTCTTTTTCAAGATTGCTGTAGCTCTTTTATTTTAAAACTATTTTTTTCTAGTTCTCAAAAAAATGCTGTTGGTATTTTGACATAGATTGCATTAAATATGTAGATTGCTTTTTGTAGTGTGGACATTTTAACAATATCTGTTCTTCCAACCCATGAGTATGGACTATCTTTCCATTTGTGTTGTCACTAATGCCTTTCATCAATGCTTTATAGTTTTCAGAGTACAGGTCTTTCGCCTCCTTGGTTAAGCTTATTCCTAGGTATTTTATTATTTTTAGTGCAATGGTAAATAGGCTCTTTTCTTAATTTCTCTTTCTGCATCTTCATCATTAGTTTATAGAAATGCAATGGAATTCTGTGTATTAATTTTGTATCTTACGACCTTACTGAATTCATTTATCAGTTGTAGGTTTTAGGTGGAGTCTTTTAGGTTTTCTATAGATAGTATCATGTCACCTGCAAATAGTGAAGGTTTTACTTTTTCCTTACCAACATGGATGCTTTTTATTTCCTTTTCACCTCTGATGGCTGTGGCTAACACTTCTAGTACTCTGTTGAACAAAAGTGGTGAGACTGGGCATCTCTGTGTTGTCCCTGATCTTAGGGGAATATCTTTCAGTTTTGCACATTGAGTAGGATGTTAGCTATGGGTTTTTGATATGTGGCCTTTACCATATTGAAGTATGTTCTCTTTAAACCTATTTGGTTGAGGGCTTTTATCAGGATGGATACAATGTATGTTGTACTTTGTCAAATGATTTTTCTGTATCCATTGAAATGATCATGTTTTTTTTTTTCCTTTGTCTTGATGTGATGTATCACACTGATTGATTTGTGAATATTGAACCACACTTACACACAAGGAATAAATCCTTGATTGTGGTGAATGTTTTTTTAATGTATTATTGGATTCTCCTCTATTTTGAATGATAGCCTTGCTGGGTTAGAGTGTTCTTCATTGCAGATTTTTTATTTTTCAGTATTTTGAATATTGTATGCCACTCTCTTCTTGCCTGCAAAATTTCTGCTGAAACATCAACTGATAACATTATGGGGGTTTCCCTTATTTGTAACCATCTTCTTTTCTTTTTTTAAGATTTTATTTATTTATTCATGAGAGACACAGAGAGAGGCAGAGACATACATAGACAGACTGCTTCTCCAAGCAGTCTCCCTGTGGGGAGCCTGATGTGGGACTTAAACACTTAAACACACCTGAAGGCAGATGCTCAACCACTGAGCCACCCAGGTGCCCCCATCTTCTTTTCTTGCCATACTTAATAATTCCCATTCTCACTATTTTTTGCCATTTTAATTACTATATGTCTTGGTTGACCTCCTTGAATTGATTTTGTTGGTGGGTCTCTGTGCGTCCTGTTTGAATTTCTGGTTCCTTCAGATTTGGGATGGTTTTAGCTACTATTTCTTAAAATTTCAACCCCTTTTCTCTGTTTTCTCTTTCTACTATCCCTATAATGTGAATGTTACTGTACTGATGGTATTGCTGCATTTCCTGTCTATTTTCATTTATTGTTCTTTCTGCTGTTCACTTGATTACTTTTCATTAATCTGTCCTCCATGCTGCTGAACCATTTTTCTATTCCCTATATCTACCATTTATTCCATGTAGTGTATAATTACTGAGTTCCCCATCTCTGATTGGTTCTTTTTTAAATATTTTCTATCACTTCATTAAGGATTTCACTGAGGTTCTCCACTCTTTTCTCAGGTCCAGTGAGGATCTTTATGACTATTACTTTAAATTCCCTATCAGACATATTACTTATCTGTTTCATTTAGCTCTCTGTATTTTTTCATTTGAGACATATTTTTTCTGTCTCCTATTTTGTCTAACTCTTTGTGTCTGTTTCTATGTTAGGAAAGTCAGCTATGTCTCCTATTCTTGAAAGTACTGGCCTTCTGAAGAAGATACCCTGCAGTGCAATGTCCCCTTTCTCCATAAACTGATGCTTCAGGGATGTCTCCGATATGTGTTGCCTGCACCCTGCTATTGTGGTTGAGCCACATTTTCCTTCAGTCCGGTTGTCTGCAATGGCTCTCTTTGCCTGTTGTTGGCAGGGTTTGGTTCCTGTGTTGTTAGTGGGTCAGTCTGGAGCTGCCTTGGGCTTGAGTTGGGTCAGATGTTTTCCAGAGATGCAGTAGCACCAAACTGATGGGCCTTTCTAATTTTGTCCTTTGGGAAGCTTTTGTTGGTGGGCAGGACCTGCAGTCAGACCAGATGCCGGCCTCTATAAGATGCTGGGGCCAGAGTGAAATAAGTGTGTGAGGTCATCTTCCCCTCTCCCCAGGACAGGAGTCTCTTTGGAATGGTGTTGGCCCCTGTTGGGGATGCTTGTACACTCTCTGTCCTATGGCACCATTTTGGATAGGCTCTGGCCAATAACTTATTAGAAGGCACATGGCCATAGGAGAACACAGGGGCAGAGTGCACTTTTAGTAATTTTGGTAGAGATCACTGGAGCTGAACTGGTTCCTGTAGGTATCCACGTGTCTAAGCTGGGGTAAGAAGTAGGAAAGTTGTGCCTGTTAGCTCCTGTTTCCCTGGGTAAGTTTCCTAAAAATACTTGTCCCTCCAGTGTATGCTCTGAGTAGTAAATAAATCTCCTTTCTATATACCTCAGGCATTTTTCAAACTGCTGCCCTATGCAGTATCTCAGTGAGTCTGTTTGTTGTACTCTCTCTTTAATGGCAGGGATTGCTTCCTATCACTCTCCTAGGGATTCCAGACCTGAGGTGAGTGTTCTTTATAGTTCCAGGTATTAGACCCTACTGATTGTATGAACTCACAAAATTATGTCCCTCTGGTTTTCCAAGCCAAATGTTATGAGGATTTTTCTTTCCTGTGTGGGTTCCCCATGTCTGGGGTGCTTCATATGAGGGTCTATTTCTGTCCCCTCTCCTTGCCTGTGGCTTCCCTCCTTCCCATGGATAGTCCCATGAGTCTGTTTAGCTCTGGACAATGTCTTCATCCCTCCTACCCTCTTTGATATGGTCTCTTTTCTGCATTTAGTTGTGGGGGTAAGTTCTGCCAGTTTTGGGGTTGTTCTAGTTATTTACACTGATATAGATGTTATCTAGTTGTATCCATGGGATGAGGTAAAGCCTAGGATCTTCCTAAGCTGCCATCTTGCTACATGGGACGACTCTGCTTAACTTACCTTTTGTAACCTGTTTAACATATATCTGAAGTCAAATCTACAAAACAAAGTATATTTAATAATTTATAGTTTCTATTTTTCCTTCCATTCTATTCTTACCTTCTTTGAAATGTTCTATCTATATAAATACACACCTTTAAGTCTTCTTTAATTTCAGAATGCATTTCTTCAGAATAATTTCTTCTTTAATTTCAATGTTATTGTTGTTTTATTCTCATGCTTTCATTTTACTTCTTCATTCTTTTAAAAAATTATTTAGGGATCCCTGGGTGGTGCAGCGGTTTGGCGCCTGCCTTTGGCCCAGGGCGCGATCCTGGAGACCCGGGATCGAATCCCACGTCGGGCTCCCGGTACATGGAGCCTGCTTCTCCCTCTGCCTGTGTCTCTGCCTCTCTCTCTATCTGTGTGTGACTATCATAAATAAATAAAAATTTATAAAAAAAAAAGAGGGAATGCCACATTAAAAAAAATAATAATAAAAAAATAAAAAATTATTTATATGTATTTCCTTAAACTGTTGTCTTTCTTCATTTGTTAATGTTGCTTATTTCCTTTTTTTCATTTTGTATTTCTTTTATGACACTATTTTGTTTATCATGTTTATTTACTCTTATGTTCTTCCTAGCTTATCCTTTACTACATATTCTTTTGCCTATTATATAAGTAGTTTAAACTTATTACATGAATTTTTAGTTCCAATTCTTTCTCTGTGTTTTCTTAGCTCTTTTTTCAATGATTCTTCTTGCCCAATAGTTTTATTTCATATCTTCTCTAAATAGTTTTTTTTTGCAGTGCTTTTATACCTTCTTTTTAAAAAATTATTTTAGTTCATTTTTTAAATGTTAATTCACAGCTTTCATTTGTGGGGCATATTTTTCTGCCATTTCTTTGTCTGTATACATATTTTCCTGCCCATTTATTGCTTCTCATACTAATTTATTATGGGATTTGAAGGTAACCCTTTCAATTGCATGTGTTTAAGTGAGGTGGATTTTCCCTTCTGCATTCTTAGAAAGGGAGTGTAGCACATAATGATAGTGCTCCACTGGATTCCAGCTTCAGTGTGATTGAGTTCCAGCAGCTTGCTCCTGTGCCCCTTTCTCAGATATTCCTTACTTCATACCATGAACTCTTGTGTATTTATGCTGAACCCTTGCATGCCAAATCCTTGAGAAAAAGACCTTATATGATCCTATTCCAGGATATTCTTATATACCATTAACACAGGTAATAGGCATAGAAATTTAAGAGTATTTTGGTAGAGGATAGATGAGATAAGAGAGTGATAAAAATGTGCAAAAACAATTCCAATATATGTTTTTTTAAGAGAGCAAAGCATTTAAACTTTTCTTCTGAGTCATATCTTTGACATGTCCTTAGTCAGCCATGCAGAAATACTCAGTAACCTCACTGGGTGCTTGATTAGAAAAACACACATATCCTTACCAAAAAAAATAGTGACTTAATTAGAGATAATTGACCTTTTTATATACATTTTAGAGGATAAGTGAACACACTGAAGACTTATTTATTGACACCATATGGCACTATCTCACAGTGATACTCAAATTATGTAGAACAAGGCTAATCAAAACTAAATAGCTCATCAAAAGGTCTTCCATTTCTAAGATGCTGCTATTTAATTCTGGAGGCTTCTCGATATTTCCTTGGACACAAAAGTACTTTATACATTCTTTTTTTCAAAGCATGCCGTTTCTAGTAAAGAAGCCTGCAAAAGTTATCTATAATTTTCAAATCATGAGTGTAATTTTAGCTTACCATTTATTTATTAATTTATCAAATATATATGCTTTTTTTTAGCTTTGATATCTGATCTTATTCATTTGTTACTTTTAGAAAATCTCATTTTTGACTGGACTCAGATTTGGAGGTAGAAGCTCTCAGAGAGAACAGCCTCTGTCTCTTGGCAATCTATTCCTGCTATTTTTCTTTGGCCTCCTTCATTCTCTTGGCCAAAAGTTCCACATATTCTTTAGTCTCTTCCTTATTTTTCTTAGTAAGCTATTTCTTCAGAGTGACAAAGCAGAGTAGTATTAGTGAGTCCAGGACTTTATCATACTGACCAAGTTGAGAACACTGAGTTTGGCAGCCACAATGGAACCCCAAACAGAACTACACTTTCTTTCTCCAGTCCACCTTGGTCCATAGCAAGAATGCTGCTTACTCAACAACAGGAGGATATGGCCATGGTCAAGACACCTTCCTTCGTAGGGAAGACTTGTTTGTCATTGCCAGCAATGATTTGGACAATATAACCCTCCATCCTTCACCTAGGGCATCAGCAGCAATTCTGTGGCCATATGCTTTTCATAAAAGGTACAAAGTTTACGTTCATCATCTACTTCACTACCCCTGCTCTCAAAGAGTTGACATACTTTGCATTTGAGATCTGATTTTCTTTTTTTTTTAATTTATTTTTTATTGGTGTTCAATTTACTAACATACAGAATAACCCCCAGTGCCCGTCACCCATTCACTCCCACCCCCTGCCCTTCTCCCCTTCCACCACCCCTAGTTCGTTTCCCAGAGTTAGCAGTCTTTACGTTCTGTCTCCCTTTCTGATTTTTCCCACATATTTCTTCTCCCTTCCCTTATATTCCCTTTCACTATTATTTATATTCCCCAAATGAATGAAAACATATAATGTTTGTCCTTCACCGACTGACTTACTTCACTCAGCATAATACCCTCCAGTTCCATCCACGTTGAAGCAAATGGTGGGTATTTGTCATTTCTAATAGCTGAGGAATATTCCATTGTATACATAAACCACATCTTCTTTATCCATTCATCTTTCGTTGGACACCGAGGCTCCTTCCACAGTTTGGCTATCGTGGCCATTGCTGCTATAAACATCGGGGTGCAGGTGTCCCGGCGTTTCATTGCATTTGTATCTTTGGGGTAAATCCCCAACAGTGCAATTGCTGGGTCGTAGGGCAGGTCTATTTTTAACTCTTTGAGGAACCTCCACACAGTTTTCCAGAGTGGCTGCACCAGTTCACATTCCCACCAACAGTGTAAGAGGGTTCCCTTTTCTCCACATCGTCTCCAACATTTGTTGTTTCCTGCCTTGAGATCTGATTTTCATGTAAAAAAATGTATCAATGCAGGATACATGCAGGCATTAAATGTTTAGAAAATCGTTTGAGTGGCTCATGGAATTTCTGCAAGCCCAGGCACTTGGAAGAACCAAACTCGGAGCAGGAAGAAAGAGCAGCTGTCAAGGCAGATCCAGAGTGAAAAGTCACAGCTCATGATCCCACTGACAGTACACTTTTGCAACTGTTCCTCTAGAGAAAATACCTCTTCAGATAAAACAAAGAGTAACAATAAGGAAAATGCTCCATCCCTGCTTTCCTGCATTTTTTTTGGTTACTGCCTCCAGAATTAATATTTTAGGCAGGTACCTAGGTCATGTGTTCATCCAAGCTTTCAGGAGATATAGCTTTGTTTGTGGGTGGCAGTCTCAAGATTTAGAAAATGGGTAACTTCCCAAACAGTAATAGATGGTTCATAGAATATGGAGAAATTAAGATGATGAATATCCACTCTGTACCTTTAACATGCTCAAACAAAATTCTAGGTAATACAGAAGAGTATATTGAAATGCTTTCTGATCTTTAAAAAATAGAAAAATACCTTAGTCTGGATTTAAGACACAAATGCATTTATACATTCTGTGGCATAAAGTTACTATTTTACAGTTTTCTCCATGCAGTAAATGAGTACATTTTATTCAGATCTTAGTATGTTAAAAATTTTTCTTTGTCTCTGCAGTTATCTATAGAATATTAAATCTACGTAATAGTATATATTATCAATATTATATGTAATGTATATGTAATATATATTACATGTGTATTTTATTATATATTATCTGTGGATTATTTCATACTTCATATTTTTGAGGAAGATCTAGTCACAATTCATCTGCTCTTAAACTATGCAAATATAAAATCTAACTTGTTAGAATGGCATTAACAGCTGTAATCTGTGGGGTGCCTAGGTGCCTCAGTTGGTTAAGCCATTTGCCTTTGGCTCAGGTCATGATCTCAGGATCCTGTGATCTATCCCCTCAGTAGGCTGTGTTCAGTGTGTAATCTGCTTCCCCCTCTTCCTTTGCCTCCTTACTCTGTGCTCTCTCTCTCTCAAATAAATAAATAAAATCCTAAAAAAAAAAAAAAAAACAACTTTTGTAATCTGTTCCCAACCTATCTTTCTGAAACCACATTCTTTTACTCTCTTCCATAAAGTTTATACTCTAACTTAACCTATTTTCTAACTGTGGCATATGTTTTTATAATTCTATGCATTTGCTTGTGATTTTACCTTGACCTAGAGGATTCTACCTGTTATTTGATCTCCTGAGAGAATATAATTGATATGTTAAAACACAAGATGCCTCTTTCCCTGTGAGCCTTTGTCAACTTTTCTGAAAAAGAAAATAGATACTATCTGGGTTGATTTAACTTTTATTTTTTACACTGTAAATGTAGTTGTGGAGGCCAAGAAAATTAAGGCCATTCCACCTTAAGTTTAGCGTTAGCACACCCACCTCGGGGTCCAAGTCCCTGCTCTGCTGTGTCCTGTATACTCGGACCCAAGCTCGAGCTTGTTGATAAACCCTCATGTACTTGTATTGGTGTCAGCTCCTTGGTGGTTTCTCAGATTTGCAATCTTGGGCACAACAATAGCAATACATTTACAATAGCTTCACAGGGGAGTTCTTTTGCAAGAGTATGAGGTCCTCAGGACCTGGAATTGTGCCTTCTATTTAATTGTGTGTGTGTGTGTTTGTGTGTGTGTGTAAAGTTGCCGAGAAAAATGTAAATGTTTACTAAATATCTGTTAAGTTAAATATCACCAAGGAGTGGTAAGTAATTAGAAAATATTCTCTCATCTGCTGATTCTTTAAATTTTACCAAAATTCTAAGGTGGTATAATTTTTAAATTTTTATGTGAAAGTTTTCCAACAACACATGAAATAGAGAATTTCCATAGCCACAAAATAAAATTGTAATTCTTAAGGGGTACTGTGTTCAAAGATTAAATTATGTTTGTCTGAAGTGGGAAAATTGATAAATATTAAACTAACAAGAATGCAAAATTAGTCATTTATTGACTCTAACTATGCATATTTATGCAAATATTATGCACATTCTCTGTGTTAAATGCTCCTTCTTGCTTTCATTCACTACCTGCATATACCACCTTAGAACCATGCAGAAAGTGAAGGAATTTAGGTTATGCTAGAAGAGTAAGTTTCAAATGAATTATTTTCTCAAAATATACTAGTGTTTGTTTGGGACCAATGTGAATTTTGTGCTTTCTTCTCTACTCCCTCCAAACCTCCAAATAATGCTTCCTCCTGCTTTGTTATCTTTTAATGTGCTGGCACACATTATTAAGTTGCCAGGCCACTTGTGAATATTTGCCAGGAAGTGATGTCATTTGGTGGCTTCTGCTATCCAGCCAAATAGTTGCATTCACCATCAGTTAAAATAATAATAACTACCATTTACTAAGTAAAGAGTGAGAGCCAGCTATTTGATAAACGTGCTAAATGAATTAGCTGTTTTAATCCTTAAATATTTTAAAAAGGATTGCTATGATATCATTTTAACTCATCAAGATTAATAGTTGGAGTGATGAGGGAAGGCTAGCTGAGGACAGAGCACAAGCTGACACCCCAGAAATGAGCCCCTCCCCCAAATGGGATATGTGTGACATTCCTCAGACATTCCTGGCTCCCCTAAAGCTAAGGGAAAGGAAAAACAAATACTTAATTTATAGAAATTACAGTCTTGTAGACATGAGTCTCAGTTTACAAAATGTCTTTGTGATTTACAAGAAAAAAAGCATTCTTATTAAAAACCTGATTTCCAGAAGAATACTCCCAACTATCTTAAAGTTAATGCTTTATTAGAAGGAAAAACAACCTTAACTTGACAATGGCAAGGCCTCCTGTGTCTCATAGGCCCTCTTTAGCAGGCAAAAATTCTTTTGAAAACCTCCCTTTTCCTTACTTCCCCCAACTCCTAAGTACATACTCAGCCAGCCACTCCTCACAACCCTGGGGTAGCTGCTCTTCCCGTCCGTGGGTCTTGTCCCTGTGCTTTAAAAAAACCACCATTTTGCATCAAAGATGTCTCAAGAATTCTTTCTGGACCTCATCCCAAACTGTACCTATATTTCAAAACTGCATCGGGACAGTTACAATATAGAATAATAAGGATTCAAACCAGGTTTCTACTGGATTTGTAAATCTGTGAAGACTTACTCTTTTCACTGCATTATCACTCATGGAAGAAAAAGTAATTAAAAAAAAAAAACAGCTCTGCAGGCTTTTTCAGATTCTGATATCTAGATAAGGCCTCTCTCTTAACTGAAGTCTATGGTATGGTTTTTATGCGTGTGTTTCTTCTCAGATAAATTACTGATGCCCAACTCATCTGCCTATGCTGTTTCCCCATTGAGAGTTTGTACTACCACACCCATCTGGTTATTAACCACACTCAGTTTTTAGTACTATAGAATGCCAAATGATAAGAAATATCACTAAGGTTGTCATTCTAAGTAGCAAGTAAGGATACAGAGTTTGCAAACAAAACCTATTATTTGTTAACAAACATAATCTATTTCCTTAAGATGTTGGAACAGAATAATTGATGAATCAAAGCAACTGAAGGCAAACTTCTGATCTTGACATGATGAAGTAGCTGGTTTTAAACTTACCTCTTATAGAAAACAATTATATAACTGGAAAAATTTATGAAGAAACCGTTATTATGCAGCAGATAATGCAAGACTGCTAGTCTTAAGAGAAATGAAGTAAGCTCTACATTTACTGCAGCCTTTTGCCTGGGAGCATTTTCTAAACTATGATGCAGAGAAATAAAATACAAGAACAAAAGCCAATCTCACTGGATGGAGAAAACAGAGAATGGAATGTGGAATTGCTAAGGCAGCTGGAATTTGCAAGACATGGTATTGGAGAGAGTTTCAAGATTTATTATAAAGCTACTGTGTATAAAGCTGTGATAATTAAGAGAAGGTGGGTATTGGCATCAAAATAGAAAAATAGCTCAAAGGAATAGACCAGAGAATCCAGACATGGATTTACAAATGTATGGCCAATTTTAATTTTACACAACAGCACCAAAAGAAATCAATGAGGAAAGAGAATTATTTTCAACAACTAGTACTGTAACACTGGATACTATATGAAAAGAATGAAGTTTAATTTCTAATGGCACCAAAGAAAAAATTACTAGAAATAAATCTTTGACCTAAATATGAGAGCTACAATTTGGGGAGTTTTTAGAAGAACGTGTGGAAGAATACTTTCTCACATTGTGGTAAGTAGAGATTGTTATGACACAAAAGGCACTGTTATGGATTACATTATGTCCCCCTCCTCAGATTCGTCTGTTGAAGTCCTAATTCTCAGTACCTCAGATTATGACCTTATTTGGAAGAAAAATTTTGCAGATATAATTAGTTAAATTAAGATGAGGCCATTGAAGCAGGCTTTACTCCAAAATTATTGGTGTTCCTATAGGAAGGGGACATTTGGAGATAGACTTACTCAGAAAGATGGTATAAAGACACAGGGAAAAGACAGCTATCCACAAAGCAAAGAGAAAGGCCTCAGAGAAATCAACCCTCTTGATACCTTTATCTCAAACTTCTAGCTTCCAAAATTCTGCCAATAAATTGCTCTTGTTTAAACCAATCAGTTTGTGGTACTTTGTTATGGCTGCCCTAGTGAACTAATATAGGCCTAACCATAAAAGAAAAAAAATCCTAAAATTATAAATTGCTTTTCCCATAAAAATTGAAAAAATTTTCTCAGCAAAAGGTACAATTAAGAAAGTGAAATGAAAATGAAAGCAGTAGCAGTAGACTGCAAGAAAACATCTGTGATACATATCACATCTCCTTAACAAAGGACTCGGGCAAAATATATAATATTGTCTTATAAAGCATAATACTCAAATAACCTAATTTAAAAAATGCGCAAAAGCCATCAACTAGTATTTAATATAAAAAAAGATGTCAGAATGCCAAACACATAAATAAATACTCAATATCATTTGTCACTATGGAAGTGCAAATTAAAATCTCAAGACACCACCCTATGTTCACTAGAATTGTGAAAATGAAACACACACACATAAGCACATACATCGACCATATCTATTGCTAGGAAGGATATATGGTATAAGGATAGAGCCCAAAAAGTGACAGTTCGTATTTAAAATAATAGAACTTCTTTCAGATAGTATCTTTTAAAAATATCTTATTTATTTATTTATTTATGAGCGAGCGAGTGAGTGAGAGAGAGATAGAGCTAGAGAGAGAGACAGGGAATCTGATGTAGATCCATGCTCAGCACAGAGTCTGACCTGGGGCTTAATCTCATGACCATGAGATCATGACCTAAGCCAAAACCAAGTCAGGTGTTTGAGCCAAACAGATGCCCCTCAGGTACTATTTTTTAGTGTTTTATGCATTTAATCTTATGCTAACCTTATGACACAACAATTCTACTTCTAGATTTATTAAGCATATATATGCAAAAATAATCATACAAAAAATTAGATTAGCTTTATTAATAAATACCCAACCTAGAAATAACCCATATGTCCATCCATTGCGGAATGAATGGACAGACTGTGGCATTCCTGTACAATGGAACACTATTCTGCAATAACAAATGATTCACTAATATATGAAGAAACATGGATAAGTCTCAAGAGCATTGGAAACTGTGGAAGATGGCAGACACAGAAGACTGCATATTATGTTTCTCCACATATGTAAAGTTCGACAATAGGCAAATATTTTATAATGGAAACAGAAATTTGAATGGTTTTTGTCTAGTAGCAGAGGAGCCATTAACTAGAAGGGGCCCTGAGCTGTATTAAAATACATCAGTACTAACATATAAAGATCCAGTACTGAAATTAAAAGCCTAAAATTAATATATTAAAAATTAAAATTAGCAATGAACTAGGGCTGAGTATGTGGAGTTTGAAATTTCAGAAGTGATAACATCTCTATTTTTATGACAATGATTTTGATTTATATGGCAAAAAAAATGGCCTTTATATCTTATTAGGTTGAAAACCCTTATAACCAAGGGTGACTCAAAAAATTGAAATATTTATGAAGCATGGTAAAGCAGACTGTAGAAAACTGCTATATTTAGGTAGTCTATGTACACTTATCTATGTATTTATATCTACAACTATATCCATTTCTTTTTTTATATCCATTTCTTTATTGATATATAACTTGCCATGATTTAGAGAATCATAGGAAGAAGAAACAGCAAATCAAAGATTATGTTTCTTATTAATTTCTTTGGCATTGCACAAGTTTATTTTTTCCTATTCTTAACACATTTTGACTTTGAGTTCCACAATCTACCTATATGAGTTCAGAGACTATTTCTTGATTAATTTCTTTTTTTATTACTGTTTATATGTATACAGACTTAAATAGGTGGCATATAACTTCAATGGTTTTTATAATCAAGTGCATTTTAAAAATGATTTGTCCAGGACCATATGTTCAGCAACTTCTGTATGTAGGCTGCTGAAGACAACAGGGTGTTTTTTTTCTAGACATGCTCAATGACCCCAGAGTCTACTTGACTCCTTAACTGATGTTTTGCTATTTTTCTCGTATCCATCTGATAAAAATCTGTACAGAGTTAGATGAACTGGAAAATACTAAATATAAACTAACTTTTTTGATAAGTTTTGGTGGCACACCAAAGCTCAAGGAGCCCTGAGGGTTTTAGTTGGCAGGTGTTTGCAAAGGGTCATTTACATCTGATAAGGTGCAAACACCTGCTTCCACTTAAATCACTTAAAGGAAGGGAGGAAGAAGGTGACTTCTGCCATCTTCCTTAAACTTCCTAATGACTTCCAGGTGGTACAAAAGAAACCACAGAATTTTATCAAAAATTGTGCTCTAAATTTTTCCATTTAGTCAAAATTTGGAATTAACTTTTCCATATCTCTGGGAGAAAGGAAACTATAGAAGTGTATTTTCAGTGGTTTCAATATGACCTCTGCTTTACTTTAGTTTTTAAAGTTAAATGAGTGTCTATATTATGAGTGAAATACAACTATGGCTTGAAGCCACTTCTATACAGCCTTCAGACTTTATTCTGATCAAGAGAAAGATATTGGACTTTATGCAGTTAACAAGGAATTTCATATGAAACTATGCGATATGGTCACTACTCCTATCATTTCCTTTGTCTGCCTTACTATTTTTTTTAATATTTTTATTTTTTATTTATTTATTTTTTTTAGTTTTATTTTTTATTGGTGTTCAATTTACCAACATACAGAATAACCCCCAGTGCCCGTCACCCATTCACTCCCACCCCCCCCCCCCCCGCCCTCTTCCCCTTCTACCACCCCTAGTTCATTTCCCAGAGTTAGGAGTCTTTACGTTCTGTCTCCCTTTCTGATATTTCCCACACATTTCTTCTCCCTTCCTTTATATTCCCTTTCACTATTATTTATATTCCCCACATGAATGAGAACATATAATGTTTGTCCTTCTCCGATTGACTTACTTCACTCAGCATAATACCCTCCAGTTCCATCCATGTTGAAGCAAATGGTGGGTATTTGTCATTTCTAATAGCTGAGGAATATTCCATTGTATACATAAACCACATCTTCTTTATCCATTCATCTTTCGATGGACACCGAGGCTCCTTCCACAGTTTGGCTATTGTGGACATTGCTGCTAGAAACATCGGGGTGCAGGTATCCCTGCGTTTCATTACATCTGTATCTTTGGGGTAAATCCCCAACAGTGCAATTGCTGGGTCGTAGGGCAGGTCTATTTTTGACTCTTTGAGGAACCTCCACACAGTTTTCCAGAGTGGCTGCACCAGTTCACATTCCCACCAACAGTGCAAGAGGGTTCCCTTTTCTCCGCATCCTCTCCAACATTTGTGGTTTCCTGCCTTGTTAATTTGCCCCATTCTCACTGGCGTGAGGTGGTATCTCATTGTGGTTTTGATTTGTATTTCCCTGATGGCAAGTGATGCAGAGCATTTTCTCATGTGCATGTTGGCCATGTCTATGTCTTCCTCTGTGAGATTTCTGTTCATGTCTTTTGCCCATTTCATGATTGGATTGTTTGTTTCTTTGGTGTTGAGTTTAATAAGTTCTTTATAGATCTTGGAAACTAGCCCTTTATCTGATAGGTCATTTGCAAATCTCTTCTCCCATTCTGTAGGTTGTCTTTGAGTTTTGTTGACTGTATCCTTTGCTGTGCAAAAGCTTCTTATCTTGATGAAGTCCCAATAGTTCATTTTTGCTTTTGTTTCTTTTGCCTTCGTGGATGTATCTTGCAAGAAGTTACTGTGGCTCTACTCTTTAATAATTATGGAAACCTACTGAGAAAGAACCCAAGGTCAAAAAGTCCAAATTCTTCACCTTAACAAGTAGAATATGTAAGGGGAAAATAATTAATGATTAGTAGAAGACAAAATTTACATGATAGGTATTTTGGTTCAGTCCCACACTTATATCATAACTCAGTGCTTCTGATCTGCCATTTTATCCGTCATTTCAAATATAAACCCATTTCTGCACAAAATATTAGCAGTTCAGCTTAAATATATATTCATGCAGTTCATTAAGGATCTGATGTTAATTTTTCTAAGAAGGACATACTGCCTGGCCTACTTTTCACAAAATTAGAATGGGGAAATTAATGAATAAAGTCCCTCAGAGTTTAAGACAATTTTTTTTGCCCCCATTTAGTTCTTTAGTTTAAGGTTGTAATATTTGTTCTGGAATGAACCCTGGATTAAGCAGTTAAATATGTATATTCGTTAGAGAGGTGCTTGTCTTAGGTTGGAAGACATATGTCATGAGTAGGAATCATATAGGCCACTTTTGGAGAAACCTAGCTCACATACATGAGACATTTAAAATGCCTTCCCATATAAAGTCCTTGTCTGGTTTCCAAGAATTATTGTTAGTGTTGGTGCCTTTGAGGACACTGGGCACTTCACATGACCAATGGCTTTCATATGTGCTTTCTCACTGTCCCTTTCCTGAACCTCTAACAACAGATTCAATGGGAGATCCTTTCAGAAAGCAAAAGAGAGATATATTTATCCATCCAGTAGGTGCAGTACCTCACTTTTTCCCCTAAAGTATCACATGGGTTGTTCTAATGAGATGCTTTGAAATCCATAGTCTTAAAACAAGAGTTTATTATTTTTGATAAAGATGAGCCATAGATTACCACGGAGTGAGCAATGATTTTCTCTGCCCCTCATAGGTACATATTTAGCACCAGATCCCATAGGTTCATATATCCATGGATGTAGAAAGTACTTTAATGGCACGCACATTTCTACAGACAGATCAAGTGTTATTAACCAAAAATGAGTCCCCCACCACTGTCTTAGAAGGCATAGAAGAGCCAGTCAGATCAGAACCAGAGTAAATATGATGGCTTGGAGATGCAACTTACCTTTTAGCAAGTGCGTTTTGTTTCTTCATTCCTCTACTTTATGAAATCAAAAATATAATACTTTAAAATATTGACTAGAGCTTGGGACAACTGTTTGGAGGTGACCTTTGGCCCATACATTGTATTCTTTATGGGGACACTGCATGGCCACCTTTGAAAATTGTGTTATTTAAAAAATCCAAAATTCAAAAATTGAATTTTGAACTCAGACATGAATTTAAGTTCAAATTATGCTTTTCCTGTGTTGTGAGGTAAATAAATGGTTCTCATAGAACTCAGAAAGAACTAGTTCATTGAATCCTCTGTCCATTTCCACATAGGTAAAGGGGAATAAATAAAAGTAACTACTTCTTTGAATGACAGTGTAGGATAAATAATCCTTGTTTTAGTGATCATCGATATTATCATGATTTTGATGATTTGATATGGAACATCTTAACTCCCATAGTTTGGTCATGTTGAGATGCTGAAGTTTTTGGAATATCTCTACCTGTACTCATCCGTATTTATATTCATATTCATACACACATACATATACACTCACCACACACATGTTCCAAACTTGAGCAGTCAAGCATTACTTTTTATTCCTCTTTTTCACCCAACACAAATACATCTAAGATACTATAAGGTGAATGAATAAATATATAGTATTTGTTCATCAATGTCCACAAATACCTGAGTTCCTATTGAACTTTAGAATCCTGCCAATACTGAGTGCAAATTTTTGTGAGCAAAGTTAGACAATAAATGTACAAAAAACTAGAATAATTTCATATATTGTGAGGGCTAAAGTGTAAAACAATAATGTGATAGATACTGTTTGAAGAAGTACTAACAATAGTGTAGTGGAGCATTGTAGTGGAGCATACAACCCATTTGCCAAATTAGGTATAGAGGGACTGATATTTCAGTTAACTCACAAATGATGACAAACAGCCAGCTGTGTGAAACAGTGTCCTTGCTCAAAGAAATTACATTTAAGGGGCACCTGAGTAACTCAGCTGGTTGAGCACTGGACTCTTCGTTTTGGCTTAGGTCATGATCTCAGGGTCATGAGACCAAGCCATATGTTGAAATCCACACTCATAGGGGAGTGTTTGAGATTCTTTCTCTCCCCCTCTCCCTCTGCCCCTCCCCTGCTCTCTCTCTCTCTCAAAATAAATAAATCTTTAAAAAATTACAATAAAACATTAAAGGCCAACATGCAAGAAGCCAATATGGCAATAGAGATCAAGTAAGGTCACATAGGCTTTGATGAAGCATATAAATGTTAGTCTAATAACAATGGGAAGCAATTTAAAAGCACTAGAAATGCATTTTTTTTAATTATTTCACCTCTTGAACATTTGTGAAAGTTCCACCTTTCCATTTCACTGCTTTTTTGGGAAAAACTATTATTTTTCACTACAGTATAATCTATCAAGAAGTCTCTTGGGTTCTACATTCATAATATGTTGAGGATATGACCAAACTCCCATTTTTACCACTTTGGTTCAAACCACCATCATCTCATGTTCAAATCACATCCTGTCTTAGGTTACATTCCCAGTAAGCTGAATCAAAGGCAGAGCTTCACATGGAAGAAGTTTATTAAAGACAGTCGTTGGGGACCCCTGAGTGGCTAGTGGTTGAGCGTCTGCCTTCAGCTCAGGGCATGATCCCAGGGTCCTGGGATTGAATCTCACATCGGGCTCCCTGCAGGGAGCCTGCTTCTCCCTCTGTCTGTGTCTCTGCATCTCTCTCTTTCTGTCTCTCATGAATAAATAACTTAAAAAAAAAATAAAGACAGTCCTTGGAGTTAATACCCATGAAGAAGTAAAGAAAGTGGGATCAGGTGAACATGAACTGCTGAGCAATCACAAAACAAGATTATAGCTGATATTTTAAGGTTCTAGAAGCTAAAATTTCTTCATAGTTGTCCCATCTTCAGGCAAGCATCCCAGGCTTTTCTACTTTCTATAACTAGTAGTGACTGTTTTTAGAGTAGCCTCAAAGGAGGTAGCATGACTTTAGGCAAGGCGGTACTCCTAGGCTGATAGCAATCCCTGCTGAGAGATTCAGCTGAGACCTCTCAGTCACAAGTAGTCCACAGTAGCTGGAGCAATGAATACCCAGGTCTGAAATAAGGATCTGGGTGATATACCACAATGATCACTTAATCTCCTTACTTCAAATAATACATTCTGGGAAAAGCTCTTTGAGGATTTAGTTGGTTTCTTTTCCTGGAAAGATGAACATGAAAAACATTAGTGGGTGAACTCATGATCTTGTGGATCCCATGGTCAGGCACTCTCCTTTCTGGAGCCAGTGGTAAGTGAGGAACTGTTTGTCAATTGATGCAAATCTTCCACTAAGAATAGCATGTCCTAACTTAGCGCACTGTGAGTCTGCATTGTGATTGTACTTTTGGGCTTCCATAACTTCTACACTGGGTCTTTCCTCCTCATTGATATAGCACAGTTTGAACATAGGCTGCGGAGTCATATCTTACTTTGTACCTTACTCAAAGTGGGTAGACTTATGTCAGTAAGTTGGTTAGAGTGATAGCCTCAAGTGTGTAATATGCGTCTTCTAAACAATGCAGAAACTGAAAAAAATTTTGGAATAATTTTAAGTATTATTCCAAGTATTATTTTGGAATAATTTGAAGTAATTATGAATGTGAATTAGACTGTGTAAAAATTTATCTTTGAAAGTGATGAAAATAGTTAGAAATGTGGTTTTGATCGGACATAGATTTATGGGGAGTTAAGGAATGTGATATTAATGGGACATCAATTTATGAGAATGACTCTTAAGTTCTCTAAAATCTAGGATAATGCATATTGAAGAAATAGGATGTATATTTTTAAAAATTTATTGTATATTTTTAAACTACTTTCACAGATTCTTCACATACAAGGATTATATGACTGGTGGGCCATGGCCAGGCTAATCACATGGGAGCATCTAATATATATGAAGACTTAGCAAAAAAATGTATTATTACCTAATGATGGTCTCGCAAATGTTTCCTTAATGGAAATAGTATGGATTCTTGAGTGCTGACACACCCTTCTGACCCTTTAGGCACTGCTATCCTATCTTTCCTCTTGTTGTAGTCCATTCTTTAGAAATTTGAGTTTCTGTCTTTTACTCTTTATATTTCCAGATTTCTTTATTTAATTCAATTTTCTTTCCATCCTAAATATTTCACTAAAATAGTTTTTGCTAAAGCCACTAAAGTTCATTTTCAATCCTCATCTTTACCACTCAGAGGCATTCAATGGTATTAACCTTTTCCTATTTCCTTAAGCAATGTTCCTTTATTTTTTGTCATATCAGATACTCATTTTACTTCTTACTTCATCACTTACTCTTGATAGGTTTTCTCCCTTTCTCTAAAAGTGGCCTTAGGCCTTGTTTAATTCTTAGTCTACATTCATTTCCTATAAGACCTCATCTGAACCTTAGTTTCAAATACTTTTTCTCTGTTAATAATCCTACTTATTAGGCCCATCAGATATCTCACAGTAATCTCAAATTCAACCTGTCCAACAAGTATTTGTTAATGTCTAAATGTCTTATAGTTTCAAATGTTTCTTGCCTCAGTGAGTAAGACTACTATCAGTTTATAACAGAAGATTATATATATATTATATAGTGGGTGGCTAAAACAATGAATTTTTTTTTTCTCACAGTTCCAGAAGCTGGGAAATCCGAGATCAAGGTGCTGACAGAGTAAGGTCTGGTAAAAACCCACTACCTGGTTCCTCCTAGTTTGCAGATGTCCATCTTGTTATATCTTTATAGGAGGAGGAGAGATCATCTCTTTCCAGTCTATTTTTTTATATGGGTACCAATTCTAATCCTGAGAGCTTCACTCTCATGACCTAATCACCTTCCAAAGATCCAACCTCTAAACACCATCACATTGGAGATTGGGGCTTCACAGTTTGGGTGGTAGGGGGAACACAAATATTCAGTTTATAGAACTCATCCTTAGTGCTTCACTCTCTCAAAAACAGCAAAAGAGCCAAGAAAACAAACAATATAATGTCTAGGTTCCCTTTATTATCCCTATCAAATCTACGTATTTGTATTCATCTCTACTGTCACTATGGTTTCTGGGTTATCATCTCTTCATGGACCGCTGTAAAGACCTCACTACTGGGCTCTCTTATTAATAGGATCACACTTTAAAGTCATTACTTACAAGTAGGCAGAGTAATCTTTTAAAATGCTAATATGATCTTATTGCCTAGTTTCTAGAAACCATTTAATGTAGTCTCATTGCAGGCTTTATTCAGAATTTTCATTAAAATCCAAGTCCTTCCTCCCTGCCTTCATCTCAGGTTAGCCACTCTCATTTTAGCCACAATGATCTTCCCATTCTTCAAATACACTAA
Source organism: Canis lupus dingo (assembly GCF_003254725.2). Taxonomy (NCBI): domain Eukaryota; kingdom Metazoa; phylum Chordata; class Mammalia; order Carnivora; family Canidae; genus Canis; species Canis lupus. Next base: position 4,252,034 of record NC_064258.1, read on the forward strand.
TTTCTTCCAAGCAGATATTTTGCCCCTACTTTTTCTTTTCTGCTAGAATGTTTTATTCTCCCCACTCCATCAATCAACCCCAATTTGCCTAATTAATTTCTATTCACCCATCAATCATACTTAATCATAATTTTCAAAAGGAATGACTTCCATAGCAGCATATCCGATCAAGTCTCTTGGTTCTATGGTAACATATATGTTCCTTTACTTCTGAATACTAAATATGTTCGAATATTAATATGATTGATTGATTTCCTTCCTTATACTTCATTAAAATAAAAGCTTCATGAAAACAGGGTCCCTGTTGATTTTTGTTAAGTTGATTTATTTCCCCAAATTTAGCATATTGTTTGACATAATGTAACTATTCAATTATTCCTTTGTAGACAGAATAAGTGTATGAATAATTCAGTCTGTAACCAATATTTTATGTGAGCTAGGGATAATTAAAATGGTTCATAATGAAAAAAATTACATATCAAAAATAATGCAAGAAGAACACTCTACTAAAAATCTATTAAGAAGGCTTAATTAAATCCTCATAAACTTCCTGAATGGATTATATTTTGTCACATTGCATGACTTAATTCATGGCTTTTTGAACACAGTCACTCCTTCACTTGAGTACTGACCAGTGAGAGAGGGGAGATATGCAGAGGCTGGTATGGGAGGAACACTGGCTTTGAGTTGGAAAGGGCCAGGAACCATGGATTGAGATTAAGATGGAAAAGTGAGGCATTGAAATTGTTATTCTTCATCTCTCATGCACAGTCCTGGTCAGATCATTGCTTACCATTGGTTAATACAAAGGAACAAGACAGCAAAGCCAGCTAGGAAAGAAAAAAAAAAAAAAGTTCACCACCTGCTATATGGAGGAATGGAGGATGGTGTAGAGATTTAATTGCAAAGAAAGAATTCAAGTGGGATATATGCATATGAACATACAACACCAATTAATGATTTAAGAAACAAACCCAGAAAAGTCAGAATACCAGGGGCTTCTTAACTTGATAAATTTGGAATATAAGAATACTACTGCAAATACCATTTTAAATGTAGAAATGTTGATGAATTTCTTTCCAGTATGAAAAGAAGGTTGCCTTCTTACTTGTCACTAGTAGTGTTCAAAAAGATGCTGGAAATCTTAGAGTAAACAATAAAACAAGTGAAGTGAAATAAGTGGAAAAAGGATAGCGGGGAAGACACTATATTATATTTTATGTGGGCTCAATACATAAATATCAATAGCATTCCTCTCTAATAATCAACAAGAAAATAAAAACAAAACTATTTCAAATAACAACACAATCTATAGAATATCTTGGAAATTATCTAAAATAAGTGAACACAATTTTATGGAGAAAACAGTTACATGTTTAGATTTTCTAAAGCAAATTGTGTAGATCTCAAATGCATAAAAGTTTAAGAAAAAGTGGAAAATGTAACATATTTATTATTTGTAATGTAATAGCACACCTGTATATTAAAGTATATGTAAAGCAGAGGAGAATATCATTCAAAGGTTTACATCTAAACAAATATCTGGTGGACTTAAGAAACTCTACATATATTACAGGAATTACTTAAACGAGCAAGGAGATGAGATTGGAAGTGGGGATTAAAAGAAAATATACACTTTAAAAATAAAATCATTCTATCTATATTCTTGAAATTTTGATTTTATTAGTTCTTAAAAATAAATGGACCATTTTTTATATACCCCAAATGAATGAGACCATATAATGGCACTGAGGTGGGCACTTGATGGGATGAGCACTGGGTATTATTCTATATGTTGGCAAATTGAACACCAATAAAAAATAAATTTATAAAATAAATAAATAAAAATAAATTAAAAAATAAATAGACCAGTAACACTAAATCAGAAAAACGTCTTTGTCTCTGAATCTCAGTCTTTAGGATTTCATATTATTTATGAGTTTTTAATGTTAGACTATCAGCTGCTTTTTTAACCATCCTCATAATATATTTGTCAATTTCAGATTGCCATTTATCAATTGCCTTGATATTTTATCCAGATTTCCTTTTACTTTGCTATCATGATGATTTAAATGTCCAAAACCAATATGAATCATGAGAATTTTTTTGCACATTTCTATAGTTATCTCTGCCACAATATTTATTCACTTAGTTGCTTAATGTTTGTTACTAACTGCCATAAATCAAGCCCTGGAGTGATATTCAAAAATGCTTTCGAGCATACCTCTATGACAATCTTTAAGTATGTAAGTTACAAATTACAAATTAAATATTCAATATAAGAATAAAAATAATATATTAGTAGAAATCAGAGTGAGTACGTCAGAATGATAGTAATACAGGATTCAGAATTAATAAGTATGTATTTATTAGTATATGCATATATATTATGTATTTTATGTTTCACCTTGCTTAATTCACCCAAAATTCTCGTAACGCAAGTTTTAATTTCATTCCCTGTGTGAAAGGCTTAGAGAAACTGAGTTAATGGTCTGCATTTAGATTTTCAAACATTGAGTCAGAATTTTTTTTTTAAGATTTTATTTGTTTATTCATGAGAGACAATGAGAGAAAGGCAGAGACATAGGCAGAGGGAGAAGTAGTCCCCACAGGGAGCCTGATGTGGAACTGGATCCCAGGACTCTAGGGTCATGACCTGAACCAAAGGCAGACATTCAACCACTGAGCCACCCAGGCACCCCTGGAGTCAGAATTTAAACTCAAGAACTCTCCTAACTCAAGCATAAATTGACTAACAGGAGGATAGATAATTTTACAACAGCCAATAGTTTGGATGGTCTGGAGAAACAAACTGCAAAATTCAAAGAAGAATTAAGAATTATATATGTGACTTCCCATAGAATAAGAAATCAGACAATAGTTTCTTTCCATATAAAAAATTTAAATATTAGGCAGCCCAGGTGGCTCAGCGGTTTAGTGGCGCCTTCAGCCTAGGGCCTGATCCTGTAGACCCAGGATCGAGTCCCACATCAGGCTCCCTACATGGAGCCTGCTTCTCACTCTGCCTGTGTCTCTGCCTCTCTCTCTCTCTTTCATGAACGAATAAATAAATAAAATCTTTAAAAAAATTTAAATATTAAGTAAAGTTATTAAACAAAGTAATTTTTGTTGAAAAAGAATCTCTTTCAAATACCTATTCTTTTCTACAGACTGGACAGCCCTAGACAGAAATGAAAATGGAAGCATCCAACTGTGGTGGACTACATGGCCAGGCTAGCAACATGGACACCTCTAATTGATACAATGACTCAGTAAAATATAAAATGTGTGATTATATAACTATGGCCCTGTAAATATTTCCTTACATGGAAAATAGTGTGGATCCTTGAGTACTGACATATCCCTCCAACCATCTAGCCAAATGTGGTACAAAAAGCTAAGGCTCAGGGTCTATACCCCTGGGTTCTCTCACCTGTGGATAAGGGTTCCATCAGGGCTGCTTAGATCAGAGAAAATTGAATATATTTTTATGAAGAATAAAGGAAAACAGCAGTGAGCCACACCACTTCTATTAAACTTAATATTATGTGAATCTTTTGCGCTTCTTGTGTGCTAAACTGATAGTAAACTAAAATTAAGACAATTTGTCTTCCTCTCCAGTTCTTCAACCTGGAAGAGCTTGGAACTGGTCTGCTTTGGCTGAATCATATTTTGTTTCAGGACCTGTCAATAACTGCCTTAGTAACCTCCTGTGTTTTGAGAATTAAAAGTCTCATGTTTCCTCTTATATTCCAAAAATTCTCTTTCAGGTTTCTGTGAGATCTGCCCTAACCAAATAGCATCTCATATCTGCATGCTTTTGTTCCTTTTCATTTGCATTGAAATGGGTCTGCGTCAGGTCCCAAATCCCTTATGGTCCTTCTGTGTGCAGTCAATTACACTGAAAAAGCTAATTTGTGCTAAGTTTTTAATGGTCCATTTTACTGCCCTTCTGAGAAATCATATTTATCTGCAATACCAATCCCAAGTAATATGGTCAACCTGAAGGAATTACAGTATCATTGGAGGTTGAGACTAATGAAAGCATTCCACAGAATGACCACACTTATTTATTCTCCTAAATCTCAAAGAGGTAGAGAAGAGGCATTTAGAGCGAGAGTTGCGGAAGAAAGTGGTTGATATGGTTGCTGCTGCTAGATAACTAAACACAGTAATTTCTCGGAGGATTCATATTACAATCTTATGCTTGTCTGTTGTAGCATCTTAATATGAACCTAAATGTATAGAGTCCTCCCATTTCATCACACAGAACGTGGTCCTTCCAACTTCTGTGCCTTATCATAGACTATTTTCTTGCTATGTCCTTTCTTTTCTTATGAAATTGTGTTCATTCTTTAAGACCCAGTTAAAACATTACCTCCTCTGTAAGACACTCCTGATGTTCTTAGGAAAGTTCCATCTTGCCTTTCATCATCTTATTATAATGTGGTTTACAAGATAAATATAGTAGTCCTCACACTGTATGATAGTTAACTGATAAGGCAAATAAATGAATGAATAGATGAATATAAGATCTTACAAAAATGTAAAATAATGAGGAAAAACAAGGAAGCTGCTTCTAGCAGTTACAATAAGAAGGATTATTGTAATGGTTAACTTTATACGTCAGCTCAAGAGGGCCACAGGGTGCGCAGATATTGAATTAAATAAACATTTCTGGGTATGTCTGTGAGGATGTTTCCAGATGAGATTAGCATTTGCATTGGTAGGCTGAATAAAGCAGATTGCCCTTCCCAATCTGGGTGAGCACCGTCCAATCTGTTGAGGGCCTGATAGAACAAAAAGGCTGAGGAAGGGCAAATGTACTCTATCTGCCTGACTGCTTGAGCTGGATATAGGTCTTCCCTTGCCTGCAGACTGAAACTTATACCATTGATTTTCCCTATCCTCAGGATTTTGGATTTAGACTGGAACTACACTGCTGGACTGCCTGGGTCTCCAGCCTGCAGGTAGAGATACAGACTGTGAGACTTCTCAGCCTCCAGAATCATGGGAGCCAATTCCTTATAATAAAACATCTCTCTCTCTCTGTATCCATATATACATACAATGGTCCCTGACTTATTATGATGGTTCAACTTACTGCTTTTTGACTTTAGAATGGGGTGAAAGAAATAGACATTTAGTGGAAACTACTTTTAATTTTAATCTTTTCCAGGCTAGAAATATGGTAGGATATTCTTTCATGATATTGGGCAGCAGCAGCAAGCTGCAGCTCCCAGCCACAGAATCACAAGGATCAACAACTGGTATGTTTACAACCATTCTGTACCCACAGGAACATTGCTTTTCACTTTCAGTATAGTATTCAATAAATTACGTGAGATATTCAATACTTTATTTTAAGACAGGCTTTGTGTTAGATAATTTTGCCCAACTATAGGCTAATATAAGAGTTCTGAGCACATTTAAAGTGGGTGAGGCTGAACTATGATTTTCAGTAGGTTAGGTGTATTATATGCATTTTCACCTTTATTTTCAAATCATAATGGGCTTTTGGGAAGTAACCCCATGGTAATTTCAAGAAGAACTGTATTTATATCTCCTGATGGTCCAGTTTCTCTGGAAAATCCTAATATAATTACTCTCTTAGTCAATTTGGGCTGTAACAAAATACCATATCCTGGGTGGCTTTGACGACACACATCTACTTTCACATTTAAGGCCAAGAAGTCCAAGTCAAAGTGCCAGAAGCTTTGGTGTCTGGTGTGAGCCCTCTTCCTTACCTGTAGACAGACTTCTTCCTGCTATGTCCTTAAATGAGGGATTGAGAGACAGCTCTGGTTTTTCCCTCTTCTTATAAGGACACTGACACTATCATGGGGCTCCATTTTTATGACCTTATCTAAACCTGATTTCCTCCTAAAGGCCCCACCTCCAAATCTCATCACATTGGGGATTAAGGAATAGGACTTCAATATATGAATTTAAGAAAGAACAAACATTTGATTTATAGCAGTTACTTAACTGATTTTAAGCACTTACTTTTTAAAGAAAAACATCTTATTCCTGTCATAGAGATATTCTACATATCAACATTAAGATATGTTCATAAATTATGAAATAGGGTTAAGAAATTGCAGTGAGCTTTTTGCAGTGAGCAATTACAGTGGAGTCCTGTGTCTTGATGACAGTATCTCAGTTCTCTTTTTGTTTCTCAAGCCAAGAGAAAAGAAAGAAAGAAGAAAGAAAGAAGAAAGAAAGAAAGAAAGAAAGAAAGAAAGAAAGAAAGAAACTAAGAAAGAAAGAAAGAAACTAAGAAAGAAAGAAAGTAAGAAAGAATTCTGACTGCATTTTTCAACAGAAGAGAATGGCAATTTAATTTATGACTACTTTCATAAGAGTTGAAAGAAAGAGAATTTTGTAAGTCTACTTGCTATTAATTCATGTCTCACTCATTTATGCCTCACTAGCAAATTTGGAACAGTTTTTGCTCCAAAGAAACTGGAACACAAAAATTTGTTGAAAACTAATGATAATCAATGAGTCAACAACCTACCAGGTTGTATGATAACTTCATGATGCATTTTGTCTTTACTGATATTAGTAAGATATTAGTCTTTACTGTTCAGAGCTTTTTAAATTTACTTTTGATCAAACAAAGCTATTATTCTTTTTTACACTTTGTGAATATCTGCTGCTTAATTATTCCCATTTTTGTTATTACTTTAGTTACTTCAAGAGAAGACGAGGTATTTTAATTGTAACTAGGGAGCAGCCATTTATATCTACATGTAGATATATATAATACAAAAGATTGTATTAAAATCTGGGAGCAATTTTAAGAGAAAGACATTATCTGTTATAAAATCTAGAACTTTTTGTATCTTGTGTAACATATTAAACATATTATGTTTAAATTAATATCATAAATAAAGAACATATATGGCTTAGTGGGTATAGTTTATATTAAAATATAATTGTTGGATCTTGTTGTACTATTTACAACACATTACCAAGTCTGCAGATATCTACATTCCTGGAGATGAAAGTCTTTTCATTCCAAGATGTGGTGTAGTCCATGTGGATAGACCTATCCTGAAGATACATAATGCACTCTAAAATACTGTTTGAATATAAGATATTTGAATAGAATCACTAGACCAAAATATCTGAAATTTGTCTCCAAGTTTTAAAGGTACCTTTTAAATGATTTTCTCTATTAGCCTAATTAAGCATGACAAATAACACAAATTCATAACAATTTTGAATTTGGCTTTTAAAAATACATTACTTTGTTATATTTCTAATTATATATTGCAGATTTCTAGTCTACTTAAAAAAATTCAAATATATGTATCCTAGGAATTTATTCAGTACCCGAACTAGTCAGCTATTTAATTTTCCTTGAATATGATTCCTCAACCATTGAGCTAGACATCTTGCTAATCATGCAGTTTATCTGCAGAATATGAATAGATAGCTTTAAGGATTGTGGTGACCCTCAGGAATGATATTTTTGATGATCACACAAATCCTAGGAATTTCTCTCCTACTCTTTCTCTGCCCATGAGTAAGCACAGCTGTGGTTATTAAAATACTGGAAAAAAGTAATGCTCTAATACTAGCCCTGCTAATCCCAGGAATTAAGTAATGCTTACTTTGCAATAAAACCAGCTGTTAGGGAGTCACAAGACAGGAATCCTCTTTCCAGGTTCTCTGTCAGTGACAAGTAGGCTGAAATAAATTAATACTATCTTTGCCATGCCAATTTGCCACACACAGGGGATATTTTCACATTTTCCTCTATTCTCTGGAAACAATCTATCGTTCAAAGTTGAATTAGCAGCGTATCTATGTTCTTGACACACATGTGCAAATTGATATTATTTTGCTAAGATATGATAATGTAGATATACTGGATATGAAATGATTATGCAGCTACATCCCCTTGACACCTGTGGCTAGGGACTGGATTGTTTTTTTAATGTTGTTAGGATGCGCCATTGTGTCCACTTGTCTAGTGGGAAGGGACAGGAAGTGAAAATTCCTTTCACCATGATGCTAATTGGAAATAACTCTTAACTGTCAATGTAAAATAGTAGAATATTCTACATGTAGAAAGTTGACCATCACTTCTCAGAGTAAGCAAGACAGGCAAAATCATTGCCCAACAATGAAGAAGTGTTATGATTTAAAATATGAAAGGCAGGGAAGCTAAAATAGATATATTTTCCCCTTATCTCCTACTTACTACAGCTAAATATCCCAGAAAATTATATATAAAACAAATACTAGAATACCTTGACAGGTGGGGACAAACAGGCAGCTTGTTTAGGAACTTCCAGGAGCCAGAGAGTAAAAGCTACCAGTTCCCTGGGTTTTTATTTTCCCTTATATGGTCCACACTTGAAGCTAAAGTAGCTAGAAATTCAGAAACACCAATGTGGGCAGGAAAAAACAAAAATCAAGCCTCAACCAAAGCTTATCTGTGCTAGACCTAAGACTGGGCTCAAAGTAAAGCTATCCATTCTTACCACTCTTCTTAATATAATGCTAGAAGCTCTACTGAGTGTAATAAGACAAGACTAGGAAATGATAGGTGTATGGTTTAAACAGGACTTCTCTTGCTCCTAGTGATGTTTGATTTCTTTTTGGGAAAGGAGAAAGAAGGCCTTGAAGCATGGAGGAAGGAGACAATGCCTAAAGTCCATCAAGTGTAACATGAAAGGCAGGATGCCAAATGGCTATGTCTTATGGGAATGGGAGCTCTCTGCCCTGCAGAAAGAAACAACAGAAAACTTGACTAATACTCATATCAGTTTTGCCAACTTGTTAGTTTGTTGCCTAAATTCACAGTACCCTAGGGACTCTCAACCTGAGGACCTAAGTGGTGTTGGGTTAGTAGTAGTCCTAAGAACCGAAAAAAGCACATGCAGATCTCTGAAGGAGTGCATGTTCAATCCAGGCCCTAAAAATTTTCCATGGATCTACTTCTATGGAACACAAGCTCAGAATTGAATATCCCCAAATACATACTAAATATATTGCATACCATTTTGAAGAACAAAGCATCATGAATGTTGGTCAACAAAAATCAACTAGGATCTCTAGTTGAGATCAAAATTAATTTTGTCACTAGAATGACAAAGACTGGAGGTGACAAAAATTATACAAAGCAGAATATAAATTGTTTATTGATTTAAAAATCACTATCAAAAGTATGAGTTAAGAACAAGAGACTATAAAAATCGGCCAGAAAGATTTGAAAAGAATCTATAAAGAGATTCTAGAAATGAAAAACAAATCACAAAATGGTAGGATAATGAACAAATTAGAAACAGCTGAGTAAAGAAAAGAAATTAGTGTATTCGATAAATACAAATAATTGTATGAAACATACATATTATTTTCGAACTTTGAAGGTTAAAAATAATAGAACTAAAATTCTGAGAAGTTGTAACATAGAATTGGTGAAGAGTATGATCTGATTTTGAGTCTTCCCACGGCCTTGTACCAGTTAAGTAGAGGGAATGTGTTGTTAGCTTTGGATACTATTGGTTTTGTATATTAAACTTTGAAGGCTAAACACAAAAAAGAGTAAGGATAACCACCAAACTAGAAAAGTTTTTTTTTAAAAAATAGAGAAAACACTCAAGCCAAAATAAAACAAAATGAAAGAAATAATCCCGAATATATGATTAGTCATAATAAGTGAAAATGTACTCAACTCTCCAGTTAAAAATTTGAGATAGATAGAATTGGAAAGAGAAACAAAGCCAGCTCTGGGCTTTTACCAATAGTCAAAATAAATAAAAGTGTGTAAAAATGGTATAATAGGTAACTATTAACCAGAAGAAAGCTGGTATATTGATTAAAGCAGAGCAAAAGAAAAAAGTGGGAGACAATGCATTTCTAGATTAAGAGGAATTTTATTGGAAGTTGCAGCAATTGAAAACAGATATCTAATTATATAACCTTAAGGTATTTGAGACAAAGGTTGACAGAATTATAAAGGTGAAATAAAAATATCCCATTATAGTGATAGTCTAATACCAGCTTTCAGGACTACAGCAAAGGAAAATGAATTACAAAAGCATAAAATATTAGAACAAAATAATTAATAACTTTAGTACATATACTTTTATAGTACTTCGTACTACAAATGGAAAAAAAAAGTTTCCAAGCACTACTGAAATAAATACTATAAACAAACAAACAAATAGCACCTACATTTGACCATAAAGGAAGAGTCAGAAATATTTCTAAAGATTTTTAGCATTGATTGCTATGATTAAAAATCACATTCTCTGGCCAGAATACAAATGAAATGAGAAATAAATCATAACAGCCCCCTAAAAGCATCATACACTGGGGCACAATAAAACACAATAGTTAATTAACTTGTACAAAGAAGAGAATAAATATTATGGAAATGAGAACCACTCATGGAAGATAATACAAATATTATTGTGAGACAAAGCTATAGCAGAAGTTTTATAACACCCAATACTTAGAGTAGGAAAGAGAAAAGGCTAAAGACCATCCATATTACTTAGCTGGAACTAAAGCAATAGAAAAAGTCAAAAGTAGTAGGATGAAATAATCCAGATAAAATTAAAAATTAATCATGTAAGTAAACAAAGAGGCAATATGAATCAACCCACCCCAAATCAGTTATTTGGAAATACTAACAAAATTGAAAAACCTCTGGTGGCATTGCTTAAAAAAGAAATGAGTGATAGAAGACAAATAATATCACCAGTAAAATGAGACATAATTGCAGCAAATAAAGTAGTAGCTGGAACAGAAATGGAATCTGTTATTTAATTATTAAATATTAGGATACTACAGATGATTTGGATAGTCATATAGGTAGTAAAGAGATAATGCAGAAAAATTAAGGGATAATTACAGAAATGAAATCCTCAAGTATGTATATCCTATTTACTATAATGGAATAATTTACAAATGAAAGAATTCTGAAGTGTGCACTATTGCACCAATCACAAAAAGGTTTATTCCCCACAGATACCAGGAAATTGATCGTTTTATTAGGACAAGTTTAATTTTCCTCATTTACTTTGGAGAAAATAAATATTGCTAAAATTTCTCAGAATGCTGAATTAAAACATTTTTGTGAAATTTAAGAGAGCAAGTAACTGGGTCTCAGATAATTTATTTAATGTTTATTTTTTCACCTGTCTTTATTGACTAATTCATGTTTTTTATATCAGAAATATATCATTTTAGCTATAAATTTATCTAAGTGATGTCTTTATTAACTTATTGAAATAGCTTATATCATGCTTATATGGTAGAGGAACATAATTTAGGAAAAGTAGAATTAAGATGTTAATATTATTCAGCAATCGGAAGCAGGGTCAAAAACTCCATGAAAAAAAGTTTTATTTTATTTTATTTTTTTTGAAAAAAAGTTTATTTATTTAAACTTTTTAAAAAATTTTTATTTATCTAGGATAGTCACAGAGAGAGAGAGAGAGAGAGAGAGAGAGAGAGGCAGAGTGTACCCAGGCAGAGGGAGAAGCAGGCTCCATGCACCGGGAGCCCGACGTGGGATTCGATACCGGGTCTCCAGGATCACGCCCTGCGCCAAAGGCAGGCGCCAAACCGCTGTGCCACCCAGGGATCCCAAGAAAAAAAGTTTTAAAGAAAATTTCCATGGTACTTTAAAATGTTCCAATAGCTCAAATACATCTTGAGTGCTAAATAGTTGCAGTTTGTAAAAAGACCTCAGATAAGAACTGTTTACTTTTCAACATTCCAGTTTATCATGCATATATATTATGGGGCATAGTCAACATGAATACAGAAAACAAGAGAAAAATAAGTGGGAATAGTTGCTTGGGGGTATGAGGGTTTATAGAGGAGGAATTGAAATGATATATTGAAAAAACTTTATTTGGGGAGAAACTGTATACTTATACTAAAGTTAATTTTCCTTCTTTCTACCAATTTATCTTCAAAATAGTCTCCCATAATATTTCATCTTAAAAGATGATTCTAACAAATTAATCTATGAAGTGATGCCACGGGAATAGCATAGCATGAGTATGCAGGGCAAAACATGACTTTTGAAACCTTAAGATCACTTCACCTGTCAGGAAATCATGTCTGGAAATCTCAACTAAGGAAAATAGAGAAGTTTAATAAATATATGTCACAGTGTTCCATTATCTTACTCATGAGACTAACAATCATCAGATCCTCATTCCAAGACTATTTGTATACAATTCTCATAAGCTTGAACATAAAAATGTACATAGCTATAACAAAATATAATGGATTTGAGAGACAATTAAGAGATAAAAGAACAATAAGTGATAGCAAAGATCCTGAAGGTAAAGAAATTATAAAGCATAAGAGTAGTCAATTAACTTTAATTGTAGCTTTTCTAGAATCAGAGGCAAGAATTGTATTCAGAGTCTCAAACATATCATTAAATTATCTCAACCATTACCATGACTGAAATTTGTAAGGAAAACAGATCATCATGTAAGCATTAAATTATGCTTACTAAATATGTTGAATTTATTTAGAAAATCACATATTATCAGTGTCAAAATAGAACAATATTACTCCATACTATAAAGCAATATCTATTTATATCTACCTTTCATCTCTCCATCATCTTTCTAATTTTTTTATACAATGACATGTTGGTATCTAGATGTTTGTTTTACTTCTCAAATTAACACCACCTGTAAGAGTCATTAATCTAACCATTACTTCCTGTCCCAGCTAATTATAAATGCTGTTGAAAAAGACTTGACCTAGCATTGATCCATAATTGTTTTACTATAATTTTCTGAAAATTCAATGTACTGCTATTCATCATGAAATTTGCTTAGAAGGTATTTTATGTTTCATTTCATGCTACAGTGCTCATCCCCAAGCTGATAGTTGGACTAGATTTTCGGCTGGTTTGAGTACAAGTGTCAGGTCAGAGAACCAATCCTCTTAACTTGGCTAACTTTTCGGGGAGCAAATCTGCTCCCTACTCAAAATTATATCTCTCTCTTTAGTGGACAAAAGTGTTTCTATGTGGACACAGAAACCTCTGAGGAAGTATTTTTAAAATTAGTTTAAAAAAATGATAGCCCTCTGAAAGGAAAAATTTTACTTTTTAAAATTTTAAATTTAAAATTTTAAAAGTTTTTATTAATTATTTATGAGAGACACACATTGGGAAGCAGAGACACAGGCAGAGAGAGAAGCAGGCTCCACGCAGGAAGCCTGACGTGGGACTCAATCCCAAGACCCTGGGGTCACATCCCGAGCCCAAGGCAGATGCTCAACTACTGAGCCACCCGGGTGTCCCAAAACCACCAACTTTTGAGTTGGAGTTTCTTGGTTTGAATCCTGGACCTACCACATGTTAAATTTATGACTTTAGGAAATGTATTTAACCTTATCATTACAAATGAATTTTCATATATGTCAAGTAGAGATAATGTAGCATCTACTGCATGGAATTCTTATAAAGATCAAATGAGTTAGTGCATATAAAGCCCTTATAACAGTGACTGAGCACATGGCATTTTTGTTATTATTGTTTTTGTTGTTATTATTATTATAATAGCATGAATGAATTAGATATTTCCTTAATCGTGTTGTTAAAATATCAGAAGTGTGGCTTTCCTAAGTTTGATATGATGACTGACTGTTCTAATTGCCCAGATTTATAAGAACATTTTCAAAAATGTCTTATTTCAAAATAGACACAATAGGATTATTACATAGATAGTCTTAAAAGCTATACTTAAATATAATTGTTTTTAATTGAAGTGTAGTCGGCACTTGGTGTTCTATTAGTTTCAGGTGTACAATATAATGAGTCAATAATTCCCTACATTTCTCAATGCTCATCACCATTAAATGTACTCTTAATCCCCTTTATCTCTCTCACCCACCCCCCACCCACCTCCCTTCTGGCAACTACCATTGTGTTCTCTGTATTTAAGAGTCTGTTTTGTCTGTTTTTTTTTTTCTCTTTTTTTTTCATTGTTTGTTAATTAGTTTTATTTCTCAAATTCCATATATGAGTGAAGTCATATGGTATCTGTCTTTCTCCATCTGACTTATTTCAGTTAAAATTATATTTTTTAGTTTCATCCATATGGTCACAAATGGCAAGATCTCATTCTATTTTATGGCTGGGTAATATTCTATTCTATACATATATCAAAACATCTGTATCCATTTATCTATTGATGGCCAGTTGGGCTCCTTCCATAGGAGGGCTATTGTAAATAATGCTGCAATAAATATAAGGATGCATATATATTTTTGAATCCATGTTTTCATATTATTTGGGTAAATACTCAGTAGTATCCAGGATCACTGGATCATATGGTATTTCTATTTTTAATTTTTTTAAAAATAAAGATTTTATGTATTTATTCATGAGAGAGAGAGAGACAGAGATGGGTAGGCAGAGACACTGGGAGAGGAAGAAGCAGGCTCCATGCAGGGAGCCCAATGTGGGACTCAATCCCAGAACCCCAGGGTCACGCCCTGAGCTGAAGGCAGATGCTTTAACCACTGAGCCACCCAGGTGTCCCTCTATTTTTAATATTTTAAGGAACCTCCAAACTGTTTTCCAGAAGAGTGTGCCATTGCATTCGCACCAACAGAGGGTTCCTATTTGTCCACAACCTCAACAACACTTGCTATTTCTTGTGTTTTTGATCCCAGCCATTCTGAGAAGTAGAAGGTGACTTCTCCTTATGGTTTTAATTTGCATCTCCCTGATTATCAGTGATGTTGAATACCTTTTCAAGTGTCTGCTGGCCATTAAATATGTTTTAAGACAAATATGATTAAGTTACAAATACAATTAATTTTACTGTCTTATTTAACTGTTTTATTTTAATTTTCCTAAAGATTTTATTTATTTCTTCATGAGAGACACAAAGAGAGAGACAGAGACACAGGCAGAGGGAGAAGCCGGCTCCCTACTAGGAGCCCGATGCAGGACTTGATCCCGGGACTCCAGGATCAGACCTGAGCCAAAGGCAGATGCTGAACTGCTGAGCCACTCAGGTGCCCTGTTTTATTTGCATTACACAATCTTTTCATCCTATTTATAAAATGCCACCTACTAGATCCTTTTCTCTCTAGTTTACTGGAAACCTAAAAAACCTTCCAGCCATTTATTTTTCTACTCAAGGGTCAGCTTCGGTTGATTGAAGTCTTTTCTATTCATGCCAAAATTCCTGGATATCTTTTGTTTCCTCAGTTCATCTTTAAGTTTGTAGGGGGGGACAAAAGCCTGTGTGGAGACGATGAGAGGGGAGAAAAGGCAAAATAAGCATGTTCATCACAGAATAAGTTTAAGAGGAATAAGAAAGAAGAGAAGAAGTTGGATGAGGAGGAGGAAAATTTAGAGTTTTTAGATGTCTGTATGTGTGCCAGATGCTATTTCACATGCCATAGATGCCTTCACATGCTTGCTCCCTGCAAGGATGATAAACATTAGTGATATTGTCAACTCCATTTTACAGGTGAGGAAGTGGAGGCATAGCAATCTCAAAACATTGCTGAAGATAGCACAGCTATTAAGTGGTCAAGCTTGGGTTCACAGTTCAAGAATTTTGACTCTTAGCCTCTAAGGACATTTACTCTGGGTGTGCAATCCACTCAATATCCTTGCTGACATCTGTATTTTTCCCCTGAAGAAGCACACAAAAACCTTAAGTATAGTACTAAGAACAATGAAATGCTAGCTGCTGTAACAGATAAATCTAAACCCCCCCCCCCCAAAAAAAAAACCACAACACTCACAGTAATATAACTTAGTAATTGTATTTATTGCCCAAGTTCCTTTTCAATGAGGTATTTCTGGTTGGGTGGTGCTCATCTGAGCAGTAATTCTGATGACAAGTTTTCTTCTGTATTGTGACCAGGCCATTTTCTGTTTGTAGTTGTCACAATCTCTCTGGAGTTTGTCTACCTGCCAGGTACTCAGAAGTGGAAAAGAATATGTAGTCTTGCATGTCTTCACTAGCTAGGCCTGAAAGTAGCACACATCATCCCACAAAGCTCATGACGTGAGCACTCCCAATTTCAAAGGAAGCTAGAGAAATAAAGTAGCTGAGTTGCCCCAGAAGGAAGAAGAGAATGTTTTGTTGAATATTTAGTTTTTTCTGCAACTGGGAATATTCAAATTCTATAATTGTATTGTTTCCAAGTAGAGAATAATTTTTGCGGTTTATCTTAATTGTTTTATTATCTATATGTCTGTCTGCTTACCTATCATTCTACTCTATATTCCATATTTATATATTTCATGGTTATAATTAGGCCATTCTCTAACTCATAAACTGGCAGATGGGTCCAGCCGTGTTAATTGCAAGAAATTTGTTCTGACAAAGTAGGGGCAAATAATAGGAAGTACTTTTTCACAAATTTGTAGTCAATTTTGTGATCAAACCTTTTAGTAGATATTATACAGAATTAATGCATTAACAAAACTACAAGATTGTTGTCAATTTTGAAGTTTGTACAAAATTTAAGCAAGATTAAGTAGTAAATTTAGTTTCCCAAACAAGTACCTTCTGTATATATTTTAAATATTCAAATTATCATCACCGCCATATTCTTCTCTGTAAATTTGAATCAATCATTCATATTCATATTGCTTCTCTCTTGTTTCTCTGTTCTGTAACAAATTACTCCCAAAGTTAGCAGTTTGAAGCAATGCACATTTCTTTTCTCACAGTTACTGTGGGTTAGGATCCTGGTAATGGCTAAGCAGGTGGCTCTGGTGCAAGATCTCTCATTAGAATGTAATCAAGTGGTTAGCCAGGGATAAAGTCATAGCCAGGATGAAGGCTCAACTGGGAAGTAATCCACTTCCAATTCACCGACGTGGCTGTTGTCAGGGTTCATGTCCTCCCTGGCTTTTGAACATATTGGTTCTTTTCCATGTGGACAACTTCTTCCCTTAGTCCAAGAGCTTCAAGAGGGTGAAAGAGTAAATGAGGGCATCTATGAAGAAAGCTTCAACGTTTTTACAATCTGATCTGAGAATTGACATCCTGACACTGGTGCTATATTCTATTCATTAAAAGTGAGTCATGGGAACTGCACACAGTAAGGGGAAGAGATTTCAGGCAAGGTCATATCAAGAGACAGAGATCACCGGTACTATTTTAGAAATCTACCATACTTTTAACATTCATTAAATTATTTAATACTATAAACCATGCTTGCTAGAAAAAAATTTAAAAAAAATGCTACCTTAGAAATTAATCAAATATCCTGATATGCTTCCATTAGAATTCTCTGTATTAATCATATACCCTGCACACAATTCTAAGCTTAATATGTCCTTCCAGCATATACAACAGAATATTTTCTTTGAGATAAACTACTAAAACTTTGTGATTTCCTGTGGCATCAATTTACTTTTATTCCCATTGACATTTTATAGCTTACTTTTTTTCTCTTTTCTCCCCTGTGTTTCCCTTCATTATTTGAAAATCCCAAAGTGGCCTTGCTTTGATCTTTCTTTCTGGACTGAAAGTTCTCTTATCTTTGGGATTTTTAAGCTAATGCATATTTTAATGTACAAAAGATTATTATATTTTCAGGGACCTCTCAGAATATGCAAATCTGATCATTGACCTTGTTGTTTAGAAGTATTTGTTTATGCAGATAAAAGAATGAGTTATAAAATAGTAATGATATGATGGTTCTCAGTGGCCATTCAGGAATACTGTATTAAATATTCTTAAAAACCTCAAAATATATTATAAATGGTATAGAGTCTTCCATAGACACTATATTATACTACTTGGAATATCTCATAGTTCTTTTTTTCCTCAAAAGAGAATATTTTCCTTTTGAAGTGAATTTAATGAGCTCATCATAATACTTCCCATTTTTCTTATTTTAATTAATAATAAACTGCTATTTGCATACAGCCTATTGTGATGCTACTATAAGGCAAATATATACCACTTTATTATATGGCACTTAAAGAAGAAACATCACTCTAATGCTGAACATTTTAACCAAGATTAGGAAATATAACTCTTTCCTGAGGGGTCTGGCAATTCTTTATATTTGAAAGAAAATTAGAAGAACATTAAAATGAATTATAATGGTATATGTTTATAGCAATGTCAATTTATTCCATGATTAAGAAAAAAATCAAATGCCACAGTGCAGCTAATTTATATAAAGTAATGGTGTCTAATATATTACATAATATTTGCAACATGGTTCAAAAATATTTTTGTTTCCTCTATCTTTATAAATCTTGTGATGTAGCTTACCAAAGTAAAATGAGGTTTGTTTTTGTATCTATGAAAGAATAATTAAGTCTTAATAATAGAAGGGATTTTAAGCATCATTTAATCTAATCAGTTTTGGGGCAATCTGGTGACAAAAACCACACAATATTTAGAACAAGAAAAGTTTAAAACAAAAAAATATAACTATAATAAGGACTCAAATAATAGAGGATTGAATAATGAAAAGTAGTGAGAACTGTAGTGAGTTGAGGAATCACAATTAAAAAGAACAGCCACTATCCCTAAGGCTGAAGCAGAGTACCTGAAAAAGGGTCCCTGGAGGGCTGAAATCCATGTCTTCTCAGAGAGGGCATGACCATGTCCACTGAATGGTGGAGAAATCAGGGAGGTACTGTGCCAATGGAACTGGCTTGGAATATTCTTTGTAATCCTATGCCTTCTCAGAGGGGGCATGTCCATGTCCACTGTATGGTGGATAAATAAGCCAGGTACTGTACCAATGGAACTGGCTTGGAATGTTCTTTTTAATTCCATACAAGAGAACTCACTGGAAAGATACCGAATAGAATGCTATTTGTGGGTGGCCCTTCACCTGTGGCATTCCATGGTGGATGTGCTGAGGCATCTGCAGGCACTAGGTTCTGGAGAAGGCTTGCACTTTAGGAGAATTCATACTCTACAGGAGCTGAGTGGCTGGTGCAGTTGTTCACTGCAGGAGCTGAAATAGGAGGACATCTGAGCTGCAGGAATTCAGCACTGGAGAAATTGCATGGTATAGGAATCTGGCAAGAATGATACACTAGTACTAGAAAGAGAAAATCTCTTTGCATCTTCAGTGTTCCTTCAACACTGCCTTTGGCAATATTTAACATTGTACCAACTGACAAAGGAGCAATCTTTGAAGGAACCAGATGTACTTTTTCAGAGCAAGCAATGAAGTGCGGATTTGTAGTTGAGATGCACTGTTGATATATCTGAGGAAATCCATCCCTTTAGCTACTCTTCTTTTATATATAACCTCCTACACACATTTGTATGACAATTAATGTCTAACTACTGAACAGGGTATAGCTAACCTTATAAGTGAGAAAGTTATCATAGTTACCCCTAAATTAAGAGAGGCATGGCCTGGCAGTTATGATGTCCTTTGCTGACAATATTAACTATTCCTTAAATTTCATCACAGCCCCACTGAATACTTACTTACCACCCTACTTTAAAATCTTTGGTGGTGGCATTAAATCTTCACAGTTTGCTCAAGGATGTCATATTGCTTCAAGTTCATGTTCTTGCTAGGGAGTAAATGTTCCAGGGACTGTCACCTAGACTTTTCTAACATAATGAACCTCAGTCAAAGATCAGAGAGACAATATGGGGATTCTACAGTACCCAAGAATGTTTATTTCATTTTCACATTCAGGCACTAGGGGAGTAACTATGGAGTGAATCTGGGGATTAATTGGGCTTACTGAGTCAGACTTGAACTAAGACTACAGCTCTCACTCACCTACCATAAAATTATACTTGAACAACACTAAAATTTTGGGTCCCCAGGAATTAATATCTTTTAAAACCCAGTGTCTTATAATCCTCAAGAAGTCTGTTCTTCTATGAACAGTTCCTCTAATAAATGGCCATAGGCTAGTTGGGGAAGGTTTAGAGAAACATTTGTGGTATTATTTTGCAGGAATGGTGCAGGATCCTTCCTCAAGAATCCTATCCTCCTTTTCAATTTCTGTATTAATTTAGATATGGGAACTGGAAAGAGGTTGAGACTCTCCACTCTACAAATCAAATCAGGGGTTTTTGTTTGTTTTTGTTTTTACTATAAGACTAAAGTTTTTACTGTTATGTAGCTCAAGTGTTATTCTAGTGGTTTTTCCATCTATTGCATTCCTAAGGGCACCATGATCAATTAACCACGCACTGCTAAGATCTCTGAGGGTCAAGGCATTCTGTATACCACTACATCTCTGATTTCCTTTGCGGTGTATGTTTCTACCTCATCTTTGGCAGTTAAGTTCTGCCACTTGTCCTCTGCTATTTTAGGATCTCATCATTCAAATTAAATTAGGGAACTCACCTGAATGCTGGCAACTATATCTCATCTAAAAAGGAAAACTATCTCAGAATTTTTTAAGGATACAGATGTTCATTAATGAATTTCTCAATGCCTTATTGGAGGGTATGTCTTTGAAATTTTATGGAATGTATCTGGCAGATGGGTATGTATGTCATCTATGACAAGTCCAATCTTTGGATTTTCTCTTTTCTTTTATACCAAGAAAGATCTGGCTCCTTGACCTCATTAAATGTAGGGCATCTTTGTTCCCAAGGTTTAGTTAACCGATAAAGAAAACAGTTAGAGTTACCTCCAGATGAATTAGCCAGCATTTTAGATCCAGAATCTCCATTATGTACATTCATATTGATAAACTTGGCCTGTTCTAACACTCTTAGACTCTCCCCTCATATATGTTCTCTAAGTTTCTGCTAATATATTTTAAATTCTTTGATAATTATTTTGATGTATAAGCTCTTTAAGGGGGTCAGTTTGTTTTCTTGTCTCTCAAAGCATACCTACAGGTTATGGGTAAAGTAACCACAAGGAGTAGTTATGCAGAATTATAAGAATGATCATTCTTTTTCAAGGCATCTGCCACAGTTGAATGTAACAGTTTTTGTTTGTTTTTTAAGCATAAAAAGTCATATCTCCTAAGACATTGGAGAAAAAGGTAAAGAAGGGTCTTTGTGACATAGAAGCTCAATACTATTTTCTAGATCCAACCAAATGTCCTCATTCCAAATTTCAGGATCACAATTTTTTCCAGTTAATACTCTTTTACATGATGAATTAGTAAGATTTTTGAATTCAACTATTTTTGTAATCCAGCCAACTGCACAATTAAATGGGTTTTATGTACAACAATATCAACCCTGTAGCTATAAGAAATAAGAGATTCATTTTGGCTGTCATGGAAGCATTCCGGTTCTGGCTCTCAAATCATGACTTTCATTAAAGTTGACAGATCTGAACTTATCATTTTCTTTTTGTATGTGCTTGAGTGCACTGAAAGATATCCATCTCATACTATAGTCCTGATGGTCATTATCACTGTTATTATAGTGCAGTGCAGTAGACATTTGGGGTCTAGTGCAGTAGACATTTGGGTCCCAAGGCATTTCCTTCAATTAGTGCTTCATCACAGTCAACCATGGGACATAGCATGGTTAATTACACCATTGCATCTCATTGGTTACTAGAACCCCTTTCCCATTGTCAAGTGACAAAGCACTATCCTCAAGCCTAAAACCACAATCAAAGAATCACAATAAAAAAAAAAAATCTCACCTTTCAGAGTCCTTCCATCTTTTATCACTCCAAGTCCAGTCCAGCCAGGAAATAGACACCACATAGTTCTTGGATAGGAAAAGTTTAATATAAAGCAGAGATGGGAAAACTATGCCCAATGTGTCAAATCTAGCTTTCTCCCTGTTTCTGTATAGCCTGTGAGCTAAGAATCACTTTCAAATTTTATAGGATTTGTTAAAAAACAAAGTGAACAATTATAGGTATGTGAAAGGGACCATATTTGGCCTGTAAAACATGAAGAGAGAAGTCTCAAAATTAGAAATTAAAAAGTAAACATTACAAGTGGTGACACAAATAGATAGTATAGAAGATCACCATGAACAACTATAAGCTAGCAAACTGGAAAATATAGAAAAACATGAATAAATTCTTAGAACTATATAGCCTACCAAGAGTGAATCATGAAGAAATAGAAAGTCTGAACAGACTTATAACTAGTGTGGAGACTGAATCAGTAAACAAAAGCTTCCTAAAAAGAATATCCTAGGACCAGATGGCTTCATTGGTGAATTCTACCAAACATTTAAAGAATTAACACCAATCCATCTCAAACTCTTCCAAATAATTAAAGAAGAGGGAACACCCCTAAACTCATTTTATGAGGCCACCATTACCCTCATAAAATACCAGAGCATTAAAAGACACAAGAAAAGAAAGCTACAGGCCAATATCCCCAATAAATATAGTTGCCAAACTTTCAACAAAATACCAGCAAGCTGAATTCAGCATTACCTTCTCATTAAAAAATCCCATCCTGCGACTGTAGGATTTATCTCTGGGATGTAAGAATGATTCAATGTATGAAAATCAATGAATATGATATAACACATTAGCAGAATAAAGGATAAACATGAATGATCATCTCAATATATGCAGAAAAATTGTTTGGTAAAATTCAACTTTTATGACAAAAACCATTAGCAAACTAGAAATAAAAATAAAGTACTTAAAAATAGCAAAGGCTGTATGTGAGAAGCCTGTAGCTAACATTATACTCAGTGATGAAGAACTGAAAGCTTTTCATATGAAATCAGGAACAAGGCAAAGATGCTCATTCTTATCATTTTTGTTCAACATAGTACTGGATGTCCTAGGTAGAGTAAAGAGGCAAGAAAAAGAAATGAAAGACATCCAGATTTGAAAGGAAGAAGTAAAATTGTTCCTGTTTGCCAATGGCATGATCTTATATATTAAAAACCCTAAAGATCCCTTAAAAAAAACTGTTAGGACATTCATTCAATGACTTCAATAAATTGCAGGATACAAACCAACATACAAAACTCAGTTGTACAGAACAAATATTGTTAAAATGTCCATCTACCCCATGCAATCTACAGACATAATACAATCCCTATCAAAATAGCAACATCAGCTTTCACAGAACTAGAAGAAACAATTCTAAAATTCAGATGGAACCACAAAATATCTGGAATAACCACAGCCATCTTATAAAAAGAAAACTGGAAGTGTTAGGATTCCAGATTTCAAGTTATATTAAAAGCAGTAGTAATTAAAACATTATAGCACTGACATATATAGAATAGAACAGGGGATCCCTGGGTGGCGCAGCGGTTTAGCGCCTGCCTTTGGCCCAGGGCGCGATCCTGGAGACCCGGGATCGAATCCCACGTCGGGCTCCCAGTGCATGGAGCCTGCTTCTCCCTCTGCCTGTGTCTCTGCCTCTCTCTCTCTCTGTGACTATCATGAATAAATAAATAAAATCTTTAAAAAAAAAAAAAAAGAACAGAAAACTCAGAAATGATACTACAATTTATGGTAAATTAATCTTTGACAAAGGAGGAATGAATATACAATGAAAAAAGACAGTCTCATCCACAAATAGCATTGGGATAACTGGACAGCCACATGCAAAAGAATGAAACTAAACCACTTTCTTTCACCATACAAAAAAAATAAGCTCAAATGGACCTAAATGTGAGACATAAAACCATAAAAATTCTTGAGGAGAGCACAGGTAGTAATTTTTTTGGAAATAATGAAAAATATGTTTGGATATATATTGAAGACAGAGTCAACATAATTATTTATGATATGATAAAAGGATGACTCAAAGATTGTTGACTTGAGAAAATAGGTATGAAGAGTTGTCATCAAAGAAGACATGAAATTCTGTAATTAGAGTCAGTCATGTGGGGAGGGTCAGGAGTTCACTTTTGGGTATATTTTGTTTGAAATGAATATTATATATCCAAGTTGAGATATGGAATAATCAATTGTCAGGGTAAGTCCATCTGGAGTTAGGGAAAGAAGCCTGTGTTAGGCATGTAAATTGGCACATGAACAGAAAAAAAAAGGTATTTAAACTTCTTGGACTGGATAGTATCACAAAGGGGATAGTATTAATAGAGAGGAGATAAAATATATTAGAATCCAAAATAACGAAAAGCGACCAGTAAATAAAAAGAAGGATAAAGACAAGAAAGTGAGTTAAGGAAAGAGCAATCAATTAGATGTATTAAATGCTAACAATTGGTTGAATACTATGAGTACCAAGAATTGATGTTATATTCAGCTAACTGGCAAGCTTAAAGAACACAGTTTCACTAAGAAATATAGTGTCAAAACTTAGATTAAAATGGTTTTAGGTGAGAATGAGAAAAAAATCAATTAGACAAACTAGAGACAAATTTTTGATCCAAATAATGGATCAATAGTTGGAAGAGGAGCAGTATGCCTAGATAATAATAAGTAGAGCATGAAAAACTCATGATGTACAACTTACATATTCATTATTGTTCTGTGGATCTTGGGCAGCATAACAGAAGAAAACAAAGAAGAGAACAAAAAAAATATTCACTTGAAGAAAGGAATTACTCAGGAAATACACCCACTGGATAGATTGAAAGTCAACGGGTATTCAAGGTAATGGATATACCTTACCCAATCTCTTAATCACTATTTTTTTAAATCCTCCTCATCTTTTTTGAAACCCGTGTTAAATTCCTGTTCTCAATATCATATTTGAACCCTTATTAGTTTTATCATCAATTGCATGTGCTTCTGTGAGTCGTTAAACTTGGCCTCCACATAACTCTTAATTTCACACAGCATTTTCACACCAAACATACTGCACTAGGAACTGTTTAGTACTGTGATAGGCTCTCCTACAGAATCCACAATGCCTGTCTGAATCTTCCCAGGCTTCTACTGTGGAAGAGAAACTGGTCAACACTGAAATAGGCACGGTAACTCTTTCCAGGTTTTTCCACTCCTATTTTTGTGGCCTTTATTAATCATTTTGATCATCATTGAAAAACTGTTGCTTGAAAATGTCTTTGAAAACATTGAATTAAGAAAATCATATTTATTATTGATTTTTTTCCTGAAAATTAAATAAAACGTGCATTAATCAATATCTGGATTGATGAACAATATGTTTGTCTTCATATGCTGCCTTATTAAAGGTTTTGTGATTTGTGTTTTTAGGAGTATGCCTATAGCTGAGATGTTCACTTATTCACCATTTCCCCTTTTTTCCTTTGGTAATACAATATCTCAATATTAGTTGGACCCAAACTCATTTTATGTTTCCCCTTAGAGAAAGGTGTCCCCTTAGAGAAAGGCCCTGCACATTCTGGCTAATAGGATATGAGCAGAAGTGATTTATGCAGTTCCTACATTGCATTCTTTAAATTAAGGGTTATTTTCAATATTTTATTTTCTTCTTTTTATGCATTGGTTCAAGTACAGACAATATCACCAGAGCCAGAGCAGCCATCTTGTTCTATAAGTTGGAAGCTCAAGATAGTTTGGCAGTACCGTTAGATAGGAGAATCTGTCTACCCAGACTTCTCAGGTAAAGGAGGTATTAACTTTTCACCTTATTAAATTCACTAGTACTTCGAATCTCTCAGTTATGCTGCTGAACTGATAACCTAGATAATATGCTCTTTTAGCCTCTATTTTATAGTAATACTCAAAGATTGCAAGGAATATTGAAGTTAAATAGAACTGGAATGTTCTCTAAGTCAGAAATTAAATACTTCGGAGTAAACTCTGACAATTTCCAAACCAGAAATTTTATATTTTCTATTTATCAGCAGAGTTTGTATGTTTTATAAATAATCATTTAGATCCGATAGTGAGTTAGAATAATGTTGAGTATTCGTAGATTGCTGATTTACTGCATTTTGAATTAGGTGATTGGAGTCTGTGTATGGTTAAATATGTAATAATTTCTTAGCTGTTTCAGATGATTAATACTGGAACTGGCTCAACATTTCACTCATTGCCTATGTATACTTGTCTACCAGGATGATAAAGCACTAATAGATTCTTATTACTATCCAGGGGCAAAATGTGTTTCTCTTCAGCATTTCTGTGACTATCCTAACATTTTACAATGAATGCCCAAGGCAAAATGAAAGATTTGGAATATAATAGAGATGAAGCAAAAAGTAAATGACAAGGCAGGGTGCAGATAGATACTTTTTTAGATAAAAATTATTCAATATAACTCTTTTCTTCTGGGTTATTAGAGTATTTCAAATTACTATTTTATAGAATCATAGATGTTAAAGCTAAAAGGCATGTTGAATAATAATCTGTTGCAAACCTCAGGTCTCAAGCAGGTGAGGCATTAATATCCTTGGTCCACACACTGGTTTATAGCTTTTGCCAAGATTACAAAGTAGAAAAGTCAGCATTAGATCTAGATTTCTAGACTCTTGATACATGAATGCTTGTAACTTCTTGATAAAGTAATGATGTAAAATTAGATTTGTTGATTTGTTTATTTTTATTTATTTATTTACTCAATTCACTTACTTTTAACGATCTAAGGATATACGTAACACAACAGATAAGTAGCCAAGGAATGATGATACTAGGTGGCCAGTGTAACAGTAGAGTATATCAAAGTGTTAAGGGAAACTTTGTAGAAGCTAATTCAATTTTAGAAGTAATCAGGTTTTTTTAAGCATCTAATAATCTTTAGTCATTAATTTGATTTTGTTATAAGCTAACATTTAGATGCCAAAAACAGAAATGCATCTTTAAAAAAATGATTTTAGTGGTAACAAAAGATTGAAAATGAGAACTGAATGAATCTCTAGTGGGGATTCAAACAGAAACAGTCAACAACTATTGGTTCCATTTTTTCAAAAGACCCCAACTATGTAGTAATTCAACACATTGGGGTGCCTCGAGTGAAGTCTCAGTTTGATCTAACTCTACAACACTTTTCAAATTGATGACCACGTGATTTTTACCTAGAGTTAAATATTTGTAGTTTTTATAAATATTATAATTATAATATGTGAAGTTTTTATATTGACAATTATTCGTTTTCTCTAAAATTTTAATTTTGAAAATACTCAAAGAAGCATTTGATATGATCAGGCTTTACTTTCTTAAGTAAAATTGATAATCAGCTAAGTTTTTACAAGAAGGGATAGTTCTGAGCTTATTATTAAAAATAGTTGATGTTTTAGATGGGAGAAAAGAATAAAGAAGACCATTCCAACTAAAAGAAGTATCCTGTGCAGAGCAAAGGAACCATGAAAGCCCACAGTGTGATTGAAAATCTGAGCAGCCTAATGCAGCTCAGACATTAAATGAATTGGTGGAGGTGTTCCTTGGTTCGAAGTGTCAGCAGGAACGGTGTGTAGCCTAATTGTGAGTTGCTTTATAATGCAGCTAAGAAATCTGGATTTGTATCCTGTAGGAAATAAAGAAGTAAGAAGGATTTTAGGTATGAAAAAACATGATTAGTCTTTTTTTTTTTTTTTTAAGATGACCTCTGTTATCTTCAGAGCTGAAGGTTAATTGAAGTGGAGAAATACTTAGGGTATAAATAACATACCAATTTTAGACATAATACAAAATTTTCCTGAGGTATGAGAGGGCTGATGGAAGGAAAAGGACAGGCTTGATAGGAATTTCTAAATTAGAATTTACAATTAAATATGGAGTCTAAAAATTGGGGCAACAGTGACATTAATAGAGATTAAGGGTATGAGATGTGATTGAGATTGATTGAGAGGTGGTGAAAACACATTTGTCTCTGCTAAATATAGATTTCCCAAATTACTTAATCTTTTCTGAGCCTCAGTGCTTTTTTTTAAAAGTAAACTAGGAATAAATATCTATCTCAAAGGATTATTAAACTAGACACTACACACTAAGTAACCATGAGTGTCAGCTAAGTGGTAGGTATTGAATAAATGGTAGTTATTGTTATTACTATAATTTCTTATTTTATCATTGTTATTGCTACAGTGAATTTAGAAATAAGCATGCTACTGGAAAATGGAAATAAGCTGAACCTTGAAAGAGAGGTCAGGGATGTAGATGTCTATTTGACAGCCATTATTGTAAAGGTGTAGTTTAAAACACAAGATTAGACATAATTCTAATAGAATTTTGTTCTTTAGTTATTTTGTTGAAAAGGAAATTGAGTTTTATGAAATTTGAACATCTTAAGTTAAATGAATAAGCACAAGAGCCTGTTAGCTATTAGCATTGAGTCTACAGAAACAGTGGAGCTACTGCATTTGTGCCTATGCCTGAATAAATAAACTTCAGCCTTCAAAGCATTCTCTGAGTAATAAAGCAGGCTGGCTTTAGGCCAAAATTCAAAATATGCAAAGTTTGTCTTCAGATGCTGCCTTTTCAAATCCATTGCAGGGAGAGGAGGGGTCGGGTTTATAGAATAAGACTTGACAAATCCCTAAGGGTTTTTAAGTTTTAGGCATATCATAGCATATTCTGTTCTTTCCACCATATATTTTCATCATAGTAAAATCAAGTTAAATGAATATTTGAAATTGACTTGAAGGAAAAAGGAAATCACAGAAGGGAAACAGTATTAGGTAAGCATAGGGAATTGTATAGGAGACTTCACTTTTATAGGGATGGTGGTATATAAAACTCAAGTCATTTGTAGCAGCTGTTGACAGAATCATATCCTTTGCTGACAATGGGCTTAAGTCACTGCTTAAACTTGAGATTCTGATGAGCTCAAGACATGATCTCCAAAGACAACATTCCCAGTATGTCTGAGATACATATTTGCTTTCCATGACCAAATGCTACAAACAAATGAATCTCTCCTTCCATTCTTAAAAGGAAAAATCACCCTCATCATCAGCAATATCAACGTAATCAAGTCACAGACACTTACAAGACACTTTTGTTGAGGCAGACCCTCTTTTAGTTACTGTTCAATTCTTAACTCATTTGATTCAACAACAACCTTATAGCATAGGCACTATTGGTAGCTCTATTTTACAGAAGAGGAACCCAAAGTTTAGAGAGTTCACAGAACATTTCCAAGGTCACACAGGAAAATTCCTTCATTTAGTTGGCTATCATTTCCATGGACCGAAATTATCTTATGGCTATTTTGACTATCCAAGGTAAGTAATCATTTTATCTGTTGGAAGAGGCAGTGCTACAGAATTGTTAAAGAGGGTTGCTGAAGCCCTGACTAACCTGCAGGGGAAAATGGATCATGCTCTGACTAGCTCTATGGTCTTGGCAAATATATGCACCCATTTTGCACCTGAATTTCTTCATCCGTAAAATGAAGACACGGGTAAAGGGGAAAATAGAATTGTGTTAAACCATTGCAAATGCCCCTAATTGGACCTAAATAGAAATCCCCTAAGTCTTGACATACAAGAGTAGATAAGGGGAGATGGCCCCAGTGTTTTAATAGTAAGAATTCCCAGACCCAGAAGCCACATATATGGTCATCATATAGAAGCAACTCATTGAGTAGCAGAACTGCTTTTGTTGATGACTGTAGAAATTCTTTCTGAGAGATAATATGGCTGGCATGTAATGGCAGGGAACCCACAGTTCCATAATTCTCTAAACTCATTAGTGTCTGTCTATAAAAGCCGCCAAGGCCACCAAACTTCAGGGGCATTGCTTTGAGATATGAGACAGACAATGGGGAGGCTTGTTTATTTGCTAGCATTGTTATCTGGTTTATGTATCTTACCTTGTTTATTGAATGACTTCCAAGAATAAAAAGTTAAAATAATGAACAAAGTCTAAGTGATGTTTTCACTCATACTTGAATTTGAAAAAGCCTGTGTATTCTAACCCGGCTCAGTATATCAAGTACTTAGACAGGACTCTACTAACTAGTACATATCTTGATAATGGCTGTAATATTTTAGGAGAGGAGGGGCTTTAGAAGACTTTTCAGATCTATTACCTCTGTATCTTCCTAATATAATTAGGATATCCCTAGTTAGTAGGTGGATTCCTATAAATAGTAAGCAATGCTGTATTTGTTTTTACAGATTATTAGGCTGAAACTTTTCTTGGTTTGAAACTTCACTCTGAAATTAATGACTCTTAACTCTTTCAACACTCTCTAGTACCCTAATGGGCTACTATAAATCACTGCTAAACTACCATCAAATCAAGTTGAATTCAGTTGAGCATATCTTTTTTCTCTCCTATAAAATATGTTTTTATTCATTAGCTTATTTTTCTTGTACTTGCTTGCTGGATTTGTGATCACTGAGAGTGGTAGTATTATGTTTTTTTTTTTTTTACATTCCGTGTATAAAATAAGACTTTCAATTGATTACAAGTCTGAAAACTTTAAAAAATTTACTTCATCATTTGTATTTTTCTCCACAAACTCCCTGAAATCAGTAAACATTCTGAGTTGGAGGAATTGGGAAACAGGATTAAATTACTTGCAAAAACTACAGAGTAAATTAGAGAAACAATTCACAATCAAGGTGAGGTAAAACCAATCAATCCTAAATTAATTTAATTTCATTTTTATAAATATTGTTAGATTGTGACTCTGAAAATTAACTGCTATTCCATTAATGGAATCATTGCATTTATCAGTATCTTCACTAAATATTTTTGGCAGATTTAAATCCACTTTTTGGACTACTTTAATCCTAATTGCAATCCTGCTTGGATTATATATGAATTCAGATTGCGAGCCTTAATCTAATCAAAATTGCAAGATGGGTTAAAACCTGATTTTGTTTGTTTGTTTGAATAAAAACTAACACTACTTCTGGATCATCCTAGCCTATTATCAATCTGATATAAAATGTTTACTCTTTCTATCTGCTCTTATATCTGCATATATATTCTGTATCTTAACAGAGATATGGAAACAAAGAACATGAGTTTTCCCTTAAAGAATGATTAGGAGGAGGGAGGGTCTCATAATGACTTCCCTAGTAGTTTTTTACACAGTCATTTGCAAAATATCTGACATCTAGGATCATACGATAATTCTTTTTCTCAATAATTTTTTATTGAAGCATATTTTGCGTCAGATACTCTATTAGACATTGCCTTCAAGGAGATTAATCTCAGACTGTTTGATGATTACAGTTTAGCTTCTTTAACTTAGTTACATATTTGGAGATGTATTCATATTGTTAAATATATCTGTTCTTTTTTATTTCTGAGTATTATTTCCTTGTATGAATATTACACAATATTTTATTCATTCATTAGCTGAAGGACATTGAGTTGTTTTTAGTTTTTCTGATTATGAATAAAATGGCTAGAAACATTTGCACCCATGTCTTTGTGCAGAATTGTGCTTTCCTTCTTTGGGATAAATTTCTAGGACTGAACTAGCTGTGGTAGCATGTGTGGTAGCATATGGTCGAAGATATCTCAGTATACAAGAAACTGCTAAGTTTGTTTCCAAACTCACTGTACTGTTTTGGATTTCTATCAGCAGTGCATGAAAATCTCAATTTCTCCACGTGCTTATCAGCACGTGGTGCTGACAGTCTTTTTAATGCTAGCTAATCTAGTCTGTGTAAAGTAGCCTCTTACTGTCATTTCAATTAGAATTGCTATAGTGGTTAATAATGTTAAGCATTTTTCATGTATTTATTTGTTATCTGTATAACTTCTTTAGGTGAAATGGTGTTTATTTTATTTTGCTTAAACTGGGATGCTTGTCTTTGTTTTATTACAATAAAGGTTCTCTGTATTCTGGTTTCAAGTTTTTTATTTAAAAAAATGTCATTTGCAAATATTTTCTCCCAGTCTGAGTCTTATCTTCTTATTAACCTGAATGTCTCTCAAGGAACAGACCTTTAACATTATGATATTATTAATTAAATTTATCATGTCTTTTTAACTATTTCATGCTTTTCTTTGTATCATATGTAAAAATATTCAGCTATCTTTATAAAGATTTCTCCTATTTCTTCTAAAAACTTTACAGTTTGAGCACTTACATTTAACTCTATGATCAATTTAAAATTAATTTTTTATATGGTGCAAGATAAGGTATTTGCTGGTGTATGGATCTAGCTATGTTTTCCTTGTACTGTATGGGATATCCAAGGTTTTTGCATCTGTGGTTCCATGTCTAACATTAATTTTGGAAAATTTTTGTCCATAGGTCCTCAAAAATATCTTCTGTTGGGGCAGTCCAGGTGGCTCAGCAGTTTAGCGCCACCTTCAGCCCAGGGCCTGATCCTGGAGACCCTGGATCGAGCCCCACGTCAGGCTCCCTGCATGGAGCCTGCTTCTCCCTCCCTGCATGGAGCCTGCTTCTCCCTCTGCCTGTGTCTCTGCCTCTCTCTCTCTTTCTCTGAATGAATAAATAAAAATCTTAAAAAATATATATATCTTCTGTTTCCTCTCTTAAACTCTGGGACTCCAAATGTATAGATATTAGCTTCCTTAATGTTGTCCCACAGCTCTTTTTGCTCTATTCTGCTTTTGGTTTCTTTGCTTGTTTGATTTGGGTTTAGATTTTTCTCATTGTTTCAGTTTGCATAATATTTAGTTTTCATTGTTTAAGTTCATCAATTCTTCACCTTGTGGTTTTCATTCTGCGGAAAAGCCCATCAAAGAATTTTTTCATCTATGATATTACAGGTTTTATTATTATTGTTATTGGTAGCATACCTAGCTGACTTTAAAAAAAAAATAGTTTCAATCCCTGCTCTCAAATTTCTCATCTGTTCATAGACATTGTCCATGTTTCACACTATATCCTTTAAATATCAATCATATTATTTATAATCTCAGTTTGACTGTTCCGTCATTAGGACCATTTCTGGCTCTAGTTCTGTGAATTCCTTTATCTCTTAGCAGTTGTCAGCAGAGCCACATCCAAGGATGTGTTGTTCTTTTAAATCTTTCTGTGTCCTATAATTTTTCATTTTATGCTGAACATCATGTGCAGGAGAACAATAGAAACTGAGGTATAATAGTTTTGCTTGGCCTTGGACTCTCTTCTTCCCTCAGGCTGTTAATATGATGGATGCCGCCAATGTAGATATTGGTCTATCTGGTTTGGATGGAGTTTGTTGTTGTTGTTGTTGCTGTGGCTATCTTCAGCACTCCACACTTTTAAATTCTTCCAGCATTGGGCAGCAGCTCTTATGTGTTAAGTGTGAGGCCTGGAGAAACAGAGACTTTTTTCTCCGTGTCTCTGCACCTTCCTCAGTCTGTAGCAGGGATTGCCTTCTCAAAGTTTCTGCTTTTTTTCCTCTTCTGATAAATAATTTTTGCCATATATTACTGTTAGTATTGTTTTATTTTGAAATATACCTTCTGTTTCATGTTGTATTATTTCTATTAATTTTTCAGTAATATATTTAAATTTTCCTAGCATTCTATCTTATTTCTATGTTTTGCTTTTTAAGGTGATACAATACTTTATAATCTCACCATCTACATATTTGAAAAACTACAATGCACAAACATAAAAGCAATACACTGTGTGCTTTAGAAGCCATGAGGCAGCTGCACAGATATTGGTTACTGAGAAATGAAAACAGCAAGTTACAGAGCAATGTTTATATTTCACTCTATTTGTGTGAACAAAATTGATCTTTGTGTTTATATATGCACAGACCATCTCTGAAAGACTGTAGAGGAAACAGGAAGAGTGACTCTGAGAGGTACAGGGGAATCTGAGAGGCACAGAAGTTAGAAGACTTGCTTTTCACATCACACGTTTAGATACTTTAAATATTTTATCGTGTATAAATATTACCTACTCAAAATTAGCTAAAGACAATAATGTAAACAGAACAATTTAGTGTTTGAATCCTAATGTATTCATGGGTTATTTATGTAAATAAGTACTTCAACTGATTCTATAGAAAGTGTGTCTTATAATACTCCTAAAACATCTCTAAGGCCCACAGAGTTCTTATGTAATAGTTGGGACCTTCTGGCAAGATATGTGGTTTGCAACTCTGGATATATATTAGAATAATCCACACACCTTTTCTAAAAATTCTCAGGTGCATCACAATCTTGATTAAATTAGTATCATATATGAAGCATGCATTAATTTCTTTTATTGGACATTCCTTTTTACTTCTCCATTTTGGGGGTATAAATCGGGAAAATTTCAAAAACAAATATAAAGAGTATAATAAAAAATGATAAGGAAGCCTCGGGGAGTGTGTGTGTGTGTGTGTGTGTGTGTGTCACCCAGGTCAAGGAAGGGAACATTGGTGTCCTTCCAATCAAAATTCTCCCTATTTCCCATTTTCCTCCAGTCATCACCTCCCAGTAATGACTATCCATATATTTTTTGCATATTTTTTATTGGAGTTCAATTTGCCAAAATATAGTATATAACACCCAGTGCTCATCCCGTTAAGTACCTACCTCAGTGCTCATCACCCAGTCACTCCATCCCCCACCCACCTCCCTTCCACTACCCCTTGTTCATTTCCCAGAGTTAGGAATCTCTCATGTTTTTTTACCCTATCTGATTTTTCCCACTCATTTTCTCTCCTTTCCCCTATGATCCCTTTCACTTTTTTATATATTCCCTGTATGAGTGAAACCATGTGATAATTTATCCCCAGGATGCAAGGGTGGTTCAACACTCGTAAAACAATCAACGTGATAGATCACATCAACAATTGAAAAAATAAGAACCATATGATCCTCTCAATAGATGCAGAGAAAGCATTTGACAAAATACAGCATCCATTCCTGATCAAAACTCTTCATAGTGTAGGGATAGAGGGAATGTTCCTCAGCATCTTAAAAGCCATCTATGAAAAGCCCACAGCAAATATCATTCTCAATGGGTAAAAACTGAAAGCCTTTCTCCTAAGATCAGGAACACAAAACGGATGTCCACTGTCACCACTGCTATTCAACACACTTCTAGAAGTCCTAGTCTCAGCAATCAGGCAACAAAAAGAAATAAAAGACATTCAAATTGGGAAAGAAGAAGTCAAACTCTCCCTCTTTGCAGATGACATGATACTGTACATAGAAAACCCAAAAGACTCCACCCCAAGATTTCTAGAACTCATACAACAACTCAACAATGTAGCAGGATACAAAATTAATGCCCAGAAATCAGTGGCATTTCTATATACTAACGATGAGACTGAAGAAAGAGAAATTAAGGGGTCAATCCCATTTACAATTGCACCAAAAGCATAAGATACCTAGGAATAAACCTAACCAAAGAGGTAAAGGATCCATACCCTAAAAACTACAGAACACTTCTGAAAGAAATTGAGGACGACACAAAGAGATGGAAAAACACTCCATGTTCATGTATCGGAAGAATTAATATTGTGAAAATATCAATGTTACCCAGGGCAACTTACACATTCAATGCATTCTCTATCAAATTATCATGGACTTTCTTCACAGAGTTGGAACAAATCATCTTAAGATTTATGAGGAATCAGAAAAGACCCTGAATAGCCTGGGGAATATTGAAAAAGAAAACTAGAGCTGGAGGCATCCCAATGCCAGATTTCAGGTTGTACTACAAAGCTGTGCTCATCAAGACAGTGTGGTACTGGCACAAAAACAGACACGTATATCAATGGAACCGAATAGAGAATTCAGAAGTGGACCCTCAACTCTATAGCCAACTAATATTCAACAAAGCAGGAAAGAATATCCACTGGAAAAAGGACAGTCTCTTCAATAAATGGTGCTGGGAATATTGGACAGCCATGTGCGGAGGAATGAAACTGGACCATTCTCTTACACCATACATAAAGATAAACTCAAAATGGATGAAAGATCTAAATGTGAGACAAGAATCCATCAAAATCCTAGAGAACACAGGCAACACCCTTTTTGAACTTGGCCACAGCAACTTCTTGCAAGATACATCCATGAAGGCAAGGAAACAAGAGCAAAAATGAACTATTGGGACTTAATAAGGATAAAAAGCTTCTGCACAGTGAAGGAAATAGTCAACAAAACTAAAAGACAACCTACAAAATGGGAGAAGATATTTGCAAATGACCTATCAGATAAAGGGCTAGTATCCAAGATCTATAAAGAACTTATTCAACTTAACAGCAAAAAAACAAATAATCGAATCATGAAATGGGCAAAAGACATGAACAGAAATTTCACCAAAGAGGACATAGACATGGCCAACAAGCACATGAAAAAATGCTCCAAATCACTTGCCATCAAGGAAATACAGATCAAAACCACAATGAGATACCACCTCACACCAGTGAGAATGGGGAAAATTAACAAGGCAGGAAACCACAAATGTTGGAGAGGATATGGAGAAAGGGGAACCCTCTTGCACTGTTAGTGGGAATGTGAACTGGTGCAGCCACTCTGGAAAACTGTGTGGAGGTTCTTCAAAGAGTTAAAAAATAGACCTGTCCTACGACCCAGCGATTGCACTATTGTGGATTTACCCCAAAGATACAGATTCAGTGAAACGGCAGGACACCTGCACCCCAATGTTCATAGCACCAATGTCCACAATAGCCAAACTGTGGAAGGAGCCTCAGTGTCCATTGAAAGATGAATGGATAAAGAAGATGTGGTCTATATATGCAATGGAATATTACTCAACCATTAAAAAGGACAAATACTGACTATCCATATTTTTTGATTAATTATGTCCTGGGGTGCCTGGGTGGCTCAGTCGTTTGGGTGTCTGACTCTTGGTTTTGGCTCAGGTCGTGATCTTGTGATTGTTGGATCGAGCCCTGTGTTAGGCTCCATACTTGGTAGGGAGTCTGCTTGAGATTCTATCTTCCACTGGCCCTCCCTCAAATCTCTTCTTCTCAAATAAATAAATAAAAATAAAATCTAAAAAAATTATGTCCTTGTTTTTTTTATTATAGTTGTGCCACTAAAAATATAATTTTGCATTCCTAAAATATAACTTTTTTTTTTGGGGGGGGGTACAGAATCTCAGGAAAAGAGAATCTTACTATATTCATGTGTTCCTATTTTCAATCTACTTTATATCTGATTTATCTGTTGGGAGGTAGAAGACAGTAAAGTATTCCCCAAACTGAGAAGGCACTTTGAGACCAGAAAACAAAGCAGGTTATTCCATACAGTTTACACAGTTTTTTATTCAGGGCAACTTACTGACAGGAGGAGATCAGGTGGAGGATGATCCATGGCAACTGCATAGTTAAGCTCCACAAAATCCAGACGTTAGTCCACATATTTTTTAGAGCCAGGGGATATGCAGAAGGGCACTATAGTGAAATCAAAGGGATCACTTAAACTTAAGGGTTTATGTGTACCTAATTAACAACAAACCTTTAATTAGGTCTCATGGCACCACCTGTACATCAGGAAGGGGAAAGACTATGTTATTTCTCATAAATTCATGGGAAGCCAAAACAAGTCTCCTCCATCCAGGTTTGGTGGGCATTTCTAAGATATGTATATTACTCTCCAAGAGGCCGGAACATGTAATCCCAAGAGAGGTCACTGGGCAAGCTTGAACAACATACAGGGCCAAAGACAAAATCAGTGTAATCTCTTTTTAAAGTAACTGTATCCACATTCAATTTTCATTACTGTATTATATTCTGTTGTATAAGCATAGAATGATGGGTATATCTTTTCTACATTTGATAGGCATATGGATTGTTTCTTGTTTAGGGTTGTTAAAGGTAGAGCTTTCATAAATTTTCATATAAATTTATCCCTCTGTTCCTAGGTAAAATTTTTTCTGGGATTTATATCTAGGGGTGGATTTGTTAAGCGAAAGGTATGCGTATTGGGAATTTCACTATAGTAGGTCAAACTATTTTTTCAAAGTGATTGTTTTAATATACACTCACACCAACAGTGTATAGGAATAAGCATGCATCCATAATTTTGCCAGCTCTTGACATTGCTAGGTAATTTTTTTAAAATTTTGGTGGATGTGTAATGGTAAAGTGAAGTGCAAGGATATGTAAAGTTGGAGACAGCAGAATTGCTGATTGTCTCTGGAGCCCTGCACTACGAATTTGACAGTCTTTAATTCAAAAACGGATGACGGTGGGTATCAAATCATTATGAAACTTAAATGCTATTTGATACATTTGAAAGAGTGATGTCACAGTTCTGTTTCTAAATGTCAACCCTAATAACATACCAAAACTACATCATTTGTAACTGTATTTATAATGAACATGTTTATCTTTCAACACAAAATGAGGAAAGGGGTACTCACTTTTCCGAGCCAAGGATTTCTTCTTTTGTGAAATATATAATCATGTCTTTCTGTCCATTTTTCTATTCAGGCATAATATAAATAATGTGTTTCACTTTTTTGTTTGTAGGAGTTCTTTTTCCTCAATATACACTCTTCTTTGGTTATATTATCCTGTATATATTCTCCAAGTTTGAGATTTGTCTTTTTTACTTACTTCATAATGTTCTCTGAAGAACAGATGTTTTTAATTTTAATTAGATTAATGCATTGATTCTTTTCCTTATTATTAGTGTTATTTCGTGTCTTGTTTAGGAAATCCTTCCCTACGTCAAAACTATAAACTTACTCTCCTGGGTTATCTTCTAGGAATTTTATTGATTGCTTAAACTTGTTATGTATACTCTCTCTGGAGTTGGAGTAGTTTTGCTTCAGGTTTGGCTTGGGTCATGATCTCAGGGTCATGAGATTGAGCCGTACATTGGGATCCCTGCTCACTGGGGAGTTTGCTGGGAATTCTTTTTCCCTCTGCACTCCACACCCCCGCCCCCAGCAAACACACACACACACACACACACACACACACACACACACACACACACAGAAACATTCTCTCTCTCTCTCATTCTCTCAAACAAACAAATAAATAAATCTTTTTTTTCAAATAAATAAGTCTTAAAAAATAAAATAGTATCTGTATTTTAACCAATATAGTTTGTTGTGTTTAACAGACTATTTATTCTAAGTGTTTTATGTATCAGCTTGGCTAGGCTATAGTACCGAATGAACTGATAAAATACTAATCTATGTGTTTCTGTGAAGTTCTGTGAAGGCACAGGTAGATGTTAACGCCTATCATCAGGTGACTTTAAATAAAGGAGATTGCCCTTGAATCTCATCCAATCTCTTGGTGGGCCTCATCCAATCTTTTGAAGGCGTCAACACTAAGAACTGAGGTGTCCTGGAAAAGAAGAAATTCCACCTCAAGACTGCAACATCCACTCCTTCATAGGTTTTCACTTTGCCAGCCTGCCTTACATATTTCATATTTGCTAGCCCTCACAAATGCTTGAGCATCTCCTCAAAACAATATATGTATGTATATAACATACAATATCTTATATAATATTGTATTATATTATATATTATATATTTGTGTATGTGTGTGTGTGTGTGTGTGTGATAGATGGAAACATAGATGATACATAGATACATAGGTAGATATAGTTCCCTTTCTTCTCTGGAGAAGCCTGATTCACTGAGCTATCTTATCATTAATGAAATTGAAGTCCTCCTCATTCTCTCTACTTCTTTCTAATTTTGCTCCTGGAAGTGATATAGCTTCAAATATCTCTCATAAGACCCCAAATAGCCAGGGGAATTTTAAAAAAGAAAACCATAGCTGGGGGCATCACAATGCCAGATTTTGGGTTGTACTACAAAGCTGTGGTCATCAAGACAGTGTGGTACTGGCACAAAAATAGACACATAGATCAATGGAACAGAATAGAGAATCCAGAAGTGGACCCTCAACTTTATGGTCAACTAATATTCGATAAAGCAGGAAAGACTATCCACTGGAAGAAAGACAGTCTCTTCAATAAATGGTGCCGGGAAAATTGGACATCCACATGCAGAAGAATGAAACTAGACCACTCTCTTGCACCATACACAAAGACAAACTCAAAATGGATGAAAGATCTAAATGTGAGACAAGATTCCATCAAAATCCTAGAGGAGAACACAGGCAACACCCGTTTTGAACTCGGCCACAGTAACTTCTTGCAAGATACATCCACGAAGGCAAAAGAAACAAAAGCAAAAATGAACTATTGGGACTTCATCAAGATAAGAAGCTTTTGCACAGCAAAGGATACAGTCAACAAAACTCAAAGACAACCTACAGAATGGGAGAAGATATTTGCAAATGACGTATCAGATAAAGGGCAAGTATCCAAGGTCTACAAAGAACTTATTAAACTCAACAGCAAAGAAGCAAACAATCCAATCATGAAATGGGCAAAAGACATGAAGAGAAATCTCACAGAGGAAGACATAGACATGGCCAACATGCACATGAGAAAATGCTCTGCATCACTTGCCATCAGGGAAATACAAATCAAAACCACAATGAGATACCACCTCACACCAGTGAGAATGGGGCAAATTAACAAGGCAGGAAACAACAAATGTTGGAGAGGATGCGGAGAAAGGGGAACCCTCTTACACTGTTGGTGGGAATGTGAACTGGGGCAGCCACTCTGGAAAACTGTGTGGAGGTTCCTCAAAGAGTTAAAAATAGACCTGCCCTACGACCCAGCAATTGTACTGTTGGGAATTTACCCCAAAGATACAGATGCAGTGAAACGCCGGGACACCTGTGCCCCGATGTTTATAGCAGCAATGTCCACAATAGCCACACTGTGGAAGGAGCCTCAGTGTCCATCGAAAGATGAATGGATAAAGAAGATGTGGTTTATGTATACAATGGAATATTACTCAGCCATTAGAAACGACAAATACCTACCATTTGCTTCAACGTGGATGGAACTGGAGGGTATTATGCTGAGTGAAGTAAGTCAATCCGAGAAGGACAAACATTATATGTTCTCATTCATTTGGGGAATATAGATAATAGTGAAAGGGAGTAGAAGGGAAGGGAGAAGAAATGGGTGGGAAATATCAGAAAGGGAGACAGAACATGAGAGACTCCTAACTCTGGGAAACGAACTAGGGGTGGTGGAAGGGGAGGAGGGCAG
The DNA here is from genome assembly GCF_003254725.2 of Canis lupus dingo. Taxonomy (NCBI): domain Eukaryota; kingdom Metazoa; phylum Chordata; class Mammalia; order Carnivora; family Canidae; genus Canis; species Canis lupus. Next base: position 4,292,807 of record NC_064258.1, read on the forward strand.
GGGTTGGGGGTGACTGGGTGACGGGCACTGAGGAGGGCACTTGACAGGATGAGCACTGGGTGTTATTCTGTATGTTGGCAAATTGAACACCAATAAAAAATAAATTTATTATTTAAAAAATTTAAAAAAATAAAAAAACATATCTCTCATAAAACTTATTAGAGGATTCTTTTTTATAAATTATCTCTTTTATTTCTAGTAAGCTTTTCTATTGAATCTTTCTCCAACTTTTTCATATTTCATACTTTCTCAAATGCTGAGTGATCCTTGTAAGGCTGATTGAGAATACCTAAATACGTGGGCAAGTCTTGTTGCCTGGGAAGCTTTAGCTTAGAGAAAGTCTGGGAATTGAGGCTTTTTAGGCAAACCCTCAATGTTTAAGTTAAGAGAACATTACTCTGGTGTTTTACCATTCTTATTCTCTATATATCATTAGATCATTTACAACTTTTTCTACAAGAAAACTACTGATCATTCCATTGATGTTATAATTCCCACTACATTCAGATTCACGTGTTTTTCTCACCTTCTATCTTTGTGTTCAGAGCTGCTTCAGGTTTAAGCAAAATAGGTTGAATTCATCTTCTACCTTCTCTGTAAGTAGCAACTTCTGCTTTATTTATTTACTTTATATTTCATAACCTTGTTGTCATTTCTGTTTTATTCTTTTTCTGATACTATATATATTTAAATTTTTTTCTTACATTGAAATTCAGTCTCTAGAGAGAGTTATTTTATGTATGTATATATTACATACAATATTACACAAATATAACAATGCAATATCTTAAACGGAAAGCCAATTTTATGTATTTAAAATGATATTCAATAGTGTAGAATTGTTTTTTTATTTACTATTTTACTGGAAAAAATGCCTTTTGTCTGTGCTTTCAATTTCCATGTATGTCCCATTGCTTACCCTGTTGTTAAAAGATATGAGCTGATAAAACAGGCTGCATAAATTGCTATTTTCCTGCCTTTCTAGTTTCTGCCTCTTCAATTATATGATAAAACTTAATTATGTCTGATGAAGCTAATGTGGGCACAGAAGAAGAGACTTGGTAAAGCTCCTACTATACACTTGATTAAACATAAGCCCAAAGCTGATTATTAATACTGATTGCACTGCTGAAATAATACGTGTCTGAAGGCATAGATTCAGTTGTAATATGTGCACTTACAAAGGAAAGACAAGCTAAACTACACTGCAAGAATAATAGCTGTAATAAATGCAATAAATGGTTCTATATACACAGTTTTAAGTCACATATAGACTTCTGAGCCAATTTGCAAAATCAGAATCTTTAAATTCAGCATTCCATAATTTCAGAGTTTATGCCATTACATTCCAAGTTGTATAAGCATCCAGACTCAATTACCCATCTCTTAAATTATTCCCTACATTACTTTGTGTTTACTTAAAAGACATGGAGAAATTCTTCTGAAATCCAAATGATCAATGAGTGTAGTATAGCTCTGATTTCATCTCTAGAGGCATTAAAATAAAAAAATAAATAAAAACCAATATATGGAGGATTCCAGGAAGATGACAGCAATGGTACTGTCGGGAGTGTCCTAGGGTTCTCTTGTTAAGCAGAGATAGCAGAAGCAATAGCTCAAAGGCATCATGTGTATTTACAGCAAAAACTGTTGACAGGGTGTCCTGATGAACCCCGAAATACAGACATGTAGTGAAAGCCTTCAAAATTTATGACTTGTGTGGAATCAGTTTTGTGTAGAAGGAAGCAGAAGAAAAAAATGGAGGAATATGAAAGATCTGGAAAGAGGAAACATTCAAAATACTCAATAGGTATTCACTGAAAAACCATGGCTACAACTGGGAGGGGTTTTGCATGATCTCATAGATGATGAGTGTGAAGGATCTGAGGTAGTGGCTGAACGAGCTGGTGCAAGTGCAGCTCCTGTGCTTTTGCAAAGCTAATTAGCCAGGGCTAACTTCCAAGAGAAGGGTTTTGAGGAGAAAGCACAGAGCATGGCCAAAAATTAAAAAGCACAGAAGTGTGCCTGGATGGCTCAGTTGGTTAAGTGTTTGCCCTCTACTCAAGTCATGATCCTGGGGTTCTAGGATCAAGTCCCACGTTGGGCTCCCTGCAGGAAGCCTGCTTCTCCCTCTCCCTCTGCTCCTCTCTGCTCATGCTTGCTCTCTCTCAAATAAATAAATAAAATCTAAAAAAAAAAAAAAAGCAGAAAGGTAATAGAAAGGAAGGAAACATCTCAGTAACAGTAAGATAGTGGAGCAGACACAGTGATCTCAGAAAATAAACCACTATACATACATATATGTGTGTGTAAACTATCTATATACTATATAGATATAAATACACACAAATAACACAAGAAGGCCATATCAAATTAGAAAAGTTACCTAAATGACAGGTCCTTCTAAAAGTTCAGGGAAAAGAAAAAGTCACACACATTAAAAAAGTCATAAAAATTGTACTTAACTCCCCGATAAAGTAATTAAGAGTTAAATGAGAATGAAAAGCCAAACGATCTGCTTTGCTTATAGAATAAATACTGAAAGTAGAAGACATATTTACAAACAGAACAAAACTATAACTTATTATTTCAGAGTGACTTACATGGATGAAAGATTCTCTAAAGACTTCTACAAACTCTGACTGATTTACATTTTCTTCCATTAACATGATCCTTTTCCTCCCCTTTTGTTCCCACCTCAGATCACGATTAGTAGCCTCAATACGTCTGAACTAGATACTACAAAGCATCATTTTCTCCTCAATCTTTAAGACCTCCCTTTCTCTAGTCAGTCACTAAATGCCAGAAATGCTTCTTCCTAAAGATTTGAGACCATTATGTGTAAGGTTAGCTTTTGTATTTGAGTTCTTTCCAGTTTTTGAATGGATGCTTGTATTGCGATGTATTTCCCCCTTAGGACTGCTTTTGCTGCATCCCAAAGATTTTGAACGGTTGTATCTTCATTCTCATTAGTTTCCATGAATCTTTTTAATTCTTCCTTAATTTCCTGGTTGACCCTTTTATCTTTTAGCAGGATGGTCCTTAACCTCCATGTGTTTGAGGTCCTTCCAAACTTCTTGTTGTGATTTAGTTCTAATTCCAAGGCATTATGGTCCGAGAATATGCAGGGGACAATCCCAATCTTTTGGTATCGGTTCAGACCCGATTTGTGACCCAATATGTGGTCTATTCTGGAGAAAGTTCCATGTGCGCTTGAGAAGAACCTTACACATAAAGGAGCTAGAGAAAAAACAGCAAATAGATCCTACACCCAAGAGAAGAAGGGAGTTAATAAAGATTCGAGCAGAACTCAACGAAATCGAGACCAGAAGAACTGTGGAACAGATCAACAGAACCAGGAGTTGGTTCTTTGAAAGAATTAATAAGATAGATAAACCATTAGCCAGCCTTATTAAAAAGAAGAGAGAGAAGACTCAAATTAATAAAATCATGAATGAGAAAGGAGAGATCACTACCAACACCAAGGAAATACAAACGATTTTTAAAACATATTATGAACAGCTATACGCCAATAAATTAGGCAATCTAGAAGAAATGGACGCATTCCTGGAAAGCCACAAACTACCAAAACTGGAACAGGAAGAAATAGAAAACCTGAACAGGCCAATAACCAGGGAGGAAATTGAAGCAGTCATCAAAAACCTCCCAAGACACAAGAGTCCAGGGCCAGATGGCTTCCCAGGAGAATTTTATCAAACGTTTAAAGAAGAAATCATACCTATTCTCCTAAAGCTGTTTGGAAAGATAGAAAGAGATGGAGTACTTCCAAATTCGTTCTATGAAGCCAGCATCACCTTAATTCCAAAGCCAGACAAAGACCCCGCCAAAAAGGAGAATTACAGACCAATATCCCTGATGAACATGGATGCAAAAATTCTCAACAAGATACTGGCCAATAGGATCCAACAGTACATTAAGAAAATTATTCACCATGACCAAGTAGGATTTATCCCTGGGACACAAGGCTGGTTCAACACCCGTAAAACAATCAATGTGATTCATCATATCAGCAAGAGAAAAACCAAGAACCATATGATCCTCTCATTGGATGCAGAGAAAGCATTTGACAAAATACAGCATCCATTCCTGATCAAAACTCTTCAGAGTGTAGGGATAGAGGGAACATTCCTCGACATCTTAAAAGCCATCTATGAAAATCCCACAGCAAATATCATTCTCAATGGGGAAGCACTGGGAGCCTTTCCCCTAAGATCAGGAACAAGACAGGGATGTCCACTCTCACCACTGCTATTCAACATAGTACTGGAAGTCCTAGCCTCAGCAATCAGACAACAAAAAGACATTAAAGGCATTCAAATTGGCAAAGAAGAAGTCAAACTCTCCCTCTTCGCCGATGACATGATACTCTACATAGAAAACCCAAAAGTCTCCACCCCAAGATTGCTAGAACTCATACAGCAATTCGGTAGCGTGGCAGGATACAAAATCAATGCCCAGAAGTCAGTGGCATTTCTATACACAAACAATGAGACTGAAGAAAGAGAAATTAAGGAGTCAATCCCATTTACAATTGCACCCAAAAGCATAAGATACCTAGGAATAAACCTCACCAAAGATGTAAAGGATCTATACCCTCAAAACTATAGAACACTTCTGAAAGAAATTGAGGAAGACACAAAGAGATGGAAAAATATTCCATGCTCATGGATTGGCAGAATTAATATTGTGAAAATGTCAATGTTACCCAGGGCAATATACACGTTTAATGCAATCCCTATCAAAATACCATGGACTTTCTTCAGAGAGTTAGAACAAATTATTTTAAGACTTGTGTGGAATCAGAAAAGACCCCGAATAGCCAGGGGAATTTTAAAAATGAAACCATATCTGGGGGCATCACAATGCCAGATTTCAGGTTGTACTACAAAGCTGTGGTCATCAAGACAGTGTGGTACTGGCACAAAAACAGACACATAGATCAGTGGAACAGAATAGAGAATCCAGAAGTGGACCCTGAACTTTATGGGCAACTAATATTCGATAAAGGAGGAAAGACTATCCATTGGAAGAAAGACAGTCTCTTCAATAAATGGTGCTGGGAAAATTGGACATCCACATGCAGAAGAATGAAACTAGACCACTCTCTTTCACCATACACAAAGATAAACTCAAAATGGATGAAAGATCTAAATGTGAGACAAGATTCCATCAAAATCCTAGAGAAGAACACAGGCAACACCCTTTTTGAACTCGGCCATAGTAACTTCTTGCAAGATACATCCACGAAGGCAAAAGAAACAAAAGCAAAAATGAACTATTGGGACTTCATCAAGATAAGAAGCTTTTGCACAGCAAAGGATACAGTCAACAAAACTGAAAGGCAACCTACAGAATGGGAGAAGATATTTGCAAATGACATATCAGATAAAGGGCTAGTTTCCAAGATCTATAAAGAACTTATTAAACTCAACACCAAAGAAACAAACAATCCAATCATGAAATGGGCAAAAGACATGAAGAGAAATCTCACAGAGGAAGACATAGACATGGCCAACATGCATATGAGAAAATGCTCTGCATCACTTGCCATCAGGGAAATACAAATCAAAACTACAATGAGATACTACCTCACACCAGTGAGAATGGGGAAAATTAACAAGGCAGGAAACAACAAATGTTGGAGAGGATGTGGAGAAAAGGGAACCCTCTTACACTGTTGGTGGGAATGTGAACTGGTGCAGCCACTCTGGAAAACTGTGTGGAGGTTCCTCAAACAGTTAAAAATAGACCTGCCCTACGACCCAGCAATTGCACTGTTGGGGATTTACCCCAAAGATACAAATGCAATGAAACGCCGGGACACCTGCACCCCGATGTTTCTAGCAGCAATGGCCACTATAGCCAAACTGTGGAAGGAGCCTCGGTGTCCAACGAAAGATGATGGATAAAGAAGATGTGGTTTATGTATACAATGGAATATTACTCAGCTATTAGAAATGACAAATACCCACCATTTGCTTCAATGTGGATGGAACTGGAGGGTATTATGCTGAGTGAAGTAAGTCAGTCGGAGAAGGACAAACATTATATGTTCTCATTCATTTGGGGAATATAAATAATAGTGAAAGGGAAAATAAGGGAAGGGAGAAGAAATGGGTGGGAAATATCAGAAAGGGAGACAGAACGTAAAGACTGCTAACTCTGGGAAACGAACTAGGGGTGGTAGAAGGGGAGGAGGGCGGGGGGTGGGAGTGAATGGGTGACGGGCACTGGGTGTTATTCTGTATGTTAGTAAATTGAACACCAATAAAAAAAAAAAAAAAAAAAAAAAGATTTGAGACCATTTCCTCCTTTCGACTCTCCCTGCCACTGACTTAGTTCAAGAATTTACCATCTTTCATGTACATTATTGAGCTATGCTCCTGTGTTCTCATTTCCAGTTACAGTCATCTCCTATCTATGTTGAAATTGATCCATGGAGAAATGATAGAAAATCCAATCTAAACTAATATTTAACAGATCGTGACATTACTGACCTTTTATTTTCTTACGGTAGTATGTTTCTCCATCTCACTTTCCATCATTCCTTCTAATGCAGTTTATAGAATATTTAATTTATTTGCATAAAACATTATTTTTCACATTGTTATATTTTCTTCTTTAACTTTAGTAGAATTCTTTCTTTTTCTAATTTTATTGAGATATAATTGACATATAGCACTGTATACTTTTAAGGTACAGCTTAATGATTCGACATATATATTTTGAAATGATCACCACAATAAATTTAGTTAACATCCATTATCTCATTAAGTGTATAAAAAATAAAAAGAAATGGTTTCTCCTTGTGAGGAGAACCCTCAGCCTTCAAATATACCAGACAGCAGTGTTAGCTATCATCATCATGTTGTGCTATATCCCTAGTACTTAGTTATCATGTACGTGGAAGTTTGTACCTTTTGACCCCCTTAATCCAATTCCTCCACCCCCAGGCCTCACCCCCCTCCCACACTCAACTCTGGTAATTACAAATCTGATCTCTTTTTCTATAGTTTAAATGCATTTTGAAATTTGTTAGATTCCACTTATATGAAAATTTGTTAGATCATATAGTATCTGTTTTTTTCTGTCTGACTTATTTCAGACAGTATAATGTATACTCAAGGTCCATCAATGTTTTTATAAAAAAGATGTCCTTCTTTTGGGGGGCTGAATAACACTGTGGCAAATACTACATGTATCACAACATTTTTTTTTATTTTTTATTTATTTATGATAGTCACACACAGAGAGAGAGAGAGAGAGAGGCAGAGACATAGGCAGAGGGAGAAGAAGGCTCCATGCACCGGGAGCCCAACGTGGGACTTGATCCCGGGTCTCCAGGATCGTGCCCTGGGCCAAAGGCAGGCGCTAAACCGCTGCGCCACCCAGGGTTCCCACAACATTTTTTTTTAATCTATTCATCCTTCAATGGACAATTAGGCTCTCTGCATGTCTTAGTTATGTAAACAATGCTACGATGAATACAGGTATGCTGTCTTAAAATTTTTTATTACTATAGGGACTTCATTAATATAAAAATCTTCTGCACAGTGAAGGAAATAACCAATAAAACTAAAAGGCAACCTTCAGAATATGAGAAGATATTTGCAAATGACATATCTGATAAAGCATTAGTATCCAAAAATCTATAAAGAACATATCAAACTTGATACCCAAAAAATAAATAATCCAGTTAAGAGACATTAAGAGACATTTTTTCCAAAGAAGATATACAGATGGCTAACAGACATATGAAAAGATGCTCTATATCACTCATCATCAGGGAAATATTTTATAATTATTTTAAGGACTTTATTTATTTATTCATGAGAGACACATAGAGAGGGAGAGAGACAGACACAGGCAGAGGGAAAAGCAGCAGGCTCCATGCAGGGAGCCCAATGTGGGACTCGATCCCGGGACTCCAAGATCATGCCCTGGGCTGAAGGCAGTCGCTAAACCTCTGAGCCATCCAGGCGTCCCATTTTATAATTTTTAAAAATATAAATTGTATGTATTAAGGTATGCAACATGATGCTTGGATATACATATGCACAATGAAATAATTAGTATAGTCAAGCTAATTTACATATTATCTCCTTACGTAGTTACCATTTTTGTGTGTATGATGGTAGCACCTGAAATCTACTCTCTTAAGAAATTTCCAGTATTTGGTACAGTATGTTAACTATAGTCACCATGCTGTTCATTAGCTCCCTAGACTTATTCATCCTATATAACTGCCACTTTGTTCCTGTTGACAAACATCTCCCATTTTTCCCACCTATGATAACCACTATTCTCTTTGCTTCTAAGTATTTGACTGTTTTTAGATTCCACATACAAGTGAGATTATGTTCTTTCTGTGTTTGGCTTATTTCACTTAGCATAATGTCCTCCAGTTTCATCCATGTCATTGAAATGGCAAGAGCTCTACCTTTTTTTTAAGGCTGAATAATGCTCCATTTTTTTATATATATCATAATCTCTATGCATTTTCATGTGTGGTGCACTAAGCTTGAATTACCCTTATCCCCTCTTATCCACCTGGCAGACTCAATTGAAATATCTTCTCCCTTAGGAAAATTCTCCTGACCTTATAGGTAAAACATGATACCCCTTTTCCATCATATTTTATATGGTGGAAATATTATATAATATTAATATTTTGTTGATATTATGTGTTTGCCTGAAAAAGTTGCCTTCAGTTAGATCTGCAGTCAGCAAAGGTTTTTTGTTTTTGTTTTTGTTTTTCTGTAAAAGACCAGGTAGTAAATATTTCAGACTTTGTGGGGCATACAGTCCCTGTCACAATTACACAACTTTCGTAGTAGTGTAAAATACTATGCCTCTAGCAATAAAACAACCATAAACACAAATGGCTATGTTCAGGTTAAACTTTATTTACAAAAAATAGGCATCCAGCTAGATTTGGCATCTAGGCCATAGTTTGCCAACTTTAGAATGAACAGACTGAGATTTATTTGTGAAAATTCCTCTAAAATTCATATGATGAGGTATTAGTATTTATTACATCTTAATAAATAAAGACTGCAGTCTATATTTATCAAGATATCATAGACCTTGACTTCCCAGTGAAGACACTTTTAAGTGGCTGTTTCTCATCATCAACAATGAATTCTTATATACCATAAAACTAAAACATAGGTTTTATGAAAAATTATATATACTATAACAAAAATTAGGCATAGTTCATTTTGTTATAATACTGTTCAGAAAATGACTGTGAAAGGAAATAGCAAAAAAAAATGTACATTCCTGTTATATGTGAGACTTCCTGTATGCAGATCATGGTATCAGATGGATGCTGCATGGTGCTATACTCAGAGTACGGCTTTATCCAATCTGCCTCACAGTGTTACAGTTTGTTAAAGAACAATGCAAGGAGATAAATGCACACACACTAAGAAAATGGCATTAGCTTCATTGTCATATAAATTATTTTCCTTTATAATAGGATAATTTTACTATAGGCATAGTTTCTTTTTTCCTAATGTTATTTGCACTGGGTGATTTTATGATCACAGTAAGTTATTCTTGAGTGGTGTCAACAATCATCTTTCTAGCCTTCAGGTAGTTATAGTTCTGTTTTGACCTACAAACTAGGACAAGAGCAATACAGAAAACATTAATGCATGCAATAGAAAACCTACTGTAACAGATTGCTTTATTTTAAAGATTAAAACCTTTAAAATCTAATACTGGCTTCATTTAAGTACAATAAAGTAGAAGTTAGTGAGAGTTTGAATTCTATAAAAACATACATTTCCCAAGACCTTTGAAAATGACCTAATAAAGGTTAAACTAATAAGGCAATCACTGGAAGACTGCTATTAAATGGAAATGAGGGAATATTAGTGTTTACTATATTTCGATAAATATAAAGCCCCAGAGATATTTTCTATTCTACATTTAAATTACTTTTATTCTCAAGGTTTTCATGAGGGACATTAAAGTTAAGATGAAGTGGACTAGTAATCACGAGGATTTCAAGTGTGCCTCAGTGAATGTTTGCATGTGTGTTTTCAGCACATTTACAAAGACTCATTTGAAATAGGTATTTTTTTACCCTTGCCTGAGATAGGGTCCATAAGCTTTGGCCTAGTTTCCCATTGCTACTGTAGCAAATTGCAGCAAACTGAGTAATTTAAACAACGCGTATTTACTATCTTAGAGTTCTGGTGGTCAGAAATTTGGTATGGCTCCCACAGGCCTAAAATGGAACGGTCATTGAGTTCTTTCAGAAAGTTCTAAGGAAGAGTTAGTTTCTGTACTTATTTGGGTTGTTAGTAGAATTTTGTTCCTTGTGGCCACAGAACAAAAGTCCCTGTTTTCTTGCTATCAGCGAGGGCCATTCCCAGCTTCTAGAAGCCACCACATTCCTTGGCTCAGGGTGACCTCTTTTCATCTTCAAAACCAGACAAGGCGATAGAGTCTCTGTCAAGGTGCCTCTTTCTGCCCCGACCCCCCACTTCTGCTTTTAAGAACTCATGTGTTTACCTTGGGCCCACCAGGATAATTTTTCATATTTTAAGTTCATTCCACCTTCAACTTTCACTCTCATTTGCTTTGCAACATAACACATTCACAGATTTCAGGATTGGGGTTTGGACATTTTTGGAGGGACCATTTTTAACCCATCATATTTGTTAATTCCAATTATCAATAGCAGTAATAGTCAATCCAATTATTGACCACAAAGCATTGGGATAATAATAATAATGGTAGCATTTTGTACTTTCAGCTTATAATTCTCATAATAAGTTAATAAGGAACTACAAATACAGCAGATACTTAAGAAGGTACTTGATACAGATACTGGCTATATGAATTGTGATCAAATTTTATTGTAATGTTATCAACTGTGTAATAATTGATTCTAATTTTTATAATTTAAAGGGAATTATATTTATAACTAATAATTTCTAGAATTGTGACAGTGCTGCAGGTGAAGAAAGCTTATGTGACATTTTCTTTTGTTTTGGAGTAAAAGTTCCATTGCAGTGTACATGTGGATCTTGGAGATTATTTCTTAGTTAATATCACAAAACTTTGGTATTACCACCTAAGAAACTATGCCTGAAAATCTGTTATTCTGTGACATATATGCCTGTAGTACTATCTTACTGGTTATTTGAAGGTATAGATTTGGCTTCCATTTTATCTTTGGATCATCACTATAAAATAAATTCATAACATTTTGTATTGGTCATGTTCCTCTACTCTGAATTTCAGGGGATTATTAGTTAATTGGTTAATTTTTTTAACTTAAGTTTATATCCTTAGATGAAACTTTTGCTACCTCAGTGGTTCTAGTTTTCCATGACAGAATGGATCAAGAACATGATGAATGAATGAGCTAATGGGACTTTTTCTTTCATTAAACTTGAACACTGATCAGACCATTTGTTTTATACTGTGTTAATTTTGGAGTATTATATTTAGGAAACAATAACACACTGAAGTATGTCCAAAGGGGAATGAACAATATAATTAGGAAGTCTGACAATTACATTTTTAAAAAGGTTTGATGAAATTACAGTAGAGGTGCCTTGTCTAGAAAAAAAAGTGACATGTTACTTTTCTATATTTCATAGGCTTTATTATTGAATGTTGATGTTTCTATTATTAAAGTATTTTATTATAAAGTGTTATTAAAGCATTTTAAATGTCACAATGATACTATGACATTATTAAAATTGTGGAAGATTGCTCTCTAAAACCCTGAAGATGTATAGTTTTTGGTGTTTAGCAATGTGCTTAGAAAGGCCTTTCATACATCATGAATATTTGTTGAGTACCTACTTACACTGTATTGGGATACTCAAGGCACATAGGATGCAATGTTGTACTAAAACATAGCACAAGCATAAGTAAAATAAAATAATACTCCTCCCCAGAAACTACATTATAATGGGGCAAAAGAAAATGAACAAAATGGATAAGAAAATTGTGTAATACATGTACTAGAGCCTAATGGTCACTCAATATCTATTTCATTGGCTGGCAACATATCAGTCAGTTATAATCTATATTTTTCCAGTTTCAAAGGCAGCAATATGGAGCCATGTGCCTGAATTCTTATTAGTGAACTACTACAGGTGAGCGTATGTATAAAACTTTCGCATCTAATGCCTAAGGGAAATATTTTGAAGGATTTTACTTCCAGCAATGGGAGACTGGCCCATTTAGAACAAATCTACTCAATGTGAGCAATTAAAATAGTTGGATAAAATATACAATGAAGAGTTTCAAGGCCAAGGGTACAGATAAAAGAGAACTCCACAGAGGTAAACCTTAACATCTGATGCCAATATCCCCCTTCTGATATTTTACCATTTAAAAGCATCGTGTCAGGGATCCCTGGGTGGCTCAGTGGTTTAGCGCCTGCCTTTGGCCCAGGGCACAATCTTGGAGTCCTGGGATCGAGTCCTGCGTCGAGCTCCTGGCTTGGAGCCTGCTTGTCCCTCCTCCTGTGTCTCAGCCTCTCTCTCTCTATGTCTATAATAAATAAATAAATAAATAAACAAATAAATAAATAAATAAATAAATAAATATTTAAGATATCTTAAAAAATAAATAAAATAAAAGCATCATGTCTGAGAGACTAGTTGAAAGCAGCAGTAAGAAGATGAGATAATAAACTGAACTCAGTAATTTTACAGGGAAAGAGTAACAATAGGAGTTTATAGCTTGATAAGAAGAAATCTGATAAGAAGAAACTTACAGCCTCATAAGAAAAATAAACAAAAACTGTGCTTCCAGTCATGACCACCAAGGGCCTGCACCAGAAACAAACCCACATTCTAATAACCCAAGCCTTGTTTCATATCAGCTTAATTTCTGAATTAATTAAGTTTATCTATTACTAGCAAGATGATCTGAAAAAACAAAATTACATCCCACATGGGGTGCAAAAACATCATCTAAAGCCTCCTCAAAGGAGCTCTATTTATTTATCTTCTCATAAAAAGGGGGTATCCCTCAATTAAACTTAAGCAGCCATTAGGATGAAATAGAAATACGGAAGAAAAAATACATAATAAAATAGAAATATAGAGGATACTTACATTGGAGTTATCAGTAATAGTTTAAAACCATTATATTTAAGGGGCACCTGGGGGGTTTGGGTGGCTAACCCACTGACTTTTGGTTTCTGCTGAGGTCATGATCTCAGGGTCCTTAGATGGAGCCCAGCCATGGCTCTGACTCAGCACAGAGCCTGCCTGAGATATTTTTTCCCTTTCTCTTGTCCTCCCTACTGCTTGTGTGTGCATGTCCTCTATCTCTCAAATATAAATAAATAAACTCTTTAAAAAATTTTAAATCACTATATTTATTATATCCAAGGTATTAAGTGGCATGATGGAGACTTTCACCAGAGAAATGAAAAATATAAAATCCCAGATATTATTTCTACAATGGGAAATAAAATTAATAGCTCAATGATGGTTTCAATAGTAGATTAGGCACAGTTGAAGAGAAAATGAGTAAACTGGAAAAAAAAAGATTAGAAGAAAATACCCAGATTAAAAGATGAACGAAGATTGTGGAAGATGTATTTTTGAAGACATGAAGACCAACAATTTCCAAACCTGATGAAAAACAGTTTGCCTACCCAAGGAACTTTACCAGAATAGTTACAAGAGAATAATTACAAGAGAAACTACACCCAGGCAGACATTTAGAACAACTACTGAAAATTAAAAGAAAAAAAGAGAATGAAAATATCTTTCAGGTTGTTAAAGACTGACTTTCTAGGTGTTCTATTTGATGCTCTTTCCAACCCTTAGGCCGCTTTTACAGTTTCATGATTCCTGAGCATCTTTTCTTCTTTCTTTCTTTCTTTCTTTCTTTCTTTCTTTCTTTCTTTCTTTCTTCTTTCTTCTTTCTTTCTCTTTTCTGATTTTTATTTACTTATTCATGAGAGACTGAGAGACAAAGGCAGAGACATAGGCAGAGGGAGAAGCAGGCTCCACTCAAGGAGCCTGATGTGGGACCTGATCCCGGAATCCTAGGATCACGCCCTGAGACGAAGGCACATGCTCAACCACTGAGCCACCCAGGCGACCCCTGAGCACATTTTCAAACTTAACTTTAGTGTTTTTTTGGAAGTAGTGAGCATTATTGATTTGGTCTGAAATCTTTATAGCTCCTCTGTTGTTCCAGCTGTGAACTACTCAATACCCCTTCTGCACCAGTAATCATTTCCTGCAGGCTGTTCATTGTCTAGATTATCCAACTGGCCTCTCTGAGACAGAGATGAAGATGCCAACCACCTAGGAAGGTATTTAGTGAATTAAATTTTCCAAACCATCTAATTTTTTTTCTAAATTTTGTTTGTTTATTCTGTAATTTTCTTAGAGATCTGTAACTATCTCTATGTTCCTATGACTGTGGTTCTTTGAGCTCTTTGAGATCTATGTTGAGGCTTATAGACCATCCAGGTGTCGAGAATTCAGGCTTGGCCTCAAGAAGCTGATTAGCAAGAACCACATTATAATTACAATGTCTCAGGGGAGATAGTACCCCCCCCCCCCCCCAGTATGAACTCAAGCATTCTTTTCTTTGTAATTGCCTGAGTAATATTTATTTCTGGTTCAAACCAAAGTATAATGACTCCTCTTTTGCTCTTAAGAAACTCCATCTTCAGGAAAAGGTACTTTGTTTTAATTTTTGTCCTGCTTGCCTCATAAATCCTTCAAAACTAAAGTTCAATTGTGCCTGGCTCAAGGCAAAAGTGGGTTAAACGCTCCTTGTATTTCTCTGAGTTCTGGTTTTCTCATGGATTTTGACTGGCTACTTCCTTATTATTCTTTCAGAATTTGGATGCATTAAGATTTATTTTAAATATTGTATCCAGGACATTAAAGTCTTCATTTTTCCAAATGAACTATCAAATTTCCCTCAGAAAATATGAATTTGGCTCACAGCTTTATTGCTTTTTTCTCCTAAATATTTTTAGTTTTATGCTCGAATTTCTTTGTTAAAAAAACATGACTTTTGTTATTTTATTTTTCAAAAACATGATTTAAAAAAAAAACGTTTTAGGTTTGCAACAAAACTGAAAGGTAGAAAGATTTCCCATATATACCCTTTGCTGTTACATGTAGCCTCCCCCATTACCAACATTACCCACCAGAATGATAGAGTTTTTACCAAGTGTGAACCTACATTGACACGCCATAATCACCCAAGTCCATAGATCAATTTAGGGTTCATTTTCAGTGTTGTATTTTCTATGAATTTGGACAAAAGTATAACGATATATGTATATTCATCACTATTATGTATATAGAGTATTTTTACTTTCATAAAAATCCTGTGTCCTGCCTCTTCATTCCCTGAAACCACCCTGAATTTTTTTTTCTTTTATAATCTGTTTTTTTATTTGTTTGCTTTTGGGGGGAGGAGGGGATAAGTTCATTACCTTCAATGTGCCACCTTGGCAGCATCTCCTAATTTTAAAAATTTTATAAGATTTCTCATTTAGTCTATGTATTATATTTTTAGATTTCAATTTATTTTTGCTACCATTTTACTTCTTGATCTCTAACCAAAGTTGACAGTGAAGAAAGAATAAATTCGTCAGGCAACTGATTATTTTAAAGTTGTAACTAATTTATTTTGTGACCTCTAAAACTGTCAATTTTTAGAAATAGAAAAGTTCATCCTTGGTTGGGTATGAGAGTTTTCTCTCTGACTCTATATGTCAGTAAAGTTCATTAATTGCTTTTTTTCCCAATCTGCTACATATTTTCTATTTTTTGTATCTAGTCAGACTATCATTTTTTAGAAAAAACATCTTAAAATCTCCCATTGTGATCTTAAAAATTTACTGAGACTTTGTTTTTCATGCAGTTTTAGGTTTATAGCAAAATTGATGGGAATTTCTGATTTCCTACATAGCCTCTGCCCTCACACTCACATATAACTCCTTTATTATCAGCTCCCCTCAACAAAATTTTATGACAGTTAATAGTTGATGAACCCATACTGATACATCATGATCATCCAAAGTCCATAGTTTATGGTTCTCTCTTGCTGGTATACATTCTATGGGTTTGGACAAATGTATAATAATTGTGTCCATCAATATGGTAATATATAGAGTATTTTCACTGCCCTAAAAATCCTCTATGATTTGCCTCTTTGTCTCTTCCCCCACCAAACCCTGGCAATCACTGATCTTTTGAATGGGTCATGAGCATGCTCAGAAAGTGCCTATGTGAGTTGTGTTTATTCTGTCATAAAACAAGGTTAACATAATTAGAACAAAATTCTTAACAGGTTAAGAATCCCAACCTCAATGACATCTCACTGTGTATTTGACTTGGCTTCTTACACATCACACAAAGCAAAGCACAAGACAAGTCATATAACAATTAAGATAAAATGAATTTTGAGCTTTTGCAGACTTCCTCTGGTTCTGCTGGTTTCAGTTCTGAGTGTCATCAGCTGGTTCTGGTCTCAGCTGCAATGTCCTTAGCTGCTTGGCCATTGCTTGACACAGGCCACTACATGACATGAATGACTCCATCTTGGTCTCTACACTATCTTCATAGTTTTGTCCTTTGCAGAATGTCATATGGTTGGACTAAAATGGTATGTAGGCTTTTCAGACTGGCTTCTCTCACCTAGTAATAAGCATTGATGGTTCTTGCATGTCTTCTCATGGCTTGATAGCTCATTTCTTCTTAGTACTGAGTAATGTTCCACTGCCTGAATGTCCTATAATTTATCCATTCATCCATTCATCTATGGAAGGATATCTTGGTTGCTTCCAATGTTTGGAAATTATAAATAAGCAGCTATACATATCTATGGGCAGGTTGTTGTGTAGGCATAAGTTTTCAATTCCTTTGGGTAAATAAATGCCAAGTGGACCAATTAGTGTATTGTATGGTAAGACTAGGTTTAGTTTTGTGGGAAACTGCCAAGCTGTCATTCAAAGTGGCCATAGCATCAGCATTTCCACCAGCGATGTATGGGACTTCCTGTTGTTCCACATCTTATCAACATTTGCTTTAGTTTGGCAGCCCAGGTGGCTCAGCAGTTTAGTGTCACCTTCAGCCCAGGGCGTGATCCTGGAGACCTGGGATCGAGTCCCACGTTAGATAATGTAAGTTAACTTGGGCCTCAGTGTGAGATTTTTCTATGAATCTGTCTAGCAGTTGGGCTGTGTTTAATGCTCACTGTATCTGTGGGCGCCAGAAGCTCCAGATTCCTCTCCTACCCCCTTTGTTTCACTACTCTTGCTCTGGACCTCCCTAAGTACTTCTCAGAGGGTCTGCACCTTTCCATTGTTTCAGGTATAAATCATTATCGCTATACTGGTGTGGTGGTAGGGTGTGGGAGAGCAGGAACATGCTATAATTTAATTTTTCAATTAAACCTTAGTATTTCACTGTGTTGTGTTTCTGGGATATACCTCTCACAATCTTTTTTTGAGGGATAGAGTTGGGGCTGCTGTCCATCCCTTTAAGACCAGAAGGCCAAATGAGGCTAAAGTGAGAGGAAGAAGAAGAAGGGATTTCCCCCAAGTGGAATAAGGTTCTGATAAATTATTTTCTTCCAAGCAAAAATTTTTGTTATGGAAGATGTTCTGGGAATATTCCAAAATTATTATTTTGCCCCTCCCTCTCCTGAAGCCACAAGAAATCCTTCTTGGTTATTCACATGAGAAATTGGTAGAAGTCCTATAGATATAACCCAGGAAGGTTTGGGGGCCACTAAGACTGGCGTTCTAGAGGTTTTTCACTTTCGTGCTGGTCCACACTCAGACTCCAGCAATTCATCAAAATTGCTGTTTACTTGTTCCTACCAGTTTACTGCTCTAGTAGCTTCTGCTCCAGGGAAGCAGATCTTGGTTGGGATTCTTGGGATTCATCTCTCTTTCCAAATTTCAGTGCCAGTTTGCCTTGTGGTCTCAGTTCTCTGATTGTCCATATGTTCAGCTTTTCTGTGTAAGAAGGGGGTAATGTTTTCCTACCTTTTCCCCACATTAGAATTGTAACCAGAAGTTTTCATCACTGGATTTTTAGGACTTAGTTGAATGTGTTTTATGTTTATTTTTATGTTTTGATTTTTTTTATTTAACATGCAAAAACATTAAAACAAGTAAAATATATTTTCTCTTTGATGTTACACTTAAGATGTTGCTAATTCCAAAGCAATTTATTCAGAGTTGATTTTCATTTTATTTGAATAGCATTCCATAATATGGATATGCCTGACATGTATAAACAATTTGTTATTGGCATACACTGAGGTTGTTTCCAAACTTTTACTATTACAAAAGTTCTTAATTGAATAATCTTGTACATAGAACATTCCTAATCATAATATCTGTGGGACATGTTCCTAGAAGTGAAATACCTGGAACCAAATGTATATTCATTTGCAATTTCGAGAAATATTGACATAAGGGTTGAACAATTTACACTTTTTCCATTAATGTATAAGTTTCTTTTGGAACTACTTTTCTAATGTGCCATCAAATTTTATGTTTTTGCCAGTGTGATTGGTGAAAATTATATCTAAGTGCAGCTTGAATTTGCATTTATCTTATTTAAAAAATCATTTAATATAGTTAAGAGGCATTTTTATACACTTACCCAGTTTTAATTAGGCTGTTGCTCTTTTTTCTCACTGATATTCATGAAAATTGGAATTTTTCACTCTGTGGTATGAATTGTAAATATTATCACTTAGTTTATCAGTTCTCTTCCATCTTGTGTATGTGTGTGTTAACTTTTTTTTTTTTTTTTTAAGAGTCTAGGGCTTCTGGACTTTGTGGCATGGTGAGATAATCTGTTTAACTATGAAGTGATATAATAATTCTCTCATCTTTCATTATTTACATCTAAGTCATTGAAATATTTGGAGTTTATCCTAGTGTGAAGTCTGAAGATGCAGAGGTATAGATGAATTCTTTTTTGAGATTTCTTCCCTCTGTCCCCAAATCATTTACTAAGGATTCTGTCTTTTTCCCCACTGATTTAAAGATGTAATATACCACCACTGTCATATATTATGTATAAAGTCCATTTCTGGATTTTCAATTCATTGATAGTATATACATTGATGAAATAATACTATAATGTTTTAATGACTTAAGATTCATGTTATGTTTTAATATATGACAGGACAAATCCTACCTTAATACTTAGGTTTTAGAATGTTCCTGGATATTCATGTATTATCTTTAAATTAGTTTTTATAATCCTAGGAAAATGTAATTTCATTAAGGTCTTATTAAATATATCAATTAAATTGGGAAAACTGATATTAAATATAATGTTAAAAATTGAAGTTAAAAGCATAGTAAGTTGTTTTCTTATTTGTCCAAGAATTAGTGTTGTACTTGATAGGTTTATATAAGCCCTACACACCTCTTCTTTACCATATTCCTAAAAAATATCTTTCATCATATTTCCTAATTTATCAATAACATACATACAAATCTTATTTGTTCTCTTCATATTATTGTGTCATCCAATCTAACCAAATTATTTATTCTCTAGAGTAATGTTTAGATATTTTGTTGAGTTTTCCAGGCATATGATCATATCCTCCACAAATAAAAAGAATATTTTTTTCTCTTTCAAATTTTTAGAATTTTATTTTTATTAATATCATTATTTTTCCTCTTTGATAATGTTGCCTTGTACTTAAAATAATCATTTTAATAGTTTTGCTATGGGAACATACTTTTTTGTTTGTTTTTGTCTTTGTTGGTAAATTATTGTTCTCTTTTAAATATAATGCCGGTTTTGCTGTAACATGCTAAGGAAGTTTTTATCAATTGTATTGTATTGGTTTATCCTGAATTCTTTTTATTTTTTATTTTTTTATTTTTTATTTTTTTGCTGTTTATCCTGAATTCTTGTCTTGCTAAATGCCTTTTCACCATACATGTAGTCATATGACTTTTAAAAATTCAATTATATTAAGGATTTCCATAAAACATTAACTATCCTTTGATTTCTAGAATAAACCCTATTTGATATTAAGCTGTTATTTAAAAATTTTCCTAGATTATATTTGCTAATACTTTAGTTATTTCGCTTTCATACTCATGTGAGGATTTGTTTGGTTTTATTTGTGAGCAATATTTTCATGATTCAGCATTATTGTTATGCTCACTTAAAGTAAAAGTATCAGAAAATGATCTTTCCTAATTTATGATTTTAGGTAGCTAAATAGAATATCTCAACATATTATATGAAAAATTTCAATTTTATGGAAAAGTTGAAAAATGTAAAGTGAATCAATATATAATAACCACATAAATTCTATAATTTACATTATGCTAGATTTTCTTTACACACACATACAGATACACATCTATTATTTCTTGGATGCCTTTTAAAGTGAGTCTTAGATTTCATTCAATTAAGCATTACTATTCATAATTGTTAGCAGCATTATTAAGTATATTTGATATGTAGTTAAATTCATGTATTTAAAATATAGAATTTAATAAATTTTGGATAAAGTCATCACCACCATCAAGGTAATGAACATAAACGATCAAAACTAAAAGACAACCTACAGAATGGGAGAAGATATTTGCAAATGACATATCAGATAAAGGGCTAGTTTTCAAGATCTATAAAGAACTTATTAAACTCAACACCAAAGAAACAAACAATCCAATCATGAAATGGACAAAAGACATGAAGAGAAATCTCACAGAGGAAGACATAGACATGGCCAACATGCACATCAGAAAATGCTCTGCATCACTTGCCATCAGGGAAATACAAATGAAAACCACAATGAGACACCACCTCACACCAGTGCGAATGGGGAAAATTAACAAGGCAGGAAACAACAAATGTTGGAGAGGATGCGGAGAAAAGGGAACCCTCTTACACTGTTGGTGGGAATGTGAACTGGTGCAGCCACTCTGGAAAAGTGTGTGGAGGTTCCTCAAAGAGTTAAAAATAGACCTGCCCTACGACCCAGCAATTGCACTGCTGGGGATTTACCCCAATGATTCGGATGCAATGAAACGCCGGGACACCTGCACCCCGATGTTTCTAGCAGCAATGGCCACAATAGCCAAACTGTGGAAGGAGCCTCGGTGTCCATTGAAAGATGAATGGATAAAGAAGATGTGGTTTATGTATACAATGGAATATTCCTCAGCCATTGGAAATGACAAATACCCACCATTTGCTTCAACGTGGATGGAACTGGAGGGTATTATGCTGAGTGAAGTAAATCAATCGGAGAAGGACAAACATATGTTCTCATTCATTTGGGGAATATAAATAATAGTGAAAGAGAATGTAAGGGAAGGGAGAGGAAATGTGTGGGAAATATCAGGACGGGAGACAGAACATAAAGACTCCTAACTCTGGGAAACGAACTAGGGGTGGTAGAAGGGGAGGAGGGCGGGGGGGGGGAGGGGGGGGTGGGAGTGAATGGGTGACGGGAACTGGGGGTTATTCTGTATGTTGGTAAATTGAACACCAATAAAAAATAAATTAAAAAAAAAAAGGATCCTATCTCTGCACCATCCCTCTCTCCCCTTCTTCCCCAGGCAAACACTGATCTTTTTGTCAGTGTATATTAGTCTGCATTTTATATTATGATTTTATATTATGATTCACATATTTTATATTTTTGTCTCTTTCATTTACTATAATTTTTTGAGGTAATTTATATTATAGGAAATATCAGTAGTTCATTCCTTTTTTATCCTGAGTATTATTCTGTTATATGGATCTGTTGCAGTTTATATGACATTGATGGAGATTTGGGTTGATTCCAGTTATTGGCTATTGAAAATAAAGATGTTATGAACAATCTTGTACAAATATTTGTATGGGCAAATGCTTTCTTGGATAAATCCTTAGTAATTAAATGATTGGATCATATCATGGTATATATTTAAAGAAAATCCACCAACTTATTTTCCAAAGTACTTGTACAATTGCAATATAAAAGGATTCCATTTATACACATTCTTCCCAATACTTGATGTGTTCAGTCTTTCTCATTGTAGTCATTCTAATAGATTTGGTGTGGCATTCCTTTGATTTAAATTGCATTCTACTAATGACTAATGTTGTTGAGCATTTTTTTTGGGGGGGGGATCTGTAAAGCTTCCATAGCTGTTCAAGATTTTGCTCATGTTTTAATTAAATTGTTTTAAATTTTGAGAATTGTAATGTATATATGTTATATATTCAAGTCTTTTTATCAGATATGTAATTTGCAAATATTCTCTCCCAGTCTGTAACAGAGATATTGTCTGCATCTGCTGCCCACCCCACTGATGTATTTAAATGATCTGTTTTCCACTGTTTAAGAACAAAGAAATGAAAAAAAAAAAAAAAAAGAACAAAGAAATGACCCATGATTGTTTAGTTTTTGTCTGGGGAGCCAGAGAACTGAGGCTTGTGAGCAAATGACTTAATAAGATTCAGTTTTAAAGGTTTAAAATTCTATGGAACTTAACATTAATGGCATTAAAAATCAGTATTCCAAAAATGTTAAAAAACAGTGTTATTCTTCAAGTCAAACAGGAAAAAGCAAAAGAGATTCTGGTACTTCCAGTGTCACATAAGATAGGGCAGGAAAGACTTTTTCAGTATCTTCAGTTAATCAAGTCAAAACTAGTGGGATAATGTAGCACAGTACATTTTTGAGATACTTAAGATTTGATTGAGATAATTTAATTAATTATCAAAATCAGTTTCACTCATTATAGTATAAAAATACATTATGACTATATTAAGGGTTGCAGTATTAGTTACATAAAAGTAAGGAAATTGAAAATTGAGTATTTCACCAGCAATGTTATCTTGGCCATGTATTAAGTTTAATGTATATTTACTATCAAATAAAATTATTCAACTAAATTAATCATAAATTAAAATAAGTGGTATTCTTTCCCATACAGAATTTGATCAAGTTGTTTTATTTTCATTTCTTTCTTTATTTTTCTTAAGATTTTATTTATTTATTTGAGAGAGAGTACATGTGAGAGAACATGAGCCAGTGGGGAGGACAGAAGGAGAAGAACCAGGCTTCCCACTGAGCAGGGAGCCTGATTCTGGGCTTGATCCTACAACCCCTCACAACATAACCTAAAGCCCAAACCAAGAGCTGGCTCTTTAACCAACTGAGCCACCAGGTGCCCCAAGTTGTTGTTTTAGAAATCCTGTCTGTTTAACTGAAATACTCTACCCTAATATTTAATTAAGGGAAAAACCTTTATAATTTTTGCATCTGCATCACATAAGGTACACAAAATGATTGAAGACAAGTTAAATTAATGGCTAAAACTTTGTCTGACCTTGAGTTTTTATTCCATTCCAAATGCTAGATTTGTGACTGTGGATAATCATAGGATTTTTGTCTCACTCTGTCTCTATACTCTATCACTTTTTAAATTTTAGTTAGCAACACTGTTCAACTCCTTCACTTAATCACTGACTTTCTGAATTCTTTACTTTGTCTAGAAATAAAGAAACTTTCCAGGGCACCTGGGTGACTCTGTCAGTTAAATGTCCAACTCTTGATTTTAGTTCAGTTCATGATCTCAGGGTTGTAAGCTCAAGACCCCAGTGGGGCTCCACACTCAGTGAGAAGTCTGCTTGAGATTCTCTCTCACTCTTCCTCTGTCCCCCTCCCCACTTGCTCTCTCTCTCAATAAGAAAATAAATAAATAAATATGTTGACTGACTTTTTTTCATTTTACATTTATCATGGTTCTTCATTCAATTGGGTTACTTTTTTTATTAAGAGGAAACTTCATTTCCTGCATAAAAAAATATATTTTTAAAGATTTTATTTATTTTAGAAAGAGAGTGAGAGACAGCATGAGCAGGGGAAAGGGCAGACGGGTAGGGAGAGAGAATGCCAAACAGACTCCTTACTGAGTGCAGAGCCCAACATGGGCTTGATGCCACAACCCCTGAGATCACAACCAGGAGTTGAACACGTAACACACTGAGCCACCCAAGTGTGCCCTAACCCTGACACAAATACTTTTTAAATGATGGATTAATATAAGGGTTTAATTTTGATTTGTTTCCTTGGGTAGGAAACATGCTTTTGAGGAAATCAAAGATTTTCATTTCTCATACAGTAATATTTGAGTCTAAAGTAAGAAAGCATTTAATCTCTATAAGGTCTAGTTTTAGTTCTATAACTGCATCGCCAGCTATTATTTTCATATTGATATTCATATTAATTTATTCTCTGCTTTTAAATGTACTGTCATCCTTTTTAACATATCACTGCTTTCAGCTATCATTATTCAATAGTTACAGTCTCACTAATCTTTCATTTCCATTCTTTCCCTTCTAAACTTCACGTTTATTTACATGTTTAGAGTGGCTACTTAAAACTTTCAAAAAGGGCAGCCCGGTGGCTCAGTAGTTTAGCACCACCTTCAGCCCAGGGTGTGATCCTGGAGATCCAGGATGGAGTCCCATGTTGGGCTCCTGCATGGGGCCTGCTTCTCCCTCTGCCTGTGTCTCTGCCTCTCTCCCTCTCTCTCTCTCTCTCTGTTTCTGTCTCTGTCTCTCACGGATAAATAAATAAAACCTTTAAAAAAAACAACTTTCAATAAGATAATAACACTTTTACTTATTGTTCTCTTCTGAATATGTTGAATTCCTATTATCTAAATGAAGAGATAAAAATCCATATTCCACTCTTGACTCATTCTAACCTTCCATATTTTAACATTATCTAACTAAAATTAAAATGATATTTCAAAATTGAATACATTTACTTTTATTTGCATCTTAAAACCACATTCTGTGGTGTTCGTGTACAGACTGATTGTAAAGCTGAACACTACTGTTTGCATTGTTGTCATCATGCAGATATTTTTCACTGAGAAGTCAACTTGTATGTAGGTAATAAAGAACTTCCATGAACTGTAGTGTCACAATCTCTGTGCAACTCAGGCTTTTATTGGCTTCTTTTTATGTTTTCACATACATGTTGCAGAAGAACAACTCATTTATCTTCTAATTCTTTTAATTTTTAATTTGTTGATATATTTTTAACTGCCAAAATTTCTCAGTTTTTGGAGAGTTTTCACTCAATTCTATTCATGACTCTTGTTTCATAGAAACATCATCTAGAACCCTTCTGAAGATAATAAATTTTTAAAAATTCTCTCCTGTTGTGACCGAAAATTCCTCTTTTGGTCATAGTTTTGTGTGTTTTACTGGGTTTTCTCCTTTCATGCTGCTGATTTTCTTTATATATTGATTAATACTGTTTTTTCATTCTAACTGAGGAACAAAGAATTCGAAAGTTAGTTCTACATATCTTGTCTGCTCAACTGTTGGGTATGCAGACTAAAATTTTTCACTAGCATTCTTTCTTGAATAGAATGTCTAATCCATAGGTACTGAGCTGACTGGTAAACTTTTCTTCATACTGAAATGGTAGAAAACTATCTCTAAAATGAGAGGCGCCACAAATTCAGAATCAGAAACACATTATTCTAGAAAAGTAATGTACAGTCTACAGGTTAATTCTAAGGTGTTTATTTAGGTTTTTTTTTGGAGATGGATCAACAGTTCAGTTCTATGTGTGTCTGTGTGTATGGTAAATGCAAATGGCTTCATCTTATATTTCACCAAATATTTCAGTTTTATTATTATATCTAAATCCAAGTAGAAAGACTTTCTGGGTTTCAGCTGTGCAGTTCAGTCCCCTTATATTTGCATTTCTCATCTACCATAATCTGGAATTTGAACTACATGTTTCTTTAACTAATATGATACCATATGCTTTACTTTTACAGAAAACATAGTTTCCCCTGTATATTAACCCTGACTCATTTTGTTCTTTTTACACTTATGGGTTTGCCCTCATTTTAATCATTTATAATTCCTGTAGGGTCTTTTGAGAATGGAGAAGTCCTAATTCATTGAAGGGATGTCTTCACACTATAACAATGCCCTCCATCTATTATGTTTTTTGAGAAAGTTCTAGCTCTTTTGAATCTCACACATTCTGCTTTTTTTCTTAAAGTAGCACTCTTGTAGGGCTGCCATTTCTGGAAGGACTTTCAGAGTGGATACAATGCTCTGTCAAGTCTTGGTCTTTTCCATGGATTTTTAAATCCTGTGGCTGAATCCCAGGCCACAAACTCAGATTTTTCCATTCTCTGTGGGTTGAGTTTCCATTTTGTATGCTTAGTTTTCTTTTTTCTTTTTTTTTTTTTTTTTTCCCGATTAGCCTTAATTAAAAGCACTCTGGTTTTCCCTAACAGATTTCTTTAACTCAGTATCTCATGGATGAGCTGTTGAAATTTAAGTCCCTTGGATTTCTTAAGAATCCAGGTTCTTTGTAAAAGCCAATTCAATACTTAGCCAGAGCTCTTTTATTGAAGAACACTGTCAATCAGTCATCTTTTTAGAGTTTTGAGGAGCATTCTATGCAGACTTCCTTTGGCCAAATTACGGAGAAGATGAAGGAAGACAAATTATGCTTTCAGATATTCAGTGAATGTGGAACTATTAGCATCTGATATGTGATCTATATTATATATAACATAATATATTATTTCCAATGGACCTTTTATTGCATTAATCATTCATGAAAACAAAATAAAAATACTAAGAAAGAGGTGTGACCAGATAAAGTAAATCCAAAATAAATCTATTTATAAAGCAAATTACATGGCTCTGTTTGAAAACTATCTAAAAGAATATCTAATTAAATATAGGAATTAATTATTGATATTTTGCAAAGTTATTGTATAAAAGAAAGTTATAAAAATTGGATCCCTGGGTGGCGCAGCGGTTTGGCGCCTGCCTTTGGCCCAGGGCACGATCCTGGAGACTCGAGATCGAATCCCATGTCTGGCTCCCGGTGCATGGAGCCTGCTTCTCCCTCTGCCTGTGTCTCTGCCTCTCTCTGTCTCTCTCTCTCTCTCTCTCTGTGTGATGACTATCATAAATAAATAAAATTAAAAAATAAAAATAAAAAAAATAAAAAATAAATAAAAATAATCAATCAGGGGTGCCTAGCTGACTCAGTCAGTGGAGTATGCAACTCTTGATCTCAGGGTTGTGAGTTCAAGCTCTACATTGGGCATGGAGCCTACTGGGGGAAAAAAACACAACAACAACAAAACCATCACAAAAATAACCAGTTAAATTTATGTATACTACCTTCAAGTTAAAAAATTATGAGAGTTAATAATAACCATAGCATTATTAAATACATATATTAATAACAAATATCCACAGCATATAGAACTGACCCCAAAATTGTTAAATATCTCTTTACATAAAATTATAAAACAAATTTAAAGAACTAAATAAATGGAAAAACATGTCTCAGAGATTAAAAGACAATATTTTAAAGATAGCAATTATTCCTAAACTGATTAATGAATTCAATTCAAACCCAATCAAAATTTCCCCAGTAATGTTAGTCTGAGTATTTGATTATTAGTGGAAATTGATAAGCTTATTCTAAAATTTAAGTGGAAATAGAAATGGCCAATGATAACCAAGTATCTTAAAGGTGGGTGGCCTCACTCTAATTATAATGAAGTTAACAATAATTAAGATAATAAGGCAGTAGTACAAGGAAAAACAAAATGAACATGATAGAGGGCCTACAACTAGAATCTAGCATATATAAACATGTGATTTAAAATAATTGTAGTCCTGTGGGAAAAGTTTTGAGGAAAAATAGTACTTGTACCATATGTAAAACTACTATACATAATTTCAGGTCAGTGGTACATCTAAATGTGAGAGGCAAAACAATTATCTATTTCTATAATAGATAGAATTTCTATTTCTGATAATCTAGACGATATCATAGGAACTTACCTTCATTATCTTAGAGTAGGCAAAATTTATTGAGCTTTTTTTAACCAAATATTTTCAATCTCATTTAACTACAAAGTATGTGTGTGTGTGTGTGTGTGTGTGTGTGTGTGTGTGTGTGTGTTTGACACATTGGAAAAATAATTTTTCCCTGAAACCCTTTAAGAAAGGCTATTTTGCGTCTCTGCTTTCTTAGCAAATTAGCAAAGGCCAATCTCTGTAGTTAAAGGATAATGATAGTTTTATGAACTATAAAAGTTTTTAAACACAGTTTAAGAGATAGAGCTGGGCCCTGGTCTGGAAAAAAATAATTGAGACAAGAATCTTACATTTTTTTCACAATAAGATCATAATATAGGATGTATTTTTGGCTTTATGTCTAGATCCATTTCTAGTCTGAAAATAAAAGGATTACTAAAGTCATATAAGTGTGTATGTAACAATTTATGTCACGAAGAAGTGTTAAGCAGAGAACCGAACAAAATTTAAGCTTTTAAGTTTTTTTATTATTAGAAAAAAACAGTGATTAAAAAGATATATTTGTATCATTTATGCATAGGTTGTTGAAAGTGTTCTACACTAAAAGTAGTTCAATTTTACCCTATTTAAAGTAGATCACATTAAAGGTACCAGCCTCTGTCTAGATCCATTACTCATTTTTTCTAAAAGGCCTTTAATGGTTCTAAAACTCACATATCTACTCTATAAACTGAGGATAATGTTACCTGCCCTTAATTAAATGATAGATATATATATTTCTACATAGAACCTATGTCCTTTAAATAAACATAACACAATAACAAGCGTATTCAACAGGAAGAGTAATTACCCAAATTTGCATGCACAATGGGAACTTCCTTTGTAAAGTAGTTGGCTATGAAACAATATATCATGAATTCCATTCAGGGGGGGAGTAACCAACCTTATATGGCACAAATTGGCTATTTAATGCAGGTCCTGAATAATCAACTGATGGGAGTTCTAAGTCAGGTAGTTGGCATGTAACGCAGAGACTTCTCTTCTGATGGGAAAGAACATACAGTTTATCCTGGTACTAATAAGAGAATCAGGTTATATGTCTCTCAGTTACCACCAAGCCAATGGGATTGAGAGGGAGCCTATTTCCCTTCTATTAATACTCCATTCCCTGCAATGGGTCACCCTCACTTCCAGGTTACATATAACTTATTTGCTTTTTTCTTCTATTTCTTCTGAGATTTATTTGACCTCATTTAAGTATAATATGCTTGAAATATGGGTGATACACTAATATGGATTTTATTTCCTATTTTGAAATTAATAATTGTGAAGTGTTTTATAAGTATGTGAATGTGCCTAAAGTAGTGCCTCACAAAAAATATAATAAAAGCTAAATTTAGGGGATCCCTGGGTAGCTCAGAGGTCTAGTGCCTGCCTTTGGCCCAGGGCATGATCCTGGAGTTCCGGGAATGAGTCCTACATCAGGCTTCCTCATGGAGCCTGCTTCCCCTTTTGCCTGTGTTTCTGCTTGTGTCTCTGCCTCTCTTTCTCTCTGTGTCTCTGATGAATAAATGAGTAAAATCTTTTTTTCTTAAAAAAAAAAAAGCTAAATTTATTAAGCATTTATCATGTGCTGAATTTTGTGCTAAGTAGTTTTATGTGTATATCTCCACTTAATCCAACTTGGAGCTGCATAAAATTTATCTTCATTCTGACAATTAAAATACAAGATCCATAGAAATTGAATATGCTGTCCAGAGTCTCATCACTTTTTTTTATTTTTTAAAAAGATTTTATTTATTTATTCACGAGAGACACAATGAGAGGCAGAGACATAGGCAGAGGGAGGAGAAGCAGGCTCCATGCAGAGAGCCCGATGTGGGACTTGATCTCAGGACTCCAGGATCACACCCTGAACCAAAGGTGGATGCTCAACCACTGAGCCACTGAGGCGTCCCAAGAGTCATATCACTTTTAAATAAAACCAGACTTTTATGCTCAGATTTGAGGGATATGTGGGAACCCAAATATATGCAAGAAAATTCTAAAACAAATTGGGATAAACAATATATTCATATGATGCTAACAGCTATGTTGCTTGGATACACTTAAAATTTTATATTTGAATTCAAAATTCATTTCAAAATACTAGTTTCCATCAATAAAATAATATAGCTGATAAATTAATACAAAGTTATAGGTCATAATTTAACTTAATGAGCTTAATCAGAATCTATATGTTTAAAATGACACAAGGTTTTTGAAATTCTGTGTATAGAATTAGAAGTTTGTAGATACTACTACTGACTTTTTTTTAAAAGCTGAAAGCTTTTACCCTTTTATCAATTTCTCCCTATTTTGCCCATTCCCTAGTTCTTGGAAACTACTTTTCTACTTTGTTTCAATGAGTCTGCCTTTTTTTCCACATTCATCATATAAATGATACCATGCAATTTAGTCTTTCTCTGTCTGACTTATTTCATTTAACACCATGTCCTCAAGTTCCATCCATGTTGCTACAAATGGCAGGATTGTCTTCTATGTTATGGCTGAAATAATATTCCATTGTGTGCACACCACGATTTCTTTACCCATTCATCTGTCAATCATCTGTGAACAGTTAGATTTTCCCCATATTTTGGCTATTGTAAATAGTGCTGCAATAAACATTGAGGTGCATATATCTTTTTGAGTTAGTGTTTTGTTTTCTTCTGATAAATATCCAAGAGTAGAACTGCTAGATTACAAAGTGGGTCTGTTTTTAATTTTTTAGGAAACTCCATACTGTCGTTCAGAGTGCCTGCATCAATTTGTATTCCTACCAAGTGGACAAGGGTTTCCTTTTCCCCGTTCCTCCCCAACGCTTGTCATTTCTTATCATTTTCGATGTATGAATTTTGTATATATATAATATAAATATATAAATATAGTATAGGTATTAACCCCTTATCAGATATATGGTTGGCAAATATTTCCTCCCATTCAGGTGGTTGCCCTCTTATGTTGATGATGGTTTTCTTTGCTCTACAGAAGACTTTTAGTTTCATATAGCCCCACTAGTTTATTTTTGCTTTTGTTTCTTTTACCGTGGTGTCAAAAAAAAAAAAAAAAATCATTGCTAAGACAATATCAAGAAGTTTACCACCCATAATTTCTAGAGTTTTATGGTTTCATGTCTTATGCTCAAGTCTTTAATCCATTTTAATTTTGGAATATGGGGGGATCCCTGTGTGGCGCAACGGTTTCGCGCCTGCCTTTGGCCCGGGGCGCAATCCTGGAGACCCGGGATCGAATCCCACATTGGGCTCCCTGCATGGAGCCTGCTTCTCCCTCTGCCTGTCTCTGTCTCTCTCTCTCTCTCTGTGTGTCTCTCATGAATAAATAAATAAAAAATCTTAAAAAAAATGGAATATGGTGTAAGATAATGGTCTAGTTTCGTTCTTATGCATGTGGCTGTCCAGTGTTCCCAACACCATTTATTGAAGAGACTAACTCCTCCTCATTGTATATTCTTGTCTCCTTTGTTGCAAATTATATAAGTATGGGTTATTTCTGAGCTCTCTATTCTGTTGCCTTGATCTACATTTCTGTTTTTATGCCAATACCATATTGTTTTAATTACCATAGTTTTGTAATAACAGTTTGAATTCAGGGAGCATGACTCCACCAGCTTTATTCTTTTTTCTCAAGATTTCTTTGGCTATTTGAAATCCTTCGTGGTTCTATACAAATTTTAAGATTCTTTTTTCTACTGTGAAAAAGAGAATTTTGATAGAATTTGGTTGAATATGCAGATGGCTTTGGATAATGTGAACATTTTAACAATAATTCTTTCAATCCATGAGTATCTTTCCATTTATGAAAATCTTTCCATTTATGAAAATCTTTCCATTTATTTATATCTTCTTCAATTTTCTTCCCTTAATGTTTTATAGTTTTCAGCATATAGGTGTTTCATATCCTTGATTAAATTTATTCCTAGGTACTTCATTCTTTTTTAAAAAAATTATTTATTTATTTGAGAGTGAGAGAGAACACAAGCAGGTGGGGGAGGGGCAGATAGAGGGAGAAGCAGACTGTCTGATATGGGGCCCAATTTCAGGACCCCGAGATCATGACTGAGCTGAAGTGTATCTATGTTTATCAAGGATACTGGCCTATAATTTTCTTCCTTGGTGGCATTCTTGTCTGGTTTTGATAGCAGGTTAATGCTGGTCTTGCAAAATAACTTTGGAAGTGTTCCCTCCTCTTTAATTTTTTAGAAGAATTTGAGGATTCGTATTAATTTTTCTTTGAATGGTAGACTTTGCCAATAAAGCTGTCTGGTCCTGAAATTTTGTTTATTGAAATGTTTTTGATTACTGATTCAGTCTCCTTACTAGTAGTTGATTTATTCAGATTTTCTATTTATTTATGGTTCACTCTTGGTAGTTATATGTTTCTAGGGATTTCTCTATTTATTTTAGGTTGCCCAGTTTGTTGACATATAATTGTAAATAGCTGTATTTTTTGGTTCTTTGTATTTCTGTGGTTATCAGTTGAAATAGATCTTTCATTTCTGATTTTACTCATTGAAGTCCTCCCTCTTTTTCTCTTGGTGAGTTTAGCTGAAGGTTTCTCAATATTGTTTATCTTTTCATGGAATAAGCTCTTTCATTGTCCTTTTCCCTTGTCTTTTTAGTCTCTATTTCATTTACTTCTGCCCTAATCCTTGTCATTTCCTTCCTTCTACTAACTTTGAACTTCACTTGTCCTTCTTTTTCTAGTTCCTTGAGGTGAAAAGTTAGGCTGAGACTTCTCTTGCTCTTTGAAGTAGGCCTATGTCATTATGAGCTTCTCTCTTATTTTTTTTTTAAGATTTTATTTATTTATTCATGAGAGACAGAGAGAGAGAGAGAGAGAGACGCAGAGACACAGGCAGAGGGAGAAGCAGATTCCATGCAGGGAACCTGACATGGGACTTGATCCCAGGACTCCAGGATCATGTCCTGGGCCAGAGGCAGGCGCTAAACTGCTGAGCCACCCGGGGATCCCTGAGCTTCTCTCTTAGAATTGCTTTAGCTGAATTTATAAATTTCGGTATATAATATTTCCATTTTTATTTGTCGCAAAGTTTTTTTTTTCCCTTTCTTCTGATATCTTTTTGAACCATTAATTGTTGAGTAGCATGTTATTTAATCTCTACATATTTGTGAATTTTCCAGTTTTCTCCATACAATAGATTTTTCATTTCATACCACTGTGGTCAGAAAAGATGCTTAATTTGATTTCAATCATCTTAAATTTATTAAGACTTATTTTGTGGACTGTAATCTATCCTGGAGCATGTATACTTGAGAAGAATGTGTATTCTGCTTTTAGATAGAATGTTCTGTAAATATCTGTTATATCCATCCAGTCTAACATATCATTTAAGGTCAATATTTCCTTAATAATTTTATCTCTCAATGATATATCCATTGATGAAAGTCACTTGATATTACTATGTTGTTGTTCTCCTTTTAGGTCTGCTAATAATCACTTTATATATTTAGGTGCTACACTATTTTGGGTATATAAATGCTTAAAATATTATGCTGTCTTGTTGGATTGATCTCATCATCATTATGCAATTCCTTTCTTTGCCTTTTAATACATACAGTCTTTATTTTAAAGTCTATTTTGTCTGGTGTAAGGGCAGCTGTCCCAGATTACTTTTGGTTTCCATTTGCATGGAATGTATTTTTCTATCCTTTCTGTTTCAGTCTGTGTGAGTCCCTGCATCTAAAGTTCCTTACATTTTTTTTTAAGATTTTATTTATTTATTCATGAGACACACACACACACACACACACACACAGAGGCAGAGACATATGTAGAGGGAGAAGCTGGCTCCCTGTGGGGAGCCTGATGCAGGACTCAATCCCAAGTGCTCAGGATTATGACCTGAGCTAATGGCAGATGCTCAACCACTGAGTCACCCAGGCACCCCAAGGTCGTTACATTTCTATAGGCAACATTTAGATGGGTCTTGTTTCTGCTGTTGTTTTTTTTAATTTTCATTTTTTTCTAAAGATTTTATTTATTTATTTGATAGAGAGCATACACAAGCAGATAGAGCAGCAGAGGAAGAGGGAGAAGAAGACTCCCCACTGAGCAGGGAGCCCAATCCCAGGACCCTGAGATCATGACCTGAGCTGAAGGCAGACACCCAGCCAGCCATAGATGGGTCTTGCAGAGTAGCTAAATGAATAAAAAAAAAAAATCTTTTGATTGAAGAATTTAGTTCATACACATTAAAAATAATTATTGATAGATATTAACTTATTGCCATTTTGTTAGTTATTTTCCAGCTGTTTTATAGTTCTTTGGTTCTTATCTTGCTCTCTTCCTTTGTGGTTTGATGATTTTAGTGGGATGCTTATGTTTCTTTCTTTTTATCTTTTGTGTATGGACTCTAGGTTTTTGCTTTGTGGTTACTATTTGGTTTGCATATACCAAGTTGTTTCTAAAATATAAGTTAGATATTTATATATATCTACATAGTTGTAACACTATAACAGCTATTATTGACAAATGTTAGCAATGACAGAGCCCAAGATTGTATATATTAAATACAGTGGTATAAAAGTTGTTAAAATATTTAACAAATTATTAACTGTACATGCTACACTTCAGAAAACTCTCATGAAATTTATGACTTCCATGAGGATCAGTCCATGGATAGCCCCTGACAGAAGAGTCAGCACTGGCTCACTGAGAACTGTTTACTATTGTTTCAATTTAATAAAGCCTCACTTATTATGCTTCAAAAATGGTTATCTTTTATCTAGTAGAGATATTGAAAAGTAACAGATAAGCAATAAAAAAATATATAAAATATACTTTTAAAATCTGGCATATTTGTATATAAGAAAATTAACACAAATACAAGTTTGTGTCATCATTCTTACTAAGTTTCAATTTTGATATTGCAAGTAGATTTTGTTTTAGTGCTTACAAGGTAGATTTCTAGGAATCAAAGCCATATTCATCATTTTCTAAAAAAAAATTTTGGAGAAGCATAACAACTATGGTATATATTCAAATGACTGTGAATATATATCAACATGTTATAAAAATTATGGGTATTTTTGGTGACTATCATAGTCTGAATATTTTGAGATATAGTTATTTTCCCCATACTAGTGTTTAGGGCATTATATTTGTGGTTGAAGTCATAAAAATTAGTGGGCCAGAGGCTACTAATACAAAAATATTACCTACCTATAAATTAGGTGTTTTGATATGGGTATTATTACCTGAATATACCTAAAATAAAATTAAAATTACAGGAATAGTAATGCATCACTTGACTCTTAGAAGCTTGAGAGCTTTCTAAAGACCTAAATATTTCTTTTCTCAGTTTTCAAACTTGTTTAAAATTGTGTTACATTAGTTTATGGAATCTAATAGATCTATATCTTAACACTTCATGATTTTTTATAGTTAAGCAGTTATTTGGAAAACCCAAAGCAAGCAAGGAAACATTTTGTTTCAGTCTTATATATACTCATACCATAAAGTCATAGAATATTAAAGGTCATGATATAGTTAAAGATTCTAACATATTAGAAATATTTTAGAAAACATTTTATATACTTAAACATTTCAGGTAAAGGAAAAAGTTTAAAACAGACATTTTCCCAGCACCATTTATTGAAGAGACTGTCTTTCTTCCAGTGGATAGTCTTTCCTCCTTTATCGAATATTAGTTGACCATAAAGTTGAGGGTCCACTTCTGGGTTCTCTATTCTGTTCCATTGATCTATGTGTCTGTTTTTGTGCCAGTACCACACTGTCTTGATGAGCACAGCTTTGTAGTACCACCTGAAATCTGGCATTGTGATGCCCCCAGATATGTTTTCATTTTTAAAATTCCCCTGGCTATTCGGGGTCTTTTCTGATTCCACACAAATCTTAAAATAATTTGTTCTAACTCTCTGAAGAAAGTCCATGGTATTTTGATAGGGATTGCCTTAAACGTGTAAATTGCCCTGGGTAACATTGACATTTTCACAATATTAATTCTGCCAATCCATGAGCATGGAATATTTTTCCATCTCTTTGTGTCTTCCTCAATTTCCTTCAGAAGTGTTCTATGGTTTTTAGGGTATTGATCCTTTACCTCTTTGGTTAGGTTTATTCCAAGGTATCTTATGCTTTTGGGTGCAATTGTAAATGGGATTAATTCCTTAATTTCTCTTTCTTCAGTCTCATTGTTAGTGTAGAGAAATGCCACTGACTTCTGGGCATTGATTTTGTATCCTGCCATGCTGCCAAATTGCTGTATGAGTTCTAGCAATGTTGGGGTGGAGGCTTTTGGGTTTTCTATGTAGAGTATCATGTCATTGGCAAAGAGGGAGAGTTTGACTTCTTCTTTGCCAATTCAAAAGCCTTTAATGACATCCACATGCAGAAGAATGAAACTAGACCACTCTCTTGCACCATACACAAAGATAAACTCAAAATGGATGAAAGATCTAAATGTTCAAAATCCTAGAGGAGAACACAGACAACACCTTTTTTGAACTCGGCCACAGTAACTTCTTACAAGATACATCTACAAAGGCAAAAGAAACAAAAGCAAAAATGAACTATTGGGACTTCATCAAGATGAGAAGCTTTTGCACAGCAAAGGATACAGTCAACAAAACTAAAAGACAACCTACAGAATGGGAGAAGATATTTGCAAATGACGTATCAGATAAAGGGCAAGTATCCAAGGTCTACAAAGAACTTATTAAACTCAACAGCAAAGAAGCAAACAATCCAATCATGAAATGGGCAAAAGACATGAAGAGAAATCTCACAGAGGAAGACATAGACATGGCCAATATGCACATGAGAAAATGCTCTGCATCACTTGCCATCAGGGAAATACAAATCAAAACCACAATGAGATACCACCTCACACCAGTGAGAATGGGGAACATTAACAAGGCAGGAAACCACAAATGTTGGAGAGGATGCGGAGAAAAGGGAACCCTCTTACACTGTTGGTGGGAATGTGACCTGGTGCAGCCACTCTGGAAAAGTGTGTGGAGGTTCCTCAAAGAGTTAAAAATAGACCTGCCCTACGACCCAGCAATTGCACTGTTGGGGATTTACCCCAAAGATACAGATGCAGTGAAACACCGGGACACCTGCACCCGGATGTTTCTAGCAGCAATGGCCACAATAGCCAAACTGTAGAATGAGCCTCGGTGTTCATCGAAAGATGAATGGATAAAGAAGATGTGGTTTATGTATACAATGGAATATTCCTCAGCCATTAGAAACGACAAATACCCACCATTTGCTTCAATGTGGATTGAACTGGAGGGTATTATGCTGAGTGAAATGAGTCAATCAGAGAAGGACAAACATTATATGTTCTCATTCATTTGGGGAATATAAATAATAGTGAAAGGGAATAGAAGGGAAGGGAGAAGAAATGGGTAGGAAATATCAGAAAGGGAGACAGAACATAAGGACTCCTCACTCTGGGAAATGAACTAGCGGTGGTGGAAGGGGAGGAAGGTGGGGTGTGGGAGTTAATGGGTGATAGGCACTGAGGTGGTGGAAGGGGAGGAGGGCGGGGGGTGGGAGTTAATGGGTGACAGGCACTGACGGGAGTTAATGGGTGACGGGCATCCCCCACTTGACGGGATGAGCACTGGATGTTATTCTGTATGTTGGCAAATTGAACACCAATAAAAAATAAATTTATTATTAAAAAAATAAAACAGACATTTTTACTAGTAAAATTCATTTGATAAGCTTTTTTTTTCTTTTTTAAAATTTAAATTCAATTGCCAACATATAGGACATCACTAAGTGTCAGATGTAGTATTCAAAAATTCAACAGTTGAGTGTAACACCCAGTGCTCATCACATCATGTGCTCTCCTTAATGCCTATTATCCAGTTAGCCCACCCATCGCCACCCACCTTCATCAACCCTCAGTTTGATTCCCAAAGTCAAGAGCCTCTCATGGTTTGTTTTCCTACTTAGTTTCTCCTCCTTCCCTTATAGTCCCTTGCACTATTTCTTATATTCCACATATGAGTGAAACCATATGATAATTGTCTTTCTCTGGTTGACTTATTTCACTTAGCATAATACTTTTCAGTTTCATCCACATCAATGTAAATTGTAGGTATTCATCCTTTAGGATGGCTAATACTCAATTGTATCTAATACCACATCTTCTTTATCCGTTCATCTGTCAATGGACATAATAAACTTTTAATTAAAATAAAATCTACTGATGATTTTAAGTGCCTATTTTATTTTAGGAACATTGAAGATGCAGAAATGGCATATATTCTTGTGTCAAGGAGTTCATGATCTAGTGAGAGAGACCATAAGATGGAGTGAATGATATGCCAGGAAATACAAAGTGATGATGATATCACAGACTAAAAGGCAGCAACTAACCTATACTAAAGATAAAGTAGCTAGGATGGATTTTGAAATAACCATACGTATCATAAACTTACACAGCTGGAGACTCCAATCAGCCATTATCAAAGATGCAGGGACTTTTCTAGAGGATATAGATAGCCCCTAGTACCTGGCAACTAATGATGCAATAAATGCTTGTAATTCTTTTCCTGTAAATATAGACAACCAGACCCATTTAATTTCACTTAGAAAGGGAAAAATTGTTGTGTTCACTTTCTTTAGGGATCTATCAACTCTCCATCTTTTTCTTGAAATGTAGTATATAGGGAGCTCTATAATTTTACCAATTTATGAGACCTCATACTGGTCCATTCTATTAATGATACAATTCTGATACATTGAATGCCCCAGAAACCTTGGTAAGATATGTGCCTGCATAAGGATGCAAAATAAAACTCATCAAAATTTAAGTTCTGACCCTTTGATTAAGTTCCAGGGTTTTCCTTGATCTGAGCCATGAAAAGATACCTACAATAAACAAATGGCAAGAGACTTACCTGGAATCTCCTGCCATCAAGAAAATAGTATAATGCCTTTTGTATTTTAAAGGCAACATATAACAGAAATATGTAATAGCATGCTGCTGCAATGCATCTACCAAATAATCCTAAAACTTACTGTTTTGACTGAGATCAGACTGATAGAAAGTTCTTGAATTCTGTAAAAAGCACCACCAGTTAGCAATATGAACCCTAGTATTTAAGGACATTTAGAGTGTCTGTGTCAGTTAGGTTATTTTATACAACAAGCACCCTTTATGAAACTATAGCACATATTCTTATAATTTTGAAAAAAAGCCACTCCATATTCTGAAGACAATTCTTTGAAATTAACAAAAGTAGCAAAATAACTGGTGGTTTAATATTAGGTCCTACGAAAGAAGGAATATTTGACCAGGGACCCTAACATATTTTCTATCTAAGCTGTCTATCATAACCTGGCTGTTTTCTGACCACAGAAGCCATAGAATTTGGCATTTTCAGTAGCATTCCATCATTAGGTGGAAGAGGTATAGATTATATTGGGCTTGAGCAGATTCTTTAGACACAATTTCCATGAGCAAGATGCTTAGACTCTGGTGCATCTACTTTGAAAGCACTGTCTCCTTTCTACGAACCCATGTGTGTGGTTTTATGAGGGTTTTCCTATGACAAGTTGTCTGATAAAGAAAAATATAATATTTAGTTTATAGGTGGTTCCACATGATATATTAGGAACACTTAAAAGTGAATGACTATAGCATTCTCTCCACTCAGGTGTGATACATAAGAACATAGGTGAAGAAATATTTTCTAGAGAGTGAACTTGAAGGAGATACCTGGTTGCTTACTTTTTCTAGAAAAAGAAGTAAAGAAATACCAGATTCACACTGATTTTTGAGCAGGAGCTAATGATTTAGCTGGGTGATCGTGAACTTAGAAGAATTTTGGAAAATTGGTGACAAAGAGGCTTGAGTAGACCTCATGGAATGGGCCCAAAGTGTGAGGATATTTTTGTCTTATGTAAATGTCCACAAACAGCAAACACAGTAGACAAGGCTCCCAATAGTCATGTGGACAAGATGGTCCATCATGTGGCTGTAAGTGAATCTCTTTGCTTAGCCATTCCAGTCATTGTTAAAAGGACTGATGAACCAATTGGCCATGGAAGCAGGTATTGCAGTTATGCATGGACTGAACAGCATGGCTTCTACTCACGCAAATGATGTGGCTGTAACTATTGGTGAGTACCCAAGATGTCAACAACAGAAAGTGACATTGAGTCAACAATATGGTAATGTTTCCCAATGAACAAGCGAACCACCTGGTGACAATTTGATTGTATCCAATTACTTTCATCACAGAAAGGGAGGCAATTTGTTCTTTTTGGAATAGACACATTCTGGAGATAGATTTGCCTTCACTGCCAATAGTTACCCTGCCAAAACCACCTTTTCATGATGTTGCTTTACATCACTGTCAGGAAATTATCCACAGTGTTTCTTGTGAACCAGAAACTACTTTTGGGGCAAATAAAGTATACCGATAGACCAATGGCCATGCAATTCATGGTTCCTTCCATATACCATCCCCTGCCTGATAGAATGGTGGGAATGACCTAGTAGCCCAAAAAGAATGGTGGAGTGGGCTTCTGAAGACTTATTTAGAACACTTTTCAAGTATCTCAGGTTATATCTGAGAGTTTATTTCTAATCTCCTATACTAATATGTACTTCTATTTCTTTTATAGCTATAATGTATGGGCTTAGGTTCTAAAAAATAAAAACAGAGGAGTCATTCCTCTTACCATTACACACAATAAAATACAACTTTGGCCTCTGATGGTTCTGAGGTCTTAGTTCCCTAAGAAGATGTGTTCTCACTAGGGACAATTTCAAGGGGGAGCTGGCAAATGGCATTTCAAGATTTCATTTTCGTTAATGTTAAAATCTGCTAATTGCATGAGATTTTGAAGACAGGAATAGAATAGAATCCATGATTCTATGGGGACATGTGTTCCCAGATAAGAGTATTTATTCATTGTGACTTCTTAAATTCTTTAGTTAACTCATTTTCACTAAAATCCATTATTCATTATACTGTAACATTTTATTTGACCATATTCTAATATTTTTAAACTTTTTATAGTTTGTTCATTTGTTTTATTGAATAATTAAAATTCAAAATTATGTGATCCACATAGTAGCAATCTGGTTTCATAATTCCAATTACTTTAGTGGCTACTTTTATTTTCTTCATTTTTTTATTTTTTATTTTATTTTATTTTATTTTTTTATTTTTATTTTATTTTTTTTTTCTTCATTTTTTTAGGATTATCTCTCCACGAAAAACTTAACCATGCCTGTAATATGTCAAAACCCAAAATTATCTTGTATTGAAAACCATTCATTTGGGTAGGCCAGGTGGCTCAGTGGTTTAGCGCTGCCTTCAGTTCAGGGAGTGATCCTGGAGACCTGAGATTGAGTCCCACGTTGGGCTCCCTGCATGGAGCCTTTCTCCTGCTGCCTGTGTCTCTGCCTCTTTCTCTGTGTCTCTCATGAGTAAATAAATAAAATCTTTAAAAAAAAAAAAAAAAAGAAAAACATTCATTTTCTCTGTCTTCAGTAGCATCCATAGTCTATTAAAATGTAAAATATCCTAAGAGACTCAGCTCAAATGCTACCTCTTCCATGAAAACTTTCCTTACCAGGATTCTTCTCTCAAAGCACACAGCCTATATTATACAACACAGTGCTTACATTTTTCTTGGAACATCTGGAGCATAGACTCTGTCATTGGCAGGCCAGCTGCATCAAAGATTGCATGTAAGACTTGACAAAATTTGGGGTCCAGCATATCCTTTTGAGAACCTCTGAAAATCCATTCTATTTTCCCCATTGATGAAGTTTTGAAAAAAGCAACAAAGATTGACTAGCAGGAAAATGATTTCTAGGTGAACCCTCTGTTTGGTCATCTTCTTTGGATAGATTAGGTTAGAAGTGAGTGACGCAGAATCAGGAAAGTCCAAGTACACCAGACAAACTTAGCTCACTTAAATACACAGTATTGAAAATTCAGTCTTGGCACTACTCTGTCAATTTCCCATTCTATTGGGCTCTGAAGCATCCCAGTGAATCAAGGGAGGGATATTCTCTAAATTAGAAGGCATATGCAGTGTATGCACTGGAGACCAGAGGATGCTTCCACGGCTTGCATCTGAACCCTGCCTCAGGCATTGGCAGCAACTACAGAGGCAGTGCATTGACTTTACAACGGGAAATAAAAGCCCCTGACATCATCTATTTCTTGATTTTGCCTCAGGCTGATCATCAACATTTATCTATTTGTAAGTAGTAATGACTGAAAGATTTATCTTAAGGATTTCAACAGTGCCTTATAGTTCTTTGTGGAGGTAGAAATCTAAGAGAAAAAATTTAGGTAAGCCGATCCAACCTTGAGGAATGATATTTCATTTCCAGTTATTCCTCATATACAGTTTTTGAAGTGAAAGCAGGTTGAACCCAGGAGCTACCAGACAGCAATGGGAAGGAAGAAACAGTAGTTTGGCCAATTCCTTTTCTGTTTTTAGCAGCACATATTTGTGCATGTCTTCAAATACCTTTCATGCTTAGCAGCTAAGATTGCACAGCAACAAAAATTACTGTCGTGGTTGCCAAGTATCACTGAAAATGAAAGTATGTTTTGTTTTTTTGTTTTTTTTTTTTTTTTTTTAGCTTACAAATTTATTTTTTTTTTTATTTTTTTTTAATTTTTTTTATTTATTTATTTTTTTTATTGGTGTTCAATTTACTAACATACAGAATAACACCCAGTGCCCGTCACCCATTCACTCCCACCCCCCGCCCTCCTCCCCTTCTACCACCCCTAGTTCGTTTCCCAGAGTTAGCAGTCTTTATGTTCTGTCTCCCTTTCTGATATTTCCCACACATTTCTTCTCCCTTCCCTTATTTTCCCTTTCACTATTATTTATATTCCCCAAATGAATGAGAACATATAATGTTTGTCCTTCTCTGACTGACTTACTTCACTCAGCATAATACCCTCCAGTTCCATCCACGTTGAAGCAAATGGTGGGTATTTGTCATTTCTAATAGCTGAGTAATATTCCATTGTATACATAAACCACATCTTCTTTATCCATTCATCTTTCGTTGGACACCGAGGCTCCTTCCACAGTTTGGCTATCGTGGCCATTGCTGCTAGAAACATCGGGGTGCAGGTGTCCCGGCGTTTCATTGCATTTGTATCTTTGGGGTAAATCCCCAACAGTGCAATTGCTGGGTCGTAGGGCAGGTATATTTTTAACTGTTTGAGGAACCTCCACACAGTTTTCCAGAGTGGCTGCACCAGTTCACATTCCCACCAACAGTGTAAGAGGGTTCCCTTTTCTCCGCATCCTCTCCAACATTTGTTGTTTCCTGCCTTGTTAATTTTCCCCATTCTCACTGGTGTGAGGTGGTATCTCATTGTAGTTTTCATTTGTATTTCCCTGATGGCAAGTGATGCAGAGCATTTTCTCATATGCATGTTGGCCATGTCTATGTCTTCCTCTGTGAGATTTCTGTTCATGTCTTTTGCCCATTTCATGATTGGATTGTTTGTTTCTTTGGTGTTGAGTTTAATAAGTTCTTTATAGATCTTGGAAACTAGCCCTTTATCTGATATGTCATTTGCAAATATCTTCTCCCATTCTGTAGGTTGTCTTTGAGTTTTGTTGACTGTATCCTTTGCTGTGCAAAAGCTTCTTATCTTGATGAAGTCCCAATAGTTCATTTTTGCTTTTGTTTCTTTTGCCTTCGTGGATGTATCTTGCAAGAAGTTACT
Organism: Canis lupus dingo; assembly: GCF_003254725.2. Lineage (NCBI taxonomy): Eukaryota > Metazoa > Chordata > Mammalia > Carnivora > Canidae > Canis > Canis lupus. The sequence continues at coordinate 4,336,455 of NC_064258.1, forward strand.
ATGGCCGAGTTCAAAAAGGGTGTTGCCTGTGTTCTTCTCTAGGATTTTGATGGAATCTTGTCTCACATTTAGATCTTTCATCCATTTTGAGTTTATCTTTGTGTATGGTGAAAGAGAGTGGTCTAGTTTCATTCTTCTGCATGTGGATGTCCAATTTTCCCAGCACCATTTATTGAAGAGACTGTCTTTCTTCCAATGGATAGTCTTTCCTCCTTTATCGAATATTAGTTGCCCATAAAGTTCAGGGTCCACTTCTGGATTCTCTATTCTGTTCCACTGATCTATGTGTCTGTTTTTGTGCCAGTACCACACTGTCTTGATGACCACAGCTTTGTAGTACAACCTGAAATCTGGCATTGTGATGCCCCCAGATATGGTTTTCTTTTTTAAAATTCCCCTGGCTATTCGGGGTCTTTTCAGATTCCACACAAATCTTAAAATAATTTGTTCTAACTCTCTGAAGAAAGTCCATGGTATTTTGATAGGGATTGCATTAAACGTGTATATTGCCCTGGGTAACATTGACATTTTCACAATATTAATTCTGCCAATCCATGAGCATGGAATATTTTTCCATCTCTTTGTGTCTTCCTCAATTTCTTTCAGAAGTGTTCTATAGTTTTGAGGGTATAGATCCTTTACATCTTTGGTGAGGTTTATTCCTAGGTATCTTATGCTTTTGGGTGCAATTGTAAATGGGATTGACTCCTTAATTTCTCTTTCTTCAGTCTCATTGTTAGTGTATAGAAATGCCACTGACTTCTGGGCATTGATTTTGTATCCTGCCACGCTACCGAATTGCTGTATGAGTTCTAGCAATCTTGGGGTGGAGACTTTTGGGTTTTCTATGTAGAGTATCATGTCATCGGCGAAGAGGGAGAGTTTGACTTCTTCTTTGCCAATTTGAATGCCTTTAATGTCTTTTTGTTGTCTGATTGCTGAGGCTAGGACTTGCAGTACTATGTTGAATAGCAGTGGTGAGAGTGGACATCCCTGTCTTGTTCCTGATCTTAGGGGAAAGGCTCCCAGTGCTTCCCCATTGAGAATGATATTTGCTGTGGGATTTTCATAGATGGCTTTTAAGATGTCGAGGAATGTTCCCTCTATCCCTACACTCTGAAGAGTTTTGATCAGGAATGGATGCTGTATTTTGTCAAATGCTTTCTCTGCATCCAATGAGAGGATCATATGGTTCTTGGTTTTTCTCTTGCTGATATGATGAATCACATTGATTGTTTTACGGGTGTTGAACCAGCCTTGTGTCCCAGGGATAAATCCTACTTGGTCATGGTGAATAATTTTCTTAATGTACTGTTGGATCCTATTGGCCAGTATCTTGTTGAGAATTTTTGCATCCATGTTCATCAGGGATATTGGTCTGTAATTCTCCTTTTTGGCGGGGTCTTTGTCTGGCTTTGGAATTAAGGTGATGCTGGCTTCATAGAACGAATTTGGAAGTACTCCATCTCTTTCTATCTTTCCAAACAGCTTTAGGAGAATAGGTATGATTTCTTCTTTAAACGTTTGATAAAATTCTCCTGGGAAGCCATCTGGCCCTGGACTCTTGTGTCTTGGGAGGTTTTTGATGACTGCTTCAATTTCCTCCCTGGTTATTGGCCTGTTCAGGTTTTCTATTTCTTCCTGTTCCAGTTTTGGTAGTTTGTGGCTTTCCAGGAATGCGTCCATTTCTTCTAGATTGCCTAATTTATTGGCGTATAGCTGTTCATAATATGTTTTTAAAATCGTTTGTATTTCCTTGGTGTTGGTAGTGATCTCTCCTTTCTCATTCATGATTTTATTAATTTGAGTCTTCTCTCTCTTCTTTTTAATAAGGCTGGCTAATGGTTTATCTATCTTATTAATTCTTTCAAAGAACCAACTCCTGGTTCTGTTGATCTGTTCCACAGTTCTTCTGGTCTCGATTTCGTTGAGTTCTGCTCGAATCTTTATTAGCTCCCTTCTTCTCTTGGGTGTAGGATCTATTTGCTGTTTTTTCTCTAGCTCCTTTATGTGTAAGGTTAGCTTTTGTATTTGAGTTCTTTCCAGTTTTTGAATGGATGCTTGTATTGCGATGTATTTCCCCCTTAGGACTGCTTTTGCTGCATCCCAAAGATTTTGAATGGTTGTATCTTCATTCTCATTAGTTTCCATGAATCTTTTTAATTCTTCCTTAATTTCCTGGTTGACCCTTTTATCTTTTAGCAGGATGGTCCTTAACCTCCATGTGTTTGAGGTCCTTCCAAACTTCTTGTTGTGATTTAGTTCTAATTTCAAGGCATTATGGTCCGAGAATATGCAGGGGACAATCCCAATCTTTTGGTATCGGTTCAGACCCGATTTGTGACCCAATATGTGGTCTATTCTGGAGAAAGTTCCATGTGCGCTTGAGAAGAATGTGTATTCAGTTGAGTTTGGATGTAAAGTTCTGTAGATATCTGTGAAATCCATCTGGTCCAGTGTATCATTTAAAGCTCTCGTTTCTTTGGAGATGTTTTGCTTAGAAGACCTATCGAGTATAGAAAGAGCTAGATTGAAGTCACCAAGTATAAGTGTATTATTATCTAAGTATTTCTTCACTTTGGTTAATAATTGATTTATATATTTGGCAGCTCCCACATTCGGAGCATATATATTGAGGATTGTTAAGTCCTCTTGTTGAATAGATCCTTTAAGTATGAGATAGTGTCCCTCTTCATCTCTCACTACAGTCTTTGGGGTAAATTTTAGTTTATCTGAAATAAGGATGGCTACCCCTGCTTTCTTTTGAGGACCATTCGAATGGTAAATGGTTCTCCAACCTTTTATTTTCAGGCTGTAGGTGTCCTTCTGTCTAAAATGAGTCTCTTGTAGACAGCAAATAGATGGGTCCTGCTTTTTTATCCAGTCTGAAACCCTGCGCCTTTTGATGGGGTCATTAAGCCCGTTCACATTCAGAGTTACTATTGAGAGATATGAGTTTAGTGTCATCATGATATCTATTCAGTCTTTGTTTTTGTGGACTGTTCCACTGAACTTCTTCTTAAAGGGGAATTTTAAGAGTCCCCCTTAAAATTTCTTGCAGAGCTGGTTTGGAGGTCACATATTCTTTTAGTTGCTGCCTGTCTTGGAAGCTCTTTATCTCTCCTTCCATTTTGAATGAGAGCCTTGCTGGATAAAGGATTCTTGGTTGCATGTTCTTCTCATTTAGGACCCTGAATATATCCTGCCAGCCCTTTCTGGCCTGCCAGGTCTCTGTGGAGAGGTCTGCTGTTACCCTAATACTCCTCCCCATAAAAGTCAGGGATTTCTTGTCTCTTGCTGCTTTAAGGATCTTCTCCTTATCTTTGGAATTTGCAAGCTTCACAATTAAATGTCGAGGTGTTGAACGGTTTTTATTGATTTTAGGGGGGGATCTCTCTATTTCCTGGATCTGAATGCCTGTTTCCCTTCCCAGATTAGGAAAGTTTTCAGCTAGAATTTGTTCAAATACATATTCTGGCCCTCTGTCCCTTTCGGCGCCCTCGGGAACCCCAATTAAACGTAGGTTTTTCTTCCTCAGGCTGTCGTTTATTTCCCTTAATCTATCTTCATGGTCTTTTAATTGTTTGTCTCTTTTTTCCTCAGTTTCCCTCTTTGCTGTCAACTTGTCTTCTAGGTCACTCACTCGTTCTTCCACCTCGTTAACCCTCGTCGTTAGGACTTCTAGTTTGGATTGCATCTCATTCAATTGATTTTTAATTTCTGCCTGATTAGCTCTAAATTCTGCAGTCATGAAGTCTCTTGAGTCCTTTATACTTTTTTCTAGAGCCACCAGTAGCTGTATAATAGTGCTTCTGAATTGGCTTTCTGACATTGAATTGTAATCCAGATTTTGTAACTCTGTGGGAGAGAGGACTGTTTCTGATTCTTTCTTTTGAGGTGAGGTTTTCCTTCTAGTCATTTTGCTCAGTGCAGAGTGGCCAAAAGCAAGTTGTATTGGGAAAAAGAGAAAAAGAGAGGAGAGAAAGAAGGAAAGAAAAGAGAAAGAAAAAAAAAAGGGAAGAAAAAGAAAAAAAAAAAAAACGAAAAAAAAAAAAAAAGAAGAAAAAGAGAAAGAAAAAGAAAGGAGAAAAAAAGGGGGTGGGGGAAGGAAACAAATCAAAAAGCAAAACAAAACAAAAACAAAAACAAAAACAAACAAACAAAAAAAGAACCACCGGGGAGTATCTTCTGATTCTGTGTACTTTAAGTCCCTTGGCTTCTCCTGGAAGTTGTCAGTCTAGCTGGTGTTCTGGGGGAGGGGCCTGCTGTGCTGATTTTCAGGTGTTAGCAGTTGGGGGAGCTGCTGTGCCCCTGCCTGGTGCAGGGCTCGGTGGGGGTTGTTTACCCCGTGAGGCCGCAGGAGGAACAGCCCCAGTGGCGGGGCAGCTCTGGAAACCTGGATTCAGCTCCCGCAGGAACTCCGGAGCTCTCCGTCTGCAGGGCCTGGAGGCTCCGGGGCGGGGCCGCTGATCTGCTCAGCTGGGGCAGGAGCGTCCTCGCTGTCCTGGGCCCTCCCGGCCTCTGCCTGTCCCGGGGGAGGCGGGATCCTGGGCTGTGTCCCGGCGCCCTGTGCTCCGGAGCCTGCGCTGGTGGATTCGCGCTCCCGGGCCGCGCAGCCCCCTCCGCGGAGCTGCCGCCCAAGCCCCTCCGAGCTGCTCCTGGAACCGCGCAGCCCCCTCCGCACGGAGCCTCTTCCTCTGCCCGAGCCCCTCCGAGCTGCTCCCGGGGCCGCGCAGCCCCCTCCGCGGAGCCGCCGCCCGAGCCCCTTCAGCTGCTCCGGGTCCCGCCGGGTCCCGCCGTGCGCGCTGCAGCCCTTAGGGAGCTCGGCGCACTCTCCTGGGCGCGCAGTTGCTGTTACTGTCCCGGGGAGCCCGAGGGCATCCTCGCCCTCCTGGGTCCTGCTCCAACCCCCTGCGAGCCCCTTTCCGCCCGGGAAGGTCGGTGCAGCTCCTGCGTCTCCGGGACGGGGCTCTCCTGTCCTGGGGACACTCGCCCCGGCCTCAGCCCGGCTCCTCGCGGGCCCCTCCCCCTTGGAGGCCTTTGTTTCTTTACTTCTTTTTCCCCGTCTTCCTACCTTGATAGAAGCGCGAACTCTTCTCACTGTTGCATTCCAGCTGGTCTCTCTTTAATTCTCAGGCCGAATTCATAGATTTTCAGGATGATTGGAAGGTTTTCTAGGTAGTTTGGTGGAGACAGGTGATTTGGGGACCCTACTCCTCCGCCATCTTGCTCCTCCCCCCCCGAAAGTATGTTTTGACTGTTAATGGAGCTCAAGGTACCCACAAGACAGGTTTTTGTGGAGAACTGACCTGAAAGGTAGGAAATACGTAGCCTCCTATCCCAACTTGCTTCTTTCATAAAATTTTCCATTTCCTGGGGAATGACCTTTTGTGGCATGACAAATAAAACCCTGTGATGAACCAGAGTCAAGAGAGGTGCCACTGGCAACAAGCTTTGGGTCAGGAATTTAAAGGAAAAAAAAAATCAACAGGTAGTTTTAAAGGGTAAGCTAGATTTTGTTACAAATTAAGCTCCACTGCAGGAAAGACCACACTGAGTCTTCTCATAAAATTCACTTTTTAAAATGCTGCCAACTCTGACATAAAATAAACCAGCACTAATTAGAATTATGCCACCATTTATTCCAAGCAGGACTAGATGTGCATAATGAATTAGCCAGCAAATATTTATATTTTAATAGTCGCAAATGTTATCCTAGGTATAAAGATAAAAACCTTGTCTCTAAATGTTACAGAATCCAACAGAGTCTAAAACTTGCAGATTTAAACCGAAGTCTTAAAATAGCTATAATAAAATTGAACCTATATTTAAAAAAAAATATCTATTAATTTTGTGTCCTACGTTTTTTCCCTCCTTTTCCTCCTTCCTTCCTTCTTCCCCTCTGTTTCTCATTTCTTTGTTCCTCCCTCTTTCCTCTTCTTTTTTAACCTTTAGTAGCTGTAGGGTGTGATGCACCCCCTTTCTTCCTTTCCAATGTTGTACTATTACAGGTATGCTCAGATCAATGAACTTTCCAGGCTCAAAATAATTCATTGGGTTGAAATGAGATAACATGATAGACAGAAAAAAACAGCAAAGTGTGAAAGGCTGAGAGGCACTTTAAAATTTATCTCTAGGATTATATTACACAGATGTGCTGTGACTTTCTGGTGCTTTAAGTGTTTAAATGTTATATATTGAAAATAACTGCCTTGATGTTGGTTGCCATGTGATTAATTGGGCTAACAGCAGAAATGACTTTAAAGGTACCGCAGGCTAAAGATTGCAGTGTTGGGAACTTGGTTATGTAATCCACAGAGTTCTTTCTCATGTACAGCATCCTTCTATCACAATTCCCCTAAATCGTAGATGTTCGTTGAATCCTTAAATCCATTTGATTTGTCCTCTTGCTTTCTAAATTACTCTTTCTGTTTTTTTTTCCCAAATTCTCCTGTCCTGTTAATTTCTCTTAGATATGTTTTTAGGTACCTCTTTACTGTTGCTTCTCATGCCTTTTCATACTCCATGTTAGGTAGTCAATACATTCACTGTTCAAGATGGAAATTCCATACCTACTCCTTGGAAGGCACTTCTAATCCATGGCTTTGTCTAAAGCCCAAGTCTCTAACAACTTTGCAGTATAAAGTTTATAACAATATATACTAACTGAACCACTTGGGGTTGGAGGAAGATAGGGAAATGATTTCACACAGATCCCAAACCCAAGGCAGGAAGGAAGATCAGGATATGTTAAAAAGAAAACATTGTCATCTCACTTTTTAGAAGAAAAAATTTAGAAGAAGCATATGTTTATTGTTTTGCTTAGAATTCATAAAGTGAGAAAGATATTAAGTAACCTCACTTCTCTTTTCAATGTGTCATCCTATCACATTTCCTATTTATCAACTAAAACAGTTTTAGGGCATCCAATATTGCATGGTAATAGTAAAATGAACAAATATTGGGGAATCACTGTGAGGTTGAGTGCAGATATCATTATAATTATTATATATTTCTGGTGAATTAATATTTTTACCACCTATAATGGAACTAAAAATAATAAAATACTTAGGAATAAACTTCACTAAACAGGTAAAAGACTTTTACATGAAAACTACAACACATTGATGAAAGAAGTTAAGACACAAACAAATGGGACAACATCCTGTGTTTATAGACTGGAAGATAATATTGGCAAAATATCCACACTATATAAATCAATCTGCAAATTCAATGTGTTGCTTTTAAAATTCTAAAGGCAGGGGTGCCTGGGTGGCATAGTCAGTTAACGGTCAAGGGTCTACCTTCTGATCAGGTCATAACCCCAGGGTCCTGGTATGGAGCCCCACATCATGCTCCTTGCTCAGTGGGGAATCTGCTTCTCCATCTTCCTCTGCCCTGCTTATGCTCTCTCAATCTCTCTCAAGTAAATAAAATTTTTCAAAAAAAATTCTAAGAGCAGTTTCTTATAGAAATAAAAAAAAAAAACATTGTATATCCATATGGTACCACAAAAAACCATAAACAATCAAGTCAGCTTTGAGAAAGAACAAAGCTAGAGGCTTCACATTTCCTGATTTAAAATTGAAGTATTAAACTGTTATAAAATTGAAGTAATTAAGCGTATGGTAGAGGTATAAACACAGTTATGTGGACCAATGGAACAGAATGGAGAACCTAGAAATAAATCCTTGCAGCAGTGGTCAGTTGATCTTTGAGAAGGGTGCCAAGAATCCAGAGTAGGAGAAGCATAATCTCTTCAACAATAGTATTGGGAAAAGTGGGTATCGTTATGCAAAATAGTAAAATTAGACCTTTATTTTATACCATATGCACAAAAAAACTTATAAAACAAATGAAAAACTTAAATGTAAGACTAAACCGTCAGAGTCCTTGAAGAAGACAGAAAAATCTTCATGACATTGGACTTGGTAATCATTTTATGGATATGACACCAAAAACATAGACAACAAAAACAAAATTGGACAAGAGGGTACACATCAAAATAAAACGCTTCTGCAAAGAAGAGGAAACAACTGACAGAGTGAAAGGCAACCTTATGGAATGGGAGAAAATATTTGCACACCATATATCTGATAAGATGTTAATTTCCAAGATGTATAAGAAACTCCTACAAATCCATAGCAATAAAAACAAAACAAAAACCTAATAACCCATTCAAAAATGGGCTAAAGCTGTGAATAAACATTTGTCAAAGAACATGCAAATAGCCAAAAAGTATTTGCAAAGATACTCAGTGTCACTAGTAATCAGGGCAATGTGAATTGAAATCATGATAAGCTATCACCTCAGGTTTGCCATTACCAAAACAAAACAAGAGGCAAGTGTCGGGATGCAGAAAAATTGGAATACTATATACTGCTGGTGGTAATGTAAAATAGTGTAGCTATGAAATGGTAAAAACAGTGCAAAAATTTCTCAAAAAACAAAAGTTCGGCTACCATATGATTCAGTAATCACACTTCTGGGTATTTTTCCAAAAAGAATTGAAATCAGGATTTTTTGTTGTTCTTTTGGTTTGTGTGTTTTTTTTTTTTTTTAAATCAGAATTTTTAAAAAAGATTTATTTGAGAGAGAGTGTGTGTGTGAGTATATGTATGTGAGAGGGGGAGGAGGGGAGAGAGAGGGAGCGAGGAAGTAGACCTCCCACTGAGCAGGGAGCCCCAGCCCCAAGGTGGCTCAATCTCAGGACTCTGAGATCATGACCTGAGCTGAAACCAGTCTGATGCTTAACCGACTGAGCCACCACTCAGGCATCCCTGAAATCAGGGTTTTGAAGAGCTATTAGCACTACCATTTCATTGCGGTACTATTCACAATAGCCAAGGCACTGAAGCAACCTAAATGTCTATTGAGTGGGGAATGGATAAAGAAAATGTGGTACATGCATGCAATGGAATAGTATTCAGTTTTAAAAGAATCCTGCAATATATGATGACATGGGTGAACCTGGAGGACATTATACAACATGAATTAATCCAGTCACAGAAAGGCAAATAATGCATGATTAAACTTAGGTGTTGTATTTAAAAAAAAAAAATGAAATTCATAGAATCAGAGAGTGGGCTGGTGATTGCCAGTGACTGGCAGGAAAAGAAATGAGTTGCTAACAAAGGAGCATAAAGCTCCAGTCAAGCAAGATGAGTAAGTTCCAGAGATCTTATGTACAACATTATGGCTATATTTAATTATATATTGTACACTTAAAAATTTAAGAGGGTAGACCTCATGTTATATGATCCTACCATAATAAAATTAAGTTAAGGGGATCCTTGGGTGGCTCAGTGGTTTAGTGTCTGCCTTTGGCCCAGGGTGTGATCCTGGAGTCCTGGGATTGAGTCCCACATCGGGCTCCCTGCGTGAGGCCTGCTTCTCCCTCTGCCTGTGTCTCTGCCTCTCTCTCTGTGTGTGTCTCTCATGAATAAATAAATACAATATTTAAAAAAATTAAGTTAAAACACAGAGAAAGAGAGACAGACAATGCACTCATAAAAATAAATCCCTTAAAAAAAAATAAATAAATCCCTTAGTTCAGGGCTCCCCTGAGTCTTTTTCCTTTCCTAATACTAGACTGGTAACCCCTCATCATCAGTTTACCTTTGTAATGATCTTCAGGTGAATTTATTTTACATTTTGTGCAGCTCTTCTATTTGCCTTCAAAGCAAGGAGGAGGGAGGTTGGCCTGAGGTATTGATAATCTGCTATCACCAAAATGGTACATTTACTTTTAGTTTTTGCAAATTTGGGGTTGTGGTTGTTGGAAAAAGTTTCTTCTCTCATAAATTTGTTTTTAGTATCATACTTTCCCTTATTGCCATATTAATAGCATCATAATGTTAGAATAAGATCTATGGGGCAACCCTGGGTGGCTCAGCAGTTTAGCACCGCCTGCAGCCCAGGGTGTGATCCTGGAGACCCGGGATCGAGTCTCACGCTGAGCTCCCTGCATGGAGCCTGCTTCTCCCTCTGCCTGTGTCTCTCCCTCTCTTTCTCTCAGTGTGTCTCATAAATAAATAAATAAACTATTAAAAAAAGAATAAGATCTATGGTAAACCACAGCCCTCATGGTATAAACAATTCCTTGTACAAAATCATTTCCAAGTGGAAATAATCACTTAATTACCATCACAGGAGGCAGCCACAAGCTTTTTCATCATGATCAATTGTTTCCTAGTTTCACCTCTGCTGTGAGCTAGCATTTCAAGAACTTTCTATCCAGAGAAATATGGAGTAAAGTACCAAAGGTTCATAAGTTAACTAATATCTTTCTTCATACATATTGACATTTAAAACTTCTATTTATTAATTATGGCACATCTCATAATTAAATACTAAGGGCAACTCCAACCTCTGAAATCATCAGCCTTCAAAAGAAGGTCAAATTATGGTGATAATTAACTTGTTCCCAGATGCAAGACATTTCTTCCATGCCACCTAGTCATTCCCCCATTTTTCATTTTCCCTGGAGGACATAGACAACAATGCTGGTTGGAAAATAAAGTTTTATCTCTTTTAAGAACTCCTAGATAAATGCCATTTTCCCTAATTATTAAATTAGCTATTCTTTGATGCCTCTGAAAACTAGGCTGAAATGAACAAAGCAATCATCAAAGACACAATTTTAATATCCTTTCTGATTTTCAGCAAGTTTGATTGCCACTTTCCAAAACTTTCAGAAGTTTGATTGCCACTTTCCAAAACTCCAACTGCTTGGATCCAAAGTTAATGCCACATGTTTTTAGTTTTTATTGTGTCATTCCACTTTGGGGGAATCTATATAACCAGTTTTCTAATGCTCTGTAATAACTACACCAAAACTTAGTGCCTTAATAAACCCCATTTTATTTTTTGCTCATGATGGCTTGTCCACCTGCTGGTCTTACCTTGTTTCGCTAAATGGAGTTGTGGTCCTCTCGCTCATCCATGGGGTTAGGTTGTCCGTGATGACCTCATCCTCATGTGTGGCAGTGGGTGTTGGCTAAGCTACATTGTGGTAATGCTGAGTCATGGTAATGGTGTAAATTTGCAAACAAATTAAGGTTTAGGCTTAGAAATTGCATAATTTTACCTTACTCAGTCAAAACTAGTCACAAGGCCAGTCAAGATTTAAGTAGTGGGTAAATCAAAGCCCCTCTATTGAAGAGAGGAGGTATAAAGAACTTATGGCAATTTTTAATCTATGTCCCATTTATTCTAGGTGATCTTATTCACAGAACTCCATTTCCTTGTATCCACATGGATATGAATTCATAGGGAATATTCAAATCCTGGTTATGTTTGATATTAACTTTATCACAGGTGTTCTTACTTTGTTTTAGAACAATTTATTTTTATTCTTATTTTTTCAAAATTCCTTTCATTTTAATAATTCCTAAAATTAATATTTTTTTAATTTGTCTCCCAGAGCAATATTCTTGAAATCATATTTAACTCCTCTTTATTCCTTATTTTCTATATTTACTGTGGCAAAATCCATTTGAACCATCTTGAAACCCTCTACAGTTTCAATCACCTTTTGCCACCATTATCACAGCTGTATGTACATTAGCAAAAGACTGATATTTGGCTTTTCTTTTACTAGTTTCTCTCAGTTTTACCCATATTATTTGATTAAACATCCTAATCCGCTGCTACTTTAATTATCACTCTCTTGATCAGAATACTTGATCTGTTCTCATTCATACTGCTGGATATTCTAAGATTTCCAGCTTTTGAGACTTTTTTTTTTAATGATGTGGTTCTATCTTATCCTGTTTTATTAATAATCAGTATGTACCTTATTTTTTTTACTATTTTCAGTAATTTTTTTACTGTTTTACTGTGTTACTATTTTACTGTTAATCAGTATGTATCTCTATGTCCAAGTTTTATCACTTTGTATTTTTTATATATATAGCATATTCATTTCTGAATCTTTACATTTGCTATTCTTTTAATCCCAACATGAAATGTTTTTTTTAATTTATTTGCTTATGTGAATATAGAGCCAATGCCAAATTTAATTAGAGTATGTTCTCTAAACTTTCTCCTACTCCTCAAACTAAAAGTCTCAGTTTATTTATACTAACAAGAATACAGTTTAATACTAAGTTTTCACAATTGTGTGTTTTCTTTTCATTTTGCTAATGTTTATCTAGTTATCACTATGTGACAGGCATTGAGATATGGATCTGGGATACAAAGCTGGGCATAGACACACCAAAAAGGGGATACCTGGGTGGCGCAGTGGTTTAGCGCCTGCCTTTGGCCCAGGGCGCGATCCTGGAGACTCAGGATTGAATCCCACGTCGGGCTCCCGGTGCATGGAGCCTGCTTCTCCTTCTGCCTGTGTCTCTGCCTCTCTCTCTCTCTCTCTCTCTGTGTGACTATCATAAATAAATAAAAATTAAAAAAAAAAAGACACACCAACAAAATGACAGTGCTCTTTTGTATCTCATAATTTAGTAGAGTGGGGATATATTAATAACATAATCACATAAATACATATAGAATTGTTAGTGGATAATTTCTTTCAAAAAGAGCATACAATGCTTGACCTCATCTTTGAGTTAGGGAAGGTTCCCTGAGGAAATGTTATTTGATATACAAAAGATTAGTTATAGTTAAAATTAGTTATAGTTAAAAATTATGAATAGTAAGTGAAGAAGAAAGAGAGATAGTCAAGAATAAAGAACATTGAGTAAGTCTCTGTGGTGAGAGGGAAGAATTAAAAACTCAAAACGACCAATGTGACCTCAGTACACAAGGAGTAGCATGGTATTCTGAAGTGAGGCTAGAGTGAGAGGCAAGATTTTGTTCAGTAGGTTTATTTAGACTATATTAAGAATTTCGGTCTTTCTAACAAAAATGTGAAAACACTGGGCGATTTACATAGAGAAATAATAAGGTTAGATTTGCATTTTGAAAGGTACTAGAGTCGTGGATTAGGGCACTGATCAGAGGGTGTCATGCTTGTTATAACCAGGGTGTAAGTGATTTTGCTTAGTTGCCTAACTAAGGATGGGTAGGGATGGGAACCACGGTGAAGCTGGAATGCTAAGTATTCAAAGGCCAGAAGAACAATGCTATATTTACTCAAGAAAGATTAGGAAAATAGTGGGAATAAAAGGAGGAAATCTTGCTGTAACCCAATAGAGGGAGTTCTTATTTAATGACTTAGCTTTTATTTCTTAAACAAAAGCAATGTCATATGCCTCTGCTGCCCCCAGTTCTCATCAGGTAGTCATGATCTCCAACCCAGCCACAGCTTTGGCAGTCATGTGTGGGCTTGAGTTCAATTACACCCCCAGTGTCCCAAGCATACACTCTTTACTTTCCTTCAGGACTCCCTGATGGCTATGGGCATAGGCTAGAGTCTGTAGAATAAACATATTGACAGTCTTGAAAGCTAGGATAGTTAACAACCCCAACACTAACTCCTTAGTCAATGTATTGAGAACCAAGAAAACAAAGCAAATCAAAACAGAAAAAACAAAAACAAATTTCCTATTCAATTATAGAGTGGACAATTTCAAGAAGATCATAGGCACAGTCAAGTCTCAGTTGCCCACAGCTTTGAACTTTATAACATACACTCCTATTTGGGTTTTTCCCCAATAGGGGAAATAGTTTTTCCCTCAGTTTTCTGTTCCCTCTCTGTTATCTTTAAGTGGACTGTGGGCACATATGTCTTTGTCTAGAACTTTGAGGAAAACACAGGCTAAAGCAGTAAACAGATTCTTTTTCTGAAAATGAGAAGGGTATGCTGTAGTCAGAGGTTTGAGATAGTTGATTTGGATAGGGAAAACTGAATTATACAGAAAAACATAATAGAAATAAATGTGATTTTTTTCCCCTAAAATACATGTTTGTATTTTCTCCTCAGCTTATCTCCCTGAAAGTAGACTCATACTTAATAATTCTCATGTTTTTCCTATAGCATTTTACTGAATACATGACAGATACTAATAGATTTTTGTAATAAAACTGATTGATTATGAATCGCTGTATTTTTGTATGGACTATGAAATCCTATACATGTAAGTATTATATTTTCATTAAGGAAAAAACCTATACCAAAAGATAAATACTATTAATCCAAAAGGATATATATATTTTAATATAGAATGATGAATTTGGGATTCTTGCAATTTTGGCTATTATGATTACCTTTTGAATCCTGGGAAAATGTAATTGTTATAAATTCAGAAGATTGAACTGTTTTTACATTTATTTTTTCTGTCCTAAAGCAATTGATTTTGTTTAGTGGTTTTGTGAAACAGTATAAGAGAAACAATAAGGCATTAATGAAATGAAGCACCCATAAAAAAAGCACTCAATGCATCCTTTCAGTATGCCCAAATAGTGCTCAATTTTAGATTACCTAAAAAAATATTGTGAACATTTTTTTAGTGGTTAAAAATGTAAAATTGGGGACAGTTTCTAGAATAGTGATATGAGAAACTTCATGGATCCTCTTCTCACCAACTATAACTGGTGAAATTTATTTTAAAAATCAACCATTAAAATCTGTGGAAATTGTTCAAGGGCTTATAGCAAATGGCTGAATATTTATTCAAGAAAATCTACCAAATCTCAGAAGAATAGTGAGAGTCTATGGTGCTTAAGCTATGACCTACTCCTTCCCAACCATCCCATCTTAGTATGACAAAAGGCTCTACTCTGAGTATGACCAAGAAGATGGGGCTCCCTCTCCCCAAAGTTCCCATCAAGGGCAATAGTATCACCCTCGGATGTTGAGGTGGCCAACATTATTCTTTCTTTTCCCCCACTTCCATGTTGTAGAGGCTAAATATCCAGGGAGTGAAACTGAGAGGTCCAAAGAGTTCTTCCTCCACCCAACCAACATTTTGGCGAGGTGGTAGGCCAAGAATTGTGGAGCCCTGGTTGCCCTTGCCTAGTTCACTCATGATATGGATGTTCTAATCTGGGAGAGACAAGCCAAGGAGGCCAGAGGCTGTCACTTTGATAGAAGCAGGCCAATCTTCCCATCCCAGCTCTGGAACAGTGGTGCAATATTGACACATGGTATAACATGGATAAACCTTGAAAATATTATCCTAAGTGAAAGAAGACAATTACATGATAGTGCATATCATATGATTATCCATGAAATTTATGGAATAGGCAAATCTATACAGAGAGAAAGTAGATTAATGGTTTCCTTTTGGAGTGATGAAATCGTTCTAAAATTGATTGTGGTGATGTGGTCCAATTCTGTCAACATACTAAAAAAATATTAAGTTGTACACTTTAAATAGGTGAATTGTATACTATGTGAATTAGATCTCATAGTTGTCATATAAAAAGTCATCTCAAAATGGCTTATGACATGTTATTGTAAACATTTAATGTAATAGATAAGCATGTAATTATGTGAGTAATTTTTAAATTTTTACAACATATAGGTGAAAATAGAAAGGAGATGAGGAACGCCTGGGTGGCTCAGTGGTTGAGCGGCTGCCTTTGGCTCAGGGCATGATCCTGGGGTCCTGGGATCGAGTTCCACATCGGGCTCCCTGCATGGAGTCTGCTTCTCCCTCTGCCTATGTCTCTGCCTCTCTCTCTGTGTCTCTCATGAATAAATAAATAAATCTTTTTTTCTTTATTTTTTTGGCATAAATCTTTTTTTTAAAAAAAGAAAGGAGATGAAGTTTAGAAAGTTATACATCCTAAAATTTATAGTAGACTAGAATTTTCGTAACAATTCAGCATACTTTTTGCATTCTAGAGTACTTTTTGTTAAAACTCAAGTCAAAATAACTACTCTTTCAACGATAGCATGGAAATCATTAATAGCTTATTATGTAATTTTTAAAAACTTTGTTAGTTTTTTAAAAAATTCCAGTATAGGGCTATTTTAGTTTTAGGTGTACAATATAGTGATTCAATAATTCTGTACATTACTTAGTGCTCATTATGTTAGGTGTACTCTTAACCCCCATTACCTATTTCACCTACCACCCCCACCCCCTGACCCAGCCACACCGATAACCATCAGTTTGCCCTCTATCAATTCAGCGTATTTTAAAGATAAGCTATGGAGCCTTTATATCAATATAAATACATGGTCGATTTGGGTGTGACTATTACCCAATGTATGAATCAACTGAGGAGCCCAGCTCCTGGTCAAAAGCCTATGTGCGGTTTCTCATGACCAATAACAGGTAATTTCAAAAGTTTTACCTGGTGTGCCTCATGGTGGGAAAGCTGCCCTTCCACACCACATTTCGTGCATAGCCAGTGCACTGCAGTTTCTGGAAGGAGCTGCAGTCAAGGATTCAGGCATCCCTGGGTGATCAGGCTCTGTCACAAACTTGCATTTTTACCCCTTGGGACTTCATCTTCCTCTCTCTTTATCTGAGGCCTTGGCGAAGTCTCTCTTTATGAGAGGAGGAGGGCAAGCTGATGACACTTTTCTGTACTCTGACTCAGTTCCCAAAATTTTTCTACTCATAGGACCCTCTTGCCCTTTGCCTTTGACCCGAAGGTCCAAAAATCTGCCAGATTCTCTTGTCTGGGGCTCCTGTAACAGGGAGATGACCTCTACATCTTTGTTGATCTACTTGACCCTTGATCAGGGCACCAATCCATGGGGGGAATGGAACAGATGGCTTTGGCACCTGCTCTAGTTTTAGACTCTTGCCTATAACCATTGCAATAAGTGAATAAAGGCTTAACTCTTTCACGTTTGGCTATTGCTTTAGCTGACTACTCTGACACCTGACAGCCCAGCTCTCTCTCACAGCTCAGCCTATCTGACGTCTACTAATTGACTCGATCACCTGTTGTATTTCTTCAAGTTATAATCTGTTCATTCTTGACTGTTTCATCTTTGCTGAGTCTCTAACCCATTGTTTCTGAGCCTTTTCTGAGTCTCTGAGACTGATTATCTGTTGAGTATCATTACCCTCTTGCCAGAAAAGGCACACTAAAATAAAATTATGCATACATTGCTAAGGATTTTAGGACTTGCAAATATGAAATTGGTTCTATGATTGCATATTCTTTTAGTTGCAAGAAGTGGAAATTTCAAGACACTAATAGAAGGAAATTAATCCAAGTTTAATTGTCCCTTGCTAAACAACATTCACATATTACCTGGAGCTCTTCCAGTCTGCCATTAAAAGTAAGTTTTCTGTGATCCAAAATTTCAGGATCCTAGGCTTCCATGGAATTAGACAAAGACACAGCCAAGACCTTGAGACAAAATCCTGAGCCAGAACCAAAGCGGAGAAATGTTTTGTCTGCATTTATCACTCCTTCCAGTTAAAAAACAGATGCCAATCATTCTTAATATTATTTGAGGCTGTTTCATTAATTCCAACTAATTGGTTGGATAAGTGTCTTATCTCAGCTGAAGAAATAAGAGTGAGATTCCTCTGTTTTCTCTAGCAGAAAAAGTTTAAAAAACGGATGACTGTTTTTTGGCAATGAGAGAATACTCAAAGAAACTTTATATGCTTCATCTATACTCTCCCTCTGGTGCAGTGTGTACATTTTATGTTCTGCTTGTTGTATGTGGTTTAATAGCTATAGCAATTATGTCAAATATCTGAGAAAAGTCAGAGTACCGAAAATGCAAGATAATGCCATAATATGGATCCTTTAAATTTAAATCCCATCTATGGAAAGAGTTCATTGAATCAAGGTCAAAATTCATGTTCTAAACTTTCAGGTTAGATTTTCCAAAGTACAGTTCTTTGAACACTAGTCCCTTAAAAGTTTATACACATATAGATGTAAATAAAAACAGCAACACCTGGGATCCCTGGGTGGCGCAGCGGTTTAGCGCCTGCCTTTGGCCCAGGGCGCGATCCTGGAGACCCGGGATCGAATCCCACGTCAGGCTCCCGGTGCGTGGAGCCTGCTTCTCCCTCTGCCTGTGTCTCTGCCTCTCTCTCTCTCTCTCTGTGACTATCATAAATAAATAAAAATTAAAAAAAAAAACAGCAACACCAAGAAACTTTGAGTTTGAAAATTGCTTTTGAATTATAGCTCCATATTGGAGATTCACAATGCATATTCATATATAAAGCCTCTTTTAAATCTGTGCCTTTAATGCTGAATACTCAAGTCTGTAATAAAGATATACAACACTCTTATCTATCCCAAAGGGAACAACATTTTTACTGGCTTTGTTTTCCCCATACCAGATATTAACAATCAAGAGTTTAGGATAAACTATTCAAAGGCTTGTTTTTCAATACTACCTATTAATAGTGAAATATATCAAAATGAGATGCTCTCAGAAAGCATCAGATGACTACTATTTAAGAATAAAGACTTTGCCTCTCATAGGTGTCAATTAAACACGACTGTATTTTTTTTGGCTTGAGAATAGAGATACAGTATATAGTAGTCAGAATAACAATTTCTCACAGGTTTCAAAAAGATTTTTAGATACTGGCATGCAGGAAGATATGACTAGTCTCATTAAATGGCCAAATGGACAATTTCTGGCATAGTTAAAATTTGTTAAACTGATATGAAATATGGATGGAATAGTTTAAAATATTGCAAAGAGCTAATGAGAGTAACAGTCATGCCCAAAAGATCTAGGCTGACTCCAGCAATAGAGTCTTTATTTTTTCAAAGACAGATATTGCAAAGATCAAAATACTAAAATGAAAAAGCTGTAAAAGTGAACACTTAGTAGTGTGCTTTAAAAATAGATGGAATCTTATTACTTTTCTTATTTTGATTTTTCTTTAAGTAAAAAACACATATGTTCTTATAGTCATGAAACTATGGAAAGTGTTTAAAAATAAAATGAGAATCAAATAGTTAAAAATAAATTAGGAAATCTTGTTTGGAAAACTCATGAAGATGTTGAAAAAATAACACACTAAAATGTTTGGTGGGAAAGAATCAGTTCACTTTCAATGAAATATTCGCAATATTCCATCTGTTAAACGGTAGTTAATTTATCCCCAATGTTGCCGCTTTTTATTTTACTTTTGATGTCTGGAACTAAGTAAACAAGGATCTTCAGTTTTTATAAGGAAGCTAAAATGCTGTGGGGAATTCTTGGGCTATTTTCAAGGTTTTTGAGATACTAGGAAGAACCCACTAAACTAGTGAAATGACATTCCCTATATCTCGGTCCTCAATTTATTTCCCACTATTCTTATTTTACACACATTAGACTCTGTGTTTGATCCTTTTGTGTTTTCTCTCTTTTGAATGTTGTTTTAATTCCTTTACTGATAATTATTGAGTCAGGTTAAAATTGACATTGTCCAGTTAGGGAACTGGAGAAATATGGTATTTAATCAACAGAGTAGAAACCGAATTCTAGCCTTAGGACTGTTACTGTCTTCTTCTATGATTTAGGGGAGACTCCTTATATCTCAAATTGACTAGAAAATAGTGTGAAGAGAATTCGTACTTGTTGAAATATTGATGCCTATATTGAAGGGTGTATAATAAGAAAAGAGTTTTATTTCTTTCATTTTAGTGGAACACTATGTGAATACTCTTATGCTCTCCTATACTATTATCAGAATACCTTTTTAGTAAGTTTCAAATGGTGTCAATTGCATGCTCCACCGGATTTTATTGACTAGATTTGGGATACTAATTTATCACATATGAATATGAATCTGTTAAATTAATCTACTTTAAAATTCCATCAGTTCATTTTGAGAAAATTCAGTATTTGAATTTTAGGGAGAAATACTGTTCTTTGGTAGTTTTCAGTTAAACTTCTTTCAGCAGTAATGTCTTTAATAGCAGTTTAATGTGTGCTGGGTTTGGTTTTTTTTGTTTGTTTTTGTTTTTGTTTTTTGCATTTTCATCAAAGCATATGATCCTAATAATTTAAACTTTTACAATTATTTTTTTCTAAGCTAGTATCTGATCAAATTTTATAAATTTCCCATGAATAATTAAAAATAACATTAGCCTTGGGGGTCCTGGGTGGCTCAGTCAGCTAAACATCTGCCTTCAGCTCAGGTCATGAGTTGCTGGCATCCAGCTCTGCATCAGGCTCCCTGCTCAGCAAGGAGCCTGCTTCTCCCTCCCCCGCTCCCCCCACTTGTGCTCTGTTTCTCTAATAAATACATAAAGTCTTAAAAAATAATATTAGCCTTGGACTCTTAAAGAGTCTTGAAGAGGTGGAAGTGGCTAGGAAAAAATGCAAATTAGTCTCTTCCTTCGCTCAGTCTGCTTGTCAGTGAGATGCTCATTGCCCAAGGCAAAGTTGTCCATTTGAGCTCAACTCTGTAACAGGACCATGACCAAGGCTCCAAAATCTGTAACAATGAAGACTTAATCACACCTAACAAATAGCTCTATCAGGAATTTGTCCGTGTGATAGGACACTGTGAAGGAACAAGGCAGATATAACTCCTGAAGGAGAACAGCTACATTTGACTCAATGCAATAGCATATGGATTTAATTTGGACATTCATGTGAACTGATTTCTCAATCCATAGTCATTGTTCTTTCCAAATTATCTAGGCTCCACAATTTGGGTGCATGGATATTCCTGCTCACGTTTGTGGATTTTCTCTCTTAAAATAGGATAGAGTGGAATCTACTCTGGAGGCATTCAGGTGGCAGCACAAGAGGTGCCATGAGGATGGCCAACAGAGTAGAGGCTCTTCAGGTACTCCCATGATCTTTCTGAAACCATTCTCTTTCACTTCAAGACCCAGGCCAGCATGTCCCACAAAAAGGTAAAAATTCTCCCTAAGCCTTTGCTGGTATGGAAACAGGGTAGCCTGCATCCCTTTCCGTGTTTTAAGGATTCCAAACAGCCCTTCCTTTTGCCTGATTAATAGCAGGTTCTCTTTGGAGTATTAGCAGCCATAAGATGTGCATCTTCCTCATAAGCAAAGAGGAGAAAGAAGCGCTTGTACTTCCCTAAACTGAGCATGATTATTTTTTAAATCTTTCCTCTCATTAACTTGACAAAAGTACTCCAAATTTTGCTGCAGGTGCAAATCATCTACTTCATGTTACAGTTTCTCTGCCGGTGTCTGAGGCCATCAGATCATCAGCAGATGAGGAAAATGCCCATGTTGCCCATGTTTGCACCTACATCACAGGATTGTTGTATGGATTCAATAAGGTAATTTATGTAAAGTTGCTAGAGAGTGCCTGGTGCAGTTATAAACTCCATATAAGCATTTGCTATTATTATCTTTAGTATTATGGCTATTGTTACTAAGAGGATTCATTCACCTAATGGGGTGTCTCTCACATGCCCCAATGACAGATGCTTATACTAACCCTTCTGAAATGCTATAAAGTCAAAATCAGAGTTTTGATTGTTAGGATAATTCCTAATCACTTTTAGCTCCAGGGCTGACCCCATTCTTGTTGCTGGCTTCTGTGACTCATGGAGACACTATGCCATTTGTTCCTCTTCCTCTGCCTTTTCCAGCTTCAGAAGATGGTAAAAGTGAGAAAAAATATGATATGTAGTCAGAATGAGCTTGGAGTTGAGGGTCATTTTCCATTTACTTTCCATATTCCTGCTTTAATAGTTTAGATCCACCTTTCTTGGATTTAAATATGTCCAAAACAGCACACTCTGTAACAATTTTCCCAAAGGGGTATAAATTCAGCCCCCTGAAAGAGATTCATGAGGCTGATCTACAAACCTTCCCGTTTGATTAAAAGAAATTATTCCCAAAAGCTTTTCTAAATGTTTCATATATGTAGTTACAATGAGATGCAAATCTCCTAGTGTGAACACAAGACCTCAAGGGGACCAGTTGACCATTTCTTCAGGTTTTAATCCTTTGAACATCAAAACAGTATTAGTATTAAAGCCTCTTGGTATAGTCTCTTACCTGACACTCAAATGCCTATGACTTGCATGTCTAATTTCTGGAACGCATCTTCTATATCTGACAATTCATTGTTTCACTTTCTGGAAGGTACACAACCTTCCCCAGCCTGAGTCAAAATTACAGGCTATGTCTGTAATCAGACTGAGTCAGATTGGATATCATTAGCTACTGTGAATCTTTTCTCTATAAGGAGAAATTCTGTTTATTTTAGAAAATCAGAGACTGAGATAAGGGTCTTAGAATCACTTTCAAGTCCTATCATTTCTCAATTTCTAGGCATCTGTGAGAAATTAATTTTGCAAATTTCACTATGACTGCACTGACCATAGTTTATTTCTCTAAATGCATACCAATTATTCTGAAATTTCCCAATATTTTTTAAGCACACAGTAGTATACTTTCAAATTCAGTTTCATTTGAGACCACTGTTTTCTCTAAACATGAGATTTTTGAGAACCTTTGTATTTTTCCTGGATTCAGTTTTCCATGCACCTTAAATCGACTATATCAAAAAGTCTTTTGGATTAAGTCCTGGGCATTAGTAAGTATGCCAGATACTCCTCTTCATGGATTGTCCACTATATAGGACAAAATTTCCCTTCCTTTAATGTAAACACTGAAGATCCCCTCCACAAAACAAATGTGTAAGAAGTATCCCCTTATTTATTTCCTAAAACAAATAATTTTATTTAGTATCAACCTTCCTGACGGGGGAGTTCACTGGTAGGGGTTGGGGGAGATTTGAACTCGGTCATGAAAGTGGAGGCTCTACTTTTCTACTATTCCTACAGCATTAAATAATCCCCCAATTTTGAGAATGATCCTTTGGTTTTAGGTCAACTCTGAGTGCCATTAAAGCATTTATTATCTACATCTTCAAGGTCTATTTCAAACCAAACTATATCGGTCAGAACACACATTGCATCCTTGTTGTACAATTGCTGGATATGTGCTGTTTTTCAAAGCCCACAAGGCTATCAGAGATCCTGCCACTTGAAGTGTGCACATATCTACGCGTTGTAAAATTTCATAACTTGTAAGAGATTCTAGTATCAGTGTGTACTAGTTATCTAGGGCTACAGTAATAAAAGTTCCCAAAACTGGATGGCTTAAATTGATGGAAATTTATTGTTCCAGAGCTCTGGAGGCCAGAAATCTGAAATGCAGGTATTTGCCTAGCTACACTCTCTCAGAGTCTAGTGAAGTATTTCTGTCCTTTCCAGGATGTGTGGTTGCTGGCATTCCTTAGTTTGTGGCAGCAGGCTGCAATCTCTGTCTGCATCTCCACGTGGCCACCTTCTCCTGGGTATCTGTATCTTGGTGCTCAAATTTCCCTCCTTTTATAAAGAAAATAGTTTTACCTGATTTAGGGTCAACATTACTCTGGTGTGACCTCATCTGAACCTGACATGATCTGAAATGACCCTGTCTCCAACTCAAGACACATTAATAGCTTCTGCATAGACACAGATTTTGAAGAGGCACTACTCAAATCAGCACACAGGAAATCCAACTACTCTATAGGTTTGTGCTGTTCAGTCTGTCTGCTCAAGATGGGAGATTTTTCCCCTTCTCTGATAATCTTGTTTGTCTGAAAGGTCAGTTTTCAAAAAAGCTCTGCTATATTTCTGCTAGAGTAAAGGAAATATCACCCTCTGGGATAA
The DNA here is from genome assembly GCF_003254725.2 of Canis lupus dingo. Lineage (NCBI taxonomy): Eukaryota > Metazoa > Chordata > Mammalia > Carnivora > Canidae > Canis > Canis lupus. The sequence goes on from NC_064258.1 coordinate 4,359,944, forward strand.
TAAACTGCAAACTAGGGCACTGATTTTTGAAGTACCATTTTGTAGCACACAAAAACATTCCAAGGGGTCTAGAGACAAGAGTATTTTAAGCAAATCACATTCCAGAAATTCAAATTCCCTACCTGTTCTTTCCTAAAATCCATCAGCCTAGAATTGTACCATCCAAAGAGCTGTAATGCTGATTTTCCTTTCTGTCTTCCTACTTGACAGAAGAAAGGATTTGCTAGAATGTAAAACAAAGCAATGGTTTTGAAATAGAAATTATTTTCAGAAAGATTCCTTTAATTAAGGTATGATTGTTTTTCCCTGTCTTAGGCACATCTCTGTTTCTAAAGTGGCCTTAGGAACAGAGTATTTTGTTGGATTTATATATATATATTTTAGAGCACAACAGTGGAGAAACAATGACAAGTTTAATTTGGAGAACTTGCCTCTTCCATTCACCAGGTATAGTAAAAAAATTAATTGCTCTTGGGAGAATCCCATGAAGAAAAGCAAGGGAGCTTCAGTAGGAAATACTGAAGATAGCACAATGTTTCATCCATCTAAGATATTCATGGAAAAACTGTCTTATCTTAGAACTAGAATTCAGAAATTAGGCGGTTGTCATAAAACTGCATATTAATATGTTTATTTGAATTGAAAAATGGAGTCAGATTTTCTCTGACAAAGAATTCCGATCTGGCTGATTCGTTTGAAAATATTGACTGGCTTTGCCAATTGGGTTATATAGCTGACATTTTCCAAATTGAATAAGGTAAATCTGTAGGTCCAAGTTTTGACAAACATGTATAATAAAGAATGCGCTAAGATTAAAACATTTTATCCAAAACATTTATTGGCAAAGGCATATTAAAATGAATAATGTTCCAATCTTCCCAGACATTTCTAAGTATATTGGGTTAATTGAAGAGTGTCAGTGTTAAAGATTAACATATAATTAAGAGGCATTTGGTAAATCTCACTAAGGTATTTTGTTTTTTGGTTTTTGGAGTCTTAAATCGGTAATAGGATGACTGCAAAGTAATAAATTCATTTACAGATAAGGTAGAAGTTTCTACAAATTATGTCCAATATAATTTAAACTTGTGCATAAATCTGTCGGTATAAAGTTAAACTATTTGTTTATTAAAAACTAAAAATATATTACAACTATTTAAACCGATGCTGAATAAGTTTAGATTCCAACTTAAAAATGTGAGGAGCCACACAGTGCAATTTTTTAAAGTACAAACTGGCAAAAATTTGTAAAAAAATACCATTCTGAAAAATGGAGACTGGGTTATTATCTATAGATGTGAATGTGGAGCAGGAAAGAGGTACAGGGAAATTAATATACTTCTCATTCTTCTATGATGAACCTATAGCAAACAATTAGGTGCACATACTTATTAATCAAATCATTCAGTTACTTTTTGTAACTTGGAGCCTTTTTTGTGACTTTTTGATTATTTTTGTTCTTGTTTTTCCATATATAATGACTCCTGTTTCACTTATATCTTTCAGAATTGACTAGGACCATGTTCTTTTTAGCACTCTATAAAAAATATGTCTGTGTTTTTTGTCTTTAACCTAGGACAAAGAATTTTGATTATAACAGTCAAGTAGGACTTATCAAACCCAAATATTTCCATATTGTGAAATATATACCTCATATATTAAATGGGCTAGTCTTAGTAGACTATACCCAGCAAATACTTTTATCAAATATATTGCATTTGCTTCTTCTACCACTTGATAACGTCTTGAAAACATGTCAATTGTAAGTACTGCAAAGGACTAATCTTAATATACACAGAGCACCTAGAAATTGAGAAGAAAATACTATTAAACCAACAGGAAAATGGGCAAAGGTATTAAGACAGCTCTTTGAAGTGCAGGGGCCTCAAACTATGAAGAGAGATAATTCCACTCTTAACTGGAGAAATGCAAGTAAAAATGAGGTTAAATATAATTTCTCAGCCTACTGGCAAAAAAATTAACATTATTGGTTACATAGGGTGGTGGGAAGTAGATATACTGATAATGTTCTTGGAGTTTAAAATGGTACTGTGCACTATTCCTATGAAATGAAATTTGGCAATATTTATCAAATAAAAATTGCATTTACCCTTTGACCCTAAAATCTCAGTTCTGGGAATTAGCCTAACTCTGCTAAGTCAGCTTTCATAGCAGTAATAAACAACTCGGAAGTCTCAGTAGCTTACAACAAAAGCATGTATTTATTGCTGGTATTACATGGAGGCCACAGGTCAGCTTCTGTTCATTCCTGGATCAGGCTGAAAGAGCCCCCACTCTCTGGTACATTTTGTTCTTATTGCTGGATCAAAACTAAAGAGACATAGCAGAAACACAGAAGACTTCTTAAAGTCTTTTTTTTAAAGATTTTATTTATTTATTCACGAGAGACACACACAGAGGCAGAGACACAGGCAGAGGGAGACTCAGGCTCTACGCAGGGAGCCGGATGTGGGACTCGATCCCAGAACTCCGGGATCACACCCTGGGCCAAAGGCAGATGCTCAACCACTGAGCCACCCAGGCATCTCTTAAAGTCTTTACTTGACATTAGCACACTGTTACTTCTGTCCACAAAGAAGTCATATGACTAAGACCAAAATCACCAGAGCAGTAAAATATACTCTACCCACTAGGGAAGCACTGCAAAGTCACATGGGCAAAGGTTTGGGTGTCTAATCCTATTACAGAGAGGAAGCAAAGCATCGGAGATTATGCCTGCCTGCCCATTGATGATAAGAATTATATACAAGGTTATTCATTGCAGCATTGTTAGTAATAATGAAAGCACTGATTTGTAAACATTTGTGACAAGGTATCTGACAGTCTCTCCCTCTGTATATATCTATCCTGTCTCTCAGAAGAATGCATGGTTGACAGTAATGTTCTCTGTGTTAAGAATTTCTCTTTCCAGCAGCAATTGTTGAGTTATTTCAAAGCACACAGTGATCTTTCCTGGACTACAGATCTTCCATCATTTAAAACATGAAATTGTGCCTCCACTTCATTCATTCAATAAGTATTTATTGAGGGCTTGGTATGGTACAGGCTGATTTATATTGAGGAAATCTGATGGATTGGTATATGTGATAAGCATAATTAACCCACAGGAAACACAAATTTAGTATCTCTCAATCCCAGATTTTTCTCCTAGTGTGCACCTGCCAATCTCTCCGAACTCAGGTTATAGGCACAGGAATTCGAGGGTGTTAAGAGGTTAGGCTTTTGACACCAGAAATGAGAAGTCTATGAGAAGAAATTATTTTAAAGAGAATTAAGTCAACTTAAAAAAATACTTGAAGATATTTGGGCCTGACATTACTGCAAAAACACCTATGGAAGTCCTTGTTATCAGAAAATAGTGAGCCTAAATCTTTTTTGAGGATTGTGGGCGTGAGAAGTCTCTAAAGGAACATTCTAACTTGGAAGGCAGGCAAAATATTTTATAGGCCAATAGATATTCAGGCAAAATTTGGCTTGTTTTGCATATAGTTGGCCAAGGATGTTTATCAAGACAGAGAGAAATGATACATGTTGATTAGTGGCCATCATTCAAGTATAGAATAACCTAATTGTTAAAGACATGTGAAGAAGCAGGTGTAGAAGAAAAGATGCTGCAGGTAAGAACACAGGAGGACCACAGTAAAATATTTTCAGTCTCTTAGTGTCTCACACATTTTACTGGAAAGAAAATATTCAAGTTTCCTTGGTAATGTTGGTAATGGGATTTCAGGTGTCTGCCAGAGCAAATGCTTGGGGTTTATTATTGATTCAAGGTATTATTACTAATTTTTTTTTTGAGAAGGGATTGGCAAACTCTAGCTTGGGAGGGGCAGAGGGAGAGAGAGAGAAGGCTGGATCTCACAACCCTGAGATCATGACCTGAGCTGAAATCAAGAGTCAGACGCTTAACTTACTGAGCCACGCAGGCACCCCTTGATATTTTTTCTAAACAAAGTTTTATTGAAACACAATCCTACCAGTTATTTACATAGTATATATGGTTGCTTTCACAATACAGCAGCAGACTTGAATAGTTGACACTTTTTTTTAATAATCCACAAAGCTGAAAATCATTACTATTTATCTCTCTGTAGAAAATGTTTGAAGATCCCTATTCCTGTGTTATGTTAGTGGTTGCATTAATCTGCTAGGGCTGCAATAATAAAGTACCACCAACTGGGTGACTTAAGAGAAATGTTTTCAGTTTTGGAGGCTGGAAGTCAAAGAGATCCAAGCACCATCAGGATTGGTTCCTGATGATGTGCCTCTTCCTTTTGATGGCCACCTTTCTGCTGTTTTCCTCTGTGTGTGCAGAGACAGACAGAGATGGGAGTAGGGGGTTCTGAGTACAGGCTTTGGTCTCCTTTCTTTCTTTTTTTTTTCCTATAAAGATTTTAACCATTTATTCATGAGAGACACGCAGAGAGAAGCAGAGACATAGGCAGAGGGAGAAGCAGGCTCCCTGTGTGGAGTCTGATGTGGGACTCGATTCCAAGACCCCAGGATAACGAACTGAGCTAAAGGCAGACACTCAACCCCTGAGCCACCCAGGTGCCCCTTCGTTTCTCTTCTTAAAATGTCCCAGTCCTATTGGATTAGGACCTCACCCTTATGACCTCATTTAACCATAAGTATCTCATTAAAAGCCCTATCTGCAAATACAATCAACACTGAAGTTTAGGGCTCTAAATAAATTTGGGGGAATCAAAATTTCATCCACAACAGTGGTTCTAACCTTGATTCAGGGAGCAAATGGGAAGGTCACTACTATGTGCATGCTGCATATTAGGACTGCACTAAATATCTCAGAAATCTAAAAAATTAGTTATTAAAGACTAAAATAGAACCAAAGGCATCAGGTTAAAACATTTGTCAAACTTTCTTTTCTTTTTTTTTTTTTTTTTTAAAGATTTTATTTATTTATTCATGATAGTCACAGAGAGAGAGAGAAGCAGAGAGACACAGGCAGAGGGAGAAGCAGGCTCCATGCACTGGGAGCCCGATGTGGGATTCGATCCCGGGTCTCCAGGATCGCGCCCTGGGCCAAAGGCAGGCGCCAAACCGCTGCGCCACCCAGGGATCCCTCAAACTTTCTTTTCACGCTAAAATTGTGTTATCTTTATCTGACATGTTCCCTTTCTGAGAGAACTCGGTTTTAAGGGATTGCATAATTCATGCTTTTTCTAATTTCCTTCTTTCTCAGAAAATATAATATTTGATCTTCTAGGGCCTCCTTCCAGGGCCACCTAGGAATGAGTTAGAGGTTGAAAGCAATTAAAGGTTTAAAGGTTCATATGGAATTCGGTATATATTCTTGAGCTGCTAAGTATTAGCTTTTGTAACATTCAGAAAATTATTTTTACTTAGAGTATTTATAGTATTCGCTCTGGCAAAATAACACAACAAAAACAATACTAATCATGTGTGTGGTATGGAAATAGCATATGCCAAAATACTTGAAAATTAAGTGCTAGTTCAAAAAATAGTTCCCTCTTTTTTTTTTCCAGAACAATTGCCATCATAGTTCTCTAAACATTTTTATGAATCGACATACTTTAAAAGCCTTACTCACTGATAAATTATACTCCTTTGATATTTAAAATGATTAGAAATATTTTTTTCTAAAAGATGACAAAGATCTACTCCTTACTACACCATCAAAATTTTTCCACTTTGGCAACCCGTTGACAATATGGGAATACTTTTTATTTCTTCAGATACTTCCCTCCAACCCCTGGGATTTCATGAGATCAGCTAATTGTTGTGAAGAAGACTACATTATGTGTTTTTAACTCTTAATTAAATTAATACAACTTCCCAGTTATATTATCTTTTTTTTTTAAGATTTTATTTATTCATGAAAGACACAGAGAGAGAGTCAGAGACACTGGCAGAGGGAGAAACAGGCTCCCTGTGGGGAGCCCGATGTGGAACTCGATCCCAGGACCTCAGGATCACGACTTGAGCCAAAGGCAGATGCTCAATCACTGAGCCACCCAGGTGCCCCCCAGTTACATTATCTTCGATGCTTTTCCCCCAGTTTCTTTTCCTTTGTCTACAAGTATCGCTTTGGATCCAATTATCTCTTTGTTCAACTCCTTTCTCAAGAAGACTCTGAAGATATGAAACATAAGTGTATAGATTTTCTAAATTCTTAAAGAAACCAAATATCTAACCTCCCAGTTAGATGAATTCATTCTAGGGTGACTGCAGGGTTCTTATGTTTTTCTTAGGAAGCATTTTCATTCTCTTTCAGACTCTTCCATTGCTTTCTGATTCCATGTGCTGCATGTAAAGAGTAGGAACGATGTTTGATTTCCACATTTTGCCTGGAAACCTGTAAAATGTTTTCCCTTTTCTTTCCATGTCTGGAATTTGACCAGAGTATGTTGATTTTGTGTAAGCTGTATTATTAATTCTGTTACTTAGGGGATCTCTTTCAATCTGATAATACAAACCCTTCTGCAGTTGAGTGAAGGTTCATGATTGCTGTTGATCATTATCCTGTTCTCTCTCTTCATTTTATTTTCTTTTTGGAGAACTCTTCAGGAACTCCCCATTGGAAATTCTCTTTATGTCCATATTGGTCTGTTCAAGACTTTTTTCGGCTTTCAGATTTTTTTCCTTTCTGATGTCTCCTTCCTCTTCAATCCACCATTAATTATATTTTCAGCAATGACAGATCTCTTTCTAATTCATCTATAGGATTTTACTTAAAATGTTTTTTTTTTTATAATTTCTGTAAAGTCTTTCTTCTGAGCCCTAATCACATATCCCTGAGAGTACTGTATTTTAGATTTTAATCTGTCTCTTCCTTTGGTCCTGAGGGAACCCCTTTCACACGTCAGCTTGTTTTTTATCCTACAGGTTTGATTCCCTTGGATGTAGGGTTTTGTTTTGTTTCATTTTGTTTAGTTTTTGGCCATCCTTATCATTTTGCTACCGTCTCTAGAGTTCAGCCAGCTGGTGCTAAAACCACAATGATTTGTCCTCCTGAGGATTAACAGTAATAGGCTTTGTTGAGCCAACTCTTCCTGCCACCCCAGAAACTGGAGACAGGTCTCCTTTCTAGTCTTCTGGGCAGTTTCTCATCCCAGGACTGGTAGAACTGGCAACTTGTTTTGGAAGCTCCAGCATTAAAATGATAGTTGGGACTCTTTCCCAAGAGGATTTGCAAGACTCTGCCCCCTGACTCTGCTGGGAGCCAGCAAAGCATTAGGTCTGCCTGAAGCAGTGGTTCTTTAACTTCGCTGCAGATTAAAATAAGTCAGGAATCCCTTAAAATTTCCAATGCTCTGGTCATACCAAAGACCTATCAGAATTCCTAGGCTTGAAATCTGACCATCAATTTTTTTTTTTTAATAGCTCCCTAGTTGAGTCTCATATGCAACAAAGTGGAAAACACACACACACACACACACACACACACACACACACACACACACTGGCCAAACAGCTCCCAGGAAAGCAGACCCTCTCCTTTACCTCTGAAAACCTCAGCTGTCCTCCTTCACCAGCACCCTTCAACTAGTAGAATTATCTGTTTGGCTACTCCAGACATACATGGAAACAAGAGTTGGAAACTGTTCCTTTAGTTGTTGCCTTCCCAGAATTCCTCATGCCATAAGTTCCCTTTTTAATATTTTTTAGATTAATTGCTTTTAAATTTTCACATATATAATCACTTCATTAATGTTTTTTTGTTGTTTCTTGTTTTTTTTTTTTTTAATGTATCAGTGTCTCTTTTGAGAAAAGAACTTACTTTGTTTTTTCTTTAGCAGTACAAGTTAGAGGTCACTCCCAAGTCTAATATTCTTTGATTCAGTGTTTTTATTCCCTTAGCTCTTGGACTTACTTTGCTCTCATGAAACCTATTTTTCTTTTTTTTAAAGATTATTTTTGGAGAGAGAGAGAGTGAGAGAATACAGCAGTGGGGTGGAAATGGAAGAGTATAGGGAGAGGGAGAAGCAGACTCCCTGCAGGGAACCCTATGTGGGGCTCAATCCCTGGACCCTGTGATCACAAAGGCAGTCATTTAACCAACTGAGCCACCCGGGTGCCCCATGAGATGTTTTTCAATCTTACAAAAGTTGAGGAGAAACCTCTATAATTTATATTTTTATATCCCTGGTATAAGAGTTTTTTTTCAAGTTCTGGCCTACTATTCTCTCTAGCTTAGTAGAGTTAATTTATCTATGTAAATAAAGGAAATAATTTCTCAAAATGACAGCATGACACATCCCCACCAATTTTTATTTTTTAAAATGCCTTTCTATCATTCAGCTTGCCATGGAAGTACATCAAAGAGTTTTTCTCCATCCTTAACATTTCTACCACTATTCTTTCTAACTATTCTCTAATGTTTAATGAACCATATACAATATACAGTTTAAGAGTCTGGAAATCCCATTGCTTACTTTTTAATTAAATTTAACTCTAGAAGTTTACAGCATTTATACCATTGTTGACCTAAAATATATAATCTTTAAGGATAGATCGAATGAGATTTAATGAACTTCACCAGGAGCCATTCTCTCTCTCTCTCTCTCTCTCTTAATAATTATATTGCTTTAGAACAAAGAAAAAAATCAGTATCATAGATTTTTACATTGATAATATGCAAAAAAAAACAGTCACAACAGATATCTTGTTTTATTTGCCACCTTCTACTATGAAGAAATAGCCAAGTCTTAATTTGGAGGGAATTTACGAGGAAAAACTTACAGAATATAACAAAGTGAATTCATCTTTTCCCCAAGAACTGTCTATATTATGAGCACGTATTTAGAAGCCCAGCAGAGCATATTCAAGCAGATTTCTTGAAACTCATTGAAAAAGACAATTATCCATAGGCAGCATAAGGGCTAACAGCAGGGGACCAGCAGACTTAACACTACTATACATATGTATTATTTGCACTTTGCATACCCAACACACTTTATTTGACACATGTATTGCTGGTTTGTCAGTTGATTTGTTAAACCTTGGAATAATTCAATGCACAAATAGCTAAATAATAGTAACCATATTTCTTTCTTATTCCTTGATTTTAAGTTGTCTTATTTTCAAAATTTCTTAAAAGATTACAATCCTAGCTCCATGACTCGTATAATAAGTTGGCAGTTGTAATATAAGTAGATATAGTACAATAATTTCTAGTGGGATTTTGAAGGGCCTAGAAGTATTAAATTTTTATTCTGAGAACTCCTTATTCAATGAGAAATCATTAAGAAAATGAAGAGGCACATTTTAAATATATTTGTAAAATTCCAAGTTTATGTTAACTTGAAGATTAGTTCTCTATCATTGATGCAATGCAGTTTTTTTCTATGTACGTAAACTACACCTTGGAAGGTTTTTAGTAAATTCACTATAACTACAATTGACTCCTACTTGTAATATTTCAAAAATGAGTTAATTATAAAGTCAGTGAGCTGCCAAAGTCTTCCACTGCTGCTTTTCCTCTATTATTTCTCAGCACTGATTGGATGCATAAGGCTCAGTCCGTCTGGGAGCAGTGGACAGCAGTGTCCAGTATCCACTTAGCTTAGAAAATCTAATGCAGCACCGCATCTGATCTTTATCTCTAAATGTGGTCACACAAGATATTCGGTTCTCAACTGTGCTAACACAATTGGCACAATCAAACAGGGCAGAAAGATCGAAGTTCACCCTGTCCCCTCTATTCCCCTTTTGAACAATTGTGGAAATAAATAATGGTAGCTAGCACACATGACCAAGGAGACAAAAGTAAAACCATTTTTCTTTTCCATGACTTCCATTGCGAAGAAAAACTATTAAAAAAAAAAAAAAAAGGAGCACAGTTAACATTTACATCTCATACAAGTTTTTTTCCAGCTAATCTTTTTCTCTAGATGACCCCTAAAGAAAGTTATCTTAGTTATATGGAGAGAAATTTTCACTCGAGCAGTCATTTTCTGAAGGATATTTCATACTGAAAAGTCTTTGAAATACCATTTTTCATCTACCCTCTAAACCTATTGAAAATGTCTCCACAGTACCTGAAACATTTTCTCTGTTGAAATATATCATTTTACATTACTCAGATGTTCTGAAAATTCATAAAGTGGCAATCATAATTTATTGAGATTTCTTTCTGCCAGTCAGAAAGGAATAAAACTATATAGTGCATTCAAGAGGAAAAAGAAAAGAAAAATGAATAGAGTAACAGAGGTACCCTTGGCTTAGAAGTAATGGAAGATTGTTCCGAGTAAATAATCTTAATTTCAGCAGTCTTCTGCCAATCGAAGACTGAGCCTAAAATGTGTGGCAAGCTGCGCTGGGGACCTCTAATAAATCTGTTCTTTCACTTAAATCAACAATTATTCAATATTCGTCCACTGGATTCCAACAATTTAGCTCTTTCCTTTGTGACTCAGCTCAATTTTGCTTGTTTTATTTACTTTCTGGAAGATTCCTGAAGGGCTCCCTGCTGCTCTTTACGTTTGTTGATTCTGAGCCTGGAGTGTCTGAGGATTGTTCTTACCTCTCCTGCAGACTTAAGGCTTTTGTCTTATATTATAGCTGCTTCTGTTCTCTATTAATTTACTTCCATCTGATTAATGCAAAATTACAGGACACTGCCTGGCTCCTTTTCTTATTTTATAGGATGGTTAAGGATATAAGTGCTGACATCAGAGGACAGGTATAAGGATTATATGAATCGATAGTGGTATCGGAAATATGAGCCTGGCATAGTTCAATATATGTTCTTAGTATTGATATTGTGATTATTAACATATTCTGTCATTTCAGAGAAAGGCAGTAGAATTGTTCTCATTTTTTTTTATTTTGCCTTTTCGATGTCCAGTGTCTGTGTATGATAGGAATCATATAAATTTTAGAGGTGAATTTCTCAAAAATACGAATGTATGGGTATCAAGAAATGACACCGTTTCACAATTAAACCATCAACAAGAAAGTTTATTGAATGGATTCACCATGATTTGACTATTCTCGTGTGATAGACATTACGTTTTTAAAATGTGTATATTTTTGTTATATACAATTCACAATAATAAACTTGGGTCTTTGCAAACTTCTTTAACTCTATTTATAAGGTTAAATCCAAGACACAGACTTGATCAGCTGAAGGACAGGAGACACCTTAATTTAGATCCATAGATGCTCTCTGAAGTTTGTGCCAATTTATAGCAGCTCCAAGAATGAGTGGGTGTTCCCGTGTCCCCATGTTTTTCCTTAACAGTGTTAAATATGTTTTCAGTTTCAAAAATTTAAGAGGTGAGTAATGGCATCTAGTTTTACTTTAGATTTCTCCAATTATGACTACAATCTGGTGTCATTTCATGTTTATTGGCTATTTTTAAGGGGAGGCGGCATCTACCTCAGCTGTTCTTTGTTTTAATCTTAAAGATCCCAGGTATCTTCCTGCTTCGAAGTTGCTTTGGTCTCTTTTGTACATCCTGCCTTAACTTTTTTTTTTTTTTTCATTTCATCTGCTTTAGGTTCTCATTTTTTTGTTGTTGTTGTTTTTTTTTTGTTGTTTTTTTTTTTTTTTAAAGATTTTATTTATTTATTCATGATAGTCACAGAGAGAGAGAGAGAGGCTCAGAGACACAGGCAGAGGGAGAAGCAGGCCCCGTGCCCCGGGAGCCCGACGTGGGATTCGATCCCGGGTCTCCAGGATCGCGCCCTGGGCCAAAGGCAGGCGCCAAACCGCTGCGCCACCCAGGGATCCCTAGGTTCTCATTTAATACAATTCCATCTGTTTTCTTCAAAATGTCAAGTGTATTCGCTGTTAGGATTTCTTGTTTTATAGCCCATTTAAAGGCATGTGTCTCTATTACACTGAGTTGTCCTGAGTCCTAAATGAGCACAGGCTGAAGCTTGAAACAGTGCCTGGCACAGATCAAAGCTCAGCATGGGATTTCTTTTCCTCTTCTGCATTTTTCTATGAATATCTTATAATATACTGTCATCACAGTACACACCATTAAGTTTATTTCTTTTTTTGTTTATAAAAGCTCTTTTCATTAAGACAATTCTCATGTGTTACCTTTTCATTATTGTGTTTTCTTCAAATATGAATATTTACATACTCCTTATTCGGTGTGGTTCTTATGTGTGGGATTTTTTTAAAAAGTTGAATACTTGCTAATAAATGAAATGAGAAGAAAATCTGAAAAAAATGTTATGGGGAAAATTAAAAAGAGATAAACAATATCAGTAAGAAAAAGAGTTGCTTAGCTAAAATTTAAAATACATACAAAAATCAAGAAACTAGAAAACAAAAAAGGAACTAGGTAATTTTAAAAATTAGGCAAGGTGAGGAAACAAAAAAACAAATGAAAAAATATTGTGATAAAATTATGTGTGATTCAGGGCAGCTGGGTGATTCAGTTGGGTAAGTGTCTGCCTTCAGCTCAAGTCATGATCCGAGGGTCCTAAAATGAAGTCCTGCATCTAGCTCCCTGCTCTGACAAGAGCCTGCTTCTCCCTCCCCCTCTGCCTGCTGCTCCCCCTGCTTGTGCTCTTTCTTTCTCTCTCTCTCAAATAAATAAATAAAATCTTTAAAGAAAAAATAAATTAATGTGACTCAAGAGGAGGAATTAACAGAAAAATGTTGCCCTCACCCCTTCCAAATATTATGTGGTCCCTCTGTAGCCATTAGAACGAATTCTTTTTTCCAAATATGGAGTGATATTGTTAACAGCACACCATGGGCATATCCTACTTTCATGTTTAGATGGTGTATTTAGATCTTTGCTGCTTCTCAACAACACTAGGAGCATACCAAGATGAAGGATCTAAAATCAGAAGCCTGGATTCAAATGCTGCCAACTGGGAAAATTAAACTTTGGACAGATTCGTTGAAGCTACTAAAACCATAGTAGAAAAAAAAAAAAGTAGGAAAAAAAAAAAACCATAGTAGTAGAGACACTTAATTTGGGAATCATAATCCTAGCACTTGGAAGGCCAATGTAAAAAATTAACTCAAAAATGCAAAGGACCTAATAAAATCAAGAGAATCTAGAGAAACAAAAGGTAAAAAGCTGGCAAACATATTGCCAGATTTCAGGAGTTATAAAGTGAAAGTAGACAAGATGGTATGATATAGGGATGAGGATATCCCTCCTATATCCTACATATGGGACAATGGAACACAATGGAATAGAGAGTCTAGAAATCGACCCTCTCATATAGGGAAGTTTGATTTAGCACAACACCATGGCAATTTGGTGAGAGTGAATGGCGATTTTAATAAGTGAGCTAGGTTAACTGGATATCTGTATGGTTAAAAAAACCACCCTGAAACACGAATCCCAATGCCTTCCACAGAATTTAATTCAAGATATATTATGAACCTAGAGGTAAAAAGAAAACAAAAAAGTTTCCAGATGGAAACAGGGGCAATATTTCCATGATCTTCGGTAGGAAAAAAATTTTCCCCCAAAACCGTATTATAAAAAATTTCAAATATGCAATGAAATTGAAAGTTTACCATAAATGCCTATATACAGATGCCCTAAATTGTACGATTAACCATTTACCCTATTAGTTTTATCATATTAAATTATATAAACTTTTTCTGAGGAAGAAATCCTAGGTTCTCCTAAGAACAAATCCCATAATTACTCCTTTCTTTTCACCCCATGATATAATAGTTATAGACTAACTAACTATATGTGTGTGTGTGTGGATGTGTGTGTGTGTAACCATTATGACCACAAATTATAATATTGGTCAAATGTTTTTAAGATGCATTAGGATTTTTATTATTTTTAGATGGTAATCCACTAGAGATGGAAAAACAATTATATTTTAAATTCATTTTAATTTGATAGGCAGGCATGATATGCCGGGCAAAACCCAGACCTACTGTGGATAGGTCTTTAGTCACGGGAGGGGGTGTAGGGGTAGTCCTAGGATGAAGTGTCAGGGGTTTAGTAGCCTGGGCCCCTGGAAGGTGAATTTGGCAAGTATTTCTCATTTTTTCTCTCCCCACTCAGGTGGGACCATTGGCTAGAGTGGGCTGTGGCTTGGTTTTTCCGTTCATTCAAGTGGAAGTCTAGAGACACCTGGGACTGGGTGTTCCCTTTGTCCCAGGTCCGTTAGGTTGTGATGAAAACCCAGAGGGATAAATAGATGCAGGCTCTAGTTAACTAGTTTCTCCTGAGGGCAAGCCTGGGTAGTGCTGCATGGCCTTGGCATGTTTCAAAAGATTCATTTTCCTGGTTGAACTCCAGGAGAGAAAGCCCACGCAAGTCCAGAGGCCCTCCTCCCTCCCTCAGATGGCTGAGCCTCTGGAGTTTTGAGCCTCCCAACAGTTTCTCACTTAAGATTTGCATCTCCCTCCCTGGACACTGTTTCCTGCAGAAGTTCCTGCTCCTTGGGTTTCCTGCTGGTCAGTTAACCATTCTCTGTGTCTCCTGTTTTGTTCTCTCCACAAATGGGGAGGCTCTTGACCCTGTGCCTCACTTCTCTGCGGTTCTAAGAACCATTGATTTTTCAGTTCAGCATTTTACATGTTATTAGCACAGACTGGCAATGTCCAAAGTCCTTACATGCTGGACTGGAAACTGGAAGTTTCTACACTTTGCTTCTTTTAACAAACAATATAATATAGAGTGACCTCCATAGCTGTATATAGAGATATTTTTCTTTCATTTTGAAGACTACATGGTAATGATTGTTTTCCTTTACATTAATTATGCATTTTATAAATGCATTGAATTCCCTATTGATAGACATTTGGGTTTCTTGTCTTTGCTAGTAAGAACAGTATCATGATGAACAGTCTGTGCACGTGATATTTTATGGTTTGACCAGTGTATCTTGAGGACAGAGTTTGTAAAGTGGGATTCTGGATCAAAGGATCAATAAATCATTTATTTTGCTGGATATTGCCAAATTCCTCTGCTTAGGGATTGCATTATCTTGCAACCCTACCACATCTTTGGAGGACGCCTGTTTTGCCATAGCTTTATTCAATTGTGTGCTTTGTGAAATATACAAATTTTTGCTAATCTTATAGGTGATAATAGACTCAGGGTGTTTAAATTTACATTTTTTCTTACTTTAGCAAGGTTAACCATTTTATTACAAATGTCATGGGCATTTGAATTTATTTTGAATGTGTGTTGTGCATGTACTGTATTTACCTCCTGCCCACTTGGGTCAGCATATTTTTCTGTTGATGTTCTAGTTGGAGGAGCTCTTTCTATATTAGGGATATTAACCTTTTCAGTGATATAACTTACAAATAGATAAGGCTTTGAAACAGCGATTTTATTTAAGTAGCAGCCTGGAATGTGATATCTACTGTCTATTTTTCTGTCTCTGTGCTTTCCAAGTTTTGAAAACAGGGCAAAAATAGGAATTATTGTGGAAAAATGATATGCTTATTTCCATTTATTAATAGGCATTTTTCTCCTAACTCTCATTCTTTATGTCACGGATTTTATTTCCCATGAAGAAGGAAATTTAGACTATAATTTTCTTTAAATATTTCTATTAAATTTTCCACTAACCAAGAATTCATAGCTAGAATCATAATTATATTTCTGAGCGTGGGAGATGCTTTCCCATTTTTTTTAAAAGCCAACCGCCTTGCTTGACATTAGTAATTGTGGCCCAGAGAGATCACTTAGATGCTCCACGGCCCCAAACTGGGTAGCAGTTCATTTATCCCTGCAGGTATTCTGTTGGGGTGTGTGGGCTCAGTACCAGGAGCAATAGCAGCGATGTGCTAGGTGATGGGAAGACAGCAGTGCAAGAAAACAGAAAACTATATATTTTCTTCTCTCGTTTTACTTAAAATCTAGTGGGAAAGTAGGGCATTCAGGTATATGAAATGGCATCCCTGGGCTCCCATCACCGACTCTGCTTGAGTTGATCTTAAAAGTGAGAGGAATGTGGTGATAGATCCTGCAAGATGTGACAACAGTATGTTCGTTCAGACTTGGGAGTTCTATCCCATCTTAGTACAATATGAAGCTAAATAGTTTTCAATTAAATGTTGCTGTTACCATCATCATTACTTCAACCACTACTAAAAATACTGAGTGTTAGGCAGTCACTTTAATTTCATTAGTCTTTTGTCTATAATTTTCAGATTACTTTTGTAAGAATTCCTTAGAAGATCACTGTGGGGAAGGTGATTATTTGCACCCTAACAAAGGACAGGGAAATTTACAGAGAAGTTAAGCAAATGTTTCCACTTAAAAACAGATAAGACAGTAGATTTTTTTTTTTGAAATTTCAATTATGATATGTTCAGGGATAGTATTTTTCTTAAACCTGGGAACATTTACAGCATATGTTGCAAACAATAACACAAACTTCTTTGTCCTTGAAATAATTCATTTAGTGTAGTCCTAGAGAAGAGAATATCAGATGTGACAATCTTGTTCTATTTACTCATGCATTTTAATTAGTTTTTGACATGTGCCCTACCAAAAAAGATACCTTATAGTAAATGAGCAATGAAAAACTATATTTGATACAGATAAATTTCTTATTTGTTGGGATAGTGAATCAGACTGCTTAAAGCAATCTGATAGCAAGTTTAGTGTTTCCTAACAAGTCTTTCTTTTTTCTCTTCTTAATAAGAAACATATTCTGTTGTTCTGGAAGAGTGTTTCTTAAAAGAACTAGGAAATGAGCATTGCTCTTAATAAGTTTAATTTAAAAATATGTAATCCAACATTTAAAAATATGATACTCATTTAATTTCTATTTTTTCCAAATATACATATGATCCCTTTGTTAGCTCTGGGATTGGATTTAGTAAAAAGACAGGCTGGCAGATTTAGCTGTACATTCCAATTTGGCAAACATAATGTTGTAGGTTTTAATAAAAATTGATTTTTAATTGAAATGAGTTTTTCCACATTTCTGTTTTAGAAGATAATCTAAAAAAAATTTAAGTAACTATAGTTTTTCTTCTGTCTCTCATTGTCTTTCCTCCATTCTTCTCCTCTTCCTTTCTTCAGGGAATTTTTATCTCTATTCATGTTCTAACTTCATCCAAATTTATGCCTGGAGCTCAGACCTCTGCCATGATTCTAGATAGCTATATTTAATTTCCCATCAGACTTCCCCAAATAAATGTGACCAAGAAATTTCAAATATGACATATACAACATTAAATGTAGAATTTTCTGTCAAAACATCTTTCCTACTCTATTTCTGTTACTCATCTGGTCAACTAATATGCAATGGACTCTTTCACATATTAACAATTTGTTAATTTTTTCCTCCAATTTGTTTCTTAAGTCTTGTTCATTAAATCTCATTCTTATTGCTATAATACAGGACTACATTTGGTTATTTATAACTAGGAAATGTGTTTTGTGTCTTTAAACCTCTTCCTGTTACTAAAGCATTTTTCCCCTAAATTAGAAGCCTTACACCTTATTATTATTATTCTGTGCATAAATCTTGTGATTTTTCCATAGTGCACAAAATGAAGGATAAACTCTCTTCATAACATTCAAGAAACTTCACACTTTGGCCCCCATCTCATCTCAATCTTAGCCTCCCTCATATGTTCCTTATATATTAACATTGCCTGAGTACAACTGGGGGTAGTGTGGGCTTGGCTTTTCCCATGTTGTGTCTCCTATTGGAGTATCTTGTCATTTATGACTCTTCTTTCAGGACACAGTTGTATTGATAAAGGTGTCTCTATGAAGGTATCTGAGACACCATCTCCATCCTCAAGGCAAAACTAGGACATGTCCTACTTCAAGCACTCATATACTTGTCATGCTTTATCCTGTGTATGGACTCTCATTTGCTAAACTGTGAACATTTTGAGTACCTGGTCATTTTGGCATCTCTAGCACAATGCTCATCTCCTAATAGGATTGATTGTTGCCCAAATGAAGAGAACCTGGTTGAAAGTCAAGACACTTCTTTCTTGGCACATGGCCATATTCATCTCTCTGCTTCTTTGAGCCTCAGCGTATGCTGCTGTCAGACAGGGACATTTGATTAGATTGCAATACTCTTTTTACAAAAAAAAAAAAAAATAGCTGACAATAGCTGCTCAGTTTCTTTGATCTTTGAAAATATTTCTATTCTACACAGATTTTTTTAAAATCATAATTATTTACTAATGAATAGATGGACCAGCTGAGGGAAATATTAACACCTCTTTCTCATTTGGAAATATTTGGCTTTTATTTATGAATATGACACAGTTTACAGAACAGTACACAAGCTTAGCATTGTAAGTGAAGCTAAAATTTTCCTATTTTAACACTTCCACTTGTTATTGAAATTTGGGACAGACCACTTGGCAATATTTAATGTATTCTGTATCTTTAAGCAAGCTCAGATTATTTTCCAAATATGACTTTATTACTCTTACAATATTGCTATGGAATATCAACAGATTGGCTGAACCTATTACAGAACGTATGCTATGAGAATTGTTAAGAGATTGGAGCAAGCAATACCTAGGTTTTACGAGATCATGTGAGTACATGTAAGTACTAGTATAGAGTTATATAGCATGAAGTTTTGTCCTTAAAAACATCAAATCTATGCAATATATGCTATGTAGTATAGATGCACATTTTCTTCCTTTATTCTTCTCCTTCAAAAATATTTTCAGGGTATCTAGGTTGCTCAGTTGGTTAAGTGTCTGCCTTTGCTCAGGTTATGATCTCAGGGTCTTTAAATCAGCCCTGCTTCAGGCTCCCTGTTCAGTGGGGGGTGTCTGCTTCTTCCTCTCCCGCTGCCCCCACCCCTCTTGTTTATGCTCTTTTTCTCAAATATATAAATAAAATCTTAAAAAAAAAGTTTTCAAATGTGCAAAATAATTTACAGGTGGTTATTTGAAGTAACTATATTTACATTGATATTATATAGTAGCTATGTACTGCTTGTCCTTAAAAGGTAAATTATTTTATTTTATAATTACCTTAATTAGATGGCAGACAGTTCCTAGAATTTTACTAGGTGACTTTTGTACATAAAATTGCAATATATTGAAATTATTGCATAAATAAATGTCAGAATGTATAAATTGTTCATTTATTCATTCCATATTCAAAATATGTTTTGTTTTGGGGAATAATAATTTTTCTCAATTTTGTTGGTTTGTTATAAACTTTAATCCTAGTGACAGTGTTGAAATAAATGAAATGTCTGTTTTAATGACTGAAAATGACTTCTAAGGAATTTTTGGATAGAATTGTCCATTGATTTCACCGGGAGAATGTTTTTGTAGTAAGTAGAACAGTTTTAATGAAAAGTGTTTAGGGTGTATGTGAGGGGCCACGTAATTTTTTTGATGCTTATTTTTTTGCAGTGATGATAAAATTATATTTTGAAGTAAACATTTTCATATGATCTGTTATTTATATATGTGTCAAGGATACAGATTATGTTCAGTCTTTGACTTCATTTTGAAAAGACAGGCCTTTTTTATTAAAAAAATAAAAGGATGGAAAAGCTATTTTCTGGATGTTCTTATAATAATTTTTTGATGCAAAATTTGAGAAATGAATACATAGACAAAAAACAAAAAAACAAGTCTGAAAAATTACCGAGAAGGATTGTAAATGAGAGATTATTGTCTCCCTAGAGAATTAAGAGAAAAATTTTCCCTTCTTCATGGAAAAGAATTTCTCAAAATATACAAATAGATAAAAGGAAATGAGAACTTTAATTTAAAAGTTGAGAAAACCAGGTAAATCAATATTCCTATGGATAATCATGATCGTTCATGGATTGAACACAGAGGGGAATAATTTGAAATTTATTGAGATTCTTTCTACACTCGAAATAAGACATATCCGCCCACTATACCCTAAGAAAAAGTGCTAAGATGGTTTGTCATGATCCAAATACTATGTAGGTTTATAAGCCCATGTTAACTAGGGGGAAACATTTCATGAGCTGTGTGGTCTAAAGTGGATTGAGGTTCCCCAAAGCTTGAAGATTATTTATAAGCAATCAAGGAAGATATTTAGGAATGCTTAGGACAGTGATGTGGAACAGACTGACTATTATTTATTTTTCCCTCAATTTTTATTTGAAATCTTTCAAAGATGGAGAAGAAGAAAGACCAGTGCAACCAACACCTATATTCCCCCAACTAGATTTAAGAAGTGCTAACATTTTCCTACATTTTTTTTATGTCTCACTTTCTCAATTTTCAAATCTCTCACATTACCTGCCCCCACAGTGTATTGCCCTATTCCCAACAAGGATCCATATTTCATTTGGTTGCTACAAATTTTAACTCTAGAAGCAAACCAAACCCATGTTTGTTTGTTTTTTTCCTTAAAGATTTATTTATTTCAGAGAGAGAGAGATATCACAAGTTGGGGGAGAGTTTTGGGAGGACAGAAGGAGAGAAAAATTTAAGCAGGTTATGCTCAGCATGGAACCTGGGGCTGGATCTCTCAACCTGTAGATCATGACCTGAGCCTAAATCAAGAATTGGACCCTTAAACAGCTGAGCCACCCAGATACCCTGCAAACCCATGCTTTAAAAAAAAAAATTTTTAATAGCATTGATTTTTTTAAGAGTCCAGTTTTCTTATAACTTATAACAAATACTGGATATATTTGCTTGTTTGTTCATTTTTGTCGTTCCTTTATCCCCTAAATTTCCTGCAAACTGGAAGTTAGTTATACAGACTTGAATAGAGTCAGGCATACCTTGGGCAAGAAAAATTTACAAATGTTGTTGTCTTGTATCTGCAGGCCCAGTGAGAATTCCTGCATGCTAACCTGTTTCCTTTCACATAACCCCATTAGTCTTTAAGCTATTACTTGCTTCTTGGCACCACAGGATGGCCCAAGTTGACCTGCTCCAGACCTAGATTCTTTTTATACAAGAGGAATGAAAGTACATATTTATGAATAAGAGGGCAAATTTTGATTAAAATGAAATCCTCTTCAGCAAATATACATTCATTTCTTTCTTTCTCCCTTTCTTTCTTTTCCCTGGGGCAAAGTATACTTTCCTGCCCCTGTTACTTTGTAGCTAGCCATGTGATTCGTTGGGTCAGTGGAGTATGAGCAGCTATGCAAGCAGAAGCTTTAAATGTATTCATATGGTGCATCTTGACTATTGTGATCCATTGATTTATAATGAGTATATGCCTTGGATAGGTTGTAGTTAAAGGAAAATGGGGCATACATATCTACATATATAGAGCAGAACTATATGTAATTCACAGCCTAGGGCTGAACTGAGATAATCAACAACTTAGAATAGCCACAGCTAATGTACATAGACAATGCAGAATGCATTTTATTTTTATGAAAAACAAATGAGAAAATACAATGTTAAATTTTGCAATCTTTTCTGAAGCAGTATATTTGTTATAATTCCTCACCAATGCATAGAGCAGGGCCTTTGCATCAGTAATTGGGCTGCGTATTGCCAAATTTCTATCCATACGGGAAAATAATCATGTTTTTACTCTAACCAACAATGTAAGAGTGTTTGTGTTTCCACTCATTTTGCCAACAAAAGGTATCATCAGATTTTTGTATTTTAGTCAAGTAAGGAAAAATTCTATGTAGCTTAGTGTGCATTTTTGTTCTAAATGTGAACATATTTAATGTGTTTAAGGGTCTTGTATATACACCTTCTAGACTATCTGCTCATACATTTATTTTTAACAAGTTTTTTTACTTCTTGATTTTAAATATTTATCTGTATTTTAAGGATGTTAATACTTTGTCATTTATGTAAGTTGCAAATGCCTTTATTTCAGTTTGCCTTCCCAAATTGTGTGTGTGTGTGTGTGTGAAGCAGTTTAATGTATTTTGATAAATCACACTTCTAGATTAGATAGAAAGATATTACTACCGTGTTACAAAGAAATTTAGCTACATAAATTTCTGGTGCTTATATGGTTAATTTGTAACACAACACACACACATATACACACACTTAAAATAATAATACATGAGGAAAGAAGCCTCTACTAGTGAAAATAAGCAGAGCCAACAAAGAACTGAATTATTCCTCGATGACTTTGGATACTGAAATATTCATTGTGAAATAGAAAATAAGTATTATGTCTAAGTAAATAATATATTAAATGAAAAGGAAGGCATGTGTGTTTTAAAAGATTCAAGCAGTCTTTAAAGCAAGAAATTATTTTTTAAGTTTTTATTTAAATTCCAGTTAGTTAACATACTATGTAATATTAGTTTCAGGTGTACATTGTAGTGATTCAACACTTCTATACATCACCCAGGGCTCATCACAATAAGTGCCCTCCCTAATCTCAATCATGTATTTAACCCATCATCCTTCCACCTCCCCTCTGATAACCATCAGTTGTCTATATTCCAATAATAGTAGAGGACTATTTTTTTATTTTTTATTTTTATTTTTTAAATATTTTATTTATTTATTCATGAGAGACACAGAGAGAGAAAGGCAGAGACACAGACAGAGGGAGAAGCAGGCTCCATGCAAGGAGCCCGATGTGGGACTCAATCCCCGGTCTCCAGGATCACGCCCTGGGATGAAGGCCACGCTAAACTGCTGAGCTACCAGGGCTGCCCCAGGACTTTAAAAGAAAAAAAAAAAAACAACTTATTTATTCATGAGAGACACAGAGAGAGAGACAGAGAGAGACAGAGAGGCAGAGACACAGGCAGAGGGAGAAGCAGGCTCCATGCAGGGAACCCGACGTGGGACTCTATCCCGGGTCTCCAGGATCAGGCCCTGGACTGAAGGCAGCGCTAAACCACTGGGCCACCCAGGCTGCCAATAGGAGGGGACTTTAAGAAAAAATTTTGACATTAAAATTTCAGGAGATGGATAAACAACAGTGTAAATCCATTGGAAAAAAATGATTGTTGTAGGGACGCTTGGGGAATTCAGCGGTTGAGCTCTGTCTTCAGCCCAGGGCAGCATCCTGGAGTCTTAGGATCAAGTCCCTCATCAGGCTCCCTGCATGGAGTCTGGTTCTCTCTCTGCCTATGTGCCTCTCTCTGTGTGTGTCTCTCATAAATAAATTAATTAATTAATTAAAAATGATTGTTGTAGCAAATAGATCACATGAAATTATTCAGTGGATCACGGGAGGAAAATTGGGTTGAAGATATGGCCAAATGTCCAAGATTCATAAGCATAAAATAAAGTATGTAATAACTGAACAAATAAAAGCTTTATTGAGCTTTTAGAAAAGAAAAAATGAGAATGAGAAAAAGCAAGTTCAAGAACAGTATACCTGAGAATATTCTAGAACTAATAAAAACTTGAATCCTTAGTTCAGGAAAAAAAATCTGAAGGGTTATGAAAACTAACACATACCTAAACACTCATTAGTGTAATTTCAGATCATAAATAGATAAATAAATCAGAGTGGCGAGGGAGAAAAGCTAGATTAAGAACTAGATTAATTGACAGCTACAGACAGCAGACTGTGCAGGGAGAGCAAATGAAGCCATGAGGAGATGGAATGTTACTAATACATTGTATTGACAAAGTATAAGCTTTGAAGCCAGCAAAATCATTTAAGAATATCTGTGAAGCAATATTCTTAAATAATATGTACAGTAAAATTTAGTATTATAGGGGCACCTGGGTGGCTCAGTCAGTTAAGCATCAGACTCCATTTCAGCTCAGGTCCTGATCTCAGAGTTGTGAGATAGTCTCCCTTGGGCTCTATGCTCAGTGGGGAATCTGTTTAAGATGCTCTCCCTCCCTCTCTTTCAGCCCTTCCCTGTCCTGCTCATGCTCTCTCTCCACCAAAAAACAGCTTAGTATTACATTTAGAATCCTAATTATTAAAATACCAACATTACTGCAAGAAGAAAAAAGAAGATTTCAAAGGGAAATGTAAAGTAAAAATATAAGGTAAAATGAAGAAAAATAATGGTGGGAAAACCTAAAAAGGGACTATATAAGATAACAGTATGTAAGTGAAATACATATTCAAAAAATCATTTAAGCAAGCGGTTTTTTTTTAATGTAAAGGGATTAGAAACAAAGTTAGAAATGATAATATTAAAAAAAACACATACATGGGGAAAAACAGTGCAGCCAAATAAATCACTTAGATTTATTTCAAAGATTAAAATGGCCTTATAAAATTACTAAAATAGAATGTGAACAGTATGAAAATAGGCATGTTTATTTACTTATTTTAAATATTTATTTATTTATTTGAGAGAGAGAGAGAACACAGAGGGAGAGAGAACAGAGAAGAAGAGGGAGAAGGAGAATAAGACTCCCTGCTGAGCAGGCAGCCAGATTCGGCTCAATCCCTGGACCCTGAGATCATGACCTGAGCCAAAGGCAGATGCTTAACTGCCTGACTCATGCAGGTGCCCACTAGTCACGTTCATTTAATATTTCTTAATTTGGTTACAAATGTTTCTTAATTTTTGATGCATTTTAAAATGATCTTGAAAGTATAACTCAGGTATTGTATTTTCTAAATGACATGTAAGAAAAAAATCTGTATTTACATATGCCTCTGTATGTGTATATGTATATTTAGTTTTTGGATTTTTCCTTTATATGTTATAAAGAAAATGATTTCCTTTGTTGTGTATATTTTAAATACTTAGAGATCACACTTTCGTTTTCCATGAACGTATCTAGCTATAGTTAAATTATTTGGGGGGATGTAGAAAAACATTAAAGCTATGAAAACATACATGTCTAGAAAATGAAGAGCTCTTTGACATTTTGCTCCTGGTTCCTTTATGGAAATTCTTTAGCAATATTCAAATAATATCCATTACTTTAGACACTGAAAATAGAATTTTGCTTTATAGAATTAACATATTTCTTTATATAATCAGGTATTATTTTTTTAAAAAATATAAAAAACCAAACTTCTCATGTTCTGAATTTCTCCTTAGAATTTAGATTTTAGAAAGAAAAGATTAATATTTACAAATATACATATTAACTTCTGTTGGAAGATTTGATAAAAATCCATTTTTTAAAAATTGCTAATAAAGTTAATGGTGGCTAACACACCCTTAGCCCTAGTATACTCCAAATGTTTTAAGATTCTTATATATATTAATTGATTTAATTTTCAAAACACTGTTACTATTTCACTTCTAGGTGAAAAGACAGTTCAGTGATTTAAAGTAATTAGGAACACGTGTTAGAGTTAATATTGAGCTGACAATTTAACAACATAACATGTGCTCCTTTTTTATTGCGCTAAACAAGTGTCAAAAAAATACACATTTTCCTACTCTGTAACTGGGCAGGAAAGAAGCATAAAGAAGAAAAAGAAAAGGATCAAGACTGAGGTGTCTGGGTGGCTCAGTAGATTAGGTGTTTGACTCTTGATTTAGGCTCAGGTCATGATCTCAAGGTCTTAGGAGCTGCACGCTCAGCGGGCAGTCTGCTTAGATGCTCTCTCTCCCTCTGCCCCTTCCCTCCCTGCTCATGCTCTCTCACTTTCTCTCTCTTTCAAATAAATCTTAAAAAAAAAATCTTAAAAAAAATCTTAAAAAAGGAAAGAAGGTAGGTAGGAAGGTGTATTTGAATATGAGTAAGACTTGACCTGTTTTTAAAATTCAGTGACAGGATCCAGAGGCTTAGAATAGAATAGAATCCTAGAATAATGCACAGAAGAAAATCTTTGAAGAATTGAAAAAATGCAGGTGTTTTGCTTGGTAGGAGGACTAAGGAGGAAAGGAGGTTAGAGATGCAGATATGTGTTGCTTAGGAATGAAGAGCAGCTGAAGGAAGGCTTACTTGAATATGCCCCTGTTTTCTTAAGGTAAATTTGAGTTACTGGGATTGATAGGAAGAAAACACATACTTGTTACATGAATGACAGCAAAGGAGTCAATAGCCAGGAGTCAATAACTGTGGGGTTTGCAAACTAATATTCACTAGGAGTGGGGAGAAAAGTTGAGATTAATTGGTGCAAAACTTGTTGGAGTGATTGGAGACATTTGGTATCATTATCACAGTACATTTTTCAGAGCTCAGAAGCCCAAAGCAGGCAAGATATAGGAGCAAGTAGACTTACCAGGGTCTAAAGACTGGCAGGATTGATGCAGAAGAGATAAGATAAAAGGCTTTACTTATTTAAAAGTCCCTGGTCAAAGAAATAGCAGTAATAAACTATGTAGGGCCAGAAAATGTAAAAATAATTTTCTTCTCTTATTTACTGCCAGAGAGTATTTAATAATAGAACAGTTTCATATTATCACACATCTGTATAAGACATTTTAAGAATATATATGTGATTACAGAAAATTTCTGGTGATTATAAAAACCAAACCAGTGAACTTAAGGAATAAACAGGACTATACCACTTTTTGGTTTCTGTAAGATGTGAACTGCATATGTTTATTGGTTTTGGCCAACCCAGTAAATATATTTAGCAGTTTTAGGATTTGGCATAGATTTAGGAAAAGTGTGGTGTGGCCTAAATGGAATGTAGACTAGAGTGGACCAGTTATTTTGGAGCATAGGAGCTGTGTAAGCAGCATCAAGCTGCCTCATCCAATCAAATTCCTTCCACCTGTCCTCCACCACTGAAAGTAGAAGCTCAAGTTTTACAATGGAAAGGGTTGACTAGGGATCCCTGGGTGGCGCAGCGGTTTGGTGCCTGCCTTTCACCCAGGGGGTGATCCCGGAGACCCGGGATCAAATCCCACGTCGGGCTCCTGGTGCATGGAGCCTGCTTCTCCCTCTGCCTATGTCTTTGTGTGTGACTATCATGAATAAAGGAAAGGGTTGAACTTTGCACATGGTTACCTAGAAAGTTAATTTTATTTTGAAGCAAAAATAAAAACTTTATTAAAGCTTGACTGAACTTTGTCTGAGACATGGTTTGCATCCATAGTATGGAGGAGAGTCGTGTGGTCTTTAAAAATCTCCCAATATTCTTTTCACAAATTCTATCTTCATTATTCTTACCATAGATTTTTTTTTATCAGCATTGTTAGAGTATGGGTCATTGGTATTAGAAAGGACAAAAGAGAATGAAATTAAAGCAGGTAAATACTCTAGCATAGTTAGTGAGAATTAAAATGTATATTTCTAAATAATAACAATAATAATAATGATGATGATGATGATGATGATGTATATTTCTGATCGTCTAACCCAGGCTGAATAGAGAAGCAAGTGATGGCCAACAAGCACATGAGAAAATGCTCTGCATCACTTGCCATCAGGGAAATACAAATCAAAACCACAATGAGATACCACCTCACGCCAGTGAGAATGGGGCAAATTAACAAGGCAGGAAACAACAAATGTTGGAGAGGATGCGGAGAAAAGGGAACCAACCCTCTTACACTGTTGGTGGGAATGTGAACTGGTGCAGCCACTCTGGAAAACTGTGTGGAGGTTCCTCAAAGAGTTAAAAATAGATCTGCCCTACGACCCAGCAATTGCACTGCTGGGGATTTACCCCAAAGATACAGATGCAATGAAACGCCGGGACACCTGCACCCCGATGTTTCTAGCAGGAATGTCCACAATAGCCAAACTGTGGAAGGAGCCTCGGTGTCCATCGAAAGATGAATGGATAAAGAAGATGTGGTCTCTGTATACAAAGGAATATTACTCACCCATTAGAAACGAGAAATACCCACCATTTGCTTCAACGTGGATGGAACTGGAAGGCATTATGCTGCGTGAAGTAAGTCAATCGGGGAATGACAAACATTATATGGTCTCATTCATTTGGGGAATATAAATAATAGTGAAAGGGAATATAAGGGAAGGGAGAAGAAATGTGTGGGAAATATCAGAAAGGGAGACAGAACATGAGAGATACCTAACTTGGGAAATGAACAAGGGTAGTGGAAGGGGAGGTGGGTGTGGGATTGGGGTGACTGGGTGATGGGCACTGAGGGGGGCACTTGGCGGGATGAGCACTGGGTGTTATGCTATATGTTGCCAAATTGAACTCCAATAAAAAAATTTAAAAAAGAGAAGCATGTGAATATTACAAAGAACTGATGAAAGGAGGGAAAGGCAGTGGTGCTGAGAAAAAGGAGCCATAATGATTGGAAAGGTGTGCATTTCATAGACTCAGAGGAGTGGAAAACTCAGAAGGTAAGGGTTTAGGCTCAAGGTTTCAATATGAGATCATAGCATCAGAATATACTTGAGTTGAAATGCTCTAACAGGGCTATCTAGTCATTTATCCGTATTTTAGAAAGTTGCCCCTAAATAAATGACCATTTAAACTTTTATCAGTACGTCAGTGTATAAAATCAACTGATAGGTTAGCTCACAGATTTTTTAGTCCAAGATATTAAGAACCTAATTTGATCATTATTCTTAGCTATATTTGTTTTCCTATACCTTGCACTCATTGAGTCTACTTTTATGTCTGGGCCAACCTAGAATACATTTCTCTTTTTCTCACATTAAAAAAATTTAAATATTTTTGAGCTCTTCAGTTTCTTTTGAATGTTCCTTTTTCAAAATAGTTCCCATTTTTAAAGCTGTTTTGTGTCATTTAAAAAAAACCCAAAGTAACTCATGTTCTTCATCTAAATCTTGTATATTTGTCAATAGCTCTTAACAGGTATGGCCTCTAAGTCTAAACAAACAAACTAAAATACAATCTAAGAAGTCTAGAGAAGGGGGATGACTTTTTTTTTCTTGTATACATTATAATCTTGAAAGTGGTCTAAAGTCTATTTTTATCATTTCCATAATATTTTGACTCATATTTAATACACAGTGAAACAAATCCCCTGCATTTTGCTCTCCATATATCATGCTGTTAAGTCATGCCTTACCAGCTTGCATCTGACATTTATATTCCTGTCCCCATTAAATGTCATCTTATTTGAATCTGTATTGGATTGTTATTTTTGCCATTCTTCCAACATTTATGTCATTTAAAAATTAGTTAAGTTCGCAATCAGTGTTATCCTTGAACGAGTTAGATAAAAATTACTGAAATTATGTGACTGCAGGGGATGGTGAAGATAAAATCTCTAGGATATAGATGTTGTCGTGAGGAAGAAGGTGAAATAGAGAAAAACAATGAGGAGACATTTTAATCTTAGTGAACCAAAATTCTGATATCAAACAGGGTGTTCTGCACGACACAGTTAAATTTTAGGGTTGATACTAAAAGTAAGACATTTGCACTGGCAAGATTCACATGTTGGTTATTTAGCATGAGCAGATTTCCAAGAAGAAGGGAAGGAGAAAGGGGGAGAGAGGGAGACAGGGCAGGGGAGGAGAGGAGAAGGAAGAGATGACCTGTGAAATATATATTCATTTTGTTTGAGCTTACTTTTTCTTTTGCAAGCTAAAGCTTATTATTTTCCAATGGAAAAAAAATGCTATATATTTAACCAAGGTAGTGCTTGAACTAACTGGTGTGATAAAACCAAAGACTGACGTTAGATAACATACCAGAACTGAAGCATAAATCAAAAGATTTCCTTTCCTAAATAATTGAATTCATAACCCATGACTTTGAATTTCAAATTTTATTCATTCATTTTATAATGGCTTTCTAAATTGGCTTTTTCCAGCTGATATGCCAAAAACACTTGATAGCCCAAATTTTCCCATTATAGAACTACTTTGATAAACTAACTTTGAAGTCAATAGGATCATTACAGGCAAAAAAGAAGTTATTCTGCAATGCTTGCAAATTTAGGTCAATATGCAAAGATCATTGTAAAAAAAGATTTTGTAGTTATAGTCATTTTCATGTCACCATGCTAAGTATTAAGAGGAATACAAATAATTAAAGTTCCAGAGCTTACCTTAGTGTGT
Source organism: Canis lupus dingo (assembly GCF_003254725.2). Classification (NCBI taxonomy): domain Eukaryota; kingdom Metazoa; phylum Chordata; class Mammalia; order Carnivora; family Canidae; genus Canis; species Canis lupus. The sequence continues at coordinate 4,389,681 of NC_064258.1, forward strand.
TTGAAATCTCATAAAGTAGAAAAGAAATGCAGTATTTATGCATTCATCATTTATTCAACAGTTTATGTTGATAGAATACATTCTCTATGCCAAACATTTCTAGGCATTAGAGACACATTAGTTAACAAAGCAAATAGTCTTGCCTTCACGACGCTTGTATTGCAAGCAGAGATAGATGATAAACAGTGTGGGAATTAATAAATGAAATGATATGCTAGAATTTGCTATAGCTGTGCATAAAATAAGAACAGGAAAAGTAGTGCTTGACGTTTGGGAGGTGAGGTGCGATGCTGTTTTATATTGAAGGGTTAGCGCAGGGCTTACCGAGAGGGATATATCTAAGAAAAGATTTGAATTAAGTGATGCAGTTGGCATGGCTGAAGAACATGTTGGACAGAAGGATAGTGAGTGGGAAACCCCATGACAAGGATATGCTTGGCATGTTCAAGGAATCAGTGGGGGAACCATTGGAACTGGAGTGATATAGACAGTGGGGATAGAGCGGGAGATGAAAGAGATGGATTGAGAGACAATCATTATTGTAGTTAGCAGCTTCTAAGATGGCTCCTGGGCTTCCCAGGATCACGGTGTGATCCCTTTCACTTCAATGTGGGATGGATCTAGGTCATTGCTTCTAGCCAATAGGATATTGCAAAAGTGATGAGGACTCACTTCAGTGATTATGTTACTAAAGGCTGATTTTCCTCTTGTTGGTACTTTCTCTCTTTCTGGAATTCTTTCTTGATCTCCTGTTTACTTGCTCTGATAAAAGCCAGCTGCTGTACTGTGAGATGCTCTATGGAGAGGTCTAATGGCAAGGTGTTGAAAGAGGCCTCTAGTCAACAGCTCATGAGGAGCTAAGGCCTTCAACCAACACTGCATGAGGAATTAAATCCTCTGGACAATCTTGTGAGTGATTTAGAAAACTGGATCTCTCCTGTTGAAGCTTGAGTTGGTTTATGTCTTGTAGAGTTGCCATATAAAAAGCTCAGTTAAATTTGAAGTAGAGATAAACAATGAAAAATTTTTGTAAGTATAAAATACTTGGGACATACATTAGAATTATATGTTATTTATTCGAAATAAAAATTTGAGTATGCTATATTTAACTGCCAAATCTAGCAGCCCTGCTTGTGAGTAACCCAGAGCCAGGACTCTGATTCCTGATCCAAAGAATAAGAAAAGAAAATGTGTGTTTATTGCTGTTACGTTTGGAGACAATTTGTTACACAGTAATAACTAACTGACATAAGGCTGTTTTTGATGAATGTCAAAGAAGAGTGCTAACCCAGCTTTGAATGAAGGCCAGGGGACTGTTGAGGAAGAAAATGAGGTTGTTCTGTTTTAATTTATTGATAAAAATGCTAAAACAGACTAGAATATACTTCAAAGTTTAAACATCTTGTTTCTTTTATTTTTTTTGTTTCTTCTTTTAATCTGGCATAGAGAGTGCTATGATTCTTCTATTCTGTAATTTACTTAACAATAATAGATAATTATAAATTATCTCAGACATATTCTTAAAGTAGCTTCAGTGTATCAACTTTGCAAGAAATTGAAAAGAGTATATGATATATTCTTGTATCTATGTCATATATATATATATATATATGTATATATATAGCACATTCTATGTGACAGTCACTTGTAATTCCATAGTTATTATGAAATTAAATAAAATTTATAGATGGGAAGACTGCAAAATAGATGGTAATTGCCTAATCCCATAAAGATAGTAAGAGATGGACCAATACACACTCAGCAGACACCAAAGTCTTTAATTTACTTTTATTTTATTTTATTTTTAAATATTTCATTTATTCATTCATGAGAGACAGAGACAGAGACAGAGAGAGAGAGAGAGAGACAGGCAGAGACACAGGCAGAGGGAGAAGCAGGCCCCATGCAGGGAGCCTGACATGGGCCTTGATCCTGAGTCTCCAGGATCAGGCCCTGGGCTGAAGGCGGCGCTAAACCGCTGCACCACCTGGGCTGCCAAGGTCTTTAATTTTAATGAACATAAATTATTTTTTCTGTTGTGTGTAACCTGCCACAACCCCTCAGTTCATCTTTTACTATTTAGACTACTAATATTTTTATCGTAAGAATATACATTTCAACCCCTAAAAGCTTCATGATTTTTCTCATGAAATCCATCCCTTGCAAATCAAATAGTCGCAGTCAGCTGTATGTTAAAAATGAGCCTACTTTCATTTGATTCATTTATCCCCTCTGGCAGGTATTCAATCAATTTGGATTTAAGTCTTGGTTCTGTTATATATGAACTTCAAAACCTTTAGCAATTTCCTTAATTACTCTTAGCCTCAGTTTTCTTAACTATAAAATGGAAATAATAATAATAATTACAGGATACAGAGAAGAGATTAGAAAATATATTGTACAAAAATGCCTGTATAGCATCGTATCTAAGAGGTGCACGTTAAATGCTAATTTCATGCCATCTCCCATTTTTCACTGTGCCAAGCACCCAATCATTTTTTTTTCTTAATCACCTGAAATCTGGCCAGAATTCATAGCTAACAGGAGACATCGGTGATTTATATCTGTTCAAAACCAGAGGCATTTCTTCAGTCCTAATTCTCCTTGTTGTCTTTAGAGTTTTTGACACTTTTACTGTCCCTTTTCATTTTGAAATTTATTGCTCCCTGACTTCTGTTGCATTGTCTTCCACTGGTCTCTCACCATTCTCTCTGACCCTTCCTTTTTATGCCATTTTGGTAGTGCTATTAAGATGAATCAATCTATCTCCAAGTATTATTAAGCATGTCCTATGGGATAATCAGTAGCCCGGACTTCTCAAAATCGACATCCATACATGTGTACTTAGTTTCTTCTAATTTTATGAATTTATTTCTGAAATTCTTATGATAAGCTAATTTTTATTTTTTTGCGACAGATATTAGTTTGTTTGTCTCAATCTGCCCTTACTTGCTTGGCTTTGTGGTACTGGAGCTGGACTCAGTGAACATTTCTTTCTGGCCTGCTGAGATGTTAAGCCTGGTGAGTAAAGAGTGCTGGAGGGAGACTGTAGGAGGAAGGGGAGTCTCCTGGTTGTGATGTGCGTTTCCCTTCAAGCTCTGGCAGCGTACACCAAGCCATCCTTGGAGCCAGAAGCCTGCACCCCAGGGGAGTGCTTGTCCTCCAGCACGTTTACTTAATCTTGTTCCCTGGTTTCCTGCTCACCAGCCTCAGCAAACTGGCAGTCTGGGAGGAAGCTTCTTGCTCACCAGGCTTTATTTAGTACCTGTGGGCCAATTCTAGAAGGGGACAACCTGGGCACCATCTTCACCATCTAGTTGGTTTCTTACTTGCCAGCCTTGACCCCACTTGGTCGCAGTAGTCCTGCCTTGGCAACTCTGGAAACTTCTCCAGCATCAACGGGCTGTAGCCACACCCTGACCAGGAAGGCTTGAATCTTAGCCTTGGGAGGGAATCCCTTTCCTTCTTTGCTGCTTCCTTGCCTGTGCTCTCTCAGGCTTAGGCTCTTCTCTAAAATTCTCCTTTATTTTCCCTTAGTAGGCATTCCCGCATTCATAACTAACATATACTTTATAATAGTTATTTTCATATTCAGATTACTGGTGTGGTTTTTGTTCCCTAACTGGATTCTAAGTGATACAGCATAGGTATGGGGAAGGTCTCAGGAGATAAGCCCTAAGATATGGTATTTTAGAATTAGTTTAGTCATGTTTGTGTGTGTGAGCATAGTGCTGGGCTCCTTGCCAATGGGAAGTGAGTTGCTAACCAGCCATATGTATAAATTCAACTTAGTATGTTAGGCCAGGTAATTCTCTGAACAAATTTACACTCTGACTAGCAGTGTATTTCAGTTGCCATTACTCTATAACCTTGCAAACGTTTGTCACCATGTATATTCCTGATTTTACTCATCCTGGCAAATGTGTAGTCATATCAATTTTTCTTTTTTTTAAGTATTTTTATTTATTCATGAGAGTCACAGAAAGAGAGACAGAGACATAGGCAGAGGGAGAAGCAGGCTCCCTGAGGGGAGTCCAGTGTGGGATTTGATCCCAGGACTCCAGGATCATGCCCTGAGCCAAAGGCAGATGCTCAACCACTGAGCCACCCAGGCATCCTTCAATTTTTTGTTTTAATTTTAAGTTTTATTTATATTAAGACTAATGAGGGTGAATACTTTTTCATATGATTATTGGGATATTTAAAATATCATCTAAAACATCTCTTGTTTGAATAACTTGCCTAATTTTCTCCAGTGGCACAACTACATTTTACTTATTGATTTGTATTTTACTTACTGATTTTTACTTATTGGTTTATATATTGACTTACATACCATAAAATATAATTATTATTACTTGTGTGTGTTGCAAATATTTTTCTTCCAGATGTGGAGATACCAGTTAGAATAAGAGAATTCAAATGCTAAGGAATAAATCTTAAATTTATAGGACGTGACTGTAAAATTATAAATTGAAGAAAATAATACAATTTATATGAGATGCTATGTTTCATATGAAAACATGACCATCTTGAAAGGTTTACCAGATACCAAGACCTACTCTAAAGGATCACTAATATTAATAGTGTAATTTTGGCAAAAATACATACAAATAGAACAATGAGAAATGACAGATTAGGACCAGAACTGGCATTCTTTTCCTTAGAGTAACTTGCATGGTGCCTAGAGATAACCGATTTACAATTTTTTGAACTCTACATATATAAAAATATTTAGTCTCCAAACTTCTTCCCAATCCTATTGTGTACTGGCATCTTGTGTTACTTCCTCTTCCATTATGTAATTTTCCCCAAATAAGATTCATGAAGGAAATTTTGAGTAACAGTTTGCATGTAACTGTGACTCACAGCAAGGAATTTCCCTTTGAATTTTTATTTATTTATAAATATTTACTCCCACTGGAATTTTTCATATTTCTCATTTCTAAAATTGTTTCAAAGTAGTATTCAACATGCTATTGTCCAAAACACAGCACATTCCCTCTATTCACCTGTCAGTAAATCAGTTCCTTTTAGTCATGCTGATATTTTATCATAAGTTAAATTTAACATCTCTCCATTGATTTAGTGGTATAGTTGTGAAGGTTGGTTGATGGAGGGAGAGTGATCTCATTTGATTAACAGTGTTTCTAATAAAAAAGTATAGCATTTTGACAAACTTGTATGATTTCAATAAAAGGTATTTAATTTCTGAGGGCTAGTTTTATAGAGAATATTGTTGCCCGTTCATGGAATACAGTAAGGCCAGAGTTATCTGCTTATCTTTGAAGATACTGTTGAGTTTCTGAGCTTACTTGAAGAGATCCTGCCAGCTTGAGGTGACATTCCCAGTAGAAAAAATTGAAAACTTTGTTACAACCATCACTCAGATATATGTCAATGTCGATTATGTTTTCTTCCCTGCTGATTGATGTAATTGATGTAATTAATCTTAAAATAGTTTCACATTTGTTCTAGTTGAAGGCAATGCACTGCTTCAAAAGAATTGTATCTTACATGCATCAATTTTTTTTTGAGTATGCTAGATGGCTTTTTTTTTTCTTTTTTCTTTTTTTTTTTTTCTTTTTTTTTTTTTTAAGAAGGGAGACAGACACACACAGAGAGAAAGTGAATTGATGGAAGGGGCAGAGGGAGAGGAAGAGAGAGAGAATCTTAAGCAGGCTCCATGCCCAGCACACAGCTCCATGCAGGACTCCACCTCAGAACAGTGAGATCATGACTTGAGCTTAAATCAAGAGTTTGAACACTTAACCCACTGAGCCATCCAGACACTCCAAGATTTTTTTTCTCAGTCTTTCACCTCATCCTTGTTCATATTAATCTAAAATAGTTGCATTTTTAAAGAAATAGATTTAATAAAATAATAAGAGAACTTCAAAGGATCTCATGAAGAAAGGATTTTTTTCTGTTATTGAAATATGTATTTAATGGATGGCTTTTTTTGTTTACAAATAAAGGGTTATTAGAATTTATGAAAATATTTAATATTTATATTAAGACAGCTATGGGAAGTGGGGGTTTAGTTGACAGCCCCCAGCTGTTAACTGCTTTAGGTTTTGCTTCAGCCATTACAAACAGATCTCACTTTGCTGATAGCACTGCCAGTGAGCACGGTGGGATGGTTGAGGACTTACTTTTCCAGGGTGGATTGCAGTCAGTGGTGAGCAGGCAGTTGTAAAAGGTTCGAGCCATTTGCATCCAACATTGGACTTCTTCATTGGATAATATTTACTCTGGAGCTCAGAGACTGAAATTAAAACCAAATAGTCCTGCACTTTCATCTATTAAAATAAATCAGGTTAAAACTTGAGAAAGTGATTACTATGGATCCTGTTAAGCATCTTTGAAATGTTTTATGTAAGAAAAGAAGAAAATTCTCCAAAGCAAAAACATGTGTACTCTGACCACACAACACAATATTAAACAACGACTGCTATGATGGTGAGATATTGGGTGACCATTACTAAAAACTACCTTTAATCTTGTTTGTTGTGTGTTGTTTTCTGAGAAAATACTCTTTTGGAGGAAAATATTTATATCTGACTATTGTGAAAATACAATTATTATATTTCAGGAATGATGGATAATATTATCAGGGAAGAATACTTGTCAAACACTCTGATTATTAAAATTTTTTAAAAGCTTTAAAATAAATTAGAGGTTTGCCTTACTTTTGCTTGTAACAACTATTACTATATAACTACATTTTAACTGCACAAGCATATTTCAATTTAATGATTCTTGTTTTAATCACAAGGAACCAAATTCAGAAATGATATATAGATAAGTCAACATCTACTACAATATTATAATTGAATTATATACAAGATGTTAATGCAATTGCTAACTGTCCTCCTTAACATGGATATTATCCATAATTTGGTTTTTAGAGATGAAATTCTAGAAATCTCCTAATATACATAATGTGTGAGATGCACATAAATCCTTGTGAAAATATGGCTAACATAAAGCTCTCCACTTGTTTTGCTTTGAGGAAGTTGAAGAGAGTCTCTGTTTAGACACTAGGGTTATATACTGAATTCCCTTTCATAGTATAGAGGAGATAGAGGAGTCCCAAGAGGGACTGCTAAAAACTTGATGCTTTTAATAGGATTTCAAAAAGAAGTTTGTTTGAACGGCCATTTCTCACAGTTAAAAATACTCATCTTCTCCTTCTTTGGCACAGGATTTACAGTTTTGTCTCCATTCTTCAACCTCTTTAAAACTCATCATAGTTTTCTCGGAAGGGGAGGAGGATGCAGGGATGCGGTGACTGGGTGATGGGCACTAAAGAGGGCACTTGATGGGATGAGCACTGCGTGTTATACTATATGTTGGCAAATTGAATTTAAATTTAAAAATTCAGAAAAAAAAACTCATCATAGTTTTCTACCTTCTTCAGGAGGCTTTCTCCCATAACATGAGGCGGCATTTATCTTCCTTGTAGCTATTCTTTGGATTATGTGATTTCTTTTGGCATTTGATTGCATTCAATTTAGTACTTTCTTGCTGTGTTTTGCATTATTCCCCACTTTAAAAGTGCCTAATATGTCATCTTTTCCCAAGTAGTATAACTTTTTGCAGGGATGAATGATGTCAAGTATTTGTTTTGTATCCATTTTTCCCCCACAATATTGTAACTTCTAGCAGGAATGAACCATGTCAAGTATTTAAACATCCAGAAGAATGTTTAAAGTTTCATAACACTTTTATTAAATTGAACTGACAGTAAATCTACTGTGGATAATACTGTTCCTAGTGCTATCTTCAGTTATGGCTGAATGTATGGAGAGAGTCATTCCTGGATACTGAATTTTATATGTATTTTTCTATGAATAAAATTCACTATCTATGAAAATCACTCTATTGAGGGATCTGAAAATTAAATAAAAGAGCAAAATAAAACACATCTGTTTTCTCTTATAGTGTTGGGATTTAGTTATAGCAGCATGTGAGAAAACATTACATATGTATAGTTTTCACTTAAATATAATTTGGTTTCTTTGACTTTGATCTTTCTTTCACCTCTTTAAATTCCATTGGTAATATAAATAGGTGACATAATTGCCCACCCAGTTTTTATATCTCAGACTGAAGAAGCCAGGCATATTTGTGTGGCCCGAAGTGAAGTAAAAATGTGACTAATTTGTACTGTTACATCCTAGGTAACATTGTGCAATGTTTGTACTTACTGAATGTTAAAGACTTTCAAGACTCATCCACAAGTAAATAAAGCGACATGAGGGCATTAAACCCCAGTGTTATTTTTATAAAATCAATCAATTATATGATCATGATTTCAAATTTATGAGTGCATATAACTGTATGTATGAATTACATATATATTCATATACTTGAATGAGCATTGTTTAGAATCCCCTTCAATATTGTTTTATTAATTTTTACTTCTGTGTAGGAATAGTAAAATATAAGCATATAATTTAATAAAAACAATTTTCATACTTGCTTGAACTCTTGTATGTATTCACTTATTCATTGAACAAATATTATTAAGTCCTTACTATGTTGCTAGCACTGTCCCAAGCTCTTGGAATATCCTGATGAATAAAAGAAAAAAAAATCTCTGTCCTCAAGGATTTAGATTGTTGAGTCCTTGAAAATCCAAATGATTGCACTCTTACCCATATATGGACAGTTTTTATTGTTATAATTCCATGTGAAATTGACCTGCCTGAGCAATCTTGTTTGTATACTACTAAAATATTGTTAGTCTTACATGTGAATTATTTATCATCACAATGACGTTATTTAATAGTTTAACATCCACATGCAAATCTGTCTTTGTAGGTTGTATTTATGGTTAACACAGGTGGGAACATTTATACATAGTCAAGAACACTATAGAAGTATAACAAAGGCATCTACACTATATTTAAAGTACAAATGTTCATAAAAACAGATGATAGATTCTGTAGACACAGGTACTCAGACACATGTGCGTAGACACACCTCTGTGTATGTGTTTTTGTGTGTGTCCCACAAGCTGATTATATAAGTACAGATACTAGAGACTTAGTAACTATCAGTTTTCTTGGGGTACACTCCTCTTACCACCATGAAAGAATGCTGGCTTAAGACAAGAGCATTTTCAAGAGACCTGAAATTCCATTCCTTCAGGCAGGCATTTGACAGATGAAATGCGAAAAGATGGATTTAATACAAATAATTCAAGGAAGTTGTCAGCTGTTCTTACTTTTTTCTGAGCAGCCTCAGGGGAGAAAGAGAAATTACCAACTAAGACAGGGTTGTGGGAATCAACACAAAGGAAAGATGATTCTGTTAATACAATAGCACTTTCATCTAAACAACTGCATTAATGAGAGAGTGCTCAATTAGAAGAGTGGTAGTGTATTTTTGGGGAGATTTTTTCAGGTTTTTAATTAGCTAAATTGTTCAATTCAATTCCCCCAAAACCAAACAAAAGTAATAGAGTAATTGAACTACAAAAAAAAAATAATAAAATAAGGCATTTGAGGCAAGGTGATCATTCATTATGGAAAGAAATCTAACATTCTCTAGCTCTGTTGAAACAATAGATAAAAGATCAATTAGTACATTAAATTCACTAGTCAACATTCTAGTTTATTTTAATTCATATTAAAATAAATTAACATTCTATTTCTTTTTTAACATCCATAATATTTGGTGTACACCCACACTTGGATGTAACTTCATGTAATATTTTTCATAAGCAAAATTTACTAGTAACTGGAAAACAGTAAAAGCAAAAACCTCTTTAGGTTTTGAGTACCAACCTAGGAAGAATACTCAGTATAAAATTAGATAACAACATAGCTATAGGAATCTGTTTTGAGCTCTAGAGCAATGCAATGGTGAGAGTTTAGGAATTGTATCAGAATTTCTGTGCTACATTTACTGGTAGTACACTGGTATACAACGCTCTCTCAATATTTAAAAAATGAAAGTAGTCATAACTTCCTTGGAATATTTTCTTGTTTTAATTGACTTTTAAAATATAACATTTATACAGAAGTATATTTATCATAACATAGAGCAGTTCAGAAATTGAATCCTCTGAAAACCAGTTACCTAATCCCCAAAATAGAGCATTCACTGACACCCCAAAAGCCCTTCTGATATTCCCTTCCAGTCTTTGTCACCTCACAAGTTTAGCTATTATTTTTTCCACTTTATAAAGTTGAGGTGAAATTTATATCACAGGTAATTAGCCATTGTAAGATATACAAGACAGTGGTACTTGGTACATTCGCATTGTTGTAAATACCAAAACATTTTTTCTCAGCTCAAAAAAAAAAAAAAAAAAATACCCATTAAGCAGTCACTTCCTATTCTCCTCTCCCTCTAGCCCCTAGTAACCACTAAATTCTGCTTTTAATCACTATAGATTTACCTCTTCTGGATGTTTCATATGAATGGATTGATAAACTACATGACCTTGCATGTCTTTCTTCTTTTACTTAGCATCCGTTTTTGAGGTCCATGCATGCTCTACCATGTATCAGTACTGCATTCCTTTTTATACCTAAATAATATTTCATTGTGTGTGTGTCTTACAACTCAACAATAACAACAGCTAGGAATTCAGCTGAAAATAGACCACTCGAATAGACATTTCTCCAAAGAGGATATACAAAGGATTAATAAGAGTATGAAAACTTGCTCAATATCATTAGTCCTTAAATGCATATCAAAACCACACTATAGCACTTTTTGATGAATAGTAAGAAATAGAAAAGGAAGGATAGTAAAAAGTAGAAAAATCCAGAAACGGAAAATTAAAAGTGTTGATGAGGATGGATGGGAAAATTTTAATCTTCATACTGTTGGTGAGACTGTAAAGTTATGCAAGCACTGTGGAAAGCCATTTAGTGGCATTTAGTCTTTCACCATTAAGTATGCTGTTAACTATAGGCTTATTGTTGATGTTTTTTATTAAGTTGAAGAAATTCCTGGCTATTCTCATTTTCTTTTCTTTTTTTTCATGAATACGTGTTGAATATTATCAAGTACTTTTTTCTGCATCAGTTAACATGATCTTTTTATTTTTTCCTTACCCTGATAAAACAATGATTGTTTTTCAACTATTGGACCATCCCGGCATCCACGGGATAAACCTCATGTGACATTATATATAATTATTTTGATAGGTTCCTGAAATATATTTGATAATATCATCATAGAGATTTTGCATCTATATTCAGGAGGGATATTGGCCCATAGTTTTCCTTTTATTTTTTGATTTGGGTATTAAGTTAATATTCATAAAATAAATTGAGAATTGTTCTCAATTCTGTTGTTTGTAAAAGATTGAGTAGAATTAGTGGTGTTTTGTTAGAATTCTTTGGAGAAATTATCTGGATTTGGAAGTCCCTTTTTCAGGAGTTTTTAAATTACGAATCCAATTTCTTTGATTGTTACAGAGCTTTTCAAAATATCTATTTCATAATGGGTGACTTGATAGCAAGTTTTTTGAGGAATTAGTTCATCTCGTCTAATTTTTCAAATCTATATGTAGGGATGTTTGTATTTCTCCCTTATGCTTTTAATATTCAAAGATCTATAGTGACATCCCATTTCATCGTTGATATTCATTTCTGTCTTCTCTCTTTTCTCTGTCAATCTTGCTAGAGGTTTGTTAATTTTATGGATCCTTACAACAAATCAGCTCATTGTTTTGATTTTTCTCAGTTACTTTTTTTTTTTTTTCAGTTTCACTGATTTGGTCTCTTATTCCATTCTTCTTGCTTTAAGGTTTATTTTGCTCTTCTTATATTTGGTTCTTTAGCTGAAAGTTTTGATTTATTTAGAGACCTTTCTTTTTATATGTAAGCAGTTAGTGCTATAAATTTCTCTTGCAGTATTGATCTATTTGTGCCTTAAAAATTTTGATAGGTTGTATTTTCATTTTCATTGATTAATTCATTTTTAGAAATTTCCTCTGAGACTTGCTCTTTGACCAATGATTATTTAAAATATGTTGTTCAATGGCCAAGTGTTTGGGGATTTTCTGTTCTCCTTCTCAGTTGATTTCTAGACTGATTTCATTGTAGTTGCACATATTCTGAATTACTTCAATTATTTCAGATGTACTGAGGTTTGTTTTATTTTCCAGAGTCTGGAATTTTTTTTGGTGTCTGTTGTATAGGAACTTGAAAATAATGTATAGTCTGATATTCTTGAGTTTTTTGTATTGTATATGATATCCTGTTATTTGAGGGTATTGTTGAGTTCCTCTATATCCTTACTGATTTTCTCTCTAGTTCTTCTAACATTTCTTAAGAGAAGAGTGGTGATGTCTCCAGCTATTGTACATTTTTCTATTTCTCTTTTCTGTTTATCAGCTATTGCTTTATATATTTTGTTGCACTCTTGTTTGGTGCATATACATTTAGGATTGTTATATCTTCTTGGTAAATGGATTATTTTGTCATTATGTAATGTCCCTCTCTGTCTCTGGTAATTTTCTTTGTTCTTATGTCTATTTTATGTAATATAAACATAGCCATCCATTCTTCCTTTTGGTCAATATGTTCATGACTATCCTTTTCCATAATTTTACTTCTAAACTCCCTATAACATTTTATTTGAAGTGAGTTTCTTAAATAGACAGCATTGAGCTAGGGTCATGTCATTAACCACTCTGCAATTCTCTTTTACTTTCTGTATTTGAACCATTTATGTTTAATATAATAACTTAATTTTTGGATGTAAGTCTACCATTTTTGGACTTAAGTCCCACCATTTTCATTGTTTGTTTCTTGTTCTAATTGTTTTGTTGGTTTCTGTTTTATTGTTTCTACCTTCCTTTGGGTTCTCTGAACAAATTTACAGTTCCCTTTTTACTTATCACTATTGTTTTTGAGTGTATCTCTTTTAGTAGTTACTCTAGGTGTTACACAGACCTATTTAATTTATTTATATATTGTATATAATTTATTTATATATTGTATAATAGTATGTTTTTCAATTAGAATTTAGAAATATCAAGACAGCCTATTGCATTTATCCACATGTTTATTTGCCATGTTTTTCATGTTCCTTCTTGCTTTTTGATATTCTACGTTTCCTTCTTAGATAATTTCCTTTCTTTTGGGAAAACATTCTTTAGCCATTCTCTTACAGTGTCTACATATTGGTGACAAATTCTAGTTTTCCTTCATCTAATTATATCTTGACTTCCCCTCATTACTAAAGGATATTTTCACAAATGTAAGATTCTGAGTTGATAGTTCTTTTGTTCATAACTTGCAAATACAGTGCCTCTTCCTTCTGTCCTTCACTTATTTCTTCTAATAAGAAATCTGTTTTCATTATAATTAATTTTCCCCTGGAGATAAGGTGTTTTTTCCTCCCCTCTGGCTACTTTCAAGGTTTGTTTTCTGTCTTAAAATTTTTTAGAAGCTTAATTGTAATGCATCTGTCTGTGATTTTCCTTATTAGAGTTTGCTTAGATTCTTAAATCCATAGGTTATGTTTTTGACATATTTAAGAAGATTTTAGTCATTGTATTAAGTGGTTTTGATCCCCATCTTCCTTCTTCTTTCTTTGTGGGATGTTAGATCTTTTGTTATAGCTCCCCCATGTTCCTCAGGTTCTATTATTTTTTTAAAGTATACTGTGTCTCTGTTGTTAAGATTGCATAATTTCTATTCTATTTTCCAATCTAATAATTATTTCTTCTATCCCATTCATTGCATAAACTCCATCCATGGTTTTTAAAATTCTTATTGCTGTAGTTTTCTGCCTTTTAGTCTCCATTTGGTTCTTTATATATTCTATTTCTTTTCTTTTAAAGATTTTATTTAGTTGTGATAGATCCAGAGTGAAAGAGAGAGAGAGAGAGAGATGCACACGAGGTGGGGGAGGGGCAGAGGAAGAGGGAGAAACAGGCTCCCCCTTAAGCAGAGAATCTAACATAGGGCTTAATCCCAAGACCCTGGGATCATGACCTGAGCGAAAAGCAGACCCTGAACCTACTGAGCCACCCAGGCACCCCTATATCTTCTATTTCTTTACTAAGACTTCCTATTTCTTTTATGAGACACTCTAATTTTTAGTACAGTTGTTTCAAGAAGAAGACATCTATTGCATTCACATGTGACTAGAAGTCCAGATTTCCTACTCAGTTCCATTGACATCCTGAGGTTGAGGAAAGAGGACCATCATTACTGCTGGGGCAGTAGTAAGATTTCAGACCCGCCCCTCCCCCAAGCCTCTCTCAGAATCACCCTATGAAGAAGATAGCTCCTTTGTTACTGCTCTTGACTCTACTTCTACTGATATTGTGTGAATAGGTGCCATTACTTCCAAAATGTTAGAAAAGTCCTATCTTTTCACTCAGCCTCCTTAATATCACCCCAGCTGGGGACCGGAGAGTGGGGGTAGAATCCATGCTTTCCATATGTCTCAAGTAATACCATGAGGGGTTGTTTTTATCTGTTTTTTGTTTGTTTGTCTTTTCTATGTTGCCAGTTTCTCTAGTACCCAATCTTGTTTATACATGTTATAATGAAACCCCAGGAAAATCATCACAAATCATTTCTCAAGGGCCAAGATTCCTAACCTTTATGCCTTCTTTCCACCTTACAAATTCTTCTTACATTTCCTTTATATTTAAAACCTATGTAAATTCAGGGAAAAAATATATGTGTCTTCAGGGGTTTTAGATGTAGTTGTCAGGAAAAATAGAAACACATCTGCTCTGAGAGTAGGAATTCTCATAATACGGATCTACCTTACCTCCATGAGTGGAAGAAAAAATTTTAAATTATGAATTTTATTTAGGATAACTTGAAAAACTTGGTGGTCCAACTAATGAAATACTCTGAGGATGAATATAAACGTTTGCATTTAATTTTATATATTTATAATTAGTATATATGTATACATATATAATTATATAAATATAATTATATATCTAATAATATATAGATAATATATGTATATACACACCATGTATACATATATATACATATATATGTGTGTGTCCTCTGTATACACACACACACACACACACAGACACACTGTAAATACATTTCTAGTGACTATTTTATTAAAAAAAAAATAGGAGGAGACAAACAGAAATTCTAGTCATTTGCAGTATCTATTAGCTTTCAATTTTGCTCTCTTGTCCAGAGTGTTTGATGCAAAAATACATCTTTCTGGGCTTTTTGAAAATTTTATTGTCTTTATTTTAGGTTTATGATCTTGGAAGCTCTGAAATTTCTTTATACAATTGATTACACACTGTTTAATATTTCTTTTGTCTTCCACTGGAATATCACCTTTTTTTTTCTTAGTTTCTCTTTCAGCACAGAATCTGATCTTTATCATTTCTTCTTCTCCTGATGTTTTACCTTTTGGTTCCATATTTTCTGCTTCATTGCATCTAATAAAGCAGCTATTTGAGGTCAATAAAGCCATTTTCTCATCTTGAAAGACGAATTCCCATTGTTCTCTTGGTCCAATTATATCCAAATGCACCAGAAGTCCATCTGAATTGATACCAACATATTTTCCATAGCCAGATTTCAACACAATTCAGGAATCAGGCAGGATGACAGCTGTAAACTGTTCTGGAAGACTAGCCATCATAAACTTCTTTATGTGGCGCTCCCAGTGTAAAAAGTCCACTGTCAATGTATGTATATAGGTTCCTTTATCCATTTCAATTGCTATCATCCCTGAAATTTCACCAAAGTTTGTTGTGACCCACAAGATTACAACAATATCAAGTTGAGTATCTTCATCTCTTTTCTCATCTTCTCTTTACTCTTTTTCTTCTTACTCTTAGCCTTGTTTCCCTTGAATGGAAGTTTGATGGAATTCACATAGGAGTATTCAGCCTTGGTTCTGGTAATACTCTGTGTGAAGAATTAAGAGCTGACTAAGGGTAAAATACCTCTATTGGAGTAAAAACAGGCAAAGGAAGCCCCAACATGAAGAAAGAGTGAAGACTCCCTGAAAGTGCATAAAATAACAGGAGTAGATATGTCCCTCCTGAGTCCCTGGTGTCTCTCATCCTGCATTTAATGACATTTTTAAAAGTCTCTTTACTTTTCAAAATTTCTTTCTAAAGCTCTTTTCACTTTCCTTTTATAAGACTCTGTTGCAGGAGACCCTGGGGGGCTCAGTTGTTTAAGCATCTGATTCTTGATTGCAGCTCAGGTCTTGATATCAGAGCCATGAGTTCAAGCCCTTAAAAATGAAAAAAATAACAAAAAACTAAATAAAAAATAAAATAAAATAAACCTTGTCTCAAAACAATATTTTGTTGGTAACATTTGAGTTACTAAAGATTGGTGGTTATTCAACCAGAATTGCCATTATTCTTATGAACCATATCCTACAACATTTCTAATTCAGACAATTGAATAAAGGCCAATATAACCCGTATCCAGTGCCATCCTTTATCCTTCGTGAATAAGCAGGGAAGGAAGGAAGTCTTTGATGAATCTCTGGTGCCATGACTCAAGATTGGAGAACTTTCCCAGAATACATCTTAAATTATATTTATGTCATGTTATGGAGGTATTTTAATTTGCCAGATAAGTAAGAAGTTCACAGTTGGTGATAGGAGCATGCGTGTGTATGTGTGTGTGTATGTGTGTGTGTATGTGCGTGTGTCTTAATGTTAGAAAAGTTGTATTTAAAGGAGAAATGGGGGTAGTTCCATGTAATGCTAGAAAATAATGTATTCAGAAATTTAGGATCTTAGGACTAGTTAAATAAGTTATTTAATTTAAAATGAACAGTATCTAGTGCCTGTACCTTAACATCACTCCTATTTTACACATTCTGCTAGAAGACCACAATTTAAGTAGGCTATAATTACCTTCAATATTGTTAGGTAATCCCAAATTAGATTCTGAAGTAAGTATAGCAATTCAGTTTCCAAAATAACATATAAATTTCCTCTGATTGATATCTAGGGCTACCTACCTGGATCAACAGCCTTCAATTTTGGTCAATATGATGGGCATAAAATAGTATATCACTTTCTAAAAAAATTGTATTTCTCTACTTACTATTGAGATTGAGCATTTTTCATATATGTATAAACTATTTCAGTTTTCATGTAATTTCCCCTTTTCCTTGATTTTCCAATTTTTCTATTAGATTGACCTTTAATGATTTGTCATTTCTTTGAATATATTGTTATTTATATATAACATATATATATTATTTATAATATATATCTATATTATATATATCTATAATATATATTATATATAAATATCTATATTTATATATATTTATATATATAAATATCTATCTATATATATTTATAATATATATCTATATTATTTATAATATAGAGTTATTAAGTGATCACTTTTAGTAATATATGTTAAAATTGTGTAATCTTTCTACTTTGAATAATAATTATTTTTTCAAGATTTTTAATGCATCCAAATTTATTCATGTTTTCCTTAGTTTTTTTCTTAATTTTTCTCTTTACCCTTTTTTTGATCTCCAGTCATAACACATTTTCCTATACTTTAAAAAAAATAGGACTTTGTTTCTAAATTACCTTTCTAATTTAGTTACAGATTATTTTTATATCCAGTTTGAACCTGAGGTTTTAGAAATAATAATAGTTTCCTATTTTTTAATAACAGGTTACCATAAATTTAGCAGTTTAAGATACTACCCATTTATTATTGCACAGTTTTGAAAGTCAAAAGTCTGAGTGGACATTACTGGGTGCTCTACATAATACCTCACAAATTTAAGATCTGTCTCTTCACTGGAATAGCCTCTTATTTGGAGGTTTTGGGGAAGAATGTACTTTAAAGCTCCTTTATGTTATTTGGCAGAATTCAAAACAATCTGTTGTAGGAATAGGTCTTAATTTTCTCAGTGAGTGTCAACTAGGATCATTCTTAGCTTTCATGTCCTTTCCAGATGACCTCCTCCATCTTTAAACCAGCAATGAAATCTCTCTTCCTCTCTTTCTCTCTCCTAATATTCTTACATTCAGATTTCTCTTACTTTCTTTTTTAAATTTCCACCTGAGAAACTGCTGCTTTTAAAGGACTTGCCTGATTAGGCTTGGCCCACCTGGATATCTACTGATCATGTGGTCATTTGATTAGTAACTGTAATTACTTCTGGAAATTCAATTGGAAAGTAAAACTCAGCTCATTTATTTCAATTATTTCTATGATAAAATATATTTTATCATGTAGTATATCCTAATCATCAATTTAGTAATAAAAAGTAGAGATCATGGGGCCATCTTAGAATTCTGCTTGCCACAGAGGTGTTCTGTGAGATGGTTTTGGTACCCAGTTATTTGAGATTTCCTTTGTCTTTTGTTTGAATCTTCTCCTTAGAGAGCTGAGAGAGAAAGAGACATTCAGGTCACATGCTTCTGAAAATCATTAAAATTGCATTAAAATAATCTTTTAAGTTCTGTATTTTTACTTTGTAATATAGTCAAGAATATAATACATTTTTTTTGCTCATAGTTTTTATCCCAGTTATAAAAACTTCATATATATATAAATTACTTTTAATGTATTTAACTTAATAATTGACAAAGAATTATAAGATATATATTCTATCCTTCTGTTGAAGAGACTTAGTTCACTTTTCATGAATATGCATGCCATGTTGAATTTGAGACAGTAACGTAATTATGACCATGTTGATAGGATAGGAAAAAGAACAGATGTATATGTATATTTAGCATTTTCAGAAATTAAAGTTCTGCAGGAAGCATTAACTTTTTCTCATTTTTAATTCTAACAAATGCAGCTAAGTAGATTTTTGTAATGGACTCACATACCTTCTGGAGTTCCTTAAATTACTGTTTTGGTTTTACATATAGTGAACATAGCATGTAAGAGTGACCTTGGGAGAATTGCCCTGACCATGTAGTCACAAATCTTGGTTTAATAGAAATAATTGAAATAAATGAGCTGCGTTTTCCTTTCCAATTGAATTATATGGCTTTTCAATTGAAAGTTGAGGATATATGTATATATATTTCTTTGTTCTCAAGGCTACTCTTTCTGCAGAGCTGAGCCCAAGAGATCAACAAGTCAACATAATAATTTCAAATGTAAATCAGTGAAATCTATCAAGATAAAATGTCTTGCTTAAAATTTCATTGACCTGAGTCTTAAATCGAGACGAAGTGTCTGATCCTTCTTTTGTGACATCATGCTAGCTCACCAAGTCATTCAAGTTTATAATGTGGTTATATTAACAAATTATTTGAGGGTTATAAATCATGTGTTAAATTGTAGGATACAGAATGAGTAAATATTTGAGACAGAAAAATGTCATGTTAAGAAAAATCATGCACTTGTCGGAACCTGATTTCTCTTTTATGTGAATGGAAAGTAAGTCTATCTGTGCCTAAGTTCTAATTCTTATTTCAGCCTTTTCTTTAGGCATTTGATCCAAATTCAGTTCAATTTAAATGGAATATGACAGTGACACAACTATACCTTTTCCATTTTAGGCTTTCCTTTTCATAGATTTGATTTTTTTGTATCTTTGACATTTCAAGCAATGGGACGTTTAATATACTTTATTCATGAAATCACTGCAAACATAATCCAATCTTTGTTGGAAAAAGATGTTATGTTTTCTTCTGAAGCACCTGGGCACTTTGCTTTTCTTTGGTTTCTCTGGGAGGAGATGATGTCACCTTTAGGGTGTTGCATCAACCTTTACTCTCTAACTCCATTCATCCTGCAAGTTTCCCACCCTACGATTATCCTCACCTTTACAATCTTGTCTCTTAAATATGGTCATAAATCAGGCTTCTCATTACTTTTTCTGCTGCTTCAGTCAGCACTGGAAGTGAGCATTTTGGCTTAACAATATTGAAAAGCCACTAAAAATACTATGCTTGTGTGTGTCAACATACAATTAGCCCTCTTGGAGCCTGAGCTAAATTCCTACCCAACTAAAAAGGGACAGACTAGGAGGGGCTGATGGACGCTGAGATTCAAGAGCTGCTGTAACCACATCCACCGGTTAGTTATTGATTTGTCCTGCTAGAATAGTTTAATGGAGGATTGTACACTCACCTCAGTGAATGTGAAAGTGGTGTAAAAAGTAGTTTGGGAACTAGAAGCTGGCAGGCTCTGTAAGGCTGTTATGATAGAGTTGTAAGGGATAAAAAAAAAAAAAAGAATTAGAACTGGGGCAACTGGGGCACCCAGGTGGCTTAGTGGTTAAGTGTCTGCCTTTGGCTCAGGGCATGATCCTGCCATCCCAGAATCCAGTCCTGCATCAGGCTCCCCACAGGGAGCCTGCTTCTCCCTCTGCCTGTGTCTCTGTCTCTGTATTTCTCATGAATAAATAAATAAAATCTTTAAAAAATAAAGAATTAGACCTGAGAATGGAAAAGATTGTTTTTAGAGAAAAGGTAAGCAAAGTCTAGTACTAGTAGATTAAATAGATGAGAGGAATTAGGGAGACAGAAAAGCAAAAGACAACTATGCTGTTCTGTTCTTCTGTGACCATTACCAAATAGGAAACTCTGAAATAAATTTGTTTTTGGAGAGGAGAATGTAAATTTGACCTAAGGTAATACCAATTAAGAGACATGATGGTGTGAAAGAAAATCATATTAACCTCTAATCACTTTAGGAAAAATACTGTTGGTGTTTTATAAGCTGTATGAAACATACAAACAAAATTGAATATTAAATGATACTTTATTTTTTTTTAAAGAGGATAGACTCATTTTTTTTAGGATTTTATTTATATATTCATGAGAAACACAGAGAAGAGAGAGAGAGAGGCAGAGACACAGGCAGAAGGAGCAGCAGGCTCCATGCAGGGAGCCCGACATGGGACTCGATCCCCGGTCTCCAGATCACGCCCAGGCCGAAGGCAGGCACTAAACCGCTCAGCCACCTGGGCTGCCCTTAAATGATACTTTAAAAGAACATATATAATTTTGATTCTTTCCAGTAAAATATGTGTTCATCAACATCTTGAGAACTAAGGAAAAGATAACAAGATTTTTTAAAAATGGAGAAGTTCCTGCATGATTGCCGTGACTCACTCAATTCCAGCCACATAGGCTTCCTTGATCTTCTTTGTTTACATCATGGTTGCTCTTACCACAGGTCCTTTGCACTGACTTTTCCCTATACTTGGCTTATTCTCCCACATAGCTATGTTTAACACCCTCACTGTCTATAAGTTTGTGCCCAAGTGAACCTTCTTGAAGATGTCTCACTATCTTTTTAAAATTGCAGCCTGTCCCTCAATTTTTTTTTTTTATTTTTTTTTTTGTGTCCCTCAATATTGAGCTCTCAATCCTACTCTATTTTAATGTCTTTTTTTAATAGTACTTGACGCCCTCTGATCTACAACTTAACTGATTAATTATGTTTATTGGTCATTGTTTGCCTGGTCTGGTAGAAGTCAAACTTCATTCTTTGAGGATTTTTGTGTTTTGGTAGTGAATATTAAGTTGCTTTAAGCAAATGGTAAACACTACGTATATATAGTGGAGGTACTTGAGGCAGTGAGGTTTTCAACAGTTTCTCTGGGAACATTTGGCAGGACCGGACTTCAAACCCTGTTTGCAAGTTCTCTGCAATATTGAGATATTGCCTGGAGGATCAGTGGTGAGTATACTGAGATTTTCTTAAAGGGGAATGATATCCTGTCACTTATAAAATCTCAGGTTGGTTTGGTAGCAATATTTGTTTTTTATACTATAGAAGTAGAAAAGTAATTGTACATTTTTTGAGTCATAAACATCATAAACATAATCCAAAGTCTTTATTTACTTCACTGTTTTGAGTTGTGAGATATTCTGACAGAAATATCTACTGAGCATCTGGAATTTTAACCTAGAGCTCAGTACTGATTTTATACCAAGACAAGTTATTTATATTTCTATCACTGTTTGGAAAACTGACACATTCAAGAACGCATCCTTTCATTTCTTTAAACATTCACATTTATCCAATAGATATCTATTAAGTGTCTACATGTTGTAGGCACTGGGCTACACCCTGAGGTTACGTTGGACAAACATGACTATGATCCGTATCATCAGTGATTTAATAGATAAAGAGTTATTAGGTGAATAGTCACAAAAAACTAATTTAAAATTATAGGTGTGACAGGTGCTTTGGGGAGACACATTTTTATGAGGAAAATAGTAAATATAGCTAATTTTTGATGCATAACTTTAAAAAATACGTATTTTAGGTATTTTGATACAGATTATCACTATGCAATTAGAAATCTGGTTTAATACCTAAATCCCAAGATAATATTTTGTGTGTGAGTCTCTGTGTGTCCTGGTGTGTGTTCATGCATTTATGTGTAAGACCTCCAGTCCTTGATTCTTGATCTCATCCAGTCTTCTCTTTCCTGTTAAATCATCCTTTTGCTGTGAAAAGCAAAAGTAATACAGAAACTGCTCTTTCCTATTGACAGAATACAAAATTGGATGTATCATTTGCTTTTATTTTTAGCTAATTCTAAAACAAATCCTTTTCCATAATATCCAAAGTCGTTTTTTGTTTTATTTTGTTTCATGTAACTTATCCTGCTTTATAAGTACTCTATAGGGACATGAACTCGCGTAATTGCAGAACATCATTTTCAGAATGTAATACAGGGAGCTTTTGTAAGATTAGGGTAAATTATTCTTCAGTCATTCAATGTTTAATATCTATATCTATCTATCTATCATCTATCTATCTATATATATATATATGTAAGCAACACAGTAATTTTCATAACCATTTAAATTTTTTTCTCTATATGTTTCTGTCTACTTCTCTATGTACTATTATCACCATTATTAATGCTGTCCTTTTTGTCTTCTATGCAAACCTCTTTACTAAAATAGTTAAATTAATCCAATAATTTAGCATGGATAATGAGGAGAAAATTCAATCTCCATTACTCTAAGATGAGAAACTTATATTCATAATATTAAATATATTTTATATTCCATTTTGACAGGACAATAAATCACATTATAAAATCTGTTTTTAGATGAGGAATAACTTGACATAGAGGATAAAAAGCATCCATGTTTTTGCCACTTATTTTTGTCCTTCTACTGTGATATTTCTTTTACTGGTAGCAGAATGCTCACTGTTAATTCAGATTTCATCATTAGTTTGAAAGGAAAGATTAAAGTATGGTTGGATCATATATTTAAGCTATGTGAAATGAGATGTATACCAGGAGTAGAATTAATAAGCCATATTTAAGAAAATAAAATATATTTACTAATTATCTTCTAGTTCCTTAAAAAAAGTTAAAATTTTCCAACTGAAAAGTTGATGAGAATATGTTTGTGGTACCAAAAAAAAAAGTAAACTTTCTCTAAAATTCAGGAAATGTGTTAGTTTTTTAAATCACAGAAAGTTGAATTGTAAAGGAAATGAGATCCACCCCTTCCTCCCTGAATTATTAACTGCCAGTTCCCCCTATGACTTTAAATAATATATTTGGTCGTTGTGGAAGTGCTTGATTATATAAGCAATAAAATAGTCTTCTACTTAAAAGCTTGATTTTCTTTCTAAACTAAACCAAGCAAAATAAAATAAAATACTGTTCTTAATTCTCTTATAAATAAATACATTAAAGTCCTATCATGATTTTAGGCAGAGTTCAGATGAAAGGTATAGCCATAATTTAGTCAGATTTTTAATAAATTATTATATTTATACACTATTTAAGATTAGAGGTCAGTGGGATATTTTCTGAATCTTAAAACATTCATTCTAAAAAAAATCATTCTAAATAAATCTTAGTCTGAAATAAAAGTTTTACATTAAGATATAAAAGATAATTTACCTGAAAATCTTTTTTTGGAAATCTAAAAAAAGTTATTTTTGTTTCTCATTCTTTATTTTACCTAACTTTAAGGAGAGAATTCTAAAGCCCAAACAATCTAATCCTGGGCCTTTTTAGATTTACCTCAAGACAAAATGCATTCCCAACATTCTGAGTTCTTTCCCCACAAAATAGGACTGTATTTTCTTTTTTTTTTTTAATTTTTTTAATTTATTTATGATAGTCACACAGAGAGAGAGAGAGAGAGAGAGAGAGGCAGAGACACAGGCAGAGGGAGAAGCAGGCTCCAAGCACCGGGAGCCTGACGCGGGACTCGATCCTGGGTCTCCAGGATCGTGCCCTGGGCCAAAGGCAGGCGCTGAACCACTGCGCCACCCAGGGATCTCCTAGGACTGTATTTTCAAGACCAAAGAACTTCAGATAAAGAGTTGAGCTCTGAGCCTTTTGTCCAGAAATGCAATGCTAAAACTCTGAGTTGTGCACTTGCTCCCATAATCCATGAAATTTAGAGAAAATATGGTATATATTTTTCCTAGTATATAGCTTTTTTTCTGATCTAGCTACTTATAAGTGAATTTGGAGGAATGGGATGTTTTCAAAGTGTGTGCATTATAGTTAAATGAAATTTTTACTTAATTCAGAAACATCTTTTCTATAGGTCTTTATGGATGTAAAATTTTAAATAAAAGAGAATATAATTTATGACAGAATCTATAAGAAATAGTACTCAGGTTCAGGATTATGTAGGACAGGGCAATGTATACAACAAATGGTTTAAGAACAGTATTAGAAGGATAACTTATTAATTTGCTGCTGATATTAAGTCCTTTCTACCAACCAGTGATAGTTTGTTTATGTAGGAGGAAATCCCAGAAAGATGTGAGAGGAGTAGAGAAAGCCAGATAAGTGACAGGGAAGTGTGAAAAAATCAGTAAAGGATCAGTGAGGAGTAGATATAGTATTGTGGGCAATAAGGACTTAATCTGACTGAGGTCCTCTAAGAAAAAAAAAATATATATATATGTGGAATAAGTCTCAAAATTGTGTTCCTGGGTTCTACTTCCACAAAGGATGTGGAAAGCTGATAAGACTTTCTGTCCTCACAACAAGAAAAAGCTGGATAAAAATCATAAGTTTTCCTCAGCTTATTGAAAAGCAGAGGTTTCAGGGCAAGCAAGTAGCTTGAACACTTTGGAAAAACTAGCTCCTCCAAAGAGAAACAGAACACCAACACTGGATCACCCTAGCAGAGCATGAGCCAAGTGAACAACAAGCACCTCCTGATTGGAACAAAATTATGTGACTACAGTACTTTAAAAGGTTCTAAACATTGAGTGTGGGCTAGGGGGAGAGAATAGAACCCCTGTGAGCTTTCAACACAAAGGGAGATAGGCTGCATTTGCAGGTTGTCTTCATAGATCTCTACTGGCTACTTAGGACAATAGTTAGGGGTGAGGTAGGCACTGAAGAAAGCCTTCCTCAATGGTACAGACCCGAAGGACAAAACTTGCTGACATTGAAGGATGAAAAATGGCCTAGAAGAACAATTATACTCTATAGTACAAACATTTTAAGCTACTAGAGACAGGCAGCAATCTCAGTGAGCACGTGTGAAGGTCCTATGTGGCTAGAGGAGAGGAACTAAAGACAAAACAAACAAAAAAAAAAGTTTGCTGCTGGCTGAGGACAGGAAGTCCTAGAGATTCCTTACTTCTGAAGAAAAGATAAGAAATCCTCTCCTGCATAAGAACTGCCAAGAAAGGCAGAGTTTGGCTTCCATGAGAGTTAAGAGTAGTATCACCATGGAAGCCACGCTTCCTTGAGGCCCAACCTAGATTCTGCTGGCATGGTAATAAACATTGACTAAAAAGCAGCCACAGTCTGCCATTGGGAAAGGGACACGTACATGGAACTTCTCTCTGAGAGGGGCCAGGAAACAGGGAAATTTGAAACTTAACTATGGAAGAGCAGCATTGAAGAAAATCCCTGCAGCAACCAAGCTGCAATCCCAACCAGAGGTAATGCTGGGAAAACTTGAAGTGGATGGATAGAAGTTTATACTGTTAACAGTATAAACAACAAATCTCAACACCAGCACAACCCTGGAGGAGGTTGAATCAAAAAACAAACTAAAAATGTAGCACAGGAACAAGTATTTTCATTTTCAGGCACAAATGCTATATAACTCGGTCTTGTTTTTCACATGATGACCAGAATTTAATAAGAAATTTGAGACAAACGCAAAAGCAGGATAATAAACAACACACTGTCAGGAGACAGAACAATAAATATAAACTTAACCAGATGTTGGCACTATGAGATAAGGGTGCTAAAATAATAATGCTTGGTATGTAAAGGTGGCTAGTGTAAAAGAGGGATGGTCCTCCGTAAATACCAGGGGTGAAATGGAAAGGACAAGAAAGAGTCAATGGAAACTCTAACAACAATAATAATGACAATGGGCAGAAAGACAGAATGGCTTCAGAAGGCTTGTTAGACTTGAAACAACCTAGGAAATGACACAAAATAAAAACAGTAACAACCACTAAACCCAGAACATCCCAAAGCTCTTAGATGATATCAAACTGCAATTGGAATCCTACAAGAACCTGGAGGGTATTACACTAAGTGAAATAAGCCAGACCCAGAAAGACAAATTTTGCATGAATTTACTTATATGTACGATTTAAATAGTTGGACTCCTAGAACACTGAGGCTGATGGTAGTCGCTAGCAGTTTGGGGATAAAGGAAAACGGGGAGATATTTATTTAATGTGACAAAGTTTCAATTAATTATGAAAGATGAATAATAGGTCTGGAAATCTAATGTACAGCATGGTGACTACAGTAAACAATACTATACTGCATACTTGAAATTTAGTAAGAGGGTAGATATGAAGTGTTTTCACCAAAAAAAAAAAAAAGTTACGTAAGATGATGGAAATATTAGCTAGCTTGTTGATTGGGATGATCATTTCACAATGTCTACATATACAAAAATATCAAGTTGTACATCTTAAGTATATATAATTTCTATTCGTCAACTATACCCCCATTAAAGTCGAAAAAAAAATGAAGTCAGAAGGAAAAAATTACACAGAGAGAAATAGGGATTAGAATCACAATATCTTTTTCTTTTCAAAAGCCAGAGAAGCCAAAAGACAATGGAGTTATATCTTAAAAATCCCTGGTGTGGTGGCGGTAGTTCAATCCATAAAAACCTCCTCTTAGGAATGAAGACAAAATGAAGTTCTTGCTGAGAAATTCTTTTGGAGAAGTGTTTGGCAATATCTAACAAAACTACGTATGCATCTTTTGATAGTCTAGGACTGAAAAGGTAAGTAAATGTATTATATTTTGAATACTGAGAGCCACTATCAGAAGAATTACAAACAAGGAAAGGGAGGAAAATTGAATGAAGCTTGAGGAGTTGAACTGGAATTGGAGCTATTGGCATGAACCCGTGGTGTTGAGTATGATACAGAGATAGTAAGTATAGATGACTTGTGCTTACAAATGTATATTTCCTAGACCTGTTTGCTGAAAAACTTAGAAACAAAGGTTAGAAGCAATAACACCCAGTAACATTGTGCACATCTAGTTCCCAGATAGTTGTTTCTTAACACTATTGTTTTGGATAAAATTCACCAGGGCCCTTCAGTGAAATAACTGTCAATAGAAATTCACTTTTGGAGCCCCTGGATGGCTCAGTCGCTTAAGCCTCTGACTATTGATTTCGGCTCAGGTCATGATTTCAGAGTAGTGAGATCCAAACTCGGGTTGGGCTCAATGCTGGCTTGGAGCCTGCTTAAGATTTCTCTCTCTCCCCCTCCTCTCACTCATTCTCTTTCTTTCAAGAAAAGTAAAAGGAAAAAAAGAAAATTCCACTAGTTTAAAGAGTACATTTTTTTCAAGTTGCTTGAAGGATATACGTTTTGATGTATAAATAATGATTTCTTTATAAATGGACTGATAACAGACATAAACAGAAAGTATGTACAAAGAAGAGAGCGTATTAAGTAATATTGTGTCCATTTATTTATTTTGTAAATGTATATGCTCAAGCTGGAAGTAGCATTTTACAACATATCTAATACATTAAATTTTTGTCACAAACTTCTCAGCATCTTTTCTTCAAACAATCTGAAATTACCATGCATTGTAAAATTCATCTTGTAAAAAAAAATTAGACAAAACTGATCATTTGAAAATAATATGAAATGAACCCTCCAGAGTAGAAATATATATGGAACATATACTTGGTTTTATTATTTTCTAGACTGATCAGTCCGTTCCAAAATGAAACCCAAAACACATAACCTGCATCTTTTCAGGGCCACCACATTTAGGAAAACCTTACTTTTTTGGAAATGTATTACCATCCTTCATTTGCACCAAAATGACTACAGTTCATTATCATAGAGGGAGCCACCAAAAATGCTAATATTTATCCGCACACTTTCAAAAACATAATAGATTCAAAGGTTTGATTTTTGTATTTAAGTTTAGAGAAATTTAGCTATAATTTTTAATCGAAAATTTTTGAAACCTAAAACTCCTGAATAATGGGAATTTAAAAAAAATGTCTTTCTATTCTTGGTTTTGCATAACAAATATATTTTGTAATAAAACATTTTAGCATACTTTTTAGGTCATATCTCTGCAAGCTAGAGAACTTATTTCTAAGAAAAATGTAGTCAGTGATTCAGGTCTTAAATTTAAAACGAATGTCTTTATTTTTTCCTGGATTCACATGAATTTTATGAACATATAGTTGGTGGAAATTAATCATAAGGTGATTGAGCCAGAACATAAATTGACATGGCATTCAAAGAGTGTGTATGCATGCTTAGGCTGGCTACCTTGCACATAGTAGGTAATTTTATGTCCTTGAGTCTCATGGATTCTAGACACTTGAATATTAAAAAGGGATCTTCTTTTTTTCTATATTTTGCTGTCATGAAAGAATATCATATATGGTATGAGAAACTTTCTTTTGACAAAACCAACTGGGAGTTACCAGAGTATTAAATTATAAAACTAGATGAGAGAGGAAATTCGAATATGCAGTCAGGTTCACATCAGAGGATGGTGTAACAGAATATATATTAGGGACCACAGAGGCGGTCTGCATAGAAGCAGGGATGAGTATTAATAGATAATGTACTATCTGTAACTGAAACTACAGGTTTTCTCATACCTGAACGAGATTTTGTGATGATAGCTATCTTTCCTAAGCCCCCTTTTCTGGTAATATTCTCAGTAGTTCTCCCAAGGGGCTGTCTTTTTGTGCAGTGTAACCCCTAGCCCTAGTTGACCGAGACACATAAAAGTCCTTAGAACATGTGACACCTGTTCCAGTAGTTCCTATGGGGTCTTCATCACTGGCATTCCTGTAGCTGTTCTGTGGTGTCTCATTAAGATTAAAATAATTTCTCACCTTTTCTTGGGTTTCTTTCTACCTGAGTCAGTTAGCTTTTGCTGCTGTTAAGCACCACAAATGCTTAAATGTCTTAAAACAGCATTTTATTATTGCATAAGAGTCCACGAGTCGACTGGGCAAGTCTGCTGATTTAACGGTAGGTAGGCACACTGATGTTGGCTGGACTTGCTTCTACATCTTTGTAGTTAGATACCGGACCAGCTAATGCCTAGAATAGGACTTCTGGTGGATGCCTCTTCTGTCACCATATTGTTTCTCTACCTACAGAAAGCTAGTCCAGGCTTGTTCAAATGGCAGCCAGGAGATCTCCAGGAGAAGGAAGAGAGAAGGGCAGCCTGAAGTATAGGCTTGGGATTTATACACTGTTCCATTTTCCACCATTCTCTTGGCAAAAGAAATCACAAACCTATTCAGGTTCAAGGGATGAAAAAATAAATTCCAGCCTTTTTTTTTTTTTTTTTTTAAGGTAGGCTCCACAACGAGCATAGAGCCCAGTGCAGGGATTGAACTCACAACCCTGAGATCAAGAGTCAGACACTAAACCAACTGAGGCACACAGGTGCTCCAAATTCCAATTCTTGATGGAAATAATTGCAAAATCACAATGTAAAGGAGCATAATATGAAGAGTGGTGAAGTATTGCTGTTTTTGCAATCTACCATACTATCAACTGCAACCTAACTGGTCTTAACTAGTATAAAGTCCTCATTATGAAGACAATTATGCCCTAAAACAAAAGAATCTTGCAGGAGGGCTCAGGTTCACTTTAGAATGCTTTTTATACAACAGTTAGAATTTACTAGCCCCTTGTTTAATTAAATTATTGGATAATGATATAAGCCTTTTTGGTAGCACTGTTATATCCAATAATAATGACAGAAAATTTTTTGCTAGGGCAAATTATTAAAAGTAACTAATATTGATCTTAAGTTGAAGTGATAGTATTGCTGGTTAATTGAAATTTCCAAATTATTCTGGACTGTCAGGCAATGTCTGTCCTTCTACTGTTACCAATATTGAGAGAGCAATATGAAACTTTTTTTAACAGACTGCTTAAGCCATAATATGCAAGGAAAGCAAGAACTGTTAAACTTGAGGATATTAAATACAAAGCACAGATGGACTGAATAGATGAGGGAATTATAGAATTATTACATGATTAGTCAATTGGGGAAGATAACAGTGAAGATATCTTCTACATTATAATATCCTATCACCATAAAGAGAAAATAAAACACCAAGTATAATAGATTTGAATCCTGTTTAGGTCTATCACAGTACTGATTCCCATTTTGATGATGGTGATGCAGATTAGAGGTCAGAGAGAGTTAAATTTTTTTAAATCTAAATTATCTTACACAGTCTTTCTTTGTAACAATGTAAAATATTCTTTGCAATGAAAGATGACTGCAAAATTATACCAATCATCAACAAGAAATGTAGGTCCTTACAGATGACCCTTTGCTGGGTGGACCAAGAACTGAGTTTTAATCAAGACCTAAGTATTCCTGGGACTGAGACCTTCCCCCTCTTCACTCTGCCAATATTTCTCAAAATTATTGTGTCTCTTGCCTTTTTCTATTCTCCTGAGACTCACTGTAAGTTTTCATTGATGAGTAGATGCAAACTAATTATTTCTCAGTCTTTGGCTGCTGATTTTCAGGATAAGTAGGGAATATTAGCATTAACAGAACCTATTTCCCAACATCTCTTCCATTCAGTATACAATAAAATTTTAAGTAAGTCTTCGTGAAAAAGTGCTATCGATCATAAAGAAAATAAATATCTTGGACACATGGCTATAACAATATTAAAAAAAAAAAAACAAAACTCAGAGGACCCAGGTCTATTCCAGCTGGGAAACAGCCTAGCCTATTAAGAAGAACAATGAGATGAATTGATACTTATTTTTTAAAATAGTGAGATATAAAATTTGTCTGTTACCCCATTTTAATATAATTTAGAACCATAAAAATATTACTGATGCAAATGTCATATTATTTCATGACTTAGTAGTTTCCAATTTTAGAATATAGTAGACATCATTAATTGGAGACAATTTTTACATATTCAGAATACTATTAGTATATTACAGATTGTAGTTAACATACAAACATGAATATATCTTGATTACCCACAAGTTTACATAGTTATTTGTATAGTTAGCACCTGGCTTTGCATCTTACATTTAGTATGTGTTCAGTTAAAAAATGTAGTGCCTTTCATTAAATATTAATAAAAAAGATTGAGATTATCAAGAAAATAAATATTTTGGACACATAACTGTAACTATGTTATAAAAAAGCTTCACAAGACACCAGGTCTAATCTAGCTCATCCTCTGACCTACAAGAGGAAGGAAAAATACTTGGATAATTACTAATCTTAAATTACTTAACTTTGAATTTTTCTTGGCAAGATCACACAATCATTTCCTGGTTATTAGTCACTTAAATTCTAGTTCTGATTCAATAGCATGCAAGACGAGTTTACTATTAAAATAGATTTATTCTTGGGCAGCCCGGGTGGCTCAGCAGTTTAGTGCCGCCTTCAGCCCCGGGCCTGATCCTGGAGACCCAGGATTGAGTCCCACATTGGGCTCCCTGCATGGAGCCTGCTTCTCTCTATGCCTGTGTTTCCGCCTCTCTCTCTTTCTCTGCGTCTCTCATGAATAAATAGACAAAATCTTTTTTAAAAAATAGATTTATTTTTAAAAAGTGGTTCTTAAAAATAAACTTCTCTAAAATTGGATGAGTTTTTTTGGAGGGTAGGGAGGAAAGACACATTTTTTTTTTAATTGTCCATTTTAGAGAGAGAGCAAGAGAGAACACAGTGGGGGAAGGAGAGAGGGAGAGGGAGAGAGAATCTCAAGCAGACTCCACATTGAGCGGGGAGTCCAACACAGGGCTCAATCCACAATCCTGACATCAAGACCTTAGCCAAAACCAAGAGTTGGACGCTAATTGACTGCTCCCCCGAAGCAACCCAGAAGGACACATCTTCGTAACTATATGACTAAGAACTGTAATTTCAAAAAAACTAGGGAAAATGTGGGTCTTTTTTCCCATTGAATATGGAACAGAGGCTGAATGAGAAAACAATTAGCTTATTATTATACAAAAGAAGTGAGACATCAAATTATTCCTACTAACTGCAGTTTTGCATGTTCAAACAAAAAATCTTACTTTTAAATATGAGCATGAGATATATAATTTTATTTACATGCATCAAAATTATCTAATGAATTCAAGATTGACAACTCTTTAAGGAACCTTTAAAGAATGGGAATGGATGTTCTATAGTCAACTAACTGCTTTTACATTTTAAAAAAAGAACAGAGATTAAAATCCCAAATACTTAACCCCTTACTTGAAAGTTGATTAAAACCATTCTCCATTTGTTGTGAAAAATGGAGAAAGCATAGTAAATATAACCTCACTTATGGCCAAGGTGCTTAAGAGATTTTTCTATATAACCTGCTAAAGTTTCTCTCCCATAAAGTTCTCTCCCATTCCTGGCTTTATTTAGATATAATTGATAAAAATTACATATATTTAGTGTATACAATTTTATGAGTTTGAACATCTGCATAAACTGGTAGAACTATCGCCACAATCCAAAGTACTAGATCTATCTATCACATCCAAAAGTTTCTTTATGGCCCTTTGATTTCATTTTTGTTTGCTTGTTAACACTTAACATTGGACCTTCTCTATTAGCAATTTTTTAGGTGCAAATGTAGTATAATAACTATATATACTATTTTAAGGGACACCTGGGTGGCTCAGTGGTTGAATATTTGCCTTTGGCTCAGGTTGTGATCCCCGAGGTCCTGGGATCAAGTCTGGCATTAGGCTCCCTGCATGGATCCTGCTTCTCCCTCTGCCTATGCCTCTGTCTTTCTCTCTGTGTCTCTCATGAGTAAATAAATAAAATCTTAGATAAAAAAAAAACAACTATAGATACTATCTTATACAGCAGATCTTTAGAACTTG
Organism: Canis lupus dingo; assembly: GCF_003254725.2. NCBI lineage: Eukaryota > Metazoa > Chordata > Mammalia > Carnivora > Canidae > Canis > Canis lupus. The sequence continues at coordinate 4,422,947 of NC_064258.1, forward strand.
TTCAGAATAGATATACAAAAGAATTGAAATCAGGATCACGAAGAGATAGAATGGTGATTGCCAGGGGCTGGAGGAAGTGGGAAATGGGGAGTTGCTCTTCAATTGATGTAAATTGTCAGTTATGCAAGGTGACTAAGCTCTAATGTTCTCTTGAATTCACTCTATTCAAGCTTTGATTCTGATCACTAAACTGAGATTATTTTTGTCAGAGTTGCTAAATCCAATGTTCAGCTCTCAGCCCTCATCTTAATTGGTCTGTCAGTGCATGTAATATAGTTGATTAGTCACTCCTTCTTGAAACTCTTGCTAATTTTGGTTCTAGGTGAATACATTTTATTGGCGTTTCATAAATCTCACGGGCTATGACTTCTTAATCCCTTTTTCTGGGACTTCCTCCTCTCTTCAAATTCTAAGTGTAGTAGCATTCCAACCAATCTAAACTAAATCTCTTAAATGAGAGACTTGTGACTTTAACACCATGTGTATGCTGAAATATACCCATTCTTGTATTGAATTGCAATTAACATATACTATTATATAAGTTTCCACTGTACAATGTAGTGATTGGACAATTCTATACCTTGCTCAGGGCTCACCATGATAAGTGTAAGTCGCCATCTATCACCAAATGTTATTACAGTATTATTGTCTGTATTCCCTGTGTTCTTTTCATTCCTATGACTTATTATTTTATCAATAGAAATTTGTGCCTTTAATCTCCTTTATCTATTTTGTCCTCCCCTCTGATGACTACCAGTTCTTTGTATTTAAGAGTCTGGTCTTTTGTTTGCTTCTTTGTTCATTTGTTTTGTTTTCTCAGATTCCATATGTAAGTGAAGTCATATGGTATTTATCTTTCTCTGACTTATTCACTCAGCATTATACTCTTTTTTTTTTAAGATTTTATTTATTTATTAATGAGAGACAAGGAGAGAGAGGCAGAGACACAGGCAGAGGGAGGAGCAGGCTCCCTGCGGCGAGCCTGATGTGGGTCTCCATCCCAGGACCCCTGGGATTACAGCCTGAGCCAAAGGCAGACCCTCAACCACCGAGCCACCCAGGCTCTTTATACTCTTTAGATCCATCATCCATTTTGTTGCAAATGGGAAAATTCTTTTTTATAGCTGAGTAATATTCCATTACACACACACACACACACACACATACATACACATGCCCCTTCTTCTTTATCCATTCATCTGTTGACAGACACTTGGATTGCTTCTATGTCTTGGCTATTGTAAATAATGCTGTAATAAACATAAAGATTCATATATTTTATTGAATTAGTGTTTTCATTTTCTTTGGGTAAATACCCAGCAGTGGAATTACTAGATCATATGATATTTCTATGTTTATCTTTGTGAGTAACCTCCGTACTGTTTTCCTAGATATTTCACCAATTTTTATTCCCTTCAGTGCAAAAGCATTCTCTTTTCTCCATATCTTTGCCAACACTTATGTCTTTTTGATTCTTCTTTTTTTTTTTTGTCTTTTTGATTCTTATACAACTCAACATCAAAAAACCAAACAATCCAATTAAAAAATGAGGAGACAGGGCAGCCTGGGTGGCTCAATGGTTTAGCGCTGCCTTCAGCTCAGGGTCTGATCCTGGAGACCTGGGATCGAGTCCCACGTCGGGCTCCATGCATGGAGCCTGCTTCTCCCTCTGCCTGTGTCTCTGCCTCTCTCTATCTCCCTCTGTGTGTGTGTGTGTGTGTGTGTGTGTCTCATGAATAAATAAATAAAATCTTTAAAGAAAAAAAAAGAGACAAAAAGACATTTTTCCAAAGAAGACAGATGTCCAACAGACACATGAAAAGATGCTCAACATCACTTATCAGTGAAATTCAAATCAAAACCACAATGAGAAATCACCTTACACCTGTCCAAATTCAGACTCCAAATTTGATATGTTAATATATTTTCCACTAAACTTCAATTTTATGTAACTCATTTACCTAAATGATATGTATATGTGAATGCTCTCTCAAATTTCACATGGCTAAAATTGACTATTTTTTTTCTTAATGTCATTCTAGACAAGAGTTGATGCTCCTTAAATTATGAGAGGTGTAGGGGAAGTCTGGTAATATTCTCGATATATTTTGAAGACAAAGCCAACAGAATTTGCTGAAGGTTAAGATGCTGTGGAGAGAGAGAATTAAACAAACAAAAATATGCTTTATATATTTCTTGCCTGAACACACAGTTAATGGAAGTCTCATTTAGGTAAAATTTTAAGGGTGGTGGATGTATGGGGTATTCTAAATTCATTAGACAATATGAATCATATGAATCAATGCTTACATAAGATTGCATATATTGTACTTACAGGTAATATATGCATTAAATCATACAAAAATATTTGGTGAGGGCTTACCTGGAGATACAGCAATAAACAAAAACAAACAATTTGCTCTCACGGCATTTAGATTTTAATGGGGAAGGAGGCAGTAAAACAAAGATGAACAAGATAATTAGATAAATGTAGGTTAATAGTAATAGATCTAATCTAATGGGCTTAAGATATTTAAGATCCACAAGTTTGAAATGAGATGACACTTTGACAGGATGAGAGGTGGATTACTTTAGATTAGGTGGTTAGGGAGAGCTTTTCTTCAGAGATGACAAAGATCTGGAGACTGCATGTTCCAGCCAGATTTGAGATATGCTGTCTAAATAGGTGCCGGCCGTGATAAGCCCTGGAGAGCAAGTGTTAGGAATTTTGTTCCCAGTGAAATGGGAAGCCACTAGAGGGTTTCATGCAGGAGAGTTACGGGTTGTACTTTGATTTCACCAATAATGATGTTGCATGTATGTGGCTTAAGGGGGTCAAGGATGGCAGTAAGGAGAAAATTTGGGGACAGTGTGACAATTGTACATATAACAGTGATTGATTAGTGTTTCCTGGCCATATTTCAACATCCACATATTAACATATGTTATTATAAGACTCATCAATGCATATTTCTGGAGCTTTAAAGATTTTTGAGAACGATTTCTTTTGCTTTATGTTAACTTATGTCTTCAGGAAGTATTTGTTGAATATCTACTTTGTGCTGGCATCATAGTCATTTTCAGTCACTTTTAAAAGATTTTTTTAAAGATATTACTTATTTATTCATGAGAGACAAAGAGAGAGAGAGGCAGAGTCATAGGCTGGGGGAGAAGCCTTCTCCCCATGGGGAACCTGATGTGGGACTCGGTCCTGGAGCTCTGGGATCATACCCTGAGCTGAAGGCAGATGCTCAACCACTGAGCCAACCAGGTGTCCCAATTTTTAAAAATTTAAGAATACTACAACCGGTGATTTTTTTTAATGATAAAAAGAACACTTTTTGTATGTTTTTAACTAATCTAAGTTTATAAGCAATAGGTATTATCTAATCAGTCCTTCCTTCAGATAACTGGTAAGAGCCAGACACAAGTTAGAAGTTTTTCTTCTTTCCCTAACATAAGCTAAATTATTTTATCTTACTATTTTAAGAATAAATATAATTGTGCCTTCTTATACCAGTGACAAATATTTCATTTCTGTAACTATTTCATAGGTAGTTTGTGTTATTGTGTTGGAGATGCAAAACATATATGCCAGCCTTAGGAACCACTCAAAGTTATTTTGAATTCTTTGAGAGTGGGTTTTAGAGTATCAATGTATAAGGAAGTAAATGATACTTCTTTCTCCAATCCATCCTTACTTATTTCAAAGTTGTGGACCAAATGTTATAGAGCAAGAGCAAAGAGAAGAAAATTTTGAAGAATCAAGATAGCTGCATTTTAGTTGCTAGGATTTGATAAATTGCACACAGTTTCTATTACAGTGCAATTTTGGTTTGCACTTTAATACTAAATAGGCAATTTTACCAAAATATAAATTAGGTTTGATAACTTTTATTTGCAATGGAAATGGAATTAATATCTTCATTTTTGATATAGTTTTGCATTATATTAAGGGCTTGGGTTATTTTATTTCCCCTATTCCATTATGTCCAACAAGGAAGTCATCATTACCCTCACCATCTTTATTCTAACTTCCACTAACTTGATTCAAGCTCTCATTTTATCTCACTGAGGTCCTACCCTTCTTACTAGCATCTAATGCATCTTCCATATCACCTCCAGAACAAATTTATCGAATGCAACGGTAGGCATAGAATGGTTTCCCAAAGATGTCCATGTCCTGGAGAACAGGACATGGACTGTAACATCTATGTTACATAGAAGGAAGGAGTGAAGATTACAGATGGAATTAAATTTGCTAATCAGCTGACCTTGATATGAGGAGGTTAATCTGGATTAACCAGGCAGGCCCAAAGTAATCATAGGGTTCTTTTAAGTGGAATAAGGAGGCAGGATACAGTGTCAGAGTGATGTGAAAGAAAGACTCTTCCAGGCGCTTGTGGTTTTGAATAAGAAAGGGGACATGTGGAAAGGAATGTGGTCAGCCTCTAGAAGCTGAAAAAGACAGGGAACCAGTATTTTCTTAGAGCCTCCAAAAGAAAAGCAGACCTGCAGATACCTTGATTTTAGCCAGTTGAAACCATCTTGGATTTCTGATTTCTGGAACTGTATGATTACAGATGGTTCAACCACCAAGTTTGTGGTAAGCCAGAGGAAACGAGATGTCACATCCTAATTTAAAATTTTCTAGTGACTCCTCATTACACTTTAGATGAAGTCAGTAATGCACTAATAAATGTTTAACAACTAGATCTATCTCTGGGATAAAAAGTCCTGATGTGTAGTGTTTCCAATTTCAGTGTTATTACTAATCAAACTATGGCTTATTTCAAGCTACCAACCTGGCCTAACTGAAATTCATGTTGGAAAGACAAAGATGTACACAGAGTGGTGCCTTACAATCTGATATAAGTGCATCACCGGACAGATCCCATCCCCGAAAGATGTGGCTTTTAGACCATGCTTAATCTAACTTCGGAGTCTCCAGTTGTAGTTCATATATCTTTCCCTGGTTTCTTTCATGTTCTTTGCATATACTGATCTCTTCCCTTGGAGGGCTCCTTTCATCTGTCCATTAGAATTGCACTAATTATTTACAAATCAGTGAAGACAATGCCTCCTTTGTGAAGCCTTCCCTTCCCATTTTACCTCCCACCTCATTAAATTCCCCTGAGGCATAGAGACCACAGCTGCCTTTTATTATTACTCTTTTTTTTTTGTGATGCTGAAAGTAGCTTGAAGCTTCTTTTATTGATGAATATCTCCCAACTAGCAATTTTAGATTTTTTCCTTAGTCTGAGACTCTAGTAAGTACAGATATTTCTGTTTATATTTTTAAATGTAATATGCTAGACTAGACATAGACCAAATATGTGGAGATGTTTGCTAGAGAAAAGAAGTTAATGCTATGGAAGGACTTACACCTGGAAATAAAAGGCATAGCATAAGGAATCTACTGAGTAGTATTGGGATAGTGATATACGGAGACAGAGAGTAGCTACACTTGTGGTGAACATAGAGCACTATATAAACTTGCCGAATCACTATGTTGTACACCTGAAAATCATGTATGTCAACTATACTCAAAAAATTACAAAAGGGAATTAATGTTCATTAACTTTACACTCTTAATACACAAAAGAGGTACAAAAAGATTTGTACTATTTGAGACAGAAGTAAAGAAGGTGAGAGAATTAAGACAGATTGAGTATAAATGGAATGATTTTGGTAATTGGACAAAGGTTAAGCCCCTGATTCTCAATATTCTCTTTAGTAGTCAACATTGTGCAAGCAATACTGAGGTAGCTGTAATTGCCCCATGCAATCTGGGATGTCGAATATAAACTAGCTCACTAAAAATGAGAAATCCTCAGGTTAGATTTTTTAAAGAAGAAAAAAAATAGCTTTGTAGTCTTTGCAAGGGTTAAATTTAAAAAAATAGACAAAAAGGGTCAAGATTAAAAATTTGAAATTTGAGTAAAGAAAGCCAATATTTGTCTATATCATAATATAAAATCTAAGGTGAATAATAGTAATAAAGTAAAATAATAACAAAATGTTCAAACACTCTGCAAAAAATGATCAGTCACGTACTTGTAATCAATTCAACTAGAAAAATGGAATCCACCTATAAAGTGAAGGTATTGATTTTATTAGAATACATTAGCAGGTTCACGACTAATTTGGAAAAGTTGAGTTTGTCTGTTTGACAAGCTTGTAGATCAAGAAGAAAAAAGGAGGGGGAAAAGAAAGTAAATTAACAGAAGCAGAGAAAGTAAATTATTCCAGTTCCAGTAATATGTGAGGTAGTTACATGAATGACTCCTTCTACTGAAAAAAAAACAGATATCCTATATAAAGCATTTGAAAAATAATAATTTTTAGAAAAACTTTGATTGCCTAGAGAAAATGTAAGGTCTTATTCTTAACCATACCATTTACTGAACATGCACATGTACATTGTATCAAATACATATTAATAAATATGTTAATTCATAATTTTATCATATCAGTACTAACTTTTTAGTGTTAATCAGCACACTCTTAAGAGTTCACAGATAACGTTATTCAGTTAGAATTTCGAGCTTCATGAGAAATAACATTAGAAAAGCTCAGTTGGTTAAGTATCTGCCTTTGGCTCGGATCATGATCCCAGGGTCCTGAGAGTGAGCCCCTCATTGGGCTCTCTGCTCTCTGGGGAGCATGCTTCACCCACTCCCTCTGCTGTACTCCCTGCTTGTGCTCTCTGGCTCACTCTCTCCCCCTCTCAGTCAAATAAATAAGTAAAAATCAGAAAGAAGGAAAAGAAAGAAAGAAAGAGAAAGAAAGAGAGAAAGAAAGAAAAAAGAAAGAAGAAAGAAAGAAAGAAAGAAAGAAAGAAAGAAAGAAAGAAAGAGAAAAAAAGAGGAAAGGAAAGGAAAGGAAAGGAAAGGAAAGGAAAGGAAGGAAAGGAAAGGAAAGGAAAGGAAAGGAAAGGAAAGGAAAGGAAAGGAGGAAGGAAGGAAGGAAGGAAGGAAGGAAGGAAGGAAGAAAGAAAGAAAGAAAGAAAGAAAGAAAGAAAGAAAGAAAGAAGGAAAGAAAGAAAAGAGAAAGAAAGAAAGAAAAGAAGAAAAGAAAAAAAAGAAAAGAAAAAAGAAGAAAGAAAAGAAAAGAAAAGAAAAGAAAAGAAAAGAAAAGAAAAGAAAAGAAAAAAAAAAAAAAAGAAAAGAAAAGAAAAGTGGACAGCCCCAGTGGCCCAGTGGTTTAGTGCCACCTTCAGCCCAGGGCGTGATCCTGGAGACCCGGGATTGAGTCCCACATTGGGCTCCCTGCATGGAGCCTGCTTCTCCCTCTGCCTGTGTCTCTGCCCCTCTCTCTCTCTCTCTCTCTCTCTCTGTATCTCATGAATGAATAAAGAAAATTAAAAAAAAGAAAAGAAAAGAATGATCTATTATGGAAGTGCAGGAGTCCCCAAAGTCTATTTTGTTATCTCTAATCTTTTAAGTACCCAGATTTCTGATGTTGAGATCAATTTTGTTGTTTTAATAACATGTAGAACTGGTAGTCCATAGAGTTTTGAGGAAGGGAGGAAGTTTGTTGGCCAAGATCTCTTTCAGTGGACTGTTTATAAGTGAGGTATATGTCACACTTGAAAGAAGAATTATAGGTAGTGACTCTGAGGTCTCTCACTGTTCATTATTTTGTTTTGATGGACTTTTCTGGAATACTTGTGATAAGGATCTTGGTCTCTGGTGTGTTTGGAGATGGAATTTTTTAAAAATGAGTTGATGGCCCATATCTGAATCTATCATTATTAGCTCAAAATTATTTACAGCTTTTACCAGGTACTCTTACAAGAACTGTATGAATAGTGAATCATTTGATCCTCTTAATACCTTCCCATAATGGTGTCCTCGATTGGTAAATGAGAAACTTAGGTACCGATAAGTAAGATAAGTAAGTGACTCTCCCTGAGTCACTCTGCTAAGAGGCAGAACTGGAATGTGAATCCACATAGTCCATCTCTACAGTCTGTCCATTTACACACTATGCTGATTTATCAGTTCCTTTTATAAATGGAACAGTGATGTTAATTGCATGATAGAAAATGAACATAATTTAGCCAGAACATTTCCTTGGTCAATGTACTTTTTGTTGCAAGTACCAGAAATCCACATTAGCGGATAAAGAGAGGAATGTGCCATGAGGGTCTAACAAAATTTATCTGGTCCCAGAGCACAATTTCCAGTCAAGTCCCATGAGACACTAATTCCACCCTCTTCCTTTCCTGCTAGTATGACTTGGTTTCTCACATCTCTTGCTCTCAGCTTCATTTAATTTTTATAGTAAAGAACTCCTCCATAGAGACAGTGATTTCCAAATTAGTCTTATCACCAATCTGTTTGGTGTGATTATTTAGGTTTTGGATTTTGTGTTAGATTTTTCATAACTCTGGTGTTCCTAAAGTTATTATAACATAACAACAGAAAAGAGCTAGCTTGTTTGTAGCCAGCTATCCATGGTCAAGTTGGCACTGTGACCACTACTTCCATCCCTCCCTGGGCACTGTTTCTGTGTAGTGTTTAGTGAGAGATGTCCAGTGATGGGAATTTGCTCAAGATTCACAAATCAGAAGTGAAACAATAATCATTGAGAGGTCATGAGTGCCTTCCTAGAGGCTTCATCGGTTTGTTGACTTTTTGCTTCACAAACTCCCATGTGGCAAATGCAGGCACTTCTGGGATCTATTCCCTAGTTTTGGTCTGCCTTTGTGGTGAGCACTGCAGATTTCCTCACATTTCTCCTCTCAACCTGCATTCTTGGGCTGAGGCCCAGTCCAAGACCTACATGTGGGTGTATCTGACTTTGGGGCAGCAACTATCCACATCTTTAGAGGTACCTTTCTTGAACTTCTCTCTGTAGTTAGATTTCTAATAGTCATGTAAGATTATAATTTCTTTTAAACTCTTTAATAAGTATACATAAACTTATTTGTCTGAATAAACCCTTTTGATAGACCCTTGTAACATCTCAAGACATTGTGTGTTTTGTTTGTTTTACACATGCAAAATTTTTTGGAATCCTGGACTAACAAGTCACGTTAAAGTTACTGGCTATTCTTAGGAGAGTGGTTATATGTTTAAGCCATACTTTTCTCTATTTTATCTACAACACAAATTTAATGGCTTTCTATTTTTTTTCTATTTTTTTTTCTATTTTATCTACAACACAAATTTAATGGCTTTCAACTAATTGGATGAGGCCTATTCAGATTAGAGAGAGGAATCCTCTTAAGTGTAACTGGATTGTCTATGTAATCACATGGACAAAATGTGTTCACAGCAACACCTGGACTAATATTTCACCAAATAGCTGTTCTATAGCCTACCTAATCAATGCATACAATCAACCATTGCATAGACCCAATAGAAAACTTGTCATACATAGACAAGATAGTTCTAGATGAGATATAAATGATGGTTGCAAAATTAAGATGACCCATAAAACATAACTTGTGGAAGATTTTAAGTATTAGAAGAAAACTTTCTATATAATTGTGAACATTTTATACCTTGAATTTCAGTGAAGATAGATTAAAGGTCCTCAGGTGGGTGATCTCACGCTTAGGTCATTTAACTTCTCCATACCTCAGTTTCCATACAGGTGAAATGGAGCTGATAATAATACATACCTCATAGAGTTTCTATGAAGCTGAAATTGTGAAGAATATAGAAAGCATTTAGAAGAGCACCTACTCACTGTATGTGTTATTGTCATTATTATTAGAAATAAACTCCTTTTTATAAAAAGTTACTTATATAATGGCAGGCTGTCTCTTATTAATCATTTAGAGGATTTTTTCAATAAAAAATTTGCCGTTACAGTTTTGAAATTATCATTACCACTGGAAATGATAGCTTTAAGATAATGAAAAAATAAAATGAGAAAAAGATAAGCATTTTGCTAAACGTGACAAAAGAGTTGTATTCAGTATGATGTACAGCCAGAAATTTCAAAACTTAGAATAGATATTGGACAATTTAAATTGAAGAAGGGCTAGGAAACAAAAGACAAAAAGACTGCTATATTATAAAATCAAACTCATTTTCCTATTTTCGCAAGGGTCACAATGTCTCTGAAATTGCTTCTAAAACAACTGAAGGTGTTAATATTTAGACATGAAAATGCCAAAAGAAAACTTTTGTTACTCCAAGGAAAGCTTTCTATTGCCCGAAGTTGCTGGATAGCCACAGTTTACGAGGTTACAACAGGACAACACAATAGATTCTACTTTAACCTCCCACATCAGCTTTCTCAATCTCCAGTACTCACTCAAGCACACACACGTGTATATATATATATATATATATATATATATATATATATAAAAGTTGTCTTTGAACATTTTCTCTTTTTGAACTGAGATACAGTAATACATGGAGAATATCTCTCGAGGCTTACACAAGATAGATGACACTGGCAGTTAAAAATAGGATATGTTAGATAAACTTTATAATGCAAAACTTGAGGCAGAGGAACTCTAGCCTATTATTTTAAGTAATCTCATGGATTTTAAATGTTATATAATAGAGATTGAGAACCAAATTGTGGTAATAATAATGTGAAATGCAAACCTTTCATATATCATGATATTAAATGATATCATTAAGTTTAAACATTAGTTTCACTCTATGGAAATCAGATTTAAATAGCACTATGATTATTTTACTCGTAAAACTAGACATCATCACAAATGTAGGTAAAAGTTACAAGTTATTTTATAGCTAGCACTCTTTTCTGAGTAAAAGGAAGAGTTTATTGGATGGAATAAAATTCAACTTAATTTTAACATAAAACAGAATTTGTGTTATAAATGTAAAAAATGTCAAGTTCTTTTTAGTATATATATTGATTCTGTATGTTATGCTTTTAAAAATTATGACATTGTTTTTCTCGATTCATAAATTCACAGTACCAGGTGCATATTTAAGTATATGTATAAGGAAAAACATATAGACATAAAACTTTGGAACTCTAAATATCATAAATGCCAACTCCTCCATTTTGTGATGAAATCAAGGCAATTGGTATCTGCTTCATACTCCAGGACTCTGTATTCTGTCTCAGAATACCTGTTTCCAAGCAACAGTCCCCCTTCCTTGTTTGATTACATGTAAGTGCATTCAACAGATATGAGTTAAGCACTTACTGTATTCCCTTGTTCCAGAACAAGGGAATACATAAATGAAAGAACTCTAGACTTTAAAGAGCTTAAATTTTGAAAAGAACGGATTTTGACACATATATAAACAAGCGTGGCAGATTATCCTAAGTGTTTTATTAAAAGTGTGCAGCCACTGACTATCAAGTTTCCAATGAGATCTGAATGAGGGAGGGAGCAGGGAGGGAGTGTTCATCTCAAGCTGAATGCTGTAAAGTGAATAGATATTTGCTAAACAATGCATAACAACACTGAATAAGCAGAAGAGTTGGAGCTCAAGTTTTGAGTAGACCAGAAGAGAATTGGAGAATGAAGAAGGTATATGGAGAGAGAGAGAGAGGTGAGATCAAAGATAGCTTTTTTTTTTAAGTAATAATGAATCAATATGCTTTAACTTTGTTTCTTATCTTAAAAATCTTAATACTATTCCCCACTTGAGTTGCAGCCAACTCAGAAGTATATGACATAGGGAAAAGCATTCTGCATTAGTCCCTTGGAAAGCGTCATCTTTACGTAGTCATTTCCACATCTAAGTCTAGCTGTACCAACATATGCATGAGCATTTCTCATTTAAATTATTACAAACTTGCATAGTAGATTTGAAGAATCAGATTTGTCCATCATCTGCTTGGGTGTTATTGCCTTACTTGCCGGCCCTGTATTCTTTCTTGATACGTGGAAACTGTTCTAGCTGCAGACTCGTCATGATGAGACCCAGGCCATCGTCAACCTACTACCCAGGTTGACAATAGCCTTGGGTTTTATGAACTCTCCTGTTTTTTAGCCATTCTATACTTCTGCTTTCAGAAGTAAACTATTCTTCTACAGATCTCTGTGTGAACTCTGTATACTTCTGCTTTTGGAAGTAAATTATTCTTAAAGATTCTTAAAGTTGTAAGGACTTTTAAACTTTTTATTTTGTCAAGATTTTCTTAAAATATTTCAGTTACAAATCAGTTCTGTTACCTTTATTCATAACACTGTTTTAAAGCAGAAGAAATTGTCATAATGAAAGTTATGTTGCTAGTTTGTTTCCAAAAGGCAAAAACGAACAAAAAACAAAAAACAAAAACAAATAAACAACAAAAAAAACAAAGATAAACCTCTAAAATAATGAATCATCACTGAAGTGTTTAAATAAAAATAGCTTAATCTAAAATTTTGCTTCCATTCTTTATTATGTACAAGCTAGGAAAAATAAAGTGACAGTGTTCTTGTCTTGTAGGGCATGCTGTTACAGATAGCTGAAGAGGCTTATGTCAGTAGAACAGTTTAAAGTGACCTGGAATACAGACAACTCTTCCAATTTTAGTATTAGTGAGTTCCCATGAAGTTTTCCCAAGATACCAGCAATTGTTCCATGAGGAAGACTTTGTAATATTTTCTTTTTTTTTCCCTCTTAAAAGTTTCCTTCTTTTTTTATTTTTTTATTTTTATTTTTTATTGGAGTTCAATTTGCCAACATATAGCATAACACCCAGTGCTCATCCCATCAAGTGCCCCCCTCCGTGCCCGACACCCAGTCACCCCCATCCCCCGCCCACCTCCCCTTCCACCACCCCTTGTTCATTTCCCAGAGTTAGGGGACTCTCATGTTCTGTCACCCTCTCTGATATTTTCTCTCATTTTCTCTCCTTTCCCCTTTATTTCCTTTCACTATTTTTTATATTCCCCAAATGAATGAGACCATAGAATGTCCTTTTCCGATTGACTTATTTCACTCAGCATAATACCCTCCAGGTCCACTCACGTCGAAGCAAATGGTGGGTATTTGTCGTTTCTAATGGCTAAAGAATATTCCATTATATACATAAACCACATCTTCTTTATCCATTCATCTTTCAATGGACACCAATGCTCCTTCCACTGTTTGGCTATTGTGGACATTGCCCCTAGAAACCTCGGGGTGCAGGTGTCCCGGCGTTTCACTGCATGTGTATCTTTGGGGTAAATCCCCAGCAGGGCAATTGCTGGGTCGTAGGGCAGGTCTATGTTTAACTCTTTGAGGAACCTCCACACAGTTTTCCAGAGTGGCTGCACCAGTTCACATTCCCACCAACAGCGCAGGAGGGTTCCCCTTTCTCCGCATCCTCTCCAACATTTGTGGTTTCCTGCCTTGTTAATGTTCCCCATTCTCACTGGTGTGAGGTGGTATCTCATTGTGGTTTTCATTTGTATTTCCCTGATGGCAAGTGATGCGGAGCATTTTCTCATGTGCATGTTGGCCACGTCTGTGTCTTCCTCTGTGAGATTTCTCTTCATGTCTTTTGCCCATTTCATGATTGGATTGTTGGTTTCTTTGCTGTTGAGTTTCATAAGTTCTTTATAGACCTTGGATACTTGCCCTTTATCTGATACGTCATTTGCAAATATCTTCTCCCATTCTGTAGGTTGTCTTTTAGTTTTGTTGACTGTTTATTTTGCCGTGCAGAAGCTTTTTATCTTGATGAAGTCCCAATAATTCATTTTTGCTTTTGTTTCTCTTGCCTTCATGGATGTGTCTTGCAAGAAGTTACTGTGGCCAAGTTCAAAAAGGGTGTTGCTTGTGTTCTCCCCTAGGATTTGATGGAATCTTGTCTCACATTTAGATCTTTCATCCATTTTGAATTTATCTTTGTGTCTGGTGCAAGAGAGTGGTCTAGTTTCATTCTTCTGCATGTGGATGTCCAATTTTCCCAGCACCATTTATTGAAGAGACTGTCCTTTTTCCAGTGGACAGTCTTTTCTGCTTTGTTGAATATTAGTTGACCATAATGTTGAGGGTCCACTTCTGGATTCTCTATTCTGTTCCATTGATCTAGGTGTCTGTTTTTGTGCCAGCACCACACTGTCTTGATGACTACAGCTTTGTAGTACAACCTGAAATCCGGCATTTGTGATGCCCCCAGCTGTGTTTTTCTTTTCTATTATTCCCCTGGCTATTCGGGGTCTTTTTTGAGTCCACACAAATCTTAAGATCATTTGTTCCAACTCTCTGAAGAAAATTCATGGTATTTTGATAGGGATTGCATTAAATGTGTAAATTGCCCTGCATAGCATTGACATTTTCACAATATTAATTCATCCAATCCATGAGCATGGAATATTTTTCCATCTCTTTGTGTCTTCCTCAGTTTCTTTCAGAAGTGTTCTGTAGTTTTTAGGGTATAGATCATTTACCTCTTTGGTTAGGTTTATTCCTAGATATCTCATGCTTTTGGGTGCAATTATAAATGGGATTGACTCCTTCCTTAATGTCTCTTTCTTCAGTCTCATTGTTAGCATATAGAAAGACTTCTGGGCATTGACTTTGTATCCTGCCACACTGCCTAATTGCTGTATGAGTTCTAGGAATCTTGGGGTGGAGTCTTTTGGGTTTTCTATGTACACTATCATGTCATCTGTAAAGAGGAAGAGTTTGATTTCTTCTTTGCCAATTTGAATGCCTTTCATTTCTTTTTGTTGCCTGATTTCTGAGGCTAGGACTTCTAGGACTATGTTGAATAGCAGTGGTGAGAGTGGACATCCCTGTCTTATTCCTGATCTTAGGGGAAAAGCTCCCAGTGTTTCCTCATTGAGAATGATATTTGCTGTGTGCTTTTCATAGATGGCTTAAGATGCTGAGGAATGGTCCCTCTATCCCTATACTCTGAAGAGTTTTGATCAGGAATGGATGCTGTATTTTGTCAAATGCTTTCTCTGCATCTCTTGAGAGGATCATATGGTTCTTGTTTTGTTTTTTTTTTTCTTGCTGATATGATCAATCACGTTGATTGCTTTATGAGTGTTGAACCAGCCTTGTATCCCAGGGATCAATCCCACTTGGTCATGGTGAATAATCTTAATGTACTGTTGGATCCTATTGGCTAGTATCTGGTTGAGAATTTTTGCATCCATGTTCATCAGAGATATTGGTCTATAATTCTCCTTTTTGGTGGGGTCTTTGTCTGGTTTTGGAATTAAGGTGATGCTGGCCTCACAGAACAAGTTTGGAAGTATTCCATCTCTTCCTATCTTTGCAGGTTTATGAGCAATGCTTCAATATCCTCCCTGGTTATTGGCCGGTTCAGGTTTTCTATTTCTTCCTGTTCCAGTTTTGGTAGTTTGTGGTTTTCCAGAAATATGTCCATTTCTTCTAGAGTGCCTAATTTATTGGCATATAGCTGCTCATAATGTTTTTAAAATCGTTTGTATTTCCTTGGTATTGGTGGTGATCTCTCCTTTCTCATTCATGATTTTACTAATGTGAGTCTTTTCTCTCTTCTTTTTAATAAGGCTGGCTAGTGGTTTATCTCTCTTATTAATTCTTTCCAAGAACCACCTCCTGGTTTTGTTAATCTGTTCCACAGTTCTTCTGGTCTCTATTTCATTGAGTTCTGCTCAAATCTTTATTAACTCTCTTCTTCTGATGGGTGTAGGATCTATTTGCTGTTTTTTCTCCAGCTCCTTTAGGTGCAAGGTTAGCTTTTGCATTTGACTTCTTTCCAGTTTTTGGATGGATGCTTGTATTGCGATGTATTGCCCCCTCAGGACTGCTTTTGCTGTATCCCAAAGATTTTGAACAGTTGTATCTTCATTCTCATGAGTTTCCATGAATCTTTTTATTCTTCTGTAATTTCCTGGTTGACCCTTTCATCTTTTAGCAGGCTGGTCCTTAACCACCACGTGTTTGAAATCCTTCCAAACTTCTTCTTGTGATTTAGTTTCAATTTCAAAGCATTATGGTCTGAAAATATGCAGGGGATGATCCCAATCTTTTGGTATCAGTTAAGACCTGATTTGTGATCCAGTATGTGGTCTATTCTGGAGAAAGTTCCATGTGCACTAGAAAAGAATGTGTATTCAGTTGCGTTTGGATGTAAAGTTCTGTAAATATCTGTGAAATCCATCTGGTCCATTGTATCATTTAAAGCTCTTGTTTCTTTAGATATGTTGTGCTTAAAAGATCTGTCATTTGCAGAAAGTGCCGTGTTGAAGTCTCTCAGTATAAGTGTATTATTATCTAAGTATGTCTTAACTTTAGTTATTAATTGATTATATACTTGGCAACTCCCATATTCGGGGCATAAATATGATGATTGTTTAGTCCTCTTGTTGGGTAGATCCTTTAAGCATGATATAGTGTCCCTCTTCATCTCTTAATACAGTCTTTAGGATAAACTTTAATTTATTTGATATAAAGATGGCTACCCCTGCTTTCTTTTGAGGACCATTTGAATGGTAAATGGTTCTCCAACCTTTTATTTTCAGGCTGTGGGTGTCCTTCTGTCTAAAATGAGTCTCCTGTAGACAGCAAATAGATGGGTCTTGCTTTTTTATCCAGTCTGAAACCCTGCGTCTTTTGATGGGGTCATTAAGCCCATTTTCACATTCAGAGTTACCTTTAAAAGATATGAATTTAGTGTCATCATGATACCTATTCAGTCCTTGTTTTTGTAGGTTGTTCCCTTAGACTTCTTCCTCTTCCTCTTCCTCTTCCTCTTCCAGAGTTGCCCTTAATATTTTTCTTGCAGATCCGGCTTGGTGGTCATATATTCTTTCAGTTCCTGCCTATCTTGGAAGCTCTTCATCTCTCCTTCTATTCTGAATGAGAGCCTTGCTGGATAAAGTATTCTTGGCTGCAGGTTCTTCTCATTTAGGACCCTGAATATATCCTGCCAGCCCTTTCTGGCCTGTCAGGTCTCCGTGAGAGGTCTGCTGTCATCTGATATTTCTCCCCATAAAAGTTAGAGATTTTTTGTCTCTTGTTGCTTTATGGATCTTCTCCTTATCTCTGGAATTTGCAAGTTTCACTATTAAGTGTTGAGGTGTTGAGCAGTTTTTATTGATTTTAGGGGGGGATTTCTCTATTTCCTGGATCTGAATGCCTGTTTCCCTTCCTGGGTTAGGAAAGTTCTCAGCTATGATTTGTTCAAATACATATTCTGGACCTCTGTCCCTTTCGGCGCCTTCGGGAACCCCAATTAAACATAAATTTTTCCTTCTGAGGCTATCATTTATTTCCCTTAACCTATCCTCATGATCTTTTGTTTTTCTCTTTTTTCCTCAGTTTCCCTCCTTGCCATCAACTTGTCTTCTATGTCACTCACTTGTTCTTCTACCTTGTTAACCCTCGTCGGTAGGACCTCCAGTTTGGATTGCATCTCATTTAATTGATTTTTAATTTCTGCCTGATTAGATCTAAATTCTGCAGACATGAAGTCTCTTGAATCCTTTATGCTTTTTTCTAGAGTCACCAGTAGCTTTATAATTGTGCTTCTGAATTGGCTTTCTGACATTGAATTGTAATGCAAATTTTGTAACTCTGTGGGAGAGAGGTCTGTTTCTGATTCTTTCTTTTGAGGTGAGTTTTTCCTTCTAGTCATTTTGCTTAGTGCAGAGTGGCCAAAAACAAGTTGTACTTGCTAGAAGCGCAAACTCTTCTCACTGTGGCATTCCAGCTGTTCTCTCTTTAAATCTCTGGCTGAATTCGTAGGTTTTCAGGATGATTTGAAAGTTATCTAGGTAATTTGGTGGGGACAGGTGATTTGGGGAGCCTACTCTTCTGCCATCTTGCCCCCTCCCCCTGTAATATTTTCATAGGCTTAACTGTCTACATGATTATTTTGATGACATACATTGAGAGAAATGTTCTTCCCCTACCCAGGTTTAGATTTTGTTTTCTAATAATTGCTACTTAATATATTTGTTGGTTGTTTTTCTTTGACAGATATGATAGGCAGGTGTGGCTTTCCAACTTTATATGATTCTTAGAGATTACATCTATTCCTCCAATAAGTAGGAGTGGGCTCATATAGTACATAAATGTTGCATAGAGGTAAGATATTGGAAAGGTAGAAATTAAAGATGTCATGAAATATTATGTCTGGGTAAATGAGAGTAGGAAATTTTCACCGGCAGAGTTTCTGTGTATATGTTCCATCAATTACTGAGCGAAAGAGAGGTAGTGATATCTCCAACTGTAATTATGGACAGGTACATTTCTCCTTTCAGTTCTAGCAAATTTTGCTGCATTTATTTTGAACCTCCAATTAGTCCATACAATCAAGAGTCTTAAAGTTTCTTGATGAGCTGACCCGTTTCTGAGTGCATAATAACCCTTTTTCATCCCGGTAAATTCCTTGTTCTGAAGTCTATTTTGTCTGAATTAAATAACAGTTTTGGTTCTTTTAAAAAAAATTTGTTTAAATGTTACATATTTTCTGTGTGGGTTTAACCAATTCATGTCTTTATTTTTAAAGTGACTTTCTTATAGACAGCCTACAGTTGGATATTGTTCTTTCATTTCACAAAACAATCTCTGTATTTTAATTGGTAATAATATTGTTTAATATTATTGATAAGGATGGATTAAAATACCATTTTGGTAGCTGTTTCCTATTTTTTCTATCTGTTCTATGTTTCTTTTTCCTGTTCTACCATTTTTGGTTAAGAAGATTTTTAAAAATTCCATTTTATCTATACTACTTATGTTTAGCTTGAAAATATTTTAAATATTGTTTTAGGGCTTATGGTGTACATTCTTAAGTAATAAGAACCTATCTTCACATAATATTATATACCATTTCATATGTGGAGCTAAGGACCTTACATTCCCAATAGCTTTTTCCATCCATTATACATTTTTGTCATATATTTTATTTTTATATGTGTTACAAACACACACTACATTGCTACCCTTTTGCTTTAAATAGTTGTTTTTTAGAACAGTTAATATTAATGGAATATGTTATATTTTTGTTCCCTCTATTTCCACATTTTTGTGTGGATCCTTTCTTCTGTCCAGTGTTATAATATACCTACCTGAAAGTCTCCTTTAACATTTCTTTCAGGGCAAATCTATTGGCAGTTAATTCACTCAGTTTTCGTCTGTCTGAAAGTCTTTATTTCTCCTTCGGCTTTGAAGGATATTTCCCTCAGTTGCCAATAAACACTCTGGTACAGGAGTGAGCAAAGGCACAAGAGCAAATGTCAGTTTTCCATTATTACATAAAAGTTCTGGTTAGCAAACAATAATCATGTTGTATTGAGCATCATTAATCCAAGGATTAGTAAATATTGTCTCAGCAAATTAAAATGGTTGAGTTAATGAGAATTAGGCAGCTACTTTTAATGACTTGAACTTAGGTGTAAGTAAGCCCATGTAAACATAAAACTGCATCTCTTATGTTAACGATCTTGGAGCAGAAGGAGCAGGGAAAGATAGGAGAAATTTTGAATGAAAATTGATTCTTGGACTTGGGAGACCACTGTGGTATCATAGCCTGCACGTTTCGTAATGTATTTATTGAGCTACGACTGAATTCCTTGGCTTCAGCCTCTGCCCAAACAGCCAGAAATGTGAACCTACTAGTGATTAAGATCATGGTCCAAAAAAGAGTCAATGTCCACTTCCAGTCACAGTCATTAAGAAATTAAAGACTCATCCTTGTTTTAAGAAGGGGAATTTAGAGTGGACAATAGGCACATTTATTTATTCTACTAATTCATCTAAAAATCAGCATTTTTTTTTCTTTTCAGAGGAAAGTGTTGATTCGTCATTTTCCACATGTGAAGTTTAAGGAAAATTGGAAAAGATCTGTTACCTTGTCTTAAATCACTACAGCCAATTCAGGGAACAAATAGAAGAAAATAAACTTTTAAAGAATTCTCAGGTTCATTTACAAAGAAACAACTTTTTATTCCTCCATGAGCAATGTGACTTAGGTCATATTGTAAGTTCTTCTTCGTGTTTTTAGCAGATTTCCTGTATCTATGATTATTAGTTGACTCATAAGTAATTTCCTCCAAGATTTTAAAAAGTCAGGTAACTGCTCTTTTGCTGCTGGAAGAATAGCAGCTTACAGTGATACAGAAAATGCAATTCAATAGCTAAGTTTGAAACATGAGATGAGAAACGTGAGCAGAACATGAGTGTGTGTAGGTGATTAATGCCTTGGGCTTAATCAAGAGACCTGAAGTCTCTCGGTACACAAATTACCATAGGAGACCACCTGTGCCACACTTCCTCACATTCTCATGTTGCTAGGATCTCTCTCTCTCTCTCTCTCTCTCTCTCTCTCTTTCCAGGTCCTTGTTCTCCAGTGTTGTGCTCTCCTAGTGACTGACAGTCTGTTTCTTCCCTCACACGTTGTGTTCCTCTCTCTGCCTTTGGCTCCTGCCGTCCTGCTGGTGATGCAGACAACCCTCTGGGTGCTTGAATCTTCCTGCTTAGCTCTAAGAAATACAAACAAAGCCAGATGTTGTAACTGTGAACTTTCTATTTAGACACAGTTTGTCAGTTTTTGTGAAAGCACTTTCTGTCAAAAGTCTGTCATAGGATTTCATAAGAAAGAAGAAAATGTTTAAAAATGCAAAATGTGGGCTTGAATAATTGAAGGCAGACTCAAAGGAATGACCTCAAATGACCATAGTAATGAGACGACTATAATAATAACATAATGTATTTGCTTCTCTTGTTGTCACTTTAGGAAATTGCAGCTACAGCGATTAAGTTAAGTGCCCTCATGTATGCATTCATAAAAGAGTAGAATCAAGATTTGATTCCTTCTGGAACATCAAGCCTATGTCCTTTCCTCTACAGTCAGTGCTACAACATGGTGGCAGATTTTCTAGACTGTTAAAGGTCTGGCATTTCTTGGCCATCTAGAAAACATATTCAGGAAAAAACAAAAAAACAAAAAAACAAAAAAACTTTAAATGTGAAAAATCGTAAGTATAACTTGAATTTAGTATATGAAATATATATCACCAGTTTAAATATTATGGAAAATAACTTTCAAAAATAAGTCCAGAAGTGGGTAGGGGATGGGTGATATAGATAAAGGGGAGAAACAAGAAATCCAATTGTGAAAGACCAATGGACTCTAAAAAGCAAAACAAATGAATAAACAAAGAGCAGAATCAGACCGATAAATAGAGAACTGATAGTTGCCAGAGGGGAAGGGAGTAGAGGGAATGGTCAAAATGGGTGAGAGAAGTGGAAGATACAGATTTCCAGTTATGGAATAGATTAGCCACTGGAATAAAAGGTATAGGGTGAGGAATAGTCAGTGATGTTATAACAGTGTATGGTGATGGATGGTAGCAGCACTTGTGGTGAGCGTGGCATAATCCAGAGACGTTAAATCACTATCTTACACCTGAAAGTTATGTAAATTTTGTGTTGACTAGGCAAATTTTTAAATATTTTCAAAATACGAGAAAGCTAAAATTATTAAATTTTAAATGTGTCAGTCTTTTATTTCGGAAATATAGAGTGGGTTTTGTCCAAACTTAGAAAATAGCACTTTCTCATCCATGAAATAAACCAATGAATTCTAAGGGAAAAATGAAATCACATGATTATATCCATAGAAGCTGAAAATGTTTGAAAAAAAAATCAGTATTTATTCTTCATTTTTAAAAATCCATCAGCTATGTGTAGATGTTTACTTGTCTATCTCAGATAATTTTTAATGAAGAAAAATCTGTCATTCCCTTTAAAGTTAAGAAAAATGCCCTCTGTCTAAACTACTGACTATTCAACTGGAAATATTAACATTTAATTAACCACAAGTAAAATGAAGTATTAAAAATCAGAAAAAATAGAAAAATGTTGCCAATGATATAATCACTTATGTGGAAAACTCTAGAGAGTGAGAGATTTGTCTTAAAAACAGTACAAAGAATAAGGCATACGTATTGTGGCATATAAAATTTATGTATAGGTAGCATTTGATTTCATCTTTACTACCAATCCAATAGAAAAATCACATATGTAAGAAAATTTAAAACCTAAAATTGGATGTAAAGGGAAAAGCATATCAAGATTTTGTATGAGATTACTCAACATCACTAAAATATTCATTGTCCCTGGTTTAATTCATAAATTTACGTGACATCTGTAAAACTACTTGAAGTAATTCAATCAGTATCTTCAATAAGTGATGCTTGGAACAAAATACCCACCTAGAAAGAAAAATAAGCTTTGTACGGTACCTCACATCAAACACACAATTCCATTCATATTTTCTCAATACCTGTGCAATTGTTTTCATACATTTGCTTTTATGCATATTGTAGAACACATGTTATAATAGTTGTTTACATAGTCCTATTTTTAAAAATATAAATAAAAAACATAAAATTTAACCATCAATTTAAATAAAATTTAACTGTATATAGCCATAGCCACAGAGGTAACATTTCCAGTGAATTCTATTCTTTCTTGAAGATTCCTATTTCCGTCTGGTATCATTTTTCTTCTGTCTAAAGGATTTATTTTAGACTTTTTGTAGTGCAGATCTGTTAGAAGTAAATTCCGTCAGCTTTTGTATGTTTGAAACAAATCCTGCTTTCGTTTTTGAAATACATTTTTTTTCTGAATGTAGAATTATATGGTGATAATTTTTTTCCTTCAGAACTTTAGAGATTTTAGTATGCTGTCATCTCACTTGCATTGTTTCCACTGATATATCTGCTATTATTCTTACATTTTGTTCTATATAAGTAACATGCCTTTGTTCTGCCTGCTTTCAAGACCTTATCACTTTATTTTGAGAAATTTGGTTACAGTGTGTCTTGGTGTCTTTTTTTTTTCATATTTCTTGAGTTTAGAATCCTTTAAGATTTTTAGATCTGTGAGGTTGTAGTTTGCATCAATTTTGAAAATGTTTTGATCACTGTTTCACTGTTTCTTCAAATATTTTTGTTGCCTTTCCTTTCTTTCAATGCTTCTTTAAAATTCCCTAAAATCAATGAACTGGGGCAAAAGTAGAACTAACTTCATTTGTTTCCTATCTGTTAGGGATTAGTGTCATTCATTGCCTGCTGTCTACTGTCCTGAAAACCACTTTCATCTATTTTTGTCTGGTGTTGTTGCTATTGTTGCCAGGAGGGTAAATTTGTCTTTTATTACACGTTAGCTGGAAGTAGAATCTCAAAGTTCTAAGACATTCTCAAGAAAATGCAACTCATTTATTATGAGCTATGTAGAAAATTAACTATTGGATATTTTGTATGCTTCCCTTTATAATAAGAACTATATTAATTGCTATTAACTAGTTTTCCTAGTTAGGTTAAAATATATTTTCAAAATATATTATATATAATTGATGTTATATGAAAAGAAAATTGAAATATGAATTTCATTTTACACTAATACTTTAAAATGCAGGAGATGTAAAAATTCTGAGATTTGTTCTTGTTTAAGTAAAAATTTCATATGCACTTTAAATGAATGCTAGTTACAACTTCAAATAGTACTGATAAATTTTGGAAATACAGCTGACTCATCGAAATGGACATTTCACCAGCAAAATACATATATGCTTTTCAAAATTAAGCCAACACATATGGAACACCAAATTAATCACTATATTTGTGTGATATGCACTATTATAATTCTCAGCTCTTGCTCATTCAAGTTGATTCTGTAGTCCTCTCCATTTTTCCAATATTTAAACTGTCCCTGATGTGCTGGTGAAAATACACCTGGAGAAGGACAAACATTATATGTTCTCATTCATTTGGGGAATATAAATAATAGTGAAAGGGAATATAAGGGAAGGGAGAAGAAATGTGTGGGAAATATCAGAAAGGGAGACAGAACGTAAAGACTGCTAACTCTGGGAAACGAACTAGGGGTGGTAGAAGGGGAGGAGGGCGGGGGGTGGGAGTGAATGGGTGACGGGCACTGGGGGTTATTCTGTATGTTAGTAAATTGAACACCAATAAAAAATTAAAAAAAAAAAAAAGAAACTCCAGCAGACTTTCGCGCTGAGCACAGAACCCAAAATGGGGGTTGGTCCCACAACTATGAGATCACAGCCTGAGCTGAAACTGAAAGTCAGACAATTAACCATCTGCATCACACAGGCACCCTAGGTCAAAATACTTTTTAAACAAAATTATCAAGATATACTTCACATACAATAACAGTCACTCATTTCAAGCTCTCTGGTTTGGTCTGGTTCTGATGGCCTTTGTTGGTATTGAGAAGTCTATATAGGTGGGCTTCCACTCAGCCCTCATTCTCACTAAGGAGAGGGTGGCTCAGTTTTCCTTTGGCACCACTAGTGGCTAATGTCTCCAAGCTCCCGCCTCTGGATTTGAAATCTTATTATTTGGCAGCACTAGGGAAACATACAGGTAAGTGGTTTTTAATATATTCAGAATTGTACATCTCCACAATCAGAAACCCCTCCCCATGAGCTGTCATTCTCTACTTTCTCCAAACCCCATCCTTCACCTGGGGCTCTAGGTAACCAGTAATCTACTTCCCATCTCTATAAGTGTGCCCATTCTAGATGTTTTATATAAATAAAATCATATAATATGTGGAAAAAAAATACACCTGGAGGTTCTTTCTATTCCTGTGCCTACTTGCAGATACACCTTTCATGACCGCTGCTCAGATTCCATGATGAAGTACTTTCTTCCCTCAATTCCTTCAGCAGAAGCCTACTGAAATAGTTGGGAGAAATAATCCTTTGCTATTACCATGTGCTTGCTCATTTTCAGTTTAAGCCAACAAGACCTACTGGCTGTATTTCTGTACAGAGAAATAACACAGATTTCTTTAAGAAGTTACAAACAAATAGAAAACATAACCAATTTGGTCTTACAAAAGTTCTGATATTGTTTGACTACAAAGTCTATTTGAAAATTGATTTGCTAATTATAGAAGAGGATTTTTGTTAGTCTTGATAATTATAAGATTAACAACTACGGTAAAGATAACACTGGGGCTCACATGATGTCGGTTACATTACCTAATGTTTTTGCATGTAATTAATAATTTGAGTTTTCTGAAGATGAGATTAATTATCTCCATTTTACTGTTATAAAAACTGGGATATAGATTTATGGTCATGAACCTTGTCATAGATCACACCGAGACAGGTGAAGCTGGGACTAAAAACCAGAAACATGACATAGTCCTGGAACTCTCTTTCTACTGTTACCTTACCTCTTATGCATACCTAATTTATAGAAATCAGTATTTTTTTTTCCTTGACAACTCAGTCATAAATAAAATTACTCTTATCTGCTATATATTTCTAATTACTATATTTTCATAACTTCAAAATTTTTATCTTTTACTCTAGAAATCTCTCCTAAAATGCCTCAAGCATCTCCACCTGGTCTTCAACATCATTATGAATGAGCTTTATTATTTTCACCACCACCTTCCAGTATGATTGTTTGAATATTTATATGAAGGTTGAAACTTTCAATGAGTATCTATAGTTGCTACTTCTATTTCCTTTTTTCCATTTTTTACTTCTACTTTTATTTGAAAGAATCACAAACTTACAGCAGAGATGCAGGTATAATAAAAAAAAATAAAACTTTTTTCCCCAAAAACCATTTGATAGTAAGTAGTTGATATGATACACTCTTGCCTCTGTGTAGTTTAATGTATTCTTCCTAGACACCAGGACTTTTTATGCATAACTGCAGGACAACCATGAAAATCAAGAAGTCTATATGGTCTATTATTACCATCATCTTCAGATCCCATTCAAGTCCTTCCAGTAGTTTCAAAGTGCCCTTATAGCAAAAGGACATAATTCTGAACGGCAAGTTCTCCTGAGTGTTCATGTCTCTGGTTTTCTCCAGTCTGGTTCAGTTGTACAATCTTTCTTTAACTTATATAACCTAGACACTTGTGAATGCGTAGACCAGTTTTATAGAATGTTTTACAACATGTGCTTGTGTGTTGTTTCTCATGGTTGGTTTCAAGTTGCATTCCTTCAAGTTAGTTTCTTCCACTGTGAAAGTAATACTCTGCTTTCTTCTCCAAATTTTTATTTACATTATAGTTAGTTAACATAGAGTGTAATATTGTTTTCAGGTGCAGAATTTAGTGATTCATCACATATAACACCCAGTGCTCATCACAAGTGCCTACCTTCATCCCCAGCACCCATTTAGCACATCCCCTGCCCACCTCCTTCTGTCATTCCTTCTTTCCTTAGTTTGTTCTCTATTGTTAAGTCTCTTATGATTTGCTTCTCTTTTTTCTTTTTTTTCTCTACCCATATGTTCATCTGTTTTGTTTCTTAAATTCCACATATGAAATCATATGGTATTTATGATTTTCTGACTGACTTATTTCACTTCATATAATACACTCTAGCTCCATCCATGTCATTGAAAATAGTAAGATTTCATTTTTTCATGAATAATATTCTTGCATTAATTTTAGCCATTTTGATACATGTGAGGTGTATCTCATTGTGGTTTTGACTTGTATTTCCCTGATAATGAGTAACATTGAGCATCTTTTTATGTATCTGTTAGCCATCTGGATGTCTTCTTTTGAGAAATGTCTATTCATGTCTTCTATTTCTCAATGGATTGTTTTTTGACTGTTGAGTTTGAAAAGTTCTTTATAGATTTTGGATACTGATCCTTTCTCAGATATGCCATTTGCAAATATTTTCTCCCATTCCATAGGTTGTCTTTTGGTTTTGTTGTTTCCTTTGCTGTGCAGAAGCTTTTTATCTTGATGAAGTCCCAATAGTTCATTTTTGCTTTTGTTTCCCTTGCCTCCCACCACGTGTGTAGTAAGAAATTGTGTTGACTGAGGTCAAAGAAGTTGCTGCTTCAGTTCTTTCTAAAATTTTGATGAATCTCTGTCTCACATTTAGGTCTCTCATCCATTTTGAATTTATTTTTGTATTTGGTGTAAGAGAGTGGTCCAGTTTCATTCTTGTGCATGCAGATGCCCAGTTTTCCCAACAGCATTTGTTGAAGAGACTGTTTTTTTTTTTTTTTTCCATTGGAGTTGAAGATTAGTTGACCATAGTTGTGAGTCCATTTCTTGGTTTTCTGTTCTTTTCCATTCATCTGTGTGTCTGTTCTTTTGCTAATACCATACTGTCTTGATGATTATAGCTTTGAAATTAGTATAGCTTAAAGTCATGGTAACTCCAAGGTTGCTTTTCTTTTTCAAGGTTGCTTTGGCTATTTAGAGTCTTTTGTGGATCCATACAAATTTTAGGATTGTTCTAGCTCTGTGAAAAGTGCTGGTGGCTTTTTTTTTTTTTAATTGGGATTGCATTAAATTTGTAGATTGCTTTGGGGAATATAGACATTTTAACAGTGTTTGTTATTCCAACCCATGTGCATAGAATGTTTTTCCATTTCTCTGTGTCCTCTTCAAGTTCTTTCATAAGTATTCTACAGTTTTCAGAGCATAGATCTTTCACCTCTTTGGTTACATTTAGTCCTAAGTATCTTATAGTTTTTGGTGCAATTGCAAATGCGATTGATTCCTTGGTTTCTTTTTCTGTTGATTCATTGTTGGTGGATAGGAATGTAATAGTTCTTCAGATTGATTTTATATCCTATGACTTTCCTGAATTTGTATATAAGTTCTAGCAGTTTTTTTGGTAGAGTATTTTGGGGTTTCTACACAGAGTATCATGTTGTCTGCAAGTAGTAGAAGTTTGACTTCTTCCTTGCCAATTCAAATGTTTTTTATTTATTTTTGTTGTCTGATTGCTGAGGCTAGGACTTCCACTATTATGTTAGTAATATATATATAATATAATATAATATATAATAGTAATGATGAGAGTGGACATCCATGTCATTTTCTTGACAATGGAGGAAAAGCTCTCAGTTTTTCCTCATGAAGGATGATATTAGCTGTGGGTCTTTCATATATAGTCTTTATGATGTTGAGTATGTTCCTTCTGTCACTACTTTGTTGAAGGTTTTTATCAAGAATGGATACTGAATTTTCTCAAATGCTTTTTCTGCATCTATTGAGAGGATCATATGGTTCTCATTCTTTCTTTTATTAATGTGGTGTGTCATGTTGATTGATGTAAAAATATTGGACCACCCCTATAGCCCAGGAATAAATCCCATTTGATTGTGGTGAATAATTCTTTTAATATATTGTTGGAATCAATTTGCTAGTATCTTAATGAGAATTTTTGCATCCTTATTTGACAGCGATGTTGGTCTGTATTTCTCCTTTATAGTGGGGTCTTTGGTTTGGGGATCAAAGTAATGCTGGTCCTGTAGAACGAGTTTACTCATTCAAAGTCACTCAAATCCTACAGGAACTTTTCCTTCCTTTTCTATTTTTTGGAACAATTTGAAAAATTGGTATTAACTTCTTTTTATTTTTCTTTTTAAAGATTTTATTTATTTTTTGGGATCCCTGGGTGGCGCAGCGGTTTGGCGCCTGTCTTTGGCCTGGGGCGCGATCCTGGAGACCGGGGATCGAATCCCACGTCGGGCTCCCGGTGCATGGAGCCTGCTTCTCCCTCTGCCTGTGTCTCTGCCTCTCTCTCTGTGTGTGTGTGACTATCATAAATAAATAAATAAATAAGATTTTATTTATTTATTCATTAGGTCTAAAATGATTGTCTTGTAGGCAGCATATAGATAGGTCTTGCTTTTTTTTTTTTAAACAATCCATATTAATACCCTGTCTTTTGATTGGAGCATCTTATCTATTTACATAAAGAGTAATTATTGAATAAGATACGAATTTGGTGCAATTAGGTTACCTGTAAAGTTGGTGTTTCTGGTAATGTTCTCTGGCTCAGATAAGCATGCAAACTAATAAAACTAAAACAGGAATAAAGAGAAAATTTCAATGGACCCATAACCAGCAAAGAAATTGAATCAGTCATCAAAAATCTCCCAAAAAACAAAAGTCCTGGGCCAGACGGCTTCCCAGTGGAATTCGACCAGACATTTAAAGAAGAGTTAGGGGGCACCTGGGTGGCTCAGTGGTCGCATCTCTGCCTTTGGTTCAGATTGTGATCTTGGGGTACTGGGATCGAGTCCCACATTGGGCTCCCCACAAGGAGCCAGCTTCTCCCTCTGCCTGTGTCTCTGCCTCTCTCTCTCTGTGTGTCTCTCATGAATAAATAAATAAAATAAATAAATAAAAAATAATGAAAATAAAATTCAATAAATCTTCTGCCCCTTTTCCTTCTCTTCCTCTTCTGGGACTCCAATTATATGAATGTTATTATACTTTAAAGAGTCACTGAGCTAAGTCCACATTCTTTTTCTTTTTTTTTCCCTAAGTCCACATTCTTGATCCAATATTTTTCTTTCACTATTCAGTTTTATTATTTTCCAGGATTTTTATCTTCTGTAGTGTTGATTTCTTTTCTTCATTCATCCTCATTCTCATTGCATCCAATTGGTTTTGCATCTAAGTTATAGCTTTTTTTATTATGGCCTGACTAGCTTTTAGCTCTTTTATCTCTATAATAAGGAATTCTCTAGTGTCTTCTATGCTTTTCTCAAGCCCAGATAGTATCCTTATGATTGTGGTTTTAAATTCCCATTCAAGCATCTTACTTATATCAGTTTTGGTGAAATTCTTGGCCATTACTTTTTCCTGTTCTTTTCTTTGGGGTGAATTCTTCCATCTTGTCATTTTGTCTAAGTCACTGTTTTGTTTTGTTTTATTTTGTTTTGTTTTTGCTTGTTTGTTTTTGTTTTTGCGATTGTTAGGAAAGCCTGATGTATCCCTGCTCCTAAGAGTAATGGCCATATTAAGAAGAGGTCCTATGTTGTCTTGGGACTGGTGCTTCAGGAGGTGGTTCAGAAAGTACACTTGGCTGTTGTGGTTTGGCTACTCTTTCCCTCAGGTCAATCCTCTGCTGAGTTTCTTCTTACCTGCAGTGGGGGGTGTTTGGATTTTGTTCACTGTGTGACAAGTTTTAACTAGGTGTGTTTCATAGGAAGAGGAGCTTGGTGTAAGCAGCTCTGGCCTCCACTGGGAAGCACTGTGTTGCTCACTGAAACCAGTCATTGCTGATGGGCAGGTGGGGAAGAAAGGGCATCACCTTGCTGTGTTGTTCCAGAGTGGAAAGTTCCTTCATACCACAGTCCAGGATGCCCTCAGAGAAGAGCAAAAAGTCACCCCTCTTGCGTCTCTGGCTTCCATCAGATCCCTGCCTTTGTCAGTGTCTGAGCTGTCTCCCTGCCAGGCAGTTCTGTACTCTTGTATTTTATCTTGGGCACACTGCTGAGTTTCAAAACTTCATATTTTAGGAACATGCAGGTTTTTGCTGCACTGTGGCTGGAGTCAATTTGTTGCAGAAGTCGGACCCTGCAATTATTCAATTTATGGTAAAGTGCAGCAAGAGGCTGGCACCAAGGTTTCCTACCCTCAGCTGATGCCTATTACTAGGCTAGTGAATATGGCAGCACCTTAGCACTACAAGTTCTTTTGTTCCTAAAGAGGCCTTGCCACCACTCCCAGATGCACTCCAAGAAGGGGAACTCATTCTCCCTTTGTGACCTAGGTGATCTTCAGATCATGCTGCCCACAGGAGCACTGCTAAGCCCACCAGGCATAACTGTTATGATGGTATGGATTTCTCTTTTCTTTTTAAAGATGTTATTTGTTTTGAGAAAGAGAGAGACAGAGACAGAGCACAAGCAGGTGGAGGGGCAGAGGTAGAGGGAGAAGGAAAGGGGGACAGATAAATTCTTAGCTGAGTGGGGAGCCAAACTTGGGGCTCGATTCCAAGACCCTGAGATCATGACATGAACCGAAGGCAGACACTTAACCTAACCAACTGAGCCATCTCGGCACCCTAATTATGCAGATTTATAAAATTTCAGACTTTGAACTCCATTGCTTAAAAAACAAATTACGGTAGTCAGCCATCACCTTTTCCCAATGGTTTTGGGGAATAGTCTTTCTTGTGCAATCCTGTGTGTGCTGCTTTCACTCTTTCTCTCTTTTGCGCTCTCCTCTGTCCATGATCAGGGCTCCGTCCCCTCTGTAGCATCTGTACTTCTTCTCTCCCCCAAATCAAGATGCAGTTTGTTCTCAGTCCTCAGATTGATTTCTGGGTGTTGAGAATGATTTATCTAACTGTGTTCAAGGGCCGAGGCAAGTGTACAACCCCCCCGCCCCCCACTTCTCGACCATCTTAACTCCTATTGTTTTTCCTTAAAGTTTTAGTTTAAATTCCAGTTAGTTAACATATAGCGTAATACTAGTTTTATTAGAATTTTATGATTCATCACTTACTCATCACATGTACTCTCCTTAATCCACAGCACCCATGTAATCCATCCTCCTGCCCACTTCATTCTGTTTTTATCATTGCACCCTATGAAGATGTACATCAATTTGACCTGTCCCCTTATCAGTTACAGTAATCCTTTGTCAGAGTTCTCAATTGTCAGACTTCTTGTCAGTCAATAAGTATTTTGTGGGGGACTACCTTGACATTGTGGAAATATCTTGTCCCTTACAAATGTTCAAGATATCCAATTCAATATATTCAAATTGGCCTATGGCTTCCTATTTTTAAAAAAATGATCATAGTTTGTTACTATCATTTTTAATTTCAAATTGCCCAAGGTCAGCCAATGAGAATGCATTGAATTTGGCTTCTGTGTCCTTTTAACATATTTGCTTTCTTCTCTGAAAACTGCTTCTCCAGAACAAGATGTTCCAGGCTCATCTTATCCTTTAACTGCTCCAGCCCTTGGGTTTGCTATTTCCTCAAGGTGTCTGCTTACCTTTTTTAGTAGAAAATAATGTTAGGAAACAAAAATCCATGTGCTAGGTCTCTTCATTGTTCTAAGGGTGTTTCTGTTCAAGTTCCTTCAGCAGATAGAACTGGAATGTGTGTGTGTGTGTGTGTGTGTGTGTGTGTGTAGTGTATGTGTACCTTTTATGGCTATTTCTCTACATGTCTATTTTTTAAGATTTTATTTATTTATTCGTGAGAGGAGGGACACAAGCAGAGGGAGAATTCCGCGGAGACCTGCATGTGGGACTCGATCCCAGGACCCTGGGATCATGACCTGAGCCAAAGGCAGATGCTCAACCACTGAGCAGCCTAGGTGCTCTTCTATCTATATATCTATTGCTGTATATTGAAAGCTGTGAGTTCATACTAATACCTCCAATTTCAATCTAATAGTAGGGTTTATTCTAATGTTATCTGTTACTTATTTTTCTAATAGTGAGAAACTTCTAACATTTAACATTCTCATTAATGTTAAGATATTTCTTTAGCAGTCCCCTTCTATGTGTCCTATTTCTGATAACCACCATTGTCTCCTCCCCTGCATACATACCCTCCTCATGCCATTTGGCTTTACCACCCTCCCTAAGCTATTTCTACTGTCAATATGTGAATGTTTTCCTCATTCCACCTTTAGGCTGACACTCAGTGCTGGATGCCTCAATGCTTTGATGCCCTCAAAACTCTACATACGCTCTAATACCCTGGACCCTTTTCCTCTATAACACCTTTTCCACCCTGTTCTCAGCCATTGTAACTATCTTCCCACCAATGTAGAAACTTATCTCATCAAGCCCCTCCTAAT
Source organism: Canis lupus dingo (assembly GCF_003254725.2). Classification (NCBI taxonomy): domain Eukaryota; kingdom Metazoa; phylum Chordata; class Mammalia; order Carnivora; family Canidae; genus Canis; species Canis lupus. The sequence continues at coordinate 4,455,417 of NC_064258.1, forward strand.
GGTTTGAGGTTTGAATTATTCAGGAAGAGAGAGAGAAACCTCTTTTTTTTTTTTTTAATAAATCCAAATCAGTAATGTTTCACTCACAGGATTCCACCAAGCATGTATTGCTAGAGGGACAAATGAGTCTCTTGCTAAATCCAACTCTCAAAAGTCCAGTCCTTTTCTAGTTTGACCCATTAGCAATGTTGGACCCAGTTAAACACTTTGTCCTCCTTCATATACATTCCATAGTTGACTTCCAGGATACCACACTCTTGTGTTTCTCTTCCTGTTATTCCATTTCAGACTTATTTTCTGGATCTTCCTCTGTTCTCTGAACTCTTCATCTTAAGGTGTCCTATATTCAGACCTTGATACTATTCACATATTCGTGTACTTTTTTGGTAATATCATTCTTCCCATCTCCGCTGCCAACACCCTGCAAAGAGATCATCATCTCCCCTGAATTTCTGCAAAGACCTCCTAACTGGCCTCCCTGCTTTTAGAATTGCTTTTAAGTGGTTGGTTCTTAATACATGAGAGCAATTCTTTTAAATCAAAAGCTAAACATTCTCTACTCAAAACCTGTGATAGCTCCCTATTTCGTTTAGAATAAATTCCTAAATGTCTACCAAGGCTTTCAAGATCCCACAAGATCTGGCTTCATTGTTCCTAGTAAGACCAGATTACTTAATACTCTATTCATTTTGCACCAGCTATGAGAACCTCCTTGCTATCCCTAAAAACATACCAGGCAGGTTGATGACCTTGTGTCCTTTGTACTATGCACTTGTTATTTCTTTCTAGAATTCTGTTTCACCAGACATTTTTATAGCTAACCACCTCACTTCCTATCAGTGGTCAAATGTCACCTTGTCAACAAAACTGTTATAATCAACTTTCTTAAAATTTTAATCTGTGCATGGACGTTGTAACCTTTAGTGTTTTCCATTTACCTTCTCTTGCTTTGCTTTCATAAAAACATGTTCAATGGCATTCATCTCATTCTAGCATACTATATAGTTGTTTTTTATGTTAGTTTTTTGAAAATGAAATATCCATATTGAAAATCCATTTTTTATAATGAGACACATAACTTGCTACATCATTTTACCACTGCCTAGACTCCAGGGCAATTTCTTACTACTTTCATCTCTAATCTTATTTCCTAACAATATTGCATAATATCTAATTTTCCCAACTTAACAATATCACATTGTGTTTCCATCTTATTTATCTTTACAATTTTGCTAAGGCCCAGACTTTTGCATGGAGCCCTCTCTTACATTTCTTCTCTCAGATACATTACTCAGCACAAATTAATCTACATAAATTAATCAATTGGCACAAATTAATTAAGCTGCACAAATTCCAAAGTTTGGTTGCTCATCCATTCTTGCCCATGAAATGCTGTTTTCTAGTTAGCTGTTCAAATATCTATTGCTTATATTAAAAAGTACATTAATTATTCATATAGTTGTCTTTCTTTTTTCCCTCTAATTCATGCTAGACTTTTTAGTAGGAATCAGCACCAGGAGGGAATTTAGCTTAATATTCAGCTTCAATTCTTATTTTCACTTGCTAAACTTATCGGAGACAATTATGATCTTGTGAAATTTTGAAGCAATTTTATTAAAAATAAAAAAATATTGTGCTTCTATCAGTACATATGTGTGTTATGGACATGGATATAAATAAGTTTCTAAGTGAATATACTTAAGGGTTTGTATTTTTTGCTGTGCCAGGTAGTAGTGGACATTTTCATTTGACTGATAACTAAGTTTTTCCTTTTTTATTTAAAAAAAAAGGAATCAAAGGCTAAAAAATTTCCCCTTAAATAATAAATTAATTAATGATAATTGCATGATGTGTAATAAAAAATTAGATTTTCTTTAAGATTCCTCAATCAAAGATAAAATTCACTCATTCATTATCACATTATTATTTAGCATCTTCTATCCACCAGACACAGTTCCAGAGTCTGGTAATATATTAGAGAATAAATAACTCTGGTATTCTTGTTCCTTATGGCATATACTAGAATATTGAGGATAAAAGTAATTGTATCTTTATGAACTAAAAAATGTAATGCAGATGCACTGCAAAAGTATCCGAGCAAATTATATGAAAAAGGTTTGAACAAATGCTCTACTCATGACTTTGATCCTCTGTCAATACAGTTTGGTTTTAGTTTTCTTCCTATAAAGTGATGCATGTAATTGGGCATAAAGACAGATGTACCATTATACTCTTGTATTCATCCTTACAATTTTCTTGGCATGCTTAGTTTAACTGGAAGTAAAGGAAATAATTTTTCATTTATTTTCTGTTATCCTTACCCTGGGAGGGCCACCCAGTTTATGAAATAAAATTGTGCTCTTTTTCAACTTCTGTTTCCATGGACATTTCACATTGCTATCACGAATCATTCCAGAGTAAGATACGGTTTCCATTACCTCACAGGTTTGCTTATAATTTATGAAGCAGGCAGGATTGTATTTGATTTCCCTAAGCTTCACTGAACCTGAAGGTTTGAGAACAACATTTGTTTTGACTGGAAAGCTGAATAAACACAATTTTACAGTTTTAACAGGAAACATTTATCAAATCCATCAAGTTAAAATAGTGGAATAATTCAACAGAATATTTATGTGTTTTCTTGTTTCTTTAAATGTTAAATGTGTCAATAATATTTCACAGTATGGATTAGGCTACGGACACTAGACTACATAGAATCAAATGTGATTATGCATCGATTCTAAGATATTCACATTTGTTTTAATCTGTGCTACTTATTAAGTATGTTTATGTCCTGAATCTCTATTGAATGTACTTGGCTAATTTGATTTTGCTATGTGTTCTTGAGTATTATAGTTTATGGTTTAATCAAATAGACCAAAGATCTAATTTAAGATATTAGAATTTAGAGAAAATTCTATAAGCACGTGATTGTTCTTAAATTACAATTTTAGTGTTTTCAAGGAATGTATCGTGACTTTAAAACTGTTTTAAGCCTTCTTTATATACAACTCTCAAAACACATGCCATTCAAATAAAGTACGCTCTGATAATTTGATGAAAAAATATTTCAAATAAATTTCAGCCGACTTTTTATAATGGAGAGTAAGTCATAATCCTTACTCTGGATTATAAATTCCTTTGATATGAATGAAATTTAATGACTTTTTTCTGATAAGACAGAAACACATGGTAATACATGAAACAATTTTAGAGTATTTGTTCTATGTTTTTCTTCTTTAATTTTTGTATTTGGTCCAAAGTGAGATGATTTTTGGATACAGGATAAAATGAATTAGTTTGTTTTAGGTGAAATGATTAAGGTATTCAGAAACTGATAAAAGTTATCTCAGATAGAATTATGATTGTATTTAACATCCATAAAGGCAAATTTTTGGAGAAGCAATGAGGTATTAGTTTGGGACATGTATAGATCCAGTGACATTGGAAAGAAAAACAAGGATTATGTAAATTTAAGCCAAGTTGAAGAAATGGGTTAGGGGATAAACATGAAATTAGCTGGGTTTGAGGCAGATACCAAAATATTGGTCAGGACATGGTCAGGGTAATGGAAACATATCAATACATGACATTAATTATAGATTCACATTTTTTTTCATTAATCACATAATACCTCCTAAAGTACTCTTCTAGGCACTTTGAGATGAAATGTGCAAATAAGACTGGCTATCAAGAAAATGATATTTTATTGACTGGGGAGTTTTCATACCCTTGAAGATGATAATAACCATGGTACATGTCAAAATTTGACCATATCAAGCATCAGGGGAAAAAAAGACATAATAAATTAATACTCATATAATAGCTTGTATTATGAAAATAAAATAGAATAAACAAATAAAATATCTTTTTTCAGATTATGTTTATTAAATTCATAAATTTTCTTTCTATTTGCTTGAGGAGAAAAGCTTAGTTCATATTTTTATTCCTCCTTTATCTCTTGGGAAGTCCAGATTAACAGCTTCTATTGATTCTCTCTCTTTAATATCATTATATTCTTATCAATTTCTCCAATTAAATGGAACCACATAGTATTCCTGCCTCCATTATTGTCCATTCTAGTTGATTGTAAAATTTGAAGCCAGGCTCTTTCAAACACACATATCTGACCTGAAAAGACAAGTCACAAACTTAGAGAAAATTTTAGCTAAAGACAAATATGAAAAAGGATTTGCATCTGGAATATATAAGGTTCTCTAAAAGTTCTCTAACAAGAAAACAAACTGGCCAATACAATATGCAAACGGTGTGAAGATACTTCAGCAAAACCATATATGGATGACATACAATAGCATGTACATTAATAATGTTAATAATATTGACACTCTACATGAAAGGAAGATAATAACAAACTATAGATGTTTAATATCATTAGTCATTAGGAAAATACAGATTAAAATCACAATAAAGTACCTCTACATACCTATTAGAATATCTAAAATAAAAAAACACTCAAATAGCATGGATGCAGGACTACTGGAAATCTTGTTGTTGCTGATGCAGACGCAGAATGGCATAGCCCCTTTGGAAAATATTTTGGCAGTTAGTAAGCATATAATTGACATGTGATCCAGCAGTCGCAATCTCAGATGTTCAATCAAGAGACATGATAACTTCTGTTCACAAATATGTTTATAGTTAATCTATTACATCACAAAGACTGGAAACAAGCTACTGCCTTTCAACGGTGGTGTATCAATACAATTGAGTGCTACTCGGCAGAGGCAGAAAAAGAAGCAGACTAGTGATACACAACAGCATAGATGAATTTCAAATGTATCAGGCTGAGTGAAAGCAGCTTGATTAAATAGGTGTGTGAGTCAATTGGTAAGATATTTTGGAAAAGGCAAAATAAGAGCTATAAAAATGGGTCACTGAGAACTAAAATTTGGGGATGGAGGAGAGTACGAGGAACTTCTTGGGAGATAGAATTCTGTATTTTGACTGGTGGTAGGTCTGACCCTATCCATGTGTCCAAACTCATAAAACTGTACAGTAAAAGTAAAGTGTGGTGTAATGGAAATCACATCTCCATAAACTTGACTCCTAAATAATGTGGTTATTCCACCCTCTAAAATCCTAAATGATTCTACATTACCCAAAGAATGAAATCCACTTTCTACCATATCACATACGTCTTTTATAATTTACTCTGATTGGCTTATGTAAGCTCCCCTTCTTCATTTGTTAACCAAATCCCACATTCAGTTAAACTGAAAAAAACCAGTTTCCAGCACTGAGCATTCACTCTCTACTTTTTACATGAGCCCTGCATTTTAAATTTATATGCTACTACTCTGATGTGCAGAACTGCAATTTTCTAATTTTTTTTTTCTATAATTGCAATCAACTCGCTCCTGAACTCTCATTTCCACTCAACAGAGGAAAACAGAATCTGGCCTCTTTAAGGAAACCCTATGCCACTCAAGTTGAAACAGTCTCTTAAGGTTAATTTCTCAATCAGTATTGCGTTTGAACTTCGTCAATTTACAATTTAAACTTACTATCAGAGATATTGTCCCCTCTTGATAATCTTTCCTTTTTATCCCTCTGTCTGAGCTGCAGGAAAAATGTTTATAACTTTGTGGTATTAGAAGGGCATATAGAGTCCTGAATTGTCACCGAGGCCAATTGTGGCCTCTCTAATGTATTTTGATGGATTTATTTAGTCTCTGGTTCATCTTCTGTCCCAGCATCTGCTGTTGCCATGGCTTGCTGTGGTATATTACCATTGTGCTGTGACATCTGGTTGTCAGGTCTGCAAACCTTCTGTCCTCCTTGTCCAGACTACAGCATCTTCTGGATGATTCAGCAATGTAATCAGTGTCTTTCCCTGAATCATGACTTACAGAAAAGAAAAAAAAAAAAAAAGTAAGTTCAATCTTCTGCATGTGGAATTTTGTCACTTGAGTTAAGCTTTAGAATAAAGAACCCATTTTAACTTTTGAACACCTGGGTCTTATAATCTAAACATGTAGTTTTTAAAAATAGTTTCTTTTGAATTTCTAAGCAGAAAAGAAAAAGAAAGACTCATTTTTATGACAATCCTAAAAAAAAATCTAATCTTTCCCAATAAAATAAGTGTTTCTGGATGAGAAAAAGCGAGAAATAAAGAACTAAAAAAACAAGCACACAGGTATCTTGCCGTATATTCTGTACCATTGTCTTATGTATGCTCCACTCTTTTCCTGAGCAATTTCTATCCTTCCTTCAAGAGCTTCTTACGGTCATATTTATAAAAACATTCTGATCTCTAAAGACTCTGTTGGTTACTGTGCCTCTGTTTTCACTTTGCAAATATTTTTCCCATTGTTAGCAATTATCACATTTATTGAAAACTCTCTAGTGAAAATTTCAATTATGTTTTACTTTTGAATTTATGAGACAGAAGTGCTTTTATTTTATAATTACTCAGTGTTCCCTTTCAAATTCATTCTAACTTGATTACATTTTATGAAGAGAACATGGTCTGACGCTACTGATGGTCTGATGTAACATGGTTGGTATTTGCTTATTGGGCTAATAAATGTAATATTTTTAAACATTCTATATATTTATTAAAAATAAAATCTTTGGATATTGGGTTTTATACATTGCTTAGAAGCAATATACAAAATATGTGAAAACCAACGCTGTGTTGGTCCAACCAACCAAAATGTAGGTTCGGTCAGTCAGAGCACCTGGGGCATGAACACTCTACCCAGAGATGACAGCTAAAGTTAGCTCTGTTTATGGCCAGTGGATCAAGCTTTTTTATTGTGTTGCTCAAGTCCTACATATCTTTAATATCTTCTTGAATCTTTATCATGTAATTATAATTGAGGGAATTAATGTTGAAATCTCTTAGTGTGATGCTAGATTTGACAATTCCTCAAAGTATTTGTATCCATTTTTGTTTCACCTTTATAATAAAGGTGTCTTTTTAAAATTTTGCATATGTTTGATATAATTATATTATCTTCTTAAGATCTTTTATCATGAGATCATAAGATCTTGTATCGTCACTTGGTAATCTTTATCTGGAATAATGTTGTGTCTTTAAGTGAAATTTTTTCCTGAAATTTATTTTTCTATGTTGTATATCTCTTGGCAGCATTTGGGTGGGGGGGGGATATTACTCATTTGTTATTCTTACAGATCAAATTTTGTTGGAGTTGTATTTAAATGATAAACATCTCATATTTTACCATCATACCTGTCTGATTATTCAAGTCTTGCTTTTATTTATATCTTTCTTCCCATTGCTTTTTAATTTTTCTTGGTTATCACTTTTTACAATAATGTGATAGAGATCTTATAATAAAAGATCTTTTATTTTCTAACTGATAGTTGGTATAGAGAAAATATATGTTATATATATTTGTATATCAACATTTATGCCTATTTTATCAATTTTACTATATTTTGTATAACATAATGCTACTAGATGATATTTTTGTAAATAATCGTATTTTCTTTTATAAAATTTTGCAGTAAATGAACCTGAAGAAAATCTTGCTTTTTTTTTACTGTTTTAAAAAATCTTCACTTTAGAAATTTTATTTTTAGTATGATACAAATATGAAAATGATTTTTAAAAATTCATCGATTTAAATAAGCATTTAAGAAGTTTTTATAGCAGCACATTCCTCAAATGAATTTAATGATAATAATATTCTTGATGATTGTTTAAGTCATTATTTTCTTATATGCTTAAATTGTTAAAGCAATTGAGACCAAGAGGAATTGTCTGAAAGGGCACAATTATTTAAAAGGTGTTTGTGTGTGTGTGTTTGGACCTGTAAATATAAGGCACAATAGGATCTAGCTAAATCAAATAAACTTTTTTCTCAGGGTGAATCAGCTTGGTCCCCTAAAGAGAAAAAATAAAACAAATTGAGTGCTTCAGTGTCAACAGGGTCTATCAACCAGGGTTACAAGCATGTATGTCTAAGACACCTCAAGGTTATAAAACAAATTCCTAAAAGTTCAGGTTTATTGCTTCACACTGAGTCACTGTAAAACCTTCTGAATCCCATTGGGAACCTTTTATTTCAAAATCAATGTTGGAGTTGTTTGAAGAGAAGAGATCTATCTCTGAACCAATGCTCAAGCAGTTAGAAAGGATTACAGATATTTGAAATAAACTTTTCAAGAAGCTTTTCAAAATTTGAAGAATAGACATAAAAGCTACCTTTTACATCCACAAAAGCACTGTCACCTACACATAATTAATACATATTGTCATAGAGAATTTTTATGGACTTCATGGGAAGCATTTTTATTTGTTCAAAATAGAAATTTAAATTTGTAATTTTTCAAGTAGATGTCCAAGAGCAGTGTTGATCTAGGCTTTAAAAAAGTGGGAGTAAAATCACATTTAGAATTTAAAAGATATTTACAGATATTTATAGTAGGTGGCTAAACATAGTTTGAAAAAAAGTAATGTGAAGAATCAAAATATTTATTTAACTCCAGTTATATACACAGGTTTGTAATTTAATGTGAACACATAGAGATAATACAAGATGTTGTTCAACAGAGGTCATCCTCCAGTAAAGATGTTTAGGGTTAGTTATTTCTTGTTTTGAATTATTTCTTGAATGCTAAGGAGGTTATCAATTGACAAATATTGCACAAAAATGATGAAGTAATGAGCTAAAAAAAAATTCCCTCAGCCTTTGGAGGCTAATTTTATTTGCTCCCATGTCTCCTTTTGTCTAACAATGACATATTGCATGTCCCACTGTAGCATTGCAGGTTCAGAACTATTCTGCTATTTAGGGTTAACACCGAATACTGATATAGGACTTCCTTCAACTGAGGCTGGAGAAATATTTTTTCTTTATTTTTTTATCCTATATACAATTGATCTAAAATATTCCATAAAATATTGAATGTTTTAAAATGGTATGTCTAACTTGTTAGATTAACAGTAATATAAACACTGTGGACACTACATGCAGGGTTTTCCATAGTTCTGGAAGCCACAAGTCTGAGATCAAGGTGCCAACAAGGCTCACTTCTGAGCACTGTGACGGAGTGTTCCAGACCTCTCTTGGATTATTGCTGGCCATCTTCTCCTCATGTGTCTTCACATTCTTCCATGTGTTTCTCTTTGTCCTAATTTCCTCCTTCCATTGTGGTTCTTCTCAGTCTCTGTTGGCCAGGGTGGGTGTTTCAGTATCACAGCTGATGTTCTAGGATTTTCATTCTAGTGTTTTGTCTGTGGATAATTGTTAATTGGTCTTCTTGAGAGGAGGACTGAAGTCCCGAGCAACATGTGTCACCATCTTCATGACATCACTCAACACAGTTTTATTATTATTTTTTAAATATTTTATTTATTTATTCATGAGAGACACAGAGAAAGGCAGAGACACAGGCAGAGGGAGAAGCAGGCTCCATGCAGGGAGCCTGACGTGGGACTCGATCCCTGGTCTCCAGGATCATGCCCTGGGCTAAAGGCAAACGCTCAACCGCTGAGGCACCCAGGCCAACTCAACAGGGTTTTAAAAGTAGAGCATAGTACATGCTTTTTCCCTGTGATATTTTTCTTTGTGCTACAAACACTTCTGAAAGACTAATGAATGTAATGTTTAGATTTCCCTTAATTTTGAACTTTATATAAATGCAATATAAAAATAGCTTTATTTTCTATTTTCCTTGAAAATTAAAATATGAGATTCATTATGTTGACATGTAATTATGTAGTTGATTCACTTTATTACTGCTGTTTTTTCAGCTTTACTGAGGTATAATTAATAAATAAAAATTGTATATATTTTAAGGTACAACTTCATGGTTTGACATATATGTAGTATTGTGCAGTGATCACCACAATCAAGCTAATTAACATGTCCATCACTTTTCATAGTTACCCTTTCCTTCCTTCTTTCTTTTTCTGTCTTTTATGGTGAAAACCCTTGGGATTTACCCCTATAGCAAACTACTATTTATAATTCATTACCTGAATATGGACAACTTATTTTTTCTGTTGATGAACCTTAGTTTGTTTTCAATATGTTTTTCTATTATCAATATTCTTGTACATGTTTCTTGTTGGCTATATGTCAGTGTATCTTTAGAATACACTTTAGAATACACTTTATCCTAGGTTGTTAGATGTGAGAAAAGCCGAATTGTTTTCCTAAGTAATTGAATAAGTGTAAACATGAATTCTCATTGTTACCATTTGGTTTTCTTAATTTTTTTCCAATCTGATGATTGTAAACTAGTTTTTTAAATGCTTTTAATTGTCATTTTCTGATTAAAGTTGATTGTCAAATATTTATTGGCAGCTGCATCCTCATCTATGTTACTCCCAGTTTGTTGAAATTTTAGAATTAATTTACAGAGGTCTGTTATTTATTCTGAGTATTTTCTTCTTTGTTAGCTATGTTTGTTGTGTTTATTTTCTCTCAACTTTTGGTCTGTCATTTTCATTTTAATAGAAATTCATTCGTTTTTGTTTATAAATGGCCAGACTTTTTCCCAACTGCTTTTTCTTGTGCTTCTATAAAGCATTTTATTCCTTTCGTTAATTTATAAAGATGTTCTCCTGCTTTTGTTTCTAGAAGATTACACATTTGTTTTTTACATTTAATTCCTTGATTTATATAGAATTACCTTTTGGAAATGGTCACAGTCTTAATTTTTTTCTTGAAGTTTCCTTAAAAAACTTGAAAAGTTATGTAATGCTTTGAAAGTTTTAATTTGACATGTGTGATATTTCAACAAATGTAAACAGTTGCAAAAATAGAATTTGGAGTATTTTGTCAGTTTTGGCATTCAGCAGGAAATTTGTCACTTCTAAAATGGTATTCAGGGGCACCTGCATGGCTCAGTCGGTTGAGTTTCCAACTCTTGATTTCACCTCAGTTTATGATCTTAGGGTCATGAGATAGAGCCCTGATTGAGCTTTGCGCAGACATGGAACCTGCTTAATATTCTCTTTATCTTCCTCTGTCCCTCTCACATTCACTGTGCTCTCTCTCCTTCTCTTTCTCTCAAAAACAAGAAAACAAAACAAAAAAAGGCATCCAGTGAATCAAAAGACTATGACAATTTGATACCCACAGCCATACAGTTAAAAAATTTGGCAGTTAGAGCATACTTAATATTCATATTTTTTACCTTGTATTCAATATTTAATATATTTTATGATTGAAATTATTTTAATTGCCTATAATATATAACTGTAACAAAAATGTAAGCATGATTTGAAATAATAGTTTGAGCATTTTTGTGCATTCAAGGCTCTCTACAACTTAATTTTTTCAGGAGTTTTTCATTACATTTGAGTTAGTATGAAATGTAAAAATGAACAAAAAACATTTTGATATTATCTGAATAATTATTAAAGATAAGGAATAAAATATAGACTCTAAATTATTTTTTGTGAGATAGAGGAAGCCTTTTTGTTTATTCCAATTAGCTCATATATGCCTGCATGGTTATTACTAATTGTTAGAATGAGGAATTTTCCTAGTTTTCTTTAGTATAGATGTAAAGAGAAAATTTGTGTATTGAAGTAGAGAGATAAAAATGAAAGCTCTGTAATAGAATTGTTACTCAGTGCTTTAAACACTTCAAATTATATTCCAAATAACAGTGGTTTCTCATAAAACCTATTTTTAATGTTATATCAGCTGACAACATGATTACTTCCTCCTTCAGTTTTATTGATAGCAAGAAATTGGAAATGACCTAACTTTCAAAAAGATTTGTTACCTAGTCATGAAGATCAATCACATACTGTTTCTAGGAATTATACCTAAAAGGCTTTACTAAGACTTTTCAAGAGATCATTAGTTATTTCTTTTCAGTTTTTCTCAATTTAGAGAAGCAACCTGTTTAACTTGATATACTAAAAGTTTATTAAAAGAAAATAAAAATAGAATTGGTTTCAATATACCTTATCAGTGCAACATATTTTTAGTTAATGTTTTAACTTATCTCATATTTTAAATATATTTGAACAAAAATCATGGAGCCATAGTTAAACTCATTTCATTTATGGGAAATGATGGTCATATAACCTAATTGGCAAAGTCAATCCTTGTCAAACAAATCAGCCAAGTGAGATTTACTTTTAGAAAGTAATGTAAATGTGTTAATAAGCTTCCCCTTGGCAATCATTGAACTTCTAAATTCCAACTCTAAAATGGATAGATCCCTAGCATGATTTTGCGGTCTGGATTAAGAAAAAAAAAGGGGAGGGGGACTACATCATCAGCATTTCTTTAGTTTTCATTCAATCTTATCCTTTTCTTTTTCCTTCCTTCACTCCCAACTTCCCTTCTTTTCTGAACTGCTAGACTTTCCCCCAGGAGTGATGCATTAAATATTTGACAATAATTTTGAAATATTTGGGAATAATTTGGGACTTTATCACTTCTGTGCTCCACACAGAATAAACTTATGAAAAACATTTTGATATTGAACAAAATGTTAAATTTCTCATGCTAAGTTATTTTTCTTTTAAAAAAATATGCATGAGAGAGGAAATGACAACCTCAGGTCAAGAGTATGACATATTGATCCAATGATGGCAACATTTTAATTTTTTCCTTTATCAGATAGTTCAGCAGTTTTACACCACAGGATAATTCTGGATGAGTGAGAGGTATGGCCTCTTTTGCAAACATGGATAAAGGCAGAAAGGAAAAAAAAAATCTTAAAAAAAAAAAAAAGGAGGCTAAAGGGCAGCCTGGGTGGCTCAGCGGTTTGGTGCCGCCTTCAGCCCAGGGGACTTTCCTGGGAACCCAGGGTCGAGTCCCACATCGGGCTCCCTGCATGGAGCCTGCTTCTCTCTTTGCCTGTGTCTCTGCCTCTCTCTCTCTCTCTCTCTCTTTCTGTGTCTCTCATGAGTAAATAAATAAAATCTTTTAAAAAAATTAAAAAGAGGCTATAAATAATGCCTTTTCTTCAAGTGTCTTCTCAGAGAAAGCAATTTTATGAAACAATAGATATTGAAGTTGAAAATTGATGTCTTTCTCTTCAAACTGTGCTTATCTAAGACTTAGGCACTCCTTAAGATTCTAGTTTGCATATGTCAGGTTGAAAATGATTGGTATGTGGTGTGAGGTAGGGATTTATTTATCTTTTTATATATATATTTACAGTCAATTGAGGTATCACTGTATACTGAATAGGTACCATTAGTCTGCAGTGGTAGCTGGGTCAATGATCATATTTCCATTTATTATGCATGTGTATCCTTCAGTGCTTTCTATACTGTTCGAGTGACTTTCCCTGTATCAATACCACAGTGTAATACCATAGCTTTGTAGAAATTCTTCATACATAGCATAGCAAATCGATTACTTTTATTCTCTTCCTCCATGCTGTCTCCTTGTCAGAATTCCATTGCTATTTTCTTTTATTTAACTTCTAGTTAAATTTTACCGAAAACCATTTTGAGATTTTTTTTTTAGAACAAGATTGGATTTAATAGTAGTTGAGGGGCAGCCCCGGTGGCACAGCGGTTTAGCACCGCCTGCAGCCCAAGGTGTGATCTTGGAGACCCGGGATCGAGTCCCACGTGGGGCTCCCTGCATGGAGCCTGCTTCTCCCTCTGTCTGTGTCTCTGCCTCTCTCTCTCTAGCTGTGTCTCTATGAATAAATAAATAAAATCTTTAAAAAAAATAGTAGTTGAGAATTGATAAATTTATCATACTGTATTTTCTGTTTGTAAATGGGCTATATCTCTCCATTTATTTAGGACCGTGTTAATGTTTTACATTTTACAATCTTTTTTTCCCACGAAGAGATTACTCTAGTTTTCAGCTTCATATCTAAGTATTGTGCATTTACACTATTATTTTTAGTAGTATTTTGTTTGTAAGAACCTACGAAGTTTATATTAAATATAAATATTTAATTTTTATTTATGTAAAATATAAAAATAATATAAAATAATTTATATTCATTTAATTCTCCAGTTTTAGCAAACCTGGAAGATAAGTATAATTGTCTAATTTTTAAATTTTATAATTAAAGTAGTTAATTATTATATAATTTAAAATCTTGAATGGCAGAGATTCATTTTGAACATAGGACTGACTAATTTCTAAGGTAGTATCCTTGCTTATGCCTTCATTCTAGAAGAACCTAAATATATACAGAGGAGACTATATATTAAGACATTTCAAGGCAATGTAAATAGTATCAAATGCAGGCTAATCAAAGGATAATTAAAATCCAGAGGAAGAGATAATAGATTTTTCCTTGCTTACATTAGAATATATTTATATTAGATAAAATATGTATATAACATAATATTTTACAATATACAGTTATATATTATATAATTATACATATAAATATATGCTATGTTATAATGTAAATATTAATTGCTTCTGCCTGAGGTTCCACCAGCCTACCAGAAATTTTATCTTTCAAATATATTAAATTGTATTATTTATGAACAAACTCAGGGAGAAAAGTCCACAGAAAAGTCCCAAATAGACTGGTACCATTCCTTTTTACCTTTGTCACTTCAGTGTATTTACTCACTCACCCACTGCATGTAGGGATAGTAAATATTTCACTATTTGAGGACATTTTTTGCAACACTCTTCATATTACTGATTTCTTTGCTTAATCTTCCAGTTGTTCCAGGTTAAATGTATATGGGATATTTGAACAACCTGTCCTTAGAAGGCTCAGTAGAATTTTGCTAATGATAATCAGGTTAGAACCATAGAGTCATGGTTCCAATAGAAAAAGGAGACATAACTCTTTTTTTGTAGCACACGATATGTACACATATGCTAAGTTTACCTCTAAATAATCTCTTTCCTACCGTTTAATTTTCTTGCTTTTTATTTATCTGGTTTATCTTTTTTCCCTTATATTGTTCACTCACCTGTCTAACTTATGCTATCTCAAAGGTCATTTGTGGTGTTCTTAGCTGCTATCAGTGTGCTATGCCAGCTACCACTAAAGGTGAAAAGTATATTTTTTTAAAGATTTTATTTATTAATTCATGAGAGACACAGAGAAAGAGAGGCGGAGAAGCAGGCTCCATGCAGGGAGCCCGATGCAGGACTCGATCCCAGCACCAGGATCATGACCTGAGCCAAAGGCAGATGCTCAACTGCTGAGACCAGGCATCCCAAGGGTGAAAAATATTGATCTCTCGTGGGCCCTGCACTACAGGAATTTTTAGTCTGCATTCTATTGTGAAACATGCTTTATTAAAAAAAGAAAGGAAAGAAAGAAAGAAAAAGAAAGAAGAAAGAAAAAAAGAAAGAAAGAAAGAAAGAAGAAAGAAAGAAAAAAGAAAGAAAGAAAGAAGAAAGAAAGAAAGAAAGAAAGAAAGAAGAAAGAAGAAAAAAAGAAAGAAAGAAAGAAGAAAGAAAGAAAGAAAGAAAGAAAGAAAGAAAGAAAGAAAGAAAGAAAGTCAAACCAGAAAGCAGTGATGGAAACAAGAGGTAAAAACAGCCATGAACAGCCAGAAAGAGACCACTTTCACATGTGCTCATCAGGAAAGACTCAGTCAAAAGATATATTTTGGTCTTCCCCTTTAAATAATTAGAGGTTTTGGTAGATATGGGCAAGAAAGAGAGTAGGTAGTGGGTTTTTTTTCTTTGTCTTTTCTTAAACTTGGCTCAACTATAACTACTCCCATATTAATTATGTTTTTGGGGAGGTGAGTGCATTAGGCTCTTTTCTCTCCGGTAGTTTGTGTCAAGTGCAGTAGTGTACTTATAAAATCACGTCTGGGGGCACGTGGGTGGCTCAGTCAGTTAATCTTATGACTCCTGATTTCGGCTCAGGTTATGATCCCAGGGTTGTGACATTGAACCCTGTGTCAGGCTCTGTGCTAGGCCACCCCCCATCCCTGTCCCTTATACAACAGAAGTAACTTCCATGGCCGCATACTACCCTTGTATATTTGTTTAAAAGAATCTAAACATAACAGCCTTTTTAGAAAGTGTGTAATAGTTGCAAATCTTCTCTGCTAAAGCAAGTACAAGACCCCCTCACAAGTCATTTTCAGCAATTGAAATGGATTTTGTCAATTGAATATTGAATTGATTCAGTCGCTTTTGCAGTCTATTGATTACATTAAAAATCCCCAATTTTTATGACATATTTTGTCTGAACCATAATAATGTATTTATTTATTTATTCTTATTTATTTATTTATTTATTTATTTATTTATAAATGTCATAGGACTCCTCTAATCCAAATTTCCTTCTCCAAAAGAAAGAACAAAATCATCTGTCTGGCCGGTTTAGTTCTCATAATTTTTCTTTTAATCAATACCATAGATACCAACCCATACTTTCACTGATGAAAGTCTTAAAAGAAATTTCTGTCCGGGGGCACCTGGGTGGTTATGTGTCTGCCTTCAGCTCAGGTTATGTTCCCGAAATCCTGGAGTTTAGCCCCACATCAAGCTCTCTGCTCAGCAGGAAGTCTGCTTCTCCTTCTCCCTCTGTGCGTGTACTCACACATATGTGCGCTCTCTCTCTTACACATATGAGAGCTCTCTTGTGCGTTTGCACTCATGCCCCCCTCCCCAAATAAATCTAAAAAAAAAAAAATTATGTCTAGGGATCTTCTACATGCTGTCAATATGTTCAAGATTTTATGTGCAGGGTCCCCTGGGTGGCTGAGTCGGTTGAGCACTTCAGCTCTTAATTTTGGCTCAGGTCTTGATCTCAGGAACTTAAGTCCAAGTCCTGTGTTGGGCTCCACCCCAATCATGGAGGCTACAAAAAAAAGGCGGTGGGGGGGGAGAAGGAAGGAGAAGGAGAAGAATCAATTATGTACAAATTCACTGCTACAGAGGAAACAGATGACTATAAAAAAAAAAAAAACATTTTGAAGACCACACCTTCTTTCTTACAGACTAGTAAGCAAACATCAGTGTCATAGTTTGTTTTTTCCTCTTATTTAAACTTTGTATGACTGCTATTAAAATACTCCTTCATCCTTATGTTTTCATAAACTAAAAGCTTTATTTTCCCCCCAAATTCTGAACATTGATAATAGAATGATATTTTGGGGTTATTTTCCTCTAGAGCAATGATGTTTCTAGTTGGAAAAATTTAATTTTTTCTCCTATGTTTTTGGTGGGAGGGATGGGTATATGGATTAGGGAAGGCGTATTAATAATAAATAATGTGAACATAAAATAACTTCTATGTTTGGAATTATATTTCTGTAAAATAGAGAATATGTGTCTTGGGACAATAAAGCTTGTTGAACAAAACTACTCATACTGTTCATGCGTTTTTTGCTCTGGTTACATTTGGTATAAAAGTGGGTGTCTTTATGTTATTCTAAGCACATTTCTATTAATGGATATAAAATTAGAATTGTGGGAAATATTCATAGCAAATATACAAAACATGGTAATATAATTTTGAGTAGACCTCATCTTAGAAGCAACTTTTACAATATCTCCTATTTACTTGGATTTTTTTTTTTCTTCATAGAACATAGTTCACCGAGTGTTAGCTACCACAGTGGAAAATATTATGAAGCCAACATTCCTAGACCTACCATAAAACCACCTAAATATTGTTTACATTCACTTTGTCCTTGACTGGGGGAGCCTACTACTTAGATAAGGTTACTTATCCTTAAAAAAAAGTCTAAAAGTTGAATTTCTTTTATATGCCACTGTGACATTTTGAGACTCATTATCTTACTTGATTCACACCATGGATAATGTCACAAAATTTTATTTTTTTAAGTTTGGAATCTCTTTTATTTTTTAATTGCAATTCCAAAATGATTAGCATAAAGTATTACATTAGTTTCAGGTTCACAATAAAGTGATTCAACAATACTATACTCATTGCTCATCACCATAACTCTCAATCTTCTTCACCTTTTTACCCATCACCCCCTAACACCTCCCCTCTGGTAAACACCAGTATGTTCTCTATATTTAAGTCTGTTTTTTGTTTTGTCCCTTTTTCTTTGACTGTTTTGTCTCTTAAATTACACATATGAGTGAACTCATATAGTATTTGTCTTTCTCTGACTGACTTATTTTATTTAGCATCATACCCTCTAGATCCATCCACATTGTTGCAAATGGCAAGATTTCATTCTCTTTTATGGCTGGGTAATATTCCATTATTTGTATGTGGGTGTATATGTATATATTAACATATATATTCACACACACACACACACACACACTTATCCTTTCATATTGATGGACATTTGGGCTGCTTACATAATTTGGCTACTATAATAATGATGCAATAAATGTAGGGGTGAATATCATTTGAACTAGTGTTTTCATATTCCTCGGGTAAATACCCAGTAGTATTCTTACTGGAGCATATGGTGATTCTATTTTTAACTCTTTGAGGCACCTCTATACTGTTTTCCACAGTGGCTGCATCAGTTCCTATTCCTACCAACAGTACACTGGGGTTCCATTTTCTCCACATTATAGCTGATACCTATTGTGTTCATGTTTTTTTTATATTTTATTTATTTGGCAGAGAAAGCACAAGGTGGGAGAGTGGCAGGCAGAGGGAGAGGGAAAAGCAGGCTCCTCACTGAGCAGGGGGCCCAATGTGGGGCTCAATTCTAGGAACCCAAGATCGTGACCCGAACCAAAGGCAGATGCTTAACCAACTGAGCCACCCAGGTGCCACTATTGTGCTTGGTGTTTTTGATTTAAGCCATTCTGACAGGTGTGAGGTCATATCTCATTGTGGTTTTGATTTGCATTTCTCTTATGATAAATGCTGTTGAGCATTGTTTTATGTGTCTGTTGGCCATCTGAATATTGTCTTTGGAGAAATGTCTGTTCGTGTCTTCTCATTTTTAATTTGATTATTTCTTTTTTTGTGTGTTGAGTTGTGAACTTTCTTTATATATGTTGGATAGTAACCCCTTATGCATTTACCATTTGCAAATATCTTCTTATGTTCACTATGTTGTCTTTTGCTTTGTTGATTATTTCCTTTGCTGTGAAGAAGCTTTTTGTTTTAACGTAATACCAATAGTTTACTTATACTTTTGTTGTCCTTGCCTCAGGAGACATATCTAGAAATATGTGCTATGCACAATGTCAGAGAAATGACCACCTGTGCTCCCTTTTAGGGTTTTTATGATTTCAAGTCTCACATTTCGGTCCTTAAGCAGTTTTGAATTATCTTTGTGTATGGTATATTAAAGTGATCTAATTTCATTCATTTGCATGTGGCTGTCCAGTTTTCCCAACACCAGTTGTTAAACAAATTGTCTTATTCCCATTACATATTTTTCCTTCCTTTGTCAAAGATTAATTGACCATATAATCATGGATTTATTTCTGGGTTCTCTATTCTGTTCTATTGGTCTATGTATCTATTTTTGTGCCAATACCATACTACTTTGATTACTATAGCTTTGTAATATAACTTGAAATCTAGGATTGTGATGCCTCCAGTTATTCCTTTTTCAAGATTGCCTTGGCTCTTTTAGGGTCTTTTGTATTCCGTAGACATTTTCAGATTATTTTTTCTAGTTCTGTGAAAAATGCTGTTGGCATTTTGATAGGGATTGCATTAAATGTATAGATTGCTTTAGATTGTATGAACATTTTAACAATATTTGCCCTCCCAACCAATGAGCATGGAATAGTTTTCCATTTGTCTCATCATCAATTTCTTTCATCAGTGTTTTATAATTTTCAAAGTACAGATCTTTCATCTCCTTGGGAAATTTATTCCTAACATTTTATTCCTTTTGGTGCAATTGTAAATGAGATTGTTTTCTTAATATCCCTTCCTGCTACTTCATTATTACTGTATAGAGCCTTGGTAGATTTTGTATATTGATTTTGTATCCTGTGACCTTACTGAATTCATTTATCAGTTTTAGATTTTTTTTATTTTTTAGATTTTCTATATATGGTATCAAGTCTTCTGCCAATAATGCAAGTTTTACTTTTTCCTTACCAATGTGGATGTCATTTATTTCTTGTCTGATTGCTGTGACTAGAACTTCTGGGATATGTTGAAAAAAAAGTGAGGAGACTAAAAATCCTTGTCTTATTCCTAACCTTAGAGGGACATCTCTGAGTTTTTCACCATTGAGAACAATGTTAGTCATAGGTTGTTCATATATGACTTTTATTTTGTTGAGGTATGTTCCCTCTAAACTTACTTGGTTGAGGGTTTTTGTTATGAATGGACATTACACTTTGTCAAATGCTCTTTCTGCATCTATTGAATTGATCTTATGGTTTTTATCTTTTCTCTTGTGATGTGTCACATTGATTAATTTGTAAATATTGAATCACCCTTGCATCCCAGGAATAAATCCCTCTTAATTATGGTGAATGATTTTATAATAAGTTATTGGATTCAATTTGCTAATATTTTGTTAAGGATTTTTGTGTTGATGTTCATGAAAGATACTGACCTGTAGTTATATATATATATAGTGTGTGTGTGTGTGTGTGTGTGTGTGTGTGTGGTGTCTTTATTTGGTTTTGGTATCAAGGTGATGCTGGCTTCATAGAATGAATTCAGAAACAATCTTTCCTCTTCTGTTTTTTGGAGTAGTTTCAGAAGAATAGATATTAATTCCTTAAATATTTGGTAGAATTCACCTTTGAAGCCTTCTGGTTCTGGACTTTAACTTGTTGGAAGTTTCTTGGTTAAATATTCAATTTCATTTCTGGGATTCTGTTGGTTGAAATTTTGTATTTTCTCCTCATTGAGTTTTGGGAGGTTACATGTTTCTAGGAATTTATCCATTTCTATGTTGTCCACTTTGCTGGCATGTAATTTTTCATAATATTCTCTTATAATTCTTTTCACTTCTGTGATATCAGTTGTTACTTCTCTTTCATTTCTGATTTTGAGCACTCCCTCTCTCTCTCTTTTAATGAATCTGGCAAAGGTTTATCAATTTTATTGATCTTTTCAAAGAACCATCACCCGGTATCATTGATCTTTTCTATATGTAAATTTTTTTTTAGTTTCTTTTTCATTTATTCCTTTCCTAATCTTTATTACATTTCCTTCTACTGGTTTTGGGTTTTGTTCTTTTTCCAGCTCCTTGAGGGATGAGCTTAGGTTTGATATTTATCTTTCTTCTTGACACAGGTCTGTAATGAGATACACCTTCCTCTTTGAACAGCTTTGGCTGCATCCCAGAGATCTTGAACAGTTGTGTTTTCATTTACATTTGCCTCCATGTATTCTTTTTATTTTCTCTTTAATTTCTTGGTTCAGCCATTTATTATTGTTTAGTAGCATGTTATTTGGCTTCTGTGTACTTGTGTTCCTTTCAGGCTTTGTTCTTGTTGATTGCTAGTTTCTTAGCCTTGTGGTCAGAAAAAAAAAATGCATGTTATGACTTTGTTTTTTGAATTTGTTGAGACTCGTTTTGTGGCCTAATGTGTGATCTGTTCTAGAGAATTTTCCATGTGCACTTGAAAAGATTGTGTATTCTGATGTTTTAGGATGAAATATTCTGAATATATCTGTTAGATCCATTTGGTACAATTGTCATACAAATGTGTTATCCTTTGTTTCTTTGTTGATTTTCTGTTTGGATGATCTACTCATTGATGTAAATGGGGTGTTTAATTCCCCTACTATTACCTTGTTACTATCAATTACTTCCTTTATGTTTGTTATTAGCTGCATTATGTATTTAGTGCTCCCATGGTGGGTTCATGAATATTTACAACTGTTTTATCTTCTTGTTGTATTCTTCCTTTTATTATCATATGGTGTCTGGCTTTGCCTCTTGTTATAGTCTTTGTTTTAAAGTCTATTTTATCCAATACAAGTACTGCTACCCAGCTTTCTTTTCACTTCCTTTGCATGATAAATGCTTTTTCATCCCTTCACTTTCCTTCTGCATGTGTCTTAGGTCTGGTGTTAGGAAAATCAGGAGTGCTTTTGAAAGAACTGGTCTTATGAAGAAGGGGTCCTGTAGTGCCCTGCAGTGCAATGTTGCCTATTCACCAGAACCTGGCACTTCAGGGGTGTTTCCTATGTGTATTGCATATGCCCTACTTTTGTGGCTGAGTCATGTTTGCCTTTTGTTTAGTCATCTATAACGACCGTCTTTGCCTGTTTGGGGAATAATTTGGCCTATATTTTTAATAAGCCAGTCTGGGGCAACCTTCGACTTGAGTTGAGTTAAGACCAGACATTTGCCAGAGATGCAGTATCACTGAACTGCATGGCACTTACCCTGTGTTGTCTTCTCAGAAGTTTCCATTGGTGGGTAGCACCTGCTGTCAAACTATATGTCTTACCCCACCCAACCTACTGCTAGAGCTGCAGTTGAACTAATGTGTATGATTTTCTTCCTTTCTCCCTGGCTCAGGAGTCACTTTATGGTGGTACTGACTCTTTTGGGGTTGCTTGCATACTGGCATGCTTGTGGCATTTTTTTCATGGGTTCCTGCCAAAGGAGTTTTGGAGGACACAGGTCCATAAGAGACAGAGGTGGATCATGTGGTGTTAGCGAGGTTGTGCCCCTCTGCTGTGGGAGGACACCTGCAGCTTCTTTGGAAAACTTCTGCTGAGTGCAGATTGGAGGGAGCAGTGTGCTTCTGTTAAAGAAAGAGCACAGGCAGTGTGCACTGTTAACAAGCTAGATGGTGAGTACTGGGGCTATTCTTGGTCCAGCAGGTCGTCCTTTTATCTAGGCTGGGGGGGGGGGAGGGGCGGGGAGGGCAGAGGACGGAAATGGTGCCTGACAGGTATTTTGCTCTTGGAAGTCTCCTAAAGATTCCTGCCCTTCCAGCAAATGCTCTAAGATTAGTGAAAAATCCTCCTGGATACCCTAGGTGTTTTTCAACTGCCATTTCTATGCTATACCTGGGTGGGGGCTATGTTAATCTGTCTCCTTAATGGCAGGCACTGTTTCTTCTTGTTGTCTGGCTCTCCCTGAGCTGAGCCTCCTGATTTTTTAAAGTTCTAGATTTTTAGATACACTGATTATAAGAACTCATGAGTTTAAGCCCCTCTGATTTTCAAAGCCAGATATTATGGGGATTTGCCTTCCCAGTGCAGGTCCCCCATGCCTGGTGTGCAGTCTGCTCCTTTCCCCAGTCTGAGCCTACAGCGTCTAGCCCTCTGGAGGACAGTCCCTTGTGTCAGTTTGGCTCCTAACCATGTCTCCACCTTTCCTACCCTCCTTGATTTGGCCTGTTCTTTACATTTAGGTGTGGAGAGTCTGTTCTATCAGTTTTTGGGTCATTTTCTGGATTATTTACACTGATGTGGGTGCTTTCTAGGTGTATCTGTAGGATAAAGTATGCCTAGGATGCTCCTACTTCACCATCTTCCCCCATCACAAAATTTTGAAGCCAATTTTGTAGCTAAGGAAATTGAGGTTTGTTGAGAGACAGTTAATGGGCTTCATATTTCTGAATCTTATGAACAGAGACACTGGATTTTTTTTTTTTTTTTTTTTTTGCTCTGGATTATCTTTTCAAAGATGTTTGTATGGCACAATCTTGGAAGATAGAGATAACATTCTTCTTTGGAGCAGAGAGAATGTTTCTGTACTGCTCTGTATAATAAAGATAGTATCTCTTTTCAAGGCAAATGTTGAGCAGGTTTTCCTGTAGCCCATTATAAACAACTGCATTTCCTAAGCCTGTGGTTCTTTAGCTATGATGAAAACCCAGTGCACATGCAGCATGCATTTGTGCTGCTCCATAACACAAGGGGAAATACTGCAAATGTGAGTAACAAAGTCGTCTGTCTCTGACTCATGAGCATCATATCATTTGCCACGTCATCTGTGAAACTAGTGAAGAGTTACTTTTTAGCTTATGTTGTCAGGTAAAAATCTCCTGTCCTTCGCAGTTTTTAACAAGGCTCCGAGAAAATAGGTGCAAGTAGAAATACTGGATATGAATGAAAGTTAATGCTATTTTTATTATTACTGTGTATCTTTTTATTACAATTATTATCAGGCTTATCTTGTATATTTCCTGCACAAGCTTATAATCAACCATTTCTCACAGGAGCCCTAGGTATGTGCATTACTACTTGGGTGTCATAACTTCTAGACCCTTTCAACACATAGAGCAAAGAAATATATCTGTGTATGCTGACCTGTGCATGTACCATAACTATAAATATTTCTATGTGAATAATACGTATCTTATATTAAGTTAAACATAAGTTCTTACTGTCTCCAACTACAATCCATTACCACATAGATCATTCTAACGTTTCTTATGTGCTTATCTGTAAATTTCCACCTCAATGATGAGAAACCTGACTTCTTACAGTCATTCATCTATTTACTTAATTGGTTAGGTCCAGGGTATCCCCTGGTAATTATATAGTAGTATCAAAACTGTTCAGTTGTACCTCAATAGAAAACAAATTCATGTAGAGGACAGAAATTATGTGCAGTCTCTTTGACTTTGGTTTTACATACATCCCTAACTCCTTTAGTGTGGTTAATTCATTTATTATACAGTGAGGTTCTTTTGTCACGGTCTGCATTCTTTCCGGGGATCTCATGGTATCCTAAGTGTTTTTTTTCTTTTAAATCACATACCCAGAGGTTCTGCTCACTATTAAGTTCTAAAGATTTCGACAAATGTATAATGTCACATATTAACCATTATGTTAATATACAGAACAATTTCATTGCCCTAAAATTGCCTGTGATTTACCTATTCGCACTACTCTAGTCCACAATCCCATTGCAATCACTAATATTTTTACTTTCTGTGTAATTTTGCCTTTTCCAAAACATCATATGGATTTTATGACATTCTAGTAGTTGTGTTGTGGCTTCTCATTTTTGTTTTAATTAGCAACTACCTAACGACAATGATATTGTTTATCTTTTCATATGTTTATTTTCCATCTGTAGATCTTTACTGGTGAGATGCTTGCTCAGATCATTTGACCATTTTCAATTCCATTGTTTTCTTGTTACTGAATTTCAAGAGTGCTTTGTGAATTTTAAATCCTTTGTTAGAGGTGTTTTGCAAATATATTTGCACAATGTGGCTTGTCATTTCATTCTCTGAAAAGATTCACAGATCAGAAGTTGTGGCTTGTCTTTTAATTCTCTTAAAAGATTCTCACACAGATTAGAAGTTTTTGATTTTACTAAATACAACTTCATCAATTTTTCTTCATGAAATGTGCTTCTGGTGTTATATATAAAAAGTCATTGCAAAAGCCATGGCCCCCTATGCCTTATCATGTTTTCTTTTAGAAACTTATAGGATTTTTTAAATTTTATATTTAAATCTATCATATATTTTGATTTAATTTTGTTGAGAAGTGCTTGTATATGTATGTCCAACTGTTCATTTCATTTGTTGCAAAGATAATCCTTTCTCTACTGAATTGCCTTTTGTCCTTTATCAGAGAATAGTTGTTTATTTTTAGTAGGTTTTGGGTTTTTTGGCTTTTTAAATTTTTATTTTAATTCATTTAGTTAACATACAATGTAATATTAGTTTCAGGTGTTACAATGTAGTGATTCCACACTTTCACACATCACTAGGACTCATCACAAGTACACTTCTTAATCCTCATCATCAATTTCACCCATCCCTCTACCTATCTTCCCTCTGGTAACCATCAGTTTGTTCTGTATAATTAAGAGTCTGTTTCTGGCCTGTCTCTATTTTCTTCCCCTTTGCTCATTTATTTTGTTTCTTAAATTCCACATATGGTGTTTGTCATTCTCTGGCTTATTTTGCTTAGCATAATACTGTCTAGCTCCACTATGTCATTGCAATGGCATAATTTCATTCTTCTTATGATATGAGATAAATATAATATTCAATTGCACACATGTATATGTATACATACACATATGCAATGGAATATTGTATATATCTCACATCTTTTTTAAAATTTTTTAAAGATTTTATTTATTTATTCATGATAGACATAGAGAGAGAGAGAGGCAGAGCACAGGCAGAGGGAGAAGCAGGCTCCATGCAGGGAGCCCGATGTGGGATTCGATCCCGGGTCTCCAGGACCGCGCCCTGGGCCAAAGGCAGGCGCTAAATCGCTGAGCCACCCAGAGACCCCCTATCTCACATCTTCTTTATCAATTCATCAGGTGATGGACATTTGGGCTCTTTCCATAATTTAGCTATTATAAATAATGCTGCTATAAACATAGAGGTGCATGTATTCCTTTGAATTAGTGTTTTTGTATTCTTTAGGTAAATATTTCAGTGGTGTCATTGCTGGATCACAGCACAGTTCCATTTTTAACCTTTTAAGGAACCTCCATACTTTTTTCTGCAGACTGGCTCTACCGGTTTGCATTCCTACCAACAGTCCACAAGTGTTCCTTTTTCTCCACATCCTGGCCAACATCCGGTTTTTTGTGTTGCGGATTTTAGCCATTCTGACAGATGTGAGGTTATATCTCATTGTAGTTTTGGTTTGCATTTCCCTGTTGATGAACGAGGTTGAACAACTTCTCATGTGTCTGTTGTCTCGTTTATCTGTATCTGTATCTGTATGTCTTCTTTAGAGAAATATCTATTCATGTGTTCTGCCAATTTTTAACTGGATTATTTGTTTTTTTTTGGATGTTGAGTTTTATATGTTCTATATATATTTTGGATACTTTTTCTCAGACATGTCATCTGCAAATATCTTCTCCAGTTAATTAGGTTGCCTTTTAGTTTTGTTCATTATTTCCTTTGTGTGCAGAAATTTTTTATTTTGATGAAGTCCCAGTTTATTTTTTGCTTTTGTTTTCATAGATTTAAATATAGGCTCTTCGTTGTGTTCTCTGTGTCTGCTCTTTAACTAATACCAAACTATTTTGACTTCTCAAGCTATATGAGAAATCTTGTGTTTGGGTGGTAATGGTTCTCTGAATTTTCTCAGCATTTTATTGGTTTTCCTGGGTCTTGTCCCAAACCATATGACATTTAGTTTCAGTTTGTCAATAACATTAAATTACTTGCTGGGATTCTGTTGGCTTGCATTGGATCTATGAATCAAGATTGGAAATATTCATATTTTAATAATATTGAGAATTCCTATCCATAGACATGGAACATCCTTTCATTTGCTTAGATTTTTAAAATATCTTCCATCAAAGTTTTATAGTTTTCTGCACATAGATTCTAGACATATTTTTGTCAAATTCATGACTGAGTTTTTCTTCTTTTTTTCTTTTTTGAGTTCAAATGTCAAAGATATCGAGTGGAGGAAACCACTCAATATATCAAACTGATTGATGGTGTTTACAACAGATTAAATTGATTGATGTTGTTTACCATAAGGATATAGCTGTTTACTTTATCTGTACTAATTCAGTTTCTTATGGAAACACAGAGCTGAGTCTTGCTTTTTTTAATACACTCTTACAGTCTCTTTTAATTGATGCATCTAGCACATTCATATTTAAAGTAATTATTGATATATTTAGATTAATATCTACCATGTTTTTGACAGTTTTCAGTCAATTTCACTTGTTATTTTTAAACTTCTTTTTTCTGCCTTCCATGTTTATTTTTGTTTTATACAGTGGTGAAGGAATCAAAACTCTATCTGCTGGAAGGAAATGGTACAATTTAATCAGAACATTTATCAGGAGATTTTGAGGCAATTTGGATAATTAGAATAGACTTCTCTGAGCAAGTGAATCTGAAATTGGAAGGATTAATAGGAATTAACTAGTTAAAGTGATGTGTGTGTATGTGTGGGGCTGATGTTAGGATATACATGCAAAAGGACCTTCTGACAGGAGTGAGATGATGCTTCTAAGAAAATAATGTGAGATTAAACCACAACTATCAAGTAGAAAGGTAATTCTCAGTGCTCCTGGAGAGGTCAGGTTTACTGTTCAAAGAGCCTAGGAGGCCTAGTCTCAAAACAATGAAAAGTCTTACACCATTGAAAGGTATGGGCTTTAAGGGAGGTGTGCAACAAAATTCTTTTTAATAAATGGTCACTCTCTCAGTATGAAAAATAAATTTTAGGATGCAAGAAGAAAACCATAATGATATTTATTAGTCCAGGGAAAGGTACTGATAGGTTGAACATGGGTGATGATGAGGAAGTTGTAGAGAAGTAGACAATGCTAAGAGATATACTAAAAGATAAACTCTCTCTCTCTCTCTCTCTCTCTCTCTCTCTCTCTCTCCACTCCTCCTTCCCTCTCTCTTTGCATGGTTTCTGTTGTTAAGTCCAATGTAATTCTTATTCTTAGTTCACTACTGGTAAAGTGTGATTTTTTTTCTCAGCATTCTTGCAAGATTTTCTCATTGTCTTTAGTTTTTCTACAGTATAAATATGATATGTGCAGATGTAGGATTGTTGGTATTTGTCCTGGGTAGTGTTCGGTTAGCATCCTGGATCTATGGTTTATGACTTCAATTAACTTTGAAAAATTCTCAAAAAAAAAAAAAAAAGAAAAATTCTCCATTATTATTACCTGAAATGTTTCTTCTCATTTCTGTCCTCTACTTCTGATATTTTTATTGCATGAATATTACACCTTTTGTAATTATCCCACTCTTCTTGTAGGTTTCTTTCAATTTTACTTTTAAATATTTTTTTTCTCTTTTTATTATCATTTTGGGAAGTTTTAACTGACTTGCCTTGAAGCTTACTGATTCTTTTTTGGCCATGTCCAGTTTATTGATGAACCCAAAACAAATGTATTCTTCATTTTTTTTCCAAGTGTTTTTGATTTCCAGCTTGCTCTTTTTAAGTTTATGACACTTATTTTTTCATTGTTTTTAGTTTTTATTTAAATGCTAGTTAAATATATGGTAAAATTGGTTTCAGGCATAGAATTCAGTGATTTTTTTAATAAATTATTTTTTATTGGAGTTCAATTTACCAACATACAGAATAACACCCAGTGCTCATCCCGTCAAGTGCCCCCCTCAGTGCCAGTCACCCATTCACCCCCACCCCCTGCCCTCCTCCCCTTCCACCACCCCTAGTTTTTTTTCCCAGAGTTAGGAGTCTTCCATGTTCTGTCTCCCTTTCTGATATTTCCTACCCACTTCTTCTCCCTTCCCCTCTATTCCCTTTCACAATTATTTATAGTCCCCAAATGAATGAGAACATATAATGTTTGTCCTTCTCGGATTGACTTACTTCACTCAGCATCATACCCTCCAGTTCCATCCACGTTGAAGCAAATGGGTATTTGTCGTTTCTAATGGCTGAGGAATATTCCCTGTATACAGAGACCACATCTTCTTTATCCATTCATCTTTCGATGGACACCGAGGCTCCTTCCACAGTTTGGCTATTGTGGACATTGCTGCTATAAACATCGGGGTGCAGGTGTCCCGGCGTTTCACTGCATCTGTATCTTTGGGGTAAATCCCCAACAGTGCAATTGCTGGGTCAAAAAAAAAAAAAAAAAAGAATTCAGTGATTTATCACTTAAATAAAACACCCAGTGTTCATCACAAGTGCCTTCCTTAATCCCCATTACCCATTTAGCCCCTCCCCCCACACACACACCTCCCTCCATCAACTGTTATTGCTTTTGATTCTTTCTTGGAGTTTCCATTTTTATACTTATGTTCCTCATCTAGTCTTAATGTTGTCTACTTGTATCTTCCCACGTGAGTCCTTAACATATTAGTCATAGTTATTTTAATTTCCTTGGGCTGTGTGATAATGGAATCTGATTCAGATGACTATTTTGTCTCTTCAGACCATGCATTTCTTGGTTTTTAGCATTCCTTGTAATTTTTTATTGAAAGCCACATGCAATATATTAGGTAATTGTACAGGATATAAATAGGCCTTTAGTGAGAGTCTTTGCGTTAATCTGGCTAGAAGTTAGGCTGTGTTTAATGTTTGCTGTAGTTTTTTGATACCAGAATCCACCTTCCTCTGTTGGTCTTAAAAAAAAAAAAAAAAAATGATGATTTGTTACTTGTATCTGTTGTGAAATGATCACTGCAGTAGGGTTAGTTAAATGCTTCTGTTGCCTCACATAATTACCTTGTGTGTGTGCGTGTGTGTTTGTGGTGACTTTCAAGTATACAATACAGTATTGCTATTTATAGCCACCATGATATACATTGGATCTCCTGAATTTATCCATCTTAAAACTGAAAGTTTATACCATACCCTTGACCCACATCTTCCTATTTTCCCCATTCCCTCAGTCCCTGGTAAACACCATTCTATTCTACTTCTATGACGTTGACATTTTTATATTTCACACAGGACTGAGATCATACAGTGCTTGTCTTTAGCTCTCTAAATTATTTTGCTTAGCATTATGTTCTCAAGATTTATCTATGTTGTCACAAATGTTAAGATTTCATTCTTATGTCTGAGTAATATTCCATTGATAGAAAAAAATTGCTTTTTTTAAGAAACTCATTTTAACTTGTGTGAGAGGATATCTCATCATGATTTCTGATTTACATTTCTTTGATTTGCATTCTCTGAATCAAGTTGCATTGTATAAGCATCTTTTCATGCTGTTGACCATTACATCTTCTCTGGAAGAATGTCTTTTCAGATCCTCTGCCCATTTTTAAATTGGATTTTTTTTCTATTGAGTTATATGAAGACCTTATATAATCTGGATATTAATCTCTTATCATAAAGATAGTTTGCAAATATTTTCTCCCATTCCATAGGTTGCTTTTTTGTTTTGTGTATTGTTTCTTTTGCTTTGGAGAAGTTTTTAGTGTGGTATAGTCCCACTTCCTTAGTTCTGCTTTTGTTACTTACACTTTTGGTGTCCTGTCCAAAAAATCATTGTCAAGAACCATATCAAGGAGCTTTTTCCATTGTTTTCTTGCAAGATTTTTATGGCTTCTGGCACTATGTTTAAGTCTTTTTAGTCCATTTTGGGTGAAATTTAGTGAGTAGTATAAGAGAGAAGTCAAATCATTCATCTGCATGTGATTATCCACTTTTCCCAAAATAATTTAAGAGACTATCCTTTCCCCATTCAGTATTCTTACATCCCTCTTCAAATGTTATTTGACAATATATACAAAAGTTTAATTCTGTTCCATTTATCTATTTATTATTTATTTATTTATTTATTTATTTATTTATTTATTTATTTATTTTTACCAGTACCATACTCTTCTGATTACTATAGCTTTGTGATACAGTTTGAAATCAGGAAATGTGATGACTTCAGCTTTGTACTTAGGAATGCTTTGACTATTCAGTTTTCTGTGGTTCCATTATGGATTTTAGGGTTTTTTTCTATTTCTGTAAAATATGCCATTAGAATTTTTATAGAGATTGTGTTGAATCTATAAATGGCTTTGGGTAATATGGACTTTTTAACAACATAATTTTTTTCTGATCTATGAAAGTGAATCATCTATTTATTTGTGTATTCTTTAATTTCTTTCACCAAAGTCATAGTTTTCAGTGTATAAGTCTTTCACCTCCCTGGTTAAAGTTGTTCCTAAATATTTTATTATTTTTATACTACTGTGACTGGGATTGTTTTCAGATATTTTGTTGTTACTGTATAGAAGAAACACCGGAGATGTTGACTTGATTTCTGCAACTTTTCTAAATTTGTTGATTAGTTCTGAGAGATTTTTGATGGATCCTTTAGGATTTTCTCAATATTAAGAGCATATATACATATAATTTTACCTCTTCCTTTCCAGTTTGGATTCCCTTTATTTCTTTCTCTTTCCTAATTGCTCTGGCTAGAACTTCCAATACTATACTGAATAGAGTGGTGGGATTGGGGCACCCTTGTCCTGTTCCTGACCTCAGAGGAAACCATATTAATGATCTGAACAGACAGAGGCTTACTAAAATATAACTTCCTCAGTGAAGCATTCTTTTAATACCGTACTTAAAATTGCAGCCTCATGTACTGTCTAGATATCACTTGATTTACTTTCCTCCGAAATTCTCACTGCCATTTATTCAATTTTTTTTTATTTTATGTGTTATCTGTGCTTTATTACATTAAAATTTAAATTCTACAATGCCAGAGATTTTTGCCTGTTTTGTATATTGCATTATTCTCCTCACCAAGAACTGTACCTGAGATAGGGCAGTTCTCAGAAAAAAATTGTCAAAGAAATTGAACAAACTCCATTTCAAATGAAGAAAGAGTGTCTCCTATACAAGTTGGAATGGGGTGTGATATTGAGGGTTTGCATTTCTTCTTAAACTGGGACAAATAATCTCAATGTTTTTAAGAGCCATATATGTAATTTTAAAAGTCTGATAAAACGTTTTCATGAGAGGTTATACTAAGAATAAGGATGTTGATTTTATAAATGGCTTTTGGCTTTAAACATTAAAAGCATTTTTGTGGGAATGCACAAAATGTTTTCTCTACTATTTGAGAAAAAGTAAAGAGGCTTTTAAAAAAATCATTTTAAAATTATTTATATTAATAATAAAATTGAAATGTGGTAAAGAGCTGATGGTATAGCAATGAAGTTGTACATTTAGTGAATGTTTATATGCTTTTAGCTTCACTAAACAAACTAATATTTCTGACATTGAAAATTAATATGTCCTTACATCCTGCTTTAGAAAAAGTATTCCATCTACACATTGGTTATATTTGTCTTTTCCATTTATGTCCTGGCCTTCTTGCCCAGGGCAAAAGAGTGAAAAAGAGCTAGTAATGGTATTTATTACAAAGAGTAATCAACCATAAAGACTGTAATTGAACACACAAGTGTAGTCATTACATGATTAATTACTTTGGTGAATCAGCCTCCTACATATATCATAAAAATATTCAAAGGAGCTAGAACAGAGTGTACAAAAAGCAGACTTTTCATCAGCATAATCACTGCCATTCGTGGCTTGTTTTCAATGTTTCTCAGTTTTCATAATTTTTCTTCCCTGCTAATCCTCTATATTAACTACATTTTAAGATAAATGTTTAGATGATTAAGTGTAGCAATGCAGGCATTGGATGAGGTCAAGTTTTTGTCACACGCACAAAAGATTAAACTCAAAGATTTATTTGGCATCTTATGTGTCTATTATTGATTGATATATTACTGTACTCATTTCTAATATTTCTGTAATGCTTCAGTTTAGTAGCAGTATATTAATACAATTTTTTCTCAAGTTAAAACCACTTCAATGCCATATGCAAAGCTCTGGAAAAATAGTACAGAGAATAAAGTCAAATTTGATGAAAGTGATTAATAGGAAATAATTTCCTTTGCCTTAGATGTTGTCATGTCTAGATATAAAATCTAGAACTTCTATAGTCATTCTATAACCTTGAGGGGAATTAACCTGAGGGGGAAAACTATCATACTTCAGAGGATGTCTCAGAAAAGTGAGAAGAACCCAGATTTTGGATAATGTCATTAAAGTATTGATACAAGTAAAGCAAGAATATGCCCTGAATCTGAACTTTGAGGCTTCTCAGGATGTTTCTCTGCTCAGAAACCCATAATGACCCTAATTACACCTATGCTGTTACTAAAATAATTTATAACAGAAAACAACAGGAATTTACTTTGGATTTATAACTCAGAGTGATCTTTAGCTAGTCTCACTCGTCCAATCACATTACTCATTCTCATCCAAAATTGCAATAGAAAATTTCTTAAATTTGTGCTTTGATTGAAACACCTATTGGATGATATATCTTAGCTCTTATCTATTTGGTAAGAATAGAGGTAGCCACTTCCATAACCCTCAGATTCCTTTCCAGTGATTCTTGCCCCCAAACTGGGCATTTCCTAAAGCTGGTATGTATATGTATCCCCTTAGATTTCAGAAATGACTCTAAAAACATTCCATTCACTCTATTTTTTTTTAATTTTTTTTAATTTATTTATGATAGTCACACACACACAGAGAGAGAGAGAGAGAGAGAGAGGCAGAGACATAGGCAGAGGGAGAAGAAGCAGGCTCCATGCAGCGGGAGCCCGATGTGGGATTTGATCCCAGGTCTCCAGGATCGCGCCCTGGGCCAAAGGCAGGCGCTAAACCACTGCGCCACCCAGGGATCCCTCACTCTCTTTTTTTAAAAAAGATTTATTTACTTGAGAGAGAGAGAGAGAAAGAGAGTGCAGAGCAGGGGGAGGGATGAAAGGAGAGAGAGAATTTCAAGCAGACTTTGCACTGGATGTGGAGCCCGATGCCAGGGGCTCAATCCCATGACCCTGAGATCATGACCTGAGCCAAAATCAAGAGTTGGAAGCCTAACCAACTGAGTCACCTAGGTGCCCCAAATTCCATTCAATCTCATAGTTCCAATAAATCATAAAGGTATAAATAACTCTGGAGTACTGGTGATCACAGTTTCTGTTAGGAAGATTAAGAAAATGGAAATTCATCTTAATTGGAAGACAGATAAAAGCAGCAAAATTAGCCAGAGAATAGGAAAATAATAGAGAAGTTTGACAGAGAATATTATACATTACATATTGTCACATACAGAAATCATGTTACATACTGAAAATGGAAGAGAAAGAGGATACATAAAAGCAATCAGATTGAATATGAAATTGTTTTTTTTCTTTACTAGGAATTGACAATATAGCTATGTATATTTAAAGTAATTTGATATACACACATTATATAATGATTTCCAATATTGAGATAATTAACATATCCATCGCCTTACCATGGGTAATTATTTTTTTGAGTGTCTACTAAGAATGCTTAAGATCTGCTCTAAAAAACATTTAAGTATATAATACGGTATTATTAACTATAGTCACTGTGCTGTGCATTAGCTCCTCAGAACTTAATCTATGAACTGAATATGTGTGCCCTTTGACCTCTAACATCCTATTTCTTCCTTCCCCCATCAGGCATTAGCAAACATCAGTTTCTCTGATTTTTTTTTAATTCTATATGTGATACCATACAGTCTGACTTCACTTAGCATAATGCCCCCCAGATTCACCAGGTTGTTGGAAGTTTGCAGAATTCCCTTTTGAAAATTTTTTAAATTTAAATTCTAGTTGGCTAACATACAGTGTAACATTAATTTCAGGTGTACAATTTGGTGATTCGACACTTCCATACAACACCCATTGCTAATCACAAGTATACTCCTTAATCCCCATCATCTGTTTGACCAATCCCCTTACCCACCTCCCATTCGGAAATTCTCAGTTCTCTATTTCTTGATTTGCCTCTCTTTTTCTTGATTTGCCTCTTTTTCTTGATTTCCCTCTATTTCTTGATTTGCCTCTTTCCCCCCCTATAATCATATCTTTTCTTTCTTAAATTCCACATATGAATGAATCCATATGGTATCTGTCTTTCTCTGTTCGACTTGTTTCACTTGTTAATAATCTCTAGCTCCATCCACATTATTAGAAATGGCAAGATTTTATTCTATTTTATGGCTGAGTAATATACTATTGTGTATATATACCACATCTTCTTTATCCATTCATTGGTTGTTGGACATGTGGACTCTTTCCAAAATTTGGCTATTATTAATAATGCTTCTAGAAACATTGTGGTTACATGTATCCCTTCAAATTAAAATTTATGTATTCTTTGGGTAAATATCCAGCAGTACAATTGCTGGATCCTAGAGTAATTCTATGTTTAACTTTTTAAGGAACCTCCATACTGTTTTCTGAGTTGGCTGCAGCAGTTTGCATTCCCATGAAGAGGGCAGCAGGGCTTCTTTTCTCCACATGCGTGCCAATACCTCAGTTACTTTATTATCAATTTTTGCCATTCTGACAGGGTCAAGGTGCTATCTCATTATAGTTTTGACTTGCATTTCTCTGATAATAAGTGACATTGAGCATCTTTTCATGTGTCTGTTGGCCATCTGTTTGCCTTCTTTGGAAAAATGTCTATTCATGTCGTCTGATCAACTTTTAACTGGATTATTTTTATAAGTTCTTTATATATTTTGGATACTCTTTCTCAGATATGTCATTTGCAAATATTGTCTCCCATTTTCGTAGGTTGGCTTTTAGTTTGGTTGATTGTTAACCTTTACTGTGCAGGAGATTTTTATATTGATGAAGTCCCAATAGTTTATTTTTGCTTTCTTCCCCTTGCCTCAAGAGAGTTATCTAAGAAGTTGGTATGGCTGATGTCAGAGAAGTTTCTGCTTGTGTTCTCCTCTAGGATTTTAATGATTTCCTGTCTCACATGTAGGTCTTTCATCCATTTTGAATTTATTTTTGTGCATGGTGTAAAAAAGTGGGCCAGTTTCATTCTTTTGCATGTTGCTGTTGAGTATTCCCAGCACCATTTTTTGAAGAGATTGTCTTTTTTTCCATTGGATATTATTTTATGCTTTGAAAATTAATTGACTGTGTAATCTTGGATCCATCTCTGGGTTTTCTATTCTGTTCCATTGATCTGTGTGTCTACTTTTGTGCCAGTATCATACTGTTTTGATCACTATAGCTTTGTGATGTAACTTGAAGACCAAAATTGTGATGCTTCCAGCTCAGCTTTATGTTTTCAAGGTTGTGTTGGCTATTCAGGGTCTTTTGATGTTCCACACAAATTTTAGGGTTGGTTGTTCTAGCTCTGTGAAAAATGCTGATGGTATTTTGCTAAGGATTGTATTATATGTGCAGATTGTTTTGAGTAATAGACATTTTAAAAATATTTGTTCTGATCCATGGGCACAACATGTTTTTCCAGTTCTTTGTGTCAGCCTCAGTTACTTTCATAAGTGTTTGATAGTTTTCAGAGTATAGATCTATCACTTTGGTTAGGTTTATTCCTAGGTATTTTATGGTTTTTGTTACAATTGCAATTGGCATTGATTCCTTCATTTCTCTTTCTGCTGCCTCATTATTATCATATTGAAATGCAACAGATTTCTGTATGTTGATTTTGTATCTTGTGACTTTACCGAATCATGTATCACTTCTAGGAATTTTATGGTGAAGTCTTTTGGGTGTTCTACATAGAGTATCATGTCATCTGTGAATAGGGAATATTTGACTTCTTCCTTATCAATTTGGATGCCTTTCATTTCTTTTTTGTTGCCTGCTGTGGCTGGGACCTCCATTACTATGTTAAAAAACACTAGTGAGCATCCCTGTCTTGTTCTTGACCATAGATAAGAAGTTCTCAATTTTGAACTACTGAGGATGATATTAGTGGTAGGTTTTTTTTGTATATCTAATTTATTATGTGCAGTTATGTTACTTCCACCCCAACTCTGTTGAGGGTTTCTATTATGAACTGTACTTTGCCAAATGTTTTTTTTCTGCAATTATTGAAAGGATCATATATATGCTTCTTATCCTTTTTCTTACTAATGTGGTGTATCATGTTGATTAACTTTTAAATATTGAACCGCCCTTGCAGCCCAAGAATAAATCCCATTTCATTTATTGTAAGTGATTCTTTTAAAGTACTGTAGGATTCAGGTAGCTAGTATTTTATAAAGAATTTGTGCATCCATATTCATCAGGGGTATTGGCCTGTAGTTCTTTTTATTCAATGGAGTGTTTATCTGGTTGTGGTATCAGGACAATGCTGGCCTCAGAATGAATTGGAACGTTTTCCTTCCGTTTCTATTTTTTGAAATAGTTTGAGAAAAATAAGTATTAAATCTTCTTTAAATGTTTGGTAGAATTCCCCTGTGAAGGACTGGACTTTGGTTTGTTGGGAGATTTTGATTACTGGTTCCATTTCTTTGCTGGTTATCAGTCTATTCAAGTTTTCTATTTCTTCCTATTTCAGTTTTGGTAGTTTATATAATTTATCCATTTCTTCCAAGTTGTCCAATTTGTTGGCATATGGGTTTTCATAATATTGTCTTACAATTGTTTCTATTTCTGTGGTGATGTTGTTTCTCCCCTTTCATTTGTGATTTTGTTTATTTGGGTTCTTTTTCATTTCTTTTTGTCAAGTCTGGCTTGAATTTTTTTTTTTTTTCAAAGAACCAGCTCCTTGTTTCATTTATTTGTTCTATTGGTTTTGTTGTTCTTGTTGTTTTTAGTTATATATCATTTATTTCCTTATTCTTTATTCTTTCCTTTCTTCTGCTGGCTTTAGGTTTCATTTGTTCTTCTTCAAGCTCCTTTAGATGTAAGATTAGGTTATTTGAGATTTTTCTTGTCTGTTGAAATAGGCCTGTGTTCTTATATACTTCCCTTCTTTTTTTAAAAAAAAAGATTTTATTTATTTATTCATGAGAGATACACAAGAGAGAGAGGCAGAGACACAGGCAGAGGGAGAAGCAGGCTCCATGCAGGGAGCCTGATATGGGACTCAATCCCGGGACTCCAGGATCACGCCCTGGGCCAAAGGGAGGCACTAAATTGTTGAACCACCCAGGGGCCCCCATATACTTCCCTCTTATGGCTGCTTTTGTTGCATCCCAAAGGTTTTGGACCATTGTGTTTTCATTTTGTTTTCTGTATTTTTTTAATTTCTTCTTTGATTTCCTGGTTGACGCATTCATTTTTTAGTAGCATGTTGTTTAACATCCATGTATTTTATGGTCTTTCTAAATTATTTTTTTACAGTTAAGTTCAAGATTCATAGTGGTGTTATCAGAAAAGATACAATTTAGATTGTGATCTCAATCTTTTTGTTGTTGTTGAGGCCTGATTTGTGACCTATCTGTGATCCATTCTGGAATGTCTCAGGTGCACTTAGAATGTGTATTCTGCTGCTTTAGAATGAAATGTCTTGAATATATCTGTTATGTCCATCTAGCCCAGTGGTTATTCAAAGCCATAGCTTTTTGTTGTTGTTGTTGGTTTTCTTTTTTTTTTTTAAATATATTGTTTGTTAAAAAAAAAAGATATTGTTTGTTTATTCATGAGAGACACAGAGAGAGAAGCAGAGACATAGGCAGAGGGAGAAGCAGGCTCCCTGCAGGGATCCTGATGGACTCAATCCCAGGACCCCAGGATCATAACATGAGCCAAAGGCAGCCACTCAACCACTGAGCCACCCAGGTGCCCCTTTTTCTTGATTTTCTGCTGAGATTATCTGTCCATTGATCTAAGTGGGCTGTTAAAGTTCCTCACTCTTATTGTATTATTATCAATGTTTCTTTTAAAAAAAATATTTCTTATCTATCTATCTATCTATCATCATTTATTTATCTTTGGTTTAAAATCTATTTTGTCTGATCTAAGTATTGGTACTCCAGCTTTCTTTTGATGTCCTTTTCCATTATGAAAGTTTTTCCATCCTCACTTTCAATCTGCAGATGTCATTATGTCTAAAACAAGTCTCTTGCAGGCAGCATATAGATGGGTCTTGTTTTTTAATCCATTCTGACATATCTTTTGATTGAAGTGGTACATTTACATTCAGAGTAATTATTGATAGGTGTGTATTTAGTGCCATTTTATTGCTTGTTTTGTCATTGTTTTTTGGAGATTTTCCTGTTGCTGTTGTCTTTGTCACTTTGGTCTCTTTTCTACCTAGAGCCCCCTTTAATATTTCTTGCAGGGCTGGTTTAGTGGTCATGAGATTCTTTAGTTTTTGTCTGAAACTCTCTCTCCCTCTACTTGGAATAATAGCCTTGTTGGAATATAGTATTCTTGGCTTTGGATTTTTTCCCATTCGGCACATTGAATACAATATGCCACTTTCTTCTGGCTTGTCAAGTTTCTGCAGCTAGCCTTGTGGGCGTTCCCTTATAAGTTAGGGACTTCTTTTGTCTTGCCGCTACTCAGATGTTTTCTTTATCAATATATTTTGAAAATATAATTACAATATATCTTGACCAGCTTTTGTTGATTTTGATGGGAATTCTCTGTTTCCTGGATCTGGATGTCTGTTTCCTTCCCCCAAATTAAGGGGAAGAAATAAATATTCTGCCCCCTTTCCTCTCTCTTCTTCCTCTGGGACTCCTATAATACAAATGTTACTATATTTGATGGGATCACTGAGTTCCCTAAGTCTATTCTTGTGTTCCATAACTCTTTCTCTCTTTTTTTGTTCACCGTCATTATTTTCTATTATTTTATCTTCCAAATCACCTATTTGTTCCTCTGCTTCTTCCATTCTTGTGTTTATTGCATCAAGTGTGTTTTGAATCTGTTACTACATTTTTCATTTCTTTAAGATTTATTTATTTATTAGAGCACAGGTCAGGGGGAGGAGCAGAGGGACAAGCAGACTCCCCCACTGAGTAAGGAGCATGATGCAGGGCTTAATCCCAGGACCCTGAGATCATGATCTGAACTGAAGTCAGATGCTTAACTCATGGAGCCACCCAGGCACCCTACTGCATTTTTCATTTCTGACAGTTTTTTAACTCTCTTATCTCTATGGAAAGGGCCTCTCTGAAGTCTTTCATTCTTTTCTTAAGCTCAGTGAGTATCCTTATGGTTATTGTTTTAAATTCTCCATTAGGCATGTTACTTATATGTATTTCACTTAGATCTCTGGCTTTGACTTTACTTTGTTCTTTCATTTTGGATGAAGTCCTCCATGTTGGTATTTTGTCTAAGTTTTTGCTTTCTTCTCTTAGAAAAGCCCATTATGTTTCCTGATCCTGACATTAATGGCTTTATGAAAAAGAGGTCATAGAATTAGGGCTTCAGGGAGTGTCTCTGATGTTTGCTGCATGTACTCTGCCTTTGTGTTTTGATTGCTCTATCCCTCAGGCCAGTTATCTGTGGAGGCTCTCTACCTTCAGTGGGCAGTGTTCTGTCCTTGGCCAGAATGTGGTGGGTTTTAACTAAATATGCTCTGGTCTGCTTGTTAAATGAGAGCTGATATTACTTTCTCTAGAACCGAAGCTCTGCAGAATTCTCTATTCAGGAGATGTAGCATGGGCAGGGGTTTCTGCTGGTCTTCTAGGGAAGGGCTCATTGTGCTGACACTGAGGCAAGCTTGACAAAGAAGGGAAGTCACATCAGAGTGCAGAGGTGTGAGACTTGGTGTAAGCAGGTTAGGCAGCCAGTATCAGCAATGTGCTGCTTACTACAGGTGGCTCTGTATTTATACTGGGGGCAGGAGGAGGGAAATGACACCAGCTGTCTCCTTTGTCCCTGGGGAGGCATCTTTGTGAACTCTCCCTGTCAGGGAAGTACTCCCAGAAGAGCAAATAGCCTCCCCACTGTGTGCCCCAGGCATTTTTCAGATCACTGTTTCCACACAGCTTGCCTCCGGGTTGTTGGCCTGTTTTCTCTGAAGGAATAGATCAGTGCCTGTAGGTCTCTGTCCCAGCCAAGCCTACAGACCATTAAATAAATCTTCAGTCTTTAATTAAGCCCTACTGTTTGTAAGAACTCACCAAATTCAGCCCCTCTCATTTTTCCAGTCAATGGTTTTGGGGAAACCAAATGACTTGGGCATTCCCCTGTGTGCTCTTCTTTATCTCACCTTTCTCTGAGACCACATCTCCCTCCCTCCACAGCACCCATGAGCCATGTGTCTCCAAACCATGTGTCTGCACTTCCTACCTTCTTCAACGAGGCTTTTTCTCTCCCTTTAGTTGTGGGGTTTGTACTGTCAGTCTTCAAGTTGAATTATGGGGTATTTAGAATGATTTGATAGTGATCTAGTTCTGTTTGAGATATGAGACAAGCCTAGGGTCCTCTTACTATGCTGCCATCTTAACTCCTCTCTCAAAATTTCCTTCTTTCTTATGGCTGAATAATATTTAATCATGTATGTATACCACAGTTTTTATACTTGTCAAAGGACATTTAGTTTGATTCTGTATCTTGGCTATCGTGAATAATCCTGCAATAAATTGGTGTGTATATATCTTTTCAAGATATTAATTTCTATTTCTTTGGGTAGACACTCAGTACTGGGATTGCTGGATCCTACAGCAATTTGATTTTTAATTTTTTGAGAAATCATCATACTGCTTACCAATATGGTTGTACCATTTTTTTTTTCTGGTTAAATTTTATATTTTCACCAATAGTGTATAAGGGTTCCCTTTTCTCTGCATCATTATCATTAGTTATCTGATTTCTTTTTAGATAACCATTCTAATAGATGTGAAGTGATATCTCATTGTGATTCTGATTTGTATTTCCCTGATGATTAGTGTTGAGCAGATTTTCATAGATCTATTGGCAATTGGCATGTCTTTTTTTGAAACATGTCTATTCAGGTCTTTGCCCATTTTTAATTGGATTATTTGCTTTTTTAAGAATTGTATGAGTTCTTTATATATTTTAGATATTAACCCCTTATTAGGTATAAACAGGCATATACACCAGTGGATTAGATTAGAGAGCCCAGACATCAACCCATGTATATATGGCCAACTAATTTTTAACAAGGGTGCCAAGAACACAAAATAGGGAAAGGAGAATCTCTTCAATAAATGATGCTGAGAAAACTGATCTATACACGCAAAAGAATGAAACTGGACTGCTATATTACACCAGTGACAAAAATGAACTCAAATGGATCAAAGGATTAAATGTGAGACCTGAAATCCGAAAACTCCTAAAAAAAATTTTCAAGGAAAATATCCTTAACATTGGTTTTGGAAATGATATTTTTGGGATAAGTTTCAAGAGCACAGGAAAAAAAAGAAAAAACTAAAACAAACAGAACTATATTAAAGAGCTTCTTCAGACCAAAGAAAATGATAAGTAAATAGAAATGACAATCTATTGGTTACATTTTTTCATATTTTATAAAATAAAAATATATTAATTACAAAAAAGAAAAATCTTAGTAGATTTTAATAAGAGTTAATTTGCAAAACTATGAAAAGAATGATAAACTTCTGAGGAAATCACCAAATGTAGCACAAAGATAAAAAAATTATGAAAATATCAATGTCTTGAGAGAAATGGAAAACAGAAAGGAATAAAGCAGTAGGAGTTGAAGAAGAATTAAATATGGAGTGAGAAAAAGGTTAATATTTAAAGAGAAATTGGTATATGTTTTATAAAATGCTAGGGGAAGGGAGAAAGACTTCTCAGATTGATTAAATATCCTGAGTCCTGAACAAGACCAAGAAGGCATTTACCATTGGAAAAGAATCATGACAAAACAAAAATTCAGTGACAAAATCTGAACAGCTACCAGAGAGAAAAACAGATTATACCAAAGAAAATAAAGTTGGACTAACTATATAATTCTACCCTTTAATAAAAAATATCAAAAGGCCATAAAATGATATGTTCAAAGTATTGTAAAAAACAATTTTTTTTCTAGAATTTTACATTTGAGGAAAATAAAACATTTAGATGACCAAATACAGAGAAGTTGTGGTGCCCTAAGCATATTTGGAAAGAACTAAAACTACACTCCATTTAAAATAAAATTAAACTCAGAAAGGACTGGTAAACTACAAGTATTAAGGAACAAAGAAATTATTAAACACATTGGTACATCTCAATTGCCATTGGCTATAAAAACATAATACTGGGTTCTCAGTGACACCTGGGTGTCTCAATGGTTGACTGTACGCCTTCGGCCCAGGGCGTGATCCCTGAGATCAAGTCCCATGTCAGGCTCCCTGCATGGAGGCTGATATTTATTTATTTATTTATTTATTTATTTATTTATTTATTTATTTATTTCTGGAGTTCAATTTGCCAGCATATAGCAT
Source organism: Canis lupus dingo (assembly GCF_003254725.2). Classification (NCBI taxonomy): domain Eukaryota; kingdom Metazoa; phylum Chordata; class Mammalia; order Carnivora; family Canidae; genus Canis; species Canis lupus. Next base: position 4,498,828 of record NC_064258.1, read on the forward strand.
AACACCCAGTGCTCATCCCATCAAGTGCCCCCCCTCAGTGCCTGTCACCCAGTCACCCCAACGCCCTGCCCACCTCCCTTTCCACCACCCCTAATTCGTTTCCCAGAGATAGGAGTCTCTCATGTTCTGTCTCCCTTTCTGATATTTCCCACTCATTTTCTCTCCTTTCCTCTTTATACTCTTTCACTATTTTTTTTATATTCCCCAAATGAAAGAGACCATAGAATGTTTGTCCTTTTCTGATTGACTTATTTCCCTCAGCATAATACCTCCAGTTCCATCCACGTCGAAGCAAATGGTGGGTATTTGTCATTTCTAATGGCTGAGTAATATTCCATTGTATACATAAGCCACATCTTTATCCATTCATCTTTCGATGGACACCGAGGCTCCTTCCACAGTTTGGCCACTGTGGACATTGCTGCTCTAAACATCGGGGTGCAGGTGTCCCTGTGTTTCACTGCATCTGTATCTTTGGGGTAAATCCCCAGCAGGGCAATTACTGGGTCGTAGGGCAGATCTTTTTTTTTTTTTTAATTTATTTTATTTATTTATGATAGGCACACAGTGAGAGAGAGAGGCAGAGACATAGGCAGAGGGAGAAGCAGGCTCCATGCACCGGGAGCCTGACGTGGGATTCGATCCCGGGTCTCCAGGATCACGCCCTGGGCCAAAGGCAGGCGCTAAACCGCTGCGCCACCCAGGGATCCCTCGTAGGGCAGATCTATTTTAACTCTTTGAGGAACTTCCACACAGTTTTCCAGAGTGGCTGCACCATTCATATTCCCACCAACAATGCAGGAGGGTTCCCCTTTCTCCACATCCTCTCCAACATTTGTTGTTTCCTGCCTTGTTAATGTTCCCCATTCTCACTGGTGTGAGGTGGTATCTCATTGTGGTTTGGATTTGTATTTCCCCGATGGCAAGTGATGCAGAGCATTTTCTCATGTGCATGTTGGCCATGTCTATGTCTTCCTCTGTGAGATTTCTCTTCATGTCTTTTGCCCATTTCATGATTGGATTGTTTGCTTCTTTGCTGTTGAGTTTAATAACTTCCTTATAGACCTTGGATACTTGCCCTTTATCTGATACGTCATTTGCAAATATCTTCTCCCATTCTGTAGGTTGTCTTTTAGTTTTGTTGACTGTTTCTTTTGCTGTGCAGAAGCTTCTTATCTTGATGAAGTCCCAATAATTCATTTTGCCTTCATGGATGTATCTTGCAAGAAGTTACTGTGGCCAAGTTCAAAAAGGGTGTTGCCTGTGTTCTCCTCTAGGATTTTGATGGAATCTTGTCTCACATTTAGATCTTTCATCCATTTTGAGTTTATCTTTGTGTATGGTGTAAGAGAATGGTCCAGTTTCATTCTTCTGCATGGGGATGTCCAATTTTCCCAGCACCAGTTATTGAAGAGACTGTCTTTTTTCCAGTGGATGGTCTTTCCTGCTTTGCCGAATATTAGTTGACCATAAAGTTGAGGGTCCACTTCTGGATTCTCTATTCTGTTCCATTGATCTATGTGTCTGTTTTTGTGCCAGCACCACACTGTCTTGATGACCACAGCTTTGTAGTACAACCTGTAATCTGGCATTGTGACGCTGCAGTCTTTGGTGTTCTTTTTTAATATTCCCCTGGCTATTCGGGTCTTTTCTGATTCCACACAAATCTTAAGATGATTTGTTCCAACTCTCTGAAGAAAGTCCGTGGAATTTTGAAAGGGATTGCATTAAATGTGTAAATTGCCCTGCGTAGCATTGACATTTTCACAATATTAATTCTTCCAATCCATGAGCATGGAATATTTTTCCATCTCTTTGTGTCTTCCTCAATTTCTTTCAGAAGTGTTCTATAGTTTTTTAGGGTATAGATCCCTTACCTCTTTGGTTAGGGTTATTCCTAGGTATCTTATGCTTTTGAGTACAATTGTAAATGGGATTGACTCCTTATATTTCTCTTTCTCCAATCTCATTGTTAGTGTATAGAATTGCCACTGACTTCTGGGCATTGATTTTGTATCCTGCCACACAGCCAAATTGCTGTATGAGTTCTAGCAATCTTGGGGTGGAGTCTTTTGGGTTTTCTAGGCACAGTATCATGTCATCTGTGAAGAGGGAGAGTTTGACTTCTTCTTTGCCAATTTGAATGACTTTTATTTCTTTTTGTTGCCTGATTGCTGAGGCTATGACGTCTAGTGTTATGTTGAATAGCAGTGGTGAGAGTGGACATCCCTGTCTTGTTCCTGATCTTAGGGGAAAGGCTCCCAGTGTTTCCCCATTGAGAATGATATTTGCTGTGGGCTTTTTGTAGATGGCTTTTAAGATGCTGATGAATATTCCCTCTATCCCTACACTCTGAAGAGTTTTGATCAGGAATGGATGCTGTATTTTGTCAAATGCTTTCTCTGCATCTCTTGAGAGGATCATCTGGTTCTTGTTTTTTTCTCTTGCTAATATGATCTATCACACTGATTGTTTTATGAGTGTTGAACCAGCCTTGTATCCCGGGGATAAATCCCACTTGGTCATGGTGAGTAATCTTCTTAATCTATTGTTGTATCCCATTGGCTAGTACCTTGTTGAGAATTTTTGCATCCATGTTCATCAGAGATATTGGTCTATAATTCTCCTTTTTGGTGGGGTCTTTGTCTGGTTTTGGAATTAAGGTGATGCTGGCCTCATAGAACGAGTTTGGAAGTATTCCATCTCTTTCTATCTTTCTGAACAGCCATAGTAGAAGAGGTATGATTTCTTCTTTAAACGTTTGATGGCATTCCCCAGGGAAGCCATCTGGCCCTGGACTTTTGTGTCTTGGGAGGTTTTTGATGACTGCTTCAATTTCCTCCCTGGTTATTGGCCTGTTGAGGGTTTCTATTTCTTCCTGTTCCAGTTTTGGTAGTTTGTGGTTTTCCAGAAATGCATCCATTTCTTCTAGATTGCCTAATTTATTGGCATATAGCTGCTCTTAATAAGTTTTTAAGATCGTTTGTATTTCCTTGGTGTTGGTAGTGATCTCTCCTTTCTCATTCATGATTTTATTACTTTGAGTCTTTTCTCTCTTCTTTTTAATAAGGCTGACTAATGGTTTATCTATCTTATCAATTCTTTCAAAGAACCACCTTCTGGTTTTGTTCATCAGTTCCACAGTTCTTCTGGTCTCTATTTCATTGAGTTCTGTGAGTTCTGCTTGAATCTTTATTAACTCTCTTCTTCTGCTGGGTGTGGGATCTATTTGCTATTCCTTCTCCAGCTCCTTTAGGTGCAAGGTTGGCTTTTGTATTTGAGTTCTTTCCAATTTTTGGATGGATGCTTGTATTGCGATGTATTTCCCCCTCAGGACTGCTTTGCTGTATCCCAAAGATTTTGAACAGCATCTTCATTCTCATTAGTTTCCATGAATATTTTTAACTCTTCCCTAATTTCCTGGTTGATCCTTTCATCTTTTAGCAGGATGGCCTTTAACGTCCACATGTTTGAAATCCTTCCAAACCTCTTCTTGTGATTTAGTTCTAATTTCAAAGTAGTATGATCTGAAAATATGCAGGGGATGATCCAAATCTTTTGGTATTGGTTAAGACCTGATTTGTGACCCAGTATGTGATCTATTCTGGAGAAAGTTTCATGTGCACTTGAGAAGAATGTGTATTCAGTTGAGTTTGGATGTAAAGTTCTGTAGATATCTGTGAAATCCATCTGGTCCATTGTATCATTTAAAGCTCTTGTTTCTTTGGAGATGTGCTTAGAAGATCTATCGATTTTAGAAAGCGCTCTGTGCAAGTCACCAAGTGTAAGTCTATTATTATCTAAGTATGTCTTAACTTTAGTTATTAATTGATTGATACACTTGGCAGCTCCCACATTCAGGGCATAAATATTGATGATTGTTAGGTCTTCTTGCTGGATAGATCCTTTAAGTATGATATAGTGTCCCTTTTCATCTCTTATTACAGTCTCTGGGATAAACTTTAATTTATCTGATATAAGGATGGCTACCCCAGCTTTCTTTTGAGGACCATTTGAATGGTAAATGGTCCTCCAACCTTTTATTTTCAGGAGCCTGCCTCTCCCTCTGCCTGTGTCTATGCCTCTTTCTCTCTGTGTCTCTCATGAATAAATAATATTAAAAAAATACTGGGTGCTCAGGGTTTTCAAAAAATTAAGGATTTAAGCTTTTGTAATATTGTATCCTAGGTATTGTGATAATTTCCCTGCAACCAAGTACATAAAAATGCCAGATAAATTACTTCAGAAAGCCATTTTAGTATATAATACTCTAAGTCAATCAGAGAAGGACAAATGCCATATGACTTCACTCATATGTGGTCTTTAAGAAACAAAACAAATAAGCAAAAGAGAAAAAAGTGAGGCAAACAAAGAAATAGACTCTTTATAAAGAAGAAATTGATGGTTACAGAAGGGAGGAGGTGGGGGGGTAAAATGTGTTGGGGATGAAGGAGTGTACTTGTGATGAGCACTGGTGAGGGTGTGGGAGTGTGGAGTCACTGTATTGTACACCTGAAATTAATATTACACTATATGTTAACTAGTTGAAATTTAAATAAAAACTTTTAAAAAACATCCTTTTTAAATTCACAGCTAAAATTGTAACAAATAAAAGGAAATAAAGGTGATTAAAGAAATACCTGAAATTTATAAACTAGATTATCTTTCTTTAAAAGACAGAACATGTTTTAAATAAATAAAAAAAAGGCAAGGCAGATATAAAAAGCAGATGTTTCTGGGGCACCTGGGTGGCTCCGTGGTTGAGTGGCTGCCTTTGGCTCAGGGCATGATCCTGGGGTCTTGGAATCAAGTCCCGCATCAGGCTCTCTGCATGTTTCCTGCTTCTCCCTCTGCCTATTTCTCTGCCTCTCTCTATGTGTCTCTCATGAATGAATGAATTAATTAATCCTAAAAAAAAAAGCCAGACAGACATTCTGTTTTCCTCCATGTTGAAATATGCTGCTTCTAGCCTAATGCAGTGAATACATCTCAAAACATGTTAGATTTGTAGTAATTTCTATTTTTTATTTTTACCATATTTTTCCATATTAAAAATTAGCTTTATATATAGTGATTCAACAATTCTATACATTATTCAGTGCTCATCATGGTAACTATACTCTTAATCCCTTTCCCCTATCTCACCCATCCCCCACCCACCTTCCTTCTGGTATCTGTTTGTTCTCTGTAGTTAAGTCTGTTTCTTGCTTCATCTCTTTTTCTTTGTTCATTCATTTTCTTAATTCCACAGATGAATGAAATCATTTTTCTGAGTGATATTTAGTAGGAGTTTGCACATAGAATACTTTGTCAATATTTGCTTTGAAAATGTCTTTGTATTGCTCAGCCTTGTATGATAATTTTGCTGGATATAAAATTCTGAATAGAGAGTTATTTTTCTTTGAAAATATTTTGTCTTCTGGTATCTTTATTCATTGAAAATGAGCTTAACATTAATTATAGTCCCTATGCAGATAATCATTCTATTATGGTAGCTTTTAATATTGTATCTATTCTTGATGTTCTGAGCATGTAGATGTAGATTTATTTTCTTTATCACTGCTTAGAAATTTACATTTGCTATCAGTGGAAAAATTCTGAGCCAACTATTTTACAATGTATTCAAGATTTACATATGAAATGAAGCTCCTGTCATCCACTATAGCAATTAAGTTAATAACATGTAATGATGGGTTCCTCTGTCTTCCTTCTCTGTATTATTTTCCCTCTCCACCAGCAGTATTTCCTTATTTTACAAGTAAACTACTTATACCTGAATCCTCCCTTTGGGGAAACCCAATCTAATAGAAATTATAAGTAAAATGTCTTTGCTTTCTCCTCTTTTTCTTTTTTTCTCCTCTTTTTCATAACCACCTAATGTGGAAGCACCCCAGTTCTCAGTACATGGGTTTCCCCCTTCTCTTCTACACTTAAGTTTCTGGTTATTTTATCCAGCCATTGGCTTTGAATACAATTTTAAAAGATCTTAAAAATACAGGCTCCTTCTCTAAACCCTGAACTAAAATACTCACCTAACCTGTATGATACCTCCATTTGGAGATAAACACTTTAAACTTAGCATGCCTATAATTGAACTGCTGAATTCCTCCAACCAACAAAATCACTACTTCTCATCCCTTTCTAGTTTCTGGCCACTTATTCATTCCAATAGCTCATACCAAAAATTCTTTAGGCATTTTAGTATTAGTTCTCTTATCCACCATATCCAATGCTGTCTTATCCACTTAAAAAATATATCCAGGATCTGGTTACTTCTCTACAAATCCTATTCCCACTCAGGTCCAAGCCATCAAATCTCCTGCCATTATTAGCATGGAAGTATCCTAACTTGTCTCCTTGCAATCACACTTGCTACTCTGCAGTCTGTTTCTATGTCATTTACAAAGATCGTTTGAAAACATATGTCTAATCATGTTACTCTTTCTTACACAAATTATCAGTGCACTTTCACCTCTCTCAGAAAAATCCAAAAATCCTACATTGGCTGTAACTCCACACATAAGGTATTCTATCATCCCTCTGCCCTTCCCTCCTCTACTCTCCCACTTTGGCCAGAGCATACTTCCTTCCTGGAATGTTCTATTCCCAACTGTCCTAATGCCTACCCCTCTCACCTTCTTCAATAATTTTTAAAATACCATTTTCTTTGTGGAGCCTGCATTGAAGATCCTGGTTAAGACTGCAAATCGCCTCCACCCCATTTATATATATTTTGTACTCTTTACTCTATTTTTGTTTTTTATTTTTGTTTTTTAAAGCACTTATTAACTATTAATATACCATATCTTTAACTTATTATATTTAATGTATTAATCTTTCTACCAAATATTTTTTTCTACCAAACAAATATAGCCAAGTTAGACAGAGATTTTTCTTTTAATTTATCATGTCACACAAGTAGCTAATAATACATATTAGGTGGTCAATAAATATTTGTTAAGTAAAGGATTATGTGTCTGTGTTTCCATGAAAAGTTCTGAAAGAAAAAACAAGTGACTATTGATGAGGATATTTAATTACATCTTATAGCAGAAGAATGAAGCCATTGAGAGAAGTTATATGAAGATCCAGGAGAGAATAATAGATTACATAATGTAGTATTATAAGAATTACGAAGGGATCAAATGAAGTTCATTGATCCAAAATGATAAATTTTCAGACTTCCCAGGTTCAGTGGTGAGAATATATAAACATAATCATTCAAGTGCACACATTATATGATACATATAGTTAAAATTAATAAAACATCCTAATATAGTCTCAAGTTGTGGTGTTGAGCCACATGTTAAACCAAAAATTTAATAAAAGTAACAGAATTGCCTATTTCCTGACCTATTGGGACTTATTACCTGAAAGATATATGCACCAGTAAGAGAATAAATTATGCCATATTTAAGAATTTTAATAAGGTGAATTTACTACATCCCATCAAGGTATTTAAATATGTATCTGCTTTTTCATAGATTTGGTCATTTTAGAGTAAGTTCATGTTTGATTCTGATTATCTTCAGCAAGTAGTCTACAAGAACCATGTGGAAATAATCTAGTCCTAATCTGTTGTTGTTATTTTTTCCATTGAATTATTTCTAAGGCACTACTCGATATTTCCTTATACTCCCTTTTCATCCTGAAGACTTTCCTGTTATTACACTTGGCAGGAATTTCACATTAAGCATTGATCAGTATTATGGTGCTCATTTTAAATAGAAACAATAGTGTGCATGCTACAGTTTTATTAATTAAATATACAAATGGTCTCTTTCCAAGTTTTTATGATGATCTGGAATTTACCCCAGAAATTAATTAAGTCTCTTTTTTACCATAACTAACTACATGAATCATGAAAGCTTGTGGAGATTAATTCTAAATTATTATATTGTCAACGAGACTGTATGATGAAGTTAAAATGTAAATGACAAAAGAAGATAAATCTCTAATTATTCTGAAATAATTATTTTGATTATCACCATATTTGATTGTATTGCTTCTGTAATATTATTTCCTTCAGAAATCAGACACAGATTCTAACTGTAATCTCTTCAAAGATGAGAGTGCTTCGTTTATCCAGAAGTCATTCATGCAACAAACTAAACTTCCTTAAAATAAAACCTCAATAAATCTGAGATAAGTGAAGCAAAATGTTTCTGAACAGCCACCATAGGTAGCAACCAAGGCAGAAAAATGATACGCACTTGTGGAAAAATGTGAACACATTTAGGACACTATAATAACAAACATATATGCATTATTATGGCTCAAAAGGTTACATAACTGAAACCTTATTTTGTCATGGATATTTCCTTCAGAAATATGTATCATTTGTTTAGAATTAATTCAAAAGACATTCTGATAAAATTAACATGTGTTGGGATGGGATGTTTCAACAGGCAGCCTTTTGGCAACAGAAGAATTAGTTTTACATAGTGTGTTAATAGATATATCTAAGAATTCAAGTTGAGAAACTTTTAAAAGCAAAACAAATTTTTAATATTATATATGTCTGTGGCTTATAATTTACTTAAACATATTTAAGCTTTTAGAAAGCAGAAATTTTAAAATTTTACTATTATTTTTTTCTAAAAATAAAAATCCATTTTGATAATATCTAAGGCATCTGTGCTCAAATCAAATATTTTTCCTCTGGAAAATGAAAGATTTTTAGTTGTTTATTTAGGCCTATGAGTTAATTATTACAGAGATCATTATTTTGCATATCGATAACCATTTGCTCCAGAATCATTTTTTGATGACTCTATATTCTCCATTAAATTATTTTTTGAAATCTATAGAAAATAAATTGACCATAGGTGTATTTGTTTATTTCTGGACTTTCTATTCTATTTCATTGATCCTTGTGTTTATACCTTCAAAATACCACATCAGGCTGATTACTGTAATTTATGGTAAATCATGAAATTATGAACTGCACATTCTTTAACTTTGTACTTCTTTGTACAAAGTTGTTTTTGTTCTAGTTTGATTCCTTTCCATATAAATTTTAAAATTCATATGTTAGTTTCTACAAAAATATTAAATGCTTGTTGGTATTTTGATTGATACTTAAATTTATAAGCCAATTTGAGGAAAATTGATATTCTACAAATATTGATTCTTCACATTTATAAAACTAGGATATATTTAAAATTTTATAGCTTTACTTTGATTTCTGTCATCAGTCTTTTATTGCAAATAGGTCTTGATAGCAGCAAATATATTTTGTTAAATTTATATAGAAGTTCTTTTTTTCTGATTTTTTTTATTGACATATAACATTAACTTAGTTTCAGGTGTACAATATAATGATTCAGTATTTATTTGGTGAAATGATTACCACAATAAGTTTAGTTAACATACATCTCCTTGCTTAGCTACAAATTATTTAATGTCATGAGAACATCCAAGATCTCTTTTAGCAAATTCCAAATAAACAATACAGTATTATTAACTATAGTAAAAATGCTCTACATTATATCCCCATGAATTATTCATTTTATAACTGGAAATTTGTACCTTTTGACTACTTTCAACCTTTTGACTACTACCCTCTACCCCCAACTCTGGCAACTGTCAATCTTTTCTCTATATCTATGAACCCATTTTTTTGTTTGTTTTATATTCCACTTACAAGTGAGGTCATATGCCATTTGCCTTTCTCTCTCTGATTTATTTTACTTAGCATAATGCTCCCAAAGTCCTGCCATGTCTTCACAAATGCCAGGATTTCCTTCTTTCTCATGAACTAATATTCTATTATATGTATGTACATAGACATATATATGTAAATCTTCTGTATCTTTCATCCACTGAGAGACACTTAAGTTGTTTCCTTGGCTACTATGAATGGTTTTATTTATATAGACTTCTAAGTATAGTAAAAAGTAAATTCTAGCACCAAGAATGGATAACTAGATAGTAGAACTCTGTAAAATTAATTCTAAGTAATTGAAAACATTCAACAAATTTTAAAAGGAATTAAAGAATATAGGATATTGTATACTTAAAATAATAGTAAACAAAAAACATATACACATTAAAGACAACAATATAAACTAAGAGGTAGGAGTTAGGACATAGTAACCAGACATTGTTCTCATCTTATATCAGAAAGTGATGATAACAAACTGGTAGATCAGTGAATATATATATTTAATTTTGGGAATAGATAATAAAGAAAATATAGATGCAAAGATTCAAATATGTTAAAATGTTATACATAAAATTAATGAAGTTTACAAGAGTATTTTCCCAAACCACTAGAGAAAACAAAAAAATAGCATCTTTCTATATTACTAAAAATAAGAAGCAGTAAGGAAATATCAAAAACTAAAAAGATACAAAATATAACTGAGTTAAAATAAATACATTTGCTACATAATTAAGTGTAAATATACTGAAATTATCTATTAAATTACCAAAATGGATAAATCCTATCATACAACAAATTTTGTTGTTTATAATAGACCATCTTAAATACAGTTTCACAGGAAGTAAATATTGAGTGAACAAAAACAAAAAGAGAAGGTATATATTAAAAAAATATTTGATAGACAGGTATATATTAATTAAAAGTTCATAAATAAGGTAAACTTGTCATTGTTAAAGTGTATAAAATTACATAATACATAAATAAAGTAATAAGAAAAAATGTTTTTAGAAATGTTCATACACAGCCTTCAAAAGTAGACATAAGGACATTTGAATATTAACTGAATATGATTATAATTATAATTTGAATTATTATTATTTGAATACTGTAGTTGGTTTAGGTTTTTGCATTTAATTCTAGCGCTTCAACACAGAAAATAAATATTGCACTAGAGCCTTTGTAAAGTTTTAGAAATACATAATAAAAAATTTAATTATAGGAATCAGAAATTCAATTATCAAAATATAATGAGATATAAATTAATAAAATAATTATGGAAATGTTAACTGAAATCTTAGAAACTACAGAATCCATCCTAATAATTAATTTTAAAAATACCCTGTAATTAGAAATATCAGAGAAAAACAATGATAGAAATCTTTCATGCCATTAGCAAAAATTGTACACAGAGATATTTATTGTATTAAATACTTTTATTTTTAAAGCATTATTATAAACTAACAGAGAAATATTGAATTATGTTAGAAAAGCCAGCCAAATTAATTCCTTTGAAAATAAGGGAGTATAATAACATAAAAGGTATCTGTATAAATGTGCTTGACAAACAGTACTGGTTATTTGAGTTTCTTAAAACTATGAGAACCTCTATCATCTATAAATCATTCTCTGTAACTTTGTTTCCCTTTATCTGTGTGTGTGTCTCTCTCTTCTTTCCTCTCCTTCCCTCCAATCAAACCTATTTGTACGTAGTGCTCTATCACCTTAAAGGTTAAGAAATTCTTTTCTATATTTTATGACATCTGAACTTGTAAATCAGAAGGTACAGATGACATGTTTTATTTTCTTAATTTACCAAAAAAGAAGCATTTTACAGAAGTTAATTTTCTTTTATTCCAGTTTTGATATCTCATTGGGTATGAGAACAAGAAAGAGGGACAGTCATAAGCCAGAGAATACGCAGGGAAGAAGTGGGGAGAATTTGCTTTTCTTCATCTGGAACATTCTGAAAGAGGAAGGGCAAGGATCCTTGAAGAGATGGGCAGCTTGTGACTATGTAGTGAAACTCCTAAATCTTCCATTAAAACTAAAATTACTGATAGATATGTTTTACTCGAACATTACCTGAAATAAATGGCTCTTTGCTCTACTTTTCTAAGGAAAAATATTCTCTTCCTTCCCTGAATACATATTCAGATTAGAAATTGCTTTACATGGAATCTGGTAGTCAACTTTTCTGAGTTTTGTAACCTTCTGATTACTCTCTCTGTTGTGTGTTTTCCTCTTTGATCCTTCAGTTAAATTATGTTATGAAGCATACTATTTTATATTTAAAAATATTATGGAGTTTTATAAGATTTATAATTAAATCATTGTCAAATTAGTGACCCATACACAGAAATTTTTTCCTCATTGTGTAATTTGATGAAAGTTGTAATAAGCTCTTTTATCAATTTTTTAGCCTCATTGTACTTTGCAATTTTAACATTTCATCATCTATGGTTTGGCACCCTAGATAGCTCATTTTAAGAGGTTTAGTCCTCTTTAAAAAAAAAAGTAATTCATTTTCATATTATAAAAATTCAAAAAAATCAATGCAGATTTACTCATACCCGGCAAACCTATCTTAATTATGTAGCTTCCACAAGTGAGGAAATTGAATTAATTCTTGCCTAACTCCTTAATAAGAGCTAGATTACTATTATATATATATATATATATATATATATATCCCTCTTCAGTGCTTAGTTGCCTCCAAAATATTATCTTCCATAATGATGATAATGTATGAAATCACTTCTGCAGTGTTCTTTGTGATCATATATGTACAGATTATTTTATGATTATAAATGTAAATCTTTTGGCCTGGGACTTTTATCTAATTTGAAATGTTTAGATGATTTTTCATACTTTCTCACTTATCAGGACCTGCAGTTGCCTCTTTTTAATTTTACTTATGCTCTTCAGAATCTATAAAGGTAAAATACAGGAGTTTTATTGTACTCCCACTCCCATTTTACTAAGTCTTTGTTATTATTGATGATGATGTTACTATGTGTTTCAAGAAAAGGGAATCTTTTATTCCTATTGCATTTCTTGCTAGGCACATGATCTAATAAAATTATTTTTTATCGTTTATTTTATTCTATAAGTTACTTTTAAAAGAACAGTCTTTCTTCATTGAGTACACCACATTTCACATGATCAGGTGCCTGGGTGGCTCTTTTGGTTAGGTGCCAGACTCTTGGTTTCAACTCAGATCATGATCTTGCAGTCATGAGCCTACTTCAGACTCAGCACAGAGTCTGCTTCAGATTCTCTCTCTTTCTATTCCCCTCCATTTGTGCTCTCTCTCTTTCTCATATAAATACAAAAATAAAATCTTTTTTTAAAAATTGGATGATCAGAAATACAATTTTCATAATTTCCCAGACTTATGAATTGTATTAAATTATAAAGCTTGTTGCAGTCCTGCTGTGTTTGAGTAAGAAATGCACCGCATCACCTATGGTGTATTCTTGGTAAAATGCTTAGTTTGAATGTAGCCTCCCAGTTTATAGACATTACAGGGATTTATTAAATGAGTTATACTCTGCCCCAAGAAAATAATAAGAGATGTGCAGAAGGCTTGGCAATTTTTTAGGGGAAAATTGGCCTGTTCTCTTCAAAATCCCAATGCATTAAAAAATGTGGTTGAGAAGGAATGCTGTAGATTAAAAGAAACATAACATCTGTGAAAAATAATTCAAGATGTGGAACTTATGTACATACTAATTTGATCAGGTCAAGGTCCAACAAATCATTATTAAAGATATCTTTGGGAAAACATGAATATGAATCTGCTGTTGGATGAATTCAAGATATTATGATTTATTTTTAGTTGTTAAAATTATATATTGACTCAGAAGTTAAGGAAGTTTGTTTTAAAATGACACTGATATCTTTCTATGGTTGTCTGGATTAAGAGCAATTGGGAATCAGGGGCTCCCTACCTCTTTCAGAGTATAAAATTAATCATCCATTATAATGAAATATTTTACAAATTTACAGTTGATCCTCATTATTTATGTTACATTTATAAAGTTACAGTGAACACTGAATTAGTGAATACTGACACATTGCTCCTGGGGGAAATGCAGGGTTAGGTTCCTGCAAGCTCTGGTCATAATATTTTCATCAACCAGTCAATCTTTAACCCGTTTTGTGTGTATTTCTATTTAACAACACCTTATTTAATATATATTATTGATTAATTAACACAGAACTCACAGTGAATAGCACTGTAACTCATGTCTGAATGAAACTCACGAAACATATGTGTATTGTCCATAACATATATCATGGGAATTTTGGAACAATAGACAGCACTTCAATACCATGCTTCAAGGACATTTTAGGCAGGGAAATTAACAAAATCAAATGTGAAAAGCATTGAATTAAATAGAAAAAGGATGCTTTTGATAGCATGAGAACTGAAACAAGAAAACAGAGCATTGCCTTATTTGACCTTAGCTAGGAACACACATACCTATTGGATGGCTAAAATTTGTTAGAGTTCAGTGCATGCGCATGTCTGTGAATAATGAAAGTGGTACAAGTATAGATTTGGGGACACAAATTTTAGTGAATAGGCAACTAATGAGAATTGACTCTGTATGCATAGCTTGATAGTATTACTATGCTATCATTATGAACATCAGCATCATCTATTCAACATTAATAATAGATAAATAATGTGTATAACTATCATTTTATTAATATAATTTTTGTATAAATGCAAATGATATAAATACTGTGAACAAGACCACTAACAGTTCGGTCACACTCTAAACTGAGCAATTAAAAAATACACATTTCAAAAATTGTAAATATAGGGCAACAAAATTAAAAGTATTTGACAGGTAACCTTTACAAAGTCCAAATATATTAGAAAATTTAAAATCCACTGTGTTTTTTTAATTCAATTTGCCACTATGCTTTTAGATTCAACTTACAGTGTCAAAAGCTGTCAACAACATCACTCCCACTGTAATTACACAAAAGTGAGAAATATACAAATTTATAACTTTTTTTAAATGTAGTCAGAGAGCGAGAGCGGAGACTGCAGAACAATCAACCAGCCTAAAATCTAAGGAAAGATAGACACTTCCAAGGAGGGATGGGAGTGAGCGCTGCTTTATGTGTGTAAGAGTACATAAAGAAGAAAGGTAAATAGAAGATAGTTTTATCAAATTGCTAAAGACCAAAAGTGTCCCCACCGACCAAAATTAACATAAATGGCCTGAGATTGCTACCCTTAAAAAGGCATGCTTGTAAGTTTGGGCTTCAGCTTGTGTCTGGGTACTTGAATTTTGGGAGGAGTCCCAGCATTCTGTAATAAGAATGGTTTCTTGTGCCTAAATTTTGCATATACTGTGTTTTTTGTGGAACATCTGCTTTTCTTCCAGGAGTCTGGAATTTTGATAAATGTTAGGCAGAGATGGGATCCCTGGGTGGTTTAGTGCCTGCCGTTGGCCCAGGGTGTGATCCGGAAGACCCGGGATTGAGTCCCACATCGGGCTCCCTGCATGAAGCCTGCTTCTCCCTCTGCCTGTGTCTCTGCCTCTCTCTCTCTCTCTCTCTCTCTCTCTGTGTCTCATGAATAAATAAATAAAAGCTTTAAAAATAAATGAATAAATAAATCTAGGCAGAGGATGTTGATAGTCCCCACTAAAAATCTTGGGCAATGAGTCTGTAATCAGCTTTTCTGGTAGATAACATTGTATAAGTTGCTACAAATTATTGCTAAGAGGATTAAACATATTAAAATGGACATTTAACAGAGAAAGAATCATCCATAAAAAATAAACCTGTTAAGAAATATCCTCAGTTTTTACTGTAGAAATTCAAATTTAAAAACCAAGAAGTACTGTTTTATCGTTAACTAACTGGTAAAACTCTTAGAATAGTTGTGGATGAAACGGAATAACTGTGTTCTTTAGAAATCCATATGACACTATCTAGTAAACTTAAATATGTAAACATAGTTTTAGTCAGTAGTGATATCTCTAGGCATTTTAGATTAATTCATGTTCATACACACACACACACACACACACACACACACACACACACATATGCAGTGTCAGGGACCATAAATAGTAGTGCAGTCATACAGTCGAATATAAATTTGATTAGAATATTTAAGTTTGCACATATTAATCTGACTAGAATTATTTTAAAATTCCTTTTCCTTCAAATATTTAAAGTAAATACATACCCATTATACAATTAAAGAAAGGTCCATAATATTTTTTTAAATCACCTATAATTTCATCAGTTGGCAATATTTATTATTTTTTCCAGTTTAATTTACGTAAGGATAAAGCTTATGCAGTTAGCCACCACTAGTTTTCCACTTATGTAGTTTTACTTTGGGTTAATCATTTAACTTCTTGAAGATTTTTCCTTATCAAAAAAGAAAGGATATTGTTATTAATAGTTTTTTTTGTCATACTTAATAAGGTAAGTTGTGTAATGCATCACATCATTTATCTTCTCTTTGTCTCTTTCTCCATCCTCCCTTTCTCCTTCCCTGTGTATTGATATCACACACACACACACACACACACACACACACACACAGTGTAGCTTGCCTTTGGGGGGGTTCCTTGTTATCTACTACTATATCTGTTTTAGACTCCAGGATCACACCCTGGGCCTAAGGCAGGCGCCAAACCGCTGAGCCACCCAGGTGTCCCATGCACCAAGTTAAAATACAGTAGAATTCAACCTTTTTTACCCCAGTTAGATTCCAAATTAATGAAGTCTCAATGAAATTAGACTGCAAGCCATTGGATCTACCATTGCATAGATGCTGCAAGCCTTATTTATTTGATCTCTACTTACTTCTTTCCTGGCTCTTTCTTTAGTTTATCAACTGACAGTAGCATAGAAAATTGAGCACGTGCTGTGCTTCTATTTTCTTCTTTGATAGCAGAGTTTGTAATATCACACAGCCTAGGTTGGCATGTTATCTTCCTCTTCCAATATACATCAGGCAAAATTTGAACAAATATTTTGTGATGAAACAACAAGAATTAGTATTTCTCTAGTCTATGATGACTGAATGCTTAGTATTTGCCTTGTGATCCTCTCCATTCAGTCAGTTCCATGGTTCATCTGTTCATTTTAATACACACTTCCAGGAACAAAACTCTGTATCAGTTGGAATTAAATTTATTCTGTATAACATCAAAAAGCAGCTACAACAAAAAAATAATAGTTACAGTAGATTTTTTTAATATTTCTTTTAAGTAATAGGATCCCAGATATAGATAAACCAGGGTTGATATGGTTTTTATGGAGTCTTTGGTGTCTTCAGAAGTATTGTCTCTTTTTATCTGTTCTTTTTTTTTTTTTTTTTTTTTTTTTTTTTTTTTTTTTAAATTTTTATTTATTTATGATAGTCACAGAGAGAGAGAGAGAGGCAGAGACACAGGCAGAGGGAGAAGCAGGCTCCATGCACCGGGAGCCCGACGTGGGATTCGATCCCGGGTCTCCAGGATCGCGCCCTGGGCCAAAGGCAGGCGCCAAACCGCTGCGCCACCCAGGGATCCCCTCTTTTTATCTGTTCTGTGGTCTTTTGTGATAAGTTTCCAAACACAAGGACTGGCTCATTTTCATGAGACAGCCATGGTAACTGTAGTCATCAACTCCATATCCTCAGAAGCAAGGAGGGAGAGGTAAGAATAAAACACAGAGTACCCAGCAAGGTCAGCCCTCTTTAAAGAGATTTTTGGGAAGCAAAATCCAGCAGTTTCTGTTTGAAAATAGAACTATATAATCTAGAATATGTCCACATCATTAATTAGTTTCCTGAAGGAAAACATAATGGAGAATATATAGTAAACAAGTAAGTGGAATTCTCTGATATATAACTGATATGTTATATTTCATGGGCTCTCAGAATATAATCAGTTATGAGGATGGATTGGTTGGTGTCAGCTTTACTCTCATGAAACTTTTTAGGAATTCTGTTGAAGTGCATATTTGCAAATTCCATCAAACATTATATGTTTCAATATATTAATTTCCTGATAAGCATACTTTAGTATTCTACTACATGGAGTCCACTTTCCACTTTTTATTTTATGACAAGTAACAAACACAGATACGGCTTTAAAAGAAAATGCCCTGCAGTAAATTTTAGATTAGATTTTGTTTTTTTTATATTGGTTCTACTGTTATTTTTTAATGGAATTTCCTGAAACAATAAAACAACTCACAAGATTAAGCTTTTTTAATGAAACCAATTTTATACGTTAAAATTAACATATTTTAAAAGATAACATTGCTTATCACTGCTATAATAGTGCTCATTTAGTGCTCATTTTTTGCACTACATCAAGTTTTATCTTGCTTTACAACTGGGAAAATATCATATATAAGATAAATTCAAACCAGATTCAAACAAAGCAATACTTTAAAAGCAAAAAAGAAACACTTGTTAAACAGCATTAATTGTGGTCAAATACACAAATATTATTTTTTCTTTTTTTGTGTTTCTACTTGACCCTAACATTAAAAGTCTGTATGACATTAGACACTTCTCAACACTCCAAATTTGAAACAGAAAAAATTCCATATGTGATCTGTAATAATAAGATTCACAATTGATCAATTCTTTCATGAGATCAACTGGGATTCAGGCAAGTTTGAAAAATGTCCCTTACACATCTCCTCCCACAACATCATATATTCGTCTTCATGGCAAAGGTGTAAATTAACAAAAAAATATTTTTTCTTAAGCATAGTGCACCAATGATCACACCGTTCTTCACAGTAGCTAAAAGGGAAGCAACCTAAGAGTTCATCGATGGTTGATGAATGGATAAACAGAAGTGGCATATACATACAATAAAACACTATTTAGCTTTAAGAAGAAATGACATTCTGACACATGCTTCAACATCAATTAATTTTGAGGACGTTATGCTGAGTGAATGAAATAAGCCATTCACAGAAAGATAAAAACTGTATGATACAACTTAAATGAGGTATTTAGAGCCATCAGATCCATAGAGACATAATGTAGCTGCATGTGAGCAGAAAATCTGGAGCCGACTTTGCTCTACAGATATGATAAAGGGTTTCCACAACTGTCAGCTTTATTTTTTTTAAAAAGAATTCACATTGCAGACAAAATACATTATACATGTAAGACCAGATATATGGCCTTGTATCTGATTTGGTAGAGTGTATAATTGTGCAGTTGTGTGTTTGTGTGTGTAACACTGTAGGTTGCACCTGTATTTAACAAAGGTATGAGTTCATACTTCCAAACTAGAAAACATGGCTGTGTAGTAGGCTTTCCATTTTCTTTTCCTTATTCATCATTGCTCTTTTCTTTAGTCTACTTCTAGCAGGAAGACTCTTATAAAGTTCTTAGGAACAGCTCATCTCACAGAATGCTATTAGTACATTGTTCAAATATTACAGTTAACATGAGTCAGTGGAGTTAGAGAGATATTAAATATTAATTTAAGACATGTGTTTTATGCTTTAATACCTCACTTTAAGGGAATCACTATAATGTATTCAAATGCCAGCATTTTATACCATTTTATTAAAATATCAAATAGAGGGCACCTGATTGGCTCAGTGGTTCAGCATCTGCCTTTGGCTCAGCTCATGATGCTGAGGTCCTGGGATCAAGTCCCACATCAGGCTCCCTACCAGAAGCCAGCCTCTCCCTCTACTTAGGTCTCTGCCTGTCTCATGAATAAATAAATAAAATCTTTTTAAAAATAAACTATCAAATAGAAAATGAACAGGGAAATATAAGAAACATTTTATATATCTTTTAATATATAACTACCATGTTTTAAGTAAGCAAAACATTTTATGACATTTTTTCTTTACATGAAATACACTTTATAGTGATCAGATGAATGAAATATCTTAATGATTTACTAATGTAATTTATAATATCAAAAACATGGATTCTAATGGCTATTTTTATTGATGCATAATATTTATAATTTAAGATGAACAGTATTTCACTAGCAAAATTACTATAGTATTTATGAATATGAACTGAATATTTATACGCAATAAAAGCATTAATATGGGAATAAATTCAGAAATTTAGAGACTTTGAAAATTATTACAAAATATTCCTTCCACTTAAGTCATCAGCTGTCTGTTTTTATCTTGGGATTTGTAGCATGAAGAATTGCAGCAAGTGGAATTACAGAATCTGAGAAAGAAGTCTAAATTGCCTGGTATATGTACATTTCAAAGATGTTCAAAGGAACATGATTATCCCATCTGCAATTCAGTTTCAAAATCTGAATACAACATACATTATTTGTCACAATTTCTCCTTTAGAATTCTATAAGCTGACAGCCCACACTTTAAGTTCAGAGTCTTCAAAAATATACTTACAGCACAAAAACAAGCTAAAATATTGGAAGATTATAAGGACTGCATTTGTCTCTCTGAACTTTTGTTTTCATAATAATGCTACATTATTACATATATAAACATATTTATGTAGTGTCTGGCATTGGGCAGGAGGCAAGTATTTGTTCAGTGAATGACTAATGATTTGATGTGGTTTAGCTTTGGTTGCTCATATTACAAGGCTTATGTTACAAATTGATAAATAAAGAAGATAAAGAGGGGTAGCCTGGGTGGCTCAGTGGTTTAGTGCTGCCTTTGCCCAGGTTGTGATCCTGGAGACCCAGGATCGAGTCCCACATCAGGCTCCCTGCATGGAGCCTGCTTCTCCTCTGCCTCTGCCTATGTCTCTGCCTCTCTCTCTGTGTCTCTCATGAATAAATAAATAAAATCTTTAAAAAAAATAAAATAAAAAAATTAAAAAAATAAAAAATAAAGAAGATAAAGAGAGATTATTGCATATCATTAATGCAATGCAGCATCTCATGACCTTTATTCTGTAACATGATAGGTACTATGATAGCTTTTAAAATCAGAGGATGGATATTGTTAGCATTCAGAAGTCTAATCGTGGGGGAGGAAGAGACGCTAGGAGTTGAAGATTGGGCAGTGAAGAGACACTGCAGTATTCTGAGTAGGAAGTATTATGATCCTAGATTATGCCAGTGGCATTTGAAATACAAAGAGAGGGATAAATATAAGACATTTTATGAAAAAAAAAATTCTTTTTCTTGTCTAATTACTATGGCTAGGACTGCCACTACTACGTTGAAAGAAGTGACAAAAGTGGGCATCCTTATCTTGTTCTAGATCTTGGAGAAAATTATTTTTCACGATTGAGTATGATGTTTGTTGCAGGATTTTGATATATGGCTTTTATTGTGTTGAGGTAAATCCCTTCTATACCTAATTTTTTGAGAGTCTTTTTTTATGAAAGGGTATTGAATTTTATCACATTCTTTTGCTGCATCTGTTAAGATGATCATGTGATATTTATTCTGAATTCTCTTATATGATTATTGATCTGTATATTTTGAACTATCCTTGCATCCAAAGGTCCCACTTGGTCCTGGAGCATGATCTTTGCAATGTGCTATTGAATTTGGTTTGCTAATATCTTGTTGAGAATTTTTGTATTCATGTTCTTTAGGATATTTGCCTGTAGTTTTGTTTTCTTCTGGTATCTTGGTATCTTTGTCAAGGTGATGCTGGCCTCATAAAATGAATTTGGAAGTGTTTCTTCCTCTTTTTTTTTTTTTTTTTTTGGAAGAGTTTAAGAATGATTGGTATTAATTCTTTAAATGTTTAGTAGAATTCACTTGTGAAGCTATCTGGTCTTTGGCTTTCATTTTTGAGGGGGCTTTTGATTACTGACAATCTCTTTATTTGTTATTGGTCTGTTAAAGTTTCCTATTTCTTTTCAACTTAGTCTTGGTACATTGTGTTTCCAGAAATTGGTCCATTTCTTCTAGGTTGCTTAATTTGTTGGTGTATAATTGTTCATAGTAGTTCCTTGTAATTTTTTTTGTTGTTGTTGTTATTTCTTTGGCATCAATTGTAATGTCTCTTCTTTCATTTTTAACTTTATTTCTTTGAATCGTTTCTCTTTTTTTCTTCATTAATCTAGCTAAGGGTGTGTCAATTTTATCTTTTCGAAAACTATCTTACTTTTCTCATTTTTTTCTATTTTTCTATATTCTCATTTATTTCTGCTCTTTATTATTTTCTTCCTTCTGCTAACTTTTGGCTTAGTTTGACTTTTTCTAACTCCTGAGTTATAAAGGTTAGGTTGGTTGAGCTCTTCTTTCTTAACATATGTGTTTTCAATATATATTTCCCTCCTAGTATGACTTTTTCTGTATTCCACAGGTTTTGCTGTGTTTTGTTTTTGTTTCATTTGCTTTGAGATATTTTCTAATTGCCTTTTTAAAATTTTTTGTCCCAATGGCTGTTTAATCATGTGTTATTTAATTTCCATGTATTGTGAATTTTTCCATTTTTCTTTTGTTACTGATTTTTATAGCATTTGGCTAATTAACTACAAGAATAAAATATGTTTGTGATTTTTTCACATTAAGCCATAAGAGAATGATGCAACTAGGAAAAAAAAAAAAAAACAAACAGAAGTCATTGGTTTGCCAGGGGACAAAGGAGAGCAAGAACTGATGGGGTTGGATGGAAGATTTATAATCCACTATATTTTAGGATGAATTCAGTTTATAGGAAGGATACAACCTTCAAATGAAAATGACCACAGATGGAAGCTACACTTAAAAATGTAATTGCTTCTTGAGAAATAAATGTTCAAGAAAATTGCATTTTGTTGAACATGACTTTAATGTAAAGGAAATCTGTAAACTTGCCTTAATCATAGAGAACATTGTAATACTTTTCTTTTGTCCTCATTGTTGGCATTACTTTATACAGATATGAGGGTTTAGGTTGTATGTGGTAGGTTGCATGAGGTTAATATATTGTCCACCACAGAGACTTGCTTTTACTGTCAGAGCTACTATTCTTCAACTTGAAAACTCAATATAAAAGAAGCTGGTCATCAATTTTCTTCATAAATATTAACTGTACTCTCAGCTCTGAAGTACTATCACAAAATAAGAAACTTATGTCAGGAATACACTTTCTAAAATGAGACAACTATAAATTTCTATCTTAACCTAGTGAAAGGAGGTAAAATAAAATGAAATTTTAGCCATCTCCACAAAACCCAGATTTTATAAAATTAAGCTATCCAACTAATGTTTACCACCTTTGAGATGACAGAAGAAATACTAGTTATCTACAGCTTATAAAATAAGATCCGTATGTATGTATATATGCATCCAGCACTCTCACTGGTAACATAAATTTAGTTTGTACAATTTCAGAAGTTTGTAGAGTTACCAAATAAAAATTCATTAGGTAGTGTCTCATTATAGCCTGGGGACTGAGGCTGCAAAGCAAGAGAAAGAGAATATTATCCAGGAAGACAAATGGAACTGCATTATAGCTCCTTAATTCCAAAGAAAATGAATCATTATTCATAATAAATTTATGGGGAAAATATTAACATAATAGTGTGTTTCAAAAGCCTGGTCTGTCTTATTTGACTGGAAACTTAGTTTTCCTCCAGGGCATATTTTATCATTTAAATTCTAGAAAAATGTGATGAACCTGAAATAATATTTGAAATAATAGAACCTAAAATTTATCTTAAATGAGATTAGACTATGCCATTGTTCCTAAAGGTATATGTCTTTTTTTAAACAGCTGTTGGGAAATAAATTTATTATTTCAATATCAATTCTAAAACAACCACTATGTATCTTTTGAGATTAATTGGCTTCTCAAAAATCTCCATCTATGTATTAAAAAAAGAAGAAAGCAAAGATATGCTCTTCATTGTAACTGAAGGTCTGTATCTGAGACAGTTAATACAAATACAAAAGCACACATTCAGAGATGCCTAAGGGATATTTAATAATTTCTGTTTTTTCATGAAATATTAGCTGGGTTTTTATGAGAGGTGATAGGGAAGCCTTGACTAAATATGGAAAGCATCTCATTTGTTTTATCTATATCATATTAACATAGATTTAAAAAAACTTCCACAAGGAAAAATTCAGAGTGAGATAGCACCTGTTATGTATGTTAGCATATTAATATTCAAAAGGGATCCTTGCTTTAGGATAACTTCAAATTCTTGTTTAGCTTCGTATTTACTAACAGAATATTTTACAAGAGGTAGAGTTTAGTGAAATCAAGAAAAATATATATGGTAAACTCTGGAAAAGGAAATGTGTCCTACATATCTCTAAGAAAGTAAGGATTTGTAATATTGGGACACAAAATATGTTTAACCTTTTCTCCTACGATTTCCTCTATATAAAATGATTCATTAAAAATTATTTTATAGGCTTGGATTAGTAATGAGTAAATTATAAAATACCTTATTATGATGATTATTAATAATTTATAAAACCTTAGGATGTAACAGAAGTAATCATATGGCTTGTATTTATATTGCATTTCATATATGTAATATTGAATTACACATAGTACTTCAATATATACAAGAAAAAAGGCAAGTTAAAATAATCTTTCCATCCTTGTCAATTTTCTTTAATTAGACTATTTCAATGTTATCACTTTGACCTAAAAGTTTCTTTACTGCACAGCATTACTGTCAGTGGAATTTTAAGTGTTTTGACTCTGTACTGTAAGTATAGGAAGATCGGATAGTAATTAGGGAGATGATGCCCATAGAGAAAAGAGCAAAAATAGCAGGGGTTAAAAAGTAGTGGCAAAAGGTAATAGAAAAGGGTCTTAGGCCTATTGTCACCTTCCTCACAATCTTCTTTTGTGATGCCACTACTCAAAAGATGCAAGAGCTTCTTTGTTCTCTGTTACAAATGGAGAGAACTCCTGCGTATCAGGAGAAAACAAGTGCTTTGGGGATCCCTGGGTGGCTCAGCAGTTTAGCGCCTGTCTTTGGCCCAAGGCGTGATCCTGGATCCCTGGGATCCAGTCCGATGTCGAGCTTCTGGCATGGAGCCTGCCTCTCCCTCTGCCTGTGTCTCTGCCTCTCTCTCTCTCTCTATCATAAATAAATAAAATCTTAAAAAAGAAAACAAGTGCTTTCTAATTCTTTATTCCCATCCTGAAAAAGCAAAATAAACATACAACTAAAATGATAGATATAAAAAATGGTTTGTCTTTAAAGTTTCTGGAATAGAGTATCTGTTTCAACTTTAATATGTCAGTTATATGTACCCTATTTACTTTAGAACAATATTAAAAAGAAACAAGTAAAATATTAAAGATTTTTTTCATAAAGTTAGATAAAAATAGATAAATTTAGTCATATGTTATTAAGAGTTCTTCATTTTTTAAATGACTTTACCTTTACCAAAGGATAATATCCCCCTGTCTATTTTTAACCTGGTCAATAAAATAAAATCCATGTATAACCCCAGGATATTTTTTCAAGTATAAGCTGAATTTATTCAGCTATCATATATTTTGTCATGGTTGGACTACACTATTAAAGATATATTAAAAATCAAACAGGAAATACTTTCTTTTCTCAAAGTCATTATTTTGAAGAGTGTCATGTTGGTAAAAGTATATTTGAGAGAGAGATGCTGTTATTAGTTATATTTAAATATTCTAAGTATTTGTAGGAATCAATATATTTTAAAGCAAAAAAAAATTTTAATAAAATAGTAACAATGTTTCCAGTAAAGATAAAGTAATAGAGACTAGATTTGCTTTACTGTCTGAAACAACCAAAAAAATGAACCAAATTAATGGAAAATTGTTTTAAAAACACTAGATATCAAGCAATGAAGAGCAGCAATCCATGAGATAAAGTAGCAAATAAATAAGGTGAACCCTATGAACAGCCAAATATACTATCCTGAATGAATTTCTAGGTTGTGCCAAGCAGAGAACCCAGGCAAAACCCAACTGTGTCCCTGAGATGAAGAACTGAAGTTGAGAGTACAGGTAGATCA
This sequence comes from Canis lupus dingo, assembly GCF_003254725.2. Lineage (NCBI taxonomy): Eukaryota > Metazoa > Chordata > Mammalia > Carnivora > Canidae > Canis > Canis lupus. The sequence goes on from NC_064258.1 coordinate 4,524,407, forward strand.
ACAGGTCTAGACCCCCTAAGACAGGCAACCTAAATAGAAATACTTGCACAGAAACAACACTCTATGCAAAATACAGATTAGCTCATGAATGTAAGAAGCTACTTGAAGCTAGAAAGGTTACAGATACTAGATATTATTAAGGATATAGAGTGCTTGGAATTCATATGGAGCCAGGAATATTGTAAATTCTCAATAGCTAAAATAGAAAGCTTCAAGATTAAGAATTGAATAAATATACCAAGACTCCTAGTTGATGAATGGGGAGTAACTAGCCTGAGCTGATGAATGGAGACTAAATAGCCTGAGGCCAAGCATTACACTGGTACTGCCCAATAAACCTTCAAAATAAGACTCAAAGGATTGAGCTTTTCCAGCTAAATTACTGAATTCCAAACAAAACACAAGAACACTTACAGGATTCCAAAACTATTCAACACGAAAGAAAATAAAATTCATGATGTCTGAATCCAATAAAATTTACTAACCATGCAAAACGCAAGAAAATACTCATAATGAAGAGAAAGATAAATCTATAAGCAGACTCTACACTAAAATATATTTTAGTATTAACAGACAAGAACATTACAACAGTTTCTATGAACTGTATTCGGTATATTCAAAAAATTAAGTGGAAACAAATGGAAGTTGCAAACAGTTACACATCTTAGAAATGAAAACTAGAGATAAATACATGAGATAAAAAATTCACTGAATGGTATATTCATAGCAGACAATCCACTGCAGAAGTAAACATTAGTGAACCTAAAGACATCATAACAGAAAGTATTTATAATTAAACACAGAGAGGAAAGATAATTTAAAAAAAAAAATGAACAGTGAGTTCAGGAATGAAGTCATGGAACCTAATATGTATAAGTAGATTCCAGAATAAAATTATGGCAAATGGAATTCAATACTATATAAACAGGACATACATCATAACCCATTGGAGGTTATTCCAGTTATACAGGTTTTTTCTTTGTTGTTGTTGTTGTTGTTGTTGTTGTTGTTTGGTATACAGGTTTTAAAACATTCAACAATTAATGTAATTTACCATATTAAGAAACTGAAAAATAAAAACCACATGATTATTGTAATTGATGCAGAAAAAGCATTTGACAAAATATGACAGCCATTTATGTACATCATATTTAATTATTGAGATAAACTGCCCCCTCTAAGATTGGGAGAGTGGCCAAAATATTTGCTTTCACTACATTTGCCTGACATTGCACGATATATTCTAGCTGGTAGAGTAAGGTAAGAAAAACCAATAGAATTATACAGAATGGAAAGAAACAAAAATAAGTTATCTTTATTTGTATGCAACATTCTATGTATCAGTCCAGCTGAATATATAAAAAGCTAGTACGTGATAATAGTAAGGTTACAGGATATAAAATCAAAATACAAATATCAATACTATATTGGTAATAAATCATTAGAAACTGAAATCAAAAGAATTATGCAATTTATAATACATCAGAAGAATGAAACTCCTTAGAGATAAACCTGACCAAAAAGCTGCAAGATCTACACCCTTAGGGAAGAGCTAAGTGGTATCATGTAGCACTTGCCCTTCTGTGTCTGGTTTATTTCATTTAGCATATGCTGTTGCATAATATTATCCAGATTCATCCATGTTGCAAATGGTAGGATTTCCTTCTTTTTTAAGGCTAATATTCCATTCTATGTATATTCGGCATTTTCTTTATCTTGGTCATCCACTGATGGACATTTAAGTTTGTTTCTATTTCCTTTTTGGCTATTGTGAATAATGCTGCAATGAACATGAGAGTGCAGAAAGCTCTCTGAGACCGTAATTTCAATTTCAGTTTTTTTTTTGTTTTGTTTTTTTTGGATATATACCCAGATGTGGGATTTCTGCATAATATGGCAATTATGTTTTTAATTTTTAGAGTAACTTCCATAAAGTTTTCCATAGTGGCTACACGAAGAAATCTATTGTACAGTATAGAGCTTATAGCACTGTCTTGCATACTTAAACATCTACAAAAAGGGTAGCTCTTATGCTGAGTGTTCTTACAGCACAAATGTAATAAAGAGGGTTGAAGGAAGCTTTGGGAGGTGATAGATCTGTTTATGGCATAGATTGTGATGGTAATCTCGTAGATATGCACTTACTTCCAGGAAAAAGAGAAGAGTCAGTGCCATATATCCCATCCTTTCCTTTTTCTGCCATTTCCACTGTGTCCAGAAATTCACTGTCAGGAATAAAGTGATTTCTAACCTAAGAAAGGTAGATGGGACTGTACATCAAGAAGCCATTTTTTTTTCTGGAGGTTCATTTGAATATAGAAATTTCACTTGCTGTGAGGTTGTTTTTATTACTAAAAAGATAAGAAGGGATTAGATGAGATCCAGAAAGGAGGACTTTAAAGGTATTTTCTTCTTTCTTTCCATCACTTGGCTGTATCCTTATGGGAAAGAGATACAAGATCCCTGCTTAAGTTTTCAGGCCAGCTTGCGATCATATGAAAGGAGACATAAATTTGGTCCATGAATTGTTTGTATTTGACAGTAGGTCCATTGTGGTTTCTTTCTCTGAAAACTGAAAATAAGAATTATTTTTTTTCTTTTTCTATATCTCAGTGTCCTGTACTCTAGCTCTGTAGTTATAGGATTTTGTTTTGTATCAGAGAATACTTTAAAACAATGTGATGCTGGACCAAACATCAGATTTTATTGTTAATACTACTAACTGCCCAAAAAAAAGAAAGATTGATTATTTTGATAATTTAAATTTTAATAAATGATCACTAATGATCTATTCATCTTTTTAAAGATATTTACAAAAGAATTTTTTTAATATTTTGAAATATCATTTGGATTAAACACATAATTTAAAAATATGTAAATAAACCAAATATATTCATCCACTTTTAGTAGGCCTTGAAAGTGATTTTTTTTTTTTTTTTTTGTCAAATGCAGATGTAAAAAAAATACAACTTGGAAACTTTACATTAAATTCTATAAACTAGAAATAACCCGTAAATATTTAACAGTAATTAACTATCTAATGGAATTTTTTTTTAAGATTTTATTTATTTATTCATGATAGACATAGAGAGAGGCAGAAACACAGGCAGAGGGAGAAGCAGGCTCCACACAGGGAGCCCGACACGGGACTCGATCCCAGGACTCCAGGATCGAGCCGTGGGCCAAAGGCAGGCGCTAAACCGCTGAGCCATCCAGGGATCTCCTATCTAATGGAATATTAAAGCAGAACAAAAATGACAAGTTTAGCAGAAAGTATGCCTATGGTACATAGATAGCAATACCCAGAAGAAACCATAATCCAAGTCACCATGATGTTGCTATCATTACAATGTGTCTTATAATTAAACAATAATACCCACCAATGTGTTTCATTTCAGTGCCACTGAAGAACTGGATTTTCTTCTTAGTGATATTCATAGCCACGGATGAGGAACGTGATATTACTTTATTTAAATTCAAAGGCAATCAGGGCCTTATTAATATTCAAAATATATGTTGAAGAGCCAGAATTTGAACATTTGGTTGTGAAAATACCAATTGAAACTATAATTTGGTTTGTTACATAGTTTGAACCTTAAGAAGTAAAACACAAAATGCGTGTGACATATTATGTGACATTAGGTAAACTACTGAATCTACTTACTCTTACATGCAAACATAATTGTAAAATACCTAATTATACCAATTAATTATGGATTCTAAAATATTGCCTTTTGAATAGGACACTGTATGTTCCTTTCATAAAATAGGTACAGTTTTAACTCCCAAGGACTAAGTGTTTGTGTCTGTCTTAATGGTTTTATTACTTTTCATCTCTGATTGATTTAAACTGCAGTGTCCTGATTTTAAAATCTATATAATTTTCACTTGATATTTATAATTTTTATAAACATATTTCATAAAATTATATTAGTAATAAAATCCTTTCCATGAGATACCTAAAATATGTAGAAATCTATATTCAAAATGTTATTTGTACTACTACTAAATCAGATTGTTGCCATTTGCTGACATGATTATTTTCTGACATTCAAGCATTTCATAAATCAATTTGATGTATGCAAATCAAAATTATTGAATTAACATAAACTGTTAGATGTCATACAAAATAAAATGCTAGAATTGGAATAGGGAAATAATTTTCCTCATCATTTAAATTCAGAAAACAGTTAACTTAGGATAAATTACTTTAAAATTTCAATATTACTTTTATTGTCAGTGTAATATTATTTTTAGTTAAAGCTCTTTTTAAAGGACTATAAGATGTCTCCCAATTTTGAAAAATTAAGAGAAAATGAAAAAACTGGTTTGCAAATATTTAATATTCCAAAATTTAAAACCAAACTACAGTAAAGGCTAATCAAATCATTTATATGTCACAAAAACATTTTAATAATAATTATGTTTAAGTGATACATATTGTGAATTTCTTGTCTTTTAAAAAAATTGTTTTAAAGGCCTAAGCATATTGCAGCAGAAATGGTCCATATGCTTTCTTTATAAGGAGTTTCTTAGATTAATACAACATATGTTTACTGAGTACTCTATTTGCAAACTTTTCTGGATTTTTAAAAGATATAAAGATAAAAGAGAGTGCATCTGTTTGCCCTCAATGAGCTCATATATTGTAGAAGAAATTAGTTAAAAGTGTATATAGACATAAATGAAAGATACCTCAATATTGATAAATGCACATAAAATATATGATAACTCATAGATGGGAAGGATAATTTTAGACTGATATTTTCTGCTATCATATATTTTATTTAGGTGATACGGAAAAGTTAATTAAATCTTAAAATCTCCCAAATGCACAGGTGTCTCTATTAATTGGTACCTATCCAACACATCAATACCTGTGAGTGGCTTGATTTTATTCACCAAGAGATAGCAGAGGACATATTGCTTGCTTCCCAGCATTTCTCTGGTAGCAGTAGCATATACACCAACACCACTGTGAGTAACAATAGCAACAACAGCAAAAACATTCAAAACAACAAGATACATGACAGGAAGCATTGTGAATGACAATACAAGCAATACATACTTAATGCCCACACAGATTTTCCTCAGCTTTTTGACTGTTCAGATTTTTTTTCTAGTGTTCTTAAAAGCATCTTGAAAGCACATCTATTCAAAGTTTGCCTGATTGATTTACTTAAAACAAAACAAAACAAACAACAACAACAACAACAACAAAAAAAAACAGCTCTATGAGCTAAAATGTGTACATGCCATAAAAATCATCCATTTCAAAGATGGTCTTTCCTATTTACAGAGCTTTGCCATCATCACCACAACATTATCATAGAACACTTCAGTCACTCTGGATGCGGACCTTACTGCCTAATTAGTTCTTATATTGTCCTTGAACTCCAAATAATGGGCTGGAGTGGGGAATGTTTAAAGCATTTGGAAATGTCCATAAAAGTGTATGTGGGTTTTTTAACACTCTGAAATTCCCACAATCAGAAATCTTTACTAATTAAAGTACTTGTAATAATTTTATCATTGATGGAGTGTGAGTACAGGAGGATATTAAATTTAGAGTTTTCAGTAATACTTCTTTCAAACCATCTGAATGAAAACTTTTGTGTACTTGGTTGACCTTTTGACTAAGTAAGGTTTGGTATTAACTAGGTGAGCACACCTGGCTAAGTAAATTATATTCAAATTATGTTAAACAGTTTGTCTTTAATCAAATATCTTATAGCATAAAGTAGTCTCTTATTAAATAATTCAAAGACAATATTGATTTAAATACTGTGGAGGCCGAGAAAATTAAGGCCATTCCACCTTAAGTTCAGCGTTAGCACAAGTACAGCCATCCCAGACCCCTGTGAATAAGAGCTGAACTTTACCCTACTTCAGTTACAGGAAAAAACAGCGCAATGCCCTTAAAAGCCCCATATCAGAATGTAAACAGAGCTTAAGAAATTCCTCCACCCCTTCTGGAAATCCCCTATAAAATCCAGCTGGAACCCACCTCGGGGTCCAAGTCCCTGCTCCGTGTTGGGTATACTTGGACCCAAGCTCGAGCTTGCTAACAAACCCTCGTGTGCTTGCATCTGTGTCGGCTCCTTGGTGGTTTCTCGGATTTGCAATCTTGGGCACAACAAATACTATTTCAATGAATTACAACATCATTTAGATAGAAAAGCCATTATTACACTAAGTAAAAAGCCGTCTCTAGCATTATTAACATATGTGAGATTGTGGTTGATTTTTTTTTTTTTTTGCCTTTTCTAACACTAAAAAGCAATAATATAAACAGGTACATAACCTATAGTAATAAGAAAAGACAAGTAATATACTTTTTAGATATAATATGTATAATATAAAATTTTCACTCAGGTCATAATTTTCCCTTAATAATTATTTTAAAATATTCCTAATTAAATTGAATCAGCATTCAAAATCTGTCATTATATTTATTAGTAAAGTTTAGCATACTTTTTAAAAAATTTTAAGTTATTTCAAGTTTTATTTAAATTCTAGTTAATGCAGAGGATAAAATGGGTTTAAGGTGTAGAATTTAGTGATTTATCACTTACATATAGTACCCAGTGCTCATCACAACTGCCCTCCTTAATGTCCATCACCCATTTAGCCCAACCCTTACCCATTTAGCCCAACCTCTACCCACCTCCCTCCATCAACCCTCAGTTTGTTCTCAATAGTTAAGAGTCTCAGTCTCAATATTCTCTAATGGTTTCTCTCTCTCCCTCTCTCTCTCTCTCTCTGCTTCTTTTTTCTTCCCTTCCTCCATGTCCATCTGTTTTGTTTCTTAAACTCCACAAATGAGTGAAATCATGTAGTATTTTTCTTTCTCTGACTTATTTTGCTTAACATAATACACTCTAGCTCCATCCATGTTGTTGCAAATGGCAAAATTTCATTCTTTTTAATGGATGAGTTATATTCCATTGTGTGTATGTGTGTGTGTGTGTGTGTGTATGTGTGTGTGTGTGTATCCCACCTCTTCTTTATCCATTTATCAGTTGATGGACATTTGTGCTCTTTCCATAATTTTGCTATTGTTGATAATGCTGGTGTAAATGTCAGGGTGCATGTGCCCCTTTGAATCTGTATTTTTTTTTATTTTATTTTTTTGGGTAAATACCTGGTAGCACAATTGATGGGTCATACAGTAATTCTATTTCTAACATTTTGAGGAATTTCCTTACTGTTTTCCAGAATGGCTGCACCAGTATAAGAGAGTTCCTTTTCTACACATCCTCAACAACATCTGTTTCTTACATTAATTTTAGCCATTCTGACAGGTGTGAAGTACCATCTCATCATGGTTATGATTTGTATTTCCCTGATGATGAGTGACATTGAGAATCTTTTCATGTGTCTGTTAGCCATCTGGATGTCTTTGGAGAAATGTCTGTCCATGTCTTTTGCCTATTTCTTAACTGAATTATGTATTTTGGGGTTGCTGAGTTTCATAACTTCTTTGTAGATTTTGGATAGTAACCCTTCCTCAGATATGTCATTTGCAAATATTTTCTCCATTATGTAGGTTGTTTTTTAGTTTGGTTGATTGTTTCCTTTGCTCTGGAGAAGCTTTTTATCTTGATGAAGGCCCAATCGGCTGATGTCAATAGGTTGCTGCTTATGTTCTCCTCTAGATGCCTTTCATCCATTTTGAATTTATTTCTGTGAATGGTGTAAGAAAGGGATGCAATTTCATTCTGCATGTTGCTGTCCAATTTGCCAACATAATTTGTTGAATATACTGTCTTTTTTACATTGGATATTCTCTTCTGCTTTGTTGAAGATTCCTTGATGATATAGCTGTAGGTCCGTTTCTGGGTTTTCTATACTGTTCACTGATCTGTATGTCTGTTTTTTTGTGATAAAGCTTGAAGTCCAGAATTGTGATGCCTGCAGCTTTGTTTTTCAAGATTGCCTTGGCTATTCAGGGTCTTTTGACTTTCCATATAAATTTTAGGATTGTTTGTTCTAGCTCTGTGAAAAATGCTGGTGGTATTTTGATAGAGATTGCATTAAATATGTAAATTGCTTTAGATGGATTAGACATCAAACAATACTTCTCCTTCTAATCTATGAACATAGAATATTTTTCCTTTGTGTCATCTTCAGTGCCTTTCAGAAGTATTCAATACCTTACAGAGTAGATTTTACTTCTTTGGTTAGGTTTATTCCTAGGTATCTTATTGTTTTGGTGAAGTTGTAAATGGGATCTGTCCCTTGATTTCCCTTTCTGTTGATTCATTATTGGTGTATAGAAATGCAACAGCATTCTGTATGTTGATTTTTGTATCCTATAACTTTCTTGAATTCAGTTATCAGTTTTAGCAATTTTTTGGTGGAGTTTGCGGGTTTTCTACTTAGAGTATCACATTGTCTGCAAATAGTGAAAGTTTGACTTCTTCATTGCCAATTTGAATATCTTTTATTTATTTTTCTGTTGTTGTTGTCTGCTTGCTGAGGCTAGGACTGCCACTACTATATTAAATAGTAATGATGAGAGTGAACATCCCTGTGTTGTTCCTGTCCAGAGAGGAAAAGTTTTCCTTCACTGAGAGTGATATTAGTTGTGGGTCCTTTGTATGTAGCCTTCGAGATGTTGAGATATGTTCCATCTGTCCCTTCTTTGTTGTTGTTTTTTTTTTCTATAAATCAGGAATGAATGCTGTATTTTAGAAAATGCTTTTTCTGCATCTATTAGAGGATCCTATGGTTCTTATCTTTTCTTTTATTAATGTATGGTATCACTTTGATTGATTTGCAAATACTGAACCACCTTGCAGCCCAGGAATAAATCTCACTTGATTGTAGTGAATGATTCTTTTAATATACTTTTGGAATCAATTTGCTATCATCTTGCTGAGAAATTTTGTATCCATGTTCATCAGGGATATTGGCCTGTAATTAACTTTTTTTGGGGGGGGCGGGGGTGTTGTTTTGGAATCAAAATAATGCTGGCCTTGGAGGAGTCTGGAAGTTCTCCTTCCTTTTCTATTTTTTTGGAAGAGTTTGAGAAGAATAGGTATTAACTCTTCTTTAAATGTCTGGTAGTGGGAGTCCCTGGGTGGCTCAGTGGTTTAGTGCCTGCCTTCTGCCCAGTGCGTGGTCCTGGGGTCCTGGGATTGAGTACCACATCGGGCTCCCTGCATGGCGCCTGCTTCTCCCTCTGCCTGTGTCTGTGCCTCTCTCTCTCTCTGTGTGTCTCTCATGAATAAATAAATAAAATCTTTAAAAAAGATAAATAAATGTCTGGTAGAATTCCACTGGGAAGCCATCTGGCCCTCGATTTTTGTTTGTTGGGAGATTATTGATTACTGATTCAATTTCTTTGCTGGTTGTGGGTCCATTCAAATTTTCTATTTCTTTCTGTCTCCACTTTGGTAGTTTGTATGTTTCTAGGAATTTGTCCACTTCTTCCAGATTGCCCAATTTGTTGGCATATAATTTTTCAGAATCTCTTAGAATTGTTCGTATTTCTGTGTGTTGGTTTTGATCTCTCCTCTTTCATTCATGATTTCACTTATTTAGGTCCTTTCTCTTTTCTTTATGATACTCATCTGGTTAGGAGTTTATCCATTTTATTAATTCTTTCAGAGAATCAGCTCTTAGTTTTCACTAAGCTGTTCTACTGTTTGTTTTGTTTTTGCTCTAATCTTTATTTTTATTTTTGCTCTAATCTTTATTATTTGCCTTCTGCTAATTTTAGGTTTATTTGCTATTTCTTTTCTAGCTTTTTTAGGTGTAAGGTTAGGCTATGTATTTAAGACTTTTCTCACTTCTTGAGGTAGGCCCGTATTGCAATGTACTTCTCTCTTAGGACCACATTTACTGTGTCCAGAGGTTTTGATCTGTCATGTTTTCATGTTCATTTGTTTCCATGTATATTTTCATTTCTTCTTTAATTTCCTAGTTAATCCATTCATTATTTAGTAGGATGTTCTTCAACCTCCATATAGTTTTGGTCTTTGTGAATTTTTTCTTGGGTTGACTTTAAATTTCATAGTGGTATAGTCTGAAAATATGCATGATATGATCCCAGGCTATTTGTCCTTATTGAGGGCTGATTTGTGACTCAGTATGTGATCTATTCTGGAGAATATTCTATCTGTATTTGAAAAGAATGTGTATCCTGCTGCTTTTGGATGAAGTGTTCTGAATATATCTGTTATATATCTGTTCTGAATATATCATCTGGCCCAGTGTGTCATTCAAAATCATTGTTTCTTTGTTGATTTTCAGCCTAGATGATCTGTTCATGGCTGTAAATGAGGTATTAAAGTCCCCTACTATTATTGTATTATTATTTTTACATCTGCAATGACCCTATTTCCAAGTAAGCAAACATTCTGAGGTATTTGGGATTAAGACTTCAGCATATGAATTTTTAAGGGACACAATTCAACCCATAACAATGTTTATGTATAGATTTCAAAGGATTGTTTAGGTATCCAGCAATGTCATCTTCCAATAATGAGATTTTAACTTCTTCCTTTACATTTCATGCCTTTTATTTCTTTTTCTTATCTAACTGTATGACTAGGATCTCCAGTATAATATGGAATAGAAGTGGTGAAGGTCCATACAGGTGTCTTCTTTATCTTAGCAGAAAACATTAAATATTTTACCATTAAGTTCAATGTTAGACTCAGGTTTTTTTTCATAGATGTCCCTGGTTTTTCACATAGATGTCCCAGGTGAATGAAATACCTTGAATTCCTAATTTGATAAGATTTTTTAACATAGTTTATATTGAATTTTTCAAATACTTACATATACGGCAATGATCATACACTATTTCTATGTTATTCTGTTATACAGTTAATTTTTTAACTTCTGAACCAAGCTTGTATTCCACGGATAAATACACTGGGTTTTATATATTATGTTATTACTAGGATGCTGACTTTGATTTGATAATTTGTAAAGGATTTTGGTGCCTATGTTCATAAAGATAATGTCTTTATCAGGCATTACTCTGAGGGTAATAATGGGATAAACAAAATGATTTGAAAAGAGTTCTGGCCTCTTCTTTTTTTTTTTTTTTTTTTAAGGATTTGTGTGAAATTGGTATAATTTCTTCCATTTGTCATTGATTAAACTTACTATTGAAGCTGTCTTGGTGTAGAATTTTGGTAGAAGTTTTTTTTTAACTAAAAGAGTAGTCTTTTTTTTCTTAAAAGATTTTATTTATTTATTCATGAGAGACACAGAGAGGGGGGATAGGGAGGCAGAGACACAGGCAAAGGAAGAAGCAGGCTCCATGCAGGGAGCCCGATGTGGGACTTGATCTCGGGACTCCAGTATTGCCCTGAGCCGAAGGAAGATGCTAAACTGCTGAGCCACCCAGGGATCCTAAAAGAGCAGTCTTTAATAGATACAAGGATATTGAAATTATCTGTTCAATTTCCTATTTCAATTTTGTTTGCTTTTATTTTTATTTACCTAAAAAGGTAAATAGTCTTTGTTAGAAAGGTCTTCAAAATATTTCCCTACATTTCTTTTAACAACTGATGGAATTTTGGTATTATCTTTCATTTAATACAATGGTCAGTCTCTTTATTTTTTATTTCCAAACAGCCTTACTAAGAGTTTATAAATGTAATTAAAGTCTCAAAACCAAGGTTTTTACATTATTGGTTTTCCTGACCTGATATCTGTTGTATTGCTTTACCCCTTCACTTTGTGGTTATTTGTGTGTAATATGCTCTTCTGTTTCTAGCATCTGAAGTGGAATGTCTCTTTTTATCACTGATAAATAATAGATTTTACCTTTTGGAGTAGACGTCTATTGCAATGCATTTCCTTGTAATCACTGCTTTAGCTGCAATCTATAAATTTTAATATATATTTTCATTTTCAACAAGCTCAAAATATTTCTATTTTCCTTTGTGATTCCTTTTTTGGTTCTTGTAGTATTTGGAGGGGTGCTGTTTAATTTCAAAACATTTTAGGATTTGCAGATATCTAATTTATAATTTGATACTGTTATTGTTGGAAAACTTATTCTGTATGACTTTGTTACTTTTAACAAGTATAGACATTTGTCTTTTGGCTCAGCTAATTGACTGTATTGATTAAGATTCCATATGCACTTGGAAATCATATGCATTATGTAGTTGTTGGGTATAATAATTTACAAACATCAATTTTATGGAACCAGTCTAAGTGTTTATCAATGGATGACTAAAGAAAATGTGGTGTGTGTGTAAAATGTAGTATTCAGCTATGAGAAAGAAGGAAATCCTGCCACTTGTGATAACATGATGGACCTTGAGATTATGATGGTGAGATAAGTCATAGAAAGAAATACTGTATGATATCACTTACATATAAAATATTACCAGATGCTTCAGAGTGGAAAAATACAAGAGATGTTGTGGGTTTGTTGTTGTTGTTGTTGTTGTTGTTTAAGATTTCATTTATTTATTTATGAGAGACACAGTGAGAGAGAGGCAGAAACATAGAGAGAGAAGCAGGCTCCATGCAGAGAGCCTGATGTGGGACTCAATCCTGGGACTCCAGGATCACACCCTAGGCCGAAGGTAGGGACTCAGCCACTGAGCCACCCAGGCCTCCCAAGAGATGTTGTTTAAGGGTAAAAATCTGGGATCCCTGGGTGGCGCAGCGGTTTGGCGCCTGCCTTTGGCCCAGGGCGCGATCCTGGAGACCCGGGATCAAATCCCACGTCGGGCTCTCCTGGTACATGGAGCCTGCTTCTCCCTCTGCCTATGTCTCTGCTTCTCTCTCTCTCTCTCTCTCTCTCTCTCTCTGTGACTATCATAAAAAAAATAAAAATAAGGGTAAAAATCTGCAACTAGCAGATAAATTCTGGAGATCTAATGTGAAGTATAGTCAAATATAGGCAACAGTATTTTAATATAATAAAAAAATTGGTGATGAAATAGATAAAGTGATAGAGGTGCTATCATATAAAATATATCAATTTTGTCAAATTTATTGCCAATATACTTCTAATCACAACCTTACTAAGTTCTTCTATTACTTACTGAGGAAGGGGTGTTAAAATATCCAATTATGATTATAGGTATATATACATCTTTCTTTGATTCTGTTCATATTTTCTGCCTTTTGAAGTTCTTGCTTTAGATACCTATTCATTTAGGGTTTTTTGGTGAATTAATTATTTTATCATTATGGAATGTCTCTTTTTATCACTGATAGTACTGTCATGAAACCTACAGTATCATATACTAATGTAGCTATCCTAGCTTGTCTTATGCTTATTATGATGGTTAATTTCTTTGTCAACTTGACTGGGTTATGAGGTGCCCAGACATTTTGTCATATATTATTCCTGATGTGTCTGTGAGGATGTTGCTGGATGAGATTAATAAATTAATAGAATGAGTAAAGCAGATTGCTTCAAAATGTGGCCCTCAATTATATGAAGGCCTAAATAGAACAAAAAGGCTGACCTTCCTCCTTCCTAACTGTCTTTGAGTTGGGACATTGTTTTTTCTTTCCTCTTTTTTTTTTTTTTTAAGATTTTATTTATTTAGAGAGAGTGGGCATGAGTCAGGAGAGCAGCAGAGGGAGAGGGAAAGCAAGAATCTCAAGCAGTCTCCATGCTGAGTATAGAGCACCTTGTGGGGTTCAATCTCATGACTCTGAAATCATGACCTGAGCTTAAATCAAGAGTCAAGTGCTTGGGATCCCTGGGTGGCGCAGCGGTTTGGCGCCTGCCCTTGGCCCAGGGCGCGATCCTGGAGACCCGGGATTGAATCCCACGTCAGGCTCCCGGTGCATGGAGCCTGCTTCTCCCTCTGCCTGTGTCTCTGTCTCTCTCTCTCTCTGTGTGACTATCATAAATAAATAAAAATTTAAAAAAAAAAAAAAGAGTCAAGTGCTTAACCAACTGATGCACCCAGGTGTTCCTTCCTGCCTTCTTTCAGACTGGAACTATATCATTGGGTCTTCCTGGTCTCCAGTTTGCCAACTGCAGATCCTTGGACTTTGTCAACTTTTATAATCATGTGAGTCAATTCCTTATAATATGTATGTCAAGTATATGTTGAAAGTATGTATGTGTCCCTTTGGTTCTTTTCTCCAGGGAACCCTAATCTGTTAGTCCATTCAGGCAGTTATAACAATGATCTATACTGGGTGGCATATATAACAAACCTTTTTTTTTCCTCTCTCTCTCTCACTGTATTGGAGTCTGGGACATCCAAACAAAGGTATTGGCAGATTCCCTGCCTGGTGAATGCCCACTTCCTAATTCATAAATGGTCTTTTCCCCATTGTGTCCTCACATGGCAGAAGGGGAAAAGGCCTTCTGTATATGGACAGCAATGTTATTCATGAAGGATCCTTCCTCAGGACCTAATTACATCCCAAAGTTTCACTTCTCAATACCATCATATTGGGGATTACAATTAAAACATGAATTTTGGTGAGACACAATCATTCAGTCTATAGCACTATCTTATATTATTTTACTTCCAGCTTCTCTGTTTTCACACACACAAAATATAAATGTTCTCTGTTAAAAGTCCTGGTATTTTTCTCCCTATGTCATAATCTGTGCCCATTACAGCAAATGTTTAGCTGTTTTAAAATAAATAAGGACTGACACTATTAAGTCAACCATGTTAGCTTTTGTTGTGTATTTTTCCCATTTGTGTTTTGTTCCTTTACTTATTATGTTCCTAACTTATTTTAGGTGTTTGAATAATTTCCTAGTGTTCTATTTTATATTCTCTGTCTTTTTGTTTTAAGAATTTATTTATTTATTCATGAGAGACACAGAGAGAAGGCAGAGACATAGGCAGAGAGAGAAGCAGGCTCCCACAGGGAGCCCAATGCAGAACTCAATCCCAAAACTCCGGGGTCATGCCTTAAGCCAAAGGCAGACACTCAACCATTGAGCCTCCCAGGTATCCCTTTTTCTCTGTCTTTTTAGCTATATTTATTTTATGTTAATATGGATTGTTCTAAAGATTTAAATATTCATCTTGCACTTCTAATTTTAAATGAGTAATAAAATAGTCTGATTATAAACTTCATTTATGTTTTATGTTGTTTTCATCATTTGTTTTACTTTTAAAATGGTGGTATTTTGCTAAAGTAGTAAGTTTCCTTTGAAAAAAATATAAAATACTTTTTAAGTATATATAATCACCCTTTATTCTGAATCTTAAGGTTTCAATGTGATATCATCACTTTTTTTCCCTGAAAAACTTTTCATACTATATATGGATATATATGTCTTCTGGAGACAGTATCTCTCATTTTTGTGTTTCTGAAAATGTAATTTTTCTTTCATATAGAAGAGAATTTCTGCTCTATGTAGAATTCTGAGTTAACAATCTCTTTATCCTCAAACATTCTTATTGAGAAGTCATTCATCTGTCCTATGATTGTATCTCTTTATCTAATATGACCATCCTTAATGTAACTTTTTAAGTTACTCTTTATCTTTCTTATTCACAAGTGTGACTACAATATGATTTATTATGGTTTTACCTGAATTTATCCTGCTTAGGATTCCTTTGGTTCTTGGGTTTGAAGATTAATTTCTTTGATTAATTTTGTAAAATATTAGTCATTATCTTCTCCTTGTGGCATTCCAGATATATTTTATATTTTATTTAATGTTCAAAAGTCTCAGATTCTCTGTTACATTTTCTTAATTTTCTTATTTTACTTTTATTTATAATGATCTTTCTTCTAATTCATGGCCTCTTTGTTGTCTTCAATCTACTACTTTTAAAACCATCATATGAATTCATAATTTCTGATATATGATTTTTCATAGGTAGCATTTTCATTTATTTAGGGGGACAGTTTCATTTATCTTTGATGAAATTTCCCATCTGTTAATTTATGTTTTACTTGTTTAACATTTATCACACTTACTTGAAAGTCTCATTTGGGTATTTGTGAGTCTGCTTTTATTGACTGCTTTTTCCCTTAATCATGTATAACACTTTCTTTCCTTATATCATCACTTAAGTAATATTTATCTTCAAGAATGACACATTAGTATTATCATGCCACAGCTCTAGGCAGAGAGCTGAGTTAAAGTTAATCTGAAGTGATTTAGGCTTAAACTTTCTTGCAGGTTTAATTGGATTAATTGTCCTACTAGTAGTCAATACTTTGAAGTTGTGAATTATGGCATTTCCTGAGAGGGATCTGAGATCTTAGAACCATTAAGACTCTAGAGAGTTCTTTTTGCTTTATAGATCAGGTGCCAGCTTTGCAAATTATGGTGAATTCTTCTATTTTACAACTTAGTTATCAGGTTTCATAGCACTAGGGAATTTTCTTTGCTTTCTATCCTTATTCTAATTTTTCTATATCTTGTTAGATTTCATTATCCTGTGGCACTGCCCACAGACTTGGGAGATTTACTACAGTGCCCTCAGTGGAGAGTCTCAGAAATATTTTTGTTTTGCTCATAGGCTCTACCACCATCTTATATATTCAAGTATTTCATGATTTCGGGACACCTGGGTGGCTTAGCGATTGAGCATC
The DNA here is from genome assembly GCF_003254725.2 of Canis lupus dingo. Taxonomy (NCBI): domain Eukaryota; kingdom Metazoa; phylum Chordata; class Mammalia; order Carnivora; family Canidae; genus Canis; species Canis lupus. The sequence goes on from NC_064258.1 coordinate 4,540,928, forward strand.
TGCCTTCGGCCCAGGGCATGATCCCAGAGTTCTGGGATCGAGTCCCACATCAGGCTCCTTGCATGGAGCCTGCATCTCCCTCTGCCTGTGTCTCTGCCTTCTCTCTATGTCTCTTGTGAATAAATAAATAAAATCTTTTTTTTTTAAGTCTTTCATGATTTCTCTGTTCTCTCTGCTTCTCACCACTCCTACTATACCTACATGCACACCTTTCTGGTGTATCAGCAGTACATCTTCATGCCCATTCATGCTTCTACAACACCTCAAAGTTAATGGCTCATGTAATTAAGTTCCATGGATCATACAAAAGATTCAAACATTATTCAAACCATTAAGAGAGTCCATTGCTGACACACAGCCACTCTTTTTGAAATCAGCTTTTACTCATTATCTGGTATCTGAAATTCATGAAGGGCTCTGATTCTCTTCCTTTAAAATGACACTTTGTTTCATCCAAAACCACTTTGCCTTAATATTTTGGTCTCCTAACAACTTTTGCATTTTGCATAGTATACAGAATCATGGAAATAGCTTTAGCACTTCACTTCTCCTAAAATAGTATTCAAATTCTCAAGGAGGATAACTCTTTTTTCTCAAGTGCCTCCCCACCACACACACATAATTTTCTCTTTAGAGGGTAAAAAAAAAAATAAGGTGAAATACTGAACTGATAAAGAGGAAAGACCATGAACACTTATAGGTGAATTTCTGTTTATCTTCTGCATTATAATCTTTTGTATATGCTGCTCTATATATGGCCTAAACTTTCTACTACATTTTTCCCTGCTGTTTGAGTATATAATTATATATAACTACTTGTCTATAATCATTTCCCCTTTTAAAATGTGATCTCATTTATGGTAAACAATATATCTCTGTCTTTTGTGTAAGTACAAGCCATTTCACAGTGTTTTACACTTAGTAAGTGATAGACACTTGCTTGCTGAACAGAACTTCATTGAATTACTTGTGTAGTTTGAGGAGCTATAAACATAAAGGTAGAAAGTATTGTGGTATCAGGTGGTAGATAGATAGCATCGAAGCTATCTGCTAAATCCTTTTTGTTACATTTTCCTTTTTTTGTTGTTGCTCTATAATTGTTTCCCTTCAAATTTCCAGATGTTGTATTTAATCCTAGTATGCTTTCAGTTGGAGATTATACCTCATATTAAGTGAGAAGTGATTATATATGAAAGGAATTAGATAAGGAGCTGCAGCTCAGAAAATAGAGCAATATTGAGATGTGTAAAAAAAAACATTGAGAATAGAAATAAATATGTGTATAATGTAACACTGTGTTGATAAGAAGTGAATATTAAATAGGAGAAAATACGACTAAGGGTTGTACATGGTTCTCATTTTTTAGAGTAATTACTGAAATTTAATATTGCTAGCCAAGAGTTCCAATATATAGGTAACATCTTTTTATTATAATTTTACATGTAAATGTCAAAGTATAGTACCAGCTATTGTTCTCAGAATAACCAAAATGCAGGGAATTATTCCAGGGGCATATTTTTAAAAGTCATCTGTTAACACTTCTGATAATTTTTTTATGAATGCATTTACGATAAAATGCTACTGCTAATTTATTTGTTGTATGCCAGAAGTGTGTGTTTTATGAAAGTATGTGTGCTTGTGTATATTCTGAACATTTGTGCATTCCTCAAACTAAGGCAAAGATCCATGTTAAGATCAGGCTTTTAAGAATCTGATTAATGGAATAGTGGAAGACTAGAAAACAAAATCTGACTTGGTTCAATAATTCCTGAATTAGATGACTTGTGCCCAATATGTAGTACAGTTTAAAAGTTGAGAATTTAAACTTTCAGAAGATGTACTCTAACACTGTTGGGAACTCACTCTAGGAAATATAGTGGCAGGAGAAGTATTCTATGGGGAAAAAAATAACCACTCTTGTAATATTAATTATGAACAGTCAGGGACTAAAGTGGACATTGGAGTGAGAGAAATTTGCCTGCATGTTTTAGGGCCTAAAATAAAAACTGAAAAGAAATTTGGAGAAGTCTAGTGACAGGGACTAAAGTGGACCCCACAACAAGGAGGAAAAGAAGAACCCTCACATTATGTTTGGACTGGTAGACTCTAAAAAAAAAACTGTTATTTTAAATATTTTATTTATTTAGTTGAGATTTATTTAGTTATTACATTAGTTTCAGCACAAGTGAGGTGTAGGGGCAGACAGAGGGGGAGGCAGACTTCCCAATGAGCAGGGAGCCTGATACGGGGCTCAGTCCTGGGATTATGACTTGAGCTGAAGGCAGATCCTTAACCAGTGAGTCACCCAGGCGCCCTAAAAGAAATTATTTTTAATAGCAGCTTTTCAGTACTCTCCATTTGAATTTGCCCTAATCAGAAAACATTTGGAAAGCTTTCTACATGTCATAGCCTAGACTTACTCGTACTAGGATTGATTATGTAATAATGTTTCCCCTCAAGTCCGAAGGAGAGAAGCAGAAGAAATCATCTATAGGAAAATAGCTATATCCAATAAAATATCAGTGGGCCGTGGGTGTTCACCATCAGAGATAGCCACCAGCAGGCCTAGAAGATGTAATTTAAAGACCTAGAGGCTTGTCCAGAGGTAGATGGTTGGGGATTCACTGATTTTAGGATAGGCCCAAGAATGTGATTTTCTCACAGGTTGCCAGTAAGGCTTTATTACATAATAGCCTGTGTACTTAAAAGAAATTGTATTTAAGTAAGGCCAGTGACATATGGGTTAGATAATTAAAAGAGACAGGAAAGTGATAAAGCAGATACATGAAAAGGTATACAAAGTTCTTTTCAATCCTTGTAATTAGAGATCCATATTAGGAAATAAGGAACTTGCACAAGGTCAATACAGCAAGAGGCTGCAGGGACTGGAATTTGAACCATATGACCTGTGCTCTATTGCTTTTGGCAGGAGTGAGGCACAAAAATCCTAGAACTGGATAAGGCTCATTCTCTACTTGATAATCTGTCTTCTATTTTACAGCAACCTATTTTTCAGGATCCCTGTTTTCATTCTGTTCCAGTTTACTTTCTCATCTTTCATATGGTTCTAATCCCAAGACTTTGAAATTCTTGAAGGTAAACTCTGCAGTTTGGCAAGCTGATTTTAATTGTTGAATACACATTCAGGCATTTGAATCTGGAATAGAGTCATTTACTACAGTAAAAATTCAATAAGGATTTCAGGATGGCAACTTTAGTGGCTTCCTAAACTCACCTTATTACATGGACACAATTTATCTACAGATATATACAGAACAATTTCCTCTAAAAACCCAAAAATCAGCTGAGTAGATCATCCACATTGGGCAAATGAGGGGAAAAAAACCACATTGAAGCGGGTAAAAGAGGTTGAGACAAAAATCTCATCATAAACCCTAACCCATAATTAGATAAAAATGTTGAGCTTCTAAGAAGTGAAAGATGTGAACCCCCATGTAGCCGCCCAACTTTTAGGATTTATACCTGAGAGATCAACCTCCAAGTCATCTATTTTGAAAGCCCAAGGGTCTTGTAGTGAACTAAGAATCATTTCTTAAGGGTTTATGCATGTAGATCAGGTGCCCCAAGACCCCATACAGAGACAACTAACTGAAAAGTTCCCAAGACTTTCTATAAAAGCTATTTTTTACATCATAATACTTAACCTGAAGTCACCATCTTTGCTGTCTCTCTCACTCCACCTTGAGAAAAGAGTTGGTATACTCATGTGGCACCTGGATTTTCATGATTGCCACCAGGGAACACGTCAAGATTGCCTGGCTCTGGTAGCTAGTGGTGCTCATGTTCATGGATTCAGTGGGGCAGTAGCAAAAACATAAACAGGTCTTTAAATTCTTTTCTCAGTATAATTAACAAATATATAATGTTACATTAGTTTCAGGTAAATATAGTGATTCAACAATTCTATACATTGCTCAGTGGTCATCAGAATAAGTATTTTCTTAATCCCCTTCACTTCTTTCACCCACGTCCTAGAACTTCCTTCTGGTAAACATCTTCACAGTCTATATTTGAATGTTCTTTTTTTCTCTTTTTTTTGCCCTTTGTTCCTTTGTCTAATTTCTTAAATTACACATGAATGAAATCATACACTATTTGTCTTTTTCTGACTGACTATTTCATGTAGCATTATACCCTCTTGATCCATCCACATTGTTGCGAATGTAAAGATTTCTTTCCTGTTTATGGCTAATATATATGTACACTATATACACTACCTCTTTTTTATCCATTTATCGATGGTTAGAAACTAGAGTTTCCTTAATTTGGCTATTATAAATAATGCTGCAATAAACAGAGGGGTGTATCTACCTTTTCAAATGAGTATTTTTGTCCTCTTTGAGTAAATACCCAGTAGTAGAAATACTTGATTATGTGACAAAGAATTTTTATTTTTAATTTTCAAAGAACCTCCATACTGTTTTCCATGGTGGCTACACCAGGTTATGTTCTTACCTATAGTGTATAAGTGTTGTTTCTTCTACACATCCTAACTCTTGTTGTTTCTTCTGTTTTTGAATTTAGCCTTTCTGACAGGAATGAGGGTATATGTCTTAGTGGTATTAATATGCATTTCCCTAATGATTAGTGAGTTACAACAACTTTTCATGATTTTGTTGGCCATTTGTATGTCTTTGGAGAAAGGTCTGTTTTTGTCTTATGCCCATTTAATTGGCTTAGTGTGTGTGTGTGTGTGTGTGTGTATTGAGCTGTATAAGTGCTTTATGTATTTTGGATATTGATCCCTTATCAGATACATTATTTGCAAATGTGTTGTCCCATTCAGTAGCTTGTCTTTTAGGTTTGTAGTTTCCTTTGTTGCATATTACCTTTATTTTGATGTTTGGCTTTTCTTTCCCTTGCCTTAGGAGACATATCTAGAAGAATGTTGTTATATAGTCACTGTCAAAGATATTACTACCTGTGCTCTCTTGTAGGATTTTTATAGTTTCATGTCTCATATTTAGGCCCTTCTTCTCTTTTGAGCTTATTTTTGTGTATGGTATATTAAAGTGATCTAGTTTCATTGATTTGCATGTGTCTGTCCAGTTTTCCCAACACCATTTGTTGAAAAGACTGTCTTTCTCTCATTGCATATTTTTCCCTCCTTTGTTGAAGAGTATATGCCTCTGTGTTCATTTCTAAGTTTTCTATTCATTCTATTGATCTGGGTCTATTTTTGTGCCAGCACTATACTATTTTGATTCCTATAGCTTTGTAGTATATCCTTAAATTTGGGATTGTGAATACCTCCAGCTTTGTTGTTTTGTTCTTCATTTTCAAGATTTCTTGGGCAATTCAGAATCTTAAAATTTTCATATAATTTTAATGATTACTTGGTTCTAGTTCTGTGACAGATGCTGTTGGCATTTTGATAGGATTACATTAAATTTATATAAATTGCTGAAACATTTTAACAATATTTATTCTTCCAATCCATGATCATTGAATATCTTTACATTATTTCATAGCATCTTCAATTTCTTCCACCAATGTTTATGGTATTGAGTAGACATTTTTTATCTCCTTGGTTAGCTTTATTCCAATGCATTTTATTATTTTTATACAACTGTAAATAGGACTGTTTTCCTAATTTCTCTGTCTCCCTCTTCAATATTAGTATATAGAAATGCAACAGATTTCTGTATATTTTGTATCCTGTGACTTTATTGAATTCATTCATCAGTTCTAGTGGGTTTCTTGAGAAGTCTGTGGGGTTTTCTATATATAGTATCATGTCATCTGCAAATAGTGAAAGTTTTACCTCTTCCTTACCCATTTGGATGGCTTTTATTCTCTTGTATGATTTCTGTGGCTAGGACTTCCAGTATAAGTTGAATAAAAATGAATGGACATCCTTGTCTTAATCTTGGGGAGAAACCTCTTAGGTTTCACCACGGAGTATGATGTTAACTGAGGTTTTTTCATATATAGCCTTTATGATGTTTATATATGTTCCCTCTAAACCAATTTTCTTGAGGCTTTTATCATGAATGAAGATTGTACTTTCTCAAATGCTTTTCTCCATCCATTGAAATGATCATATGTTTTTTCTCCTTTCTCTTGTTAATATGATATATCACATTGATTTGTGAATATTGAACCACCTTTGCATCCTGGGAATAAATCCCACTAGATCTTGGTGCATGATTTTTAGATGTATTGTTAGATTCAGTTTGCTAATACTTTGTTGAAGATTTTTGCATCCATATTCATCAGGGATATTGGCCTATAGTTCTCTTTTTTGTAATGTCTTTATCTGGTTTTGGTATCAAGGTAATGCTGACCTCATAAACTTAATTTGGAAGTTTTCCTTTGTCTTTTATTTTTTGGAATAATTTGATAAGCATAGGTATTAACTCTTCCTTAAATGTTTGGTAAAATTCACCTGTGAAGCTGTATGATCAAGGATTGTATATTTTGGATTACCAATTAGTTTTTATTGCTGTAATCATTCTGTACAACTTTTCTGTTTCTAGGAATTGTCTTCTAAGTTAAATTTGTTGACATAATTTTTCATAATATTCTTATAACCCTTTGTATTTCTGTGCTGTCCGTTGTTATTTTTCCTCTTACATTTCTGATTTTGTTTGAGTCTTCCCTATTTTTGGGATGAGTCTGGCTAAAGATTTATCAATTTTTTTCTTATCTTTTTCAGAGAACAAGGTTCTTGTTTTATTGATTTGTTTCTTTGGTATTTTGCTTCTGTATCATGTATTTCTGCAATATTCTTTATTATTTCTTTCCTTCTATTGGTTTGGGGTTTTTTGTTCTTTTTCTAGATCTTTTACGTGTAAGGTTAGGTTGTTTGAGGTTTTTCTTGCTTTTTGAGGTAAGCCTTTATCACCATAATCTTCCTTCTTATAACAGCTTTTACTGTATCCTAAATATTGAAACATGGTATTTTATTTTCATTTGTTTCTATGTAGTTTTTCATTTCCTCTTTGATTTTTTTGGTTGATCAATTCATCATTTAATAGCATGTTATTTAGCCTCTATGATTTTGTGTTCTTTCCAGATTTTTTCCTGTGAATGATGTCTAGTTTCATAGCATTTTAGTCAGAAAATATCCATGATATGACTTCAATCTTTTTTAATTAGTTGAGACTTGTGTATGGATACACATTTTACATGTTATCTATTGAGGAGACTATTCCTGTGCACTTGAAAAGAATGTGTATTTCAGTGTTTTAAGATCGAATGTTCTGAATTTATCTAAACAGAAAATCAATGAAGAAACGATAGACAATTGGACCAGATGGATCTAACAGATAAATTTCCCTACTAAATTTTGTGTTACTATCAACTACTACTTTTATATTTATTAATAGATTTATTTATTTGGACAGTAATATTGGGTGCATAATTCTTTCCAACTGTCACATCTTCTTGTTGAATTCTTCCCTTTGCAATTATTGTCTCTTGTTACAGTTTTTGTTTTAAAGTCTATTTTGTCTGATAAAAATATTGTTTCCTCAGCTTTCTTTTGGGATCCATTTGCATAATAAATGTTTTCCCATTCCTTCACTTTCAATCTTCCTTTAGGATTGAGACTTTAGGTCTGAGATGAATGTCTTGTAGGCAGCATCTGGATGAGTTGTGCATTTTTATCCATTTAGTCACCCAATGTCTTTTTGTAGTTGTGTACTGACTCCTTCTCTTGTTCTTTCTTGATTTGTTGACTTTCTTTAGTGATATACTTGGATACCTTTCTATTTTTTGTACATCAAGAGGTTTTGATTTGTAGTTACTGTTACTGCATAAGCAGTATGTTGTGGGAGGGGACTTGAAGCTGCTTTGGAGTATTCCTCCTGAGAGTGATTGCATGGGAATGAGCATGCTGTTAGCAAGTTAGGTGGAGAATGCGTGCATTGGTCTCCACAGGTGTTTGTGTATCTAGGCTACAATTAAAGAAATAGTGCCTTCCAGCCTGAAGACTCCTGCTGCTCCTGTGCTAATTCTGAGATTAGTAAATAAATCTCCTTCCTATATATCCCAGGTTATTTTCAAACTGCTGCTTTTATGCTATATCTCAGTGGAGTTGTTATGCTGGCTATTTCAGGGTGGGGAGTCTTTCCTATGTGCCCCCCCACCCCCGCCCGCCCCGGGACCTCTCACAAAGTCGAAAACCAAAACAAACAAACAAACAAAAAACTTGAAAACCAAAGGGGCTTAAAGCTAAATGTTATAGGGATTAATCTTCCCCATGTGGGTCCTCGTGCCTGGGGTCGGTTCCTGTCCCGATTCTGTATATGGGTTCCTAGACAGTCACATGGGTTAGTTTTGTTCCTCACTATGTTTCTGCCCTCCATACCATTTTCTGTTTGTCTCGTCTCTACATTTATCTGTGGATAATCTTTTCTGCCAGTTTTGGGGACACTTTCTGGGTTACTTACACTGGTTTGGATGTTATCCAGGTATATCCATGGGATGAAATAAGCTTAGGATCCTCCTATTATGTCATCTTCCCTGGCTATCACCTGAAGGTTCTGTGCAGAGGGAACAGATATGAATACCAATACCCCAGTCTTCCTCAGAAAAAGATATACTTGCATAATTTAAAACATGGTACCAGGAGTCTGGCTTCCAGTCAGTCTGAATCTAGGTGCTAAGTGAGATCCTTACCTTTGGGAGGACATTGACAGATCTTCACAAAATCTTAACAAGTAGGTGCCACTAAAAATAAAATAGAACACTTGGATAATGACAGAAGTTTGAAAGTCAACTTCAAAAGGGTTCAAAGACAGTTGAATAAGGCTCAAACATTCTTTTGTAACTGGAAGAGGAAGCTATTGTATCTAATGCCTAGAAAACAACATAGAGAAGGAAAATGAAGCAACAGAAGAATATATTCGAAATGAAAGAACACAATCAAACCTCAGAACAAGACTTTAATGAAATGGAGATAAGTGATTAACTGATATTTTTTTCACATAACATGTATGCTGAGGACAGAAGAGTAGATGAAAAAAGAGAATTTCAATAAAGAGAAAGTATAAGAAAGTACTAAGTAGAAGTCACAGAACTAAAGAATACAATAACTGAACACTACAAGGAGGTATTCAACAGCTGACTAGAGAAAAGAAAAAAAAAAAGTATCAGTGACCTGATGGGGCAGTAGAACTGACTGAATCAGAATAGAAAAATAAAGAATGTAAAAGGATGAAAATAGCTGGATGGACTTATGGGACAATACAAGCAAACTAACATTGACATTATAGGAGTCCCAGAAAGAAAAGAGAAAGGAAGGTCCAGAAAACTTACTTTCAGAAATAAAGGCTGAATAATTTCCTAACCTGGGGAAGGAAACAAACATCCAGATCCAATAATTTTGAAGAGTTCAAATGAGATCCACATCAAGACATACCATTTTTAAAGAAGAGGAGAGAGTCTGAAAAGCAGCAAGAGAAAAACAACTTATTATATATGAGAGAACCACCCCCACCCCCCCACCGCCCCCCCCTCCCCCACACACAGACACACTGGCCTCCGTAAGACTATCAGGTTTTTCATCACAAACTTTGCAGGCCAGAAGAGAGTGGCTAATATATTAAAAGTGTGGGGGGAAAACCTGCCTCCCAAAAGTACTCTTTCCAGCAAAATTGTTCTTCGAATTCAGAGGAAAGATAGAATTTTCCAGGCAAGCAAAAGCTAAAGGAGTTTATCACTACTAGACTGGCCTTGCAAGAAATGTTAAAGGAAATTCTTTCAGCTGAAATGAAAGAGTGATAATTAATAACAGAAAAACATATGAAAGTATAAGTTTCGCTGATAAAGATAGTTCATTACTTATAAAGCTAGTCTGAAGACTAAAAGGTAAAGTATGTAAAATGTAATTGTGATATCAAAAACAGAACGTTCATGAAGGGAAGTAAACATGCATAGGTTTAGAGTGTGTTCAAATTTTACTTGATATAACAGCCTATTTGGAATTGATAAGTTGTTTTATGTAAGCCTAATGGTAACCACAAAGCAAAAACCATTGGTACATACATAAAAAATGAAAAGCAAGAAATTTAAGCATAACACATAGAAAATCATAAAATCACAGAAAAGAGAACAAGAGAAGAAAACAGAAACAGAGTAACTACAAAACAACCAGACACAATTAACGAACTGGCAATAAATATGTACCTATTAATATTTACTTTAAATGTAAACAGACTACATTTTCCAGCCAAAGACACAGAGTGGCCACAGAGTGGCTGAATGGATAAAAAAAGGATCCACCTAGATCCTGCCTACAAGCAACTCACTTCAGCTATAAGGACACACAGAAAGTGAAGGGATGGAAAAGATATTTCATGGAAATGGAACCAAAAAGAAAATTGGTATAGCTATATAGATATCAGACAAAATATACTTTAAACAAAGACTGTAACGAGAGAGAAATAAGGTCATTATCTAATGATAAAGAGATCAACCCAACAAGAGGATATAACATTTGTAAACATTTATACACTTAATAGTAAAGCAAATATTAGTGGACATAAAGAGAGAAATAGACAACACAATAATAGTAGGGGACTTTAATACTCCACTGTCATCAATGGATAGATCATCAGACAGAAAAATCAATAAGGAAACATCAGCTTTAAATGACACATTAGTTTGCTGGACTTACCAGATATACAGAACACTTCATCCAAAAGCAACAGAATATTCTCCAGGACAGGTCACATGATAGGCCTTTAAACAAATATTAATAGATGTAAGAACACTGAAACCCTATCAAGCATTATTTCCAAGCCACAATGGTATGAAATTAGAAATCATTTACATGAATGAAACTGAAAAATTCACAAATACATGGAAATTAAATGACATGCTACTAAACAACTAACTGGTCAAAGAAGAAATTTTAAAAATATTTTAACACAAAAGAAAACAGAAATACAATATACCAAAACTTATAGGAAACAGCAAAAAGGAGTTCTGAGAGGAAATATCACAGTGATAAATGCCTACATCAAGAAATAAACTAAGAAAAAAGATCTAAAATAACCTAATTTGTACCTCAAGGAACTAGAAAAGAAAAAAGTCCAAAGCTGGTGGAAGGAAGGAAATAACAAGTATCAGAGTGGAAGTAAATACTCATAAAGCATTAGATTAGATTAATGGAACTAAGACATGGCTTTTAAAAAAGATAACCAAAATAGACAAGAAATGAGAGACCTTATAACAGATACCACAGAAATACAAAAGATCATAAAAAACTATTATGAACAACTATACACCAAAAATTGGACAACCTAGAAGAAATTTACATATTCCTAGAAACCTGTAGTCACTATGAATGAACCATAAAGAAGCAGAAAATCTTAAATTACGAATAAGTAGATCGGATTAGTAATCAAAAACCTTCCAACAAACCTAAGACCAGGACCAGAAACTTCTCTGGTGAATTTTACCAGACATTCAAAGAAGTATTGCTAATTAATCTCTAACTCTTGCAAAAAATAAAAGAATACTTCCAAAGTCATTTTGTGAGGCCAGCATTACCTTGATACAAAAACCAGACAAGGATGCTGCAAAAATCCTCAATAACCTATTTATAGACAAATTCAACAACACATTGAAACAAGCATACACCATGATCAAGAGGGATTACTTGCAGGGTTGTAAGGATGCTTCAATGTCCATAAATCAGTCAACATCATACATGACATTAATAAATGAAGTATAAAAATTATTATCTCAATAGGTGCAGAAAAAGCATTTGACAAAATTCAACACTCATTTATGATAAAAACTTTCAGCTAAGTGGGCACAGAAGGAATGTACCTCACCTTAATAAAGGCTATATTATGACAAATCTATAGCTGACATCATACTGAAAGATGAAAAGCTAAAAGTTGTCTTAAATTAGAAACAAGACAAAATTGTTCACTCTCATTACTTTTATTCAACATAATATTAGAAGTCCTACCCAGAGCAATTATGGGAGAAAAAAGAAAAACCATTTAAAACAGAAAAAGTAAAATGTTACTATTTGCAAATGACTTAATATTATATGTAGAAAACCCTAAAGACTCTAAGCGCACCCCCCAAAAAAAATTAGGGTAAATGAATTCAGTAAAGTCGTGAGGTACAAAATCAATATACAAATACCTGTTGTTTTTCTATACACTAACAAATGATCGGATAGGGGAATTAAGAGAACAGCCCCCATGTCCCATTTACTATTAAATCAAATAATAAAATACCTGGGAATAAATTTAATACAGAAGGTGAAACACCTGCACACTCAAAACTATAAGACATCAATGAAAAAAAAATTGAAGATACAAAAAAATGGAAAGATTTCCATCATCATGGATTGATAGAAGTAGTATTGTTAAAATGACCTTTCTTTTTTTATTATTTTTAATGGCCTTTCTATATGAAGTAATATCCAGATTCAATGTAATGCTTATCAAATTACAGTAGTATTTGTAACAAAAATAAAATAATACTAAAAGTTGTATGGAACCAGAAAATACCTGATAAAGCAATTAAATTCATACATATATGGTCAGTTAATTTACAACAAAGGAGCCAAGAAGAAACAATGAGAAATCTCTTCAATAAATGGTGTTGGGAAAACAGAAGAGCTACATGCAACAGAATGAAACTGGATGAGTATCTTCCATCATATGCATAAATTAACTCAAAATGAATCAAAAACCTGAAAAGAATAAAACCTTAAGATTCTGAGAACACAAAGCAGTAATTTCCTTGACTTAGGTCTCGAAGATTTTTTGGATTTGATACAAAAAGAAAAGGCAACAAAAATAAGTGGGACTACATCAAATTAAAAGGCTCATACACAACAAAAGAAAATGAAAAGACAAGTTATGAATGAGAGAAAATATCTGAAAATCATCTATCTGATAAAGAGTTAAGATCCAAAATATATAAAGAACTCATACAACTCAATAGCAAAAACAAAACACATACACACAACCAAACCTAAAGGCTCCAAATAAAAAGTGGGCAGGGTAACTAGACATTTTCCCAAAGACAACATGCAGATGGCCAACAGGCACAAGAAAGGGTGCTCAACATCACTAATCCTAAAGAAATGTAAATCATAACAACAATGAAGTATCACCTCACACTTGCTATAATGGCTAAAATAAAAAAGACAGGAAATAACAAGTGTTGGCAAGGACGTAGAAAGAGGATAATTACTGTGCACTGTAGGGAAATGAAAATTAGTATAGCTATTAAGGAAAACAGTATGAAGGCTCCTCAAAAAATTAAAAACAGAATTATCCTGTGATCCAGAAATTCCACCTCTGGGTAAAGATATGAAAAAAAACAGTAGTTTGAAAAGATATTTGCACCTATGCATTCATAGAATCATTATTTACAGTAGCCAAGACATAGAACAACCTAAATGTTCCTTGATGGATGAATAAAGAAAATGTGTTGTGAGTGTGTGTGTATGTGTGTGTGTGTATGAAAAGAATCCTTTCTTGTATGAATGGCAACATAATTTGCCATTTGTGACAACACTGGATGCGTCTTGATGGCATAACACTAAGTGAACTAACTTAGATGAAGAAAGACAAATACCATATGATCTCACTTAAATGTGGGCTCTAAAAAAGAAAAGTAAAGAAAATAAACCAAAAAACTCACTTACACACAGGCCAGATTGGTGGTTGCCAGAGTTGGGTGTATGGAGGGTGGAGAAGGAGATTCAAAGATTCAAAATTTGAGTTATAAAATAAATAAGTCATGGGATGTAATGTACAGCATGATGACTACATTTAATACTATACTGTAAACTTGAGAGTTGTTAAGAAAGTGAATCTGAAACATTCTCATCACAAGAAAAAATATTTTTTGTGATACCTGGGTGTTTGAGCAATTGAGCATCCGCCTTTGGCTCAGGGTGTGATACTGGGATCCAGGATCGAGTCCCGCATAAGGCTCCTTGCAGGGAGCCTGCTTCTCCCTCTGCCTATGTCTCCGCCTCTCTCTGTGTGTCTCATGAATAAATAAAATCTTAAAAAAAAAAAAAGATTTTGTATCTATATGTGGTGATTGTTTTTAACTAGACTTACTATGATGACCACGTCTCAATATAGTTGGCCCTTGAACAGTTTGGAGGTTTAGGGCCCCAATGTTCCAGCAGTCAAAAACCTGTGTGTAACTTTGGCTCCTAAAAATCTTAATTACCTATAGCATACTGTAGACAGGAAAACTTACTGAAAACATAAACTGTCAATGAATGTATATTTTTGATGTTATATGTATTGTATAGTAATTCTTACAATAAATCAAATTACAGAAAAAATATTATTAAGAAAAGAATGAGAGAAAATGCAATTATGGTACTGTATCAAAAGATTTTGACATATAAAGTAGACCCAAGCATTTCAAACTTATGTCATTCAGGGGTCAACTATATACACAAAATCCATGTGTTGTATAATAATAATTTAATATCAATTTTATCTCAAAAAAGTAAGGTAATTTATGAAATTGAAACTCTATTTTCAATGTATTCTGAATTAGAATAAAGGTTTTACAAATACTGAAATAACTGTAAATATAACGATGCCCAAGTTTTCAACATTATTATGCCTTGTTAATTAGAAAGTAAAGAAACTGTTTAGACAAAAATTCTACAGGTCCAAAAGTTCTCACCTTACACACTGACATCAATTCTTGGTAATAGAGAACTATGTTAAAAAGTAAGATCAGTGAGATTGCTGTAATGGGTAGTAATGTCCTCAGAACATGCGGAAACTTTTTAATATTGATCTAGATAAACACTATCTTGTCATCATTTTAACTAAGAGAAAAAGAAATGCAGAACAATATCACAAACAATTTCCCTTCCCTATTGGTTTCTGTAAGACATGTATGTAGTTCAAATACTGAAAATTTCATTTACAAATACATCATTGCTTAATCTCAACAGAGATTAATTCTCACAATCTCTAGGAGACCGTTGAGGCATTCTGCAGCAGCAATCATTGCTCAAACAAGAAAGATGAAAATCTTTAGATGAAAGATAATTATAAATTAATCTGGGAAAATAAGATTACCTAGGAAGATGATACTAATAAGAACAAAATTAAAGTAAAAATTCCACTTTAAAAAAAAAAATTCCACTTTTTTTCCTATAGTGGAATGAAAATATAATTTCTTATAAAAGCTCATTGTAATGGTATATTTGTATAGTGATTAATGAGCTCATTAAAATTGGTCACGCATAAAAATTCAAAATTTCATAGTAATAATTTGAATTATTTTTCCATATAATAAAATTATTTAGATAATCTCTAGCATTTTTGATGAGCCTATTAATGAGCTCACAAGTCACAAAAATTTTAAGGGAAAGCATATAGTTCTTAAAAAAAGGAGCATAGCAATTCAAAATTACAAAGGAAGTTGGCAGAATTGAGTATTTTAAGTGTCAAACTGTTAATATACATAATAATAAAGGTGACAATAATAGATTGATTTTGGCAAGAGAAGATAACCTTGTAACTTTGAATTCTCAGTAAAATGAAGAGAATTAGCTGAAATAGGCAAAAAAAACCTCAGCTGAGAAAATTATTTTTTTCTAAATTGGCTGTCACAAAGGATTTCCATAGTAATTGACCAAACACTTCATTAAACATAGACTCAATTCTCTTTTGTCATTTCATATAGAAATTTCTTATATTCATATTTACCTCAGTTAAATGATTTTCTTTAAGCAAAATATTACATCCATGACACTATTAAAAACAGTACAGTCTGTAAGTAATATGCTTTAAATAGAAGGACTCACAGAAGATGAAAGTGAAAGGACGGAGAAACATACCATGATAATAGTAATAAACAGAAAGTTGAGTAGCTTCATTATTTTCAGACAAGAATTTAGAAGTATAATCTTCAGAGATAAGACATAAAAAAAGAACATTAAAAAGGTCAATTCTCCAAGAAAACTCTAAACCTCTATGCACCTAACAACATAAGATCAAAATAAAAAATTAAAAATAAAACTGAAAGGAGACATAGACAAACCCACTCTTTTAACTATATTTTTAAAATCCTTTTTTTTTTTAGTAATTGATAAACCAAGAAGACAGAAAACCAGTAAAAATAAAATTGACCTGAAAAGCACTAGTCTATGAACTTGATCTAATTGATGTTTTTAAAATTCTCTATCAAAAAAAAAAAAATATTCTCTATCCCTCAATAGCAGAATACACATTTTTCTAAAGCCCACATAGACCATTAAATAGGACAGATCATATCCTGGCCATAAAATAAACTTTAATTTAAATGAACATAAATCATATAAAGTGTATTCTCAGGTGCAATGGAATCAATAATTAATAATTTCCTAAAATAGAAAGCAATAGTCCCAGGTGATTTCACTTTTGAATTCTGTCAAATAGTTAGTGAAGAAATGATACCAATAATCCACAATCTCATCCAGAAGATGAAAACAGAGGAAACACCTTCTAACTCATCTGTGAAGCCAGCATTATCTTAATAACACAACCAGATGAAGATCTTATAAGAAAGGAAAACTAAAGACCAAAAATATGCTATCAATAGACATACAAAATTCCTCCACAAAATGTTGACAAATGGAATCCAACAATGCATAAAGTAATTGTACAACCAAGTGTGATTTACTTCAGATATATGATTGTTTCAACATTCAAAAATCAATTAAGTTTACTTATCACATCAAGAGGATAAGAAAATTCATCAGACCAGATCAATTCATGCAGAAGAAGCATTTCACATATTCTAATACCCATCCATGATAAAATTCTCAGCGAAGTGAGTGCAGAGGAGAACTTCCTTAACCTGCTAAAGACTATCATTTCATGAAGGTACAAAAATCAGGGTGCTATACAACAAAGTAAATACCAGAGTGAGACGAATCCATGCTTTACATCTTTCCTTACTTGTCCATTGCTGAGTTGTGGAGAGTGGCTGTCCAGTTCTCTTACTGATCATTGAAATTCTCAACTGGTTTTCTGTTCTTCACGTCTGTGTGTTATGAAACACTTCCATTAGTAAGTATAGTTCTGTATGGCTGATAATGATAATTACTATTAATGTAATAGCTGATGTTTAACATTTAGTGAGGATTTACAGGTCACACCGGGCCCACCGGTCTACATGGATTACCTATTGCACCTCAAAACATTCTATGATTTATTTTTAATTCCCATTTATAGCTGAAGATCCTAACATACAGAAAGAAAGCAGTTTGACTAGCGCTATAAATTTAGGATTCAAGCCTATATAATTAGGCTCCAAAAGCAATGCTTCTCCTCTATCATGATGACTTGCCTCTTGGGCAGGAGAATATAGTTAGAAAAATAAAACCCCTCAATTAATTCTGGTGAAAGCCAGAGCCTTCCCTTCTCTTTGAGAATTCCTGGGATACACCCTAAATCTCCACATCAGAGTGTCAAAGGACCCAGTATACAAGTTTAGAACTTCTGCCCTTTCATATAGTCTATTTTCACAAAATAAAGGCCAAACTTAGTATTCATTGAAACTACATTTTTTCCTCCCTCAATCCAACTCCATCTCACTTTTGATAAAATTGTGATCTTTTTCCATATCCTGACATTAGATTATCTGTGAATCTCTGTCTGAAGTTAGTTTTTGATTCTTTTGTTATATTCCATCATAGTGAGAAAACAAATATTACTTACAGATAATTAGAAATGTCTCCTTTTATCCAGAAGCTTAAAACTAGTTTTAATTAGTTAATAAATTTGTCCCAAACCAAGGAGTAGGTCATTCTGGAGTTTTAATTTCCTGGGTCAGTATTATTCTAAAACAAGCAAAAGATGATATTTTGATTTCAGGAAGTTTAAATACTTAGGAAATTTTGTGAAATTGAGTGCTCTTATTTTCTTGGTCTTTTACATGAAAAAATTCCCTATATAAAGAAGTTAATAAAGATAAATGGATTATTCACTGAACAAAACACAAAATACTAGCTATACAGTACTATAATTAAATTACCAAGCAGATAGAAATACTGAAATGCCAAATGGAATTCCAAGCAATTTGTCCTTTATATGAGTACATGACTTTCTAAAGAACAATATACTTTCATGTTTAATGTCAATTGCATAATTGTCTGCAAAAGAATTCCAGCATATAAAAATAAAACTGTAAAAATAAATAAAATAATAAATACCTGTAGGTGCATTTTAAGTTTTCTTTTGTTAAGGATATATATTAATTAAGTAGAAAACACATTAAAATTTGACAATTTCTGGAGTGGGAGCAGGCATGTTTAGAAAAAGCTTTTAAGTTCTTTTTCTCTTAATGACTTACATTTGGGGGGTGGAAATCACAGCTTTTTTCATTGCTCTTAATTTGTCTCCTTTTCCATAAAATGTTTGGGGAAAATAAACTTTAGTCTTTCCACTTACATAGCTACAAAATGCCTAGTCCAAACCTATTCTATTCATTAGAATATCCATTTACATTTTTATAACACTAAAATAGTGATTGCTACTTCCTTGCTGACTTTGAATAACTGGGTGATAAGAACACTGGACATAAACTATAAAGGAGTTGTAATTTAAATATGCTTATTAGGGCTCTTCACCATAATCTTCATATAACAATTAGAGTTCCATCTATCCCAACAGTGATTCTTGGGATTTATTACCTTTCAATGTTTTTTTTTTTTTTTAAGATTTTATTTATTTATTCATGAAACACACAGAGAGAGAAAGGCAGAGACCCAGGTGGAGAGAGAAGCAGGCTTCTCACAGGGAGCCGGATGTTGGACTCAATCCTGGGATCCCCAGGATCATGCCCTGTGCCAAAGGCAGACGCTCAACCTCTGAGCCACCCAGGCGTCCCTATTAGCATTCAATCTTGAAACAAAATCCTATAAGAACTGTTTATGACCAAGAAAAAGTAATATCATCTGAATTTACACTCCCAGCTTAAACAACTAAAAGTCTGGACATACTATGTAAATCAACACTTTTCAAGGCATCGGAAATTCTGCAAGTGAGGGCAGTGATCCCTAACTGCAGGTACACAAAGGTGTACCTAGAGGTGAGCTCTACGATCACCACCCTAAACTTCAGAGAAGCCTTACGCTGCCTCTCAGGAGGCAAAACCCAGGCAGAGAGTGTACTCTGGGCTGAAGAGGCATTGAGAATGTGGGTAGAATGAGAGGCTAGAGTTCCCAGGGCAGAATCCTGAGAGGAGAAAGCTTCACAGAGAAAGCAATGTGGAGAGATGTACTGGGTTCTCTTTCAGTCTTCAGCTGAGTACTTCTCAGTGTTTGATGGTGAGGAAACTACTTGAAGCCCCAGAAACAACCATCTAAAATAAACAGAGGGAAGCAGCCTTCAGAGTTCACACATCCAGGTGTAATTCCTATTCACCCCGAGTGGAAAACTTCACAATTCATGGGTCCTTCGGTAGACTACTCAGAAGAGATTAGTCCCCAAACCGGAGAAAAAAAATAGACCTAGGGTGAACTCTGTTCTGGTCCTGCCTAACAAAACTTAAAAGCAAGACAGAACATATTATTTTCAAGTAACTTAACTGATCCATTAACAAAGCTCAGTCCTATTCCAAGGAATGCAAAGGTACAGAGGCACAACTAGGTGTTCATTAAAAAATTACCAGGTATGCAATAAAGAAAACATGACACATAAAGAAGAAAAAAATCAATTAAAATTAACCCAAGAAATGCAGATTATAGAATTAGTAACAACACAAATTAGAAAAACAGTTATTATAACTGGATGCTATGTATATAAGAAGCTAGAGGGAAAGAGTATGTTAAGTGAAATATGCAAATGTAAAAAGATGTAAAAATAATCTAGAGATGAAAACTACAGTGTCTGATATATAACGCACTAGATAGGAATAATGGTAGATTGGACTTTTCAGAATAATTAACAGTTGTGGATTAATAAACTTGAAGACCTAGATATAGAAACTATTCAAAATATAAAAGAGCAAAAAGAATGAAAAAAATAAATTGTTTCTCACTGAGTTGGTGGACAAACTCGATCAACTTACTATAAATGCAATTAGAGTCTCAGAACAAGCAAGCAAATTGAAGGAAGAAAGACAGAAATAATAGGAAAAATAAAGTTTGAAAATAGTGCAAATTTAATGAAAATAATACCCACTGATTTTAGGAGCTAAATGGACCCCAAACATAATGATTTGACAAAATCATTTGAAGGCTATATCATAGTAACTTTGCTTAAAACCTATGATATAGAAACATCAAAGAGTAGAGGAAAAGCAAACAGTACATACATAGGAACAAAGATAAAAATAAGAATAGACTTCCCATGATATAAGGCAAACCAGAAGTTACTAGAGCAGCATCTTTAAGATGGAAAATAGCCAAAATCAAACAAAGCAATCATTGTAGTTATATGCTCAACGTAAGTGTCTTCAAAAAAAAGGGGGAAATGAAAGCATGTTCATAATTTCAGTGGCTAAAAGAATTAATATTCTACAAACCTGAAATACAGCAAATGGTAAAGGAAAATGTTCAAGTAGAAGTAATGACACCAAGAAATCCTAATATACACAATGGAATGAAGAGTACCAAAATGGTAACTATGCAGATAAATATAAAATAGGTTTTTCCTCTTATGTAAAAATCTCCAAATGATAATTAACTGTTTAAAAAATAATATTGTGTTGTGGACTTTAAAACGTATATGTGACTGTAACTGTAGACAGTACTGACACAATGGCTTATAGGAAAAATGCAAGCATACGTTGTTCTTACACTGTGTATGATGTGGTATAGTGTCTTTTGAAAGCAGACTGGTAAGTTAAAATGTATAATACAAACATAAGCAAACACTAAAACAAAAAAATGTTATCGCTAATAATTAAAGGAGAAAAAATAGAATAATAAAATCTCCTAGCCCAAAAGAATGCATTCCAGTAAGGAAAAAAATGGAACAGGAATAAACAGGACATAGAGAAACAAAGAGCAAATAATAGACTTAGAACCAACTACAGCAATGATCATATTAAATGACATAAACTATTAATACACAGTGATTATAAACATGGATAAAAAGGGAATAACTAACTATATTAGAATATATAACTAACTATATTCTGCTTTCAAAACACCCACTTTAAATATTAGATGGAGTGAACAAATTAAAAGACAGAAATTACCAAAGGTCATTCCAGAAGAAAATATATTACACAAATAGCCATATATCAATTATCTATAGTTGAAATCCTTCCCACAGAGAAAGGTCCAGGACAAGATGGCTGGAGTTTAGTAAATTAAATCCAACAATATATAAGAAGTGTCATAATTCACACCTTGAGTCTTAACAAAAATTAACATAATATAGATTGTGGACCTAAATATGTATCCCAGACTTCTGGAAGAGAGTAGAAAAGAAAATGTTTGTGATCTAGCATTGGGCTAAGATTTCCTAGAAGTGTAATAACTGAATAAAACAATGTTATGTTTTATAAAAAATAATAACTGGTTTTTGAAAGTTTCTACTAACACAAAGATAAGTCACAACTGGGAAAAATAATCATATATCTGATAAAGAACTATTCTGACTATATAAAGTAATAGCAAACCTCAATAATAAAAAAAGTGACAACTTGAGTAGAAGTTAGACAAAATATTTGAATATATTTTTGTTTGCTAAGGGAGAACTATAAGTGCAAATAAGGATTTGAAATGTCTTTCATCAATCATTATTAAAAAACTGCAAATTAAAATCACAAATTGATCCTACTCTACATCTCCTAGAATGCCTAAAATCAAAAAGCCTCACCAAACTAATCAGTGGCAAGATTGTTGAATATTTGTAAATCATACTAACTACTGGTAAGAATGTAGAATGCTAAACATGTTTTCAAAAATGTAGAATGCTAAACATGTTTTCAAAAATAGTTTGACTTTTGCCAAATAAAATATATGTCTTTAAAAAATAAAATATAAAAATTATATTTTAACACATTAAAAATATATGTATTAAAAATTTTAATACATTTTAATATATGTATTTTTAAAAGTAGGGATCCTGGGTGGCTCAGCAGTTAAGTGTCTGCCTTCCGCCAGGGTGTGATCTTGGAGTCCTGGGATCGAGTCCCACGTCCGGCTCCCTGCATGGAGCCTGCTTCTCCCTCTGCCTATGTCTCTGCCTCTCTCTGTGTGACTCTCATGAATAAATAAATAAAATCTTAAAAAAAAAAGTAAAAAACTAAAGGTCTAGGACTCTTAAGACAATCACAACTAAAACTTGTAAAGGATATCAGTATATTTACATTATATATATTTTAAAGATTGTATTTATTTATTCATGAAAGACACAGAGAGAGAGAGGCAGAGACACAGGCAGAGGGAGACGCAGGCTCCACGCAGGGAGCCCGACGCGGGAATCGACTCCGAAACTCCAGGATCATGCCCTGGGCCGAAGGCAGACACTAAACCGCTGAGCCACCCAGGGATTCCCTACATTATTTTTCAATTCAAAATGTAATATATGTAAATATGTTCAATTTCCATATTAAGAAAATACAGAAGTAACTAGGAAATGGCCCAATATTTATATTGATAATAGTTATTAAAAGTGGTGACATCTACTTATGCAGCTGATGTGGGGAAAGTGGCTTGCTCTTGACTACTCATGAAAATGTATTTCTTTCAGTCTTTTGGAAAAGCAACCTCAAATGTACCTACTAAAATTTAAAACACATATACAAATTGAAATAAGAGACAAAAAGTTATCTCTTGTATAGGCAACAGATTTGGAAATAAATTGCAGTGCTAAGTACTCAGGTATAATATATGAAAAATAAAAATTTACATCAGTAATCAGAGAATTCCTTAGATACAATTAATGTGAGAAGAGCTAGATGCAGAGAAATGTGTATAATGTTACCCATTTATACACAAAAATAGAAGAAATTCATTTTATGTGTGCTTACGTATATCAATAATGACATTATGAACATGGAGAAAAGTACACATCAGGTTAACATTTGTTACACAGTAGGTAGAGAAGGGGAAAAAAGGTGAAAGGGATGTAAGTAAAAATAATATCAAAATGCTATAAGAACAAGAATGTCCATTTTCCAACTAAAAAATAAAATTCCTAGGGTTAGATATGTGAAAATATGTGGGTGGATGGGAGTTTGGGGCTTATCTAGAAGGATATATTTTTAAAAAGTTATAAAAATATTAATAATACTTCTTTTGGGCTATTGAGAACATTTTTTACTTTCTCACTTAGGTTTTTATTGCTTAATATTTTTACAATGACATTATATTGTAAATATAGTGAGAAATCTATTAAGTATATGAAACTACACAGAGAATGTAGGAGATTTTTAAACAATTATATTTGGATGGAAAATGTGTTAGGCCTTTCCTCCACCTTCCCTCCAATTAAACTATTCAAACTTCAAAAATGTAACAATTTAGGAACATATTCACATACCTGACAAGTACCAAGCTTGCCTGGGATTTCAGCACTCTGGATACTAGTACCTGCAGGGCATCAGAAATGTTTCTCCACATCTTTCTGCATTGCTTTCCTTTGTGTGGGATTTTTCAGGCAAGTTCTACTGAAGGTCAACAAGATAGTCATAGAAAGATCAAGGCTTAGATGCAACTAGATGAAGACTCCAATGAAGATGTGATTTATTTTCTTTATCCAATGCAACAGCAATCATCCCCAGGTGAGTTTTCCCTTACTTTCATGTAGCCTGGGTCATGTGTTCCACCTCTGCGAGTCTTGGGATGCAGTTCACTCACCTGCCAAGTCCACTACTTATGCTAATCCTTGGAGTCAGAGTGGAGTCCGCCCACCTGAATCATATAGAGTCAAGGTGATTTCCTTCTTGGAAACAGTTTGCCGGAACCAGATGAACAAGAGTTGGGCAATAATCCAACGTATAAGAGAAGTCTATATTATCTCATTCCTAAATGAGATAGAAAATTAAACCTGAATTTATATACCTTGTCTACATGAAATATATAATATTATATATATAAATATATAATATATAATTAATTATAGGTAAAAGATATTGAAAAATACATATATTGCAATAAAATGTTTAATATTTGTATATAAAGTCTCTATAATTCCTGAGGAAAAAAGGATAACAATTGAAAAAAATAATGAAGGACAAAAGCATAATTCCCAGTTAAAAAATGCTAATGACCAATGAGCTTATAAAAGATTATTCTCAGGGCATGTGAGTGGCTCAGTGGGTTAAGTGTCTCACTCCTGATTTCACTCAGGTCATGATCTCAAAGTCCTGAGATTGAGCCAGGCTCCATGGGCAGAGAGGAGTCTGCTTGAGATTCATCTCCCCCTCTGCCCCTGCCCACACTCATGCTCTCCCTCTTGCTCTCTAAAATAAAATCTTTTTAAAAAATTGTTAAAACAGTCTCATTTGTAACCAGTAATTCAAATAAATGTGACCATAAGATTTCAATTTTATTAATTAGATGATGGGACTGAAAATGAAAATATAAAAAATTGCAATGATAAAGCAATCTGCTAAAATTGGTACTCTCACACATAGCTGATGGAAATATAAATTGGTACCACTTTTTTGCCTGGTACAGCTTTCAAAGTTGACGAGTTGACAGTAATCTGTCGAAATTGAAAATGTGCACACTTATGTCTACCATACAAAAATATTCATAAATACACGCAGATGTATATTTGGTGTTACTGCACCGTTGTTATATGAAAAATTAGAAACTAAATACTAGGATAATGATTAATAAATTATGGGATGTGCATACTGGAATAATGTGAAAGTCCATAAAAGTATAAAATAGCTTGATATGAACAGAAATCTATAGCTCAATAGACCGTGTGTATATGAATTATTGAAAGTCATTCTGTATTTATATGCAAATACTAATCCTAACGAACCATACCCATCAGTACACGTGCGTGTTTGAGTCCATAGAGAAGGAAAAGAAGGATGAGTGTGAACCGTTTATAGAGGTTACTTTTGTGGAAAAGCAAGAGCATGGGAAGAGAATAGAAAAATATATTTCTGTGTTGTTAGAAGAGTGTTTGCCTTTTTTAGTGATTTTTTCAATTTATCGCTGGGGGAATGCTGCACATGTTGAAATAAATATGTCATATTTGCAAAAATTAGAAAAATCATCTTTCTGAAGCTTGTTCAAAGAAATAGCAATTGTTGCTTTTGTTTTTACCTTCATTTCATAAACAAGCATTATTTATTTTTTTACTTCTGTGTCCTAACCCCATCTCCCCTCCACCATCCCTAAGCCTCCTGATGCTGGATATACATGTGGTGGTGGAAATGCTAATAGAAGTCGATCTATACGAGGCCATTTAGCATGGTCTCCATGGAGGTGTATCTCACACTTGGTAATTTATTTCCTATGATCAACACACCATTAAGAATGTATTGGCTACAATTTCTTTTGTCTTCTTAAATCTTTAGAACTGTCCTAATGGTTGAAGGAGCTAAGCCTAGAACACAATACACTTACTCTTGATCGTCACTCTCTTGGCTTTTTGTTTGTTTCCATTTTAAGCTAATGTAACTATTGTATTTTTTTTTCTTTTTTATCGTTGAAAATAGCCAAATGATTCTATGAATCAGTAGTCACTAGAAAGTGGGCTATTACTTGTCACGATTTCTTTTGGGATGGTTAGGCACACCTGGAGCTGGGCCTGTAATGTCTGGTAGACTGGTCCTCCCTAGGAGCAGAGTTGGGGCTGCCTGTTGGCTGTGGCCAGCCTGAGGACAAGTCAGCACTGCTTAGATTGCACCAAACAAAGGAGTTCTGCACAGACCTTCCAGAGAGCTATGTAATTTGAGCATGCCTATTAGTGTAATACAGAAGAGTTATGCTTTTTATTTTCAAGACAAACTTTTATAAAAACTCCCTTTTCTCATTTTTATTTATATTTTTTATTTTAAAGATTTTATTTATTCATGAGAGATACAGAGAGAGAGGCAGAGACATAGGCAGAGGGAAAAGCAGACTTCCCCCGAAAGGAGCCTGATGTGGGACTCGATCCCAAGATCAGGATATCATGCCCTGAGCCAAAGGCAGACGCTCAACCACTGAGCCACCCAGGTGTCCCTCATTTTTATTTTATTATGAAGCCAAAATTTGTTTTGTGTGTGAGAGTATATTACTATAAGTATAACGTAGACTGAGACAATATTATGATTTGATTTACCTAAGAGTTTTTGCATGAACTTTTAAGAAAATACCATAAAGAAACAAAAAGACAATATAAAAAAAATATTTTGCATCTGTAATTCTAAGAAACCTGGCTTACCATTTAATTCTTTTTTTATACTCTGCACACTTTTCAGTAATTGGCATTTTTTAACTAATCAAATCCATCAGCTTGATCATTCTTACTGTTGTTTGCCTTCAGTTCATTTTTTTTAATTTGTTAATTGCCGTGTTATTGTACTTGCCCTTGTTTGAGTCAAATATTTTTTTAAAAATCACATTACTGATGCTATGATGATATGAATGTTTAGCCTAAATGTGCCTTGAGGGAAGTTTTTGGACCCAAAGTTTGGAGTATTGCAGACTTTGGATGAAGGAAAACTAAGTTCTTTAATGTAACTTTAATGCATTATTTAATGACTGCAATAAATTCTGATGCATTTTTCTCTCTACAAAAGAAGAAAAATCATTTAATATTTAATACAATTTCTCAATTTACAATTGAGGTTCCAAGTATTCATTTTCCTACTCTTGAAACATAAACCTCTTCATCATACAAAATGGCTGTGAAGGAACTTTTTTTCAACAATGAACATAATATCAGCTTTCAATTTAACAATTTTTAAATCAAAATTATTTCTTGCATAAAAATCTTTTTTTTACACTGCTTCACACAAAAGCAAATGCATAAACTTGATAGATAGCTTTTTTTTTTTTTTAACCTCACGTATTTTAAACTCATTTCTATGTTGGGGAACTGTGCTTTTTCAGCTATTGAAGTTATAAGAGGGAATAAGTAATTGTATAGAAGAGGAAAATACTATAAAAATATATTTGACTTCTAGAAAGCTTTGCATAGAAAGCTTTAGAAAACTTCTATAAGAAACAGTGCATCACCTACTAATTTATCACTGGACTGAGAAAAAAGGAAAATTTTGTCTTATTTTTGGAACTAGCATATGAATTAAGAAAGACCAGAATAAATAAGCATCACTTGGAAAGGCAGGGGGTGGGGGGTGGGTATGGAAGCAGAGAGAGAAATAGTTGTGTTTCCTCTTTTCCAAAATGTCTGGAAAGAGGCAGTATGGGAAAATGTTTAGTTGATGCATACTCTTCTAAGTACTGAGGTGTAGGATAAGAGAGAGTGAGCAGGAAATAGAAGGTTAGTTAGAAAAAGTAAGTAGGCTTAGATTAGGTTTTAAATAATGTTTACAGGATAATGGACTCTGAACTATCAATAAAGCCCTAAGAAAGGCATCACATATATAGAAGCCCGAGCAAGAAAGACTTTTAAATAATAAAGAGCAACAAAAATTATATTAGAATTCTTGCATTTGAATAAGATGTATTACTTAATGAGGTAAGGGAGATATTGACAGTATACAAGCTTATTACAATTAATTATTGGAATATTCCATATAACTTCTGTTGTTTTTGTTCTATCTATGCAATCATCCATCACTATTTATCTATCATATGCTTACTGAAAAGTATATAAACAATATCATGTAAGTTTAGAAAGCAATTTTTCAGGTGCGTTGTATTGATTTCTTAATTTGGAGGAATAGTTTACAGTCTAAATCACATTTGAGGGCACCTGAGCAGCTCATTTGGTTAAGTGTCCCACTCTTGATTTTGGCTCAGGTCATGATCTCAGAGTCATGAGATCGGGCCCCACATCAGGCTCCATCCTCAGCAGAGTCTGTCTGAGACTCTCTTTCCCCCTGCCCCTCGCCCTACTCACATTCTCTTTCTCTCAATAAAATAAATAGTAAAATCTTTTAAAAAAATAAAAATAAATCCTATTTAACAGGTGTTAATGCCTGGACATTCTTAGCCCTATGAGATAGGTCAGATATTATTATTTCCATACAAACAAGGAAAAATGCAAAAATTCCCAAAGACTCCTGAAATAATTAATGAAGGAATTCTGATAATTTTCTTAAAGCATAATAACTGTGGTTTATTCCTGTTTTATCTTTTGTTATTATGAATCTTATTGTTGACAATTTGATAACCCTCAAGTTTGATAATCCCTCAATTATTTTATCTATTCCCCCAGTCATTTATTCAAAAAGAAAAACCTGATGTACATACAGCAGGCTTTAGGAGGGAATGGAGATGCAGCTATTAATAGAACTTGGTTCTTTCCTTCAAAGGACTCACAGTTGTTTCAGAAACTCTAGCACAGGAAATATGCTTTTTACTGATTTAAATGTATAAGATATAAAATTTTAAATCATCAAAAACATATCATAGCATAAAGTTTCACGGGTCAGAATAAGACTGCTGAAGCTCAAATCTTAGTTCTCCCACTTTCCAGTTGGGGTCTTAAGTAATTTCTCTTTACCTAAATGATAGAGATTGAGTATTACATGTCTCGTGGTATCATTGAGAGGGTCAAATGAGTCAATTCATGTTAAGTGCCTAGAAGAGTACCTGGCATACAGTGGGAACTTGATAAGTATCTTCTATCACATACATCAATCACTCATTCATATGATACACTACTATTGTCCAATAGTGGTTACGTCACTTATTAGTTTATATTATATGTATGATACATATTGTATGTATGTATGTTGATAAACATCTTAATGTTTAAATAGTACAGGTTTAAAAAAAATGGCACTTACTGAACACAAGGAGTGCTTCAGTTTGAATGAGGACACAGTTCCAGAGAAATTGGTTATCTGGAAATGTATGGGAGTCTTCCGAAAATTTAAAGAAGACTTTTAATTAACATTTTTGTAAAACTTAGGATTTGGCCATTGGTCATTATGTGATTTCTGTGGATAAATTACCCACTGGGTAATTTATACACCAGAAGATTTCCTCAGATATTGCCTCTTACTGGCGCTCTTATTCAACAAAGGACACAAAGCATATTTCCACACTGGGACTTGGGATCCCATCTCGAAGGAAAGGTATTTGAGAAGTAATCTCACAGTGTGCAAAAACACAGACTTAGGAATTTGTTTCGTATGAATCCCACCAGTCCCACTACAAACTATTTGGGTAATCTTGGGCAAATCCTGCAATCTTCTGTGTTTGGCTTCTTCCTTTGTTAAAAGGAGGTAAAGATTAATACTAACTTCATGTTTTGAAGAGGAAGTAAATTAATAAATGCTAAAATCTTGGAGAAAGTATGACCCATCATAAATACTATAAAAGTGTTTGCCATTTTTTCTCACCATTGGCTACTCAGAGTTTAGCCATTTTAGAACAAGGATTAAATTAATTCCATGTTCCTTGTATCCTGGTTCCATATGTTTAATTCAATGTGTATTAACTCTGCAACTCAGGAATAGCCTTTATCTTTAAAGGCCGTGCTCATGCCAGTGATGTTCTTATCATATGTTAAGTTCTTGCAAGTTATAAGAGAACCAGAACTACCTGCCTTTCCTGGAGGTTCTCCATCACCATTATCTAGGATGCTAATTGTAAGCAGATAAAAGGAAGGGTTCTCAGATAGTCCACCTTATTTCCTAAAATGGCAACTGTTTTGTGAGTGTCCTGTGGAAACCACTCTCACAGCAGGAGCAAGCTCACACACTGAGGGCTCCATCCAGTGGTGATTCCCAGTCTCGTCTTTATACAGGGCCTGTGTATTTTTGTCCAGTTTCATTTCCCCTCAAGGAAGTAAGTTACAGGTCTGTGTTAAAATAGATTGATGGCAGGAAGAAACATCACCTCCTGAGACCTTAGGCCCATTCATATGGGGAAGGACTCCAAGCAAGGAGCATTGAGCAAGCCTCAAACTAAATCTTAGGAAAGGTCCACTTCAGTCCTTTCATTTAACTTTCACCATGTGGCAGATGCTGAGCTTCTCCAAACATCCCAAGAAACTTTAGTCAAGTGTGTCAGGTTTTGCCTGATTCCATGAAGATCCTCCACTCTAGAAAATACGTTCTTCGCCTCTGAAAAGCATGAGCCATTTCTCGATGGAAAGTGCCATTCATTCTAATGTACCAAGCACTGCAGGTAGAAAGAAATGCAACGATGAATGACACAGTCCTTGTCTTCAAGTTGCTCATAGTTCAGAATCACAATATTTCAAATAATGAAGACATGAATGAATAAGTTATATGTGCTCAAATCATTAAGTCTAAGTCCTCATTTCCCTCTCTTAAAATAAGGCTAATAGCACCATGTATCTCGGAGGACCTAAGGTAGAAGCACTAACATGATGGATGGAGAGGCTTTGGCAGTGCCCTGCATACAGTAAGCATTAATTTTTCATATTTTGTGTTATGCATGCAATATTTTATCATTAGTATTGGATATTTACCTCATTTAGCCATTAATGTTGACCTCTTATGTGATTGCACTCAAAATGTGAATAATTAAAATATTTTTAATAACTTTTATATCACAAATGGTGGCACAGTAAAAATCTTTGTGCTAAAAATTCCACTGTCATTTTTGCTTAATACTAAGTAAATCAGACTAATTTTGCTAAAGATTAATAAAACATTTACTAAGTTATCTTCTCACTGATTTCTATAAGGCTGATCTATTTGAATATAAAATTCTCATTGAAATAAAACTAAGAAATATCAGCACTTTAATTAAAATGTTATTTGAGAAGAGTAAAATATAAAATTTATTTTGATGTATTTAAAATTTGTAATATTACATTCCAAAAATTAGAAGTTACTATGTAAGAATTATTTTCATTCAGTTGCATGTGTGTGCAGACAATACCTTTGTTCCTACAGAAGTGCTTCCCACCCATTCCTACCTCTACTGAACACTTGGGTGCTGGCTTCAGTTTGTATCCAACCAGTTGGACACTTGAATAGGTCAGGATGATTAATGAAATCACACTTCTTTGTAGGGTCATTTCAACATGGCTATGTCTCTGGGTTAAAAGTCACAGTTCTCTCAAATTGACCTTGTTTCCATCATGATCTGTTACTGGGTGGGGGTAAGCAACTATTTTCTCCACATTGCTTCAGGTCTCAGGAGAGTGACAACAGCTGTTGTTAGCCCTGTAATAATGCAGGATCTCCTGAGGTTTCCCTATACTCTGGCCACACTTTCAAAATGGCCCCCCTTTTTAAGCTCTTTGAATTCTTCCAACTTAAGTGTACCGTCTGTTTCATGCTAAAAATCCCAATGAGAACCATCAGTAAAAAAATAAGGCAAATTAATTTTTTAAAAAATTATTTTTTTAATTAAAAAAAATTAAAAATTTTTTAAATTAAAAAAAATTGTCTCTGAAAAAAAACAGAAAACTGTGCTTATAAGTTTGAGTTGGGGAGGCAGAAAGCACAGGGTTGAGAGTGCTGTATCTTAGAACATTTATGACAAAATTCCAATTTGGTCATTTATTACTGTCATTTACTTTATTTCTCTAAAATTCAATGTTCTCATAAAACGGGTTCATAGCAAATGGTCAGTGGCTTCTGTCTCATATTATTGATGTTAGAATTATATAAAAAGACATATGTAGACTATTTAATCTGATAACATTGTCAACAGTTCAGGGTTTAAATTAATTTCTTTTTTATTACCATCACAAATCTAAATACTATGAGTAAAAAGATCTATGTGCATATTTTGAAGTAAGTTTAAGTTATAATTCTATTATAAAATAAAACATGCTTTGAGTCATTATATTAAAATTATTTTTAACTATCTAATGCAACCTATAATTTTTAGCATTTGTATTACCTTCATAGAATATTATCTGGTAAAGTAGAACAATTCTAACAAGTAGGGTAAGATCACAAATAAATAAGACATTTACTAAACTTCTTTCTATAAAAATGTTACTCTAAACTTAGTGTTATTTATTCTTTCCTCACAGATACTATACTTGCCTGGGAGGTTCCTTGGGAACTGCTTAAAGCAGGTAAAGCAATTCAGTGGGTAGGATTCAAGGTTCATACTAGAGCTGCATCAATTTTTTATCTTTTTAAAAATATTATACTAGAATAGATATGCCTTCTTTTGCAAGGAAAGTTTCATAGTTTAAGCTTAACCCAAATCAAGAGAATCACTATTATAAAAATGAAAAAGTATGTATAATATAAAAATATATTTGCTCATTTTTCTGCCTGTCAGTTGCATATTTTTTAAGCTCTGAGGCTCCTACAAAATGTATTAGACATAAGTATATATAATTGGCCTTAAATACATATCAGAAACTGTCAAATGTGTATTGAAATCTTCCAAATTATTTTAATGTAATTTTTTATGGTTTTTCTCATTTCAAGAGCAATACATACCTTATTGCAGAAAACTTGAAAATTAGAGAAAAAGTATAATGAGGAATCTATAATCGCAAGATAAAAAAGCAAACACTGTTAGTATATTATTATATAAATACAGCTTCTTGTTTTCTTTGGGCAGCTTGATTTTAGATATAAGGTGCTATTGCATTTTTTACTAAAATTATTATAGGGTTAATATGTTTCAAAATAAGTATTACATGGCAAGTATTTTTCTATGACATTACAAAAATCTTGAAAACACCATTTTAGTAGTATGATAATCACTTTATAAAAATGCATAATTGATTTAAGCACTCTGTGCATTTAGGTTCTTATAAATTTTTCAGTATTTTAAATAACTACATAATGATAATTCTTGTAAGAGAGTATTCTTTTTGAGATTTATTTATTTATTTGAGAGAAAGTGAGAGAGCATGAGCCAGGGAGGGGCCACTCTCAAGCAGATTCCATGCTTAGCACAGAGCCTGACCTGGGTATTGATTTGAGGACCCTGAGATCATGACCTAAGTTAAAATCAAGAATCAGAAGCTTAACCAACTAAGCCACCTTGGTGCTCATAAGAAAATATGTTTATAGTTATCAGATTACTTTCTAAGAATTTTTGAGTCGTAATAACTGACTTGAATACAAACCTATTTAGCTCTTAAAATATGCTTGCTTTATTATTTTGAGTTTTACAGATTCTCATACATAACAGCAGGAAATATTCTTTCCTTTTCATTTTATTTTGCTAGTTTAATAGATGGGGGATGACATATTACTGATTTATTTGCATTTCTTGTTTTATGCTGAGATGTATTATTTTATCATTGGAATATGCTATTTGTATTTCTTTTTATACAGCATTTTCTCTTTGGAAGTTTTCTGTGTTCTAATGCTGATGACAAGAAACAGACAAGTTATACTTTCAAAGACATGAGGTACCTGTGGAGTCTAAGAAGACTAGGTAAACTAAAACCACATTGGGGCTAGAACCAACCATTCAGGGGTGAGCTGATAGATAGGCAGCTGCTTTTCAGGGTGAATTTCCAGATGTGAGCATAGGCTTAGGATGAGACAGTGGACTGTTGGTAGATAGAGAAAGGGAAATCTGCAAATCTTTTAACTGATATGTGGTTCTGGAATGATCAAATCTGAGGATTTTTGAGGACTTATATATAATCCTGGTTTCCCCTGCTCTATCTTGATCGAATTGTCAGACTCATTGCTGGTCTAAGGAGTCAGGAGGAAAACTCTGGGAAGGAAAGAGAAATCTCTCATAGACTTGATTCAGAGTTTAAGAACTTCCCCTGTGAAAAATAAATTGGATTTAAGTAAAAGCAAAAAATAAGCCAGATGAGGAAGCTGGAATGAGTGGTGAATTCACACTTGGAATATACAGCCAATATTATGTAGGAGCACTGATTTGGGTCTCAGATGAAGATTCCAAGTCCAGTGTCAGAAGGTAGGTGCTGTAGGACATAGAAACCACTGGAGATTTTGTGTTTGCTGTGTGCAGTATGATCAAGTCAGAGGATGGGGGAGCCCTCAAAACCAAGGAGGAAACTCCTCACAAGACACTTGCCAAATTTTGAAATATTATTCAGCAGAAGTTAAAGAGAAAACCCTTAAAAATTGACTCAACAAGAACTAAACCTTCATAGTCTTTCAATATAGACAAAGACCCATAAGATGCTCAATTAAAAGTCCTGAAGGACTACAAAGTTGTAGTGTAATGATGATTAACCAAAAGTAACTGAGGGACACCTGGGTGGCTCAGCAGTTGAGCATCTGCCTTCAGCTCAGGGCATGATCCCAGGGTCTGGGTCAAGTTCTGCATCAGTCTCCATGCATGGTGCCTGCTTCTCCCTCTGCCTATGTCTCTGCCTCTCTCTGTGTCTCTAATGAATAAATAAATAAAGTCTTTAAAAAAAAGTGACTGAGTGTTCTGAAACTTTCACCCTGCTCTAAATGAGCTTTATCCTAAATTGGGTGAACATGGCCAGGACCAAACATGAAAAGGAAAAGCAGAATTATCTCTGGTAAAGGATACATTACCATTTGCAACCTCTATACTTTTTTTATATACAGTATCTGCCAAATGATTAAACACCAAGAGAAGGATGAATTTTTCAGTGTGCAACTTCTACATCAGTAAATGTTTCTTTTTTAAAAGGACATGAAAAGTAAAAACAAAAACAACCCCCCCAAAAACAAAACAAAACCAAAAACCATGGAAGATTATGGCTATCTGATAAATAACATAAAGAATAAGATAGATAGTAGAAATAGATGAATAGATGATCAATATTGATGTTAGCAGATG
Source organism: Canis lupus dingo (assembly GCF_003254725.2). Classification (NCBI taxonomy): domain Eukaryota; kingdom Metazoa; phylum Chordata; class Mammalia; order Carnivora; family Canidae; genus Canis; species Canis lupus. Next base: position 4,575,699 of record NC_064258.1, read on the forward strand.
AGAAACTTATAATAATTATTTCTTAAAAGATTTTATTTATTTATTCATGAGAAACACAGAGAGAGAGAGAGAGGCAGGCTCCTCTCAGGAAGCCTGATGTGGGACTCGATCTCAGGACTCAGGCCTAAGCCTAAGGCAGATGCTCAATCATGGAGCCACCCAGGCATCCAACTTATAATAATTATGATTAATATGCTCAAAATAGAGAAAAAAGTCAACTGAGACAAAAGAATGGAAATTTTCACCAGTTAATAGAATCTAAATCATCATCATCCTCAAATATTTTAGAGCTGACAAATATTTGAAATTAACAACTCGATAGTTTAATCATATATTGTTTATAGCATAACACAGCATTTGTGAGGTACAAGGCACATGAATAAAAACAACCATACTGAGACAGAGAAACCAGAAAGAAGGAAAAGACAGAACACAGTATAAGTGGTTTAAACCTTAGGTCATATGGTCTAACACATTGAGTTCCCTTGAAGCTCCATTCCCAGACGGTTGTTACTTTTTTTTTTTTTTTTTTTTTTTGAGAGAGAGAGAGCATGCAGAGGGTGTGGCAGAGGAAGAGAGAACAAGAATTTTAAGCATGCTCCATGCCTAGCATAGAGCCTGATGCAGGGCTCTATCTCACAGCCCTGAGATCATGACCTGAGCTGAAATCAAAAGTCAAGCACTTAACCAACTGAGCCACTCAGGTGCCCAAACAGTTGTTACTTTGACCTGTTTGTTCCCTGCAGAAATCCTTTTCAGAGGATTTGTCTTTATTTAACCTGACTCAGAGGTCACTGAAGGCAAACAGGACTGTCTTCAGGGTATTTATCAGAAACAATTAGCAACAAGTGTTCAATAGAACTGTGGTGAGTGATAGCTGCCTTAGATGTCAACACCTTTTAGGACAAACAGGAGGCTGACCAGAAAATTTAAAAGGAAACTAGGGAATAGTAATAACATGTTCATAGAGGCTTTGAAAATTTGTCACATATTTCTGTTTATCTAAAAGGACATGTGGATATTCAGGGCTGTAAATTTGTCCAGGAAAGACTTTGAAATGTCCTAATTTCTCATTTCTGGTTTACTTTGAGGTTCTGTGAAAGTAGGAAGTGAAGGCTAAGGCAGAGTTGTATACTGTAATGAAAGCATATCCCCAAACCCATATGCAAAACCCCTCAGCAGTGGCTAAGAGATTTATTCGTTCCAGGCTAACTAAATTCAGCAACATATAAAAAAGATTATACCCCATCATCAATTGAGTTATTTCATGAATGCAAGGTTGGTTTAACATCTGAAAATTAACTAAATTAACACATAATAAAGACAGAAACAACATGATCATATCAATAGATTCTCACCTATTTGAAGCATTTCCTGAATATCTATTATCCTTTTGTGAAAAATTACTAGGAATAAAGATAATTTCTCTAACCCAACAAAGACTATCTATGAAAAACTCCAGGTAACATATTTAATGGTATAAGGCTAAATGTTTTCCCCCTAAGATCTTGAGTAAAACAAAGGTACTAGTTCTCATCACTATTACTCACCATGGTTCTGAGAGTGCTAGCAGGAAAAGTTTGGCAAGAAAAATTTTTAAAAGGTACTTAGGTTAAAAACGAAAAATAAAATACCTCTGTCTAGACACAATCTGATTTTAAAAATTTACTGACATCAATATATTGAAAAATAAAGAAAGCTGCAGCAAATTTCAAATAATTGAAATCACTGAGAGTAAATAGGTCTCTGATTATAAGAGTTTTAATAAAGTTAAATAAAATGAGATTTAATAACTTTAAAATAAGCAGAAAAATCTCACAATCTGGAATTTAAATAAGAGTCTATATAACAAGAGAAAGGTGAAATCAAAATCAAAAAATAATTTGAACTAAATTATAATTAAGATATGATGTATCTGACATATCAAAACTTTATAAGATATAATACAGTGCTTAGGGAGAAATGCATAGTCTGAAAGGCTATATTAGACAAGAAAGACAAAAAAAAATCAGTGAGTTAAGCTTTCATCAAGAGAAGCTAGCTTAAAAAAGAGACAAAATTTTAAGTAAAAGAGTGAATATAAAATAGACATCAATGAAATTGTAAATAAGCACACAAAAAAATGAAAGATATTTCTTTGAAAAGATTTTAAACATTGAATCCTAGCAAGCCTGGTAAGAAAAAAGAGGATAATAAAAATTTTTCTGTCAAAAATGCAAAAAAGGGTAGCACTACAGATTTCACAAACAGTAAAGCAATAATTACACACAAAAATCCACAATTTGAATCTGATGGAAAAAATCCTTACATAAAATACACTTTTCTGAGATTAAAAGAAGCAGAAATGGACAATATAAATATGCTAGTATCAACTAGAGAATCTGAAAACATATTAAAAAACTTCCCACAAAGAAGACTTAAGACCCATGAGTTTCATCAATAATTTTTTCCAGACAGTTAAGGAAAAAACCATAGAAATATTCCACAAACTCTTTAGGAGAGAAAGAATGAACCCTTTCCAACTCATTTTATGGGATGGATTTTTTTTTATTGTTATGCCACAAGGAAATTAAGATAATAGAAAATGACAGATCAATCTCCCCTACAGATATGAATGTAAAACTTAATAAATATAGCAAATGGAATCCAGTAAATATATATATACAATCATTGAATAGAGTTTATTACAAAAACACAGGGTAGGTAGATTCAACATGTGCCATCTCGTTAACAGATTGGAAAAAGAAAAAAAAAATCATGTATTCCCTGAAAGATACAGAAAAAATGTTCCTGATAAAATTTTTTTCCCATTCATTTTTTTAAATGTAGCAAACTGAACATACAGCTGTAACTTCAGTTCTCTGAAGCGTGTTCTTTTCCTGATAAAATGTAGCAGCACAAATGAGCAAACCCAACAGTACAAGCACATTTCAAGCCGCTACTTATACCGTGGCTGTTAGCTATTTATTGACCAAATTTACTCAAGTAGCTTGCTCGCTGTGCTTTTCTAACACTTGGCTATTAGGAGTAGCTTCAAGACTGGTAGAGACAAAAGGAAAAGAAAAAAAAAAAAAAAAACAGACAACAATTATCAGGTCTCCAGGCCTTCTGCTACTACCTTTACATTAAGCATAAAGACCTAAGGTCTCTTAAAGAATAGGCTCAGAGGTGAAAAGTAATTTGAAAAACTTTATCATTCTATTCTAGCACTGCTTCTGAAATACCCCGTCCTTTTTCCACTGAGAACATCAGCTTTACCTAAAATATGCTCTGTAGGATCTGAACTATACAAAGTCAGGGATATTTCTTGGTATTTTGGGACAAATGTGACACTATTAAATTATTATGTGGTAGATTAATTTTTCCTTTAAAAATTTTTCCTATGTTCTTAGCTATTTTCATAAGGAACTTCAAAAACCTCTATTTTAAGTCATTTTGAAATATCCAAAATATTTCAAAAATAATGAAAATCTCTAATATTTAGTCCTTCACCTAAGGACAGAGTGTGATCTCCTCTTATTAAATATATATATCATTTTGGGGTTTTTATTCTGTTCTTGGCTTTATTCATGAAATGCCAGAAAGTCATTCATAGATACTAACATTTTACCACTAATTTTTGTCAATAGAATATTTTTCTTTTATGTTCTAAACTGATTTCATAGTGTTTAGCAAATGCATTTATTTTATATTTTTATTTTATACAGGCTAACTTATTGAGCCCTCTTATTGGTCTAATTTTTTTCACTTAAATTGGACTTTTGATTCCTCTCATAAAATAGATCACAAATAATTATAACATATGCCTTACTTGTGTTTTATGTCTTAATGAATTTACTAAAGCTCCAGAGTAAGATAAAATAAATGTAATTTCACAAATATTTGAAGAAATTTTATGTGAATTTTTACCCCTGAGGGATAATAGATATTTCTAGTAAAAATGTTTTAATATTCTTTTGTATTTATTATGGAATTGTTCAGAGCCAGGGGTAGCAATTTTGTAGTGTCTGTAGTGTGGAAGATCTTTCAATTACTTTGCAGCTAGCACAAGCTTTAAAGTTAAGCATTACACATAGAGATTCTGAATTTATATGTTAGAGAATTCCAAAATCTGTAAATGAAATGATAAGTCTGTCCCTATCGTAAATAAATAAAAATCGGCAAAATAAAGCATGGAAATTAACAGAATAAAAGAAATATACCTTTGGAGCTTATTGAAAAGTTTCCATTTTAGAATTACTTGCGAGGTTTAGAAAAACCATTTGATTACCTCACTCAAGATCTGGCCCTCCAATTTATACTTTAAGAAAATAACATATTATCCTATGTATACATAGTTAATACATTAAAATCCATTTTGATTAAGATTATGTTCAAAATAACAAAGCACTTACACATTATCAATAATTACATACTGCGGGTAATATATTCCACTTAAATTGTGTATCCATGTTCTGTATAATAAAGTACTGGCTATGAGGATGGTCTCATCATCCTCTAGTTTATCTGTAAGTTGGGCCACTGTTCAGTGAACACACACCTTGAATAACTACTGTGTATTAAACCATGTACTGTCCCAAATAGCAGCCACTAGTAACATGCAGCTATGAATACTTAGGATGTGGCCAGTCCAGACTGAGTGTGCTATAAGGGATAATATACATAACTGATTACAAAGACTTGGTAGGAATAAAAAAAAAGAATGTAAAATATCTCAATAATTTTTATATTGAGTCATGTTGAAATGATCTTTGGGTATATTGGGTTACAGAGAGTGTTACTAATTTTGTGGGGTTTTTTTAAGGTCTAATAGAAAAATTTAAATTATATATATGACTTACATTATGTTAACATTAGACATAGTTGGGACTCTTATACAAATATTAAAATGCATATAACCTTGCTCTTGATGAGTGATGTTTATTATTTCTGATGCTTTTCAGTTTATTGAAAACTCACGAATGCCTAATCAGGTAATACTTTTATTTATTTTACACTCTAGATAGGTAAGGTTTGAAGTGGTTAAGCTATTTTTTCACTGTTTTAGCATTGGTATAGACTGAAGGTAGATTGTAAACCTAAACTTATCTAGTATGCAAAGGCATTTGTCTTCTCTGCATCTCTAGAGAGGATGCAGCCCCAACAGAAAAAAATAAAAATATAAGACAGTTTATTTTGGCCCATAAATAGGGTCAAAGACATTTCCTAGATAAAATTAAAACTCTGTAGTCTACTTCATGCAGAGTTGAAAGAATAACTATTTGAGCAAAAATACAAATCTGTTGCTTTGTATTTTTTAACTAAAAGACAACTTCTCATCTCCATATTTGGTTTTAATAAAAGCCTCATGTTCTCTCCAGCAAAATCACATTCTTGAGTCAATTCCCTCCCAGTACTGCTGAGATAGTTGATGTGAGATGTGCTAAGCTTTCATTCTTTTCAGGACACCCGAGTGGCTCAGTTGGTTGAGTAGCTGACTCTTCATTTTGGCTCAAGTCACTATCTCAGTGTTGTGGGATCGAGGCCCCATTGGGCTTCATGCTTAGCAGGGAATCTGCTTGATATTCTCTCTTTCCCTCAGTGCCTCCCTCCCTCACTCCCCCCACCTCTCTCTCAAATAAGTAAATCTTCATTAAAACAAAACAAAAACAAAATTTTCATTCTTTTTAGAATCTGGAAACAAGGTCTCTGCATCAAAACCATCATAAGGCTATACAGTTTAAAGATGGTGCTTCTAATTTACCTTGGAAAAGCTTTCAACATGTAGAAATACATTCTTGGTTTTTACCATAAATATAATAAATAACCAAGAATAAAGTGAGAGTGTACCTACATTTCTGTTCACAGCAAGATTCAGAAGTTGCTCACATAAATTCTGATTACATTTAATTTCCCTGGACTTCGTCATAGGAGTGTCTGGTATTTGAAGGAAGACTAGGAGATTGATTGTCTAGGTGCTCAGGGAGCTCCCACTAAAAGTAAGGAGAGGATTGACACAAGTTCACTATTACTAGTGTGTACCAAACATATTTACCTAATCCCTTTCCAAGGAACTTCCAAGTTCTGTTGAAAAGGTAGTCTCTATAATCAGACCCATCACTTTCTTGTAACTGTAATCAAATTGGTATAGGCTCTAAATGTCCAGTCATTTTTAATATGTGAAATGAGTTTATTTAAGCACAAATGATGTTAATATTCCACAGTTATTGGGGGCCTTCAAGATCACAGCATATAAGGATTTTTTGGATGTTAAGCCTCTCAAGTAAATTCAAATAAGGTATTATTTTAATTGTGAAGGAAAAATTGCTTTTTTAAGTACTATCATTCAACATCCATCAAAATTGGGGCTTCTGATAACTAAAAATGGTGTGAATATTATATTCATAAAATTAACAAAAAAGATAATTCAAAACAGAAAAAAATATTTCAGAGAACATATTTATAAGACCTCCTGAGCAGACAATATGATTTATGCACAAAAGCACACCTCCACACACCACAGAGAAACACAAGATACACATGTATATTTTCTGTTTAACATTGGCAAAATTCTATAAGGCAAGCTTCCATTTTCCAAATGAAGATAACCGAGGCTTAGAGACATTATGTAAACTAAGCTGGTAAGACACAGAACTGATATTATAATCCATATGTGACTCCAATGCCAGAACTAAGACTTAAATATTGATTCACACTTTATAATGATTGAGCCAAACACTATTTTATTAAAGATTCTTAGGTTTAAAAATAGTAGCAACATTATCAAAAGTAATATTACTACATTGATTTTAATTCTAAACATTACTTCTTTGCTTTGGAGCAAAGATATTGGAAGTTTTGATTAGATTGCTAGTAACTGAATAAGGAAAATGTATAAGTTTTTACTATTTACCGACTTAATTCGTTACAATAAGATTTTCTAATAGATATAAAGAATTCATATTCTAATGGAGATTGTAAAATTTTATTGATTTCGTTAATTTTTGCTAAATAAGAGCTACCTAAAATTAGATCCATATCTTCATATGCTGTCATTGAGTGAATCGAAAATGTTTGATCCCTGATGAAATATTCACATTTTGTCCAGTTCAACAGAAATCAATATTGATTCATCATCTTTAGTTCACTGGAGGAAACATCCAAGTGTCAAACTATAAGCTCATCAACTTCATTAACAATTAAATTTCCTTTAAAACAGAGATGTGGGGAATTGAATTTGCTTATTGTAAATGGGAAAAAGATTGGATTGTAGCCTGGTTCCTAGAATGATTTAATCCTTTCCGGGTGAAGCAGTATTAAATAAGATGACCAAAAAGAGACTGCATCTTTTTCTTTTATAATGTGAATGGACCAGCTTTCAGAGTGAGTGCCAGAGGTAACATACAGCCACTCAATCAGTTGGAAAAATGAGGAATGGAAACCTTATGGAAAATTAACATTTTTTTTAAATGTCCAGAATAAGGCAGGCAGAACCTTCTCCAACTTCCAGGTATATAGCAGGAGCAGGACATACCAAAATCAATTCTTCCTCCCTAGGTTGTATATATAGTTAGTGGGGAGAGGGAGAGAAAAACATGCCATTGAGAAGGTTTCTGAATGTTACTTGCCCTTCCCTGCAAATCCATCAAGGTGATGAGCAATTTATACCTGTTGTAGGGCATTGCTACCTCACTGAAGCATTTAAAGATATTATGAACTTTCTTTGAATACTGGGAAATATAAACATCAAGCTGATGTCATCTGGGAGTCTTGAATTCTTAAGTTTTTTTGACATTGTATATGGTAAATGGGTAAGTATAATCGAAAAGAGATGATGACAAAGGTTGAATGATTTTTATGAGGTATCTTAGTATATAATATATGAAAACAAGTTTGGATCACTTTTTATAAAGACCATCCCAATGCTGTACTAAATCATTGCTTCTTAGTTCTCAACAACTATAGGGCTTGACATACAATTGTGAAATAGGTGCTCTCCACCTGCCATCATATTGCTTCATTTATTTCATCATGAGTCCAATAACCTAATACTTTTCCCCACATCCACTTTTAAAATATATTCTCAGCTAATTTGCTCCAATTAGCATTTATAGCTAACAGCTTTAAAACACTTGGTAGGATTTATTTATACCATGACACTCCATGCCCCATAATTAACATTAGGATGGCTAGTGTTACCAATAAACCCCACTGTCCTAAATGAATTCCCAAGTATTCTCTAAATTTTGCCAAATATTCTCTAAAAGGGAAAGACTCAACCCTGATATTCTCTACTCTTCATCATCCAGATATTTAGCAAATGAATTTTTGGCTATTACTTCCTCAAAAATATTTTTAGTATCATGTAATGGATATTAATTTTACATCTTAGGTTATAATCCTATACTACATTGGCCATACAGTTAACTTTTTTATTTCAATTATTAAAATTTTAAGATCAAGAATTCCCATTTGGTTTTCATTTATCGTTTCTAATTATTCCTTTCAAATGGTCTATTAACTCATTAGGGCTAAATTTCCTTTTAATATGTTTTTATAATTATTTGAATATTTTATGGTAGATGCAATTTGATAAGTCCAACATATGTGCCATCATTCAGTTGGCTTCTATTGACTACTGTTTTCTAAAGTATGAAACACATTCTCATGTTTGAGTGACCAGCAATTTTTTTTGAATTTTACATTGGACATTATAGCTTATATACTGTGCATGTACTAGGTTCTGTTACTGTCCTCTAATGGTGTTGATTTTTAGTTAGGTGGGCAGTTCCATTACTGGTTGATCACTATGAACTTGGATAGGCTTGATTTTATACCTTTTTTTATGCCTGGGGAAGACATGCTGTGTTTCTCAGACCTCTCTAAATTGTCAAGAGTCAATCGCCAATCTCTATTTTTTTATGTAGATACCATCATAGTTTCAGACCATGTTAGGGTGAGTCTATAGAAGTCTTTCTAGAATGTGTGTGTAACTCCTAAAGAAGGGCCTCTGTGGAGTCTCTGTAGGGTATCAGTGTAGAAGGATGTGTCCAAACCCCAGTTGTCTCCAGCATGTCACAGCCTCAGTATTCTTTCTTCACTTTGAATCTCATAGCTGCTGATTTCTGGCAAGGCTATACAGTCTCATTTTCTGTCTAGAGAGCCCAATCCTTACCCAAGCACTCTGGAGGAATTTTGTTTGGCTTCTTTGGACTCTTCTATCTTCCTCTCATGTATAGATTATAGCTGCTTCATCTGTCCCAAACTCTGATTTTTGCCTTCTCTACTCAGCAGGACCACATGGTTTGGACTCCACTTCACTGCAACTGGTGGAGAAATATGTCACCATAGAAAGAGCAGCACTGAAAGTGGGACATCCATTGTGCATGTTCATTTTCTCAAGGATAAAGTTCTTGAATTGGCTATTGCCCAATGCTGTAATACAGCACATGTATTTATACATATCTGTGTGTATATACATCCACTCATTTAATTTTCTCATCATTTACAGTGGGAGAACTAAGTGTGGTCTGATATCTAAATGGGAAAAAATGTTTTCCTACAAAGTGAGTTGAAGTTTTTTTTTCTGTATTTATAAATTCCTTTTTAGAAATAATTTCACCTTTCACCATTGCTTTTTTTTTAATCAATGCCCAGAAATCAGTGGCATTTCTCACTTATATTCATTTCTTTTTAAGATTTTATTTATTTATTCCTGAGAGAGTCAGAGAGAGGCAGAGACACAGGCAGAGGGAGAAGCAGGCTCCATTCAGGGAACCCAACATGGGACTCAATCCCGGGTCTCCAGGATCAGGCCCTGGGCTGAAGGTGGTGCTAAACCTCTGAGCCACCCAAGCTGCCTTTATTTTTCCACTGTTCTTCCATGTAAAATGAGATTTTTGTTAGAGATTGCTGGGGATTACTTCCTGACATATTTTGCCCATTTCTTTAGACTTTATAAGAATATATTTTTTCAACTTGATTTCCAGACAAGTGTTCAGAAAAGAAACACAAAGTGGCTGTTTCCAGTGGTTTGTGTTTAATTGTATAACATCATCTCTGAACCAGACTTGTTAAAGCATAAGCATCAATTAAAGAGGAATCAACTTGAAATAAACATACTTTAAAAATTTACTTTTTTCCACAGAATTTTCACTACAAGATTCCAAGATGAATATGTCCAGAATTCAAATTGCACTGAATTCTTGCTGTAGCTATTTTTATAGCTTTAGTCATCTTTAAATGTACTTCTGCCCATTATTGAATTTACATCTGCTAAGTTTATTCACCAAATGTTTTTGAAAGCGTAGGAATCATGATTTTAGGACAATATGAAAACTAGTTACTATTAACTTAATATTTTTAATAACATGTTTTTAAAGGGTGGCAATTTACTGGCAGGACACAGCTTTTAATCCTTTGTCCCCTAGGAGCATCTTCTATTAGTAAGTTTCTCTTACTTAAGTAGTTCCTACTAGGATACGTATATGGATTCTTAGACACTGTGTTAATCAAACTGTTAAATAAATATCTAGGCATTGACTTCTTATTTAATCTTTTGAAGATCATGACTAATAAAAAAAATTATTCCTAGAGTTACTGCATTGACATCAAGTAGAACAGATTTCATTGTAGATGGTTTAGAGCCTCTATTAGCAGATACAATTCACCAGCATTGGCTGTTGAACCTAAATGGTAAGGAAATAATTGTGTTCCTTCCTTAACTCTACCTTGTTCACTAGCAATACTTTAAACTATAGGGTGTGACTTTTCTTCTAAGTGATCTTTGGGCTTGCAGAAACTTGAGAACTGCCAAGACATGGCAGACTGTAGAATACAAGAGAGTCATGTGAAATAAAGATTAAAATGTAAATTAGGGAGACCATAAAGGAAATCATTAGACAAAAATGTTACAAAATGAACCTAGAGAGGAAAATTTCACTAAAGAGTTTAATTTAAAAAAAAAAGAGTTTAATTTTGTCTGTTACTCATTTGACATTATCTAAGAGCCTTTGAATGATTTTAAGCAAGCATGTAATGAGGTCAAATCTTCATTTTGGTATGCCGAAGACATATCAACCACCCAAATGTTAGGAATGACTTTCCCAATGTGAGGCAACTGTAGTTGGCTGTGGTAACTGTGTCCTTTATTCTTTCCCATATTCCTTTCTACTACTCTTTATTGTCAGGCACATCCATCCCTAGGGCCATACATTCAGAGTTACCCTTCTCTCATTGAAAGAGGAGAGTGTCTAGAGGATTGATCTTAGGTTCATATGAGGATAAGCAATTTGATTAACTTAGCACTTGAGAAGATGGATTTCAAAACCTCTCCTGTGTTAACAATGACATGTCATTTATCACTTGAATAGTTTCAGATAAATGCCTTAATATCAGCTAGTGGGAACTTTTGGTAATTTCTAATGATATGAAAAGCACAAAGAAAAATTCACTGGGAATATGAAAATCTCTTGACTCCTAGACAGATTCTTGACAAGAAGAGTTTGGAGGATCACAAATAATAGACATCCACTGGCACCATTCTTTTTCTTTTTTTAAGATTGATTGATTGATTGATTGATTGATTTGTTTGTTTATTCATGAGCGACACAGAGAGAAACAGACAGAGAGAGTCAGAGACACAGGCAGAGGGAGAAGCAGGCTCCATGCAGGGAGCCTGACGTGGGACTCAATCCCAGGACTCCAGAATTATACCCTGGGCTGCAGGTGGCGCTAAACCACTGCACCACCAGGTGCAGTGCCATTCTTATTGGCACCTGTGCCATTCTTATTTTATAATATAATAAGACACTTAGTAATGGAAAATATTTATATGATTAAATCTTACCAGCAATTGTTGATTAGCGGTTTTGTGGTATCCCAATTTTTGGTTGTTCACATATTTGATAATCACTCTAAATCTTGCTTTTGTCACAAAAATTAACAAAATCTTAGATTTGAAAGATTGTTGAGCCCAACATTTTTCCTTCTATTCTTCTTATTGAAATATCCTTCATTCTCTACTTTCCTTAAGTGTCAAGCTTTTCTAAATTTTTCTAGTGTTCACCATTCTTTCCTTAGATAAGCAACTTTCAAACCTCTTATCTTCTCAAAATGTTTCCCTGGGAAATAAAATATCTTAAGAATAGATAACCAAGATATGAAAGGTAAGGCCAGTAACTGAATAAATTATTATAAAATAATGTATCCTCTCTAAATTTTCTGATCCAGTCACATCGGAGGCAAGGATTCCAGGACAAAAAAAAAAAAAAAGGGTTACAAGTAGGCTGATCATAGTTTCCCAGCATAACTTGGAATTTAATCCTGTTGTCCCAGGACCTCAAATCCTGTTAGAGTCCTCTGCACTCAAAATTGCCGAAATTTAGATGATACATTTTAGGATCATCCTAATTGTAAGTAGCAAGATGAATTTTAAGCAGGAGTTTATATCCTTTTAGCCATATCCTCTCTTGGTACTCAACAATGTCAAAATTACAGTTTCTTTTCTTTTTTCTTTTTTTTTTTTTTTGCCTAACTTATGCTCCTAACATAGAAAATACTTAGGGGATGGGGAGCTGGGGAGCGAAGGAATGTTACTTAACCCTACCCAGTTTTACCATCTTCAAACCCTCCTTAAAAATGTATATTCACCTTAGCTTAGTGTGAACAGATTTGGGGATTTTAAGATGCAAGAAAAGTCTCTCATTTCTCTGCTATCATTCAAGCATATCTCTCCTCTGAGACAAAGTATGACAAAGTAACTTAGGCTAAGGTGGGGCAAGTAGACAGGGAAAAGAGCTTTAAAACAAAACAAAACAAAAAAAAAAAAACTCCCAATACATTATCCTGTCATGTATTTCTTTGCTTTTCTGGTAGTACCTTTCATATAAAAGTCCTCATTAAACATTTGGTGAGTGAATGAATGACCTAGAATGAACTATGTCTGTATATAAAATCTGAGGTGACCAGGACACCTTCCAATTTCAGAAAATGATATTAGGCAGCTGTGACCCTTGAGATACTATTGCTTCAGCTGGAGCTCATATAAATTCAGCATGTTAAAGATTGTTAATCTTTTGTTGTTGAATATTCAAAAGTATAGCAACTGGTTAGAAATTGCTTGAAATTTATTTCTGTTTTTCAAAGAGTTCCCAGCCTTAAAATGAGCCATTCTCAAAATTATTGGAGTAATGTTGCTGGGGTGATTTTCATGAAGGTTTACAGAAAGCTAGGGATATATGTGGAAAAAAGCCCAAAGGAGCATGTAGGGATGGCCAGGTTAAAAAGGCATTATGCAGTCTACTTAAGGGACTGGCATCACAGCTCATGCTGGCAATTTTGAAGCGATACTTCAGAGCTTGAAGCAGAACCAAGTCCTTGCTTTGTAAATCATGGGGTACCAAGAAGGCCGCTTCAATGACCATATGACAATGTGTGAATCTGAAATGGAAGAAAATTTCTTCTCTTATCTACAAAGTGTGGCATTCTTTTGTTATTTTGGTGCAATGGAGCCTATAGAAAATGCAGTAATACTTTGACATTGTGAAGATTTTGTCTAATATGTCAGTACATGAGCAATAGTAGCAGTGGTAGTAATGAGGAACCTGGAAGTGACTACATGGGTGAAAATAAGCTTGAGAGCAAGTGAAGAAGAGCATCAGAACACCAGGTGAGAAAAAGTTCAAAGTACCAACCAACCAGAGTGTCGTGTCTGTGGAAAGGTGCTAATGGAGGAGGGTTGTTGTTATTCATAAACCTGGAAGTTTGCCATTAGCTTTTAAGGGCATAAGCCAGAGAAACAATGATTATTCTTTACAAAGCTTCATCTGTACCCACTATTCTCTGACATGACTAGATAAAATGGTTTCTATGATTCACTTGCATGTATATTTGTTTTTCAAAAGAAACAGTCACTATTTTAGAAGGACCAATTTAGTATATGATCCTCTGTCAAGCTTGACTCTTATCATGTCCCTAGGTTATGGATACTAGATAAGCAAATAAAAATATGGTACACCTATTTAACTTTATATGAACAATAATACTTTAATGTAATGTCCCAAATAGAGATTGCTGGGAAGACGATGGATAGAAGGACCCTAAGCTCACCTTGTCCCATGAATATGACTAGAAAACACATCAGTGTAAATAACCCAGAAAACAACCGAAAGACTGGGAGAACAACCTCTAAAAGTAAATGTAGAGAAGAGGCCACAATAGATGATAGGGCAGGTGGGGAATGGTGCGGAGCTAAATGAACCCACTGAACTGTCCATAGGAGGGAGGGAGGCTATGTGCATGGAGAGGGGAGAGAAAGAGACTCTCACACCTGGGAGACTGCACTGGGAAGACAAATATGAATATGCCATAACATCCTTTAAAAATCACAGGGGCCAAATTTCATAAGCTCTTACAAGCAACAGAAATTTTAAAAATTAGTAGGCTCCTCTCTGGGAGAGGATATTAAGTCCTGCCCCTAAAAAGACAGCACAAAAGACACTTCACAGTGATAAAGTATGAATATGGTAGTTTGAAAAGTGTCTGGGGCTTACTGGAGGGATAGTTGTTTATTCATCTCAGAGCATGTCCTGGAGAGACAGATCTTTGGTAGACTCCTCCAACAAAGGAGTTGGCAGGCACATTTTTATTCCTCCCATGAAATACATGGCACTAGCAGGAACCAGCATAGAATTGACATTCACTACCTAACTTGCCAACACTGCCAGTGCACCACCACCTGCACACACTTTGGTGGATCTGCCTCCTCCAGCCGGGCCTACCTCAGTCCCCCTGCTATAGGTCTCCTCTCACATATGACCAGGCCTCACCCTGGAAACACTGCACATCCCATCGCTTCACACGTTGCAGAGTCACCTCCTCCAATACATTCTTGGCTGAAGCACATCCAAAGCCATGACATGAGGCTGGCAATGTGGAAGCAGCCCCAACAGGGGTAAACACCAAAGAGACTCCTGTCCTAAGAAGAGAGAGTGATAAACACACACACATACCAGGTAGACCACAGCACCAGCAGTGAGCTGAGGTCAGACAACTGGTCTGACTGTAGGCTCCACCCACCAATGCAGGTTTTCAGGATAAAAACACAGGGAAAGTGGCCTGTGGTTTGAAAACAGATAGTCTGACTCAACTCAAGCCCAAGGCTGACTCAGATTGGCCCATTAACATCACAGGTACCCAACACTGACCACAACAGGCAAAGAGAGCCACTGCAAAGGACTGAACTGAAGGAAAAGGTGGCTCAGCCACAAACATAAGGGCATATGCAACACACATAGAAGAAACCACTAAAAAGTGAGGTTATGGTGGAAAGGGGATACTGTACGGCAGGGCACCAGAGGACCTCTTCTTCATAAGGCCACCTTTTTTTAAAGATTTTATTTATTTAGTCATGAGAGACACACACAGAGACAGAGGCAGAGACATAGGCAGAGGGAGAAGCAGACTCCATGCAGGGAGGCCAATGTGGGACTCAATCCTGGGATTCCAGGATCACGCCCTGGGCTGAAGGCAGTTTCTAAACCCCTGAGCCACCCAGAGATCTCCAAGGTCATCACTTTCAAGAGCAGGAGAAGTAGCTAACTTTCCAAATAGAGAAATAGTCACAGAGAGTTAGACAAAATTGGGAGACAGAAGAATATGTCCCAAATGAAAGAACAGGAGAAACTCATAGCAAGAGATCTAAGAAAATGGAGATAAGTAATATATTTGGATAGAGAATTAAAATTAATGATCATAAAGATATTCACTGAATTTGAGTAAATTGTAGAGGACATCAATGAGACCCTTAATAAAAGGAAAAAAAAAAGAACCAATCAGAGATGAAGAACAAAATAAATGGAATTAAAAATAAGTACGATGGAATAAATAGATTAGAGGAAGCAAAAGGATAAATCAGTGGTCTGAAGGACAATGTAATGGAAAGCAATCAAGCTAAGCATTATGCAAAATGAGAATAAACTCAGGAAACTCAGTGACATCATCAAGCATAATAACATTTGCATTATAGGGATCTCAGAAGGAGGAGAGAGAAAAGGGAACATTTTTTTGAAGGAAGAATAACTGAAAACTTCCTGAATCTCAAAAGAATACAAAAATAATCTAGATCCAGGAGGCACAGGAATCCCCAACAAAATCAAACAAATGAGGTCCATACCAACACATAGTAATTAAATGGCAAAAAGAAGTGATAAAGAGAATTTTTAAAGTAGCAAAAGAAGAAAAAAAAATAGTTATATACAAAGAAAACTCCATAAGATATAGGCTGATTTTTTAGCAGAAACTTTGCAGGCCACAAGAGAAGGGTGTGATATATTCAAAGTACAGAATGGGAAAAAAAATAAAACCTGCAACTAAGAGCAGTCTACACAGTAAGGCTATCATTCAGAATAGAAAGAGAGATAAAGAGTTTCCCAGAAAAACATAAGTAAAGGAATTCATGACCACTAAGCCAGTTCTATAAAAAATGTTAAAGGGGGATTTTTTGAGTGTAAAGGAAAGACCGTAAGTAAGAGTAAGAAAAATAAGAAGCACAAAAGCAGTAAAAATAAGTATATCTGTAAGACCCAAACAAAGGACTCACAACATAAAAGGATATAAAGAATAACATCATATACCTAAACCATGGGATGCAGTGCAGAGAGGAGTAAAGAAGGAGTCCAAGCTTAAGTGATCATCAACTTAACATAGACTGCATTATGCAGAAGATGTTATATACAAACCTAATATTAACCAGAAATCAATAACCAGTAATAGATGTACAAAATTAAAGGGAAAGGAATCCAAGTATATCCGTAAAGAAAGCCAACAAACCATGAGACTTCTCTCATGAGAGAAAGAGAAGAGAATAGAGACAACAAGAGAAGGAATAGAGACAACCTACAAAAACAACCATGAGGCAACTAACAATATGGCAGTAAATACATACCTATAAATAATTATTTTGAATGTAAATGGACTAAATGCTCCAATCAAAGGACATAGTTTGATGGAATGGATCAAAAAAAAAAAAAAAAAGACCTATCTATATGCTGCCTACAAGAGATTCATTTCAAACCTAAAGACGTATGGAGATTGAAAGTGAAAGGATGGAGAAGCATTTTTCATGCAAATGTAAGTGAAAAGAAAGGTGGCATAGTAGTAATTATATCTGACAAAATAGACTTTAAAACAAAGGCTGTAACAACAAAGGACACTGTATATCACAAATGGAAAAATCCAACAAGATATAATAATAGTAAATATTTATGCTCCCAACAAGAGGGCACCCAAGTATATAAAGCAGTTAATAATAAACTTAAAGGAACTAATCAATAGTAATACAATAATAGTAGAGGACTTTAACACCCCACTTACATCAATGGGCAGATCATCTAAACAGAAAATCAACAAGGAAACAGTTGCTCTGAATACCACCTTAGACCAGATGGATTTAACAGATGTATTCAGAACATTTCATCCTAAAACAGCAGAATACATATTCTTGTCAAATGCAGGTGAAACATTTTCCAGAATAAATTATACCATGCATCTATTCTGACCACAACACTATGAAACTAGAAATCAACCACAAGAAAAATTTTGGAAAGAGCACAAATACATGGAGGTTAAATAACATGCTACTAGAAAATGACTCGGTGAACCAACAAATCAAAGAGAAAATCCAAGAAAATAGATGGAGACAAATGAATATGAAAATACAATGGTCCAAAATCTTTGAGCTACAGCAAAGCTGTCCTAAGAGGGAAGTTTATGGTAAGACAGGCCTACCTCAAGAAGAAAAATATTAAATAAACAACCTAACTTTGCATCCAAATGATCTAGAAAAAGAAGAGAAAAAAAAAAAAAACAGCAGAAGGAAGGAAATAATAAAGATTAGAGCAGAAATAAATGAATTAGAAATGGGGGAAAAAATCAATGAAAACAAGAGTTGGTTCTTTGAAAAGATCAACAAAATTGGTTAACCTTTAGCCAGACTCATAAAAAAAAAAAGAGAGAGAGAGAGAGACAGAGGACTCAAACAAAATCAGAAATAAAAGTGGAGAAATAACTGACACAACAGAAATATTAAGAAGAGAATATTATGAAAAATTACATGCCAACAAATTGGACAACATAGAAGAAATGGATAAATTCCTAGAAATAGATTACTTCCCATAACAGAATTGGGAGGAACATAAAATGTAAAAAGATTGATTACTAGCAAAAAAAAAGAAAAAAAAAGAATTAGTTATCAAAAACGTCCAACAAACTGAAGTCCAGGACCAGATGGCTTCAGAAATTCTTCACAAATCCTACCAAACATTTAATATCTATTCTTCTGAAACTATTCCAAAAATAAATAGAAGATTAAGAAAAGCTTTCAAATTCATCCTATGAAGCCAGAATTACCCTGATACCAAAGGCAGATAAAAACACTACAAAGAGAGAGAACTATGGGCCAATATCTCTGATGAACTTAGATACAAAAATCTTCAACAAAGTATTAGCAAATCAAACCCAACAATACATACAAAATCATTCATCATAATCAAGTGAGATTTATTCCCAAGATGCATTTGTACATACTAATAATAAAGTATCAGAAAAAGAAATTAAGAAAATAATCCCAATTGCACCAAAAATAATAGCTAGGAATAAACTTAACCAAGGAGGCTAAAGGCATACACACTGAAAACTACAAAACACTGATGAAAGAAATTGAAGATGATAAAAACAAGAATATTCCATGCTCACATTGTTAAAATGTCTATATTGCCCATGGCAATCTACATATTTAATGCAATCCCTATCAAAATGCTAACAACATTTTTTCACAGAACTAGAACAAAAAATCCTAAAATTGGTATGGAACCATAAAAGATCCTGCAAAGCCAAAGCAATCTTCAGAAAGAAAAACAATGCTGGAAGTATCACAATTCCAGATTTGAAATTATATTACACAGATATGTAATCAAAACAGTTTGATGGGATGCCTGGGTGGCTCATTGGTTGAGCGTCTGCCTTTGGCTCAGGGCATGATCCCGGAGTCCCAGGATTGAGACCCGCATTTGGCTTCCTACATGGAGCCTGCTTCTCCCTCTGCCTATGTCTCTGCCTCTCTCTCTATCTCTCCTAAATAAATAAAATCTTAAAAATAAAAAAACAGTTTGATTCTAGCACAAAAGTGCACATGCAGATCAATAGAACATAACAGAGAGCCCAGAAATAAACCAGGATTATATGGTCAATTAATCTTCAATGAATAGGGCAAGAATATTTAACAGGAAAAAGTCTGTTTCACAAATGGTATTGGGAAAACTGGATGGGCCCATGTGAAAAAACAAAACTTGACTAGTTTTTCACTCCATAGACAAAAATGAACTCAAAATGGACCAAGGATGTAAATGTGAGACCTGAAACCATAAAAATTCTAAAAGACAGTACAGGCAGTAATTTCTCTGACACTTGCCATAACAACACCTTTCTAGACATACCTCCTGAGGCAAGGGCAACAAAAGTAAAAATTAACTTTTGGGACTATCTTTAACAAAGCAGGAAAGAACATCCAGTGGGAAAAAGGAAGTCTCTTCAACAAATAATGTTGAGCAAACTGGACAGGAACAGGCAAAAAAAAAAAAAAAAAAAAAAAAACTGGATCGCATTCTTATGTCCTACACAAAAAAATAAATTCAAAATGTACTAAAGACCTAAATATGAGACAGAAAACCACAAAACCCCTAGAGGACAACACAGACAGTAACCTCTTTGACATCAGCCATTGAAATTTCCTTCTAGATGTGTCTCCTAAGGCAAAGGAAACAAAAGCAAAAATAAACTATTGGGACTACATCAAAATATAAAGCATCTGCACTGAAATGGAAATAATCACAAAACTAAAAGACAACTTGCTGAATTGGAGATGTTTGCAGATAGCATATCTGATAAACAGTATTCAAAATATATAAAGAACTGATACAACTCAACACCAAAAAATACAAATAATCCAAATAAAAAATGGGAAGAATACATGAACAGATGTTTCTCCAAAGAAGACATCCAGATGGACAACAGACATATGAAAAAATGTTCAACATCACTTATTATCAGGGAAACGCAAATCAAAACCACAATGAGTTATCATCTAACACCTGTCAGAATGACTAAAATCAAAAACACAAGAAACGAGTGTTGGTGAGGATGTGGAGGAAAAAAAACCTGTGTACTGTGGGTGGAAACTGTCCTAACCTAATTTGTCCTAATGCAAACTCTCCTAACCCCTGTAGAAAACAATATGGAGGTTTCCCTAAAAAATTCAAAATAGTACTACTCTATGATCCAGTAATTGCATCATTGGGAATTTTTTTAAAAAGATTTTATTTATTTATTCATGAGAGACACACAGAGAGAGGCAGAGACACAGGCAGAGGGAGAAGCAGGCTCCCTGAAAGGAGCCCGATGTGGGACTCAATCCCAGACCCCGGGATCATGACCTGAGCTGAAGGCAGAAGCTCAACCGCTGAGCCACCCAGGTGTCCCACATCATTGGGAATTTAACTGAAGGATATAAAAACATTAATCCAAGAGGATATCTGCATCCCTATGTTTATTGAGGCTTTTACAAAAAATCAATTTATAGAAACAGACCAAGTATCTATCAACAGATAAATGTATAAAGGAGATGTGGTATATATATATAGAGAGAGAGAGAATAGAACTACCCTACAATCCAGCAATTGCACTACTAGGTATTTACCCAAAGAATTCAAAAATACTAAATATATATATATATATATATATATATATATATATATATATATTCAATGGAATAATCTGCCATAATAAAAATAATGAAATCTTGCCATTTGCAACAACAGGGATGACATTAGAGAGTATAGTGCTAAGGAAATCAATGAGAGAGAGAGAGAAATATCATATGATTTCACTCATATGTGGAATTTAAGAAACAAAACAAAGGGGGGGGGGTGGCAAATGAAAAAAAAAAAAAAAAACAGACTCTAAACTAGAGAGAACAAGCAGATGGTTACCAGAAAGGAGGTGGGTGTAGGGAATGGGTGAAATAGGTGAAGGGGGGATTAAGAGTACACTTATCTTGATGAGCAGTAATATATCAAATTGTCAAATCACTATACTGTACAACTAACACTAATTTAACAGTTTAACTATACTGGATTTTTTTAAAGTCATCTATCTAAAATTCAAATTTAAAAGGGTAATTTTACTTGGCAACTCTGAGATCTCTAGGTCTGTTCCAGGTGTCCATCTCATCTATTGTGAAATAATAATAATAATGGGGACTTGCCTTACAAATAATTCTATTTGACTCTAGTCCTGCAATTATATGGCTCCCCTCTTCACTGGTATCCCCTGCCTCTGGATGGCACTCTCTGTGGTTCAGGCCTTCATTCTGTGGCTGAGTGAGCATTCCCTCAGTCAGCTTCTACAGTGAGCAATTCTTCATCATCAGTTAGCCTCTTGCTCTTCTGTACTCCTTTCTAATATGAAGACAAATTCTTTTCTCTTACCCCTTCTTTGGGGGGGGGTGTAACTTAGAAAAAAGAAGTTTTCCTTTTTTTTTTTTTCTTTTTCTATACAGCTCTCTCCTTTCCAGGGGTGGGTGTGTGGATGATGGTGTTGATAGGTGTGAAGTATATTTAGGAGCAATTAGTACAATACTCAACAGCATTGTTCTCCCCAATATTTACTCCGTCACTAAAGTTGCCCACTATAATGAAATGATGCTGAACATCACTGATCATCAGGGAAGTACAAATCAAAACTACAAGAATATATCAACTCACACCAGTCAGAATGTCTAAAATCAACATGAGAAGCGATAGATTTTGTTGATGACCTGGAGGAAAGAGAACCCTCTTGCACTGTTTGTGGGACTGCAAACTGGTGCCACCACTCTGGAAAACAGTATGGACATTCCTCAAAAAGTTAAGAATAGAACTACCCTACAATCCCGCAATTGCACTACTAAGTATTTACCCAAAGAATGTAAAAATACTAATTCAAGGTATACATGGACTCTAGTATTTATAGCAGCATTATCTACAATAGCCAAATTCTGGAAACAAGCCAATGTCCATTGAAGGATGAACGGATAAAACGAATGTTATTCGGCCATAACAAAGAATGAAATCTTGCCATTTGCAATGACATGGATGGAGCTTAATGAGTATTATGCTAAGTGAAATAAATTGGAGAGAAGCTAATAGCATATTATTCTACTCATGTGGAATTTAAGAAAGGAAACAAATAAGCAGTGAGGGGGCAAAAAAAAAAAAAAGAGAGAGAGTTCGACCATGAAACAGACTCCTAACTATAGAAAAATGCTAGTTACCAGAGGGGCAGTGGGTAGGATGATGAGTTAAACAGGTGATAGGGATTAAGTACACTTGTGATGAGCTCTGGGTGATGTATGGAAGTGTTGAATCACTACATTTACACCTGAAACTGATACTACGTGGTCTTTAATCCTAATTTAATAATAATAATAATTAATAATAATAATAGTTAATAATAAAGTTGCCTATTATACAGAACTCCTTCCTTCTTTGTGGAAATGTTTGTCTAAGGAAAATAGTTGTTCTTCCATGGGTTATTTCTTACCTCAGGTTCATCAGTTATTTGTCTCTATGTCTGAAACACTATTTTGGATACAAAAAGTTCTCTTGCTTGGGATTTCTGAGCCCTAAGTATAAAAATTTAATGAAACATCTATTCCATGTTCCTATGTGAAGATTAAAATGGCTTTCCCCTCCTTTTGTTTGATTTTATTTGTTATTATATTTTGGTTTCTTTTTGCTTTGGTTGATCTGATACAGAATATACAAAAGAACACATATATGCTATTCTCACCTCTGTTTTAATGGTGCATTTTGAGTATCAGCTCTAGCCCAGACAAAACACTTAGTATACTTTCTAGTCAGACACTTTCCACCTAAATTGATTATTTAAAATTTGCATGTACATTTTTTAGACCTCTTATAATAAACATATTCATATTCATTCATTTATATACATATATATAGTTATATATAGATGAGTTTACCCAATTTTGTAAAAGAAGAGAAAGGTGCATAGGTATAGCAATAAGTAAAATAATTGAGATAGCAAGACACAAATTTTACTCTTGGATTTAACCACTAATTCATTGTGCTACCCATCCCCACACTTGGATTTCCTTGTCTGTGAAATGAGCATGATATACCATGGTGTTGCAGGAACAATATTTTTTTTGTGTGTGTTTTTGTTTTGGGGAGGATTTTTAATAGTAAGGTGCTATTATTACATTCTGGATATAATCAAGGGGTTATTTGAATATATACGCGCTACTTTATTGTCAGTGCTTTTAGCTCATAAATTGAACCATTCCTTAGGAGCACAGGATTTTGATCCCACACTGTGACAAGATATTGTCCATTTCTTTCATATAATATTGTTCAAAGAAGTAAATATTCATCTCACTCTTAAATGACTCTCACTGATGCCTGATTTCCAGCAACCCTTTGAATTTCTCAGTTTTCAAAAGCATTGCTTCCAGAGGCAGATTGCTGTGGTTTTCCTCAAATTAAGTCCTAGGCATACTTACATCAATGGGAACTGGGCTGTCAAGGAAATGAACACAGCAGAAGTGTAGACACACAAGTTCCAGTACACTGAAGTTGCACATCTGAGCTCTTACTCTGTTTCAACAATAAAAAGCTTTATGATACTCACAAATCTCTTTTCTTTTCACCTTCTGAGACCTTGATTTCTTTCTTCTTCTTCTTCTTCTTCGTTTTTTTTTTTTTTTTGGTTGATTTTTTTTAAATACAAAACCATGGCAATAGAATAGATTTGTGATTCCCAGATACAACTGATGAACAGAATCACCTTTGATTTTTTTTTTTAATTTTAGTTTCCTGGATCCCACCCCAGACTTAATGAATCTGACAACCACATCTGGAGAATTTCCTCATGCCAATGATTTCTTTACAAAATAGACACAGTCAAGGAACAACTGGTTTGGCACTACAGAAAAATATGAATCATTGTATTTACCTAAATTCAGAAATCCAGGGTTGAGTGAAAAATACATATATTTTTTTTATTTTTTTATTTTTTTTTTGCAATTTTTTTTTATTGGTGTTCAATTTACTAACATACAGAAAAATACATATAAATAAAATATTGTATATTGAGACTACAGTGTGATTAGGGAAGTTGCAACATTAGAAAGGAATAACGGGATTTTAAGACACACACATTGTGACCAGCAGATCCTGGAAATCTGTCATTTTTATCTGTTTTCAGATGATTCTGAAGATTAGCGATATAAAAGAATGATTGGGTTCTTCCAGGTAACACATTTTATTTCATGTAAAGCTCTGACTGCTGCAACTAGTCTATTGTTTTCTTTTATAAA
Organism: Canis lupus dingo; assembly: GCF_003254725.2. Lineage (NCBI taxonomy): Eukaryota > Metazoa > Chordata > Mammalia > Carnivora > Canidae > Canis > Canis lupus. Next base: position 4,600,111 of record NC_064258.1, read on the forward strand.
AGTGATAAATATTTAATAATTGACAAGAATCAAAGTGAAAATGTCCCTCATTTGAAAGTCAGATATGACAGTCATTCTGGATTTTTAAAAACTGCCTTGACAAATAGACAAGGAGTAATATCTCAAACTGTCTTTTATATTGCTCTTCACTAGGTGAGAAACTTTCTTCATGAATTCACAGACTTATCTGTGCTACAGGAAGCTTATATGGAAAATCTGCTACCAAATCAAGCCTCCGTGTTGCAAGCCAACAAACAAATGAGCTTTGTATCAATCAACTAAATCAATCAAAACTGGCTTCCTATTCAAAGTTGCATGATGTTTTCTTTTCCATGTTTCTGTTGAACCTATGGACTATTTATTGAGCACCCATTATGTGCTTAGAACTACCTACAGAAAATAAATTGATCTCTTTTCTCACGACGGTGGGAGAAGATGTGTAATGAATGAAGCCTATGTAGCTGTGTATCTTTATGAGAAAAAAATGAGTAGAGTAGATTACAAGGGTTTTTGAAGGAAGGAAGAAATGAACAGTAGGGAGAGCAATCTAGAAAGTCTACATAATGAGAAGAGAGTGCTTGGAGTGAGCAGAATTTGGTTATGCTAAAGGGGGTTAAGGAAATACGAATGTGGACATTTCACAGGTACAACCAAATCTCTCTGTCATGGGATTTTCCAGCCCTTGTACACACACCTCCCCACATCAACAACACATTCTGCTGCCAGCCACTGCCCGTTGTGCATCTTCTAGATGTAGTTTGTTGGTTTTCCTGTTTTTCGATTTTATATTATACAAAATCCATGTAATCTTTTTTTCTTTCTCCATAGCTCTTTGATCAGAAGGTCAATGCTTTTGTTTGCTTCTATGACCACTTTTTAATAGTTGACACGATTTCTTGAGTTTCTTAAGGCTGTTAGTGTAATCTTAGTTTTTAAGGGAGTCTTAAGTACCTATTTCCATAATGCCTACTCTTAATCATCGCTCCCTTTACAAAAACAGGAAAACTGTATGACAAATTATTTTACTTCCTTATTTGGCCACCTTTAAAGTTTAGTTCAATTGGCATCATGTGGTATAGCAATTCATCCAACTATGCTGTTCATTCTAATTCATATACTCTCCACAAAAACACTAAAATATGTTTCATTATAGTTTTGAAACTACAAGTTCTAGGTAATTGCATATTCTCCTTTAAAACTATAATTTCCACTGTTTTCCTCAGAACTGCAGGTCAAATGTGTGTTTTTAATGAAAGTCTTACCTAGATTAGTGCTATAACTTTTCCCCAAGCTAAGTTTAATCTCCATATACAGTATCTGTTATCTATATAACTTTTTTTACTTAAGCAGGTCTGTACTTCTGACATTACATAAATATTAGAAATCCATCTATTTCTGCAGCACAAAAATGAATGTTCTTTGAGTGTTTCCAAAATGTAGGATAAATACTGGTACAGGTAAATTCCTCAGACTGGGCTGACAGAAACTAGATGATAGATAGAAAGATAGATGATAGATAGATAGATGATAGATAGATAGATAGATATAGATAGATAATAGATGATAGATACCTAGTTAAATTTGAATTTCAAATAAATAATAAATAACTCTTAGTGTAATTATACATGTGTGGGTCATATCTCTATTACAACTGTATTAATTATTTGTTTTGAAACCAGAGGTAACTGGCTCCTGTGTTTTTACTTGCTGTAGCTGGCAACACTACCCAAAAATTATTACCGAGACTCCATCGGGCTTCCCCAAAGTTCTCAGCTTTGTGTTTTTCTTCTGTCCCCTTTGTCCTCACATAATTCCTCTTGCTACTTGGCTTAGTCCCTCCTGTTAATGCTGCCACCTGGCAGTATCTTTGATATATAGAGTCCCTGCCTCTGGTTCCTCACCTGGCATTCTCATCCAACATATTTGTGCATGCTGTCTTGAAGCCTTTTATCATGGCCTCTGAAATCTTCCATATTGCTCTTGGGTCCACACACGATTGAGTCCAAATTTCTCAGCTGGATTCCAGGCATCTTCTTACTGAGGTCACATTTCTACTCAACTGTTGTCCCACTGATTCTCCAAGTTAATGTCTCACTCTTAATATGTTTAGGTTAAACATGTTTACTGTGTATCTCCATCACGTCAGCCATGCTACTTCTGTGTCTTCTCTCTTCTCATGTCATGATCCTGTCAAGCCATTCTGCAAAATTCATCTCTTGGCTGCTTTCCTATACCTGTCCATCCTCTTATGCAATTAGTCTTCTATTGGTTACCTGCAACAATCACTTTAAGACACAATCATATACTACATTTCCTTTTTAAAGCAATGTTACTTCTTTCTCCATCAATGAAATAATATTTTTAAGGTCAGTAAATATATCCTGGGTTGTTTTTTCCTTTTCTTTTTTGGAGTGCTAATTAAATTGCAGGCATTCAATTAGCATGTTTGGAATTGAAGGAAAGATGATCATGCTCTCTTAACAATAAAGAGTGCCATTTTCCACAGAGAAGGAAATGATTAAAACAGTGTGGGAGGATATGGGCACATCCATACCCCCTTGCTTTAGTGTATCTGCTGGATGAAAGTTGCATTCAGTAATAATCAAAAGGGAGTTGAAAATTGAAAACAATCATCAGGCTTTAATCATGCAGCTCAAAGTGAAAGAGATAGGGCCCTAAGATGCCCTAAAATAGTATTTTTGCAGTGTTCATTTTAGAACTTGGAAGACTAAAGTTACATTCTCTTTGTCCTGATTGTTCATTTTTGCAGCTCCAGCCTGACCCTCCATTTCAAGTTCAGGTTCCTACAACTGGATGTTTCCTGGCCATTTTGAAAAGTTATTGCATTCTATTTGAGACAAGATCAGTGGAGGTCAAAGGTCAGAACACTTGACTGGAGGTATGACATTAGGAAAATGGGCATTTCAGTAATCATTCTGAACTTGATTTGGAGCAAATAATAAGGCAGAGACACCTTTGATCTACTGACTGAGGCCCAGACGTGGCCTGGTATTTTTTGCTAGTGCTATATCTCTAGAGTTCATATAAATCAATTTACAAGAACATTATTTATTCCTCTCTCCAAGACGATTTGCCAGAATGAGGTCAGAAAGAAAGATTAATATGACACCTAATATCGCAGCAAGAAGAAAACTGTTTTACAATTAGGGTCAAATCTTAAAGAGGCAGGTGTTTTTCCTTTGCCAGAAAATACTAAATTCACAGTCTTGCATTAAGGGACCTGGTAGGCCTTATTTTCTGAGTCCAACAGCAGTGACACATATGCAAGCCTTGGATATTTGAAATCCTAGATTGAGTATTTCTTTAACTTCTCTGACCCTTAGTTTTATCATCTGAAAATAATAGGGTTTAGTAAGGATTAAAACTGAAAATATGTGGGTGATAGAGCCCTTCTACTCATAGTGCTCCTTGATTTCTGTTCACTCTTTCCCTAAGAAACCAAGGTTTGGATGTAGGTAAAAATTTATACAGTACTGTATACTGTCAAGGCCTACCAAGTGTATTGTTTCATGTATTAAAAAAATACTCCACTGAGAAGCAAAGACTATATTATCCTTGCACTTTTCAGAGAAAGAAAATGAACCACAAAAAAAACTGAGACAGAGTGGAAAGATTCCTAAACAAGAATCAGGAAAGTTGGTTAAATTTCTAACTTAGCCACTAACTACTTTATGGCCTCGAGCACTTTAGCCCTCTTGTGTGTAAAGTAAAAATGCTGACCTAGATCCTCGCCGTTGTCTGGCATAACTCTCAACATCTGTAATGCAACCCAGACAGGGACAACATTATAAACAGAAAGGGTTTTTTTTCTGGTTATTAAATGGTATGACTCTCCTCACTTGATCACATTGCTTCTTTTGCAATTATTTGAAGCATTGATTTTTTACATTTACATGAAGAAATATAAATTTCTTTGCCCTTTAAAATCCAACTGCTAAATGTGTGTGTCTTACAGTAAATGTTGCTCAACCACCAATGATTTGTTGTAACTGCGTGGGGGACACACATAAATCAAAAACGCATTTAGAGCTCAGTCCAAATTATAAATTCAATAACCTGGTACAAATTATAAATCAAGTAACTGACTACTGTGCAACTGTCAATCAATTGAAATAGATTAACACCCTCAACCCAAGTGACTTGAGGAACTGTAAAAGTTAGGGGAACTACAAGATTGTAGCTCTAATTTGAAGAGCTCTCCACGGTGTTGGCAGCACACTTCTGGACACAGAGTAATAGGAATAGGGAAATTTGTGGAACACACACTGTGGGCTTTATTCAGACTATCTCTGTGTTCTCATGACTACCCTATGCAGAAGTTGCTCTTATCATCATTATTTTCTCAAGGATGGGTTGAAGACAGAGGTGAAGGTGCTCACGCCATGTCATATGCTCCTAAAACACAGCAGGACCCAAACTGCCTGGTGCATCTTTGTCTAGACACTGACCTCTCAATAGTTACGCAGTACTAAACACTCCTTATATAATTCTAAGCAGAGGAGGATGACTGGTGGATGGAATTTCATGCTCAAATTATCTTCAGTTGAAAACCATCTTTTGAGCTAGAGAATATAAAGATTTCAGGAAAGCCAGAGTATGTTGGATTTATCTCCTTCAATGATGAAAATGTTTATTTTTGCTCATATGCATTATTTTCTATTATCAGGATGTGCTTTGCACCTGTGTAGTCTTCATTACTTAACAGAAGTACAAGTTTCAGATTGCAGAATTAGGTGCTTTGGTTTTTCTTATTTTTATAATGACTTTGTTGAGCCACTTAATCAAGACCTACAACTTCCACCCTCTCCAGACACAAGAATGTGTGGCCATGTCATGGGATTTTGTGAGGACTGAAGAGGGAGGAGAAAGTGTTTTGCCAATAGCTCGGCATTCTGTTTCCCACATATCATATATTAGGTTAAGATAATTGGCTTTCATCTTATAACAAGGTAAAATGAGTACCTACTGAAAGACGATGGCTCTGTGAGCAATCTTCACATACATTATCTTATCTGATTCTGAAAACCCTGGGAAACAATTTTTTTTATTAAGATTTCTTTAGCAGTCATGCATTCTGTGGAGTTGCTTGGGAAATATAATGAACGTGTGTACTTTCTCTTGCAGAACCTTAGGTGGCTTTATTGACCTAAGATCCCAGCTCCTGTGAGGAGAAAATATAAAATCCCAAACACTTCCCATTGGAAATACGATTCCACACAAACATCCATTGGTTAAACCTCTCTCCATACTGCTGTGACTTTCTACATTTTCCATAGTTCACCAGCTTTCAGTATGGTGACAACCCTAACCACCCCCAAGAGGATCAACCATGTGCTCTGGAGAGATAAGGGAACATGCTTGGAGATTTGCCTCACATAACACCAACCCTCTCCAATGCATTTACCATTAGTGCTTTCATTGTTGTGTGTAGTAGTAGTAGCAGTAGTAGTAGTAGTAGTCGTAGTATCTCCTGCTAGTAAATCTTAAATGTTTCAACATGGATCAAGATAGCCAGTACCTCTGAGCTCAGAACCACCTGGAACTATCACTACTCACAGGCATTAAACTCATTCAGCTGCTGAACAAGTAGGCTGACTATATCTCATCAGGACAGGAGATCATAAAACATGTTGAATGCTGGATATTTCAAGAATATCAAATACTAGTAAACATAATATTCTAAGATAATAATAGTATCAACATCTTTTGTTAAGTTTTTGAGATAATTATCTATTATTTTTCACATCAGATTTATTATTCTAATATACAATACACAATATACACAATGTACATACACACTATGAACACAGTATATACACACTATTTGTATACATATATACACATACACAACTACTACACACATACACAAGTATATCAAAATTTAGAAAATTGATCACATGCCAGCAGCCCCCTCAATAGTTAATACTCCACAAATATAAATGCTATTCTTACTTCTATTACCACAAACTTAATTTGCTTAGTTTTGAATTTCTCATAGTGGAATGATACTAATGATACCAAGCCCTCTTTGTATCTGCTTTCTTCATTCAACAATCTGTGTTATAAAATCCATCCATATTGTTATGTGTAGCAAAACTACAATTAATTTATATATAATATTCCATTTTGTGAATATATCATGATTTACCAATTCTGTTGATGTATCTTTGAATTATTTCCATTATTTTGTTATTATGAATAAACACGCTATGGAGATTCTTGTGTATGCTTTTTGATGGGCATATGCATTTATTTGGGGATGGTGTTGTATAGCCAGGAGAGTAATTGCTGGGTCACAGAATAGATGTATATTTAATCTCTGATTGATATTATGAAATAATGTTAAGTGACTATATCAATTTAGACTCTCTCCAGTAATTTATGAGTTCCAGCTGCTCAGCATCCTTGAAAATACTTGGCATTTTTAGTTATTTCACTTTTAGTCATTTTGTCTCTAAGCTTAATTTCGAATATGTTGTTGTGGGGTTTTGTTTCTTTTTCCTGAGAGAAAAAGAGAGAGAGAGAGCACATATGTGTGCTGAGGGAAGGGGGGCGGGCAGAGGAAGAGGGAGAGAGAGAATCTTAAGTAGGCTTCACACCCAGCATGGAGCCCCCCTGCTGGACTCAAACTCAGGATACTGAGATCATGACCTGAGTTAAAATTAAGAGTCAGGAGTTTACCCAACTGAGCCATCCAGACACCCTGTTTTGTTTTTCTTTTGAGGTGATATACCTATTTTTTATCTGTAACCAAATAATAGGTAGTAGGCAAAATTTTATTTCTGCAATATATATATGTGCCCTGTATATGCTTCATGTTGTGATTTTATATACATATACATACATACATACATATATTCATTCTGTGTAAGTACAAATGCAATGAAAAAATAGGTTAAATGATGTAACTACTTTGTTAATTACTGTAATTTTGCATACCAAATAAAAGCACAGCTGCAACACAGACCAAATTTTAAAAATATCAATTTTAATTAATATGCAGTTTCTAACTATGAGCAAGAGACTGCAAAGGCACTATAGGGTATAACAAAAAAGTGAGGATTGAACAGGCTCTCTTTCCTTGGAACTTACACTCCAAGATAGGGAGTTAGAACCAAATGTGAGTAACTGACAAATGTCAAAGAAATCAAGAATTCAAAAAGGGTCATAAAAATATAAGGCATCATTGTTATATGAGATCAACCAAAGTAGATAGTTAGTTCCAATCATAGGAATTGGAAAAAAATGATAAAGAATTTTTTTCTCAAGGGAAACAAAGGATTTCAAATAGTAGAAATAAGTTAGATGATTTTCTGAGTAAAGGAAGAACATTAAAAAAAATCAACACTGTCACTATGTTAGAAAAGTTCATGGAAGGATTGATTGATTAATTGAAAGTAGAAAGATCTATTCCATTTGGTTGAAATGGAGAGATATGGAAGAATAGAATAGTCTCTGTCAAAAAGATGAGATGTTCACTGATAAATAGTAAAAAAAAAAAAAGTGGATAGAAGAATGAATGAATACATGAATGATTCCATTAGTAAATGAAGAAAGAATCAATAAAAGATTTTTGGGTCACAGTTTCTGTATCTATCCCACTGTTGGATGTCTTGTGGGTGAAGCACTGAATGTCTTTTTTTCTTTTTCACAATCTTCTCAAAGATGTTAGTATGGTGAAAAGCCTTGGAAAATAATCAAGTTCTCTGAAAACAAAGGACAGATTTACTTACAGTCCAATACAACAAATATGTCTTTTTTTTTTTTAGGATAACAAGCTAATTTGCTTGAAGAAAGAAAGAAAGGAAGGAAGGAAGAAAGAAAGGGTTTGGATTTCCTAAATTCAGGGCTCCTCAACTGTGATGCATAACCACATGAGTGCAATAGACCTCTGACACCTTCACTTCAAATCTGTGGGACTGGAGAGGCAAAAGTGATGCAAACACCATACCCATGGGCTTAGTGTGCCAAGAGTAAGCTGTTCCTTTATCTCTAACTCAGGATTTTCATGTCTTCTACCAACATGCCTATGACTTTAACAAACTACTTTGTTAGCTTCTAAGCAGTGTAAAATCTCAGACTTTTCATGACAAATTTAAAAGGACAGTCTCTTCAAAAATGGTGTTAGTGAAACTGAATATTCATATGTGGAAGAATTAATAGGACCTTATTTCACATCATATACAAAAATCAACACAAAATGGACTAAAGATTTAAACATACACTGAAAACCTTAACATTACTAGAAAATAACATAAGGAAAAGGATTTTTGACTTTGGTCTAGGCAATGATTTTTCGGATATAACACCAAAGGCACACAGGCAACAAAGGAAAAATAGAAAAGTGAGTTTGTGTCAAACTGAAAGCCATCTGCAAGGCAAAGAAAACAACCAAGAGAGTGAAAAAAAAAATCTATGAGAGATATAGGGTGAAATCTATGGAAAAATGGGAGGAAATATTTGCAAGCCATCTCTCTGATAAGAAGTTAATATCCAAAAATAAACAAGGAACTCCTACAATTCAATAGTAAAAAAAAAAAAAAATCAATAGCCAAATAATATAATTGAAAAAAAATGAGCAAATAACCTAAATAGACATTTCTCAAGAGGTATATGAATGGCTAATATGTATGTGAGAAGATGTTCAACATCACTAATCATTAGAGAAATACAAGTCAAATCACAGTTACCTACCATTTCACTCCTATTAGAATGACTAGTCTCAAGAAGACAGAAAATAACAATTGTTTGCAAGGATGTGGAGAAAAGAACCCTTGACACTGTTGGTAGGAATGCAACTTGGTATAGCCATTATAGAAAAAGAGTATGGACATTCCTCAAGAAGCTAAAAACATAATTATCATATGACCCAGCAATCCAATCCTACTTCTGGATATATGTCCAAAGGAAGTGAAATCAGGATCTCAAAGAAATATGTGCACATATATTTATTAAAGCATTATTCTCAATAATATATATATATATATATATATATATATATATATAAATTGAATATTATTCAGATTTGGAAAAGAAGAAAACCCTGCCACTTGCAACAACACAGGTAAACCCATAGGACATTTTGTTAAGTAAAATAAGTCAAACACAGAAAGTAAACACGTGTGATTTCACTCATATGTTGGACTTAAAATAATCAAAATGAAACCAGCAGATTGTAAAATGGTGGTTGCCAGGGGCTGGGGAGGAGGGAGTAAAGAGATATCGGTAAAGGAGTATAAAGTTTCAGTTATGCAAGATTAATAAGTTCTGGATATCTAATGTGCAGCAATGTGACTACAATTAACAATTCTGTACTGTATTGTTGAAATTCACTAAGAAGGTAGATCTTAAGTGTTGTCATGACAAAAAACAATAACAAAATGAAAATGGTAACCTATGCAAGGTGATGGCTATGTTAATTACTTTGATTGTGGTGATTATTTTACAATGTATACATAAATTAAAGCATGGAGTTGTATACCTTAAATATATACAATTTTTATTTGTCAATTATCCCTCAGAAAGGTGGGAAAAAAAGAACATAGACATATTATTAAAGATTATATGTGTATAACATGAAATAAGCCAATCACAAAAGGACTGAGATAGTAGGATTCCATTTATATAAGGTACCTAGAGTAGTCCAATTTGTAGAAATATAAAGAATTGTGGTTTCCAGTGGCTGGGAGGAGGGGGAAACAGGAAGTTGGTGTCATGGGTACAAATTTCAATTGAGAAGATATAAAAGTTCTGGAGCCCGTGGTGATGGTTGCACAAGAATGTGAATGTACTCAGTATCTCAGAACTGTACCCATAAAATGGTTAAAATGAGAAATTTTATGTTATCTATATTTTATTGCAACACCACCAACAACAAAAGCTGTGTCAGGAGCTTATTTTTGGTAAACTTTGAGAAGATGCACTAAATTTACCATTTAATTTACTTTTCAATTGTTTTCAAAAAGTAACATTTTATATTATATTTACAAAGAAAAATATCTATACTTTCAAATACCTACTGGACTTAAACTTATCGATGTAAATACAGGAGGAAAAGGACACTGTAATTCCTCAGAATGAGGGAATCTGGATTCTAGAATTTTAGGTCTTTATCTCAGTCTGGCTCATCATTGTACTTCCCTGGGCTTCAGTATTATCACCAGTTAAATGAGTCACAGAATAATTTCTAAGTCTCTATTTAGCACTAATCATTCATCTTTTCTCATGCTCCAACTTCAATATTCAGAAATCTCTTATGCTTTGGGCAATAATTATTATTTCTAGTTTTGCATTGGCCTAAATTTTTAACAAATGTGATATAGCAGACTTTTAAATAAGACACTTTCCCCTTGAGGAGAAAGTCTTTATTTTCATTTATGTGTTTTCTAGAGTGTTGCTCATATATTTGTAATATGGAGAGAGCCCTAATAAATAAAATCTTATATTCCTTCTCTAAGGAAAATAATAGAAAGGTGTAGTTTGGCCCTATACTCTAAATAGTTCTATATTTGCATCCTCTTAATTAGGAATTATGTATACAACATTCTTTTATTAGAGGTTTTGGATCAATTGGGCTGGCCAGAAATATATAAAATAGGGAATTATTGATGCATTACCATACATTTATTTTTCTTTTGAGATTTTTCACATACAGTATTCAGAGAAGAAGTAGACATAAGATAAATAATTAGAAGTCTGTCTTTCTCTCAATCTCTCCTATCATCTCTTTCTGTATTTTGGGAAATGTGCAATCAGAAAAACTATTAACAATATATACTCAGAAAGGAACCATAAATCATTTACCCAAATTTATTCCCTAGAAGTATAGCCTGCTGTTGCCCTTCTGGGACAACATCTATTTTAGTTATTTATTAGTAGTTATTAGCATTCTTCAACATTTCCCCATTGGGCATTTTATCCTAAAAGATACAAATGCTAAGTATACAAATCGAAAACTGTACAGAGAACACTTCATGCTCCATCTAAATATATTTGTCACTTACACAGAAGCTGTAATCTCAAAAAAGGACACAGCAAGGTTCCTTAAATGTTAGTCCTTCATAGATGATTGCTCATAAATGAAGGCTATTTTAGAATGCTTTGTGCACCAGCATAACTCCAGACTTCTTGACTTCTCTCATAGCAAAGGAAAAAAAAATAGAAGGAAAGAAAAAAGAAAGAAATGGTGGCAAAGACAAAGAAGCATTTCCACACCATGGGCACAACTAAAAAATGGAATGATACACTTATACTTCAGATAATTATGGATTGACCATCATCCCCATGAACTAGATAAAAAATTCAGTGGCCATTTTCTGGAGTATTTATCACTTTACCCCTCTTTCTGTCTCAATTTCTGCTAGAAAAAAAAAAAAACATGGATACAGAAGTGCCATGCAGGATCATGTGTATATATGTGTGTTTGCATATGTGTTACTAGGAGAGAGAAAAGGAGAGAGAAAGAGAAGGTGTTACAGTTTTCAGATTCTGTATCTAGATGTTATTACATACCATGGATAAATTTTAGAAAGCATGTTATAACATCCTTGTCTTTGAAAAATCCACAGACTCAGCAAGTCAGAACCATTCCAGGACAGTATATTAATAAGTAGTGTAGTATCAATGAGTGCCATATTAGTAAGTCCCTAAAGATTTTATTCATAGGTCCATTATAACAGGATAAACACTGTGTATGTAATAGGAATATAAGTAAGATAGAGATTGGTTATAGCTGAAAACTTCAGTATAGTTTAGTAGACAAGCTGAAGCTTAGTTGGCTTTGCAGGGAGACAGGATTCAGAGAATCAAAAAGAAGCAGGTGATGTGAAGATCTTTATTTGCTAAGTACATTTATACATGATGAATGAATGAAGAAAAATATAGCATAACAATGTGAATGAATAATCAGTTATGAATCATTTTACATAATAAGTATTTATTAAAAAGCATTGTGGATATTTATCAATAAAATGTTTATCTTCTTTAATCTCATGGAACCTGTATTATAGTGGGGAAAGAATACACATGTGCAGGGAATTTTGGACAAAGTATGTTAACTACGTGTGAAAACACATTGAGAATTAAATATAAAAGAAGGCAGCCTCATGTTAAAATTAGAAAGAATAGCAGAGGTCCATCCAGATCACTCCCCTCACTCTATCCATGAGAAATTAGAAGTGGGGAAATATCAACATCTTAGCCAAAGTGACAAAGGTTTTACTGTTGGAACAAAAGAAAAACAAACAAGCAAAAGAAACTGAAAATGATATCAGCAAGGTAATAAATAGATCATTCATGACTTTATTCCCCTCAGAAGAACAATAATTAAGGTGGGCATGTGATGTAATGAGCACTGGGTATTATATAATGACTGATAAATCATTGAACTCTACCTCTGAAATTAATATACTATATGCTAATTAATTGAATTTAAATTTAAAAAATAGATTTAAAAAATTAACAACTATTCATGGACAATATATCACTGAGAAAATCTTAGAACGTGGAGGTGAGGCTGAAGCACCACCCCTTCCTGTACCACAGAGGCCAAGACATACAACATTAGAAGGGTAAGAATGGCAGTTACCACTGAATTGCCCCTACTTCACTTCTGGGCAGAGCACCATGCCAAGAGATCAGAACTCTCCCTTGAGCCTAAAGTCCCTCCTGTGGGAAAAAGAGCCCAGGTTGGACATATCCACTCTGGTTTTATTCCTTAGGGATTGTAGGGGAATCTAAAGGGATTGATCATAGGAAATCTGATTATAAAAGAAGCAGGGAAGGGGTTGTAACACCAATACTTGGATCCTGCCAGACAGATTTCCCACCTGTAGTACTTAAGTAGTCCAAACCCATGGATTTACTCATCCAAAGAGCTAATGTGGTGGCACAATTTGACCAGTCAAGTTGGTTGTGTGTGGTTTTACCTAATATGGGTCTCCAAATGAAGAGTCCTTCTAGCCCTGGAGCCTGGTCTAGCCCCACCAAGACAAAGCCCATTGCTGACTATAACTCCCAGCCCCGTGTGAACAGACAAATTATCCAGAACCTCTGGAAGATTAGTAGCCCAATAATGCTCAAGCCTAAAGTGCAGCAGGCAGAGCCCATTATACACTAAGTCAGTGGCAATGTTTGGCCAGGAAACTTGCAACATGGGCCAACTTGAGTCAAAACCACAAAGAGTCTTTCTATGCTATATCTGGTTCTCCTTTTCTGTCCAGGCAGGGAAACTAATTTATAACCTTGCCCATTACTGAATAAAGCTTTCAACCTTCTCAAACAAGGTAGACTTAGCCAGACTGCATAGGAAGTTTTGTAGACTATCCAATAATTCTGCTTACAGTGGCACTTAAATAGAGAGCACAGCCTGTGGATTTCTCTGTCTGCAAAGCAAAATTGGTGGCCGCATCTGGCCAGGAAATTCAGTGCCTAGTCTTATATGATGCAGGTCCCCAAATAATGAGCTGTGTGGGCCCTGAAGCCTGTTCTGCTGCCTTATGAAGATAGGAAAATTAATTCAAAGCCTTCCTAATACTGAGTATAGTCTCAGTCACAACCATTTAGTAAGCCTGGCCAGAGAAACCAGGCAACTGTAGAGCCCATCCTATAACCTTGCTTGTCTGGGGAATGAAGCTAGCAGTCCTATCCAACTGTTCTTGGCCAGCAGCACTCCCCTTCTGACTTCAGAGCTCCGAAGTGATATGTCCCCAAAATAGATCATGATCACAAGCCCATTTGCCCAAGTATATTACCAGTGGACACATCCAAAAACATAGACTGAGCTTATCTGAGCTTACCTGATAAAGAGCTGTGTCCGCCTAAGGAAACCTGTAAAGTCAGGAAGAGGAGACTTCTTATTCAAATGTGCAAATACCAACATAAGGACTCAGGGATCATGAAAAATCAGGTAAATATGACACCACCAAAGGAAACTAGTAAAGCTCCAATAATAACTGACATTAAAGAAATGGAGATCTAAGAACTGTGAAAAAATTCAAAATAATTATCTTAAAGAAGTGGACCACAAGAACGCATAGACAACTAAATGAAATTAACAATGTATGAATAAGGCAATAAGCTCAACAAAGAAACAAACTATAAAAAATTCTAGAGCTGAAAAATACATAAGTGAACTGACTCAGTAGAGAGCTTCATAACAGATATAACCAAGCAGAAGAAAGAACCAATGACCAAGAGGACAGAATATTTCAATTATCCAAAAAGAGGAACAAAAAGAAAAAATAAAATGAGAAAGAGTTAAGAAAGCCTACAGGACCTATGGAATCTGCCATAGTCAACTGAAATAATATCTGCTTTAGGAATATTCCAGAAAAAGAAGAGAAAGAGAAAAAAATAGAAAGTATATTTAAAACAATAATGGCTGAAAATTTATATTTGGGAAGAGAAATGGAAATCCAAATCCATGAGGCTCCAAAGAACCCCAAAAGAGGTGGAATTTCAATGGGGCTAAATTGAGACACATATTAAAATTGGAAAAATCAAACACAAATAATTAAATTTTAAACAGCTAGATAAAAGAGAGAAGTTAGGTCTAGGAAAACACCCATCAGACTACCAGCAGATTACTCAATGGTAATTATTCAGGCCAGGAGAGAATGAAATGATTTATTCAAAATATTAAGAGAAAAACACTGTCAATCAAAAATTCTATAACCAGTAATGCTTTCTTTCATAAATGAAGGAGAAATAGAGGCTTTCCAGAACAAAATCTGAGGGAGTTTGTCACCACTAGATCTGCCCTACAGGAAATGCTAAAGGGATTTCTTTGAGTGAAAGTAAAAGGAGAATATAACCCATTATAAAAACATAAGGTAGAGTCAAATGGATTGGTAATGACAAATATATAATCAAAGATTGTGTAATAAGATAATAGTGCTTTAGAATTCATTTACAACTCTAGTTTAAAAAACAAGCTAAAAACTAAAAAGTCAAAACACAAATATAAAATAACCTTAGCTACAATAATCTGCTACTGGATACAAGTAAAAATAATACATAAACTATAACATCAATAATCTCAAATATGAAGGAGGAAGAGAAATAAAAAAATTAAAGTTTAGGAATTCTAACCAAGTTAAATTATCAGTTTAAAATAAGGTGTTATAATTTTAATATACTTTATGTAAACCTGATAGAAATCATAAGGTGAACACGTGTAAATATACAAAAGAACATGATGAAAAAAGTCAAAGCATACTGATACCAAAAGACATCAAAACACAAAAATAGCAGGATAAGAAATGAGGAACAATGGACCCACACAACTACCAGAAAACAATCAATGATAAAGGGGTCAAAACATCAAGGATATAGAACAATTGTAAATATTTATATGCCCATCATGAGACACCTAATATATAAGTCAAAAATTAAAATAACTAAAAAAATAAATAGCAATATAATAATAGGGACTTTAATATTCCACTCTTAATAATGGATAGACCACCCAGACAGAGAATCAATGGGAAAATACTGGATTTGAAAGATATTATAGACTAAATTGACCTAACAAACACATACAGAACATTCTAACTGACAACAGTAGAATACAGATTCTGAGGCACACATGGAACATTTTCTAGAGTTGATCATATGTTCAACCACAAGTGTTAACAAAATTTAAGAAGACTAACATCACCAGACATATTTTGTCTCACTGACCACAATGGTATGAAACTAGAAATCATTAATAAAAGGAAAACTGGGAAGTTCACAAATACATGGCAACTGAAAACTCTACTGAACAACTAATGGATCAAAGAAGAAATTAAAGGGGAAATAAAAAAGTGTCTTGAGAAAAATAAAAATGGAAGCATGGCATACTAAATTGTATAGGATGCATCAAAAGGAGTTCTGAGGAAAGTTCATAGCAATAAATGTTTACACATTAAAAACTAAGAAAGATCTCAAAAAACCTAACTCTATTCCTTAAGGAACTTGAAAAATAACAGATTCCAAAGTTAAGAGAAGAAAACAAGTAATAAAGATTAAAACAGCAATAAACAAAATAGAATGCAGGAAAACAACAGAAAAGATGAACAAAACCAAGAATTGGTTCTTTGAAAAGATAAACAATATTGATGCATCCTTAGCTAGACTAGCCTTTGGGGGGGGGGGGGAGAGGACCCAAATCAACAAAATTATAAATGAAAAAGGAGACATTACACTAATACCATGGAAATGCAAGGAGTCATAAGAGATTAATACGAATAAGTGTTGCCCAAAACACTGGAAAATCTAGAACAGATGGAAAAATTCTTAGAAGCATACAGTCCATCAACACTGAATCAAGAAGAAATGAAAATATGAGAAGAACAATTACTAGTTTTTTTTTTTAAAGTAAAAAGATAGATTCAGTAATAAAATTTATCCCAATGGAGAAAGGCTCAAATAGCTTCACTGGTGTATTTTTACCAAACATGTAAGAAGAATTAATACCAATTCTTCTCAAACTCTCACCAAAATTTGTACTCATTTTATGAGAACAGCAGCACTCAGATAACAAAACCAGAAAAATATACTACAAGAAAACTATAGGTCAACATTTTTGATGAATACAGATAAGCTCACAGCTAACATTATATTCAATGTTGGAAGCTTTTCCTCTAAGTTCAAAAATAAGACAAGGGTACCCATTGTAACCATTCCTATTCAACACTGTATTATAAGTCCTATCCAAAGCAATCAGGCAAAAAATATTTTTAAAAATTTAAACGAAAGAAAGAAAAGGGAAAAGTAAAAGAGAAAAAGTAAAACTGTCTTTATCTGCAGATAACATGATTTTATATATAGAAATTCCTAAAGACCCTACTAAAAATCTGTCAGATATTATTGAGAAAATCAATAAAGTTGTAGGAATCAAAATTAATATACACAGTTCTGAAGATTTTTAATAAAATAACAGTGAAATGTCTGAAAAATCAAAGAAAATTATCTCATTTACAATAACATTAAAAGAAGTACCATATTTAGGAATAAATTTAACCAAGGAGTGAAAGATCTCTACTTTGAAAACTACAAGACATTGATGAAAGATTTCAAAGAAAAATCAAATAGATGAAAAGATATCCCAAGTTCATGGAATTGATAATATTGTGAAAATGTACAAATAAATTCAATGCAATCTCTGTCAGTATTCCAATGGCATTTTTATAGAATTAAATAAAAATCCTAAAATGTATATGGAACCACAAAAGATCCTGAATAGCCAAAGCAATCCTGAGAAAGAACAAAGCAAGACACATCACATATCCTGATTTCAAGCTATATTATAAAGCTATAGTAATCAAAGCAGTGTAGTATTGGCATAAAAACAGACACATAGACCAATGAAACAGAATCAAAAACCCAAAAGTAAATTCATGAATATATATTTAATATTTGATAAGTGAGCCAAAAATACTCAATTGAAAAAAAGTTTCTTCAATAAATGGCACTGAAAAAAATTGAATATTCACATGTAAAAGAATTAAACTAGACTCTTCTCTTAAACCACTCATAAAAATTAACTCACAATGGATTAAGGGCATAAATATAAGAAACCATAAGACTCCTAGAAGAAAACATAAGAGGGATCCCTGGGTGGCGCAGCGGTTTGGCGCCTGCCTTTGGCCCAGGGCGCGATCCTGGAGATCCGGGATCGAATCCCACGTCGGGCTCCTGGTGCATGGAGCCTGCTTCTCCCTCTGCCTGTGTCTCTGCCTCTCTCTCTCTCTCTCTCTGTGTGACTATCATAAATAAATAAAAATTTAAAAAAAAAAAAAAAAAAAAAAAAAAAAAAAAAAAAAAAAAAGAAAACATAAGAAAAAAGCTTTTTGTCATAACTCTTGGCAATGACTTTTTGGATATGGGACTACATCAAATAAAAGTTTTTACACAGCAAAAAGAAATAATAATAATATAATGAAAGACAGCCTATGAAATGGGAAAAATATTTGCAAATGATATATTTGATAAAGGGTTAATATACAAAATATATGAAGAACTCATGCAACTCAGCAGCAAAAAATAAATGACAACAAAACATATAATTTAAAAAATGGACAAAGGATCTGACTAGACATTTTCCTGAAGAAGATATATAAACAGCCAACAGATACATGACAAAATGCTCAAAGGGGAAATGCAAATCAAAACCACAATGGGATACCATCTTATGCCTGTTAGAATAGCTGTTATCAAAATGACAAGAGATAATAAATGCTGGTAAGAACATGCAGGAAAGGGATTCCTTGCACACTGTTGGTGAAATTTCAAATTGGTACAGCTACTTTAGAAAACAAGTTGGAGGTTTCTCAAAAATTTAAAAATAGAACTAACCATATGAACCGACAACTCCACTTTAGGGACTTTATCTGAAGGAATCAAAAACATTTTATCAAAGAGGTATCTTCAAACCCCCCCCCCAAGTTCATAGTAGCATCATTTACATTAGCTAAGACATAGAAACCACCTAAGTGTCCACTGATGAATGGATAAAGAAGTTATGAGATACATAGATGAGTATTTTTTGAGTCAAAAAAAGGAAATTCTGCCATTTGCAATGACACGAATGGACTCACATTGTATTTTTTGCTAAGTAAAAGAAGTTAGACACAGAAACACAAATGCTGTATAATGTCCCTTATATGTGGAATAAAAAATAGAACCAAACGCACAGAAAAAGTCATCAGATTTATAGTTAACAGAGGTGGAGGGTAGGGGAATTAGATGAAGCTGGGCAAAAGGTACAAACTTACAGTTACAAGATAAATAAATACTAGGAATGTAATGTAGGACATGATGACTATAGTTGACACTGCTATCTGGTATAGTTGACATTTGTTAAGAGACTGGTTCACAGAAGTCTCATTACAAGGAGGAAAAGACTTTTTTTCTTATTCTTTTAGTTTTTAGTTTTTAGTATCCATATGAGATGATGGATGTTAACTAAGCTTTGTCAATCATTTCACAATATACATAAGTCAAATTATGACCTTAAACTTATACAATGTGATATCAATAGATCTCAATAAAACTGGAAAAGGAAAAGGTGGTATATATATATATGTATATACATATATATATATACACACAATGTATTATTATTCAGTCATAAAAAAGAAGAAAATCCCATCACTTGCAACAGTATAGATAGAACTTAAGTGAAATAAGTCAAAGAAAGACAATATACTTTATGATAACATTAATATGTGGAGTTTAAAAGCAAATTCAAAGATACAAATAACAGACTGGTGGTTGCTGGGGCACAGGGTGTGTGAAATGGGTGAAGTTTGTCAAAATGTACAAATTTCCAGTTATAAGTAAATCCTAGGAATGCAATGTACATCATGGTGACTATAGTTAATAATACAGTATTATATATTTGAAAGTCACTAAAGAAGTAAATCTTAAAAGTTATCAGAGAAAAGTCTTTACGCGTGGTGATGAAATCGGCTACTTTTATTGTGGTCATATTGTAATATATACACATATGGGATCATTGTGTTGTACATCTGAAACTAATATGTCAATTAATATCTCAATAAAGAGGTACTGAACAAAAAGAGAGAGAGAGAGAGAAAAGAAAGTGAAAGATGTTCTCAGCTTTGTGTGGGACTAAAAGGATGTAGTTTGTATGTGAGTTCCCTCCATATATTCTGCATTTAGTTTCCCAGTTCCTGAAAGCTTAATTACAAAAAGGCCTACTTTGGCAAATAGAGTATCACCAATATCAGGACTCTGATCCATGGGTTTGTAGAAAGATCTAAGTAGAAGTTTTGAAATTATCTCTCCCTAGCAAAATAATGAAGCAAAAACCATGATGTATTCTTGAGAGAACTGCAAACCAACATGCTCCCATAAACATTTTGTCATTGTTGAGCATCCAGTCAATGTAGCAAAGGTGTGAATGAGCAATAACAGGTACTGGATTATAGCTAGCAAAGTAATTTCAGTAATTTCAGTAATTTCAGTGGCAGACTCCCATTTCTGCTTAAAATAAAGAGGTTCCTATTTCCTGCCACTGAACCATGGTTGATATCATACTTCTAACACTGACACAGAGCAAGTAGCCAAAGATGGATTCGTCAAGAAGTTATTTAGATGAGATGATCAGCAATGGAAATTGTGCAATTCTCAATTCCTTTTGCAGTTGGAATATGGAAGCATATTCAGTCAAGCAGAAGTTCAGCTATAGCAGGATACACTTATTAGTACAAGTAGGGCCATGTTGCTGGAGTTGAGAGAGAGAGATAAAAATCTGATGTCAAATTTAAAGAAGACACGGGGGGCGGGGGGCTACCTTAGTGTTAGAAACAGCAACCAAAATTGTTCCTAAGAGAACTGGTTGTTCTTAACAGAGATTTGCTGCAGTGTTCTCTTTAGGGAGCCAGGTCAAACTAGCTGTAGGGCAAGATATGGCATGTCTTTGTTGGACTTCTCCAGTTCCATGAAGGAGGCAATGCTATGGATTTTTAGTGCATGGAAGACACGGACTGAAATTAGATAAAAATTAAATTTCTGAGGTTTTGATTTGTGGTTTTTGAATTCACGAGTATTCATTTAATCAGGGCCCTGATCACTGCTATGAGGCAAAGGAGGAAAATTGTTTAGAAAGTCACATTCTGTAATAAGTAATCAGAAAAGATTTCATATAGAAAATGCCTTTGATCAGAGGCTTGAGGTATTGGGAGCAATTTGAGTGACAGAGATGGGAGAGCAGTATACATAGAAATGGGACTTGGGCAGTTCAGACGAATTTTAATAAGAATGAAAGAACAAAAAAGCAGAGTCAAAGATCATGCACTACCATGTTCTTCCATTCTAGGAAAGCAGATAACAGAGATTTAATTTCACACTCTGAGATAATCTCTTACTGTATATAGAGACATACCTGACCTACCTCTGTTTACTCATTTGTAATGAATGCCCATAATAATAGCATAGAACGGTTTAAGTGAAATAGCATAAGGTAAATGCTTAGCCTTTAATAAGTTTTCTAAAATGTTGTTTTCTACAACCCCTGAAACCATTTTTCTTTTATAAAATGACTTTTAGTTTTCAATGAAAGACACTATATATAAAAATACACTGGAGGCAGACTAAGAAAAGCTTCTTAGCTAAGACTCAGGTTGAGAAAAACAACAATTTTCCCATAAAATGGGGCAGAGATAAGTTACCCAGAGAAGGGTCAGCTTTAGGAAATTCACGGTTCTTCTTTCACTGCCCCATGGCATTTCCTAGTAAATTCATAAGGGTCCTACAAATTGTAGCCCATACATAATCAATGCTAAAAATAAATAACTTCCTGATATTTCCAGGTAAGGAGATGCTTCACAGTAGTAATAACCATACAGCTTATT
The DNA here is from genome assembly GCF_003254725.2 of Canis lupus dingo. Taxonomy (NCBI): domain Eukaryota; kingdom Metazoa; phylum Chordata; class Mammalia; order Carnivora; family Canidae; genus Canis; species Canis lupus. The sequence continues at coordinate 4,621,494 of NC_064258.1, forward strand.
TGTACACTTATCACATAGTTGACCTGTTCCAGCCCTACCCTGAGAGGTCATTATTGAAAAGACCATGTTCCAATATGCTCCATATCCACAGCAACTATAAAGTATCTGAAACATAAGAGGAGCATAATAAATACTTGCTCTAGAATAAACCAGAAGGCAAATGATAGTTGATGATAAAGAACCAGAAAGTCAAGTGTTAACCATAAATTTTTACTTAGAAAATTTGTGTAAAGCTAACTTTTAACTTTTACTTAAGGCTATTTGGGACACCTATGTGGCTCAGTCCATTAAGCATCTGCCTTTGGCTTAGGTCATGATCCCAGGGTCCTGGGATGAAGCCCTACATAGGGCTCTCTGCTCAGCGGAGAGCCTGCTTCTCCCTCTCCCTCCGCCTGCCACTCCTCCTGCTTGTATTCTCTCTCCCTCTCTCTCTCTGTCAAATAAATAAATAAAATATTTAAAAAAAACAGTTAAGGCTATTTGTTTCTTGATATAACATGCAAAGCAAGAAGGAAGAGAAGGGAAGAATCAACCCGAACCAAGCTAACAGAAATGAAATTCTACATTAGAGCTTCTGTGATTAGAAGGAATAAAAAAAAAAATTATGCATTATTAGTCGTCAAAGATTTTTGAAGCTTCATGTAACTAGATTAACAAATCCCTTACTATGAGCCATCTGCTAGGTTTCTGATGCCTTTTTTATAGGTCATTTTCTCTCTCTCTCTTTTTTTTTTTTTGATGTGAAGACCCTTATAATAAGATATTATTTCATGCAATTTTAGTCCTCCTTGTTTGAACTTATATAGAATAAAGGATTGGGTAGAGTTTTGTGACTTTCGAATGGAAATATTTGTAATTAAAGCAAACATATGGGGGTGGCAGGTGGTCATCTTCCTCTATAATGGCTATGATATGAATTAATTTAGAATGCTAAATTAAAGAGCAAAGAGTTCCAAAATGCATAATCCATGCAAGGAAAATAGCACATTGAGTCTGTGCCTATCCGTTGTTAATGGAATCAAAAGAATGAATGAACTTTTTAATTCCCAGTGCTTTGTTAACCAAATCTCATGGTACGTTCCAGTATCTGAAACACAGTGTCTCTAATAGCTATCCATATAAGCAACTGGGAAGGAAAGGTTATTTCTCTGAAAACAAAATCAGCCCTGGAAAGAATCCAGTGGTGTTACTAGTAAAGTTACTAAGGCACTGGTTGGTGTGGTCCCACTGGAGTGGTAGTGACTTAAGTCTGAATGCAACTGATGAGGGTTCAGAAGCAGGAGGTGAAGAAACTGAAATGACAACTATTGATCTTTCCTTGAGGTCTCTGATGTGAAAATCAGAGAGGACTGAGTTGAGTAGAAGAGATGAAAGATAAGTTATTTCTTGTGAGATGCTTAAAAAATCCTATGGAGTTCACTAGAATTGTATTTTAAAAGTCTTTTGAATGAATGCTTTATCTCTGATGACTGGATATTCCTCTACAAACCTATTAACCATGAGTAACTTTGAAAATGGATTGCAATGCTCTGAATAAGACTAGGAAATTGTATGGGTCATATGTCATTTGTCAGGCCGAGTAAATAAGGGCCAAGGAAATAAGGAGATGGATGGCTCTGCCCAAATTTGATTCAAAATAAGAAAGCAATCTCAAAGTTTTAAGAAAACCTTTAAGCTATGCTTCCTTCCATCATTACAACCAAAGAACAATGAAGTCAGGTTTCTATCTAATGGTCCTCATGTCCAGAAGCTTTAACAAGTTTGGTTTTCCATGTGAACACAACCAAGGAAGTAAACAAGGGAACAAAAGTAAACATTTGGAAAATATATGAATATTTATGGTGATTCTGTCTTGAAGATATTATGTCCTTTGCTGGAAGAGAATGGTAAGAAGGAAGACATAGTAGTTCAGTCTTTTTCCCTCATTCTCATTCTGTTTTTATATGAAAATGCTTTATAATTAACATGAATTTCTCTATTTACTAGTCCTTACTTCAAATATTAGCTTTGGTCAATATTCAGTGTTTTACTATGAAACTGTAATCATATGAACACCTCATTTTCCATTAAAAGTCAAAAAGAAGAAAAGTAAGCTGCTGTCCATGAAAATTTTTAACTAGAGACATTCCCAGATCAGATCTAGATAGAAGGCGACATACAAAACAGATTTGGCAATTGCCAGGCAGCAACAAGTGGATCAATAAAACCTGTATAACAACATAAATTTAATTTCTGTTGCCTAGGATATCTGAAACTACTCAAAAATACCATGGTTCCATTGACTAGTAGGATATATTTGCCCTGCCAAGTAAGAGGCTAATAGTTCCTAAGGAGATAGACTAAAGTTTTTGTTCCTCTTCTGTCAATAACAAATTCCATACACTAAACCTGTTACAATTCTGAGCATTAGTGTTTTCATCTTTGAAACACTTTGAAAGGTGTTTTCATCTTTCATCTTTGATTATATTTCACCTAATGTTCCATCACTATAAACTTCTACAATTCTTTGAATCTACCCTGAGTAAGTTCCTAACACCAACAAAATTGCATTAAGGATTATGTATGTTGAGGGTATTGTGTTTATAGAAACACACGTTAATGTACCCTAGAATTTATGTCAGGGCCAAACTGTGAAGGGTATAACCTGCTGGATATGTTCAGATATGTTCTGTAACTGACATGGCACATATAAAAGCTTTTTAGGCACTGGGATAAAGCAAGCATATTTACATTTTTAGAAGATGACTACAACATAGGTGGTATAAAGAATAAATCACTAAAGGCATTGATACCTGACTGAAATGAAAAGCTATTTTAGAATGAAAAGGATGAAGGTATGATGTAGGAAAGTAGAGGAAAACTACAGGTAAAATAGTTTGGAAACTGATCAACAAAACTTAGTGATATATTTAGATTTGGGATGAAGGACAAGATAAGCCAAACTCAAATGAGGTCAATACAAAGAAACAAGTGGCAAGGGTAGCCTTTTAGATTTTTATAATAAAATTCTGTGGTATTGAATCTGATCACCCAGTTTGAGCACATATGGAGAATAAAGGGAAAGTTTAAATGAAAAGAGAATTTTAGGGATGCCTGGGTGGCTTAGCAGTTGAGCGTCTGCCTTCAGCTCAGGGCATGATCCTGGGATCTGGAATTGAGTCTCACATCAGGCTCCTTGCAGGGAGCCTGCTTTTCCCTCTGCCTGTGTCTCTGCCTCTCTCTCCTCTGTGTCTCTCATGAATAAATAAATAAAATCTTTAAAAAGAGAGAGAGAGAGAGAGAGAGAGGATTTTAAAGACCATGACTTCTAAGAGTAGACATGGCATGAATGACCTACAAAAATACTGTCAAGCAACAGCTATAAGACTGGAAAGGAAATATCTTGTAATCAGTCCACAAAATCCAAAGGAATAAGTAGTTCTTAAGAAAAAAGAAGAAAGGAAAGAAAGAAAGAAAGAAAGAAAGAAAGAAAGAAAGAAAGAAAGAAAGAAAGAAAAAGTCAATGCTGTCAAACAGTGCAGATCTTTAAAAAAAGACAAGCCATGGAAAGAATCCAATAGAGTTGGTAGATAGTAAGATCATCAATGGCACTGGTTGGTGTGGTTCCACTGGAGTGATAGTGACTTAAGCCTGAATGCAATTGATGGGAGTTCAGAAATAGGAGGTGCAGAAACTGAGGTGGCAACTGTTGCTTTTTCCTTGAGGTCCCTGATGTGAATATCAGAAAGGATTTAGTAGAGTAGGAGAGAGAGAACGTCAAGGAAATAGCCAGTGGAAGAGATAACAGAGGTAACTTTCTGATATGCAAGGAATATGCTGACATCCTTAAATGCTGTAGTAAGAAATCAGTAGAGAGGAGAGTTGAATTTGTAAGAGTGAGCACAAATATTGTTAGTATTTTTGGGGGATGGGTGTGGGCTCATGAAATTGGATGTAAGGGCTGGTTAAAAGTAAGTGTAAATGAGAGACACTGAAAATAAACTTTCTTTAGTTTCACCTAAATCTGCCTAAACCAAAAGAATGTTATCTGTATTCCAGAAGATGAAGTATCATCATTTTGGTTTTCCATAAAGTTCACAATACATCACAATCTCAGCAGCACATGGACCCAGAGAAACATGACAAGAGGTGTATCATTTGCTGTCCCCATTTCCCATGTACACCTGTGATAAACTCCTATTACCAGTTATTTTGTCAAGTTTTTAAAAGCCTATTTCTTGTGGTCAGATTGACATTTTGCTCCAAATCATATTCTAGGTTTTACCTCTAATATGGCTTTCTCCAAATTTGCATTCACTGATCAATATCAAATCTGCTCTGTTTGGTCCCTCCATCTGCATTTCCACCACCATTCAAGTTGAATTTTGGCTTCATTTCCCCTCAAGGCTTTCTGCTGGGAGTTTTTCACCTTTTACTTCACTGACTAATTTGTACTAGATAAAACTGCCTAGAACTGCTTTATAAGATCCAAATAAACTGGTAATCAAGGTCTATTGCAATGAAGTTCAACATTCTCCCTTAGGTACTCCTATATTCTTACATGACACTACATTTCAGACAAATTGATTTATTGGTTGCTCCACATTCCATTTAATCCATATCTTTTATGCATGCTACTCCCCTGATGTGGATTTTTCTCAGCCCTTTTTACCCTATTAAGTCATTGTTCATTCTATATGAGCAATTTCAACTGTTACATAAATATTTTTCAGATTTTAGTATCTACTTCTTTTTTAATTGCCTCATCACATTCATGGTGCTCAGTATCTTCTGACTGGTTCATAAAGACTACAAACTCTTTGTGAAAACCATAAAGTAAACTTCTTTATTTCTCTGAACACTTATATGTTTTGAAGTACGTAAATATATGTTCACAAGGATTTGAATTTCAAATAGAAAGATGTCATAGCTAGACACTAGTGGTAATGAGAAGCTGCTGTTTTATATGTATAACTGTATTCATTGTGCCTTAAAATTATTACTAAGAAATAGGTTATTTTCTTTTCCAGGTTTTACAAACCCGATTAATACATGAAACTTCAGCTTTACTCTTTTCTAATGTTACCTATAGAAAAAAAAAAAAAAACCTGTTTGGCAAGCAAAAAAAGCAGCTTCTTATTTGGCAAGAGAAAATGACAAGCAGATTTTCATACACATCTTCAGAGATGTGCTCTGGGAAGTAGACTAACTGGAGTTGTAGCAACCTATTTTACAAACTATTGAGACAGAGAATATGTAGAGTCCCTTGGATTTCCAATCACATAGTAGATGAAGTATTATCAGGTCTCAATCTGCTCCACTTCCTTTAGCTGTACTCAATGCCATTCTTATTTATAACTTCCTCTTAGAGTATTTCACAGGTACTTATAAAATTCTTATAAAAATGTCCTGTGCATGAGCTACTACAAGACACAACTTAAAAATGCTTCAATAGGCCATCCAGTTAGGGATCTTATATTTTCAGTATTTTAAGTTGGTAAATATTCATTTTTTCTGCCCAATGCTCCAAATAAATTTTGCTAATTCAATACAATCAAATACAATTGAAATTTTAAATTCAATGAAAGTAACAGAATCTTTATAAATTTTGAGAATTTCAGATTGCTCTTGATCACAATAAGATCCTAATAGAGCATTCTAAAAGAAATGGCCATTTTTATATATAGGCAAAAACCTTTTCCATGGTACACTGAGCATTCCATAAGAACCCACCATTATTATAGCATTAGTAAAAATATGTAGCTGTTCCAAATAATATTTTCTTTTTTCAACTATAATAATATCACTAGGAATAGGTTATGCCTCTTTATTTGTAATCCTTAAGTCTGGCCTTATTGTTATCCAGAAATGCTCCTAAAATGCTCACCATAATAACCAAAGTTAATCATGTCCTAGCACTTCATAAAAACTCCAGAACCTTAAAGAAATTACTTAATAGATGAGAACATGCACTAAAATAATTCAGACAGTGTTCTAAACATTTATTCATAAAGCAGGTACTATATATTTTTGTGTCCATTCACCAAGGACTCTCAAATTTCTTTCTCCAACCAATATCCTTCCCTTCCCCTGATTTCCAGCTATATCCAACTGTCTCTATCACATTGATTAATAAACATCTCAAACTTAACATCTGTAAAACCTCACCTTCCACCCCCACTCCACACCTGCTCTTATTTCTCTCTATTTCAGTTAAGTATTTTCTCCATCTCAGCAACTATATTCTTCCAGCTGCCCATTCCAAAATCTTGGACTCATCACAGTTTCTGCTTGCTTTCACATTGCATACTCAATTTCTCGGGCACATCTTGTCCCTACTATTTCAAAATACACCCAGTACCAAACAGCTTCTCACCTATATACCATTAACCCTCTGTCCCCAGCCACCATCATCTTGGAGGGTACACAGGATGGCACTTGATTTTGTTAAATTGAATTTTCATGAATGTAGTTCTGGATTACATATTAGGGTAATTTAAGATTTTATTTATTTATTTGAGAGAGAGAACATCAGCAGGGGGAGGAGCAGAGGAAGAGGGAAAAGCAGGCTCCCTGCAGAGCAAGGAGCCTGATGCTGGGCAAGTTCCCAGGACCCTGGGATCTTGACCTGAACTGAAGGCAGATGTTAACTGACTGAGCCACCCAGTCACCCCTAGGGTGATATTATTTATAAAGTCCTTCCCTGACTAGTAGTATAAGACAGGTAAGAGTTATAATAAAAGAGGAAAAATTTAATAAGCTAACACCAATTCCATTAAGAAAAGGAACCAATTGCTTGATAGCCATATGATAAAGTACTTAACATTATTAAGCAGAAATTTCAAATCCTAACCACATGATGAATTACAAACCACCCCATTTGTCAAAAACCAAAAGTCACCTATATGAAATGTTATGTTGAAGAAAAGTTCTCTATCATATATACATATGGAGAGAATTGAAATGGATGCTCATTCGGGCATATTTATATCATTGAGATTAGTTTATTAATATTGGGATTATTTACCCATTTTCTTCTATTTTTAAAAGCTTTTATTTAAATTTCAGTTAGGTAACTCAGCATTGTGTTAGTCTCAGGTGTACAATGTAGTGAATCCATAATCCCATACAATACCCAGTGCTCATCACAAGTGAACTCCTTAATCATCACTTGTTTCACCCATCCCTTCACTCACCTCCCTTCTGGTGATCATCAGTATTTTCTCTACAGTTAAGAGTCCATTTGTTGGTTTGCCCCCTTCCTTTTTCCCCTTTGCTCATTTGTTTTGTTTCTTAAATTACACATCTGTGTAATCTTATGGCATTTGTCTTTCTCTGACTTATTCCGTTTCATATAATACGCTCTAGCTACACCCATGTCATTGCAAATGGCAAGATTTCACTCTTTTTTTTTTTTTTTCAGTTAGGTTGAACTTGAGTGTGAATTCATCTGTGTTTTACTGGTGCTTTTGATTTAAATTCCATTACATCCCTTTCACTAAGCAATCTATTCTCAATTTGCTACAAATTCTAGAGACACAAGTACAGACTTTCCTTCTCTCATCTATACCGAACAGCTACAAATGAGTGTGAACTTCTCATTTCACCCTTTCCAGAAATGAATTTGATAATTTCCCATTGCTTTGATGAGAAATAGCATTTAATTGGCATTTATCTGTTTAATACGGAGTTTCACCAAATTGTTATTTGATGTAAAGGAAAAACATACCTCAAACATCAGAAAGCATTTTTTTTTCTCTTAACTCTCTCCCCAAATGAATACTGAAGTTAGCAGGAAATGAATCTTTTTATTTATATGTAAGCCTCCTGAACTTATGAACAATATTTTCATCATTTGCTATTTTTTGCTCATTATATAAAGATATTTCTACTCAAAGGAGTCACGTTGGGAAATTACAGAGTATTTTTAATTCTAGAAAATCAAATTTGTGTCATACAGGATTATCCTTAAGTATGTTATGCATGTGCATGCATATATACATACACAGATCTGTAAGATATGCATGTGTGTGTTTATATGTACATTCATTATCTTCATTAGCATATTTTTTAAAGTTATTTTTTTTGTCCTCCATGACCCAGATTTTGTTTTCAGACTATTGTACTCACTTTGCTTGCTCCTTCTCTAGCACTATTTATGTATGTAGTGATTTTACATTTTGTACTTAATGGAGCTCAGACCCAGTTTCTAACACATCTTAACAAGCCCTAGCCTAGGAAATTGTAGAAAGTGCAGCTACTTGTGTTTTATGGTGCGACAGTTTGGCAGAAGACAAATCACACAATAAATGAGGTCACAGTAAATGATATTCTGGAAAAAAACAACTTGTAATAAATTTGACCACAAAAAAAAGTTGATAACTATAATATATGAAGAACCTCATTACTTCATTTAAAAAGACAAAAGAAAGTTGACAGAGTATATGAATAAGCAAAGTGTAGAAGAGTAAATACAAATAAAAAATGAAAACTTATTTAAATGTAAGACTGAAGGCAATGTAAATTAAAATGAGTTATGGTTTATATTTATCAGACTAGCAAACATTAAAAGATGAATGCAACATTGCAGGGGAAACAAAGAAAAGAATGTAGTTATACACTTCATATCTATAAACTGGAATTAATACCAGGACCCTTATTATAGGTTTTATGTCTATAACCACCGCAGATGATTGAGCAAATCTCAGTTCATCCTTGCCAGCACTGAATTTTTTAATTTCCCATTGCTTGAATGAGAAAGAGAATTTCATTTAATTGATATTTATTTATTGAATACTAAATTTCACCAAATCGCTCTAGAACTGATGAAAAGGAGAAACACACTGTTCAAAACAAACACTGACCCAAGCTAATTCTATTTCCCAGGAAGTAGAATGTTTTGGAAATGAGGTGAGCTTTTATTTAATCAAACACCAAATTGGACAACTTTTTTTTTTTATGACAAACACTTTTGCTCATGACTTCCACTCTTTCTCTCCATTCTACAGTATGATATGGAGAAAAGGAATAACAGGGAAGAGTAGAGCAGCTTTATCTTTTTAAAATAAAAAAGAACCCTCAGAATTACTGGAGAGAAAGAGTTAGGGAACAGAAGAATAAAAAAGGCAGGTGTTTGGGAAAGAAGGTTCCCAAACGATTTAGCAGTTTGCTGCAGCACCTATGAATGAGCACAGCACTGAGAGAACTTCCTATCCGAGGTGTGGCTGAGGCAAATTTAGGATATCAATATTAATATTAAGAAAACTGTTTGCTCTATTGTCTCAAAAAGAGAGGACAATCTTCCATCCCAAGAGAGTAACCCACAAGGGATTTTCTGGAGACTTCCTCTTAACTCTCAGGCAATCATGCATATTAAATAATAAGGTCCACTTAAATAATCAATTGTGATAAAACATATTATTAAGGCTGCTATATGACTTATTTTTAAGGTGTTGAAACAGTGCTAATAATTGAGTACATTTTATGATGGTATCATTTATTTATTTTCATTTGGAATTCCCTATGTTTTCACTCCCTATTCCTTCCTCTCATTTCCTTTATCACTATTATTCTTTCTTGACAATTGACATTCTCTTTTCTATAAGTTACTAATAGCTTATCCTCAGATACATGTAACCAAAGATTCATTTCTTCCACGTGACACACTTAGACACTTTTTTCTGGAACTGGAATTACAAAAGCCTGGATAAAATAATTTAGCAAGCAGAACCAGCCTACTACCCTGTCCCTAAAGAAGAAATTGAAAAACCTTGCTATCGCTGTCTGAAATATGGCTTCCAGGGATAACAAGACTAAATCAATTTCCTCTCCCATCTTTGTGTGCTCTTGTGCTGTCAAGTTTTCTGTTTGGGTACTGTTTAGTTATATCTTTTGTTTGTTGAAATAAACAAAAATCTTGGAGTTTAAAAACTCCATGAATTTGTAGGTAATCATCAAATGCATTTGGTTTAAAAAAAACTCCCAGTTGAATTTAAGCTTTTTAAAAACAATTACACTTTAAAGAGCATTTAAACAATCTTCATATTTAATTCATGAATATGGATACTTTGGATTTTATGACCAAATAATTTGATATGCAAAACAACTTAATGTTTTCTTCTCTGACTCAAGATGTCTTTTTACTGCTAATAAAAATAATCAGTCTCATTTTCTCTTATGTAATAAACCACATGATCTGTACAATTCTAAGCACATTGTGTCTATTACACTAACCATGACCACAACCATGCCAAGTAAGTGTTATTCTCTGTCTTACACAGAAAAATCAGAGAAGCTACAGAACTTGCTTAAAGCCACAAAAGTAAACACTGGCAAATTTATAATTAAAACCTGATTCTATCTCACAGTTTTTTAACTGTTTAAATTGTATTTACCCATCTCGATACAGGTTACAGTTTGAGGAATTTTGATAATTGTATATTGGTGCTTAACTTAGGCTACAAAAACAGAGATGGAAGAATTCCATTGTTCTTACCATTTTTCTCATGGTCCTTTGAAGGTAATGTCCTCTTTCAATCTCCAGCCTCCTGCAACTATCAATCTGCTTTCTACCTCTATAAATATTTTCCAGAAGTTCATATGAATGAATCACACAAGATGCAGTCTTCATGTGATTATTTTCATTTTTCATGTTTAAAATTTACCCAGCAATTGCACTACTGGGGATATACCCCAAAGATACTGATGCAGTGAAACACCAGGACACATTGTGCACCCAGTGTTCATAGCAGCAGTGTCCACAGTACCCCAACTGTGGAAGGAGCCTCGATGTCCTTTGACAGATGAATAGATAAAGACAATGAGGTCTATATACACAATGGAATATTACTCATCCATCAGAGAGGGCGAATACCCACCATTTGCTTTAACGTGGATGGAACTGGAGGGTATTATGCTGAGTTGAATAAGTCAATTATAGAAGGACAATCATCATATGGTTTCACTCATATGTGGAATATAAGAAATAGTTAAAGGGATTGATTATAAGGGAAAGCAGGGGAACTGAGTGGAAAAATTAGAAAGGGAGACAAACCATGGGAGACTCCTAACTCTGGGAAACAGAGTTGTGGAAGAGGAGGTAGGCAGGGGGATGAGATAACTGGGTGATGGGCATTAAGGAGGGCACTTGATGGGATGAGCACTGGGTGTTATACTATATGTTGGCAAATTGAATTTAAATTTTAAAAAATGTAAATAAATAAAACAAAAAATAAGATAATTACTAAAATTTAGACATACTCTTGCTAATGTTTTCTTTTTCATTGCTGAGTAAATCTTCCATAGTAGTAATATGGCGGTTTGTCAAGTTTGCTCATCCTTCTGCTAGTTAATGGATATTAGAATTGTTTCTAGTTCCTTTTTTATTATAATAATATTGTTAAGAATATTTGCCCAGAAATCTTTTAGCAAGCCAATATTTCCACATTCTTCATGTGGAAAATATTAGAGTACAATTGTTGGTTGGTATGAAGACCCTACAGAATATCCTTATTGCTACTGATGCTGCCTCTGTTTCAGTCAAAATGAAGATTCTGATTTTTGGAGTTATAGGAAAAAAAACACACAGGGAGTTAATTCTGCCATTGGTATGAGGCCCCTAACCCTGGTGATACTGATTTGAAGCTCTCTGGATGAATATTTAAATGTAAGCAGGTTAGAGAGAACCTCTCTTCCCAAACTCAAAGTGTATCTAGTACTACAAGACAGAAGAAAAGAACGAGAGAGAGCAAAAGAGAGAGTGAGAGAGTGTGGGAGAGACAGACTGAGAGAGAAGATGGAGGTGGGCATATGTAAAATCTGGGTTTGGAGGGAGAAAACAGAAAATTAAAAACTGAAAAGGAGGCCCACAGTTCAGTTTAACCCAAACAGATATCCAAAACTTACTAAAAGAAGTTTTACAACAAAATTTAAAAGGACCTCTAAAACATAGGTTCTGAATTAATTTTAACATCTGCTGAAATACGTCAATTGGCCAACCTTTATGGCCTTAATACTGAGACTCAAATTATAACTTTTTTTAAATTTTTATTTATTTATGGTAGTCACAGAGAGAGACAGAGACACAGGCAGAGGGAGAAGCAGGCTCCATGCACCGGGAGCCCGATGTGGGATTCGATCCCGGGTCTCCAGGATCGCGCCCTGGGCCAAAGGCAGGTGCCAAACCACTGCGCCACCCAGGGATCCCTCAAATTATAGATATATTTGGAGGCCCCACTAAATTTAAACAAGGCACTACGTATAATTTTACCAAGTAGAGAACAGAGGAAAAGCAAATATGCTTCATCTTAACCATCAGACTATTGTCCTGCCTCTATTCCCCATAGACATAGCACTCACGACCCTAAAGTATCCCATGGTGGACATGGATCCTAAGACCCAAAGAGAGATAAATTAAATTATCTTTGGCACTAACAGTTGGTTGGCCAATTTGAAATCCTATGAGAGTTCCTCTCAGTTTAAACAGTTCATATTGGCCAATGAAACTGAAACAGGATCTTTAAGAATTGAAATCCATTATACAAGATATTTTTAGAGAAAGGGTAATCATAAAGCTTTTGAATACTTTGCTTCTGTGTCATCTTCCTCCTTTCTCAGAGATTTTATACAAGTCTCTTTTACTGAGAGCACAGCTGTGCCCTTGAACTCCACACCAGAACACTTTTTTTGACTGTTCATTTACACTCAAATGGTTTCTTGATTCACATTTATAGTATATCTTTGTCCTCTACAGAGTTATAATCCTTCTCTGCTTATGTGAACCGTACCTGGCAGGTGATTAATTCCATCCTCCACTTGCCAAAATTTTCTTTCCTATGTATAATCTCCAGTTCACATCTCAAACTCTCTTGTCTTTTCTCTGGAGTTTTGAGACTCTCCAACATTACTTTTATTTTATGAATGTGATATAGCAACTAGTTCATGCTGAAGAGATCAATAGGATCTTTTAATATTGCCTCTGCATAGAAGCATCAAAAATTCCTAAAGGAAAAGTTATGTCATTTTACATGCATTTAGGGTTTCATATATTACAAAGTCTTTTCTAAACATCATCTGTTTTGTTTTGTTTTGTCTTTGAAGAGCATCTAAAGCATGATCCCATTTTAGACATGGCAAGACTGAGGTTCAGCGAGATTAAGGTGTTAACCCAAAATAGTAGATAACCCATGCTAGACTCAGGTCAAAAAATAATTTTTGCCCCTGCTCTGCCCTTAGGGCTCTATCTATCACAAAATACAGATTTAGGTTTGACCATTTTTTCTCCTGATACCATCTTCTACCACCTTGATTTACTCTAGTGTCTATCAGCCCACTTATATATCTTAATTGCTACTGTGTTGGGATATATTCAAGATATTACTAACACTGAATCAACTTGAGATTCACAGAAGCCAAATGTGTCCTAAACTATGCAAAATAAAGCTTATCATGGTGACAGGCCCTACCATAGTTCTTTCACAAGACTACTCTCAGACCCCTGGATGCTCATAAATGTTGCCAATATTGTTTTCTATTTTCCTCTTCTACCATCATCAGTGATGCTCAGAATAACAATCTTCTTTCTTTTATTTGTTCACAATTATCCCATTCCTGTTTTCTTCTTTCTCTCCATCCTGACTAAATAAATTTATTTTTCTTTTAGCTTTTCAGGTTCATGCTTTCTACTCATGGGTTACAGTTGGTATTCTAGAACTTCTCCTTCTACCATGTTCTCTTTCAATTACTCTACCACAGATCTCTTTCCTGGCACTGAAATAGTATCTCCGTAGCTACACACACTACTGGCATTTCTCCAGCTCTCTCCTCATTCTAAGATTCATCAGTCACTTATAGTTTTTGAAAAAGTTCATCTGATGCTCTGAAAAATCTCAGTGAAATGGAAAAATATTATTGTATGCATTTTTCAAACAAGGTAACTAGATAAACTTGGTACTTTTTCTAAGCTCTTGAAAAGGGAATTAAAATTTTTTAAATGTTATATACATTTATCATGGTGAGCATTTCATAATACATATAACTGCTGAATCATTATGTTATATACCTGAAACTAACATAATGCTATATGTCAACTATACTTCAAATTAAAAAATAAATAATTCTTAAAAATAAAAAGTAAAATAAAAAAAAGGTGGTTATACCCCAGGTCTCCTCTTATCCCAGGGTTTATTAATTAAGCTTATATCTATAATTTACCACTTATGATCTGATTAAGCTTTTAGAATATTGGTATAATGTCAGAGTCAATTCATGCACAAGTTGAGTTCATATTTCAGAAATTCTTCTTCAGTACGGATGGAATAAAGGATTACTAATAGTAAGGAAGACAAATTTGACCTTAACACCTGAAAACAAGCATTTGTATTTCAACAATTTGTATTTCTCAAATGAAATTATTAAATACCCAAGATTCTTTTTCAGCTTAATATTAATTAACATAATCACCCTTTCCTTATTCTCAATTTTATATAGTCATTTACTTGAAGCAAGAACATTATTTAGAAACAATAGTTTTTCCTGCAGTTTGGTGTTTTATACATACATATGTATATAAATTCTCCTATGCACAGAGAAACATATTATTAGCTTTTTTGGTAACCTAGGCCAGGTAAAATCAAGAACTCTTTGAAACTTCAAAAGAAAATTTACATCAAATCACATTGACTTCAGTTCACTTCTGATTCACTTAACTTTTCCTGATATTTATGCTGATTATACGACTATGTGAATATGGCTTTTATGAACCCAAGAAGTCAATAGAAAGATAGAGCATTAGCTTTAGTCTAGCTTGCTAAATTTATGAAATAATGAAATAACAGGAATTATCATTAATCTAATATTACCATATTTATGATTATGCCTGTTTAAATTTTAAAAATCAATATTTAAAATGGATATAGAATAACAATAAGTAGAAAAATTACAAATAACTTCAGAGTTTCATTTGCTTTTCCAAGAGTTTCCATGACATTAATTCCAGCAAACTATTCTAGGCTGCCTTCATGCATAAACTACTGGTTCCTCATAATGGCGTATGGCATTTCAATTTCAAACCTGCCCTCAATAAACAGGATGAAGAATTACCGTGCTCATGTATAAACTGCTTTGTGACTCAATGTTTATCTACCATAATCAATAACACCCAAATTCAAAAAAACTCAAAGCACATGAAAAGTAAAACAATTTTATTTCATCTGCTAAGCAAATTCTTTGTTCTTTTCTGGAGTAGAAAAGATTATTGAAACAATTGGTGCCACAAGGTAAACTCCATCATACAAAAGCTGTAATGTAAATTAAGCAGTGAAGTGTTCAAAGAAACTGCTTATTTTCTAAAGGTGATTTTGTTTATGCATTTATTGATTTCTTCAGATGTATAATCTCGTCCAGTTCCTCTATTCGTCAACCCTGATCTGTCCTCTATAAACCCTCAAATAATGTAATAAATACTATCTAGGAAAATGCATTCTGCTGCAAAGCAGTATCTCCCTGTGTAGAGAAATGTCTGAAATAAAAGATAAAGCAATCTAAATCGACTTCAGAGTGCCACAGGTTAACCACACTAGAAAATAAGTTTATTGAAGCAAAAGCTTTGTTTTTAATTAAATTCTAAATAAATTTTTATATTTTACATAACATTAATTTAAGATACAGCTTTTATATTTGGAGGACTGGATCCTGTTCTTTATTTTTTCCAGTCCTAAAGCTAACATTTTCTTGAGTATCTATTAAGTATCATTTTAAAGGTCACACTGTATGAGAACTTCAACCAAGCTTAGCTTTTACTGTGACTATCACAACTGTAAAAAAAAAGAATAATAAAAAGATTTTAGGATCTGCCTTCTTCTGCTTCCATGAGGAAAATACTCTTCCTGACTTTGCTATCTATTAAAACCTTAAGACCACATGATATGATAATCCTTGCCTTCCCTTATTTATCAGGAAGAAAAAGAAAAAGAATTTTGGAATTAGAGGTTTTGTGATTTGTTAGCTGTATGGCTCTTCTTTCATTTATTTATCCATCCAGTACATTTTCATTAAGCAGCTCATCTGTGTCAGGAAACTTTCTAATCTCTGGGGCTACTTTAGTAGCCAAAACCAAACCAAGTGCCTTCCCTACGGAATATACATTCTAGTGGATATGACAGATTAAACAAACCCATTACATGGGCAGCTACAGACATATAAAGAGTGAAGTAGCATGGTAAAATAGAAGTATAATATTTAATAGATTGGACAGAAAGACCCTCTCCGAAGAGACAATATTTGAACAGAGGTATGGCTGAGGTAATAGAATAAGAAAGCTAATAGTAATTCCTAGTAGGGGGAACACTAGTGCAAAGGCTCTGGAATGGGAGTGAGCACTGGGAGTTCAGAGAGGAGACAAAAGTTAAGGTTCAAGTGGCTGAAGCAGTATGTGTCATGCAAAAGAGGCAGGAGAGTAGTTCAGACTGGTATGTGGGAGACAGATCACGTGGGCCTTGTAAGCCACAGCACATTGCCTAGGATGGGAAATCACTAGAGATACTGAGTAGAAATGACCTGTATATATTCTTGCTGTAAAAGGCTCACACTGGCTGCTGGCAGAGAACGTGCAAGTTATTTAAACTCTCAAATCTCAATTTCTCATTTTTGAAATAGGAATAATAATGTTTACCTAGTTTGTCCCATAAGCATTGAATGAATTAGCATGCATGTCTGACACATAATAAGATCTTGATAACAAATATTTCTTTTTCTGTGTTTCTTTCTCTTGAGTTAGATAAAACACTGTCCCTATTCCTTTCAAAGCAAATTCTACCCATAACCTCTATTCCCCTAATTTCATCTTTTTTCTAACTCTGCCAGGTTCTTTTCTGTCAAATATTTTTCTTCACACTCTACCTTTCTTCCAAATGATTTATTCTCTCAAACTGAAAGCATATAAATGTCCTCTTACCTCAAACAAAACCATTTTTCTTCAATCTTGTTATTTCTGGTATCTCATCAGAATGTACCACTCTCCTTCATTTTTATAAAAAAATTTATAAAAGCAATAGTCAATATATAATGCCTCCATTTCTTTCACATTTCATTGTTCCCTCATGTTTATAGTTGAATATTTGCCATTACAATTCTACTGAATCTAAGTCCCTGATTGTTCTACCCAGTAGAAGAGGCAGTGGAAGACTTTAATCACGATGGCAATGAAATAATTCTGCTACTGAAATCACATGCTTGCCAAGGCTTCTGAAAGGTACAGATAAATTTTAAAAACTAGTCTATTAGAAAAGGCAACAGCATGAACAAAGTACTGGGTATAATGAAGTAAAAATTATTTCAGTGAAGAAACTATGGAAAGTTCCAATTAAAAATTACCCTGCTGTGGGGGCTTCTCCTCCTGCCATGATGGGGTAACTACTGCAGAACTTGCTCACTCACTGTAAACAATTCAACAACTGGGAAGTTTTATGGTAAAACTGTGTAAAACATCAGACAAGAGGCATTGCATGCATGATTTTGATCCATGATACTTAAAAAAAAATGAGGTGAGGCTTACAATTATTGGATTTCTACCTAGAGGCACTTTCACACTACAGCACAGGAAGAGGGGAAAAAGCAAGCATGATGTTCTGACAGAGTTGAGGAGCCCAACCTCCAAATTCAAGGAGGACAAAGTGTCTAGAATTGATGGGAAAGATTATTGTGCAAAAACGAGCCATACAGAAAAAGAGATCGAAAAATCTACAGAAGGCTCCCCTTGAGTGTGTTACTGAATAATAAGCTTTACAAGAGATGTAAAAAATCAATTCCCAGAACTCACACAAGACCAGGAGATAGTTAAGTTCTTACTAGGCAAATTGGAAAAACCATACTGAACACCAAGAGCATTCAGCTTGAGACTCCAGAAATGCTAGATTATAGTAGTCACCAAGTTCTCACAATTGCCCATAATTTACCCATTGACTTGCCTTTACCTAACTTCCTCCCACAGGCCTCTGAACTTTGGTTCACCTGCAAATTTAACCAAGGACTAGCATGCAGAACATCTCCCCTTATCAGATCATTTTGGAAATTGGCTGACTGCAAAGAACAATTTCTGTAGATCTGCTTCAATAATACTCTCTGCTCACTCGTCGTTGTTTGTCTCAGTTCTCTTAGCCTTGCTAACTCCTTGTAATGGGCTGAATGTTACCCCTTCCAAAAATTTAAGTCCATGATTAACCCCCAGAATCTGTGAGGGCTACCTTATTTTGAAAAAGGGTCTTTGCAGGTGTAATTAAACTAAGGATCTTGAGATAAATTCATCCTCATGGGCAGCTCCGGTGGCTCAGCAGTTAAGCGCAGCCTTCAGCCTGATCCTGGAGACCTGCGATTGAGTCTCACGTCAGGCTCCCTGTATGTAGCCTGCTTCTCCCTCTGCCTGTGTCTCTGCATCTCTCTTTCTCTCTCTCTCTCATGAATAAATAAATAAAATCTTTTAAAAAAAAAGTAAAAAAATCCTTCCTCATTATCCAGTTGCACCCTAAATCTAGTGACAAGTGTTCTCATAAAAGACAAAAGAGAAGACACAATGAGGAGGAGAAAGCCATGTAAGCTGAGGGCAGAGATTGGATTAATGCAACTCAAGCCAAAGAATGTCTGCAGTTACCAGAAGCTGGAAGAGAAAAGGAAGATTCTCTTTTAGAGCCTTCAAGAGGGAGCACAAACCTGCTGACACCTGGATTTCTAACTTTTGACCTCCAAAACTTTGAGAATAAAGTTCTCTTGTTTTAAGCAACCAAGTGCGTGATAATTCTTTATGGCAGCTCTAGAAAATTAGTGCAGTCCTCCTTTATGAAATAAAATACTTTCTCTCTTTTATTTTCTGCTGCTTACAGATCCTGAGGTAAGAGTGCTCTTCCTACTGCATTATTCTTTTTGAATACAGTCTCTTACTGTTTCTTTCTTTTTATTTGATAGTAGTATGGTTAAATAAGCCCTAATGTAAAAGCAACTTCAAACTCCTCATAACTTTAAAAACAAAACTAATAAAAAGCCTGGAAAATATAAAGCTGACCCACTAGTAAGCAGCTTAACTGCCAATCTGAGTTTTACAAATTTAAAAAAGACAACTTCCATAAACAACAATAGAAATATATAGGTATTGGTCTCTGCCTCCATTTCTGGTGACAGAGCTCCTAAAACCTTGTGATTTCCTAAGTGTTAAGAGCACAAAGAGAATTTTTTGTTCTATTATTTAGTCTTCGGTGCCAGTTCCTGATACACAATGTTCCTGTTACTTTTGAATTTCCTAGGTAATAGGTGTCTGTTTTATTCTGATGAAGCAACTCTTGATGGGCTCCTGAATAGCTTTAAGATTGGTGTTGGTCATAAGAAAGATCACACCATAGCTAGAAGCTTAGAACCTTAAGTCCTGCCTCCATCCTCTGAGAAAAGGAGAGGGGTTAGAGACTGAATTAATGACTGATCATACCTACTCTATGAAGCCTCCATAAAATCTCAAAAGCACAGGATTAGGAGAGCTTCCTGATGAGTGGACACATTTATATGCTGGAAGGATGGCAGATTCCAACTCCATGGGCCACATTCTCCCACACTTGGGACTTTTCTGGACCTTATCCCTCTGTATCTTTATATGTGTCTATCTGTATTCATTATCTTACCCTTTATTATGTAATAACTGGTAAATGTAATTGTTTCTCTGAATTCTATAAGCCAGTCTAGCAAATTATCAAACCCAAAGAGGAGGTTGTGGGAACCCAGTTCATAGCTGGTCACCCAGAAGTCCAGGTGACAATCTGGATGCCATCTAGAGTGAGGAGAGGGTACACTCTTATTCAACTGAGCCTAATCTTGGGGACCTGATTCTGTTTCCAGGTAGTGTCAGAAATGAGTTAAATTGTAGGACACCCAGCTGGCGTTGAGAATTGCTTGCTATGTGTGGAAAACCCCACACATTTGGTAACCAGAAGTGAATTATTTTTTTTCCAGAAGTGAATTATTATAGTAATGTGAAGTAAAGGAGAAACACATAATTTTTCCAACTCAACAACAAAATCCCAATATTCAATGACATAACTTTCCTAATAGGCAATATAATAACAAATATCACAAAATATGTGAAGCAGGAAAATGGATCTCATGAGTCAGAGAATCAGTCAATAAAACATACTCAGAAATGGCAGAGATGGTGGAATTAGCAAACAATGACTTCAACACATCTATTACAAAGAGCAGTAAGATGTTAAAGGAAAACATGAGCATAGTGATGAAAGAGATAAACTCCATATGGAAATGATACAATGGAAAGTCTATCGCTTAAAAATACACAAACATAGTTTAAAGCTATCATTCCATAGATTCAAGAAAGGTAAGAAAGATAAGGATACGTAAGCAAAATAGGTACAAAGGAAGACACACCAAGGCATGAAATAAGTATATTAGGAAAACCAGTGATAAAGAGGACATCTAAACAGCAGGAGAAAAAAAAGTTTCATTTCATCTGAGGAAAAAAGAAACACCTGAGACTACTCTTCAGAATAAAAAAAAAAAAAAAAAAAAAAAAAAAAAAAAAAATTCCAGAAAATAATAGAACAATTTTATACTGAAAGAAAACAAAAACAAAAACAAAAAAAAACAAAAACCTCATAGTTTATCCAGGAAAAATACCCTTCACAAGTAAGCATAAAATTAAGGCTTTTTTAGACATAGAAAACTCAAAGAATTTATCAGCAGTAGACCTACAGTTAGAAGAAAGGCATTGGAAAAAAAAAACTTCATTCCTGGAAAAAAAAAAAAAAAAGTATGAAAAGTGACAAATGTGGTCAATAACTTTTCCCACAAAAACTTCTTAAAAAAAAAAAAAAGATTTTATTTATCTATTCATGAGAGACACAGAAAGAGAGAGGCAGAGACACAGGCAGAGGGAAAAGCAAGCTCCATGCAGGGAGCCTGATGCAGGACTCGATCCTGGGTCTCCAGGACCATGCCCTGGGCCAAAGGTGGTGCTAAACCTCTGAGCCACCAGGGCTGCCCTCACACAAAAATTTCTTAAGAAAATTTGCAATTTAAAGCAAAATGTTTGAAATGTAACAATTATAGCATATGGAGAATATCTTCGTATTATAAAATCAGTATAAAGGACAGGAAGTAGGAATCATGAAACAATTATTATAAGAGTTTAACTTTATATAAAGTGATATAATTTGGAGTGAGACTGTAACAAATTATTAAAGATATTTATTTTAACCCTGGAGCAACAAAGAAAAAAAGTAGTTAAATTTCCATTAGTGAACATAAAATGGAACACTAAAAAATGCAGTTACTCCATAAAAGGGAAAAACTGAATCGTTTTCTAAGTCCTAGTGTCATCAGGAAGTACTGGAAGTTGTGCCAAATGTAGTAATTCATATTAGATTTTAAGAAGTCAAAGATAAATGTTCTAATCTCCAGGAAGCCTCTCAAAGAATATTATGAGATATATAATGTCAAGTTAATAGAGGAGAAAAATAGAATATTAAGACATTGACTAGTCCGAAAGATGGCAAGAAAGGAGAGTAAAAGAAATGTAAAAGATGTTTGTCAAATAGGAAAATAAATCACAACTTAATAAACGATTTGCACTTCATGGATGCTGCTAATACTAGGAAAATAAGAAAATAAACTTTTAAAATGCACATTAAAAAGGAAATTTATTTATTTATTTTTTAAAGATTTTATTTATTTATTCACGAGAGACACAGGGAGAGAGAGAGGCAGAGATACAGGCAGAGGGAGAAGCAGGCTCCATGCAGGGAGCCTGATGTGGGACTCGATCCCGAGACTCCAGCATCATGCCCTGGGCCAAAGGCAGATGCTAAACCACTGAGCCACCCAGGGATCCCCAAAAAGGAATTTTAAAAAGCTTTAAAACATTTCTATTTTAAGATTCCAGGATAAAAGAACCAAAATAGAAAATATAGTTTATTCTTTTTTTTCAGGATTTGTTTATTTTTTTAAAAAATTTTATTTATTTATTCCTGAGAGACACACAGAGAGAGAGGCAGAGACATAGGGAGAAGGTGAAGCAGGCTCCTCACAGGGAGCCTGATGTGGGCCTCTATCCCCAGACACTGGGATCATGCCCTGAGCTGAAGGCCTAGCTCAACCACTGAGCCACCTAGGCGTCCCCTGTTTATTTATCTTTAGAGAGAAAAAGTGAGAGAGCACCTGTGGTGTGGGTGGGGTGGGAGGAGAGAAAAAGAGAAGGAGAGAGACAATCTCAAGTAGACTCCCCAAGGATCATGGAGCCCAGAGCCCATGCAGGGCTCAACATCAGGACCCTGAGATCATGACCTGAGCCGAAATCAAGAGTCAGACACTCAACCAAGTGAACCACCCAGGAGCCCCCAATATAGCTTACTCTAAAAGTTATAATTGAAGTCTTTTAGCAAGAAATAAGGAGCAAATATAATTTAGCAACATCAAGAATGAAAATGAAGACATCCTTACTGTTCCTAGATATCATATAGTTAATAAGAAAATATTGTGAGCAACTTATGTCTAATTACTTGAAAAATTGCATGAAATGTCCCAATTTTTTTAGAACACTGCTTTCCCAAAATGAATTGTGTGACATCTACTTCAAAAATCGAATCTCTTCAGTATTTTCACAACGAGAAAATTCTATATGACTTAATCCAGTGTAGGAGGAAGTGGGGAGTAGGAGGGGGAGAAATAAAATAGATTCACCTGGATTGATTTAAAAGTTTTATAAACTCCAACACTCATTAATGGCCAATAAAATTGTGGCAACCTAGCAAAATAAGAAGATTCTCAAATTGATACAGAATAGTTCAAACACACTACCAGGAAGTTTTCTATCTGTGATCAGGAAAATTTTGACCACTATCACCATTTTTATTCAACGTTGTATTTTAAATATAAGTTACAATAAGGCAAGGAAAATAAATAAAAAACATAGGATTGAAAAGATTAAAATGAAATTATTCACAGAGAGCATAACTGAATTCCTAAAAAAGCTGTTTCCAGAAGTAAATTAATACTTTAGAATTTGTACTTGAATTTGTAGAAAAATCAAGATTTCTTATTGCTCATGCAATAAGTCCTAGTCACCTAAATCTCTTGACACAACAAAATAATCAGGCCTGCAGTAATTTTTCTAGTGAATTGCTCTGATCCAAAAGATCATAAAACTCATCTTATTTCCTGAGAGAGCTAAGTGGTTACACCCTGAGAAAGGCCCTAGGTGAAGCCTCACAGTGCTGCAAGATTCCAATACTATCTCCCTGTATAATTACATATTTATGTGTCAGATGAAGCCTGGAATTTGGAAACCTCTCTAAATTGTAAAAGCTGAGACGATGTGAGCTATCTGGCTACCTGGAGACACTTTATTTACATACCAAATGGATAGAGTAAGAAGGAAACTCAAGAGGGACAACTGCCTTTGTAAGGAGAAAAAAATCATTTCTCCTTTTTGTTTGATTATGGGGTATGGAGTTCCTCAGAAAAATTGACCTGGCTTTCATCCCATCACACTAAGAGTGAATTCTAGGACAAATGAGGACTGATTAACTTATGTAATGTTAGGTATTTAGTAAATCTTTGTTACAGTATACCTCATGTGATCATTCAGGATATAATTATAATAACAATAAATATTAAAAACCTAACAGTTCATTAAGATCTTTGGATCTAAGATCAATATTCCAAATTTCACTTTATTTCTATATACTAGAAACAATGCATAGAAAATATGCTAACAGTATAGGCAAAAAAACCCTGATAAATTTGGCCTCATTATAAAAACATATATTGACCAAAAGACAGTATTAAGAGTGTGAAAAGTCACGCTATAATCTGGAAGAAGATATTTGCAGTACTTAGATCTGACAAAGGCTTTCCATTTACAACAATTACGAACCAGTAAGAAAAAGGCAACCTCATATAGAAATGGATGAAAGCTCTAAATCCTTCATAATAAAGGATTTCCAAATGGTCACTGAGCATAAAAAGAAAGAGTTAATTTTATTAATCATTTCATAAATACCAAAAAACCCCCAAAACCCCACAATGAGACATCAGTACATATGCAACAGAATAGCTAAATAAGAAAAAGGAATAAAAATCTATGACAAATGTTAGTGAAGCTGTGGAGGAATTAAAATTCTCATACATGGATGGTGGGATTGTAGATTTCTGAAGTGTTCTACATGTTTAGAAGAAAAACTTCAGCCACTCAGAATTATTCAGTTATACAATAAACAAGCCACAGAGTAGAAAAATGCTATTTGTTTTATATATAGATATTAATATATGATATATATATATTTACATGTATATATATATTTACTTGTATGTATACATATATTTGAAAGGACTTGTATTCAGAATACAGAAAATAAATAATTTTAAAGATCACAGAGAAAAAGTACAGAATACATGGCTCTCATATATGAAAAGCTGTTCAACTTCACTTATAATAGAAATAAAAATTAAAACAAAGCTGAGATACTGTTTCTCGCAAGTCTGAAGAAAAATTGCATACATTTGACAGTATCAACATGTAGTGAATCAGGTGCTCTGTTGTAATGCTGGTAGAATGCATCATTTCTTTGTAAATGCCTATGGAAGTAACTGGGGAAGCTGCTCTCAAAATGACAAATTCAATGATCTTTTGACCTAAGAGTCCCATCTGTGACTCTTCAACTTTCAGATACACCAGTGTGAGTAAAAAAATATTTAACATGTTTACAAAATAGTTGCTATAGCTTTGATTATGATAGAAGATCAGAAATAAACCATATTCATTACTATAATACATCCACATAGAACACCATGCAGCTAGAGAAAAGATCTGAGAAAGCTATTTTTTTACTCACACCAAACAATGAAATGATAACTGAAAAAGGCAAGGTACAGAAGGTTTAGTGTTGTCTTTTGTGAACGATGAGAAAAGCAGAAAAGAAGGTATAGCATTTTATATTTACCTCAGTCTGCATAGAAAAACAGTGAGGATGTTACATGTTGAGTAAAGAGATAGTGGGGCATTTGGATATAGGAGTGGGAACAGACCTTTCAATGTATTCCTGTATAGATCATTCTAATTTTTTTAATCATGTGCGTATATTATCTAAACAAAAAAATATAGTGTCATTCAAATACTTTAAAGTTATAAAAATTAAAGTGCTAATCTTTATGTTAGGATTTACTTTCTATGTTTGGGTGTTAGAAAAAAATCCCTTTTGTTCATGAAAAATGAGTCAACAGGAAATTGCTTTTACCATCTTATTTCACTAAAAATGACAATCTTAAGTCTGTTTCTCTGTTTAATTGTTATGGTTTCTGTTATGTTTACTATATTTTATATGGAGAATAAAACATAATATGGAAAGCACCTGATATCAAATTCAGTTTATATGGAAAGCACCGGATATCAAATTCTACATTATTATTCTTTTCTGGGTCTCCAGTAAAGCACATACATAATGCTTATTTATTTTATATGTAATGAAGAAATAACTTCTCTGAATTTTCAGTTACCAGTCCTTAAATTTACTGAAAAACTCTATGAGAAGCAGCCATGTCATGAATTTTCTGTATATTCTACAAACAGGAAAAGCCCATTATGCTGTGCTTTGACAATTACATTAAAATTAATTAAATAAGTTAAATAACAAAAATTAATGAAAGATCTCTTTTGGGAATTACAAATTAGGAAAAAGTATATTTCTTCTGAAAAACTAGTGTTTCCAGTTAGCTGGATTTCTTGCTGACTCTACATTAAATAAATTAATCCTTACTACATAGATGCTAAATGTTTTATTAATCTAAATTATTAAAACATTTCATTTTAACATATTAGTGCTTCTGTTTATATTAAAATTCACTTCAAATCATTTTTGACAGTAGTTAGGACATAAATTAGCATATTAGCTTTCCATGGCTAACATAACAAATTACCATTAGCTTAACACCTTAAGACAACATAAATTTATTGTCTCACAAGTCTATAGGCCAGAAGCTTGGGTTGGCTGAGCTGGTTTTCTCTACATCAGGTCATGCAGGTTATAGGAAACCAAGGCACCCACTACTGGGCTGTTATCAAGAGGCTCTGGGAAAATCTACTTTCAAGCCCATGCATCTCTATTGTTGGCAGAAATTATTTAATTTGCCAGCTGACATCTGGGAGGTCCCCGCTTGATCCCAAGGGGCCATGCTGTGGTCCTGGCACATGTGCTCCTATGTCTGAAAGACCACAATGGTGTTTCCAACCCTTATCATTCTTGAAATCTTTCTGACTTCTCCTACCACATCTCTCTGCCTCTAGCCAGAGAAATCTCCTTGCTTTAAAGGGCTCATGTGATTAGATTGTGCCCACCTAGATAATCTAGGATACTCTTACATCTAGAAGTCCATAACCTTAAATATATCTGCAAAGTCACTTTTGCCACAAAATGTACCTTCTTCACAGGTTTCATTGATTACTTTGTGGACATTTTTTTTTTTTTTTGGAGGGGGAGATGGGAGATACAATAACATGTAAACCAAAATATTTGGCTATTTCCCATACCTCAACGCCCACAAAGTATAATTGTAACTGATTGCTCAAAAACTCATAGAATGTATCATTAATTTCTATAGATAAGCAAAATAGGGGAAACATATCTTTTGTTACAAAAAATTAGAAATGTTAAAAGAAGAAGGTAAGCCTTTGAAAATAATTGACTTGGATTGGGGAGAGAAAATAAAGAAAGCCCTTTTTTATTATTTGTTCATGTTTTATATTCCAGAATCTAAAATATGTTTTAAAAAGCTGCCCTATTTGTCAATCTGTCATGAAATATATTTCAGCTTCAAGTCTTATGCTCCTGGGGAAATCACAAAACATCTCATTCAGCTGAAGAGGCTGAAACTCTAAGCAGTGCAATTAATATCTTCCATTTTTGCCATCGGCACAGAAAGCAGCTCCTTGGAATCTGAATCACTAATTGTGTCTAATAGCTTACATCTGGCTTGTGCAAGTTCAGCACATCAGGATTTGCTTTATGTGTCCTGGTCATCAGGCGTTGAATGGATATGCTCTGACCTGGGCTTCAGACTAGCTGCCACATTCTAACCTTCTCAAGAAATAGAATATTCATTAATGAATGAAATCTGGTTTCAGGAAATTGTCTGTAGACATTCTTCCCACTGAATGCAGCTTTATTATAACTGGCAGTCCTGAATAAGATGACAGAAACACCATAAAAAACAAAAATCTTCCCTGGAGTGTGTCAAATGAAGTTTTGTTTAAAACTGAGATAAATAAGGTTGTTATACTGATTCACTTAATTTATTTTTGTGCTATGAAAACTCAAGACTCTTGCATATATTAATTTTAGTAGATACACCAGGAAACCATTCATCTAAGATATAATCCAGAATATATGAAAAGTTCACAGTTATCTTGAATAACTGAAATAATGCAGTATTTTCTTTCTGTAACTGGCTTATTTCACTTAGCATAAAGATTTAGCCCTATTGTTGCATATGGTAGGATTTCCTCCTTTTTAAGGCTGAGTAAGATTCTATGATATGTACACACCACATTTTCTTTATCCATTCATCCACTGATGGACATTTAGGTTATTTCCCTATCTTGGCAATTGTGACCAATGCTGTAATAAATATGAGAGTGAAGATCTAGTGCTTATAGTTAACAACACTAAATTGCACACTTAAAATTTGTTAGGAAGATAGATCTCATATTAAAGGTCTTAATACAAATGACGACGATAAGAAACAAGGAAACTTTTGGGTGTGTTGGATATGTCTACTACCTTGTGGTGATGGTTTCATGGGTGTGTGCACACCCTAAACTCAACAATTATATTTATTAAATATGTGCAGTTTTGTATATTATAGCTCAATAAAGCTTTTTAAAAAAAAATAGCATTACACAGTTATCTGAGCTAAGCTTTGACCCCGCCTTTTTCCTTCTTCCAATTCAGAAAAAAATTTCCTGACATTCCCTAGTCACATCTACCCTGACAAAAGGTATCCCAGCCTAGCCTGGCACAAATTCAGCTCTTACCTCATCCCTAAGATAACTTTCTTCTAAGTGACATAAATGCTACCATCTGGGCAGCACCCATTCTCAAGGCAGTGTGATGTCACTTTAAGATTCCTTCACTTTGGGAAGGAGCTGAAAAAGCAATAATTGGGCACAACCTTTGTTATGAGGAAAGAAGATAGGCTATTCCATGGCTTCACTTCTCTTCATGTGCACACATGGTAACTTACCCACTATTTCCTTTAGGATATTTTTCCTTTCGGCTTCTGTGCTCAAATCTCCTTGCTTTCCATTAGCATTTTTTGTTCTTGAAAAGAGGAGGAGGAGAAGGAGGGCCCTTAGTACTGCAATCTTGCCCAAAAATACATATTCTGCTATTTATCAATACTGTTAAGTATGAAGAACACTGTAGGCCTTAATTACTTGGACAATGGGAAAGAGGGGTGCTAAAAGCTTTTATACCTAAATCTCCTAGTACTTTTATAGAAATATACAGTATTTAAATACCCTAAAGATAGATCAAAAAGGCACTCAGATATCAACATTTTAAGAGAAAAAAATAAGAGAAATTTTTACATACTATCTCTTAGTTGGTGCTTTAAAAGACACATATAACAAAAAATATAGTACCTGTCCTTATAAAGCATCTCTTAACATCCTTGCAGTTATCTTGGCATATTTTTTAATTGTTCAATTTCATAGTTAGAGGGCAATGTAATCTTTCCTTGTTTAGGGCTACTAAACTTATCCCTGTATGTGTTTGATATGTGTAGGTGTGTCTATGTTTGGTTTTAATGGATTTTTCCTTAAAGATGTGAAGCAATAATTACAATAATTAATACCTAGCATTTGTTTAGCATCACATACATACAAAAGTAAACACACTTTATGTGTCTTCTCCTTGTTTAATATTTAAAACATCCCAAGAAGATGGATTTTATTAACATCTTCATATAATCTCTGAGGAAAATGGAAACGCAGAAGGATGATCTCACTGGCTTGTGTCATCTATAAGAGATGTGTTCAAGGTACGTTGGTGACATAAAGTACGGAAAAATGAATAACCCTGACTTACGTCATGTTCAGAAGGTGAAAATAAAATGACACCAAAGATGAGTAAGTCTTAGCAAAGACAACCAGAGGTAAAATGCTTTTCAAGCAGA
The DNA here is from genome assembly GCF_003254725.2 of Canis lupus dingo. Taxonomy (NCBI): domain Eukaryota; kingdom Metazoa; phylum Chordata; class Mammalia; order Carnivora; family Canidae; genus Canis; species Canis lupus. Next base: position 4,650,687 of record NC_064258.1, read on the forward strand.
GAAATATGCATCAGTAGGGAGCTATCAAACAGGTCTGGTAAAGAATAGGGGGTGAATTCAAAGGGGTTCTGAGACTGGAGGCAGGAAGGGGATTTGCAGATGGGGCCCCAGATGGCTAGGAAGGGAATCCCACAAGACAAGTAGAAAAGGCTGATCCTTCTCTGAGAGTCAGGCTAGAAACAGAAAAGCAAAATGCAAAGCACAAAGGCTGTAGATTATACAAAACCACCCAGTTGAGCATAACAACATGTATTTGGAAGAGCTCAAGAGTGAAAGATACATTCATAGTGTAATGGGACAACACTAATACTAAACTACACATTTTATATGTTTCTTGTATGCTCCTTTCTTCCTATTTCTCCTAAATATTTAAATCAATTGAAAAGCACATTTTCAAGTCTCACTTGTTCTAACAGAACTAATCTAAGAGATTTGTGTCTACCCTGAGTTCAGATTTTTTAAAAGAACGAGTAGGAACCTGGATACTAGTGTGATTAAGGGAACAGTAACTAGAGTGAAGAATCCCAAGGGGAGATGAAATGCAAGGTGGCAAAACAGAGATGATTCTGGGGCAAAACTTTTGTTTTTCTTTAAATCAGGAGCTAATCACATAAGTGGAAAAAATGGACTCTCCTCTATAAGTCTAGAATGATTTTTTTCCCTTTATTATTCCAAATAAGTCTTGTAATTATTCAAAATTTTAAATGCATGGTATCTAGGAAAGGATGAAATTTTTGCTCATTTGAAAAAGTCAAGAGACAATCAATTCATATCCTCAACTGAATGAACCAACTTTGATCTGTATTATTGCTTCATAAAAAAGTATATGTTAAAAGTAAATTCTTATTTAATAAATTTGATCGATTAAAAAAAATTTGATCGAGATCTGCTACAATATATAGTGCCTATGGTTAAAATATTATATTATACAGTTAAAAATTTTACTTATTTTTATTTTTTTACTTAAGATTTTTTTATTTATTAAAGAAAGAGAGAGAGGGGGTGGAAACATAGGCAGAGGGAGAGGCAGGCTCCCTATGGGGAGCCTGATGTGGGACTCTATCCCGGGTCCCCGGGATCACGACCTGAGCCAAAGGTAGACCTTCAACCACTGAGCCAACCATGTGCCCCTACAGTTAGACATTTTAAAGGTAAATTTCATATTAAGTATTCTCACAAAATTTTAAGAATGAATTTCAGCTGAATAAAACATGCAAAATGGCACTCGATGGTAAAGAAATTATTTTGATAGGAAGAGAATATTGTACAAATCATGAAATATAAAAATTGCATGTAATATTGGCTTTTGATGTATGCCTAAAATAGAGTAAGCTGCAGTTCACATTTCTTTTTTTTTTAATTTATTGAAGTATAATTGACAAACATTGTACATATTTATGGTATAAACTTGATGTTTCATATATGTAGAAACGGAAATGATCACCATAATCAAGTTAATAAACGTATCTGTTATATCACATAGTTACTAATATTTTTGTGTGTGATGAGGACAGTCAAGTACGACCTACTTTGCAAATTTTAAGTATATGCTACAACATGGTCAGCTGTAGTGACCATGCTATATATAAGGTCTTCAGAACTTATTTCTCCCACATAATTTCTCATTTCCCTCAACCCAACCCTGTTAACTACCATTCCAGTCTCTTCTACAATTTAGACTATTTCAGATTCCTCACATAAATGAGATCATGCAACATTTGTTTTTCTATTTGCCTTTTTTTGCTTAGCATAGTGTCTTCCAGATTCATCCAAATTATTACAAGTGGCAGGATCCCCAACTTTTTTAAGGCTGAATAATATTCACACACACACACACACACACACACACACACATATACATGCATATGCACACACATGTATATATATGAAACATTTTCTTTATTCATCCAGCAATAGATATTTAGGTTGTTTTACTATCGGGTTATTGTGAGTGATACTACAATGAACATTGGATGCATGTATCTCTCCAAGGTATATACCCAGAAGTGTGATTGCTGGATCATATAACAACTCTATTTTTAGTTCTTTGGAGCACCTCCATACTGTTTTCCAAAATGGCTGCACCAATTTACATTCCCACCAATAGTGCACAAATGTTCCAATTTCTCCACATCCTAATCAACCTTATCTCATCTGTTTTTTTTCTCCTGTTCTTTCTTTCCAAATATATTATTTTTATAGGAAATTATATTCCTGAATGCTAAATATTTTTAATGGAAACATAATACAGATACTATGCTGATTCTTAAAGACATATGAGACTACCTGACATAGTGTTTTGTTAATCAATTTTGTTAAGGCTTTGGGGACATAATTACAGACTTCCTGGCAGATGTTTAGGTAAATAGGATTTTTTTACTAAAAATGGGTTTCTTTGAGGAGATGTCCAACACTAACAAAATCAAGGTAAACATTTATTCTGTTTTATGAACACAAGTGAATACCTCTTCAAATTAAAAACAAAAGTCAGTTACTATGGGCTGAGTCAGTTTACTAAGACAAAAAAGAAAAGTGAATGACGTGATATTCCTCCACTGCTCATTTCAATATATACACAGAAACCAGATTTCACATTGTTCATCTCTGAAAGGTAGTTATTGCCAAAGAATTGGTGACATTTTCCCTAGTATTTAATTTCTATAGCATTACTAATCCTTGATAATGTATTCATCCTCAAGGAGAAACAAAAAGGCAATATCTTGGCTTTCTGACAGTCTAGATTATTCTTTGTCCTGTGTTCCTTGTACGTATCTGATTGTTTTTCTAAACTTCCATTTGTCTTGTTCTATTTTTTCTTCTTATAAATAATGGCTATCTTAAAGTGCTTCTAAATATTTTTATAGAATTTAAAGCTACTCAAGGGAAATGAAGATAGCCAAAATATCTTGTAAGAGCATGTAAGCTGTAACACTTTGGCTGCCAAGCTAAAGTATTTTTAATAGAAATGTGTGAACATGTTAATCCTATTCAGGATGATTGAATGTGGTCAATATGGAATGCAAGAATATGTAATGTGATGACAGCGCTTTTATGTGTACTCTCATAAAAATAAGTTATATCTTTCTAGGTCATCATTAATATCCCTCTTCTTTAAGTGTAGCCATGGTGCTGCAGCCCTAGTTTATACAGTAAGAAGATAGTCTCTTGATGTTTTTGGAGGGAAAGATATTGAAATCAGATATACATGCTTGTGTGCCTGTATGTGTGTTTGTATTTATGTCCTTCAGAGACAAAATCAGCAATTTCATTTTTAATGAGGTCCTGTCTACATTAAGGCAGACATATCTTTAAACATAAAGATATGATACTGCCATGTTTATGCTTTGTCCCAGAGGATATATTTTTAATGAGCTTTTCATGTATGAAGCAGCATTTAATGTCAGTTAAGCAGATAGAATGAAAATTGATGATATTCTAAAATCATTGAGACTTAGATATAAGGGGGACTTCAGAGAACCTGAGTCATCATCAACAGTTCAGCCTTTGCTACAAGATGGCTGTGAAAACCCTTCCACAAACATTTAATTAAGATAAATTTCATTATACATTCTTTTCTATTTTTTGTACCCTCAACAGTAGAAATAGAGTTTCTTGCAGATGCATCCACTGCACAATTTTCTTATCAGAATATTAATACACCAAATTATCCTCACTCTATTTGACACCTTATATAAAAATACCAAATACTTACTTAAACTTTGCCTCTCTTACCATTCTTCACCTTCTTGTTTTATATACAAAAAATATGTCTCCAATGAACATGCTTTTGTTTGTCAATATGCCTGGATACACCCCCCACCACCACCACCAAAAAAGTAAAGAAAAACTTTAAGATAAGTGCTTCTTTTCCCTTCTTTTGACTGTCAGATTTCTAATGTTTTCCTTCCACACCTCACAAGTGCCTAGCTCACTGTACGGGTGACCCGTACATTAAAACCCCAAATAACTCATGTAAATATTTACCTTCCAACAGCAGAGTTTAATCCCTTGCCCGCCCTTCCTTTTCTGTGTGAGTTAGACTCACTGACTCACTTCTCAAAAACAGAGTAGGGAAAGAGAAAAATGGTTATTTTATGTTGAAGAAGCTTGACTGAAGTTGCCTTGCTCAAGCGATGAAAATAATCACTAATAATGGCATATGGATATTTTGTACTCTCTGGTATGATGTGAAGAGAACAATTCAGTTCTGTGATAGATCTCTAAAACCCTATAATCCCAACCTAATTCTGATAGAAGTCAGACAAAATCCAGATTAGGAGACATTCAACAGGATACCTGGCCAATACTTCTCAAGATCATCAAAATTATAAAAAAAAATAATAATAATCTTAAAATTTCCACAACCAAAGGACACTGGAGAAACATGGAAACTAAATGCAATGTAGTATTCAGAATTGGATCCTGAACCAGAATGAGGACAGTAATAGATCAAATCCAAAAAAAGTTTGAAGTTTTTGTTAATAGTAACATATAGAGTCAATTTCCTAATTTTGACAAATGCACCTGGGTGATATGATATTAACAATGGGAGAAATCAAGCGAGTGTTATACTGAAACTCTCCATATTATCTTTGCAAACCTCTGTGAATCAAAAATTATTCCAAAGTAAAACATTCATTTTTTAAAAAATGCAAAAATTAACTTTATTCTACACTAAATATCAAATGTCTATGAATCAAATATATAAATAACTGAACACAATACAAGAGAGGTAAAGATATTTGCCAACTTTATTACAGATGAAGAATGAATAACTGTAATTTGAAAGAGAGAAGGAAATAACTAAAAATACCTACAAACTTAAGGAAACAAGACACAGACTGGGAGAAAATATTCACAACTCATTTAACAGATAAAGGACTAATATTCATGTTTTCAGAGAAATAAAATTTATTAAAAATAGGTAATGGGAAAAGTTAATAAACAGAAGTAACTTGAAAATCCAATAAAAATATAATGAGGCTATTTTAAATAATAGTCCAGATGTACCAGTTATTAATTTATTGCTTTTCAGCTGCAGACTGAACTTCTTTGCCTTTGCATAAAGATACTGAAACATGAACCTGCAGACTGCATTTCTCCTTTGGAAGATGGCTCAATGTTTGGCTCTACCAGTAGCAGCTACTGGGGGGACTTCATGAAGATAGAAGAGGAAGGAGTCTTTTTTCTTGTGTCTCGTTTTTATATTTTGCAGCAATCCTACTGAGAGGTGTGATATTTGGGGTGCCTATGGCTTGATTGGAAGAGCATGAAGATCTTCATCTCAGGGTCATGAGTTCAAGCCCCATGTTGGGTGTAGAGATTATGTAAACAAAGAAAACTTAAAAAAAAAAAAAGGAGGTGCAATACTGGCACCACTTGTTGCAGTTGAGTCACTGGCATCCCTCTAGCCAGTGTCTTCAGCTCTCATGGCTTAGAAGTCATGAAGTCAAATTCTTCATCACTCCAACAGTAAATGCGTTCATGATTTTCTTCTCAGAGATGTGAATGTCAACATGGAGACACCCCTTCCTCCAATTTTCTAAATTCTTGGTTCTGCAAGATATACTGGTGGCATTTGAAAGTAGACAGTTCAGGCATTACTTCACTCAACTGGTTGCCCAGAAGGCCTAAACTGAAGGAGAATCCTCTCAGTAGGCAGAACTTGAAATGGTGTACCTTATAATCACTTTTCCTAGAATAATGATGGCCAAAAATATAAATTTTAATTTATTCATGTATGGTGGCTATTTTTTTTTTTGGTGGATGGTAATGGATTGGAAGGATCAGGATAGAAAATTGGTAACAAGGAAATTTAGGGAAAAAAAAATCTGTGGATGACCTGCTGAGAATAAGTAGCTAGTGAACTTATTCATACCCTATTTTATGATGAAAAAAGATTTTATTTATTTGACACAGAGAGAGAACACAAGCAGAGGGAGCAGGAGGCAGCAGAGAGGGGAAGGGAAAAGTAGGCTTCCTGCTGAGCAGGAAACCCAATCCAGGGCTTGATCCCAGGACTCCTGGGATCATGACCTGAGCCAAAGGCAGATGCTTAACTGACTGAGCCACCCAGGTGCCCCCATATCCTATTTTAATAGTTACCTAGAACATCTCCTGCAGTGGACAACATGAAATGCTTTTTGCATGACAATCAGCCTCTTACGTTGTACCAGTGCTTTCCAGAAACTGTTTAATGAGTTCATGAGAAAAGTGGTCATAGTGGCAGTTAATTACATGGTCATTGACATCAATGATAACATGATAGCATGTAAAACACGCCATAAGTCCATGGATGGTGGTATTGACAGGACACTACAGATGGAAAGGGTAAATTCATATTCCAGAATATATCTAGTGATGATACCACAGTATTGACACCATTTATTCTGATAAGGGAAATCATTTCAGTTCCAAGAAAGTATAGCTATGGGCCCTTTTCTATGTAATTAAATGGCCCTACCACATAATCTATCACATAGAAAACCGCAGTCCTAATTGGAAGATTAAATGACTTAATAAAGATAGACTCGTGATACCAGTTAAAGTACCTATAAAAATGGGATAAGACCGATATCCTCTAAGATCAACTATATGCTTCCTATCAGAAACAATGTTAAGGTGTTATCTTCCCTCTAGTGAAAATACAAGAGTTCAAGAATCAAGAGATGGAACTGGAAGGGATTTTTCACTATTTTACTTAATAATTCATTCATAGACTTTTACTTCCAGTCCTAGCAACTTTAAACTCTGCTGGGTTAGAGATCTTACAATTACCAAGGGGAGAATGCTTTCACCAAAGAACACAAGGGTAGTTCCATTCAACACTACTGCTTGGATATCCTGGGCTCCTTTTCCCAGTGAACCAACTGAAAAATAAAAGACATTGGGTTACTACTAACACTGAGGACACTAACACTGGAATCCAGAGGAACTTCTGGGTAGCTCTTAGAAATTCCTTCCAATAAGTAAATTATCACAGAAAACTATAGCAGTCAGAACAGGCAGGACCACTGAGGGTTTTGACTCTTCAGGAATTATGTTTGGGTTACCCATCAAGTAGAGAACCCTGATCAGTTGAGTTTTCATTTTATGGCAAAGGACACATTTATTATTTTACACAAGTTTGTTATTGCTAATTTGACAATTTAGTCTTCAGGTAAGAAATATTTGATGAGTCTGTAACTAAATTTGAGGCAGCCATGAACAAAAATTTTGAAACTGTGTGTCTCCTCATTTTGGGGAAAGGCTGGGATCATTACTTCTATAACAAAAGAGATGTACCTTGTAAGGTGAAATAAGCTGTTTTGCTGTTGTAGAAAAGTCCATATTCTTATATGATGGAATGTGGTGATGCTGAGTAGTCAAAAGGGTGCATTGTGCCAGTTATGATTCATTTCCTTTCAGCTTTAAACCCACCCATGTGTGTCGTGCTTTGTGATGCTGTAACTGGGCTATGGACTACATTACCCTTTTTCCAGCTGGATCAATATTGTCTCTACAAATAGAGAACTCTAAGAAGGACACTGCCAAACTAGAAGATAGAGAGCAGACTTTTTTTTTTAAGTATTCCATTTTTCCATGTGACTTTGAGTGGATAGGTATGCCAAGGTCCCAGCAGGGTTACCATAGTGGCAGGCTGATTTTTGCAATTTAGTGTGAAAGTCCACTCAATTAGTTTCTCTGTTATCCACTGACAGATACTCCTGGCTCTCACAGCTCAACAGCTGAAAATCTGCCAGTGGTTTTATCCTCATAACATTTGCAGCATCTCTTGCTCTTGTGGCATAGCAGTAGTGAGTTTTGTTGTCACCAGAGCCCTGGGAAGTCTGTTCCTGTGGCAACCATATCTTCCTCTCTGTGGTCTGAATCTTCTTTTGCTGTTCTCTCTCCCTTAAGTTTCCTAGTTCCTTTCTTAACTTCCCCACAACCCAAAGGTCAAAAGCCACTTTGCAAACCCCTTTCTACCTTCTTATTGTTAACCACATTTTACCTTGATAAAAGGTAAAAAAAAAAAAAACCCTACTCAAATTACTGGGCCCTGGTTAATAACCAGAAAAGTTCTTGAAGAGTACAATTTAAAGACCAATGATATATTGTTTCATAACTGATTCTTAAAATGTTTAAACTGAAAATAGAGTTCTTGGCAAAATATGAAGAAAATGGCAACTGTAAATAGGCATGGAAATTGTAACAACATATTTGGGACACAAATCATTAATGTCTAGGAAATTTGCACACGTTCATATCCTGGTTCAGTCATTCCTTTCCATTCCTAGTCCTATTTTCTAAAGAAATTCCTATTCATATGCACAAGAAAACGTGCAGAGAAGCATTGTTTTAAAAGAATAAAAATAGAAACTGTAAAATTTCATTGATACTAGAATAAATTATAGTATATTCATTTAATGGTATAGTCTATAGCGCTAAAAGAAAATAGAGAAATACATTTATGAAGATCAATAGATCTCATGAATCCTGAAAGGAAATCAGAAATATAGATGGATGTATGATTTTAAAATGTGCAAAACAGTGTTTTAAAAAATATGCAAACATTTTATATATTCTATGTACATGTACACAGTAAATATGAATACACATAAAAACAGACACAGGAATAGAAATATCTGGAGAGGGTAAGAAGAGAATTACATTGGAGAAGGGAAAAACAGGATTTTTTTTTTACATCTATTAATTTAAAATAAAATCTAAACCATCCTAAAATTGTGTCACTTATGTATCTCTTGCCTAAAACCTAATGAGTCATATTTAAGTAGATGATATTACAAGAATGTGTTATACCTCCATGTTTTCATACAGAAAACATTTCCTTTTAAAGAGTTCGTTTCCTCTCTTTATTTCTTTAAACATAGTTCAGATACTACTTCCTCCCAGAAGCCTTTCATGACTGCTTTAACTGATTTTTCTTCATCAGTACCTTTGCTTTAACACTTAATATTTGAATCCATTTGTCCCCTCAATTATCTACATATCTATATACATTTACCCTATTTTTAGTTACAATACATTATGTGGCATAAAGAAATCACTAAGAGGGATAAATGCAAGATTATTTTGAAGAATCTGAAACTTACAAACTAGCACCAAGATCTGAGCATCATAAATCTCTTCTGTAAAAACAGGCCTCAAAATAAACAGCAAAATAAATTATCTACATTGATTATAAGCATCTCAGCCTTTAAAATCACAGAATAGAAACTTCTAATTACAGAATTCTCAGTTTCTATTTGTCAGAATTAAAGAGAAAGTAAGAGTTTCACTTATTCATTCAACAAATCTAAAAATATATATCTTAAAAATTATATTTAATGCCAACTGTATGCCTGCTATTATACTAAGAACTATAGATTGAAGGATGAGAAGGATGGATATGGTCTCTTTCCTCAAGAAGTTTATTTTCTAGTGAGAAAAAGAGCCCAATAACCCACCTACACACAAATATATAAAATAATTGTCATACAAAATTATCATATTATGATCACTGAAGGGAAGAAAGATACAGTCTGGTTTCTGGTGTCTTTGTTAAATCACACAATTATTTAACTCTAAAATAATCTAGCACCTGAATTATTGCTATGTTAAATATCTGTTTATATTCAGTAGCACTTTTTTTTATTTACACTTCTGCTACTTCCCACATACACACAAAAGCCTGAATTGATAGCCTTTATATGCTTTCATGACTACAATTAAGTAATGGAAGAGTCCTGATCAATACCAGGTGAATATCCTGAGACAGTTCAGCTGTTGCTAATTTCCAATGAGTAATAAGAGAAAGATAGTAGCTATAAATGGAGGCACAAAACTTTATCTATAGTTTGCTTTCAACTCTTAAATATATTCTTATTAACTCAAAAGAAGAATCATCAATCCTATTTACTCAGTGTGGTAAGCAGACTCTTAGCCTTCATAATCGTGGCTCTCTGGTTACTCCTATGTTTATGTTATATTACATGGAAAAGGGACTTTTCAGATGTGATTAAGGTTAGTGATAAATTCTTAAAAAGATTATCCAGGTGAGCCCAGTGTAATTATTTGGGTCTTGAGAAACAGAAGTGTTTCTCTGAATGAGAAGGCAGAGAGAATTAGAGCACAAAAGACCTCAACATGCTGTTGACTTGGAGATGTAGGAGTCCACATGAAAAGCACAAGAAGAAATGAGTTCTGTCAATAACCACTGATCTTGGAGAAGAAGAACCTAACTCCAGATTAGAGCCACAAGAGGTGACAGCTTGAACACAGCCCGGTGAGACTCTGAACAGAGAATCAAGCCAGTTGTCCCAGACTTCTGACCTATAGAAACTGAAATAATGAATTGGGTTTAAAGCCACAAAGTTTGTCACAATTTGATTATAGCAGAAATAGAAAGTAACATACCTAGCAACCTACAATTTGAATTGCTTCTTTATTTTGATATTTAAAGTTTTTATGGATATCATTTCTCTTTGGCTGAAAGCTGTAAAATATGGGGAAATCTCCCCACTCTCTCTTGGCTTTTGGAAACTGCTTTTCTTAAGCCAGATCTAGATGGTTTCTCCTGGAATTCTTTCTATCTTGCCAATGTAACTTCCTGATTTTGGGTGGGCTTGAATCCAGTGCAGGATATACTGAAGGAAAAGCATTGCTAAACTCACAGCCAGTCTGGTGGTACTGCATCTTCAAATGGCTATTCCTTGCATTATGTCAAGGCTCTATACTACATTCAGTGGGAGAGACAGGGTGCAGTGTGCTAAATCCATTTTATCTGGGAATGGAACTCCTGTGCCCATAACCTTAAAACTTAAAAAAATTTAATTTATGGTTTTCCAAAATTCCCTAGAAAATATATATTTAATAAGAGTGCTTTCTTTGTGATTTATTGCACTGTCTTGAAGGTAGAAGGAGTCATCAAGAACAGGCTGGTAGGATTCAGTTCACAGTAAATGTAGCATGATAAATGACATGGAGTCTGATACTGAGTGAAAGTGAATAAAAAGAAAAACATCTTAAGAGGAGAAGACAAAATGGAAAAGAATCCAAAATATCTTAATATTCAGCTTAACATCGATATTTTTGCAAAAGTATTTACGATCCCAAGTGAACATGTAATACTATTAGAAATATTCAAAAGGAACTCCTCATTGCAAAGAGAAATAACTTCTTAAAAATGGGTATAAAAGAGAACCAATCAATTCTCTTTAAAGCATGTTTATTGACTACATCTTCAGAAATATTTTGGTTCTTTATTCTAACCTAGGAGGAGCACATCTTTTCAAATCCAACATACATAGATTACACACATGTCAATACTCCAAAAGTAAAACAGTATATTTAGGTTGAATCACTAATAGTGGATTTGAGACAGAGTGGAGGCTCTATCCTTCACCCACAATTACTACATAGTGGCTCTTACTCTTCAAATTCCTTTGTGATACATTTTCCTCTCCCAGTCTTTCCTCTCTGTTCTGCTAAATATCTCAATTTATTCTTCTCTTTGCTCTGTGGAACAGCACCACTGTTTTAGGGAGAGGATTTCCATGTAACCTAAACAAATTTTCCTTTTATTCCTTTTTTTCTTTTTAAATCAAAGAAACTTAAAGATATTTTAACTTCTCTCTGAATGACCTATTCTGTGGAAAATTTCAACATCAACATCTGACCCCCACACCAGAAGAAGATAATTCTCAAATAATATTTGCTGCTCAGTATATATTTCAAACATGACAAACACTTGATCCACATTTTTTTCCATTTGCTATTAATTGGAGATATTTTCAGGATCCTTGTTATCAGTGTATTTCATAGTTCTGCTTTATAATCCCTTAACTTCCACAACACTATAGTCTTTATCTTCATTGTCAAGAAAACATTCACCAGCCTGGCATATAAGGACCACATAGCACATTACTTTCCAGAATTTGTGTACATTGTCTTAAATTATAACTGCTCCCCAGATTTTAAAGACCTTTTTTTTTTTTCTTGTGGAGGGTATCATTCAACCTCTGTTACCCTAGATATCAGATATCTTGACTTCTTAATTATAATCAAGACTAAGAGAAAGTTTTCATCTGAAATTTCTTTCATTCAATTCTAGTTCCTATTTTTTTAGCCACTGCTGTCTACAAATTATAGAGCACCTTATTCTTCAAAGACATTCCGCACAGTACTTATAAGGAAATGACAGACCCAATTGTCAACCTAGACTTCTGAAAATATCCCCAAGATAAAGAAGATATTTGGGGTTTAGGTGTGGGGCAGTATATAAAAGCATGTTTTTAATATTTGCAGCAATATCTAGACCAATAATGAGATAGACACACTTTTCCCTGGTTCTGCTAAATTCAGCTAAAAACCTTAGACAATATACATAAAACAAACATACAGTGGCTCTAAAAAGTAGTAAGAAAAAGGCAGACTGGCTAGGTATGTGAGCCTGAAGAACAATGCTTTGGTGAGGGTACTGAGTTTTCTTTTTGCTTCATTATAACCCAGACTGGTACTATAGAAGTCAGAAATGCAGAACCACCAGTGGTGCAGAAAGAGGCCAAGAAAGCCTTCTGTTTCTAGAAAAAGTACAGGGACAGAAGGACAACATGGTAAGGCAGGCAGAACTAAACACAAAAAAACTTTAACAATAAGAATTCTAGCCCAGCAACCATGGAAAAAGCTAGAGTCCCACCACCAACCCTGTCATCAAAGGCCAAGAAGGAAGACTAGGTATATAGCCATACCTGGCTTTAATGAGGTGCCCTACCCCCACTCCCTCAACTGCAGTGATGTGATATCCAAGAACACTATGTGAAGAGCTGGAGTTTCAACCTTGCTCAGTGGTAATAACCCGCCACCACCATAGTGTCAGTGAGGGCCATGCAGGGATCCTGGACTTCCATCCCATTCTGCAGTAATAAGGCATATGTATTGCTCTTAGCTAGCATCGGAGGATTCAAATGCAAAGCTTGAAATCCCACCACCATCCAATGGTCTCTAACCATACTCTGTCACCATGTTGTCAATAGAGACTACAAGAAGAATGAGATTTCAGTCCTCCTACCAACCAGGTGAAGTAGGCTGTGGATGAGTGGGAAGTCTGAAATGCTATCTCTGCTCAGCAGAAATAAGGTATCCACCGACCACCAGGATGTCAAAGGAGACTGAATGGAAAAACAATCTCATAGGGCAATGCCATTAATCCATTCTGGTTAAATGCCACTCAATGGTAAAATTTCTTTCTTTTCTACCCTTATAGAGAGGTTTTCTGAATTGAGAAGAGATTTTGCTTTAAATCATATTTCCTTAACAGGCTATGTACAAATATGCTTTCTCATGTTTCTGCTTCCAACTGGTTTGACTGGAGAAGGAATGAAAAGAGAGAGATAAATCCCCTGTGCTTCAAATATCAACATTTCTGTATAAACCAGCCCTGTAAGAAATGTTTTTTTTAATATTTATTTATTATTTATGATAGACATAGAGAGAGAGAGAGGCAGAGACACAGGAGGAGAGAGAAGCAGGCTCCATGCCAGGAGCCTGACTTGGGACTCGATCCCAGGACTCCAGGATCGCGCCCTGGGCCAAAGGCAGGTGCCAAACCACTGAGCAACCCAGGGATCCCCCAGCCCTGTAAGAAATGTTAAAGGGGACTCAATGGAAAAGAACGATAATAAGTGAGAATATAAAAAAGTTGGAAGCACAAGAGCAGGGAATATATCTGTAAAAATCAGTCAAGGGATCCAAAAAATAAAAGGATGTAAATCATGACACCATATACATAAAATGTGGGCAGGAGAGGAGTAAACAATGGGTTCAAACTTAAGCAACCATCATTTAATATAGACTGCTATATGCAGAAGATGTTATATACAAACCTAATAAACCTAATAGTAATCTCAAATCAAAAGCCAGTAATATATATGCAAAGAATAAAGAAAAACAAATCTGAGTATATCAACTTAAAAAAGCCAAACCATGTAAGAAAGCAAAAGAAAGGATCAGAGAAAAACTAACAAAACAAGTAACAAGTAACAAAATGGCAATAAATATGTCTAGCAATAATTACTTTGTATTAATACTTTGTAGAAATGGATTAAATGCTCCAATCAAAAGACATTAAGTGTCGGAGTATATATATATTAAAAAAAAACAAGACCCATATATATGCTGCCTTCAAGAGACTCATTTCAGACCTAAAGATTGAAAGTGACTGCATGAAGAAACATCTATCAAGCAAATGGGTCAGAAGAAAGTTGGCGTAGCAACACTTATATTGGGCAAAACAGACTTTAAAACAAAGATTGTAACAAAAGGCAAAGAAGGACACCACAAAATAAAAAGGGGACAATCTAAAAAGAAGATATAACAATTGAAATATTTAGGCACCCAACACGGGAGTATCCAAATATATAAAAGTTAATAACAAACATAAAAAAGTAATCAATAATAATACAATAATTATACAGGACTTTTACATCCCACTTACATCAATGGATAGATCATCTAAACAGATAATCAACAAGGAGCCAATGATTGAATGACACACTGGATCAAATGGACTTAAACATATGCAGAACATTCCTTCCTAAAACAGAAAAATACACATTCTTTTCAAGTCACATGGAAACATTCTCTAGAACAGACCACATACTAGGCCACAAAACAAGTCTCAACAAGTAAAAATATCAGCCATACCATGCCTCATCTCTGACCACAACACTATGAAAATAGAAGTCAGCCACAAGAAAAAATATGGAATGAAAACAAATACATGGAGATTAAATGACAGGTTACTAAACAATGAATGAGTCAACCAAGAAATCAAAATAAATCAAAGTTACATAGAAAAAAAAAATGAAAGCACAACCATCCAAAATCTTTGAAATGCAGCAGGTCTATGGGGGAAATTTATAGCAATAAAGGCTTACCTGAGGAAACAAGAAAAATCTCAACAACCTAACTTTATACCTAAAGGGGCTAGTAAAGGACCAAAACAAAACAAAACAAAAAAACAAACCCTAAAATCAGCAGAAGGAAGGGAATAATAAAGATTAGAGCATAAATAAATCATATAGAAACTAAAAAGCAATAGAACAAATCCATGAAACTGGGAGTTGGCTCTTTGAAAAGATCAACAAAATTGATAAACCTCTAGCCAGACTCATAAAAAGAGAGAGAAATAATTGTAAAAAAAAAAACAGTATGAAAAATTATATGCCAACAAATTGGACAAGCTAGAAGACATGGATAAATTCCTAGAAACATGTAATTTTCCAAATTGAAGCAGGAAGAAATAGTAACTTGAACAGACCAATTACTAGCAATGAAATTGAATCAGTAATCAAAAAACTCCCAACAAACAAAAACCCAGGACCAGATGGCTTTACAGATAAATTATACCAAGCATTTGAAGAATAATTAATAATTAATTTCTCAAACTATTCTAAAATTTAGAAGAGGAAGAAGAACTTCCAAATTCATTCTATGAGGCCAGCATTACCCTGATACCAAAGCCAGAAAACGACACTACAAAAAAAAAAAAAAAAAGAAAGAAAGAAAAGAAAAAGAAAGAAAAGAAACTATTGACCAATATCTCTGATAAACATAGATGGAAAAATCTTCCACAAAATATTAGCAAAATGAATCCAACAATACATTTTTAAAAGTCATTGGCCATAATCAAGTGGGATTTATTCCCAGGATACAAAGGTGGTTCGATTCACAAATCAATATGACACATCACATCAAGAAGTATAAGAAGTGGGATCCCTGGGTGGCGCAGCGGTTTGGCGCCTGCCTTTGGCCCAGGGCGTGATCCTGGAGACCCGGGATCGAATCCCACGTCGGGCTCCCGGTGCATGGAGCCTGCTTCTCCCTCTGCCTGTGTCTCTGCCTCTCTCTCTCTCTGTGTGACTATCATAAATAAATAAAGATTTAAAAAAAAAAAAAAAAAAAAGAAGTATAAGAAGTATGTGATCACTTTGGTAGATGCTGAAAAAGCATTTGAAAAATACAGCATTCATTCATGATAAAAGCTTTCAATAACGTAGGTTTATAGGGAAATATCTCCATATGCTAAAGGCCATATGCAAAAAACCCACAACTAAAATATTCAGTGGTGAAAAACTGAGAGCTTTCCCCCTAAGGTCAGGAATAAAATAAGGATGTCCACTCTCATCACTCATATTCAACCCAGTACTAGGTAACCCATCCACAACAAGTAGACAAGAAATAAAATCCATCTGAACTGGTAAGGAAGAAGTAAAACTTTCACTATTTGCAGATGACACAATGTTTTATATAGAAAATCCTAAAAACTTAACCAAAAAATGACTAGAACTAATCATTGAATTCAGTAAATTTGCAGGATATAAAAATTATTGTACAGAAATTGGTTGCATTTCTATATACTAATAAGGAAGCAGCAGAAAGAAATTAAGAAAACAATCCTATTTACAATTGTGCCAAAAGAATAAAATACCTAGGAATAAATTTAACAAAGAGGTGAAAGACCCGTACTCTGAAAACTATAAAACACTGATGAAAGAAATTGAAGATAAGACAAACAATGGAAAGATACTCCATGCTCATCGACTGGAAGAACAAATATTGGTAAAATATCCGTGGGACTCAAACTAATGTACAGATGTAATGCAATCCCTGTCAAAATATCAACAATATTTCTCACAGAACTAGAATAAACAATCCTACAATTTGTATGGAACCACAAAAGACCTCAAGAAACCAAAGCAATCTTGAAAATATCATAATTCCAGGCTTCAAGTTATATTACAAAGCTGTAGCAATTAAATCAGTATTGTACTGTCACAAGAACAGATATGTAGATCAACAGAACAGAGCCAAAAACCCAAAAATAAATCTGCAGTTATATGATCCATTAATCTTCAACAAAGGAGGCAAGATATCCAATGGGCAAAAAACCGGAGGTTTAAGCAGCTGAGTGGAGACAGCCCACCATTCGGACCCCAAAACCTGAGTCCACTCTGACCACAAAGCACGGAGCTCAGAGTCTTCTTGGAGAAATGCTTGAAGAGAAAACAATCATCTAACACACTGATTGAGTCCCTATGCTGTACAGACTTGTCTCCAGTCCTCAAGAGCTTCTGTTCTAGCCGGGAAGCCCCCTTCCTAAGTAAACCCATGAATAGATATGAATTTTAGATCATGAGGGAAATACAGTAATTGCTTCTGGCAAAAAAAAAAAAAAAATACATACATACATACCCTGAGGCAAGGAAAAAAAAAGCAAAAATAAACTTTTGGGACTACATCAAAATAAAAAGCTGCTGCACAGCAAAGGAAACTATCAACAATGAGATATCACCTTACAGCTGTCAGAATGGCTAAAATTAAAAAAAAAAAAAAAAAAAAAAAAACAAGAAACACGTGTTGGTAAGGATGTGGAGAAAAAAGAGCCCTTGTACACTATTGGTGGGAATGCAAACTACTATGGAAAACAGTATGGAAGTTCCCCAAAAAGTTAAAAATAGTACTCCCTATGATCGAGGAATTGCACTAGTGGTTATGCAACACCAAAATACAAAACATTAATTTAAAGAAACACATGCACCTCAATATTTATTGCAGCATTATATACAATAGCCAAATTATGGAAGCAGCCCAAGTGTCCATTGATAGATGAATGGATAATAAATAAGAGGAATATATACAATGGAGTATTACTCAGCTATAAAAAGGAAGAAATCTTGCCAATGCTACAACACGGATAGATCTAGAGAATACAATGTTAAGTGACATAATTCAATCAGAGAAACACAAATATCATATGATTTCACTCATATGTAGAACTCAAGAAACAACCCAAAAAACGGGGAAAAAAGAGAAACACACACACACACACACACACACACACACCAAGAAAAAGACTCTTAACTACAGAGAGGATGGTTACCAGAGGGAAGTAGGAGGATGGGTGAAATAGGTGAAGGGGATTATGAGTACACTTGATGAGAAATGTAAAGAATTGTTGAATTGCTATATTGCACTTCTGAAACTAATTTAACACTGTATGTTAACTATACTGGAATCAAAATAAAAAATGATAATAATAAAATAATGCTTGTAGCAGATAAGAATTAATCTGGCCTTTATTAACCTAGATTTCATACTTAGAATCTTGGAGAACTGAGATAATAATCAGCATTTTCCTTGTTTTTCTCAATTAAGTAAGCATCAAGATATAGACTCAATTTAGAGAAAATTTACTTCATGGAAGAAATTGTTCCTTAATTGTTTAAAGTAGTCATAGTTTGAAATGACTTTGGGTTTTTATAACCACTGATACAAATACAAATATCTTTTGAAAATAAAATGAAACAAAAAAGATTAAAAGAAATCCAAATGGCTTATTTCAAAAATAAACACCACATTCCATTCAGAAATAAGAGCTTTCAAAAAAAAATGTACTTCAAGGTTCCAGTTGTAGACTTATTATGAGAATGAATTTATCTCCAAAGAAAATCTAGTTTTAAATATAACAGAAATAGAGAATCTAGTCTCAAGAAGACCACATAGAAGAAAACTGTCATTTGCTGAAGTTATGATAAGATTGATGCATCCTTTTCCACGGTTCTAACTTTACAATGTAGGGTTTTTAAGTTTTAGTGTCAGTAAAAAATACCATTTTGAAAGCCTTGAAAATTGGATTCCTTTTTCACAAGAGAAGAATATTTGGAGTTTTCACACTTTTCTAAGTAGCTTATCTGATCTACATTTCCAATGACTCAGTGTTTTTGTCTAAACTTAAAACAACAATATTCTTTATGAAACAGTGACAAAACTTGTTGTCACAAAAACATGGTACTTATAAGTAGTCTAAACTACTAAAAAAATTCTCTGAATCTTTACAGAGTAAAAGCATGAAAAATCTAAATTTTATTTGTAAATAATATTTTTATTTTATTTTGAAATGTTATAATAAAATCAGCTTATTTTAAAACTATTTTATTTTTACTATACATATTGGGTAACTACAAAGTAGGTTTTTTTTCAGAAAACTTTAATACTATTTTTATTAATATTATTAATTTTTCTTCCAGGTTATCACACATAATTTGTCTTCTACCAATGTAAAACAAAACAAAACAAAACAAAAAAAAACAAAAACAAAAAACAAAAACAAAAAAAGTGTTAAATGTGTAGTAATATACATCAGAATAATTATTAGTAATTTATTAATGTTTCTTGGGGAAAATACTTTTTTTAAGATTTTATTTATTTATTTTATTTTTTAAAAAGATTTTATTTATTCATATGGGGAAAATACTTTTTTTAAAGATTTTATTTATTTATTTATTTATTTATTTATTTATTTATTTATTCAGAGAGAGTGAGAGGGGCAGAGTCACAGGCAGAGGGAGAAGCAGGCTCCATGCAGGAGCCCAACTTGGGACTTGATCCCAGGTCTCCAGGATCACATCCCCGGCTACAGGCAGCGCTAGACCACTGCGCCACCTGGGCTGCCCTATTTATTTATTTTAAAGAGAGAGCACAAGAGTGGGTAATGGGGCAGAGGGAGAGGAAAAGGGCAAGAATTCCAAGCAGACTCTAAACTGAGCACAGAGCCTGATGGTATGGCAGGAGCCATGACCTGAGCTGAAACCAAGAGTCAGACACTTACCTGACTGAGCCACCCAGGTGCCCCAAGGGAAAAAATACTTTTGAGATGCCTACAACAAACTCACAATAAAAGAGGAAACTTATTAAAGCAGTTGGCATGGCTGGTATAATTTGAAGTATATTTCCAACTTAATTCAAAATTAAATTAAATATAACTATGGAACCTTGTAAACATTTTAGATTTTTCAAATTCAGTCAGGTAACAGCGAGAAAAGACAAGTATATCCTACTTCTTATTTTGCATATCATGCATATTTTGTCATTCTCTTTATAACCATGACTGGCATAAATACAGTTATCTTGTTAAATGGTATGCCAAGAGGGATTTAGATAGCCACCACCATCAATATCATATATGATCAAAAAAACAATACATTTTTCTAAGGATTATTTATATCATGCTATTGTGGGGGCCTGAATAAATTTCTTCAAAGAGGGCATCATAATCCCCAGAACTGTGTAGTACCTTAAGTTTAAAATAACTCTTCAGATGTGATTATCTTGAGATAAGGGATTATTTTAGATTATCCAAAATGACCCAATTGATATTATAAGTGTCCTTATAAAAGGGAGGCAGAAGGCCAGAAAAGGTAGAAGATGATATGTTGCTGGCTTTGAAGAGGAAAGAAAGGGTCAGAAGCTGAAGAATAGCATGGCCTCCAGAAGCTAAAAAAAAAAAAAAAAAAAAAAAAAAAAAAAAACAAGAAAATTAATATTTTCATGAACCCTCCAGAAGAAATAAAGCCCTGCCAGCACCTTGATTTTAAGATTTGACTCCCAAAACTACACAATAGTGTGTTTTAAGTTTATGATAATTTGCCACAGTAGGGAAACTATCAGTTAATTTAATACCTTGTTATTTGATTACTTTTAAAATTTGTTTCTATAATTTATGAATAGGAAACTATTTTGGAATGCATATCTTTTACAAAATGTATGATTTTAGAAGATGAAATATTAAAAAATCTACTTGGGCCAATTTGAACAAAGAATTGGGTCTTTGTTTATTCACTAGTAAACTAAGGATTGAAATGTTTAATATTTTTACTTTTTCTTCTAATTCAGAATTTACTTTAGAAATTATTTGTAAATGCTATGAAATCCTAGTGTGATGCTCACAGACAAAAGTCTGTGCTCTGGAGTAGACTGGCTCAGATTTGAACTCAGCCTTCACCTGCATACCTGGGCAATAACACCTCTTAGTATCTACATTCATTTGTGAAATAAGAATAACCCTCCCTAGGGTGCTTTAAGCATTAAATTAAATAATAAGGTATTTAAAAGTGCTGGCCATATATTAAGCTCAGTAAATTATGAGGATGACAGTGCTGCTGATAAAGACTTTAAAAACATGACAACAGACCCTAAATGGAGCTGCATATTTTAAGGCCTATGTCACCAAACTGAGATTTAATTGAATTACAGTTTCAGCTCTCCCAGGAAATGGAACCTTAAACCAGACTATCAGGATTGATCAGCATTATTAGGTCATCTGCCTGATAGACTCCTGCCACTCAGGACAAGAAGAGTAACCTTGAAATAACCAAACTACTTTTTAGCCTAGTACAACTTCCTTGGTCCTGCTCCCTTCTGCCTAGAACTACTCTTGTGTTGTCTAGTTCTTGGAAACTCCTTCCTAATCTGCTAGAATGGAGGCTGTCCAGTTTGTGAATCCTTGAATAAAGCTAGTAAGATCCTTACTCAGTTGGGGTTGTTTTTTATTTTGTTTTTTTTAACAAAGATATGATGATAAATATATGATGATTTTCTGCTGTCAATACTGACTGGAATCCTAACCCTGAAGTCCTTGCAGAGGCCCCACTTTAAGATTTGGGGGATCTAATATGTAGACACAACTTTTAAAAAATATCAGCTATGTCAGTACAAAAAAGACAGAAGTCAACCCAACTTTCCAAGAATGGCCTCACTGGTGTTAGCAGTGACAGTTGTGAAGGAGGAATTGGAGAGGTAGGGGAGAGGCCAGAAGCAGAAGCAAAGAAAGGTTAAGTGGTTTGACAAGTTTATTGGGAACCAGCATGGAACACAGATCTATAAAACTAGACTCAATGAGATTAAAGAGCTAATTTCTACTGAAGGAAAAATAAAATGATTAAATGGGCGGTGGGGGGCAGGTGGGAGGAGATTTTGGGTCACAAAGCCAGAATTCTTTTTAGATGATTTTTGAATACTAAAGAACCCTTTAAAACTTTCATTTCATCCTCTTTTTATTGAAAAATGCTATTTTAGTCATTTTATACAAAACAATCCTCAACGAAGATAAGCTATTGAAATTCCAAATTTTGTTATTTAAACCAATATTCCCAATGAGTACTTCCTGCTGTACCAGCTCTTCACAATGTGATAACAGAAAATTAGCCATATATTTGGAGAGTTTCCTCTTCCCATTGCTTTCTGTTCCTCCCCCTACACACAATCACAAAACCTATGGATATGCACTTAAGCTTAGGTCATTAAAGCTTCCAATAAATAATTTTTATTACAATATATTCTGAAGTGTTGGGTAAAAAATTTAGCTGGTCCTAAAGTGTTTTTCTATAGCAAACTCTAAAGATTCTATTTTAGCTCTAGTCACTGATCTCTCAAAACACTTAAAGCTCAAATTCCGTTAAGCATCTATGCCTGACATTTTCTTCCAAAAGGAAATTAGGAGTAATCAATCATGATGGCCTGAGGGAGTTTCCAGTGAAAAGAGCTATTTGAATATCTGACTTGTAGGCTTCACTTCCTAATTTGTTATGAATATGCATTTCTCTCTTTATAAAATGACTACTTAAAAATAAATAAATAAATAAAAAACACTGTGGGCATAAACCTCTAATACAAACTACTTTTAAAAGACCCATGCTCTATTTTGACCTCATGTTTAGGAAAGCAGTAAGCAAGATGCGTATTGGTTACTTTCCACAACTAATTATTTTTCCCACTTTTAAATTTTAATTGTTTTATTTGGTTTGTGTTAGTACTACTTTAAGTTCAAAAAATTACAGTAGTAGTTGAGATTTAAGTAGGGTCTGGATAGCTCTTTAAAAAAAAGACAAGTATTCAACAGCTATTAATGCACAATATTACATATGTGGAATTTGTAGCTTTCGTAGAGATTTAGAAGTATACATATAGTCATTTTGGTAATACAGTTTTGGCAGAACAGTGAGAAGCCCTTAATATTATGTTATTTATAAGGCTTTATGTTTTGCATTATTACAATAAGCAAATCATATTTATCACTTTTCATAAAGAGATTTCTACAGGAAAAAAGCAGTTAAATACTCATCTGATTTTTCCTAGTTTCTTTTTTATACCAGTTCCCAATCTTCAAATAGTTCACTAGTTTTCTGTGAATCTTTTGAATCACATCATAAGATAAAAACAAATACAGCCTCTGATTTAAAATTGATTTGGCAATATTGGCTTGCTGCAATTTTCACTTCCCAATAAAATAAAATAAGGGAAAAGAAAAGATGAAAACCTGAACACCACTGCAAATGTAGTCATTATGTTTCAAATATGGGAGGTTTCCTCTGAAATATGGACTATTGTAACAAAATTAAGAATTGTAACTGCTGATAAACATATGCTGTAGTCACGTGATACTATAAAGAAATATACTTTATCCCTCCTGCCTGCTATTTATCTGAGTCTACAAACTGGGTTTTTTCCCCTCCCTCAGAAAATTGAGTAATTACCATCTACTATATTGGTGCTGTTGTTTAAGGCAGCCTAAATATTATTTCCAAAACTTCAATCTCTGAAAATGGTATTTATTTGTCAACATCCAGAAAAAGACTACAAACACCATCTCCGTATATGTGTGTGCGCGCCCCAAAATTTGCTCAAAGTCAGGAGGCACCTATATGTTGTTACACGCTTGCAAGTTTAATCCCCACAAATATACCACAAAGTGTCAAGAGAAGAAAGACCCCCAGTGGCAATGCACCAGAGACAAGTTTTAATGTTGTTCATGTTTTTGGAGTATCAAAAATCTAGGGAGTAGTGGGAAGAAAAGATTCAATTTACTAGAACCCCAGTAAATTAAACTCCGCCATTCTCTGGCAATAGGAGTAATTGGTATGCACATTTACCCAGTATGTAGCTAAAAATCTTTATAGTGAAGAAATAGCAAGTCAAGGGACTATGTATGTTTGGCTTATTGACATATACTTTCCAGACAGATCTATCTTCCTCAGTAGATGCATAGTTTAATCATGATTACCTAACTGGCTTATTAAACAAAATTGTAAAACAAAAAATAGTATCTCTTAAATCGAAAGAGAATATATTTAAGTTCTATTTATCAAGTTATATAATTTTACATGAAATATATATTTTATGTACAAAATATACATATTTACTACAAAGTCCAAATTAATATTTTAGAAAATTATCACTCATTCTCAATAGAATTTAAGAGGAGAAAAATACAGAACCTTTATTTAACAAGAGGAAAAAAAATGGTAACATCAACTTGACTAAAATTGAGATAGAGGTGATAAGAAAAATACAGAGACAAAATTAATTAGAATTTAAAGCAAGATTAGGGATAATCAGTTTCTAAGTTTATACTCAAATAATTTTTTAAAAGTGTGGAAAAGAAAGTTTAAAAGTCATCATTGAATGAATAGGAAAAAGAATTAAAATTTTACACTACTTTTAAAGCTGATAAATAGGGTATAGAAACAACATAGGTCCAAGTCATAATTTATTGACACATTTGGGGGGGAAAAATAAAACTAGTAATATAGAATTTAAGCATTGAAGTGCTCATTGGAATCCAGTAAATATGTCTGAATTATAAAAGTAAAGGCAGGTTACACAGATCTCTTAAAAGGAAGAAAGTTATAACTAGCCTTATCTCTTAGCAAAACTAAATTCCACATGACAATATAACAAATGCCTATAGATTTTTAGGGACAATTTGGTGACCCAGTAATTTTAGACTCAATTTGTTCTGTTGTCCACTAGTGACCATGTAAAAGCAGCAACAATATCTTTATATCTGGAAGATCCCAAAAATATGTCTCCTATTCCCTCTTAGAGAAAAACTTTTGAAGACGGGTATATAAGACATCTGAAATCAAGTCAAAATTAGCAAAGTCATAATTTTAAAACAATTAAATACTTGTTTTAGGGGCATCTGAGTGGCTCAGTCAGTTAAGTGTTTGCCTTTGGCTCAGGTCATGATCCCAGGGTCCTGGGATCAAACCCCCAATTGGTCTCCCAGCTCAGCAAAGAGCCTGCTTCTCCCTTTCCTGCTGCCTGCCACTGCTTCCCCTAATTGTGTTCTAATAAATAAAGTCTTTAAAAATAATAATAAATAAATAAATACTTGTTTCAGGGGGCTTGGTTGGCTTAGTCCGTTAAGCACCCGACCCTTGATTTCAGCTCAGGTCATTATCCTGGGTCCTGAGATCAGGCCCTGCCTTAGGCTTTGTGCTGGGCATGGAGCCTGCTTAGGATTGTCTCTGTCCCTCTCCTTTTACCCCTCCTCCACTGCACAATCAATCAATAAAATCAATAAAATACTTGTTTCATATCCTATAGAATCACCAGAAATCCTGAATTCAATGGGGTGCTGTCAAACCTCATTCATTCACAGCCTCAAAAAGTGCAGTTTCTCATTGCCTGCACCATGCAGGTATTGGCTGCATTCTCAATGGGATGGATATAGAGAAGACATGAAAAGTAAGCGGTAGATATCCCCCAAAAAAGTAGATTATGTAATATATTAGGGAATAATGGGTGTTATGAAAACAAAAAAAAGCACAATTGGAGGGAATATGTCAGGAAATGGGAGGGTGAGTAAATTGCAATATAAATAGCAACAAGTCACAACTATTTGAACACACAGGGATATGCAGGTAAAGAAAGGGAAGTAATGGAGGAGACAAACCATGAGAGACCCTTAATGCTAAGAAACAAACGGGTTGCCAGAGGGGAGGGGAGGGATGGGGTAGGGTAACTGGGTGATGGGCATGAAGGAAGGCATGTGATGTCATGAGCACTGGCTGTTATAAGCAACTGATGAATTACTGAATTCTACTTCTGAAACTGATGATGTACTATATGTTGGCTAATTACATTTAGATTAAAAAATTTTAAAAAAGACTTTAAACTCATATTATTAGTCATTATTGCTAGTATTGCTACTACATACTTCTGCTACCATTAGTATTACTACCATCATTATTACTGCTGTTCCCGCTGCTGCTGACACTGTTCCTAATGATATAATTACCATTTATGAAGTATTCCCTATGTTCTCATACATCGTAATGTGTGCTTTGCACAGTTAATGCTCATAATCTCATAAACCTGTTACTATTATTTCCATTTTCTAGGTATCTAAGCCAGATTTTTAGCAAGTTACCCACTACCTTGTAAGTCTTTCACATTGACTGAAGATTAAAATCAACACATTCTCATGTGATTTTTAAAACTTCATTCAATTACCTTGTAATTAGACTCAAGAAATACCTGTGGAAAGCCTTTCCTTCAGGCGGCATTGGCAAACAGATTCATAATTCTCTTTAAATATAATTATCCTGATTTAAGTTAAAACACTGAGACCTTCAGAAAGTAAATACACCCCAAATGCTAACTTACATCTTCAGACTAAAATGACTTTTATTAACCTAAAGTTTACTTAGTGTTATGTTAATTTTCAGGGTTATGTGTCTCAGTGTGAGAAACAAAGTCAGGTAAAGGAAAAACACTGAAGATAGCCCACAGATCTAAGAAACCCCATGAAGTATTTATGACTGGTCCATAAAACATCTTTAAAAATGCTTCCTTTAGCACTTGGCCAGTTCTTCTTTGTGGTGCGGAGAAGCAATAATGAATTTTAACTTCAGTCTGCGGAGAAAAAATGTATTTCATTCCATAATCAGATTAATATTGGGACCAATTTTTGACATCTTCTACTGGTGGTTAAGGACAAGCTTTGGCCGTCATGGTGATTCCAACATGTTCACAAAGGTACTAGGATTCTCTTAGCGGTAACTGACAGTAAAGGATACTCATAGATAAGTGTGCCTATTTGGGGGGATACTCTCGGCCCCAAATCACCTTGGATCCCTTTACTATTTTGGTGTACCTCTTCCTAGGTTTAGCATACCTTTGCCTCTAAAGCCCTGCAGGTGCCAGGCTTCTTGGGAAGAATTCCCTTGGGCTGGGATCCCTGGGTGGCTCAGCGGTTTAGCGCCTGCCTTTGGCCCAGGGCGCGATCCTGGAGACCCGGGATCGAATCCCACGTCGGGCTCCCGGTGCATGGAGCCTGCTTCTCCCTCTGCCTGTGTCTCTGCCTCTCTCTCTCTCTCTCTCTGTGTGTGTGACTATCATAAATAAATAAAAATTAAAAAAAAAAAAAAGAATTCCCTTGGGCTATGGAGCTGCTCTGCCTCTGGACTAGGACCTTGCATCTGTGCCCCTGCTTCGGAGGCCCTCAGCCTGGAGTGGACTGGAGTAGAAGTTAGGAGATGCTGGCCCCTTGGCTTTCTGACCATGTGTATATATGTGCTAGAGTTGATGCTATGTGTTTTGGGGGGCTTCTCCACTTAGACTAACTCAGCTGATTTCCTTCATAGCTCTTACCATATCTGTACATTTTTCTTGCTTCTTTTTTGCTTACCTATGTCTTATCAACTAGGACTATAAGGTGCACAGTATTTACTCCTAACTTTATTCATCCATTAGTTCATTTGGGCAATCATTCACTCAGCTGGTATGTACTAAGTGCTTACCAGGTGCCAGCATGAGTTTCCCCATCAGTCTAGACAGCAGGAAAGCTCATTAAGCTTAGAAACATTGTCAGATTTTATCCGCAGTGCTCCAGCCTCTCATCTTTGCCCGAGTAGAGAGGATCACAGCCATTAATTTACTGATAAGGCAATTCGTAAGTAAACTCCCTCCATCTATAAATTTAGATTTCTCAGATTCTGAGGACTATCTCTGGTATGTTTTATTTCTTAAGGTGCATGAAATATTAGATACAGCACATGCATTTGTTGCATAAAAAAATGTACATAGGTTCTTACCATCATGTTAAGAGAGTAAACTGAGTTTACAGTGGAAAAACCATTACAGTAATGCCAATGCCTTTATTTGACAGATGGGGAAGACTAAGTCCCAGGCATAGGACCTTACTCCCTGAATGCAGGTCTTTGTCACAGAAAGAACATTCACACTAAAATGGTTATCTCATTGTCTCTGGATTCTAATACCTTATTCTATTATTTTTCTGCTATATTTCTGATTTTTCTCTGTCCAAATATTCTAAAATCAAAACTAATAAAGTAAAAAGCCAGGAGATAGGGAATAGGAAAAGTTTTAAAGGGTTAATATTCTTTTTTTTTTTTTTTATGTCGGTGCCTGCCCAAATTTTGCAACCCCTGATGAAACTTTTCAGTCTGAACCCTAAACTGTAGTCTTCTCCTGGACTTGTTTGAATTGGTAGTTTTTCTTAATGACTTGAGGCCCCAGAATAACTTTTTGTGGGCCTGCCTGTTCTCGGCCCATTTACTTCTTATACCTAATCACAGAACACAGCTCATGTTCCTGCCAATGACAAGAAGGCGGGGCAGTCTCACTCCCAGAAAGAACCTCCTGCCATCTCCTGCCTTTTCCCCTCATATTGCCATGTGCAAAAGTGTTCCCTATCTTACACGAAAAGGAATCAAATATAAATTAAAATTATATTGTCAAAGTATAATTTTCAAATTTTCAAAACATGATTCTGATGTAAATGAGCAGTGAAGATGCAAAAAAACTTTTCTTTAACACATTACTGAGAGCACAGCAGGGAAACAAATCCAGTCCAAAAGGAAATTCCAAAAAGCTGAATTTTATATTCAGTGGGAAAAATGTGCTTATATAAGATAGTTATGTTAGACAAAACTGGTAAATGTCCTACAGGGAGTGGGGAGCAGTCACAATTTTCAGGGTTATTTTTTCTACTAGGCAAAAAAGAAAATAAATTTACCTCTAACTTTACAGAGTTACAAAGTATAATATGCATTTCTAAGAACATAAGAAAATACATATAATCAACAGTAAATAGCAAATCAAATAAATTTATGCATCTCTAGGCTCACATGACCTATACGTGGATCACCCAGTAGTTGGATTTGTCAGGCAATGCTTGGGATTAAATTTAAAAGTTATCCATTTTCCCCCCATTTCCAAATGTTGGATAAATATCTTTAACTCAAACTCATTCTGTCCTTTTTTTTTTTACTTTCTATTGTCTCTAGGAAATTTTATCAGATCTCTTCCATTTGTTTTGTCATGACTTGCTCACTTTTTATGATCTTGTATTAGATCAACTTTCTCTAACACCAAAAACCCCAAACCAGGGTACTAGCAATGATCTAATAGATTCCAAATACAAACATTTTTTTTTTCTAGAAAGGCTCTCCTTATTAATGTTTAGCAATTTGGTAGTACTCTTCATTTCCTAAAAATCTTTTTTTTCTTCATTTTTTCATGGCATTGCACAAATCATCCTTCTTTCTTGGAGCACTCTTTTTCTCATCCCTTTTTTGTATCTAGTTACCCCCATAGATTTAGCATTTTTGAAAAAATATTTTCTTTATTTATTTATGAAAGACACACAGAGAGAGGAAGAGACATAAGTAGAGGAAGAAGCAGGGCCCTGGCAGGGAGCCCAATGTGGGACTCAATCCCGGGACCCCAGGAGCACTCCCCAAGCCAAAGGCAAACACTCAACCACTGAGCCACCCTGGCATACTAAATTTAACATTTTTGAATGCTAAAAAATGTGAAGACCTGAGCTAAGCTACCAGGGCAGAGAGTGCCAGGGTATTGGAGGATAGTGGTGGATGAACAAACATTTAGTGTATTAAGGAGAGAACAATCATGTCAGAAATATAGGTCAGGGTCAAATCATAAATGGCCTTAAAATCAAGGAGATTGAATTTTATCATCTCAAAAATTTTATCACCTAAAACTAGGGCCTCATAATTCAAATCTTTGTTTTCTAAATAAGTATTCTACTAAAGAATTCATTTGTTCTCAATATTTTAAGATTCTATTTATTTGAGAGAGAGAAAGAGAGAGAGAATACAAGGAGGGGGGGAGAGGGAG
This sequence comes from Canis lupus dingo, assembly GCF_003254725.2. Classification (NCBI taxonomy): domain Eukaryota; kingdom Metazoa; phylum Chordata; class Mammalia; order Carnivora; family Canidae; genus Canis; species Canis lupus. The sequence goes on from NC_064258.1 coordinate 4,680,456, forward strand.
AAGCAGGCTCTCTGCTGATAAGGGAGCCCCATGTGGGGCTCGATCCCAGGACTCTGAGATCATGACCTGAGCCAAAGGCAGACACTTACCCAATAATTATTTTTATAAGAAATCTGGGGCCAATTTATTCTAACTCAGGGGCCATGATTTTACTAGCAACTGCCAACTAGATGTTCTTATTTGTTATCATTACCCACGTTTAAAGCATGTAAAATTAGAAGTCATCTTAGAGGCCCACTGCCCACACAGTTCCTATCTTTTGTTAATTAGAGGGCTGTTTTCCCAAGTTGGGTGTCTAAAATTTTACTGTAAGTGTTACCTCTTTCCTTTATTTGCTACATCCAGTGGTTAGAACCCTATTAGTTAAACACTCGGTTGTGAGTTTGTGATTCCTTTTGCATCATTCTTATTCGCTCGACCAATACACAGATTAGAATCTTTCTACTTCCTATGACCTAGCTTGCTGGCTCATTTTGCTGAAGGCAAACTTATTCTCACTCATAGAGCCAAATTGAAGAGCTTAAAGTATGATTTTCATATTCCCTCTGTTAAAAACTTTTCCTAAAGCCTTTTGAGATGATAAAATTCAATTCACTGATTTTAAGGGTATCCATGATTTGACCTGACCTACATTTCTGACATGAATGTCCTCTCCTCAATACACTAAATGTTTGTCCATCCACTATCCTCCAATACCCTAGCACTCTCAGACCTGGTAACTCAGCTCAGGTCTTCTCCATGCCCCTTCTTAGAATGATTGTTTCCTCCTCAGCACTTGTCCAACATTTAGAAGGAGGCACACTCGTATCAAGGGAAATGCAATCAAATTCCTGTCTACTTTGGCACCAATATCCATGGGTCACGTACTGCACCATGTGGTTGACGGCTATAACTCTTATTAAATCACGCACATTTTCCCTCAACAGAAATATTTAAGGCCTACTTTGTGTATTGAAATAGAGTAGTGTGTGAAAGAGACTAGGTCCTACTCTCATGGAACTTGTATTAACAATAATTGGAGCCAGAGAGTATTAACAAAGCTTGGCATATTAAAAACAACAACAACAGGTGGACACGTAGGGGAAGGTGGGTCGTATAAGTTGAAATCTAAGACCAGGAGGCATCAGGCTGTGCAGATGACCAGCCAAGAACAGACGAAGACCTTGACTAACAGCACCACTGAAGGGGGAAATCAATACCAGGGTTTCCAATAGGATTTGAAGATAGAATTGTAATTGTCTAAAGGAGTGGATTAAAGTAGGGGGTGAAGAAATGTTTCAAGACTGTTTTAAGGTTTTTACTTGCGAAACTAGTAGAATAAAGACCCAGTTAAAAGGGGAGTAGGGAAGACAAAGTCTACGTCATCTGTGGGAAAATGGCAACTTGTTTTGAAAATGTTTACTTGGATATTCCTATTCTCCATCTAAGTAGGAGCGAAGATTAGTCAGTTTGCTGGACATGTGGAACTGAAGGCAGAGGTCTCTGCTGGAGATAATTCGGGAAATGTCGACAAGAGGAGAGAGTAGGTAGCGGGCAAAGAACACATGATCCTGGACTGATCCTTGGAGTGTTCCAGTAGTTAGAGGAAGGGAAGCTAGTGAAGTAAAGAAGGATGAAGAGAGCTGTGTTGGAAGCCCACTGAAAGTTTTTCGGAAGGAGAAGTGCAGAGTAGTTTCCAACAAGATCATGACTAATTTAATATTGATGGCTCCAGTTTCCTTGAATAGTTTTCTGACCCCTTGCCACCCCCTCCTCAGTACCTTTCAGAGTAGGCATTCAATCAACAGTCATTAGCCATCTCTTTTTGTCACTGCTGCATCATGTTGTCACATCAAGATTTATAGTGACAAGTTTCAAAGTATAAGTATAGTACTGGCTTATCTCAGGAGTAAATTGGAGGCACTACATCCAATACATGCTCTTAAAGTTCTTCTATTAGTATAAATCCTTCAGGTACGATGCCCATTTCCAAGACCAAAGTGACTGTGGCTAAGTGACTATAGATATTCATTTCAGTCTATCTTTTATTCATGTTAGCTATAGTCACATTTACAGTTTGAAGAGTCTATTACTTCCAAATGCCTCCCAAGAGGAGGGGGGAAAAGTTACTAAATAAATCAGTATATGTATTAAGTGCCAAAGAGTATCCCATGTGAACTTATTCTTTTCTTTAGGACTTCATGTCCAAAACCAATCTAGTATTTCTACAAAAAAACAAGAGGAAAAAAAATGAGCTTTTAAACATTCCCATCATTTCTACATGAAAATGCTCCATTATCTGACACTCACAATAACCCCAAGTATATAAAAGACTGTGGGTGGCCTAATAAAACCTATTTCCCTTAAAGACACAGACACATTCTGGCTCCAACCTCTTACTTTTCAACATATCAACAGTCACTATTTAAAATGAACTTGAAGAATGGACCAAACTTTTTCTCTGCCTGACTCCTAACAGGCCCAATGACCTTTATAAATGACAGCAAATCTCCGTTGAATGAAAGATGAAGGCAAAGAGGAAAACATTAAGATATTTTGTCCTACTTTTTTGTGACTTGTTGAAAATAATCATGGGGCATATTTGTCACACTGGAGCTTTGTCTCTTCCCCCCCTAACATCTGACAGGCTCGATGAAAAAAGTGCAAGTAAAGATGAATTGGCAGCAGCATCATTTCTGCTCTGTCTCTTGGTCTTTCTAATTTCGCCTCAGATGAAATATATATACAATATCAAGTCTGTTAAGTGAAGAAACATCTATAGGGAGAAGGAGAGTAACCAAGCCCTTTTTCTAGTATAGAAACAGCTATTAAACAATATCTGTCTCCTTCACTTTCATAGTCCAGTTATACCCCCAAATCTTTATATCCACAAAATGAAAATGTGTTTTCCTTTAGAAAAGACAAATGACAGATGGTCCTGGGAGGCAGAGGATTGAGAGGAAATGAAAGGGAGGAACAGAGAACTCAGGTTAAATAAATACTAACCACCATAAACTGAGTTAAGGGAAAAGGTTATATTCTACAAGACATTGTCAGGATGAAATGTTTTGAGGTAAATAGAACAATTCACTCAAGAAATAATATGGCCCAGAAAATGACTTACAATGATGACATAGGACTGCACTGCATAATTTAGAGCTAACAGAAAAGTTTGCGGTTCACTGAGTCATCTGGTGTAAGGATTCTTTCTGCAGTCTCCTTGACAGTCACCGAGTCCCTCTCGGAGCAAACTGGAGCAGAGCATTTCTTTTCCAAGATGCCGAGTCCTTTGGTCGGACACCTTTTATTTTGGACTAAGGTAACGTCCATTCCTCAGTCCTAACCAATCTTACATGTTTGTTCCCTATTTTTGGTGAGAAATGTCTTCCAAGTTTGGCTTTCTCTCTCGGTTAAATAATCTTACGTCTTTTGTTCTGCTTTTGGTTTTAATTTAATGCTGTTTCTATGTGACATTGTTGCTAGACCCTATTGTATTTCTCAAGTTTCAGTTGTATATTGTTTATAAATATTATGCCAATATTCATAATCTGTATTTGTATAGCAGCTAATTGCCCTATTACTTTTAAGTAGGCATTGCTGATTCATACTGAATATGTTTAAATAACTCACAAAGCTTTTGTCTTTCTTTGCTCTTCCATGAATCACTGCTCAACAACTAAAGCAGTTGTGTTACTAAATTAAGTATGGGAGCTGGACTTCTTGAAATCGGACATGGCCAAGTATCTGACTCCAGCCAGTAAAAATGAGAAGTGACATTTTTTATTTCTGAACAAAACAGTGTAAGACCCAAGATGTAATCTTCTTTCCCTCTTACACTCCCTAGCTATTATAACGTCATCTTATGGCACTGCAATAAATTCAGGTAGCTTTAACTGAAGAGTCCCGACCTGTAGGATACCTGCCCTACAGCATCCATAGGGAGAGAAAAACTGGCTCTCTTTTCTTGCTGCATAGCCCATCTTACCCCAGCTGATCTCATCAGTAAATTAGAATCAGTACAAAAATTCCCTATTTGGGATAATCCATATATGAGTCGGCCCAATCCAGACCATCACTAAGCAGAACAATGGTTTTTGTGACACCATGTTCAGCTAGTACATAAATATTTCATAGGCCTATCCATTCCCAGTTCATGCCAGGGCCATTCACAGGAAGATATTAGTTTGGTGGACAAAGAATTAAGAATTTCTCAAATTCTCAAAGGTATTCATGAACCAAAAAAGATTAAGATGATCTAGAAGAAACTATGTCAGATGAAGTAAGATTTGAAACCTGGACCAGGATTTGAAAAGCACACAGCCCATCAAACCGTTAGATCATCCTGCCTGAGCAATAGAGACAAATAGAGATGTAGGTAAAATACAAGGGCTTCTCTTCTATCAGAAGGACCAGACATAAAAATAACTCCTCATATGCCTATTATGTTCATTAAATAAAAACTACAGGTAGCAAAGGACAGTAAATGGAAAATACTGGATTTAATTCTTAAATTATGATGCATGCAATTATTTTGCATTCTATTTACTTATTTGCTGTAGTTAAGAACAAAAAGGAAGCATATTATTGTTTATGTTTTCCATGGGTTCCCCAATCTTACTATTTTCCACATGATCTCAAGTTGCTGAATTACAAATAATTTTAACCTGAGGAAGGTCATCATTAACAAATTCAAAAGGGAAAACATGGTATTATTCTTCCTTTGTGGTTGATTCTAAGAATCAAAGTACCAATCAATAAGAAGATATTTAATAGTATATTTCTAATATTTAAAAAGCAATTCAAATTCCAACAAATAGAATTTTGAGAACCATATGCTGTCACTTAACTGTTAAACATCTTGAGCATCATGATGGTGTGAGTTGTTCCCTTTGTCCCTTCCCTTCTGCTTATAACTGGTAGAACATCCATAACCCAACAAAGGTACTCAGGACAGCATATCAGGACATCAGAGATATACCTGCATGGGTACAGCTAAAGCTAACCTGGGGAGGAAATGGGGCTACCAATAAGGAGTAAGGTGGTCACAGAGGCTCCTGCCATCCCTTCCAGTAACTCCAACAGCTGGCACTCCTCTGGCAGAGAGGTGGAGGGCAGAAAGTGGTGAGAGAAAGTCTATGCTACTCTTCCAGCAGCAGCTAGAGGGTCCTGTTGCACTTCAGCAGGGCCTGGTCCTATGAGGAGACACATCCTCACTGCAGGGATGGCAGAGGGGTGGGGATGAAATGAAAGGGAAGGAGACAGGGAGAAACACAGTACGTGCTGCCTGTCCCTGGAATTCTGAAAGAGGACCATCTAGGACTTCCTCACTGAAGGAGTCCCCTACCAGGTAGTGGGAACACCTAAAGCCCTAAGGGCCAAGTACACATCTCCCCTACTCTGTTGCTACCCCCTCCTTTTTTTCTTCTGTGCAAGCTCCCAAACATAGCCAAGAAGCATCGCAGTTAGGAGTAGCCAAAAACTTGTAGTATAGAGCCACCTGCTGTAAAACAAAAGAACAGCGTCTAATTGCCAACCTGTTGGACTGTTACAATCAAAGTCAACAAAACTGCACCTAAATAAGAAAGGTGTGTTTGCTACTCTAATGTGCCAGTAGAGGCACATCTCAAACACCATGAAAAATTGTGGTAATATGGTAGCACACACACACACACACACACACACACACACACAGCGACAAAAGAATCCTCCAGAAATGGAACTCAAACTCATGGAAGATTGTGATCTGACAAAAAAATTCAGAGTAACTGTCATAAAAAAAATCCAATGAGCTATAAGAAAACTCAGAAAGGCAATTCAATGAGATCACAAAACTACTGAAGGAATACTTTACCAATGAGATTGAAATTCTAAAAACAAACAAACAAACATATTCTAGGACTAAAGAACTCAATAATGAGATGAAGAATGCATTAGAAAGCAATAGTAATAGAGCAGACTAGATTGAAGAGAGAATAAGAAATTTAGAAGTTAAAAATCTAGAAATGATTCAGGTAGAAGAGAGAAAACCAAGATTCAAGAAAGGTAAAAAAAAGTCAAGAAATCCTACAAGAGCTATAAGACTCTATTATAAAAGCTAACATAATCATGGGTACAGGAAAAGACAAAGAGAGGGGCACAGAACACTTAAATAAATGAGAATTTGAGAATTTCCCAAACCTGAGGAAAGAACTGGACATGGAATTCCACACAACTCCTAGATCACCACCTTACTATCTCAATGCAAAAAGACCTTCTTCAAGACACATTATAATGAAGCTGTCAAAAATCAGTGAAAAAAAATATTAAGGGGAGCCAGAAAGGAAAAGTAAGTAACCTAAAAAGAAACCCCCATTAGTCTATCATCAGATCTCTCAGCAGAAACTCCACAGGTCAGGAGAGATTAGAATGACATATTCAAAGTATTCAAACAACAACAAAATCCACAAACATTTCTAGCTAAGAATACACTATCCAGCAAAGTTAGCCTTCAGGTATGAAGGAGAAATAAAGGCTTTCACAGCAAACAAAAGCTGAGGGAGCTCCCCAGCACTAGACCTGCTCTATAAGAAATGTTGAAAGGGGATCTTCTACCTAAAATGAAAAGACAAAAGTACACAAAACTCTGAGTAAGGTGATAAATAGAATGAAAAAAGCATAACTATTTTAGAAAAGATTGTAAAATTCTTATAGCACAAAGGTTAAAGGAAAAAACATTAAACATTAAACTATAGCTACTACAATGAACTCACAGCATAAAAATGGATAATTTGTGATGGCAAAAATATAAAAGAGGAAAGAAATAATGGAACCCATACAGGCAAATGAGGATCAGTTGCTATCAGCAGAAAAAATATTCTTTTATCTATAAAACATCTCATGCAAACCTCACAGTTATTGCAAAACAAAAATTCAAAGCAGAGATGTGAAACTGAGCAAATCATCACGGAAAACAGCTAACGTTAAAAAGGAGACAAATACCGGGGTACCTGAGTGGCTCAGTTGGTTAAGTGTCTCCCTTTGGATCAGGTCAAGATCCCAGGGTCCTGGGATTGAGCCCTGCTTTGGGATCCCTGCTCAGCAGGGAGTCTGCTTCTTCTTTACCTGTTCCCCTTGCTTGTGTGTGTGCGCACGCGGGCAGTCACACTCTCTCGGTCAAATAAATAAATAAATAAATAAATAAATAAATAAATAAAATCTTTTAAAAAATTAGATAAGCAGAAGGAAAAACAATAGAGATGCAAACCAACCAGAAAACAAAAGATAAAGTAGTAAGTCCTCACATATCAAGAAATATAAATAAATAAATAAATATAATCTTTTAAAAAATTAGATAAGCAGATGGAAAAACAATAGAGATGCAAAACAACCATAAAACAAAAGATAAAGTAGTAAGTCCTCACATATCAAGAAATATAAATGTAAATGGACTGCACTCACTGAAAAGCAGAGTGGCTGGCTGGATTAAAAAACGAGACCCAACTCCGTGTTGCCTTCAGAAGACTAATTTCAGCCTTAAGACACACATAGGCTCAAAGTGAAGGGGTAGAAAATGATACTCCAAGCAAATGAAAGTGTATGTAGCCATACTTTTATCAGACAAAATAGCTGTCAAGCCAAAAATGGTAACAAAAAACAAAAAAAGCATCATATAATGATAAAAAGATCAATACATCAAAAAGATATCAGTATATATACTCCAAAACCTGATCCCTGAAATATATTAAGTAAATACTAACAGATATTAATGGAGAAATAGACACCAATACAATAATAGCAAGGGAATTCAATAACCCATTATCAGCAATGAATAGATCACCCAAGACAGAAAATCAGCATGCAAATGTTGGAATTCAACCACACTTTAGAACAAGTGGACTTGACATATATAGAGCATTTCATCCAACAGCAGCGGAATACGTATTCTCAAGTGCACATGGGACATTCTTCATGATAGATCACACGATAGGCCACAAAATATGTATTAGCAAGTTTAAGCAAATTGAAATTATACCAACTGTCTTCTCTGACCACCGTGCTATGAAATTAGAAATCAACATCAAGAAAAAAAGTTGATGTGGGTAGATCCACAAATATGTGAAAACCAAACAACACACTCCTAAACTATCAACCAATCCAAGAATAAAAAGAAAAATAAAAAAAAATTAACTTGAAACAAATGAAAATGAGAATAAAACATATCAAATGTTGTGGGATACAGCATAAGCAGTTTGAAAGCAAAGTTTATGGAAATAAATGCATGTGTTAACGAGTTAGATCTCAAACAACCTAACTTTATACTTTTTAACTTAACACCTCAAGGAATTAGGAAGAAAAACCAATTAAACCCAAAGTTAGGAGGAGAAAGGAAATAATAATAACCAGAACAAAAATGAGACCAACAATTATAAAAAAAAATCAATGAAATTAAAGGCTGTTTCTTTAAAAAAAACATATGGTAAACATTATGGAGGTTCCTCAAAAACTAAAAATAGAGCTACCATACAATCTTCAGTTTCACTTCTAGGAATGTCAAATTCCTATTCTTCTATCCTTTGGGTATAAGGTACACATACACCTGGGTTTATTACAGTACTATTCACAGTAGCCAAAATAAGGAAATAACCCAAACGCTCATCAATAAATGTTGAAAAAAGATGTGGTACATATACACAATGAATTGTAAGTTAGCCATAAGAAAGGAAGATATCCTATTTGTGACAATATGGATGGAACTTAACATTATGCTAAACAAAAACAGCCAAAGACAAGTACTGCATGATATTGCTCATATGTAGAATAAAAACTAAATAAACATGAGAAAAAAAGATAAAGAATAAAATGGTAGTTACCAGAAGATGAAGGTGGGGAGATAAAATTGATAGTGTTTAAAGGTACAGAGGTGTAACAAGTATTAAAATAGTTATAAAAATTTAATGTCTATTTATTGAACATAGACACTAATATTGTACTATTTTGTACTATGTTGTAATAAGTACGTAATATGATAAATATCACTACAACAGCAACCATATTACAATATATAAATGTATCAAAGTAGTGCAATATACACCTTGAATTTATAAATGTTATATGCCAAGTTTATCCAATAAACATTTCTTTTGTTACTGCTGACGTAACATGCGTGCCCATTCAAATGCATATTTTTCTGATATTTCTTGCATAATTATACATGAAGTTATTTTTTTGCTGTTTTTATTTACTATTTGTAGCATTTTATATATTTAGTAAATGTTTTATAGAAGGTGCAATAGGAAAGGACATGAAATTTAGAGTCAGATGAGTCAAAGTTTGGTTCTTCCTTGTTTCAGTTTTTAGCTGTGCAATGCTAGGAAAACATGGATATAGCAAAGTATATATATGAATACGTATTTGTAGAAAGATTTATTTACTTAATGGCAGGCATATTTGAGGGCTGATAAAGAATCACAGCCATGACCCTGTGAATACCTCCATACTCCCAACCCCTCTAGCATCTCTTTCTGGAAGAGTTTCCAAGAAACAGTTTCTCATTTTCAGATTTCCAGAGTCAACTGCAAGGAATTCAACAGCAGAAAGATCAGATTCCTCATGGAGAAACAAAGGCCTCTGAAGTGCATTCACTCAAGGGCCGTTAACCAAGCCTCAGATGGACATCCTAATAAGACAAGCTATTGAAGCTGATGGTCCCATGGAGCCAGGCCATCCCATCAAATCCCTTGCTTATATGAAACACACGAGATGGGAGACCCCTTGGTTATAAACGTTCTACACTTATAAAATAGTACACCGAAACCAACATCATGAAAGTACCAAATATCAAATAAGATGGTTTTGAGGTTACTGGAATAGAGTAGGTAATACATGATACCTATTGTTTTATAATTTATTTTTGATATATTTTTTATAAAAATTTTTCATGATAATGTTCACTGTTTAACTTGATTAATTTTGAAACAAATCTTTTGCTTCCATGTTTGTTTTGGAGCTTTCATGGTTACATATTTTTTCCCTCTTTCAGAGTTTGAATCAACATTAAATGCCTTTTTATTGAAAGTAATTTAATTTTTACCTGTAGCTGTTCACTAATTATGGAATTTATTAAGATGTATAATATAAATTTTTTTCTAAATTGCTAATTAATATTCCAGAATAATTTCTTGAGTATTGGTATGGAGGGATAATAAAACCATAATCAAAATGATTATCTACACTAAATGGAGAAATTAGGTGGGAAGAACAGGAAAAAAAATTTATGGAAACATACCTATTATTCATTTTGACATTTAAACTAGGTAAATATTTTATGTACTTTAAAAACCATACCATAAAACAATCCCTAAATACTGGGCTTGAGGGTAAGGAGACTGAAATAAATAACATCGAACATTATAGCAGAGGCTGCAAATCACAGAGAGAACGTTATTTTAGTTTTGAGAAAGTAGTTAAAATATATTGAATTATTGTTTCAAAACCATTACTAGTATGCTGTAGATAAAAGCAAATGGTTATGTTAATATTGTTAAGAACAAACATTTTCATCAAAAGAGAAAAATATTTAAGTATAAAGTCGAAGAAGTAAAATATGAAATATCCAATTTGAATTTGAAATAACAGAATAAATACATGCACACTGTTTCTCTTCAACATATTAATAGTCTGATCTATCAAATGAAAAGACCTGGAAGCAAAAAGATCAAATTGGTTCTTTGGCTGTGTAGAATGCAAGAGAGCAATAAAAATCCAATGACATTATGACAAAAGGACAAAGAATTTCAGAGTCTATACTGGACAATTTAAACAGTGTAAAAAAATAATAATGACTATGATGCGTTAGAGTATATCAAGTATACTAAAATTCCTAAGGTTATACTAAAAAAAAAAAAATAGTATCATTGGACACCACGGAAGTTCCTAGGGTACCAACTCACTGCTTTCTACCTTTCCCTTACATTTAGATGCAGAGTAGCAAGAGGTTGATGTGATAAATTTCCTTTCATAGAATTCCAGTAAATAAGGACAGCAGGAAGATAATATTAGAACATTTACACTTGAAAATCTTAACAGAGTGCTAAAACCTTTCATCATTATCTCAATGATGCTATGCTAAAAGAGGACATAGTCATCAATTAAGAATTATTGCCTAAAGATTAAGTATATAGATCTATCAATTTACAGGAAGTACTGGAAGAAGCAAAATAAACAACTCCATGAGGCAACAATCAGCAAGTTAAAAAGCATCTCTGATACAATCTGGGGGATTCAGTATGAGCTAGGTATTAGAGGCTATTAAGGAACTACTATTAATTCTCAAGGATCCGTAATGACATAGTGGTTACGTCAAGAAGAAAGTTCTGATTCATACATAACTGGGGTTAGCTGTTTTAAAAGAACAATTCATGAAACTACACACATGCTTGAAATGGGAAGAAGTCTTGGCAAAGACTTCAAGAAGGCAATTACAAACAGTAGTTTGTCATATAATTTGCTTTATGTACATTTGAAAATGTCCTTAATAAAAAAATCAAATAAAATGAAGAGTCACAGAAAGTCAAAATCTTGTGAAAGCTGAACCTGGAAAGAGAAATCAGATGTAGGAGGTTGGTAAGTAGAGAAAGCAGGATTAGACAGAGAAATGGGGAAATTGTCTCTAAAGATGTCTAGTTCTAGTCTTGGTAAAAATCCCAGGGAATTCTTTTTTTTTTTTTAAATAAGTTAATGATTTTTCAATTCAACAAGCCTGACTACTATTTTAAAAGGACAAAAATAGGTCCTGGTGAACAGTGACTCAAAAGTGCTTCAAACTGATATCACTAATTAAGATGAAAATGAGCTTTTATTTACTGAGTATTGTGAAACACTAAAAACCAGTACTGGATTTCCATGTATATATTATCCCTTTAAATTAAAAGTTGTTTTGTGTCACTCTGGTGAGGAGAGATACAAATCCTTTGTCTTTTTGATGGCCTCAGAGAAAATCCCTCCTTCGGTAACCTAGCAAAGGAATACTCAGTTAAACTAACTCTACAGAGGGGCTTTGAGGTCTAACTATAACTCCAATACCAACCAATGAAACAAATCAATCTCCAAAACCTCTTTGAAAAATAAGGTCTTTCCCTGAACCCAGACAACACAAACTACAGCTACAAATCCACACAGTGCAGATTGCTTCTGGTTCAACTCTGAGTTCTGAGTTCCCAGGCTCCAGTTGGAGGTGTTTCTGTTAGTTCTAACTGGGATGGCCCCTTGTCTTGGTTCACGCATCACACACTGGATAAAGCTATTGATTCAAAGGTTAGTGTTTTAAATAAAATAGCAGGTTTGTTTTTTTTTTTGCATTCTGCTTACCTCTCTGCATTCCTGTTTTATTTTTGTCTCAAATTTTATCTGGGTATGGTTTATAATCTTGTCAGGACTTTGATCCTTTAAGCAAGATGGTTTTTATTTTTTCTTTAGCATCTATAATGGTTTTCAGCAGGATGGTTTGTCTCAATTACCTACTCCACTGTTATCAGAAACTAGGATTCTCAATATTCAAGTGTTTAGCAAATAGATATATATTAAACCATAGGTCTAAATGAAGCAACTATATAAACAGAGAGATTAAAGGCTAGAGGACAAATCTTTGAAAATGTCCAAAAGTTGGGCAGACAAGTCCATGGAAGATAAAGCAGGAAATAATTTGGAATAAAACAAGAAAACATTATCAGAGGAAATCAGCAGAAAGCTGGGTATGTGAATGAAAGAATATCCAATGCCAAATGTAACAGAAACAATGAATAATGTAAAGCCAGAAAAATAATCAGTGGATTTACCCATGTGCAAGCATTAGCGACTTTAGCGATAGCTCTTTCAAAGGAGTGAAAGAGACGGGAGCCAAATTAACACTGCCGTGAATGGTGAGTGGAGGGTATAGTGTGAGACCTGATTATGCTTTCAAGAAGCTTTAATGAACAGAGGAAGGAAAGAGAGGGCCAAGAAGTCTAAAGTGGGCTTTTGATGGCTTATTGTAAAGTGACAGGTACTCAAAAGTAAGCATATGCTTTGGAAATGAACCACTAGAAAAATATGGGTAAAGACACATGAAGGAGAGATTTATTGCCAGAATTTGTTGAATTTGATTCACTGAAATCCACCTAAAAATGACTTTATCAACAAATAAATGGTACTGCTCTCTAAGGGCTCAAATGCAACCATCAGATGGCATCCTAGCGCCCTCAGTGAGGTTATCTCTCCATATGATGAGAAAGGAAGCCAGTGGCAACACACACACCTACCAACCTTATACCTTCGGGTGCATGAACATCTCAGTACCTCTACCAGAGGAGTCTCAGGGAAGACAATAGTATCAGAAACCAAGTAGGTTATGTACCATCCTAAATTACTTTTATGCTGGTAAGGGAGGTGAAATAGATTAATTGATAATGCTTAGATTATATGTAACATTGAGGCCTGACCCAATCCTAATAGGAAAGAATGAAGCAAATTGCTGCTCTGGCAAAAACAAATGTTGTATTGAGTGGAAAATACCTGGCATAAGGTATTCCAGGAAGCAGGTAGAAACAGATTTCAAAGGAAAGATTTAAAGGTGGCTCAGTGAGTTAAGTGTTTCCCTTTGACTCAGGTCATGATCTCAGGGTCCTGGAGTTGAGCCCCTCATTGGGCTCCCTGCTCAGTCAGGAGTCTGCTTCTCCCTCTCCACCCCACCCCCACCGATTGTGTTTTTCTGTCTCAAATAAATAAATTCTTAAAAAAAAACAAAAACAAAAGAAAGATTTGAGAATTCACTCTCTGATTAAAAAAAAAAGATTTTATTTATTTATTCATGAGAGACACAGAGAGAGAGAGAGAGAGAGAGAGAGAGAGGCAGAGGCTCCCTGGGGAGAGTCTGATACAGGACTTGATCCCAGGACCCCAGGATCACACCCTGAGCTGATGGTAGACGCTCATCCACTGAGCCACCCAGGCATGGCTTTAGTAGGGTTCAAATGTGCTTACCAGATACGGCACAGAGACTTGTCAATAAGTAACCAATGCTCTGTATTTAAAGAGACTTAAAAAAATATTTTGGAAATCAAAAAGTAAACATTCTAAAAACTCCAATATACAGGGAAAATTACCATTAGATTTTACAATATGAAAAATTTCCCAAAGCAGCATGTGAAACTAAATGGCCTATGAAAATAAAGAGGTAGAAATCCCCACAGACTGTACCAGTGTAAGGTAGTTTCATAGAAAGGAAATAAAAAGCAGGTGAAGGACATCCCATGAATAGGTTCCACGTGTAAGAATTTGGGAGATGCCACTCTGTCCTAACAACAGCTAAAAAAGCTGAACAGAGAAATCAACAATGCTTCTTGGATCCATAAAAGAAGGAGGACACAGAGCCAACCCTTTGCCCTCAAGATTGAGGATTGACAAATGTAGGGACTCCAGACTTACTGAAGAAGACTCACAAGCCAAAACCACTGCAGCAACTGCGTGAACAAGGAAATCAGCTGGAACTGCCAAATTGCTGGAGGCTCAATGCAGACAACTCTGAGAGCTAGAAGCACTGGGGGATCCAATCATGGTTGGGTGGTGTCTTATAATATTGTGAGATTTACCTCCAGGTGATTAGCCATACTCTCATAGTAAATATCAGGCAAACATTCTGTAAGGCTCCAGCAGAGAGAGGGGAAAAGGAGCCATTTTGAAAAACTCTACAGGCTTCTGTTCTCAACGAGGCCTGCCCTCAGTGGAAACTATGTAACTAGAACCTCACTTGCTAAGTATTATTGGAGCCTAATTGACCTGGGGATGGAAAACCAATTCCAGCCAGCTCTACCATTCTGTCCCACCTGAGGGGAGAGGAAGAAAATGAGAATCAGTAAAGCAGACAGGCAATGTAAGTAGAGAGATATAACTCTAAGAAACAATCATCAGAAATGCTAAAAATAATAACACATTGTAAGAGAAAGAAAGAATATATTTTATGCGCTTATTGTAGACTGGACAGGGCTGAGGAAAGACTCTCTGAGCTGGTAGAGATAGAAATCCCTGCAGACTGGACCAGTGTATGGTAGTTTCATAGAAAAAGAATAAAAAGCAGGTGAAGGACATCCCATTAATAGGTTCCACATGCAAGAAGCTTGGGAGATTCCACTCTGTCCTAACAACAGCTATCCTCTGAGCTGGAGGATATAGACAGAATCCTCAAAAACTGAAAAGCAGAGAGAACAGAGACTGAAAAATAGGAGCACAATAAGAACCCTGGGACCACAAAACATATTGGGAATGCCAGAGGAGAAGAAATGGGGAAAGGGACAGAAGAAATATTGACAACAATGACGATTGAGAATTTCCCTAAGCAGAGACTGGAGAAGCAATTCGGATTTTTTGCTTTTATATTTTGTTTTTATATCCAACAAGTGAGATAGTGTTATTTGAAAGCAGATTTGGATTGGTTATAAATGTATATGATAAACCCTAGGACAACCACAAAATGTTTCAAAAAGAAGTATAACTGACGTGATAAGAAGGAAAAAAAATGAAATCATAGAAAATGCTCAATTAAAACCACAGAGACAGAAAAAGAGTGGAAGACCAAAGTAGGAACCTATAAGGAGAGCAGCAAATAGAAAACAGCAATGAAAATGGTAGATATTAATCCAACTGTTATCAATGACCACTGTGAATGTCAATGGCTTAAATGTATCAGACAAAAGACAGAGACTGTCAGAGTGAATCAAAAAACACTACTCAATTATGTGCTGTCTACAAGAAATCCACTTTAAATACAAAAACACAGAGATTAAAAGTGAAGGGATGGAGAAATGTTAACCATGCTAACACTAATCAAAAGAAAGCAGGAGTGGGAAATATCAGAAAGGGAGACGGAACATGAGAGACTCTTAACTTTGGGAAACGAACTAAGGGTGATGGAAGGGAGGTGGGCGGGGGGTAGGGGTGACTGGGTGATGGGCACTGAGGGGGGCACTTGATGGGATGAGCACTGGGTGTTATTCTATATGTTGGCAATTTGAACACCAATAAAAAAATAAATTTATAAAAAAAAAGAAAGCAGGAGTATTTATTTCAGACAGAGCAGATTTCTAAGTAAGAAAAGTTATCAGTGATAAAGAAAGGGATTACCATAATGATAAAGGGGTCAATTCTCCAAGAACACATACCAATGTTTAATGTGTATGTGCCTAGCAACAAAGCATCAAAGGATGTGAGGCAAAAAGATAAAACAGCAAGGAGAGAGAGAAATGAATCATACTTGGAGATTTCAACACAGCTCTCTCAGAAAGGGATGGATTCAACAGGCAGAAAATCAGCCAGGACAGAGTTGAACTTGATTCCACTAACAATCAGTTGGATATAATTGGAATCTCTAGACTGCTTCATCCAACAGCAGCAGATGACACGTGCTTCTGTAGTTCACATGCAAGTTTCACCAAGATAGACCACATTCAGGGCCATAAAACATATCCCTAGCAAATTAAAAGAAGATAAATCATACAATGCCTGTTCTCAGACCAGTGGATATTACCTACAAATCAATGACAGAGAAGTGGAAAGTCCCAAAATATGGGAGATTTAAAGATACACTTCTAAATAACAGGTCAAAGAATACATCTCAAGAGAATTTTAAAATGTCCTGAACTACATGAAAATGAAAACACAACTTATCAAAATTGGTGAGATGTGGTGAAAGCAGGGCTTGGAGGGAAATCTATAGCATTGATTGCATACATTTAAAAAGATAAATATTTAAAAGCAATAATCTAAGCTTTCATCTTAGGAAACTAGAAAAATGAGCAAATTAAACCCAAAGCAAGCAGAGGAAGAGAAATAAGGAGAGTTCAAGAAGAAAACAAAGAAAGTAAAAATAGAAAATCATTTCCAATGAGCAAATTTTATTTATGAAAAGCTGAATTTCAAAGAGCAAAGTGAAAGAATTTAGAGGCATGCATCACCTCTCACCAAGACTCACCTAACATGGATAACCACCTTGAGAAAAGAAGGAGATCTGGATATCAATAAGTCAAAAACTTTTAAAATTCAAATTACCTTGCAATCCATCTCACTAACTACCAGTATGTATTTATTTATTCATTCAACAAATGTGTTTAGAAAACCTACTATATACTCGGTACTGTTCTAATATCCATGTATACCCTTTTTAGTAATAAAAATTTTAAAAGCTCCAAGTTAACTTAATTCAACTCTGCATTATGCAGCCTGAAGTACACTCAAAAAACAATTCAAATTCTTATCTCTTAACTATTTCAGCTCCAAAAATCTCTGATGCCTCTTTTCCTTCTGCTTCTTTTGCGATTGTTTCAATAATCAGCTATCTGTAGACCAAAATGTATAATTAACCTCCACAAACAAATCCCACATATAATAATCAAGGAAAGGAGAAATGAGAAAAGGGTAAATGAGCAAAATTTTGAAATCCTTTGTTGTGTGAGCCTTCTTCCTACATGTTTGACTTCGTAATTGGTCTCCTACACATACTGGAATTGGATTCTAATTATAGGTCTGGAGATAATGAAGAGCGATGGGGAAGGAACATGAGAAAATTAACTTCCTCTTGAAAGGTAAACTCCTCTGACAAGGCACTAACAGTGTCTTTCTTCAAAGGAGGAAAGAATTATCAAATGAGGGAAGAAGAGGCTGTGACGCCTGACGTGGAAGTTTTAGCAGGAGGCCATTCAGGTTATTCCAAAAACAGTTCTATATTGCCACACAAAAGCCCCAAGGGTTCAAACCTATCCCATATCTGATTCTTCCCCATCTATCTCTCCCCAAAATTAGAAAAAATAAGAAATTCAAATGTCTGCTACACCTCCTGACATTCCTCAACCTCGTTTGTTGTGTCTCCTGTCAGGCCAAGTATATTTTTGTTCCAGTGCCCACAGATGTAGGAGTCCTCCCTTTTTTTTTTTTGTTTTTGCAGGAGAGATATATAGCTCTAAAACTGTTCTCATTTAGGGGGAAAGGTCAGAGAGCTCAATTATGGCCTCAGGTTCAAGCTGCATTTTGCAATTTGAACTTATTCTTAATAAAGGTGATTAAGAATAATTAAATCTCCTCTCTGCAATCATAGGGATTAAGAACGTGTTAAAGGAGAACTATAATAAATTGTCACATCAAAGCATCTGCTATCTATGTAGAACAGGAAAACTATTAAAATGTATTCAATAAAATGGCAAGGTAACATGGAAAAGTGAATAAAATTTCAGCACCCAACCAATCTACCAAATCCCAAAAAGGAACCAAAAAATCTATTGCATAGCACAACTGTAAGATTTCCATGAATAAATACAAGGTCTTTGAGGTTTCATAGGAGAAAAAAAAATGCATTACTAAAACCTACAGAGGAATGTTTAATAAATGGAAATATCCAGATATTCATTACTCTATTCCTTGAAATCATTACCAATGGCAGTTTTGAAACATGATAGGCTGATTCAAAGATGCCTACAGAAAAATACGTGTACAGAAATACCTAAGGAAATTATGAATAAGAGGAACAAAGACCAATGGTTTGACCTACTAAATAATAAAAATACTAGAAAATAGTCATATTTAAAACAGTATATCACTGATATAGAGACAAATTGATTACAAAAATTGAAGAGTGAGTACACAAAGTAACCCATGCACATATGTAAATATGTATTGTTTCATAGAGGTGCAAAAGCTAAACTACTCAATAAATGCAAAAGAGAATATTGTTCACTCTAACCATACCAAAAAGCAAGATCCATTAAATAAAGATATAAAGTCTTAATGCTAAAAAATGAAATGTGAAAGCTTCTATTAAAAATATATGGCTAAAATATAAGATCCTAAGTACAGTTAAGAGACATACAATTGACTGAAAGAAAATGTTTGTAATATTTATAACAATTTTAATACCTACAATACAGTATATAATGAATCTCAACTAAAAGTATGAAAAATGTTTAATTAAAAATATACTCCTGGCACAGGGGGAAAATATATGGCCACTTAATATATGAATATTAATAAATAAAATGAAATTAAACCTTGTTGATAAAGAAACATTAACAAGAAATAATGATAAATTATTCATCACTCATTATAATGGCAAAAGTTAAAAGCTTTTAATAATGCCCCATGTTTGGTTGTGAGGAAATAAGAATTGTTGCATATTGTTGGTCAATCTGCAAGTTGGAGGACACTCAGAGAACATTTTATCACCATCCATCAGAATTTTGAGTCTCCTAAATCTCACTTTATAACCCCACTTAAAGACTATAGCGAACACATATTCTGAGCATTTGTGTACAAAGATATTCATGCAAGGGTATTCAATGCAGTGTAGTTTATGTTTTTTGTAGAATTGTGTATAATACTGTAGAGTTTTAAACAACCTAAATGTATCTTTAAATATATCAAGCTGCATTTCTATTCAGAATACCAGGCAGCAGTTACAAAAGATCAGGCTGGAATTATTAATGATTTCGTGAACAATTGTGGGGGAAGAGAATGTAATTGAGAAAGATAAAAATTCACTTGTGAAAGAAAAAAGTATTCCATAATTTTGTGAATGGCTTCAAATTTTTACAATCACAAGAACATAAGTATTTCTTTTCTAAGGTTTAACCAATTTAAAAAACATAGAGTCAGAGGGTTGCTGGATGCTGAGATTGACCTGGGTCACACAGCAGGATGAATTTTGCACCTGCCACCAACATTTACTGAAGAGACTGAATTCCACACAATTTCAAATTATGTTGAACATCTTTTGGCCTCAAAGATCTTTTCATCTAGTCTAAGATCCAGAAGATTGTAATATTAAAACATGAGAAAAGTCACTTATCAACCATCCCTCCCAGGAGACCAGAAACATCATGTAATTTCTTCATAATTGTTTCTTTAGCACCAACAGAAGGCCCTAGTATATGGTAGGCAGCCAATATTTCATCACGTAAGCATAGAGTGAATATCAATCTTTTCATAAAATCGAAAGCAATTATTTTATTTCTTTTGCTCCGCCTGTTTCTCTTGAGATTTGCAATTTCTATTACTGTCCTACATTAAATTATTATATTGTTAAGAAGCCCTCAAAAATAGCTGTGCTTTGTTTCAGTTAACGTTTCAGTTCAAAACAAAATACTTATAATGCCTAATATTTGAAATATTTCCCTAGATTTTAAAATACAAGTTCTTTAAACTTTAAAATAAAATATGGGTGCCTAGGTGGCTCAGTCAGTGAAGCATCTGCCTTCAGCTCAGGTCATGATCCTGGGGTCCTGGGATCCAGCCTCCTGTCCTGTCAGGCTCCCGGCTCAGCAGGGAGTCTGCTTCTCCCTCTGCCCCTCCCACTGCTCATGCTCTCTCTCTCTCTCTAATAAATAAATAAAAATCTTTAAAAAAAAATAGAATACAAGTTGTTTTTAATGTGCTTTTCTTCCTCTGAACAAAATCAGTGTTAATTTATTAGAAAATTCATTAAATTTTTTTCTCTAGGTATTATGAAAGAGCATTTATATGTTGCTACCAGATCTGAGCAGGCTTCATCGAAGCAGATGCAGCAAGAATTTTAATAGGATTCTATTTTATGTTGTGGCAAAGAATCAGTAGCTTGCCTCACTGCCCCAATCTTCTATCGGAGCTATTATGAAAAGGAAAAACAAATTAATCCAAGATAGTGTCATTCCCCCAGAAACAGAGAGGGCAGACATCAAAATCTGTGATAGTTAGTGTAATGTCACCAAACCTGCAAATGAGCTGGAGAAAAAAAAAAAAAAACGAAACAATTACTCTACAGTCTGTTCCAATGTTATATTACTAAGGGAAATATTTCTTCTCTATCAATTTAGTGTGTTGACTTTCAGACACAAATAATACTTATCTTTGAGATGTTCTTACTTAAAATATTACTTAGTAAAATGATTAGCAAGTCTGTCACTGTCTCTATTGAGAAAGTTGAACTGGAATGGAAGGACATTCATTCACCCTTTATAACGGGACAGGAGCCTAGGAAAGGGATGGTGAGGCAACTATTAATCAGTGCACACTTGAGTCTCAGGCACTCCTGGAAAGTAAAAGAGTCTAGAAATAACTAATGAAGTAAGAGCTTCTCCTATGAAAGAGAGCCAGTGTTCCTTAGGGTATAATAAAAAACTGGTCCCTCTTCCTCGTGGGAGAGCATGAGGTTGTAGCACAGAGAGATTTAAGAAGGGATATATTTGAAGCAAAATCCTGCACCTGAAGGCAGGATTGGCAGGGAAAGATGGAAGGAACATCCATGAGTCGCTCTTTTCTGAAGACTTCAAAACACCAGGTGCTTTCTTTGAGCACTTATAAGAAAAGTCCAAGTTGGCAGGTTCAGACATGTTAAGTTTCCATTAACGATGCTGTATTAGTTTCCCATGGCTACTGTAACAACCTACTTCAGGCCGGGCGGCTTAAAACAATAGAAATTTCTTCTCTCACTCCAAATCTGAAATCAAGGTGCCAACAAAATTGGTTTCCCCTGAAGGCTCTGAGGGAAAATAGGTCCCATGACTCTCTTAGCTTGTGCCATTGCTGGCAACTCGTGGTGTTCCTTGGTTACAGCTGTATCCTTCCAATCTCTGCTTCCATGGCCATCTTCTCTGTGTGCCAAATTTCCTTCTTCTTATAGGACACCAGTCATATTGGATTTAGGACCCACTCCAATATGACATCGTCTTACCTTCATTACATCTGCAGAGAATTTATTTCCAAATAAGGTCACATTTACAGGTTCTGGGTAGACATGAGTTTCGAGGAAATGCTATTCAATCCAGCACAAACCCACAGTAAGAAATATATTTTGTAGGTATGTGAAAAAAAAAAAAATCAAAAGCCTCCAAGGACAATACTTAGCCTTGCTCTGTACAATGAACTCTGTTATTTTCTATTCTCTTATTTTTAATTTTTAAAAAACTGGCTACCATACACAAAATAGAGTCCATGGTTCATTAACATGTGACCATGTTGGCCTGGAAACCCTAAGACTAATACCTTGTCTCTTTAACATTTTAAGTCACTTGTGACGTTGCACTAAATCTTCAACAAAAAGGTTGGCACAGCAAGGAAAGGAGCAGCAGGATATTTGTCCCATCAGATATCTTCTTTTTTGCAAACCTACAGAAGAGAAGGGGCATGGGTTCTATGGGTGGTCTAAAACACAGAGTTACCAGTGTTACTGCCATCAACAAAGAGTCCCACAGTCCTGTAGGCAAGATTCTACACGAACAGACACAATATGTATAAACTAGATCATAATCCATCCCAGGGGTTAGCAAAGGTGAGACCTTGAAAGAAAAAAAAAAGAAAGAAAGAAGGGTTAGAAGGAGCAATACATATATAGGCTGCATTTATATTAAATTGAAATCTATATTATTTTTCATTAAAAATAGCTATGATCAATAAACTTTAGAAAGTACCTAGCTGTTTTCATGTTTTCTTCATCTGCAAAAAAAGTTCTAATTAAAACAAAGATAACATCCCTGAAAGGTAACCCAATACTCTTTTTACAATTCCTTTGGCATATGTGTTATTCAAGAAATCTGCAAGTACCAAATTGAATAAATCTGAGCTAAAGTCCTTGCTAGAAAATAAAGAACAGAGGTGTCCTTTCCAAGTCACTTTTATGACTAGCCCCAAACCTTAACTACAAGCTAAGAGATCATACCAATGATTAACCCGGGAACAAAACTCTTCTACAATATTAATTGATCTAATAAAATATTCTTCCTCAGGCTACTTTTCACGTATTCATTTTAGTATCAAGGAGGCAACCAGTCATAGGAGTTATAATTCTTTTTTTTTTTTTTTTGGTACTCATATT
The DNA here is from genome assembly GCF_003254725.2 of Canis lupus dingo. Classification (NCBI taxonomy): domain Eukaryota; kingdom Metazoa; phylum Chordata; class Mammalia; order Carnivora; family Canidae; genus Canis; species Canis lupus. The sequence goes on from NC_064258.1 coordinate 4,703,275, forward strand.
CTGGGATGAAGTAATAGTGTGATGAGCTAGCCCTTTATAACATTGCTCCAGAGAAACTAGAAAAAAATAAAGTTGTAACTTAAATCACTGAAGGTATCAAGGTGAGATTCTAATTCATGGTGTTATGCTTATGAATTTCAGATGGCTGTAGTCTGTCTGTCCATCCTCACCCTCTGAATTTGGTTTCTCACAGGCTCTCCTAACCTTAATCATATCCTTCTTATTTAAGGACACCTTTATAACTTGTTCAAATATAAAAGCTGTCATTCTAAACCCAAAACACTGGCCAAATCTAGTCTTGAATATAATATTATGTAAATAAGTACCCTGGAAAATTTTTATATATTTATGTAATTATCATGTTTCTTATAATGTGTTAAAGTTAGTTTGTCACTTTCTTTGCTGTAAGGCACTTTCATTGCCGTATCAGACATCTAAAGTGGTGGTATCTTTAACATATGCTAGGCAAGAAAATCTCTCTAAGGTTTAGAGATCTAGGTTGCCATCTGGAGAAAATAGAGTGATTTTGTTTTCTTTCTCATTGCACAGAGTCCATAGTATCCTGAGGCAAAGCTCAGAGTTTAATACTCTCCAGTTCTAACACATTGGATTTGGTTTCTACCCTCCTATGAATGGAAAGGATTTACAATTCATTATCTTTTGGCCAATCCATGGCAATATTATTTTTATTTTTTTTAAAGATTTTATTTATTCATTCATGAGAGACACAGAGAAAAAGAGAGGCAGAGACACAGGCAGAGGGAGAAGCAGGCTCCATGCTGGGAGACTGACATGGGACTCGATCCTGGGACCCCAGGATCATACCGTAGGCTGATGGCGGCACTAAACCGCTGAGCCACCTGGGCTGCCCTTTTTTTTTTTTTTTTTAAGATTTTATTTATTTATTCATGAGAGACGCAGAGAGAAAGAGAGGCAGAGACACAGGCAGAGGGAGAAGCTGGCTCCATGCTGGGAGCCTGATGCTGTGGCAATATTATTTTTAAATAACATTTTTAATAAACTCCTAGACTGAAGAATGGTTTGCTAAGCTATGTCAAGTGAAGACCTGGATATTGCTTCTAAAATAAAGAGGTATTCCCACCATCTATCTTCAGTATCTTCATAACAGATCTCCCTATGGTAATAACTCAACTTTAATTCTTTATTTACTGATTAGTATGGACCACAAGACCAGTTGAAATAATACAATTTTTTAATTTGGGGAGACCTTCTCCGAAAACTCAGGTTGGTTCTAAAATATGTCACATACCTGAATGACAGTGAACAGTGCTCAGTCCTCTGCTCTGTGATTTTGTACATCAAGGAGACCAGTGATTAAGTTCCACTAACCATCTGGATCTTCTTTGTCATAGATCAGCATTGTTTCTCTTTTTTTTTTTTTCAAGATATTTTATTTTGACTACAGGAGAAATAGTCAAATTTATTTTGACTGAAGGTAATTTTTTGAATGGGAAGAAAGTAAACTCTCACATATCCACCACAAACACTTTTAAAATTCCCTTTATATCTCTGTTATTTTCTACATTGATTTTTGAAATCACTCACAAAATCTCCAAAGCTTACTCCATCCTCAAAAGCACACAACTCTTATCTTCCTCCACTGTCATTATCTATGTATTTGTATTTTCTTTTCATTCAGTTTTTTAAATACTCATCTTGCTCTCTATAAATTGCTTTATCCATTTATTATACAATTTAAGAAGACCCTACTATTCCATCCTGAAACTCAAAACAGATGAAGTTTGAAGTGCAGAGCATCACCTGTTAAAAAAAGACATTATCACAGTATTGTTCCTCTGCGCATCATCACCTCTATTACAGCACTCAAAATGATGTTTCCAATGCAAGGATCAATTGTCAGTTCAGAAAAACATAGGCAGGATAGGAAACTGAGTTTCACCAGTGCAATTTTAAACTGTGGGGTCAGACGGAATGTCATCTGAAAACGTCCTCTCTATTTTCCAAAAGGAGATGCTGCCTGGAGGTATCGACAGAGCAAACATGTCCCCTAAATGCTTGGAGCAGCTACCCAATGAACTAAAACAGAATGGATTTGTCTTTCCTGGCCACAAAAACCCTAGAGAGCTTTTCCTTAAAACCTAAAGGAGAGCATCAAATGTTTACAATGTTTACCTCTCCAATCCAACTTGTTCTCAACTTCTTTGTGTATCACTTGTGCTTGTTTCCCGTCAATAATCGGAAAGTGGATATTCACTGAGCCCACAATAGATGCTATCTCTCGTCTTATCACACATATCACTACATTTCTGGGGCAGACAGAAATTTTGCTTGTAGATGCTCCTTGTAGGTACTTGGTAAAGAAAGAAAAGACACTGTAAAGCTGCAAGAAGGTTCACTGCAATTGGTGTTTAATTTCTAGACCCTTTTATAAGTTGCTTCTTATCTCCTTCCTTTGGGGAAAAATGTATGTGATGACTAGAAAGGCATCTTTCTTACAGGCAGAAAGGTAAGGAGCAAAAGAACACGATTTTAAACTGTCCACCTTGACCTTTTGCCTCTAAGTGATTCTATTCTCTTGAATCAGAAAAGAACAAACTAATTTTACCAAGGATACGATACTCAGAGTCCAATGTTGGCCATTAGACCGTTGTGACTTTAGTTATTTTAAAACTCTTTGAATAGGATGGTAAGAGACAACTAAGGGGTCAGTTGCATTCTTTCATGCTCCCTCGAAAAGCCTGCCCCCTTCACACCCTCCCCCAATACATTCACTGTGAAGGAGGCTGTTCCATGACAAGAGAGATGGGTTAATAATGCTGTTAATAACAGATCATCTGTAACTCTATCACCATTGTATGAGCTACCTCAACTACTTATTACCCTGTATTAAGGATAAATTTTTTAACTTTGGTCACTACTTTCTAGAGCCTGGGTGACTCCCAGAAAATGACTTCAGAACCTTGGGTGGAAGTCTAACATATTTACTATTATAATAAAAATAGCTACCATTTATTAAGCACTTAAACATTCTATTCATTGTGTTAAGTATTTTATGTTATTCCATTTAATAGTCAAAATAGTTGTTAGGTTAATATGTTGTGAGGTTAACATGATTATCGTCATTTTGCAGCTGAAGAATCTGAGGCGTACAGAGGTTAACCATCTTCCTCAAAGTCTTGAGGTGGAGCAAGGATTTTAATGCAAAACTGACTAATCCCAAATCCTATCTTGTTAAACTTTAAGCTTTACTCCTTTTTCTCTGCTTTGGTTTCGTGATGACTGATTCAGATTGCCAAAACTATATGTTATATGAGCCATTATAACTTCAACAAGTTTTTGATAATAAACAGCCAGTATTTTGGTCCAGATAAAATAAACGGAAATGAGGGGCCTATATCTAAGAAAATTGAGGGGGGGGAGGAGTGTGCCTTTGCAGGAGCAGAATTGGACCTTGCTAAATATAAAAAACTTAATTTACAAAAGAAAGGCAGTTTTATGTAGCAAATCTGTGTACTCTTTCAAATTCCTTTTTATTTAGTCAAATTTCCTAACAAATTTATAAAGCTAATTAAATTTCAACACTAGACACAGTTCAAAAATACCTGGCATGAGTGTGGCTTCCATGAATAACTTTTTTTTAAACTGAAATAAAAAGGTGGAACCTATTTTCTTGAAACATCCTTCTACATTTGATAACATGTGAATTAACTAACTATTTTTTTAAGTTTTTTTTTTTTTTTTTTATTCATGAGAGACACAGAGAGAGAGAGGAAGAGACACAAGCAGAGGGAGAAGCAGGCTCCATGCAGGGAGCCTGATGCTGGACTCGATCCCGGGTAATATTAATTTACTTAGACTAAGAGCATCATATTACTGGTTAGCTCACCCTAATCCCAACCAAGGGATCCCAATCAAGCTATTTAAGCATCTGCTATCTTTCTCCTGGTATTAACTAAAAATGAAATCATACCTAATCATATACTCTATCAATTTGGTTTCCATTTTTTATCACTCCTTCTTAGGCTTTTCATGTGTGCTTAATCAATGCTTAATTAACAGATGCACACTTTTGCATAATCATTTTATCAGTATTAATATATATGGTCATGATAGAAACCTTTATATGAATTAGTTTCAAATACCTATTTCCATAAATAAACATATTTCATATCAACAGTATTCTTCATTGTCAAGTGTGGTTCCTGAACAACACCTCCTCGATAGTTACTCTCTCCTAAACCAGTGACCAGGAATATTCAATGTGATCTCCAGTTCAATGGAGCAAAATGGAAACTATTTTTTGCAAAATGGAAAATAACTCGTCTTAAACATTATGGTCCCAAGTGTAGTCACTATCATTACCATCCCTTGTAAGGCCTCACAGCCTAATTACATATTCCTCTCAAGCAGAAATAGAGATCTTCAATAAACAATTATTCATTTCTCTCTTAAATATATCGTTTGACCATTGACATGATCTCATTTGAGCTTCACACCATGTTGTGAAGTAGGGTGGGCTGTTATGACTCCAGATAGTTCCAAATAAAGTATTTGCAAATATTTGGCTTTGCCCAGCTTTAAAAATGCTTCCAGATGCCTAGTGTCAGGCCATCCACTACTCACTCCTTAGAGAGGATCTCAGACTGAGGAGCAGATAATTGTAACTGAGTAAGCAGGTTCCCTGGCTGAGCATCAGGGATGGAACACTGACGTCAGAGACAATCTATCAAGATCCTGGACAGGGGAAACACAGCACCTGACTCAGGCCTTTCAGACATGGGTGCACTCCCAGCGAAACCACTTAAAATTCTAGTATGATTGTAGCATGTTTTCACATCATCATCCTCTCCAAGAACAACTTATCCTTGGCCTCTGTGTGTTCGCCATCCCTTGTGCCTCTTCTACCTCTTTGCTTAGGTCGTGAGCGCATTACCCCTATTCCTCACTCTTCTACATTTTTGATCACTTTACTCTCTTTTTTTCAAGTCAGCTCCAGCCTGCTGCCTTTGGTGAAGAATCTCTGTCTCCCATCAAGTTTTGACCTGCCAGTCATGATTGCCAGCTGCTTATCATTCTCTAATTAAACCTATATTCAGCAATGCTAGCACATTCTGTCTTGCATGCTAAGCCAAACCAGATCACCAGACCGTATCTGCACTCTGCAATTTCTGTTGTAGATATTTTACCTACCTGAAAATGCTTTTACTCAGGACCTCAGCCACATGTGCCTGACCCCAGACCCCAGCTTCTTTCCACCATGCCACAGAACAGGAGACATGCCAGAGATGGACCAAATGTAAACACGGATTATAACTCGCCTGAAAAAGCATATTCCTAAAACACACTGTATTTCTACAAATTTCTTAGACTGTATAGAAAGTAGGTGATTTAAAAATTTCTATTGGGGGATCCCTGGGTGGCTCAGCGGTTTAGCACCGCCTTCAACCCAGGGTGTGATCCTGGAGACCCAGGATCGAGTCCCACGTCGGGCTCCCTGCCTGGAGCCTGCTTCTCCCTCTGCCTGTGTCTCTGCCTCTCTCTCTCCCTCTGTCTCTCTCATGAATAAATAAATAAAATCTTTAAAAAATAAATAAATAAAATTTTCTATTGAATTAGCTTTACTGTTAGTGTCAGTTAACATACTGTGCATTATTGACATCACGTACATATGCATGGCACAACATTATTTTCAAAGCACTGTTATATGACACATGCAAAGAAAGCACTGTGCAAACCATAAAAAATACTGGATTGTTCCCATTTAGAAGCTGAGAATTCTGAGTCTTAAAGATATTATGTGAATTTATTAAAAATCACAAGCTAGGAAGCGCCTGGACCAGGGACTAAAATCAAATAATTTTAATTTCTGATGCAGAACTCTTTCCTCCACATATTATGGATTCCCTGGAAGGCTGTTGAGATTGGTAGCTCATTAGCCCCTACTCAAAATGGCCTCACTAAGCTGTGATTTTGGAGGACTTGCACATTTTCCCATAATATTCCTGTTCCTCCCAGGGGGAGGAAGTTGTCAGTTACTTTTCTCTTTTTGTCACTGTGGCTTTTTATAGTAGTTCCCCATTATCCTTCCTTTTAAATTCCTGCTACCAATTTGCTGTTGGCTTGAAATCCAATCATTAAATGTTTAAAATAAAAAATCTGCTGGCTATGAGAGACCATCTAAAAGTAAATCATGTGAGCTTGCATTTTATAGGAGACTTTTGGTTGCTCTTTATAATTTTTTTTCTGACTGTGAAATTAACCCACGCTCATTATTTAAAAAATAACACAATGTAGGAAGTTTTAACCACGAAGACTGAATACATCATCATTAATCTCAGCAGGTAGATAACAGCTCAATATTTTAGAGCATTTTCTACTGTATATGCCTTAATATTATTACTATTAGTGTGATTATCATTAATGTTATTACTTTTAGAAAATGGAACAGCTTGTATCTTGCTTTTTTCACTTAGCATTTAAATTGGAATATTTTCCTATGTAAATAAATAATTTTCAAACACATGAATTTTGATTTCCATATAAGCATTGTGATGTGAATATGCCATGGTTTATTTCGCTATTCTCCTTTGTTCTGCATATTGTTGCTATTGCTTTCATTTGGGGCTATAATTCTATGAAAATCACTTTTGCCTAATCAAAACTCTAACTTGGATTTCTGGTTATGAGTTCAAGGTCTAAGTTTATGAAAAATACAGGCAATAGTTAAATAACAGCCAAATTCTTTTTTCAGCCGTTATATAAATTTATACTCCCACCAAAAGTAAATGAACTTTAATTATTTTTAATTACTTACTCTAGCTCTGATAATGCTTTTTCTTGCTCATTCCAGGTTGGCTGGTTGTGTTCCAAACATTTGAGGTTGAAATCAGAGGTCACTAAAAATGTGAGGTGTTGCTATAATCAGAATACAAGGTTTTCATCCCACAGTTAGAAGTTTTTATTACCCTTAAAATTCAATTTTATTTTTAATAATTAGAAATGATATTACTGAATCTCACAAATCCACAAAAGGCCTTGTGCTCTGAGCTGCCTTTACAGCATTTGGGGACTGGCACACAGAGCTATCTGTATTCTTTCTTACTCCCCTCTTCAGATTTGTACATAATTCCTAAACAGCTGTGTGATATTAAATGACAATCTGTAACTCTGCTGTAGTGTAAAGTTAATTTGTCCATACTGTTAGTAAATCTGTTGGAAGAAAACAAGAAGACTATCGTAAAGCATAACCATTTTCAGGATATAAAAAGGGAAAAAAACCTTTTAAAAAGTTAAGAAACAGGACGCCTGCGTAGCTCAGTGGTTGAGTGTCTGCCTTTAGCCCAGGGCATGGCCCCAGGGTCCTGAGATGGAGTCCCACATTGGGCTCCCTGCAGAGTCTGCTTCTCCCTCTGCCTATCTGTCTGCCTCTTTCTCTGTGTCTCTCATGAATAAATAAATAAAATCTTTTTAAAAATTTTTAAAAACATGCAAAATATATATTAAAATCCATCTTAGTCTATTTGGGCTGCTACAACAAAATACCAAAGACTGGGCGGCCTATAAAATAGCCAAAATTTACCTCTCACAATTCTGGAGCCTGGGAAGTCCAAGATCACAGTGTCAGCAGGCAGCATCCTGATGAAGGATCTCTTCATCGTTGTACACAGTCGACTTCTTGCTGTGGCTTCCTGTGATGAAAGGAGCTAGGGAACTCTCCCAGGCTTCTTTTGTAAGGGTCTTAGTCTCATTCATGAAGGCCCTGCCCTCCTGACCTAATCACTTCGAGAGGCCCCATCTACTAAAACTGTCACCTTGGGAGTGGGCTTTCCAGTACGAATTTTGGAGCAATGCAAACATTCAGAACACAGCAGAATCTAATTTTATGTAACAATAGCACATAGTAACCATGGAGTTAGGGAGACCCCAAAATTCTTATTTATTAGATGGTATTAATAAGGTAGGATCCCTTTACAGTTCAGGCTCTAGAAAGAGGTCACAAACCTCAAGACCATTCACTTAAAGTAAGTGTGTTTCCACAGTGGGTATGTGACACCCCACTGGCTTTCATGATGATCCCCTCTCTATGGACTCATACTATCATCTCTACTATTTAAGCTTCTGGCCCACTTATATCAAATGAACATAATGGACCCTAAAATTGAGAAGACCAGTGTTCATGGACTATGACCAGTGGTTTTAATGGATGATCAGGAACTTAGAAGGAATAGGAATGGGAAATTGGTGACAAATTTGGGGAAGATGTATCTTATCAGACCTGCCTAATTGGGCAAATACATGAAGATATCCTATAGATACAAGTCAGCCTCTTTCTCCAAAGAACCTTCCACTGTCCAGATAATGAATTGTCCTATCCACTTAATTATTAAAACCATCCTCTGCTGAAGGATGCCTTTGATGAGCACTTATAATGGGACACAGACATGGAGATTATGCATAATGGAGTTGGACTCACCAAGGTTGATCCAACTACACCTGCTTTGGGAGTGCCCAATCTGCCAGCAGCAAAGCCCCTGAGACTAACACTGAGACCCAGAATAACACCCTTCTCCAGGATGATCAGCCAGCCTTTTTGTGGCAAGTTGATTATATTGGACTGTTTCCATCATGGAAGGAACAGCATTTTGTCCTTATTGGAGCAAACTCCCTGGATACAGACTTGCCTTCCCACACACAATTCTTCTGCCGAAACTACCACCCATGAACTTACAGAGTGCCTTATCCACCATCATAGTATTCCACACAGCATTGCACGGACCAAAGAAATGGGACAGCAAAAGAAATGGGACAGTGGGCCATGCTCATGCTCACTGACCTTATCATGTTCCTCACCATCCTAAAGCAGCCCAGCTTGATATGACAGTGGCATGGCTTTCTGAAGACCAGTCACAGAGCCAGCTAGGTGGCAATACCTGGTAGAGCTGGGGCAAGGTTGTCCAGGAGGCTATATATGCTCTGAATCAGCATCTGATATACAGTGCTATTTCTTGGATAGCCAGGATTCAGGAATCCAGGAATCAAGGCGTGAAAATGAGAGTGACACCATTTACAGGTACCCCTAGAAACCCACTAGCAAAATTTTTGTTCCCTGTTCTCATACATTTTATAATCTGTTGGCCTAGAGATTCTAACTCCACTGGGAGGAATGTTTTCAGTAGAAAACACAACGATGAGCCCATTGAACTGGTAGTTAGCACAGCCACATGGCCACCTTAGGCCTCTTGTGCCTCTGAATCAACAAGTTAAAAAGGAATTACGGTGTCGGCTAGGGTGATTGATCCTGACTACCAAGGAAAACTGGACTACTCTTCTATAATAGAGGTATAGAAGACTACGTCTGGAATACAGGAGATCCTGTTGGGCATTGCTTAGTATGAGCATGCCTTGTAATTGAAGTCAAAGGAAAACTACAACAACTCAATCCACGTAGGACTTCTAATGGCCCAGACTCTTCAAGAATGAAGGTTTGAGCCAAACCATCAAGTAAAAAGTCAAGATCAACTGAAGTTCTTGCTTAAGGTGAAGGGACTATGGAATGGGTAGTAGAAGGCTGTAATTATAAATACCAGTAGAACCATGTTAGCAATTACAGAAATAATGATGAATAATTAAATACTTCCCCTTATTTTGTAATTATTATGTGTATATATATATGAGAGAGAGAGAGCATGCAACTGTAACATACATTAAACGAATACTCTCTTTTCTTCCCTCTCTTATTCCTTTATTATGTAACATAAAATGTATTGACTTTATGTATTTAAGTGTTGTTAATTTAACATTATAGTATGTGAGTTATGAGGTTATCAGGAGAAGAATACATATCCCTCAAGGACTTTATCTCCTCTTCTGAGAAAGAGATTAGGCATTTTTGGTTGTAAGCAGGATAGTCTATCATGTTAGGTAGAAGTATGACTTGCTACTGTCTTTATTTGGAGATTAAGTGTGGTTTAAGGAGATGGGTGCCAAGGTGACGAGGGGTAGACCTATGATGACTAATTTTATGTGTCAAACTGACTGAGCTAAGGGATGACCAGACAGCCAGTAAAACATTATTTCTAGGTGTGTCTGTGAGGGTGTCTCTAGAAGAGATTATCATTTGAGCCAGGAGCCTGAGGAAAGAAGATTGCTCTCACCAGTGCTAGTGTACCCCAACAATCCTTTCAGAGCCTGAATAGAGCAAAAAGGTAGAGGTAGGTCGAATCCATTCTTCCTGCTAGAGCTGATACACCCAGCTTCTCCTGCCATCAGACTTCTGTGTTCTTTGTTCTCTGGCTTTTGGATTCAGACTGAGAATTATACCACCAGCCCCCCAATTCTTAGGCTTTCAGACTCAGACTGAATTGCACCACCGGTTTTCCTTGTTTTCCAGCTTGCAGACAGCAGAACTGTGGGACTTCTTGGCCTCTGTAACCTTGTGAGCCAGTTCCTATAATAAATGTCCTGTACATCTATATCTATCTATATCAATATTGATCTATCTTCAATTGGTTCCATTTCCCCAGAGAGTTCCTTAATCCTGATTAAATGGGTAGAAAGGCCATTTACACAGTATTAATCCCTTTCTTTATACCATACCCAATAACCGGTTATTGTACTTGTGTATATTAAAGCCTAGCTTTACATTCAAATTACTGCTATGGCAAACATAAGTAATTAGGGAAAGTGCCACCTCAAACTGGAGATATTTATTTCCTCTTAGAGGATCCTTTTCCCTAGGATGAGACAAATCTGGCTCCATGTGTAACGAGGCCTTTCCTCTTATGGTCTAGTCTAGACTCATCATTTGTTTTATTGGAACTACATTGCCAAGTGAAACCAGGAAGAAATAGTAAGAAACTATCAAAACAAAACAACTTCTCATTCTTAAGATCTATAAATTATAAGTCATATATTGTTAAGCACATTTCTATTTTACACTTTCGCATATATACTTTTCTTTCTCTATGAAGGGATTATTTTCCCTTATCTTTCTCTTCTTTCTGATCTTGTATGCATTTTCTTGCACCTCATAAAAGCATATTCAATTCCTAGCCCTGTAACATCCCTATGGTTAAAGTGGAGAACCTTAGAATTTCTCACTTATTTTTGCTGACTTACAAATAAATATAGCACTTTTCTATGGAACATTATGAAGTGAAGAAATCTTAAACTAATGTCTTTTTCTTTTTTTAATTTTAATTTAAATTCAATTTGTTTAACATATAGTGTCCTATTTGTTTAAGAGGTAGAGTTTAGTGATTTATCAGTTGCTTGTAACGCCCAGCACTTATTACATCACGTGCCCTCCTTAATGCCCATGTCCCAGTTACCCCATCCCCTCACCCCATCTCCCCTCCAGCAACCCTCAGTTTCTTCCCTACAGTTAGGTGTCTCCTATGGTTTGCTTCTCTCTCCGTTTTTATCTTATTTTATTTTTTTCCCTCCCTTCCCCTATGTTCAACCATTTTATTTCTTAAATTCCACATAAGAGTGAAATCATATGGCATTGTCTTTCTCAGATCGACTTACTTTGCTTAGCATAATACCTTCTAGTTCCTTAATGTCTTTTTCATACTTGCCTTAAGTGAGACCAGGCTGTGCGTGTGTGTGTGTGTGTGTGTGTGTGTGTGTGTCACATGCACATACTTTGCCAGAGGTCAGAACCTCTGCACTGAAGCCTCAGATCTCTTGAAGGCTCCTCTTGGGTCCCCAGTTAAGTACACCAAGTACCCCCTTATAACAAGACTCTAGTATTCCAAGACAGCCTGCAATCATTATAACAATGTTATAAATGGAATTGTTAATGAGTGAATGCTACTCCTAGCTTTACCTGGCTCAAATTATAAAGATTGACTAGTTGGGGAATTTTTGTTTATTTAAGCTAAAAAAAAAAAAAAAAAAAAAAGGAAGAACAAAAGGCTATGATATTTTGACAGCCTTTGCTATTTTTCCCTTGACAAATGTGTGGCAGCTTTCAATCTGATCCAAGTACTTTTGTTTTTATTCTCAACCTCATCTCTAAAAATGATTACTGTATTTTGCTATTGGTCTTACTCTGACTAATTTTTATACAGCATATTGATTTCTAATTTTGTTGCTGGCAGTTCATCATTCACTTGTAAGACACATCATTCTTTCTGTGAATTGAAGTTTCATATGATCCATCTTGATCCTTTATTCTAAGCAATGTTATCTCCTTTCTTTATACCTCAGGCCTTTTTCCCTCCCTAAAGAGTTATCTTGTTTAAAAATGCATGTTCCTTCATGGGTTTTTTTGTTAATGAGGTATTAAACTTTATTACCACGCACACAAGGGGATTGAATTTGAAGCTTTATTTTTGAGAAAGTAGGAACAAGTTATCACCTAACTTTAATGATGCGCTAGTAATATAAGGTGTGTACTCAGAAGCCCCGAAGCCATGAGGAAGCCAAAATCAGAGCCCTTTGTTCCTCTTTCGTGCAATTTTCTTTCCTAGAACCACTTATGGATTGATATGAGCACCCTGACATCTGTCTCTCTTGAATGAGAAGCACAGGAAGATGAGAAATATATTGAACCAAATCCAGAAGAAGCAGAAGCAGAATCACAGAACCATCTACACACTCCACCAGCATTTGTACCAGGGAAGCATCCTTTACAGTTCTTTTTTAGTTTATCTTTAGGCGAAAGAAGCTCTGATTGTCAGCTGGCTCTTCTGGGCCACAAGAAGGCCTCCCTCTGGGCATGGTGGGGAGGGAGAGGAGAGAACCAAGAACTTCCACTTCTTAAGGAATACTTCTAAACTCCTGGTGGAGCTGGCTCAGCAGTATCTGCAGACCTCCTTACCCACACTCCCCCTGCCTTTACAGCCATTCTGCACATCACTCCCACACTAATCTTCTAAAGTAGAGCTTTTATCATGTCACTCCCCTGCTCAGGCTGGAGTGGATGAGAATAATAGTATTAATGCCTCACATTAGCATAGAGTCTTTCCATTTACCAAGTGCTCTCACATATGTTATTTCATTTCCTCCTAACAGCAATCTCTGAGTACTTATTAGATCAAATCCAAACTCCTTATCCATAGCACGGTCTTGACTAGTTAGCTGTCTTCCTCTGACTTTTCCCGAAAAAAGTCTTCAGCCTCTCATTCTCTCTTGCACAGCATTTATTTTCACCTTCAAGAGCTGCCATTCATATATCCCTCTTCCCTCTGCCTGAAAATGCTCCAGCCTCCTTTTGCTTCCCTATGAAAGCCAGGAGGAAATGCCACCAGCCCCGGGAAATCCTGGTGTCTGAAGACAGTCTGAGGACAATCCCACCCTTGCTGGCCTCACTTTATCCAGTTTGTACATGGACATATTATGCAATTCCTTCCAGGTCCCGAGGAATGACTCATTGTTAGTGAACCTGTGTTTGGCATATCAGGCTTCTGACCCTCATCTACATGTCATGCTATTTTTTTTTGGGGGGGGGGGCTCAGTTTGCTTGCAGATGCAAATTAGGCAATGATTATACCCACCTACTCTACCCTCAACCACCTTATATGGCTCTGAAATGTTCCTATCAGAATCCCATCATTAGAAAAACTATGGCATATCCATTAACAGAAAATTCTGTAGAGGTTTTTTTTTTTTTTTTTCAGTTTACTTTGTATTAACTTCACTTTCTTTTTGGGAAGACTTTAAAATTATCTACATGACATAATCTATTCTCTTAAACCTGAAAGACTAATGTGGGTAGGAGTAAGTAATGCAGACTTTCTTAACCTCTGTAGCCTTCAAAGTCCTCATAAAGGTGCTCCGTTTCTTAGTCTCTCTGACAGCTGGATGGTAGGTCAGGTGCAAACCAAAGCCAAGACTTTTTTTTCTCTATAAAATTTTAGCCACAATATTAACTCCTGAGACCTTTATGAAATGATCTGTAATAGGATTGTACTTTTCTCTGATTTTTTAAATCAAGTATTAAAACTTCATGAAAATAGATGTCTAAGGGCCCAAAGTTAAAAAGTACTCTTCATCTTAGCCTTTCTGTATGGAAAAGGCTTTTCCTTTTTTTCCTTTTTTTTTTCTTTTTTGTCATTCTCTTTACCACTCAATTTATCCCTCTTTTTTTCTCTCCCCTTTGCTCTCCTTCTTTCTTCCTTTCTCCCTGTTCTCTCTTGCTTTTCCCCCTTCCCTCCTTCCTTCTCTTTCTTTCCTCACTCTTCCTTTTCTTCTTCATTCTAATTTATTAATTTCAGTAATTATCAATTGGCCATAATTTAAACAAATATCAAGTCTGAACAGAAAAGTTCCCAAGAATAAAGTATAAGGTCTATTTTTTCTTTTTCTTTTAAAGAAACTTATCTATCATCTATCTATCAATGTATTATCTATCCATTGATCTATCTCTATACCCAACATGGGGCTCTAACTCATGACCCTGAGATCAAGAATTGAATGCTCTACTGACTGAGCCAGCTAGGTACCCTGAAAGTCTATTTTTTCACCCAGATTCCCCTATTTATCAACAAACCCAAGCAGAAAGGCCATTATTGGCAAATGGCCACAAATGGCAATCACCTGGCAAGGAAGAAGACTACTTGTCGATGTGTCTATTTCCTCGACCACTGTGGCCTCCTGTTTACTTCCAGTCACTGCGCTTATGTTATCATCTCTGATCATCATCCTGATTTGTTCCCTTCAACTTTACTAGCAGAACTATTTCATTGACCATCATTCAGCATAGGATCTTTTCTTTCAGCACCTACCATCCTAACATAGCAGAGGACAAACAGCAAACAATTATCATTACACAAACAAAAATCTAGCCTAGCCTTAAGCCATGGAAACTGATAACTCCACTCCTCCATTTCTTTTCTTCATCCTAATTTCTATGGTTCCCTTTACACTCAAACAATAAGAATATCCACATTTGTTCTAACCCATTTCATTAGATATAAGCCGCTCACTTTCAGCTATGCCTCTACTGGGTCTTACCTTCTGTTCAAACTTTAGTGTGACCTAAACCTGAACCCCAGAGGCTATTGAACCCCCTCATCACCAAGCCCTTCCCAGACTGAGGATACTGACTTACGCATTTACCATAAAAATTTAGCATTAGAAAGTCAAGATGCACCCAACGGGATTGCTTGAGCACTGAGCCCCACTATATAACCATAGCCCAATTGCCTCTTCATAATCAGGGTCCAACTTGTGACTCTTTCCTTGTCTTATATTCCCTTGACACTCTGAATGGCACAAGTGGAGTTGAAGGAAATGTGGTGCCACTTCCTTCTGGCTTTTCTGGTTTATGGTGAAAAATCATCAGTGATTCTAATTATTTTTCTCTTGCAGCTTTCAATAGTTTGGTCAAATGTCTTTTCATATTTTTGTCCATTTTCTAATTGGATTTTTTTGTTTACTGTTAAGTTTTGAGAGGTCTTTATTCTAAATTTTTTTCTTTGTTTCTAGTTTTCAGAAGTTTGACTATGATGTGTATTGGTGTGGATTACTTTGAGTTTATTCTATTGGGATTTACTCAGCTCTTGAATCATTACATTCATGTCTTTTGATAAATTTGAGATATTTTTCAGCCATTATTTTGAGTATTTTTCAACTCTTCTTCTAGATGCTGATGACATAAATGTGAGAATTTTTCTTTTTATATTCCCACAGGTTCCAAAGGATCTGTTCTTTTCTCTTTTAAAATCTATTTTCTCAGCCGTTCAGATTGCATAATTTCTATTACAGTATGTTTTTCTTCTGTCCCTTCCATTCTGCTTCTGAGCCATCCACTGAGTTTTTATACCAGTTATTTTATTTTTCAGTTATAAAATTTTCATTTGTTTATTTTTGTATCTTCTACTTTTTTTTTTTTTTACCGTTTTCTGTCTCTTTGGCAACACTTTATTTTCATTTGTTTAAGGCATGTTTCTAATTGCTTGCTGAAGCATCTTGTAATGACTACTTTAAATTCTTTCTCAGATAAATTTAATATCCCTGTCACCTCAGTGTTGATGTCTCTTGTCTATCTTTTTTCCACTCAAGCTGAGATGTTCCTGGTTCTTGGTATGCTGAGTAATTTTAAACAGCTATCTGAATATCTTGTGTGTTACATTATGAGACCCCAGTACTTACTTAAACCTTCTGTTTTTACCTGGCTTCTTCTGACCCTGCTCCTGTAGGAGGGGTCATGCCATCTCCTTACTGCCAGATGGGGGTAGAAGTTCAGGTTTCCCCCCTGGCCTCCACTGACATTACAGGAGCATGAATATGGTGGGAGGAGGGCCTTAACATTAGGCTGGGGTAATAGTGAAAGTCTGGACTCCCCTACTAAACTTTCCTTCTCTGTCACTAACCTAGAGGGTAAGAGAAGGGGTGCCTCATTCTGCTGGATTAAGTGTGTGGCAGCCTCAGAAAGGTTTCTGACCATGGATGAGGCAATTCCCTGACTCTTAATAGTGGAACACAGATTTCTAAATATTTATAAATTTAACACAATCCATTTCTTTCTGAAGATTATTAACTTCTACAAATTTATACTCCTCAGCCAATTTTTAACTATCTCCATCTTCTAAATAAGCTGTGTGATTTCTTTCAATAAGTCCATGTAGATGAAAAAAATGACCAGAAAATTTAAAAATATATATATGTTATGAAGATGATGACTCTTCCCTGGCATAAATGTCAGTATCTAGAAATAGCCTTAATGAGTCAGCATTTTTTCTCAGGAAAGACAACAATGGAGGCATGAGTGGATAAATAACTATGATGATAGTATTTATGCAGTTGCTTACTAATCATTAAATTATCTATTTTTATTTAAAATTACCCTTGTTTATCATTTGAGATAAAAATAATACCCCCATGATAAGGCCACAAATTTAAAGGTATGAAAATATTCTTTATCCCATTTGCTAAAATATTAAGAGCATGTATCCCACATACGACAGACTCAAACTGCCACATCAAGTCATTGAAAAAATAATCTAAGCACTATAATGTATGCTGGAAAGTGTGAACTTACTAAATACCAATAAGAGGATCTGAATTCCAGTCTCCATTTTCCTGTAAGAAGTGTAATGACTTTGCTAAAACTGTTTCTTGATCTGCAAAAAGAAGAGCAAGAGCTTGGATTAAGGGAGTCAATGCCTGATACAACTCTAATATTTCATACATTAGAGTAAGGATAAAATGATTACATTTAAATATGTCAGTGGAGCTTCGTTGCAACTATGTAACCGAGGTATGTAGAATTAGACATTGTTTTAGAATAATGAAATGTTTTATATTATAGGAGTGAGGAGTCATTTGCTTCACTCTTTTATCAGTTTCTCTAGTTAATATATCAGGGCTCTCTAGAGAAACAACAATAGGTGATAGATAGATAATAGATAGATATAGATAGATGATAGATAGATAGATAGATAGATAGATAGATAGATAGATAGATGATAGATAGAATTGGCTTACATGATTGTGGAGACTGGCAAGTCCAAAATCCATACGGCAGGCAGGTGGCTGTTGGAATAAAAGTTCAGATAGGGTTTCCATGTTACAGTATCGAGGCAGAAATGCTTCTTCTCTCAGAAATTTCAGTAGCTGCTCTTAAAGCTTTCAGCTGATTAGATAAGGCTCACCTGCATTACCCAGGGTAATCTTTTCATTTTAAGTCAAGTGATTGTAAATGTTAATCTCTTCTACCTTCACAGCAATATCTGTGCTAGTGTTTGACCAAAGAACTGGCCCCATAGTCTAGCCAAGTTGACACATCAAATTAACCATCACAGTGATGATATGTACTAACGATAGTACCTGTTATGTAGTACCTAAAATGCCTCAAATTATTCTTGGTGCTTTGAATGAGTAGTCTTATGTAATTCTCAATGTAATCTCATGAACTACCTTGTTATTTTCACTTGAGACATGAGGAAACTGACTCTCAAAATAATTTTGCCCAATGTCATAAAGCCAATATAAATGATACAGTCAGGATTGAAATTTAGGCTTACTTGACTTAAAAAATGTGACAAAGTGAACACTGGAAAGAGAAGTCAGAAAGTTCAGATTTGGATAATTTCTTTCCCAGTAGCTCACTTTTGAACTTGAGGCATGTAATGGCATTCTTTTCTGCTTATCTATAATGAAGAGATAGAATTGGGCATTCTCTAAAAATATTCTGTGATTCTTTTTTGATACTGTACACATTTTACCTGCTTTTCTTTTCAAATACATTATTATCCTTTAAAGGGTCGACATTTCATTGGAGTTTGGGTCGGGTCATTCTTGAGCTGCATAATGAACATCTTGTGCTAGTTGATTATTCAATTACAACAGAGAAGAGACAAACCATTATAAGAAATTATGAATCTACACATCAGAAGGAAATCCTGTGATTTTGTTTTGCCCATCAGCCTTTCCATCTGTACTTCTGTTATAATGAAACAAAATATAATTTAATGAATAGGGAGCCACGTGAACCGAAGAAAACAGTAAGGATGGCTGATGCCAGATGGTGAATTTTGCAGAGTTTCACTCAACACTTTTTTTTTTTCTCCCTAGGTGTCTTGGCCCAGTATCTACTTACCTCAGTAACAGAAAACAAGTTTTTCACACCATTACGTCCTGCTGAGCCAATGCAGTTATGAAAGAGCAGGCTGGATTCTTTTTGTCCCATACATCAACTACAACACCATCGGCTAAGTTCCATCTGCAGAATCTTTATTACTGCTGATGATGTCAGAGGAAAGGAACATAGCTTGATTAATAGATTGCAGGTGGAATTTACAACACTGGCAGGTGAAAATGATCTTTTGATTTATAAACTCAGAACATTCAATTTAAAAGTCACTGAGAGTGAATAAATATGTTCAAAACCCACCAGATCACTTTAGAAATCAATTCTCTATTTATAATTACAATTTAAATGCCATTAAAAAGCTCCTTTCGTTGCTGTTTTGTATTTTTTTTTAATCTGTTAGAATCATCTGCTTTTCTGGGTGGAATCATTACAGAGAATCCTACCACAAGGACCTACTCTTTGTAGGTTCTTTGTGAGTAACTTATTTCAAGACAATGTAGTGTTGTGTATGTGTACTCTGTAGATCCACAGACTCATAACAGCACACGCATAAAATGTGAAAATCTGAAAGTTAACTACTATCACCGAAAATATGATCAATGACAGGAACATATAATTATTGTTACAATACTCACTTCTTCAGAACTTTTTTTTTTTTTGAGGTTAAACAAAACAGCTTCTGACTTTACCATACTCCTCTAAAGTTTCTTTAATCAGGTAGAGTTGAAATTTTTTTATTGTCTAATGTCAAGATTTATTTCAGGACATCTGAATAAAGCTCATATTTTTTTTTCTTGTGTACAGTAGAGACAGCTAGGGTTAGGCGGTGCACACTTGCTTGGAGTGGAGGTCAGTTGTTTGCACATCTTATTATACCACTACCTTCTAAATAGGCATCCAAATGGAAAGGCACTTGATATGCTTTTTTTGTAAACAGGAAATTGCACAAAGAATAAAAGTGATATTTTTTAAAGAAGAATTCCTGAGTATTGCAATATTAACATGTTATTAAAAGTATGAGAAACACATTGAAAGATATTGGTACGGACTACATTCTTGCCTCATGCTAGCCTAACTTGATTTTCTTTGTTGAGTCTGCAACAACCCTCCCCATCGTTTGAAGTTGGTGGAGATGATTTTTCGTTCATCCTCATTCTTTTGTTCAACTGACATTTTAATATTAATATTTAGGTGCTCAACTTTACCCATAATGGAATGTACATCTGTGTAGTGTCAGAAATACACAATATATATCATAGAGGATCAACTATCAGAAGATATTGAGAAAGCTCAATAGTGGGCAGCCCAGGTGGCTCAGCAGTTTAGCACCGCCTTCAGCCCAGGTCGTGATCCTGGAGTCCCAGAATCGAGTCCCATGTCGGGCTCCCTGCATGGAGCCTGCTTCTCCCTCTGCCTGTGTCTCTGCCTCTGTGTGTGTGTGTGTGTGTGTGTGTGTGTGTGTCTCATGAATAAATAAATAAAATTTAAAAAAAGAGCTCAGTAGTAATACCAGCTTCTTTATATTAGGGATAACCTAACCTTCAGGATTCTCTGTATTATTATGTGACATTAATATGTTAATGTCCACATTAATTTTTTTAATGTAGCTCTTGTTTGTGTCCTTGGACTTACTTTAAACAAGCTTTTAACAGCCTAAATCTATAGATACAATCACTGATATCATCTGTCAGAGCTTTAATTATTTTTTCACTATGATTCTCCATGGTTACTCTACACTTAACATATGATGTTTTTTAAGAAAATCCATCCAAAAATATCTAAAATTTGTCTAAGTTACTCTGGTCAATTTATACATCAAAAGTCAATTGGCAATATGCAAATGTGTCTCTCAGTCAACAGACCTAGGTATGAAGGAAATTTAAGTTTATGTTCTCTTTTTTCAATTTAATAACTCAATCCCTTTGAGTTATTAATGACATTATCTTAGTCTTTGGGATGAAGGGTCGGAGGTTTTCCCTGATTTCTGATATCTCAGGTTTTGCCAAGGTTTAGAATGGCTTACATATTGTCAAGGATTTAAGGGACAAGAGGCTAGCTGACCTTTGAGTTATCAATTTGCAAGTCATAAACCATCACCTAAGATGCATGCAGTCTTTGGTGTTATGGCTTAAGTGTCATCACATCCCCAAGTTTATCTGTATTGTCCTCCCACCTTATCTTCTGGAGTTTAATAGTTTTACGTTTTATATTTAGATCCATTATCTATTTTGAGTTGATTTTTATACGTTTATATTTAGGTCTATTATCTGTTTGCAGTACATTTTGTTCATTTTGTGAGGTTTGTGTCTAGTTGTTCCAGGACCAGTTAAAAGACTGCCTTTTCTTCATTACATTATCATTGTCCTTTGCCGAAGATCAGTTGGCTATGTTAAAGATAGGATAAAAGGGATTTCTGCATTGGCTGGAAGGAAGAACTCTGTCCTTAAAGAAAGAGATTTCTTTCAATGTTAAGATTTGACAATTTAATTGACTAATAAGATTGATATTAGTAAGCATTTCTTTAAATTTCATTTGTTTTCAAATATATTATTAAAAGTGGCCAATCCAGTGAAACTAAGCAAGTTTCTGCTTTCTCCAGGGAATATTAACCCAAGGAAACTTGGATTGCAAGTTTTCCTATTTCTCGCTCTTATACACAGCTTCTCAAGGTCTTCTAGTAAAATTCACTTGAGGAGACTAATGGCTATATATTTTCAAGACATCTATAGTGCAGAATTAGCTTCTATAATGCACTATGTACCTTGCTTATAAAATTCAACACTCCAAACTCTACTTCAGATCCTTTGGTGGCCTCTATATTGTCCACTAAAATTATTTCCTAATGGATAAATTCTTTTTTGCCACTAAACTTGTCGAGAGTTAAAAATCTCCTTCAGAGTAAAGAAGAGCTCCAAGAAAGGTATTTCCTAGGTTTTAAATCATTTTGCAAGTTTTACAGTAAAAAAGTAAACATATGAAACAGATAATTATCAAAACAAAACAGTCTAAAAACATTAAGAGTATAGACATCTTGAAAACTCACCTTAACCATAGTCCAGTTGTACAAAGTAGATCTGAAAATAGGAAAAAAAGGGGAAAATGCATGTGTCTCTTCAGCATTTTATATGATTTAATAATACAAAGTGATTCTTATGATTTTTGTAACACCTCATTTTATAAGTGGATGTTTCATCTTAAAACATGGAATCATTTTCCAAGTAAACATGAATACATAGTAAATTCTTTGAGGTACTAAGCATCTTGGAAGTGTACTTGTCTTTTTTTATTCACTCAAAAAATATCCATTGAAGGTCCAATAGTGTTACTTAGGACATGGGGGGAGGTAGGTTATAGATAACTGTTGATTGAACTGAGTTTACTTCTTCGGGCATTTTTTTCCAATATTTGCTCAACTTAATATACTATTCCATCTATCACTGCTGGCTCGATCCTGAAAGGGTAGCATTTTGGCATTGGCAGCCATGCAATGCTAGATTGGCTACCGTCTGCTCTAGGTTCTTTTTTCTCTTCTAAAGTTTACCAGCATTCAGATAAAGTTATCAGCTTCTGCTTAAACTCTTGTTTGTTCACATTTCAATCATTCCTGATTTGTGTTGAGTCCAGCTTTCTTTTCTGATTGCACATCCACATTTTTTCCACAGGAGAAAAATTACCTTGGAAATTGTTCTGGGTGAATTTTTCAAAAAATATATTAATATTTTGCATTTATAATACTCTATTTTAGAAACCTAAACTTTGTCATTGGGTCATTAGGCACTCCCTTCCCACTGGTCAATATGCCTTTGGCCCATTAAGCTTCAGTTGGATAAGCCAGTGATAACAGTTGAAACTAAACACAACAGTAACTTCCCTGATCATCAATATTTCAGTACAAGGGAAAAAAAGAGCTGTTGCTGCAGTATTCAGCACGGCACTCACTCTGCTAGGCCTGAGATAAGACTTAGCACAATGTCATAAGTAAGTAATGATCAAAGAAAGTCCACACTGCAAGATCCAGTTTGATACACATGAAAGCAAGTGTTGAATACAATGGAAACAGTCAATCACAAAACACAATCCAGAACATCCTGAACTCCTTCAGAATTGTTGAACAAGTTCTAATTTCACAAAACACCCAACGAGATCATCAATATTCAGAATTTAAATATTTCCGATGTAACACACAATATTTAGCACAGAGAATCGATTAACTTCTCATTCAACATATAAATTTATTTTTTTTAATTACAAGGAAAGCCATATCACTAAGAATTTCATTTTAAGTTTAAACATATATTGCAAGAATCACAAATTATGGCAACTCACTTAACAAAAATAAAAAATATTGATTGTTTCATAGACAGCAAACTCTACTTGAATCTATTTGGTGATACTCAAAAAAGAGGAAATCGTCTCTGCTTTCAAAGAATTTATAATCTAGTGCAGGGAAAAAAAAATAACCAGAGCTTAAAATGCAACTAGAAAACATTTATAAAGCATTAAGCCACAGCTAATATAATTAAGCCACAGTTAATATAATATAGCCACAGTTAATATAATTCAGTAATATGAAGCAAGAAAGGAGCAAAAAAGTGGTCAGAGTGGGTAGTGGAACATATAGTTATGGGTTGCAAAGCATTTTGAGATGAAAGATTGTAGCAGTTCCTCTTTATTCATGCAGAACTAGCTGAGTGCAGAAATCAAACTTTTTACCAGCAGGTCACAACACATGCGAGTCAGTTTAGTGGAACTACTAGGCGCTTTCAACGAAAACTCAAGAGCACGGTTTAGCATAGTTCTTGCTCTGAAGAAGCAAAGTTGAGCACTTTGCAAACCAAATAAAAGAATGCTATGGGAGACACATTGTCTCTTGGTGACCTTGATCTTTTTGCTGTCCCTTTCATGACCTGCCTTGCTATATGTCTCCTTTGCCATTTCAGTTGACTATCCAGCTTAGAGTAATATACCCCTTTCTAATTTCTGCTTTGCAGTTCCTGCTTTGAAACATTGAACCACTAACAGACGTCCTTTAGCGTGGCTTCAGGGCATGGAAACTCTTGGGAGAGACTTTTTATTTATTTTTTAAAAATATTTTATTTATTTATTCACGAGAGACACAAAGAGAGAGGCAGAAACATGGGCAGAGAGAGACTCCCTGAGGGGACCCCAATGCAGGACTCAATCCTAGGACCCTGGGACCACACCCTGAGCCAAAGGCAGATGCTCGACCACTGAGCCACTCAGGTGTCCCCAGAGAGTCTTTTCATAACTACAGTCCTGTCAAAGGTTTTGAACTATAACTTGACTAAAGTTTCCTGTAGTACTGATGTAGGCTTCAGAAAGACTCAACAAAGAAGTCTGTGTGTGTGTGTGTGTGTGTGTGTGTGTGTGTGTGTGTGTGTGTGTTTTCTGGGCTGTAAGTGGATATAGTATATGTATGAAATGTCTATGAAGAAGTTTCTGGAAGTTATATACAAATGTTAACCTCAGTTGAATGATATCAGAAAGCTTTGAGCTTCTTAGCAAAAATTTACAAATTTTCAAATTTCAAATTTACAAATGAATTTAAATTTGTTCTGTATTTCCTAGCCAAAAATAATAATATAATAATAATAATAATAATAATAACAAAAAGGTAAATCAACACTAGAATCTATACTTCCTTACTGTATGGTTATTATTACTATTATTTTCTTACAAAATAAACAGTTAATCTATTCTCATCAGGTTATATATCAATATTCTCACAAGGTTAACAAGTAAAATTGCCCTCAAATTTGGGATATGAACAAATTCAGGTTCTGATAGGTAGCCTTATCCGTGTTCCACACATTTTTTTTTTAGATAAAAGCTATTGATCATACTTGATGATTGCTCCTAACCCTGGAATCAAAAAGTCTGAAAAGTAATATTAGAGAGACACCTGGGTGGCTCAGTGGTTGAACATTTGCCTTCGGTTCAGGTCGTGATCCTGGGATCCAAGAGTCCTAGGATCAAGTCCTGCATCGGGTTCCCCATAGGGATCCTGCTTCTCCCTCCCCCTATGTCTCTGCCTCTCTCTCTGTCTCATGAACAAATAAAAAAAATATTTTTTTAAAGAGCAATATTAGAGAAAAAAAAACAGTTACCTTTCAACAAAACATTGCTAGTAATTTTCTTGTTAGGACTTCTTATATTTTTGGTCTTAGTATTACCTTTTTATACATTAACAGTCATGTCCTTATTTGATATATAGAACTATAAAAGTGAGGGCAATGGAGGGAAAGGACATGTGAGAGATGAGGGGGATCGTCTATTTTATGTACCACACTCTTCAGACATTTACTTATGACTACTGGATCTGTATTTCATACTGAACTTTCTTCTTTTAGCAGGAGACTTAAGATTTTCGCATTGGAATATTCACTCACCCTCTTCTTAAAATTCTGTATTCAGAATTGTTTTGTCTAAGTTTACCAACTGAAATATATTCTCATTCTATATTCATCATATAAAGAAAATTGTCTTCACGTTTTAGGATTGTTGAATCATGTTTAGTTATCCTGAATCCTTTTTTAAAAATAGTAGCTTTATTACTTCATTTTTCAAACATTCTTACGATTACATATCGTATATTATCTGAGAAAATAAAACAGTGCAAACAGTACCATGTTCTTTATTTAAAGTGGAAATGAAATTTTCTCCATATAAATCTTATGTAATTCTCATGGTATATCCTATTTCCTTTTTTTGGAATAAAGTTATAAACTACAACATCTTCATTGACAAACTACCTTATCTACAAAAAATAGATTTCACCTTATAATATTTATATGAGAATGAAGTGATGTCACGTATGTCTTGAATAATTTGAAATATGTTAAGCAGTTTTTATAGACTTTCTAGTAATTTTAAATGAATTAAAGGTGCAAATGGATTGTTTTAAGATAACATACAGAAAACTTGGTTAGTAAAAGAAATTGCTGAATATCACAGAGGAGTCAACCCCAAACATAGATATATTATATTATAATAGACATAACCGAGCATTAAAATATTTAGAAGTGTTACTTCTTTTGTCCATTTACAGCAACACTACATTAATCTAGAGTAGGGAAAATCTCACTTAAAAATATTAAACTTTTAACAATACTTACAGGGATAAAATTCTAAAACTCTAGCTACTTGAAATTAGACATTCAAATTAGACAAATTTCACTTAATATCAAAACAATGTTTCATATCACTGAGATTCATTATTGACACCAGAGTATTGTAACATATTTCCAGCTATCTGATCCCAAAAACTCAGTGATGTAAGCAGGGCACACAGATTATAATCTTTCTTTACCTCACCAAAGGGGCTCAGAGTTAATGACTGCATTGCTTTCACAGGACTAGCAGAGGGAAAGGTTGGGAAGGGAACAAAGCTATCAGTAGTCATAGGATTTCCTCAATTTTTGCCTTGGAAGTTTCATTCAATGACACTTATTAATCCTTTAAAAAATAACTCTTCATACAAAAGGAAAATAATTATGAATACAATATTCCCCTCCACATCTACATGATCTATATTTTCAGAACAAAGAAAATACACGTGGTTTTAAGGTATGCAGCTAGAAGTTCTTGTTTGTTAGTAGGCAGGTCTGCTTATTATCAAATATTCCCAGTTCCAAAATTAGTATTCATGTTTTTATTTCTCTTTGCATTAATCTGAATACTCAGCAAGATTTAATAGTTACTTTCAGCATTCAGTATGGGTTTTTTTCTCTGTGTGTGCTATATTTCTTAAGACACATAATCAGATGAAAGGCTTTGAGATAAAACACAAAAAAAAAGTTGAAGTATTTGCTGCGGTTCTGCTATTGTTGCATTTTAATTCCTATCAAAATCAATTACATTACCGAGCCCCTGGATAGAGAAGTCTGTATCTGCTGATGATTGAAAGGACAGTACACTTATTACATTGATATGGATAAGTCTTCCTTCCTCTCTCTCCAACCCTCACAGCAATCATTAACAATGAAGCCTTCATCACAATGGGCTGTCAGTGCTTTCCCCTCTATTAGAAGAAAAATATACCACCCATCTCCATGGAGAATAGGTAATGTAAGCTGAAAAATGTGGCGACGTGAAGCAAGGCATCACTTCAAGTTATTTTACCTAATTCCATTTGACATCTGGAAGAAAGTAATATTCATTTTATCTTACTATTGTAGATACTGGATGGGAACAATCAAGGCAATATATTCTGGACTTAAGAGGTAATACCGGCAAGGCCATCAAAAGTTTTCTGTTGTGACTGTGATTCAGTTTGACAGGTTTTATTGGTGCTGGTGGTGATCTTGGTGATGCTGGTATTGACTTGAGAATTTCCCAAGTTTTGTAGGATTTTGCAGATTAGAACCCATAATGCAACTGTAGAATCCTATTCTCAAGTTCAGATGTTAAAATGTTTAAAATGTTTAAATGTTTAATGCTAGAGAATACGAAATTAACATTTAAGTTATGTGTACTTTTGTTCTGTCTCCTTATTATTACCATCAAGAAAATGTTTTTTAAAAAATTTATTTGGGGGCACCTGGATGGTTCAGTGGTTGAGCAGCTGGTTTTTGCTCAGGTCTTGATCCTGGGGTCCTGGGATTGAGTCCCTCATCAAGCTCATCAAGCTCCCCTCAGGGAGCCTGCTTCTCCCTCTGCCTATGTCTCTGCTTTTCTCTGTGCTTCTCATGAATAAATAAAATCATAAAAAAATTCATATTTCAGATGTCAGTTGGGGATACTCATAAACAAATCAGATTAAATATAATGTGGCTAACTGCTATTCCCTGGAAATTACACTATAACTTACATTAGAGACATAACATTACTTCCTCTTAGTTGAAGGAAATGTGCCTAATAGCAAAACAAGCAGCCATAAAAGGTAGTGCATTCACTGTCATAAGAAATATTCAAAGACCAGATGACTACTCATCAAAAATGTCCTAATAAAAAAATGGAAATTTTTTGAGCAAAATCTTAGATGAATGAATTTACTCTGAAGTCCCTCCCTACCTTGTCATTCTATGCTTCTGTGAAAAAAAATAACATGATGTAAAAGATTAAAACTGGTCAAAATTACTCTAAGGCACTAAGAATTACCAGGAAGATATGTTTAAGATACAGAAGCAACAGAGTGCCTGAGTGGCTCAGTCAGTTGAGTGTTTGACTCTTGGTTTTGGCTCAGGTCATAATCTCAGGGTCATGAGATCGAGCCCCAGGTAGGGCTCTGCACTCAGAGTGGAGTCTTCTTGAAATTCTCTCTCTCCATCTCCTTCTTCCCCTCCCTTCCAACTCACTCATTCACTGACTCTCTCTCTCTCTCTCTCTCAAAATAAATAAATAAATAAAATCTTTTTAAAAATATAAAGAAGCAATTCATATCAAGCACTTGTATATGCCATAGCTTGTGACACTACTTAAAACAAAGAAAGAGAAACACACAAGTTTAAATCAGGAGAAATGTTTCTCTATTCTATTGCTAAAGCAATTTTCATACAGATTTCTAAGTGAAATTTGAGCAACATAAACATATAACCATAATGTACCATTTTCTTGCTGTCTTGATTAGAATTTAATACAGTGGCCTATATTCTATATTTAATTAATCACCAGAATTTACAAAACAGTCTTTCCAATTTGAGTGAGAAGGTATAAAACTCCATTTTATTCCTCTATATAGGTAGCCACTTTTACTTTGAAACAAACAAAAAAATGCCACTGCCAGAAAATTTACTTTACTGGTACTTTAAGGTCAACAATTTAATTTTATGTAAGCACTTTCCTTTCTCTTATTTCCATATCTTCATTATAGCTCACTTTCACATAAAGCTAAATGTACTCTTTCATCACCAAGGCAGTAAAAAGGTTAATTTAAAGCAAGAGAAAGA
The DNA here is from genome assembly GCF_003254725.2 of Canis lupus dingo. NCBI lineage: Eukaryota > Metazoa > Chordata > Mammalia > Carnivora > Canidae > Canis > Canis lupus. The sequence continues at coordinate 4,731,709 of NC_064258.1, forward strand.
AAGAAAAAAATAAGTCAGCACTTTACCATGGCCCAATCTTGAGTTCTCTTCAACTGCTTTATTTGTCTCACCATTTTCATTCTGAAATATTCCAAACACCCCAAAATAGACTAATAAAGTGAAGACCGGAGTACCAATCATTCTGCTCTGCTTAATCCTGACATCTGGCAAACCTGCTTCATATTTTTAAAATCAATAAAACATTATTTAGGGAGCCGGCCCCTCCCTCTGTCATGAGGAATCTGATTTTCAATCTCAGACACAGGTTTGTGCTGTTGCTACTGAGTATTTATATGCAACTCAGAAGAAGGCCTACACAAAGACGTCCACACGCATCGCCTTATTTAATCTTTAGAAAAATCTTCTGCATTATAGTTATTATTATTCTTATTTTTCAGATAAGGCCAAAACTAAGGCTGCCAGAGTTTAAGGAATTCCCATGAACCCATAGTGGCAAAAATAGAATCAAACAGAGGTCTTTTGCAGATTTCATTACCGTGTCCTACTTATTGCCTGTTTTTATGTAACTATAAGGAAGCTTTAGGACTTTTCAGGTGTTTCCTGGAAAGTAGAACTCCTTTTAAAATGTAGATAATATTATAAAACAGGCTTATACTTATTGTGCAGAGTCACTTTCTGTTTTAAAAATCATTTCTACAGGGCGAATTCGGAATTCCCAACTGCTTTCTACAAAACCATTTGCAAAATAGGGGATTGAGAGAGAAAGGTGCGGGGTGGGGGTGAGGGGGCAGTGGGGAGGGAAGGAGAGAGAAAGAGAAGAAGGAGGAGGAGGGAGAGAGAGAAGGAGGGAGGGAGGGAAATAGAACTGTTTTGTTACTAACAGCAGAATGAGAACATCAGTCAATTTCCTTCAGTGTAGAGAGAGCTGTATAATAAATTCAAGTGTCCCATATTAGAGATGGGCTATTTTATACTCTGCCCATTTTGCCTAAGAGTGCGGAGTCTCAAATGCACAACATGAACAGTCACAGCTGTTATTTCCACTATTTCAGAAACTCCAACCCTAAAATAAATCCCACGCTTAATTAGCAATTCAAATACTGCATAAAATATTTCTATGCTCCAATTTTTTCAGCTGATAAAAATTCAGGTTTTTTAATAAAAAGGAAGACAACTAAAATATTATAAGTCCAAGGAGAATGCAGGAATAAAATTGATTTTAATTGTAATTTTTCCCCTAAAGGAAAAACATTTTCCTCATGTAAAGTATGTTTAGGGATCACTAAAATTTTTGCAATTGCTTAACAGCTGCCTGGCAGCTTCACAAAAGAAAAAAAAATAATAAAGTGGGTATTTGGGGGGAAAAGTTTTGAAAACTGTCAAAAGTATATGCTGTAAACTATTAAAACATGAAACTGCCTGCTGCTTTTAATTCCATACATGAGAGATTATTCTCCAACACAGAGATGAAGCACCTGTACGTGTATATATTGAATTTCTCCCATTAGTATTGGCTAAGAAGTCATCCAAGATGTCTTCAAGACATTTCTTTTCCTTGGTTCTATTCACATTATGCTCTAAACCCAGAAGAAGACGAAGTTCCATGTAGGTTTTTTGGTCAGGAAATTTTAGAAAAATCACTCCGAAGCTTTTCTCATTTTGCTAAGCCTACAAATACATGTGTTTGGGGAGACATTTGCTACACTGTCAATTAGTACTCATAGTAGCCATGTGTGACTCAAGTCTAATGGCCATTAAACACTAAAATAGTAAGGAGGTCGTTGAAACTCTCAGTTGACTAAATTATCTTCCCTGGGGCAGTCTTTTCTTTAGTGCTTGCATTAGTTTCTCGTCATCATTCACAGTGAAATTCAGGTGACAACCCCTGGTGCTTCTTAAACCTTTTCTAATTATACTGCTCCAGGTGTTCTGGTGGACTTGGGTTCTGTTCAAATATATCTTGAATGTTAGGAACGGAACGGTTCTAGTGGTGTGAATTGAGTGAAACTGTGTCTTCACTTCCTCGAGTTTTCCACTTTGTCATTATTCTGTTTATTTTTGAGGTAAAGATGGAACACTTCAGAAGCGATGGTTCTTTCCCCTCCGAGAGCACTGCAGAGTCCTTACTAACTAACTGGCTGGAGAAGACTGTTCCCTGTTTCTTGAGAATTATGCATGGTGACAATTTGTCACAAAACAACTGTGAACTTCCAGAATCTCTAGAAATCACTATTTGGTATTGTCATGTAGCCATCTAGGCAGTCATCTATGCAGCTTTAGCTATTATGCCAGGTGTTTTACTCCTTGGTGTTTCACCAGCTGTCCTCTGGGGTATCCAAAGTTAGTGACTCTATCTTTTGAAAATAACTTGGCCAGGCTCATGCCATTATACTTTCTGTCTACTACCTACCCAGTGGACAATTATGGCTTTTACATGGGCAAAGAAAAACAAATAAAGGCAGAAAGCAGAGCCAAATTAAAATTAGTGGTAGCTTCCCAGTATGGAATTCTACATTAGTGAAATATATTGGAAAGAGTGTCAGCTAACTATCTTACACGACAGGAACAGTGTAAACTGATTAAGTCATGGAGGGGGAATGAACAAGATGCACCAGCCAGACGGCTACCACTTAAAGTTGTCATTCATAAGCAGCTGATATTCTGAGAGAAAAACATGGTGTAGTGCAGTTTTACTGGGGACAAATGGAGTGAATTGTATGTATGCAGTTTAAATCCCTCTCAAGGAATTTTTCAGAAAATGTATAGTAATAAATTCCATATTTGAACAAGCCTAAATCTTTACTAATAAAAAATATATCTGTCCATGCATCCAACTAAATAAATGTTAAACAGATATTTAAGGGCTATAAGATTTTGGAGGAAGCCAAAAAAATTAATGTAACATATCTCATTACCAGTTCAGTCTTGATCCTGTCAGAATTAGACATAGAATTCCCACTTAAAAAGAAAAAAAGAGTTATCTATTTATTTTAGAGAGAGATAGAGTGTGCAAGCCAAGAGTTGAGGGAGGAGCAGAGAGAGAGAATTTTCAAGCAGACTCTGCACTGAGTGCTGAGCTCAACATGGGGCTTGACCTCATGACCCTGAGATCATGACCTGAACCCAAACCAAGAGTCAGACTCTTAACAGACTGAGCCACTCACATGACCCAAATTCTCATATTTTGGTCCTCAAAAGGAGACCATAGCTTTACCATTTTTTATATTCTGAATGACACAGAGATGTCCTATCTGTCCTATCCTAATAGGACGACCCTAATTCCCACTATCTGAAAGCTACAGCAATGAGATGCCATTTGTAATTTTTTTATAATCTGAGGGAAAATTATACCATCATATGTAAAATACACTTATCTTTGTTATAACTATACAAAGAGTTATAAGTGCCCTTATTTTTGTAAATGTATTCTGTTGTATTTTGAGAACTTTTATATTGGATGTAATTCTTTTTTTTAAGATTTTATTTATTATTTATTCATGATAGACACAGAGAAAGAGAGAGAAAGACAGAGACACAGGCAGAGGGAGAAGCAGGCTCCATGCTGGGAGCCCCAAGCGGGACTCCATCCCAGGACTCCAGGATCACGCCCTGGGCCAAAGGCAGGCACCGAACCGCTGAGCCACCCAGGGATCCCTACTGGATGTAATTCTAACATCACTAACACTGCTTTCTAAAAATTCATATTGAAGACAATGCAGCTTTGCCCAAAGATGTGTTTTTTGCAATTGTAAAGTATGAACTAAATTATGAATAACTATAGCCCAGTGAATGAAAGCAGCTTTAATATGTTACTAAAGCCTAAGAGGAAAAGCATCCCTGTCACGTTTATAATATTAACAAAGAAGCTAAAATGTGTAAAATCTGCCTCACATTTTTTGATATGTCCTAATGATGCCAATTCTCAGTTTATAAGACAAACATCTCCATCATTCTGCAAATAATTTAGTAGTTTTTCATTTAAGTGGTCATATTTGTTCCTTTGGATCTCAGAGGGCCTCTTTCCTTATCCCATTTGGTGACTCAATCACCACCATCCATCGTCTCTAACTGTTCAGCCTCCCCTGGGCCTGTGACCCAGAGCCCCTTCCAAGGAGGCAACAGACTGGGGCACGCTGTGAACAGTTTTTCTGTGAACCCAAATCTTATTAATTTAGCACATTCATCCAGATGTAGAACACTTTCCTGCAACTCTGAAAAGGTGCAGCACTGTAAAAAAAAAAAAAATAGGCAAATTGTCCAAAGGAATACAGAGCATGTTTATGAAGTGAAATCGCTCTTCTGGAAGTGTATTAAATAGGATCCTGGTGAGGCAGCACTATATTGGGGGTATATGTTTGTTTCAACATTTGTATCATACTAATTGAGATACTTTAATTAATATTAATAAATTAAATTAATCATTAATTATTAATAAATTAATTAATAGTTTTAATTGAGAAACTACCTTTCTCTTCATTATTTAAAAGTTTTTATTTTGAAGTAATTCTAGACTTGCAGGAAGCTGCAACAAAAATAATACAGAATCCTGTGAATCTTCATCAGGTCGCCCAATGTTAACAAGTCACACAACCTTAGTATAATAATTACTTGAAACCAGGAAGTTGATGCTGGTTCAATATTGTTAACTAGACTACAAATCTTACTCAGATTTCACCAGTTAACACATGCAACTTTTAGCATGTGTGTAGAATGTTACACAATTTTATCACATGTATATGCTCATGTAACCACAACCAAAATAAAGATGCAGAACTGTTCCATTACACAAAGTAGCTCCCCTCCCCTTGTCCCTACTAACCACTACACTGCTCTTCATCTCTATCCTTTTGTTACTGCAAGAATGTTATATAAATGGATTCATGTGCATATGACTTTTTGAGGGCAACTTATTGCCTTCATTTTGTCTCAATGGTTTTGTTTTCAAGTGTGCTCATGTCCTGAAATATCAAAAGTGAAGACGCTTTAGAAAGGGGTAAATTCCTATGTATTTCTGCTAATGCTCTAAAACCAGATGGGAGGCCAACATGCTAATATCATTTACATAGGATTTATATCTTTTGGCAAATACATGGGAAGTTAAAAACATGGCACCTTCTTCAGTCCTGAACTTCCTCAATTTCTGATGTAAACTTGAGAATTCACCGTTGAGTAGTTGACCTGTATATAACTTTTGTGACTGACTGTTTTTACTCAAGTGTATTGGCCTTGAAATCCTTCCAAGTTGTACTGGGCATCTGTAGTTTGTTTCCTGTTATTGCTGAGTAGTGTTCCATTGTATGGATGTACCATAATATGCCTAGCCATTCACCCTTTGGAGGACTTTTGAGTTGTTTCCAGTTTGAGGCTATCTGGGTGCTATGAACATTCACATGCAGATTTTTTGTGAATGTATGTGTTCATATTTCTAGGATAAATGCCTACAAGTGCAATGGTGGAAATAATTGTTTATGAGGGGGATAATAAGCCTAAATTAACTTTAGCTGTATACATAGCGTTAAGAACAAAAATCATAATAAAAGTAAAAGGAGTTAATAATGAGATTGAACTTAATGCTAAACAAAAATAACATGGAAAGGGATGGGACTTTGTCTATAGATGAGTGAAGAGGTTGGCAAATCTTCTCCCACAAAACAGGTATAAAACTACACACACAAAAAAACAAACAAACAAACAAACAAACAACAACAACAAAAAAAAAAGAAAAAACTACACAAAAATTTCCCAAAACAACCATATCAGAGATCTGGATATCAACAAAAAGCAAACATCAAATTGAGAAGCCATGATTCACACAGCACTGCTGAACTTCAGGTAAGAGCTGTGGGTGTCTACTTCATTTATGCCTGGGGCTCCCGCTACCTCCCACATCACCTGGAACAGCATGGTTATCCTACTGAGCCATGGCTGGTTATGCCCACCAGAGGCAAATTGGCCAGAGGAGATGAACACCCTTCCACTCCAGGATGCACTCAGATGCACTGTCAGTGCGAGTAGCAAATCCAGGAGAAAATTATGGGCACAACCTTCGGCAACCTTAGCCTGAGAATGTAGTCCCAGTTAAGTCACAGAGTAGACTAGAGGAAGAGCCAGAAATTTAACAAGGTGATCTTGAAACTGATGGACCCATAGAGGCTTCATAATCTCTCCATTCATCTCAGGCACTTATCTCAGGTGTGTGTAGGGAAGATGTGAGAGGATGCAGCGAAACTATAAAACAGAGGCAATTTAAAAAATCACCTGAATTTTGGACACATTTTCAAACCCACACACTGATCTATCATCAGACGATGGAATCTTATCCCTCAGAGCATTTCAGCACAACAGCACAGCCTACAGTGAATCACTGGCTGGTCACAAAGACATCCCGGAAATTCGCCTAAATTTAAGCAATCATCATCACCATCATCTAAGGAGAGACATCAGTGATTGTACAGCACAGAGGAGAAAGAATCCACAGGCTAAGTCCACTCAAGTTACTTTTAAAATAAATAAGCAAACAACAAAGCAAAAGCAACAATCCTCAAGGGGAAAAAAATCAGAATATGGAGTTACTAAATGACCTAAAATGTCCAGTTTTCAACAAAATAAGATGAAAAGGCAAAGAAGTAGTAATCTGACCTATTTCTCAGTAAAAAAAGTAATCAGTAGAAATTGTCATTGAGTGGAACAAGATATTTGATTTGGCAGACAAAGATTTCAAAGCAGATACAACAAAAATATTTAAGCAATTAAAGGTAACCAAGTTTAAAATAATAAAGAAATATATGATTATAATAACACAATAAAGAATATCAATAAAGCAAAAGAAACAAATGCAAATTCTAGATGTGAAATGTACAATAATTTTAATGAAAAATTCACTAGATGGGCTCAAGAGTAGACTTGAAATGACATGACAAATAATCAAGTGAACTTGAACATGGATGCATAGAAACCATCCAATCTACAGAACAACAGCAACAACAAATTGGAAAGGGAATGCAGGACCTGTGGGATAACAGCAAATGTACCAACATATATGTAATGGGAGTCCCAGAGATGAGAAGAGAGAGAGAAAAGAGCCAAAAAGACAAAAAAGAAACAAAAAAGAAAAAGAAAAGAAAAAAAAAAGAGGAGAAAAAAAAAAAAAACTAATAGAAAACTTCTCAATCTCGATGAATATTTCCAAAGTTCCATTCTTCCAGTCTCTGATTTTGTTAGGTATTTCAGTCCTTTTGCTTTTAATGTAATTATCTATGTGTTTGGATTTAGATCTACCACTTAATTATTTTTTTCCTTTGTATTACATGCTATCTTATTCCTTTGGGTTATTTGGAAATCTTTAGCATTCCATTTTAATTAATTAAGTTTGATTTTGACTATACATCTTTTATATTTTTAATGGCTTCTCTAGGGATTATGAAATGCATATGTAATTTTACAATCTATTTAGAATCAGAATTTTGCCACTTTAATTATAGTGTGGAAATACTATCACTTTCTAGGTCCTTTTATACTCTAATTGTCATATAAATTACATATACATACACTGGAACCATTAAACTCATATTAAAGAACTGAAGAGAAGAATACCTATTCTGTGTACCCAGTATTTACCTTTTCTGTTGTGTATCCTTCCTTAGTGATATTCCAAGCTTCCTTCCAGTTATCATTTCCTTTTATCTTAAAAGCTCTCTTTGGTAGTTATTGTAAGTCAGTTTGGCTGGCTACATATTCTCTTAGTTTTCCTTCAACTGAGAATGTTTTATTTTATCTTCATAGCTGAAGGATATTTTCACTGGACATGGCATTCTGGGTTAACAGGGTTTTTAGCACTAGAAATTTAGTGCCACTCTGTTCTGGACCATTCACTCATTAGAATCTTGGTTCCCTTAAAAATGAAGGTGTCATTTTCCAGGGGTTGCTTTCAAGGTTTATTTGTCTTTAGTTTTCTGTGGTTTGATTATGTAGAAGCATAGATTATTTGGATTTCCTACTGATGGTTCGCCTTCTGTAGGCTGTGGTTTCAACGAGTTCAATTTTTAAAGCTTTTTTATATGTTTACTACCCAGGTGTTTACCAGCTATTGGTGAGTCTGTGCCATAGATTACAACTGCATAACATGCTAAAGACTACAAATATGTCACATTAAGTTATCAGGATCAATAAACCTAGGTCTGCCCTCAAGAACATCTTAGCCTAATAACAAAATCAAGCATGGAAATAACACCAACATATAGTTTGTAGATATGTACAAAGTTAACACAGAAAACAGAGGAACTAAAAGAAGAAATCTATGGGTCAATGTCAGTAGAATTCATTTTCCTTAAATGCAGTATAAATTTTTAAAATTTTATATTAAAATGTACATTTCCATCTATTGAAATGGTTTCCATACTGTTATTTGACCTGTACAGAAATAATTTCAAAAGCTTTGACTTAGATCATCATAGCATAATCATCCTTACCTTAGCTAACAAACATGACAGGGAACACTGAAAATGCCATGGACAAGAAATATTTCTAACAGTAATTTGATTAGCAGGTGCTCAATATTCACTAAAAGAATATTTCCAGGAAAATCCTAAATTACTGAAATATTTCTGACTGCATTTGCCCTACACATCTTGTAAGCTTTATCAATCACCTCATATATAACCCCAAAAATACTGCCTAGCATAAACAGCTATAATTTTCTGTCACTGTCATGAATGTGTTTTGTTTTGTCTTGCTATATGCATAACATTTTTAAAGTACTTATTATTGCTAAGACTCAAACTTGGACCATCTTCTAGAAGTATTTTGCCTTCCCTCTACTACGTACTTCTCTTCTACTATGTCCCTTTGAGTATGTAATTGTGTTGGATATATATATATTATATTATATTATATTATATTATATTATATTATATTATATTATAATTATTATAATAATATATTATATTAATATATATTATTATTAAGAATATATATATTCATGCTTTACTTAACTCTGGATTTTCTTCAATACTCACCCACATAGTGTCCCTAAGAGCAAGACTAATTCTAAAAAAAAAAGGAGGGGTGGAAAGGAAAATCATAGCTGCCAAAGTATAAATTATACATAGGGTATTGGATACATTTGTTCATGTTGGTGAATTTGGGATTCATAACATAAACTAAAGAAAAATCCATCATAGCAAGGAATGGTAAAGCATAGAAATTTACTCCTTATTTATAATAACAAAACACAATTTCATGTCTGAGGAGGGAATTCAGTTGTCTCTATTTAATGTTATTTGTTTAGTAAGCTTTTAAATAATACGCAGTTTCTTTAACACATAACTCCAAATGCATATAGGGATTGCTCTCCCACTCAAATGGTACTGCTAAGTTAAACTATTGATCTGTAGTGTTTTAATAACAGCGTTTGAGTTTACCAATAAATTACAATATAGGTGTTTAGGTTTAAAGCCTACATCGTGAGGTGAATGTGCGAATAATGCATGAGGATATCTGCAAAATTCTATTTATAAATGTCTTTCTCTTAACAAGGCTAGATAGAGATAACATTTTTATATGGTTTCTAAGTGCTTAACCAGTTACATCCCTGAAGTCTATTCTTAGGAATTTAATGTGTATTAGAACAACTTGCCTTTTTATTCCAGTATTTATCTGAATACACTAATTCCTATTTTTGTACCACAGGAGTTGAATTTAACAATTCAGCTAATTTTCATATGGCATTATTTTGTGCTAGCAAGATTCTTTCTTCTTCTTCACTGTCATCACAGTTTTGATCCATGGCCAGAATAAATATATTGATTGATCTGACATTAGTAGATTTGGCTTCTCCTTACGTAAAATATTTAAGAATTTAGTTGGAAAAGTGCTCTGTCATCCAAAAGAAAAACTATACTAAAAACAAAAATTAACGCAAGTGACTAAAAGTCATTAACAAAAAAATAAATTATGAAAGTCATAGCTCAAAAGTAAATACCTAGTACAGAAGATACTGTCATTTCTAGACGTAAGAGAATATTGTTCTAGCACACAAGGATATGTGAAAAAAACTCTTCAAAAACAAGTGTATTGGCTCACATTTCTACCAACAGAGGACAAGAATAAGGTAAAAGATAAGATGTGAAAGCATTTCAATAAAATTCAAAAGCCCTTTCTTTCACTCGGGCATGAGATCCTATTCCCTCTCAACAACTCTAATATTTGCCATAATAATTCTCTCTCCTACAGAATCAGTTTCTTCCTCCTTTATGACTATTCTAATTAGCACAGAAATATGCTGTGCTTTTCCCTCATTAAAAAAAAAAAAAAGAAAAATCTCCTCTGGCCCCACCTTCTCATCAGCTGCAATTCCCTGTTGTTGCTCATCAAAGAGCTGTCCAAACTCAATTTATCCTGCTCCTCTCTTTCTACTCTCTTTTAAAACCACTCCATGTAAGCAAACATCTCATACCTGAACAAAACTAATTTTGTTGAAGTCACCAACCTTCAGTCTCTTAAATCCAATAGTCAATTCTTATTCTGCATCTCACCTGACCCACTAGCAATACTTGACACCCATCACCCCTTCCTTGATTCCTTCCTTCTCCTTGATATACTCTCTTTGATTTTCAGAACACTACAGCCTCTTAATATCCTCTTATCATGCTGTTCTCTTCTTATCAAGTCTCCTGTTCTTATTCCTCCTTTCTGCCTGACCTCTTAAAATTATAGTGCTCCAAGACTCAGCCTTTGATTCTCTAGTCCATCTATACTCACTACACTGGTATTTCTATACAGTCCCTTGGATCTGTCCTCATGCCAACAAATTCCAAATTCATATCTGTAGCCCATACCTCTCTTTTAACTCCAAACTCATATTTCAAATCTTGACTCGTTTCCACTTGGGTATCCAGTAAATATCTGTAAGTGAATATCTAAAAAAAATTATACTTGAATATTTAATAAACTTTTCCATTTGGATAGCTCATATTTCAAATTTAACATAATCCTAACTGAAACTCTGATATTTCCTAAAACTGTTTTTACCTGCATTCTTCATCTTAGTTGACAGCTCCATCTTTCTAATTGCTCAAGCCAAAAAATTTAGATTCATCCTTGAGTTTTTTCCCTTGCAACTATAACCAATCCTTCAAAAACTTCTCTTGGCTATATCTTCAAAATACATCAACAATTTGCCCACTACTCACATTTTGTCTTTAACACTTTAGTACAATCCGCTTTTGGTTTTTTGTTGTTTGGGGGGGGGGGGGGGATTGTTTGTTTGGTTTGGTTTGGTTTGGTTTGGTTTGGATCATTGCAGTAGCCTCCTAACCAGGTCCTAGCTTCCTTCCTTGCCGCATTCAAGTATTCTCAATAAAGCATTTAAAGTGATTTTTTTTAAGAATGCGAGCCATAGGGATCCCTGGGTGGCGCAGTGGTTTGGTGCCTGCCTTTGGCCCAGGGCGCGATCCTGGAGACCCGGGATCGAATCCCACGTCGGGCTCCCAGTGTATGGAGCCTGCTTCTCCCTCTGCCTATGTCTCTGCCTCTCTCTCTCTCTCTCTCTCTCTCTGTGACTATCATAAATAAATAAAGAATTAAAAAAAAAAGAATGCGAGCCATATTCTTATGTCAAGCCTAGCACAAAGTTATCAAATGTTTCTCCCTTCCTTTCAGAGGAAAATCTGAAATATTTACAATAATTGTGTGTCCCTACCTAACTTCTCTCCTACTCTGCCTAGCCCTCTTACCTCCTTTCCTCTCACTCTCCCCCTTGCTTCGTCCATCCTAGCTCCACTGCTCCTTTGCTGTTCCTAGACTATTCCAATTATTGCCTTTGCCCTATTCTTTACCTACAATCTTCTTTTCCTAGACAGCTGCATAGCAACCTCTTGGCTCAAACAGTACATTCTTAGTGAGATCTTCCATAAACTTATTTAAAATTGAATTTCTACATTCCATAATCAACATTTCTGATCTCTTTTATCTTGCTCTATCTGTGTAAGAAGTACTTGTTTTCTAAGATTCTATATAACTTACTTATATAGTTAAGTACAGGGCTTTTGTATCTGCTTTGTTTACTCATGCATCTCATTCACTAGAACAGTTAACAAAGAGTGTTAACATATAGTAAGTACTCAATAAATATTTGTTAAATTAATGACATGTGAACAGTTTTAATCTGTGTGTTCAGTAGGATATTTCTCAGATTCTACTGGGCACCAGACCTAGGGAGCACTTACCACATGTCTACAATAATAATGTAAAAATTTAAAGGGGTATCTGTTCACTAGAGAATCAATGATCCAAATTTGAATTTAACTCTATATGCATTTCCTCTTCAATTTTCAATATTTATTCAAACTCATTAATCTCCATTTATTTCTTTTGTACCTTCTGTGCATTTTATATAGGGAAGAATTAGAATCCCTCTCCAAAATTAGAAATGAGTGAGTGTATACTTATATTTGAACTCTAATTCTAAGATTTGAATTGTCCTATGACAACCATAATAAGAACCAAATATGGCAAACATAACTTGCAAGGTTTTACATTAAAGAAAGCCATAATAAAATAGAACAAGTGTAAAGCTTGCTTTGCCAGACTGAGTGGACTGTAAGAAGACAAAGGTAGTATAAATAAATCAGATACCAGGTCCTTGCTCTACCTGTCTTTCAGGGCCAGTAGAAATGTATGGGAAAACCGAAGAATATACAGATCTAAGACTTAATTAGTCAGGAGTAGCAGAGAAAGAAAAGTAGGAAAGGTTCCAGAAGGCCCATAAGAGCATCCTATCCATGTTTGGTACAATTCTTAAATGACTGCCAAAGTTACCCTACTCTATTCTTTGAAAACTATGAATGTGATACAACAGCATGCCCCTGAATATGTTATGTTATTTGGCAAAAAAAAAAAATCTCTTTGTAGATGCTATATAGCTTCCCTCTAGGGGAAGAGCACAATTCCTGGCTAACAACCCAGCAAGGAAAAGGGACCTCAGTCCTACAACCACAAAGAACTAAATTCTGCCAACACTGTGAATGACCTTGGAAGCAGTCTCTTCCTAAGTCTCTGGAAGAAAGATAGCCTCGTGTATATCAAATTTAGATGGTTTAGATGATGAGAACTTAGAATTTTGAGTTGATAAGATTTAGATGAGATTTTAGACTTGAAAATGATGCTGTAATAAAATGAAACGTTTCATGAAACGTACCATGAAATGGGGTAGATACATTTTGTTTTGGGAGGGACATGATTATATGGGGACCAGAAGGCAAACTGTGGTCCTCCCGAGATTCCACTCCCTTGGCTTTTTTTTTTTTTTAAGATTTTATTTATTTATTCATGAGACAGAGAGAGAGAGAGAGAGAGAGGCAGAGACATAAGCAGGCTCCATGCAGGGAGCCCCCTGTGGGAATCAATCCTGGGTCTCTAGGATCACACCCTGGACTGAAGGTGGCGCTAAACCACTGAGCCATCTGGGCTGCCCTCCCTTGGCTTTTCAAACACTAATCTAGGTACTGCTTTGAAGGAATTTTACAAATTAAAGTTCCAAGTCAATTGGTTTAAGATGGAAATTATTCAGGCAAGCCTGACCTAATCAGATAAAAGTATACAAAAGCTGACTATTCTGTTTTTGGTGGAACAGAAGAAATCATCAGAAAGATTTGAAGTATGGAAGGAACTTGGCATTCTGTGGCTGGTTTGAAGATGGAGAGAGTCACACAACAAGGAATGTAGGCAGCCTTACAGTTGGCCTTGGCCAACAGCCAGGAAGAAAGGGATCTCATCTTACAGCTGTAAGGAACTTAAGTCTATCATCAACCAGAATCCAGGGGCCAATTCACCAACTAAGGCCCCCTTCTCTCCATCCAGACATGGGTACACTAATTCACTCAGACATGGTCCTGAGGTATAGCAGGGAAAGGAATGAAAGAGAATGATTAATACAAAGGCTCTTGCATCCTACCAATCCTGGGAGTTAGATTTTAAGTTAAAATTCAAGTAGACAAATCACTTACAGTACAAAGAAACTCATTGACTCAGGAAATAAGGAGATGTGAGTCTTGACAGGATGAGCACTGGGTGTTATGCTATATGTTGGCAAATCGAACTCCAATAAAAAAAATATACAAAAACAAAAAACAAAACAAAACAAACAAACAAAAAAAAACAGAGATGTGCATAAGTAAAAGTTTGTCATCCAATAGACAGAAGTTTCAATTATTGGAAAAAAACACTTAATCTTTTTTGCATGAGTAGAGTGATTCAGTTCTTTACCTTGTTCCATTAGCATAGTAAATACCAATTCATGTGTGTCATTTATAGAAATGGAAACAAAATTAAGAGGACTGTGAAGATAGTTCATTTACCCAAAATAATTCTTAATTACAAGAGATATATAGACACCAGTAAATAAAAACGTTTCAAATATTTTATTATGCTTATTGTGACTAGGAGCGAAACCCAATAGAGTGCACTTTAATGAAAAGTTCAAAACCTTGAAAACAGTTCTTGCCTTTATCTCCCCACCTCTAATATTGAGCAAAATATTATGTGCCTATGGAGGTATGTAATGTGATAATGGGACAGGTTGTGTTTTATGAAGAGATTGTAAAACCTGCGAAAAGTTGCCCACAGCCAAAAGGAAATTAGGCTTAAAAAGCATATAGCTAGTTGAAAATAAGAATTTTAATAAAAATGAAAATACAGCCTATCTCCCTCTTTTATACTTCTTCTGGCTACCAGTGTTCTCACCCAGCCATGTTTCATTGTTACAACACTGATAAGCATGAAGAAAGTAGGTAAAAGTTTCTAGAGCTGGCAATTTTTTTTTTTAATTAAGCTACCTGAAACCTAGTATGACAGAAATAGTTCACTGATAGTATTAATTTGGCTGTCATATTAATGACATAATGACATAACTAAAAGTGGGTAATATTTTACATGTATTAGGATGAAATAATAATTAGTTTTCAGGTAGAGAAAATAACTGAGAATCTATCTCTCAATTCACAGCCATGAACACAGAGGATTAGAAAGAGTAATAGTTAATAGATATATTTCAACCAAGTGGAAAATCTGAAATTTAGGCCTATCCCTTTGATCCCATCTTTGTATACTTCACTCTACCAGATAGAAATGATTTATGAGAGAGTTTAAATGTTCTAAAGGGAAAAAATTAATTAAATGGTAACATTTACTTCCTTAAAGCGTTGATATTACCAATATTACTATTAAAATCAGGTAGCCAGCACTTCCAAGAGGGCTTCCTTTGTTCCTATCTTTAATAAAACAGGATGGAAAGGAACTTAATTAGTCAAGGGAAACTCCAGCTGTATCTGAATCTATCCAAATTGATTAAACAGGTTAGCCTTTCTCTAGTCTTGATGCATAATGAAATTCCTTTCTGCGGTGTGTAGTTCTCTTTGGTGATTTCATG
This sequence comes from Canis lupus dingo, assembly GCF_003254725.2. Taxonomy (NCBI): domain Eukaryota; kingdom Metazoa; phylum Chordata; class Mammalia; order Carnivora; family Canidae; genus Canis; species Canis lupus. The sequence goes on from NC_064258.1 coordinate 4,747,094, forward strand.
TTCTTATAGTAGTACTGACAGCTGGGACCTTTCAAGATATGCTCACAATTGTGGAGAGGTCCTCAAAGCCAGTTATTCTCCTAGAACAAAAGCTCCATTTTCATTACACCTACACACACACTTACGTACTCAAATACTGACACACTCCTCATGAGGAAAAACATTCTTTTTTTTGTTTTAAAGGAAGTAAAAAAAAAAAAAAAAAAAAAAAAAGGAAGTCAAATTTAGCTGGCTTTACAACCAAAGGAGTCCTAACTCATGGGTTAGTTTCTGTGCCTGCAATTGCTAACTTCTTTCTAATATTTCCCTATAGGGTAGAGGACGAGAATGAGGTCAAAACAGATAGTACCCCATAAGCTGACTTCATTCAATGGCCCCTAAGAATTGTGCTTTACCCACACCCAGGAATGCTGAATCCTAGGATAGGTTGGATGGTCGGAAACATGAATTGAATGCATACATGGTTTCGTCTTTCATCTACATGGTAATCTGCACAGACACAAGGGACAGAGCTGATGGAAGCATGTTTCATTGTGTTCAGCACAAAGTTAAATTTTAAAGACTGTAAAACAAAAGGAAGAATACACTCTATGGCAAAATCACAGAAGGAAGGCTAGTTCCGAGGCCTTCCATGTGGAATAAAGGGGAAATTAAAACATGTAAGAAAGACTCATCCTTTCTCATGAACATTTGTGCCTTATGTTATGGGGTAATTACAGGCAAGGACTCACGTAGGGCCATAAATCCACAGAAGCGTCATATGACTAGGAGATAATACAAAGCATTGGTTCCAAATAACACAGTAATGTGGTTTGCTCTGTCTGCAATCTTTAAATCTACTCCATTACAAGTAAGGATTTAGAGGTCTCTATAGGACACAGCCTCTATGCCTATACTGACAAGCGAGCTTTGAAATTATTAAGGCAGGCTTCCATGGGTGGTGGCATTGTGAGTGCATACTTAAAATTTTCACCTCCCAAGAAATGGTATCAGAGATCCAAGCTGAAAATGAAACTTTCTTCGAAGTGGCTGAAGCTTTAAAATCTACCTATCTAATATTCTCTCATGTAAATTTAGAGTCTGGTGATGGAGATTTAAATCCAAAAGGATGGCATTTGGGAAGGGAAGATGTGTCTGAATACATGACAGTAAGGACACCCCAAACCACAGCATGAGCTAGAGTCCATGAGGATGGATTGAAATATGTGTCAGTTCTTGTTGCCTATAATATTGAAGGTAAGGAAATCCTGCAGGGGAAGCTGGTGCCCTCCATTATGGAAGTGAACATACTTTTCTGGACCAGAAGAAGAAAAAGTTGAAAAGATCCAGAGGAAGGATGAGCACTTGCAGGATGAGAAGCTGTCCCATACCAATGACCTGAGCGAGCAGATGAGCTACAATACGGATGAGTTATAAAGTGGCTGCTGCCTTAATTCTGTCCTCCAAATCTCACTCACGAATCTCTCTTGTTGACTCTCTAGTTGGAAACATATACTGAATCTTTGAATATGGTATTTTTAGCTCAAACTGCTTTCCAATGAAAGAATGTAGTCTACGAGGTCCCAATAGAAAAGCTACACGATTATTGGAGTGGAATCTTAGTCACATATGGGAGAGGAAATAGGACATAGTTTCAACAACAGCCACAGAATATTTGTGTCTATTCTGATCATGGACATGGCAAGAATAATTTTTCCTAATTCTATGGAAATATCACTACCAAAATTAACTGTATATATATACATATACATATATACACATATATACATATATATGTAAACATATACATATGTATGTATATAGTATTGTTTGTGCATTGTGTTGTCAGATTTCATACACACACACACACACACACACACACTGTGAAACCATTACAACAATCAAGATAATAAAAATATCCATCATCCCCAAAGTTTACATGTGACTTTGCAGCCTCCCTTCATGCCTCTCTGTACTCCTGATTCCCAATTCTAGGCAACCTCAAATCTGCTTTCTGTCTCTACAGATCAATTTAAATTTTCTAGAATTTTATGTAAATGGAGTCATAGAGTATGTGCTCTTTCTTTGTCTGGCTTCTTCCCAGCGTAATTATGCTGAGATTCATCCATGTTGTTGGATATCACCAAAGTGCATTCAGTTTTTAATGGGACAGTAATATACTATTATATGAATGTATTACAATTTATTTAATTATTCAATTATTGATGGACATTTGGGTCATTCTTAGTTTTAGTACAAAGAAATTTTCTATGAACATTTGTATATGTGTCTTTGTGTGGAAACATGCTTCAGATAAATACCTAGGAGTGAATAGCCAAGTCACGCCATAGGTGTGTATATAAATGTTTTCTAAGATGCTTGTGCTTTTTCACATTCCCACTAACAAGATATAAGAGATGAGGTAGTTCCACACCTTTGCCATAATCGTTTTGATCAAGCTTCTTATTTCTATATTACACGTTCTACTGTGCAATGAGATCTCATTGTTGTTTTAAATTTGCATTTTCTTAATGACTAAAGAATGATGTTGAGCATCTTCTCAAGGGCTAAGCTTTAATGTATGTATCTTTTTGTTGAAATGTCTGTTCACATTTTTTCCTTATGTTCTATTTATGTTGTTTGCTAACCATAGGTCGTATTTCATCTTCACATGGTGAATAGAGGTCACCACCTGGGCCTAGAATTTTCTTTGTTTAGTAAAATTCAAATTGTTTAGTAGAAAAAGCACAATTCAAAAAAAAAAAAAAAAAGAAAAAGCACAATTCAGTTATCTATTTCTTTTTGAAGGAACTTTGGCACTTTGTGTCTTTCAAGGAATTTTTGTACTTCATCTCAGTTGTCATATATTAACATAAAGTTGTCCATGATATTCCCTTATCCTTAAACTCTGTAGTCTCTGTACTATTATTGTCTCCTCTCTCATTTCTGATATTGGTAAATTGTCTCACCTCTTCCCTTCAGGTTGGCTAGGGATTTATAAATTATATTAATTTTTTTTCAAAGAATCAGATTTTAGTCTCTTTAATTTTCTTTTTCTGATTTCTTATTTCTGTTCTTGCTTTTCTCCTGCCTTTAAATTGGTTTTATTTGGTTTAATTTGCTCTTCTTTTTAGAGTTTGGTTTTAGGTTGTTTTTTGTTTTGTTTTGTTTTTGCTTTTCTTTAAAAAAAAGATTAAATCAGTGACCTTAGAAACATGTCCTTCTTTTCTAAGATATATATATCCAGAATATTCCCTTATTATCTATACACATGCATACATGCATACACATATGCTATAAATTCTACTCCGAGCACTGCGTTACCTGCATTAAATAATTTTAATAGGCTTTGCTTTCATTCTTATTAGGTTTTAAGTGTATTTCAATCTCCCTTTTGAAGGGCTCCTGGGTGGCTCAGTCTGGTAAGTGTCTGCCTTCAGCTCTGCTCAGGTCATGATCCCAGAGTCCTGGGTTTTAGTCCCTCATGGGGCTCTCTGCTTTTCCCTCTACCCCTCCCCCTCTCATGCTTGGCATCTCTCAAATAAATAAATAAATAAATAAATAAATAAATAAATAAAATCTTTTTAAAAAATTTCCTTTTCAATTCCTTTTTTCTCCCCCATGAGTTAGTTAGAAATGTACTACTTCATTTCCAAATACTTGCAAATTTTCTAGCTGTCTTTCTATTATTGATTTCTAATTCCATTCCATTTGGTCATAAAATATATTTTATATGTTGAGACCTTTTAAAATTTATTGTGGGTTATTTTCTGGCCCAGAATATGTCTAAGTTGATAAATATTCCAAAAGTACTTGAAAAGAATATGTGATCTGTCCCTGGGGGTGAAATATTCTGTAAATATATCAGTTAGGTAAAGTTGATTACTAATGTTTCTAATGAGAAGTGTTACAGTATCTCACTGTAATTATGACTGTATCTATTTCTTTTTTAAAAAAGATTTTATTTACTTATTCATGAGAAACACGGAGAGAAGCAGAGAAAAGGCAGAGGGAGAAGCAGGCTCCCTGCAAGGGGCCCGGTGAGGGACTCAATTCTAGGACCCCAGGATCACACTCTGAGCTGAAGGCAGATGCTCAACCACTGAGCCACCCAGGTGTCCCATGACTGTATCTATTTCTTCTTGTTCTTCTATAAGTTCTTGCTTCCTGCACTTTGAAACTGCTGTTAGTTAAAAAATATTCAAAGTGCTCGTGCTCCTTTGATAAATTGACTCCTTTACCATTAGGAAGTGACTCTTTACTCCTGATTTTATTCTTTGATCTGAAATCCACTTTGATCATCACATTTTGCTCATGCTCACATTTTGCTCAGTGTTAGTGTGGTATATTCTCTTCCATCCTTGAATAGTTAACCTATTTGTGTTTTTCCATTTAAATTGGGTTTCTTACAGTCAACAAAACTAAAAGACAACCTACAGAATGGGAGAAGATATTTGCAAATGACCTATCAGATAAAGGGCTAGTATCCAAGATCTATAAAGACTTTATTCAACTCATCAGCAAAGAAACAATCCAATCATCAAATGGGCAAAAGACATGAACAGAAATCTCATAGAGGAAGACATAGACATGGCCAACATGCACATGAGAAAATGCTCTGCATCACTTGCCATCAGGGAAATACAAATCAAAACCACAATGAGATACCACCTCACACCAGTGAGAATGGGGAACATTAACAAGGCAGGAAACAAATGTTGGAGAGGATGCGGAGAAAAGGGAACCCTCCTGCACTGTTGGTGGGAATGTGAACTGGTGCAGCCACTCTGGAAAACTGTGTGGAGGTTCCTCAAAGAGTTAACAATGGATCCGCTCTATGACCCAGCAATTGCACTGGTGGAGATATACCCCAAAGATACAGATGCAGTGAAACGCTGGGACACCTGCACCCTGATGTTTATAGCAGCAATGTCCACAATAGCCAAACTGTGGAAGGAGCCTCGGTGTCCATCGAAAGATGAGTGGATAAAGAAGATGTGGTCTCTGTATACAATGGAATATTCCTCAGCCATTAGAAACGACAAATACCCACCATTTGCTTCAACGTGGATGGAACTGGAGGGTATTATGCTGAGTGAAATGAGTCAATCGGAGAAGGACAAACAGTGTATGTTCTCATTCATTTGGGGAATATAAATAATAGTGAAAGGGAATAAAGGGAAAAGGGTAGAAAATGAGTGGGAAATATCAGAGAGGGTGACAAAACATGAGAGACTCCTAACTGTGGGAAACGAACAAGGGGTAATGGAAGGGGTGGTGGGCGGGGAATTGGGGTGACTGGGTGACAGGCACTGAGTGGGGCACTTGATGGGATGAGCACTGGGTGTTATGCTATATGTTGGCATATCGAACTCCAATAAAAAATTTAAAAAAAAATAAATAAATTGGCTTTCTTTTAAGCAGTATATTCTTGAATCTTGCTTTTTAGCCAATCTGTACTTTTTAAAATCCAATCTTTATTGAGTATAATTCCTGAGTTCATTTAATGTCAACTGGTTTATTGGTCAAATTATTGTATTTTTAGCAGTTGCTTTAGCATTTATATTTTTTAGTGTATCTAGTGCTATATTCAAGTAATACTGCAGCGCTCACCATGGAAAAAACCCTTCACTCTGCCTTTTTGTTCTTATTGTCAGATATTTTTACATGTGTTATAAACCCAACAATCCATTATTATTATTTTTATTTGAAACAGTGATTATTTTTAGATATTATACATTTTAAATGACTTTTTATTTATCTACGTATTTACCATTTCTAGAACTTTTCTTTTTTAAAAAAATTTTAAAGCATTTATTTATTTATTCATGAGAGACACAGAAAGAGAGGCAGAGACACAAGCAGAGGGAGAAGCAGGCTCCATGCAGGGAGCCTGATGTGGAACTGGATCCCAGGTCTCCAGGATCACGCCCTGGGCTGAAGGCGGCGCTAAACCGCTGAGCCACCCGGGCTGCCTGAACTACTACTACTTCTTCTTTCTCCTCCTCCTCCTCCTCCTCCTCCTCCTCCTCCTCCTCCTCCTCCTCCTCTTTCTTCTTCTTCTTCTTCTTCTTCTTCTTCTTCTTCTTTCTTCTTTCTTCTTCCTTTCTTCCCATTTCTATATGTAGATCTCCATTGTCATCTCGTGTCACTTTCCTTCTGCCTGAAGAATCTCTTTTAATAGTTCCTTTGGTATAGATTTAATGGTGATGAGTTCCTTCAGTTTTTGTAGGAGTGAAAAAAAACCATTCCTGTTTTATTTTTGAAAAATATTCCTACTAGGGCACCTGAGTGGCTCAGTTGGTCAAATGTCTGTCCCTGGGTCCAGGAATCCAGCCCTGCATCATCAGATCAGGCTCCCTCCTCAGCAGAGAGCCTGCTTCTTTCTCTGCCTCTGCCCTTCCCCCCCAGCTTATGCACTCTGTCACCCTCTCTCCCCCACTAAATAAAATAAGATAAAATAAAATAAAATCTTAACAAAAACAAAACAATATATCCTAGGCCCAGCATCCATAAAGTTCCCCACAGCAAAACTAAGGCAGAGTCTAACTTAAAAATATACATGTTAAAGTTCCTAACATGACAAGAAAACAAGATCTTATCTTAAAAAAAAGAATCCATTTTTATTGGATAAAGAATGCAAGATGCAAAGATTTTCTTTCTGCTTTTCAGCAACTCTAAAGATATTACTCCTGTCATTATCTTTATTCTTCCTTACATATTATATTCTTCTGACTTTTTTTTCCAACTGCTTTTAATTTTTTTCCCTAATGGCTAATTTTAAGCAATTTGACTTTGATGTGCCTTAGTGTGCTTTACTTCATATTTCTTGTGCTTATGATGTGTTGAATTTATTAGGAAGTTTTCAGCTTTCATCAAATTTGGAGAATTAAAGCATTTGGTCATTATATCTTTTCTCTCTCTTTCCTCTCTTAGATGGACTGCAATTACATGTACATAAACCTCTCCGAAACTCTCCTCTAGTTGTTGCTGGGTTCATTTTCTTAGTTTCTTTTCTGTGTTTCAATGTAGATAGTTGCTAGTCCTGATATCAACTTCCCTGCTCTATGTGTCTGACCTGTTGTTATACCCATCAGAGTATTTGTCATCTCTGACATTGTAGTTTTCATCTCTAGAAGCTTAACTTGGGCTTTATCATATCCTTTATATCTCTACTTAACATGCATAATCTTTCTTCTTTCTTACATATACACCATATGAGTATAATAGCTGCTCTAATATTCTTGTCCTAATTCTATCATCTGTACCTTTCACAGGTTTGTTTCTACTGATTGATTTTTTCCCATCCTATTACGCATCATATTTTTCTGCTTCTTTGCATGCCTAGTAACTTTGGATCAGAAGTCAAACACTGTGAATTCTACCTTTTTTTGGACCCTGCATATTTTTATATTCCTGTAAATATTCTTCATCTTTATTCAGGAGTGTGGTAGACTTACTTGGAAACAGTTTGATCCTTTCAAAGCTTGCTCTTATACTCCTTTTGGTTGGACCAGACATGATCTTAGTCCAGAGCTAGTTTTGCTGCATTACGGAGGCAATTTACTTCTGTGTACTTTAACCCAAGTCCTTTAATTACAAAAATCGCAACCCCTCTGAATGATGCAAACAAGAACTATTGCCACTCTTGGTGACTTCTGTAAATTGTTTCCTCTAGTCCTTTTGCATATTCTTCTCCAGCCTTGGATAGTTGTCTCACGTGCAATCGATCAGTACTCAGCTAAAGACAAAAGGGAAACTTTGTAGATGCTCAGATCCTCACCCTCATACTTCTCTCTCTCTCTCTTTCTCTTTCTCTCTGTCACTTGGTACTCTGCTGGGCAAATTTAAATCACTTAGTCCCTCCTCCTTTCCTCAACTCAGTGAGTCCATGAAGCGGCAGTAACCTGAGCCAATCAGAGACTCACCTCTTTGTCTCCTCTCCCTCAGGGATCACCCTTCTGATGTCTAATGTCTAACAATCATAGTTATGTATACTCTTTCTATTTTTTATTGTTTCAAATGGAAGATAAGTCTGGTCTCTGTTACTTTATCTTCCAAAGAATATATTAAGACCTTCATTTCCATATAGTGCAAAGATCATCAGATTTAGAATCAGAATATCTAAATTCAAAATCTAATTGGCTTCTGACCAGCAGTGGCTTACTTTTTTACCAACTATAGCAACTTTGACAGATAATTTAATACATCACTCTAAAATGCCTTTCCCCTTTTACAAAATAAGGATAGTTATACATGTTATGAGGTATTTTGTGAAGGAAAATGAGCACTAAATTACATGAAGTTGTTGCTACTTTCACAGCTGAATTCTCTTTTCCAAAACCAGTCTTGTCTCCACAATTGTTTGCTTTTTTAAATATACACTTTAGGAATTGATTCTTGTTAATAAAGCACTCTAGAGGCTAGCATGACTTTCCTTACATCTTGTGGTTTTCCCCTTCCACATTTTCTTTTTTTTATATGAATTTATTTTTTATTGGTGTTTAAATTGCCAACTTATAGAATAACACCCAGTGCTCATCCCGTCAAGTGCCCACCTCAGTGCCCATCACCCAGTCACCCCCACTCCCCCGCCCACCTCCCCTTCCACCACCCCTAGTTCGTTTCCCAGAGTTAGGAGTCTTTCATGTTCTGTCTTCCTTTCTGATATTTCCCACTCATTTTTTCTCCTTTCCCCTTTATTCCCTTTCACTACCCTTTTCATATTTTCTGGCTGGATATCAGAACTCCATATTAGTCTTGAAGTATTTATACAACTTTCATCTAAAAATTGAGATAGTCTCCAGTTGCATTTAGAATCCGGCTATAAATAGCTCGGTAGAATGAATGCTTATAGCCATAGGCAGTTATATATTATTATTACTACCTGCATAAGGCAATTCTTAATTCTCCTTACACAAAGAAGTCCTTGCCACCTCAAAAGCAGTGTAAAATATTCAACAAATGTTATAGAATGAGAGCCAACTTTAGTCAATGTGCAGATAAGGAAACTTGGTTAGAACAAAACAAAACAGATCCTAGGTCGGAGATTTAAGTTTAGAAACGATTTTGCAAAAAAAAAAAATATAGTGGAAATACATGTTGATGACATTTACTTTCAATACTCTCTATGCCTTCTTACCTCCAGTGATTATCTTCCCTGGTATGTCTTTCCTGGTACTTTCATATTCCTCCCTCTCTCCCTTTGAAAATAGCTCTTGAAAAAAGGTTATGAAAAACTCCTACTATGGAAATGTCTGCTACAGAGAAGCCATTCCAAGAGATAATGTAGCATTTTTCTTTTTGGTTTCTTTTTTTTGTATGGGGTTAAAAAAGTAACACAGCCTTATTATTTTTTTCAGCTTAGTTCAGAAGAGGCATGCTTGGAACAAATGATCTGCAACATCATTTCTAATCTTGATTCTTCTATAACTCTCTGAATGAAGATTTGATGATAGAAATTCAACAGTTAGTTATCAAGGGATTCTGGTATAGAAATGATGAGAAAATTCACTGAAATATAATTTTCAGAGGTGTGCAAAATATAGGACCGAGAGTCAGGAAACAATTTTGAGACTGATTCTCGCTCAGAGTCCCAAAGCTCTCCTTGTAGACTTGGATAAAAATTTCTCAGAATGCAGTTTTCTCATTTGAAAAAACGTAAACAGTTAAAAAGCCAGGGATTATCTACAGCATTTAGCACAGAGAGTCCACATTGAAAATGTTCAATCTGTCTTTGTGAATTGAAATATCTTATTCAGTGTCTTGCAAAACTCTCCAGAGGAAGAAGCAACTTTCTTCTACTTATAAACTTTCACTAATTTTCAGACAAGAAAAATCAAGCCCCTTGAATAAAATGAATGTGAATAATTTTTATTTGTTTCTCTTCAATTTGAGATCCTAGAAAGATGGACTCAGGAAGACATCATAACAAAGAAAAAGAATTTATGTATTTTTTTATTTTTAAAAGATTTTATTTATTTATTTATTTATTTATTTATTTATTTATTTATGAAAGAGACAGAGAGAGCATTGAGAGAAAGGGCTGGGGAGTGGGGGCAGAAGGAGCAGGAGAAGCAGACTCCCCGCTCAGGGAGCCCTATGTTGGGCTTGATCCTAGGACCCTGAGATCATGACCTGAGCTGAAGGCAGATGCTTAACCAACTGAGTCACCAAGAACCCAAGAAAAAGTATTTATTAAAGTTGGTTAATTACAATCTAGATCAAAGTAAGTAATTTGGAAATATTATGTCATGTCTACTTCCACCAAAGTTAGGACAAAAGCTTTAGCTATTAAGACTTTAGGGAGCTTGCAATATTCTTTTCTCTTTTTTCTAGTAAGGGAAAGTTTATAGGTAGAACAATCTTAGGTCTTGCATGAAGCCTCCTTAAACCAGTTTTCAAAATTTCCAAAGAAATTTTTTTGGAAAGTAAATTTTCAAATGAAGTGAATATCTTAGGTTCAAACTACACTATATTATCCTGCCCTTAAACTAGGTGACAACCTAAAAAGTGATTTCTTTCTGCGGACATTATGATTTACTTCTTAATTGGCTGAGAAAATTCTCCTATATTTCTTCAAAAGAAAGCATGATATATTAGAGAAATTTTAAATATTTTAATATATTTAATTCCTTCCATGCTCACACTTAAAACAATGGTTATTGATAAACTATTAATTGGTTATTAAAGACAAATGTTATTAACTGCAAAAAGGCATCAACAATATTCTAGAGTTTGTGTATAAACCCGCTATTTCTGTGGATGTTTTGTTTTACTTCTACCTAAAAAAATTCTCTGCCAAACTCTCAATCCCATGTAAAATTTGAATTTTTATAAGTGTGGAACCTCAGAAACTAGAGGATAATCATTTCACTGCAAGTGTTCTATAAACAATAGGAGAGATATTTTATTGCTCCTTTCATTCAAGTTAAATATATTCAAAGCTTTGTTGACATTTGAGAAACTCCAGAACTTATTAGGGGAAAATACATTCTTTGGGATTTACATCAGCCATTGGGACACTTTTCTCACCCTAGTCCCTTAGATTGTGATCACTAATCTTTGATATGCGTAAGGATCCCCCAGGCATCTTTGGAAAGATATTTATGGTCCCCACATATGTGACATGTCTGCCTCAATCACCCTACGTGGAAAACTTCTGATTGATAATTTTATCAAATGAGGATCCAAACAATATGGAGTGCTAGAACATAGTTGTCAACATTAGAGTTTTGTCGGTAGGCCTTCCTGTCTGGTTCTGGGTGTGGGATTTGAGGACAAAGGGTTTTCTCAGAGCCCTCCAAGTCATCTGTCTTTAAGTATTTCCATATTATGTCATGCTCAAAATACATGCTCATTTAGTAATCCATTTGCTCAAAAATATTTACTGTGCATATACAATGTGATAAGAACTATGCTGAATACAATGGATGCAACACTGGCCAATACTTATTTAACTCACTTCATACACCTTAATATTCAGCCCCATTCTTTTAAATGTGAAAGCCAACAATGATTATTTTACATCAATATATTTTTTAATTCATCTGATTCTCTAGACATGATACAAGGCTCTTGGCATGGTGATGACTAAAATATTATTCTTTCCCCCTAAACAGTACAGAACTAAATGCAAATGAAGCCTAAAGGAGGGAAGGATTAATCCTCCTTTAGAGGACCTAAAGGTCTATTGAACAAGGTAAAGTTTATCAGGGAAGGAAGGAGAAAAACATATTTCTTAGAAGAATGAACAAGACATGGGGTGGTGACAGTGTGTTTGGACGATGAGAAAATATTTGATACAGGAAAGATACGTGGTGTCCTTCAGAAAACTGGTAATTAAAACCAGAAAGGTAAATTAGGAAACTACTTTGAAAGATTTAGTTGACTCAACAGAGTTTGGATATTAATTCTTACTGATTTGTCAGCATAAAATTTAGGCATATGAGTGATGTGATCATACCCTATCTTCAGAAAAAATGACAGCTTAGAAATGCACCTGAGGAGGAGTAAGTGGGAGTTTTAGAAACAATCTGGAAGTTGCCACCACATGGGGCAGAAAAATGTTCAGGGGGAAGGTGAAGGCAGTGCCAGTGAGGAGGCATGAGGGATATATTTTATTTCAAATGAAGGGGATTTTATGACTGGTTGAAGTTTTCAACGGATGGTAAAAGAAAGGAAAAGCCAAAGACCTGAACATTTCAACCTGGAGAAGTAAAATGGCAGTATTATTAATTAAATACAGACACAGGAGGAGGAACTACTTCATAGGTGAAGAAATCGAATTTAGTTTGGGGCAGATCATGTGTTAGGAACCTGTAGAACTCTGAGTCGTGAATGTTGGATAGGTTGCTAAATGGATGAATACAGATGAATAGAAGGCAGAAGTGGAGATACAGGGGCACCTGGGGGGTTCAGTTGGTTAAGCATCTGCCTTCAGCTCACGTCTGGATGTTGGGGGGTAGGGTCCCTGCTCAGTGGAGAGCCTGCTTCACTTCCTCTCCCCCTGCTCCCCACTCCCATCCTCACCCTCGTGTGTGTGCACTCTCTCTCTTTCTCTCTCTCCCTCTCTCAAATAAATAGATTTTTTTTTTTTTTTTTTTTAGGTGGAGTTACAGGTTTGAATCCTGGTGGAGGGCATATTTTTTGGAAAAAAAATATTTTCAGTTGGCAAAATTTTATAAACTGCCAATACTATTCTAGTCTATACATTTTAGTGATCTTAACTGTTTTTTAAAACCTAACATCTGGAAACTACCATGGAATAGACTTTTTAGAACAACCAGTTTATAAGAAGAATTAGGAAACAGGTCCAAAATAAGAAACTGCTTTGCGCAAATTCTCACAGTAAATTATTGGCATATTCAGAATTACAACCTAGGTCTTTGATTCTCAGGTAAAAATTCTTTCCATCGTATCACCCACACTATCCAGGAGCCAAATCCCTATGTTTGACTAGAAAATCATCACCTAGGAAGATCACAGGTCAGGGTGTGCAAGATATAAGAAACAGGAGAGAAAGAAGGAAAATATTAGGGAACTTTGCAGTGGCAAAAGTACATGGATATACAGATCCTCACTCACATATAATGCTAGAAATTATTTTCCTTATCATAAAATCTCCTGCTAGAAAACATTGTGAATAATAAAATTAATAATAAGGTATCATTCTTTGGATCCAAAATAATAAATAAATAACAGGATAGCAATCAAATTGAGGGCTGAAGGTAAATGGTAATACATCAAATTAAATTAAATTACATAAAGCAAAATAAGCCAGGGTGCTTCCACAGACCAACGATATTACTGCGCTAATAGTGAAGAGTGAGATCAACTTAATTCTTTAATACCTAAATGTAAATACCTAAGTTTCAAGTATATTACATCTACATACTTTTTACTCTTCTTTTTACTCTTCAGATATATTAAAATAAAAATCAGTGCTATTTTAAAAGATATTGATTTCATTTTGACTATTTCTTAATATTATACACTCTCCTAAGACTCTACTTATTTTTAAGAAGAAACAGAAGTCCCTACTATAGAGAAGAAAGGCTAAATGATGCAATAAAAGATCATTATCATAAAGACAGATTGCATTTGTCTTAAACAGAATCATCTTGATAAAATGCACATTTCTATACAAATTTGGTTACCATTGTCTATTGTCTAATTCATTCATCTTCAGAGCAAGTTGTCATAATTCAGGAAGCACATGAGATGATCCCCTGGGATGTGAGAAGACTATATTGAAATTTATTTTTATATTTTTATTTCAAAATATAATGGAGCTATTAAAAAAACAGTGATTTAATTCCAAATATTATAGACAAGTTATCATCATCTAAATAAAAAAAAAAAAACAGAACATTCATTTGTCACCATCCTCATTGCTTTTCACAAATTACTAACTATTCATAGGCCCCATAGAATTACTCACCATCCTCACTTGCATGGTATTTATTTTCTTAATTTGTTTACAGTCTATGAGCTAAATGTGCACCCTTAAAAAGTGTTTTTATTTTAGCTTTGTCTGATTTTTTGAACAATATATATAAATAAAAGGAATCATACATCCTAAACCTGTTTGTTCCTATATTTGATTACTCAACCTTTTATTTCTCAGGTGGATTCATACTCTGGATAACTACATTTCATTCACTTTCGGTGCTGTATAATAGTTTCAGATGAATGTCACAATTTAATATCTATTCTGTTGTTCTTAGATATTTGGATGGTTTGTATTTAAAAGGTATTGTGGGCAGCCCCATGGCTCAGCGATTTAGCACCTGCCTTCCGCCCAAGACGTGATCCTGGAGACCCAGGATCGAGTCCCACGTCGGGCTCCCTCTGCCTGTGTCTCTGCCTCTCTCTCTCTCTCTCTGTCTCTCACAAATAAATAAATAAAACCAAAAAAATAAAAATAAAAGGCATTGCAAATAATGCTGCTGTGAACATTATTTTCAAAGTATACCTGTTAGCTGTAAACCTATGAGTGAATTTGTCAATTCATTTAATTTCAGAACCACTTTGTATCATTTACTAGTGTTTTTAAGGTTTTAGATTTTGTTTTTATTATTTTGTTTACCCTGATTTTATTTTATGTAGGTTTTGTGTGTTTCTTACTAAATATACTCAAAGTAAACATACTATTTTTACTTTTTGTGGTTATTATAAATAGGGTGATATCTTCCATCATAGCTTCTGACTCTTAACGATGAATACAAAAATATTTGATTTGTGGTAATTTTATATCTTGTTATCTTACTGATTTTTTCTTGTTGTATAAGTTCAAATTCTCCAACTTTATTATTTGTTTCAAATTTGATTTGACTATTCTAGGTCTTTGGCATTTCCATATGAGTTTTAGAATCAGTTCACCATTTCTATAAAAGAACATGCTGGGATTTGAGTTGTGATTTCTTTAAAACTGGAATTGTATTACGTTTGTACATCAATTTGGGAAAAAGTGACATTTTAGCAACATTAAGTCATCTACTCTATGGATATGGGATATCTATGTGCTTAGATATTATTTAACTTCTCTCATCAATGTATTGTTCCTCAGTTTACTGGTCTTCCATCTGTTATGCCAGATGTATCCTTAATTAGTGAATTTCTTTGAAGCTTGTGACTTCAAATTATAACATCCCCCAACAAAAAAGCATGTTCTAATAATTATATTATGGATTGAATTAGGCCCTCCCAAAATTTGTATGTGGTATGTACTAACCCCAATACCTCGGAATGTGCCTTATTTATAGATAGGTCTGTACAAAGGTCATCAAGTTAAAATGAAATAATTAGGGAAGGCTCTAATATTATGCCTGCATCATAAAAAATAGGAAATGTGGAGATAGATAGGCACTGAAAGAATACCACGCAACCATGAAGGCAAGAGTAAAGGTGATGCTTTCCTACGCCATGGGAACACCAGATTGTCAGCAAAAGGGTGGAAGTGAGGAGAGAGGCATGGGATAGATTTTCCTCACATCTCTCAGAAGGAATTAACCCTGCTGACATCTTGATCTCAAAGAGCAGGCCTCTGGAATTGTGAGACAATAAATATCTGTTATTTAAGCCACTCAGCTTGTAGTACTTTGTTATGGCAGCCCTAGCAAGTTAATACAAATGCTATGCATTAAGATTCAGGATACACTGGATTTTGTTTCAAGACTGGAAATAACTAATCTCTTTTTTGAGATCACAGATACAGACTATGCCAGTGTCTCATCTATTTCTAAGCAAATGGAGACACCATTAATCCCCTCAGACTCTGGGATTATCATTCACTACAATTAACCTCCGTGGTGCAAAGGAAGGAGTAGCCTGGAAATGAAGCCTGCCCCAAACACTCAGGGCTTAAAAAGAGCTACCCAACGCTGTCCCACCCTGGATCCTATCACCTGCATGCACTGTGCCCGGATCTTCCTAGGCGTGAGCTGCTTGCTCATTGAGGTCACATGTTTGGAAGTTATGTTAACTCATGCAAGGCTCCAGTGTATCATTTAGAGTAATTCACCAGTTTGGAACTGGCCAAGACTGGCCCTACATTATACTAAGTACTACCCTAAAGGCCTGAAGGAGTTAATGTAGCTTCCAAAGTGGCCTCCTCTAAATATACAATCTGCCAATTCCAGACAACTACAGCCTGCTCACACAGCATCTTCTGGGAAATATCAGAGAATTGCACTCTCAGGAAAATAATGGACATTTTACTATCCTAGGTTCTAACCAACAGAAAAACTCCAAAATTATTTATGTGGCCACCACTGGGAATAATAAGCATAAGTACGCTCTATTTATGTCTTAATTATTATTATTACACAGTAAGAGAAAAGAGGGTTACACAGATGAGCAAATGAAAAATAGCATTAACTTCAGAAAAGCTAAAAAGCCTATATACTGATTTCAACCTTTGTCCACCTTAAACCCATGCTTCTGTTCTAGATGCTTCATATCCTCATACCCCTGCTTTCATTTTTTAAAATGTTTTCAAAAATTACTCACATTTATAGTAGGGAATACAGAGTTAATAATGACTCCGATTTACTCTCAAAAGAAATTGATAAGCGAATGAGAAAAACAGGATAGCCGGGGGAAGAAGCTAGGAAAAGGATGTGGGTTTAGGAGAAATGAAGATCAGTGTGGTCCCACAGGAAGCTCTGGAGCATGGCTTGCACCACTGTTGTACTGCCTGACACAGGGAGGGTAAACTAGTACATCCCCAGGGTGTGATGCTTGACCTCTCAGGGATCATCAGGCAAGGCATCTCCCAATGCCCAAGACCACCCTCCAGAGATGGGTACAGCAGAGTGCCCTCAGCAGCAGACACCTCAGCAGCTGAGAGTGGGTGCCTCCTCGCACTCAACAGGACCTGGGAAGGGCATCAGCAGCTTCTAACACAACCATTAACCTCTGCTACTTGGTCCCTAACTGACTTACCGCAGATGCATTAAGGTAAGTCATAGGCCCCATTCTCCTGAAGTTTAACCTTATTGAGAAGATAAGACATATACATATGTAAACGTTAAGCAATGAAAATAGGTTTCTATTTTAGTGTAACCTATTATGCTGAATCAGACAACCTTTAAGAGATTACAGCAAAATCTTTTATCTTTGAATTTATCTCAAAGAAATGGAAATTTTTAACACTAGTTTTCCTCACAATAAAATGAAAAATATTCATGTTGAAGCTACAGAAAGAAAAAGACTTAAATGAGTTTGATAATTTTTGAAGTTTGGAAAGTATTTTATAAAACCTCATACGTGAATTTTAGATTTAATAAGAAATATCTTGGTCATATAAGCCAAAGACCTAATGGTGTTGAAGAATGTTTTACCAGAACTACTATTTTCATGTGTTTCCCAGTATTTATTTTCCTTACTTTTCAAAAACAAAATCTTAATATCTCAAGTCCTATTGATTAAATTTTCCTATACAAGGGTGAATATGAAAACAGTCCTCTGTTCTACACCGTACATATAGATATACACCAGACATATGTAGAAAGTTCTCTCACAAGAAGGTATTTTGTGGGAATAATTAACTATTAAGGTCAATCAAACATCACCTGTTATCTAAGTACATTTGAGTGGCTTGGCCTATGTCTTAATTACAAAATTCATAATTTTTGAAGAAAAACAAAAAAAATCATGGTTTTATGGATAGAAAGATATATCTTAATGTTTATCGTTGTCCTAATATTTTCATGAAGAATGATCCTCATGGTTATTGAAATTTGTAGTTTCACAAATAATATTAATAACAAAGCTCTTCTGCCATGAGTTCTCCTGCCCAAAAGAATTGGCAGTTATTTGTACTATGGGAGATTGGTGACAGGAAGCCTGCTTGATGAGTAGTTGCAAATATCTTATATTCAGGTACTTGATAGTTGAAGTAAAACAACAGTAGTGATAAAGATTCTGATCTATGCAATATGCTGTCAAGTATATGCATTGAAACTTAGTAGTTTCAAAAAAAGAGTATTTTTTTCTTCCTTGGGATACCAGCATTGATTTCTGTATATTCTGACAATTGACCTGGAGCTGTGTTTCCAGCATGCCTCACTTCTGATAAGGAGGTGACTGCCACACCAGTGATGCTTACAGGCCACAGTCAACTCTCCTGGACTGCTGGATGCGGAGTCAGACTTACAGTCCAAAATATGATCGTTTAAAATAAATTTAAGGATTTTACAGTTTATACTTATGGTCACATAGGTCATTTTTTCTTGACACTCATAATTTCAAATGTCAAAAAAAAAAATCCTGGAATACCAGATTAAAAATTCAAGAATACAAAGTTCAGTCATGAAGAGAACAAGCAATTACCAGCATTAGGAGTGTGTGCTTCCGAATTCTCCATTTGTTATTACCAAAGCAAATGTCCATGGAATTAAAGTAACGTTTTAAAGAAAAGCTAATAACCTTACTTACTCAGAATGAATCAAGCTAAGACATGTAATTATAAGGTAACATGGTTAAATTCTTTACAAGACTTTATAAATTGTATATGTAAATTATTTAGTCCCTTAAAGTAGCTTCATTATCAATCTATACATCCATTCCAGTAACACCAGCATTTCTTACTTTAAAAAGGGGTGAGACAGTGACAGCTTCCTTAGGACTTTCAGTATCTTCTTTTTTTTTTTTTTTAAGATCTATTTATTTATTTGAGAGAGAGAGTATGTGTGTGCATGTGCAAGGGCAGGGGAGGGGCAGAGGGAGAATCCCAAGCAAACTTAAGCTGAACAAGGAGTGGTAGTGGTGGAGGCGGGTGAAGTGGGGTTTTAACCCCGAGATAATGACCTGAGCCAAAATCAAAAGTCAGTCACTCAACTGACTGAGCCACCCCTGGAAATTTTAGCATCTTTTCCTAATGTTGGTAAATCCTTACCTATAAAGGTGGCCTTCATTTTCAGAAATAGCAAAAAAGACAGGGAGATGCAAATGAATAATACAAAAATCACACAATCAGTAAATGCATAGAGAGGCTTTGAAATGATATAAGGACTGTCTTCCAGGCATATATGGTATATTAAATGCTCATAGTTATTATAATAATGTATATGACTTGATATGTTTTAGAGTTTATCAACTCTCTAAGGATTCTTTTTTTTTTTTTTTTTTAAGATTTTATTTATTTATTCATGATAGTCACAGAGAGAGAGAGAGAGAGGCAGAGACACAAGCAGAGGGAGAAGCAGGCTCCATGCACCAGGAGCCCGATGTGGGATTCGATCCCGGGTCTCCAGGATCGTGCCCTGGGCCAAAGGCAGGCGCCAAACCGCTGCGCCACCCAGGGATCCCCCTCTAAGGATTCTGAAAAGTTATTTCTAAGACTACTTCTTACAGCTTGAGAATCCATCTAACAATTCTATCAGCTCCTGTGAAATAAGGAGGTCAGGAAAATATTTCCTCCCGTAATAACATCATCAGTATTAAAATTACCTTACTACCTCCAAAAGCGAGCTGTGAACTGTGGGCTTGATGGTAAGTTGTGTCTTATTACAGTTGGTCACTGGCCAGCCTCTCTCAATCTCTCTCCTTAACAAATATGAATCATGAGTTCATAGGTTGCATTAACTCTATTCTAAGAAAAACAAGTTAACCTTTGTGGTCAGGGGTGGCCTTGCTCAGTTAGTGGAGGGTATATTTCTAAATAATGAAGATAAAATGGCAAGATATCAATAGACTTTGTAACTATTATGGATGGGTAACTCTCTTATTAGACACGGCTGGAAATGATTTGTCTTCAGTAATATAGAAGAATTATAGTGTACCAGTAAATGATGTTGTTGGGAATTACTTAAATAGTTATTTCCCTTGGAAGTTCAATGCATGATGTTGGAGGAAAGTTTGTGATCTGCCCAAATGTTAACCCTATTTTAAAAGTAACCCTTGTAGAGTTAGAACATTCTTAAATTTCATCGTTGACATAAAGCCGTATGTCCCAAAGGTAAACCTCTAAAACTCAAGAGTTTATGCCTTTGGTGTATATGTTAGTGGCTTATACAATAGCAAGGCATTATTTATTTGCATGTCTCTTATGTGTTTTTGTGTGCATCTGTATGTGTGTAAGAGAGAGAATACTCCCATATTTCACTATTACTAGGCTTTCAGAAATTAGTGAGGTGAAAATATGCATCATTATAAATAATTAACTATTTCTTCTTCTTTATTTCCTTCTGAGCTTACTCCACTTTATTTAGTGATGGGTACTGAAAGGTTGAATCCCAGTAGAAGTTTCCTTTATGGGTTTATTTTTTTATGGCTAAGGAAAGACAAAAGAAATGCTTGTCACCATCTAATTTGCTGAGCATACACTAGCTATAAATGAAAGGTAACTTTTTGACAGCCTCTAAATTATTTTATTTCTTTTTGATTGTCACACTATCTGACTTATTAAGAAAACTCATGCATTCTTTCAGTCATCCAAATTCAGATTACTATAAAGAGCCCTTGCAAAATATGGAAGTAAAACATGATTCCTGGTATATAAAAATAGCTTAGAATAAAATGCCCTACACTTACCAATACCACCTATAGGATTTAAGCTGGTCACTGAACAGTAGTTCTTTTTTTTTAATAAATTTATTTTTTATTGGTGTTCAATTTACCAACATACAGAATAACACCCAGTGCTCATCCCGTCAAGTGTCCCCCTCAGTGCCCGTCACCCATTCACCCCCACCCCCCGCCCTCCTCCCCTTCTACCACCCCTAGTTCATTTCCCAGAGTTAGGAGTCTTTATGTTCTATCTCCCTTTCTGATATTTCCCACACATACCTCATTTTGAATGTATACCAATGAGGGTTTCAGAATCTAGGCAGAGAATATAGATGGAAGGGATAATGTATAAGAAAAGATTGTCTTTTGGGGCACCTGGGTGGCTAGTCCATTAACCTTCTGACTTTGGCTCGGGTCTCCATTTCAAGGACCACGGATCTAGCCCTGTGTCTGGCTCCCTGCTCAGCCAAGAATTTGCCAGTCCCTCTCCCTCTGCTCCTCCCCTGCTTGTGCTCTCCCTCTGTCAAATAAATAAATAAATAAATAAATAAATAAATAAATAAATAAAGTCTTCATTCTGTGACCTCAAACGAGGAAGATTACCATTAAAAAAAAAAAAAAAAAAAAGAAAGATCAGGATTTGTAGTTATAAGTTTGGGTACTAACTCTTCCAACTTTTAGCAGCGTTGCCTCTGGCAAATTAGATAATCTTCCTGAGTTTCAGTTCTTCAGCTTTTAAAATAAGGATGATAATGTAAATGTAATATTCTAATAATATATAAAATAATATAAATAAATTATAAGATATTACAAATTTCTATTGAAAGCATCCTAGATTATTCACCTTAATCTGTGCATATTCCATTAATATCTATGTAAAGTTGCACTCTACACATAGTAATAATGACTGCTGTCAGTTCTAATTCTTAACATTATTTATTGTTTATCCAAGGGCTGTCATTATATTCAGCCTTGGGGGTAAGTATTTCTCTTCATTAACCCCAGGATCTCCACACCCCTTCCTATCTCAAACAAATAAGCTTACATATTTTTGTGGAAAATGGACCAAAAAAGAAAAACCATCTTAGAAAATAAGGGGAAGAAATATTAACATATAACATTAGGGCCATGTGTGAAACAGAAAAAGAAAAAAGGTATTTGCCACAAATAGCCCTGGTTTTGAAAAGTAGGTAGGTATTTAAATAGGTAATTAGGATTAATAAATCTGGAGGTGCTAGGAAGAAAGAGAAAGATAAAATGGCTTAACACTGCACATGTAGCATACCCAAAATTACATTAATTCTGAGCTTTTAGCCCCATTGGAAACCATATAATTGAGTTGTTTGATTTTATTTTACTTTAAAATTATTCTTATGGATATCAAAGTTTTCAGGGCTTACAGGCTTTATCTCTTGTTTACTATGATATCTGTAAGATGTAGGATAGTGCCTAGTAAAAGCAGAAATTACTAAACACGTGTTGACTGCATGCATGGTTAGATGGCTAGCCAACTGGATGGATACATACACTGTAGGTCATATTTTGGACATATTTGTGGTGCCAACTTTATCATGGTTTACATCTAATTTTTGTTATATATGACAAAAACAATAAATATTAGTATTATCATAAATCAATACCACCATAAATACAAGTTGGGAGTCTTAGAGTCTATATAGAAATATTCACTCATGTTTCCATGGTGACTCTTGGTTGCTCCTGTTATTCATTCAAACAACTATGCTTTTCTACCTATGGCCTGAAGCTTCAAGATGTAAAGATTATCCCAAGTTTCCTCTGATGTAGAGGAAAACAAGGAAAATGACATAAGAATATCCATACATTATGATAAGGAGTGACTTTTTTGTTATGGTTAAATAAACAAGTATACAACAAAGATGTTAATTAGAGTGTTAAATTTATATGCAATCTATTCTATACCTGTATCAAAATGTTTTATCAAATACAATGGAAGATATGTGCACAGATTTCTTCTCTATATAGAATAAATATTTATTGCTAAAACTGCCATTTCCAAATAAATCATCTTCAAATTTTTAATAATCAACTAGTCAAAATAATTTAGATGTATCATGCAACTTGTAAAAGGACCAATGAAAAAATTTATCATTAATCTGTTTAAATTTTTTATTAATTACAACCAAAGAGTATAAATATTTCATTTCATAGGAAGTTAAACAAAATGGAAAATATATTTTGATATCCTCATGGATTTCAACTCAATGGGTATTCAACTCAAAAGTAATGAAACTTTCTGGGAATGAGCATGTCACAGCTATATAACAACTTTTGCATCATCTAGAAAAAAATCTTAAATGGTATCTAGTGTTTTAGTTCAAACAGAGATTTGTGAAGTCCTAATTTGAGGAATCATGCTTGGATCACCGACTCCACGTCAATCAAGATAGTTTTACATTTATCTCTCATGACATTGTGATTTATAAGAAATATACATCTGGTTTTCATCTACAGTTCCTGGCTCATAGCTCTCAAAACCCTTGATAAGAGCAATGGGAACATCTTTTGTTATAATATTTGATCTTTTGAATCCAGTCCTAAAATCATTAGGGAATCATAAAGGTGAAATGGATATCTTATTATTCTTAACAAGCCCCTTTCTTCCATAACAGGTTTTATGTTAATGAAGTAACTTTTGAAAAGCACAGAATGGTGGGGGCTGGTTGTCAGGGGAGCCAACCCTATAATTAGACCTTTGGTTGGAACTTTCAATCCAACTGCTGATTTCTGGGGAGGAGAGAAGGGCTGGAGGTTGAACCAATCACCAATGGCTAATGATTTAATCAATTCTGTCTATGTAATGAAGCCTCTATAAAAACACAAAATGGACAGGGTTCAGAGGGCTTCCAGTAGGATATCAGACCTCTTCCAAACTCCACAAGGACAAAAGTTCCTCTGCTTGGAACCTCTGCCCTATATATCTATTCATCTGGCTGTTGATTCATATCCTTTGTAATAAATCAGTAATCCAGTGAGTCAACTCATGTCCTGAGTTCTGTGAAGTGCTCTAGCAAATTAATCAAAGCCAAGGAGGATGTTGTGGAAACCTCTAATAGACAGCCAGTCAGTCGGAAGCACAGGTAAGCACCTAAACTTGCAATTATTATTTAAAGTGGAGGGCAGTCTTGGGGCACTGAGCCCTCCACCTGTGGGATCTGATGCTATTTCCCAGTAGAGAGTTGCAGAATTTGAATTGAACTGTGGGACACCCAGCTGGTATTGGAGAATTTCTTGTAGGGATGGGGGAAAAACGCACACATTAGAATTGGTTGCAAACCCCTTATCTCTGTTATATTGTGGTTCTGTCTATGTTTCATTTTAATAAAGATGTTTAGGACATTAAAAGTATGAAAACTAGAGTTTGAGAACAATAAGACAGGAGCCATGTATTTCGCATTTATCAGCATTTGACACGGTGCCTGGTATTCATTGCACAGATGCTCAGTAAATACCTATTGAATTAATGAAGGAATGAGTATCTCCTCTGACTCTTAAATGACCTCCATAACATTCAGACCATGTAGTGGGCCAGCTTATTTTCACCCATTTCTAGTAACAGAAAACATACACGATGAATAAATTCTATCTTGGGTATTTGGTTTAAAATTTCTTCCTATTGAAAGACCAACTCTCTTATATTTCTGCTTTTCCTATTGATCCTGATTCTACCTCCACATATCATGGTTGAAACTTTCCCAAATAACAAAAATTTTTAAGAGTCTTTGAAGGAAGCACTAATTTCCATATAGTGTTTCTTGCTCTAGATAAGATATTCACGGCTGAATTTAGAATTCTTCTCCACTGAGATCACCTCAGTGAGTGCATCATGCAGATAGGACAGGATTCTCTCTCTCCCTCATCTGAGGTTTTATGAATCCATTTTTTAACACTTTTGGTACTGACATCATTCTCTTGACTTATTTTAGGTTTAATGTTAAATAAGATAGCAATCATTTACAATACTTCCATTATCCTCTTCTTTGAAAAAGAAAATATGATATAAAAATATAAAAGTATGTAACATTTAAACATACATGTCAAAGAAGAAAAATAAAATGGATACCCATGTGTCAATCACTCAACTTCAGAAATAAACTCTATCCTTTCCTTTAACCTCCTGTGTGCCCTCCCAGACAACCAATTGTTCCTTCTATCCCATTAACTAGCAAAGTGATTTTTGTGAATATCCATGTCATTGGTATGTATATGCATAAATAGATGATAATTTAATTTTTAACTTACATCACATTTCAAAAAATAAAAGTCTCATATTTTACAAACTGTATCATTTTTAACATGATTTTTACTACATTGTGGTATGCCACCCAGCTTGGTGTCAGGACTGACAAGTGACTCAGCAGTGGCCAGGAGCCATGGCTGCTAGTGTCTAGCTTGTCCCCACCAGAAATGGCCCTCAGGTAATGGAAACTGTCATACCAAGTTATACCCCTTCCCAGAAGCAGCCTGAATTCAATGACTGGCTGATACACAAGAACAAATGCTTGGCCTTTTTGTCTTGCATAGAATATCTGAAGACACATCTCAGCTACAAATGTCCCTATTGTGTCTGTTGCAACTGCATGGCAAGTCAACTTCTACTTCTGCCCCATATGGCTTCTCTCAAGCCTAATAGGTGTCAATCTTACTGACATCCCTAATAAATGGACATGCACACAAAGTCTGTTTCCCATGGAACATAATCTATAATATTGGTGTCAGTGGTGGACTTAGGAAACCAACTAAGATTCTGCAGTAGGTCAGTGCACGCTCCATAATTTCCAGTAAGTGGAGCACTGGTTGCCCCTGATGTGTGGTTGTGGTGCATTTGTTAGACTTTTGTCAGTGGAGAACTGGGATGAAATGCTAGAGGAAGGAAATTCACTGGTGGGTGCAATAACTCAAATGTTACACAAGTATAAGGAAAATAGAAATTGTAAGGCCTATGGACTAGTATAACTGTTGCTAGGGCCCATCAGTGCACTGGAGGAAGATAACATAAGGCTAAAAGTTATAAATCACTAATATAAAAAACAGTGTAAAAGCTAGAAGCAGTTCTTTACAGCGTATAAAGGGTCTCTGATTTCCTATAGCTGAGGGGGCAGAAAGGCTGAGAATTAGGCAGAGGATTCCCTAAGAGTAACAACTCCATGGAAGTCAACACCAGAGGGATTGCTATATGAACATCAGGTCTCTGATGTGGAAGGGATGGGATGCAAAGTCTTTGCATGGGATGTCTGGGTCAATGAACTCAAATATCTGGAATCTCAGATTCTCCTGAACACTCTGGAACCGGCAACTGGCTCAGTCTTTCCTGTCAGAAACAAGTATTCCATTCTTGTTTGGAGATATTGAGGGGTCTTCTGCTCTGCAAGACAACATATACCCCCCAAGATGCACTTCTCTCTCCCTCCTTGGCTGTCAAACCAATCACTAGGGTCAACTCACAACATAATCTGGACAGGGAATGCCTGGGTCTGCCAAGAGAAAAAAGGGACTATATCCAAAAGTAGCTGTAAGACCTAGCTAACACAAACCAGCAGGAGCTGGGAGAGTGTATAGGGACTAGATCTTTTAGGCTCTATAATAAAGGAGATGGATATAAAGTTGGAGTTCATTGAAATGGGTGCATACTCCCATGATACAGATTTGCACTCTGGCAAGGATCGTGGAATAGAGTGTTAATATTCATCTAGATTTGCACAGAAACACCTGCAAAAAGCAATGGTTCAAATTAGGAAAGTAGAAATCCAGAATTTCCATGGCAAATGGTAGCTGAAGAGATCCAAAAGGCTCAGAGAATTGGGAATTTTAAAGTTAAAAAAAAAAAAAAAACAACAAACAAACCTCACCAGAGAACCCAGAGGATGTTCTATTCATCACAGTAATAAGAAATGTCCTAGTGAGGGGGGTACTTGGGTGACTCAGTCAGTTAAGTGTCTGCCTTAGGCTCAGGTCATGATCTCAGAGTCCTGGGATTGAGCCCCTCATCGGGCTCCCTGCCAATGGGGAACTTGATTCCCCTCTCTTTCTGTCCCTATTCCTGCTTTCTCTCTCTCTCTCTCTCTCTCTCATAAATAAAATCTTAAAAAAAAAAAGAAAGAAATGTCCTAGTAATTTGGGCACTCGAATCATGTTCTCTGCAAGCCAAGGGCTAAAGGTACAATATGCTATTAAAGATCTTGGTTATGTAATTACGAGACTCTTAAACAATGATTACAAGCAAAATAAGCATAATTATTTTATTGAGTGGCACTGTCAGAGTGTCAACAGGGGTATCTGGCCCCCAACAAGTTATGGAGATGGTCAGTGGAACACAGTGTTCCCAGCTGAAAGAGAGATGAGCACCTAATAAAGATAATGCCCAATCTGCTTGATGTAGGGCACAAAAGTCCAGCCCCTTTGCTTCAGTTGGGACAGTGCTGAAGGGCCATCCCAATCAAAGCTCCACAGCCTTGGCTGAGGCCTCCTATGACAGCATTACAGTTTTCTCTTTCCAAACCTGCTTCCCTCACTGCTTACATGCATTGTTCCCAAGAGCGTCCCCACAGCAATCTCCTAATCATCTGTCAGTCTGATTTCTGGGGACTGTACCCTACATCATTCAACAGTTTATTTTCTTTAATTAATCTATGTTGACCTATATGACTGAGTTTATTCATTTTTTACAGCATCCTGTAGGATGACTGAGGTCAGTTGACTTAACCCTGTGGTTTATGAACATCCAAGTTGATATATTAAAATATTATAATATTCTGCTAATGTTGCTGTGAACAATCTCATTCTTATCTCTTGGGTTACTTACATATGAGAGATTTTAAAGCAGATTTCTCAGACCTACCCGCACATAAAAATCATGCTAAGAGCTCTTTAGAAATACTAATGTTTAGGCATCATCTCCAAGAGTCTTGAATTATGTGGTTTTGATGAAGTCCTGGAATTCAATGTACTTTTAAAGCTTTCCGGAAGGCTTTCATGTTGTTGCCAAATAATCACAACTAAAGAATAAATCATGTCATAGATGTATACATGTTTAATTCTATACAGCAATAATGAACTGTGCTCCAAGGTCTCCCATTTACTTTTATCCCAGTAACAAACGAGAGTTTCTGTTGATTCTCATCTTTGTCTACACTTAGGATTTTCAGATTTTTAAAATTTGGACGTCTTGTGGAGTTTAAATAGTAAAATTTGTATTTGGTGGTCACTGCTGAAGCTGAATTTCTTATTCCCTTTTCTTTATAATTCCATTTTTTTGCTTTAGCACATGCTTCTAGTCATTTAGCTTTTAAGTTATTGATTCTTTGTATGTTTTAGATTCTCTAGCTTTTATTAATTAAATATACTGTTATAGTCTGAGTATGTGGATTTTACTTCTTTTTTCTTTATAATGATTTTAGTGTAATTGAGGCTTTCAATCTGTTCTATTTTAGTTTGCACTGCTTGAGTATTTAAGAAATCTTTACTTAATCAAAAGTTATGGCTTCTTCCATATTGTGTTCTAGAAATTTTATGGCTTTCTTTTCATACTGATATCTGTATCTGTCTTGAATTGGTATTTGTGGATAGTTGGACATAGAGAAACTTTTTGTTTTCTTCTCTATGACTCATCTCCTATCCCAGTACATTTACAGAAAATTTTATCCTAACTCAACTGATCTGTCTTATATCAGAATGTCATCCAGATAGAGATGTATATCCAGGCTCTGAATTTTATCCTATAAATGATTTTATCTGTGTACCAAATACCTTACTTAATTATTGTGACTTTAAGATATGCCTTAATATCTGATAAAGCAAGTCTTTCTGCCTTTGTCTCTATCTCTAATATATAATGCTCATACAAATTGGACATGACATATTCAAGACCAATATGGAGACTATTCTAAAACACTTTTGAAAGAAATAAAGATTGAAGAAATGAAAATGGATAGTTTGACTTTTTTATTGGAGTTCAATTTGCCAACATATAGCATAATCAATACCCAGTGCTCATCCCAAGTGCCCCCCTCAGTGCCCATCACCCAGTCACCCCAACCCCCCCACCCACCTGCCCTTCCACTACCCCTTGTTCAATTCCCAGAGTTAGGTGTCTCTCATGTTTTGCCACCCTCAGTGATATTTTCACTCATTTTCTCTCCTTTACCCTTTATTCATTTTCACTAATTTTTATATTCCCCAAATGAGTGAGACCATATGTTTGTCCTTCTCCAATTGACTTACTTCACTTAGCATAATACCCTCCAGTTCCATCCACGTCAAAGCAAATGGTGGGTATTTGCCATTTCTAATGGCTGAGTAATATCCCATTGCATACAGAGACCACATCTTCTTTTTTTTAATATAAATTTATTTTTTATTGGTGTTCAATTTGCCAACATACAGAATAACACCCAGTTCTCATCCCGTCAAGTGCCCCACTCAGTGCCCGTCACCCCTTCACCCCGACCCCCGCCCTCCTCCCCTTCCACCACCCCTAGTTCATTTCCCAGAGTTAGGAGTCTTCATGTTCTGTCTCCCTTTCTGATATTTCCTACCCATTTCTTCTCCCTTCCCCTCTATTCCCTTTCACTATTATTTATATTCCCCAAATGAATGGGACCATATAATGTTTGTCCTTTCACTCAGCATAATACCCTCCAGTTCCAACCACGTTGAAGCAAATGGTGGGTATTTGTCATTTCTAATGGCTGAGGAATATTCCATTGTATACATAAACCACATCTTCTCTATCCATTCATCTTTCGATGGACACCGAGGCTCCTTCCACAGTTTGGCTATTGTGGACATTGCTGCTATAAACAATGGGGTGCAGGTATCTCGGCATTTCACTGCATCTGTATCTTTGGGGTAAATCCCCAGCAATGCAATTGCTGGGTCATAGAGCAGATCCATTTTTAATTCTTTGAGGAACCTCCACACAGTTTTCCAGAGTGGCTGCACCAGTTCACATTCCCACCAACAGTGCAGGAGGGTTCCCCTTTCTCCACATCCTCTCCAACATTTGTGGTTTCCTGCCTTGTTAATTTTCTCCATTCTCACTGGTGTGAGGTGGTATCTCATTGTGGTTTTGATTTGTATTTCTGTGATGGCCAGTGATGCAGAGCATTTTCTCACGTGCTTGTTGGCCATGTCTATGTCTTCCTCTGTGAGATTTCTCTTCATGTCTTTTGCCCATTTCACGATTGGATTGTTGGTTTCTTTGCTGTTGAGTTGAATTAAGTTCTTTATAGATCTTGGAAACTAGCCCTTTATCTGATAGGTCATTTACAAATATCCTCTCCCATTCTGTAGATTGTCTTTTAGTTTTCTTGACTGTTTCTTTTGCTGTGCAGAAGATTTTTATCTTGATGAAGTCCCAATAGTTCATTTTTGCTTTTGTTTCTCTTGCCTTCGTGGATGTATCTTGCAAGAAGTTACTGTGGCCAAGTTCAAAAAGGGTGTTGCCTGTGTTCTCCTCTAGGATTTTGATGGAATCTTGTCTCACATTTAGATCTTTCATCCATTTTGAGTTTATCTTTGTGTATGGTGTAAGAGAATGGTCCAGTTTCATTCTTCTGCATGTGGATGTCCAATGTTCCCAGCACCATTTATTGAAGGGACTGTCTTTCTTCCAGTGGATGGTCTTTCCTGCTTTGTCGAGTATTCATTGACCATAGAGTTGAGGGTCTACTTCTGGATTCTCTATTCTGTTCCATTGATCCATGTGTCTGTTTTTGTGCCAGTACCACACTGTCTTGATGAGCACAGCTTTGTAGCACAACCTGAAATCTGGCATTGTGATGCTGCAGTCTTTGGTTTTCTTTTTTAATATTCCCCTGGCTATTCGGGGTCTTTTCTGATTCCACACAAATCTTAAGATGATTTGTTCCAACTCTCTGAAAAAAACTCCATGGTATTTTGATAGAGATTGCATTAAATGTGTAAATTGCCCTGGGTAACATTGACATTTTCACAATATTAATTCTTCCAATCCATGAGCATGGAATATTTTTCCATCTCTTTGTGTCTTCCTCAATTTCTTTCAGAAGTGTTCTGTAGTTTTTAGGGTATAGATCCTTTACCTCCTTGGTTAGGTTTATTCCTAGTTATCTTATGTTTTTGGGTGCAATTGTAAATGGGATTGACTCCTTAATTTCTCTTTCTTCAGTCTCATCGTTAGTGTATAGAAATGCCACTGGTTTCTGGGCATTGGTTTTGTATCCTGCCACACTTGCCGAATTGCTGTATGAGTTCTAGCAATCTTGGGGTGGAGTCTTTTGGGTTTTCTATGTACAGTATCATGTCATCTGTGAAGAGGGAGAGTTTGACTTCTTCTTTGCCAATTTGAACACCTTTTATTTCTTTTTTTGCCCGATTGCTGAGGTTAGGACTTCTTGTACTATGTTGAATAGCAGTGGTGAGAGTGGACATCCCTGTCTTGTTCCTGATCTTAGGGGAAAGTCTCCCGGTGTTTCCCCATTGAGAATGATATTCGCTGTGGGATTTTCATAGATGGCTTTTAAGATGCTGAGGAATGTTCTCTCTATTCCTACACCCTGAAGAGTTTTGGTCAGGAATGAATGCTGTATTTTGTCAAATGCTTTCTCTGCACCTATTGAGAGGATCATCTGGTTCTTGTTTTTTCTCTCGCTGATATGATAAATCACATTGATGGCTTTACGAGTGTTGAACCAGCCTTGCATCCTGGGGATAAATCCCACTTGGTCATGGTGAATAATCTTCTTAATGTGGATAATTTGACTTTTAATTTAAAAACATTGCATCATAAGATATATCTACACTGCCCCCTCATTTCCATCAACACACACACACACACACACACACACAGACATGCACACTGGTTTTATTATCTTTCTCTGTCTTGTTTTCCCATATATTCACCTTGAATTTATGTTATCATTTGCTTATTATACTTCATTATTTCTCTACCATCACCATATGTGAGCTCCCTAAGCCCAGCTGATCTCCATCAATTAGACACAGCTTTGTGCATAATAAGTACTCAATTAACAGGTACTGATGGACACAAAATAAGGGTGTATAAATGGAAAAATGTGTTTTTTGTATAAGTATACTCAACTTTAGATACATACATATATACATTCTGGTCCTCTGTATCCCCATTTCCTACTTTAGTTTCTTCTATAGCACTGGCAATTTTTAATATATTGTACTATTTACCCATTTTATTTTCCTATTGGTTATATTCCACCACTAAAATGTAAGTTCTTTAAGGGCAGTGAAGTTTTTTTTTGTTTTGTTTTGTTTTTTTTTCTTTTTATCCACTGTAGATTCCCAGCACTGGAACAGTATCTGGCATGAAATAAATATTTGTTGTTTATAAATTATTTTACACATTTAAAATTAATCCAAATAAAAATTTACTTTCTTTAGACCTATATAAGCAGATGTTAAGATTCTTATAAAAATAAATAAGAATAGTCAGTGTATTTTTGTAAAAGATTCAAGTAGGAGGTCTAAACCTATGAGGACTATAAAGATATAGTCTCAACATTTGAAGTAATATGGCACCAATCTACAAATTGCCCAATCAAAGGTATGGAAAAAAACAACAAAACAGAATTAGACTAAAAATTATATACATATGGAAATTTGCCATATCAAATTTGTAAAGGAATGGTCAGTTTTTCAATAAATAGTATCACCAAAACCACATCATAAACCAGGATAAATCTTAAATATATCAAATATTTAGATATATAACCTAAACAAATGTATGTAAGGAAACAAGTGAGTATTCCTTTATAATCTTTTAGTAGGGAAGGCCTTTCGTGCTTTGAGACAAAATCCAAAACCCATAAAATAATGATTGATAAAATAGTCTCATAAGAATTAAAAATTTCTAGAAGAAAAAAATAGGCCAGTGAAAACTTGAATGAATAAATGAATATTAAACTGTAAAAAATATTTGCAATTCACATCAGAAAAGCTGATCTCTTTAATACATTAAACAGCCTTCAGAAATCAACCACAAAAGGCTGATAACACAATAGAAATATGCATAAAATACATGAACAAATTTTTTCATCAAAAAGGAAGTTCAAGTGATTCTCCATCATATAAGTTGCAGAATTTAGTTCATAACATGGGAAATCTCATTTAAACTGCAAAGATAAATGTCTTTTCACCTATGAATGTAGCAGAAATCCAAGAAATTATTAACATCCTCTGTTGGCAAGGCTATGGGAAAATATATGATCAATAACTAACACAGCTTGAAATCTCTATGGAAAACAATTTTCCAGTATTTATCAAAATTACAAATGTATGTATATTTTGACTCAACATCCCCACTTATGGGGGTTTCCCTGCAGTAGTATACTTGCACATGTGCAAAATATATCTTGGGTATGATGTATTGTGGGGGGAAAACCCTCAAAGTCTATCAATAGGAAACTGGTTTAAAAACCATCATGGTATCTGAATATAAAAAAGAATAAAAGCATCCTATATCATATAATGATACAACAAGATGTACATATTATAGTATATATGAAGAATGCAAAATGTAGAAGAGTATAAATAGTATGCAACCTTTTATGAGAAAATAATAAAAATATATATTTCTCTGCTTATACTTCAGTAAGGAAATCTGTGTATGAATAGAAACTAATAGAAGTAGTTAAGTGAAAAAGAGAGCAGGAGTCTGAGGAAGATGGGTCAGAACTTCAAGCCACCTATACTGCTTGGTATACTGCTTCTCCTCTATTATTGTTATTGTTATTATTATAGCAATGCTTGTTTAGTAAGCATTAGGTCAACAATATGTACATTTACTAGTCACTTTATTGGAAACATTTAAATAACATTTCCCATATACACTAATTCAATCACACTGATTAGAGATGCTTATCATCTTTACCAATACTACACTAGTGAAGATGGGAAGCATCCTTAATGTAATAATTTTAAATAATTTTATTAGCATCGAGACAATACTTCATTCTTCTACTAAACTTCTACTAAACTTACTTACTCTTGCTTCTTTTCAAGACAAATGCACAGATACAATAATTTTCTTTTGCTCTTTGCACGACTTTTTAAAACTTTTGCCCTTAGCACAACTCTCAGCTTTGATTTTACTTTAGATTATGGAATTCAGGCAGTTAGTAAACTGTGATCTTAGTTTACAGATTTCCTAATTAAAGTTTGGTCTGTAGACATTATTGATATCATCTGGAAGCTTGCTGGCAATGGAGAATGAAAGGCTCCAACCTAGAACAATAGAGTCAGAATCTGCATTTTTAACAAGAGGCCCAGGTCATATCTATGAAGTTTGAGAAGCACTGATTTACAGGACAATATACCTAGCTCCTTTGGTTACCTCTATATATTAAATACATACAATATTTACACATTTTTAAGGTTCCCTGTAAATGTTTCCACATTCTATTCCATTTGCCATGTTCTTTCCCTCTTAATTTTTCCTCTCCTTACTGAATGTTTTCCTTTTACCATGTTTCTAAGTTTTCCTGTTCTTCTGTTATCAAAATATCAAGAGATTTTATATACTTTGGGTTCTGAGCAATTTTAGCACTATTTTGACCTGTACTAGAAAATTTAACCCTTTAAGAGCTTCTAAGCAATAATTTTCTTCAATATCTGTATTATTTTAATTTGTTTCTATCAGAGAACTTCATTTATTTTAATTCTGCTGAGGTAGCAGACTGCTGAGAGACTGCTAAAGATTTTCCGCATTACAATACAAATAACCATAAGAAAACCAGATATATGAGCCTACAAAGTAAGGTTATTTTTAAAAGGATCATTGGAGCACCTGAGTGGTTCAGTTGGCTAAGCGTCTACCTTCGACTCAGGTCATGGTCCCAGGGTCCTGGGATTGACTCCTGCATCTGTTTCTCCATCTGCCCCACCTTGTGTGCTCTCTCCCTTTCGCTCTCAAATAAATAAATAAATAAAATCCTTAAA
The DNA here is from genome assembly GCF_003254725.2 of Canis lupus dingo. NCBI lineage: Eukaryota > Metazoa > Chordata > Mammalia > Carnivora > Canidae > Canis > Canis lupus. The sequence goes on from NC_064258.1 coordinate 4,781,576, forward strand.
AAGTATTTAAAAATGTTAAAAGGATCATGGTCTTGCATACCTAATGACTATTTTTTAAAAGATTTTATTTTATTTATTTATTCATGAGAGACACACAGAGAGAGGCAGAGACACAGGCAGAGGGAGAAGCAGGCTCCTCCCACAGAGCCAGATGGACTCAATCCCGGGACCCTGGGATCATGCCCTGAACAGAAGGCAGACCCTCAACTGCTGAGCCACCCAGGCGTCCCACCTATTATTATTTTTGAATTTTATTTGGGGGGCACAAATCCAATCTGAGACCTTAAAATTTTTTTAGTAAAATACTTAAAGCACATGCATGTAAAATTTTGCATATGGCTTCTGGGTGTTCATACAGTCTGAAACCGAATTTCACAATCTAAGGTCAAATAAATATAAATGTCTACACTTCCTTATCGGTGTTTCAGCCAACTAAAAAATACGGGTTGCTCTGGGAAAGAAAGTAAACTTTTTTGTTTCTGCCGATGCACATTAATTGTGAAATATTGGTATAATCATAACAAACCAAATGAAATATAAATTCCCTTTAGTGAACTGAAGATAATTCCCTCTCAGATGATGAAATGGAGCAGCCCACTAACCATTTGTTTTATGATGTAAAGCTCCTTATATGCAAAACCTTACGGTCAGAAAAGCTCAGCCAATTGAGCAATTGGGTTGGCTGCACATCCTCAAGTGCTGTATAATTTAGGTCAAGCAGGTTAATTAGCATATTATTGTTTGGCCAAATGAACAGCATGAAGTTGCCAAACCTAAATTCCTTAAATAGTAACACATAAATCTTAGTACTGTGGCACTTCTACAGATGGCAGCATGCTATCTGATGGATGGAAAGGAGTGCCTGAGCATAACATTAGGATTCTCAACAGCAAAAGAACTCCACACTGAACAAATTTCACAGGGCGGCAGAAATTTATCATGTTTGTTTTGTCACTCTAACTCACATCTTGCCAACCCAACCTCAGAAAGAAATAAAGGGACGCATAGAGGAGGTAACAAAAGGGGGAGTTAACAAACAATTTATGCAAAACTGCACAATCAACTGCTTTCTAAGAAAGAAATGATGTAGAGTGTTCTGTTGTTGCTTTGTTTTGTTTTGTTTTAATGGATGATGTAAACTTCCAGGTCTCTTTCATTTGTTTCTTATTTACCTAGCTTCTCATATCAGTACACAATAGTTTTGGAAGCTTCTGGTCAGGTACTAATTCTCTCTTTTATTGTTTTCTGCCTTCTGTCTGATGGGCATTATATTTATCCTTAAATTCAAACAGAACATCGTAGCATACATGTATTATGACAGCAGTTCCTGAGAAAAGGTTTGAGGAGTAGAGAGAAGGAATGGGTTCTACTCTTCAAGTCTGTTTTTTTTTTTTAATTTTTTTTTCTCAACTCAAGATTTTATGAAAATCTAAGTTAAATCTTGTGTCTCGTGGTTGTCAGAGGCCCAGAAAACCACCCTCAGGCTTGATTCACTGGAAGGAAGAATTTACAGGATACAGCAGAGCTGTTACATTTATGAGTATGGTTCATTATAGCAAGAGTATATAGATTAAAATCAGTAAAGAAGAAGGTGTATAGGGTGGAGCCCACAAGAAACCAGGCAGGAGCTTCCAGTTTTCTTCCCCCAGTGGAGCCACACCATCAGGATCAGTTGTCCCAAAAACAGTGTGACAACATATGCAAAGTGCTGTCAGTCAGGAAAGTTCACCAGAGCCCTAGTGTTCAGGGATTCATTTTGAGTTAATCACCTAGGTATTCAGTGCCTGTGTAACTGATGTCAGTTCTTAGATTAGCATCTCCTCAAATCTGGACAGCATGGCTCAAAGCTCCAAGCATCCAGGGAAAAATAGGTATTTATCATAAATCACATTGTTAGAATAATCTATCCAGCATGGCTCAAGTCACAGGTATGCAAAGGCAATCATACCAAGCAGGATAGCCCTTTGGCTCAGAAGTTATCTTCCAAGAGCCAGAAAATGGCCAGTCCTACAGACCTATAGAATCTGCAAGGTTTGGGCAACTGAGACCTGGTGAGTTAGCCTTTAACCGTATGCCATGGAATGAGAAAAGTACCCATGGCCATATATTCACTCTAAGGTTTTACCTCACTAACTAGTATTGCCCCTAATTTTTCCCCAAATTTCTCATTGCCATATACTCTGACAAGACTATATTTTTACTTTCTGGAAACTCTGATATCTATGTGTACCCAAGTATTATAACTTTATTTTATTCTTTTCAGGCATCCAGATGTATTTTTTTTCAAAGCAATGTCAATCCTTATTAAGTTAATTACCCAACATCTGAATATATGAACCTTGGGGAGGCAAGATGCCTGACCTCCTAAAGAAGCCAAAATGTCTAAAGCTTGTTTCCTTGCTCCTCTGGTTGTTAGGGTATAGGCATGGGACCTTGGATCAGCCAATAATTACCATCCCATCTGGGACTGAATCTCACACAAGGATCGTAAAGAAAGAGATAAAAGTGTTCGTCCCAACAGGCTCTTGTAGATTCCCAAGCATTGCTTAATTCCTACCCATTTTGGATCCAGGCTCTTTAACTTCCCCCAAATTTCTACAAACTATAAAATATCTTTTCAGAAAATTAAGTTTATATTAAAATTTCCCAAAGTCAAATTTTGTTGCTTTCAACAAAGAATTTTGCCTGATATAGGAGCACTACAGAAGTATTAAAATAGAAATGAATAAACCATTACAGGAAAGATTTCTAAATTTGTAACAGAAGTCTAGCAGCAGATTTCATGGGTGACACAATTTCTCAGAGATTCAGATTCCCTACAAGACTACCAATTTCTTTTCTCGTCCTGTCTGAGCAAATTCTAATATGAAGTGATTTCTTTGTGTGGGCTCTGTTGTGAGATCTATTGAGAACCTCCATCTCTCCCAGGCTATATTTCCTGATCTTTCTAAATGTGACCTTAATGTCCTGAGTTTTGCTGCACTTTTTGATTTTATGGCCCTGTCAATTTTCCTCTGTATCTAGATCTAATAGTGATGAAGACTGCTTTATTTGTTTGTTTATTTTTGTTTTGAGTTTTTATTTAAATTCCAAATGGTTAATTTATAGGGTAGTAGTTTCAGGAGTAAGAATTCAGTGATTCAACACTTACCTACAGCACCCAATGCACATCACAACAAAAGCCCTCCTTAATACCCATCACCCATTTAGCCCATCTTCCAACTACCTCCCTATCAGCAACCCTCAACTCTTCTTTTCCACATTAAGAGTCTGTTTTATGGTTTGCTGCACTCTTTCCTTTCCCCATGTTCATTTGTTTCATTTCTTGAATTCCACATGTGTGAAATCATATTGTATTTGTCTTTTTCTGGCTGACTTATTTTGCTTAACATAATACACTCTAGTTCCATCCATGTAATTGCAAATGGCAAGATGTCACTCCTTTTGATGGATGAGCAATATTCCATTGCGTATATATTCAACATCTTTTTTATCCATTCATCAGTTGATGGACCTTTGGACTCTTCCCATATTTTGGCTATGCTGGTAATGCTGCTATAAAAATGGGGTGTATGTGTCCCTTCAAATCAGTATTTTTGTATCTTTTGGGTAAATATCTAGTAGTATACTTTCTTGATGATAGGGTAGCTCTATTTTTAACTTTCTGAGGAATCTCCAGACTGCTTTCCAGAGTGGCTACACCAGTTTACAATCTCATCAACAGTGTAAGAGGGTTCCCCTTTCTCCACATCCTCATCAACATCTATTGTTTCCTGTGTTGCTAATTTTAGCCATCCTGACAGGAGTGAAGTGATACCTCATCTTGGTTTTGATTTGTATTTCCCTGATGATGAATGATGTTGAGCATCTTTTCATGTGTCCATTAGCCATCTGTATGTGAAGACTCCTTTTATGTATATATGGTGTATACACACACACACACAAACACACTCCACATCCTCTTTATCCATTCATTAGTTAATGGACATCTGGGCTTTCACAGTTTGGCTGTTGTTGATAATGCTGCTATAAACATTGGGGTGCATGTAACCCTTTGAATCTGTATTTTCATATCTTTTGGGTAAATATCTAGTAATGCAATTGCTGGATTACAGGGTAGATAAAGAATTTTCCAGACAAACAAAAACTAAAGGAGTTCATGACCACTAAACCAGCCCTGTAAGAAATTTTAAGTGGGACTCGGAGTGGAGAAAAAACACCAAAAGCAACAGAGACTAGAAAGGACAAGAAAACATCACCAGAAACACCAATTCTACAAGTACAATGGCACTAAATTCATATCTCTCAATAATTACTCTGGATCTAAATGGACTAAATTCACCAATCAAAAGACATGAGGTTTCAGAATGGATAAAAAAACACAAGATCCATCTATATGCTGCCTACAAAAGACTCATTTTAGACTTAAAAACACCTGCAGATTAAAAGTGAGGAGATGCAGAACCATCTATCATGCTAATGGACATCAAAAGAAAGCCAGAGTAGCCATACTTATATCACACAAACTAAATTTTAAGCCAAAAACTGTAACAAGAGAGGAAGAAGGGCATTATATCATGGTTAAGGGATCTATCCATCTAAAATATCTAACAATTGTAAATGTTTATGCCCCCAACTTGGGAGCACCCAAGTATATAAATCAATTAATAACAAACATAAAGAAGCTCATTGGTGATAATACAATAACAGCAGGAGACTTTAACACCCCACTTACAGCAATGGACATATTATCTAAGCAGAAAATCAACAAGGAAACAATGGCTTTGAATGACACACTGAACTGGATGGACTTAACAGATATATTCAGAACATTTCATCCTAAAGCAGCAGAATACACAATTCTTCTTGGGTGCACATGGAGCATTCTCCAGAATAGATCACATACTGGGTCACAAATCAGCCCTCAACTAGTACAAAAAGATCAAGATCATGCATATTTTCAGACCACAATGCTAATAACCTGGAGGTCAAGAACAAGAAAAAAAATTGGAAAAGCCTCAAATACATGGAGGTTAAAGAACATCCTACTAAAGAATGAATTAACCAGGATATTAAAGAATAATTTTAAAAATGCATGAACACAAATGAAAATGAAAATATGACAGTCCAAAACCTTTGGGAGGTAGCAAAAGCAGTCCTAAGAAGGAAATATGTAGGAGTACAGGACTACCTCAAGAAGCAAGAAAAGGCGCAGCCTGGGTGGCTCAGCTGTTTAGCGCTGCCTTCAGCCCAGGGCGTGATCCTGGAGACCTGTGATGGAGTCCCACGTCAAGTTCCCTGCATGGAGTCTGCCTTCTCCTTCTGTCTCTGCCTCTCTCATTCTCTCTCTCTCTCTCTCTCTTTCTCATGATAAATAAAATCTTAAAAAAAAAAAAAGAAAAGTCACAAATACACAACCTAACCTTACGCCTAAAGAATCTAGAAAAGGAGCAGCCAATAAAGCCTAAAGCCAGCAGAAGAAGGGAAATAATAAAGATTAGGGCAGAAATAAATGATACAGAAACAAGCAAACAAACAAAACAGTAGAATGAATTAGTAAAAACTAAAAGCTGGTTCTTCAAAAGGATTAATAAAAATGATAAACCCCTAGCCAGACTTATTATAAAGAAAAGAACCCAGATAGATCTTTTGATTTTTGATGATAGGTACAAGGTCTCTAGATTCCTATGAAATGAAAACAAATTGGGTTGTTATTGCTTTCACCTTTTAAACAATGACACCCAGTTTAAGGTCCTCCATTGAACTCTTCCTCTAGATGAAGAAAAAATATATTCTTGGTTTATGTGAAAAACAGAAACTCTTAATAAATCCTAAATGCCCATTCACCCTTAAACCCAGGAAGGGAAATCCCTGCCCCAATCCTTGCAATTTGGGTGGCCTGATTTTGGCTTAAACCCTCTGCTGGCTATACTCCTTTCAACCAATAGGAAAAGGAGTTTGTTAGTCAAAGTGATGTGTCTACTCCAACTTTCCTGTCCCTTTCTTGACTATTGATTGTTCCTTTCTTAGATTCCTAAGAACCAGAAACTGCTGGGCAAATATTCCAAACATGCATGTGGGACATGTACACTCCTTCTTGCCAAGGTTTATTCTCCTGAGAGCCCCTTTTCACAGATTATAGGCATCCTTAGGTTCACGGAGCCACAGTTGCAGAGGAGTGGGAAGCGCTAGGGCTTTATGTCCACACATGTATGCAAGGGCAGAAGGTCTTCCTTGGGGTTCAAACCAGGACCTGGGTCTACCATATTCTTGCATGCCATTAGAAGAGGCTGAAAATTTGAAGTCCAAATCAGACCTTCCAGATCATCATGGAAGATATTTGTCAAGGAAAGAAGGAAAGTTGGCTAACTTTATGTCAATTTTTAAAATATTTATACATATGGCATATCGCCTCCATTTGTATCCATATTCCAGGCAACTTTGCTGATCCTAATAAATGACTGATTTTCTCTGGGGTTACTTGTTGAAATCTACACAACTTCTTAGAGTATGTTTTCCAGGAGGAATTAATATATATTCTGCAGAAGTATATAAACATATCCTCACATAAAGGAATGATTTCATCTCTGTTTAAGGCTGTCACTGAGTTACATTAGAGAAGAAAATTTACCAAATCTGATTATAATATTCAGACATTGTAGAACTGTATCAGTTTCATGGTATATTTTGTTTTTCCATTTCTGCCCATTTCCCCATCTTTCATGGGTTTTATCCACATGCATGTGTATTTACACATCAAGAGGACAGACTGTCTTGTGGATGGGAACTCTTATCTTAGGCAGGAAGGACACATAGGGCTCTAACCCCGAGCTCTGAGTGGTTGGGGTTTAAAGAACAAGGACTGAATATTAAAGGAAAAACTGAGTTATCAAAGATTTGGGGCTGGAGGGTGACAGCAAACTAAAATAAAAGAGTCAAATCCGAAGGGAGAGAGAGAGGCAAACTCTGGCCACAACATAGACACTGTCACAGAAGGCAGGCAATATGGAGCAATTCATTTTAGCAAAGTAAATACAAGATGGATCATGGAGAAAGTCCCCAACTCTTTAGTACACAGAAGATGACAGGTCACTTGTCACTTGTGTTTGCTAAGGGGAGGAATGGCGATTTCGACATTGTGGGTATGAATTTACACACATTCTAAATAACAGTGAACACATTAAAGGTATAATTATGAAGAGTAGCCCTGCTTGTTAAGTGAACATGGGGGCTGGGAGCAATGGGAAGGTGATGAGATGTGCAAAGTTTCAGACTTTAAACAAAGGGGGAAAAAACTTAAAAAGAAAAAAAAAGAAGGGAAGCAGAGAAGGAGGGAGAAAGGGAACATGAATGTTCAAAAGGCAAATCCATGGAAATAGCATGCATCGATGAAGGATTTGAATAATAAAGTCAAATTGTGAAATAAGAAAATAAAGAAGATAAACCTAGTGGGAAATTTTAGGGGAGATTAAAATAGAACAGTAGTGTAGTCCAAGAAAGCTCCCACATACCAGGTATACTGAAGTGGAGATAGAAAGGATGAGATTTGAAGGAAAGAAAGAGAGACAGAAAAGGACATAGAATTGAAATTAATTAAGTTAAAATGCTCTAGAATTATGGGGAATCCAAATGCTATTCATGCCACAGATAATACTGAAATCTAGCTAATGAGCAAAATTCATTCAGTCACTCAGGCATTAGCTATTGAATGCCTCCTTTGCGCTGATCCCTGTTCTTGGTACAAGCTATCTAGTGCTGAACAAGCAAAATATGGTTCCTGCTCTCATAGGGCTTACTATCCATGGGAGCAACAGACTGTGGGAAAAATTGACACAGATTCATAAATTGCTGAATTGCCAAATATAACTTGTGGTGTTAAAAATATTTCAATATGAAAACCAGAGTTTATAAAAGTTCTCTTTAGAAGCTACTATTAATATACAATCTGAAATATGAAGGAGGAAATTAGCCAAGCTACCAGAGATACTAGTAGTTCAAGCAAAAGGTAGAGAATGACCAAGATTCCTCAGATGAAAAGAAGGTTGGCTTGGTCAGGTTGCTGAGGGAAAGCCAATATGGGCAATGCACGGTCAGCAAAATGGAGAGCAGTAGGACACAACATTATAAAGTCCACTGCATATTAATGGAAATGTCTACTGCATATTAAGGATGTGAGCTTTTATCCTAATATATACTAATTTTCAATACAAAGTGAGACCAAAGCAATTTTTGAAGTACATAATAAGTCAGAGTAAGAAATCAAGATGGGTTGGTGTTTAAAAAAATAAAAACATAATGTGTTGAATGAAGTCTGTAAGACCCCAAGCCATATATGCATCCTAAGGAACATTAATCTTTAGGATACTGGGCTAGAGACAACAGAGAATATTAATAAGTAAAGAACATATGTACCCGATAATATAAACTCAAGCTGTTCCCTGGTCATGCTGAATTTTAACAACAGCCCTTATAAAGATGATTGAAAGTATTTTCATAAGTGGACTGTTAAAAAACATAATGCAGAGTGCACCCAAACACCACAGATTTTGCAGCACTAGGCAGCTGCGTTATTTGGCAGTGCTACCTCTCATTCTCCAAGGAAAGCAAGAAGAGGTCTAGGATGTAAGAGTGATATGATGGCCTCTCACCACAAGAAATGTAGAGGCATTAGCTGAGGAGCTGGGCATCAACACCTACTAAAGTATATATAATCGAAACAAATTCAAATTCATATTTTTGCATGTTAAATTAAAACTAGAAAACGGCATTTTATGTTTAGCTACTTATATTTGATTTTTTTAGCTTTAATCTTGGAATGTGACATCATCATGAAAGAAATCTTTCTTACAAATGATAAATAATGCAAAGAGCCCTAACCTTAAGAGAAGTAGACTACTGTCCTGTTGCTAAATTCTTTACTCAAAAGCACCCAAGGAATTATTCCACTTTATTTTCTTCTAGATTCAGGTTTTGTTCTGGTGCAAAATAACTGTACTAATCCATATTTATTCTGCATTTTCATTATACTTCTCAAAGGTTATAGTACATCATTATGGTTTTGAGGGCAGGTTTCGAGATTTATATCCAGGCTCTAGTATTTGGCAAGTTGGAGACCTTACTGTGTCTGTATCATACATTGGTAGAAAGGACTGTCTCATGGAACTATGGGAATTGAATCCTTCATAATAGCACCCAGGATATAGCATGGAGCCAGTGGATATTATTATTTTGTGAATATCTATTAAATGAGGCAAACATGTTTAAGTACTTAGAAGTATTAAGTGGTATGCAAAGTGTGACCCATTATTACTTTTATGAGGTAACATTTTTATTTTCTCTTGAAGTCAAAGGGCATCAATGTGAAATTCAGCTTTTTATGACACTCTAATGTCTGTGGCTAATAGTGACAATTGACAGTATTAAAAGAAATGTATTTGCTTGATATATGGCAGGTACAAATAGGCAAGGATGGCTGTGCCAAATACTTGTATTTTCTACTCTAGAACCATTCTCCATCCTTCCTCATCCCGTTCTGGGCCTCTGAGGCTTACCTTCAAGGATTACACCAACAGGACAACCATGCGCTCTTCCTTCCAAATGAGTTCAGTCAATAAGGAATCCTAAAATGATCAGAGAAAGAGAGGAAATGCACTAGTTCTTTAGTTAGTTCCATTCTCCGTTGTCTCCTGTCCAGTATCATCACCTTGCAAATCACATATTCCATAGAGTCCTTCCCTGAGCAATTGCCTCCTGCTGGCTGACTCCAAGGAAATGGAGCCTGTGCCCCATGTGACTCTCTCTCCACGTTCTGATCTCTTTGGCCCTAGGAGTGGTGGCAGCCCCTCTGCTGCTACTCCAGGTCCCTGCACTCTTGTGGCTCCTTAACACCTTGCCTTAACACCTCTGTCATAAGATCCACTGTATATAAGTCTTCTTTGAATGATCCTAACTGAATCTCCTCCTGGTTGGATCTTGACTAATACAGGGACCTTAAATTATTCTTAATTTTACTCTAGCAGATCTTTATCTCAGACAATATATAAGCTATGGCACCAGCATCCCTACCATGAATGACTGAAAAAGAGTCAATTCTGAAGGAGTGAGGTGTTTGACTACCCTTTTCCTAGGGAAATGGTTGGCAGCAGTCCCTAGCAGAGGCTGAGACACTCAGGAAGAAGCCCAGGAGGATGACTGTGTTGAGGACTATAGCTCAGAGGACTTCCTGAGATTCCAGAGGGGAGAAGAAAAGCATGAAAAGTGGATCTGGAACTCTGCATTAGGAGTATAAATTGACTCATTAATAGTTAGGCATACATATTAATGGGATCTCAACGATAGATGTTGAGGGTTCTACTGTTGTTGTTTTACAGTCCTTAGTGACAACTGGGCTTGCCCATTGAGTCTTAGTAACAGGTCATGACTTGTACTTTTGAAACACTTCCTCACAGTGGTCCAGGCCAGTGCAAACTCCTCCTGCAGCTACCTTGGTGTTCTAACACTGTTCAGTACAAAAGGGAAAAAATAATAGAAGAAAACTCAATGACTAATTATGCTTAATTATCTCCAAATGAGTAAATTATACTCATAAATTTAATTTGGGGGCTCCCTAGATCTCAAAAGACATCTAGAAAGTGTTCCATTTACTCTTGAGACCTAAAAAATAAATGCAGTAAAGACCCAGTTATATCCCCTCAAACATGCTTTCTGTCACATTCTGAACACATTGAGCTCTATTCAAATGATAAGGGTATTAATGGAGAAGATGTGTAATCTGGCACCTTAGATTTACAGAGCAACCCTTTATAAAATGTCCTATATTTTAGGACTATTGCAATGGATTTAAATACTAGAGATTACAGATTGCACTTATTTCTTCAACAAAAGAAAAAAGAGGAAGATAATTTGAGATGAGACGGGAGAGGTAAGCATGGTCCAAGATGCATGGCAGTAAGAAAGAAGGGCAGGGGCCCTAGTGATGGATTTGTTTAAGTGTCAGAGTTGCACACCCCTACCTCTGTCCTTTGCTCCTGAACCTTCTGACAAAGTGCTTCTTTCACATATTCAACAATTTCAGTAACAGGAAATCTGATCTTTCACTGGAAATTCTGATGTAGTTTAAGAAGATATTATTTTTATTCAGTAATTCCTACTGAAACCCCTTTCTAATTTTATTTCTTCTTCCTCTGTAAGTGCTTTTATTTATGATCTCTTATTAATGGCATGGTATGGTATTTTAACATCAATAACCATTAAGTGTTAGGAAAATGTGGTTTATTGAAAATGATTTCCAAAGGGTTCCAAGTATTTTGCCATTAAAGTTTAAGTATTTGAATACTTAAAACTGAATTACTTTAGGCTATGTTAAGGAAGAGATTTTCAGAGGTGAAAAAAATTGCCAAAGGACATTAATAGAGACAATAAGCCTCTTGAAGGGATTAACAAGAAATGGAATCACATTTACAAATAACAAAGGTTGTGTTCTAATAAAATGATTCCCTTCACCCGGGTCTAGAAAGACAACACTCCCATTCAAAAGATCATTACTTTGCAAGACATTTAAAGCAAGAACATGACTATTGTACAATACGAATAATAAATTATAAAGTCAAGAATTAGTGTGTGGGTGTATTATTGTCATTTATATTCTATAACACAGAAAAGACCATTTAATAAATTAACTGTCAGCTCAGAATTCCTTACAGTTATTTGTTCTACAAGGTTTATTCCGTAGTTGCCTTCTTTGGGGGATTGTTAGGTCAAGTGACATTTTAAAAACACATGATGAAAAGTATATGTCTTTCAAAACTGTTACTTCTATGTTGAGACATTTGATATTTTCAGGCAATTTTGTATTGTTTCACATTATAAAGATGTAATTTACTACCTTCTACTTTATATTGAATATAGCTGTACTTGAGGTATATATACTGGGATAGTTTAATATGCCATAATGTTTCTTAATAAAAGCCCCCCACTTCTTCCTTACTTAAATCCCATTGGAAGAAGCCAAGAAAGTCCCATTTCATTTGAAAACACTTTTGAATAGTAAACATTGCTCTAATGAGGTTTCCATGCATTAAAAAGTTGATTCCAGTTCCAAAAGTACTTTACTCAAACTCAGGGAGTGACAGAGGTACCAAGAGACAATGACTCATTATTCTTTGGTGACTGTCTATTGCAATCCTCAAAAACCTTACATTCATCTGGTTTACTAGTTAGCACTCACCAGGGATCTCTCTGGAATGTTCTACCCTTAACTTCTGTCTTTTCATAATATGTTAATTTTTCTACTTCCTTTCGTTTTTGTATTCCTATTCAGATATTTGCACTTTATTAGCTGTATTTTAATCATCCCTTCATTGTCAGCAGGTCTTAATTTATACTATATTGGAAGTGCTCATTTGGGGCTTAATTTTATTTATGTACTTAAAATAATACTCTACATTTGATGAATTGATTTTTTAGTAAGAGAAAATTTATTATGGAGTACCTTATGAATATCCCATCTTGAAATCCCTTTTCCTAATGCATAAAGTGCACACAATGACATGACTTTTCACAATAGGTTTGAAAAATAAATCATGAGCAATATTTCAGAAATAACATCGCTAGTAGCTTCCAAAAGTAAAGAAAGGGAAACAAAATTTCAAGGACAGCTAACGATACACAAGGCATAAAGAAATGCTCCACATTCAATGAGGTGCTTTTTATGTTTGCCAGAATTAGAAGAAAAATAGATACGAATAACATTTTTCTTATACCTGCTGAAAAAAAAATATGTACACAGACTTGCCATTTTTACAATAGCGGATAATTTGATGTGCCATGAAGTCAAGAAAACAATAAAGAGCAATATAAAGCTGTGGGAAGGATAGATACCTGACCCAGTTTTCTGCCTTGGAAAGAATGACCAAAGATAATAGAGATAAAAGTTGCATTTGTCAGTTTTCCAACATGTAGCACATTCCCATTTTCCTATGTGTATTTTTGCATGCGTTAAGGACTAATAGGTATTAAGTTTAATTGTATGGAAGTTTTGACTAAGATTGCTTGAACAGGATACTTACTACCAAAAACAAGAGACTGTCCTGACATCCAAACATCTAAATAAGCCTGCAGAGGAGATATTGTATCAAACAAGAGACAAATTTAGTTTAGTTTGATCTGGTGTAGCGTTTCTCCAGAGTATGCTAATCAGCAAATTTTTGTCAGGAAGCATTTATTCTCATAAAAGCTATGGTCACAACAGCTGTTAATAGCATTAACAACACCAATAAAATTAAGATGCTCTCCTCCTTGTGGTTAAAAACGAAAAAACCTGCTGACCCGAGTTGGACACCTAAGTATACAAAATAAATACAGGAAGCTTACACTTGTGCAATAAGCAAAAATGATATGATACAAATCATTTGCAGAGGTTTTACTGCTAAGAACCTATTACAGCTAGACATAGAGCATTAAGAACCAACGGACCGTGTTGTATTGGCCCATTTATACTGTATACACAGTGTGTACTCATTGTTAATACCAGGAGTAATCCAGCAGAGCACATCTAGCCAGAACTGTCACATAAAGGAGTGGACTGTTTGAAGAGGTTATGGAACATGAATGGAGCTAGTCATAAGAGCCATAAGGCAGTCATGAGACCAGAAATCTTCCCTTACCTGTTCCCTAGCTGTTCCTAAAAACCATGAAGATTTCGAGCAGTTTAGAAAGCCCTTTCGCTGGAGAGACTATCCCCCTGACATTGCCCCCATAGCGTCCCTAAGTGGCAAGGAATCAGCTCTGATTCAGGTGAGTCAGGAAAACCTGTACCATTCTGGCCAATGAGTTCAATATCTTCACTTCTTAAAATGTTTTTAACATATTTATGGAGGTATTATTAATATATGACAAATTACACATATTCAAATTACACAGTCTTGTGAGTTTGGCATATGCATCCATGGTAACAAACATGCATCGTTCCAAAAAGTTTCCTTATGCTCCTTGGCAATCCTTTTCCCACATCCCCTCCACTGTTCTCCAGTCACCTTGTCACCAGATAGTGATTTGCTTTCTGTCACTATAGAGTAATTTGCCATTTCTAAAATTTTTATATGAATTTAATTTATGTGAATTGAATCATGCAGTAAGCTCACTTCTTTGTCTGGGTTCTTTTACTTGCCATAATTATTTTGCAAGTATCAATGGTTGCATGTGTACCAACAATTTACTCAACGTCCTTTTGCTCAACATAATTATTTTGAGTGTATTAAGAGTTTATCCCCATTTATTGCTAACTTTGGGCCTCAAAGACCAAAAAGTGCATTTCATCAGAGGCTTTGACTTCAATTAAAGATGATTTGTGCGACAATCTTTTGTTGTTATTCAAGATTGCATTTTTAAGTAATCTCTACACCCAGTGTGGGGCTTGAGCTCACAATCCCAAGATCAAGGGTCACGTGTTCTACTGACTGAGCCAGCCAGGCATCTCTGTGCAACAACTTTTGTTGCTTTCTTGCTTCTATCACAGTGATAAGAAATAGCAATGAAATCTTTTTTCCTGCTACCAGCTAGATGTCCCATCATCTGCTGATACAGCTTCAAGAGCATGCCTTCCTGTTATGAGAATGAATATCTTATAGCTGAGAATAAAGATTATAAAATCCCAATGGACTAAATTCAAAAGGAATTTACCCCAAAGAGGTAGTGCAACATATTCCTAAGTATGATCCTTGTTTGTGCACTCTAACCAAAACCCTTCCTCCCTACTTAACAGTTGTACAACTATAAGAAATATACCCCCTGCCCAAGGGTCCTGGGTAGCTCAGTCCATTAAGTGTCTGCCTTGGGTCAGGGCATGATCTCAGGGTCTTGGGATTGAGCCTGCTTCAGGCTCCCTGTTCAGTGAGGAATCTGCTCTCCCTCTCCCTTTGTCCCTCCCCCCTGCTCCTGCTCACTCTCTCTCAAATAAATAAATAAAATCTTAAAAAAAAAAGAAAGAAAGAAATATGCCCTTTATTGTACCTCTCCTTTTTCATCTGTAAAATTGGGTTGTGCCTAATTGATAGATTTTTGTGAAGACAAAATGAGCTAATTATGTGGAGAACAATTAGAATAGTGCCTGATACACAGTTACCACTGCAAGCGTTACTCGTTGTTAGAAGTGGTGGTTATGGGGACACCTGGGTGGCTTGGTTGAGCATCTGCCTTTGGCTCAGGTCTTAATCCTGGGGTCCTGGGATGGAGTCCTGTATCCCTCTGCCTGTGTCTCTGCCTTTCTCTCTTTCTGTGTCTCTCCCATGAATAAATAAATAAGATCTTTTAAAAAAGAAGTCATAGTTACATGTAAACAGCATTTTTCATAAATGACACATACTCTTGATCCATATAATGTTAGAGAAATAAAAATGGTTTTCCAGGTTTTTGATTTTTTGTTCCTATTAGTAAAAAGATCAAAGGTAATAAGATAAAAGAAAAGTCTGACAACAAACCCTTCTTACATAACTTATTGGTTCTTCTCCTCTTCTATTTAAATATTAAATATTGACATTCATAGCACAACAGCATGTCCTACAGTTGACCCACTTTGCTCTTACAGTTGTAAATCAGCCCACCACAACAGCCTCTGTCTAGGATTAGGAATTCTAACTTGGGTATCAACTCGCTCCCACACCCCATGAAGGAGATGGTACCAAGATAGCCAAAGGGAGTCCTTTCTATGAGGTGCTCTGTGCTTCCAACCTTGCATCATGAACCTAAAACAAAAACCAAAATAAAAATCCAAGTTGTTGGCCATATTCAGAAAGTCCTATCTCCATGTGGAATTTATCAGTGAGAGTGTGTTGTCATAATGCTTAAAATATTTAATAAATGAGATGATAGGTTTCCATACAATTTACTGAGTTAGGAGTAGGACTCCAGCTACTGGCTGGCCTAGGACCCTAAGGTCTTGCTCTGGGAAAAGTTGCCAGCAAGAATGGGAAGAATGATCAGGGTACCAGCTACAGTGGTACCAGGTCCATGAAACTAGAAGACTGTTGAAAACCATGCAGCAGTCCATGGCCAGGACAAACTGGTGACAGTTTGGTGAGAGTCAGTGGGCACAGAGGGGCACAGAGATTCCTGAGGTGCATTTTCCTAGGGAAGCAAATTGCCTCCTGATCTACTGGCAAAGTGAATTGGGCTCAAGATTCTACCAGCAGGTCTGTTTCAGGTAAGCTCAGAAGCCAATCCTCTAGGATGAAAGTCTTCACTACCTGTGGATGGTTGCACTGGTCTAGCAGGGAATGACAGCACAGGAGGAGATAAAAGTTTATGTGTCTTTAGGTAAAATGATGACAATAAATAAAATAGTGAAATCTTATTCCTTAATTGAGAGAGTTCTGAGTAGTTGCCTTTAAAAAAACACATTCTTATTTCAATGAAAAGTAAAAATCATTCTTCAAAATGTGACACGAGAATTTTGTTTTCTTCTCCGTCAAAAATATTTATTTGTACTAATGGGCCTTTTCTGGTTGTGACACAACTGTCTCCTCTCTTTATTGCAAAACTTCCTTGTAAGAAAATCCTTGCCTCAACCCCTTCTTGAAAGGAGTTTTGCTTTTCTTCATTTTATAGTTATTGGAACCCCAATTCACTGAAGTGGTGCATTATTTTAAATGTTAGATTTTGGGACACCTCAGTGGCTTAGCAGTTGAGCATCTGCCTTCAGCTCAGGGTGTGGGCCTGGAGTCCTAGAATTGAGTCCCACATCAGGCACCCCTTGAGGAGCCTGCTTCTCCCTTTGCCTGTGTCTCTGCCTCCCTCTGTGTGTCTCTCATGAATAAATAAATAAAATTTTTTAAAAAATAAAAGTTAGATTTTTTTTTACTGGCTCATTCTAAGTACAAATATCAACCATAAGAGAAGAAGAAATAATTTTAAAGACAAATCATTTTCAAATTAGAGGAGAGGAGAGGAGAGGAGAGGGGATGGGGAGGGAAGGGAAGGGGAGGGGAAGGGAGGGAAGAGAAGGGAAGGGGAAGGAAGGGAAGGGGAGGAGAGGGGAGGGAAGGGGAGGGGAGGAAGAAGGGACAAAGGAAGGAAGGGAGAAAGGAAGAAAAATACACACACATTTTTTTTTTTCACACAATAAGCAGCAGTTTTTGTCCTGAAAGTAATTCGAGAATGGACACTCATTTTTATTTTTGTGTTGAGAATGATTTGGCTATAAATGCATGAATCCTGCTGAGGAGTCCCTCCTGTGGAGCAATGTCAGAAAAAAAGGATTATGTTTTAAAGGTGGATTCGTTTCTGTGGCTCAGCATACACAGATATGATGTGGGTCTGCTCCACAGTGTTCAATGAGCTCAAATGCAAAATGCCGTTCTAAGCCCCATAAGCATTACAAGAAACTTTCCAAAAAAGTTCCTGTCTTCGAGAGCCTTACTATTAATTCACATATAAACTTAATAGATTTTAAATTTTTCATTAAAAATAAAAGAATATTGTATGAAAATGAGCAATTATACTCGTTTTGCAGCAGCTGTTTCAAAATATTTCATTATGGTTAGCAACAATGGGAGTTGATTTAAGTAAATCAACTATAATATGGAGTTTATTGAATGCGGGTGAAATTTCCTTGAGGAAGAAAAGTTAATTCAAGAATAAATAAGGAGAACTACTTAAAATCTCTTCATTTCCTAGCATAGAATGAAAATGTTATTTCAGCCGTGTGGTCTCCTTTAGAGTTACATTAGCATGCAATAGTCTAGTTGGGCCATCAACAGAAAATTAGGAGAGTATGTTACTGTAGATCCTGCTCTTTGGAAACCTCCAATAGTTCAGTTATTGACAGGCAGAACTTAGTTTGCATCATTTGGACCAGCTACATCACTGGCTAAAGCCTACTGCTATAGTCCAATATATAAACATAGAAGAACTTTATTTTAATTGTAGGAAGTCTTGTAGAGCTAGCAATTGAGGGTCGGATTATATAAAGGTAATTGAACAGGCAATTCACCGTAAAGCCTTATGTCATTCATAAGACTATACCACGCCAAAGACTGGTAGGTTTCAGGGGATGGTGCTTAGTCTTCACAAAGGCCTGAAAGCTTTTGAGTACCCCTATTCTTCGGAACTTAGAAAGTTTAAACCTTGCACTCTAGGATTGTTTGTGATAATAGGTCAAGACTACATTTGTCAAAAATTGCCCATTGTAAATAGTAAAGCATTTTGGGATGCAAGATGTTAATCCCAATTTAAAAAGGAGGATGGGGCTTACTGCGACAAAATATAATGTAAGAGCACATTGTATTTTTGATACAGTCTTTGAGAGTCTAGAATATGCTCTCATTTATTGGGAGGATTAAAAATATAGCTTTACACAAGAAGAAAAAAAACTTAAGTGCTATTTAGGGAAACTATATGGTGTGCTGTGCATTTATCCAGAATCAGTACGATTTTTCTTTCATGGTTGCGACATTGGTCATTAATCTTTGCAAGCGGCCAAGTGGAAATCTAAGGTGTCATCCATGCATAGCTTTATATTCACAGACTACTAGCAGTACATTTTAAAGTTCAGCTTACTGAATGATTGAGCAACTTACTTTCTCTAAAGAAGTGTACTTTGATCCACACCTTTCAAACTGGCAATGATCAGAGATCTTCACTTAATTACTTTTTAGCAGTGTCATCATTTTTCAAAACAAGAAAGCATACAAATATATTTTGATTGCAGTTGAAAATAACTTGAAGGGCATTAGATTTGCACAGAAATGGCATTCTAAGTGTAATCACAGTCTTAGTAAATCAAAATCCAACTTCTTTCTTGTAGACAAATTCCCCTCCTTAATTTAGGTGTTCAGCTGGCAGTGCTCAATAACCACTAGGAGGGTCTCAAAGAATTGTATTAATTTAATGATAATACTGCCAAACACATTCTACTTCAGGCTAGAGGCAAAGGCGATTGCAGAAGAATTGTCTCAGGCAGGCGTGGTTTATGTACACCTAAATCGTTACAAAGAATAAACTGAAGATGTTCAGGAGACCTAGATATAACCTGATTCCACCTCTTACTAGTTGTGCGACCTTGGGCGAGGAACATGCCTCTCACAATATTCATCTAGAAAATAATGATATGGCTTGCTCTACCTAACACACCAAATCCCTATAAAGTTCAAATGAAATTATGCATATGAATGTGACATTCCAAGTTTAAATGCTACTCAGGAGAAGCCTGATTATCATACTGCTACATTTTTGCCTCTTCACCTTTCGAGTGTCACCTTCCTATAGCATCTCAAGATAAGAGGGTCTGTTTCACACCATTCCTAAGCCAGTTCACAGGCCTACTCCTAACTCCTAACTCCCAAGTGTGTCCTTTCAGTCCCAGGCTCCATTTCATGCCTGGTCTTGCCCTCAAATTCTTCTACAAGGTAGCACTCCTGCCAAAGTGGCTCTAGTGGAGGGTCTATACTTCTAGCCACTTCCTTGCCCTTAGTTTACTACATAACGAAAGTCAGGCTGCTGCATCAGCAGATCAGGAAAGATTAGGCACCATGGAGGAGGGAGTGCTGCTTGGGGCAGAGGGAATTAATTGAATTAAAGCTATGCAAGGTACATCAGTTCTTCCCAGTTATCACACCTACTGAGAATTTTCCTTCAGGCTAGATACCCTTAGTCTTGTTAAACCAAGACCCTGTTCTTCTCTCTTCCCTTTCTCTATCCGACAAGTTTCAAACTCCAATCCATTTCCTTGCCATCCATTCCAAAGTAGGTTCTCAACTTCCCTTTGCAGAACCCCTCCCAAAATGAAGTCTCAAAGTAACATAACATCGCTGTGTTCCATTCCTTGGCCCTTACCGAGAAATCAGTTTTTTGAATTATTTTTTTAAACAGGTGTGAGTGTGCATGTGTATTTGGTTGTTGTTTTATAGTTGTTAAGTTTTAGGTAAGATTCTCACACACAAAAGGAGTGATAAACTAATCATAAATATTGATGCAAAAACACTAAATATTTCTGAGCAAAAATCAGCGTGATGTTAAAAAATAAAATCATCAGTGTTTAGAAGCTATTCTCAGATTTCAAGGATGAGCCGATATCAAGAAAAGTAGGGCACCTATGTGGCTCAGTCAGTTAAGCAACCAACTCTTGATTTCAGCTCAGGTCATGATTTCGAAGTTGTGGGATTGAGCCCTGCAATGGGCTCTGCACTCAGCATGAAGTCTGCTTGGGATTTTCTCTCTCTCTCAAAATAAATAAAATATTGAAAAAAAAATGAAAGTAAAAAATATGATTTTCCTTACTGATAAAGCTAACACAAAATTATGTGACTATCTTTACAGATACTGAAAAGGTATTTGATGAAATTGAAAACCCATTCTGTATATAAATCATTCAATGATATAGGGAAAATAGAGAACTTTAAAATTATTTCTGTATTTACATGTAATTTTGTATATATTATGTATGTATGTATGTATGTATGTATAAAATAGTGGAGGCATTTACATCCAAAATACAGAAAAGTCATTCTGTATTACCTATACTATTTAACACTGTACTGTAGCAATGAGCCAATACAGTTAGAAATGAGAACTTAATTAGAAATTTCTAGTTTCAGAAGATGACTGTACCCCAGAAAAGGTAAGAATATATTGAAAAAATATTACTAAAAGAGTACAGAAAAAAAAAAAAAAAAAAAGAGTACAGAAAATATTTTTTAAAGATTTATTTTTTTATTCATGAGAGACACAAAGAGAGAAGCAGAGACATAGGCAGAGGGAGAAGCAGGCTCCTCACAAGGAGCCCGATATGGGACTCAATCCTGGACCCCAGGATCACAACCTGAGCCAAAGACAGATGCTCCACCACGGAGCCACCCAGGCATCCCAGAAAGGAAATGTTTAAAAGAGGACATAAAGGGAGAAAAGACTGTTTACAGTGACAACCCCAAACATAAAATATTGAGGAAAAAGATTAACAAGAAACATGTAAATTATAAATGAGGACATTTTTAAAGCAATACTAAACAAGAGAACACGAACAAATGGAAGCCATGCAATCCTCCTAGGCAAAAAGCCAATGCCATGTTTACATGTACTGAGGTTTGTTTTAAGGCCTAGCAGATAGTCTACCCTGGTGAATAGTACACGTGCCCAAAAGATCTATTTTCCTGTGGCTGAATATACTGTTCTATGGATGTCTGTTAGATCTAGCTGGTTGTGTAGTGTTCTTCTAGTCTTCTACTTCCTTTTTGATCTTCTGCTTAGCTATTCTACAACTTTTCCCAGTTTTTGTTTTCATAGTAATGCCTTTATTTTGTTCTCAATCCCTTGTAAGTGATGATTTGTTTTCCTTTCACTGCTTTCAAGGTTCTCTCTTTGGTCTTTATCTTTTAGCATTTTTACTGAGATATGTAGGCTTGTGGATCTCTTTGTATTGTTTGGAGTTTGCTATTTCTTAAATATGTAAATTAATGTTTACTGATAAATTTGTGACATTTTCAGCCATTATTTATTTGAATATGGTAGTGAATATAAAGTATGTCCTCTGAACCACAGTGAAATAAAATTTCAAATAGGTGAAATTTGGCAAATTCACAAAAACATGAAAATTAAGCCACACATTCATAAATAACCAATAGGTCAAACAGGCCACCAAAAGAAAAATTAGAAAAGACTTTGAAACAAATGAAATTAAAGACACAGCCTATCAGAGCTTATGGGATACAGCTGAAGCAGTTCTTAGAGGAATTTAATATAGCTGTATGTGCCCATATTAAAAGATGAGGTGGAGGAATGGAGAAGATCCCAAATCAAGAACTTAACCTTCCATCATAAGACACTGGATAAGGAAGAGAAAATATAACCTGAAACAAGTAGACAGAAGGAAATAATAAAGATTAGAAGTGAAATTAATGAAATAGAGAACAGAAAAGCAATAGAGAAAATTGTTTTAAACCCAAAGTTTCCTTGAAAATCAATAAAATTGACAGAGCATTAAGTAGATTGACCAAAAAAAGGAGAAAATTCAAATTTCTAGAATTAGAATAAAAGAAGGTACATAAATAATTTTTTAAAAGGGATACTGGGAATAATTGTAAGCCAACACATTGTGTAACTTATATGAAACGGACATATTCTTAGAAAGACACAAACCACCCAACTGACCAGAGAAGAAATAGACAATACAAATAGATTTACAAGTAAAGAGATTATTTAGTAATCAAAAATGACCACAAAGCAACAAATCCACAGAACAAAACTCAGGCAGATGAATTCACTGGTAGACTCTACCAGGATACTTAGAAAAGAATTAATACCAATTCTTTGTAGGCTTTCCCAAAAAATGGAAGAGGAAGGAACACTTCCCAAGTCATTTGATAAAACCAGACCTGACAAAGATAGAAAACCGTAGATCAATGTTTCTTATAAATATGGATTCAAAAATTCTAACAAACTGAATCCATCAGCATGTAAAAAAGAATTATATACTATGGTGAGATTTATATCAGGAATTCAAGGTCAGTTTAATTACCAAAAAATAGACTAATGTAATATACCATATTAATAGAATAAAATATAAAAGCTATCTGATCATTTCAATAGATGAAGGGAAGTATTTGACAAAATCCAACCTTTTATGATAAAAGCACTCAAGAAACTAGGAATAGAAAGGACTTTTATCAACCTGATAAAAGGTATCTACAAAAATCTTACAGCTAACATCATACTTGATGACAAAAGACTGGGTGCTTTCCCCCGTATTTACCTCTGCGTATAAAAGAATAACACTTCCTGCCTGCCCTTTGAGTTGCTTGCATATCTTTTGATTACAGCATTCTCCATATTGTAATAACCTCTTTCCCCTTATTGCAATAGCAATATTTGCAACAATTGTTTTGAATAAAGTCTCTCTCTACCTAAGTCATAATTTTTTTGACACCTTGCAACTACTTTTAAGGAAATGTACCTGTTGTATTTTACAGAAGTTTTCAGTTGCAGAATTGTTTATAACAGAATAATATTGGGAACAAAAAGCCATCAATAGGGCACGAGTGAACAAAATAGTAGTATTTTGACATGATGGAACATCATGAAACCATGGAAAAGAATGAGAAACCTATGTTCAGTTATAGAAAGATCTTTAAAATGCATCCTGAGAGAAGAAAACAAAGAGCAGAGCCACATATGTGGTATACAACATTTGGTGTAAAAAAAGGTGAGAGTACTAATAATATATCTGTGTATTTGCTTATTTTTGCAGGAAGGAAACCAATAAGCAGTCACTTTTGGAGTAAGGTATAAATTGGATGGGAACGGCGTATATCCTTATGTTGTATCAAGTCAATAGTCACACTGGGATTGTATTGCTTATAAACACACACACACACACTATAAGAAACTAGGACTGCTCCTGAAAGCAAGACCTATCTATTTGACCTAAATAGAAACACTACTTGCTAGTGTGTTGTTGCTAGTACTTCACTTAGGAGAAGTAGCAGATTGGACTACATATAGGTCTGCTGTTTCACTGAATTTCATTTTTCAGGGTATATACCCAACTTCTTTTTTTTTTAAAGTTTTCATTTACATTCCAGCTAGTGTAATATTAGTTTCAGGTGTACAATGTAGTGATTCAACACCTCCACACATCACCCAGTGCTCATCACAACAGGTGCACTCCTTAATCCCCATCACCTATTTCACCCATCCCCCCACCACCACCTCTTCTCTGTAACCATCAGTTTGTTCTCTATAATTCAGCGTCTGTTTCTTATTTTGCCTCTCTCTCTCTCTCTCCTCTCTCTCCTCTCCTTTGCTCATTTGTTTTGTTTCTTAAATTCCACATATGAGTAAAATCATATGGTATTTGTCTTTCTCTGATGTATTTCACTTAGCAAAATACTCTGTGGCTCCATCCATATTATTCCAAATGGCAAGAATTCATTCTTGTTTATGGCTGGGTAATATTCCATTATATATATTCTTTATCCATTCATCTATCAGTGAACTTTTGGGCTGCTTTCATAATTTGGCTATTGTAGATAATACCGCTATAAACATAGAGGTGTATGTATCCCTTTGAAACAGTATTTTTGTACTTGTTGGGTCCATACCTAGTAGTGAAATTGCTGGATCATTGGGTAGTTCTATTTTTAAATTTTTGAGGAAATTTCATACTGTTTTCCACAGTAACTGCCCCAATTTGCACTCCCACCAACGGTGCACAATGTTCCCCTTTCTCCACATCCTCACCAACACCTGTAGTTTCTTATGTTGGTGATTTTAGCCATTCTGACAGGTATGAGATGATACCTCATTGTAGTTTTGATTTGTATTGCCTGGGTAATCAGTATTATTGAGTATCTCTAACGTGTCTGTTGGTCACCTGTATGTCTTTAGAAAAATGTCTACTCCTATCTTCTGCCCATTTTTTAACCTGGTTTGGGGTGTGTGGAGTTTGATAAGTTTTTTATATATTTTGGATACTAAACCTTTATCAGATATGTCATTTACAAATATCTTCTCCCATTCCATAGGTCGCCTTTTAGTTTTGTTGATTGTTTCCTTCACTGTGCGGAAGCTTTTTATTTTGATGAAATCTCAATAGTTTATTTTTTTCCCCTTTGATATCTAGTAAGATGTTGCTATGTCTGATGTCAAAAAGGTTACTGCCTGCATTCTCCTCTAGGGTTTTGATGGTTTCCTGTCTCATATGTAGGTCTTTCATCCATTCTGAATTTATGTCTGTGAGTCCGTTTCATCGTTTTGCATGCAGCTTCCAGTTTTCCCAACACCATTTGTTGAAGAGATTGTCTTCTTCCCATTGGATATTCCACAACTCTATCATCAATCAATCTTCAACAAAGCAGGAAAAAATACCCAAATGGAAAAGGACAATCACTTCTTCACTTCTTGAGGTGATAATGGAAAGCTACCACCAGGTTTTCATGCTGCATTCCAATCTGTCTTTGAGAACACTCTTCAAACCCTTCAGAAGTTGACTCTACCATATCTAACATTTGGAGTCTGAGAGGCCTAGCAGCTTCTCAGAGAAAACTGTTCCTACAGATTTCTATTCCCATTTAGGCAACTTCTTTCCTAAATTCACACATGCATACCTGTGCACACTAAATAGGTTACCATCTCCTAAGAACGTGACATTATTTGAGATTTTGCCACTATTCACTGGGGATCCTGGGAAGTGGAAAGAGGCAATAATCTGACTTTTAAAATATTAAGATTTTTTAAATATTTTACCAAAAGCTAATCATAATAATAAGAATTCAGTAACAACTCCTTACTCATAGAAATCATGGGTTCATCTTTATGTCTCTAACATTTAGGATGATTCCTGGCATATAGTGTTTATAGAATGATCGATGAATGAATAAGTGGATGGATGATAAATTGT
Source organism: Canis lupus dingo (assembly GCF_003254725.2). NCBI lineage: Eukaryota > Metazoa > Chordata > Mammalia > Carnivora > Canidae > Canis > Canis lupus. The sequence goes on from NC_064258.1 coordinate 4,806,960, forward strand.
GTGTCATGTTTCATAACTCTGTAGAAATATCATATTCTGTCTCCTACCAAAAAACCCAATACCTTGATTCTTGTAAACTTGAGCCTATGTTATTAAAGTATGCAAACTTAGAATTATTATATGTTCCAAGTGAATTGAACTTTGTTTCTAGATTTATGACTTAAAATTGAAATCTATTTTTGTTCTATGTTAATGTAACTACACCAGCTTTTTGAATAAATACTCACCCAGTATCTCTCTCTAGAATCTTTACTTTCAACTTCTCATATATAGAGTAGATTGAATCATTAGCTATTCATTCCCTGTGATGATCTCATAGAAATGGAGTATATATCCATGGAAATTTTGTAGGATATAAAATCGACAGTTTCTGATTCAGTAGGTCTGATGTGGGGGCCAGAGAATCTGCATTTCTAGTAAGTTTCTGAGTAATGCTGATGCTGCTTTCTTAGGACCACAACTTTAGAAGCATGTTTCAAGAAGAAAAAAAAAAATTATATTTGTATTTTAAGCAACCACTCAGGTGATGCTGTTGTTGCTGATCTAGGAACCAAATTTTGAATTGTGCTTCTTTTCTGCCTCTGAATTCTTCTGAATTTTCCATCTTTTTTCTCTTTGTGCTGTATCTGGATAATTTTATATTTTTATCTTTATTCCAGTTTCCAATACCCTATTCTGCTGTTTTCAATCTCTTAATATAACCATGAAGTTTTTAATTTAGGTTATCTTGATATTCATTTAAAAAAATTATCTTTGCTTATTTTCAAGCCTACTATGTCACATTTATAAAATCTAATGCGCGGCTGATTTGACATTTGGCATCTTATACTTAAGCAGAGTAAGCAGAGTTATATTAAAATTTATGTCTGAGGTTTGCAATTTGTTTTATACTGCTACTTCATATTCACAGTGTTTTGTTTCTCCATGTGATTAGTTAATATTTTAAAAATTAAAAGCCACTGGATTTGAAATATTTTTTGTGAGTATCCGCTGGTCCGAGGATGCAGGAATCTGCTTTCAAAAACTTCCCTTGTGCTTCTGCCAGGTGCATAGTTACTACAAGTCATGGATCCCCTCTGAATAAATTCTTGTCTGGGCATTTCTTGGTCATCCCAGGCCAAGTGTATTCAGAAAGTCCATGCAAAGGCAGGTCCTTGGCCCTATGTTCTCATTTCCTCCCTTCTGGTTTGTTCTCCGTTCTGCTCAGAGGCATGTCAGACATCTCTGAAGTCCCTGGGGAGTCAAACTGGGGTACAGCTAGAATGGGATTACATCTGGTATACCATTATCCTAAAGACATGGATCTTTGAGTTCCCTACTTAATTAGGAAAGGAAATCCTACAGGACTGAGCCTTGGTCAGATCCTGGGCCTTAACTTCTGTCTCTCTTACTATGTTCATGGTATCAAATCACAGGCAAAGATAACTTTATCATCAAATGCTCCCAAGGCAAAAATCGACTTAGTATTTTATCTCTGCTAACAGGTTTTTATTTACGTATTTGGTCTTGGTGTTCTCCCATTGTCTTCTAACTCATCGTTGTTTATAAAATGAGTTTTTAAAAATATATTTCTTTGGGCATGTTTTGTTATTTTTAGTGGAAGAGTTGATCAAGTAACTCAATTTTATCATTACCTGAGACTACCCTTGATTTTAAAATACGCATTTTTTGACAAGAATGTAGATAATATGGATATATATTAGGTTAAAATGTCTTTAGAAGTATAAGTAATACCTGTTTTCATTGTTCTTTAAGTATACTTATTTCACTTGAGTGATAATAACCCTACTGTGTGTGAAATAATTTTGGCTAGCAGTTAGATACTCTGAAACCAGCATTTTTATACATATAACATAAGGCTTTCTGTTCCATTATATAACTAATGTTTCACTGTAAGATTTGACTTTTCCTGGTACTTACCATAAACTAGCTATGAATTTCTTGCAAAACAAAATTTTAATGTCTAAGTAGGCTAAGGGTAAATAAAAATTAAAAATAAGAGGCTTAATTCTCTCTGTTAAAGATAAAGGAAAAGACTCTATCCACCCTCCCTTTTTTTTAGAACACTTTGGTAAACTTGCAAATTCCTTCTGTCCCTTTGAAATGTATGTAAATCATTTTTAAAAACTAAATAAGCCTCTAACTGGCATCACAATCTCAGACTGCCTTTCTCAAATACGTGGAAATCATCCTCTTTGAAATATAATCATCAAGAAAAAGGTCTGCTTCCTGGTCTCATGGGAGCATAGGAGACTAATCTCAGTTGCAGGCTGCCTCTCTCAAAAATGCAAAATCATCGTAAGATATGAAAAGTTTATTTTCTCCCATAAATATTGTCAATTAACTAACACAGAAGTTCACTTCAACTACAAAAAAAAAAAAAAAATTGTAATGAACAAATAGTCCTGACAAGTTTTCTTAATTGAGGACTAGTTTTGCTTATCTCCAGAAAATGTACACAATGAGTACACCTGCTTGGCTACATTAAAGAGTAAGACCTTTTCTAACTTTTAAAACTTTGTGATGGATTGTCTATGGTGTGTGTCATATTTTAGTTTAATGCTTATCCAATAAAAAAATTATTTTCCTTCTCTTCTACCTTTGTGCAGAAATTTTCTGCCTTGGGAGGAGATTTTTGTTTGTAATTGTATTTCCCCAATCACACCAAGTTACATCCAGCTGAGGTACTGTTAAGTATATAATGAAGTAAGCACTAAGAAATCCTTCAATAAACTATAACATATAAAAGAAAATTTCTACCAACAGTCACCTACAGTATGTTTAACTATAGATGGAACTAAACATTTGTAATGTAGCTAGAAATGTTATTTTGTTTTTTTAGAGGTTGCGGAAGGGCAGAGGGACAGGGAGAGAGAAAATCTTAAGCTGGCTCCACAGCCAGCATGGGGTTCAACGTGGGGCTCGATCTCACGACTCTGAGATCATTACCTGAGTGGAAACCAAGACTTGGATGACTAACTGACTGAGACACCTAGGCACCCCATAAGTGTTATTTCTTAACCTCCATTCAAGATAAATATACTTGTTATGCCATATTTAGAAGAGTAGTTATAACATCACTAATAATTGCCTATACTTAATATTTTTAGAGTATCATCATTTATTTTTTTTAAAGATTTTATTTATTTGTTCATGAGAAACACACACAGAGAGAGAGAGAGAGAGAGAGAGAGGCAGAGGGAGAAGCAGGCTCCATGCAGGGAGCCTGACATGGGACTGGATCCCAGGTCTCCAGGATCACCCCCTGGGCTGAAGGCAGTGCTAAACCGCTGAGCCACCCAGGCTGCCCGAGTGCCATCATTTATAACTATGGCTTAGTTTTACAAACCTAACACACCGCAGCACATAAAACCATTGAAATTTTGTATATTATAAACTGAATAATAGTGTTATGATTACATAATTCTACCAATTAATGGATTGAGATAAAATATAGGAAAGAGAATTGATTTTTATCATAATGCAAATCAATGACACAATTAAAAACAATTTTCATATCCATCCAAGTTCCTGAATTTCTATTTCCAAAATCATAATTTGGATTTCTGAATGATCACAAGAGCTATCTAGCCTACAAAAATACAACAAAAATAAATATTAGTATTTTCATAACAATGTGGGTTAAGCTTCAACTATTCTCATTTGATTATTTTATTATTATTGGATGTTGTTTCAACATTTTAAGTAAGCCAACCCTTGTTACCCCTGTGCCCACATTATCAGTGTTTGATTTGGTGTGTATTTAGATGTGTGTGTGTGTGTGTGTGTGTGTATGCACAACATCAAATCTTAATTGATTTAGCCATGTTCTCTGGGAAGTTGTTTGATATAAAGGTTTGGGCCTTTGTAAAATTTGAAAAAAAAAATCATGTTCTCCCAATGAGCCTTAACATTTTCTGTTGTCCCCACTATACATCCCGTTATATCTTCCCAACACTCCAATCACACTAAGCTAGAGCTCATGTCATCATTCACAAGGCCAATAATGATTTTTAATTGATACCTTTATCAATCACTTCACTTTCTGTATTTGGAATGGCCAGCACTCTTTCCTCCTTGGTGTCTAAATACAAACTATCTTTCATAACCCAGCTCAAGCTTCATCTCCTAAATCTTCTCTGAAGATTCTTATCAGTGTAGAGCTCTCTTTTCTATTACCTCTACTCTGATGAACAGGGCCACACCTTTGAAACTTTCTATTCAACAAAATCCCTAATATGTTGCCATGTGTTACAATTTTCCTATATTTAAATTACTTTTCCAGAACTTAAATGAGCCTTATTATACTGTTAACATAACATATAATTTCTTTAACATGTGATTGTTAGGATTTTTCCAAATGGCTGCTTTCTAGCTTGCCCTTATAAGCCTCTATTCGCTATACTGAATGACTTCTGATGCTTGAAGTGACTAGTCTATAAAAGATTTTCAGTACTTTTAGTTTTCCTATGCAAAGGAGGCTTTTAAATTTGTTATTAGAGTTCTAATCATCTGATGATAATTCTGCACTTAGAATTTTAGCCCTATGCCTTTCAGTTATTCCTTTTTTAAAAAAGATTTTATTTATTTATTCATGAGAGACACACACACACACCGAAAGAGAGAGAGAGAGAGAGAGAGAGAGAGGCAGAGACACAGGCAGAAGGAGAAGCAGGCTTCATGCAGGGACCCCAATGTGGGACTTGATCCCGGGACTCCAGAATCGCACCCTGAGCCAAAGGCAAATGCTTAACCGCTAAGCCACCCAGGCATCCCCTTTCAGTTATTCCTAATGAACACTATGGAATATTAAACATATCAGCAAGGGGAGTCCCAAATGTCTTAGAGAAGTCATTAAAAATAAACTAAGAGATGCATTTTTAAAATGGAAAATCTAATATCTGCTACTGTTGAGATGATCCAATAGAGGGATTTCTGGAGATGTGAATAATATGAGATATAGCTTATAATTTGAATAAATGATCATCATAATTAACAGTGTTTTGAATAAGTAATAAAAACTCAAAAGTTTTCTTAAACTTTATAGGTTATTTAGTACAATCACTATACACAAAGCATTATTTAGATCACCATACAATGTATATGAAAACCAAGAACCCTGAAGTTGCACACTTATCTCTGCCACTAAGCGTTTTGGACAAATCACTTAATTTCTTTCATGTTCATATCCAAAATTTGAGCATGGAGGTAGAATTCTCATTCTGTTTTTTTTTTTTTTTAAGTTTGCTCCAAGCCAAATGCAGGGCTTAAATTCACAACCCTGAGATCAAGTTAGATGTTCTACTAACTGACCAAGTGACCTCTCATTCTGTAATTAGGATTGCATCTTTTTACTTCATTTTATAGAACCTTCTCTCGATCCTTTATTTTCACAGGAATAAGATTCAGCTTTGTACATAAGGTATAAAAGTCTGTCTGAGGACATCAGCAAGAAGGCAGATGAGAAAGCTATGGCCATCTTTTCCTCCACAGAGACACTAAGTTAACAACATATGGACCAGAATATCTCTGTAGGAACTCTTAAAGATTGGTTGAGAAACTATAATACCCCGACTGTTGTAAAACCAATAAGGGATTCCAATGAAAGAGGTAAGAAATTTTGCAGGTTTTGACACATCCTCATGCCTCTTCATGTATGTGGCACAGCATGGAGCAACCAGGAGGAAATCTCCCATACCGAAGGTCCTCTCTTGTGACAGAAACAAAAGAGTGGATCCTAAATCCAACATCCATGCTTATGTGACTGCTGCCCAAGGCAATAGCTTCTATCTCCCCTGACTCAGCACTAATGGGTCAGCACCAGGGTTTGGAAGCCACTGGAAACAGAGGTGTGCATGTTAGGCCTGCAGTTCCATAGGCAAACATGAGAGGCAGCAACAGAACAGAAAAGGTTTGAAAGACCCTAGAACTTCCAGTCTGCTGATTGGTAAAGGATTCCCCTGTGTTAAGCCAGTATGCAGACTGAGATAGGTTGTTTTCTCAAATGTCCACATCAATCCCTGCCAAAAATATTATAAGGCATACAAAGAAACATAGCCCAATTAAAGGAACAAATTGATACTACAGAAACCAATGCTAAAAAAAATGCAGATCTGTAAGGAATTTAAAATAAGTGTCATAAAAATGCCCCAGGTAAAAAAGAACACAGACACTAAACTAAGTGAAATCTGGGAAACAATAGAAGAGCAAAATGAGAATATGAACAAAGAAATCAATTCTATAAAAATCAACCAAATTCTGTTACTGAAAAACGACAATACCTGAACTGAAAAATTCATCAGAAGGGCTTAATATCAGACTTAATCAGGCAAAAGAAAGAATCTGCAAACTTGAAGAAAAGTAATTTTAAATCATTGAGTCAGAAGAACAAAATCAAAAAAGAATAAAGAAGTGAAGAGTGACTAAGGGATTTATGGGATATTATCAAGGTAACCAATATACACATTATGAGTATCCCAGAAGAATAAAAGCAAGAGAAGAACTTATCTGAAGAAATGATACCACAAAAGTTCCCAAATCTGAGGAAAGAAATGTTCATATAGATTCAAGAAACTAAAAAACTCCAAACTTACATGAAGCTAACTTGATAGAGTTGAAGAGAGAAATAGACAGCAACAAAATGGTCATAGGAGACTTCAATATCCCTCTGCTAGTGATGGATAGAAAGCCAGACGGAATATCAATGAGGAATTAGAGGACTTGAACAATGCTATAAACCAACTGAACTTAAATGTCATTTACACAATACTTTACCCAACAACAGCAGAAAATACATTCTTCTCAAGGGCGTGTAAAACATTCTCCAGTATAGATTATGTGTTAAGTCACAAAACAACTCCTAATAAATTCAAAAAGGTTGAAATCATACAAAGTATATTTTCTGATCACAATAAAATGAAACTAAAAATCAATAGCTCAAGGAAAATTGAAAAATACACAAATATGTGGAAATTAAACAACTTACTTTTAATCAACAAATGGGTCAAAACAGATATCACATGGGAAATTAGAAAATACCTCAGAATAAGTGAAAATGGAAACACAACATACCAAAAACAATGGAATGCAAGAAAGGCAGTGCTAAGAAGGAATTGTATAGTTGTTAAATATGTATATTAGTAAAAAGAAAGATCTCATATTATCAACCTGACTTTACACCTCAATAAACTGGAAAAAGAAGAACAAACCTAACCCAAACTAGCAGAAGGACAGAAGCAATAAAAATCAGGGAAAAAATAGAAAATTCTAAAAAGAGAAAAAAAATCAACAAAACTATAAGAAACTAAGAGGTTTTTTAAAAAGATTAACAAAATTGACAAATCTTTAATTAGCTTAAAAAAAAGATAGACTCAAATAACCAATCAGAAATAAAATGAAGGGACATTACAACCAATGCTGCAGAAATTAAAAGGATTATAAAAGAATAAAAAACTTGGAAAACCTAGAAGAAATGTATATATCCCAGGAAACACAACCTACCAAGACTGAGTCATGAAGAATTATAAAATCTGAACAAATCACCAAATCACCAAAACAATTTTGAATGAAAATTAATTTGGGGAATTCACATTTCCTCATTTGAAAACATCTTACAAAGCTACCATAATCAAAACAGTCATAAAGACAAATACTAATGAAATACTACAGAGAGCCTGGAAATAAACCCTCATATAAATGGTCAAATAATCTTTCACAATGATGCTAAGATCGCTCAGTTGAGAAAGGACAGTCTCTTCAACAAATAGTGTTAGGAAAATTCGATATATGCATGTAAAAGAAATGAAGTCAAACCTTATCTGACACCATATACAAAAATTAATTGAAAAATAAAGACATGAAATTAAAGATTTAAAATTTAAATTAAGTAAGTATAAAACTTCTACAAGAAAACATGGGGAAAATGCTTCAGAACACTGGACTTAACAATTCTTTTGCATATACAACAATAAAACTGCAGAAAAAAAAAAAGATAATCATAGAGCTACGTCAAACTGAAAAACTTTTATGTCTGAAAGGACAACAGAAGAGAGAAAAAGTAAGGTGCCTCAGTCAGTCAGTTGAGCATCCAACTTTTGATTTGGGCTCAGGTCATGATCTCAGGGTCATGAGATCAAGCCCCACTCTGGCTCTGTGCTGAGTGTGGAGCCTGCTTAAGATTCTCTCTCCTACTCTCCCCCTACCCCTCTACCTCTCTAGCTCTATCTCTTTCCCTCTATCTCTCCCAAGAAGATATTTGGAAAAAAAAAAAAAAAGAGAGAATGAGAGAGAAAAGCAACCTATAGAATGGGAGGAAACATTTGCAAATCATATATCTAATAGGCAATTAATATCCAGAGTATAAACAAGAACTCTTCCACTTCAACAACAAAAATCAAATAATCTGATTTTTTAAATGGGCAAAGGACTTGAATAGACATTTCTCCAAAGATGATATACAAATGGTCAACAAGCATATTTTAAAAATGCTAAACATCACTAATCATCAGAGAAATGTAAATCAAAACTGCAAATATATATCACTTTCCACATATTTGCATATCTAGTATCAAAAAATATTGAGAAAGTAACAAATGCTGGTAAGAATATAGAGAAATTGAAACCACTGTGCACTACAGATGAGATTGCAAAATGGCTTGACCCACATGGATCAAGAGAATGAAGAGTCCTGAAAAAATTAAAAATAGAACTACCACATTACCTAGCAATCTCAATTATGGGTTTTTATCCAAAAGAACTGAATACCAGGTCTCAAAGAAATAGTCATCAATTCATCTTCATAGCAACACTATTCATAAAAGCCAAGACGTGGGAGCAACACAAACATCCCCTGACAGATAAATGGATAAACACAAAGTGGTACATACATACAGTGGAATATTATTTAGCCTTAAAAAGGATGGAAATCCATTATCACAGCATGGATGAAACTTGAGGACATCATGCTAAGTGGAATAAGCTAATCACAAAATGACAAGTAGTGTATAATTCCAATTATGTGAGCACTCTAACATAGTAACATTCACAGAAGTAGAAAGTAGAATGGGGGTTTCCAGGGGCTGGAGGAGGAAGAAAGGAAGGGCTGCTGCTTAATGAGCACAGCGTTTCTGATGTGCAAGACAAAGAAAATTGAAAGCAATGGGAAATTACATAACCTCACTGAACTGTATACTTAAAAATGGTTCATAGGGTAAATTTAATTCATGCATTTCTTACCACAATTTTATTTATTTATTTTAAGATTTTATTTATTTATTCATGAGAGATAGAGAGAGAGAGAGAGAGAGAGAGGCAGAGACACAGGCAGAGGGAGAAGCAGGGAGCCTGACATGGGACTTGATCCCAGGTCTCGAGGATCACACCCTGGGCTGAAGGCGGCGCTAAACTGCTGGGCCATCAGAGCTGCCCCCTTTCTTACCACAATTTTAAAGAATCCCTGTGTAAGGTTTCTCTAAACCTATTTTTCCAGTTTCATGTTACAACAGTCCCACCATATATCCAATCCTCTAATGGCCACCACACTAAGGGGTCATTTGAAACCCCTAAGCATCTCCCATATACTCTTTTCTCCACTTGGAGCACTGTGATCTATTTTCTCAATTTAAAGGACTCCTCATTTGGAAGGAAAACTCTCCATGGTCCAAATCAGCAGCAGGGTAAGGACTAAAGAAGAGAAACATCTTGCAAGAACTAGGCTCACATAGAACTGCTGCCCAATTTCAAAGGCACCCTCTTTGTGACTAACCTTGACTTGTTAAACCTGGCTTAGCTGCCCTTTTTCTGATTTGGCCTGTGGTTACAAATTAGCCAGATCTTTGCTACCCTTTGCTTCTCTCCTTTTGCAAATGTGCTTTACTCCAATCATATTTCATTTCTTTTTGGAAACAGTCCTATTTTCCCCCACTTCCGGGCTTTAGCAACGTGCTTAAATGTGCTGGGACACTGTACCCCCTCCCTCCTCACCTGAGTAATTTCTACTCAGTTGTTAGTTTATATGGAATTTCCAATTTCCTCTATACAGTCCCATCTGACATAAAATGTTTTGAGTTATCTGTTGTTTCCATCAAGTTCTAGATTGTTCTAATAGTATCCAGAGATTGCTCAACCACAGTGTTTAATATTGATTACAATTGCCTGTTTATATGTCTCGATCAGCATTGCATCCATAGAACCTTGGTACTCTAGAAAATTTGCTAGGTTGATGAAGCGGTGAATAAATCAGCGCTCTTCCTTGTGATCTGGGGAGGAATACTGAGAGAAGCAATCCTGCAACAGACGCCTAGAAAGTAGAGATTGACAGGGTGATGTGTTAATGACCGGACAGTTAATAGAGTGATTGAGGAAATCTGCTCCCACTTGCTATGTAGAAATTCACAGAAGAAAATCATTCTCACTCTGACAAGAACAGGCTGGAAAACCTACAAGATCATGATTATTTTGAGCCCATCACAGAGGTGATGTCACAAAGTAAACAAATGAACTAAAATCAGAAAAGTGACAGCTTGCCTCGGAAAAATGGAATGCGGAACTGTTTCATGTATGGCAGAGCTGGCAAGAAGGAGGAAGTCACCCAGGGAATCGGGTGAAAAGAAAGCAACTGAACTTTTTTTTTAAAGATTTTATTTATTTAGTTAGTTAGTTATTCATTCATTCATTCATTCATTCATTCATTCATGAGAAACAAAGAGAGAGAGAAAGAGAGAAAGAGAGAGAGAGAGGCAGAGACACAGGCAGAGGGAGAAGCAGGCTCCATACAGGGAGTCCAACATGGGACTCAATCCCAGGTCTCCAGGATCATACCCTGGGCCAAAAGTGGTGCTAAACCACTGAGCCACCTGGGCTGCCCAGCAACTGAACTTTTAACACATGTTTATTCTTTTATTTTTAATTTTTTTAGTTTATATACATGAAGGAGTATATATGTATATATATATAATTGAAGTTCAATTTGCCAACTTATAGTATAGCACCCAGTGCTCATCCCATCAAGTGCCCTCTTTTAACGCATTTTTAAAGGCCAATTGCAAACTTGCCTGGCAGTTTAAGAGCCTGGGAGCCCCACGCAGAGGAAAGTGCATGCTGTGCCAATTCTGTTCCATGGACCCTTCCTGGGCGCTCAGAGAAAGACTGGTGTAGGTCAGTAAGATCTGAGAGACTGGCTCTAAAACACAAGGGTGCCAGCCTGCCAGTGCCTCCAGGCAGACTTAGAAGCCCAAGGAAAACACTCTCACACCCTGGCAGCCAGGGCGTGTGAGGCAGCTGGCATTACCCTGGGAATGAACCCCTAGTGCTGAGAGATGTAGTCAAAAAGTCCAGCTACCTGGGGCTTGCCTAGGGTTGAGGGTGAAGCAGGAATTTAGGAGAAAGCCTCCCACACTCTAGGCCATGGAATGAGTATGAGACAACCACTACTACTGCTTACAATCAGCAAAGAGTGAGAAACCCCTCCCTCACTTGATAGGCACCCAGGATCTGCCTGAGTCTGGAAGTGAAACATGGGACCCAAGAGACACCTTGCAACACCATGTAACTAAGAAGTACAAGACAGTGGGAAGAGATACCAGGCAAACAGGAGGCATATGAAAGTTTGTGTGGCTACGTCAATACCAGACAAAATAGGTTTTGAGGTGAGCAATAACACCAGTTAAAGAAGGATATCTTATAAGAGTCAACTAGCCTAATAAAACTCCCAGGGGTGCCTGGGTGGCTCAGTCAGTGAAGCGTCTGCCTTCGGCTCAGGCCATGATCCCAGCGTCCTGGAATCAAGCCCCCCATCAGGCTCAATGCTTCACAGGGGTGTGGGAGGGTCTGTTTCTCCCTCTCTTTCTGCTGTTCCCCCCACTTGTGCTCCCTGGTTCTCTCTCTGTCAAGCAAATAAAATAAAAATTAAAAAAAAAAAAAAAACATAAACAAAACTCCCAAACACATTATGGCAAAAATTCATAGAAATTTTTGGGGAAAAATTGATAGGGAAATAGGAAAAAATCACATTCATAGTTAGAGATTTTAACCCACTTGTCTCAAAAATTGATAAAGCACTAGAAAACACATCAGGAAGGATATAGACAATTTGAGCAATATTAATAACCTCATTGACAGATACTCGGAGAACAGTATACTTGGCAACCACAGAATGCATATTTTTCTCAAATGTACCATATTCACTAGAAGAGACCCTATGCCTGCCCAAACACATGTCTAAATCATTTTAAAATGATCAAAATCATACAGATTAGGTGTTCTGATAAAAACAGTGTTAAGTTAGAAATCAATATATAGAAATCCCTGTATAACCAATGGGATCAGCAATTACAAAGGATATTAAAAGATATTCTGAACTGAATAATGATGAAATTATAACATTGGAATGTAGGAGATGACCTAAAGATAAATGCATTACTTCATGTGCCTGTATTAGAAAAATAATTAAGAAGGTCAGAATCTTTAAATCTTAAAAAAAAAAAAAAAGGGGGGGATCCCTGGGCGGCTCAGTGATTTAGTGTCTGCCTTTGGCCCAGGCCATGATCCTGGAGACCTGGGATTGAGTCCCACATCAGGTTCCCTGCATGGAGCCTGCTTTTCCCTCTGCCTGTGTCTCTGCCTCTCGCTCTGTGTCTCTCATGAATAAATAAATACAATCTTTAAAAAAAAAAAGGCGGCCAAAATGTTTTTTAAATATCAATTACTAGTAAAACACTAAAGATTAGAAAAACATGGACTATAATTATCCATAAAGAAATATATGTACTTTGAAATCGCTTTTCAAATTTAATAAATTTTTATTTGGAGAAGTATAACATTGAAAATTTTTCTATTTATTTGTTTGTAATTCCATGTCTGGCTATGAAAGAGTGACACACACCAGATTTGCTCTATGGCCACACACAAATAAAAACTAGACAAAATCTCTGAAACTACTGTTTTCAGACTTCAGGAAACAACAGCACAGAGCTGTAATTTCTGTAGGAAGGGAAGCAAAAAAAGTGAGCCCTATATTTGGCCCAACTCGATACTCAGAAGCAAATTCTGAACCTTACAACAGGGAGGAAAATTCTAAACAGAGCACTGATTTTAAAGTGTCCAAAGTGGCTAAAAGTTGTGAGGCAGACATACAATTTGAATATTTGAAAGAGAAGAGTGTAAAGGGAGCACAGAAAAATATTTGAATAAATAATGTTTTTTTAATTTAATTTTTATTAATTAATTTTTTTTCCAAATTTCATGAAAATTATGAACCCACAAATCTAAGAGGTCCAGTTAACCCCAAGCATAACACACTTGTGGAAAATACCAAGATGCTTCTTTCTAACTAAATTGTTTAAAACCAGTGACAAAGAGAAAACTTTAAAATAGTCATCAAAAATAAAGCTCATTGAGTGTAAGACAACAACAAAAATAAAGATGACAGTAAGTTGGGATTCCTGGGTGGCTCAGCGGTTGAGTGTCTGCCTTTAGCTCAAGGTATGGTCCTGGAGTCCTGGGATCGAGTCCCACATCGGGCTCCCTGCATGGAGCCTGCTTCTCCCTCTGCCTGTGTCTCTGCCCACCCCTCCCCCTCTTTCTCTTTCTCTCTCTGCGTCTCTCATGAATAAATGACTTTTTTTAAAAAAAGAGGACAGTAAATTCTCCCAACAGTGCAAGAAAAATACAATGAAACAGGATCTTAAAAGTAATTTTAATAACCTATTAACTTAGAATCTCATCCCCAGCAACATAGCTCTCAAAAATGAGGTGAAATAGTATCCTTTTAAGACTACCAAAGGCTGAAAGAACTCATCAGAAGCAGACTAAAAAGCCACAGACGTAAAAGAACGCGCAGCAGCCAGAAGGAAAATGATGCCCCATAAAATAGAACAAAGGAGTGAAGAGCGTAAGAATGGATAATAATATGGATAAATATATGAGGTCTTTTCTTATTATTTAAATACCTTTAAAAGAAAAAAGCCTACAGAAAAATAATAACAGTAAGTCGCTGGATTTATAAACTCTGTAGAATGACAAACTGTGACAATATAGCAAAAAGTCCAGGAGGGAAGAAATTAACGTGTAGTGTAAGATTCTTATAATATATGTGAAGGGCTACAATTACTATAATACCACTTGATGAGAGACCATGATAAATGAAAGTCGTAGAATGTGGCGTCCAAAGCCACCAGTAAAACAATAAAACAAAGAATTACATTTAGTGAGCAAAGAAGGTAAAATTGGGAATCATTCTAATACATACTTAATCCGGAAGAATTAAAAAAGCAGACAAGGAAGAGAAAAGAAGCCAAGAACAGACGTGACAAAGAAAACAATCAGGAAGGTGGTAGATTTAACTTCACCATATCGATGGTCATCATGAACATTAATATTCCAAATACTCCAATTAAAAGGCAGATTGTCAGTCTGGGTTAAAAAAAAAAGTACAAAAACCAAAAAAACAACAGCTATGCCCAACTGTATGTTATCTACGAGAAATCTGTTTTAAGTAGAAGACTCAGATTAATTGTGAATGGACGACTTTGATTTCAACTTACACACAGTGAGCTGCAAAAGCAGAGGTCTCATCTGCACAGCAAGCCAACAAGATGGACAGGCAGCAAATGAAGGACTTTTCTTGGACCCATTAGAGAACCCACAGGACAGAGGACACGTGCCCTTCACATATAAGAATCTTACAATACACATTAATTTCTTCCCTCCTGGACTTTTTGCTATATTGTCACAGTTTGTCATTCTACAGTTTATAAATCCAGCGACTTACTGTTATTATTTTTCTGTAGGCTGTTTTCTTTTAAAGGCATTTAAATAATAAGAAAAGACCTCATATATTTATCCATATTATTATCCATTATTATGCTCTTCACTCCTTTGTTCTATTTTATGGGGCTGGCTGATGAGCGTTCTTTTACGTCTGTTGCTTTTTAGTACCATCCTGAAGAGACAGACTTGCAGGGAAACACAGGATTTGCTTACGTGTCAAGGAAGCCACTGCTGGACATCGTGTATATTGGCAGAAATATTAGAGATTCTGGGGCATCGCTGGTAAAAATGTGAAAACTCCTGGGGGCTGAAGTCATAAGGAGGTTCCCATCCTTCTCCAGGCTCCTCCTCCAGGCCCTCATGGAAAGGACATGGGAGAAACTGAAGAAATCTCCTCTTGTGGCACTAGCGGGAGACAAGAAAAGGCAGCCACTGTAAAATCCATCCAGACTCTTCTCCCTTATGGAGCAAGAGGCTCAATCTCCAGGGAAAATGATATCACCTGAGAGCCTAAGTAAAACACCTCAGCTAGGAGAAGAGAGCTCTGCCCTATGCCTATCTCCCTGTCTCACTTAAGAAGAAATCCATAAAAGCCCTAATCTCCCTGGGAGAGTGTCTCAAGGACACGCTGAGAACACTGGAAAATGCTTATTCTGGGGGGAAGAAGGGGAACCTCCATCCCTGGAGAAGGAACACTTGTGAAGACCATGGCCCATATGCCTTCTGGAGACAGGGGTTTAATCAGAGCAGCTGGTGGCAGGCTAACAAGCCTCCAGTCCAGCTGGGAGAACTGGAAGATCAAAAAACCTAAAGGGGAGAAGTCACTAGAGGAATTTGCAGCTTCTGGTGCTCACAGCAACCACAGACTTCAAACAACCCAACTCCTGACTTGATTAACATAAATTCCCACTCTAAAGACCTATTTATCTCACTATCTGCTTCCCTACACACATGCCAAACAAAACATTCCAAAGCACGCCAAAGGGCAAGGAAATACAGTCAGAAGGCATAAAGCATTCCTCAGAATGAGACAAAGATGACGTGGAAGTTGTAATTATGAGACAGGGGAATGTAACTATGATTAACATAATAAAGGTTGTTGTAAAGGAAAGGTAGCCTACCAGCAAGATTCCGGAGGTCATTGGAGCGGAGAGGTGGAAACTATAAGAAAGAATTAAATGGAAATGCTGGAATGTGAGCCAAATTACTCTCCTCGATATCCTTTAGTCTTTTTCCCCCCTCTAGTTCACCATCCACACCAGTAAAAAAACAAAAAAACAAAAAAGTAACTGTTCCTAACTATCAGTAAACACCTTATGGCTCTCCTCCAGTTAAGAATCTTCAAAGGGAAACCATAGGATAAAAAATAAGATTGGAGCCACACAGACTTAGAATAAATGCTGGCTTCATCCCTTCTTAGCTGTGAGATCCAGAACGCCTCAAACACTTTCTGAGCCTCTCTCTCCATCTGAAAAGTGGGAATAATAATAAGCGTACTATGAGGATTAAAACAGGTAACAGACACACTAAGTCATAGGACACATAAAGAGACACGTGGTGGCAGCTGTTGTCCTCTGTTAAATCCTAACCTTCAGGACGTAAAGCCTTTCTTTGCTTACACCACCACTCAGTCCCGATAGCTGCATAGACACTGTTTTTCCACTGCATCCAGTCGGGTCCTGCTCCTTACCAACCCTAAAATAATGAAATTCTTTTTGAAGACTCGCTGACTATTCTACTCCTGCTGTTGTGCCCAAGATTGGGAATCCGAGAAACCACCCAGGAGCCGACACCGATGCAAGCACATGAGGGTTTATTTACAAGCTCGAGCTAGGGTCCAAGTATATACTCCACACAGCAGAGCAGGGGCTTGGACCCCCAAGGAGGTTACAGCTGGGTTTTTTATGGGCTGGTCTAGGGGATTTTCAGAAGGGGTGGAGGAATTTTTTCCATTCCAATATAGGGGAAAGGGTGGGGCAGTTTCTTAAGATCTCATATGGGATTCCCTGCCAAGGGCATTCTGAGCTCTGTTGTCTTCCTGATATGGGATTCCCTGTCAAGGACATTCTGCAGTTTTTCCTGTAAAGTTCAGCTCTTATTCCCAGGGGTCTAAGAAGGCTGTACTTGTGCTAGTGCTAAACTTGAAGTGGAATGGCCTTAATTTTCTCGGCCTCCACATTGCCAAGCCCTCTTCCTGTGTTTCTGAAGTACATTAGTATATGTACCCAAAATGTAGCATTAATTATTGACCCTCTGTTTTCCCAGTTAGCTTACCAACACCTCAAGGGCAACGGTGTTCTCTTGAATCTCTGTTTGCTTCACTCTATCTGGTACAATTTGGGTGAACTTTACTTTTATTCTTACCCAAACTATATCATATTCAAGATGTAGAAAGGTAGAAATCTCTTTGGGATAATTTAAATAAGTTCTATCTTTCTGAAATTTTCTCTTTTTTTTAATTTTTATTCATTTGTTTGAGAGAAAGAGTGCGCATTGCAAGCAGAGGGAGCAGCAGAGGGAGAGGGAGAAGCAGGCTCCCCGCTGAGCAGGAAGCCTGACACAGGTGCTTGATTCCAGGGTGCTGAGGTCACCCCCAGAGCTGAAGGCAGACTCAGTTTAACCAACTGAGCCACCCAGGCGCCCCTGAAATTTTAATAGATCCTACAACACTGATGTTCATTCAGTCACGTTAAGTTGGAGGACACAATTTTCTGTCTCACATTTCTCCAACTCTTTTGAATTCCCAGACATAAGCATATGTAAAACAAACAAACAAAAATCTTTCTGCGTCACTTCCTTTTTTGTCTCCAAATGTTAGTTGTTTTCTTTGTTTTGTTTTGTTTTTGGTCCACTTCTGTTTGATATCATTTTGGCAATAGAGTTCCTATTTACTAAAAAGAAAAAAATTCCACAGTATGACCCAGCCCTTGAAGTAAAAATGAAAGGTTTTTATCCCCGCTGAATGCAATAAGTAAAATGTGCATCTTCAAAATGCATAATAAAATAAGGCTATATTGTGTTTTTTGTTTGTTTTGTTGTTTTACTTTTTTTACGTTGTGTTTTATGATAAATATTTGTTACTAAGTTTTATGTAAGTCACAAAAATCACAATGAGAAACATAATTCAATAGAAAATATACATGTCTATATTTTATTTATCCTACCTGCAGCATATGAACAGGCAATGCTTGATAGTTCCGATGATGTCCTCGTCACCAAAGAGCGAGAATTGATTCGGATATTTTCATATGTTCAGGTAACTGGCCCAGTTAACTCTCAGATGTTTTTCAATGTATTTACAACATCATATAATACACAACTTCATCTTTCCTGGGGTAACGGATGGTCTTTAAATTTGCTGAAGACAGCTGAGACTGTCACATCCCAAAGGCATGACCTTGCCTCTCTGGGCTATGTAGGATTATCCGAGGGTCAGGTCAGAGACTTGAAGAACTGCAGAGAACCTACAGGTAAAGGCAGAGAGCAAATATAACTGATAACGAAGGTAAGTTTCTGCTTTCTTGCTTGATCACTCTTACCTAACAGCTCTACTGTTGGATTTTATGTATCCCCTCCCAGTTTAGATCTCATGGTCAGATTTTTCAGAGTTATCCTTTCTGGAACCATCCATTACTTTTCATTTTACTCTGGCAACTGACCAGCTGCTTCCATTGCTTCCATTGGTGCCTGTTGAGGACAGCTAAAAAATAAGGTTAAACAAGCAAAAATCCAACCACCACCACCATACTCTGATGGACTCCACCACAAATAAGCCCTGCCTGACATCAATCAAACCCTCTCTCCAGTTCTCCGATTCTTTTATTCATCCCTGTCCCCTAAAGCTGATTCTTGTTCTGGTGATTTATTAAATTCAATGCCCTTAGGAGTCAAGTAGTGAGGAAGCAGGCTAGGTAGGATATGGGGAGAAAAATGCAAGGAGGAATATGTTTCACCAGGAGGCTATTCTGTTCCACTGCAAAGCTCTAGTCATGAATTGCCCCCACAGAGATGGTCCCACCTTGAGTCAAGGGAGTTGGTGTTTTCCCACTTCTATGTCAATACCTGGCTGGGGTCTGCAGCCAAGAGGTGGTCCTATTCTAGAGAGGGTACAGCTGCAAGAACTTAGCAGCCAATAGTCATGGCAGTCAGAGGTGGGCACACTGCCAGTAAAGGGGATGCAGATGGGGTACCAAGAGTGACCGGTGTAACTTCCTTCATACTAGCTTTTATTCTTCACACCAGATTTTTTAAAGGCCTCCCCCATTCCATTTAAGGTCTTGAAGAAGTAAAAAAACTTGATGCCAATTTCCCTCAGCTCTCTTGCCACCTCAATACTTCTCCGTAACTCCGCTGTTTGTACCATCCCCAAAGTTTCTCCACATTTTTAGCCTTTCTTGTGTTTTGCCATTCTAGATCAACATAAGAAATATTTTCCAGAGGTTTTTTTTTTTCCCTTTTGCTTTCCATTTCATCACCGTCTCTCATCTTCAATATACTCATTTCTATACATTCTTCTTTTTTTTAAAAAAAAAAAAAAGCTATTCCTTGATATTGTGCACTTTGGTCCACTATATTTTCTCACTAACAAACTTTTTGAAAGAGTAGTTTTGGCTCCTGTCTCCACTTAATTACCATCTGTTCATTCCTTAACCATTTTCTTTTTTGGCTCTAAATTGCAATATAATCACATATACTTGGAAGCGGTAAAAACACATTTTCTTCGCTGAAGGAATATCATGATCTGGTTTTTCTGCCGCCAGGATTATTACTGAAATTATTCCACAATAGATTAGCTATCTCCTCACCAAATTCAATGGCATTTTCTCAGTTTCAAAATCCTAAATGTCATTCACCATCACTGATTAACGCATTTTTTAATTTCTTTTATTCGGTAGAGTGAACTGGAGAAAAAGTGTATCCTTTTGTATTGTATGGAGAAAATTGTATCCTATTGGCTTCTATTTCTATTTCCGTGTAACAATAAGCCACAATCAACAGCATAAGAAGTTTCTTTCAAGCTAAGGACATTCTGCTGATTGTCAGGTTGCTTGTTGGACAGAAAACTTAGATGAGTGTCCTATTCAAATTTGGGTTCAAAGCAAGATTATTCTGCATAGGTGTGAAGAGAGAAACCCACAATGTGAATACCGGGTAGAGTGAATCATTAGTGAGGGAGTAAGAAGCACAAAATTTGGGATATAAAATACATTTTAAAATATATAAAAATATCTATGGGGATTTTTTTAAGTAAAATTTTGCATGCTATGGGACACAATTCTTCCTGTTAATCTCATTAAACCATCAGTCAAGATTATAAAAATTACGAAGCCTGGTATAACTATCTTATAAAAACCAGAATTGCCTGATTGACTTAGGATAGAAAGCAATCAACCAGCACATAAAAGTGGAAAATGGACAATGAGGTCATTCCTGGCTTCCTCAATTCTACATTATACTCTGCTTGAGGGGATCCCTGGGTGGCTCAGTGGTTTAGTGCCTGCCTTTGGCCCAGGGCATGATCCTGGAGTCCTGGGATCGAGTCCCGTCGGGCTCTCTGCATGGAGCCTGCTTCTCCCTCCTCCTGTGTCTCTGTCTCTGTCTCTGTCTCTCTCTCTCTCTCTCATGAATAAATTTAAAAAAAAAAATCTTTATACTCTCCTTGAAGCTACTCTTCAATTCCATTTGCTGGATATAGTGTGGAGGTGGTTGACCAGTAGTACATAACCTTCATTGAGGACTTACAATTAGACAGGCACTATGATAAACATTTTGTATAGATATTTTATTTAATACTCAAAACCTGTATGGAGGTTGGTTATATTATTAACCCAATCTTTCAGATAAATAAATTGAGACTTACACTGATGACTGCTTTAGCTATATTTAGTTGTAATTGTAACTTCACTTTTCCAATCCTTACTAGTAAACTGTCATGGTTTTGTTCACCTTTTTATGTCCTCTCTTCCCAAATACGACTACAGCTTATAAAATACAGACCACACCTTAGTATCCTTTGTATCTGACAGAATTTGTGATGCTGAGAATACCAATTTAGAACATACTTCTGAAGACACTGAAGGTGTCCTAACAGATTCAAGACACACAGGATGAAAAGCTTAGGCTTCTTAGCTTTTCAAATTATTATTTACGAAATGCTTACTGTTCTTAAAATAATCCCTTAGGCCACTTATTTAAGTAGAAAGTTCACTGGAAAAAAAATCATAAAGGCACAAACTCCATGAGGGCAGAAACTCCATAGGTTGAGTATGTCATTGACTAATATGTTTAATATCAGTGGTGATAGAATATTTGGCCACTGATAAAACACATGAATAAACCAGTTAGAAATATTTTGGATACTATAATTGCACACTGCATATGACCATCAGCCCTTCTAGTGCCTAATGCCTATTTACTGTCTCCAATAAATATTGGAATAAATGTGAAAGAAGGGAGAAAGAAAGGAGAGAAGGAAGGAGGGAGAAATGAGACTTTCTTCACAATTCTAAAATACGTTTAGCTGATATATAAACTCCATGTGTATGTCCCAAAGGAAGCAAAGCACAAAGCTTTTAAAATTTCCTTTTAAGGGAGCACCTGGGTAGCCCAGTTGATTAAGTATCTGACCCTTCATCTGAGCTCAAGTCTTGATCTCAGGGTTGTGAATTCAAGCCTTGTGTTGGGCTCTACTGTGGGTGGGGAATTTACTCAAAAAAAAAATTCCTTTTCAGAGGTAAATGTTGCTTATGGATTGATTGCTATAGTTAAAATTCTTGTAAAAAAAAGGGGGGGGTTATTTTTTTCTTATAAAGAGAATACCACTTGATCCACACCTTAGGATTTGGTGTTAGGATAAATTTGTTCTCACCGTGGCTAAAGATGAAAAACACTTTTGATCCCTAGAAATGATGCTTTAGTAATACAGGTTTGGAAAAATCAGCTTTGATCTCTCCTAACACCCTCACATGTGCTTGAATATTTGCTAATTCCTTGTATCTAGTGGTGATATTTAAGAAGGACTCCAATTTACTGGTACCAGCATAACCTATGCCAACCTACTGGTGAGAAAGCAGCATGCTCTGGTAGCTTAACAACTCCCCAGATCCTCTATTGAAGCCACTGTGAGGGATAGATGGACTTCCATTGCACCACTTTCATCCAGTCACTTTTTATGGTTATAACTGCATTTAAAAGTCACCGTGGCTGTCACTGATCCATCTTGGCATTCCAGCTGATCCTCCATATAGTCAATCTTGCTGCTTGAAACCATCAGTATCTGTAGTGCAAGTATGTCAAGCAGTAGGAATAGGGAGTTCAGCATTTCATTGGCTGTCTAAATCAATCATTTTTTGAGCATGAATAAGTCATGCTTAAATGGATGGCTTCAGCCCACATTAAGCAACACTTGTGTGAGGAGAAAGTTGAAAAATAGAATAAATTCAGGTGTGGGGATGCCACAATGCATTCTCCTTTAGCCAGTCTCACTTTTTCTTTTGCCAAAATGATAGATATACAATCACTTTAATACAAATCCTGCTTAAGTCTCCTGAAACTGATTTAATAGAACAGCTTGTGATATTCCAGGAGAGAACTCATTAAGGAAATTCAAGATTCTGAAATCAGAATAGCGTTGCTGCCTTTCAGAACATGAAATGATAGATGGGAATGTCTTGCTATGCATGTTTACCAGAAGGCAGGTGTATTTCATTCCCTTGATCCCTTAAAGAACAGTTGAAGGATTTTTTCAGCATTAACTTCTCTCTTTTCAATTCCATCATCAATCTGTAATTCATTTCAGGATGTGTTTTTGTTGGGCATCTGTCTCGGTGAGCATTTCATTGGTTTCTTTTGAAGGTCATACCTTTGTATTTTTCCTACAGCAGAGTTGAGATTTTGCCAAGAGCAATGGGTTATGTGCTAAGGGACTAACCTATATTTCTTCAGTTTCACATTTTCCGTGGCCTCTGCCATATTTGGTTGCATACAAATACAAGAACAACTCACTGCCCCAAAAGAAACCTTAATGATTGAGGAGATAACTGCACAATAGAAATCAAGAGAAAAACAAGACCTCCATGCTGTAATGCAAGCTATAAACAGACACATGGACTATTTAGGTGAATTACCAAAACTCTCATTCAATATTCTCACACTTACATTCTACACCTGTGTTGATAAACCTAGTTGTATGATTTTACATTTCATATAAGATTAGAATCATCAACTAGTAACAAAAAAGCTGGCAACATTTACATTGGAAAAAGCATAATTACCTAGCAGAGAAAAACCAACGTTTATAATTCCATTATATTCATATAATAGAATACTATAGAGCAAACAAGCCAAATGATTTACAGCAAGAGTTCGCAAACTTCTCTTGTAAGAGACCCGGTAGTAAATATTTTAGGCTCTGTAGGTCATAAGTTTCTGTCACAACTACTGAACTCTGCTGCTGTGACAAGAAAGCAGCATAGACAATATGTAAGGCCGACTACATCCCATGGCCAATATTCCAATACAACTGTACAAAGACAGGCAGTGATACAGCTCTAGCCTGCAGGCTGTAGTTTACAACCCCTGATGTACAGTTAGGGAGAGAAACACAGACGAGTCTCAAAAAAAAAAAGAAAAAAGATTCAGAATGAAAAAAATAAGTTGCTAAATGATATACACAGGGTGATGCCACATATTTATTGAAGTAAAAAAAGACATGACATTTCATTGTATGGTGTTTATGGATCGACACACATATCCTAAAATTAAAAGAGCATGCAGAAGAGTGATAAACATAAAATCATGGTAGTGATTATATCTGGAGAGAAAGCTTAGGGGAAGAGGGAAAACAAGATGTGCCAGCTATTTCTGCAATAACTTTTCTTCTTAAGCTCTATGTTGGCTGCAAATATGTTCATTATATTACTGTATAGATTTTTGTGTAACTAAAATATTTCATAATCATAAAAATAGGCACTTTAACTCAAGCAACATGGCATGCTGGGGCAATTTAATAGGGGCAAAAAATGAATTATACCACTTAGTATCTCTAAGTTTATCAATATTTTACATGAAGCAAAAAGAAAATTCATGCATATAACAACAATTATAAAGTTAATAAAAAATAGAAAAATTCAATTTAGAACAGACTTCTGTTGAAGAGTCTAAACACATTTTAAATATATTTCAGAAAGAAAACAAAGTTAAGCTCTTGAGCTAGAATATTTTAATGCTTATATTGCTTTCTGTTATTGAAGACAATCATGTGGAATATTTCATGTTTGATTTGCCAAAAAGAGTTTTAGTACGTTGTAATCTTTTTCAGTGTTCAATATCATTTAAAACATATGTGAATATATTTGTATTCTCCAAATTTTCTAGGAATCTTTCCTTACTTCTCGGTAAAAGTGACTATACTATATTTTTAAAAACAGCATGGGATGGGCCTGCTTATTCAAAGTGGCTTCCTCAGCAGAAATTTTTAAGGTTTTAAGCAAAAGAACATGTGACTTTCAAATCAGAAAATTGTGAAAGTTATTCCAATATAAGTGACCTCAACTATACCTTAATTATCATTACCAGGCAATAAATCAGTAACCAAGCACTAATAAAGAGGATTCATAGGAAAGAAAATTCTTTCTTCTAAGTGTGGAATTTTAAGGATTACTTCTTGAAGGTATAAAATATCCTTCCAGTTACCGGGAATCAGAATAACAAACCTATAGAGGTTATAGACTTTTTGAAGACAATAAACAATTTTTCATGTAAGTATATATTAATTATTGTAATCAATACATAGACAATGTTCTAGTCCCTGAAAAGGCAATTGTGTATAGACAATCTTGGCTCTGTCGGTTGCAAGAACCTAGAAGTAACAACATCCTAGTAGCAATGAGCATACCTCACACAGAAATCTTAGTTTCTAATAATATTCTTCAGAAAAAGGAACCAACATCAAGACAGTGTGGTACTGGCACAAAAACAGACACATGGATCAATGGAACAGAATAGAGAATCCAGAAGTGGACCCTCAAATTTATGGTCAACTAATATTTGATGAATGGATAAAGAAAATGTGGTCTCTGTATACAATGGAATATTCCTCAGCCATTAGAAATGACAAATACCCACCATTTGCTTCAACGTGGATGGAACTGGAGGGTATGATGCTGAGTGAAATAAGTCAATTGGAGAAGGACAAACATTATATGGTCTCATTCATTTAGGGAATATAAAAAATAGTGAAAGGGAATAGAAGGGAAGGGAGAAGAAATGGATGGGAAATGTCAGAAAAGGAGACAGAACATAAAGACTCCTAACTCTGGGAAACGAACTAGGGGTGGTGGAAGGGGAGGAGGGTGGGAGGTGGGGTGAATGGGTGACAGGCACTGAGGAGGGCACTTGACAGGATGAGCACTGGGTGTTATTCTGTATGCTGGCAAATTGAACACCAATAAAAAATAAATTTATTATTAAAAAAAAAAAAGGGATCCCTGGGTGGCACAGCGGTTTGGCGCCTGCCTTTGGCCCAGGGCGCGATCCTGGAGACCCGGGATCGAATCCCACGTCGGGCTCCCGGTGCATGGAGCCTGCTTCTCCCTCTGCCTATGTCTCTGCCTCTCTCTCTTTCTCTCTCTGTGAATATCATAAATAAATAAAAATTAAAAAAAAAAGAAAAGAAAAAGGAACCAAGAGGGGCACCTGGGTGGTACATTCGGTTAAGTGTCTGACTCTTAGTTTGGGCTCAGGTCCTGATCTCTGGGTCACTAGATGGAGCCTGGCATCGTACTCCACACTCAGCACAGTCTGCTTATGATTCTCTCTCCCTCTCCCTCCCCCTCACCCTCCCCCATGTGTTTCTCCCTATTTCTCAAATAAATAAATAAATCTTTTAAAAGAGGGGAAAAAAAGGAACCAAGATTCCACTCCTTGGAAAAATGTCTGAGTCTAGAACAGTGGCAGGGAGGACACAGGATAATCCTGATCATCTCATAGAACCAGAAAGGAAGGAAATGCCCAAGTACATAGACAGATGGGGACACACATGCACACACATACACACACACACAACAATGGGAGTATGTCAAGGACACATAGGCACCAACTGAAACAGCTCCTAGCTGTCGTAGCTGGAACAATCTGAGTAACAAAACGAAGTAGAATTGAATTATAACCAAATATAAAATAAATACCCATGACTGTGCCGATATAAAAAATAATTGAATAACAAATAGGGGAAAAGTGACAAATCTCCCACTCAGACAAATGCCAAATGATGTATATAGATACTCTATCCTCAGTGAGCTTAACCATAACTCCTTATTCCTTAATTCTGGGCTGCTCACAATAACTTCTTTCCAAAAATTACAGAATAGAAAAAGGGGGAAAAGAGTAACTTTATAATGAAGAAACTTCATAATGAACAAACACTACTTCAGTCAGGTGATCAAGGTCAACATCAACAGTAAAGTCCTGTCAATAATAGGAAGCTTTATATGATGTGAATAAAATGGCACTTTATTTTTGTGGTCTTCTGACCAAGAACACATCATCCCAGTCTAATGATGAGAAAAATGGACAAATGTAAATTGAATGACATTGTACAGAAGACCTGACCAGTATGCCTCAAAATTCTCAAGGTCATCAAAGACAAGGAAAATCTGCGAAATTGCCAGATCAAAGAGGATTCAAGGAGACATGACTACTAGATGTAAATGACACCCTGGATGAAATTCAGATAAAGGACATTAGGTGACAATGAAGGAAGTCTAAATAAAGTGTGGACTTAGCACTGAGTTATCAATAATGATCCCTTAATTATATGTACACTACCAAAGTAAAATGTTCATATAAGTGAAACTGGATGTGGGAAATATGGAGCTCTGTAATATCGTCACAATTTTTTTCTGTAAATTTAAAACTGTTCTTAATTAAAAATTTATTTTTAAAAAGAAGCAATTGTGCAGTTTATTTCTCCTTTGTTATTTAAACAGGAAATGTTTATTGGCTACATATAATTCAGCTATGTTGAAGTAGATCTCCCCCGAGCATTTATCCCCATCTGATGTAATGTATATTTATTACTTGAAAATTACCATGAAAGCAGAGTTTCTGCATGTTTTATTTAATGCTGTATCTCCTTCATTAGATTGGTTAGCTACTGTTAATCAACAAACCACTCTAAAATTTAGTAGTTTTAACCAATAGTCATTTACTATTTCTCACATGTTTATGGATCTATAGGTAGTTTCCCTGTGGGCAGCTCCCCTAGGAAATCTGTGCCAGGTTTGGCTGATTCTTGCCGGTTTCATTCATGAGTCTTTGGCCAGCTGGCTCGTAGCTGAAGGCTCATGGGTCTAGGATGGCCTTAGCTGCAATGCCTTGGCTCCTTTCTCTCTGCATGTCTCTCACATCCCTATAGCAGGTTAGCCTGGGTTTGTTCTCATGGTAGTTAGTAGCAGGGTTCTGTAAAAGGGAACAGAAATGTGCAAACATTTTAAAAATATTTCATGAATATTTCATTAACTTTGCAGTTGTTTCATTGGTCCAATCAAGTCACATTGGCCAAGCCCAAAATTGGTGTGCCAGGATACTATCAAAGGCTTTGGATACAGAGGTGTAAGAAAGGGAGGCTCTTGATACAATCAACCTATCAGAATCTTCTAGAATAGCGCTAGGCCCATAATAAATAATAAGCACTTGGTAAATATCTGTTGAATGACAGAATGAAACTTAACTTCTTTAAAATAACATAAAATTTTTATTGATTCTATACTATGTGCAGAACACATCTATTAAATGTGAAATCTAGAAATTTCCTTTATGAAATATAGACTCCTATAATACATATGCAAATATAAATTTAAATAAACAGAAAATGAAAAGATACATCAGACTTAACAACAGTCTTCATTAATGTGTGTGTGCTTGAGTTTAGACTTTCTATTCCATTTCATTAGTTTATCTACCTTTATATGAAAGTCCACACTATTTTAATTACTGTAGCTTTCTAATGGAGATTAATATCTTGTGATATAAATCCTCCAACTTTCTTTATCTTCTTCAGGATCACCCTGCCTATTCTTAGCTCCTTTGCCTTTGCAGATGAATTTTAGAATTAACTTATCAATTCCCACAAATTGATTTTGATTGAGATATATATATAATATATAGATATTAAATCTATATATTATTCTGGGGAGAACTGACATCTTTACAATGTTACAATCTAGTACCATACAATATCACTTCATTTACTTAATCCCTTACTAATAAAGTTTTATAGTTTTTTGTGTTGAAGTTTTGCGCAGCTTTCATTCAATTTTTCCTAGGTCTTTGATTTTTGTAGATGCTATTATTAACCAAATCTTTCAAAAATCTTATTTACTATGGTTGCTTGCTGCTATATATTTTAAATTTGATTCTTTGTTTTTTTTAAAAAAGATTTTATTTATTTATTCCTGAGAGACACAGAGAGAGAGAGAGGCAGAGACACAGGATCAGGAAGAAGCAGGCTCCCTGCAGGGACCCCAATGTGGGACTGGATCCTGGGACTCCAGGATCACACCCTGGGCCAAAGGCAGACGCTAAACCCCTGAGCCACCCAGGGATTCCCCTAAATTTGATTCTTTTATATTGAATTTACAACCAGCACACTTACTAAATTCACTTTTTAATTTGAATCATCTGTTTATAAATTCTTTTGGAAGTTTTAGGTACACAACCATGTCCATCTGTGAATAATGATACTTTTCAAGTACGTGTGTGTGTGTGTGTGTGTGTGTGTATTTTACATAGATTCAAATTTGTCTTTTTTTTCCAATGTCAACAATAATATGCCAGTGATCTTTCACTCATTCTAATTCTTATTGAATTCATATCGAACCAACAATTCTTCTGTTATTCCTTGAAATGTCTTCTATGCACATTCCTTCATTTCTCTTTTCATAGCCCCTACCACCGTGTTTCTCATCAGTTATTATGGAGATAAATATAATAGTGTCTTAGTCATTCCTCATATATCCTCTCTTCCTTTTTTCACTCATGATTGACCCCTTCATTAAATTATATGATAGTAATATAATATATGATAGTAAAGTCTATCACATTACTATCAACATCAACTACTGTTCCTTAGGCCCAATATTCCCCTGATTCTTTACTCATTTCATGAAAAGTCTAAATTTCTCAACCTAGTAAATTTAAAACTATAAGAAATAGTCCCTAATATAACTTTGCAGCCCATTCATTTCTGAATTGTACATCAAGACAAACTGTTTACTTAATTCAAATCTTCATGCACTTGCATTTCCCTATTATAACTTGGCTTTCTTTAGCTCCTTCTACTTCACACCTATAGAATCTTTCCTTTTACAAATATTTTCTACTTCTTTCAAATGCATATAGAACTCCTGCTGTTCTTTTCATATAGAATTTAATTAGATACTGCTTTATAATATTACTTGATACTTCTCTTGAGCTATATAGATATTTTCATGTGTCCTGATTTCCCAAAATCAACAAGTTCCTATAACTCAAGATTTAGCAAATAACTAATTAATGAAACTATGTTTCAGGCATTTTGGAGACAAGGTGTTTGCCTGTCATGATCACAGCAAGATAAAGAATAGTCAAAATTAGATATATTTTTTTACTTTTTTTAAGTGCTGTAAAGAAAATGAACAGTAAGATGTGGTAGTAGGTGAGGTCAACTTTGCAGTCATCAGTAAAGGAATCTCTTAGGAGACCATATTTGTGTCAAGAAAAATATGATGAGTAAGAGCCAACTATGATATAAGTTGAGGAGAGAACATTCCACACAGAAGGAATAGCAAGTAAAAAACCTCTAACAGATGAAAGAGCTATTTATGCCGAAGGATTAGAAAGGAGGAGAGTTGTCTGGAGATAACTGAAGAGGGAGACCGTATTCATATATCTTCTTATATGAAGATATAAAGTTATCTTATAACTTTATAAGATAAAGTTAGAGGAGTATATAGATTACTAAGGAGCTTAAAAGACATTGAAAATATTTGGATTTTTCCTAAGAAGGATTGGAAGCCAATGAATGGATATAAAAGTAGGGGAAAACATGATTTCTTTTATTCTTGCATAAGATCATTCTAGCTGATGTGTAAAGACTTAGGTAGATTAAGAGCAAGAATAGAAACTGGAAGACAAGATTTGAGGTTAATTTCAGTTTTCTGGGGGAGAGATGATGTTAGTTGGATTCATTCAGGTGGAGGTTGCCAATATGGAGACAAGTCAATGGAGTTGAGAAATATTTTTTTAAGATTGATTTTATTTATTTATTTATTTATTTATTTATTTATTTATTTATTTGAGAGAAAGAAAGCACAAGCAAGAGGAGAAGCAGAGGGAGAAGCAGACTCCCTGCTGAACACAGAGCCTGATCCCAGGACCTTAAGATCATGACCCCAGCCAAAAGCAGCTGCTTAACCAATTGAGCCACCCACATGCCCCAAGAAGTACTTGAAAGGTGTAAAGATCTGGACTTCATAATGAATTCGATACAGACAGATTGAGCAGCCATTTTTACTGCGATTACAGGAGTCTTGGAAAGGAACAGGTTTTTGATGGGGGTTCCATTGTTAGAAGACTAGACTATTGACTAAAGCTTCATAGTGGCAGATGATATGAGTGGGGAATAAATAAATTTGAATTATCAGTGATAGAAGGTATTTAAGACTGTGAGACAAGATAGCATCCAAGAGGCCAACTAATTAAAGAAGAAAAGAAGGACTAGGACTGACCCCTGGAAATTCCAAAATTTAAAGGTCTGATATAAAAGGGGCCATGAAAAAAGACTGAAAAGGAGCAGCCAATAAGACATTAGGAGCCAGATAGTGTGGTGTCACAAAAACTCATAAATGGATATTTACAGAAAGAAGGAATAGTGGACTGATTAAATATTACTCAGAAGTTAGATAATTTAAGAAAAGTTCCCATATAATTAGGCAACATAGAGAAATGTGATTTTTTTTTTTTTTAGATTATTTGAGTAGTTGGTATGAAAAACAAATTGGAAGACTCAGGCTGGAGGAGGGAAAGAAGGAGGTGTTGGAGGCAGTGAAGATAGATCACAACTTTTTTTTGATAGATCACAATTTTTAAGAGATGTTTTTCTGTAAAATAGTGAAGAAATATGTGGTGTCAGCTGGAGGGTTTGTGAAGTCAAAGGACATTTGAGATTTTTGTTTTTTCTTTGGGCTGGTTTTGCTTTATTCACTTGAAGATGGATGTTTCCAGAACATGTGTATACACTGATGGGGATGAAATGGTTCAGAGAGAAGGACTAGTGATGTATGAGAGAGAAGCCATAAGTTGAAAAGTGATGTTTTAAAATATTGCTGAACTGATCTGACCCTGGCCCTTCAGGCTCATAAATAGAGCACACTCCTTATTGTTCCTATTACCAAAGACCTGGGTCAGCAGAGATAGATAAAACTTGGCATCATCCCAATGCC
This sequence comes from Canis lupus dingo, assembly GCF_003254725.2. NCBI lineage: Eukaryota > Metazoa > Chordata > Mammalia > Carnivora > Canidae > Canis > Canis lupus. The sequence goes on from NC_064258.1 coordinate 4,838,207, forward strand.
CAGGCTGACTATGAATCTCAATCTTCTCTCTTTTCCTTCATCTACTAATTTATTTTACATCCAAAGCTGTTAACAAGTCATGAAATATGTGTAATGTCATCCTTTCCACAGTTCCTTTATGGAATGAGACTAGTATCTTTAAGAAGAAAATGGTCAAATTTATATAATGAAAGCAATGAAGAAGCAACAAATACTGTCAGTCCACAAATTTACCAAACAATTTTTAAATTTGTTTTCATTAGACACCAAATTCTTCACATGATGGCTGTTTGCTGAAGTATGCTTGAAGGACTGTTGTAGTAAACCAGGTGACTTGACAGCAGGTGCCATACTGATGGATCAGGAGAGGAAGGGAGCCCCAACTGCAAAGGTAGGGACAAGCTGGGAGAAAAGGCAGCAAGGGGAACAATGGATAAGAAGGGAGGGAGGGGACAGGTATGAGAAAAAAGTCTGGAAGCTGCTGAAGTTTCCCTATCTGGCTTATTATGACTCAGGGTGTGTGCACAGGGCACATTCCTAAATATGTCTAGGTTCTTTTTATTTTTTTAATTTTATTTATATATTTATTCATAGAGAGAGAGAGGCAGAGTCACAGGGAGAGGGAGAAGCAGGCTCCATGCAGGGAGCCCAACGTGGGACTCGATCCTAGGTCTCCAAGATCACACCCCAGGCTGCAGGCGGCACCAAACCGCTGCACCATGGAGGCTGCCCAATATATCTAGGTTCTTGCACAGAATCCTGCTTTAGAGAATTTAGAGTAGGGGTGGGGCAGCTGAGGTTAGATAACTAGAAAACAGAGGAACAGCCCCTACCTAAGCAAGGTCAGCTCCTGCCGGGCACAGCTGGAACCCAGGATCAAGTGCTTGAAGAAGATGAAGGCAAGGCTGAAGTTCTAGTCCAGTCCAGCTTGCTCAGAGGCAGCTGAGTTGAACTATGAGAAGAGATTCTCAGGAGTCTGTTAGAAATGTATTCTGGTCTTGGCTGAGACAACTATGTGAGCCTCCTGTATCACATCACCTCTCTGGGATTCAATCACATGGTATGCATAACTAACCTAGGAGTTTGTAAGTGCAATGTCTGAGTGTCTGGTTAAAAAAAAAAAAAAAAAAAAAAGACTGAACCCTGGTTGGAAACCCTTTCACTTGTTCATTCAGTCTTCCAATCTGTATATAATTGTGTGAATTACCTAGTTATTATTAACTTATCAGAAACACTTGTTGCAAATATCCTAAACATGAGGAATTGATAGTTTTGTTGATACTTAGCAAAACTGGGAGTTATTAAATAAAGACATGTTCTGAAGAGTACATCCAGAAGAGCCTTCCAGACGGTTTCTTGAAATAAAAGCTTGCTGAGGAAAAACCACTTATATCATTTTGATTGATAAAAAATTAATTTTTAGCATTGGAGAGATGGTTAAATATTTTTTATGTTTTCCTACTCATAGATATGCTGACTGATATTAAACATTTTTAAATAGCTGTGCATAATTAACTTTAAACCCCATTTTCATCTCAAACGGGCAATGTACTGTGTAATTATTAGTGACTAGCAAACCCTATTTCACAGCCCAGAAATTCTGTAAATCAATGACATACAATATTGCACTGTTCTACTTAATTTTTTTTATTTTTAAAGTCAATAGTATAGCTTGGGTACACATTCATATTTTGTTGTATATGTATAACATGTTTTGGTGCATACACATTTTTATGGTTACCTTATATATATCACAGGTAAGTAGTTATTTTATACATGGAAACATAAAATTTATTATATAAATAAAGTGAAAAAAAGAATACTTTTAAATACTACAATAATAATGGAATGAGACTATGGCAAGTAGTATGAAGGTAATTATAAAAACAGAACAAAGCAGAAAAACTGAAGTTTTTTAAGAAATGCTGTCTTAATAAAGAAAATTAAAACGCTGACCATCCTTAATCAAAGACTTGTCTTTTCCCCAATCAATGACTACAGAGAATCAAATTTATTTCTCAAGATCATTCTGGAGTTAGAGCCATTTTCTTACACTTGTAACTACTTTTCTTTAAATAGGCTGAAAAAAATTTTAAAGCTACTTTAAGAAATGGTGCTCAATTATGATTCCCAGTGTATCAAGGTGATTTTTTAAAATTTAATAATGCTACAATATAACATTTGAGTAGGTATAGCCCTACCTATATTAAAAAATGAAAGTTAAAAAAACTGTATTACTGCTACCTAAATATAAGGTTTGCCCAAAAAAGGCTCATAAAATCCTTTCTCAGCTGCCCTGAGGTGGTGGGCTGCAGGAACAGGCATTCCAATGAAATGATAACAGCACCAGCTGATTGGCCTGAAACAAGGTCACAGTGCAGACCAGAGAGAGCAATACTTGAAAAGTTGCCTGAATTTTGTTTTAGAAAGGTAACTTTTGCCTATTCTCTGAAAATTGCTAATTTTACTCTGAAGCTTGTGGACTCAAATACTCAAAAACTGAAAGTTAGAAATTCTTAATCATTTTTGCTATTCATTCAGTGACAAGTTCAAGGAAAGATTAACCAACCACCTTTGCAAACATTATCAATAGTTGAGACAAAATTATTTCTTCTCCTGTGTCTATTCACTACTCATCACAGGAGAGACCCAGAGAGGAAAGGTACCTGATACATATGATTTCAGATTTTAGAAATTTAAGAGCCGAAGAGGACCCACCTCAGAAATCATCTAATGCAGCTATCTGCACAAAGGAAGAAATTAAGGCCCCAGAGTGGAAGTGGCCCGGGCATGTGCACATGCACGTGTACAACCGACTAATGATACGGAAAATGTCACATGTTCTTTGTAAGGCAAAATCTTTTTCAAATGATATATGAGGATTCGCCATCTCCTCATTTTTGTTATTTAATTGAAGGTGTTTCTTTCAAAGAAAAGTAACATAGATCCCTATATTCTAGTTTACAGTTTGCCTACATTTTCTGTCCTAAAATGTATCTCTAAGAAATAGTTTTCCGGAAAACTGCTTATCAAAAGGAACAGGAATAAGGGTGACACTTCAGAACAGGTATCAGAGACCAGGAGACACAGAGCTCAATATAATAGCCCTCAGTTGGGAGCCTTGAGGCCACCTTGATTTGGTCTCTATTACAGCTAAGACAATAACTCTCCCCTTCTTAGAGCTGGCTCACATCAACGAGTTTATTTCATTTCTTAAAAATAATACATACCCACAGAATTCTTTTTTTGATCATAGGAGAAATAATAATTCATGGTTATTATAGAAAATCTGGAAACCTGGAAAAGAACAGGAACAATAATAAAAATCAATCTCAATCCCACTGTAGTGGGAAATTATTGATTTCATTATCAGAATCCATTCCTACTTCTTAAAAACCTCTAGTTTTATTTTTGAATTCGTATGTTTCTGGGAAAACAGATGTCTTTCGAGCACCAAAGGGGGTGCCCAATCAGTGTATATCCCCTGTCTGTGGCCACAGTGATAGTCAGGAGTAAAGTCAACTGTGTGATTGCTTTTTTGATGAAGGATATTATCTAATTATCATATTTATTGCTAATAGCTCCCAATATGTTTTTTTCAAGATTTTTAAGATTTATTTATTCATGAGAGACACAGAGAGAGAGGCAGAGACACAGGCAGAGGGAGAAGCAGGCTTCCTGCGGGGGACCTGATGCAGGCAGGACTCAATCCCAGGACTCCAGAATCACGCCCTGGGCCAAAGGCAGATGCTCAACCACTGAGTCACCCTGGTGTCCCTCCCAATCTGTTTTTGTTTTCCTTATTTTGTTTATGATATTTTAATATAAACAATTACTGAAATTTTTCATGCTTGCAAGTACACTTTTCTGTTTAGAATTTTGTTATTGCTTTCAGGTTGAAGAGTCCATTTCTGCTATGGCCTGAAATTTTGTGTTGCCCCAAATTCATAGGTTGAAATCGTAACCTCCCGATATAAGGGTAATAGGAGCTGGGGATTTTTCAAACTGATCAGTTTATGAGGGAAGAGCCCTCATGAATGGCAGCGGTGCCTTAACAAAAGACCTCACAGAACTCAAGTTCCTTCTACCCCATGAGGACACATGAGAAGGTGCTACCTATGAACCAGGAAGAAGACCCTTAACCAGGATGTTACCATAAGACATGTTGATCTCAGACTTCTAGTCTCAGAACTATAAGAAATAAATATCTGTTGCTTATAAGCTACTTAGTCTGTGATATTTTGTTACAGCAGAACAAATGGACTAAGACAATAACTGAACCAGAACCACTTACATATTTATCTAGGTTTATGGCATCATGTCTTGTATCAAATAAAAAAATTAATACTAGTTAGAAAAGCAACCCAAAAACTGTAAGTACTTTCTATCCATATAGTCCTAGGTTATTTTTTTTCATATGTGTTATTTTTAATTTATTTAGCATTCACTCAAAATACATTCATTGAGTTCAGACTGTATGTTAAACTCTGTGGCCATTACACTAACAGAGTTTCTATTAGAAATAGAATATATTCTATATATTCAGAATTATAATAGAAATCAGAATTATAATAGAATGTCACAGGGACTCCTGGGTGGCTTTGCTGGTCAAGCAACCAACTCTTGGTTTCAGCTCAGATCATGATCTCAGGGTCCTGAAATTGAACTCCACATTGGGTTCCATGCTGAGCATAGAGTCTGCTTGAGATTCTCTCCCTCTCCCTCTGCCCCTCCTCCTGCCCTGTCTGTCTGCCTGTCTCCCTCTCTCTCCCAAACAAATACATAAATAATCTTAAAAAAAATAAAGAAAGAATGTCCCAAACTTCAGATTTAGGAAGAGAATTTCCTTATACTTGAAGTCAATATGATGGACTCCATGAAGGATTCTGAGGAGGGCAGGGAAGGGTTTAAAGGCAGAGATATAAGAAGCTGAAGTATAAAGAGGGAGAAGCTTAGGGAACATGATTCACCTTCACTGAAACCTAGCACACACGAAGAAAAGTAGTTAAAAATAAGACTGGACAAATGGAGATAACACAACACAGAGGCCTTGAAAAATCAGACAAATTTGTACATTATTTCTGGCACAATGAGTCCGTTCAAAGGGTTTTTGCAGGAAATTGAAAAGAGAGATGTTTTAGCAACTATATCGCTAAATTGTATTTAAAGAAAAGACTGAATAATTACATATTTCTAATCTTGATAATAAAATAAAAAGGAAATCTGACAGCTTTTGATAGTGTCAAAGACACTTCACATGATAGCAGATAAGTTGAACCACACCTACAGTTTTCTTAACAATAACAAAGTTCATTCATCACTTTATAGGAAAATTGTTATATTGTTCTTCCTTACCATTTATTTGAAAATGAAAGGGTCAGGAATGCTATCCTTCAGGTCCTCCTGCGAGGTCCTCAGAGATAGAAAAAAAATTCTAATGAGAAATTAGTCAAATAAAGCAAGGAGAATAGCTGTGAGGGGTTTTCTCCTCCATCTTGTTCTCTTAAGATTTCCAAACATTATATTTAAGTTTTGAAGTAAATACTACTCTTCCTCTCCATTTTTAATTGCTTCTTAGGCTGATAGCTATCTTTAGAGAGACACAGTGAATTTCTAATTCCTATTCATGCATTGTACTCTTTGCTACTATGAAATTAAATTCGAGCTGAAAGTGGAAATTTTCCTGCTGCATTAATTCCACCACACACAGCATAGTTTGAATCATGTTGCTCTTCATGGTTTCTCCTGGGGGCAAAGTGAACTTCATAGAGCCAATTTATGACCCCCTATAGCAATTTTATGAACCTGAAAGTATGGAGCCACCTCTATGTGCTTTTCATGTACCTTAGAGAATCAGATTCAGATGTAATAGAATTAATCTTTGTATTATATTCCATGAAATGTTGACGTTCCTTCTGCCATACTAGCTCACAATGCCCTGAAAAAAATTTTACCTTAAAAAATTCTAAATATTGAAAATAATGGGTTTACATTTATCATGGTCCGTTTGAGCAAGATGCCCAGGTATAACTAGGGTCTTTATTTGAACTAAATCCTGATCTAAAGTCCTATTGTAAATGTGACCCCTAGATTTTTATGGCCGGGCTATAGTTTGAATGAAAAATTACCTCATTTAAACATAGTTTCAGGTAATGTTTTTCTTGACTTTTATACAATGAAGTGTTTTACTGCAGCTGCTAGTGGATAAGGTACAAATTTTCAAATCAATGTGCTCAGCACTTTTGAAGAAACTAATTCACTTTTCATAGAGCTAAAATCATATACATTTATACTCAAGCATTAAATTCCTAAAAAATATCTATTCTGTGATACTTACCTAATAGCAATACATTCATATTTAGTAACTAGTATATTAGTATTTTAGTACTAATTCAATTATTTGTACATTCTGGTTATGCTTTTATAACAACAGAAACAAAACTGCTCAAAAATGGTAATTGTTGAAATATTTCAACAACTTAGTAAGAGTAAATCAAACTGAGTGTCAGAATATTAGGGGAATAAATGTGTAGACAGTATTTGATTAGGCCATAGTTTATAATTAAACATACGCAAACTATGGTAAAATTTAAAATGCCATAAAATTATTATTATAAACATAAAAACTAACCATATTTTAACTAAGGGAACATTTATGAAATATGTGGAAAGTAAGTGACCTTCAGAAGAACATAGTGCGTATATATCTAAGCAACAAATAGCTCTGTAGATAATATTCAGGTAAGTGATTCAATTATCAAAGTGATGGCTTAATCCCAAAAACCTAAATTAGAAAATAGAAATAAATGAACAGATCAGAGAAAATATGGTTGTCTGGATACTCACTGACCAGTTGAGTACAAAGCCAGTTACTGACAGGATATCTGTTGACTTCAGAAAATGAAAAATAAGCCAAACTCAGAAGGTATAAACAAATTTAAAATCTTACTAATTAAAGCAAAAATAATAACTATGTGGGGCCCCTGAGTGGCTCAGTCAGTTAAGCATCTGCCTCTTGATTTCAGCTCAGGTCATGATCTCAGGGTCCTGGGGTCCAGCCCCAGCTGGGCACCCCACTCAGCAGATTGCTTATCGCCCTCAGCCGCACCCCACCCCCGCCTCAGTCCCTGCATGTCCTCTAAAATAAATAGACAAATAAACCTTTTTAAAAATATTCATAATAATAACAATATATAGTAGATCTTTTAGCATATTTAGAAGTAGAATGTGTGACAAAAATACCATAAAAGATGGGAGGGGGGAAAGAACTAATTTTGTGCAGATTTCTTCCACTGCCATGGAAGGATACAAAGTATTTGAAGGTAGACTCAGAAGCTAAAAATGTGCATTAAAATCCCAAAAGAAACTACTTTGATAAAAGAAAACAATGAGGTGTAGTTGATAAAACACTAAGTGGAAATAAAATGAAGTCATAAGAACAAAACTTAGTTGATACAAAAGAAGACAAGAGAAGAAACAAATTGGAACAAAGAACATATGAGGCATATACAAACAATAAACTCAGAGATTTAAATAAAATCATATTGATTAATTAAATAAGCAAGTTAACCTCAAATATAAATAGTCTAATCACTGAATTAAAAAAACAGAAACTTTAGAATTAAAAATCTAAACACAACTATCTGTTGTTTATAAGAACCAGAAGTTACACTACTGTCTGTATATTTGAAAATTGTTTAGAGAATAGATCCTAAGGATTCTCATTACAAGGAAAAAAACTTTTTTTCTTTCTCTCTCTCTTTTTTTTTCTATCTACATTAGAGAATGGATGTTAACTAAATCTATTGTGGTGATCATTTCATAGTAATATAAGTCAAGTCCTTTTGCTGTATACGGTAAATATACACACTGCTGTATGTTAATTGTATCTCAATATTTTTGGAAAAAAAACAAATTTTATGTACAACAACACAATGAGGATAAAAATTTTAAAATACTACAAATTTATGTAAAATGAAGTATATTTTGAAACAAAATATTACTAGGGATAAAGAGCAATATTTTATAATGACAGAGAGTGAATCAGCAGGAGGATATAAAAATCACAAATGTGGATGCATCCAAAAAACATAGCTTCAGAATAAATGAGGAAAAAAACTGGTGGAGCTTAACAAAGAAATAGACTAATCAACAATTTGAGTTAGATATTTCAATACTCCTCTCTTGGTAACTGCTAGAAAAAGTAGAGAGGCCATCAATGAAAATATAAAAGACTTGAGCAACTTTTATCAAGGTACTTGACCTAACTGATGTTTATGCTTAACTCCACCCAAAAATACCAGCATATGGGCTTTCGAGTACACTTAAAATATTCATCAAAGAAGAGCATATACTGAGCCATAAAATCCATCTCAATAAATTAAGACTAAAAACATATAAAGTATGTTCTCTACTCAAAATGAAATTAATGACAGAATAATATAGGGAAAATCCCCACAGATAGGGAAACTTAAACAACATATTTCTAAATTAGACATGGATTAAGCAGAAATCCAAGGAAATTAGAAAAATACTTTGAACTAAAAGAAAATGAAACCACAATACGTTAAAATTTGTTGGAAATCATGGCAATAAGTGCTTACACTAAAAATAAGAAAGATCTCAAATCAACGACCTAAGGAACTTCCATCCTAAGAAAGAAAGAAAAAAAATCATATTAAACCCAAGCAAGTGGAATAAAGGAAATACCAAATATAAGGATAGAAGTCAAAGAAATAGAAGGCAATAAGGAAAATCAATGAAATAAAAAAAAGTTGTTTTTTTGAAAAAAAAAATCATTAAAATTGAGAAACCTCTAGCAAGCCATCTGAAAAAGAAAAAAGGAATAACATGCTTAGTCATCATAAATGAGAGGACATCACTTCAGATTGTAAAGACATTAATAAGATAATAAATATCATGAACAATTTCATGCCAATAAATTTGAAAACTTAAATGAATTGTATAAATTCCTTTAGAGACAAACTATCAAAGCTCATGTTTTAAATGAACTTGTGGTTAAAACTCCTTCCAGAAAGAAAATTCTAGGCTCACAGGGCTCCACTGTTGAATTCTGCCAAACATTTATTTAAAAAATCATCATGATTCTACACAAATTTATCCGGGAACTAGAATAGGAGGAAATATTTCTCAATTCATTTTAAGAGGATATCAAAATCAGACCAAAAAAAAAAAAATTAACAAAAACTTCAGACTACTACCCACAATAAAGCATTAGAAAAAATCTTTAAAAATCTTAACAAATGAAATCGAGAAATCCATTTTTTAAAAGCAATACATCATGACCAATTAGAATTTATTTCCTGAGTGCAAAGTGGTTTAACATATGAAAATCCATCAGGAGGATTCACCAAATTGTGATATTAAAATTAAAAATGAATTGCCTTAATAGATGAAGAACAATACATTGGACAGCATTTCACAATCATCATGATAAAGAAAAAAAAAAAAAAAAGAAAACAAAAAACCTCTTGGCAAGCCAAGAATGAAAAGAACTGTTTCCAATTGAAAACAAAATCTATTGAAAGCCTATAGCTAACATCATACGTAACTGTGAAAGAGTAAATGTCTTCTGCTTAGAATCAGAAGCAAAACAAGGGCGCCTACTTTCACCACTTCTATTTAACACAGCACTGGAAGTTCTAGTTACAGTGGTTAGGTGGAGATTTGAAGTGAGCAATAGAAGTTTAATCGTAAGTCAACTAGTAGAGCCTAATATTATTACCCTGTGAGAGAGGGAGGTACAGCCCAAATACCTAATTGGCCCTTTTCCAGCCTGAATTCAACTACTTAAATAGTTTGAATAAGGTTTTGATTCATTGTGTTTTATTTGGTAAATTGTACTGCTAAATAATGCCTTCTGAACATAGCATAAGAACGATACTATAATTGATGTTGGCAAATCGAACTCCAATAAGAAAATATAAAAAAATAAAAAGAGAGATGAATCATGAAAAAAAAAGAAACATATCAATAATAGTTGAACAGACAATACCAATAAACTAATCAATCAACTACTATTCTAACTGCTAATCAACTAGAAACCTGTAGGGAAGTTCCTTAAGAATTTCTGACTATTCCCACTATATCTCTCTTTGCTTGCCAAACTCTACGTTCATCTGATAAGTAAATACAGACTAAGCCTACTGTAGTAATCATTTCACAATATATGTAACTCATTTATATCACTACCCCTTAAACTTATACAGAGATGGATGTCAATTATTTCTCAATAAAACTGAAACGAAACATTTTTTAATTAAAAACATCTTTAATGGAAAGAAATGATCTGTGCAAATTCAGTAGGTAAGCTGTCTCTTGTGGATTGCCTCTGAAGTTTTTGCTAAGTGCATTTTAGATGCTCCTCTAAAAATAGAATCCTACTATATGTAATTTGTGTTCAAAAATTATACTGAACAACTACATACATCATAAAGCTAATCACATCAATAAACTGTAATAGATTTAATTTTCCATTTCGTTAATTTTTCACCTCTAGAGTAGGTCCTGCCTTGATCTTCAGAAACTGAATTTGGTTGTATTCCTTATGTGTCTGCTTGATGCACTCTAAAGTAAGACTGAACAGTTTCAGCTTCAAAAATAACACCAATAAAGTTTATGTATGAGAAAGGTGAGTACTTCTCTTTTGTGTATTCTTTCTCGATACACATAAATGCTAACAGCCCTGTACATATACATGAGCATAGGCATATTTTACTGAAAATCACTCATTTCACCAACTAATAGAACTCAATTCTGTATTTCTAAAATCATAATTATCAAAAGTATATACTCGTATAGTCAATGTTATCCTACGAGCATTGGACGGTGAGCATAGTGCATAGTATGATGTATAAACTTGTCAAATCACAACGTTGTACACCTGAAACTAATGTAACATTGTGTTCCAACTACACTCAAAAAAATGTTTAAGTATAATTCTTCTGTAATGAACATCTTTGCTGAAAGCCCCACACTATTTCTAAAATTAAGGTAAGAAGTGTATTTCTATCTTTATTATTTCCTTGTTTCTGTGTTAGTATATATCCAAAGTGATGCATGAATGGACCGTGCTAATTGGAAATTAAATGAATATCCCAAGGTCCCACAGAACTTGCTGAAATCAGTGGTGACGTGCCTTAATCTATAGGCAGCATTAACTTCTGTTTTATGCGACAGTGTTCTGCTGACTGTTGAAACTCTAAGTCACCTTGTGTGGACCTCCTAATGCTTTTAATGGTAAAGCCATGGCTGCTTACTGTCTATCATTCTTAATAAGAGAAAGAAACCCTTAAAGCTTAGAAATAAGAAATGTGACTAAGTGCAAACATTTAATTTGGGAATTAAGAAGGAAAAAACAAAAGGGGCAAGGGATCAGAGTTGGGATCTCCAATCTTAGACCTCACTAAGGTCCCTGCACATGGAGGCTTCACACCTTGGAACAGGAGAGCAGGGGTAGTAGGGCTCTGGGAGCCCTTAGATCTGGCCCTTAGATCTGGCCCACACAAAGGAGAGCAGAGTAAAGCACCCAAATGCTCCCCCGCCCCCGCCACTCCTTCCACTCCTATACACAGGGTGCACCGAGCTGATTTGCATGTTCATCGCTGTCTGCTTTCTGAAGATCATTCTTCTCATCCTACATGTTCATGGAAATGAAAAATAGAACAGGATTGGGAGTGACTTTGCATAAAAAGTTGTCATGGGCAGGACATAAAAAGGAAGTGAATCAGCTTAGCTAATAGATAGCAACGAATGCAATAAGCCCCTGATTGAAAGAAGAAAACCAAAATGGGAGCAAAATAGAGGGAAAGCCAGGGAGGAGAGATACATATTTACACCTCTCTTATGTCATCCTTCATAGGTGAACACAACAGCACTGCTCACTGAAATCATTTTTACTGTAAGAAAACATACGTAGACACACACACATATATGTATGTACTGATAACTGTGAGCACTCCAGTGTTTTTTATGCACTCACAAATATCAGGCACCACATGGAAACAGTGAAGTGACTTCTGAAAGACATTTCCAATTACACGTCCAAAGGGTGTAAATTATCAGAATGATAAAAATAAAAAACAATGGGAACGGTGCTTGTCAGAGTATCTCCATTTTCTCACATTTATCTTGAATCCACATGCAGTGCTTTCATGGGGCGAGATCTGGAAATCAATACTGTAAGTGAAATATCATTGGCATCCTCTCCTCATTTCAGCTGTGGTGTGAGTGAAGAGCGGTGATGTCTCGATAAATAATGTTTAGCTTCAGTGTCTTTTACCCTCGTACCAAACAGATGAGCAATTTCTGAAAAGCAACTGTAGAAGATGCACTTTTACCTCTTCATCAAAAACATATAAAAATGAAATATATTGTGATATTTATTACCATGTATATTACAAACCACCATGGCGATCCAGTACAAATGGCTTTTTTCTCTGTGGCACCGACCTTCAAAAGTGATGATGTGGAAAGCCCTAGACTTTATGACAGCTTAACTAGAAATACATTACAGCTGCTATATTAATATGTAGTTGTGGCTTTGCTATAAAGCTGGAATATGGAAAGAAACTCTAAACCTTGTGCTCTGCTATAAACTTTAAATATGCAGAAAAATATGTTCATGAAAGCAGCAGAGGAGGTTGAGACAATGTTTATATGAAATGATGCTGCTGCTTCTTTGTAGCCTCAAAACTTCATGGCAGTTTTTGCATCACGTAATTCAGTATTAGCAACTGAATGGCTGGCCTCATCTTTAGCACAGCAGATCAGAAAAGCTTTCCAAGTTTGTAAGCGTGCACGTTCACACTTTCAGATCCCTGTGCATGGTGACATGTGAGTCTCTACAGATACTCTATATTGAGTATTTCCTGTATAGAAAGAGATAGGTATAGATATGTTTAAATTCGATATTAAATCAACGAGTATGTTTCAGTGACCAAATGCTGAGTAGTGAAAAATTGATGGGCAATGAAATATTACTTTGAAAGCATCAAATGTGCTTCCTCTTTATGACTTCAAAGCACTTCAATATGCATAAATATTATGATGCTACGTTTTAGGAACCAATTTAACACCTATATTCAGTTTGGTGAATATTTTGGTTTTAAGTTCAAGCAGCTTTCTCTGACATATAAATGCTGTCATGGTGCATACCAAGATAATTTTTATAGGATTTCATATTTGCAAACATCCTCCAGCAGGGACATAATCTGTTCTTTTCTGTGATGGTGTAGGTGGGCATAAGATATGGCTTAAGCCTGCACTCTCAAATGGAGTCAGACATTTGAGGGCCTGTTTTAGTCAGCTTGGGCTGCTATAACAAAATAATACCATAGATTAGAGGGCTTAAAGAGCACATTCTTATTTCTCATAGTTTTTGAGGCTGGGAAGACTAAGATCAAGGTGAAAGCAGACCCAGTTCCCAGTGTGAGCCCTCCTGCTGCTTGCAGGTGAGATTGCCTTCTCACTGTGTAGTCACATGGCAGAGAGAGAGAGAGAGAAGGAGAGAGAGAGAGAGAGAGATCTTCCTATTTTCCTCATCTTAAAATAATACTATCCCATCATAGAGAACCCACCCTCATGACTCATGAAAACCTAATAACCTCAAAAAGGCCCTATCTCCAAATACCATTACATTGCAGGTTAGGTCTTCAATGTAAGAATGTCATTGGGGTGGGGGCGGAGGGACAAAATATAGTCCACAGCAAGACCTAATATCTTGATCCATTTTAGCAGATTTGCCAGTTTTTGCAAATCATTTAAACAACAGGCATGAGGTGGAAACAAGTTATATTAATTTTTATATTATTGTCATAACTAATTTCTGAATGTTGGTTTTGTATATAGTCAGCATTTGGTATCCTAGAAAAAGGAAAAATATCAATAACGTGTCCTTGAGAGAAGTATCAGCAGCCAAAATGGCAAAGAACTAGGTTGTAGATTTGGCTGAAGTGATAACTTACAATGGTGTGAAGTGAAATGAACAATATAACATAAATTAGGATGAAGGCAAAAGAGCAAATGAAGTAATACTTGTAAGTCACCTGCCATACACCGTGTCCAAGTGTTGGCCATTTTATTTTAAACACACTACAATTAATTCCCAATACTTGTCAAAGAAAGACGTAAGTAATATTAGTCTACTTTTATAGATGAGTAATAACTTGCCCAAAGGTCATACAGCTGATAGTTACAGGGCTCAGAACTGAACCCCAGGCTACTACACTGCCATGGGAAAGAGAGCAGAGATAATCCCTTGGCTCTGTACATCCCCAGGAAGAAAAGATGGAGAGAGAAGGAGATTGTTATTGAAAGAGCTGTGCATGACAGAATGAAGGGGGAGAAAAAAACCACATTTCCACATGAATCTGAAAATGGTTTCTGAAAAGAGAAGTTGAGATAATAATTCTCACAATTTATTTTGTTCCGATTTTTCTATTTGCCTTGTATGCTTTAAAACTGATAATTCTATTTGTTCTTTAGAGTTATATTTTTAAGAGAATTCCAGTGTAATCATGTCTAATCTGGCTAGAACTGGTTTATGTGCCAAAATGTATGATCTAATCTGCCTAATATTGTAGCCCCTCAGGCTGATGTGGCTATTTAAATGGAAATTGAAATAATTAATATTAAATAAAATTTAAAGTTCAGTTTCTTGGTCACAGTAGCCACATTTCAAGTATTCAATAACCACAAGTGGCCAATGGCTGCTATATTCGGCAGTGCAGATATAAAACATGGCTCTCATTGGATTAGGTTTTATGGGACAGGGGCTGCTCTTGAGTGTCAGCAAACTATGGCCTGTGGACCAAAGTGGCATACCATGTGTTTTTGTAAATAAAGTTTTATTGGAACACAGCCACACTCATTCCTTATGCATCATCTATGGCTGCTTTTTGTACTATCACAGCAGCCTTGAGGAGCTGCAAAAGAAACCATACATCTCAAAAAGTTTCTAACATATTTACTTTCTAGTCCTCTAGAGAAAGTTCACCAGTCTTTGTTCTAGAAGATGATTCTCATAGGGGTTTGTAGCTCATGTTCTGCAGATCGACATGCTGGAATTTGAAATCTGATTGTGCCAGAAATTACATTGTTTCTCAAAGCATTCTTTTCAGTTGTTTGTAAAATTAAAATAATAATACTGAGTTTTGTGAGCTTTAAATGAGTGAGGATTTAGTCAGCAAAATGACTGACTGATACATTGTAAGCCCTCAAAAAAAGGTTAAGTTTTTATCACTGTTATTTTCATTGATATTATTATTCCTGTAGCTGGCAAAAGATGTGCAGAAGTATCCTGTCTCTCAAATCTCAGATTAGAATTGCAATTCAAGAGATCACAAATTAACCAAAGGTACAAAGGCCCAATGTTTTACAGGCTCAATGCCGTAGGTAGATAATTTACTCCTCACAATGTATACTAATTTTAGGAATTATACATCTTTTGAAATTTTATATATTTTTTCCACCTAGTATGTCAGATACATAAACACATTTGAAATATACCATGCCCATGAACCAACAAGCCAAACTCTGTCTGAAATCCCTTTGGCGCGTGGTCCAAAGGCTTGGTTCTATGTGAAGCTGTATGGGGAAGCTAAATCTGTCTTTGATAATTGCTCTAATCCTCAATTATTTTATGCTTAGGGATGACCTCTCAACTCTTTGGCCTGATCAGAACGGCCAGGTGCAGTTTCCATGCTACTTACCTTCCTCCTTCCTTCTACTACCTAACAATAGCTCATGCTTGTGGTGCATGGGTGGCTCAGTCAGGTAAGTATCTGCTTTGGGCTCAGTCATGATCTTGGGGTCCTGGAATCAATCCCCACATTGGGCTCCCTGCTCGGTGGAGAGCCCACTTCTCCCTCTCCTTTTGCCCCTCCGCTTTCTCTCTCTTGCTCGATCTCAAATGAATACATAAAATCTTTTTTTTATTTTTAAAAAAAGCACAATAGTCTGTTCTTATAGAAAATTAGGAGGTTGTAGGGGAACTATTTACAGAAAATGACTTTGTCAGTAACAGAGTCACATACAGATGGTGGAAATTAACCGGTGGCAAAATTGTTTGGAAAGCTCCCAATATGATCTCATCTTCTTCTCCTTCTGTCACCCCTCTTGATTTTGGAACTTCTCATACCCCAACACCTCCCAGTCCCAGATCACTTAGACAAATGAATTCACTATTTTCATATGACCCTCCAGTGCCTAGAGCCTCTTTCCCAGACATTAATGTCCTAGGCACTTGCCCCATGCATTCAAGGACTAATGGATATGAGATCAAAGTAGAGTCTACAAAAATCAGGTCCGATGGGAAACCACACAGTTTAACAGGCTGTTCTCAGTTTTCTTTATTTTTCCTTCCAATGTTTCCTCAGCCCAACATTATGGACTTTTAGCTGGAGTTATTACTTGCAACAATATTTATCATTGCTTGCATGCATTAATCCTCTTTTCTTAAATATTATGTACCACACTTATTTCCAAATGAGCCTTGAAATAAAAAGAATTGGGGGAGGGGGAAAATGTTGCACTTCATATGTACCAAATAAAGAAAGAAGGGTAAGAGAGAGATGGAAATAAATCTACATTGAAATTGACTGTGCTTGAAATCATGCTGGGCCATTTACAAATAGTAACTTTGTGAATAATTCTTTCAACACATTTCTGAAGCAGGTAGTAAAAGCTCCCTTTTGTTACTGGGAAAACTGAGATTCCGAGAAATTAAATAATTTGCTAATAAGAGAGTATGGATCAAGTCCAGTCTGATTCCAACATTTATCTCTCATCATTTAAGGTAATCCATAGTGCATGCCATTTTATATGGTGGAATGTTTTTACAAGTGAAAATTATCTGTGATTCATCTCTTGCATAAATCTGGAGCATAGTACAATTTGATAAACTCACAAATAATCATAAATGCCAGCAATGGATTTGAATTACAGGAGACACATACAAATCTCTAAATAACCCTGTCCTTGACTTAAATTTGCAGTGAGGGCCATGTTTGAACAGCAGCTGGTAGAACTTCTTGAGCTTAGGTTCACTGCCTGGCACCACAAATTGCACAGTATAGCTTGCACTGCTTTTCTAGAATACATGCTTCCAGGGACCTAGAGCATTTATCTTAATCTGGAGCATTTGAAAGTAAATGGAACCTAGCACTCCCCACTAGATGAAACTTGGCCTTGGTTATTTCTGATGACTTCAGAAATCAGATCTCTCTCTGTTAGTCATCTTGGCAGATGATTTCAGACACCTGCCATTTATGCACAGGAGAAAGCACTAATGTGTTTTGGATTTTTGTTGGCTAAGAGCCTCAACCTTAAAATTCTTCTTTTACAGAGCTTAATTAAGCTTGAAATTGGTGACCTATAGGATATTTTACATTTAGTGATTTCTCTGAGTAACAACAATATTTGAACATCTTGTCAGATTTGAAAAGATTAATTTTTTTGTCTCAGTTTTGTCTTAGAGGAACTCAAACTCACATTGGGATGGTAAATATGCTGCTACAGCTGCTACAACTTCTATGTGACAGCAGAGGCCACCATTAATTGAGTGCTTTTTCTGCTATGGAGGTTCCTAAGGCTTTGATATACTGATCTCATTTATTTAAACAGCACAAGAACTCTGAGACACAAATCCATTGTTCTCACTTTACCAATCAGTTAATGGAGTTTCAGAAGGCATAGGGGGATTTACCCAGGGTTCTCTAACAATAGATGGCATACACAGAATTTGAACTGAGATTATTTGAGACCAAGCAAGATGTTCTGAACTACAGGTAACAAAAGGCAAAGGTACAGAGAGAAGTACTCATGTTTGAACCCAGAACCTTACGCAAACCACAGGGTAACAGGTGCAATAAAATGAATTGTTTCCCTGGAAACTTGTCCAGTTCTGTTCCAGTGTCTCAATCACCCTTTGCAAACTGTGTAGAGGTTTTAGCCTAGCTTAACTTTGCAATCACCTGGGAAGCTTTTGAAAAAATACCTACTAACTGAGCACCACTAACTAAATCAAAATATCTGGGAGAGGAGTCTATGTATTAGACATGGGTTCTATAGTGAACATTTCTTTAAGATTTTTATTTACTTGAGAGAGAGCGAGAGCATGTGCACAAGCTAGAGAGAGTGTGAGCTAGAGAGAGCACGAGAAGAGGAGCAGAGGAAGAAGAAGAAGCAGATATCCCCTTGATCAGGAAGCCTTGACACAGGGCTCCATCCCAGGACCCTGGGATCATGACCTGAGCCAAAAGTAGACACTTAACCAATTGAGTCACCCAGGTGTCCCTATAGTGAATATTTCAATAAACAATTCCACTAGCACCAGAAAGATAGGGTAATTTTGAACATAGTAGGGGTGACAGTTGTTTCAGTGGTATTAAGGGGAGGTAGATGAGGATGAAATAGTGGGGAGGAGAGATCCCAAATAAATTCTCCCAGCATTTTCAGGGATAAAAATCATTGGAGGCTGCATCAGTGCTTGCTGGTACCCACTCCCCCCATATACCTGTCCTACATCCACTAAAGTCTCTGAGGAGATCTCTGTGTCTTGACAACTGTAGTAGCCAGGCAGTCCAGTAACTGTATTGCAGTTTAAAAATACCTGATGAGTGGATAAATAGATGAAGTGATTTCAGTGTTCATTGGTTCCACAGAGGTGCAATGGAGCTTTTCAAAAAACTGCTTGCATTCCATAAAGGCAAATTTTATTGCCAAAACTCCTCTTCCAAAATATCATGATTCTTCTTCGTGGGAGTTAATTCAATAAACAACAAAGCATGATAAGTGGAACATATCTGGAGACTTATCTCATTGGGTCAAGGCAGCAGTGATGTCACTGTGAGAAATTTCTGCTACTTTACAAAGTAAATCAAATCTGGGTGAAGTGAAATAAGGATAAAGAAGAAATTCGCTTTGAGTTGGATGGAGTTAACTCTAAAAGCTGGAGTCCATTTCAAAAATAGATCCTTAGTAAATACTAAAATATCTGCCACTGAGATTACAAAATAGTAGTAAACCCAAGAAAATGCTTTACCTCTCATAGACTACTGTGTGTGTCTTCTGGAAGATTCAATTTACAAGGCTTGAGAAGGAATAATGTACCCTCAATAAGTCAATGGTTCCCTGCACGAATGTACATTTTTCAAACTTGGTCTCAGAAGTGCAGGAAGCTCATATACACCAGATAAATACTTGTTTTGTCACAAAAGTATCAAAACATTCCAGAAATAGATAACCACGTTGTAGTTAAGAAAAACCACAGGCACCTTATATGAAATGGCCAGAAGTTTGTAGGAACATTACCCATAGATTGCAAAATTCTGTATGTGAACCAGATACATCCACTTTTCTGCTCATTTCTATAGCATTCTCAAGCTTGACAGAAAATATTGAGATGTTTTAGAAATCTAAGTTTAAAAAAAAAGAACATAAACCCCTTATAGACCTTTCAAGGGGATCAAATGCATATCTGTTATTGATGGCAGACTTCAGTTACAGAAATTTTGTAAGGACTCTGCTCCAAGTTCTTTGTGTAAAACATGAATGCCCCAATGGACAAATTTCTTCCTGTAGATTCACTCATGGAATCCCTAATTTCAGCCTAGGCATTAAATATTTCTCTGAATTGGATCTGGAGACAAGTCATACACAAATATATTGGCAGCATTATAAAAGGCTTATGCTTTTTTCCCTAAATAAGACATTGATGCCTGGCGCCCACCCCCAGACATCCTTATTTAATTGGTATGGGGTAAAACAAATAATAATAATAATAATAATAATTGATATGGGGTGTGACCTGACATTTGAATTTTTTAAAACTCTCTAAGTAATTCTAATAGGTATAAATATAAAAAATATGTGAACCATATATTTGAAGAAAACTAGAAAATTCTAATGAAAGAAATTAGAAGAACTAAATAAATGAAGATATATTTTATGTTTGTGGATAGGAAGACTCAATATTGCCAAGATTGATTTCCAATTTGATCTATAGATTCAATTGCTATCCCAATCAAAATCCCAGTCTATATTTTTAGATATCAACAAACTGATTTTAAAGTTTATATGGATATCCAAAAGGCCCAGTATAGCTGATATAAGACAAGGAAAACAAAATCAGAGGACTGACAGTACCCAAAATCAAGACTTACTATAAAGATATAGTAAATTAAACAGTGTGGCATTAGTGAAAGAATAGACAAATAAATCAGTGGGACATTAAAACAGTGTGGCATTAGTGAAAGAATAGACAAATAAATCAGTGGGACCAAAGAGAACCCCCCAAATAAACCTACACAGATATAGCCAAGTGATCATTGACAAAGGAGCAAAGGCAAGTCAGTGGTGTTGGAACACCTGGATATCTACATACAAAAAATGAATCTGGACACAGACTTTATATCTTTCAAAAAAAAAAAACAAAAAAACAACTCAAAATGGATCACAGATCCATTAAATTAAAACAGTGTGGCATTAGTGAAAGAATAGACAAATAAATCAGTGGGACCAAAGAGAACCCCCCAAATAAACCTACACAGATATAGCCAAGTGATCATTGACAAAGGAGCAAAGGCAAGTCAGTGGTGTTGGAACACCTGGATATCTACATACAAAAAATGAATCTGGACACAGACTTTATATCTTTCAAAAAAAAAAAAAAAAAAACACAACTCAAAATGGATCACAGATCTAAATGTAATGAGCAAAAAATTTTAAATTCCTAGAAGGTAACATAGAAGAAAATCTAGGTGATCATGGGTTTGAAATTACATTTAAGATATAACATTAAAAAGATAGTTAATGAAAAAAATTGATAAATTATACTTCATCAAAATTATAAACTATTTGGTAAAAGACACTATCAAGAGAATGAAAAATGTAAGCTACAGCCTGGGAGAATATATTGAAAAAACCCATGTCTAAAAATGGTATACCCAAAAAAGAAGTCCTAAAACTTAATACTAAGAAATTTTTTTAAAAATTAAAAATTGAGCAAAAAACCTGAAGAGGCATCTCACCAAAGAAAATAAACACATGGCAAATAAGCATATGAAAAGACATTCACACCATATATTAGAGAATTGCAAATTAAAACAATGTGACATGATTATGCACGTATTAAAATTGCTTAATAAATAAAACATTAACAATTCCAAACATTGGTGAGGATATAAAACAATAGGAACTCTCACTCATTGCTCATAGGATTGCAAAATAAATAAATTGTGGTACATCCATACAGTGGAATATTATTCAGCAGTAAAAAAAAAAAAAGAGCTATCAAGTCATGAAAAGACATAGAGGCACCTTAAATGCATAGTTAGTAAGGGATAGATGCCAATCTTCAAAGGATATATATTATGTGATTACAACGATATGACATTCTGGAAAAGGCAAAATCATGGAGGCAGTAAAAGATCAGTGGTTGTCAGAGGTTGGGAGGAGGGAGGAAGAAAGCATAGACTACAGAGAAAAAGCACTGGGGATTTTTCCGGGTAATGAAATCATTCTGTAGGATACTGCAATGGTAATTATGTAACAGTACACCATTTTTCAAAATCCATAAAACTGTAGAACAAAAGAGTGAACCTTGATATAAGATATGGACTTTAGTTAGTAACACCATATCAATATTAGTTTATCAATTGTAACAAATATACCACATTAATGCAAAGTTTTAATAATAATAAAAAGGGAAACTGTGTGGAGGAGGTGTTGGTGAGAAGTGGTATATGGGAACAATCTATACTAGAAAGTACTAGTAAGTACTCAATTTTTCTTTAAACCTAAAATTGTTCTTAAAAAAAAAAAAAAAGTCTACTAATTAAGAAAAGAAGAGTGACAAAGACATTGTTGATTCAACCTCAGGCCAAAAAATAACAGGAACTAGACTTAGCTTCCCACCTTATTTTCCTACCTAAAAAACTATAAAAATATGTAAAACAGTTCCAGGCAATGAAGGAGAGTGATCTATGAGAGGTAGAAAAAAGAATAAGATGAACTCTAGGAGAGCGAATCCTTGTTATGTAGAGCAAGTTCATGGCCATGGTGCAAGAAAAGGGAATGCAGATAAAGCCTGGTGGTATCCCACTAAGAATTCATCAGTTAATGAATGTGAGGAAATGACACAAAGTCTGGAAAGTACCAACCAGCAAGTTGAAAGGGAGCAATTCTGAGTTTGCAGAGACCAAGAAGAATTTCTCTTCAAAATAACCTACCTGGAAAATCTCATCATTGACAAGGCATCACAGAGGGTATCCAGAAAAATTCTACCTCAGTGAAGTAGAAATGTAGTCCAAGACAAACAAAGTTATTCCACTGTTTAACAGAGCTTAAAAACAAGCCAGAAAGGAACAGCCTATTTTTAAGTAACTTCACTAAATCCCAGACCACAGTGGAAGAATATTTAAAGGGATGAAAAAATCCAGAACCCAGGAATAGAAAAGTAATATTTGCATTCAATAAAAAATTGCCAGAAATGAAAAAAAAAAGGCAGGAAAATACAAATACAAATTGCCAGAAATGGAAAAAAAAAAAAAAAAAAAAGAAGGCAGGAAAATACAAATGATGAGGAGAAAAATCAGTCAATCTAAAACAACCCTGGAGGAGATGACAAAATTAGTGAAAAGTTATAACTGTAATCTATATATTCAAAAAGCTAGAGGAAATATTAAGCATTATAAGTAAAGATAGAGAAGGTATAAATAAGACCAAAATCAAGGTCAAAAATGCAATGTCCGAGATGAAAAACACAGTGGTCGTGATAGACAACAGATCTGCCATTGCAGAACAATTTCTCAGTGAACTCCAACACCTGGCATTAGAACTACTCAAAATGAAACAGGAAAAAAACCCTACATTTTCAGTGATCATTGCTGAAAAATCAAAGGGTTTAATACATATGTAATTAGAATCCCCAAAAGAGAAGAAAGAACAGAAAAAAATATTTGAGGGAATAATGCCCCCAACTTTTGAAAGCATGATGAATACTCTAAACCTACAAACAAGAAGTACAATGAGCACCAAAGAAGGAGGATGAGGAAGAGGTTACCCCAAGACCCATCATAATCAACTGCTTCAGGCAGCCCAGGTGGCTCAGCAGTTTAGCACCTCCTTCAGCCCAGGGCCTGATCCTGGAGACTGGGGATCAAGTCCCGCATCTGGCTCCCTGCATGGAGCCTGCTTCTCCCTCTGCCTGTGTCTCTGCCTCTCTCTCTCATCTCTCATCTCTCATGAATAAATAAATAAAAATTGTTTTAAAAATAACTGCTTCAAATCAGTGATAAAGAGAAAACTATACATACATTTAATTTAAAAAAAGATAGTTTGCGTAGAAAAGAAAAATAAGAATGAAAGAAGACTTCCTGTAAGCCATCCACGACAAGAGGACAGCAAACACCAAGAGGGGGGAAAAAAACCTTTCATCCTATAATTCTATGGCCAGAAAAAAATATTTTTCAAAATTGAAGGCAAAATAAAATTTGACTCATATATAAAAATGCCAAAAGAATAATCGGCAGTAGACTTGTCCTCTAAGAAACAGTGAAGGGATTCCTGTAGGTGATGGGAAATAACACAAGATGCAAATACGGATCTATGCAAAGGAATAAAGGGCACTGGGGAGAGTAACAACCTCTGTAAATATTTTTTAAACTTTTTCTTATTTCTTAAGGATCTTTAAAAGGTATAGGACTGCTTTAAGTAAAAATAGCAACAATGAGCTTTCAGTTATACATTTAAAGTGTATGACAACAAGACAAAAGACAAGAAGAGACATTGACATACATTACGATAAAGTTCATCGTATGTATGTACTTGCTGTATGTCAAGTGGTGTAATTGTCACTTGAAAGTAGACTGTGACAATTTAAAGATGTAGACTATAAATTTTAAAGCAGCCATTAACTTAACACGACAAATGGTTATAGCTAACGAGACACCAAAGAAACTAAAATTGGACCATAAGAAAAATAATTAATGCCAAAGGAGGCAGGAAAAGAGAGCAAGGGGAATAAAAGAACAGATGGGACAAATGGAGAACAAATAACAAGATGTTAAATTTAAAACCAAGCATATCAACCTTCACATTAAATTTAAATGTAAATATTCAAATACATTTTTAAAATTCAGACTATTGTCAGATTGGATCAAAAAGAAAAATAAACTATATGCTGCCTAAAGAATTACATAGGAAATATGAAAACATAAATAGAATAAAAAATAGAATGCAAAAGGACATATAGCGCTAACAACATTAAGAAGAAAGCTTGAATGATTATATTAATATCAGATAAGTTTACTTAAGAAAAAAGAACATTAACAGAAATAGTGTCATTACATAATTATATATGAATCAATATTTTAAAAGAACATAATTGCAAATATTTATGCATCTAATAATAGAATTGCAAACACTGCAAGGATAAATAGAAAAATCTACAATTATAATTGGAGGTTTAAATACTACCCTCTCAAAAGCTGATAAAACAAGTAGACAGAAAATTAATAAGGATAAAGAAATAAATAATAATAGTATTGAGTATTGATCAACTTGATCCAACTGACTTATAATATAGTCAACAGCAACAGAATATGCAATCTTTTCAATTGCACATGGAACATTTAACAAAGTAGACTATTTTCTGGGCCACTAACAAGACTCATTGATTTTTAAAAAAAACTTAAATTATACAAATATGTTCTCTGACTCCAATGGAATTTAATTAAAAATTAACATTAGAAAGACACCTGAACAATTCTAAATATTTTGAAAATGTTCTTCTAAACTTACAGATTTAAGAAGAAATCCAAAATTAGAAAATACTTTTAACTGAATAAAAATGAAAGGACAATATAACCAACCTTGTGAGATAGAGCCAAAGCAGTATTTAGAACAAACTGATGATATCAGAGGAGTGGGAGTCGGGGTGGGGTTGAATAAGTGACAGGGATTAAGGAGTGTGCTTGTTGCAATGAGCATGGGGTGTTGTATGGAAGTGATGAATCACTGAAATGTACACCTGAATCTGATATTACCCTGTATGTTAATTAGCTGGAATTTAAATAAAAACTTTAAAGAATTTAAAGCATCAAATGCCTATGTTAGAAAAGAAAGGTCTCAAATCAATTATCTTGATTTCTACTCGTAGAAACTAGAAAACCAATTTATCTCAAAGAAAACAAGAGAAATAAAGATCAAAGCAGAAAACAATGAAATAGAAAACAGAGAAATGATGAAGGAAACTGATAAAACTAAAAACTATTGCTTGTGAAAATCAATAGAATAGATAAATGTATAGTCACCGTGATCAAAACAAAGAAGTTAGAAGATACAATTATCAATAACAAAAATGAGAAAGAGGCTACTACCACCGATTTTATATATAGGAAAGGAAATTAAGTGACAATTTTGAACAATTTTATGCTGATAATTGACAACTTAGAGGAAATAAAAAATTTCTTGAAAGATATGCACTACCAAAATCTTACCCAAAAAGAAATATGTAACCTGAATAATGCATGGCTTTTCTGTTTTGTAGAAAAATATTTAATCCATGTAGCTAAACAATCTATCAATAGGCCTACCCATATACAATGACTTGATTTTTGACAAAAGAGCAATGGAAAATTCCATCAAAAAAAAGTATTCTTTTTGGGATGCCTGAGTGGCTCAGCAGTTGAGCATCTGCCTTTGGCTCAGGGTGTGATCTTGGGGTCCTGGGTTCGAGTCCTGCCTCAGGCTCTCCACAGGGAGCCTGCTTCTCCCTTGCCCTACGTCTCTGCCTCTCCCTCTGTGCCTTTCATGAATAAATAAATAAACCTCTTTTTAAAAAGTGCTCTTTTTAATCAATGGTGCTGGAATAATTGGATATGTCAAAAAATGAACTTTGATCCATGCGTACCATATAAAAAACATAATCCATTCACATAAAATGGGTCCTAGACCTAAATATAAAATCTAAAATTTTAAAACATCTAGTCAAAAACATAGAAAATATTTGTGATCTTGAGCTGGGAAAAAAAAGTTTCTTACTTAATTAAACAAGACTGGGACACCTGGGTGGCTCAACAGTTAAGCATCTGCCTTCGGCTCAGGGCTTGCCCGGATCAAGTCCCACATTGGGCTCCCTGTGAGGAGCCTGCTTCTCCCTCTGCCTATGTCTCTGCCTCTGTGTGTGTGTGTGTGTGTGTGTGTGTGTGTGTGTGTGTGTCTCATGAATAAACAAACAAATCTTTAAAAAAAATTAAACAAGACTCCATCAACAAAATTTTAAGAATTTCTACTTTTCAAGAGACAGTTTCTCCCTCTTCCACTGCCTACTGCTCCCCTTGCATGTGCTCTCTCTAGAATAAATGAACACAAATCTTTAAAGAGAGAGAGAGAGAGAGAGAGACTGTTAACAGCTTGAAAAGACAAACCACACCCTTAGAGAAAATATTTGCAAATCACTTACCTGACCAAACTGTTCTACTCCTAGATATTGTCCCAAGAGAAATAAAAGCATGCATCCATATAAACCTTGCACTTGAATGTTAATAACAGCTTTATTTATAATAGCCAGAAATTTGAAACAACCTAAATGTCTATGAACAGGTGAATGGGTAAACATATACCTGTACACCCATACAGTGGAACACCATTCAATAATAGAAAGAAATGAACTGTTGGTAGACACTGTAGCAACAATGAATCTCAAAATAATCACACTAAGTAAAACAAGTAACATCCAAACAAAGTACATACTGGTTGATTTTATTTATATAAAATTGTAAAATGAGAAAACTAAGCCCTACTGATAAACAGATCAGTTGCTGCTAGGTGCAGAGATAGATGGTTTACAAATGGGCCTGAGGAATCTTTTTGGAAGTCGTGGAAATATTCACTATCTTGATTATAGTGATGGTTTCACAGGTAGGTGTGTGTGTGTGTGTGTGTGTGTGTGTGAAAATGTTAATATGTTCCCTTTAAACGTTTATAATAGGTTAGTTATAAACCAATAAATCTTTTTTTAATAATAAATTTATTTTTTATTGGTGTTCAATTTGCCAACATACAGAATAACACCCAGTGCTCATCCCGTCAAGTGCCCCCCTCAGTGCCTGCCACCCAGTCACCTCCACCCCCCGCCCTCCTCCCCTTCCACCACCCCTAGTTTGTTTCCCAGAGTTAGGAGTCTTCCATGTTCTGTCTCCCTTAAACCAATAAATCTTAAAAAAAAAAAAAAAAACAGGTAACTTGATTTTATCAGAGAAATGAAAACTGATGAAATTAATAGAATATCTAAAAAAATTCTGAATGAAAGATCAAGGAAAAATTCCAGAATGGAAGATCTAAATAGGTAAACAGATAAGTGAATTAAGAAATAAAGGAATAATTAGCATTAGCACATTATTTAGTTAATGTGGGACAGGTATTGTGATAATGACCTTAGTACATGGAGCACGGGCTGTGGTGGCAGCAATGTTGGCGGCTGACAGCTCATGGGTGTGTCCTTCTCTGATACTGCCCTCTATCAAAGGAAGCTGCCTACCCAAGGTCAGGCCTCCTTTCTGAGGAGTTACTTGCATCCATTGATTGGTACAGGAAATGCAAAGACTCCCCCTGCACTCCCACCCTTGCTTTGATTGAGACATTTGCAGACATCCCACCTCTAGAGTTCCCCATGGAATCATCTGACTCTTCTGTTGCGTGTGCAGAGCAATTCACATTTCTCCCCACCAGAGCCTTCAATCTCCTACAAGTGTTGATTCCCAGAAGTTTCTCCAATTAACTTGTTACAAGCAAATATCAAAGCCTCAAAATCTATTTCCCAAGGAAAGGGGTCTGAGAGAGTTGATTATGTTATTGCATCCACCAAGCAATTCTCTAAGGTATGTTATGCTAGTATCTAGGTTTTACAAGTGAAAAAAGAACGGAAGTTAGAATTTTAAGTAACTTGTCAAAAATCACCAGGATAATGGTTGGAGGAGCTGATAACACAGGCCTTCTTACTGCCAAACTATACAGCCTCTTGGAGTGTTTTTTTCCAGGAATGAATCTAAAAAATCAAATTTAAGTGTCTTTTTAAATAACATTTCAGTTGGCATATTATATAAATGCTGAAAGCATAGTTTATCTTGATATATCAAATTATCTCAAGTAGCTTTATAAGGTGAAATTAGATATAAATAATGGTATAGATAGATGAATTAATAGCTAGTTGAATCACTGTACCCAATGAGTGTTGATTAATAGGGCCATGTCAAACTAGCCTGTGCATTTTTTGCAGGCAACATATTGTTAAGGCCTACACAGGCCTGCCACATATTTAGCACTGATAAATGCTTGTGGAATTTAATTGAAATCCTCTGGAGTCCCTGATGGATTGTCACCAAGCCCTATCCTTGACCTTGTCTTATATGATATTTATATCAATGAATTGAATGGAGCCCGCAATCATACCTACAAAATCTGTAATAAATGTTCCATTAAAATAGCACTAATAAATTACATATTAAAAGAAAATTCAAAGATACTTAATTCAGCAATATTTATACAAAAAAAATATTTATGAAGCAGCCAGTATGTACTAGGTCCCCTACTATACACTGAAGCCACAAAATTGACTAAAACATTTCTGATTGTCTGGTATAAGATAACGTTTAATAGATTTTATGAGAAGTGCTAGATTTACCTTCCACAAAAGCAATTACACAATTTGTAGTAACTGATCAAGGCTTTGGGTTTGCATTGGGCTGAGGATACAATTACAGGAAACCCAGAAGTATAATATTGTTATCAAGATTATCTGAGTCAGATGTATTCTGGATAAATGGAAACACAATGTAGATATAAATAAAAGGTAGAATGCCCAGCTGTATACTGACTTGGTCAGACCACATCTATAATACTATATTCAATCTGACCACCACATTAAAAACATCACATCTAACCATTTAAAAATGACACATACATTGGCAATTACCCAGATCAAAAAGAAAGTAGTAGGTTTGCTCTTCGATGCTTTGGAGAGGAGGTGAAAGAAAATCAGAAGGAAGCACATTTTGATTTTACCTATGCAAAAACTTTGTAACAACTACACCGATTTCAAAGAGGAGTGTTCTCTCTCAAGATATGGTGAGTCTTCTCTTCCAGGACGTATATTTTGTTTTTTTGTTTTGTTTTGTTTTGTTTTTTAATATAAATTTATTTTTTATTGGTGTTCAATTTGCCAACATGTAGAATAACACCCAGTGCTCATCCCATCAAGTGCCCCCCTTAGTGCTCATCACCCAGTTACCCTCCCTGCCCACCTCCCCTTCCACCATCTCCAGGAAGTATATTTTCAAAAGCAGCTGCATAATATTAGCTCAATAATTTTTAAAGTTATTTCTACTTCTAAAGAACAGGGAGACCTTTTGGCTTTAGGATCAACCATTTAAGGGGATTGAATGTCGTTATGATTTTTCATGGAGTTCATACATCCTGAAAAATAATGCATGTATTTCTTTCAATAATATATTTCCCCCAAGATAATATCCCCACAAACTCTGAGGAAAACCAAATTCGGAATGAACAATCTTTGTGAAATAAGTTCCAACAAATGGATTTTATCCTTTATTCTATGTATTTGAAAGCTCAAATTATTAACAATGTGGTAAAGATCATACCATACTTGTCTCCTGACCTCACTCTACCATATAATTTACAGCCATTTCAAATCTTAGCATAATATCTATATGTTCTGAATTAATGGAATATAGATATAATGCAGCTATTGCTTTTGGTGTCAATTTATTGAACTGAAACAACAATAAATTTTTATGTGTGTGTCATAAATATGATATGTATTTTTTTTCCTATTTGAGGGCAAAAGATAAATAATGTAAGACAAGAAAAATACTAAATGATATTTTGAATTCTCTCCAACCAGACAACAACTGCTATGAACATTGCATGTATTATTGAAAATAGGTAAATATTTTGGAGTCATCTGTTCTCTAAAGAGAATTAACATTTTTTTCTTTTTTGCTAAGATCCAAAGAAGAAGCTCTTATTTTCTCTCTCTGGAAAAAAAAAAGTGGTGAAAATCACTCACATGCCATCCATTGGAAAAGAAAGACTAAGGACACCTGGGGGTTCAGGGGTTGAGCATTTGCCTTTGGCTCAGGGTGTGACCCCAGGGTCCTAGGATCTAGTCCCGCATCAGGGTCCCCACAAGGAGCCTTCTCCTTCTGCCTATCTCTCTGCCTTTCTCCATGTGTCTCTCAAGACTAAATAGATCAAATCTTAAACAAAAAAAAAAAAAGGAAACGACAGACTACTAACCAGCTATAGAACAATGAGCCTTGTCCTGAAATCTTTGTATAAAAAAATTAAATGATTTTTATAAAGTTAACATCTTGAAGAAGAGAGATGTAGACAGGAAGAGAAGAGAGGAGGAGAGGAGAAGGAGAAGGAGAAGGAGAAGGAGAAGGAGAAGGAGAAGGAGAAGGAGACAGAAGAAGAAGAGGAAGAGGAAGAGGAAGAGGAAGAGGAAGAAGAAGAAGAAGAAGAAGAAGAAGAAGAAGAAGAAGAAGAAGAAGAAGAAGAAGAAGGGCAGCTCTCTGGGGCACCTGGGTGGCACAGTCAGTTAAGAGGCCAGGTCTTGGTTTTGTTTCAGGTCATGATCTCAGGGCTTCTCATGATGAAGCCCCATGTCAGGCTCCGGGCATGCACTTGAGATTCTCTCTCCCTCCCCCTCATGCTCTTGTGCTTGTCTCTCTCTATCTCTCAAATAAATATTTTTTTTAAAAAAAAGCTCTCACATAGTACAGTGACTAGTAAAGTCAAGTAACACACACTTTTCTTACAACAAATATCAGCTGGAAAATACATCACTTCTCAATTTGTAGAAAGGCTAATAATTCATTATATGCAACTATCAACTCTGAAGACATTGGTCTTTTAACAAAAATCAAATAATGTGTCATGATTCTAAGACAAGGAGCTAATTAAAAAACAGAAAGTTGTGATTTTCACTTTGGGATATTGTAAGAGAAAAGGCAGATATGAAGAAATAAAATGGTTTGTAATGCATTTCTGTGGAATTTCATAAGAGCTAAAGTTTACTCAGAAAAGAAATTATTCAGACGATAATTCACAGAAAGAACTTTGATAGAACTCTATAATAACTTATAGCTTTGAGCAAATTTAAATCAGTATCAACATCCTGATAACAAATATAAGTAAAATACCTATTATGTGCAAGCCCTATAGTATGCACACTATACTGAAAAGAATAGTGAAAAGGAAATTTGAGGATGAAAAGAAATTTAATAAATGCACCCTGTTCTTACTGAGCTTAAAGTTGAGCAATCAGAGGAAGGAGATTGGCTTTACCACGAGTATCACAATTAATTTATAATGGCTTCCTGGAGTGCTATATAGTAAAGGAATCTGATAGAATGCCAAAGCTTTACAGGAAAGGGAGCCGTTTTTATTTATGAAGCTTGCCATTGGCATGGGAAAGAATAGTGACATCACGTGGATAGGCAGTATACGTAATGGTTAAAGCACAGCTCTGGAGCCAGACAGCCTGGGTTAAGAAAAAATAAGTATATTAGTATATGCTAACAATTAAACATATACCCATGTTTATACACCCATTTGAAGAGAGAATGAGAGATAAAGAAAAACCTATTTTATTGTGCATTAGTATGTAAGTGGATGAGAGATCACACAAACTATTAAGGAAAGATTTCATAGAAAAAAAGAAAGGAAACTAAATTGGTCTGTAGGAAAGGCTAAGAACTAAATAGGTGGAGTGAAAGTTCACCATAAGAGGGGCTAGGCTGAGCAATAGCAAAAAGTAGATTAATCCAGAATGAGGTTATTCCATAAACTGAAACATCTCTGTGAGTGTTGTTGTTCCAGTAGAACTCCTTGGATGAAGCAGAAATTTCTTTAGAAAGCCACAGAGAGGGGGCAGCCCTGGTGGCTTACCGGTTTAGCTCTGTCTTCCGCCTGGGTTGTGATCCTAGAGACCTGGGATCAAGTCCCACATCCGGCTCCCTGCATGGAGCCTGCTTCTCCCTCTGCCTGTGTCTCTGCCTCTCTCTCTCTCTCTCTCTCTCTCTGTGTGTCTCTCATGAATAAATAAATAAAATCTTTAAAAAAAAAAAGCCACAAAGAAAACAGAATGCCAGAACAAGGATTATGGACATAATTTTATGCTTTAGGGAATAATTGATAGTTTTTAAACAAGGAAATAATGTATTTTAGAAAAAGCGTCTCTTAAAAGTATATTGGAAGAATTCTGGAAGCTCAAGGAAAATAGCTTCAACAAAGGAGGATTCCTGTGTCAGCCCTCCAAAAATCTATACAGATCATCAGATGGCATGTTTTAAAAAAACAAGAAAAATGTGAATTTAAAAAGGAGAAGATAAAAGAAAAGAACAACCCCCACCTGGTATTTTAGAGCTTTCCATATCTTTAGACCTCATTCA
Source organism: Canis lupus dingo (assembly GCF_003254725.2). Classification (NCBI taxonomy): domain Eukaryota; kingdom Metazoa; phylum Chordata; class Mammalia; order Carnivora; family Canidae; genus Canis; species Canis lupus. The sequence goes on from NC_064258.1 coordinate 4,870,684, forward strand.
AACACTGGTGACTTAATGGATTCTACTAGTAAATGAGTCACATCAGGACAAATGTGTTGCCTCCATGAGGAGTTATTAGCTGTGGGCTCTGAGTTTACGCCAATATCCAGGGACTCAAAATACCCATATTGGTCCAAGAGTCAGAGTGGGGAATTGTGGAAATCATACAAATCAGATATATTTGTCCATCTAGCAATGAGTTCAGTGGACCAGATTAGATGATTCTATTACTTTGGAAAAGCACATGTCATAACTGTCAAAATCTTCATAGGTTGGCGTGTGTGTGCCTGTGAGGGCTATTATAGTAGAAAAGATCAAGGACAGTGCTTCTCCCAAAAATAAATAAAACAAAAGTGATATGGATTCTGAGGCAATTCCAGAAATTAATGCTGAGAATGAAGACCTGACAATGCAGGTGTTAATTCCTACTGTATCCTGAATAACTCAACTCTTTGGCTGACACAGGTTCCTCATGGATTCTGGAGGATGACAATACGTCATCATAAACTTACTCAGAAAGTGATATCTGTCACAGCTCCCATTGCAAGTATGGTTGTCTTTACTGGTACAAATGACTGGAGCCCCTTGCACCTGGTACGCATTTATGCATCTATGGGCTGGTGAATATTTTCTTCTCAATCCTGATTAATAAAGACAATCAGAAGATGACCTTTCTCTGGCAGGTACAACAGCACTACGCCCTCTTTGTCTTACTTAAGAGCTGTTTATAGTCTCTTCATCTCTGTCATAATGTGGTCTGCAGAGACCTCCTGGTATCCCGGAAAACATAGTGTTAGTATTTAACATGATTGTGTCATGCTAATTAGGCCTAGGAAAGTAGTATTCTGTTTGTAAGATTTAGGAAGACACATGTATGTTGGCAGGTAATGACAAATCCTGTGAAAAGCCAGGGGCCTGCTGTATCAATAACATTGCCAGGATTCAGTGTTCTACAACACGTCAAGATACCACCTGTAAAGTGAGAGACAGTGGCAATAGGTTTTTTAGTGTGGCTAAGCAAGTTGTGCATAAAATATTCACTTTAAAATTCCCATCTCATTAAACTTTTGAATATCTTCTTTTATGGCAGAGTTTAGCAAACTTTTTCTTTAAAAGGCCAGATAGTGGGCACCTAGGTGGTTCAGTCGGTTAAGCACCTGCCTTCGGCTCAGGTCATGAGTCCAGAGTCCTGTGATCAAGTCCCGTGTCAGGCTCCCAGCACGGAGCCTCTTTCTCCCTCTCCCTCTGCCTGCCAATCCGCTTGCTTATGCACTGTCTCTGTGTGTGTCAAATAAATAAACAAATAGCCAACTAGTAAATATTTTATACTTGTGTACCACGCTCTGTCCTTCTCAACTATTGGGCCATTATAGCATGAAGCAGCCATAGACAATGAATGAATGGGCATGATGGTATTTCAATGAAACTTTATTGATAGGCAATATACCATATGTGACCGGGGGTACATAGTTTATCTCAGCTTTATAATATACCAGGAAGTCCCAGCATCCCAAGCTTCTTGACTCTGGAATATGGGTTTAAATTAACACCTCCTCCCACTGAGAGAAATTGAAGCCAAACGGATGGCAGGCTAGGTAATACAATACTTAGCATCCTCTCTAATCTCACCTAAATGTTTTACTAATGGGGTACAATATCAAAGAATTTAGAGACCATATTTGAATAGTAAATACTCTATAAGTATGAAGAACCAAGTCTTAAGATTTTTCATGCATAGTGTTCACATAGAGGGGGGAGAAAGGGAATGTCCATGTAAGACATCTAAAAATTTCAGGGCTTTCTGCTTTATGGCTAGATGAAAAAATTTTTATGAACTTTGCTTCCTGGGATGACATTATGGAATCTGCTATGGCTATGGAAAAGCAATAATGCTTCCTCTCAATTTCATAAATCTAAACATGCAACTTCTATGATCTTTCTTGCACTCACTGTCCTCCAAATGGAACACTTCCTCGTGTATAATGTTAATGATTAAACAATCGGCTTTCAATGTGCATTTAGTTGATTGTGTGTTCTTCATTATCTTGATATCAGTGTTGTCCAACTTCAATCATAGGTATAGATCATACTTTAAGTTCACATCTCCATATCTTATGTTGAATACAACCAATGGCTAAAACAATGCTCAGAAAGATGATCAGCCCAGGCCTAGATGATTGTGATTTTCTATGACAGGAACCTCTCAACATGACAAAAGGGGAATATAAGGTCATCATTCTACCTCTAGACAGACCTTACAATACTTCAATCACTCCCAGACAGGTAACGAATACCTTTCCCCATTTCTGCTGGGATATTGTGAGTTGCTTATTACTTCTCTTTTATAGGCAATTGATTTTTCTTATGCACTCCATGTCATCATTACCGTCTGAGTAATGTTAATGCATCCTCACTATTGTAAACTATTTCATTTTTGCTTTAATGACTTTTTCCTCCTAAACAAACATTGAGAATCAGGAATTTTTAACTCTTGTCCTGCTCTTCCATTTACTGTTCATGTGACTTCAGGCAAATCACTCTTTCCCGAGCCTTAGTTTTCCATCTGTTGTAAGTATTCAATCACAACACTCTAAACTCATGATATCCCTTCAGTGGTATTAAACCACTGATTCTTTCCTGCAAAGTTTAACACACCTGCCAGAAAATGAGAAGTGTTTAAGGTTGAGATTAACTTAAAGTTCATCTTTATCTTAGTTTTTTCTCACTTGACAGTATTTCCTTTAGATCCTGTGTAGTTTTCCCTTTAACAATATAGACCATGCATTTGACACATTGACCACTCCCTCTTTTGCACTTCTTTGATCCCCACAATGTAAACTATATATATAATTTTTTTTTTTTTTTTGGTGCCCATTGCTAGATCCTCATCTAGCCTTCCCTCCGATATCTGTCTTCCTCAGGGCTCTGTCCTGATGTCCTCCTCCAGTCACCTCACACAATCCTCCATCTATACACATGGTTTCAAGCACCTTCTATGAATCGATGTCTGCTAATCGATATCTCCAGCTCGTATACTTCCAGAGCTGCACCACTTAGTGTTGCTGCCTGCTTGATATCACCAATCAGGTGTGGTGCAAGCACCTCCAATGTTATGTATCTGACGTGAAACTCATCACAGCTCCCACTTCTTCTCTGTGTAGTTCTATGCTTGTTCAATGTCTCATCATTCCCTCAATTGCTCAAGCCATGAACCTGGAAGTCATCTTTGAATATTCCATTCTCAATTCCTACATGCAACTAATGTCTCTGGAGAGTGTAACTGGGAGAAGGTACAAGTGGGACAGCTTTGCTTTTGGATCATATAACAGGCTTCTGTGGACAACTTCCCCCTCACCCCAAGAGGACATGAAGTTTGGTCCATGTGAGAAAAAGTTCATTAATTCATTTTGTAAAAAGTAGAATTCATATATTTTAAATGCCATGGTCTTCTCTAAATTTGAGGTTTACTTCCAGGGTGAAATTAGTGAGGTGATCTAAGGGAGTGTTCATCCTGCTAACTGGCTGCATTTAATTTTATTAATTTAATATATACACACCCCAATCCAGCCAGAAGTGCTTCTATTTTTATTCAAGTTAAAACAATAAACAATACACATTTTTATCTAACTCTGGTTTTTTGAAAGAAACAATCTAGAAAGAGACCCTGAATTGAGGTTTGTGCCAAATTAAAGAAGTATAGAAAAACTCTACTTTCTGTTAGCTTATAACATTCAATTTCCTTCTTCCATAAAAGACCAAGGATTCATTACCCATGTTGATATATTCCATGTCAGGTGACTGCAAATTTTCAAAAACACAAATAGAAACAAAGCTTTGACTCTTCCACAGTTTCTCTTCAGATAAACCTCATCAGAAAAATATTTACATAAGAACATGCATGAAATTACTTTTAAACATACAAGTTACAGCCACAATGAATAGAATTTAAATGGATTTTCTTATTTTTCATTTTACCAAGTGTTTAGTAAATGCTAGGCACTCTTTTAAGTTCTTTATAAATACAGTTGACCCTTGAACAATGAAGGGGTTAAGGGCACTGACTCTCCCACAGTCAAAAATTGCATATAACTTTTGACTCCCAAAAAACTTTAAATAGAATTATTTAGAGATTTTATTTATTTATTTGAGAGGGAGAAGCAGACTTTCTGCTAAGCAGGCTGCTGAGAACCCTGAGATCGGGACCTGAGCCAAAGGCAGACACTCAGCTGACTGAGCCACCCAGGCACTCCAAAACTTAACTATTAATAGCCTACTGTTGACCAGAAGCCTTACCAATTACATAAATTACTACACATTTTGTATAAGTATTATATGCTGCATTCTTACAATAAAGTATGCTAGAGAAAAGAAAATGTTACTGAGAAAATCATAAGGAAGAGAAAATACATTTACAGTACAGTATTGTATTTATAAAAAAAAATTTCATATATAAGTGGACCCTGCAATTCAAACCTGTGTTGTTCAAACACCAACTATACTAATTTATTTAACCCTCAGAATAAGCCTGAGATAAAAGAGATGTTTCATAAAGTCTGTAAGATGAAACAGTGCTCATTTTACAAATCAAGAAACTGATGGTCAGAGAGGCAACTTACCTAAGATTCTATAGCCAGTAAAGAGTACAACTGGGATTCAAACCAGGCTATCTGGCAGTAGAACGCATCTGCTTAATCATAATGCCATGGTCAGAGTATTTCTTAACCTGACTTCAATCAAACTCAACTGACATATGCTATATTTCTTGGAGAATCAGGGTAGTCAACTTTATCTGAGTTTCCAGATGTATAGTGAAGCACTATAAAATCTTCACAACCTATATGCAAATTATTCCTGTACTGTCTCCTTCCTTCTATTAGGCACAGGAGAAATGGTTTCCCCGCTATCCAAGTATCTGTCAGAAATTAGTTCCTAGAAGAAGATATACTTCTGTCTTAAATTTAACTTCAACAAGATCAAGGTGATATTCAAAGATGAGATTATTTAGAAGTGGTTCAGGACATAACAGCACTAGAAATGAAATGTAGTCAAAGTTTCTGAAAAGACCACAAAGACCAGAAATTTTGTCCTAAAGAAAGAAATGCTTGGAAATGCAGAATATGTGCATTAATAATTCACAAAGAAGTCTGTAGCACTACATAAAATATTCCTAGCCAGACCCTGGCCATGTGGCTTTAAATGAATTTGGGGAATAATTTTATAAACATCAGGTGTGTTCGGTCTGTGACAGACACCCACACAAGGGCATTTATATAAAAGCAATTGTTCTAACATGCGTTCTAAATGCTGACATCAATCTAACATCAAATGAACCTCAGGGACAATGCTCTAAATTTGAATGTTATTTCTGATTATTAAATAGTTATTTTAGATTTCTCTAGGCCATCGTACAGAAGCTAAGATCATTTTGTAAACTTTAAGCATGACTGTCATTCAAGTAATTTGATTAATAATATGCTGAGGGAAGCAAACTGATATAATTATGCACTCATATTTAAAATAGACACAACTAACTCTAAGATATTAACTAAAAACGCTATGGCATCATTAGTCTTCAGCTTATCAGATTTATACAAACTGCAAAGGTAGAATTATATGGCTTTTATTTATTTTATTTTTTGTAGACAACATTTTTGCTAAATGAATAAAGCTAAACCAGACACTTCGTATGTGTTTATTACCTATCAACTAATTTTTAGGATCAAATTAAGCTTCTTCAGTTCTTTAGCAAGTATCTTGCAGGATGGCCTTCTGACTGACACATAAGGTCAAACCATCCTGCCATCCCTGCTGCCAATCCAGAGGCCACAAGCACCTCTTATGTGTGCCCACTGTGATTCCTGTCACTGCCACCACATGACTGGTGGCTCTTTGTGTTACATACAAAAAAGCTAGGCAATATATTTTCACCACATAGGAAGGCTTCAGAATAATGGAACAGGTTTGCAATTAAGTCAGCATTGTCTGTTTTATAAAATAGAATTCAAAGCTAATAAATTCCATAAAATTTGACTTAGCCCAGAAGTGAATTTCACTCCAATACCTCTGGAGAGAGAATTTTAAATTACATGGTTACTTTTTAATTAAATATTCTTGACCATCAAGACTTATTTAGGTCATCGTTAGACAAGCCTATGCTCAGGAAACTTGCTGGATATTTATCCTCCCTTCTTTTACAGAAATGATCACTTAGAGTGTGATCTCTCTGAAAGTAAGCTTTTTCTATTATCTAATCATACATTCTTATAGCCCCTATCAGAATTCTTGGCACATAGCAGTTTCCTAATACAAATGTACTCATTCAGCCCAGCATTTATAAAATGTGCTCTATATCCCTGACCTACTTTATAGACATAAGATCACAGAAGTGGACCTGTCTTCAAAAAGCTTACAATCAAACAAAGGATATCAGTACAGCGTAGTAGATTTTCTGTGTGAGTCTGTGTCAAATCCTGGGAGAGTACACAGATGGTACACCTGCCTTCTATGGAAGGAAAGGCAGTGCTCAGATTAGATAGGAATGCAATGAGAAGGAGAGTGGTATGCACAAAGTCATCCAAGGTTGCAGGACAATAATGGTCAAAGTTTTAAGTAACTTAACTTGAAGGGTAGAGTGTGTGATAAGGGTAGTGGGAGAGGAAATGGGGTCATGGAAGAGGTATGATAAAATACTGGAGAAGCAGATCCAAAAAAATTTGAACAAAGTGGAAGAGTTTGGATTTTATCAGGAAGGCTATGAGAAATAGCTGGAAGTTATTAGTAGTGAACTAACAGGATTGATTGGGATTTGGGAAAGAACTCCTTAACAGCAACATATAGATTGAATTGAAGGGGACTGAAAGACACTGCAGTGACTCAGGAAAAAATGGCAATGATAGGCTAAATTATAGCAGTGACAATAGAGAAAGAAGGAAAAAACTTTTTTAAAAAAGGTTTTATTTATTTATTTATTTGAGAGACAGAGAACACAAGTCGGGGGAGGAGCAGAGGGAGAAGGACAAGCAGAATCTGCACTGAGCATGTATCTCAATGCAGGGCTAGATCCCAGGATCCTGAGATCATGAGCCCTTAAGATCACAACCTGTGCCGAAATCAAGAGTTGGACACTCAATTGACTGAACCACCTAAGCGCCCTGGAAGAAGAAAACATTCTGAGATACTGTGGAGATGGAATAAATAAGACCTCAAACTGACTATGAAAAAACATCGGGAGAAGGGAAGAACAGTTATGCCTGCTATGATTCTGCTCTGGTCACCATCGTGGATCTTGCACCATCATCAGGAGACAGGCTATGAGAAGAAGAGTATATTTGGTAGATTATGGGAGGAAAAAACTGATGAGATCTAAATGTGCTGAGTTTTGTTGCACTGTTGGATCATCTGGAAAGATGTTATCTAATAATACTATTCACTGTTATCTAATAATACTACTCACTGTCATTATTTTCACCCAAGCAATTTCAGATGGGTTCCAAAACTCAGCAGAGAAATGTGAGCCAGAGAAAGAACTTTGGGGATCATCATAACATTGGGCAGTGTTTTTCAACCATAATTGTGTATCAGAATCATCCAGGAGCATTAGAAAATGTCCTTGTCCAGTACTTCCCCCTCAGTATTACAGGGTATTAGAGGCCCTTCCCCTGGTAAGTCAGATGTACAGCCAACAGAGACATCACAGATGGGTAGACATGGAAGATGGAAGGTGAGATCTGGACAAGTAGGTAGGATGACAAGAGGTCTTAATGTTCAAGGTTTTCAGACCAAATTCATCACCTTACATGACCAGCTCTTTCTCTAGATTCTAGAATGTTACTTATCATAATGGGACTATGGGAAAATATGAACCACAATATGATGGGAAAATGCAAAGACACTAGAATCTACCGTTTTTGTACTACCTATCATGAGACATTGTGGGAACGCCAGCAACTATCCCCACCCTCAGTCATGCTGAGAAAGAATTCAAGCAGACTTTGAGAACCCTGGGGACTAGAGAAGATTCAAGGCATGATTCTTCTGTTGATGGTAGCCCTGTCCCTGGACATGTGGAAGCAAGCAAAAACTCTAGCAACACCATCCAGCTGGTAACAGCAACGTTGGTAGAGCCTCTAGTCTGAAAATACTGCATTTACATCCTGGGCTCGCAGGGAAATAGAGAGAGGGATGATGAACAGTTTTTCATATATGAGAACAACAAATGTGAGGGCTCCCTCCTCCCATCTGAAAGGACTTGTTGGTACCAACAGCCTCTTTTGACCTGGCCCTCCAGGTGGTCCACAGGAAATGACAGATCCAATGCTTCTCGAAGAAGCAGTCCCCAAAAGACCAATAGTATTAGCAATCAGGCTATTCCTGAGCTGAGCTGAGCATAACAGCAGAGAAAGAAGACTCCCTCTTTCTTTCCCAGCCCCTTACACATGTGTGCGAAATCATAGGCTATCTGTGGTATCACCTTCTTTGGAAGTCAGAGCCCTTCCTGCTGTGTTACAGCAAGTGGTCTGTACCTCTGGACCAAGCATTATCAACAGAAACACCCAATGGAAAGTCACCACTGTTCTTTAGGAAGCTTTATATAACTCTGGCTTGATCTGTTATATGTAGAAGAAGCAAGGCTTAAGTAGGCCAAAGTAGGTTATAAATATGAATCTAAAACCAGGATTTTTCCCTCCATATGATAGGGTATATTTGGAAATAATAAATACGGTAGTCCAGTTTGGCTAATTGTAGAATAAATACAGGAAATGAACTCAAAATAATGCTGGGGAAATGGTTTAGAAGATAATTTTATGCCCTAAGTCTCAAGGAAAAGAGTGAAAACCAAATTCAGTAGGGTGGAGAGACGGTAGCGTGCAGCATCAGTGCTTTTTGAACAACTCATCCATTCTATTGCACAAATATTTCAAAAAGACCCTGGGATATAAGACAATAAAGGAATGAGTATGTGGACGTGTGGGGAGAAACCAAGAAAGATAACAAGTACAAAGTCCCCAAGAGCAGAAAGAAGGCAGCCAAACCTTTGTTGACCTAATTTTGGATTCCAACTGCCTACCTAAATATTCCTTCATGGATATCTACCTTATTTATACAAGATTTGTTTTGTTCTGTTTTGTTTGTTCTGTTTTTGAGAGATACAATTTTTCACAACATGGGGTCTTTGGGAAGAAGAAAAAAAAAAAAAGTCCTCTCCATCCTCTTTGTCCTCTAGAAAGATTAGAGCCAAAATAACTGTTTAACGAATCTACCACCACCATTGCTGTCTCCTAAGCCCTACTATCATTTTTTAGTAGACCAATTTTCTCTTTTATTGTCTGTCGACTGAGGATATACGGGAGCAGCCCTTTATTGTTATATGAAACATTCCCTGCAATTTGGGAAGGCTGAGTTTTCTTTTTGTACTTCTAATTATAAAGGGGAACCTGGACACAGCATGATTGAAGATATCAAACAGCTGTGATGAACACTTCTCTGATACTTTTGATTCATTAAAAAGCATATTTTGCTCCCTTCTGAGTAACAGCTTCCCAGAATTTCTGTAACACAATGATATTCTGACCAGCTTGATAGTTTCATATGTGCAAAACGTCATTTTTTTCAGCATTTTGAATAGAAGCCCAAAGTTACATGACTTTCTGGATGTTTTAAAGGACACAAAACACCTCAGAGAAAATTGCTTCTTAGTTATAGCTTCTGTGAAGCTAGCAAGAGTTTCAAGTTTACTGGTGTCTTTTCAAATTGGGAATATTCGAAACTTGGTTTTTTTTTTTTTTTCCCCATCATGTCACTGTAGGTCTTACCTCTTTACTCTCTTGATACTCCCTCTATTCAATGCAACTTCAGCCCAATGGTAACTCTTCATAATTTACAACTCTCCTAAAAACAAAAGGCAAAGGAAAGCTAGCAGCAAGTGCAAACAGAGCACTCTTTCTTGTCTCCGATGAAGTAAGTTTCTGGAGGATATAAAAATAGCATTATTCAAGAGGAGAAATATGGTCTTCAATTTGACCTTGACCTAATTATTGAACTTGAACCAAGCCCGGCTTCAAACCATGGCGATATTGGTAAAGTAAGGCAATATTATCTGACAAGATCCGCAAAACACCAGGAACTTCCCTGCTTAAAATACAACCTTTTCATAGAGGCTCCATTAGTAATCCATTCATTTGGGGTTCATGCTACTTTATCCCTACAATTACCTGCAAGCACCATTTATGCTGTGAAATACAGATGGTTTAACTTGAGTCTATGCAGCACTTCTCTTGGATATTTGAGTAATAGGACATGGGAATATAAAGGAAATGGGCAAGGATACATAACGTGGAGGTAAATGCTGGTCAAACCACACTAAGTCCATTTCTTCAACGTTTATCCTAGAGGCGGCCCTATGAGAGAGCCAATGGTTAAAACTCTGGCCTTTCTACAACCTTAGTGTAACCACAGAGGATGAGAGAAGGGAATGGGGGACCCAGTAAGTCGGTTTCTCCTTTAGAAATACAGACGCAGGACCAATATGCCCAGCCATTTTCATCAAATTAAATCTGGACGGAACACCCACTTGGATGGTTTCAGTCTATAGTAATTTTAAGTGCACGTTTTATGTCTTCTCTGACACAGAAGAGCACTGCAATAAAAAGGTGACAATTTGATACTTGCAGGCAAGTGAAAAGCAGAAAATTACTCCAACCTAGCAGAATAGGTTTTTTGAAAATAATATTAGGATAGCTGCCCTGAAGAAGGCAACAATTTGAGGGTTGAAATCCCAAAGAATAAAAGATGGGCTGTACAATGTAAAGGTTGTAAAATAATTGCCCATAACCATAAAAGTCTCTGTAGCATAAACATGGTGTGTTTTTGTTTGTTTGTTCATTTTTTTGTGTTTTTTTTGGCTTTAGTTTTCTTTGCCCACACCATGTGTCAGCAAAAGACAGAATATTATCATCACTATTTTGTTGCCTTCTTCATTATCCAAATGCTTTATAGACATTGATTAGTTAACTATATGAAACCTGCCAGGAGGGTCAGTATGATTAACCTGAAGGCAGAGCCAGAGTGCCCCAAGGTTAAGTGATTCATCCTTCCCTCCAAGGAGATCAGTGGAGGACAAGATCTCAACTCTAGAGTCCCTCCATCTGAAGCTGTTCCTAGCCTGGCTAACACATGTAACAGTGAAACTGCTTCTTCTTCCTCCCTAGCATAACTGATGCCAGAAAAGACTGGAGATTGAACACACTTACTGGTAAAGAATGAAATGTTATCCTGGTGAGATTCCCTATTCAATTAGAGTAGGTACATCTGGGTAAGCTTTCCAATCTGCAGCCAGTGGAGGAATTTCCACTTAAAGTTCTTATATCTTCTTGCAACAATTTGTTCCTTCTCTAAGTATTTACCTCATCATGCCCCCAGACGAAGGTTCTAGGCTCCAGAGATACTGAAGGGAATTTGAGATCCAAGATCCTATTCTCATGAGGTTTACTTCCTAAGGAGCTGAGACTAACAATAAAAACATTAAAGAAACAAGAATCCTAACAAATAGTGTAAGAATGGGGAGAGAATTGACACAGGATGAGGTGTAACTGAGCCTGGGTGATTTTTTAATGGGGTACTCAGGGAAGAAGTCTCTAAGAAGGTGGCCTGAGAGTAAGTGACAAGAAGGAGCTTAAGAAAAGGAAACCAAAGAACCTTCTGGGAAGAAATGAAAGCCAAAGGAAAATCCTTAAAGTGGAAGCGAGCTAGATAAGGCCCAGGACCTGGGTGCAATTCCCTGTGTTTGAGGGATGGTCAACAGCTGGGTGAGTTCAGTAATTCAAGGTTAGAAAAATCAGAGTACCAGAAGCTGGATATCAAAAAGGGAACTCTTTAAGTACTGATGTGACAAAGTCCTACTCCTATTTGTAAAACATTACTTTGGCTGTTATTTTGTGAGGAAAGACCAGAAGGAGGGAAACCAGTTAGCTGGCTGTTGGATAGCTGAGGAGAGACATGGTGCTGACCTGAACTAGGATGGCAGCAGTGAGGATGGAGATAACTGGATGGACTTATTTAGATTTTGATGGTAGAAGCCGTTAGGATTTGCTAATAAAGTTGAGAAATATGGGCAGTGTGGAAGCAAAGACAACTCCTTTATCTTCAGGTAGAAAAATGAAAGAAAATTAGAAAATGTTGAAATCTAAGGCTTGCCAAAATGCATTTCAACTTGGAGAAGGCAGAACACCAGGAAATAAAAGGAAATATCAGGAGTATCTCAGATAGCCTGGGAGGTCAGAAAATGCCTCTTTAGGAAGTGACTTTTTCTTTAAGATTTTATTTATTTATTTATTTATTTATTTATTTATTTATTTATTTATGAGAGAGAGAGAGAGAGAGAAAGAGAGCACAAGCTGGCAGAGTAGCAGGCAGAAGGAGAGTCCCTCCTGAGCAGGGAGCCTGACATGGGGCTCCATCCCAGGACCCTGGGGTCATGACTGGAGCTGAAGACAGATGCTTCACCAACTGAGCCACCCAGGTGCCCCTGGAAGTGACTTATAAACTAAAGTCTGAAAGACTTAGGTGGAAAAAATGCTGTGACTGTCACTGGAATGTAAAGTCATAATTCATATATAGAATGTCTTACTGACTATAGCCGTTATGTCTCCTTCAGGTTCTAGAGACAGAGCATCTGGTCAATTGGTTGAGTGGCCCTCGGGCAGGTATCCAGTCCTAGACCATTCAGCTGTAGCTTGGGAAATCAGAATGTGTCACAGGGTCTATGGTTTCCAAGTCGTAGGGGAGAGACCTTTGTCCTACAAGAGAAGTTGGGTATGACAGCAAATTGACTTATGTGTCTAATATAATCTTCCATTCACCTTTGTATTCACAGAGCTTAGCAAGAGTACCAGGCATATAGGAAACACTCAATGTCAAGTGATTAAATGAATAAAGCAATTAAAGAGACAGGAGGCAATTTGGGGCTTCTCTTAAGTAGTAAGGAAATCTATTTCCCAGATCAATCACAACCATCTTCCAAATGTACTATTGCCTCCATTCCCATAATCTCTTGAAACCATGCCTCACTAACAGACATGTTAACAATATGAGGATAGAAACAGTTCAGTTATTATTGACACCTAAAGTTTCTCACATCTGACTCCTGTGCTTCTCAAGCTTTACAGAACATAAGAATCACCCTGGCCAAATTCCTAGATCTCTCTCATTTTAGTACAGCCAGAGTAGAACCCAAGAATATGAATCTTAATAAAATCCAACTACTCCACTTCTGGCTGCATATTCAAAAGGAGTAAAACAGGATTTTGAAGAGATATTTGTATACTTATGTTCACAGCAGCACTAGTCACAATAGTCAAATGTGGAAGAAACTCAAGTTTCCATCCATAAATTAATGGGTAAATAAAATGTAGTACATACATACAATAGGATATTACTCAGCCTTAAAAAGAAGGGAAATGTTGACATATGTACAACATGGATGAACTTTGAGGGCATTATGCTAAGAGAAATAAGCCAGTCACAAATGACAAACACTGGATCATTCCACTTATTTGATGTATCTAGAGTATTCAAATTCACAGAGATGGAAAATAGAATGGTGGTTGCTGGGCAGGGGAGATGGGGAATTGTCATTTAATGGGTAGAGAGTTTGTTTCACAAGTTGAGAAAGTTCTGTAGATTGCATAATACTGTATATATCTGTAACACTACAAAACATCACACTTAAAAATAAGATGCTAAAATTTAAGTCATGTGTATTTTACCACAATCAAAAATAAAAAATAAAAGAATATGAATTCTGGCATGCCTGGGTGGCTCAGTGAGTTGAGCATTCCACGCTTGGTTTCAGTCCAGGTCATGATCTCAGGGTTGTGGGACTGAGTCCCAAGTCAGTCTTGATGCTCAGTGGGGAGTCAGCTTGAGATTCTCTCTCTCTCCCTCTCCCTCTTCCTCTGCCCTTCCCCCCTCTCGCATGCCCTCTCTCTTTCAAGTAAATAAATAAACCTTTTTAAAAAAGAATATGAGGGATCCCTGGGTGGCGCAGCGGTTTGGCGCCTGCCTTTGGCCCAGGGCGCGATCCTGGAGACCTGGGATCGAATCCCACATCGGGCATCCCGGTGCATGGAGCCTGCTTCTCCCTCTGCCTGTGTCTCTGCCTCTCTCTCTCTCTCTCTCTATCATAAATAAATGAAAATTGAAAAAAAAAATTAAAAAAGAATATGAATTTTAACAATGATCCCAAGTGATTAAGATGCAAGTGAGGACATTAATCTTTAAAACCACCACCCTCGGGATCCCTGGGTGGCGCAGCGGTTTAGCGCCTGCCTTTGGCCCAGGGCGCGATCCTGGAGAGCTGGGATTGAATCCCACGTCGGGCTCCCGGTGCATGGAGCCTGCTTCTCCCTCTGCCTATGTCTCTGCCTCTCTCTCTCTCTCTCTCTCTGTGTGACTATCATAAATAAATAAATAAAATTAAAAAACTAAAAATAAAAAAAAATAAAATAAAATAAAACCACCACCCTCTAATGGGTCCTTTCCCATATCTGATCTATTGCACACTGAAATGGCCTCATGGATTCTCTCTGCCCTCATTACCATTGTCACTGACTTAATTTAGTCCTTATCACCTACTTATTGGATTCCAACAGCTACATACTGTTGTTTTCCAGCTCTGATCTCTCCCTATCCTGCTCCACCCTGTTCTTTAACTCATATAACTTTCCCAAAATGATGATTTCTGTTTAATATAGATAGATTATGATACTGATAGAAGAGTAGAATGGAATGAAAGAAAATTTTTAAAAGATGTGGAAAATGGTCGACTACAAAGTCTATTATGTTTATATAAGAATTATAGATTTGAATTCAGTCTTTTCTATGGTTTAACCTCCTCAAACTTGAAGTCTTTTGCTTAACATGATCTATGAAAGAATCCTATTTATTTTCTTCCTCTTATATACTAAATACAAACACTGCCCACCACAAACATGGTCCTCGGTAGTTTCAACATAACATCTTTGCCAGGAGTATTTTCACCATAAACACGTTCACTGTGTAACTAATGGTCATAATGGCAATTTTGCCATAAAAGATAAAACGATGAAGAATAAAAAAGAGAGGCATTGAAAAAGATGTAATGAAACATGAAAAAATTAATAAAATTAATTCTCAATTTCTTCCTTCACTAAGAAAGGATCGATTTTCCAAATACTAGGATTCAAATTTATAACTGAGCTTCATAGTGTGTTGTGAAAGCCTTCTACACTTCTACACATTGTCCATTCTTGGCGTATTGTCATGTGTCCACTGATAGGCGTTCCTAAGTTCCATGGGGAATGTGAATGCAACCAAGTTTGTTCATTGTAACTGATATATTACCACTTTCTCATATAGCCTACTATGCAATCTGGCTTTACAGTCTCTTATTTCACATTTGCAGTGAGTTCCATCATTGTATTTTCCATCAAGTTGATCTACATAGTCGTTATCAGCTGCTATTTTAAGATCACCATGTCTACTCATCATTGTGTGGGCTCATCACAAGGGCTAAGTTTTTACATAATATAAAAATGGGAAATTTGTCAATGAAGAAATGGAACCAAACTGTCAACCAGTTATTTTATCTTTTAACACAAAACTGCCTTATAGCCAACTAGTTATACCATGAAAACTGCCTTACAGCCAACTAGTTATACCGTGAAAACATTTGCAGCCAAATGCTTGCAGGAAAGATGTCTACATCAAAGATTCTTATGGTGAAAATAGCAGACATACACAAACCCATCTCACATCCTCCACTCACCTACCTCCTCATGTTTTCTAGAGACTCTGCTTCACATGACCTGATACTCCCTGAAAGAAATCCAAAAATGAGAGTATTCAGGAAGTCTGGTGTCAAACCAGTCTTATCCACAAACAAACTGCATAAATGCAAAGCAATTTTCTTAGCTTCCCTGAGATCCATTGTTTCCATCTGTTACAGTAAGAGCACTGACTCAGATTAGTGGCTTTCAAACATTTTGATGACCAACCCCTGTAAGAAAAGAGGTTTTACCTGGCAAAAAAGTTTCACAAAATTTCCACACTGCTAGCCCTTACTCTTACTGCATGTGGGAGATGATGATATTTTATCTCCCAATCTTTCCTATTATATCCTGTATTATTTCTTTCTTAAAAAAAAAAAAAAATGCTGGTTGCAACCCTAGTTGATTTCACAACACTACCAGATCAGAGTCCCAATTCAAAAAACACTAGTGTAGACAGTCTTTATGGTTTGCCCATTCTAATGCTCTATAAATAAATAAATATGGAGTTTCTTTTGCATATTTGTGTGTTTTCCTTATTTGTATATTATCAGTTATACAGATAAATTCTTGGGAGAAAAATAGGTTTCTAAAGATTCTCTGACCACTCTAATAAAACAGCACAGATTCCTACTGCAAATTCATAAATTAATAATTCATACATTAAAATAGTTTACTTAATAAAAACACAAGACAACAGAAAAGAAATTGGATTTCTGTCCTCGTCTTCTCAATGAGCCAAGTACAGATTATATTTCAACTATTCTTACCATGATTAAGGCAGAAGCACCACAATGGAAGGGATATCCCTTCATAATTTGGTTAAATCACTGGCTCTCAACCTTGGCTTTACTTTAAAATCACCTGGAAAAGTAAAACAATTTTCCGACCTCATTCTAGAAGTATTAATTCAGAATGTAAATACCAATTTACCAATTGGAAATACCAATTCTCAGTATTTTTGAATCTCTCCAAGTCAGGGTTGAGAACAATTAGACTAGTTGATGCAACAAAAAGTCACCATCCTTTTGGTACCCACTTAAGTCCAGCTACAGAAACCAATCAGAATGAGGGCAAACACCACAGATTTAACATTCCCTTTTAATCCCATGACCCCATATTCTTTGCTGTTGTAGACTCAATGTGCTGCCCCCTCAACAAAATTCATATGTTGAAGTGCCAGCCTTCAAGGTGATGATGGTATTTGGAGGCATCTAGTGGGTAATTAGGTGTAGGTGAGGCCATGAGGTAGGAATTAGAGGAAGAGAACCGGGCTTGAGAAGGTGGCTCTCTGCAAGCCAGAGTGACAGCTCTCACTAGACTCAACCATGCCGGCAGCCTGCTCTGTCTTTCAGCCTCCAGAAGTGTGAAGATTAAATTTCTGTTGGTTAAGCCACCTGGTCTATGGCCTGAGCTAATACACTCCCCTACACTTCACATTAATCTTCTTCTCTCTCATCATCTTCACAATCCATAACTGAGGACCATTATCTCCTGCAGTTTCAGCAAGAATGTCTTTAAGTCCCAAATCTCCTTTGTTGGCATGACTAAAATGCCTTAACAGCTCCTGAGTGTAAATGTCACACGAGATGGGTAAATCTATCCTTTCCTGTCAGTTGTACAATTCACTGTGGGGGGCAGCTGCCAACAGCTGGCAGATGCATCATTTTGAAGAACTGATAGCTGAGAGTGAGGAGTAGGAGTAACAAGCATCCCATCATACAGGTGATGGGAAGGTCTTGGAAGGTAGGCTGAAGCAACACAGGCATGTGGGAATACATTCAGGCAGACAGAAATAGTGATGGACTCAAGGGTGGTGGAAGCTGTGATTTTGGCTTTTAATATAACAAAGTCTAATTTCTGGGTAAATCACACATTAAAAACAAGCCACTGAAGAGAGAACATGGAGGTCAGAGAAAAATATACCAAAAGATAGTTCAATGAAAAAATTTAACAAACATTTAGTTTGAAGGGTTATGGTGCTTTTGGCTTTTGCTCTGTAGGCTTGATTTTATCATGGTGATTAGTTTTTCTCAATAATCAAATTAGTTGAATTTTGAGACATAAGAGGGTTGTTTTAAATTTATGAATCCTCGGTTCAGATGAAAGCTACTAGCTTTTATATGCTTCCTTACTGCCACCTGGTGTATGTGAATATATTGCAAGGGAAAGGCAACCTGGTACAACCAGCTTACCCGTGTAAGATCAAAGCTGTTGACTAATCAGCTTAATTCATCTATACCTTTGATGTAGTTCAATGAGTTGAAAATATAATAGAGAAGCATCTCCATTCACTAATATGGCTTTCTCTGGCCTTCAGAGACATAAGGACTTCCTATTGTTTTGAGATTATGACTTTTTTATGATAATATTAAATATATTTTAATAAAGTATCAGTGTAAAGAGGTGGTAGTGTTCTTATTTTATCATCATATTTTGATTAGTGTACTTGGCAAAAAGAAACTGGGACAGGCAATCCGTCTTTCTGAAGAAGGTAGGAGAGGTGTTCAGAGAGGTATACACACTCTCTCGCTTTCTCCTCTCCCTATCACGTGAACACCACCTCACTCATGTTGAGTTGGCTCAAAATCTAGAAAACAGTACGTTTGATGTAGATATCTCCTCAGTGGAAGTGCATAGATGCTTACTATAACTGCCTCTTGGGTGGTGATAAAAATCATACAAGGGTTTATGGTGAAGCAAGAATTGAGCTTCTTTCTCAGTTCTGAAGGCTTCTACCAGCTTGGCTGGTACCAGTAGATACTCTACAGAGATGGATAGGGATGCTCTATAGAGAAACGAGGGGTAAGGGAAAAGCTGCACTGAATCATGGCACATCTATTCCTGCTCTATGTAGCTGCATCATATCCATTAATTTCTGTGTCAGTGGACAAATATATTGGATCCTGCAGCACATGCATATATGGTGTGTGAGTGGTGTGTGTATGTGTGTGTGTGTGTAGGTGTCCATATTCTCTTCCTATCAATCCATCACCGAAGTAATAGCTCCATCTTACTCCCCCCACATACATATTCCCAATTTTGTTGTTACTGTTGAAATTTTGCAGGACTATAAAATCCACAAATCTAGGAAGCATTGATACGGTTAATGACAATAACAGAATGTGAAAGGAATGAGCTAT
The DNA here is from genome assembly GCF_003254725.2 of Canis lupus dingo. Lineage (NCBI taxonomy): Eukaryota > Metazoa > Chordata > Mammalia > Carnivora > Canidae > Canis > Canis lupus. The sequence continues at coordinate 4,889,630 of NC_064258.1, forward strand.
TTTGGAGCCTTATTCCCTTCAGTCACTTACCAAGATGAGCACAAGCTGTTAATTATACAGCGCAGAAAATAGGCCAGCAGATACTGGTGAGATGCTAGGTTGAGAAAGGGGTGGCTGGTGGTGGGTGTGGCAGGAGAGGCTGGCTCATGAGAAAGGGGAGGATATACCTTAACTGGAATTTGGGAAGAGAGGCTGAAATAGGAGCTCAAGGCTAAGACTTATTCACATGTTTGCTTAGAGACAGGCCTGTACTTGGCCTTTTATTGCCCAGTGATCTGTAAGCATTGGTTTATGGGCATGTCCTCAACAAGAGACAAATTTTGGAAAGAGAAACACTAGGCAGCAGAGGCGTGGGTAACTGAACATGGCTCTCACTCCCTTCTTACCTCTTAGGTTTTATATAATAGTGACATCAATTGCTATGTTGTTTTTTTTTTATTCTCTTCTTCACACGTCTCTTTAATCAATATCATAGTCAAGGCTTATGAAACAAATGAGAAAAGTAGTTTATCAAACTCTAAAAAATTTGCCTACCCATTAAAATGTATATTCAATTTCTTAATTCTGTTCACCAAGACATTTAATATTTCTTAAAGCAATGCCTGATTATTCAAGAGATGCTTATTGTTTTCAAATATTGCAAGTGTCTATTGTTGGCAGAATTCTGACAGCTTCCAAAGCTTTAGCAAAGCTCACCAACTTGGTTTAATTCAGAAAAAGTCTCATTAACTTAACTAGATCAGAGAGTCACTCTGCCAAAAATTAACCTATTTAGCACAGAAATAGTTCCTCTTTACCTGTAAGTGTCATCAATCCCAGATCACTGCAGTCACACTGTCATTTTCTTTTTTCTCCACCCACAAAGACTGAGACTCCTGCAGCTCATAGAATGATCTGGCATTTTATAATATTGGGATCATTTAAAGGGCCAGGTACATGTTTTCTCAATTTTAATCTACACCGTCTCAAATACAACTTTTTACTCTAATGGATTTTATAGAAATTATCTTTCAAAAGCCATTTTTAGACTAATGTTAAAGTTCTACCAGTGATATTTATTTCAGGTCTTTTCTTTAAAATGAACAGTTACTGCTATTTGAATAAAACAGAGGGAGGTTGCTGAAAGGGGATTTTTTTGCTGCTGATTCATACAATAATTGGAAAGAGAAAAGTAGCATGCATGAAAAGCAGTAATAGTACTTTTTTATTCTGTAATCATTGAAGAGTGGGGAATTGTATAATATTTGATTCTCTATTAATACTTACAACGGCAATATATCAAATTTGAATATTTCTGTTCACTTTCATCAAACTGGGTTCTCATTGCTTTTTTAGTAGCAGTGGCTTAAAAAGCTTAAGTTATATTTATAAAATGAGCAGTTAAGTGTTTTATTGATGAGAAAAATTTAAGTTGAAATGCAGATATATTACTAAGAATCAGAATGATTGAGCGAGAAGGCAATTTAGAAGAAATATAATGGAATGCTCATTCTGACTCCTCGTTTTATTGTTTCACAGATGAGGAGACTGAGTCCCAATGAATTGCTTAATTCTACAGAGCTAATCTGTGTGTGTGGGGGGGGGGGGGAGAATTTACTTCATTTTTTAAAGGAAGCCAGTAATGCATATTGCCTTAGATTAGGTGCTACAAAAGCATAGTTTATTTTCGGACTCTATAAAAAATGAAAAAACTCAGCTTCTTCTAGCGTTTAAGAAATACTATTTGCTAAGGTCTTTTGATTATACTATTCCTTACAGATAAAATAGGTAATAAATGAAATCATTTACATTATTGAGTTCGTCGTTGGTATTCATAATAGAAATGAGATCAATATTTTTTACGATATTATTAATTGAATTGGTGGGATTTTTGTGCCACTGAATAGATTTTTAACAAGTAATTGACACTTGAGACGGATTCACATTCTTACCTAAACCTAACATAGGCAGAAAGACACAGGAGCCTCCACAAAGAGAAAACCATTTAACCTTAAGCCCCAGAGGCAAATCAAAGCCAGTCCAAAGTTCTCACAGTGACCTACCCCCTTTTGAAAAGAGAAATACCCTAACTCCCAGCTCACATCTTGCAAAAGAAATGTTGTATCTGTGTCAGTCCTGAACAAACAGCCTCTTTCTGTAGCTTCAGGTTTTATTATTCTCAAGAATGGCCCTTGAGAGCCATCACAGCATTTATTATGTGGCCTTTCTAAAAGTTTCAGATCCCCAATAGTTAACTTCATCATCTAGTTTTGGTGTATATTTTCCTATAGATGAAATGGGCTTTACCAGCTTGTATTAATACAACAGGATTGAGGTGAATCTTGGCCTTTTGTTTTAAAAACTTCCTTTTAGAAGAAAGAGAAATTAAAAGAAAAATCACAGTAAAGGCATTTAAGACAATGAATCAAGCTCTAGAGATCTACTGTATAGCGTTGTACCTACAGTCAACAATGCTATCTTGTACACTTAAACATTTGCTACGAGAGTAGATCTCATTTTATGTGCTCTTACCACAATGATATAAAATTCAATAAAAGGTGGGGGAAAGAAATATCCTTAGAATCTGCTCTAACAAGTGAAGAGCTTACATCAAAAGAAACCCTTTAGTATTTTCCCTTCTTTTACTCCCTCTACCTGGAGTTGCCTCTGGTGTATTGCAAGCTGAGCTGCTTCCTAGCCTACCCTGCAGCTGTTAGGCTGAGGGCTTTGTGTCAAAAGCAGAGAACGTCCAAGATGCCTGCCTATAAGCAGCTGGGACTTTTTCCTCATGCTTAAAATCAAAGTTCTATCAGCTGAACTTTATTTAGATCTGGCAAGTCCGGCCTACCTTTCATCAAGTCAGGCCACATAGTCACCAGCAGGAACCCATAAGAAAAAAAAAAAAAAAATAGACCATACCCTTTTTCTAAAAAGAGACATTTGAGCAGGTAATTGCCCCCCAAACCAAATGAAAAGCGTTTCCTTTACCTGGAAAACCTGGGTTTACTTACCTCGCATAGATCAACCAGAAGAGTGAGTCACTGCCAGGTGTGTTCAAATCAGCCTTTATCTAAAGTTACGGTCACTTTCAGTGAACGATAAATTTCCAGGAAAACTCTTATGTAACAGATTTTATTTGGAAAATGTATAATGTATAAGTTCAAGGGTGAAAAGCTTCTATTACATGAAAGCATTTTGCTCTTTATCCTAAATGCAACAGGGAGTCATTGAAGAGTTTTTACAGAGCAGGAGCTCAGTCCTATGTGTTTTTGTTGTTGTTGTTGAAGATTTTATTTATTTATTTATTTATTTGACAGAGAGAGAGAGAGAGAACACAAGCATGGAGAGCTGCAGAGGGAGAGGGAGAAGCAGGTTCGATCCCAAGACCCTGAGATCATGACCTGAGCTGAAGGCAGGCATTTAACCCACTGAGCTATCCAGGCACCCCATGTCTATGTGTTTTTAAACTACTTTGTTTCATCCAGGGCTGCATTATGTCTTCCACATCATCCTTATGGACCTCTTCCTCCATTTCATATCTTATTTATATATTTATTTTATATAAAATACATTATTTATGTTTATATATTTTATTGCATATATATACAGAAACATACATATATATGCTTTATTTGGTTACTGTGTTAGTATATAAATGAATATAATCAAGGCTAGACTATATTTTTTCTTTTTTTCATATAATCCTGGCTGCATTCATTTATTCATGTATATTTTACATATGAATTCATATATATGTATATATATACACACACACAGTTCATTTTATTTACACATACCTCACTGTATTTGCATAAAGGTGAATATATATAATCCAGGCTAGACTATGTTTTCTTTTTCCTCTCTGATATTAAAACATTTTCCTGGGCCCCTAAAATTTTTGTGGACTCTCAGCCCTGTCCCTACTCTGCCCCATGCATAAGGCAGGCTGGTCTTATCAGGAGAGAACAGATTTTAGTCAAGATAAAATAGAAAACTATAATATGACAACAGGCAAGAGAAGGTGGCAGATACAGACAAGAAAAATCAATAAAATATGATTAGTTTAATTTTAAAATAAAAATAAAACATAAAACATTGACTCATACCCTTTAAATATATATTTAGAAATATATCAAGAAATATATATCAAGAAAACTAACCCAATGTTTGCTAAAGAGTGAAATGCCCTTATCCTGGTCCATTTAAATGGTGACTGAGAGCCAAGGAAAGAGAGGAGTGGAAAAGAGTGGCCAGCGAACAGGTGCAAAGGAAGAGGCCAGGGGTGGGATGGGGGGCAGAGGAACAGAGGTGGGAGAGGGAGAGAAATACAGAGCAGCAAGAAGAGAGGAAGAAGGATAATCAAGAGGGAAATGTATGTGAAAGCTCTTTGCACACCACACAAATGTAGGGGAATGTTAACAGCAACCTGAGGACACATTTGCCTGGGAGCCTGGAGCCAATCCATTAAAAACCTTTTAATGATCAGCCATGATCCTTCCGAGGAAATCCATAGAATGTGGGCCATTATCAAAACAGCACTTTTTAAAAGGAGCACGAAGGCTTGGCAAGCCAACATTTTTGCAGAGAGGCCTGTTGGGGAAATCTGGCATCACATTGGATGCTTGTTAGAGGAACTACACATGGGGGGTTGTCGTTTCCCTTGTTCTCTCTGTAAAGCTTCTGCAACGTCATTATGTGAAAAACACTCCAAGATAGTTTATATGAAAAAGGCCAATTGTGCTCACAGCCACTCCCTCCTCTCCTCCCAACAGAGTTTGACAACCTCTATGCTCTGCTCTCAGATCACCTTTTAATGCTCCGCCCTACGTGGAACAGGAGTGATACCCAGTGAGTCCAGCCTGGCTGGCTTCCCTCGGTGGCCCTACTCTCTCCTCTGCAATTTTGGTTAGTCTTATGTCGGCTTTGCCTGGCCATAGTACCCAAGTATTCAATCAAACAATGTAATTTAGGGGATCCCTGGGTGGGTGGCTCAGCGGTTTAGCACCTGCCTTTGGCTCAGGGTGTGATCCTGGAGTCCTGGAATCGAGTTCCACATCGGGATCCCTGCATGGAGCCTGCTTCTCCCTCTGCCTGTGTCTCTGCCTCTCATGAATAAATAAATAAAATCTTAAAAAAAAAAAAAAAAACAGTAATTTAGATGTCGTGAACACAGACAACCCATTGACTCTAGTAAAGGAGATTATTCTCCATAACATGGGTGGGCCCCAGCTAATCAGTCAGGGGGACATAAATGCGAAAAACTGATGTTTCCCTGAGAAAGAAGAAACTCTGCTTTAAAACTGCAGCACCAGTTCCCACCCAAGACATCCTGGGCTGTCAGCCTGCCTTACAACATTCAGATGAGGCATCCTTCACATCCTGTGAGCCAATTCCTTGAAATAAATCTCTTAATATGTATATTCTCCTGGTTCTGTTTCTCTGAAGAACCCTGGCCGAGACAGTCTGGTACTAGGAGTGTTTCTAGAGAAACAGCGTCTTAAGGATGAGTTTTCCGAATTGGTCCTGGGGATTCTGGAACTAGTTCTGTAAACTAATTAAAAGGAGGCACTAATGATCCTAACACCAGTGTTAAAGAGGGTGCTGATGGTCCATGGGGTAATGTGGAAATTGAGACATGAAAAATATCACCATTGGATGCCATTCATCAAAATGTAAGATTTTTTACAGATGTAAAAGGCGAGCTTCTGGGTAACTATGTATTGATATCTTAGAACATTTTTGTCGAACTAATGAGTATAATAATGAAAGTGACTCATTGCTCCTAACTGTACGGAGGAAGTGGGTAAGGAAAAGGATGAGTTTATGGCTTTCAAACTCCCTGCTCTACTGCAGCATAAATGACCTGCAAGGTTCTGTGTCTGCCCTAAAAGAAATTCTTACCTCCTGGAGCTGAGGGGCTGAGATTCCTGAAACAAAAACAAAAACAAAAGCCAGAGACTCACTCATATTACAAGTGGCTAAATGATAACACAAGTGGAATTCTTGATCTCTCGGGATGTAGCTGGAAAATCTTCTGTTGGGAAGAATAAGCTTGTGACCAGTGGATCTAATCAACCATCTCAACAGAAGCCAGGAATAAAAACAAACTTATCCAGGTAAGATTGGTGGAGGGTCCTCTTGCCTGAGGGCTTACACCCTTTTAATTACATAGAAAAATACTGACAAGTTTTTATTTTAAAGAATTTTATATCAGCAGGAACACTGCCAGCCTGCATTTTAAAAGGAGCAAGATTCAGAAGATACACAGAGAAGATGATCTTGTGACAACAGAGTCAGCAAATGAAGTGTAGCTAGGAGATAGAGATTGCCAAGGAAGCCAGGTACAGGCAAGGAAGGATTCTCTCTGGAGCCTTTGGAGGGAGCATGCCCCTGCTGACACCTTGATTTCAGGCTCCTGGCCTCCAGGACTACGAGAGAACAAGTTTCTGTTGTGTTAGTCCACCCAGTTTGTGGTCATTTTGTAGAGCCACCCAAGGGAATTAACATAGCCACCACAGCCACCCAGTACATACTCCATACAAGCCTCTTCCTCGTTGTGGGAGGGGGGAGAAATGAGCGACACAGAGAAATTATAGATCTTCTGTTCCTTCTTGGAATGTATGGAAATTCAGAGGGCAGGTGGTTTTTCAAAAAAAAAAAAAAAAAAGTTTTAATCTTTACTTACATTTTCTCTCAAGATCCATAATACAGCCTGGTGTATCAAAAATTGATCTATAGAAAGATGGTTCAAAAGAAAAGAAGGTTTTCCTTCTCTTGACTCAGATAGTACTACAATTATTAATTATTGCCAAAAAGACTAAACCGAGCAAGTAGAAGAAAGGTTGAGGAGAGATTAGAGAGCAGGCCAGGGAGCCAGTTTATTATAAATGCATGGCCTAGAAGTGAGTGTAGAGGCCCAAGAGCAGTTTATCACAGAGGCTGTTTGAGTTCAGAGAGATCTTAGATATTATGTAGTCTAGAGACATGGTATTTACCTGGAGACAAAATGTAGGGCAACTTTTCAGTATGCCTAGAATGTGAACATACGTAGTTTAGGCCTCTGAGGAATAGAAACCACAGGGACAGATGCACAACACTTATGTCCATGCCCCACGAACTGGAGAAGAGCCTGGTGGGAAAAAAAAAAAAAAAAAAAAAGCAACAGCTTGGTTCTCAATCAGTGTGCTGTGGCACCTTGGTGTGGCTCTCTGCAAACCCAAACCACATTTTGGTCTTACTGGGTCCTGATCATACTGTTTCAGAGACATCTGTCATACAGAAGACTGGGCTGAGTGGGTCCTGTGCCATGAATTCGAGCTATCTAAAACAACATGTTTCAAAGAAGTGTTTACCAGAATATGACAAACTAGAAGAGAATGGAATGAAAAAAAAAAAAAAAGTTCTAAAAAAAAAAACCAATACAGTGACAATATATTTAAATAGGTCCAAGATAACAGAGCAATAATTGTTAGTATTTTGTAAGATGTATACTCAAGTACTATTTGCGTTGTAATTAAACCTAATCTTTAAAACTGTTTTTGAAAGACTTTTGATCATTCGGTATATGCCGTTAAAAGCTGTGTGATCTCAAAAATGTTGAAAACTACTGCAATAAGATCTTTCATCATACTTTACAGATTCATGTTTCAGTAAAGTACCACCAACCTTGGTTAGCTGTGTTGTCAAATCATAATAGATTGAAAACAGGCAATTAGAGGGGAAGGACTCTGGGGCAGCCACACTTAGAGTTGACAGCCTGGTAATGAGGAAGTGAGGCTCTAACTACTATTTAGCTACCCAGTAAAAAGCTAATTTGTCATAATAATAGCAACTCTCAGGTGTTTCTGGAGGGCCTTGAGCCTAAATTGTGTACCCACCGAGATTCAGCCATGTGTGGGCATATCAGAAGGGCTGGGGAGTTACACACAAGATTATCTATTTTAAAGAACAATCTTAGAGCAGCCTTCAGAAAAGAGTACTTGAGGCACCCACAGTATCTGTTACTCATATTATCCTTTAGCTGAATCGCCATGAACTTGTCCATTCCTAAGGAATAATGAGGCTGCAATTAAGAAATGAGAGACCTGTTGCCATATAAATTTCTTTGAGTTCTTAGGGCCAAAATAATTCAAAAGTGAGAGCAAATGTCCTCTCTCCTTGGACACAGCAGCTTCAGAGATGTGACCTTGCCCCAGAGGAGCTTGCAGACATCACAGGAAATGACACCGAGTCAGCAAGTCCCCCGGCATGGTGGTGGGGGGTATGATAGCCCTCACTTCATCACAGGTGACAGAAGTCGTGGCATGCCAGTATCAGGAGGCAACATTCACTTTAGTGACATCTTAACTCAGTGCAGCAAGGACAGTTTGAGCAATCTAGATTACCCTGTCTGTGGCAGCAGGCCCAGCTGCAGTGGTGGAGTTGAGGCGTCTCCATGTGTCCACATCACTCAAGAGATCAGGAGCAGAAAAAGACACCATGGAGTATTTGAGAATTGTCCCTTTTCCCTCAGAACATAGGACACATCCTTAGGTGCTTTCAGAAATCATTATGGTGGTGGGGGTGGGGGTGGATTCGGGATTCCTGCAGTAACGAAAGGCAGCTAGGGTCAAAGAAAGTAGTTATTGCCATTACTGTCACTGCCTTTTTATTTCCTGCCAGACTCCCATGTGGTCCCATGTGATAGTTCTGGGGAAATGCTGACTACATTAAGAAAAAAGTGTTAATTATTTTAAATACACCATTTAAGATAGCAGGTGGTCCATAATACATTTTAGGTGTGTTTTCATCAAAATTGTTCTTTTATTTAAGGTTTATGCACTTGAAGCTGTATGCTTAAGTTATCTGGGAAATTCACTATGTAGAATAGCTCATCCCTGACAGCCAGATAAATAAGGTATTGCCACAATAATAGTAGTAAGCCCTGAACAAATTTGATTAACAATGGATTCAAGAACAACCAGTGTGAAGAACAACTCTTGGTTTAATTAGGAGCAAAGCAACTTCTATTTTCAATAATTATATATTAAAGTTGGGCCAGATTTCGTAAAGAATCAATTTTATTGTCCAACGCCTTTGTAAAAATTACTATTCTTCCTTCCCATCTCTACCATAGTCTGGCTGTTAGAAATGTAAATTTATGGTTGCTTTCTTTTGTAGCATAAATATGCAAGTACTGAAGTCTGTATAGTTGCCTTAGAAAGACTTTTCTTACCATTCACAGGGGAAGGCAAACATTTAACTGCTTCACAGCTGGCTGTCTTCTGCTGTGGGCGGCCTCTGCCATTCTTCCCATGCTAGAATGGACTATAAAATTAACAACTGAATGTTATGATACTCTGCAGGGCATCATGCATCTGGCCCAAGGATGCATGTTGGGCAGCAGTGACATGGGTAAGTAATTGCAAATAGAGATCAGATTCCCAAATTAGATTGGCTTTTTTTTTTTTTGCAATAGCAGCTCTCATATCCAATTTGCATACTGTACATTATCAGCTCAAATGCTAATAAAATTTGCCCTGAGCAAATTGTTGCTTTGAATAGCAAAATGAAAGCCTGGGAGAAAAAGGAGAAAGTAGTAGTGGGGAGAATTCAAATGTACTAAATAATAAATGTAATAAATAATTTTTGCACGTTTTCCCATTAAAATATTGGATTTCCCTTGTTCAGGATTTTCTTTTAAATGAGAAAAGGCTATGCCTATACCTAGACGTATATCTAGACTGCAGACTCTCTCACCTCCGAGACCATGAGAAAAGGTAGAAAATATCTGGACTGTGAACTAGCCCCTAGGGTGTAGCCTTGGATAAGATCACTGAGGAGTCTTTCCTGAAAAAAAACACTTCATGAAGAAATACACTACCAAAATTGAGGCAGGTAGTATATTATTTCCAAAAAAATGATATGGCCCTCACAAGGTATGTTTGAGGATAAAATGAAATGTGTGTATACATGTGAAGTAATGTTTAAGTAGTCCACGCCCAGGATGATCATTCAATCAAAGCATCTTTTCTTTATTTAATAGGGAATGGAAAGCAGTAGTAAACAGAAGTCCTGCAAAGTTTCCATGTCTCAGACAAGAGGACTGGAGTAGCACTTTTGTTCTTTATCAGCTCATAAGAGGCTTTCCAAGTACCATCTCTTTTCTCCTAAGAAATGGATTATATTCTCAATTCATAAAAATATTTAAAATGGAGCTAAAAAACGTCCATACTTTTGCCTCAGATGCAGATATATCTGAAAAAAAAAAATAGAGCTGAAGCAACACAGATGAGCCTTTTAAATAGTTCTCCTTTCTGATTTCTAAAGCCAACAAATAGGACGTGTTTTGCAGAGGACACTCCAACAAAGAAAAGAAGGTCTGAAGTCCACTTGTTCACTCTCTCCTTTATCAGTGACTAAAACAGTGCTGGGACCTGCTTCGCTTCTTTATCTGGAACACTTCCATAAACAGAAGGATCCTCTCAAGTCTAATCATTTCTCTGAGGCTTGTCCAGAGAGCCAAGGAAATTAAAAGGGTAGAGGAGAAGGCCATCCTCCTTTCCGTTTGGTGGGATGACACCAACTCCTACATAAGATGGAGAAATGACTTTAAAATTATGAATTTCAGTGTATATTTTATCAAACTAGTATGTCTAATAAATTAAAAATAGAACTATCTTTCTAATGAGAATAAAGACAGCAAGGATATATTTAACTCATGAATAGGAAAACCAGGGCAGCCCGGGTGGCTCAGCCATTTAGCACCGCCTTCAGCCCAGGGCTTGATCCTGGAGACCCAGCATCGAGTCCCACATCAGGCTCCCTGCATGGAGCCTGCTTCTCCCTCTTCCTGTGTCTATGCCTCTCTCTCTCTCTCTCTCTGTGTGTTTCTCATAAATGAATAAGTAAAATCTTAAAAAAAAAAAAAATAGGAAAACCATCAGGATGGGGAAGCCGGTTCAAGGCAGAATTGGAAAGACTGTTTCATGTCCCCCCCACATAATAATATCACAAGTTTCAGAGTCATCTATCAAGGGAACAGAAATCTTTTGCACCTCCACAGAATAGAGTCTACATGTTAACAACGTATGATTTCACACAGGCTTACATATAATAAATAGTAAATAGTAAAAATAGAGGTATGTCCATAAAAGAATTAAATAAGACCATGTTCTTTACAACATGGGGAAAACAAGCAGTGATCCTTTTGCTTTTTTTTTTTTTTTTTTAGACTTTACTAGTGCTAAACTGCTGAGCCACCTGGGCTGCCCAATCCTCTTGCCTTTTTTGCAAATTTTAGACAACCTTTTTAAATATCATCTAAATTAAATCAGTAACTTGGATTTCCTCTCAAGAAGTACTCTTTGCAGTGATTTAAGAAAGCTGTAGTGATTTAAATGCCCTTCACCATCTGAGATACGCCTTCCATCTTTGAAAACCCAGCTCAAGAATCTCCATAACCCCCATGTTAGAATGAATTGCTACCCCTTTTGTGTTCTCTGTACCTTTTGATTATAATCTCACTTTTCATAACTCATTTCTGTGCCTGCATCCCGACAAGATTGTCAGTTCTCTGATATGAAGATTATGTCTTAATCATTTTAGCATGCCAAAAGCCCTTCTAACACAGTGCTGTAAAGAAAATACTCCCTAAAATCATCATCATTGGTTGTGAACAAAGACCAGATTTCCATATGATTTTATATAATACCTCTTTATTGGAGGCTAGAGTAACCTGCCCAAAAGATGATTAGTTAGTAGCATATTATCCCCGCAGAGCGGGACAATCAGCAAAAAGTCACCAAGAATTAATGCAACATAGTCTCTTCTAACACATGTTAAAATGCACAATCCATAGTCACCTCATTTCATTTACAATATTCATAATTACACATACAGTATCTTAATTGGTTTAGATTTATTCTCCATTTTGTACAAAGGACTGTTGTCAGCCACAACTGGATGTGGCAAATATGCACTCATCCAGGATTTACAAGGCACTCATGCCTTAATTAACAGACCTTATATCCAATGAGTAGTAAACTCATTTAAATTTCAATAAAATTAAATGTCCATGTTTATGCAGTCCTTTATCTAAATGCTGCCATTTGAATAGCAACATCTATTTCATTTTTCCCTTGGTTTCCCTTGATTAAACTTGTAGTAGATTGTATTGAGGCTGAATTATCCAAAAAAGAATTCAAAAGTTCTTGGCATTTATTCAGTGTAGCAGGATGGAAATACTAAAGTTTTAGCAGTAACGACATCTGAGTTTCTGCAATGCTGCAGATTTTCCCAAAAGATGGGAAATAGGATGACTTAGACTAAACCCTAGTCAAAATCTAAGTGATATCTTTGTCAAATTACATGCACATGCAGTATGACTTTTTTAGATTTTAGATACTAGATCTAAGCTACACCAAATTAGTTGAGAGGTGGTTTTTCAGGAGAGCATTTATCTCCATATATGCCATTCATGTGAATAATTGTAAACTATGGTCTAATGGCCCACTGAATCATAATCTACTGGGTAATATCCAACATTTTTAGAAGAAACAAAGAATAAAAAAAATATGTTAGGGCTTTATTGTTGAAAATACTCCAGTGTGCTTTTGCATGTACATTTAGAAATTATTTAGTATCCATAAGGGAATGTGTGTGTGGGAAGGGAAAATGCTATTCCATTGGCTGAGGAAAAGTAATGCAAACAGCAGGTGCTTTGGTTCACGCCTAAATTCTGCATTAACTGACCAATTACGTGCAGAAGGACAACTCCCTTTATTACTACGGGCTGTGTCAGCTTCTCTATAATTGAAGAGATATTTGCACCAAATATTCCCTGATGTCTTACCCAGCTTTAATATTCAACCTCTATTTATATAGGACTAGGGAAGGATACCTTAGAAGCATTAAAAAAAAAAAAAAAATCCTTGCCTAAATCCTATCAAATCACTAACCACCAAAGATTTTTCTAAGTATTTATCTCTAACCCATTCACCTCTTTCTAACCTATAGTGGCACCGTTGGTTCAAGCTTCCAAAATTCTTTTTTAAAGATTTTATTTATTTATTCATGAGGGACAGAAAGAGAGAGAGAGAGAGAGAGACAGAGACACAGAGGGAGAAGTAGGCTCCATGCCGGGAGCCCATCGTGGGACTTGATCCCCGGTCCCCAGGATCACGTCCTGGGCTGAAGGCGGCCCTAAACCACCAAGCCACCCAGGCTGCCCCAAGCCTCCAAGAATTCTGCCTGGATTTTGGTAATAATAACCTCAGTTGGACTCAGCCATCCATCTACTCTTTGCCTAACGCCTACACATGTGCACACACACACAAATTCTTTTTTAATTTTTTTTCACACAATTCTTTTGCCCATTATAGCCAAATTGTGTTTTTAATGAAGAAGTGCATTCCTTTAAAATGTAATTAACCAGGGTCACTCCTTCCTTGGCTTTCTTTTTTCTCTTTGGATAAAGCCAGAAATCCTTCATATGGCTCTCCAGCCCTATCTCATAGCCTTTCTAGAACCCCTCACTCCAAAAATCTAGGACTTTTCTTAAACCCTCAGGATCTTCAGCATGAAGAGTTACTTTCACCTCTCTTTACCAAACAAGTTCCTCAGGAAATTTTTCCCCAATTCACATACCAGGATGAGATTGATACCTGTACTTTTCTTCCTTACTGTTTAGCACAATTATGGTCATTAAATTCTTTAATATCTATGTTGCTAGATGACTTGAGCCAGTTTGCAACAGCTGGCAGGTCACTCAATTAATTAGGAGCAACCTCCATTAAATAGAAGAGATTTTCTACAGTCTCCTCAAAAATATGCTCACTAATGGATTGTATGAGACAATTCAATGAGTCTCCAATAAATTCTTCTACATTCATTTATTAGCTAGGAGGCACCAAAACCTCCCCATATGAGTGGATCCCGCTTTCCCACCTGGACTCCGACACACACTTTTCTGGCCTCTCTCTTCTCACATGTAATATCTTCTCTGTAGACTCAGCCAACCTTCCAGTCACACCTGGTGTTACCCTTCTGGTAACCAGAGTAAGAAAGACCAGAGTTTCAAATGCCTATGTGTTGGACTGCTAGGCCTATTGTGTATGGTACTTTTGCCATTCCCAAGGTTACACTAGCTGAGTTAAAATTCACTTAGTTTCCAAAGCCCTCCCTCCAAGCCAGGAGGTTGATCTGAAGGGACTTCCAACTCTCAGGACAGGTGAGACCCTCACAGTGAGCCCAGGTAACAGTGCAGATGGTGGCTCTCTGCTTTCACAGTGAGCTCCATCTGGAGGGCCTTGGTGTATTTCCTCAGAATCAGCCTGAGGCCAAAACATCTATTTGTCAGTGGTTTAAATGTAGTGAATTTCAAAAAGAAAAGAAAAAGAAGACTACAGGGCTCATTCCTCTTTTTTTTAAAGAGCAAATTGGCTACTTTGTCTCAAAGGAGAATTTTCTTTTTTAAGATTTATTTATTCATGAGAGACACACAGAGAGAGGCAGAGATACAGACAGAGGGAGAAGCAGGCTCCATGCAGGAGCCTGATGCAGGACTCAATCCCTGGACCCTGAGATCACACCCTGAGCAGAAGGCACATGCTCAACTGCTAAACCACCCAGGTGTCCCCCAAAGGAGAAGTTTTAAATACATAAGGCTGCTGGGAGGGGCAGCTGAGTTTTAAGTTTCAAGTTAAAATAAAAATAAAGGTAATATAATAGCACACCTCTAGAGCAATTAATTGTTCTTTATTGACATCTACACAACTTAAGAGGGACCATTCAGGGAATTCTTCCCAGAACAAAGAAATTCTAGAGATGACTTCTGCCTCCTAATAGCAGAAACAACAGCAAGGATAATAATAGCAAAAATGAATTTAAATTCTGTCTAACCCGCTACATATGGATGCCATAATTATTCCTAATAGTTTGTTTAGGGGTTATTGGTACTAAAGATATTAAAGATGTCCTAATAGAAAGAAAAAAAGAAAGAAAGAAAGAAAGAAAGAAAGAAAGAAAGAAAGAAAGAAGGAAGGAAGGAAGGAAGGAAGGAAGGAAGGAAGGAAGGAAGGAAAGAAAGAAAGAAAGAAAGAAAGAAAGAAAGAAAGAAAGAAAGAAAGAAAGAAAGAAAGAAAGAAAGAAAAAGACAGGAAGAGGGGAGAATCTGCATCTTAAGAAAGAAAATCTCTTAAGAAAGAAAATGCCAAGAATGATTCCAGATGATGAAACAGAAGATCTGAAGGCAAAAGTTGCCTTTTTCTCAGCTGTAGTTTAGGTTGAAGGTTTGTCTTCAAAAGCCTTTAACTTATTTATTCCTTTCTTCAATGAATATTATGTGCTGACCCTGTTGCAGAGACCATGCTGGGCCCCTGTTCAAGGACCAAAGTGAACATATATGTAAAAATGCTTTGTAATGTATTATGCAATTATAGGCAAGGTATTGCCCCATGGCTAAAGTACAAAATTCAATTGAGTGAATTTTAAAGATATTATTGACTTTCTTCATTGATTCATGAATTGGCCAACAGTCAATCGAGCAGGTAAAAAGGAGAGCTGTACAAGGTGAAAGATTTTTATAGACCAAAGTGAGCAGGAACAAGGAAGGTACAGTGCACATGGGCTGATTGGGCAAAGTGGGTTACTTCCCCTATGTGGAGCAAAGGGGAGGCTTAGAGCCCAGTCCGTTAACTTGTACTGAACAGGCAAATGCTAATCGGTTGACCTAGGCCTTCCTTTTTGGAGAGAGCCAGCATAGGAATTTTTTTTTTAAAGATTTTATTGATTTATTCATAGAGACACAGAGAGAGAGAGAGAGAGGCAGAGACACAGGCAGAGGGAGAAGCAGGCTCCATGCAGGGAGCCCGATGTGGGACTCGATCCCGGGTCTCCAGGATCACACCCCGGGCTGCAGGCGGCGCTAAACCGCTGCGCCACCGGGGCTGCCCCCAGCATAGGAATTTAATTAAGTTCTGGTTTGCTGACATGGAGCTTAGCGTGAGTGACTCCATCATGGACCTAATCTGGTGACTTTAATAACCATGCAAGTTCTCTTTTGCTGTAAGGTCCATATTGTTAAGGGAACAGAAGGACAGGGATGTTTCATTCTCTAACAGCATCACAAAGACCTCAGTCTTTAGAGTTGAAAAGTTCACAAGAGCTTAGACTGAGTAACGATCTCAAACTCAAGTCAACTTCCCACCATTAATGGCTGAGATTCGCCAAAGTATGGAAGGTGCAGCTGTGTCTTAGCTGGAAACGTAGCTGATGTAGCAGTTAGAGCCCCTCGCAGGGAGCCAACATGTTCACAGTGACTGCAGGGCAAACCTTACAATAAAACTGTGTGCTGCTGTTTTGATAGAATTTTATACATGTATTTGGATTTTACCTATGTGTACGATACCACAAATTGGGAAGCAGAGTTTGGCTGCAAGAGATCATCTAATTTGAAGTACAAAATTCTCTTGGATATTTACCTGTGGTTAGTTTACAAATGCAAGGTCTGTGGCCCATTCTAAACCGCTCTGCCTATACTGTGCTGATAGTGTTTTTATTTTCATGACCAGAAAAGATGAAGAAAACAAAAATTACCTGTGGATCTCTGCATCCCTTGCATCCCATTTCAAATATCCTAATCACCTCCAGAAGACCCCACTTAATCAAATGACTACATGAAATAAAACTACACGAGCTAGTTGGGAAAAAGATACTTAGAGCTTTTTCAGAGCAAAGAAGAAAGAATACACGGGTTTTTTCTAGCTCTTCTGCTCATTCTACAAATACGGAGTGTCTACTCTATGCCAGGCATTGATCTAGGCACTTAGAATAAATCAGTGAACAAAGGAGACAAATATTTATCATAATGGTACTTATATTCTAGCTGAGAAGGAAAGACAAAAAATAAACATAATAGATATATTGTAGAATTGTATTAATATGAGTAACACTAGCTATTGCAAAATAAATATCCCAATACCTCAAATGCTTAGTCCAAAAAGGTTTCTTTTCCTCCATGTCATAGTCTGTTATATGCTGGGTGCCCTCATCCATCTTGTGATTATCATATCTGGAAATGTGACATCTAAAGTCACTGTATGAAGATGCAAAAGAAGAGAAAAATAGAGGAAGCAAAATTGCCTTAACTAAGAAATGGTATGCATTATTTCTGCTTTTATATGATTGGCCAAATCAGCTCATAAGCCCCTAACTGCAGTGGAAGCTGGGAAATCTAGAGCAGCACATAGACATTTGATGAACACTAAAGAGTCTCCACCCTAGTATGTTAGAAGGTTAAAGTGTAATGAAAAAAAAAAAAAAAAAGAATAGTGAAAGGGGTATTTGGAGTATGTGGGCACTGAGTAGTAAGCACAATGATATTTTAAGTAGGGTGGTCAAGGAAGGCCTCTGTCAGCAGGTAATTTTGGAAATAAGAATTTGAAAGAGAGAGAATTATTCACATGGATATTTGGGAGAAGAGACATTTAAGCAGGGGGAATTAGCCTGAGCAAGAGTTACAAAAGAGTGTATTTGGCTTATTGAAGGATTGTCTGAGAAGGCACTGCAGCCAGAGCAAACTGAGAGTGGAGGTGAGGAGGGGGACACGTTACGGAGGGGCTTGCCCACTCTAAGAACTTTAGAAATCTGGAACTTTGAAGTTGGAACTTTTGCAGGATGTTGAGAAAGGAGTAAAATGATTTATATTTTAAATAGTCATTCTGTCTTGTGTAATGAGAATAGGCTGTACTGTAGACGAAGGGTTAGGAACAGGAAACCATCACAATAACTCAAGATAAGATAACGGTGGCTTTTACCAGGATGGTAGAAATGAGGATGCAGAGGAGTGGCTGGATTCTGCAAATATGCTGGCGATAAAGCCAACGGAATTTCCTAGCAGACAAAATGTGCGCCAGAGAACAGACAAGCCACAGGCTAATGCCAAGATTTTGGCTTGAGCAACTCAGGCTAGAGTTGTTCTCACATGAGATGGTAAAGGGCAGGCTCTGAATTTCACCTAATGCACACATTAAGCTTAGATATCAAATTATGATTGTATAAGTACTGAGTTAATTCCAGACGTCTAAGCTTAAAATATAATTTAGGGAGTTACAGTCATATGGATGGCATTTAAGCAATGAGATTGGATGAGATTCCCAGAGGGGTGAGTATAGAGCAGAGGATTAGAGATTGAGCCCTGAGGCACTTCAGTATCAAGAGAGCAGAGGGAAAGGGGTGACATAGAAAAAATATCTGAGAAGGAACAACTAGTGAGGTGGAAAGAAATTTAAGAGCGTGTGGGATCCTGGAAACCACGTGAAAAAAAAATAACGGAAGAGGAGTGATGATGCCAAATGCTGTCGATAAATCCAGTTAGGTCGGGACTGATCATTGATAATTGAATTTCGCCCTAAGAAAGTAACTGAAGACTTTGAAGAGGGGTTTTTCAAACCCCTGAAATGAAAGAGAAGTGAAATGAAAGAGAATTCTAGTGAAGATGTGGAGCCAAGGGCTAATTTACAAGAGAATGAAGGAAAGAGGAATTAAGAACTCCTCAGAGAATTTTTACTGAAAATTGTACCAGACAATGGACTGGGGCATTGGCAGGGGTAGTGGGGGGATTGGGATAAAGAGAATGATTTTTAAAGATAGGAAATTAACCTCATTTTTACATGTTGATTTGAATGTTCCAGTAAACAGAAAAATAAATGATGTAAGAAAGAGAGGAGAGTGCCACACCCATGGATGAGCAAGAAGGAGGAGATCCAAAGTAGAAGTCAAGAGGGCACCTCAGTGGCTCAGTCGGTTAAGTGTCTGCCTTCGGCTCAGGTCATCATCTCAGGGTCCTGGGATCCAGCCCCATATTGGGCTCCCTGCTCATGGGGAGTCTGCTTCTTCCTCTCCCTCTAACCCTCCTCACCCCTACTCATGCTCGTTCACTCACTTTCTCTCTCAAATAAATAGAATCTTAAAAAATAATAATAATAAAGCAGAAGTCAAGAGATATGCCTTAGAAAGTAACCCAGATTAGGAAAGAAAAAGAAATATATGCCTAAAATGGCTCTTCAGGGAGAGAATGAAAGAGACACACACAGAGATAGACAGAGAGAGAGAGAGAGAGAGTGCCAACAATATTTGTAACAGACAGTGCTAGGTAAGATAACAGGTTTAGGAGAGGAATTTTTGTTAAAGAAAGTATTTTATAAATTCCACTAGCTGCCATTTAATACATAAAGGCTGAGCCAGGTAAAACGATCTGTAGAGTTCTTTTCATGATTGATAAGCCCTGAACTTAGAGTTAGAACTAAGAGGGCCATGACAAAATGGAAGCAAAACATAAACTAGTCACATTGAGATCTAGGAAAATGAGGAAAGGGAAGAGAAACAGGATAGGGGAGACAGATAGGAGGAAGGTGCACACAGGTTGACATTTGTCTTCATTCCCCCTCCCCCAGCCTAGAGAGTAAAGGGTCTAAAGAGACTTTAGGAACCTTTGGATAAGTTGAGGGACCTTGAAAGACACAGGGTTTTGCTTTGATTTATTGTGTATGCTCCAAACACACATAGTTGAAGGCTGTTGCTGCCTAACCTCCTCTGGTACCACTCATCGAAGGTTCCTGCTCACAACTCTTGTTTATGCAAAGGGAAACCTAGTTGTCCTCTGTTACCATAAAATGTGAATAAACTAGAAATATGTGCAAGTGTGATGGAGACCTTGCCAGAGTGAGCTGCCGTAGATGTCTGGTCTACTGCCTGGTTCTGGGCCCAAGAGGAAGCACTGCCAACCTCAAAGAAGATCCCCAATGATCTTCTTTAGAGATAGAACACCATGAAAGAACAGAAGGACACCGTGACAGCTGACTGGGTGCTGAGTCAGCAGAAAACGAGTACCAGAAGAATCCCAGAAAAACCAACCCAACCTCAATACACCAGCAGAAAATGCAGGCAATACATTTCTCAAGGTCCGGAAAGTAGTCCCAACCTATCCATAGCCTTCTCTGGGCAACCCTTATATAAAATGCCATCTTGGAGAGCTGGAGGATGGTGATAGAAATCTGAAATATTTTTAGCAGAAGATACTGAAAACCATCTAAACGCAGGACGGAGGCTCATTTGGCCGCCACCCTTCTTCTGATTGCCCTGTGTTTTGAGGACTAGCATCACTTGTTGCTTCAGGGTTTGCCTTCTGATTAGTTGGTGTCTGTACTAGACCAATCCCTAAATAATTTGATTTTCCTTCTTAAAGGTACTTTCTAAATTTTCATATCAGGCTGCTTTAAGCCTAACCAGACTAAAAAATATTATTTTCCCTCATTCTCAGAGAACAAGTAATCATGAAGAAGACCAGATAAAGTAGAGACAAAGTAAATGTTTTACATTTCCCCTATGATGCTTCCTATCTCCATGGTGGTTTAAAGAAGTGTACCATCTCACAGCAAGTACGGCTGGCCCAAGGAGAGTATGGATGCCAAGATGGTTAGGGCTACAAGGAATTGGTAGAAGTATTTACTCCTTTTTTCTTTCAATATGTACGTATTGCAGGTCTTCCATCCATGAGTCAAGGTCCCAAGATACTGTTCACAAGTCCATGGGGTAAAATCCTGAATGAGGGCATATATAGTTCCTAATCTGCAACATGTTTGCTATCACCACTAAATAGAGAATTTTGATTTAAAAAATGAATTTTAAGTATTCCACTGAGCAATATGAAATATACAGCATAAAAAGATTCAAGGTGGGATCCCTGGGTGGCGCAGCGGTTTGGCGCCTGCCTTTGGACCAGGGCGCGATCCTGGAGACCCGGGATCGAATCCCACGTCGGGCTCCCGGTGCATGGAGCCTGCTTCTCCCTCTGCCTGTGTCTCTGCCTCTCTCTCTCTCTCTCTCTCTCTCATGCTCATTTACTTATGACTATCATAAGTAAATAAAATAAAATAAATAAAATAAAATAAAATAAATAAAATAAAATAAATAAATAAAATAAAATGATTCAAGGTGATAGAGGCAGGGACTCTTTCCTGGTCATCTTCATCCTTGTGTCACTTTGATTTGGAGGTTGTGGTTCTTAACTAAAGCACTCAGTCAACTACTTTCCTTCTTTTAATTGGTCATTTTAATTGATCTCTAAAATTTATATGAGACCATATCAGGCAGCAGTTTGGAGGAAACAAGAAAATGTCTGGCATGTTTTTATGCAATTTGGGAAACTTCACAAACAGGAATTTTTTAAATAATGAAAATATTGAGAGTATCTTTAGTACATATAATACAGTACTTGATATAATGAAATAATAATGAAAATCAATGCAATTTAAATGTAAAAGATGCAGTTCTTAGATTTTATTGGGAATAGGTTCATCTAATCATGAGTGGAGGTACCAAACAGTGGAAGAATGAGCAATGAATCTCCACTGTGTGTTAAATTGCTGCCTATAGAGAACAGACGGAACTCACCTAATTTATTTTCTTTTTTTGAAAGGATTTTTAGATAAACCTTTTAAAAAGCACAGATCTTAGGAGTGCAGTTTGGGGAGTTCTGATGAATCTATGTATTCATATAACTAACACATCAATCAAGAATTGGAACATAACCATTACCTAAATGTTTCCTTCATCCTTTCCTGCCCCATCTCCCCCACTAGAGGAAAAACACTGTTTTGATTTCTACTTCCACAAATTTGTTTTTGCCTGTTCTAGAACTTCATACAAATTAAACCATACATTTGAACTCCTTTGTTTCCTGTTTCTTGTGCATAATGTGATGTGTGTGTGTGACTTGTTAGTTATTGCATATATTGGTGGGTGGTTCCTTTTCATGTCTAAGTTTTCCAGAAAACTTGGTGGTGTTTTCAGTCTTGTGGGTGGTATAGGTGACATTTCACAGAGCACTTTTTCATGTATTTGCTAAGCATTTTTATATCTTATTGTATGAACTGTCTGTTCAGGTCTTTGCCTATTTTTAATTGCTTTGTCTGCTTATCATTTTTTGTAGGGTTTATTTTTGTATTTTAGATACAAGTCTTTGTCTGCTATATGAACTGTATTTTTTCTCAGCCCGTGGCTCACTTCTTCATTTTGAAACTATTTTCTCTTACTTGCAGCTCATTTTATAATTTTATTAATGTTTGCCTTTTGATGCACAGATGGTTTTTAAATTTTATTACGTCTGTTTTGCTACAGCAACAAATACCAAGATAGGTTACCTAGTACAGCTAGAGAATAAGAGAACGGGTCTATTTTGTTTGGTTAAACAAAGGTTAACTAAACCCTATGTACATATTACCTTCTTCGATATTTAAAACATTGCTGTGAGGAGACATTACCCTACTTCTAGGTACAATCTTGGGCAAAAAGAGGTTAAAATGAGTTGTCTAAAGAGGGACCCAGTATTAAACCAAAGTCTATCCAAATTCAAAGTTTATGTTCTTCCCACTATAAGACACAGATGCTCATTGAGAAAGAGAAATGATTTAATTTCACCCAGACTTTTATTTAAGATTTTATTTATTCATGGGAGACACACAGAGAGAGATTGAGGCAGAGACAACAGGCAGAGGGAGAAGCAGACTCCATGCAGGGAGCCCGATGTGGGACTTGATCCCAGGACCCCGGGATCACAACCTGAACCAAAGGCAGACGCTCAACCTCTGAGTCCCCCAGGCATCCCTCACATAGAGTCTGATACAATTCTTCTTGACATTGCATTCTTTAGTTCTCCAAACCTGGGACCATAAAAACTGAAAGAATAATCAGCCACACTGACTAAAACCTAGAGTGAATTTTTTTCCTAAAATTATTTCCCAGAAAAGGAGTCACCTCATCCTTGACTTTCAACAAAATCTATTAGGTTGCAGAATAAACTGCCATTTACATTATTTTGAGCTGTAAAATAATATATTGCTTGGAGAAAACATATTAATCTGAAACAGGCATCTAAGTTCTGAGGACTTCTATCAGCCAACTGGTAGGGTCTGTGCCAAAGAATCAATTAAACGAACAAACAAATGAGCCAATAAAAACACAGCACACATTTAGTGATCACTTCTGTAGGGATATCTCCGAATCGCATGCTAGATTTTGTATGAGTTAGGGCAATGCCAGATTCTGTTACAAATCAATTCTCAAATCTCTATTTTTTTAACAGAACTGAAGTAGAGTTCTTGCTGCATTAATGACAAATGGAGTTGCTGCCAGATGGCCAGAGACTTTCCTCCAGGAGTGCTGGAGTCTTATTTGGAGCCTCCATGAACCTCTGGAGGAGAGGTGAGCAGAATACAGCCCGCAGAACACAGCCATGCCTCTCTGTTGATCATATTGTCTATGTCTGCTTTCCAAATGCAACAGCAGCTTTGCCACAGAGACCACATCACCAAAATAGTCTAAAATATTACTGTCGGGTCCTTACTATAAAAACTTGCCAACAGCCTACAACTAGGGAAAGGGAAGATGGGAAAGGCACTCCCTTCAGCAGCCCCAACCCAGAAGTGACACACCTTGCTCCCGCTGAGATCTCTCTGGCAAGAACTAGTCACATGGCACCACCTCTCTGGGACCTCCTGGTTGAGAGGGGCTTGAGAAAGGTAACTGGGGCTAAGATGCTATTTCCCAGTGATGGTTCTAAACAGCTCAAGATAAAGCACAAATTTTTGGTGGACACCAACTGTTCCTACTGCAGCTGTCACTTTAGACAAGATTTTTAAAGATCTATTGGAACAGCAATAGAGATCACATATATGCACACTCAGAATGAATAAAAAACCAAATGTTCTAAAGCTGGGACTTGAGATAAAATTTCCAGCGACAGCACCCTACATAGATATAAAAATTTCAATATCTCACATTAGACAGCAAGATAAAGTGGTGTGAAAAAAACTGTGTTACATAATTCAAAATGCTGTTTTAGTGACACCGAAAGCATAAAAAAGGTATAAAAATGCATATGCAGAGTTTGATTAAAAACATTTTACAAATATAACACTTCCATATTGATATATCTCATGCCCCTTAAATATGTGTAATTCAATTAAACAATGAAGTATAAATACATATTTGACTATATCATTACTTGCCTAAAACTGTACCTATTTGTCATGTAAGGGACATGATAACCCACAGTATCAATGTCACAGGGTTAAGCAATCAATGGGATGTATTGATGACAAATGAAGGAATAAGAGAGAGCATAGGCTCTCCCATACTCCCGTTGCAGGAGATGTGCCTGCATGGACAGAGCTACTATGAAAAACCCTCCAGTAGTGGGAACCTTAGTCCTGTAAAGCATCATATAAGTGAGCCAGAGAAGGGGAACATCTAGTCTTCTATGAAATAATAGATTGAGGGATCTTGAGGCCAGGAAATGACCTTGGATTGCTTTCTGAGACCACCTAAAACACTGCACATATAACTGTTGAAATATCAGTGAAGGCTTTGATGCCAGATCATAAAAAGGAGAATGGGGAGATGTTCCCAGGGCCGCATCTAAGAGACCAAAGGTTGGTATCTCCTTAATGCTCATGTTAACCTAAAAACTTCGGGGAATGATATTGTCATTGGAAAAATAGAAGGATTGCCATATACTTGAGTTTGTATGGCCTATAGGCCATGGAGATTGTCCTTTCACTGATGCAGGAGACAAAAATTAAAATACTTTATGTAAATTGAGGTCAAAATTTTGGTGAAAATACTATTGAACCTTATTATCATAAGGGGTTTGACTTTTGTCTCCAATTTACATTAACTTGCTTTTCCCTTATTTCAAATACAAGTTAGAGCCTTAGCTAGTTTCATTTACTTTCTCTTGTCATATTTTTGCTGTGATTCTGCACCCGTATGACTTTTTTTCTTATGTGATGTTGGCTCCACTTTCAGGAAATACTAGGAAAAGAAGTGAGAGCAATAGTTATTAATCCAAGCATAATATTCTTAAGGCCCTAAAGCCTAGGGTGTGATGCTCAGATTTTTATGTTTAAGTAAAATTTTTAAAATGACTACATCTTCCAGGATAGTTCTCTATTATTTCTATTGAGTCTCATCTTCAATTACAAAATAAATTTGATTTTAGCACTACTGATACTCTTTCCAGTGCCTGAATTTTCCTTTATTATTAAAAAAGGTTGTTGGCTTCAAGAGAACCTAACCAAGATCTGAAAGGCCAGAGTGGTTTCAGAAATCCTGGAACTGCTCTTATAAGATTAAAAGAAAACCAATACTCACTGAGCACCTAGTCCTGTCATTTATTCAGCTAAGCATTTATATACATTGTATTTCACTTCCACACAAGAAAATTATAGGGGATATATTGATGTTGTCATTTATGATAGAAAAAGTGAGAGCCAGATTAGTAAAGCATCTTTCACATATACCCTAGCGTTAGCATTTGAGGCCAGGACTATCTAAAGAGTATTCAAGACAGGGCCATAAGGTAGATGACTTCTCTCCCAATGTCCTTGAGTCCTACTCTAAATTCCTAAGAACAAGAATCTAGTTTACCCACCTGGGTCAGAAAACCACATCTGGGTCAATGAGCCATAGTTAAAGGAACAAGCCTCAGAGACTTGGTTGCACAGTGGTTGAGGATGCCTCCTATAAGCCCAGGGCAGTCCAGAAAAGGGAGAAGGGGGGGATGACCCATGATCCAGCAAGACACCAAAAGAGGAACCTGCTGCATAGTCTTCAGTATTATCCCCCAGACCTGATAGGAATACTCTGTAATAGTAAACAGCCTAATCTAGTTCCCGTCTTTTCACCAATTCTTAGTAAATCATCTTTCACTGTCCAATTCTAATTGGTTTCCCAAATCAGGATGAGTCCTCTCTTAGCTATGCTATCATTCCTGGATCCCACGCCTAGCCCTGTTACTTTCCTTTTTGTTGTTGTTGTTGTTGTTAAAGATCTTATTTATCTGAGAGAGAGAGAGAGAGAGAGAACACGAGCAGGGGGAGGGGCAGAGGGAGAAGCAGGCTCCCCAATGAGCAGGGAGCCCGATGTGGGGCTCAATTCCAGGACTCCAGGATCATGACCTTGAGCCAAAGGCAGACCCTTAATTAACTGAGACACCCAGGTGCCTCCCTCTTGTTACTTTTCTAACACTAGCAAAGCCCATTTCCTCTGGCCTTGGCTTTTAATGAATCCCAAGCTCTACTCTTTCTCAAATACTGGGCAGTCTTTCACTAGGCTACACAGCTAGCATTTTCATCAGTGACTTCCTAAGATAAAAAGTAACTTTGTCTCTCTTACAGAAGTCTTGAAAGTTGTACTTTACCTTTTAAAAATTGCTTCCTCGAAAACGATCTGTTTAACAATCATAAACAACCCATCAGCATGTACACGCACACAAGCTTGCCTGTTGACCATATATTCTCTAAATACGACGAGTTCTAACACGGCACAGATGTGCTCAGTTCTTCCCATACTATATATGGTTGTAGAAAGTGATCCAATGACCAGCACAGCACTACTGCACATAGAGTACTGACAAAGTGTTTGTGGATTTGATTTGAGCTCCTCTGGAGAAGATATGTTACTGGAAACAGCAGCTGGAAAATAATGTTGCTTAAGAATTATGTAACTTCTCTTTATTATATAACTTCTTTCCGTTTCCTTTGTATTTGTGTTGTGTATATGTGTGTATACATATACAAATACACAAAACATATTCATACACAATATATAATGTTTCTTGGTGTATGTGTGTATATACATTACATATAGAGATCACATATATATTTATATACACACAAATATATATAATGTGTCTTTTCTAACTTTATATAAATCTAACCCACAAAATTTACCTTGAACAGATTTATTTTGTATTCATAGTCACATTAGTTATTTTAACATCCTAAAAGTCTTCTGAGATTTCCAGTAGTAATTCTGAAACACCCTTTACTTCAAAACAATGAAGTATATCTTTTAGAGCTCAAATAGAGTACAGACGCCCAAATCTCAAGTTAGATACAAATTTAAATAAATCTTCTACTACATTTAGCCAACTTATGAAATGATAAAAGCAATATAAAGGTTGGGGAGGAGAGGCATATGGGTAGAAGTTGCTCACTAACGCTGAATTACAGCTTCCTAACAGAGACCATTCACAGTGCAGGGCAAACAAAACCCTTGGACTGTGAAAGATTTATTTATTTATTCGAAAGAGCGAGCAAGCACAAGCAGAAGGAGCAGTGGGAGAGAGAATCTCAAACAGACTCAGTGCTGAGCGTAGAGCCTGACACGGGGCTCAATCCCAGACCAAGGGATCATGACCTGAGAGAAAACTAAGAGTCTGTGCTTAACCAACTGCACCACCCAGGAGCCCCAAAATCCTTGGACTTTTTTTTAAAGATTTTATTTGTTTGCTCATGAGAGACACACAGAGAGAGGCAGAGACATAGGCAGAGGGAGAAGCAGGCTCCATGCAGAGAGCCTGACTGGGACTCCATTCCAGGATCACGGGATCACGACCTGAGCCAAAGGCCGACGCTCAGCCACTAAGTCACCCAGGTGCTCCAAATCCTTGGACTTTTAAGAAGAAAGCCAATACTCACTGAGTATTGTATAGTATAAGAGTGATTAAGGACACACCATTACATAGACTATTCTACTATTCCTAAAATAACACCAACACTATCAGAGGGCCTGAAATGTCATGTAGTCTGATTTATTAGCCCTCTCAAGAGAACTTGACTTGTTTTGTTTGCTACAAATTAGAAAGATAAGAAAACTGAGCTACCTAATTATTTTACCTTAATGACGAAGCATTTTCTCCTTTCATCCCTGGGCCCAAAACCTGATTTATGACAGCATTTTTTCCCAACTCTATTAAATTATCCTCTTCAAATTTGTCTTCTATAACTTTTAGCTTTGTCTTAAAGGCCAAGGAACACCAAGGACCCGACAGCACAAACAAAAGATTTAGGAAAACCAGCAATGAAGTGAAGCAGTGGAACTTCCTCAAGATTATGACACAAAATCCATTGAGAGATATGGAAAAGAAGTTTTTCCCATTGTATCCAGCTTCCATCAACCCTACACCTTTCCCTCTTACCTGTACATGCGTCTCCTATGGACAAAACAAACATGGAAAAGTGTATGTTTTCAGTTAAAGTGATTTTATGAAATATTTAAATTTTAATATTAGAATTTGAATGAAAATAAACATAGCCCTAAGGTTTACCCTATATTCTCTTCCCCCATTGCTAGCCAGGACCCCATCTTAGCTCTCATCACGCTTAGTAGATTTCTAACTGTTCTTTATCGAGTATCTCCCTTTGTCAATATATTTTGCACTTCTAGCTATTTTCCCCCAAAGCACCACTATTAACATCTCACTGCCAGGTCATGAACCAATTATCTAATACGTAAAATTACATTTCTTTCCTGTAGTCTCTACTTTCATGACCTCATGCCACTTCTTGCCTACAACAGAAATTCTTCTCTCTAGCCTGGCAGGTCCTATTATTTGTCACAATGAGTCTGTTCTAGTATTTATGTTGTTACGTCCATCCAGAATGCTCTTTCGTCTTCACTTTTCCTGCCTAAATGCTGTATGGTCTTCAAGGTTGGGTTTACTTCTCAGCCTCTCTACAAACGTCTATCCAAATTCCACTGATGTTTCCAAGTTCTAAATTGGTAGGCTATCTATGACACGGGCAAGAGAACTTCTTGCCCATGACTTGAACCTCAGGCACCCTATGTATCTCTCAATCTCTTTCTCTTTCTCTCTGTCACACACACACACACACACACACACACACAAACACACACACACACACACACAGAATCCCTTTGCTAAAGAACACATGGATACTTATGTCATTCAGAGTCCAGTGGTCAATACTGGCAGAGGGCAACCCTTAACCTAAACATCTACTTTGGTTGATTGATACCGTTCAGGTCCTAGAGGCCTTCTCCATCTTATTTTCCCTATGGCGCATTTCACTGTTGGCGAACACCGTAAGGGATTTGGGTTTAGGGCCTGCCCATTTGTGATATGAACGCTGCTGTACGGCACAGGAGCAAGATGTGCTTTGATAAAAGACAAGCAAGACCCATTAACTTCTCACCCTGACTCTCCAACTACATGCTCACAGTGGAGCTTGCATAGCAAAATATCATTTCCCAGAACTGCCGAGTGTCCATGTTCTTGCTTCCATTACTAATTGATCTAATTTGCAGCTGTAGAAGTATTCATAATTTAGCATGGCATTTGCAACAATTACCAAGTATGACTAGAAGCTTTCTGCAGTATTAAAAAGTTCATATAATTCTTATGTTTATTTGTAAAAATTACATTTCTATAGATATAAAATGTATGAAGTATGATACAAATTCTTTACATGTGAAACTAGATGCTCACTGTATATTAGAAAATATTCAATAAGATTTCACCTTAAATTTTAAAAATAAAATTTTTATTTATTTATTTAAATGCCAATGTAAGGTTTTTTTATATTCATTAACTATAATTTATAAAATTTATACTTACCCATCTATTAGAATAGGTAATTTTGACTAGTTTTCAATATTTTAGTATAAAATAGTTTGGTTTTTCTTTTTAAAGATTTTATTTATTTATGAGAGACACAGAGAGATGCAGAGACATAGGCAGAAGGAGAAGCAGGCTCTCTGCAAGGAGCCCAATGTGGGACTCAATCCCAGATCCCAGGATCACACCCTGAGATGAAGGCAGAAGCTCAACTGCTGAGCCACCCAGGTGTCCCTAAAATAGTTTTTAAAAATTGGTTTATACTTTAGTAAAAATAATTCCAAATTCAGTGCCCTTTAATACAATTATATTTATTGATTAGTGATTTTAAGTCATTAGTGTAATAAAAAAAATATGTGAAAATATTAACTAGGAAGGTTAGCAGTTTTTTAACTTTCCTAAAATGAAGGGAACAAAAATAAATATGAAATAAATGTGTAATAGATTACAAATTATGTATGTTTATTTTATTGTCATTAAACATTAAAACAGTAATAACTAAAAACAGTCATTGTTGGTATTTTGTCAACTTTCAGTCATATGAAAAGCAAAGCTTTGCACAGATGTTTTTATTTCTTCATTACATAAAATACTTTGTCAGAGAAGGAGGAAAAATATGTCTTATTCAATACTTTGGTAGCTTCTCCTATAATTTTAAAACATGTAACACATGATAACTAGGCCTCCATTTGTAACTCCTGCCTTAAAACTTGCAACTATTGTACCTGGCCATAAAAATGTTTATCCAGGGGCATCCGGTTAAGTATCTGACTCTTGACTTTGGCTCATAGGATTCACTCCTTCTGCCCCTCCCCTCACTCATGCTCTCAATCTCTTTCTTTTTCTCTCTCTCTCAAATAAATAAATGAATAATCTTTTTAAAAAATGTTTATCCAAACTAAAATGTAAAACTACTTCCTTTTCTATTACTGTCGCCCCTGTAGGCATGTATGTCAACTCTCTTCCCCCATTAAATGGTGACTCACTGGGCATGTCTTCTTCCCTTCCCTATTTCTGATGGTTCTCATCACTATTGTGAGCAATACATTGTTCTCATCACTATTGTGAGCCAAGCCAATACATTAACAATGACTGTTAATTGGTTAGAAAAGAAAGGAGGTAAACACCATAAGATTTCACTCTGATGTGGAATGTAAGAAACAAAACAAATGAACAAAGAAAAAAAGAGACCAAAAAAACCCAGACTCTTACATATGGGAAACAAAATGGTGGGTGGCGGGGGGGGGGGGGGGGGGGAGGAGGGGGGGTGGAATAGGGGAAGGGATTAAGAATCCACTTCTCTTGATGAGCACTGAGAAATGGATAAACTCATTTATTGTAAACCTAAAAGTAATATAATACCTGTATTTTTAAAAAATGTTCATGAACAGGTGAACACATTGTAAATAAATACCAATAAAATTTTAAAAATAAAAAAAATTTAAAAAGATGAGAGAAAATAATTACGAAATTTAAAATAACTAGCATTTCCAAGATGAGTCTTGGGTGCAGGTCGGTGGTGATGACAGGGTTGTATCCAGCCTGGAAGATGACAACTGCCCATAGAGACATAAAAATAGCATGAGGAGCAAGAGTAGACCTCTCTAATGAGGCTTTACATAGTTCCTGCCTGATAGAAAGCTGGTGAGCAAGAGTCTTCCTGATAGAAAAGCAGGGTTTTACAGCCACACAGCAACATTCAACAGTGTTTAATTTGAAAATGAGAGGAATAAGAAGTGAGTTCTTAGAAAGCAAATCTGCAGTCAATCTTTTTTGTTGCTCTTCTTTGCAACCATGTCAAACTCTTTCATTTCCAGACTCTCGGAGAGGTTGCTCCAAATTGATTTTTGGGTGAGCAAAATTGGAAGCTGTCCCCCCTCCCCACCACCTATCCTCACTAAAGAGAAAAGGCTTGATATTTAATGTTCAAATGACATTTAGTGACTGCCGGGTTACTGTTGACTATTAGCTTTCTTTAAAAAAAAATATTGAAACCATTATTTTACAAAGACATTTAGGTTTTGCCAGTTTGAGAGCTATTGTTGAACAGCTGCAAAACAGTTCAGTTAAAGAGATTTCTTGTGTGCAGAGAGCCTAACACTGCAAAATAAAACTGGCAGATTGCTCTCGTATTAGGTGCTTTAGTAAATATTTGTAAGATCATGCTCAAGGTAGCTTTTACTTGGGAAATGCAATTCACAATATTCCTGAAAGATCAATCGTGATTTTCTACAGTTTCCATATTCTTATTATCTGTTCCAAAATACATATATGTTCCTATATACATAAACCATGACTTGAAAAAGGATTTATATGAAACTCAAAATCTTTGCAAAAAAATACATCCTCATACTGAACTATTGTTAAAGTCTATTTCACATCTTATTTCTTATTTTCCTGTAATTCGAGTCAATAAATCTAAATAAAGCTCATTTAGATTTTAGCATATGTATGATATGTTCAAATTAAATTATGGTGAAATATAATTTCTAAAAGATTAAGCCTCAAGGACTCAGATTGGATACCAACTACCAGAAACTCTGTGAACCACAGTAAAACAAGATTAAACACTGAGCTCCTCCTCTTCCATTTTCTCTTCATGTTCCTTTCTTTTTCTAACATGAAAGCCATTTAATGGGGCCAAGCAAGACAGGCATTGTGCAGGAGTAGGGGAACCAAGGGACAGTGAATCCCGGTGACCCGAGGGATTGTTAGAGGCCAAAAGGAATGAGGACATGGCCACAGGAGGTGCATCCGGGCATGGTGCACCGGAGTTTAGTGAGGGAAAGAGAGGGATACCACACCCAGGGGCAGGCTAGTGCAGAATTTCCAAACTCAAGGCAAGTAAGGAAGGTTCCCGTATCTGTGGGGTAACATGAGTAAGGATGAGGAGGGCATGAACACAGGGTAATTTGAGGTCCAGCCCTGGATACCTGAGCACAGATAGGGTGGGGAGTGTGCCTATAAGGGGGGAACCTTTTAATATATACAGAGAAGCATACAGAAATGAATACAGCTGTAAATGTATATAGGCATGTATATACACATATTCATACATATATTCCTTAGGTTGATCCAGCACACTCCAACAGCAATGACACATCCAGTGTCCACATCTTAGTTTCCAAATACCATTCCTTCCCTCTGCACTTAAAGGAACCAAATCTCCTTGGAGAAATGGCTGATTCCAGAACTCGTGTAAGGAAAAGTGTTAGATGAGCCTTGAACATCTTGCTGTGCCAAAGAGGAATGAAGTACTGCAGAAAAAAAGTGCACTGATAGAAATAAATTGCAAGCTTGATGAAGAATGGAATATTTGTATAGTCTCAAAGTTACTTCCCACAAAATACTTACTCTTTATGAAGGAAAGACAAGATTTTTACTAAGCTTGGCAGACACCATCTTGATCAAGTGACCAAACTTGTGACTGGTAATGGGACAAATCAAAATTGTGTGCTACTTGATAAGAAAAGAACACGGTAGCACCTCTGTGATATCCTTGCCAAAGATGCATTGTCTAAATCTAATCGTGAGGAAGCATCAGGAAAACAAACTGAGGTGACTTCTATAAAGTAATTCTCTTGCAATCTTCAAAAGTGTCAGATGAGGAAAATTAAGGAAAGACTAAGGAATGCTTTCTGATTGAAGGAGAAAAAAGAAATATTACAACAGATTCCGAACTGGGATTATGAATCCTTTTGTTATAAGGGACATAATGGGGATAAGCAAAAGTTAATGTGGCCTGAGGAGAAGGGGGGTAACAGCGCATTCTTTACAACTTCACCCTGTTGATGTTTATATGGTGGTTATGCAGGAGAACTTCCTGTAGAAAAAAAATACTCAATGTCTTTAGGAGTGATGGGTCATCAATCCAGCAACTTACTCTCAAATGGTTCGAGAAAGAAAAGAATTATCGTTGCTACTTTTCTGTTAGCCTGGAATCGTCCAAATAATAAAATCTGAGCTGAACATATAAAGAAGTTCTCCTCTTAAGAGATAACACAAAATAATCTGAGAGAAGCCCTAAACTAATTTATCAGAATCCTATTCCCTCACCTAATTGTATTCCCATTTTTCATTTAGATAATATGATCAGAGCCTACTGTGCAAGCTTATATAGTAAAGTTATTACATATATAATACGGAAAAGTCAGGAAAGCTCACTTACACCACCTTCTATGATGCCTAAATTTCCATAAAAGGAATCTTTCCCCTGGACTAAGAATCATCTTTCAAAAGGACTGTTGTAGAAAATAATTTCCCGAATGCCAGATGATCAACTACAGATAGGAGAGAAGCACATGTGCAAGATGGGCTTATGTAATCCTTTTCTTGTCCAAATGTACTTTGAGAATAAAGGACAGGAGGAGCAAATGTCACATCCTAGGGGAGAAGCTGACCTTGAGTGGCCAAACCAAAGTCTATTGACCAAAAGAAAGCCATCAACACAGCCAGAGATCCATGAAGTCAGCATGACCGGGAAGAGTGTGGGGTCTGGTCTGGGACAAATGCTCCATGGAAGCCATGGGCTGTAAAGTGATTATACCCAAGAGATGAAATAAACCTGAAGGTAGACTGTAAGCACGAATGTAGGCTGTAAGCACGAAGCACTAAAAAGTTAGTCAAACATGATTCACAAGCCAGAGAACCAAAAAAAAAAAAAACAAAAAAACAAAAAAACAAAAAACAGGAAAGAAAAAGGTTTCCAAAAGCAAGTACACAGATGAAAGAGGTTTAAGGAAAGATTAACTTCCCACATGAGGGATGCTATTGTGCGGTCCTAGTCGATCTTTATCCCAATTTACTCCCACCTTTGGTTTGAAAGCACAGAGTAGAATAAGAGATAGACCTCAGTCTCTACCCATCTGGTCTCGGGTTTTGCAGGTGTGGAAAAGAAACACATTGTATTGTGGTAAACAAGAGATTCTCATTCAGAACTCTCTTCAAGGAAGGACTTTCTGCCTTTCTGTGGAGAATGCAGTAAACAGGCAATTAAAAAAATTGTTAACGAGGACGTGGAGAAAAGAGATCACTTGTACGCTGTGGGTGTGAATAGCATTATGGAAATCCGGAAAGATTCCTCCAAAAATTAAAAATAGACCTATATTATGATCCAGCAGTCCCACTCTGCATAGGAAATGAAATCAGTTTCTCAACAAAATATCTGCCTTCCTACAAATACTGCATTATTTACAATAGCCAAGATATGGAAACATTCTAAATGTCTGTTGGATGGAGGACTTAATAAAAAAATATGATATATATATATATATATATATATATAAAACGGAATACTATTCAGCTGTAAAAAAGGAAACCCTATCATGTGTGACAGCACGGATGAACCTGGAGGACATTAAGTAAAATAAGCCAGACACAGAAAGACAAAGACTCCCTGATCTTACATCTTGAATCGACAATAATCTAACTCATAGAAGATGACTATACTTTGGAGATATAACATGTGGTAATGTGATTGCTGCTAATAATAGTGAGTTGTACACTTGAAACGTGCTAAGAGGGAAAATCTTAATTCTCACCAAAGGAAAAAGAAAAGAAAGAAAGGAAGGAAGGAAGAGAAGCTGGTAACTATGGAGCAGGTCGCTGTGCACTAGTTATCAATCCCAAGAGAGGCTTCTGAACATTTTTCTCCACTGTATCTTGTTGTCAGAGTCACTAGGAGCACAATGCAGTTGAGCATTGCAAGGAACCATGCTTTACTCCCACAGAGAAGAGACAGCAAGACCAGCTTCCACAGTGGACACTGGTCCCATAACCAGCAGTTTTCACTGGAAGCCAATGCAGGGCACCTTGTCTTACACCCTTCCTGGGGCACAGAAATTCCCTGCCCCCTCCCCCACGGAGGAGACATGCCACATGGCACCTGCACAAGCTTCAAGCAAAGACAGAAGAGCACTATTTGAGCCTCACATGGGGAAAGATCCCCACACAGGGTGATAAGCCTGACACAGGCTCCTTATATCTTGGTAAGGACATGTCCTAAATGCAAAGCCCATTCTAATACAACATCATGAAACTGGAAAGATGGCATGTGCCAGACTGCTTAACTACATGAGGTGATGGACATGTTAATTAGCTTGACTAAAAAAAAAAAAAATTAGCTTGACTACAGTGGTTATTTCACAATGTATGTCAAAACCATCATGTTTTATACCTTAAATATATACCATTTTTATTTTTCCAAGAAATAGACAATCTTTGCCTCCCAGCTCCCCCAGGGTTCTCCCAAAGCACAGAAAGCCAACTTATCCAAGGTGCTCTCTCCCCAGGACATCCCGCTTCCAGAGGCTGAGCAAGGTGTGAATAGGTGGAGTGCTCACTCCAGACTCCCCGCTGGGCCTCCTGAGGCTGCCTACACCCCCCACTCTGCTCTTTTCCCCTTCCTTTTATTACTGCTGATCCCTAATAAACGTCTTCTCTTATCCCAAATCTTATCTCTGTGTCTCCTTCCAGAAAACCCAAATTATGACTGTTGGTATTGGAAATTATCCAATTATCCAAATTATCCATGAGAAAGCATCGTGGAGTTTGGGATCAGAATCCTCACTGCCAAGCTAGCAATGAGGTAAATGGAGCCAGTCTCCAGTACAGGGCAGTGGTCCAGTTGTGAGCATGTTCACAGGTGCTGAACTGGGACTAGGTACTAATAATGGAAGGAAGCCCATTAGTAGGTGTGATGTGTCAAGCTTATGAGGCAAGCAGTGTTGATGGCAATCCTAAGAGCCAACGATGGTCTGATGTGCTACAGAGAGATGGCAAGCTGAGATGAATAAAAGCTAGTTGAAACTCGGGTGTGAAAGCCAGAGGATTCATTCTGGTTGTCTGTGCAGAGCCTGGGACTAGGGAAGACCAAATGAGACATTCGCTTCAGCTGAGCGTTAAGGGAGGGCCAAATGCCAAAAGCTTCAGTAATCAGGAGTGCCTTTCTCTGAGGCCTGCGAAACCTTCTTTTAAAAAAAAAAAAAAAAAGATTTTATTTATTTATTCATCAGAGACACAGAGAGAGGTAGAGACATAGGCAGAAGAAGAAGCAGGCTCCCTGTGGGGAGCCCGATGAGGGACTTGATCCCAGGACCCCAGGATCACACCCTGAGCTGAAGGCAGATGCTCAACCACTGAGCCACCCAGGCGTCCCTTGCAAAACCTTCTTTAAGGGGATCCCTTTGGTATTATGCTGAGTGAAATAAGTCAATCAGAGAAGGACAAACATTATATGGTCTCATTCATTTGGGGAATATAAAAAATAGTGAAAGGGAATAAAGGGGAAAGGAGAAAAAATGAGTGGGAAATATCAGAAAGGGAGACAGAACATAGAGACTCCTAACTCTGGGAAATGAACTAGGGGTGGTGGAAGGGGAGGAGGGCGGGGGGGTGGGGGTGACTGGGTGACAGGCACTGAGGGGGGCACTTGATGGGATGAGCACTGGGTGTTATTCTATATGTTGGCAAATTGAACACCAATAAAAAATAAAATTAAAAAGAACTTACAAATAAAAGAGGATCCCTTTGGAGTTGACATTGGGAGGAAAAAAAAGGAAGAGATACCTACTTAACATAGCTGCTTATGGATATTTTCTTTTTCAGTGTCTACAAATGTTTTTAGAACATGTTAGCCTATGCAAGGTACTATATGTGTGGGTGTGTTAGATTTTGTCTATCCCAGGGGGTCTCACCAAGGAGATTTTGCTCCCAGGGGCCATTTGGTGATACCTGGAGATACTCTTGGTTTTCATGGTTGGGGGTGGTGTTCCCTGGCATCTATATTGTGTGGCCTGGAGATGCTTCTGAACATGCTATAGTACACAGGACAGCTACCCATACACAATAAACAATTAGTAGGTTGGGAAATTTTGGTCCACACCCCAGGGTGGTTACTGTTTGAAATATGCTCAAGACAAGGGCATGCTGCAGTATATGAATTATTAGATAAATGACCCTAATCAGGAGTTCAGGGGCTCGAGGTAGCCTCTACAAATGTGAACCATCACTATCTGAGTAGCACTAGTGGACTCCATAAGGAGCATTCGAAATTAGTGTTGTGGGACATCCGGGTGGCTCAGTGGTTGAGCATCTGCCTTCGGCTCAGGTCATGATCCTGGGGTCCTGGGATCTAGCCCCACATCAGGCTCCCTGCAGGGAACCTGCTTTTTCCTCTGCCTATGTCTCTGCTTCTCTGTGTCTTTCATGAATAAATAAATAAAATCTCTAAAAAAAAAAAAAAAGAAATTAGTGTTGTAAGAAGAGTGGATTATAAACCATGAGCAGGCACTTCTGTCCTTCCACGTGTAGGCATATGAGATCTGGCGATCCCTGGAGCCTGTGCACATCACAGGGTGCTCTTGGGCTAGAGCCCCAGTTCAGCGCATGTCTTTGGAGAATGTATCACTTGATCCAACAAGTTCAGCTGGCTCTTGGTAGCTCTCCCCAGTGCTAATTAACCCCCTGTGGTAGTGCCAAGCCCCTGCTGAATCAACCCACTGCAAACAGGAGTCAGTCTTCCGATCTCCGAAACCCTCTCCTCGGTGGCCATCATCAGCCTGCCCCCTATTACGTGTAGTGCATGGCGTAGAAAGAGGTGAAGGCTCAGGCCTCCTTCACCACAATATCACCGTGTCTTATGATGAAGCCAAGGACAAGGACAGCATTGACAGATACTGAGACAAGAGACCTCAGCATATTTGGACCTTTGTAATAAGCAGGTTATTTTTGGTAGAAATCAGTATCCATTTTGACACAGGCTCTCTTTATGAACACTGAGATCTCCAAAAAGCGGATTCCTGCAGGCTGCCTTGTACGATTCCTGGCGTGTCTCTCTCATGGTGTAGTGACCAAAACTACTGTCACTTGTGGGAGACTTCAGAGAGTTGCACGTCTATAATGAGGCCTTCTGATCACTCTGCTGTGATGAATGCAGCGCCTTTGTTCTCAGTAGTGTGCTATTTCAGTGGCAATTCCTGCCCAGTTGGAGCAGAAAAAGATCCTGAATGCCACTTTGCAGCATTCAGTAACACCACTATTGGAGACTCCCCTCAAAACCCATATTCAAACTAAATGGTCCTTAAGGATACAGTTGGAGTTCCTCCTAAGATAATTATTTTCTTGATTTCACCATACCAATATACGAACATAAGTCCTTTATAGAAAATAAGTATTTTTTTTGTTCGCACACAGCCCTGAGAGATTTTAGATGTAGACACGAGTCCTCTGAAGCTGAACTTGTGTCAAAACAGTCACAATACTCTACACTTGATTTTTCATAATTTGCTTCAGTAGATACTTAATTAAACGCCATGTGATAGAGCTAGCACTCCCTTAATGCCTACCGCATACAGAGTAATATTTTGCTCTCAAGTGAGGGGAAAAAACCTGAAAGGAAAAATTTGTAATTGTTAGCTAGTATTCTCAACTAAGCGACACTCAGATCTGTGTCAGATCTTCTCAGAAAGTTAAATTGCACGTTATTATATTTTTACCACAAAACATTCATATTTACCTTATAAAGACCGCACTAGTTATTGTGAGAACATTTGAGGCTTGCCCAGTTTCTCTGATGCTCTTTGTTGTTGCTGCTTAAGAATGGAAAGCTCTCGGGACGCCTGTGTGGCTCAGTGGTTGAGCATCTGCCTTTGGGTCAGGGCATGATCCCAGAGTCCCCGGGTCAAGTCCCACATCAGGCTCCTGGCATGAAGCCTGCTTCTGCTCCCTCTGCCTGTGTCTCTGCCTCTGTGTGTGTGTGTGTGTCTCTCAAGAACAAATAAATAAAATATTAAAAAAAAAAAAAGAAAAGAATGGAAAGGTCTCTGAAATCCGCCTCCATTAAAGTAACAGAGCAACATTTGGTTCTCACCACGTTAGGGGGTTCTGTATTAAGAGGGGTCCTAACCTCTTCTCCTTGAGGTAGATGCCTGGTGATGGGCAAATTCCTCTGCGTCCACCCTTCACACGTTAGGTGTCCAGTTCTGCATTTGGGAAAGATGGCCCACCGAAAAACGAGAGGGCTAAACCCAGTGGAGAAGTAATGAATGTTGTGTCTTTCTGTTTCTGCAAAGGGGAAGATTTTTGTTTTTAAGTCTCTTGATTTGTATGAATTCTCTGCCTCTTTAATTTAAAATAATTAAAAAGTAGGCTTAATTAGAAAGAAGAAAATCCTGGGTCCCTGGGTGGGGCTCAGTGGTTGAGCATCTGCCTTTGGCTCGGGGCATGACCCCGGGGTCCTGGGATCCAATCCCATATCCCATATCCCCTGCAGGGCGCCTGCTTCTCCCTCTGCTTGTGTCTCTGCCTTCTTTCCATGTCTCTCATGAATAAATAAATAAAGTGTTTTTTAAAAAGACTCTGGTTAAAAAAGAAATGCCTGGTGGAGCTCCAGCCCCACTACAGCTACTAAGTATTCAAGCCTTAGAAAACTGGCAAAACCATTCCCCCGTGCAAGAAATGATATAATAAAATGATAAGGGATGCCTGGGTGGCTCAGTGGTGTAGCACCTGCCTTTGACCCAGGGCATGATCCTGGGATCGAGTCCTGCAACCGGCTCCCTGCATGGGGCCTGCTTCTCCCTCTGCCTGTGTCTCTGCTTTTCTCTCATGAACAAATTAAATCTTAAAAAAAATAAAATAAATAAAAATGATAAATCCTAAGTAGTTATGTTTGTTTTGCGCCCAGGATGAGGCTGCAGCAGCAGCAGCAGGGCGGGAGCCGGAACGCGTGCGCAGGTGACCCAGGGCAAGTGGCCAGGGGGAGCCTGCGTGCATGCGCGGCCACGGGCCTCCAGCAGTGTGCAGGCTCCAGGCCCTGCGCAGGTGGGAGCTGTCAGCTGATGGGAGCGTCGTTCCTCCAGGGGCCTGGGAACGGAGTGAGCCTGGGGGAGCTCTGGGGCAAGAGACGTTTGCAGTTGAGAGTCGCTGAGGCCTTTCTCTTCTGCTGGAGACACTCCTGCCAGGTGTGTGGAGCAGGGGGTGGCCGGGGAGCGTGGGGTCTGCTGTGTGGTGGTGCCTTTGAGTGAGAGGTGGGACAGGTCTGTGATGCGGAAGGTAGGGGTCAGCTCCTGGCTGGACCTACCCCCCACCCCAGGGCCTTCGGGGAGGAGACCAGTTTGTTACTAGATGATTCGTTGGTCTTCTCTTTTTGGGAATGGAAGGCTGCGAAGGGGTCTGCGTGGTGACAGAGGATGGCCTAGTATAGTCGCTGAATGTGGAGTCAGGTGGCACAGGCCTCTCTGGCAGCCTGCCTGCCCCCCAAGCATCATCTGGCAGCTCTGAGACCCGAGGCTCAAACTTACTCCTTTCCTATTAACCTACCCTGGGCAACCCAACCCAGCCTCAGCTGGGACACCCAATTAGAACCTTGGCCAGGTTTCTGCAATAAACACTTCTGATTAAAAAAAAAAAAAAATTGGAAGCAATTATTTATTTATTTATTTATTTATTTATTTATTTATTTATTTATTGCCTCTGAGTAAAATAGACTCAGTGCCCTTCCCCTCTGCCGGAAGGAGGAAGGGCAAAGGTCACCTATGAGCGCAGTACAATAATTGTGTTAGTCTAAACATAAACGCTTAGACTGCTGGTAAACCAATCTGAGCTACCAGTCTCTGGCATTTCCATCCCGGGGAACCACAGTGATCAACAGCAAATTGTCATTGAACAGTTGTTGTCAGGAGAGCATTAGCAGCAGCTGTTGGAATTAGGCAACCAAATCTGGCCTCTTGAGAAAGCTGGTCCAGGTAGAATCAACAAAGTTTGTAAGTAAAATGGTTCTGAGCTCTGAGGTTGCATGAGAACTGAACCAGGTTGCACGTGTGGTTGGATAGGGGCAATTGAACACCCCAAGGAAGTGGCAGGGAGGGGACCTAGGTGAAATCTCAGGAAGGTCCCTGAGCTTTGAGAAATTTCTTCGGGGAGATCTGTGCAAGGTTAAAAAAAAAAAAAAAGTTGGTAATTTGACTTTACAGGCATTTACTTTTCTGTGTTGGCTGTTATAAGCAGCTGCTTTTGTCTTGTGTGTGTTACAGATAAATACGATG
Source organism: Canis lupus dingo (assembly GCF_003254725.2). Lineage (NCBI taxonomy): Eukaryota > Metazoa > Chordata > Mammalia > Carnivora > Canidae > Canis > Canis lupus. The sequence continues at coordinate 4,931,114 of NC_064258.1, forward strand.
ATTACTGAACTATTTCTAAACAAATACTTCTGAGTTGCTGGGTTGTCTTTCCTCCATGTAATCATAATATTGGCCTTGTATAATAGAGTTGGCTATAAAAGGCAAGCTCTGTTGAATTTGTTAATTCCCTTTGTTATCTGAATCTGAAGCTAGAAGGTGTTGTCCCCAAGTATTTGGCGGTATCTTGGTAACAGTCACGTAAGAAACTGTAGTTGTGGGGGAAGTAATTTTTCCACTGAATTATCTTTACTAAAATGACACCTCTTAGACATGGTGACATGCTGTGCACGTCCTCCTCCAGGTGTGAAGGGCTCGTCCTTTGGGCTGCTGGGAGAGCTGCCTGATAAAAACTTGTGGGTGTCTGCTCTTGCAAAGGACCGCCTCAGCCTCATTTTTGTGTATGCCTACCCTTGAAGACTGACCAAAGGGCAGGCATGGAGGCTCCTTCAAGAGACCCAGTCTCCTACTCCCAACTCTGGATAGTTCCAAAGGGCCACTCCCAGCTGCAAAGCTCTCTGGAAACCCGTGGAGACCTTTGCTGGAATTGTAGCCTCTCTCCAATCCGCCTTTCCTTCTCTCCCTTCCATAGACAATGATCTCAAAAGCATTACTTAATAAATGCCATCCCCTGAGCACTGGATGTTATTTCTATATGTTGGCAAATTGAACACCAATAAAAAATAAATTTATAAAAAAAAAAAATGCCATCCCCTTCATGGTCATCTCAGCTTCAGTCTGCTTCCCAGACAACACAGCCTGTGACACTGTGTGCCAGGCATGGTGCATCACAGCAAACACGAAGGTGAGATTTTGGAGCGATAGAAAACTCACCTGACGTGTTTCCTTGACAAGGATCACAGTCCTGGGATGCCGGAGGTTGAATGACTCAGTTGCCTCATGTATTTTGTCCATTTTTATGGTTGCTGGAAGCAGGAAGGGACATGTAATATTGGTTATACTATCATGGCTGAAGTGGAAGTGCAAAGGCACTTTTCTGTTATAAAAAAAGATAAAAATGGCAGACTCAAGTCAGGCATAAAGTTGGTCACTGACATCTACCTTGGGCTAGTATTTCTAATTGGATAATAGAGATGACTTCTTAAGATTTAAGAGAAAATGAAATTACTGAGTAAAGCAAACATCATTCTGGATAAACCACCCACAGGTATCCTTTGCCTGTTTAATTGAGCTAATGGGTATCCACAGAAATGATTTTGGTCTTAAAATCTCAGTAGGGGGATGCCTGGGAGGCTCAGTGGTTGAGTGTCTGCCTTTGGTTCTGGGCATGATCCCGGGATCCTGGGATCGAGTCCCTCACAGGCTCTCTGCAGGGAGCCTGCTTCTCCCTCTCTTTCTATGTCTCTGCCTCTCTCTGTGTGTCTCTTATGAATAAATAAAATCTTAAAAATAAATAAAATAAAATCTCAGTAGGGACATCTCAGTAGGGACAGATAACCTTCTGATAATTACATGTAAGTAGAGTTAGATTTTTTTAGTCCTGCCCTTTTTCCCCAATAGGCTCTTGTAAAACCACCTCTTGTGTTCTGACTTGCTTTTCTTCTATTGACTTCCGTACTAGCTTTGCTCCATCTGTCAGGTCACTGCATCTACTATATAAATTATGAAAACTCACAGATGCCCTATATATTTATTTAGAGTTCTGTCATTAAGATCCATGTTCTAGCTCCTCTGACCCCCCAAAACCAAGTGCTCATATTCCTGTCCTAGTTATTTTTCCTTTTGATCTTTGTTTCTTTTTTCTTTGCATCAGCATACACATCGGTAGGACAAGGAAGAGACTGTTTCTTGTCTCTGAAAATGGAAAGTGTCATGTATCCTCCCCACTGTGGAAGCTACAATATCTAAAATTATCTTCCCAAAAACCCATATCATTTATGGTGTACCTGAATAAAATAAAAGGGGAAAATAACATTTGGTAAATGTGTTCCATATTAAGATAAAGTCTATTGGTTGAACCATTTTTTTTAATGCATTCCTTTAAGAAACTCAAATTGATTATATGAGGCCATATTGACTGAGTAATTTTATTTTCCATCTCCAACTTGTGCAATTGGAGACAATTAACTGTATGGAGAAAGATATAGATGCTAATGCACTACTCTGATACTGTCATGGCACCAACAAAACAAAACCATTTTTTCCTGGAAATGCCTGTGTAAGAATGGGTCACGTCATAAGGATGGACTTCCTGATGTACTAAAAATATATCTCTGGCAAGATTGTTAAGCTCCAGGGGCTGTCAGAGGAAAATCTTTTGGGTTATTAGTTGTTCATATTCTGACAGTAAAAAGTGTTCTCTTGAGACTTAGGGAATTCAGTGTGAGTCTGACATCACAGGACTGGATTTCTCTCCCTTAACAGACCCCGCCTGTCCCCTATGAGAAGTCAATCTTTTTTTTTTTTTTTTTTTTAAAGTTTAAGATCTTTTTTTTTTAAATTTTTTTATTTATTTATGATAGTCAGAGAGAGAGAGAGAGGCAGAGACATAGGCAGAGGGAGAAGCAGGCTCCATGCACCGGGAGCCCGATGTGGGATTCGATCCCGGGTCTCCAGGATCGCGCCCTGGGCCAAAGGCAGGCGCCAAACCGCTGCGCCACCCAGGGATCCCCGAGAAGTCAATCCTTAAGACAGGGGAGGGAAACATGAAGAATTGTGATTATATATACCACTATGTTTTCCCCACAATAAGAGGACTCATCCTCCTTTTTAAATTTCTTTTGGCACTTTTAGAATTTTATAAATGATGTCGTAACTGTAGCTTTATGATACAGATTTAGAAGAATGTTGTGATTTCTAATTTATTCCTTAGGGTAAGAATGTTGTTTTAGTGTTTTTATTTAATTACAATCCACTTACACAAACTTGGGATACCATATGAGTTTCAGATGAGGAAATGCCACCGACATATTCTAGTTGATCCATAGCAGTATTATAAAATTAAATATGCTGTATGCCTTACCTGAGCTCTCACCACCACTAGTATTAAGTGAAACACACCCACCTTGCAAATCTGGAAAGAAAGTCTGTGTTTTGACAGAGTTCAGTGAGAAGGAGCATCTTGCCTTAGCATTAAATGGTGAACCGACAGCTCTTAGAGAGAAGCAAATGCAATGAGGCCCAAGCCAACAAGGTCTGGGCACTTGCAGAGGGAAGGAGAGGCAGGAATTCTAGGTTGATAGGAATGCAATATGGGCTCACTGTCTGGGGAAAGGGAATTAGTACCATGAGGACCAATCTGCTTTCTAAAATTCTCAGGATGCGTGACCTGAGCAGCTGCACAGATTTGTACCTACAGAAAAGCTCCCTGCACAGCTACCACTGTGTGGGTGTGGGTGTGTGTTTGGAGGAGGGCTAGTCCATGCTCTGCTCATGAAGCTGTATACCCAGCTTGGGGCGGTCTCCATCTGAAGGAGAGGACAATTTCAAATTCATACCAAGTTATCATATGCAATAGTGGAGGCAGCCCTGTCATCTTCTCCTTACCCTTCCTCTCTCCTTTCCTTCTTTTCCTTCTGCCTTTCCTGCCCTCGTCCTTCTTTCCCCCTGTCTGTCCCGTTTATCAATCCTATTTCCTTCCTTATCCTCCTTCAGATGCTAAAGGGAGCATTACCTGGATATGCTGAGAAGTTGACTTTATTAATGAATCAGAGAAAAAAGAATAATAAAAAACAAGGCTTCTGGGGGCATCTGAGTGGCTCAGTGGGTTAAGCATCTGCCTTTGGCTCAGGTCATGATCCCAGGCTCCTGTTCAGCAGGGAGTCGGCTTCTTGCTCTCCCTCTGCCCTTCCCTGGCTTCTGCTTGCATGCTCTCTTTCTCTCTCAGATAAATAAAATCTTTAAAAAAAGAATAAGGCTTCTGGGGGAGGGAATGAGGAGGGAGGAATAGATAGGGTGTATTAAAATCTAGATCTGGGGATTTGGAATGGGTCCGAGTGTTTTGAGTGGACTGACATCATGGTAAAAAAACAATATTGGAGAGAGATTTTTCTAGCAAAGGTATCAAGAGTGACTTAGACCAAGAAGAGACTAGAGAGACTCATTTCAGTTTCTCATGAATGACTGAAATTGCAAGAAAATACCCATAAGGAAAGAAAGAACAGCTGAACTGCACTGGACCAAACAGAACTGGTCAGGACTACACTCAGGAAAATCAAGTGAGGGTCAGTGGGACAAGGTTATAACAAAAATCCAGTGACTGAATTCTGTAATAGAACATGTATTGTTTTACACTGTTACTGGACTTTAGTTAACTTGGAACAACTCCCCACATGAGCATGTTAAACAGGTATGGAAACAAAAACAGAATATTGCAGAATACTGGAATACCGAGTAATATTTGTGTGAATTAGGAGTACTATTAATTCCTTCCTAATTAAAAGAATGCCAATTGACAGGTTAATGGGGCAAAGGAGTAAGTAACTCAGATCTCTCTTTCAATTACAATTTCTTGTTACAAAAATTCTAATGGCAAGAGTAAAGTGAAAATTTTAGCCTCATGTGATTTAAAAGTTAGAATTCCAAGACTCAATTTTGGCAATCTGTTTCCAGCATTTTATACATGTTCTTTAATTTTATTCTTTTTCCTTATAATGAGCACACAATTAACTGAGTATTCAACTGGAGCTAAAAATTCACCATTTTTAATAGCCAGTTATTTCAATCTTTGTCTCAGTTTTATGAAGTTTAGGAGACCTCAGTTCATCACGTTTTCTACTTATCACTTTATTCTTTTGGTAAATGAATAAGGGCGAATGCAATAAATTAGTCAAATAATGAAGGAACACCACTGTGAAAATTGGCAACACTGACAAAACAGAACTGTTGGCTGTCAGGCAGTGCCAACGTAGCTCAGAATTCTTGTTTTTGAGATAATGCATGGACTAAATTCAGAGCATTGCTGGAAGTGGTTTATGGATACCAGTGCATAATAATGTGAACTAAGGTTAAAGTTTATGAAAGATGGACATACAAAATTAAAGGCCCACCCACAGTTTTTAAAACCACCCTTCCAATGAAGTTTGTAATAGTGTCTCTGTGAAGGTGATAGAGTCAGCCCACAGAAGAATCTAGAATATAAAAAGATAAGAAATATATTATTTTAAATATAGAAATTGTCATTATTTAGATTTGCCAATGCCATATACATATCCCAGGTTATATATAATATATTTAAATTGGGATATAAATATATCACACATATATATAAAACATATAATACATATATATGTGGTGTGGTGTCTCTGAAAAATGACAGCAGTAATAGGGAAAATGCTCATCTGGAGTTAATCTTAACCATAAACAAGAACTGGTTCATAATGTAAAAGTGATAGGATCTTGTGGAAGAGTGACTGGCATTCTGGAGAGTCTTAAAGAAATTGAGAGTCATACAAAGAATTGTCAGATATGTGTAATAGACTTAAATAGTGCAGAGTTTGTGGTTCCATGAAAAATATCTGGGGTATACTTCTTGTCTCCTATAGTTTTTCTGCTTCCTTTTCCATGACAAAATAGTTCTGTTTTAAATCTTCAATTACCAGCCTTAACTCAAGAGTCCTTAATATACGACCAATGACAACCATAAACACTCATCTGAGATTCAGTCTCCTATCTTCAGTTGCTTTCTGCATTATTTAATGTATTGACAAGTGCGTGGATATTGGGCTTTGGAATAACAAGATTCAAATCCCAGCTCTGCTCTGCAATATGTTGACTGTGCAACCCTTGGCTAGTGAGTTAATTTCTAAGTCTCAGTTTCTTTATCTGAACATTGGACAATACACATACATCAAAAATCTTATGTGAAGATTAGTGAAATCATATATATATATATATGTATATGTATATATGTAATGTGTATATATGAGATATATATCTCATATATACACATTTATATATCTCAACTAGAATAACACCTAACATGGTATTCATTCATTGATTCATTGATTCATTCATTCAATGTGTATCTATTGCTTACTACATGCCAAATACCATATAGGCAATAGTGATACAAAGGTAGCAGGATGGGCACAGTCCTGCCTTAACAGGGCTTAGAGACTTAGAGGTGAGATAGGCAAGCAAGAAGAAAATCACTGTAGTGTATTAATGGGATGGCAGACTCTTAAAGAGCCTTAAAATGGCTCCCAAAAGCAATGAAGTCTGCACTAAGACTAAACTGGGAATGAGCCTAATGAAGCCAGGGGCCAAAGTAGGGCAGGAGGGAAGACAACGCAGAGGAGATAATATGTGTGAAGGCAAAAGAGCTACATTCCATGCCTGAAGAACCTCGAAAGTTTAATTCTAGAATACTGCGCGCCAAGTATAGAGTAGCAAAAGTTGAGGCTGCGGTAGGAATGGAAGAGTCGTATTAGGCAGGGATTTACAAAGGAATTTATACTTCATCCTGAAGCTAATGAAAAACCAGTAACATTTTGAGCAAAGGTGACATAATTATATACTTTTTAAAAAAAAATCAATATGGATGGAGCAGACTGATGGTGAGCACTATTGGAAGTAGGGAAATCAGCTGGTTTATATTTGGCCTCATTCACTGGGTTGCCCTTCACTGTTGGTTCTCACAGATAAATCCACCCATCCCACAGTTTGTTTGGTTATCTGCTAGAGCCCTCTAAAGACTTTCTGTACCAACTGAAAAAGAATCACTCTCAGATCATGAATTCTACAGAGTTGGACCAGAGGGCCGTATTTTACTTGCCGTTTTTGTATGGCATGTCTACACAAATTAAATTCATTTCCCTTCCTATTTCCTAAATACGTATTATCTAACCACCAGTAAAGCCACGTTGTGAGTCAGCTAGTTGTGGGTAAATCCTTCAGGTACATGGATGCGATAGTAAGATGCCTGATTCTGTTCTTTTAACATCCTCCTGTTTCCCCTAAATTGTTTAAGACTATCAAATTGCTTGAAATATTATGAAAACTACTTGACTTAAACTAGCTTAATTTTCTTCGATTGCTGCTGTAACCCTTCATACAGGTAGTTTCCTTGCCATTTTATCTCAGAGTCTGCAGCAGTAATCTAAGTAGCTAGAGGCAAAGTGGAGAAAATTGATGACTACAAATATATATCGGATAGAAAACAGGATTAGGTAATAGATTGGATATTGGGAAAAGGAAAGTTAAGTGGATAGAAAAGAAAATAATATAAAGAAATACCACTGTTCAAGGACTTAATAAATACTATTTGCTCATCTATATTAGGTCATAGAGAATTGGATGTCCTAACATCACATCACAGTCAATGCATGAGTTAGATGTTTCTTTTCTAATCATCTGACATCATATCCCTCTAACTGACTTCTTTTTTAAAATCTTTTTTTAAAGATTTATTTATTTGAGAGAGGGGAGGGGACCAGGGGAGGGGAAAGAGAATCTTAAGCAGATTCCCTGCTGAATGCAGAGCCCAACTCAGGGCTTAATCCCACAACCTCTGAGATCAGGACCCGAGCTGAAACCAAGAGTCGGATGCTTAACTGACTGCACCACCCAGGTACCCCTAACTAACTGCCTTCTATTCATGGTTCTTAAGAATCAACCAGTTTAGAAATAAGGCTCTCCTGGATCCTTACATCTTCTTTTTCCTATGCATTTATTTCCCCAGTGCATTGTTAACTCATGCTTGAATCAATAGTGTAATTTTACATTTGGTCTTCCTGGTTCAGCCAAGCTGGAAGCAAACCTGAAAAAAAAATTAGTAAAGACCCTACCACCCACTTTCACAAATCTTATAGATAATTCTGTTGAGACCCACAAAAGTTAAGTGTACTGTCTAACATCATACAACTAGTAAGTTCAAAAATGACAATTATAACCAAGGAAATCTCTGTGACAATGTGGTACCTTTTCTATCACACCCCACCTGTATATTATTCTGCTTTCAGATTTATCTTCTTCAGACACTAATTTCAACACCTCAGAAGCTGCCAGTGGCTCTCCTTTGTCTGAAAATACAATCCAAATTCCATCATCAAAGGCTCTCAATTATCTGGCCTTACCTAACTGGCTCTTATTTCCCCCACTCCCAATCTCAGCTCAGACCTCTACATGTCTCTTTCCAGAATCATTCTCTCCTGCACGCACCACACTCGTTAGAGGCTATAATATTCATTTAACATGCCTATGACTCTAAAATTCTATTTTTTAATCCTTAGCACAATCTATCCTTTCCTTTCAAGTCCATTGAAGCTCCTTTCATTTTCTCCAAAACAACATTCTTTTGCTTTCTCAGCAATAATTGATCTCTAATTGAATTACTGCTTATATTATACATTTGGACAAAACAGTGTTTGTACCTTGCTAAATACTTAATAGGAGTAAATAAGTTAAAAAAAAAAAGGAGTAAATAAGTTGTCTCTTACAAATTATTTTTAAAATGCTTGAGGAGGGCAGTAATCACACCTGGCATTTCTTTTGTGTTCACGTTAGCAAACACAGTGCTCATCATTATACTACTCACCCAGCAAATACTTGTTAAATGAACAAAATGAATTTTCGCTGATATTGTTAAAGAGAAATATATTTTCAAAGCAACCCTCAATTTCTTGGCTTTTACTTGGGGTCTCAGCTCTCTGTCTCGCACCATCTACTGGCAGAAAATTTGCATTGCTGAGAGAGGGAACTAATTTTTTTTTTCCCCCAAAGCAAATCCCTGTGTCAACTAAGAGCATACTTCTTACTATTCAAATCAAACCAGCACCTCAAACAATCTTATATACTCAAGAATCCCTGGATCCTAGAATTTATATTTGGCCCCATCAAGAAGTTGTTCTCTAACACAGAGAAACAGTTTTATTATAAGTATTTATATATTTTAAATTAAATTTGGGAAATTGGCTGCTACTTTGCTTGATTTAATTTTAGAATTTATAGATATTTGTAATATACAAGTTCATCATTTGAGTTTGGCTAAAGTGCCTGTGGTTATTTGTTAAAAATTGAGTATCAAGAGCTTATTTCACAGTGTATCTGAACAGTATTTCAATTTTAAAGAATATTCAAATTACATAGTTTCACTTTGCTTGCTTTTTCTACAAATATAATGCTCCACAATTCTGAGAACAATTTTAGAGAGTATTATAGACCATTAGGCCTAGAAGACAATGTTAGTGATCGTACAGTCCCAAACACAATTTTATACACAAGGCTATTCCATATAAATCAATCTCCCCCTCCCACTTAGAAATGAACAGTACAGGGTAACATAAGTGTATTGTCTTATTATGATTTTTCTTATTACTTTCTGATCGAGTAAAACTAAAGTTATTCATTTGTTTGTGAGATACCTTCTACATTTTTAACCACCTTAGAACTCTGCCTCAAGGCATCTCAAAAGCCAAGAGTGTCATCAGGAATCTTAACAGTATTGTTTGGGAATATAAGATCAAAAATAGCCAGAAAATACATAAAAGAACATTGCTGAAAAGCACAGAGAATCAGGAAGTACAAATTCCCTAGAAATTGAAAGCCCCACCCATATGCCAAAAATGTTCCTTTTCCATATTTATTTTTCATTTTTTTCTCACACACCTGATATCCTTACCTTATCAAGTAGCTAAACTTATTTAGTATCAGCTGCATTTTCACCAATCTCTCCTCCACTTCTGTAGTTTTCAACTTTTTGTTTTCTTATTTATCTAATAGAAATCCTAGTAATGGTCCACATGGCCCCTGAGTCATTGTAAGATTTTGGTGGACTAAAAACTAATCAATGTGAACTATATGGAGAAGTTAAAAGTATATTAGAGCTTTAAGATGTTATTATCATTCCTCTCGTAACCACTAGTGACTTTGCTGTAAACCGGAAAAAAAAAAATTGTCTTTGTATACAAGATTATAGGAATACAGGGAATTATGGAAGAAAGGGCAACATTAAATCTGTCTTAAATCTGTCTGCTTGGCTGAAGCAAAAGGAGCAGAGAGGTGAACTGGAGGAAATCAGACAAACGTTGGTATTCAAGTCAGGAAGTTGAGGTGGCCTAGCAGGCCGCCTGGCTTGGCTGTTCCCAAACACGGGCCAGCTCTTGTTCTCCTTTGTTCTTTTTTTCAGTCCCAACTCAACTGACTTACCTCCCCGACTACTCCAGACGCTTTCTCTGTTGGTCTCCAGTGTCTTCAGAACTGAACACTTTTTCTCTTCTCCAAGTAACCTCCTCCCTTCAACCTACATTTCTGGGTTTATCTTGGATAAATAGGTCTCTCCATCCAGAGCCGTTTGATTTCCCCTGGGGAAAGAGAGGACTCTTGTTTACCCACCACAATGAGCCAGATTTATATATATACACATAAGCCTCAGTGTGGTTATATGAAGGAGGTCACTCGTTGACCTAGCAAGGGGAATACTCTCCATCTAAGTGCGAGTGTGTATGTGTTGATGGAGTGTAGTGTACAAATCACAGGGTCCACAGGTGAACTACAGCAGTCATCAGCTGGTCTGAAACACTGGCCAGATTAAGTCGTGGATTAATCCTTACAGACAGAAAATAGCCTACTTTGTGCCTCCCAGTGTCAGAAGCCATCTCCTCACTGTTCTGCCCTGCAGTGGTGCTCTTGACAGAAGACACTTATTCATCCTATAGGAATCATGAAGCTAGCACTCCATGATTTTCTGTGGTTATTCTAGCCCCTTCTAAGCAACAAGATAATGAAATGAACCCTTTGATGTGCAGATGTGATGTGTAAATCTATAGGCTTTAAAGGTTTCCACTGACAGAACTGGAAGTGGTAGTGAATGTCACAAAGCTCAAGTTCAGCTCTGTGCTTAGGTAGGAATCACTTGGCACAGAGCAAAGAAGACAAAATGAAGATTAGATATAGATTTTTTTTAAAAGGCAAACACAGCCAGACATCCTGAAATCCCTATAACCTAAGAATTGAGCTTAGTGTGGATGCAAAAATAAAATTTGAATATTAAATATTTGTAATGTCTCGTTTCTTTCATAGTTTTAATAATTGAACACTGAGGTCCTAGGGAATTTCTCCAAATGTGAATAACTTAAATATCATTGACCTATTTTTTAAAAACAAAACACTAAAACTCAATGTTTTCTCTCTATTGCACATAGAATCACTATATTCGTGGACATCTTAATTTGGAGCTTTATGTCATCCACTTCATAAATCTGTTTTATGTATTTTTTAAGATTTTATTTATTTATTCATGAGAGACAGAGAGAGAGAGAGAGAGAGAGGCAGAGACACAGGCAGAGGGAGAAGCAGGCTCTATGCAGGGAGCCCGACGTGGGACTCAATCCTGGGTCTCCAGGATCATCCCCTGGGCTGAAGGTGGCGCTAAACCGCAGAGCCACCCAGGCTGCCCCTGTTTTATATATATATATTTTTTAAGATTTTATTTATTTATTTATGAGAGACACAGAAAGAGAGGCAGAGACATAAGCAGAGGGAGAAGCAGGCTCCATGCAAGGAGCCTGATGTAAGACTCGATCCCGGAAATCCAGGATCATACCCTAAGCCAAAAGCAGACACTCACCCTTGAGCTACCCAGAAGTCCCATAAATTTGTTTTTTAGATCAAGCCTGGAAGTGTTGATAATTTCTTGCTAGCAAGGTCAACTATCAAGGCGTAGTAATGACTGTTAAGAGGGTATTAGGCAAGTCAGATCAAGAGGAAGTATCTCTACAAACAAGGAACCAAGATCCCAAATATAATAGAAGATCCAAAAATATAAATCTGCTGTTAAAAAAGACGATTAAAATAATGGCAACAAATTTTCCAATTCACTGTACTTGCCCAGTATAAATAGAAATTATATGAAATAAGATAGAAGGTATATATTATCTGTCCTCTTCCTCTAAGTTCAATTTTTGTCTTTGAACTATGTTAAATTTGATTTCTTCCCTTTTTATCTTAAGGATGCATACTTTGTTCCACTCATGCTTTGAGCATCAAAAAAAAAAAAAAGACTTTATTCTGCAGCTTAAATGTCATTTTGCAACTCTAATAATCTAATTAGAAGAGTCTTCTTCTATTATTCCACAAAATCTGAATTCTTGGTGTATTTTTGTGATTTCTTCCTGAACTTTTCCATCCAACTGGAAATTGTTGCTTCCCTGAACATTTTCAAGAAGACTAACAATGTGCTGTTAACATCACTAACATTGAAAAAACAATGTATTATCTTTGAAAATGTTAAATTACTGGCACATACGGGGTATTTTCCCCATAATTTATACATTCACTCATTCCACAGACTGATGAAGTACATTCCAAATCCTTAATTTAGAACCAGAGAACCTGAAGATGTATCTGAAAGCACACACAGATATCCAGACCCCAGTTAAGAGACAATGCATTGCAGTTAAAGCTACTACTTTAGGGGCTTATTTGAGGACACAAATGCACCAATGATTCCAAAAAGATACGGCACTACCTCGTTATATCTTGGTCATTGAGATTATTAGAAGCATGCCTTTGGCTTTATTTCCTCCAAATAAAAATCATTTGAGTCTATAAAAAGACATTCGTGTAAAAAAATAAGGTAGAGAACTTGAGGGTGTGAGAATATGTGAACAGTCTACAAGGAGTCTCAAGTTGAGAATCTCTGGTCCAGTTCAAGATCTTGATTTCCCCTCCATGAAAATTCTAGTTTCTACCTCACACTATCTGCCTCTGGTTGCCCTGAATTGTATCCCGCCTGCTTTATTCCCCCCATTGCTAGCTTTCTCTCCAAAGTATTAATTTATTCAGCAGCTGACTAACTATGGGGTCTTTTCTGTATCCTTTATGTCTCTACTTAAATTGCTCAACATATGGAGCACGTTTATAATCGTTGTTTCAGTCCCCAACTCTGCCAGTTCTGACATATGGATCAATTTCAATAGGTCCTTCTTCTTATTCATGTTTCCCTGACTGATGTGCTAAGATGATTGGATACCAGAGAGAATTTTCTCTTGTTTGGTGCTGAATATTGCTTTATTCCTGCAAGTACTCTGGAGCTGTGTTCTGGGCCAGTTATATTAGATGAAAACAGTTTGATCCTTTCAGGTATTGTTTTTTGGATTTGTTAGGTGGGGTAAGAGCAGTGTTGAGGATTAGAATCAAGGTTCAAGATACCCTACTACGGAGGCAAGACACTTCTGAGTACTCTCTCCAGTACCTTGTGAATCTAAGGTTTCCTATTTCCTATTGCTGGTGACAATAGGTAATATTCTTGGCTCTGAGTGCAAGGCACTGCCTCTAATCCTTTCACTGGCTTTTTTCTCTGGCCTTGGGTACTTCCCTTGTATGCATTTACTGATATCTTCATCTGGAATACACAGAGGGGAACCCTCTACAAATTTGAGGGTCCCTCTCTCTGTCTTCTTTGTGTTACTCTGTCCTACAAACTCTAGCCATCTTGATCTCCCTGGGCTCTTAGATAGGTCTCCTCAACTCAGGGACCCTGTCCTCGTGTCTAGCACTGGGACATGGGCATTCCAACCAGCAGCAAGCTGGGACAGTCCTAAGGCTCACTTCTTTTTTTCTCATCTCTCAATGATTGCTGTTCTTTGTTGCCTTATGTCCATTGTCTTAAAAACCATTGATTTACATATTATTTAGTTTTCTTGGTTTTTTTAGGTGGGCAGGTAACACTAGTCTTTATTATTCCATCTTAACTGGAAGTGGAAGTCTATTATCTTATTAAAAACTGAAGTAAAAAATAAATAAATAAATAAAAACTGAAGTCAATTAGAGTCTCGGAATCAAGGATACATAACAAAATAATTTTGTTCATAAATTGTACGTACTCCTCACTGCATCAATTAGTGTACAGGCTAAGATATTATAACAAGTGAATAAAAATTCATGCTACACGAGGTCATTTAAGACATTGATTTAGGACATGCCTCTTTGAGTCCTGTCTCTAGCCAGCCAGCCATATTTCCTGCTAACGCTTTAGGATTTCAGTTACTAAAAGGAAGATGGGAAAAAATGATGCCAAGGACAATAAAAGTTTTGGCCACAAACACTAAGAAAATTAATGTAAGTGTCTAATATTCTGTGTATACTTTATTTTATCTTTTGTTAAAAATACCTAAAATGGTTTTAGAGTTTGGGGAGAGGTGTAATTTTAAAAACTCTCAGGATTATAACAAATAATTAACATACTCAAAGATTTTCAATTAATCTATACTTATTCCTCACTTGAGTTTAACACTAGGCTGCTTTGGGATTTTTCTAAAATTTTGTAAAATACTCATTTAAAATATAAAGTAAATGCTTCACTGTGAATTTTCTATATCTGTTGTGATTTTAAAAATAGATGAATGTGTAGGAATTCTCAACCTTCTGTTTTCTTTTGATATGCCATTGTACACTATTCATTGACTAAATTCTTCAGGCCTGGTAACCTAACAAGTAGCTTCTCTTATCACTAGGTCCTGGACAAAATGAATCAAAGCACGAAAACTCATATAAGGCTGATTTGGGTCCACTACCCTCTCATTAATTTGATGAATTATATGAATATTTCAAATGTCAGAAGACCTATATATGTAGGTATATTAGTCAACATAAGAAAACAATTTAAAGATACCTCATGAGTGTATGGAAAGAACAGTTCTATAGACAGACGGTACCCATGGCAGACAGAACTTTGATTTTCCTGTTACACGTTTGGAGAGGGCTCCCTGGCTGCATAACTGGAAACCTAAGGTTTGGTTCTTGTTCTTCCCTTCCACTCATGTCTTCTCAGTATCCAACCAAGGACTCCACTAGGTTCAATAACATCAGCACCTAGATTCAAGAAACCATTGGTCTTTTTTATTTTATAGAAAGCCTCCAAGGGCATTTTATCCCTTTTTTAATATCTTGAGAGAGCTGGTCAATTCATGGCAGCAGATTTCCACATTTTTAACTTTCTAACAGCACAGGGAAGGGAGGTAGTTCTCCTTTAAAAAAACAGTAGGATTTAAAACCAGAAAGGTGCACTTACAATTTTCTATTCTATCTCAAATTTATGAATCATATTTTTGTAAGAATGTAACTATGGCACTATTCTTAATATATGCTTTTAAAATCTCACAATGATGCTGAATTCTAAATGGAGATGTGTGTTTTAAAAGCTTTAGGGTCCAGGGTGGGGAGCTAAAATGGCCAGGGAGTAGAAGGACCCTAGGCTTGCCTCAACCCTCGAACACAGCTAGATAATTACCAAACCATTCTGAATACTCGAGAAATTGACCTGAGGACTCTTAGGACAACTGTACAATTAGAGGGAGAAAAGAGGCCACTGCATGAAACATAGGAAGTACAGAGAGATATCTCTCCTTGGGGGAGGGGGGAATGATCATAGATGCTGTAGAGAGGAGGAAGCCCTGGTTGCAGAGAAAAGACTAGAGAGAGTGGAGTGCACAGGGAGTAGCACAAGAGGAATACTTGCCCAGAGCCATGGGCTGGGAAAAGGAGAGGGGCTGAATTTCGTGAGTTTTTGCAATCAGTGGGATTCAAAGACTGGAGTTTCAGAGGTCTGCAGTATGGCTGTGATAGAGAGCTAAGGATGCCATCCTAATCCTGGAACAGAAGCAGGCAAACAATCCCAAGGCAGACTGCATGATCTGAGGATCGCTTATGGGGCACGAGGAGAGAGAGACTCTTCATACTTTTTGGAGCACATCTAATAGAGGTGGCATTGCCTCTCTGGGGACAAAAGAACCATTGGGTGCTATTTCCTTCCCCCACCCCTCAGCATGGGTGCAGAGACACCTGCCGAGGGCAGCTAACTCAGACATTGGTGGTTTAGCCTGCTTCCTCCTAATCCCATGCCCCTGCACTCTGGTGCAACTGCCCTTTTGGGTCAAACCTGCATCTGTCCCAGTGCAGGCAGACCTTTTCCCAAAGGTCAAGTGCAGGTCCCCACCATACCAGGTCCTAAAGTTTAGAATTTTAAAAGTCATCAGGCCTGACTAGTGCAGAGCCCAAGGTACACTTTGCCATTTGCTTGTCACCAGGCAAGCAAGTGACCCAGAGGCAGACAGTATGAAATCAGTTATCTGAAAAATGTGATGGTGTGTGCACCAGGGGAAACTGCTCACTCCTCTGAAAGTGCTCCCATAAGAGCACCAAGCAGAGACTCCTCTCTCCAGGGACAAAGGAGCTGGCTGGTGCTATTTCCCTCCCCGATGCCTCAGCATAAGCCAACTTCAGTAAAACAGCACAGCACCAACATTGGCTGCCTAACCTGCTTATACCAAGTCCTGCCCCCCTACACGCTGCTGGTACTGCTTTTCTAGGGCAAGTCTGCCTAACTATGAACACAGAGGGCCCCTCCCCAAGAAGACCAGCACAAACCCCTGCACAACCACATCTATTGGCAATAGAGATTTTCAAAGCTTCATTTCTAGTGGAAATAGCATGAGATCTCTTTTAGTGAGCAGACCAGAGTACACCTAGTTAAATCTCAGCACACTCTCAGATCCAAACATACCCCACTACAGGCAAGGAGAAATCCTGCAGAGGACTGACCTGAGCAACAGACAGAGCAGCCATAACACAGCAGCAGAGTGCACATAGCACACACCAGAGACACTTTCTGAAGCACCAGGCCCTGGACATTATATAACCTTCATAAAGCCATTACTCTCAGGATCAGGAACATAACTGGCTTTCCTAACACAGAAGAAGACAGAGACCTAGGCAAAATGCCAAGATGGAGGAACTCATTCCAAAATAAAGAACAGTAAAGTCATGACCAGGGATCTTGTTAAAACAGGTATAAATAATATACCTGATACAGAATTTAAAGCAACAATCGTAAGGATACTGCCTGGGCTTGAGAAAGGCATAGAAGACATCAGGAAGACCCTTACTGCAGAGACAAAGGAGCTAAAAATGAATCGGGCTTAAAAGAAAAATGCAGTAACTAAGATTCAAAACTGACTGGATGTAATGATCACAATGATAGAAGAAGCTGAGGAATGAATAAGTGATGTAGGAGACAGAATTATGGAAAATAATAAAGCCAAAAAAGGAGGGAAAGAAAAATCTTGGATCATGAAAGTAGACTTAGGGAACTTGATGGCTCTATAAAGCATAATATTTCTATCATAGGAGTCAAGAATAAAATAGAGAAAAGAGGCAGTAGGCTTATTTGAGGAAATGATAGCTGAAAACTTCTGTAATCTGGGGAAGGAAACACATATAGATCCAGGAAACACAGAGAACTCCTATCAAAATCAACAAAAGCAGGGCAATGCCAAGACATATTGTAGTTAAATTTGTAAAATATATAGAGAAAAAATCCTAAAAGCAGAAAGACAAAAGAAGCCCTTAACTTACAAGGGAAGACCAGTAGGGTTAGCAGCAGATCTTTCCACAAAAACTTGGCAAGCCAGAAGGGAGTGGTGTGCTACATTCAACATGTTGCATGGGAAAATTTGCAGCCAAGAATACCCTATGCAGCAAGGTTATAATTCAAAATAGGAGAGAGAAAGAGTCTCTCAGACAAAAACTAAAGAGTTCATGAACACTAAACCAGCCCTGCAAAAAATATTAAAGAAGACTCTGAGTGGGAAAGAAAGACCAAAACCAACAAAGAGTAGAAAGGAACAGAAAAAATTTCCAGAAACAATAAACAAGTAATAAAATGGCGCTAAATACATATCTACCAAGAATCACTCTGGGGGGACTTTGGTAGCTCAGTCAGTTAAGTGTCTGCCTTCTGCTCAGGTCATGATCCCAGAATCCCAGGATTGAGCCCATGTTATGGTCCTTGCTTGGTGGGGAGTCTGCTGCTCTCTCTGCTCCTCTCCCTGCTCATGTGCTCCCTTTCTTTCTCTCTCTCTCTCTTGCACGTGCGCATAAGTAAAACCTTTTTAAAAGGTTTACTCTGATTGTAAATGGACTAAATGTTGCAATCAAAAGACGTAGAGTGTCAGAATGGATTAAAAAAAAAAAGACCCATGTATATGCTGCCTACAAGAGACTCATTTTAGACTTAAACGCTTGCAGATTGAAAGTAAGGGAATGAAGAAACATTTATCATGCAAATGTATGTCAAAAGAAAGCCAGAGTAGCAATACTTATATCAGGCAAACTAGACTTTAAGCCAGACTGTAATAGATGAAGAAGGGCACTATATCATTATAAAGGTGACTGTCCAACAGGACGAACTAACAATTGTAAATACTTATGCCCCCAACTTGGGAGCACCCAAGTATATAAAACAATTAATAACAAACATAAAGGAACAATAAATAATAGTAGGGGACTCTATTACCCCACTCACATCAATGGATAGATCATCTAAGCAGAAGATTCACAAGGAAACAATGGCTTTGAATGACACGCTGGACCAGATGGACTTAACAGATATATTCAGAACATTTCAGCAGAATACACATTCTTTAAAGTGCACATAAGACAGTATCCAGAATAGATAATATACTAGGTCTCGAATCAGCCCTCAACAAGTACAAAAAGATTGAGATCACACCATGCATCCATTATAACTACAAAATTATGAAACTTGAAGTCAATCACAAGAAAAAATTTGGAAAGACCATAAGTACATGGAAGGTAAAGAACATCCTATTAAAGAATGAATGGGTCCACCAGGAAATTAAAGAGATTAAAAATACATTGGAAATGAATGGAAATGAAAACACAGTGATCCAAAACCTTTGAGATACGGCAAAAGCAGTCCTAAGAGAAAACTATATAGCAACACAGGCCTACCTCAAGAAGCAAGAAGAGTCTCAAGCAACTAACCTTTATACCTAAAGGAGCTAGGAAAAAGAACAAATGACACCTAAAGCCAGAGGCAGAAGAAGAGAAATAATAAAGATTTCAGCAGAAATAAATGTTATAGAAACAAAATAAATCAATGAAACCAGGAGCTAGTTCTTTGAAAGAATTAATAAAATTGATAAACCCCCTAGGCAGACTTATCAAAAGGAAAAAAAGAAAACACCCAAATAAATAAAATCACAAATGAGAGAGAAGTAACAATCAACACTACAGAAATACAAATATAAGAGAATATTATAAAATAAATGATATGAAAACAAATTGTGCAATTTGGGAGAAATGGATAAACTTCTAGAAACATAAACTACCAAAATTGAAACAGAAAGAAACAGGAAACTTGAACAGACTGATAACCAGCAAAGAAATTGAATCAGTAACCAAAAATCTCCCCCAAAAAACAAAAGTCCAACTCCAGATGGCTTCGCAAGGGAATTGTACCAAAGATTTAAAGAGTTAATACCTGTTCTTCTCAAATTACAAACAATAGAAATGGAAAGAAAACTTCCAAACTTATTCTATGAGTCCAGCATTACCCTGATTCTAAAACCAAAGATTCTACTAAAAAAGAGAACTACAGGGGCACCTGATGGTTCAGTCAGTTAAGTATCCCACTCTTGGCCTCAATTCAGGTCATAATCTCAGGGAGGAGATCCAGCCCTCCAGAGATTCTCTCTTCCTCTCTCCCTGCCCCCCACTTGTGTTTATGCTTTCTCCCTCTCTCTCTCTTAAAAAAAAAAAAGATAACTACAGGCCAATATCTCTGATGAATATGAATGCAAAAATTCTCAACAAAATGCTAGCAAATAAAATCCAACAGTGCATTAAAAGAATCATTCACCGCTATCAAGTGGGATTTATTCCTGGGCTGCAGGGGTGGTTCAATATCCACAAATCAATCAACATGATACATCACATTAATAAAAGAAAGGATAAGAAAACCATATGATCCCCTCAATAGATGCAGAAAAAGCATTTGACAAAGTATAATATCCATTCATAATAAAAATCCTCAACAAAATAGGGATAGAGGGAACATACCTCAACATAATAAAAGCCATATACCAAAAACCTACAGCTAATATCATCCTCATTGGGGAAAAACTGAGAGCCTTTCCTCTAAGATCAGGAATAAGGGATGTCCACTCTCACTACTGTTGTTCAATGTAGTATCGGAAGCCCTAGCTTCTAAAAGCAGACAACAACAACAACAAAAATAAAAGGCATCCAAATCAGCAAAGAAGAATCAGCACATCACCAAAGAAGAAATCAAATTTTCACTATTTGAAAACAACATAATATTTTTATAGAAAACCCAAAAATCTCCATTATAAAATTGCTAGAACTAATATATGAATTCAGTAAAGTCACAGGATACAAAATCAATGTACAGAAATCTATTGCATATCTATACACCAAAAATGAAGCAACAGAAAGGGAAATCAAGGAATTGATCCCATTATGATTGCACCAAAGACCATAAGATACCCAGGAATAAACCAACCAAAGGGAAAAAGATCTGTACTCTTTTCCTCTTTGGTTGAAAACTACAGAACACTTAAGAAAGAAATTGAAGATGATGCAAAGAAATGGAAAAAAAAAACATTCCATACCCAAGGATTGAACAAGCAAATATTGTAAAAATATCTATACTTCCCAAAGCAATCTCTACATATCATGCAATCCCAATGGAAATACCACCAGCCTTTTTCCCAGAGCTGGAACCAACAATCCTAAAATTTGTATAGAATTGCAAAAGATCCCAATAGCCCAAGCAATCTTGAAAAACAAAAAGCAAAGCTGGAGAGTCATCACAGTCTTGGACTTCAAGTTATACTTCAAAGCTGTAATGATCAAGACAGTGTGGTACTGGCACAAAAACAGACACATAGGTCAATGGAACAGAATAGAGAACCCAGAAATGGAAACTCTATGTTGACAAAGCAGGAAGAATATTCAGTGGAAAAGAGACAGCCTTTTCAACAAATGGTGTTAGGACAACCAAACAGCCACATGCAGAAGAATGAAACTGGACCACTTTCTTATATCATACACAAAAATAAATTCGAAGTAGATGAAAGACCTAAACGTGAGACAGGAATCCATCAAAATCTTAAGGACAGCAACCTCTCTAACATTGGGCATAGCGCTTCTTACTAGATACATTTCCTGAGGCCAGGGGAAACTAAAGCAAAAATAAAGTATTGGAATATCCTCAAGATTAAAAGCTTCTACACAGTGAAGGAAACAATCAACAAAACTAAAAGACAACCTATGGATTGGAAGAAGATATGTACAAATGACATATCTGATAAAAGATTAGTATCCAAAATCTATAAAGAACTTCTCAAACTCAACACCTAAAAAATAAATAATCCAGTTAAGAAATGGGCAGAAGACATGGATAGACATTTTTCCAAAGAAGACATCCAGATGGCTGACAGATGCATGAAAAGATGCCCAACATCACTCAGAATAAGAGAATACAAATCAAAACCACAATGAGACACCACCTCACACCTGTCAGAATGGCTAACAGTAACAACACAGGAAACAACAGATGCTGGCGAGGATGTGGAGAAAGGGGAACCCTCTTACACCGTTGGTGGGAATGCAAACTGGTGCAGCCACTCTGGAAAACTGTATGGAGTTTCTTCAAAAAGTTAAAAATAGAACTACCCTATGACCCAGCAATTGCACTACTAATTTTACTCATAGAATACAAAAATACTGATTCAAAAGGATATATGCACTCTGCTGTTTAAAGCAGCATTGTCAACATTAGCCAAACTATGGAGAGAGCCCAAATGTCCAATGACCGATGAATGGATAAAGAAGATGTGGTATATGTATACAATGGCCATAAAAAAGAATGAAATCTTGGGGCACCTGGGTGGCTCAGTCAAGCATCTGCCTTTGGCTCAGGTCATGATCCCAGGATCCTGGGATCAAGCTCCACATCAGGCTCTTGGCTCAGTGGGGAACCTGCCTCTCCCTCACCTACCTACTCCTGCTTGCTGTCTCTCTCAAATAAATACATAAAATCTTAAAAAAAAAAAAAAAAGGATGACACCTTGCCATTTGCAGTGACACGGATTGAACTAGAGAGTATTATGTTCAGCAAAATAAGTCAAAGAAAGACAAATACCAAGTGATTTCACTCACATGTGGAGAGTAAGAATCAAAACAAATGAACACAGAAGGGATAAAAACTCTTAATGATATTGAACCAACGAGGGTTGCTGGAGGGGAAGTGGGAGGGGGATGGGATAAATGGGTCATGGGCATTAAGGGAGGACACTTATTGTGATGAGCATTGGGTGAGGTATGGAAGCGTTGAATTAACTATATTGTACACCCGAAACTAATATCACACCATATGTTAATCCCTGAAATTTAAATAAAAACTAAAAAAAAAAAAAAAGACATTTCTCCCAGAATGTTCTTGGGCATACTAGAACAGGGGAGGGCAGAAGCCTTGAAAGATAAAATTTCTTCATAATACAAGATGGATAGGTGCCAGGGGGTGTCAGAGAGAAACTCTGGAGTTGAATTCTTATGAGGAAGAATATAACTAAGGAAGTGGATGGTGGATATAAAACTAACAAACTAAATCACTGAAATAAAATTTTGTACTTACTTGATACGCTTTAGGTCTGGGGGAGGTACAGGAGAAGGACATTTTAAAGTTTGTGGAGGGGGAAATAAGTTTGCTCTGTCGTTGTAAGCTTTCTGTGGCAGAGATCTTGAATGATTAATAAAGAAGAGTCACCACCTGGATTTAGGGAATTTAAGCAATAGCATAGACACATCCCCTTGCCACATGCTAGCTAAGTCCATTTCCAATGTAATTCAGGCCATTATTATAGCTAAATACTGTCAAGATAAGCTGTTTCATGTCCCGTGAGAGTGAGCGTACACCGGCTTGTTAGGAGACGAAACTGCCTCAGCTTTATATTTCACATCAACTTTTTGTACCGCTGTATTGTAAACCCCTAAGGGTCTCCACTCTTCCAATTTTGTATGATTTTCACATCAAACCAGACTTACATTTACACATGAGTGCAGCAAGGCAATAGCACCTAATGAGCTAAGCCTTAGCTTTGAAATCTGCCATCCTGGCTCCTGCACTTACAAACTCTGTGATGTTGGATAAATTACGTAACTTCTCTGATGCTCCATTTCTATTATCAGTAAAGCAGGGGTGATAGTCGTTCAGTAAGTAAATAAATATTAACTGAGTGCAGGTCTGTGTTGGATACTAGAGAAGGAACAATCAACAGAATAGATATGCCTGCTACCCTGAGAACTTTATAAGTGGGCCGGTTGTAGCATCAGATTTTGTTTCTTTAAAAGGATTTTATAAATCTTAAAGTGACACAATAGGCAGAAAATTCTTAGCAGAGTGACTGGTATATAATTGTTCAAAAACATGCTGTTTTAATGTGGGTTTTTTTAATCCTTTAAAATTTCATGTTATTTACATTCATTTAACAGAGAGCGTTGTGTTTTGATCACTACTTCCTTCACATGGCTAAAAAAAAAATAGCTACTTCTATAACATTGGTTTCAGACGTACCAAGGAAGCCCATATAGAACTAAAATACTCTTACCAGCTTGATGCTAGACCTTAACAAACGTTCCAAACCCAAAATCACATCTCAGTTATGGGCAACAGTATGTTCTGGGGGAGTAAGTGAGCTACATACTAGAGGGAAGATGTGTTTAGCTTAGGTTTTGGAGAAAATTGAAATTAATACATTTTATAAAGTGAAATACTGTGGAGCTTGAAGGTATGTGTTTTTATAAAGTGAAATACTGTGGAGCTTGAAGGTATGTGTTTAAATATGAATCAAGTTGTATGTTATGACTTGAGAGGCATCTCAAGCTTATTCTTTTTTTTTTTTTTTTAAGATTTTATTTATTTATTCATGAGAGACACACAGAGAGAGAGGCAGAGACACAGGCAGAGGGAGAAGCAGGCTCCATGCAGGGAGCCCGACGTGGGACTCGATCCTGGGTCTCCAGGATCAGGCCCTGGGCTGAAGGCGGCGCTAAACCCCTGAGCCACCCAGGCCGCCCCATCTCTAGCTTATTCTAAACGTGTGCTGCCAGGAGACAGGATACCTAGTTGCTTCCAAATACTGGAATTTTTACTAAGGTTTTTGTAGATATTCAAAGTAAAGGACTGAACTTGGGGTGGAGTAATGATTAGAAACCAACACATTCATTGAAGTCGAGTCTGTGTCTTTCAACCATAAATGCAAATTGTGAACCATCACTGCTTCCCCCACCAAGCCGCTGTCATGTTAAACTCTCCCCAGTCATCTGGAATGCAGTTCACAAAAACTGTAGCATAAATAACCACATTTACATTTAAGTTGTTACTTTTCAGCTGAGGAAAGCGACCACAAGTGTGCCTCTACCTCTTTACACTGACTGGCAGAGAGACACAACAGAGACATCATCACTGTCCCAAAGGCAGAGCACGGTCAAGTTTAAGCTTATTTGAGAAATTTACTTTGAATATGGTTACCCAACCAATGCTTTTTTTATCTAGTTTACTAGGTCAGGATTTCAGCTTTCTTATGAGCACTCAGAGGGATTTCTGAGACAGTAACTGAGTATACAAGTATTTCCCCCCAGGACATTGCCTAGCTTTCCTGTAATTAAAGCTGATTCTTTTTTTAAAGGGAGAATCATATTTCTGATTTTATATTTTCCTGCATCAAAGAAGGGACGTATAATGTTTGTCTTCCACAGGGGAGCATAAGCGGAGAAGTAAACACAGGGAAGGCTTTACATCCCAGCCCCTGGGAGAAATTCAGCAAGGGCTGTGAATAAGGGGGTCAGTCATTTAAAGGCTGAAGCCACCCAGGAATTAATTACATCCCATGTAAGCAAGCTATCTGGCTGCTGCCGCGGTGTTTCATTATCTCTTGGTGCATCTTCCTAATGCAACTGAATTAAGAATATCGTTCCGTATCCAAACATTCCAGGTGGGAAGAAGTGCTCTTAACGATTCTTCTTTTCTCTCTTCAGCTCTGCTGTACCTGAAGGATGCATGTGGCAGCAGTGTCAGGCCACATGGTGATTCTCCGTGATGGCATTCCTCCCTTAGATGGGTAGATATATAGGGAGGAGATAGAGATCAAGCTTTGAAAAGCACCCCCAAAACCTTAAAAATCAGTGAAGCGGGGGCAATATGCAACCCTCCGGCAATATCTCATAAAATCAGCTCAGAGGCTTCTGGTAGATGTGCTGACACTGTCCAAAGAGTTGAGGTTCAGATTCCCTCCGAGAGAAATGTGATGTCCGTCCTTAATGCTGGATAACTAATTACTGTATCATGGAATCAACCGAAAACAAGTTATGCTGGAAATAAATGGAAGAAGCCCTGAGGACATAGATCCATGGGAGTAGCAGCACAGAGAGCCTTGTGCCTGCTTCACAGCAAGTGCTAGCCTCACACAGGTGGCATCCAGAGAGAAGCACGCGCCACAGGTGAAGGCTTGAGCTGGTGGTGGGCATAAATCTAGCATACCCTCTACTCTTTTTGTGACCTTAGGTAAATTGCTTATTCCTGTAAACTCCACCTTGCTCATCTCTGCCATATGGAAATTAAACCTACTTCAAGTGGCCATAGCCCTTTGAAAGAGGTGATGCTTAAGAGATCTGTAAATAATTCGCCCCCAGATCGTGTTAGTTGCCTTCATTAGTGTTACTCTTGGTGGGGGGAGGGAGAAGCACTCACCAGAGATGCTGGGTGTAGCTCTCGCGGAAGGGGAGGCTCCTCAACACCCCTGAGGCCCTCCAGTGATCTCTGCAGTCCTCAGAAGACTAATGTCTGTACTCTAGCTCAGAGCAAGAAGGATGGCCAGCCCCAGCCTATTAAATGCTCCGATCCCCACTCCGATTCATAAGAAAAGCCCATCAGGATTTTTTACCCAGAAAAAAAATCTGGATCTCATCCAAGCACCCAAAGTTTTGGTTCTCCCTTTTTCAATTCATAAAATGTGTTTAATGCTTATTTAATGGCAGAGCTGAAAAACACTACAAATTGGCCCAGAAATTGAGAACTATGAATGCACCATGTAATTTTCTTACATTTTAAATGGTTTCCTTTCTCTTCTCTTCCTTGAAGAGAAAGTGAATGCAAAAAAAAAAAAAAAAAAAAAATTTACTGAAATGGGCAAAACTTAAACCTCCAGCATTAAAAATTTTACAGTAGTGGAGCGGTAATCTTATGATATATGGTCTAGTCATATTAAATATAATTTCTAAAATAAAGAATTCTGTATCAATCTAAAAAGTGAAAATTTTGAATTTTCTAAGTACTGTGCATTGAAAATGTGAGCTTTTTTTTTTTAAGTTTTTATTTATTCATGAGAGACACACAGAGAGAGACAGAGATACAGGAAGAGGGAGAATCAGGCTCCCCGTGGGGAGCCTGATGCAGGAATTGATCCCAGGACTCCAGGATCCTGACCTGAGCCAAAGGCAGACAGACACTCAACCACTGAGCCACCTAGGTGCCCTGAAAATGTGAGCTTTTTTTTTTTTTTTTAATGTGAGCTTTTAAGGTAAATTTAAAACTATAGATTTAGACTGACCTCATGCTTCCAAATTGGAAGTCAAAACAATTGATTGCAAGCATTCCCGTGTTCTAACATCTGCTTCTTCACAATTTCCATATCCATACATTTAATGCAATGTTTTCTCTTACCCAGTACAGTTAACCTGTAGGAGCATTACCAAGTTGTTTCAAATCTCTGCAAAAGACTATGTTCCAAGCATCTCAGTCACTTTCAAACATAGGAGTTTGAAGCAGTTCAGAAACTGCATGTTCAGAAAATGGTATGTGGAAAAGAAATTCAAAATGAACAGAATTTAAGATTGGGGAAGAATTTCAGCTTCTTCATATATAAAGCAAACCTTGCCTATGTATATTAAAATTGCAAAAACAGGTTTTCTTCCCCCCTGCAATTGTAGAGTTGCCATCTGTTAAAGTCAAATTTTAATAGGGTACACATAATAAAACTAATTTTGAGTGTGTACTGATAATACTGTGAATAGCAAAATATGATCAAGTTCTAAATGATCAACTTATTTATAAAGCAAACCTAAAGGGAATTATTTCTTTAATTACAACAGAGAGTTGGCAAACACCTAGAATAAAATAATATCAAGTCCCTGGAGTAATTAGAATGTTGATACAACGAACTATTGACTAAAGATGATAGTTCCTGATTTACCCTGATGCGGTGAAGATTTCATCTAATTATAAAAAGTAAGATACAGGATTTATGAAAACTGTTTATAGGAGAAGTGGGGTGAGATAAAAGCTGCTTGTTGATAAAGACCCAGCATTGCTGTCTTCGCTTCTTTCTCGCACCTATCACACTGACGTGCAGGGTGAACTTTCACCAAATGTTAGTTATAATAAACCAAATTTGGGGTTGCTAAAAACCAGCTGCTGAGATGTTTGAGAGCATATTAGGCTACAGTGCTGGGGTACAAGATAGATATTGTAGATCAGGGTCAGGCAATACGTCAGCTTCTATAATATATCTGGAGAAGAGAGATAATTAGATGGATATTCACAGGCTTTTTACTCATTTATTTATTCAGCCATTTAAAACAAATATTTACCAAGCTCACCAGTGTTCCAGAAAATATCCTCAGTCCCAGACACTCAGCAAGCATCAGGTTAGTCTTTGATCTCCAGGATCTTATAAAGTCAAAGCTTCACCTGTGCTCTGGCCACCTAAGCCGACGGGTGTCCTGAGAGAACAGGAGTGGTGAAATTTCTACTCCTAGATCTAATGTCATTCCTTTGCTTGGAATCCTCCAAGGTTTGCCCACAGTTTTAGAATAAAGTTCAGACTTCTTGGCGTTGCTTACAAAGCTCTCCTTCAGCCTCCCTCTGCATACCTCCTGACCTCAGTTATGTTCCCTCCTTTCACACTCTGAGAGCATGAATGAGTTATTTTGTTCCTCAAAAGCCTCTGCCCATGCTGCTCCCTTCCTCTGCAATGCCTCTCCCTGAATTCTTTACTGGAAAAATTGTATGGATCCAATTGCTGTTTCAATTCCTGATTTCAGTGTCTGCTTCCCATGGAAGAGAGCATATGTGCACATACACACGCACAGGCACACGCACACCCCACATCCAAACATATACCATTGCCTTTTCTGGTGCTCTTATGCTGAGCCTTTGTAATCCTGGAGCATCTTCAAAGTGCCTATCATTTAGGTTTGCAACCATTGGCTGTTTTGCCTCAACAAAGTTGCAAGAGGAAGTTGATCTTATTGAATGTTATATAAATAGCACTTACTAATTCATCCGGCCACTAACAGTTTCTCAATAGAAATCCTTACGTTATAACAGATGCCAAAAATACCAAGAGATGATTCTGGAAATGAAGACATTTCAGAAATGAAATAAGATCCTTAGGTTCTTGACCCTATGTATTTCAATTCGACCTTTTTCTGTCTTTCTGCCTTTTTACAACTTTGAGTTAAATATTTCCATAAGCCGTATCTGTATAAGCTGTGACATAATTTGACCCAAATTTAGAAAGAGACCAGATATTTGTGCAAAAGTCATAGAGTAAGAAAAGCAGAGATATTTGATGCTCAGTGAATCCTAAATGTAGTCTCTTCTATCCTCAGTGCTGAGGGAGGGTTCTAAGGGAACTGCCCGAGTTTCTTTGGTCACTCCAAAAAGGAAAGCACAAACATTTTCTACTGAGTTGCTAAAAGTGCCTCCCTGCATAGGTTTGAATGAAAAATAACAAGTTGGAAAGCTCAGAGATATGGTGTGGTGAAAGAAAAAAGTGGTGAAACCCTAGAGATTGATTTACTTTAGATGAACCATTCTTAATATCTCCTTTGTGTTGCATAAATTCACAAGAATGTTATTAATTGAATAGAGTTGATCGTTTCTGTGATTTTTTTTTTCAGCAGTAATAAATGTGGCCCAGAGCTAAATTAAGACGTCCTTCCACTACTTTGGGCATAGCATTTTTTCTGAACAGCTGGTTTCCGTTAATAGGCATATCCTTCCTGCCAGAGCAAGCAAATTTGTAATCCCCATCATGCTGGCTGTGTAACTGCCCCAGAGCACATAATCACAGAGTACGTTCCTGTTGCTTTACAGGGATTTTTTTCTTTCAAAGTTGTACTTTGGGGAGACACACCATCTATTTTGTACTCTGGTTTCATGCCTTTCTTTAATTATAGCATCTGATATTTATGGTAAGGAGAAGGAAATACAACTAAAGGTGTACAATTACCTGTTTAAAATATGTGAGCTCACAAATCCTCAAAGTATAAAAAGTTCTCTGAGATGCTATAGACACATATTTCAAATCACAGAAGCATCTCTTACCACACAATTAGGAAATATTTAAAAAACAGGCTTTGGCCATACTATATTCAAGATTTAGCAAGCTCTGAAATGCCCTGATCAGGAGGGAAATGACTGCCTGATGATAACCCCAAAGTTAGTATTAGGGGTATTTGGCAATGCAATAAGATTTGGATTTTTGAGTTGTACTTGGTTTTATTTTTTCATTTTAGGCACTGATTCTATTCCTGATTTAGTAGTGGGAAAGCAATAATTGGGCTTAATACTCAGTTCACCCAGTAAATCAGATCATGGTTGATCCATAATTTCTGTTTGAGTTGACTCTCGTGGGGATCCATGTATGTTTAATTTGAAATATTTACAATTTAATTCAGAATGTACAGTTATTTGGAAAGAGAATGGGTAGATTACCTTTTCCACATGTGAAAGGAAAACTCATGTAAACAGTTTGAAGGTAAATATTTCATCTATTGAAGTGCAAGTAAAAATGTTTTCTATCACTTAAGCATAAATAAAATACACGATGTGATTTTTAAAGTATATAGGAAAAGGTTTCTTTTCAAAATTTCCTCAAAGGTTGGAAAGAGAACTGAGATGAGTTTAATCAGGAAGTGTAGGTAAGATCAGGCAGGAATAAGTGGGGAAATCATGCACGGTGATGAGACTGAGGCAAATGATTTCAAGATGGATTTACTTGGTGCCCACCCCTGAATGAGTCAGCCCCAGAATGTGGTCTCCTGGTGGGGATGCAAAAGACCCTGTTGGACGTGAAGAGGACACTTTCTAAAGATAATTTTAATTGACAGGAGGAGAAAATAGGCCTGAATTCATATTATCTAATAATATTCAGAAAAAAGAAAAAATCCAAAGAAGTGGGAAGAAATATAATTAAGTCAACACTTGTATCCAGAGACTTTTCAACAAAACAATTTCAATATCAGTTTATAAGTTGCCATTCTTTTCAAATATGCATGGGACTTTAATCATAATCAACAAATTCTGGGATATTAAACAGAATTATATAGATTGTATTCTCTGATCACAGAGAAATAGGTTAAAAAATCAACAGTAAGTAACTATTTAGAATCTCCATATGTTTAGAAATATACAGGCACAATAGCAAATATATCCCAACACATTTGAAAAGTTATATAAAATGAAAAAAATTTTAGAAAAACACAATTACAAACACTGGTGCAAAAATAAATAGAAAATCTGAATTGTCCAATGTCCGTTCAAGACACTGTTCCCATGATTAACTCTAGGCCACCATGAACACTCTAGGCCAAAATGGTGTCATCAGTGAATTCCACTAACATTTAGGGAAAAATAATTCAACTCCTGCACAGATTCTCCCAAGACAAAAAAAAAAAAAAAAAAAAGAGGGAGCATTTCTCAATTTATTTTAAAATTTCAGCAGGGTCTGAATATAAAAACTGACAGAAATATTGAGTAAAATACTGGCAAATCAAATCCAGCAAATATAGGAATAAAGCATTAAAACCAAGATTGGATTTGCTCCAAGAATACAATGGTGTTTTGATATTAAAAGGCTCCAAATAACTTGCTACACTATGAAAACAAAAGAGAAAAAATATGACCATCTCAACAGTCGCAAACAAAATATTTGATAAATTTCAATATCCGTTCATGCCAAAAGCAAAAATAAAATCTTATTAAACTACCCAAGAAGGAAATGTCCATATGTAGAAACCAATTTCAGGTTAATTTTATGTATAATTACAAAAGGTAAATAATAAAACTTCTAGAATTGGAACCTAAAGGATAAGATCCTGTCATTCTGTAGGAATAGGGCAAGTTCTTAAACCAAATCTCACTAGCTATAAAGAAAAATTTGATAAATCAGACTATATTAATAAGAATGTCATGAAATTCATGAGAAGTCATCAAATAGAAAATATAAAAATAACCACCGAGTAGGGGTGCCTGGATGGTGCAGTTGGTTAAAAGCATCCAACTTTTGGTTTCAGCTCAGGTCATGATCTTGTGGTTGTGAGGTTGAGTCCCACATCAGGCCCCATGCTGAGCATGAAGTCTGCTTGAGAGTCTCTCTCTTTCTCACTCTCCCCTGCTAGTCCCCCCATTTGCATGCTCTCTCTCTCTCAAAAAAATACATACATACATATATACATAAACACGTAAAATATTTTTTAAAAAATACCAAGTAGAAAATATTTGCAAGCTGTATAACCATAGAAGCTCCTATCCAAGTATATACAAATTAATAAGTAACAAATAAGGAAGACAACTTAATAAAAAACAGGTAAATTACTTAAATCAGAAATTCACAAAAGATATTGTCCAATAATCTAATTAAAAACTTTCTATTTCTTTAGTCATCAGGGATATGCAAATTGTAAATGCAGTATGATACCAATGCCTGAAAACATAGCTAAAAAAGTTTTTAGTTGCATTACTAAACTAAACTAATTCCTGTTGGCAAACAGGAAGTCAGAAGAACTCTACCTCTGATCACAGGATGAATTTTACAAAAGCTGTTTGCCATTATCAAATAACACTGATAATTGACCCAACATTTTCGCATTTCTTTTTAGATGATTACTAACAGAAATACACTCACACATGCATCCAAAGGTCACACACAACAATGTTCATATCCACATTATTTATAATAAGCAAAAACTTAAAACAACCCAAGTGCCCAATAATAGTAAAATAGGTAAATTTATTATGATATACAATAGGAATAATAGCAATGAAAATTAACAGCTAAATAAAACAAAATGAATAGTTCTTATAAACTTAACATTGAACAAAAGAATTTAGGCACAATATAGTTCATACAGTAGATTACATTTAAAATCATGCAAAAATAAATCTCTAGTGTTAGAAATCAGTATACTAGTGATCTTTAGGTAGAGGGAAAAGGTTGTGGTTGTAAGGGGCACAAAGTGGGTTTCTGAGGGCTGGTAATGTTCCATTTATTAACCTGGATCGTGTCACATGATTAAGTTCATTTCTTGGTTCAGTAGTACACTTATGATGTGCACTTTTCTGCGTGTGGATAATATGTGTATTACACTTCAATGAAACAATTTTAAATAATATATTAGAGATTGCCATTTTCAGCAGTATGCTGGAATAGGTACTTAGAAAAAAAGTCTAATACAAACTGCTGAAAACGAAAACGTTAGAAATAATATCACAAATCTTGGGGCACCCGGGTGACTCAGTCAGTTGATATCAGTTCAGGTCATGATCTCATGTATTGTGGGATTGAACCCTGAATCAGGCTCTGTGCTCCGTGGGGAATCTGCTTGAGGATTCTCTCTCTCCCTCTCCCTAAGCTCCTCCTCCTGCATGCTACGCGTGCTCTGTCTGTAAAATAAATCTTTTAAAAAAGAAAGAATATTACAAATCTCTTTATAAATGCGTTACAAGAAAATTAGCGACAGCCACAAAAACTAGGAAAGAAGAGGAAAATGAAAACCAGGCCTGGAAGTGAAGCAGTGACAGCTTTTGCTGTCATCTGACCTTGGGATATTTGATAATTTCATTAATGAAAGGGCTTGATTGCCTCTACGGAAGTTAGGCATTTGACCTAACATTCCCACAAAAAGGAAGGATTCTCCAAAGCCTACACTGTCAGGGAAAGGATGGACTAGGAAATGTGTGTGCATGTGTGTGTATGTATAACTGTGTGTGGTTGTATGTGCATGTGCACGCATGTTCAAAGGGAAGACAGCAAGGAACGTTATCAGGCTTCACCTCTGATTTAGATAGGAAAAAAGCCAAATTGTCTCCTTAAGAGCTGGCATGATACCTTCAAAAAGTATAATCCCACATTCCATCTGCTTTGGTTTAAAGTGTGTCCCGCCTACCAGGTGAGGAAGGTCTTTGGAACTAAGCACATTGCCAATTCATACTCAGGGCGATCAGATCAGCAAGGACCCAGCACTCACCTCATGTCACCACCCTTTTGCATCCCTGGTCTTTCTCACTCTGCTTTCTGGCTCATCTTCACTGTCTCCTAATATTATCTTGTGCTAAGCAGCCAGTCTGTACCCATCCATCTGTGATTTCAGAGAGGGTCCTAGGATTCCAGCACTTTTTAAATACAGCAAGATCGGGTGACACAATCAATATAATCACACTTGAGTCCTCCACATAAAAAAATCAAACTTGGCCCATCTGCCATGTAGCCTTCCAAGCCATCTCAGGGAGATCCACCTGTTGATGGTCACTTTTTTATGAAACTCTTCCTCGCTGAGATGGGACAGGATGTGGAATAACATGGGCCATGTCCTTTAGCTACTCCTCGGGCTCCCATTCAACCAAGCATTCTAGCAGCGAACAATGTCTTGGGTTGACCCTTCCAGTCAGGGGAACTGGCCCATTGGGTCCATTTGAATAAAGCTATGTGGTAGTCTTTAAATGAGGAGCATGTTTTTAGGAATCACCTGTCAGGGGTTGTAAAATTATAATTTCATCAAATCAGCCTTCTCTGCAGTAGATCCTGCCTCTCTCCTGAGAAATTCCCTCCGAAGCTATTAATAAATGTGAGGAATTCTATTCTGGGCAGGCTTTTCCCCCAAAGTCTCGTGTTTCTCAGGATATTGAGGGCAACCTAGTCTTCCAATCGAAGTTGATCTTCCTTTGAAGTATCATATTACTTTTTCAGCAGTAACTCTCGCAATATTTAATACTCTCTGAATGTAATTATAGTTACAGGACAGTAACGTCACTGTTAAAAGTGATATTATTCCCCTAAATTAGCACTAGATTATAGAATATGCCTCAGCGAATCTTAGCCAAATTTATGGATTAATGCTAATGTATCACCCTAGTACAATTTGTATCAGTGAAAGATGAGTAGGTTAGTCTGAGGTTTCTTGTTCTTGTGATATTTCCTAATCTTACCTTCTTCATTTTCCATCTGTTTTCACAGAATTTATAGGATAATCTCTTATGTGACTTTGGTGGGTACCACCTTAAAGTTTCCTGATTTGCATTTTCCAAATGGAGTTTGATGGTTTTCATAAGGTTTCCAATTTGAATTGGTAATTTTACAAACTAGAACATTTAATTATTTCTAGTACTGAAAAAAACACTCCATTTAACCATAATCTCAGGTTTCAAAAGTTTCTGAAAACATGTTCAAAATATTGGACTTCTATATAATTGACGTAGGCTGAGGGAAAAAATAGGTTAAGTACATTTTTATTATATTTTGCATGATCTTGCTATTTTACTATTTTTTATAAATGTGGGATTTATATTTTATTTTTGAAAATCACTTTGTTCGGTGAATAAAAGAGAAGCAAAACCAGATCCATTACTTCTACATTCTCTTTGTCAACAGTGCTGGGTTTTTATTAAACACTAAGTATACTTGTGTTAAATAAATAGAGTAAATCTTTAAGTACTATGCTACCTACCATTTCCTCATTTATCTTACCGCATTAAAAAGAACTGTAAAGCATATAATCAACTTTTCTTACTTTTGATATTCTTAAGTGTCAAATAATTTGCCTTTTTAAAATTTTAGACATGACCAGTAGATATTTCTGATCCTTTTTATTCATTTTTGTTGTATATATACCCTCCCAATCCTGTACCTTGATATTTTTACACTCACGTTTGTCAGTGAATCCCCTATGCAGTTCACCTCTCCATTTTTTATCTACTTTGAAGAGCACTTTTGGAAGAAGACCAGAACACTCCAGTCCTAAACCATGAATAATTCATGTTGTACAACTTCAGCCTGACCTTCCCTGGCTCCCACAGATTCCTCCATTCAACTCTCATTGATTTTAGAGTGAAAACCAAGGCCACGTACACTCTCTTCTTCACACCCAAGATTCAATGTCCCTACTTTTATATAGCTTCCAGGCTCAGAGAAAGAATAGACCTTTTATTATACTCATGGACTTATAGAGATAAAGGGAACGTTGGAGGTCATTGAGTCTAAGTCTTTTTGTTTTACAGTCGATGACCTGAAGCCAAGAAAGGTATAGCTAGGAAACCCAAAGATCCAGGGATATCTATTCCATTATCCTTTTAATTCATTCTCTTTTGTTTAATTAAAAAAAAAACCCTGTTGTTGTCTATCTTTGCAAGATGCTGCTTTATCAAAAATTTCTTCTCTCTTGGGGCCTCTGGGTGGCATGTCAGTTAAGTATCCAACTTCTGATATCAGCTCAGGATGTGATTTCAGGGTTGTGATCTCAGGATCATGAGGTCGAGCCCCACGTTGGGCTCCATGCTCCACGTGGAGTCTGCTTAAGATTTTGTTCTCCCTCTCTCTCTTTCAAATCTTTTTAAAAAAATCCCTTGTCCCTTTAATATATTACTGGCAACTTTTGTTCACTCCATCTGCCACTATAACAATAATAAATGCATTAAATTATAAGCAAGGTAAAACCTAACAGTTGCTTTAAAATATCAGGCTTACTTTTCTTATATATCAGACTTCTAAATTTAGAATGGTAGAGGCCTCTCACATTGGTTCAGCAGCTTCAGGATGTCAGAACTGGCTTATCTGCAGTGAGTCAGCCTCCTCTTCATAGTCGCAAGATGACAACTTAGCTTCAGGCATCACAGGTCCTCGAGGCAAGAGGAAAGGCTTAAAGATACAGTACCAGTCATATTTGTACCTTTTACCAGAAAGCACAATTTTCCTCCCAATTCCACTCAAACATCTTCCATTTGTATCTTGTTGAACAGAAATATACCATGCGGTACTCTTGAATGCAAGGAAGGCTGGGAACTGTAGTGGGTTTTGCTTTATGATTTTTTTTTTTAATTGTGCACATTGCTGCCCTCAACAAAATTGAGGTGTTATCAGTAAGGATGATAGAGGACGTATAATGAGTTTGCAGCTAGCAATAGTCTCTGGTATACTGGTACCATTAGAATAGAATCCACCTTCCTTCTCATGGCCTCCAAAGCGAGGACCTTGAATAACCTGTCCCTGCCCCCCTCTTCAGCTGTATTTTGAACCTCCCTGGCCCTCACTACTGAATTCTAACCAATCAGCCTTCTTTCAGCCCTTTAGTAGGCCAGGCTTTTCTCCTCAGGGCGGCTTCTGTCTAGCATGTGCTTCCCTGCTCTTCCCATAGCTGGTTCATTCTGCCCTCAGATTCTAGAACCTTCAGGCTCCAGGTGAAACATTATTTTCTTGAAGAAGTTTTCCCTGACCATACTACCCAAAGAACATCTCCCTCTGTTCTTTATCATCAGGTAAAGAAGACTTTTTTCTTTAGAGCAATTATTACAATTTGAAAATAACCTCATATATTTTGTTAGTTTGTTTTTATCTCATCTTGATAGATGAGACGGCTGACATGACTCCTTTAGTCATTCACCTATCCAACAGAAGTTTATTGAGCAGCAGTTATGGGCCAAGCCCTATCCTGAGTGCTAGACATAGCAATGAACAAGATAAAAAGACCCTGACTGCAGAAAGTTCACATTTTAGTAGAACAGACTGTGATCGCTGTGTCTCTTATTTCACATACTGGCTGATGTCCAATAAATATTAATCGAATGCATTAATAAACAAGTATGACTTGCCAGAAACTATATTCACACTGAGGATATAGCCTTTATTCCTTTGGAGTATACCACCTATTCATGATTATATTTTTAAACAGAATAGTTTTTGGCTTAAACAATCTACCACAATCACTCTTATGAATTATAATTGAAGAATAGTATCTGCAGAAATTGCTCATTAAAGTTGGAATAATTTTATTAAGAACAATCTCTAAATAATTGGAGTAATTTACAAGTTATTTAAAATATTTAGACAAGAGGTTTAATGAGAAGGTTGGAATTAATGGCAACTAAGTTTCTATTGTATTTTTTACATCAAACCAAAGAGATAATGAAAAATGAAGATGCAGTGGGGCACCTGGGCAGCTCAGTAGGTTAAGTGTCTGACTCTTGATTTTGGCTCAGGTCATGATTTCAGGGTTCTGAGATCGAGCCCTGTGTTGGGCTCCGTGCTCAGCACAGAGTCTGCTTGTCCCCTCACCCTCTGCTCCTCCCCCTGCTCACACACTCTCTCTCTCTCAAATAAATTTTTAAAGATCTTAAAAAAAGAAAGATGAAGATGCTGAGATAAACTAAAAGATAATTCCAATGATAAAAAGAAGATCAATAGGTATAATTAAGGTTTTATAGTCTAACCACTATTATTTTAACCAGTCCAGGAAAGAAACCCTGGGTCACATGTATTTCCAAAATGTAATTTTTTACCATTAGATTTATTAAGAAAACCAAAAATGAAATTATGTGTATTAGCAACAGTTGTTGCTCCTAAAATAATGAAGATATGCATACTGTGCTTTAAGATACCTGATGATAATGTGATGGAAATGGCCCAAAGGGTCTGAATTGCAAATCATAATGTACAGGCTAACAAAAAGTTTCTCAACACTCCTAAATATTCAACAGGTGTGTGTAGTAGGAAATCAACCTCATACTGGACTACCAGCTCATTATCAAGGCCATGCCTCAGTTTCTCCACCTATAAATTTAGAGTAACAGTACCAAGATTGCAAGAGTGTTGTAATTGACAATGAGTAAGTGCTTTGTGTAGCACCGACTGTTACACATAAATTTGCTGTTATATACATATATAAAACAATATATAAACTTATTTTTATATAAAAATATGTACCTTATAATATGTTGTTAATATGTGTCATATATATAATATACAGTTGTAAAATATTTCTTGTTATATATAAAACAGCAAATTCTTATTTAGCAGTTTGTACTATGCAAAGTAATTTCTTTTTCTAAAAAATATATATATTATTACTCTAACCCATTAAAACACACACATACATATATATATACATACAATTGACCTTTGAATAACATAGGGTTTACCAATCCCCCAATGTGGTAAAAAATCTGTGTATAACTTTTAACTCCCCCAAATCCTAACTAATAACCAATTGACTGGAAGCCTTACCAGTAACATAAACAGTTGACACATATTTTTGTAGTTTGGGTTTTTTTTTTTTTTTAATTGGAGTTCAATTTGCCTACATATAGCATAACACCCAATGTTCATCCCGCCAAGTGCCCCCCCTCAGTGCCCATCACCCAGTCACCCCAACCCTCCCACCCACTTCCCCTTCCACTACCCCTTGTTCATTTCCCAGAGTTAGGTGTCTCTCATGTTTTGTCACCCTCACTGATATTTTCACTCATTTTCTCTCCTTTCCCTTTATTCCTTTTCACTAATTTTTATATTCCCCAAATGAATGAGACCATATAATGTTTGTCCTTCTCCGATTGACTTATTTCACTCAGCATAATACCCTCCAGGTCCCTCATGTCGAAGCAAATGGTGGGTGTTTGTCGTTTCTAACGACTGAGCAATGTTCCATTGTGTACAGAGACCACACACCCTCCTTATCCATTCATCTTTCGATGGACACCGAGGCTCCTTCCACAGTTTGGCTATTGTGGACATTGCTGCTAGAAACATCGGGGTGCAGGTGTCCCGGCGTTTCACTGCATCTGTATCTTTGGGGTAAATCCCCAGCAGTGACACATATTTTTGTATGGTGTTTGTATTATATACAATATTCTTACAATAAAGCTAGAGACAAGGAAATGTCAAGAAAATCATAAGGAAGAGAAAATACATTTATAGTACTATACTGTATTTATCAAAAAAAATTTCATGTATAAGTAGACCAATGTAGTTCACACTTGTGTTGTTCAAGGGTCAACTCTATTACTCATGAAAATTGCTTGAACCTCTGATTTAATTCAATTCGAATTTTTTTTTTCAATTAGAATTTTGTAACTAATCATGTCCTGATCTTTCATTGTTACTGAATTTGCCCTTTGATTAGGTCAACTAAGTTTACTCCCAAAAAATAGAATGTAAATTTTCTTTGTTTTTGATGCATTAAACATTCTTTCTCATATTCACCTAAACAATTAAATAGAATAACTAAATACATGAAATTTAGTTAATCCCAGAAGCAAGAGTTGCTGTGGCATAGAATGTGACTATCTTTAGATAGTCAAACAGAATAACTAAAATATATGAAAAGTTAAATAATAATGCAAAGTCACTTAGGTCAACTGAACTAGAAGCTCCATTTGGGTAAAACAAGATCTTATGCTTTTTGTTTACTATAGTAGATGCTAAATAAATGCTGATAGATTGACTATTTAGTTGATAAAAATTAGATTTTCTTAAACTTACAGAAAAGTATTTTCATTCAATCCATATGGTTTTCCATTATAAATATTTTCACATGATTAATGTTTCATTTTTATATATTTACTGTTAATGAAATCAGATATTTTAAGAATATTTCTTATTCAACTTTATATTGAATATATATTATGTGTTTAACTGCAAGTTGAGTTAGCAAAAGCAATGCAGTTTTTTCATTCTTTGGACCATTGCCAAAATTGTCAATAAGGGCATGTCAACTATCAATAAATGAAAAACAGTATTTTTATACAATCAAACCTTCTAAAGATAGTCACATTCTATGCCACAGAAATTCTTGCTTCCGGGAATTTGGGCTCTACCACATAATATAACCATGTAAAAGATATGCTCATAATAGAGAAATTCTGTCCAGTAGACATGCTTTCAGAATGAGTAATTCAGTCAGACATGTCTCTACAAATCTTTTTTCTGTTTTAAAAAAGAGCGATTGAGAGAGAAGAGGAAGTGTCTATAACCACCAGAAATAGCATGTACCAATCCAGTGAAAGATTTAAAATTTGCAGAAAATTCTGATGATCATCAATTCTATAATTTCTACCACATACACTGAATTTTAAGTGGAAGTTTGATTTATTTTCACTAGTATAAATGTATGAATGATAAGGCAGTGCTCTTTGAGATAAAATATGCTTTATCCCTGAAAATATATTCACATCTTTCATTCAGATTAGAGATAAATGCACACATCTGGGCCACTTTCCTTGTCATCAAGAGGAAAAGAGAAAAACTATTTTTCTTTTTTATTATCTCTTAAATATATGTAGATATTGATATATATGTATAGATATACATGTAAAGATACTTTTCTATATCTCAGTGAATACTGATACTGCTACTCTCTACTTACTGTTTTATTCTGTGATTTCTATAAACTTTGCATCTTCAGGTGCTATGCGTTTCCTAAGTAATTATGTGCCTTGTTGACTGCGCATATGCACATATGTGCAATGCTCTTCTGTCCCCAGGTGTCAGTGTTAACTTGTTCATTTAAGTCAAGCGACTGCTGGCAGGGAGCCCAGATCACTGGGGCCATGGCAGCTACATGGAGACTCCTTCCACAGTATTATTGATGATAACATTTCAAGCAGCTGGGATAGAGTTTGGAAATACTGTTCTCCCAGACATTTGGTTTCACCCTCCTCCTTGAGCAAAAGTGGACTGAGAAGTAGTATCAGAATAACATTTCTCCCTTCTCAACTCTACTCCACCATATGTAGGCGAGGCATAGTCATGGCCCGTGGTAGTCAGAGCACCACTGGCTTGCCCTCAGTATGGATGTAAGAAGGGTACTTTTTCCCAATATTTATTTTTTTTATAAAAATTGTTCATGTGGGGACATCTGGGTGGCTCAGTGGTTGAGCATCTGCCTTAGGCTCAGGGCATGATCCCTGGGTCTGGGATCGAGTCCCACATGGGCTCCCTGCAGGGAGCCTGGTTCTCCCTCTGCCTGTTCTCTGCTTCTCTTTCTGTGTCTCTTATGAATAAATAAATAAAATATTTTAAAAATTATACATATGTACATGTTTTACATACATATACATAGTGAAATGATTATTATAGCCAGGCTAATTAGCATATCCATCCCCTGTTATAGTCACTCTCTGTGTGTATGTTTGGTGAGAACATCTGAAATTTATTGTTTTAGTGAATTTCCAGTAAGTAATACATTATACACTATAGTCATCATGCTGCAGATTAGATCTCTAGAACTTATCCTACTTAACTGCTGCTTGACCCTTTGGCCAACAATATCTCTTTCATCCACCTCCCCAACCCTGGTAGCCACCGTTCTACTCTCTGCTTCTACAAATTCACCTTTTTTTTTTTTTTTTTTTTTTTTAGATTCCACAGGTATGCGAGATCACATAGTATACTCTTTCTGCTGTCTTACCTTTCTTAGCATAATGTCCTCTGGATCCATCCATGTTATCACAAATGGCAGTCTATATATGCAACGGAATATTATTTACCCTTTGAAAAAGGAGACTTTTTTAATACAAAAAGAGCTGTAAACATAGTCTCACCAAAATTATTGTGCTCATATATGACAAATAGATCAATCTGAAAGGTTTGCCTGGATGCTGTCTTCTTTACAGAAACATTTGCCATTCCTTCACCTAATTTGTGGATGCATATGTGAAAATATGAGATTAGAAGGATTTGGAACCACTGAATCTTTATTCTAAGATATTTAAAAAAATCAGAGTGATGTATCAGATGATATCTTCACTATTTCCAGACAGTGATGAGTACAATCAACATCAAAAGGTAGTTTTTTTTACTCTAGTGATCGTATTTCTTGAAAACAAAAGTTGTCTGTTATCTAATGCTATCTTCCATCAGAATAAGTTTAATGATCTACAACTTGAAAAATCAGAAAATGGTCATAATAGTTAAGCTTAGATGCTTTTTAAGTTTTCCTTGTCCTAGGGAAACCAAAGAAAGATAGCTTCATAATTCACTTACATATTTTAATTTCCTGTACTCACATTCCTTCTGTGAACTCTCACCACCAAAATATACACAAAATTCTTTATTTTCTCTGAATTTAGGTAGGCTTTTTTTTTCATATTGAGTCTATTCTATAAGCCTATAATCATGGTTTCTATTTTTCTTTGTGCTTTTTTTCTTTGCAATTCCTGGTGATGGGAATTGATGCAGAACGTGGTACCAGAATGTTTTACCAGTTGGAGAATTAAATTGCCTCATTTAAAATAATTCCAAAAAGGAGAAACTGTATGGTACAATTAAAGAAGTACTGAGCTTGCAGGAAGATCCTAGACTTTTAGGGTTAACTGTAGGACCTAGAGGAAATCTCTTTAGCTCCCTGGATCGGATCTGTGCCACTTTAATAAAATATGGCAGTATTGAAAAGTATTTTTATAAACTCCTAAGAACTCTAATATCCATGTAGCACCTAGCATATGCTGAAAATATCCAAGGGCTATAAAAACTATAGCAAAGTAAAATAATGGTATTTTCCTTGAGTGTTCTTAGATATTGGGGGGGGGGGGGTAAAAAATGTGTAATATAAAATCTAGCCCCTTAAATTTTAAGTGTACAGTATAGTATTATTTTGTATACAAATTATTTAACAGCAGACCCCTAGAATTATCTCATCTTGCATGACTGGAACTATAGACATTAAACAACAACTCCCCACTCCCTCCTCCTCTAATTCCTGGCAACCACTATTCTACTTTCTGTTTCTATAACTATGACTATAGATACTTCATGTAAGTGGAATCATGCAGCGTTTTTCCTTTCGTGACTGGCTTATTTCACCTAGCCAAATCATCCATGTTGGCTTAGCATTCGACAAGATTTCTTTCTTTTTAAAAGATAAGTAATATTCCATTGTATGTATAAACTAAATTTCCTTATCTATTCCTACATCACTGGACATTTAGGTTGTCACCACCTGTTGACTATTGTGAATAATGCTGCCGTGAACATGCCATGAACAGACCACTCTCAAAGATCCCAATATCAGGGCATCTGGGTGGTACAGTTGATTGAACATCTGACTCTTGGTTTTGGCTCAGGTCTGATGTCAGGGTTGTGCGATCAAGCTTTGCATCAGGCTCCGCACTCAGCACAAAATCTGCTTGAGATTCCCTCTCTCCTTTTTGGCTCCTTCCCCCTGTGCTCTCTCTTTCTCTCTTTCTCTCCCTCTCTCTGAAATAAATCTTTAAAAAAAAAAGATCCTGATATCAATTTTGGGGGATAAATATTCAAAGGGAGATTGCTTAATCAAATGGTAATTCTATTCTCATTTTTTTTTTAGGAACCTCCATACTGTTTCCTATAGTGGCTACACAATTTACGTAACCAGCAACAGTGTACAAGGGTTTTAATTTTTCCAACACCTCACCAACACCCCAGTAATTTTCTGGGGATTTGTTTGTTTGTTTTTTAATGATGGCCATCCTAATAGATATGAGGCAGTATCTCATTATGGTTTTGATTTATATTTCCCTGATGAATAATGATGC
Organism: Canis lupus dingo; assembly: GCF_003254725.2. Classification (NCBI taxonomy): domain Eukaryota; kingdom Metazoa; phylum Chordata; class Mammalia; order Carnivora; family Canidae; genus Canis; species Canis lupus. Next base: position 4,974,516 of record NC_064258.1, read on the forward strand.
TAAACATCTTTTCATGTACCGTTGGCCACTTGCAGGTCTTCCTTGGGAGAATGTTTATTTAGGTCCTTTGCCATTCTAAAAATGATGTTGTTTATTTGTATATTTATTTTGCTCCTGAGTTGTAGGTGTTCCTTAAGTATTTTGCTTATTAACTCTTTATCAGATACATGGCTTGCAAATATTTTCTGCCATTCCCTTGGTTGCTTTTTTTCAATTTGTTGATTACATCCTTGCTGTACAGAAGCCTTGCAGTTTGATATAGTCCCACTTGTCCACTCTTGCTTTCGTTGCTGTGCCTTCAGTGTCACATTCAAACTATCATTACCAAAACCTGTGTTACAAGGTTTCCACCCTGGTTTCTTCTAGGAATTTTATGTGTTTAGGTCTCATGTTTAAGTCTTTATTCTATTTTGGGTTGACTCTTAGGAATAGTGTAATACAAGTCTAATTTCATTCTTTTGCTGTGAATATATGGTTTTCCCAGCATTCATTTGCTGTAGAAATTCTAACCATTATATAGTCTTAACACACTTTTCAAAGATAATTTGCTCTGTATTCTGTTCCATTGGCCTGTATATCTGTCTTTATACCAGTACCACACTGTTTTGATTATCCTAGCTTTATGATAGATTTTGAAGATATAAATCAGTCTTCTTAGATCTTAATTGTGACATAGTTTACACACATTCAGAAATGATAGATTAATATTAAACAAAGATTAAAATGAAAGGAAAGGAAAATGTTGTAGAGATCAATAAACATTAATTACTATTACTTGGTAAAACATAGAAAACGTGGATCTTATAGTTTGTGGAGAACTGTGCAAATAAAGCCCACTACAAGCTCAAAGGGGATTGCTTTACAGATATTTAGAAGTCTGTGCAAGAGTTGCAGAAATAAGGGACAAAGGAAGATGTGTCAGTAGAGGTAGGCATGGTCGTCTTTCACTGCGCACTTTAGAGCACATTTGTGATTAATACGCTCCATTTAATACTTGTTCTTTTCTTGTTTTCCCTTTTTTAAAAAGATTTATTTATTTTAGAAAGAGACAGTAAGCCAGGGAGGGACACAGGGAGAAAAATTCTCAAGCAGACTCTCTGCTAAGCGGGGAGCCTGATGCTGATGCAGGGCTCAATCCCAGGATCCTGAGATCATGACCTGAGCTGAAATCAAGAGCTGGCCACTTAAACAACTAAGCCATGCAGGCACCCCGATACTTGTTCTTTTCTTAGTGGTCATTCCACTTATTCCATGAATGGAAACCCCACTTTCCCTTGTGGACGCAGCTTCAACTGTGGTTCTCTCTCAAGTTGAGGCAACTTCATTGAGATTCCAAATCACTCACAAAGATGTGAAGCTGAATCCCTTGTGTTCAGTCTTTACCTCTTATGTTCCCTTTTTCTTCCTTCCTCCTAAAAATCCAAACTCTCCTAACACTCATGCCACCCAGCTCGATCCCCTGACATGCCTCTTAGTTTTGTCATTGTGTTAATTGCCAGGGCTGCCTGTATAAGCTCCTAGGGTGACTTAAATAACACACATTTCTTTCTCACAGTTCTGGAGACTAGAAGACTTAAGATCAAGGTGTCAGCAAGGTCGGTTTCTCCTGACCTCTCTCGTGGGCTTGTAGATGGCCTTCCCACTGTGTCCTCATGTGGGCTTTGCTCTATATTATGCATCCCTGTTCTTTTTTTTTCTCCTAATGAGGACCCCCATCATATTAGATTAGGGCCCCACACTATGACTTCATTTTACCTTAACTACTTTCTTAAAGGCCCTACATCCACATACAGTCACACTGGAGACTAGAGTTTCAATATAGGAATTGGCAGTGGCAAAGGAGGGGGGAGTGGGGTAGGAAGCATAATCCAGTCCATAACCAGCATATACTGCATTTTAGTCAGTTCCCATCACTTAAAGATGATTTTACCTGCTTTTTTCTTGTCTTTCTCTCCTCTTCAATTCTTATAACCATTCTTGTCATAAATACGCACTCACATGACCTACCCACCCAGTTCTGCTTTCAGTTCCATGAGCAACTCATCTCCAATATGTTTTTCTTCAACCAATCTGTTTCCAGGTGTCACATTTGCAGTAAATCCATCCCCTCTGAAACATCAATTTAAACATCAAGTTCTTTGATCAATGGTTCCTATGTTTCCAATTCATTGTTTCTACCCTTGAATCTCTAAAGCCATTCTCCTTGCTTATCACCACAGTATTGTCTTCTTCCTAAGAGTTTAGGTTCCATGTTCCAACAGTACATCATATTTTTACCCTTCATAGATGGTGTCAAATTTGTTTATGTTTCTCTCCTTTCTTGTTATTTGTTTAAAATGGATTGTATATAATTATATTTTTCTCTAGACTCCTAAATTAAAACCAGAACATTTATTGAGAAGTAAAACAACTGAAATTTCTTTTTTCATTTTCAATTCATAACTATATAGACCAATTAGGTATTCCATTGTCTGGATAGCCTTCCTATGTTAGTAAGATATTCCCCACATTTATAATAATTGACCATGTACTAAGTCATAAAGTAAGCTTCAGAGAAGTAAGTTTCTCTGCCCCAAGATAATTAAACCAGACATAATAATTAAAAGATGCAGTATATAAAACTTGCATTTGGAAATTTTGAAACATACTTCTAAATAATTTATTGAGCCAAAAAAAAGTATAAATTTAAAAGTGCAGCTAAGTAATATTTTTAAATACCTTGCTTTGTATTTCATATAATGAAATGGTGAGGTTTTTTTAAGATTTTATTTATTTATTCATGAGAGATACACAGAGAGAGGCAGAGACATAGGCAGAGGGAGAAGGAGGCTCCCTGCAGGGAGCCTGATGCAGGATTCAATCCCAGGACCCTGGGATCATACCCTGAGCTGGAGGCAGATGCTCAACCACTGAGCTACCCAGGCATCCTGAAAATGGTGTTTCAAGAGAACTTTATAAAAGAACAAACACTCCGTGATACCACTTATATAAGGGATATAAAGTAGTTCAACTTGTAGAAGTGGAGAATACAATAGCAGTTTCCTGAGGTTGGCAGGTGGGGAAAAATGGGGATCTATTGTTCACGGTGTCTACAGTTTCAGCTGTACTAGGTCAGTTCTAGAGATCTGCTGTACAGCACAGTATATGAAGTTAATGTAGTATTGTGCACTTCAAAATTTAAGAGGGTAGATCTCCTATTAAGGATTTTTACCACACACACACACACACACAAATGGAGTGTTTTTACTACACAAAAAAATGTGTTTTTACCCTCACCCCCAAAAAAGAGTCTGGGAAGTACGGAGTATGTCTAGTACTTTCACTGTGGTGATGTATCACAGGTGTTTGCATATGCCCAAACCTATCAAAGTGTGCACACTATATACATGCAATTCTTTGTGTACAAGTTATAACTCAATAAAGCTGCTTTTAAAAAGAGAACTTTATAGTCTAAATGACTATATTGTAACATAAGCTGGGAATAAAATTAATTGGCTAAATTCTCATTTTAGAAATCTTTATCCTTGAGGGAAAAGCTGCAAAAGATGATAGAAGAAATAATAAATACAGGGTCAGAAATTAGATAGAAATCAAGGACTCAATTGAAAAATAAAATCAAACTTAGTTCTTTCAAGCAATTAATAAAATAGCAAACACTGTACAAGTTTATTAAGGAAAAAAAACAGAAAAATATAAAATTTCTACCTAAAAGAGAGACAAAACTACAGACATGGCAGAAATTCAAGACACAAGGCAGAGAGGAGTTTTTGCTCTGGTTAAAGATTTTATTTATTTATTCATGAGTCAGAGAGAGGCAGAGACCCAGACAAAGGGAGAAGCAGGTTCCTCACAGGGAGCCCGATGTGGGACTCGATCCCGGGAATCTGAGACCATGTCCTGAGCCGAAGGCAGGTGCTCAGCTGCTGGGCCACCCAGGCATCCCTGCTCTGGTGCTTTAAGCCTCTCATTGTCCATTCCTTATGTAGAGTGCAGCTATAAATTCTAGATAGAATCCAAAACAAAATATCTGAAAACTCTGAGAAGTAAAGAAAAACAGATTGTTCAAGGGGTTCAAAACTTAGAGATAGAACTTACAGAGGAATGGATTTTGGGTGACTTTTCCACAGGGACAGGTCACAGGTATGGAGACCACTGCCCGAACAGCTAATGGTCCAATAGAAACCCCAGCAGAACCTCTGGAGTGGAATCAAGGAAAGCCCCTCAGAGCAGAAGAGAGAGGAGAAATTCTCAAAGGAAATAGAGCCAGAGAAGAACTTTACCTAATTTTATATATGAGCTTGTACAAGTATCAGCTTACCTCTTGGGCTTCCCATCTGCAAGATTAACCCAAATGAGAAAAGTAAACACTTAGCTGAGATTTGAACACTACTCAGAAAATGAGAGACAAAATTTACTATATAAACCTAATTATGTTTGCCTGCGAAGACAGAAGTGCTGATACTATCTAGAAGATTATAACTAAATCCAGAATCTGTACAACAAAACAAAACAAAAATTGCAAACAAAAATTTTTGTAATCACAAAAATTACAAATTATACAGTAAAATATCCAAAATTGCTCACCATGCAAACAAGCAGGAAAAGCTAAGCTGATTTTCAAAGAAAGAGACAATCTACACATGCCAGTTCCAAGATGATCCAAATGTTAGAATTATCAGACAAAAGCTTTGAAGCAGCTATTATAAATATGCACCATCATACAAAGGAGAAAAAAACATTTCAAATGAATAAACAGAAAGAAAATATTAGTAGAACAGAAAATATTTTTAAAAAACTAAATGGAAATTTTAGAGCCAAAAAAATAAAATCTGGAATTGAAAACTTACTGTATGCACCGATTAGCAGAACAAACATGTCCGGTAAGCAGTAAACATGAAGATAAGATAGATAGATAGATAGATATATATAGACTATATATAGATATAGACTATATCTATATATAGACTCAATCTTTGTTGTTTTCAGATTAGAAGCAATAAATCTGTAACATTCCAAACAATGTAAGTAAATGGGATCACTTGAAGTGGCAAATGATTATTTTTTCCCCAAGTTAAGATGTACATTTCTTGGGTAGAGATAAGAAAAAATTCTAGTTAGTTCTGGATTTCACCTGAACTGGCTCACAGATTAATACTCTCAATTTGTATTTGACATATGTATATAAATAAATATAACCCTTGTGTGAAGATTCTGAAAAAAATATATATATATTTGTTTGGAAGAAGAGAGAGAAAACAGAGCGAAATGAAGAAAGTATGAGGTATCTGTGGGACAGTATCAGTGGTCTGATGCACATGTAATTGAGGTCCCAGAAAAAGAGAAAGAGGTTGGTAACCAACCCCTAAAAATGTCAAGAAATAATGGATTAAAACTCCCACAATTTGATGATAAACTTATATTTACAGATTCAAAACACCCAGTGAACCCTAATCAGGATAACATCAAAATATCTAGAAACATCATCATCAAACTCCTGAAATTAAAATGTTTTTTAAAAAAGTAAAACGTTAAAGGTGTCAAGAAAACAACACATTACATATGTGGACAGTTTGAATTACTGCAGATTGACATCAGATCAGAGAGGCCAGAAGACAATGGAATAACATTTTTAAAGTGCCAAACGAAAAACAAAGAAAAGAAAAGCACTCTCAGCTCAGAATTCTGTATCCAGCAAAAATATTTTTTTAGAAATGAAGGCAAAGTAAAGACTTTTTTGATGAAGGAATACCAAAACAATTTGCCACTAACAGCTAAACAAATATAAAAGAGTGTTTTTCTCTTGCTATGTATATATGGCTGCCTATTATCTTTTGGGCAATGTTTGTAGATGTAATTATATATATGAAAACTATAATAAAGTTAGTGGAGCATGAGAGTAAAGAAACCTATGTGGTTGCAAAGTTTTTACACCTTAAATGAAGCAGAACAAGATTAATGCTAAGTAAATGTACACGTTTAGTCAAATAGATGGTAACATAATACAAAAAATATTTAGCAAAAATATCTAATACAGAAGTTAAAATAGCATGCCAAAATTATTCAAATAATCCAAAAGAAGGCAGAAAAATGGGAAAAAGGGAAGAAAAACTGGAGAAGACAAATGGAAGATAAATAATGGTAGATAAATCTAAAAATATTGCATTAATGTTTTTGGTCTAAGTATTTCCATTAAAAGGCACAAATTAACAGAGTTTTAAAAAAGCAAAATTCATTCACAAGCTGCTGATGAGGGACACATTTTAGTATAAAAATTGAAGTAAGTTAAGAGCAAAGAGAATTAAAGATATGCCATAAACAAACCATAAACAATATTAAATGAAATGGACTTCAATACAAAGCATAACACCAGATATAAAGAGCAACAACATACAGTAATCATGAGGTGTAATTGATGAAGCATTCATAGAAATTATAAATGTGTACACCTAATAAAAGAGCCCCAAATCACAATGAGGATAAAATTGAAAGAATTAGAGAGCAAATTGGGCTATTTTACAAAGGACTGTGATACCACTCACTCAGAAATGCAGCATATGCATTCATTTCAAATGTACATATATATTCACCAAGAGAGACCAAAAAAAAAAAAAAAAAGAACTCCCTAAAATAAAACTTCAGACCAGATGATTTTACTGGCTGATTGTATCAAACATTCAAGGGAAAGTTTTAAACTTTTTTTCTAAGATTTCATTTATTTGAGATAGAGAGCAAGAGAACACAGTGAGGGGGAGGGGCAGAGAGAGAGAGGGAGAAGCAGGCTCCCCACTGAGCGGGAAACTTGACTGGGGGCTTGATCCCTGGACCCTAAGATCCTGACCTGAGCTGAATGCAGATGCTTCACTGATTGAGCCCTCCGGGCGTCCCTCAAGGGAAAATGTTATACAAACTTCTGCGGAAAAATTTTAAAAGGAGGAAGGCAGATAAATTTAGCACCAGAAACTGTCAAAGACATTACAAAACAATAGATGGAGGCTGATGGCACTCATAAATATAGATGATGAAACCTTTTAAATCCAATATTCAATGGATAATAAATTATGACCAGATTGAATTGATCAAGGAATAGAGTTGGTTAGGCATTCAAAAGCTACCAGTGTAATGCACCATGTTAACAGAATAAAGGACAGAGCACAGATTAACACTTCAATAGATACATAAAAAACCACTGGACAAAACCCAGCAACCATTTATAAGAGAAAAATAAAAACACTGACAAAACTACATTATAGTAGGAAACCCTCTCAAACCGAAAGAACATGTAGTTAACATCATATGCAATGAGGAATGACTAAATTCTTTCCTTCTAAACTCAAGAACAGGAAAAAGATGGCCACTTTTGCAACTTCAGTATCACATAGTACTGGAGGCTCTAGCCATTCTTACAAGGTAATAATAAATAAAAGGTGCGAAAATCAAGGGAGGGAGAAGTAAAGCTGTTAGCAAATGATATAATTGTATATAGAGAAAATACCAGGGAATTTTCAAAATGTCTAGTACTAATAAGGATATTCTGCAAAAATCAATTCCTTTCTTGGTAGTGGCAAATAATTGAAAATGAAATTCAAAAAACAATGCCATTGACGCTACAAAACATTATTTAGGAATGAATCTGACAAAAGAAGTCTAAGACTTTTACACTAAAAATGACAAAACTTTGCTGAGAAAAGTAAATGGGGATAGATTAGGGAAGTAGTTTTAAAAAGTTCATGGGCTGCAAAACTTGAAACTATTATAATGGCATTTCTCTCCAGAATGATCTGTCAACTCAATGCAGTCCCAATCAAAATCCTGATAGGCATTTTTTTGGCAGGGGTGGGGGAGGCAGTGGGCGGGGAAAATAAATTGAGAAGCATTGCATAGTGTATAAGGTCACTTTGAGGAAGCAAAGGAAATGTTCATGATTTGGATTTTGGAGACGGTTTCCAGGGTTGTACACATATGTCAGAATTCATCTATTTTATACTTGAAATACATACAGTTCATTGAAAACCCACTAGGCCCTCATATTGTAAAAACAAAAATATAAAGATGAGAAAATTTTGACCACCTAATGTCCATACATTTGAAAACTTACACAAAATGAGCAAATTCCTAGAAAATTATAAAATATGAAGACTGCTATGAAAAAATAGAGAGTCTGGACAATTTAAAACTAATAATTATTGAATTTATTTGTTTAAAACAATCTTTTCTCGGGCAGCCCAGGTGACTCAGTGGTTTGGCGCTGCCTTCAGCCCAGGGCCTGATTCTGGAGACCTGGGATTGAGTCCCTCATCGGGCTCCCTGCATGGAGCCTGCTTCTTCCTCTGCCTGTGTCTCTCCCTCTGTGTGTGTGTGTGTGTGTGTGTGTGTGTGTGTGTGTGTGTCTCATAGATAAATAAATAAAATCTTTTTTAAAAAAAGTCTTTTCTCAAAGAAAATACCAAAGACCAGATGGTTTTGCAGATGAGTTTGATCAAACCCATAATGAAAAGATCAAAGACTTCCTTAAACTATTTTTGTTTATTTCAAGTTTTTATTTGAATTCCAGTAAGTTAACTTACCACGTAATATTAGTTTCAGAAGTAGAATTTAGAGATTCATCACTTCCGTACAACACCCAGTGCTCTCCACAAGTGTCTCCCTATATACCCATCACCCATCTAGCCCATCCCCTCCAGCAACTTTCAGTGTGTTCTCTAGAGTTAGGAGCTTGTTTTAGGGTTTGCCTCTTTTTTTTCCTCTCAGATTCTTTAAAAGAATAGTGAAAGGGAGACCAGTAACCCAATTCAATCTGTGAGGCTAGAATAACCCAAACAGAAACATTAGATGCAAACAATACAGAAAATGAAAGTTAAAAACCAATCTCAGACTTGAACATGGTGCAAAATTCCTAAACACAATTATTAGTGAAACGAATTCAGCAGCATATGAAAATAAAATACATAATACCAAAATAGAGTTTATTCTAAGAATACCAGGATTGTTTAAAACCCAAAATCCAAGGGGTGCCTGGATGGCTCAGTTGCTTAAGCATCCGACTCTTGATCTCAGGATTGTGAGTTCAAGCCCTGTGTTGGTCTCCATGCTGGGTGTAGAGCCTACTTAACACCCAACAATCCAAAACTACAACTCAGAAAAGATCATGCGATTTTTTCAGAGCTTTGGAAAATGTATTATGTGAAATCAATTATTTATTATTTTCCTTAATTATCCCAGAAGCATGGAAGAAAACCTTCTTAACCAGATCAAAATTATCTCCAGAAACGAACCTAGGGGTGGTGGAAGGGAAGGTGGGCGGGGGGGGGGTTGACTGGGTGACGGGCACTGAGGTGGGCACTTGACGGGATGAGCACTGGGTGATATTCTATATGTTGGCAAATTGAATACCAATAAAAAAATAAATTTATTTTTAAAAAGTATCTCCAGAACAGAAAGATAAACATTATTCCTAATAAGGAAACAAAAGAATTTTCCAGTAGCCCATTTAATGCTTTTGTAAAATCATTATAAAAAGTATACAAATTTCCTATCTTTGGAATTAATGACTGAAATAGAAATATCAAAATTTTAAAATGTTATGTATGAAATTAATGATGTCATGAATAATCTGTATGCTCTATGAAATGTGACCCTGGTAACATATCTGAAAAAAAAAAAAAGAGGCTAAACTGAAGAATTATAGGACTCAAACTATCAGAAATCAGAAATGAGACTCACATGAGAATGTTCCCAACATAAGAGGGATGTTGAAAAGAAACTGGATGACAAAAAAAAAAAAGTCCATTAAGATGGGGGAGATTTTTAGATTATTTTCCCAGTTATTTGTAGTCCTGTAAAATATATTCCATATAAGGTGTCATATTACTTCTAATTTATAGCTTAGAATTAGTTCATTATTATGTGTTATTCTGATAAAGATACTGTGAATATCATTCTTTGATTATTTATACCATTGATTCAGTCAGTCAAAAATTTATTGAGAATTTACTAAGTGCCAAGGCACTCTTGAGCCATTAAGATACACAGGGAATGAAACAGATGAAACTTGGCCTTCATGAAACTTACATTCCAGTGAAAAACCTAGCCAATGGAGCACACCGCTACTCAGAAATCACAGGGAGTTTGAACAATAGTGGCAAACTGGAAATAAAAATCAGTGATAGTCAAAAGTAAGCCTACTATGTGGTAGTAGCTGTCAATAGGGCATTGAAAGAAATATGTAATTATCATAGTACATTATCAAAAAGTTTGGGAGGGCAAAATTCTGCTGGCAGTATGTGCCTAGTTAAGAAAAAAAGAAGTTGGAGCAAGATGGCGGAAGAGTAGGGTCCCCAAATCACCTGTCTCCACCAAACTACCTAGAAAACCTTCAAATTATCCTGAAAATCTATGAATTCGGCCTGAGATTTAAAGAGAGACCAGCTGGAATGCTACAGTGAGAAGAGTTCGCGCATCTATCAAGGTAGGAAGACGGGGAAAAAGAAATAAAGAAACAAAGGCCTCCAAGGGGGAGGGGCCCGCGAGGAGCCGGGCTGAGGCCGGGGCGAGTATCCCCAGGACAGGAGAGCCCCGTCCCGGAGACGCAGGAGCTGCACCGACCTTCCCGGGCGGAAAGGGGCTCGCGGGGAGCTGGAGCAGGACCAGGAGGGCGAGGATGCCCTCGGGCTCCCGGGACAGTAACAGCAACTGCGCGCCCAGGAGAGTGCGCCGAGCTCCCTAAGGGCTGCAGCGCGCACGGGGGACCCGGCGGGACCCGGAGCAGCTGAAGGGGCTCGGGCGGCGGCTCCGCGGAGGGGGCTGCGCGGCCCCGGGAGCAGCTCGGAGGGGCTCGGGCAGAGGAAGAGGCTCCGTGCGGAGGGGGCTGCGCGGTTCCAGGAGCAGCTCGGAGGGGCTCGGGCGGCGGCTCCGCGGAGGGGGTTGCACGGTCCGGGAGCGCGAATCCACCAGCGCAGGCTCCGGAGCACAGGGCGCCGGGACACAGCCCAGGATCCCCGCCTCCCCCGGGACAGGCAGAGGCCGGGAGGGCCCAGGACAGCGAGGACGCTCCTGCCCCAGCTGAGCAGATCAGCGGCCCCGCCCCGGAGCCTCCAGGCCCTGCAGACGGAGTTCCTGCCGGAGCTGAATCCAGGTTTCCAGAGCTGCCCCGCCACTGGGGCTGTTCCTCCTGCGGCCTCACGGGGTAAACAACCCCCACCGAGCCCTGCACCAGGCAGGGGCACAGCAGCTCCCCCAACTGCTAACACCTGAAAATCAGCACAGCAGGCCCCTCCCCCAGAACACCAGCTAGACTGACAACTTCCAGGAGAAGCCAAGGGACTTAAAGTACACAGAATCAGAAGATACTCCCCGGTGGTTCTTTTTTTGTTTGTTTGTTTTTGTTTTTGTTTTTGTTTTGTTTTGCTTTTTGATTTGTTTCCTTCCCCCACCCCCTTTTTTTCTCCTTTCTTTTTCTTTCTCTTTTTCTTCTTTTTTTTTTTTTTCGTTTTTTTTTTTTTTCTTTTTCTTCCCTTTTTTTTTTCTTTCTCTTTTCTTTCCTTCTTTCTCTCCTCTCTTTTTCTCTTTTTCCCAATACAACTTGCTTTTGGCCACTCTGCACTGAGCAAAATGACTAGAAGGAAAACCTCACCTCAAAAGAAAGAATCAGAAACAGTCCTCTCTCCCACAGAGTTACAAAATCTGGATTACAATTCAATGTCAGAAAGCCAATTCAGAAGCACTATTATACAGCTACTGGTGGCTCTAGAAAAAAGTATAAAGGACTCAAGAGACTTCATGACTGCAGAATTTAGAGCTAATCAGGCAGAAATTAAAAATCAATTGAATGAGATGCAATCCAAACTAGAAGTCCTAACGACGAGGGTTAACGAGGTGGAAGAACGAGTGAGTGACCTAGAAGACAAGTTGATAGCAAAGAGGGAAACTGAGGAAAAAAGAGACAAACAATTAAAAGACCATGAAGATAGATTAAGGGAAATAAACGACAGCCTGAGGAAGAAAAACCTACGTTTAATTGGGGTTCCCGAGGGCGCCGAAAGGGACAGAGGGCCAGAATATGTATTTGAACAAATTCTAGCTGAAAACTTTCCTAATCTGGGAAGGGAAACAGGCATTCAGATCCAGGAAATAGAGAGATCCCCCCCTAAAATCAATAAAAACCGTTCAACACCTCGACATTTAATTGTGAAGCTTGCAAATTCCAAAGATAAGGAGAAGATCCTTAAAGCAGCAAGAGACAAGAAATCCCTGACTTTTATGGGGAGGAGTATTAGGGTAACAGCAGACCTCTCCACAGAGACCTGGCAGGCCAGAAAGGGCTGGCAGGATATATTCAGGGTCCTAAATGAGAAGAACATGCAACCAAGAATACTTTATCCAGCAAGGCTCTCATTCAAAATGGAAGGAGAGATAAGAGCTTCCAAGACAGGCAGCAACTAAAAGAATATGTGACCTCCAAACCAGCTCTGCAAGAAATTTTAAGGGGGCCTCTTAAAATTCCCCTTTAAGAAGAAGTTCAGTGGAACAGTCCACAAAAACAAAGACTGAATAGATATCATGATGACACTAAACTCATATCTCTCAATAGTAACTCTGAATGTGAACGGGCTTAATGACCCCATCAAAAGGCGCAGGGTTTCAGACTGGATAAAAAAGCAGGACCCATCTATTTGCTGTCTACAAGAGACTCATTTTAGACAGAAGGACACCTACAGCCTGAAAATAAAAGGTTGGAGAACCATTTACCATTCGAATGGTCCTCAAAAGAAAGCAGGGGTAGCCATCCTTATATCAGATAAACTAAAATTTACCCCAAAGACTGTAGTGAGAGATGAAGAGGGACACTATATCATACTTAAAGGATCTATTCAACAAGAGGACTTAACAATCCTCAATATATATGCTCCGAATGTGGGAGCTGCCAAATATATAAATCAATTATTAACCAAAGTGAAGAAATACTTAGATAATAATACACTTATACTTGGTGACTTCAATCTAGCTCTTTCTATACTCGATAGGTCTTCTCAGCAAAACATCTCCAAAGAAACGAGAGCTTTAAATGATACACTGGACCAGATGGATTTCACAGATATCTACAGAACTTTACATCCAAACTCAACTGAATACACATTCTTCTCAAGCGCACATGGAACTTTCTCCAGAATAGACCACATATTGGGTCACAAATCGGGTCTGAACCGATACCAAAAGATTGGGATTGTCCCCTGCATATTCTCGGACCATAATGCCTTGAAATTAGAACTGAATCACAACAAGAAGTTTGGAAGGACCTCAAACACATGGAGGTTAAGGACCATCCTGCTAAAAGATAAAAGGGTCAACCAGGAAATTAAGGAAGAATTAAAAAGATTCATGGAAACTAATGAGAATGAAGATACAACCATTCAAAATCTTTGGGATGCAGCAAAAGCAGTCCTAAGGGGGAAATACATCGCAATACAAGCATCCATTCAAAAACTGGAAAGAACTCAAATACAAAAGCTAACCTTACACATAAAGGAGCTAGAGAAAAAACAGCAAATAGATCCTACACCCAAGAGAAGAAGGGAGCTAATAAAGATTCGAGCAGAACTCAACGAAATCGAGACCAGAAGAACTGTGGAACAGATCAACAGAACCAGGAGTTGGTTCTTTGAAAGAATTAATAAGATAGATAAACCATTAGCCAGCCTTATTAAAAAGAAGAGAGAGAAGACTCAAATTAATAAAATCATGAATGAGAAAGGAGAGATCACTACCAACACCAAGGAAATACAAACGATTTTAAAAACATATTATGAACAGCTATACGCCAATAAATTAGGCAATCTAGAAGAAATGGACGCATTCCTGGAAAGCCACAAACTACCAAAACTGGAACAGGAAGAAATAGAAAACCTGAACAGGCCAATAACCAGGGAGGAAATTGAAGGAGTCATCAACAACCTGCCAAGACACAAAAGTCCAGGGCCAGATGGCTTCCCAGGGGAATTTTATCAAACGTTTAAAGAAGAAACCATACCTATTCTCCTAAAGCTGTTTGGAAAGATAGAAAGAGATGGAGTACTTCCAAATTCGTTCTATGAAGCCAGCATCACCTTAATTCCAAAGCCAGACAAAGACCCCGCCAAAAAGGAGAATTACAGACCAATATCCCTGATGAACATGGATGCAAAAATTCTCAACAAGATACTGGCCAATAGGATCCAACAGTACATTAAGAAAATTATTCACCATGACCAAGTAGGATTTATCCCCGGGACACAAGGCTGGTTCAACACCCGTAAAACAATCAATGTGATTCATCATATCAGCAAGAGAAAAACCAAGAACCATATGATCCTCTCATTGGATGCAGAGAAAGCATTTGACAAAATACAGCATCCATTCCTGATCAAAACTCTTCAGAGTGTAGGGATAGAGGGAACATTCCTCGACATCTTAAAAGCCATCTATGAAAAGCCCACAGCAAATATCATTCTCAATGGGGAAGCACTGGGAGCCTTTCCCCTAAGATCAGGAACAAGACAGGGATGTCCACTCTCACCACTGCTATTCAACATAGTACTGGAAGTCCTAGCCTCAGCAATCAGACAACAAAAAGACATTAAAGGCATTCAAATTGGCAAAGAAGAAGTCAAACTCTCCCTCTTCGCCGATGACATGATACTCTACATAGAAAACCCAAAAGTTTCCACCCCAAGATTGCTAGAACTCATACAGCAATTCGGTAGCGTGGCAGGATACAAAATCAATGCCCAGAAGTCAGTGGCATTTCTATACACTAACAATGAGACTGAAGAAAGAGAAATTAAGGAGTCAATCCCATTTACAATTGCACCCAAAAGCATAAGATACCTAGGAATAAACCTCACCAAAGATGTAAAGGATCTATACCCTCAAAACTATAGAACACTTCTGAAAGAAATTGAGGAAGACACAAAGAGATGGAAAAATATTCCATGCTCATGGATTGGCAGAATTAATATTGTGAAAATGTCAATGTTACCCAGGGCAATATACACGTTTAATGCAATCCCTATCAAAATACCATGGACTTTCTTCAGAGAGTTAGAACAAATTATTTTAAGATTTGTGTGGAATCAGAAAAGACCCCGAATAGCCAGGGGAATTTTAAAAAAGAAAACCATATCTGGGGGCATCACAATGCCAGATTTCAGGTTGTACTACAAAGCTGTGGTCATCAAGACAGTGTGGTACTGGCACAAAAACAGACACATAGATCAGTGGAACAGAATAGAGAATCCAGAAGTGGACCCTGAACTTTATGGGCAACTAATATTCGATAAAGGAGGAAAGACTATCCATTGGAAGAAAGACAGTCTCTTCAATAAATGGTGCTGGGAAAATTGGACATCCACATGCAGAAGAATGAAACTAGATCACTCTCTTTCACCATACACAAAGATAAACTCAAAATGGATGAAAGATCTAAATGTGAGACAAGATTCCATCAAAATCCTAGAGAAGAACACAGGCAACACCCTTTTTGAACTCGGCCATAGTAACTTCTTGCAAGATACATCCACGAAGGCAAAAGAAACAAAAGCAAAAATGAACTATTGGGACTTCATCAAGATAAGAAGCTTTTGCACAGCAAAGGATACAGTCAACAAAACTCAAAGACAACCTACAGAATGGGAGAAGATATTTGCAAATGACATATCAGATAAAGGGCTAGTTTCCAAGATCTATAAAGAACTTATTAAACTCAACACCAAAGAAACAAACAATCCAATCATGAAATGGGCAAAAGACATGAACAGAAATCTCACAGAGGAAGACATAGACATGGCCAACATGCATATGAGAAAATGCTCTGCATCACTTGCCATCAGGGAAATACAAATCAAAACTACAATGAGATACCACCTCACACCAGTGAGAATGGGGAAAATTAACAAGGCAGGAAACAACAAATGTTGGAGAGGATGCGGAGAAAAGGGAACCCTCTTACACTGTTGGTGGGAATGTGAACTGGTGCAGCCACTCTGGAAAACTGTGTGGAGGTTCCTCAAAGAGTTAAAAATAGACCTGCCCTACGACCCAGCAATTGCACTGTTGGGGATTTACCCCAAAGATACAAATGCAATGAAACGCCGGGACACCTGCACCCCGATGTTTCTAGCAGCAATGGCCACGATAGCCAAACTGTGGAAGGAGCCTCGGTGTCCGACGAAAGATGAATGGATAAAGAAGATGTGGTTTATGTATACAATGGAATATTCCTCAGCTATTAGAAATGACAAATACCCACCATTTGCTTCAACGTGGATGGAACTGGAGGGTATTATGCTGAGTGAAGTAAGTCAGTCGGAGAAGGACAAACATTATATGTTCTCATTCATTTGGGGAATATAAATAATAGTGAAAGGGAAAATAAGGGAAGGGAGAAGAAATGTGTGGGAAATATCAGAAAGGGAGACAGAACGTAAAGACTGCTAACTCTGGGAAACGAACTAGGGGCGGTAGAAGGGGAGGAGGGCGGGAGGTGGGAGTGAATGGGTGACGGGCACTGGGTGTTATTCTGTATGTTAGTAAATTGAACACCAATAAAAAAAAATGAAAGTAAAAAAAAAAAAAAAAAAAAAAAAAAAAAAGAAAAAAAGAAGTTAACCTACCCAAGTCAGAAGAGCAGTTATATTTACTGAACTACATCCTGAATGTAACACACTTACTTAAGGGCAATGTTGCAGTGCTGGGTAAAGCAATCCCTAAATATGTCAAGTGGCAATGTAAAATGGGTTCATTGCACCCTGGAAAATGCTTCATAATAAACGATGCCATACAAATATGAGCCCTTTGCTGGGCTAGTAATTCATATTCATGAAGAGGATGCATCCAGCGATGATCATTTAATTAACAAATATAGAAGATTCTAAAGAGAAATGATCCTTCCCTTATGCCGAATGTGTCATCCAATATCAGTGTCACTGCTGAGGTATCAGAAATGTCAGATAAATCTTCAAATGCCTTATACTCCATGCAGTGGAAGTAATTTCACTTGGGAATAAAACTGCCATTTGGCTCAATTACCTTCATACGGTCTAATTCTAGAAGGCAGGCAGGTTTCCTATTCAACATTCTTTTAAGTTTCGAAGGATTTCATCACCAGAATGATTTCCCTGGACATGGAATATGTTTCACTTCGGCATTAAACACAGTTTAAAAATCAAACAATCTTTGGGGTTTAGGCAATTTAGATCTCCCAGTTAGTGGGATTTTTTTTTCTAAAGCAAGCATAACAGTGAGGAAATATTGCCATTGCACTGTATTGCCGATCAGATTTTAAAGACAACTGGCAGAGGACTGATATTTTATCAATGAATTGTGGAATGAGTAATTTATGTAAGGTCAACAAAGGTTTATAGTGAGAAGGCAGGTATCCAAAACCCTGTAGCACTGGTTATTTACCGTTCATTTCTGCATGAATGTTCCTTGTACACAGTAAGCTTTGCATTTAAAAGCACCTGATAAGATGGAAATTTAAGTTCATAGTCAAGTTTGTTTTTCAGCTTAGGGGTAAGTGATGCTTTGTTTTAGAAAAAAAATACAGCAGTGTTACTACAATGTATGCACAACACAATATAAATTCTATTTTTTAAAGATTTATTTATTTGAGAGGGAGTGAGAGTAGGAGGAGGGGCAGAGGAAGAGAGAATCTCAAGTGGACTCCCTGCTGAGCATGGACCCCCCCCCCCACACACACACACACACACACAGGACTCAATCTCAGGAAGCTGAGATTATGACCTGAGCGGACATTAAGAGTCGGATGCCCAACCCACTGAACAACGCAGGTGCCCCTATAAATTACAACTTTAAAAGAACATTTAAGTTGTATTTTGGACAAAATAGTTGAATTTTGACAAGCTAAAGAAAGATTTTACTATAGGGTGCCCCCCAAAATCAGATTATTTAATCAACATTATTCTGTTTTTAAATGATTTTTTTTTAATTTTTATTTATTTATGATAGTCACACACACAGAGAGAGAGGCAGAGACATAGGCAGAGGGAGAAGCAGGCTCCATGCACCGGGAGCCCGACGTGGGACTCGATCCCGGGTCTCCAGGATCGCGCCCTGGGCCAAAGGCAGGCGCCAAACCGCTGCGCCACCCAGGGATCCCTAAATGATTTTTTTAAAGATGTATTAATTTGAGAGAGAGAGAGAGCACGAGCAGGGGGTGGGGGGGCAGTAGAGGGAGACAGAGAAGCAGACTCCCTGCTGAGGAGGGAGCCAGCCCAATATGGGGCTCCACCCCAGGACACTGGGATCATGACCTGATTCAAAGGCAGATGCTTAATCAACTGAGCCACCCGGGGACCCCTTAAGTGATTTTTAACTAAATATCTAGACATAACATTTAATTTTAAGAAACTAAATTTAGAAATCTTTTCTAAAATGTAACTATTGTTGAGTCTATTATTACTTTACTAAAGTAAACAAAACATTGTATATATAATATTTAAGGAGTGAAAAAATAAAAGGCATGAGTGGAAGTTTATGTCCAGGTGTTTCCGATTTTGAATTTCTAATTGAATACTTCATGATACTGTGTTCAAAATGCCTTTCATAATACATTTTAAGTTTGGTCACCTTTAAGAATATATATTTTATTTTTCATAGATATGTTCAATTTCAAATTGTTTTCAACCTCCATTTCTTTAATTAGCACTGTACTCTTTTTCAATGGGCCTGTTTAAAATTACAACTATCAAAAAAATAAAAATAAAATTACAACTATCTTTAGCATTAGATAATTACTTAGTCATAAGAAATTTCTAAGTATTATGTAATAATACATTTTCATCTATTTCTATGGGAAAATGGATCTTTATTCTGCACCAATCATTCTCTCAAAGATCTTTTCTCATTATGTATATCTTGTCATCCCAAGTGTTTTGTACCAATAAATCCAGAGAACATTCTTACTCCCTAAGTCGTCCAAAGGAATGAGGAAGTGAGGGAAGAAAAACCTAATTAGCTAGAAGACAGTTCATTCTAGCTACTTAATTTAGAAAAACAAAACACTATCTGCTTTGCTTCAGTCTACTCCCAAGTGGAAAAATAAATAAAAGACAGGTGTTCGCTTTGATGAGCTGACAAAAGATATCACCGGAGAACAAAATTATATATTTTTTCACATAAGTTTGTTATCAAATAAACTCAAATTCAATGATCATTTCATTATTTCGTTTATATATATAGTTGATAATGTATTACTGCTAAGATTCTCATTTTTGCAAAGTTTATTCAGGTATATAATAACAAAAAATGGGCCATTTGTAAACATTGTATTGTTTCCAACCTGTATAAATTATTAACAGAATCTTTATAATTTATACATGAGAACTTTTATTATTCATAAATTAGAAGAAATCACCACCATCTCCTATTTGCACTTACTGAAATTATATTCACTATTCAACCCTCAGCTGAAACTTTTCCATTAAGATTTTGCATTTCACTTGCATATCATATTATCATAATCCCTAAGTATGTCTCTTTCATTTGAACTTCTTTATCACTTCTGTGGGGAAATAAAACTTGGATTTCTCAGTGCTTGTATAAAAAGCCTAGAGTCTTCACATGTGATGAAAACTAGGTCTGTATTCATTGGTTTAGCTAATTGTTCTGAGTTGTTCTGAAATGAGGAAGAAGGATACAGCTTCTCTTATCACCTGAAGTAGGTCCTTAAATTAAGCTCCCAAGGTGTCCAGAAGATTCAGGTGCTATCTCCCTAAATATTTACATTTCAAAAGGTATGGAATCCAGACCTTGGAGACATTTCTAGGTCAATACAGTCAGAGATTCCCAAAGTTTATTTGGCCTCTGAAAGACATATTTGCAATAACAAAGGGTTAGGGTGAGAAGCCAGGATCTTCTTGTCTCTTCTCAAAGGAACATAGTTAAATTGTTTTGTTTTTCTCCCCCTCTCTGTCCTTTCAGGAGTGAAGGGGGAATCCATTATTAATCCACTGTCCTTTGTTCCTCACCCATAGAGTATCCATCTAACTCCTATTTGAAGAATTTCCATTGCTCCTCATTGTATGGTCAAGGGGGGAAGGTGTGGAGCAGGGTGCAGGGAGGTAGTTACTAAGGACTCAGTCTCTGATCCAAAGCACCTCATGTGTGCATTCAGGGTAAAATTAGCAAAGACATATATTAACCTCAGTAAAAAAAATAAATAAATAAAACTTTTTAACACTTTCTGGTAACTTCATCTATCTTGATTTCCTCCTCGCTTTATCCCTTTGCAGTACATGTGCTTTGGACATTTAAGAAAGCAAGTGTTTGTCCCAGGCAGAGTGCTATCAGTGTTTGTTCCATGAATATGGATGGATTAAGCAAGAAATGAGCCCCTATTGTCAAGTTGGGATGTGGCAGGAGAATCTCCAAAGTGTGTAGAGTAACGGGCA
Organism: Canis lupus dingo; assembly: GCF_003254725.2. NCBI lineage: Eukaryota > Metazoa > Chordata > Mammalia > Carnivora > Canidae > Canis > Canis lupus. The sequence continues at coordinate 4,994,960 of NC_064258.1, forward strand.
TTTGACCTTTGTAAGTAGCCATAATGGTATATGGCATTAGATAGTAGGAAAACCAAAAATTACCTATTTATACAGAAAAAAAATGCAGATCTTTAATTGGAAAAACATCTGTTCCTGACATTAGTTATTTATTAAATTAGGAATTTAAATATTTCTAAATGCATTTAAAAGTTTATTTAGTCTCTTGGTATAGTATTAATTTTGTCTTGTATACACATTAATGGTTGAGAGAGTTTTGCTGTATTTTTTTTCTGTTTTAGCTTTCTTTGGTATCACTGCTGTCAAACAAAAAAGGGCAAAGTGTGTACCAGGCAAGAAGATCAGCCTGTGAGGGCTCTGAGGAAGAGCAATGCAGCTGGGCCACGGTCAGTAAGGGGAAGAACAAACTAGATATTGCTGAAAACGTAAACCAGAGCCACATCCCATGGAGCTGGTAGGGCATGTGAAGGCTTATGTGGAGCCTTCGAAAGGAAGAAGGAAGCCACTTAGTACTTATTTTTAAAAATTTTATTTGGAAATAATTTCAAATGTAAAGAACAGTTGCAGGAATTGTGTTTGAATGCTATCCTTGACTCAGATTAACATTTTGTCCCATTTGTCATTTTTCTCCTGAATTGTTAGAGTATAAATTGTCTATATTATTCCCATTTCCCTAATTATCTCCAAGGATTTCCTAAGAACAAAGGAATTATCTTGCACCAGGACAGTATCAAATTCTGCAAATAGTAAGTGTTAACAATACCACAACCCATGTTCCAATTTAGTCAATTCACCCATGTTGGGCTATATTCATATTCTATCATTGCTCTAACAAGTTACCACAAATGTAGTGGCTTAAAACAATACAAGTTTATTTCTCACAGTTCTGTAGGTTACAAAGTTGGTACAAGTCTCACCGGACCACAATCAAGTCATTGGCAGACTGGGTTCCTTTCTGGAGGATTCCTCCCTCACTCATTTGAGTTGTCAGCAGAATTCAGTTCCTTGACATTGTAGGACCTAGATCCCTGTTTCCTTGCTGGCTGCTCAAGAAGCCACTCCCAGATTCTAGAGAGCATTTCACTTACTGGCTTGTGACCCCCCACCTCCATCTTCATGGCCTTCAAGGATGGTCCAGAACTGTTGTCTGTCTGTCTCTCTTTCTCTTTCTCTCTCTCTTTCTCTTTCTCTAACCATAGGAAGATTCTGACTTTTAAGGACTAGTAATTAGATTGAGCCCACCAGATAATCAGGATAATCTCACCTGATCAACATATGGAACCTTAATCACCCCTGAAAAATCTCTCAGCCATGGAAAGTAAGGCATTCCCAGGTTCCAGGATCAGGAAGTAGACATCTTAGGGGAGGGGCATTATCCTATCTACAGCACAGGGTAATAGCTCTGCCACTTGGCGCCCTAGCACCTTGCATATCTCCACCTGGGCCATATAGGCAAGATGGCCTTGAGTCCTGGCAGATGTCCTAGATTCCTCCTGGATTGAAGAAAGGTGCAGCCTTGGGAGAAGCTTCCATGAATCTGCTCCTCATCCCTCTCCCTAGTTTCAGTTGAGTAAGGCTCTTTCTGCTCCCCCCACCCACCCTTGCCACATAGCTGTAGGTGTCTGAGTAAGTCTACATAACTACTTGGCTCCTCAGACATCCACCACCCATGCCACCTGTTACCTGGCCACTGCAGCTGGTGTCATCTTGTGAGGGACACGGGGAGCTGACACCATGGTGACCTTGTCCATGGCATGTACGTAACAAACTGCCTGAATCTATTGGGCCTGTTATCTCCTTACTGGCCAGATCCATGCAAGTGTGGCAGATCAGCTCAACAGCTGCAGGAGTGATCCTTTTGGCCTCAGCACCTACTATGCTGCTGCGTACGGCCTGCTTGACCACTTGATGTCCAATAATGTCCTACATCATGTTGTTTTTTTCCCACCTAGGATCCAACCCAGCATTATGCATTGTACTTATTTATCATGTCCCCTGTATTTCATTTAATCTAAAATAATTCCTTTACCATTCTCCCTGCTGAACATTGACATTTTTTTTTTTAAGATTTTATTTACTTTTTTATTTATTTAGAGCTCATGAGCAGAGGAGGGGCAGAGGGAGAAAGAGAATCTCAAGCAGACTCTGCACTGAGCATGGAGCCCGATATGGGGCTTAGTCTCACAACCCTGAGATCATGACCTGAGCCAAAATCAAGAATCAGATGCTTAACTGACTGAACCACACCGGCACCCCCATTGACATTTTTTTAAAGATTTTTTTTAAATGTACTTATTAATGAGAAGCACAGAGAGAGAGAGAGAGAGAGGCAGAGACACAGGCAGACCCATTGACATTTTTAGAGGACAGTTCTTCCATTTGAGTTTTTTTTTATAAATTTATTTTTTATTGGTGTTCAATTTGTCAACATATAGAATAACACCCAGTGCTCATCCCACCAAGTGCCCACCTCCATTTGAGTTTTATCTAACATTTCCTCCTGATCAGAGTCAGTTTATGCATTTGGAGCTGGAGTGCTGAATGGCTGTTGTGTGTTTTTATTGCATCACATCAAGATACATTTGACATCCATGTAACCATTTTAGGTATGCTCACTTCCATCACTGAGTTAAGCTAGTAGCCTAAACTAGTAAGTTTCTCCACTATGTCCTTACTATTTTTCCTTTTGCAATAAAAACTCTGATGTAGCAATATCTTGATTTTATGCAAATATCCTGCTCCTCCTAAAATTTCCACCTGCTAGTTTTAGCACCTTTTGAAAATTCTTGCCTAAATTATAAGGATGATCATTGCAAAACTAGTTTTCTAACTTCATCATTCAATATGTATTTGTTATTTGGCATTCTGCTAAAAGGAAGAGCTGTTCCTTCCTAATTACTTATTTAGTTGGTTACTTAATTATATTTAGTTATGGTAAAAATCATGAAATGCTTGTTTGAGGCTATCTAGTTTAGAGAATGGCATTGCTGTTTTCTTCTACTTTGTGATTGGGTTTCATGGGGGGAATTTTCAATAGCTGTGGTGTTGTGATTTTCATTTTTTCTATCTTCCTTATAGTAACTCTGTATGAATGTGATCTGCTCTTCCTTTTCCAATTCATTTTCTGGACAGAATTCCTTATTCGAAAGTGCCCTCTTCAATTAGAGTGAACTATAGCTTCATTCTTGGATAACATGGTTAGTATAGGGGCAAGTTGGTTGTCTTGTGGTTCTCTATCATTTCTGCAGTATCCTTCCTTTCCTCCTCAGACATTGTGCTCTCCTTCCACCACATATTTATAAAGATGCCCCCTGCTATCTATTTACTTTCTTGAGAAGGGTTGCTTTCTAAAGCAGCCACTCAGGCCCACACATTTCTGAGACCCTTCCCTATAACCAGAGCTGTGGTGAGTATCTTTACACTCAGCACTGGGCTTTTTCTAGGGGTGACTTGGAGTGCAATTGGTCTGTGTCCTTAGACTTCTATTTGCTGCCACTCAGCTCACCCTCTCCTGCTCTCCATGTGCACAGGCCAGCAGTGGCATCAGAGGCTCCAGTGATAGTTCTGTTGTTATTTATGCAGTGAAATTTTTGCATGCTCCTTATTAACCTGACCAGTTGTTATGAAAATGCGCAAAGAAATTTGGATATAGGGACACCTGGGTGGCTCAGTGGTTGAGCATCTGCCTTCAGCTCAGGGAGTGATCCTGGGGTCCTGGGATTGAGTCCCCCATCGGGCTCCTTGCAGGAAGCCTGCTTCTCCCTCTGCCTGTGTCTCTACCTCTATCTCTCTGTGTCTCTCATGAATAAATAAACAAAACCTTTAAAAAAAAAAAAAAAGAAAGAAATTTGGATATAGGTAGCCGATTACCTGAGGAAAAACTGGAAATTCACATAAGAATTTAGGCAGAGGGTTGATATGATTCAATTTGCATTTTGAAAAGATCCTTACTTCTTTGAAAGGAGTAGATTATAAGAATCAAGGCTGGATTCAGGACGTGGTTTCAGAGATGGTTATAGTTGTCCACGTAAAAGATTGTTCTGTTTGGATCAGAGATTCTGACAGGGGAGATAGAGAAAAATATACACAATCAAGAAATGGTTAGAAAATTTAATTGAAAAGACTTAAAGATTAATTATATGTAAGATGCCCAGCATCCTAGCATAAGCCCCAAGTGTGCTCTTACCTCAGAGCTTTGACATGTATTTTCCCACTTAATGGAATACAGATTACTAGATATGGAATGCCACCAGACACACACACATGCACACACACACACAAAGACGTCTACATCTTAGTCCCCAAAACCTATGAACACCTAACCTGACAAAGGTTCTTTGCAAATGTGATAACATTAAGGATCCTCAGATGGGGGTTACTATTGATTATTCAGGTGGATCCAATATAATCACAAGGGTCCTTATAAGAGACAGAGAGAAGAACCAACAAACCAAGGAATGTAGCCAATGTCTAACAGTGGAAATCATAAGGAACAAACTCACTCTCACCCTCCAGAAAGAAAGCAGCTCTGCCTGCACCTTGATTTTAGCCCCGGAAGAGCCTTTTTGGACTTCTGACCTCTAGAACTGTTGCTGAGTTTTTGGTGATTTATCATAGCAACCATAGCACAGTTATTCCATGTTTCTCACAAGGTACACCTTCCCTTTCTCTAAAGCTCTCCTGAAATCTAACCTCATTAAGAAACCTTTCCTGACCATCCTATCTAGAATAATCCTCTCACTCTCAGTTGCTTTATTCTTCTTAATAGCTGTTTCATCAATTAACCTATTATGCATTTGTGTTCATTGTCTTTATTTGTCAATCAGAGCGACTTGCTTTTGATCACCAACTGCATTGTAGAGTCCTAAAACAGTGCTGGGCACATGGTGGTAAATATTTCCTGAATAAACTTATAAAATGAATGAACTATGGAATGGTAATACCATTTTCTAATATAAATAACACTGGTAGGAAAAGGATTTGGAGAAAAATAAGTATAGTTTGGGTATATGATGAGTCAGATGAGGCACTGTTTTGAACTCAAGAGGACAGCTAGTCCTATTCATGTAAATATGGCAGTCTTAATATGTGGTTGGTAGCTGAGATCATGGAAGTAGGTGACTTCTTCTAGAAACAGCATACAGTCCTTTATTGGGCATCATAATATGGGTTGCCTTACTTGTACTTCAGCATTCCGGAAAAAATATTCATTTTCTTCATCATCTCCAAATACAGGTTTCACCTTAACAATTTTATCTTAATTAATGGTACTGTCTACCAGTCATCCAAATAGAAACTTTGACTCTTCCTGCCTTTCCTACATCAATATCAAGTTACCCAGATGGGAGCAAGATAAAGACAATAGTCCTAACAAATGGGAGCCAGGAGAGTCCAACAATTACACAAATTCTGTTGATTCTATTTCATATAAATCTCAGAAGTCCATCCATTGGCCCTGTTCCTACTGCCTATGCCCTAGTTCACAGATTTTCTCTTACTTGGTTTATCATAATAATCTCCTAGCTCCAACCCTCTTTTCGAATTTATCTTCCTATCATGAAACTAAAATATAAAATCTGTTTCCTGGCAATAAGAGAACTCCCTGGCATACTATACAAGATCTCTTACAGTTGGTTTCTAACATCCCATACCATACTTAATTTAAATCTCAAATTTCTACCCTCCCAGATAACCGCCCCCTCCAAGAGATGCTGTTTCAACCCCTCACGTGATGAACATGGCATGCTTCTTTATGCTTCTGTGCTTTTGCAAATGTTGTTGTTACTTCCCCATCTACCCAGACTCAACCCATTCTTCAAAATCCACCTGAAACTTCAACTCTTGCATGGAACCTTCTATCTGCCTTTTGGACCAATGTTGGTTCCTCAGTGTGATCCCAAACTAATGTGCATATTTTTTTTATGGTGGAACTCTTAATACTCTTCTGAAATAATTTACTTGCATGCCTGTATTCATGCTTTGCAGTATTGTCAGCACTACAAACTTTTTTTTGGTCACATTTGTTTCATACTCTCATGTGACTGGCATAGTGCCTGGCTTTTATTAGGTTCAAAATTACAGTATTATGAATGACTAAAGTCAAGCTCACTGAATTATAGCTTTGGAAATAATACATGAGGGAGGTCTAAAGATGTTTCCTAAAAAGCTTCTGATGCCAACTTGTATATGTTTATTTTTTATTATCTCTCCTTTTATTATCAAGAGGTACTATACTGTGCAATATTGGTTAAAAATGCTTTGCAATAATCAGAGAATAAGGGATGGGAGCTAATCATTTCAGGGTAAGGCAGTTTTAGAGAAAGATCACAGGAGACAGAAGTGGAAAAAAACTGAAAATCATCAAGGTTAAGATCACATTTCGGACTCCATTGTACCCCATCTTGTATCCTCTCATTCCACTGTGTACTCCAGCCTCCAATGCTGCCACCATTCTTAGGATGCATGATGGACAGCACTTTGTCTCCACTGTACTATACTCTGCGTCTTCCCAGAGTCTGGAACCCTGCTAGGGAGGGGTGAGAGGCTCAAAGAGCACAGCAAGTCCAAATCCATGGGAGAATGGCTGTGGATAACTGGCTCTGTGTTCTGTTCATCAAGTGGAAAATTTTGAGATTCGTTATACACAACTCCTTAAGAATCCCAGGATGGTCTAGCCTCAGTTGCCCACGGTGGGAACACAATAGTTGTGGCAATGAACAGTATGGGGCAAAAGTAATTTTAAGAGTGTGGAGTTGGCCTCTTTTGTTAACTACTTCAAAAGCCTTGAAAAAGATATTTACAGGGTCAGAATTAGTACACTTACAACTCAAAGCATGCTGTGAAAGTCAGAAAACTTCGATGCAGTGTGAAAAGAAACCTTTATGTTGTAGACTCATGAGACAAACAAGGCTGAAAATTATATCCAGGACATATTTGTGAGGGCAACAGAGCCGAGAACAGACTATATGCATAAGCTCAACAGCTGATAGGAAAGTAATAGATCTAAGAGATGAGGCTTTGGGATATATAAAATTAAGATTTTTGAGTGCCCAGGATCTTTTGCATTCTATTTAGGTTAGCAGAATTAACTATCTCCCCATTGTTAGCAAAGGAAGTATCCCTTACCTGGACAGGCTGCAAATACCTTACCTGAAGTAGATGTCTTGCTACATGATGCTCGTAGCTTCCTCCTTTAGAACAATCCATGTGGACTCCCATTGCTTCCAGGTTAATAATTGTGGTTGGAACATAGCACAGCCTCGATAGGGAAATAAAGTGCTTTCTCTAAGAGAGGTAGACATCCTCTCAGTTATGAGGCCTGGCTAAGTTTGCATGGGTAGCAAACAGGAACAGAGTGGCTTTTGAGGGTATCCAATCAGAAAAGACTGAAATCTGGTCAGGCAATAATGTATTGACATAGGAAGACTCATGATTTAGAATTTAGAGTTTTATGCATTGACAAGGACACTTAGCACCAGCCTAAATATGTTTATGTTTGGTCCTTAAAGTTAGGACATAACATTGGCCTGTAACAAATTTTGTAGAAATTGCCCTGGCAGAGTACCAGGGAACACCTCAGAGGTGTGGGGATGTCAGAATGGACCTTTTACACAAGACTGGAGAAGATGCCATCTGATCATATTTCCCAGGAGGGCCCAGAGAACAAGCCCTTTACTAACACAATAAAGAATCACAAGTACAGATGGCTTGCCCACTTTGATGATATGGTGATGGCTATCCTAGAACTAAGGTCTAGTTAATCAGTGGGAATGAGAGGATTCTGGAATGAGAGACTAGCTGGAAGTCCTCAACTGACCAAGGTAAGATGCATGCAGTCCTGTAATGGGCAATGAGCCTTAAGTGGCAACTGGGGTACTTTGATCCACAAAGATCTATGACAAAGTGTAATATTCTGAGGAATTAAAAATATAGGGAACCAACCATTTACGTCATTTAAGAAACAATTGAGAATTGTTTAGCAGAATGTTAATGTCAGCTACCACACTGGAAGGTTTGTAATCTCTCATTCCATTCCCAAATCTGATCAAGTTCACAGACCCAGGGCCCATTAATTGATGAGGAGGTGATGTTCAGAAAGGACTCTGAAAAGTTTCTAGAAGTGTGTAAAATCAATATTGCCCCAATCATTCCCCAAAGGGAACATTAGGCATATCCCAGAGTAACTGTGTGCTCGAGAAAGGGAAATACCCAATATTTTGAGGATTACTGAATATACCATCTGCTCTGACACCAATACCTGGGAACCCAAAAGCCATCATATTGCCTGCAAGAGTGGGGGCTTATGGAGGCCAGAGGATAAATGAAATCCTATCCCAATGAGGTATCACAGTGGATCACTGGGTCTATAAACCTATTGTGTAGTTTTTTTCCCCACTCTCCTAATCTATGACTGGAATTAATATACTTAGGATCTGGCCCAACCGGGACCTATAGAGAGAGAAGGGACCAACCGGAAGTCTCTGATGTGCACCATATCTTTTCTATTCAATCTGCTATTTTAGTTGAAGTAGTTAGAAAAAATTTACTTTACACAGATATGTAATTGGAAAAGGTAAATGTTTCATATCGTTTTCAGATAATTGCTGTTCTTTGATACTACACCAAAATTCAACAAGTAGTGACTTTTCAAATGTGAGTTTCAGTGTGGAATCCGAAACTGTATCAGTGAACCTTTCATACTTAGTTACTTAATAACCCATTTGCCTGTCTTGCATTTTGAATACATCTTTTTGCCGGTTCTGGATTTTATAGTATCTTCTTAATATGGACTCATTTCGTTATACAATAGCAAAAAAAACTTATTCATTATGATCACCACTGATCTTCTCAGAAAGGTCTTTAGGGATTTAGAAGCTGCAGTGCACAGTGCAGTTAAGCATTTTCCAGAATGCTAATTGTTGCTTTAAGGCTTAAATTTTGTCGTAATAAACAAATTCCATCAATTTTCCTTAAGGTGACAGGTTTGCTTCATTCATTTGCAATAAAATGTCTGCCAAGTTCCCAAGTCTCAATGACCAGAGTTTGTCCAGCTGTTGTTCTTTCAAGTAAAATGCTACTGTGGGGAAAAAAAATAAATGACTAGAAAAACTCAATCCTGAAGACAACCTTCATGCTTTGGTATGCAGCAAAAGGTATTACATGTACACTTCCCATTTCAGCACACAGAATATTGAAAATGCTGAGTAAAGTGTAACACAAATAACGTCTTATGGAAAATAGCTATATTTTCGAGACAGTGAACAGCAGAGTGACACTATTTTACCAGATCAGAAATGAATACTTTTATTTCATCAGGATATTCTTAACTTTTTCCCCTCTGAGTGTCTGGCAGTAGAGAATACAAGTACAGGTCGGTGCTTATTTGATTTGTACCAAGGCATCAGCAGCACTGCCAACCATTGATGTTGGCATCACTGGTGCAAGTATCAACGGTGTAAAAGGGGAAAATCACATCTTATATTATTATGAAAATAACTGGAAACAGGTCTCAGAGTCCCTCAGAAATCCACAAACTATACTTCGAGAACTTCTGCCTTAAAGCCAATGAAGGCTGGAGTACCAGGTAGAAATAGAGACTTTTTGAGCCCCCAAATGTGATCTTTGTGAAAGTACCACACAGAATAAGGATCAGAAATTGCAACAACACTTTTCACGAGTCCCCAGCATGCGAGCAAAGGAGCTTCAGTCCCTGATGTTTCTTTCCACTGTGATGGAAACAGCCCCAGGTCCTAGCAGACAAAGAAGGCAAAGTTGCCTTTGAGAGGAAGCCAGTCACTGCTCTCCCCCCAGTTATCTTCACAGATAACCAGAGGCTCTGGGAAATTCACGTGCACCTTTTCCTATCGCCCTTAGAGCAAGGAACAATTGTGAGAATAGACGTTGAAGAGCAGCTGAAATGCCACAAAATTCCCAGAGGTTGATTTGCAAAACAAGATCTAACCTGAGTCTAGTAAAGGTTCCCTCTTCACCCTAACAGGCTTGTAATTTCATTAGCAAGGAAATACATCATTGAACTTTCTAAAATGTCTCCATAGTCCCCAGCACAGCACTGGCCCTATAATAAGACTTAGATAAATACCTGATTCACTGACTTATTGATATAATAAGAAGCTGAGCTGAGTTCGTGGGTGATGGAGGGGAACATAATGAAGCAAATATGCCCCAGGCAGAGATATTTCATGCAAACTCCCACATAATAGAGGTATGCACTCATGATCAAATTCTCTTAGTTCCATTTCCTTAATTTTTTTATTTGCAGATAAAATATCATTTTTAATGTCTTTTCATTTTCATAGACACTCCATATAGTTTGTCCTGTTCTGTAAACAATGCTCTAGTGGCTCATTCTCAGCTCGGCCTCACTCTGAGCCCTACAACCAACTGGTGGCCCCAAACAGTGCAGACAGCAGGAGGCTGACTTGCTGCCACCATGTCTCAGGCACAGCAGGTACTGGCGGGGAGTCCTGAGGTCCTTAGGAGGGCTGTGGCAGAGAATGCGCTGGAAGAGTCTAGTACTTCTCGTGTTATATGGCGAGGACTTGAAATCTATTTCCTAGGTATCAAGTGCTTCGAGAGTACCTCCCTCAAAGCACCATTTTGCTACTGTGACATTTAACAGACATTTCAAACTTGAGAATGCATTCAGCAGCTTTAGTATATGCTGGCATTGAACACAGCACTCAAAAATCTGGTCCGGAATGAAAGAAAGATCTTCATCTAAGCCCCTTGCCTCTGCAGAATGCTGCGATCGACTACAATGACCCAAAGAGACTAAATAACTTATTAAGTTTTAGCTCGTGTACAAACCATCTAGAAGATCAACATTTCATCATATGTATGTATTATATGTTTTATGTATATTTTCCATACATAATATGTATATACGGATTACATATATTTTATGTGTATCTACTTATATTTAGTATCCTCTGATTTTTTTTATTTGTTTGATTTTCAGAAAATGAAAGTCCCATTGCTAGCCTTCATCATTAGCAAAATGGGCTCTATGAGGTATAGTTTTAGGACCAGCGGAAGGGCCCCACCCCCCAGCCTTCTGAAATTCCCTCTGCTCAACCCCTTGTAGGTGAGCGAAAGCCCTTGCACAGAAGCAATGTTTTATGTACAAAAACAGCTGTCTTAAAATATACAGTAGAGACAGTAATTTTTAATTCCTTTATACAAAAGTATAAAAGAATTCCCCATTTGGTGGGCAGATATTGCAAAAGCCTGAGCTCCTGAGGGCAGTGGGTGCCATAACACAGTGTGGAGGAGGATGGAGTACCCCAGGGGGACAGAGGAGCTTTAAAGAAGGGAAAGATCAGAGCTACTGAACACCAGCTGCCCGGATTTCACAACTTCGTCAGGCCAATTCAGAAAATGTCAGTTCTTTGAAACAGTACTATACAAGACAGCCTTATTTAAATAATTCTCCTGAAGCATGGCTGCCCTCCACTAATTGCTTGTTACCCAGAGCTGTCCTAATAACAGAGTTATTTGGTGTTTTCTTTGCTTACTGTTTTCAGGGAAAAACATATTTTAGCTTTTGATGCTTGATTTTGTAATGTCTGCACGTGTATAAATATTTCGATTGTGATCACTTCTCTACAGCAAGTTCTATACATGAATGGAAGAATCCAAATGCGCAGGTAGCGTGGCCAGAAAATTCACCTGTTTGTTTGTTTGTTTGTTTGTTTGTTTGTATTGAGAAACCAGGGCCACACCCCTCCCACTCCTTCATCCTCTTGTCTTTATAAATGCTGCTGAGGGCTAGAAGCCTCTAAGAACAAAACACAGAAGAAGAAAGCAAGGACAGAAAACTGCCACGGGGTCCCGGCTCCTTCTACTTCAACAAACCTCTCTGCTTGTAGACGTCAGGTGCACCCATGGAGCTTGCTTCCAAAGCCTTGGCCCAGCTCTTCCAGGATTTTACTGCTTCCTCTTCTTTTTTTTTTTTTTCTCTCTCTCTCTTTCTCTTTCTCTCCCTTTCTCTTTCCCTCCCTCCCTTCTCTTTCTCTCTTTCTTCCTTACTCTCTCTCCGCATCTCAGACAGCTGTGTCTCCGTGTCTCATCTTCAAACTCCACTTATTCAAAAACTCCACTTACTTGAATATTGTTAATCCACGATGTCTGAAATTGACTTCTCCTGTCTTAAAACCTCTAGTGCTTAGAGGAGAGTTCTCCAAAAGAGCAGAATAGTAGAAAAAGAGGCATGAGTGAGCCCAAACGTGTTCTAGGTGTATTCGTTATGTTATTTTTAATTTTTTCTTTCCATGGTATGAACTCAGAAATGGAATGCATATATAATATAGAGAGAAATGGAATGGAATACATATTTGCACTACAATCGGTTTTCCATGGCCCACCAGAATATAAAATCAATCCAGAGTTATCATGAAGTCAGGCTTTCCATCAGGACTCTGGATGCTCCCTCTGTCCTCCGTGTGGCTCCTCCACCTGCCTCTCTCTGCCCCATCTGCGCACACTGGGTTGGGGCACATGACACCTCTGACCTGCCATTTGCAATCCAGTGGCTCACACCATCTTTCTATAATTGCTGTTCTGGAATTTTTAAGAGGTTCACCATTTTATAAATCCTTGTCAAATTATTCCAGCTTGAAGAATAATTCTGGTGGCGATATGCCCAAGTGATTTATTCTCTACTTCATCTTAAATATTCTCACAATCATTTTTCTCCTTTAAGTTTTTTTTCTTACTTTCATATTTTTGCTCTTAACTCTTCCTTCTCCTCAAATCCATCTAGAATAACAGTTTAAGGTTTCCATGCCATTGCTTTTTATCATTGTGCTTAAATTTTTTACTGCTTCTATACTAATGTTTTTAGGATTTGGTCTTAGCATTTATTTCGAATTGAATCTATTTTAACTGAAGTTTTAAATTTTAGCTTTAATGTTTAACTTTCATATTAGAGCTCAGCTCTCCTATGTTTATGGGAATTAAGAGTTAGTAACATACTCCCATCTGTTTAACATTTCTTCTCAACATTTTATGTTCTTACAATTTTTAAAATATATTTTCCCAATTGCACCTCTTCTCTTATTCTTTTCTATACCCTTTTATAACATTTGGTGAGAACCTTGGTCCCCTTCTGTGTAAATTGTGTAATGAGTCTGAATTATCAAAAAATAGAGGAGGGTGCAGGTTTATTTCTGGAGTTGTCCTTAGGCTTACTTCTCCGGCATTTCCAAACAGATCTAGACCTCACACCTCTAATGAAGAACGTTCAAAAACAAACTTGAAACACTCAATTTAACCTATAGGTTAATCCTTAAAAGATTTTGTTCTTCCCAGGTAGGCTTCCCTTCATAAGGGAGGGTCTCTCATCTTATGTAGAGAGAGACACATTTTGACATTTATAACCTTTGCACATATTATACACATGTACCATGAGCCTGAAGGTTTTGCAAATTCAAAGCTAGGGCAGGACCCTCCATTCACTGCCCCTGGCCTGAATCCTGAAGAAATCAGGTGGTTATAGACCTGCTGCCAGTTATAGACCTTATGATTAATAATATAGCAGTGAACCAGAGAAAAATTCTAGTTACACTTGCACACTCAATCAATTTTCTGGATTGTGACAGTTCCCTTCTCAGAGGACCATCCAGGTCCTCCAAGTGTTGGAATACACTGACCCCCTTCACTCATTGGAAGGGTTAAGGTGAAGGTTCCAAGGAAAATTTGATCCAGATTCTGAGAGATGGGTGTTTATTTATGTGGGGAACTATATTGGGAAAATCCCAGGATAAAAAACATACCAGACCCTAAAGAGAAGAAACATTTTTGCTTTAGATCAATTTTTCGGTTCTCTTTAGGAAAATTCTGTATCGCGATGGATAGAAATGTTCTTCCTAAAGGAGCCCTGAATATTCTTCTGGGGAGAATATAATTTCAGAAAGAAAACCTAAATCTATAAAGTCCTAGATGAAAATCAAATTATTTGTGGGTTTTTGCACTTTATATCCCTTCTGGTGAACCCTACTATGTAGTTTTTTTGTCTTATCATGGAGTTAACTTGAATTTCCATATAATGACGAATGTCAATGAACATTTTTCCATGTGTTTCTTGGTCATTTGAATATCTTCTTTTGGTGAAGTGACATTCAAATCTTTTGCAGATTTTGTTTTTTTTTTATATATTCTTATTATTGAGGTATAAGAGTTTTAAATGTTTAACACAAATGATATGTTAAGTACCTATTTTGAAAATATATTTTTCAGTCTGTGGCTTTTCATTTTCTTAAAAACCCAGAGAGGCTTATGTGTTTTGGCCAGGATCACACAGCAAACCCGCTTGATTCTAATTCCACTGTTGTTTCCAATAAGCCATAGTAAGGGCAGACTTTCCCCTCATACCACTGAGGAAAATCTGTGGTATGAGAAACATACCCACAGATCAGGAATCTATGGTGGGGGAAGGGGGCAGTAATCTGCAATTAATATGTTGCCTCTTAAGAAGAAACCCTGTTGGTAATTTCCCATGTGGAAAGACTACCAGGCTCAAGTATTAATAGTCAACCCTTTGGTTTTTTAAGACCATTTCTAATGCAAGAAATAAATCTGATTTTTAAAAGCCCTCAGGACACATGGGTGACTTGGTTGGTTAAGCATCCGACTCTTGATTTTGTCTCAGGTCATGATCCCCAGGTTCTGAGACTGAGTCCTACATTGAGATCTGTGCCGGGCATGTAGCATGCTTCGGGTTCTCTCTCTTCCTCTGCCCCTCTCCCCACTAAAAAAATTAATAAATCAATAAACTTTTAAAAGCCCTCAATGTTTGACATGGACTCTATATATAAACAAATTTAAGCTTTAATAGAATGCAAAAAAAAAAAAATAGCTTTGCAGAGATTTCAGTGGGCCAGTACTATAAAATAGCAGTTTATACATAAGCACAGAATTTTGCTGAAGTAACAGAACCCCCATTTAAGGCCATAACAATGACCTGAGTGTTATTCTCTTTTCCATAGGAACACACATTCTAATAGAACATCCCTAGTCCATGAAGAGCACTGATATGTTTGTACTGATCATTTGTATCCTTCCACTTCATTCCCTTTGAAGTAACTGGCTAGGCATAGAAGGATATACAAAGTGACCTAAACATGGACTCAGTCTACCCCTTTGGCCTAATGCTTCTGACCAACTTATTGACTTTATTTTCCTCTAAAAGCAAAATTTATTTAAATGTTTCTTAATGACCTGAAAGAATTCCTAGTTATATTCAGTTACTAATTTAAGACAGTACAAGAAATCACGGAAAAGCATCTTATTTCCTAAACGATTAACTTCAAAGGAAATTGCAACTTATGATTTACCAAGAAATTGTCACATTCCAGAGAGAAGATTTTATGATACATGCATAGTTTCTCCTCAACTGAGACAGATGCATATTCTTTCAATTATATGGAAGCAAGTTGTTTTCTGAGTTCTTACAATGCTTTCTGATTTTAAAAAATTTCATTTAAAAGCCTAATTGGAAAAAAACAGAAAGAGAAACAAATGCCTGGGGAAGATGTTCTTACCCAAGAACTGATCAAGGAGTTCTTTGAACCATGGGCTTTAATTATTGGCTGGTCATTTCTTTTTATCCGCACTGTTGGCATGGTTCCAGCTACATGGATGCAAAGGATAGTCTATGTAAGTTTTAAAAGAGTCACTCAGTACTTACTTCTGCCAAAATTGTAGACTCATCATTTTAATCATTTTATCATATAGTCTGCCTAAAATGCATGCCACTGTTTTCCTTGATAAACAGCAGACTGGGCCTTATCAGGCCTGTAGGTCAGTAAACGTAGAATTACATGCAGAATTTGGACATGAGTATTCCTCAGATGAGCCCAATTCTAAATTTTGTTTAATAAAGTTTTTATTTTTATCAAAATTATATGCCTATGTTTTAAACTTAAATATTTCTGTACTATTGTTATATAAAATAACTTCCCTGACCAATTCTCCTTTGTCCCATTCCCTCCTCTCCTTAGGTAGCCACATTCAATTCTTTCCAAGCTGACATTTTAAAAAAATTACTTTGATATTATTAAATAGCATGCTTACTAATTCTTGACTATTTAGCTTTAGTGTTTTCAAAAGGATACCCATTACAGAGGATGAGGATGAATCTTTATTTTCTCTCCCACCACTCTGTACTTGCCTGTCCCTCATCTCCATGTACTCTTGTTATAGTTTAATCATAATATAAATCAATAGTCAACATATACGTTGATAGGACTATGTAAACACTATTCCCAGCTGAGTTGCACAATAAACTATGATTACTCAACCTCACTGTACACCTCTTTGTTTTTCCTGGGTTAATAATTGCATACTTGTCTAATTTTCTAGGTAATTATCAATTTAACCTTAAATATTCAGGCAATCCTGTATCTCTCCTTAGTAAATAACAAATATATAAGGTAGTCTATCAATTTCATCTTCTTTAAGAAATATCCTCTGGAGTCATCTGAGGTGTTCCCATATGGACCAGTTGTTTACTAAACCTCCATCCCCTCCTAAAGATTCCCTTTTCTCTCCTCTCAATGAGTTTTTTTATTGTTTTTTATTTTATACCTTCCTCATTCCTGGGTTACTTTCTTATTTTGATAAAGGATATTTTCCAGTATCTCCCAAGATAGGATGCACTAGTAGTAAATTTTTGAGAACTGACATATCTAGCAATACCTACTTTTTTTTCATACTCCATTGATAACTTGCCTGAGTATAGAATTATAAGATTGGAAATCATTTTCCTTTAGAATTTTGTTCTCCAGCTTTTAGTGTCTAGTTGGGTTCCCCCCCCCCCCCCAAGGGTTCTGGTATGTCTAGATAATTTTCCTTGGTGAAGGTGAAATTTTGCCCATTTTTCTAGACACTCATTGGGCCTATTTGCTTAATAACTCATGTATATCAGATCAGGAAAAATTCTTTAAATCATTGCCTGAAAAAAAAAATCATTGCCTGATAATTTTTTCCCTTCATTTTCTGTTTTCTTTCTGAAACTTCTATTATTTATATAATGTATCTGCTGTAGTTCTCTAACTTATTTATTATTTCTCCTATTTTCCATTTCTTAGCTCTGTTTTCTGGGAAATTAATTTTATTTTCCAGTGTCTACTGTTGAGTTATTTTTTTCTGCTGTCTTATTTTTTAATTTTGAGGTCTTTGTTTCCTATGTCAGCATTTTTAGTTTCATCTGTTCTTGTTTCATGGTTATAATAGCTCCTTTAGTTCTTTCAGGATAGTCATGATGTTTTTTAAATCATCTCCTCTTTGTGTGTATTCTAATCATTTCCTCTGTTTCCTCCAAGTTTCCTTTTTCCCTTCTTCATCTGTTTAATCTCTCCCTCTCTCTTTAATAAAAGAGGTTTTCCTCAGCTATCTGCCAAGTCTAAGTTGTCTGTTTTAATTTAAGAGTAAGAAAGTAAGAATGGACTCAATAATACATGGGCTAAGACTCAAAGCATGAATTTTATTGTGAGATGAGCAGAGGCACCTAGGTGGCGCAGTTGGTTGAGCAAACGACTCTTGATCTGCTCAGGTCATGATCATAGGGTCTTGAGTTTGAGCCTCGTCTTGGGCTCTGTTCTCAGCATGGAGTCTGCTTGCCCTTCTTCTTTCTGTTCCTCCCTCTGCTTGTGCTCTCTCTCTCTCTCTCTTTCTCTCTCTCTCAAATAAATAAATAATCTTTATTATGAGGGGAGGAGACTAAGCATTTTATTAGAAGATCAGTGATGTTGGGACATCTGAGTGGCTCAGTGGTTGAGCGTCTGTCTTTGGCTCGGGTTGTGATCCCAAGGTCCTGGGATCAGATCCTGCATCAGACTCCCTGCAGCAGGCTCCCTGCTTCCTGCAGGGAGCCTGCTTCTCCTCTGCCTATGTCTCTCCTCTCTCTGTGTCTCTCATGAATAAATAAATAAAATATTAAAAAAAAAAAAAAAGTAACCCTATGTGTTCAACATCCTTTGCCTAATCACAGATAGGAACAACCTAGCGACCACAACTAGCTAGTGTGAAGTTTATGCCACCTCTGAACCTCAGGGTTTACAGGTTTAGATCTGTAGAAGCTTCCACCCTCTCCTACCCCAATTCACAAGGTCCACAAGTTTGAAGTATGCAGTTAGGATATACTGCCACTGGGTAGTGGATCTCAGTATCATTCCTAAGGTCTCAACTATAATATTGCATATTTTGAAAGAGATTCAAAGTTTATCCACTGATGTTTCTGTTCATATTATTTATGAAAAGAAATGTTTTCCTTTAAAGTGCAAATATTTAAATGTGTCCTAAGAAGGAATACAAGTGACGTTGAATCGGTTTGATACGTAATTTCTAAGGGAAATATCCTTCTCACTAACCTTTGTTATAAAAAACAGTTTAATCCAACCCTGTTCTTTATATAAATATCATATAGAATATTCCTTCTAACACTTCTTGAATTCTAAATTTCAAAGCAATATTTTAAATATTTACCTATGACTTTTTAGCCTTCAACAACTTTTGCCTTCCAAACCTGGAAGATTTTGAAATACATCTTCATTTCTCCTAGTATTTTGTTTCTTCTGGCTGTTGTAGTCCGCTGAATTGCTAGTGATACCTGGATAAATCTTCCCACACCTCATTAGAGCAAGAGAGATCATGCCAAGAACCAAAATCTAAATCAGTCAAAAGCCATTGTGAGAATAAGTAATACTCAGCACTAAAAATAAGCAAACTATTGATACACATAACTTAGATACATCTCAAGGACATGATTATGAGGGAAAAAAGCCACACTCAAAGGTCATCCACTGTATGATTCCATTTATATAACATTCCCCAAATGACAAAATCATAGAGATGAAAAGCAGTTCATGATTGGCAGGGAGGAGGAGGCAGGTATGACTCTACAGAGTAGCAAGAGAGAGATCTTTGTGGTAATGGAGTAGTTTTATATCTTGACTGCAGTGGTGGCTACACAAAGTTACAAATGTGATAAAATGATACAAAACTATACATACAATGGACCAATTTCAATTTCATGGTTTTGATATTGTAATAACTATGTCAGATAGAACCATTAGGGGAAACTGGGTGAAGGGTACCAGAAACACTCTGTACTATCTTTCCAATTTCCTATGAATATAAAAGAATTTCAGGGGCACTTGGTGGCTCAGTCAGTAAAGCATCTGCCTTCAGGTCAGGTCAGGATTCCAGGGTCCTGGGATCGAGCCCCAAATCCACCTTGGACTCCCTGCTCAGCAGAGAGCTGGCTTCTTCCTTTGCCCCTCTCCTTGCTCATGCTCTCTCATGTTCTCTCTCTCTCTTTCTCTCTCTGTCTCTCTCTCTAAGTAAATAAATATTTTAAGAAAAATAATTTCAAAATAAATTTTTAGAGAAAAATTTAAAAGAATTAATAGGGGCACCTGGGTGGCTCAGGCAATTAAGCATCCAACTCTAACTTCTGATTCAGGTCATTATCTTAGGGTGGCAAGATCAAGCCCCATGTTGGGCTCCACACTCAGTAGGGGTCTGCTTCTCTTTCCTGCTCTCCCTTTGCCCCTCCCTCCACTCATGCATGCTCTCTCTCTCTCTCTCTTCTCTCTCAAATAAATCTTTTTTTAATTTAAATAAAAAGAACAAAGAAACCAATATCTTTTAATAATCAAAACTTAGATACCTGAAATTTATACATTAGAAATTGCTTTGAAGTACACCATCAGTTGTGGGCACCTTCTGTCCTGTTGTGTCTAGAGATGAAGTGAGGCAGTAAAACTCCCAGATTCCAGGTATCAACAAATGAGTTTTATCTCACTACATCATATTCTACATCACCTCAGTGCAATTCATTTATACAGTTTGAGGATCCATGTACCATAATTTCTATATTGAGTTTGGAATTTAGCTTGAGTCTTAATTTCTAAATTTGTGCTTCTTTTTGGCTTCAACCTATTGAAACGGCATTTTTTTTAATGCTTTAAACTTGAATGTCTGTATTCAGTAATACAGCACCTTAGAATTTTGCATTTTTTTCTTTATTACTTGTCATATAGTTTTATTACTTCTTGAAATATTGTTTTCTTTTATTGTTCTGGGCTAGAGACTGTTAAAAGGTGGCAGCAGTTGCTCAGAATAACAACAACATTTTATGGAGAAGTTTAGAACCTTTATTCCATGAAGAAAAGTCATTCTGAAGTTTTAATGGTGCCCCTATCAATCATCACAATTATGTTATTGTTTGAACCTCACTACTGGAAAACAATGTGTGATATTCCCCCAAATCAAATTTTAATGAATAACAACTTGGTATTTACTGCATTGTTATTGTATTCTGGTAGCTTTGATTTACACTTGAATCATATCAACCATATATTTAGTTGATATGAAAGGCATTCCCCAGGCTAAAAACGGACTATATTCTATTCACAAATTGATGATTTTTAAACATAAAGCTTATTTTCTCATAGTAACACTATTACTTATAGTTGATTCACAGATTAATCTACAGTCAGATTTAAACCTAGAATTGGATGTATTACAACCAGAACTGTCATGGACCTATCCACTATCATTAAAGATTTGTTGACGTTGTTCCAAAAAATCAAACAAATGCACAGTTCTTTGAGGAAGATCTATTCAAACAGAGTAAAATGTCTCATATTTCCACATATTACGTTTTCTAACTCTCCAATTGCTTATAATCTTGCTCACATTCTGTCCAATTCTGGCCTCGTGCTGACCTCCTAAGTTCAGTGGGAGATAAGGCCTCCAGCAGGAAGTTCGGATTCCACAAAGGGCACCCTGCAGGGCAAGAAGGTCAATTTGAATCCCTTTGCACCTCATCTTCCTTGCCAGTCATCAAATCAGTAGCTCTCAATTTGAAATGCATCCTTCCCTATCTGCTCTATGATACTGTTATTGTTAGCCCTTTGAGCACTTCTCTTTCAGAGTGAACACAGCATCTGAGGATGCAGGAGGGACACTCTTCTTTGGGGTCTCTGTGTGGGTGTGAGGGTATCAGCCTGGTTCTGCCAGAGACACTGATACAGAGTGCTTCTTTGTCTATCCATCCACCTTGCAGCCTCCACATGGTGTGGCCTTTCCATGGGAACCTGAGCCCCTCTAAGAGCACCAGCACTGTAGAAGCCTCATACCCCAATTCCCTCTGCGGCCCCCACAACCCTCTGCCCCTCTTGTGCCCTATAGGTTCCTACTGAGCCTCTGGAACCCATGGCTCTGCAATCCTGCCCTACTTGCTAATCACCTGCTCGCTTCCTGCTGGGCCAAAGCTGTGAACTTCTTCTCTACTATCCAGAGGTGGAGAAGGGGACAAATAGAATGGGCAACATGAGGGAGACAGTAACCTAAAGAAGAGGTTAATCCTAAAAGTAGGGTGATGGTTGGACATATGCTAACATGCATCATTCCATTCTTCTCAACAGCAAAGAAATGACTGTACCTACCAAAAGAAAATTCAAACAAGGAGATTTCATAGGTTGAAATGAGAGAGCTCCATGGGGCTGCTAGTCAACATCTAAATAGCTTTCCTGTGAGATAATGAAGAGGTGGAGGTTTCTGTTTCAGGAGGAGAGATTGAGAGACCTTGGGAAGCTTTAAGACTCCTTGGTCTCTTGGGGATGTCCTTGGATTGACTAGACCAGATATTTGTGTGTAAATTGTATTCTGATGACCAGACTGTTTATGTATTTGGAGGGGAAGGAGGATCTATGTTTGGTCAGATCTGTTAGCTTCATTTAGCATGATTTATACTTTATCATGTTGACTATATATCCTATCCTCCAGGAAGTCCAAGTTTTTCTTTTTGTTATATCTCAGCTTGGTCTCACAGAATTAAAAAAAAAAAAAAAAAAAAGGCTTCTGATGTGTCTCAGAGATTTACCATCATGCCAATTAGACAACACTGGTCAGTAATTTTTTAAAAAATCAAGGCAGAGAGTTCTAAAATGCAGATTGTCTGAAGAAGGATGGGTCTGTTTGAGAAGTCATTACCACCCATCACTAAAGGTGTCCCAAGCAGAAGTTGGACATTGGAGCTGGAAAATTACAGAAAAGCAGAAAACCATAGAGGTCTTATCAGCCCATGACTTCTAGGATTCTAAAAGCTGGGGGGAATTTGAACATTAAAATAATTACAGTTAAGTTCATTGAATTCAATTTTAGCCTATTATTCTAATATACTATTTGTGTGGCACAGATGCAGTTCCATTCTTTTCCCAAAAGGAGACAGCCTATGTCCTTCAAAGTGTAATTCTTGTGCACAAAGTTGACATTCAGAAAACGTGATCTGAGAGGCCATGCACCTCAAACTGTAAACAATAAAGGAATACTTACCCCTAAATTTTGACAGTGACCTTTAAGTATTGTTCTATTTCCTACCTGTCTAATAATATTAGGGTTTAGGTTGGAATATGGAAGCATGAATTTAGCTCTGGGGAAAATACTACTGTTTATAACCATGGGAAGAATTAAAAAGGAAGGTGGAGTTTTTTTAAGAGTTTTAAAATAATAATCCATGGGTACAATAGACTAAAAAAGTAAAAACAAACATTTTACTTCCAACATGTTTTTATTAAATTTCATGTTTTATTTTTAATAAAAAATAACTTAAACATACCCTCTTGTGACAAACTGCCATAAGCTAAACTTTCTTAGATTCGTTCAGAGTTAGACAGGAATTAGATTTAAATCATTTATACTTCTACTTATATATTTCATCAATATGTTTTTCACAGTTCACCAATGACCTACCTCAGTGTTCACAGAGCATGGCACCAGCATATGCTTGGAACATTTGATTGCTTCAAGAGAAGAAGTGATCGCAGGTTACAAAGTGAGTTTTTAATCAGCTTTCTTTTATAACACTTATCCTCTCTTGCCATTGGCCTCAGGCTTCCTGTTCTCCAAAATTCTTAGGCTTACATTTTATCTCTTTATCTGTTCAAGTGTAGCAAGCTTGTATCCAGTTCTACATGAAATTAAAATGTGTCACCACTCTCCTAGAGACATCTTATATTGCTTTTAATAATGTGTCCATCTTCTGTCATGAATAGGCAAGCACTAGTTCATCCCTCAATAGATGGTATTGATTCACTAAACCCTAAAGATTTTTGACCTTTTTAAAAAGTGATTCCCACTGCACAAGATATTTTACAAAGTGACAAGGACTTCTGTGCATTGAGATGAAATTGGTACCATTTAAATTGAGCATATTTTCTGGGGAGATTCAAAAATTGTATCGTTAACTAAGGGACATTTTGAATAATTTCAGTGTGCTTTTTCTGAAAAGGGAAATAGTGTAAAAAATGAGACTTCATGATGTAAATTGAATCTAAAATCAGCAAAGGGATTAATAACCTAAGTTGATATTGATATAAATTAGCTGTGAAGCTGAATAATGCTTTTGGGTATGAAGGAAGGATTAAACCAGAAACTAATTAGGCAATGAATGATCCAAATGACTGTGTACTTGTGATTTAGAGTCAAAAGATCCACATTCTATTCCCATGTCTGCCACCTGATGAAATTTACTTGCCTCCAAGTGCACAGTTTCTTCACAAGTGAAAGGCGGGGGCTGAATTAGATGATTGCTGAAATCTTCTCTGGATTTGGCAATCTATGATTTAGCAGGTTCACATGTCATCCAAAAATAACCTCTGGTCCAAGCTGGTTAATTTAAACAAAAGTCCTATATTCATTCATTCAATAAATATGTATTAAGCAAATGTTACATAAAAAGCATTGTAAGGTCCGTTGTAATAGATATTTGAAATTCAAAGTTTGTCGAAGGAAGTTTGAGTCTGACCTATCTGTACCTCATCCCAATAGAGGTATCCTGAAGAGCATCAAAAGGCACATACGGTTTGGAAGAGAGGTTGGAACTGGAGCTAGGGATTTGTGAGGGATCAGCATGTACTTCTCTTTTGCAATCGATGAATCATTAATACTAAAGGTGAGCACCAAGGGTCGCATTTATTAAGGTAGCACATAGACCCATGGTCTCTTCTGGCCTATGGAATCTGGTGACAGATAGTACTGCCATTGATTCCTCATTCTCAGACACAAATTACTTTTCTTCTTCTCTCCTGTATCCTCCATAGCTGTCATCATTATGTCTCTCACTTGAAATGTCTTGTAGTTATTAAAATAATTTCTCAAGAGTATACACATTTCAAAGGTAATTTAGTAACCTAAAGGGATTATCTGACAACAGTGGAATGTTGGGCATCAGTGATAAGCTCTTGGAGGGATATTTCTATGAGGGGGGTATTACCAAGGCCTTAAAATTATATCATCAAGGTGAACATAAACTATGCTAATGCAAAATGCATATTCTTGAGCTTGCTTTTGCAAGCCATGGTAAATCATTCTGTTCCTAAGATTAAACTGGTAGTATCCTACTTACTTCCACTTTCAATATAGACATACCCAGGCAAATCACATATGTATTTACTAAATTGCTCAAGTACTTCCCATTTTCAGGAGGTTTTGTGTGCATGTATAGCCAAGAAATATTCTCATACTTAATGGTACTGTGAACAGATTTCTGTTATTTATATGCTCTTCATACTCAAATCAGTGTTTCATAGAGTACAATTTCTTTCACTCTATATCTTTCATTAGATCTATCTCTATCTCACTAAGCATTCAGTTAAATATGCTCAACAGAGTTTATCAGTTAAATATGCTCAACATGAGAGTAATGAATTCATTCATTCATTCATTTATTAAACCTATATAAGTTGAGGTCCTAATATATACTAAGTGCAGCTTAACTTTTTAAGAATATAAAAGTGAGTTGGGGTACCTAGGTGACTTTGTTGGTTAAACATCTAATTCTTGATTTCAGCTCAAGTCATGATCTCAGGGTCGTGAGACTGAGCCCTTTGTTGGGCTCTGTGCTGGGCATGGAGCCTGCTTGGGTTTCTCTCTCCCCTTCTGCCTCCACCTCTTCCCCCTTTTCTCTCTCCCTTCTCTCTCTTTCTCTCTCTCTCAAAAAAAAATATATGTAAAGATTTATATAAAAGTGGATATATAAAAAACAGAGTGTTTCAACTGTCAAGTGGGAAAGACAAGCAAACTGAAAGAGTTCTATCATTGCTTATAATATAAAAATTATATATATGTATATATATATAATGAAAAGTTAAATAAAACTTTAAGAGCTATAAACAGGAGATGAATTAATAATCATATATCCAATGTCCATACTGCCCAAAGCTATTTATAGAGTCAGTGGAATCTCTATCAAAATTTCAATAACATATTTCACAGAAATAGAAAAAAAATAATTCTATGAATTATGTGTAACAACAAAGTCCCCTAATAGCCAAAGCAATCCTGAGAAAGAACAAAGCGGGAGATATCACACCTCCTGGTTTCAAATTATATTACAAAACTATTATAATCAAAATAGTATGGTATTGGCAAAAAAAAAAAAAAGACATAGATGAAAACAGATATCGGCAAACATAGACTAATGGAACAGAATTGAGAGCCCAGAAATAAACCTACACATATACAGTCAACTAATATTTGACTAGAAATCCAAGAATACTCAATGGGGAAAGGGTAGTTTCTTCAATAAATGGTGTTGAGAGAACAGGATATATTATATGCAAAAGAATGAAATTGGACCCCTATCTTAACACCAGTCAGAAAAATTAGTTTGTGGTAGATCAAGTTCTTAAATGTAAGACCTGAAACTATAAAACTTTAGAAGAAAACACAGGGAAGAGCTTCCCAACTTTGGTCTTGGCAGTGATTTTTTGAATATGAAAACAAAAACATAAGCAGCAAAAGGAAAAATCAAGTGGAACCACATCAAACTAGAAGGCTTCGGTGCAGCAATACAAACAAAACAAAAAGGCAACACAGTATAGAGAAAATATTTGCAAACCATATATCTGATAAGTGATAATATCCAAAATATGGAAGAACTCATCAACTCAATAGCAGAGAAACAAATAATTAAAAAACAGGCAAAGGATCTGAATAGATATTTCTCTAGAGAAGACATAAATGGCCAACAGGTACATGAAAAGGAGCTCAACATCACTGAACATCAGGAAAATGCAAATTACAACCCCAATGAGATGACATCTCACACCTGTTAGAATGTCTGTTATCAAAAGGCAAGAGAAAACAAGTACTGGTGATGTTATGGAACCTTTGTGCAGCATTGATGGGAATGCAAATAGGTATAGCCATTGAGAAAACCAGTATTGAAGTTCTTCAAAAAGTTAAAAATGGAACTTCCATATGATCCAGCAATCCCATTTCTGGGTATATATCCAGAAATATATAAGAAAATGAAATCACTGTCTCCAAGAGTTGTCTGCACCCATGTTCATTGCCATTATTATTCATAATAGCCAAGACATGGAAACCTAAGTGTACATCAACAATAAATAGATAAAGAAATAAGGACAATGTGATTTTATATCTCTATATAGATATAGAATAGATCAGCCTTATTATTCAGCCAAAAATAGAAAGGAAATCCTGCCATTTGCAACAATGTGGATGAATCTAAGGGCATTATGCTAAGTGAAATAAATCAAAGAAAAGACAAATATTGTATGATCTCCTTTACATGCAGAATCTTAAAAAAGCCAAACTCAGAGAAACAGATAGTAGACTGGTGCTTGCCAGGGGCTGGGGGGCAAGGGAAATGGTATTGGTCAAAGATTATAAACTTCCAATTCTAAGATTCATAAGTTCTAGGAATCTAGTATACAGAATGATGACTATAGTTAACAACACTATGTTGTATACTTGAAAATTATTAAGAAAATAGATCTTAAGTATTCTGACCATCAAAAGAAGGTAATTTGTGAGACGATGAATGTGTTAACTAATTTTCTAGTGGCAATCATTTTGCAATATATACAACGATCAAATCAGCATGTTGTACATCTTAAACTTCCAAATGGTATATGTCAATTATATATCAATAAATTTGGAAAAATACAAGACTTTTCCCATTGATTTTCATTGCAGTAAAACTTACAGTGACTTCTGATATTTACCAAATACCATATAGTCTCTCTGAAAACTGTGTAGAAGAATATCATCTAACATTAGGTGTAAAATTATGTCATATATTTTAATTTGGCCAAATAAATTAGAAAATATATTCTGGTTCATGTGAAGTTTTCTTTGAAGACTCCGACTTGAAGAATATTGCATGAAATAAAGAGAATGAGTTAAGAATCTTGCATTATGAATGGAAAATAATAATTCAATTCATAGTCAAAGACTATATTCATATTCATTATTTACAGTCAATTAAAATACCAGAGGCAACTTTCTCTAAAACTACCAGCAATAAATAGAAATATGTATGTCAAGAAATAAAAGAAGATATGGAATTAATTATATAATGACAAAAAAGTTTTTTTTAAATGTGTTACATCTTTCTCACTCTAGTGGTTTCTAGTTTGTTTTGCTACATAAACATGTATTTACATGAATGTGTTTTGTATCTTGAGTTCATATCAGTTTATAGTTTTATATCATCCTGCTATATACTCTCACTGTGAGTATACAGTATACACAGGAGAATTCTGCATATATGAATTTCTCATTATAGAAACTTTCATCTCAATAGATTTTTTTCCCCCTCTTAGTCCATAATGCTCTAAGGATTGCTTACTGGTCAATGTTGATTTTAAAAACGCTAAGTGTGGGTTTATCTTTGATCTCATGTTTGACTTTGCAAATGAAATGACTCGGATTTGGGAAGACTAGGTGTTTGTGTTGGGCTTCATGCTGAATGGTGACAGCCGTTCCAGGCTCTCAGAAATAGCAGAGACAGATCTACAGCTTCACTCATAGCCTGTTCTTCATGGTGAGCAAAGTACATATGTATCAGTAGATTACTAAAGAGACTATAAAAATTGTTAAAATATAACTCAATAGGAGTTGAAACTTTCAGGCAATTGAAATATTAGTCTTCAGATCAAGAGAGGTTTTATTACTGATGTGTTGGAGCAGATCTCTCTGATGAACAAAACTGACACACTTGGGCACTATACCCCTTACAGGAAATGGAAAACTATTTATAATTGCCTCAGTGGAGTTTATGAGAACTGAACCTGTCCGGCTGAACTCTTTCTCAACACCGTCCATCCTTAGTTACAGCTATCCATTATATATTTTGTAAGTGTAATTATTCTCATAGGCCCATTTGGAGGTTGCATGATATTGGCCTTATTTTCTCTGGCACATTTGTATGTGATCAAAGATAAACCCACACTTAGTATTTTTAAAATCAACATTGACCAATAAGCAACTCTTTCTTTTTTACCAGATTGCAAGTGGTAAGACAGTGCAGTCTCTCTATTAAAATGAGATTTCTTTGCTTCATAATTTAAATTCCCAATAACAAATACGATGCAACAATGGATCCTCCTTCTATAATTTTGTTACTTCATGCTCTTTCTTCATAACCCTCATCAGAACCTGAAAACCATTGGAAAAATGCTAAAGTTGGTAAAACTGCATTTTTACACTTGAATTTCCACAACAAACTCAAGATTCTCTCACCCCTAAAAACCTAATAAATTGATATAAGCCCAGATAAATTAACCTGTGTATAACCTACTCTGCTTGCAAAGGATTCTAGAAGCAAATAACCCATAAGCAATGCTACATTTTTCTGGATTATTCGAGATGTTACATTAATTCCTTTGGGCTCTATTTTTTTAATCTCCAAAATGGAGAAAACAAATTAGCCTCATGTGGTTTTTGTAGGCTTAAACAAGAGAATTAAAGAGGGACAAACTGTACATGAACTAAGTGATTCTCTGCCTGGTTGTACAGCAGAGTCTTCTGGAAAACTTTAAAATTCATAGAATATATTCTCAGAGATTCTAATTAAATAGATCTGGCTTGGAGCCCAGGGATCTGTGTTCTTAACCTCATACCAGAGGTTCTGATGGGTAATGGTAACCAATTAGCTTAATAAAAGTTACCTTTATTGCTTTCTAGGATCCAAGTTTCCATATATTCCTTGTCGCTGTCCTGGGTGCTGCTGGAAGTAAATCAGTCTGATCCTAGGTTTAAGCTGGTTCACCCCTATAAGCCTTCACTTTCTTACTTGTATCTTTTTCACTTACTGTCTCGTATCCTTTTTACTTTTCCTCCTGAGCCTTGAGTTCCTGAAGCTTCAGGAAACATTAGGACACCAGCCCTTGCAGCCTACATGGTTGTCTGTTTGCTACCCTCTGTTGTATTACCATTGCAGCTGGCTTGAAAGCCTTGACCTCAATTGAACATTTCTAGAACACTTTGTGGCAAAATTGATCCAGACCCTGCTCTGGCATAGCCAACAGTTTTGCCAAAATTGTGCCATGAATTATTGTGGTTGATATCATAATTTTTAATTTTGTATTGCTCTTCTCAGAAAATATTTAACACATTTCAGTATAATTTTTTAAACCTCTTCCTTGTTCCTGAACAGCCTTTAAACTTCAGGACTTCAGGAAGTGGTAATATATCAGCTACATTAGTTATGGCCGCATATAACAAGAACCCCAAAATAAGAACAGCCTAGATACTACAGATTATTTCTCCTTTGTATAAGAGACATCCAGAAATGGGCATAACAGAGCTGATATGGCAGCTCCATTGTAAAAAAAAAAAAAAAGGGGCATAGGGTTTGTGAACCTGTTATACTATCCTAGCAGGTGGCTTTTATTTATAAGATTATCTCATCCTATAGTATTGTTGGAGTTCCAGTGTTTGCATAAGCATTTCTGTTACCCAGTAAGGAGGGGAAAGCAAAATAGAGATTTCTCCCAGTTCTTTTTAGGTGTCCTCAAGGAAGTCCCAAGAGTTCCACATTGCTATAAGTCTACGATGCTGCAGGAGAAGTAGGGCAGTGTGGTCATCTAGCTGGGTACATTGCCATCCAGAATAAAACTGGAATTATTTTACTAAGGAGACAGGGATAACAGATACTAGGGAGCAAACTGCAGTCTTTGCCACAGGGTGATCAATAAAATAAATACTGCTAATGATCCCATCACAGTGAGATTTCCAACCCAGCTACTTAGTGTATTCTCTTTCATGTAATGTCTGGCCAATAAAACTGGTTGTGGAGAACGTAGCTGGGGGAGTATTGATGATGGCTTTCTCTGATTCCTTATCCAAGAAGTTGTTGAAAATACAACCAGGGAGACGGGAAACATAGGTCTCAACAGTAATTGCTGTTACTTTCTGACCACTTCCTTTGTGTCAGGAGAATTACATGTGCTCCATTATTGAGTCCTTACAACAAAACCAAGGGATTATCATTCCCATTGTACAGATGAAGAAACTGAAACTTAGAGAAGGTTAAGTAACCCAGGCTGTGCCCTTTACTCCAAGTCTGCACTGCTGTTGCTTGAAACAACTATTGCATGGCCTGTTTTAGGGTTGGGAGTCATTATGAAGCTGAAAGGTAACTGCAAGTTTATAAGCTAAGAAATATTAACAGATGCCTACTAGGGGATTCACATTGGAATGTGGGCATAGAGGGGACGTATCATCACATAATCACCACTTTTCAGAGCAGCATTTTCACAGTGTGCCCTTCAACTGGATATTAAATGTTATTTGATTTTAAAAAAAAAGCTACGGTGAAATAAGTTTGAGAAATATTGGGTAAAATCAAGTTAACCTGGAGTTTTCAAAGTACAGAAGAGTTCACAGCTTTAAACATGCCAGTGTGCTTTCTCCATGTGTTCATTTTATGCCTTCTACTCTTGTCAATATGCACATAAGAAGTAATATCATAGGTAGAACTTCTTCCTAGCATTGTGCCATTTTTTCCATTTGGCTAAAGCGTTTTTCCTTTCTTCACCCTGTCTTTTCCTAGATCCCATCTAGGAATTATATCTAATTTTTTCTTAATCTTCTGTTGTAAACACAAGATCATAAAATAGTCATTTCTCTGTTAGTTTTCCCACTCAGAAACATGGGCATCCCTTAAGGTCAATACATATAGATCAAACTCATTTTGTGATAACTATGTGATATCACATATAATTTACCAATGACATTCAAAATAACAAACAATTGGTAAATGTCAATTGTATCTCAGTAAAACTGGAAAAAATTGTTTTTGTTTTTTCTGGACATTGATCAGTTAGAATGGTCTTCTAAAAAATAAAGAAAAAAAAGAAAAAAGAAAAGAAAAAAAAAAAAAAAACCCTGGTTTATTCCAATTGATTCTCAAACCTGCTGAGCAATTTCTAAACCATTTCTGTATGAGTTAATGTTAATGTTTCTTGGGTTTTTGTCACCACAAAAATAATTCAATAAATTTTATTGTAAGGTAATATTCTTATATCCTTTTACAGAATAAAATTGCAATTATCTACTAATTAGCATTTAAAATCAGTGTCTTTATTTCTATAAGAAATGGTCACCAAAAAATGGGATTGCTATTTCAAAGGGTACATGTATTTTTTAATTACTAATTTTTATTGTTATTACCTGAGAGACTCCAACTACCAGTGACATGAGAGTGCCTGTTGCCCACCTTTTTGACGGCATGAATTTTCATCACATCCTATTTTTTGATAATCTAATGGGCAAAAAGTAGAATTTGTATTTTCTAATTGCATATTACTGCTAAAATGGAGGATAAACATCTTTTCACTAATTTACTGGCACTTGGATTTCCTCTTGGCTGAGTTGCCTATTTATATACTTTGCCTCTTTTGTATTACTTATTTCTCTTTTTCTTGTCAGTACATAGCTTTTGCATATTGGGGCACCTGGGTGGCTCAGTAATTGAACATCCAACTCTTGATTTCAACTCAGATCATGATCCCAGTGTCCTGGGATTGAGCCCTCCATTGGGCTCTGTGTTCTGCAGGGAGTTCTGCTTGAGGATTCTCTCCCTCTCTTGTCCCTACCCTGTCTCTCAATAAGTAAATAAATATATATTTTTTAAATTCTGCATCTTAACCTTAATCTGACATAAATACTGGACATGGTTCCCCCACACTATTGCTTTTCATTTAACATACTTTCTTTGGATTTACACAAATTTTAATCATTGTGCAGTCAAATTTGCCTCTTGTTTTAAAGATTCCATGAGATCCCTGGGTGGCTCAGCGGTTTAGCGCCTGCCTTCAGTGATCCTGGAGACCAGGGATCGAGTCCTATGTCAGGCTCCCTGCATGGAGCCTGCTTCTCCCTCTGCCTGTGTCTCTGCCTCTCTCTCTCTCTCTCTCTTTCTGTATCTCTCATGAATAAATAAGTAAAATCTTTAAAAAATAAAAATTAAATAAAGATTCCAGAATTGCATTCTTGCTTTAAACAGTATCCTTCACTCCACAATTTTTCAGTGTCTATGTTTTCTTCTAGACTTTTTGTTTCATTTTAACATTATTATCCATGCTACATTCTATTTTCTGCATACTGTGAGGTAGGAGTCTATGCTTCTGTTCTTCCACATGAAGAGCCATCTTTGTCAGCACCACTTATGAAATAAGTCACCCTCTTCAATTACTGAATTAAAGTAACACATTTGTCACATATTACATGTCTGTATATACTAGATATATTTCTGGATGTTGTTTTTTCTACTACTTTATTTAGCTATTGCTTTTCTATTATCATACTTCTTTATTACTCTGATTCTGTAGATAGTTTCAGTATCTGATAACCCAAGAACTCTTTCACTATGTGATTCTTTCGTAACTTTGGGAGCTATTCTCCAATATTTATTTGTCCATTAGAATTTTAGATTTGGTATTCTGTCTCAAAAATAAAAACACATGAAGTGGCACTTTGTTAAATGCATATATTTGGGGATACAAAATAATTTTTTTACATTCTGGAACATAGCATGAGTTGAGCATTGTTCAGATCATTTTATATTTCTTAATACAATGTATAGATATTTTTTGTATAGAGCTACAAAGCAATCTAAGTTTATTCCAAAGTATTTTACAATTTTGTTATTGTTTGATTTTTTTTTTCATTTTCCATACAAACGAATTATTTCCAGTACAGATAAAACCTAATGAATTTTGTAAGGCTATTTTTTATTCAGCTAGCTTACCACCTTCTTATATTAATCTTACTAGATTTATTCCAGGGTGTATATTCATAATAAGTCAAAAGACAAAACAATCCAGGAGAAAAAAATATTTATAACAAAATGACAGATTAAAAATATATTTCTTGGGATCCCTGGGTGGCGCAGCGGTTTAGCGTCTGCCTTTGGCCCAGGGCGCGATCCTGGAGACCCGGGATCGAATCCCACGTCGGGCTCCCGGTGCATGGAGCCTGCTTCTCCCTCTGCCTGTATCTCTGCCTCTCTCTCTCTGTGTGTGACTGTCATAAATAAATCAAAAAGAGATTAAAAAATAAAATAAAATAAAAAATAAAAATATATTTCTTAACACATTAAAAAAAAAAAATAAAACCTGACAAACCAATAAGGAAAAAAATGTGATAGAAAATCTTATAAAGAATATGAAAAGGTAACTGATATAAAAGGCAAATACAAAGAATAACAGAAATGGCCTGTAAACATTTGAAAAGATGTTAAAACTCAGGACATTAAAGAAATGCAAATTAAAATGAACTACTATCACACTGGTAAACATTTCACAGGTTGCCACTGCATAGTTTTAAAGTGGCAATAACACTGAGAGACTCCTTAGCCATTCTTAATGGCAGTTTCAATTTAAATTGAACTTATGTCAATTGGTACCTACCTATTTGCTTGCCATTAGCTCCACCAGAATGTGAACATTCCAAAAGGACAGGGTTAATCACAAGATGAAAGACAGAGACAGGAAGGAGATTGTATCATGGAAGAAGAGAGTCTATTCTCTTTTCAGTTGCTAATGTCTGGAAGGACCTGCAGGGCAACTCATTACCAGAAGAACAAACAGCTTTGCTATTAGATAATCATGAGAGCACAGAGTAATGAGAATGTGCAGGTATCTTCTTTAGCCCATACAGATGCACCTCTGCTGCCTACGTGTTGTTTACTTCCCTCAAATCATTTCTCTTCTCTCCTTTCATGTTCCTTGAGTCTTTTCTACTATTTCCCCTTGACCCCAGGACTCAAGGCTGCATTTGGAGGAGTTATGTGAGGGACTCTGCTGCTGAATCTATTCAGTGAATCACTGGATAGAATCAGATATTCAGATTCTTAAGAGTAGAATATCTATCTATCTATCTATGAGACATTAAATTATTATTGACAGCCTTTCACAGCATAAATCAACTACATTTAT
The DNA here is from genome assembly GCF_003254725.2 of Canis lupus dingo. Taxonomy (NCBI): domain Eukaryota; kingdom Metazoa; phylum Chordata; class Mammalia; order Carnivora; family Canidae; genus Canis; species Canis lupus. The sequence continues at coordinate 5,029,219 of NC_064258.1, forward strand.
TCTACTACAAAATGTTGCATATTTATTCCAAGGCGCTCCTCACTTCAGAAATGAATGCGAAGCAGGAGAGAAGTAGAAAGTAAACTTTGACACATAATACTCTGTGAAATATAGTAAAATATGTTAGAGACAAGAATCTTGTTGATCTTCTCTGGCTGTTTCTATATATCTCAGCTTTAAAAAATCTTATAGAATCCAGAAAGCTCAATCATATTCTTCCATTTAGTAACTGAGCCAGGTATTGACCAAAGAAAATCTGGAAATCACTAGAATGAGAATGTCTTGGACATTCTAGGATCTAGGTTGTTGCTTAGATCAACAGAGGACAAGAATGGAAAACACCTATGTGGGGTTTTTTTCGCCTCTCGTGTATATAAAATGCACTCACCTTTCAACTCACTATGGCCATTTGATTTATTTCCTGGATTTTGTGCCTTACCAGAACCCATCATTCAGGTTCAGGCCAGCACTTCTATGTAATGAATGACTGGAGCTTTTTATTCTTTTAAAGCCATTTTTTCTATGCCCTGTCTACATACCCAAGAACATAATAATTCAGGTTGAGGATGTTAAGGATTAGCAGGCAGAGAGTTCAGTCACTAAATCATTACATCAAGTTCTGGGTTCTTGCTTTTCTATCCAATTGTCTTTAGAATTCTCTTCCCAACTTCCCAGTCTATCCAGCTGATAAACACTACCCATTGTTCAGAACTCAGCTAGAATTAAGGAATCTTGCCCATCTCCCAGCCTTCACTGCCTTCTATATCCAGGCCAGGCTGTTAATCATAGTATGTATTATTTGAGGCTTTTGGGGTTGTAATGTATGAAAACAGCTACAGAAAAATTTAAGGAGTAATTATAAAAATAGAAAAGACATGAATGTAGCCATCCTCAAAATAGAAGTTGAGCTAAAAAGAAAGATGTTGAAGTCTCTTTCTCATCTTGTTTTTTTTTCATTTCTGTTTTATTATTTTCTAGCTCTACAAACCAGTCTTATCTTTTTTCCCTCTGTCTACATACTGTATTGTGACTGCCACACAGTTTTAGTGGTTAATTTTACAGTCTAAACACATACAGAGATTTAGTAGCATTCAGAGCTCATTGTCATACTGAAAGAGGATGATTGACCCAGCTAGAATCAGGTGGACCCCAGGATCAACCACTAGTAGCTAAGCAACAAAGTTATAACATGAGTGTCAGGACCCAAACCCTGTGGATAAAGAAAATTTTTCAGAAAATTGGGCAACATTTTAAGCAGGAAAAACCTCCCAAAATTGTTTGCTATAATCCATAATATCTTCTTGAACTGACTTACCTAACTTAACCAAAATAGAATAGAAATCGTTTGAGAGCTAGTACTGTATCTATCTCATCATTAATCTTTCACCATGTAAGGCTCAGGATGTGCCACATAATACGAGGATGTGCCTCATATTGTTTATTAAAGAAATGCCTTTTTATTAAACCCTTTTGAATGAAACGTTCACCTGGGTGCACATGGATAGTCTTATCAGAGCCTTAAGAAACTTGAGTAAAATCATAACCTTACATGGAGTATTTGTGGGAGGTGGGGCAAGACAGTATACTTTAGTGCCCACATGAAAGCATCTTTGGCCATATAATGAGACAGTAGAGCAAAGTGATTTTTTAAAAAAATAGGTTTTGGATTCAAGGACACCAGGGTTTGAATAAGGACTCTGCCACTTTATATATTGTGGGCTAAGTTATTTAACTTCTACACATCAATTTCCTCATCCATAAAATAAAGATGATAATATTGCATAGGAACATTTAAATACTGAAATGAGATAGTATATGTAAAATGCTGTACAAGAAAGTAAACAAACAAATGTGGGTTTTTTCCCCTCTTCCTACGTTTAGCATAGCTCCCTAAGTAATTGCCCACCAAGATGCTCTGAAGTGCTTAGAGAGTAAATATAATGAGATTTAGGGAGTCATAAATCAAACCGAGATTTCCAGCAAAACTCATATTGAAATATTGAAAAATTAAAGCAATAAGGAGATTACTGAGATTGAAAAAAGTTTAGACAATAATAAGTTATCAGAAAATTAAAAAAAAAACATTTTGTGTATCAAAATTAGAAATTCATTTTATATATCAAAATTAAAATAGATCTGCATTACAGTAATTGAGATTTAGGGAAAGATTATCACCAGTCCTATACATAATTTTCCCCCAAATTAAAACAATTATTTTCAATGCAATACAATTTTAAATAAAATCTAAATATGATGAGGTGTCTAATAAAGTCCCCAGGATATTACATTGGACTTTATGTAACCTAACAAAAATTTTTTTATGGTCCTAAATAAAAAGATAAGATTTCTTGATGAAGGAAATAATAATCAGCTCATAGAAATGAACTTGTGTTTTACTAGCATTCATTCACATTTTGATTCATTGGAGAAGCCTCTGAATGTCACTATATACCAAGCACTCTACTGGATTTAGTTAATTACTAATGATGCTTCTAAAGTGCATCATTGCTTCAAAAAGAAGATAAATGTAACATTCACGTATGCCTCTTCCACAGTGTAGACTCTCCTAACGAAAGGAGAGATCAATTGCTATTTGTTCCTTTTGGCTTCGAAGATGAGGACCACTTGTCCAATAAATGGACATCAAAACTTCAAGGAATATGAGGCTATGTTCAAGTGAATCGATTTGCCCTAACAGAGAACGGTAATGGGAAAACTGTTTTATATTTTAGTCAAGTCCAAATATCTTGAAAAGATTTCTTTTTGAATTCCAGTATTCTCAATTCTGCCAGTAGGTTGAAATGAGGAGTTACCTTTTTGATCAGTAAAGCTTATAAAGTATTCATTCGCATAACCTCCGTGCTCAAGACTCTTGCCTTTTCCTCGTCTTTTCACTTGTTCAACATGGGATTTAAAATCGAATTATTTTTAGTTTAAAGATTTTTCCTCCCTCAAGACTTTTTCCAGCTTGTCTCAGTTCTCTTTCTTAAGCAAGGATTACATTCTCTTTTTGTCTCAGTTATGGATAGAATAGCAGAGTCCCTTAACTCAAACTGCTCAGATGTTCTGTTTTTCTGTGTTGAAGGCATTTCCCTCAGGGGTTTCTGTAATCATGCCAGAGCCTACAAAGTAGGTGATACTATGAGGTGAAAGGAAGCTCAGTTGGGCATCAGATGTAGAATTTTCCCCCCCAAATATCACCTATCGTTTAGAGAAACTGTATCTTGATCCACAAAAAATAGTTAGATCTCATGGACTCATTGACTCAACAACAAAATGAAAAACAAAACAAAACAGAACCCTGATGGATAAGTTAGAACGCAAACACATCTGTCGTTGATGAGAAAGGTCTCTGTCCCCTAATCTCAGATCACTCAGTTCTGTCTTTTTGTTGGAAGACAAAGAATGCATGAAAACAATAAAGCTAAGCAGTGAATAAAAACAGGAAAAATAAGAAAGGTGATTTTAATTCAGTTTTCCTGATCATAAAATGATTCTTGGTTTCTGGGCAAGATGGAATAACAGGGGTCTGATTTACTGTTCTCTTCTGCATAGATTCTCCATGGTCTTCATATTCTAAAGTTACTTGAGGCATAATCTCCCAAAAGCCACCCAAACCCATCCTCTCTACTCATTGCCAAGTGTTTATTTTTATTTTACCATATTGTAATCCTTCCTTTACCTGCCTTTCCCTAACTAGGCTGTATCCATCATTTGCATACCTTCAAACACTGGCATGTAGCTGGCTGTCAATAAATATTAAATAGGGAGGGAGGGAAGAAGGATGAGAGGGAGGAAGGAAAGAAGAAAGGAAAGAAGGAAGGAAACTATATATGTATGAGGATACTTTGAAAAGATTTATACTCAGTGACTACACTTTCTCTAGATTCCATCACAATTTTTCCTTTCCTTACACACTCTAAAAATTATTAACTTTTTTAAAGTGATTTTAATTTAATTCTTTCTGATGTTTAGGGAAGCATATTTAAATATAATGATGGAACTTTTTAAATCTCAGTGTAGAATGGGTTATTTCTGAAAAGATTTCTGAGGACTGCAGGTATAATTTTTATACATGGATTTTTTTTTTTTTGGATTTTTTTTGTAATAGTACTACAAACAAGTTTCTCTTGGATTTTTTTGTTTTTATCCACTTCCTCTTAATAAATCTGTCAACATGTACCATAGGCTGCCATTTCCAAATGACTGTTGCTCATCAAACCACACCACCTTTATGTCCAAAAAACCCCACCTTCTTCTTACTTTCAAAATATTAATTTTCTAAACTACACAGAAATATTTTTGCATTTGAAAAATGGTATTGAGGAGTTTATATTAAACTCCAAAAAAGTTGAATGGTTAAACATGAAAATTAAAATCCTAAATCCCAAAAAAATAAAATAAAATAAAATAAAATAAAATCCTAAATCCCAGAAGATAAATTTTAGGCTTATTTAGTCTTTAAAAATATAAGTTTCTTAATTCTGAAGGTAGATAATTGAAAGAAGTAATATAAAAGTGTTTAACACTTAAAAATCAAAGAGACAACTTCTTAAGAAAATTTCTTTATAATACATTAAATATTGAATACATACTCAATCAAAATGTAAATAAAAATATTTAAATCCCAAAAGGTGATTCAAGAACATCTTAAAACTATAGTTATCAAATATATATATAACATCAGTGAGTCTGCTGATAAAATATATATATGAACTGAAACTCTTATATAATGCAGGTAGAAGTGAAAGTTAGTGTAACATTTTAGGAATTGATCTAGAAAGATTTATTAAAATGATTATAACCCTTGATCAAATATTTATATTTGTTGGTATTCTGAATACATTATCCAAAAGTAAAAGCAAACCACATGCATAGAAACATTCAATACTAGAATTACAGTATGTAATATTATTGTATAGCATTATTTGCAATAGTATATCATACTATAAAGAACCAAAATATCTAATAATAGGTTTTTCACTAAATACAAAAATCATAAAAACATTGAGCTGTTAAATTTAAAAATATGAAACTATTTAGCAAAGTGGAAAATGTTTATAATGTGATGTTAATTGAAAGAGGATATGACAAGTTCTACAGTATGTCTGTAATGAAATTATATATGGCCACAGAATAGATCTAGATGGGAACATGAGAAATCTAAATATTTGACTGATTACAAAAACAGAATAAGTTGATTTTTTTTAATTGACATATGTCAATTTAGATTCTTGATGACACAATGTAATTGACGCACTCATTTTTTTAAACGAAATAACAGAAAGCTAAATTTAAAAGGATCCTTGCTTGGTAAGTTTCTTGAAGCTAGCTTACACAGTGTATGTGGCTAAAGTTCCCAGATTATCAAATAGAAAAATAGGGCTCCCAGTTAAATGTGAGTCTCAGATAAACAATGAATATGTTTTTGTGTGTGGGGTGAAAAAATTTTATTTTGGCTGATTTTTATAACTCTTTTGAAAATATTTCACCTCAAAGAAAATTGAACTCTTTCTACTACTAAGTCCATTTAAATATTTGAAACAGGGCCGTCTAGGTGGTATAGTCAGTTAAGCATCTGACTCTCAGTTTTGGCTCAGGTCATGATCTCAGGGTCCTTGGATTGAGCCCCAGGTAGGACTCCATGCTCAACAAAGAGTCTGCTTGGGTTTCTTTCCCTCTCCCTCTGCCCCTCCCCTCTTCTATGTGCTCATGCTTTCTCTCTCTCTAAAATAAATAAGTAAATATTTAAGAAATAAAATAAATAGTTGGAACATGATTTTACTATAGAAGCATTTGTTGCTTCATTTGTTGCTCCATTCAAAATGGAGTGATTACAATTTTATCTGGCAACCCAACTTATGCTACTTAGTACCCCATATCAACTCCAACCATTAGCCATTCATATTAAACAGTGGTGCTCCTGTGTAAGAAGTAGTAGGGGTAGGGAGGCAGATGAAAAAATCACAAGAAGATGCAGCCTTGGCTTTTACCAAATACAAAAATGTTTAATTTTATTGTCATAGTGCAGCCCAGGTGGCTCAGCGGTTCAGCGCCTGCCTTCAGCTCAGGGCATGACCCTGGAGACCCGGGATCGAGTCCCACATCAAGCTCCCTGCATGGAGCCTGCTTCTCCCTCTGCCTGTGTCTCTGCCTCTCTCTCTGTGTGTCTCTCATGAATAAATAAAAATATTTTTTAAAAAAATTTTATTGTCATAATACATCCTCTAGGGAATCTTGATTTTATCCCTAAGGATCAGGAATAAGAACAGATTCTGACACAAAATTGAGATAAGAATGCTGAGGGAGAAAAAAGGAAAATATTGAGGGAGGGGCACCTGGGTGACTCAGCCAGTTAAGTGTCTGCCTTTGGCTCAGGTCATGATACTGGGGTCCTGGGATCAAGCCCTGTATCAGGCTCCCTAAAGCAGTTGAAGAAGATCCATAATGGTCCAGGAACCACAGTCACTGGTTGATCTAATCAACTCTTTCCAGATTATTTACTTTCTTCAACACTGTGCTCATGGTCATCTGTGGCTGGTTGGCTGAATAAAGCATGTGGCAATGTATAACAGCTTCCATATTATAGCTTTATCAGCTAATAAGATGTTTCATGGAAATCTGATATCCACTTTCTTCTGGATATATTATAAATCTCAGTATCTTTTGTCAGAGGTATAAATAGCCCAGGCCAAGGGGTTGGCTGGCTGTAGCAAAGACTCTACAGTGATAATCGACTTATGATGTTGCAAGCCTGTAAGGAAGCTGGTGTGGCTGGGGCTTAGTGAACAAAAGGAAGAGTGACAGATGAGAGCAGATAGGTAAAAGGGCCCCAATTCTGGACCAAGTATTTGGATACCATCTGAACTTACATGAGCAGCCCTTGAGGGATGCAGAGGGAGGATTGATACTCTGATTTAGGCAAGTGATGTGGTTTTATTCCCATTAATTAGGAGTGATTTTTGACAGACAGCTTACTCCTATGTAATTGTTGCTATGAATAGGGGTTACAGATCAACTTTTCTGGAAATAGAATCATGGAGGGTTTTTTGGCAGACATCTCAACACTCAACTGGCTTATATTTACTAATCCTATGCAGTGCTGTTAAGTCAATTTGATAAATAGACTGAATTTTATAAACAACATGTTGCTGAACCCAAACCATGATTATTCATCACCTTAACTACTTCAGTAATTTATTAAATTAATTGGTGTTCCTATTTTCACTTTTGCCCAGCTTCAATCCAGTCAACACTGAGCCAGTATAATTTTTAAATGTAAATCAACCAAATCGTGTAATTTCCATGCTTACAATGTTTTAATATGGGGGCTTGCTTCTGGGTTTCTTCTCAGGATATAAAGACCAGGAAGGATCATCACTCCCATCCATATATGACACAAAATCTAAGCAAATTTCAAGTTCATGGCTTTAAACCCACCAGGTGTGGAAGGAAAGGCATACTCACTACGGGGCATAAAACCTATGTCAGACTCCACTGTCCCCGACAAAATATCCAGCTTTCAACAAAAATCATGAGGTAAATAAAAAGACAACAAGGAATAACATACTGCCAAAATACAAAACAATCTATACAACCATACTCAGATACGACACAGATATTGGAACTACCTAATGGGGAATTTAACTCTGTAAATAGCTCCAAAATATTCTTACAAATTCAAGATCAGATGACAAGTGTTACCAGAGGAAGGAAGGAAGAAAGGAAGGATGAGAGGGAGGGAGGGAAGGAAAGAGGGAAAAAGGGAAGGAGAGGGGGAGGAAGGGAGGGAGCTAGGGAAAGAAAGGGAGAAGGGGAAAAGAGAAAAAGAAGGAGGGATGAAGTGGGGGAGAGAGAAAAAAACCATAACAGCAGTGAAGAATGCCTTTCATAGACATGACACAGCTGAGAATAGTCAGTAAACTTGAAGATCAGTCAACGAAAAGTCTTCAGAAGGACTTGGATCTCAATACTCAACAGTAAGAAAGCAAACACCTCAATAAGAAATGTGCCACAGATGTGGATGTTGCATCAAAGAAGATCTATAGATAGCAAATAAGGATAGAAAAAAATACTCAATATCATTAATGTAAAACAAAACCACAATGAGATACCAATTACTTTTTAGAATGACTAAAAAAAATTTTTTTCAAAGAGTTATTTATTTATTTATTTATTTATTTATTTATTTATGATAGACATAGAGAGAGAGAGAGGCAGAGACACAGGAGGAGGGAGAAGCAGGCTCCATGCAGGGAGCCCGACGTGGGACTTCATCCTGGGACTCCAGGATCAGGCCCTGGGCCAAAGGCAGGCGCTAAACCGCTGAGCCACCCAGGGATCCCCCTAAAAAATTTTTTAATTGTTAATATCATACTTAGAAGGATGCAGAGCAATGGAACTCTCAAACATTGGGCATATGAAATGCTATAGCTACTTTAGAAAATACTTTGACATTTTCTTAAAGCTAAACATGTACTTACAATAAGACTTAACAACCTCAGTTCTAGTGTTTACCTAAGAAAACTAGAAATAATGTTCATACAAATACCTTTTACATAAACATTCATAGATTGGGTTTCTGGTTTTTGGGTGTTTTTTTTTTTTTTTAGAGAGAAAGTATGCACTCATGAGACTGCAGTTGGGGGAGTAGGTGGAGAGGGAGAGAGAGAATCCCAAGCAGGCTCTACACCCAGTGCAGAGCATAATACAGGGCTTGATCTCATGACCCTGAAATCATGACCTGAGTCGAAGTCAAGAGTTGGACACTTAACCGATTGAGCCATCCAGATATGCCTCATGGTTTTTGTTTTTAAACTCCAAAGACGAGGATTCCTGGGTGTCTCAGTGGTTTAGCGCCTGCCTTCACGCCAGGGCATAATCCTGGAGACCCGGGATCGAGTCCCACATCGGGCTTCCTGCATGGAGCCTGCTTCTCCCTCTGCCTGTGTTTCTGTCTCTCTGTCTCTCATGAATAAATAAATAAAATATTTTAAAAGATAATTCAGGTACTCTTCAAAGGGTAAATTGATCAAATCCGGGACATCCATTCAATACAGTGTTAATGAACAGTTGAAAAGAAGGGACTTCATTCACCCAACATGGATGAATTTCAAATGCATTGTTCCAAGAACAAGAAGTTGTATCCAAAAGGCTATGTATCCTGTGACTCCATTTGCATGGTGTTCTGTAAAAGACAAAACTGCAGGTAGGGACAGAGATCCAGGATTGTCACAGATTGAAAGAGAAGGAAGGAGCTGAGGACAGATGGGCCATGTGAGGATGCTGAGGGGTAAAATGATGCCTGCTTCGTGACTCTGGGGGTCAGTACACCACTTCGTGCATTTGCCAAAATCACAGGACTGCATGTCTCAAAGAGTCTGTTTTACTGCATCTAAAGTAAAATGAAACAAAAAAAATTACCAACAGCCTCTACAACACTTAGAATAAAATGGGAGTTGATTTCCATGCCCTGCAGCTGTGTGGCTCCTCTCTACCTCTGGCTCCATCCTCACCTCCGGGCCCAGGAAGCCCCAGCCACCCATCCCTTTCCCATTTCATGCTTTTCCACTTGCCATTAAACTCCTGGAAGATCTTTCCCCCCAGGTGTTTATTTGGTTGGTTCCTTCTTATCCTTCACATCTCCACTTTACTGTCGTCTCTTCGACACCCTTCCTTAACATCTAATCTAGAGCAAATTCCTCTTATTTGGCCTTCCCTCTGCCACATTACCTTGCTTGTCACTTTACAACAGTTATGAGAATTTGAAATCTCTTTGTTTGTTTCGTCATTTTTAAATGTTTTTTTTTTTTTTTCTTATTCATTAACTGTCTCCATTTCTAGAACACAAGCTCCATGGAGGTGGTGGGGTTGGGGGCATGTCTCTTTCAGTTACAGAAGTCTCTGGACCATATAATAAGCATTGATAAGTATTTGTTCATTCATCATGTTAAATCTTCTGAGCTACTTCCTCCATGCTTCTCCCAGGCAACACTTGACTCATATAAAAAGGAAGAAAAAGAAATGTTTGTATATAACCAAAATATTTCAAGAATAAGGTGAGTTATATTAATTAATTGATGAAATAATTTTTTAAAAGAGGTTTTGAGCCAGATCAAAAAAATCTCTACAGTTGCCCTAAACCACAGGTTTTGGTTATAATTTTGTCTGAACATGGACTCATTTATTATTGGGCTCTGGAAGTGGTTGCTTGAAAATACATGCACTCAGATACAGATTCCTTTTTATCTGAAAAAAAAAAAAACATATTGTAAATCCCCTTGTGAAAGACATGAAAGCAGAAATTGTTTTGTTTGCCCCATCCTGGTGTTTCAGATGCTCAGCACAGATCCATACACGTAGTAGTAGCACAATCATTGTTTGGTGTATGCAATAAATAATTAATCAAGATGATTCCTCGATAGACAAACCCAGTGTACAAATGCGAAGCGTGGTGTAGAGATATCGTGGGTTCTACTGCCAGCTCTGAAACTAATTAGTGGTGCGACCTTAACCTTTCTGATACTCAGTTTCCATGGAATGAAGGAGCTCAGTTAGATGAGTCCTCATGTCCTTTCTGAACCTCTTGGATTTTCTCCTATGTTGTATTAAGGAATTTATTGAAAGATAGCTTTTAGAACTGGAACGGTTTTTCCTGCAGAGTCAGTGTTTCTGAGTGAAGCAAAATCTCTCAACTGTCCCAAGAAAACCTGGTCTATCCTGAATTTAATGTATTAAAAGAAACCAGAGAGAGAGAGAGAGAGAGAGTGTGTGTGTGTGTGTGTTTGTGTGAAACCAAGCAACACAACTTGGAATTGAATTAAAATGAAAAATAATAAAATTGAATATAGCTTATCTAACCAAACATAGTTTATCTTGGAAGCAGCTCCTTGAGGCAAAGTAATTTTAATTAGTGGAGAATGAGCTGGTAGATGGAAACTATTTTAGGAATTCTGAAAATGTTCTGAGCATTTTCCAGGCCTTTTATGTCCTGATGACACTCTTTTGCTTGTAATTATTATTACATCTAATATTTCTCAATGTATGACTTTCCTTTTTCTGGTTCTAATGTACCTCTCTGTCATAATTTCTACGTGTAACAGTCATGCTAAGTCATTCATTGACCTTCTCAATTGAAGAGAGAAAGATGAAGATGATTACAGATTGTCCCGAGGCGTGTGGCAGGCTTGCAAGGGGGCCAGGAGACAACTGAAGCCAACAGTAACAGTTTGTATTGGTGGTATAAGAAAGTAACTGTTTACAAGGAATTAACTAAGCTTGCAGCCATAAAAGGACTAGGCTATGGACTTGGTGGGATTTCTGAAAACAAAGAAAAGAGAAGATGGGAAGGGGGTACTGGGTGACCATCACCACCCTGGGTGACATTGGTCCAAGATGCTGTGGGTGTGTTCTGAGGGAACCAGAAGGAAAGGTAGAGCTGCTTCAGGACAGATGATTGGAAATAATTTTCCCTTTCATGTTCTTTAAGTCTTTCTACTGGCTCTTTCGGAAATTGGCCTTCCAGTCTTCTTGTGCTGTTCTTGTGGTCAACATGGAATCATAATATGCTATCTACCATTTGATTATATATAATCAAGTTTCAGAGTCATGTGGCATTCTTAACATTTGAAAATGTTTAAACTCTTGAGTCCTCTGCCTGTAACACATTATGTGATGCAAATAGACACTGTCCTATTTACATCATAGCACTATGACTGTAGAGCTGTAAGGACACTGTAAATTTTGAAGGAAAAAGCCCTAAATGGTCTCAATGACAACCCAATGTTGACAAAGTAGCTTCTGTTGATATGGAATAAACAGCCGTAATGCTAGTATCACATACTTCGGTTGGAAATTTATTCTAAATGAAAAAGAGATGCAAAGGAGACAGGTCTACGTACGCTGGTAAAAACTACAAGAAATCTAAATTTTGTCAGCTTACTCACTCTTTGTTGAATGGGTCTAATGTGATGTTTCTCAAAGTGTGGTCCACAAATCACCTGCATCAGAATCACCTCCGTGCTTGTTAAAATGCAGATGCCTGAAATCTGGCCTGAGCTGCTGTGTCAGAATCTTTGGAGATGAGCCTGATATTCTGAATTTCAGCAAGCTTTCTATATTACATTTGTGTTTGCTAAAATCTCAGCATCTCTAGTGCAATGCAGGATCCCGTTGTGTCAGAGCAGGCACCATGCCAGCGCTTGGCATAGAGTTTACCAACCACAAAGTAAACTGCCCTTCCTCTCGCCCCACAACCCCCTACAGTGCTTCCAGACTCTTCTTGCCGATGACATAGATTAGATGCTTCCAAGCACTCAAAAGCCCAAAGGTTAATGAGGCATCTCATTCATATTTCATGATTGCTGTTTGCCCTTCTCTGCCTTTGGGACACACAATGGAAAAGTGCAATCAATAGAATAATATCAGGGGCACCAGACAATTAGAAGATACCAGAAATAATCCATAGACTCCTACTGTATTTAAAGCAAATGCCCTGAATTAATAAATTATCAACAGAGATCATTATTTCACCAGAATTTGTCCATGTGTGAAAAAAAAATAGATCAAACCCTCAGAATAAACAGCACCTACAATTTCTTTGTTCAATATCCCACTCTCAACATGGCTGTTTTCATGTCTGTTCTGTTCCTTGTCATTGAGGCCATCAGTCTACTACTTTGTTCTTTGTGCTCACAGACTATTTAGAGCTCTTTACTCTCAAGCTAATATGCTCACACATGGGACCATGGTAGAAAAGACAGGGGGAGTTCAATATGTCTGTGTGGAAGACTAATTCCTCTGACATTCACTTTCTAAATTCTCTAAATCTCTGCTACATTTTAAAGTGTACTTATTGCGTAAGGTTTTTCTTAAAATCTTCTGGGAAAAGGGTTCTTTATTAATTATTATTCGCTGCATCCCCTCTTCTCTGGCTCTTCTATATAGCCCTTTGCTTTATATTTAAAAGTTGATTTAGGATAGTAATAATAAGCATTATTGAGTATCTAAAATATTCCAGAAGTTTTGTAGGCATTATTTTTTAATCTTAAACAGGCATTTGCCCAAAATATGTTTTTTGCAACTCAAGTCCTCCAAAGCATTCTTTTCAAAGAATAGGATTTGGGGAATTAGGTAATTTAGGAACTGCTTCACATTGTATCTTGACTTTCCAATTCCCCAAACACACTCACATATTAAATCATCTGAGGAAATCTACAGTGAAAACAAAACAATGCAAAAGCTATTTTCCCCAGAGTCTCTTATGTTGACTTGATCATGAAACTTTTAGGTTTAAGTGAAACCACTGTGGAAAATGCTGCCTTAAGCCAAATTTGAAAACATTTAATATTATTATTGTTATTGTTATTCTTACTTTACATATAGAACACGAAGGCAATGAAATAAATGATTTGCCCAAATCCATACCACCAATGGGTAGCAGAGCTGAAATTCTGACTCAGAAATCCACTTTGTATTCACTACTTCCACTGTATGCTTTCTTCTTCAAAACATTTTTGAAATTCTATACACTCAAAGAAACTCACATTTACCAATGGATATTGTATGTTCAAGGGGGGAGAATCCTTATTTATCAATTCTTCATAATTCCCCTCGGGAAAACAAATCTTGTTTATATAATAATGAGTATAAAGCATTAACCCTCAACACTGGTTTGCTCTGTGACCATTTTTAACATTAAATTTTAAGACAATTAAAAAAAAATTAAATTTTAAGACAAAATATTTGAAGTGGCAATTCATCCCAGGGCAAGTTTTCAAGAGATGTTGAGAAAGAATTTAGTGAAAAAGCATACTTCAGAGCGTGACATTAGGGAGAAATCTTCACAAAAGAAAAAAGGAAGGCAGGAAGAAAGGAGGGAGGAGGGAGGAAAAAGAACAGGAAAATTAAAGAATTAAATTTGGGGTGAGTGAGATGGCGAGAATAGGATTTGCTGTTCATAAGATCAAAGGACGCACTACCTTGCTTCCAGGAAAATGTTGTGCATAGATGTCTGCATAGAGAAGTCCAAGTGAAATAAGTAAAAATGTTCATGACAGCATTGTTTACAAGAAAAAATTGGAAAACAGCTTATGTCCAAACATAAGGAAGTGTTTAAGTTATGCTATAGAATATGGAGATAGGTTTATATGAACAAATAGGAAATAACTACAAGATGTGTTTTCCTCCATTAAAAAGAGGTCACAGAATAGTATGTATAGCACGATCCCAAATAGTGAAGCAAAAAGGTGAGGAGGCTGAGGTGAAGGAGAATGTGAAGGGCACCTTGCTTGCACGCCTGTGTTTGTTGCTATTTGTGTTTAATAGCCATAGGCACGTAGTCTCAGATTACTTTTCTTATTTAAAAATAATTTTAAGAGATCCATTGGAGAGTGTATGTAACGCAAGTGAACAAAACATCATCTGTATCCAGACAACCCGAATTAAACTGTAGCTCTGCATCCTATTATCTGGGTAACTTATCTTTTCTTAAATTTATTTGAGTCTTCACTTTACCAACATAAAATGGGGATAATTAATATGCGTCTCTCAGGATTCCAAGGCTTATAAAGGTGCCCAGGATAGGGTACTTAGGATTAATAATAGCAAATCACTTTGGAGAATTAGCAGTATATCACATATTTTATTGTGTGTTGTTGTGTATCTTTTGTTTTGTTTATCTGTTCCCGGATGCAAGTCCCTTGAAAAAAGATTTTGTGACTCATACTCTTAAATCTCTGTCTCTTCTACCATATTTACTTACCACTACCTGGTAATATTGTAGGATATTGCAGATGGGGGAAATAAAGTGGAATTATGTAAATTTTGGAGCTGGAAAATATCTTAGTTTACCTAGTCTGATTTCCAATTTTTTCCACTAAGAGAACAATTAGTTGTCATATTAATTAGTCCATTAAATTTGTCAGATTTATAGTGTGCATCCCAAGGTACTTTGTCTCAATGCTAACGGAGGTCTATCCTCCTAGGAAATCTTCCTGCTTAACTCCTTCATTGAACTTCATTTCCTAGTAAACGGGTGATAAGTTTAATATTTTTTTAGAGGCAAGACAAAGTTCTTTATTAGAAAATGTATCAAAACCTCAGCCCCCTGAGCCAGGTACAGAAGAGGAAGCTACTCCAGCACTGGCAAAAGTACCCAGGGAGGTTGCTTCACCAAACATACTTCCTCAGGACCATAATTGGACATTCACGGAGATCCCAGGAAAAGTCAGACCACTCTTCTCTCCATGGAAGAGGAAGGGAGTCTAGCACTGTTCTTTCCCCAAGGGGCCAGGGTCTCCCAGGAGACATCACATTAAATCATGATGTAAGGATTCACAGTCACAAGGCCTGGCAGGTGATCCTAGGAAGAGGGACCCCATCCCCAGGCCTGAGGGAGCCCAGCTCCAGTCTAGCAGTGAGGAGAGGCCTCCAGCACAGCACTAGATTCGTTCCCTGCGCATAAAGGGGTGATGATAAGTTTAGAACATGGGATATTGGAAAGTGTACAAGTCTGAGAACCTTAAACTTTGGGAAGGCAGAGATTGACCGGAGTGGAGAGAGAGAATATAAAAACAATGGTACAAAAGACAAACCATCTGTTTAGTCATTCTTCACATTTATGTGCATCATGTCACTTAAAATAATGTCTTGTGCTTGCTTTGGTACATATATGTGTTGGATGGCTGTACCGTCTCAAGCAATAAAAGTAAGGAGAGGCAAATTGATGAAAAGACATCCCCTCTTCGCCTTACTTGTATCTAAGTTAATAGAGACCATTGGAATATTATGAAATATTTTTCAATAACGGTATTTCAGAGTTACATTTTTCAAGTTTCCTGTATTTCATCACAAATACATATCCTAACAGAGTAGGTCTTTCATATTTCAGGGCCAGAGAATTAACTCCCTATAAAGCAAATACTTTTACTTGAGGCAACATGCCCTACAGGAATCATAGCCTAAAAGAAATTTTTTTCCTATTATGAAATATTTTCAGTCACACAACGTGTATAGAAAATAACATAATCGGGCAGCCTGGATGGCTCAGCGGTTTAGTGCTGCCTTCAGCCCAGGGCATGATCCTGGAGACCTGGGATCGAGTCCCACGTCTGGCTCCCTGCATACAGCCTGCTTCATCTCTTCCTCTCTCTCGCTCTCTCTGTGTCTCTCATGAATAAATAAATAAGTAAATAAAATCTTAAAAAAAAAAAGAAAAGAAAAAATAACATAATCAACAAGGTGTACCCCTGAAAATTAACAAACAAAACATTACAGATACAAATGTAGCACCTCTCAAATCACTACCCTGGTTTGAACATTTTTCATTCCTTTCCTGTCTTCATACTTTGACTAGAAAGTGTTTGAAAGTATCCAAACTGGGACTACTGGGTGGCTCAGTGGTTGAGCATCTGCCTTTGGCAGCTCAGGGCATAATCCTGGGGTCTGGGGATGGAGTCCCATATTGGACTCCCTGCGAAGAGCCTCCTTTCCCTCTGAACTGTGTATCTGCCTCCTCTCCCTCTCTGTGTCTCTCATGAATAAATAAATAAAATCTTTTTTAAAAAAGAAATTATCCTAACTACATATAAATTGTATCATTCTTTATATGGCCTTATACAACTTGCTTTATTTGCTTCAAGTTTTGTTTTTGAGGTTTATACATATTGACACTCATAGTTCTGGTTTATTTATTTAAGCTGCTGTTGGTAAAAGTCACTTATAAGAATATATGATAATTTAGTCTCATAATGATGAGAATTTATGTCGTTTTCAGATGACTTGCAAACAACATAGTAATAATATTCTAGTGTCTATATATCTTCTTAGTTCATGGGCATAAATTACATAATTGCCAGTCATAGGATATGTGCATCTTCAACCTTGCTAGATACTACTAAATTATTCTTCAAATTCACTTGCCAGTTTATACTCCTACTCACAGACATAAGAGATTTTCTGAGGTTTGAAAATCCTCACCAATACATAGAAGGGTCCAACTTTATAATTTTAAAAGAGCTAGCTAGTTTTCTTTTTCTTTAAGTATGTATTATGGTAATGAGATGTAGTTTGTTTTTTGTACCATACTTTGCAGATAGCAGAAAGAGATGAAAAGGAGAATTGGACATATTTGGGGTAAAATAAAAAATAATAATGATAAAACTTTGAAAGGCATCTAAGTATAAGAAAATGAGGAAATATTAAACATCCATTTTAAGGACTTTGACATGAGTGGCATTATAAATTCCCTTTGCAATTCAAAGGAATGCTCTAAGATAAAATCCTTTAATGTGTGTGTGTGCTTTATGTGTCGTACACATGTCTCCTGACAATTACAAGTCTCAATACATTATGTAAGACAGATCAATTAACTATGATAAAAGTAATTTATTCTTGTGCTTACTATTTAGAAAACATATTAGAACTTAATATTTTGATACGTTTGGAGTTTTATTCTGAACATTTTTTGTCTTCTAACTTTCAGTAGCTTGTTAGAGGGTTCTTCAATTTCTCATTTTGATCCTTCCTTTCTTGTTTACAGTTACAAAACTCTTCTAATGGTCTATAATCTAAAGAAGGTCAAGAATCAGTATTCCTTTCACTGGACAATTAGAGGTCCATGACTGTGAACTTTCTATTGAATGCCAGACTTCATTCAGGATGTTTTCACTTGGGTTTTTCTCAGGTTAGTATTGATTTCTCTTTTCAGGGCAATATCTTTTCATGTAGTAATGCCTTAAGCAGAACACAGATCCAAGAAGAATTTGAATTTTTATCTGCTGAATACTTATTTTCAAGACTTTTACATATATTGTCCCCTTCCTTCAAATCAAAAGCAGGGCTAAACCATTTTCCCTCGGAATTATATTTCATATTATAGGTTTAGAATTTCAAATAGGTAAGGGATTTGATTGGGGAGAGAAACATAGAGGGAAAGGAGTTGAATAAGCTAAAGAAAGGTCCCTTCTCAACTCCCCAGTGGTTTATATGGTTGCAGACTCTTAAATAATTTGCTATAGCCCAAGTTCTTGTAGGTTGATGCTGTTGATTTGTCAGTGCAAAGATGGGGGGCAGGCACATTACTCAAGCTCACAAAACTAACATATAAAATAAAAATATCAATTTATTGATTTATGGTAAGAAAAAATGACTTTGGAGGGGACCCACCACTCAAATCCTTTGGTCTTTGTACTTTTCCCTGCAGACATGCTACAAGAGAAGTCAAGTTGTCAGGTTATATGGTGAACCTGGAAACCCTTTCCTTAAATTAATTATAAGAAGTGTAGATATTAAAAATAAAAATAATAAAGGCTCATGCATGAGAAGAACAAAAATGTCAGGGTTAAGAAAAAATACCTAAGATTCCTAATCATTTTCCCACAGACCTTGGAAGATATTCCATCTATTGAAAGAGTTAGAGTTAACATCCCTCCCATAAATAAAACTCCAAATCCAGATATTTTCACTGATGAATGGTACCAGACATCTCAAGAAGACATAATACCAAGCCTATGTATACTCTTCTAAAAAAGTGTAGAGGAGGGAACATTTCCCAACTTATTTTATGAAGTCAGCATTATCATACCAAAACTAAGCATAAATATTACAAAAGAAAACTGCAGACTAACATTCCTCATGGCATAGATGAAAAATTGAATCAAGCAATATGTAAAAATGGTAATATCCCAACCCAGTAGGGTTTATCCCAGGAATGCAAAGCTAGTTTATGTTCAAAAGTCAATCAGTGTATCAACAGATGCATGATAAATGAAACATGGTATAGCCATACAGTGGACTATTAGCAAAAATAGAAATGAAGTATATGCTACCCCGTGGATGAAAATTAAAGATATTATGCCTCATGAAGTAAACCAATCACAAAGGCCACATATTATAAAACTCTACATATATGAAATATCTAGAATAAGCAAAGACATTACACAGAAAATAGATCAGTGGTTGCATGGGGGGTGGTGACATAAGAAAGAGAAAATTGGGAGGGAATGGTAAAAATTATCTAAAATTGGTAATGGTTGTACAAGTCTGAATGTAAAAACCATTCTATTGAATTGTTTGATATATAGGTAAAGCTGTTTAAAAAGTAATGTAATTTATATTAGCAAACTAAAAAAGAAAATCATGCAGTCATTTCAATAGAGGCAGGAAAGCATTTGCCAAGATCTAAAATCCATTCCTCATTAAAAAAAAAAAAAATCTTAAGCAAACTAGGAATAGAAAGGAATGTCCTCACTTGATAAAAAGTATGTAGGACAAACTTACAGTTAAGCATCATACTTGTTTTCCCCATACAATCACATTTGTATCAATCATACATGTCAGTGGTCAGAAAGCTGATTAAGGAACTGCAGGTTGTCTGCTTGGGATCTAGATCCAACTGGTGGTAATTTCATAATGAATTTTGAAGAGATGAAAGAGGATTTCTACTTCAAAAATAGACTCTGATATTAATGGTTTCTTAATTACAAACATTTATAATCTAAGTAACATTCTTCTAGCCAATAAATTAAGCAATCTACATTGTCCGACCCAGTATACAGTTTTCCCACTATGTATAATAAAACTATTTTCCACATAAATGAGAATCTGTGCTTTGTAAAAATGCAGTTTTGGGTAAAGTGTTGAAGTTGGAAATGAAGGTGATGCTTGCAACTGCTCTCCAAAGGTGTCCAGCTACTACTCAGCTTGTGTGTTTGGCACTCAGTTATATGGAGGAAGAACTGAGGAATAAAATTTGACATGGATTTAGAAGTAAATGATTTTTACTAGGCAACACCTTTTTTTTTTTTTTTTTTTTGGCAACACCTTTTTTTTTATTGTTCTTCTTTTTTGGCTTCTATTTTCTATTATTTATTTGTGCCTCTAGAAAAATTGTGTTTTTCCTGAGCAGTCGGGGGGGGGGAGGGGGGGCGGGTAGGGAGCTTGTTTCTTTTTTTGTTTTTATTTCTTAATTTCATGGTCACTACGGAGTGTAATCCATTATGTTCCCTGTTCAGTTGGTTACTTTTCATATATATGCATCATCTTACTCCATATTTCTTGCAGTAAATATACTCATCCTTGTTTTATTTCACTTTTTCCCCTCCAATTTTACTCTATCCCTATTCCAACAATTTATTGTTGATGTTGCTTTATCTTGTCATAGCATGTATTTTTAAACCAGTAAAAGCTGACATCATCCTGTCATGTGAGTTTCAAACACTATTATCCCCAAGCCCAAGCCAGCCCTTTCCAGATGTTGGAGGATGGGGAAAAAGAAGTGGAGACATATACAAAATCTTCCATTTCCTTAAGACAAGAATGCTTCCCAATTTCTGTTTCTAGCCTATTAATTCAGTGTATAGATCATCTTGCTTTCTTGTAGTGCTGACACTTTCTTTACAGCCATACTGAATGTAGGGCAACACTCAGATTTTTTTCATCGCTCCAAAATACCACTGACATAAGGCTATTATTGTAGTAGACAATTACTTCTCTAAAGAAAAGGGTGCTCCCTGTGGAGGCAGATTAGACCAAAGTAAATACTTCTCTATTTCATGCCATTTTGTAAATTGCTTTAATTCCTTATCAAAATAAAGGAAGCATATGAACATGCAGTTAAAAATCTTTCTGTTTCTATTGCTAATGTACAAATCTGTACAGAAGTGTTTAAAAAAAACAAACTGAAAGACTTCCTTCCTCAATTGCTTTTTTAGGGAAAAAAAAGTAGACACAAAAACAAAGATGTCACCATACTAGCATAAATGTGATAATCTCGGAATACACAGTATTAGAGAGAAAGTGGAGCTACAAGAATTCAAACATTGCTGTGGGAAGTTTAAAGTAGCAAATACACTTCAGAAAACAATTAAGAGTTATCTTGTAAGGTTGAGCATTTACATATCCTGTAGTCATATAACCTTATTCCTAAGAATAAAGACTAGAGTTGAACTGTCCAATGCAGAAGCCACTAGCCACCTTACCCTATGTCATTTTGAATTTTAAATAAATAGAATAAAATGCCCCATGGTAATGAGAAGACATGGTTCCAGACCTTGGTCTCTAATATGATTTTCCAACAAAAGGAATCAGGCTCCTTAGAGAAATGACTGATTCTAGAATTGGGGCAGGAAATATATACGATGAACCTGAAACACACACTGTCTCTCTTTCTGATGGAGGTGTGTCAGAGATACAGGAAACAACTGATGGCCAAGCTGGAATAAGGAGCAACGCACAAAATTAGATTATTTCCCAACGTAGAAAAAAGTATGCATATGAGTTCATACTGATATATACTATTTATTGAATATGAGAGCATATGGAAGAGAAAAGACAAATCTCCCTTGTAGAATTCCAAAGAATTCCCACTCTGTAAGTGTAGGCTACACATAGTGACTTCATTCCAAAAAGTACAGCATGGAAAGGAAGTGCAGGGAGGCAGAGTAAAGAGTAAATCTTACAGACGATGATCAAGGTGATCAAGGTCAACGGGAGCAGTGGGTGGTAAGTCGTGTTGATAGTTATTTGTAGTATGTACCCTTGATATGATATGATAAAAAATGGCACTCTTCCTCTGTTGTCTTCCTCCCCCAAACCCATGACTCCAGTGTAATTATGAGGAAAACACCAGAAAATCCCAATAGCAGGACACTATACAAAATGCATGACCAGTACTCCTCAAAATTGGCCAGGTCATCAGAAACAATGTCTTCTATTTCCAACATCTTACATCAGTATTGTGCATTTGCTAATAATTACTGAACCAATATTGATTGTTAACTGAAGTCCATACCCTATTAATATTCACCTATATTATAATTTAGGTGCTATTCTAATCTAAAGTCCTATTCCTGTTCTAGGATGCCATCCAGGATACCACATTAAATTTAGTCATCATGTTTCCTTGGGCACTTTGTGACTGTGTCAGTTTGGGGGACTTGGAAATAGAACACATTGGGTGAGAGACATAGGGGAACTCTCTGTGCTACCTTTATAATTTTTCTGTAAATCTAAAACTGTTCTAAAAACTTCAGTTTTTTTTTTTTTTTAAGAAGAGATACGATCAGAGAAGCAAAACACCAGTAAAGAAATATGAGGAAACTCTATGGCATGGACTATCCTCTTTTTCCATTCATCTTTGCATCAAAATAAATTTTTTCAACACTCCATACGTTGATTTTTCTTGGAAATTAAATGCATAAAATCAATTATGTAAAAATTTTAAATTAAATAAAAATTAATTTTCTCAGTTGCACCAGCCATATTGTAGGTACTCAAAGATCCATGTGGGTATTGGCTGTGACATTGGACATCATAGATGTGGAGCGTTCTCCATCATTACAGAAAGTCTATTAGATGGTGCTGCTCTGTAGACACTCTTACAAATGTGCATCGGTAGATATACATAAGCATGTTTACAGAAGCATTGTTCATGATTTGTTTAAAGTGTAAAAACAAAACAAAACAATTCCCATCAACAGAAGAATGGATAAATAAATTATGACATATTCATAAAGTGGAATCCTATCCAACAGTGAAAATTAATGGATTATAAGTTCATATGTCAACGTGAATGAATCTTTAAAATGTTGAGTGAAAGAGGCAATTTTAAAAAGTCACATATATTATGAATCATTTTTAAAAATTCAGAAACTCCAAAACCAAATCATGCATTGCTTAGAGATACATTTGTATCTGGTAAAATTATAAGGAGAAGCAAGAGAATGATTACAAAATTCAGTCCAATCTGAAATGGAGGACAAAGGAGACATTTAACTGGGAGAAATATTTGGAGCTTCAGTGGCACTGGTAAAAATGTTTTTGCTCAGTTTGGGTGGTGGTTCCAGATTTGTTTGTTTTATTATTATGCTTCACAATCTTCATTTTTATTTCATAAGATTTTTTGACAATATCATCTTCTCTGTCAAAGCCTTATCTGATTTCTCCTTTTGCTACATATCACTTACCAATTCTCTCTATTATGGATTTCTCATTCCCATTATCAAGTGTTGCTCCACTAGAGCAGTTGAAATTAAAACTGGCTATCATGGGTTTTACTATTTGTCTGCTGACCCTTAAACAGTTTTCATGCTTCCAAATCTGCATTACTACATTTTAGTCTGGATTTGTAGCCTAATTTAGCACTTCAAAACTCAAAATGAATATTAATATATGCTTCTCAATTCAAGGGACATTATCTTGCAAGTCAAATGAGCAAGGCCAATTCAGACAATCTATTGTTTAATCTTGTGTCATCCAAATATTGACTGTTCTTATAATGGAGCATCATTACCTAGTGGAATCAACAGCACTTGAAATGCACGAAATGTTTCTGAACTCACTTAGTAGCCTTTATTAATATTCTTCCATAAAATGCTGTTGACACTGTTTCATTCATATTTCAAAATCCTCTCCTTGATTTACTTAACTAAATCTCTACCCACTCTTTCCAACACTTTATTAATTACTAACTTCCTTTTATATCCTGCTAGGGTTTTAAAACTAATAGGTGGGAAAGCCTATTTGGAATTATGTTTTTAGTTATTTCCCATGCTGCTTTTCTGAATTACTATATTCCTCATATTCATATTTTAAAACAAATTATATGTTTAACCACAACAGATGGATATTCTGGTTATTTTTAATGATACATAAATTTTTGAATTAGCCTATTTTATTTTTAATTATAATGTTTAAAAGTGCTCTACTGTTCAGAAATTAGATATAAAGAAAAACCAAATCAGGTTAATAGAAAAATAGGCAGTCTTTTCCAGTTAGCTAAACATTTCTCACAAAGTAAATTAGAGAGTAAAACTCCATAGTCTAAAGGTATAACCAAAGCTTTCCACTGTGATCATTGTTCCATTGTCTTATAGGTATGCCCTGAAGTATGTGCTGACTCCAGTAAAAATTGTAAATATCTATTTTCTTTTTTCAAGGATTTTATTTATTTGAGAGAGAGAGAGAGAGAGCACAAGGGTAAGGGCAGGCAGAGAGAGAGAGGCAGAAGTAGGCTCCCCACTGAACAGGGAGCCCAATGTGGGACTCGATCCCAGGACCTCAGGATCATGACCTGAGCTAAAGGCAGATGCTTCACCAACTGAGCCATCCAGGGACTCCAGTAGATACCTGTTTTCGAAATAAGAGAAAAGAAAATATTTTGGTTAAGAAATTATGTACAGCTGACCCTTGAATAACGTGGGGTTGTTAAGGGCCCCTGACCCCCCTCTAGGAGGCAGTCAAAAACCCACATAAAACTTTTCACTCCCTAAAATCTTAACTACTAACAGTTGTTGACTGTTGACTGGAAGCCTTACCAATAACATAAGCAGTTGATTAAAATACATTTTGTTTTGTATATGTATTATAATCTATATTCTTACAATCAAGCAAGCTAGAGAAGAGAAATGTTAACAACAAAATCATAAGGAAGAGAACATACATTTACAGTACTTACTGCATTGATGGGAAAAACATCCACGTGTAGGTGGGCCATGCAGGTCAAGCCCCAGCTGTTCAATGGTGGACTGTAACCCATACCCACTTTTTAAGGCTCCTGTTAGGGATGAAAACCAGCCTCATTTCCACTTTCACAACATTAAGAGAGTAAGAAAGTGAAAACTCACGGTGTTGTAAACGAGTAGTGAAAGTTAACTAAATCTATAATAAATCTCCCTCAATGACAAGGCCAAGAGAACTGGACAGAACACCTGTGAGCCCCCTCTGCTGTGCCCCACCCACCCCAAAATAAGTAGAAATGTTCCTTGGTCATTCCCATTGTCTGGGCCTTGAAGCAATCAGAAAATGGCTCCCAATCCTGCAAAGGTCCAAGGTTTGCCTAAGACATACAGTTACCTGCCAGTAATCCATTCCCTGTATCCAGCTGGAAACTCCCCAATTCCAGTAAACGGATCTGCAGAAAGTGGAAGGAATTGGCAGTGGCAGGATTGAGAGCTGTGATTTATGCAAGCAGGGGTGGCATGTGGGGCAATCCTAGAAACAAGAGCCTTAGCTGCCATGTTTATTGAGAACAGGGCCTTTCTATCATCCGATTCATTTATATTTGTAAAGAACCAAGTATTTTGTGACTTTTTTAAAGATTGTATTTATTTATTCATGAGAGACACAGAAAGAGAGGCAGAGACATAGGCAGAGGGAGAAGCAGGTTCCAGCCAGGGAGCCCAATTTGGGACTCCAGGATCATACCCTGAGCCAAAGGCAGATGCTCAACCACTGAGCCACCCAGGTATCCCAAGAGCCAAGTATTTTGGAAGAAGTGTCCACACCAGATGAAAGCAAATAGGCATCTAATAAAATGGACTGCCTACACAGCCATGTCCCCTGCCACCTCTGCCCCGGCCCCACCCTGGCCCTAACAGCATTCACTTCTCCCCTCATCTGCATGGTAACAATGACTTGATACTATATGAGTCCAGTTCATGGACCATCGCTGACTGGACCATGGGTGAAAAATAGTTGGGCCAATGAACTTCTTCCCTAGGCCAATTGGACTTGGGAATACAATTTCAGATCATCAGAAGGTCACAGAAGAGACATTCTTTGAGAGCTAATGACCGCTGTTTTACAGCTTCAGTAGCAGAATTGAGCATAGGAGGGGAGGCTAGCCCTGAAAGGAAAGGAGGAGGAAACGGGAGGGGAGGAGAGGAGGAGAAGGAGAGTGGGAGGAAGAGGGAGGAAGAGGAGGATGAAGAAGAAGAGGAGAAGGAGGACGGGTGATGGAAGGCAAAGGCAAGAGCAGAGAGGAGACAAAAGCCCCAGTGACATTCTATCCCTGGCGCAATTGTTCCTGCTGCGCATTCGTTTCCAAGATACACTTTCGTATATTCACACTAATCTTTGTTTTACTCTAACTTAAGCCACCTACATGAATTTGTGCTGTGAATCCAGTACAATTCGAGGAAGAGGGCAGTGCTTGTTATAGAGAGAGAATTTAATTATTCTTTACACCACAACTTGCCGAAGTGCTACAAATAGACAAAGGAGCTTTAACCTACTCCAGAATATACAAATATTCTCATGTCACAAATTGTGGAATGCGCTGCTCACAGCTCTGCTCGCAGGGAGGATTGGCTCTCCGAGCTGTGTTCAAAGCCACCTTTGAATGTGGCTGTCATGTAGCTGCCAGCCATTTTCAGCTTTCACACACATACCACCCAGACTCCTTCATAAACCAAACGGGCTTTTTCCTCCTTCTGCCTCCACTTACACAGGACCTGCCATATGCCCATGGGAGTGGGCCCCAAAAGGGCTGGGGTGTGTTCCTGGTACAGGTGTCTAGGAGACCTGTTTTTTCAGCTTGCTCATGTCCTCTGGCCCTTTAGGGACTCTTCCAGATGTACTTTCCCATCTTGTGATCGCCTGCTACTAGGCTCGCCAGACTTTCTGACTCTGCTGATCCAACATAATGCAGCTCTCAATGAACAGTTCTAGATACAGTAGTCATTTGATGCCGCGTGATCAAGTTTTCAGTCTCCACCAGGGCTCAGTAACATGCCAGGAAGCGTCTCTAAAGTGACATAACTCTTTGCTACATGGCCCTGCTTCAAATTCCAGGGACTGTGTTAGTATTTTCTCACTGGGGCTTACCATGAAATTCACATTGAATCTTTCCCTACCATTAACACCCATAGTATCACAGGATCCGCTGGATCATATGACGCGAATGCCAGGGCCCTCAACCTTCCACAGAGCCCTTTCCTGGTGCAGTGCCAGCCAACGCCAACACCTTCTATGTCATGCAGTGTTAGAGAAGGAGCAACATTCCTGGTACTCTTGTGTCTCCTGGCAAGGGTACACCCCATCTCTTGCTCCTTGATGAAGTATTAAATTCATGTTCCAAGAAAGAACCGCTAAGTGAATGATGTTAGCTATCTAGTTTTACATTCTGGCCCCCCTTTTCATGCACCTGAGCTGGTAGGCAATACGTTGATAACTGGTGCAGAGATCTAGTGATATGATTTCAAGGAGATCTGTGGAGGTTATTCATCTCCCCAAATGTCTCCATATTGTGCAAAACATCTCTCATAGAGTGTGCCTTCTACTTCATGACCATGTCTATTGGGGCTTTCTTCAATGTAGATGATTCTGAAATCTGAATCTCTAGACTCGGTCTTGTCCAAGTTAACCCACTGGCCCTCAACTTTCTCTCCTGTCCTAGTTCTTTCCTCCAACCCTGTCCTGCTTCTCAGGATGGGAAAATCAAATGGAAGGCAGCATGGCATTTTGGAAACAGCAGCAGAATCCAAAACAGTCTTCACCAATGTAAGATTACATTTGAGGCTAGCTTGGAGGAAAGAATGAATTGAATATCTAGAACCAGAGTAAGGTAGGTCCAGGCAGCGGAAAGAAAAAAGGAAAGGTACAGGATGATGAGATGTGGCATGTGTTAGGAAGAGGAGTGATCCAGTGTGATCTGACAAGCCTTATAATTCTCCAGGTGGATCAGGGCGGGGGGGGGGGGCGGTATTTTTGTTGTATTTTTAAAAATATCTCAAAGCCATTTCAAGGAATACAAGCTAAGAGCCATAGAAAAATGGAATATTGTATTTTATATTTGGACTCATCACTGTAGGGAAAAGAAAAGATGGTTATTTCCCAGGTCATATATACAACATGTCAGTTAATAATTTCTCATTGGACATGCACCCTTTTTCTCAGTAGCCCCTCAATGTTGCTCCACATCAAATTCATTGATGACTATCACCTTAGTGCTTTTCCCACCACATTAATGACTCCAAACCTATAATTTTCTGGCTTTCACTTCTTTTTTAATTCTTTTTCTTCAGGTTCCGTCTTTCCCTAGTCAATTGCTTTCCATTTATCTTGATTAAACCTCACTCTATTGATTTTTGTCCTTTCTCAAACTTCTCAGAAACCTGCTGTATATTAATTCTGTTTTCTGTGGTATTAACTCTCCCTCCTGGCACCGGATTACGTTTAGGGAAGCTCTAAAATCCAACAACATTGGGTAACCTCCTTTTCAAATTTTGGATGCAATTTTTAATTCTAATAGGATGAGAAAATATATTTTACATTAGGAGGGGATTGTTCAAATAATTCACTCTTGCTTTACTGTAGAAAATTATAACACTAAAGAGGCATCTACTAAAAAGCTAAACTTTAATATATGCCTTCCTTTACAATCTTTACAAATGCCTTCTCCTTAAAATAAAGAGATAAGTGCATATCCCAATATCAAGGATACTGACTATTTTGAGCATTAAGATAATAAGCAGAATACAAATAATATATAATTACTTTTATTTTGCTGTGTATCAAATATTATGTATTCATTCATTCATTTAATTTTCATGAGAGTCCTAAGAATGCACACCTAAGTAATTTATTCAATGCGATGCAGCAAGGTGGGATTTGAACCCACATATTTCTGACTCCTCCTACTGTGATAGAATGCCCCACTTTTAATTTATTCATGCAACTTAATAACTTATTTTCTGAGAGTCTGCTATTTTCCACGCACACTGCTGGACACTGAAGATACAGTGATGAATAGATAATTTTCAGCTCTCATACATCTTGTCTGTGACTTAGACAAGTCTCTCTCTTAGGTTCATCTATATACATTACTGAACATAAAATGAAACCACTAGACAAAAAAAAAAAAGAAAGAAAAGAAAGAAAGAAAGAAAGAAAGAAAGAAAGAAAGAAAGAAAGAAAGAAAGAAACCACTAGACACGAGCTCCTTCAGTGGACCTCCCTGTACCTCAAAATGTGTTCATACCCGCCCATCTTTCCTTCTCTCCATTTCACTTCAGAGGGAGAAATGTCCATCCTATTCTCTTGGATCTACTGCCAGTGGCCAAAGCTGTGGTTTTGATCCCATGCACTTCCAACATTTCTGGAAACTGTTTTCCCTTAGTTATCACAAGACTCTCTCATCTTCAATCTCTCTCTCTCAACCAATTATTTCTTTTGGTCGAAATTCTCCAAAAAAATAATTGTTAATTTTTTTGGTCTTATTTCTTAAGCAACCACTTTCATTTTTGTCCTCAGCAATAACTTTAACAGCTTTTAGACTTGTTTTGACACTTTCGTGCATCCTATTCACTCTACAAACAAATGTGGTGTATCTTTTGCCTCCCCATTTTCCCACTTGAAGGTAAGAAGAAATAAATATTAAGTGCCCTAATCCCTCCCTCTACAGTATGATCCTTCTGAGGAATGTGTTTTGCTTGGCTCTGCAGGGTTTCCCTGGGAGATGTGGCTGTGGTCACACTTGGTGATGGCGTGCTATTTGCTGGCTGCATCCATCGCTGTCACATCTTGTTCCCCTACCAGCACACAGGTACTTCATCCACTCAGGTCCTCATCTCAGGTTTGCTCAGAGAACCCAAATTAAGAAAAGAGACCCTTTCAAACCAAGTCCTTTTTATTCTAATTCTTTACGCTCTTTCCAAATCTTTCTTCATATGTTCTCTGAAACTGTTTTGTTTTAAGCACTTCTCTTCTGGCTCCTGTGTGAACTTGTCTTGCTGCCTCTACCACCTTCTCCCTCTAAACCATCCCTTACACACTTTGAGTACAACCTTTCCTAAAATGTATACCTGCTCATGTCACTTCTCTGCTTAAAAACTTTTGAGGTCTTTTTTATTGTCCACAGAATGAAGTTAATGTCATTGATGTGGACTATTAAGCCCTTTTTAAATGCACACCAA
Source organism: Canis lupus dingo (assembly GCF_003254725.2). Lineage (NCBI taxonomy): Eukaryota > Metazoa > Chordata > Mammalia > Carnivora > Canidae > Canis > Canis lupus. Next base: position 5,058,912 of record NC_064258.1, read on the forward strand.
CCTACATTTTTGGTCTTATAACCTGCCATACTGCCCATGGTCCAGCCACATCAAATTAGTTATGCCTTCCCTAAACACGCATGATTTATTTTCATAACCCTTGTCTTTGCACACAGTTTCTTCTTCGTGGTGTGTCCCTCTTCTCTTTCCCTCTCTCCCTCACCTAGAAACACATTCATTCTTCAAGACTCCACCCAGATGCATCTAGAAAACATTCTTAGTTTTCCTAAACATGGCTATATTTCCAACGGGATGGTGTAGCACTCTGTTCAGATCTCTATCCCATGACCTACTTTCTATTGAAATTTGTGTTCACACATCTGTCTCTGTCACTAGCCGGTAAGTTCTCCCAGGTCGAGACCACCGTTTACCAATCTTGTTTCTGAATGCTAGCAACAATACCTAGCAATAAGTATCTGGATAAATGAATGAATGATAGAAACTACAGGGGCAGCCCTGGTGGCTTGGTGGTTTGGCACCATCTTTGGCCCAGGGTGTGATCCTGGAGACCCGGGATCAAGTCCCATGTCAGGTTCCCTGCATGGAGCCTGCTTCTCCCCCTGCCTGTGTCTCTGCCTCGCTCTCTCTCAATCTCTATCTGTCATGAATAAATAAATAAAATTAAAAAAAAAGAAAAGAAACTACAGTTAACTGATGTGAAAGGAAAGAAGCAAGTGGGATGACTCTAGACTTTTCACTCTCCAGTTTCCTCCACCCCCCTCCTCTACCAGAACCACCACATATAAACTATAATTACTGAAGTATATTTAATTTTAAAGCAAGTCTCAGGTACAGCATAATTTTTGAAACAAGAAGTCCGTTCCAGCCCTAATAATATCTCTCAGACTACCACTCCAACACATGAAAATCTTTTATTAAAGATACAAACCTTTCATTTCAACACTAAAGAAAAAAATGCTAAAGTTCAAATGACTTGGGAGTTAACATGTTTATGCAAATTAGTTTTATTGCTAAAGTAAATTGTATCAAATTTTGATATGAGTAGAGGACTAACAACCAAGAAGGCAATGAGTCTCTGAAGAAGTGGGGCTACTGGTGCCCTGAATCCATTCCTTTGTACTGAGACAAATGAAATTTATGCACAGAAGTGTTATATTGTGTATTTCCACGTGTTCTACTAAATTGCAGATTCTTTCTTCTTCTACCACCAAAATGTGTCTATCAATGTCCCATTTCCTGAGGACCCTGCTCTGAACTTCTCTAGGCCGGCAAATATATGACCTCTTTTATAGTATTTCATTTACCTCAATTAAATATTTACTGAGTGTTGATTATATGCTCAGCATAGAGGGATACTATATCTAATATTTCACAGTATATACAAGCCCAGTTTTTCCAACACTCTAAGTGGGCATTCATTGCCTCCAGGAAGAATTGTTACGGTCAAGCCAGTTTAAGAGAGCCAATGCCACTCTTCATATAATAAAAATGATTTGAAAGAATGTGTCATTTAACAGAGAGAATATTTCCCTTTCCTGTACCTTAACCCATCCTCTGTTCCTTTTTTTTTTTTTAAAGACTTTATTTATGTATTTTGTTGTGCCCAAGATTGCGAATCCGAGAAACCACCAAGGAGCCGACACCAATGCAAACACACGAGGGTTTATTTACAAGCTCAAGCTTGGGTCCAAGTATACTCCATACAGCAGAGCAGAGGCTTGGACCCCGAGACTAAGAAGCACAGCAGGGTTATAGGGGCCAGTGGCCAATGAGATTGTAACATACGCAGAAAGTTGCACAGTCATGTTGGTCCACACGCAGGTGGCCAATTGAATTACGATTTACCTTATAGTGACCATTTGAACTAGCCTATTATTCTGGTTAGAATTGGCGCACAGGTTTGGCGGGCAAAAGAGGGGTTCTCATTCCTTGGCTGGTTAAAGGTCAGAGGTCCCGCATTCCTAAGTGTGCTGGTTTCTGATAAGGGTGTGCTTAATAGCTAAACTCGGGTGAGGGAGTGCCTTAAACTACAGGCAGGTGGTGTGGGGGGTTTTACATGAGATGGCAGGGGTAGCACAAAATGGAGTTAGTCCTGCTCTGCTTGTCCAGGGGTAGGGGATTTTTGTTAGATTTCCTGGGTCCCACATTTCCCCCTTTTTCAGAGGATCCTTTGCAGGACCCAATCATGGGTCCTGGGCCCCTGTTGACAAAGGCAATGGTCTTAATTTTTCTCGGCCTCCACATATTTAAGAGAGAGAGAAAGTGAGTGAGATTGAGGAAGAGAGCATGAGAGAGGGAGGGGCGGAGGGAGAGGGAAAAGCAGAGTTCCCAGCAGGGAGCCCAACTCAGGGTTGGATCCTGGGGACTCCAGGATCATGACCTGAGCAGAAAGCAGATGTTAATCAATAGAGCCACCCAGGCATTCCACCCACTCTCCTCTCCTTAGACCTCAAAGCTTCTGTACTGAGGATGAGGGAAAAGTAACTGAAGACCCAAATAAGTATAAATATTCAAGAGAAGAAGGCTTGAAAGAAAGAAAATCCCCCTGTTCTCAACAACCCCCATCCACATACATGCAGTCCTGTAGTGTTAAGATTGTTAGAGAAATATAGCAGCATGGCCAGAGCCAGCCTCCAGGGCGTCCCCTGACCTAGTGTGGAGTAGAAAATCAAACAAATTTTCCTGAGTCCCAGGGAAGATCAAGGAATTATCAGACGTTGAACCACACTGAGAATGTCCTGAACTCTGCATGACATAGCTACAACCTGTGTGGTCTGATGAGATGGGACAGAGCCAGCCTGCACAGGTAATAACCAGTTTTCACACTCATCAATCGCCCAAGATCTGTGGGCCACCTCAGGAATGGGGATGCCCAGAATTGAGGACATCTTTAATTATCTGAGGTCAAATTTTTACCAAACAGAAGAATGAAGGCAAAGATAAAGAACTTTGATTTATAGCAAATGAAAGATACATTTCTTGTAAAACTGAAGTTGTGATCTAGCATTTATGCCAATACGTCAGCACTTACCTAAAGCAGTGAATGACTCTAAAAACAGAGTGAATTATAGGGTGCCTTCCTTAAAAAGAGTCTATGGAAGGAGAATGGACTTTAGACCCAGACTTTAGACCCAGCTTGCATGTCCCTAGCTAGGGCTATGTGTTTATATTGCCTGGCTCGCTTTTGTCAGCTATAGAATGAAAATAATGTTTTAGAATTAAACGAGGGGTGGAAGTTAAAATCCTGGATACATGTTATGAGCTCAGTAGATGCTATTTCCTTTATTTCTACAAAAACTATTTTTTCTTTTTTTTCTATTTTTTCTTAATTTAGAGGCCATATTTATATAAAAGAAAGAATAATCATGCCAAGATATAATGACTCAATCCTCTAATTACTTAGAAAGCATGACTGCGGACTTCTGTTACAGTAGGAAGAAGGTGACATTCTGCTGAATGTGTAGCGACAACTTTTTCCCTCCTACCAAATTCCACAATGCTGATTTCACCTGCTCCTAGATTTCTTAGATGTTTGGATCAGAGTTTAACCTAAGTGAACTCTGGTTGTAGTGGCCACACAGAGCTCATCTGTAAACTTGAGGTATTGTCTGATCACAATATAATAGAAGGAAGCTTTTTTTTTTAAGATTTTATTTATTTATTCTTGAGAAACACAGGGAGAAGCAGAGGGAGAAACAGAGGGAGAAGCAGAGGGAGAAACAGAGGGAGAAGCAGAGGGAGAAGCAGGCTCCCTATGGGGGGCCCAATGCCAAACTCCATCCCAGGACCCTGGGATGACGCCCTGAGCCAAAGGCAGATGCTCAACCACTGAGCCATCCAGGTGCCCCAGAAGGAAGCTTTTTTATTTTTGCTCACAGTGGTAAGATTTTGTGCAACTGAATTTGAATCGTAAAGTCCATTTCAAGCACACCCTCTTTAAGCACTGGTCTCTGCAGATGAAAGGAGTAAAATGAGGTTTCTAATTTACAGTGAGTGTTATGATGCACAAGGTAGCCATAGCTTTCGGGGAAGGAAAGTGAGGACTTGACACAGCAATTTAGAATTTTTATAGTTAGTATCATTTTCTTGTTAGTGGGTCCATTGACAATCATAATATCAGGGCATAAAAGTTGGTGTTAACTTTACTTTGCTATTCCCAAATTTTCACCTTATTTTTTTTCTAGTTCAAACAATCATTGACAATTATAGCTGAAGTGGATTGTAGAGATCAGTCAACCCACAGACAGCAGTGTGGCAGTTTCTAGGCAGAAGTTCATGTACAGGTGGTTTAATTTTCTCTCCTCAAAATGTTTCCTCCTCCTTTTCTTCTTTTTTCTTTCTTCCTTCCTTCCTTTGTTTTTTTTTTTTTTTGTTACTGTTCATTTCTATTTTTCTCTTTTTTAATATCAAAGTATGACTTAGATATAGGAAAGTGCCAAAAGCTTAAGTTTTTTAAAGATTTTATTTATTCATGAGAGACAGACAGAGAGAGAGAGAGAGAGAGAGAGAGAGAGAGGCAAAGACACAGGCAGAGGGAGAAGCAGGCTCCATGCAACGAGCCGAAATGGGACTTGATCCCAGGACCCCAGGATCATGCCCCAGGCCGAAGACAAGCACTAAACCGCTGAGCCACTCCCACATTTCAATCAAAATACTGAACATTTTTACAGTTTCTTGTAGCCCTCTTATAATCAAAACAATCCAAAATAGCCACTATTCTGATATCTGTACCCACAGATTAATTTTTGTTTGCTTAATTTTAAATCTTGCATAGACGGAATCCTATTGTATGCCATCTTTTGTGTGCATGAATACAGCTGCTATGAATAATCTTGTACATGTCTGTTGGCAGACATGTGCATCCATTTATGTGTATTTATCCAGGAATTAAATTACTAGGTCACAAGTCATAAATATTTTATATATATGCTTACATCTGCCAGTTTTCTGAAATGATTGAATTGATTTATATATTCAGCAGCAATGTATGAGTTCTAGGTGCTCCACATCCTCACCAATACTTGGTAAAATGTTTTCAATGAATTTTAATTTGAATTTATCTAAGGTCTATGTGAATCTTCCTCAGTCTGTATGCCTCCCCCTGTTTCCCATCCAGACTTTAAGTTCAAGGCCCTTGAAGGCCGTTAGCCAAATAACAACTAATCTCATCCAATTCCTCATTTACCAGATGAAGAAAACTGGCCCCAGTAAGTCTACCTCGGTAACCCTGCATCATATAATTAGTAACAAATTTTGAATTAGATCTCAGATTGACTGGACTTCTAGCCCAAGCCTCTTTCCACTGCATGGCACTGCCACCCACTGCTACTCAGTCCCCCTTTTGACTCTTATCCCCAATTGCTAAATCCTCTTTCAGATAATTTTATGAAAGAAAAGGCACTTTTGATGATGGGCCTCGCTTGGCACCATATTGTTGGCCTGTATCACAACACTTTCTCTTGCTTCTCTTCTTGAACAATAAATGGAAAGCATAACTTCAATTATGTTTCAGAGAAGGTAGCATGCAGTAGTTAAAAAAAAAAGACTGGAATAGGAATCATCAGTTGACCACCTGCTAGATTTTACAATCATATTGAAGGAAAGAAGAGCCTACTAATAATGGAAATAGGTCTTTCTTATCCTGCCTCCAGGGCTCTATTACCACATTCACAAAATCTTTAGGGAAAAAGGGTAGTGGCTTACTGGCAAGTATTTCTTCCTCATCCCCACCTAATTCATATGGTATAAACACTCTCCTAAAAGCAGAGAGGGATATAAACAAAGTTATATGAAGAAACATGATGTGATTTGAATTAGGCAAAGACTATTAAAGAAGTTTGAAAAGTAACCAAAGACACTGACAATGTCTATTGTTTTCCTCAGTTTCTTTACATATGAAACGAGGAGTTAGCTGAATTATTTTTAAGATTGCCATTGGCTTGGTAGTTCTGTGAATGGATTAACCATAAACATAATTTATATGATGGAGGGAAAACATAAAGCAAGACCAGGGTTTATTTATGAGGATCTTGCTTGAGAAACAGACTTAATTATGTAAACTGGAGACAAGTGTCATCTGATGAGCTGGCATTTCCATTAATTGGTCATTGACATGAACTTGTCTTATTATTATGTCATCATCCATCATTCTCCTTCTCCCGCCTCACCTGCCTTCCAACTGTATTTGATTAAACAAATTTACGTTTAGTATTTGACAAAGAAATACTTTCTTTTCTTATACAGTCACACTGTATCAAAGTGATATATTCCTTACTGGTTTATCTGAGAAATATGTGATCAATTATTATGCTGTACAAGAGCAAAAATCTGAAAGCAATAAATCTATCTCAAATGAACAATATAAAATTGTATTTATAGAACCTGAAATGAAATTAACATTAGTCATCTTTTCACCAAATGATCTGAAGCATACTTCTTGTTCCAGAATGATCTGAAGCAATAGAATAAAAACTCAGAACTTTTGGGATTTCTCATGTCTAAAAAATAAATAAATAAAATAAATAAGGCCTGTGAAAAAGCTAGATTAAAATTACCAGGGAGTGTTTTGATTTGTTTTGACAGTTTGGGAACTCCAGTGATAAGACATTCAGTACCTCACTTAGGAATCACCTTTTCCCCTTGTCATACAAGGATTCATGTTTTCTTTAATTAGAAATTGATTAGAAGCCTAATAAAGCTTGATGAGTGGTTACACTAAAAATCCCTTTGCAAAAGGCTGAACTCTATCTACTTGCACAATTTCTTTCCTTGTGCTCACTCCATGTCCTCAATCCATGTCTGAAAAGAGGTTGGAGAGAAATTCAACTTATTTTTCTTTGTATAGTTTCTCACTAAATTTTTAATTACTTAGGAGCTGTTCTAATGGGTAGGTCAGAGTAACCGAAAAAGTGTAAATAATCTTTTTTTGTACAGAGTGAGATGAATAAATTTAAAGATTTGCTTGAAGTTTCTAGAGATTTGCAGAAGCAAAGATTTGCAGGAGGAGCACAGGCTTCGTTGAGAGAAATACTTTAGTTTACACCAACAGGAAGTGGTTTGTGATTCACTAAGACCAAAATCTCTAACTGTCCCCTTAAGGACAAATATATGCCTATTTGAGTCAGAAATGCAGATTCTGTGAGTCAGTAAAACAGTATAAATATCTGGGACTCCAGGATGGCTCAGCAGTTTAGTGTCTGCCTTTGGCGCAGGGCGTGATCCCGGAGTCCCGGGATCAAGTCCCACATTGGGCTCCCTGCATGGAGCCTGCTTCTCCCTCTGCCTGTGTTTCTACCTCTCTCTCTCTCTCTCTCTCTCTCTCTCTCTGCATCTCTCATGAATAAATAAATAAATAATTTTAAAAACAGTATAAAAATCTTTCAACAAAAGCTATTGAGTAAAGTTCAAAGTCTAGTAGCTCCACATGGCGGTGTAAATGATGGCCCTGGGTCACATTTTCCTCATAGTCAGGCTCAGGACTTACCAAGTGTGTATTTTGACGGAGATACAGAAAGAGGGTTACAGGTAAAACTTCTGTGGTGATGGGTAAGCAAGAGATCTTACTATTCTTTACCAGAGAAATAAAAAATTCTGTGGAAAAATAGATCAGTGAAAAAAGTCTGACCTAGAAGTAAAGCAAGCAAAGCACACTTAAAGCAAAAACAGGGTACAGAGAAATGCCCTGGCTGGCAGGTTCTGTTTGGGCCCAATAAGGAACACGCTCAGCATCAGGTACCACCAGGGCAGTTACCTGAGCGAGAGTGCAACAGGGTAACACACAGGGATGTGGGGTCATGCCTAGGTGTAAGAGCAAGTGAGTAGAGACAACAGGCAGGAGTGTGGTCACCAACAAGCATGGTGAAGCTGAGTCGGGCAAGAAATGGCTCAGTGGGGATCAGAGGGACCATAGTCAAGGAAGTAAGAACAGCAAAAGATACCTGAGAAGATATCAGAATCCTGTCTTCCCACGGATTCTTATTGTTCCTGTTGTTCAGTGTGGTGGTTGATTTATCCGAGGAAATGACAGGGTCATTCTTCCCTACTAGAAGGATCTGAGGCCTAGAGGAGGGGTTTTATTTTCATCTAAATAAACTTTTTCTAGGTCTATACTGGATACTAGTCACCCTAGCCAGTCTGGAGCTATACCCAAGAAGCCAGTGGAAGCAGAATCCTTTGGATATCCTAAAACTTCCATTGTTCACTTCTTCCCTAAAACAAGAGTCCCAATGTAATAGCTATGCTCTTACCCAAGATTCTCATATAAGCCAGAAAAAAAAAAAAAAATCCAAAGAGTCATATAGACTCCATGCTCAGCACAGAGTTTGCTTGAGATTCTCTCTCCCTCTCCTGCTCTTGCTCTCTCTCTCTCTGTAAAATAAAAAATAAATATATCTTCAAAGAGTCATAGAAGCTGGATATAGCAAAATAGGCAGCTCTAGGGAAAACAAAAATAACCAGTTGACTACTGCTCGTCAATTTGAGTGGAAAACTGAACCTGGATCCAGGATGGAATCTCAGTGAAACTAGAAAAAGTGAAAACATTTCTTATATGCCTCAGGGAAAAGTAAAGGCTGCGAGGCCATGTACAGGCCAGGTTTGGGAGGCAGACCAGGAGTGTTGGCTATAAATTTCAGTGATTGCACACCTGAAAGAATTTATATTTTTAAAAATCTTCAGGTATGGCAGTTTCTGTTTCAAAATATCCTTCCTAACCACAGTGAAGGGATTAGGGAAGAAAAGAACTAATTTATCTGAATTTTTAAAGCAGTATTTAAACTGGATATTTTTAGGTTAAAAAAAAAAAAAACTATACTCAAACACTCTAACCTTTGTTTAGAAACTTCGTTTCTTACAGGGACACGGTTGGCAATTTTGAGTCTACTTAAGTATATTCTAGTGTTGAACAGATAAGCAAATAGTTTATAGATAATGAAAGCCAGGCTTCACACTGTTGAAGTTTTGAATAGAGAAAGGAAACGACTAGAATGAATTGTGCACTGGTGGATTAAGATTGGAGGTATTAGCATGAACTCATGGTCTTTAGATGACAGAGAGAGAGAGAGACAGAGAGAGACAAGATCTTTTTATGTGCATAGTTGGTATTGATTCGTGATTGCCTACTGCTGTCTGCTGGGAGCACCAGAAGCAATAACACCCAGGAGAAATAAACACTTTTTAGCACCACATCTTGGTTTAAATACATGATTCTCCAGTAAAAAAGAAACATTTAGAGCAGTGGTTAATTCCAGGGCTGGAGCAGGGAAAACTCAAGATGAGCTTGGAGAATCCTGAGAGGTTGTAAAGTGAGGAATTACTCCAAAACGAATAGGGGTTTCAACATGCTGAAACCACCACCCAAAGAGCTCTGAATAGCCCAACTGGGATGTTTTAAGATGAATGAATGAATGAATGAATGAGTGAATGAGATTATAACCCATGAAATAAAATAAGTACCAATTAGTAAATGTGGGAGACAAAATAGCTCTTATTCACAGCAGAATTATTTTTAATAAACATGGAAAGAGTGAGGAAGTAGACAATTACAACAGCACAGTAATAAGCAGGCAGGCAAGATCCAGCCATGGATGCTAAAATTAGTGGGCGAAATCTTGAGAAACTGTAATTTCTCAAACTATCCCCCCAAGATATTTATTAATTAAAAACGCAAACTACTAACGTCAGAGGGGAGAAGCCAGCAGATGCCACCTTCACTTGTGATAAGACAGAGTCTTCACGCACTCCCTGGGAAGGGCACAACACTTCTGTGACACTCTTGCCAAAATAAGCATAATCTCAGTCTCCTCCGGGGAAAACATCAGACCAGGGGAAGTTAAGGCACTTTTATAAAACAACAGTCATCTTCAAACGTGTCCTTGTCATGAAAGAAAAGACAGTAATTGTCCAAGATTCTGGGAGACTTAGGAGACATGACAAGTTGCAGTGTGGACGTGTGCATCGGATACTAGAACAAAGACAAGCTTTAGGGGAAAAGCTGGTGAAATCCAGATAAAGTCTGTAGTTTACATCATAGTATTGTGCCAAGGTGAATGTCTTGGTGTTGGTAACTGTATGACGGTTACATTGTGTTGACTAACACTGGATGCAATTGGGTGAAAGGTAGAGAGAAGCTCTTCGTACCGTTTTTGTAACTTTTATGTAAATCTAAAATTATTTCAAAATAGAGAGTTAAAAACTATTTTTACTTAATTATGTCTGCTGTCTTCTCACTGCATTTTGGATTGAATTGCATTGAAATGATTTAAACTCCAAGAATCAAAGACCAAGGAGGGAATGATGGGAGGAGAAAAAATAAGATGACCAATTCTCCAGAACTGAAGCTACTGAGGAGGACCCCAGGGGTGGTGTCAGGCAGTGTCAGGGGATGGGGACCCAGCTTCAGCCTAAATTATAATCTGCCTTCTCCAGCCATATTTCGTGGACTATGGAGCTGTGTCCTCCAGAAGAAAACTGACATTAGGGACTGAGGAGAGTCTGGAGAAGAATTTACTTAAGGCAGCATTTCTCAAACTTTAGTTACTTTGCATATCATTGTCACGATTCTTATTAATCCTTATGCCTCCCGAAAGATTGCTTGCTGGATGATTTTTATGACATTGGCCTTGAAATGACTCACTTTTTAAACTTGCTCTTATCTCTGTGCTACCTAAAATCATCGTGGGGCTCCTGGGTAGTGCAGCTAGCCGAGCATCTGACTCCTAGTTTCAGCACAGGTTGTGATCTCAGGGTCATGAGATCAAGCCCCGCATGGAGTTCCTCACTCAACCTGGTGTCTGCTTGAGATTCTCTCTCCCTCTCCTTCTGCCCTCCTACTTACTCTCTCTCTCAATAAATAAATATTTATTTTAAAAATCATCTTGCATGTCACCAGTGGCTCACAAACTATAATAGAGAGGCAACTGAGTCTTAGAGGTTGTGAAGGAAAGCTACCAGAAATGCAGAAGCTAAGGGGACCCTTTTCCATACAACACATCACACACACACACACACACACACACACACACACACCACTGTCTCTCCCTAAGCAGAGGGAAACATGGAAGAGGAGCCAGGCATTCTTGCAGCTTTGGCATGAGAAATGCCAGGCTTTGGAGCATTGAAGGATCCAGCAAACATAAGGTAGCTCTGGACCCTCTAGCACATAGACTATCAGGAGTAGGGGTGACTGTCAGGAATCCTGGAGTGGCAGAGACAGCAGAGGAGGGAGGAGTGGTGGTGGCACTGAGCCAGGGAAGGAAGGCCAGACTGGAGGTGGGAGCCCTTGTCACTATATCTGGAAGCACCCAGTATAGCTCAATGCATAGGCATAAAGCTTCTTGTGATTGTCAACAGGGTCCCACAGCTGTAAGGCCCTGTCAGGCAGGGCGTGTGCTGGGAACCACACTGAATAGGCTGGAAGGGGATTGAAGCAAACAACCGTGTTACAAAGTGACAGAAGGAACATGTATCATGACTGTTTGTGCAATACCTCATAGGACTCTGAGAAATAACTCAGAGGCCAACTCGTGTGACTTCATGTGCTTGGAGGTACTGTACTAGTACCTGGGTAGGAGGCAGTGAGAACTAATCTCGCAGGTAGCAGCCATGATATACAGTTATGGGAGTATAAATTGATAAAGCCATTCTACAAACATCTGGCAGCACTTAGTGAAATAAAGTGTGGGTGCATCTTATGATCCCTTAATAGGAGAAAATTTCCTACATGGTCTTCTAAGAGGAATTGTTCATTACAGCTTGGTTTGTGGTAGCATGTATTTGCAAGCAATCTAGCTGTTCATTATTAGAGTAGTGAATAAGTATAGTAGGGGCATACTATGGAACACTAAGCAGCAATCAGAACAAGGAATTACATGTGTGTAACATCACATGTTTTGAGCTTAAAAACAGAGAGTTGGGAGAAAGTACAAATTGATAAAATAATGTACTTGCTAACACTTATGTACACTTTTTATGTGTCAGGCACTATTCTAGGCCCTATATGCTTATGAACTCACTTGTTCCTTGCAAAAGCCTCATGAGTTAGGTACCGGCATTGTCCCCAAGATTATATGTGAGGAAATTAAAGCACATAGACATTAAATATTAAATGAGTCATCCAAGATCATATAGTAAATAAGTGGCAAAGGATATATTTTTTTTTTGCCTACCTCTAAAATCCATGCTTTTAACTACTACAGGATACCAGTACCTCTATCAATAAAAAACAGGAAGCAACTTTGAATTCAATGCACAACTGTGATGTTAAAAAACACATACAGACTATCATAAATAAATAAAAAAATTAAAAAAAAACACATCCCAAAATTTGAGTACAAATATATAAAGATACATAGTACACTTCTAAGAACATATAACGAAAAAGAGCGGAATGACTGAATATGCCTTTTTGGAGTAGAGCAGGTGAGAGTGAGTGAAGAGTAGGAGAGAAAGAGGAAAATAAAGTGAATGAAATAATGTAATATAAACTACATAAAATAGGAGTAAGGCTTAGAACTGACGAGTCATGCGGGGGAGTTTTAAGAGAAAGCAAGGGAGGCCCCGTGCTGAGAGTGTAGGTTCAGCGTCATCCAGCTTGGGAGTAAAACAAGCAAAGCCTGAAACTACTGGTCTACCACATAAATCAAAATGCACTCAGTAACTGGAGGAAGCATTACTCCAGGATAGAGAATCTGCCGTTTGGTTCGTACTTACTATATAATAATTCATTAAATTACTTGTCCATTTATTCACCCAAGCAGAATTGTTCTTGAGTTGAGATATAATTGACCTATAACAATATGTTAGTTTTAGATGTATAACATAATAATTTGATATATGTATATATTGCAAAATGATTGCCATAATAAATTTAGGCAACATCCATCACCATACATAGTTACAAACATTGTTTTTTCTCATGATGAGAACTCTTAAATGAGTTTCTCTCCTAGAAAAACTAAGAGAAACTCTTGGTTTATAGGTTTCTGTTTCTTTCTTTCTTTTTTTCTTAGATTCCACATATAAGTGAGATAGAGTATTTATCTTTCTCTGTCTGACTTATTTCACTTAGCCTAATGCCCCCAAGTTCCCTCCATGTTGTTGCATATGGCAGGATCTTCTTCCTTTTATGGCTGAATAATATTTTGCTATATGTATATGCCACACCTCCATTGTCCATTCATCTGTTGATTGGATGTCTTGGCTATTGTGAATAATGCTACAATGAATGTGGAGTGCATATATCTTTTCAAGATAGTGATTTCACTTCTTTGGATAAATACCCAGAACTGCAATTGTTGTGTCATATGGTAGTTCTATTTTTAATTTTTGTAGTAGCCTCTGTAGTCTTTTCCATTGCAGCTGCACCAATTTACATTCCCACCAACAGTGCACAAGGGTTCCCTTTTCTCCATGTCCTCGTCAACACTTGTTATTTCTTGTCTTTTGATAAAAGTCATTTTAACAGGTGTGAGATGTTTTCTCACTGTGCTTTTGATTTGCATTTCCCTGATGATGAATGACGTTGAGCATCTTTTCATATACCCGTTGACCATCTGTTTGTCTTCTTCGGAAAAATGTGTATGCAATTAATCTCCTTTTTAATCAAATTGTTTGGGTTTGATTTTTTTGAGTTATGTGCATTCTTTATGTATTTTGGATATTAATTCCTCATCAGATATATGATTTGCAAATATTTTCTCCCATTCAGATAGGTTGCCTTCCCATTTCGTTGATGGTTTCCTTTGCTGTACAGAAGCTTTTTAGTTTGATGTACTCTCATTTGTTCATTTTTGCTTTTGTTGCCTTTACTTTTGGTGTCAAATCCAAAAACTCTGTGCCAAGACCCATGGCAAAGAGTTTTCCAGTTTTATTTTTTTCTGGGGTTTTATAGTTTCAGTCTTATATAAAGCAAAATATTTTGACCCCAAAATTTCATCCCTGTATGCCTCAGGTTCTATATCTTTGACCTACTAACTCTCTTTGTTGTGTCAAGAATTGTTTTTTAAGATTTTATTTTATTTATTCATGAGAGACACAGAGAGAGACACAGGCAGAGACACAGGCAGAGGGAGAAGCAGGCTCCATGCAGGGAGCCCAACCTGTGACTCGATCCCGGGTCTTCAGGATCACACTGCGGGATGAAGGTGGCACTAAACCGCTGAGCCACCAGGGCTGCCCTGTGTCAAGAATTAAATAATATCTGTTAATCTTATATCTAATTCATAATGGGTCTTCCTGGTAGCAACAATCACTACAAAATAAAACTGATGACTAAAGTTGTGCATTTAGGATTTATTAATGACTACAAAGCATTGGAAATATCAAACATTTCCTGCAAAAATATATCTCAAAATTTGGCTCAAGAAAACAGTACTTTTGATACACAGGAAATAATAGGCACAAAAGAAAATGGCAGTGGTGGAAATTTTAATCTCTAGTATTGGATTAATGGATGGATTTAATCTTTTGTTGTAAAATTTATGCAGAAAACTGTTTTCAACTTAGTTTCATTAAAATAAAAATATAATAAAATTTAATGACTTTTACCCCTGCTATATAAAAAGTGATTAAGTAATATAATTATAGTTAGCTCCAGGAAATTCTTTCTTACTGAAAATTCATCCATGATGGTATTTAACGTATCTGTAGTAACAAGAAACCAACCCTCTTTTAGGGTCACAAACAGGGAGAACATTAGGTTCTCACAAACTTCAAAGCAACACCATGGCTATTTGGATACTGGGTAGAGCAAACAAACCCATCCAAATCTATATAAAGGTACTGGAAAATTCAATTAAAAGTTTAGATTTCAGAGTCAATACTGTCAGCTAGCAAGAGCAGGAAAGCTTTTCTAATCTGAGTCTTAAGTGAAGAATAAGATTTTAATGGGCACAGAGCATGGTCAGAGGAATAGGAACCATTTGAGATAATTAGTTAAATAAGGAAAATATGACATGATAAAGAAGACAAAGGATAACCTATCTGGCTTGATCATAGGTTATATGTAAGGAAATAGGAGAAGATACGGCGGAAAAAAAATAAGCTTGTGTCAGATTTCAAGAAATCTTTGAAAATCAATCTGCTTGGTTAGAAAGACCATCAAACTACCTAAAATTTTTGTTTGTTTGATAAGCGAACATTGATAAAATAAAAAAAAGAAAAATCTTCAAAATCTGGGATGCTTTAGGAAAAAATATTAGAAATTATGCACTAAAAGTCAGGATCCAATGATGGAATTTTGCACTTTCTCAAGTCCTAGTAAAATATCACACTAGCAAAAAGAGAATCCTCATAAGGTCCTTGTTCAGAGAATGATCTCTTTGCCCAGCAAGTGGAATAAATTTACTGCTTAGAATCCATCCCAACTGTTTGACGCAGCTCCAACCCAGCAGGACTCTGCCTTCACTGCAACCTTTCAAGGACTTGGGACCTCTGTCTGTGGCTGTCACATCCTGCTCAGGGCTCTTCATCTCTTCGGCTGAACCAAGCTAGCTGTTGTTAGAATGGAAAGAAGCCTAGAAGAGAGGACACAATTAGCTTCTCAGTTCAGCCACTCCAGAGCTTTGTCACCTGGGCAATTGCCTTGCCCAAACTGGGCTTCATTATATCTCCCTGCCAGATGAAGAACTTGACCTGGGATGACCTCGCAGTTTCCTCAAGCTCTGACTTTTTATGTCTCACAGACATTCCTTTAATAAGCTACCCAGCATTTCCAGAACCACTTTCTGCAATGCAACATAGAAAGTTCTCGAAAGCACGTGTTAAGAGATCCAGGTTCAGGACAAAATTATGAGGACATTAATATGTACTTTCTATATTCAGTTGAAAATACAGACCTCACAAATTTGCCTTGTTTCCATATACCTTTAAATAAGATGCATCTGAGCTACCTCAGCATAGCTGAGGTGTGGTCCAGCATCATTCTGCCCCACAGATTAGAAAACAAACAAGTTCTAGTTCCATTCTATTCTATTCTTTTCAATCTGCTCTTAATACTAATAATGGCAGAAATAAATGCAGTGATCACTAATGTAGAGATTAGGATCAGAAGACATGTGTGTTTGACTATTATCACTACCACTTACTACATTACCCCGACCAAATTAATCTCCCTAAGCCTTGGTTTCTACATTTATAAAGTGATATTTTTGTGAGAATTAAACAAGATAATGTAAGGAAAGACTTGACTCTTATTAGAGCTTGGTAAACAGAATGTAATAATACTGTAAAGCATACAGAGAATATTGACTCCTAAAAGGGGATGCCTTTTAATATGGCAACTTCCCTTTAAAAAATGTCTGATTTGAAAAAGCTACCTGCTGACATTTACTGTTGTCTAATTAAGTGGCTCTTCATATTGACTTTATGGTAGAAACATTGGGGAATTTTCAAAGCTACCAATTCCAAGCCCCACCCACACCCAGTAAATCAGAATATCTGGCTCCCTTAGATGAGAGGATGTGCTGGAAAGATAGGCTACTCAATTTGAGAGCTCTCAGATCTCAAGATCTCAACATAATTTAAACTGTAGGGACTCAGATCTAATTGGGTTGCATCCTCCCATAAATACCTGAAATTTATAGACCTGGACTAGTTTATAGGTGAACTCATGCTATGTTTTATACAGTGAAAATCCCCTGCAGGAAAGCAGTGATTTTTTTCCCCCCAAACCTGGGATTCTTATACAGCCTGTATATTCTGGGAAGTGTTCCTTTTCAGATATGCTGATGAATGTCTAAATCTGGAGTTTGGAATCAATTGTCTGTCATCTAGCTCAGACCTAAAAGCAGAAGGCACACCTGAATGATATATAATGACAAGATTAATACCACAAACCATACTGGACTGTTTTAGTATGTATGTTGGTGTGCTAGTACGTGATCTGATAACAGGACATGGAGTAATCTAGAAAGAAAAAAAACTTTAAAGTTTTTTATTCTCAGTATAAAATGTTTTCATGTATTCTCAGTTTATAATGCTTTATTCCTCAGTTTGATAAAGGTATTTTGTACTTAGGAGCTTTTGTTTTTAAAAATAAACTTTTAGGGAATACCTGGCTGGCTCAGTCAGAAGAACATGCAACTCTTGATGTGGGGGTTGTAAGTTCAAGCCCCACATTGCTGTAGAGATTTACTTAAAAAAAAAAGGGGGGGGGGGAATCCCTGGGTGGCTCAGTGGTTTAGCACCTGCTTTTGGCCCAGGGCGTGATCCTGGGGTCCTGGGATTGAGTCCTGCATCAGGCTCCCTGCATGGAGCCTGCTTCTCCCTCTGCCTCTCTCTCTCTCTCTCTCTCTCTCTCTCTATCTATCTATCTCTGTCTTTCTCTCTGTGTCTTTCATGAATAAATAAATAAAATCTTTAAAAAGATAATAGCAGAAAAGGAAAAAATATTAAATTTAAAAAATAAAATAAAAATATTTTTAAAAAGAGGGATCCCTGGGTGGCGCAGCGGTTTGGCGCCTGCCTTTGGCCCAGGGCGCGATCCTGGAGACCTGGGATCGAATCCCACGTCGGGCTCCCGGTGCATGGAGCCTGCTTCTCCCTCTGCCTGTGTCTCTGCGCCTCTCTCTCTCTCTCTCTCTGTGACTATCATAAATAAATAAAAATTAAAAAAAAAATTAAAAAAAATATTTTTAAAAATAAAGTTTTAGGAGTAAAAGGGCCAAATAACTAAATTAAAAAATAAAGAGAAAAATTTTGATAGTTCATATGACTATTTCCATTTCAGGTTTGAAAGCATACTAGTGTTATTTCAATGATAACTTGTATATGCCAACATAAGTTTTAGCCATCGTGAGTCACTCCTGCTATGATAAAGATGAGATGACTACACCATTTTTTCCAGTGAAATTGCCACAGCTCAAAATGTTGAACCTCAATATATCATTAGCTATATTTAGAAATGACACATGGTACTAAATAACATTATCACTTTTCTCCAAAACAGGTGATTCTCTTTAGAAATTAAATTGCAAATTTGTCATTGGGGTTCCTAGACTCTGCCTCCCATAGCATATCGTGAATTAAATTGGCATAACTAAATATATCACTATCAGTCACCAAATATCCTGATGTCATATCTTGACAAATTTTTCAAATAGTACCTTTGTAGATGAAGCAGTTCATATCATAAACAAAGATATCTTTCACTAAAATAATAGCAAGTTTAACATCCTGTGATTATTACAATGGAGATTAATTCAAAAGATTCCCTGAAAATAAAAATTAAAAAAAAAAAAAAAAACAGGACAGGGAATAGAGACAGCACTACTCAGAGCTAGCCCCTGATCTTTGTCTAATTAATAATGTGACTCTGGAGAGATTACTTAAATTATCTGGGCTTCCATTTTCTCCCTCTATCTCTCAAATCGTTTCAAGCTTCAATATTCTGTAATTCTTTAATTATATGTGCTGTCATGTTTATAATCAAGAAAAGCAAAAGCTCATTTCCGTGATGCATGAAGTGAGTGAGTTTCTCCTTGGTTCTGTACTGATCTTTAACATGAAAATTCTGGTCTGCCTGGGACTGATATGTCTCCATTAAAATGAATCAACTTACTTCCCAGCCTAAGTTACTGTTCTGTGATTTGGGACAGCTATATTATTTAAGGAAAAGGTGAAGCTTCTGTAATAAGGAGGCCCCAGAACACAATGACCTAAAGAAGATAGAAGTTTATTTCTCTATCATCTATCATTCCAGGGGACCTTAGGAGGTGGGGAGGACAGCTCTTTTTCATGAGGTTGTTCTGGCATCCAATTTCTTTGCCTCATGCTACTCCTCCATTCCTCCAGGGTACTGTGCTCATCATAATTTGGGAGTTGAAAATTTCGTTAGTAAAAGAAAAAGTTCTGGTTTCAAAACCTCAGTTTGTGGTGAAGAGTAATTCACAGAGGGGAAGTGATTTGTCAGGTGTGATACATCTACTCAGGGTTAGCATTCATCCGGCACTTTATCAATTTCGGCCATGTGTATCTTCCATTACTTCAAACTCAAAGAAGGCACTACTTTAGTTAAGCACCATGGAAAGATCAGTGGCTTTTTTTTTTTTTTTTTAATTTTATTTACTCATGAGAGACACAGAGAGAGAGGCAGAGACATAGGCAGAGGAAGAAGCAGGGAGCCCAATGTGGGACTCCATCCTGAGACTTCAGGATCACACCCTGAGCCAAAGGAAGGCACTCAATCACTGAGCCACCCCCATGTCCCAGATCAGTGACTTTAGAGTAATAAGCAAGCATCTGTTTCTCTCTTGAGCAAGTGACATGACACTGCATACAATGGAAATAATTCTTATTTCATGGAGTTGTTTGTATGAAATCACATGATATCGGGCACCAGAGTAGATCAGTGCATTAAGCATTCATCTCTTGGTTTCAGCTCAGGTCATGATCTTGGGGTCATGAGATCAACCCCCCCTTCCAACTCTGTGCTCAGCAGGGAGTCTGAAGAGTCTCACCCTTTGCCCCTCCCCCTACTGGGGTGCTCACTCTTTCTCTCTTTCAAATAAATTTTTTAAGAAGGAAATCACATAATGTAAATAAACTTACTTATAATGGAACTAGATACATAGTAGAGGCTATATATGCTCCTCACCCTTCCTCACACGGATATGGAAGAAAATGCTTTTCTATGCTCAAGTACTGCATTGTGGTAGCAAGATACTCTACCACAAATATCTCTTAAATGACCAGCCTTCTGAGCAATACAGTGATGTTTTACATTCGTGTAATCCTCTGCCATTATCAAACTACATTTGCACATGTGATCTCATTTGCTACCACACTGTGAGGCAGGTAGTGCCAGAAAAACCTCCCTCATTTCAGAACCACATGCATACCATTGTGTCACACTTTATACTTCCAAAGCACTCCAATATACTTTATACTATTTGATGATCACAACTTTGTGAAGAAGGAAGAGCAGATGTCATTGTCATCATTTTATATGTAAGAATCCCGAGTTTGGGAGAAGTCATTCGTTTTTTGTTTTTTTTTTTTAATCAGAATATATATAAATTTATATATGGTCAGTTCTCAAAAACTATTTTTTAAATGAAAAAAGCAAAGGGATAAATCTGACTCTTGATTTCAAATACTATTTTATCTTGAAGTCAGAGAGAAAACTATATCCCACAGTTAGGACAAGATCCTGATTAAAAATATGGACTGGTATATTTCCCACGGGACTGTACCAGAAGGTATCGGAGGTGTTAGAGTCACAGAAATCAGGGCTTTTTCTCAGCATTTCTCTCTGAAAAGATAGAGATAACTGCCTCTGTGACTGTGGAGCCTGCCTGACTGCTCTATTACTTACTCTCCTCTCCTCCTACTTCAGCAGGCTGTCAACAGCAATGGCTCTGGGAGGTGGAGCTGTTGATCTACCACAGTGATGGTGTGGTTTCACTGGGCCAAGGAGGGATCTCTCCCCTAGGACCTGTGGATTCTCAAAGTCCACTGACTCTGCAATCTCCACTTCTGGGAGCTTACTCTTTTACAGCCAAAAATGCTTTGAGCTGCAGGGATCTATTTTTATCAACTAGGGATCTATTTAAAAAACAGACAATGTTAAGGGATCTATTTTTATCAACTAGAGGTCTATTAAAAAAAACAGACAATGTTAAATGGTCATCATTCTTCGTTCAGTGGCTCTGTGATAGCAGATGCAATATCTCCATGATTTTCCTGGCCTTTCCTGGCAGCTGCACCACCAGCCCTCACATCCCTTTTCAAGACAAGATGAAATGGGACACATGCAAACATCTGCTTAAGGCTCTCTCTCATTGGCCAGAACTCTATCATATGGCCACTCTTACCTGCAAGAAAGCTAAACATGTAGGCTTAGAATAGCATCTCTTTTCACTAATCTCAGGGGAATAGAGTCTGGATATTTGGGTCATAGGGAACTAGCTTTCTTCCTACTGTATTTTTCTTTTCAAAATTAAAACAGAAAAAAATGACAATCTCCTAATCATTTTTTAAAAATTGGTAAATAATTATGTACCAATACAGAAAAAGTTCAAAACTATTTTGTATATACACACATCCAATGCCTAGAGAATGGTCTGGAAAGATATATACCAAACTTTTGACCATCATAACTCTGGGGAGAAATGTTAAATTCACTTATTTTATTTTATTTTATTTTATTTTATTTTATTTTATTTTGTTTTGTTTTTAAAAACAAAACCTCAAGTGTCACTTGCATGAATCTTTCTTTTAAAGAAGATACTGACCAAAAAATTCTTGGCGACCAAGTTCTTGAGATTTTAATTATCACCTATCTTCTTCATGAATATTCTCTCTATATAGAAAAGATGCTTCCACAGAGGCTATCTATACATTTAGCTTTTATCCAAGTGATTTTAATGAGATTGATTTCTTAAAGAATCTTTGTCCTCTGTGTTCTTGAATATTTAGAACCGTGATGTTCTACTACAAAACAAACTTACTTATACCATGAACTCCTCACATTAATTTCTTCACCCTAGAAATAACATATAAAGTACTAATAAGATTTACTCTATGATGTTTAGTCAAACTAATATAACACATTTAAGTGCCACATGTACTATAGGAAAGAGAATAATTATGTGTAATGAATCTATAAATTACACAAAACCAGTGGGCTGCAGTTGAGCTTATTAGTGATAAAGAAATGGGATAATAAGCTCAACAATGGAATGATGTTCCATATGGGATTATTAAAGCAGCAATTTTTAAAAGAGTATAAATGGAAAACTAAAAGTACAATTAGTTCCAGAAGAATATTGATTGCGCCCTGTAGTTTTATGCAGAAATGATAAAATGAAAACATGTAGTTCTATGATTGACTATTAAAATATGATGCAGACAACATTTATAAGCCAAATGTCATTATGCTTAAGATAATATCACCAATGGGAACAATGTGTGCCTCATCACTACCTATAAATTACATTTCACACTTCCAACTGGATGCCTTGCAGCCTGTTCCCTTTGAAGAAACAATAAGAATTTATTTAAAAAAATGTTTAAAGTATATACACATTAAAAACTGGAATATTTGGGCCGTTTGGTATAGCTCATAGACCAATGTTGGCAAATAGGAGGCACATAAGGGCTATTGTTGAGTAGAGTAGATTGCTAGACTGAAATACACACCCAAAAACATTATCTCTGGGAAATGAGATTAGAAGGCATTTACATTTTTCTTTCTTTTTTCTTTTTCTCTACATCTCTTAAATTGTTTTAAAAGATTTTATTTATTTATTCATGAGAGACAGAGAGAGAGAGAAAGAGGCAGAGACACAGGCAGAGGGAGAAGCAGGCTCCCTATGGGGAGCCTGATGTGGGACTCTGTCTTGGAACTCCGAGATCATGACCTGAGCCAAAGGCAGATGCTCAACCACTGAACTACCCAGGCATCCCCATCTCTTACATTTTTTTTTAAAGATTTTATTTATTTTATTAGAGATGGAGAGAGAAAGAGAGACAGAGAGGAGAGAGGAAGAAGCAGGTTCCAAGTAGGGACTCAATCCTGGGTCTCCAGGATCATGCCCTGGGCTGAAGGTGGCACTAAACCACTAAGCCACCAGGGCTGCCCTAAGTATTTAATGAATATATATTTCTTTGTCACCAGATAAAATAAATGATAATGCAATCTTTAAAACAAAGCAAATTAAGGCAAGCACCATTTGAAAACCTACTGGGTTTAGGTTACTGAGTCAGGTAGTTAGGAATAAATCACACTCAGAGTTATTTGAGGGAGACTAACAGGCAATGAGGTGAGGACAACAGCAAGGAGATACCTGATACCTGAGGCTTTACAGCCTCAGATTTTATGCCTGTTGTCACTTAGAAAGCAGGTATTCAAGAACATGTTGCTCTTCTCTGAATATAAACCTGAATATCTCTTTGCTATTCCGGGGTAATGGTCATAAATGAGCCAATAGCCTCACAGCTGGGTGAAGGGGGAAGAAACACAAAAGAACAATGTGAAAGAAAGATTAAAATGCCAGATTTGTGCTACATATGCATATGTGGTCTGAATTCAGGCTCTCCACATAGAATGCATCCTTCCCAAACAATCAGGAAAAATTGATTTAAAGGGGAGAAACCACATAAGACATGATCCCTTGATGCAGCTTCATGGTAGTCCTTACCAGTGAACCTCTGAAGGTGATACTCTCGGATGATGAGCATGGATAGAGATTATAACATATGTGACATACAAAGCCATATTAGGCAAGGCAAAAAAATACAAAGATGATAATTCATAGAATGGTATTCAAATGTAATAAAACTAACTGAAAACAAAGAAAGAAAGAGACTTACAACAGGATTATTTAAAGAGTTCAAAGAGACACCATGCAGAAGAGTACCTTTCAGCAGGAACAAGCAGTTATGAAACAAGGAAAGGAGAAAGTCCAGAGCCACGGTAGTAATCCTAGATTTGAAACAAAGTCATTGAAATAAAAGTAAAATACTTAGTATACTAGTAAAAGAAGAGAATAGACACCGGTGAAAAGAGAATTAGTACATTGGAGAAACAAAGTATATCTCCCTTAATATAGCACAGAGAAAAACTTGAAAGAGAAGTCAAGGCTTAGAGAACAATGAGAGTGAGAAGCTCTGGTGTCTGTCTAAGGGAAGTTCCAGAAAAAGAAGAGAGAACATGACTGAGAGAAAGTATATAATACAATAATGGCTGGCAGTTTTCTGGAAATCAGTCAAGAGATAAACCCTTGGTCCAAACAGAGCTAAATGAAATGCTTAAATCTACATCCAGATACATGTAGGGAAGTCAGATCATCAAAGATGAAATGATAACTATTTAAAGCCACTGGAGACAAGAGAGCAATTTTTCTATCAAAGAACTAAAATCAGACTGATATGGATACCACATCAATAAAAATAGATACAGGAATGCAGTGGAGAAATGTTTCCAAAGTACTGAAGTTAAGTGATTTAGAATCTGAAATTTTTAAGCAACAAATTATTATTTTAGAGAAAGGATAAAAAAGACATTACATAAATACAAGAATATAGAAATTCATAGGCCACAGAACTACTCAATGTATTTCTGCCTAGTTCAGTTGGTGACCAACTGGAAAAAGCAACTGTTTCCAAGAATTGGACAACAGATGTGAAGGGAGTGGTCCTGGAAAGAAATAAATGACAAACTAAGCCCCATTTTCCAAATTGTGACATAGTGCATGAAACCAAACAGAATGCAGTGGCCTTGTTGGACTAAGGAAACTGATTAGAAATTGGGCATTGAGGGGAAGTTATGGAAAAACTTATGTAACTTTACTAAAAGAAATAAAAGAATTATAATCACATGAAGACATATACCATGTTTGCGGGGAGAACATACTAAATACATTTATTCTCTTCCAATTATCCTGTAAATTTCATTTCAATAAAAATTTATCCTAAAATTAAACATGGAAAAAATAAAGGTATATGCAAACCCAAGACAACTTTTTTTCGAAATGAAAACACAGAGGGAGTGTTCACACCTTGAGGCAGAGAAGATATTAAGACACAACATAAAGCAAAGGGAGATGAGTTTGACTATGCCACAATTCAAAAATTCTGTAAGGCTAAAGAAGCTATAAACAATAATCAAAATCAAGAAAAGGCCAGGAAAAAAGTACTATCCAGAATATATAAAGAGTTTTGGAAATAAAAATACATCAATAAAATGGTAAAAGGAGGAAACACTAGAAAAAGACAATTGGCAGAAGAGGGAATACTATAGCAAAGTAACTACAAAAAGTTGCCCAATTTTGACAATTATCAAGGAACCACTAATTGAAAAATGAGATACCCTTTTTCCCTCAAGTCAAACATAAAAATGTCTCATAGTATAAAGTGCTAGTGAAGATACAAGGAAAAGAAATCCTCATACACTGCAGGAGGGAGTCAGAACAAGTACGGCCACTCCAGAAGATAATTAAGCAGACTATAATAACATTGACAACACATAATTTGAACCCTGACATTTCATTTCTGGACATATTTCTTCCCTCCAGCATCTCACCCCCATCCCAAAATGCTTGTATATTTGCATGAGGAAACTCATTCAAAGATGTCAAAGATGTCTTTGCAGTATATTTTTAATAATGAAAATAAAGGGAAGACCAACATAATTGTATGTAAACATAAGAATGAACAAGTAGCAGTATCCTTGCGATAAAATATAGCAATTTAAAAGAGTGAACTAGATTTATATATATTAAAGTGGTTTGGGATTAACATAATGGCAGATTATAGAGAGCACATACAAAATAAAATAAGATATATATATACTCACATATATGTGAATAAATATATATATATATACATATATATATATATATATGCTTGTGTATGTATTTTGCTTATTTGTTTTTAAGGAATGGAAGAGTAAGCATCATAGAATTTCAGGTTCAAAATTATGAGTGGATCAGCTAAACTTATAATACTTTAAGGAAAAAATACTGAAAGATTTGTGATAAAATATTAACAACTGTCCACTTCAGGTGGAAAAAGTAATTGTATAGTATTCTTGATCCTCTATTCTTTTAACTATCTTGAAGCTTAAAAAAATCAATGTATGTGTAACAGGTGACAGAATTTAGGAGGTGAAAAATAATTGAGAAAATCCTGGGTCATTGCAAATACTATCAAAAGTCACAAGTCATTTGGGGGACCTTGTTCTGCTTGTCAGATGTAGTGTTGAGATATCAAGATTTTCTCTTTTTATAAAAGAGGTAAATTAGAATGGCTTAGGCTTCAAGAAGAAACTTTTGTTGGTTTACCTTAAAAAACTCCCCCCTGAAATATTTGTTGGTAACACAGAAACTTGGAAGAATTCCTTTGTTCCCTGTTCTCAGGCAGTGAAGTTTTCCCTAAGAACATTTTGAAGCAAAAACCAGATACAAGGCCATGCTCTAACGGCACCATTAAATTGTTCAGCACTTGGTCTGGTACTTACAGTAATACTTAAAGCGTTCCCCCAAGACCCATCAGAATAGAGCTGAGATATTATGTTCATTCAAACAAATGTCTTGCAATTTACACCTAATGAAATTTTCTCTAACATTGTTTCCTCCGCTCCTCCCTCGTTAATCAATTAAGAAGGAGTAGAATTAAAATACCAACTGTAACATAATGCAAGAAAGTTTTCCAGCACTCCGTAACTGGGGAGTAAGCAAACTAGCACACGGTGTTTTTAAATGTGTGCAATACATCAGAAGTGGACAGAGGAAATTAATGTGAACTTGGGGAAAATAATACAGCTAATATTGTTCAGTAGCAGATCTTAGATTTTGTTTTTCTCTTTGATTTTGAAATTATTGGATACTTTTATGGATGTTGCCAGTAAAATAATTCTAGTTTTATTGCTATCCATATCCTGTGGTTTTATTTCCTAATAAAAAGATGTGTAGTGTTAGTGTTGTCCTGAAATGTAATTGATTTCTGAGAGGTATAATTTGCTATCTGGGAAATGGTCTTTTGAAAATTTCTATAAAATATAGTACATGGATGAATGAGATGCTGAGAAAGACTGCTGTGCCAAAGAGTAATAATGGAGATAAAAATTATTTTTCATTATTTCAGTATTGGGGAGTTTTGAGTTTAATTTACTGAGCTTTTAAAAGCTTTTATCAAAATTGTGTATTTCAATAGAAACCTTCAAAAATTAGTTTTGATGTCATGAAATTTTTTTCATTCCTCAAATCATTATGCTCTCAGTAATTTTAAATTGAACCCACCTTCTCTCCTACCAGAAAGGCAGACATACTTGGGAGGAAATCAATGATCACAAGAAATTTCACTGGGTAGTCCTTAAATTTACATGACAATTCTTGATTTTTTTTTAGGGTCTAGCCACAGGAATGTACCAAAATATCCCAAAGAACTTCAAATATATACTGAGAGCTCATGTGAAGCACACATCCTAAGCATTACAGGAGGCACGAAGACAACTGGGAGGAAAGATATATCCACTTTTATTGCATCAATCTCCCATCTTTCAATCTCCTATTGAAAGATATCCCGCTCCTTACCAGAGACGTGAGGAGTATCTGCCCACAGATCCCAGCCCCAGCCTTCAAACGCTTCATCAGCCTAGCAAGGCCACTGGGGCTTTGGGAAGTAGCCCCAAGGAGAAAGCTGACTTTGCGTGCTTGCTTTTTCTCCAGAGCCACACCCTGCACCTCTGTTGTCAAATTGCCAAAACAGTTGCTTTGCATATTTTGCATATTTGCGCCTTTATGGTTGTTGATGATCTTCATTCCTACAGCGTGGTCAGACCTGGAAGTCTATTCTCCTCTCTTCATATCCATATAACTATTATTTCTTTTTTCCTTCTCCTCCCACACTAGTCTGAGCTACCTGAGGGTTGGAATTATTTATTTGCTTATGATACAGACCTAAGGACCCAGCAAAATGTATATTGAATGAAACTAAAGGGACCAAAAATTTGAGTATGATTAGTGACCAAGGGTTTTTCTGATCCGGTTTTTATTATTTCCTCTGAACAAAGATGATTTCATTTTGGATTTCTCTTCAAAATAAGAATAAAATGATCAGAGGTAACAATCTCCGTATACAGATACAAAATCCCTTGTCCACAATTCTGAAAACCACTAGAACTCAATTTTTTTTCCAGTTTTGTGCCAAAATTCATTTGGTATTAAAAGCAGACCAGAAATGGCACGGGTGGTCAGCTATGTCTCCATGTCCCAGCCAAATGTACTGGCACGGATTATTGATCTTTGTTATCTTGTAAATTTTGGTTTAACTGAACAATGAAAATGTCAAGAATTAAAATTTGGGTAACATTGAAAAAAAGGAAGTGTATGTGATTATCAGCAGTGCTGAAAATGGAGTTATTGGACAACTATAAAGCATTCCTCCTGAAGAAAATAGTGTGGCACCTGCCACCATAGATGATTTAGAGGAAGGCAAAGACAAGATGCTGAAGCTTTATGGTGACAGTGATGACAAGAACCAAGGAAAACAGGGAAATTGTTTCAGAAGGGAAAAAATAAAGAGCTTAACAATGGGGTGATTAAAGAGTTCTGATTACAAAAAAAAAAAAAAAAAATTTAAGTATAGTGTTGATCAGTTTGCTGGACAAGCAAGCCACTGTCCATGAAACAGAGAATTTTCCATGATATGCTTATCAAATGTTGTGCCTAAGCAAATCACACATATTTTCCTTTCTGTTCTTCAAGATAAGGGACTATTAAGAAAATGGGACCTCGTCAAAATCCTTACATAATGCCAAAGTTTCAGTCTTCAGCACTCTTGCTCTACTGGGGAAATGCCAAACAATGCCATTCTGAGCCTTTACTTCTAGAATTAGACCAGCCAGATCACACCCTACGAGTATTCCAAAGTGTGATGTTTAATGCATGTGAGTTGGTGAAAATAATATAAAAAGATATTATAAATCAAAATCGACTTATCATATCAAATAGTAATATGTGAATTTAGACATGTTTGTATTTACCATATGTTAAAAATAATTATGCTATTAGAAGTGGTTTTGGAGGCAGGGTTTTGTAGGTCTCTGAACAATTCCTTTCCACTTTTCTAGCTTTCTTATTGGGTCAGCCTGTTCCACAGATAACACAAGAGAAACATGGTACACAGAGAAGGGAAAGGATAGAGCATAGAGCTATGATTTTTTGTTGTTGTTGTTAATTAGACTCTGGTATTATGAAGCTAAATTCTACTGCTATAATGTCCTTGAGAATTCCTTTGAGAAGAGATGTGGACCAGAATCACAGAAATTCTGATTTATTCACCCATGTACAAAGTGCTTTTTTTTCATTCCCCATCTTTTTTATTTATGCCATTAATTATGTCTAATATTATTAGAGTAAAATCACAGCATATAGAGCATTCCGGATCATTTTTCTGCACCATATTAGATTTCAAGAAAGTTGTCTGATTTTCACTTGTTTTTACATAATTGTGTTTGTATAGATGCAGCCACCAAATGGTTTTTTTTTTTTTTTTTTTCTTTCTGGGACATAAAAACAATTTAATAAACCAGGTCTTGATCCACATTACCAATTAGAAACCTAAATACTGTGATTTGTTTATTTCCATAGTATAAACACAACTCTGAAAAAATGTGCCTCATTTCATGGATTGTTTTCTAGATAAATGAAACCTTTCCTTTTATACCTAATGGATTTAATGAAATGTATATAAATAAATTTTCTCTTTCTCTAATAAATGTTTTTTAAGAATGTAAAAATTATATATCCAAACATAGACAATATTCTTGTAAGTTGTGTAGCTACAATTCCAAATGATAAAAAAAAACACTGAATGCCTTTCCATTGACTAAAAAAAATATAGAGATTATAAGAGCTCTTAACAAAACATGAAATGATCTTATCCCAAACAATAATAAGAACATACAGATCTGAGCAAACTTGAGATATCACTTTACCTTCCTAAATTGGCAAAAGAAATTCTAATTTTTAATTAACTTTGTCAAAGGTATGCAAAACTAATATACTTCTGTACTTTTACAAGCTTTCTTGGAAAGTAGTACAAAAGATATTGAATCATAAAAATGTTCACATATCAATTATTTAAAATAATTCTGGTGAAAAAAAATAGTCTCATAAAGGTTATTTAGTATCTAATGTGAAATCAAAGTACCACAATAATAAATGTTATGTTGACTATAATCACAACTATCAGTAAAAACCCAAAATCTTGCTCTTGCACAGAGATCTAAGAGAAAGCTAGAGCCTTATTTATCAAGAACAATCAAAATATTATCTTGTGGATTTTCTCTCCATCTTTTAAAAAAGGACAGAAGGAAATTATTTTTAGGCTGTAGAGCTGCTATATCCAATATACTAATCATTAGCCACATGTAGTTATTGAGCAACTGAAAAGGGACTAGTCCAAAGTGAGACATGCTATAAATATAAAATATACCCTGGATTTCAAAAATTTAATATAAAAAAGAATGTAAAATAAAAAATGTTATATTGATTATATGTTCAAATTAGAATATTTAGCTATATTGGATTAAATACTATATTATTAAATTAATTTTGCCTGTTTTTATATACATTTTAAAATGTGACTAGTAGGCCATTAAGCATGATTTTGAACTAAAGAACACCCAAAGACAAAGAGTTACAGATTCTTGAGAAAGTAGTCTACCAAATCTGTGAGGTGGCTCTACAGTGGACCAAGAAGGTATGGGCAGGATACCCACTGCTGGGAAAATGTTTGATTGGATCCACCATTAGTAGTAGTAGTAGTAGTAGTAGTAGTAGTAGTAGTAGTAGTGAGACTGCTTTTGCTTGCAGCTGCATAAAATTCAATTCCAACTATATTGAATAATAAACAAAATGTATTATTTAATGGAACTCAAAAGTGCACAGGCAGTCCAGGTAACTTTTGATGCCATAATTCCATAATTCAACAATGTAACAAAAATCCAGTGTCCTGTATACAAAGCTGGATTCATACTAACAAGAGCCCCCTTGTGACAGTAAGATGGTTCTCATGTGATAAACGGGAGAAGCTGTGCATTAGACTCTCTAGTCTAAGACCAGCCAGGGAAAGAGAATGTGTCCTTATGTCTTTTTTTTTTTTTTTCTCTCATGGAATGAAAAGGAAGTTTCTTTCCCAAAAGATGCTAACAAATGCCTCTCATTAGCCTTAATTGCATCCCAGTTTCATCTCTAAACCAATCACTGTTGCCAAGTGTTAAGATGAGCTGAATGACTTAAGGCAATCAGAGATCACCACCTGTATTTGAAAGCTCAAGGCTCGAGGTCAGTCCTGCCCAAAATGCACAGTTGGGAAATTCAGAGTTGTTTAGAAAAGGATAAAAAGGAAAATGGATGCTGGGGATGTACCCAACAAATATGCACTCTATAACCTGAGGCATAAACACAGAGGCAGGAATTCTGATGGGAATTTTAATTAACATCTTAGCATGAGAAAAAAATACCCACAAGGGAAAATGAATATATATACTTTGTTAGAATTTTTTTTTACTTTGTACTATCTCCAAGTTCTTTGCTTTTCATCTCAGTTTTTTTTTTCTCATAATCTGAACAATATAACCCTTAAGCTTAAGAGGCATAGGTATTTCTTTTTCTCATTAGGAAGAAAGGAATTAGTGAAGGGATACTGAGCTAAAGAGCTAGGAAAACATGGACACAAACCTAAGCAAGTATTAAGAGTTTGGAAGGACAGACATAAATCCCTCACTCCATACTTCTGCTTATCTGTCCATGTCTTAACTAGATTTATCCAAGGGAAAAAGGATTAAAATTCTGATTTGTCATTGACTATGACATTGCCTGTGCCACAATTAACTGGTAGATTTGCTTTCTATATATATTAAATGAGTAGTGTTGCTCATATACTTCCTTTATTCATATTAAGAGTAAGTTGGTAAGGTATTTCTTTTTTTTAAGATTTTATTTATTTATTCATGAGAGACACACAGAAAAGGCAGAGACATAGGCAGAGAGAGAAGCAGGCTCCCCAAGGGGAGCCCAATTCAGGACTCAGTCCTAGGATCCTGGGACCATGACCTGAGCCAAAGGCAGATGCCCAACCACTGAGCCACCCAGGTACCCCTGGTAAGGTATTTCTATCCGTAATTCTGTTTCTCTTATTTACCTTATGATCTTTCAATAAAGTGAATAAAACTGAAGGATTCGGGATCCCTGGGTGGCGCAGCGGTTTAGCGCCTGCCTTTGGCCCAGGGCGCGATCCTGGAGACCCAGGATCGAATCCCACGTCGGGCTCCCGGTGCATGGAGCCTGCTTCTCCCTCTGCCTGTGTCTCTGCCTCTCTCTCTCGCTGTGTGCCTATCATAAATAAATAAAAAAAATTTTAAAAAAAAAAAAAAAAAAAAAAAACTGAAGGATTCTAGTTGTCTTAGCTGTAAGTGGGAATAAGTAGAAAGCCTCACTTAGACTCTGAGTCGAATTTTCTGTCCCAACTGACACTAGAAGTTCTCGATTCCAACCACTACATTAAGGGATTTTGAGTATTCACACATTTATAAAGGCATTTTTGTCCTATTTTGCTGTAATTCTTGTTGAACACAGTCACCTCACTTAAGAAATCCAAAAAGAATAAGAACAAGTAGAAGAATTTCAGCAATAATCCCCAAATAATAAGGAAGAGAAATAACTTGAATTCTGTCCAAAAGAGGAGGTAATAACTTGAATGACTGGAATGGGTAGTGGCAGAGAAAGAGAAAAGAACATCAAAATTCAGCCCTTGAAATGGAGGCATTCAAGGATATTGGCAGAAATCAAAGGTGGTTCTGCAGGATCAATTGTAGAAAAGCACACAGAAAGAAGAAAATATGAGAATAATTTTAATGTTAAATTAGTGGTTTTTCCAAGGTCGTATTAAATCCAATAATTGCTTGCAAGTAAAATCAAAAAATACTTGCCTTGGGTGAAACAAACAAAAGGATAGACAGCAGAGTTCCACTTTAAGCATTGGCAAACTAGCTCATTTGCAACCAGCCATCTCACTAAGAATAATTCAGTAACATCAAAAAAGATATTTTAGAAGTCTGTTTCAATGCTTCAGAAAATTACTATAGTAGATATGATGGTATATTCCCTACATGCCCCAGTCTGTCAATGAAGTACCCATTAATTATCCCAGCTGCTAAGAGTGTTGGCAGCCTTCAGCTTTCAACTGTGTCCCCTTCAAGGACTTGAAGACAGCCACCCTGTCTCAGGCTATATTCCTTCCTGAGGGCCCCTTTCATCCAATGACCAACATGATGAGGGAACAAAAAAACCTAGCATCTTTACCCCAGTACGACTCAACTCTAAAGGGCCATGCTAGCAGCAGAATATCATGTAAGGTCGGCTGAGGTTTGTATTGCAACTGCATTGTAGTTCAACTTCTCCCAGTCGGTCATATTTCCCTTACTCCCCATAGGTGCCAATCCCCAAAGAATTTACCAATAAATTTACTGTATGCAAATCTGCATCCCTGATTTAGCTTCACAATAGTGGATAGTTCCAGGCATGTGGTGGCAATGCTATTGTTAAAGCTTTCACTGATGATGAGCCAGGAAGGTATGCCAGTGAGAAAAAAGTCAGCTGATGGTAACAATGTATTGAACATTGAGAAATGCAGAGAAACAATAGTTATAAGGATGCTGGGATGGCTGTTGGTGAGGAATATTAATATTTTAGAGAAAGGAAATTAGTCTGAGGGTGAGTAATTGCCAATTTAATCAAAAGTGTAAAAGCCAATGGGCATCCTTGTCAGCATTTTATTTTTTGAGATTTTGCATTTATTTGAGAGAGAGAGAGAGAGAGCAGTAGGGAGGGACAGAGGGAGAGGGAAAAAGAGTCCTCGCAGACTCCTCGCAGAATGTGGAGCCCAACATGGGGCTTGATCCCACAACCCCGAGATCATGATGTGAACTGAAACCAAGAGCCTGATGAGTAACTGACTGCACCACCCAGGCACCCCCTTGTCAGCATTTTAAAACTCTTCTGCAGCCAGAGGGTAGAAAACTTTAAAGAACAGGCCCAAGATTATTATAAGATTATTAATTATAAGAGCAGCAGACCTGCTGCTAGAATGAATGAATTCTCAAACTACAAATCTGCTATGCCAAATGGTTGGGAGGAAAAAATGGGACTCTGAACCTCTTCTTCAAGACAAGAGGGTTCAAGGGATTCAAGATTTTTAAGCACATCAATTCAAACATCCTCATTCCATATCTCAACAGAGATCCTTTGGACTCCCAACCAAGATCATGCCACATGCAAGTGAAGAATTTTATACCTTTTGGAAAGAAAACATTCTAATAGAAACAGAGCAGATGACCATGGAACATAAAAGAGTCAGGAAATCAAAGCTTCCTATGATAAGCTGAGTTCTCTCAGACCCACAAAAGGCGGCAGGGCATAGCAGCAGTTCATTGTAAGATATATGTAGCTAATTTGGATTTGAGCTTGAGCAGAGCCAAAGAGTATACTTAAGACCCTCGCGTCATCTACCACTAGAGCACGAGCTCCTCTCCCTCACCTGACACCTAGGTCATATGTGTGGTCCCTTATAACTAACTGATAGAGGAGAAAAAGCACTGAATTTACAGTCTTCATGTATAAGCAAATAGAGATGGCCCTGAAAGACATCACTAAAAGTGAATCTTCCTCATGAGCAGAACCGTGGACAGTTTACCTTGTCACCCGATCTATGGAAAGAGAAGTTACTGCAGGCTTGAATACATACACATTGGTGAGCAATGGTGATTTATTGGGCTGGTTGATCAGGAGCTGGAAGGAGAGAAATTGGAAGATCAGAGACAACCCGGAGGTGTGAGGAGGAGGGTGTGGGAGGGTGTGTGCAGTGTGAAGTTCACTGAAGCACACATTTTGATAGCTTTGTGATGTGTCCCCTAGGCTAGGCTGCAATCCCCAGAATCCCCTGCCCAGTATGTTTCTTGTTAGGATGGGCTACAAGTAAAATTCTCTCTTGAGAACTGGAGGATTGAAGTGAAGAGTAACCATAGGAATGACAAGCAGCTCTTCTTCCCCTCATTGCTCAAATGCCAGTCCAGGTGCTATGGTGCAGAGATTTTGCAGATGTGATCAAAGTCCCAAATCAGAAAATTTTGAGTTATTCAAAAGGGAGACTATCTGGGATAGGCCTAATATAATAAGGTAGAAGCCATTTAAAGAGACCAGACCTTCTCTGAGGTTTTAGAAACCCCAGGTAGAAAATGGGAAGAAAAAACATAAAAGAATCTCTATATTCTGGGTATGCTCTCATTATTGCTTATCTGAAAATCCTCCTCACTGGCATAAAGTAGCAGGTGGGCCTGCAGTTGCTCTTTCTTCAGTTTAGATCTTTCCTTGTTGTTTGCTTGATTCATAGGCCAGATAGGTGTGTAAAGCTCCATGGGGAAGAGCCCTCCCTAGCTTTAGCAATACCCTTATCATCAGGATCAGAGGGAACAAGACCACACATGGGTTTCAGTTTGTCCTTGTGGAGTTCCAACTCATGCTCATGGGTTTTCAGGCTGTTCACAGTCTTGCTGACTCCTGGCTGTGGTCTCCAGGCTCCAGCATTAGACATGGAGACTACTTAGGCAGCCCTCACAATTGTGCCAGCCAGTTCACCATAATAAATGATGGGGCACATGACACCAAGTTCTAGAGAAAAAGGAAATCCATAAAGGTAAACCCATATTTGGCTTTACTTTTTCCGATGACAGATTTCTTGTGCTAAATCATCAGTTGAAAGACTCAGAAAGTAAGAATGAAGCAGAGGCTAGAAAGCTACACAGAGATTTCAGCAGTTTCACTGAGGCTAAGGGCAGGGAAGATTTTTACTTCAGGGCTAGTATAGGAGGGAGAGCCTGGAAAATATCCTCAGCACAAAGAACTACACCTCAGGAATAAGAATGTACTAGAAATTAACCATCTTCAAGGACTAAAGACTAGCTTTGACTTGGTATAATTTCTGCTTAATGTGATCTGCCCTCGGCCCAACTGCTTGTCAGAAACAGAAGAAAGTATTTAGCAGAGAAAAAGAAGGCCAAGAGCCAAAAAATTATTCCTACAAGATTTTTAAAAATATATTAAAAATAATCTGTATTAAAAAAAAAACCACAATTAAGAAAACTAAGAGAAAAAAATGTGGTATAGATATTGGTATTACCAGGTTGAGATTTTAAAATGCTGATCATATGTATATTAAATAAGATAGAAAACAACAGTAAAGGATAGAAAAGCATGAAATAAAAATCACATTAAAAATCTAGAACTGAGAAAACAAGAAATGCTAATAGAATTTGGTGATGGATGGTCTTACAAACAGATTAGCAACAGTTAGAGAAGATTTAATGAACTAGAAGATATGTCAGGAGAAAATGATTCAAAATGGAGTATAGAGAGACAAAAAAGATTAAAAATGCAGAAAAATAGAATAAGATACATAGAAAACATGACAAAAAGTACAATTGGAATTCCCCAAAAGACAAGGAGGGAAACTAGAACAGAACCATATTTGGGATCTGAGTCTAGAACTCTCAAAAATTTCCAATTCATGAGGGAGGGGAAAAAGTTTCCAAATCAAGATATAAATCCACAGACTCAAGCTGGAATAACAACAACAAAGGGTCAATCTAAAAGATAAGAGAAGTTTGATTTATCTTTTTGGATCCGAGCAAGTAGCTACTTCATTAGAGAAACAAATGACTACAGGTCTAATTTTTAAGATATTTGAATATGTTTCTAAGATAAGTGAAAGCAAAATGTTGCTAAATATATAGCATATTGTTCCCCATGGCTAGGATTTTTTTTCCCGAATGCTGAAAAATCTAGGAATGTTTTATTTCCCCACTGTTATATATCCAACAGAAATCTGTCTGCATGTGTACCAAAGACATACTTAAGAATGTTCATTGCAGCATTATTCTCGAGAGCCCCAATCGGAAACCACTCAAAATATCTATCAGCAGTAGAATGAATAATTACCTATCACAGTATATTGACACAGTAGGATTCAACATAGCAATTAAAAATGAATGTTGGTGGGGCACTGGGTGTTTCAGTTGGTGAAGCACCCAACACTTGGTTTCACTCAGGTCACAATCTCAGGGTCATAAAATAAAGCCCCGTGTTAGGCTCTGCATTCACTGGTGAGTCTGATTGAGAGTCTCTCCCTGTCCCTGACCCTCCTTTTCTGCTCCTCCCCTTGTTGATGCTCTTTCTCTCAAATAAATAAATAAATAAAATATTTTTTTAAAAAATGAATGAACCTTTGCTATACGCAGCAACACAGATGATTCTCACACACATAAGCAAATGAAGCTGACATAAAAGAATATATGCTCTATGATCCCATTGAAATAAAATTCAGAAATAGGCAAAACTAATCTATGATGTTAAAAGTCAGGATAATGCTTACCTCTGACCCAAAAAAAAAAAAAAATGGGACAGCAGTGGAAAGAAAGCAAAACCGGAACGTCAGAGTAATATTCTATGCGTTGATTGGGTAGTGGTTACACAGGTGTGTTTATTTCATAAAACTTGATGAGCTGTTCAGCTATGATTTGTACTTTTCTGTGCATATGTTATATCCAAAACGTTATTTTTAAAAAGGGGGACATTTTTCACAAGGGCTCAGCAGTTCTGACGGAATTTAAGGTCAACAAATATTCTGGCTTCTGGAAATGCGAACAGAGGCGAGAAAGTGACATAACCTATGTGTCCCCTTTCTCTACCTTTCTTTCTCTCCCCTCCCTGCTTCTCATGACTCCCTTACCTCTCTCTCTCCTTTCTCTCACGTCTACCTGCCAGAGTAAGACAGATGAAGTAGTAAGAGTAGTTAATAGTGTGATTAATATCATTTATTCCTAAAGGGTTTTCTTAATGGAAAATGTACAGGATTTGAAGTACTCTTGTTTGTTTTATTCCCAGCAGGAAGTAGAACAGATCTGATATTTTTAGCTTCTGTGTACAGACAAGGTAAGCACTCATTGAGATTGGCGTTGCCCATTCCGGATTCTTGTTAAATAGCTTGAATATGACCTCTGGCTTAGATTTTTTTAAATAAATAAAAGGTGGGGGGAGTTTCATGTCAAAGCAGATAGACACTAATTATAAATGTAAACTTTAAATTTTCTGTAAGGAAAAAATTTTGATTGCTGTAAGAATAAAATAAAGCAATCCGACAGTTTTCTACGCCAAGGGGACTACAGGTGATAGCTAGTAAATTGAGAGATATCTCTAATGTTCCAAAGCAATTTTCTGCAGCCAGAGTCATTCCTTTACACACCTGCAAAAGATTCAGAAGCCCATGGGGAAGTAAACATTTATTTCAAAAATAAACTTTAAAGTTTGGAAATAAAAACAGACAAGCTGTTTTCGTCTATAAGAAAATGTGGCTCTATGCTACCAGAGGTACTGTAATCAGGATTTCAAAGAGCGGAAAGAACAGGTGACAACTTACTCCGAGACACTCAAAGCAAGTGAACTGCAGAACAAGTGGAATTTACATCCAGTAAACACCAGCTAAGCAGAGAAAACCAGAAATAAGGAGGCAGGGGTTCCAACTCCAGTTTGCCTCAGATTCTGAATTTTCTCCTCTGTAAAATGGGAACAAGCAAGCATGCTCCATCAGGAGGGGCAAATGATCAGATGAAAATTCTCCCAAAGGAAGTAACTTGCAACTTGTATTTGTAATTATTATTAAAACCTTCTAAGGCCCATTTCTTCTTTTCCTTGTGCTTCCTCTTTTTCCTCCTCCTTTACATTTTTTTCTCCCTCTCTTTTCCTTCTTTCTCCTTATCTTTACCATTTTCTTTTTTTCAAAGATTTTATTTTTAAGATATTTCTATGCCCAACGTGACACTCCAACTCACAATCCTGAGATCAAGGTCACAAGCTCCACCGACAGAGCCAGCCAGGCACCCCTGCCTTTTTCTTCCTTTTTTACTTTCTCTATCATGGACATAACTGTCCATAGCATGTTATTTTGACTAACCATATGGTGTGTGTGGATACAGATATCAGTATAGATAAAGGTATAGATATAGATTTGTATTTCCCTCTTAACAATCAACTAAATTGCTATTTTTACTTGTTTGTGACCCAAAATGAATGTAGCTTCAATGGGTCACTGGTTTACAGGAGAAAAATTAAAAACTTTCTGTACTCTAATCTAAAAGAATCATCCTCAAAATAAAATTTTGTTTATTGAAATAAAAGATTTTGTTCATTACTGAACGATATTTGAGGGTCACAAGGAGCCAACCTATTAGTGATTTTCCTTTCAGGGACACTGAACCGAACACAACCTCATTTCCTTTGGCTGCCCTGTGTCCTACCCTTGGGTGAGTATGTATCTAGCATGCCTCCCTTCTCTGTCCACTTCCAGAATGTTAAATGAGATCCCAGGATCTCTGATCAATGTTAATCAATCAATAAACACTTTCTTAGCATTCATAGTATGCATAGCTTGTGTTAGATCTTTGGGACACTTTGAGTCAACAGAGATGTGGTTTCTGACTTCAAATATCTTGCTACACATTTATCCTGGGAAACAGTATAAATTTAATCTTTTAAATAAGAATAGATCCATTAAGTCTTATTCACTCTTTCAATAAACATAGAGTACCCTTTGCTGGGTGTTATCAGACTGGTGAGGATACCAAGAAAATTAGGGGAGGATCACTCTACTTGAGGCATGTACCATCTAAAAGGGAAGAAAGACAAGTGAACAAACCAGTATATTATTATACTACAATGTAATAAGCATGGCAATAGTCAGAAAGAAGGATTTAACTCCCACTGAGGGAATCAAGGCTTCATAGCAGAAGAAGCATCCGGCTGAGGCTAAGGAAGCTCATGGGGACTGGTGGAAGCAAAGAACAGATAGGTGAAGTGTGGTTTTGTTATGTGTTGGCTTCTCTTCCTCTGTCCACCCCTCAAATGCTGGTATTCTTCAGAGTTCTCTACAGGGTCCCCTTGGCTTCCTACTCTGAACACGCTATTAGAGTAATTTCATCCACTCATGGCTTCTATGCCAGGACTCCCGAACCCCCATCATCAGCTTAGAAAACATCTATTTAACCACTGGCCAGAAATCCACCTTTAAAGTATCCAGAGCCACTTGACAGTCATCATTTCAAACTGAACTTCCTTTCTTGGTATTTCCCACCTATAATAATGCATCAGCCCCCTTAATTGGTCTACTCTTGTCCACTCTCAGTACTAGGGACACAACGATATCTCTAAAACATGAATTTAGTCTTGACATTTTCTCCTTTAAACTTTTCAA
This sequence comes from Canis lupus dingo, assembly GCF_003254725.2. Taxonomy (NCBI): domain Eukaryota; kingdom Metazoa; phylum Chordata; class Mammalia; order Carnivora; family Canidae; genus Canis; species Canis lupus. Next base: position 5,098,677 of record NC_064258.1, read on the forward strand.
AATATTTCCATTGTTCTTAGAAAAAGTCAGACATCTTTTTCTTAATAAGATGCTGGATTGCCTGGTCATTGTTTACCTTTCAGTGATCTTTCTTGTTCTCTGGACTTCTCATTTTATATCCTAGTGATACTGAGTTTCCTTGAATTCCTCAGATCAAACATAATTTCAGGATTTCCCTGCTTGGGTGCTCTCTGCTCTCCACATAGTCTCCTCCTGTATTTTGTCCTGGGTAAGGCCTTCTCATTCTCCAGATGTCAGATTAAAGGCCTCTCCTTCTGGAATGCCATTCGTGGCCCTACAATGCAGGCTGGCTCCCATCCCCGAGGGTTCCCTCCACAGATCTTATTATACAGATTGTGCTTGCCCACTCACTCATTTGGCTATCCCCCCTCCACTGCAAGACCCTGGAGAGTGAATATGTCAGCCTTGAATAATGTCCTACTCTTTGGCATGTCAGTTCTCCACATGTCAGAGGAAAGACAGATAAGAACTGGTAAACATAAAGCCAGAGTGTGAGAGAAAAAAGCAAGAAGAAAGCAGTTTAAGAGAGTGCCAGGCACAGGTAAACCAGAAGAAAGAAAGCTCGCCTAGACAGAGGGCATGTGGTTCGGAGTCCAGAGAATTAAGGTATTGAAACTGGTGCTGGTTTAGAGATAATATTGACAAGCTCATATGGAAGAGCCTAGCTTAGGCATTACCCATTTCATGGCTAAATCCAATTCTTCTTTTCATTCAGATACTCCCTTGAAGAGCAGGATTACAGACCTAAGAGGTCACCTAAAGATTCTTGACTATTGGCCTCTCCTGAGGGATCTTTTATTCAGTTCCTCAGCTTCCATTGAACTCCTGGAGGGCTTGAACCACCACCCAGAATTAACATAATACAGGCTGGCACAGGGTGCTTTCTAGTTTAGTGAAGATATTTGTTCAAATAAGTTCATGTTCCTATCTCAATTGATTGAGAGTTGGAAAAGGACTTGATTATTTTTTAAGATCAACATATTAGTTAGATAAATACTTGCTATATCTCATTGGACTCATTCATGTAAATCTTGGAAGAGCCATTGGATCCTCTCTTCAGTCTTGCCATTACTGGAAATCAGTTGACAAATTAGCACAAAGCAAGACTATCATAGCTATAGAAGTTTGACCTAAAACATAATTACTTCTTCCATAACCAGCATTACTCAAATATGTATCGTTCTGGAACGTGGTATGGAGCCATCATAGAATCATCACTAAAACGAAATTATTGAATTACTAAAATGTGCTAGTGTAAAATAAACTCAAGATAGTTCTCCTGTTTTTCTTTTTCTTTTCTTTTTTTTTTTTAAGTTCTGCTGCGCTCAGGAGATCAATTTTATGTTTCTATAGGTGGACTTATGGTATGTCAATAACTGAGAAAATGATGAAAGCTCAATAATCATGTGTGAATAGATTTTTAGCCTGTAGCCAGAGAAAGCAAACAGCTTGGGACTCACTGATTAGAAAGGTTCCAACAAGTCAAGGGGACATGTTATTATTCCATCTCACAGAGATGGATCCATCTCCCAGAGGGAGAGGATCCTTCTGGGAATGGATGACATATAGATCAACACAAGACACTCGGGGAAGAGTTCAATTCCAGGATCTAGGCAATAGCAAAGGCCTAAGCAGAGCTTCCTTGTGGGGTTAACTAGACTTCAGGCAAACCTCAGTCACTTACAAAATGTGAATTAGACCCAGTTCCTTTCTCTCAGTTTCTTTGATCTGCCTTCTTAATATAGGCTCTATTTTTGATTGGTCATGACCTTGAGATCCTAAAGTAGCCTCCACGTCTCTCTGAGCTACCCAGTTCAAGGTTTAAATTTCAAGAAAGTCTGTGACTTGGGGAGTTCAAATTAAAGTCCTGGCTTTGAGTCTCATTGGACCGTTTTGGCCAGAGTTGAGACAAATTTCTTAACCAACCATTGTGACCAAGGGGATGAGACCTGTTGATTGGCTTAAGCCAGTTGGGTTCTAAGTTAGGAATTGACGATGGGTTTCCTCTCAACTAACTCACATGGCTGGATGATGTGTGCTATTATTTAGAAAGGAGCAAAAAAAGGCTACATTCTGGGAAGGCATCCAAAAAATACCCCGTTTCGTATCACTACAGTGACACCAAACATTTATTGTGTACATAGAATATGACAGACATTGTACTAGGTGCTGGGCTCGGGGAAGATTTAGAATAAAATATAGGGGATGTGGAAGATATAAAGATAAACATGACATGGTTACTGATTATGAGGACCCTAACCCTCTTTTTGGGGAGACAAACACCTTAATAATTTTCTTGGCAAACCATGCCAGGGAATCGACAAACATGAGTCCTTCATACAGCCACACTGGAGACCAACCTGCAAAACAACTTGGCAATGAACCTGGGTCTCCCTCCTGCCTTCAGGTTCAGTGGTTCCCACATCTTGTGTACTAAGATCCTTTTATGGGGCTTATTTTGACAAAGCAGGAAAGGTCCAGATTATTGTGAGATTGTTGTAAATAGATGAGGAAGGAAGCAGAGATTTTCATTTTAAATTTTGAAAGGTTTTATGAAACCAGTGATTGCCTAAGATAACAGCGCTCATTTATTTAAATCACCCTCCATGTTTTCTTTCATAGTTTTCTTTAAATTTAATTTAGACAGCGATTATTCTTCCTCCAGCATTATGTCTTGCCTGTCTCCCCTCCTGCTGATGGTGTTTTTAAATAATGACAAAATGACATTAAAAATTCAATCAAAATGGCCATTTTTTTCATCACTCTTCGACTAGAATTATATCTTAACTGTGAAGAATAGCCTTTTCCTCAGCGTGTGGAACATTATTAGAATGTACCGCCAAGATTCACAGGGTTTCTCTTAAAATACCAAGTCTTGCTTGTGTATTATAAAGCCACGTTTTCTGTGCCTGGCCCATAACCTAAGTATTTGGTTATCCTCTGAATTGCCAAAAATTTTGTAGTGCTCTGTTTAGATTTTCTTTAACATGTTATAAAATATCTGCTGCAGAAAATCTGGTTGGTTAGAGGATTATACAAAGTTAAAAGCGATAGAAGCTTTCTTTACTGCCCCCTAGTACCACTGTTCAGGCTTGAGCAAGAGACTGTAGGAACTGGTAAAGCCATTTTAGATAGACAGGAAAATAGAGATGAAATAAGCCCCAAAGGATAAGTATAAGCATCCTAAGAAATCCTTCTAAAGAAGAGCAGTAGGGGCACCTGGGTGGTGCAGTTGGTTAAGTGTTTGAATCTTGGTTTGGCTCAGGTCGTGATCTCATGGTCGTGGGATCAGGCCCCACATGGGGCTGCATGCTCAGCATGGAGTCTGCTTGGTACTCTCCCTCTCTCTGTCACTCCCACTTGTTGTCTCTTTCTCTCTCTCAAATAAACAAATATATCTAAAACAAACAAACAAACAAACAAAAAAAAACAGAAGAGCAGGAAGGCCAGTGGTGGCATATAGACCCAAAAAAGATAAGTGCCAACTGGACTGTCAGCTTCTGGGTGGAGAACAAGTGTAGAATGAAAGAAAACATAGCTGGGGGAGGGGGTGTGAGAGACCATGGGTGTGCCCTGGAAAGGAAGGGCTGGTGAGGGGTCCTGGAGAGAGCCCTGTGGAGCCCCAGGGAGCACCCTCAGGGAAGAGCACAGTGAGGATTTCACTTTTCTGCTTTCCAATGTGTGGCCTAGTGTGCATGCAGTTTTTGATCGATTGATGCTAACTACCCCCCTTTCCAACCCTCTAGCCCCTCAAGCCAATAAATCCCTACGAGATTTGTTCAGAAACATCAGAATTCATATATGATGGTCCTGTCCATAGGAAGATTGCTGCTGGTAGAACAGCAGTAAAAAGTTGTAAATTAAAACACACAGCCCCCTTTCATCCTCTTAATTAACTCTGAGACATAGATTATTACATAACTCTGTCTCATTTCCCGGTTGTTTTGTCTGAGCTCAGAGTTAGTAGTAATAGGGCCACCACATGCTCCTTCTCATCTCTAACAGCAAGTGCTTGGCATCTCATCCTAAAGGAAATGCCAATTTTAGATGGTCACTTTCACATCTAGGTTCCAGGAGCTGTCAAAATACCCTTGATGATGTGCAGAGAAGTTCTTGCTGAGGGTCAAGTCTGTATCTCATATGGAATCTTTCTCCTTTATTTTGCCCTGAGAGTGAACTACTTCTCTCATCCTTCTTTGATGTCTCTAACTTTGTTAAGTCTCCCCAACCTATATCCAGAGAATTAAAGCAGGCTTCTGTGTTTTGACAGGGTAGCTAGGTTGGTTGACTGTTTGGAGTTATGTATGTTAGTAACCAATAATAGTTTAATAATTTTTCTAGGTAGATACATATGAATTTTTAATAGAACTCTTAATATTTTATCAGAAAGTATTATCAGGGGATCATGAAAAAGTAGCCTTTCAATATCCCCCACATAAACCATGGCTGCCTGCCTTATTATGTACAAGATCCCTTCTCCCTGCCAATCTTACCGGAACCCTTTGTATTTTCTCCTATTGCTTAAGTGTCTGCATATTAATTTTATATGTGTATGCCTATTTGATGTTTGTTTATTGATCTTTCTGCCCTTTGGATCCATGTGCCTTGGTGATGCCTTAAATTTCTTAAATTGAAGGTAACTGGAGGAGAGGGAATCTGCCTAATTCTACCTAATATAGCATTATATTTAGGTAAATGTTCTTAATAAGTGATTTTTATTATCAAAAAATTATATGTGGGGACGCCTGGGTGGCTCAGTCAGTTAAGCATCGTACTTTTGGTTTCAGCTCAGGTCATGATCTCCGGGTCCTGAGATCAAGCCCAGTATCGGGCTCCATGCTGGAGGTGAAGCCTGCTTAAGATTCTCTCTCCTTCTCTCTTTGCCTCTCCTTCTGATCTCTCTAAAAAAATTATGTGCAATATTATGTCCCAGAATTATTTATTCACAGTATCTTTTAGGGGGTCTACTGTTCATTTGCCTTTACATTTAACTTTTTAAAATCTCTTGTAATAGTGTCCCCAGCAGAGAGGACAAGAGCAGCAGTCCTTCAAAAAGTGGGGAAAACATAGCAGACAGGGTCCCCTCATCCCTGGATATGTCCCTGATCACAGAACTCTGCGTTTCATTTCCCTGGAATGCAGTGCAGATCACATAGTTTTTATAAGACACATGTTTCCCCTGAGAATTTAAGATGACAGCTTTCTACTCAAGCCACCAACTTCCACATCTCTGTATGTCAAAAATTCGTTTCTTCTTTTTTTAACCTCTTATTTTATAAATAAGAGAATTGAGATCTTTAGAGGTTAAATGGCTTGTTCATGGGGACACAGCTAATTAGCAGACTTGCGGACATCATTTATCAACCTTAAAATGTCCTTTCAGTACGTTGCCAAGTATAACCTATTACCTTAAGAAAGCTCCTTTCCTAAGAGCTAGGAGTTCTGTCAATACTTCCCACCTTCCTTTGTAATTAACTTTTGTTTTATCTCTCTTAATAGAGTCCATAAAACAGAGGACAAACAGCAGTAGGTATTTTTAACCTGTTACAGTTTCTGTATGTTATTAGACCAACTTTAAAACAATGTAAAATATCTAAAAGTAAGAACCAGCCGTGGTCTTCCCAACATCATAATGCCACACAAGTATTTGATATGGGGCTCCTTCCCAAACTTCTTCATTTAATCTAGCAATATATACTTTTTAGAAGGCTGTAGAGTATTTGTTAGATGGGTATTTATGTGTAGCATTGTTCTGTTTTTTTCTCTTAACATTATCATGTTCATTTTTCTATCCTTCTGCAAAACTACAAAAATTTCTACAAAATGCGTAATCATGATACAAGAGGATAATTAACATAACCTTTCCCTGATTCTTGGACACTTAGGTTATTTCCGGTTTGTTTCTCTTGTGAGTAATGCAGAAGAAAACACATCTGTGCAAGAAGAAGCACACCAGTCTTTACACAGGGAACCAAGCCTGGGACATATAGCCTCACGCCAGGTGAAAAATCTGGTTCAGATTTACTTCTGAGAAAAACAACATGCAAATATTGATCGTTGTCTTGACATGGAATACATTTGCTTTGTCATGACAGGGCTGGGGATAGAATGAACTTCTCTTTGAAACATTGAAATGTTTTTCTTAGAGTGTAGACTACTTTTTTGAACTCTAAATTCTGTATGTGTAAATATTTCCTTTTCTTCAATTTAGACAAGATAGGCAGTTTTATGTTATAGTATTATATATATACTATTGACCAAGTCCTTAATACATGTTATCCAGAACCTTCTCAGAAATGTATAAGGGAGGTGCTATTCCTCTGTTTTATAAATTTACAAATGAGTAACCTGAGGCTCAGAGAGCTTTGGCAACTGCAGGAGCCAATTGTCAGTCAGTTGACTTCTAGCCCACATTCTTGACATTGGACTGTCTCATGCCCCATCACAACTGAGCAAAAATGAGAGGAAACAATACTCAGTTGTTTCATTGGCACAGCTTTGTTGAGATGTAATCCACGTGCTATATGATTCACTCCCACCAAGTGTGCAGTTCAATGTTTTTTAGTAGATTCACAGATTCGTGCAACCAGACACAGTCTATTTTAGAACATTTTCATTGTGTCAAAAAGAATCCCCAAACCCTTTAGTTATTACCCAATTCCAATCCTCCCACACTCAACCCTGAGCAATAATTGATCTACTTTCTTTCCCTATGGATCTCCCCATCTGAACTTGCCTGTCATTGGAATCACACAACGGATGGACTTGTGTTGTGTCTGGCTTCCCTCACTTAGAATAACATCTTCAGGGTTCATCCAATTTGTAGCATGTGTTAGTACTTCTTTCCTTTTCATGGCCGAGTAATATTCCATTGCATGGATATGCCCCATTTTCCTTATATTGATGGACATTTGGGTTGATGGACATTTGGGTTGTTTTACCTTTTGTATTACGAATGAGGCCGTGACAAACATTCATATACAAGTTTTTATGGGTGCATATGTTTTTATTGTTCTTGGCTATATATCTCAGAATAGAATTATAAGGTCACCGTAATTATGATTAATTACTTAAGGACGTACCAGACTTTCTAAAGTGGCTGCACCATTTTAGAGTTCTACCAGCAGTGTATAAGAGTTTTCATTTCTCCACATTTTCATCAATGCTTCTTATAATCTGACTTTTTTATTCTAACCATCCTAGTGGGTGTTTTTGACTTCCTGTTCTAGTTGCCTAGAGATGCCAGGACTATATTCAGATGGACGTAAAGACTTTATGTCACTGTTGAGGAACAGTGACATATCCCCTTTGGGGATAAAGTAGATCTGACCAATCACAGAAAAAAGCTCAAAACCGAAGAAAAAATAAAAAACAAGGCAACTCAAAACTGCGTTTGTTTTTGTCAGACACAAAGGCTTAAGAGTGAGGAATACTTCTGTAATCCACCTATCCACAATCCTTATTAGACACTGAACTTATTTCAGTCGTAAAATGGTAGTTATTGGATATGTCTCTTTACCTCAATGCCCCCCCTCCTTCATTTCCTACCCCTTCATCTAAGTCACTTGTGGATGTGAGAAAATTTATTCTCTAAAGTCTCATCTGCTACTTACTTTTCAGGATTACTAGAGAATTTATTCAGTACAAATACATTTACTGAGCATCTTCTAGATCCTGACCTGGGCTATGGAAGGTGTTGGAGCTCTAGTTGTGAATACAAACCAAATAAAATGCTTGCCACATTGGGACTTACCATATAGTGAGGAAGAAGTTATCAATCAAATAATCACACAAATTTATATAAATCCACACCTGGGCTAGGTGCCACAGGGACAGGTATTTAATTTAGGGATTTACAAAAATGGTGTGTGCAGGGGAAGTGGGGAATTGGGTTGGCAAAGAAACTTTATTTGCAGGGAATATTTGTGACAGTGAGATGTTGAGTTTATGGCAGTGTATTAATAGTGTCACTTGATTTCAATTTTTCTTGGACCACACAAATAGCTTCCAGGGAGGTTTTCTTCTGGGAGCTCAGAGAAAAACGAAAGGTCTTTTTTCCTTACAATAAACAAAAATAATTTTGCTAACATAAAAGCTAGTGTTCTGAAAGATGTGTATATTAGCCTCACTAACAAGCTACCCCAAACATTCAAATATATTTCCGTGGACCTGATCACACAAAATCTGTTTTCTTTATGTGTATTTAGCTTTCTTTATTTCTTTTCCTTTGCTTCAAATCTACTTGTTTTTTCAGGTGTTTGTTACCGAGTCCTTTGTTTTACTATTTTAGATGTTTATTTCACATAATCGATGGCTCTTTTTTGAGTGTTTGAAGTTTTATCTGTTATTTTATCTACAAATAGATGAAAGTTTATTTTCAAAGCAAGACAAATCTCAGAGATTTCTACTTCGTATAAAGAGAAATGGCTTTGATCTTTTACATGTTTGTATCAAAGCCAAACTAGACTTCTAATTTATATATCTATTATTCCCTATTGTTTTAACACTGTTCTGTGGAGGACTGGGCTTCCAAACAAGTGGACTTTATCTGGATTTCTCCTGGCTTGTGTACATCTTTTTAAAATTGTTTTTAAAGGTTTTATTTATTTATTCATGAAAGACACAGAGAGAGAGGCAGAGACACAGGCAGAGGGAGAAGCAGGCTCCCCACGAGGAGCCCGATGTGGAACTCGATCCCGGGACCCCAGGATCATGACCTGAGCCAAAGGCAGATGCTCAACCACTGAGCCACCCAGGTGCCCCCTGGCTTGCTACATCTTAATGCCTGATGCTGTACAGCTAACATAGGCTCTGAGTTCAAATCTGCACCTGAGTCCAGACTCTCTTACCTACTCTTTGTGTGATCGTCAGTGGGCTGTTGAACCTCTCTAAAACTCAGTGCTTTCATCAAAACAAAAAATGGAATACTTCTGTGGGGTTTTTAGCATTAAACAATATAGTTAATATAAACTATTTTGTACATTTGAAAAAATATATTACAAAGGGTAACCTGTTGAATAATTACATTATTTTATAATGTCCAGTACTATAGATTCATCTGGAATAGAGGAAAGCTTTCTTCCTTTCTCTCAGGAGAGCTCAAGGCATTTCCTTTCTACATACTAATCTCTCTTGACCAGTGAGAAGGGTAAGCAACTCTCTTTGGGTGACTAGGGTCTGAAACCTGGCTTCTTGGGAAATCAAACACCAGCTGATTGGCCATCGAGTTCTACTGATGAGGGAGAAGTGTGCATGATGAAATGCAGCATCTTGTTTTATTTTATGGGAGGAAGGAAGATGAAAAGGTCAAGTCAGCCAGTCCTCAGTTGGGTCCCTAGAGTCTGAAGCGGGGTTACAAGAAAAAGGAGGTGGTGTCCAGAGCCTGCTCCGAGGCAGCACTTAGGAGCCAGAGGGTTCTGGAATTACCTTGGGGATGCCACTAAGTACTCAGGGAGCCTTGTGGCTGCCCCAGCCCTGCACTTGGCTTCACAGACAGAACCTGCTAAACTGCTAGGTTCAGAGCCTGATAGTGGCACCCAGCAGCAGCCACAAGGTGATGAGGGTGACCAGCCACTCCCAGTTCACAGGAACACCGAAATCACCTCAGCAGTGGTGTCAGCTGAAGCCCCAAAAGACAAGAGCTCCGCCCTATCGAGAAGTTAATAAAAAAAAAAAAAAAAATGACAGAGCTCTTTAAATATCTGGGAATTCTTGAAAAATTCCAAAGAAGAGAAAAGATCACCACCCAAACAACTGAGGGACCTCTTGCCAATTGGGCGGTTGTTTGTGGTGGAGGACAGGATGGGAGCCTTTGGGGATTTTTCAGCTAAAGCAGAGAAGAAAAGTGTGGCGTGATTTGCACTCTGAGTGATGGGAGGCAGTTCATAGCTTTTGCACATATCCACAAAAGGAATAAATATCAATTATTTGATAATGAGAGAAGCCTCTACATTATTTTGGCAGCGACACTGAAATAATAAATGCCTATATGATATTGTTATTATTTCTCCATGGTGGGTCCTTTTCTCAAATAAAACCCCGTGCTTTAGAAAACAGGTGTAAAACCATAGGAAGCCTGACTCCCTTGTTTTATCTCCCTCTTTCTCTTTCCTTTCTTTTCCCCCACATCCTAGCTGTTTCCTTTTTTCATCCAGCAGGGAAATCTCCCCTCAAACCATCACAAGGAGAAGTTTCCTAAGTAAGCACTTGATCATCTACATCCTGGACAGTGATTCTGAAATCTGCACGTGTCTGCGAAGAAAAGGTGATACTTAAAAAGTTAGCTATTTAGATAAAATATCTACGAGATCTTTTTTTTTTTTTTTTTCAGGTAAAACATAACAAAACAGATGTGGTCACTGGTAACAGAAAGGGTTCTTTGGGGCTAAACTTAAGCTGAAAACCAGGACTTATTCAGATAAAGTATCTGGTGAGGTAAAACCGTAATACCTTAGTGTAATAAGATTCTGTATTAAAATAGCTGAAGTAGAAAAAAGTATATGTAATATTCCGCCTACCTAAGTAATTATGACTTACAATTTCTTTTACTGCTGTAGCTTCCAGGCCTGACCTTGTTTACCCTTGGAACTTCTGTTCTAGAGGCAGAAAGAGCCTTGTGTGGGCTGAGGAGAGACAGCAGGAGTCCTGACTCTTACAATGGTGTTGATTTGAATAGATGGACCAGGTGTTTCTTTTTGCTCTTTTAAGAACTGGTATTATTTTTCCGAGAGGCAGCAGAGTTGGCGTACATGCCATGTACTTCTTTTTTTGAGACCTTTTGAACAAATGCCTAACAGGACCTTAAAAAAAAAACATTTCCTAATAATTAAAGTGAGCCCCTGTGAACAGAAAGTTCCCAGTGAAGAGGCTGTCACATTCTTATTAATCATTATCTATTTTTAAGACAAAAAATAGTATCATGACAACCTCATGATCAGGTAAGAGGATACAGTCTCTGAAATTGTTAAAGCTTTCAGAGAAGGGCTTCCTGACATTCAAAATATTGCATACCCTGGTCTGTCTGATGTTTCACAATTAGAAAGTAATTCCTTTGGATAAGTATCCCTGACTCCTGTTAACAGAATGTACTATGCTAGATGAGTAAATCAGTAAAGAAAACCTGAGGACAGTTTTGCTAAAAGCAGATTCTCTATCAGGGCTGACTCATAAAAACACAATGTGAGTCACATGTACTTTTAGCTTTTCTAGGAGCCACGTTAAATAAGTAAAATTAAACAGCAGCAAGTAAAATTCATTTTAATAATGTATTTAATTTAAACATTTAAACAGGAAATAAATAGTAATGAGCTATTTCAGATTTATTTTTGTGCCAACCACGAAAGGACAAGTATTATATGATTCGACATAGGCGAGGTATCTAGAGCAGAGAGAGAAATCCATAGAGATAGAAAGTAGAGTGGTGGTCAACATGGGCTTAGGATGGAGGAATGGGGAGTTATTTTTTAATTGGTATAGAGTTTAGTTTGGGGTTATGGGAAAATTCTGGAAATGGACGGTGATGGTGGTTGCATCAGATTGTGAACTGCTTAATGCCACTGACTAAACACTTAAAGATGGTTAAAACAGTAAATGTTGTGTTATGTACATTTTAGCACACAAAAAAAGAAAATTCACCGCTGTCGTTCTGTGTTAATATTTAGTCTTTTAGGTCTGACTTTGTTTCCTTTACTTTGGGAAGATCAGCTTCTCCATGCTGCTTGATGATCATAGTTTAGGACGTGTTTGATTATATTATTAATCATAAAATTACACCTGTTTTCTATATGATGGAGTATCCAGGGGTTTATGTGACAGTGAGTGGGTTCAACTTTCACTTGGAATTAGAAACGCTGGAACCCAACTGAGACTCAAACACAATGTTGGAAAAGTGGATTCCTGGTATGGAGGCGGGTGTGCTCGAAAGGAAGAGAGCTGTTCAGTTCAGTGGAAGAACTGTTATTTTAAAAATACAATAAGTGAAATTCTGGCTTTTGATGAGACATTTTAAAACACTTTCTCATTAGTAAATGGACAAAAGGAATTGCCAGGGTTTGGGTTTTTGTTGTTGTTGTTGTTTTTCATAATGACTCCCACCAGTGCTGTACTCAGCCCAGCAACAGGTGTGGGCATTAAATTGGAAAAGAAGGGAACATCTTTTTAACTTAAAAGTCAATTAACCGGTACATATGTACTGAGCTTTAGGATAACCTTATCTTGATAATCAAACCTAAGAGCAACTTTATATTGTGGATGAGAGCAAGTTTCCAACTTTCCTGTTGGAAATGTTTCCATGTGTCCTGCCCACAGGACATGTGTCCTGCCCTGTTTCCATGTGTCCTGCCCACAGAAGAAATGTGATGCTAGGAAGCCCGTGTTCGGCTGTTGGAGAGACCTGCGTTCAGACCCCAGCGCTGGCATTATTAACTGCAAAGCATTAAGAAGTCAGCTAGACATTTTGAAGCTCTTTCTCACCTGTAGGATGGGGAAATATTTACTTCTCAGAATTGCCATGAGGATTCAAGGTAATTTACATGAAGTGTCTGACACTGATAAATGAACACTGCAGTTGCTCTCCTTTTGGAAGTTAGCTTAGGACTTATTCAACTTCTAGACCTACTTTTACTTTGAGGAGGGTAAAAACTTTATTTGTCCCTGTATTTCATAGAATAATTCCAATAGCAATTAAATAATTGTTTGTTTAATCACCCGATAAATGCCTCTCCCCCCGTAATATTTTTTTCTAACACTTTTTGTAAATCCCATGAAGTCCAGGGACCTGTTGTCTTCCCTGGTGTATTCGCAGATCCTTGAGAAATCACACAAAGAGATAAAGAGCCATGGAGAAAAGAGAATACTAAGGCTTGGGTGGTACCCCAGGATAGTAACCATAATTCTGAGACTAAGAGCTTCATTCATGTTCTACTGGACCCAGTTAGCATGAGCTATCAAACACAGGAGGGTGGGTTCCAGTCCCATCTGAGATGTCATCTTTGCCCTGCCATCTACTTCACAGTGGTTTATACTCTATATTTCATGATTTATATGACCAATGCATATGACCAGTGCATACGACCAGTGTATATGCATTGTGCCTACCACAGTGCCAGCACATTAAAAGTATTCAACAGAAACTTTTAATAAATCAGTTATAAATCAACCTTCTTCATGAACCAATGTGAAGGTACCCCTGACTTTGTAAACTGTAATGGTACTGTTCATATAGTCTATCACCTTTTGATCTAAACAGTCACAGAAATCTCAATATGTTCCTCTTGGCACAGATGAAATTGTAGAAACAACACTAGTCTGGTTTTGGAAAACGTGGCTTTTAAATCACTTTGACTTTGGTTTGTCCATCTTTAAAATAAGAAAGTTGACATAAATGAACTCTAGTTTCCTTCCACATATATCATTATTTGATTTTAAGATATGTATACTTCAGACAAGGAGAAAACAGTGAAAGATATAATTAAAACATTGAGTAATTTTTAGTGATTTAAAGCAGTGCAATAGCTTCCAGTTACCATAGTGTTCTGGGCAACTTATTTATATCCACCGAGTCTTAGTTAACTATTTAAATCAATGTATGTTGAAGATACTGGTCCTAATCACTCTGATGTCAGGTGAGAACTCTTGGGCAACTTCTCCATAATGCTTCCCGTAGATGGAGGCTCCTTGAGCCTGAGCAGGTATTCCTTTGTCTACTGTGTTGAAAATTTGGATGCTAAAAAATAGAGCCTTTGGAAAACAGGACCATAAATCTATCTACCCCACCACTCCACTCCTTGTTGACCCATAAAAGCAAACTGTTCACATAGATAGTTGGGTGACTATGTCTCCATCCAGTGTTATCTAATATAAACCAGAAGTACACTTCACCCTCTAATTTAAGGAATACGCAGAAAGTTATCTTTCTTGCAGCAGTCCTCTCTGGAGTGCTGTTTAGCTTCGTAGGTCTTCCTTTCAACTCCCACTTTCACTGGAATGATCCATTGAAATAGACTATTAGATAAGGTATTGTCCATCACCAGCAGACCTTGCAAAAAGATGGGGGTCTCCTGGAGCTGGCCTTCCGTCTTGCCTTTCCGGTAGCTTCAGAATCCCCAAGATTAGGTAATTGATATGTATATGTACAAAGTAGTGAAAGTCAAAATATTTAGGAACTGGCTCTGCAGAAGCATGAATCTAAAACAAAGGATGAGGGTATTTATTGCTGCAGAAGGGTCCTGAAAGCTCCCTGATGTGCCAGCAGTTAACCATTTACTTGCTGATTCCTGAGAAGGTCAGTGGTCCCAGGAATAGGTCTAGAGTGGCTGGATTGGTAGGCAAAAGAACATTTAGGGGACCTCAGGGAAGTATAATAAGAAGGAAGAACTTAATATTTTAACAATTAGTATGACCATAATATTGTGGGCTGATGGAGTATCAGCCTTGAGTATGTGTGATTGTTCTGCTAAAGAGTTCAGACAGTTTCAAAAGTGAATTACAATAGGAAGGAAAAGGTTAAAGCTCTAGCTAAATTAGATTTCTCCTTGCAGCTCCAAATGAAAGGCAGGCAAAAATGTAAATCCTAATCTTCATGTTCAAAATGCTCACCTCCTCCCATCCTTGGGATTGCGTCACATTTCCCAAGTAGCTCCTTAATCTTTCTGTTTGAATTTCCAACCACCTTCCCTTGGGAAAGCCTTTGCCTCCTCCTACCAAGAGAAACATCTTCATGTGGATCATTCTTCCCTTTGCCCAATAGTAAACCAAAAAGGCTTGAAGTGTCCCGAGAAGGATTTAGCCCAAAGGATAACAAAACTCCTCATCTTTAAACAGCTAGGGTGAGAGTGACCTCCAGTACTACTGGAAAGTTCCAGTCTGAGTTTTTTTTTTTTTTTAATATTCTTACCAATGTGAGCTATAGGTCTCCCAATTTTTAGATTTTATTACACACTCCTTAAGGCAAGCACATCTACTTAAAAATCTCATTAACCATTTTCACACTACATAGTTGCTGAGAACTGAATTATGTTCCTCAAAGATTCATATGTTGAAGCCTAACCTCCAGTGTAACTGTATTTGGAGTAAGGAAGATATTAGGTTACATGAGATCATCATCAATGTGGAAACCTAATCTGATAGGATTCGTGTCCTTATAAAAAGAGACACCAGAAAGCTCACTCTGCCTTTGCCATGTGAGGTCACATCAAGAAGGTGGCCATCTGAGAACACCTGGGTAGCCCAGTGGTTGAGTGTCTGCATTCAGCTCAGAGTACGATCCCGGAGTCCTGGGATCAAGTCCCACATTAGGCTCCATGTGAGGAGCCTGCTTCTCTTTCTGCCTATGTCTCTGCCATTCTCTCTGTGTCTCTCATGAATAAATAAATACAATCTTGAAATGAAAGAAAGAAAGAAAGAAAGAAAGAAAGAAAGAAAGAAAGAAGAAAGAAAGAAAGAAAGAAGAAAGAAAGAAGAAAGAAAGAAAGAAAGAAAGAAAAGAAAGAAAGAAAGAAAAGAAAAGAAAAGAAAAGAAAAGAAAAGAAAAGAAAAGAAAAGAAAAAGAAGCCATCTGCAAACCAGGAAGAGAGCTCTCACCAGAAGCCACATTGGCCTGCATGTTGATCATGGACTTCCTACTCCTAGGCATTTTATTATGGCAGCCTGAATGGAATAAAACAATAGTCCAATCGCATAGTGAGGAAGATAATATTTTTTCAATTAACATGGGACTGCCATATCCTTTGTGCTAAATGATCTTATTTATTCAAGAAAAGTACTGCTTTGTTTTCTTTTTTTGGAGATTTATCTCCAACCTAGTAGCCTATTTCAGTCTTTGTTAAAAAGAATGCAAGCCTTGGGTTTAATGGTGGTTTTCCAAGCTTCCGAAAAGAACCCTGAAAAAGACCTTCTGATGAGGGGGATGAGCACTGAGGAGGTTTCTCTGATCATTCCATGTGCTACACTCATACCAATATCCTATAAATCTACTTCCTGCTCACAAAGAGCTCTCTTGAATTGTCAGAACTCTGAAACATACATAATTGTTTCATTTCAAAGATGTTAAACCTGGGCTCAGAACAATTAAGAAATTTCCCAAAAAAAAAAAAAAAAAAAAAAACCAGCAAATTAGCATAGGATACAGATACTAAACGAAGTCCTCATTTATGAGTCTAACACTTTATCCACTATGCTATTTTTTTCTTTCAGTTTTGTGCTCCTTCCCCTCTTTTGGTGCTAATCTTGATCCTGATAGAGGATAAGTTTCAAATGTTCAGAACTGTGTCAGCCTAATCAGTTTTACACAGCATCTTAGGCAGATGGCTATTAAAATCAACTTAATTCAAGATCTATTTATTGAGTATCTACTACATGCAAAGCACTATGTTAGGCGTTCTCTCCAGACCTCAGGAATTCAGTTACCAACTGATGATAGCCTGCAATCAAATTACATTATTTTAAAAAACATCTTTTTACAGACATGCCTAAATTGATTCTGGAAGAAATAAGGTTTAGGAATCTATGGAATTGTCTTCCTAGAATACTTCTCTTTTTTGTTGGCTCATTAACACCGCCCCAGCCCCCACTCAACTATTTTGATAACAAAGGAGCTGACTTCTTCTTATCTTATGTGAGCCACCCTGATACCTAACCCAAGCTGGGCCAATGAGTCCTTTTCCTAGGGTTTTAGAATTTGACATCCAGCGAATCAAAGTAAGTCTCTACTTGGAAACTAAAAACTGAAAGTTAATGGTTGGAAGCTATCAGTAAGGATACATTCCCCCACTCCCAACCCTGAGGGTAGAAACATAGTCTGCAAAAAAGAGATAATGATGCCAACAGATAGGGATAATGGAGGCTGACCCACTCTCAAGTCTCTGTTTTAGAGGTTCCTGAGATCCCTTGGGAAAGCTGCTCCTGTTCTTTCTAAAATTTGGTTTCTACTCTTCCTTTATTTCCAAAAATCAACATTCTGGGGATTCCTTGAATATGTTTGTTCCTGGTATTTTTATTTCCATTTTATGCTTTTTTTGCTTAAGTGATGTCAAGTTGGGTTTGTGGCTTCCAATCAAAGCCTCAACTGATACAAAGATCCACACATCATTTTAGTGGCAAAGTAGGGGAAGAGATTCAACTCATCATAGTCTATAAGTAAAAGTAAAATGTATGAAAATAAATTTTAACATCTTTAAATAAGATCTCTTCATTACTTGACTTTCAAACATTATTTCACAAAGAACACCTGAATTCTGCGTCTAGAAAGATACTTGGAAATTATTCCATGATAATATTTGAATGGTGCCATCATATTTTTTTACATCTAAGGACACAAAGTTCCAGAGCCTTTAAATGTCAAGCCCAGTTGTGTCAAGAATGGAATCAAGTCACCAGAGTCTGAGTGATATATTCCCTTCCATGCAAATATAGTGGCAGTGTCCAGGAACATACTAGACAACAACTAAGAGTAACACACTGTGCTGGACACTGGGGAAATCACTGTGCACATAATTGACGATACCATACAGAGTAGGATGGACATCACCTTTATCTGTCATTGACAGAGTTTCCATTTTCTCTCCACCTTTCTGTCTCTGGCTCTTAATCTTTTATCTATCTGTCTACAATTTTTACCTTTTCTCTGAGTTTATCCACCAGCAAGGTTGTCATATGTAACCACAAGGTATATTTATTTACCTGTCTTTTGTATCCCCTGTAGTCCCAAGCACAATGCATCAAAACTGGGATTGCCTGTTGGATAGTCATCAGGCTATCGGTGATAACTGAAGTGCTTCATAAGTGCTCATATTTTTCTGAAGGACCAACATTTTTGGAAATACCCATGATTAGAAGGCTTGAATAGAGTAAGAAAGATTCTGGAGGCACTATGTGGCTCAGTCAATTAAGTGTCCGACTGTAATGTCAGCTCAGATCATGATCTAGGGCTCACACCTAGTGGGTAGTTTGCTTGAGATTCTCTGCTGTTTCCTTTGTCCCTCCCTCTGCTCATGTGCCCATGCTCTTTCTCGCCAATAAATACATAAACAAAATCTTTATTTAAAAAAGGAATCCTTGAAAAAGAGAGATGAAGTTGAGTCCTTTACACTTTCTCTGCCAAATTCGTTCCTCCCTTCCATCTCCTTCCATATTTCCTCTGGCTAAATCTTCCTCACTCTTCAGGTCCTAGCTAATATCTCATTCCCTCAGGAAAGACTTTTCCAGACCCCCAAGAGTAGGTTTATGATTTCCCATAATAAATTTCCATGTATTGCATATTTCGACATTTGTGGTACTTATTACACTATTCATTATTTGTTAATATTTGCATTTGTCTCAAAGATGAAGCTCCTTGAGGAGCTTGTCTTTCCTGTTTTCTGGTGGATTAGTGAGACTGACCAGTACTTGGCATGTAAAAGACATCTAATAAATGCTGTATTTATGGATGGAATGGAAATACATTTTCATAGAAACCAAAACACAGAAAACAGGAAATTCATTCATTAATATACCTATTCACTAGTTAATCAAACATTCAATAAAGTTACAGAGCCTGTCTGTTATATTTCTAACACAATGTTATATGGAGATTGGAAGAAAAAAATCTATTGCCCCCTGAGAATGATGTTCCCTCTAATGGGGGGAGAGTCACTTTCACAAATTCTTCTAAGCAAATATAAACACTTCTAGATAAAATATAGCTATGCGAAATTTTCAACGTTACCAAAAACTATAGAGAAGTCAAGAAGAATCAAGCATATGAAACATATTACCTATAGGCATGGCATGGAATTAGTAAATTTAAGATTTGTAATTTTCTTAATTGTTTGATATGTTTAAGCCTTACCTTCTTTAAAAAGGTATATACTTAATTCTTGTGCTATAGTAAGTCTGTATATAGTCCTTCAGATTTTTTTAAAGAATTGCAGACCAAACTGTAACGTTCTATTTAAAATATATATATTTGAAATATTTTATATAAGTTTTAATCCATCACAAATACCCACAATATATATCATACTAATGCTAAATACAACTCTAATTTTGGGATAAGAGATGTGATAACTGTGTAAAAATATTCTACCAGAAAGAAGAAAATAAACATCTCATTATTCTCTGCTATTTATATGTGTATTCCACTCACTCCAGTGAATAATGAAGCGGCTGTTAAAAGTTCAGTAAAAGATAAAATACTAGTGATCCTGAACCCCAATTTAATTAGGCTTGGCCAGGATTTATTATGAGTGTAGAGAGACCGTCGAGCAAGTTTAAAGAAGTGAAGCTCAGTGGAGATTATCTATGCAGTGTGCATATGTATTTATAACTCCACTGGGCTCCTTTAACTCAACAAATAACCTTATTTTTCTCTTGCCCAAATAACTTTCTCTTTTGGAAAAAATAAATTTCCTTGAACAATAGGAACACTTATTTTTAAGTGTAGGAACTGGCTTTATTGTTGGTCAAAAGAGGCTATAAATCAAGTGATTCTTACTATATATTTGAAATCTATGACTAGCAATCTGGTGGGTTGAGAAGCTTGCCCTACTGAAACAGCCGTGCTGTTGCTACACTTAATCCTTGAAGGCACATGTTCTGAACTGTCGGGGCTCCACTAACTTGTGAAATTGTGATTATTCCTTTTGGGGACAATGTTACTGGGCCTTATCTCATGGTAAGATAAAGTGACTAAATTATATTCTGGGAGTAGAGCTGCTCACTCAATCAAGAAACAGGCTTTTCTAGAGTGTGCACAGTCCAGTCCCTGAAACAAAATGTCACTTCCTGGAGGAATAGCCCATCTTACCATTCATTATAGATGGCTGTGCAAGACAGTGGGACAGGTTTACCAACATGATACTATAGATGCCAATTTATTCCATAGAGTGAATTGTTGGATTTAAAATGCCATCTGTTTTTGTTGGGACATACTCGACCCCCTATCTCTGGAGAAAATTAACGTGACTTCAACATGCTATATGAGTTCACAGGGCGTAGGGAAGAGTTCCAGGAAGTTTAGACACAATTAATTCAATAGATACTCAGAGCTTTATAATTCTAATAGAATCCATTGTCGTGTCAAAAGTGTCTTCCAATATTATGCTGAAAACCTGGAACATCCTGTCCTTGAATGTTCATTGCGGTCGCTGAAAAGGGCTAAGGGAATTCATTTCCGTTTTGTTTTTTCACTCTTTGTTTGAACTTTTTTAACTAACTATTTTTTCCACCCTCCTCTCTTGCCATTGCTGGGGTAGCGAGTATTTGTACAGCTGTTCTCATCTCTGAGCTGCTGAATAAGGGCCTGATTATTTCAAACAACTTTTGTAATTAGCCTTCAAGAAGCAAATTGCTGTGTTATGTACAGTATCTGTGATTACGATAAAATGTTCTTTTTTATAACATTTCAATGTGGGCTTTAATTGGCAAGCCCCAGCAGCTTGTTGAGCATTCTGTGAACTCACTCAATATATTGAAAAAACAGAAGAATATTTGACAATCAATAGAACAAGTACAGTACTTTTAGCTCAGTTTGGTTTTAAAAGGATCTATTAAATCAAAAAAACCTAAAATGCAGTGTTGTACTTCTTCCCTGGAGGTAATTCTGTGACTCAGAAGTGGTAGTGATAACTTAGCAAGCTCAGTGATTCAGGCAGATAAATCTCCCAGGTTCAGCCATGCTTTGATATTTCTTTATTTAGCACTCGCTCAACAAATACTTAGGCAAACAGTTAAGATCCCTTAGAATTATTGTCAGGTACCCCCTGGGGAAATGCTCCCTAAAGCTCCCTGTCAGATATCACCAGAGAAGATGACAGCTATGGGAGACTCCTGGGGCCAGCTTGAAGAATGAGCTGCCTAACTGGGAACTTACTACCCTAGCAAGGAGACAGGCCACATATGCTGGGGGTGGTGACTGTGCATGTTGGGGAAATACTTTCTGCAGCTAGCTATCCTTTTTCCCTGTTTGCCCTGTTTCCCAGGTGTGTTCAGGTGGCTATAATTTCAGGTGCTATGTGATTAGTGCATATATCTACATTTAGCCATGAAGAATGTACCCAGAAATCCAGGAGCTCAAACTGGACGAGACTTTGGCCTTTGTCCCTTTTAGGAGAGAGTGAATGCATTTCTGAGTAAATGTATGATAGTTGCCTTATGCTAATGGAACTGTCTGAAATTGTTAATACAAGTATGCATTACCTATGTTGGGAATTAAAGGGTTCTACACCCAATTTCAAAATGTGTGGGGTGGAATGGGGGGCTTCCCATACCACTAAGCAATTCTTAGCACTAGCTGGATGTCCTACAATTCAGCTCAGTTCTGACAATATCCACTCAGAGGTAACATCAGATCCCACAGGTTAAGGGGTCAGTTCTATAAGACTGCCCCTTGCCCTGACCTGACTTCAGACACCAGTCACAAGTCCAGGTTGCCACCTGTGCTTCTGACTGATTGGGTATAGACTTGCCAGCGTGGCTCATGTAACTCAGAGAAACATTTAACTTATAAGATTACCTATTTATCATTAAAGTGTATAACTTAGAAACAGCCAGGCAGGTACAGAGGTTCCCTCTCTAGCCAGGACACTCTGCCAGCAGATAGATCCATGTATCTACCAACCCAGAAGCTCTCCTAGACCTGTTTTGGGGGGTTTGTATGGAGGCTTCATTACATAGGCATGACTGATTAAATCATTGGCCATTGGTGATTGATTTGACCTCCAACCCTCCACTCCTCTCCAGCCATCCTTAGGTGCTTCCCAAAAGTCATCTCATCAACCTAAGCCCAGTTGTGGTTGAAAGAGCCTGGTTATAAATAACAAGACACTGACTTTGCCTTAATGGTTCAGGAACTGGGGACAGGAGACTAAATAATAGAACAGAAAATAATCTCATTGATCTTATTGCCCAGGAAATCACAAGGGTTTTGGGAGCTGTGAGCCAGGACCAAATATATATGAGAAATATATTTGGGTCATCTGAATGACTAAACGTATATTTCCTATGAATCACAATATTGCAGGAATCTAAGAGGTAAAATCTAGCAGACATCCATTGTTTATCCCCATTCT
The DNA here is from genome assembly GCF_003254725.2 of Canis lupus dingo. NCBI lineage: Eukaryota > Metazoa > Chordata > Mammalia > Carnivora > Canidae > Canis > Canis lupus. The sequence goes on from NC_064258.1 coordinate 5,120,741, forward strand.
TTGTTCCTTCTTTATTCTGGTATAAAACCCTCTCTCCCTTTCTCTCACTGCCTGTCCCCAGTCTAATGATACTGACAATTATGAACACCAACAATATGGCACAGAGGTGATGCTGACTGGCCAAAAGGATTCTACAGAACCTTGTCCAGAGATGGGTGCTGGATTCAAACAGGCCTGGACCCCTCCACAGGGAGTGATCTTCATTCTGGGAGGTCATTGATGGGACTGGGTGCTGATGTCTTGGGAGACCAAGGCAAGGTTTCCCACCTGTGAGCTAAACATGGAAGAAATAAGGCTGTTGGTAGAACTTTTTTTTTTAAGATTTTATTTATTTATCCATGAGAGACACACACACAGAAAGAGAGAGAAAGAGAGAGGCAGAGACAGAGGGAGAGGGAGAAGCAGGCTCCATGCAGATAGCCTGATTCAGGATTCGATTCCAGGACTCCAGGATCACGCCCTGGGCCTAAGGCAGGCGCAAAACCGCTGAGCCACCCAGGGATTCCCCAGCTGGTAGAACTCCTGACATCGAAGACAACATTGTCATACTACCTAGGCAGGAAGCAGAACAAGAAAGACATATTTCAGATGAAGCCGTCATTGGTCCAATGGAGGACCAATGCCAAACTGTGGCATCTGGAGATCCAGCAAAGCAGTGAACCTGGTTTGAGGATTTCTAGAAGTTCCTGCAGCTCCCATACAACTCTGAAGAGATTGAGTGTCCTCAAACATAACCGACTTGTTAGACTTGGGTCTTTAGGTACACCCCAAATCAGTATTTTGATAAAAGTGGTTTTTTTTAGAGGTGATTTCAGGAAGCAAAGTGAAGAAGTGAGAGGTGAGACTGGAAGAAGGATGAAGAATACCAGTAAAGAGCAAGTTACTGCTATGTACAGGGAGGCCCAATCATACCAGGACCTTCTGAGAGACTGCATGCATCCTGCACAACAGACAGCAAAGAATCTGGATCTTTATCCACCAACTCTCTTCTCTCTCTTTAATTGAGGGTCACTCCTCAGCATTAACTTCCTCTGCACATTCAGCTTGCCCACAAGCTTGTCCATGTGGCCAGAGGTTGCTCCCACATAGAGGCACAGAAAGTTGAAACCATCTACAGGTGCCTCCCAAGGTGGGTCTAGGGCATGTATGTGGAACACCAAGAAAGACTGCTGCAATTTGTCACCACTCTTGGGGAATAGAGTTCTAATTATTTTATTAATTTGATTTACAAAAATAAATATTCTAATCAAAAAGACAAAATAAAAAAAAAAATAAAAAGACAAAATAAGCCAATTCATGGAAACCACCTCTTTACACCCCAGCTCCAAATATAAATAAGTGCAAATGCAAATATTTAGTTTAAGAGTGGTTCATTAGAGCCAAGGTTTAAAAAAACAAGAAAAAAAACTCCAAGTGACATATACAGAACACGTGCTGCAACGACTTGAAGCAACGTGGTCCATGGGAGTAACCAAATATGTGATTTAGGACTAGGATTGTAAAACTTGAGTGAAGACAACAGTTTTAAAAATGTATCAGATAGATTCTAGATGTGGAAAATATAGCCACTGAAAGAAAAATGAAGAAATATATGTTTTTATTTCAAGTATTGTAAAGCAATGCATCCCAGTTACAAATACAAAAAAGTAACTTTAAATATAACAAAGTACTAGAAACATATCTTTACAATTCTGAGGGCAAAATTATTGAGCAAGAATTTATTGTATATTTGGCTAAATTATGAATCTATATGGTAGCAGAATTAAGATAAATTTAGATATACAAAGACCTTGCCGTTTACTCTCATATTATCTATTCTTTGAGAGATGCCTGAAGATGTACCTCAGCAAAATGAAGGAGAAAACAAAGACAGAAAGGACAGAACTTCCCAAAAACAGCCATTAATGGAAGATCTTGGATTATAGCCATGCACAGACCTGGGGAGTCACGAATCTATATATTAGTTAGAGCAGGAGGCAAGGAACTTCAATATCAATAGAGAAGGGAAAAAAACGTTTAATAGACAGTATGATTGGAAAGAGAGGGCATTCCAGAGAGGATGGGGAAAATGGCAGAGATGTGAAGCAGCATCATGTGTTCAGGGAACTTGCAACATTTCAGAAGTCAGAAGTGACAAGATATGAGTCTGGAGAGGTAAGCAAAGCAAAATCGCTCAGTGTGCCATGCATAGAAGATGTGTTGTTACCCCAGGCCATCACCACTGCTGCACACCCAAGAATATGACAGTAGGACCCCACCAGTACCCCCACCTCTCCTTTCAATCTCTGGCTTTTTTTTGGCAGGGGTGTGTGTGTGTATGTGTGTGTGTGTATGTGTGTGTGCCTGTATTTATTTATTTTTTGTTTAATTTTAATTTCAGTACAGTTAAAATATACTGTTATGTTAGTTTCAGGTGTAAAATATGGTTATTCAACAATTCCATGCATTATTTAGTGTTCATCACAATGAGTGTACTCTTAATCAGCATCACGTATTTCCCCCATCCCCCCCACCAGCCTCCCTCTGGTAACCATCAGTTTGTTCTCTATAGTTAATCTGTTTTCCAGTTTGTCTGTTTTTTCTTTTGCCCGTTTGTTTTGTTTCTTAAATTACACATATGAGTGAGATCATATGGTATTTGTCTTTCTCCTACTGACTTATTTCACTTAACATTATACTCTCTAGATCCGTCCATGTTGTTGCAAGTGGCAAGAATTCATTCTTTTTTATAGCTGAGTAATATTCCATTGTTTACATGTATATCATTTTGTCTTTATCCATTCATCAGTCAAGGACACTTGGGTTGTTTCCATAATTTGATACTATACCAACCCATATCTAAATGGCCAAAGCTAACCGAGGTGAAATTTGAAGTAATCAAGTGTCCCCTTTGATGATACTTTTTGTGCCCTTTTGCTTCAGGGGCTGAATCTACCATCTGGAATCTAGGATTTTTGCTTCAATCTCTCCTCTACAAAATTTACTTTAGTAAAAGCTTCTAAAGTTAATCATTCATCATGTAAGAGTGCTACAAATGAATGTGCTGTTATCATTTTAAGCCTTTTTGACAACTGTGAAATAAAAAGTTTTGCTTTCTCCTTGGTAAACTGTTAACAATAAGCTGACAGTGCTCCAGTTGGGGAAATTTTTCTGAACTTATATAATATTATCATCATTTAAAACCAGATAACCCAGAAAGAAAACCTCTGAGGGTTTAAATATAATTACATATTAAATATAATTTACACATCTGTGTATATAATAAATTTACATAGATAATAAATATAATTACATTTAATTACATATTCAAATAATACAATAAAATCATACTTTTAAATTTAGCAAGATTTTTAAAACCTTGTAATCATATAATTAAGAGAAATGATAATTTTATAGTGAAAACATTTAAATATGTTCAAAATAATAGAAATATGATTATGCTATGCTTAACAAATTAAATGCTAATTTTTTTTAATTACATGTTTTGGTTTATATTTCCCAGCACTTCTCTTTGTAGTACCCTAAGTTTAGTCAATGATAAAACCCCTTAATACCACTACCTTTCATCTACTGAAATTACTGTAGTAATCTGTACTTTTCTTTAGCCCAGAATTCATTATCTTATACACACAGAGAAATTTTTCTTCAGTCTATAAACATACTCTGATAGGAATGGAAGCAAATTAAATGAACAAGAGATGCTACAGGATTGATTTAGTAATGAGAGAAACACTGATCTGCTGGGGCAGCCCAGGTGACATAATGTTAGAACAGTTCTAAAACTTTACCCTGTGTTGAGCCTATACTAGCTAAAAACAATCACTAAAGTTGGTAGATTTAGCCATGTTAACCTTTTTATTGTGTAGGAATAATGACGAACGTCCATTTTAGAAACCAGAGAAACATCAAAGATCTTTGCAAAACAAATACTTCTTTTCCAACACAAAAAATACTAAACCCACAGCCCTTAAATGTAATGCTTCTATTAATATAAATGTAAAATGTATATAAACATGCTCTGTACACTGTAAAGTGTCATTATACAAAAGTATTGTAAATGTCATAAAGTGGGAAAATAAGGATCAGGGTCAAATCTTAATCCCAAGGGGCATGGTAACCTCAACTCTTAGCAGAAGCAATTACAACTCGGTAATGATAAGATAATGTCGAGGGATTCCTAGATCCCCTAAACCTAGGGACTTAGATTGAATTTATGACCTAATCATTTGTGAATTCCTCTTGTGGCAAAATATGCTAATATAGGTAATATATAGATATCCATGTGTATTGCTTCCAAAGAGATGTTCGTTTTCTTAAGTTGATTTTTCCATAGGATTTCTATTTTCCCCATTAGTCTTAAGTCCATTGTTGTAGACTCTATGTAGAGTGACTATATAATACATCACCCAAACCAGGACACTTTTGCAAAGATAGGAGGTGCTATCAGGCATAAATATATCCTGAGGAGCCTGGGACATGTGGTTACCTTAGCTGTAGAGACGGACAGTATGGCTTCAACCTAATGAACTTCTGCAGCTATCCTTGTATTGAGGTTTTTTAATTTTTAAGCATGAACGACCTAAAACATGTTAATCATCTTTCATTTAGCTTTTTCAGATAGTTCACAACCTTTTAAAATTGTATGTTTAAACAATCAGAGATTTACTTGGACCTATCTATGAATGCTATCTATTCCCAACCTCTTTGGGATCAGTCAAGACAAGTAAAATGTAAAAGGTTATATATGGCACCAAAAATCAATCATTACCGCAAATATTTTTCATTAATTCTATAATTGATCAATAAGCACTATGTTTATTACATTCAAGTCATTACCAAATCATAGTGTATTGTAGGCGACAGAAAAAAAAAAAAAAAACATACAATCAATACACAGCTTGACAAAACTATCCTGGAAGTATCTACAAATAATTGGTAAAGAGGATACCCAAGAATTCTCAAAGGAGGTAAGGTTTAAGCTGAGTCTCAAAAGATAAGTTCATTGAGTTGATAATGACATTTCAATTCTCATGCATAAAAGTATGGAAGAATTCAGAAGTGTGGCATGTTAATGCAAGGAGATCCGAGACTACATCAGTATGACCTAATATAGCTTTTGACTGAACCAAAAGGTAAGTTAAAACTCAACCATGAAAGGCATTGGCCAAGGCTGATGATAAGGATACATATGGAAGATTAAGTTCTAAAGACAGTAAAAAAGGTGAGAATTACAGTTAGTTAAAATTGACCTTGAAAATCACATATACTGTCCATAGAGTACAGTATTCATTTTTTAAAAATATAATCCTATGTGGTGTCCTTGTGCACAGTAAGGCTCGAGATCCACTAAATTTCCTATAGGAAGGACCAAGTAAAATTGACATGCAGAGTATCCAGTCATTCAAATCTTTCTACTTTTAAGATAACTATAAAATCTGCAGGATAGGGAATAATCCTCTGCTTGCTTGCTTGGGTTATCAAATTCTGCTTTAAGATTAAGCCTCTATAACCATAATTCAAGCTAATTTGATTAGATGATGTGACTTCACTGTGTTGATTAGATTCACTTGATACAGATTGTACAGAACACATTCCATATAGAATGTTACAATAAACTAACTATAAACCCAGAATCTATAATTTACCATGAGTTAAATTAAATTTGTCTATCAAAGAGATACCATTTGTATAGCAAAATTTAAACAAATTTAAGTTTTATAAGATTAATTTAACTTATGAATAACTTTTAGATTAAATTATTCTCATGCGAATGCAAAATTTTAATTAAAAAATTGGCATTGAAACCTCTACTTGAAAAATACTGTTAGCGGTTAGTCATCAATGTGCTTGAAAACATGTATTTCTTTGTTTATAGATTTTTCTGTAATATGCTTTTTCACTAATTCAGCCTGACTCTGTCTCTCAAACTGCCCCTCCTACTCTTGTTATATTAATTTAAGTAGGTACTGTTTTAATGTTGTAGGCTTCTCCATTTCTAATTAAGAATGATATTAGGCAAATCAAATTAAAAATAAAGCAGAAGCTGCAAAACTGAGTTAAGATGTAAAGATTGTTAATAAGGTATGAACGCAAATAGATTACCATACTGTGGCTTTTTAAAAGGACTTACTTTAAATGATAGATCACTCATATCATGAGTATTACAAAGATGGGCTATCGTCTACCAAGAGTCATTTTTAATTTTTAAAATTACCTAAAAAATATTTAAACTACTAAAAAAGAATGTAGAATGAATTAGAGTCAGACACTTTCAAAATGAGGAACATAGAGATAAGGTGTTAGAATAAATTATCTATTCTGTCTGTATTATTTAGCGTTATCTTGGTGCTTTTAAATTAATTGTACTGAGCTAATGGAACTATGAAATTAGCCTTATTAAAAAAACCTTGAGATCTAGAGTGAGTAAATATTTATTGAGTGCCTACCGTTTAATGATGCAAGACAAGGCACTGTGCAGAGGGAATATCTTTATACAAGTATTCAAATAATTTGAGGTATTTTTTAAACAAACTTCTCAGTACATTCCATTGGAGGGCTCCATTTTTAAATTTTGTATTTCTCTATATCCCATCTTGTTCTACAAAAGACTTTAAAGTTGCCAATATATGAGGGTACTTTAAGGCATGTTTGAAAGCAATACCGTGAGTCAGTATATATCATATCAACTCCATTAGCATCGTACAAGCAAAAATACTATTGGATTCTGTAGAGAACAAGCTGCTTCTGTCTTTGATGATCAGAGAAGTCTTTAAGGATTTAGTACTATTTGAATCTGGTTTCAAAGGACAAATCAGATTTCAAATAAAGGGAATTGTAATTGCAAAAACAGATTATTTCAGAGTCCAGAAATGGGTTACTTAAAGGAAAGAAGACAGGCAAGCCCATGATGCATTTGAGCAGAGTGGATGCACCTAACTTTTGTTGATGGCTGATTAATTTGTTGGTTGGTTGAGAGAGGGGGGAAATAAGATGTCCCTTCATTGGTCTTTCAAGCACTGAGTTCAAGTAAGGGAAATGATGAAATTAGAAGGAGTCGTGTAGAGAAGACAGGCTTAAAAACCTATCACAGACAGACCAGGGATCAGTATCAGAGCAAGTTATTTAACCCTTGAGAACCTCTATTATTTTGTCTTCTAAAATAAGATTAATAATTGGTTACTACAAAACTTAAATAAGACAGCATATGTAGAACATCTAGCCCTGTAGCTCTGATGTGATTTTTACTATTGGAAAGAAAGAGGGCAATGCAAAATTTTGAGTGTTAATAAAAATGACAATGCTGTTGAGTGCTTACAGCGTGTCAAGCTCTGTTTTAAGTGTTTGGCAAGTATTAATTTACAGGAGGTTGAGGGAGTAGATTTCCCAAGGTCACAGAGCTAGAGCCGGGATTTAGACACCAAAACCAGCTCTAGTGAAGTTGTGACTGCAAAGGCCCTGGAGTCAGGTGCCTACATGTGAATCCTCCTGACAGCACCACTTTCTAGCTGTGTGACATTGTCAAGTAACCATCTTTCTGTGGCCTCAATTTCTTCTTCATGTGGAAAACGGAGTTACTCCTTCTTAAGGGTAAGTCTGTGTTACAGTGAAGCTTTGTTTATCAAAACACACTTTTCTCTCCCCTTGTCATAGTTTGCTGACCACTGGTCTAGCCAACTACCATCTGGGTGACATTTTGAAAATCATTTAACTAATTTTTCTAACTTTACTTTCCCCTTCAACGTCAAAGCATTATTGTGAGGGTAAAAGTAAATGAAGTGTGTAGAAGTGCTTTGTAAATTCAAACTACTATAGATTTTAGACTTTATAGTGTAAAGTTTACAAAATATAAATTGCTCTAATGGAAGATGGCATCCATTTCTATTGAAGAGCCATTGATCCCAGAGTCCCAGTGTCTCAGAATCTCAAGATCCAATGATGTTTGAACTGTTTCCTTCCTAAAATTTACAGGATCTGTGACTAGTCTTTAAAGCTTCCAATAGTGTATTTTTGATCTTTCATATCAAGCCTGTTCTTCCTATTCTGGGTTCTCATGGGCATGTATTCTGGAACTAATAAAGTAGAGACAGTGTCCATTGACACGGAGTTAGTGATACATGCTGAAAATAAATCAATTACAGGAAACCTTTGTCCATCAGAGTTCTCAAGATCCTGATTTGGTTCATTCTTTCAACAAATATTGATTGGGCTTCTATTACAAAGTTAAGCACATCAATGTCCTCGAGATACAAAGATGAATAAGATGAAGCCCCTAGTCTGTGGGAATAGACCTGTCACATGAGCTGTACTATTTCAGAATATGAAACTCTTCTACCTTGGATGGTTCAGTAAGCAAGCAATCTTTGAGCTGGACATTCAAAGATTTTGCTAAGGAGAGAATAAATGTGTGTAGTCATGAAAGGACATGTCATGAGAGGGCCATGATTCAGAAAAGACATTCATTTGCACGCTATCTTTGTAACTTTTATCATGGCTACATACCACATTCTATTATTCATGATTTCTTTTTAAATCAAAACATAGTTTTAAGTTTGAGTAAATTTATTTACAAAGAGTGACGCCTGGGTGGCTCAGTGGTTGAGCATCTGCCTTTGGCTCCGGGTGTGATCCCAGGGTCCTGGGATCAAGTCCTGCATCGGGCTCCCCATGAAAAACCGGCTTCTCATTCTGCCTATGTTTCTGCCTCTCTCTCTGTCTCTCATGAATAGATAAATAAAATCTTTAAAAATATATTTATTTGCAAAGGAAACCTAAGTTTTGTTGGAACAGTGTTCTCGGATATAAACATTAAAATAAATTAATGATTATATAAATAAAATATAGAAATAAATTTTAAAATGTTAATTCTAATGCCATTAAACATTATTTCCTTGACCACCAGTGACATGCATTGTACTTTGGGTAACGTTTGTTACTTTGGGTAACAGCATCTGGAGGACCGGTGAATTCAATGAGGGATTTGAAATTACCTAATAAAATCACAGAATGTTTAGTCTAGAAGGAATCTTAGAAGCCATGTAATCTAATTGCCTACATTTTACTGAGACCAAGGGAGAAAGTATTTTGCCCAAGATGGCAAAGATAAATCTTGAATTGAGAACTTACAACTTCTAATCTAATGTTCTTTCCAGTGCTCCATGGCATTAGATTTAGTTTTCAATACTTAATGACTCTGATAAATAAATTTATAGATCTCCAATTTTAGCATGAGTCATCTAAAAACTTGCTTGGAAAAGAATGCATTCAAGATGCCCTGTTCTTTGGTAATGACATTAATAGCTTTAAAAAACGCTAATGAGATTTCTAATTTCACTCGATACCACTGTTAGCCTAATGCCCAAAGATAAAAGAGTGAATAATGGCCCTTCTAAATAAACATGGCAAACACAAGATGTGTTCATCTCTGCTCTGCCATGAAAACTCCAGCAAAAGAACAGTGAAAGATTATTTAAAAAAAAAAAAAAAAAAAAAAAACGTAGCTTTCCCTCCAAAAAAAAAAAAAAAAGAAAGGAGACAACAGTAGATAGAAGGTAGCGATGAAATTTTGTGACAAGGAAAATAAGAGGATAAGCAGATACTGAATTAGCAGAGTAGAGAGATTGCTAGTATTGAAGTACCAACAAGCCAGGGCATGGGAAAACCAAAGCAAAAATTGAGAGCTCCCAGCACATTGGAATTGAAGGATAGGCTTTGAAGTGGAAGTAAAAGCAGAAGGATCAGTTGAGAGTCTGAATAAGGAGCAATTAGACCCTGCTATCTGTTCCTCAAACCACATAGCCAGACAACTGGCCCTTCTTGGGTAATTAAATCAGCAAGTCCCTGGGCTCGGGACCCCAGGCATAGCTGACAGCCATGCTTAAAAGTGAGCCTAGTGGGCAGGTGAGACCTCCTTCCACTCTCCCCGTACTCCTGGGACAGCCTAAGCAGGTGATGAAGGGATTCGTTTCTGATGAAAGTAACCAGGACCAAAGAAAGAACCTACAAGTACTGACACTTCAGTACCCCTTAATCAAATGAACAGTTAACCCAGTCAATTGTCCTGGAGTAAAGCTGACCAATCCCCCCAGGGCAAAAAGTGCCTCCAGCCCTCACACTGGCTTTGTAATAATTCTCTTTTAACTATGCATGGACAAAGGATCACCAGACATTTTAAGGGCAGCTTTAGCACAAAGAACAGTCAGAAATTAACAGAAATATGATCTGAAATTGAGAGATAAAGGGACTAGAAAAACCTAAGCAAAATTTTATTTAATTATTTCCAAGAGACAGAAGATAATTGTTTTCATTAAATAAAATCAGGTTACCAGGGAAAAAAATTTGAAGAACATTTAAAAATCAATAAAATTGGAAATTATTGAGTAGGAAAATACTTTTTTAAAATCAATGAAAGGTTGGGTGTTGAAAAGAGGAAATAACTCCCAAAAAGCAGAATCAAAAGATATATTATTAGGAAATAAGAATAGAAGAGAAAATATTTTAAAAAGTAGATTTCCCCAGTGAGACTTGTATAGAATTGATCTATTTTAATCATCAAAGAGAAATTTCCCCAAGTAGTTCCTTGGGTATTTTCCATTCACATCATAGATGTTTGCATTAGACTTGCTCCAAATTGGGTTATCAAATCTTTTGATTGAGAACAGAATATTTTAAATGTTTAAAATAGTCAAGTGGCAGCTGAACCATATGAGCATAGTCTCCTATATATGTCACCATCACCTTATTCTTATTCCTGCTTTATCAACTTCAGCCCATTTGGCTCTCGTTGCTTAAACAAGCCTGCTGTGCTGTTCCTGGGGGAACTTTCATTTCCAGAGCTGCTTGATCCAATGAGTAAAGACCTTGGAGATACCGTGTAGAAATTCTTGCAACAATCACCTAATCGCATGGCCACCCAGAGATGCCAGCAGTTTGATCACTGTGTGAGGAAACCAGAGCTGGGCATTAGTAAAAGCACGAAAAACAGATTTGATTCAGGATCTGTTCAAAGGTGGGGGACAGGGGGTCACTTGAGTGCAGAATGAGTATAGACTTGAGTACACAGCATAGACAAGCGGGAATCTAGTGAAGGAAGAAGTCGGGGATGGATTCTCCCTTAAATTGGATTCCACGTGGTAGAGATGGAAGCCCAAGGTCAGGCTTACTCAAAGGAGCCTGACCAAAGTTTGGTCAAGGAGAGATCCTTTGTCATCACCTTAACACAATGGGGTGTTCACTACACTTGTAGTTTTCCCACATCATTTTAGAAACTGAGTTGAGCGCATGGCATTCCAGCCAGCTAAAACCAGTATGCAGGAGCAAGCAGCCTCCCCAGCCTAACCGTCCACACCCCACACCCACTCTGGTGAGCTCTCCTACATTGTGCCTCTCATCCCCCAAACGGAGATGTATGTGTGCACTCCCAAGTGCTGTACGGTAGAGCCTAAGAGCTCAACTTGAAACCAGAGGGTGTGGGTTCAGATTTTGATCCTGCCACTTGGTAGCCATGTAATCTTGAGAAAATTATCTCATCTCCCTCCAACTCAGTTGTTGCCTTTTGTAAATGGAGATAATCATTGTACATGAGGGGTGCCTGGGTGGCTCAGTGGTATCTGCCTTTGGCTCATATCATAATACTGGGGTCCTGGGATCGAATCCCACATCGGGCTCCCCATAGGGAGCCTGCTTCTTCCTCTACCTGTGTCTCTGTCCTTCTCTCTGTGTGTCTCTCATGAATAAATAAAATCTTTAAAAAAAGAAATCGTTGTACATGACCTCATAGAGTTGTGAGGATTCAAGATTTTACATGTAAAGCACTTGGAACAGTGTGTGGTACATGGTAAAACCTATCATTATATATACGATTACTAGTATATATATTCTTTGATGTTTGCTGTTCTGGGGAATATGGGATCTGCCAATCCCCACTCCCCCATGCTCTCGGCCTGAGACTTCTCCATCCATCCGCTCCTCTAAACCCAAACTTGCTCTCTCCCCACCACATAATTCTTTCCTATTTCTCTAGATTAAACCAGTGCCATATTGGAAAATAACAACAACAACAACAACAACAACAACAAAATCTCATAGAATCTTACAAAGAGGGTGAGACAAAACTGAATCTTCCCATCAGTGAAGCAAGCTAATTGTTCTGGATCCTTGGAAAACAAGAAACACTATTTTTAATGGGTACTATATTTTGATGAATATTTTTAAAACACAACATGATTTAGGGAAAAAAATATTAACTCAGGAGTTTTTAATGAAAAACAAACCCTTTGGGATCCCTGGGTGGCACAGCGGTTTGGCATCTGCCTTTGGCCCAGGGCGCGATCCTGGAGACCCGGGATCGAATCCCACATCGGGCTCCCTGCATGGAGCCTGCTTCTCCCTCTGCCTATGTCTCTGCCTCTCTCTCTCTCTGTGTGACTATCATGAATAAATAAATAAAATCTTTAAAAAAAAAAAAAAGAAAAAAGAAAAACAAACCCTTTGCCCCCAACATGCTCATCCTCTTCTTTCCCAAGAGCAAACATTTTTGACACTGAATATCTTTCTTCTTGTCATTGTCTTCCTACTCAACATAATATGCTTATATTAATATCTCTTATTTTTTCCACTTTATGCACCATCTAGTGCTTTTGTGCTGTGGATGAGGATGTAATTCATTTACACTATGTCCATCTCCCCCTCCGCCTCCTCCTAGCATAGTGGCATCACACTTTAGGTGAAATCAGTAAGCCATGGTTACATCACTACAAATACGGAGTGCTGTTTACTACAAAGCAAAGTGGTATATTGTGATTTTTTACCATTTTTTTTTTTTTTTTTTTTTAGAGAGAGAGAGCGTGCACACTTGTGCGGTGCTGGGGAGGGGGCAGAGAGACTGGGAGAGAATCTCAAGCAGACTCCCCGCTGAGGGGCTCCATCCCAGGACCCTGACATCATGACCTGAGCCAAATCAAGAGTCAGACAGTTAACCAACAGCCACCAGCCACCCCTCCTTCTCCATTCTTGTAAAACCCTTTGTTTGCCGGGAATTTCAAATTGATGCTTTATCAGTTCTTCCACTATTTGTCTTTTCCATATTTGAAAGGGTTTGCAAGTTCTGCTTCTTCTTCCAAGAACCAGTAACTCTGAGGAGTTTCCATTTTAAGTGCAGCGTTGTCTGGCATTTTCATCTTCTTGGACTTCTGAATTGTTCCAGAGGGTACCTAGCTGCACTAAGTTTTGTGATTCATCCTTTCCAGTTCTATCCAGGTGCCGTCGTTGCTTCTTCAGTCCATTGTGCATTGGACTGACTTATGATTCTTCATGTCCTGTGGCTAAGGTTTGCTACTGAGCAACGAGAAGAGCGCAGGCTTCAAGTACTTAAATCGACCACTTACCGAATATGTGATCCTAGGCTATGTAATCACCCTGGCCCTTCAATTTGCCACTGTGCATTAAGAAATATATTAGAAAATTCTTCAAGAAATACGCATTTCCTTATTGAGCACATAACATGTCCCTCGGCACTAGTCTAAGCTCTTTACATGCATTTTTCTCATTTAATCCTCATACCAATTCATGAAGTAGATAGTAGCATAATCCTCATTTTACATCTAAGGAATCTGAGGCAAATGGAGTTTATAGAACATGCCTAAGGTCACACAGCAGCAAAAAGGTGGAGCCAGGAACCACACTCAGGAGGAGACTGACTTCCCAGCCCAGACTCTCACCTCTTACAGCGTGCTTCCCCTTAGAACGAAAATGTGTCTTGACAAACTATTCCCCATGATAATAAACCATACGGTTTCTCATAAGCATTCCATGTCCCAGGATTTATCTGTAAAGGCTGGTCAGTCTAATGGAACCTTCTGTTAAAAAACTGATCGGCTGTAACTAGTCTCTAGGCAGAGCCCGAAGCCAGCAAAGCGGAACAGTGGATAGAGTGACTGAGTACATTCCACACAGCAGATGGGACCCCACGGGCTGAGAGCTTCAGTGAGCCTTCTCGCTCCATTATGGCCTCAGCCACCACACCAGTGATGCAGAAAGTTCACGTCACACCTCCAAAAACCTGGCTCTGCAGCCTCCTACCCAGGTCTCTCATTACCAAGAAGCAAGCCTTATCCTCCTCCTTAACCTATCTCCTTGGCTCACCAAAAAGATTGCATGACACTCAACCCCCAAATTACTGGCTCTCTGAATCACCTGAGATGCTTTCCAAGATTGAGGGGACAAACAGATTATAATGTACACACACATCTGTCCTTCTGGACGTCACATCTAGAGACTCAGATTAAATAGGTCAAGGGAAGGGACACATTACACAGTTTTTATAAGCTCCTCAGATGATTCTGATGATCAGCCAGGTGTAGGAACCAGTGCTCCAGGCACCTAGCTCCATGGTCACATTGGAAGCGTCAGCTCTCTGCCCTGCGTGGCTTCTTCTGCAATGCAACGCCGTAATCAGCTGGCCTTACTCCTGTTTCTTTCTTTGCATCTTAGGGTGCCTGTTTAACTGTTGACCTTTATATTTTCTACTTAGATCATCACAGAGCTAAAACCACAAGCGTATTTCTCAGCAGATATTTCATGGACCTTTGATATTTGCCTTTTAAATTGATTCTTTTTATTGGATCTTTTTCCTTCTGTAAATTTTCCATATTAATTCCCATGGAAGTATCCCCAATTCTCATTCTCCACCGTTCACTTTGACCTTTACCTTGACCCCTCGACTCCCCTGGTTTCTGATTCACCATCAGATTTAAGTTCCCTTATCCCTTTGCACATCTGGGACCGTTACAGAGGGACCAGGCCACCAGATGGCCATAGACACATGTTTACTGGGGGGACAAGGAGAATGAGAGAGAGTTAAAGTCACCTAGTTATCTGATCCCCTGCTGCTTGCTTCCAGGCACCAGGCACCAGTGGCTCTGCTTTCTCAGCAGGAAGCTGGCAAATTGCAGAGTGGCAGGAAAGCTGTATGAGAGCCTGGAGTGGGGAGAGGACCAGAGCACAGGTAGAAAAGATGTCATTATCAAAAGACTGATACCTTGCACTTCAAGACTAGAGAAAGAACGGACAAAAATAGATGGAGAGAGAAAGAGAGATCTATTGACCCAGGTTAAGAGTGGCTAAGGGGCTTGTGCCAGGCTGTCAGAAAGTAGGAAATCCATGACCTCGAAAGTAGGATTATTTTCTGTGCTAGAGGTGATGCAGGATTAGGTGTTTGAAACAAAATTCCTCATTTGTAAAATAAACTGGGTCCTGATAGAGCTCAGACTGATGGGATGTGAGTAGGGAGGACACTGAATAAAGAGAGAGCTTTCATGCTTAGGTGGGTGAATATTTTGCTTCCCCCCACAAGGAGTGGCAGCAGCAGGAGGCATTCTGATTTGACTTCGAATCACATTGTTGGTACAATAATTTCATTAGAATACTTTCATTTTGGATGTTTATCAGTTTATACGTGCTTCAAATAAAAGTGCTCAGTGGACTGTGATCACTGCATATCCAATTTCGGTAATCCTGAGTTGGCCAGGCTGTTTAGTTAGCAAGTACCTGACACCTTATTTTCACCTGGAGGACATCTCCGCAGGACAGGAAACACCAGTGCTGGCTGGGAGGGGAGGGGGGCTCCCCTCCCAGATATATTATTGCTTTTTGAAAATGTTACAGAACAAAAACCACAGCTGAACATAAATACCACAAGGAAAAACATGCTCTGCCCCAACCTGAAAACCTTTGGCCTTGCCTGGCAAACTTACTTACCTTCCATTTATGCCTCAAAGTCACCCCACAATAAACTAGTTCATGTTCTCTCTGGGCATTTCTAGCTATTTTTTTTCTATGCTACCACAACAGTTTGAATGACTCTATAACGTACCCTGTTGATCATGATGTATTTTGAATAATTGGGTACATCTATCTCTCAATTACATT
This sequence comes from Canis lupus dingo, assembly GCF_003254725.2. Classification (NCBI taxonomy): domain Eukaryota; kingdom Metazoa; phylum Chordata; class Mammalia; order Carnivora; family Canidae; genus Canis; species Canis lupus. Next base: position 5,136,665 of record NC_064258.1, read on the forward strand.
TTGAGTTTTCTCCCAGGAACTGTGTTTTATTCACCTTCCTAGCCCTTGACGGACAATGTGGTGACAGACAGGGAAGGGAGGGCTTACCAATGAGCAGCGGTAGGCATACTAGAAATAAATATTTCCATAAAATATTTTAATGATGTATAGGCGTGAGGCCCTATCCCGGGATAGGCTTGAAAATCTAGCTCTAAGATTAAACAGGCTGAATATCCAGCGGCGAGATAAAGGTAGAGATTTGTCACGACTCTCAGAATCTTGTCGCTGTGTTACATTTCCACTGGATAGAGGGTAAGAGCTCTGGATTTTGAGTCCGACAGCATGGAATTTACTAGCTCTGAGTCCTTAGGCGAGTCACTAAGGCTCAAAGCTTATCTCTTCCTCTGTATGGTGAAGAAGTTAAGGAAATGAAATAAGCACAGTCCTTGGTATGCAATAAATATTATCGTTGTCATTGTTATTCTGATCCAACCAGATTTGTACAAAAAAGGAAAAATATTATCCTGGAAAAATAAATTATCGATCCCTAGCCCTGCATTATGAATGTCAGAAAATCTTGTATAACGTTGATAAGTAGAGACTAGGTACTAAGCCAAAGCTGTGTGTCTGTGGTCTGCAGTGATGTCTATAAGCATGAATGAGACTGGTGGGGAAAAACCATGGGTAAATAATAATCGCCAAGTTACAGTTCATCATGTACCTGTTAGTATAGAACAAATGGCTTTCCTGAATTTTGTAGACTGAATTGTGTTCACGGAATAGAGCCCTAACCTACCATGTGCTTTGAATTTGATGATGGTGTCCTTAAGAAGAAAATTAAGGTTAAATGAGGTCATATAGGTTGGGCTCTCAACCAATAGGATTGATATCCTTAGAAGAAGAAAAAGAGATACCAGGAAGTCAGGCACACAGAAAAAGAGACCCTGTGAGACCCCAATGAGAAGAGACCTGTTTGCAGACCAAGAAGGGAGACCTCACCAGGACTTCCGGCCAACAGAACTGCAAGGAAATCAATTTCTGTTATTTAAGCCATCCAGTCTGTGGTATGTTGTTACAGCAGCCTGAAAGAATTAATACACTGAGTAATAGTACTCTTTGGTTTCTCACAATATGTTCTCTCTTTCTGGAAGGAGGGATCTGGAGACCACATAGTCTGGTCCTTCATTCCCAGTGGACTCCACCTCCTGTTGTGCATACACAAGTTTTCCTTCTACTCAGGGCCAGAGGGGAAGCTCCCACATCAAAGGCCTTCTCAGTGCTTATCTGCGAGCAAATATTTATGGCAGTTTCTTTTTATCTGTTAAAAACAAAACAAAACAAAACAAAACAAAAAACCCACAACCTTCTTTTTAAGGACACAGGAATAGCAGATGTGAAGTTATGGTTCCAATCCAAAGATGCCACCTCTGATGTCTGAACTTTTTCTAGAACAGACTCCTCCCAGAATTTCCCCAGCCTGGTGCATAGGAGGTCACAAAGTTTGGCTAAATGCTTAACTGAAAACTGAATAGCGTGTCAACTTATCTTATTCACACTCATATGCAGGTATATATACACACACACACACATTAGCTTTAGTTTATGGCACTTATTGGACAGGAGGAACAATAAAGCTAAAAAAGAAAAACAACTAGGGGATAAATTTGCATAAAGTCACTGAAAAATAAAATAAAATCATATCAGGAGCCTGCCCTGAAGTCCTTAAATTCAAATTTGCTAATGAAATTTTCAGTATTACCTTAGAAATACACAGATGTACTTTTTATTTTTATCTCTTTTTTAGCAGGTTCAGTTTTTACTTTCTCCCTTACCTTTAGAAAACGCATCTGTTTGGGATTTCTCCTGTTCCCAAGGCTATAGCTGGAGTGTGGAACTAGCTGATGCATAGAAGGGGCTGCCTTGTGCTTGCACCTCCCCAGGCCTCCATCCCCTGCCCCCAGGCCCCCACCCCCAGACTATTAAATTTGCTGCTGACTGCGCTGACAAAGCAGTCAGGAAGAGTTGGCTGTCTCCAATTTTGCTTTGGTCAAGGAATAGGAAAAAAAAAAAAAAAAAAGGAATGGGATCTGACCCACCTGCCTATTTCCTTTTCTAAAAACACAGAAAACTCACTTTTTCCCAAAGCTTGGGAAAAAGTCTTTCGTTGGAAGACTGAGGGAAAACAAGTCATGAATGTCTTCATATTTTTATAATACTTCAGCTTTCTGGAAACTTGCGTTGATTAGTTATTTGTTTTTTCTGTTTATGTAATAACTAACTAAAACTAATATTTCACTCATTACATTATCATGCATTGTGGAAAACTCAAGATGGGCTTTTTTTTTTTTTTTTTTTTGCATAAAAGTTCAGCAGTGAAACAAAAATACCTCAATGGCAAGCATCTATCACTCTCTAGTTTTCATTTCCTGAATATTTGAGGAGAGAGGAGGGAGGACATGATGACACCTGCCATTACTCCTGTAAAGAGTTCTTCATGGGTTAATTTTGTTCATTTTTTTAAAGATAGTTTTTTTCAGAATTTCTGTTTTGAATATTGCTTTCTACAGCTTCTGATGGCTCAGCTCACACTCGGACCTTCTCCCATTTAAAAAAAGTGAGAATAGAGGTGGTAATTTGGGATACTGTTCTGTACTTAATTCACTTGAATATCACCAATTTAGTGAAGCTTTTAAGAATCCAGAAGAAAAATGGTCTTTTCACAGACCTCTTTATCCAAAAAAAATGAATCTAACTACTACAGATGGAATTATATAACTGCTTGTAAATTTGATCAACAATATTTTTAAAGGATTAAAGTTGATTTCTAAGCCTTAATTAAAGAAGAAGGGAGGACAGATAAACACTTTCACCAAGAAATTACAACCAAATACAAAAATAAGACATTGAAACAAAAATCATTTTTGGCAAGCCACAATATCACAATATGAATAAAAAAATGAAAAGAGAATCAAGTGGGGGGAAAAAAAACTATTTAAAACTACAAGTATGTACCTGGAATAGAGCTATGATTTCCTGTGTATCCTATTGGCAGATATTTGCACATGAAGAAACTGGGAGAATAGAAATGATGTTGAGAAATTTATGTACAAATAACCTTAGAGATGATCTAATTTTTCATTCTCAATCTTCCTAGTAAGGAATAATAAGCAATCCAATATTACAAAGTGAATAACAACTAGTAAGCTAACTAAAATTAGCCAGCATTTTCCTCTCTGGAAATAAGTCCTGGCTGGGAAGTATAACTTGCTTCAGGATTTTCTCCATTTGTGACAGACAGAGAGGCAAAGGATATAGTAATGTTAAAAATTAAGGTTTATATATTTAGTATTTCTTTTTTTCCTTCATTTTTCTTTCATATTTTTTAGCAACCAACTGTCCTTAATCTAGATACAGAAGAGTCAGGTGTCTGCTATGAGTTGAGTTAACCCTTACATGTTTGGTTATATATTAGGGAACTGACAATTTAGACACCATCTCTGGACAGGTAGGAAAAAGACATAAACCAAAAAGACAGATTTTGACATAATTGTTGTGGCCATGACTCCTTCTTCCCATACAAGCATCTTCAAATAGATAAATACTTCTTGGTTTTATTCTTTTATGTCAAGAGTACAGTGTAAATTATTAGAATAAGAAGTAAATTTTGCAAGGTTACAGAAAACCAATTGTGTTACTATACACTTGCAGTGAACAATCCAAAAATGAAATTAAGAAAAAACAATTCCATTTACAATAACATCAGAAGGAATAAAATGCTTAGTAATAAATTTAACAAAAGTAGTGCTGAACTTATACTCTGAAAATTATAAAGCATGATTAAAATTAAAGATATAAATAAATAAAAATATCAATACTCCCTAACCTGATCTACAGATTCCATGCAATCTCTGTCAGAATCCCAGCTGAATTTTTCATAGATATTGACCAACTGATTCTATAATACATGTGGAATTACAAGGGACACAGAATAGCCAAAACAATCTTTAAAAAGAAGAATAAAGTAGGAGAGCTCAGACTTCCTAAATTCAAAACTTACAACAAAGCAACAGTAATCAAGATGGTAAGGTCCTGAATCAAGGACAGACATATAAACCAATGAAATGGAATTGAAAGTCAGAAAAAAAAAAAAAATCAGACACACTGTTGCCAACTGATTTTCAACAAGAATGCCTAGACCACTTAATGAAGAAATAATTCAGTCTTTTCAACATAATGATGTTGGCATGAGTGGTAATCACATGCCAAGGAAAAAAAAGAAGAATAAATTAGATCCTTCTTACACCATAAGCAAAAATAAACTCAAAATAGATCAAAGACCTAAATGTAAGTGCTTAACGTATAAAACTCTTAAGAATAAAACAGGAGGGTAAATCTTCATGACCTCAGATTTGGCAAAGGATTTTCAGACATGACATTAAAAGAATGAGCAACAAAAGATAAAAATATATAATTTTGGTATTGTCAAACTAAAAAGTTTTGTGCTTTAAAGGATGCCATGAAGAGAGTGATAGCACACAGAATGGAGGAAAACATCTGTATGTCATATATCATAAGGGAGGCATACCCATAATATGTAAAGAACTTACAACTCAACAAAAAGAGACAGCAATCAAATTTTCAAAATGGGCAAAGGGGTTGAATAGACATTTCTCCAAGGAAGATATACAAATGACCAACAACCACATGAAAAGATCTCAAAATCTTTAGTCATCAAGGAACTTCAAATCAAAACTACAATGAGATACCACATCACACCCACAAGCATGGTTAGAATCAAAAAGACAGATAATAAACAGGTGATGGCAAACATGCAGAGAAATCAGAACCCTCATACACTACTGGTAGGAATGCAAAATGGTACAGCTGCTTTAGAAAACAATTTGACAATTCCTCAAAAAATTTAACATAAGGTTACCACATGACCTGGCATTTTCACTCTTCGGTATATATCCAAAAGAAATTAAAATACATCTCCGTAAAAACTTGTGCATGAATTACTATAGTAGCATTATTCATAACAGCCAAAAAGTGGCACTAACACAAATATCCATCAACTGACAAATAAAACAAAATGTAGTATATCCATACAACAGGGGATTTTTTTTTAATTTGGCCATAAAAGGGACAAATGTACTGATATGTGGTGCAACACCAATGAACTTCAAAAACATTATGAGATGTAAAAGCAGCCAGTTGTAGAAGTCCACATACTACAAAATTTCATTCATATGAAGTTCCAGAAGAGGGGAATCTGTAAGACAGGAAGTAGTTGCTTACAGCTCAAATGCTTGCTTGGTGTTGGGGGTGTCATGGGAGAAAGAAAAGAGGTAGTTAAAGAGTACAGGGTTTATTTTTGAGGTAATGCAATGGATTTTTTTTTTAAGACTTTATTTCTTTAAGTAATCTCTATCCCCAGTGTGGGGCTTGAACCCATGACCCCCAAGATCAATAGTCACATGCTCTACCAAATGAGCCAGCCAGGCACCCCGTGGCAATTCAATGTTCTAAAATCGATTGTAGTGATAGTTGTACATAACTGTGACTACATGAAAAACCATTGAAATTGTACACTGTAAATGGGTAAATTGTATGGTGTGTGAATTATATCTCAATAAAGGTGCTTTCAAAAAATTTTAAGTGCACCATATCAGTAATCCGGAAAGTAAAGAAAGTTATTCCATAAAATGCCTGATACATTATGCATTTTCATTTAATTTTTCATTGCTCCAGTATTTCCAGAATTGCAGCACAATTATTTTTTTCTAATATGAAACACATCAACATTATCTTTGGTCCCCAGAGCTTGCAGAGAAAAATTGGAACTCCTTAGCTTGGAATTCAGTGATCTTCACAATCTAGCTGTATACTACCACTAGAAAAAAAAAATCGATTTAAAAAGTTATATGAGCACAAGTAAATATTTAAAACCATACAAAAGGATATAAGTGAAAAGTGTAAATCTCCTTCCTATTTCAAATTCCTAGTTTCCCTCCTATAGGAAACCGATTGCCAATTTCCTTGGTATCTTCCCAGGGATGTTTTCTATGGCTCTGTACCCAACCTACTGTGGTCTCTCTCTCCAGGCATATTCCACTCATTTAGCACCTAAGATGGACTATCTTTATTATTAATTATGAGTTCATAGCACCAAAAATCCAGTACCTTCTATGTTGTAGATATCCCAGTAAATATTTGTTGATAGGCAAGATTAGAGGAAACTCCCCCCCCCACCCCAAAAAAAAAATTCTTGGCTTTCTGCTGACAGTAGAGACCTCAACAAGGCAAGAGAGGTAGCACAAGGATAGAAGTAAATGAAGGAAATATTTTCTGGAATGTTTTCACAAATGCAGAGGGACAAAAAAACAAAAAAGCCCAACACACTAACTTCCATTGAGAATAACTAAACTTGCTATTGCGTTTTGGATAAGTTTACATACTGGCTGAGAGTAAATCATACTCCCCACATGGAAATTCATGGTCAAATAATTGTGTTCATGAAATGTTACAATTATACACCCGTAAGCAATACTTTTTTGTCTTGAGGTCCATGGGATGCTTTACCAGATTACAAGTTCATTTCTAACACATAATAGATTTTCTCCTTGTAGCTCAAAACCTAGCAATGAAGACAACAATGAAACAATTGCTCTATTCATATCTCTGTATTTGATTCTTGGTATTGAGAAAAGTCATGTTTTTCTTTAAGTAACTTCTATAACCATTTGCCTTCTTCTCACACCTTCTTTTCACACTTTTTCTAGATATATTCTTTGACTTTTCTGAGTTAGTAATCATTATATTTACTTCCTTTATTTCTACATGTTTTATGAGATTGAATAACAATCTTAGTTTTTTGTACTCTTTCTGTTTTCACTTTGCTTCACTAATTAGGAACTTCTAATTAGGAACTAAGCAGGTATTCCCTTGAAGACCACAAATACAAAATTATGATGGATTCATCTTGCATTATTAAGTAATAATACTATTTTCAGATTGCACTTCAATCTCAAAGATTGGTTTTCCAAGATCCAATCTTTATCTTTCTAGGGTACTATTAATGGTGGCACAGTGCTAACTTGCCTGGACAAAATGCTTGCAAGTGAAACTAATAAACTTCATTAATTAGTGAGGTAGTTGAATGAGCAGGCTGCTTATTAGTGTTTGAATGGTAAGATGTTAAAAACAAACAACGGGGGATCCCTGGGTGGCGCAGCAGTTTGGCGCCTGCCTTTGGCCCAGGGCGCGATCCTGGAGACCCGGAATCGAATCCCACGTCGGGCTCCCGGTGCATGGAGCCTGCTTCTCCCTCTGCCTATGTTTCTGCCCCTCTCTCTGTGTGTGAGTGACTATCATAAATAAAAAAAAAAAAAAAAAAAAAACGGACCACCTAACCATATAGAAAGTTACAGTTGAAATACCCAAGTGATTTATTTAAATGTTTTCAGTTGTAGAATTTCAACTTGCTCCTGTATGTGTTTATTGGTTTGTACTGTTGTTAAAATAATGATATGGTTAAATATTTCATTTCTTCTTTCCAGAAGGCAGTGATTAATTCCACATTTCAAGATTCTTTTCAGCCATGTGCTTTTTTAAAAAAGATTTTATTTATTTATTCATGAGAGACACACATCGAGAAAGGCAGAGACACAGGCAGAGGGAGAAGCAGGCTCCCTGCAAAGAGCCAGATGCGGGACTCGATCCCAGGACCCCGGAATCTGAAGCTGAAGGCAGATGCTCAACCACTGAGCCACCCAGGCATCCCCAAACATGTGCTTTACCTTAATACAATACAGCAAATAGACCAAATTAAAACTTGCCAATCTATTTGCTTTTCAAAAGACTGAAAACATCCCAAATTAATTCTAAATTTTTGTGTATTTTTTATAAGTTTGATGATTGACATTTGAGCTTAAACATGACTTCTATAACCTCATCAATCTGTGTAATATGTTTAACAAAACATACTTAGTAAAATGTTTACTTAAGAGAGACCTTCAGAATGCTAGTTAACAAATGATAGAATGATATCATATATTTGAGTACCTTAATATTTTTTAAATCATGCTCATTACAGACAACAGAATGATCCATTGGTGGAACTCCAACCACAGACCCACAGATGACAAGCTATTTAGTGAACAATTTACTGTGTGTCTCATTACCTTTTCCCCAACCACAGGCATGTTAGTTCATTCTATTAACCTTAATAAGGTTGCCTTTGAAGCTCTTTACTTCTAAGATTTAAATGGGAACTCTGTCATATGTCAGCCTACAACGGAACCTAAATAACCAGACCAATAAAGCAGATGCAATGTGTTAAAGACTTCATCTGCTACAGATGAGTTAGGATGCTTCCTTTTGCTTAAGTGAAGCTATTTATAGCCTGTCGGAAAATGAAAACTTAAGCAAGGAATAGGTTTTTATATCCTCGGAGCACTGATGCTCCTTCATCCTTTCAGGTTAGCGAAGCACATCTCTCTCTAGGGCTGACCTATATAATCCTCAGCCCAGAAAGTTATTCTAAACAGAATAATTTGAAAACCCATGAAGTGTATACACTAAAATTTAAGTCACAAAGAGCTTTCATGTTTCTAACTGAGCCAAGACAATATTAAACAGTTGATTTTGTATGACCAGCATATCCAAAGATTTGGTTCTTTACAAATGGAATAACTGCTTGTTTTGAATGCATTTTACTACTGAATGAAATGAAAGAGTGTTTAGAAGATTCATCATTTTTTGTTCGTTTTATAAAATAATTGGAAAATCCTGAGTCTTAGAAGTTAAGTGATCTTAACATCTAACCCCTCTGACAACTAGCTGCTCAGCCTCTGCTGGAAAACTTTGAGTCACAGAGAACCGAGTGCATCATTATGGAAAAGTCCAAGATTTAAAAATTCTTCCTTATGTTTAATCAAAAGCAGTTCCAGTAACTTATGTTCATTCTACCTCTTGGAGAAACCTAAATCAGTCTAAAGTCAAGGAGTAAATAAAACTATAGGTGAACAACAACAACAAAAAGCATTTCAAACTTGGTTTTCTCGAATCCTTGATTAAGTAGTTCAATCTACGTACAAGAACTTCCCAAGACATATTTACTAGAATTTCATGAAGCAAGGGAAGCCCTAATATGAAGAAAAATATATTTTTGGCATCTGAGAGATCAAAGATATATTTGTGAATACTTTTCCTCTCACTTTTGTGGCCTTTTTTCTATTTCCTTCAATTTTCCCTTTAAATTAAATCTCTTTTCCACTGAAGATGATTTCAGCTAGGTTCCTCTCTGATTAAAGTAAATGACATTGTTATTCCAAAGAGATGTTTGTTAGACTGAGTGAATATCCAATTGGTGAAATGTAGAGAATAGAATATTTTGGTACCTTTTACCACTCTGAGAAACCATTTCCCTCTCCATGTGTCCTAGGTAAGTCACCAGGGGGTAAACTACAGAGCTATTCGCATTGCTTATTAATGCACAGCCACACATTATTTGCTAACGGCTTTGCACCTTACAGGAAATAATGTCTTTAGCACTGAACCCCTAACGCGGGATAGCCTCTACCTCTCTGGGAGGAATTTATCCTCGAGGTCACATAACAAAATGCCTTTCTTTCAAATGACAGTATTAAAATTCAAATTCCGTCTTTGTTTTTGCACTGTGCTGAATCAAACAAAATCTCAGATTACATAATCATGCATGCCCATAGCATCTGAAAACTCCTCCTTTGGGGGGGATGTGATAAATGAGGATTGCATCTGGAACTTGGTTGCCAGAGGTAAAGGCTAAGTGTGAATTTGAATTGGATCCAAAGCCTGATGCTTAGTTGGACATTAAAACTGTCAAGTGGTCTTATAAAATACACCTGGTGCTTGCTTCACCGGGCCAGTGGGCCTTCAAAGTGCACTGATTTCCAAGTTGCATCCCACACTCTTGAGACTACCTAAACATCAAGAGATGTGAAACTGTTGACACAAGAGGCTATAATGTTTGCAATAAAATATTCCATTTGTCTCTTTTTTATCTATGCATTTTTTAAAATTATTTAAATTATAGGGCACTTAAGGATGTTGTTCAGGCAATCAAGTTTTGGACAGGCTTAACATTTAAACTTTTCTAAGAGTTTTAAGGAACCTTACTCTGTGAACTTCCTATAGCTGCATAGATTTATATAACAATGTGTTAAGGGATCCCTGGGTGGCTCAGCAGTTTGGCACCTGCCTTCGGCCCAGGGAATGATCCTGGAGTCCCGGGATCAGGTCCCACGTCCTTGCATGGAGCCTGCTTCTCCCTCTGCCTGTGTCTCTGCCTCTCTTTCTGTGTGTCTCTCATGAATAAATAAATTAAAAATCTTAAAAAAAAAAAAAATGTGTTAAACTTAATGACTAATTGGTTGGCCTTTTTAATTCTTACTTTTTTTAAGAATTTATTTTTGGTGACATGACCCTATTTTATTACGCATTGGTTCTTATGTTCTGTTTTTTTTTTGTTGGTTTTTTTTTTTTTTTTTGGTTCTTATGTTCTAAATAGACATTCTGGGTTCTTTTTTATGAAGGCATAACTTTCTTTCTGCACTGATACTTATAAGCATGTGAACAGTTGCTAATGAGGTTTTCATTGGCAAAGAAGGTAAGAATGAAGAAGTAGTTGCTTTTAGCATCTCTATTTAGAATATGTGGTGACTTGTGATAGATAGGGAACTATATTTTATTGTGCACCCTAGGAAATTCTTCTTAGACTTTCTTGGCCTCAGATTCCCCACTCATAAAATGGATATAGAAGTGTCACATTTTATCAAATCCAAGACACAGCTGATTGTGATATACATCATGTAACTAAGGAGAACAAAATACTATTTAAACTACAACACTGTCTTATCCCTTGGAATTGTTGTTTGATACCTATTAAAAGGTCTGTTTTCAGCCTTATTTAGACCTATTTAATCATATGTGACAGATTTGTCTCTGTGATTTTCCCTGTGCACAATAATTCTCAGAAAGAAGAAAGAAAGAAGAAAGAAAAGGAAGAAAAGAAAAGAAAAGAAAAAAAGAAAAGAAAAGAAAAGAAAGAAAAAGGAAGAAAGAATCCGGGAATCCTGGGATCCAGTCCTACATCAGGCTCTCTGCAGAAGACTACTTCTCCCTCTGCCTAGGTCTCTGCCTCTCTCTGTGTCTCTCATGAATAAATAAATTTTAAAAATCTAAAAAAGAAAAGAAAAGCTATATCCAAACTGTGAATTCACAGGCAATGAAAACTGTTTTCCTACCTACTATGGCTACAATCTTCCATTAATTAGAGACGTTCCTATCATCAGAGATATAGATATGTGGGGAAAAAAATATATCTAAGTCTCTATAAAGTATGGAATTATATTATGATCAATAATCTGATAGACCATTATTTTGTGGTTTGCTTTTGTTCTTAGAGCTATCAAAGTCTCTCAAGTACTATGGACAGAACCACTCTCAAATAAACTTCCCTCTAATTAAGTATACAGGTAAGAGTGGCTTTTAACAGTAATTCCCTGTGAGATTGACCTAGAAGGCACCCAAATGTATAAGCCAGACTATCTTATGTGCTGTCTTTCAACTTATACCACCTCCTGTGACAGGGAACCTTTAAAAAAATGATAGCTCCATTCTGTCAAGCTTTACAGACTTTAGGGCTTTATATAAATCCCATTGAACCTACATATTCTAACTTGATGGCCTCATCCTCGCTGAGTACTGCACTGAACTGCTTCAGTTCAGTCAGTCAGTAGAAGTATCTTTGGAATCGTTCGGTACATGCCTCCATGATTCACTTTCCCTGGCTCAGAATGCAAGGTGTACAGTACCGCAGACTTGATTTCTCCAAATTCAGTAACCTTCCTGGGTCACTCAACCAAATGAGGAAAACATTAGACTGCATAATGTAAAAATAAATCTCATAGGCAGGGATCTTTGAAAAGATTACAAATGTCTAGAGTTCATACTTAAACTCCCTTCGTCTATGTAATGAACACAAACCCAATTTGTTAAAATTCATCACTTTTGTGTTTTCAGAGTAAGAGCGAATTATTACAGAATAAATAAGAAAAGCTAGAGTCTGCTGTTGCCAATAATTGTGTATTCCTGTTCATGAGGATAAAATATAAAACGTATCATTTTAAAAGCAACCTGTTAAAAATTCTGTGAGTTTTCCAAATTTTGAGACATTTAGTGACTTTGTACTTACTATCTGTCCTCAACTTATAGCTTCTCAAATTGATTAAGTCTTCCTTTCAGTGACCTAGCCACACATCATTCCAAGGGGAGCCCTGACAAAGGGACTTTGGATGCCGCCCTGGATTTTCATCCTGAGATGTGCTCCTCTACTGCCCTCTACTGTAAGTATCAATAATTTCTACAAGGCTGCCAGAATGGATACTGTGTTATTCATTAAAAAGCAGAATATCAAGTAAAAGCTCTACTTTGGAAAGAAAAAAATGCAGAGATAAGCTTTAAAAAACAGATAATTTTTCATTATAAATTAACACCAAAAAAGTTGCTGTTTTAAGTCACCATTACTAAAACAGTGTTCCAAAAATATGACAAATCGTGCTAAGCAGAGTTGGCTACATTTGTTGAGGCAGGAGGAAATTATCTCAGGATCGCACATTGGAACTTTTTCCTTCACTCCATGGTAAGTAAATGAGTTAAAACATGAAGTATATAGTAAAGTCCATAAACTGATTTCTCCCAATTTCCTCTTTTTTAAATGTCTCCTTTCCTTACTGAGAAAAGATATTCATTTTTCCTCTTCCATCAAAAGTAAAATGTAATATATGGTCAATTATATTCACTCTTATTTATACTTGTATCAATTTCACTTTAACAAAAGTTGATTCAAATTAAGGCTTTTGTTATTTCATTTTCTTCTGTTCTGCCTTCCTTTCTTCCTGCAAAAAAAAAATATTTGTTGAGCAACTTGTACCTTGTTGAGAGCTGGAATTTGTTCCTATCCTCATGGAACTTACAGTCAATGAGGAGAAAATAGACATTTAGCAAGCAATTGCAAGAATCACTATTTAATTATAATTTTCCAGAACAACATTACAGATCCAGCAAGTAGTATAGATAAAGGCCTCTAATTGTGAGGAACTCTACAAATTGAAGAGAAATTGAAAGGTCAGCATGCTAAAGATATGTGGTATGTGAGGCTGGAGAATGAGGCAAGAGTGGAACATGCGGGATCTTTTAGGACCTGTGAAGTCTTTTGGCCTTCATCTCCAGAGCAGTTGGAAACCATTAGTCATTTTAGGAAGAGGAGGACATAATTAGACTGTGTTGAAGAGAGATAACTGTGCCATCTGGATGGAGCAGTGGGGAGAAGACTGGATGCAGATTCTTTAAGGGGATATTGCCTGAATCCAGTGAAATATTATAGAGGCCTGAAATAAGAAGGAGGCAGTGGATGAGTTGGAGAAATTTTTTAAATACACATAGGAAAGGATTTGGTGTGTGGTTGGAGGAAAGTGCAAAAGGGGGGAAGTTGTGGAATTAGACTAAAAGGAAGAGTATTTCTGAAGTAGAGGAGGCATGCAAATTCATCACTAGGTGTGCTAAGTTTCCTATGTTATTCAAAAACAAAAAACAAGGGGCACCTGGCTGGCTCAGTGGTTGAGTGTCTCCCTTCAGCTCAGATCATGTTCCCAGGTTCCTGGGATCGAGTCCCACATCAGGCTCCCCACAGAGAACCTGCTTCTCCCTCTACCTGTGTTTCTGCTTCTCTGTGTGTGTGTGTGTGTCTCTCTCATGAATAAATAAATCTTAAAAAAAAAAAAAAACCTGCTCCTTTATCTTCTCCCGTGCTCACATGGCAGCACATATGCATACACATAGAAATCCTAACATTTTAAAGTGATTTCAGGCACATTTTAGTTATATGTCAGCTAAGCTGATATAGAAGACACATCCTCCCACCATAAATGTATTGAAATGTTAAATATTTAAATATACAAATATGTGAATATGTATATATGTATTTGTTTTGTGTATGTATGTGCATATGTATATTGTGTATAGATGTACACACACACACACACACACACACATATATATATATGTGCTTGATGATTCAGCTGCTGCTAATAAGGACTCAGACCCTGCTAGAGACCTGACAGTGGGGGACCAGAACACTAACGCACATCTGGGACTCATGTGGAGGGCCTGCGAGAAGTAAACCTTTGCATGATGCCACTTTCACTGATGAACTCAGCCAAGAAAAGCATAAGGAACCTCTGTTGTATTTTATCAGTGTATCAAAGGGAAAGGCAATTAAAAACCAGCTGGGAACAAACTAGCCTGAAATTTCTGCCACACATTGGTGCAAAAACTTTAAACTAAAATTTTAAAGTAAAATCTAATTCATAGATGTTGAAATCCAAAGGATATTTTTATAAGAAAACACAAACTACTGTTTACCTATAACCAAAACTTTTAAACCATATAAGAAACAAATAACAAGGGGATCCCTGGGTGGTGCAGCGGTTTAGCGCCTGCCTTTGGCCCAGGGCGCGATCCTGGAGACCCGGGATCGAATCCCACATCAGGCTCCCGGTGCATGCAGCCTGCTTCTCCCTCTGCCTGCGTCTCTGCCTCTCTCTCTCTCTCTGTGACTATCATAAAAAAATAAAAATTAAAAAAAAAATTTAAAAAAAAAAGAAACAAATAACAAGGTGAAAGAGTCGGTAGATAGAGCCACTAGGAAAATTAAGACTTAAAAATTACAAGTGATTTAACAATCTGAAAAGGACTTAAAATAAGCTTACAATAACTGAAAAAGTGAAAGAAATAATAAATATCATAACAGGACATAATGGTGTGAATAAAACATCAGTTGGATTTGAGAATAAATGAAAAAAACAATTTTGAAAATATCAAAAAATTAAGAGAAAATACCTTCAGAATATGGTTGAGTAGCAAAAATAAATGAATAAATAAATAAATAAATATATAAATATTGAAAAGAGAATTGTTAGACTCTCCAAATAGAAAATAAAAGATTTATTTTCTAGAGACATCTAACCAAAAAAGATCTGAACTCAGGAATAATTGAATTTCAAAGCAAGATGCCTAAAAGAATAGTTCTATAGGTAATGGCTTGTAAGAGGGAAAGTAATGAAATCGATAACCCATTCTATCCTGTGGATCAACAGTAAAAAACTGTCCATAATGGGCACAGAACTTCCAAAGAAGTTTTTGGGATTTAAGTTTTAATTTTCAACTTGATGAAAAGAACGTCCTCCCCTATAGAAGTATGTGGCATAAGATCTGCTGTCTGCATAAACAACCAGAAAACTGCATAAAATATATGAAACAGCAGAAATGTGATGCCTGAAAGAAGAGAAACAAATAAGATGAACCCTATGATTATTTCAGCTTTTTATTCGAAACCAATTTCCACATTACAGCATAGATAGAAAACAAAACAAAATAAGTAAAAACAACTGCCTCACTGAGATGAAAAGACAGTTTCAAAAT
Organism: Canis lupus dingo; assembly: GCF_003254725.2. NCBI lineage: Eukaryota > Metazoa > Chordata > Mammalia > Carnivora > Canidae > Canis > Canis lupus. Next base: position 5,152,166 of record NC_064258.1, read on the forward strand.
TTGGGGAGGTTAAGATGGCTGAGATTTACAGGGAAAAGTACTAAGGAACCATGCAAAAAAAAAAGCTTGAGAGATCTGCATAGAAATCACTTCAAGTCAAAAAAAAAAAAAAATAAGAAAGAAATCACTTCAAGTCTTTGAATTAATTTCTGGTCATGCATTAAGTACGAACTCTACAAGACCAGCCAAAAACAACATCTAGAAAACTATAAACTAAAAACTTCCCAGACTTCATTTTTTTAAAAAGATTGTATTTATTTATTCATGAGAGGCACACAGAGAGAGAAATAGAGAGATAGAGAGAGAAAGAGAGAGAGGCAGAGACACAGGCAGAGGGAGAAGCAGGCTCCATGCAGGGAGCCCGACGTGGGACTCGATCCCAGGTCTCCAGGATCAGGCCCTGGGCTGAAGGCAGTGCTAAACTGCTGAGCCACCCGGGCTGCCCCAAACTTCCTACACTTCAAACAGGGTTGGGAGATATTGGAATTCCTATTAGCCAGAGAAGGACAAACCTGTTAAATACACAGGGAATTCACTAGAGACCTCAAAAGAGTCATGCCTTAGTACTGAGACTCAATTGTCTTAGAGTAAAGACTGCAGTGCCAAAGACGTATTCTAACAAAGGCTGAAGACAACTCTCAGGAGGATGAAAGTAACTTAAAGTAACTTAACTGTCTGCCAAAACAAAGTTCAAGATCTCTAAAGAAAGAAAACAAAATTCACTCAACTATACAAAAATCATAATGTCAAGCATCTAACCAAAAATTGCTAGATATGTAAAGAAGCTGAATTGCTTGACCCATACCCAGGGTTGGGGGGAAGGCTACAGAAAGATCCCCAAATGGCAGAGATGATGATATTAGCAGATAAAGACTCTTAAAAAGCTATTATAATTATACTCAAGACTTTATAGGAATATGGAAGATATTTTAAAAAAATTTTTAAATATCTGTTTTAAAATAAAACAGAACTTCTAGCATTGAAAAATTACAATACCTGAAATGAAATTTCTTAGTGATGTCAGTATCATGGTGGTATAAGATGTCCATCATATTTGTACTTCTCTCTGAACAAAAATTCAGCATCTATCCACAGACAAAAATGCCCTTGAGGGAGCTGTGGGATTCCAGCACCATATAACAAGGAATCCAGGAGGAATCTTGCCTACCCATGCATAGAGTAACAGGTAGACAGACCCCAGCAGCAGTTGTGGACTCTGCAGCCAGCCATTCATGAACCAGCTCCAGCCTCACTCAGCTATGATCTGGAAGCCCCTGGAAAACACTGTCTTAGCTAATCACTCACATCTGAGAGAGCATTTGTAGAAGCACAGGTTTCCAGAGGACAGGATCCAGCACGCCATTAGAGCAAACAAACAAACAAATTTGGACACATGAATTTGGATTGGTAAGAGGAACAGCTTGACTTTACCCACATCATCCCTCTCCTAAGGCAGCACAGCTAAGGGCCCTCACCAAAACCAAAGATCTTACAGGAAAGGAATAACATTAACTTCTATTTCCTCATGATCATAGATGCAAAATCTTTAACAAAATATGAGCAAATTAAATCTAATAATATACACAAAGGATGATACAACATAACCAATTAATGGAGTTAAGATTGATTTGACATTTTAATATCAAGCAAAGTGATTGTCATATTAACTGAATTAAGTAGGAAAACCATATAATTGTAATCTTGTATCATGTAATCATATAATTATATAATCTTAACCAGTGGGGAGAAAAAAGATATTTCACAAAATTAGCTCATTTAGAGTGAAAAATCTCAGCAAACTAAGGAAGAGAAGGGAAATCCCTCACCCTAATAAAGCACATCTATGAAAAACCTACACATAACCTTATAATTAATAATAAAAGACTGAATGATCTATGCCTAAGATTTGAAGCAAGGGAAGGATGTCTATTCCTTTTGAAATTATACTGGAGGCCCTATCCACTGCAATAAAGCCAAAAATAAAGATAAATAAAAGACATACAGATTGAAAAGGAAGAAATAAAACTGTATTGTAGACAAAATAATCAAATTTGCACACATGAGCTGTAAATTCTAAAAAATCTAGAAAAGAGTTAAATGACCAATAAGTAAATTTAACAAGATCACAGGACACAAGACCAATTTAAAAAATAAATTATATTCTGTATACTAACAGGAAACAATTGATATATAACAGTTGATGTATAGATATCCCATAAGTGGCACAACCCTGAAGTATCTGTTTCCCAGCACTCCCAATAGGATGTAGCTCCAATGTCTGATAGAGATACCTAGTTTAGATACCTGGATACCTAGATATCTTCTTGTAGTCCCTTCTTTAATAACTCACCTCTTGATAAGTGCTTCTGTACCTCCAAGTAAGCCATATTTGACCCCCAAATACTGTGGGGGTTATGGATGCCAACCTCCCATGTAGTTGAAAATCCAGATATAACTTTTGACTCCCTAAAATCTTAATTACTAATAGCCTACCATTGAATGGAAGCCTTGCCAATAGCATAAATGTTGATTCTCACGTATTTTTTATGTTATATATATTAAATACTATACTCTTATGATAAAGCAAGCTAGAGAAAAGAAAATGTTAAGAAAATCATGAGAAAATGCATTTACAGTACTATAATATGTTTATAAAAACAAAATCCACACATAAGTGATCCATGTAGTTCAACCTCATATTGTCAAAGGGTCAACTGTAGTTACACCCCAAATCCCTGTCTTAGGTTCTGCTCCTGAGAAACCCAAACCAAACCATGTGGTGATATGGTATGGCCTGACGTTGAGGATATCATTGTGTTGTTGTGTACTTCCTGAGAAGTACAGACAATGGATCCTCTGTGTACAAATAGGCACAGATTATAAATAGGTGAAGTGAGGGATCATAGGCTGTGGGCCAGCAGTGGGGGAGGGGAGAATTGGGGTGTTGGGGCAGCGGGAGAGGAGTGTCTCTGCAGTGTGTGGTACTAGGCTATGCCTGTAGAAACTGTTTTGAATTGATTCCTTTATCAATGCATCATGATTCCTTTATTGATGTAATGTGATAACATCACCTTCAGTTCCCACTGATATTTGCAAGCAGTCAAAAGCCTATGATAACCAATGAAAAAGAGGCGGCAATATCATCTTGACAATCTGTCTACTTTTTCCCTCTTCGTGCTCCTGAGTGAGTGTTACTCCCAAAGGGCAAGTTGTGAGAGAGGAGGATGCTTTTCTCCTGCATTCAAAATTGCTAACCTCACAAGTCTTCATCTGGGAGATGGGAGAGGAAGAAAGTTTTTAATCAAATATGAGATCTAAGTTTTACAGTGGAATAGCCCAGAATTTTAATAACTGAGCCTATTTTAATATCCAGTCTTTAGTCTTATATTGAATTTTAGTATTAAAATATACGTATTTAATACTTAATTAAAATATACTAAAAATACTATAATACTATGTGCTATATATAATTAAAACATATTAATTTAATGCTTAATTAAAATGTACTTATTTTAATACTAAGAGTGACCAAAAAATTATGAATTGGAGTGATGTCCTAAATGAGACTCATATTCACCAGGAGATAGAGACGGGCAAAGGGTGGGTTCTGTGGTTTTAAACAGAGCACAGCTGGCAGTAGTCACCGAAAAATAAACACAGAGAAGTATATAATATGTACTATAATATGTACAGAGAAGTATAAAAATATACAGAGAAGTACATATGAGTATATAATATACATACATAAATGCTGTTTAAGTAGGCTACCTCTATTACCTGAAGTATGCAGATATATTTAACCATTGAAAAAATAAAGCATGAATTTGGGATGCTGCTTCTGAAGGATGGTTGTAAATACATCCAAATCACCTGGATTGCCAGGATTTCTGGGAGTGTGGCCCCCAAAACCTTCATTTTTAAACAAGCTCCTCATGTGAATCTTAAGAACATTACAGTCTGAAAAGTATTGTTCTTCATTTTATTCTGTACCTTGCCTTTTTTGGAGATATTTTCTCCTACTTTATTTTTCTTTTTAAAGATTGTTTTGGCTATTCTGTGTCCTTTGTAATTCCATATGTACTGCAAAATCAGTTTGTCAATTTCTATAGAATATGGTTATCTGCTTCATTTCATTTAATCACTGCATCAGATTGTAGTGTATTATTTAAATTAATATATTCAATCATTCCTCTATTTTGGACACTTTTAACTTTTTGCCATTTTAAACTATGCAACAGTAATATCTGTGTGCATATTTCATCAAAAGGTATGCAAGTACTATTCTCAGGCAGAGTTTTGGAGAGCTGGATCACAAAGTACGTGCATTTAAAATAATGATAGAAATGATCAAATTCACTATCAGAAAAGGAATTACCCACTTACAAAATGTAAATGTGTATGAAAATGCCTATTTCCCCAAGTCCTCTTTAACACTAGATATTATTCGTCTTTTCCATCCTTTAATTTTACAAGTTTTATTGTTTTTGTCTGGATTTCCATAATTATTAGAGAGTTGGGCATCTTTAGTGTATTTATTGGCATTTTTTTTTTCCTTCCATGAACTGCTTTCTTTTTTCTTACTGATTTGCAGAAGCTCTTTTTTTGTTCGGGCCAGTAGGTTTTTGCCTGATTTTATGCTGTATATATTTCTTCCCTATGTACTGTTTTATCTCTGTAGATTGTTTTTGTCTTTATAGAAGCTTGAAATCTCTTAGTCAAATCTGAGTTGACTTCTGAGTTTTATGAGTTACTGAGGAAGACCTTCATGATATAAATATTATTTTTTAAAATCTTTACTCAAAAAAGACTTGACCTTTATATTTAGCTTTTTATTAGAAATTTATCTATGGTATGAAATAGAATTTTATTTTTATTCATTTCCATGTATAGATAATTGCATCAAAGATACTTATTTAACAAGATAGTTATTAACTATATCGCTATATTTTTTGTCTAATGTAAATTGTCACCTTTGTCATAAACTAAATTCCCACACGTGTTTCTGAACTCTGCTTTGTTTTATCAGAGTATCTGTTTCTATGCTCATGCTACCTTTTTATTTTCTATTTTTTTATTATCTTTTTTAAAACTAGGCTCCACACTCAGTGTGAAGCCCAACACAGAGCTTGAACTCATGACCCTGAGATCAAGACCTGAGCTGAGATCAAGAATCGGAGCCACTTAGGCATCTGACCATTGTGCTACCTTTTAAAAATTATTGTGATGACACGTATTTTTCTTTACCTACTCATAAAAGTCTCTTCCTATTGACCTTCTTTAAAAAAAGAGTTATTAGGGTGTCTGGATGGCTCAGTCAGTAAAGCATCCAACTCTTGATTTCGGCTCAGGTCACAATCTCAGGGTTGTGAGATCAGTCCCCACCCTTCATCTGGCTCAGCGCTGCTTCAGATTCTTTCTCTCCCTCTCTCCCTGCCCCTCCTCAAACAAAACAAAACAAAACAAAACAAAACAAGTTATTCCTTTTCTGACATACTTACAAACCAGTTTGTAAAATTCCATAAAAATCTTGTTGGGATTTTGGAAAGGTATTGCATTATTTTTATTAGATTTATTTGGAGATTTTTTTTCTTTTTAGTGATAATGAGTCTTTTCAATTAAGAACATGTATGTCTTACTATTTAGAACAAAATCTTTTACTGAAAACAGGATAAGTTTTCAACATTTTTTTTTTTTGCAGGCCTCCAAAATTCTATAATTTATTGATAGAAAAACACGTAATCATCAAGACTATGATTTATAGGGTAAGGCTTTTAAATACTGAATAGTGGCAGGCTATGACGTGCAAAATATGCCACTGTGCATAAGGAATATTTTGAATGAAAAGCACTTGAAAACCAGCAGGTTCAAGAAGTGAACTCTGACCTCTCTTTGTCTTCCTGAAAGCAAGAGATAAAACTCCCTGGTGAAAGCTGCCCTCTGTATTGGGAGGAAAGAAACATTCTTTTTTTTTTTTCTTTAAACATTTTTTTTATTTATGATAGTCATACAGAGAGAGAGAGAGAGAGGCAGAGACACAACAGGCAGAGGGAGAAGCAGGCTCCATGCACCAGGAGCCCGATGTGGGATTCAGATCCCCGGTCTCCAGGATCGCGTCCTGGGCCAAAGGCAGGCGCCAAACCGCCACCCAGGGATGGCGCTGGGCGCTGCGCCACCCAGGGATCCCCTGGAAAGAAACATTCTTACCACCAGAGACCCAGAGTGGAGGCAGAGAGGATTCTGTACAAAGGGACCTTGTTAAAAGAGTTTATCTTCTGTTAGCCTCCTCAATACATTTTACTTACTTTTCCACATTGTCTTTCTTTGTTTAACCTAGTTTGAAGGCATTTGGATTTTACCACTTCTTTGGGTTTTCATTTACTTATGAGGGCTCCTATGTTACATAAAACTTCTATTAAATAACTCTGTATGCTGGTCCCCTGTTAATCTGTGTTACGTTAATTTAATTCTCAGGCGCAGCTGGTGATCCTAAAGAGGAAACAGGTGAAGTTTTGTCGTTGCCCACATTTATACAGCTATTCAGTACATTTGTATCATCCCTTTTAAATTCATTTCCCTCCCCCTCCAGGAGTCCTCCTGCATCTCAGTAAATAAAATTACCATATACCTCATTGCAAAAGCCAAAACTGCAGGACTCAAATCTCTCATACCACATGTTTGATGCATGACCAGGAAGAGCTGATTCTTACCCCAAAATACATCCCAAATCCCTGTACTTTTGTGCTTCTCTACTGCGATCACTATAGGACAGTCATCATTTCTTAGGTGATGTGTCAATTCAGACTAAGGTTGGATAGTGTATAACCAAAGGTTGACAGAGTGGGGGAACTAGATAACAATGGCTTAACTCGACAGAAACTTATTGCTCTTTCACAAATATAATGGTGTTTGAGACAAGGTAAGAGTTTGTTCCCTTTCACTACTGAAAGCCAGATTATTAATTCCTGAAACAAGAATGTTTTCTTTTATGCAAGTGGCTTCCAACATGCCTGGGAGTTCATGGAGTGGCCAGGTTTTCCTAAAGCCTTTTATGCATTTAAGTATTATCCATTGGTTAAATAAATAATATGTCTAGCTCATACTTATTCTATGGCATAATAGACATTTTTTACTGATATGCCAATCTTTTTGTGGTTAATAAATCCTACACAAATATATGTATATACACACATACATATTATGTATATATGATATGTATGAATTGTACATATATGAAATTATACATATATAAATTATGTGTATATATACATACACACAATAATGCATATATATATATAGAGAGAGAGAGAAAGAGAGAGAGAGATCGAGAAAGATGGGGAGGGAGAGAGGCAGAGAGAGAGCTTACTATGCACCATATACTGTTTTTGGCCCTGAGAATATAGCAGTAAACAGATTAGGCCAAGTCCCTGCCTTTTCATGGAAAACAAGGTCAATAAACAAATGAAGGAGTGTTCTAAAGAAGAAAAACCATGAGCTAAGAGAGTAATTGGGGGAAGTAATTTTAGATAGGAAAATCAAAGGCTCTTTGAAGAGGTGACATTTGAGCTTGAAATGGGGCAATTATGTGAAGAATTTGGCAGGACAGGAAGGCAAACATTCCAGAAGGAAAATGAAATAGAAAGGACTTGCTCTGCATAAAAATCATGACAGGAACAAGTTTGGCAGGATCTTCATATGTAAGGGGAAGAAATGCTAGAAGATAAATTGCAGATAAGCAAAGGCCAGATTATTCAGGGCCTTTTCAGTTTGGATTTTATTCTTAAATCAACTGATGAGTTTTAAGCAAGCAGGGACATGATCTGTTTTACAGTTTAGAAGAATTTTGGCTACTCTGTGGGCACCAGAGTATAGATAAGCAGGTAGGTAGAAGAGGAAAAACAGACAGTGGTTATTATGGGGTCTGGATAAGTCACATCCAGGGATGGCTAGCTTGCTCTCAACGTTAGATCTTTCTCTGTTTAGCAATAGTACCTGTCATTTTTTTTTTTTTTAAAGATTTCATTTATTTATTCATGAGAGACACAGACAGAGGGAGAAGCAGGCTCCATGCAGGGATCCTGATGTGGGACTTGATCCTGGGACTCCAGGATCAAGCCCTGGGCTGACAGCAGGTGCTAAACCACTGAGCCACCCAGGGATCCCCACAATAGTACCCATTTTTATCAGCTCTATTGCACCCCACTGAAAAGACTGCATTTTCCAGCCTCCCCTAAAGCTAGACCGGCCACATGATTAAATGCTGGCCAACCAGATTTGACCAAAGTATTGTGTGAGACTTGCAGGAAGCCTCTAAGGATGTTGAACTTCACCTGAGCCTGTGCTCCAGTAAGACGATGATGACTAAGAAATTCCCTCACCTTCTTGTTTGCTGAACACCTCCCCACTACCTTTTTGTGTTCCAGGAAAAGGATTACTTCATTTCTCTCCTCATAAGACTTAGATAAGACTCCCATAAGGCTCTCAGATGATTTCTTTGTGTTTATCTAAACCCCTGAGGAGGCCACAGTTCCTGCAAGTCCCTGTTTTTTGAGATAGAATTGACTACATAACACATTGGTTTCAGATGTATCCAACATTTCATTCTTTGTCTCATGAATGATTAGCTGATATTAGAAGTCTTTGCAGGGAAAGAGCTAAACACAGAGATAAGCATTTCCTGTTCAGCTGACTGAGATTTCCCCTAATTGCAAAAAGGTCCCAGGCCTACATCATCCCACCTAAGACTTATCTATGTCTCCCTAGAAATCAAAGGCAAAATTACACTGTGATGACACCTGGATCTTAGGATCTAAGATATGCTCATTATTACAATAGCCTGAAAATTATCTCCTTAATTGTCTGGTGCATTTTGTCTTTCGCATCTTTTTATAAGGCAGACAATGTATCTTCTTTGCCCTTCTTCCTTCCTAGTACTTGAAATGTATAAGGTGAAGGCTGGAGCTCAGGCAGCCTTCTTGGACACACAAGGTGGCATACATTTAAAATGAACCATATCGGGCAGCCCGGGTACCTCAGTGGTTTAGCGTTGCCTTTGGCCCAAGTTGTGACCCCAGAGTCCCCGGTGGAGGCCCACCTCGGGCTCCCTGCATGGAGCCTGCTTCTCCCTTTGCCTGTGTCTCTGCCTCTGTCTCTCTCTCTCTGTGTGTGTGTCTCTCAGGAATAAATAAATAAAATATCTTTTTAAAAACTAAATGAACCATACTATATCAGACTGTGGCAAGGCTATATAAAAGAAGCATAAAAACGTAATGAAATTATAAGCAAAATGATTGTGAGGGATTTGAGTGAATATCAAGGAAGACTTTTGAGATATTATACTTTAGATAGGTCTTAAAACAATAAGCATTTTTATTGATGGATGAGCCAAAATGACAAGCATGATAGAACCTGGATCCAAATTGACCTTAACAGGTTGGAATAAGTGATCAAAAGAATGAAATAGGCAACTGGCTGGATTTATGGACTGAAAGAAAAGGCAAATTGGGGTGTCTAGGTGGCTCAGTTGGTTGAGTGGCCTCTTGATTTTGGCTCAGGTCATGATCTCAAGGTGGAGAGATTAAGCCCTGCATAGGACTTTGCACTCAGGAGGGTATCTGCTTGAGATTCTCTCTCTCCCCCTCTGCCCCTCCTCTCCTCTCTCTCATTCTTGTTCTCGCTCAAAATAAATAAATAAATATTTTTTAAGGCAAATTAAAGTTATTTATCAAGGAATCCAGAAGAATCAGGGTGTTGGAGAAAGAAACGGAGAGACTCTGGGAGGAGCAATAAATGATTTCAGTTTAGCCACTTGAATCAGAGGTAATGGTCAAATATTTAAGTGGAAACATCCCGAAGGTAGTTAGAAATGCTGCATGAGCTGTCATAGTGAGCTCAGAACAGGTATGCATTTTGAAGTTGAGAGTAGATGTAGATGAGCTGATGGAAGCTGCCTAGAGATGGAAACTCCAAGACCACTCCAGGCAGCTGTAGAAAGAATAACTGTTGCAGCAGAGGGGAGTTGGCACCTTGGCTCATAGCCTCCTATAGATTTTCCCCCACCAGTTGTGTGGAGCCACACTGTTCTGCAAGACTTTAAAAGATGTGCCAAGAAAAAAGTGTTACTTGTTCCAGTGTCTTTGAGACATTCTGTGTTTGGAGATAAACAGCTTTTCCTGGTCTTCATGAGATGTTTAAAGATGGATAATGTGTTATAATTCTCAAAGGAGTTTAGTAATAGTGTGCTGTGTTTTCAGAAGTTACTGCACTGCAGAAAATTTTTATTATAGAATCTTTTGGAACAATATACCATATATTTTGAACTTTATCAGCTCAAGAAAATGAGGGCAGAGTGGAAGATAATTGGGAAGGAAGATAAAGAGCCATCTTTGTGTCCTGGAGAAAACCACATAACCTGCTACTAACAGGAATTCTTTGTTAGAATCCATTGAAAATTTGGTTGAAGCGATGGAATCTCTACTCTGAAAATTGTACCATGTTTGTATGTGTGGTGTCTTCTTTGGAAGCCCCGAACATGCCAGTGATTAAGAATAATGACTCATAAAAAATAGAAGAATGACTCATTAATTTTCTTTTATATACATTTTTACAAACTTAATTTTTTTAATATGCTGCAAAATATTAATACATAAAATACAAAATATGAAATCAAAAGTTATATTTCCCTCAGCCTGAGGTCTCCTATGTACTTTATCTCTTTTTCTCAGAGATCACTTTTTTTTTAAAGATTTATTTCTTTATTTGAGAGAGAGAGAGAGCACTAGAGGGAGTGAGCCGGAGTGAGAGGGAAGGGTAGAGCGAGAGGGAAAAGCAGGCTCTCCACTGAGCAGGAAGCCTGACATGGGGCTCAATCCCAGGACCCTGCGATCACGACCTGAACTGAAGGCAGACGTTTAACCAACTGAGCCACCCAGGTGTCCCTCAGAGATCACTTTTTTCTTTCTATGGATATCCAAATGCATTTTAAAATATAAGTGGGATTGTTCTGCCATTTGCATTTAAAAAATTTACTCTGTCATGAGTATTTTTCCACGTGACGGCATATTGATTTTGCTTATTTAAAAAAAATTCCTGGTACGATATAATTTTCTATTCCCTTGTCACCACTCTTTATTAATCCATTTGACAAATCTTTATTGAGTCTCTGTTATGGGTGTGGTATCCTGTTGGCTGGAGAATAGCAATGAACAAAACAGATATGGTTCCAACTCTTAGGGAGCTAGTAGAAGACAAATGATAAAGAAATAAACAGGTAAGTTAAACAACTACAGATTGTGAGGATAGCTATGCAAGAAAACAATCCTAGATGAGAGAAGGAGTGACTGGGGAAGAAAGATCTATACCAAGTCTTGATGAATGAGCCAGCTGTGAGAAGAACTGGAGAAGGGGCATCTCAGGCTTTTGCAAACAAGTACATTATGAGCATTCAGTTAGTACTCATCGATGGCTTGCTCTTTGCCAGCAACTCAGCTAGAGTATGAGGATGCAAAGGTGAACTATTAAAATTCGGTCCTTGTTGTGTTGGAGCCTGTATTTTAGGGTAATGAATTAAGATATAAAAGACCTTAGCACAATGACTATAACAAAATAATTGTTCAATAAATGTAAATTTGTTTTATTATTTAAAAGTTTGCAATCTGGAGACACATGGGTGGCTCAGTGGTTGAGCATCTACCTTTGGCTCAGGGCGCGATCCCAGGATCCTGGGATCCACTCCTGCATTGGGGCTCCCTACAGGGAGCCTGCTTCTCCCTCTGCCTGTGCCTGTGACTCTGCCTCTCTGTCTCTCTCATGAATGAATGAATAAAATAATTAATTACATATTTTTTAAAAAAATAAATAAATGTTTGCAATCTGATAAATTTATCTCACTGTTCAAATTGGCTTTTCCAAATGCTACCAATGTTATGATAAAGGAAATGTTCAACTTTTATCGTTTGTGGGCCTTATTCCTGCGCTCCCACAGAAATTATATTTTAACATTTACTAAGGTCAAAATGAGTCTGCAGAACCCCAAAGCATGGGTTCTATCTGCATCCCAGGCATGCATTGTACATCTGCTTTGTTAAAGCCTTAAGAAAGCATTTTGAACATAAAAATTAAGAAAAAGGAAGAAACTTACCTGGTTCCTGTAAGGTTCAAGTCCTATAGCCCTGCATATACTAGAAACTTACGATAAGGTCTACAACTTTCTTTTCTTTCTTTTTTTTTTTTTAAGATTTTATTTATTCATGAGAGATGAGAGAGAGAGAGAGAGAGAGGCAGGCAGAGACACAGGCAGAGGAAGAAGCAGGCTCCATGCAGGGAGCCCGACGTGGGACTCGGTCCTGGGACCCGATCCTGGGACTCCAGAATCATGCCCCAGGCTTAAGGCAGGTGCTAAACCGCTGAGCCACCCAGGGACCCCCCAGTCTACAACTTTCTGATATGTCCTTTGTCTAATGATTTGTAACTTTTTATGTTAAAAAATGTATATAACCCCATAGCAAATGTTCCTTTGCCAGAGAAGTCTCGTGTAAAGATTGTGTATCCAGGGCAGCTGCCCTGACTTGGGCTCAAATTAATCTCCTTTCTTTTAGAAATTCTAAAAGGTTTATTCATTTTGTGTCAACAGTTGTGTTTTTCACATGTTTATTTGCCATTTGAATATTTTCTGTAACTTTCCTGTATATATCCTTGGTCATTATTTTATTCTTTTATTTACCTTTTTTTCCCCTAAGATTTTATTTATTTTATTCATGAGAGACATACAGAGAGAGAGAGAAAGGCAGAGACACAGGCAGAGGGAGAAACAGGCTCCATGCAGGGAGCCTGATGTGGGACTCCATCCCGGGTCTCCAGCATCACACCCTGGGCGGAAGGCAGCGCTAAACCTCTGAGCAACCCGGGCTGCCCATATTGTTTTGTTTACCTTTTACTGATGGATTTATAGTTCTTCATAAGATCTAGATAGAACAACCACTTGTCTGTTATATATGCAAATATTCTCCCTTCACCTCCAGTTTGTTGTCTTTCTAGTTTCACTGGTAGCATCTTTAAATATGTGGACTTTTGAAATTTATTCTAGTTAAGTATTTCAATTTTCTTCTTAACAATTTTGGGAGGCACTTGGGTCTAGGTTATGCATAAAAACTTTGCAAAGGTGTATGCTACAGTTATAAACAGTGATGTCATCAAGATGTACATGGAGTACCATATTCATGGAGCAGGATAAATATTTGCTGCAAATCGATATGTGCTAGCACCGGGCCAGGTGCTTATCTATCACTTGATCTCTAAAGAACTCTTCCTAAGTAGGCAACATTGTTTCTCTCTTATACCTGAGGAAACTGAAGTTTCAATGTCCCACAGCTAGTAGGTGACATAGTTGAAATGGCCTGTGTGCCTCAACTATGATTGCACATTCATGGTATTTAATTAGCAGTTTGGTTTGAAACTGTGTATGAGATAACGTGTACATTTGGCTTAAGAGGCAAATAGGAAAAACACCTGGAAATTCTATTTATCTGGTAGCTAAAAAAATGAAGGAATATAGACAATAGCGTACTCTTCTATAACTGGATTGATGAACCCTGGGTATTGTGAGATAAACGGTCAGATATTAAAGCAGTTAAAACATTTCATTTAGGAACTACCAATAGTAGAAGAAACAGCTGAGCTCCATTCTGATTTGTGCAGAAGTGATTTGGATGTGTTAAAGGGGGAATAAGGGAGGGAGAAGATGAGGACCTAGTAGGGTCAGAGAACGAAGAATGACACAGGGTAAGTCAGCGTCAGTGTGATTAGGACAGCTCTGCTGTCCAGAAGTAGGGATTCTATCCCCCCGTAGAGACTGGGAAACAGAAGCTCTATCCTTCCTGCTGATTATATTCCAAAGAAAGGGTTTCAGGTGCTAGAAAGAGAGAGTGCATTAAGAGAGAGAAATAAGTACTTCTGAGTTGTTAGAGATACATGTCTCAATTGTAAGCCCTTTGAGAGGTCAGGGCCTATCATCAGGTGTTGGCTAGAACAAACACTAATTTTGGCAGCTGTGAAGATGGGAACAAAGGACTCCAATAATTCGAAAGTAATACCTAACAGACAGGATGGGTTCCCTGATGTCACGGGAGGAAACGCTAACAATTTAAACAGGCAGAATGACCATGAAGAATGAAACCAGTCACCCAGCCTCAAGTGACAAGCTTGCACAAAATTCAGCAAAATTTGCAAAAAGACTCCTGCAACACTTTGTGTCATGCTCTCCAAGGGCTGCCACATCCTGAAACTGCCACCAGAAATTATCAAACTGTATCCTGCTTGCCATTCTGCTCTTGAAACTAGTAGTTGGGGACTTAAGTCTGACCAGGTTCCATAAAAAGCACAAAATTTGAGTGTTTTGCCTAATTCTTCCCTTTCAGAGCATCCTCTTAGTTTGTAGCTGAAGGTTGCATTTCCCTGTTTGCAAACTGCATGATAATACAACCTTTCCTTGCCTTTGACCAAATCCACATATTCCAGGATTTTTTGTTGACAAGCTTTCTCAGGCAGGCATTTTATGGGGGTGAGAGGAACAGCACTGGGGTCAACCAAGCAACAGGCCTGGTGCAACTAGAAGCCATATTGGAAGTTGGTCAGGTGTGTTAGTCTCACAGAGGTCTCCAGGAGCTTTTGTGTGCTTGAGAGATGTGCAGTTCTCACTAGATCTTGGAGCCATGATTTATGAGCGACATTAAATATAGAGATTGGAACTAGGGTGGTCAAGTCTAAAAATCACATCACATTAGAACCTTGAGAAAATTCAGCTTAGCCTAGAAAAGGTAAAGCCTAGGTAGTTGTCACAAGCATGCTGTGGAGGTGCACACATGAGTCCTGTCTTTCCACAGTGTCAGCTTTATTTAGTCATAAAGCAAGGTTGACATAATTGTAAAGCAGTTTCAGGATTTCAAACTCAATGACTTTTTGCCACGTTTACCTTAGCTTCCCATATATCATACCTAAGCAAAGCTAAGACAACAAAGTCACCCAACAAACAAGCTACAATAAGGGGTAGGAAGTTAATGAACCAAAATCAAAGTCTGTCTGGGAGTGTGCAGTTGAGATAAGGACTCACTCCAGTCAGAGCGAGCCCCTTGGCATGTGCTGCTTGTTATGTTCAAGCCATGGAGAATCTCTGTTCAGAGATCCATAGGGCCGAGCCTTTGTTGGCAAGTGCCTTTTTGATGTGATCAGTGGTGAAAGGATCATTATCTAGAAAGTCTGACAGTTTCTTGCAAAGGTCCTCACTTCTTAAAGTTTAATCAGACTTGAGCCTTCACAGATCTCCTTTGGGTTTGCTGATTATGAGTCCTGGGTATCCTCAGCTTGTACTATTTTCCATAATATCTGGTCTTTGCGACAACATCCTTGGCTGCAAAAATCACTGCTTAAAATAGGTCACTGACATGAGTGACTCTATCTTGCTTTGTGCTCTCTTCAGTACATTTAGGATGATTATGAGCACCAGGGATCCCTCTAACATGTGGTATTCCTGGGAGGTGGGGGGGGGGGGGAACAATGACAGATACAGGGAGGGGATTTTTGCTTACCTTAAGAAATTTTCTGGTGATTAGGGTTGCTCAATTTTGGAAAAGGCTGCATGGCAACAGAATGAGCTCTCCATCCTGGGAGTGTTAAGGAACAAATGCAACCTCATTTGTTGGGTTGCTTAAAATTTGTTTGGGTAGCTTAAAATTTCTTCCGTCTAAAGCTTGACTGACCTTGGGGCACCTGGGTGGCTCAGGCTGTTAAGCGTCCAATCCTTGATTTCAGCTCTCAGGGTCCTGGGATAAGCCCCCAGTTCTTCTTAAGCTCAGTGGGGCATCTGCTTGAGGATTCTCTCTCTCTCTCTCTCTCCTTCTGCCCCTCCCCATGCTTTCATGCTGTGGTTTCTCTCAAACAAATAAATCTTAAAACAAAACAACAACAAAAAAACTCAAAAAACTTGATTGACCTGGAAGATAAAACAGCAAGTTATGTTGTCAGCCCAATGCATTTCCTCGGGAATGGCAAGGCACTGCAATTCAGGACCTGCAAGCTACGGCAAGACCCTAGGCAAGTCCAACAAACGGGAGGACCCCATTATTTCAGCTAGAAGGAGGCTGCTTTGAAGGGATAGTTGCAGAAAAGCAAGGTTCAGGGTGATGAGGGTTTCTCATTGGCCCGGTTTGCAGGGGTTGCTCAAGGACGCCACCAACATCTTGTCCCGTTGGGGCCTGTTGCTTCCTTCTTCTGGAAGCTTCTCCCGTTGGGGTCTCTAATCAGTCCTTCCTCTAACTGGCAGGCGAGCGGTCCACGTTAGGGAGGTTTCCCTTTCACTACTTTCCGACAACTTTTCCTGATTCGGTGCACCAGGGAGGGAGCAGGGGCTGGGCTGGCGCAGGCGGGCTGGGCAAGGATGCAGCAGGCAGGCGGGGGAAGCAGGGGGAGCGGGGAGGGGCCCGGGAGCACGCGCCCCGGGGGGACGGCAAGTGTGCTAGGCGGCGAAGCCGGGCTGAGCGCCGCGGAGGGCAGCGGTCCACCAGAGAGCCCGGGCGGCACGAAGCCGGACGAAGCGGGCGGGCGGGCGGGCGGGCGGGACGCCTCAGCGCGGCGGGGGCGGGAGCGCGTGCGCGTGCGCGGCGGGGGCGCGCCGCTCCGGAAGGGGGCGGGGCCGCCTCGCGCGCCGTTCCTGAAGCCTGCGAGCGTCTGCCGCGCGCCGCCGAGGCTCCTCAGCTGAGCTCGGAGCGGTCGATCGCGCTCCGCTCGCCGCCGGCTCCACCCGCCGCTGTGTAAGTGCGGCCTCCGCTCGGCGAGCCGCCCGCGTCCTGGGCGCGTCCTGGGCGCGCGGGGGGCGGGGCTCCGCGGTCCCCGGATGCTGGCGGTGCGCGCGGGGCGGGAGGAGGGGCGGCCCCCGGGCGTCGCGCCCCCGGTCGTGGCTCCTCCCCGCCGAGCGGGTCCGCCTCCGCCTCCGCCTCCGCCTCCCGGTGGGGGCAGCTCCGCCCGGAAGCGGCCGGCGTTCCGGAGAGTCGGCGCGCGCTTAGTTAAGAGCGGGGGCGGCTTCTAACGCGGCGTTTCTGTTTCCTTAAGGCCGAGCCCCGCAGCCCGGCATGGAGCATGCTTTTACCCCGTTGGAGCCCCTGCTTCCTACCGGTACTGTACCTTTCCCCGCACCCCGGGGCCCCTGGCCGGCCCCCTCGTCGCAGCCCCGAGAGGTCGGACGCAGAAAGTGTTCCCGTCGGCCACTGGTTCCCGAGTTCTGAGCCCCGAGGCCGACTCCCCGACCTCCTGCCTCAGTCCCCCCCCCCCCCCCCGTAATAAAAACCAAAAACCAAAAACCAAAGCGGGGGCTACACCGTCGTCCTGGCCGCACGGAGCGGCTCGGTTTCCCTGCCGGGCTGCCCTGGAGGAGCGCGAGCGCCCCCTGCGGCGGGAGCCCGTGGGCCGCGAGCCCTGCGACTAGGCTCATCCGCATCGCCTGCCCCGCCGAGTCGTAGACCCCGAGCTCATCCCGCCGGTGGTGCGTGGCCCTACAAGTCGCCCGAGGGCCGCAGAACTCGCCTCAGGGTTGTCACTGCCTTAGAGCTGCAGGCCGCCCTCCCCTGGGGCGCAGGCGGGAGGTGCATTTGCGAAGCTAGCGTTCCTTGTCGTGTGTAGTCACGGACCCACGGGATAACCTCTTAGTACTGTGTTTCCTCACCAGCTTTTCTTTGCAGTGTAGAACTTGTGTTTTATCAGTTTGCAAACTTCTTTAAAAAAAAAGAGAGAGATTTTTATTTATTTACTCACGAGAGACACGCAGAGGCAGAGACCTAGGCGGAGGGAGAAGCAGGCTTCTTGGAAGGAGCCCCTAAGCGGGAGCTTGATCCCAGGACCCCGGGAATCCTGCCTTGAGCGAAAAGCAGTCGCTCAACCACCGAGCCACCCGGGCATCCCTCAGTTCGTAAATTTAAACGGAAGGCATAATCCGATGTTTAAGGTTTCCCATAAACACGTGAATAAACGGGTCTGGCGAGGGTATCTGGGGTTTGATGGGGTTTGATGTGGGCTTGCCCAAGTTGTTGCACATCCTGGGAGTGTGGTTGGTAAAGAACAGGAGTTAGGGACCTTGACTTCTTATTCTCCAGTTATTCACCATGCTGAGTTTTACACAAATGCCTTTATTATCTTGCTTGCACGTGAAGGAAAGTGGTAACAGAACTAGTATCTAAACCCAAACCTGACTTGGTTAAGAGGTTTGGGGTTTAATTATTACTGTAAATAGCTTTTCTTTTCTTTCTAAGATTTTATTTATTTATTCATGACACACAGACACAGGTGGAGGGAGAAGTAGGCCCTGTTCAGGGACCCCAATGCGGGACTGGATCCCCAGGATCACTCACGCCCTGGGCTGAAGACAGCGCTAAACCGCTGGGCCACTGTAAATAGCTTTTCAAAAGTTGAGAAAAGCAATGGCCAACATTTTTGCAAAATAAGTTCTTGGTAACTTGGTTATCTCGTGGTAGCCAAACCAACAGCATTTCCATAAGTAAACATCGGATCCCCGCGTTCTGTTGATAATTTAGTTTTGTGGTGAAAACCTAAGTGCTTTACTGTGATAAAAGAAATTTTTGACTTTTAGTATTGGTGGGCCCTGGGAAGCTAGCTATACTCAAACATTTACTAAGGTCAGACTGACTCTGCAGAACCTCAAAGCATAGGCTCTGTTTGTATCCTGAGCACATACTGTACATCTGCTTCATTAAAACAAAACCCAAAAAGGAACATTTTGTACACAAAACAAAAAGGAAGAAACTTCTCTATTTCTCATAAAGTCCTAGGAACCCTGCAAATTCTAGAAATTTAACATCTTCAGCACTCTGAAATGTTGTCTATTGACTTGTAACTTTTTATGTAAAAAAAAAAAATGTGTTTAGTTGTATGTGAAATGTTCCTTTGCTGGAGCACACTTGTCTTTGCTAAGATAATGTATCTAGGGCAGCTGTCCTGACTTGGGCTCTAATAAAATTTTTTTTTTTTTATTTTTAAGAAATTCTAAAAGATTAATTCATATTGTAGCAACATACGACTGAAGATTTCTAGTGTTTTCTCTGTTGAAAGGAATTTATCCTAGAGATAGTACAGTATAGTAAGGGAATCAGAATCTCTAGGTTTAAACCCTAGTTTTGCCACTATTTACTAGTGTTAAATTACAAAAATTCAGCAGTGAATGTTAGTGATGTAATTGACATTATTAATCAATTTGTGAAATTTGGCAGCATCCCAGCAGCAAGTAGAGGGGAGCTCCAGAAGGCTACAGAAAGGCAAAGGTTTTTCAAGGCAGGACAAGGAGATCAACAGAAATAAAGATTGTTTGGAATGAGGTCATCTTCCTTTGGGGAGATGGAGCATGTTCCAGAGAGACACAGGCAGAGGGAGAAGCAGGCTCCATGCAGGGAGCCCGACGTGGGACTCGATCCCGGGTCTCCAGGATCACGCCCTGCGCCGAAGGCAGTGCTAAACCGCTGAGCCACCCAGGCTGCCCTCAGACATTTAATGTGTACCTAGTAGCGAAGTAGCTTTTCAGTCAGTAACTTCGGTGGATCTCATTTGTAGACGTGGTTTACCTGTGATACTTACTCAGATTTAGTGCAGCGGGCTGCCCAACAGTTAAGCTGGCTCTCTTAGCTAAATGCCGGGTGGACCAAAATGTTTACCCCTCTGAGATCCCTAGGTCAGAGAAAGATTTATGGGTTTTTTGGATTTTTTTATTTTTTAGTAGTGGGGAGCAACTAAAAAGTAAGTTTATTATTTAAAGAAAAACAACTAATGTAGATTGTGAGAGTAACTTATTAATAGTTGGCATATGTTCTAAATACTCATTTTGGTCCATAGGCCTCAGCATGTTATTAGTCTTGTTTTAAAGAAAATGGATTCATATTATAAATTGTTTTGTAAACTATTCTTTTGGGATAGTGAAAATGTTTTTTGTTTTTTGTTTTTTTGTTTTTTTTTTTACATTGTATATGTTCAAATTTTTTCAAACAAGTGTTTCTAAAGTCCATCCTACTTAGCCAATGTTATCATTCTAAAATTTTGGTTTTGTAAATTCTGTGTGTGTATATGTGAAAATAAGTAAGATAGGAACTGTTTACCATTTTCCAGCAACTTTTTTCACTTATTATGTTATCCATTTATATAGATATCTCAAGGTTTCTTTTTAACTTTAATACCAATGTACCTAATATATAATTAGTTTCAGGTGTACAATATAGCGATGCAAAAACAAAAAAAAACCAAAAAAACGATGATTAGATGCCACAAAGTAGGTGGCAGGGACTTAACTGTGTGTACGTTTGTTGTCAGGCCTGAGGGCCTCATCCATCCTTGTCAAGGGGAGTACTCGTTTTCTCTCCTTTCATACAACACTTCAAGTTGCACTATAGACTCAAATGAACTAGTCTTTCTTATTAGACATTTAGGGTATTTCTAGTTTTTATTGTTACTATCTACAATGCATATTTTTGATCATGATGTTTTTGCATATATATGAAAATGTCAGTATTATAAATTCCTAGAAATGAAATTGTTGGATTAAAAGGGTATGTTTGCATTTCTGTTATCAGGAGGAACCGACAACTAGCTAGTGTGTATTTTTTGTTAGTAGGTGCTGTAGGGGTACAAAAGTGAAAGGTGTGATCTCTTCTATTCATGAGTTTATGGTCTGGTTGGAGAGTTGAGAACAAAATAAATTCTAGTTAGATGTTGAATTATGTATTATAGGAACCCACATAGAGAAGTTAGGAACTCAGGGGAAGGAGATGAGTGCAGTTTGGAGTAGGCAGGAAGTCATGGAATGGATAGACCTCAGCTGTGCCTCTTTAAAAAGCACTAGATTTCAATTGAGAGTAGCCTAAGGGGAGCAAGAGAGTAACATAGAAGATGTGCCCTGAGTGAAGGCTTAGTGCTGCCTTCGACCAGGTATGAGCTCACCTGGTGGTGAGTGAAGAGAAGTAGGTCTGAGAAGGTTGGAGAGTGCAAATGAAGATTGTGGTTGAGGAGTGAGGGTAGTACCAGATTGTGGAGGATAGAGAAATTTAAAGCAGGATGGGAGACAAGAAGTGTTTCTGAAATTTTCTGTATCTCCCCGCCCCTTGGAACATTCTTTTTTTTTTTTTTTTAAAGATTTTATTTATTAATGAGAGAAACAGAGAGAGAGAGAGAGAGGCAGAGACAAAAGCAGAGGGAGAAGCAGACTCCATGCAGGGAGCCCGACGTGGGACTCGATCCCAGGTCTCCAGGATCACGCCCTGGGCTGAAGGCAGCACCAAACCACTGCGCCACCTGGGCTGCCCCCCTTGGAACATTCTATGCAAAGCTGTCATCTCTGTCACAGTTCTGTATTGTTAATCTCATATGGGTTAAAGTCCTTCTCTTGGACTTGAAGACGCTTTGAGTTCTGATTCCTAACTACTTTTCCAGAATACATTTTATCCTTCTCTGTGCCCAAGCCAAGTGAACTACCCATGTTTATTAGAACATTTGTTCCAGATTTAATACTCTTGCCTTAGCTCATGCTAAATTTATCCCCTAGAATGTTCTTTTTCAATCCTTAGAGTTAGTATTACATTTTAGCCATTTGGTGGATGTCTAGAGGTATCTCTGACTTTAATCTATGTTTCTTTATGGCAGAATGCTGATTTTTTTAACGTTTATTGGCCTTTTGCAGGTCTTTTGTGAAATATTTATGACTCTTGCCATAAAGAAGGGGAGGGGTCTATCGTTTTACTCTTTTTTTATTTTTAAGTAATCTCTATACCCAACATAGGGCTTGAACTCATGACCCTTAGATAGTCATATGCTCTATCAACTGAGCCAGATAGGTGCTCCATCTTTCCTTTTTTTTTACAAATTAATAAAGAGTTGCCTGGCTGATGCAACATGTGATGCTCAATGTTGGGATTGTGGGTTCAAGCCTCACATTGAATGTAGAGATTACTTAAAAAATAAACTATTTTAAAAAACAATTTGTAATTTTTGTTTTTCTAAAAATTGATGTATAATTGACATAATACTGTATTAGTTTCAGATGTACCGCTTAATGATTTATGTGCATAGTATTGCAAAATGATTGCCAAGCAGGAGTTTCTCATATACTCTGCATGCAGCTCTTTAAATCTTGATTTTTCTCATCAGTAATATACAGAGAATGAGACTTTCCAAGGACAGTTATTGGGAAGATTTAAGATTACGTGTAAAGCATTTTAACACTGATAAATGGCAAGAATACAAACATTTTTATTTTTCTCATTGCCTTAACTTTTTATCTAAAGATTTTTGTTTTAATTCATAATGAACAATATTTAACTGTTCTAGGCATACAATTGCTGTTTTAAACTCAAGCATAGGTGATTTTTCAAAATGTTTTTGTAAATAGGGACAGTTTCTGGCTTTGTTCTTCAGTGATCATTTTTTTTTCATGAGCTTTATATTCTGAACTCCATATGTTTGAAAGTAGATTTATTTTAAACACCTGATTGCTAAAATAAAAGTGAAGAGTCAGACTATCTTCAGAACCATTATTTCACATGTACTTATTTCATAAATGTAAGACACAGCAAATGAAGAGGTATTTATTTCTGGCTTATAAAAATATTGATGTTATTTAAAAATTTTTACAACATAGTACATGCGCATTATAAAAATTTAGAAGGTAAACAAAAGTGAAATAACAATGCCATATTCCATCCTCTCAGAGATTACCACTTATTGCCATATATGTGTGTAAGTGGTATGTGTGTATTTATATCCCTCCAGATATTATACCATGAAGTATTGTTAAAGTATTATATATATAATTATATATATATGTTATATATGTAACTATACAGTGAAGTGTTTTTAAACCTAAAGGAGAACATACTATAAGTTGTTTCATTCAGTTCACAACTCCACTTTTTCTACCGAAAATTTCATAGTACCTGTCCATATTTCAATTTTCCCCTTGTTCCAAAAATAACTTTTCTAGTTTCTTGTTCCCAACTGGGACCACCTGTGTGTTCTTCAGTCTTTTTAAATCTTGTTCAGTTGTTCCTCAGTTTTTAAATCTCCCTTAAGATTGAATATTGAAATTTTAAATCACTTTTATATCACTCTTAAATGGATCTGATGGAATAAAAAATATGGCAGATATGAAACATTATTCACTTAATATATAAAAAACTCTAGTTTTAAAAGTTCTATTTTATTTTCCCCACCTAATTTGATCATCATAAATAAATTTTATGCTAGAAGGCCTTTTATCTATCACTTGGTATTTCTTTGCAAAACGATTATATACATTTAATTTTTAAAAAGATTCCTGTGACCATAATGCTCTTGGGAATTATTTCTTCTAAACTGAATTACCATGGTTGAGATTTATTCTGAATTTAATTACCATTTTAAGTACTGTTAGTACACACTTGATCAAGTCACTGTAATTGTATTAAAATTTTTTATTATAACTAACATTTACATAACACTGTGCTAGGTGTAGTTTTAATGCTTTAATAGGGCGAAGCCTATACAAAGTTTAGGAACTAGAAGACTAAGGTTTGAGTTTTAGTCCATTATAAATTATGTGACATTGGGCATGTCACTTAATTTCTTAGAGCCTTAGTTTCTTTATGAAAAATAAGAATATATCCAAACATTAAGTCCTTGGGCAAATTTAAGATAAAGTATAAAAAGCTGGTTTAAGGAGTAAAGTTCTATGCAAATGTACAATTCTTTCCAGTAGATGAACTTTATTATACTGATGATTACATTTTGGATTTTCTATGATCTTTTTTTTGAAAGTGAGAGAGCGGGGGTGAGTAGGGTCAGAGGAAGAGAGAGAATCTTAAGCAGGCTCCATCTCACAATGCTGAGATCATGATCTGACCCGAGATCAAGAGTCAGCCGCTTAACTGACTGAGCCATCCAGGCACCCCTCTACCTTCATTTTTTTTTTAATTCTTAAAGGGGATATAGCTACTTATTTTAGTGTTTTCAGTCCTATTAGGCAAGTTAGCAGAACTATTCTGTTTCCTGAATTCTGTATTTTTTCTCATGCTTCTTCAACTTTATAGGTTCATGAAATTATTAATAGTGGACATACTTTTTTGATGCCTCATGGTTAAATGGTAATAAATCCAGGAATATTCTGTTCAGTATAGGATTCATGCCATCTCTTATTTTTGGAATTTAATTTCCATTGAAAATGTCCGCTAACCTAACCTCACAAGAAGCATGATAAACTCTAAAGAGGAGTATTGGCGTTCTCTAATTTACCAGTTGCTAATTTGGGAATTTCTGGGAAACTGAATCCGGAGTTCTGACTTTTTTATAGTGATAAATGTATCCTGGCCACCTGTGTTCAGTAGTTCTCTGTATTTTGAAAGAAACCTTCAGATGTCCCAAACATAGCTCTGAATTATGAACTCCCATCCCTAATCTACTCAGGAAATCATAGTAAGAATAACCCAGGGGTAGACTTGAGTCTTCTGTATTTGCATTTTGTTTTAAGATTAAACATGCTTCAGTATATAGTAAGAACACATTTTTTTTGGTTATATCTACCAACTAGTTAGGCATTTTTTTTTTTTTTTTTGAAACTTGATTTGGTGTCCTCTCTGGGTCTGTACTGTACAGTACAGTGGCCACTAGCTGCATATGTCTATTGAGCACTTGATATATGGCTGGTGTGAGTGAGGAACTGAATTTGTAACTTAATTGTAAAAGCCAAAACTCTACTCGGTAATTGGAAAAAATTTAAATGTTTGGAACAATGTATTCATGTACTAAGGCTGCCATAACAAGGTACCATAGACTGGGTGGCCTGATTCTCAGGCTAGGTGTCCAAAATCAACGTGTTGGCAGCTTTGGTTTCTTCTGAAGCCTCTCTCCTGGGCTTGCAGATGCCTGCCTTCTCTTTGTATACTCGAGGATTGCCTGTTGGATTGTTTTACTTGTGTTCTAATCTCCTATTCTTACAAAGACCCCAATCCTATTGGATTGGGTCCACCCATAGGATTTTTTTTTTTTTTTTTTGCTTTAATTATCCTTTTAAAGGCCCTATATCCAAATATCCAAATAGAGTGACATTCTGAGGCACTGGTGTAGGACTTTAACAGGAATTCTGGGAGGGCATAACGCAGCCCCATACAATATGGCAATTTACTTTCAGCTGAAAGTGTTTTTGGTTGTCTTGGTCCATAATTCAGAATTGTCATGATTACTAAGGGAGGTTTTTAATGTCCCTCCAATAGAATGTAGATGGTATATGAATCAAAAAGACAGTTTTAGTCGTACTTAGTTGATGTTTTGTGCTTCTATATAAAGTTGATTAAAACGCTTTTTGTGTATCAGTTATGGGCCATACTGCAAGAGATGCTATAGAAAAATAATTGACAAACCTTACTGTGAAGAGTTCAGCCTGCAGCAGGCCATTCAATCCAATAGAAATGTAATTTCCTATGTAACTTAAACTTTTTTCCAGTGGCCTCATTAAAAAGATAAAACAAGTGAACTTAATTTTAATTATATATTTAACCTAATATCTAAAATGTTACTTCAATATATAATCAGAATAAGCAACTATTAACGCAGTAGTTGACTTTTTTCATTAAATATTTTTTATTCGTTTGAGAGAGTGAGCGCATGTGTGTGTGCATGCACCAGAGTGTGAGCAGGGGCAAGGGTCAGAGGGAGGGGGACTAGCGGACTCCCAGCTGAGCAGGGAGCCTGGGTCAGGGCTGGATCCCAGGACTCCGGGATCAGGATCATGACCTGAGCCCAAGGCAGACACCTGACTGAGCGTCTGAGGTGCCCCAGTAGTTGACATTTTTTGTACTAAATCTTCAAACACCAGTGTGTAGTTTACATCTGAATTCAGATGCTAAATTTTCTTTAGAAATATTTGATCTGTATTTAATGATAATTTGTGACAAATATATAGAAAACTTGTCATTTTTTTTAAGATATCATTTATTCATTTGACAGCACAAGCAGCGGGGAGCAGCAGGGAGAGGGAGAAGCAGAAAATTTGTCATATACTCTATTCATATCAGCAAGGAGCAACTAATAGACTCATAATTTTGGAATGAACTTCATACACAGGAAATATTCCTTTACTAAGGGGAAGCCTTTGGAAATGGATATTGGAGTTCGTACTGGGACTAAAATCCTGAGTTTTCTGATGACCTATTTTTCCTAAAAGTAGCATGGCATTTTGTTATTTAGATCAGAGCACTATGCCTGCTTTGAAATTTGGAAAACTTGCAGGCTTTTTTTTTTTTTTTTTTTAAACTTTATGGATGGTAAAGAAATCTCTGGCTAAAGCTGCTGCTTAAGGATTGTTATATTTTTGTTATCTGGGGCTAGTTATGATATCTAAGAGACAAAGTAGTGGATTTTCTAGTTTCAGGGGTTAATCATCTTACTTTACTTTCCTGCTACATCAGAAATCCATCCCAGGTAGTTGTCAAGTCTCTTAAATGTTCAATGGGAAATTTACTCCTTTGACTAGTTACACTTTCCTTGGGGTAGGACACATAATTGTTGGAATTCTTTTTATTCACTTATATTTATTTCTGACTTGCTGCTATAACTAACCTTCACTTTGTGTGTTTGCTGTAGTTAACTTTTTCCTGTGCTTTGATTGATTCTCATACCTGCTTTAGTTTTTGTCGTTCTTTTAATTAGTGTCACCATATTTGATGACAGAAATGTTTGGCTTATCCTCATTGTTAAGGGACAAATTGTTTCTTTTGCCTTAAGTAATATCTCATTAACTTTATAAGCCAGCTTTTCCACATCATCTAGAGAATCAATTTCCTGTGTTTTACTGGCATTAAGTCTCTAGCATCCCCACCTCATCTTTCCATATTAGCATTTTAATAGCTACATGCTTTTAGAAGCTAATGCCTCCAAAGTGTTTAAAAATAATCTTAATTCTTAAAAAAAATTTGTAACTTGGTATAATGTAGCTTTATCAGAAGTACTAGTTTTCTTTTAGATGGAACCATTGAAATTACCAAGTGATGTTATGAAGGCAGTTTTAATGTTCACAATGCTAAAATGTTATGGCTTGATCACACCAAAAAAAAAAAAAAAAAAAAATCTGTGGGTTTTGATACGTTAACACCAGATGTCTTTTGAGGTTTTCTAGGAAAATGAGGTGTGTTTGTGCATTAACATCCCATCAAATGAATTTTATTATCTTTTTTTTTCTTGATTAAATCCATCAGAAAGAGTTATTCTTTGTAGGTGGCAAACAGATGCTCAAACAAATGGATTTCATTCTGAGAGTATTCCTGTATCTTTATCACACCATTGTCTTTGAAGTTATTCATTTATCACAGTGGAAGAGTTTCTTTTGTTTTTATGACTTTTGGAGAATTTAAGCTTTTGATTTACTTTGAGGTCATGTGTAAGGTTGTGGCTTCTGGCCCAACTGCTGCTGCCTGTTGAAGCAACTTTGTTTTTCATTTTCAAAGTAGGAAAACTGCTGTTGCAATTTATTCCCAATATAGTAAAGATGTGAGTAGTGAATCCGATGTGTGTGTGGGTGCAATCTTAGAAATCCTAGTGTTTGCAGGACAGGTGTGTCTTCCTTAGTGTCCCTCTGAGATGGCCATCTGGCTTTTTTGCTTGAACACATTCAGGTAGCTCTATTTGAGGAAACATATACCATTGTTGGACAACTGATTGTTAAAAATGTATATTTAAAATAGGCTGAAGTAGACCTTTCATTCCCTTATTTTCCAGCTGAAACTGTGTGGAAGACTTTGACTTGATTTCTTCTTAGCTGCCTTCAAATATTGAAACACTTTAACCAGATTCTTCCTCTTTTTTCTCTTCTTCCAGGCTAAATACTATAGTCATTTGTGCAACAGTTACTTGAGTGCTGATATTAGGAGCTCGTCTAGGTACTGGAAGAGGTACCAGCAATTTTCTTGAGTTTCATACTTTTTAAATCCACTAGCCCACTATGGGTATCTATAGTCTACACCTGGAAAATTGGGTGTTCTTGTCAAGAATGCTTACTGGGAACTTTTTTTTTTTTTTTTTTTAAGATTTTATTTACTTATTCTTGAGAAATACAGAGAGAGAGAGTGGCAGGCTCCATACAGGGAGCCCGACGTGAGGCTCGGTCCCAGGACTCCAGGACCACGCCCTAGGCCGAAGGCAGGCACCTAGCTGCTGAGCCACTAAGGTGCTCCTTAAGAATTCTTTTTCTTTTTTTCTTTAAATTAATTTATTTTTGTGTATTTTTTTATTGGAGTTTGATTGGCCAACATAGAGTATAAAACCCAGTACTCATCCCATCCAGTGCCCCCTCAGTGCCTTAAGACTTCTTTAGAGTAGTTTTAGGTTTACAACAAATTGAGAGCAGGGTTGTATAGGTTTCCGTTGTGCCCCCTGCACATGCACAGCCTCCACCATTATCACTTCTTACCAATCACAGTGAGACATTTGTTAAAATTGATACTACATCATCACCCCAAGATCATAGTTTATCCTGGGGGTATACATCCTATAAATTTGGACAAATGTATAATAGATCCATCACGAGAGGATCATATGGAGTATTTTCACTGCCTTTAAAAATCCTTTGTGCTCTGCCTGTTTATCTAAGTTCTCCCACTCCCAACAACTACTTAGCTTTTTGTTTTCTTCAGAGTTGTGCCTTTTCCAGAATGTCATAACTCTGAATCATATAGTTTGTAGCTTTTTTCAGATGGACTTCTTTAATTGATCATGCATTTAATGTTTCTCCGTGTCTTTTCATCGTTTGAGAGTTCTTTCCTTTTTTAGCACTGAGTAATATTCCATTGTCTGGAGGTACTACGGTTTGTTTATATACTTGCCTACTGGAGTACTTCTTGGTTGCTTCTACGGTGTGGCATTTATGAAAAATGCTGTCCATATCTGCGTGCAGGTTTTTGAGTGGACACAAGTTTTTAACTCCTTTGGATGATGCTTAGGAGCACCATTGTTGGATCATATGGTAAGAGTATGTTTAGTTTTTGTAAGAAACCAGCCAGCTGTGTTCCAAAGTGGCTGGACCGTTTGGCATTCTCACCAGCAATGTGAGACTTCCTATTGTTCCATATCCTCACCAGCATTTGGTGGTGTCAGTGTTCTGAGATTTTGGCCATCATGACAGGCTTGTTATATTATCTGTGATAGTGTTGTTTTAATTTGCATTTTCCTGATGACATATGATGTAGAACATCTTTTCATATGCTTATTTGCCATCTGTATATCTTCCTAGGTGAGGTGTTCAGGTCATTAGCTCATTTTATAATTGCATTGTTTGTTTTCTTATTGTTGAGTTTTAAGTGTTTCTTGTATATTTGAAAAACAACCCTTTATCAGGTGTGTCTTCAGCAAATATTTTCTCCCAGTCTGTGACTTACCTTCTCATTCTCTTGACATTGTCTTTTGCAGAGCAGAAATTTTTAATGTTGCTGAAGACCAGTTTATCAATTATTATTCCTTGGGTTGTACCTTTGGTGTTATGTCTAAGAAGGCCTAACCTTACCTAAGAACATCTAGGTTTACTTCTATTTTACCTTGTGGGAATTTTATAATTTTGCATTTTACATCTGTTTTGAGTGGATTTTGGTGAAGAATGTAGGATCTGCATCTAAATTACTTTTTTTGCCTGCGGATGTCCAGTTGTTCCAACATTATTTTGTTGAAAGGACCATCTGCTCTATCGTCTTGCTTATGCTCCTGTGTCAAAAGATCGGTTGACTGTATTTGAGTCTATCTCTGGGCTTACTATTTTCCACTGATATATTTGTCTACTCTTTTGCCAAGACCACACTGGGAAAGCTTTAAGTTTCTTAGCATTAAGTGTGATGCTTACTGTAAGTACTTTGTAGATAGTCTTTATCAAGTTGAGAAAGTTCCCCTCTGTTTCTAGTTTACTGAGAGTTTTTATGATGAATGAGTGTTGGATTTTTTCAAAAATTTTTTATGCATGTAGTCTTATAATCCTACTATATTTCTTTTTTAGTCAGTTGATGTGATGGATTACATTGATTTTTGAATGTTTGCTCAGCCCTGCATATCTGAAATCTAACTTCATTGTCATGTATAATTCTTTTCATACTTTTCTTGAATTCATTTTGCTAATATTTTGTCAAGGATTTTTACATCTATCTTCATGAGAGGAGATTGATCTGTAGTTTTCTTAAGATGTTTTTGTCTGATTTTGGCATAAGGGCAGTGCTGACCTCAGAAAATGAGTTAGGAAGCATTCCCTCTGCTTTGATCCTTTGAAAGAGATTGTGTAGAATCTTTCTTATATGTTTGGCAGAATTTACCAGCAAACCTACCTGGGTCTTGTGCTTCCTATTTTGGAAGATGGTTAATTTTTGACTCAATTTCTTCTTCTTTTTTTTTTTTTTTTTTTTTTTTTTTTTTACTCAATTTCTTTAATAGATACAGGTCTATTCAGATTATCCATTTCTTCTCGTGTGGATTTTGGCAGATTGTTTTTTTTTCAAGGACTTGATTTATCTAGAGTATCATGTTTTTGAGCATAGTGTCATCCATCATATTCTCTTTATATCCTTTTAATTTTCATTGTATCTATAGTGATGACCCTCTTTTATTTCTGTGTTTCCCATTGCTTTAAATGGTAGTACCTGCAGGGTATTGAGAGTCTTGCACCAGGAAGGTTTTGAAAAATCATCAGAGGAGATGGATGCTTTAGGATTCCTAAAAACAGCAACAACAAAACAGGAAAATGGAGCTATACAGACCTTTCTTTGTATTTAGAAATTTCCTCTCCTTTTTTTTTTAAGATTTTACTTATTTATTTATGAGAGATATACACACACACACAGAGGTAGAGACACAAGCAGAGGGAGAAGCAGGCTCCCCATAGGAAGCCCAATGTGGGACTTGATCCTGGGACTCTGGGATCATGCCCTGAGCCAAAGGCAGATGCTCAACCACTGAGCCACCCAGGATCTCTAGAAATTTCCTTTCTAAGAACTTGCTATTCACGTTGAAGCCCGCAGACCAGCACCATTGGTTTTATTCAGGAGCTTATGAGAAGTGCACAGTCTCTGGTTGACTTTAGAGTGACTGACGGAATAAGAGCCTTATTTTAACAATATCCCTACATGAGTCTTATGCTCTTTAAAGTTTGAGAAGCATGGACTAAGAAACATCAGATTCTGTTTTAAAATATTTTTAAAAAAATCTCCATCACAATTAAGGATGATGTTTATCATTATCCAAAACTTCCTTTAAGCAAGTGACATATGTTTTTTGTTTGTTTGTTTGTTTTTTAGCTTTATCATTTTCCTTAGAAATGCATAGTGTGATAATGCAACCAGGACACACCAAGTGGCAAAGAATGACTCATCTGCCTGACGCTGTGGTGCCTTTCTGTGCCTGAGCAGTAGCTGAAGTGCATGTCTCCTTCGCTAGCAACCTGTGTGCTTTTCAAAATACCCGCATATGATCCTGATCTTCTATCAATAGAGTTGGGATGGTAACTTAAGGCTTTTCTCATAATAATTTTGTTTTGATGTCATTTAATACTCTTTTATCTCTCTTGAGGAAACCTACTCGTTTATGTATTTTTAGGCCATGTAACATTTTATTCAGTGAGCCAGCATTTGAGTGCCTACTATGCATGTGGCATTTTGCTAAATTCACACAATTGAGTTGTGTGGCACAAGTCTTCATGGAGGTTATAGCCTAATAGGGCAAAGGGATAAGCAAATCAGAAATTAGAGTGCAGCGTGACAAGAGAATCACAGAGGAAATCCTGGATATTAAATGAATTACATAGAAAGGATTTGGGGATTTAGGGCTTTTGGAAAATGTTTGAAACTGGGAAATCTACATAAGTTATTTTACATCTCTCAGTGGACATGTGGGTTGCTTCTCTATTTATTTATTTTTATTATTAATTTTAGAAAGCAGGGTGGGGAGAGGGAGAGGGATAGAATCTTAAGTAGGCTTCATGCCTAGCTTGAGTTCATGGACCTGAGTTGAAATCAAGAGTCAGTTGCTAAACAGATTGAGCCACCCAGGTGTGCGCCCCCCCCACCCATGGATATTTGAGTCGCTTCTATATCATGGCTATTATAAATAGTGCTGCTGTAAACATAGGCATGTATATGTGTTTTTTAAATTAGTGTTTTTGTTTTTAACATGGATATTGTACTTTGTCAGATGCTTTTTCTGCATCTGTTGAAATGATCATATGGTTTTTATCCCTTCTCTTGTTGATGGGGTTTATCATAATGATTGATTTGCACAACTTTAACATCCCAGGAATGAATCCTACTTGATCATGGTGAATTATTTTTTTAATGTATTGTTAGATTAAATTTGCTAATACTTTGGTGAGAATTTTTGCATCTATGTTTGTTAGAGATATTGGCCTATAGTTCTCTTCTTGGTGGTGTCTTTACCTGGGTTTGATATTGGGATAATGCTGGCTTCATAGAATGAGTTTGGAAATTTTCCTTCCTCTTCTGTTTTTGGGATAGTTTGAGAATAGGTATTAGCTCTTTTTTAGATGTTTGGTAGAATTCACTTGTGAAGCCTTCTGGTCTTGGACTTTTGTTTGTTGAGACTTTTTTGATTACTGATTCAATTTCATTGTTGATAATTGGTCTGTTCAGTTTTGTATTTCTTCCTAATCTAGTTTTGTAAGTTTATATGCTTCTAGGAATTTATCCATTTTTTCCTTCTATGCTGTCCAGTTTGTTGACAAACCCTCTTTCATAGTATTTTCTTATGATTTTTGTATTTTTGTGGTAGTGGTTGTTAGTTTTCCTCTATTTCTGATTTTGAATCTGCTTTCTCTTTCTCTCTCTTTGAGTCTAGCTAAAGGTTTATCAATTTTGTTGCACTTTTCAAGGAACCAGTTTCTGGTTTCATTGATCTGTTCTATTTATTAGAACATAAACATTTATTTATGTTCTAATATTTATTATTTCCTTCCTTTCACTGACATTGGGCTTTTCTTTTTGTAACTCCTTTCAGTGTAAGGTTAGGTTGTTTATTTTTCTTTTTGAGGTAGGCCTGTGTTGCTTTAATCCTCCCTCTTAGCTTTTGCTGCATCCCAAAGATTTTGGACCAATGTTTTTCATTTTCATTTGTCTCCATGTATTTTTTAATTTTCTCTTTGATTTTTTTTTTTTTTTTTTTGGTTGACACGTTCATTATTTAGTAACATGTTATTTAGCCTCCACGTGTTTGTGCTCTTTCCAGATTTTTTTCTTGTGGTTAATTCCTGGTTTGATAGCATTGTGGTTAGAAAAGATGTGTGGAATACTTCAGTCTTCTTGAATTTGTTGATATTTGTTTTGTGGCCTAACCTGTGATCTGTTCTGGAGAATGTTTTATGCACACTTAAAGAATGTGTATTTCCATGGTTGTTGGGTAGAATGTTCTGAATATATGTTAAGTCTTTCTGGTTTAATTTAGTGTCTTTCAGAGTTACTGTTTTCTTGTTGATTTTGTTTGGATATTCTATCTGTTGATGTCTATGAGGTGTTAAAGTCCCTTACTGTTATTTTATTACAATTTGTCCCTTTATATCTGTCAATAGTTGTTTTATGTATCTAGATGCTCCCATGTTAGATGCATACATACTTAAAATTGTTAAATCCTTTTTTTTTTTTTTAAAGATTTTATTTATTTATTCACGAGAGACACACAGAGACAGAGGCAGAGACATAGGCAGAGGGAGAAGCAGGCTCCATGCAGGGAGCCCAATGCGGAACTGGATCCCAGGACCCCGGGATCACGCTGTGAGCCAAAGGCAGAAGCTTAACCACTGAGCCACTCAGGCGTCCCTGTTAAATCCTTTTGTTGGATTTTTCCCTTTATCATTATATAGTGCTCTTCTTTGTCTCTTCATACAAAGACTCTTCATACAGTCTTTGTTTTATAGTCTATTTTGTCTGATATTGGTATTGCTACCCCAGCTTTCTTTTCACTTCCATTTGGATGGTAAGTGTTTTTCCCTACTTTCACTTTTAGTCTGCATATGTCTTTAGGTCTGAAGTGAGTCTCTTGTAGGCAGTTTATAAAAGGGTCTTGCTTTTTTGTCTATTCAGCCACCCTATGTCTTTTGATTGGAGCAGGTAGTCTATTTATATTCAAAGTAACTACTGATAGGATTGTACTTGTTGCTATTTTGTTACTTGTTTTCTGGTTGTTTTTGTGGTTATTCTCGTTTCTCTTCCACTCTTACTTTATGGTTTGATGGCTTTATATATATATCCCCTTCTCTTTATTTTTTCTTATCTGTTAGAGTTTTTGCATTGTGATCACCATTAGGCTCATATGTAAGATCTTATGCACATAGCAGTCTATATTAAGTTGAACCCATCTAAAAGCACAAAATTTTAACCCCCTCCCCCCCTTTTATGTATATGACACCACACTTTACATCTTGTTATTTTGTAAATCCCTTGACTAGTCTTTATGGATATAATTGACTTTAATGCTTTTGTGCTACTATAAGTATATAAGTTTTATAAGCAGATTAGTCTGCTACTTTTATTATATGTGTATTACTTTTGAAATTTTTCCCTTTCATAATTTTCTTACTCTTGACTATGGCCTTTTCCTTCTACTCAAAGAATTCTCTTTAACTTTTTTGTAGGGCTGATTTAGTGGTGATGGAATTAACTCCATTAACTCTTGTTTCTCTGGGAAACTTTATCTCTCCTTTTATTCTGAACAATGGTTTTGCTGGATAGAGTATTCTTGGTTGCATGTTTTTTTCCTTTCTGAATTGCAAATACATCATGCCACTCTCTTCTGGCCTGTGAAGTTTCTGCTGAAAAATCAACTGACAGCCTTTCCCTTATGTAATTGTTTCCTCCTGCTGCTTTTAAAATTCTTTGTCATTACTTTTTGCCTTTTGAATTATTATGTGTCTTGGTGTGGACGTTCTTGGGCTAATTTTGTTGGATGCTGTCTGTGCCTCTTGGATCTGGATTTGTATTTCCTTTTCCAGATTGAGAAAGTTTTCAGCTATTATTCCTTCAGATATGTTTTCTGCCCCCTGATCTCTCTCTTCCTTCTGGAATCCGTATAATGAGAATGTTACTATGCTTGATGATGTTGCTGAGTTCCCTTAACCTGTTACCATTTTTTATTACTCTTTTTTTTTTTCTTTTTGTGGTTTAGCTTAGTTGCTTTCCATTACTCTGTCTTCCAGCTTGCTGATCCATCCTGTGCTTTTTCTAATTCTAATCCACTGTTATTTCTCTGTAGTGTGTTTTTAATCAGTTATTGACTTCTTTATCTCTGATTCTTGTATTTTTGTGTTGAAGGTCACTCTGAGATCTTCCACTCTTAAGTTTAGGGAGTATTTTTATGATGATTACTTTGTATTCTTTATCAGGCCTATTATGTTCATTTCATTTATTTGTTTCTGTGTAGTAGGAATGTCTGTTCCATCTCTTGATCTTACAGTGGTGGTTTGATGAACAGATCCTGTGGTGCCCCGTAGCCCAGTGTCCCATGTTCACCAGAACTTGGTACTTTGGGAATGTTCCCTCTGTGTGTTACATGTACCCTGCTGTTGTGGCTGAGCCTCATTTGGCTGCAGTGACTCACTTTGCCTGCTGTGGACCAGATTTGGTTCCTGCTGTTAAGACCAGTCCAGGGCCATAGTGGGCTTATATAGTTGGTTGGTGTCAGCAGTCAGACCCGGTGCCTGCTTGTAGTCCATTTACTGGGGCTGCAGTGGCAATGAACTACAGGCTGCTCTCCCTAGGTTGCCTCCTGAGAGACTTTTGTTGGTGGGCAGGCTGGTATTCAGCCCAGATGCCTGGTGGGGCTGGAGCTGGAGACATACTGACTGGCAGTTAGAAGACTCAGCCGCCAAGACTGAGTTACTAGGGTATGTGGTTATCTTCCTCTCTCCTCTCCTCAGGACAAGAGTCACTTTGAAATGATGCTGCTTCTTGCTGGAGCTGCTTGCAGGTGAAACAGGGCAGGAACCCCTTGGGGAGGGAATCCTGCTGAGTGGGGCATGTTGGATGGAACATACCTGCAGGCAGACATGGGGCTGGGATGCATGCACTGCATCAGCAAGGTAGGTGAAAAGTGTGGTTTCTTGCAGGTGTCTGTCCACCTAGGCTGGCGGGGGGAGGGGTGTGAGAGAAATGGTGTCCACCTCTTTTGTTCTTGGAGAAATCTCCTAAAGTCCCTACTCCTCCAGCACACATTCTGGGATTAGTAAATTCCCTACAGGTACTTTTCAAAGTACTATTTCTATGCTATATCTTGGTGGGATTTTTACTCTGTCCCTCTAAGGGTGGGCATTTAGTTTCCCCTTGCCCTCTGGCTCTCCTGTAGCTGAGCCTGCTAATTTTTGAAGTACGTGCTATTAAGTCCTGCTCGTTATAAAAACTCAGAAAGTTCAGCCCTGCTAGTTTTCAAAGCCAAATGTTATGGGGACTTGTCCTTCCAGTGCAGGTCCCCTGTGCCTTGGGTACTGGGTGTGAAGTCTCCCCCTCCCTTCCTTGAGCTTGTGGGGTATCCCTCCCATTTGTAGTGAGTCTGGCCAGGAATTTGGTTCCTGACAATGTTTTCATCTTTACTTTTATTTGCCATGTTTCTTCGTCTGTATGGTTAAGTAGAAAGTCTATTTGGCCAGTCTTTGAGTTCTTTTCTGGGTTGGATGCACTGATGTGGTTGTTGTGGGACAGGGTAACCTCAGGATTCTCCTGTTCTGCTGTTGTCCCAGAAGTCCATGATTTTATACATTTTAAGTTTTGTATGCTTGTTCTTTGTGTGGTATGTATTACCTATTGACTATAGAAGATGACTTTTTGTTTCTACACTAGAATGTTGCAGTCAACTGAAAATGTCTCTCACCCCCCGATTTTAAGTTTTTTAAAAATTAAAATGAATTTGGAAATAAGATGAGAAGCATTTGGGACTGAGGTATCCAAGGAATGGAAAGTAAAAGAATATATCTGTGATGGAATGGAAAGGCTATGACCATTGACATAGGAGTATCAGGAATAGAACATGACCAGGGAAAAGTGAAATGATGGGAATTTACAGGTATCTGGTTTCTGAGGCTATTAAGTAAATTTTATAATCAGACTAGTTTGTGGGTGAGAAGCCTGATGGAAACAGTGTTTACTTTTTGTTCAAAACTGTAAAATAGTTCACCTTTTCAATTTCTACTTTCTCTTTCTTGATTGGAATTACTATTATCATAGGAACAATTAGGTTTTGAAAGTCATCTTTGCCTATTAAAGAGTCACCTAATTAGTGTTACCTGCTTCAGTGGCTCTGTTAGGATTTGCCTTCAGTAATTCCTGCTGATGAAAGTCTTATGTGAAGGGAGTCCAAATGCATGCCAGCTCATACAAAATGTCATTCATAGAAACAAGTAATTCAACTGAAATGTGCATTGGGGTCTGATATCAGACACTGTGAAAGGATTATGCATATTGAAGTATTGTATACTTGAAATCGATCATAAATTCACCCTTTCTATTACTGTTAGGAGATGAGTTACTGTTTCCACTTGCCAGGTAAGAACAATACTTGAGATAAAATCTGACATTACACTTTTGCCCTTCAACTGCTTTTTGAAGTGTAAATGGCCTATGTTTAGCCAATCTCCTTGTTATGAAATTGAATCATTTTTATGGAATCTGAGCTAGAACTGCTGATGCAGCTATTAACAGACACAGAAGAACTACTCAGTTGAGAGGAGCACTTTAAAGGTGGTTGAGTTCAGGGAGGAATTTTCTGCTCTCTTGTATCACTCTATTTGTGCCGTGTGTGAGCTGCATAAACTGTACTCATTTTTATCTGTTTGTGTTTGCATAATAGCTATTTGTGTTTGTATCCTCAGTATAAAGATGATGATGATTAACTCATACTTGCTGAGAGCTTATTCTGTGTGAGGAGCTATTCCAAGAGTTTTACGTGTATTACCTTGTTTGTTCTTCCAACCTTTCTCAAGAGGAATATATTTACTCCCGTTTTAGACTTGAAAATACTAAAGTACAGAGGTACCTTGGATATCTTGCCTGAGGTCACATATCTAGTTATTGGTAGAGTCATGGTTTATACCTAGGCAGTCTGGCTGCGGAGCCTGTTACATAGACCCTATACAGTATTGATTCTGTATATGTGCATGTGGGATGCCTGATAGTATTCTATTTCTCCTTGGGAGGCTTTCCCAACCTCTGTATCTCTTCTCTCTAGGACTGCTTTAAACTTGCTCTCATCCTGATCAGTGAGGCCACCACTATTCTTACTTGGCGATTAGATCAGTTAGGAATGTCTTTGGATATAAGGGATAGAAACACTAATGGCACAGTACATTTAATGATTAGGGCTTTATTTTTCTTAAATAACAAGAGGTCTTGGACGTAGGTGGTTGAAAGCTGATGCAGCTGCTGGATACTCTTGATAGGGACTCACACCTGTTCTTTGTGCTCTTCCATCCTTACCTGCTGACTGTTGACTTCATGCTTGTTAGTCTCATGGAGGCAAAAATGGTTTTTGTAACTCTAGTATTAAAGATCCATTCCAGGTAGAAAGAAAGGGATGGAGGGATTCTAAAAGGGGACAGCCAGCCTTGCTCATCCTTTTATATACAAAAAGAAAAAGCATTTCTAGAAGATTCATGCAATTGACATTTTATGTCCTATTGGCCAGAACAAGGTCATATGATCAGTCCTAGAGACCAAGCACATGGAATCATGTTATCATGACTGGTTTAGACCAGACACAGTGTGTCATCTGGGGCTTCAAGGATATACTACCACCCACATAAGTTGAAGTTGTATTGACAGAAGAAAGATTGGGTGGAGGTGGGTACTGGGAAGACAGGTGACCACGTTGACCCTTTAAATGAATGAATATCTTTAGGTAGATACTGTGATGGAAATATTATTGAGACTTTGGCTCACTGTTTTTATATGCTTTGGTGAGTTTTTGTCTGCCACTGTTATCACTGTGGTGTTCTAATGGTATTTTTCTATTTCTCTTTTCCCTTTTACATTTATTTGTATCAGTATGAACTTGTGTCTATTTTATGGATTAGAATCCAACAATATCATTTATTTTGTTTCATAAATTTTTACAGCTTTGACCATAGAGAGCTAAGATGGTTTTCCCAGCCCTTTTGAGCTATCTCTATCCTTTTTAAGCATTTTTAATTTCTGGCACAATAGGCCTATTTTGTATTTTCCCTGTCCCAGCATTTGAATCAACAGTTCAAGGAGCCCAGGCTCCTTTTATTGGAGAATAGTATTTAGAAGCCAAGATCTTGGAATTTTCTCTGCTTATTGCTGTTGTTGTATCATTTTTTTTAAGACCTTGTCTGTGGGGAGAGCCAGGGTAGTATGTACACTAACTCATGCATACATATATCTACTCTACTTCTATATGTC
Organism: Canis lupus dingo; assembly: GCF_003254725.2. Classification (NCBI taxonomy): domain Eukaryota; kingdom Metazoa; phylum Chordata; class Mammalia; order Carnivora; family Canidae; genus Canis; species Canis lupus. The sequence continues at coordinate 5,191,606 of NC_064258.1, forward strand.
TGTAGATGTGCACAAAACATCTGAGTTCACACTGATACCTCAAATGAAACCCAGTATCACAGGATTCATTTCAGCCTTCCTGTGTTCCTTATTTGCATTTTCTTTGACAGTGAGAAACCTGGTTCTCATTATCCAGGATATGTTTACTTGTTTGTTCAGCCCTAGTGTACGTATAATATGCTTGAGAATTGCTAACCCATTACCCTGTGAGAAACAAATTCACTAACTGCAGCACAAAATTTGTACATCATTCTTGTTCTCTTGAGCCTTACAGTATCTGGTCACTGTTTCCAAAGTGCTCTTTGAATTTTATTGTGCTATTTAACAAATCAAATAGTTGTTGGATTTGTCAAATGTAGGATAAAATGAAGAAAAATAGGAAAGTATGTAAAAGATGAAGGAATTAGGGCTGTTTTTTGAGGGAAATATGTGTGTTTCTCTGAAATCCTAGATTGGTTTTTGACTTCTGACACAGTTGCTAAGAGGTATTTTAGGTAATTTTGATTCAATTATCAATTTATCAGAGAGGTGAAATAATATGTTAATACAATACTTAAATTCCTTTGTATATTTTACTAGTATTAAAATTGTTGATTTTTAAAAATTCCCTTTTGATATGCTTGCAAAAAGTTATATTTTAGTATGTTTAATAATGGCACATGATGTATATCCAGCCTGATCCCATTACGAATTGTTTTAAAATAATTAGGTAACCTACCTTTTTTTTTACTTTAAAGGTCATTTTACCAGAACACTGTATGTAGTATTCTTGGAGAATGCCAATAGTATAATGCATTAAGTCTCTTGCAGTGATAAAATTATTGTTCTGTTTTCTAGAAGAGGTGAATTTGAGAAAAATTGGGAAGAGTTGTTTCCTTCTTACATATAGACAGCCAAATTAAAATATATATATATTGGAGCCCACCAGATTTCTTATCCTTAATGGAGCACCTAATTTGGGTGGTACTGTAAATAGAAACATACCTGAACTGAAAAGTCGTGCAAGAAGAGATATAATGATTGTATATTTAAGAGTTTTTAAAACAATAGTAGTTATATTTGCTCTTATATATATATTTTTTAAGATTTTATTTATTTAAGAGAAAGAGCACAAGCAGAGGGAACAGTAGGGAGAGGGAGAAGCAGACTCCTCACTGAGCAGGGAACCTGACCTGAGCCAAAGGCAGATGCTTAACTGACTGAGCCACCCAGGTGTCCCTAACTTATATTTCTTTTGTGTGCCATAACTTAAAGAAAAATGTCTTCGCACACAATATCATTCTAGTCAACTTAAACAGCTCCAGTAGATAACATCTGGCCATATATATAGCCAGCTTATTGAGAAAATCCAGAGTATATTACATTTTATATTTTGTTAAATAAATACCCTATTAAATACTATCCAAGTATAATAAAATTGTAACTATATTCATTACTATGTGTCTGTTCTATGTCTGCGGAAACAATCAAGTTTTAAAGTCTATCTTGGGAGGATTTGCCAGGTAACAAAATTCAGTGGGTCCTGTAAGGAGTAATTGCTGATTTGAGTTAATCAGAGTTATGTCTGTTAGAGTTCACTTAAAATGTAGAGTACAAAATGGGATCTCAGGAAAGCTATAAAAGTTATTTCATTGGGTTTAATGACATGACTTAAAATTAGAAATGCAACTGCCACTGCATCTTATAAGTTACAGCAAGTAATATTAAAACAAAAAAGATTGATTATAGGTTCTTGTCCTTTTCCCTTTTCCCTCTTTTTAGCTTTAAAATATTTATTTTTATTTATTCCTTTTTTTCCCCTTTCAAGCCTCTTTCCAATCTCATTTGATTTTTAACGATTTTGAGAAGCAATAGGAAGTAAAGGAGATCTCAAAACAGATTTTTGAAGTGGACAGAAGGGGCATGTGTCATGCATGTATATAATTTATCGTATGTGATGATTTTTAGAATTATAAGCATAACAAATGTATATATAACATATATATAGCACATGTATATAAAATGTAGGTACATAACAAGGTCTCAAAATCAATATTAATATAAATTGTCCTTCCATCTAAACAACCATCTGTTCTCTTGTAGCCTTCCTCATCAGAGTCTTTTCTGAATAGACAGGCTTTTTTATGTAGAATTCTGCCAATAAATTATGTATCCCAATATGTTCCCTGTTTTTGATAAAACTAGACAGTATTTGAAAACATAGAAACCTCATCCAAAACTAATCACTGCAAAGTGATCAAATAGGATTGCATGGTAGCTGGTTGCTAAATGCTGTATTCTGCTGTAAAATAGCATAAGGGCACGCAGGGACTGTGGTTTGTGAGCATTTTGTGTTACTGGATATACTAAGTGTCAATTTTAGTTAGCCTTTGGGTTTTATGCATAGCCAAGGTTATTTGGTTTTGTAAAAATAAATTAATGGGGAAGGATTGTTCCTGTGGAGTGTCAGATTTTACTCTGTAAAAAAAAATTATTTTCTTGATTAGCTTTAACAATAACTTTAAATTCATGTAGACAACTGATTTTTTTTTTTTTTAATAGTTTCAAACTTTTTTTTCATGGGAAAGAAGTTGTAATGTTGGTCAAGGTCTCAGACTAGTCTTTAGAGGCTCACTTAATGTATGAATGTAGCAGGATTGTCCTAATTCTAGTAGTGAGATATTGTTTCTAGCTTCTGCAATTCTGGCAGGAAACTTGAGATTGGGACTCTGGAGGGGGCTGTGGAGGCAGGTTTAAAGGGAGTGGAGGAAGGACCTCCCCTGCTCCTGAGGCCTTCCGTACTAGAAGTGGTGGCTTCTGTATGTCTAGGCCCAACTCCTGTTGGTGAGTAATTACGGAGCCTCATTTTATGTAGTAAAGCTCCATTTGCCCAATAAACCACAGGCTACATTATAACATTTCAGTTTTCCTCTTTCATATAGTCCTTGTGCATGAGCAATGGTAACTTCAAACTAATTATAATATGGAACTGAAATCTGAGTGTTCCTGGAGAAGCTTGGAATACATTGACAGCTTTTTCTTTGAAAATTACTTTAATTTCTTTTATCTTTGTTCAGTATCTTAAGCTTTTAAAATAAGTAGTTTTCAGGAGAGCTGCTCTTCTTTCCTGTAATGTCAGAATCCCACATAGTGATAGCAGGCTAAAATTCACTGAAAAGTAATTCTCTCTCTGTCTCTGTCTGTCTCCTCTTTAATGACAACACTGTCAAACTAGCAGTGGAATGATGCAAATAATTTTTGTGGGCTCTAGCTATTACTGTCCTACACGTGGAATTTCAGGTGTATTGAGGCTTTATGCAAGCTTGAAGTATAGGCAGCTGATCTGATAGTTTGCACATGTGAAGGTTTGGAAGTTTATTGTGTTTTTTTTTTTTTGGAAATTCCCATGTAAAGTTTCTAAGGGATGACAGAGTAAGCTGAGTTACTCTACAATTAAAGGCTTCATGATTTTTCTCTCTTTCAGGTTTCTATTGTCCATAGGAACGGCAGAGTGATGTTTCTTCCAAAGCTATAACCTTCAAAATCCCTTCTTTCTTCAGACTTTCCTCTAAAGTGTTACATTTCAGTAATTCTGTGGTTAGCCCTTGAGAATCCATGATTTCTTTGCTATCGAGAGAAATGACAATCTTGAGATACGAATGCTATTCAGGAAACTTTACTAGTGATCAGATAGCTACAATTCTGGTTAATTTGGATTGCAATTTTTGGCTGGGTTCTGGATGATACAGCATTGTAATGGTCACCTGAGTTCAGATTTGGCATTGTTGTCTAGGTTTTGCCCTACACCTCTTTTTCCTGTAGGAGGGATACTTCTGTCTTTTTTCTCTACTTTTACACTTCTGACTATTCTTGAAATGTTCAAGTATCATCTTCATGGCCTCCTCCTGGGAGAAACTAGAGTCCTGTTCACTTTGAACCTGGGAGCCTGTGGCCCTGGTGTGCCTCTGCAGGGTGCGTTGCATTGTCTCTCTCTTTTTTTTTTTTAAGATTTTATTTATTTATTCATGAGAGACACACAGAGAGAGGCAGAGACACAGGTAGAGGGAGAAGCAGACTCCCTGTGGAGAGCCTGATGTGGGACTTGATCCCAGGACCCCAGGATCACGCCCTGAGTCAAGGGCGATGCTCAATCGCTGAGCCACCCAGGCATCCCAGGTGCATTGCTTTATCTCTGGTCAAAGGAGGAGGCTGTTGGGGATTCTTAAGAGCTTGGCTTGGGTGGTGAAGAAATCAGATGTGTTTTCTTTGTTAAAAGGGAAAGGATAATGAGGCATATGACAAAGTATGTGGTAGAGAGTGGTTGTTGACTAAGGAATGAAGCATTGATGGGCTGATTTAATCCTAGATCATTTAGGGCTTCTGCTCTGACCGAAGAGTAAGAAGTAGCTAATATGTTGAAGAAAGTATTTTTTAGAGAAAAAGTGGTGGGCTTCTCATTTGATATAATTACAGATATAGTGGACTATTCTATTCTATTGTTTTTCGCTGAACCTTTGAATAGACCTCTTGGAGAGCAGTAACTGAATGTGAAAAGTGACGTCATCTCTGAAACAGAGTGCCGGAAAAATGCCCTCAAAGTCTCTGAAATTGTATGCAGAGATCTAGCATTAAAGGAAAGGCTTAGTAGAAGTTGCATATAGGGCCAGAGTTCTTTAGTGACTTTAGAAGTCAAAGTATTTTTTGAAGTTTTTTTGTATAGTATGAAACGTCATGATAATATACAGGGGAAAAAAGTATATTTCAATTGCTACTGCAGGGTACATAGAAGAATGAGAATAATTTGCTATGAAAATACGTATATTTGGTTATATTTGGATCTTCAGTGATGTTTGTATGTATTTGTGTGGAATCCATTTTGAGTTTAGTTACATACTTAACTAAGGAACACAGAAATGAGGCTCAACTTGCAGAATGATAAACTACTTTAATAGAATGTCATAATCACAAGAGTAAAGACCAGCTAACCATTTTTCTATTATACTCAGAATTTTCATTACTATAAAATTTCACGTTAATAAACAGCTAAACTTTAAAAACAACTTTCGTAAATTTAATTAGTTGTTTATTAACAAATAGAGAAGCACAAACTTGCTCTTCTTCTTTTTGAGGAAGCGGAATCTGTATAGTTACCTAAGCCTTAAATTTCATGATATTGAGTTGGGATTACTGACATTTAGTATATGAAAACATATATGCTTTTGGAATTACTTTAGAAATATTCCTTCATGTTTTAAAGTAGAATAATTCTCTGGTTGAAAAATGAGCTTTAAAGTCTTATTTTCCACAAATTCTTATTAGAATTGAGGATTTATATTATATCAAATTATGTTAAATTTGTGTCATGCTGATTAGTAGAGGTTGGACGTAAAAATGTAAATTGATTTTTTTTTTTTGTGTGTGTGTGTGTGTGATAAAGAAGACTGATACAACTAGGGAGTTTTCTTCCCCCTTAGAAATATATTATGAGTTACAAAAACGTGGAAAATGAAGAATACATTAAAACTTGTAATGAAGGAAGAAGAGCATTTTTTTTTCTTCTGCCTCATATTGTTTAGTAATTTTAGAGTAAATGTTGCGGAATTAACTCTAGCCAGTCTTATTGTGAAGAGGGAGGATGTTTGTGGATATGTCTAAAGCTAATTGCAAGCAGTATTTGGATCTTTTTTGAAAGATAAAAGGTGATGAACTTAATGCTGTGTAGTTCCGGTAGCTTTAGTACTGGCAGCAGGAAATGAGCTGTTTGTGAAAATAGCATGAAATGTAATTCAGAGCATCTGTCTAATTTATCAGCAAGAACAAACTGCTCAAGTTTTAAAATATATCAATTGCTCTAGGTACCCATTATTGACCTGTTCAACCTTCTAATGTTTGCTTAAAACTAGAGAAAAGTTTGTCAGTCGTCTTAAAATAAGCCAAATGAACCTCTTATATTTCTTTTTAAGTATTAATTAAAATTTGAATTTGTATCTGCTCACTATTAAAACAAATAAAAACTTGATTAAGGTATAATAACCAGAACCAGGAAAGTATTTAGCCTGATGAGTTTTCACATATTGGATGTACCCCCCCTGTCATCAGTACCCAAATCTTCTTGCTAGGCCTGTAGTGAGGACTGTGGGAGACCTCCGTAGGTCTCTAGATTTAGCAGTGTGGAATCATTGCTGACTGATGTGAGTGTTTGCATTGGGTGGGAGTGAAAGCCTGATAGTGTAGTGGGTTTAAAGAGAATGGGATATCAAGAGATTGGGGAAAAAATTAGGATTTTCCAAAAAAATTTTTTGAGGGATTTTGCATTAACATCAATGAGAGAAATGGAGAGAGCACTAGGGATATAGGTGTGTGTGTGTATGTGAAAGTATGGAGAATTAATACTCCACATTAAGCATTATGTGAGCTGATAGGAATGGTTATATGGGAGAACAAAGGGTAGAAAAGGACAGAAGTGATGGGATTTCATGATGAGCTCTAGTACAAGATGGAGTGGGATCCAGGGCATGGGAAGAATGGAGTGGAGGAGCATGAACAGTTGCTTGTGTAGAAAGGAGAGCAGTGATGATGTAGGTGGGCAGATGTATTTGTGTGACTTTGTGCAAGTTTCCTGACTCCCTTTTATTGTTGAAGAAAGATGAAAAGGTAAGAGTGAGAAGGAGGTTGGAGGGGAGAGAAGTGAAATAACTAGATGAGCATGGAGCATGTGGACCTTGTGTAGACCTGTTTCCAGTCGTTCAACTTGGGCCATCCTCTGTCCCTGAGAAGCATGTTGTGACTTTGAATAGTTTTTTCATTTGATTTGAGATTAGTTATTCCCATTTGTCATCAAATAATTCCATCTCCATGTATAATTCAAAGGTATTTAAAATGCCCCCCCCCCAAGCCTTTTAGCTCTGCTGTTGTAAAAGTCTGGAAAAAGTCAGCCAGTGTCCTCTCAAATTTTCAGTCCAAGAACATGCAGGATTTAACACCGGGAAGTGCTTAGTGGGGCCGGACTCCTCACTGCTGGCTCTGGGGTCCTGGCCATCTCAGTGGCCCTCTGCTGTCTTCTCATCTTCACACCTGGAAGTGGAAGTGTAGTACTATCCATTCAACAAAGCACTCAGAACATTTAGGGCTCAGGGAGTGCCAGTTAGAAAGGATGATTGCTCACCCCTTCAGCTTCCATATTGTGGCAGAAGCAGCTTTAAAACAACAACAACAACAAACTTCCTGGTTGGAAGCAGTTAGCCTCTTTTGAGTCCAATTTCTTTCCCTTGGTCACTCCCATTAATCTACAATACATACAAATGCAAAACTCAAGTTAATTTTTTTTTTTTTTTTTTTTCATTTAGTAAGGTGGGCCCAGCTCCAATCTGCTCTGACAGTGACTGCTCTGACAGTTGCTTTTGATTGAGTTGCCTGGTGCCTTCCAGGAAAGGTCTCTCCCTCCTGATGTGGGAAAGGTTCATATGACACAAATACTTCCTCAGTGTTTCTTCCTGGGTCTGCGATAAAATTGGCTACACACCAAGAAGTCGCTGAATAAAGGAGAACCACAGCATGAGTGGATTCTTCTTGCTTTTGGGATAGGGCAAAGGTGGCTGGGTTACGATCTCTAAATATTTGTCGAATACTGGAAACCTTGTCTAACCTGATGATTTTCTATATTAAAAAAAAAACAAACTCAAAGAATTTATATGTGTTCTGAGGAAATAGGACATTTTGGGGGTTTCACCAGATGAGTAAAACTGCATTGTGCACAAAATGTGCTGTTTTACTGAGAATAGTAGTGCATGTTAAAAAGAGGCATTTTTGTAAACTAGTTTGTTGTAATTGAGTCTCAGTGAACCAGGAGGCCATGACAGACATGGGAGCTGACTAGGAAATAGTTTATGGAAGCAGGAAAGCACTGGATATTAGACCTGGTTCTTAGCTATTTTGCACATCTGCTGAGTGCAAACCCATCTGGTGTGCTATAGGGGAGACCAAAGTTTCTGCCCTTGAGGTATGGTGTGGCGATGGTATAAAATTGTAGGATTTATGAGAACCCAATTTAGTCCATTCTCCCTCTTATATATCCATGCAGCCAGAGTATGCAAATGCAGCCTCATACTGTATGGTGATGATTAACTGATGCCGTGGTTTGTCAGTGTACAGGTAGGATTGCAGGAGGCTGGCATCTGCATGTAACTTGTTATAGGATCACTGTGCTTTTAACTGTTCAACTGATTTCACAGCAGTTACCACATAGTTACATTTTCAAGTTACAGAACATTTAATCAACATAGGAATTTTATTTTGTGGAGGGGAGGAGACATGACCAATTCAGAAAATTCTGTTTAACACCAGGTGGGCTGCAATTTTTTATCTTTTCTTGAACCAGTATTTTTAGACATGCCTTGTTGGTTACATACAACTTCTTGGATGCTGATCTTCCTAAAATAATATTTAGTCATCCTTTTTGTAATAGCCCATTTAAGGACTATAATTCCATTTTTGACAAGAATATAAAATTTCAAGTGTTGAATTTTGCTTTGTATTTATTTGTAAATGAATTTTATTATGGCTGTAAGAAAATTGGTGAGTGCTTGATTCAAGACAATATATACTTTTAAAGTGAATATAATCTGTAAAATTAGCCTTAAAGTGATATACAGAATATTATATCATTTAATATGGCAAAGTGTCAAAATAAGGATTTTTTGGGTAACAATCTTATAAAGTGAATATAAAGTGAATATAATCTGTAAAATTAGCCTTAAAGTGATATACAGAATATTATATCATTTAATATGGCAAAGTGTCAAAATAAGGATTTTTTGGGTAACAATCTTTTTTTTTTTTTAAAAAAAGATTTTATTTATTCATAGAGACACAGAGAGAGAGAAGTAGAGACATAGGCTGAGGGAGAAGCAGGCTCCATGCAAAGAGCCTGACATGGGACTCCATCCAGGGTCTCCAGGATCAGGCCCTGGGCTGAAGGCGGCGCTAAACCGCTGCGCCACCAGGGCTGCCCAACAATCTTAACACTTCATGGAAATGAATAGTAAAGTCAGTAAAACAAAATGCTAATTATCTGATTCAGAGATCACTAGGAATATTGAGTGAAAGCTAAACTAGAGAATAGCAGTGTTATACTGCTTCTTGGATGGACACAGCTTAACTAGAAAAAATTAGATCTTAATCAGAAAGGCAGTATCAAGTTTTAGGTACAAATTTTTATTTCAGTGTAAAATTTGGTTTTTGTGTTGTGTGTCAAATATATTGTCTTGTAAGTGAGCTTGTTTTTTTAATAAGAGAATTATTTACTTTTTGTTTGTATATTTTGAGGTAAAGGATATGTTGGTATTCAGCTTTTAGCTTGTATACTTTGAGCTCTGGTGGTGGTAGTCTGCTAATGAATATTTTAGCAAGCTGACCCAACACAGGCATTTTAGGAAATTCTAGTACTTCCCGTTCCATCAATCAATAGTGATTGAGTTACCTACTCTTGATCCCAAGCCCTGGTAGGCATTTTAAGGATTATGGATCTGTCACCAATATTGGACATGTATTTCCCTAGTACTCTGTTTTTGAGGAATGGTGGTACCATGTTGACAAGGTATATCTGAAATTAGTAACTTTAACACGTTAGTTGAGATAAAGTCTGTTATTAATATAATAACTGCAGTAATTATCTTTTGGTTAATATTTTCCTGCTTCTATTTTTTTTTCTATTTTTATACTTTTAGATGTATGGGTCCTTATATTTTAGCTCTCTTATAAATAGCATACAGCTGGTTTTCAGTTTTATATAGAGTCTAACTATCTTTAAACAAGAAACTAGAAATTCTACTTTGTTTCTTGACTGTAATTACTGATAATTTGTTCTTATTCCTCCAACTTTTTTTTAGAATGAAAGTTTTTGTGTGAATGCGTCTTAATTTTTTACTTTGAAATAAATGTAGATTTACAGGAAGTTGCAAAGAAAAAATATATATGGAGGTCCTATGTATACCTCACCCAGTTTACCCTAATGATAACATCCTGCATAAATATAGTAGATGTCAAAACAGTATCAAAACGAGGAAATAGACATTAGTACTTTTCACAAAGCTGATGCATATTTCACCAGTTTTATGTGTATTTGTGTGTGCATGTGACATATACTTTAGTCTACAGAGTTTTCTCTTGTTTATGTCTGTAAAACTGCCACTAAATTCAAGATATAGAACTATTACATCACCATGGGCTCCCTCATGCCACCTCCTTATAGCCTTACCTACTTCTCCCTCCCTGCCCCCCTTTTCTAGCCCTAACTTCTGGCATCCACCCATCTGTTCTGTTGCTGCAATTTTCTCTTAAGAATTTTATTTAAGTGAAACTATACCATATGTAACTTTCTGGAATTCTCTTTTTTCCACTCAGTATAATTCCCTTGAGGTCCATTTGAATTGTTGAGTGTTTCAAGAGTTAACTCCTTTTACTACAGAGTAAGACCATGGTAGAAATGAAACTTTTTAAACCATTTACTCGGTTTGGGCTGTTTCCAGTTTTTGGCTATTTCAAATAAAGCTGCTATAAACCTTCATGTATGGGTTTTTGTGTGAACAGGTCTGTGAACAGGTCTTTATTTCTCTGGGATAACAATTGTCCAGGAGTGCAATTGCTGGATCATGGTAGTTGCAGGTTTAGTTTAAGAAATGGACATATTCTTCCAGGGTTGACTGTTCTCACATATGCATGAGTGATCCAATTTCTCTGTAGCTTCCCAAACATTTAGTATTGTCACTCTTTGTATTCCACATATTCTGGTAGGTGTGTAGTGATCATCATTGTGGTTCTAATTTGCATTTCCCTAATAGCTATGGTTCATGCGCTTATTTCCTATCTGTATATCTTTTTAGTGAAATGTCTATTCATGTTTTCATGCGCTTATTTCCTATCTGTGTATCTTTTTAGTGAAATGTCTATTCATGTTTTCTGCCCGGTTTCTAATTGGATTCTCTATTTTTTTTTTTTTGTAATTGTTGAATTTTGAGAGTTTTCTGTATTTTAGATACAAATCCTTAGTGAGATATATGGTTTTCAAATATTTACTCCCAGTCTATAGTTTTTCATCCTCTAAACAGGGTCATTTGCAGAGCAAAAATCTTTGTTTTTGTTTTTGTTTTGTTTTGTTTTGTTTTTTTTCAGAGCAAAAATTCTTAATTTTGACAGGATTCTTACCAATTTTTCTTGTTGGGTATCATGCTTTGGGTGTCAAATGTGTCTTTCTTTGTTCTTATCTGGGCATTTTGTTTTTATAATTTTTATTTTATGGTAGATAAAGAGGAAAAAAGTTGAATGTTCTGCCACTTTTAACTGAACATCAGGGTAAACAAATAATTCATATGAGGGAGTTTCTCTTTATAGAAGTATTCCAGGTAATAAGTAAAAGAGTAATGATAGAATTAGAATCTCACCAACTCCTATAAGCAATGATAAAATTAAAAAGCAGCAATTAAATTAGAATCTCAAATCCTAACAAAATGATTGATGTAGACTGTGACCACACCAAAAAGATGTTTTAGTCCATTTGGCTATTGTAACACAGTACTACAGCCTGTTAGCTTATAAACAACAGAACTTTATTTCTCACAGTTCCAGAGGCTGAGAAGTCCAAGATCAAGGTGCCAACATGGTCACCTTGTGTTGAGAGCCTGCTTTCTAGCTTTTGGCTGGCACCTTCTCTCTGTGTCCTCACTAGGTGGAAAGACTGAAGGGTCTCTGTAGGATCCCTTTTATAAGGCACTAACCTCATTTATAAAAGCTCTTACCCTCAGACCTAATGGCCTCCCAAATGTCCCACCTACTACTAATGCTGTCACCTTTGGAGGAAGCTATCTAAAGTGAAGCTGGTACTTTATTGTTATGTAATTTGTGGCTTTAAAAGGTTAACTAAAATAGCAACCAAGCATATTCAGTTCTAAATAATAACTGGGTGATGGCATTAAGGAAGGCATGTGATGTAATGTGCACTAGGTATTATATAAAACTGAATCACTGACCTCTACCTCTGAAACTAATAATATACTATATGTTAATTAATTGAATTTAAATTAAAAAAAATAAAGAGATGGGACAGTTAAGATATTCTTAGATCCTAGAATTTGCTTTGGAGGTAGTTAAATGTTAACTTTATATATTTTTTTAAATTTTTATTTATTTATTTATGATAGTCACACAGAGAGAGAGAGAGAGGCAGAGACACAGGCAGAGGGAGAAGCAGGCTCCATGCACCGGGAACCCGACGTGGGATTCGATCCCGGGTCTCCAGGATCGCGCCCTGGGCCAAAGGCAGGCACTAAACCGCTGTGCCACCCAGGGATCCCTTAACTTTATATTTTAAGTTAAACATACCAGTTAGAAATTTTAAGCACAAAAAACATAAATGGGGTATATAACTTATTGACGAAGCCTAACATTGGGTTAGTTGGCACGGGAGAAATAAGTAGCATGTTCAGCTCCACTGTCAGAGCAGGCAAGAAGAGTAGATTTAGAGCCTGGGGTTGGGGAGGCAAGAAATTGACCAAACTAATAGATTATAAGAAATTTAGACAATAGAGGAGTATTCTTTTTTTTTTTTTTTAAGATTTTATTTATTTATTCATGAGAGAGAGAGAGAGGCAGAGACATAGGCAGAGGGAGAAGCAGGCTCCATGCAGGGAGCCTAACGTGGGACTCGATCCCGGGTCTGCAGGATCACGCCCTGGACCAAAGGCAGGCGCTAAACCACTGAGCCACCCAGGGATTCCCCTAGAGGAGTGTTCTATGTGATACCATTAGATACAGTCAGCAAAACTTAGAATATGGAATGAACTGCCTAGCTCCTAAAGCAAATAAATTGCAAGGAAAATAAAAAGAGATGGAAGGGAGACCTGGATTAAAACACACTTATGAGGGCACCCGGGTGGCTCAGTGAGTTAAGTATCTGCTTTCGGCTCAGGTCATAATTCTGGGGTCCTGTGATCAAGCCCTGCATGGATGGGGGAGGGGTTCCCTGCTCAGTGGGGAGTCTGCTTCTCCCTCTGCCCTTGCTCCTGTGCTCTCTATAGCTCACTCGGTCTCTTGAATAAATAAATAAAATCTTTAAGAACAAACAATTATGTATGGACCTTATTCAAATTGTCATTTGAATGAACCAAACTTAAAAAGGATTTTTCTTTGATACAAGAAAGTTGAATACAGTGTAATAGATACTAAGCAATAATTGTTCCTTTGATCTTTATTTTTTGGATGTGACAATGGTATCGTGCATATGTATTTGAAAAAAAAAAACCCTCATCTTTTAGAGATGCCTGCTGGAATATTTATAGATGAAATGATACCTTGTCTAGAATTTATTTCAGTATTGCTTTTGTTGCCTTTGTGTTGAAAAGCTGAAAGAAGGTAAATACCATGTTTTCTTAGAGTATAAAAGTTACTACTCTCCAGTACCGCCTACCTTTAGCTGTGTACAGAAGTCCTCAATCATGAATGAAGACCTGTCTTGGAAATGATGTAATTTTGAATCTTGTTCCTGGATTTTGTTTATAATGAACTGTTAGAAATTTATGTTGAAGATAACTGTCATTTACCAAGTCATATTCCATGGTTATATTCATATGCACGTATTTGGACTTGGTAGTTTATGATGTGGACAAAAGTGTCTTGTGCTTTATAGGATAGTTAATATTGTCTTATGGAAGGAAAGAAAGTCAGTGATCATTTTCAGCAGTTTAGTTGACGTAGACATATGTTTTCTGCCAGAAGCCCGAATATGTATTCTTCTGACATATTTACTGTTTCTATAAACTATGGTATTCTTAAATATTTCAAAAATGTGACTACTATAATATTTATCCTCTGCTGATATATTATTTACAGCATAAACTAGGGTTATAAATTATAAGAAAAATTCATATTAAAACAACTACAAATTCCCAAGAGACAATATTTTAGATACCAATCAGTGCTTTCATTAATTCCTGAAAAAATTTTAAATACCTGTCTTTTATAGTCCATTTTCTAGTGTTCCTCAGCCCTGTATGATTTCAGTCTTGTTCATTTCATAGCTAAAAGTAAAGTATTGGGGGATCCCTGGGTGGCGCAGCGGTTTGGCGCCTGCCTTTGGCCCAGGGCGCGATCCTGGAGACCCGGGATCGAATCCCACGTCGGGCTCCCGGTGCATGGAGCCTGCTTCTCCTTCTGCCTGTGTCTCTGCCTCTCTCTCTCTCTCTCTCTCTCTGTGACTATCATAAATAAATAAAAATTAAAAAAAAAATAAAAGTAAAGTATTGGAAATTTATGAAGTTCAAGTGGCATGGTATAAGTAATAGAAGTCAGCACCTACAAGTATGGATGATACCTGTGGTGGGAAAGGATGAGCAGAGGGGGATAGGGTGCATTTTTTGTTAAACTTAAAAACATTTTGCCTAACTTTTTAGGGGCCTCATAAGTGGGCATATCAGCTCATTCTTGAGCTTAAAACTATTATTATTTTTTTTTACATTGTAAATATCAAAAATTATGAACTACCCTAGATTTTACCTCACTTGGAAGCTAACAAGTCAGCCAGCCCCATTCTCATGGACACTGGATGAAAGACACAAGACCCATAAATCAGAGATGAAGGACAGTTTATTACTCACAGCAGTTAACAGTATTCAGATGATTAGTGGTTTTTGTGCCAGTTTTCTGGATCTCATTTCCCACAAGATGATGTGAGGAGGGTCAGAGGACTCCTGTTTGTGCTGTGGATTGCATTACAGACTGGAACCCAGAATCCAGAACTCAGGAATCTCAGATTTTTTATAATGAGAAGTAAATGCCCTGGAAGGAGATAATTATCTTTATTTTACTGGGGAGTAAGCATGCTGGCACTTGGCTGCAGAAGTGACACTGTCTCTGTCTTCCAAACTATCCTTGAAAAGATAGTCTGGAATAAAAACAGTTGACATCTCATGTTTAAGGACTGGTAGAAACATGAGAGGCCCGTGGAAATATCTTCACCAGAAATAATGAGCACTGTAGGTATTCGGTATTAAATGCCAACTACTTAATGAATTTTGAACAAAAGGATGAATGAAATATAAGTGCAAACCAAGTCTCACAGTCGACCGAAAAATTTGGAAGAGAGTAACTTACATAATTGAGTAAATACTTGCTTTCAAAGAAGGTGTTAGAAACATCTTAGCAGATTTTTTTTTTTTAAGATTTTATTTATTCATGAGGAGAGGGGCAGAGGCACAAGCAGAAGAAGAAGCAGGCCTCCCGCAAGGAGCCCAATATTCGATCCTGGATCCCAGGATCATGCCCTGAGTGGAAGGCAGATGCTCAACCACTGAGCCATCTCCATTGTAGCAGATTCTAAGAAAAACTGCATTTTTGCTTTAACAAACTAAATTTCATTTTTTTTGTAATAATTTCCTCAAGAGGAAAACCTTGAGTTATGTTTTCTTAATTTTATTTTCCATTAATGGATTTCCTTATACCTCTTTTATCTTATAATTGTTCTTTGTAATTTTCCCTTTTATTTTAGGAGGTTTCTTGAACATATCTTCTACATCTATAATGAAGTCTTTTGTCAGTGACTATTCTGTTGTTTACTTCTTGTATTGAATTTCATTATAATTTGTTTGTCACTCCTCACTCCTGTACAACTTTCCTTCCTTCCTTTGTTAACCTCATAATATCCTCAAATCTCTGAAGATTGTCATTAGGAAGTTCTTTGATCCCTGTGATCATCTCAGAGGTGGTAGTTTTGTAATTCCTTGCTCTTTTTCTTTAATACTCCTCTTTCTTATCCTTAGGTATCTCTGAACTCCGTTTCATAGAACAATGAAAATGTAAGACCTTTCAAACAATAGGACTTGTAAATGCTAACAATCTCCACCAAAATGGCCCTTCATCTTGGAGATTCCTTTAATTTTCTCATCTGCTGTCTGCTTCTTTGAAAGTTCATAGGCAGTCTCTTACTCTGCTGGAAACTGTGGTTTCACCTATGGTTGTTGAGAATCTTCCACTTAGCTTTTCCTGAGTTGGTAGTGGTGATGGTTTTTCTAAGTCAAACTCCAGGCCACAGACCTCTTGGGATTTGTGTGAAGTTAATCATAAGTAGGAAATCAACATAGGCTTGGAAGGGGTAGCTTAGAGGTTAACCACTGAGGTTTTGGTGTGAAAGTATGGCATTACTTTGCCATTTGGCAAGTTACTTTCTTTTTTCAAGTCTTAGTTTTTCCTTCGGCAAAATGGGAAGAGTGATGGAATTTTCCCCATAATATGCAATACTTTGATTTCCAACTGGTGTTTTCCTTTTTATCCTGTATTTAGTGGGTACTCATGAAGTATCTCCTTTGTAAATGTTACCTTATTGCATGAGAAGTTACTGTATAACAGTCTGTGTAACAGTATAATTTGCTGTATAATGAAATAATAGCATCTTATTATTCTTTTGAGGCTGACAATCCTCAGGGAAATGAGAGCTCTAATCATCTCTTCTTACAGCCCTACATTATGGCTCTTGCCATGTCCCTGCTCACAGGGAGGACCTGCCAGGAGTTCCAGATGACAGCTTGCTGTGTTGGCACCTATTATTCAGATGCTGATGGGATAAGTTTTGGGGCTTTTATACTTGGGAGCAGATCTAACCTGTCTTCTTTAGATTTCATTCATAATCTTATTCACATTCTTTTTAGCTTTTTGAGCAGTCTGTAATTTTAGAAGCCCTACCTGCTGAATCATAATGGTGAAGAACATGAGTTGATTAGCAAAAATAATGTTAAGAGCTATTTCATTTTAATTTGAGTGTGTCAAGTCTAATGAAGACATTCACAGCCTTACAGCTATCTGGAACACCTTGACATTGCTCTAAGCAATAGAGCCAATAATAGCCCTATCAGAATGGAGATTTTTAAACATATCAATTATTTGAGTCTTCAGAATTTTCAGTTGAAATTAATGGTGAGGGGCAAGTGGTGATCATTACTTAAAATGGCCTAAAATATATTTTACTGTGTGCCTACCACCTCTGTCTCTAGATTTTTCCATGGCCATTACTTCTGTTAAAAAGATAAACTGAGGCACATGAAAATTTTTCAAGTTTATTGGAGCAGATAACTGTTTGAATCAGGCAGCCACAAACTGAAGTAGTTAGGAGTGTTCAGCTGCCAGGAGCTAGGTGCAAAGCTTTTAGAGGGCAGCCATGGAAGCAAGGCAAGGAAATTATTTGATTTGCTGTGCGTCAGTGGTTGCCTCACATGGCAAAGAAAGCCTGGTTAGGTGTTTGTGATTAGCTGTTCTTAAATTTCATTTACTCAGATGTCAATGGATTTACAGTCAACTCTGGCTTAGGTTCCCATTTCCTTACGCTATCAAGTCTTTAGAGCCATCCCAGTTTAATAACCTTCTTAAGCCCTCTTTTCCCATTCACAGTAATTGCCAATTTTTTCGTATGTTTGACCCTTTTTGCATATATTTTCTCTGCACGGAAAGCCATACCTCTTCTACCTGTGGCACTATTGCACACCCTTCATGAGTGCTAGAATAAGTTTTCTGTGACTAATCACCCTGCCACCTGCCTCCAAGCAACCCCAGGGTAGGGGAGGGGTTATTTCACTTATGTAGGATCTCAATGTACTTGGCAAATTGGTTGGTTTTATTTCATCTGTTGTTCTTCATGTTGTTTATTTTGAGACTTAATTTCTTCATTCACAGCAAAACATTAATAACCATCTTAATATCATCAGCCCCTTATGGCATCACGGGGGAATAATGGCTCCTAAATATAAAGATTAGTTTCTGTTAGAAAAGCAGAGAATATTAGGATCATTGTTGGTTAATGCCTACTGTGTTTTATTCTGGCATCTTAATTTCACAAACTTTAACTGATTTATTTAGAAGCTTTATTACATTCACAAATATTCATGGTATTGGTAAAAAGAAATAGCAAGAGTAGCTTAAATACTGGTGTTGATTGCACTGATGATGTCATTAAGATAAATAGTTTTATTGACAATTAAAGAAGGAAAAATGTCAGTTAAACTCTAACACGACGCTAAGATACCACTGATTCTAAAATACATTCTGAATGCCTCCTAAAATGCTTTTTAGAGATGTTAAAATGTGCAAAGATGTTTATTTTTAAATCAGTGAAATATGGTAATGCTCTCTATACCTTCTAAGAAAGATTTAAGACCTTCCTCAAGGAACAAAGTGAGAGATTGGTTTCCATTTTTCTCTCCTTTCCTTCATTTGCCTTTTTGTAAATGTGCAAGCGAGCAGGGAAGTCTGGTATTTCCTGATAGTGGAGAGATAGAGGTCTTAGCCTGAAAGTAGGAAACAATAATGAGGGGCACCTGAGGGGCTCAGTCAGTGAAGCATCTGCCTTTGGGTCCTGAGATCGAGTCCTGCGTCAGGCTTCCTGCAAGGAGCCTGCTTCTCTGTCTCCCTTTGCCCCCACTCATGCTTGTTCCATCTCTCTAGTGCTCTGTCTCTCTTAAATAAATAAAATCAATTAAAAAAAAAAAAAAAGGAAAGAAACAACCATGAAAGGCAAATGAGACTTTGTTTGTGATTGGAGAATTGCAATTCAGGGAGCAGAGATTCAGGTACTCATGCAGTGTTCCTGCTTTAGAGTGAAAGTAAGGGATGTCTAAAGGAAAAGGAAGGGGAAGCAATCACATGAAATAAGAGAAAAATTTTCTGTGAGTGTTGTAACAAGCTAAGTTCCTCGAGGTTATACATTGAGTGGCTGCTGATTTTATCTTCAGGAAGTCCTTAACTTTCAGTCTTGTGATCATGTGTCCATTTTGCTGACTTTGCAGACAGTTGTCATTTTGCCAGGTCCACAGCTTTTGGCCCTGTCCATACAAGGACAGGCAAAGTTTTCTCCAGTGGCTACTCCAGCTCCATTTGAGAATGGCTCTGGTCATGTTGGTTTTTCACAGACGACTAGACAAAGGATCTGGAAATCCACCAAATTATATAATGTGCTTTGTAATGCTAAACATGACCTAAAAATAAGAGGACTATAAGTTGATAACTGATTAGTCATATGTTTCATTAAAATTATGAATAAATGTATTGTTTGATCAACTTTGTATTATAGGACATTTTATGGGATAGCAAAACCTGCCCTGCATAGGGATTTGGAACTAAAAATAACATTGGATGCATGTTGAGAAATGAGTTGACTTGCTTTAAAATCTCACATGAAGGGTGCCTGGATGGCCCGGTTGGTTACTCATCCGACTCTTGATTTTGGCTCAGGTCATGATCTCAGGGTTGTGAGATTGCGTCCAGCATTGAACTCCATGCTCAGCAGGGAGTCTGCTTGAGATTCTCTCCCTCTGCCCCTCCTCTCATGCTCTTTCTCTGTCTAAAATAAATACAATCTTAAAAAAAAAAAAAAAAAAAAGCACCTCACATGATCGCTAGGTACAAAGGTTAGTTGTAAGAGCATGAGTTGTGGTTATCTTTGACCTGATTCCATTAATGTGTGTGTTCGTCATGTGCTAGATGTAAGGAAAGTCTCATGATGGTTTGATTTATTCTCAGGTTTTGATAGCTTTTTACATGTTGTACTTTTACAGCTTACTGATCATTTTGTAGTAACATTGAGGTCATAGAGGACAATTTGGATGGCACTAAGCACCCTACTTGTAGTTAAATGTCTAGTGGAATGAGCGGTAAACTCAGAAACAGGATCTGAAATCTCAGCTGGATTCTGGCAGTAGTTAATTATTTGAATCTTTTTCTTACTGGGTCTTGAGTTCTTTTGATATTGGCTGCTTTTCCTCGAAAATTATAGTCCTTCTCTTCTTGGACTCAGACTGTCACTTTTATGCTGTGAAACCAATAGTTGGCTGAGTTGTAAACACTGTTGAGAAAAAGGTGTATAAAATACCTTGTTGCTGAGGAGAGAGAGGAAGAGAATATTTGTCCCGTCCTCCCCTTCATGCATCTTCAGGAGCAAAATGATAGAATTTCCTGCTTTTTTCCTTTGTTGAGAGCATTATCTTTGTGATGATAGTAATTGATGTGAAAGCCTTACCACAGATCCCTTTAGTTGCTTTAAATTAAAATAAAATTAAATGTGTAAATAAGGAGGTCAGAAACATGTTTCAAACCCCAAATTAACTTATGTTTGTGGCTTTATTTCCACTACTGCTCCCCTTTCTTATTTAGCTCTAGCTAAATTCACTTTGCCTACCTTTCTCTGAGCATTCAGGGCAAGCAGTGGCCTCAGAGTCTGCACTGGCTGTTGCTTTTCTCACAGGAAGCCTCGGGCCCCATCTCTCACTTCCTACTTACATTATCACCTCCTTGGAGTCTGGTATTCTTCCTTTTCTACTTTCCTGATTAATTTTTCTCCTTACCATTTGTCATAATCTAACATCCTGTGTATTTTTCGTATTTTTTCCTTTTGAGGAACATAAACTCCATGCTGCAGGATTTTCATTGCTGTATATCCCTTGTGCCTAGAACAGTTCTAGGTATATAAGAAAGTGTTGAGTGATACTTGGTGAATAAGTAAAACTGTAGTGGCATTTGTGGTTATTTTTCTTGTAGGAGAGAGGTTGAATTACAAAGTATTGTGTGTATAATAAACGGTTTTCCATATAGATCACGAATAGTTCTGCTTTAAAATTTAAATGATTGATGAGATAAAACAGTGAAAGATTCCAGATGCATTACAAAAATTAGTCACTGGGATTGGGTGTGTCACAACTGAATGTAGTCAGTAGAGCTTTTTCTGGCAAGTAAAGCGAATCAAAAACCAGTATGATTATGTTCCTTTTTATATTTTTTCCTTTGGTACAAATCACTTTCTATTTACTGGAACATTTCATTCTGTGTCTCTCTGTATGATAGAGGAATTATTAAACTCATGAGATATCTTTCAGGTAAAGTATAGGACATTCAGATGTTTTTACTAGAACTTTAAAATTAAATTGATTATTAAATTTTATTTATTTACAGTCAAGAACTAGGGAACTTTACTTTTTTTTCTTTTTGAAAGTTTTTATTCTTGTTGAGGCTCTGATACAATAATATCAAGCAATTGACGATGGCAGTTCATTGAGTGTATATAAAGCTGATTCAACTTACTTTGTCTTTGAAGGTTACCAGAAATCTAGGGATTCAAAGCATCATTCTTTTTGAAGAGCAGTGATTGCAAGAGAGGGTCTCCAGATGCTTACTAAATAGGAAGTTTGCAAGGCACTTGTTAGGTTCTAAATGGCCATGGCCATTTGCAGCGTGAAAATTGGCAAGTGCTAGAAATCAGGGTTCCATCTCCCTTTAGCTATTTGGGCTGGTATTTTACAGTGTAAATTTGGTAATTTTCATCAACTATATTCCCTTGGATTCCAATAGGCTTTTTAAAAAGGCTTAGAAAGAGGAAAAGTTATAACCAGTTTCATGGAAATGTGCCCAGGATATTAAAACTTCCTTTTTATGTGTTCTGGCAGGGGAAAAAGGGGGAAATGTACATTATCTCCCTTTGGCCCATATCATTTCCAGATATATGTGTGGGTGGAACAGTGGTAGTGGGGTGTAGTTTACGTGGAACCTTCTTGGCATTGGCAACTTGAGTATAAATGCTACTGATTATTCACTGGCCTATAGATCTTTGGAGCTTTGAGCACCAATGTCTTACTTTATAATGAATGCCAACGAAAGAAATACAATTCAGTTTGTAGCTGATGTAGAACTGGACCATAGGGTTCATTAAGTAAGGAACACCTATATTGAGCCTCTCATGGTTTGTTCTTTATATTAAAAGACAATTCTGGGCAGCCCGGGTGGCTCAGTGGTTTAGCACCATCTTCAGCTCAGGGCATGATCCTGGAGACTGGGATTGAGTCCCACATCGGGCTCCCTGCATGGAGCCTGCTTCTCCCTCTGCCTGTGTCTCTGCCTCTCCCTCTCTGTCTCTCGTGGATAAATAAATAATAAAATATTAAACAAATACAAATAAAAAATAATTCTAAGATTGTATCTCTGTTCATACAGCTTATGTTATTAAAAGTAATTTTATAAGACCTAGAAAGGCTTAGAGATTAATTGGAAAGTTAGAACACTCTAAAATTGTGATGGATACATTAGTTTCTGAGGGTAACTCTTTAGTGATACAAGAAACAGCACAGTGAGTGGTTTTTAAGTTCATATTACAGGACAGTTATTTCAAGACTTCTTTGTGCCAGGATCTATGCTGAGTTTTGAAAATAAAAGGGATAAGCAAATTATTTTTTCTGCATGCCTAAAGTGTATAACTTGTTATTGAAGGAGAAATGTATAAGAATGATTAGTTGGAAAGAGTTAAATACTATGGTTTATAGGTGCGAATAATGGGAAAAGAGAGAGGTAGGGAAAATGAGTACAATATTTGCTCTAGGTTTTAAAAGATAAGCAGGTCTTTTCTAGAACAGATAACTACATTTGTTGGGTATTGATTTATTTTGTTCAGACACCATACTAAGCCCTTTATATGTTTTTTTTTCCCTGTTGAATTTCCCATTATTATAGTCTATACTTTGTGGACTCAGACATGTTAATTATACTTCTCAAACATGTCAAAGTCACACAGGTAATAAATAATAAAATTGGGACTTGAACTAGGTCTCTTGAATGCCAAAGTTGATGTTCTTAATCACTGCATCATTCTGAAGATCATTTAAAGCAAAAGGAAGACCATGAACAAAGACATGAGATCTGTGAAGGTGCCTGGAGTGTCTACAGAACAGGGAACCACTCTAGATCAGTTCAGTAGACTAGAACCCAGCAGGAGTTGAGAGGGTAACTTGAAAACCTAGGTCTGACATAGCCACTGCCAAAACAGGATATGCCCTTTAGCCACTGATGTATTTGGTTAATGTTATTGGTGCAGGAAATTCAGAAATGAGCACATGGCCTGGCCTTCAAAGCCTGAGCCTAGTAATGATACTAGTATTTTTTTTTAAAGATTTATTTATTTGAAAGACAGATCTAAACAGACTCCACACTGAACAGGGAGCCCAACATGGGCCCTATCTCATGACCCTGAGTTGACACTTGAGCTGAAACCAAGAGTTGAACAGTTGAATACTTAATCGACACTGAGGGGTGCCACCTAGACGCTCTTCAGTTATTTCTTGCTTTGCATACTTGCCTAGAAATTTTTTTTTAATTAAAAATTAAATTTTTTTGATCTTTAGATGAATTTCTTCAGCTTTATAGTTTTATTTAAGTATATATATATATATATATATAATATATATAGGTATATTTACCATATATAGTTCAGTTCAGTTATGCTGTGTATATACTATATACTGTGTATATGGCATACAGTCTTCTAGAATTTTACTGTGTGGTATGAAGCAGGACATTTATACCATCTGTATCTTCAATTTTCATCTAAGTGGGAGGCCCTTTTGTGTTCCCTGTTGAACCACTAGGTTGCTCTAATTTCAGCGCTGCAGCTCTTGACTTAAAAAGTACGTTGTGCACGCTGTTAAAATCCTTTATAAAGTTTGGTAAACAAATACTAAACCCATTTGTGAATAAATGAACCAAAATGCAAAGATGGCTTTCTTTTAACTAGCATGTGGCTGGTGCTACCTCCCACCTGCCTTTGTCAACTTCTTCTTTTCTGATAGAGCAGAACTATCATTTTGAGGTCTACCCCAACCTGTTTTCAGTTTCTAATCTGATTTAATCTGCTGTTTTTTGCTGAAAAATAGCACCCCCCACCTCCTCCTTAAAGAGCTTTTAAATGGAGTAGAGAGTTGATTTCAGCATTTATATGATATAAAGGCAAATACAGAAAAAGTTAATGATTTCTCTCTCCCCTTTTGATTCTCATTCTCCTAAGGTAATTGGATTTTAGCTTGTTACACCTTTTTCTGTGTTCATTTCTGGCAAATGTCTACCTTAAAAATAAAATAGCCAGTTACTTTACCAGTAAAATGAGTTTATCAGGGATGGCAGAGAAATTGCAATTGGGGACAAATAAACTGTGGTGAACCATGGGCAAGTCTGTGTGTGTGTGAGAGCGCACAGGAGCAAGGTCAGCTTTTATGAGGTTTAGGAAAAAAATTGAGTTGTTTTCACTGGAATTTCATTGGAGAAGAACACGAGTTTGACGTTGTGGTTTCTCTCTCGCCGCAGGAGGTGGTTAGTGTCTTGTTGCTGGGGCAGGTAGGGATCTTCCTTTTCTTGAAGGCAGGAAATACAACTCCTATGTGAAATGAAAAGTGCCCATCCCTTGTCAAAATAATTCTGAACCTGCAGTCTTCCTGTTGGTGATGCAGGCTGAGAGTGGGTGGGTAGTGTGTGTGTGAGAGCACAGGAGCACTGGTGTGCGAGAGCGCCCCCTTCAGGACTCCACACTCCATTTTCAATGAGGTTTCATGTAACTATTGAAAAGTTCTTTGTGAGAGCAGTAGGAAAATACTAACAGAATTGAGACTTGGGTACATTCTTTTTTTTTTTTTTTTTTTTTTTTTAAGATTTTATTTACTTATTCATGAGAGACAGAGAGAGGCAGAGACACAGGCAGAGGAGAAGCAGGCTCCATGCAGGGAGCCTGATGGTGGGACTTGATCCTGGGACTCCATCCTGGGACTCCATCCTGGGACTCCAGGATCACACCCTGGGCCATCGGCAGGCACTATACCGTTGAGCCACCCAGGGATCCCCAAGAGTTGGGTACATTCTTAAATGGAACACAGATATATAAAAAATCTTATTACCCTAAGCTTTGAAGAACAAATATTTCTCTAGTTTCCTATGACCTATTTTAGTGCAAGGAGGAAAAAAAACCCTGCGTTCTGTTCTATAAAGTAGAGTGTGTTGCATCTTTATTTGCTGTCCTGAGAATCTGGTTGTGAGTCACTTTCCCTAACTGCTTAAAAAGCACTTTTAAAAGCATTCGGTTTAAATAGTTAAATTACTGGTAATTTTGGGAGGAAAGATTGCTCGAGTGGTCCACAAATTATCTGCTTTTAATTTTTACTCTAAAACTTAAATAATGTACTATTTTAGTAATTCTTTGTTGTATTCCGCTGTGGCATTCAGTGATTGTTGGCCAGAATTTTTGGGTTGGAGGAATATTGTCTGAAATGTTCGTTTCTTTCCATTGGTTAAAATTTTATTTTACTTTTTTTTAATCCTATAAGCACAAGTGCTAGGTTGACAAGATATAAAAGATTAACATGTAAAATTAACGCTCCCTTCTATTTTTGTGTTTTAACACCTTTCCTCTTTGATAGATCCTCTTTGCATTTGCAAAAATATATGATATATTTTCTTTATAAAATGTTCACACAGATGGTTGTATAACATATCCGTTTAGCACGTTGCTTTTTCTCTTTACTGTTATACTGGAGATTGTTTGATATTAAAAGATACGGAGTCATCTGTGAGGAACATAGCATAAACCTATGCTAATGCATTGTTTTTGTTCTTATTCTTTTAAAAATAAAAACAAATCTTTGGATGGCCTTGCTTATAGAATTTGTGTATATATCATTTCTAGGATAAAGAAAAAAACAAAACAAAAACAGGAGTTGAGAGATCTGACCTGTTGACCTGGACCTGGATGTGTGTGAGGGCCACTGAAGTCGTTAGCTGTTAGTGTGTGAGAATGTTTACCTTTGTCCTAGTGCAGGTCATTTGTTGTCAAAGCTCAGCCTACTGATAGAAGTTCCTCTTGAATTCTCTAAAAGCCCATTCATGAGCTAAAGATGTTTATTTACCTTGAGTTTAGTAAGATTTCTTCCAGTGTGGTTTTGCCTCCTGATATGATGGACTGTGTGTCTGTAATCCAAATTACTTTGTGGTACATGGTTCTCTAGAATTAAAATTTGTGTATTTATTTCCTTTATTTTTTTATTAAAGAGTGAACAAAAGACTTTTATTTAGAAGTGCTTTGATGACATGATGTGCTGTATAATCGGTGTCAATTCGAGAAGGACATTGAGTCAGTGTCTAGTAAACTCTGAAATTCCAAATAAATGTCACTTGTTTTCTCTGAACTAGAGGCCTCAGAGAATATCGGACTGGTTTGAATGTATCCCACTTTAGCTTAATTTGGACTTATTTTGGTTATAAATATTGGTATTCCTTTTGAGTCAAAATCCTGTGTAAGGAATATTAAAGTTCTCCATATTGTCATTATTTATAAGATTGCTACATGTGAAGCCCCCTCCCCCAGTCCTCCCAGTATTTCTCATGGTACCTAACCAAGCCCAAATAGAAAATCTAGAGAATGAATTTTAAAAGATAGTATTTTTTGGCGTGTTGAACCTCATTGGCCCTCACTGATGGCCAGTGAGGTTGCAGGAGTAGCCTAGGGATTAAAGGAAGGCCTTCTGATTTAGAAGCATGTGCCAAACTTAAATGGATTCTGCCTTCAGAAAATGTTATGAATCGACTTTTCAAGTGTGAGTACTATCAAGGACCTAGCTGTCAACATGTCAAAACCAATGTGAAGGACTATAATTTTTTTGTACTTCATGATGAACCCTTAAGGTTATGACACTACATCTACAGTTTGCTAGGCAGTGATTGATTTATTGATTGACGGGAAACACAGTTTATTGTGGTCCAGGTCAGCAGGGCAAAGGACAGTTGATGGAGCAGCTTTGAATTCTGTCAGTAACTCGAAAGGTGTCAGTATTCCAACATGAAGAACTCCGTTTCCTTCATTTGACTTACAGCGAGAATGTGTTTTTGGGAACAAGTATATGGCTAACCTTTGCAAAAGTGAAAAAAGAAAATATTTCTTGGTATAGACTTTTCTTTTATGTTCAGAAAGACTTAAAACTTTTTAGACTTAACTTCCTTTTCTTATTCCCCCTACCTACACAATAGAAGCTTACCAGGTGTAAAATGCATCTCTGGCATAGTGTATTCCTGTGAGAATTTATCAGGAGAATTTTGTTTTTAGTGACAAAATTTTTATAATATGAGGGTCATCAAACTTGGACAGAACCATTTATGGTTGCTTTGTGGTAGGCAGTGTTCTTCACAGAAACTGATTTAAACCTTTTAGAATCTAAATATACTTTCAACCTGTAGATAGAATGATAGTAACTAGATACAGAACAAGGTTTGCAGGGCTTTCTGGTGTAATACATGGCTTTTTTTTTTTTTTCCCCCTGGAATAGGCACTAAATATAAATATCCACTTAACCTGAAAAGCCTTCATGTAATCTTATGGCAAAAAATTTCCAAACTCTTTATTTTAGTTGCACTTCTGCAGAACATCTCCAGTTTCTTTAGATTTGTCTGAATTTATAATGATCAAGATACCATTTATTCAATATAGTATTGGAAGTCCTAGCCAGAGCAATTAGGCAAGAAAAATAAATGCATCCAAATTGGAAAGGCAGCTGTAAAATCACCACAATTTCCAAATGACATATTATATATATAAAAGTCTAAAGACTCCATCAAAAAACTGTTAGAACTAATAAATTCTAAGGTTGTAGGTTATAGATTACAAAATCAATACATAAAAATCTGTTTTTCCCCCTAATAATGAGCTATCAGAGAAATTAAGAAAACAGTTCCATTTACAGTTGCATCAAGAGCATTTACAGTTGCATGAAGAGCCTAGGAGTAAATTTAACCAAGGAGGTAAAAGACATGTGCACTGAAAACTATAGTTCCTTGATGAAAGAAAGTAGAAAAGACACAAATGAATGGAAAAGATATTCCATGCTCATGGATTAGAAGAATTAATATTGTTAAAATGCGTAGACTACCCAGGAGAACATACAGATTTAATACAACCCCTATTGAAATTCCAATGGCATTTTTCACAGAAATAGAACAATCCAAAATGTGTATGGAACCATGAAACACCCTGAATAGTGAAAGTAATCTTGAGAACGAAAAACACAGGTTGAGGCATCAAGGTCCCTGATTTCAAATTATATTAGAAAGCTGTAGTGATCAAAATGGTACGTACGGTATTAGCATAAAAACAGACACATAGGTTAATGGAACAGAGTAAAAAAAAGCCCAGAAATAAACCCATGCTTATATAGTCAATTGATGACAAAGAAGCCATGAATATAGAATGGGGGAATAAATAGTGTTGGGAAAAATGGACACACACAAAATAATAAAACTAGACCACTATCTTACATCATACACAAAAAATAAAATGGATTAGAGACTTCAACATGGGACCTGTAACTGTAAAACTCCTAAAGAAAACAAAAGGGGAGTAAGCTCCTTGACATTTGTCTTGGTGATGATTTTTTTTTTTTTCTTAAATATGGTAACCAAAGCATCAGTTGGGATGTCATTCTTTTTTTTGGGGGGGGGAGGGGAGAAGTCGTTCTAAAAAGCTTATGCACAGCAAAGGATAGCATTGCCAAAAGAAAGGACAACTTACTGAAGGGGAGAAAACAATCATATGGAGAAAAGGGAACCCTTGTGTACAGTTGGTGGCAATATAAATCAGTGCAGCCACTATGGAAAACGATATGGAGGTTCCTCACAAAATAAGAATAGAGCTACTTTATGACTCAGCAATTCCATTTCTGGGTATTCAGAAAAACAAGTATCTCCACACTTATTGCAACATTATTTATAATAGCCAAGATATGGAGGTATCCTAAGTGTCTATTGATGGATAACTATATAAAGAAAAAATATATATATGTGTTGAAATATTATTCAGTCACAGAAAAGGAGATCTTGCCATCTGTGACAACATTGGGGTGGGGGGGATCTTGGGAATATTATGCTACTTGAAATAAGTCACAGAAAGACAATCATATGATCTGTTGTTTTACGTGGAATCTAAAAAAACCCAAAAAATAAGCTTGTAGGTACAGAGAACAGATTGCTAGTTGCCAAAAGTGAGGAGTGGGGAAAAAATGGGCCAACTGCGTTTGGGATTTTTTTTAATATAAATATATTGAAATTAAAAAACCAAACATAAACATTTAAAAAACACCATTTTGCTGTTTTAAGGCAAGACAATTGGTTTTATTGCTTACTTTTCCAGTGTCTCTCCTGGAACGTTTTGTATAATAGTCATTTAAGAGTAGTACTGAGGATTCCAGAACCTAGAAAGGGATATTGTGTTTTACAAGGGTATTTTTTCATTCTGTAAGGAATTGTATTAAGTTGGGAAACTGTTCATCCCCAGACAAATAAGAATTGAAGAAGAGTCACTTGATTAGTAGAGAAAGTAGCTGGAGTAAATATATTATAAATGAATGTAAACAATCGGAAGAGGTACCCAACAAATATTTGAGTGTGTTTTATGCAGACGAGGAAGAAGTTGCAAAGGATCCTGAGAAGGAGTGGCCTGGCAGGTAGGAGAACCAATGGAGAATAGTTTCCAAAAAGTCAGGGAAAGAACATGATTCAGGAAGGATGGATGCAAGATGTGATCTAGTTTGTCATGCTATGGAGATGTGTCAGGCAAGATGAGAACCTATATTCAGCTGTTGAATTTTGAAATAGAAGGTCACTGGTGACTGAGACACTAGTTATTTCCGGGAGGTGGTGGGATGAAAACTTCATTGAAGTGCATTTTGATGAACACTGAAACAAAGGGATGGAGTGGCAGCTGAAGGTAGATGGCAGAATGACCATCTAACTTATCCCTTAAACCAGGGCCCTTTGCTAATGGAAGGGGGCAGATTTTATTATGCTAGTGCAACTGGGGTATATTGACTGGTCACTCTTGGTGGGTAGAGCCAGGGATTTCTCAGGGAGGTATCTGTTAATGTCTACTCTTTACTTTCTCTGAAGCAATTTCTTATATATGATTTACCAATGCTTAGTCCATTGGTAATTTGATTATTTTAATAGACTCGTATGAAATATTTCTTCAGAGCTTTTAAATACTTCTGCTTTTCCACATGCAATTTATTTCTTCAAAGAACAAAATGACTTGACAGTTTTGATTTCCCTGTACACACTTGAAAAAAATATTACTCTTAATTAATTTTTTTTTTTTTAATTTATGAGTCATAGAGAGAGAGAGAGAGGCAGAGACACAGGAGAAATGAGAAGCAGGCTCCATGCCAGGAGCCTGACGTGGGACTCGATCCTGGGACTCCAGGATCGTGCCCTGGGCCAAAGGCAGGCGCCAAACCACTGAGCCACCCAGGGATCCCCTGGCTTTCTACTATTATTAGTTAATATTTCAAGGCACCATACAAGTCTCAACTTTGATTGCCTATTAGACTCTCTTACGGTTTTGAAAAAATATGATGCACAGGCCCAACTGGCAGCATGTTGAATTAGATTTCTAGGGAAGGAGATTGGGTTTTTAAAAAAATCTGTGATGCTCATACACAGTGAGGTTGTAGAGAAAAGGGAATCATTGTGCATGAGTGGTGGCAATATAAATTGGTGAGGTTGATAGCTACTTCTCTATAGACTTTATTCATTTGTGATAATTGATGTAAATCTGAAGTTTGTATCTTACTATTATTCTTTTTTCCTCCCCTCCTTCCTTCCCTCTTTCCTATCATTTTTTTTCCTTCCTCCCTCCATCCACCAAGGTCTTCTCAGAATTGGTAAGATTGTATTTGAAAGTTAAGAGCTAATTTTAGCTCTTAGTTTTAGGCAGGAATGATGAGTTGTCATTTTCATGTATAATTATGCTTTTGCAGAATTTGTATTATCTTTAACATGTGTTGAAAAATATTTTTAAGGTACTCAGCCATTTGCAAAGATTAGTTTCTGTAAAAATCTGTCACACAGGTAAATTGCATCATCATAATGTATTGAGAGAGAAGTGAGTAATGGTGCAGTGATTATGCCTTTGTGTGGATCGAGCTCTTTTTCTTTAGGAAATCTCATTTATAATAAGTCATGACCATTTACTACAAGGACAAGTGAGATGCTAGTTCCAAATAATATATCTGATAAGGGGCTATTATCCAAAATATACAAATAATTTGTACAACTCGATAAAAAAATATCCAATGAAGAAATGGGCAGATGACAGTTTCTCACTTTTTTTGTTTAAAGTTTATTTTGAAAATAAACTCTACATACAACATGGGGCTCAAACTTAGACTTCTGAGATCAAGTCCAATGTTCTACCAACTGAGCCAATCTAGTACCCCTGACTAGACCTTTTCAAAAGAAAACATATGGATAACAAACAGGTATATGAAAAGATGCTAAATGTCATAAATCATTAAGGAAATGCAAATCAAAACTACCACAAGAGATCACCTCATGCCTGTTAGAATGGCTATTATCAAAAAAGACAAGAAATAACAAATGTTGGTGAGGATGTAGAGAAAAGGGAATCATTGTGCATGAGTTGTGGCAATATAAATTGGTGCAGTCACTGTGGAAAACAGTATAGAGATTCCTCACAAAATTAAGAAAAAAGCTACAATATGACCCAGCAATTCTACTTCTGGATATTTTTCCAAAGACAATTAAAACACTAATTTATAATTTAAACAGATAAAAACATCTCCATGTTTGTTGCAGCATTACTTACAATAGCCAAGATATGGGAGCAACCTGTGTCCATTGATGGATGAATGGATAAAGAAATTTTGGTGTGTGTATATATATATATATATATATATATATATATATATATATATATGCATATATATATATAGTGCAAATAATCAGCTCTAAAATAGAATGAAATCTTTCAATTTGCTATAATATGGATGGACCTTGAAGGCATTATGCTAAATGGAATAAGCAAAAGAAAAATCTCATATGATGTTTTCTATATGTGAAATCTAAAACAAAACCTATAGATACAGAGAACAGATTGGTAGTTACTAGAGGTAGATATGGGTGGTAGGGGAAATTGGTAAATTTTTCTTTTTCTGTTTAAATAAACTGGATTTAAAAAAAAATGATCTGAAATAGAAATTGGATTTTTTGGTATTTGCTGTTCTGTTTCCTTGCTTTACCTTCTAAATTAAAAGATAATCTTGAAATAATACATTTTTCCAAAATGAAATAGAATTGTCTTTGTCTTCCGTTGCAATGGGCTTTTTTCCTTGACTTTATATTTGAAATCCAGACTTTTGGACTCTAGTGACCCTTGTTGAAGTAATTGCTGAATCATTACTTTATGGAATAGTTTTTAGTTTTTTTTTCCCTTGCTCCAGGACTTTAAAAAATTTAGACTTTATTAAAAAAAAAAAGCTTTATATTTACAGAAAAATTGTAATAGTGAAGAGAGTTCACATAGAATGGCCCCTACCATGTTCAATTTTTTTGTATATTAATATTTTACTTGAGTATGGTACATTCATATAATTAATGAACCAGTATTAATAGTTGCATAGTTTATTCATATTTCCTTAGTTTTTACCTAATGTTAATTTTCTGTTTCTGGGTCCCTTTCACATATTTGTCATATCTCCTTAGGATCCTGTTTGTGGCAATTTCTCTTTGTACTTACTTCAGGATTTCCAGGTACCTTTGGAGTACTTGGGTTTTGATATATTCAGGATTAGGAGTTTTCATCTTCTGCTATAATTGAAACCCCTTTGAGAAAGCAATTCTGGTACTACTGACTTAATGTTTGAGAAGTTGAGGCCAGTCTATGCTGTTGTGTTCTTTAAAATGGAGTGTGTTTATATTTTATAAAGAAAAAGTTCTCTTATTCTTGCAATCATGTCCTCTTGTCTTACATTTCTCTTTGAGATTGCCTTAGGATACTTGATTTAAAAATCTGTAGTCTTTATAGTGTAACAAGAGAGTTCTGCATAGCCTTTTAATTTTTTTTTTTGTGTGTGTATCCCAGAACCATATTGTTGTGACAGCTTAAAAAATACTTGAAGTAGTGCTATCCATATTCTTCTTTCCATGTTCCTGACTTTCCCTCTTCATATAAATTTTGGTAAATTTAGAGTCAAAGGCAGTGTCCCATGATTTAGTACCCCAGAGTGATGTGTTCTAGATTTTAGAATGTCTGCATTGAAGTATACTGCCATAAACTGTTCAGTTATAATAGGTAGTTTGGATGCTACTTTTTCTGCAACCTATGGATTAATAATCATGAGGGCTTTGAGTGTGAAATGAATGCCAAACTGATTTCATCAAGTTAAAATTCCAGAGGAGACTAGATGAAAAAAGGAAAGGACATCAGTTCCTAGTACCTAGATAGAACAAGCTTAACATAAATGTTATATGTAGAAATTGGTGAAGTAGTTAATTCTTGATCATTAATGACTTAATGTATGGCACGGTTAAGATTTACTAATTTTAAACCGCATCATTCTTTTCAAAAATGCCTTCCCAGGTATTACCTTCATGAAGGTATTGGTTTAGAGGAGCAATAGTGTGGATAATAAAGCTGTTCCATTCCCCCTCATCACATTGCTCTTGAGCCACAAAAATGCTGAGTTTACATATCAAAGAATCTGTGACAGAAGGCAGTTTCATTCCTTCATTTAAATATACGTATCATATTGTTGAATGCCTTTTTTAGCAGTGCAGACCTTGTCAAATATATTAAAGGACCATTGATTTATCCAAATTATTACCTCCTTGCCATTAACATTATATTGAACACTTACCATGTGTCAAGCGATTAATTTTTTTAAAAATTATTTATTAGTAAGGGAGGCAAGTAGTAGGGAGAGAGACAGGGAGAAAATATCAAGCAGACTTCCTTGCCCCCCCGACTCCCGCACAGAGTCCTGGGGGAAGGGGGTTCGATGTGACCACCCTGAAATCACAACCTAAGCTGACATCGAGTTGGGTACTTAACCAACTGAGCCACCTAGGTGCTGCCCCCAGGCTACAAATTTCCTGTATTGATGTTCTGTCCATGCTGAATGAATGGGTTAAAGTTTCCCTTCCTGCATTTTGATGCATGCTTGTGCCTCTTCCAATTCCTATGTAGATTATTGCAACTTGACCCAGCCTGATCGCTGCATTAACACTTAGTTTCTCTCTATAGAGTAGGGGAACCCCAAGTAATAGTGACTTAAGGTAGAAGTTTAGTTTTTTTCACAGAAAAGAAGTCTGTAAGCAGGCATTGAAGTGGTGGAATGGAGGCTTCATGGAGTCATGGGGGACCCAGGCTCCTTCAGGCTGTTCCTCTTGTTTTTGTGGAGGCCGAGAAAATGAAGGCCATTCCACTTTAAGTTCAGTGTTATCACAAGTACAGCCATCCCAGGCCCCTGTGAATAAGAGCTGAACTTTACCTTACCTCAGTTACAGGAAAAAAACAGCTTACAGCTTAAAGTCCTAGAAAGCCCCATATTAGACTAAGAACAGAGCCCAAGCCAAGGGCAGGAAGCCCCTATTAGAATAAGAACAGAGCTCAATGCCCTTGAAGGCCCCATATCAGAATGTAAACAGAACTTGTGGAATTGCTCCCCCCCTTCTGGAGTTCCCCTAGACCAGTCCTTAAAACTAAGCTGAAACCCACCTCGGGGTCCAAGTCCCTGCTCCGCTGTGTCAGGTATACTTGGACCCAAGCTCAAGCTTGTAAATAAACCCTAGTGCGCTTGCATCGGTGTCAGCTCCTTGGTGGTTTCTTGGATTCGCGATCTTGGGCACAACATTTGGGGGCTCGTCCGGGATCTGAGAAACCCCCAGGACCCCATCCGGAGGGTTTCACGCATGGTGAGTGCACTCAACTCTTTCCACCTTTTGTGCGCATATTTTCTAGGAGCTCTGAACTGTACTTTTACCTGTAGGAATTCCAGTCTGTATTGGGTCGACATTGGCTTAGGTGGACGTGCTGGCAGGCTGTCGACCGGGGGTCTTGAGGAGACGTCCCTTGCCCCCACCTGGAGGACGGGGTCCTCATCTGTAAGGAGGATGGAGGTCCTCATCTGTAGGAGGACAGGAGTCCTCGTCTGTAAGGAGGACGGGGGTCCTCATCTGTAAGGAGGGCCGGCTGCCAGCCCTTCAGGTTACTTTCCATTTTGTCTCTGTGGTCGCATTGAAATGTTGGTCTATGTTACTATGTCCTTGTTAACTGCATTTGTCTGTGTTGTTGGGCCCTTGTTAATCGTCTTTACTGTCTGTGTCTTGGTGTGGATTGGGGACATAATGGGGGAGACAGAAACCACTCCCCTGTCTCTTATGCTCTCCCACTTCTCAGATGTTAGGGAAAGAGCTCGTGTTCCGAGCATAGACATACTCAGAGAGATTACAAATTTATTGCATATCAGAATGGCCAACCTTTGACGTGGGATGGCCCTGAGAAGGAACTTTTCACCTACCTATTATCTTACAGGTTAAGGCCGTGATCTTCAGGGACAAACCGGATGGCCACCCTGACCAGGTGCCCTACATCCTGATCTGGCAGGACATGATTGAGAATCCCCCCTCCTTGGCTAAAACCATTTTTACCCCCCAAAGCAGGACCCACCCAGATTCTAGCCCTGCGGAAAGCCGAGAAGGAGACCAACTTTATGCCCCAAGCGCCCCTATATCCGGTCTTCCAGGATTCCTCCCCGGAGGACCTGATTCTCCTGCCACCCTACCGGGCACCCCCTCCCCCTTCCACCCTTCCATTGAAGACACCCGGGGCTGCAGAAGGGGCTCCACCCCTCTCTGACTAGGGAGTCCCTGTGCGCAGGGCAGCAGTGGGGACACACAGTCAGACCCACTGGACAGTCCCACCTCTGAATGCGGAGCCGGCTGACTCCACCACCCTTCCTCTCCGCACCATGGGGCCCCCCGACGAGACTGGCAAACAGCTAATGTTATATTGGCCATTCTCCACCAGTGATTTATATAATTGGAAAACCCAAAATGCAAAGTTCTCTGATAATCCGAGAGATCTAATCAGGCTTTTAGATACTGTTCTCATTACCCACCAGCCTACTTGGGATGACTGCCAATAGCTCTTGCAGGTTCTCTTCACCACCAAGGAGAGAGAACGAATTCAGGTAGAAGCCTGGAAGTCTGTCCTGGGAGAGGACAGACAGCCGACTCAAAACCCAGACCTCATAAATCATGTTCCGTTTTCCTCCACCTATTATCCCCAATTTAAAACCTGAGGTGCTTGCTGAACTTGATGATCACCAACTTCTTTTCTCCCTCCAAATGTTACAACGAACCCATGAGCAGGTGTGGCCTAAGCTGAGGGCCCTCTATGAGACTGGGCCACCCCCGGACACCCATCAATATCGGCCGGGTGACTGGGTGTACGACGTGCAGAGATACCAACACTGGACACTTCAACCTTGCTGGAAGGGACCTTACATCCTGATCCTGACCACTCCCACCGTTCTCAAGGCCGACGGGATTACTCCCTGGGTCCGCTACACCCACGTCCGGCCAGCTGACCCACACGCCGTTCTCAAGGATTTTGTTCCAGAATGGAAAAGCCAAACAGACAAGGACAATCCCCTAAAGCTAAGACTCCCTAGTCTGAGGTTGTCTGTCAAAATAGAAGGGGATTAGACTTAGTCTTCTTACAACAAAGGGTGGGGGGTGGGTTATGCACTGCCTTAATGTAGGATGTTGCTTCTTCGCTGGAATGTAAATGGGAGCAAGAACAGCAACAAGGTTGGTTCGAATCCTGGTTTAATCATTCCTCCTGGCTCACTCTGAGAGCAACCTGGACCCATGATTGGGTCCTTCCTTAGGTTCCTCTGAGAGGGGGAAATGTGGAGGCCGACAAAATGAAGGCCATTCCACTTTAAGTTCAGTGTTATCACAAGTACAGCCATCCCAGGCCCCTGTGAATAAGAGCTGAACTTTACCTTACCTCAGTTACAGGAAGAAAACAGCTTACAGCTTAAAGTCCTAGAAAGCCCCATATTAGAATAAAAACAGCCCAAGCCAAGGGCAGGAAGCCCCTATTAGAATAAGAACAGAGCTCAATGCCCTTGAAGGCCCCATATCAGAATGTAAACAGAACCTGAGGAATTGCTCCCCCCCTTCTGGAGTTCCCCTAGACCAGTCCTTAAAACTAAGCTGAAACCCACCTCAGGGTCCAAGTCCCTGCTCCCCTGTGTGGGGTACACTTGGACCCAAGCTTGAGCTTATAAATAAACCCTCGTGCGCTTGCATCAGTGTCGGCTCCTTGGTGGTTTCTTGGATTCGCGATCTTGGGCACAACAGTTTGATCATCCTAGGTGGCTGCTCAAATTTTATTCAGCAGTTCCTCAATTCTTGATCCAGCTGGCAGGATGGAGGAAGAAAAGAAGTAGAGGATCGAGCACCTTCCATTTTAAGGAGACTCCCTGCAAGTAACTTATAAATAAGGTCTAATACATGTCTCTTTGGCCAGACTTAATCTAAAAACTACATTTAGCTACAAAGGTCTGGGATATATAGTTTTTCATCTGGACAGTAATGTGCGTAAAACAAAAAACAGAGAGCAAAACAAAGTAAAAGCCAAAAATGAAACAAAATGAAAAACCCCCTCAAGATTCTGTTGTTAAAGAAGAAAAAGAATATCCTGAGGCAGTTGCTGGTCTCTGCCACAGTCATTCAGTCATTCCACACAAAGGAGCATCCTAGGTTCCCTTTACCTCTTGATAAGTGATTTTTGCCAACTCTCAAACCTCTTGTCATCGCTGTTTTAACTTGTTTATGCCTACTCCTGCTTCCCTTCTCCAGAATTAGTGGGAAGAGTCCTGAAATCAGAGATGGCTCTGACGTCCTTTATTTGCTAGTTAACTCTAAATGAATTTGTAGTTGTGAAGGTGTGTACTGCCATCTTTTGTAATCCACTTCTTACAGTGGTTGTAAAATTGTTCACATTGTACTGTAATTCCATATTTTCACCTTGTTTTTGTTTACATGTAAATAAATCAGCCACACTCCACCTCTGCCTGAGTTCTGTGTGTCCTACATGTGTTCATGTACCTCGATCTCAGTACCTGTTTTCGTCAATAGGATGTAAGTCTGAGTACGGCCAGAAGCTCAGCAGTGCCTGAACAGGAGTAATTTGTGCCCTATATAAAAGCCTGCTTGAATGAATGAATGAATCCCAGCCTTTCTTCCTCTTCCTTCTCTCCAAAATTTAAGATTGTTCCTATATTTAAAGAGCCTTCTCCCTACTTTGCCGCCAGTTCCCCTGCATTTCTCAGAGTTCACTTTTTATTTTTTAGGAAGAGGCATCCGCCTCCTGGTTTACTAACTCCTTGTTCTTGAGGCTCCCTCTGTGACTTTTCAGGTTTTGCTTTGAGATTGCCCCTCCTCGTTGGCCTCTTCTGGTTGTTTAGTCTCTGCGACATCTCTGCAGCAAGCTGTGTTATTGACAGCGCATTCTGGGAAGTATGCTCTTCGCCCTTGTACCTTTCTGGCTTTTCCTTCTGCATTTCCTTTGTTGATGTCCTTCAGCTCTGTAGTGGTGAGCAAAACAGTATGGTGTTGCTTTCATCCTTTGTTCTTTTGTCTCTACCCTTTCTTTGCAATATCTTAGCTTCTGGGCTGCTCTCTGACCTTGGCTATTATCTCTGTATGCGTGATTACCAAATAGACACAGATTGCTTTTACTACTCATTTCTGCATCCCTTTTAAATCCTTCCTGTATGTCACAATTTACACTTCTCTATTTAAACACTGTGTCTGAAATCTCTGTTGTTGGTCTTATGTCTTGGGTTCCTGTCATTAGGGCATTGCTTCTGCAACTGCATGGTAGTAACCCTAATGGCAAAGGATAGCAATTTCCTGTGTGGTGCTTTCCTTGTCTGGAATGCCTCTTCCTTTATTCTTTCTAACTTCTTTTTTTTCCTTTTAAGGAAAAATCAAGTTCAAAAATCTTCATTTCACAAAGATCTCTAGGGTGACACCAGGCCTTATTGACTTTCCGGGCTTTGAACTCCTGCCACACTCATCTCTGTATTACCTGCTCCTCTTCATATACTTCTCTTGTACTGTAGAATAAATCCTCTTCATTATAAATGTTTATCTCACAGATACTCTGTAATCTTATTTCTCTTTGTACTCTCAGCACCTGCAGTATAATCAGCACTTAAGAATGTGTGCTGTGGATGATGGCATCCCCTTTTCATTTCCTTATCTTGTTCCATTTCTAACACTGAGATTGCTTAAAAAATTAATTTTTCTTATCACCAAACAAACATTTCTCTTCCATAAATGAAAAGGAGTGCTTGGACTGAGCTGAATGACAGGTTTTCAACAACCTGATTGCATTTTGCTTTGCACTATTTTTAGTACATAATAAAGGGCTTGAAATGATTGTTAGAGAAGTAACTTTTCTCTGTCTTTTGAGTGTCTTCATTTTTTTTTGAGTGTCATCTAAAAACTTGGAATAAAAGAGCCATGAAAAGAGCTAGTGGGATTCTCTGCATACACAGACAAAATTTTGTATGGGGAGGAGAGAGAATGTGAATAAATGAGAATGAGTGTAAAAACACGCGTCCTCCAGGCCCTACTGGTTGGTAAGTAATGTCAGGATGATGTCGGACCAGACAGACAGAAGAGGAGTTGTGTCAAAAGAGTGGATGCCCCTCACCCCCTATAAAAAGAAGCTTCCCCACTTGTTTTTATGATAAATTGTTTTTTTTAAATCAATTCCTCAGCAATATAGCAATGTGACAGACATATTGAATAAAGTAGATGTAGTTAAATATTGGTGTCTTTTAAAATTAAGGTATGAGAAATTAGCTGTGGTTGAAATTTAGCTCTGGAGATGGAAAATCTGGATTAGTAAAATGTTTCCAGACTCAGATGAGGGTAACAGAGGCCTCTGACTCCATTCACCTACTTATTTCACTTTTTTTTTTTTTCATAGGGAAGTTGAAATACTGCCTTGTCGTTCTCAATCAGCCCCTGGACAAATGTGTTCGCCATCTTTGGAGCAAAGGTAATCTTAATTAGTGTTTGTATTTCCTTACTTTCTTTATTTAGGATAATAAAACTACTAAATATTCCAGAATCTAACTACAATACCAAAAAGTGGAGCTTGAAGTAATTTAATTATTGAATTATCAGGTGAATGAATCTGCTTTTATGCTAAGCAGTTTCTATGGGTGGTTTCCACAGCATGGACCCCCAAGGACAGAATTACAATGTAGCATCACTACTCTGTATTTCAGATCCACTATGTAGTTCATCTTGAGTACTCACTGTTTGTTGAGGTGTAAATAAAAAGCCACAATAAAAAGCATCATTCAAGCCTCACTCATCCTAGCATCCAACAATGAGATATCTGCAGGGTGACCAGATTTGCAAAATTAAAAAAAAAAAAAAAAAAAAAGAGAGAGAGAGAGAGAGACTAACCATATACTAGAATCTCTAGGGATGCTGAAAAATATAAACATGCAGTAGTTTTGCAGAATTAATACTTCTGTGAGTTTTCCTGTAAGAAACAGGCTTTATTAACTGCCTTTTTTTTTTTTTTTTTTTTTACATTATCCTTTTCGTTTTTATAGCATTAGCTCTAGGCTAGAAAATAGTATTAAATATCATTTGCTGTTTTGAACCTCAGCTTTTCCATGAAATCTTGAGCTTTTTTCAAAGGGGATACTTGTGTTAAGGTTAGCAATGTAAATTTTAAGCCAAATTAGATAGGCAGAAGAACATGATTCTTGATATATTGATGCATATTTCAGATGATTCTCTTATTGTAGAAATCTTTAATATTCTCAGCATCAAGGTTATGTGTCTTATAATGCAAACCTGTTCTGTCAATAGGCTCACATCTGCGGACAGAAGTAGTTGTGATACTAAGAGGGAATAGATCATTATGGATGATTTTGTATAATGAATTTTTATTGTCCTATGTGATTACCATGAAAACTCTTTATTCTAAGTTTAGCCAACTGAAAATGTCACATTGTTCTACTGAAAGTTGGAAAGTTATTTAATCAGTAACTTCACTGTCATAGAACTTCTCACTTGCTTGTAATTAGGCATTCAGGTGCCATCAGAAAGGTCTTTTTGTTGTCAGTTCAGTGCCTAGTGCTGTGTCTGGCACGTAATTGCTTAGTAATTATAACCAGTGAAAGAGTGAATTTAATATGATTCAAATTGCTAATTAATACCAAAGTAAACTGGTTAGGCACATCTTTTGTAGCTGAACTCATTATCAGGTTTTATTATATTTTTAGGAGAGTGTGTGAACAGCTGTGTTTTATCGCACATCTTAAAAATAAAATAATCATTGACAGGAACTGCTGGAAATCTTGGGTGAGGAAAACCACATGTAGGAAGTCTCATTTCAGAGGGGGGAAGGGTCCTATTTTGTCCATAGTGTGAAATAATGTAGATTTTTTTAGCTGACTGAAGTTTCTCATTGCATTAGTTTCCTGCAATGAATTTGATTCGAAAAAGTTTCATGCTGGACACACACCAACTATATTTAATTTGTGTAAGAAATGAATGCTAGGTCAGTCTGTATACATGGAAAGAACTATAGGTATCTAAGAGTAACATGGAGTGAAATGGTTAGATAAATCTCATTTCCAAAAGAACTTTTCTTTAGGTTATCTATATGTGTTTTCATATATATCTCCAGGATAATTCTTGGCTCTCTGGAACCATTAACCATTGTAAAGAGTGGAACTGTTAATAAGTACTGAGGAAAGATAGAATAGGTTTTTTGTGATTCTCACAAAGAAGCTATGATTTTTTGTTTGTAGTGTCCTGTTTTGTGTTGCTCGTCTTCTAAGTAAAAGTAAAAAAAAAAAAAAAAAAAGGTATTGGGCACCTGGGTGGCTCAGTTGGTTATATGGATTTGGCTCAGGTCCTGATCTCAGGATCTCAGGGCTGTGACATTGAGCCCTGCATCAGGATCCACACTCAGCAGGGATTCCGCTTAAGATTCTCCCTTGGTCTCCTTCTGCCCCTCCCCTTACATGTATGCATGCATGCTGTCTCTAAAATAAATAAATCTTCTTAAAAAATTGGGTATTGAGGAGGAGGTATTGACACTTGTTTTGATGAGCATTGGTGGTTGTATGAATCATGGAATTCTACTCCTGAAACTAATATTGCACTGTATGTTAACTAACTGGAATTTAAATAAAAATTTGAAAAGAGAAAACAAAAACCAAACAAAAAGAAAAAAAAATAGGGAAACTCTGAGTTTGAGTTGCTGATGTTAACAAAAGTATAGAACAGCCTTCAGAAGGGCCTGGGATGGAAGGCAGTATTGTGGCTTGGGATTTGAGCAAGGGCCAGAGGCAGCGTGCCTGCTCCTCTTTGTCCCGAATGTGGGACATTTTCTGTAACTCTCTGTAACAAATCTAAAGATTTGTGAAGAGCAGAAATCATGGGGTGAAACCCAGGCTATTCTATCAAAACACAGACAAATTCGAAGTCTGTTACACATGTGTAAGTCTTTTATATAAAATCGATGATTTATCTTACCTGAAGACTTCTGGAAAGTAGGTATTTCCTGAGATTTCTTTAAGGGGAAAGACTATTTTGAAGATTTATTACTTTTGCAATGTTTACTTGATGTATTATGCAATTATTTTAAATGACTCGAGAAGGGATTCAAGGGAGATTAAAAGTAGAGAAGATTATAAATGTATTTTTTCTTTAATACCTCATGAAGTTTCAGTGATTTTTCTTGGTTATAGGTCTTGGTCAGTTTTAATCCCTGCCTGTCCCAGCAGTTTGTGTACTCAATTTAATCTGGAGATATAAAACAAATATGTAGGTAGGTAGAGGAAAAGGCAGATAGGACAGTAGCCAGTATCTAATTTTTCTGTAACTACCAGAGGTTATTGGCATTTGTGAAAAGATACTGCTCTCAGATTTCTTAACTTTTTTTTTTTTGAGTCTTTCTCTTCCAGTAAATGTCTTTGTCACCCTGAAATATGTGATAAGTAGAGAAAAATCAGAATGTTTGTATTTGAAGGATTCTACTTATATCTTGTGCAGATCAGTTATTCTCTCCTTGGGGTCACTATGCTTACCAGGACCTTCAAAGGTAATAGGAGAACTCTGAATTACATAAAATTAAAAAAAACAAAAACTAATAAAAAATCTGACATTCACTTACCTGGGATGAGGTTTTAGATGGACCATATATCAGGTTTCTAGGCATTTGACTTCTTAACATATATCATTTTTAATGTGAGTTCATGGCTTTTCTGTCTTTTCCATTTGATCCATAGAACATGGTGGCCATGGGAATTAGATTATGAATAGATTATCAGATTACACTGATGCCAGGTACTTATCTACAGTGTAACACTCTTTTCCTTTAAAAGCAGTTGGTTTTTATCACTTGATTTCTCTTTTTTAAGTTCTCTGGTAACCTTCAGATCATGCCAGGGTATGAGCACTGTATCTGGTTCATTTCCAAGGAGGCTTTAAAAAGTTGAAAACATTTTGACAAATCAGGCAGATCTTTGAGGTTAAAAGGAGGATGCCCACGAAGCATACATGAATGGAAATAGAAACAACGCCTTTGATTTTATAGCATCAGTGTTTTCCCTTCTGGTTCATTTGTAATTGATGCTTGCTGAGGACATTCTAGGTCAGGCCTTGCATCCAAAGCTGGGATGTAACGGTGGGCTCTCAGGTGGCTACAGTTGAATTAGGGGAGCATAGACTAACTATGCTTCATGAGGTGTTTCCTCATGAAGGCAGGTCAGATGCTCTGAGAGTCACAAGTCCTTAGAATAAGCTCGCTCATCTTTGTTTCTTAAGTACCTGAAATTATCATAGTATTTGATTGACTGTACTTTGGTCATGTTTGTATGCCTTATGCTTTCTTTTTTGAAATAAAAACACCTTATATAAATCAGTTTTTAATAGAATTCTGACTTGCTTTACTAGTTAAACTGATCTCGTGCTAGTAATTGCCATCAGTTTTAAAAATTTTTAAAAGATTTTATTTATTTATTCATGAGAGACACTGGGAGAGAGGCAGAGACACAGGCAGAGGGAGAAGCAGGCTCCCCATGGGGAGCCCAGTGTGGGACTGGATCCCAGGAGGCCTGGATCATGACCTGAGCCACAGGCAGATGCTCAACCACTGAGCCACCCAAGCTTTCCAGTTTTAAGTTTTAAATGATGTAGAAGTCTGCTGTAAAGAACCTTGCTTTGACAGTTTTGTTGTATTACTCCTTTCCTTTATAAACTGTGTATGCTAGGAATTGGTAACCTCCTTTTAACTGGTTATTTGAAGTTGAGCTCACCCAAGGTTAGAAAATCTGTATTATATAAGGTGGTTTTTTTTTTTTTTCTTCTATTCCCATTTTTCTATTCAGTGGGATCTCTACCTCATTTCCAGTGGGATTATTCTCAAAATAAGAGAAATTGAATACGTGCTATTTTTAGGTGTAGATTGATTGGTTTGCTTTAACATATGTGGTATCAATCACTTGTTTTAATCTTACTACATCTATTAGTATACTTTATCCCTATTAGAGGGATTTCCATGGAAACATGTTTTTTGATAATTACCTTAAAATTTTAAAATTACCGGCCCCTGGATGCCGCCGAGTAAGCATCGTTAAAGTCTCCCTTCCCACTGCCGTCACGTCTAAGTTAGTCTCCCAAAGAGCCTGAGCAGCTGTGGAAGCTCTTCATTGGAGGTTTGAGCTTCGAAACAACCGAAGAGAGTCTGAGGAGCCATTTTGAGCAATGGGGGACGTTTACGGACTGTGTGGTAATGAGAGACCCCAACACCAAGCGCTCCAGAGGCCTTGGGTTCCTCATGTCGCCACTGTGGAGGAGGTGGACGCAGCCATGAACGCTCGGCCACACACAAGGTGGACGGGAGAGTCGTGGAACC
Organism: Canis lupus dingo; assembly: GCF_003254725.2. Classification (NCBI taxonomy): domain Eukaryota; kingdom Metazoa; phylum Chordata; class Mammalia; order Carnivora; family Canidae; genus Canis; species Canis lupus. The sequence goes on from NC_064258.1 coordinate 5,236,232, forward strand.
AAAGAGGGCTGTCTCCCGAGAAGATTCTCAAAGACCCGGTGCCCACTTAACTGTGAAAAAGATTTTTGTCGGTGGCATTAAAGAAGACACTGAAGAACATCATCTAAGAGATTATTTTGAACAGTATGGGAAAATTGAAGTGATTGAGATCATGACTGACCGAGGCAGTGGCAAAAAAGGTTTTGCTTTTGTGACCTTTGACGACCACGACTCTGTAGACAAGATTGTCATTCAAAAATACCATCCTGTGAATGGCCACAGCTGTGAAGTAAGGAAAGCCCTATCGAAGCAAGAGATGGCTAGTGCTTCGTCCACCCAAAGAGACTTAAGTGGTTCTGGAAACTTTGGTGGTGGTCGTGGAGGTGGTTTTGGTGGGAATGACAACTTTGGTGGTGGTCGTAGAAGAAACTTCAGTGGTGGAGGTGGCTTCGGTGGCAGTCAAGGTGGTGGTGGATACGGTGGCAGTGGGGATGGCTATAACGGATTTGGTAATGATGGAAGCAACTTTGGAGGTGGCGGAAGCTATAACGATTTTGGCAATTACAATAATCCTCAAATTTTGGACCTATGAAAGGAGAAAATTTTGGAGGCAGAAGCTCTGGCCCCTATGGTGGTGGAGGCCAATACTTTGTCAAACCACTAAACCAAGGTGGCTATGGCCGTTCGGTCAGCAGCAGCAGCTATGGCAGTGGCAGAAGGTTTTAATTACTGCCAGGAAACAAAGCTTAGCAGGAGGGGAGAGCCAGAGAAGTGACAGGGAAGCCACAGGTTACAACAGATTTGTGAACTCAGCCAAGCACAGTGGTGGCAGGGCCTAGCTGCTACAAAGAAGGCATGTTTTAGACAATACTCATGTGTATGGGCAAAAAACTCGAGGACTGTATTTGTGACTAATTGTATAATTTTATACAGGTTATTTTAGTTTCTGTTCTGTGGAAAGTGTAAAGCATTCCAACAAAGGGTTTTAATGTAGATTTTTTTTTTTTTTTTGCACCCATGCTGTTGATTGCTAAATGTCTGATCATGACACTGAATAAATGTGTCTTTAAAAAAAAATTTTTTTTTTTAATTACCTTAATGCTTCTATTATAGCTGTCTCTGGAAGGGCTAGTCCTGGTCCTTTTTTTTTTTTTTTTTTAAGAGTCAGTTTCTACATACTGTGTTTTGTTTTCTCTCAGGCCTCCTATCTCACAGCTATTTCTTTGTGCTTGTTTATTTTTTTTTTCTTTGTGCTTGTTTAATGATTGATTAAAAAAAGTGGACATTTGTTCCTTTTTTGTACATAGCCTAGATTATTATTTATTCATTTTGCAAACATCCTCTCATCCTTTAAAGTCCAGCACCAGTGCTGCCTCTGGTGAAGGAAGGTTCCCTTACCTTACCTAGGTAGAGTGATCATTTTCTTAGCATTCATATTGTTTTTCTATTACTTATAAATGTCACCTTATCCATCCTTGAGGAAAAGCACCTTGAAAATGGATACAAAATGCTTTGCCTGAGGGTGTTTTCTCTTCTCTTCTGTGAGACTAGCCTGGGAGGGTAGTGATTGTAGGTCATGTTGGCAATTTCTGGAGGCCATTGTTGATCTTTAATGCTTTTGAGATCCTGGAAATCCTCCTGCCCTGCTGGGAGCCCAAGAGCAGGTACATGCACAGGGGATATCTGTTGCTCTCTCTTCTGATTCTTCGGTCCTCAGCCTTGGTTTTAAATGATGTAGAAGTCGGCTTCTGCTAAACTTGAACTCTGTCACTCATTTCTTTCCCCCTCTGCTCTCTGACTCCCAGATGCTTATTTTGTATTTCCTTGTACAACTAGTTAGAACTGAAGTTTTCATTAATCTCTTGTTCTTTCCACATAGCTCATGTGCAAATGTATCACCTTTTGCCTCTGTGATTTTATGCCTTTGATGGTTGAGGTGCTAACAAATGTGTCATTGGAGTATATCCTCTTTATTCATTAAATTATTATGGTAAAGTACATCTTCTGTTCTATACAAGAGTAGAAAATTATGCAGTTCAGCAGTACTCCTATCTTTTGACATTAGTGTCTAAAGAGATTTATCATATATTCTTATTATAATACTCTTAAAGCTTTAAAATAATTTTATGAAAACCGTAGATTAACTTTATTTTTGTGATATATAAATGATTTCTTCTTTAAATTTCCATCTTTAATTATAGAAATATGTGTGCATTATAAAAATTTAAAACATCATGGTTTGTAATGAAAAAAAATCAGTTCCTAGTAACTATTTACTATTCTCCTTATTGTTTCATGCTTAGATTTTTGCCTTTTTAACTATTTCCTATGAAACGATTTTCATATGTATTTTTCAATATCAGGGTAATAGATGAAACCAAATAAGAAAATGCCCCTAAAATGATGAGTGCCAGGCCATATGATTCTGTATGCTTCATGGCAGGTAGTGTAGACATTTTAACTGCCTGTTGGACTTCATTGTTTATGCCACTAAGGTCTGTGTCCTAATTAGTAGATCAGCTTTGTTTTGTTTTGTTTTTAGATTTATTTATTTGAGAAAGAGAGCATGTGCACACAGAGAAGTGGGGCAGAGGGAGAGAGAGTCTTTAAGCAGACTCTGTGCTCAGCATGGAGCCCAATGCTGGACTCTATTTCAGGACCCTGATATCACAGCCTGAGCCGAAGCTAAGAGTTGCATGCTTAACTGACTGTGCCACTTAGGTGCCCCTAGTATGTCATTTTTAGATGTGACCAGAAAATGGCTTCCAGGTTAGCAAAGCTACTTATGTTTTATATATAATATGCATATAAAAACTACTGACATTTACTCCATGTTTAATATTTACTTGTATCTGTGTGCACACGTAAGCTTTCTTTTGCCTGATGTTAAGCCTCACTGGAGTGATCCTGATGTGTGGTTAATGAGAGCTGTATGAGCATGTTGTTGATAGTTACCCTTGCTCAGGAGACTGAGCTGCAGCCTATGTAGTGTGGTATCCTTGGTGAAACAAAGTACAAGGAAAAAAGTCCCAAAGAATTCTAGTTCTATGCTAACTAGATGGGGTAAAGCCTGGAACACATCAGTAGAACATCCCCTCTGGATAACTCTCCAGGGGCAAATGCAACATACTGCATTTCTTTTCTTTCTATTCTTTAGATCAAGGTACTCGGGAGTTAGGAGGCCTTCCCTGAAATGCAGATTTGCCATGTTTATCAGCAATTCCCAGCAGTCTGTAATGAGAAATAAAGGTTTCTCTTTGGTGGTTTTTCTCTATTTCAGTTCAGAATACAGCTAATCCATTTAGTGTGAAAGACTTCTGAAAGAACATGCTGGAGAAGCCACCAGAGAAACATGGTGGAGTTGACATTTTCTACCCCATTGTATCATGTGTTGTGCCCTTCAGAATCTAGAAGCATTTATTTTTACCCAGATCCTACTTTAAACCCTATATACTGTTGTGTGGTAGATAAATATTAGTGTCTCTGTGTGTATTAAGTGTTTGTCCTCCTTTGCTTAGTGGCTTCTCCCTTGTAAGAGGGTGTTTCAAGGCCAGCTACATCTGGAAGTTTATTTAATCGAGTATAGAGGAGTTGAACATTTCCATTGGTTAGTATTTGTATATAATTATAGATTAAAAACTAACTTGAACTCTTCTGTAGTATTAGTCTTTGGGGGAAGCTGAGCCTCTCTGAGCTTTTAGTTTTACAAGAATAGCTGCTTGGAATCTTTGGGAAGAAGCTGCCACTGGGAGGCAAAACGATAGTGAGAGGGTCTAACCAACGGGTTCTTTACCACCTCACTGGAAGACCCATTTAGCTGAGAGAAAATCTGGTCCACATTCTTTCCATGTCTAGCTGGTGATATTTAGCCAACCTGAATGGGGCACCAGAGGAGAAGACCTTAGGGCAAAACATTTGTTTAAGCTACTACAAGAGGAAATATTCTATTTTTTGAACACATTCAGTAGAACTGAACAGTGTGAATCATTTAATGGCAGATTCTTGACGGAAATAGTGACACCTTCTAGTAAGGCTTCATTGTGATCTAAATAGTTAATTATGAGTTTAACTTTTAGGTATAAGCTGGTTATGACTACCTGGATAGGTAAAATAGCATGTACATTTTCGTTCCTTGAGTATATTGGGGCAAAGGCCTAGCAGAATGTTCTCTGGGAAAATGCTAGGCTTTAGGTTTTCAGATTTTAGTTAGGATGATCTGGGAGGCATCTGTTCTAGTAATGAGTAGCTTAGTCATTAGACTTAAGAATCCTGTAATAGTTAAGCTTATCACAGTTTATTGAACTACCAAATTGATACCATTTGTGTCATTTTCTGTGCTTAGTGTTTCGCAGAACTTATGCTTTGAGCACATTTAAGTGAACATTGAGCCAAAGATCCAATGAGCAATTTGCATACTTCGTTCAGGTCCATTAAGTAAAACAGTTATGTACAAGCTGTGGTCCCTGTAAATAAGGCTGGCAGAAAAGATCTGTCCCAGTCATACAGAAACATTTGGGAGACTACAAAAAGATTATTTGATATAGAAGACATTTCAGTATATTAGTGGCATAGCACAAAATCCGTTTTGTTTGATATGAGACCGGAGACCTAATTTTACCACTCCTATCTCCAAGATGATGGTCCATTTCTATTGAAAGAGATCTTTTATCATTCTGGGTATTATAATACAAATATTATCAGATACTAAAGACCTCCGTTATTTTCATTCCCAAGATTCCCTCCTAAGCTTTGTGTTATTCTAGTAACCATAATAACATAATTTGTAACACAGTTTCAGTACTTGATATTTGAAATACATCTGGGGGGTGCACCTGGGTGGCTCAGTTAAGTGTCCAACTCATGATTTTGTTTTTTTGTTTTTTTTTAGAAAGCATTTCTTTTTTTCTTTCTTTTTTTTTTTTTTTTTTAATGATAGTCACAGAGAGAGAGAGAGAGAGAGAGAGAGAGGCAGAGACACAGGCAGAGGGAGAAGCAGGCTCCATGCACCGGGAGCCCGACATGGGATTTGATCCCGGGTCTCCAGGATCGCGCCCTGGGCCAAAGGCAGGCGCTAAACCGCTGAGCCACCCAGGGATCCCTCAACTCATGATTTTGGCTCAGGTCATGATCTCATGGGTTGTGAGATGGAGCTGCGTGTCGGGGCTCTATACTCAGTAGGAGTTGGCTTGAGATTCTCTCCCTCTACCCCTCCCGACACTCATGTTCTCTTTCTCTCTCTCTAAAATAGATCTTTAAAAAAAATATTTGAAATACATTCATAAATCTGCTGTACTTCCTAATTCATGGTACTTTATGTAAACTGCTGCACTTGGTATTCTAAAGAAAGGTCATTTTTAAAGACCAACCTTCATAGCATTACATTTTCTAATATGTTTACTAAAAGGCAAAAAACTCTTACATTACTTTGTTTTTTAATCCGTATTTTTTTTTGAGCATGGTCTGTGTCAAGTGATGTGCAAAAACTGGGATACCAGTGAGAAAGACACAGACCTTTTTCTTAAAGTACTTATAATCTAGTGTCTGATGTACCCATTCCCAACGTACATGTCAGAATTGTCACCGTAAAGTGTATTACTGTTAGGGACTGATTTGTTTTCCCCCAAATCATCTGTAGAGTCCCCAGTGTGATGATATTTGGAGATAGTCGAGGCACCTGGGTGGCTCAGTGACTGAGCATCTGCCTTTGGCTCAGGTCGTGATTCTGGGATCGAGTCCTGCATCAGGCTCCCTGCAGGGAGCCTGCTTCTCCCTCTGCCTGTGTCTCTGCCTCTCTCTCTCTGTCTCTCATGAATAAATAAGAAAATCTTTATCTTTTTGTATTTTTCTTTATTGGAGTTCCATTTGCCAACATATGGTATATATTTAAAGACGTAGTTAAGATTACATGAGGCTTTAGGTGGAGTCTTAATGCAATAGGAATGCTGTCCTTACAAGAAGACGACACACCAGGGATGGTGCTCTGAGAAAAGGCTATGTGAGGATGCAGTGAGAAAAGGTGCTCATCTGCAGCCATGGACAGAAGCCTCAAGAGAAACCAACTCTGCTCACGCCTTGACCTTAGACCTCTAGTCTCCAGAACTGTGAGAAAATAAATTTCTGTGGTTTAAGTTACCCAGTCTGTGGTATTTTGCTATCGAATCCCTAGCAAACTAATGCAATTATATACAAGGCTTCTTGGCAAGTGGATAATTGTTCAATTTTCTCGTCTCTAGAAATAGCATTGATCTCAAAGGTCTTGTATTTATAAGCCTGGTGCCAGGGATTCTTATAGGCAGTCTAGATCTTACTGTAGTATGTTGTAGTTTCAATCCATTACTGGTAGGCATTGAACCTCCCCTGGATTCAATGCTAAATAGCCTCAGACTGAAACTGATACTCCTTGTCTACAGAGGATATTTTAGTAACTTCAGAAAAACAATGAAAGTATCGTATATGTTAGGTATTAATTCGATGGATATAAATGGATTTGGAAAATAAATTCTGTACATCTTAAATATGGAAAAAGTATAAATCAAATAGAGTGAAACAAATTTTTTTTTGAGTGAAATAAATTTAAATAACTCAATTACTGGTGATTATTTTGGGCATTAATTTATTACCTTGTATGTATGCATTTGCTTTTCTTGTAAAACCTCAATTAGAAAGTTTCTTTGCATTACTTTGGGACCATTATACCTTCAGTCTGGATATTTTTGTAGGTCATTTGACCTCAAGGCCAACTTAAAATGGATTTTTTTCCTTCCTCCTTTATAGGATGTGGTATTTATGAGATGTGGCTTGTTTGCAGTATGGTAGCCAGCTCTTTTGCATAAAATATATTCATTGAGTAGTACATAATGGATTGCAAATCCCACCATGGGACTTGGTGAGAATGTTGATACTAAATAAAATCATCTAAGGATAGAAGGATGTTTTAGATGAGGGGGACAGTAGTTTTTAAGAAAAAACTTAAGTATGTTTATAAAGAAAAGTTGTTCATGAGCATACTTTAGTTTGTTTTTATAGTTTTGTGCTTCTTACTTGGTAACAGACACGTAGGTTTTTTTTTTTTTTTTTAAGATTATATTTTTAAGTCCTCTCCACTGGTGCAGGGCCCGAACTCGCAACCCCATGATCAAGAGTTGTGTGTTCCACTGATTGAGCCAACCAAGTGCCCCCAGACATACAGTGTATGATAAAAAATGTTTTGCTTTTTAATAGGTACATTAGAAAAATATCTCACCTTTCTTCACTCTCAATTCCTGCCTCCCCCCGCCCCCATACACACACACACACACACACACACACACACACACGCACACACACACTTGGGTAGTTTTTGTGAGGTGAATAGACTCATTGATGTAGCTGTACTGGAAAAAATGATTCAGCAGACTGTCCAAGGATGGTGAATGATGTGGGTTAGTGAAAAATCAGCCAAGGTATGTTTGCCAAATTTTCATCTTTTAGAAGTTACCTGCCTCTCTTCTTTCTATGTAACTTAGTAGTGAAAACGGGAAAAATACCAGTGGTGGTAGTTATTTCCTCCCAATAAGTAATAAATGAATGACTGTGAGAATTGAGCGTTATAAAATGTTTTAAATTCTTTCACCTTGCAGTTGAAATTTATAGGTAAGTGATCAATGTGTAAAACATATTTCAAGGTAGTGGATGTTAATGGGAAAATAATAGAATCATCCAGAATATTTGTTTTTGAGACTATGATTCTGCCATTAAATAAAATTGTATTATTTTATGCTGAAGATCAAAGTGTCAAAAAATGTACCATCCCCTCCTGTAGTCCATCATTCCCTTTAAGAACACAGGAGTATTTTGCTTGCTCAGTAATGTGATTATGTTTTTGGGATGTTCTTGAAAGTTCACAACAGAGACAATAGAGGATAAATAAGGTACAATGAATTTTTTTCAGCCGTCAGCAGCTTTTGGTTATGTTAAAAAAATAGATTGGTAATATTATTTCAAATGTACTTAACATTATCAGCCTGGATCATTCATTGGACAGGTATTTATTGAATATATAACTTATCACTGGTCACAAACCAAGCCAGTCTTTTTGCTTAATGATTACTTTATACATGTTGTTTATAACGATGCATGTGGTGATTTTGGTGCTCTCCTTGGGGTTCCACTGGCACTCACTCGTCATGCACTGCACTGTGCATTATTCCTGTTCAGCAGCATATAGAATATTGCAGAAATAATAGAAGGGGCAATATCTTTGTACTTGATGGAAATAGGCTGGATTTGTCACTTCGGAGGGAGGAGAAAAGATAAATATAGACTAACATTTGTATGAATATGATTGTACATAGAAAATGCAGGGATCTTGGGGATCCCTGGGTGGCTCAGCGGTTTGGCGCCTGCCTTCAGTCCAGGGCATGATCCTGGAGTCCTGGGATCGAGTCCCATGTCGGGCTCCCTGCATGGAGCCTGCTTCTCCCTCTGCCTGTGTCTCTGCCTCTCTCTCTCTCTCTCTCTGTGTGTGTCTCTCATGGATAAATAAATCTTAAAAAAGAAAAGAAAAAAAATTTAGGGATCTTGAGAAATAAAAATACGCCATCTTCAACAACTCTATATTTATGTAACCCAGTAGATTTGTTTTCACTTACTATATGACTTATCCGTGTCATTTGCTTAAATTTACCACATTCTCCTTTGCTTTGATTATGTAGACAGGACTATTGGTTTTGTTTTTTCTTACTTTTTAATTTTTTAAATATCAATTACTACCAAATCAAAGACTTAGAGAAAATACGCTTTTAATCCTAACATTCAATTAGGCCTCTGAGGACTATGCTCCAAAACTCTCATTAGTTGAATAAAATACCATCTCTCGTTGGAAATAGGATAGGAGTATTGTCAGTTGTCATGATGTTACTTACCCATGGAATACTGTTTCTAGTTTTTAAGGGACATTTTTTAGCAGTGGCCTCCATAATAACTTGCATTCCATTTGTTCCCTTTTTATCTTGTCCAAGCAAAAGTATAACATGTGAATGAATGTTACAAGTTAGTCTAAAACTAGCATTTTTTTTCCTGAACAAATTATAAGCATGCTTTAATAACTTCCCAATATTTTCTTGGAGAGGCGAATTGTTTATGTTCTCAGAGTATAACAACAAATCAAGATATATCAGCTTTCTGGGTTTTAAAGAAACAACATTCCTTTCCTCCAGAGGAGAATAATAAATAGACCAAATGGGCAGACTTTTTTCTCTTTTTGTAAATAGAAAGTAATCTTGTCATATTTAACAGTATTAAAGACATTACATATGTTTAGTCAAATGTGGTGTGGAAATGGTTTGGAGGTCCTACTTGCAGAAAATGGTTTTTCTATCATGTCTATGACATCTGTTAACTCTCCATAAGCACACAGCTATGAACTATTGTAGCTAAGCATAATCCTGAGAGGCCTTCTATGGTAATTGGAGACATTACCATTCATTCAGTTTAACAAAACTGAGGTTGTGGTATGAATGTGTATATTTTATTCTTTATTAGCCTCAACTCGCACTTAAGTTTCTAGAAGGAAGATGAAGCCATGTAATACCTGTATTCTTTGTTAAAAACAAAACAAAACAAACCTCTGGTTACAGCAAATTTTGATGAACTGTGAATCCCTGCAAATGAGAAATTTTTTCTGCTAATCTTACTTTTGGGGGTTTGACATTTAGGATTCACAACTTCTCAATCAGTATGAAAACAACTTGGTTAAGATTCTGTGCATTCTATTTCTTTTCTCTATCCACATTTGAATGTTGGTCTTGGTACTCAGAGATCTTTTGCCATTAAAGTGGGTAGTTATATGAACTATATGGTACTTATTATATCAGAAATAGTCACTAATTATTTTATATGAAGATTTTTATACTTGTTAAACAGTGGAACAAACTGAAAGTGTTTATGTATTATTTAATATTTGTTTCAGTGGGGGCAGCCCCCGTGGCCCAGCAGTTTAGCGCCACCTTCAGCCCAGGGCCTGATCCTAGGGACCCGGGATTGAGTCCCACGTCAGGCTCCCTGCATGGAGCCTGCTTCTCTCTCTGTTTATGTCTCTGCCTCTCTCTCTCTCTCTCTCTCTCTGTCTCTCATGAATAACTAAATAAAATCTTTAAAAAATTTTTGTTTCAGTGTAGTATCGATAACTTCATTAGCATTTCAATTTTAGAATGAATGTAAAATTTCCTTGTGCCTACTGAGCATTTTGGGTTTCTCTTAAACAATTTTATATTATTATACAGTTATTGATGGTGTCTTTAAAAAAATTTAAACGGTGAAATAACTAATTTTACCTGTTTTATATTCAGTTTTGAATCAAAAGTAAAAGACGACATATTCCTTGTGGTACACGGATAGTGTCACATCAGTAAATTTAAGTAGTATCTTAAGCAAAAGTAAAAATTATTAGTTGCATTTGTTTCTTCAGTTTTTTTTTTTTTTTTTTTTTAATTTATGATAGTCACACAGAGAGAGAGAGAGGCAGAGACATAGACAGAGGGAGAAGCAGGCTCCATGCACCGCGAGCCTGACGTGGGATTCGATCCTGGGTCTCCAGGATCGCGCCCTGGGCCAAAGGCAGGCGCTAAACCACTGTGCCACCCAGGGATCCCTGTTTCTTCAGTTTAATGAATGATACCAACACAGTTCTGTAACTTATTTTAATGCAAATCAAGAAATATATTTGCACAATAAGTGAAGAAACATTACTAAGATAAATATAGCAAGTGTTTACAACTATGGAATAAAAAATTATAAAATTGAATGAACTTAAAAGGTATATATAGGGGAATGTTTATCACCAAACTTTCTTTTGGTTATTGTCTGTATTGTTTCTCTTTCTTGAATGTATCAAGACAGCCTTAACCTGATGTCTGATTGATATTAGGATCATCAGATGAGGAGGTTATTATATTTGCCTGAGTAATTGGTTACTATCACCATCTTTATTTCGTTTGGTCTTTCCAAAATGCTCATTTTTCAGCTTTGATATCTTAAGTAAAAGTGAGGAGACACTGCTCCAAAACAACGTAATCCATATTTACTGCTGTTTTCATCTTCTTATAAATCCAGTGAAAAGATGTTTTTTTAAAATTAATATTAATTAGATCCCTTTCACGAAGATGGCGCCGAAGGCGAAGAAGGAAACCCCTGCCCCTCCCAAAGCCGAAGCCAAAGCAAAGGCTTTGAAAGCTAAGAAAGCGGTGCTGAAAGACGTGCACAGTCACAAAAAAAAAGAAGATCCGCACGTCACCTACATTCCAATGACCCAAGACCCTGCATCTCTGAAGGCAGCCCAAGTATCCTCGAAAGAGTGCCCCCAGGAAAACAAGCTTGATCACTATGCCATCACCAAGTTCCCCTTAACTACTGAGTCAACCATGAAGAAAATAGAAGACAACAACACACTTGTGTTCATTGTGGATGTCAAGGCCAATAAGCACCAGATCAAACAGGCTGTGAAGAAGCTCTATGACATTGACGTGGCCAAGGTCAACACCTTGATCAGGCCTGATGGAGAGAAGAAAGCATATGTTCGACTGGCTCCTGACTATGATGCTTTGGATGTTGCCAACAAAATTGGGATCATCTAAACTGAGTCCAGCCGGCTATAAATCTAAATATAAATTTTTTCACCATTAAAAAAATAAAATAAAATTAATATTAATTAATGAAATTAGTTGTTTTTCTAATGGCTTCTTCAAATTTGCATGATTCTTGCCCATCATTTATTTATTACCCTTGCAACTTGGCATGATTAAGATCTTACTTTGGCACTTTTGATATTATAACAGATGATGGTAATTTTAATTTTTTTAGTAACTTTTTAAATAAATAATAAGTTGCTATTTTAAACTATTTTTAAGTAACTATTGGAAACTTTCTCCAATAAAATAACTATCATGTTAATACTACTGAAGGAAATTAAAGAATTGAAAGACATATTTTTACCCAGGATTATTTAGTAAATATGTCTGTAGATAACCAATTTTGTAAAGGGAGAAATGCAGATATTTCTCACTATGCCAAGATAACAAAAATAAAATTCCCGTGTCTGGATGAGAACATTTTCCAATTTCAAAAATTCCTTTATTTCTCTTTATTTTTTTTTCCCTCCGGGAAATGGCATCTTTCCTGAACAAATTTTACAAGGATGAATGAACAAATGTTTTTTTGAGCTTTTGGAGATAAGCATTATATAGAAGCAAATAAAGTCAAGGGACTTTTCCTGAGATTTAAATTCATTAGCACAGCACAGACAGCTACCATAAGAAAGAATCAAGGTTTTAAATGGACACATTAATGTCAGAAGTGGAGGCTGTATTTATTTTTCCCTTCAGTATTTCCCTGCTTCCAACTCCTTTGCCACCTCCGCCGACACATAAAGCAGTGCTTTTTAACTGTATCACCTCTTCCCCAATTTTGCTTTACAATTATACTTGGAGAACAGCAATAGATAATTTTAATTAAACGGTATGGAAGTTTTTCCAGGGGGAACTACATGTAATAGGATTGTTTTAGCTGTTAACTTTCACTGTTGGATTAAGATTTGTTTTCAAATTGCTAAGCGGATGCTCGCTGTATTATTAGCCTGAAATATGCTTTCTACTGGAAATTTATGTGTTTGTCTCTTAGCACATTTGGAACTACCTTATCTTTCTCTTAAAATCAGAACTTCTGTGGTTTTCACTAAGGCTCACTCTTGGAAGCCATCCATACCCACCTGCCGCCTTTTTTTCAACCTTGAAGATGTATGGAGGTGTTGCCAGTTTTCTGATGATGATGCTTTGTTCTTAGCCATTACTCGTTTCTGCCCCCAGCTAATCTCTTCTGGGTACTATCCTGTCCTACTTGGTTGTAGTTGGTCTAGGAATTATTTGCCTACCAGTGAGGATTTTCAATCGATAGCTCTTCTGTATACCGTCTTCAGATTAATTTATTCTCCCTTTGCAGAAGCTTTGCATATGTCCCCATTGCCCTACAGGATCAAGTTCATCTTCCTTAGGCTTTTGTAGGCTTCTGTATTTAACATTTCTTTATATCCTCACCCTTACATTTGCTGTCTTCATGAGTAGATGTTTAACTTTTTGAGGGTAAGGTCTTTGATTTTTATCTCTTAAAAGTGCTCACGTAACACCGTGCGTGTTGTGGACCATTAAAGATGATAGAATCTCTACCGTTTGTGCCTCTGCTTGCCTTCCTGTCAGTCTTGTCATTCTGCCTCTGCTTGTCTGTCTATGCCACTTTGTTCATTGTTATCTCAGGTCCTGCATTTCCCATCTGATGTTTTCTATCTATTCTATCTGACATCTTTCCTCACTTTTTTTTTTTTTTTTTTTTGTAGGCACATAAACTCAGTTTCAAGTCCTTTTCTTGATTTCCAGGATTGAACAACCAATTTTTTTCATATCATTGTCTTTCTGGGTTCTTGATAATATGAGAGCTCTGTTTATTCTATGACAAGGAAAATTATCCTTCTAGAGTATAAAGTATTTTAAAGAATTTAAAAAGTAAAACGAGTTCTTCCTCATGTATATCTTTGTATTTCTGATTACCTTACATACAATGATAAGTTAATATTATAGGTGATAGCAAAGTTGACATATAGAATCATTAAACAACTAACCCAAATATGATTTTGACAGCTCAGATATCTTAGTTCTGCCACCTGGTAGCATGACAGATCTCTGTAGACGTGATGCAGTCGCTTCAGAAGATACCGTTAGTTCATTAAACAGTTAAATATAGAGTTGCTATTTGACCCAGCAGTTCCACTCTGAGGCGTATCCCCAAGAGAAAAGAAAACACATGTCCTCATAAAATCTGTATGTGACTGTTCATGGCACCATTACTCAAACTAGCCCAAATGTGGAACAATCCTAATGTTCATTAACAGGTGAATGGAGAAAAAAAAGTGCTCTGTCCATACCCTGGAAAAATGTATAGCCATAAAAAGGAATAAAATACTGCTATCTGCTACAACAAGGATACACCTTGAAAGCAGTAAGCTAAATGAAAGAATCCAGATACAAAAGACCACATACTACATAGTTTCATTCATATAAAATGTCCAGAATAAGTAAATGTATAGGAACTGAAAATATATTCGTGGATGCTTACAGCTGAGGTATGGGAATTTAGGGGAGAATTACTTAAAAGGAATGGGGTTTCTTTTTAGAGGGATGGAAATATTCTAACACTGATGACAATGATGGTTACACAACTCTCTAAATATTCTAAAACCACTAAATTCTTTAGTGTTGGGATCCCTGGGTGGCTCAGCAGTTTGGCGCCTGCCTTTGGCCCAGGGCGCGATCCTGGAGACCCAGGATGGAGTCCCATGTCAGGCTCCCTGCCTGGAGCCTGCTTCTCCCTCTGCCTGTGTCTCTGCCTTTCTCTCTCTCTCTCTCTCTCTCTATCATGAATAAATAAATAAAATCTTAAAAAAAATAAATTCTTTAGTGTTAATTTGATGGTAGTGGAATTATATCTCAGTAGTTACAAAAAATGATAGACATTAAGGTGTAATTTAGTATCTTCTAATCTTTATTTTCTAATAGCTTTTTTTTTTTTTTTTTTTTTTAAGATTTTGTTTACTCATTAGAGACACAGAGAGACAGAGACAGGCAGAGGGAGAAGCAGGCTCCCTGCAAGGAGCCCGGTGTGGGACTCGATCCCTGGAACCTGGGATCAATGTCATGAGCCAAAGGCAGATACTCAACTGCTGAGCCACCCAGGCATCTCTATTCTAATAGCTTTTGATATTTGTCTTGATTAGGATGTTCTCTTTTCTTACGAGCTGTAATTTATACCAAACTTGTCTCCCACTCCATCCTCACTTCTGGATATGTTCATGCAGTTTGGGCTGTTGGTTCTGAAATGTGACGTGCATCAGAGTTAACTTGGCGGGTCCCAAATACAGCATTTCAGACCCATTACGTCTGGGGTTGGGCTCAAGAACTTGCCTGACAGTTTTTGACAGAACCCCTCTGGTCTGGTTTGAGAACTAGTGCTTTATGTCTTACAACATCATTTTTTTTTTTTTTAAGCACATTTATTAGCTTCTGAAGCTGGCCTTGGTAGAACTTAGGTTTTAGCTTTTAGCTCTAGGATTTCTCTTGTTCTGCATCTCTCTTTTACCAGTGAGAATACAGCTTATTAGTATTCTATTTAGTTTCCTTTTATGAGTACACTTACCCCCCACACCTCTGCCTAATGTGCTTGATGTTTGAGTGAGAGGTTCTTATTTACTATCCAACTTTATAATCTTGATTTTCCTTAACGTTTGTGGCACTATTTTCTTTGTACATCTGCCTTAGAAAGTTCAGAAATCGTATGCTTCACAAAATAAAAAATTTTGAGCAGAAAAAAATCTTATAAAGTGATACACTTAAGAAGCTAGACACACCATTTTTTGGTGCACTTTACTATTCTTAATATTTGTTTTCATTCCCAGATTAAAGACTGGCTTTAATTTGTTTTAATTAGAACATTCTCATTTGAAATGTTTTCACTAGGTAAGCTTGATATGGAAAAGTGTGACAAAGCATTCATTATTAGCAAATTCTTAATGAAAGAAACTGCTTTGGAGGAAATTTATCTTCTTGATTTAAAACAAGCAAACAAAATATTTTCTGAAAAGAAATATCCTTAGGAACTGTCATCACAAAGTCCTTAAGCCTCTTGTCCAATGTTAAGAATTAGTGATGGTTCAAAATAGTTATTAAACTAATAAATGAATGAGCCATCAGCTGGGGATCTGGCAGGTTGCTGGGATTACAGATATGATGAGACCCTTGCCTTGAAGGGATTTACAGTCTGGTAGTGTGCATTGTAAATCAATCAGAGAGGACTTACTTAGCATTTGAGATTTACCGGTGCTGTGCAAGATGCTTGAAGGGGGTCTGAGAGGCATATAAGGAAGGCCCTGCCCTTGAGAGTTTTTAACCTGTATTGAGATGAGACCCAGCACAAGAGATAGCCACCTGATATATGTAGTATATTGAGTAGTAGTGACTATGCATGCTGTTGAAATTAAAAAAGGGATATTGTGGATTGAGCTGGAGATGTCTGTGGATGATGCACATGCATCAGGAGTTCATTGAAAAACAGCTGCAAGCAAAAATGTCATCTTTGATAATAAATTGCAAGGAGATCAAAAATGATGTTTCAAAAAGAAAAAAAAAACAAGCTAGAATGTAGAATTCTTTATTGTACTGATGTGGAAGGAGCAGCTGTTAGCTATCAAACTGAGGATCCTGATGGATGCTGGCCAATTTAGTGCCCCTCTTTTGCCTACTGTGTTGTTAGAGGGCCATTGGGCTTTGGCTGGCACCATAGAGTTTGGGGAACTGTCTGGAAGAGCAGAAAAACCTAGAGGCCAAAAAATGGACAGCATACTTAGAATGTTTTACAGTGTTGGAATAAGTAATGCAGAATTTTATTTAATGAACAAAGGTAGGAATATAATGAAAAATATAGTAATACAGAGAATATTAAAAGCAATCTAATAGTTTGTGCTTATCAGCCACATGTGAGCATTAGAAAAGTCTTAGGTCATTATGACCTTAGGAAACTTTCTTATAGCTCTTCTGAGCCAAAGAACTGGATTGTGTCTCTTTTATATAATGGTAACAGTAACCTAGACCTGTATGGGGAATGCTATGTGCCTCAGGTGGGCGTTTATACGCTTAAAACTCTGATTTTAATTTAAAAATTCCTTTTGCATTTTAAATATTCTATGTATGTGTATTGAACTGTAGTTAAATTTTTTATTGATTGTTTTATTATTGCACTAACATTGGTCTTGCATTGGGTCTTGTGCCTTCAGATTTATAAGAACATCTCACTTGATTTAGGCAGATTTTTAAGTTGAGCCCATATGTTTGCTGAAGTGAATTAGTCAATAATTTATAAGCATTATGGGTATGTACATAATATATATTTGTCTTTTTTCTACCTTATTCCAAAAATGATTTAATAAAGAAATTTAAACTTAACCTGCTTTTCAACACTGCTGATTAAATATGTATAAAATATTTATCTTACCCATAAAGACTGTGTAATGATGTTGGACCCTTATGTCATATGTGGTAATATTTGCAAATGTATAAGAGACAAAAATATAAAAAATAAAAAAAAATTAGACTCTATCTTTGAAGCATCACCAAAGGAGAATTGCAGATATGTGGGCATAATTGAAAACACAATGTCTGGAAAAGGAAGTAAAAATGGAAAACGTGATTAGTTATCTCCTAGAACTTAGCCTCATTGTCTTCCTCTTTTGGATCACTTTGCAGAAGAGCTGTTGTTGTCTTGTGCTTTTTTGGCATAATGTTTTCTATACTATTAAGATTGCTGATGAAGCAGTTTTAAAAAGAATGCTACACTGTTGGCTCCCAGACTTTTTGTTCCAAGTTGCTGTATTCAGAAATGTGAGTTTTAATCTTTGCAGAAAGTTCATAGAATGCTCTCATTGACACAATCAGGATTCATTTTCCTTTCTCAGATGCTTCTCAAATGGCTTATTGATTGAAATGGTGAAATTTTCATGGTCCAAACATGTCACTAAGAGTAACAAGCCAAGTTGATGCATGTGTAGTTAGTGACAACTATGTCACTATTACCACCAGGCCAACAAGTACTGATTTCATTAATTAGAACACACCCTAATTTCAAAATGTTAAGATATAAAAGGAATGTGTATATTATTATTCAGTGGTGTGTATAGCTAAACTTTTTGGTTGCTCAGTACTCTCCCTTTTTGCCAGTTCTCTCTCTCTCTCTCGCCCTTCTTTCTTTCTGTCTCTCTCTCTGGTAAGAGTTCCACATGTCTTTAGGGGGATTGCTGCACCCTCACCCTAACCATGTAGTCTTAGGAGGAGCTACCAATCATATCCCAGCCATCAAGTATGATCCCCCAAGGTATATCCACTTATGCAAGGATGGAAACATGACTCAGTCTGTCAGTATTGTTTGGAGTATATTTTTAAACTGGTGATAGCTAAGCCTCTCTGCTATTGTCTCCTTGTATGAGAGATAATGAGTTCGGTTACTCTTGCAGCCATATGTTCTGGTTTAGGCTGGTGGGGGAGGGGACAAACTCTTTGCAGAAAGCTAAGAAGCTAATAAGAGTTTTTGCAAATAAATTCATCTCTTTTACATTTAAGGTGATTCAAGTTGAGATAGCCCTGACTGTTAAAGATTTGTCTTTTAAGATTTCATTTATTTGATAGAGCTCCCACGAGTGGTGGGGAGGGGCAGAGGCAGAGGGAGAAGGTGCAGCATACTCCCTAATGATGAGGGAGCTTAAAAAAGCAGGGCTCAATCCCAGGACCCCAAGATCATGACCTGAGCCTAAGTCAGGTGCTTAACCAACTGAACCACCCAGGTACCCTCTGACCACTAAAGATTTTGTAAAATATGATTTGTCTTTGTTTAGTGTTCTGTCTTTACAGTGAAACATAAATATCACACCAGCCATGAAGGTGATTGTGATTTTTGTCTTATGAATTTAAATCTAACCAATTTTAGTTTTCTCATTAGCTTTTGAGTTCTATAACTAAAGATTCTTTTGCTCCTGTTTTCAAGAATGTTACCCTTGTAGTAAATGGGAAAGAAATAACCTCTTTATCAATAAGAGAACTTTTAGATTAACCATCTTGTAGACACAGTTTTTGATGTGGCGCTAATAAGGGAAAGTAAACATAAAACTGTTAGATGTCTGAATTTGTTTTCCAAGTAAATAATTGAGATTTTAAGGATTGCTTACTGGTTGATCATCTGGTTTACATTTGATTTTTACTAACATGTTTAACTGAGAGGAAGAATCATTTTGGAATAAGGAATATTACAGTTTTAGCACTCCCAGAAATCTGAAGTATGGAGCACTCCAGTTTACACATGGGACATTTGTTACATCAAGCTTCAGACTACTGCGGATGATTACTCAGGAGAATCAATAGTCCCATTAGATGTGAATTTTAATAGTAATATTTATATGCAATTTACACAGAATCTACCTGAACGTTAAAAACTAGACTTTGCTAAAAAAAAAATTGCCATTTTATTGTCTTTGATTTCTTTCACCAGTATTTTATAACTTTTACCATGCAGAACCTTTCTGTGCATTTTTTGCACTTATACCTAAGTATTTTGCTATTTTTGAAGTGTTTAAAAGTGATAATTTGTTTTAAATTGGGGTTTCCACATGCTCATTGTCAGTATATGGAAATGTGTTCGGATTTTATCTGGGGTTGAAGTCGTCCTCATGTCAAAAATTACACTATTTGTTCCCATAGGAAATAAATGAACCACATAAATGACTTTGTTAATAAGGTAAATCTTCAAGACTTTTTTTTTGATAATTTTTGAAGTTTTTGTATAATTTTCAACCACATCTAATAAATCTCTTTAAATATAACTTTATTTTTTTTTTGGGGGGGGGGGGAATCCACAAAGAAAGTATTTGCCCAGAGAAAATAGTTTTCTAAGGAAGTGAGTGATAGATACTGATTTTGAAATGCACTTACAGCATAATATATGCAGAAACAATAATTGAAGCTTAATTTTTCTGTCAGCTATTTTTTTAGATGAAACTTGTTCTGATGATTTGCTTAGTTTTAAAAGTCAGCTTGACCAGATTTGCCTCTAAAATCACTCAGTATATTCCTTTTAAATAGACACATTACCCGTAATGATTTGGACAACTAGTTAATGGCATTTAAAATGAACTTACACATATTGATTTGCTTATTCAGTCATCTGTTTAAGAGCATATTTAAGTAAATTCAGAAGTCAGAACACACAAATTCATGTTTAAAGTCTTGCAGTGGATTTATGTGTTACTTTCTTAGTAACCTCAGGTTTGCTAGTAATTTCGTTATTCTCTGATAAGGTCTGCCTTTATTGCTTCATGTTGACTTTGCTGCCTTCACACAGTATTCACTACCACTCTTTACTGGTTGCAGAGTTACAACCACCATAAATAAATAAAGCGTGAGGAGAAGGAAGACACAGAATAGTCAATTTATTTTCATGCATTTTTGGTTGCCGTCTAAATCACAATTGTCAGAGGAAAGTGGAGTTTAATGGTCATCCTTAACAAGTTTAGGGAAAAATGTGCAGTTTTACTCTTTCCATGTTGAGTTTTATGGATATATCACATTTGGTTCAGATCATGATGATCCAATAATGACACTTTATTATCCAAGCTTGATGAATTGGATTGGGAAGGGTTGTTTATTTTATCCTTCCATTTCACTATAACTAATACTTTGACAAGAGTGAGAGACACTGACTGATGTTATACAGCGGCTGCGGCTGTTTTTTAATGAGGTGCTAGAGTTAAAATAGAAATATCTCTGGCCTAATTCAGTCCCTGGCAGGTAAGGCTTGTTCTGTGTGGTCGGTTTCTCTATTGGAGCTCTCACAAGCTTCATTTCAAATGTATGCATTGAGGATTATAATACAAACACATAGGATTATAAATGTATATAGTGAATAATCCTTTACAGTGTTTTAATTTACATTTACCTGCAAAATCCTTTTATTCAAGTGAAATCATACATGAGAAACCTTTGGAAGTTCCCAGGCCAGGAAAAAGATGGAAGTGGAGACCTTTGGCTACCAGGCTGCCCTCTACTGCCTTCCCATCTCTGCCCTGATCTATTACAAGCTATAAAATTATTGGGATTCTTGCTCATCTTTTCTTTGCTGTTTATTAGGCTTTTTTCTTCTGCTCATAATAGTTAAGCAGTAACTACCTTTGATTATAAGGAAGATTTAAAATGATTGAATGATATACTTTAACTACTTTAGATGGAATACCTCCAAAGTTGTTTTATTTTGTTTTACTTCATGAACTGCTATAACTGTAGGCAACATGACTGGAGAGGAGGGTAATTTTTAGAGAATTGAAAGTTTTAATATGGGAACTTGGCCATAAAATCAATCCAACGTAAATAGAGTTCCATTATGCTTTCATCATTTTGGTATTTGTTAACCAGTTTCCTTATGTTGGCTATGTAAGAAAATAGTGACAAAGGAAAAAGATGCTTGAAATGAATTATTCTATAAATGTCACATATTTTGTATTTTCAATTATGTGAGGTTTGAACCAGTATTCTTTGATTAAAATATTTAAATGATTTTTTTTTAGATAGAATTAAGGTTGTAATATTCCTTTTTGATAGCTGGAATACAGTGTGTATCAGTTGGATTGGCCTGCTAATATGGCTTGTCCTTTAGCCAAGACAAGATTTATTGAAGCAGGTTAGATTGCTTCAAGACTAAAGGACAGTCTATGGGTATTTTGGAAAACTGGTTTGTGGACCTGTCCATCATTCTTCTGAAGGGGCCACTCATGGCATTCTTGAAGCATGTTAACAGTGAATGTTCTTTATATATGATTTTTAATCGTTTGAATGTTTTATTATACTTCATTATTTTCCTTTTAGATGTTATAAGAAAGATATAGTCATTATTACCCTAATGTAAGTGGGATTTTGAGACAAAGCATTGGTGCATAGCTTAGTATAAAATTTGAGTTTATAATTAAAATAAATTTATGATTATTTTAAAAACAGTTAAACAGTATAAAAAAGAGGGACATCTGGGTGGCTCAGTTGCTTGTGTCTGTTTTTGGCTCAGGTCATGATCTCAGAGTCCTGGCATCAACCTTGCATCAGACTCCCTGCTAGTGAGGGGTCTGCTCCTGCTTCTCTCTGCTCCTCCCCCTGCTCATGCTGCCTCTCTCTCAAATAAATAAAATCTTAAAAAAAAAAAAAAAAGTTTAAAAAAGGGACACCTGGGTGGCTCAGTGGTTGAGCATCTGTCTTTGGCTCAGGGCATAATCCCAGGGTCCTAAGATTGAGTTCCACATCGGACTCCCCCAAGGGAGCCTGCTTCTCCCTCTGCCTGTGTCTCTGCCTCTCTGTGTGTCTCATGAATAAATAAATAAAATATTTTTAAAAATAAAGTTTAAAAAGGAGTTAAATGGTAGTGAGAGCTTTTCAATGAAATATTTCAGACATTGTGAGAATGGCATAACATCCCCACTGCAAGTCTATGGAGTGAGTGTGTTTACACATGTTTGCCTCCCAATTGTCTACAATGGAGTCCATGTATTTTTTATTTTATAAATAGAAACAACAAAATCTGTTTTGGATTACCGTGAGGATAAAGTGAGATGATACCTAAACCTGGAAGACTGTAAATACTTGATAAATTATGGTCATTATTAGAAATGTTATTTTTAAGAACACTGTACACTTACACAGTGTGTAAGTTTTTAAGTAAGTCTCTTAGCTTTTTTGAAATTTCATGAATGCACTATATTTATGGTCCAGTGGTGATGTTTGCCGAGGCTTGTCCTCCTTATTCTGTTTCAGTACTGGATTATATTTTTTCAACTGGATTCAGTATTCTATTTGTTCTTAAGAACAAAAACAAATGGAAAATGCAAAAGAAAAACAAAAGGCAGCCCATCTTACCAAGCCCAATATTTTTATCAATATTGCAAATATGATTTAAGGTTTTAGACAAAGTAAAAAACAACAAAAGGAACAGAAAAGGGCACCAGATGTTTGTGTGTTGATTTAGCATCCTGCAACTTTACTAATTTCACTTATTCCAACATTTTCTGATAGTCTTTAGGGTTTTCTATATATTATATCATCTACAAATAGTGACAGTTTTACTTTTTCCAATTTAGATGCCTTTTATTTCTTTTTCTTGTCTAATTGCTCTGGCTAGGACTTCAAATACCATGATGAATAAAAGTAGTGAGAGTGGACATACTTGTCTTGTTCCTGATTTTAGAGGACAAACTTTATTTTTTCACCCTTAATTTGATGTTAGTTATAGGCTTGTCACATATGGCCTTTATTATGTTGATATGTTTCCTCTGTAACCACTTTGTTGAATTTTTATCATAAATGGGTGTTGTATTGTGTAAAAAGCTTTTTCTGTATCTATTGATTTGATCATATGATTTTTGTTCTTTATTTTGTTAATGTGTGTATCATTCTGATTGTTAGTGGATGTTGAACTATCATATTCCTGGAATAAATCCTGCTTGATCATTGTGTATGATCTCTTTATTGTTGAATTCAGTGTGCTCTTATTTTGTTGAGAATTTTTGCATCTATGTTCATCAGGGATATTGGCCTATAATTTTCTTTGCTTGTGGCATGTTTGGTTTTGTTATCAGGTTATTGTTGTCCTTGTAAAATCATTTTGAAAGTATTCCCTTTTCTATTTTTTGGAAGAGTTTAGGAAGGATTAGTATTAATTATTTAAATGTTTGGTAAAATCCACCAGTGAAGGCATCTGGTCCTCAACTTTTGTTTGAATAGGCAATTTTAAGAATCCTCCCAACAATCTCCTTTCTAAAAATTCACTTGTTCACATCTTCTGTCTTATTATGATTTAGTCTTAATAGGTTGTATGTTTCTAGGAATTTATCCATTTCTTCCAGATTGTGCAGTTTGTTGCCATGTAATTGTACCTAACAGTCTTTTATAATCATTTGCATTTCTTTCATGTCAGTTGGAATATCTCCTCTTACATTTCTGATTTTGAGTCCTTTTATCCCCCTCTTGATAAACCTATCTAAAGGTTGTCAGTTTTCTCTTTTTAAAGAATCAGCTCTTTTATTGATCTTTTCTATTGTGTTTTTAGTTTCCATTTCATCTATTCTGCTCTAATCTTTGATTATTTTCTTCCTGCTACTAACTTTGGGCACTGTTTATTCTTTTTATAGTTTTATGAGGTGTAAAGTTAGGCTGTTTATTTGACTTTTTTTATTTCTTGAGGTAGGCATTAATCACCATGGACTTCTCTCTTAGAACTGCTTTTACTGTGTTCCACAAACTTCGGTATGTTCCATTTCCATTTTCACTTATCTCAATTTTTTTTTAAATTTCTCTTTTAATTTCTTTTATCCATTGTTTCAGTTTAATCTACAAATAATTGTGAATTTTCCAGTTTTTCTTGTGTAATAATATATAGTTTTATACGATAATGATTGGAAAAGATGCTTGATATGATTTCAAGCTTCTTACATTTATTAAGACTTCCTTTGTGGTCTAGTGTAATCTATCTTTGAAAATATTCCATGCATACTTGAAAAGAATGTGTATTCTATTGCCTTTGGATGGAATGTTCTGTAAATATCTGTTAAGCTCATCTGGTCTAACATGTCATTTAAACCCAAATTCATTAAAGATGCAAGATATAAAATCAATATATAAAAATATGGTACTTCTATACTCTAATAACAACCTATCAAAAAGAGAAATTAAGAAAACAATCCTATTTATAATTGCATCAGAACGAATGAAGTACCTAGGAATATATTTAACTGGGGAGCTTAAAGACCTATATATTGAAGACTACAAGACATTGATGAAATAAATTGAAGAAGATGCAAATAAAAGGAGAGATATTCTATGCTCATGGCCTGGAAAAAATAATATTGTTAAAATGCCTATACTGCCCAAAACAACTTATAGATTCAGTGAAATCCCTATCAAAATTCCAATGGCATTTTTCACAGAAAGAGAACAAAAAGTTCTAGAGTTTGTGTGAAACCATAGAAGATCCTGATAGCCAAAGTGATCTTGAGAAAGAACAACAAAGCTGAAGGCATGATGCTCCCTGATTTCAAACTATATAATAAAGCAACAGTAGTTAAAACAATATGGTATTGACATAAAAACAGACACACACACACATACAAAAAAAAAAAAAAAAACAGACACACATACAAGTGGTACAGAATAGAGAGCCCAGAAGTAAACCACATAGTCACAGTCAATTAATTTATGACAGAGAAACCTGGAACGTGCAATAGGGAAGGGACAATCTCTTCAGCAAATAGTGTTAGGAAAATTGGACAGCCATATGCAAAAAACAAACCTGGACCACTATTGTACACTATACACAAATATTAACTCAAAATAGAGACATGAACATAAGACTTGAAACCACGAGACTCCTAGAAGAAAACATAGGCAGTAAGCTCCTTGACGTAGGTTTTGATGATGGGTTTTTTCGACTCTGATAGCACAAGCAAAACCAACAAAGATGAAATAACTGGAGTTACATCAAACTAAAAAGCTTATGCACAGCAAAGGAAACCACCAACAAAATGAAAAGGTAACCTACAGAATGGAAGAGAATAATTGCAAATCATATATCTTAAAGGGGGCTGTTACTCAATATATAAAGAACTTGTGACACTCTGGCAAAATGAAAACATAACCAATCCAGTTAAAAATGGGAAGAAAATCTGAAGAGACATTTTTCAAAAGAAGACTTGCAGATGGCCAACAGGTAAATGAAAAGGTGTTCTACATCATTAATTACCAGGAAATACAAATCAAACCTACACACTTGTTAGGATGACTATTATCAAAAGACTAGAAATAACAGGTATTGGCAAGGATGTGGAGAAAAGGGAAGCCCCATGCACTGTTGACAATGCAGACTGATACAGCCACTATGGAAAACAGTATGGAGGTTCCTCACAAAATTAAAAATCCAGAACCCACTGGATGACCCACCAAATCCACTTTTGGGTATTTGTCAGAATAAAATGAAAAACACTTATTTGAAAAGATGTGCACCCCCAGCATTATTTACAATAGTCAATTATGAGAACAACCTCAATGTCTATCAGTAGATGAGCGGTGATAGAAATTGTGGTGTGTGTGTATTTATATGGTGGACTATTACTCAGCCATGAAAAGATGGAAGTCTTGCCACTTAAGATAACATGATGTACCTAAGAGACATTATGCCAAGTGAGATATATCAGCCAAAGACAAATACCATATGATGTCACTTATATGTGGAATCTAAATAAATAAGCCATGTATCATGGATACATCATACATTCACATATATTGTACAAAAAACTAAACCTAATGTTACAAAGAATAGCTTAGTGGTTGCCAGAAGCATAGGTTGCTGTGGGTAGGAGACATGGGTGAAACTTTTTTTCCTTTCTCAGGGGATTGTTAAATGAATTGGGGAAAAAATGGAAAGAAAAGGACATAAGGAGAAATGATATAATATCTGAAATTGTATCACCCAAAATTATCCCATTAACACCTTGAAGTATTTCTTTCTAAATTTGTGTATGTGTGTGTGTGTGTGTGTGTGTGCATGTGTGAGATTGTATTAACTAGGACATACTCTTTGAAAATTGATTTTTTGCTTATTGATATTTCATAGGAACTTTGAGCAGTCCTGTTGCTCTGTTCTGCAGAATAAATGAGTAGTATTTTCTCTTTGCCTTTAAAAGAAGCACCCCTCTATCAGAAGCAGTTCTGCCCAGTTTCTGCTTATGTTTTCTCCCCTTTGCACTGATATTCCTCTCCAAGTTTTTTTTTCTCGTCATGGGCTAAACTAACTCATAAGAGCTTTTTTGTTTTTTTTGTTTTTTTTACTTATTTTATATATTTTTTTATATTTTTTTAAGATTTTATTTATTTATTCATGAGAGACACACAGAGAGGTAGAGAAATAGGCAGAGGAAGAAGCAGGCTCCTCGCAGGGAGCCTGATGTGGGACTTGATCCCAGGACACTGGGATCATGGCCTGAGCCAAAGGCGGATGCTCAACCACTGAGCCACCCAGGCATCCCCCCCCCCTTTTTTAAAGTAAGTTTATTAGTAGCCTCTATCTCAAAATGTAGCTTAGAGATATTGAATGTCGATAGGTCCTAATCTCTTCCGGGACAAAAATTGGTCTTCTGATAAGTACTGAACCTCAAAGATACTTTCAAGTAATAATGAACAAACAGTACTAATCATTTAGGACATAAGCAGTTCTTTAATGCATGTGCATTAAAACTTGTCAGTAAACTTAAAAAAAAATTGAAGTTCAGAATTATTCATTTAACAAATATTTAGCTGGATGTATGCTACATACCACCCATTCTGGGGCTGAAATGATAAGTAAGACATAGCCTCTGTTGTCATGGAGCTTGTAGTTTATTGGGAAGGGATACAAGGAAGACAGACCATAAAGGAGTAAACAAGAAAAGGAAAATAGCCAATGGTGATACAACTGAATTAGAGCAAAAGGTGAGGTGGTCAGGGAGTGACTCTCAGAAAAGGTTTTGAGTTGCCATCTATACATAAGAAGCTAGCCACATAAAGCCCAGGTAGCAAAGCATTCCTGGCTGAGAGAACAACAGGTGCAGTGGCCCCAAGAGTGGAATGGGGCTGGTGTATTAGAGAAACAGAAAGGAGACTGTTCATGCCTAGAGGATAGGAAGTGATGAAGGTATGCGATTTCTCCTTCAAGTGGGAGAAAAAATACTCTTTGAGAGTTACATGCATACAAAAGGTGAAGAAAGAATTAAAAAATTTTTCATAATAATTATACATACTTAACCACTTTCTTAGAAACATTAAATCTGAGCTGTTAGATTTTTCAGAACCCTTTTTTAACTTTACTGCTTGACTGTTTTCTTTATTAAGGCTGAGAGGGATTGTGTGTCCAAAACTTCAATTTACCATTATTGACCACAGAAAAAAACTGGGAAGAACCCTACTTTGCATTTTTTTATATGAAGGCGGTAGCAATTCAAGTGCTTGCAGTTGATGGTGGTGGGAGTGATAGCAGTGGTCATGAGAGCTGACATTTTAAGTGTTGACAAAGTACCAGGCACTCCTGAGATCATTTCATAGATTCATTTAATTCTTAACAGTAGTAGGAAGTAGGTGTTCTTATAGTCCCTGTTTAACAGATGTGGAAATTGAGACACAAAGAAATTAAATGATTTGCCCAAGGTCACATAAGAAGTCACACTTGTTCACTGTCACAAACAAGAAACCGAGATAGAATTCAACCCCTAATTTATATATATATATATACTTAAAGCAAAACTTGCTAATAAGTCACTGGTAATTAATTTCCTTTTGTCATATGAAAAATTAATGATTATAAAGCACAATGGGATCTAATCCTTAATTTTTTCTTTATGGAAAATCTCCTTCAAACACTCAAAGTGTATATAAAACTTTTTTTAGGTATTTAACAAAGCTTACTTTTTCTTTTACATTTTTTTTTTAAGATTTTATTTATTTGAGTGTGTGCAAGCAGCGAGAGCAGCAGGCAGAGGGAGAGAGAACCAGGCTCTCTGTGGAGAGAACAGAGAGCCCAATGTGGTACTTGATCCTAGGCCCCTGGGATCATGACCTGAGCCCAAGGCAGATGTTTCACTGACTGAGCCACCAGGTGCCCCTAAACAAAGCTTTTGAAGGAAGAAAGTGAGATGGTAGACTTTTGTTTAGTTACATTATTTTTAATATAATGAACATTTTTCAGGATTTAGAATCCTTGGAACCTATAATGTTTAAATTTGTAGGAGGGCATACATGCTTGGAATCTAACACATAGAGCATCCCTAGAGCTTAAACATGTCATGCTTCCCAAAACAGTTCTAGGGAAGCAGCTGCATTGCTGCATTAAGGGTCTGTTACGTTTTAAATGATCTCAAGGGCTTAGTTGGCCACTTACACTTTATTTAGAACAATTTGCTGAATCTGAACTACAATTTAATAATTTATATTTTATGTTCATGCACTCAATTATATGCCACATTTTTATTAGGATGCAATGACAAAAGATAACAAATTTACTTGAATGACTGTTTAAAGATCTAGCTATCCAAGGCGTCAACTTCCCTAAATGTATTTGACCCAAGGTACTGTACAGTGTGAGTAGTACTTGATGATAACATCACTTATTGTTTGTCTTGTTGATATTAATCCATTAATAAATTTTTAAAATTTATTTTTATTTTTTTATTTTTTATTTATTTATGATAGTCACAGAGAGAGAGAGAGGCAGAGACACAGGCAGAGGGAGAAGCAGGCTCCATGCACCGGGAGCCCGATGTGGGATTCAATCCCGGGTCTCCAGGATCGCGCCCTGGGCCAAAGGCAGGCGCCAAACCGCTGCGCCACCCAGGGATCCCCCATTAATAATTTTTTAATGGTTAGAACTGAATAACCTTGTTTGCTAATTCTTCTTGACTTCAACTAACGTGTATGGAAGGGCAGTGTAGAATGAGGTAGAGTTTTTTGGTTTGTTACATATTTTTTGTAGTTGTTTAGTAATGGCTATGATGTGTTAGATTTGTCTTTTAGTCACAATTATTTACAAATTATATTGTCATACTATATAATCATTTTCTTTATAAGGGTAGCTCTGAGTGAATGATTAGATTCATGTGAACGGATAACAGTGGTCAGCTTTTTGCTAAGTGGGGAGAATAGATTAGTGAGTCCCCATGTACACATCATCCATCTTCAACAATTACTAACTCGTGGCCATTTTTGCTTCATATATACTCTTCCCCACAGGATTATTGTGAAGCAAATGGCAGACATCATGTCATTGTCATTCACAAATAAGGAAGTTATTTATGAAATGTATTCCTAAGTCTTTGTTTTATGTGGTTACACTTAATATTAGTATAATATGCTTAAGCCTTTTCTGTTGAAAAGCGCTGGAGGGCCTCATTTGGCATGCACGATTTAAGGCAGATGCCCAGGAAAGATGTGAAAACAGATGGAATTTTTATGTGTTCTCAGTGCTGTGACCAAACGTGCCACAGATCTTTCCTTGTGATTTCCTAGATAGAAACATTGAATCCTCTTTGATGCTTTCTTGTTTTCCTTCTCCCCTTTCTGATAGGTCTTCAAGCCCTATTGATTTTTTTCATTCTTTAAATGTCTTCTTAATTCACCTTTAATTGCATATATCCACTGCTGCCATCTTCCTTCACTGATTATTTTAAGTCCCTTAAGCTGTTTTCTCTGATTGCATTTTCTTTTTTGTTGCCATTCACCTCTTGGACTGCTCTTCCTTGCTTTCACTGTATCCCTTTGTGGTGTCTATAGTGTTTATTCTACCCCATTTAAATTCCTTTTTCTGATATTCAATTTCTTCTATAAGCTGACCTTGTCATAACCTCAATTTTTTAAAATTTTTATTTACCAACATAAACCTTTTAGGCTGCTCTCTTGAATACCCTTCATACGTGCTGGGCCATGCTCATTCTTGCCTCTCTGCTTTGATGTACACTCTGCTTGATTTGTAAATCTGTCCTCTGTCTTCTTTGATCGATAGTCTACCCCTGACTAAAAGTCTAGCTTGATGACTGTGGGCCTGTACTGATCCTTCCCTTTCGTAATTTTCATGAGTATGACTATGCGTCATGAAAATGGACTCTTTGGTTGCACTTTTTCTTGTATTGTTCCAAATTCTTCTGGATCTGTGTTTCTAAAGTAGATGGATATCTTCTTGGGTATAGGGAATTTTTATAACAGTATGGTCACATGAGATGTACTGTATGTGTATCTGTTGATTAAAACTCTTGAATATGATATATACATGTACTGTTTTGGCTAACTGGGTAGTTTCCTTAGAATAGACATTCCCTTGTCTTTTTTTGAGGGTGATTGATTTCCCTTCTTCCTATTGTATTTGCTTTGAATCATCGTTCCAGTCAAGTACCTTTAGTTTCTGATAAAGGTGAACCAAGAGGGAGTGGCAGTTAGCACCCTCATGTCATCTTTATCACCATCATGACGGTGCCTCTTGTACTGAGCACTGAGCCCATGCTTACGCGTGTTGTGAGTGGCTAGTGGGCCTTCCTAATATCCAAATCTGTACTGAATTCTACTTTTTCAAGAAGCAGGAAAGGAGAAGGCTCTAAAGTTAATTAAACTCCTTGAAAAATACTTTTTAAAATAGTAGGCTCATTAAATGAGTGAAGAGCTTTATGTTTCTTCTGCAGGAACACATGTTTATTTATAAGAAGGGGAAGGAGAGGAAATGAAAATGAAGGATAGCTGTACAGAGCCAGGTAGGAGAAAAAGCAAATGAGAAGTGAGAATATAAAAGAAATGCAAAAAGACTTCAGTGAGTGTAAGAGCAGTTTCGAGTCCAGAGAGGAAGCCTGAGAGGGATAGTCTGGATTATGAAAAAGGAAAGGAAAAGATGAGATGAAACTTTAAAAACTGGAGGGAGGGGCCTGAAGTTGGAAGGGAGGAGAATGTAATCATCCTGTCAGGGCCATCAGAGACTGCTGTGTTAAATATACGCTACTACTTCTCTTATTTTTTTCTTAAAGATTTAATTTAAAGGAGGCGGGGGTTGGGGGGCAGAGAGTCTGAAGGAGACTGCACTGAGTGTGGAGCCCAGTGGGGCTCGACGCAGGACTTGATCTTCTGACCCTGAGACCAGAAACTTAGCCCAAACTGACTCAGGTGCTTAACTGACCACATCACTCAGGTGCCTCACTACTTTTCTTGTTTAAAGGAGGAAGATAGTAAGAGGAAAACAAAAAAAAAACAAAAAAAAAAACAAAAAAACTTATAAGAGGTTGTTACCAGAAGTGACTCTTGAAAATTAACAAAAAAGACTGTATTATTAAAGATCTTAAGTTGTTGGTACTGGTGGTGATTTTGTCTGTTTATTCTGCATTGCTTGCTGGTTGTGCTGTCCCATTTGTGAGCTAGCCTGTGCAACCATAATTGAACAACTCAACTGCACCTCACACCCATCTCCACTCAGACCTCAAAGGATCAAAAGTAAGCTTTTAGAGGCATAACCTCTTCATCTTTTTGGACTGTGTTGTTTGCAATAGGGTAGTTACTACTCCCATGTGGCCATTTACATTTAAATTAATTACAGTTAAATAAATTAAAAAATTCAGTGCCTTGGTTATCACCAGCCACATTTCTAGTGCTCAGAGGCCACGTGTAAACAGAGGTAACTACTGCGGTCAGGGCAGGTCTCGAACATTCCCATCATCACATAGAGTTCTGTAGATAAATCCAGACTCTATGCCTTACAAGAAGAGAAGCTTAGGGTTTAAAAATATGATCTTAAATATTTTGCTTTCATGATGAGAATAAAATTATCATATGTTAAATATACAATTTGCAGTTACGATAAGGAAAGAGAAAAATTACTCATAAATTGATGCACCCTGGTTGTAAAAAGTTTGTTGACTGAGGGTATAAAGTTCTCTTCCTCCCCATTTCAACATGTGGCCTTTTCTGCATAGCTTTCTTCAGTTACTTAGAGTCATCCAAGGGAATCTGAATACACCTCTATCCCCAGGCCTCCTTTGTTTCCAAATGAAAATGATTCCAGGCCCATGAAAAACACAATCTGTGTTTTATATTGTAATGACTTTAAAAGGCCTTTATGCAGTCATCACGACCAGTGTTCTCTCAAATTGTATATTCTGAGATTTGACGTCTTCTAATGTAGCGTTCCTCTGTTTTGTCTAATAAGTTTTACCCATGGCTTGTGACTCCAAGGCTTTCCCTTAAAACAATGCGTCATCCTTTTTGGTGGAGGAGGCAACTGGGTGTCCTCATTTCTCTCTTGATTCCCAGGTGAGTCCTACCAGGCGAGTTTGTTGAGAACTGTTTTGACCGTGAACTTACCAAAGATTAACTTTGGCAGGTTTGTGATCGCTGACAGATATTAAATTTGCTTCACCTGAATAGACTGTGCCGTTGCCTGCCAGTAGAATATATTTACAGTGCCTGAGTAGTCTGAATTCTGACATCATGTTGTAAAATAGATGGAGGAAATATTATGGAATTAGTAATGAAACTATTTTTCTATCTGCACGTTATCATGTATTAAGTCACAGGAAATATTCTTGATCGATGAAGTTATTCAGTCATTAGTAGTAAATTATTTAATATATACTTGCGGAATAAATACATGTAAGTTCTCCTAAATAATTGAGGATCTTCTCAAGATTGAAGTTGCCTACAGTCGAGTGGCTTAGGTTTGCTTATGTTTGTGAAGCAAATATTAACTTTTGGAAGAGTCAATGACTAGTTTCATGTGTTTATAAAGTCACACCCAGTCTGTTTTATTCCTTCTTTTAATTAAAGCACGTGAGTGATGTTTATTAAAATCTAGTTTCAAAAACCATTTAAAATAAACTGTAATAACTTCGTAGTGAAAAAGCATTGTGTCATTGTTTAATTGGTGTGGTTTTTTTTTTTTCTTTCCCGGCGGTATATAGAGCAATGGTGTTTCTTTTTCTTTCTTTTTTCTTTTTCTTTTCTTTTTTCTTTTTCTTTTTCTTTTTCTTTTTCTTTTTCTTTTTCTTTTTCTTTCTTCTTCTTCTTCTTCTTCTTCTTCTTCTTCTTCTTCTTCTTCTTTTTCTTTTTCTTTCCTTTCCTTTCCTTTCCTTTCCTTTCCTTTCCTTTCCTTTCCTTTCCTTTCCTTTCCTTCCTTCCTTTTCCTTTTCCTTTTCCTTTTCCTTTTCCTTTTCCTTTTCCTTTTCCTTTTCCTTTTCTCCCCTCCCCTCCCCTCCCCTCCCCTCCTCTCCCCTCCCCTCCTTTTTTTTAAGATTTTATTTATTTATTCATGACACAGAGAGAGAGAAGCAGAGACACAGGCAGAGGGAGAAGCAGGCTCTATGCAGGGAACCTGACGTGGGACTTGATCCCAGGTCTCTAGGATCCCTGGGTGGCGCAGCGGTTTGGCGCCTGCCTTTGGCCCAGGGCGCGATCCTGGAGACCCGGGATCGAATCCCACATCAGGCTCCTGGTGCATGGAGCCTGCTTCTCCCTCTGCCTATGTCTCTGCCTCTCTCTCTCTCTCTCTCTCTCTCTGTGACTATCATTAAAAAAAAAAAAAAAAAAAAAAAAAAAATCTAGGATCACACCCTGGGCTGAAGGTAGCGCTAAACTGCTGAGCCACCGGGCTGCCGCAATGGTGTTTCTATTAATGATGTCTTAAGTCCAGATGAACTATATTGTATTTGAACTTAGTAACTTTAGTTGACTATGTGAAGAACTTACAGGGAAACAAAGCGCACTGTATAGCATAGGATGGCATGGTGGATGAGTCCCGCCTCTACCTTATCTTAGCTATGTTGTCTAGAGCAAAGTCAGTTTATTTGAACCTTGAACCTTAGCTGCAGAATAGGGTAGTAGGTCAAATTTAGTAGTTATTAACCAGAAATTAACACTATCTTCATCTGTTCAATACTGTATCTTTTCAATAGTTCCTTTTATGTTATGATGAGGTTAATAAAGATCCTCCCTCTCCTCCCCTCCCTGCCCCCCTCCCCCCCACCAAATAAGCAGTTCATTTTACTGTAAATGTGCACCCACCCTCCCAGCTGTTCTTCTCATTAAACACAGGGACTGAAAATTTCCAAAGAGCTCTTAGGTTTCTGTTTCTTTCTATTTTACAGTAGATCCCTGTTTCTATTACACTGTGATTATAGAGTGTTACTTATCCTGTTTTCCTGTTTGGAGTTTGCATGACCTTTTCTTTATGTCCTAGATACATAGTTTTTGTGAGTTTTGTATGGACAGTAGAAAAGATCTATGCTCAGATTACGGGGTTTGATATACTTCACTTAATTGTACCTTACTAGTTATTTTTTCATGTCCTTTATCTTCTTGGATTGAGAAAGGACAGTAAGATCCTACTGGTATTGATATGTGACCCTTACTTTCTTTTTGTTTTCACTTATAAAGTATTCCTTTGCCCATTTTCAATGTTTTGGAGTTACTTTATTTTAGATACAGTATTTAGAGCACACATCTCGGTAATTTATTAGAAATGGAGAGGGAAACAGTCCAGATAAATGACATCAGAAAAGATTTTAAGGGAAGCCTGATGCTTGAGTTAATTCTTTATAGAATGAAAGAAGGGCTTTAGTATATGAGATGACAGGGACAGAGACAGACGGGCAGGAGACAGATGGGCAGGAAAACAAGAGGCTGAGAGGAGGGGGAGGGAGGGAGAGAGACAGGGAGACAGAGAAGGGCAGGGAGATAGGGAAGGAGACAGGGAGGGAGGGCAGGTGGATGATGGACGGGGAGATGGAGAAGGAGATAGTCAGGGAGATAGGGAGGGTGAGGGGAGGGTGACAGGGAGGCAGGGAGATGAACAGGGAGATGGACAGAGAGACAGGCAGGTGGCCGAGAAGGACCAGTGGGATGGGTGCTTCAGGCAGAGTTATTAGCAGAGGCTTTGATATGAGAGCCAGCCAGTCATCCTGTTTATAAGTTGTGGTAAGTTGAGGTTTTTCTTCTAGTAGTCTTTTCAAGAAACTCACTGGGAATGAAATTTTGTGGATTTAAAATGCTTCAAGATGGGTATTTGTTTCCTTTAAACTTAAACAGTCTGACTGGAAATGCTTTCATTTCCTAAGGACTTCATTGGGATCATGTCAATTCGTCAAGTATATTGAATGTTTCTGTGGAGAATTCTGAGGCTACTGAGATTTTTCCCCTCTGACTGAAGAATACAGTTGGACTTTTATCTCCCAAGTACCAGCAATTTTAATTAGACGTGACTCAGTCATTACGTATTGGATTTCCTTGGCATGCGCGCTGTGCCCTCTCAATTCATCCGCTCAAGTCTCCTGCTAGTTCTAGAAAATTGGTCTTTGATTTGTTCTGTGCTCTTCTTGAGAAAGTAGTTATACACGTGCAATTTTTTAAAATCTATTTCTCTTTTTTCTTTTAATCTTTCCTAATTCATTGTTAATTTCCATTTATTTTCTCTCATTTCTCTATTTAATCTAACATGTGTTTTACTCAGTGATGCTCACTCTGCCTCAAACAACTTATTGTTTAGATTTAATTTCCTGGATGAACTCTTTAGGTTCATAACTCATCTTGTTCTGTGAATTTGCCGTATCTTTCAAGAGCTTCTGTATCTCCTCTCGGAATGTCTGTCCTTTTTCATCAGGTCCTTTGAGTCGTGATGATATTTCTGGTCCTGATTTTCACTGCTTGATGTCCCTCCTCTCCTTTCCCTCCTTACCACTCCCTCCTTTAACTTCTTGGTCCAGTTCTTTCTTATTGATCTTTGAATGAATTGATCTGAAATTGGTTTCTTTCGGGGCAGGGAGGACAGGGATAGCAGGAGTTCCTCCTCAGACACAGTGAGGGGCTTCTTGATGATGTTTGACCTTGACTCACTGCTGCTAGCCCAGGAGCAACCAGAAGACTGCTCACAGTTCTTTATGCTTTTCCCACCTTATTTCAATGACAGTGTCTCCTGCATTGATTTTGTATCTGAACATTTAGTCAAAGACCTCTTCTCAGTAACTCCCCCCATCCCCTGCCCTTGGTGGCACTTTTCCACACACTGTGATGGGACAACAGATTTTTGCCTAGTTTTATAGAAGATGGGAACTTCATTTCTAACTTTTCATTCTGCTGTTTTGGAATCAGGAGAGAACAGAGACATCTCTACTCCGCTGTCTTAAAACACTCATCTTTAAATTTTTTTTTCTTTAAATTTTTCTGTAAATTTGTTTTGGCTAACAGAAGACTTCTTTAGAGTAATATTCAGGATTTGGCTTCATGGCTCTTTGCATTCCTCCTTTCACTGCTTGGCAGTTTTTCTTCTGGTTGTTCATTAGTTTTCCTGGGCACCCGATTTCACCATCTGTGGGTGGGTTTCTCAGATGGGTTAACTATGAACAAGAGTGGCCTCAGTGTACTGTGCGGATTGTTTCCAGGGCACACACTGGTGTTGCATTTATTCACTCTATCGTAGGGATCAATATTTCCACCTCAGTTAATTTCTCTGGACCATAGTGTACTTCTTTGCACATTTATGAGGTTGTATATCCTATGAATTTTTAAAATCAGTTGAATACATTTTTTAAAAAGATGGGAGTAACTTTTATTTGGGGGCTATCCCATCTGGAGGCACTGGTTTCCTATCAGTGAGTTCAACTTAGTGTTGCTTTTTATGTTCCAAGGAGCAAAGATACAGAGGGAAAAAATCATGGTTCTATCCTTTGGTGGGGGAAGGAGATAGTTATTTTAGTTTCGATCAGATACCAAAAGTTATTTTCAAACACTGCAGCTAAAAGAAGGAAAAAGAGAAATAGAAAAACAACAACAAAACCCAAACCCTGCCAGTCTGAAAACAGCAGCTCGGCTGCCATGCAGTACTTATAATTGTTTCAAATTTACAAACCCAACAATGAAACACATTTTGCATAATGAAATATTTATTTTTATCCATCATGCTTGCAAGCTGCTCTCCATTCATCATGTTTGCAAACAGCAACAGCAACGTTTCTTTAACATGAGCCAAATGCAATTTCCAGCTGTTGAAATTAATTCTTTTTAAAATCCTGTTAAAAACTATCATCCAACAACGAATCTCAGTATTTTTATTTTTGCTCTTTCTTACATTTCCACTGACTTTTGTTTTTATTTTGCACTTGTTAATGAAAGTGTTTGCAGTGATGCTTGATGTTTGCGATAGAACTAGAATAAATAAAAGGCCTTTTCTTCTTTTTGTGTAACTTTCTGCGTTCACTGAGTTGATCAGAATTCTAATTTTGTATCCCATTCATCTCTTAATTTAAAAAATAATAAAATGATAAAGGCACCTTTAGCCTTAGAACAAAGAAAAGCTAGTGATAATATTTTTTTAAATTGCTGTAATATGAAGATTCTTCTGTTCTCATGTAGTTTTTTTGAGTTAGGACTTGTGCTAAAGCCCTGAGGTTGTAAGATACTCTTCAGCTTTTTCCTTTGGGATGAGACAGGTTCATATATGCTGGGGTGATAGGTTTAGTCCTGGGCACTGTGTTCCCTTATCATGTTATTGATACATCTGCTTACCCTTTAGATATTTGTGATTCTGATAAGTAAGTAATTGGCACTGTGAGATAAATAATTGGTTAAAATCTATTTTCTGTGGGAAGTTTTGTTTCACTTGTCTGCAGTTGCCTCCTTTAGGGAAGAAATAATACAAGAAGATGATTATTGTTATTTTAAATGAAACTTCTGAGTTTGCCACGGGTTACCAGGAGTAACGTGGATCCGCCTAGATTCTGCCAGAGTAGCTAGCAGAATTTGTTTTCTCTCAACTCTGGGCTTCTGCCTGAAATGAATTTGTTTCCTTCTTCTTTTTCCATCTAGCTAACTCATATTTTTCAAATAATAAAACATTATTATTATTTTTTATTTGTCTCAGTTCCTGTGGTTTGGTTTTTGTGACTAAAGCTGAATGGGCTTTGCCCTTTCTGCATGCTCCCATAGAGCTTTAAACTTTCTCCACCTCATTGTGTCATTATACTTGTCCCTTATATCTTCTTTCTTTAAGGTTTTAATGTATTTAAGTAATCTCTACAGCCAATGTGGGTCTTAAACTCAAGACTCCAAGATCAAGAGTTGCATGCTCTTCTAACTGAGCCAGCAGGTACCCCTCTCATACCTTCTTGACCAGTGTTGGTTAATATAATGTGAGCCACAAATAAAGACTTGAATTTTCTTGCAGCCATGTTAAAGTAAAAAGAAAGAGAAATTAATTCTAATACTGTTGTATTTAACACAGCATATTCAGAATATCATTTCAGCATAGAACCAATATAACATTATTGTTATGTTTTGTATTATTCTTTTTACACTGAGTCTTCAAAATCTAGTGTTTATTTTACAGTTGGAGTAGCACATCTCAGTTGAGACAAGCTGCAGTTCAGATGATCAAATGTGTAAGTGGCTACTGTATCGTATAGCTCTATCTAGACTGTGCTCTCCTGGACAGTTGTGTCTGGTTATTGCTGGTTAGATATCTGGCT
The DNA here is from genome assembly GCF_003254725.2 of Canis lupus dingo. Taxonomy (NCBI): domain Eukaryota; kingdom Metazoa; phylum Chordata; class Mammalia; order Carnivora; family Canidae; genus Canis; species Canis lupus. The sequence continues at coordinate 5,274,864 of NC_064258.1, forward strand.
ACAGTTGGTGCTCATTCGTTCATTATCTGCCTACAAAGGAATGAATGAGTAAAATCTATCAGGAGGGTTATGTAGATGGATGCCTATCCCTAGTAATAGGAATACCTACTGTCAGGAGACCTGAGGCACCCACGGCTAGAAGAATCCCGTATCTAGTCATAAGGTAGGGCAGTGGAGAACAGGCTTCCTAGAGATAAGTTGCTGAGAATTTATTACAGAGGACAACTCAGCAGGGGAATTAAGAAGGTGGCCAGTCTCCATCCAAGACCCACTTTCTAGCTGGTAGACCCTGATCCAGAGTATTTGACAATCAACACCTTTCACTTTTGCTAGTAGATGAAACTGCTTCTGGCACGGTAGTCGTAATAAATTCTTAATCAAATCTTGTGCACACCTATTTAATACAAATAGAGACAAATGCATTTGCTTCAGTTTGCTACTTAAAAAATAAAATTTTACTTGGTGTAAGTTGTTAAAGTCATTGTGGATAATAGTTCAGTATCGTGTAGTAAAATTAATAATGTGCAAATTCTATGACCCAGTAATTATCCATTAGGTATATACCATTGAGAAAATGTTTGATTTGTGAACAAAGAGGCATCTAAATGATAATTGCAACATTTAAAAAAATAGTTAAAACATGCATCTATAATAAATCAGATATTTTTGACATGTTTGTAAATTCTGTACAGTAGTTAAGTGAATCTAGTAGTCTAGACTTTTATTTCTAAGTGGAAAGCCCTTATTACACAATGTCAAATCATAAAAAGTTTTGGAACATGATTTTTTTAAAAATTAAAAATAACACATATCACATAATATCATATGTGGCTCATTGATGTAAATGCATGCTAAAGGAAGTTAAAAAATAAAACTGTGAAGGTAAGCCCTTATATCCAGAATCATGGTAAGGGGATGGGAGTAGGTTTGAGCATTAGAGAGGTAGGTATCTAGAGAATATAAATAAACTCCTATAGTTCTTTAGGTAACACAGAGTTCTGAGTGAAAACAATTGGCAATTTTAGGTGGAGGTCACAGAGATGTTCTCCTATTCTTGGCTGTGTTTTAAATGATTTTAGACTTATAAGATACATTCTACACATTTAGAGGATTTCCTTTAGGTCTGTACTATATTTTTTTGAAAGTAAAAATTTAGGATTAAAAATGCTAGGGATATTTTTCTTGGTATACTTCCTATGAATTATTTCAGTCCTTTGCTGAAAAAGGATGCACACCTGGAGACGTGTCCTTTTGATGAACACAGGTACAAAAGCGCATTTTATAACTGAACTTTGTTCTATATTTCAGTCTAGAATTTTAATCTAGATCGTGATAGAAAATATCTAATAAACTCAGTGTCCCACAGGACCTTTTGTACCCTCCTGAGTTAAGATAGAAAGTACCTTAAAAATCTAGAATAGCCTGAGCCATTCAAATATGTTTGTCTTTTTTTTTTTTTTTAAGATTTTAATTATGTATTCATGAGAAACACAGAGAGGCAGAGGGAGCCTGGTGTGGGACTTGATCCCAGAACCCTGGGATGACGACCTGAGCCAAAGGCAGATGTTCAACCACTGAGTTATCCAGGTGCCCTAAAGACATTTTGGCTGTGATGTATGTCTCTTGAGGTCAGCAAGCACTTACTGCATGTGTGAGGTACTACATCAGGCTTGAGGGTGGCCAGGAGATATTAGTACACAGGGGAAGAAGGAATTGGCTCCTTGAGACTTTGCAGGATATTAAAGCATTTGGGGAGTGTTTTGTCAATATTCTGTGGTTCCTTTTGCACTATCCTCCACATCCAGTTTCTCATCCAACAATCACTTCCACCTCCCGACTGTGTGTTGAGGGTTGAGGTACATTCATTTCTCCCTACCTTACGTGCTGCCCTCTTGGTAGAAGCCACCATCTTCCCTCCTAACTAATTTCCATTACTTCCATTCCTGTCTCCTTCTAACTTGTTCCCAACATGGAACTATCTTTAGTATATAAGTTAGAGTACAACAGTCTCAAACTTAAAACCCTTAATGACTTCCCTTTATATTTAAGCAGGTCATGGTATAGAATAGAGTTTAATGTGGTCTTTGACTACCTCTCAACTTTATCTCTTAACAGCTATGCCCTTATCTGACTAAAGGCCAAAGCAACTGGCCTTTGTTTAATTACTTTAAAAAATAAGCCTTTTCATATCTTGATAAATCATGCTTTAAAGATTAAGATGAATTTTATCTCTAACAGTACCCTGAGATAGCTTACAAACTAAGAAACGTGGTAGTTAATAAAGCACTTATCCACCCCCGTGAAGCACTTTGCTTTTTAATTGTGCTTCATCTCATGTGGTGGTGATGCTTGGCCTAAGGAGGTTTTGGGTAGTCACCTCTTGCTTTTAACCTGAATGCATGGATTCCTCCTCTTTCTGTCTTCTACTAGGAGCACTATCTCTAGTTCTTTTTTCTACTCATAGCCTTCAAATAGCTCCTCCACCTCTACTTTTTCTTTTTTTTTTTTTCCCTAAGCAGAAAGGAGAATTAGGGTATAATTGTTTGTGTTTATTTAGAAAAAGAGCATAGTCAAGTTGTAAGACTATAATGTGAAATTCTTATATTATTTGGTAGTAATAATATGTAATTATTTCTGTTTCTAATTATTTTGTAGTAAGGCCCAATTAATGAAGTTAACCTATTATTACCACTTTTAATGATGATTGTTTAAGAGAATAGATTTGTTTGCTAGAAACTCTCACTAAATAGTGTTAAAATATTTTTATAAAGATATCAGAGATACTAGCAAAGGTACAGACATTATCCGTAGGTTTTTTTTATCTACAAAATAAGATAAATGTTATCACTTTCTTGTACAGCAAATATCTGATTTTGATACATTTCACTTTTGATACATGTAACAATAAATCTCTCATTTGATATGTCTCACATATAATTTCTGAGATCTGTTAACACTGATTCATAAGAAAAAAAGAGTAGGGGAAGGAATTCTGGTACCAAAGGAACAGGCAAAGGATGCAGATGATCTCTCTACCTTCTATAATGTTACCTATTTGCATCAACAAAGTGATTTTTATTTAAAGACTTTTATTTTTGCTAAGTGGACCAGGCCCCATCGTTGACCTTTTATTTCAACTCTTAGTAGTTCTACAAATGTTATTTTTGCTCATTCATACAGATTTGCCACTTCTCCTTATTTTGTTACCACCACCTTACCAATCTTTGTATATTATGAAATGAACTGAACAAATAGAAGTTGTTGATTTTCATGCTCACCATCTAGGGTGATATCTGTGCAGTGGTGGTTCTTATCAGACTTGGTTGTTGATGGAAATTACCCAGCAGTTCCCAGAAGACAGTCAAAAGGACTGAAGACAGTCAAAAGGATTCACAAAAGGTGAATAGCGGCTATAATTTAGTAATAAGGGTCAAATGAATATGAAGCATAAATAGGGTGTGGGATCATACCAGACGTTTTTCCAGAGTATCCATGTAGAGATTATCTGCAAAGTCTTATTGAATTATTCAAAATGTCTACAATGGAGGTTAAGATGGTAGATTTGCATCCAGAATAGAAATGAAGGCAATTTAGTTAGGAAATGTCTTGCTTTGTTAATTCACCTGACTTTGGTAGTTAGGTAGAACATGGTTTCTAGGTGATAGTCTTGCTTTTAATTTGGAAGTTTAGAGAATAACAATGAACAGTCTGCCTTAGAGCTGGGTATTATGGGATTATGGGCAGCCTGCTGAGGTATAAGTGGTCCCCTGGTTAGAGCACTTGATCTTGACTGGAATGACTTTGCCCTGGTGGGGACATTTGGCTTGTCTGCAGATATATGACTTTGGTCTTCACAACTTGGGGCTGCTACTGGCCTCTACTTGGGTAGGGGCTAGGGATGCTGGGAAACATTCTACAATGCACTAAAAAACCCCTCACTACAAAAAGCCCAAAATGTGAATAGTGTCAGTGTTGAACAACCCTGTGTTATAACAACCCCAGCAAAGGTCTATTGTATGTTTTCTTACTCACTGTAGATTGAGCATGCATATTTGCCACCGTAACCCTGTAGTTAAAATTTAGCAATTCGGACTATACTCAGCCTTTGTGTTTTTTTTTGTTTGTTTTTTAAAGATTTTATTTTTTTATTCAAGAGAGAGACACAGAGGCAGAGACACACACAGGCAGTGGAAGAAGCAGGCTCCCTGTAGGGAGCCTGATGCAGGACTTGATCTCAGCACCTTGGGATCACAACCTGAGCCTAAGGCAGACACTCAACCACTGAACCACCCAGGCATCCCTCAGCCTTGTTTTTAACAACTCACATTTAGACAAACATACATGTGCTGGCTTCACATATATAGGACCATCTTTTTCCGTGCTGCTTAACTATTTGCAGTTTTTACCCATTATGAGCTTTACTCATCTTTTTAAAAAATGTTCCCTATGCTAGTTAGGATAAACAGACCCTTGGCTGTTTTATTATTTTTTTGTTTTTAAGATTTTATTTATTTATCATGAGAGACACAGAGAGAGGCAGAGGCATAGGAAGAGAGAGAAGCAGGCTCCCTGTGAGGAGCCTGATGTGGGACTTAATCCCTGGGCCCTGGCATCATGACCTGAGCCAAAGGGAGATATTCAACCACTGAGTCACCCAGGTGTGTCCCACTCTTGGCTGTTTTTAAGATATTTAGTAATGAAGTATTTGGTATCACTCTGTGTTAAAGAGGTACCTGATTTTAGACTTTATAAATTCCATCAAGGATAGCTAAATGTCATACTTTATCTTTGTGGTGCATAACTAGGAGGGGAAGAGATAGAAAGGTGGCAGAGAGAATTTACACTGCAACATTTACCTATAGATAAAAAGAAAATCTTCGTTATATGGCATGAGCCAGATTATTAGGACTAGCACAGCACTGTGTATATAGATGCTCTATATAAACCACTTCTTTTTATTTGAAATATGGAAAATTCTGTGTTACTGACTAGATTAAAATTTAAAGAGTGTGCTACCTACTTTGTAGGATATTACAAATGTGAGCTTTTAAATAATTATACATAAATATATTATGAATAAAACTTTTATCTAAAACTGTTATGTACCAAATAAAATAAAATAAAATAAAACTGTTATGTAAACAGCAAATAATTACACATTTCAGTACTCCTATGAGCAAAGTAATTGTTGCTATGTCACATAGAGAATACGTTATTTTCATGAAATCCTCTGAATGAAAGCGTTTGCACATGAAATAATGTCTTGATAGGAAAAGCATGCTTATCTATCTCTGTTAGCCATGTCCATGGTTAACCATGTCCTCAAGCTGACAGATTTGGACCATGAACAAGGCTTTGCTGGTGATACTCTGCCAATTATTAGTATATACTCTCTACAGAAATATGCAGTTCTTCTCCAGGGCTTGGCCAGTCACAGATTTGAGATACAATAAGGTATTATCTCTGAATGATAAAAGATTTGGTGTCTTTGAAATAGAAATTAACATTTATATATTAGGGCTCTTCCTGTTACTTTTTTTTTTTTTTTTTTCATTCATGAGAGACACAGAAGCAGAGGGAGAAGCAGGCTTGAGCCAAAGGCAGACATTCAACCACTGAGCCAGCCAGGTGTCCCTAGGGCACTTTCTGTTTCAAATGCTGGAGAACCCAGCTCAAATTGGCCTAAGCTCAAACAAGGAGTTTATAGCTTATATAATTGAAAGGGCTAATGCCTAGCCCTTGCCTTTGGTATGAGACCCAAACAGTGCTCATGCCCTGATTGCTTTACCTCTACTGTATTGACTTTATTCTCTGTGTCGATATGATAGATCACAGATCCAGGCTTCTCAATTTCAGGTCTGAGTCACTGGTTGCAGGACAGTAGAAAAGAGAATGTGGTAAGTCTCTTGTGGTGTCATTATTTTTGGCAGGATCACAGAGGAGATTGTAATGGCATAGATTGGGCTATATGCCAAATCTGGATTTGGGTGTAGATTTAATGTTACTTATGACCAAGACTGTGAAAATATATCATTTTCCTAACCCTGCCCTCTGCTGTAAAAGTATCACTGTAACCAATATCTTATGCTTATAATTATATAAATGTAAGAATCAATACCTGTATTATTTTACATATTATTTTACAATTTTATCTTACATGTTTTTTTTCCCTTTTATCACTGATCAATATATTAAACATTCCCACTTATGGAAGATCTCCAAGGAAGATCCTATAACTTTTCTTTTAAAAAACAGAAATATCCTACATAGATGTTCTATTTCTTTATGAAGTGTTTAAGAAATACCAAATTTAGAGACCAAGATAGCCAAGAGACACGCCGCCTTCCTCAAGGATGTCTGGGCCAAAGAGCCGGTGCTGGTTGCGTCCTTCACCATTGGGGGCCTCGCTGTGATTCTGCTCACCCTCAGTCCCTTCACCAAGTACGCCACCATGATCAACCAGGCCATGCCCTACAACTATCCAGTGCCTCTCCAAGATGATGGGAACATGCCCGATGTGCTCCAGGACTCCCAGGGCCCCAGCCTGGAGTGGCTAAAGGAATTGTGAGCACCTCTGGTGACATGGAGGTGGCCCCTCCCCTGTAGCCAATAAAATGCATAGAGTGACCCAAGGGGGGAGGAAAAAAAGAAATACCAAATTTGCTTAAATATAATAGTTCATTAAAGAAAACTTTCATGAATTCTTACATAGAACCTCTTTCTTATTAGGCTTCATTATATGGTTGAGTTTTTAACACAGGAAGAGAATGACTGTAGGTAAATGTTTGTTAAGCAAGAGATAATTCTGGAAGAATTCATTGATTTAAAGCCTCTTGGCTGATTTAAGTATGAAACGTGAATTATTGCTAAGTATTGTCTCTAATGATGAAAATGGGTTAAAAACACTTTTCTTCAATGTAAAATAAATGTAAAACCCAGAACTACAAAACTTCCAGAAGAAAATATAGGGGGAAAACTTCATGACATTAGTTTTGGTGGTGATTTCATGGATATGAAATCATAAGCAACAAAAGCTAAATTAGGTAATAGAGATTACATCAAACCAGAAAGTTTTTGTACAACAGAGGAAATAACAGAGTGAAAATACAACCTACAGAATGGGAAAAAATGTTTGTAGACCAAATATCTTCCAAAAAAAAAAAAATAACAATAGCAGCTATAAAGAGAACAAATTGGTGGTTGCTAGAGACAGTGGAACTGGGATGGGAGAAATGGGTGAAGAGGATCCCCCACCCCAAAACAAAAAATAAAAGGAAGAAAATCTTGCAATATGTGAAAACATGGAATAACCTGGAGGACATTAAGCTAAGTGAAAGAAGCCAGGCACAAAAGGAAAAATACTGCCTGGTTCCCTGTATATGAGGTAGCTAGAATAGTCAAACCTGGAAGCAGAGACTAGAATAGTGGTTGCCGGGGAGCCCTGGTGGCGCAGCAGTTTAGCACTGCCTGCAGCTCGGGGTGTGATCCTGTGAGACCTGGAATCGAGTCCCACGTCGGACTCCCTGTATGGAGCCTGCTTCTCCCTCTGTCTGTCTGTCTGTCTGTCTGTCTGTCTCAATAAATAAATAATAAATAAATAAATAAATAAATAAATAAATAAATAAATAAATCTTAAAAACAAAAAAATAGAATAGTGGTTGCCTGGGGTTGAGGGAAGGAGCAAATGGGGAGTTGGTATTCAGTTCTAGAGATCTGTTCTACAATACAGCACCTATCATTGACAATACTGCATTGTTTAGTTAAGCTCTTAAGAGTGTAGGTTTCATGTTAAGTGTTCTTACCATAATAAAAACAACACAGTTCTCTGTAGTGTTTGATAGTTAACCTTCCATTGGCATCTGTGTAGTTGTGTATGGACTCACATGTTTGTCATTGATTATCATTTCCTTCTTGGTGTGTCTTTGTCAGTGAACTGTTTCTGAGTCTCATCCAGAAGGGAACTACTTTGCCTCCCCCATAATTGGACTAACTTATATGGATGCTACAGCTGTTATGGGGGTAGAAGTTGGGGATGGAGTGGTTTACTGCTTCAGGCCAGGAAAGAATCCTCTCTCAATCCAGTAATTGACAGATGAGATTGATTTCAGGTACACAAGGACTAATTGAATCTTTGGGATACTAGGGAATAAACAAGATTTGAGTAATTGGAATTATTTAGCTCTCTAGGGATACTGTAAGACTTCTTCTAAATAAGATTCTGGATCTTCCCTTTTGTCTAGATTAACCGCAGGCATCTTCAGTCCTGACAAAGTCTGACAAAGCAGTTAATTCCTTCCAAAAATGGGATTAAATCTGGAATTGTTACGTGTATTTCCCCTTTTTAGTTATTACTGTTGAATTTCAAATTATAATTATAACGTAATTCAAATTTCTTGTACAAATATTTTTAACAGCACAGCATTTAAAGAGTGAAAAAAAATGTCTTCTCCATGACCCCATGCCCATTCCTCACAATAAGCACTGTTAAGGAGTTGGGTGTGTGGAATACAGAAGTGGTCTTGGGTTTGGATTAACAAACTCAAAAGACATGATAGGCTTTACTCGGCACTAAGTTTACTTAGCTTTAAGGAAGGGTACAAGACAGAAAATAAAACTTGTTTGATACAAAAATAGTAAAGGTCTAGTCATATCCCAGGAGTGACTTTGAAATGTTCCAGTCATTCCAGTTTAGGATGCAAATGGCCACAAAAGCCATTGATTCTTGGGACTTATCTTATGTTAGTTATGAGCATCCTCAGGACTGTGTTGTAGCATCCCTCTGTTCTGCAGCACAAGTGCATCTCATCAGTGCTAATTACTAATTACTTGATATGCATTCTTGATAAAGTAACTTTTGCCCAATTCTTAAGTTTTCTTGGATTTACTATACTCCTATAGGTTCTCTGAATTGCTATTGCAAGAGACCCTCCCCACAGGGAGCTTGCTTCTACCTCAGCCTGTGTCTCTCTGTCTCTTATGAATAAATAAAATCTTTAAAAAAAAGTGTTACATAACAATATATCTGATAAATGATAACATACAAATGCATGTAAGAGCTACCCTCTTTTTTTATGGTTCCCTACTATGGTTATGATATTTTGCCAATACTCAGCTGGTGACCAATTAAGTTTGCTAGTAGTTTTTCATGATTATACATATTATCACAATGAACATCCTTGTACATGTGCCCTTGTGAATTAGGGCACATGTTTATAAAGACTACATAGAAATTTTGGGTCAGAGAGATGCACATTTAAATTTTTATTTGCATTAATTAATCTGCAAACTGTCCCTCAAATTTAAGTGTCATCAACAGCATATAAGAAAATATTTCCCATGGTACTTCCTTCTAGCTTTGTCTGTGTGGTCTTCCTGTAGTCCTTGAAAAATTCTGTGAATCTGGCAAAATATATAATAATTTTTATTATACATTGGGATCAGCGGGTTTTGGATTGCCAAAGTCATAGGACTAATAAGTGACCTAGATTAGAATTGAAATCTTCGATAACTGTTTTCTCTGAATTAAACTGAAAAGTGCTTTTAAATTTTATTTACTTTTTCATTTTAATACTTGCAACTAATTTAATAGTCTACTGTTGAGAAAGTCAAATTATTTCTGTCCAACTTTATTCAACAGAAATTAAGAAAATAGCCAATTAACCTCTGATTTTGAATGGAGCTCTTCATTATCTGTCAGTAACATTAGATTACATTATGCCAGTTTAAAAAAAGTTGTTAGTTACAGATGCATTTGATATACTTACTGGTAGTACCAATATATAAAGTTAATGATTTTAATGTATATTATCAGCCTAATTGCTCAACCATTGACATTGTAATATTTGACAGATATGCAAAACTTTTGCTGTATAAGCCAATGAAAATTTTACAAGATACAATTTAAATGGTGAAGTGAATAGATTTTTGAGGATGATCCATTATAACTTATAAAAAACATTTTATGTAAAATTACTTCTACCTTTGGTTCTTTTAGTTTGCCGCTTTCATTAACAGTAATATTTGTAACTCATTTTTCTAGGTGCTATCAATGAATTCATGCCATCATTATTTATGTTTGAAATACTCTACCATTCAAACATAATTTTATCTACATATATGGAAAGTATTTCAAACTAGATGCAATATTTTATTACTAAAATTTAAAGAGGGTAGAATACATTTTTTTTTTTTTTTTTTGGTCAGACTGTGTTGAAAACAAATAGTTTTAGGAACAGATAGGAACTTGTTTCTCCTTTCAGGGAGATTGTAGCCCTACTCTCAACTTAAAGGTAATGAGAGAAAAGTCTGCAGATTTCCTCATGGTTATTTTAGCATCCTTTGCCATTTAAAACAGTAATAGATGTGGACAGATTTGCTTCCTATGATCTAAATATTTCTCTTTTCATAAGCTGCTCTAAAAATATCAATTTAAATTTAGGCATAAGAAGGAATAGACATTAGAGAAAGTTTCGGTAATATGAAAGTAACGCTAATCTTACCTGAACTGGATTTATTGATAAGCAGTTTTACAGATTTGCCACTGAAATTCATGTCTCACTTCCTTGTTATATTTTGTTGCTTTTATTATTGTGGTGATCAGAGTCTGCAGCACATCAGACTTTGGTCTCTCTCCTGCTCAGTCGTAAGACCAGGGTATTAGATCTGTGTGTAATTTTGCTCTTGTGTTTAGGGCCTGGAACATAATAGGTATAAATGTTGAATTTCGTCAGATCTTTGTGGAAGACTATACTGTGAAGTTGACAACTCATTCTATTCAATAATCCATAGCCACTAAAAACTATTTCTTAGGTTTTCCTATTACTTGGGTGAACTGATTCTTATATAAAAAGATGTCCTATATTGTTCATTTTGTTCACAGAATATTGTTTTATATACTTAAATTGCTGATAGTTTACCATCTGTTTCTATGTATCAGTCTTTCTATCTCCGTATTCAGTTCCATGCCCATATTTTATATGTGAGACCCATTTTGCCTTTTGATGGTTTTGAGCTTTAAGGTTTTGATATTTAGGAAATGTGCAGAATATTCTGTGATCTTCTGCAAGTTATATTTGTGGCTTCATGTGAATGTGGGTGCCATTCCTCCTAAGGAAATGTGTCTTGTAGGTAATTAGTAAATATCTTTGTAAAAATTCTTATTTTTGTCATGCACTGTTTATGTAACTTAGGCTTTTTCTTTTTTTCTTTTTTTTTTTTTTTGTCCAGGAACACAGGCTTTTTTAGATTTATATTCATTCTAACAAAAATTGAGGAAGAGGACTGACGTATATTGAATGTTTAATGTGTTCTGGTATTCTGAAATTAAAAAAATAACAACAATAACAAAATAGTAATCTGTGGATTAAGAGAATTTGAAGAACAGTTGATCAGCAGCATCAAATTCCAGAGTGAAAGCAAGACCTAAAAGTCTCAGTTGGGGAGACAGCCAGTCTTACACGAATATCTTAGTATTTCCCAAATTTTAATTTTGTGCAACCTGACAGTTAATAGTGTTCACACATTATTTAGATGGTTACTTAATCTTAAAAAGTCTTAACAATCTTATATCTATAATTTTATTTTTTAAAGAAACTTTTTATATCAGAACAAAATATGAAAACTTATACCTGCCATAAATAGAACATATCTGTAAAAATTAATGAAGGACAAAACGTGATAACCATGTCCCATTGTCTCTTACTGAGCATGAGGCCTCTCTTCTTTCGTAAAGAAGAAAAAAAAACTAGCTTCAAGAGATATTAAAGACACACTATACACTCTTCCTCTTTTATTTAGTAAGAGGAATCCAAAAAGATACAAAAAGGAAATACATGCTCTCTTAGGTGATTCTGAATTACTTGGGTGTGTGCTGTGTAGGATCACTTCTATTGCAGTGGTCACTGGCTGAATGTGAAAAGATCCAAAGAGGAGAAAGCGTGATGTGTGTGTCTGAGTGCCTACTTTTTAATGTTTATCATTTGTGAGGTACTGCTCTAAGCTGCTTATATTGAAATGTTTTTTTTTTTTTTCTATTTGAAGCTCTTTTAAGAGCCTGTGCTGATGGAGGTGCCAACCGCTTATATGATACCATGGAAGGAGAGAGGGAAAGGTATGCTTTCTTTTAGTCTGTGTCCAAAACACCACTAATTCTGTTCTTCAGTTTGTTTTATTCTCTCCTTGATGAATGTTCCTCCTTAACGTTGCTTCAAAATTAACAGAAAACCACCTCACTGAGAGAGCTGCTCCACCATGTTGTATTATTTCTCTGTTTTGAGTATGTCTCTGAGAAAAACTAGGCCAATCATATTCTTATTTAAAAACTCCTCATTCTAGTCAAACAGATAAAGACAGTTATCCTATGGTTTCACTCATAAGTGGAATGTAAGAAACAGCACAGAGGATCATAGGGGAAAGGATGGAAAACTGAATGGGGAGAAATTAGAGAGGAAGACAAAGCATGAGAGACTCTTAACTCTAGGAAACAAACTGAGGGTTATTGGAGGGGAGGTAGGTGGGGGATTGGGGTCACTGGGTGATGGGCGTGAAGGAGGGCACTTGATGTGATGAGCCCTGGATGTTATACGCAACTGACGAATTACTGAACTCTACATCTGAAACTAATGATGTACTATATGTTGGCTAATTAAATTTGACTTAAGAATTTTTAGTAAATAAGTAAATAAAACCCATTGTCTCTGCTACTTCAGAAATTTCATTAAGTAGCATTATCAAATTTCAAAATCTGTAAGGGCTTTGAACGTTGACTAAAATAAAACTCAGTTTATTTTTTTATTTTTATTTTTTTTAAGATTTTATTTTATTTATCCATGAGAGACAGAGAGAGAGAGAGAGCAGAGACACAGGCAGAGAGAGACAGAAGCAGGCTCCATACAAGGACTCGATCCCGAGACTCCATCACGCCCTGGGCCGAAGCTAGATGCTTAACCGCTGAGCCACCCAGGCATCACTAAAACTCAGTTTAAATGAATAAAAACCAACCTCATATAAACAAATGATACATCCTATGGCAGACGTGAGATTTTTGTAATAGTATTGAGTAAAGCTGAGTATAATTTAACTTAGTTACTTTTGAGTTATGCACACACATATATTTTAGGAGATAAATGACTTATTTCTTAATGATTTGTTGTCTGTGCTGTCGGTTTTTCTTATCTTTGCATGGTGAGCTATTTTTAGACAAGAGAATACGTTTGATGAGAGTAAATTTAAATCCAGCTCATTGCCAACATGTTTATAGTTCAGCCTCTTGGCAAACATAAGAATTTACAGTCTAGGTATAAGTAGACTAGCTGTGAAATTTAGTTCCACTTCTATCATATGTGTTATTAAATGTACTGAAATGTTTATAGTTTGAGAAATCACTTCCTTGCTGCAAAAAAATAAAATAAAAATATTATGATTCAACATACCACAGGTGTGAATTAAATATATGTAGTTTGAAATGATGTAAAATACAACTTTATGGCATCAGAATTTTTAACTTCAGGCTTCTAATATTGGAGCTGCTTTTTGAAAGCAGCCGGTTGCTTATAGGAGGAGAACATGTTTCCTTTGAGACTGGGAATGCTAATGTCTAGGGACTGGATGAATTATCAAAGAGTATGGCAATAGTGACAGCCTAGTTTAAATTCTTAACATTTTATGGTTCTTTATTTTTTAACTTTATGGTTTCCTCTGACCATATTCTCTAAGACCTGACATGGACAGTGTATGAAAAATACTCTAAACAGTGCCCGGGTCAGTTCAGGGAAGAGCATGATGCCCATGAGGCCAAGATTATGAATTGGGTATTGCGTTTCATGCCTATAGCTGGCTTACTGGCAAGAAACCTAGTACTGAGTACTATTTTTCTCATGGTAGGTGTAGCTCATGAACATATTTATATGAACCAGAGCTGTGAACAGATATTAACACAGTGCTTCCTAATTGTGCTGTGACCATAAAAACCATCTAAAATGCTTGTGAAAAAAAATACAGATTTCTATACTGATTCCTCTTACTGGATTGGGCTGGACGCTAATAAGATAACACACGATGCTTTTATTCACATTAGAAAGCAAAGCAGATTATGAAGTTTGTGGAGTGAATACCATCATTTTTGCCTAAATTTCAAAATAACATTTCTAATATTCTTAACAGACTTACAAGTAATCTTATGGAAGTCTTCCAAAAGATCTATATGCTTTATCTGAGAATCGTTTGACTGTATACAAAGATGTTCAAAGAAAATGTACTTTCCATTCCTTCTCTCGTTGTAGTAATGTGTGTGCCGTGATTCATACTCTGACACTTAGGGACATGGCTGGCCTGGATAGAGTGTGTAAATGGTGATGAATATACTAACTGCCTCATGTGGGAATTAAATCCTTGGAGTAAACCTCATTAAATACAAACTGTAACCAGTTACGCTAATTGGATATAGGTGACTAAACATGGTTCCTATTAGTTGCATTTTTAACAGAAAAGCCAGACAATGAAAAAGGAAAAAGATAGAAGTTTTTAAAAGCCAAGTATGATTGGCGGATCTGCTTGGCTTGTTGTATTTGTTTATTTAAAGTCCATATCTACATTGTAATACCTTATAATTATGCAATAAAACATGAATGTGTAGAGAATCATCTCCCACTGAAGACATTTGGAGTGGAAGGAAGACTGATGTCGGAAGAGAGAGGAGCAGGAGGAGGAGGAGGGTTTATAGAGGGTTAGAGCTGTGGCAAGCATCAGCAGTGACTTGACGTCTGATCTTGTGCCACTTTATTCCATCTTCATAAATGTCTGAAAATGCCTATATCTGTTTTTTCATAAAGAAGTCCTAGGTATTTTATATTGCTGAGAAAATAATACGTGTTGATTTGAACATATGTCAGTGAGTTGAGAGAAATAGAGGAAAAAAAAAATATCTGTTACTTCTTAAGGAGCAAAGAATTACCTTGAGTCCACTCTGCTGGTTCTACTCTTTGGAGCAATAGAAACTGTGACTAAGTTTTCTTCTTTAGGTGAATATAAGCTCCCTGGTGCCTAGAAAATTGTGTGAGAATATTAGATACTCCACAAATATTTGTTAATAGATGAGTATTTTATTACAGTTATTCTGTTCTCTCTTCTCATAAGGTTTTGAGTGACTTTGGTTGACCTTCACATTTTAGATAAACCAGATAACCTAAGCCCTGAGGACTGACAGGTTCCTCAATTTGGCTGTCAGACTGAGGCAGGTTGAAGACCCAGTCAGGGAAATGTAGGATGGGCACCGCCAATGACATTTGAGTCTCAGCTTTAATTATGGACTTGAGATTAAAGAGGAAGAGGTTTTAGGAAGACTCCATACATTGTACTACTCTCCTCTCCTCCTCTCCCCTCCCCTCTTTTTTTCAGTCGAGAAAAAAGTCTAACTTCATTTATTTGGTTACCTAGTTTCTCCAACATTATTTTCGAAATCATCTGAACTATCCCCACTGATTTCTGATTCCAACATAATATGTAGATTAGTATATATGATATGTATTTTTTATTGCTGAGCTACAATGACATGATATTACAGATGTACAGCATAGTGATTCCACAACTCTGTTCCCATACTTTTAATTGACTGTTTTCCTAACCCCAGATAGCTGTTTTTAGAAATGTAGGGTACTGTGGTGGGGTATTAGATGTAGGAGCCAGTGCCTCCAATTATTATCAGCTTTAACCTGATACTGACTGAAGTTGCATGTCAGTGTTTTGGCAGTAATCTATAATTAAAAACTCCTGATAGCCTCATAACATCTGCCTCCTGCCTTCTTAAAAGTAGATAAAACCCACCATTGGTCTGAACCAGGATGGTAAAGCACAGCCTTGTAGTCAGAATAATCACAGGATGCAGAAAGAAAAAAGTACAAGTGAAGCAGGGTAAGATTTTCTAGGAAGATTTTATGGAACAGATTTTGTTTCTTGCCCATCATTGATAGCCATTGGAGGACTCATTTGTTTTTGTATTTTATAAGAAACACATTTTAAAAAATTTATTGTGAGAGAGAAAATGAGAGAGAGCGAGAGCGCGAGAGAGAGCATGAGTACAGGGAGAGGTACAGGGAGAAGCAGATTCCCTGATGAACAGGGAGTCTGACTTGAAGCTCTTCCAGGGACTCTGGGATCATGCCCTGAGCTGAAGGCAGACGCTTCCCCGACTGAGCCACCCAGGCACCACTCCCTCTTTTGTTTTTCTAGTGACAATTTTGTTGACACTATAGTAGATCAGCGAAGTGTTAAATGTTCACGTCAAAGAATATTGAAAGATTGCTATTTGTGGGTAGCAGGTAAACAGTAAAAGTTGTGGGAGAGTTAAGCGCCCTGCCCACCCCCACCCTCCGCTCCGACCCAGTGATTCCTCTTTCTGTGTCTTTAATAGATACTCAAAGAGTATCTGTGATAAGATGCTTTCATCAGTTTCTAAGCAGGGTCAGAAAAGCCATCAATGATGGCAGTGAATACCAACTTTTTCCACTGTAGGAGATCTTAAGAACAAGCATATAGAAAAGTGTACAAATTATAATGATAGAGCTCAATGAATTTTCACAAAGGGGAGCAGATGAGTAAATGGTACAGAGATCAATAAATAGGCTATTACCAGCATTGCAGAAGCCCTCCTCATGCTCCCTCCCATCACCATCTCCCCTCACAGGACACTGCTGCTGACCCAATACATGTTTTGTTAATTTTGCATATCTCTGGTCTTTATAAAATGGAATCTTAATATATCAAATTTTGACTATATGGACTTTTTCTGATATACAGAATTGATAGCTGTCTGACCCTGAAAAATGAATCAAGAAACATTTTTATAGGTTCTTATAAGAGAATTACACTAATTCTAATTAGGTCACACTAATTATGATAAGATGTTGAAGAAGTGATGGTGTCAAGAAGAGAGTGGGCGATGTGTAGAAACCAACCAGAATTACAAAATCAATGCCACATGAAAGTAATCTGACTGTATGGGAAAAAGAGTTGATCTCATTCTTTAAAAAAAGTACCTTTAAAGCTACGTAAACATTTGTAAACCTTATTCTATTAAGAAAGTTGAGGTAAACTGATCAAAAAATAAAGTAAAAAGAGCTTTGGAATGAGACAGACTCTCCTAAGAACAGTCCAGTGGCAGAAATAGGAATGTAGCATTTAACTTGTCATTCATTTATTCATTCAAATGCTTATTGGATACCTTCTATGGTTAGACATTTTCATAGTTACTGTGAATGTATGTTTCCCACCCACAAAAAAACTTAGAGTAATGGAAATAAAGAAGAAATTAGTACACAATATGATAGATTATAAAGCATATAATGAGAAAATTCTAGTCCAGTGTGATAGGTTGTGTGAAAGAGGAAAGCACAGAGGATGGACAGTTAATCTAGAATGAGGGTACTAGAAACAATTCTGAGGATCCCATTGGAGTGTAAAAGGTTAGGGTGTGTGTGTGTGTGTGTGTGTGTGTGTGTGTGTACACGGGAGCAGGTGTGTTGACTAGCAGGGAGGAGGGGAAGTTCTGTTTTGTCTCTTGGATACAGTCTAAACTCTTTACCTTGAGTTATCAGGGTTTGTCTTTTACATATCATTTTAGCCAAGCTGTTTCCTCTGTTTTCTCCTTTGCCTTCTCTTCTCACTGCCTGGGTTTCAGAAGAAACTTTGGGTAGTTTATTGTATTTTATTAATCAGTATAAACCACAATGACTTATATCTAGAAAGATTACGCCCATTTTGTCTGAAATCACGTATAGAATATGACGCACTTTTTTTCAGAAAGTCTTATATTTACATTGTGTCCTCATTCCTATCTCAATGAGTCTTTTATCATGAAATGAAGATTCTTGCCTTTGGATTCATTAACATTTTGAGAGTAACATGAATATCAGTGCTACATGTGAGAGTGTTTTTTAATTGTGATTTTAAAGGACACAGAGCCTCTAAAACTCATCTGTATACTAGTCTGAGGAATAGCTATGAATTTTGGTGTCATTAGCTTATAGGAGCTTGAAATGGGGAGGAGGAGTTGTTTTTTGGTTATTTTTCTCAGAATAATTGACGAATACAGCATCCTAAATAGAAAGTACTATAGATGATCATATATAAACATTATTCTAATTCAGCTCGGATGTTTAAGAGCTGCTCTCTGTTAAATTTAAAAGATAAGCATCCAGTAAAAATTCCCTGAAATCACACAGTTGACCATTCACATAGACAGGCCTTGACGAAGTGGGATGATGGAGAGTTTGTAGCGCTCAAACAGGAAAGGAGGAGTCGTGCTTGATCCCTTATTTTCGTTCAGACCATTAATTTTCTCACAGTTTGGATTTCATACTTCCCAGCTTTATATATGCTTGCAGCTTTCTTACGAGCAGATCCATACCACTTTTCAGAGTGATCCAATGGGAATCTGACTATCTAAACTCCCTGTGCCCTCGCTAAGCCAACTTCAGACTGTGATTTAAATAACTAAGTAACAACAACAACAAAAATAATAACTAAGTAACATATGATTCTAACTGTTACAGATCGGCTTCAAAACCAGGCACCTGGCTGCAAGTATCTGACACACTCTTGAAGGAACCAGTGACCTGTCTGTCCCCAGATGGATAACTTAACAGTTTTGTTCTCTGTCCATTCACTGCAGATAACAGGAATTCCAGGTTAGGAATTGTGGAGTGAGAAGGCATGCACACTCTTTAGTTAGATCAGGATCCAGGCAGCCCCGGTGGCCCAGTGGTTTGGTGCCACCTTCAGCCTAGGGTGTGATCCTGGAGACCTGGGATTGAGTCCCATGTCAGGCTCCCTGCATGGATCCTGCTTCTCCCTCTGCCTGTGTCTCTGCCCCCTACCCCCCTCTCTCTGTCATAAAAAAAAAAAAAAAAAAAAAAATCTTAGATCAGGATCCAAAATCTGATTCCATGACCTCATTACTAGGAGACATTGGCAAGTAATTTCACTTCCTTGAGCTGTTATTTCTCCATCTGGGACATTTCAGGAAGAGATTAGGGTCTTGTGGAGTAGTCAGAGAAATCTTTATGAAGAAATATATTACTTGGGCTGCTTACACAAGAGTTGGATAAACAGGATAAAGGATGGCTCTTCAAAGTTATGATGTGATGAATTATAGAATAGTTGAATATGCGTTGGACAATAGCTGTAAATATTCTCCCATGGTTAATGCTTTGCATGTAGTAATTGTACAACATCCTAGAAAGGTCGTAAGCTCTTTTCATATTGTGGTTGGAATGAAGGAATATAATATTTAGCTTTTCTGATTCTTTATTTTGGTTTTGATCATCTTTGTTCAGGTATAATTTCATACAATAAAGTTCATCCACTTTAAGCATTCAAATCAATATATTATGAAGTAGTATACAGGCATATCCACCAGCAGTCAAGAGTAGAATGTGTCCATCATCCCAAAAAGTTCCTTCCTGTCTCTTGGCATCAGTCCCCAACTCCTTTACCCTGGCTCCTGAAACCTTCTAGAATGTCCTATAAATGGAGTCAGTCATTCAGCTTGTTGTCTTATGTATCTGCCTTTTTTACTTACCAAATGTTTCTGAGGTTGATCCATGTGATTGTGTGTAATTTGTCCCTTTTCACTGTTGAGTGCTGCTCTATTATGTGGGTACACCACAATCTTGTTTGTTCATTGGATGTGGTTGATAGACCTGATTCTTAAGAATTATCTTTTTAGTTGGAATCTGTTACCACTTTATTCAAGTGATTCTTTGGGAGGAATGTTAGTTCTTTTAGTCAAAGCCAAACATAATTTTCGAAGTTGTCACTTCAACCCTAGAAGTTATATAAATAGTAGTAGAGATTCATATATAACACTTACATTCCCCGTATCTTAGTGAAAATCTTGCAAAAGCTTGCTCAGTACCGCTAGTTTTTTATGGAATAAGACCATTAATATAAAATTGTTATGGAATGAATTGGTGTCAAGGATCTGAGCAGATACTGTGTTCTCAGCCTCTAATATATATGACAATTGATTTCAGTTGACCTGTGACTGTAATTTTCTCAGTGACTGGATTTATTTTAACTAATGTTTGTGCATTTGATGGCATAGATACTTTCAGTATGTTTGAACATATAGAAAGGAAACAATGTGTACTTAAGGAAATCTAAAGATCATTGGTTTACCTTGATTTCTTTTTTTTTTTTTTTAAAAGATTTTATTTATTATTTATTCATGAGAGAGAGAGAGAGAGAGAGACGGGCAGAAGGAGAAGCAGGCTCCATGCAGGGAGCCCAACGTGGGACTCGATCCCGGGACTCCAGGATTGCGCCCTGGGCTGAAGGCAGGCGCCAAACCGCTGAGCCACCCAGGGATCCCCTACCTTGATTTCTTGTAAGCCTAGCCTTAAGCAATTTTAGTCACTTGCTTCAACAAGTTTCTATTAAAAAGTATTTATTCAATCAAATTACTAAGGTCTGTAAGCATGTCAACATTATTGGGTCTTTGAATCTAAGTGATGGAAGGTAGAAATGATTAGTACATTTAAAAGAAAATTTGTAATAGGAGTCTTGTTATTAAAGAACGCTACACAATAAACTGAGGGCATATTTATCTTGAATTGTTGATTGAATTAGCTTTGTAATATATTTTAGTCTGTTGGTTATCAAATGCTATAAATCAGAGATCTCAAAGTCATCCATGCATAGCTCTGAATCATTTAGGGGGGCCTAGGGGGTGGAATGTGTATGTAGAGATGCTATGTTTGTCAGATCATGCATGAAGTCAGAATAAATTTTCAGAGTGAAATCATTTTAAGCAGCTGCAGGAAGTCAGTTTACAACTAAATTTAATCAGAGGCATTGTTCTTTATGGCTATTCTATTTCATAAAGTATGTTCCTGACAAAACCCTTTTCTTTTCCTGCACTGTGGATGGAGTCTTCAGAAATAAATTTCCCTCAGATGATTTTTCAGAGGAACCTGGATCATCTATCAAAAGTTTTGAGTAATACATGACTCTTTTAATTTTACTGTTTGAAAACAAACTTGAATAGTTTTAGCACTTGTTAATATAATTTAAGAGTTCATGTTTTTCAAGGTTTTCAGCTTATTTTCAATATATTATTAGATTGTAGAGTTAGTAATAATTGAGAATAATCACATAATATATCCTATGTGATTATTATATATAATATATATTATATATTATTTATAATATTATATATTTCAAAATATTAGATTGCAGTTGAGAATAATCACATATAATTATATATATTATTAATATATGTGTAATGATAGAGAATAATCGCATTATATATATTATATATACCATATGTATGTCCCTGTCTGATTTTTCATACTTATTTAAGTGTGTGCACATACATGCCTGCTTGCACATGTACACCTAGATACTACTGTGTGGTTTTCTCATTATTAAAATTTTGGCTTTGTATTATCAGACCAGAGTAAGCAGCATGACTCCAGTAAGACAGCATGCATTATCTGTTGACACATCATTATAAGACATGAAACTTGAGTTGATGGTGGGATTGCACCTGAGCCAGCTATGGCTTTCCTATTAAATAAGGTCAGAAAAGTGACAGCTAGAATTCAGTTTAAGCAAGGGCTAGTTAATAAATTTTGTGAGAATATATCCAAATGGCACTCACACCAAGATAAGCTCTGGACTTTTCACTTACAATTCTGGGTTAGAGATCTGAGAGGTGTTTGAGACTATATTTCTTGAAGACTTCAATTTTACCTCTAGCCAGAGAATTCAAGAATATGCTGAAGAGTCTCCAAAAAGCTATTTAAAATATGACAGAAAATATTTTACCACCCTAAGGAAAAAAATCATTGTGTGTAAATATATATATATACACACACATGTTTGTATATATCCATGTATATATTATGTCTAATATGCATACCTCAGAGCTGCTTCACAGTCAGGAGAAGGGAACTTAAATGATGAGCAGGGAGACACACTATTCTGTAAATGCCCAGATTGAGAGGATAAAAATCCTAAATATTAAAAATGTTGACTTACTCTGCAAATTGTCTGATTTAGAATTGCACTTAGCACTTTTGTTGAATGAGATCAGCCATGCTTTGCTTGGACTGTAGGGAAGAAGGTGTTCATCCCACAGCATTTAGATCCATGAGCTCTGTTTTGGATGTCTGGTTACGTTCATTTGTGCTCTGGATACCATGCATGCGTGCCTGACATCTGGGGTATGCTCCATAAGGCAGGAGGGGCCGTGGAGGGGGTGGTTGTTTAAGCATTAGTGCTGTTTAGCAATGATTACTGAAAATATTGGTGCCATCTAAATACTGGTTTCTCTTACTTGATCAGTTATTTTAAAAACCATTGGCATGCCCATTGAAATGCCAAGGAGTTAGTTTTAACATGGAGGTACTTTTTTTTTTTTTTTTTTAAGAACACTGTATCTGATTAACTTATAAAAACCCTCTTGTATTAAAAGAAACAAACACCCCTCTTTTTAAACTTCATTGATAACATCCCTCTTTCTTCTTCTTTCTTTCAAGTATTATAATTCCTTCAAAACTCTGCTCATGTGTTGTGTTTCCCCAGAAGTCTTTGCTGGTAACTACCAGTTTCTGTAGACCTAAGTCAGACATAAATTAAAATTTTCTGAGCAATCTCCAACTATTATCCTACATTATGTTGAAATTGTCTGTAGGTGTTTCTACTTAATTAGACAAAACTCCTTCTTCTTGTTTTATCTTGGGAAATAGCTCTAGCACACAGGACCAAATTTGACAAAAGATGATAACTAAATATTTTTAGTTGAACAGTATTGATAGTTTTCCCTGAAAATATAATAATTTCCTCAAAGGCCAGTAGATGACAAATCCTGAATGAACTAGGTAAGGGTATTTGGTGGCTAGATTTCTTGCTCTCACATGTTATGGTCAGTGTCCTTCCGAGGTGTTCTCTTACCCATTGCTTCCCTTGTAACATTTATCACAACACATTGGAATCACCTCTTTGCATGTCCCCTCTAGCCTATCCCCCCAGTGAAAGCATTGCATTATGTCTGGGCTTTTTCATGGTCTCCTTCCCAGGAAGCAGGTCACTATTATATTTAATAGTAAGAATGATTAGACATGCTCTTCCATAAAAATGTAATGTATTCTACTTTCATAGATTAAGTATGAAAACATATTTCTGACCCAGTAAAGTAATTCTTAGTTACTTTTATTTAAGAGAAGAATCAGAGACTAGTATTAAAAGTTCTTCAGGTAACATTGTTAGGAATTAATTTTTTTTTTTTTTTTATCAGTGGGGTTCCTGATTATAAAGAACAGAAAATCTCTGACCAATGTAAACAACATTGATAAAATCAATTAAAAATACTATAGTTAACAATAAGTGGGAAGACTGGAAAGTTAGGCTTGGAAAGAAATATGCCAGAAGATGGAAACCAAATCCATGGTATATTTGCATGTTAAGAACAAGGGAAAGCTTGCACTCCGCCCTCTATGAGCCAGGCACTGGGGCTGCTGCAGAATTCCCAGTGGCCTGTCTTTTCTTGTGTAAAAGCATTTGATTGACCAAACTGAGAAGGTAAGGGAAAATCTGCCCTTACCTTACCCTTGTTTGTCTGGGTGGCATGAGTAAATACCTGACTCCTGTTTGTTTCTGGAGTGGGCTGTGCCTAGCATCAAGATTCACACTGTGTTAGCTTCTGTAAACATGGGTAAGGACAGCCAAATGCAAATACAAATGCAAATGCAAATAAAATCTCCACAAATGCCCACCCACAACACCTCCTCTCTGGCTGCCCCTGCTATATCACTGTGTCCTGGGATCAGCTAAGGGTCTTCAGGAATCTCCTTCATACTTCCCCTGCCATAGGCATCTCTGTAGCTTAAAACATACTGTGACATAAAATGCCCCTAGATACAAGATTTTTCCCCCCTCACTCTCTTAATGACAGTAAAAAGGAAGTAAATGTTTACCTATCATATATGTAAATGATAAAAGACCTCTCATGTATTCTGAGAAATTTAATAACATTCCTCACAGATTTTTAGACATGGGTTTAGTGAAGTGTGTGGGTGGCTCAGTCGGTTAAACCTGATTTGAGCTCAGGTTATGATCTCAGGATCATGAGATTGAGCCCTGAGTTTGGGCTCCACACTGAGAGAAGCCTGTTTGGGATTCATTCTCTCTCTCTCTCTCTCTCTCTCTCTCTCTCACCCTCTTCCCCTGTTTCCTCTACCTCCACCCCTGTGTGTGTACTCTCTCTCTCTCTCTCTCTTTCACTCTCACGAAAAAAAAAAATAAATAAAGGTGGCATAGTGTATACTTCTTTAATTTTAGAAAGCCTTGCTTTTAATCAGATGATTGTTTTTCTCTGAGTTCATGTTATCGTGTATATTTTTCTGAGTAGACTCCTTAAAATACCACTCCTATGATTCATGATTTTTCTGCAGGGTTTGTGATATTTTTTAGATTGCTTTTAACTTTTAAAAATATCTTCCTCTCAATGAACTATTACCAAGACACATTTACATCACACAGCATTAGGTTTTCTTTACTTGATCTGAATCTTTGTGGCAATTAGGAGAATTTTTTTTCGTCATTTGCACTATGTAAAAAGGTTTCATTGCTTAAAAGCACAGCTTTAAGAATACAATAATACAAATTATTACAAAATTCCCTTGATTTTTCATTTTAGGAAGAAATTTGCCCTGATTTAGTTCTTACTAAAAAAATTAGAAGTTTATAGATGGAAAAAAATGTCTTGTGACTGAAGCATAGCACTTAAAAAGGCAGCTGAAGCTAGAAGCTTAGAATGCAGTTTTCTGTCTACTGCTCTCATCATGTTTTTTTACTTCATGCAAAATTCACTTATTTATCACTAGCGGCCTCTAGTGTGTATTCAATTTTTTCCTAGGCTGTACATTAGTGGGTTATTAGTAACTAGAGAGCAGTTCCATGTGTTAGGAGCAAGAAAAACAACTATAGTTTCTGTCATCTTATCATTGTATCAGTCAGTGAAAAGAACATTTTCACATAGGAATGTGGTCTTAATACTCCTTTTTACCAGTAATAGGCTTTTATGGTGAATTTCCTCAGTATGGCAGCTATTCACCAACTTGTACCTCTGATGTGGTGGGGAGAAGTAGTTGATGGTCATGAATAACACTGGTGCAGTCTGATGCTTTAATATGATGGAGTCAAGTTAGGATACAGGTGACATTACCAACAGGTTACCAAAACCAACAATTTTAGCCAAATCATATATAGCAAAGTCTGAACTTTGTGTTCAATTTTAAACAAGCAATTTTTAATGAAATTATAATTACAAATAATAGCAATAGGAAAATCAATTCACTTAAATGAGCCAAATCTGTACTATTTAGTATTTACCTTTTGATTATTGATTTGACTTTATACATTCCTTTTCTTTCTTTCTTCCTTCTTTTCTTTTCTTTTCTTTTCTTTTTTCTTTTCTTTTCTTTTCTTTTCTTTTCTTTTCTTTTCTTTTCTTTTCTTTTCTTTTCTTTTCTTTTCTTTTCTTTTCTTTTCTTTCTTTTCTTTTTTTTCTTTTCTTTCTTTACAGAGTGTGATATAAGTAGGGCAGGAACAGAGGGAGAAGGGGAAAGCATCTTAAGCAGACTCCATGCTCAGCTTGAAGCCTGATGCAGGGCTCAATCTCATGACCCCGATTTCCATGACCTAGGCTGGAATCAAGAATTGGATGCTTAACTGACTGAGCTACCCAGGCACCCACGTATAGTCCTTTCTCTTAAAGATATCTCGTTCACTACCCTCACGCACTCTCCTACTTGTAGAAGTAATACAGGTTCATTATAAGGAATTTGTGGAATATAGGAAGATAAAAAGTAAAATAAAAATAACTTAAATTCACCTAGTTTCTCAGTATTCATATTTTTACATAACCTTTTCATTTTCATATTTTTGTAATCATGTTTCTCTTACTGAGTGTATGCATGCACACATAATAAAATAGGGATTTTTGTGCATATATTGTTTTACAGCATACCTGTTTGACACTATTATGAACACATTATGTCATTAAATACAAGTTTCATTACGTTCTTTATCAGTCTTCATATGTCAGAAGCATGTTTGCAATTTTTTATAATATCAGTAAGTAAAACTTAGATAAGTTTACATGAGTTCTTGGCACTTAAAGTAGATTCTTGGAAATTAAGATATGAGGTCAAAAGTTATGAATTTAAAAGTATTTTTTCCCACTTTTCAGGCTGTTTTTTCACTTTAAGAAATATTTTATTTATTTATTCATGAGAGACAGAGAGAGGCAGAGACATAGGCAGAGGGAGAAGCAAGTTCCAGCCAGGGAGCCCAATTTGGGACTCCAGGATCATACCCTGAGCCAAAGGCCAATGCTCAACCACTGAGTCACCTGGGTGCCCTGTTTTTTTACATTCTTGATGGAATCTTTTGAATCACAAGAGTTTTAAATTCTGAGGAAGTCTGGCTTACCTATTATTTCATTTGTGGTTCTGGTGCCACATATAAGATTCTTTGCTAAATCCAAGATTGAGATTTTACTCTGTTTTCTTCAAAAATTTTATAGTTTTAGCTTTTACATTTAGTTCTTTCAACTATTTTGATTTTGTGTGTGTGTGTGTGTAGTGTGAAATAAGGGTTGAACTTCGTTCTTCTGTCTGTAGCTATCCAGTTATTTCAGCCATTTCCAGTTATTCCAGTCATTTGTTGCCAGGTGTTTTGAGACCACAATTCTTGCTCTACTGAATGGTGTTGGTACCCTTGTCAAAACTCAATTGACTGTAGATGTATGAGCTTCTTTTGTACATTCTGATATCTGTTCCATTGATCTGTATGTCTAGCCTGGTGCCATCATCACACCATCTTGATGATTACCTTGCTTTGTCGTAAGTTTTGACATTGAGAAGTATGTCCTCCGACCTTACTCTTCTTTATTAATTTGCCTATTCTGAGTTCCTTACAATTGCATATGAATTTTAAAATCAGTTTGTCAGTTTTTACAAAAAGTCAGTGGATTCTGATACAGGTTGTGTCAAATTTGCTGATGAATTAAATCATATTGATGAGCACTATTGCTATCTTACAATGTCAAGTTTCAAAAAAAAATGCAAAAGAAGTTTAACATTTCTTTTGGACAGATTAGTAGAAAGACACAAAATACTGAAACTGACTAAGAAGAAATAGGCAATCTGAATAGACTTCATGGCAATGAAGGGATTGAATTAGAAATTTGGAAAAAAACAAAACAAAACAAAATACCGAAACTACTTCAAAGGAGAGCCTAGTTCCAGATGGTGTACCATTGATTTCTAAAAAGCATTCAAAAAATAATTAATACCAGTTCTTCAAAGCCTTTCAAAAAATAGAAGAGGAAATGCTTCCCAACTCATTTTCTAAGGTTTGTGTTCCCCTAATACCAGAACTAGACCAGTAAGAATACAAGAAAATGGTAGTTCTATTTTTTTAAATATGGATGCAGGAATCTCCAACAAAATAGTAGGAAACTGAATCTAACAGTGTATAGAAAGGATTATCCACCATGACCAAATGTGATTTATCTGAGGAATGAAAAGGTGGTTCAACTTCTGAAAGGCATAAAAAGAAAGAAGTAAAACTATCTCTATTTGCAGATAATATGATCTTACTTATATATAAAATCTTAAGTATACCACTAAAAAAAATGATTAGAACTAATAAGTTCAGCAAGTTTTCAGGGCACAAGAGCAATATATTAAAACCAGTTATATTTTTATAAGCTTTGAGTGAACAATTTGAAAATGAAATGATGAAACAATGACATTCATGATAGTATCAAAAGAATAAAAGTATATATATATATTTTTTAATTTTTTTAAATTTTTATTTATTTATGATAGTCACACAGAGAGAGAGAGAGAGAGAGAGAGGCAGAGACACAGGCAGAGGGAGAAGCAGGCTCCATGCACCGAGCCTGATGTGGGACTCGATCTCAGAGCCCTGGGATCATGCCCTGAGCCAAAGGCAGATGCTCAACTGTTGAGCCACCCAGGCGTCCCTATTCTGTTCTTTTGAATTACTTGTTTTATCAATTTCTAAATGAGTATTGTTGAAAATGACAATGAATTTGTCTTTTTAAAAAAATTTTTGCTTTGAGTATCTTGGGCTGTTTTAGTATATATTGATTGGCTGATTGTCTTGATTAAGTTATCCCTTTATCATTATGAAATTGCCCCTTCTTTATCTTTACCAATATTCCTTCTTCTGATATCCACCTTGTCTTATAGTGATATATCTACCTTGCTTTCTTTCTGTGAGTATTTGCATGGTATATTTCTTTATATGCTTTTTTTTTTTTTTTTTTTTTTTTGCACATAGGGGTGCACGTATATTTTTATTTGTTTATTTTTTAATAAATTTATTTTTTTATTGGTGTTCAATTCACAAACATACAGAATAACACCCAGTGCTCATCCCGTCAAGTGCCCCCCTCAGTGCCCGTCACCCATTCACCCCCCCCCCCCCCACCCACCTCCCCTTTCACCACCCCTAGTTCGTTTCCCAGAGTTAGGAGTCTTTATGTTGTGTCTCCCTTTCTGATATTTCCCACACATTTCTTCTCCCTTCCCTTATATTCCCTTTCACTATTATTTATATTCCCCAAATGAATGAGAACATATAATGTTTGTCCTTCTCCGATTGACTTCACTCAGCATAATACCCTCCAGTTCCATCCACGTTGAAGCAAATGGTGGGTATTTGTCATTTCCAATGGCTGAGGAATATTCCATTGTATACATAAACCACATCTTCTTTATCCATTCATCTTTCGATAGACACCGAGGCTCCTTCCATAGTTTGGCTATTGTGGACATTCCTGCTATAAACATCGGGGTGCAGGTGTCCCGGCGTTTCATTGCATCTGTATCTTTGGGGTAAATCCCCACCAGTACAATTGCTGGGTCATAGGGCAGGTCTATTTTTAACTCTTTGAGGAACCTCCACTCAGCTTTCCAGAGTGGCTGCACCAGTTCACATTCCCAACAACAGGGCAAGAGGGTTCCCTTTTCTCCGCATCCTCTCCAACATTTGTTGTTTCCTGCCTTGTTAATTTTCTCTATTCTCGCTGGTGTGAGGTGGTATCTCATTGTGGTTTTGATTTGTATTTCCCTGATGGCAAGTGATGCAGAACATTTTCTAATGTGCATGTTGGCCATGTCTATGTCTTCCTCTATGAGATTTCTCTTCATGTCTTTCGCCCATTTCATGATTGGATTGTTTGTTTCTTTGTTGTTGAGTTTAATAAGTTCTTTATAGATGTTGGAAACTAGCCCTTTATCTGATACGTCATTTGCAAATATATTCTCCCATTCTGTAGGTTGTCTTTTACTTTTGTTGACTGTATCCTTTGCTGTGCAAAAGCTTCTTATCTTGATGAAGTCCCAATAGTTCATTTTTGCTTTTGTTTCTTTTGCCTTCGTGGATGTATCTTGCAAGAAGTTACAGTGGCTGAGTTCAAAAAAGGTGTTGCCCGTGTTCTCTAGGATTTTGATGGAATCTTGTCTCACATTTAGATCTTTCATCCATTTTGAGTTTATCTTTGTGTATGGTGCAAGAGAGTGGTCTAGTTTCATTCTTCTGCATGTGGATGTCCAATTTTCCCAGCACCATTTATTGAAGAGACTGTCTTTCTTCCAATGGATAGTCTTTCCTCCTTTATCGAATATTAGTTGGCCATAAAGTTCAGGGTCCACTTCTGGGTTCTCTATTCTGTTCCATTGATCTGTGTGTCTGTTTTTGTGCCAGTACCACACTGTCTTGATGACCACAGCTTTGTAGTACAACCTGAAATCTGGCATTTTGATGCCCTTGGATATGGTTTTCTTTTTTAAAATTCCCCTGGCTATTCGGGGTCTTTTCTGATTCCACACAAATCTTAAAATAATTTGTTCTAACTCTCTGAAGAAAGTCCATGGTATTTTGATAGGGATTGCATTAAACATGTAAATTGCCCTGGGTAACATTGACATTTTCACAATATTAATTCTGCCAATCCATGAGCATGGAATATTTTTCCATCTCTTTGTGTCTTCCTCAATTTCTTTCAGAAGTGTTCTATAGTTTTTAGGGTATAGATCCTTTACCTCTTTGGTTAGGTTTATTCCTAGGTATCTTATGCTTTTGGGTGCAATTGTAAATGGGATTGACTCCTTAATTTCTCTTTCTTCAGTCTCATTGTTAGTGTATAGAAATGCCACTGATTTCTGGGCATTGATTTTGTATCCTGCCACGCTACCAAATTGCTGTATGAGTTCTAGCAATGTTGGGGTGGAGGCTTTTGGGTTTTCTATGTAGAGTATCATGTCAAGGCGAAGAGGGAGAGGTTGACTTCTTCTTTGCCAATTTGAATGCCTTTAATGTCTTTTTGTTGTCTGATTGCTGAGGCTACGACTTCCAGTACTATGTTGAATAGCAGGGGTGAGAGTGGACATCCCTGTCTTGTTCCTGATCTTAGGGGAAAGGCTCCCAGTGCTTCCCCATTGAGAATGATATTTGTTGTGGGCTTTTCATAGATGGCTTTTAAGATGTCGAGGAATGTTCCCTCTATCCCTACACTCTGAAGAGTTTTGATCAGAAATGGATGCTGTATTTTGTCAAATGCTTTCTCTGCATCTAATGAGAGGATCATATGGTTCTTGGTTTTTCTCTTGCTGATATGATGAATCACATTGATTCTTTTCTGAGTGTTGAACCAGCCTTGTGTCCCGGGGATAAATCCTACTTGGTCATGGTGAATAATTTTCTTAATGTACTGTTGGATCCTATTGGCCAGTATCTTGTTGAGAATTTTTGCATCCATGTTCATCAGGGATCTTGGTCTGTAATTCTCCTTTTTGGTGGGGTCTTTGTCTGGTTTTGTAATTAAGGTGATGCTGGCCTCATAGAACGAATTTGGAAGTACTCCATCTCTTTCTATCTTTCCAAACAGCTTTAGTAGAATAGGTATGGTTTTTTCTTTAAACGTTTGATAGAATTCCCCTGGGAAGCCATCTGGCCCTGGACTTTTGTGTCTTGGCAGGTTGTTGATAACTCCTTCAATTTCCTCCCTGGTTATTGGCCTGTTCAGGTTTTCTATTTCTTCCTGTTCCAGTTTTGGTAGTTTGTGGCTTTCCAGGAATGCGTCCATTTCTTCTAGATTGCCTAATTTATTGGCGTATAGCTGTTCATAATATGTTTTTAAAATCGTTTGTATTTCCTTGGTGTTGGTAGTGATCTCTCCTTTCTCATTCATGATTTTATTAATTTGAGTCTTCTCTCTCTTCTTTTTAATAAGGCTGGCTAATGGTTTATCTATCTTATTAATTCTTTCAAAGAACCAACTCCTGGTTCTGTTGATCTGTTCCACAGTTCTTCTGGTCTCGATTTCGTTGAGTTCTGCTCGAATGTTTATTAACTCTCTTCTTCTGCTGGGTGTAGGATCTATTTGCTGTTTTTTCTCTAGCTCCTTTATGTGTAAGGTTAGCTTCTGTATTTGAGTTCTTTCCAGTTTTTGAATGGATGCTTGTATTGCGATGAATTTCCCCCTTAGGACTGCTTTTGCTGCATCCCAAAGATTTTGAACAGTTGTATCTTCATTCTCATTAGTTTCCATGAATCTTTTTAATTCTTCCTTAATTTCCTGGTTGACCGTTTCATCTTTTAGCAGGATGGTCCTTAACCTCCACGTGTTTGAGGTCCTTCCAAACTTCTTGTTGTGATTTAGTTCTAATTTCAAGGCATTATGGTCTGAGAATATGCAGGGGATGATCCCAATCTTTTGGTATCGGTTCAGACCCGATTTGTGACCCAGTATGTGGTCTATTCTGGAGAAAGTTCCATGTGCACTTCAGAAGAATGTGTAAAAGAAGAGTTTGGATGTAGAGTTCTGTAGATATCTGTGAAATCCATCTGGTCCAGTGTATCATTTAAAGCTCTCGTTACTTTGGAGATGTTCTGCTTAGAAGATCTATCGAGGGTAGAAAAAGCTAGATTGAAGTCACCAAGTATGAGTGTATTATTATCTAAGTATTTCTTCACTTTGGTTATTAATTGATTTAAATATTTGGCAGTTTCCACTTTTGGGGCATATATATTGAGGATTGTTAAGTCCTCTTGTTGAATAGATCCTTTAAGTATGATATAGTGCCCCTCTTCATCTCTCACTACAGTCTTCGGGGTAAATTTTAGTTTATCTGATAATAAGGATGGCTACCCCTGCTTTCTTTTGAGGACCATTCAAATGGTAAATGGTTCTCCAACCTTTTATTTTCAGGCTGTAGGTATCCTTCTGTCTAAAATGAGTCTCTTGTAGACAGCAAATAGATGGTTCCTGATTTTTTATCCAGTCTGACACCCTGCGCCTTTTGATGGGGTCATTAAGCCCGTTCACATTCAGAGTTACTATTGACAGATAGGAGTTTAGTGTCATCATGATATCTATTCAGTCCTTGTTTTTGTGGATTGTTCCACTGAACTTCTTCTTAAAGGGGAATTTTAAGAGTCCCCCTTAAAGTTTCTTGCAGAGCTGGTTTGGAGGTCACACATTCTTTCAGTTCCTGCCTGTCTTGGAAGCTCTTTATCTCTCCTTGCATTTTGAATGAGAGCCTTGCTGGATAAAGTATTCTTGGTTGCATGTTCTTCTCATTTAGGACCCTGAATATATCCTGCCAGCCCTTTCTGGCCTGCCAGGTCTGTGTGGAGAGGTCTGCTGTTACCCTAATACTTCTCCCCATAAAAGTCAGGGATTTCTTGTCTCTTGCTGCTTTAAGGATCTTCTCTTTATCTTTGGAATTTGCAAGCTTCACTATTAAATGTCGAGGTGTTGAATGGTTTTTATTGATTTTAGTGGGGGATCTCTCTATTTCCTGGATCTGAATGCCTGTTTCCCTTCCCAGATTAGGAAAGTTTTCAGCTATGATTTGTTCAAATACATATTCTGGCCCTCTGTCCCTTTCAGCACCCTCGGGAACCCCAATTAAACGTAGGTTTTTCTTCCTCAGGCTGTTGTTTATTTCCCTTCATCTATCTTCATGTTCTTTTAATTGTTTGTCTCTTTTTTCCTCAGTTTCCCTCTTTGCCATCAACTTGTCTTCTATGTCACTCACTCGTTCTTCCACCTCGTTAACCCTCGTCGTTAGGACTTCTAGTTTGGATTGCATCTCATTCAATTGATTTTTAATTTCTGCCTGATTGGATCTAAATTTGCAGTCATGAAGTCTCTTGAGTCCTTTATGCTTTTTTCTAGAGCCACCAGTAGCTGTATGATAGTGCTTCTGAATTGGCTTTCTGACATTGAATTGTAATCCAGATTTTGTAACTCTGTGGGAGAGAGGACTGTTTCTGATTCTTTCTTTTGAGGTGAGGTTTTCCTTCTAGTCATTTTGCTCAGTGCAGAGTGGCCAAAAACAAGTTGTATTGGGAAAAGGAGAAAGAGAGAGAAAAAAGGAAAGAAAAGAGAAAAAGAAAAAAGGAAAAAGGAAGAAAAAAAGGAAAAAAAGAAAAGAAAAAAAAAAGAAAGAAAGAAAAAAAAGGGGTGGGGGAAGGAAACAAATCAAAAAGAAAAAAAAAAACCACGGGGGAGTATCTCCTGATTCTGTGTACTTTTTTTTTTTTTTTAATTTTTATTTATTTATGATAGTCACACACACAGAGAGAGAGAGAGAGGCAGAGACACAGGCAGAGGGAGAAGCAGGCTTCATGCACCGGGAGCCCGACGTGGGATTCGATCCCGGGTCTCCAGGATCCGCCCTGGGCCAAAGGCAGGCGCCAAACCGCTGCGCCACCCAGGGATCCCGATTCTGTGTACTTTTAAGTCCCTTGGCTTCCCCTGGAACTTGTCCGTCTTGCTGGTCTTCTCGGGGAGGGGCCTGTTGTGCTGATTTCCAGGTGTTAGCCCTTGGGGGAGCTGCTCTGCCCCCTGCCTGGTGCAGGGCTCAGTGGGGGTTGTTTACCCCGTGAGGCCCCGGAGAGACAACCGCAGGGGAGGGGGGAGGCAGCTCTATAGCCCTGGATTCAGCCCCCGCAGGAACTACTCCGTCTGCAGGGCCTGGAGGCTCCGGGGAGGGGCTGCTGATCTGCTCAGCTGGGGCAGGAGCGTCCTCGCTGTCCTGGGCCCTCCCGGCCTCTGCCTGTCCCGGGGGAGGCCGGATCCCGGGCTGTGTCCCGGCGCCCTGTGCTCCGGGGCCTGCGCTGGTGGGTTCGCGCTCCCGCCCCGCAGCCCCCTCCGCGGAGCCGCCCCCGAGCCCCCCCGAGCTGCTCCGGGTCCCGCCGTGCGCGCTGCAGCCCTTGGGGAGCTCGGCGCACTCCCCGGGGCGCAGGTGTCTGTTAGTGTCCCCGGGAGCCCCAGGGCATCCTCGCCCTCCTGGGTCCTGCTCCACTTCCCCGCGAGCCCCTTTCCTCCCGGGAAGGTCGGTGCAGCTCCTGCTCCTCCGGGACGGGGCTCTCCTGTCCTGGGGTCACTCGCCCCGGCCTCAGCCCGGCTCCTCGCGGGCCCCTCCCCCTTGGAGGCCTTTGTTCCTTTATTTCTGTTTCCCCGTCTTCCTACCTTGATAGAAGCGCGAACTCTTCTCACTGTAGCGTTCCAGCTGGTCTCTCTTTAATTCTCAGGCCGAATTCATACATTTTCAGGATGATTTGAAGGTTATCTAGGTAATTTGGTGGGGACAGGTGATTTGGGGACCCTACTCTTCCGCCACCTTGCCCCTCCTCCCTCTTTATATGCTTTTAACTCAAAACCATCTATGTAGTTTTTTATAGATTGCATACCTTTTCATTTAATGTTAAATCTAGGCCTCTGGGGCAGCCCGGGTGGCTCAATGGTTTAGCATCACCTTCAGCCCAGGGCCTGATCCTGGAGACCCGGGATCGAGTCCTACGTCAGGCTCCCTGCATGGAGCCTGCTTCTCCCTCTGCCTGGGTCTCTGCTTCAATCTCTCTCTGTTTCTCATGAGTAAATAAATAAAATCTTTAAAAATAAATAAATAAATCTAGGCCTCTCAGTTTAGCATTTGGCCTATGTACATTTAATGTATTTATCAATATAATTACATTTAAATCTAATATTTTGCCACTTTTTCTATTCTTTTTTTTTTTTCGTTTTCTTTCTTCTTTTTTTATTTTTGAATTCACAGTATGGGGCTTGAACTCACAATCCTGAGATCACAACCTGAGCTAACATCAAGAATTAGATGCTCACCTGATTGAGCCACCCAGTAGTTCCCCTTTTCCTTCTTTTGTATCAGTTTTTTATGATTTCATTTTATGTTCACCATTGGATTATTTGCTGTACCTTTGTTGGTTAATCTGCGGTTAATTCTCCAGCATATTTTTCCATTTCCGATATTGTATTTTTTTGTTTCTAAAAGTTCCATGTACTTATTTTATATCTTCCATTCCCACTCATTGTGTTCATGTTTGCTTTTACCCTTTCAAGTGTACGGATCATGTTTGTAATAGCTGGTTTCATGTCCATGTCTGTTAGTATCAGCTTGTGTGTATTTTCTTTAGCTGGTGATGGTTTTCTTCTTTGCCTGCCTGATAATTTTTGCTTGTGTGTATTTTCTTTAGCTGGTGATGGTTTTCTTCTTTGCCTGCCTGATAATTTTTGATTGGATGGTGTACATTTTTAATTTGAAATTGTTATTAGATTTGTTATATTCCTTTAACAGTGTTGATTTTTGTTCTGAGACATGGTTGAATAATTTATGGCTGAATTTGATACTTTTGAAGCTTTATTTTAAACTTTCTTGGTTAGGTCCAGAGAAACTTATTCTGGGACTAATTTAGTCTTACTTTTAATATGAGACTTTACTTAATGACCTGTTTATTACTATGTCTCTGTACTTTTGGTGACAGGAATATGGATTCTACGCATTTATTTCTAGGAGTTGTTGTGACCATTGCTTTCTGGTGGTCCTCCCCCCACCCTGGACTTCTCATTTGTATATAGATGAGTATGTGTCCAAACACAAGCGACTCTTCAGCTTTCTAGAGCTCTCTTTCTCCCTGTAGTTCCATTTTCTCAGGTACTCTATCCTGTATTTCCTAGCTTTTCATCTGCCCTTAAAATTGGTCTACTCATTTGAGGAGACCACAGGTCTCTGTTTTTCCTCACTAGGAAACTGGCTAGAAACTGGCTCCAGGAAGAAAGCTGAGGTAATAAGAATGGGGCTCATCTCATTTGTTTCAGCAAGCACTGTCCTGAGCTGCCTACTGTCTATGTCTGGATACCATTGTTTCACATATTTTGTCTTGTTTTCTAACTGGTTGTTGTGGTGACAGGTCAATTCCCATAGAATAGGCAAAAAGAGCAGGCCATATATTTTAATTTCTTACAAAATTTGCACTGTTGATATTGAGTTGGAACACTCAGTCACAAAATTGAATCTGCTTTTGTTTGCTCGTGGCCTAGAATGAAATATACTTTCAGCAAGCCTCATATGATTTTGTAATTGTACCTCTCCTTAGCACTTCTGTATTCATTAAAAACAGATCACAACTTTAAAAGTATAAGTAGAGCTTACCTAAGGATTGATAGCTCATGGTTGGAGTAACTTTGCACTGCACTCACACTGCTCTTTGATTACCATGCAGCTCTGATTGTACATACAAGTAGAGTGTATTTCAAATAAGAGCCAAGATCTTAGAAATGGAATTGCATCTTGTGAGGGAAGTATGGCAAGAAAATTTCCTTGTGCCAAGCAAGATTATCTTCAATTCAGAAAGGAGGAGGAGGAGAGAACATTTTCAATCTGTGTGACATCTGTGTATATTACTTCGTACCTCTCAACTTGGCTTTCTACCATAAAATTAAGATGATAAAAACCTTATGGAACTGTTATGAAAATAAAATAAAAATTTAATAATAAATATTAAATGGATCAATAAAATTGAGACTGGCATATAGGAAGTATTCAAAAAAATATTTCCTGGAAGTTTTCTTCTAGGGAAAGAGCCCTCAGATCTTTCTCCTTTTTATTTTTTCCTACCTTTTTTTTTTTTCCTTTTCCTCTAATTCAAGATTCTTTTTTTTACAAAGTTACCTGTTTTCCCCCTATCATTTCTCTCTCCTCACGTGTCCTTAATTTTTATTTTAAATATGTGATACAGAGATTTTTCTCTGTATTTCTTTTTTTTTTTCTCTCTGTATTTCTTATTTTTATAATTATTTTTCTTTTCTCTGAGTATTTTTGTTATCTCTTTTTGTTTTTCTTTGTTATTTTATTAAAATCTTCAAAAAAAATCCCATCCTCTGAGATAATCAATGTCAACAGCTTCATTTATTCACTACCACCATTTCTTTCATTCTTATACAAAAATGTATGAATATGTTTACAGGTATTTTTGTTTGTTTTTATTTGATTATTTTAAACTATGTTATTATTACCAAAACTTATGGGATGCAGCAAAAGCTATATTAAAAGAGAATTTAATAGTAATAAACATCTTCATTAAAAGAAGATATCAAACAACCTAACATTACACTTCAGAAAACTAGAAAAGGAACAAATTTAATCTCAAAGTTAATAGAAGGAATAAAATAAAGATTTAGAGCAGAAGGTAATGAAATAGAGAAAAAGAAAAATCAATGAAGGTAAGAGTTGGTTTTTTTGAAAAGATAAACCATATTGAAAATCCTTACCCAGACTAACCAAGAAAAAAAAAGAAAGAAGAATCAAATGACAGAGACATAACCAGTGCCACAGAAATAAAAAAAAAAAGTTCATAAGGGGCTATTATGAGCAGTTACGTGCCAACAAATTGGACAGCCCAAAGGGAGTATATAAATTCCTAGAAACACAATAAAGCATACCAAGACTGAGTTGAGAAGAAATATCCTCAACAGATCAATAACAAATAAGATTGTATCAATAACAAATAAGATTGAATCAGTAATTAAAAACCTTCCAACAACAACAAGAAAAAAAACCCTTCCAACAGGAAAAGGCGAGAACAGATGGCATCACAGATGAATTTTTCTGAATTTTTAAGGAAAATTAATACCAACCCTTTTAAAATTCTCCCAGAAAATAGAAGTAGAAGAAATACTTCCATTTTTTCATCAAGTCAGCATTACCCTGATATAAAGCCAGAGATACCAAAAGAAAACCATAGAACGATATTCCTGATGAACAGATATGCAAAAATTCTCAACAAAATAGCACACCAAATTCAAGAGCACATTAAGAGAATCACACAATAGGACCAAGTGGCATTTATCCTTGCTGTGCAAGGATGGGTCAACATATCATCAACATGATACACCACAGTAGCAGAATAAAGGATAAAAATCACATTATCACCTCGATAGATGCAGAAAAAGCATTTGACAAAATTTGACACTCTTTTGTGATTTAAAAAACTCTCAAATTACTTCAATACAACAAAGTCGGGGGATCCCTGCCCTGGGTGGCTCAGCAGTTTAGCGCCTGCCTTTGGCACAGGGTATGATCCTGGAGTCCTGGGATTGAGTCCCACATTGGGGTCCCTGCATGGAGCCTGCTTCTCTCTCTCTCTCTCTCTCTCTCTCTCTCTCTGTGTCTCTCATGAATAAATAAATAAAATATTAAAACACACACACAC
Organism: Canis lupus dingo; assembly: GCF_003254725.2. Taxonomy (NCBI): domain Eukaryota; kingdom Metazoa; phylum Chordata; class Mammalia; order Carnivora; family Canidae; genus Canis; species Canis lupus. The sequence continues at coordinate 5,313,477 of NC_064258.1, forward strand.
ACACACACACACACACATGACAAAGTCCATATATGGAAAGCCAACAGCCAACATACTCGGTAAAAAACTGAAAATTTTTCCTCTAATATTTGGGAAAAGACAAGGATTGTGTACTCTCACCACTAATATTCAACATAGTACTAGATATACAAACCAGAGCAATTATGCAAGAAAAAGAAATGAAAGGCATCCAAATTCTAAAGGAAGAAATAAAATTAGCTCTGTTTGCAGATCACATGACCTTATATCTCTAAAACCCTAATTAGCGGCCACACACACACAGACACACACACAGAGTTTTAAAAAAAATCTCTTGGAACAAATAAATGGATTCGGCAAAATTACTGTATACAAAATCATTATGCAAAAATAAGCTGCACAGAAACAGCAAAGTATCTAAAAGGAAACTGAGAAAACAATCCCACTTACTAAATCATCAAAAAGGAATAGAATACTTAGGAATAAACTTAATCAAGGAAGTGAAGGACTAGTACACTGAGAACTATAAAATGCTCATGATTGGGCAGCCCGGGTGGCTGAGCAGTTCTCTCTCTCTCTCTCTCTCATGAATAAATAAAATCTTTAAATATATATACATATATATATAAAATAAAGTGCTGATGATCTCATATTACCTTTTTATAAAAATTAAAGGAAATTTTGGAGGTGATGGATGTGTTTATGACATAGCTTCTGGTCATAGTTTTATGGGTGTGTCCTTATGTCTAAATTTATCAAGTTATATACGATAATTATGTGCAGCTTGTATATAAAACGTTTTTTTTTTTTTTTTTAAATCTCAAAGTAAGAGCATATACATTTTTCTAGAACTTGATTTTTTTTCGACTTCATAACATAGAGTAGATGTTCCCTCTAAGGACAGTTGTGAACTCTAGGATGGAGTCAAATCATCTTAAAGTTGCCTATTTCCCTATTAAGGGACATTATATTTTATTTAGCCTTCCCTGTATTATTCAACGTTTAGTTTTTTTCTCCTTATTGTTACTATACAGATGTCCTCTGTACTGTTCTTTGTAGGATAGATTCTTAAGAGGGATTGCTGGCCTGTAAGCTGTATTCCATTCATGATCCCATTAGTCTGTGAGTGTACTTGTTTTTCATCAGGTTAGCAACACTTGCTCCTAATTTTTGACAAGTTCTTGCATCAGTATCCTATTATTGCTTTAATACTTATTTCCTTGCTAAGTAATTAGTTACTTACCATGTTTTCATATACCTAGTGCCTTTTATATTTCTTGTGTGACTTTTCCTTGTGTGAATAGCCTTTGACAATTTTTTCTATCAGATTTGTTTCCTTTACCACTTTGGAGTACTTTTTGTATATTAGAGATAGCAGTCTTTATGCATTACATATTTTACACATATAGAAATACTATATGTTGACCTTTCTTATACTTTTTTTTTATAAGCACATTGTTACATTTTTATGCAGTCTAGTAGGATTTCTTTGTTATTGTATGTTTTCTCTTTCCTCAGAATATTTCTTTTGTTGAAAATTATACAAATATTTAAGTATCTTTTGGCAACTTTATTACATCTAGAGACTTATTTGTGAAGACAGTTGAACTAATTATTTCTATATATACAGTCATTTTTCCTTGTTGTATTTTAGATCACTCTCTTTTTTGCCCCCTCCCCTTATTGAAGTTATGCAGTTTTGCAGAGAATGTTAGTTCAAATCTTGTGAATGATTAATTCCTCCTTTCTTCAGACAGAGCACCATTTTTTGCCTTGTATTTGTAGCCATACTCTTTTTCAACAGTGTTCTGAGACATTCTTCTCCTAACATATTTCTTAATCAAAATCCCTTCCTTCCTTTAGCAACCAGCACAAATTGTTCTCTTCTGCTTCAGTGATACATTTCTAACATATGCAGAGTGAGCAAATTAACACTGATAAATAAAATCCTCAGGGAGTCATGTGGTTGTATAGAGAACTTTCTCCAGGACAGAGTCTGGCTCTATTTCATAAATGTGGATACTTGGAAGGCTGTAGACATTAGCTGTCCGAGAACAAAGATTTGGCTGCCTGGGTTTGAATTTTGGCTCTTATTAGCTTTATAACCTCGGGCACATTACTTACCTTCTCTAGTAATAACTTTTATTTTAGCTGAAGAGCTTTACACTGTGCTTATTACTGTGTGCCAGGCATTCTCTAAGTGCTTTACATGGATTAACTCTTAATCTTCACAACCACTCTAAATTACCTTCATTTTACATGTGAAGAAGTGAGGCTCAGAAAAGTTCAGTAATTTGGACAAGCTAGGAAGTAGTGGGCTAGGCATAACAGGAGGTTTGTAATAAGGGCTTCTTTTTCACTCTTTTCTTCCCCTGGCTTTGCCCTCCTGGCCTTTCTCTTGCCCTTTTACCATTTTACCATCTTCTCCTCTCTCCCCACTCCCACCTCTCCCTCTCACTATTCTTTCCTTCTCCCCTCTTTCCTACCACCATTCCCCATTCTGTCCCCTCCTCTCCTTATTTCCTCTCTCTCTCCCCACCTTGTTACTTCATTGTATTAGCATTGGCATCTGTGTACTTGGTGCTAACACATCACATTTAGGCATATTTTCTAAATATTCAGCCTCCCTCCCTCTTGATTATTATGTGCAATAGGTCTTTAGCTCACTAAGCTCAGCTCTTTTTGAACTCTTATTTTGTCATTAGTGAGTGGCAAGTATGGTAAGAGTTAAATGTAAAAACTAAGAGTCTACACCATTTATGGAGTGTTTGGAATACCTTTTAGTACCAGCCAGTCAGTGCCAGTAGCTTGAGGATACCAAGGTGAGATGTACTGGTGTGATCGATGCTACTGGTGAACAGACGTATGGTCAGTGGAGACAGGATTCTGTGTACCCTTAGTCACTTGCTATAAGCACTCAGCCCCTAAAGAGTTACGAAAATAATCTTCCTGTGTAAACTCTTTTATATCATTACATCATACCTCTGTATCTGTGAAGTGTCATACCCAGTAAGTGCCTCTTCAGAATGCCCACTACCATGGCAACCGATGCCTCAGAAATGTGAGATGGGCTTTTAATTGTTCTGTCCAAAAGCACATTTCAGGAAGTTTCAAAAACTACTGTATTGTATGACAAAAAGTTATAATTATCGTAGTCATCTCAGCCTGTATATCAGGTGTATTTTTGGCATGAGCCTTCTTAGAAATAAGTATCCTTGTTCATTTTTTTCTTTATTCATGTTTAAAGCATGTATGTTATTTTGGAGAAAATTATATTAAAAAGTTAATCAGTTATCTTGTATCAATATAAGTTTGTTTTCCTGTAAATATTTTATGTGAAAATATAAGTAAATTTATATGATTTCTTTCCTTCATGATTCACATATGTGATAAAAAGAGATCTAATTCTGTTTAAAATTACATATCCTGTGGGGACCAACACTAGTTGCTTGTATGTATCAGTTTTTATTTTTCATTTTTACTTATTGTCAAAATCAATATGACATTTGGAAACTGGCAAATTGATTCTAGATATCTGAGGGTCTAAAATCTGTAGAGCAATATAAAGTCAGTTTTATGAGGAAGTTGGATGATTCATACTGCACAGAACCCAAGTCCTAAGTTTAAATGGCTACTTTACATGGTGAAATAGATTGGATACTAGCCATATGTACAAAATTCACTTGACTTCTTGGGTCTTGGTTCCTTACAAAGGATAATAAAGATATTGGAGGAATGATTCCTTTTCCTCCTCCCAGCAATACCTCATTCTTGCTGGATGTTCTCAAGAATACGATAGAGTGGGTGGCTTGTAAACAGCAAGCACTTAGTTCTCATGGTTGAGGAGGCCGGGAAGTACAAGATCAAGGTTCAGTGTGTGGTAAGTTCTACTTCCTGGCTCATAGATGCCTGTCTTCTCGCTGTGTCCTTATATGGTAGAAGGGACAAGAGAGCTGGAGTTTCTTTTATAGGGGCTGTAATCCCAATCATGAGGGGGCCACCATTCTGACCCAGTCACCTCCTAAAGGCCTCACCACCTAATAACATTATATTAGATTATATTTAAGATTTCAACATACACATTTGAGGGGTACACAAACATTCAGACCCTAGCAAGCAATAATAAATTCTGAGACCTATGTGAGTTTTGTTCTATGGGTGGTTGAATGTTGTTTGATGGCAGCATTTTAAAGAAACTTCACGTCTATTTTTAGACCTTATATGGGTAGAGTAAAAAATATTTGCCTAAATATGTGTAAAATGAAATTAGTAGTAATGGATATGTAGCCAGGGACGTTTTGAGAAGAAAAGTTTACAGGAAGATGTTGAAACCAGGCAAGTGATTTAAAAACTTAGATACTTCCCAATTCTGAAATAAACTATTGTCTTTTGTACATGGCTGATGTTGAGTGAATGTAACAATTTTATTAATTACCAAAAATTTCCATAGGCAACCATCGTTGGTTAACAAACCACAAAAAACTAAGCACTTAATGTGGTACAGATCATTGTGGGGGAACTTCTTACCATATGTCCTAGGAAGACATAAAGCTCAAAGAAGAGTTGGTCTAACACAGATTAGTTGGATTAGGTTAGACCTAAGAAGTAATATTTTCAATTAAGTTAAAAACTTGAAAAAGATGGCATGAAAGGACAGGGCTAATATGGGGTGTTCATGTTCATCTTTATTCATTTTATCCTGTGTGCACTGGGACGAGGTGGCTGAGTGGTTAAGGTGATGGACTGCTTATCCCAAGTGCATACATAAGCTGTACTAAGTACAGTTTCTTAGTACCTCAGGCCCCATTTCTCTGGTTCTTACCCTTTGACCCTGTAGTGATGTCCATTGTCCGGTGCTTGTAGCTGCACCCTGCATTGGCGAAAAAAGGGACCTGTGGTTTCCCCCCTTAAATTTATTAAGTGGGTTGTGGCAGCTTCTGCCCCCTTGCAAGAGTCTCTATGAAAATTCTATAACCTCAACCCATTGGTGTCAGTAGAATCTCTCTAGGAGCCCGATAGCTTCTGTCTGTGTCTTGGCTTTTATGACCTAGAGATGTTTCCAAGTTCTGGGGCTTCAACTCTTGATGCGTATAATACTCAGTAAAATAAAGCTCTGAACAAATTATAAATGGTTGGGAAGAGAAATAAATAATTATGATGTAATTAGAGACATTCATTTTGGGGAGTTCCCTCCCTCTACTATGACTTGTGTAGTATTTCAGATGTGTCTAGAAGCCTCCTGTTTCCAGAAATATGTCAATAGGGCATTTGGAAAATGTCTTTGAACTGACTCCTGCTCTTCAGAGAATGCGTAATCCTCTTCTTCATCTGTTCTGTTCTAATTTGTTGATGCTCTGAACCTGTGTGAGGGCACAGTAATGTAAACATTTGTAGACAGTATATGTAGACAGTAATATGGAAAGATTAGGAGTCTTGGTATTAGGGTTTTTGAACTGGGAGTTATTTATTTTTAAAATATTTATTTATTTATTTATTTATTTATTTATTTATTTATTTATTTATTTATTTATTTAAGAGAGAGAGAGAGAGAGAGAATGAGCAGTGAGGGAGAGGGAGAAGGAGTAGATTGCTCATTGGGAGCCCAATGTGGTGCTCGATCCCAGGACCCTGAGATCATGACCCGAGCTGAAGGCAAGACACTTAACCAATGAGCCACCCAGGCACCCCTGCACTGGGAGTTTTTTAAATGAATAATCTTCTTTAATCTTTATTTTTTATTTTTTTTTTATTTATTATTATTATTTTTTTTAATCTTTATTTTTTAAAGCAGGATAAACATTGGCAATTTGACTAAGTTGATGAATTAGCCTGGTATATGAGTTGCTTTTAGTCATATAATATAGAAACCAAGAGTATTAGACATCCTCTTGGCATAGTTTTAAAGGTTAACAAAGAAGTACTCTTAATTAGTTGATTTACTTGGAATTCTTTCTTTCAGCTTTTTGCCTGAATTCATCAGTGGAGACTTTGATTCTATTAGGCCTGAAGTTAAAGAATATTATGCCATTAAGGTAAACTACAAACACTTTTATATTTAAGATCTCATATGGTTGCTTTTCCTGTGTTCTTTCTGGCTTCCTTGGTGTATGTGTAGGGATTTAGAAACTCTTTGGATATTTAAAAACAAAGTTTATAGCAATTTTAATACACATTCAAATAGAAATTTAGAAAATGACAAGTGGAAGCAGTCTAAGTAATTCCATCACCATCTGATAATCATTAATGCTTTAGTCCTTTAAGCATATATATTTTAAATGAGTCTGTAGTTTATATAGGCTCATTTAATAATATACTATTGCTGCCTATAACCTCATTGGTTAATATATATTTTTCACAAGTCATTTTTAATTTCCTTTAATGAATATACTGTGTTTAATTTAACCAATTCCCAATTGAGTTATATTTAAGTTATGTCTTATTTTTTGCATTGTGAACTAATAAAAACATCCTTGTACATGAATGTTTATAAAAATGCATAATTCTGTGTCCCCAGAATTGAGAACCACAGTTTTTTTCTTTAATTTTAGTTTTCTTGAAACCATTATTACTGTGTTCTGTATAAAACTATTCATTACAATGTGAAATTAATGATGACACACAGCTTATTAAAGCATTCATTTTATCACTACTATTGTGAAAACCTTCCAGAGATCCTTACTACTACTAAGAATATGTATATGATCTAATTGAGAGTGATAGAAGGCACATAGGACGGTATTACAGTAATTAATAACAAGTTTTCACTGGTTTTAGAGGACAATGCAGTGTTTTTAAAATAAAAATTGTAGCCTCAGCAATTCTTTGAACCACAACATCATCCTCTGTGTTATTCTAAACCAGCATTAGCAAATCACACATAATTGTAAAAGAAACAGCAATTACTGAGATAAAAATGTAAATTCTTTATAAAGCGTGGGGATGGGTGAGATAAATTCATAAAGAAGAAAGGGAGGAAACCTTTCATAGGAAGGAAAGAAAGAACTGAGAGAGGATAGGAAGGAAAAAGAAAAGAAAGAAAAGAAAAGAAAGGAAGGAAAGGAAGGAAAGGAAGGAAAGGAAGAAAAGGAAGAAAAGGAAGAAAGGAAGAAAAGAAAAGGAAGGAAGGAAGGAAGGAAGGAAGGAAAGAAAGAAAGAAAGAGAAAGAAAGAAAGAAAGAAAGAAAGAAAGAAAGAAAGAAAGAAAGAAAGAAAGAAAGAAAGAAAGAAAAAGAAAAGCATGATTCTAGATAGGGAAGCAAAGTTATGAAGGTTATAATGCACAGGCTGTTATAATTTGAAAATTCTGGGGCTGGCAGTGAATTGCAGATCTGGGCATGTTCCCTCTGCCCACCAGCTGATCAGACTCTCCATCAGCAGATGAAGACTGTTCCCAAGTCAGTGTCTGATATTCATGCACAATTACTTCAACATTGGCATCTTTGTGTTCATTCCCCACAGTCTCCCTTCTCATTAACTCCATACCTCAACCTCATTGGGATGGAAAGCCCTCAGCCTTGCTTACAACGAAAGTTTTACATAGTCTAGATATTAATCATATCTTTGGAAGTGGAAGAAACAGCAGGAGAGGCAGGAACAAGCAGACTTAGAAACAAGTTGAAGATCGGGCCAGATGTGACTTTCCTCCCCCTGTCTTAAATGCTGCTGGCTTGACAGAACTGGAAGTGTCAGTCTGGTCATTCCCATCCAAGATGGGGAAATAACAGAAAAGAAGGGGAACCCAGCTCCTTAATTTCTAAATGCAGTAAGATGAGGTCAAGCATAAAGGAAGATTTTGAGTTAACTACTATTTGATGAATTTCTCCTGTAACTTCTGCTTCAGTTTTTTAACCTCAAAGCTAATTTATATATATAAAATTTATATTGAGATTTAATTTTTAAAGTAAAATTAGCTAATCTAATAATTCCTACATTGTGTAATTACAAATTGACATAGTACAATGCAGCTTTTTCAAGTATTGATGGGAATCATGGATTTTGAACTTCTCTGATCTGTTCCCAGAGGGGCATCAGTGATGTCTTTTATATAGCTAATGTGCCCTGTATAACACATGGTGAGTGTTTAGCCTCAGTTTTAATAATGATGCTAATGACAACAAGTTAATGCAGCATCCCACACAATTCATATAAGCCATTATCTCCAATTTAAGCAGTCTTTAAGCTGCTCTTCTACAAATGAAAGAAGGTGTGTCTGCCTTCAAATACACTTTTTTTTACCCCTCCTACTTGATATGAGTTTTCAGTGAAGCTGAAACTGGGGCTCTAGTGAAGAAAGTAAAATAAAGAAGTAATTTAAAACGCTGAAAGTTTGTTAAAAATGATGAAGTGGGTTTTATAGCCAACATTTATCCACACAGTTTTCTCCCCCAGTAGATATGTCTTTGACTTAAAGGAAAAACTCAGGTTTACATGAGTATATAAAACTTTATTTTTCATTTTTTAATTTAATTTTATTTTGTTAAAGATCTTATTTATTGAGAGAGAGTGTGGTGAGCAAAACATAAGTAGTGGGAGGGGCAGAGGGAGAGGGAAAAGCAGACTCCCTATGGGGCTGGATCCCAGGACTCTGAGATCAGGACCAGACCTGAAACCAGATGCTTAACTGACTAAGCCACCCAGGCGATCCTGATTGTATAAAACTTTAAATTGGTTTTCTTGCCTAATTTCTGAGAACTTTATAACTTTATATTTTAGTATATGAAGTATTTGTCCGCTTTTAAACAGAATATTTTATATCCCAGATCTTGCCATCTGTAATAATTATCTGTTGTTGTTATGGAATAAATTATTCTAAATTTTAGCAGCTTGAAACAGCAAGCAATTTTTATTTCACATATTCTCTCCAGGTAAGGAATATGGAAGTTGATTAACTAGGTGCTTCTGGCTCAAGGTTTCTCATGAGGTTATAATGTAGCTGGGTTTTTCAGTACTCTCAGAGGCTCCCCTGGGGCTACAGAATTCTGTTCTAAGATTATTCATATAGTTGCCAATTGGTCTCACTGGCTACTATTTCTCAGTGGTTAGAGATTGGAGACTTTAGTTCTTTGCCACTGGGCTGCTCACAGCATGGCAGGTTGCTTTCCAGAGAAGAGAGTGAGAAGAACATGTGTGCAAGACAGCCAGTCCAAGACAGAAGTAGCTGTCTGTTTGTGACCTAATTTCAGCAGTGATATACCATTTTACCATCTCTTCTACAATGCTGGGTACATACAGACCAACCTGGGTACAATGAGGGATCAAATGGCACAAGGTTATTAATACCAGATGGCAGGAATCCTTGGTAGCCATCTTGGAGGCTGGCTTCCACACCATCTGACTTTGTTCTGATAAAGCCTGCATGTTGGGCAGGGAGAAAGATGTTTTAAGGACATTATAATAAATTCTTGGTCTTTACTTAATAATTTGTAAGAAGGAAGAAGAAAACAGCCGTTAGCCTTTTCTCTTTGATTCTTCTTCATATATATAACCTGCTTCAAGCAAAGTTACAAACCAACAGTCCAATCATTACTCTTTATGTTCATAGGCCTTATTATTTATTCCTTTGGGTTTTGGACAAGTAGGGGGCAGTTAAGTCCACCACTTGATTCCATATGGTCCATAGGAATGCATATGATATGCCTTTTTAAATTTACTCCGTAAAGTTTTCCTTTTCAGATGGAGATGTAAACTCTTTATGTTCCTCCTTTTGCCCCTGTGCCTGAGTTCCTCCCTGAGTGGCTTGTGAATATTAGCTCAGAATGAAGAATGTCTCTTACAGATTTTCCCCTTGATATTTTTGTTTATGTATTACTCTCTGAGTCAGTGTTCCTTGATTGAAGGCTAGAATCCTGTATTTCAGCCTTCTTCATTACCCAATCCGTCATACCCACATTTATTTTAGTTTCTTGAGAACTTTTGAAGAAACTGTTATATCTTGTAACACCTGATAAATGCTTTGATTGATATGTGATCTGTGGGGTCTTCTCTAGATACAGGAAGGAGATTTTAAAACATGCTTTCTTCATATTTAGGAGATTAAGGGACTAGTTGCTGTATTTCAAATGCCTTAAAGAGCCACAGAATAATAAGTTTTTTCCAAAAATGTAGGTATATAGAATAGATGAAAATATATGGTAAATAAAATAAAAATGTACAATAACTTAAAATATAATAAAAAATCAAATAATGTTATATAGCCCAGTTTCCTGCTGAAAAAGCTAAGACCCATAAAGTTTACATGACTCAAAACAAAATGGTAGGACTAGTCAGAGACAGCTCTTGGGTCAATATCCATGTCTTCTATAAAAAGAATTTTGTTAAAACTGGGACTCTGCTGCCACTAGTGCTTGTCAGCACATTGTATCTTTGGCCTGTTAGGCAAGTTGCTTGCACAAGGTATTTAGCATCTCTGGGAATGAATGCCAGTGTCACTATCAACAGGATAATAGTCATTGTGTTAACCATTCACTGTACCTTCACATTTGCATCATGTCACTCACTTCTACTCAATTCTAGGGTGGCAGTAGTTGGGCCAGACCAAGAATGACCAAGCAAACAAAGAAGTTATTAAATTATATAAAATCAATTTATTGGACATAGGATTGAGCCAAGATAGAATGTTGAAGAACAAAGGTGATTTGGTAATAGAAAATTAGCAAGAGGATAGGTAGCCTATAAGTATATGAATGTCTTCCTTTGTGCTACTGATGAGTATTTTGGCATTCCAGAAAGTGTTACTATAAACAGAAGGCCACGTGAATATAACTCTTATAGTAAGTTGGGAATAGGACTCTAGATCTAACTTCTGTTATTATATTCTCTGTTAATCCTTCCAAGTCTTGGAATATCACAATATGGTATCCTAACAGTGGCTGAAAGTACTAGAACATGGTGTGGACCAAAGACTGTGATAGAACTTCAGTTACAAAAGCAAGACTTGATTGAAAACATACTATGAACCCAGTATATATGATGAATGAGACTAGCAGAAAGGTTGGGATGATGCTAAACCAATTACAGACATAACAAGATCATTTTAGGCCACCAGGTAGTTCTAACACTGTAAATTCAGGAGTAGAGATAGAGATCCACACATATGATTGTCTCCTTGTCTTTCATTATATCTTTTTCACAATTGGGAAAGATAAGATTTTTTTTTGAATTATTGAAGAATATATTAAATCAGTGTTTTCAGTGAGGTTTTCCCATTGTTCTCTAACACTGGCATGGCCATACCCAAATTTTTGAAGACTACTCTTGAAAGACAAGGGTAGTATGTCTAAACTTTTTTAACCTGTGCTCTTTTTCATAACTATAAGATATTATAAGTGTTATATACAATAAAAAGTTGCTCATCATTTTATATCTCATCTTAATGGCTGTTACCTCTATAAATGTTTGTTCTATTTTTGGAGACTGGGATTTTGGGTTCAAATATCACTTTTCCCAGTAAGAATAATGGGATCGGCTTCTGGTTGACATTTGAATAGAATGTCTGATTTTCGTAAGTGGACTACAAATGTTAAGAAATATATATTAGTTGTGTATTAATTCCAATGTAAAGATGAGGACACTGATTCTCAAATAGTGGGGATGTCAGGTAGATCTAAATGTAGTTACTTAGGCAGAGATGTCAAATAACTACTTATTCTTGGCTATTAGTACTGTACATTTTGGTTTTGGGATTTTTATTAAAAAAACATTATGTTTTCCTGAAATAACTGTGTGAATTATTTTTTGAGTTGCTAGCTTATGAATGTGGAAGTCTTACTAAGGCAGGTGAAATTAAATCAGGCCTGGCTTTCTCAGACACTTGTAAAAATGATCATATAATGTTATACATGTAGAAGTACTCTAAAAGTGCTAAAGCACTATTTTAAAATAAAGTGGTAGTATTTTGTTTTACTTTCTAAAAGAGTTTACATAAGAGCTTTTTTAAAATAACTATTCTCAGTAATACTGCTTTTAAAAAGATTTCAATCCATTTATTTCCGTAAGTGTACAATTTATGAACCCAGATTTAATAAATTAGAATAAAAATTACTGAAAACATCATTTTGAGTTTGATAATGCCTCAGTGTGAGTTATATTTAAATTTCACAGAATCAGGGACACCTGGGTGGCTCGGTGGTTAAGTGTCTGCCTTCGGCCCAGGGTGTGATCCCGGAGTTCCGGGATCGAGTCCCACATCAGGCTCCTACACGGAGCCTGCTTCTCCCTCTATCTGTATCTCTGCGCCTCTCTCTCTCTCTCTCATGAATAAATAAATAAAAATCTTAAAGAAATTTTCACAGAATCTCAGTAGATGTTTTTAATTGGGGATTAAAAACATCTTTATTGATCTCCTGAATTTCATGAACCTTATTATTCCCTCCTTCTAGCTGTGTGTCTTTCCCATTTCTGCCCAGCCACATGCCAACAACTTTTAGATAGGGTCAAATTAATTTAGAGATAATGGCAGAAGGGGCTGTTAGAAATTGTAAAACGTTAGCCAGTTTGACTATTATACCAGACAGAGGAAACTGTGTGAATATGTAAAGCTTAACTCCATTGATTGGTATATTTCTTTAAAAAATAAAAACCCCAGGTATAGTAGATTTTTAGGCTTGCACATTAAGACTGATTAGCATATGTTGAGGTATAAAGGGTCTATTAAGGGAATTGTAGACGGGCAGTTTCCACTGACAACTGAGTGACAGGTTCTTCACTTTATATTCTTAAAACAGGTTGGCTCTTCCTTATTAGCATCTCACCAGGGGAATGATGAGACAGGCAAGGATCTCTCTCCAATATACCTTAATTCTTAGGCTTGCGTCAGTCATAGTCCTTTCAGATTGACTTTATTTTAAATGGTCTACATTTTTCAAAGTCTGTTTTGTTGGAGTTTAACTTAATTTAGGCATTTAAAAAGGGGAAGTCTATGCCCCTACGTTTTTAAGAATTCCTGAGTGCTTCACAAATGACCTCGGCTGGCCCTCTGAACTGTCCTTATCCTACTGTGTGTTCTCTAGAACTGTGACTCTGTCTATTTCCACTCACTCGTGTGTGTCATGGGATGCACCTGCTCAGCAGTCTTTCACCTGTTTGGCTCCCCACCTCTATCTGTTGGGATTCCCTCCTTTGTACTTTTCTTGCTGAGCTTGATATGACTAATTTTTTCTTAATTTTCTTCCTTGATCTCTGTTAAGACATGATCTTCTGCAACCTGAATATGGTCATTAATCCTGGTATCCCTTGTAGGTAGTAGGTTCTTATCACAGTTTCTATGAAGCGGGTAGGTAGTCCCGCTTTAGAGCAGCAGACCATTGGTGCCACATAATACTCGATACAAAAAAGACTGCTGTAACCAAATGGACTTGTGAAATTTGACATTTTCTGTGCCCCTTTTGGAAATTCATGGACACTATCATTTTAAGGAAGTCTGCCAAAAATCTAATTTTGTTCACCTTTGTATTTCTCAGATGAGTTGAACCATGGAACACTTGCCCTTTACCTACCAACACCTAATGCGCATTGGCTTCTTGCTAGACTAAAATGTATTTGGATGATTATAATCTTATTTCACTGTTTCAGGTTTCTTCTTTTAAAAGTTGATAGGAAAAAATAATCAACACAATCTTGAAAACAACAGTGATAGCCACCAATGATTTTAAAGTGCTTACAACCTGCCAAATATTTTATATGTACTTTGAATTATAAATTCATTTATCCTTGCAACAGATTTCATTAGGTCAGAACTGTCATCCACACTTTACAGATGCAAGCACAAGGAGGTGGTACAACTTGCCCAAGCCTACGCAGCTAGGAAATGGTCAAGTGGGATCTAAAGGACCACCCTGGTGCCAGAATCTACAGTTTTTTTCTAACTATGCCATAATCCTTTAGTAGAAAGAAGGGAGTTTTTTCTTGAAGCAAAGTGAGGTTCAGGTTCCCATGCTGAGGAAGTTCTGTGGCTTCCTTTTCTCTGTGCAGCATTTAATTTCCCTTTCCCACTTCTACTTAGTTCTAGGTAATTGGGCAATGCTACCCTCCTGGACTACCTTCACTGCCTCTAGCTTTCTGCTTTTAGGAGACCTGGCAAGGAGCCCTGGTGGAGCCTCATTCTTTTCTTTGCATATTCAGAGTGGTTGTAAAGGACAGAGATCTGCTCTGGGTCTGGAGCCTTTAGAAACATTATAAAATAGAAGCTTATCCAGACATGCTACTTGAGGAAGAATCTCTCTAGCTCTTTGTTTTCAGGGGTTTCCAAGACCATCCCCAAACTCATGATTCAGTAAGAGGACCGACTCACAGGACTTGGCTTATAGTCATACGAGTGGCTGTGATTTTTTTATGTAATTGAAGTGTAACTGACACAGAATGATTTTTAAAAGATTTTATTTATTTGAGAGAGACAGAGCGAGTGCCAGGAACAGGGGGAAGGACAGAGGGAGAAGGAGAAGGAGAAGCAGCCTTCCCCGCTGAGCAGGGAGCCTGATAGGGGGCTGGACCCCGATAGGGGGTCCAGCCCCCAGGATCTTGAAATCATGACCTGAGCTGAAGGCAGACGTTTCACTGTCTGAGCCACCCAGGCACCCCAACATACAATGTTGTATTAGTTCCGGGTGTACAACATAGTGATTTGACAATTCCATCATCATGCAGTGCATGATGTAGTGCAACTGTAGTTATCATCTGTCACCAAGAAGGTTACTATAGTATTATTGAGTATATTCTCTGTGCTGTACTTTTTATTTCCATGATTGATTGATTGATTGATTGATTTAATGACTAGTTTGTACTTCCCTTTCACCTATTTTATCCATCTCCCTAGGCACCCCCCCAGCCCTGCCATTGTCTCTTCTGGCAACCATCAATTTGTTCATCTGTATTTATTTATTTTTTATTTATTTATTTAATTTGTTTTTTAAAGATCTTATTTATTTATTCATGATAGACAGAGAGAGAGAGAGAGGCAGAGACACAGGCAGAGGGAGAAGCAGGCTCCATGCCCGGAGCCCGACACGGGGAGTGGGACTTGATCCCGGGACTCCAGGATCACGCCCTGGGCCAAAGGCAGGCGCCAAACCACTGAGCCACCCCGGGATCCCCTGTTCATCTGTATTTATGACTCTGTTTTTGTTCATTTGTATAGATTTCGTGTATAAGTGAAATCATACGATATTTGTCTCATCATTTCACTCAGCATGATACCCTTTATGTCCATCCATGTTGTTGTGAATAGCAAGATTTTTATGGCTGAGTAACATTCCATGTCTTCTTTATTTATTGCTGTATCCATGTACACTTAGGTCGCTTCTGTACCTTGGCTGTTGTGAATAATGTTGCATTTAACATAGGGGTGCATATCTCTTTTTAAATTAGTGTCTTTGTTTTCTTTGGGTAAATATCTAGAAGTGGAATTCCAGGATGATGCTGTGGTTGTTTTTTTAATCCTTTGAGGAATTTCCATTCTGTTATCCACAGAGGCTGCACCAATTTACATTCCCACCAACAGTGCGAGAGGGTTCCCTTTTCTTACATCCTCAGGAGTGCTTGTTTTTTCTTGCCTTTTCTGATACTAATCATGGCTGTAATTTATTACAGTGGAAGGATACAAAGTAGAATAAGCAAAAGGAAAAGGTAGATGTGGACAAAGTCTGTAGAAAACCAGTCACTAGTTCCAAGAGTTCTTTCCCAGTGGAGTCACACAGGATGTACTTAATCAAATTGTGACAATAAATGTGAGGTATCATCACTAGGGAAGGAAGCACAATGGCCAAAATATTACTGGAGGCACCCACACCCTCTGCATAGCATGTATCAAAATTCCAGACTCCCAGGAAGAAAACAAGCAGGTGCTCAGCATAAAATCATTGAATAAAACAATTTAGGCACTGTTAGTTTTTAAGAAAAAAAAAATTTTTTTAATATAGAGAACTATTTACCTTTCAGGTTCTCAGTTGGGAGCCAAGGGCCAACCTTGCAGGCAAAGCTTTTTTAGGATAACAGTCTGAAGCCTGCTATGTTGACACTTTTGGGCACTCTCTTCCAAAAGAACTCTGGCTCTGCTCTTAGGAGGAAAGCCATCATTTAAGACCCTATGCTGTTCTAAAAAGACTTTTGACTTCCATTAGTGGAAGTAGTGACTTTCTTGTTTGGAAGGCTATAGTTTTCATTCAATGCGATGTTGAAAGGAAAGGTTATCTTATAACACCCAGGCAAAAAAAAAAAACAAAACAAAAAACCACCCAGGCCAGTGAAGATTGCACTAGATGAGAATGTCTCTTTACGTTTGGAATCGAATGGAGAATTGCAACAAGGCTAAATTGCGTTTATTCTTTTTCTTTTATGCGTGATCTAGAAAACCAGAAGAACACTAAATTATATCAGGCAACCTGTTACTTAGGGTTTTTAAGAGTTTAATCATGTGACATTCTTGCTGAAGAAATCATTACTTGTAGGCTGTCATTTGATGATAAATCTTTTTAGTGGAAAAGTGAACTGTTTTTAGAAGGTTGGCAAATAAAATGGAAGGAGCAATCTACTATAGTATGCTTTATACAATAAAGAGGAAAGTGGGAAATGGTTATTTTGTGATTGCATTTCTACAGAGTAAAGACCATTTTCATACCTGTATCAAGGAACATAGATCATTTAGATTCCAAATGGCTTTATCTAACTAAACTTGAGAACAAGTTTGGGCTAATTTTAGATCTGTATCTTTGGTTATCCATAGTATATGTCATTTTGCCCTGTGCCTGCTATACTCTTGATCTGGCAGGCAGTTTCTTATTAGAGTTCCGGTCAGTTCATTTTAATGAATAATTATGGAAGCTCATTATTAATACTTTAACATATCCAATTTTTAGAAGACTCTTGAATATATCTCCCCAAAATATTTTTAAGTGTTTATCTTGCTTACATACAATAAGAAAGGCAACGTTAGCAGTAAATAGGGGGAAATAAAGTGTGTGAGAGCCAGAATTTTAAGACTCCATAAACTCTTATTGTTGCTTAAAAATAAAACTCTTATCATTGCTTATTTACAAAAAGAATGCATGTCAGTATTCTAATATGATGGGGTAGTAAATTATTTCATGTTTTCAGAACCAACTTGAAAGAAAATCTTTGATAGCTTCTTGCCTCCTTTCTTATACTCTGTTGATTGACACTTATTTCCCTTTCAAAAAATATCCATTTCTCTCATACTGTCCTTGAGCCCCTCAGTCCTCAATCTGATGAACCAATTCCTGTTTCATCCCAGCTTCACACTCCAGAATTATCTTTCTCTTCCCTTGCTCTCCAACAAAGTTCTCTTTCTCTTTATGAAAGTGATTTCTCTTTGCTTATTAAGAAGCAAGTATAGCAATTAAATTAATTCACAGTAAGAAATTCATGATGAATTTTCTTTCCTACTGTTATATTTTAAGAAACTCTTTACCCTCCTATGCTACTAGTGGGAATATGTATTTTTATATCCCTCTTAGAAAGCACCCTGGCAGCATATATCAAAGATCATAAACTTTCTTACAGTTTTCCCAGTAATTTCATTTTCTAGTAAGCTAATTCTAAGAAAATAAACTGAAAGGGACTCATACACAAAGATATTGATCTTATGGGTAAGTTTAATAGCAGAAGAAAAAGCGAATTGTCATGAATATAATGATAAATATAGTGATAATATGATGAATTAGGAAAGCAGAGAAAAGGAGAGATAGATAGCTAAGCATTCCTTGCCCATTTTCAGGTGTCTGAGGTCTCTAAGCCTTGGACTACTATGGAAGCAGCATGGAGTTGGGCAGGAGTCATGAAAGATTTTCAGGTATTTAAAATACTGGAGAAAACCAACTAAATCAAGGTTCAAAATAAATTATAAAGGCATTTTTCTTCTTAAACCTCCCAAAATACCCAAAGTTTAATTAAGCAGGGTTGAGTACAAAGCATGGTTGGTTAAGAGTATGGGCTTCAGATCACATAGAATGTCCTCAACAGCTGTGTGACCTTGGGTAAGTTATTTAATCTCTCCAAACTTCACTCTGCATATCTTAAATGTGATAATTACATTCACCTTATAAGGGTATTGTGGGGATTCAAGAACATAACTCCTGTGAAGTGACTAAAACCTTCTATAACAAAACGTCTACTGAAATACTAGTTATAAATGTTATTAATTTATAATTTATAATTTTATAATTTATAATTTTATATATTTAGTTGTAAATTAATTATAATTTTATGATTTTATAATTTTAATTAATAGTTACATACATATTGCATTTAATTATCCTAGGTGAGAGGCTATATGCAAGCCACTCCAAATAAATATTCAGGATTGGTGTGCATGGTACCTAGGAGAAAATAACACTTCTGAATTCTTAACCTTATAAACTCAGCCCATAAAGTTACAATAGAAGTCTCAGAGCCCCATAAAATCTCTTCAGGGTAATTTGCACAAGTCCTTTCTTGTCCTGGGTAGATGGATGGGCACCAAATGACTTCACCTAAAATGAATAAGCTAATCGCAGATTTGGGAATGCTTTCACCAGACTTAACTCCTTGCCTCTTGTTTTAATGAGGCCAAGTCTCTCTGTGGATATAGTGTATAAAATAACAATTGATATGTTATTGTAATTTTCTTCAAAGGATCTGTTTTTTTTCCTATTAAAGAGTTTTAGAGGAGTCAGCATCAGATAACTTCATAGGTTTTATGTGTGCTAAATGTGAAAACTCATTAACTTATATTAGTTAAATTTTTGGCAAACAGTAAATTAAGTAATCGAGAATGACATTCTAACAGCTTTTGCATTGGTCTTTTGCAGTTAGGTTGATTATTGACACTCATTGCCTCGTAATAATTTCTTTTAGTTGTCAGTAAATTCTAAAATAGTTTGGTAAGCATCCACAAAAAGTTCTTGGGAGAATATTGACAATGTGTGGCTTACTCTAGTAATCTTTGACGTGAGGTGGTCTGACTATACCATCTGATGTTTCTGGAGATTCTTCTGAAGTGCTGTGGTGAGCATTTACTGGGTTCATCCCAGTACCCAGAACTGTATGTGCATTATCATGTGGAACCTCAAGATTTTAGGGGCACCTAGGTGGCTCAGTAGTTGAGCGTCTGCCTTTGGCTCAGGTCGTGATCCCAGGATCCTGGGATCAAGTTCCACATCAGGCTACCTGCAGGGAGCCTGCCTCTCCCTCTACCTCTCTCTCTCTGCCTCTCATGAATAAATAAAATCTGTGGTTTTACCATGATTAGGATCATGCACTACACATATTCCATATATTTTTGTGTTTGCTATAACTATCAATGTTGGCAGTATTAAAAAATTGAAGTGAGCTCTTGTCATTCTAGGGCATATTCTGAACACTGTTTATTGCTAAACTTTTGAGTCCCTAATATCAGTTGATTTTTTTGTCATTTGTCTTTCTCTTAAGGAATAAATTACAACTCATTCAAAAGTATTCCAAATTATTTATGTAGTACTTCATACTGCTTCATTTCTTAGCCTCCGTGTACATTAGTAATTCTCTTTCCCTCTTTGGATGTTAATTTTGTTAACATTGTTGGATTTTCATTTGCTTAATTGCATATAAAACACTAATATTTGTCACCACTTGAAGAGTCTGTATTAGTTATGCCCTAAAACAAAAGTGTTACATGAGTTTCTTATGGCAGCAGTAGCATAATACCTTTGAAAAAATAACGACAATGCTGCATTTCTATTAGATTTGTTGTCTAAGGCTTGTCCACGTTTATGTTTTAGAGAAGCATGCCATGAAGGGAGTGGTGGTTGTATCCGTCCATCATTTGTCTGTCCATCAGACTTCTATTGAGTGCTTAACATGACCAATATTGTCCTAGTGAAATGCAGAGGTTAGTTTCTGGATACTCAAGGAGCATTGAGTCTTCCTCTCCTGACTGGAGATCATGTATTCCCAAAGTAGTAGGCAAAGATTTTGCTAGATGAGAATTTTTGCCTGTGTATGTGATCTGTTCCACCTCAGTTCATTTGCTCCATGAGTGCACTCATGTGTAAAGTTCTACTTCCTTTTACTTAAGTTTGCTTCTTCTTTATATTCACTCTCCTCAAATCTGCTAAATTATCATGTTGACAATAGGATTAATTTACCTTATTTGTAACTTTTTTACATCTTTCTGCGCCTTTAATACTTGCTTTTAAATTTTGATTTCCTGGACCTTAAAGCACCTATCTTTTTAATATGAACTATTTCCTTGATGTTGTGAACTATTTCTGTTTCTTAGTACATGTGTTCTATTAGAATATGATTCTCAAAAGTGCAGTATTTTGATGTTCATTATACCTCTATGGAGAACCTAATGTAATCAATCAGTAATTTTCTGAGTAGGTTTCTCATTGCAGTGTATTACAGTTGGCTCTAGTTTAGAGTGTAGCTTAGCCCCAAAACCAAAATGGTATTTCTAAAGCCCACACTATCCCCATTATTCAACATAAGAAAGGAACAATTTATGAATGAATTGAAGACTGACTTTCTTTCAAGCTCTTACTGGATAGTAGTGGAGTATGGCTAGGAGTTTCTCAGTATAGAAAGAGGAGGAAAAGAAACCTCCCTATACCTTGCTGTCTTTCTTACATTCACACACACACATATTTATATTTTACATGTTTACTAATTATGATATTCATGGTTTTTATTTATCACTGGGCCATTAGTATCTGGTAGATTCCTACTTCCTTTGTATACAGTACAATTTGTTAAAACAGTATATAGAGAGTAAGCCCCTAAAAAGAGGTTGGCTGGGCCTCTGATAATTTATTTATAATTAAATGTTTTTTTAAAAGATTTTATTTATTTTTAGAGACAGAGAGAGGCAGAGACATAGGCAGAGGGTGAAGCAATCTCCCTGTGGGGAGCCTGATGCAGGACTTGATCCCAGGACCTCAGGATCACGATCTGAGCCAAAGGCAGATGCTCAACCAGCTGAGCCACGTAGGCACTACTTTGAACTTATACTCAGTTCTCCTTACTTTGCCTTTTATGTTTGGTTGTGGTTTGGAAGGCATGGGGTGGGCGTTGTTGTTCCTTATCTTCAGAAGACACTTTTTAGGTTAGAACAAAATTAGAATAGCCTTGATATTTATGCGGCCTGAAATTTTTGACATCGATCCAAATCTTTTCTGTTTGAATTCTGGCATAAAACAAAATTAATAAAATGTAATATTAAAAAAAATCATCTTGAAAAAGTGATGTGTCCATAAAGGGAACTTATTATTAGAACTGAGTTATTTATTTATTTATTTATTTATTTATTTATTTATTTATTTATTTTCTCTGAGTTATTTGAATTTCTAGTTGTATAATAACAAAAACTTTACAAGGCAGGTGCATAGAATGAGATTGGAGCCACCTACTGGCTCATAAAGTAGTAATTTCTGTCCTAAAAAATATATTCTAAGCAACTACAGAAAGTTGAAGACAGTAGTAGTTGAAACAGAAGTTTCCACCCTAACATTGGTATGTTAAAGCTGTTTTAAAGAGTTTTGGAGATGTCTGGATGGCTTGGCAGTTGAACGTCTGCCTTCAGCTCGGGGAGTGATCCTGGGGTCCTGGGATCGAGTTCCGCATTGGGCTCCCCATAGGGAGCCTGCTTCTCTCTCTGCCTAGGTCTCTGCCTCTCTCTGTGTGTCTCTCATGAATAAATAAATAAAATCTTTTTTATTTTATGTAGCTTATGCTTTGGAAGGTTTCTGTATAAACTGAGGGTTTCTGATGTATAGATGTATCAGCTAATATTAGAAACCATTTATTAGAAAGTAATGTACTTATTGGACCAAATTTCTTAGCTTTTATATCCTGAGTTCTTGTCTTAGTGTGAGTTTTTGTTTGTTTTTTTAAACATCTAACCCTGTGAAATTCTTCACAGAACTCAGTGCTTCTGACTCCAATAAATGAAGTCAATTCTATATCATAAATAATTATAAATAGATGTTAATGTATAATAAATGAGCATCACTTGATACCTTACAGCATTTCTGCATTTTTCCTTGTCTGCTGGATTTGGATAGTTTCTCTTTGGTTTTACATTTCTCCTCTTTTAGATTTTAATATGTTATTATAAGACCCAGGAAACAGTAAAAACATCTGTAGTTGGCCAAAGGCCTGGGCTTTGGCTGATACTTTGTATTGCAGGTCTCCTGTCTAGGTGTTGTAAGCTGCCCTGTGAGGGCTACTGGGGCTATTTACACTTCCAGTGAATTCGTTTTTAATCAGTGATGAGATTAGAATCATTTAAACTCATAAAAATTCTAAGTTCTGGGTTTAGATAGAGTCTGAATTTTTCAATTCTGGTAATTTGCCTCCATGTTATGACTCACGCTTTTCTTTGTGCCTGTCTTAAATTGATGAGATAAAGCCTTGCTCGTATGTTTCAGAAAATCTCACACGTTTTCTCGAGATACCATTCTTGTGGAACCAACTATGATGTCATATGACCTTTTTGTGTCAGATATCTAGATATTTATTCCCACCTCACGAGAGTAAGGCAGTAAGATTTCTAGATGTGCATTATTGCACCCAGCTATCCAGGGATTCACAAATCAATTTAAATCTCTCATTTTCATTTTCTTAATCTACATAATACTATAGTGGGATAGATTATTTCTTCGGTTCTCATTCACTATAATTTTTCCTATGGATCTGTGTTGATTCTGTGAAGATAAACAATGGTTTATTAATCATCTTTATATTATTGCTGTTTCTGTTTGCCTTTTTCATTTCATTTCTTTTTGCTGGAACGATTATATCTTCATCTCTAAAAACAGGAAGGTGATTTCCCATTGTTAAAATGCAGTATTTAGCAATAAGATACCAAGCTCTCTTACCCCTTTGCCAGCATAGGTTTTTATTCCTCCAGAGTATTAGTTAAACATTATCAGTTACTTACAATGTAGCAGACTGGTGCCATGCACTAGAAATAGTAATGCATGAAACATAATTCCTGTCCTTGGGGAACATTCAGTATAGTGATTTGTGTGCGTGTGTGTATCTGCATGTGTGTACGTGTGTGTGTGTGTGTGTGCGTGGTGACAATCTAATCTCCTCACCCCTGATAATATCCCTGTAGGTTCTATCATATTCTAACATCCCTTTTCAAGGAGTATTAGCCTGAGGCAAGTCAACTTCTTTATGCCCTCACTTGGTGACTGTAGTAAATTTCAATGTTCTCTTCAGGTCAGAAAAGTACATGTCAACCATTTTGTAAAGATGACATATACATCTTTTAGGGCATAATATATTTCTGAATGATGAGGAATTAATTTTTTCATTGGTCACTACCTTGTAGGACAGTAGTCATAAATGAATGAAGCCCAGGTTGAGCTTGACACATTTAGAGAGACCTTGAAGGTAAAGAAGAACCTTTAAATCTACTGAGAACGGTTCTTAGGATAATTTAGGACTCAGTATGGGTGTTTGGTATCCTTGAAAACTCTTTGAATGGCAACTTTATATACTGGATTATATTTAACTTCCCCTTACTCAGCTGTTTATGAGAGACCACGAATTGTTAAGTTCGTGAATTAAGAAGTCTCAAGTCCCATTGCACTCTGGTTTTACATGCCTTTGCCTTTGTAAGACATTGGAGGAAAAGGTGTCATTTCAGAAATATTGTTTCTCTCACTGTCTTGGTTCACGAGTGCCAACAAGCTGGCACTTTTGTGGCTTCATATTTATAAATATATTCCTGGCTTTTCACTAGGTAAGGTATCTAGTGTAGAAGAGGCAGAGACCATATAAATTTGCTTCATTATGTCTAAAAGATAATTCAAGAGACATATTTATGCAGGTATAGCTCTTCATGCCTCTTTTTACAGTGGGTAAGAAAGGTGCTATAAAGGAATTTTATAGAACAGCTGACTTGATTTTACTTAAAATATAGTTTTATCATTAGTTCAATATTAATATGAGTTTTTCCGGTTATGTAGGTAAACTTAGGTCTACTTAAAGAGGTTCAAACTTTTTTTAGAAATAGCTTTACTTTTAACTTCAGGTAGTTTTACTGTGAATATATTTTATAATACTTGTATCAGAGTCCTTATGTTAATTTCAAATGTCATCCCAGCAGTGATTCTTAAAGACCATTAATGTAGTGTAAATCTGCACTTTTGTTGAGTAAAGTGATTGTCATAATCAGACCATTATTGTGATATTCTAACCATTTCTGAGATGTCTTGTTATGTGAAATAAAAAAGATAATGATAATGATACTAATGATCAGGGTATAATATAAGCATAATAGGCTATGTCTATTGATACCTTATCTTTACTTTTATAGTGTTTTATCTTGTAAGGCTGTCATCATTATGTATTCTTACCTTTTCTCTTACTTTAAACACATAGGGATGTGAGATTATTTCAACGCCTGACCAAGACCATACTGACTTTACCAAGTGCCTTGAATTGCTCCAAAAAAAAATAGAAGAAAAAGACCTACAGGTAAGATCTACATCTTTTTTGGTGGTTAAGAGTCTTAGTGCCAAGGATGTAAAAGATCCTGCTTCAAGTTTTTACTCATTTGAAGTGATTAGTTATTCTAGTGCCAATGTTTTGGCTGTCAGATTTTTCCCATATGTTGCATAAATCTGTACTTAGCTGCCAAGTATTACTGTTTGCACTTAAATCAAAAGTCAGAGATCTAAATACCTTATAATGATGAAGTCACAAAATGGATGAAGCGGACTTTGATAAAGCAGTAAAACTGGCATCTCATTCTTGGCCTGCAATGAGTAGCTACTTTTCATTTCTCATTCTTCATTTCCATGTAGACCTATGTGTGTTTTCTCTTTATATGTTTTCTCTTTTTAAATTCTGTATGGGCAGGTAAAACAAGAAAATATGGCCTATATTTGGCCCATGAGTTATCATTATAAACTCATACAAACAAACAAAACAGTCAACTTTTTAAGTCCAGGAGGAATCTGCTACTTGCATCTGTAGATTCTTTAAAGTATTCCTTAATGATTTTCACCTAGCGTTCAAGCATTTAATAATTAATTAGCTAAAATGCAAGCTTATATTTTATTACATTTTATAATCCTTTTTGATTATAAGAACAAAAGAATAAAATATGTAGTATTTTTTATTATGACATAAAATATTTTTTAAGTCAATGTTTAGTGACGATCAACAAAATAAACCTGAATCATTGAATGGCAGTTGACTATCCTTTTACTGACAGGGGCTGGAGAGTAAGCTGAGGTGCATAATCAAATGTGTAATTTTTAAACTAAGAAAAGTAGCAAATACCTTTATATATTAAAATGCTTTTTGATAGTACAAGTAACAAGAAATGCATTTCAACCTGGCCTCAATAGTCAGGCGAGATAAGGTAGTCTTATATACAGCTCAGTCAGATGTCCTGTCTGTTTCTTTTTCTGTCTTCACTCTGTGTTGTAGACTTTATCTCTGGTCTGGCTCCCCTGACTGCCTTCAGTGACCACTGTAGCAGCATTTTACCCCTTCACATGTAGGGGATTAAAGGAGCAGGGCAACACTTCCCATCATCATCATCAAACTTAAGTCCTGATATCCCTCTGTTAGGCTACTCTTGGTTTTGGCAACAGAGGATGAGAGTAACCTGATTATAGCAGGGGTTCAGATCCATCCGCAGGTCTCGTAAAGATTACATGACTAAGACATGGGGGGCAGGACAAGATAGATGTTGGAGAGGCACTTCAAGAAAAACTTACTCCCTCACAAAAGTTTTTCAAAGATTTCTTTTGGCATCTATTTACTAAGTTGAGATAGTAGATCATTTTCTCTCTTTGAAGACAAGCCTTGTTAATTATCCTAATTGACAAGTAGCACATTGTACAAACTGAACAAAAGTAATTGAGTGAACATTTCCCATCTCTGTTGTAGCTTGAACTATACCAAATGTATTGTGCTATTTCCAGAAATAAATTGCTATAATTAAATATTTGTTTAACGAAAACAGAACACAGCCCATTGAGAGTTACCTGCTTCATCCAGACATAGCTGATTTTGAGTTTCTTAGAAAAGAAATTATAAAATCTTCACAACTTGTGTTTCAGTTTTCCCAGCATCAACGCTGCAATTATTGGAAGCTGGGAATGCAATTATGTGTGTCAAATTGATAGTATCTGTAATACAGTATTTGGTCATTAAGTCTGAAAATAAAGAATCCTATCTCAAGCTCAACACTGAAATTCAGAGAGAGCCTCAGACTGGGGTAAGAGGGTAATCAAGTATGTATGATCTGTGAAACAAATCTGGTAAGGTCGTGGATGATCCAGTAGGGAGGACAGAATCAAGACCTGTTAGAGCAATCCTGCATTGAGCAGAAAGGACCAAACCCTCCTAGTCCCACTGTGCTTAATCAGGGCTGGAAGCTCTCAGGGAAGGGGGTGGCCTTGGTGGCCCACTGCACTGCATCTGAGAGTTCCAGTGGGCCATGACAGCCAGCGGCCCCCCTCACAGCCCTAATGAGTTCTTTCTGGGGAAGGGGGGCGGTGTAGGTTAGAAGGAGCAGTGCACTTCCACGGCTGCCGCAGGCCCCCAGCATGATTTAGACCCAACACATTCTCCAGCCTCATCTTGCACTACTTTTTCTCCTTGTTCATAAAGTATGACCTATTCCCTCTTCTTCTCTGCCTTGAGGTGTTGCCTCCTCTGCCTAGAATATTTTTGCACATCGCTTGAATATTTTTTGAATTTTTTCCTTCTCTTCTCCTATACCACAATGGCAGACTAGGTGATGTCATTAGGAGGACTTCTCTTCCCCATCTCTCCATGTTAGGTTCTGCTGCTCTGTGTGTCAGTACCCCTTTCATTCTCCTTCAAGGCAGTCTTAACACTTCCAGTAAATTTGTTGGTTATTTCTGTTTACGTGAAGCCTTTCTTCCCAGCCTGACCATACAGCTCACAAAGCTGGGCTGTTCACAACTGTACAGCAGCACCTTGCATGTAAAGGGTGCTTTGTGAATGTTGAGTCTCTGTTGTGTGCTGTGCGAGTGCCCAGGGGAGTTGAACACAACACAGTAGGGGGAAGGCTTCTTAGAGAAGGATTGGATGGCAGAGGGAAGAAGAGTGTTCAAGGATGGATGCCTTGGTGTACACGGAGGATGGATAGCTCTTCAGCGAACCAATGGCAAGGAGTTTGAAGAGCATTAAGATGGACGACAATGTGATTAGTTTGCTGTTTTAAAAAGCATAGTTGGGTAAACTGAAGGCTCCATTTTTCACAATGAAAACCTTTAATATAACCTTCAGGTTATAGTAAATTTGATGGAGTATCTTTGAGCTTCCACTCGACTTGACATTTAACCTGGAGGTACATCGTTTCATCTGATCTAATGTAATAGCAAGAGAAAAGCAAGAAGAGAAAGATTAGCAAGGAAAATAATTAAAAGATGCCCCTCCACATATCCTCCTATGCCCAAGTGAGATCATCATGAAGACTATTAAAAATTGAAATGCACGTGAACTATATAAAAAGATCCTTTATACTTCTCTACCTAATAAGTACCATCAAATTATCATACATTTCTGTTTTTCTACTTATTAAATTATAAATATGAATTTGTCATCTGTGTCTATATTTTATAGCAAGCTCTTGTTAATTACTAGCATTTACTTTAAAATATTAATTGCAAATAAAAGTAAAGTAATATCTAATATGTTAAAAAACTGTACTATGTAACATCGTAGAACTTTATAGAATTTGAATTAGCCTGTCCTTACCCTAAAGGAGCTTACTACCTAGAACATGTGATTAACTTTGAAAAATTTGCCTAAATCACCACATTTATTTATTTACTTATCTATTTTAAACCTGCTCACCCTCAACTTTTATTCTTTTGCAAAAGGGTTCACTGATACATGTGACTTTTTAATGCTTTGCTTTCATGTTACCACATTGTTTATCTGTAACTGAGTCATGAATAATACATTTTCAAGATGCCATCTGATATGACTGGATCTTCAAAGAGCACATATATTTTCTGATGTCATGATGCATGCTTGAGATCTAAACCTTTGAATTCAGTGGAAAACATTAAAAGCTATTGCTCCAACTTTCTAAAAATGTAAGATGCATGTTGTTTAGGAAGAAGCAGAAACAAATCCAGATTATAAGGCCCTTAGAATAACAGGCCTCCTAAAATACAGTTTAAGATATTTCCTACTATAATTTGATACCAGAATCATTACTTCAGTCTCTGAGGTTTTTAAACACAGATTTAATATGAGACAAAATTTGGGTGGAAAAGCTGTCATTAATTTCATTCACACTGTACGTGGTGTTGATTTAAACACATACTAGTTTTGGGATCCCTGGGTGGCTCAGCAGTTAAGTGTCTGCCTTCGGCTCAGGTTGTGATCCTGGAGTCCCAGGATTAAGTCCTGCATCACACTCCCTGCATGGAGCCTGCTTCTCCCTCTGCCTCTGTCTCTGCCTCTCTCTCTCTGTGTCTCTCATGAATAAATAAATAAAAATCTTTAAAAAAAAACAATGAACACATACTAGTTTTATTTGCCAAAACTTGAATGCATTTTATCCCCCTTGTACCATGTTATTTTTTAAATCAATTTTTCAATCAAATAATGCAGGATGCTGAAAAAGTACTGTATGAATAAGAGCAAATGCCTAAATTTTATACACACACAGATATTAATAACTACAAATCAAATACTACATAAAGACTATGGGATTATTACATATTAAGTTCTTTTTTATACAATTTTAATAGCCTGAGCAAATATTGAATTGTGATTTGTATGTATTAGAATAGTTTTTATGCATTTATATCTGAATTGGGGTTCTTGATTATTGACTTTAGGTAAGGAATATTAGATAGTCTTTTTTTTTCTTTTTTTATAAAGATTTTATTTGTTCATGAGAGACACAGAGAGAGAGGCAGAAACATCGGCAGAGGGAGAAGCTGGCTCCCTGCAGGGAGCCTCATTCAGGACTCCATCCCAGGATCCCAGGATCTTGACCTGAGCCAAAGGCAGACGTTCAACCACTGAGCCACCTAGACGTCCTAGATAGTCTTTCTATTTAATTCCTACATGGTATTTCTCAGATAGATACACTATGTTTAGATATCTGCAGATACTATGAGTTTTAGAATATTTATGTCTACTAATTATCAGTATTGGGTTAGGTGTACATTATTGTTTTGTAATGGACTAATGGCTTTGTTATATGTCCATACTAAATAACTGTTGCTCCTCACTTAAAAGGAATTTAAGACTTTATCTGATTGGAATAATTATTCATAGCACTATAATAAGCTCTGACTCAGAGGGTTGCGCGAAGAATGGTGATAGTGCTCTGAGAAGTGTCTTCTGAGGGTCTCCACTGTCCTTAGTACAGTCTACTCTAATGGGCCAGGATCTTCAGCAAGATTTCAATCTCATTTAAAGCACAATTTAATAAATCTGTTGTGTGTGTCAGTGTATATTCTGGAAAGAGATGAGAACTAAATTCACAGTAGAGATACTTGGCAAATACCACCTCAGTCAAGTAATCAAACATCAGTCTCATTACTTCACGTGTCCTCCTTAATGACCATCACCCAGTTATGGAAGACTGATGATCACTGAACTCTACCTCTGAAACTAATAATACATTGTATGTTAATTAATTAAATTTACTTTAAAAAAAGAATACATGCCATTTTTCAGATATCAGATTGCCAAATATTTAAAGTTAGATAAAATGAGTGTAGGTGAGGGTACAGAGAAGGATAAATTCTCATTTATTCTTGGTAGTATTAAAATAAATTTGGTAGTATTTCTCAATTTTATTTTTTATTTTTTTAAAGCTTTTAATTATTTATTTATTCATGAGACACACAGAGAGGCAGAGACACAGGAAGAGACAGAGGGAGAAGTAGGCTCCATGCAGGGAGCCCAATGTGGGACTCGATCTCGGGTCTCCTGAATCACACTGTGGGTTAAAGTTGGCGCTACACCACTGGGCCACCCGGGTTGCCCGTATTTCTCAATTTTAAATGCTTATATCTTTGTTTCAGCAATTCAACATCTAGAAATTTATCCTGCAGTTTACAAAGATAAATGTAAATGGATATTTATAGTTGCATTATTTGTCATAAATAAAAAACTGTCAATAGGGGACTGGTTAAATTATGGTAAGTCTCATTTGGTGATATTTACAGAGGAAATAATATGTATAGGATCTACTTCAAAATAATCATGGGATTTACTTCAAAATAAACATGTTGACTAGGGGAGTAAGGAGAAAGTATAGATAAAACACGATTGACCGTGTATTTTATAATTTTTATGAAACTGGTGATGGGTATAAGTGATTCATCATACTCTTCTCCTTATTTTTGCATATGTTTGAAATTTGCCATAATAAAAATATACAAAACTAAATAAAAGAAAAAAGTAAGTGATGAAATAATGTCAGCAATAATTCCTGTTTATAGCACATGCCCTTCAAGATAACGTAAAGGGTGCTAAGGGCACTTGTGAAATTCTTCCCTAAAACCTATAATCCCAGTTTCATCTTTGAAAAGAAATCCAAGGAAGTCAGAATGAATATTACTCTGCCAAATACCTGACCAGTATTTTCAAGGTCATGGAAAACAAGGAAAGATGGAAAAACTGTCACAGACCAGAGGAGCTGAAAGAGACATGAAAACTAAATGCAGTGTGGCATTCTATTTGTCCCTGAACTGGAGCAGGGTATTAGTGGAAAACTGGCAAAATGCGAACAAAGCCTGGAGTTCAATTACTAGTAGTACGTTGGTATCAGTCTTAGGTGGAACAGATGTACTGTGGTTATAGGAGATGTTAGCACTGGCTGAGACCGGGGGAAGGGTACAATTCCTGTACTATTTTTGTGACTTTTCACTAAATCTAAGATTATTCCAAATTAAGAGGTTTACTTGAAAAAGAGATGCTTACTGTTTCAAATATGCTATTAACTATCAGGTGGTATAATCTTTTTGTGACATGACTCAGTGTTACAGAATAAAAAGGCAAGTACTTATTGACACCTAGGCAAATCTGAAATACCTTTTTATGAATTCTTTCACCTTTAAAGTGTTTCCTCAAAAAATCTCAACCTGTGAGTCTCTATTGCATATTTTGGAAACTGTTTTATCTGAAAACTAAACCTGCTTGAAACTTTGCTGGAAACTTGATAATTTTTAAACTGTGGTAACAGCCCAGGTCCGCAAACTGCCCAGTTTCCCAAGACATCAGAGAGTGGTAGGACTTGATCAAAGAGAACTGGCATTCTATATAATTTTTTCAGGGTTGGCTCCGGAAGGAGTAATCCTGCTCATTCCTGCCCTGCCTCTTTACCTGTCAAAATCCTGTCATCTCCATCAACACCTTCGTTTTCACCTGTTTTTCTTAGGGGGATATCCTGTCACACTTCTATGCCATTGACTCTCTCATTTATACTTCCTGTCCGGAATGCCAAAGCCTATTTCTTTTCTTTTTTTTTTTTTTTTAATTTATTTACGATAGTCACAGAGAGAGAGAGAGAGAGAGGCAGAGACATAGGCAGAGGGAGAAGCAGGCTCCATGCACCGGGAGCCCGATGTGGGATTCGATCCCGGGCCTCCAGGATCGCGCCCTGGGCCAAAGGCAGGCGCCAAACCGCTGCGCCACCCAGGGATCCCCCCAAAGCCTATTTCTAACCTAACTGGAGGGCCATAAGAATTTCATTTCAGTGTCTAAAACACAATTCATCATCTTTCACACAGAATCCCATTTTCTCTTTATTTTCCATCTCATGCACTGGCACTACCATCCATCCACGTGGCAGAAACCTAAGAGTAGCCTTATATTTTGCTATACCATCCCTTACCACTTGGTCACAACTCCTTTAATTCTGTAGGTATCTCTTGTGCCCACTTTATCCTTTCTAGTCTTACTGCTACTAGGTTATTTCAGACCATTATCATTTCTCAGTTGGGTTATTTTATGAGCTTCTATTTGTCCTCATGTTAGTTTCCATTGCATTGTGGGTTTTTTTTTTTAAAGATTTTATTTATTTATTTATTCATGAGAGACAGAGACAGAGACACAGGCAGAGGGAGAAGCAGGCCCCATGAAGGGAGCCCGACGTGGGACTCGATCCTGGGTCTCCAGGATCACGCCCTGGGCCAAGGGTAGGCGCTACAACGCTAAGCCACCCAGGGATCCCTGTATTGTGGGTTTTTTGTTTGTTTCAAATTTTTATTTAAATTCTAGTTAGTTAACATTATAGTATAGTATTAGTTTCAGGTATAAAATTGAATGATTCATCACTTAAATATAACACTACTGCTCATCACAAATGCCCTCCTTAATCCCCATCACCTTTTTAACACCTGCCTGACCCACCTCCCCTCCAGCAACCCTCAGTTTGTTTCCTATAGCTGAGTCTCTTATGATTTGCCTCCTTATCTATTTTTTTTACTTACTTCCCCTATATTCATCTCTTTCATTTCTTAAATTCCACATGAGTGAAATCATATGGTATTTGCCTTTCTCTGACTTATTTCACCTACCATAATACATTCTAGCTCTCTCCATGTCCTTGCAAATGGCATGATTTCATTCTTTTTGATGGCTGAGTAATATTCCTCCTGTATATATGCATATATTTATACATGTGTATATATATATACATGCACACATACATACACACACACACCACATCTTCTGTATCCATTCATCAGCCAGTGGACATTTAGGCTCTCTCCATAGTTGGGCTATTGTTGATAATGCTGCTATAAACATTGGGGTGTGTATGCCCCTTTGAATCTGTATTTTTGTATTCTTCAGATAAATATCTAATAGTGCAATTGCCAGAACTGTTTTTAACTTTTTTGGGGAAGCTCCAGAGTGGCCATAACAGTTTGTATTCCCACAAACAGTGTAAGAGGGTTCCCCTTTCTCCACATCCTTGCCAATGTCTGTTGTTTTCCTGAGTTGTTCATTTTAGCCATTCTGACAGGTGTGAGGTGATATCTCATCGTGGTTTGGATTTGTTTTTCCCTGACAATGAGTGATGTTGAGCATTTTTCCATATGTCTATTAGCTATTTGTATGTCTTCTTTGGAAAAATGTCTATTCATGTCTTCTACCCATTTCTTAACTGGATTATTTGTTTTTTGGGTGTTGAGTTTGAGAAGTTCTTCATAGATTTCAGATACTAATCCTTTATTAGATGTGTCATTTACAAATATCTTCTCCCATTCTATAGGTTGTCTTTTAGTCTTGTTGATTGTTTCCTTCACTGTGCAAAAGAAAAGAAGCCTTTTATCTTGATGAAGTCCCAATAATTCATTTTTGCTTTTATTTCCCTTGCCTTCCACCATGTGTCTAGTAAGAAGTTGGTATGGCTGAGGTCAAAGACGTTGCTGCCTGTGTTCTCCTCTAGGATTTTGATGGTTTCCTGTCTTACATTTAGGTCTTTCATCCATTTTGAATTTATTTTTGTGTATGGTGTAAGAAAGTGGTCCCGTTTCAAGTTTCTGCATATGGCTGTCCAGTTTTCCCAACACCACTGCAGTGCATTGTAATTAGATGTCAGATGTTCAAAGTCTGGGCCTGGCACTCTTTTTAGCTGTGTGTTGACAGAAAGAGAAATAGGTAATAGAAAGCTGTTTAAGTTTTTTAAGCCTCAGCTTTCTCATCTGCAAAATCAGAATAATAACTTACTTATATCAGCAGGTACAGAGACAAAGCACTTCATTGTCTGCCACATATAAAATCCTTAATAAAAATTTAATAGTATTAATAGTCATATATTGTATACTTTAGGTCTTGTGATCTGCAACATATTTTATAAAATGTATTTATATATTTACATAACATTGTATTTTGTAAATTATAAAAGATGTATAATTTATATATAATTGTTAGTATTTCACAAAATATATTACGATATAAATATATTGTGCTCTCTTGATTTTATAATATAATTTTAGAATTAGACAGTGTTTTAAGAAATCTTATAAACTAGTTACAGTTTATAGCCCAGGTTATATGGACTTACCTTAACATTGGTTGTTTCAGACATATTCTGATTCCACAAGAACTGTCTTAATGTTAGAAACTTGAAATAAATGGGGAACTCTTTACACATTGAAATGTTTCTCAGGGGATGTCTTCAGCCTTCCTCCTTCCCAGGGAACTGGTGAGAATGGTAACTGTGTGTTTAGTACTAGCATTCAGTAGGGAGGTGAGTTACACAACCCAGCTAATCATTGTTTACTCCTTGACTTGGTGCGGAGAGAAAATGGGACATGTACTCTGACTTCTTTAATCCTGCCATAGCCATGGTGTGCCTTATACTCACTAAGGGTTGTATTTACAATTTAGAGTTGCAACAGCAGACTTCCTCCCTTTAGACATACTATGGAAGCTACTGAGGATATTCCTCTAATTGTTTTAACAAACTTTTGCATGGTACCTATCTTGGTCGTTATACTTGGTTGGATGACTGACCTCATGGCTCCGACCCTCCAGTCTAATAGAGGACACAGATGTACATGTAACCATAGAATAACTCAGGCTACAATTATTGCTGTACCGTGCCTCTGCAGGAAAGATTCACCTTTTTTATAGTGAATTGTTTGTAGACCCCTTCTCTGTTTCACCCTTTAGCTTTTCATTGGAGAAAATAGAATAATATAATTATTTTTCTAATGAAATTGGGGCTCATATCCATGTGGCCTTCCATGATCTCCCTTTTTAAATAACACCCCTCATCCCGCATCCTCTCCCATCACTTGACTCAGTCTTTATCACCTTGTCTGCTGGGTCTTCTCCATCACACCTGTCACCATCTAACATATATATTTAGGAAATTTATTTCTATTACATCTTCACACTGCAATGTAAATTTCATATGGGCAGGTAACTGTACATGTTTATTCTCTGCTACATTCCCAGGACAACACCTGGCACATAGTGGGCACTCCATATGTATTTATTGAATGAATAAATGAATGCGTACATAGATGGAAGAATTTTTTTTTTAGCAAGGCTTTTTTTTTTATCAAATGTTGGTAAATTGTATTAATCTACTTTAACAAGGTGTAACCTGCTCCAGCTATTGGCCCATAATAATTGAAAATTTTTTTTGGCTTTGGCAGCATATGGAGCTATTATTCAATCATTTATACTTTTAGTATACTTTTTCTCTTCATCTTATGGATGGGGAGGACATATGTGTTGTGTGTGATTAAAAATGGTACGTGTAATGCCTTCTTTTCATTTTATTAATTGGTCTTTTGTAATTTCTGAAAACTGCAACTTTTTCCCAGTTCTAAGTTACTTGCAAAAGTTGAGAGCTAAAAAATGAAAATACGTAGAGATTGTCTCATAAGCCACTGCCATTGAGAACTTGACAAGAATAAATCTTGCCAACTTCCTTAAAGTAATACTGAAAGTAATACCATTCAATTCCAACATCTGCTGGATAGCTGAGGCCTTGTAAGACTTATAGGACAGCTTTCTCTACTTTCTTGCCTCTGCCTGTCTGCCTCAAAGCAATGTTGTAAACTTAAATCAATAATTTTTATGAATTTCTAGGAAGAAACACATGTATACTTATAGTAGACATATTCAGCTATACTTAAGTATGTCTACACAAAACACCTCTTGTTTTTTAGTATATAACCAGCATTGTTCTCTTTTTCAAGTGCCAGAGTGACTACTTACATATTCAGGTTCTGGAACAGATGCTGTGCAAGTTAAGTATCAGACAAGGAAGGAAGCAAGGAGAAGGAAAGTATTCTGGGCATTGAGTGAACAAGCAGGCTGTTTCCTAGATCATTTTGGAGAAGCCTTCAAAAGAGAAATTCACATCTCTGTTTTTCCTTCTTCTTAGAGACCAGCAATCTTTTTTATAGTGCTGTGTAACAAGAGAAAATAGATACACCCAGTGCTTTGAAGTGACTCGGGAGCTGTTGCTACGGATATAAAAAGCTTACTGCCTCAGCGACTGTGGCAGCCTAATCCATCCCTGCCAGAGGAGAAGCGTGCTTTTATAGGCCCCGGGACAAGGGTTAAGTTTATCTGCTTACCAGGAATCTCAGTTGGATGACTCACTTGCCAGATAAAATTTCTTATTAATGCAGAGAATTGCAGATATGGTTGGTGTGATGCTCTTCTGCAGAAGACATGCTGACCTTACGTGAAAAGGACTATTTTATTTTGAATTACTGCATTGTGAAGGTGCAGAAACTGCAGACAAGAGGAGGAAACTCTGTCTTGGGGTCTTCTGTAAGAATAATGCACATATAGTGGAATATCCTGAGAGTACACAATAGATTAAAAAATTTCTCCTTATTCTGCAGCCCTTAGCAAGACATATGTGGCCATACCCTAGCCATGAGTGTGATTGTCCACAGTAGTAATAACAACTGTATCTGTGGGGTGCCTGGGTGGCTCAGTTAGTTAAACATCTGCCTTCAACTCAGTTCATGATCATGGTGTCCTGGGTCGAGCCCCACGTTGGGCTCCCTGCTCAGCAGGGAGTCTGCTTCTCTCTTTGCCCCTCCCCTGGCTTGTGTTCTCTCCCTCTCTCTCAAATAAATAAATAAAATCTTTTTAAAAATTTTAAGAAAATAACTATTTGTAAGAAATGATTTGTGTACAGTTTAAGTCATGACTGAAGAACTAAAAGGTTGTTACTGCTTATTATGGGGATGTACATATCAGATCAATTTATTTTCAGTGGTAGTTAATTAAGTAATCAGAAGAGAAATATACATAGAAATACATTCTTCTTGGGGCACTTGGGTGGCTCAGTGGTTGAGCATCTGCCTTTGGCTCAGGTCATGTTCCCAGGGTCCCGGGATTGAGTCTTGCATCAGGCTCCTTGCAGGGAACCTGCTTCTCCCTCTGCCTAGGTCTCTGCCTCTCTGTGTGTCTCTCATAAATAAATAAATCTTAAAAAAAAAAAAAAAAGGAATACATTCTTCTTTGTGTTAGATGATGAGTATAAGTATCTCAGAAAGTCCCATTTAAATCAGAGGAGAAGATGAAATTTGCATAGTATTCACTTTCCATTCTTCTATTAGTAGCCAGAAGTAGAAAACGTCGTTCTGTTTCCATGACCGTCTGCTTTCCCAGAGCAGTTCTGCTTAGCATTCCACGGTCACCATGTTGGTCCGTAAGAGCAAGTGGCATACTAAAATCCAGATGCCTAGAGTAGATGGCCAGTGATTGCAGCTCCTTTTCTGGATCCACGATGTACCTTCCCCTCACCATGTATGTGAATTTATGTCATTTCCAATATGAACAACTGGATCGAGATATTTTGAAACATATTAGGAAAGGGGGAGTATCTGAATTCAAAGTACACTGATTGCATGCTAATTCTGTCTCCTCATCTATTTCTACTCAAGATTTTAGATGCTTATAAAATAGACCCTAAATATTCTGATTTTTAAAGCATCCCTATAAATAATTTCAGAAAGAGGAAGTTATTATTGAACAAACATTTTATCCCAAATTACATTCAGTTTACTATGATGCTCTTGGATGTGGAACACGTTTTGCAAAATAGTAAATAATAGCATTGCTTATAGCATTAAGGTGAACTGGAGGATGATGAGGTGATCAGCTATTTTGTGTGCATGTGTTAGGTAAAGCACACTTACATTGCAAAAAAAAAATAAGCTTTAAGTAATTAATGTCACTGCAGTAACAGTTTTAACATTCTCATTTGGTATTATAAAATGGTCGAATGCATATCTAGAAACCAGAGTGCTAATGACCAAGTGCAAAATTTGCAATCAAAATGTTCTCTATTCTCCCAAAAGGTGGAAAGGGGATAATTAACATAAACTATTTATATTGCTCCAGATTGCAAAACCTAAGGATTGCGCTACAGCAAGTCTGATAGCCACCTATTATAAACTGGTCAATAAAAAATGAAGAGTTTTATACCACTAAACTTTGGGAAAATAACGCACTCAAAGTACTGCAAATAGCTAAATCCAATTCATCTAGACAAGGAAACCAAGAGTATCATTTATCACTTTGGACAAGAATATGCAGCGAAGACTTTCTTTATGGTCGAAGCAAAGCAAGAAATACTGTTGTATAAAAATGAATCCCGGTGATGCAAGAGAGGATAATTGGTATTAAGAAATGATCTGCCAGTGCAGAAATACTCATCGTCAGGGAACAAAGCATTTCTTACCAAAGTCCATCTGTTTGCAGAAAGGTTTGGACAATTATCTGTCTCTTCTCACCTTGCTCAGTAGGTGGAAATGACTAAAGAAAGTAGGTACAGTTTCATGTCCCAGATTCCACAGAAGGGGAAGAATGACAGCTTAGTGCTCTTTCAGATATTCAGCTTCCTTAGGGAAACACGTATGTTCGAGAATTCTTAGCCAGAGTGAAAAGTATCTGGTCTGTGTTGAACAGGAGGCTCCAGAATGCAGAATGGAATTTTTTCATTCATCTACCGAGCAATCATTTAGCTTCTGTGGACAAAATTTGTATAATGCAAATTGTAACAGCCTTTCAAACTGTACTTCCAAATAGCTGATTGTTTCTGAATATGGTATAAATTATCTTTTTTTTTTTTTTATTTTACACCAAATACTAGCTGTGTTGAAGATGCTATGTGAGGCATTCTAGCTGTTCTAAAACACAAGTAATACAGTTTTCCATTTCTCAGGACCCCCATAATTCAAAAAGAATATCTTTGTGAATATCTTTTCTGTAGAAATATCTTCGTATCCTGAGAATGTGAGGGGTTTGGAGACCATAATTACCTCCAGTAGATTTATAATATCCATGTACTTATTTATATAAACCGTGACTTTATGTAATTTTACTTACTCATAAATATATTCCTGAGTCTTCAAAGAGTTTAATTTTCAGCAGAGATAATAGAGTAAAATCATGCAAAAAAAATCCATTAGTGTGTTTATTTATTCTATCCAACTGTCCTTGGCACTCACTTCCTGATACTGAGAAATGTGAACACATGTAAATTAGTTCTTGCCATCCCTTGGTGTTTTTACTTGGGAAGGAAAAAGACCATGTTTCCACATTTTTGTATATATCAGTGTTGTATTGTTTATACGGAAAAGATGTCTCATTCCCAGGGATCTCATTGATATGGCTTGAACTTATAGTCCAATTGATCAAGGGAATATTAGTACTCAGGACAAATCTGTGAGGGAAGACAGAACTACTACTAAAAAAAATTCAAAGCTTTGTCCCGGGTCAACCAAAAAAGCATTGCATTATTCTAGGAATGAATGCACTCATCCTGTACTCTCTCATGACCAGGGTACCTGACATTAAAGTGCTTCAGGCATTCTTAATGGCAGTCAGAAAGTAAACCAAGAAAAATTCAAACAGCGTATGCAGGAAGAGCTCTGAGGATGAGAACTGTTCACAGCCATCGTCATTGTTAGATTGTTTGTGGTCAACATATGAAGAATCTTTATTTTCTAGACAAGGAATTTAAATTTTGATATACAGGTGATGGCAATCCACTAAAGAATTTAGAATGGAAAGCCACAGAGTCATTTTGAAAAACAGCATAATGGTTGTATGCAAGCTGAATCAAAGGACAAAAATTACAGTGACACAAATGAAAGAATCGATTGCAGGATGCTTTGAAGAATAACTCTTTAGTCATTTTCCCCATTAAGATTTTGAGAAAAGAATAGAGACCATAAAATAAAGTCCATACTTGTTAATGATTTGGTCTTGTTTGCCAGAGAGTTACAGCATGAAAACTAACTGTTGAGCTTACCATTCAGCTGACAAAAGTCCTTTATGTGTACCCAAGTACCCTGCTAGGTATTCTAGGTTGAGAAATGCATCCTGAATAAGACACAGTTCTGACTCTAAGAATGTGTGGTCTTTGGAGTAGATGCTTTTGTTAAGCAGATGATCCTGATAAGTTCTTAATGATGCTGTAGCTGAAGTCTCTTGGGACCCATGAGAAGCCTCTTGGTAGTGAACCTTCTCCAGTGTCCACTCTCCTTGGGCACAAACCAGATTAGGAGCTGCCCTGAGTGAGGGGAGTGTTTAATTCTGAGTATTTAGGGTGAAAGGTAAAACTCATCCTTTGGTATGTCAAAGGGTAGGCAATAATGAAAATACATGCAAGCTAATAGAGACTGAACCTGTAGGGTGGAAACCACACATACAGCCTTATGGGACAGGTCAGTCTCTCCTGTGTCAAGGACCTCTGCCGCAAAGAGTTCCTTCTAGTCCACACAAGGAGGCTGGAGTCCCGTCTGCTGAGCTGTCCAGAGAGGCACAGGGACATAGTAAGTTCCCCGTGGTCAATGAGAGTATGGGCTACCTGGGCTTTTATGCTAAACTTCTACTAGGGGATTGTGGTTTATAGCAGTCAGGAGTCTTAGTACAGATCCTTATTAGTGCCTTCCTAGTTTTTCTTTTCAAATGCAGATAAGCTTGGATACACTGATCACTTTTCAGTAATGTAAATAGGTCCTTTCATCCTCTTTTTTTTTTTTTTTACCTTTCTCTAAAGTAACATGTTCAAAAACAGTTTTATATGAACACATTTATGACATTTCTTAATAACATATTTACAGTTTGACAAAGTTGGAAAAAAATACTCTGTTCAAACAAAATTCTTTTTTAGAAAGTAGAGGTAGGCATCCTTTAAAAATGCCTTCACTTAATCACACCCTTAACCCTGAATGTTCCTAGATTTCTTGTCTATGAATGGAAGACTCATTATCTTGCCATTGCAAGGGATATTATTTCTTTCTCACCCAAAGAGGCTTACCTTAAACTGTGACCCATTGAGCCTGGTTGAAATTTAAATGGAATGCCTATAGTCCTATTTTCAGAAACTGCCTTTCAGCTAGGTATATTCTGTGTTTGTGAGTATAGTATCTTCCGATACCATAAAAATACAGCCTTTCATTTCCTTGGTGTCTCATTGTACTTTGTATCAATTACTGGAATTACTTTATAGGCTTATTAAAACATTTTGACATTGCTGATTTTTTGGTCAGTTTATTGTTTTTGGTCTGTCTTGATCCAGCTTCTTTCTTCGTGGCCTGTGTTGAGTTTTCAGTCTTTAAATAAGAGTATCAAACAATTGGACCAAAGGATCTCATCATCCTGTTCAAGCCTTACCTTAGTACAGTACCTATCTGAAAGTTAAGTGAAGCTTAAGAATAACATATCAATTTTTTGAGCCCCTACTCTTTGTATTTGTTAAGTTGGCTATGCTAATGTTAGTTTTAATTCTCACCAGTAGGGTAAACATATATCTTGGTTTACATAGCATAGTCTTGGTTTATGCTCGTATTCTTGGTGTAATTATGTATAATGTCCCCAGTTTACTTTCAGAAGTGTCTTAGTCTGTATGCTAAATTGTATGGTCACCCCTATTTATCAGGGAGAACCATAAAAAAATTGTCCATTTATGCAACTCTAGAATTCAATTTATGAAAAGTGAATGTAATTAAAACTTGCTGACAGCCACTGTCTCTGCTGTAGATTTCATGCATGCTGTATCTAAGTCTTTTCGAGGACAAATGCAGAAAAACATACCGTTTGTTTACTGAAAGGTTTTTACTGCTCTAATAGAAAAATGAAATTGCTTCTCCCTTTAGTGTTCTGTATCCCTCAACCAGTCTTGTCATGATTTTATTAAGGCAAATTACGCAAAGCTAAGGTTTTCATTTATTTTTCTAAACAAAATAGACACAGTTTTTATTTAACCTGTTACAGTGGAAACCAGAGAACCTTATGTGGACTGTTAGAAGTGAAAGGAATCTTGAAAAATACATTAATGAATCTGTTCTGTCCCTTACCTTTATAGATGAACCACCAAAGTCACAAGGAGGTTATGTAACTTTTATGTGGTTACATGGCTTTTGAAAGAATATACCATCCTTTAGTCAGATCTCC
Source organism: Canis lupus dingo (assembly GCF_003254725.2). Lineage (NCBI taxonomy): Eukaryota > Metazoa > Chordata > Mammalia > Carnivora > Canidae > Canis > Canis lupus. The sequence goes on from NC_064258.1 coordinate 5,355,350, forward strand.
AATATGTTAATACAGGGCTTCAGGGTTCCTTTTGCCACACACAATTGCATAAGGCAAAGGCTAACAGAAAGAGTCCATTAAACTACCCTGACTTGAGTGTAGGAAATAAATAGAAACCATTTAGAAGTTGACTTTTTTACATTTTATATATCACAGAATATGGCCTTATAGGCATGTGTTGAGTACTTGAGTGTATATGTGCACAGATACAATATTTAAAATACTTTCTCCATGGGGCTAATAAGATTGTAAGAACGCTTTTTTAGAATAACATATATTGAATCCTTGTTACATCACAACCAGTAGAAAACATGTTAGTCTTTGAGACTGTCTTCTATTCTTTAGAAAATAGTAGGCATGTTTAAAAATAAATGATTTGCCCTAGGGCATGTATGGCCTCTCTTCTAGTGCCTTCTGAAATTCATGGTTCATCCTCACTAAAAATCCCTTGAATTCACAGCGTCTTTATGTCTAACTCCAGTATAAACTGGGCTTTTCCTCAAGGACAGCAATTCTCTATTAGAGAATTGCTGAACAGCAGCGGTAGTAATGCTGTTGTTTTGTTTTGTTTTTGCCACTACTTTTATTAGAATGGGCTCTGAAAGAGGTAGGTGTCTTTATTGCTTTCTGCTGTTTTTAGATTTGTGCTATCTAAAACTGTAGCCCACTAGTCAACTTGAATACTTGAAATGTAACGGATTCAAATTGAGATGTGTTATTAGTGTAAAATACATTGATGATTTTAGAGACTAAATGTGAAAAAAATGTAAAATATCTCATTTTTACCAGCTTTATTGAGATATACCTAACATATGAATTTGTATAAATGTAGGGCACACAACATCATGATTTGACACACAAATGTATTGCAAAGTGATTACCATTATAGTTAGTGAATACCTCTATCATCTCATGTAATTACTTTTTGTTTTGTTTTGTTTTGGTATGGTAAGAAAATTTAAGATTTATTGTCTGAACGACTTTAAAATATATAATACAATGTGAGTAACTCCAGTCACCATGCTGTACATTAGATCCCCAGAACTGACTCATCTAATAACTGGAAGTGTGTACCCTGTGGCCAACATCTTTTATTTCCCCACCACCAGCCTCTGGCAACCGTCATTCTACTGTTTCTGTGAGTTTGGCTTTTTTTTTTTAATTTATTTTGTATTTTTTTTAAGATTCCACATATAAGAGAGGTCATAGAGTATTTGTCTTTCTCTGTCTGACTTAACTTTATTGAGCCTAATGCTTTCATGGTCCATCTATGAACATCCATGTTGTTCTTACTGGTAGGATTTCCTTCTTTCTGGTGGCTGAATAAGAGTCCATTTTGCCTGTGTGTGTGTGTAATCTTCATCCATTCATCTGTTGATAGTTACTTAGTTGTTTCTTTATCTTGGCTATTGTGAATAAAGCTGCAATGAACATGGGACTGCAGATCTCTCTTTAAGACCCGAACTTCCTTCCTTTTGGATATATAATCAGAGCTAATTTGTATTTCTCTGATGATTAGTGATAGGGCATCTTTTCATGTACCTGTTGGCCATTTGTGCGTTGTCTTTATTTTTTTTTTTAAGATTTTTATTATTTATTCATATAGACACACACACACACAGAGAAAGAGAGAGAGAGAGGCAGAGACACAGGCAGAGGGAGAAGCAGGCCCCATGCAGGGAGCCTGATGTGGGACTCGATCCCGGGTCTCCGGGATCACACTCTGGACTGAAGGTGGCGCTAAGCCACTGAGCCACCCGGGCTGCCGTGTGCATTGTCTTTAGAAAATGGCTAGTAAGCTCCTCTGCCTATTTTTTAATCTGATTGTGTTTTTGCTATTGAATTATTTGTGTTCCTTATAAATTTTGGATATTAATTTCTTGTCAGATAATTTGCAAGTATTTTCTTCTATAAGTTGTATTTTCCTCTTGTTGATAGTTTATTCTGCTATGCAGAAGTAGTTTGATATAGTCCCACTTATTTACTGTTGCTTTTGTTGCTTGTGCTTTTAGTGTTGGAAACGAACTAGGGGTGGTAGAAGGGGAGGAGGGCAGGGGGTGGGAGTGATTGGGTGACGGTCACTGGGGGTTATTCTGTATGTTGGTAAATTGAACACCAATAAAAAAAATATATATTAAAAAAAATAATAAAAAAAAATAAAACATGGTGGACAAGACTAAGGTCAAGGGTCTTTTCCCCTATGTTTTCTTCTAGGGGTTTTATAGTTTCAAAGTCATATGTTTAAGTCTTCAGTTTATTTTGAGTTGATTTTTGTGACTGTTATAAGATAGGGGTCCACCTTTATTCTGCATGTGATTGTCCGGTTTTCCTAACACCTCAATATTTTTAATAAAGATTACATCCTTAAAATGATATTTAGATATATTGCATTAAAATATATACTTTAAAATTAATCTTACCTCTTTTTAAAAACTTCTTAAAATGTAGCTGTGTAGCAACTAGAGCATTTAAAACTCCCTCTGTGTATCCTCTTATATTTGCATTGTACAGTGCCGTTATATTCCATTCTTCTTTTGCCCTAAAAACTTTAGTTTCAACTTCATGGCAACCTCAGCACTCATTGCTATAGTTCTCATTGTGATAGTCTTGGCCATTTCCCCTCATGTCTTGATCAGGTTAACATATAGGTCACCAATACTTTTTTCAACAGTACTGTCTTGATCTGTGGTAAGTTCTACATATACTCGAATCAACCTTCCAATACACAGACTTCTTGTTTCCTTAAACTTATCCCATCTAGTCATCTTACTTACTTTTTTAACTAAATTACTCAGTTCTATGAATACACCTAGGCCTTGTTGATAGCAAATAAGCCCTCTATTACCTCCATTTTGTCCATTTGACTCACTTGTTTTGTACCTTAAATCCAGCAAATCTTCAACTTAACCAGTACTCTGATCCACTGACCATGCTCTTTTCATATCCTTCAATCCTTGTTCATTCTCTCATTTACTCAAGAACTGTTGGCTGGACACTTCTTATGTACCATTTCATGTGTGATATAATGGTGGCTTTATACCCCCTGACAATTTCTGTGGCTTGAGCTGTCATTGTGATGAGGTTGTGGGCATTTAAAAAGTGGAGAAATTCTGGATACATACTGATTTTTGGGAAATACATAGGTCATGTCATTCCTGTGCTCAAAACGGCTCCCCATTTAATGCCAGTAAAAGAGACTTTACAATGAGTTAACAAGTCACTACAAATGTAATTCTTCTATTTTACTCTGATTTCTCCTACTAATTTCTCATTTAATTTTAGCAGCTAGCCTCCTGATACTTTCTGAAATTGGCTGAGGCCATGTAACTGCCTCAGGGCCTTAATACAGTCTGTTGTCTGAAGAATCCTGCCCTGGGAATCCATACACGTGGCCACCTCCCTCATCTCTTTGGGTCTTCGTGCTGTTCTATTACTTTAGCAATATAGCCTGCCCTAGCTCCTATTTAAAGTGAAGCACATTCCCAACCTGTCATTTTTTATCTTCCCTTTCCTGCTCTGTTTTCTCCTAATTTTAGCACTTACCAGCATTTCGCATCCTAATAGACTTATTTGTATGTGTATTATCCCTCCATTTGAATGTCAACTCCATGAAGGCAGGGTTTTTTTTATCTTCTTTATTGATATACCCTAAGGGTTTAGAATGGCACCTAAAACATGGTAAATGATCAATAAACTTTACCAGAAGTAACAAATAGGAAATAAGTTACGCTTTACAAAAGCCACAGACTATTTGAACCCTTGCTAAGTAGGGAAGTACTATTTTATAGGAATTAGATGATGTTAACTCAGCCTAATAAAATAGCTGCTTGCCTCTGGTTATTTATTCAATTTTTCCTGAGTTTTTATATGCTTAGGGGAGCTCAGTAAATACTTGCTGTCTGCTCTGTTGCAAATACTGCATCTAACACCTGGAATACATGGGCCTCTTCTAGAAGGAGAGATACTCAAGTATATCAACAGTTATAACAAAGTGCAACTAGGTGTATTGTGAAGAATAATTGTTATTGAAATTGTTTTGTCTGATGCAGACACAGACATCTGAAATGAAAGGATTTGTTATACTTACAGGCGCTAAAAAGGAAGACATGGTGTGCCATGCTGGGGGTTACATGGGAGGAGTGCCTAGCAGGCAGGCTCAAACAGGTGGGGGGCTGGAAGATAGAGTGGGGCCCCAAGGGGGGATACTTTATTGGGGATCAGTGTAGGTAGACAAGCAAAAGCGTGAGAGGATTTCACTGGTGTATTTGTTTGTTTTTGTTTCTGTTTTTTAAAGATTTTATTTATTTATTCATGATAGACATAGAGGGAGAGAGAGAGAGGCAGAGACACAGGCAGAGGGAGAAGCATGCTCCATGCAGGGAGCCCAACGCGGAACTCGATCCCAAGACTCGATCCCGGGACTCCAGGATCACACCCTGGACCAAAGGCAGGCGCTGAACCGCTGAGCCACCCAGGGATCCCCTCACTGGTGTATTTGAATGTCACTAGGTCATAGGAGAGCAAGAAGTGGAGGCTTGTGGCAGGGACAAGCCTATCACCCTGCATACCCGTTCACCTGCGCCAGGTGCTCACAGCTTGTCTGAGGATGTTGAAGCCTCAGGAAATACAAAGTCTTTAAAATTTACAACATTTAAAAAAAATAAAAAAAAATTACAACACACTGGGTAATATTAGAAATAAATGCGCAAGGCTTTGGATCCACATAGAAGAATCACCCTGGTAGTCTCTAAATTTCAGGTTGAACACTGTCCCAGTGGCATTGTAGTCCTAAAGACATTACTCTAGCCTTGTAAAACCTATGTAAATGCGCAGGGGAGGTGTCTGTCTCTCTTCTGTCTCTGTGAATATTGGATGCCCTACTAGGAGCCAGAGCCATAGGCTGCAGAAACCTCCCAGGCCGACCCCACCCCCCCCACCCCCCCCACCCCCGCCTTGCCTGCAGCCCCCATTGATCCTCTAATGTTTTTAATCAGTCTTGCTAAATACTTCCTGTAGGGAGAATGAGTAGTGATGAGAAGTAATCTTGCCGCTTCTTTATTCTGAAAAATTCAATCACTGATCTACAGACACTGCTTATTCATCATGATACCTTAGTGCAGAAGAGGGGGATTAAATTTCAGCCTTAAAGGTTACAGGATCCCTCAAGGCTTAGAGTATAGTAATGAAAAATTGAGAATCTGAAGAAAGGATTCCAGAATCTGCATAGTGAATAAACTCTCACCAGGCCTTGCTTCTGATGTGAATTTAGGATTATGTGCATAAGAGCACGCCACGTGCTTTTTACTAGAGCCTTAACACTTTTGCTATGTTTCACATATAACTTCTTTGAATATCTTTTTCTTTAGTTTAGAGCAAATTCTCTTCAGTTTTTCTGAGGTTGTATATAATTTCTGGGCTTATTCCCCACTGGTTTGGAGTGGCCTTACTGATAAGTCCTCCTAGTTAAGATGAGGAGCCATTTCCTTGACTTGATACTCCAAACAGAAGCAGTCTCCTCCACAGGTCTAAGCCTACTTGCCTGCGAGTTACCCACTTCCTCTGAAGATTAACAGATGTCCCTTTCTTTGCCCGTGTACTCAGAGTAATATGTGCTTCCTGGACCTCAAATCTAGTTCTTTGAGTTCTTGGAAGATCTCCAAAACTAGTAGTAGGCCCTCTACCTGTGTAGTGTGCCTGTCCTGATACCCTACCTTTTACATGAAGCATCTTACCCAAGTTAAAATTCCCATTCTTCCTACATTCTGATAAAGTCAGAAATAGAAAACTCATTTCAAATATCTTGGTTCTTCTATGTAATTTACCTTTTGTGTTTTTATGGGACCCATTTTGATGTACATATTCCCACAACATGCAATTAATGTTACTTCCTTAGGCGATGTGTCATTTTTTGCAGTGTCTTCGCTTACTCATTCATCAAACACCTCACTGTCTTCAGTGTTAGGGCTATTCAGAGTACCAGGGCTGTAACAAGAGGACCAAAGAAACACAGCCTTTGGCTTCATGGACTTCATACCACTATTGTTCCTCTAGGAACTGTACACATCATATAGATGCTTGGTTAACATGGTATTCTTTTAAATCATGATGTCTTTGTGGACTAAATGTTATTTAAGCTTTTTTTCATGAACTATTTTAAAAACCTAAAAACCTATTAATTACTCCCTATTTTTAAATAATTTCTATTGTATTCCAGATAGAATAATTATTATTGCAGTCTGTTTTTGTTGTTTGTAAGGTTTTCTTATAATATTTTAGTTAAGCTCTTCAATCCTTCCTCTTCCATGGTGAATATACCAGCTTTGACTGTGTTGCTGCATTATGAGATTAGGATAACCAGAAGAAGGTGCATAGGGTCAAGGGTGGAGGCAGTGACTCTTCTGTTCTCAAGCCCGTTGTGGGCTATTTTATGTAGGAGAAGGTTATTCCCTTTCACTTCCCTGCAGCCTGTCTTTACTCTCTGTCTTATATAGAAGGAAAGTAGGATAAATATCTTCGACATATATTTTCAACAACAGAATATTTAAAAAATTTGTTACAGGAAATGCTCTCTTGAAACTGTTAACTTGAAAAATAACATCAAACTATAGATAACAATAACAAAAATGTTAATAATAATATAATTATAATAATACCAAAAATAAAGGTAATAAAATAATATTTTTTATTCAAATTCAATAGAGTTAACATATGTTACTAGTTTCAGAGGCAGAATTTGATGATTTGTCTGTTGCAGATAACACCCAGTGCTCATTACATCAAGTGCCCCCTTTAATGCCCATCACCCATTACCCCCACCTCCCCTCTAATGACCTCGTCTGTTTCCTAGAGTTAAGGGTTTCTTATAATTTACCTCTCTGTTTTCCTTTTATTTCATTTTCCCCTCCCATCCCTTCTGTTCATCTGTTTCTTAAATTCTACATAGGAGTGAAATAATATGGTATTTGTCTTCTCTGACTGACTGACTTTGCTAACATAATACCATCTAGTTCCATCCACCGTGTTATAAATGGTAAGGGAATAAAAGCTAATATTTTTAAATAATCACTGTTTCCTAAACATGTTGTCAGTGCTTTACACTTAACTCTTTTAATTACCTCATTTAAACTCCACAACAACCTTATCAATTATCAATTGGCAAACACTATCCTATTTTTGCATGTGAACATAAAAATGAAGTCCTGAGAGTTAGGCAACATTCAGTAAAAAAGACAGTACGGGTCCCCAGAATACTTAAATTCTAGTGAGGCAACAAACCTGTATATTAGGAAAGAATAGCCCACAGGTATGTTATGGGGATGAATGGGAGAAGCACCGACTGTGAAATCAGGGAAGATTCGACTTGGAAGGAACACAGAAGCAGAGTTGTAAAGGTAAAGTTGGCTAGTTTTCTCGATCTACAGGCAGATGGGAAAAAGATAAAATTGGTACTTGAAAGAGTTGGTTTTGAAATGTGACTGCTACTCACCAATTTTGTGACTTTAAACAAATGACTTAATTCCTTTGTCTGAACAACAAAAATGATAACTACCTTTTCTTTATGGCTTATCAAATAAAATATAGTATTGAAAGCTCATTTTCTTTGTTAGATGCTACTTAATTATTGAAAATTCTTAAAATATATGTGACTTTCAGTTTTTCTTTGCCTTGCTTAGGTAGACGTAATTGTGACCTTGGGAGGTCTTGCCGGGCGTTTTGACCAGATTATGGCGTCTGTGAGCACTCTGTTCCAAGCTACATGCATCACTCCTGTGCCAATTATAATAATCCAAGAGGAATCTCTCATCTACCTTCTTCAGCCAGTAAGTGAAGAATAAATATAATGTTAGCACTTTGCTTTCACAGAACTTCTAATATTTGAGTAGACTTGAGAAAACATGAGCCTACTGTGTGTCTTGGAAGTTGATACATGAGTGAATTGACCATGTTTGTCTACTTGTGTTTACCCTGATCTACTACCTTAGAGCATGGAGCAGCAAAAATGTAGAGGAGAAGCCTCAGAGTTTTCATTTTATTATACCCAGGGAAGGAAAAAAAAAAAACAAACAAACCAGACTTGTAACTTTTAATTAAATTGACTAAGAATTAAATTTAACACCTTTGCATTTTGAGCAGCTGAATGTGAATGCCACTTGAGAAAAATCTCAACAGAGGAAACACAAAGCGTGGCAAATATTTCAGATGGAATTCTCATATATTTTCAGTGTTGTCGTTATAATTGGAAACTGGATTTGATTTTGTTAAGCACTAAAAAGAAAATCTTTAGCTTTTATTCTTCCTAAGTTGCCTGCTTATTAATTTCACTGCCTCAGAATAAATTTCTAATGATCATGTCATTCACTTCCCATGATGAATATCGAGGAAATTTTCTATCAACATAGTGCTTAGAACAGAATTCTTATTAAAGAAGTTTTATAAGGTTGATCAGAGGGTTCATCTAGAAAAATAATCACTTGGTAACATTATTAAAAGATAGTGGGCAGTTGTTTTTCTTTTTTGCCTCTCATTGTAATGTACTCCTTACAGCATTGCTTCATCCCATCTGCTCTCCACCATCTGTAACATGTCATTACCTAAAAATTGTTGTTTGGTAATATAGTGGGTATGATGCATGCTCCCTGTTGTTCAGCCAGCTTTGCATTTTTTTCCCTTTTTGCATTGCCTAGCTTTGTTGTTTTCTGGAACACTTCCTATGAGATGTGAAAAGAGACCTGCAGGATTCAGTTTTCAAACTCCATACTGTCCATTTATTTAGTCAATAAACAGTTATGGAGTGCCTGCTATTTATTGCACTGCTAGGCAGTTGAGGACTTAAAAAAGATAATAACATGACCTTTGCTCTCTAGCACACGTCCAATGTTTATAAAAACAAACACAAAGCACTGTTAAAAGATTGGTACATAAATGAGATGAAAGATTATATAATTTGGTCCTAAGGGTAGTAAGGAAAGTCCACCCAGAGGCACTCATATTTTATTCATTCAGTTAATTCAGCAAATATTTATTTGGTACCTACTATATGCCAGGCACTTACTTATCCAGGGATATGGTGGCCAACTAAAGAGACAAATTTTTGGATTTTGTGGAACATTTGTTTTTTTGAGGCTACATTGGAGCAGGAGGATCTTTGAGGATGAGTAGATGTTTGCTGTGTGAGATGATGAGGAAGTCATGAGGCAGGAGGAGCCACTAAAGAAAGATGGAGGCACAGGGCATGTTGTAGGATCTACAATACAGAAAATGCTAGAAGATTAGACTAGAAAACTACATAGGTCATGAAGAGCTTTAAATTTGCACAGTGTAGTGTGGACGTTTTTGCTGTAGGTTATAAGAAGTCGTTAAAATGTTTCATTTAACGGTATGATGTGAGCAGATATGCTTCTGTGATTTCTAATCATATGTTTGTTAAATACCTATAATTTCCTAACAATTTCTGAAGGGTGAGACTTTCTACCATTGTAAATCATTGAGCTTTATTATGTTGTATCAAACTGATGGGATGGTTGCTAAAGTCGTCACCCTTAACTTGGCTGGATGTAGATATTCTAGTTAATAGATCACTAGTTAGTTTCAGCTGCAGGATAATAAGTTTTAAAAAGTAAAACTGGAGATTAACTGATAAAAAAAAGCCACATCCGAAAAATGACTTTTGCCCTTAAGAATTGTGTGGTGTCCTGTACCATCGCTGTAATGTTGTGTAATTGTGGACTTCCTAATTCAGCTTGGGATTCACTGGATTTCCTCCATCTACAGATTGCCGTCTGTCATCCTTTTGGAAAACTCAGCCATTAGTTTCTCAAATATTGTCTTGGCGCTTTTCTTCTCACTTCCTTGGCAACTCCAGTTAACTGTAAATAAGATCTTCTAATTGTATCATGTGTATCTCAAAACTTCTTTACATTTTCTGTGCTTTACCCTCTCTGGGCTGCGTTCTGAAGCTCAGCACCTGTGTTTCTTACCTCTCTTCTGCTTCAGCCATGTCTGTTTTGCTGCTAAAACCATCCAGAGTTTAAGCTCCCACCATGATTCTTCTTTATATATGCTTGTCCTCTACTTACTTTTTCAAGATGGTTTCTTAAAACATAGTCACCATACTTACTTTATGGTCAAGAATAATTCTCATACCTGCAGTCTTTATAAGTCCACTGACTTTTGTATTCACTTTTGCTTTTATATTTTTGTGACCTCGATTTCTTCTGTGTGTTGTGATTTTTGGCCATGACCTTATATCTTGGGAACTTTCCTTGTCGGAATTATTTGAAGTGTACATTAAAAGTGAGTCCAAGGAGAATTTAGAGCAGACTCCTAGGCCAGTTATTTTATAGGCATTAACAACTTGGGATTTCTTGGGGAAGACTTTTTGACCATCTAGGTGTCATGAATTCTAAAGGCAGTTCTGCTAGGAGTTGGATTTCTGGTTACAGGTGCTCAGGGGGGCTTGCTCCCCCTTGTCATCTACAGAGTGCCAGGGCTCGGCCGTGGTCAAGTGGGAGTGTTATTTATATTTATCTTACACTGAGTCTCCTTTTACACTCCCACCATGGGCAGACCTTGTGCCTTGTCTCCTTATGACCTTCCATACTTGGATGCCTTGGAAACCAAAGCTCATCTGCTTTGGTAAACACCAAATATTTCAAAGATGAAAGTTAGATTTGGTTTTCTTTTCAGTCTAACTTCTGTATCTGGCTTCTGAGTATCCTTAAAAAACAAAAACAGATGTTTGATGCATTTTAAAAGATTTCTTTTAATGTTTTTCTAGTACTTTTTATTTTAAGTTGATCAGGGTACTCATTTGTGATAGTGCCTCTGTAACTGGTCTTACCTGGATATGTTATAGAAATAATAAACCCCCAATCTCAGAGGCTTGACTGAAACTAAGTTTTTGAAGTTTTTCTCATCAGTAGAATATCTGGTCTGGTTTGGGTGGCATCTTCCATTTTATATCTAAGCCAACTGGAAAAAATTATGGCATTGGGAAAAGAAATAGCTGGAAAGTGGCACTGCATGTTTTTAAAACCCAGGCTGGCCATGTTGTATGTCACATTTGGTGGGAACACAATGACACTCCCCCCACCCAACCCTGCTAGGCAGTCTAAGAAAAGAAGGACATTGCCCAGGGAGAGGAATCACTGTGTGAGCACAGAACCTTGTCTGTCTCAAACTTACAGAAACAGAAGTTTGGAAAGAAAGTCTAGAGTTATGACCATACACATAGTTTCTAGAGCATACTTTTTTTCTCATTTATAAAATATGTGTTAAACTTTAATTAGTTGTTAAAAGAGAATCCTCAGTTCCCCAAACATAGTTACCATATAAGGTGTAGCAGCATAGCTTACCTGCTCCAAAACTGTGCCTTCTAGATTCTTTGTCTGGTAAGTTGTGATTTTTGTTTCATTGAAATAACTAAAGAATTACCTATCCTAAGAAAGTAATTATTACATAGTGTGGAGCCAAAAACCTCCTGTACAATCATACCCTCTGTCTTGTAGAGAGAGAGGTGACAGTATTTAGCATAGACTTCACCTGTGGAGTAGGGAGTGCTTGCTTTGCTCCTCTTTGGCATTCAATTCTAGAGAAATCTTCCCAGAGACACATAGTAGGTCCTGGTTTTTCAATTGCTTTTAGTAAGAAAACACTAAGATGATTACTAGTGTAAATGCAAAAGTCAAAATGAGTATGTTTGAGTGTTTATGATATGAGCCAATCTTATATAGTGTGCTGTATTGTTTTTAAAGATTTTATTATTTGTTTATTCATGAGAGACACATAGGCAGAGGGAGAAGCAGCCTCCTTGCAAGGAGCCTGATGTTGGACTCGATCCCAGACCCTGAGATCACACTCTGAGCCGAAGGCAGATGCACAACCACTGAGCCACTCAGGCATCCCATTGTGCCATATTTTTAAGCAGTTTTAATTATACACTTATGAAATGTGATTAACACTAAAAATTAATCAAAAGCTATACTGAAATTAGTGCATAGAACCATTCTGCATTCTAGAAATGGGACTCGGATCATTTTGCCTGACTCTGCCATGTGTGTTTTCATAGAACTATGTGTGATACTATGCGTGTACTAGAGCATACATCTATATTAGGCAGTGTGCATGTTTTGAGGGGAACCTCAAAAAGGGTGTCTACAGTAACTGTTTATCATTAATAGGACTGATCATAATCACAACCACAGTGAAACCTCATAACTTTACATTGAAACCATTTTCAAATATTGTGAAACTAGGGCCCAGGAGAATCGATCTGGTATGCCTCAGTGCCAAATCAAGAATGGTTTAAAATTTTATTAATGTATTTTTTAATTGAAAGTCAACAAATAGCTGTTGACTCAAAAAGGAAGATAATTTTGGAACTTTTACAAGAAGGATCTCATTCGAGCCTCGTAATGACACTGTGAGGAAAGCAGGACATTCATTTAATGAAGTGTTTTGGCTCAACACTTTGCACTGAACTACATTTCCTTCTTCTTGGGGTCAGCGGATTAACCTGAAAATAGCAAACTCTTAAGACAAGTTATAGTTTGGGCTGGTAGTTATCCATAAACAGTGTTCTACTGAGTGGTCAGTTGATGTATGTTTGGGATTGTGTGTATGTGTAGTTACTCTCTACAACATTATTTTCTTTTTTTTAAATTTTATTTATTTATTCATGAGAGACACAGAGAGAGAGAGAATGAGAGAGAGAGGCAGAGGGAGAAGCAGGCTCCATGCAGAGAGCCTGACGTGGGACTCGATCCCGGGTCTCCAGGATCATGCCCTGGGCTGAAGGCGGCGCTAAACTGCTGAACCACCCAGGCTGCCCTACAACATTATTTTCAAAGATGAATTTGGAGTATACTTTGAGGGTATACCCCACCTTGTTGTTCCTCTAAATTAAACAAAAATCACTCTGAATTTCCTCAAGTATAAAAAAATCTTCATAAAACAAGAACTTTTATCTTTTAAGAAGATTGAATGAGATTACCTTTGAGCTTTGCTAAAATACTTCAAAAGTGGTAAAATTCAATGTAACTGTTAATTATTATGAGTATTATTTTTGAGAACAGCATTTTCTAGAATTGGTTCTATAATTATAGATTGTCTGAACACAAAGATAATAGCAGGAAGATGAGACATGTTATGGGAGCTGTTGTTTTGACAGGTAAAATGTTTTGATGCTGTGCTTTGCTAAGAGAACTCTTCTGTGTCTAGTAAGTGGCTATGCTGGCTCTAGATCATAGGATTAAACTGTGATTTTTCTGATCTTTATAAAAAAGCTACCCAAACTCCCAAATTATCTTAGCATTTCTGGGATAGTCTACATGTGAGACTCTCTTGAGACTATCACATAAAGAAGTATCCTTATTTATTAGAGTCATTTTGGTCAGTAGGGGCTGACCTGCATGTCCAGGAGCCATTCCCTTAAAGATACAGAGATTGTTCCAAACTGAAGTCTTTCTTCTACATTCTTTTTTCAGTCACCTTTCTGTGACTTATTTTGGTTATTACATATAGAATTTTAAAATAAGGAGATAATAGTGTAGCTCCAAATCCATGTAAATATGGAAAAAATGTTTGGAATATATAATGTCTTTTATATTGTGTTTTGGCATATTTCACTTACTGTGGGTCAGAATGTCATGAGTGAAAGCCTCAGTAGGTAGCATTTACTTTGAAGGAATGTTCAATCTGCCATTTTTAAATAGAAGATTAAATATAGAATGCATAATAGCTCCTCCCTTAAAAGTAAGCATTTCTCTTTTACTTCCAAAAATGTCTTCTTAATAAGACTTTATGACCTTTTATGAGCAGGAGATTTTATGAAACCAGTGAGAGACATTTCCTACACGAAACACCACTGATATCAATTACTAGTTAGGCTATATTCCTTCTGAAGACAGTTCGGCGCTCCCAGCCATGTTTATCATGCCTGCCATGCAGAGTGTGGGAGGTTCCAGGTTTCTCATACATACTTTCTCATTTTCTGGTCCTGTGATTCTCAGGAGTACAGAAACATTAGCTTCTGTACACTGAGCATAAATTATCTTTTATCTGCAAGTTTTATGGCAGTTGGTAATACAAGTTAATAGGATTTATGACCAAGAAATGAGATGTCCAAGAGTTAATAAGGCGTGCCTTTTACATTATCCTAAACCTTGTTCAGTGATTCCTAGTCAGGATTCCAGTATCTGATGCAGGGGAATGGTGTTACAGAGCAGACTTTCATCACTTTTTATCTCACCTGAGCAAACTTCTAAATGTGTTGTAAATATTTCTTCCCCATGACTACTGCTTGTTTTCTCTCTCCCTAGAACAATTATTTGCTGCTTAAATTTCTCACATTTTATAAATTAGGCTTTTGCAGTGCTGGTAATGAATATGATAGGAACATGTTAAGACTGATAGAAACTGGATAACCATGATGTAAATTTGGTATGCATGGTGGTTTCTGCTGAGAACTGAGGGTGTTGGTGTGTCTGCTCACATGTACGTGTGTCCAGGACTGTCTTATCAGTGATAGCACCAGGGAAAGGATTCTAGAATATAAACTATATAGTAGGGGCTCAGTCTAGTGTCCAACTCTTAATCTCAGCTCAGGTCTTGATCTCAAGGTCATGAGTTCAAGGCTCATTTTGGGCTCCGTGCTGGGTGTGGAACCTATTTAAAAAACAAAACAAAACTATATAGTAGCATAGAACCTTTAAATATTAGTGCAAATGGTATAAAATCTTAAAAACCATTTTATGGATGAGCAGTTCCAGGGACTTGAAGATAAAGTGATTTGCCCAAGGTCAGACACAGTGTTTCTTTGAAAGAAAATTGATGCTATGAGGCCTTGCCCAGCTTCCTAGGGAAAATGTTTCTCTGCCCATTCTCTCCTTCTCCTCTCTCCTCATCTGTGCACTTTCACTTCTTCTACTATATGACATTTTAAAATTATAAACCAAAATCTGTCCTATTTAGAGCAGTGTAACTCTTATTGTGTTATTTATGAAAACATGACATTTTAATGAGCAATAAGACAACAAAATTCTAGAGCTATATAATTCTCATTTTTCTAAGTGCCCTAATGTCCTCTTTAGATTGCCATAGAAATATTTCCTTTATGGTTTTATCCATGTTTAATTAAACTAATTTTATGTAACTAAGAAGTTAAATCAGACATTCATAAAGAGTTTATTTTATAGGTATTGTGTTCTGTTTTGTTGATTTACAGCATAGAATATTTCAACAACAAACATTCTTCAAACACCTGTTATATAATAGACACTGTGGTAGGCAATGAGAATGTGGAAATAAAACACATGGCTTCTGTTCTACTGCTTATAGCTCGATGGAGAAGCCAGAAGAATAAATCACAAAATTCAGAAATCCAAGAAGGGCTCCTGGGTGACTCAGTTGGTTAAGCTTCAGACTCTTGATCTCAGCTCAAGTCTTAATCTCAGGGTCATGAGTTACCTTAAAAAACAAAAACAAAACAAAACACTGAGTCCGGTGAGGATGGCATGGAAAAAGCATCTAATTCAGATTGGGGATGGGGTTGCTGGTGATTGTGTAGATAGTTTCTCAGAGGAGATAATGTCTGATAGAAAGCTAGGCAAAGGGAGATGAATAAATGTAATGTGGAAGGAATATCCTGTGCAAGGAAACCTGAGAGAAGGTAGCACGGGGGAGCTCTAAATTGCTAGATCCTGGGGAGCTATAGGAGATGGCAGCTAGAGGGAAGAAAGATCTAGAGCATGGAGGACTTGTTTGCATTCTCAGATAGATGGTCTTTATATTGATGGCTACTCTCAGGTATTAAACATTTGTATCAGGGGAATGACATTAGATTATGATTTTGAGAGTTTAGTTTGGTAACAATATGGAGAATATATTGGTCAGGGAAGAGATGGAGGCCTTTCAACTCTTAGAAATCCAAAAAGGAAATGATGAATAAGTCAACTTCACCTTGCTGATGAGTTCCTTGGGATGTATGCTCAGAAGTCTTCTTTGGAGGACCACAGAGGGAAGAAGTTGATGTAATGAGTAGGATTCTGGATTAAGCAGCTGGTCTGTCTTTCTTCAGAATAGAGAATATGAGAAGAACAGATGAAGACAGGAGGTTGGCCAGTTGACTCTGGGACATAAAAAGATGGATCTGTTTTGAAACTAGATGTACTTAAATACAGATATATAAAGAATTTCTCCTTTTAGGCAATTCTTCTGTGTATGTGTGTATGTGTGTGTGATTCTATTGAACTTATACACACACTACACACATACATATAGCTTGACCTGGTAATATACCTTGAGAATCATCAACACATACATGCTAATTAAAAACTTGGGAGCGGACTCTTATACCCTGGAAGAAGATGTGGAGTGAAAAGATCAATGGTAGAACCCTAGAGAATAGAATACCTTACAGGAAAAGAAATAGGAGAATTATAAGAGTGGTATCACTGAGACCAAAGTGGTTTGAAGAGGCAGGGAATGATCAGCTAATGTGTTGAGAGTATAAAAGATATACCAAGTTTGGCAGCTCAGAAGAAATTTGATCAGGTACAGTTTTATTGGCAAAATATGGGTAGAAATCAGATAATTGCGAGTTGATTATAAAATGAGAAGGATGATAGAAATCTATTGCTCACCCCTTCTCACTGTTCACTCATAGAAGTTAAATTTGGGGGATTCACCTGGGAACCAATGATGGCTTATAAAATTATTTTGGTGAGGCCATTTTCCAAGCTAAACAAAACCAGAACATGCATGTTAAGGATTATACCTTTCTTTCCCAGGATGAGCAGAAGTGCAGCTGTCATGCTATGCCTTTGTAAGATGGCTTGCAGATTGATGAGCACTGATCATATCACTATATGGTGGTGGAGTACTTTTCAACCTATTTCAAGTCCATCTTCTCTTCCTGGCCTTCCCTTAGCCCCACAGTCCTGGTGGGCCCTTCCCCTCTTTTGAATGGGCACCTTGGTCTGGGCCAAAGTGGGAATCAATGAGTTTGATCTATATGTTGGCAAATTGAACACCAATAAAAAATAAATTAAAAAAAAATGATACCTTCTTTTTAAGAAAGCATTTCATGCATTTACTCCTGGAGAAACACTTCCTCTGTCACAGCAGTTGTCACAAAACATGACTCAATTCATGGTTTCTGTGCTTTTGGTCCAATTTTTAATAAATATTTTTCTTTGGTTTTGTTTATTAAAAAAATAAATAAATAAAATGAATCTCCTTTTTTCTGGTCTATCATCTTCTCAGTGTTACACAACCTAAGAAAATTGTTCCATTGGTTTTCCAAACTGACCACAACTACTGCTTTCCTGTGCAAAAAAATAACTTTTAAGTTCCTGTCTTAGAGCCCTACTCAAATTTTCTGACTTCTACACACAATTTCTAAGTATGCCTTTCTGAACTTCCCTCATCTGGATCATTTTCATCACTTTTTAAAATCTTTTTTTTTTTTTAATCTTTTTTCTCCTGTGGACCTCAAAGAGTCTATCCCTAAAACAAAATTTACTAAGTTATAACTTTCCTCATTTTCTAAACCTTAAAAAAATTAGTTTCCTATTTATGATCAAAGATGAAATAATTATCACACTTAGTTCATCGGATGCTAGTCAAATCCAAATAGGAAGTTTTAGATGATTTAAATACACTATTCCTATTAACAGGTGTTCATAATCGCCTCCTCTTGTAAAATACAGGGCAACTGAGCATCTCAGGCTGTAATTTAGTCCACTTATTTCTCTACTGACATGAGCTTTCTTCCTAATTGGTTGGAAGCTCATTCAGGGGAGTGATTACTGCTTTCAGTGGCTGCAGGTATATTTTTACCCTTGAGAATGATGCTGGCAGGGCTGGTAGGTTTAAAGGCAACCTGGATACAATGAAGTCACAGAGGGAAAGGCATGCAATAACAGCCTGATACCTGCCAGTCACCCGTACTGTGTACAAGTTCTTTAACCTTATGAGTCTTTCAGTCAGGAAGATTTATAGAAAGATGCCCCATCAGCAAAAGCCTATGGTGATCCCTCAGTGATTCCAAAGGAACAAGGGAGGCAATATTAAATTCAATCTCTATGGAAACTGTTTAAAAACTTATTTGAACATTGGCCTTTCATTTTCAACCCATGAGTGACAGAGAATCCATTTTGGAGACTGGATGCAATCCATAAGTGTGCTGGGCGTGGGTGAAACAATGAAAAAGACAGCATCAGCGTTTGTGTGAGCTCTGTCATCGTAATTCATCATAATCCAATTGTAGATAATGTAATGGAATATTGAATGCTAGGTGTCAGAGTTTCCTTTAGCTCCCCTTCCATAGTCCTCTGTGGCAAGGACACAAGCACACTGTGTCATGTAGACTTAGTTCAATTGAGCGTTACTTCAGCATCTCCCTTTGATTGAAAACAAAAGGTTGCCAATGCGGTATCAATGAACTGTGAAGTGATCTGAGTGTTACCAGCAGGGAAATGAAATGAGCCTCTGGAAAGAAGATTGGCACAAGTGAAAATTTCTGTATAAAGGGCTTCATAGGGCTCCAGCTGGGTGGTATTACTTCTTATCCAATTAAGATTTTTTTTCCCCTGAATTCGTGAGCATTATGATCTTGTTTGTTCCTAAAATGATCAAAACTGAAAGTGGAGAAAAAGTGGAAAACATATCTAAATAAAGTTCAGCTAGAAGGGCTCAGATTTGAGGGTACTTTTTTAAACTGCTCCATTCATCCTGGATATTATGAAGCTTTTCCAAGGAACACTGTAAGATGCCTTGCCCTCTTATACACACTTCACATAACATACATGTGCATGCGTATACACACACAAAGCATCTCAGTACTTCTAAGCCAGTCTTAACTGAGAGGAAGGCAAGTCAGTGTTCTGGCTCTCTGCTCAACTGGGGAGATTTCTTTTTCTTTTCTTTCTTCTCTCTCTCTCTCTTTTTTTTTTTTTTTTTTTTGAAAACCACTATCCTCCGTAGCTGTTTTTTAAAAGGTCCACTTAATCCATAACTTTGTCATGATCAGAATGATATTTGACTTAGATGCATATGGAATAGTTTAACAGTGAAATTTATAAAAATGCATCAGTTAAGAACCAAGTTAGCAAAGCAGAGTATAACATAGGATGAGCTACAGACTGAGAGGATTAAACTTACTTTGACAGAAAATAAGATTAAAGATGTGCCAGTCCCATACTGTCTTCTGAAGCAGACTGAGATACTACTTATATGATATCAAGTAGATAAGTCTCAATGTTGAAAACATACTGACTGTTAATATCCTTTTGAAATATCTTGAGCCATGTATAAGTTATAAAATAGCCTCTATACCTGAAAGGTTATAAGATTATATTTTAATAATATTTGTAGAGATATGCAGCTTTCACATGTATGAAATCCTGTCATCATCACCTCACTTGACTCTCCAGCAGTCCTTTTAAGCAGAGCACTCATTGTTTCTATTTCTCGGATGAGGAAACTCTGAGTAGCAAGAGTACGGTACACCCATGGATAGTCTAGGAATTTTCCGAATCCTACTTTTCTGCCATTTGCTTTATAGCCTTCTGTTAGAATCCATGCTTACTTTCTGAATATCAGTGGATCCATAGAGAGGGTTCCAAAAGAATGAAGGAAAAGTAATCAGCAGCAAGCATTATTTATGCACAGAGAGTGGCTCACTCAGGAGTATGCACTGAAATCATAGCTTTATTTTTATCCTTAGTCAATTTTTTTTTTTATTATGGAAAGAGCCATATTTACAGAGAATTCGAAAGACTGGTATGATGAAACATTCCAACTAACTATTTGTAATTTTTTAAATATCATATGTGCTCTATCTATGTATATAGACTTTTTTTTTTCTTTTGGTAACCATTTGAAAGTAAATTGTAGATATCACATCACATTATCCTAAATACTTCAATGTGGGGGATGGTATTTAGAAACAAAGATCCAGGTGTAATAGATGTGCTTATTGCTACTGTGGTGGCATTGCTTTTAGACTTTTTCAGAGAACTGAGATTTTTAAACTTTTGCTAGAACTAAGTTCTTGCTATTAGACTTTTTCTAGAACTAAGAAATAATAAAAAAAAAAGTGTGTGTGTGTGTGTATAAATCATGGGTTCACATTGATATCTTTAATTGAGTTTTAATATATAGTTTTTAAACTTTTATATTTTTATTTCTTTAACCCACCCTCCCCCCTGTAAAATCTTAGATTGAAATGTTATACTTGTATTATACTGTAATATACAGTAGCTAGTTCGGATTTATAATTCCTACATTACTACTAATAGTAAACCTACTGAGTGAAATTTAAGATTTCTTTGTAGGTCAGTCTTTATATTATATTCCAGCCAGAGTACTGTATCTAAAATTGCTCTTTAAATATTAAAATTCGTTCTTTCTAGGGTTATGCTGCCTATTTAATATATTATTAGGCTCATTTGTTGCAGTTGATTTGAAGTTATAAGACTTCATTTTTTAATTATTTAAAATATTTTACAATAGTTACATAGCCCAAAGGCAAAGCTTGATAAAAGATACCGTGAGGAGAGGTCTTGCTTTTATTCCTATCTCCCTCACCACCACCACCCTCCTTCAGAATATTCCAGATTCTTGCAAAAAATAAAAGCAAAAGCAAAACCAAAATAAATATGTACACATCTTTTTATTACCCCCTTTTTATGTGAAGTTTAACTTTCTATATATATATCTGTCTCTATCTCCTTTTTTTCACATATTTTGGAAGCAATTCAGCATAGAGACCATCCTCATTCCTTTATTATGACTGCTTAGTACACTTTTGTGTGGACCTACCTATATACCATCATTTATCCATATGCAGCTTTTTGAAAGAACATATTGGAAATTCAGACTAGGTAGTTTTTTGAGTTGTGGTTGTGTATATTTTGAGAACAATCCTCAGGTGATTCCATGCACTTTCCAATTTGAGACCTGTTTTGCTCTCAAAACACCTTATGAGGTAGAGACAATATGACCAAATTTTAAAGATGAGCAAACAGGGTCTGAAAAAGATAAATTGACTTCCAGGGGTTATTCCACTCCTTAACAGTAAAACCACATTCCAAATCCAAGTTAGACTGACCCTTTAGCTTTCTCCACTCCATGATTCTGTTTCGAATTATATGAATCCTGTACTTGGTATGATGTCATTCAGTGTAGAAGAAACAATTTAAAAAGATAAACTCATTGGGGTACCTGGGTGGCTCAGTTGGTTAAGTATCCAGCTCTTGATTTTGGCTCAGGTCATGATCTCAGGTTTGTGAGATTGAGCTCTGTGTTGGACTCCATGCTGGGTGTGAAGCCTGCTTGAAATTCTCTCTCTCCTTCGCAACATTCTCTCAACCATATGCGCTCTCTCTCTCTTCCAAAAAAAAAAAAAAAGGATAAACTCATTAAACATAATTCTTTTTAACAGAGAATTAGGCTTCCCTGCCGCCCTTTGTAGAGTGTATATGTTTTTAAATAGAAATGAATGGACACAATCAGTTTTCTTATCAAAGAAAAAGAATATGCTATTATAGCCAAAGTAGTAATGATAATGAATCAGAGTCTTTCTTTTTGGAAAAAGTCATGTTGATAGAGGAGCCTCAAAATTGATTAATTACGTACACGTTGGCCTTTCCAATTGTCTGATGATAGGAAGCCAATTTCACTCCTAACCAGAAGCCCTCAAGGTAAAAGGCACAGACTATGGAACATTGGTCTTATTTTATCAGGGAAGGTTAATGTACAAAAATGCTGCTCAGGGGACAGTGGAGAAGGATTTATTTTCTCCTGAGTGAAGCTAGGCTATTAAGAATTGGGCACTCTTTGAAATTTTGATAATAGTAATTGAAAAGCAATGAATAGAGCTTAATATTTTTTTCTGAGCATATTTCACATTATAAAATATTTCTCAGAGCCAGAGTAAGCCTTAGGAAATATAAAAGAACTTGGACAAGTTTTTTCATATATTCATTCAACTAACATATTATTAAAGACTTATTTGTATCAGATATTTACAAATTGCTGGACCAAAGAGGAATAAGTTCCTCTCAAAGAACTAATAGTATCATCATTAATCATGATCATGATTTCACAATAAAATAAACTAAGTTCTGTAGTACAAATATAGAGAGAATATCATGGAAGCTTACCGAAGCAGCACATCATGGGCAGATCGTACCTCTAGCCAGATGCAGAGATGAGATAATGTCCAGCATTCTACTTGCACATGTACTGCTCTGTACTCTTAATTGATACATTATGCTGTTCCTGAGAAAAACAAATTGAGGCTGTTTTCCACGATAGAGTCCTAGATAGGCCATAGATACAACTCCATCTGCAGACCTTACATTCTGTTCATTGAACTTACCTCATAGATGCAAAGATTCCTGCCCTATTTAAGCACCAATTCATTGAAGCTGCATTCATAACATGATTTTAAATAGTGTTAAATAATGGCTACCAGTTATTAGCAGCCACACTTAATACTGCATACCATCCAGTAGGCTCCCATAAAGAATTTCATTTCTAAAGCCAAATAGTGCATAATTCTTTACATTCATCTTATCTTTAACACACACTTCATTTAAAACAATTTTATGAACCAAATTCTAACTTACTACTTAGCATAAAAATGTTGATGTGCAACATTAAAAAAAATTAATGCTACAAATCTTGTCCTCTCTTCCTTTTATCTACAATGCTTTTTATATGAAAAATTGCATTTATATCTAAAATAGAAGGTTATTACAACAAGGCTCTTTTGGAGAGGAGTTATACTCAAAGAAGGGAAACATTCAGAATCATTACAAAGGGAACTGGAAGGAGATTGTATATCATAGTTAATTATAGAATAGATATTTAATGAGCAAATATATGAAGAAGCAATGTGATATCTATTATCCTATGCTTTGTTAGGTCTGAAAATTTTAAATTACTCAATGCACACGTAGTGCTATCTAGGGCTCTGGCTCTGTGTGGAAGGCTTGGGTCCTGACTGTGGCGTTTACTGACCATGGCTTCTGGAGACTCTCAGTTTCTCTCCATGAGCGACTGGAATGATAATGCATGTGCTTTTCATGAAAACTAAAATGTTTAAGGCCATGTGCATGAAAGCTTGTTTTGGTTTTGTTTTGTTTTTTTGTTTTTTTGTTTTTTTTGTTTTGTTTTGTTTCTTTCCTTAGGGCTTCGAGTGGAAAGGGCTGAATTAATAAAAAATTATAAGCACAGTGTCATCATTGGTCATTTTATTTCACTATTTGATTGGGATTTGTTGATTCAAATCCCATTCCCCTCTAGGATTCCCTTTCTGTCACATAAGAAACCATCCTAATATATTATAAGTTATCTTTTTGTTTGTGTGCCCTTGCAAATTGTATATTGTTTTTATCACCACCATAAAAGAATATTTTTGTATCTATCTCTAAAAGAAAGGACTCCTAAAAACCATAATTACAGTACCATTTTTACACCCAGAAGAAGTTAAGAATAATTACTTAATGTGATGAAGTAAAGTGTTTAAATTTCTTTCATTATTTTAAGATGTTTTATGGTTGGTTGTATGATCAGGGACCCAAATAAGACCTGTCCTTTGCAGTGGTTTGATATTTCTGTTGTTCAACAGTAGGCCCCCTTACCTGACTCTGCCTCCACTTATCTTTTTCTTCTCCTTCCTCTTTTTATTCCCCTCACTCCTCAACATTTTCCTTGAAGAAATTTATCATTTGTTCTCTGAAATTTTCAGTCCAGGCTCATTGCATGGCACGATGTCATTAAATACCTTTTTTTTCCTTTGAATTTTTGTAATTTTTGGCTAATTCTAGAGTTGTGATCAGACCATTAAAAAAAAAAAAAAAAACTGGCCGGGGGAGGGGGTGTATTTCTGAAATGGGTAATACTACATCACAACATTTGTTTGCTCTTTATTGTGATGTCATAGCCATTGGTAATCATCGTGCACCCCTATGACCTCATGAGCAGTTGCTTAACACTACTAAACTTCTGCCACTGTTACTTCACTGATTGCCTGAAATGCTGCTCTAAAGAGAAGCTTCCCTCAGCCAGCTCCTGGGTTATCCTGTGGAATAGTCTGTAAAGGAAGGCAGGCTATACACTTAATTCTTTTTCCTTTTATTGACCATTTTTCAATATAATGAATTGATCCTCTAATATTCCTTTTTTTTTAAGTTGCTTTATGCATTGCAGCAAAGAGGGAGCCAAAGCTCACAAACATTCTGCACAGTTTGACAAGAGACATTGCAGAGGAAAGAGGGACTTAGGAAGGATCAACAGTATCCTACGGTCTTGGTGGATGCATTCCTGGGGGAAGTGGACCTCTAATTCCTGGTAAAGGGGGTCTCATTCTTAGAGGGGGCATGCCTCTATTGGTGTCCCTGGAGCATGGAAAGGCTGGCTGGTGGGCTCATAGGGTTCTAATGTCATGCATATGGGGGAGCCTGGAGGTGGTGTTGCTCAGCCCACAGGAGTGGGTGGGATCCCCTAACCTGGTGGATATTGAGGTGGGAGTCCAGCACTGCTGGCAGGAGCAGCAGTTAGAGCACCTGCTGTAGTACCTCTTCCTGCAGTCATTCATTTTTTATTGAGATGCCCCCCAACCCCTTGGACGGGGTCTGCTAATACAGTAGGAGCCTGGGGAATTGGAACACCAGCTGGCACTTCTCTGCCACCTGTCTTGCCAACCCCAAGGCCTCCTGCAGCTCCAGCAAGTGGTACCTGAGCAGTGCCAGCATCCTTAGAGGATGGCCCTTTCACAGTCATGGAAACCATGTTTTCCCCAGGTAGCAGCACCAGACCCCAAAGCCACATTTCCTCACACTCTGGCTGCTTCACAATCTTTGGCTTGGTCTTCCTGAATTTGTCACAGTCCACAAGGATAGTTCATATTCTTGTTAAGGGTGCCAATGAAAATATGGCCATCTTGCAGGATACATCTCATTCTGTGGTCAGTGTGCTCAGCAGCTTGCTGCTCTTTCCCACACTCATGGTTGCTGTTCCATCAAATCCAGTGTCCCCAGTAAGATTTTAAGATCCTTAAAACCTGAGGGAAGGCTGCAGACAAAGATTTGATGCAGGTTCTCCTACAAATAATGCAGGCTTGAGACAGAAGCTTCTAACAGTAAATGGGCCTCAATTTTTCACTTGGAAATCGGCTACTTGGATGTTCCAGTCCTGCTTTACCACCTGTTGTCTCTGCTAAGAATGCCTGTCTCAGTTCTGGCTGGAAACTCACTGCAGGTACTTGCTGCTGCTGACATTGCCTTGGGTACAGCTGACACTCTCGGTGGCTCAATGAGTTGAGTTTGTCCTTCTAAATTTGACTTGAGCATCACCTGCCATGTGTGCTGTTCAGTGGTCTGTCTCAGGTATAAGTGGTTGCTGGGCCACTCCCATGTGCTGCTGGCCACACCTCAGAACAGATTGTCCAGCATCTCCAACAGTCACTACACTCCGCTGATTCCATAACGTTCTTCAACACCAATTGGTTATTTCTCTTTGAGCTCATGTTAAGCCTATTTGATACGTACAATCAGTCCATTCTAGGTAATTATCCTTATTGCTATTCAAAGTGTCCCATATTTGGCCAGGGGGAGCATATTCAATTTGGCTCCCAAATGAATCCTTTTGACACAAACCCACTAGTCTTTGATAAGTTTCTTCCTTTCTATTTCTACAGTATGTTCCTGGCTCCTCTTGTACATTCCCCAGCTGAGTTTTGGAATTTCTCCAAAGGGCCCCCTTAATTAGAAATAATAGTTAGAGACCATAATCAGGGCATTAAAGGGAATGCTTGTAGCTACTAAGTAGATTCACTTGACAAAGCCAGAATTTTTTTTTTTTTTACACTTAACATGAGTTTATACTTCCCTCTCAGACTCAGTACCGTAGGGAGGTGTACCCTTTTGATGAGCAGAGTTTTAAAATTTTGATGATGTCCACTTTATCCATCCTTTATGTTATGGATCTTGCTTTTGGTGTTTTATCTAGGAAATCTTATCTAGCCTAAGGTTACAAGAGTTTCCTTTTATGTTTTCTCTTAGAAGTTTTATAGGTTTAGGTCTTACATTAGAACTATGATCCATTTTGATTTTCTTTTTGTATGTCACGTGAGGTATGGATTGACATTCCTTCATTTGCATGTTGATATCCAGTTGTTCTGGCACCATTTGTCATAAAGACCATTCTTTCCCCCCACTGAATTACCTTTGCAGCTTGTCAAAAATCAGTTATCAGTGCTCATGTGGATCTGTTTCTAACCTCTCTGATATACTCCACTGATGTTTTAGTTTGTCTATAAGCCAAGACTACAGTGATGTGATGCAGTGCAATGAATAGTTTTTTTCATGTGTCTTTTTGTATTTTTGCCAGTGTGTCTTTTGGATAGATCTCTAGAATTGCAATAACTGGCACAAAGTCTGAATGAAGCATGTTTCAAGTGCTCCACCAAGGGTTGGACAGTGCAGTGATAAGACTACCTATTTCCTCTTTATCTAATAGGTAGGGAATAATACTCCAAAATAATTTTAATTTGTATTTCTATTGTTATCAATGGGATTGAGCATATTTTTATATTTTTAAGAGCTGTTCACATTCTTTTTCTCTGGACTGTCCATCTTTTTCTATGAAGTTGTTGGCCTCATTTTCTTCAGTTACTGTTAGAACCTCTTTATATGTCAGTGGTGTTATTACTCCTTTGTCTATAATGTAAGTTATATATACTCTTCTGTTTTTCTTATTTATGATTTTATTTGGGTGTGTATGTATGCATTTTACATAAATGAGGTTTTTTTTTTTACTTATTACCTTTGTATAATTGAGTGTTTTTATACAATTGTATATAATTTGTATGTAATTCTATATAATTATATATTTTTAATAATAGGCTTACTTTTAAGAATAATTTAAGACTTACAGATTAGATTGAATAGATTGTACAAAGAGTTCCCATATATGTCATCTTATCCCCCACACATAGTTCTCCATGTTATTACTAATTTATTGTATGGTGTATTTGTTATTCTTAATATTGATTTATTATAATTAACTAAAGTCCATGGATCCTTTCCTTACCTTTTAACTTAATATCCTTTTTCTGTTCCAGGATCACATTAAAGATGCCATGTTACATTTAGATGCCATGTCTCCTTAAGTTTCTCTTGATGGTGACATTTTTTTCAGACTTTCCTGGTTTTTGTTGACCTTGACAGTTTTGAGGTGTACTGTCAGATGTATATTTTAAGATAGCTCTCTGATAGAATTTGTCTCATGTTTTTTTCATGATTAGACTGGGTTCATGTGTTTTAGAGAGGAAGATGTACAGTTAAAGTACCATTTTTATCACATATCAAAGGTACATACAATCAATATGATTTATCACTGTTTTTGTTCCTTGATCCCCTGGTTAGAAGTAGTGTGCGTCAGCTTTCCCCACTGTAAGGTTGCCCCAAGCCCCCCACCACTTCTGTATGTACTCTAGAAGAAAGTCAATATGTGCAGCCCACACTGAAGGAGTGGGGAGTTACACTGCCACTCCATTGCTGTAGTTA
The DNA here is from genome assembly GCF_003254725.2 of Canis lupus dingo. Taxonomy (NCBI): domain Eukaryota; kingdom Metazoa; phylum Chordata; class Mammalia; order Carnivora; family Canidae; genus Canis; species Canis lupus. The sequence goes on from NC_064258.1 coordinate 5,382,928, forward strand.
CATCATTTATTTGGAATTTTTCTGTGTGGAGGTTTCTCTCTTTTTCTCCCATTTAAAAATGTATTTAGTAATTTATTTTTCTCAGGTTAGACTCATGCATACCTATTTTATATTCTGATTTGTATTCTAATACTGTTTTCTCTATTTGGTTGTTCAGATTGTTTCACTTTTGGCCATTGAGAACTCTTTCACTTTGGTCATATGCCCATTTGACATAGCCCCATAAATTGTGTGTGTGTGTGTGTGTGTGCGCGCGTGTCTGTCTCTCCATCCGTCCCATACATGTATATATGTGTAAGGTTTTCTTCCTACTCTAAGATGTTCTGGGCTCATCCTGTATATTTCCTGCCCAGGTCTTAGAATCATCCAGTGCTCCTTAGAGTTCTGTTTCCTTTTGTTAGAGAATGATATTAGAAACCAAGTTCTGGATGGTAGGTGTGCTTATTGCTACTGTGGTGTCATTTTTTTAGGCGCTCTCAGCAAAGAAATATAGGTATGTGTACTAACCTGTGTATACACCTATATTTATACATATTTCTATATGCATCCATATTAAGTGTGAGTTTTTACTGATAGTTCCAACTGGAATCCATTACTACAGGGATCATTCTAGTTTATTTGCCTTGCTTGCCTTTAATCTCCACTCCATCAGTGAGAAACCTGGATCTCACCCTCTGCCACTTACTGAATTATTGGATTTCAGTGTACACAGAGAGCCGTATTAGAATTGTTACCTCGTACCTCTGTAGGAAACTTTATCAGCTAGAGGGCAGTACTTACATATAGTTCCTTTGCCTGTACTTTTATATGCATTTCCAAAGCTACTTAAGTCAGCATCTTTATTCCTACTCTGTTCATTGAGGTTGAACATTTGTAGTGCAAGTAGTTTCCCCGTCACAGTCTGCATTTTCCCCCCAAGACCCCCTGAACCTCCTAAATGGTTCTTTAAAATTACATGCAGTAAAGTTCATTCTTTGTGTTCTTGGTAGAGTTCTGTAGGTTTTCACAAACCTATACTGTCCTGTATCTGCCATTAGAGTATCATGCATCACAAGATCACCATCCTAACAGTCCCCTGGGCTTCCTCTTTTCACTGACCCCTACCTTTCCCTCACACCCTTGGGAACAGTGCACTCATTGTTTACTGTTGCTATAGTTGTGCCTTTTCCCAAGTGTCATATAATTGGAACCATACAATGTGTTGTTTTTCAGACCAGCTTGTTTTGCTTAGCAGTTGCATTTCCTCCATGTCTTTTCTGATTGCCTTTTTACTCGGCATCTTTTTAAAATCTTTCTGTGTTGCCATATATACATCTATTCTTTTTAAGTTTTTCATTGCACTATATGTTGGGCATCTAGTTTATTTGCCCAGCTGCTCTGAATCTGGGACACTAAATTGCATCCAAACCTTGTATCCCCCAACCCCACCCTGCTTCACTACCACAAATAATATTGCAATGAGCTGTCTTACATATATGCCTTTATGAACCCATGTGAGCTTTTCTTTGACACATATGTAGTTAAAACAGGAATTGTAGTTAGATCATAGGACATAGGTTTACTCTATTTAAGTTTGAGATTACCCCTAGAATGCATTTACCAAGCCAGCAGTGTGTGAGAGTTTATTTTTCTTGTGTTTTAAAAATTATCACCGTATCTTCACGAACACTTCATATTATCCAGATTTCTGGATATAAAGTATATAGGAATCAAGTGATATCTTGCTGTGTTCCTTTGTATTTCATAATGACTAATGAGTCTGAATATCTCTTCATATAGCTTGTTAGTGCCTTTTTTATGTTAGAAGTGTTTGTATATTTTTATTTTGTTTTGGGGGGGTTTTGTTTTTCTTCTAACTCCAGTATCATTAGCATACAGTACGGTATTAGTTTCAGGTGTACAGTATAGTGATTCATCACCCAGTGCCCATCACGACAAGCATACTCCTTAATCCCGCTTGTTAATGTTAACTCATTTTTTTCTGTTGGGGATACTGTCAGCTTTTTATTGCCGTGTTTCTTGTATATTTTAAAGATGGATCTTCTGTCAGTTTTGAACATAACACGGTGTCTCTTCTTATTACATCATCTGTCTATTAGCTTTGTTTATGGTACCTACCCTTTGTTGAACAGAATAGTCAATTTAGTCTTGGGCTTGGAAGGTGGTACCATTTACTGACATGCTAAAAATGGGGAGAGGCAGACTGTGGGTAAGACCCAAGACTGATTTGACTGTGTTAAGTCAAAGATACCCACTGAGCCTTCAAATAGTCTTGAGTAGGCAGTTGCTGAGTCTGGAGTGAAAATGAGGTTTTGTTAGTCTTAATATTTTATGTTGTTTATATTGTTTTCATTATTCTTTGAAGATTTTCTTATTTTTACTTTTTAAAACTTGGAGCTGTCTTTAAAGTTTTGAAGAAAATTTTCATTTAAGAAATTGGATTTGAAGATACCTTCATTTGTATCACAGTAGTAGTTTTTTGCTTACAGATGTAATTTTGACCATAATTTCATTTTTTTTTTCTAATCCTAAAATCTTAATCTGTGTAGCATTGTGATACAATTTTAACCGTACTCACCCTAACTTCTGCCACCCTAACTCTCCTGGCTGGTTTCAAGGGCTCTCTGGATGTATTTCTTAGAACATTTCCTATTCACTGTATAAATGATTTTTCCTCCATTTCACACTGAAATTATAAAAAATAACTCAAGGTGACTCTCATCTTTAAATTGAATATGAAAATAGTTTTGAAGCAAATCTATAATGTGTTCATGGGATTTAGTTATCAAGGATTGAATATTATAGTTTCAGGACTATCTTCCATGAGAAAAAACATGCCCGTGGGTATGCAAATGTGCATCTTTTTAAACATGGAAATAGTTTTTACCTCAGGATTATTATTTTTAAAGGCAGAACCTTAATCATTAAATGCTTTTTTGAATAGAAACAAGGCACTTTACAGTTCTTGTCAGAAGTTTATCTTTGGCAACTTCTGAGCCTGCAAACAACAAAAAAAATATTTGAGTCAAACAATAATGCTAATGTACCTTTTCTTTTCTCTTGAAGGGTCACTCACAATGGTTATTAATTCTAAATTCCTCCAGACTATAATTTTTTACAAGATTTGTTTATTTTCATCAAATAAAAGAGCTATTTCTGTTATATACAATTGTATAACCATCTGTCATTTATCTTTTTATAAACCATAACCAATTCATTATCAGATATATATGTATTTTAAGAAAAACTAATCCTTTTGGTTTTTGCAAATAATATGAAGAATCTAATTAGGATAAACAGTTATTAACATAAATGCATGGTTTTATACCTTAAAATACATTCACAGTTTACTTTTTATTATTTAGGTAGATTTCTACTGTATATCTTAGCTATTTAAGTTTATTGTATTACCTTAGCTATTTAAATTTATAGAGATGATGTTTCTTTCAACAAGGGATGTGTGACCATCCTTGAGAAGCCAAAACAAAGAAAATCTTTCTTTTAGGTACAAAAAAAAAAAAAAAAAAAAAGCCTTATATTGCTGAGCTGAGCACTCATAAAAATGACTGGTGGTACTTTTCAGGCATCATTCATCAGACTTACATTTTAGAGAGAAAAAAAAAATCTCATTATCCACTCCATATTCATTTAAGTTTTAAGTGCTTAGAAGACTTGTCATAACCTAGACTTAAGGTCTGAAATGGTAAATCTTGACACATCTTCTAGCAGCTCCTCCAGGCACCACTAGAGCTCTGAGCGCCCCCACGTACAGGAGTTTTCTGTTCTGTTCTGTCCTGGTTCTTGCACACTATTTCCCCAACACTCCTCACTTTATAACGTTATTAGTTTCCACATCATCCCTTATTTTAAAACCAGATTAAAAAAAATAAAAAAAATAAAAAAAATATAAAACCAGATTAATCTAGAAGTGTCCCATTTGGCAAGAAATACCAGAAGAATAGATTGGGCATGTTGCACTTGCATTAACACACTTAATCACAATGGGCAAGTGAAGAATATTTTATTATATTCAGATGGGCCTAGAGAATCTGATTTCTCTGAGTCCATAAAACATTATATTGACCTTAATTTTGTGCTCTTTATGCACAGCCCAGCGCACTCTCTCTGCCACATCATGCTGGCTTCTCATATAGCAGAATTACTCTGATTTTTTTTTTAATTGATTCTATTTTAGTGTATAAGTTTGGGCTGAGAGAGAAAGGACTGGAAATATTATTTATTCATTAGTATCTGAGAAGTGGCAGGTTAAAATGGGCTACTTGGCCTTAAAAGCATATGTATCATATATATCAGTCTTTCACTTACAGAAGTATGTTATTTATGTTAACATTTAGATACTAACTTTCCTCATTTGAGGAAGTGGTATCTTTCTTTCCTTCTAGAATGCATTTTTTCCTAAGTTATTTAAAGAATAGAATGAGGTTGTTTATTAACACTCAAAGCTACTAAGGCATCAACCTTTGGCTTTCAGAAGAGGAACATAAATAGAAACAAATTTAATGGAGAAAAAAAATGCCTTGTTTTAAAAACTCTCTTTTTATGGTATCTAATATTAAGTTCTCTTTTAAGGAAAAGAGAGAAGTTTGGTTAAGACAGTATCTATACCATGAGTCCTAATTTATTTCTACTGTATACACATGGCAGCCTGGCTCCTGTTACTTCAGTGACCAGTGTTCCTAAATATTGAACAGTTCATTTTTTTTTTAAAGATTTTGTTTATTAATGAGAGAGAGAGAGGGCAGGCCATGCAGGGAGCCTGATGTGGGACTCGATCCCGGGTTTCCAGGATCAGGCCCCAGGCTGAAGGCAGCGCTAAACCGCTGAGCCACCCAGGCTGCCCAAACAGTTAATTTTTTAAGTAATATACTCGAACTTTCATTAAGGATTTAAAATTCCCACAAAATTACATTTTCAAAAAAAAAAAAATTACATTTTCCCAATAGCTTCTCATGCCAGCTGTTAGATCCAGAAAATGAGGCTTCAAATTTTGACCATTACTTAATACTATGTCCAAACCAAGCAGCACTGTGAATTGTGGAATTCATGGAGGTGCTAGGATGTAAAATAAAGCAGTGAAATTGGCTCATTTTTAAGACGAAGATTTGGTCATATTAGTTTTCCTTTCATGTAATAGCCTCTATGTCCACTTACTTGGTCTGTGTTTTCACAGCAGCCTTGACTTACCGAGAAAGTGATGTCACGTGGCTGTGTAGACTGGCCTTAGAATGGAGGCTGAGGCTGGAAAGGCATGGTGTAGACAGAGGTGAAATTATATTCATGTGTTTCTTATAAAAGCACCACATGGAAATTCTAACGTGTTTCCTGTCTCTTGTTTTCTCTGTTGGATTATTTAACAAAATTAAATAATAATTAAGGGTGAATAACAGAGCCCCTGTCCTGATACAAGCACAACGTTGACACATTAAACCTTACCTCATCCATTTTTGTTGTTGTTTGCCATGACAAAATAATGACCAGGAAGTAGCTGAGATTTATTGAAAAGGGTTCTGAGTTAAGTACTTCATGTGTGCTCTTGATTTAACTGCTGCAACAACTTGTGATATTAGATTGTCTCTCAATTTAGCAGATGAGAGAATTGAGATATAAAGAGATGAATTTTGTTGTCCAAAGTCACACAGCCAATAAGTGGCGGGACAGCATCTGATCCACAGACCTGAGTCTGTGCCAATTCACACCGTGGTGTATCTGCTTCTCTTGGCCCTGTTGTTGCCGACATAACGATAAATATGAGCTAACACACAGTGACTGACATTGAATGCCAGTGCACTCATAAAACAGTCATCTGGATGGCCATTCATAGAACTATATTAATTTTTATTAGGATAAACAACTAAATGAAAAAAACTCATTTGATTATTTTCATAGATCAGTAAAAATAACTCATTAAAAGAAAATCATGCTTGCAGATTAAAGATCCTGAGCTATCAACTATTTTTCACATGGGATCATTTTCAGCCATTTGGGAGATGTATCAGTATATCTCAGAGAAAATGCCCAGCTACTGTGGCTGAGATGTTACATGCCAAATATTAAAAACTAATGTTACTGATTATTAGAATAAAGGCTTCCCATGAACTATTTCTTCATGTTCCCTGCAATAAAGAATAACTGACATCAATAAAGAAAAAAATTAATATTTTGTTCGGACTTTAAAAATATCTTTTAATCTTACTTGTTTATTCTAAGTAGTTAGTTGCATATACACATAACTTTTTTACTTGTCATTGTGTCCTTGGCTTGTATTATACTATGCCCAAATCCCACACAGCTTGCACATTTTGAGTTTGGAACAACAAAGTCACAAGAGCATCAATCATAATAAATAGTCACTAAGTCTGCAGCAGTGTTTAACTTGGATTTAGAGAATGAAAGAAAAGAGGATATTAAGATAGCAGTGGCATTTAAGAGCAGGACTTTTATTTTTTATAATCCCAAAGACTGTTTTCTTACCAATGACTTCAGAAATTAAACCCTGAAAACATCCGTTTTGTGCTGGTTTTTCTAGGTGCCAGCACTCAACAATGAAAATGCAGTGCTTTTCTTGTCCAGGTCTAGAGGAAAAAAAGTGCTATCAGTTATTTAGAATCTGATTTATGCCTTAAGAGAGTGGCTGCCACTCTCTGTGATTTCATGGAAGCTGGGTATCAAGGAGCAATTTTCGAAGAATTGAAAGCTGGTGCAGGGTTATGAATAAACTCAGAGAAGCTTTGACCTTCCCTGTCAAATGATAAGGCCATAAATATGTTGGTAATTCTGCTTTGTTGTGAGTACCTGTTCTTTTCCATCATTGTGGAGTTTCCAGGATACCATAAATTGGTACCAGCAGACTAAAACAAATTTTTTTATTGTATAAAAAAAAAAAATTAGAAGAGGGGAAAATGTAAAGGTAGGAAATACAGGAAGCAGCCTCTTGTGTGTGCTCCTGAAGTACGTCTTGCATTAGAGGACCCAATTTTGGAAACTTTATAGTACCCAATCAAATTTAAAATAACTACTTTGGTCACATTTCATCTTTGATAGTTAGATAGTTAATATACATTATGTTAATGCTTTTTTTCCTTATGCCAAATTCATTATGAAATATGGCTCATTTTTGCTCTGATGTGGTTTTATTTATTTATTTATTTGTTTGTTTATGAAGATTTTATTTATTTATTCATGATAGAGAGAGAGAGAGAAAGAGAGAGAGAGAGAGAGCCGGAGGCACAGGTAGAGTGAGAAGCAGGCTCCATGCAAGGAGGCTGATGTGGAACTCGATCCTGGGACTCCAGGATCAGGCCCTGGGCCAAAGGCAGGCGCTAAACCTCTGAGCCACCTAGGGATCCCCTGATGTGGTCTTTTAAATTGATCACGTATGCTACAGGGAGTTTAAGTGTATGTAATGTTGTTAAGCATATACGTTCTGTTTTAATGAATGTGTTATCTTAATTTCAGTGAGAAGAAATTTCATGATTGTTGGGGAACCTTCTGTGCCTCTAACTTCATCTTTCCCCTTCCCCAAGATGGTAGCTTAAGAAAGAATAAAGATGAGGGAGAATCAGTCCCAATATTTGCACAGAGAGGGAGGCAAAGAAAAGCTAGTTGTTTTCCTTTAGAAACAACTTACCATACTTCCACTTTTTTTTTCACACACTCTTCTGAACAAAAGCAAATATATGCATAAATATGCAGATTTATATATATTTGCCTATTCTGTTGTATGGACCTTAAAAGAAGTAGAGAGGGCACAGAAAATGAGAAGGGGAAAAACAGTGGGGATCTAAAGATAAAGCAGTGCAGACACAGGCACCCAGAAACGGACAGCAAGAGATCAGGAGTGCATTAGCCATCCATTGCTGTGAAACAAATTGCTACAGACCTTGGTGGCTGAAAACAGCTAAGCATTTATTTTATGTCAGAGTTTCTTTGCAGGTCTGGAATTTGGGCTCTTCTGGGTACTTTAAGCTTGAGGTCTCATGAAGTTCAGTTGCCTTGGGCATCAGTCATATGATTCCAAGGCAACTCATTCATGTACCTGGCAAGTTGGTGCTGGCTGACTGGGGAGGGGTACAGCTTCATCCCTCTCCATATGGACTTCTATAGGGCTGTATAAATGTCCTCATGACTTCCCTCAGAGCAAGTGATCTATAAAAGCAAGCAAGCAAGGGGGCAACTGTCACATTCTTCATGACCTAGCCTAGAAGTCACACACCAACACTTCTGCAGTACCCTGTTGATACACAAGTTTAGTTCTATTCATTGTGGGAAATCACTACACGAAGACAGAAATACCAGGACATAGGGCTCATTGGGTGCCATTTTGGAGATGGACTACCACAGAGAAATATAGGAAAGGGGTGGAGACACACAGGAACACACAGACTTGTATGAATAGGAGAGGGTGAAAGAATAGGTGGTTCAATTATGAGGATGATCATTGTGCAACATGCTTGATTTGTGACAAACATAAAGACTGCTATGTTACCAGTTGTTCCTTGCTGCAAACCCACTGCATCACACCTCGTATGCTTAACTGTGCCTTCATGATTATCATCTTTGCAGCACAGAACTATAAAGCTAAGTGGCATTAAGGCATGATATTTATCTCAGAAATCTTACTGTAATGTTACCTCAGGACATCAAAACCATCTGCTCTTTCCTTCAAAAATCAGAACTTTGACCTTTCTCATATCAAAGACTCTTGCCCCACATGTAAGAGGTACCAAAATACTGTAACAATTAAGATTGTGAGCTGTCTAAATTGAAAGGTCTATTTATTATAACATTTTACCAACACATAATATATAGTAGGATACTTTTCAGGTTACTTTCAGAGGACAAAATTATCCTAACATTCTTGACACGAAAAATGAGAGTCAAGTAAATTGTCTAAAATTGAAAGTAATGTGTTGTTTGGTTGCCCATTTTAATCCTTTTAATAATAGTGAATGTTTATGGAGCATTCACTGTGGCAGGCACTATTCTAAGTACCTCACATATCAAGTCATTTAATCCTCAACAGTCCTTTTGTTCTGGTTTTATAGATAAAGAAAATGAAACACAAACATGGTGAAAAGGGATTCAGATCCATGAAGTCTTTCCTTAGCACCTGTACCCTGAACCACAGTGCTGTGCATATAATAGGCTCCCTCAGGCTAGCTCAGAACCAGGATTCATTAATAATGACAGCATTTCTCTCAGAGCCACTCCATGGACAGAACCTAGTGTCTAGCTAGACTTCTCAGGCACTAGACAAAGGATATAGAAAACTTCCAGAAAGTTTAGGAGTGTTTCTCTTGAGGTATCAGTATTATAGAAGGTATTATAGTAGGTAGATCTGACTTGACTTTGTCAAAGGATCACTTTAGCTGTTGAGTTGAGAATAGGCTTGGTTGGAACAAGAGGAGATCTTGTTGTGGGGACTTGGACAAAGTGGTAGTGAAGGAAATTATGAGAAGTGTTAGGAATCTGGGGATATTGAGAATATAGAGCCAATAGGATTTCCTTATGAGTACAAGAAAAGGAAAATTTTTTGCCAAAGCAGTTGGAAAGATGGAGTCTATATCAACTCAGATCAAGACGGGGTGGTTTTGAGGTAAAAGATCAAGGTGTGTCGAATAGGCATCTGGATGTTCAGGAGCAGAGTTAGAGAAGTCTCAGCTAGAGATACAAATTTGGGATTTGGGATATATGGTTAAGCTCACAAAGGGCATAATTGTAGATAGATTGGAGGAGAGTATCTAACTGAGACTAAAGGACTGAGGCCTGGGGCAGTCCATCTTTAGGATCTGGACAAAAGAGCAGGACACAGCAGAGGAAATTGTCGGTGAAGAAGTGAACCAAGGGTGTAGCATTCTGCAAGCAAAGTAAAGATGGTATGTCAAGGAGGAGAGAGTGTTAGCCCATTGCAAATTCTACTGGAAGGTGAGGACTAATAATTAACCACTGGGTTTAGCAATTTGGAGGTCATTGGTTATTTTGATGAAAACCAATATGGAAAAGAGGTATAAGCAAAAGTTTAACTGGAATGAATGCAAGAGAGTTGGAAGCAAGGAACTAGAAATCATGAATTAGTAAACAGTAAATCTGGGAGATTTAATGTAAAGAAGAACAAAGGGATAGGATAGTGAGGTGGTAGGTATTACATAAATTAGAGATTGAGAGCAGTTCTGTGGAAACACTAAGCTTAGTGTTCCCTTCCTGATAAATATTTATTGTATTCCTACTATGTGTCCAACACTCTACGAATTTTTAAAGATATAAAAATAAATGAGACGTGGCTTCTCTCCTTGAGGTGTTTACTTTCCACTGAGAGAACTAGACATAAAACAGTGCACTGGGGAACCTCGAGGGGGTGCAAGTGGCCAGGTTGCGGCCTCCTGGAGAAGGATGATGGAGTAAATGATGGTTCATCTGAGTCTTGGAATTTGTACCATCTGATTATTAACCCAACTGTTTCCAATTAACATTTTAGGATGTAGGGGAGAAACAAAATTGTCCTATTGGTTCCAGACTAAAGGTAGTCAGATATTTTTTAAAATACTTTCTGTGTGTTCATTTTCTTAATCTTAGCCCAGTCATTGATTTTGCTTGTACTGTTCTTTGTGAACCTCCAGAAAACCTAATAGCCTGTTTTGAAAGCACAAGTGTGTGCCCCATACATTCTTATCAGCACTCTCCCTATATTCAGCCACTAACAAAGGACAAGTAAATGAACGAGGACATGTAAATGGAATGAAGCTAGATGGATGAAGTCAAGGGAGATAACTGTTCATTCACTTATTAATTCCTTCATTTACTGCACAAGTAATTGTTCTTGAGGATAAACTTCAGACTGGATCATGGAAAAGCTTAACTTAGACACTGAATCCAGGGAACAAAAAGTAATAATGAGAAGAGCAAAGGTATGACGTGTTATGACAGCTTTTGAAGTTAGAAGCCTAGAAAAACATGATAGTGTAGTAAAAAAGACTTCAAAATGGCACCATACTGGAGTGTAGACCCCACATCTTCCAGTTACTAGTTGAGTGATCTTGAGAACGTTAATGACTACTGAATCTGTGATCTCCTAGTAGTAACTCTACCACTCAAGCCTGCTGTGGGAATTATGGTGCCCAGCAGAGTGTTAGGACCTGGGCAATATTCAAAAATTGTTACGTCACTTCTCCCTGTCTTTACTGGAGCTTTCTCATTATTTCTTCCAGTTTATAAAGTTCAGCAGTCAGGCTGGGGTTTGAAATAAATAAGTAATTGCCAAGTTGTCTTTTTCTCCCCCCTTCTTGAGAGCACTAATAACATCCCATGAGCATTGTGAATATGAATGGAAGAAACCTCAAACTAGATACCCAACTCAGTCACACATGCTGAACATCAGCCATGCTGCATCTCTGCAAGCAGAAACACTTCCCAGAGTCTGTTCAGATAGGATAATGACCAGGATCCTTCCAAGAATTCTCTCCATCCCCTCTACTCCCCTGAGTCTGACTGACTTGAAGCTTCTGGGATAAGAGAAGGGAGAAGTGTATGGGGGACGGGGGTTGTTGAGCCTGACAAAAGGGAGAGGTCAGCTAGAAGGGAATATTGGTGCCTGAGTAATTGTGGGGAGCTGTCTGTTGTAGGAGACTCTACATACAGTGCTTTTATAGGAGGAAGGTTGGGGTGGTTAACGATACAGGGAGGAAAGTTGAAATGTATATTGCAGTGCTGGTATTCCTGCCAACCCTTGACTAGTTATGGGAAAAATTGAAAAATAAGTCCAGTAGACTTAAGAGTCTGAATTGAACTGTATTTAAATTATTTGCTTGTATTGATAAAAAGAGAATCTTGGGGGCACCTGGGTGGCTTAGTTAAGATTCTGACTTCAGCTCAGGTTAGGATCTCAGGGTCCTGGGATGGAGTCCCCAGGCAGGCTCCCTGCTCAGTGGGGAGTCTGCTTGTTCCTCCTCTCTCTCTCCCCCTCCTCCCACTCATGCTCTCTGTCTCTTTCTTTCTCAAATAAATAAAATCTTTAAAAAAGAGAAAGAGAATCTTGTGTTATCTTAGTAGTAGTTTCAGTTCATACTGAGCATTCCCAAAACAAAGGATTGCATTTTAGATGTGATGACTAGATGAGACCTCAGAAGGAGCTTTTAGAACTTTTCTAAAATCAGCGATCAAAGTTCATGTTTATACTCCTACAAAGAATGACTATTTCAAAATAGGGGTACATTTTAAAAAATAATTTACTAAAAACTAGAGTGTTTATAAACCAAATGGAGATATGATTCTTCTCATTAAGACTAATTAATGCTTTATGAAAGTTTCACATAAAATGTTTAAAGACAAAAATTTCTTTTTCTACCTTCCTGCTAATATTTCAGATTAGTCTTAGGAGACTAATGTATTTTCACGTGTAGTTTCCTTCAGAAATTCATGGGACAAAGTTCCTAGGCTTTGTAAAACAAAAAGCAGAGAGAAGAGTGGAAGGAAAACTTGTATTCCCTTTAAACTTGGAGGACCTGCTGGAGGGAGCAGGGCAAGTACTTCAATTTCTGATGTGAATGTTTGAAGCCCTGTTCTTGGCACCTTATGCATGTTATCTCACTTAGCCCTCAAAGTAACCCAGTGAGGTAGTATTGTAAACCCCATTTCACACACAGACATAGAATGGGTACTCTGTATTCACCTTTACGGGTATTTTGAGTATTGTTGGCAAGTGCTCATAATTATTGGCGATGTGTGCCTCTGTCATACTGTCCAGTGAGGCATATACATCTACACAAAGAAGTATACATGTCTCTAATGAGTTCTTTCAGTTCAACTAGACTATTGTTCATCTACTCAAACTTTGATAAAGATTTTACTAAGCGTGTTGACATGCTTTTCTTTTTGCTCTAAACTCAGGTATTTATTAGACACTTAATTTGTTTATTGCATTGTGCTATAAATCCAACAGAAATAAAAGGCAGAAATAAAACATTTTATCTTCAAAAGATACAACATGAACCCATCTGAGAGGTACGTCACAGTAACAAAATGCTAGCGTAAAGATGGTAACCATTAGAAGCAAGTGATCTGTGTTACCTGGAAAACACAAGGAGTTTTCATACAAAAGTAGAGCTTGCCCTTTGCTTTGAAGTTTGTCCAGGTTAGGGATGGAGAAACAGCATAGGAATAGACAGGAGAACATGGACAATCGTGATCATTCCATACGTTAAGTAGAATAACAACATTCATCTGAAGCTATTTGAAAACTCTACCATCACTCTGACTCAAAATATATCATTAGTGTAACCTGTCTTGTTAGAAATGCTTGCTTCTGGGGTAAGTATTGTCTTTAGAAGTCATCACTTAAAATGTATATATCTTTGGGAGAAGCCAAGCGTAGGTTTCTGACACTTTAGTATGAGGGCACTCACCACACCACCTCTCCTGACTGGAATAGGATGCAATGTAAAAAGTTTCAATGCATAGTGACAGAAAAGAAAGGATAAACATCAATTTCATCAGTTTTATTTTTAAATAGCCAGTGTTGGGAATTAATGAGGAAATTAGCCTATCATTATAGTATTCTGCTGTCTCTCTTTTTTTTAAATTTATTTATTCATGAGAGAAGCAGGCTCCCTGCAGGGAGTGGGACTCCATCCTGGATCCTGGGATCACACCCTGAGCTGAAGGCAGCCTCTCAACCGCTGAGCCACCCAGGTGTCCCATATTCTACTGTCTGTAATATTAGTAGGTATTTCATAAATATTTTTGACTTTTGAATTAACAAACTAGCTTAACTAGCATGCAGAAGGCTTTCTTTTGATAACCATCCAGTATTGTCATTAATCTTTTAATTTTTTAAAAAGACTTTATTTAGGGCAGCCCGGGTGGTTCAGCTGTTTAGTGCTGCCTTCAGTCCAGGGCGTGATCCCAGAAGACCTGGTTCGAGTCCCATGTTGGGCTCCCTGCATGGAGCCTGCTACTCCCTCTGCCTGTGTCTCTGTCTCTGCCTCTCTCTCTGTGTCTCTCTGAATAAATAAATAAAATCTTTAAAAACAAACAAACAAAAAAGACTTTATTGATGAGAGACACAGAGAGAGGCAGAGACACAGCCTCCCTAAGGGGAGCCGGATGTGGGACTTGAGCCGAAGTCAGGCGCGGAACCACTGAGCCACCCAGGTGCCCCTGTCATTAACCTTTTAATCAGAGAGTAAGCCTATCTCATGTCAAAACACATAATGTTGCCCTGAGGTTATCCAGTAATTTCCAAAATGAAAATCAGATAGAGATCATTAATTTCAAAACACATCATTGAAATGTTTTGGCTGAGGAAATAGTAAACCAAAGTATTACAGTTTTGGATGCGGTATATAAGATTACTATTCCAAATCAGTATTTTCCTATGTGGATTTCATGAAATGCAGATGCCACAGGTATGTATGTATGTATGTATGTATTTATTCATTCATTCATTCATCCATTCATTCATTTATTCATTTATTTTTTTTTTATGGTAAAAAAATTTAGATTTATAGTTGGCTGGACTCAGATGATCCCAATTTTGTTGGCAACATCCAAAGCATCATAGTCAGGAGCCAGTCAAACATATGCTTTCTTCTCTCCATCAGGCCTGATCAAGGTGTTGACCTTGGCCACGTCAATGTCATAGAGCTTCTTCACAGCCTGTTTGATCTGGTGCTTATTGGCCTTGACATCCACAATGAACCAAGTGTGTTGTTGTCTTCTATTTTCTTCATGGCTGACTCAGTAGTTAAGGGGAACTTGATGGCATAGTGATTAAGCTTGTTTTCCTGGGGGCGCTCTTTCAAGGATATTTTGGCTGCTTTCGGAGACGCAGGGTCTTGGGTCGTCAGAATGTAGGTGACGTACGGATCTTTTTTGGTGTGTGTGACTGTGCACACCTTTCAGCACCACTTTCTTAGCTTTCAAAGCCTTTACTTTGGCTTCAGCTTTGGGAGGGGCGGGGACTTCCTTCTTCACCTTTGGCGCCATATTCGTGAAAGGGACCACAGGTATTTATGAGGTGTTATTTGAGGGGCAGGTGGAGGATATGTAGTCAGGTAAGCTCTCAGGTAAACAGTGTTTCTTTGCTACACAACTACCTAGAACTTCTAACCATGCTGGTGTGCATTGTGACTTCCAAGAAGAGAATCTTTCCGATCTTACCTGATCCTGGGAGTTGTATTCTGCGGAATGCACTTTGGAAAATGTGCTTCTGCCATGATTGGAAACTAAAATCTATCTATAGAGAAGGTATTAATGAATTTTCAAAAGGAAATATCGTCAATAAAATAAGTAAATATGTTAATATAACATTAATTCATTATAGACTATTTTGAATAAAACCAATACACTTGAGTTTTGAATTCTGTACTTGTGAAGCAGAATAAAAGTAAAGATACAAGTCTTCTAGCCCTGATACTTTACAGCCACAAATTCACTGGGGAGACCATTTCTCTTGCGAGTACTTTCTGTCACATGAGCAGTCTTGTGAAAATACACCATCACAGAGGTCTGTGTTCGCATGAGAGAGGTAGTCACTTTTGGCAAATACAGTATAGATACCTCCATCTACCCTCATCCCCACCCCCGTGCTTGCTTCCTGCAAGCTATTTAATTTCCTACAGTGTTTGTTGATAAATATTTTAACTACCTGGACAAACAAATGAAAAATGAGCTACCAGAGCTTGTCCTTGTGTTTAATCAGCATACAGTGGTATTTCATTCATACTGGGTCTGTGTGCCAGAAACCTTAGCTGCAGTTAGCCACAGGGTGTAAGTACAGCATTAACAGCAATTTGATGAATGGTCATCCACTTTATAACTGTCATGGGCACCTCCTTCCTGAATCTTCTGCACTAAATACAATGTTCTTCTTCTGTTTGGTTGCTTTGTGAATGATCTTGTTAAACTACTGTGTATTTTGTGAGATCCACACAAAGATATCTTGGCATAAAACTTGGCATAGTTACTGTATTTAATGATTCAGAGATGTAAACAAAATTCAGATGGCTCATTGATGTGTTTGCAAAAGCTAAATCTAGGATGAACTTTATGTTTTCTCTCAGTGGAATCTTAGTCATTTGCAAAGGGTAAGCATAATACAAGTAAAGTGACACTGATTTCTAATCCTTTCTTTACGTATTTGTTGGTATATGTTCTGCTCTTGGTTGGCATTAGTCTAGCGAAAGTGATCTGCCGATGCTGACTGCCTATAACTTGCTCATAAGTATAGATTTCCAGCACAGATGCCAAGCAATAGCTTTGCTACCTTTCACTAAATTACAATTTCATACTGGATTGCAGTTGTTAATATGTTTAAAAATAACCATGATTGGAAAAGCAAACCATCTGATCGATTTTTGTCCCATCTTTACTATATAGAACTGCCTTTGACTTCAAAGAGTTATTTTAGCTCCAAACAGGGGACGGAACAGGAACTTGTGCTGTGATTCATGAGAGTAGATGGAAGTCAATGATTAGTTCATGTGCCTCTAGTCTCCAGTAATGGCATAAATCTTTAGGGAAGTTCTTTAATGTCAGGCTGTATGCCTGCCTATGTCAAATCACATATAGGCTAGCATATATTATGAATCGGGAAATCTGAGGAATGAACAAAAATTCCTTTTGTTGTTCATTTTTTAAAGATGTCACACAGACTGAAGATACAGGAGTAAAGCATAATAATGCTCTCCTTTAACCATACCAAGCTAAATCTGCATATTTATGAACACAAAGACCATTCACATATGGCTAAACATCTTTTTGGAACAAGAGAAAAAATATTAATTGACTGCAGGCTAAAGCCTATCTGTGACTTTTCAAGTCTACAAACTAGTTTATTCCCAGATTAAACATTTCAAGGTGTGTTGAATGTTAACATAATGAGGGAGGCAATGAATATATAGCAAGCCTAGAAAAAAAAGCTTACCACTGTGTCATTTAAATCAGTGGATTTTATAACAGCATCCTCTCCCTGGAATAATAAAACTTAACATGTATATGTGCTGTTTCCTTTGCATTATATGATACAAGTTGAAAAATCTTCTCTTAGGGAGTTAATGTCCACCCGTTGAGAAACCATTCCTTACTTCCTTAACCATTCTTTTTTTTCTCTTTTTAATTTAAAATTCCAGTATCGTGAACACAGTGTTATATTAGTTTCAGGTGTACAATAGAGTGATTCAGCACTTCCATACATCACCTAGTGCTCATCACAAGTGCCCTCCTTCATCCACATCACCTATTTCATACACACCCCCACACCCCCCATTGCCCTGCACATCGAGCTCCTCCACCATTCTCTACAGAAGTTAGCAGGAACACCAAACATACGAATGTGCTCAGCTGACCACAACCAAACCCTAACGCAGACCACAAACAATGAAAAGATCAGGGTTAACTATAACACACCGAAAGTAAGATAGCCCAACGACACACAGATCCCTCTTTGATAAGGAATGAAGAAGTCACAGTCTCTAACTGTGGGCCTCATTGTCAAAGACGTGGTTACCCAAGACAGGGCTAGAGCCATCTGGGCCAGATGAGCATCCCTGCCCTTCTGATGCTGTCTGCCACCCAGTGCTCACGAGGCTGTGGGTGACCTGTAACCCCCTGGTATGCTGTGCTTTCTGATGGGCACCCTGGGAAGATGGGCCTTATCAGGCCATGACCTACCAACATGAAAAGCCACCACTGCTTTCTATCCCTTTGCTGCTAAAACCAAGGTACTATGAAGGAAATCAGAATTTCTACAATACTCCTTTTCATTGTGAAGGAGGCTTTCAGAATTTGTTAAGGTGTGTTATGTTTGGCACCTTATGGATGATAATTTGTGTTATCTTTAGCATCTGTACCTTCAGAGAAAGTTATTTCTGTAAGGGAGAGTGGTAGGGAGAAACAATACTCAAACTCGCCTGGCAAAGCTAGTCCATGTAAATCAATTTAGGAGGAAATTCTGTATGAAGAAATTAAGGCAGCTGATGATTTAAACAAACAAAACTGCCTGGTTTTAGGTGGGGGGAAGCAGCATAAGTTGTAATGGCTGCTGAGAAACAGCTGCACAATTCCCTCTGGGCTGTACCGTTCATCTGGCGGAATAGGTTTCACACCCACCATCCCACCGCTGCCAGTCCCAGTAAGGGACAAGAAACTGAAAGGTCATAGAGATACTTTTTTTTTTTAATTAATAAACTATTTTTAGAACAGTTTTGGGTTTACAGAAAATTGAGCAGATTAGACGGGAAGCTTCCGCATGTCCCCTCTCCTGCTCACAGGCTCCCCTCTTATCTCGCATCAGTGTGGTGCTTGTGTTACAGATGACAAACCAATATTGTATATTATTTTCAAAAGCCCATAATTTATGTTAGGGTTCACTCCTGGTGTTATAGATTCTGTGGGTCTTGACAAATGTATAAGGGCATGTGTTTGTCATCCTCGGGTCACACGGAATAGCATCACTGCCCTGACAACCTCCTGTGCCCCCCACCCCACCCCGTCCTGCCCTACCTGCAGGGCGCAGTCAGTAGGTGTCCTGACTCTGCGTCATGGCTTTGCACCTGTGTACCCTCCTTCATGGACCTGAGTTCTGCTCCTGTCCCTGGGCCACCCTCTGCCCCCCACTCCTCTGCACCTGACCGGGTCTCTAGTTAGTGTCTTTCCTACTTCTCTGTGCTTCACCTTCCTTGCAGTGGTCACAGTCTGCCCATAGACAGCTGCAGGAGGGACGTCTCTGATGCTGGCGCAGAGGTTTATGAATGAGGAGTGTGACCAGAGGAAGGCCAGAGCTATTTCAAGTCTCCCTCCTCTGTCCCTTTTCTGCTTCTTAGGCATGATACCCGCATTACCCGTTACTAAGGTCAGACCAAATTTTTCAATCCTGCCCTTTAAAAATCTACCACTTTATTTTTTAAAAAAAGATTTTATTTATTTATTCATGAGAGACACACACACACACACACAGAGAGAGAGGCAAAGACACAGGCAGAGGGAGAAGCAGGCCCCATGCAGGGAGCGCGACGTGGGACTTGATCCTGGGTCTCCAGGATCACACCCTGGGCCGAAGGTGTCACTAAACCGCTGAGCCACCCGGGCTGCCCAAAAATCTACCACTTTATGCACTATTTCTTGACTCTCTTACGATGTAACCTGATGAGAAGATGAGGGCCACTTACTTTCTTCCACTCTTCCTTACTTGTACCTTCTGACAGTTACTGCTTTTACTCTGAATATCTAAAACATTCCCATTGCTATAATAATAGTTTCTATGCTTTTGCTCTAAACTGACCTAAAACAAAAATGACAAAGATCAGTTTTCAAAAACAATATTAGTTTTCATTTCACTCCTGAGTTTTTTCCATTGCTGTATCCCAATTATTCCTCTTTCTTGAATTATTGTTTAGAATTATTATAATATTTTCCCTATTTTTTTCTTCACAAGAGTCTAAGAATTTCTGTCCTATATTGCTTTATATCTAAAAAGCATACTGTTCTTTTTTATAAGATTTCAGTGTTGAGTCAGTGATGTTGCTTGGTTCATGGCACATTATCATCCCTGGTCCAGGCAAGAATCCTTATTGATTGATCCATTTGCCTCCTTTTTATCTCTAAACCACATTCTCATTCTCCTTACTTTTCCCATAGACAGACATGTTAGTGTGTACATATACACACACGCATATATATTTAAATTTTTTATATATATTTAAATTTTGTTATTAGAAGTATCTTGTTGAGTTTGTATTTTTTTGAATTTATATAGATGGGGTCTGTAATCTATCCTAATTCTGTTTCTTATGGGGCATTGTTTTCACAATGCATTATATTTTCAGTCCATCCACATTTCTCTGAGTGCATCTAACCCATTGCTTGGTGTATGTCTACATTTGATGCCCATGTTTTTTCCAGTTATGGGCATCAAGTACAAATATATTTTATGTTTTCTTTAAACATTCATTGTGTTTGAATATATTTAAGCCCTCTTAATTGAATATATGCCTTCTGGTTGAATGTTCAAATAAAAATACATATTTATGAGTTGTATAGGTAGTAAAGACCTACATGAACTTGTGTTAAGTTTCAAGAACTGATAAATAATTTAGAGAGTTGTTTTCCTAATAAAAGCAATCCTTTGACTAAAGACAAAGCTACTTGTACTCTAAGGTCTTATATAGAGGAGAGTAAGTTCTCAGAGCCTGTAACAGAGTATGAAATACAGAGTTGAAATAAAATGCTGTAGAAGGAGGTATAAGTACCTTACTGGTAATGTGTCATATATCCAACTTTTAAATAATATTTTATTAAAATAAAGAATATCATATACCCTAAGGATAATGAATAGAATAGAAACGTCATGGAAAGTCATTACTTTGCAGAAGAAGAGGAATTTCCAAGTGTTCTATTTAAAAGCAATCATTGTAGCCTTGATTAAACATTACATTTAACTTTAACCTTTTTATAAACTGAAAACTTGAAACATAGTAAATTATATCAGCTTTCCTAATCCAGATGGAGGAAGCATACTCATTCCTCAAGGTAGATACCATTTCCTGGTAGAGATACTTCTCACTGAGCATCCCCTAGAGTAACCATGGGTATAGGAAGCAGGCTAACTGTTATTAGCAAGATTAACATTGAATTCTGAAAGCTAGAAGCCCAAGTCTGAGGTAAAGTAGAGATTTTACTTAGGAAGCAGTGTTTTATTTACATTCGAGCAAGTATTTGATTAAAACCCTAGAATCATCATAGAGTGCTACATCGTTTAGCATGCGGAATCAGTTTAGTCTTCGAATTGGCAAGTATAGGTAGAAATCCTGATTCTGCCCCCTTGTTATCTGTATGGTCCTGGACACATTTAATCTCTACAAACTTCAATTTTCTCATATGTAAAAGTATTTACTAGCAATAAACTACCTTCTAAAATTGTGGCTAAGGTTAAATCAGGTGAAAGTTCCTGGGATTCTTCAGCATGTACTACTTAAATTTGATGTTAGGATTAAGTATGATAAGCTGTGTGAGGTTCTGGGATGGTACCTGGTGCATACGACCAGGTCTTCAGGGCACACTGACATCCTGTCCTTTCTCTTCACTATGCTAATGATCATTCCGTCTCTACTTCAGGGGAAGCACAAAATGCATGTAGACACTGGAATGGAAGGTGATTGGTGTGGCCTTATTCCCGTTGGACAGTCTTGTAATCATGTTACGACAACAGGCCTAAAGTGGAACCTCAGTAAGTAAAACCCTTGCACAAAGGGTGGTTTTCATTTTTTCTTTCTTTTTCTTTGTGTGTGTGTGTGTATGTGTGTGTGTGTGTGTGTGTGTGTGTGTGTGTGTGTGTGTGTGTCTGGTATATGCCTAGCAGTGAGCCTGTTGGATCACAGGTATGTCTGTATTAAACCTTTCATTGAACTGCCGGGCTATCTTCCAAAGCAGCTGCACCATTTCATATTCCTACCAGCAATGTGTGAGGTCTCCAGTTTCTCCCACAGCCTCACCAACACTTGTTACTATCTTTTTATTTTGTTTTTACACATCTTAGTGGATATGCCATCGTATCTCACTGTGGTTTTATTTGCTTTTTCCCTGATGACTAATGATGTCAAACACCTTTTCATGTCCTCATGGGTCATCTGTTTATTTTCGTTGGTGTAGTGTCTTCAGATCTTTTGCTCATATTTTTTTTATTTAAAGATTTTATTTATATATTCATGAGAGACACACACACACACACACACAGAGAGAGAGAGAGAGGCAGAGACACAGGCAGGGGGAGAAGCAGGCTCCATGCAGGGAGCCTGATGTGGGACTCGATCCAAGGTCTCCAGGATCACGCCCTGGGTTTAATGCAGTGCTAAACCACTGAGCCACCTGGGCTGCCCTTTTTGCTCATATTTTAATTCCATTATTTTCCTTTTAAGGTTGAGTTGTAAGATTTCCTTATACATTCCAGAAATAAGTCTTTTATCAGATACATCACTTGAAAATACTGTCTCAAAGTCTTTGACTTATATCATTTTCTGAGATTTAGTTCACTAAATTTATTAATTTAGTTTTGATGAAGTCTGATTTTCCTCTTATGGATTCTACTTCTGGTGTTGAATCTAAGAATTCTTTGTCCATCCTTCTTCATGATTTTGTGTTCTTGAAGCCTACTTTACTTTTCAGAGAAGTAGCTATTCTAACTAAAGTAGCAAGTTCTTTTCATAGTCAAACCTCTGAGATTTTATAAGATTAGCTGCTTTTACTAAGTTTTAAAATGTTTCCCAGTACTTATTAACTGTAATAGGTCCTAGTTGTACTAAAACTGTCTGATTTGAAAGGAACAGAAAATGAGTGGATCTTTTCATGAAATAAGTGCTGATTCCAAAATAAACCATGAGGCTTCTGAAATAGGTCAACTCTAGTCTCTTTAAGAATGGTAGTAATTTAATCAAAGAGCTTTGTGGATGTCAAAGGGATTGTCTCCTGATTGACCAGTTACCTCTAAGCTTGTAAAAAACTAAAATATGGAATCTTGTCATTCTTTTATAACATGTAAAACTCTTAGGTTCCCACGAGGAAATAAATATTTCAAGAAGTAAATAATTTGAAGATAAAAAGATATTTTAAGAGACTTTTCTATGAGCCACTGCTGCAACAATTAGGAAAAACTAGAGGTATTTTGAGGCAAATGTCTAGAGAGCTCATCAGAATTTGAAAGGACAGTGAGACAGATCCACTCCAGTGCACAGAAATATATGACAGGCTTTGAAGCTGTTTAGCTGAAGCTGACATGAGCTCCCATTAGAAACTTTTTATGCAAACATTTCCAACCTAAAACAAATGTACTCTTTTAGATTTCCATTCATTCCCAGAACCCAGTCTAGACACTGGTGAAGTCCTTCTGGAACCGGCAGTGACCTCACTCTTCAGGGCTGGCACCAAGTTAGGAGGAGTACTGAGCAGGGAGGACGGTTGGCAGTCCAGCCAGTGGCTCCACTTCCTTTATCTCACGGTGATGGGACAGAGTCAGAGGATTATACAGGATCCACTAGGGCTCTCCAGAATATCTTCTGATTCCCTGTGTCCTACAGTAATGGGTACACCCTAATTCCATGTAATGAAGCTGACTCTGGGAAGGGGGCCTCGGGCATGCCGTGGCGTTTAATCTTACTCTCTGTGATAATTTTTAGTCCTGCAGAAATACTCTGTACTATTACTTATTTATATATTTACAGATTGCTTTGACTTTGCAACAATAATATTTTTCCTCTACAATTTTACGTACAGTGTATAAATAGTCACTTAATGCAGTATGCAGGGCAAGAAAACGAGACAAACTGTTTCAGCAATTCTCTGTGATCAAAGTGCTAACTAATGGGGTCTTGTGATAGGTAATATTACATCATTAAAAAGTGGTAATAACAGCTGGGAAATGATGCAATGTCAACTTGAAGAGCAGTGTCTAGATATCTTTCATGGAGAGGGCAGGGGCCCTACTTAACTCACTGTCATTGTGAAAGCAGAGCCCTCGGTCAATGTCAACCTATCAGGCACACCTATGAAGTGACAGGATGGCCCAGGAAGGATAAAGAAGGTACAGTAACTCAGGTGCTGCTCACCTCTTAGGTCAAGGAAAACCTGCAAGTGCTCCTAAGGAAACCTATCAGTTTCCCTCAGGGATTTGAGGGTGATCTGGCTGTGACACCATCACCCATTGATCAGCAGGGTTGATCTTGGCTGCTCTGGCTGGCTAGGCAAGTGTCCCCTTCCACTCTCACCACTATTCCTTGTGCATTGCTCCCAAGGCTGTGCCCTGGATCATAGAGGACAACCTTCCCTGATAGAGGAGAATCATTCTTTGATCAAGGGTATACGAGTAGCTGTACACCCCTGCTAGAACCTCCAGACCAGCACTCAGGGTCCATGTATAGGAAAACGTAGGGTAGTCAAGCTTCCAAGACACCAGACACATCCGTATGAGGTGCTGTGTGTGGCAGTCTGCCTTTCTTAAAAAAAAAAAAAAAAAAAAAATTCCTGCAGGGGGTCCAGAGGTTGGCTGTGTCCCAGTCATTACCCACTCTAAAACATGATGCCCCAAGTTCTGAAGCTAATCTGATTTCCCTGTTTCAATCTGCAGTATCTCTCATTACATTCTGTCTCTCAAAAAGTGCCTTTGTACTCAACACCCAGAGTGAAACTTTACAACTACGTGTATGACAATAATTCACTTCATAGCCATATGCTGTGAACATTCTGTGACATGTGTCTGGTACCGGGGTTTCTCTAGGCCGTGTACACTTGGGAGTAAAATAGCTGCATCATAGGCAAGAGCACCTTCCCCTTTACTAGGTGTGCCATATTGCTCTAATGGTGGGTATGCCATTGTACGCTCACCCAGGAGAACGCAGGAGCTCCCATGCTCTGCATCCTCATGCAATTCTTGGTATTGTCAGATCTCCTCATTTTTGCCAGTGTGATGCATGTCAGTGATATTTCATCATGGTTTCTGGTTACCACTGAGGAAAGCATTTTTTGTAGTTATTAACCATGCCGGTTTCTTCTTCTGTGGATCACTTTCTTTTGCCCTTTTAGCTATTGGACTATTTGGTTTTCCCTTGTTATTAGAAGTACTTCAGGGATCCCTGGGTGGCTCAGCGGTTTAGCGCCGCCTTCAGCCCAGGGCGTGATCCTGGAGACCCGGGATCAAGTCCCAAGTCAGGCTCCCTGCATGGAGCCTGCTTCTCCCTCTGCCTGTGTCTCTGCCTCTCTCTCTCTGTGTCTCTCATGAATAAATAAATAAAATCTTTTTTAAAAAAAAAGAAGTACTTCAGTCCCAATTATCTTCTTCTTGGCTGTACTTTGCCTTTTCCAGTTGTTTACTGCATTTCTGTATGTGTTGAGGTTAGTAAGTTAAAGGCAGTCAAATGTATCAATCTTTTTCTTGGGGATTTGTAGTTTTTGTCTGAAGTCATCTTTCTATTCCCCACAGTCATAAAGACATTCTCACATTGTAGTTTTACGTCTTATTTTTAGGTCTTTTCTTGCACCTGAAATTGATTTTTGTGTATGATATGAGCTAGAGATCTGATTTTGTTTTCCATTACCGATAACCAGTTGCCCTAGCACCATTTATCATACTTTCTCCAACCATAAGTCTTCACATTCAGGGGGATGTTTCTTGAATTTCTAGTCTGTTCTCTTGGCTTACACACTTCTTTCTGTACTGATCCTACACTGCCTTGATTACAGTAGCTTTATAATACTGAAATATGGCCAACTGGAGTCTCCCAACTTTGTAGAGAGAATTTCATGGTTATTCCTGGCTTTTCAGTCTTCATAAATGTTAGCATTAACTTGATGAGTGTCATGTACACAATTCCACTGTAAGTTTTATTGGAATTATTTTTCATTTCCAGATTAGTTGGAAGAATACAACAATTGAGGAAGAAAATTCCTATGTGTGATTGAGTCTTCTGTAAACATAATATCTCTCTCCATTTACTTAAAAGTTTTTCATTGCTTTCAATAATTTAAAAATTTTGTCCATAAGATCCTGCACATCTTATATAAGATTTATTTCTAGCAACCCTATATTTTGTATCGATATAAATTACACCTTTTAAAAATTTCCATTTTCTGAGCTCCTTGGTAGTATATAGATAGACATAAAATTGATTTTATATATTATATCAGTATATTGCTGAATGTTTTTATTGTTTCTAGAGGAGGGGAGGGGCAGAGGGAGTGGGAGAAAGAGAATCTGAAGCAGGATCCATATCCAGTGAGGAGCCCCATGTGGGGCTCCATCTCATGACCCTGAGATCATGACCTGAGCCAAAATGAAGAGTCAGATGTTTAACTGGCTGAGCCACCCAGGCATCTCACTTTTATTATTCCTAAAAAATGTGAGTATAGATTCACTTGGGTTTTCTATTTTTGATGGTCGTATTTTTGATGGCGATCAAGTTTTGCGTTTGGTCAAGCCTAACTGAAACAGGAGCCTTAAAAAGCCTATTTCTTTGTTCCTCATGTAATATGACAGAGGTCAGTGGTTACAGGGCATGGCTTCTGTGCGTCCTCAGCCTTTGCCTCAAAATCACAAGATGTTGCAACTCCAGCTACTCAGGTCCCAGTTCAGCATCAGGAGAAAAGAAAGAGCAGAATGGGAAGTGAGAGAGGAGAGTGCCCATGGCAGGAAAACAAGGCTTCAGGGTTCGGCCATTTCCAGAAGTCCTTCCTGCCTCCACCCTCTTTTGCCTCAGTGGCTGGGACTTTCGAACAGCCACCCTTGCTGCGTAAGAGGCTGAGACGTGCAGTTTTGTGTCTAAAGACATGGGCATCCCCAGTGACAGCCAGATGCTTTTGGGAGGCAGAGGAGAATGAGTAGGAGTCTGCTCTTCTGTCAAGAAGTGTCTTTTCAGTTAAAAATAGACCTGCCCTACGACCCAGCAATTGCACTGTTGGGGATTTACCCCAAAGATACAGATGCAATGAAATGCAGGGACACCTGCACCCCGATGTTTCTAGCAGCAATGTCCACAATAGCCAAACTGTGGAAGGAGCCTCGGTGTCCATCGAAAGATGAGTGGATAAAGAAGATGTGGTTTATGTATACAATGGAATATTCCTCAGCCATTAGAAACGACAAATATCCACAATTTGCTTCGACGTGGATGGAACTGGAGGGTATTACGCTGAGTGAAGTAAGTCAATCGGAGAAGGACAAACAATTATATGTTCTCATTCATTTGGGGAATATAAATAATAGTGAAAGGGAATATAAGGGAAGGGAGAAGAAATGTGTGGGAAATATCAGAAAGGGAGACAGAACGTAAAGACTGCTAACTCTGGGAAACGAACTAGGGGTGGTAGAAGGGGAGGAGGGCAGGGGGTGGGAGTGAATGGGTGATGAGCACTGGGGGTTATTCTGTATGTTGGTAAATTGAACACCAATAAAAAATAAATTTAAAAAAATGATAAAATAAAAGTAAAAAAAAATAAAAAATAAAAGAAGTGTCTTTTCTTTGTCCACCATCTTGATGAACAGTTTAGCTACACATAGGAAGGTAGCTACACATACAAACAAAATCTTACCTTCCCTTTCTTGTCTTGTTGCTGTTGAAGAATCTACAGTTAATAAGCAAACCGATTCTTATGCATTTCTAACCTGTCATTAACCCTGTCCTTTAGACCTCCTGTTTTTCTTGGATGTCCTACATGTGTACTACCACATGCGTAAGTGTAACCTTTCTTTTTTTTAATAAATTTATTTTTTATTGGCGTTCAATTTACCAACATACAACATACAGTGCTCATCCCGTCAAGTGCCCCCCTCAGTGCCTGCCACCTACTCACCCCCACCCCCTGCCCTCCTCCCCTCCCACCACCCCTAGTTCCTTTCCCAGAGTTAGGAGTCTTTATGTTCTGTCTCCCTTTCTGATATTTCCCACACATTTCTTCTCCCTTCCCTTATATTCCCTTTCATTATTATTTATATTCCTCAAATGAATGTGAACATATAATGTTTGTCCTTCTCCGATTGACTTACTTCACTCAGCGTAATACCCTCCAGTTCCATCCAGGTCGAAGCAAATGGTGGGTATTTGTCGTTTCTAATGGCTGAGGAATATTCCATTGTATACATAGACCACATCTTCTTTATCCATTCATCTTTCGATGGACACCGAGGCTCCTTCCACAGTTTGGCTTTTGTGGACATTGCTGCTAGAAACATTGGGGTGCAGGTGTCCCAGCATTTCATTGCATCTGAATCTTTGGGGTAAATCCCCGCAGTGCAATTGCTGGGTCGTAGGGCAGGTCTATTTTTAACTCTTTGAGGAGCCTCCACACAGTTTTCCAGAGTGGCTGCCCCAGTTCACATTCCCACCAACAGTGTAAGAGGGTTCCCTTTCCTCTGCATCCTCTCCAACATTTGTGGTTTCCTGCCTTGTTAATTTTCCCCATTCTCGCTGGTGTGAGGTGGGATCTCATTGTGGTTTTGATTTGTATTTCCCTGATGGCAAGTGATGCGGAGCATTTTCTCACGTGCATGTTGGCCATGCCTATGTCTTCCTCTGTGAAATTTCTGTTCATGTCAAGTGTAACCTTTCTTTCATTCTAGATGATTTTCTTTCACTCTGATAAGTGGTACGGTTTATCACTTGTGCGAATTCCTCAGATAAGGACATGGTGGTTCAAGCTGTGGGCAGTGATTTGCCTAAATTCACATCGTTAGGGATGGATAAACACAAAATTTGAATTCAAGTCTGTAATGCTATTTTTCCCTGTTTCTGATTAGTAAATGAATGATTTTCTGTAAAAGGCAAGTTGATGTTAAAAAGAAATCATTAAAATGAATTTGGGATAAAGAGAAGAAAACAAGAGGAAGGAACATGTAGAGGGAAAGCAAGAAGTGGAAAGGATTGGCAAGAAGAATTTAAATTCTCTGGGATGGAGCTCTGAACTTCTTTATGCTTTGGCCTAAGAAAATACCAAATGGAAGGGCGGGGGGTGGGAGTGAATGGGTGACGGGCACTGGGGGTTATTCTGTATGTTAGTAAATTGAACACCAATAAAAAATAAATTAAAAAAAAAGAAAATACCAAATGGAATAGCCATCCCTCTTATTTATAACACTCAAATTGAGTGTGAAATTATGCATTCATTGTTCCTTCTTTTACGTGTTTTCAAAATCCAAAAATAAATGACAGAATGAAATAATTTTATAGCACTGAGTGAAAGAGACTCAAGACTACCCCAAGTGGAATATTTTTGAAGAGAAAAATTAAGAGAAAACCATTTGAAAAGATTTTTCATCTCAGTGGAAAATAATTTATAGTAAGTGTGTACCGGTACCAAGATTTTCTGTGGGAGTCCTCTGTGAGGAGTTTTAAGTGCCAGCCTAACAAGGGAACAGCTTATGGAGCTATAAAACAACACCTGGTAATAATGCAGTTTCAGTGAGAAGGACCCTGAATTCTCACTCCATTACGGCTCTACGTGATTCTGGTCAGTTAGTGTTGTAAGTCTGGAGCGCAGGGGAGAGGTCAGTGCCAGAGATAGAAGCTTGGGAATGGCTGGCATATAGGTGTCAGGGCTCAACAACAGCTGTGCCCACTTAGGTTATAACCTTTGGTGAGCTTGTGCCACTAATATGTGAGATATTTTATATTTTTATGTGTCTTTGTTATTATTTTTAAGTATTGCTTTTCTAGTCTAGTGCTTTAAAAATGGCACTCTTAAACTGTGACATCAATAATTCCTGTTTGTTTTTTTTATTTTTTATTTTTTAATAAAATAATTTTTATTGGTGTTCAATTTACCAACATACAGAATAACACCCAGTGCTCATCCCGTCAAGTGTCCCCCTCAGTGCCCGTCACCCACTCACCCCCACCCCCTGCCCTCCTCCCCTTCCACCACCCCTAGTTCGTTTCCCAGAGTCAGGAGTCTTTATGTTCTGTCTCCCTTTCTGATATTTCCCACACATTTCTTCTCCCTTCCCTTATATTCCCTTTCACTATTATTTATATTCCCCAAATGAATGAGAACATACACTGTTTGTCTTTCTCCGATTGACTTACTTCACTCAGCATAGTACCCTCCAGTTCCATCCATGTTGAAGCAAATGGTGGGTATTTGTCATTTCTAATGGCTGAGGAATATTCCATTGTATACATAAACCACGAATGGATAAAGAAGATGTGGTTTATGTATACAATAATTCCTGTTTGATTCAAGGACAATATCTTTCCTATCTTTTTTTTTTAAGATTTATTTTATTTTTTTAAAAGATTTTATTTATTTATTCATGAGAGAGACAGAGACAGAGACAGAAGCAGGCTCCATGCAGGGAGCCTGACGTGGGACTCAATCCTGGGTCTCCAGGATCATGCCCTGGGCTGAAGGCAGACACTAAACTGGGCTGCCCTGATTTATTTATTTTAGAGAGAGAGTGCATGGTGGGGAAGGGCAGAGGGAGAGACAGTCTTAGGCAGACTGTGCACTGAGCACAGTGCAGGGCTCAATCTCATGACCCCGAAATCATGACCTGAGCCAACCAGCTATGTCACCCAGGAGCCCATTATCTTTTGTATCTTAATTCTTTGATAACTGGTCACTCACTTTGAATTGAATTAAAGATATTGTTAATTTTTTTTACATAAAAAACATGCATTAGTGATCAAAGATGATAATAAGGATGGATTTTTGTCTATGTGTGCCTCCGTCTCCCCCAAGGAAGCTGTTAGTGAAAGTTTTCCACCCCCAAACTGTTTTCTCAAGTTTACAAATAGGTGAAATTACTGTATTTCATCACACTTAAGATGTCATCGATTATAAGATACATTATTATTTTATGTTCACTAAGGAAAAAATACTAATTATAATTGCAGAGATGAGGGGAAATGTACATATTAGAACTGATAAAATATGGTAGATCAAATAGTACAGAATTTATCAAATTATATGCAGAGACATAATTTGTTTTTATACTTTGTTTACTGACTTCAATGAAGTCAGCTAGGATTCTGATAAGGGCTGTTGATTCAGCGATCACTTTGAGAAGTAAATCCATCTTATACCAGTGTTAAGTCTTCCAATCCATGAACCTGGGGTCCTTTCATTTGGATCTTTAACTTCTTTCAACAAAGTCTTGTTGTTTTGATACTACTGTAAGCTTTGTACTTCTGCTAAATTTGTTCCTATGTATTGTTTTAATCCTAATGTGATTGGAGTTCTCTTTTTAATTTCATCTTTAGGTTGTTCATTGCAAGTGTATAGTAATAGAATTGATTTTTGTTTCAACTGATCTTATATCCTATGACCTTCCTGGATTCACTTATTAGTGCTATTCGTGTTTTAGTGGATTTCTTAGGATTTTTTTTTTTTATATTCAAGATCATGTCCTCTACAAGTGAAGGTAGTTTTCTTTTTAATGTGAATTCTCTTGTTTCTTTTTCTTGCCAAATTGTCCTGGCTAGAACCTTCAGTACAATTTTAAATATTCAAATAATATTGAAAGCAGCAAAAATGGACATCCTTGTCCTGTTCCTGATCTTAGATGGAAAGCATCCAGGTCTTTCACCATACATATGATGCTCGCTGTTGGTTTTTTCTAGATGTCTTTTATCAAATTGAGGAAATTCCATTCTAGTGATAGTTTGCTGAGTGCGTTTATCATGAAATAGTGTAGATTTTTCTTTTTTAAATATTTTCTATTGAGATGATCATATGCTTTTTTGTGTTTTTTTTTTAAATTCTGTTGATTTAATGTATTACATTAATTGGATTATGGATGTTAAGGCAAATTTGCATCCTTATGACAAATCTCACCTATTCATGGTGTGCAATTCTTTTTATATATTGCTGGATTCTGTGTTCTGTTTTGTTGAGGGCTTTTGCATCCATATCCTAAGATAAATTGTTTTGTAAGGTGGTTTTGTTTTGTTTTGTGATGTCTTTGACTTGTTTTAGTATCTGAATAATATGGCTACCTACTCTTAAAGTCTAGGCATTCAAGAGGGAAACTCTGGGGAAGTCAGCCAAGGCAACAAAAGCAAGACACAAGGGAAGTAGGTCTAGCAGGCAAGATGCAGATTTGAGAAGAACAAAGCATAGAGGGAAATCTGGTTGCAGGAGATCCCTGGTGTATGTTCTGATCCAAAGACAGGTGGTACCTTGCACCTTGGCCCTCTTTTGTCTGCTTACTGCCACAAAGGAGGGGGAAGAAAAGGAGACCTACAGGGCCAGCTTGTTTCTAATGACTAAACAGCAAGGGCCTGGCTGGCCCTTCTGAGGAGCAGATATCACTGAGCATTGAAGCTAGCACAACTTTATGGGGAAGAAGTTGCATTTACACAAAAACTATATATAATATCCTATAAATGTTCTTTTAAAAATCACTTATACATGGACAGGAGAAATCTTTACCCCTTCTGTATTTAGTTAGCCATCAATGACTTTGAATGTCTGTGGCTTTGTATGATTACTTTAAAAATGTCATTAATGTTCTCATAGGCCATTTTCACCTATAAATGGAAAGTGCTAGCTATAAATTCCAGTATTGATTTGTTTTCATTAATAATTTTCCACTAAGAATCTTTTCAAACCTCAGAAATAAAAAGTTCTCTTACAAATTTATTTAAATTTAAATGTGTGATGCAGGGGGAAAGATTTATTTTTCATCATAGCCATACCTGTAATATTACATTTATATTATTTATATAACTTAGGATCATAATTGCAAATAAATATTTTCACAGAGGTTTTCCAAGGAGACTATACATTTCTATTTATAGAGTACTGAATATTTCCAAGTATTTGGTAAAACTTTAAAATGTAATAGTGATACCACTTTCATTACTCAAGGCTGTACTGAGAGATTTCTTAGGCTTTGGACTACATTATGGAACTAGCAGAATATTACTTTCTTTATTAATAGGATGTTTTAAAAAAGAATCCTATTGATACTACGTCTTGATTTTTTTAATGCATTCTTATAGTAAGTGCCAGTAGATGACAATTTCTATGATGTATGGGCTGGACTGTGTGAACACTATCTCCTTTACTTAAATTCTAGGATAATTATAGTAGAGTAATGTCAAGATGATAGTATCACAATAATGTCATCAGTTGTTGAGACCTAGGATTTTCAACTGAAATAACTAAGATATTAAAATGACTTCCAAATAAATCAAAAATAAATTAATCAAAATGACTTCCACAAACCACACAGCTTCCCAGAGCCAGAGCTGACCTAAAACTCAGGTGTCTCCACTCCTAGCACAGAACATTCTCCTCCTGATCTCCTTCACTACTAGCACTGCAGGAAATTTTGATGTTTGATAATAGATCTAAGTATATATAAAGATAGATAAACTTAAAATGTGTGATGTTTGCTAGATTAAAAAATAAGCATGTTTGTATCACTTTTCATGATGTAACTTTTCAGGTGTATCAGTTTCAAATTGCTGCAGTAACAAATTACCACCAACTGGTGGCCTGAAGCAGTGCATCTATTATCCTAGAGTTCTGGAAGCTGGAATCCCAAGTTGGTCTTAAAAAATTAAAATCAGGGT
The DNA here is from genome assembly GCF_003254725.2 of Canis lupus dingo. NCBI lineage: Eukaryota > Metazoa > Chordata > Mammalia > Carnivora > Canidae > Canis > Canis lupus. The sequence goes on from NC_064258.1 coordinate 5,415,996, forward strand.
ATTGAAGAGCTGTAGGGTATTAACAGATCTGCTTCCAGGAGGAAGCTCCAGTTGGAGAATCCTCCTCTCACCATTTCCAGCTTCCGGAGGCTGCCCACATTTCTCGACCGTGATTCCTTCCACTATCTTCAAGGCTAGCAGCATAGCATCATCAAATCTCTCTCTCTGACTTCTGTCATTGTTACATCTCTTCCTCCAGCTCTGACTGTATAGCTTCCTGCTTTTAAGGGATTTGTGATTACACTGGGACCATCTGAAGAATCCAGAATAACTCCATCTCAGAATTTTGATTTAATCACATCTTGCAAAACTCCTCCTGCCATATGTGATTCATTCACAGGTTCTAGGGATTACAATGTAGACATTTGGTGGTGGTGGGGCATTATTCAGCCTCCCATGTCAGGACTGTAATCTATGAATTAAATAATTTTCTTAAATAATACTTATTGAATACAATTATTAGATCATTGAATCTGTGCAGTTACCCTGAAAACTAACGTGTGAAGACTTGTTTACATTGCCAATGAGAAACTGAATTTAAAGTATTGTCGTTCATCTGGCCTCTGACAACTTGTGATAAAGACTCAAGGCAAAATAAAAACAAATTGTGTGAGCACAATTTATTTGGTGTCCACAAAGAGAACAAGGGTACCAGTTTCCACCCATCTGGTTTGTCTTCTTCAAAGATTGCTGTCAGGTTTAGCTAAGCATATATCCTGATCTGTGGAATCATGTGGAAAGTCAGGTTTACACAGGCCAGAGCCAAAAGCTCCATTCAGCTGTAGAGTTCTAAAGCAGTCTCTTATTAGACATACTCCTTTTATTTTAATCCTTTTTATACTTCTTAACTTGTTTAACTTTTGAAGCTGTACTTACATGAGAAACTGATAGCTTCTATCCAAAACAGTCAAAAGGGTCGCCTGGGTGGCCCAGTTGGTTGAGTGTCTAACTCTTGATTTTGGCTCAGGTCATAGATCTCAGGGTCATGAGATTAATCCCACATTGGGCTCTGTGCTTAGCACAGAATCTGCTTCAGATTCCCTCTCCCTCTGCCCCTCTCCCCATAAAACAAATAATAAATATTAAAAAAAAAAAAACAGGCAACAGTCTGATGTCTGATTAAGATGGTGAAAAAACAAAAGGCAGAAAATTTGACTCTTCCTTAAGTTGCTTTTATGGCCACATATTTTTAGTCTCAGGGCTCTAAAGGTCATTAGAGACCAAGCAGGTATTAATGAATTAAAAGGACACATACTCTTATCAAACTACTAGTTTGTTTATGCCACTGTCGCTGTTATTTCTACCCTTTATGCACACCCCAAACCACATGCACATACCTGTACTATGAGATATTACAAGTTTGGGCTTCCTTAGTGTGTACCTAGATTTCGTCAGTCAGGAGTAATAGGCCACAAAACTGCCACTTTTGATAAGTTCTGAATATTAGCACTGAGGAATCATTGCACAAAGTGACAATCATGGGAAACTCAAGGACCTAGCTTTGATGAAGAAGGCAAAGTTAGCGGTGATATTGAGACACAGTAGATATTATTTCTCTGGAGAGAAGAATATATTGAGGAGCAAGACTATTTTTAGACTATGTCATTGAGAAAGGTTTTCAAATATTCTATTCATAAGCAGATATTACATTTTCAGACATTTCAGGCTAGTAACAAACATATGGCCTACTACAAACTTGTATTAAATATATATTTCATTAACTCAGCTCCAGTTCTGGTTTCTGTGTAGTAGGATTTGAACCAGACATGAATGATTTTTCTTCTCTTAAGGCCTTGCCCTCCTGGATTCTGCTGAGAGCACAAGGAACCAACAATAATTTACTATATGCCATAATCATCCTGTTTTGTTTTGAGAAAACTCCCTACAACCTGACAACACACATTTATTATGGTTGATTCTAGGCATTTAAATATGAAAACAATTAACGTGCATTTGTAGGGAATATGACAAATGGGAATTTGTGAGCAGACCAATTTTTCACTGACCTGCATTCAAGAACACTATTATAACTCAGGTTGGCCTCCCCAATTTTTAAATGAGTTGATTTCCTAGTATTTATGTGGGCAGGTTGACGGATGAGAATGACTTTAGTGTAAGCTCCAGAGTCGCCTTCTTTTTCCACTCCTCCAGGTTGTACTTTTGTGCTGATTCAGATGTGCACCCCTGTGCATTCAACCGTCCGGTTAATATATTGAGACGAGAAAGCAATAACTTTTGGTCATTACATGAATTGTAGAGAATATTGAGGGGTGCAGGTGAATAAACTTTTAATGTGGGAATAGATCACTGGGTGTAACTTTGTACTGGGTCCAGATAATCCTACTTTGCATTGTGCATAGCACTTTCATGTATCCCACCTCTCTTCTGTATTCTCACTGTCATACAGGTTTAACATCAACCCCCATACCAACACAGAGTGATATTGTCCCCATTTTATAAATGAGGAAGTTTGAGTCATAGGTTATTAAATGAATTGTTCAAGTTCATATTTCCTGAGTCCTCTTTGCACCTAGGTCGGATCCATCACTGGTGATTTACATAACTATTTGTAAAAGCTTTGGACAGAGTGAAATATCCTATCTCAAAATCCTTTATCTAAAAGAAAGTGGCATTTTCCTTGAACTTGGGCAGCATCAAGACAAAGGAGATAGAATTAACACCTTAGCAATGAAAATCATGTTGCAAGCCCCACCCAAGACACTCCTTTCTACTCGGCAGGACCCAGATCATACAGTAGAATCCACATAGCTTTGTAGAGCGGGTAATCCAGGTGTCATTTATGCTCTCCATGATATGATTTCTGGGGTGACTGTAAACCAAATGTCAGTCACTATGGTTCTCAGGATACTTGTAATAAAGATTCAAGGTGGGGGACACCTGGGTGGCTCAGCACTTTCTTCCGCCCAGAGTGTAATCCCTGGGTCCTGGGATCAAGTCCCACGTTGGGCTCCCTGCATGGAGCCTGCTTCTTCTGCTGCCTGTGTCTCTGCCTCTCTCTCTGAGTCTCTCATGAATAAATAAATAAAATCTTTAAAAAAAAAATAAAATAAAGCTTCAAGGGGGAAAAAAGATGTATTTAGCATTCACAAAGTAGAGTAAATGGTTAAAATAGAATTTTTGAGTGTCTGCAGATTCAAGGATGAAAGAGAAAGAACAGTGATGAAAGGGCAGGATGGCTTGGTTGCAGAAGGTATAGATTGCATGCAGGTTTCTCAGCAGTGAGCTGCCATTATGTCCTCTAGATTGCTTGGAGGCCAAATTGTGAAAAAGTGGAAAATATTTGGAGAATACTAGGCTTAAATTAAAAGAAGGGGAGATCAAACTGGGGAAATATCCAGTATATAGATTAAAATAGAAGCATCCACATAAAAGGGCTTTTCTGTATAACTGTACCCCAGGTCAAGTTTGTGAAGATATTTTTACTTTTTTTTTGGTGGGGGGGAAACTCAAGGTGTACAAATTACACAGAGAGGAGGTAAGTTCTCAAGCGTAATTCTTCATCGAGGAACTACACTGAATTCTTTCCTCTTCCAGAGAAGAGAGGGTAGAGATTTTCTGGCTGTAAGATTTAGAAACAGTCAGAAAATGGGACAAATCAGTGCTTTAACCCCCTTGACAAAGCAAGTCTCTGGAGATTACTGTATAACATATAACAGTTTGTACCTTGAGTGTCCCTCAAAATGCAGCAGAAAAATATATGCTGCGGGTTATCTTGGTTAGTAACGAGGACAAAAGAGGACAGTAGGGTTTAGATTCTGACTCTAAAATGAAGGAGTTCCATGGTACTGGGAGCCCCTGCAGACTCTGCACCCGAGGATTGGTAAATGATGTCAAGACTTTTTTCAGTTTGAACACTGGCTGCTAGCACCACAGAATGGAAGAATCCAGATTATAAGTGCCAACAGCTTAGATTTTCAAGGAGACCTCCGTCTCCTCAGTTAGCTATGTGTGGGCAATTAAGAGAAGCAGTAGTCGGACCAGAATCAGGGGGTGTTTGTCGGAAAGCTGTGTCAGGGCTGACGTGGTGTTGTGTGGACCCATCTCGCAGAGGTCTCCTATGATGTGGTTCATCGTATGAAAGTGCTTTGAACACCATGGAAGAGGACATCCTGTGGCATCACCACAGTTCATAATCTCCTGCTGAAGGTGAAGCCAGGAATGGGAAATAATTACTGTCCCTCATTTACACTGAGGCAGAGTGGAAGCTCTGGCTGTATCCAATAAATTGCTCTTTGATGGAGATTCATTAGTACTATTGTTGTGTCTCAGCAGCCCTGGTGTCAACGTCACTCTTTGGCTCCCTTCTCAGTTTAATTGCAAGGTTCACTTTGGGCAAATCTCATTGGCCTTTTTCAGTCATCTGTTTTCTGGACCCATTTAGTTGCAAATTAACAACCCCTCTCTCTCAACTATCTATCCCTAAATCTGGTTTTCCTTCTGTGTGTGTGTATATGTATGTCTGTGTGTGCGTCAAAGAATGTACTTAGAAAAAAAATTACTCAAACAAGAAGGCTTTCTGATTATTTTTTTTAGCCCACTACAACTGATAATAAACTTTGATTTTTAGCCACTTAAAAAAATATATTGGGGCACCTGGGTGGCTCACTGGTTGAGCATCTGCTTTTGGCTCAGGTCATGATTCAGGGTCCTGGGATTGAGTCCCCCATTAGGCTTCCCACGGGGAGCCTCCTTCTCCCTCTGCCTATGTCTCTGCCTCTCTCTGTGTGTCTCTCATGAATAAAAAAATAAAATCTTTAAAAAAAATAAAAAATATATTTAGAATGTATTGGTGGCAGTTTAAATGTGACATGTTAATTAAGAAAAATTTACACTTGTGGTGTTTGTAATTGACCTGCACAGACAAGGATATGGTATAGACAAGGATAAAGTTTTATTTCCTACTGCCTTGTCTGGTACATGCTAATTACTACGTGAATTACCTAAATAGGTTTCACCCCTTATAGAAGGATGGGATAGATACATTACTCACAGGGGGAAATCTGGTTTGTGCTTGGAGGACAAAGTAAGGACAGTGATTCTGGCTTTGTTCTTGTTCTGGTTCTGCTGTGATTCTAATACAGCGATGAGCCCTCCTCTCACCTGCCCCAAGTACTGAGTTCTCTTTTGTTGAAAATGAGTGACTTTGAATGAAATCATCTCAGTCTCTTTCATGTCTAGCATTGGTCCTCTTTATTCTCAGTAGCAGAATTGTACTGTTATGTTTTTCCTCCTGAATGCCTGTGAAGAGCATTTGAGGTCCAACGCACATGCCTTCTCCCCTCCAAGGCTTGAGCCCATTTCCCAGTAATCCCAGTATGTCTTCTCCCTTTAACATCTCCCCCAGCCTCCTGCTGCTCTTAGTCGTTTCCAGTGGCCACTTAAATCATATCCTTCATGAAGCTTTCCTAACAAAATGTGATTTCTCTTTCCTTTCAATTCCAAAAATGGGCTGTGCAGCCTTTCTGCGTATTTACCTGTTAGCATCTTTCCTTGGTGCAGATTTCTTACTCCCTGCACTAGAATTCATTTGCCTCAAGGGTTTGGTGCCTGTTACCTGGGATGCCTCCTAGTAGGCTAGAATAACACCTTGTGTGTATTATGTCATTAGCATTCTTGTTTAAATTAGCACGTGCATTTTCCCCACGTGAATTCTGTCACAGAGTCAACTGCATGTTAGTGAAAGATGCTGAGGCAAGAGTTCTTTATCATAAACCTTTAAAACAATTAGGATAACAAAAGATAAGTTGAATTTTATTGGTGAAAATAGCTGTGAAGTCTGCCAGAAGTTGATGAGGCTTAAAGTAATGCCATTCAGGATGTGATTATAAGCAGAGATGGTTGCTGAGTGTAAGGGTGTGTTGGAGAGGGCCCTACCGAGGAATGGTCCAGGGACGCCTGAATCTAGAATCTCACCTTATTGGGGATTTGGAGTTTTAAAGGAACTTACTCTTCCCCTAGTTCATATCTCTTGCCCATTTCTTCACTGCTCTGAGCATGAGGCAAGGTCCTGAAACATTTCATTTTTTGGTCCTCCCTCCCTCTTTTAAAGATGTATTTATTTATTTTAGAGAGAGTACACACAGGGATCTCAAGCAGACTCTGCTTAGTGCAGAGCCCAGTATAGGGTTTGATCTCACAAGCCTGAGATCTGACCTAAGCTGAAATCAGCTTAAGCAATAGAGTCACCCAGGTGCCCCTTGTTCCCTTTTTATAGATGTTGAAGATCATATTAAACTATAATTTGAGAACGTGTTATAAAAACAAAGGGAAATGAAATTGGTTCTCTTATTGTGTGTCTATTCATGAAACTTTTAAGATTTGCTTTGCAGAAAGAGGGAGAACAAAGAATCCTAGTTCTATTTTACTGTGTCCTATGGGGTGTTCTTACAGTATGACCTAAATGTAAAAAGTGCATTCATGTTTGTTGCAATTATTTTGCATCCTTATCTTATCCACTTAACTAGGTTGTATACTTCTTTTAGTTGATGAGCCCCTTAGATTTTGTTCCCATCCTATTTAGTGAAATCCTTAACACGAGATGTTTAAATGACTTGATTTATAATAGGACTCTGGGGCAGCCCCGGTGGCCCAGCGGTTTAGTGCCGCCTTCAGCCAGGGTCATGATCCTGGAGACCTGGGATCAAGTCCCACGTTGAGCTCCCTGCGTGGAGCCTGCTTCTCCCTCTGCCTGTGTCTCTGCCTCTCTCTCTCTCTCTCTCTCTCTCTCTCTATGAATGAATGAATGAATAAATAAATAAAATCTTTTAAAAAATAATAGGACTCTGTATCAAAGTCACTCCATCCTTTTCGTATTCAGACCTTACACATTTCTCTAGCATTGTCAACTAGAAGTAACTAATGAAGTGGTTACTTAGCCCTGGAAACAAACTTATTTATAGGTTGGTAAGAAATATGGATTCTTGGTGGGGGGGAAGCAAAGAAGGAACAATGAGGAAGGAAGGGAGGAAGGGAGGGAGGGAGGGAAGATTGTATAGGTCATTTGAAGAAGCCACTGCCATTTAAAAAGAAAATAATGAGTAGGAAAATAGGCAAAAGAGAGTGAAATTGTTGGATTTCACTGAAGGAAATCCAATTTCACTCTTGAAAATGCAGAACAGTAACAGCACAGTAGGGATGGAAGCCAGATTTCTGCTTCTTAAGGTGATTAGAAAGGAGTTTTGAGTGAATTCCAAGAGCACAATGGCAGTAGACATATTAACTTTTAAAAAAGAAGTTTATCAGTGATTGAGGAAAAACTAGAGGTGTAGAGTTTTATTATCAAGGCAGCCTTTATGTCCAAGGTGTAAAAGAAATCTGTCTATGTTGAAAGTCAAAGGAATGTAGCTGCAGAGACCCAGAGAGAGGTGGGGGATGTGGGAGATAGGTGCGTACAGTGTGCGATGCCATCCCTCAGGAGGCTGGAAGGTGGAATCCAGAGTAGACGTGAAGCCTTTTAAGAGAGGTATGTTTAGCTCTACCTTGAAAACCAGGAACGAAGATCAAATGAGAGGTGTGGCACTAGGCATTAAGGTGGGAAGACACTTATGGATGAAGGCACTAACCTTAAGTGGCATGGATCTTTACCAGTACATCTGTGAAAGCATCAGTAGGTAAGCCACTGGGTATAAGATTGATTTAGAAAGTTTAAAATACCTATGAAGGAGAGGGTGTTAAGATACTAAATAACTTCTGAACAAATTTTAGACCACAGCAAGGACTAACTATGGAAGATTCCTCAGTTATGACTTCTTCTCTAGCAGAATTCTAGAGAACAGGGGACAGTGTGGATGGGTGGGGGGGGGGGTGCGGTTTGAACAAGGGCAATGGAGCCTTGGGCAGTAGCTCTGAAGTCCCCATCAGTTGTAAATTCTACCGCAAATAATCATAACTATGTGTAAGTACTAATGATTTTGATCAATCCAAAAAAATTCGCTGAAGCAGGTTAAGGGTCACTCTTCACATAATGTCTCCTTGGTGATTCAGTGTGCTTCGTAAGATCAAGAGGACACCAGTGGGATAGGTTCATAGTTATGGGGCCTGGGTGTACTTAACACCATCATCTCTTGGTGCTTCGTGCTGTCTGAAGGACTGTTACTGATTTACATTAATTCTTATGGCAATCACAAATATTTAGAGCGTCACAGTTGAAATTTTCCAGTTAGCTGTGTTTTCTGTTTAATTTTACCCATGAGCATATTTTTAATGAAGAAGATAGGAATAGAAGAAGAAAATGCTAGTAGTACCTCAATAACTATTATAGTTGCACCTCAACAATCTGAAAACTCCCGTGTGGCTGGGCGAGCGGTGGGGTAGCACTGTCCTGTCAGTCAGTACAGCCAAACACATTTAAGACAAATTTGTTACCTGGAAGTCAACTGATGTATTTTGCCAACTTCATTTCTCATTAAGAAAATGCCCTTGTCTGCTTGGTCTGCTTCTGAGTCTCCTTCTATCTGCTCAATGATCTGATCACAACTAAGCAAACTAAGACTTTACTGTGCTTTCAGCCTCTCCCTGAAATGTGACCTTTAACCAGTCCATCTGGAATCTCTGATCAGCTCTAGTCTGCGGGATAGGACCCCCCCACACCCTAATCCTCAAAGGGGGTAACCTCGCCTGAAGCAATCCACTCTTTGTTAGAAACTTCTTCCTTCCTCTCCACCACCTTCAGCCTGTAAAAGCCTTCCTTTCATTTGTGCAGCTCCTCTAGCTCCTTCTTACTTGCTGGGTGATATGCTTTCCCAACGCAGGAATCCTTTAAAAAGCCAGTTAGATCTTTAAATTTACACAATTGAATTTTATGGGTTTTTTATTTTAACCACACAGAAGATGTGGAAGAGGCAGTACCTAGGAGGGAATCAAAGATAATACCTGAGGTGAATCTAAAATGAAACATTTTGCCAAGTGAGTTTCTGTTTAACAGTCTGACTATAAATAAGATATGCTTGGAGAGCTACCTCAAAACAAAAGTTTTTTTTTTTTTAATTTTTTTATTTATTTACTTATGATAGTCACAGAGAGAGAGAGAGGCAGAGACACAGGCAGAGGGAGAAGCAGGCTCCATGCATCGGGAGCCTGATATGGGATTCGATCCCGGGTCTCCAGGATCGCACCCTGGGCCAAAGGCAGGCGCCAAACCGCTGCGCCACCCAGGGATCCCAAAACAAAAGTTTAAGGAACTCTGTTCATCACTGTGATCCAATTCTGCTGTCCCTAAATCCAAGAATTTGCCGTGTGTGTGGAGTCCACCACTAGATGAAAGGCTTTCAGTCCGTAGTGAAAACCAAATAGTCTTCAGTTCACTGTTGTCAGTCATCCCTGATTCAAGGCCACTGCCCTAGAATGGGCCATTTATTGATGACCTGACCTCCATGGCTTCCATTCTCTGCATCCCATCTTCTTTTCTGGGCTTCTACAAGACAGCAGCTGCCTTTTGAAGATTTATACCCCCCAACCAGATGTGATCTTTCATTTCCCTGAATCTTCAGAGCACCTTGCATGTCGGTTTAAGCCACTCATAGCCTTGGATTGTAATATCTGTATAACTGCCTCTGCCCTTTCCCTAACTAGATCATAAATTTCTTAAAGGCAGAAACTGGGTCCTGATCATTCTTGAACCCTCTAAATCACAATTGACATCCCTTGGACATCAGTGAACCAATGTAAAGCTTGGAAGGAAGAGGTGGTGGGTTTCTAATCTCCCAAACCGCCATAGTCATAGAGAAGATGTGTCCTAGAAGTTTGGAAAGGGTTACATGAGATAGTGTACGTAAAGTGCTGGACACAGAGTATAATAAGCAATGGACATTATTATGGTGATGATTTTTATGGGTGGTCAAAATATCAATCTCAAGAGGACCCAAGAGTGGCCCATCCTAAGTGACTGTCATCCTGATATCGATAACATTCTGAAATATTGACTGTTGTAGAGCCAATGAGATATGATAGCAAAAATTCAGCTGAGAAAACAGGCCTATATCCTTAATTAAGAAAAAAAAGTGAACAGTGGAAAATCACTTCTGAGTCTTATAAATAGGAAATTGGATTTCCTAATGGGTAATTTAAAATACTTTGGGAACATAAATATACCTGGAGCACTCAAGCTATAAGTTGGTGACTCAGAGAACGAGGGCACAGAATCCTGAAATAAGCAACAGCAAATGGCCACTTAAGCTCTTAAAGAGCAAATTGCAGAAAATAAATTAATTCACTTAAATATGCATGAATCTCCTGAGTGGTGGAATATGCTGAAATGGTGCTGAATGATTTCCTTTGTTGTGTGTGTTCTGAAGTATTAATAATGCCTTGTGCTTTGTGCCCTGTACCTTTGATTAGAACAAATCCCAGAACCTTTTACCTTTTTAAATTGTTTTTAAAACAATTTTGATAATAAAACAGGAAATTCCAGTCAAAGTACAGATTGGTCTCATTGATTTGGAAAAGTGGACAGCAGGCTTTGCAAAGGATAGATGGATCTCAAAGGGAATGGGAACTGATTCAGATTAAATTGTTAGAAGAGATCTTTGGGGAGGCTGACATAATTTTGCAGAAACTTCTTAAAAGTTTGAAACTTGTCAACCTTTCCCCCGAAACACATGCCAAGATTTTATCAACCTCTCTGATACTGCATGGCACAGCAGTTTATGTTCCAAGAATCTATGCCATTGTAGACTACAGGGTATATTTAGAATATTTGTCAGAATTATTACTCAGTTATTTCCAGCACTTTTCATATCCTTTAATTTTCATCGTGGGAACCACAGACATGAAAATGCTGGGGCTTCATGTCCTAGCATACTTAAAAACAAATTCTACAGTCATATAATTGAATAAGTAAAGGAAAGGAGCCAGGAAGAGGAGGCAGAGACATCAAAAGTAGAAGCAAATGATCAGCTAAAGGACTGTAATGTTTGAGGCCATATTCTAGCTGATGTTTTTAAAGGAGAGGGCTTTAAGGAAGTTACTGTTTGCCCAGCACACACCTATTATTAAGGCAGCTTTCTTTTATGGCCGCGTTTCATTTTTGATGCCAACTAGTGAAGGGGAGCTTGGCGGCAGAGTGAGGGCTGGTGCCAAGAAGACCCGAGTGATGGGGTGGTTAAGGCTTAGAAAATAAATTGGCAGCCCTGCCTGAGAACAAAAATAATCAAAAGAATTGCCAAGAACCATAAAACCAGGGGAGTAGGGATATGAAATGCATCAACTTGATTTTCTGAACATGGAGAAATATTAAATCTATTCTAAGTCTGTTATGATATCCATGTATTTTTCTGTATTACAGGAGTTTCTGTATTATAGGAATTTCTATTTTGCCTTAGGGCTATGAATAGGATCAAGTCAGATCAAGCTTTTGTTTTTTTTTTTTTTTTAAGTTTGGAAAAACATACTTTTCTACATGGTTTAGATAATTTGTAACTTAGGTGTGTGTGTGTGTGTGTGTGTGTGTGTGTGTGTGTGTATCCCTATTGTTGAATATTTCCTTTGATGCCAAAGGCTCATCATTTATATGCTAATTTGTTCTCTTGGGAAGCTATGATCTGTCACAATTACAAACAATATTTGAAGAGAAATCTTTTGTAACAACTATTAAATGAAACAGCACATTCCAAAAAGATGGTGTAGCATCTGCAAGAATATGTCATGATAAGTCAGAAGTATTGACGTAGCTCAAGTGCACAGTAGAGGTGCTGATGAGAGATGCTGCTAGAAATGTAGGTGGGGTCAAATCACGAAGGGGTTGTGAACTGTGAGAGGAAGTCTGGATTTGTCTGTAGGCAGTGGGTCAAGATTGTGAACAGAGAAGGGAAACAATCACCTTTGTGTTTAATGAAGATGACTCTGGAATCATTGTATGAATTGGATTAGAGAAAGATATAGTAAATATTTTTTTTCTTTTTAAAAATCAGTCCAAATAGGAAACTAGAACCTTATGTCAATTATCTAAGCATTCAAACACAGCATTCCTTTTACTCTAAGGGTAAGATCTGTTGAGTGACTTTTTTTTTTTTTAAATGATGGCTGCATTTAATATATTATCTTTTTCAGTATGTACCATTGACCTTTACAATTCCAAGTTCAGGGGTGCCTAGGTGGCTCAGTTGGTTGAGTCTCCATTTCTTGGTTGTGGCTCAGGTCGTGATCTCATGGGTCCCTGAGATCAGTGGTCAGGCTCTGTGCTCAGAGGGGAATCAGCTTGGAGATTCTCTCCCTTTGCCCCTCCCCCTGCTTGCATGCTTGCGTGCGCGCTTGCTCACTCTCTCTCTCTCACTCAAATAAATATTTTAAAAATTTATAAAATTCCAAGTTCAACTCCATGTCTGCTCATAAAAGAGTGTATTCTCATCTTTAGTCACATAATTTGTGGGATGACTTGGTTCTTTCCAACAAAAACAAGCCTGGAAGTATCTCTTATCTTTGTAAAATGTCCCAAATCTGTTTCTGTAATTTATTCTGTCCTGTGTTCTGTCCCAAACAGATGATCTACCAGTTTCTTGCTTAAAACAGGGTCATGCGGGCAGCCCGGGTGGCTCAGCGGTTTAGCGCTGCCTTCAGCCTGGGGCGTGATCCTGGAGACCCGGGGTCAGGCTCCCTGCTTCTCCCTCTGCCTGTGTCTCTGCCTCTCTCTCTCTCTCTCTCTCTCTGTCTCTCTCTCTCATGAATAAATAAATATAATCTTTAAGAAAAAAAGAAAACAGGGTGATGCAATTTAGAGGACCAAATATACTATCAGTGAAGTCTGTGGACATTAGAAAATCTTCACAGTTCCAGCAATTGCACTGCTGGGGATTTACCAGCAGTGAAAGATACAGATGCAATGAAACGCCGGGACACCTGCACCCCGAGGTTTATAGCAGCAATGTCCACAGCAGCCAAACTGTGGAAGGAGCCTCGGTGTCCATCGAAAGATGAATGGATAAAGAAGATGGGGTTTATGTATACAATGGAATATTCCTCAGCCATTAGAAACAACAAATGCCCACCATTTGTTTTGATGTGGACGGACCTGGAGGGTATTATGCTGAGTGAAGTGAGTCAATCAGAGAAGGATAAACATTCTATGGTCTCATTCATTTGGGGAATATAAAAAATAGTGAAAGGGAATAAAGGGGAAAGGAGAGAAAATGAGTGAAAATATCAGTGAAATAAGTCAATCGGAGAAGGACAAACATTATATGTTCTCATTCATTTGGGGAATATAAATAATAGTGAAAGGGAATAGAAGGGAAGGGAGAAGAAATGGGTAGGAAATATCAGAAAGGGAGACAGAACATAAAGACTCCTAACTCTGGGAAACGAACTAGGGGTGGTGGAAGGGGAGGAGGGTGGGGGGTGGGGGTGACTGGGTGACAGGCACTGAAGGGGGCACTTGACGGGATGAGCACTGGGTGTTATTCTGTATGTTGGCAAATTGAACACCAATAAAAAATAAATTTATTATAAAAAAAATATTAGTGAGGGTGACAAAACGTGAGAGACTCCTAACTCTGGGAAATGAACAAGGGGTAGTGGAAGAGGAGGTGGGCGGGGGGTGGGATGACTGGATGTTGGGCACTGAGGGGGGCACTTGGCGGGATGAGCACTGGGTGTTATGCTATAATTTGGCAAGTGGAACTCCAATTTAAAAAAATTTTTTTAAATCTTCACAATTCTATACCTAGAACCACACACCCACTCTGCTGCATTTCACACTACCTGCTGCTGCTTATAGAAGGATTATACTTATAGGTAGAATTCAAGTATTACCTGTAGAGATGTACTTATGTAGATACCAACTGTTCATTGATGCTTCATTAAGAGTGTATGCCCTATAATAAATGAAAAGTGGACACTTTTAAGAACTTTCAGTATGAAATAGTGTTCTATCGCCATTATTTTTCTAGTGATTAACTTTTCTAATAGCTCTGCGAGATGTTTTTCTAATCAGTGCACATGAGCCATCATCAAAACTAGAATTCCTAATTCTGAGCCAAAACAGTTGGAGACCAACCAAATCAGGACCTTTAATAAGGTTTATGAGGAAAAAAAAATCCATCAATCATTCATTCCCTTCCCAGGTCTGCGTACATTACTGAACAATTTTGTCAAACTTTTTCTACTAAAAAACCTTTAAGAAATTTGAATAGTATACCTATTAGCATATAGTATTATCTAATCAAAATATGATTAGTGAGGGTGAATCAGCTAATGTATTCATAATTTTAATCGTGTTAACAGCTCTGAAATTGGCTGATAATTGCTTTAGAATTAGAGGTTCTAATTTGTACATTGGTAATGTGTTTCCAATCACCAGCCAATATAATAACAATAATACATTATATTTCTCTCTTCATTGAGATCATGATGGACAGCTGAGATAGGATCTTTCCACCAGAACTGGATATCTAACTTTTTTCCTTAATATTAAAAACTTCTGAAGTTTCTGAAGATGGCAAGGCCATGTTTCGCCTACACTGGTCAAGCCTCTCCTGTTTTCTGTGGTTTTAATTCAGGGGAAGTCTGTGACCAGGAGCAGCCTCCTCCATGTCATTATCACTGTCAGCAGTTCCCTAGGTAATATACCAAGCAAAAATGCTCTGTACCCCACTGAAAGCCAAAAGCTTGGCCACATAGTTTTATCCATGTTTATGGTAGGCATCCATCAAGTTAATATAAATCAGAGAGACTTCAGAGAAAAAGATTCCATTGCCTGTGAATATTTCTAACAATGTGTTTTAAACCTATAAGGTCAAGTATGTTAACACAGTGATTTTAAACATTTTATTAAATTGCAAAACCCTTTGCTCAACCACAATTTTACCTAGAACCGTAAACCATAAACGTAGATAAGCAACTGTTTTGTTTGAAGTATAATACTGCTGTTACAACAGATACTAACTTATCACATACTTTTTTTTTAAGTCACTGAAATGAATTCATAACATTGCACATACAATTCTTATTTTGGTTATGGCCTCTGCTTTATTTTTTTCTGCAAGAAATAATAGCTAATAAATACAAAGTGAATACTTCAGGCTTCCTGAAGTGTCAGAAACTCTTTTGAGGCACGTCTATGAATTGTCTTCTATAATCCAGCAATGTGAAGTAAGTTTCGCAGGTGAGTAACTAAGGTATAGAGATGAACTTTGTTGCCTGGGGTCAGGAAGCCTCTAAGCAATAGAGTTGGAACAGACCTCTGGCCATCTGATTCCAAATACCACCTCCTACTAAAGGTAAAAGTAAACCTTCACTAGGATCTTAGAATTCACAGGGCTGCTATAGAGAGGTTTTTGTCAGACATATTTGAAGAGAATCTTGTGGAGAATTAGTTGCCTTATAGCTTTCTGATAAATTAGCCCACAGGCCAGGGGGTTTGTCTTAGTACCTTCTTTTTTACCATTTGAACTATTTTTGAAGTAAATGAGTGTATCAACCATGGCTGCACAGTGGAATCACCTGGGAGGTTATAAAATGTACTGAAGCCTGTACTCTTCTGTTCTACATGTGGAGGGTCTGATTTAATTGGTCTATCTCCGTTGTTACCTGGATGTTGTATTTTTTTGCTTTTTGTTTTAACTCCCTAAGTGTTTCCTGTACAAAGTTAAAAAGGGCTCATTTAAAGCTAAGCCACCTTTCTGCTGTGATCATGTTCTCACAGAGGGCATACATGAGATGGGTATACCTGAGAGTGGGATGGGCTACTCAGATCATTCCAGGTTACGTTTTCCATGCCTATCACTACATGTTTTACCAAAGGGTGGTGGGCAAATAGACCACCTGGGAATATGGAGTCATTTTTTTCCTTTTTTTTAATTTAAATTTTGTTAACATACAGGGCAGTATTAGTTTCTGGAGTAGAATTCAGTGATTCATCATTTTCATACAACACCCAGTGCTCATCAAAAGTGCCCTCCTTAATGTCCATCCCCCATCTAGCCCATCCTTTTCTTTTTTTTTTTCCTTTTCCCTCTTCCCATATGTTCTCTGTTTTCTTTCTTAAGTTCCACATATGAGATCATATGGTATTTGTCTTTGACTTATTTCACTGAGCATAATATCCTGTAGTTACATCCATATCATAGCAAATGGCAAGATTTCCTTCTTTTTGATGGCTGAATAATATTTGTGTGTGTGTGTGTTTCTGTGCATGCCACATCTTCCTTATCCATTCATCAATCAATGGACATTTAGGCTCTCTCCATAGTTTGGCTATTGTTGTTAATGCTGAGTCTTTAAATGACTATTCTTCTGTAATTCCACAGAACCCAGTTTTCCCCCAAAATCCTCAAATGAGCTCTTGAAAAACACTCTCAGTTGGTCCTGTTCGTTGTACATATGTTTTATGACCCCCTAGCTTTACACCTTTGTGATATGAAAAACAATAAAATCTCAAGTTCGGACAAGCACTATTTTGGATAATAGAACACAGGCCTGGAAATGTTAACATTCAGCATGAAGGAAGCATCTTGTTTGTTTATTTAGCAGTAGTGGCTAAAAAACCTATTCTTCATATGGGTCTCTTACTATTTCTTTCATGACCCACATAGCTGCTTTCAGCTAGAGGGCATGCCCTTAGGACTATGGCAGAGCCAGATGATTAGTGTCTGGGCAGGCGGTGGGGGCTCGTAGCCCTAGCAACATGCAGGTACATACATCCACCCATACATGTACAGGTCCATAGAGATGGGGAGGGAAGGGAGGGAAAAAAAGAGAAGATTGATTTACATGCCTATCACTACATGCTTTGCCAAGGGGTGGGCAAATAGATTAGCTCTCTTTTCTGTGATTGCATGTGCGGGCAATCATGCTTCCATCTAGAGTAATTAAACATATTCATTTGTTTTCTCGGAAATAACTAAAAGTAGATTATATGCCATGAAGCGATTTTCACTTCAGAAAACAAATACTTGTTTAGTAGTAGAACACCAACTCCCCCAAAACATGCATTCACTCCTCTTTCCACTCCTACTAATTTTGGTGTGTTCATTTTTTTTTTAAATCATGGCTGTTGAGTTCCAGTAAGTTTACTTATGCTGTGATATTAAGGATGTTCCTTTTATAAATCACTAATTTAAATTTATATTGTGTTTACTCCTTTTTTCCCTTTTTGCATTCAGATTAAATGATAATTTTTTATATAACTTTATATTTCCTGTAGATAAGTTTTCTTTTTTCTGAGGATTTTGTTAGAACATGGATTAACAGAATCCTTGGAAGCGTGCAGACAGATACTTGCCTAGGAAAGATATGAATGGAGGAGGAAAAAAATAACCAATGTGCTCAAAATCAAAGCCTTCCGGTCGCTGGCGGTAGAGAGCAGAAGAGCAGAATTCTGTCTTGGATAGCTCCCCCATTAGTAACTGTGGACTATGAATGCACAGAACAATTAGTATTGAATCAGGGAATCGCTAGAGTTGTACTTAACTTTTTTTTTCAATTAAAATATGTCATGTGCAATATTAAAGTAATTGAAATTACTACATCAAATGATACACTGACCTTATAGTAAATGTGTAGAATTCTCTAAAACAAACTTCCCAGCTAGCTGTTCAATAAAACCTTGACGCATAGGGAAGGAGAGTAATGTGATGCTTTGGCAGTTTATTTGTTGGTTTTCTGATCCAGGCTGTTGCCCAGCCAGGATTCTGAGAGCCCTGGGGTCCTTGTTGGATTCCTTTTAATACTTCAACCTCTAGATAATTGAAAAATAAAATCATTGTGGTATACTTGAGGAATTGCAGGTCAGGATTGATAGATTACATCCTTTCTCTCTCTTTTTTGTCCAGATTGTCATCCTGCTTTCTCGTCATTCTAGCACCCTCACTGCTTCTGGATCTGAAACATCTGTCTCTGTATTATTCTTCACTCTTTATTTCTGTCACTGAGGTTCAATTGGCTGCATGGACAGGAAGGATGAGAGGCTGCTTGAAGCAACAAGCTCCACACAAGGGGGAAAAAAAAACGCATCTCTCCACTGTCAGCTCCTTAAAGTACTAACTGTCTCAGACAAAGGCCCAGAGAGACTGCCAACCTCAGTGGCCTAGGTGAGCTAGCATTCATCAGCCAAAAGAGTCTGGCAAGGCATCTCCTTCCGTGCAGAGCATAAATAGCCAAGAGGGTGAGGACTGCAGGGCAGCTGTGTCTTTTTAGCAGTCTAATGGGAGAAAGAATTTCCTTCATGGGAAAGCTTTATCTTGACAGTCAAATGGCCCTGATGATCAACTGCCAGGCTGGCCCATCCCTCCTGTTTGTTTCAGGATTTACCTGTAAAGAAATAGCCAGTCTAATGAAACCTGCTTATTGAACATCTGATCAGCTATGACTTGTTTTCTAGCCTGGTACTTGGGCCAGGACAAACAAGTGTAATTCAAGTGTACGGGAAAGAGAGTAGTCTGATCCTACGACGGCAGAGTTTGAACTATTTTGCCCCTGTTTCTGCAGTTACATTACATTGGCCATTAGCAACCCCTGCAAAAAGGTTAATCAATCAGTCCGTCAATGCGAAATAAAATAAAAGTCTGGGATTCAGGACCAGAAGCCTTGACCTTTCTCCTCCTTAAATGCTTTAGCTGATTTACAGCAGTTCCTTGCTCCAGACCAAGATGACAGACGCCTTTCTTCGCGCTATGGTCTGACTGCGGTACGGCGCCTCTGTCTTCAACCCTTTGTCCTCTACCTTCAGCAGACACTAAATCTACCTCCCTGCAGAAAATTACTTAACTTCCTGGGCCGGGAAGTAAAAAATCAAGTGCCATAAAAAAGTATTCTTTTGGTTGAGTCAGACCCAGAATCCACAGGAATGATTTATTATGAATCATTTTATCAATGAATCACTTGTCCACTTCAAGAACAGACGTTGTACTCTGCCTGGCAACAAGCTAAAGTAGATACAGCCAGAGAAACAGAATTATTTCAGCAGTTCAGCCTTTGTGGGACGTAATACTTAACAAGGATGTTTTAATTAAATTACAAATTAGAGCTGTGTCTTGCCATTGCAAAGTGATTTCTGCTTTTAGAGCAAAGGTGGTTTTCACTGTACCCAATATGATCTTTTGCTGTGTGGGGCAGAGGTAACAAGGCCTATGAGCAAAGCCTCATTGTTGGACCTGCAGTGCCATCTACAGAACAGATTGAATAATGTAGGTTCCACTTCTTAAGCACTTGAAATAAGGCAGCCACAAGGGAATTCAGCTGTGTATCTGTTTAGAGTTTACAGGAGGACTTTGTTACTACATAAAGAAAAGGTTATATGTTTGCAAAATGCTGTTATCCTGCTTAAGTCTCTATCATATTCCTCAGGGAATGGAGTATTGAGTTTTGGGGGCTTTTTGTTTTTTGTTTTTGTTTGTTTGTTTTGTTTGTCTAATTAACTGGAGCACCCTTTTGTTTCAAAAGTCCATTTGAATAATCTCTAAGATGTAGTATTTTAACTTTCTGGTTACTTTGGATAGATTGCATGGGACTTAATATCAGTCTCATGATTGATTGATTGATTATGTCTACTGCTTATATCCATCTCTTCCTGCCAGAAGAACATACCTTATTTGCTGATTTTTCTCAAGAACCTAGAACAATGCTTGCACAAAAGCAGGTAGCCAGACACTTGTGTGTGAAGGCATCAGTAGCACTGTACTTTGCTAGGAAGAGGACCAAATACCAAACGTGGAAAGTCATTTATCTGTTTTGAGTCTTAGGTCCTTCTGTTTCAAATAGGATCCAATATTCTTCCCATCAGTCTGTTATGAAAAGCAAATGAAATAATGAATAGCAAAGCACAGTAAGGTACTATATAATTTAGCCATTTCCCCTAAATATTGTTTTTGTTTTGTTTTTGATAGATTACTAGAAATGTAAAACATTTAAAACCCCCTAAATCCCCCATAATTTTCTGAGGTACTTTTAAAATGTACATATCTGGGCCCCAGACCGTGTAGGTTGGGACCTGGCAGTTGTCATTTTGTAAAAAATTCAGGTGATCCGGAAGCACACTAAAATTTCTGAACTTCTGGCATGGAAAAGAGGTGGTAATCGAATTGAATCTAAAATAAAAATGCTTCTTTAATATTATCCCCCCTGCAAAATTACTTCCTGATAGGAAGCTGTTTCTGATAAAATGTAGAAGGATAAAATGTATTTTCCTTTCTTTGTTATAAGGAAAATACAGAAAAAATGAATTGATCCGTTATTATTTAGCTTATGGTATAGTGTACTACCTCTTAAAATTTTGAATATAGACATATGTAAATAAAGATTCCCTTAAAACATTAAAAGTATTGTTAGCAATTTTATATATATTTACAAAATGTAGAATATAAATGTTGTTAATTTTAAAAGGAAGCAAAGGACAAATCTAAGCTTTTGTAAGACTGATTTTTAATTTTAATTTTATTTAGGAAATGCCATTGTTAATTTGTGTGCTAAAATGCTAAAATGCTGTACAGTATATTAATATGTTTTAGCATATTACAAAAATAGTTAAGTCCTTAGCCTTAAGGTTATTTCTCTGCCATCCTCTTTTCTTCAGCATTTTTTTAAGGAATAAATGGGAAAGATCGTATCTTTAAGGTGAACAGATTAACCATGCAAGAATAAAAAAAAGACGGGGTTTTCTTTTTTGATAATAGATTTATAGATAGATATATGCTTCCATAGCATGTAAGTATCTCTCAGGCCACTTAAACATGTTTATACTCATTTTTAGATTTGGTTTTGCTGTGAGGACAATGTCTGTATGCTGTGACATTATCTACCCAATAGCACTAGCCTTATTGTATGAATGAATGAATGAGTTGTTTAAAACAAAACCGGAGTACTTTGGATAGTGGCAAAAGCGGAATTTGCAAGCAGATGGTCTTAGGTGCAGATTCTGGCTCTATCTCTAGATATCTTCCTTTAACTCATTTTCTGAATATTATATACACTCATGTACTTATCAGTTATTCATATATATTCATTTATATAGTCTTTTTGGGGAGAGGGTGTCCATATACCAAGCACCACTATGCCATACTGTCAAGGATAAATTAAATCCCAAGAATTCAAGGGCTCCCATGACACATTTGGGGAGGGGGTCATAATATAATGAACAGGTAAAATACAAGTATGACAAACAATCAAGATAAGTAGACACCATGATAAATGGCATGGAGGAGATGAGCAAATTAAAAATAGAGTAATTGAGGAAGGTCATACTAGCTTAGGTTTCCATGGAAGGTCCTTTTGAAGAGGTGAGATGTAAAGACTGAGAAAGAAGTTGGAATGCAGAAAGCTGAGGGGAAAGAATTCTGGACAGAGTGGAAGGGAGAGGGCTTGGTGTATTGGAAAGCCAGAAGAGGGGCCTGGGATGGGGAGAGTGGTTGAATGGGGCATGGCTATGAGATCAAAAGGGAAGCACCAGTGAAGCCTTGTCAGCCATGGGGGGGGGGGTGTGTACATTCTGTTCTGAGGTCAGTAGGAACCCATCTAAGGGCTTTAATCAGGGAGTGGTCCTGACAAATGATCTACATTTGTAAAAGATGACTCACAGAGGTGTCATTACACCTCCAAAGTATTTTTTGAATCTTCCCCTCACGTCCAATTCTAATACTCCTGTCTGAACTGAGTTCCTCATCTCTCATCCCATCTACTGATTGTCTCTCAGCCTTCAATTCTATCCCTTCCAGTGTGTCCCTCACAAAACTGCCAGATCAAACTATCCAAACTATCCTGTCACTCCCCTGAAACATCTGATGTGTCTCCTTTGTGTGCATGTGAGATGAAGTCCAAGCTCAGTAACCAGCTCAGGAGCCTTTATGGCCTGGCCCCACTTTGTTTAGAAACAGTTCCCTGTTCCTCCCAGCTTGTTCCCACCTCCCTGTCTTCCTATACTTCCATCTGTCCTTGCTCTTTTGGACTAATTCCTCATTAAAAAAAAAAAAAAAAAAGCCTTCTTGTACTCCTTACCCCTATCTCTTACTACAATCCAGAACTTACCGTACCATATTTCTGTTTAATGGCCTTATCTGCCTGGTAGCCAGGGGGCTTTCTGTAAATGTAGGGTAGAGATTTGGAGCAAAGACAGCCATGCCAATGAATGAGACGTTGGCTGAGCGCCCAGCTAGCGTTGGAGCACAGTCTTCACAGACAGCAGTTGCTAACCAGGTCATCATTCACTTGCCTTCTCCTTCCTTTCCCACTTGTCCCCCGGGTCTGTCTGGCAGACTCCCGTTCCTTCTCCTCATGTGCACGTACTCTACACAGGGCACTCTGCTGGTCGGCCTTGTAAACAGATGGGAAAATCCTGGATCTGTCTCCAGAGGACTTGGGCTCTAGTAGAGGAGCTGGAGCAGATTCCACAAAGAAGCAGCAGCTATACAAATATGTAGGATGAAGTGATAAATGAGATTATGGATACAAAGAGCTAGTCTTGAACTGAAAAGAAAATCTCACCTCATTTATTTCTTGGAAAAGAAAACTGGAGAAAAATTTAGCATTACTAAGCCTTCATTACTTTTCCAAAATATCCTGCAGCGTGCTTACTAATGTATTAGGAAATTCTCATGAATAAGTCACTCTAATGTCACATCTCAAAATATGTGAACAAAGGGTATTTTTTCAAGTTTTTGTGCATACTTAATTTTGTATGTTACCTCTAGGAAATGTGTATGCGCGCGTGCGCGCACTCACACACATTATAGGTTTGATGTGCCATAAATCCCATTACTCTTTTAGATAGTCTTAAGTGCTGATAAATGAATTAACCTATTTTTATTACTTAAAATATGTTAAAATGGATTCTAGTATGAAAGTATTTTAAAGTTTGAAAACATGTTTCTTAAGAAAATTATTTTTAATGTACAACAGTAAAATCCATTCGGGTTGGATCTTACACATATCAGAGCTCTATCCTAATTGGCTTTACTATTATTTGTTTCATTTTTTTCTCATAAATCTAAAAACATCCAACTTCTAAGCATTTAAGACATAAGAGATTGTCTTTTCCTCCCAAATAAGTAATTTTTAAAAATTCAAGTTCTGAGAAACATCCATTTAAATGTCATTCATTTTTATAAGCATATAACTCGCACAGCACTGATTTGTGATCTCAAGAACACTGTAGCCCCTCAGAAGATATGTGATCTTGTATGTACATCAAGAATGCAGGCTAGAGGGCAGCCCCAGTGTCGCAGCGGTTTAACGCCGCCTGCAGCCCGGGGCGTGGTCCTGGAGACCCAGGATCGAGTCCCACGTCGGGCTCCCTGCATGGAGCTCGCTGTCCTTCTGCCTGTGTCTCTGCCTCTCTCTCTGTGCGTCTCTATGAATAAATAAATAAAATTAAAAAAAAAAAAGAAAAAAGAATGCAGGCTAGGGGATCACTGGGTGGCTCAGCGGATTAACGCCTGCCTTGGCCCAGGGTGTGATCCTGTGTGATCCCACATCAGGCTCCCTGCATGGAGCCTGCTTCTCCCTCTGCCTGTGTCTCTGCCTCGCTCTCTCTCTCTCTCTGCCTCTCATGAATAAATAAAATCTTTTTAAGAAAAAAAAAGAATGCAGGATATAGGAAATTCTGTTATGTGTTCCAGAAAACATACTATAAGAAATACATACAGGAGAAATCATGTCATGCTCTGGACAGGCCTCACAGTTCAGGCTTGAGTTAAGCTGGGCCTTAAAAGTTAGGTAAGAGGAATAGATTTAAAAAAAAAAAAAAGGAAAAAAAAGAGATAAAGGGAGATAAGAAAGGAGAATATGAACACTCGTGACAGGAGGAAGAATATATAAGTACATGTGGAAGCAGGAATGAGCATGGTGGCAACTGAGCAACCCACCTTTCCTCCTTCTTCTTAAAATACCCTGAAACCTAATTATCCTAGTGTTGAAGCTAAAGATAGGCCTGTCATAGACCCCGGTGAAGGCAACTCTGGGGCTGCCTCCTAGAGAAGAGAACTGAGGAGTACAATGGTTCAGCCTCCTTCATTGGTAGGAATAGACTTCTGTGTGGGATGGGGAAGGGGTGGGAATATGGACCTGAAAATAGCACTATTCAGCCCTGACCAAGGCTTCCAGTTCCTTGAGCACAGTTTTTATCCAAGATGCAAACAGCAACTAATCCTTTTAGCTGAATAACAAGAGAAATTCAGTTAGATCCATTTGGGATAGCTTGACAGTTAATACATTCTGTGCCTCCTCTGCACTCCATCTCCACACACACACACACACACACACACACACACACACACACCTACCTACCTCATCCCTCAGTCTAGAGGGTTTGGTTTAAAATCGTAAAATTGCAAAGGCTCAGTGTAATGTAATTCCCCACCAAGTTTTTATAGTTACGTTAACATCATCCAATAGCAAGTCCAGAAGTAGGTGAGTTAGGATTTTATCCTTTAGTAACATCACTTTGCTATCATCTGGGTGTTATATTATTTAAATATTTCTTTTCTTACTAAAAGAAATTGTGTTTTACAGAACAGAAGTTTGAGAGTTTAAGATCCTTTGCTATGTACAGTCAGAAGGATAGAAGCACATTAATGATGTAGCAAGAAGTGAACAGAAATCAATTCATATATGTCTGAACAATGATGTATGATACTGAGTTAAAACACACACACATACACACAAACACACGATTGTGACAAGAGAGGCATGGAGACATTTCCAAAATAGAGGGAAAAAAGAAGCGTCGTCAGTGCTTCTAGTATTATTTATGGTGCTCCCCCAAAGGATGGCGTGGATGAAGTGAATACCAGAAACTTCAAGGCCGATTGTGATCCTGGAAAGAACCTGATGTAGAAACCACGTAGATGAAGCCTGGGATGGGGGTGGGGCGGGCAGGGAACCGGTAAGGAAACGTGAGGAGGAGAGGGGGTGCAGTGGTGGAGAGGAGCCAGGGAACCTGAATGGACATGTAAGGAACCTCGCATCTTCGTGTATGCACTTTGTGTGGTTCTAGGGATAAAAAGAGAATATCCTTAAAATCCCAGTCCCAGTTATCCGATGCCACAGACGTGTTCCTTTGCAGGTCTGAGGACGTGGGGCGTGGGATGACCCCTGTCCTCTCAGTGCAGTGATTTCTGCACTGTCCTCAAACGCATGCCGCGGGGGGACAGCGCGTACTGGTCGTGTCCCCGCCACATGAGCAGGCGCAGGCAGAGGCGGCCTGTGCTCATCGCCCGAATGTCTCTGTGGTTGCTGACTTTGAACTGCTCACGGGTGGTAGTCGCTGCAGGCTCTGATTAGATAAATGGATGCAAATGGTAATTGTAACTGATGAATGATTGATGATGGCTTTGTGTGTGTTTCATGCTGCACCCGTGGAAGCAGCCTCTGGCCTCCCAGAAGTGTTGCCTGTAACTGGAGGATGATTAGTCGAAATGTAGGCTCTAGTTTGTTTTCTTGGCAGTGGTTGCAGGCTGGGAGGTGGCGGGGGGCGGGGGGGGGGGTGTCGGGCAGGGCAGCAGCTGTGGCATGTCCTGGGACGGCTGGGGCAGTTTTCTCTGGCCTCTGTGTGTCCCCAGTTTCATGGTTTCGTGTGTCAGATCACCGTGAGATTGAGAGGGCCAAGAGAGGAGTCTAGCCTCAGCATGGGGACTTAGAAAATCTAGCCAGTACTGCAGTGCTGATGGCTCAGTTAAAAGTACCCGGTGCAGGAAAGCCAGGCAGCCTGACCTACATTAAATAATAATGGTAAATACACATACACATGTATTTATTTATTTAGTACAGCATTTCCTGAGTTTTAGAACATATTTAATAAATCATCTAATGCTATTTAGATAAAATGGTAATTCTTGGCATCTCTATAAAGGTGTGGGTGTGTGTGCTTGAGGGTAGACAGACATATCTTGGTCATTTTTATTGAGTATATTTGACTTCCTGAAGCAAAAACACAAGCAACGTATATATTGGGGTGGGAAACACAAAAGCATGAGGAGGAATTAAATAAGCCTACTGACATGCAAATGGTACATCAGAAGTTTCATAAACATATCCAAGATTTCTTGCTTTTTCCTTTCTAAATCCAAAGAATGAATCCTATCTATTTGGCCCATCTTTCTGAACTGTTGTCCAATCCCTGGAGATTCTAGCTGAAGTGAGGCTGTCAAGAGTACAACCATGAACTGATGAAAAATTAGAATGTAGATTGCCAAGAAACCAATTTATGAAATGAGGCTCACTGAGGACCTGCTGCATATTCCTATTCAGCACTGTTTTCCCTGCTGGTTCCCCATATCTGGGAGCCCATCATCCTGAGCAGAAGGAAGGAAACAGGGCTTGGGAAGAACAGCCAGAGCAGAAAACGTCCTGGAGCCTGAGGACCAGGCTCTTGTCACATCTGCCTGGTGCAGTTTATAGGACCTTGAAGAACCCTCCATTTCCAGATTTTCTAACATGAGAGTCCTATTATTTATCTCTCTCTCTCTTTTTTTTTTCTTTTTTTCTGTCAACTGTTCCACAAAGAGTTTGGCAGAACTTGCAAGAAGACATCTAAACTAAAATGACAAAATAGAGAAAGAAGTCAGAATCCCAGTGAAAAATCAGACCCAGAGATGTAAGACAAAAAGCAAATAACTTTAATAATTACTTGGGACAAGAACTTGGTTGGAGCCAGGTAAACTCCGTATTTACCTAGCTTTTTCTTTTGTTGTCGGTGGTGCTTTTTTAAAGTATTGACCAGTACCTCCTCATTAGAATAGGACTTTGATCTGAGTGAAAATCCAAAGGAAGCCATGCACTCAGCTGTCCTTGTCTCCTAAACACTTCCTAATTTTTCTTAAGCCGGGACATTTCTCTTTTTAGTGGGTAGAAGCAGTTTGGAAAGAATCATAAGGAAATCTGTAGTTTCTGTTTCTATCTAGAAGTTGGTAGATTCTTACCTCCTCCTCTGGCCCCCATATGGCCCTGCAGGGACTGTGAGACTTTGGCTTCCACTGTGGGTAAGGTGGAAGAAGTGCTGTCTCCTCGGCCTTCCTACAGGACTTTCTCTTCAGCTCTGATTTCTAGCAATAAGCCCACCAAAGATGTCCATCACTGCTGCTACTGTGTTTTGATTTCCAGTAGTACTTTCTTAGAATTTTCATCTCTCTGCTGACACTGCCCATCTGTTCTTGCATGCTGTTGACTTACTCATTAGAATTCTTAGAATATTAATCAAAGGTGTCTCAAATTCCTGCACCCCTACCACATCTGAGCCTGCTTCTGATTCTTGCTTTGTCTCTTCAAATTGTTTTTTTTTGTTTGTTTTTTGCCTTTTAATGTACCTTGTCTTTTTTTTTTTTTCTTGATAGCTGGACATGATGCACTGAGGTGAAAAGAGCTGCTGTATATAGGCCTGTAGGGTGGTGGGGAGGTATGGGAAGAGATAGTGTCCTGTGGTCCTGTGATTAGGTCTGTCAGTGAGCCTGAGCCTCTGGACTGTGGACTCCACACCCACCTCTCAGATGTCTCCCCATCTCCCCACTTTGATGGGAGGGGATGGCTGAGGTGGGCTGTTGCTGGGTATCTCCCTTCCCTCCAGGGCACCTGGGCTCTGATAAAATCCCAGCATTATAGACCCTGTTAAATACAGTTCCCCCTGAGGGCCAGCCTTGTTGAAGAGAAGACACAGCGCCCAGCTGTATTCCAGAATGTTCCTTTTCCTTTTCCCCAGCCAGAAGCATGGGGGAACTTTGCTCTGATACTTACCGTGGGAATCTAGTCAAGCTCCTTGAGGTAAAACCCGCAAAAATGTGGAGATTCCCCATGACTGGGTCTCCTTAGAGTACTTATCCCTCAGGCCTGAGCCCACCAAGCCTCCAGCAGTTCATCTACTGTAGTTGAGATTTTCTTATCCTGCATTGGTTCCATGGAGGTTCTGGTTCAGGGCTTTCTGCTCTGGCTAAGATGTGATTCTCTGCACTCACCTGCTGGTCTCAGTTTGGGGGCAGCACTTTGTCCTCTGACCTCACTTCTCTTACAGATCTAAGAAGAGTTGGTACTTTTCCTAAGGACCTGGGTCAAGACAAAAAGTGTGAAAGACTATTGAGTAGTTGCTGAATTGAACTTACAAATTGGCTCAGCATTATTGTCCTACAGGTCACAGCCTTCATTATGCCGCTTTGTGCCACTTATTTCTAAATCCACCCCCTATCTTAAACTCTGCTAGAATTCACACATGACATAACTCACCGTCAAACAACTTTGACCAGACTTGTGACAGTGCAGATGCAGAAACGCAGGGGTCTGTATTGTGTTCCATATGAGGTCTACCACCGTAGAATGAGAGGAGGTTGTTTTAGGAAGCACTGTGAATTAAGAAAGAAAAGAAAGAAAGAGAAAAGGATTCATACAGAGTTACTGTGTGCACAGGATGAAGGTAGAAAAGTCATGATTCTCCAAACCACGAGAGCCAGATAAAGCCCTGTTAACCTGAATTAGATTCATGGCTTTCAGTATGTTTTATAAAAGTAAAGAAAAGATAGGAAGGAGGAAATTGACCCATTTGACATAATCTGAATGGCTAGTTTAAGTCATGCATTCATTACTCAGAAACCTCAGTCTCTGTCAGATGTCTGCTCACACTTTTTTCCCTGCTTATTTGCCTCCCCCCTCCCCTTTAATTAAAATATGAAGAAACGACTGAGAGCAGGTTTCTCTTGTTGCTTGAATCAAAACATCAGTTCTGGTGGAATATGAAACAGACAAAGGAGATGAAACTTGGTCAGCAGTTTTCACCCAGGGGCGGGGTTTGTGTGCACTGGCGGGTAACCGGACCACACTACTCTGCAGAGCTTAGAAATTGAATTTGGGAAGAATAATAAACCCAAAATATATAAATGAATTGGAAACCAAGTGCTATTTTGTTTCAACACTTACTAAGAAAAAATGTTCATTTACCTGGATTTGAATTTGTTTAGTCTCCATCAGATATGTGTATATATCATGCTGGATGGATCTCCATATTGCTCCATTTCTTTCCGATCTTTGTTTCACAGCTACTGGAGCAAAATTCACAACCTAATTAGGTTCTAGAAATAAAGAACATTTTCTATCTTCTCTATTTGTTGCTAGTAAAACCACTTAAAATGTGGAGTGAGGAATCCATCTACATATCTCTATTTTTTCATACACCTGCTACCTTGGTCTCTTTTTGTTAACCTCACTACCACCCTTTTTATGTCTTTAATTTTTGTTTTAGTTTATTATCATAATTACTTCATAAAAGAATATGCAAAACTTGACTGGTTTGATGCCTATTTCAGAAAACAGTGTGGTTTAATCTATTGTGAGAAATTCTCCAAAAAGAATCTTGAAAACTAATTGGGATGGAGAGCAGTGGTCATGGAGACCATGTTTAACACCTTTCAGAGAGTTCTCCTCACGTAATACTAAAAAGAGAGAGAGAGAGATAAGGGAGAGCTCTTCCTTTCCCTAGGTCATGGACACTCTTCTTAGAATTTGTAAAACTTCTCCCAGATACCAAGGACCATGCCTTTCATTCCTGTAGTTCTGTTCCAGTGACCTATTCAGCTCCGTTGAGCACGGGCATCCCCTGTCCAGCACCAGGTTTGTATGTAGCTGTGATTTTCTGCTTGCAGCTAGGAGCACAGTATATTACTTAATAAAGTAGCTTCTAATCATCAGTGCCTTGATTAAAAGAATATAATAATTTTTCCTCAAAAACAAACCTACCCAGGTTTCCTCCACATCCCTATCCCCTTCAGGAATCTGATGGCAGTGCTTTATTTATTGCAGGTGGGACAGGTGAGCCAATAGACCCTTATAGTCACTTTTTACAATTTTGTAAAGTCTCTGTCTACCTGAGCCCAGCTCAGGAATAACAATCCAGTGACTACAGCCTAATTTCCAAGATGGTTTTAAAGAATTCAAAAGTAGGTCTATCAAAGGATATTTAGGAAGACTAACTTCCAATTTAAAGGAAATGAAGAGTGACTTTGGGAAGGATGCAGAGATAACAAGAGGCTTGAGTGAAACAGGAAAAGGAAGAAATGCAGTTATCTTGGATGCAGTTCTTTTTCAAGCGTGTGTTCCTTTGAATTTTAAACTTGTCCAGATTCTTTTATTGCTGTTTTCAGCTATCACATTGATCTAGGAGAAGCAAGTTGGGGCAATTAAAATCTTATTCCAAAGTGGAACTGCCTCTAGATTGATTGGTAGTGATGTCAAGGTGGCCAAAGAGAAGGAACTGTGGGCTTGATTTCTTATTGACCAAGGTGTGTGTGTCTGAGTAGTCCATGCCAAGTACAGAAATAGCAGGTGCACACTCTGGAGGGCTGTAGTCACTGGGGTTTGGTGCTTCTAGGCAGGCCACGGGGACTCCTGTCCCAAATTTAGCACCACCGGGTTATCAATTATTTTCCAAACTCTGCCACCGGAGATTCACTCATACTGACATTTCAGTTCAAGTCAGTTAACACATATATTTTGAATCCAGTCTTTATACACAGCTCTGAGAACTGTAAAGGATTCAGAAATTAATAAAGGTGGTCCGATCCAGAATTTTCAATCTAGAGGATGGAGACATTTTTTGTAAGAATGTATGTTGCATGAATTGTAACTTCAAACCAAAAATAAGAACTAAAATCAAACAAATAAATAAATTAACTTAAAATGTTTAAAAGTGGGGTAATTAATCCATTTTTACTTCAAGAAGCTACAAAGAAAATAATGCAGTGTAGCTAAGGAAGTCAAATGAAAGAAAAAGGAAAAATTAAAAATGACAAAATTGTTAAGTAGTCACAAAGCTGATTATTTTTTTAAGATTTTATTTATTTATTCATGACAGCCATACGGAGAGAGAGGCAGAGACAGGCAGAGAAAAGCAGGCTCCCTGCAGGGAGCCCAGTGTGGAACTTGATCCCAGGACCCTGGGATCACAACCTGAACCAAAGGCAAACACTCAGCCACTGAGCCACCCAGGTGCCCCACAAAGCTGTTTCTTAAAAATAGCAAGAAAAAACTAGGAAATGAACTATCAGATGGGGCACCTGAGTGGCTCAGTTGGTTGAGCATCCATTCTTGATTTTGGCTCAGGTCATGATCTCAGGGCCATGAGATCAAGACCTGCAACTAGTGCTGCATGAGGCTCAGTGCTCAATGGGGAGTCTGCTGGAGATTCTCTTTTTCTCTCTCCGTCTTCCTCTCCCATACCCCCCCCAAATAAATTTTTTTTAAGTGGGCCATCAAAAACACAAATAGCACAAAAAAGTAAAATCAGAAATATAAAAGGACAAGCAAAGCAGAGATTAAATGAAAAAAGTGTTGTGTAAGCATCTACTAGATACATTTGAAGCTGTATTCATTCCAGCAAGAATATGGCACTATGGAGTAGACCCAGAGATATTTGTTGAGAGCAGAATCTGGAAGGAAATGTAGATCTACACCTGCTAAGATTCCAAAATATCCCAAAAAGAACAGAATACTAGATTTATAAACATCTGATTAGATTTTTAAATATTTCTCTTTCCGTCCCTCTTGAAATAGCTACGCTATCATGATGAAGACAAAAGTTGCTCATTGAGAAACCCATTTTTCATTTGGGAGAAAAACGTAAAACCAATATAAAATTACACATGCTATGATTGGACTATGCTAAACAAAAAAAATCACATACATGCATAAAGATTGAACGTGGGAAAATATATTTAATTAGAGTAATAGGATTATGGTTAATTTTTCTTAGTTTCCAGCCTTTCCAAAATACTGTTTATATCACAGAAATGCAGCACAAAACAAAGTGTCACCTGTATATGGGCCCAGATTTTGAACAGTTCTACAGACTTTCTCCTAGTAAGGTGACAAAGTACATTCTCCCTAACATTACCAAATTGTGGATGGTGTCAAATTATTCCTTCATGAGCCACCCCAAATCTCCCATTTCCTTAGTTGAATGCATACTCTTGGGTTGTTATTCTTTAAATGCCAACTACCAAGGCAGTCCTCAGCCTCACAGAAGGCAATCCATATAAGAAATCTGCAGTACAAACTCAGTTTATATATTTAGTGGGAAATAGAGCATATTTCTTAGTAAATTAAGAGACTCTCACTAGTGGAATAATTCCAGTGTCCTCTACTGAATGCACTTGGAGTAGAATGGACTGAAAGTGCACTCAGAGCACTCCCCTAGAGGTGACAGATACTGGGAATGAATCTGATCTTGGACTTTGAAATGGATTAGCTGGGATGACTGTCAGATACTCAGTCTCCGGCATGGAGAGAAAGGAGGCAAACATTCTACCATATATCTAAGACTGTCTTAGCCTTTGCATAAATAAAATGATTTATTTTGGAGCTAGCAACTAAATTGCTCATTTTAAAATGTCTGGGGAATTTGTTGAGGTTGGCAGTGGTACTACTTCTCAGAAGATGCCACAGAAAATTCTCATTTGCTGCCTACACTGTGTTTTTGTGAGTGAAAGTTATCTATTTTGTGATAGAAAGGGAGAAAATATTGCCCTAAGTTTTGGTTATATTTAGTGTGTCATTATAACTTTTGGTCTTATTAATACTTAGATGATTTTGGATAGAGTACTCAGAATATTTTTGCACATCATTAAAAATTATATATCATGTCAAAAATTGGATGAATTGATGACAACTTGGATGAAATATGACCTACTTTGCATATATATAAATATTTCAAATACTGTATTCAGGTAGAAAAGTACAGATTTTTTTTTTTATTTCTACAGTTACTTATACTTAGAAGGGCAGTCAAGAACTTAAAGCAGCACTGCATTAATTTAGACCATTAGTAATTACACAAAATCTCTATCCAGAATAACATATTACAGTGCATCACCTGAAGAATCACATACTGCCTTACTACCTTCTTCCACCTTTAAAATCTTCAGAAATTCTCTTCAGTTTCCCATACCATTTAACATCCATGTCTTTGATTATGAGATCCTCCAAAATAAATAAAATTTAAAATCAACATTAAAAAAATTTCCTCTTTGCAAAAACCTATGTTGTCAAAGTAATGAAACATGGAAAATGTAGTTCCATCCCGATCTGCCATAGGTAATTGCTTCCAAAAATTTGGTATTTATCTTTCTAGAACTTTATGTCTTTGCTACTATGTGTGTGTATTTATGATCCATTGTGAAAGGTCATTTCTCTCTTGCAGCTTCTAAGATTTTTCTTTGGGCATTGTCTCTCCTCATTTTGATTATGATGGGTTTCATTGTGGGTCTGATTACATTCTACCTAGAATCCCTTGAGCTTCTTGCATGTCTATATGTATATTTTTAGCCAGAAAACATTCAAAATAAATACACTCTATTGGTTTTATTACTGCAAACATGCTATATATTCTTAAATATACTGCCCTACTTTATAAATATAGAGCCAACATATTTGTTTAATGCACACATAGCATCATGATGTTTAGAGCTACTAGGACATATTAAGCCAACTCCTGTTTGATATATATGTGGATTATGTCTATCTTTTTTTATTACAATGTTGTAGCCAAAACCCCTGTAAGTATATTTATATGAGTAGTCAATAGAAGTAAGATGGCTGGATCGTGGGATATATATACATATACATACACACACACACACATTTACACGTGTGTGTATATATGTATACACATGTGTGTATATATTCACATACTTGCCAAAATGAATTTTCTTTGCCAATCTAGTGGGAAAAAATTGTAATTTTAATTAGTTGTGAAATTATTACTTACTTAATAGGGAAACAGAGCATCTTTTCTTCTAATTATAGACTTTGTAAAGTTTTTTAATTGCCTGTTCATTCTCTGCTGGATTGTTCATCTTCTCAGTTGCATGAAAGGACTTTTTTCTCTTAGGCTTATTGAGCTTATATGTATTGCACATTTATTTGTAGTTTGTCTTCTGACATGGTGCACATACATACTTATTTATTTTACCCCGGAAAGTTTTGAATCTTTAAGAATTTTTTTTGAAATGCACAAATGTAGAAAAATAATATAATTCTCCTTCACATTTCTATCATCTAGGATTCATAGTTCTTTATGTTTTTGTTTCTTTTTTTTTTTTTACTTAAAGAAATAAAACATTTAAAACATTACAAGAAGCTAGTCTTCCAGACTACCACTCCGAACCTCACATATCTTCCTGAGTGATAAAATGTTCTACATCCTTCTAAAACTTTCTATGTATTTTTGAATGTCTACATGTGTTTCTACACACAATATATCATGTTGCCTTCTGTACTTAAGATGTCTTTTGTAAATAAGAGCAAGTTTTATGTAATATTCCAACTTTTATTACTGAACAGCATATTTGTGAGATGTATTCATTTAGATATATATAAATTAGCTAAATATGTGTAATTTTTATGCACTCAGATTTAGTAGTCTTCTGGGTCTTATCTATAATATCCTTTCCTCTTGTCAAAAGTCTAAAACTACCCAAGTATTTTCTTTTTTTTTTCTCTCTTAGTTTTTGTTCTCATTTCAACTTTTGATGTGGATCATTTGAAATTCATTTGAGGGTAAGAAGTAATGTAGGTAGGGAACTGATGCCACTTTGTCCTCCAAATTGCTGGCTGATTTGCTTACAGCTCATTCATCAGCTCATCATGTGTTTTTACCAATTGAAAACACTGCCTTTATCAAACATACAATATCCAAGTACAGATGATTGATCTCTGTGATTTTTCTGTGCATTTTTCTTATCCCTGTACTGTTTTTGATAAGGATAGCTTTTTTCTGTACATACTTTCCTTGGTATTCTATTTATGCTTTCAGTGAGCTTCAGAATTGCTTTATTTTGTTCCTAAAAGGAAATCGTACTTTTATTGCAATTTCATTGAGTTTATAACTAAGATTAGGGGAATTTTTCGTACTTTTAATTTGTTCTCCAGGCACGTATCTATTTATTTATACCTTCTTTCACGCTCGTTCAGTAAAATTTTACAGCTTCTCTCATATAAATTCAGTACATTTCTTTTCAAGCTTATGTATGAAACTTTTTTTGTTGCAGTTGAGAGTAAAATCTTACCTTTCGTTCTTTCATATTTTCTGTCTTAATATCTGTACATTATATGACTTTATCAAATACATTGTTTTCAGTAGTTTTTATGATTATCATAGGTTCTATGGGTTTATTTGTTATCCGTATATCTTGCTTGGTAAAGTGTTAATTGAAATCAGTGGTTCTCACCTGGGGCAGTTTTGCTTCCCATGGGACCAGTGGCAATGTCTTAAGACCTTTTAGGTTGTCACTATTAGGGATCCTACTGACATCTGTTGGATAAGATAGGAGAGGCTAAAATCCTGCAGTGCACCAGACAGCCTTCCACAGAGAGATTATTATCTAACCCAAAATGTCTAGAAATACCACAGTTGTTAAAACCATGATTCAAGTCTTTGCCTATTTTTTTTTATTGGATTGTTGGTCTTGATATTAGTGAGCTTTGTGTGTGTGTGTGTGTGTGTGTGTGTGTGTGTGTATGAGGAGGGGCTGCTGACGCACAGTGAGGAAGAACTGGAGCACAGCCAGGACACAGACATTGAGGATGGGGCCTTGCAGTAAGCAGCCTGACAGGAGCAATGGCCACCGGCAGGAGAAGGGCATGCACTGTACCAGGCCTAAAACTGGGCACCCACTGCTGGAGACCACCCCCGACAGGTCCCAGGAGAGCTGGCAGCAGGCACCTCCTCCCCCACACATCCTAGCCAGTGCCATATCCTCTATAGGTGGAGTTATCAGCCTCCCATCCCCATACGCCCTCCCTGTTGGCACTGCCCAGGCCAGAGAGCAGAGCACAGAGGTTTCCCCACACTCTACCTCCCCTCAGAGAACACTCCCAGGCTTGGAGTTTTTCTGTAGGTTTGAAGTAGGGAGGGTTCCAGGGAGGGTACCCAGACAATAAAGAGATTGGATCAAAAAAAAAAAAAAAAAAACAACCACACACATATAATAATATTAGTGAGCCTTTGTGTGTGTGTATATATGTTACATATATAAATATACATAGATAGATATACATATATAGATATACACACACACACACGTATATATATGTATTCATTCTAGATAGGAGTCCTTTTTTTGGATATCTCTTTTGCAAAAACTGTCCCCAGTCTATGTCCACCTTGTCAATTCCTTAACGGTTTCTTTTGAAGAACAAAAGTTTCTAATTTTAATGAAATCTAATTTTAATGAAATTTTAATGAATTTTAGAAGTCATGTTTTTTTGTGTGTCTTACGTAAGAAATCTTTGTCTAACCCAAAGGCATTAAAATGTTTTCTTATATCATTGTCTATAAGTTTCATAGCTTTTGCTCTTATATTTAGATTCATGATCCATCTTGATTTAATTTTTGTAAATTATGAGTTAAGGTTTGAGGTTCATATTTTTGCAAAGGTTGCCCTATGTTTCCAGCACCATTTGTTGAGTTTTTTCCCCAATTAAATTGCCTTGAAATTTTTGTTGAAATCTATTGCCACATGTATAGGTCTTTTTCTGGACTCACCAGTTTGTTCCACTGATCTCTGTGACTAACTATATCCCAATACTAGAGTGTCCTAGTTATCCTAGCATTATAGTTAGAATTACGTCATGTAAATACTCTAACTTGGATCTTTTTAACAAGACTGACTCTTCAGGCCCAAGAACACAGTGTATTTCTCCATTTCTTTAGGACTTAATTTCTCTCAGCAATGTTTCATAATTTTTAGTTGACATCTCTTATAATCTTTTATCAAATTTATCATTAATTATATTCTATGTCTTGAAGTTATCTTAAATAACTAGGTTTTTTGAGGTTTGGGGATTAGTACTGTATTAGCTCACTTCAAAAGAAAAGGATTTGGCTCTTTTTTAAGATTTAGAGAAATTAACAAATGGCGACTGTACGAAATGCTTTCCTCCTTTCTTCTCAGTCAAATGCTACCCATCCATTTGAGTCCTGGGTAGGAAGTCTTCCATTTGAGGGAAGACTTTTCTTCTACCCGCTTTGGTTCTGTGGTAGGAGCCTGAGACGCAAGCTGACAGAACACAGAGGAACAGGAGAAAAGCATACAAGTTTGAGTTCATGTTAATATTTTTACGTGCACGTGGAAGCCTTCATGTATAAGAAACAAAGACCCAAAGAAAGACCCATAGGCCTGAGTTCGTATACCATTTTAACAAATAACAATAAATTGTGGAGACTTGTCAAGATAAAGGAAAAAAGCATTTGGGCTAGGGGCAGTAAATTGTGGCAGAGTGACTAGGAAATATATGGGGGGAACGAATGGAAAAAAGGCTTATTTTATTTAGTCTGTTTATATAGATTCAGCTTGGCATCAACTCCCTGTCTCCAGGGCACTGACTCATGGGAAATGTATGTCTGGCTTTGGATACACAGGGGGAGGTCAGAGAGCCCTTCCTGCCTCTGCTATTTCTTACATGCCTCCTGCTCAAAATGGCCAATGTACCAAAGTGGCCTATTTGGAGTGGTGTGTTCTGATTCCCTTCAAGATGTAGCCCTTCTCTGTCTTTCTAGATGCAATTTTTCTACATAATTCCAATATAGTAAATGTTATAGCAATTATTCTCTCTTCAATTCCCTCAATAAACACTAACTTCCACCCTTCTTTATATATTTACATTGAACCATTATTGAATTTAACTAAACTTCTTAGGAGTTTAACCTTATTTCACTTTCTACAATTCATGTATCTTGAGTTTTCTTTATAGTGCATGGCATAAGGCCTTACACACTTTATACATCAGGCCCTGAACCCAAAGACAGGTTTCCATAAGAAACCTTAAAATAGAATTATTTCTCTGAGGAAGAGAAATTGATATTTGAGGATAAACATTGGTTATAATGTTTTTGGCTAGCTTATAGATGGTCTGACAATTCACCAATGATTAATTACTGATTGACTATTTCTCTGAGATACATGTCTGACAGACATTTCCTTTGGAGAAATGTTAGAAGGATATAGTGAGATAACATCAAAATGAAAAATCATGGCAAGACTGATAATTCTTTTTCAACACACTGGATATAAAGGTGCCTGGAATTGATTTTCTAAGGCTTTAAACGGGCACCAGGTGTGATGAATCATAAAAGTTGTACATGTGAGTCACCTCACATAGGTAATGGCATTTACCCTAAAGTGGACTCATGAAATTAAAGTTTTGGTGTGTTTTATACTGAAATGAATGTTGCTGCTAATAGGGTAGGACACTAGGATCCTACTAAAGAACAATTAAACAGAAACAAAAAACTTAGACCCAAGGAAAACATCTTGACAAAGAAAACCTATAGATTCTCTTTTTAACATTAAGATAATAGAGCATTTTAAACTAAGAGTCAGAAAATGAACACAACAGTTTCGCTGCCTCAACAAACATCTGGGAAAGCCTGCATTCGTCGGGAGCTTCTCCTGCTGGACACAGTCACCCACCAGTGTATCTGTGCCATGTGGTGACTGGGATACAGACATATGTAGGTCTGGATCTGGGTGCAGGGGTACAGAAGGATTGGAAGCCACATATGCACCCATCTTACAAAGTTTTACACTAGAGAAATCAGAGATTGAGGGTAAAATTTAAGTAGGGAAAAAAATAGAAAGTTATAATGAATCGTCTTCATAAAAGAATCAGGTATTTTTAGCACTTACTGACGAAGCCATCTATCTCCTTCCCTACCAGTGGCACTGGATTCCCTTGCCAGGAGCAAGCAGAGGCAGCATTTGAAGAGGGAGTCCTCATGTGGCCTAAAGTCTGGTACCTAGTGCCTGAGGAAAACTTTGGTTTCTAGTGCAAAAATTCTATTCAATGTAATAATTGGACCAAAAGACTAGAAGGGTTGTACAGAAGTTCATTCCCCCAGAGCAGGAGAAACTCAGCTTGAGAAATTGAAGTTGTTGATATTAATAAGGAACAGGAAAAAGTAGCAGTATTTCCTACCTGGAAATAATTTATTGATTTATCAGAACTCTGAAAAGTCTTTAGATAATGAAGTCTGTTATCTCAGAGATGGTGCTTTATCACAGCCAAAATATCACTTTTTATGATATATACTATATTCTAAAGCTTGCCATAAATGGTGATTTTTAAAATAAAGTGATTTAAAAATTATGCTAGTGACATAGTAATGCTCTATATATTACACTTTTTTCCCCCCTCTTCACAAGAAAGTACAAACTCTTACGATGCTGTATTGAAGAATTGCTACTGGCCTCATGGCTGCTGCCTGAAATAAAGGCAGGGCATGTGGACAAACATTCCCTCACAGTCCTTGGTCGTGAGCGCCTCAGCAGTGTAGGAGGAACTGTGAATGGATCACACAGCCATGGAATACTACCTTTTTTGCCTTACTCATACCCTTCTAGAGGGTTAACAGTATTTGCAAGGCTTTGGGGGCTCAGTAGAGCATACTTTCAGATAATTATTTTAAAAATCACTTTTGGGTTTCATTCCTACATCACAAAATACTATTCTGAGCCAATCTTCTTACAAGTAGTTAATTTTTCTTCAAGGGCATTCATGGCATCCTTTTATTTTGTTGACATTTTTCTGTTTTCATATACTTTATTAGAACTCTTCTTTTAACTTATTCTCATCCACTTAGCAATTTGCCTACTATCATCTACCAATTTGTAGCTGTAGTCCACATCCATACAATTATGGGCTTGTTTTCCAGAATATTTGTGAATATACAAACACTGACCCTGACTGTCTACTCTTCAGACTTTTTGTTGAGAGAACTGATCACTTCTCGTTTCATATGGTGACCAAAGCTAATTTCCTGTTCAAGACCAAAATATTTATCCCAACTCTACCTGCACTCCCTACTCCCAACCTATTTTATGGAGAACCAGAATTTTTTGGCCAACCAAAAAATAACAGCAAAAAATACTTCTTTGTAGATCTTGAACAACAAAGGTCTTTAGAAGATCATCTCACATATGCACATTCACATGTGGGTTTAACTGCTTCTGTCCTTATATTTCCCTTTTCAAGCCTTCCGAGAACTCAAGAATTTTAGTCAGGTATTTCTGTTTTGAGTCTGATTTATGAACTCTCCCTTGTCTGGCCAGGTGCCGGCCAGATTCCACAATTCATAATCTGTCAACAGGAGTAATGGCCCATTTCCAAAGGTGAAGCGTAACATTTCTTTCTGCGTGCATCAGATAAACAGATTGTATGGCTGCTCAGTGATCTATCTGAAGAGGGCAGAAGAGCACACTAACCTTCCAGTACACCCCCATTTTCACTGTGGTTCTTTTCTTTTATGCTCTTCATTTTTCTTCATAAGGGGCAGACCTGATGAATAACAGAACATCCAATCACTAGTGAGCAGATTGTCCGAAATCTAGAAGGTGAATGGACTGTGGTACCCAGTAAATTTGAAAGCATCTCAACCTTCAGACCTTTGCATAAAAAGCCAGTGGATGGGGATAAAGTTTCAGTTATGCAAGATGAATAAGTTTTAGAGATGTGTTGTGCGACATCATGCCTAAAGTTAACAACAGTGTTTCAAGCTCTTAAAAAGTCATTAAGAGGGCAGATCTCATGTTATGTGTCCTTGGCACAATAAAAAAAGAAGGAAAAAAAGAAAATCACTGAGATTAAGAAGAGAATTGGTTTTGGTTTGGTTCCTTAATAGCACGAGTTGCTTCTTTAACACTTAATGGTGATGAATCTTGGGGCTCCTGTTGACAGCTTTTTCATTTCTCTAACACTAGACAATAGATGGGCCTTTGCGTTCCAGGATTTAGGGGGCCGGCACCTCAGGAAGAGCATGTAAACTAAATAAGCTTCAACTGTTGGGTCTCATTTTGTTTCATTGCCACAAACTCTTTGTGTATACTTGAGGGTTATTTCTGCAAAGATATAAAATTTCCATTTTTTCAAGGTTGGGACAATATTGTAGGAGGCATTCAGTACACTTGGCCTGGTGTAAGCCAATCTGTCCAATTATGCAGGACACAGATACGTAGGTGATCTCAAATGGAGGCATTATAAGAGAGGCACTCAAAAGTCCTCAGGCACCAAATGCTAAGATAATTCATTTTGCAGTCAACATAGGGACTCCAGATGCTATCAAGTTGATCTAAACTTAGCCAGGTTAACTATCTCCATCTTTGAGTGTGTATGTGCTTTCTTTGTGTACAGTCATTTCAGAATTTTAAGAAGGAAACAAATAAGTTAAAGGTAAAGGGTGCAAGGGCATAGAATTCATTCCACGAATGGGGTAACCAGAAAAAGCAGAATGAGGCAGTTTGATCACTAAAAGAGATATATCAGTGACTGGATTAGTGAGAAGGTTTTATTTTTGTTTTTCTTTGTTTCTTTTTTTAATAAAGAAACTTGTGTTTCGGGCAGCCCCAGTGGCGCAGGGGTTTAGTGCCGCCTGCAGCCTGGGGTGTGATCCTGAAGACCCGGGATCAAGTCCCACATCCGGCTCCCTGCATGGAGCCTGCTTCTCCCTCTGCCTGTGTCTCTGCCCCTCTCTCTCTCTCTCTCTCTCTCTCAATGAATGAATGAATGAATGAATGAATGAATGAATAAATAAATATTTAAAAAGAAACTTGTGTTTCAAGAAGGAGGGAGAGGACATGGGGAAGGAAGAGAATAATGACACGTGAAAAGGAGGGGTTAGGTTCTGAAGTATTGGCCTACCTCAGTAGTCCTTACACTTTCATGTGTCTTGTTAAAATGCAGATTTTGATTCTGTAGGTCTAGGGGGAGGTCAGGAATTTGACTTTTCTAACAAGAACCCAGGAGATGCTAATGCTGTGTTCTTGGCACTTGTGATCTAACTGGGAGACTCTTTGAATACATGTGAAACTAATCATGATCGTTTGGGCCCCTCTCTATAAAAGTGCAAAGAAGACAAGTGCTAAATAAATAGCAAAATATTTTCCAATAAATGCAATTAAAATCTCTCAAACTTTAAGGCTGCCATTGCATCCCAGATGATAAGGAGATCACTCCATATTAGACAGGAAAAGTGTTGTCATTTAGTTCATGTGAATAACACAATTACGGATTAAAAAAGAAAACCTTTTAAGAAAATATAAATGAGCAGAGAAAATGAGTCAAAACCATCAAGGGTTATTACCATAGTTTCAGTTTAAAGAACTTTATTTCTAATATTCTTATACACACATACTCACAACTATGCTGATACATAGTAAAAAAGTAAGATCTTGTTCATCATCTGCACATTTTTATGTCCCTTTAAAAAATCTGAGCATGCATTCCAGCTTAGCATTTTGATCTTTGCATTTCTGCAGGAAAGGGAAGAAGCCATGTGGCTTTGTACTCCACTGATACTATAGCCCTCTATATTCTGCACATGTTTGACTTATCTTTGGTTAAGAGGCAGAACATAGCTCTTATGTTTTAAAGATAACTTGAGAATGACCTGATGAGGAAGTTAAATGTCTCTTTGTGAAATAGAAACATGAATCTTCTCAGATTAAAAGAAACATAAAGAGATGATAAATATATTAATCAGGTTTTTCAACACAGATCCTTGAACCTACTAAGACAACGTAATAAAATATCACACGCTTATCACAACCTGTATTTGATCTTTTTAATTTTTTTGACGGAGAAGCAAGGGCCTTAATCTCTA
The DNA here is from genome assembly GCF_003254725.2 of Canis lupus dingo. Taxonomy (NCBI): domain Eukaryota; kingdom Metazoa; phylum Chordata; class Mammalia; order Carnivora; family Canidae; genus Canis; species Canis lupus. The sequence goes on from NC_064258.1 coordinate 5,458,561, forward strand.
CTTTTTACTACAGACAAAATTAAAATTAAGTTATTCTAGTATTTTTATCATTATAGATCGGGGTAAAAATATTACCAGTAAAATTATCTGTGCATGGAAATTCCTTGTTTGTTTCTTTACAACATTTTTTTAAAAGATTTTATTTATTTGAGAGAGTGTGTGCACAAGCAGGGGGAGGGAGAGGGACAAGCAGCAATCTGCTGAGCAGGGAGCCCGAGGCTGCAGGGCTGGATCATCATGACCTAAGCTGAAACTAAGAGTGGAACATTCAACTGACTGAGCCACCCAGGTGCCCCTCTTTACAAACATTCCTTAAATCTATAGTTATTTAAAAATAAACATTTTTTTAAAGTGAAGGTAAAATATACACTACCTGTGCTTCGTGGCTTTGGGCATTCTTCTGTCTTTGAAGCCAACAATGTCCGACCACCTCTGCCTCTCTTTTACACTTTTAAGGGACCCTGGTGATGACACTGAGCTCACCCAGATGATCCAGTCATCTATTTTAAGGTCAACTGATTAGAAAACTTAATTCCAGCTGCAGCCTTCTTTCCCCATTGGCCATGTAGCAGGCATATTCATAGGTTCTGGACATGGACATCTTGGGACAGCTCTTAATCCTGTGTATCAGCCCCTTACTGCTGACCTTGCTCTACTGAAGCCAGCAGCGCAGCACATCTGTTGATGGCTAATGAAATTCCAAAGTCCTCAGAAATTGGCTGTAAATAACTCTGGTCTTATCTCTACAACCCTCTTTGGTCTGTGGCACAGGTTATAAGGGCAGAAAGCTTTGTAAATATGCAGATTATTGATTCTTAATAAGCCTGTTTTACAGTTCCTAAACCAGAAGTTTCTCTTCTTTTTTTTTTTTTTAATATTTTATTTATTCATGAGAGACACACAGAGAGAGGCAGAGACACAGGCAGAGGGAGAAGCAGGTTACCCGCAGGAAGCCCGATGAGAGACTTAATCCCGGGACCCCGGGTTCACAACCTGAGCCAAAGGCAGACGCTCAACCACAGAGCCACCCAGGCGCCTGAAGTTTCTGTTCTTGTAATCCTAGAGGAAAGGAGCTTCAAAATTTGGCATTATGGATAGCAACCTTAAAACTGGCTTTCTAGAAATGGATTATGTGGGCAGGAGTTTCCTTCAAGGTACAGTAGAGCATAGGCTTTGGAGTTAAGTGGATTTAGGGCCAGGTTTCACCTCACCAACTTTATTAGAAAAGTCCACTGGAATTCAGCTGTATCCAAAAAACACCAACTGGATTTTTCTGAATATGTATGAAACTGCGTTAGTGTGATAGCATATCTCAAATATCTCTAAAAGGTAGATTGATACTTTCTTTAAAAATGAGAAAAAATAGTGCTTAAATTGTCTAAAGTAGTTTAAATATACTTATTTAGAAAGTGATAAATACACTTATTTAGCAAATGATAATGCCTTTAGGGACACATGGTAAAGGTATGCATTTTAAAATCACTTTGCTGGTGTGATGCTAGTGATAAAGGGACTCTCCCCACCTGATGCTGCTGGAAGCCATAGTGAATTCCATGAGGTCTTTTCTTCGATTAAAAAGAAAGGGAGGGAAATATCAGAAAGGGAGACAGAACATAGAGACTCCTAACTCTGGGAAACAAACTAGGGGTGGTGGAAGGGGAGGAGGGCGGGGGGTGGGGTGACTGGGTGACGGGCACTGAGGGGGGCACTTGAGGGGATGAGCACTGGGTTTTATTCTATATGTTGGCAAAGTGAACACCAATAAAAAATAAATTTATTATTAAAAAAAAAAAGGGAGGCGGGAGGAGCAAGATGGTGGAAGAGCAGGGTCTCCAAATCACCTGTCTCCACCAAACTACCTAGAAAACCTTCAAATTATCCTGAAAATCTATGAATTCGGCCTGAGATTTAAAGAGAGACCAGCTGGAATGCAACAGTGAGGAGAGTTCGCGCTTCTATCAAGGTAGGAAGACGGGGAAAAAGAAATAAAGAAACAAAGGCCTCCGAGGGGGAGGGGCCCCGCGAGGAGCCGGGCTGAGGCCGGGGCGAGTGTCCCCAGGACAGGAGAGCCCCGTCCCGGAGACGCAGGAGCTGCACCGACCTTCCCGGGGGAAAGGGGCTCGTGGGGAGTTGGAGCAGGACCCAGGAGGGCGAGGATGCCCTCGGGTTCCCCGGGACAGTAACAGAGCAACTACGCGCCCAGGAGAGTGCGCCGAGCTCCCTAAGGGCTGCAGCGCGCACGGCGGGACCCGGCGGGACCCGGAGCAGCTGGAGGGGCTCGGGCGGCGGCTCCGCGGAGGGGGCTGCGCGGCCCCGGGAGCAGCTCGGAGGGGCTCGGGCAGAGGAAGAGGCTCCGTGCGGAGGGGGCTGCGCGGTTCCAGGAGCAGCTCGGAGGGGCTCGGGCGGCGGCTCCGCGGAGGGGGCTGCGCGGCCCGGGAGCGCGAATCCACCAGCGCAGGCTCCGGAGCACAGGGCGCCGGGACACAGCCCAGGATCCCGCCTCCCCCGGGACAGGCAGAGGCCGGGAGGGCCCAGGACAGCAAGGACGCTCCTGCCCCAGCTGAGCAGATCAGCGGCCCCGCCCCGGAGCCTCCAGGCCCTGCAGACGGAGAGCTCCGGAGCTACTGCGGGGGCTGAATCCAGGTTTCCAGAGCTGCCCCGCCACTGGGGCTGTTCCTCCTGCGGCCTCGCGGGGTAAACAACCCCCACCGAGCCCCGCACCAGGCAGGGGCACAGCAGCTCCCCCAAGTGCTAACACCTGAAAATCAGCACAACAGGCCCCTCCCCCAGAACACCAGCTAGACTGAGGGACAACTTCCAGGAGAAGCCAAGGGACTTAAAGTACACAGAATCAGAAGATACTCCCCGGTGGTTCTTTTTTTGTTTGTTTGTTTTTGTTTTTGTTTTTGTTTTGTTTTGCTTTTTGATTTGTTTCCTTCCCCCACCCCCTTTTTTCTCCTTTCTTTTTCTTTCTCTTTTTCTTTTTTTTTTTTTTCTCATTTTTTTTTTCTTTTTCTTCCCTTTTTTTTTCTTTTTTTTTCTCTTTCTCTTTTCTTTCCTTCTTTCTCTCCTCTCTTTTTCTCTTTTTCCCAATACAACTTGCTTTTGGCCACTCTGCACTGAGCAAAATGACTAGAAGGAAAACCTCACCTCAAAAGAAAGAATCAGAAACAGTCCTCTCTCCCACAGAGTTACAAAATCTGGATTACAATTCAATGTCAGAAAGCCAATTCAGAAGCACTATTATACAGCTACTGGTGGCTCTAGAAAAAAGTATAAAGGACTCAAGAGACTTCATGACTGCAGAATTTAGAGCTAATCAGGCAGAAATTAAAAATCAATTGAATGAGATGCAATCCAAACTAGAAGTCCTAACGACGAGGGTTAACGAGGTGGAAGAACGAGTGAGTGACCTAGAAGACAAGTTGATAGCAAAGAGAGAAACTGAGGAAAAAAGAGACAAACAATTAAAAGACCATGAAGATAGATTAAGGGAAATAAACGACAGCCTGAGGAAGAAAAACCTACGTTTAATTGGGGTTCCCGAGGGCGCCGAAAGGGACAGAGGGCCAGAATATGTATTTGAACAAATTCTAGCTGAAAACTTTCCTAATCTGGGAAGGGAAACAGGCATTCAGATCCAGGAAATAGAGAGATCCCCCCCTAAAATCAATAAAAACCGTTCAACACCTCGACATTTAATTGTGAAGCTTGCAAATTCCAAAGATAAGGAGAAGATCCTTAAAGCAGCAAGAGACAAGAAATCCCTGACTTTTATGGGGAGGAGTATTAGGGTAACAGCAGACCTCTCCACAGAGACCTGGCAGGCCAGAAAGGGCTGGCAGGATATATTCAGGGTCCTAAATGAGAAGAACATGCAGCCAAGAATACTTTATCCAGCAAGGCTCTCATTCAAAATGGAAGGAGAGATAAAGAGCTTCCAAGACAGGCAGCAACTAAAAGAATATGTGACCTCCAAACCAGCTCTGCAAGAAATTTTAAGGGGGCCTCTTAAAATTCCCCTTTAAGAAGAAGTTCAGTGGAACAGTCCACAAAAACAAGGACTGAATAGATATCATGATGACACTAAACTCATATCTCTCAATAGTAACTCTGAATGTGAACGGGCTTAATGACCCCATCAAAAGGCGCAGGGTTTCAGACTGGATAAAAAAGCAGGACCCATCTATTTGCTGTCTACAAGAGACTCATTTTAGACAGAAGGACACCTACAGCCTGAAAATAAAAGGTTGGAGAACCATTTACCATTCGAATGGTCCTCAAAAGAAAGCAGGGGTAGCCATCCTTATATCAGATAAACTAAAATTTACCCCAAAGACTGTAGTGAGAGATGAAGAGGGACACTATATCATACTTAAAGGATCTATTCAACAAGAGGACTTAACAATCCTCAATATATATGCTCCGAATGTGGGAGCTGCCAAATATATAAATCAATTATTAAGCAAAGTGAAGAAATACTTAGATAATAATACACTTATACTTGGTGACTTCAATCTAGCTCTTTCTATACTCGATAGGTCTTCTAAGCAAAACATCTCCAAAGAAACGAGAGCTTTAAATGATACACTGGACCAGATGGATTTCACAGATATCTACAGAACTTTACATCCAAACTCAACTGAATACACATTCTTCTCAAGCGCACATGGAACTTTCTCCAGAATAGACCACATATTGGGTCACAAATCGGGTCTGAACCGATACCAAAAGATTGGGATTGTCCCCTGCATATTCTCGGACCATAATGCCTTGAAATTAGAACTAAATCACAACAAGAAGTTTGGAAGGACCTCAAACACATGGAGGTTAAGGACCATCCTGCTAAAAGATAAAAGGGTCAACCAGGAAATTAAGGAAGAATTAAAAAGATTCATGGAAACTAATGAGAATGAAGATACAACTGTTCAAAATCTTTGGGATGCAGCAAAAGCAGTCCTAAGGGGGAAATACATCGCAATACAAGCATCCATTCAAAAACTGGAAAGAACTCAAATACAAAAGCTAACCTTACACATAAAGGAGCTAGAGAAAAAACAGCAAATAGATCCTACACCCAAGAGAAGAAGGGAGTTAATAAAGATTCGAGCAGAACTCAACGAAATTGAGACCAGAAGAACTGTGGAACAGATCAACAGAACCAGGAGTTGGTTCTTTGAAAGAATTAATAAGATAGATAAACCATTAGCCAGCCTTATTAAAAAGAAGAGAGAGAAGACTCAAATTAATAAAATCATGAATGAGAAAGGAGAGATCACTACCAACACCAAGGAAATACAAACGATTTTAAAAACATATTATGAACAGCTATACGCCAATAAATTAGGCAATCTAGAAGAAATGGACGCATTCCTGGAAAGCCACAAACTACCAAAACTGGAACAGGAAGAAATAGAAAACCTGAACAGGCCAATAACCAGGGAGGAAATTGAAGCAGTCATCAAAAACCTCCCAAGACACAAGAGTCCAGGGCCAGATGGCTTCCCAGGAGAATTTTATCAAACGTTTAAAGAAGAAATCATACCTATTCTCCTAAAGCTGTTTGGAAAGATAGAAAGAGATGGAGTACTTCCAAATTCGTTCTATGAAGCCAGCATCACCTTAATTCCAAAGCCAGACAAAGACCCCGCCAAAAAGGAGAATTACAGACCAATATCCCTGATGAACATGGATGCAAAAATTCTCAACAAGATACTGGCCAATAGGATCCAACAGTACATTAAGAAAATTATTCACCATGACCAAGTAGGATTTATCCCTGGGACACAAGGCTGGTTCAACACCCGTAAAACAATCAATGTGATTCATCATATCAGCAAGAGAAAAACCAAGAACCATATGATCCTCTCATTGGATGCAGAGAAAGCATTTGACAAAATACAGCATCCATTCCTGATCAAAACTCTTCAGAGTGTAGGGATAGAGGGAACATTCCTCGACATCTTAAAAGCCATCTATGAAAAGCCCACAGCAAATATCATTCTCAATGGGGAAGCACTGGGAGCCTTTCCCCTAAGATCAGGAACAAGACAGGGATGTCCACTCTCACCACTGCTATTCAACATAGTACTGGAAGTCCTAGCCTCAGCAATCAGACAACAAAAAGACATTAAAGGCATTCAAATTGGCAAAGAAGAAGTCAAACTCTCTCTCTTCGCCGATGACATGATACTCTACATAGAAAACCCAAAAGTCTCCACCCCAAGATTGCTAGAACTTATACAGCAATTCGGTAGCGTGGCAGGATACAAAATCAATGCCCAGAAGTCAGTGGCATTTCTATACACTAACAATGAGACTGAAGAAAGAGAAATTAAGGAGTCAATCCCATTTACAATTGCACCCAAAAGCATAAGATACCTAGGAATAAACCTCACCAAAGATGTAAAGGATCTATACCCTCAAAACTATAGAACACTTCTGAAAGAAATTGAGGAAGACACAAAGAGATGGAAAAATATTCCATGCTCATGGATTGGCAGAATTAATATTGTGAAAATGTCAATGTTACCCAGGGCAATATACACGTTTAATGCAATCCCTATCAAAATACCATGGACTTTCTTCAGAGAGTTAGAACAAATTATTTTAAGATTTGTGTGGAATCAGAAAAGACCCCGAATAGCCAGGGGAATTTTAAAAAAGAAAACCATATCTGGGGGCATCACAATGCCAGATTTCAGGTTGTACTACAAAGCTGTGGTCATCAAGACAGTGTGGTACTGGCACAAAAACAGACACATAGATCAGTGGAACAGAATAGAGAATCCAGAAGTGGACCCTGAACTTTATGGGCAACTAATATTCGATAAAGGAGGAAAGACTATCCATTGGAAGAAAGACAGTCTCTTCAATAAATGGTGCTGGGAAAATTGGACATCCACATGCAGAAGAATGAAACTAGACCACTCTCTTGCACCATACACAAAGATAAACTCAAAATGGATGAAAGATCTAAATGTGAGACAAGATTCCATCAAAATCCTAGAGAAGAACACAGGCAACACCCTTTTTGAACTCGGCCATAGTAACTTCTTGCAAGATACATCCACGAAGGCAAAAGAAACAAAAGCAAAAATGAACTATTGGGACTTCATCAAGATAAGAAGCTTTTGCACAGCAAAGGATACAGTCAACAAAACTCAAAGACAACCTACAGAATGGGAGAAGATATTTGCAAATGACATATCAGATAAAGGGCTAGTTTCCAAGATCTATAAAGAACTTATTAAACTCAACACCAAAGAAACAAACAATCCAATCATGAAATGGGCAAAAGACATGAACAGAAATCTCACAGAGGAAGACATAGACATGGCCAACATGCATATGAGAAAATGCTCTGCATCACTTGCCATCAGGGAAATACAAATCAAAACTACAATGAGATACCACCTCACACCAGTGAGAATGGGGAACATTAACAAGGCAGGAAACAACAAATGTTGGAGAGGATGCGGAGAAAAGGGAACCCTCTTACACTGTTGGTGGGAATGTGAACTGGTGCAGCCACTCTGGAAAACTGTGTGGAGGTTCCTCAAACAGTTAAAAATATACCTGCCCTACGACCCAGCAATTGCACTGTTGGGGATTTACCCCAAAGATACAAATGCAATGAAACGCCGGGACACCTGCACCCCGATGTTTCTAGCAGCAATGGCCACTATAGCCAAACTGTGGAAGGAGCCTCGGTGTCCAACGAAAGATGAATGGATAAAGAAGATGTGGTTTATGTATACAATGGAATATTACTCAGCTATTAGAAATGACAAATACCCACCATTTGCTTCAACGTGGATGGAACTGGAGGGTATTATGCTGAGTGAAGTAAGTCAGTCGGAGAAGGACAAACATTATATGTTCTCATTCATTTGGGGAATATAAATAATAGTGAAAGGGAATATAAGGGAAGGGAGAAGAAATGTGTGGGAAATATCAGAAAGGGAGACAGAACGTAAAGACTGCTAACTCTGGGAAACGAACTAGGGGTGGTAGAAGGGGAGGAGGGCGGGGGGTGGGAGTGAATGGGTGACGGGCACTGGGTATTATTCTGTATGTTAGTAAATTGAACACCAATAAAAAAAAAAAAAAAGGAAAAAAATAAAAAATAAAAAAAAAATAAATAAAGAATAAATTTCACTAAAAAAAAAAAAAAAAAAAAAAAAAAAAAAAAAAAAAAAGGGAGGCAGCAGACAAGCTGACTTGTTTCCTGCTAAGCTTCCTCTCCTGGCCTAAGTAATCGATTGCCACATGTAGACAGGAAAAGACCAATCTAAAGATGGATAGAGGAGCAGGTGGGTGCTCCCAGTGATGTCCATAACCTCTGAATTTTTCTATCTCTCATGCATCAAGGTGTCTTTTATCCTGGGATATCTGGTAAAAACCAAGATTATCGTGAAAGTGGGCAGTGGGCAATTTAGGAAGTGCCCTGTCTCCTGGTGACAAAAGCTTTGCAGCTAAGCACAGTAATTTATGTTGATAAATTGCAGCTGTCAGAGTGTCCAAAGCACTTCACAGGATATGTTTCTAACTTTGCATTTCTCATTCATGCATTCTGATGTATAAACTTCTATTTAAAAAAAAAAAAGCACAGCAAGTTTCTGCAGATATTCTCTAAATTGTCAAAATGTAAGAATGATAACAGATTATCACTATTTCCTTTTTCCCTCAGAGTTGCTAAGGATCCTAAGGTTGAAAGAAATGTTAAGAGGAAGAGACCATTATTTATTGGAAAGATTTTAGGTTTCCGAGAAAACAAAATGTCAGAAAAGTAGGAAAAGAACTATTCCCAAACAGGAAACTATGTACAAACTAACAAGAAGCATGAAAGGCGGTGGGAAGCCTGGGCAGGTAAAGCAGGTACGACCAATTGCCGAGAACAGGAATAAATAAAACAGGTACAGAAATCACACAGGCTAAGTTCTCTATGTGACAGTGTCATGCCTACTGTATGTAACAGGGGCAAAGTGATAGAGAAAATCTGCGTTCCAGTAAGAGCTTGCAAACTTCAGTTCCAATGAGATTTTGCCGTTGTATCTGTTGGCTATTGGCACAACGATGCTGCGTTTCATGCCACCTCAGAACTCGGTGCTTTAAAGCCACAACCATTTCTATTGCTCCTGCAGCTGCGTCTCAGGTACGATTTGGCTAATCTAAGACTGGACTGGTTTCACAGCAGTTGGTGTGTCGCTGCTCTGCCTCTTAAAATAGATCCATGGGACATCTGGATGTCTGTGCTGCCCATGTCTCTCTTTGGAGTTCGTGTTAGCAGGTTCTGGTCAGCGCAGTGGCAGACACGCAAGACTGCAAGGAGAAGTGTGCCAAGCCTCTTAAGCCCTGAGTGCTGACCTGGCACACTGTCCTCTCCATCTGCATGCTATTGGCCAAAACAGTCACATAGCCAAGCCCATGTCAAGGGACAGAGGTGTATTCTGCTCTCTAAAATCCCTGCAAAATTGTACCAAATTTTGTACCCAAGAAAGCTTCTGTGGCAGATAGTAAGACAACATAGATAAAATTCATGTCTTTAAGTGAATTTTTTGAAAAAAAAAAAAAAAACTTTAGTTTTTTTTTGTTTTGTTTTGTTTTTTTTTAAATAAGTCATGCATCAACAATCTTAACCTATGACACAGATGCAGTTTTTGGCTTTCATGTCTCCATCCCGTAACTACACAAGAAACGATCAAGCTGTAGATTATCGTTTGTATTTTTTTTAACTGATCAACTTTCACTTATAGCTGTAGGTACTTGAAAACACTCGTTACAGAAAACATTTGTTGAAGAAATGAATGAATGCAGTTATCTTAGCCAGAAGAAGGGAGATCAGTGCTTTGCTAATCACGAGCTCCCAGATTGAGCCATTAACATTAGCTAGACATTCTCAAGGCATCAATCAACATAAAATAGTTTGTGCTTTCAGAAAAATAATTTAAGGCCTGGGTTTTCTGCTAACAAAGGATGCATAGTTATCATCTTAGTGGAGCAACAGTATATTAGAGGTTTAATGCAAAGGTATTTTATTCCAGTTCCTACTTCAGTACGCTCTATCATAGTTGTCAGATGTCCCTGAAAATACTGCTTTCATCCAGTCAGTCCTTATAAAAATTATACAGTAGTTCCCTACTGCTTTTAATAGTCTAGAACTAAACTCTTTCTTCATTGGATTCTTTCTAGGCCCATATAGGTATCTCTTGAAAGATAGCACCACTTTGCCAAATCATGAATATTAGTGATGACATTTGGATGTGTGTTGTGGAGAACTACTTAAATGGGGAAAAGTTTACAGACCATCTCTTCTCCCTACGTTTGAGCATTGAAGAATACACATTTTGCATAGGAAGCACACTGAATGGTACATTGTAAATAATAATTGCTTTACAGTGAGTATTAGGTTTTAGGGAAAGACTGGAACAGCCAGAGCCAGGAAAAATATTGTGAATATTTAATAGGGTAGAGCCAGATATGTAGGGAAACTTGAGTAGCACCCAGTTTCTTGTCCTAAACTTTGGTGCTAATCCTCAAATTCAAAAGTAGATTCAGAGCTTATCACCCATAATTACAAAGGGTTATATAGGTCTAGAATAGGTCATGAAGGCTGGATAGGATAAAGGACTTTGTCGCTTCTAATATTTATCATTACAACATCTGAAGGTGGTATGATTAATGATTCTTTAAATTAAATGTCACTAATTTGGATTGTGTGATTATTCATCAACCCTTTTATTACCTAAAGAGAAAGAATTTGCAAAGCAGGGTAAACAATGGGTCACTTAAACTATTTGGACAAACAAATCATTTTAAAGAATTTTAGGGTACATTTACTTTCTTAAATGAATTCATTTATAATTATTCGAATTCATCCATCAAACCTTTCTGCAACTCCTCCTACCACAAATTGGTATCCATTTATTTTGCTTTGTGTCTAAATCTTAAACTACATATATCTGACTAAATATTTTGGATCCTCAAAACTTCATGATGAATATTTTGCATGAACCCCAGGGCTAAGATAAATTGTGGCCAATGTGTGCAGCCTGAATTCTCTATCTTGACTCCTTAGACTTTTTCTGACTAATTTGGTTGGATTTGCCAAGATCATCTAAACCAGTTTGTTCACCTGGCCACACAATAAAATTTGTTTAACTAAAACATGTCTGCTAGTGACATGGAGCTGATAGAGGTTCGGTTCACTTTGCATTGGATTCACCTCCCCTTCTCCCATTAAAGCTCTTCTGGCTGCAGGTCTTAAAAATGGGAAGTTGGAAGAAATGTGGCTTGGAAAGTGATGTAGGAAGTTGTGGGATTGCTGTATTTTGTGATTGATTTTAATGCCCTTCTAGATAAGCCAACAATTAGGGTTTTCAAGGCTGGGGGTGGTAGTTGCTAACTTCCGGTTCTCTTTCATGACCAATGGTAGAAATATCATCTCTTACCAATACTAATTTCTAAAACCCCGAGAATATGCTTTGCCTAGCAGTCTTTGACCCAGAAAATCCCCTAACTATGGAAGATAAACAGACAACTCCCTTCTAAGTTAGTCCAGGAATAAAGACCTTAAGATGTTTCCCATTGCCCTTTGGCAAGTGCCCAACCTAAGCAGGTGGCCTTTGCTTTTCTTCTGTTTATTGCCGTGGGGATTCTTGTAATTGAAAGAATGGTGAAATTGTGTGCAGTAGAATTGATACTCGGAGGTGACAGTCCTCCGTCAGGGCAGTGGGGTGACATCAGATAAATCACCAACCACATGCACTAAAAGGAAAGTCAGCATTCTGGCATTCTGAGAGAATGTTTTTTCCTCACCACCACCACCAAGAAAAAGGAGGAGACTTGCAGAATTGTACCTTGCCTAAACTTTAAGTCACAATGTTAACATTTTTCTTTTTAGTTTGAGTCAAGTGTCTTTTCTTACAGGAAGTATGTCAAGTATATTAAATCAGGATGAAGAGCAGCTTCCTTTCGTCAGATTAGCATTTGCAAGAGGGTATAGGAGAACGTGCTGTTTGTTGTCCTTGCCATCAGACTACATACAAGGCTAATGAAATATCATCTCTACAGTCAAGGTGTCTATGGTTTAGGGGGAGAGAAAAGACATAAATATATTATTTTTAAAGTATGAAAATAATGCAAAGTAGCATATATAATTTTTTAAAGAGGACCAATGTCTCGACATACTCTGTGCCTTAGTTTGGGCTGCTGTAACAAAATACCATGGATAAGTGGCCTATAAACAGTTCTTTCTCATAGTTCTGGAGGCCTGGCTAGATCAAATTGCTGGCAGGCGTGGTGTTGGGTGAGGACCCATTTCCTGGTTCACAGAAGGTGATCTTCTTGCTCTGTCCTCAAATGGTGGAAGGACTGAGGCAAGTCTCTAGGGTCTCTTATAAGGGCACTAATTCCATTCATGAGGACTTCACTCTTAGGACCTAATCGCCCAAAAGCCTCACCTCCTAAAACATCACCTTGGGAATTGGGATCTTGACATGAATTTTGAGGGGGACACAGATGTTCAGTCTACAGAACTTCATGTCAAACCACCTTGGGGAGGGGGAAGCAGGGATTTTTTTTCCCTCATCCTACAAAAGCAGAATACAAGGAAAATAGCAAAAATATAAAATAGGAATATCACAATGTCCTCATAATCTTCTAACACACTGTCAACATTTTGGGGGTTTACTTTATGTTAGATTTTTTAATTAGAAAACTCCTATCTTTAAGCTCTTATAGTTTAAGGCTGTGTTAGATTTTTAGCTTTTCTTGCATTCTGTTGTGTTTTTAAGTAGCATATTTATTTAATAAGTATTTACTATGGATCTCCTCTTTGCAAACATATTAGGAATGGAGGATTCAGGCATAGGCCTGCACCTCAGGAAGCTTAGACGCCAGTAGACCATGCTGTTGACCATACCGATTTCAGAGTCTACTCACCAGTTAAGCTTTTCCTGTCCAGTGTGTTTGTTTTCTGACTCAAATATGTGGCTTTACATTCTCCAGTTAAACATACTCCTGTTGCTTTTGTTTCTTTTAGGATAGCTTTAATAAGACATAATTCACACACCATATAATTCACCCTCTTTTAAAGTATATAATCTTCCCACTGCTTCTGGCTTGTAACTTTAACTTTACAGGATCATTGTGTCTCTTGATTCTTTAAGTTTACCTCTCCAAGTATTTTGTCATCTATAGATCAGATTAATGTCAGTGGCTCTATTCCAAGGCGATGATACACAGTTGAACAGGATTGCACCAAGGACAGAATCCTGTATCACTCAAGGCCTTCCCAGAGAGCCACTCATCAGTGCTCTTGGGAAAACATACTCAACATATCTGAATTAATCTGTCTGTATAATCCTTTAGCCCATACATCACCATGTTCCTCTTGATAATATACACAAATAAAACTCCTGTCTCTAAAAAGCAAACCATTACTCAGGAGTCATTGTTGGACGCTCTTTACAAAGACCTGAGTGCAGCAGTGGATCCCAGTAGCATCCCGTAACTGGACCCAGGCTTCCCTCGGACAACACAGAAGACCTGTGCCCTTGGGGAGGCAATGAAAGCCAGTGTCCGCTGAGTAGCTGATGCTGCATCATCTTCTCCTGGCAGAAGTCAACTCTTTTCTTTCTTTGCTCCCAACACAGCTTTGAGGACCCCTGATGTTACTGAACTTAGCACCACTGTTTGGTCTTATGATCCTGCATAAGGATCATAAGACCATCTTTAAAAATATTTTCCCATCTTTAAAAATATTCACCCTTCCTGACAGGATTATAAAGTAATGATAGTAAATCTGTGATGATAAAATGTAGAGTCCTGTTCTTGGGGAGGTTGGCTGTTTGGTGTCTGTCAGTCTATAGGATCTAATCCATCAGGAATGCTCCCAGCCAGCTTTCATGAGTATTCCAGAACATCTTCGGGACCACAGCCTGGCATCCAGAAAGCCTCACATCCATCCACGTTCCCTGCTTTGGGCAGCTTATCGGGGTGATAGTTTCCTTTCCCTTCTGTATCTGAATATAAGTTTCTTTTATCTACTGTATAGGCTTCGTGCCAAATTTTTGCCTATATTGCATTTTGAGCCAGAAATTCATTCTTTGTTTAAATTTAAAGTCAGCACCTAGTGAACTATTTGCTTCCTCTGTTTTGTTTTTGTTTTTTGTTTTTTTTTCCTTTGTATAATTTTTTTTCCTTAAGGGCAGCATCAGTAAAGTAACACAGTGTCTTTCACAGCATGCATCTGGTCCTCTCTCTTTGCTTCACACTAAGGAAAAACATCTCCTGGTTGGTAAGCAATTCTTTATAGGACTTCTTGCCAACTGGCAACAATCTTCTGGGGATTTTTTGTAAGCATTTAACAATATTTAGACAGAATGACAGATACTAATGTTTTATTTTAGTAGGGACTTCTGAAGAGTTGAGACAGTTACATGAGCACTGCTACAGTGTGGTGTAAATACAGTATCTTGCTCTAATTTTCTCCCTTGGCTCAGTTCCTGAAATGTGAAGGGAGTTCCTTTCCTTATCATTTGTGTTAACGACCTATTGTTCCTCCAGCTGTCTTTATTCTCTCTCTCCACCATAAATTGATTCCAGTGGGAGGGAAGGCACGATAGTAAATCAGTAAATCTATGCTCTTATGTCCTCTTTTGTTTTGTTCAACTCTGTAATTACACTTCATTTTCCTAGAGTAGCAGATTTTCAAAGTTAAATCTCATGAATTTCAATATTTATACATGTACACAATAGGAAAAAGACTAAACTGCTCTCTCCCTTTATTCATGCCTACCAACTAATATTTGCCATAATGAGATAAAGGTAAATACTTTTCTCAAAAAGATGACTATGATTACCAAATAACACCATCTATCATTTTGCCTTTTTAGAAATGAATGAGTGCCTACTTAAGAGAAGGGGAAAATAAATTTTTTACTCCTCTCTAAAATCAGTGTGACCAAATAAAGGTCTCTGGAGGCTTCCAGGTCATGAAGAATGCCCCTGCTTGCCTTTAAACCCCAGCAGGCCACAGCTCCTAGCAAATTAATTATTAGAGGGTCACTGTTCTGATTTCTCAGGGCACATTAAATTAGTCAAAATTTATTGGGTATATTCCACGTGTAAGGCATGGGTTTTAAGTGGCAGAAAAATAATACTCAACATATATTGAGCCTTTGTTCATGTGCCAGAAAATGTGCAGAAAATCTGGATTTTTTTCATGGTATTTTCTTATCTCCTTCTATTATCATCTCAGAGGAAGCAAGGATGGACCATGGGGAGGAAGAAGTGGTGCATCAGGTGTATGTTCTGCATGGAGAGGTTTAACTTCTGTGAGCCCTCATTTCCAAAGTTGTAATAATACCTAAGTTATCTGGTTATTATGAGGATTGTAAGAGTCAGTTCAGGTAAAGCTAAAGCTAAATCATAGTTCAACAATGCAGAGCTATTCTCAGAGTTAAAAAAAAAAATAAAGTTAAAAAATCCTACCACATATCTGTCACAATACCAGGCACTGAGGACACTTTTGCATTAGGGAAAAACAAAGTCATTGGTATCTTAGCACAGTGTCAGTGGGTTGACTGAGGTAGAACTTGCATTGCAGCCATTGTAGAATGGATGGAAATTGAAGAGTAGTAAAATCATTCCCATCTAGGCCCTAAAGCTATGAAGAGAGACAGAGTGATAGCTAAAGGGGCTTGGTGTTAGGGGAGCTGGTGAAGGAGTTTAAGATGGTAGAGCCTTGAATGCATCTAAGTGCTCACAGAAAGGAAGGGAGGGCAGGAGGGGAAGTGCTTGAAGAAACAGGAGAGTGGTGAATGATCTGTAGGTCAAAGCTGGGGAAAGTAGGGGACAAAAGAATCCACAGCATCGGACAAAAAAAGGTTTCCTTTTCTATCATGACTAGATGAAGGGAAGCTTTCTTTGCATGGGCATCTGTGTTCCCTGAGAAGTTGGGGTGAGCCATATGCTCAGAGTACATCAGTAGATAAGCTATTGTTAGGTGTTAGCAAGTATCAGGTATATAGATATATAAGAGGTCTTAGATATGTGGAAGTTTTTATCAAGAACTTAATAACTGACTAAGGAAACATAGACCGCTTCACCTGAGGATCGAGTTGAAGTTGAGAGCTTTCCTCCATGTGCTTTTTAATTATCATTTTGGAAATAAATGAATACCAACCAAATGAGAACAAGCTGAGACTTCAGAGTCACTCGTAGAGTAACTCATTTTGGCAAAGACACAAAGGCAGGTGAGGAATAGTAAAGCTTTAATGGAAAAAATGGAAGGCTTCAGTTATGCCCTGATTAGGGTGTGTATGGAGAAGCTCGAGACCGGCTAACTACAAGAGGGGTATCCTATGTGCTTGGTTAGAGGAGTATGTTTGGCTTTCTTTGGTTGGTCTTAAAGTTGGAAACAGGGACAAAAATTAGGGAAGCTATCAGTTATTAATCAAGTCCTGGCTGCTTGGGGCCACTTATTACTAAGGTATTATTTGGTTTCCTGGATTGCTAATGGGAAGAGCAGTCTGACTTCCACAAGTCTGCCTTACAGCAGGCTGGCTTCCTGGGCTGGTTTCAGCAGGTGGTGGGTCAGAGTTCTATTTCAAATATGGTCTAACCATTGTCTATCCGCATATTCCGTCTCTTACCACTTTACTAGGATTAAAGTTAGAATGACTTTCTATTTAAAATCTCCTGTTGCTTTAGTTAAAAGAATGTGGAACCCGAGTGAGAGAAGAGACCCAAGAAATAGTTAATAATGGAATGGAGATAAGGGAATTTGTAGGAATACATTTCAGGAATGAAAATAGAAGTTTATACTGTACTGTAAAGGGATGATTTTTTTTAAAACTGCATCACATAATTTTGAACCTTGCAGAAGGTAAACCCAGGCTGTGGAGTGGAGCAGCAGGCTGGCCCTCTCCAACCAGCAGAGGGGGACTCAGGAAGTCACCTCACACAAACCTTGTACTTTATACCTTTAATGCCGAGGTCCAGTGAGGATAAGGGACTTGGGTAGGCTCTCATGGCTACCTGACACTGGACTTCCACCCCATGTTCTCTCATTTTCAGGGATGTGAGAACTAGCCATAATGTCGAGCACATGGCAAAATTCCTTTTCAAATGTAGAATCACAGAGTTTGAATGATGCAGGATACTGACCCAGACATTCCATTAGACACTACTCCACGGAGCTGTCTAGAACCATAATAAACCGATTATGAATACCTACTATTCACACTGGCTCTTTTGGCTTAAGAGAATTTAAGGAGAATTTAAACTTATAAATGTATAAGTATATGGCATGATAAACGTTGTGATTAATGGTATGTCTGATTATGCATACTTTTAGGATTATTGTTTCTCTTCCAGAAATTTCTTTGTTCCTATGAGATATTTGAGGGGCACTTTACCTGATAAGAGAAACAAGCATGTATTAACATTGATTGATTATATAGTAAACCTTTACCTTGCCTCTCTTTACATAATGAATCTCTCTTCTCCTTACTGCCTGACAGGAAAATTTAATGGTATGTTTCCTCCAGTAGTAAAACCACTGAGCCTTAGAGAAAGTGCTTTGTACATCCAGTGAGGGAAACACCTTGATACCAGTGAGGAAGAGTCAGGATTTCCACATCAATATGTTAAAATGAAAAGCTTAGCAATACACTTGGTTTATGAGAAACATAGTAATATTTCTCAGAGTTCCATCCATCAATGTGTGGTACCTTATGGATCAAAGATAATCTGAACTTGCTAATAATTTCAAAAGGTAAAGGGAGAGAATGAGAAGCAAGGGTTTCGCTATTGAGGCAAGTGTTCTTCCCCACACCCTTATCCCCACCCCAGTGCTCCTGGACACACCTGGAAGATGGCCTAGAAGCAATATTAGATAGGTTCTGGAAAATCTGGGGTTGGTATGCTTCAGTTAGTAATAACCATTTAAGGAGATGCTGAGATCTAGGAAAGGGATCTCTTTTGAAGTCAGTAAAAGACACTTTATTGAAAGTTCAGGGAGAGTTGATACCAAAGAGTTATGGTTGGTTTGTGTCTTGGCTTTCTGGATGAAATTATCTGACACCAAGAGCCACAGCCTGGGTAGATGTTTGTAGAACAGACACCCAGTTTCGGATCAGTTATTTTTTTTTAATGGGTACCAAAGTCGTTCTTAGTCTTTATGTTGGTTGTTTTATTTAGGTATTCATTTATTCATTCAATAAATATTTATAGTAAGTCCATGATGTACTTGGCACTGTGCTAAGTATATAGATATAATGGACAGCAAAACAAACCTGGTTTCTCCTGGGCTTACATGAATCTGAGTGGTGAGCAAACTGTAGAAATATCATTTTTAATATTAATACTTTTGTATAATTGCATAAACAATTAGGGAGAGGTACCTTTAGGGATCTCTTGTTCTTATTGGGAGTTTCTCAAATTGGAAGACTATATTCTATGAATTGAGATAACCCTAAGCATAATTCTAAAATAGCTTTCCTCATTTCATTTTAATAAAGTTCTTTACTAATAACACAAAGGCTCTAAATTTGCACATACAGTGAACCCTTAATTCCAGCCAGCAGCCCTGCCAATGTGTGTTATAATGTCAGAGTCTCGAACTATTGAGCATAGCAAGTCCATTACCACACAAATAATGGATTGCTGAAGCACCTCTCAGCATTCTCATTGAAAGCCAGCCTTTTTAAAACTCATGACTCTTTTTAATAAACATAAAAGATCACCCTTAATGTCTGATTTTCACAGTAATTTTGTACTTAAAAAGAGATTAACACAATTGCAATTTTAAGAATTTTTTTCAAACTACCTTCAACTTCCCACTCTACCCCTCAGAATTACTCTTGTACATAACAAAGCATATGAATGTCTAATGTGCATTACAGTAATTAGAGCTTTTTCACAATTTTTACAAAATGTTTTTTTAAAAAAGGGTGGGATACACAGGGTCAGAGATTTCAAGCATCTTAAATGGTAATTCAGTGGACCCAACAGAAATTTATTAAAGGCTTTACAAAAAGAGAAAGACCTTTATGGTGCATTTTTTTTTCTCTTTCCCATTATAATTACCACTCTCTCTCTCAAACTCCAAATGTCATAATTTAGCCACACAGGAGGATCTTACACCAGAAGATATTCTGCTGGCTCTGTATGTCCTAACTGGCTGTGTACCTGTTTCTGAGGCTATATAAACCCCTGGGTTTTGACTAAATCCAAACAGGAAGTAGATCCTTTTATCTTAGCATTAGAGTACCAGTAACATAACATCATGTGCCAGAGCATGTCTTCTGCAGTTTTTCATAAGCAGTATGTTTGGAGGTTGAACTACACACAGTCAATTGCACTGTTAAAAATTTAATGTCTTTGCCTGCAGAGCATACCCGTGTATTAATTTAGTGGTGCATTAAACCTCTGTGTCTGAGGGTCATGAGCTTACATCTCCAAGCCTGGTAGATATCTAATAAGGTTCAATATGATTAATATGGAGTCTTTTATTAAAAAAGAAGACAAGAAAAGAAAAAAGGAAAGGATGTCTTTTTACTTGGATTTTATATATTTTTTCATGACCTATAAAATCACTTACATAACACACATTAACTAATCCTAAAACACACCACCATTCTTGTATTGCATATTATAAGAGCCATAAAGGAATAATGACTGTTTTAAAAAGCAGTTTACATTTGGGACCAGGTTTTAAAAAACTATTCCTTTTTTATTCAAAAATTTAAAATATTAGGGCACCATTGGGAGAAAAAGACCTCCTGAAATGTCAAATTTAGTGAAGAATGTTGAAGCACATTTAAATCATGAATCAAGAAGACAGCAGTCACTCTCTCAGTTGAAACTGCTAGGAGGCACATGTGTATCCAGATGCCTAAAATCATGCCTAGGTCCAGAGGATGCTCATCTCTATTCTCCAGTAGAAATCTAAACATGTCTCTTAAAGAAGAAGGAAAGACACAATCAACTAAGATGGTTTCTTCATCCCTTGACAGAGAAACAGGAAATGAGATAGGTTTTTCTCTTTGGATTTATTTGGAAGGGTAAGACTTATATGGAATAAGAGCCAGAGCAGAGAGATTTCATCAGTCAGATTCATGCCTATAACATCTAGGCATAGCTCTGCTGTATGTTCTGTAGGAAATGGCCCTTTGATTCTGAGGAGAGGGACAGGCATCATTGCTGTCATGCATCTGAGAGTGGAAGGTGGGATACTGGATACTGGATACTCTAGCACTACGAGACTGAGGCGCAAGAGGCTTCATGGCTGCTACTTGTAAGTAAAGCTGCCCCAAGGCCAAAATCAAGGCAGCTGTTACTCCAGATCCTTCAGGTGGCCTCAAGTGTTCAAGCAGCAGTCAATCTATAGTCATAGAGTTAGCAAAACTCTACTACTGAGCATACAATGTCCATCATCTCTGCAGCAAGGGATTTGCCAATACCCAGAGGACATCTGGAAGAGCATTCATTGATGAGGCCCAAAGGAGCCAGATCAAATACATTTTCCACATGATTCAGATGTTATAGGAAGAGTAAGGGGAAAGACATCTGCCCCCAGATAGCTGCTTTAAAAAATGTCTTTGATTAGGAGTAGAAAAGAGAGAAGTCACAATTTTAACTATTGGTCTACTACTGACTAGACCGAAAGAATAGCTTAGAACCTGCTCATCAACAAGGTACCATGAGGGGCTGAATCAGATGTGCTTCTCTTTCATTCCACTGCCAGCTAGACACTGGAGAGCATCAGAGGAATGGAGGAAGCCATCAATCTACTGTCTGTATACATACTTGCAGGGAATATATGAGGTGATCTGCTTGCTTCTTAATTACTGATGCAGAAAAGATATTCTCAGGCTATTTCTACATGTACTTGTGACTTAAAAGTTTTTTAAAATTAGTTCAATTTTAGTAATGACTGTTTTTACCAAGCAGATGAGAGCTGTAAATTTGTCTATGTCATGCCAAATAAATAGGACTTAACTTGCAGCTTTCATATAAATCTAGCTTCTACACACTGTATAACTTGGGTTTTTAAAAAATATTTTATTTATTCTTGAGAGACAGAGAGAGAGAGGGAGGCAGAGGCAGAGGGAGAAGCAGGCTCCCTGTGGAGTAGGGAACCTGACGTGGGACTTGATCCCAGGACTGCCTGAGTCAAAGGCAGACACTTAACTGACTGAGCTACCTGGGTGCCCTGTATAACTCAGTTTTTTAAGAATGAGTTTTTTTCAATATACAGTGGAGAGTCACCTTGTTTTGGGTATAGTTTTCCTTCTTTTTTTAAAAAAAGATTATTATTTATTCATGAGAGAGAGAGAGAGAAGCAGAGGCAGAGACACAGGCAGAGGGAGAAGCAGGCTCTATGCTGGGAGCCTGACTCAGGACTGGATCCCGGGTCTGCAGGATCACGCCCTGGAGCTGAAGGCAGGTGCTGAACTGCTGAGCCACCCAGAGATCCCCATAGTTTTCCTTCTAATAGTTGCAAATACAGTGATTAATGACAAATTAATTTGTAGATTAGTTCCCCTAGATTTACAAGTAAAGTCTGTATTTTGTTTTGACTATACCATGAAATAATCATATTAAAAGTAAAGGTAGATTCACCTAATTTTTATCTAATGTGTTTTGTAGATATAGCAAAATGTTTTTACTAAAAGCAAGTATGGAACCATGCCCTAAGTAGTAAGCCTGTTGGATCATTTTCTCTTTATGCCTTGTCCAGACTGTTACTACTACTTAATAGTGGCTAATACCATCAAGGAAAAACCCTCCTATAGTGTTGTAGAAATAGCATCTGTGCATTTTTAAATAAGAAAATGCAGTACAGAGAGTTTCAAGTAAGTACTCTGTGCCCCATAAGGGGTGAGAAATCTCTGAATCAGTTCTGCTGTTGGTCTGAAGCCCATGATGTTGGCCTGTCCGCAGAATCCCTTTCTTCTGTTCCATAACTAAACATTAGAAAAAATAGGTGGCATTGCCACATTTTCAAGCACTTTACATATTTGGCATGCAACTCAAATCATTTAACTTTGCTTAGTCTGTCTATAAAGGGTTCTGGAAGGTCTCCCAAGGTGTTAGGTCCTGTAGCTTGACTCCATGACAGCAGAAGGCAGAAGACTTGCCTGCTCTGCATCCTCCAGTTGATAAAATATCTTAAACTGGTTTCCCAGTCTTGAAATAAAGGGGTTGAATATTCAACCAGTGGTTCTTGGTCCACATTTTCTGAAGTTGTTAAGACCCTAGCAAGTTCCCCCAGGCCACCTTCGTTTCAGAGTGGCCTAGAGCCAGGTGACCAGATCTCTGAAACCAGCACCTGAACTGGCTGAAGTAGGAGCAGCTCCACTACTATCTATGTCAGATCACTGAGCAGCATAGGGAAGGTCCCTTTCGGATTAGAGATTCTGTGATAAAAGTAGTTAGATCGAGTCATGTACCTGATTGGGAGAAAAAAAAAGGCATCATTTAACGTACAAGATAGATATGAGTGCCACCACACCACAGTTGGTGTAGCAAATGCTAAATAGAAAGTTATAAATTTGAGGTGTGGATAATATGTAACTTTGCATGCAAAGGAAGTTCAGCAAAAAGAGTTCAGGTTGTCATTAGGAAAGGATCTGTGGTACGAGTATTGAAAAAATGGATTATTATAACTAGAACAGGGAGAAATATATTAATTATGAATTAAAATGGCTGCTTTTTAAGAATGGCTAATATTTCCAGGTTCATTAGAATATTCATATAGTAAGATGCCAGCTATTCCTAATATGAAATATTATCATTGTATATCAGTAAGGAGAAATAAAAAATGAAAATAGGTCATGATGAAATATAGTAGGAACAAGCATATGTATTTATGGGTTTATGGACAAAGTCTGAGACACTGTTTTATTACCATTGATATAAGAAATCATATCTGTTAATACTAAAACATTTGACCTAAATTAAATGCTGTTTTTCCTAAAGGACAGCGGTCAGACTCTAACTAAATGAAATTCTGTTCTAAAAACAGCCACATAATTTAGTGGACCCTGCCTGATAGTAAACATTCATCTACCCTTTGTGTTTCAGAAGTATTTTTCAACCAGGCAGTGAAAAGCCACTGTGGCCATGGGATTTCATTTTTAGGAGTCCCAGTTTCAGGCTGAGAGAGAACAGAAAGCTCAGCCATTATGAAAGGAGCTGGAGTCAGAGTCAGGCTGATGGCGGGGTGGGGGGTAAAGCACAGGACGCTGTGTGGAGCGAGGAGACTTCCCGTGTCCACACCGTCCCTCGGATCTAGGGCGGAACAGGTGTGTGAGCCAAAGCAGAGAGCGGGAGACAGTTGGGGACACAGCAGCAGGGAAGATGACATCCAGGAGAAGTGGACATTTCACTAGCAAGGCCTCCCCCGAGAGGAACAGCTGGTCAGGCGGAGTTAACCAAGATGGAGCCAGACTCTCAGAGGAATTTTCATGGCCAGTCTTCCAGAACTTCCAGGGCTTTTGTAAACTCAGGGACTCAGAGTCCTGTGATGAATCTGGCTAGATCTTCCCGGCTATAAATAGATGGTGAATCAATTTCTAATCATACTTAAACTTCACTCCTGAAATTAATCAATATATGCCATGGTTTTTCTAATTTTGCCTAGGAGGTGGAAATAGATCTTTTTTTTTTTTTTCATATATTGTTGTGTTTTTGTGTTGGGTAAGTATAAAGATATGTGATAATACAGGGTTTTTTTTAATAAAAGCCCTAAATAACCATTCATATTAGTAGCCTCATTTGTAGCTTGTTTAAATTTGGAAATATTTCCTTAAAGTGGTTCTGCTCTTTGATCTAAGGTGATGTTCCTTCTATATGATTTATATGGTTCCTCCTCCAGGGATGAAAATCCATGTTATTCTGTTCTTGTTTTAATTTCATTAATTTTTAAAAGTATATATGCATAAACACTTTCCCAGTTGTGATCAATGTATATGTCAATTTTTTTTACTTCTTTAAATTCAGCAATTTTTCTATAATGCTGGACAGTCTTCATCTTTAATGACTATATCGTATTCATCAATATTCTATAACCAATTAGCGTGGCACTGGAAAATTGTAAGAAATTTATTTTTAAATATGTCAATGTTTTTATCTGACCTGGCGTCCAAGAGCAGCAAGTCGACTGTAAAGTAGACTTACCAGGCATTCATCCCTTTTTAGAGCTTTATTTCCACAGCCACCTTTGGGTTTGGCCTCTCACGTCACAAACCAGGATATGTCTTTGCCCTTCCTAATTTCCATGCATCCACCACCTCTGTCCATACTCCAGGGGACAGCTGTAATCCAGGCCCTACCCAACTTGGGCTAATAGGTACCTTTACCAGTTGAGCATATATCCTGTAACAGATGACCTTATGGTCTTATGCCTGAGATGTGAATAAGCTGCTTCATAGGCTGGTTTAATCAAATCTTGTTTAAATGAGTAATGTCCTTCAAAGCAGTTATAGGGGTTTTTTCCAACCCCACACATGCCATTCGTTGAGCCTCTTCCTCCAGGAATAAGAGGTGCCGTGGTTGCTAACAGTCCTTCATTGCTCCTTATTCCTCCCAGGAGAGCTGTGCCTTTTCTCGAGCATAATGTTTATGTCTGTCTGCTTGGGGTTATCTGATTTGACTTGGTAAATTCTAAAAGAGCACAGATTATGTCTCCTTAGCTTATTTTCTGCAGATGTCACCTGCAGGTTTGAGATTAATATTCAGTGATTACATGATGCCACCTCCCATATTCTTCTCTTTCTTCACTTTTCCATGCCGTTTCCATTTGTTTGATGTACTTAAAATAATCTCTGTTGACATTTGAAGGATAGAAGCAAATGCCACTTTAAAGCTTCCTCGGTGCAGATGAAATGATAATAATACACATTTCCAATACTTGCATGGAGAAGTCAAAGACCATCACAGACATTAACTCATTCATATCCAAAACAGCCATATTTGGCAAATATGGAGGTCACCTGAAGAATTTAGAGCAAAAGTCAGAATATTGTGGTGGGAAGCTCAGCTCTATCTTCAGGGAGGACACTGAGGCCAGCAGCACAGAAGGGCTTGCCCAGGGTTTTCCTGCCAGTCAGCCACCAATTGGGATGAAACCTTTGTCTGGGATGGTCAGCTTTGCCACATGCAGCCACAACTGTCACACTTGTGTGCATGTTTGGGAGATAGGCCAGTGTCCACAGGAGGCAAGGCTGGGCCCCAGGAGTTGAAGGAAGTTGAGCAAAGTAAATCAGCTCAGCACAGCCCTGGACAGACTCACATTCCCTTCTTTGCACACACATTTAAATCTGATACGGACTTTCCATATGGAAAATCTTGGGCCGTTCCTACACAGATCATTCATTTTACCATTAATAATGAAATAGGCCACATTTTATGGATTTGGACTGTCCATTTTTCTTTTTTTCATAAAGCAGTTCTGATGTGCGCTTTAACTGCAGCATGGGCCCTGGGAGTGGAACATGATAATGATATATTAGGGAATTCTTGTTAACAAAGAAAAATAATAACATATTTTAGAAAAGCCTGAACATTTGAAAGCACTTGGGAAACCTTTTCTAACTGGCATAATTAGCTTTGGTTCCTCCACACTGTGGCATGTTCTCGGTCTAATTGTTTTGGGGACAGAAGGCTGAGTGGAGACACAGGCAGTGTGGAGACAGAAGAATAATTGAACATCAGAGGCCTTCTAATGACTTCCGGCCCGAATCCAAGGGCAAGGGACACATGCAACTTTGGAGAGATGAAGATAAATGCAACCACTTTCAAGAAGAATTAGAATAGCCCTTAGACACTTGAGTTCAAGAAAGGATTGGTGGTCAGGACAGAGAGGTGACCACAGCTCACCTTGGGAGGAGACTTCAGCCCGTCAGGGTTTGGAGAGCGAACCTCCGACAAGAAAGCTCAGTGGAGGGCGTGCTCTCACAGTGAAGACGTCCGCTCTGACCACTTTTCTAGGCACTGGACATAATTTAAATTCCATCAGGAAGTGTTAACTACAGGCTGTCCTGGGTGCGCTTTGGTTAGGTTGATGAAGGAAGACCCTGTCCCCCCGTGCCAGGCTGTGTGCCTGCTGTCCCTTTGGGGGCCCTTCCAAGCAGCTGAACATGCACATACCACAGGCTAGCTGCCTGCTTCCCAAATGTGGCACACATTTTCTTCAATTTGGGTTTATTTTAAACACACTTCAAGTCAAGGAGCGTGTCTTGATTTGATTCTCCTAACAGCATTAGTTCAGCTTTCGAGGAAGCAAATGTGAATAAGAAGAAGGTGCTTTCCTTCACGAGTTCTCGTCTTTTTAAACTTTCCTCCCAAATTTTAACATTGAATTTTAATATTAAAAACAACAACAACAAAAAAAAAAGCCCGGCAGCCCCGGGTGGCTCAGCAGTTTAGCGCCACCTTCGGCCCAGGGCATGAACCTGGAGACCCGGGATCGAGTCCCATGTCGGGCTCCCTGCATGGAGCCTGTTTCTCCCTCTGTCTGTGTCTCTGCCTCTGTGTGTGTGTGTCTCATGAATAAATAAATAAAATCTTTTAAAAATGAAAAATAAAACCTCAAACTTACAGAAAAATTGAACAGTACGGCAAAATCTCTATACTTTCCCTCGAGATTCAGAACTGTTAACATTTCTCTACATTTGCATGTCCTTCCTGGTGTGTGTATTATTAATTCAGCCTCCAGGGGTAAGGAATGAGAGAGAGCTATCCAGGCTGGAGGGGGACATTGGACTTCAGACTGAAAAGATGGGTATGTTCCAGAAGGAGGGTAGACATTAAAACTTCTCATGGAACTAGGAAGTTCCTGATCTATTAAGGGAACAGCAAGTGGCATGGGGTGGCTAGCAAGTAGGTTAAATGGGAGGAGATAGCCATTTGAGGAAGGGCCTTGAATGCCAGGCCAAAATGTTTGGGGTAGGAGGTAGCAAGGTGATGAGCAATGAATTTTCATCATTTATCCTTTCAGGCAGGAATGGCCAGATCAGCTAGGGAATTTAGAGGAGTGCGAGGAGAGGCAATGACTAGGAGTAAGAAGACCATCTGCTGTATGTCCAGGCAGGAGTTGTCATATTAAGTTCCTTTATAACACAGGATGTATTCTATTGGTAGTTTTGTTATGTTTGTTTAGGTTCTGCATTTTTTATTGTCTTGTCTAGTTTTGTAATCTTTTCAGCCTTCAACTTTAAGGGCAGAGGACTCTGTCTTTCTTCCTGCTGAGCATATGCCAAATATCCAAGTGTGTGTTGATCTATTCCTGTCATAAGCTGAAATAATTTGAAATGACTTGTTATGCTCACTTGAATTTAATAGTCCCTTTATAACCTGAGACTCTCTGAATACATATCTGCAGATGAATCAGTCTGATGATAATGTTCCCTGGAAAAACAGATAACTAATTCATTAAGTATGGTTTCTGCTTCAGTAACCTAGATCTGTACTGTTCAATCAATACGGTAACCAGTAGCCACATGTGGCTGTTAAACACTTAAAATAGATCTGATCAAACTGAGAGAAGCTGTAAATACACACCAGATTTCAAACTTAGTATATAAAAAAGGAATGTAAAATATCTCAATAATAATTTTTCTTATATTGATGACATGTTAAAATGACAATATTTTAGATATACTAGATTACATGAATATAAAGTGGCCCACTCTCACCACTTTTCTTCAACAGAACATCTGAAGTCTTAGCCAGAGTCATTAGGCAGGAACAAGAAATAAAAGCCATCTACGGTGGGAAGGAAGAAGTAAAACTGTCATATTTGCAGATGACATAACACTATATAGAGAAAACCCTAAAGACTTTTTTTTTTTAAACTGTTTAATAAAAGAATTCAGTTAAGTTGCAGGATAAAAAAAATCAATATCCAAAAATATACTGGGTTTCTATACATTAATAGTGAACTATCAGAAAGAGAAATTAAAAAAACAATCCCATTTACAGTTGCATCAAAAAGAATACAAATAAAAATAAATAAAAAAAAGAATACAAATAAATTTAACCAAGGAGATAAAAGACCTGTATACTGAAAATGATAATACTTTGATGAAAAACAATGAAAAAGACACAAATGGAAAGATATTTATGGTCATGGATTGGAAGAATAGTCTTAAAATGTCCATATGACCCAAATCAATCTATAAATCAGTGAAATCCCTACCAAAATTCCAATGGCATTTTTCACAAAAATAGAACAAACCTAAAATCTATATGAAACCACAGACAACTCTGAATAGCCAAAGCAATCTTGATAAAGAACACACCTGGAGACATCCTGTTTCCTGATTTCAACCTATATCACACCAAGCTACATTAATCAAACAGTGTTTTATTGGCATAAAAAGAGACACAGGCCAGTGGATCCAGATGAGTTTCTGAGCCCAGAAATGAATCTGTGCATATACAGCCCATTAAAATAAAGGAGCCAAGAATATCCAGGGGGAGAAGGACAGTCTCCTCAATAAATGCCAGTGGGAAAGTAGACCTCCTCTATTCTGTGTCATTTACAAAGATCATCTCAAAATAGATTAAAGACTTAAACATAAGATCTGAAATCTAGAAGAAAACAGAGATGGTAAGCAGCTTGCCATCAATCTTGGCAGTGATTTTTTGGATTTGAAACAAAAAAGCAAAGGTAGCCACAAAATTAAAAATAAACAGGTGGGTCTGCATCAAACTATCAACAAAATAAAAGGCAGCCTACTGAATGGAAGAAAATATTTGCAAATCCTATGCTGGATAAGGGACATCCTAAATATATATTCATAAAATTTAATAACAAAAAATGTTGATTAAACTTTTTCAAAGAAGATCTTCAAATGGCCAACAGATACATGAAAAGGTGCTCAACCTCATCATCGGGGGAGTGTAAATCATAACCACAGTGAGGTATCACCTCACACTTGTTAGAATGACTATTATCAAACCGACAAGAAATAACAGGTATTGGCAAGGATGTGAAGAAAAGGGAACCCTTATGCACTGTTGGAGGGAATGCAAATTGGCGCAGCCACTATGGAAAACACTATAGAGTTCCTACAAAAATTAAAAATAGAACTTCATATGATCCAGCAGTGCCACTTCTGGGTTTTATCCAAAGAAAACAAAAACACTAACTTGAAAAGATATATACATCTGCATATTCACTGCAGCCTTATTTATACTTGCCAAGAAATGAAAGAACTTAAGTGTCCATCGGTGGATGAATGGATAAAGAAAATGTGTATGTACATACATACACACAATGGAATATTATTCAGCCATAGAAAAGAAATACTGCCATTTGCAGCAACATGGATAGATCTTGAGGGCATCATGCTAAGAAAAATAAGACAGAGAAAGACAAATACCTTATAATCTCATTTATATGTAGCTACTTAAAAGAACCCCTCAATACAGAAAACAGATTCATGGTGGCCAGAGGCTAGGAGTGGAAGAAATGGGTGTAGATGATCAAAAGATAGAATTTTCCAGTTATAAAACAAGTCATCAGGAGGATGTAATGTACAGCATGTTGATTATAGTTACTATCTTGTTTATTTGAAGGTTGCTAAGAGAGTACATCTTAAAAATTCTCATCACATTAAAAAAATATTTGTAACCATCTGTGGTGATGGACATCATACTGACACTGTGGTGATCATTCCTCAATATAGACATATTTTGAATCCTTACATAGTGTATCTGAAACCATTGTCACTTATATCTCAACAAAAATAACAAATGTGTGTGTATATAAACATTTTACCTGTTTTTACTTTTTTAATGTGGCTACTGGAAAATTAAAATTTCGATATGTGGATCCTGTGATATTACAGTGCTGACAGAGATAATTGGACATTTCTGTGACACATGCTCTCCAACTCATATTTTTTTTAAGATTCCAATAAATATACATGAAAGGCATGTATTCTGCAGCTCTCTACTAGGACTAGTTTGAGTTTCTGCCATCAACAAAGTGTGAAAAAAGCAATACTGATACTTAAGTCTTTGATAATTTTTAACAACCACCATAAGTATCAATGCTGTTTTATAGGAAACAACTTTAAAATAGGAATTCTGGGAGGGATATTTTTATTAGGAAATGGTAAATTAGCAATTTTTAAAAATTGAGGGTTTGCCCAATAGAAGTCTGTAAACCGGTTGTAAATCTGTAGTTCAAATAATTAAAATGGTAAAGACCAATCCAGTGAGCTGGTTTCAGAGGCAGTATAGTTTGCTTTTTCTGCTAATGAAATGTCATATTTTTGTAATATATGGCATTTCTCCAAATTGGCTAAGCATCTTAAGAGAACAAATGATGAAGGTAGAGCATGCGGCGGTGCTATTACGTCTGAGATAGTTGGTGATATGTCCAGTACATCTGACTGCACTCCCAGGGCTTAACATAATGTTCCAGAATGCTGGGGAACCTCTTGAGATCCATCAAAGTAGGTTCATTAAACATTTGTGTGGCATACATGGTATTCATTTAAGGCTTAGAGTGGTTTGCACACTTCCACGGCTTTGCCCACTTAGTCCATCAGGCTGCTGACAGTTCCAGACTTTAGGGGAAACAGAGCAACCTCAATTCTCTTTTCAAAGCTCTTCAAAGAATTGCCGTAACCTCCCTTGGCAACATGTGTCTAACAACTTTCATTATCATCATCATAGCCTGTGGATTTAACTTCTCTGAATTTCATTTTCCTCATTTGTAAATTGCAGATAAAAACCTGCTATACTCAGAGCACGTGGTGTGCACTGTAAGTGTTCAGGTGACATCTGGGATGAATGAGAATTACTCCATCTCAAGCATCACCTCCTTGCACAGCATCTCCCAGGCAAAGCTCGTTTACTCCCTTCTCTTACTCCCTCAATTTCATCTATTTAAGAAATGTTGGCGTTGGGACGCCTGGGTGGCTCAGTGGTTGAACATCTATCTGCCTTCAGCTTGGGTCATGATCCCGGGGTCCTGGGATCGAGTCCCACATTGGGCTCCCCGTTGGGGGGCTGCTTCTCCTTTGCCTGTGTCTCTGCCTCTCTGTGTGTCTCTCATGAGTGGATAAATAAAATCTTAAAAAAAAAAAAAGGAAAGAAAAAGAAATGTTGGCATTGCCTTCTTTATAATTCACGTATTTATTTTACGAAATAATCAGATTCTTAGGAAGCCAGTATAGGAGTCAGGCCTGTGGGGATCTGTGTGGCTCCTCACTCACCCAAGAGTTCACTTCCTACTTGAATATACAACCTATCCTGGCCCCATCATTATTAGCCCTTGGGCCACACTTGTCTAGTCCACTGGGCATGACTGTATGTACGTCAGTACGTCCTTTCTCCAGTGTCCAGCAAAGAGGATAGCCTTGGCCAATACCTATCAAGCAAGTGATTTACTAGCCTGGCAAAATTTATCTCATTGTACCTCCCAGCTGGCCATAAACTAATCACTTGAACTAAGGCATCTGCGAATTATTCAAACCATGCCAATCTCTCTTTTTCATTTTAAAATACTATTAATGTGGAGAAAGAAAACCTTGACCTACCCTCGTGTAACACACAAAAAAATGGTTGGATAATTTAAATTCTAGTAATTTGCCATCTTCTGCTGTAGCATCCTCAGTCTTTCCAGCTTTAGACAAAAGCTAGTAGGGTATCATTAAAAGCAGCAGAATATTGAGTGCCTAACTCTCATCCTTACCTTTGGGAAAGAAAACAGTGTGAGATAACGGAAGAAAATTATAAAATCTATGTTAATGTTTCTCTTCTTTTTAAGTACTTCTAATTTTCTAAAATATGAAAACCCAAAAGTTAGGCTGTGCTTCTGTGTTCCCTAATATATCTGCTGTTACATTTCATTGGAAGGAAGGGTAACGTAAGCAGCCCTCGTTGGCCACTACGGTTGTCGTGAGACCACAGTTGCCCTTAAGACAACTGATGACACTAGCTTTGAAGCAAACGCTGCACTTCCACATTCAGACAGAGCAAGCAATTTTACGTTATGTTTGCCACGTGTGATATGGTTTCCTATAATTTCACACAAAGCTGTAACTTTTACTCTTATCTCTAGTTAAAACAAGACTTGACTTGAATAACTGGTTATCTAAGAATCATAGTTAGTTCTACTCTCTAACAACAAAGAGCGGAGGGGGAAGAATCACATCTCAGTTGTCTAAATGTGGAATTGAATCTAAATGATAAGCCAGCCAAGGTTTTGGACAGGTTCTCTGGGGGTAGATCTGAAAAAGTAATTTTTGAGAGAGTGATGGCATCAAGATGGCAAATAGGTCATTCCTAAAAGTCCAGTCCCCTTCACAAGAAAGCAACAGTTACCACGGATGAGACACCACTATAAAAATCCTAGAACATGAGGGTTCTAAAGCCTAAAGCACAGAGACCGAGATGGACTGCACGAGAAGGCCGAGAGCAGCAGCTCCCCCCAGGGCAGTATGACACTTCACCAAGAGGACCCCTGAGCCTGCAGTGTCTCCAGCAGGAAAGAGAGCGCGAGGTGGACATCTAGCTCCCCAGTACCGAGAATCACTTCTCAGGATCTCACATCCAGGGGGGTAGTGTGTAGCTTGATTGCTGGGGGTCAGATCATGATTTTAAAAGGGGGGGGGAATAGAGTCGATAGCAACCACATTTGAATCTTGGAAGACCGAGTTTCCACTCAGAGCAGCATCGAAGTAGAAATCTCAGCCAGTGGTTGTGCTTCTCTAAAGAGTCAAGATTGTGCCCCAGGCTGACCAGGAACTTGGTGGGGCCCAGATCTGCCTGGTTCGGGACCATAAATAATGAGTCATGCCAGCCTTGGAGCCAGACCTTCTTGAGCAGGACAGCTAATTCGTAGGACTGTCTACTGCTGAGTGTAGCTCCCAGCACAGGAAGCCTGGCCTGAGCCCCTGTGAAGCTGTTCACCCCAGTAGCACTCACGTGAAGAACTTGGCCAGCAGTGCTGGCTGTCTGCAGAGCCAGAATGGTAACCCTGTTTGGCCAAGGAGCACGATTCCACCCAATTCCCCCAAACAAGAGCCTTGCAGGCCCTGGGGCCTATTCGATGCCCCCAATCAACTTAGCAAAACTAATCTACGGTCCCATCCACTACTGACCAGGAAACCCAACCACAGCTCCCAGGAATCTGCATTGCCCACCCTGCCATCCCAGTTACAGCAGCACTGGAGTGGAGAGCCCAGCCAAGCACCCCTTCTCATCTGCAGGATCAAGACCATAGCCTGTTTGGCCTCCAGAAAAGAGCCTTGCCAGCCTTGGGGCCTCTACAGCAACTCCACCTAAACAGGGAAACTAACTTGTAGCCCTGATCCCTGCTGAATACAGCCTCTGCCCACCTAACCGAGGAACCTAACAGGGGAAGCCAGGTAGCCCATCCTGCAGCCCTGCTTACGGTGGCACATGAGCTGTGAACATAGCCTGTGGCTCTGCCCATCAGCAGAACAAAGCTGGTGACTCCATCTGGCCAGAGATGGTGCACAGTCCTGCCTGATTTGGGTCCCCAAACAACAAGCTATGCTGGCCTTAGCCCCTGTTCTGCTGCTCTGCCCAATCAGGGAAACTAATTCATAACCATGCCTATTTCTGAGAATAGTAGTAATCCTAACTGTCTAGGAAACCTGACCAACAAATCCAGGCAACTGTGAAGCCATCCTACAGTTGCACTGGGCAGGCAACACAGTCAGTACATGGAACATTTTTTTAGGATCCTCTATTAGGCCACAAAAAAAGTTTTAGTAAATTCAAGAATATTGAAATCATACCAATTATCCTCTCTGCCCACACTGGCATAAAACTAAAGATCAATAACTGGAGGAAAATTAATGAATACATAGAAATTAAATAGCATTCTCCTGAATAGCTAGTAGATCAGAGAAGAATTTCAAAAGATTTTGTATCCTGCCACGCTACCGAATTGCTGTATGAGTTCTAGCAATCTTGGGGTGGAGACTTTTGGGTTTTCTATGTAGAGTATCATGTCATCGGCGAAGAGGGAGAGTTTGACTTCTTCTTTGCCAATTTGAATGCCTTTAATGTCTTTTTGTTGTCTGATTGCTGAGGCTAGGACTTCCAGTACTATGTTGAATAGCAGTGGTGAGAGTGGACATCCCTGTCTTGTTCCTGATCTTAGGGGAAAGGCTCCCAGTGCTTCCCCATTGAGAATGATATTTGCTGTGGGCTTTTCATAGATGGCTTTTAAGATGTCGAGGAATGTTCCCTCTATCCCTACACTCTGAAGAGTTTTGATCAGGAATGGATGCTGTATTTTGTCAAATGCTTTCTCTGCATCCAATGAGAGGATCATATGGTTCTTGGTTTTTCTCTTGCTGATATGATGAATCACATTGATTGTTTTACGGGTGTTGAACCAGCCTTGTGTCCCAGGGATAAATCCTACTTGGTCATGGTGAATAATTTTCTTAATGTACTGTTGGATCCTATTGGCCAGTATCTTGTTGAGAATTTTTGCATCCATGTTCATCAGGGATATTGGTCTGTAATTCTCCTTTTTGGCGGGGTCTTTGTCTGGCTTTGGAATTAAGGTGATGCTGGCTTCATAGAACGAATTTGGAAGTACTCCATCTCTTTCTATCTTTCCAAACAGCTTTAGGAGAATAGGTATGATTTCTTCTTTAAACGTTTGATAAAATTCTCCTGGGAAGCCATCTGGCCCTGGACTCTTGTGTCTTGGGAGGTTTTTGATGACTGCTTCAATTTCCTCCCTGGTTATTGGCCTGTTCAGGTTTTCTATTTCTTCCTGTTCCAGTTTTGGTAGTTTGTGGCTTTCCAGGAATGCGTCCATTTCTTCTAGATTGCCTAATTTATTGGCATATAGCTGTTGGGGATTTACCCCAAAGATACAAATGCAATGAAACGCCGGGACACCTGCACCCCGATGTTTCTAGCAGCAATGGCCACGATAGCCAAACTGTGGAAGGAGCCTCGGTGTCCAACGAAAGATGAATGGATAAAGAAGATGTGGTTTATGTATACAATGGAATATTACTCAGCTATTAGAAATGACAAATACCCACCATTTGCTTCAACGTGGATGGAACTGGAGGGTATTATGCTGAGTGAAGTAAGTCAGTCGGAGAAGGACAAACATTATATGTTCTCATTCATTTGGGGAATATAAATAATAGTGAAAGGGAAAATAAGGGAAGGGAGAAGAAATGTGTGGGAAATATCAGAAAGGGAGACAGAACGTAAAGACTGCTAACTCTGGGAAACGAACTAGGGGTGGTAGAAGGGGAGGAGGGCGGGGGGTGGGAGTGAATGGGTGACGGGCACTGGGTGTTATTCTGTATGTTAGTAAATTGAACACCAATAAAAAAAAAAAAAAAAAAAAAGAAAGAGTACCTGGAAACACAATATACCAAAACTTATAGGATACAAAAAAAGCACTTCTAAAAGAGAAGTTCATAGCTATAAGGCACACATCAAGAAAACAGATTTCAAATAAACAACCTATCTTTACACCTATGGAATTAGAAAAAGAAGAACAAACTAAGCTCAAAGCTTGCAGAGGAAATACAGATTAGAAAGTGAAATACAGAAAAGACCATTTTAAAAAAAAACTAAGAGTTGGTTCTATGAAAAGATAAAGTTGACACCTTTATGTAGACTAACCAACATAAAGGAGAGTACTCAAATCAACAAAATTTATAAATGAAAAAGATTACAACTATAAAATCACCAAAATACAAAAGATTGTATGAAGCTACTATGAAAACTACACCAACAAACCAGACAACTGCAAAGAAATGGAAAAAATCTTAGAAACGTATACCCTACCAAGGCTGAGTCAAGAAGAAGTAGAAAATCTGAACAGGTGAATTACTAATACGGAGCTTGAATCAGTAATGAAAAGTCTGCCAGTGATGTACCAGATGGCATCACTCTGCATTTTACCAAACATTTAAAGAAGAATTAGTACTGGGACACCTGGGTGGCTCAACGGTTTAGCGCCTGCCTCTGGCCCAGGGCGTGATCCTGGAGTCCCGGGATCGAGTCCCACATCGGGCTCCCTGAATGGAGCCTGCTTCTCCCTCTGCCTGTGTCTCTGCCTGTCTCTCTCTCTCTCTCTCTCTCTCTCATGAATAAATAAATAAAATCATAAAAAAAAAAAGAATTAGTACGAATCCTTTTCAGACTCTTCCAAAAAATCGAGGTGATAGAAACATTCCCAATTCCTTTTACAAGGCCAGTGGTAACCTAATACCAAAGCTAGATAAGGACATGACAAGATAACTACAGGCTAATATCCCTGATAAGTACAGATGCAAACATTTTCAACAAAGTTACTAGCAAATTAAACTCAACAGCATATTAGAAGGATTATTCACCATAATCAAGTAGGATTTATCTCTGGGATGCAAGGATGGTTCAACATTTATACAAATCTGTAAATGTGGTACATCACATTAATAGAATAAAAGAAAAGTGATCATGATCATCTCGATAGATGCAGAAAAAGTATTTGACAAAATTCAAAATCTATTCATGATAAAAACTCCTAACTAATACATAGAATATGCCCCCTCCATATAATAAAGGCCATATATAACAACCCCACAGCTAACATCATCCTTATGATGAAAGTCTAAAAGCCTTCCCTATAAGATCAGGAAGGAGACAGGGGTGCCAACTGTCACCACTCCTATTCAACACCATACTGGAAGTCCTAGCCAGAATACTTAGGCAAAATAAAAGGCATCA
The DNA here is from genome assembly GCF_003254725.2 of Canis lupus dingo. NCBI lineage: Eukaryota > Metazoa > Chordata > Mammalia > Carnivora > Canidae > Canis > Canis lupus. Next base: position 5,495,323 of record NC_064258.1, read on the forward strand.
GAAGTGGAAGAGAAGAAACAAAACTATTTGCAGATGATATGATTTTATATGTAGAAAATCCTAACACCTCCACCAAAAGAAAAATCAACAAATTCAGCAAAGGTACAAGTTACAAAATTAACATACAAAAATCAGTAGTGCTTCTATATACTAACACTAAGTTACCTGAAAAAAAAAAAAAAGAAATGATCCCATTTGTAATAACACCAAAAACAATAAAATAATTAGGAATGAATTTACCCAGAGGTCAAAGATCTCTACACTGAAAACTACAAGATATTAATGAAAGAAATTAAATAAGACACAAATAGAAAGATATCCCATGTTCATGGATTGGAATAATTAATGATTAAAATGTCCATACTATTTAAATCTCCATACTATCAAACTATCCAGATCCATCTATAGATTTATTGCAATCCCTAACAAGATTCTAAAGGCTTTTTTTTTTTTTTACAAAAGCAAAAAACAAAACAAAACAAAAAAACCTAACATTTGTATGGAACCACCAAAGACCCTGAATAGCTAAAGTAATTCTGAGAAAGAACAAAGCTGGAGGCATCACAGTTCCTAATTTAAAACTATATTATGATGCTGTAGTAATCAAAATAGTATGTTACTGGCATAAAAATTATACATCTAAGCCAATGAAACATAATCTAGAGCCCAAATTAACCCCCCACTGATGGAATAAACTAATATTTGACAAGGGATCCAAAAATATGCAATTGAGAAAAGACCATCTCTTCAATAAGTAGTAATGAGAAAATTGGATATCCACAGGTGAAAGAATGAAACTGGACTCTTTTGTTAAACCAGTCACAAAAATTAACCCAAATGGAATAAAGACTTAAACATGAAACCTGAAGCCATGAAACTCCTAGAAAAAAAAAAAAAAAAAACCTAAGGGAAAAAATTGCCTTTTGATAGGACACCTAAAGCACAAACCACAGATTAAAAAATAAACAAGTGAAACTGCATCAAACTAACACAACAAAAGCAACAACCAAAAAAATGAACCTGTTTTTGACAAGGATCAAAAAATCTTTGCAAGCTGTATACCATCTGATAAGGGGTTAATATCTAAAATACATAAAGAACTCATAAAATTCATTAGTGAAAAGAAGAAAAAGCAAATAATCCGGCAGAAAAATGGCCAAAGTACCTGAAGACATTTTTCCAAAGAAGATATTCAAATAACCAACAGGTGATGAAAAGGTGCTCAACATCATTCATCATTAGAGAAATGCAATTCAAAACTACAAGGAGCTATCTCACCTTAAGCCTTGTAGGATGGCTATCATCAAAAAAACAAAAGGTAACTGATGCTGGCATGGTCTTAGAGAAAAGAGAAACCTTGTATGCTGTTGATGGGAATGTAAATTGGTACAGCCACTTTGGAAAACAGCATGGAGTCCCCCCCACCACCACCACCAAAAAAAATAAAACTAGAACAACACTATGATCCAGCAATTCCACTTCTGGGAACATATCTGAAGGAAATGAAAACATTATGTTGAAGAGATATCTGCACACCATGTTCCCTAGCAAGCATTATTCACAGGAGCCAAGAAATGGAAACAACCTCAGTGTCCATCAGTGGATGAATTGATAAAGAAGTTGGGGTATATACATACATACACACACACGCACACCCCACTGGAGTATTATTCTGCCATAGGAAGGAGGAAATCCTGCCATTTGCAACATGAATTTTTAGGGCATTATGTAAGTGAAGTGAGTCAGACAGAAAAGAAAACAAATACTGTATGATCTCACTTATATGTAGAATCCAAAAATAACAACCTCACAGAAAACCTCAGGTAGTTTGTTGCCAGGGGCACAGGGGTAGCGGGGAGTTGGGTGAAGGTGGATACAAACATCTGGTTCTAAAATATAGAAGTACTGAGCATATCATGTACAACATAAGTGTAGTTAACAATGCCTTATGGAATATTCAAAAGTTGGTAAGAAAAGATTCCAAAAGTTCTCATCACAAGGAGGAAAAAAATTGTAATACATGCTAACCAAATTTACTAAATAATCATTACCAAATAATCATTTCCTAGTATATACGTATGTCAAGCCATTATGCTGTGCATCAATATAGCTCAATAGAACAGGAAGAAAATAATCTGTGGGAAGTTGTCTGTCTGCCAATCTTGTTATTTTGCTTCATGATTGACCCTCCAACATTTGGGTTAGGGGGAGTTTAATCATAATTCCAAGTATTTTCCTCAAAAAAATATTTTTTTCTTATAAGGAAAACTTTACAGTTTGCTTGAAAAGCATGATTCTTTGACTTGAAGGAATATACTCCAAAATAATTGTAGTGACATACTGAATTAAAACTTATGATTTTTGTATTTCATCTTATTCATCTTAGTCTTCTTACTATTGTAATCTCCGTAAAGTTGGAGACTAGAAAGTATTTAATTGTGACCTTTCATTATTTCTGACCGTACTGCTACAGACTCCATGTGTCCCCTAGAAGTCATATGTGGAAGCAGTAACCCCCAAGATGGTGGTATCGGGAGGTGGAGCCTTTGGGAAGTAACTAGGGTTGAACCAGGTCATGGGAAGGGAACCTCTCATGATGAGATAAAAACTATATTCATTCTTTCTCCATTAAGAATTCATGCCTTAAAAAAAAAAAAAAAGAATTCATGCCTTAGGGAAACCTAAGTGTCTAGCCCTAATGATCTGAAATTGATAGTCTACCTTCAGAAAAGCAGAAAGGAATTTATATGCAACTACAAACTAGAGACATAATTTTGTGCCCTTGTCCTTTGAGCTTATGTAAAAACCAGGATTTAATCTAATCAGTTTCCAGAATCTTAAAATGCATTGTGTCAAATTCAGGCAGTTATGCATACATTGTTCTTCTCTGGGGCATTTCCACTGTACAGGTGGCAGGTCCGCTAAAGCATCCAAACTTGTCTTTATGAATAAAATGGTTTGCAGTGCTCAAACTGTTCCCCAACTTTTCCCTTTTTGGCCATTGGGAAAGCCTTGAAACCCTAGGCCTGGGCCCGAGGTCTGGAGGTACCTGGTGTGCACCTGATTCCAGGCAAGGTCGCTCTTCAGGGAGCCAAGGCCTTTCTCCAACAGATCCCAAACAGACTTTGTCATGAGTCCATGACCACCACCCTAACCCACTCTCCACATCATCATGTCTAGATTTATAAACATATGTGCACAGTAGCATCATTTAGAAACTTCATCTCAAAAAAGTGCCAAATTACTGAAGAGGCAAGAGCTTCTTAGACTGACATATATATATATATATATAATCAGGGTGATTGTCACATGAGATCCACTCCGTATTTTTGTATAGTTTTACCTTATTACTTTGTGTTTGCATTAGTAAAGGCATGGACAGCTCTGAAAAATAAGTAATTTGAGATTTAATAAATAAACTGTGTTAACTGGTAATACTAATCATACAGTATCCAGTAATACTATTTCTGAATTTTTAAATTGCCTCTTCAAGATTTCCTCAGAAAGATAACAAGCTCCCTCTAGTGGGAAGTGAACATTATAACTGAGTTATTTCCCCCAAAGCAGTGTGACTTTTTGTTTAAAGGAAAAACGCTCCGTTTATTTTTCTCTCTGAATTTTAGCAAAGAGAATAATATTGGTTCTCATGGAATGTCTATAGGACAGTCATGAGTTTGGAGTCATGTTGATGAACTGCAGTTACACAAGCAAAGTGAGGTTATCTGACTTACTGCCCTAATGCCTTGGCATTAACTCCAGCTAACCTGTTAGAATATATACATACCTACATATATATGTCATTGGTAAGTAAATTCTATCGCTTAACTCCTAAGCCTTTATTTTGATAATTAAATAGTTAGAAGACTATCTCATCTGTTGCCCTCATTTTACAGCTGGGCTTATGGATCTCTCCAGATGACACAGTGGGAAATCTGCTTCGACCTTTGAGTTCCTATTAATTTTACAGAAAGCAGGCCTTGCTCATTTTGGCTTTTCTTAATTTATGAGAAAAATATAACCAAAATCCCATACTTTTTTGGAGTAATTAGCTTTCCGCCCCATATCATTCAGACTTGAAGCTAAAACTGCATGTTTATAGCGTTTAATAACTTATGTAAAATGTTAATTCTGAATCACCCAGAAAAATTATAATTTCACTCAGGCAAGGAAGTAGCACAGTACAAAATGGGTTTTGATTTTACAATCAGTAATGAAAAAATAATAAAAAAATTTAATGAAATTTTGTATGAGAATGGCATATATCCCAGAATAGTTAAAAACCAATAACCCACTCCCTGAAAAGTGGTTATGGCAAGTTATGGAAACTTTCAGTTTTAAAATCCCACAGCCTGTGTTTCCGCGTGCTTCACTGCTTTTTGGTAACTGTTGACAAAGTTCTTCCACACTGGAGAAAAGGTTGCCTCTCAGTAAACATTTTGTTTTATTGTTTTCTTATAGCAAATAACGTGCTTGGTTTTGGAACACTGGTCAGTACTTCCAATACCTATGATGGATCTGGTGTCGTGACCGTGGAAACGGACCATCCGCTGCTCTGGACCATGGCCATCAAAAACTAACCCAGCAGCTGGCATCCACAGCCATGCCTCTGACTTACCTCATTTGCCGCTGACTTACTGCTCGAGAAGAGTTCACCTTGGTTTACAGAAATTTACACCTCTCCATGGAAGCCCACTAGTTTTAAAGATGTTAATGTTTTGATAATTGAGGTAACACAAATGACAGATCTCAGTTTTACAGTGAAGGAGAAAACCCACTATTTGTTAAGAAAGTAAATAAGGTCTATTATATTCACTTGGAAAACTAACATGGCTCATTGCGCTATAAAATTAAGTATCAATTACTGTTATTGTTATCATTCCATTTATCCTAGAGCATTGCTTTTAATTTGGAAGCCGAGAAAGTTCTCTGTTGAGGGTCCTTGGTGTCCAACACCTAACCTTCTCCTGCCCATCCTTAAATCCTTACACTGAAGGCTACTTCTGAGTGTCTATTATGCTGGAGTTCTCTGTATAATACAGAGGACTTTCAGATTGGGTGGTTACAAGCGCACCATTTCGCCCTGGCCTCATCACTGTCTTGATGTCTCACCTATATCACCTGTAGTTTACCTACAGGTGAAGAAATGCCATGAAGGGTAAGTGACGCCTCCCAGAGCCCTGCTGGCACAGTCACCCCAAGCCCAGCTGTGCAGTGAGCGCTCTGGGCTTCGGTGGGGTGACAGATGGAAACTGCCCTCGTCGTAATTACAACCAAGACTGAAAATGCTGTGCAGAGGAAACTTACGCATGAAACGGAATTGCTTCTGACACTCCTCAGACTGAAAAAGCAGTGATTCACAGATCCCGAGTTTACACCAAGTACTAAGCATCTGGGTCTGAAAACACGAGTGCCCGTCCATCCATCCACCCAAGCTCCCGACACCTTTCCTTAGACAGACCCTGGGAGGGGCTGGCTGGGTGGTGCCTGAACTTCCTTCCCACCCTCGGATTCTAGACCCTGACACCTGGCCGGCAGTGCATGCGCAGGGTCACCAGCTCCGCAGCTCCAACCACCTGGGGCACTGAAATGCACTCGCATTTCTTTTATGAGACCCTCTTCCCTCTTCTTACCCTTTTCTACCCTATTTACCAAACCAAATGTTGCCGTACAAACCATGACATAAGGAGAACCCACCCACGATCCTCCATGTGCACACATCCCCATTTTGCTCTCAAGGGGCAAAGCAAGAGTTGGACTTACTTCCTTCTGTTATGACAAAGCAAGAGTTGGACTTCAAGTGAAGAATGAAAGGGGGATCAGTTGAGCTAGCATGCAGTTGTTCACCGTGAGAGGTCAGTTTTCACTAGTATGCAAATAAAGGAGATTGAAATCCGATGTCAAAAAAAAAATAACTGAGTTACCAACATGCATGTGTGTGGTCTTTAAGAAAATAGTCCATTAAAAAAAAAAATAGTCCATTTTCTCAACTGTGTCTCACTGTCACCAATCTCTCACGACCGATGTTTCTGTACAAAAAGGAAAAAGCTGCCCAAAGGACGGTTAATGACAATCCCACTTCACTCATCTGGTTCCAGAGAGCGCCCGGTATTACTAACACTCTAACCTGCACATGCGCTAGAGCACATGTGCCAGGTGCTCACACCTGCTCTCTCCACTCGCTGCCCATCTATAAGACAGGGATGATGTGGCGCCACTGGTTACCTGGTAGGCCTTAGGAAGGACAGGTGGATTGCTTTCAGAGATCTTTATAAGCTAGAGAGAAAAGAATAAAAGAAGCTGCCGTAATAGAGAAAGTGAAGAAAACCAGTGGAGGAAGAGCCCCGGGGAAGGAAGAGGAGAAGGATCAGAGCACAGGGAGCGGCCCTGAGCCTTTGCCATGTTCTCTGCCAAGTGCAGATCCCAGAGCTTCCGGCCCTGTACGGCCTACCTTCCCATTCACAGCACACACAATTGCAAAGAAGCCAAGAAGCCAGGGGAAAGGTCAGTCGAGCTCATTTAACTCAGAACCTCCGAACCACTGCCCGAAAGAAACCAGAAAACCGCGGTAGATAAAGTGGGCAGCATTCTTGACACTTGTTAGTATTTTTTATTTCACATAGAAGTTGAGGCTAGGCCATTGTGTATTCATTACTAGAAACGTATTCTTTACATATAAAAGAAATGACTATTTTTAAAAATTTGACTACAAAAAAACAAAACGCATGTCCTGTTTATCCTGAAACTCTTTTACCAGTGTTACTAAGTGGGTACGTACAAAAAGCATATAGTTTCTGAATGCAGTAAGCAGAAGGGGGGAGAGCACTGAGAGAGCCCACACCCCCCACCTGCGAATCATGCTGGAGCCATTGGAGGCCCGTGGAGGGCTCTCCCTCCCAGGGCAGGGCACCTCTCCCACTTCCTGCCAGGCTCCTGAACAATAGGTATTTGACCCCGTTCCATTCCTTCAGGCTGCCTTAGTGCTAGTTTCCTCTCGGTGTGCTTCCTCGCCATATCATCTAAAACACGTATCTGTTATGTTTTTACTAACAGCAGGAGTCCGCAGTGAGATCTCAGGTCCCCAGGCAGCCCCTCTTCCCACCTTCCTGTTCAGTTTGGATCCTGACCTCCAGCTCACAGCCATTAGGGATACTGGAGGCTGGGCCCTGCTGGCCAAGTGACCTGTGTGCCGCTTGGCTCCTTTGACTTCAATCTGCTTCCTCATTACGTGGGTTGGATGTATGGCTTTTGTAAATCTAGTGATGGTCACCCCAAAAATAGCATCTTACCTATATCACTGATTAGGGAAAGCATGCTCTGATTGCTCTTCTGCGCAGGCGGCTGGGAACGACAATGGCCACAGCTCATGCAACGCCGGTGGGCGTCACAAGTGACTCCGAGATGTGATAAGCTGTGTGTGGTCCAAGGAATTCCAAGAGAACCACTGTCCCAGATGGAGGACGGCCAGGGCAATACGTGTCCGTTCCTGAACTTCTGCCAGGCACACAGAGCAAGGTTCCCTAGGGATGGGAGCTAGGGCCATGCCAGTAGTCACAGGATCGTCCGAGCGAGGGCAGGTGGCCGTGCCAGCGTGAGCATTCACGAATAGAAGTGCGCAAGCATTTGTGATTGCTTCCGTATGTGCAGAATGCATCTTAAACAGACCTTGCGTACCGCCCCTGCCCAAATTCATGCCTCCCAAAGTTTTATTTGAACAATCAAAATAAAGCAGCACATGGACTGCTTGAGATCAGGATTGACATCGGCAAAATAGGGCCAGTCAGTAAGCCTTAAGAAACTAGCCGCTTCCCCAAGGTTCCCGGACTATACAGATGGTGTCGTCTGAATGGGGACTTTCAAATTCTTTTGATCACAACCCGTTAGAAATACATTCCACCGTATGGCCTAGACAACACATGCACATACGCAGTATGCTTTAATAATTGTATTTCTAAATTAACCTCTAATTAAAATTCTAAATAATTTTATTCAAAATTGAAATGAAAAATGCCCAGAAAGACAAAACATGCCAACGGGTAGAGTAAAACGCATAAAGGGACTTCTAAAAACTCTGTATGTGTAAGTGCTTTCCAAAGACAATGTCTAATTGACCACCTTACCCTTCCCACTTGGTAATAACGGTTTTCGTTCTTCGACGTGTGCTAAGAGCAGTTAACCTACCAGGGACAGCAGGCTGCGTGGGATCTTACTTGGGAATAAGAACATCAATTTAGCTTCATTAGGAATGGGGAGGGGAGCTAGATTATTTAAATCCTTTCTAAAACATTTCTGTGCAGAATAAAATAAATGCTCCTTATACCTGGAGGGAGATTAAAATCAAAGCCACAAGGTCAGGCCATTCCCAGGGAGTCAATATATTGGGAATGGAAATTCCTGGCACATCCAGTACAAGTCCCTTCCTTGCCCACGGCAGATCTCCCTTATCATAGTTTCCTGTTTTGATAAGCCCCAGGCTGAGCCCCATCTCAAAACTGTTCTCCATCGGCTTGGCACCCCTGGACGCTCCGAGCTAACGTGTGATCTTGCCGCTGTACACGAAACAGCGAGGCTTACAACCCCAGAAAGAGGCCACGGCCACGTCATTTTCTTCACAGGTTACAAAGGACTTGTTCACTGTGGACTTCATTCTACTCCCGAAAGCAAGGACTTCATATATGGCAAAAGAAAAAGAAAAACTAATGCCATCCCTGCAAATGACATGAAAAACATAACCGGGACCCTGAGATCACTCAAAGTTAAGAAATCAGAAATCTCTCATGAGAAGCCCATAGCTGATCCCTGAGAACCAGGAAATCCAAGACCTACCATACTGTGTTCTTAGTCCAAAGGTCAAAGAAGGTTTTTAACTAACGATAAAAGGCATTGATAAAAGATGACAAATCATACCTTAAATATTTATTTCTCTTAAAAATACCTTTGGATCCTAAAGACTAGTTGAATATTTAATAGCCGGTTGTATTTTGAACAATAAACATGGGAAATTAGAGATATAAAACTCTGCAGAACTGAACAGAGTCCCATCTGAGTGGCATAATTAATTTTGTGCTTAGCTGCTTAACACTGTGAATCCTCTGCTAGAATATAAATCCCCTGGGAGCACACCCTGTGTTTCATGTTATCTGCTATATCCTCTGTCTCAGAATAGGGCCTTGTCCGCAGCAGGTGTGCAAAAAATCTGTGCACGCTATCACTGGTGCATTAACTAACCTCCCACACCTATACCCGTGCCCCAGGACACAGTGTGTGGCTTCCCGAGTCCCCGAAATGATCCCAGATTTAAGTAGAGATGCTAAAGTTTTAAGTAGATACCACTTAAATAGGTTCCTCCGTCCTAAAGATAAAATCCCCAATTCCAGATTGGACAGACCGGTTATACATACGTGCTCACTCATGTATCTGAAAAAGGAATCGATGTTCAAAGCACCAAGGCTGGGCTTAAAGACATCATCTGAAGCAAAGTCCAGCTACTAACAAAAGACCAAAGAATTTTAAGTCTCTTGAGATAGGCAAGGACAGATGCAAGCCACGAGGCAAGTAATGACAGAGGTTTAGGAAATCCGTCTGGACCATAATAATCGAGATCAAAATTAATGTAAAGAGCATGTGTGACTGGCCAAATAGGAAAAAAAAAAAAAAAGGAAGAATATGAGATTAACAAATTTTGCAGAGTGAAAAATCTTGTAGCTGGAGCTATTTTCAGCTTTGGAGGTTCAAGGACTGACCCTGGCCGTCCTAAATTGAAGTAGACGGCAGGCAAGAATAGATGTTATTTCAAAATACTTGGAGACCCTGACATTCGGTTCCAATTCCGATATCGTTTGTGTTTACATCTCCTTGTTCCACAAATCACACCTTTCGCATGCAGAAGAAATTAGCCTGAGGAGTCTAAAACCATTAAGAAAAGAATGGTATGTTATCTCCCCCGGAATTGCCCATACTAACTAAACCTCATTATTTCTGATTCTGATTTAGGGTCCTCTATTAATAGGTAGCACCCCTAACTTTAAAAAAGTGTAAATGCCACAAAAGGATTGATTTTCATTAAACAAATGATCTTATCCAAAAAAACCTGTCTTCCTATCTTATTTATGTAGTTACTCAGCAAATATTTGTAGAATGCATGAGCAGCCCCTCCATGTTACAGCAAGACACTCTCCTCACACAGAAACTCCTACAGTTCGACCCACCAGCCCCTGCTGCATAAACCCAATGACCTTACTATCATCGGTTATAAAATTAGAGAAATAATCATCTCAAAAAGTGAGGCTTTCAGTATGGCTGTGGTACAAATATTTGAAAGGCATAGAGTAAGGGATTTCTTAAAATAATAGGTTTTACTTTTTTTTATACCATGGAAATATTAAGTGTCTGACAATCGTCTCTCTACTGTGTCAACGTCATTGATTTAAGAAATATCTTTCACTCACTCTACTTTTCATTCCCTATTCACAAAAGAGAATTTCCTAGGCCCCAGTGGTCTACAAGTTCTGCTCTTTTATTTGCAGGCCTTAAAATTCGGGGAGCCTACATGAGTAATGAGATGAGGAGAAATGGTGCAGAAAGTTGTTGGGAAGCTTTTTGTTGGTGAATTTATTATGCATATTTTAAAGTTGACCTTTTAATCCAAGTTTTTATTCAATTCCATTGCAAGGGGTTGAGCAACATGGTCAGTTTGAATATGTGTATGCCAGTGGCACTGAACAATGATTTTATGAGGAAGAAGTCACAGATTATCACGAAGAAGCCAATACATTCTTTTAAAGGCTAAATGGGGGCGGGGGGGGTAGGATAGAGATTTTTTTTTTTTTTTAAGGAAGAGAGTATGTTTTCCAACAAAAAGAAAAACGTGCTCTCAGTTTTAAGTGGACACACAACTCATTTTCATAATTTCTTTTCTAAATGAGATGTTGCTAGTGGCTGTGCGTCTGCGTGGATACCTAAATGGCGTTAGTCACCCTCCTGCCACCGTTCCTCATTCCTGTCTTCAGGAACAAATAGCTTTGCACAAGTTGCTCTAAGGTTAACCTTTCTCCTGGGCGGGTGTGTGATTTCTAAGAGCCGAAGCTCCGGAGCACAAAAATCAAGGAAATGATATTAGAGTCAAAAGGGACGAGATGAATGGATTGACTACAAATTCAGAGTAACCGAAGCCCCACGTTACTGTCGTTTCCATTTATTCATATCTGGTCTTCTCGAAACATTCCATACGCCAGGACCCTTCGTAGACTCCGTGGGAGGCACACTTCATCTTAACATGAAGAAGAACCTCCCGACAGTTCCGCCATCCGACAACCACAGCATGCACCCCCCTTTCCCTCTGGCCCGGGCGAGCACCCCGGGGGTTCCGTCCAAGGCTGAACAAACACTCGCGGGGGCCCAGCCTCTAAATTAACTTGCAAGATCCCTGCCGGGTCAACTCCCCGGGAGACCCGGTGTGGCCCCGCGTGAAGTCTGAGGGAGGGGATGCATCTGCTTTCTAGATCGTGCTGCGTACCAAAGGCATCAAGAGCCACCTGGACTTCGTGTTTCTTACAAACGTACTCTTGGGGCCTTGTTGAAAATTGACAGCAACTGCCGGGCTCGATGAGAGGTCCCAGGTCCCTGGTCCCAGGAGACGAGCCCAACCCTGTGCCAGGTCCGTGTAATAACGAGTTAGCTTCAATCAAGCAGAAAATCCAGTTAAGCGGGAGCTTCCACGTTGTCGTCCCGCCGTCCCCGAGCGCAAACCTGAGCGGCTCCCGCGGGGCCCACGGCAGCAGGTGGCCTCGTCTGCCCCGGGCAGGAGCGGGCCGGGCCGGGCAGGGCCAACGCACGCGGCGCGCACCAACAGTCTGACCGCAGCTACATAAATATTAGACGTTACTACAGGAGAACAGATGTACTTTTTTTTTACCATGGCTAGCTCTGAATAATCAAAGTGCGGGTGACTTTTTCTTCTATCTACTTCTGTCTTTTTTCTACGCTTTTAAAGAAAATAAGCAGCATGGTTTTTTTTTTGTTGTGTTTTTTTTTTTTTTAAGCAGCATGTTCAATGGCATTTTATTTTTTGAAATAGGATTGTATTACTCAATTTAAAGTCTTTATAGGTAAGGAAAAAATAAATCGTCACATTTTAATAAAAAACACTTTCTAGGGGCGCCTGGGGGGCTCAGTGGTTGAGCTGCTGCGTTCGGCCCAGGGCGTGACCCCGGGGCCCAGGGATCGAGTCCGCGTTGGGCTCCCTGCATGGAGCCTGCTCTTCCCTATGCCCCCCCCCCCCCCTCTCTCTCTGTGTGTCTCATGAATAAATAGAATCTTTAAGGAAAAAAGAAAAAGCACTTGCTGACACTGCAAAGGCATCTGCCCAAGCAGACAGGCCCCAGGGAGCCGCAGTCAGATCCTCAAAGGCTCAGCAGACGGGGGCGCAGGGGCAGGTGGCGGCCGCGCGGACCCCAGTGCTCTGACCCAGTCAGAGTTTCTCAGACACTGAGACAAGCACCTGGGCCACTCTTCAAGAACACACACTTTTTCTCTCTCTTGCAAATGAAATGTCAGCTTTCCATTCAATCGGATATTTCCTCAACCAACGTCTTGGAGCACCTCCCCCTTGAATCCATCTTGGTGCTCACGGCCACCCCATCCGAACCCCTCAACCCTCTCCCCGGGCTCACCCGCGGAGCCAAAGCCCCGTGGAACCCCAAACGCCTGGCTCCCGTCCGCCTGCAAACAGCCAGCGGGAGACACACAAGCATCGGGACTGGCCTCACGTTAAAGAGGGCGAGCAGACACGGCAGAGGGGGCGCAGGGGGACAGCACCCCGAGCGGGGGCCCCGCCACAGCGGGCGCAGAGCCGACACGGGGCTCCATCCCACGGCCCCGAGAGCATGACCTGAGCTGACACCAAGAGCCAGATGCTCGCACGACCGCACACCCGGGCCCCTCTGATCTGCCCTGGTACCTGCGGCCTCAGACAGCATCTGCGGGGAGCCCCACACCTCGGCTCGGAGACCCAGGACCCTTCGCCCCCAGCGCGTCCACCACTAGCCCGGGTGCGCCCCCCAGAGCCAGCCCCCACGACCCCCGTCCCCATCCCTGGGCGCTCAGCCCCAGTCCCCGAGGCCCTCCTTTCTCCTCTTCCCCTCCCTGTCGGTCGGCAGCCCTAAGATGTATTTAGGATCTGACCATTGTCGCCACCTCTGCCCTTACCGTCCCAGCCCGAGCCGCGACTCTGTCATCGGAGCCACTGCCACTGCCCGCAGCGGCCCCCACTCCTACTGCGGCCCCCTCCTGACTCCCGGCACAGTGGCCGCGGCCGGTCATTCCGCTTCTCCACGCAAAGCCCTGCAGTGGCTCCGGAGTCCCCAGGGCGATCGCACCACCAACCTCTACCCGCCCCCGCACCCGCTCCCCACGATGCCGCAGACACACGCAGGCCCGCCGCCGCCCGGGCTGCTCCTGTGCAGATGCCCACGTGGCCGCCGCCACCCACCTGGAGCGGGCCACTGAGTAAAGAGCTCTGCCGGCCACCCCAGCCCAGCCCAGCCCACCCCATCCCGGGCGCTTTGAGTCCCCGCTACTTTGCTTTAAATCCTTTTCCCCCCAGTCGATGGCCTCCTGGCCTCCCCGTGATCCTTATTCACTGTGCCCCCCCCCCCCCGAGCAGCACCCGGCGCGCACCTGCCGAGGACTCCGCACCGGCCCCCTGGCAGCTGGACGAGGGCAGGCCGGCAGGTGCACGGCCCCCAGAGCCCACAGCCTAGCTCTACGGAGGCTTCCTGGAGACGCCGGGTCTCTACACTCCTCCAGGGTCGGGGAAGCGTCAGGAAGATCGGCAGCTGCCTCCGGCCCAGCACGGGGCGCACTCTGACCGGGCCACCGGACGCTGGCGGCTGGGGCAGGCGACACAACCCGGGCTGTGTGGCCCTTAGGAGGCTGCCGACCGGGCCCGAGCGTCCCCCAGGCCAGGACACAAGAAGGGGATCGGCCCCGACGACGCCTGGATGCGCCGATGCCCAAAATGAAGCACCTAAGACGCCCCGTCATCCCGGCCGTCCCGTGGCTACTCCCCTACATGGCGAGACGCGCTGGGCAAGAAGGGCCCCCCCCCACCCAAGAATATTCTCGGCCGCGGTAATCGAGCCTTCTGCCTTATTCAATAATTAGCTGGACTGAAACCCTTCTGCACCCATTTTCCTGTACTTCTGGCAGCAAATAGATAACCTCGGGCGACGTTTAATTAGCACTTTTTAAGAATGGTTTGCTAAATTAGTCAACTATGAAATAACCTCACCCAAATGATTAGGTTCAAATTGCATTTGAAATCCATCACCTGTTTTGACCGTAGGAACATCCCGTCACTCCAGGATGGTTAACCACAACGTGCGTCAGTCCGTTTTATTATTTTTTTTTAAGATTTTATTTATTTATTCGAGAGAGAGACACAGGCAGAGGGAGAAGCAGGCTCCCTGCAGGGAGCCCGACGTGGGACTCGATCCCGGGACTCCAGAACCGCTGAGCCACCCGGGGTCCCGGTCAGTCCGTTTTAACACGCGCGGAGCAGAGTGTCAAGCCCGCCCCGCTGGCCCGTCGCCGCGCTGCTGTTTCGAGGGCCCTGCCGGCCACTCGGGGTTGACGTTTCTATTCCCAGAAGCAGCTCTGGCTCCGTCCTTAGCCCAGTGGAGACGCTATTTCAAGATACGCCTCCTGTGACCAGGTCCGTCAGTGGCCACCCGGCGGGACGAAGGCCGGGCCCGCCGCAGGGGGGACGTGCTGGTGGCTGCGCCTACCGGCTTGACAGCTGTGCCGATGCCAGTCTCACGCCCCGACACCCAAGCCGGGCCCCCGAAGCACCTCTTACTCAGCAAGCGGGTTCTCCTAATTCTCTCAAGAAGACTCGGAATCGGGAAGTTTTACCTGCAACTCACGGGTGTGCACGGGGAGCAGCAGGAGGCGTCCACAGCTCAGCCAAGGTTAGTGGGGGCCAGAGGGCCCTCGGGGCTCCGGACCGCACGGCAGCTGCCCCCACCCTGTGCCCATCGGCTCCGGCCACCAAATCCCCGGGCACTGGCCTTGCCCCTGGGGCTGAGCAAGGGGGACACAGGCGATCTCCCTGGGGAGGGGGGCCAAGGAATCGGGGAAGGCGGCTCAGCGTGACCCGATATATTATTGTATCAATCGTCCTCAAAATCCAAGTGCCTTCCTTGTGCCCTGAATGGTTCCAGAACTCAAAGGCAAATAGGTCATACTCCTGTGGCGTGACCCCGACTTGAGGACAGTGTCTCGGGCGCCCAGCACCGCTTCAGCTGGTCTTGCCCATTCTCCGTGCTGCCTTGCTCGTGCTCCTCACGTACAGGGCAGTCACCCCGTAGAGGAAAAGGAGACTTCTTTCCTGCTCTCATTTGCTCCATGAGATCTGCTCTACGACCCGTGGGTGGCTGCTAGGAGAGGTCACATCTGGCCGGAATTGACAGGACTGTCCCCTAGCTCCAGCTGGCAGTAAGAAGCCCAGCAGTTCTAGCCTCCAAGTTGTTCTCGGGAGCTAGGTATAAAGTTCGCACAATCCCATGGCAGGAAGGACCCTAGAAGACGCTGGCTCTGGTGCCAGAGACTCACTTGACTACTGAGCAATCCCACTGGGGGCAGACAGGGCCCTACAGACGTGCCCTCAACTCCACAGACATACCATAAGCGCGGTTAGATTCGTGAAACTTTCTAATTCCCTTAAGGCCACTGAGCTATCTCAGGACATTTCCCCAGGCATCCCGACATGCAATTAACTAATGATATAGGCATTTTATTAGCTATTTGTTCAATAATGAAATGACATATTGGAGAACGTCCTCCACCAGGTGGCAGCCAAGCCTTGCTAAAACATAAAACGTGTATATCATGAACACATACACACACGTGTGGACGTACTATAGAGGTATAGATTAGACATATGCTGCAAATACTATAGACACACTGTGTGTGTGTGTGGACTATATACAGACAGTCCCATTTTTATGTTGGCTGAATAGTCAGTAAACTCTTACAACCAGATTTTCAGCTCAGTTCAAGTGCCCGCATATCGTTTGAAGAGTGTCCTGACGATGAAGGACTGAGGCGATGGGGAACTGGCACAAATGTCATCATCGGGATAGAGGGCTTAGGGACGCCCGGGTGGCTCAGCGGTTGAGCACCTGCCTTCAGCCCAGGGTATGATCCTGGAGACCCAGGATCGAGTCCCAAGTCGGGCTCCCTGCATGGAGCCTGCTCCTCCCTCTGCCTGCGTCTCTGCCTCTCTCTTTCCGTGTGTCTCATGAATAAATAAAATCTAAAAAAAAAAAAAAAAAAAAAAAAAAAACCACTTGTAAGGACAGAGGGCTTAAACAGCTGCTCTGGGGGAGCTATTGGCAGTTCAACCTGAATTGGCTTCAGGTCCCTGATAATCTTCATTTAGCCACTCACGTGGTCAGAGAGTGGAGCACGGAGCTAGTTTTAAATACAAGGCTTTTAGTTAAGTCCAGTTCAATAAACCATGCATGGCGAGTCGGCTTTCGTCAGCCAGCGTGCCGGACACTCCTCTGCAAAGGCCTGCATCCTGCCTGTGAGAAGTGCACATCTGCTGGGGACAGAATAGACTCATTCACAGCAAGGGGAATAAAGGCACCGTCCCTTCCCTCCTCAAAAGCAAATCCAGACTAGGCCTCTCCTTTATCCTTCCCCGAGGGCCTGGGGCAAACTGCGGAAACACTGACAGTAAGAAGTCGATATATTTAATCCTTCCAAAAAGCCCTGACATCAGACCAGTAGACAAACCATCCGTGGCTTCAAAGAGGGGAAGATAATAGCCTGTGGCCATATCACTTCTGAGGCTGCCAATTGCTCTCAGAAAGAAAACACATTCATTCATTCATTCATTTATTTATTGAATTTAGTGGTTCTTTCCTTCCCCTGTTACCTCTTTTAACTAAAACTGGCCTGCCCAGCTCCCATCTCCCCGAGTTTTCTCCAGCAATATTGTGGTATGTGTGAGACTGTGTGCGGTTTGGGGGGAATGGGGCACGGGGCTTAATACTCCCACCCTTAATGGAACACGGACATAGATGTCGCCCAGAGACAGCTGGTCCAGACACAGGGAAACAGGACTACGTAGGAACCGAGTGGTGTGAAGCATCCGCTCAACACACATAGTCTCTCTAGTGGGAAGAAACATTTAAAATAGGAAATGGTAAAAAAAATAAATAAATAAAATAAAATAATTTAAAAAATAAAATAGGAATTGGTGAATAACTGAGCAGCACAGCACTGCTTCTTCCTCCACACTCATGCTGTCATCCACCACATTCTTTCCCGGTGTATCTAAATAGGATCTCCAGTCCTTCCCCCTCCACAATACTTGTAGCAACCCCTTCTAATCAGGCAAAGTTAACACAACAGTTGAAAACTATTTCCCAAATCCCACCTGGAGACAACACCTAGAAAACAAGACTCTTGATTCCAGAACTTTCCGATATGGTAGCCACGTATGTGTATCAAGCACCTGAAATATGGTTAGTATGGCTGAGGGACTAAATCTTGATGCTTATTTTAATAATTAAAATTTCATTGACATAGCCACATACAGTGGGTGGCCACTGGATTGGACAGTATAGTTCTAGAACATTTCCATCCACACAGAAAGTTGCACCGGATGGCACCAGTCTAGTCCATAGCAATATCAAAAAGCTTTAAGGATTCACAGAACTCACACCAGAACTTTGTTCATCTTAGCATGGCCTTACAGGAATTTTACAAGTTCTTTACAGATTCCTTTCTTTATTTGTAATAGGGGAGGATAATACTTGAATCAAATTAAATCTGATTCAGGGCTTGTACCTGCCCTGAAGCTGAGAAAGTCTAACTCAGCTATGTTTGGGGCACAAGAAGCTTTGGTACGGTTCAGGGCTGAGATGCTAACTGTCCACACCCACATCATCCATTCAAAGATGGGCAGTGCCACTCCAGGAGGCCTGGGCCTAGAGATCCTTCATGGAACAAGGAGGCCAAGCTCGCAGAGTTTATCTCCCACCCCCCACCCCAGCATCCACACACCACCACCCAACAGAGCTTCATTAACCAACTGAAAGTCGTGTCAATGAGGCGTGGCTCCTCACCATTCACAGATTACAAACACATGTGTGCATACACGCACGCACGCGCGCACACAGACACACATACACAATGAAGGGTGGAGGAACTTACTCATTACAAGTCAGCTACCCCCTGGTTTTGGCTAGTTTGGCCTCTCCACGGCCCTTAATTAAGCTTTCTCCTCCTGTTACCAGATTTCAGTAATTTGAGAAGAAATAATTCCTTTCAACTCTGCTTTAGAGGCAGACCCTCCACCCTACGCCTGGTCTTGAATCTGCATCTCTGTTTGCTGTGTAGAGGCAGTGTTGGTGTGGGGATGGGGAAGTTGGAATTGTCCACAAATCAAAAATACTTCCATTCTTTCAGATTTGTTTTCAGCAGTGACACTAAAATACAGATTAATAGGCTTAATAAAGTATCCTTCCCGGGCAGCCCCGGGTGGCTCAACGGTTTAGCGCCGCCTTCAGCCCAGGCTGTGATCCTGGAGTCCCGGGATCGGGTCCCATGTCGGGCTCCCTGCATGGAGCCTGCTTCTCCCTCTGCCTGTGTCTCTGCCTCTCTCTCTCTCTCTCTCTCATGAATAAATACATAAAATCTTAAAAAAAAAATAAACTATCCTTCCCGATTTATCAGGGATGGCTGGTTTCTAAATAGCAAGGGTACTCACCACGACCAAGCAAGCGACAGCACTACCAATACAACTGATGATACATGTTGCCACTATAACCCCCCTGGTCAGTGCAAAGCCAATAGCTTTAGGACCAAACTGCATCTGGACGTGCCTGGGTCTGTTCCCTTGGGCTTTACCCCCATGGAAATGGTACCCTCTGGAAGATGTTCAATACGAACAACAAAAATAATATGCCGTCTGACGGTTCCTTCCAAATTCAGGCAGGACATCTTACCGCTGACAAGGCAGGGAAGACAATTTTCAAGTGACTTCTCCATTTAGGATGCTCCACCGTTTGTGCGAGGCAGCCTGTTCTCCTGCCCTGTGTCCAGAAGACGAGCACCGACTCTTCCATGGTGTCAGCACCGGCAGGCTCCACAGGGCTCCAGGAACACCAAAGCCAGCTGCTTCCAAGAGGAACTGTGACTAAGCTCTGCCTCACCCCACGGACTTCCTCACGTTACGGGCACAGAGGTCTACTTCATCACCAAAGGCTGTTAGGGGCAGAGCTTGCATTACTCATCTTTGTTCTCCTTTCTCCTTCTCCAGTGCTTGGCCCCGCCTTATTTCCTCTCCTCTCACCACATATTCTTGGAACTCACTCCTTGGGCAAGTCCACATCATTTCATTTGCTCCTTTTATTTTGGAGAGGGAAACCTCCCTGATGCCCCCAGACCTTTTTACTGACACTGGCAAGAACTGGTTTTCGTGGGTCGTGCCCTAGAGCCCTGCCTGATGTTGGCAGGGACCACAGTAGGCCTTCAGTGCTTTGCAGAGCATCTAAGGCAGAGTCGGCATCAATTCACAAGAAGGAGGAATGAGTACTGAATCCTGTACGCAGCAGCAACTGGACCAATGCCCACGTGTCAGCGGAGAAGACCTCTAGGATCAGACTTCTTTTTTTTCTTTGCTACACTAGAAGGATGGAATGCAAACATATCCCCTCACTTTCCGAGCCCTGGTCTGCCCTGTTCTCAAGAAAAGGTAAACGAAGTTTTGATTGCTAATAATTCAGTCTGGGGACAGGTTTGAGGGGAAAAGCAGAGTGGACTGGAGCAGCAGACAACAGGAAGGAGCCTGGTGTGGGACAGAAAGAGCAGTCCTGTGCTGGGGGCACGGGCTGTGTCGGGGGGAAGCGGCGAGACCCCGGGGAGGAGGACAGTGTGCTACTGCTACAGAGGCAGCAGGAAGGCTTCCTTGGCCAAAGATTCCTTTCTCCCCCCGGGAGAGCTCTCGGGCCTATGGAGGAATGCGTAGACAAGGACAAGAGTTTCTTGGTGATGACACATGTGAACTGATGACAGGAAACCAGGTGGGCTGTCCTGTACAAGACCCAGAACCTCTCAAAGCCCTTGCTAGGACTTTCTCGGTAACCTACAGAGATGGGTATTTAGCAGCAAAATCAGAATGGCTTGGAGAGCTTAAAGGTGGCACTCCTCACATATATGAGTGTGTCATCATAGATGCCAACATGCCACAGTTAGTAAATAAGCAGGTAGCCCTCGGTGTAGGTTCTATACTCATTCAGCTTTTGCATGAGCTGTTGGTCACACTGCTAACCTCTTGATCTAATCGGGAAGCGCGAGAGCTGAGATACCGTGTGGCTCTTAACAAGTTGCATCAGACAACGCTACTCCTTGCTCAAGGTCAGGGACAGAGCTCACGTATGCTTCTCTTCTGATGGTTAGCATTCTTTAAAGTCTAAGGTCAAATTTATGGCGTAGAATTGTCCCAGAACAAATGATGCTTTTTCGCCACTCTGCCTCTAATGATTTATTACTACAACCGTCTTCTAACTCGGAGGTCAAAGAATCAAGGAAATTGAGATCTCCCTCTGCAACTTTTAAATTAAAATCTATAAAGAAAATTTCAAGGTGAGAAGAGACAGAAAGCCATAGCAATATATAAAGCACAAGAGAAAGGAAAATTGTATAATACTCTTAATAATAATAATAATAATAAAAAAACTGTCAGCAGAGAAGGAGGCAGCCTCCTTATTCTAACCCCTTGCTTACTGGAGACTGATCCTTCCAGGGTAGTGAATAATGGCAGGATCCTCAGAACAATTTTATACGGATAGCTTCGTGGTATGAAGCAAACTTTTAAACACACAATTAAGCTTGAAAAGAAAGATGTCTAAAGAATACCATAAGGGCTTGGTCATCATCTGCCCAAACAAAGGAGTAAATATTCACGGCAGGTCACGCTCAGCGTGCAGTTTGCAGGACACTCCTCAAGCAGAGCCAGAAGGTCATTCTGATAACTAATGTGACTTGTGGCATGTACCTTAGTGAAGGCCTGTTGGGCTGCGGACACGGAAGCCCCAGCAGAGTTCACTGTTGACTATTATCAGGATTCAGGACAGTTTTGCATCACACACCTGTGGTTTACAGGGCACTCTCATGCCAACCGGGCAGCACCTGTGCTTTTCCAGGCATCTCATGCTGTATCACCCAGAGCAGGACGCAGAACCCAACTTCTGGAAGTACGGCCAAATCTCAAGGGAGTGAATGCCGAACGCAGTTTCCCTCTACCCCCCTGATGCTATCAACACAGGTACCTATGAGAAGTTCTATGATAGCGATGGTGGGACAGAGAGATAAAAAAAAAAAAAAAAAAAAAAAGCCAATAATGGAGAAAGACAGCTTGAAACAGTGCAACAGTGAAAGCATATTGTTTTGAACAAAAGAAAGGGAAAATTTGGCAGATATGACAAAGAAAAGAGTTGGTAAGAGTTTGTAACAGATGAGAACCCTGTTTCTCAAAGAGAACAGCCATTACTAGTATCAAAATAATTAAATGTACCATCTGCTAAAACTTGAAGATCCCTGGACCCTACTCCAGAGGCAAAACATCAGAATTGTGGAGGTGGAGTGAATCGAGGGTGCATTTTAGCTCGTTTCCCAAGGGATCCTTGAAACAAAGAGATAGTGTGAGAAGGGGAAGGAAGATGACGGGCCCAGCCTATGTCAGCTTGGAGGGCCATGGAGCATCCAAGAGGAAGGCTCTGAATGCAACTGAAAAGACAGGACACCAAAGGGGAGACAGGACAGAACCAGAGTCATGGATCTGGGATGAATCTGAGTCTCCTGGTAAAACACAGGCAGGCAATGATACTTGAAAAGGGACTTTATATACAGTCATATTCAGCCACCAAATAACTGCCTATTTCGGAAGAAATATCTTACTTGTAGATATTGGTACAAGCAGGGCCTCATTTCTCCACATGGGAGCCCAGAAGCCCGTTAACTGCCAGCCCCGACCCTCTAGTGGCAGGAGTGTAAGGATGCAAGACCAGGTCAATTAGATGCTTCTGCTCAGGACTTTGAGTCCTAGAGGAGTAACTCAAAGACACAGAAAGAGTTACGAAATGATTCAGAGCAATGGCCTCCCAAGTGTCAAAACACCCATGGAGATGCCAAATCCAGATTCTTCTTCAAGGGGTGGGAACTTAACTCCTGCAAAGCCATTTTCCAAGTAAGACTTTTCAGTCTCTCCCTCCCCCACCCCGAATCTATGAGCTATCCAAATATTTTTCAATAAGTTCATGTTTTGCCTACATTTTTGAGATTTGGAACACTAGAGGTCAAAAATAAACCCATGACAAACTTCTCCAGCTACTGGAGAGAAAGAAATACAGCCAGGAGACGGAGAAAGTACGCTCAGAAAGCAGAGGGTCAAAGAACTGCTTGAGATAAGGATTCAGGAGAACATAATTCTGGAGAAATTAAGAGTCTGCTGAAGAGAGAGAAGAAAATGATGTGGGAAGGTTGGCCATTTCCCTCTCTGCCTCTCAGACTGCTTTGATAGTATTCCTACTTTAAGAACCAGCTCGAAAAAAAAAATAAAAAAAAATAAAAAAAATAAATAAGAACCAGCTCGTTATAATGATTGTCCCCCTAGCAGACTCTGGTGCCACCAGAGTAAGAACCTTGGCCTATTCCCTGCATCCACAGGGCATCCCCCAGTGCTGTCCACAGCGGGCACCCCAGAAATATGAGGGAGGTGGAAGAAAGGAAAGACTGAACCTTGGAGAATTTAGAATACGTGGAATCCTAGTACCCGTGGTCCTCCTGCGACACAAAGCCAGCCCCCTTGTGGTCCCTCCTCCTCCCTGGCCGGAACTCCCACCTCAGCCTCTCCCCAGCTGGGTGGTTTCCCTGCTGGCTCCTTTCAAAGGCACCCCCTCCTTGCCTTTCTCCTCCCTACCAGAATCTTCACTGTCCCTTACCCTTTTAAGAAAGGCAGGAAAGGTCTCTGATTTCAAGCAGCTTTCTTTGGCTCTCTGTCCTGCAAAAATTCCAGACTCCAGGGAAGGAGAAGGGCTTACTCACGTGTCTGATGTGTGAAAGAGGAAAAAGTATGATGAACAAAACACAGATTACTATCCCCAAAAGTGATCTTCCAACATCTCTTTCCTACCTACTTCCACGAGAATCTGAGCGCCACTGAGAACCCAGGGTCGTCTTCATTTGTGCCGGTGTGCAACCTCAACATCAGGCTTCGTCCAGAGAATGTGCTAAATACACGTAACAATTACACGCGCTCCAGCGGAAGAGAAGATATTGATGGAGACAAAGGGGTTATTAGGGATCCAAATAGGTGGGCAGAATTCTAGGGGAAAATAGAAGAATCAGATGAGCTACACCGTGGGAGAGATTATATCTGGAACTATGAGACTCCTCTCAGACAGCAGGGAGAGGCCAGAGGGTACAAGGAAGGCCGCCTCTTTCTGGTGAGAAGAGTGAACGCACAAAACTTCATTGTTAACAAAACGTGTCTGTTACCTGTCACCTGTTCCCATTCCACCATGTGGGCTAGTTATTGGGGCAGCAGATAACCTGTCCTCTTTCTTCTGAGATCTCCAGGTCACAGCCTGACAGACTGACTACAGTACAGCACCCAGCGATCCTGGAGTTGGCGCCCAAAGCCATGATCCTACAGAACTTTGAGACTGTCTCTAGAAATTGGGAAGAAGGAAGCAGATAGAGACCTGGTGACCAGAAGAGCAGGCTACATGAGACCTGACAGTGCTCCCATAAAGAGGCCATTCCCCACCCCACCCCCACTTCCCACTGCCCTTGTAATTCATGGGGGTCAGACACTTGCACAGGACAACATGGGGCACAAAGGTTGGGGTGAGGGAGCTGAAAAGTCCTCACTTCCACTGGCAGGTCTGAGGAACAGGATGCGCTTCCCAGGTTATGGGACAACGAGGGGGTACCTTCCTTCCCCGAGCATGTGGAGCAGAATGCCCAATGCACTGACCAGTGCTGGACATGTAGTAGGAGCGACAACTAAACCTTCTTATTTCTAAGCCCTGGGATTCCCAGGTCTTTATTTTTTATTGTTATTTTGCAGCATAAGCGATCCTATCCTGACCTGTCCCACCCACTCTGCGATCCTCCCACCACCACCACCATGCCCCAGTAAGGTCTGTACTGTACACATCTTCCGGGGATGGCCCTTTCTGTATAAACACTCTTCATTCGTCTCCAACCTGCCTAAAGAAGTTGCAAAACAACACTGCAGTCATTCTAAGTCACTATCTACCACGCACTTGTCACTCCTCTAGAAAAATTCTCCCAGTGGCTTGAGGGAGAAATTTAAGCTACATTTGGCAAGAGAACGTTGGGGAAAATTCATAGAGCCCCTCAGGTTTTAGGACCAGGGATCCAGAAGACTCACCTTTTCAAATGTATAAACTTTCTTCGGATAAACAAGGTGCCCAGTTCACCCCTGTTGAATAGGAATTTGGGTATTTGTAAGTGTATAATCCCACTAATCCTTTGGTCTCCTAGAATCCCCACACCTCGACCATTTTCTCCCATGACCAGAAAGGCCAGTCTCGCTCCGTGGGTGTCAAATCTCCCAAGTGTTCTGGGCCCTGTCACACCAGGTCTTTGCGGTTTGAATAATTAGGATTTGCTATAAGTCATATAGAGCCCTATATTTGAGATGGGAGATTAAAATGGGACATACTCATTGGTTCTGGGCATCTCAGACACTGGTTCTCTGATGTCCCGAAATCTAAAATTCCTTTAGAGTTGCATTTGACTATTTGCTTTTCCCCAAAGCAGCTCGGTTTTCCAATGCTAAGCATTTAGAATCTAAGAATGCTGAAGTTATATCGACTTTGTGAATGAAGAATGTGAATAAAGGTCATCTTTGGATGTGCAAATATTATTTTAAGTATTGAGAGAAGGGAGAAATGAAAGGGGTCATCTGTGGAAAAGGGGGTCAGGCATGCGAGGGCCGTGCTCAGGAGGCAAGGGGCCCAGCAGGGTGTGGAGGGACAGCTGACGTATTCAGATACATGGGGGCACATGGGTGGGCGTTCACAGGGGAGGACAGCTAGTTCTCCACTGTTCACCCCATGAGGAGCAGGAAGGCCACTGCGGGAGGCAGTTTCTATAGACTGTTTCATTGGATCTTCCCAGTAACCGAGAGGAGACTGATATTGTTATCTAGGTTTTACACCAAAAAACCTGAGACTTGGATGAATTTATAAAGCTAAATTGCAAAGCAAAACCAAGGCTTCTCTACTCCATAGCCAAGTTCTTTCCTTTGCCATTTGATAAATTCTACCTGTTGAGAGTCCCAGACTTGTAACCTCATTCCCTTCCGTCTACCAGTAGGGAGCCCATGTTGTAGCCTTACCCCAAGCTAAATCAGATGTATCCCCTCAATATTCTACATGGGATAAATCACAGTTATCACACCTATCATGCTTAGGAGAAGTCAAAAGTGAATGCTGAGTTTCACCAAAACTGTTTTCAACCAGGTGAAGTTGTTAAACAACCACAAGCTTTCAGCAAACCACTATGCTAAGATAATAAAAGATGCAATTGTGAGTGATCTCAAATGTCAGACTTCATGGGGACTGAACTATATAGACTCTTTTCTGACCAATGAACTTGCTTAAGCCAATATAGACTTAGAGACTCATCCCATTCCATTCAGAAAGGAAGATTTCAATCATTACTTAGCATAACCACCTTGATACCCCTATTCCAGCGGATAAAGCCCCATAACCCCTACTTTCACACTCCATCCCTATTAACTACTTAGTGAATTTCTTCAGTAGTGGACCTTCCCTTGCCTGGCAAGCAAAATAATAAACTCATGTTTTAGGTTCTTTTTCTCTTTTATAGTCTGGTAGGCTTTGTTTTATTTGGTGACACATATTATTACCTTTCTCCATCCTGATTATGGAGAAAGGCATCCAAAATGTCTGCCCTTTCCTAAATTGTCGGCTTTCAAGAACAGTCAAGAATTTTGAATCTCTGGTATACGTATCCAAGGTAATTCGGGGAATATGTGAGTCATACATCTCTAAGATACTGACCTTCCATCAAGCCAGAAGTATCCTGATTCCAGTGATCTCTTAGAGTTGAAGCTGATGCTCTGAAAGTGATTGTATTATATTAACTCCAGGGAACTCCTAAGGAAAACTTATTCCTGCACTTCTCACAGAAATCACTCACAGAACTCCACCATCTGTGTGTGTGGGGGGGGGAGAGAGAGGGAGAGAAGGAGAGAGAGGGAGAGAGAAGGAGAGGGAGAGAGGGGGAGAGACAGAGAGAGAGGGGGAGAGAGAGGGAGAGGAAGAGAGGGAGAGAGAGGGAGAGGAAGAGAGGGAGAGGGGGGAGAGGGAGAGAGAGGGGGAAAGAGGGAGAGGAAGGGGGGGGAGAGAGGGGGGGAAGAGGAGGGGGAGAGGGAGAGATTGGCTATGAATTATTTTAATGGTATAATAATACTCTAGAAGGGTACCAGCACCTGCTCAGCATCCTCACTGATAAACATAATTTGGAACACCTGCTAGCCAGCGGCAGCTATTTCAGCCCAAGTTTTATGTAGTTTGTTTTAGTTATCATTCCCAAGTTTCTCAAATAAGCAAGCCAATAACTATCTTCAGAAACCAAGATTATACACTGTGACAAGATGTTCATTTGCCAAGTAAACATTTGCCAAGAACCCACTATGAGTAAGGTACTGGGCTAGATTGAGAAATGAAAATCTGCACAAGATGTAGAGGTTATTACCCTCCAGGGGTTTAAAAGACTTCAGTCAGGTGTAAAAAGCAAGATAAGAATCTCTGTAAGAGTGTTCTAGGTGCCTAATAGAGTCATATTCTGAGTGGTGTAGGAACACAGCAGTAGCAACTAATAGCGACTAGTGGAGGAGTTTACCAGAAAAACTGACAATCAGATTAGGTCTTACAGAACAGCAGGATTTGGTCAGGGGTGGGGGATACACTGGAAGAAGGTCTTCCTAGGCAGAGACAAGAGCATGTCCAATGCACTGAAAATGAAGAAATTTGGATATGATGAAGATCTCACAGACTTTAAAATTAAGTGGGCGAAAACAGTGATGGAGGTTGTCATGAAGTCAGCTTGTAAAGATCTGATTATGCTAAAGTAAGGAGTTTGAAAGTCACAGTGCAGGCAGTCGAGAGCTAAATGAAACTTAAAAAGTAGTTTCTATGTGCTTCCACTTCTAGTCAATAGGGAGTAACAGATATCAGATTTATCATCATCTAAAACAACCAAAAACCATACAAAATATATGCAACAATGATTTTCAGACATTGGACAACATCCAATGCAGGGCAGTCATTCCTGAGAAGAAAAAGAAACAAATGAGCAGAAACTTACAATTATCCCAGCATACTGTCTGGATGAAAAAATCTCACAATTTGAGGATACTACAAATGCACCAAGCCAAGAAGCTATAGGAACCCCGAGTACAAGATCCATAAATAAAACTACAGTAAAAAATAACAACTATAGGAGCACCTGGGTGGCTAAATTGGTTAAGCATCTGCCTTTGGTTCAGTTCATGATCCCAGGGTCCTGGGCTCGAGCCCCAAGTCAAGCACCCTGCTCAACAGGGAGCCTCCTTCTCCCTCTCCCTCTGCCCCTCCCCACTGCTTGTACACACACACACACACACTCTCTCTCTCAAATGAATAAATAAAAATAAGAAATAACAATAATAGGAAATAATAATACCAGAGAAATATAAAAGATTATAAAAGAATACTATGAAAAATTATATGCCTACAAGTTAGACAACCTAGATGAATAAATTCCTAGAAACATATAAGCTTCCAGTTCAGAAAATTTGAACAGACTATCAATTAAGTTGAGTCAGTAATCAAAAAAAGAACTGGCAATAAATAAAGTCCAGAACCAGATGACTTCACAGGTGAATTCTACGAAACATTTAAAGAAGAGTTAATACCCATTCTTCTCAAACTATTCCAAAAAGTTGAAAAGGAAAGCTTCCAGATTTATTCTATGAGATCAACATTACTCTGATACAAAAAAAAAGAAAAGAAAAAAAAGAAAGAAAGAAAAAAAGGAAAAAAGAAAAGAAAACCACAGGCCAATATCTTTGATGAACATAGATGTGAAACACCTCAACAAAATATTCACAGAATCCAACAATACATTTTAAAAAATCATTCACCATGATCAAGTGGGATTTATTCCTGGGACACAAGGGTGGTTTATTATTCACAGATCAAGCAAGGTGCCACATCACACTAACAAGAGAAAGGGCAAAAAAATCACATGATCATCTCAATAGATGCAGAAAAAGCATTTGACAAAGTTCACCATTCCTTCATGACAAAAATTCTCAACAGAGTTAGAGGGAACATACCTCAATATGATAAAGACCATATATAAAAAAACACAGGTAACATCATACTCAGTGGTGAAAACTCAGAGCTTTTCCTCTAAGATCAGGAAAAAGACAAAGATGTCCTCTCTCACCACTTTTTTTCTACATAGTACTGGGAGTCCTAACCACAGAAATCAGACAATAAAAAGAAATAAAAGGCATCCAAATTGGTAAGGAAGAAGCAAAATTCTACTGAATAGGAGAAGCTATTTGCAAATGATAGGTCTGATAACTGATTAATATCTAAAATATATAGAGAATGTATATAAGTCAATACCAAAAATTAAAAATTAAAAAGTGGGCAGAGGGCATGAACAAACATTTCTCCCAAGACAGCATACAGATGGCCAACAGACACATGAAAAGACACCCAACATCACTCATCATCAGGAAAATGCAAATTAAAATCACAATGAGATATTATCTCACACGTGTCAGAATGGCTAAAATAAAAAACACAAGAAATAACAAACGGTGGTGAGGATGTGGAGGAAAAGGAACCCTCACGCACTACTGGTGGGAATGCAAGTTGGCAAAGCCACTGTGGAAAATAGTATGGAGGTTCCTCCTCAAAAAACAAAAAAACAATTACCATATTAACCAGTAATTCCACTATCAAGTACTTACCCACATATGAAAACATAATTCAAAAAGATATATGCACCCTTCTGTTTGCTGAAGCATTTACATTAGCCAAGACATGGAAGAAACTTAAGTGTCTAATGATAGATGAATGGATGAAGATGATGTGATACACACACACACACACACACTGAAATATTACTGAGCCATAAAAGATAGTAAGATCTTGTCATATGTAACAACATGGATGGGCCTAGAGGGTAAAATGCTAAAGTGAAATAAGTCAGACAGAGAAAGACAAATATAATATGATTTCACTTACATGTGGAAGGAACAAAGGAAAAACAGAAAAACAAAAAGACTCTTAAGTACGAAAACAAACTGGTGCTTGCCAGTTCTTTTCCATGTAACAGATGAGAGATGAATGAGAGAGGAGTGAAAGAGACAAAGGGCATCAAGAGTACACATCTTGGGGGAGGGGGGTGCGCCTGGGTGACTCAGTCAGTAAAGTGTCTTCCTTTGGCTTGGTTAATGATCCTGGAGTCCCAGGATTGAACCTCACATCGGGCTCCCTGCTCAGGAGGGAGTTTGCTTCTCCCTCTGCCCCTCATCCCACTTGTGCTTTTTCTCTAATAAATAAATATTTTTTTAAAAAAGAGTACACATCTTGGTGAATACTAATATACAGAATTGCTGAATCATTATATTGCACACATAAATCTATTATAACAGTGTCAGTTAATTATATTTCAATTTTTAAAAAGGAAAAAAAGGGGAACGCTGGGTGGCTCAGCAGTTTGATGCCTGCCTTTGGCCCAGGGTGCGATCATGGAGTCCTGGGATCGAGTCCCATGTCGGGCTCCCAGCATGGAGCCTGCTTCTCCCTCCTCCTGTGTCTCTGCCTTTTTCTCTCTGTGTCTATCATAAATAAAAATAGATAAATAAATCTTAAAAAAAGGAAAAAAGACACTAAGGTACACTGTAATCAAGCTATTTAAAACCAGTGATCAAGCGAAAATCTTAAGATCAACTGTAGTCAAAAAAGTGACATGTGCATAAGAACAAAGCTATGACTTCTGGCAGACTTCTCTTCAGGAACAATGCAAGACAGAAGATAGTAGTCCAACATCTTTGAAGTACTAAAAGAAAGAAAAAACTGTCAGCCTAGAATTCTATACCCAGTTTTCAAAAATGAAGGCAAAATTAAGACCACTCAGCATATAAACACTGATAAGTTCATTACCAGATTTTATCACAAGAATTGTTGAAGGGATTTCTTCAATATGGAAAATAATACCAGATGGAAATCTAGATTTCTAAAGCAATGAACATTTACAAATGACAAATCTGTAAGTAAATATGAAATACTATTTTTTCTTATTTTAAAAGAATAACTGCCCAAAGCAAAAATAATGCAATGTATTATGGGGTATATATCATATGTAGAAGGAAAATATGTGACAGCAATAGCACAAAGGAGAAGGGGAGGCATAGAAGCACACTATTGTAAGGTTCTTATATTTCACTGAAGTGATATAATGTCATTTGAAGTCACACTGTTATAAGTTAAACATGTATCCTATAAGTCCCAAAGCAACCACTAAAAAAGTCAATGAAAATTTAAAAATTAATATTACTACTAATAAGCCAACATGAGATAAAATTGGATCATAAAATACTTATTTGAAAATAAGACATAAAAAGAGGAAAAGAGAAACCAAGAACAAATATGATGAATAGAAAACAAAAAGCAAGAGGATAGATTTAAACCCAACCATAGCAATGATCAGATTATATGTAAATTGTCTAAATATCTTAAACAAAAGGCAGAGATCGTCAGATGGCATTTAAAAAGCAAATTCTTTTGCATATATATATATATATATATATATGCGCAAACCTATATGCCACCTAAAAGAAACCTACTTTATTTTTAAAATTTCTTTTAAAGGACAAACATTGGGAGGGGAGGGGCAAGTTGGCAGAAGAGTAGGGTCCCCAAGTCACCTGTCCCCACCAAATTACCTAGAAAACCTTCAAATTTTCCTGAAAATCTATGAATTCGGCCTGAGAATTAAAGAGAGACCAGCTGGAACGCTACAGTGAGAAGAGTTCGGCTTCCAAGGTAGGAAGACGGGGAAACAGAAATAAAGACACAAAAGGCCTCCAAGGGGGAGGGGCCCGCGAGGAGCCGGGCTGAGGCCGGGGCGAGTGTACCCCAGGACAGGAGAGCCCCGTCCCGGAGGACGCAGGAGCTGCACCGACCTTCCCGGGCAGGAAAGGGGCTCGCGGGGAGGTGGAGCAGGACCCAGGAGGGCGGGGATGCCCTGGGGCTCCCGGGGACACTGACAGGCACCTGCGCCCCGGGAGAGGGCGCCGAGCTCCCTAAGGGCTGCAGCGCGCACGGCGGGACCCGGAGCAGCTCGGGGGGCTCGGGCGGCTCCGCGGAGGGGGCTGCGGGGCGGGGGCAGCTCGGAGGGGCTCGGGGGCGGCTCCGCGGAGGGGGCTGCGGGGCGGGAGCGCGAATCCAACAGCGCAGGCCCCGGAGCACACGGCGCCAGGACACAGCCCAGGATCCAGCCTCCCCCGGGACAGGCAGAGGCCCGGAGGGCCCAGGACAGCAAGGACGCTCCTGCCCCAGGTGAGCAGATCAGCGGCCCCGCCCGGAGCCTCCAGGCCCTGCAGACGGAGAGCTCAGTAGTTACTGCGGGGGCTGACTCCAGGGCTACAGAGCTGCCCACCCCCCCCCCCACTGCGGTTGTCTCTCCGGGGCCTCACGGGGTAAACGACCCCCACTGAGCCCTGCACCAGGCGGGGGGCAGAGCAGCTCCCCCAAGTGCTAACACCTGGAAATCAGCACAACAGGCCCCTCCCCAAGAAGACCAGCGAGACCGACAAGTTCCAGGGGAAGCCAAGGGACTTAAAGTACACAGAATCAGAAGATACTCCCCCGTGGTTTTTTTTTTTTTTTTCTTTTTGATTTGTTTCCTTCCCCCACCCCTTTTTTTCTTTCTTTCTCTTTCTTTTTTTCTTCTTTTTTCCTTTTTTTCTTCCTTTTTTCTTTTTTCTTTTTCTCTTTTCTTTCCTTTTTTTCTCTTTCTCCTTTTCCCAATACAACTTGTTTTTGGCCACTCTGCACTGAGCAAAATGACTAGAAGGAAAACCTCACCTCAAAAGAAAGAATCAGAAACAGTCCTCTCTCCCACAGAGTTACAAAATCTGGATTACAATTCAATGTCAGAAAGCCAATTCAGAAGCACTATTATACAGCTACTGGTGGCTCTAGAAAAAAGCATAAAGGACTCAAGAGACTTCATGACTGCAGAATTTAGATCCAATCAGGAAGAAATTAAAAATCAATTGAATGAGATGCAATCCAAACTAGAAGTCCTAACGATGAGGGTTAACGAGGTGGAAGAACGAGTGAGTGACATAGAAGACAAGTTGATGGCAAAGAGGGAGACTGAGGAAAAAAGAGACAAACAATCAAAAGACCATGAAGATAGAATAAGGGAAATAAACGACAGCCTGAGGAAGAAAAACCTACGTTTAATTGGTGTTCCCGAGGGTGCCGAAAGGGACAGAGGGCCAGAATATGTATTTGAACAAATTCTAGCTGAAAACTTTCCTAATCTGGGAAGGGAAACAGGCATTCAGATCCAGGAAATAGAGAGATCCCCCCCTAAAATCAATAAAAACCGTTCAACACCTCGACATTTAATAGTGAAGCTTGCAAATTCCAAAGATAAAGAGAAGATCCTTAAAGCAGCAAGAGACAAGAAATCCCTGACTTTTATGGGGAGGAGTATTAGAGTAACAGCAGACCTCTCCACAGAGACCTGGCAGGCCGGAAAGGGCCGGCAGGATATAATCAGGGTCCTAAATGAGAAGAACATGCAACCAAGAATACTTTATCCAGCAAGGCTCTCATTCAAAATGGAAGGAGAGATAAAGAGCTTCCAAGACAGGCAGGAACTGAAAGAATATGTGACCTCCAAACCAGCTCTGCAAGAAATTTTAAGGGGGACTCTTAAAATTCCCCTTTAAGAAGAAGTTCAGTGGAACAATCCACAAAAACAAGGACTGAATAGATATCATGATGACACTAAACTCATCTCTCTCAATAGTAACCCTGAACGTGAACGAGCTTAATGACCCCATCAAAAGGCGCAGGGTTTCAGACTGGATAAAAAAGCAGGACCCATCTATTTGCTGTCTACAAGAGACTCATTTTAAACAGAAGGACACCAACAGCCTGAAAATAAAAGGTTGGAGAACCATTTATCATTCAAATGGTCCTCAAAAGAAAGCAGGGGTAGCCATCCTCATATCAGATAAACTAAAATATACCCCGAAGATTGTAGTGAGAGATGAAGAGGGACACGATCTCATACTTAAAGGATCTATCCAACAAGAGGACTTAACAATCCTCAATATATATGCCCCGAATGTGGGAGCTGCCAAATATATAAATCAATTAATAACCAAAGTGAAGAAATACTTAGATAATAATACACTTATACTTGGTGACTTCAATCTAGCTCTTTCTACCCTCGATAGGTCTTCTAAGCACAACATCTCCAAAGAAACGAGAGCTTTAAATGATACACTAGACCAGATGGATTTCACAGATATCTACAGAACTTTACATCCAAACTCAACTGAATACACATTCTTCTTAAGTGCACATGGAACTTTCTCCAGAATAGACCACATACTGGGTCACAAATCGGGTCTGAACCGATACCAAAAGATTGGGATCGTCCCCTGCATATTGTCAGACCATAATGCCTTGAAATTAGAACTAAATCACAACAAGAAGTTTGGAAGGACCTCAAACACGTGGAGGTTAAGGACCATCCTGCTAAAAGATGAAATGGTCAACCAGGAAATTAAGGAAGAATTAAAAAGATTCATGGAAACTAATGAGAATGAAGATACAACCGTTCAAAATCTTTGGGATGCAGCAAAAGCAGTCCTGAGGGGGAAATACATCGCAATACAAGCATCCATTCAAAAACTGGAAAGAACTCAAATACAAAAGCTAACCTTACACATAAAGGACCTAGAGACAAAACAGCAAATAGATCCTACACCCAGGAGAAGAGAGTTAATAAAGATTCGAGCAGAACTCAACGAAATCGAGACCAGAAGAACTGTGGAACAGATCAACAGAACCAGGAGTTGGTTCTTTGAAAGAATTGATAAGATAGATAAACCATTAGCCAGACTTATTAAAAAGAAGAGAGAGAAGACTCAAATTAATAAAATCATGAATGAGAAAGGAGAGATCACTACCAACACCAAGGAAATACAAACGATTTTAAAAACATATTATGAACAGTTATATGCCAATAAATTAGGCAATCTAGAAGAAATGGATGCATTCCTGGAAAGGCACAAACTACCAAAACTGGAACAGGAAGAAATAGAAAACCTGAACAGGCCAATAACCAGGGAGGAAATTGAAGCAGTCATCAAAAACCTCCCAAGACACAAGAGTCCAGGGCCAGATGGCTTCCCAGGGGAATTCTATCAAACGTTTAAAGAAGAAACCATACCTATTCTCCTAAAGCTGTTTGGAAAGATAGAAAGAGATGGAGTACTTCCAAATTCGTTCTATGAGGCCAGCATCACCTTAATTCCAAAACCAGACAAAGACCCCCCCAAAAAGGAGAATTATAGACCACTATCCCTGATGAACATGGATGCAAAAATTCTCAACAAGATACTGGCCAATAGGATCCAACAGTATATTAAGAAAATTATTCACCATGACCAAGTAGGATTTATCCCTGGGACACAAAGCTGGTTCAACACTCATAAAACAATCAATGTGATTCATCATATCAGCAAGAGAAAAACCAAGAACCATATGATCCTCTCATTAGATGCAGAGAAAGCATTTGACAAAATACAGCATCCATTTCTGATCAAAACTCTTCAAAGTGTAGGGATAGAGGGAACATTCCTCAACATCTTTAAAGCCATCTATGAAAAACCCACAGCAAATATCATTCTCAATGGGGAAGCACTGGGAGCCTTTCCCCTAAGATCAGGAACAAGACAGGGATGTCCACTCTCACCACTGCTATTCAACATAGTACTGGAAGTCCTAGCCTTAGCAATCAGACAACAAAAAGACATTAAAGGCATTCAAATTGGCAAAGAAGAAGTCAAACTCTCCCTCTTCGCCGATGACATGATACTCTATATAGAAAACCCAAAAGTCTCCACCCCAAGATTGCTAGAACTCATACAGCAATTTGGCAGTGTGGCAGGATACAAAACCAATGCCCAGAAATCAGTGGCATTTCTATACACTAACAATGAAACTGAAGAAAGAGAAATTAAGGAGTCAATCCCATTTACAATTGCACCCAAAAGCATAAGATACCTAGGAATAAACCTAACCAAAGATGTAAAGGATCTATACCCTAAAAACTATAGAACACTTCTGAAAGAAATTGAGGAAGACACAAAGAGATGGAAAAATATTCCATGCTCATGGATTGGCAGAATTAATATTGTGAAAATGTCAATGTTACCCAGGGCAATTTACACGTTTAAGGCAATCCCTATCAAAATACCATGGACTTTCTTCAGAGAGTTAGAACAAATTATTTTAAGATTTGTGTGGAATCAGAAAAGACCCCGAATAGCAGGGGAATTTAAAAAAAGAAAACCATATCCAAGGGCATCACAATGCCAGATTTCAGGTTGTACTACAAAGCTGTGGTCATCAAGACAGTGTGGTACTGGCACAAAAACAGACACATAGATCAATGGAACAGAATAGAGAACCCAGAAGTGGACCCTGAACTTTATGGTCAACTAATATTTGATAGAGGAGGAAAGACTATCCATTGGAAGAAAGACAGTCTCTTCAATAAATGGTGCTGGGAAAATTGGACATCCACATGCAGAAGAATGAAACTAGACCACTCTCTTGCACCATACACAAAGATAAACTCAAAATGGATGAAAGATCTAAATGTGAGACAAGATTCCATCAAAATCCTAGAGAAGAACACAGGCAACACCCGTTTTGAACTCGGCCACAGTAACTTCTTGCAAGATACATCCACGAAGGCAAAAGAAACAAAAGCAAAAATGAACTATTGGGACTTCATCAAGATAAGAAGCGTTTGCACAGCAAAGGATACAGTCAACAAAACTAAAAGACAACCTACAGAATGGGAGAAGATATTTGCAAAAGACGTATCAGATAAAGGGTTAGTTTCCAAGATCTATAAAGAACTTATTAAACTCAACACCAAAGAAACAAACAATCCAATCATGAAATGGACAAAAGACATTAAGAGAAATCTCACAGAGGAAGACATAGACATGGCCAACATACATATGAGAAAATGCTCTGCATCACTTGCCATCAGGGAAATACAAATCGAAACCACAACGAGTTACCACCTCACACCAGTGAGAATGGGGAAAATTAACAAGGCAGGAAACAACAAATGTTGGAGAGGATGCGGAGAAAAGGGAACCCTCTTACACTGTTGGTGGGAATGTGACCTGGTGCAGCCACTCTGGAAAAGTGTGTGGAGGTTCCTCAAAGAGTTAAAAATAGAGCTGCCCTACGACCCAGCAATTGCACTGGTGGGGATTTACCCCAAAGATTCAGATGCAATGAAACGCCGGGACACCTGCACCCTGATGTTTATAGCAGCAATGGCCACAATAGCCAAACTGTGGAAGGAGCCTCGGTGTCCATCAAAAGATGAATGGATAAAGAAGATGTGGTTTATGTATACAATGGAATATTACTCAGCTATTAGAAATGACAAATACCCACCATTTGCTTCAAAGTGGATGGAACCGGAGGGTATTATGCTGAGTGAAGTAAGTCAGTCGGAGAAGGACAAACATTATATGTTCTCATTCATTTGGGGAATATAAATAATAGTGAAAGGGAATATAAGGGAAGGGAGAAGAAATGTCTGGGAAATATCAGAAAGAGAGACAGAACATAAAGACTGCTAACTCTGGAAAATGAACTAGGGGTGGTAGAAGGGGAGGAGGGCGGGGGGTGGGTGTGAATGGGTGACGGGCACTGGGGGTTTTTCTGTATGTTGGTAAATTGAACACCAATAAAAAATAAATTAAAAAAAATAAAGGACAAACATTCATTTGGGGAATATAAAAAATAGTGAAAGGGAATAAAGGGGAAGGGAGAAAAAATAAGTGGGAAACATCAGAAAGGAAGACAGAACATGGAAGACTCCTAACTCTGGGAAACAAACTAGGGGTGATGGAAGGGGAGGTGGGTGGGGGATGACTGGGTGACCAGCACTGAGGTGGGCACTTGACGGGATGAGCACTGGGTGTTATTCTATATGTTGGCAAATTGAACACCAATAAAAAATAAATTTATAATAAAAAAATGTTTAGGATGGGAAATTTTATATTATGTGATTTTTACCAAAATAAAAAGTAATTTAAAAATTAAAAAAAATTTCTTTAAAAGATTTCATTTATTTATTTGACAGAGGAGTATAAGCAGGAAAAGTAGCAGGCAGAGGGAAAGGGAGAAGCAGGCTGCCCCACAGTGCAGGGAGCCTCATGTGGGACTTGATCCCAAGACCCTGGAATCATGACCTGAGCTGAAGGCAGACATTTAACAGATGAGACACCTAGATGCCCCAGAAACCCACTTTAAATATAAAGTGGTTTGTACTCATCTCTGAAGACTGCACCAGTCTTAACATACTGCAGCTGTAGCGCTTGCTTCTCCTCTTAAAAGCTACAGGCTCCAGCAAATGTGGACTTTACCAAAGAGTCATGTCAAGTCTTACTCTGTTCTCTACAACAAGCACTAAAAAGCTACATTTTATCCCTAGCTTTTGGATTCTTCAGTTGTCAAAAGGGCCAACACTTTCAGGAAGCATTCCAACTCCTGGCCTTACCAGATATGTGTTATGTATAAGACTGCGAATTAGCAGAAACTATAATTTATGCCATGTAATCTTTTTTTCTCCCTTCCTACTAAAAGGCCTATATTCATTTTCATTCATTCATTCATTCATTCATTCAACAAATCATTAACATTTACAAGTTAGCCACTAAGCCAAATGCAGTGAATATACCAGTATATATTGGTGAAACAGACCAGCATAGTTTCTGTACTCATGGAGCTTAAAATACAGTAGGGGCACTCTTTAAACAACAAAAAAATAATTACATGTTGTGTTAAGAGTGGTAATGGAGAAGGCTGGGAAGAAGGTGGAGTAGGAGGACCCTAACCTCATGTCAGCCCATAGATACGACTAGATAACACTCACATCAGCATAAACAACCCAGAAAATGACTTTAAGACTACCAGAACAAACTCCACAACTAAAGTTAGAAGACACCATACTGGAGAAGGTAAGAAGGGCAGAGACTTAGTTTGAGAACAAAACAGATGGTGGCCATCCGCAGTTGGAAGGGATCCAGGGCTGTGGAGAAGGGCAAAATATAGACTATCACACCTGGGAGCCCACATAGGGAACACGAATCCCCATAACATTTGGCTTTGAAAGTGAGAGGGGCCAAATCTGAGTTATTACAAACAGCAGGACCAAAAACATGGAGTTTTAAAAATCAGTGGGCTCTGCTCTGGGAGAACGTGGAGAGCATTAGGAAGCAGAGTCCATGCCCTAAAAGAGACAGGAAAACAAACAGCCATCAGAGATACACTATGGAAGCAGCAGTTTGGAAAACCTGGGGGCAGTAGGAGGGAGAGTTATCTACTCAGAGCACATTCTAGAGAGGCAGGAATCTCCAGGAGTAAAGGAGCTGTCACAGGCCATCTCTCTTGCCCGCTCTCCAGCATAAACACACAATCTCCTGGGGGAACTGGCATAGCACTCACTACCTAACTTGCTTACACCAAGTCCTCTTCTCCCTGCACTTCAGAAGATCTGCCCTTCCCAGCCACTTGTACCTCAGTCTCAACACGGCAGGGCTCCTCCCCCAGAAGACAGGCCCAAACCTCACCAGCACTGTGCCTCGTGACTCACACCTTTGGCAGGGCCTCAGTTCCAGCAGTGGTTGTCCCTTCCCAGCCACTTGGACCTCAGTCTCAGCACAGCAGGGCTCCTCCCCCAGAAGACAGGCACAAACCTCACCAGCACTGTGCCTCCTGACTCATAACTTGGCAGGACCTCAGTTCCAGAAGTGGTTGTGGCAGCAGGTCTCATTACACAAGCAGACCAGTGCATACCTTGTTAAAATATGTCCCATCCAGCTAGGGACAAAATGGTTCCACAACAGGCAAAGAGAGCCTCTACAGATAAATGGACTGAAGGAAAAAAGAGGCCAGGACTCAACAGCAGGGCACACGTAACACACAGAGGAAACACACCCTGAAATGCCAGGAAATACTAAACAGGGATATTGCAAAGCACTCTAGAGCCTCTTCTTTATAAGGCCATTACCTTCCACAGCAAGAGATGTAGCTGACTTTCCTAATACAAAGAAACAGACACGGAGAGTCAGACAAAATGAGGAGACAGAGGAATATGTCTCAAAAGAAGGAAGAGGCCTAAAGCACAGCAAAAGACTTAAGTGAAATGGATATAAGTAATATGCCTGATAGAGAATTTAAAGTAACAATCACAAAGATACTCACTGGACTTGAGGAAAGAGTAGAGGACATCAGTGAGATCCTAAGCAAACAGATAAAAAGGAACCAATCAGAGATGAAGAACACAATAAATGAAATTAAAAAATACACTTGATGGAATAAATAGCAGGCTAGAGGAAGCAGAAGAATGAAGTAGTGACCTAGAAGAGAAAGTAATGTAAAGTGATAAAGCTGAGCAAAGGAGAGGAAAAACTTATACAAACTGAGAATAGCCTTAGGGAACTTAGTAACTCCATCAAGCATAATAACATTTGCATTACAGGGATCCCAGAAGAAGAAGAGAGAGAAGAGGGGACAGGAAATTTACTTAAAGAAATAATAGCTGAAAAATTCCTGAATTGGGGGAAGGAAACAGATATCCAGATCCAAGAGGTACAAAGATCCCCCCAAAATATCAACCTAAGGAGGTTCACACAAAGGCACATTGTAATTAAAAGGACAAAAAGTAGTTATAAAGAAAAAAATGTAAAAGCATCAGGAGAAAAGAAGTCAGTTTCACACAAGGGAAGCCTCATAAAGCTATCAGTGGATTTTTCAGCAAAAACTTTGCAGGCCAGAAAGGAGTGGCATGATACATTCAAAGTCCTGAAAGAGAAAAATCTACAGTCAGGAATACTCTATCCAGCAAAGCTATCATTCAGAATAAAGGAAAGATAAAGAGTTTCCTGGGCAAACAAAATATAATGGAGTTTATGAGCACTAAACCAGTCCTACAAGAAATACTAAAGGGCACTTTCTGAGTAGAAAAGAAAGACTGTAAGTGAGAGTATAAAAAGTAAAAGACACAAAAGCAGTAAAAATAAGTATTTCTATAAAAATAATTCAAAGTTTCATAAAATAAGAGGATGTAAAATAGGACACCAATTACCTAAAACATAGGCAGGAGGGGAATAAAGAATGGGTTCAAACATAAGCAACCATCAACTTAATACAGACTACTTAATGCAGATGACATATACAAACCTAATGGTAACCATACAACAAAATCCAGTAGTTGATATGCAAAGAATAAAGAGAAAGGAATGCAAATAAATCACTAAAGAACACCAACAAACAATGAAAGAGAGCAAGAGAAGGATCTGGAAAAAACTATAAAAACAACCACAAAACAAGAAACAAAACAGCAACAAATACACATCTATCAATAATTACTTTGAATGTAAATGGACTAAATAATAAAAAGACATAGAGTGACGGAGTGGATACAAAAACAAGACTTATCTATATGATACTTACAAGACTTATTTCAGACCTAAAGACACCTGAAGATTGAAAGTGAGGGGATATAGATACATTTATTACACAAATGGTGTCAAAAGAAAGTCAGGGTAGCAATAATTGTATTGGACGAAATAGTCTTTTTCCTTTTATTTTTTTAAAGATTTTATTTATTCATGAGAGACACAGAGAGAGAGGCAGAGACATAGGCAGAGAGAGAAGCAGGCTCCATGCAGGGAACCCAATGTGGAATTTGATCCCGGGTCATGCCCTGGGCCAAAGGCAGACTCAACCACTGAGCCACCCAGGCATCCCAAAATAGTCTTTAAAACAAATACTGTAACAAGAAACAAAGAAAGACATTACATAACAAAAAGGGGACAATTCAATAAGAAGATACAATTGTAAATATTTAGCACCAACATGGAAGCACCCAAATACATAAAACAGTTAATTGGGTAGACCCTGTGGCCCAGCGGTTTAGCGCCGCCTTCAGCCCGGGGTGTGATCCTGGAGACCTAGGACTGAGTCCCACGTCAGGCTCCCTGCATGGAGCCTGCTTCTCCCTCTGCCTGTGTCTCTGCCGCGCTCTCTCTCTCTCTCTCTCTGTCTTTCATGAATAAATAATAAAATCTTTTAAAAAACCCAGTTAATAACAAACATAAAGGAATTAATCAATAGTAATGCAATAATAGTAGGGGACATTAACATCCCACCTACATCAATGGACAGATCATCTGAACAGAAAATCAGAATGGAAATAATGGCTTGTATGACACACTGGACCAGATGGATTTAATGGATATATTCAGAACATTCCATCCTAAAACAGCAGAATACACATTCTTTTTAAGTGCACCTAGAATATTCTCCAGAATAGATCACATATTAGGCCACAAAACAAGTCTCACCAAATTCAAGAAGCTCAAAATACTACCATGCATCTTTTCTGACCCCAACACTATGAATCTATAGATCAACCATAAGAGAAAAATCTGGAAAGAGTACAAATACATGGAGGTGAAATAACATGCTGCTAAACAATGAATGGGACAACCAGGAAATCAAAGGAGAAATCAAAAAGTACATGGAAGCAAATTAAATGAAAACACAATGATCCCAAATCTTTAGGATGTAGCAAAAGCAGTTCTAAGAGGGAAGTTTATAGCAATACAGGCCTGCCTCAAGAAGCAAAATAAAAATAAAAATCTCAAATAAAGAACTGAATCTTACACATAAAGGAGCCAGAAAAAGCAGTACAAACTCAAAACCAGCAGAAGAAAGGAAACAATGAAAATTAGAGCAGAAATACATGATATAGAAACTCAAAAAGCAATAGAACAGATCAATGAAACCAGGTGCTGGTTCTTTGAAAAGATCAACAAAATTGATAAACCTTTAGCCAGACTCATAAAAAAAAAAAGATCCAAATAACAAACAAAATCATGAATGGAAGAAGTAAAAACCACCACCACAAAAAGACAAACAACTGTATGAGATTATGAAAAACTATATGCCAACAGATTGAACAGCTTAGAAGAAATGGATAAATTCCTAAAAACATATGACCTACCAAAACTGAAACAGGAAGAAATAGAAAATTACAGATCAATTACTGAATCAATCATCAAAAAACTCCCAACAAACAAAAGTCCAGGCCCAGATGGCTTCACAAGCATATTCTACCAAACATTTAAAGAAGAGCTAATACCTAATCTTCTCAGTTTGAGAAGATTCTATTCCAAACATAGAAGAGGAAAGAAAAATGTCCATTCTATGAGGCCAGTGTCACCCTGATACCAAAACCAGTAAAGCCACCACAAAAAGAGAGAGAGAGAGAGAGAGAGAGAAGTACGGGCCAATATCTCCAATGAACACAGACACAAAAATTCTCAAAAAAATACTAGCAAACTGAATACAACAATACATTAAAAAAAAAATCATTCACCACAATCGAGTAGAATTTATTCCTGGGACACAAGGGTGGTTCAATATTCACAAATCAATCAACCTAATACATCATCAATAAGGGAAAGGGTAAAAACCATACGATCATGTCAATAGATGCAGTTAAAGCATCTGACAAAGTACAACATCCATTCACCATAAAAACCCTCAACAAAGTGGGTTTAAGAGGGCACATACCACAATATCATAAAGGCCTTATATGAGGAACCCACAGCTAACATCAAACTCAGTGGAACAAAACTGAAAATATTTCCCATAAGGTCAGGAAAGAATGTTCAAGACAAGAATGTTAATTCTCATTTATTCAACATAGTACTAGAAGTCCTAGCCATGTAGGCAAAAAATAAAAGGCATCCAAATTGGTAAGGAAAAAGTAAAATTTTTTGCAGATGACATGATACTATATATAGAAAACCCTAAAGACTCCACCTAAAATCTGCTAAAACTGATAAATGAATTCAGTAAAGTCGCAGGGTACAAAGTCAATGTGCAGAAATCTGCTGCATTCATATACACTAATGATGAAGCATCATTAAAGTAAAATTAAGAAGACAATGTCATTTATGATTGCACCAAAAATAATAAAATATCTAGGAATAAGCTTAGCCAAAGAGATGAAAGATCTATACTATGAAAATTGTAAAACACTGATGAAAGAAACTGAGGATGACACAAAGAAATGGAATGACATTCCATGCCCAAGGATTGCAAGAACAAATGTTGTTAAAATGTATATACTACCCAAAGCAATCTACACATTTATTTTTTTTAGATTTATTTATTTATTTATGATAGACAGAGAGAGAGAGAGAGAGAGAGAGAGGCAGAGACACAGGAAGAGAGAGAAGCAGGCTCCACTCCAGGAGCCCGACGTGGGACTCAATCCTGGGACTCCAGGATCGTGCCCTGGGCCAAAGGCAGGCGCTAAACTGCTGAGCCACCCAGGGAGCCCCAATCTACACATTTAATGCAATCCCAGTCAAAACACCAACAGCAAGAAAAACTTGGATAGCCAAACAATCTTGAAAAAGAAATACAAAGCTGGAGGTATCGGGCAGTCCTGGTGGCGCAGCGGTTTAGCGCCTGTGTCTGTGTCTCTGCCTCCCTCTCTCTCTTTGTGTCTCTATGAATAAATAAATAAAGTCTTTAAAAAAAACTGGAGGTATCAGAATTCTGGACTTCAGGTTATACTAAAAACTGTAGCAATCAAAACAGTACAGTACTGACATAAAAATAGATACATTTATCAGTAGAAGATAATAGAAAACCCAGAAACAACCCCACAATTATATGGTCAATTAATCTGTGACAAAGGAAGCAAGAAGATAAGATGGGGAAAAGACCATTTCTTCAACAAATGACACTGAGAAAACTGGTCTTTATTATACCATACACAAAAATAAACTCAAAATGGATTAAAGACCTAAAGGTCAGACCCAAAATGTGAATACTAGAAGAGAGCAGTACTGTCTCTGACATCAGCCCTAGCAACATTTTCTAGAGATGTCTCCCAGAGCAAGGGAAATAAAAGCACAAATAAACTATCAGAACTACATCAAAATAAAAAGTTTCTGTACAATGAAGGAACAATCAACAAAATTAAAAGGCAGTCTTCTGATGGGAGAAGATAATTTCAAATAACATATCTGATGAAGGGTGAGAATCCGAAATAGATAAAGAACTTCTACAACCCAACAACCAAAAAAAAAAAAAAAAAAAAAAACCCAAGTAATCTAATTTAAAAATGAGCAGGAGACATGAAACAGGCATTTCTCCAAAGATCAACAAAAGGCCAACAGACACATGAAAAGATGTTCAATATCACTCATCATCAGGGCTAATGCAATCATCAGAGATACCACCTCTCAGAGCGGCTAAAGTCAACAACACATACACGCGTACACAGTGGAATATCACTCGGCCATAAAAAAGAATGGAATCTTGCCATTTTGTAATGGCAGGGAGAGAGCTAGAGAGTATAACTCTAAGTAAAATAAGTCAAAGACAAATACCAGACGACTTC
Organism: Canis lupus dingo; assembly: GCF_003254725.2. Lineage (NCBI taxonomy): Eukaryota > Metazoa > Chordata > Mammalia > Carnivora > Canidae > Canis > Canis lupus. The sequence continues at coordinate 5,540,233 of NC_064258.1, forward strand.
ACGTGTGAATGGAATTTAGGAAGCAAACGAGCAAAGGGGGAAAAAAAAAAAAGAGAAAGACGAACCAAGAAACCCTCTTAACTATGGAGGACCCACTGATGGTTACCAGAGGTGAGCGGGTGAGGGGATGGGTGAAACACGTGATAGGGGATGAAGGAGGGCACTGGTGATGAGCGGTGGGTGACGTGTGGAAGCGCTGAATCACTCTATTGAACACCTGAAACTAACATAACACTCTATGTTAACTATACTGGGATTAAAATTAAAAACTTGGTTGAATTTAAAGAGAGATGTAAAAAAAAAATAAATAAAAATAAATAAAAAGAGATGTAATGGAAACAAAGAGAAAATATTAGGACACAGGTGTCAAGCAGACAGCGTGGCCACGGATCCATCAGTGAGGGATAACGTTCAAGCTAAGACCTGAGGAGGAACTAGCCACAAGAAGGATTCTAACAGTTTCCAAGCACAGGAACAGCAGTATGGAAGACCCCAGAGCATGAAAAACTTGAATATTATGCTCACGGTGCTGGAAGGACAAGAGCAGTCACCTGGGAGCAAGTCAGAGCCGAGCGCTGGAGCCAGACCATGCAGGGCCATGGCCAGAGTCTGCGCCGTCCTCTACACACAGGGGGAAACCACTACAGCACACACATGGGGGCTTAAGGTACGTTTTTGGACTCTCGTGCAAGCCTGTGGAGAATGGATGCTAGCCCAAGAGGAGTGGAAACGGGGACACAAGTCTAGGGAGCTGTAGCTTCAGGACAGGCCGGAGAGGAGCAGGGCCGGGACCACAACGGTGACCTGCGGATGTCAAGAGGTGGAGAGGTCTTGTGGACGTCGAACTGGCAGCATTATTTGGACAGTTTATACATCAGCCAGGAGAGAGGGCAAGCCAGGGTGACTCCGACTGGGTGGGTGGTGCAAAAGTAAAGAGGACTGGAGGGGTCACGAGTTCTGGGGTGGGAAGCCGGAGTTCAGTGTGAGAAGTCTGAGAGGCATCAGTGCTTGCCCCGGCTCAGGAGCCCAAATCGATGGAGAAGCCAACAAATCGGGGTCCGGAGCAGTGTCTCTAAGAGTTCAGATCAGAAATTAGATCCTTGGATGCAAGATTTAGGTAACAAGGTCTAGTTCATCTCTTATTCCAAAAGTGGCTTTTCCCATCTCTGTTGCTCTCTTCCCCTCTCCCTGGGCCTTCGCTGGCAGCTGCCTAAACTCCAGGCAGGCCCAAAGCCCCCGCTCCCTTGTCAAGAGCTCAAGCAGCAACCCGGTTGGGAAGATAGAGACGATCAGAAGCCTCCTACAAACTGAAGACTGGGTATAGCAGCCTACCCGGTTCTATTGCTCCCTTGTCTTTCCAAAAACTGAACAACAGGTTTTGCAGCTTAATCATTTCTCCGGTAATCAATCTCACCTCCTATCATTTCATTTCTCTACCTCACTGATGTGAGCCCAGTATTTCCTCATTCCCCCCTCCACGCAAAGGAAGCCTCTCCCAGCTGCTAACCCACACTAGTGATCTCGCCCTTCAGGGATATCAGGCACAAGGAGGCATTTAAAGACAAGGGTGGGTCATCTGCAATCCCAAAGCCTTATGATTGTCACCCTAATGTTAGTGGACCTAAAAATGTGGAGTCCTCCAAGGGCAGAGGAACCTGCTGACCGTGACATGACCTCCCTTTTCACTCCATTCACCAGACCTGGAGGGACCTTGGTCATGAGCGACAAGGAAGGCTTCCAAGGCCAGGAAGACACATGTCCATGTCCTGAAAGGACCAGGAGAACTATAAGGACCACACTCTGGCCAGAAGACCGAGCTCTCCTCCCACACTCTAAGGTCTCCCAGCAGAGCACTTTCTCCTGGGAGCCGCTGACCCACACCTGAAGACCAAAAAAATCTGTCAAGCCACCAGCAGAGGGGTAGCCCCAGGATACCAAAGGAGGAAAAACACCATGTTCGGGGAATTTTACTCTCATAAAAGCTGCCCTGCTGGCCTGTCCAGTTTATGACCTCAGAATCTCTGACTCCTTCTTGATGACCCTTCAGCTGAACCCTTGCCAGCCTGGCTGCCTAGCTCTTTCTGGGCAATGAACAACTTTGCAGTTCCTCATGGGTTTGGGACTATAAAAAACCATGGACCAGATCAATCACTGGCTGGAAGACACTTAAAAAAAAAGAAAAAAGAAAAGAAAAGAAAAAAGAAAGCTGTAAGAAAAAAAAATCAGAAGCTTTATTTCATGTTTGCTTTTTAGTTGTGAAAAATGTAAGGCTTTAAGTTTTTTCCAACAGGTGGAAAATAGTTAAGTTGCAGTATCACTCAAAAAATTCTGAAGCCTGACACAATACGGGACTGTGTAACTGAGGGACGAAAAGTCTCAAAATTATATATGGAGAATGATAATTTTGTAGAACATACATAAAATAATGGCAAAAATGCAACGAGAAACTATACAAACAATAACAAAGGTTGTTGTTTGACACCAAATTGTTTTTCCTTTTCCTGCTCTAATCCTTCAGTATTTACCAGTATTTTCCTAATAAATTAGCATTCCTATTACAATAGAGATATTATAATTGTTTTACTTTTTTTTAAGGTGTTCCTTCCAATGTAGTAGGATACATAGGAGGAATTTTATTTTTTTTTTAAGATTTTATTTATTTATTTGTGAGAGACAGAGAGAGACAGAGGCAGAGGGAGAAGCAGCTCCATGCAGGGAGCCTGATGTGGGACTCGATCCCAGGTCTCCAGGCCTGGACTGAAGGTGGAGCTAAACCACCTGAGCCACCCGGGCTGCCCCTGTTTTACTTTTTAATTTTTTAAAAAATTCATTGTAAGTAGGGTGGCTCTGTCGGAACGTGGAGCTTACTTAAATAAAATCTTAAAAATCAAATGAGACAAAAATTATTTTAAGAAGGCTCCCTGCCCAGTGGGAGCTTGGACTCATGACCCTGAGATCAAGAGTCACATGCTCTACGGACTGAGCCAGCCAGGCGCCCCTATTGTTTCACTTTTTTAAAAACAAATTAGACATAAATTCCTCTGCTTTCCTCCCCACAGCCCGGTTAAAGAAATAGATATAATGTAAATCTAAATGTTTTAAAATTGCTGTCAACAAAAGGTTAGTAGTGCTACTATACCCAAAATTTTTTCTTCTGTGAATTTAATGTAACTAAGTCCAGAAGATCTGAATTTGTGATCAGAACACTGGGATCAACGATAAAAAATTTTTTTTGAGATCATCCTATTTTCACATACAGTTGTAAGAAACGATACAGAGAGATCCCATGCCCGCATTTCCACCCAATGGTAATATTCGTGACCATATAAGACCACGCCAGGAAACGGACATCCACAGACCTTACTCAGATGTCCCCAGTTTTACACACCCGCTAATTTGTGTGTGCGTATCTATGTACCCAGTTCTATGAGATTTTATCTCATGTGTGGATTCACGTGACTGTCACTGACCACACGTCAGAACATTCCCATCACTGTGGCTCCTTGAACAGCCACATGGCTCACCCTCCCTCTCCCGCTCCCCAACTCCTTAGGTAGGTAGGGTTAGCGGCGATCAACTTTTGGCCAATGAACAATCATGGATTCCCCCATGTGCAAATCACTGTGCCAAGCCCTGGCGGACGGTGACAGAAGTATAAATAAAATAAGCCGGATAGCCTCGTGGTTAAGAGGACAGGCAGGAACCAGACGAACTGGGTTCAAATGTTGGGTGTGCCCCTTACTGGCTGTGTACTCCGGCAAAGTACTCAGCTCTACGCCATCGTTTCTTCAATAAAATGTGGCTAATAATAGTACCTCCTGGGGTTATGAAGAGGATTCAAGGAGTTGGTATTTGTAAAGCAAGTAGAAGGTGCCCGGCACGAAGAGATGTACATTAACTCTCTAGAACTCACGATCCAGCAGAGAGCCCACGGAACTCTGACCAGGTCAGCCCGTGTTGACAATCCGTGCAAGCCCAGGGCAGGGGGAGCACGTGGGAGGGAGCTGCTGGCTCCAGCTGTGGAAAGCTGAGGCAGGCTTCACAGAAAAGAGAAGATTTGGGTTGGGCTTCGAAGTCTGAGTAAGACTTTGAGAGAAATAAAAGGGAAGGGACGGTGTTTCATGCCTATAAAACGACATGACCTGTGGCCCTGAGGCAGGAGGAGAAGGCAAGAGCCATTCGGAGAGAGGACAAGGCCTCAACTGGAGCCCGCGAGGAGGCTGCTCGGGCGGGCAGGGGCCGTGGCCTCAGAGGAGGGCTGAGGGAAGGCTGGGGCCAGGTTCTGAGGTGTCTTGGATGCCACGCAATAGTTACCCCCAGAGCTCTGCAGTCCTGGAGGAGACGGGCAGGGAGCTGAAGCTGCTCCAGTCCTCCAGAGCACAGGGAGGAGTGATTCAGAGCAGATGGGAAAGTGCTCCCTCCATCACAGCACTGCTCTGGGTAGGAGCACGAAATCTTGAGTGTTTGGGGCATGGGGAATTAGAGGTTATCAGGCCAACTCATGCCAGAACCTGTGTTCTCCCTGCCTGGGCAGATCCCCCACCCCAGCCAGGTGTTCTCAATGCCCCACACAGGCAACCTCCTGGGACTCCCAAAGGAAGCCACTGGGCACCAGCAGCTTGGTGGGCGTGGGGCCACGGTGTCTACTGATTGTCTGGCCCTTTGCCCTCTTGAGGCTCAGGAGCCCTGGTCCTGGAACCTGTGACTGGCCCCAACTCCCCACGCCCTGCCTTGGACAGGTGCCTCTCCCCTGGTGGTTCCGGGGCCCTCACCCGCCTGGGTGCTGTGACTCTGCTCTCTCCCTGCCCTGGGCCTGTCCACATTTCCGGTCTTTCACAACCATAATTCTCGCCTCTCTGGTCCCAGGCCTTCCAATGACCTGTTGCGGCCTCAGCCTGGGTGTGGCCTGTAGGACAAGAGCAAATTACCCTACTTCTGCCTTGAAATTTTTCTCAACCGGCCACCTTCTGGCTATTTTTCTCAGTGTAGAAAGAGAAGGACAAAGAATGCTTATTTCCCTTGTCTAACCTAATGGTCCGGTCCGTTGCACACAGACTGGGAACATGCCTGATTACGCTGCTTAGTAGCACCAGACACGTTTCTGTTATTCTCCTACCCATGAGGAGAGAAAGGTGTTGGAATACATGATTCTTGGTCAGATGGTGGTAGCGGTGGTTTATAATTTGACTCTGAAAACTAAGAATCCCCCAAAATAAAAATAAGAAAACCCTTCTCCCTAAGCAAGGGAACTTATCTGAAGGTCACCAAGATGAAATCTAACCAAACAAGACTTATTCCCAAGCACTCCTAAAAAGACACATTCTTGCCCTCCCTATGAAGAGTGGTTCCTCCTCCCCTACCTCCCGCCCTTGCAGCTGGTCCAAGTGACAGGACTTTTGACAGCATGTATCCTCAATACAACCCCTTCCCAAGGAAACACCTCAAGATGTTCTTCTAAGCCATAAGAGGCCAAATGCACTCACAGCAATGAAATCAAATTTTCATGTAAACAAAGAGTATGTCATTTCTTTAAAAAAAGGCCACACAACAGCAAGCCAAGAATAACAAAAAAAGAAAACTTACATTTTCCTAATGTCATGGTCCAAGCCCAGCAAATTCAACGATTCGTGTGTTTAGAAAATGGCAACCTCTTCAATTCCCTAAAATGCAAACACTTTTATACGATTAGACCTTGACTATTGCTTCAAGGTGGTGTTCAATCTGTTTTTTTTTAATTTTTTTAATTTTTTAATTTTTTTATTTTATTTTATTTTGGTTTTTTTTTTTTTTTTCAATCTGTTTAAAGGTGATTTGAGTCTTTGCTTTTCTGACCTTCTCCCAGGCGGAGGGCAACCAGACAGTGTGAGGAAATACAACATAAATGATAGAGAAGAATGATTTATTCTTAATCTAATGCGAGATTATCTATTAACAAATGAAGTGTGCCAGCTTCTCACTGCAGCAGACGCTTTAGGGAAGGTCAAAAGGTCAATCCCCACCCTCACCTCGCACGGGGGCCCCCCCACCACCCACCTCCCGACTCTCATCCCCAGGATGGTTTTAATTGACTTTTTTTCTGAAAGGTCTAGGAGTGTCTCAAATTCTAACATGAATAAAAATCACCTGAGGGGCTTGTTACAGTGGCTATTTTCTGAGTCCCTCTCTAGACTTCCCCATTTACATTTCGGGGAATAGGGCCTGGGAGCCACATTTTGCACAAATTCCCTGAGAAATTCTGATCTAGGGGAAAGTCAGGAAAACTCTTGGAGGAAACAGTAGGTCAAAAGAGAATAAAACTGGAGTACTCTGGGCGTGAGAAGCCGGAGAGCTGAGGTGGAGAGAAAGGGGCAGGGGTTTGGAAGGCTCCTGTCCTCGGTTCGGGGCTTGGTCTCACCTCCTGGGCAGGCAGGGACCACTGGGGGGTTTTAAGCAGGGCTGGGGGGGCGGGGGAGTAAGCTTTGCATGTAACTTGCCTCTTCTCTTAAGCGTCAGCTCACAGCTCATGGGTCACCCTCCCTTCCTGCCACCTGAGTCCTAGGCCAGGAGAGATTCCTGCTCCGCTGGGCTGAGAGCCTGGGCACAGTCCTAACTCGCCACGGACCACACTGTATCGACACAGTCCATTTACCCAGAGTATGGTTCTAGTTCTCTCTCCGCCGGTAAGCCTCTGCAGGCAAGGCGTTGCCTGGTGCCCAGTGCCTGGCATACAGTAGGTGTCCCATAAACGCTTAATCAAGCAGACTACTGTGATCCATTTGCAACCATATCACCATCTGAGAGTCCTCGTGCAGAGAGCAACCTCAGTGCCCACCCCCACCCCCCCATGCCACGCTCACGGGCCCCAGTGATTCATTTCTAGCTAAGAAACTGGGCCCTATGTCTGAACCTCTCATTTATCAGAGAATATCAGTCTAACAGGGGTCGCGATGAAACCTCAAATTCCTGAAGTTTTGATCGTTTTGTCATGAAATTAACCCGTTTATGCTTTTACCATTCTAAAAGGACTAAAGCTCCGGCAGCTCTCCCAGACCCCAGCGTGTAGGCCAAGCCCTGCGGAGGATGGGAGACACAGGGAAAGCGGTGCATGGTGATTACAGCAGGGAAGCACGTGCTGTCCAGAGTCTTTTAAGTCTTAAAAGCAAAACACCTGGATTCTGTTCTGGAACACCCCCCCCCCCTCCATCCTCCACGGCACCCCACCCTAGCCCCAGCTCCAAGCACCTGTTTCAACCTGGCCCGGCCTTTCCACTGGAGGGCAGACTGCAGACCTGGGGGGTGGGGGAGCAGGTGGGGGGTTGGGCGTGGGGGGTTGGGGGTGGGGGGTGGCAAGGAGCATTTTAAAAGCGGTAGGCGTTTGCTGAAAGGCAAGAACTGGTGTACGAGGTGGAGTCACAGCCCCCATGTGGGAGCTCCCTTCCGAGGCTCCCGGGCAGAGCCAGACTCAAGCTGGGACCTCGGGTGGGGGTGGGGTGGGGTGGGGGCCCCTTGGCCCGTGCGCACCGCGACCCCGACCCCGACCCCTATGCCGACCCGGGGCGGCCTACCTGGCGGCGCGGGCTCTGTGCACCTGCTCCCGTCCCGTCCCCGAGGCGGGCTCTGTGCTCCCGGCCCCTCCCAGGCAGGGGTCATCCCGAGGCCTGGGCGAGCCCCGGGGAGCCCCGGGGCTCGGGGGTGGGGGGCCCGTCGCCAGCCCCGGGAGGCCAGGCGGCCCTGGCCGAGCGGCCGCACACCTGGGCCGGGAGGGGTCCTGAGGGCCGCCCCGCCCCGCAGCTGCCCCACGCGCCGCCCGCCCGGTGGGCCGCGCCCTGGGGCGGGGGCGGGGGCGGGGGTGGGGGGACTCCCGCACACCTGCCCGCCCGCGAGGCTTCATTAGGCCGCGGGGCCGCCCGGCAGGTGTCGGCGGCGCGCATCGGGGCCATGGAGCCCACGCGGGAGCCCTGCCCCGAGCCGCGGGGTGAGCGTGGGGGGAGCGTGGGGCGGGCTGGGGGGGCTGGCAGGGCTGGGGCGGGAGGGAGGGAGGCCCGCCCCCACGCACCCCATCCCCGAGGCCCCCCCGTGCACCCCATCCCCGAGGTGCCCCCGCGCACCCCATCCCCGAGGCCCCCTCCGCACACCCCATCCCCGAGGTGTCCCCCGCGCACCCCATCCCCGAGGTGTCCCCCGCGCACCCCATCCCCGAGGCCTCCCCCGCGCACCCCATCCCCGAGGTGTCCCCCGCGCACCCCATCCCCGAGGTGTCCCCCGCGCACCCCATCCTTGAGGTCTCCCCCCGCCCCGCTCACCCCATCCCTGAGGCCCCCGTCTCCCTGCGCGCGGGGCCGTGAGCCCCAGGTCCCCTCCTGCGTCTGGGTGCCGACCCCCTCCCCTCGCGCACCACGGCGTGGCACTGGGATAACGTCGCGTTCACTGAGCACCTACTGCGCACCAGGTTAGCCGGCCTAAGATGCTGGAAACCCGGGGTGACCCCCCGCCCCCCCATCCTTCCCCCTGCCACCGCCAGCCCTCTTCACCAGCCCGGGCCCCCTCCTGCTGGCCGCACGGGGAACGCTCTAGAGACACCCCCCAATCCAGCTGACCAGTCCCTGGACTTACTCTAACGCTAATAATACACCATATATTAATTGAATTTAAGGAAAACAAAGAGTTTTTAAAAGTAGAAATAAAATAGTCAGGCCTGCTGCGCACCCTGGGAGCCAACCTGCCAAAGCCCCTCACCCCGAGGCGGCCCATCTTTCTGGGCCAGGTGGTTGGAGCGTCGTTCCTGAAGGCCTCTATGTCCCGCAGTTTTCATCAAAATAACAGCAGCTCAAAAAACAAAACAAAACAAAACAAAACAAAACAGCAGCTCGTAGCCACGAGTTAGCCTCCATTTCAAAATCTTACAACCTGGAGGACATGACAAAGCGTCTCTTTGAGCTGCGGATCTTGGGGGTTATGAGTAAGGGGGGTGTTGAACCTGGGACGGTTTCTGGGGGCGAAGGGGACAGGAGAACTGCCTAATGATCAAGAGCCCTGTGCTATAGGGTCTTGGGCAGATCACTCAGCTGTGGGATCCGTGTTTCATCTATGGGGCTGAGCTGTCAATAGTGCCTTCCTCTCTGGGATTAGGTGCGCATCTTTGAAAGACGCTTAGGACAGAGTCCGGGACGTGATTAGTGCCTGATGAATCAGTCCCAGCCTAAAGGCAGACAGCCTTGGAGGAGGAGTGAAAGAGGCTTTTGGTGCCCGCTGGACCACTCTTCCATACCTGTGAGGGGAGGGTTGGCTTGGGCCCAAAGCCAGAATGAGGTTCTCCTTTGTGGGGTGGGGGAGGAGGGTGCACATTGGGGGGTGAGCAGGGCTGGCAGGGGCAGAGCGGGTTCTGCGGAAGGGGAGGATGGTTGTCCCCGTTAGCTCCCTTGCTGTCCTTGCCTGGGCTTCTGGAGACCAGAGTCTTGTAGGACTTGTAGGTAGAGTAGGACCTTGTCCTACCTCGTCTCTACTCCTAGTCTTGTAGGCAGAGTAGGACCTTGTCCCTACTCTAAGCAATAACGCCCGTTTGGGCAGCAGGAACAAAAGCCAGTCTTAGAAGCTGCAGGCGCTCAATCTCTCTCCTCCCAGGGCACTCCCAGATTTACGGTTTGTCCCTTAGAAATGTTTGAACAGACAAGATGCTTATCCCTTGACTCAGTTCCAGGTGTCTGGGGGGGGCGGGGGGGGGAAGGCCAGTAACTCACAGGAAATAACCAAAATAACCACCCCCCAAATTAGGATTGCTCTCCTACCATCTGTGTATGTGAGCTCAGGCTCACCCTCCTAGGTGCATATATTTGCTCGCATTTTTCAAATCAGTGGATCATCTCGTTTCATCTTTACAATAGCCAAGTGAGAACCGGGAGCCTAGAATCCCTGCCCTCGGACGAGTGGGGGAATGAAAGTGTGAGGCCCAGCAGGAAACCGGCTGCAGAGCAGGAAGCCACACATCCTCTAGGTCCAGGGTCTTCCTTCTTCCTGGAGCTGGAAGGTCACTGGGTGCTGTTCTCCACAGGCCAGGAAGGTAGAGGCCAGCCCCTGGCTGCTGGGCCAGAGGAGGAACCGCTGCAGGGCCCAGCCCCCCACACTCGGGATGCCCCAAGCGAGGACCTGCCCCCCATCCACGCTGCTGGGGAGAAGCCGCCGGCAGAGGCCCCTGGAGAACCAGCTGGGTTCTCCCCAGATCCTGGGAGGGGGAGCCAGCCATCTGGCTCTGGGGCTCTCCACAAACACACGGTTACGGCCCCACCCGGACCCCAGCCTCCTGGGGAAGGCTGTTCCTTCCCAGGGAGGGAGGCAAAGCCCGGGAAGAGATCCTACTCCCCAGCCTCCAGTAAGCAGAGACCGTCCAGTGCCGGGGGTTTGGCCTCTTCATCCTCTGCCGATGTCATTAACTCAGCCCATGCCACACACAACCCAGTGCCTTGTGGGTCAGGCCGGGGGCCCTGCCATCTGGCCAACCTCCTCAGCACGTTGGCTCAGAACAGCCAAAACACAGATCAGAAGAGGACCCCAGAAGTGACGTGCCAAGTCCGGAAAAAGACTCGGACCCTATACCGCTCAGGTAGGTCCCTGAAGGTGAGGGAAAATCCAGGTGAGCCCTGTGAAAGGCGGGCTCAGCAGAGAATACAGTAGCCCCCCGAGACAGCAGTGTGGGTCGTCTGTACATCCCTTGTTCTGAATTCTCTCTTGACCGGTGGCAGGGTCACAACCCCTGACCCTCAAAGCAAACATTGGGTGGCCTCATCGGGAAGTGAAATTGGGACCAGGTTAGAAGGAGCAGGAAAGTCAACACCACACAGTTCCCTGCCGCAAAGCCCAGGAGAGGGAGAGAAGGCCCCGGCCCAATGGGGAACTTAGTCGCAAGGCTTTGGAAAGACCCTTGGGTTGGGGACAGTGGTCTCATCTGGAAGGTGTCGGTTTCTCCTCTGCTGCTGCATCACTGTTTGCCCTCAGGCAAGTTTCTTCTTCTTCCAGACCAGCTGGAGGAGCTAGAAAGGATCTTCCAAGAAGACCACTACCCAGACAGCGATAAGCGCCGGGAGATTGCCCAGACGGTGGGGGTCACCCCCCAACGCATCATGGTAAAGGGGGTTGGCCCCACAGATCTCAGGGTGGAGGAGAAACCAGCAACTGGAGCTCTTGAGGAGCACAGCAAGTGCTCAGTGTCTCCCTGTAGGGGCCGAGGTCAGGTCTTCGATCCGGCTGTGGTCCTGCCTATTTCCACGCTGCCACAACCTCTGATTCGAAGAGGAAAATCCCTCAGAGCCACCTAGATGAACCTTTCATAAAACCACTCTCACAGAGAAAGGCTTCTGACCTCCCCAAGTCCTATAGCTCATGGTGCGACAATCAGAACCCAAGTCTTCGTCTCTCGCATGGTTGTGGAAACTCTTCGATGGTCTCTCTCTCCCGCCTACAGGTGTGGTTCCAGAACCGCCGGGCAAAGTGGCGAAAAGTGGAGAGGCTGAATGGGAAGGAGAACAAGGATAGTCTTGCGGGCCCTGTCCCCACCACTGCCAGCAGGTAAGTGTCCCTCTTCTTCCTGGATCGTCATCCCCATAGGTCGGAAGTGAGGTCTAAGGGGGCCTCCTGGGGTCCAGAAGGAGAGTGTGTTGGAAAGTTGGCCGTGAGGGCTAGAGTGGCTGGTTGATACCTAGAGAGACTTTGGTTGGAGGGGGTCGAGAAGATGCCAGAGTCTTGCAGGAAGGCAGTGTTCGGGAATCTGGAGTCCCTTTCTCCACACTGTAGCCCTGGTGCAAATCCAGGGACCCCAGGGCTACAATCTTCATTCTGTCTGCCTCCAGCTCTGCAACTGAGCTGCCACCTTCTGTGACCCTGGACCCAGAGCCTGGTACCTTTCCTCAGGAGCCCCCTCTGGATACTCTCATGGGTAGGATGACCACCTTCTGAGGGTTATGTGGGGGAAATGGCAGCTGGAAAGACAGCAAAGAAAGAGTCCTTTCTGGGGAGATGTGGAGTGGTCCAGTGGGGCATCTGTTCAAGGGGGCCTGGCCATGGCACACTTCTATCATCCCTAGTTCCCAATCTGCCTCCCCATTTCCTTACCTGTATAATCCCTCTTTGACTTTGCTTCCTAGAGCCCCCCATACTGCTGACCTCTGACCAGACTCTGGCCCCACCCCAACAGCCTGAGAATACTCAAAGGGTGGCAGTGACCCCGCCACTCTTCAGCCCCCCACCTCTTCGAAGAGTCAACCTTCCTTTTCCCCTGGGCCCTGTCCCTACCCCTCAAATGATGCCTCTGCTGCTGGATACTCCTGGCAGTGACAACAGCCACAAAGAAGGCCCCTGTGGGTCCTGGGGGACAAGGTACGGAGCCTAATGGGGGACCCTGGGAGGGGTATAGAAGGAGAAAAGATAGATGGAGCTGGGGCAGGGGCAGGGGGGAGTTAGCTGAGAGAAGCAAGGAGTCCTAATCGCGATGAGGATTGAAAGCACCAGTGGATTTGAAGTGGGAAAGATCTAGACTATCACCGCAACAGGGCAGGAAGGAGGGTGAGAAGCCAGGAACAGGAAGAGAAAGGAGAGGAAGCAGCAAGTCTGGGGTCCTGGAGATGGGGAGGGACTGACCTACGGGGCGGCAACGACGAGGAAGCCACCCCGAGCCTCGCAAAATGCTCCTTTGGCCCCCACAGCGTCACCCCACCACCCGCCTGTTCATACTTGGAAGAGCTGGAACCCCAGGACTACCAAGCGGGCACCCAGCCGGGGCCGTTCCCCTTCTCCCAGGCGCCCCAGGGCCAGCTCTACCAACAGCCTCAAGCCCAGTTCCCGTTCCTGCACCCCTTCCCGCTGCCCACCCCCCACCCCCTGCTGCCCCCACTGCCCGAGGACCCGCTCTTCACCTCGCCCTTCGGCCCGGGCGCGGGCCTATCTCAGGGCTACTTCCCGGGGCCTCCGTCGGGGCAGATGGTGCTGCAGCCACCTGCTGGGAACGTGGGTGAGTTGGCGCTGGAGGGCGCGAGGGGGGTGGGAAGGGCGGGCCGAGCAGGGCCGGCGGCCAGCGAGCCCCTCTCCCGCACCCCTGCTTGGCTGTGGCTCCCTGGGGGCGCGGGGCAGAGTGGGCGCTCAGGAGTCAGGAGGCTGAAGTCGGCGGTGCAGCTCAGCCACTCCCAGCTTTGCCGAGTCTCAGTCTCCTGGACTCTGACATGGGAATAGCAATCCCATTGCAGGGAGGGGGGGGGGTGCAGGGGGTTAGAAACAATAGGAGGGGAGAAGAATAGGAGGGGACCGAGTAGACGGCGGCTGACCCTGACCTGAGCAGGCCGACAAGCCACTGGACCTCTGGAACCCGGTGCACCCCTCGTGCTAAGGCTGCACCCCAGTAGAAGGGGAGGAAGCCGTGTGGGCGGTTTGCAGTCTCCCTGCTGCCTGCGTGGAGGGCCTCGGCCTGCCCGGCCGTCCACCCCGCCTCGATGTTACCAGACCACGGAGCCCCGAGGCAGGGCCATGCCGGGTCCCCAGGGGAGCTCCTGGTGCTAGGACTCTACCCCCACTGGCCCTGGGAGCCTCAGCTGTGTTTCTGGGGGAGGATGGGGGGGGTGTCGCCGGATCTGCTCAGCTGCAGTGGATGCCCTTGATCCTGTCTGACCCCCCTGTACCATCCATCCCGCAGGTGCAGTCCCCTGGAATGACCCTTGCTTGCCAGAACTGCCTTTCCCCGGTCCCTTCTGTCCACAGACCCTGGGTGCCCTCCCTGGAGGTGAGGGCTACTTGCCCGATCTGTTCCCAGGCCCCTGTGCCCCGGCGGTGAGCAGCAGGCAACCCTCTGCAGGCGTCCCCCAGCTGGCCGGAGGGGCCCGACCGGGGCCAGGGCCCTTCCTGGGCAAATCCCAAGAGGAGCAGCCTGCCACCTCTGCAGGGGAGCCCTTGGCACCCCAGGAAGTCCGAGAGGAAGACCAGGACAGCCGTGGCCACTAGTTGGGGGGCCGAGGAGGAGAGGGTTGGGTGCCTCGGAGGAGACAGTGGTGTGAGGAGGGACTGTGGAATCTGTTGGCTGGGGGGTGGGGGGTAGTGGGGGGAGTGAGATGCTTCCCCCTCCAAGGGCTCACCTTGCTGGACCTGATCTGAGAAGGCTGCGGGTCGGCCCCACCCTCTGCAGCCCCGAGACAGGATGGTCCGCGACCTCTGACCTCTGTGCAAGCTTAGGTTTCCTTTCCTTGCCAGAGGAGCCAGTGTCTGTTGTAAGCATTAAATGAGTTTACTCTTGGGCTTCTCTGAGTAATTCTGTGTCTCCCGACTCACTAATTAAGAGCTGCATTTCTTTCACTCCCTTCCACTCAGCTGACCGGCTGTTGGCTGCAGTCCTACATGTCCCAGGCGAGGTCTCCACTGGGTGCGAACACGTTGGCATCCTCCCTGAGCCCATGTCTCTGGCCCGACCAGAAATCGAGCATCCTGGGCCTCGTTTTCAGTCCTGGCATTAAATCATGTTCTGTTCCCAAACTCAGGCAGGACTGAACCCGGAGCAAATCTGAGCCTGGACATATCTCTCTAGGATTTGGGCTCTGTAGGGATAGGATTACAAGAGACAAGGATATTTTAGGTCAAGTCTCTAGCCTTGTGAATCATAACTTGTTTTTCCAAAGCTCTTTTGTGGGGAGGGAGGGTAGGGATAAGACGTGGGAGCACTGAGAAGAGAATATTCCTGTGTGTGTGTGTGTGTGTGTGTATGTATACACACACACATATATACATATATATACACACACAGATATATAATACATATATATAATATCTTGCCACCCCACATATGATGGCCCTAACAGTGCCAAAATACCTAGGATTTGAGGGCCACTGAATCAAACTACATTTCTGCATTTGGTGAGTGTGTGTGAGGGTACCATTCTGGACCTCCAAATGCTATGATTATTGGAAAATACACTTATAATACAAGTTTCTTTTTTTAAGTAGTTAACTTATATTCATCATAATAGTTCTAGAGTCATGACTCCTAAGAACCCAAAAGGCAGAGTATTTGGAAATGGAGAGGAAACTTCCTGGTTACACGAGAACACGTATGCATGCATCTCTGCAGGGTTTTCTGGGCCAACAGTATTGAGTAGCTCTGCTCTGCGGCTTTAGCCACCATCTCTTCCTGCCACTCCAGGATCCTAACAGCCAGGCATCAACAACCTTAATTTAGGAATTAGAATGTATACATTGAAATATGAAAGGACTTGGGTTATGATACATATCTGGGTCTTTTAAGGTATGTATTTTACAAATGTCTCTTCACACTCTGTCCCATGAGGCCTGTGGCATCATGAGCAGCCTAAAAGCAGACAGAAGGGGGAAAGACGGAAGGCTCTCACCGTTCCATCACGTGCTACTGGTAGTTCTGCTCTTTCTAACAGCCACTAGGATGTTCTGTTGCTTTCAAAGCCCTGTGGGACTTTCAAACCCCCCCTTCTTAACTGGTTCAGGCTCCTGCTACTCAGATTGGTAGGGGCAGCAGGGTGGGCTGGGGAGGGGGGTGGGATGGGGGTGTGGGAGTGTGGGAGGGGTAGAATGGGGCAAATGGAACAATGTAGACATGGAAAGCCAAGAACTGGAGGGAGATAGACTCTAAGGTCAACGCCTGTGTGCAACACTCAGCTAAAAAACGTTACACTAGATCTAATGGCCTACTAAAAGTAAAATGGGTTGAGAATTCAGAAATAACGATAGACCAAACAGAGAAAATGGTGAGCAGTTATTAGGAGTGTAGAATCCTAGAAGCAGAAGAAAACTGATTAGCTGAGAAGTCCAACCTCTTGACAAAGGCCAGTCTCCTCTAAACCACCTCAGATGGCGGATCACCGAGTCTTGCTTTTCCAGTTGCAGGCTGCAGAGGTAGGTGGCTAACGCCTATACCAGGGCCCACAGAATTTTTGAAAGCTTTGATTATTATAGTTCTTTCTTCTACTAGGAAGAAGTCAATGTTGTTTCATCTGAGTTTTGCTTTCCTTGTGCTCTATAAAGGATAAATCTAGTAACATAAAATCTGAGGAGCCTGTGTCATTCCTCTAAGCCTTGGCCTCCTGTGGCTTGCTCTCCAGGCTCTTGACCACCCTGTGTGCCCCTTTTCAAAAGAAGATGAGTTTATGGTCGTTCCTTTTAGGAGAGGTGCCAGAACTGAGCCTGACTTTAGTGCAGTCTGGCCACCCGCATTGTATACTGTGACTGTCCCCTTTATCAAAAAGGGAACCCTTTTCTATTAATGTTGTCTGGAGAGGAAATGGATTTTTTTTTTTCCCAGCCACTTCATATTCTTGGTCCCAAACTGTCAGCTGGGACCCCTGGGTCATTTTAATAGAAACTGTTTTAAAATCATTCTCTCTTATTTTATGTTTGGACACTTGTTATTTTTGAACCTAAATATACAAAAATTTACATTGTTCAGTCTCATTTGGTTAATTTTAGCCCGTTATTGAGTTTGTCAAGATGGTTTGGGGTCCTCCTATAACATTATCATTTTTTGCAATTTTGTTCTCTGCAAATTCGATTAGTACGTTTTCTACATTTTATAATCATCATTAGTAAACAAGATAAGTAATTACAGAAATTTTGACATCCCTCCTTGAAAATACTCCCTCAATGAACACACTTTTGGGGCTGAAATTCAAACTGGCTAAAAATCCTCAACTATATTATCATCCAGGGCCATCCTTTGTTATCTCTAGCATTCTGCAAAAAACATTTTGGGGAAACACTTTGCTGTATGGCTCACTAAAATCTAAACACATCTCTTTATAGCAATCTAATGATTTAGTATTCTTGTAGACCTAACAAGATAGTAAATGAGGAGTCTGGCATGCCTTCTCTTAGGAGACGTCTATTGTCTTTCATGACTATTTTTTATCTTTTGATAATTTCTTCTAGAAATTTATGACAATTACACATTTATTCTTCTTTGGTTTCTACAAATCATGCCTTTAAAAATTAGGATAATTGCCTCTGTTAAATCTTCGAGATCCTCCCCTGTCCTATTCTGGAAGAAATATAGAATTATTTCAATTTGGCTAGAAGATTGTGTTTGGGTTTGAAGATCATCTTATGTTTTTGGTCCAAGCTTTTTACTTTCTAGACTACCATCCTTTCTGGAGAAGAGCAGCTAAAGTAAGCAATACAGTAAAATGTTCTCTGTATTATGTGTTGACATTATAACATCTGCCTCAAGGAATATGTTTGTCCTCTTCCTATTCCCAGTTCGGCTTTATTATTATGATTGCCAGTGTTATTGTTAGGAGTAGACTTCAGCATGTTTTGCAGCACTGAGCTGCTTCTGGGCTTCACACTTAGATTATCCTTGGAATTCCAGAATGTGCTGCCTTTTAACATTTACATCTTTTTCAGTCCTTTTAAAATCTGACCTTGTAGCCACTCCATTACTTTTTGCATGACTTCTTTAGTTCATTATAATTGTGATTACATCCACAGAAATTTATTTTTAATAGTTCACATCCGTCTGAGCCATCTAATCTGGAAAGATGCTGTGCTTCTTACAGTTAGCTGTAGCTTTTGTTTTGGTTTTGGTCGGAGCGCAGGAGCAAAGGGTGCATGCTGGAGAGCCCTGATCTTAGATCACGGGGCAAGCCACATCTCAGCATTGCTCCTACCTCCCCTTCCCCTAGGGCACCCTCATCCTCTTGACGTCATCATCCTCAGCGCTGCAACCTCAGGGCTTTGCCCTGGGCCAGAGCAGAATCCTTCCTTGCAGACTTCAGGAAAAAAACCTAACCCTCCAATTTAAGCCTTCACTGTCACAAAATTTTCACTAGATGGCAATCTACCACCAGTTTCATCGTGGCCTTAAACTATTGTGGTTGTTTATAGTCCGAAAGCCTGTGCTAATTCTTTCTCCAAAATACCCTAGAGCCACCAATATCAGGTTCAAAGATATTAATGTCATTTGGGTTGCAGCTTGGTTTGCCAGATAAAATATTAGATGTCCAGTTAAATTTGAATTGCAGATAAAAAATAATTTTTTGGTGTTATTATGCTTCCTGCAATATTTGGGTGTTCTGTATTTTTATTTATCAAACTTGGCAGCCCTAGTTGCAGTGCTTTGCTAAGGACATCTATGTCCATGGAAGCTATAATTGAAAATCTGTCCAGGAGGCCTCCAGGTCTCTACTCAGCTTTCTGGTAACTCAGACTCCTGAGCAGTCTGGGTTCATGGTAGGATCCGAGTTCACTTAGCACCGCCTCCTGCCCACCATTATAACTCTCCATAAAGCCTCCACACGTGTCTAAAAACACTCTAAAATCTCTTGGGAGTCCTATTTCGCTTCTGTTCCTATTAGCTAATTTTTTTCTATTCTTTGTATATTTTTTAGAACGTCCATTATAATTTATTTTTGACTGTATATTGATTGTAATATCACTTGCATAAAAAGAACACATAAAAATAGGCTACAAGAGACAATTTGGCTTTTGGTGATTCCATTCCAAGTGTTCAATGGTCTTAAGAATAGCTCTCATTAAAAAAAAAAAAAAAAAGAAAGAATAGCTCTCATTACCTGGAAATGAAACTTCTTCACTCACCTGGAAGGGGTGTTCTTTTAGTACAGAGGGACAGTCTGGGAGATTTAGGGTTCTTACATTTGTGTTTAGTTTATATTGTTCTTTTAAAAAGACCCTCTTCTTTGAATTTCATAACAAAGTCCTGAGAAATAAAGGCAGAGACATCCAATCCATCATTCAGTGGGGATTTACAAGCACCTACAGTACTGGGTGAACACAAAGATACATGAAATGTCTTTCTGGCTTTCAGAAACAAACACTCTGATTGGGGAGCACCATCACAATTCAGGAGGCCAGTGCTGTGCACAGCCCCCCATGAGGACCAAGTACGGTGCAAGTCCCCACGTCTGCTGGGGCAGAGAAAGCTTCAGAGTTCAGGGCCTTAGGAAGGAAGGAAGAGTAGAATTTGGGTAGGCAGAGAAGAAGGGGGTGCCAGGAAGAAGATATAGTGGGTGTAAGGCCACTGAGAATGGAAATTCAGAGAAGCTGGCTGTGCATGTTGGAGCAGCCAACAGAGGGGCCATGGTGGAGGAGGAGGCTGGTGAGGAAGAGAGGGAAAAGCCTCAAGTGCAATGCTAAGCCCCTTGAGCTGTATTCTTTGCTCCATTAGAGGCATCAGCAGTTTTAACTCGGCAGGCTGACTTGCCCAGATTTGTGTTTTAGAAAGACCAGATGAGGGGGATCAGATGGGAGATGCAGGGAAAACAGACGAGGCTACTGAATGCATCCAAGTGAGAAGCAACGAGAGTCAATAGTGTAAAAATAGAAGAGGGTCCAATCCTAGAGATTTTTTTAAAGATTTATTTATTTGACAGAGCACGAACAGGGGGAGTGGCAGAGTGAGAAGCAGGCTTCCCACTGAGCAAGGAGCCCAGTGCAGAACTCAATCCCAGGACCCCAGGATCAGGACCTAAGCCAAAGGCAGACGCTCAACCACCTGAGCCGCCCAAGCACCCCAATCCAAGAGATTTTTAAAAGCAGGAATCAGTGCCATACGATAGACATTAAAAGGAATCACAGTACAAAGGAAGAGGACAAAGACCTTTTAACTAAGGAATGTCAATTGAGAAAGGAATAATGGGCACTGGAAGAGTAGGGATGACTGTGGTGTTTGGGGATGTGGAGGCTAACGTGCCTGTGTTTATCTGGGTGGATGTGTCCAGGGAGAAAAATATGGACCTAGTGTCTGTCCATGAGAGACAAGAACTAAAGGGCCTGTGGCAACTACAGGGCCTCCTCAGCATAAAAAATGCAAGTTGAGGTCAAGACACCACACAAAATTGCACAGAAGGAAGCGTGGAGAAAAGTGGTCTCAGGGTGGACTCACGGAAACACCAAGAAAGGGCAGGAGTATGGGGCAGAAGAAAAGATGGCTTTGAGGTAGATAAGGAATGGCCTAAGAGTAGGGGTGCAAAGAGCGGGAAGAGGTGTTGAAGGGGCAAAGATCAAGAGCTCAATGGGTCAGTATTTCTAGAAAGGAGGTTGGACAAATAACTGTGCACAATAAGTGTAATTATCTCAATTCACAGTGGAGGACACTGAGGTTTGAATGATTTTCTAAGAATGCCTTAACCAAGTCTAGAGAGAACTCTTAGGTGTTTATTTTCCACTTCACCAAATGCAGATAAGAGAGTCTTGCTTCCCAAACACCAATATAGCATTTAAAAAAACTGAAAGAGCCTTTATAGGTAAAAGGCTATTAATGATAGATAACTGTGCATTTGTACGCTTTACGAGATCCCATGAGGAACTGAAAAGGCTTACTTTACTTTGCCCAGAAATTGGTCCTCAGACAAAATAATAATGATGATGGTAACTGTACACTTACTATGTACCTAGCTCTCTAATAGGGAATTTCATTTCACAATGATCCTGCTAGAAGATATTACTCATTCAACAGATGAAAAATTTGAGACTTAGAGAAATTTAAATATTTGCCCAAACTTGCAAAACAAACACATTTTGGATAGGAGGGAAACCTGGGGGGGGGGGGGGGGAGCGCAACTTCAAGAAGAAATGTATTTTGATCATTTTAGAGGGAGACAATCAAGGAGGTCAGAAGGTGGGGGGAGCACCCCCAAACAATGGGTGCCACCTAGATTAGGTTTAGAATCAGATCCTTCCATAGATCCTAGATCTGCATTTAAATGCCATAAAGACTCAGGAGCGTTTAGTATGATTTGAAATAGAGACCTGCCAGGAGGGGTGGGGGGAGAGGCAGCAGTGAGAGGGCGTGGAAGGCGTGGACAGTGGGAAAGTCATTCCAGTGTCAGGAATTGGGTGTTGAGACTAAAACAGTGGTAGGAGAACAAGAGAGAAACAGTCCATGTGAGTGATGCTATGAATCCATTAATGGAATTTGACTAGGTGGGCAGGGAAGAGAGAATGTCAAGTTGACTCCGGGTTGTAGCGCCCAGGCATCCTGGGAGTGTGACTGACAAGATGCAGAGGCCAGAGGAGCTGGTTCCTCCCTCCGCATCGTAGGATCTGCGTCTTCGTTCAGAGCTTTCACATTTTATTTGTCTCTAAGTCTCATTATTCTGGTCAAGTTGCCTCAAGTACATTCCTCTGCACGGTTTTATTATCTGAGAATGGAATTCCCACCCACAGAGATCCCATGGTCCTTTCTGGTGTACTTTCACCCAACTGTAGCTAAGGTCATCCCTTTCATCAAATCCTATCCGTGGCATCCCTCTCTCCAGCTTGGCACCCATGCCCCAATCCATATTCTCGTAGCCTGCCAGGGGTGCAGTCTGTTTTTCGGCACCTGCCTAGAACTTTCAGTGATAATAAGCATCTAATGTTTCCAGGCATTCTGATTTGTCCACTTGTTTATTTCACCTTCTTGCTCGTTATTCATTTTGATTTGACTTTTCTGTTACTTCCTTTAACTCCTGATTATTTGAACTGGTGAAATCAGGGACATTTCCCTACCCGGTGTACAAAAACGGTCCCCAGCACCAATTTAAAGGACTACTGTCAAATGTTTTTAAAAATTATCTTAGATATTCATTTTTCTTAATTTTCAACAGGAAAGCTCCTTTTTTCCTCCCTTTTGTGAATGCTAGGTTTATTTTATTTCAAGGAGAAAGCCCAGTGTCTCTGTATTCCATCTATAGTAAAGATCCTCTTGTGACCTCTTACCCTAAAGGTAAACAGCCTCTTTACACACACACACACACACACACACACACACACACACACACCCTGGAGTGCTTTAAGGCTCTGCTGTGCTAGGGTGATAAACAGTTATGAAAACCACACCTTATCTATGTTCTAGTCTGTTGCCTGGCCAAGCTCAGTTCTATCACCAAATCTAGCTACTAACAATTCCACAAGTCTGACCACCACCTCCTCCCCCGTCCCCACACATAGCCTGTTTACTCAATCCTTGCATTTTATGGCAAGTCACCCTCCACCTTTTGTAACGAGCACAAGCTCAGCAGATACTTGCTCAAAACCTAGGGGTGAACATCGGCTGTTCTAGTCCGTAGTTGGTAACCAACTGGCTGTGTGACAGCAGGCAAATAAATCTCTCCTCTGCAGGCTCCACTGTGACAAGATTTACATTAGACACAAAGATCTTTAGGGTTCTTTTGACTCCAACAGTGGATGATTCTCTCATCCTCACCACAATTCAATCTCAATAAGAAAACCCTCTAGAATAATATCCTCTAGTTCCATCCACGTCATGGCAAATAGCAAGATTGCATTTTTTTTGATGACTGAGTAGTGGGTATTATGGAAATAAGTCAATCAGAGAAAGACAATTATTGTATGATCTCACTCATGTGTGGAATTTAAGAAACAAAACAGAGGATCATAGGGGAAGAGAGGAAGAAATAAACCAAGATGAAATCAGAGAGGGAGACAAACCATAAAAGACTCTTAATCATAGGAAACAAACTGATGGTCGCTGCAGGGAAGGGGTGTGGGGGGACAGGGTAACCGGGTGGTGGGCATCAAGGAGGGCCTGTGATGGAATGAGGGCTGGGTGTTATGTAAGACTGATGAATCACTGACCTGTACCTCTGAAAACAATAATACATTGTATGTTAATTGAATTTAAATACAATTTTTTAAAAAAGAGAAGAAAACCCTCTAGAAATAGCTGGATGAGTCCCATCCAAGGGTCCCTCCTTTCTCTGGCTTCTGCATTTTCCTTTTTTTTTTTTTTTTTTTCCTGGGACTGTCTACTTCTCTGATGGTGAAAGACTCCTGCTGAATTTGTGGCCACTACCACAGTAACTCAGGGTCTGTCGCTCGCAGCCCCTCTTTCCCCCTTTCCCCCCAAAGTCCAGAGTAATGAACTTTCTCCCTGGTGTTCAGGAGCCGCTTGGTCTGTGAGCAGATTTAGAACCTCCATCTTACTCGGTGCAATAAAGTGACTCGCTCCCACTCTCCTTCTGAATTTCCATTTGCATTGTTCAGAGATAATTGCGCTCTGAGAGGCCTGGGTAACCTGCCAGGAAAATATTTATCTGCCCATTGGTGCTCCTGGGGAACTTTGTGGGCCAGACCGGGCCCCTCCCTATAGCAGGCTCTGCCCTCAGGCCAATGACTCATCCACCAAGCAGCAAGGATCAGTAGTCCCTCCCTTGGAGCTCCTTCACCAGCTCGGAAAAAGTTGATAGCACACACCAACTCAGCTCCTTTCCTCCCTGCACTCCCTGTTCACAGGCCACCCAGAAAGAATAAACACCCTCATCCACTCACCTGAATTCCAGTCTCTGTGCCTGGAGCCTCGTTTTTGCAATGCTCCCTGGGAATTCAGCAGGGTGGATGGATGCTTTGCTTCACCCTCTTCTGAGGGGTGGGCTAGAGAAATGTCCACTCCGTAATTGCCATTTAAAATGAGAGGGTTGGAAGAAGTCAAAGAGTTTTAAGTACAGAGAATGTCCTCAGTATATTTGAATCGTGACTGAGTTTGGCATCTGTTCCTCTTTAGCTCATTTGCTTGTAACCTTTGGCCTCTCTGCACACCTGATTTCAGAGTTAGAAGATAACCTTAAACAACAGCATTGGAGTTACTGTAATCATGCAGCTCCTGAGTCATGTTTACAGCGAATGCAGCTCTGGGGTCACTTAACTGTTCGTGATAGAACCGAATCACCACCACCAAAAGACATTGATATAGAGGTTTGAAAAACCATGTACAAACATGCACAAGTCTTAATGATGTGTCTTAGGGTGGGTGGGTGAGAAATAGTTGTGTCTAGAAAGGGCCACTATACCAAAATACTGGATTTCTAATTTAACCTCATTAACAAGAAGAGGTTATGATAAGGGGAGTTATCACTTAATACTTAAAAACAGTCTGTAATGGGTAGAGCGATGTGGGATCCAAAATGAAACTGGCCTCATTTCAAAGTGGCAAATAAATGTGTGAAAGAAAGAGAGCCAGTGAGTATAATTTCTTTTAGATTTTGTTTTCTAGACTTTTAAACAACTTCTATCCCAAAGACAGGGGGAAAAAATTAAACTAAAATTTAAAAAATCAGTCATCATGGGACCAAAATCCATTTTGTTTTGAATCATGGATATAGAAGTTGTTGAAGAGATAAAAAGAAAACAAAATTAGGGGAAACAAATACATCTCAAACTGTGAACCTTCCAGATATTCACACTCACATGTAGGCTGATATTACTAAAATCATCATAAATGACCATGACAAACAGTACAAACAGTACACGATAAAAATCTTAAGATCATAGTTAACTATAAGTGAAGTGATGGTGAAGATAAACTGTAAAGAAGAGCTAAGCTGTATTAGTGGTAAAAGTGACAGATGGAAATTCAATGTGGTCAAGGGCACAAAGGAAGTAATTCAGCATAAATGTACATGATGCTAAACTCTAAGCTTGTTACAATCCAGAAAAGGATTATAAAAAGCTACTGTTGAGGTTTCCTGAAGACACTACCCTTGTGCATGGTTTTGCTAAAAAAAAAAAAAAAAAAAGAAAGAAAGAAAAAAAACAAACCAAACCAAACCAAAAAAAAAAAAAAAAAAATCCAAAACAGTAAATATTCATACATGTCTCAAATACAATTCTGTCCAAAAAGTGTTGGTAAATTGTTGTTTATAAGACAATGATGCCAATCGGAGTTAAAGAATAAGTTGAGTTAAATTCTGGAAATCTGAAGAAAGGGGAAACATTATGTAGATCTATACCCAATTCTCAAAAACCCAAAGTATAGGAAACTTAATAATTCAACTGAGTAGAGATGACTCATATCTAAGTTTCTGTTTGTTTGATTATTGTATTTAAAGCCAAGGATCTGGGATGCCTGGGTGGTTCAGTGGTTGATCACCTGCCTTCAGCTCAGATCATGACCCCAGGGTTCTGGAATCGAATCCCACATCGGGAGCCTGCTTCTCCCTCAGCCTGTGTCTCTGCCTCTCTCTGTGTCTCTCACGAATAAATAAATAAAATCTTCAAAAATTAAATAAATAAATAAATAAATAAATAGATAGATAAATAAATAAATAAATAAATAAATAAATCCAAGGCTCCAAAGACAGGGAGAAGCCAGTTGTCTTTTAATTTCCCAGGTTAGGTGAGAGTAACTCAATTAAATGAATACATATTAAATATCTAAAGACAGTTTTAGTCTTAGAGATGTCAATTTGAAAGGCACTCAGGCAACCTTAGCAACTTCACAAAAAGAAGCATTCAACTAAAAAAAATATTTGCCTGTGCATAATTCCTAGCCAACACAGCGATGTAGGATTCTCTATCTCTTACTGGGTTGCCTTTCTCAGTTGAAGAGCATCACTCTACATTATTTCTCATATAGAGCCCTCAGACAGGAGTAGCACAGTCATCTTTTAACTTGGATCATTATAGTTTTCGCCGGGACATTATTTCTCTAGAGAGCCCTCAGACAGTGTACAGTGTTCTTTTGAACTGGATCATTGTAGTCTTTGCGTGGACATTCTGCTGTTCTGTTTC
The DNA here is from genome assembly GCF_003254725.2 of Canis lupus dingo. NCBI lineage: Eukaryota > Metazoa > Chordata > Mammalia > Carnivora > Canidae > Canis > Canis lupus. The sequence goes on from NC_064258.1 coordinate 5,565,730, forward strand.
ATCTCTAGAAATGCTCAGAAGTAGAATTGCATTGCAGCTTTGTGCAAAGGTGAGAATAATACTATAAACTTTGAGGTTTCTGGGTCTAAACCTGTCTCTTACATTTAAGGAACCTGAAACATGGACAGACTGAATCATGGCAGTGCAGTAACTGGAGGTGGTCTCTTGACTTGGGTTCTAGGACTCTTCCATTATACATGCTACTTTTCACAAGGAGAATGAAAACAGCTGGGAAGACACCTTCACCATAATTCAGGTCAAAACATAAAATCTGAGTGGTCTGAGTAGGATGTCCAAATCCACTGAAACTAACCTATGCCTTAACTTATGGGTTCAATAAAAAAGAAGGTTTGAATGGGGTTTTCATCACCCATCAATTTCTTCTAAATCCTTATACAACCTCTGAGGCCAAAAGAAACAGGAAAACTGCCCAAACTCTTGGAAGTCACGAAGCAAGAGTTGGCATCTGCTGTGACCTAGGTACCATCTTGGTACCTAAATCAAATGGCCTGGGATCCTCACAGGATTCCATGTTCTGTACCCTTTTCAGTGTCCAGGAGTCTGAGAAGAAAACACTCAGAGAAGTGCCAAGTTTATTAGAGTGAGAGAATGCTACCCTCACATCGCCACCAACAGACATAGATCCCAGAGATGCATGCCCTGACCTCACACCAATAATTATGGAAAATCTCTCGAGTTGACAAGAGGCCACCAAGTTGACCCTCTCATCTGATGTGCTAATCCCCCTTAAACATCTCCCTCCAACGGACTGAGGCTACATTTTGTTTAACTTATAGCCATGATGGAAACTTTGGTCAGCCCTGAATCTGCAGCACTCTGGAAGCAGAGAATGTTTAAGTACTATACGGTAGTAGAGGTAAAGTTCCTTAGCTTAGGCCCTATTTGTCCCTTTTCTTATGAGAAAAGGTTCTCAGAGTCCAGTGCAAAGTCTAAAAATCCCCCCAATAAGCACAAAGCACAAAAAGGAGCTTTGGTAGATGCATTTTGTCAAGTTTTCAGACGGTCTAGTTCTTGATCCACAGAAGGCCTCTGTTGCAAGGTTCTGGGGGCCAGCCCTTTCCAGGAGCATCTTGTCCTTACGCTCAGGGAATTCCTCCCAGAAAACTGCTAGGTCTGCTGCTCCACCAGCTGTAGTTTGGCAGTCTTGACTCGGTGGGCTTCACTCACGTTCCGGGCACGGACCTCTCGGTTGGAAATGAACTCCACTTGTTGCATAGGGAACCAGCCTCGCTCCCCATCTGAGAGTCTCATGCCCTCCAGCCAGCCTATGGGCACAGGGTGGGTGGGAAGAATTACCTGGGGCAGGCCCACAAAAAGTCCCTTTGGATCTCCTTCCCCCAAACTTTTCTGAATAGTAAGTCTAAAAGGACTGAAGAGACTAGTGTGTGAACCCGGGCTGTTCTAGGTCTGGCAAGGTCTACAGCTGCCTACTTCCTGGGCCTTCTCCACTCTTATGGGTTGAACAGTGTTCCCCCAAAATATATGTTGAAGTTCTAACCACAAGAGCCTCAGAATGTGACCTTATTTGGGAATGGAGTTCCCAGGTGTAATTAGTAAAGTTACGATGAGGTCATACTTGAGTAAAGTGGACCTTAATCCCATACGACTGGTATCCTTATAAGAAGAGGGAAATTTGGACACACACACACAGACGGAAGACAGAGGTAGAGATTGGAGTTAGGCTACCACAAGCCAAGGAATACCTGGAGCTACCAGAAGCTGGAAGAGGGGAAGGAAGGATCCTCCCCAAGAAGTGTCAGAGGGAGTATGGTCCTGCCCACACTTTGATTTTGGATTTCTGGCTTCTAGAACCAGGAGAGAATCAACTCCTATTGTTTTAGACACCCCCATTTGTGGTGCTTTGTTATGCAGCCCTAGGAAACAAATACATACCAGCTATAGGATCCCACCTCCAACGCCCAGCTTACTCACAGATTCTCCCTCTTACCATCGCTGCTTTGCTGGGTCACCATCACCACGTCTGCCTTCTCTAGTGCCAGCTCGTCGTTCTCTCGGGGTTTGTAGGCTCGAAGGCACTGTACTTGAGGGGAGTCTTTGGAAGACAAGAGCATGAAGAGAGGTTAGAAAGGCAAGTGATGGGAACAGAAAGTAAGGATTACAGGGGGGAAGTTGGAGGACTCAGGGGAGATAAAGGTCAGGCTTTAGAAAGTTAGACAAGAGACAATGGGAAAAATCTGCATCCTCTACCAGGAAACAAAATGGTGGAAAAGGAAATGGAAATACCGGAATTGAAATGAGTCAAAAAATTCTATTTCTCTGGGGAAGACGAATTGAGAAATACGTTGTAACCGCCTTCAGTGACTCATTATTATAAATATTCCAATTCTGCTAAAGACCCATCTTCCCTCTGTAACCTTCCCTGACTCTTTAGTCCTCAGTGGATTCTGAACTCCTTTAAAATTAATTGTCCAGGGGCAGCCCGGGTGGCTGAGCGGTTTAGCGCCAACTTCAGCCCAGGGCATGATCCTGGAGACCCGGGATCGAGTCCCACATCAGGCTCCCTGCATGGAACCTGCTTCTCCCTCTGCCTGTGTCTCTGCCTCTCTCTCTCTCCTCTCTGCGTATTCTCATGAATAAATAAATAAAATCTTTAAAAAAAAAAAAAAAATTTAATTGTCCAGGGACACCTGGGTGACTCAGCAGTTGAGTATCTACTTTCGGCTCAGGTCGTGATCCCGGAGTCCCGGGATCCAGTCCCACATCGGGCTCCCTGCATGGAGCCTGCTTCTCCCTCTGCCTGTGTCTCTGCTTCTCTCTGTGTGTCTCTCATGAATAAATAAAATATTTAAAAACAAAAACAGAAACCTAATTGTCCATTTACCTCTCATCCAGTTGCTTTGTGTATATTATCTGTCTCCACTGCTAGATTGTAAAATCTGATTCTGTGACTCACTCTTCATTTCCTTTCTAGCACCAGATGTGGGATTGGAAGAGATGCAACCTGTGGGGGTCCAGGTATGACCTAAGGAAGGCGCTCTTCATCCCCTTTAGCTTTAGTTTCCTCACTTGTAAATGACTGGGTTGATCAAGGTGATTCCTTGCAAAATTCTGGATTTTCCATACTTCAGTATTTTTGTGGACCAGAGGAAATTTCCATAGTTTTGAAGCTCTAGATAACAAGCCTCAGAGGACTCCTGACCCATAAGCATTCCATCTTACGTCGCTCTATGTGACCACAGTTCACTGGTTCCCTCAGAAAACAAATAGAACACTATTATATTATTATCTCTACTCCTCTTTCTTTTTATTCCTTTCTTTGAGAGAGAGAGCATATGAGAGAGGATGAGCAGGGGGATGGCAGAGGGAGATCCATGGGCCTTGATCCCGGGACTCATGACCTGAGCCCAAGGTAGATGCCTAGCCTACTGAGCCACTCAGGCATCCCTGTAGTTCTTTTTCTCAAGCTTATCTCCAACTGCCATTCACAAGACCACAGTGAAGGAGGAAGAATCATCTTGCCTTCCTTTCAACTGGGGAAACAAAAGCCAGCAGATGGGTCACATAGTGAACCAGTTACTAGAACTCAGTTTACAGCCTGGTTCTCCTACTTCCTTTTCCAAGATTCCTTGTATTTGTTCTTTTGAGTTACCAGTGTTCCTCTGAGTTCAGTTCCTCCCTGGATACCAATTAGGGAATTCTTGCTGGTGGACAGCTGGGGGCTTATGGGAGACCCAGAAATCAAGGTTTCACATGGATGCAAGACACATTTGGTGTGTGTGTGTGTGTGTGTGTGTGTCTACATGTGGGTACCCGGAAGCCCAGGCTCAGGGCAGTGTTCTCAGGCCATTCTGTACAGGAGATCGTGTGGTTAAAACAAATCGACTAGGTTGCTCTTCTCCCACAACTCCCACTCCAGCCCTACTTTCTCCCCATATTTCCCCCAAGACCTTTAGCAAGTGAAATCTAAGGTAAAATAATAGCAGGATAGACTTAAGGGAACAAATATTTTAAAAGAGTAAATTATTGCCCAAGGGAGAAAGTATATGAAGGACGAGGCACTACCATTGTGGTGAGTAGTTTTAAGTGGATCATCTCAGGTGCTTAAGCTCCAGTGGCCAGACTTCCACTCTCAAATTCTGGATAAAAGCAGTAAGTGGAAGTCTCTCAGGGTTACGATCCAGCCCCCTAAACTCCTGCATCCAAAGGTGACCTCCAGCCCTATTTCCCCCTTTTATACCCTTTTATACCCTCACTCACCATAACACTCCAGAAGGTCCAACTCCTCTCTGGGCATGGCCAAGGCTGAGATCCATCGAAGCTTTTCACTTCTGAGAAAACAAAGCAGGGTCAATGCTTCAGCTGCAGCTCTGGGGTGGAGGACGATGGCCAATGATGGGGAAGGGAAATAACTGTGGAAAAGACTTGTCTGGTTCAAAAAGTCTAGTTCAATAACATCTAGGATGAAAGTCAATGACTTTGCTTGGTTGGAAACATAAGATCTTGAATTGTATGTTAATGTGTTTATCACCCTTTATTTTTCTCTTCTTTCTAAGCTCAACCTCTTAATGGCAGATCTTTCAAGTGGAGGCATAATATCAACTAGACACATGAGATTTTCCATTTTGTACTAAGCAAAATGTTCATCTCGGTTTAGATTCCCTCTATCACTTTGCATAATTCTCAATACTCTACTGCCCACCTCCCTTCGATCAGATATCTCAGAGATGAAAATTATTTTGTAATCGTAATTAGATCAAGGAAATGTGTCTATTTTTTTTTGCTCATGCAATATAACCCAAACTAATTTTGTAATTATCTGAAGGATTTTGTATTATGTTAGCCTCTGCTTCCAAAAACACTGGAGTAATTGAGACCCGACACTACTTCTATTTGAGGAAGATGCTGCCCAAAACACTAAACAAAGAACGTGAGTCTGTATTTGATTACTTGACTTTGGTGACGTTTTGCATATGAACCCCTATATCAGCATTTGTTCCATAAGTGAAGACAGGTATGATTGATCCCACCCTGAGCTGTCTTCTGAGAGACAAAACTGAAAAGTGCCTGCAACACAGGAATTCTTGGACCACTTGGGGTCCTGTCAAATTTTTTTTTTTTTAATTTTTATTTATTTATGATAGTCACAGAGAGAGAGAGAGAGAGAGAGGCAGAGAGAGAAGCAGGCTCCATGCACTGGGAGCCCGACGTGGGATTCGATCCCGGGTCTCCAGGATCGCGCCCTGGGCCAAAGGCAGGCGCTAAACTGCTGCGCCACCCAGGGATCCCCCTGTCAAATTTTTTAAAGAAGAGCCTTCTTATATCTCTTATAACAGCAACAGTAGCTATAGTCTTGTAGTTGATTCATTATTTTAGGCATATGTACCAGATTTTATAGGTCTTATTCTTTAATATTCTCTAAAGTGTATGTATCTATACATACACTATCTATGCAAATGTATTTATTATTATTATTATTATTATTATTATTATTAAAAAGATGAGCAAATCAAAGTTCTCAACACTCTAGATTTCTGTTCAACAGAAGACTGGCTTGGAAGGTGGGAGGAAGGCAAGCTAAAGACACCCCAGGGCTTATCTTATCCACATACATGTCCACCAGCCTTTGGCACTTAAGAGTTTCTGTTTACACACATGGGCATTACGGACAGGACATTAGGAATTCTTTAGTTACTCTATACCAGCCCATCTCCATCCTGTTATATCACAAACTTTGTCCCTCTTGACTAAAGAGCATAAAATAGATGCTCAACTTTGGTAGCAACTCTGTACCCTTTCCCACCCCATCTCTTGCAAGGTGTCCATTAGCTCTAAGGGTTTGGGTTGGGATTTCCCAATGGATGCTCTTTAGTCCAGAATAGGATAAATAGTGTGTGGCTGTTTTCTGGACACATTTTCTGCCCCAGCCCCACTTCCTTCCAAGGCAGTCCCCCCTCCTTCTCTCCCTCTCCCAGCCGCATCTCACTGGGTCTCTGTGCTGAAGAGGAACTCGGCCTGGGTGCCCTGCGCGTTGTGCAGCAGGAAGAGTCGGAAGAGGTTTTTGTGAGGTCCGTGTAGCTTCATTTCACACTTTTCCCCTCGGATGGAGGAGAAGGGAGCATGGTCAAATACCAGGAATCGGCTACCCCTGCAAAATACAAGGCTAGTTAACCCGACTGTACAATTGTTATATCTGTAACACAGTATGAGTCCCGCTATGTGATCTTGTGGCATAATTTGGTGGGATCCCTTCTTTCTCTTCTCTAGGCCATGACCTGCACTCCCTGGGCTGAGCCCCTGAGAAGGGCTCCTTAGGGAACATGACCCCCCTCTGTCCCTTTCGTCCCTGCCCTCCTGCCCTATCCCATTTCCCTCTTGTGCCCTGGCCTCCCATTCTAGTCACTGACTCTCGGGGCCGAGACAGCAACAGACAGTCATTGAAGAGATGCAGGTGGACAGGACGCGTGTTGAGCTTCCTTCGCAGCCCTGGGGACAGACTGAACTCCAGGGCTGTCACCTCTCCACTCTTCACCAGCCAGCGCGACTGCGAAATGAGCGGGAATATCTGTAGCATAGGGAAGGCAGAAAAGGCAGTGTCATAGGCAGGGCAGGTGTGAGGCTTCCTCGGTCCTGCCCTCCCTCCCATGCCTCTTCTTCATGAGTTCCACCACTGACCCTCACCTCCTCCCCAGGTCCTCCCTGCTCATAACCCATCTACTTAGACTGTTTCTCTCAGAGCCCCCCACCTACCACCGTCTACCACTCTGGAGCTCCCACATCCATGGCTCCTGCAAATGGAAGGTGCCTATGGTCCAACCCAGGATACTGATGACACGAGAAAGCTCAGCCCCAGAAGCCTGAACTGGAGGAGAATCAGCAGACCCTGATGTGAGGGACTAAGGTAGGGGACGGTACGCTGCGTATCTTAGAAGTGAAAGATCTGGGCAGTAATGACATCTGTGCTTTCTCCGACAATAACCAGAGATGTGGGAAGAGAATGTGGGGGCATATGTGGGAATGAGAATAAAGAGAAGTTGGTGGGGTCTGCTTGGAGTTGGAAGTTGGGTAAAGGTAAGGGTACTGGACCACAATTATCATGTGGATCAGATTTTCCTTCTCTTTGAGGGAGGTAAGGACGGTGTCTGTTCTGAGGTAGAATTTGAATGCAGAATGTTTATTTATGTTTGTATAGGGATAGGAGATTTTGGTCTTGTATTTGAAGTCAATTTCATAATGCTTTGGTTAGACTAGATGAAAACGAGAAAATACTGAATGGTTTAAACACAAAACGTATCTTTACAAAGGTTTTTACATTGATAAGTTCTCCCTCACCTGCCCACTTCCCAAATGCATATTAACCCCTCAGGTAACCCGCTTAGGTGACCACTGTCCTTTATTTCCCATGTATCCTTCCAGAGTTTCTCTATGTCTACACCAGTGAACACAGATTTGTATCTTCCTACTTTTCACCAAAGATAATATCCTATAATACACACAGCTCTGTATTTACCCTTTTTCACTTAATAATATATCATGGAGATTGGGGCAGGCATGTGGGTGTCCCAGAAACAGGACAGAAGAGAAGGCGTGCAGACGTTAAGGGCAGAGACCGAGATAGTACGAGCAAGATGGTTCTACGTTAGACGGTGACCTGTGGGTTATGCTAAAGTGAAGATTCACAGGTGGGGTCAGGGTGCAAGAGACCTACTCACTTTACACTCGAACTCAATCTTCTGGCTCAGGTAGATGAGCTCCTCTGTCCGTCGCATCCTCTGGACATTGTTATTGCAGTCTCGGATCAGCTGAACATAGAATAGAGTGAGGAGAGAGGAAGAACACTGTGTTAGAGGTTTTGACCTTGGTCTCCTGCAAGAAATTTGGAAGTTAAGGGGCCCCTGGGGGGCTCAGTTGGTTAAGTGACTCTGGCTCAGGTCATGATCCTGATGTCCTAGGATTGAGCCCCATGTCAAGCTCCTTGCATAGCGGGGAGTCTGCTTCTCCCTCTCCCTTTGCTCCTCTCCCATGCTGCACCCCCCTACCCCTGACCTGCCCTTGATGTCATGCTCAGGTGCTCTGCCTCTCTCTTAAATAAATAAATAGAATCAAAAAAGAAAAGAAAAGAAAAAGAAAAGAAAAGAAAAAAAGAAAAGAAAAGAAAAGAAAGAAGAAAGAAAGATAAAGAAAGAAAGAAAGAAAGAAAGAAAGAAAGAAAGAAAGAAAGAAAGAAAGAAAGAAAGAAAGAAAAAGAAAGAAATCCATCAATCAACCAATCAATCTGGAGGTTGGTTGTGACAGCCTCCATTTTTTCTGGCAGGCTGGGATTGCATGAGGGTAGAATTGAATTGAAGTTCTAGGCCTCTGGTATACCTTGTATGACCTGAGAGGATATTCCTGGGTGGGGTGAACCTAAGATTTAATTTGGGGATGGTGGTAGTGAGAGCAAAGCCCCTTGGGTGTGGAACATCCTCAGTGCGGGAAGGAGGCCAGGTGGGGTGGAGGGTGGGTAAGGAGGGTGTTCACAGGTTTGGCTGGGACGCTGAGGAAGGTGAGCAATCCCCTTAGCAGGGTCCTGCGCTCTCTGGAGTCATGCACCTTGGCAGAAGAAGAATTCTCTGTGAAGGCCAATCGAGGGGTGTGAGTGGGGGTGGTGGCCGCCTACCTCCTCCAGCGCATGATGTGCCTTTGTGGCCTCTGCTTCCTCTGGAGATCCAGGCTGTGTTCTCTTCAGAATGTTCTGTAGAACAAACCGTAGGCAGGCGCCAGGTGGAAGGAAAGGATGGGAACACAGGAAGAAGGAGTTATGGAGGGTCGGCTAAGGCGGTCCAGAAACACCATTTTTGCAGCAGATCCCCCCTGAGGAAGAAGGGTGTGGGCAGCGGGGAGTCGGCTCCATCATCCACAGGGTGCGGAAGAAGGGTGACAGAACCTTGGGGCTCCCGCAGATCACCCCTCTTGGGGGGAGGGGGGAGGCCCGAGGAGGGACCCCTGTACCTGGAGCAGCAGTTTGAGACGCGTGATGCGCTGGAAGGGCAGGATCAGAAAGGACTTCAGGGAGAGGCGCTGGCAGACGGGGTCGCTCTCCAGCTTCTCCAGGACCTCTCGGAAACTGCTGTTGCTGTTCCTGCGTGGGCGAGCCTCAAGTGAGAAGGGACGTAGGGGGCGCGGGGGACGGGGGTGGGGTGCAGGGCGTGGAGATGGCACAAGAGAGAGCGGGGACAAGAACACGCATCGTGTGGATACCGTTTGGGGTTGGGGTTGGGGTTTGGGGGTTTCCGGGCAGGGTCCCTGCAGGGCCCGCAGGGGGACCGCAGGGGGGTCAGGGCTTACAGCAGGACTTGGAAGGTGCGCTCCTGGTAGGTCTGGTTGGTGACATACGGCAGGTAGACCCGGCGAAAGTCGGGAGCGTGGTTCAGGACTACGTCACACACTTGGAAGGTGAAGATGTTGCTCTCGAAGTTCTCCTCCAGGTCGGAAAGGAACCTGCACGGTATCCGCATGAGTCTCCTGAGACCTGCGAGCAGCTGGCTGACCCCCGCCATACCCTGAGTTTGTGACTATTAGCCGGTAACTTCGACTGACTTCTCAGCTCTGCGCCCCTCTATGCTCTAGGGTTCCCTGCAAGGCAATCTCTAGTTTGCCCCTCATATAACCCTCTGATCCCTATTTTCCATTTCCTGTTCTTCTTTTGCTTCTGTCCTGGCTTTCTGAGCTTTCCCTGTTTCCCAGAGCCCACCTCCAGGGCAGCGCCTACCCACAGTACGTCCCTTCCTCAACCAGGGAAGCGTTTCCCATTCGTGTGTTGACCCGTTAATGGATCTGTGCACCCACACACCCTCTCCTCTTCTTTGCTCTCCCTCCCTACTCCGACAGCATTGGGAATCATGAAAGGAGCAATGAGAAGGCTTCTGAAAAGGGGGTGAGGAGGAAACACCCGATGGTTTATAGGCTAAAGATACTGAGGCTGAGTGAATGGTGTTTGGGAGAAGAGGAATCTCACGTGGTGCTGACTTCACGCACGTCCTGTAAACGAGAGAAGAGCCACTGGTATTCCTGGTTGGAAAGGGTGGCCCGCAGTGGGGCTGAGAGCTGGAAATGATCCACAGCTACATGCAGACTGCGTAGGTATGAGGCCTCTGACACGATCAGCTCAAATTTGGCCTGGGAGGTTGGAGAGGAGATTAATTTAAAATAGTTATGGAGTGCCCAGTGTATGCTAGCCAGTGCGTGACGACATTCTACGGGCAGAGCAGAGGACAAGGCGGATCCTCTCATAGCTCACAGTCACGTCAGAGCCTAACCTGGGATCAGGAGAGAGAAAGAGCACTGGAGCCTGTGGGAAGAACGTACAAGCCCCTATAGGTATAAGAGAAAAGGGTACTTTCAAGAAGCTTAATAAACTGAGCATCTTTTGAACCGAGTATCTGTACTAAAGTAGTGGCAAGAGATGAAGCTCAGAGGGCAAATAGAGGGAGGTCAGGAGGATTGCGTGAATGAGGTAAAACAGTTTGGACATATGGGAAGACTGAAAGAGGCTTTATGTAGGGAAATCACTTGATCAGATTTGGCTTTTATAAAGGTTATTTCTGAGCATGGCATGCCCCTAACCGGGCAGAGGAGCCACGTTAGGAAACTGCCATAGTCATCCCAAGGCAACAGAGGGAGGTCAGAAGAGCCACGGGATGGGGAGAGGTAGGCCACCTTCGAATCACCTAGGAGGGAGATTTGAAAGGACTTGGTTCTTTGCTAGAAATGAGGGCTGAAACAGCAGACAGTCACAATTTAATGGCTCATTTGTTGAATTTAGTAACTGAGTGAATGGCGGACTCACTCACTGAGCCAGAGAACTTTGAAAGAGGAACAGACTGAGGGGATGAAGGTGATTTGGGGTCTGAGGAGAAATGGGAGGAAGCAGGACATTTGAGAACCAGATGGTGCTGTTGTGGTTTAATGGAGATGGGCCAGCGCTTGAGAACTCATTTGGAGGTTCCAGCAGGGGGCGTAATGGCTCATGGCCCTGTCCTCCTCCGGCCGGGCTGCCCCATGCTCATCTAAGCACGTCTCTTCAAGGTACACGCAGAGAGGGACAGAGGAGACCAAGACGACACACACCTGGGTGATGACCCTCCCCCACAGCAATACTGAACTGGGGGCGCTGAGGTACATCTGAGTACTGGTTCCAACATTCACTGACCATATGACTTTGTGGGGCCCATTCAACCTCACAGAATCTCCGGGTTTTTGTCTTTCTGTGCAGGTACAGTGACCCCATGTCACAAAGATGTTATGACAGTCAAAAGAAATGGGATCGGTGTAAACACCTCGTAGACCCCAGAGGGCTATTTTATGGAAGGACTATGTGCCTATAAGCATAGAGGCTCCTCTTCCTAGAAATAGGAGGCCAGGGCTAGCCCGGGACCCCCAGTGGACTTCCCAGTACGCTCGAGTGGGTGAAAGAGAGCTGGGGTTCATATCATCTCCTGTTGTTTGGTCCATAAGTATTGGGCAGATCACGGATTTTTTATATATCCTCCATGTGCTTTAGAAGTTGAGGTCAGAATAAGGCCCCCAAGTCTGAGCTTCAAAAAACCTACACATTTATAGCTGCCTCTGTTTGATTTGTTTATCCATAAGTCCTTCTGGCCAACATCTGACTCCTTCCCACCTCTGAAGAGGGGAGAGTATGGCACTAATATGTATCAAACCATGTACCAGACATCACGCTAAAAGCTACATATGGGTACTTTACTTAAACCATACAGCAACCCTGAAAGGTAGACATTATCTTTAAGTCTTAGACAAGGAAACTGAGATTTGGTGAAGTTATAAAACTTGCCTAAGATTACACAGCTAGCAAATGGCGAAGCCAGGATTCCAACCCCGGTTGGCCTGACTTGAAATTAAAGTACAGTGGTAAACGTTTTTTGAGTGATTGCTATGTACCAGGCACTTCTCCTTTTTGGTTCTCCCACTATTTGAGACCCAGTGTTACAAATGAGAAAACAGAAGGTTTTCTGGCCAAAGTTGAATAGCCAGCAAACAGCAAAGTGGGCTTCACGACCAGGTCATTTACTCCAGAACCCAAATACGTATACAGGATTCCATGGTGCCTTTCCATGGTGCCCTATTGTCTTCCTGGGAAGAGAGGTTCCAGGCCCTATTTTAGACTGATTATTAAGACAAGCTCTTCCATGTGAAACCCGTTAATGGTAATAACGTAACAACAAACAGCCTCTACTAGAGTCTTGCCATTGGGTGTTAGGACCGAGCCGAGCCTGATGGTCATTTCAAAGCCTCTATGAGACCAATGGGCCACAAGACAGCAGCAAGGGCCAAAAGCCACTCAGGTGCCTCAGTTGAAGAGAGAAACTTCAGTGTAGTGTGGAACCCTGATTGAAGAGGGAAGTTTTAGTCTAGCCTGAGCCAGCAGCGAAGGGAGTAATTGCACATCCCTCCCAACAAAGTCAGGGGCATGGTCACTTGGTATGAAGCCCGACCAACAACAGGTAGGAGGAAGCGGCCCCACGCCCTGCAGAAGTGGGGAGCAGGGCCGGTGGTAACATCCAGAAAGCAATTCAGATGCATCAGCGTGGAGACCAGGGACAGCCATGGCGTGCATAGAGCATGTGATGAGTGGTGGTGGCGGTGAGCAAGAAATGGGCATAAGACTTTGCTCTCCCTCCTGCACCGCCACCCCCTGCCCCAACCCTGCCCCGCTGGGTACCTCTTGCAGTTTTTGATCTTCATGGGTCATGGAGAGCAGCACGGTGCTGTTGCGCACCACAGGGATTTCCTGCCAGAGGGAGCCACTGGAGGCCATGGACAGGCGCTGCAGGTAGGATTCGGAGGAGACCAGAGCCTTCCGGGGCTGCCGGGGGGAGGCGGGCCCCGTGGCCTCTCCCAGGCTGTCCAGCCGCTGCTGGCTCTGAATCTCCTTGTTCAAAACCACATCGCTGTATTCCTGGTAAAGCAGCTGAGCTGCAAGGGCAAAGAAGATGACAGAGGGAGAGAATTAGGGAGACAGGGATGGGGAGGCATAAAGACAGAAGCCACCAAACTGCTTCTGGCTGTCCTGGCAATTCTCTCTCCTTGGAGAGATCACGGACTGCCCCACCGAGGGTGGCTATGGGCTCCAGTCTCGGGCAAAATGCCACGTGGGGCTATACTTCTGTTTCAAGGGACTCACAGGAGTTGATGAGCTTCGAGCGGCGTCTTGAAAAGCCTCCCATCACCTCCTTTGGTTTCTTCTCCCTATGGAGACAAGGAGGAGGGCTCTGGGTGCTTGCTGGCCACTGACGCAGAGAAGCCCCAGGTGACCATAGATGAGATAGTCTCTAACCTCTGGGACGCGTGCTGGGATGTCAGGGCCGAATCCCCTCAAGAGGCAAGCTGTGGCCCTGACCCACGTTTAGGTAGTTCAGAGCTTTTTTGGATGTCATGTTGGACGTTTACAGGGGGGTTAGTTCATGGCTACAGAACCTAGGAGGACGGGAGAGTCGGACCCAGCTGACAGCCGGGTAGGCAAGAGATGCCCTTACCCTGGAATCCTGGTGTACGTCTCTTCCCTTCCCTACCCCTGGAAGACACAGGGTCCCAGAACCCTTGTCAGATCATGGAACTCTCAGTGTCCTAAGAAAGGACAGTCTAAGTGTGTCTGTCAGGAGAGAAGGGGACTCACCGAAACACAATGGTGTCTGAAGGGCCAGGGGCCTTTTCTACGCCTGGACCTCTTGTATCTGGAAACAGAAATGGTGAAGTCACTGAGATTTTGGAGGGACATTCAGGGTGGCCAAGAAGGCAAAACTTAATGTAGGAGATGCAGGCCTCTGAGGGAACAGAAGGGCTCAGCCGGGAGTCTGTGCAGGAGAGCAGTGCCAAAGTAGAAAGCATTTGAGGACACGATTAGCAGGTGTGTCCCCAGCCCTGGAATCCTGGTATCAGACGTGAATTGGACAAGAAGAGGATGTCTTCTGTACCACTGGGAGGACATTGAACAGGTGCTGGTAGCTGGAAAACATGTGTGTCGGGGGGAGAGAGGAAACATCCATAACAAAGTTGGGAAAAACAGGTACACAGTCAAACACCACCATGGCCAGGTGGAAGAGTGGAAGGAGAAGGAAAGTCCTACAGCGAGCTCAGAGAGACTCTCGAGGGCTTCCCTCTGTGTTGACATTGGGTAGGCGGATGAGCAGGTGGATGAGAAGCCCCGGGGACAGAAGATGGGTGAGGTGGTAAGAGCTGGAGAAGGCTTGAGTGTCACCGTGATCTTGCCCCTCTTGCCCCTCGCTTACCGGAAGAGCCCTCAGGCAAGATGGAAGGTCTGCGCAGGCCTTGCCGGTTCCAGCCCTTGTGCTTACTGGACCCCTCACCGGGATCTGCGACCCGCCCACTGACGCTCTCCAGCGGTCTCCCTGTGTCCCGCCTGTGGGGCCAGCTGGATGCCTTCTCCAGGTGGGGATGGCTGAGCTTTTCCGACTGCCTTGCTTGGCCTACATCCAACCTCCTCAGGCCATTGGCTCCTTCCGGAGGGGCTGATCTTCTCAAAGATCCTCTGGCAGGGGCCTCAGACTCTTCGGAGGGTCCTGGTTCACAGGTGGGTCCCTGGAGCTCCAGACTCCAGTGTGTGGTTGGGGAAGACGGACTGAGAAGGGTTGCCACATTGCTGAAAGCCATGCCAGGGGACACTTCACTCTTACTCCTGCTGGTAGAAGCCAAAGAGTCTGTTGATCGGCCCATGGCTGGGGGCCAGGAGGTACGTCCAACAGAATGGGGAGCAGAGACTGTCCGCTCTTGACAAACAGGCCTTGGCTTACCCCGACCCCCTGAATTCATGAGTTCTCCCTGAGTGCTCCTACTCCTCCCCTTGGACTTGGGGGGTAACGGAGGTGGTTCAATGGGAGGATCCATAATAGGGACAGGGGGGAGAGGCCTGTAGATCCTTGGATTACTAAAAGAAACAGAATGGTGGGGCTGGGACAAATCAGGAGTTGGGGGCAATGGCTTATTGTATCTCAGCCTACGGGAGAAAGAGGTCAGAGTAGGGGTGGGAGTGTCCGGGGTAGAGGGCAGAGGTCGATGCTGCCTTGCCACGAGGGGGTCAGGAAATGGGGGAAGTGGGCCTTTGGGGGGACCATGTAGCCCCGAACCTGGGGCCAATGGAAGAGCATGGCCACACCTCTTCAACGTGGCAACTCCTGCATGGAGGTGGCTGTCTCTCTCTACCACGGAGGGGTGGACATGCCTCTTCTCTGGGGGAGGAGGGGGCAGAGGTTCAGGGATCCTCCCATCTACAGAGATAAAGGGTGGGGAAGAGCCATAGGCAGGAGACTCTGGGGCAGAGGCTGAAGTGTGTGGGGAGCCACATGGCTGGGTGCTACAGGGACTACTGGATCTTTCCAGATTTGAAGTGAATTCTTGAGAGTCCCACCCCAGAGTAGATAATGAACTAGGGGATTCGGGAATGATCCTACAGTCCCTACCACTTTTCCTGTCCCTTCTTGGGATCACAGAGCCATAGATGGCAGGTTTGGGGGCCCTTTGGGGCAACTCTGAATGAGAAAAGGAAAGTGAGAGTCCCAGCAGGTCCGGAGTTGGCTCTGTCCTATGAGAGCCTGGGAAGGAGTTGCTCCTTAGGTGCTGGACAGCCCTGCAGGGTGGCCTGGGGGGCCCTGGGGGTGGGCCCAGATGGAGCTGGTGGGTGTTTCCACGGTGGCCTCTGCAGAGGAAGCGCCAGGGAGGGCAGCTGGGGGAGTCTCGGAAGCCCCACAGTGATGTGCGTGGGTGGTCCGAAGAGTTGCTCTGGAGGTTTCTGGAGAATGCGCAGCAAGAAAGGGCTCCCTCCTGGGAGAGCCAACTGGGGGGCTGGCAGACAATGATGTAGTCGTCCGGGAGGAGACTTCAGCAGGACCGGAAGGAGGTGGATGGGGAGTCCTCGGAGGAGTTGCAGGGGTACCGGCAGAGACCATCTGGGTCCCCTGGCCGAACACTGCCCTCTTCCCCAGCTCGGGTCCCTCCTGCTGGCTGTCCTGAGCTGCTTCTTGGGCGGGCGACCCCCCAGCAGGAAAGGAACCAGGTAAAGAAGCAGGCCGGCCCGACCACCCTCCGGACTCCAGTGGAGGAGGCAGAGCTACAGGGGATGGTTCCTCAGCCCTAGGCTCCTCCCGAGGCCCAGGAGTACCGGTCATGGGATAACAGGTGTCTGGAAACAAGTCACAGGGAGAAGAGACCTCAGAGGCTACCAGAGCCAGTGTGGAAGGACCATCACGTGCTTCCCCCTCTTCTGTAGGCCCCTCTCTGCCCTCTCCCCGAAGCGGGTCCCCATCCCAATTCTCCGGCTCCTCCTCCCCTGACCCCACTGCCTCCGCCTCCCGCCCCTCCACCGAGGCCACCTTCCCCCGAAGACCTCGAAGACCTCGACCTTCTGGCCTTCCAGTTACTTGCCCTGATTTGCCCACCACACTCCACTTCTCCTCATTCTGAGCAGCCCCGCTCCCCTCCTCTGGCCCCCCTGTCTCCCTGTTCCCCTCCTCTCCCTGCTGTAGACCCGGCTGGCGCCGAGGCTCCATCCCCTGCTCACTGCAGCGCAGACCTTCCAATTCCCCAGAAAGCCCCGTTCTCTCTCCGTGCTTTGCACACATCGCACGGCCTCGTCTCTGCTCCTGTTTCTGCTCTTGCTCTCCTGTACCGTCCGCCTGCTCCCCGCCCTGTTCCTGTCCCCCTAAACGCCCATCGCCCCCCGCCGCTGCTTCCTCCCGGAAGGCCGCTTCGGCCAGTCCCTGCTCCTCCAGCCCCCAGGCATCCAGAAGGCACATGAGTCCCCCTCTCCCTGGACTTTCTTCGGCCCCCGCAGCCCGCAGCTCTTCCCCCTGCTTGACAGAGTCCCCCGGGAGCTCGGGCTCTGCAGGGTGCTCTTCACAGGGAGGCCCAGATCGGGGCTGAGCGGAGGTGTCTGGAGAAACCTCCTCCTCTTCTGCATGTCCAGTTCCCCCAGGCAAGGAAGTGAGCTCTGGTCTAAGCTCCATCTCCACCCCGCCACCCCGCTCTCTGGACACTGGGACCGTGTCTAGATGTTCACCCTGAAAAGGGCAGGCCCCGCGCTCTGCGTGAGCTGGTGTCCTTGCCCGACCGTCTGCCAGGCTCTGAGGCACCGGCTCCTGGCGCTCCGGGGTGTCCCACGTGTCACCCACGGTGTCTTCCTGGTCGGTCTCCACACCTGCAGGGGCTTCCTCGGGGAAGGAGGTCATGCTCTCAGTTGCACAGCTCTTCACATCCTTTAGGCCTCCCTGCTGGGGCTCCAAGAGTCCTCGTCCCTCTGCCCATGTGGACGATGGCTCCCAGCCTTCTTGAGCTTCGGGCCCCAAGGTGGCAGTCTGACTGCTTCTCCTGAGAGGTTCCGGGATAATGCTGAGCTCTGCTAAGGCAGGGATGGGGGTCAAGGCCCCGTGTTGGGGCTCCTCAGCCTCCATCAGGGCTGAGCCCTAAAGAGGAATAAAACACAAAGTTCTCATCACCCTTTCTGCTTCTACCTATCAAAGGAACAGAGAGCAAGAGTGGGACATTTCTTCGGTTCCATTTAGAGTCCCTCTTGGTGACAAAACGTACTCAGCAACGTAAGCAACGGCCTCTATGAAATGTACCACTGATTTGTTCATCTAATAAATATTTACCCAGTGACCTCCCTCAGGGCAGGGCATTCAGTGGTAAACAAGACAGACCGACTGTGTCCTCATGGAGCCTGCAGTCTGGTGGAGGAGACAGATCATAAATGATTAAATTAGAGTATAAGACCGTTGTCAAAGAGCACCAAGCACTCCCAGTGGTCATTACTCTCTAGATTGTATTATGTCATACTGTCTCCCAGTCTATGCTCTGGACACCAAGCATGACTCAGTCCTCTATAACTCGCAGACACAGTGAGTGACACACCCTGAATCCAACAACCCAGCGAAGAGAGGGAGGGAGATCTTCCTCCAAAGCTCCTGATGGGATTAAATAGGTCTGTGGCCACGGCAGCCAGTGTAGCGTGATCTCCCTGTGCACCCTCTGGAGTTCACTCACCTTAGCTTCCACAGGATCTAGCAGAGCCTCGTAACTACTTAGCAATTCTCTATTCCCTTATAGAAGCAGCTGTCGTAGGGGCACCACACTGGGTGGCTCAGTGGGGTCAAGCGTCTGCCTTCGGCTCAGGGCGTGATTCCCCGGGTCCTGGGATGGAGCCCCGTGTTGGGCTCCCTGCTCAGCGGGGAGCTGGCTTCTCCTTCTCTTTCTGGCCCTCCCCTGGCTCGTGCACGCGCTCTCTCTCTCTCTTTCTCTCTCTCTCAAATAAATAAATGGAATCTTTAAAAAAGATTTTTTAAAAAGCAGCTTTTAGAAAGTAGTATGGTAATGACTTACTAGATTGGAACCGTAGGAGACACAGCGGTTACCCGCTCAGTCAGGTCCGTGACACTGGGCTACCCTACGTCCCCCTGCTTCCAGCATCCCCGGAACTCCTTCCGCCACCTCTTGGAAGTTTGTCCTTTCCACCTATCTTCTCACTTCCAGCAGAAAACATCATCCCCCACCTTGCAAAGAATTTAGAAACCCAGAGAGGAACTGCTTGGGTTCCTGGCAATTCAGAGCGCCCGGAGTTTCGCGCTTTTCCTCCTTCCTGCTCAGACAGCCCAACAGGTGGCCGTCCCCTTGCTGGCCATGTTCTCAAGCCTGCCTTCTCGGTCACCTTATGCGATGGATTTTCTCTTCTTCCCGCACCTTCCCCCCGCTCTGTGGTAACCATCCCACAACTGAAGCATGGTCATGGCCTTCTTATCTAAGCTGTGAAAGGAACTGTTCAACCCTGAGGTCCTCATCTCCTCCCACTCCATGTCCTCCACTAAGCAGCACTCCGCCCACCTCCCCCACGACCGACCGTCAATGTTAACACCAAGGGACACTCAGTGCGGTGGTCCTTGTCGGTGTCTGCCACTACTGCCATCGGAAATACTTTCTTGTCATTCAGGAGACCACACATTCCTGGTTTAACCCAGTCCTCCAACCAGGGGCCTGCCCTCCTCTCTGTAGACGTACCAGCTATCACGCACATCACTCCTCCTCTGAGCATTTATACAATCGCATGTGCATTTTGATTTACCATCTGTCCCGAACAAGAGGTGGTGAGCTCCACGAGATAAAGAGCTATGTCCATCTTGCTCGGCTGTCTACATCTAGCATAATACCTGGCCCATAATGAGTGCTCAATACGTGCTTTTCTTTAAAAAAAAAAAAAATTATTTATTCATGAGAGAGACAGAGACACAGACAGAGGGAGAAGCAGGCTCCTTGCAGGGAGCCTGATGCGGGACTCGACCCCAGGACCCCGAGATCACGCCTTGGGCCAAAGGCAGACGCTCAGGTGCCCCTCAATACGTGCTTCTCCATTACAGAACAAAATTCTTGTTTCCCTCCTGGCCCGCCTTCCCCAGATGGAATCTGCGGCCAAGTCCTGTTGAGCCCACCTCCTCCTTATCCCTGGAGCCTGTCCACTTCTCTCCATCGGCACCGCTAGACCCTGGTGCCCTCTCCTGTCCTCTCTCACCCAGGCCACTGTACCCGGGGCACAGCCTGGCCACTGGCATCCACACAGCTCCTCTTGCACTATGGCCAAGACATTCTCTACTCCGCAGGGCAGTGATCTTTAAATGCCCCACTTCTAGTGTAAAATCTCCAGCAGCCTCTGACTGTCACCGGGACGAAACCCAAATATTCAGCCTGGGTTATGTGCCCTCCTCGCCTCACCTCTGCTTCCCCTGCAGGGGCCTCAACAGCTGTGGGCACCCCCACCCCCTGCCTCCACATGTGCTGCTCCTCTGCCTGGAATCCTCTTCTGCCCCAGCGAACCCTTTGCTACTCTCACACTCACTGCACTTGTAATTACACATTTAATGTCTATTTTCCGGGCTAGAGCGTGAGCTTCGTAAGGGCACAGACGCTGCCATATTCATCCTCTGTCTCATTGCCTGCAGCTTCGCTTGCCCTCAGCAAAGATTTATCGCATGAGTGAAGAAAGGAAGACGACGGAGTTAAAGGCAGGTTGCTCAGTTCTTATATCTGCCTTGTGTGTCTCTCGCTAATGTTGCTCAGTGTCTTTTTAGACAATCGTAGAAATCATTTATGTGAACACCCGTTTTCTCATTTTACGAAAGGGTTTGAACTCTTTCTTTGTAAGGATTTCTAACAAAGGTTAAGTAACGTTAAAAAGTACCCTGTTAACTTCAAGAGTCACAGGAGTGTCGGGGATTGTTAATTACTGTGGAGGAGAGAGAAAGTATAAAAGAGAAATGCAGGATTTTATGAGTTGGGAGAACCTTTAGAGACACACAAGAAGCTCCGCTTCACTTGCAGATGGGCAAGCTGAAGGTCACAAACCTGGACACTTGCTCAAACTTCTTAAGTAAATGGTACAGGTGACCTCAAACCAAAGTGTCCAACCTTACGTCTACTGTAGGCAACCGGAAGCCCAGCTGTAAGAAGCTGGCAGGTCCTGGCCTAGAGAAGACCCGGGGGCAGGGGGCTATGGAACCCACAGCTGTCCCTGGAGCCGCGCATCTCCTGCCTCCTCCAGGCTTCAAGCCAAAGCCCACCGCCCAGAATGCCTGCTGTCCTGCCAAGAGACTGCACAAGCACACACGCTTTCACAAGCACCCTTGCGCGAGCACCCATCCACACGCGCGCACACACGCAATAGGCCGCCCTTGCAGTTCCTATGCAATAGAGCCTGACATAACCAAACAGACAGGTCCCTAGCCACCCTGGAGATGTTGTGTGTGACAAGTTCCTGGCCACCCCAGAGACGCAGATACCATCTATATGGGGCAAAGAGCCATGTCCAACATAAGCACACTTGTGAGAAGGGCTTTCATGTCCCTTTCCAGTTAACTGACACAGTGTGTGATTTGCTCCCCGTTTCTAGACCGAAGTACAAAATACTATAATCACGAGATGATACCGTGACGTGACCCTATTCTCTCAACCACACATTAAATACTAGAGTTGCTCACCGCAAACACTTTCTGAAACTTGGCTAAGGAGGGAAGGAGGCTGTGCATACACCTGAGGTCTCCCCTCACCCACACCTGTATTGTCCTTGCCCTGTACCCATGGGCATGCTCATGTCCCCCAAACAAGAAGCTTCTAGATACACGTCTGTCTGCCCTCTCTATTCAGGCTGCATCCCCATGCGCCCTGGGGTCCATGGACACCTTCAGTTCCATTCGAGTTACGTGACGCGTGTCTGTCTCCCACAAGCCCGCTGACACTATTTCTAGCACCGCCTTTATCCATTTGGAAATACTGGTAGTCACCAGATCAGCCACCATTTACCACAAAGGAAGAACGTATCCTATGTCCCCTGTACCTGATCCTGTCCTAGTAATCTGATTGCAAGGTAAGACAAAGCGACAATGTGAGAAAGCTGAAGGAAATCTGCAAAACATGGTTCCGCCCGCACAAAGCCATCAGGGGAGAGCCTTTCTGCATCGCCCATTTGAGGTTCCCTCCTCATCCCCTTCTCCACCAGGGGTGAGTAACCGCTATTTGTCTGCGCACAGGCAAAGATGGGGCATGGCATCACGGTCATCTGGCCTTCCTCCGGACCAGACACCTTTTGCACCTGCTGACCCTGTCCACATGCAACTTCTTTCAAGACCAAGCCCCAAGTCCCTAGTGAGTGAGAGGGCTCAGTGTGTCCTTTGGGGCCCCCCCAACACCTGAGCCTTGTCCATGTCTACTCACCAGAGAATTGTATTTCAAAGATATCGTCTCCTCCCTATCATGCTGCTTGTTCTTCAAACCGGTGTTGAGTGCATGTGTTTTTTTGTTTTTGTTTTTTTGAGGATCGTGCTTCCTGGATTTGGTAGCCGTGCCAGGCTCAAATATCCTGACTTATACCACAAATCACTGCAGTACTCTTGAGCTTACAACACTACTGAGTTTACACTAGTGCCTATACTGTTGCTCGCGTTAGGAAAACACCTCCCAAATCAAAATAATCTCATTCTGATTCAGAAAAATTAGACCACCATAGAGCTGTATGTCATTATTCACTGTTTGACATAAATGTCCCCAATTGACAAAGATATGAAAATCAGAGTAGCCTTCTGGGCCACTGACTGCTAACACCTGTGTTCTATCCACGTGAGGAAAGCTCCTCCATCCCAATGAAGACTGAAATAAACATCTCTTATCTGTTCCCTAATGTCTGAAAATACATTATCCACTGTCTTGTAGACCCCATGGGCTGACTCCGAACATCATTAGCGGCGACGCTGACGTCGCCCCACAAATCCATCTGTGGCCCTGGTGCCATCCACAGAGAGAAAGTGAATGTGAGCAACCTCTTTGTGTCCTTACCGTAGACCCTGAGGGTGACCTTGTTCGGTCCTATAAATGACCAGCTCCTGTTCATTCCACAGACAGCAGACTCATCCCTGTCTACACCAGATGCTGTACGTCGCCTGTTTGAGTCTACAGCAGTGACACTTGAGCAACACTGCTCCTGTTCAACCCATGATCCTGTGTGTGACCCCATTCTTGTCCATACCACGTAGTGACAGACACCACGAATGACATGTTCCTGCCTATCCTACAGACACCATAGGCCACAGACAACCTCAGACTAACTATGTTAGGGGAAGCCATAGACACTGGGGACCCCTAATACATGACAACTCTTGACTATACTTAGAATTACTATTTTCTTTTAATAAGAGGGATTTCTCTGCAAACCTCCTGACTTCCCACTCTTCTCCACTAGGTACTAACAGGCAATCCTCTTGCCAAACAGTCTCTCTTAGAAACCTTCCTCCTCAGCCCCCAGGAATGCCCCCAATAGACACGGCTTGGGTTTCTGTTAACCCAAGTTGGTTAACCAATAATTCCCCACTTTGCCAGGGCCTAGACCCAGAGCCTCTTCACAGTCCAGGTGTAGATAAAACAGGAAGTCTGTGAAAGAGGCCACATCCGGGGTTGTTTAGCTGGGAGTTGGGGTTTCTGGAGTGGGCCAAGGATGCAAGACCGGGGAATGGTCAAATCGGGGAGCAAAGCAGGCAAGAAAGTGGAAAAGAAAGTTCTCTCCCTGGTCTGTCTGACACACCCTTCCCCCTCAATCTGACAAGAGTCCTGGCCAGAGTTCACTTCTTAGGTAGACAGGAGGGCAAATCTGTCTTGGGAATCCAAGATCCAGGAAAGGGAGAGCACCTGAGGTCTGGAAATCCACTGGCATCAGGACTAGGTCTCCCAGGACAGTCCTGCGGGGAAGGCAACTGTAAAGGATGCTCAGAACCGGCCCTGTTCTAGCACACGCACACCCCACCCCCCGGACCCCCCCCACCCCCAATTCAAGGAGCTCCCTTCGCACTCCCCAACCTCAGAATGCAAAGTCACCGTTAACACGAAGCTTTGGGAGTTCTTCGCATATATGGAAGAAATAGGGTGGGGGCAGGACTGGAGTCACCTTTGCGGGTTCGGGCGCCTGGGCCAACAGGGGAGAGGCGTGCACTTAGACACACGCAGTGTGCGAATCCGTAGGAAGATTCACGAAGGAAGGGCCCAGGCCTGGGTAAGAAAAAGGAGACAATAAAACACGTCTGGATTGGGAATAGGGCCACGAAGGGAGGCTCAGTGACTTCTTCCTCCGGGGGTAGGTTTCCCCAGAGCCGGAGCCTTTGAAGGAAGGGCCCTGCTCACGGGCCCAGGGAACATCTGGGGGCAGGGTGCGCGCTTCCAAGGCGGGGGCCAGGCCGGAAGCAAGTTTCCAGGCAGGAGCGTTTCCTCCAGCTTCCCTCCCCGCAGCCTGGGGACGCGGTCACACCCCCAGCTCTGCCCATCTGCCCAGCCCCCCATTTCCGGAGCGGGTGCCCCGCGAGCCGGCCGGCCGGGCCCGGGGCGCAGGCCCTGCTTCCCCGCGCTTCCCGGGCCCTCCCCCCCCCGCCGGGGCTCGAACAGCCGCCGGCCCGGCCCGAGCGGCGACGGAGGAGGCACCCACCTGGGCAGCGTCACATGCTGTCTCGGCCGAGAGGCCCCTCCGGGTGCCCGGCGCCGGCCGCCGTCCCCGCGCAGGCCCCGCCGCCGCCCGCCGCCCGCCCCCCGCGGCCCGCCCTCGCCGGACGGGAGGAGGCCGCTGCGCTCCTCGGAAGTTTCAGGTGTGGGAAGGGGGACACACCTTCCCGGGGGGGCGGGGCCGGCCGCGCTCGAGCCCCATTGGTGAGCCGGCGGCTCCCGCGTCACCGCTGGGAAGTGGCGGGCGGGCGGGCGGCCGCGAGGGGAGCCCGGGGCGCGGGGCGCGGGGCGCGGGGGCGCGGGCGGGGGCGCGGGGCGCACGCGGGGGGCCGTCCGGGGGTCAGGGCGCTCGGAGGTCGCGGGCGGGGGCGCGGGGCGCACACGGGGGCCTCCCGGGGGGTGCGGGAGGGGGCGCGGGGCGCACACGGGGGGCAGCCCGGGGGTCAGAGCGCTCGGAGGTCGCGGGCGGGGGCGCGGGGGGGCCTCCCGGGGGGCGCAGGAGGGGGCGCGGGGCGCACACGGGGGGCAGCCCGGGGGTCAGAGCGCTCGGAGGCCGCGGGCGGGGGCGCAGGGGGCCTCCCGGGGGGCGCAGGAAGGGTCGCGGGGCGCACACGGGGGGCAGCCCGGGGTCAGGGCGCTCGGAGGTCGCGGGCGGGGGCGCGGGGGGCCTCCCGGGGGGCGCAGGAGGGGGCGCGGGGCGCACACGGGGGGCAGCCCGGGGGTCAGAGCGCTCGGAGGCCGCGGGCGGGGGCGCAGGGGGCCTCCCGGGGGGCGCAGGAAGGGTCGCGGGGCGCACACGGGGGGCCGCCCGGGGGTCAGGGCGCTCGGAGGTCGCGGGCGGGGGCGCAGGGGGCGCACGGGGGCCTCCTGGGGGGCGCAGGAGGGGGCGCGGGGCGCACGCAGGGGGCCGCCCGGGGGTCAGAGCGCTCGGAGGTCGCGGGCGGGGGCGCGGGGGGCCTCCCGGGGGGCGCAGGAGGGGGCGCGGGGCGCACACGGGGGGCAGCCCGGGGGTCAGAGCGCTCGGAGGCCGCGGGCGGGGGCGCAGGGGGCCTCCCGGGGGGCGCAGGAAGGGTCGCGGGGCGCACACGGGGGGCAGCCCGGGGGTCAGGGCGCTCGGAGGTCGCGGGCGGGGGCGCGGGGGGCCTCCCGGGGGGCGCAGGAGGGGGCGCGGGGCGCACACGGGGGGCAGCCCGGGGGTCAGAGCGCTCGGAGGCCGCGGGCGGGGGCGCAGGGGGCCTCCCGGGGGGCGCAGGAAGGGTCGCGGGGCGCACACGGGGGGCAGCCCGGAGGTCAGGGCGCTCGGAGGTCGCGGGCGGGGGCGCGGGGGGCCTCCCGGGGGGCGCAGGAGGGGGCGCGGGGCGCACACGGGGGGCAGCCCGGGGGTCAGAGCGCTCGGAGGCCGCGGGCGGGGGCGCAGGGGGCGCACGGGGGCCTCCCGGGGGGCGCAGGAAGGGTCGCGGGGCGCACACAGGGGGCCGCCCGGGGGTCAGGGCGCTCGGAGGTCGCGGGCGGGGGCGCAGGGGGCGCACGGGGCCTCCTGGGGGGCGCAGGAGGGGGCGCGGGGCGCACGCAGGGGGCCGCCCGGGGGTCAGAGCGCTCGGAGGTCGCGGGCGGGGGCGCAGGGGGCGCAGGAGGGGTCGCGGGGCGCACACGGGGGTCCGCCGGGAGGGGGCGGTCAGGGCGCTCGGAGGTCGCGGGTGGGGGCGCGGGGGGCGCAGGAGTGGGTCGCGGGGGGCACGAGGGGCCGCCCGAGGGTCAGGGCGCTCGGAGGCCGCGGGCGGGGGCGCACACGGGTGGGGGGGCTGCCCGGGGCGGGGGCGCGGGCCCCTGCGATCCCCCCGGGTGTCTCTTCTGTGTCTTGTCCAGGTCGCCCCCGAAGCCCGCCCTGGATCCCCGCTCACGCCGCTTTAGCTATTGGCTGATGCATGTCTCCGAACGTCTGAGGTTTGGGGTCCGAGCGCTTTACCTCCCTGGAGGTCCACCTGTCTCCAGCTCTCGGGGCCTAGTGTCTTTCCTCTGAGTTCTACCTGCTTGCTTCTGTGCTTTTAAAGTTCGTTTCAGGTCGATTATATATCATGGGCGCATGTATTCCTTCTGTATTCTTCCCAGGACGTGGGTGTGTAGTCAAGTACCTATGTCTCAGGTTTTCTCATGCTTGTCCTTTTTTTTTTTTTTTACTGATTCTTCCAGGGAAACCTTATATTCTGTAGGCCACGCTTGAGGGGGTCTAACTTTATGCCTCTCCATAGACTTCAAAGAATGCCACAGTGATCTGTGGGGTGGCCATACACACACACACACACACACACAATCCCTCACCTACGGGGACAGAGATTCTCCATATGTTTATTCTAGGCAGACCTAGAATGCCCTTCTCCGCTCCATTCGTTACTCCAGGGATTTCCATGGTGACATAAGCCAAGTACGATCTTCATAGGCTCTCTGTTTTGTCCTTGGGAATGCCATGATCTGTAAGCCCAAATATCTAGTGGGTTAGACCATTTCCAGATTACCGTGCTGTGGACTGCCCCACTGATCCTGCTGACCACGCCTACCCACATTTTTGAAGACTTTAAGGTAGATCACCATTAAGGTAGAATGGTGTTTTCTCCAATAAAGTCCTGAAGCATCTCTGTGTTCAAACAATGTGCTGCTTTGGTCACTGCTACCCAGAAGGGTTAAGCCCTAAACAGTTCACCATCCTCCAGCCTACTCAAAGCTTACTGCATTAAGGTGTGGGAAGCAATGAGGAAAGCACGATTAGGCATTCAGGTCTGTAAGGGCAGGCCTAGCAAGTGTCAGAAGCTCAGCGAGAGGCTGAGAACAGGGAGTGCAGGAAGTCAGAGTTTACCCTAAAACTCTTTCTGGCCTAGGAGAGAAAACTCAGTCCAGGGGGCACCAGGGAGCCCTTGATTTCTGGTGGGGGAGCAAAGCAGGGGGATCCCTGCTATTCCATGCTGCCTCCTGGGTGTGGGCGACGCGCCCCAAGGTGCTGGAGCTGCCTGGGAAACCAGCCTGGCTATTCTTTCTACTCCCCTCCATCCTGACGTGGTTCTCCCCAGTGACACTCTCTGTGCCTTAGTTTCCCCTGAATGTCAGGTCTCACAGAACAGACTCCTCTTGTTCTACTGGCTCTGACCTATCAGCATTTTTTTTTTTTTTTTTTTTTTTTAGGTCACCACCCTTGATTCAATAACCTCTGGGCTCTTGTCCAGAAAGTTAAGGATATAAGGCTGGCCCTGACTCTTCAGGTAGTGGTGAGATGTAGGAAAGTTAAAATGTCTCCCTTAGGGGGTTGGCTTCTTCCAGGGGGCCTCTCTGTCTGCAGGGTGTACACCTTTGGGGACTGATCCATCCCTCTAGGCTCCTCTTCCCTTGACTTTGCAAACCATGGTTCTCATTTTATTCTTCTTTTCCATTTCTTGATGCTGCTCATGGTGCCTTGGCTTCCTGATCAAGCCTTTCATCCTACCCTAAGATTTTGATATTTCATTTGGGCTTATATTTCTTCTGTGAAGCTCTAGGGAGGAGAGAGAATGATACAATGGAAAAAGAATGGGAATTTAGATTCAGGCTGGGGTGGATTTGAATCCAGCCTTCACCATTCACTTCATGCAAAATGTGGTGTCTAACTTTCCTGTGCTTCATCTCCCTAATGTCCTAAATGGGGATGATACTATTTAACAATACCTGCCTCACTGGGCAGCTGCGGCGCTTCAGTATGGGATCCTATAGAGGTCACCTTACCGCAAGTGTAGAAGGTGATTGATATGGGTTAGTTTCCTTTCCTAGCACTGCCTGATAGTTATGCATGTTGAATGAATAGATTTACAATAACAAGGTGATAAGAGTTGGGAAAGGTGAGCATATTCAACATAAAGTTATTTTAAAACAAGAGCTATATTAGAAGGGAGAAGAAAAAGTGTAGGTTCTAGACATTTTCATTGGAGACAGTGCCTTTGAGATCCAGCCATGGAGATGAGGACAGGGTACTGTCCTGTGTAGTTCTGGGTAGCAGGGCTAAAGGAATTACAATGACCTTTTTCAAAGCAGGAACTCACTGAGTTATGCCTGGGTTCTCGCTACACTGACCAGACATCATCCGGTGTTACTGGCTACATGGTTTCTCACTTGGTTGACTCTGACTCTCAGCTGATCCTGTGCTAGTTCTTTGAATACTGCTCTGGCTTTTCTGACTCTGCTTTTTGCCTGATCCCATGACCCCCTTTGGACCTTTTAGAAATGACTTTGAACTCAGTTCTTAAGTTGGCTGACCATGGTCTCTCCATCCTTCTTTAAATTCACCCTGACATGGATGCTGTGGTGCATAGCTATCCTGTTCTATTCTGATGAACACATTTTTCCTTTCCCATCCTTGGTCTTCCCTTTATTTCCTTTCTTCGCCTTTGCACTTGGCCCTAGCCTAAATTTAGAGTGGCTCAAGGTAGAAATTCATTTTAAAAAACGCATTTACTCAATATGCATTTTTTTGGAAACCAGATATATACAAAGACCAAGTCTCTGCCCCAAGGAGCCCTCAGTCTAATCAAGGAGAGAAAAAAGTAGCAAATAATGATATCAGAGTGTGATAAGTGTGGAGATATACACACAGTGCAACAGCGGGCATAAAGGACAGAGCACTGCTTGGGGAATAAGAGAAATCTTAATGCATAAGGTGTTGTTAGAGTTGACTTGTCCTAAAAAACTACTCTGTACCTGGTGGAGAGGGGAATTGAGGAAAGATATACCAACATCAGAAATGGGATGTGTGAAAATAGAATCCTGAAAACATTCTATGCAGGGAAGGGCAAATGGTGTGGATTTAACATGAGGTATGGGGAAGAAATGGTAGAGAAGGAAGAGAAGAAAATGTTAACTATGTAGGGTGATGGATATGTTATGCAGCTTGATTTTGGTGACCATTTCAAAATGTCCACACCTATTGCAACATCTAGTTGTACACCTTCAATATATATCATGTTTTTTTAAAATATATGTATATATATCATGTTTATTTGTCAATTATACCTCAGTAAAATTGAACAAAATCCTTTAGAGGAGCCCCATCTCTGAAACTATAAAGTCTAAAACTCAGTAGCATGCATGGTTCATGAGCCCCTTCATCATCCAGTTATGTGACTCCACACTCTCCCGTGGTCTCTGGAGACTCGTAGTTTTTGAAATTTCTCCTGTAGGTATATTTTTTAACTTGGGTGCAGATATCAGAGGAAAATATAGATGCTTCTGCACCTTATTCAATTGAATCTCTAAAATATCTGGTAAATACTGTCTGAGAATGACCCGGTGTTTCCACAGAATGGTCACAGCAATGTAGAGTGCCACCGGTCATGGAAAGGGCAGGATCCTATCTTGCGCTGCAGTAGGCAGTTCCCAGAAGTGCCATTATTCAAATTGTCTTGCTTTTTGGTGTGTATTTAGTTTCAGGATGTTTCAGAAGTTTTCCACCAAAGATTTTTGGACAATAAGGATGGGGCTGGGGATGATCCCCTTTTATAAAGAGACTAAAACTGATGGCATCCACTTAGAGGAGTTCTGGCTTTATATCCATGGTTCTCAAACCTGGCAAATTAGCACAATCTCCAGGAAAGATTTTGTTGTTGTTGGCTGTTGTTTGCTTTTAAGTGCCCCATGTGATTAAGACTTTGAGAGTCCAGATCTGGGAACTGTGACATGAGCAGTGGTTCTTTACCAGAGGCTTCCATCACAGTCACCTGCTGAGCTTTATGAATTTGCCTTTGCTCAAAATTCTGTAGGTGTGGGGTCAAGCAGAAATATTGAAAAAATAGCTCCTCGCTGATTTGGGTGCCTAATGATAATGGAGACCCTCTGATCTATAGCAGTGGTTTTAAGACATCTTTTATCCTACCTTCTATTAAAAAAAAAAAAAAATTCAACAGGTATCCCCAACATACAAGTGTTTCATTTATTTGTAAACCACATAGACATATTTGTTTATAAGAGTGGGCCCAGGGTATCCTGTTGTTGCTCTGCCCCTAGGTTCCCACTTACCTGCTCTTTCTTCCCCGGGGGGGTAAAGAGGTTCTGATAACAAACGAGAGCCATGTATCACTGTGTCACACTTCTGATTTCGAGGCAAAGAGGCACAGAAACATTAAAAAGAAAAACACAGTTAGGAGGGCTGTTTAATCCTTTCCCTTTAGAGATGATCAAATAACTTTGGAGAAGTTGTGACTTATGAGATCACACTCCTCACTCCTAGGCAGTGGCCAGCTGGGGCTGAGCCATCTTCCCAATTACTTAGGCTACGAACCAAGGTCATTGAACACTTAGATTGCCTGTGTTCACAGTCTCAGTGCTATGCACAGATTCAAGGTAGAATGCTTGTCGTTATATAGGGGATATGCAGAGGCAATTATGACACGGACTCTGTCTCAAAAGAACGTGGAGAATTCACACAGAAATAGTAAAATAATATTCCAAATGCCAGGGAAATTCAAAGGAAAGTATGACTAACGTGGGCCAGAGCGGTAGGGAAAGTTCTACTGAAGAGCCGCCCCTGGGTGCACACTATGGGTAGGTGTGGGAGAGATATTTCCCTGACTGGGTCATTCCCAGGTTCCATTCCTGACACACATTCACGCCCAACAGTGGTAAAAGCAGCCCTTTGGAAAAGGAGGGGCTGAAGGTGAGCACAAAGCCTTATGACATCCACTTGGGGATGTGTGGAGGTGGTGGGAGGTGTTCCTACCTGAACAACCTTCATTCACCCTTTTGATCCGAATCAATTCCCACCAGAACGTTTTTTTTCACAATGTGCTTCTCTGGCAGATTCATCAGACAACACAGAGATCTGGTTCCCATCAAAAGTGTATTTTGGATTTCTAGCTCCTGAAGCAAATGAGTGTCCTCTTTGGCAGAAGCTATAGCACCATCTTGTGGAAATAAATGCTTTAGATCACAAGCCTTTTTGTTCTGGAAATCTTAGTCTTTAAAAATACCAATCTTTCTGTTCTGTCTCCCTTTCTGATATTTCCCACACATTTCTTAAAGACTGCTAACTCTGGGAAACGAACTAGGGGTGGTAGAAGGGGAGGAGGGCGGGGGGTGGGAGTGAATGGGTGACGGGCACTGGGGGTTATTCTGTATGTTAGTAAATTGAACACCAATAAAAAATAAATTATAAAAAAAAAGAAAAAAAAATACCAATCTTGACACTCATTCTTGGCTCTACATCATTCTTGGAATACGCAATTTATGAGTAACAAAAGGTATCTCCTATATTTTCAATCTTTGATGGCTGTGTTAGCAGCTCTCCATCAGTGACAGCTTTCTTATTTTCAGAATAATGAAAATACTTAAGATCCAGTATTTTCCCCATCTCAGACTTGTTTCTTTTAGGCTGTGTCCCCAGGTTTGGCTTTTAACCATGCCCCAAGGGATCCTGTCTTCTTTGATTTCAGCAAAGCAACTCTAAATCCCCAATGAGAATAAAAGAAAATAAAGGAAGAAACACCAGCTCCTATGGCCATTTTCTGTCTCCTCCAGGAGTTGGGAAGAGGATGGCCCTTCATCTTGAGAGAGCGAACACACCACAGTGGGGAGCTCAGAGAAGAATGCGTAGCTGCCACGGACTTACAGAATAATTTCCCAGAAATTTAATTGGGTCCATCAGAAAAATAAGCCCCAGGAATATGTTTAATTTCAGATTGTAAATTCATTGGCCCATTGAGTAACTAATGGAACTTCTAAATACGAGTGCTCTACCCTCCAGTGGAGAGGAAACAATGCTCAGTCTTCTCAAATCCTTCTTTGCCCTGGGTTGGTCTACATCCATGTGGCACTGACCTCCCTGCAAAGGTTTGAGACTTCACCAGGCTGTCCTTGACCAGCCTCAAGCTTCATTAAAAGTAGATTTGCAGAATTTAAAAAATCTGCTTTAGCTTTTTCAAAAATCAGATTAAAAAAAAATTGCACATTGACATGTTTCAGAGTTTGAAAGTACAAAAGTTGCCCTTTCACACATGTTCCCAGCTAGCCACTTCCCTTCCCTGGTCACTCCGATATTGCAAGTTGTGCATGAAATGCTTCCAAAAACATTCTCTGCTGTTAGTAAATACATTATTATAACTATCCATGATAGTCCACAATATATTTTGCAAACCTGGGTTTGTTTTATTTGTTTTGTTTTGCTTAAATATAGAAAGATTTTTCTATAGTAGAACAACAACAAAAAAAGCTTCCTGGTTTATTTTTCAGCTGTGCAATATTGAGTGGAGGTAGCATGATTGATCACGCCAGTCTCCTACTGAGGTAGTTCCAGTAATTTGGCAGAACACACAATAGTGACTAACCTTGGCATCCGTTGCTTTGCACACGTGTCAGTCTACCTGTAGGATATATTCCTGGAAGCGGAATCACTGGGTCAAATGGTATGTGCATCTGTAATCGTGGGAGGCATTGGCAAGTCTTTCTCCGTGGAGGTCACTCAGACCAAATTAAGAAAATGTATGACACACTCACTACTTGTTTTTAAAACTTTTTGATCTCTGCCAACCTGAGAGATGAAATAGCAATATTTCAGATAGTTACTATGGTAGTTTTTGTAATTATCTTGTTATGAATCTGAGCATATGAACTCAAATTTTTCACAGGGCTCTGTCACCTAATCAATTCTCTTTCTCCAAAGCTACATTGATAAAACACTGATTTCTTAATCATTTAGTTTCTTGAACAGGTAAAAATGACTCAAATTTCTAGCAGCTTTCTTCCCTTTCTTCCTCCCTTCCTCCCTTCCTTCCTCCCTCCCTCCCTCCCTCCCTTTCTTCTTTCTTTCTTTCTTTCTTTCTTTCTTTCTTTCTTTCTTTCTTTCTTTCTTTCTTCTTTCCTTTCTTTCTTCTTTCTTTCTTTCTTTTCTTCTTTCTTTCTTTCTTTCTTTCTTCTTTCTTTTCTTTTTCTTTTCTTTTCTTTTCTTTTCTTTTCTTTTCTTTTCTTTTTTTCTTTCTTTTCTTCTTTTCTTTTCTTTCGATTTTATTTATTCATGAGAGACACAGAGAGAGAGGCAGAGACACAGGCAGAGGGAGAAGCAGCCTCCCTGCCGGGAGCCCAATATGGGACTTGATCCCAGGACCCCAGGGTCATGACCATGGCTAAAGGCAGATGCTGAACTGCTGAGCCACCCAGGCTTCCCAAGAACAATGTTTAGTACTTCTTTTCCATTTAAAAAATATTGACAGGTATATTACCTTATCTGAAGCTCACAAGGTCCCCTTGGAACAGCCAGGGTGGGTGGGATCTTATCACCATTGTCTAGATGGGGAAGCAAAACAAGGATACAATTGATTGTGGCCTATCTGAACCTGGCTTTACAGGATTACCCACTATATTGCAGTGTCATAGTTCAGGACTGATACTGGCTGAGTCTCTCAAGAAGTGACCCAGAGAGCTGTTGCCATTTAAAATTTCTGTACTGGAGTAGGGCCTCCAGGCTTTGTCTTGAAGCTTTGAGTGGTATTTCACATAAAATTGAAAATAAAAAAAATCAGTTGTATATACCAGTGAGAGTGCCGCTGTTGAAGATCTGTGGAGGAGGCTCACATGTCTCTCTTTCTTCTCTCAGTACTCCGTAGAGTTTTTGCTGTTGTCCTAAAGAGCCACAGACTGAGTACTTGTGGCAGAGACCGGTAGATGTTTACCAGAACAGTTTCCTCTTATTCCTGGGTGTATATCTCCATATCTCCCAGATTGCCCTGCATTTTTGTGTGACTATACTGATGTGGGGAACAAAGGCAGAAGGAAAGGTAGATAAAACCAAATCTCCTTGTAACCTGCAGCCCATTGACAAGTACTTGAGATAGGCAGATTATAACATTCCTCCAGGATCTCAAGGCTTCTTTGACATATGAAAATCCTTTTGCAGTTCCCCTTATCTTTACTTCTCCCAAGCCCAAGGTATATAATCAGTTGCTCCTCACAATCCCAGGGCAGCAGGGAGAGCAGGCCGCAGTCCCTTTCTGCCCATGGGTACTGTCTCCATACTTTAACAAAACTGCCATTTTGCACTGAAGACATCTCAAGAATTCTTTCTTGGCCATGGGCTCTGGACCCCATGGACACACCGACATTCAACAACTACATCATTTGGGGCCCAACGTGGGGTTTGAGTCTTTTCATCTGGACTCTAAGCTTTGGTGCAAACTTGCTGAGTACTTTCACTCCTCTTCCTTTGCTCTCATCCCAAGGGTTCTTCAAGGAGTACGGGCTTATTGGAACACTTTCATGTTGATTGCTCAGGCTGCAATCCTCTAGCCCATGGGTACTCTATGAGGAGGAGAAAGCCTGATATTTGGCTGGAAGTTAGTACCCTGGCTGGGATGGTAATAAGACCCAGACACTTGGTGCCCTCTCTTTATTCCTGTCCTTACACAGAGTTGTCTGTCTTGGGCATGAGACAGCCACCTGTCACCCGGATGGCTGCCAATCTTAAGACTCCTCTGTGAGGTTTCCTCCTCATTGGTCTAATGTGATCCTCTTCACATCTTGGTCTGGTTGCTTCTGGCCACAAGAACTCCACCCAGAGTTGGCCAAAACCAGTATTCAATTGAATTAAAATCCAACCAGGGATTGTTTCCTAAAGAAGTTGGCTGTAAAGACTACATGTGTTGGAATGTTGCTTAGATCATGATGGATTTCTATCTTTATTTTTTCTGTCAATGTCCTCTACTAACTACTTAAGTTACAAAATTGGGTACTTTCCTCTTGTAAAACTTCTAGTATTTTCCATAGGTTAAAAATGGCAGGTTCTTTGTGGCCTTCACAGTGGGGCCTTGATGGCAAGGCATAGTTGGTCCATATGCCGGCACCCATCGTAGTCTAGAATGTGATGGGGAACGGGGAGGAGGGCAGGCCTCCCTCCTATAGGGCTTTTGTGGCAGGCAGTGATCCTACCAATTTCATTTGAGGGATGCCTCGAGTCACTTTGATACCAGGAACCTATGACATATTCTGTGTGGGGGACACCAGCTGGATGTCAGGGGAATTTCCTTGGTAATCAATGCTCTCTCTTCAGTCCCCAAGGACTCTCCCTTGGGATGCCTTTTAACCCACTGGAAACAAAATTTAAGAAAGGTACTACATGGCCTCAGTAGGATCTATTGGATCTCTTCTGTGGGAAACAGGGCAAATAGAGGGAACATGACTTAAATGATGGTTAATTGTCTCAAGCTCTCATGGGTAATTGTGAAGATGGCTTTCAACATCTTTGTAACCTGAAACTTTAAAGTTTTGCTTAGATAATAAATGGAATTGAATTCACTGGGCTCTAGGCCTTTTCCAAATGAACATTGATTGCTGAATGTAGGTTTGTGCAAAATTTTGACTTCTTACTGCAAAGAAACTAAGGATATTTGAGTCTATTAGTAAACCTGCCTTGTACTTAGTAGATTCATAACTCTGCCTTCCAAAGAATTCTGATGTAACAGTTCTCACTTTGTTACTACTTCTCACTGGAGACTAAGGTTTCTAAGAGTCAAAATTCTGCTAAATGTAATTAAGACTGATTGAAATACAGGATTTAACTTAAATGGAAGGACCTCTACCAACTCATATTATGTACTCTCACTGCAATAAAATTAGAGGGACATCCTTCAAGGGCTCATATCTAGAATAAAACCTGTACCTCCTTCACAAGAAACCAATGAGCAAACTAACATAACTTCTTATTCCTGTGAACCAGTAGAAGATCTCAAATTTCTCTTCAAAGCACAATTAAAGGACTAGAGGAAAATTTTAATTCACTATCACGGTCTTTTTATCAGGCTTCTCTTTCTCATTGTAATATTAACTTTAATTTGCTTTTTCTGGTGTCTCCCTGCCTGGTACCAAGACTCCCTCACTGCCATAGCTTCCAGCTGATAGATGACCCTTTCTACTCAAGGAGGTTCATACATGTTGTCTACCTTGGATTGGCTGCCTCTCTGCCTTTAGTAACTCCTATATATAAATTCCCCAACTGATCAATGTTGACCCATAGGTAGGGACATCTCTATGCCTCTGTTCAGCAGGAAGAAGTTACAGAAAATGAGACCTTCCGCTCTCAGCAACCTTAAAGATTTAAGGGCCAAAATTGTTCACGGGCAATGATGTGGGAAACAAAGCAGAAGGAAAGGCAGAGAAAATTAAGTCTCCTTATAACCTGCAGCCCACTGACAAATACTTGAGATAAGCAGATTATAACATTCCTCCAGGATCTCAAGTCTTCTTTGACATATGAAAGTCCTTTTAGAATTTCCCTTATCTTTACTTCTCCCAAACCCAAGGCATATAATCAGTTGCTTCTCACAATCCGGGGCAGCAGAGAGCAGTAGGTGTCAGAGCAGCAGCCCTTTCTGTCCATGAGTCCTGTCCCTGTGCTTTAACACAACCATCTTTTGTACCAAAGACATCTCAAGAATTCTTTCTTGGCCTTTGGCTCTGGACCCCACCAAACACACCAATATTCCAAAAACTATATATGATCAAGTTTTAGCCAATGGGATGTGAGCAAAAATGCCCGGTCCACTTTTAGGTCAGGCCACTAAAGCCGCCATGCTGCTTCTTCCAACATACAGGACAAGCTTGGGAGCCATATGGAAATGAGGATGGCTTCTTTCCTAAGGTCTAAGAGTTGCTTTTCTGTTTTTAAAAATTGCAAGGCTAACACTCGATTACTTTAAAATTTTCTAAAGACAACCTACAGAATGGGAGAAGATATTTGCAAATGACATATCAGATAAAGGGCTAGTTTTCAAGATCTATAAAGAACTTATTAAACTCAACACCAAAGAAACAAACAATCCAATCATGAAATGGACAAAAGACATGAACAGAAATCTCACAGAGGAAGACATAGACATGGTCAACACGCACATGAGAAAATGCTCTGCATCACTTGCCATCAGGGAAATACAAATGAAAACCACAATGAGATACCACCTCACACCAGTGAGAATGGGGCAAATTAACAAGGCAGGAAACCACAAACGTTGGAGAGGATGCGGAGAAAAGGGAACCCTCTTACACTGTTGGTGGGAATGTGAACTGGTGCAGCCACTCTGGAAAAGTGTGTGGAGGTTCCTCAAAGAGTTAAAAATAGACCTGCCCTACGACCCAGCAATTGCACTGCTGGGGATTTACCCCAAAGATACAGATGCAGGGAAACGCCGGGACACCTGCACCCCGAGGTTTATAGCAGCAATGTCCACAGCAGCCAAACTGTGGAAGGAGCCTCGGTGTCCATCAAAAGATGAATGGATAAAGAAGCTGTGGTCTATGTATACAATGGAATATTCCTCAGCCATTAGAAACGACAAATACCCACCATTTGCTTCAACGTGGATGGAACTGGAGGGTATTATGCTGAGTGAAATAAGTCAATCAGAGAAGGACAAACATTATATGGTCTCATTCATTTGGGGAATATAAATAATAGTGAAAGGGAGTATAAGGGAAGGGAGAAGAAATGTGTGGG
Organism: Canis lupus dingo; assembly: GCF_003254725.2. Taxonomy (NCBI): domain Eukaryota; kingdom Metazoa; phylum Chordata; class Mammalia; order Carnivora; family Canidae; genus Canis; species Canis lupus. The sequence goes on from NC_064258.1 coordinate 5,603,225, forward strand.
AAATATCAGAAAGGGAGACAGAACATAAAGACTGCTAACTCTGGGAAACGAACTAGGGGTGGTGGAAGGGGAGGAGGGCGGGGGGTGGGGGTGAATGGGTGACGGGCACTGAAGGGGGCACTTGACGGGATGAGCGCTGGGTGTTATTCTGTATGTTGGTAAATTGAACACCAATAAAAAATAAATTTATTTTTAAAAAAATAAAAAATAAATAAAATTTTCTAATGGTATAGTATTATTTTCCATAGTACACTTCCTATTTTAGAGTCATCTTTAACCTTTTAATGTTTATCATTTTGAACATTTTTCTGTCCCTTAATATGCCTGAACACACACACACACACACAAATAGCTTTTTCCCTACATGAATGAGAAAGTACTAGATCAATATGACTTCATTTACTTACTTATTTTAGGAGAATCTTCCCTTCTCTTCCCACTAGAGAAAGAAAACTTATTTTAATAGTTGCATACTGTTTTGTGGTATAAATTTATGATATTTTATTTAACAAACCCGCCATTGAAGGACATTAGCTCATCTGCAACATTTTGCCATTATAAATAATCTTCAATTAAAATAAATGTACATGTATATATTTTGCACACATATATGAATATTTCTGCAGGATATGTTCCTAGAATTGGAGTTCTTGCATTAAAAGGAGTACAAACTTTAAGTTTTGAAGCTACATCCCCAAATTAGTACCAAATCAAATTATATTGCCACCTAGACTATTGCCCATACAGTCAGCAACACTAGAAAATATCAATCTTTTTATTTTTGTCCCATTTGATGGGCAGAAAATGGTATCTCATGCTTTAAAGTTTATTTCCCTAATTACTAGAGAGCCTGTACATCTCATATATTCATGAGTGGTTTGTCTCTGTTTATATCTATATAATTTTTGCCCAGTTAAAAAAAAACTGATGTGTATATTACTATTTTGCTCATTATATATGTATTAAAAACTCTTAGATGTATTTCTATCTTTTTTAAAAATGTGTTTTCAGAACATTCAGGCTTATTTTCTTGAATGCTACTTAATGATAGGAAAAGATTCTACAGGCCTAGGCTATAGAGAGGCAGTGTGCTTACTGGTTATGGGTGTGGTTTTTGGAGTCAGGCTGACCTGGATTAGAGCCCAGGCTGTCACACACTTGTAATCACAGCAAAGTTCTTACTGTTTGTGTGCTTGCTTTCTTCCTTTTTCCTTCCTTCTTTCTTTTTCCATTTGTGCAATGAAAGCACTAAACTAATTAACTCATAGAATTGTCATAAATTTAGATGAGATAATAATGCATATATCTCAGCACAATGCCTAATACCCAGTAGGTGCTCAGTAAGTACTGGATATGAAAATTATTATTTACAATGTGGGCAACCGAGATACCAAATTAGACATAAAGTTTGGTTTCTGGTCCTAGAACCTTTCCCAATGAAAGTTATATTTAATAAGATCCCAGGAGGCTAATAAAACTGACTTTTCTAAGAGTAGGCATTTCATTTCGTATTTAAGCCAGCTGTATGCACTTTCAACAGAGCACCAAAATATTCAACTCACTCGTTGACTCAGCAGGTACTCTTGAGTTCCTCCTATGTTAAAGGCCCAGGATATTCAATTATCTTTGAGTCCACTTCGTTTTCTCTGCATGGAACTTAATCTTTATTCCTTTGACAAAGTGAAAATCCAAATTCCAAAGAAATGTGAGGAAATCAACAGAGACAGAAAATGAGAAAATAAGAAAGAATCTTAAATATTGTTTCGTTCCACTTTTCATTTTATCGGTGAGGAAACTGAAAGCTAGAAGAGTTAAGCAACTTTTCTAAGGTCACATAGTGAGTTAGTAGGGGAACTGAGATGAGGACCCAGATATCCCAACTCTGAACCAGCACTCTGTGGACTAAATCCAAGTCTGTTCAAAGATCCACCTCTTCTTTTGATCAAACATGATTTCAAAACATAAATAATAATAATAATAAAAGAGACACACGGGTTACAAAAAAAGACAAATCAAAATGAGCCAACAAAGTTTGTCAAAAAAGCAGGGAGCATAAGACACTTCCTTGCTGGTGGGGAAACCCAGTTCCTGCTGTCATCCAGTGGGACTACATTCCAACCTCCTTTCGTTTTTGTCTGTCCTCAACAACCCGTATTTAACGATGATACTTTACATTCACAGCAAATAGTAAACAACAATCCTGTAGGTTGGTGGTTGGCAATCCCTGGTCCACATGCCAGCAATGCTGCAGGTGCTAATTTCAGGTGGCAAGTGAACGAGCTACCACACACAGATTCCCACCCCTATCATTTCCAGTAGTTACTGCCCGTAATTGTCTACACCCTCTTGCCAGTTTTCAAGGGCAACACCCTAACATGGCTTCCCATCTGGCTCCAGCATCGTCCGGCCTTCCAGAATCAGAGCCTCAGCAATTCTCACCCTTCTTTGAGAAGTCAGTGACCACTGCTTCCTAGGGTAGAAATGAATAAACATCCTCAGGATTTTTTTAATATTTAGGGTTTTAAATCATATATAGTTTATTGTATATTTCTGCCCTAGTTTTTTTCCATTGTTCTCTGTGAACTTAGAGCAATAACATATTCTTAGTTATTAATATCCATCACATAAGAACATACTAAAAGCAAGAATTGGATAAATCTAATGGACAATAAGATGCCCTAACCTAAAGGAATGAAAGGTCACTTAGCCCTGGGTCCATAAATTATGGGTGGAAATGTAAATATAATGAATATTTATTTGTTCATTCAGTTGAAGTTTACCAAGGACTATGAATAGTCCTAATGCCAGCCATTCAGGTTATGAACAGCCGTAGATCCTCTGCAAAAGAGCAATTCAGAGTTAATTTAAAGCCATATTGCCTAGTTTTGAATTATCTTTCCACGAGTGAATAATTCTGTGACCTTGGGTAAATTAACTTCTCTAAAGTTTATTTCCTCATCATTGTATAATGATAGTAATAGTGTCCACTCCACAGATTTGCTGTAAAGCATTCTATGTACTGTCTACCATACAGTAAGTGCTCAATAATTATCAGCTACAATTATATTTCTACTATACGATAATCTGCCATTTGAAGGATGTAGAAAAGGTTAGAAATCAGAAGATAGTTCAACATTGAAAATTCAGAAATGAGGCTAGTGGATAAAGGGTCCTTTATTTACTTCACAAATGTTTAGTGAGTGTGTTAAGATATTGGGGATGAAGAGATGAACAGATTCTTGTCCTTCCTGTACAGAGATGATAAATAATTGTATCATAAATTCCAGGTTAAAGATGGTACATGTTGGAAATAAAGTCTGCAAAGGAAAACCCCAACTGAAATCTAAATTCCTTTAGATTTAGGGAAAGTGTTCCATGTTTTCTTAGTGGATAGGCTAAGTCAGTCTGACCTAATACTAACTATAGTAATAGCATAGTCTTATGTTTGCATAGCACTTTGAGTCTTCAGAATGTTTCCATTTGTACCCTTCTTGGTTGAGGCCTCCAGCAGTCCTGTGGGGCTGCCTAGGTAGCTCTCATTCTGCATAACTGATGGGTGAGGGAGAGAGAGTCAGACAGTCTTAAAGGATTTCCCTGGAAAGAGCACAGCTAGCAAATGGTAGAGCTGGGACTAGAACCCAGGTCTCTAGCCACAAATCTTGCATGTTTAAGATTCCAGGCAGCATCTTAGGCTTCTGGAATGCTCAGGCCAACCTTAGGAGAGCACTGTACAGAGTCAGAAGGCCATGCAGGTAGCTCCCTGGGGGTGGTTTCTGGGCCCCACACTTGTCTGCTGCTCCACCTTGTACCAGGAGAGCTTTTTCCTTGGAGACACATCCTTGGTGTTACAGCTCTTCACCATTTGTCCTGCTGTAGCACTGCATGCATCCCACCAAATGCGGCCCTGCAGGGCCCAACACCTGTCATAAGACAATAGATTAGACTGTGTTAGGCAATATCTGAATTACAAAATATATCCAGTTTAAATTACAGATAAATTACAAGAACACTTTTGAAAGGTTTTAGTTTGGTGAATCATTAATTTAAAACTGCATTGTTGACCTCTTTCTTCCATTGTTTTGTTTTATGGTCCAGACTGTGAAGGGGCCCCTTTTCCCTGGCCTCTGGAGTCACAACCCCTTTTACTACCTCACCCTTATTTCCATTCTAGTATAAAGTCAAGTTGTTGTGTTTTAACCTTTCAGTCCTTTGAGACTTATTATAAAGGTAACTAACTCTGATCCTCATGATGGGTTTATAGGCAGGATTTCTGGTCTTGAGCATGGGCACCAAGACTGCCAAACTTTTTGAATTCAGTGCTGGGGATCTACTTCCAGCAGGGTCGGGTCATACTGGATAAGGATCGCCTTCTTGGAAACCTCATCCTGGTATTTCTGACAACAGGCAAGCAGGGCTTTGGAGATGGACCAGCAGATCGCACCAACCTGGGCCACATTGCCACCACCTATTGGACTCAGATGTCCTGCCTGGCAAATCACTTCTTGCACAGAACAGGTTCCCATCACTTGTCCCATCACTTCCAGGTGCTGCCCGGTTTTCAGTGCTCTGGGCTGTGGCCGTCTCCTTGCATCCAAAGATGACTGCAGTGTGGAGGATCTTCTGACTGCAACCCCCACCCCCCCCTCCACCTGTCCTCCACCCGGGAAGGGAGCTCAAGCTGAGTTCATCCCAAACATAAGTACCTTCCCTCCCAATGCCTCTCTCTGGCTGGAGGTTGAAAGTTTCCTACTCTCTTCCTCCCTCTCCATTTCCTGCTTCTGGAACTTCACAATCTCTCTGACTTTTAATTAGTGGTTATGCCTATGGGTTTGACAGTCAGATCACCTAAGTTTGATCGTGGACTAGATACTTATGAGCCGTGAGTCTTTGGTTAAGTTACCTGATCTCTTTGTGTCTGTTTTCTCACCCAAAGAGTAGTTAATAGTCCCTATCTCATATGGTTGTTATGAGGATTAAAAAAGATAATACTTACAAGCTACTTAGAACAGAGTGCGTCACCACAGTAAGGACTCCATAGGTGTGTGTGCACCAATGCGCGAGTTTGTACATGAACATGTGAGTGGTGTGTGTGAAACTAGAGATGCCTTGTTTCTCTGTCTTGCCACCATGCTGAGTTGTAAACCAACACCTTAATGAGAACAGCCGCCATCCCTACTCTCTGCTCTGTGCTCTGGAAGTCCTAATATTCTTAGTAACTATGACCATAGGACTCACCAACCCAGACAAGAAGCCTTCCATAAATAATCTCTGGCTCTTGCAGCCTCATTGTTGCTGGTTTTAGACTGAAAAGAAACCCACATTTGCTTAACATATCCTAGGGTGGGGTAGGTTAGCCTTATTCTTAATTTGATAAAACCAATAATGATGTACTACACTGTAGTGTTCAATAGAGAAGGTTTGGGAGTCATCGTTGGGGCATGGGTCTAGCATTTGCCATTTGCATCCATAAAATGGGAGAGTCATGAGAAATGGGTTTTTATGATAAAAATAAGGTAATCTCTGTAAATTAGCTATCTACGTGCAGTGGATGGTGTGAAGTAAGTACATAATAATAATGTTAACTACTATTATTACTGTTACAATCTTTTTTCTCCCCCCAGTTGACTCTGCTCAGGACATTCCATCACTACCTGATCATTGAGAGTTGGGTTGTAGCACTTGCTAACTCCTTCTAGTGAAGAGTGTGTGTTTACTCAGAAAGAATCACAGATACTCTTCTTAAGCAGGTGAGAAGAGTTTATAAACAAGTGGCCATCGGAAGCCCAGGGCAGTCTGGAAAGTGGATTTCATTGGGTAATTCCCTGGGATGCCAGCTGAATGTATGCAGACCTCCTTTCTGAGCACAGTAATTCCAAGACAGATTGCAAGGTTTAATCAACAAAATCAGTGTTTCCCCCTAAGCCTGAGTAGGCATTGAGGTACATTCACTATTAGAGGAAGTACAGTTAAGGTGAAACATCCTAATGTAGGGTTAAAAGGGAGAAAAGTATCAAAGAGTCCTAAGTCTCTGTGGCTGCAAAATTTTAAAAAATGATCACTGACACGGCTACATATGGTAAAGTGCACTTTCTGGTATTATTGAGTACATCTGATAGAGTCAGAGGAAGAGGGTCTATTTTACCCTTTTGGGATCCACAGCAGTAGATGAAATCAATTTATTCCTGTAGGTGTTCTTAACTGACTATCCAGTTCAATGAAAGAATAAATTTGATAGAATTAAATATAATGAATACAATAAAACCCAAATATTTTCTGAACAGAAAAAGAGAGTACATTACAGAGTCTCTTGGATTATTCAGTCTCAGATATAAAAAGAGAAGCTTAGGAGGTACACGGTACCCAAGGCCCCAGGGATTCCAATGTCACTCCAATTGGGAATGACTCTCCTTGTATAGCACTCTCTTCAGGGCACCCTTGACCTCTGCATTTCTCAGGCTGTAGATCAGTGGGTTCAGCATAGGGTTGAAAAAACTGTAAAATAAGAAGAGGATCTTCTGCTGTTCTTCAGGGTGGCGGGATTTGGGGACCATGTACATGACAATGGCGCTGCCAAAGAAGAGCCCCACCACACAGAGGTGGGAGGAGCAGGTGGAGAAGGCCTTTCTGCGGCCCTCCCCAGACTGGATCCTCAGGATGGCCAACAGGATTCGCGAGTAGGACACCAGCACCAAACAGAGGGGCACCACTAAGATAAACATGCAGGCAACAAAGATGACCACTTGGTTAAGCCGGGTGTCAGCACAGGCCAGCTTGAGGATAGACAGGATTTCACAGAAGAAGTGGTTGATTTCATGAGGCCCACAGAAGGGCAGCCTCAGGATGAGGCTCACATGGACCAGAGCCAGCAGGAAGCCACATGCCCAAGAAGCCACCACCAGGGTGATGCAGACTCTCCAGCTCATGATGACACAATAGTGGAGGGGGTGGCAGATGGCCACATGCCGGTCATAGGACATCACCACCAGGAGAAGACATTCAGTATGAGCAAAACTCAAGAAAAGAAAGGTCTGCGTCAGGCAGCCAGCAAAGGAGATGGGCTTGTCTGGCCTCAGGAGGTTCACCAGCATCTGGGGCACTGTGTTGCAGGCATAGGCTATGTCGACGATGGCCAGGTGGGAGAGGAAGAAGTACATGGGGGTGTGCAGTCTGAGGTCCAGTGAAATGAGCCCCAGGATGAGCCCATTTCCCAGCAGGGTGAGGGTGTAGAACAGGGTAAAGAGCCCAAAGAGAACCATCTGAATTCTTGGGCCAAGACAAAATCCTAGTAGAATAAACTCTGTGACCACGGTCTGATTTTCTCCCATTTCACTGTGAAAAATATAAAATGGAATGCTTGGGACAGAATTGTCAAAAAAAACCCCAGCTAGATGCTATATTATACATTTTGTCAGTTTTAGAAGACAAACTTTGAAAATTAACAATCCAGTTACACATTAAATTAATCACTTAATCTGACAACCAGTTTTACAGAAGGGGACTGTGTCACCAAGGACAGATTACCTAGAGCCAATGACACTGTAATGGGGAGGAAGAATGTCAAGCCAAAGAGGAAATAAAGCAACCATGAAATACGGATTATCTCGGAGCTACACATGCCAGGATTAAGAGAATTGCTGGAGTGTAGAGGTAATCAGTAATGGAAGGACTCCAGATATGAGAATTAGAGTAGCCTAGGAAAGAAATGTGAAAATTCAGTTTCTTAATAGAAATATCAACTGTGCTGTTCCCAACAACACAAATCCACCTTTGCACTTGAGAGGAGCTTATGTGATGAAAGAAGGAGCATCTTTTGTGATTGTTTAGGTCGCTAAGAAGGAAATTAGTGGATATGCTACATACATATGGGCTCTATTGACTATATTTTATAGTGGGTGACAAACACAAACTGACAATTGGCCATTTAGCAATCTACTGATTGATTCCCAGTTACTGATTTACCAAAAAGTGGTTCTGAGTAACAAGCCATAAACTTTGTAGGAATTGGTTTTTGGCAGGCCGCCCAGTGTTTATGTGTCGTGAGTCTAGACTTTGTGTGCAGGCGTGTAAACAAGTATGAGGTTAGGTGTTCATGCTTGACTTGGAGGCAGTGGTGTGTATGGATCCATGTGAAGACATTTCAAGATGCCGTCCCCTGTGCACTCATCTCTTCTTCTATTAAAAGAGCAAATCCAAAAAAATAAAAAAATAAAAAAATAAAAATAAATAAAAAATTTAAAAAAAGAGCAAATCCAGGTATTGCTATAACTAGGAAAGGCCATGTGTTGGAGGACACATGTTGGAATGACGCAGTGTTGGAGGACTCATCTGTGTGATGGCTTGGCATTTGCATCACATACCCTGTGTGAAACCACAAGAAACAACCATTTATTAAAAAACGAACTCTGTCTTAGCTTGATAATATAAGAATTGCTAAATGCTTTATAGATAGCTAATTTAAAAATTTTTGGCAAAGTGATGATTCAGCGAATTTGTCATTTTACGGATTGCTATAGCAACACCCTGGTGGTCAGGTATCTGAGGCTTCTATGAATTGGTGATGTGCCAGATACTAGTTGGCTTAAGTCCTTAGTAACAGCTTCCCCAACATACCATGTAGAAATCAGCATCTTTCTAGTGCACCCAATTTTTTAGTGCCTTTATGAGGCAAAAGTGACCTGAGGCTGAACTATTGAAGTTGTGCCCGGTTGCCTCCAAAGAAAAGTCTCTCCAGGATTCACACAAGGAAAGATTCACACACAGTTTTAAGACATTGGTCCAGATGTCATTAATTTCAAAGGAGAAGTTAATGAGATGCTCCCTGGGAACTTGAGAATGAGAGAAATAACACTGCTTCTTGAAAAATACAACTTGTAAAATCCACTCATAATGGATGAGAAGAACTGGAGGAGGAAACAAGACAAGACAACCCGGGTCAACATGCAGGTGGGGAGTTGTGAGTCCATCACCAACTCCACTCACAGTGCTTTGATGAACTCATGGACCCAGGGTAGGAGGATTGGACAGTAAATAGGAGACTCAAATGCAACAGTTGTGTGGGATGCGTGTCCACAGAAAGGTTGAGGAATGGAGAAGGAGGTGACCCATGAGGCCCGGTATTTGCTAGCTCATTGTCAGCACTGTCCAGGGACTTCTGGCCTGCTTATATGGGAGAGCTGTTCTCCTGACGGGTCTGTATCCACAGTCCAGGTGGCCTGAGTGATCAGCGATCTGTAACCCCAGCTGTCTGATCTCCAGTGAATCCCCTTTACTCAGGGCCCATGCTCACCAATTAACCACAAGGTGTTAATTTGCCTTCCTAGGCAGCTATTTTGACAAAGAGGGAATGTGCTACTAAGCAAAGCTCTTGCCAATATTTTTATAATAAATAATTCCATTCAGGTTTATTCACAGTTCTTTTTTTTTTTTCTTTTCAGTTTTGATAATATGATACACATGGAAATGTATAGCCTTAGCAAAATTTCCAAAGCTAGATCTACAAAAGTAGGACCAGGCCCAGGACAGAGATAACCCCACTTAAATACAACCCAAAGAAAGTTTTTCTGAGCAATTAATTGGGACCTGGAGGACATCCCCATTAGATCCCTTTCTAGAAGCAACAAATGACATTTTTTGAATAACCATTATCAATTTATATCATCAAGTCACAAATGGATCTAATGATTATACTACAGACTCCTAACACAGGACCAGAGCTTGATTGTTTTGTTTAGAATTATATAAAAAAAAATTACTGTGTTAGAACAGCCCTTTAAATTTATTTGGAAAACATACAAAGCATATGAAAACATTTAGTTGTGAAAATACATTTGTGAACCCACATCTTATAAAAGCGTAATCTCTTTATTCCATCCTTCCTTAATTCCTTGCAACTTCCAAATGGTCACATAAAGAAAAAAAATTACTTGCAAAGTCTGAATCTCTTTGAAACTTAAGAGACAGGAGGGCCTCATGAATACTTTAAGAACAGTTGCCATGGGGTGCCTGGGTGGCTCAGTCTATTAAGCATGTGCATCCAACTCTTGATTTTGGCTTCAGATTTTGGCTTCAGGTCATGAGCTTAGGGCCATGAGATCGAGCTCTGCCTCTAGATCCGTACTCAGTAGAGTCTGCTGGAGAGTCTCTCTCTACCCTTCCCTCCTGCTCACACTCACACGCTCTCGCGCACTCTCTCTCTTGCATGCTCTCTCTCTCAAATAAACAAATCTTTTATCAAAAAAAAAAAAAAAAGAACGGTTGCCATGTGAGCTGGAAGTCTGATTTCTTTTATAGGAGTCATAATATATGCTTTTGAACAGGAACAAGTGTACTCATTTTTGTAATTCTGGAACTTACAAAATATTTGTTGAGTGAACAAATGAATGAATGCATATACGAGAATAAGTGAATGTCTAAATATTGAATTTTTGGACTGTCTTTGCACTGAGTCTGGAATTTCTGCCTTGTTTAAATCTTGCTTGTCCAAGTAAGGACTCTTTTCCCAAGGCAAAAAAATTGAGATTCTAAACTAGAATCTCAAATGTTTAAGCATCGGCCAGTTGAAAGACACTTCTATTTTCTTTTTTTCCCCATCTTTTATTTTATTCTACATGATAATTGAAAGCATTTCATCTGAATCAGTGGATTAAATTTGCTAAAGGACTGGTGGAAGTAAAAGGAGGAAATAAAAAAGAAATTAAATACATCTCAGTTGCTAATGTAACATTCAGACGTTGTTTTGTGCTATAAATGATGTGTCTTAGGTGTATATACCAGTTAGCAATTTAAGAATTGGCAGACTGATGACTAATAAATTATCCAGTGTTCTTCATGGTTTCAAAGTAAATATCTAAGATTGAAATCATTTCTTTACACAGGAACAAACCTGCCAGTACTAGACGGGGCCTAGGTTTCAAAAGTAAGGTTTAAGATCTGGTGAGCTGACAAACTTTTCTAATGCTGTAGGCATGAGTCACCCAGCATTCCTGAAATGAAAACTATTTCTAAATCCTCAAGTTAAACTGAAGTATTGGATGGTTTAATTCCAAGTAATACAAAAAATAATTGTTACTACTAATGTATTCAATAGAACCCTTCTCTGTTTCTCTTTTAATTCAATATATTGAAAGTTTCTGAGATTTTTTTTTTCCTCCCTGACCCATATGTTGCTTAGAAGAATGTGGTTTAATCTCCAAGTATTTGGGGATTTTCCAGCTCACCCTCTGCTTCTGATTTCTACTTCAATTCCACTGTGGTCTGAAAGCACACATTGTGTGCCCTTCTATTCTTTTGAATTTGTTTGGGTGTGTTTTATATCCCAGGATATGATCTACCAGGGTGAGTGTTCCACGTGAGCTTGAGAAGAATGTATATTTTGCTCCTTGTTGTTGGATGAAGTAGTCTATACATGTTCATTCTATCCAGTTGGTTGATGATATGGTTGAGTCCAGCTATATCCTTATTGATTTTCTGTGTTCTGGGTCTATTTCTGATGAAGGGATGTTGACGTCTCCAACTCTAATAGAAGGCCCATCTATTTCTCCTTTCAGTTCTACTGGTTTTGCCTCTATATTTTGATGCCCTGTTGTTAGGTGCATACATGCTAAGGATTATGTCTTCTTAGAGAACTGACCCTTATCATTATGTAATGTTCCTCCTTATCCCTGATAATTTCCTTGCTCTGAATCTCTCTCGTGTTGGTTATGTCGCCCTGTCCCTGTTCCTCTGCCTCACTATATCATTGTCTGTATTCCGATCTCCTTCCTCTCCTGGTGCCCTTTATGACATTCTATTTCCAATTTTCCTTATATCTCTTTTGTAATTCCCCAATCTCAAAATCTTTCTTGTTTCCTTCTCCGCAGTATTTCTAGAGACTTATCAATAGTTCCATATTTGAGTGGTTTTCTTAGAAGATTTTGATCACATAGAAAGCCTATATTCAGGTTAATTATTTCTATTTGGGTTAATTCTCTTATAAAGCATATATATTTATAACCTTGGGAAATACAATCTTACAATTCACAGTAACAATAATATCTGTCAACATTCATCTGGGATATCGAAATATTATGTCTTGTTACCAAAATGACCAATAAAGGCTCCACTTCTATTTCAGAATTAATTTAACAAGAACTTACACTTAAAATATACCTTGAGGGATTGAAGAAATCTTTTTAATCTAATCAGTAAAAAAATCATATATTGGACCATGCATTGTGCCCAGAACATTGTAGGTGTTAAATAAATATTTATTGACTAACTGGATATCAATTTGATTAAATACAAGAAAACAAAACACTAATGAGCCTGCCACATTCTCCCTTGAGCCAGATTCTCAAGGCAAAATCCCAAAACGTACACAAAAAATTCCCCAAATATTTAAAGGCACCATAGACAGACAGACAGACACACATACACACACACACACACACACACACACTCATATATATTCCAAGCTTGGGAAAGTCTAATTTAAAAGTTGAGTACTTTCTGTGTGCCTGACATTCTTCTCCCAGTTATAGGCAATGGAAGAGCTGCGTACGGGCAGCATAGATTGTATTTGGTGGTCTTGTTGACATAAACACAATAACTACACTAATGTCAGTTTTCCTGAAATGTGAAACCACTTGTAATATATCCCAGTGGAAAGTCTTTGGCTTAAGAACATTATTTCACATATTTAACCTAAATCCATCACACAGAAATTACTTTTCTTTACCCAGCATCACCGTACACCAGGTTATTGCTTTCCTGCAGCTACTTACCGCTGTATAAAATGAAATGAACCAAATTCTATACATACTTTATTTGTGAGCAATACATTCAAATAAGCATTGATTTTTCCTCAAACTAGCCCCATCACAGAATAATAATCAGCCCATATATAGACAAGACTGAATTTCCTTAGCTGTGCTTAAAAAGAACAGTAGTTAACAGAGTTATAGTCCACAAAAGGATAGATGCTACCCGCCGTCTAACAGGAATTAATGATAAAGAAAATAAGGTAACCAGGTTTGCTCCCACATTTGGACTTAGGGATCTCAGAAGGGAAAAGTACCTGGAAGTTGGGCAGGATCCTGCTCTCTGGGAGCTTCTGTGGGAGCTGCACAACCCTCACTTTTGTGCCTGATGGAAAATGGGGCCAAATCCCCAGAAAAGAGCTTTTATCCTCTGATGGCCTCAGCCAAATTGGCAGCACCCAAGGGCTCACTGGACAGGTGGGCTGTGACATGCACTGCACACCCACCTCCGCTGGGAAGGAGACACAAAGCACTTCTCTCTTTCTGCCCTCATCCCCAAGCAGGACCCGTGATGAGAAAACACAGCCAGCCCCAGAGCACGCCTCTGAGGCAACATCAGTCATTACAGTCCCTGAATACTCAGCATGATTTGGATCTCATGAATCCCAGCACTGCCCTAATTCCCAAACCTGCAGACACTTCAGGGGAACCTCTAAGGAAGCAGAACCAGTGTCATGGTGAAGAAGCTCCCGGCATTCCCCTCTGTCCTTCAGCTTCTCCCCCACTGTAGTCTGGGCCCCTTGTGTAGCAGCAGAGGTGAGAAGAAAGGACCCTGAAAATCAGCTGATGCCAAGCAACAGCTCAAGGTGTGGAGGCAAGGTGCTGGAGGCAGGAAGCAGAATGGGGAGTCCAAGGAGAGCCAAGGTGTCCCAGTGGGGCTTATTACAACATGCCTGCGGAGGGGTTTTCTAGGGCACCAGCCACCCAAGTAGGTCAACCTTGGAAGTCTTCCAAGTTTTCTAACTATTCTGAAGTGAGGAGATTCTAGGTCCCATCCATCCCTCAGGGCAGGGGAGGAGAGAACCCTCTCCACAGCAGCTTCTCCTCTAAGCCACTACCTCTCCCAGGAGGGTGGAGATATTTGCTGCCTAAAGTGTTCTCATGTTTATTTCTCTATTTAGTAGGCAAAGGAGGGCTAGGCATTTCACATCAAGCAACTGTGCAATTTACAGATTAATGAGTTTGTTATAGTGTGATCCACAGCCTGCTGGGGTTATGGCAGAAACTTGAGGAAAATCTTGCGCAGGTTATCACATTTTAAGAACATGATTAACTGTGTTCCAACTGTACATGTCCATTGTGAGAAGAACTACATATTCATCCAGGGTCACAAGATTTTGCTCCTAATTATAGAAAAAGGCTAGTGTGTAGTAGGCAATCCATAAATAATGAAATCCTTGGGATGCCTGTGTGGCTCAGTGGTGATCCCCGGGTCCTGGGATCAAGCTCTGCATCGGGGTCCCTGCATGGAGCCTGCTTCTCCTTCTGCCTGTGTCTCTCTCTCTCACTGTGTCTCTCATGAATAAATAAATAAATAAATAAATAAATAAATAAATAAATAAATAAATAAATAAAATCTTTAAAAAAGGAAAAACAAACCAAAAAACCCCCACAAAAAACACTAAAATCCTTTCTTCTCTCCCTTCTCTCACTCAGGTAAACTATAGAAAATGTGGAAAGTAGAAAACTCATGTAAACAACAAAAATCATGTGAAAAAAATTGGATATGCTTTTCTATATTCAACACTATAAAAATATCAGTTATAAAAAGTCATTTTAGGGAAGCCTGGGTGGCTCACTTGGTTAAGCATTGGGCTTCAGCTCGGGTCATGATCCCAGAGTTCTGGGATCAAGCTCCATGTCAGGCTCCTTATGATCTCTCTCTCATATAAATAAAATCTTTTTGGGGGGCACCTGGGTGGCTCAGGGGTTGAGTGTCTGCCTTAGGCTCAGGGTGTGATCCTGGGGTCTTGGGGTTGAGTCCCATGTCCAGCTCCCTGCAGGGAGCCTGCTTCTCCCTCTGCCTATGTTTCTGCCTCTCTCTCTCTCTGTGTCTCTCATGAATAAATAAAATTTTTTTAAAAATTGAAAATAAAATCTTTTTTTAAAAAAAGTCATTTTAGGGTATAAAAATAGAAAATTTTAACAAAGACATCAGAAGAACTTAAATATAAAATTTTATGATACAAAACAAAATAAAATGTAGGAAATGCATCACTTCAAAATAACACGTTTTCTATTATATATCAAATTGATGCAACTTTTAACCTGGGCCCATCTTCTAAAAGTGTCAGAGGAGACAGGAATATATTTAAAATATAAATATATACAAAGAAAAGTAACACACAGAGAACAGACAGATCCTATTTGATATTAATATTCTCTCAAGTATTTACCTTATATGCCAGCAAGTGGAAATCAGAAAACTGCCTTTCAAGAGCAAGCACTAAAGTGAAAACCTGTGTAAAGAATGGTTTTAGAGATTATATTTCTATTAATAGCACATTAGGAATATTGATTACAGATACATATTTTGACCAAAATGAAAAATTAAAAGTTAATCAGTAATTAGGTATAACATTTGGGATTATCACCCAAACTAAATTTAGGAAAATCCTTCAAGAACTTAAGTGTCAACATTTATAAACTCAAATCTGTCAAAATTCTGTTAAAATCAAACTGAAATAACTTTTATCTTGATAGTACTTACTATTTAAAGAGAGTAACAATGACATAAATACACAAAAGAACTAGCATATAGAAAAACACAGGATTAGTTGAAACAAGAACATTATCTACTAGCATCAGGCATTTGATTTCACACATTTCTACCTTTTATGCATAAAGTCAAGTACTGCTAGAATTTGACCATAGAGTTCATTTAATTGTAACAAAGATAAAAATCAGCATAAAACAGGTGCATATAAACATCTCTCAAAGTAAATTACCATAACAGATATTTTGAACAAAAAGCAGAAAATAAGGTTGTGAGAAATGCACAAGACATGAGTGAATGCATTTTTAGGATGGCATGACAAAAATGTATTGGTAGAGAATGCAAATGGTAATGTTCTCAAATGTATTTCTTTTTTTAAAAAAAAATTTAATTTTTTTAAAAGATTTATTTGACAGAGTAGCGGGGACAAAGAAAGAGAGGAAGAGTCTTAAGCAGACTCCCCACTGAGCGAGGACCTGGAAGTAGTGATCAATCTTAGGACCTTGAGATCATGACCTGAATCGAAACCAAGAGTTGGACATTTAACCAACTGAACCATGCAGGCATGTTGTATTTCTCAAGTAATCTCATTTGTACTTCGTAAGTAATTATGAGTTAAAAGGACAGAAATTTGTTTGGAATCCTTAACAACAGGGGAGAAAGAGACAGAATTTAAAAGGGCAATTTTTAGAGATTATTTGTGTCAGTTGCTAGTGTTACCTTAAGGAAGACATAGCTCCTTAAAAGATGTGCTCTTCTCTTCCTTACACCTGGTTGTCTCTGGGCTGCACCTGCCAGCATGTGACTGTACTTCCCAGATCTCTCACGTTGGTGGTGGTATGAGGTGGTGTCAAATTCTTACAAAAGGAACATAGGCAGAAAAGATTTGTGCCACTTCTTTTTATTATTTATTATTTATTTTTTATTGGAGTTCAATTTGCCAACATGTAACACCCAGAGCTCATCCTGTCAAGTGCCCCCCTCAATACCCACCACCAAGTCACCCTGTCACCCCGCCCACCACTACCCCTTATTCGTTTCCCAGAGTTAGGAGTCTCTCAAGTTCTGTCATCCTCACTGATATTTTCACTCATTTTCTCTCCTTTCCTCTTTATTCCCTTTCACTATTTTTATATTCCCCAAATGAATGAGACCATAGAATGTTTGTCCTTCTCCGATTGACTTACTTCACTCAGCATAATACCCTCCAGTTCCATCCACGTGGAAACGAAGCAAATGGTGGGTATTTGTTGTTTCTAATGGCTGAGTAATATTCCATTGTATACATAGACCACATCTTCTTCATCCATTCATCTTTCGATGGACACCGAGGCTCCTTACACAGTTTGGCTACTGGGGACATTAATGCTATAAACATTGGGGTGCAGGTGAAGGGGAAATACATCACAATACAAGCATCCATCAAAAAATTGAAAAGAACTCAAATACAAAAGCTAACCTTGCACTTAAAGGAGCTGGAGAAAGAACAGCAAATAAAACCTTCACCCAGCAGAAGAAGAGAGTTAATAAAGATTCGAGCAGAACTCAATGGAGTAGAGACCAGAGGAACTGTAGAACAGATCAACAAAACCAGGAGTTGGATTTTTGAAAGAACTAATAAGATAGATAAACCATTAGCCAGCCTTAGTAAAAAGAAGAGAGAAGGGATCCCTGGGTGGCACAGCGGTTTGGCGCCTGCCTTTGGCCCAGGGCGCGATCCTGGAGACCTGGGATCGAGTCCCACGTCAGGCTCCCTGCACGGAGCCTGCTTCTCCCTCTGCCTGTGTCTCTGCCTCTCTCTCTCTCTCTCTCTCTGACTATCATAAATAAATAAAAATTTAAAAAAGAAAGAAGAGAGAAAAGACTCAAACTAATAAAATCATGAATGAGAAAGGAGACATCACCACCAATACCAAGGAAATACAAACGATTTTAAAAACTTATTATGAGCAGCTATATGCCAATAAATTAGGCAATCTAGAAGAAATGGACGCATTTCTGGAAAACCACAAACTACCAAAACTGGACCAGGAAGAAATAGAAAACCTGAAGAGGGCAAATAACCAGGGAGGAAATTGAAGGAGTCATCATCAAAAACCTCCCAAGACACAAGAGTCCAGGGCCAGATGGCTTCCCTGGGGAATTCTATCAAACACTTAAAGAAGAAACCATACCTATTCTACTAAAGCTGTTCAGAAAGATAGAAAGAGATGGAGTACTTCCAAACTCGTTCTATGACGCCAGCATCACCTTAATTCCAAAATCAAAGACCCCACCAAAAAGGAGAATTATAGACCAATATCCCTGATGAACACAAATGCAAAAATTCTCAACAAGATACTAGCCAATAGGATCCAACAACACATTAAGAAGATAATTCACCATGACCAAGTGGGATTTAACCCCGGGATACAAGGCTGGTTCAACACTCGTAAAGCAATCAAGGTGATTCATCATATCAGCAAGAGAAAAAAACAAGAACCATATGGTCCTCTCAATAGATGCAGATTTGTGCCACTTCTAAGGCTGCAGTGGGTATGAGGCGAGTATGCCTCCTGCACCATTGCTCTTCCCATCACTGGCTGGAAGTGAAGGTCTCCAAGGCCAGGAGGATGGTGGCCCCGTGAGGTAGAAGGTCCCTGCATCACCACATGAAAGACTGTGCCACTTGCCTGCATAGGACCTCACATGAGCAAGAAGTATACTTTTGTTCTGTAAAATCACTTTGGTTTGGGGCTTTTATGTTACCCTTTAGCCCACAAATGCATTACTCAACATTTTTATGGAGATAAAAGGAATGAGGAAAGGCTGGTAACTCTAAAACTAAAATATTAGTAGCTTCCACGATCAATTCACATGGTAAACATCATCTCTTTACAGCGCAATAAACTGGGCTTTTATTTATGTCATTGCTTTTTGTAGTTGCTTTAGAGTCTGGGGAATCATAGGTTACTTTGGATCTTGTTTAGTTTCTTATTTATTCCTTCCTTCCTTCATTCATTCCTTCATGAGGGACACAGAGAGAAAGAGAGGCAGAGACACAGGAAGAGGGAGAAGCAGGCTCCCTGTGAGGAGCCCGATGTGGGACTTGACCCCAGGACCCCGGGATCACGACCTGAGCCAAAGCCAGATGCTCGACCACTGAGCCACCCAGGTGCCCCTGCATCTTACTTGGTTTCTCATTCAAATTATTTCAGTTAATAACATAAGTCACCTTATCTAAACATTACAGCAAAGTATGGAATAATAAAGTAAATAGCTATAAAAGGATATTTTCAAAGAGACACCTTGGTATGATTTAGCAGTCCAAGAAGATTCTAAATTGCTTTTAGTTGCTTAATTTTGGCTTTCACTAAGATATGTGAAAAATGTGTTCTGATAAATATTTGAGGACTCAAAGGACCAGAGATACCTTGAAAGAAGGTTTTTTTTAAAAATTATAATGTCAATACATGTTCACTGTAAGATTATCAAAAAACACAGAAGTATATATTTCTAAAAGCAACTTCTGTTGAGTGCTCAGTGCGTATCATCCTTACATTCATCTTTACATTTATAAACACACATATGTGCACCCATGTGTATACCTACATCTATATGACTTCATGAAGAGCTAGAAGTTTCTCCTACAAAATTAAAACTTTTTTCAGTGTGACTTATTTTCTTCATTTAGCTATTTGAGGAGCAATTCTATTATAGCCCACTATAGAGAGTACTTGTTCTTTTTGATATGCTGCATATGTACTTCTTATAATTTACTAAGTCCAAAATGAATAAATTTCAGATTATTTGGAACCTTTTATGATAAATTTCAATTCAAATTACTTGTACACATTTCTTTGTACAATGCATATGTTGCATACTTCTCTAGGTTCTTAGGATTGGTATTTCTATTTTTTAGTGTTGAATAGAGATTTCCATTTTTTTTAAGATTTTATTTATTCATGAAAGACACACACAGAGAGGCAGAGATATAGGTAGAGGGAGAAGCAGGCTCCCTGTAGGGAGCCTGATGTGGGACTCGATCCCAGGACCCCAGGATCAAAACCTGAGCCAAAGGCAGAGGCTCAATCACTGAGCCACCCAGGTGCTCTGATATTTCCATTTTTTTTTTTTAGCATCAAAATCTGTGCCTATTTATACTGCCACCAAAAGTGTGTGAATGTTTATTTTGACCCACATACTCAGCGCTAGTATATAGTATTGGCTTTTTTTTCTCCCTTCACAATCTGTTGATCAAAACGTAAGTTCTCATTTTAAAGTAGATTTTTCTGATTAAGGATGAAAGCATCTTCATATTTATTCTTGATTTGTGTTTTTGTGATTTGTGTTTATTGTGATTTGTGTTGTGAATAATCTGTATCTACATATTTTTGTTCACTTTTTTCATGGATTTGCATATTACCCTTCAGTTTTATATATGTTGAAATATATTAGGTATATTATCATCCTCTTTCTTAGGATGAATTTTCAGGCCAGTGAAAAATTCAGTCTTACTCTTCTTGAGCTTTAGTGTATCATAGATAAGCAGGGTGCCATAGGTCGGGCTGTGTATGGGGGACTGTGTAACTTAGAAGTTATAGACACAGTCTTCAGCCATGGTCTTGGAAGACTTAGGTGAGAGTCCTGCTGTGCCACTCACTAGTTCCATGACCCTTGAGGGGTCCTTAACATCTCTGTGCCTTGATTTTTTTCATGATGAATGAAATCTAATGGTAAAACTTACTATTGGGAATTGTTGTAAAGATTAGATTGATATTAATGGATATGTCCTCATAGAATAGTACTTGGTGTGAAATAAGCAGTCAATATATGCAAACTCTTAATATTATTATGCCAGTTATGCAACACCAGAGATCTGGGACCCTTTGCAAAAGAACAATATTCTTAACCCTTTCCAAACAGGATAACAGAACTGTTTGTTTTTTAAGAGGGACAGTTCATATGGAATATGTCTTATTCTCTACATCTTATGCCATCTATACTTCTAAGATAATAACATGTGCAACCTCTTTACTAATTTGGTGTTTACTTTTGAATTCCTACCACGTGCAAGTTTTAAGAATTCATTGCATTCAATTATTCTCAAAATAATCCATCTAATTTTGTCTCCTAGTAAGAGAAAAAAATTGAAATGCTAGGAACTTAGCAGAGACGCATAGAATTAGAGGTATTTACAGATCATCTAGTCTGACATTTCATTTTACAGGTGGGAAAACCAATGCCCGGAAGAATCAAGTGACTTTTCTAAAGTCACACAGAAACCTGATGGAATTGTTAGACTTAAGGTAGGAACTCAGAAGTCCTGCCTCTGTGCCAGCCAGCCCTCCCAGGACAAAACCAGACTATGCTCACAAACACACTTCTTCTCTTGACTCAATGGTGTTACACAAGTGAAAAGCAAACAAATAGCAGAGAATAAGCAAAACAAAAAACCAGATGAAGTTGAAGTAGTGCTCTAATCAAATTTCATTAGGAAGGAGGGAAAGCAGACACTTCCCTGTGGTCTCGGAAAAGATATCACAACTGTGACATCTTGTGAGACCCCATTAGAAATCTCCTCCCTTTTTCCTCCCTAAGAACCATAGATTTAACCATGCTTCTCCACTGCATGAACATTCAAAGTATGGACTGTGGCTCAGCATCATCAGCAAGATAGAAGAGATTGTTAGAAATGCAAATCTCTGCCCATCCCATTCAGGGCTGCTGAATCATAACCTGTATTTCTGCAAGATCTTTGATGATTTGTATGCACACCAGAGAAGCTCTGGTCTACGCCGTCTAAAAAAGAATAAACAATCAACCTACAGGTCAGTGGTTGTCAGTGCCCACTCCACATGCCAAAGACACCCGGGAATCCAATTTCAAATGGCTTGTGAACTAGCTCCCACCTACAGCATCCCACCCGATCATTTTCAGTAGTTACAACCCCTAATTCTCCACCATCTTGCTAGTACAAGCACCTCCTGGCATACTGTAATCAGAAGCTTTCACAAATTGGCATGCTCTTTTTCAAAAGGCTCATATCCTTAAAAAAAAAAAGGCTCATATCTTCACTTCTACATATTAGAAACAAATATACATAGCTCTTTTTTTTATATTAAGAAGTAAATACCTTCTAATATGTTTGTAATTCTCCTGTAATCACTGGCAAATGAGACATAATTAATCATTAATATTCACCCTATTAGAAAATTTTTGCAAGAACTGAGTGCATTTGAAACTAAAGTGACTGATGGACAAGATGGCTAACTTTGTAAGGATAACAATAGCTACTATATTTAAGTTACATATTTGATGAAGCTACATATTTTATATTTATAAAACCATATATATATGGAGTTTTTTTGGATAGGAGTCTAGGCTAAATGACTGTGTATGAGTCAGCATTTGTTTATTTTTTAATAATAAATTTATTTTTTATTGGTATTCAATTTGTCAACATACAGAATAACACCCAGTGCTCATCCTGTCAAGTGCCCACCTCAGTCCCCGCCACCCAGTCACCCCCACCCCCCGCCCTCCTCCCCTTCCACCCCCCCCCCCCTATTTCGTTTCCCAGAGTTAGGAGTCTCTCAAGTTCTGTCTCCCTTTCTGATATTTCCCACTCATTTTTTCTCCTTTTCCCTTTATTCCCTTTCACTATTATTTATATTCCCCAAATGAATGAGACCATGTAATGTTTGTCCTTCTCTGATTGACTTACTTCACTCAGCATAATACCCTCCAGTTCCATCCACGTGGAAACGAAGCAAATGGTGGGTATTTGTCGTTTCTAATGGCTGAGGAATATTCCATTGTATACATAAACCACATCTTCTTTATCCATTCATCTTTCGATGGACACCGAGGCTCCTTCCACAGTTTGGCTGCTGTGGACATTGCTGCTAGAAACATCGGGGTGCAGGTGTCCCGGCGTTTCCCTGCATCTGTATCTTTGGGGTAAATTCCCAACAGTGCAATTGCTGGGTCGTAGGGCAGGTCTATTTTTAACTCTTTGAGGAACCTCCACACACTTTTCCAGAGTGGCTGCCCCAGTTCACATTCCCACCAACAGTGAAGAGGGTTCTCTTTTCTCCGCATCCTCTCCAACATTTGTGGTTTCCTGCCTTGTTAATTTTCCCCATTCTCACTGGTGTGAGGTGGGATCTCATTGTGGTTTTGATTTGTATTTCCCTGATGGCAAGTGATGCAGAGCATTTTCTCATGTGCATGTTGGCCACGTCTAGGTCTTCCTCTGTGAGATTTCTCTTCATGTCTTTTGCCCATTTCATGATTGGATTGTTTGTCTCTTTGCTGTTGAGTTTAATAAGTTCTTTATAGATCTTGGAAACTAGCCCTTTATCTGATACGTCATTTGCAAATATCTTCTCCCATTCTGTAGGTTGTCTTTTAGTTTTGTTGACTGTATCCTTTGCTGTGCAAAAGCTTCTTATCTTGATGAAGTCCCAATCGCTCATTTTTGCTTTTGTTTCTCTTGCCTTCGTGGATGTATCTTGCAAGAAGTTACTGTGGCCAAGTTCAAAAAGGGTGTTGTTGCCTGTGTTCTCCTCTAGGATTTTGATGGAATCTTGTCTCACATTTAGATCTTTCATCCATTTTGAGTTTATCTTTGTGTATCGTGCAAGAGAGTGGTCTAATTTCATTCTTCAGCATTTGTTGACTACTATGACATGAGCCTTCACCTAGCCATTGAAGATGTAAGTATCAGAAGGTCCTTTACAAAAGGGTCATTCACAGTTAATCTAGATTGGATTGACTAGATCTGAATTCTGATTCTACTATGACATTGAGTATGTTACTTAATTCTCTAAACCTCAGCTTACCTTCTATAAATGAAAGTACCATTAATACTTCACAGCTCTGATGTGAGGACTACATCTAAAGAATATAACATGGTGTCTGGTACACAGACATTACTAAATAAATTTTAGCTGCAATTGTTTTCTATCATACTCTGTTTTGCAAATAGAAGAATTTTAAAAAATGTAGAAATCATAAGATAGTTTAACATTGAAAATTGTGTATAGCTAATTGATAAAGGCTCATGAATGTACCCGACCAATGCTTGAGTGCCTCCTATGTGCTAAGCAGTGTGTTAGTGTGGATGAAAAAGTGATGAACAGATTCTAGTTCCTACCCTTGGGGAGCTCCCATCTTAACCTGTGAAACTTGATACCTAGCTGAGCAGTGTTCCATAAATGCCACCTGAAAGATCATAACAATATTCAACACCAAAAATGAAATCTAAATTCCTTTGTCTTGGGAAAGGGCACCTTTAGATAAACTACTATCAAGCATCCATTCTAATTCTACTCCAACACTACTTCATCAGTGTGACACTGAATCATCTGTCTTCCCCTTTCCTGCTTCCCTGCACAGTTTATGGCCCAAGCTAGCCTTTCTTGGTCTCTGACCCTTGGAGTCAAATTCTTCCTTGTTGCCACACCCACTGTTTACATATCAGTTTACAGTTAAGGTGCTTCCTCTAGCAAACAAAAGCTTCTGTCAGAAGTCTAATGCCCATCGCTTGGTCTTTGTCACTGGTTTTGTTTCACTACCTCCATTTCTCTGATCATTATTCACAGATAGTTCCAAAGAGGCCATGTGGTTATGACTATAAGGTCAAGGATCTGATTGCCTCAGTTTAATCCGGGACTAGACAGTCAGCATTTTGATACTGGGCAAGTTACTTGACATCCCTGTGCCTCAGTTTCCCTATAAGTAAAGTGAGGGATATTGTTTTTTTGCCCCAAAGGACTGTTTTGAAGATTAATAAGATATGTGAAGTGCATTGACTAGCCGAGAGGTGTGTGGGGGCATATATTATGGTGTTGTTATCTTGGTTCTGGGTCTTAGCTCAACTAATCACCAATCTCACTAAGAACGGCCTTGGTTCTCATTTGCTTTATGTTCTCTGTTTCCCTAAAAGTCCAAATATTTTTATGACTCTGCCTTAGGAGTCATTGTCCATGACAACCAGCTTCTCATAAATGATCTCACCTTCTAGGCCTTACAGAGCATAGATCGACTTACTGTGGCACATGAGGCTGGAAGTACACCCTCTTTCACATAACACATCCATCTTTGGGATAATTTAGCCTTGTTCTTCTTTATTGATAACACGGATGTTGGTATACACAATGTACACTGTTGTGGTTAAGTACTGAGGGCTTAACTAGTTAGCACAACAAACTATTGTCTGAGCCAGACTGTCAGGGCAAAAGCCTGACATTTGCTACTTTCTGGTATGTGTGTATACAAAGTGGATTTTAGGGGTGCCTCGATGGCTCCGGCAGCTTAGCCTCCAACTCTTGATTTCAGCTCAGGTCACGATCTCAGTGTTGTGGGTTCGAGCCCCACGTTGGGCTCTATGCTCAGCAAAGAGTGTGCTTCCTTCTCTCCCTCTGCTCCTGCCCATATTCACACTCTCTCTTTCAAATAAATAAACAAAATATTAAAGAAGGTGGATTTTATAGGTAACATCCTACAAAGCCACCTGAAATGTACAGGGTTCATGACTGATTGTTGGATTTGTAATGTAGAATGAATCAGTAAAAATCAATCCACTACTAAATGAGAATAGCCAGCTATACTATACTAGCCACTTGCACTCTCTGGTCAAATTTCCTATTTCAAGGATGAGACATCTAATGAGGGAAATGATGCACCCAGGTGGAAGTGCTGATAACAAGACACCAGAAAACTACATATTGATATAGTTTGTACATCTACATAATTTGCAGCTCAACACTCAAAATTTTCTGGAGAATCCATAAACAGCTCAAATTGTTTTCTTTGCTACCCCTTATCAGCCCATTCAGGGAGAGAATACCCAGCTTGGCTCCTTTGCTAGTTACTAGTAACCAGTTTATTTCTGAAGCTGTGAACAATATGCACTGTTCTCACATTGTCTACAGATTTTTCCTTCTCCTTCTTTGTCCAATATACTTTGCATTAATTTTGTTCCTTTGCTCAGCCTGCTCATTCCTCCCTGAGTCAATAATTTTCATTTAAAATTTCTCACCATCATGCAAAACACTAAATAAATATCTCTGTGTTATTCTTTAACAGTTGTCTTTAGCAGGGCAAGTAAAATTTTAGGAGAATGGACAAGTGTGCCTCTGGGTTTAGAGGGTCATTGCCCTTTACTGCAGGGTTTTTTTCTTCCAAATCCTATGATATACGTAGTTTTTGTGTTTTAAATACTTAGGGTTAGAGAGATAGATAGGCTGTATTCAATTGATGGGATCCAGAAAATGGATTAAAACAATTTTTAATTTCAGATATTAAATTCAATGAGCAAAGAAAAAAATCATATCTGATAAAATCACACCTGCTAGATAATCAATGAATGTAACATATCTAAACCTTTTCATTCAAAAGAAGAGAGAAGGCGGGATCCCTGGGTGGCGCAGCGGTTTGGTGCCTGCCTTTGGCCCAGGGCGCAATCCTGGAGACCCGGGATCGAGTCCCATGTCGGGCTCCCGGAGCATGGAGCCTGCTTCTCCCTCTACCTGTGTCTCTGCCTCTCTCTCTCTCTCTCTCTCTCTCTCTGTGTGACTATCATAAATAAATTTAAAAAAAAATTAAAAAAAAAAAAAAGAAGAGAGAAGGCTTGCTCTTGTGTCCTTTAGGCAGATCTAAGAAGGAAGCAGTGAAATTTCCTGGATTTGGGCACTAATCTAACACTCAGCCTGGTGATTCCAATATCACTCCAATTGGGAATGACTTTTCTTGCACATTGCTCTTCTCAGGGCACTCTTGACTTCTGTATTTCTTAGGCTGTAGATCAGTGGGTTCAGCATAGGGTTGAAAAGGCTGTAAAACAAGAAAAGGATCTTCTGCTGCTCTTCAGGGTGGTGGGATTTGGGGGCCATGTACATGACAATGGCACTGCCAAAGAAGAGCCCCACCACACAGAGGTGGGAGGAACAGGTAGAGAAGGCCTTTCTGCGGCCCTCCCCAGACTGGATCCTCAGGATGGCCAACAGGATGCGTGAGTAGGACACCAGCACCAAGCAGAGGGGCACCACTAAGATAAACATGCAGGCAACAAAGATGACCACTTGGTTAAGCCGGGTGTCAGCACAGGCCAGCTTGAGGATAGACAGGATTTCACAGAAGAAGTGGTTGATTTCATGAGGCCCACAGAAGGGCAGCCTCAGGATGAGGCTCACATGGACCAGGGCCAGCAGGGAGCCACATGCCCAGGAAGCCACCATCAGGGTGATACAGACTCTCCAGCTCATGATCACAGAATAGCGGAGGGGGTGGCAAATGGCCACATACCGGTCATAGGACATCACCACCAGGAGAAGACATTCTATCAGAGCAAAAGTCAAAAAGAGAAAGGTCTGCATCAGGCAGCCAGCAAAGGAGATGGGCTTGTCTGGCCTCAGGAGGTTCACCAGCATCTGGGGCACCGTGTTGCAGGCATAGGCTATGTCGACGATGGCCAGGTGGGAGAGGAAGAAGTACATGGGGGTGTGCAGTCTGGGGTCCAGTGAGATGAGCCCCAGGATGAGCCCATTCCCCAGCAGGGTGAAGGCGTAGAACAGGGTGAAGAGCCCAAAGAGAACCATCTGAATTCTTGGACCAAGACAAAATCCCAATAGGATGAATTCTGTAACCATTGTTTGATTTTTCTCCATTTTACTATTAAAGAGAAAACCAGATAGCTATGTAACAGAATTATTTTTAAACAACTCTTTTATTTATCATTCCATAAATTTTTGGTGTGCACAAGACTATTAGAAAACAACTTTAAGAATTCACCGAGTTATAAATAAGATGGAAAAAGGAAGGAAGAAAAGAGAAAGAAAGAAAAAGAGTCACCTATTTAAACAAATTTAAATATTCTTTTGCTAAATTCTTAACATATCTAGTTTTATAAAAGGGAAATATGGAAAGAAAAAGGGAAATAGTGATTACCTATGGTGAGCCATTGGCATTGTGATGGAATTAAAAAATATCAAACCATATTACAAAGAAAATAATTATGAAATATGGATTGTCTCAGAGCTACATATGTACAAATCTGTAAGAGAATTACTGCAGAGTATTAATAATCAGTATAGAGGACCTTTGAATGAGAATGGTCCTGGGAAAGAAAACAACTTTACTTACTTCAGCTGAAATCTTGATTGAGTTTCTATCAGTATGTAAATCCCATGTTCATTGATTGGAACAATTAATATTGTTAAAATGTCCAAAAAAAAAATGTCCATACTTCTCAAAGCCATCTATAGATTCAATGTAATCCCTGTCAAAATGCTAATGACATTTTTACAGAAGTAGAAAATAAATTATAAAATTTTAAGGAACCACAAAAGACCTTGAATAGTCAAAGTAATCCTGAGAAAGAAGAAAGCAGGAGTCATCACCCTTCTTGATTTTAAGCCATATATTAAAGGTAAAATAATCAGAACTATCAGACATATAGGACAATGAAAAAGAATCAACAGCCCAGAAATCAACTCACTACAAACACGATTCACTAATATTTGACAAGGGAGCCAAGAATACTTGGTGCAGAAAAGGTACTCTCTTCAATAAATGGTCCTGGAATAATTGGATATTCACATTTAAAAAAATGAAACTATACCCCTACCTCACACTGCTCACAAAAATTAACTCAAAATGGATGAAAGACCTAATATAAGACCAAAATGCATAAAATTCCTAGAAGAAAACATAGGAAAAAAGCTTCTTGGCATGGGTTTTGGCAATGATTTTTAAAATATAACATGTAATGCCCACGCAACAAAATAAAAAATAAATACGTGGGATAATATAAAACTAAAAAGCTTCTGCACAGCAAGAAGTGATCCAAAAAATGCAAAGAAAATCTATGAAAGCAGAAAAAAAATTGCAAACCATATATTTGGTGAGGAGTTAATATCCAAGACCTACGAAGAACTAATACAGCTCAATAACAAAAACAACAAAACCCAAAAACCTCCCAAATAATCAAATCAAAATGAGTAAAGGACCTGAACTTTTTTTTTCAAAGATGACATACAGATAGGCCTACAAATACATGAAAAGGTACTCCATATCACTAAGCATAAGGGAAATGTGAATCAAACCCACAGCAAGATAGCTCTTCACACCTGTCAGAATGGCTAGCAACAGGAGTTACCAAAGGCTGGAGGAAAGGGAGCCCTGTGCACTGTTAGTAGGAATGTAAATTGGTGCATCCACTAAACAAAATACTATGAAGATGCCTTTAAAAATTAAAAATAAGGGGATCCCTAGGTGGCCCAGTGGGTCGGCGCCTGCCTTTGGCCCAGGGTGTGATCCTGGAGACCCGGGATGGAGTCCCACGTTGGGCTCCCTGCATGGAGCCTGCTTCTCCCTCTGCCTGTGTCTCTGCCTCTCTCTCTCTCTGTCTGTCTCTCTATCATGAATAAATAAATAGAATCTTAAAAAAAAGTTAAAAATAATATTACCATATGATCTAGCAACTCTACTTCTGGGAACATCTCTAAAAGAGAACACTATGTGGAAGAGCTCTTTGCACCCCCAGATTCATTGCATCATTACCTATTATAGCCAAGACATGGAATCAATCTAAGTACCCACTGATGGATAAATGAAGTTTTAGTATACATATGCAATTGAAATTATTCGTCATAAAAAGGAAATAATCTTGTCATTTGCAACAACATGAGAGCATTATCCTAAGTGAAATAAGTCAGACAAACACTTGATGTCTTTTACATGTGGGATTTAAAACAAATAAAAATAACTCAGAGAAAAATAATCTTATCTGTGATTACCAGAGGAGTAGAGTGGGTGGAAAGGGAATTGGATGACGGTGTCCAAAAGGTGTAATTTCCAGTTATAAGTACTGCGGATGTCAGGTACAACATGATGACTATTGTTGATGATGATGTACGGTATATTTGAAAGTTGTTAAGAGTAAACCCTAAGAGTTCTCATCACAAAATGTCAAATCTCTTTTGCTTTCTCTCTCTCTCTTTTTTTTTTTTTGTATCTCTATGACATGATAAATGTTACTAGTCTAGTAACTAGACTTACTGTGTTGATCATTTTACAATATTTGTGAGTCAAATCCTAATGCTTGTCAACTCTAAATTTATATAGTGGTTTATGTATACAATGGAATATTACTCAGCTATTAGAAATGACAAATACCCACCATTTGCTTCAACATGGATGGAACTGGAGGGTATTATGCTGAGTGAAGTAAGTCAGTCGGAGAAGGACAAACATTATATGTTCTCATTCATTTGGGGAATATAAATAATAGTGAAAGGGAATATAAGGGAAGGGAGAAGAAATGTGTGGGAAATATCAGAAAGGGAGACAGAACGTAAAGACTGCTAACTCTGGGAAACGAACTAGGGGTGGTAGAAGGGGAGGAGGGCGGGGGGTGGGGGTGAGTGGGTGACGGGCACCGGGGGTTATTCTGTATGTTAGTAAATTGAACACCAATAAAAAATAAATTTAAAAAAATGTGAAAAAAATAAATTTATATAGTGTTCTATGTCAATTTAATCCCAATAAAACTGGAAATTTTTATTTTTATTTTTTAAAGATTTATTTATTTATTCATTCAGAGAGAGCGAGATAGAGGAAGAGACACAGGCAGAGGGAGAAGCAGGCTCCATGCAGGAAGCCCGATGTGGGACTCGATCCTGGGTCTCCAGGATCACACCCCGGGCTACAGATGGCGCTAAACCGCTGTGCCACCGGGGCTGCCCAAAACTGGAAATATTTAAAAAGGCCATAGCATAGAATGACTAGAAAGAGGAAATATACTCAGCTTACTGTTAATTTAATCCTTTGTATTTGTAACATGCATTTTAACTGAAATCTCAAACACAGGAAGTTCCATTTAAGCCAAAAAATAGCAGCTGACAGCAGGACCATGAATCAAAATATACTTTATAAGTAGTGAATGGAAACAAATTATTGACACATTGGTAATTCAGCTTGCCTATTGAGAAATGGCATCAACAAGCTAGTGATAAAATAGTTGGTCTATGAATTTTATCATAGACTTGATAAACAAGAGAATATCAGGAAAAGGTGACTGGAGAGTTCTGGGAGACTCCAAAATTATAGTCAGGGTGCGGTGATACAATCTCAGGGAGGCAGACCAGGAGAATGTGATGGTGGACTAAGTGTAGTCAGATGTGTGGTGTGGGCTACCTGTCCGGAGACAGGCTGTGGGGGGAGAAAAGATGATCAATATGAAGCATAGATACGAGGTCAGAGAGGCAGCATTTGTCTGTGATTCTTTAATGACTTTTGGACACAGAAGTCTGACCAGTTGTCACAATGATCCTAGTTACCTAATGATTTTACGTCTACAGCCTAGATGAATGGCTTGGGTGACCAGCACCCCTAGTCAGAAAGACCTCTGATTAGCCTCTCTTACTTTGATTTCATGCTCACCAATTAAGCCATTAGGCAATAAATTACCTTTTTGAGTAGATATTTCCACAAAGAAGGAATGTGTTGATCAGCAAAGTTCTTTGCTTATTATATAGTCACATTTTGAGTTTTAAATAAAGGAACATTTAGATACTCTGGCTTACACAGTGTCCCACTGTACTTTGGATAGCATGATGCAGTTCCTGAACAGAATTTCCAAAGCTGGACCTAAAAGGGAGGACCAGAACCTGGACCCAAGTAACCTCCTTGAAGCAAGACCCAGGAAAAGAAACAGAACCCTTCCTAATAGCAACAGATATCTTTTTTCTTATAAGCATTATTGATAAATTATTAAATCATCTGGATACAGGAGTAATTTAAATAATATATTTAAATTCCTCATATATGACCAGGGCTTATTTGATTTTAGGTTAATATTAACATTTTCTGTGCTTAACAAACCTAAATTTATTTTTTTAAGCACATAAGGCATAGAAAAATATTTGCCTGTGATATACATTCAGAGCTACCCACTTATAAGATAGTAATTTTTTCCCAATTTTCCTTTATTCTCTTAACATGAAAACATAAATGAAAAAGAAATAGAGTACAAACCATGGTTTTTTGCCAATTTAAAGACAAATAAAAAGGAGGCCAGGGTACATTAATATTCTTTCAGTATAGTAGCTCTGTTTCAAATTTGATTTCTTTTTTAGGATTTTATTTGTTTATTCATGAGAGACACAGAGAGAAGAAAGAGAGGCAGAGACTCAGGCAGAGGGAGAAGCAGGCTCCATGCAAGGGAGCCCAACGTGGGACTTGATCCTGGGTCTCCAGGAGCATGCCCTGAGCTGAAGGGGGCACTAAACCACTGTGCCACCCGGGCTGCTCTTGATTTCTTTGTAAAGCAGTGGAATAGGCTTGTTAATTTTTATATCCTGGAAATTAATAGACATTGGTCAAAGGGACAAATAAATGAATATAAACAAATGAATAAACATCTAAACACTGATTTCTTTATATTGGATTTGATCTCTTTTAAAATATATTCTACTATGATCATGCCAAGTTCAGCCCATTGTTCCCAAAGGAAGTCAAGTATAGCCATTCAGAAGAATTGCACCCCTGGAGATATTAAAACACACTTTAAAAATTTGATAAGACTAACTGAGGGATTTGCTAAATGTTTTAAACAGTTACATTTTCAATACACTTTTATCTATTTTTCCTTATTTTATTTGGTACTTAATGACATGTATCAGGTAAAAGCAATCAAATCAAATGCAAACAGATTAAATCTTTTCTGGGCTGATGAGAGTTAAGGGGATGTGGCTCAACACTGTAATGTGTTCCAGGTCCAAATGTCACCTTTGGGCACAGTGATGTGTGTGTGTGTGTGTGTATATATATATATATATATATATATATATATATATATATATATGCATAATTTCAGGATTTTGAAAGTGGTAAATTGTTGTCTGGTTAATAAATAATCAGGCAAAACTCAAGTTCTAAAACACCTAAGAAGAAAATCATTTTGTATATAAACATCAGAACATAGAAACCTATGTTTTAAAAAATAAATCTTGAAGGGTGAAGAGCTAGCAAGTTCTCTTCTAAAGTAGTGGATGCCCATAACGGCTAACTATGAAAAGAGCACAGATGTCCCATCAACAGATGACTGGACAAAGAAGATGTCGGGGGTGTGTGTATATATATATATTACTCCACTATCAGAAAAGAAATCTTACCATTTGCAATGACATGGATGGAGGATTTTATGCTAAGTGAAATAAGTCAATCAGAGAAAGACAATTATGATTTCACTCATATGTGGAATTTAAGAAACAAAGCAGGATCACAGGGGAAGGGAAAGAAAAGTAAAATAAGACGAAATCACAGAGGGAGACAAACCATAAGAGATTCTTAACTATAGAAAACAAACTGAGGATTGCTAGGAGGGCAGGAAGGGGGGGTGACAGGATGGGGTAACTGGGTGATGGAATGAGCACTGGATGTTATATGCAAGAGATAAATCACTGACCTCTACCTTTGAACCTAATAATATACTATATGTTAATGAATTGAATTTAAATAAAAATTTTAAAAAGTAGTGGACTTGGGTGAAGCACAATTCCTAAAATAATCACCTATTGTGATTCCATAGCTCAGCTGAACTGTAGGGCTGCTTACCTGCAAGTAGCAAGGAAAAATTGAAAACTAATTCATCTTATTGTTTACATTGTTATGAGCCAAGACTTTTCCAACTTGTCTTATGGGATAAGGGTTGGTAGGATGTAACTTTTCTGGATGTAAGAACTATTGTGGACCATAAAGAGCTGAGTGTCAGTTCCATGTAATTATAGCCTATTTGAGAATCTTTTAAAGGTTAATAGTTGATCATGCTATTGATGCTTCCTATGTACCGGTCACTGTAGAAGCACATAGTGAAGCAGGTCAATGGTACTGAGCTTTGTGAAGATTTTCTTATAAAAATGTGCTTCAGGAGAAAGAGCAGGGATAAATAAAACAGCACATATTAAGCATAAAAATCCTATAAAAAAGAAAATTTAAAGTATTTTTGAGTATGCCATCCTGCCCCTACCTCACACACCAGCACCTAATACCTTGATCCCCTTTCTATACTTTTCCCACGCCCACTACAAAAACTAATCTTCCAAGCTATGAAAAATCTAACATTCACACATATTAATTGAATACATTCCAGTTGTCCTCATTGCTAAGCTTAATAGAAGATAAGCATATGACATAGATCTAGTATCGATTTGGTTTCCTATTCCATTACAAGTATCTCATAGACTTAGTATGAACTGTTCCTATGTTAACAGTAAGTAAATGCATAATTTATATAATAACCTAACATGCTAATTTTCCTGATTTAACATCATTTTGTAATATACCCTACTGTAATTTTCTTTGGCTAGGAGGATTATTCCATATATTCTATTTATCCATCCATCCAACCATTTTGGACAGATAGAGAAAGAAAAAGAAAGCATGAGTGGGGAAGAGAGAGATTGAATCTTAAGCCTGCTCCATGCCTACCTCAGAGCCCAACATAGGGCTCAATCTCAGGACCTGAGCTGAAATCAAGAGTCAGGCACTTAACTGACTGAGCCACCCAGGAACCCCTCCTTATGTTCTATGTAAATCCATGGCACAGAAATTTCTTATTTTTTTCATTAGTGTCATCTTTTTCAGGTAATTGTCTATCACATGGAAATTGCTCCACCAATGAAACAAATCGGGGATCCCTGGGTGGCGCAGTGGTTTAGCACCTGCCTTTGGCCCGGGGCGTGATCTTGGAGACCCAGGATCGAATCCCACATCGGGCTCCCGGTGCATGGAGCCTGCTTCTCCCTCTGCCTGTGTCTCTGCCTCTCTCTCTCTCTCTCTCTTTGTGTGTGTGACTATCATAAATAAATAAAAATTAAAAAAAAACAAAAACAAAAATCGACCAAAGCCTAAACACTTTTATATTATTTATCTATAAAATGTATATATAATTTTCATTAGATATTCAATATCTAATGAAACTATTCATACAGAACGTGAATAGTGAGTATATATGTTTAACATTAACAAAGAATATTCATTTCTCTTTCCAACACTTAAATAAAGATTAGCGGACACAGTGATAGTCCACAAAAGGGTAGATGCTACCCCCTAACAGGAATTAACGATAAAGTAAAATAAGGTAACCAGGTTTGCTCCCACATTTGGACTTAGGGACCTCAGAAGGGAAAAGTACCTGGAAGTTGGGCAGGATCCTGCTCTCTGGGAGCTTCTGTGGGAGCTGCACAACCCTCACTTTTGTGCCTGATGGAAAATGGGGCCAAATCCCCAGAAAAGAGCTTTTATCCTCTGATGGCCTCAGCCAAGTTGGCAGCACCCAAGGGCTCACTGGACAGGTGGGCTGTGACATGCACTGCACACCCACCTCCGCTGGGAAGGAGACACAAAGCACTTCTCTCTTTCTGCCCTCATCCCCAAGCAGGACCCGTGATGAGAAAACACAGCCAGCCCCAGAGCACGCCTCTGAGATAACATCAGTCATTACAGTCCCTGAATACTCAGCATGATTTGGATCTCATGAATCCCAGCACTGCCCTAATTCCCAAACCTGCAGACACTTCAGGGGAACCTCTAAGGAAGCAGAACCAGTGTCATGGTGAAGAAGCTCCCGGCATTCCCCGCTGTCCTTCAGCTTCTCCCCCACTGTAGTCTGGGCCCCTTGTGTAGCAGCAGAGGTGAGAAGAAAGGACCCTGAAAATCAGCTGATGCCAAGCAACAGCTCAAGGTGTGGAGGCAAGGAGCTGGAGGCAGGAAGCAGAATGGGGAGTCCAAGGAGAGCCAAGGTGTCCCAGTGGGGCTTATTACAACATGCCTGCGGAGGGGTTTTCTAGGGCACCAGCCACCCAAGTAGGTCAACCTTGGAAGTCTTCCAAGTTTTCTAACTATTCTGAAGTGAGGAGATTCTAGGTCCCATCCATCCCTCAGGGGAGGGGAGAGAACCCTCTCTAAGGTAGCTTCCCTGCAAAGCTTCCTGCCTCTTCTGGGATTGGGAGAACATTTCCTACCTATAATGTTGTCATATTTATTTGTATTCCACTGTTTTCTTACACTGGATGTAAGGAGGCCAAAATGGTATTTGGGAAATCTCTTATCATGTGATTACAAAATAATTACAAACTACAAACTAGTTCATTACAGTGTGATTCCTGTCTTGATGGGTTATAATGAAAACTTGGGGAAAATTATCAAGTTTGGAAAATGTGTCCAGCTGTGCTCCTACTCTACATACCCACTATGAGAAGAAACACACATTCAGAGACACCAAAAATGCCTCCTGATCTTGTGTGAAAAGCCCAGTGCACACTAGGCAATCCATAAATATTGGGACCTTTTATGTGTGTGTTTTTCAGGTGACTTGCAGAAAGTGTGGAAATTTAGGAACTTAATACAAAAGAAATAGTAGCAAACTGAAATCTTGAAAACAATAAGATATAGTTCTCTAGTTTATCAATATATGACCATCAGTCATAAAAAGTAGAAACTCTGAAGACAATAAGAAAATGAAATATAAATATTTTCGGTACCAGACAAATCTTAACTTTGGGAAATGCATCATCTCAAAATTTCATGTTTTCCATTGCATATCTAGGTAGCATTGCTTTAACTTGTGGACAACTTCTAAAAGTGATCAGAGTAGGGGGACCTGGCTGGCTCAGTCTATAGAGCATGTGAGCTTTAATTTCGGGTCATGATTTCAAGCCCAATGTTGGATATAGAGCTTACTTAAAAAAAAAAAAAAATTCAAAAAAATTTCAGAATAAAACGTAAACATATATAAAAGATAAATGTTTAGAAAGGAAAATAACATATAACATAGTTAACCCTTAAATGCAATAAATATACTCTCAAATATTTATATTATCTGCCAGCATTGGGCATTTTCTATAAACACTGATTTCAGCCTGCATTTATAACTTGTGGTTATAGCAAGATCCACCAGAATTTGTACATAATATCCATTTGGAAGTAGAATATAAATCAATACACTGATCATTTAAATACTTCCCAAAATAAATTGCTTCAATAATTGGTTTGCAAAATGTTGGCTTTTCATTGATGAAGTATCTGAGTCAAGGATGAACATATCTTCAGGAAATCATAACAGATAATTGATGGAAAATAACAAATGTTATTATCAATGTTTTATTTGAATCTTGAAAACTGGGAAAATAAAGAGAATTTATTAGAGTTTATCCTTATTATGTTTATTATTTATATCCAAAGTATAGAAACTTCAGTTGTAGACATCTAGGTTCATTATAAGAATTGTAACCCACTGGGGGAAATTTTTCTGCAGTTTGGAAGAAATACCTTCAATATTATTCAATTCCATTTGCTCTGATTCTAGTTTCTTTGAGCCTTTTTTTTTAAATTCATTCTTCAGAGTTTGGAAAAGAAAATTGGGCTATCTTGAATAATGAGTACAGGCACTCCTTTCCCTGGGGGAAAAAAATCCTTCATTATAAAAGTTGATATTGTCATCTAGGTTAACCATTATTATCTTGTGAGTTTTGTGAGGGTTATTAAGTTTCGACCATTTTGACCAATTCCAGGTTAATTAATAGAAAACTAGTTTATGGACCTACCAAACTGATGACCAGGCCTTAAGCCCCTAAGGTTTTTTTTCAAGAGAAGTTGATTTGACTTTTTCTGGAATCCACTGAATCACTGAGGATTGTCCATGTGTTCCTTTGTGCCCATAATCTCCCTATGAAGAAACCCCACACAAGATAAACACTGATGCTAAAATTATGACTCTCTAGTCTGATCATCAGGATTGCCATAGAAATGGTTAACCAAGAGGAGTTAGTATGGTTATTAAGGACTAAATCTATTAAGGACTAAACATTAACATCATAAACAAGAACATTGATCTCCTCATTGAAATATTTGTTCAGTAACATAAAAATACTTTGATGCAATTAAGTAGTTTCTCTTAATCCCCCATAGTCCTAATTGTTTAGGAGTATTTAACTCCACTAAACCTGGATAGAACTTATTTCTTCAATTTACTTCAGTATTTACAATCAAAACGCTCCTATAACTGCTTAAAAGCCTTATCTTCAAGTTTAATGGCTTTTCAAGTACTTGAGCCTTAACTATAACCCCAAATAAAATTTAAAATTACAATTTGTAAAAGGTATGAATTTACTGTAGGCCCTGTAAAAAGTGTCATTTTCCTCTAGCAGTAGAAAAAGAACTGAGTGATAAAATTGTACAATGGAGGGCACCTGCATGGCTTAGTTGGTTAAGCATCTACTTCTGGCTCAGGTCATGATCCCTGGGGTCCTGGGATCAAAACCCAAGTCAGGCTCCCTGCTCAGAGGGGAGCCTGCTTTTCTCTCTCTCTGCCCTTCCCTTCTGCTCTTCTCTCCCTCCTAACAAAATCTTTTAAAAAATTATACATTGTAAAATTAATAAAATTATCAAAATTTCGTCTGTGTATTTAGCCACCAAAGAATGTAGAGTGTTTTGAGTTTTTTGCTTTCAACTTTGCAACTGCACAAAAAACTCACCTAACCCTTTTTTGAGATTACAGTAGTGCACATGGCATTCCATATAAAGTACCAGGAACTTCTTGGGTATGAAGCTATCATTTGGGATCTGCTCATTTTAGAAATAACCAATATATGATAAATCACGCACTTTCTTTATTGTTTCCTTTTTAACCTTCAAAGGATCAACCAGCCCCTTGGGCATTCTATCCTTTATTCATTTCTTTTTTATACATCATTCACTGTGTACCTTCCCTGTAAACATTCTCTTCTAGAACTTCTCCCATACCTCTATTTTCTAAACACAACAATGGAGAAATCTTTTTAAAGCTTATATACTATGTAGGTGGTGGCTTTTGCAAAGCCTCCCAGATTTCTGTGAGAAACTTGGTTTTATCTTTAAAACCAAGGAGAGAAAAAAAAAATGAGTGTAGTGGGTAAATAGGGAAATGTATACTTTTCTAAAAATCTCAGATTTAGAAGATTGTGAAATTGAATAAAGTCATCCATGAAATATATCTAGGAATGCTGACCCAAGATGAAGCAGAGGGTTGGATTCATTATCTCCAGATGACCTGGAAATAATGTGATCCTGGAGAGACAGTGACCCTCACTTTCTTTACCCAAAGAGAGCACACATTCTCACAGGCTGAATCAGGATATGTATTTAGACCTACATCCTCTTTAGAGGCTCCCCTTGCAGGAAAAAAAAATTAATAATTTTGCTCTAGAAGGTGTTATAGGAAGTACTTACAATGAGTCCATCAAGATAAAGATTTCCTGTTCCAAGAAACTGATAGTGTTATGAAAGAATTCTCATGTGATCAAATTAATTTGGAAAACATTAGTTAAAAATTGGAATAAAAATCTTTACTACAGATATTTTTACAATTTTCACTATGCTAATATGAATTGTGAGCTCTAAAGTAAGGCATCTAATATGCAATAATGTTCAAACTTACTTGACCATATAATTTATTTTTAAAGCCTTCTTGAGGAGCTAGTGTTTTGAGAAAAACATTTTGAGAGGCATGAGGCTAGACCACTGCTTGATGAAGACATTATAAAGGGTATTGTTCTAGATCTTCAGCTTCCAAATCATGGTTCATGGACCAGCTACATCACAATTTGCTATTGGTAATATTTGAAGATACAGATCTCTGGGATACATTCCACATCTACTGAATTAGTGGTCTAAGTGGTGGTGCAGAAGATGGTTCTATTTTTAAATTTTTTTTTAATTTTTATTTATTTATGATAGTCACAGAGAGAGAGGCAGAGACACAGGCAGAGGGAGAAGCAGGCTCCATGCACTGGGAGCCCGACGTGGGATTCGATCCCGGGTCTCCAGGATCACGCCCTGGGCCAAAGGCAGGCACCAAACCACTGCGCCACCCAGGGATCCCTAAAATTTTTTTTTATTTAAATTCAATTTAGTTAACATATAGTATATTATTAGTTTCAGGGGTATAATTTAGTGATTCATCAGTTGCATATAACACCCAGTGCTCATTACATCAATTGCCCTCCTTACTGCCCATCACCCAGTTCACCATCCCCCACCTCCCCTCCAGCAACCATCTGTTTGTCTCCTAGTGTTAAGAGTCTCTTATGGTTTGCCTCCATCTCTGTTTTCATCTTATTTTTATGTTGGCTCAGATAATTCTCATGCTAAGTTGGGGTTGGAACCTCTTGAGATAATATCTTCCTAGGTCACTATCAATCCTGATGCCATAAATCTTTTCATAAAGCTCTCTGTATTCCCAGCACTCTCTTCAAGGCATTTTTCACTTCTAAGTTCCTAAGACTATAGATAAGGGGGTTGAGCATGGGGTTGAAAAGGCTGTGAAACAGGAGCAGGTATTTCTTCTGCTCCTTGGGGTTCCCATATCTGGGCCCAACATACATTATGATGGCTGTGCCGTAAAAGAGTCCAACCACACAGAGATGAGATGAGCAGGTGGAGAAGGCTTTTCTTTGACCTTCTCCAGACTGGATTCTAAGGATGGCACAGAAAATGCACATATAGGAGATTACAATTGAGGAGAAGGGTCCCACTAGCACAGAAATTGCTCCAGCCAATACCATAATCTCATTGATGTGGGTATCTGCACAGACAAGTTTGAGAACAGCCATGATTTCACAGAAAAAGTGATTGATTTTCTGGAATCTACAGAAGGGTAAGGGGAGAAGTAACATGAGATGAACCAAAGACAGAAGGACTCCAATGGTCCAAGAAGTCAGCACCAGGGTGATGCAGACTCTCCAGCTCATGATCACAGAATAGCGGAGGGGGTGGCAAATGGCCACATACCGGTCATAGGACATCACCACCAGGAGAAGACATTCTGTGACAGCAAAGGTCAGAAAGAGAAAGGTCTGCGTCAGGCAGCCAGCAAAGGAGATGGGCTTGTCTGGCCTCAGGAGGTTCACCAGCATCTGGGGCACCGTGTTGCAGGCATAGGCTATGTCGACGATGGCCAGGTGGGAGAGGAAGAAGTACATGGGGGTGTGCAGTCTGGGGTCCAGTGAGATGAGCCCCAGGATGAGCCCATTCCCCAGCAGGGTGAAGGCATAGAACAGGGTGAAGAGCCCAAAGAGAACCATCTGAATCCTTGGGCCAAGAGGAAATCCCAGTAGGGTGAACTCTGTGATATATGTCATATTGTCTCCCATTTTCCTAGGACAGAATAAACTGAGTTAATGTTTGTGATTTTTAAAAAATCTTTAAAAATAAATTCATGTTAACTTATTTGAAACCTTTTTATAGGACAGTTTTCAGAAATACTTTCACTAAATTTTTGTGTATTTTAATGAATGTATAAAGACTTCAATAGCCCTGAAGTAAATTTAAAAATAGATATACACACATACATATTTCCTTTGTTGTTGTTAATGTTTTTGGCAGAGGCTAAATGTTCAAAGTTAAAATTTTGTCACATGTTAATCAAATACATGGCTTTTGTTTCATTCAGTGAGCTACTCTATGTTCTTCAAATAAATTCTGCCTTTCTTTGCTTATATTAGTCAGAATTATTGTTTTTTTTTTTCAAATATAATGACTCCTAACTGATACACCCAAGTGCCCAAGTCCTTAAAATACAACAAGTGTAATCTTGAGTTGGAAGGAATCATTAACGATAGAATATGCTAAGGTTAGATATACCATTGACCATATTCACCATTAGCCATTAACCTCTCATCTGCTTGTTTAAACACAGTTTCCAATCTTGCATGTACTGTCACCTCCACAACTAATATCTCATGAAATCGCCTCTTGATCAAGTATAAAGACTTATCTTTAGCCTAAAATATCACCTTATTAGGTTTCCACAATATTTAGATGAGCATTTACATGAACGACTGAATAGATTTATACTATCATTTATTTAAACAAAAAAAACCCCCAGAATCAGTAACTTTTATTTTGACTCAATATTGATAAATACTCCAGAAATACCCACCTCTGCAGGTGACAGTAGCTACCGTGAAGGATAATGCAGAAGGAGTCTCTGAAATCCTTGAGATTGAACTAAATCATCTTTCTTACTTTATGATTCCACAATTAAAATGTAAGTACAACCATGATATTGCCCTTTTCACTTAAAATTTATTCCCATCCTTCATGTAAGATCATCTTGGAGACAGCAAGGATGAGCAATAAATCCTTAATTTAAATGGCTACAAAATAATAAGCCTGCTTAAAAATGATCCCATTTGCACTAAAACCCTCTTATTACCACTCCAATAATAAGTGTCA
Source organism: Canis lupus dingo (assembly GCF_003254725.2). Lineage (NCBI taxonomy): Eukaryota > Metazoa > Chordata > Mammalia > Carnivora > Canidae > Canis > Canis lupus. The sequence goes on from NC_064258.1 coordinate 5,645,000, forward strand.
TGCACAGGATGTTAAAAATAATTTAGAATATTTGCTGATTTCCTATAATATACCTACCACTGCTCTGCGGGGCGGGGGGGGTGCGGGGAACTATCATGATAGGAACTCCAAGCTCATAGTCATTGCTGGCACTCTGTCCTCATACTATTGCACGTAATAAATAGATAAGCATTTGTACACTTATTCAATAACTCTGGAGAGTCTTCCTTACGTATTTATTTATATATTTGACTTCCCTCTATGAATGACACTTTGAATCTAGTTTTTTAATAAAGGAGTGATGTTTTACTGTTTAATATTAAGTATTTACCAGAGAGTCCCCTGCACATACTTAGCTCTTTACCTTAAAAATAGCTACCAGTCAAAAATAGCCATTAATACATTGGTTGTATTAATATATTGATAGGTTAATAACATTTTACTCAGAGTATTCTATTAACCTATCAATGAATAAACTTTATGTATTAATAACAATGTACCTTATATAATATTAAATTGTAAAACCTAACAGGAAACAAACATGATGTCAAAATATATTTGACCAGGACTCACAAAAGCAAATAGGAAACCTGTGTGTCTAGAGATGATTGTTGTATAAAGACCCCAATAAATCTTCACGCAGAAAAGGCAAACATATCTAGCGTGGATGAATTTACTGATGGTGCTAGAAGCCTTGTTGCTCGTCTGAGAACTGCCAAGGAAGGATCTTTGCTCCTCAAGTTGCCTTTAAGAGAAGTCTTTATTAATTTATCATCTCCACAAAATACCTTCCCAATTGCCAGGAGAGCTGTGTATAGGGGACGAGACAGTAGGTCTCCCTTGTATCAGCATGCTCCCTACAGAGTCATGAAGAACCCCAGCACTGTTATTCTCCTGAGAGGTGAGAGGACTGGTAGTTCCTATTTGTGTCTTTTAGGAGGCTAGAGAGAGAGCGAGATCTTTAGAAGTCAAAAACAAGCAGTCCCTTCCTGATTGAAATAATACACACATATAAATTCATTCATTCTCTGTCACCATGTGAATATTATAGCTCCCAAAATACCAGGATTTGTTACAGTTTCACGAATTATGTTGTTCCAGATCCTAAACATTCAGGAGGCACTTGGGAGATTCAAAGATCCATGCGTGGTTATTTTTTGACAGTGAAATAGAAGAACAAACCTTGACATTAATTCCTACACCCTTTTCTTTTAGTGTTGTCTAGTTTTCCAACCATCCTGAAGGTGTTTGGAAAATGAACTTAAATTCAAAGATCTTAATCATTATATCATTTTAGATAGTGACTCAGATCCTACATCCTTGAGCATAGATCTACAGATGTGTGGGCATCTGTGCTGGGAATTCACATTGGACATGCCCTGGTGTTTATCGACCCGGCTGGAAGAACAGCTAGGCAGAAGGGCTGACCAAGTTTACTTTTGAAAATTTCCCTTTTTGATAATTCTGATCCTGTCCTCATGGGGACAAGCAGGAGTCTATATACCATAAATGTAGAATGGCTTGGAGTGTTGGACCTCAAAGGCAAGGCCAAGTGGGATGCCCAGAATGAGCTGAAAGGAACTTCCAAGGAAGATGCCAGTGAAAAAGCACATCTATGAAGAAGATGATCTAAAGAAAAAATACAAGGAACTGGATTAGCCACTAGGCACACATGTCCTCTAAATTGGTAGAATGTCTTGCTTTTCTAACACTGGAAAGCAGACGGCCAACTCCCATCCTCTCAACCCATATGGATGAGGTGAAATATATTTAATCTACCTAAGAGAGTAGGCATATACTATCACAGCATATTCTGCAGGATGCTATCAACAATCCAGTGTACTTGCTGTGTGTCAGGTCACAATTTCTATCATGTCTATAATTTCTGAGTAACACAATATAAGCTGGGAGGAACGATCCCTTGGTCATTTGCCCATTTTTACCTCCTTAGCTGTGAAGAGGGTCTAATGGACTAAGATGATGTTGTGTTGGAAAGCGTATCAGAAATCAGATATTCCGGGCAGCCCAGGTGGCTCAGCGGTTTAGTGCTGCCTTCAGCCCAAGGCCTGATCCTGGAGACCTGGGATCGAGTCCCACATCAGGCTCCCTGCATGGAGCCTGTTTCTCCCTCTGCCTGTGTCTCTGCCTCTCTCTCTCTCTCTGTGTGTGTGTCTCTCATGAATAAATAAATAAAATCTTAAAAAAAAAAAAGAAAGAAATCAGATATTCCAAAGCCCTCCCATCGGGGTACTGACCAAGGTACTGCAGACAAGAAAGAGAAATTAGCCGTTGTAATGCATTTTATCCATAATCATGATGAATCATGGTTCCACATGAGGTAGAGGGAATTGGAAAGCCAATGACTGATTTACTGGTCTCCTTAAGAAGAAGGGACTATATTGAGAGCCCAGCATGGGTCTCTGCTGCGGACAGAACATATATTCAGCTGAGCAGAGCAGTGGAGTAGAGAGCAATCTTGGTGAGGGGCAGCCTATGCTGTTAGATTCATGCAAAGCCCCCATCTCTGTTGCTATGGCTACTGCATTTGGGTGCTTATCCCTTTGTTCTGGGGTGGCCAAGAACAAAGGCTGACATTCCAACTGAATCATCTTGTACCTGATTAAAAAAAAAAAGCCATCATCAAATAAAGTTGCAAATGTACTTTTAATTTATCTACAGATAAAGCTAGTCAGAAGCTGTTTCAGGCCGTAATCTGTTAGAATTATATCCTAGACAGTCTTGAGGAACTGGGTTAACCAGTTATTTTCATCATTTGGCTTCATCCAGTGTTAGAAAAGCAAGACATTCTACCAATTTAGAGGACATGTGTGTCTAGTGGCCAAATCCAGTCCCTTGTATTTTTTTCTTTAGATCATCTTCTTCATAGATGTACTTTTTCACGGCATCTTCCTTGGAAGTTCCTTTCAGCTCATTCTGGGCATCCCACTTGGCCTTGCCTTTGAGGTCCAACACTCCAAGCCATTCTGCATTTATGGTATACAGACTCACTTGCTTGTCTGGCATTAACGTGGGATATACAGATTCTCACAATATTTCAACCGTGTTCCTTCCAGATCTGTGACCAACAAGTCAAACTATTTGCTAATTTTCAGGAGTCGGTGCAAATTCTCACTTCAGGCAATTTCTGTCTCCACAGTGTAAATGGCAAGGTGAATTGCCACCTCCAGGCAATGAGAGACTTACCCTTATCAATGACCACCTGCGTGGCAGATACACAGCAGAGAGGGAAGAACCATGATAGCTGGGATAGAGTTGATACCAGGATGTGAGGATCTGGGCCATTCTGCTTACTTTTGTCTTCTGTGCTTGCTCGTCCTGAGTTACACTGCATCTTGGTGTGAGGCATGGCTGCTGTGGTCACTCACTGTTATGATTCGGTGTGTCGTATAACATCTCAGCTCAACATAGGCAACCCTGCACTTACAGTTACTTGACACTCTACGAGTAGTCACTGCTAAGGCTCAATAGTACATGAAGAGTTGTGTTTTGAAATGTGTAGTATCTTCTGGAATAGAGGGAAAGACCCTGACACAGAGTCCCTGTTGCGTGTGCTACGATTCACCAAAGACCCCTTCAAATCCATGTGGTCTGCTGATGAAATGGCCCAAGTGTTATAAAGAGCTACAAAGTGTATAGATCCAATGGTTTGTATATATTAACACACCTGGGTAAGCCCCATCCAGATCAAGGTATAGAACATCCTCAACACAAGAGAAAATTCCCTTTCTTTTCCCCTCACCACACCACCAGCGCCCAAAATCACTTCCTCACTCTGAGGAAGGAATTCTGACTTCTGTTACAACAAAGATTAGCTTTGCTTCTTTTTTGAGGCTCATATAAATAAAAACATACACGCATACTGTGTAATTTATGTCTGGCTTCTTCAACCCAATATAATGTCTTTGAGATTTATCTATGCTGTTGTATCATTTTTTTATGCTGCATAATATTCAGTATAGTTCACTATTCTGTTATGGAAATTTGGGTTATTTCTAGTTTTCGTCTATTGAAACTAGAACATTCTATGAATATTCTTTTTTAAATATTTTATCTGAGAGAGACAGAGAAAGGGAGAGTGTGAGCTGGGGCGGGGGTTGAAGGCAGAAGGAGAGGGAGCAGCAGACTCCTTGCTGAGCAGGGAGCCCAATCTAGGGCTTGAACCCACTACCCTGGGATCATGACCTGAGCCGAAGGCAAATACTTAATGGACTGAGTCACCCAGGCAGCTCTCATATGTGTTTTCAGTGGGTATACCAAGGATAGAATTGGACAAATCCTAGGACAGGCACATGTTTAATTTTAGTAGATATTGCCAAACAGTTTTTCAGTATGGTTTTATAATTTTAGTTTTCCACCACTTGGTATTAATTTTATAATATTAGCTATTGTGATATTTGTGTTTATTGATGATTAATTGTACTGAATACATATGTTTATCGATCTTTTGAATAACCTTTGTATGGAGTACCTGTTCAAATCTTTTGCCCAGTTTTCAATGGAGTTTTTCCCGGTCATTGAATTTGTAGACATTCTTTACAGAGTCTGGATCTAAGTGCTTTGTTAAATAGGTGTAAGAAAGCTATTTTCACCCAGATTGTGGTTTACCTCTACGCTTCCCTACGGAGTCTTTTGATAAACAAATTATTAGTTTAATGGCATCCAGCTTCATTTCTTTTTATGATTAGTGCTCTTAGCTTCCTGCTTTAGAAAACAACCTACCAAAAGATCATACTCTAATTTTTCTCCTAGAAGAGTAATCATTTGCTTTCATGTTTAGATCTAAGGTGCACTCAAATTATCTTCGTGGATGGTATGAAATAGGAGTGAAGGTTTTTAGTTTTTTGTTTTTTGTTTTTGTAAAGATGTCCAACTGCAAAGATGACTTCAAACTACATTGGTAATTTTGTCAAAAATATTGATGAAATACATATGTATCTATTATTGTATTCTGTTTTCTATTGATTATCCTTAAACTAATAGTTAACACAACAGTATATATTAAGCCCTGTAATCCAAAGTGTAGCTTCCAATTTTGTTCTGTCCAAAGTTATTTTGATACTTTCCTTAAATTTTCTTGTAAATTTGTGTAATAATTATGTTTTTAGGGTTTAAAATTTTCCATTTTTAGTTGAACTTTTATTTTGATATAATCGTAGGTTCAGATACAGATGTTAAGAAATAATACAAGGGTTATTATATTATTATAATACTGTGTACTCTTTACGGTTTCCCCCTTTGCTAGCATCTTTCAAAACTCACAGTGTATGGACACTGGTACAGTCCAGGTGGGTAACATTTTCATCACTACAAGAATCTCCCATGTTGCCTTTTTCTAGCCATGCCCATATGGTATATAATCTTATGTGATTTTTTTTTTTTTTTAACTCCGGAGATTCACACAGGTTGTTGCATCTATCAATAGTAGCTCCTTTTATTGCTGAGAAGTACTTTATGGTGTGGATGTGCCACTGTATAACCATTTACCTGCTAGTGCCATCTGGATTGTTTCTGTTTTGAGCTATTACTAAAAAATCTTCTTTGTGTACAGGCTGTGTGTGTGTTTAAGTCATTTTCCTGAGATTTATGTTTTGGTAGTTTTAAAACAATGAATTAAATTTCCTTAGTAGTTACAGGATCATGTGAATGAATTCTTCATATTAAGTGAGTTGTGGTAGTTTGTGATTTTTGAGAAGTGGTTCATTTAATCTGAGTTACTTGTAATTTCCTTTACCATCCTTTGATGTCTGCAGTGATATCCCCCCTTTCATTCTTATATTTTTAAGTCGTGTCTTTACAAGTACTCTTGGGGGTTTCTAAATTTTATTGATCTTTAAAAAAACAACTCTAGTGTTTATCTTGATTTTCCATTTTAAATTTCAGAGTTTTCTGTTCTTATATTAATTCCCTTCCCTCTCCTCCCCTCCTTTAAATTTATTTTGCCTTTCTTTTTCTAGGATCTTGAGGTAGGGATATCTATTATTCATCTGAGACTCTCATTTATATACTTATGTATTTACATATTTAGGTATTTATTCATTTATATATTTTAATTCCAATATAGTTAACATACAGTATTGTATTACCTTCAAGTGTACAATATAATGATTCAGCAATTCCATACATTACCCAGTGCTCATCACCAGTGCGCTCCTTAATCACCATCACCCATACCTCACTCACCTCCTCTCTGAGAACCATGAGTTTGTTCTCTATAGGTAAGAATTCTGTTTCTTGGTTTGTCTCTCTCTTTGCTCATTTGTTTCTTAAATTCCACATAGGAGTGAAATCATATGGTATCTGTCTCTCAGATTTTATACTCTCTAGCTCCATCCATGTAATTGCAACTGGCAAAGTTTCATTTTTATGGTTGAATATTCCATTGTGTGTGTGTGTGTGTATGTATACCTATATGTGTGTGAATATTCCATTGTGTGTATATATATGTATACATATATATATACACACAAAAAACATCTTTATCCACTCATCTATCAATGGACATTTGGGCTGCTTCCATAGTTTGGCTATTATAAATAATGCTACAATAAATAAAGGCACAAATGTATACCTTTGAATTAGCTTTTTTTTTTTTTTGTATTTTTTGAGTATATTCCCAGTAATGTGACTTCTAGATTGTAGGGTAGTTCTGTTTTTAATTTTTTGAGGAAGCTCCATACTGTTTTCCACAGTGGCTACACCAATTTGCATTCCCACTAATAGTGCATGAAGGTTTTCTTTTCCCCCATCCTTGCCAACACTTGATTCTTATTTTTGATTTTAGCCATTTTGACAGGTGTGAGGTGATATATCATTGTAGTTTTGAGACTTTTCCTCTTTTCTAATGCATGTTTATTATAATATGCACATATTTAATCTAATTATTGGTACAATAAAAGTCTGATATTTTTAATTTTTTTTTTTTTTTTTAAGATTTTGAGAGTGAGCAAGAGAGGAGAGAGCATGAACTAGGGAAGGGGTAGAGAGAGAAGCAGACTCCCTGCTGAGCAGGGAGCCCGATAATGGACTCAATCCCAGGACCCTGGGATCAGGACTTTAGTAGAAGGCAACACTTAACTGACTGAGCCATCCAGGTGCCTCTATTTTTTTTTTTTAATTTTTTTTTATTTTCTGTTTCAACTCTTTCTTTATAAATATTTTTGACTTCTTTGGGTTACTTGACTTTTTTTTTTTTTTTAAGATTCATTTTGATTTACCAATAGGGCTTTTGTGCATTCCTTTGTATTGTTTTTTTTTTTTAATAGCTTAATGGTTGCTCTAGGTATCATACATCATCACATTCCAGTTGATGCCATTTTTTTTTTTACCAGTTTGAGTACAGTATTGAAACTTTATCTCCTTTATGTCTTTACTCTCTCCAATTTATATATAGTCTAACAGTCTTCAATATTTTCTCTAAAGTTTAGAATAGCACCAAATAATGCTATAATTTTGCTTAAGCCATCAAACATAATTTAGGAAACTTATGAGGATAAGAAAAGCCCATGGAATTTACTCCTAGTTCTGTTTATTGTTATTTTTCTTCCTGATATTCCCAATATCCTTTCTTAATTTCTATTGAGTGATAACACTTTTAAAGGAACAGCTTTGTTGTGTATTGAAATCTATGCTGATAGTTTTTAATTTCACTAATATAGTGTTCCAGTGTGTTTTGGCTTCCATGATGTTTGGAAGAAATCAGCTAAAATCTTACTGTTCCTTTGAAAGTAATGCATTTTTCCCCTGATCATTTGTAAGGTTAATTTTTTATTTTTCATTTTCAGTACATTTCCAACGAGGTTTTGATTTTTCTTTTTTTTTTTTTTTTTTTGGTTGAAATTTATCTTTTCTTAATTTGAGTGTAATTGACATACAATGTTAGTTTCAGGTATACAACATAATGATTTGGCTTCTCTATACATTATGCTGTGTTCACCACAAGTGTAGCCACCATCTGTCACCATACAATGTATCATATCATTGACCATATTTTCAGTGAAGTTTTCTTATATTTATCCTGCTTGAGTTCTTTTGAGCTTCTTCAATCTGTATATTGGTATTGCTTATCAGACTTTTTGAGTTCTTGTCATTATTTCTTCAAAATAATCCATCCATTCCATTTTTTTCTCTTTTCTTCAAGAACTAGGAAATTAAAGTTTATTGGACTTTTGGAGTATCTACCACAACTCTACTTTGCTCTCACATTCTTTCCGTTCTTTTTTCTCCCTCTGCTTTAGTTTGGTAACATATAGTGAACTGTATTTGAGTTAACCAATCCCGGGTTCAGTTGTATCCCATCTTCTGTCAAATATATCTAATGAGTTATATATGTAAGGGGTTTTTTGTTTTGTTTTTGGAGAAGATTATGAATGTTTTTAACATTCTTATTTTCTGTTGAAGTATTCTGTTTTGTCATTCAGTTTTTTCTTTATATTGATTAGAGATATTTTAATGTCCTTATCAATTCCAATTATCTGGATGACCTGTGACTTTGTTCCTAATAACTGATTTATCTCATTAATTTTTCAGTGCCTTTTATTTACATTTAGGAATTTTAAAAATTTTATGTTGAAATTATAAGTTATAAGAAACTCTCAAAAGTTTTGTTTTTGTTTTTTTTTCCTGGAGCACAGTTAAATTACTTGAAGATCTCTTACTCCTCTTAAGCCTAGGTTTCAAGCTGTGTGACGGTGAGTGTATTTCATTTTCCTTCTTTACTGCTAGGATATAACATATACTTTTAGGATATGGCAATTCACCCAAGATGTGGGATTTCTGGAGTCTCAGCTGAGTTCCTAAGTCCTCCCCCCACCCCCCAGTATATCTCCCCATTCTGGCTGGCTCTGAACTCCAGTATCTTCCCCTGCATTTGTTAGTTCCAAATTCTCTGCTCTAAATTCAGTCTCCTCGCAGCTTTTTTCTACTAGAGTTCTCTTTTCTTAATCCATTTCCTTAATCCATTTTCACATAACTAAGGAAAACTAAGAACTCAAATGGCACTTTCATTTATGTTTCTAGGATTTTCTCTTTATTGCTCTTCCTCCTGTGGTACACTGACCTCCCCAGTTCCTAACTCATCTAGCAGACTTGAACTCTGATCACTACTTTCTCTGATTCCTGCTTGGGTTCCATATTCCTGCACAAATACCAGAGAAACACCTCCCTGGGGCAGCTAAGGGTAAATGTGGTACTTCCCTCATGTGCATCTTCTTCATTGTTTCAATGACTGTCAAATGTTGCTTACTATGGGTTGTTGATATCATTTACAGCAGGACAGTAAGTCTGATACCAGTTACTTTTTACAAGACAATATACTATTTTTAATGCAAAACTATAAAATCTTTTCTGCACTTAAAATTTTAACTAAAAATATAGTTAAAGGTTATTGAAGAAAAGAGGTCTTAATGATTTGATTTCATAAGAAAGGATACTCATTTAGGAATAATAAATAAATCTTAGATGTATTGTCACTTTGCATGACATTACCTGGAAGTCACAGTCCCTGCATGATTATTATTCTTTTTAAAGATTTATTTTAGAGAGAGAGAGAGAGAGAGCGAGCATGGGGGGAGGGAAAGGGGATATTTCCAGCCAACTCCCTGCTGAGCACAGAGCACAGGGAATATCTCCAGCAGACTCCACACTGAGCATAGAGCTCAAAACTTGATCCCATGACCCCGAGATCATGACTTGAGCCAAAATCAAGATTTGGACATTCAACTGAGCTACCCAGGGACCATCCCCCCCGCCACACGATTATTTATGTAGTTTATCCATTGAGAAGTGAAGTCTAGCATGTTACACTATTCCGCTATATATTTATTAATTTATATTGCTAGGGGGATGTCTGGGTGGCTCAGCAGTTGAGTGTCCGCCTTTGGCCCAGGGCATAATCCCAGCATCCTGGGATCGAGTCCCACATGGAGGCTCCCTGCATGGAGCCTGCTTCTCCCTCTGCTTGTGTCTCTGCCTCTCTGTCTCTCATGAATAAATAAAATCTTTAAAAAGTTTTTTATATTGCTAGGCTTTCTTTTAATGATTGAAAAGGCATGACAAAGTGAAATATTATTACCTGAAAATACTTTGCTGCTCTGGATAATAAAAAGGTGGAAGCTTTAAGGAAAACCTTGTCATTCTCAAACATCTCAAAGGGAAAAGACTTGACCTAGCTATAAGTTCCATCCTTCCCCCACATAGACCCTATTTGCAATGCTCTATACAAGGCATTCTTCACCTGAACATTCTTGAGGCTGTAGATGAAGGGATTCAGCATTGGATTGAAGAGACTATGAAACAGGAAGAGCATTTTCTCCTGTTCCTTTCTCTGACTAGAGTCTGGAACCATATAAACCACCATCACAGTGACAAGCCTAATCACACAGAGGTGAGAAGAGTAGGTGGAGAAGGCTTTTCTTCAGCTTTCTCCTGATGGATTTTCAGGATGGTCCAGAGGATGCTAGTATAGGAGACTAGCACCCAAACAAAGGGGCCCAACTAAGATAAATATACAGGCAGCAGATGATAGCTTCATTGATTCAGGTATCAGTACAGGCCAGTTTGAGAACAGACAGGATTTCACAGAAGATGTGGTCTACTTCCGAGGTCCACAGAAAGGCAGCCTTAAAAGGAGAATTGCATGTATCAGAGACAGAATAAATCCACGTGTCCAGGAAGCAATGACCAAGACTGTGCACACTCTCCAGCTTACGATGACAGTGTGCTAGAGTGGGTGGCAGATCTCTACAAACCTATCATAGGACATCACCACCAAGATCAGGCACTCTTTGTGAGCAAAAGCTAAATACAAAAATGTATTATGCATGGAACAAAAGGTATGGTTCTCTTCTGATTCACTAAGTTTGTGAGCATCTTGGGGGACATTGTTGGAAGCATAGGACATGTCAATGATGGACAGGTGTGAAAGGAAAAAAGTACATAGGGGTGTGCAGTCTAGAATCTAGACAGAGGAGTCCAAAGATCATGCCATTCCCCAGCAGACTGAAGACATAAAAGAGGGAGAAGATCCAGAAGAGGAACTTCCATCTCTGCACTGAGCTGGAACACCACCAAGATGAATTCTGTAACCCATGCTTGGTTATCTCCCATTCCTTAAAGGTAGTCTGTCAAGGACATAAAGGTGAAAGAAAGGTCAGAGCTAAGCAGTCAATACAACTGGAGTTATTTAATTCAAAAGAATTTTGAGGAGATATATGTTGGTCCCTATTGTATTGCAATTTCAGATATGCTCTAAATTCTCCATGCCTTATACTGATACATATTTTACACTCAAAGTCAGACAAGGGCAAGACAGCCCTTCCTCGCCTTGTAGCTGCGCCTCATGGAACTTAAGTTCTCCTGGTGGTCACAGCAGGGAGGTAGAGGGAAGATGCATACCTGCTTACAACCACTGTAGCTTGGAAATGGCACACATCATGTCTCACTTTTTTAGGCCAGAAACAATCACATGTATTCATTCTAATTTCAAGGAAGCCTAGTAAATATAAAGAATTACAGAGATATTTTATCATCTCTGTCTGTAACTTCCAACCATTTCATGGGACTGGTTTTTATTGGCTTACTAACAATTATAGTCAAGCCTTTCCCACTTCTTGCTCAGTGGGGACATAGTGGTTGCTTGAAACTGGCCCTGGTGGGAGTATTAATATTACAACATTGTTAAGTGTAATAAATAAGGTCCCCTTCCTCCCTAGAAAGCTTGTTAGACATTTACCATTCTTCATACATAATAGTGCCTTTATAACTGTTCAATATAGTGATTTTTCTCTCAACTTTAGGGTCTACTTTAAGAATTACTCTTTTTCCTTGTGTAACTAACATCAAAAGACTTCTCAACTGGACCTCATCTGCTACACAGAAGAGAATCCATTTACCATATATTATTTAGCATAACATCTGAGCATTTAAATACATATGGTAGGGATCCCTGGGTGGCGCAGCAGTTTAGCGCCTGCCTTTGGCCCAGGGTGCGATCCTGGAGACCCGGGATCGAATCCCACATCGGACTCCCGGTGCATGGAGCCTGCTTCTCCCTCTGCCTGTGTCTCTGCCTCTCTCTCTCTCTCTTCTCTCTCTGTGTGACTATCATAAATAAATAAAAATAAATAAATAAATACATATGGTAGATGCTCATTTTGCATAGTTGCAAATTTTCTATGTAAATAGTTCTCAGTACATCATTGTAAGCTAAATTCACTTATACTAAAGTTGTAATTTTTCTTCTTATATATGATTGTTTTTGTTTTTTATGATCCACTTGATGGGATGATCTGAGTAATGAAAACATATTGGCAATGTTTATATATTCTTTTGTATATTTAAGATGGAAATATATTGGAGAGTGCTGTGAGATATCCTTGGACACATGCATAGGTACTCACTGTTTAACCACTGAGTGGCAAATGATCTATTTGTAGAAGTTCAAAGGGATGCATTTAAGTACATGAAAGTTCTTTGATATTCTAAGCCTTGACTTCTTTAAGAGCTTTTCTTTGCTTATACAAAAATAATTATCATAAAGAACAAGACAGGCAGCCAGCTAATCCTTTCTAGGCCTAGTTAAACAGTCTGGATAAAGATGGTCCTAATTGCTTTGGTCCACTCAGCTGTTCTGGGCACCAACTTATGAGCACTGATACTAAGTGTACAATCTTGGTTAAAGATATCAGTAAAAATAATTATGCTGTCACTATTTTTTTAAGACATAGTCAAAGATGAAATAGTGAGGGTAGGATACAGAGACCATTCAATTGAATTCACATGCTGCATTAACCACATAAAATATACTCTGGAATATGTATTATCATATACATCATTTTGTCCTTTTGAGTGATCACCCTAATTCAGGTGTTTTAAAGACACTTGGAAAGTTTTTGTTAAATGAATGTCAGATTCAATGAAAAACACATTATGCTTTTGCAAAGTTGTGACTTTTGCTTTAAGGAAAATTCTTACTATTAGATGTTACAATTAGATGTGATGCTACTACTCTTTTTATTATTAGATGTTAATGGTTTAACAATAATTTTACTTAAAAAACTATAATAATTCAACCTATCAGCTTAGAATGTATTGTTTCCTAAGGGTAAATTGGAATTGGTTTCTTATATTAGACTATCACAAACCTATGGACAAATTGTAACAAATGCATTTTGCAGTTTTATCTGATTTGCACTTACCGGAGAAGTCTGAAGAAAAGGTTATATTAATTAAAAGAAGAAGAGTTGCTTAAATTAACTTTGAAGTTACAGTTTCAATATATAGTGATATTTGAAGTTTTTAAACTATGAACCAGAGAGAAGCATCGGTTAAGATGGAGTAGTGTCTCTTTGTGGGCAAAAGCTCACATGATGTCCTAATGCTTTATTTTCTATAAATATGATCAAGTGAGGGAAGATTCTACATAACAGTGTATTGAATATGTGATATTAAATTAAGCTGCAAAAATAATTGTCGAGAGTTCAGAATTGGTTAAGAAACATCAGGAATATCAATCGTTTTAGACACTATTAGAAACAATCAGCAATGATTAAAATATGTTCAATTTTCAACTGGAAAGTTAATAAGAAAAACCTATTTCTACTATTTCTCCTAGTGTTCTAAGAAGAACACTCGCCTCTTGTACATCACAATCTTTTTTAATTTTTAATTTTTATTTTTTTTTCACGATCTTATTTTACAGATTTTCTTTCAATTGTGGTTATTTTACAGTTTTGAATTATTAAATCATTTATTTCTCATTTTGGTTACCATTATGTTGACATTCTTTTTAAAAAATTGACCAAAACTGAAAATACGAACTAAGATATCACAGAACATAAAGTCATTACAGCAATGGAAGAGAGAAGAAAACATGAACAACTACTCAATTTGTTAATTGCTGCAATTAAAGTGCATCAGTTCATGAAAATAAACAGTAAAAGCACTTCTTCACCTGGTGTGTTTTCATTGAATATACAACACAGGAACCCCTGAAAAATGCTTCATGAGCTAAGGAGTTTTGCTCCACAGCTCCATCTCTATGGGAGCTTCAGAAAATCCAGCTGCATTGGTATCCATGTTATCCTACACTGGGACCAGAAAAAATATTTCCTAAAACACAGATGCTATCATAGTATGACATACAGCAACATTCAAGAATAAACTGAGAGGATATAACTTAGACATAGCTATAAATCACCCTTAACTATTTCATTGTTCTGTGAAACACTCTCATTAGGACTTTTGTTTTTAGGCTGATTGTCAGTCACTCAGTGAAGTCAAGAGGAATAGTGGATTTTGTGTTGAAAATTCTACTGGTGGAGGTATCCATAGCTACCTACTATCCTTATCCTTTCATCTCTGCACATCAATACCTTCATCTAGGTGTGTGAAGTCCTTTAATCTCTGGCTGAGTTCAGAGAGCCACAGACTGGATAAGAAATCTCCTATTTTCTTTGCCTTCTATCCATTTTCATATGAGCACCCATTCTGACCTCCACTCTTAATCACAGTGTTTGAGGTGATGCAGAGTGATGTCAAATGGAGTCAGAATGCCCATGCTTGCAGCCCAGCTAGGAAGAGCTCCGCATGAGAATTTGCCACTGCAGCTGACTATAACACAAACTGACTCAGGAAGGCAGATATCCAGGATATGATTTTTTTTTTTCACCTTGGCCCAGGTGATTTCTGCTGTTTCCGTTTCCTCCAGCAGTAATCCAGATCCTAAACCACCTACTAGTGTAAATAAGTCTCTTCTACATGTGGTGGTGTTAGCTCTAGCTGTTACCTTAAGATTCTGCTTCAATCTAGAGACAATCCCACAGAGGATAGACCTATTCCTCCTTCCAGCCGTCTCCAAAGTGAGAAATCCCAGGGTTGAAAATATTTACTTCACTTTCTGATGTTAGAGAATAATGTAGCTATTGTTCTCTGCACTTACTTTATGATCTGTTCAACATAATTTTCATGACTCTCTGAGGAACTTAGATTTTCCCCGGGGGGTTGGGAGGGTGGGGTTGTGCTTATACTCACTTGTACATGCATACCTATTTCCTAAGGGAAAAAAATTGTTAAACATTCTCCCTGGAAGGAAACAAGGATCATTTATGTTTGTCTTTGGAGGAAATACATTTGGGGAAGACAAGAGCAGACAGATTCATAGAATGCAAATGGATTTGCAAATATCTCAAAGACTATAACCTGAGGCAAATCTCACAATTTATAAGACATTAACACTTGGATGTATGATAGTTCTGCTAATTCAAAGCTCTTATCCCCAAGTTGGTTTACAAGATCTCGGTCTCCCTAATATCTACTAAATGGGTGCGTATGGGGCCAGCGCTGCCACCTGTAAGGGGAGTAAATCCTTTCAAGATGCATATTTTCATCTACTAAAGGAGACTTGGGTGTAAAGTAGTGAGATCATCATAATGACACTGGTGTTTAGTATTTACTGTGTTTCAGGACCTCAGAAATATGCGTCACACATACTATTTTAATATGTTATCTCCATGTTACAGATGTGGAGTATGAAGTTAGAGAAATACAGTAAATCGTCCATAGTCTTTCAACTCCCAGCACCAAGAATAGTACAGATACTAAATCTTTTGCCCTAATTATTGAAGATAAACTCGTTTTTAATAGTTCTTCAATTAACCTCTCAGAGAGGTTCCACTTGCCTTCCTCAATTCTTATGAACTCTTACTGGTTTTGTAATCCTTCTGGAATTCCCATTCATATTTCCTGGTATGACTCATAACCTCAGAAGAGAATGACTTCTATTTCTTGCTGTAGGATTCTTTGGTGTACAGTCTGTATGAATCTAATCTCAAAAATGGCTTCTAAATGTTTATACTGTCTTCTAGCTCTAGGATTGTTGCTCTAGTGCTGTTGCACTGGGCAGTTCATATAAGGTGTCCACATTATTCTTTATCCTAGCACATTTACATCCACACAAGGCATAAGTGATTATACAAGTAATGCAAATTAGTTTTTTCAAATAGGCTTTATAAGAGGAAAGCAAAACAGGAAAATTAGGTGACCTGTTGGTTGAGATAGATGAATCAGAGATGTAGAATTAGTGTTACACACTAGCACATTATCTTCTTGAAATTATTTGGTAATAATAATCAAATGAGATAATATTTTTTTAATATAATTCATTATTAAAGTTTTTGGAGTTAACATCTTTATTAATAGTAGATGCATCTTCAGCGCACCTGTAGACAGAATAATGCGCGCACGCGCGCACACACACACACACACACACCAGTTAATATCTGAATTCTAGGAATTAGTTAAAGATCTTGAAATGCAAAGATTATCATGGATTATTCACAGGGGCCACTATAATCACAAGAATCCTTGTAAGAGGAAAGCAGGAAGTCAGAGAGGAAGAGAACATGCTATGCTGTTGGTTCTGAAAATGGAACCAAAGAATGTAGGCAGACTGGAAAATTTAAAGGACAAGGAAATAAATTGTTCCCTGGAGCCTCCAAAAAGAACACAACCCTGTAAGACCCATTTTAGACATAGATCTTTAGAATTACAGGATATATATTCATGTTGTTTTAAGCCACTAAGTTTGTTGTAATATGTTTCGGCAGTAATGACAAAGTAATATATGAATGATGTTTTATTTTCAGTATTGTTATAAAAATAAATTTATTTCTGACTTCTGTGGGGACTCCAATAAAAATTCAAAGAGAAACTAGTGATTTCTGTTTTTTATTTGAGCATATAAAGAGCTGGGAAGTCATCAGTCCTGTCTTCACAGAAGAAATCTGAACACACTGAAAACCAAACACTCTTCGTCATTAAAAAAGAAATTAATAAGATGCATTTCATTAAAATTAAAAGGTGTGCTCTGTGAAAGACACTGTTAAAAATATGAAGTCAAGCCACAGACTGGAGAAAACCTTTGCACATATAGGAAAAATGACTTGATTTCAAAATATACAAATAACTCAAAACTTGACAAGAAAATAATCCAATTTAAAAATAGGCCAACAGCCTAACAGACATCTCTTCAAGATATACAGATGGCAAATAAGCACATGAAAAGATGCTCCACCATCATATATCATCAGAGAAATGTGAATTAAAATAAATATCACCACACATCTATTAGAATGGCTAAAATCCAGAACACTGATGACAGTAAACACTGATTAGGTTGTGGAGCCCTAGGAACTTCATTCATTGCTGGAGAGAATGCAAAATGGCTCAGCCACTTTAGAAGGCAGTTTGATAGTTTACTATAAAACTAGACATTCTTTTCCCATGTGATCTACCAACTGTGCTACTTGGTATTTACTCAAATGATTTAAAAGCTTATATCTACACAAATACCTGCACACAGATGTTTAAAGCAGATTTATAACTGCCTAAACTTAAAAGCAACCAAGATGCCCTTCAGTAGGCAAATTGATAAATAAGCTGTGGTATATCCAGAGAATGGAATAGTATTCTGCACTAAAAAGAGATGAACTACCAAGCAAAGGCAAAGCATAAAGGAAACTTAAATGCACATTACTATTGAAAGAAGCCAATGTGAAAAAACCTACATATTATATGATTTCAACTATATGACACTGTGAAAAGCCAAAACTATGGAAGCAGCTTTAAGATTAGTGGTTGCCAGGGACTAGCAGAGAGGGAGGGATGAAGGGGTAGAGCACAGAAGATTTTTAGGGAAGTAAAATTTCTCTGTATGATGCTATACTGATGGATACACGTGATTATACACTTGTCCAAACACATAGACCGTACACTAGGAGTGAACCCTAATGTAAACAATGCACTCTGCATGATAATGATGTGCCAATGTAGGTTTATCAATGATAACAAGTGTACCATTCTGAAGGGGGGTGTTATGCATGTGTGGAGGCCAGAAGTATATAGATTATCTCTATACCTTCCACTCAATTTTGCTGTGAATATAAAATTGCTCTAAAAATAAAGTTAATTAAATAAAATGGGCAAAAGATATGAAGAGACACCTTACCAGAAAGATATACAGATAGCAAGGAAGCACCTATACTCAGTAGCACATACTCATCAGAGAATTTCATATTAAAACAAGAATGAGATACCACTCACTGCACATATATTAGAATGACAATGGTCCCAAACCATGGAAATATCAAATGCTAGGCAAGGATGCGAAGCAACGGGAACTTTGATTCATTGCTAGTGGGATTGCAAAATGGCACAGCCACTTTGGAAGAAAGTTTGGTGATTGATTACAAAACTAAGCATACTCTTACCATTTGATACAGCAAAGCATGCTCCTTGTTATTTAGCTGAAGGAGCTGAAAACCTATGGCCACAAAAATCCTGTATGTCAATGTTTATGACAACTTTATTCTTAATTATCAAAACGTAGAAGTCCCAAAGATAAAAAAAAAAAGTTCCAAAGATGTCTTTAATAGGAAGATAAACAAGCTGTGGTGCATCCATGCAATGAAATATTTTTAATAAAAAGAAATGTCCTATATTTCCTATAATGTCCTGTGAAAATCATGAAGAAACCTTAAAACATATTGCTATGTGAAAGAAGCCAAGCTGAAATGGCTACATACTGTATAGTTTCAACTATGTGACATTCTAGAAAAGGCATAACTACAGAGATATTAAAAAGATCAGTGGATGAAGAGAAATTAAGGAATAAGTTATATTTACAACTGCATCAAAACCAATAAAATACCTAGGAATACACCTATCCAAAGAGATGAAAGACCTGAAAACTGAAAAACACTAATGAAAGAAATTGAAGATGACATGAAGAAATGGAAAGACATTCCATTCTCATGGATTAGAAGAATAAGTACTGCTAAAATGTCTATACTACCTACAGTAATCTATGCACTTAATGCCATCCCTATCAAAACACCACAGCATTTTTCAGAGCTAGAGCAAACATTCCTAAAATCTGTATGTAATCACAAAAGACACCAAATAGCCAAAGCAAGTTTGATAAAGAAAAGTAAAGCTGGAGGCATCACAATTCCAGACTTAAAGCTATATTACAAAGCTGTAGTCATCAAGACAGGATGGTATCTGCACAAAAAGAGATACATAGATCAATGGAACATAACAGAAAACCCAGAAAGGAACCCACAACTATATGGTCAATTAATCTTCAACAAAGCATATCCAACAGGAAAAGACAGTCTCTCCAACAGATGATATTTGGACAAACTGTACAGGAACATGCAAAGAATGAAACTGGCCCACTTTCTTACATTATGCACAAAAAATAAATTCAAAACGGATTAAAGATCTAAATATGGGGCAGGAAACCATAAAGCTCCCAGAGGAGAAAAGAGACAGTAACCCCTTGGACATTGGCCTTAGCAACTTCCTTCTAGATGTGTCTCCTAAGGCAAGGGAAATAAAAGCAAAAATAAACTCTTGGGACTTCATCAAAATAAAAAGCTTATGCACAATGAAGGAAATAATCAACAACACTAAAAGGCAATACACTGAATGGGAGAAGATATTTGCAAATGACCTATCTGATAAAGGATTAGTATCTAAAAATCTATAAAGAATTTATCAAACTCAACACCCCAAAAATGAATCCAATTAACAAATAGAAGACACAGACATTTGTCAAGGAAGACACACAGATGGCCAACAGACACATGAAAAAATGTTGATCATCAAAGAAAATAGAAATCAAACCTGCTATGAGCTATCACTTCATACCTGTCAGAACAGCTAAAATCAACACAAGAAACAAATGTTGGCAAAGATGTGGTAAAAGGGGAACCTGTTGGTGGAAATACAAAATGGTGCAGCCACTCTGGAAAACAATATGGAGGTTCCTCGAAAAGTTTAAAACAGAACTACCCTATTGCACTTGCAATTGCAGTACTAGGTATTTACAATGACTAAGGATACAAAAATACTAATTTAAAGAGATACAAACACCCTGATGTTTATAGAAACATTATCTACAATAGTCAAATCATGGAAATAGCCCAAGTGTCCATCAGCTGAGAAATGGATAAAGAAAATGTGGTATACACACATTTTCTTTATCCATTTCACACACACCCCATAACATTATTTAGCCATAAAAAAGAATGAAATCTTGCCATTTGCAATGATGCAGATGGAGCTAGAGTATATTATGCTAAACAAAATAAATCAGAGGAAGACAGATACCATGTGATATCATTCATATGAAATTTAAGAAAAAAAAAGTGATCAAAGAAAAAAATAGAAAGACCAAGAAACAGACTCTTAATTATAGAGAACTGATAGCTACCAGAGGGGAGGGGAGTAGGAGATAGTTAAATAGGTGATAGAGATTAAGGGGTGCACTTGTAATGAGCAGGGGGTGTATGGAAATGTTGAATCATTAAATTCTACACCTGAAACTAATATTAAGTGTGTGTTAAATAACTGGAACTTAAAAACAAATTAAAAAAAATAAGAAGATTAGTGGTTGCTAGGGGTTTGAGGGGAGAGAGGGAGAGATGAATACGCAGAACACAGATCTGTAGAGCAGTGGAACTATTCTGTAGGATACTGTAATGGTGGATACGTGTCATTATACATTTGTCAAAACTCATGGTGTGTACAACACAAAGAGTGAAAGCTAATGTGAACTGTGGACTTCAGTAAATTAAAAAATTTATCAATATTGGCTCACCAATTATAACAAATGTACCACAAATAATGCAAGATATTAAAAATAAGATAAATTGTGTGGGGAAGGATGAGGCAGTACTTGGAATTCTTCCAATTTAGCGCTCGATTTTTGTGTAAGCCAAAAACTGCATTCAAAGTCCATTAATTTTAAAGAAGGACATTTCTGACTTATCTGACAAACAATTGAAAATCAATTTAAATCTGTTATTCAGGTGAAAGTCCTTAGTAAAGAGAACACTTTCAAAACTAAAGGAAATGCTTGGCTAGAGACCACAGAAAAAGACACTTTCTATAAAAACACTAACCTAATGAGTATTGCTCACTATTGTTTCATAAATCCAGAGGGTGTTTTTTAGTACCATGAAATGTAAGTGATAGTTAGTTCTTTCAAACTTATCTCCCATCTCTTGGGGTCATCCCAAACCATTTTAAGATGAATTGATTCAAACACTAAAAATATTGGTAGGAAAATTTATCCAAGAATCTTTACAAGTGAGCCAATCTTGCCATACTGACAATTACCCATAAGCCAGAAATAAATGTTAACGTTAAATAAATGTAATAAATAAATAAATAATGTAATAAATAAATGTAACGTTCCTCAAAGTCTTAGCTTCCAGACCCATTCAAATATTTTCATATGGACTTCATTGACTTGGTCATAATGTGAAATGTGTATGTAAGTTGTTTATATAATTCTGGTTGAATTAAAGATTTCCACAACTTTTCACCATTTACGTGGATATTACTTCAAACAGAATTTAGAGTTTCTTGTTTATTTCACTGTCCTCACAACTGGGGAGAATAGAAGCATGTTGCTCTTCAGTATTTCTTTATTAAAATTATGGTCTTGGGATGCCAGATTGAGCACCTCTCATTACAGTAACAATCAATAAAGACAGCTTTACGTGATAGTTATCAACTGAAACATTTAATATTTTATTGTGGAAAAATATACATAAAATTTTAATGATTTTTAAATCAGTTCAGTGGTATTGAATCATTCACATTGTGAATCATCACCATCACCCATCTTCAAAACTCTCTCATCCCAAACAGAAACTGTCCTCATAAAATAATAGCCCCCTATTCCTCCCCCCCTCCCCGTCCCTATAATCATTATTCTATTTGTTTCCATAACTCTGACTATTCTAGGTATTTCTTTTGCTGCCAGCTTGCTAAGTACTTGCTAAGTATTGTTGAACTTTTCAGAAAACCGATTTGTATTTTGTTTTTCTGTTGAGAGTTTTTCTATTCCCTAGTTTATTTACTTCTGCCCTAATCTTTATTATTTCCCTCCTCCTGCTAATTCAAGATTTGATTTTTCTTTTTTTTTTTTTTTTTCTAGTCCTTTGAGGTATAAAGTAGGGCTCCTGGTGTTTGTCTGAGATGCTACAATCTCCCTATGAAGTATGTTGGAATGTTTGCCTTCTCAGCCTCCCCAACATGACCACCAAACCTGCCATTCCCATCAGGGCACTAAATCATACCAGATGGAAAACCACCACTCAGGCCATCCCCTGAAAGCCAGGAAGTAATACCCATGGTCCACTCCCTCCAGAGGGAAAGTATTGTTAGGAATCTTCTGGTCATGCCACACTGGGCCAGCGATGTAGAGCGACTTGGGCAAGAAAAAATGCCATCAAGTTGCCTGACCACTCTACGATATCTCTTCCTGGCTTTGTGCTTGTCTGGGTGCTGCAGCCTCTTAACTGGTTTTTCACAATAGCAATTTGATCAATAGTATAGTCTCCATGGAGGAACAAGAGCTCAGAAATTTCTGTTCTGCTACCTGGCTAATGAGAATTCTCACCATCAAATCATGCCTCTTCTAGGGGAATTTTGAGTTTTATTGCAACAACAGCCATATCTCTTGGAGAAAAGGAAAAAAGTTCCCTGATACAAAATTCTACCTTCCTTTATATTGTCCTCTTTTTTTGCAATGCTTTGTTGAAGGCAGCCTTCATCTGAGCATTTCTCAGACTGTAAATGAGAGGGTTCAGCAATGGGTTGAAGAGGGTGTAAAACAGGGTAAGGATTTTCTGCTGCTCCTCACGTTGGCTATTGTCTGGAACCAAATAAACCATCATGGCTATGCCAAAGTAGAATCCAACCACACAGAAGTGGGAGGAGCAGGTGGAAAAGGCTTTTCTGCGCCCTTCCTTTGTTTGGATCTTCAGGATGGCCCAGAGGATGCGCATATAGGAGACCAACATCAGAGAAAGGGGCCCAACTAAGACAAACACGCCACCAGCAAAGACTAAGGACTTCATTGATCCAAGTGTCACCACAGGCCACTTTGAGGACAGAGAGGATTTCACAGAAGAAGTGGTTCACTTCCTGGGGCCCACAGAATGTCAACTTTAGGAAGAGAATTAGATGCACTAGGGCCAAGGAAAACCCACATGCCCAGGTAGCAATGACCAGGACCACGCACACTCTCCAGTTCATGATGACGGTGTACTGGAGAGGATGGCAGATCGCCACAAACCGGTCGTAGGCCATCACTACCAAAATCAGGCACTCTGCACCAGCAAAAGTCACAAACAAAACTATCTGCATAGTACATGAGACAAAGGAGATCGTTTTCTTGTGCTTCACTAGGTTTTCCAGCATATTGGGCAGATTGCTGGAAGCATAGCATATGTCAATGATAGCCAGATGAGAAAGGAAGAAATACATGGGGGAGTGCAGTCTGAGGTCTAGCCAAATGAGTCCCAAGATCATGCCATTTGCCAGCAAATTAAAGATATATAACAGGGAGAAGATACAAAAGAGGAGCACTTCAATGTCTTCACTGAGCTGGAATCCCACTAGAATAAATTCCGTGATCCACGATTGGTTGCCCTCCATTCCTTAATGATAGTTTATAAAGGACTAAAGTGGGATAGAAAAGTCAGAGCTGGTCACCAATGAAAATTGAAGTTATTTACCTCAAAATGAACTCAAAGGAGGCTTGTATGCTTGTCCCTACTTGACTTCTTTCTCCTCCAATTATTTTTTTAGTTTAAAATTTTTATTCTGAAATAATTCAGACTTTCAGATCAGTATCCAAAAATTAAAACAATACTACTATATACATATTACCAGATTGTTTTAAATCTTTATTATTTCTTTTTCTCCATATACACATTGTTTTCTGGACCACATAAGAGTAAAATGTAGCCACAATGCCAATTTGTCCCTAAACTCAATTGATTTTTTTTTTTTCTAAAGAACAAGATTTACTATCTTCAGGATAATTTTAAAAAATCAGGAAATGTAACATTAACATGATTCTGTATTCTAGATACAGATTTTTCTGTCCCTCTAGTCCAAGGCATAATCTAATATTATGCATTTTATCTCCTCTAATCTGAAATAATCACTCAGCCTTTACCTTGAAATTGATATTTTTGAATGTATGTCTCTTGATTTGGGTTTTCCATTGATTACCCATTTTTTAGTTCAAAATACACATTTCTAATAAAATTTTTTAAAAGTTTCCTTCTTAATGGCTTCCATTAATACCCAGATAATATTAATCTGTCCCAATATCAGTGATACTAATGTAGATCTCTGGTTAAGGTGGTGTCTCCAGGTTATCTCCATTATAAAATCACAACTCCAGAATTTAAAGCACTTTCTTACTTCTGGCTAAGTTATTCTAGCCTCATCTTGTACATTTCTCACTTCAGCTTGAAATCCGTTATTTCATGAAAAGGATCTAGTTTCTTTTAGTGAAGAACTGTATTTTCAGAAAAATATCGGATTTTATTTTTTTATTAGATCTTTATATTTATCATGATTGTTGCCAAATTTCCAATATTCCCCATTTAATTAGTAAAGCATAAAACTTAGCACACAAACTATTAAAGGAGATAATGAAGTCTTATTTAATCCTAATGCATCTTTACAGACTTCTTTGGAGAGCCAAATCTGTTTTTACTAAGTTAAAATTAAAGAAAATGATCTGGATATTATGCAGTTTATTTTGGGGAAATGGATACTAATAATCCCAGAATCTTACCATCTTGCTTAAATTTTTTTGTTTTTCTTTATATTTAGATACTCATAGACTTGGTAATTTCTGATTCACAGATTAGTTTCAATAGTCTGGTTTGCTGTGTGAATGAAAAAGCACCTACCTACCTCATATGAGATTTTGACATCAAATTTTCAAAAATATTTTAGTAAAACATGAAATGCAATAAAAGACTAAAGAGGTAATACTGTGAAACATAGCCAAAGGTGATCATTGTTAATAATTTGCATATAGTGTTTCATTACTTACTGTACATATGTTTTCATACAAAATTAAAAATTAAATGAACAGTATTATTTCTCTCATTTAGAATCATTTGCTGTACATTTTCCATGACAAAATATTTTTCTACAACATACTGACAGTTGCATATTTTATACCTTATTATATTCTAGCAATATTGTATGCAATATACATTGTGTACAACACTAAATTTTATAAATGTTGTGTATCTTTTATTATTTTCCTATAATAAACTCCTAAACATCAAAGTTTCTGGTCAAGTCTATCTCCATCATTCTCTGTCTAAAAAAGCAAATAGGCAAGGATAAAAAAAATCTAGACATAACATCAGAAGAAATCAATCAGGGGATATAATCTGATGATCATGACTTGAATCTCAAACTCATCTTTCCTATGAAGTTGTCCCACTTTAGCTTTTCAGCGGTCATGCTCTCAAGTTTTTATATGATTTAGTCCAACTTGGTATAAGATGTACTTCCTTCAGTTCATTCTCTCATCTTTATATTAAATACCAAGAAAGAGTAAGACTAGTTACTGGAAAGTGGAACTTTATGAAGTTTAAGAATAATCAGACTACAATGTAGGTAACTTCTGGTTTACTGGATTAAATCTGACTTTCTTCATCTACTTACAGTGGAGAGCCATTTACCCTCCAATCTCAGGAAGCTGATTACAACTGGGACATTTGGCTGGATGTCTTTCTGCCCAAATGGTTCCATGTGGAAGTAGTTATCCCAACACCACCTATTCAGGACTTTCTTCCTAGACATCTTTTTACCTATTATTTAAGACCAAAAGATGCGCTTTGTTTGTATTCATTGGTTTTTCTTAATTCCAATTTGTGGTCCAAGAGGTACTCCTGTTTCCTAGATGAATGACAACATGGAATGACTTGGCATTTAAGGCCAATATTATCCATTACACAGAGATTTCTTTACATATACAGTCATTCAAGTTAAAAATATTTTAATGCGATCAACACCATAGCTCTTTGATACAAAATATTACATAACTGTGATAGATGTTTACCACACATGGCCAAGGCATGTTTTCTACAAAGCTAACATATTTCCAGATGATAGAAGGCGAATATCTTAAGAGATGGATATAGTTTTAATTCCTATTTCTTGACTTTCTTTTATGCTTATAGTATTAGTAATAAAACTATTCTTGAAATTATTTTATGTATCATTATATATCCTTGTGGAGAATGTCTTTTAGAATAGCTGGTATAGGGGTGCCCGGGTGGCTTAGTGGTTGAATGTCTGCTTTTGGCTCAGATTGTGATCCTGGGGGTCTGGAATGGAGTCTCACATCAGGCTCCCTGCAGGGAGCTTGCTTCTCCCTCTGCCTAGGTTTCTGCCTTTCTGTGTCTCTCATAAATAAATTTAAAAATCTTAATAAAAAAAAGAATAGCTGGTATAATTCTTGATTAAACAGACACTCAAGTGTTTGTTAAATGGAAGAAACAATTTGTGTATATATACTTATGCATACACACACACACACACACACACACACACACATATAAGGTCACATGTCAGCATTACATTGTTCCACACAGAGTTTTACATATCTCAAGGGTCATAAACCTCAAACAGATACCAAAAATTACAATGTCAAAACTCTCAAAATTATTCTAGTTTTATGAATTCATGTTTTACTAGTTTATCTAACTCTCCACATAAGCATCGTCTATCTATTGAGCAAAACATGAATTCTACGTTACTAGAAAGAAGTTCAAAATTAGAAGTTAATCATTTGAAAACTGCTTTCTTACAAAGATGCTATGCACGATTCATGTAATTTTAACACAGTGTTTCTACAGGGTGTTCTTGAATAAGCTTTGGAGGTATAGACAATAGTGTGTATCTGCAGATAATATGGCAACACCTAAAGGAATTAATGTCTTGTAGTTGCTTTGAAGTTATGCCTAGGAGAAAGTTTCAGGCAAATTGCTTTATTGAAAAATGAGCTTATAGGAAATAAAAGAACCTAAGAAGGAAACTTGGCAACACATGTGGCAACATTTTGAACCTTTGAAAAAATATCGGAATTAAAGGAGGTATCAATTATGAGGGTAGTGGTCCTTTAGGAACACTGAGTCTAACAAAATTGTAGACATAGTCCCAGATGCCAGTGTTTCTATAAATATGATTGTATTTGCAAGGGTTTCTATAATTGTGCTTTAGGTTTGTAACATTATCAAGTTTTGCTACAACTACAAAACATTATGGTGTGTAAAACCGGCATAGTAACATCTTGACTTTTTAGGTTAGGTATTTTTGTGTCTGAATTAACTAACTCTTATCTTCATCTCCATTACTATATTTTCATTTCACTGAAAAATACTTTTAGAAATAATGAAAGTAGATTAAATCTTCTAAGTAATGCAGCTCTGAAATAGAGAAGAAAATTTTAAGAAAGCCTAAAAAAAATCTCCCCTTTCCAATAGAGAATAAGTTAATAGCAGTTCAGAAAACAAAGATCTGAGTGGTCAGTATGAGCAGTTCACCCCCCCCAGGGCAGTCCTGTAACTGCCAGGGAGCTTTACTCTGTTTCTCCAACTGTAGCCAGAGATATTGCACTTATTCTATCCTACTTTGTGGTAGGGACAAATGGTTGTATCAAGGATTGTAATTACTGAGCCTATATTGAGTGATAGCCTAGGAACATTTTGGTAAGAAACAACTATGTAGCAAACTTACCTCTTACAGGGTTTGGTCAAGGAAAAGACTTGGCTATACCTATTACTAGAATTTTGCTTTCCATTAACAGGTTACTCTACCAATATCTTCTTCTATATTAGTTAATAGAAGGTCCTTTGATTCTTTGGGCCACATTAAAGCCTTATCCAGGAGAAATGCCTGCATATGAAGCCTCTCCTACCTTCCAGATTCCTTCTCAAACAGTAGAGTTGGCCTAATTTGGAGCCCACCACTCAACCACACTGAGAAGTGAAGAGAAAGCTACCAAAGGATCACATGGTCCCTGCCACATACAGCTCAGTGGGCAGAAGCTCCTGGAGCTGGTGAAGCATGGAATCAGGCTATCTAGTCCACCTGTCTGCAAGGCAAACTTTGAGTCAGAAGAACTCAGGATATTTCACTCAGGAATGTTACTCCACTTAGGGTGATATCAGTCAGGCTGATTTCTGCTGCCACCTGTTCTACTTCAATTATCATACTGAAAATCATCCCCCAGTGCAAATAAATCTCTCTGCATCAGCAGATGTAAGCACTTGCGAATCTACTTTGATCAAAATCAGATCCTTCAGAGTTAAGTTACATAAGAAGTTGTAGAAGTTTGCAGAGGAGAAACCTCAGATTCAGGAGCACTTAACTACAATTGCTGGTGGCTTTGTGACACAACATGAAATTCTAAATTAAACCACTAGGAATAAAGGTTTTATTTAAATTAGCTAAGAACTCAAATTCCCAGAAGAACCATAAGATATTATAGGTCTTTACTTCTCCCTAAAGGGTGTGTGTGGGGGGGTGGAAATCCCTGAAATTTCTCTCTCTGGAGAACAAAGAATTTGTCTAATTGACCTTGGAGGAAAATGCTAGGAAGAGGTGGGGCACCATCATGCTCTTTATACTCACAGACTTTGAACACCTCATGAGTGAAGGGGGAAAAAAAAAACAAAACACAAACCTAAAGGAGATATCAAATTATAATATTAAAGCTTTCAAAATGACTGTAGTTTTATGAATTCATGCTTCTCTTCAGACCTGTGAAGGTCTAGGAGAGGCTGGAATTTTGATTGTTGAGAGGTAGTTTCCAGTAACCCATAATGGCAAACCCGAGAAAGAACAGATCTCAAAGTCAAGGTGTAGCTAGCTCTATTTGCAAGAGGGTGTGATGTGTGCAATTATAGAAGGACTGTAATAACCATAAGCAATAATTATTAGTATTTTATTTCAGATAATGTGCCAAATGCTTTACATGGAATATATATATTTAATCTAATAATTTGCAGCCAGGATGACTCAAGTTTAAGTAAATTAAATCAGCAGTTCCCTAATCTTTAGGTCAGGGACTCATTCTCTTAAATTGTTCATGAGATCAAAATTATTTTCATAATAATCTAAGATATTACTCTTTTTCTATTCTCATTCACTCATGAAGGCATAGTGGAGTTTTTCAAAGGCCACATGACACTTTCCACTTTAAGACTGGATATAGAAGCAAATACAAAAATCTTGCTATCCTTGATAAACATTAAAGGATTTTATAAAAAATATAAAACAATGCATCTTTTCACTCTTGTTTTAAATATATATTATATGATGCAATTATCCTTTGAGTGATTTAAAGGTCATAAAATTATTTTGATTTCTAATATAATAAATACCAAAGTTTCTTCAGGTCTTCAAGGATATTTACAATTGTGAAGTTATCTTAAAACCAGACAATTAAAAGAACCATTGACAACCTGCCCCAGCCAGAGCTGCAGTCAAATGATGTCTGTCCAGCTTCAAAGCATGTTAAGGTTTGTTTTTATTGCTACTATAAGAAATTTTCATGTGAAACCCAATCCCATTGATTGAGAATGGACCAAGAAGTAGGAGAAGCTTCATCTATAGTTTCTCTCATGGTTCCTTCCTTTTTCCTAGATTGTGGAGTCGTTTTCTACTTTTTTCACCATTAAAGGATATTGAATTTCATCAAATGCCTATTCTCCCTTAATTAGATGATCATGTGTTTTTTCCTTTCATTCTACAAATGTGGTGTATTATGTTGATTTTTGTATGTAGAACTAAGGCTGCCTTCTAGGGATACCCTTCCCCACCACCCACCTGCCCGCCCACCCTCCATACAGTATGATGTTTTTAGTATGCTCCTGGATCCAGATTCTGGTTATTGGGAATTGTTTACTTATTTATATAGAAATGCAGTTTTCTTGTTTTGTAGTGTTTTTTTTTTTTTTTCCTGACTTTTATAACAGGGTAATACTAACCTAGAATAAGTTAGGAAGTGTTCCCTCCTCTTCAGTACTTTGGAAAAGTTTATGAAAGATTTTTTATTTGTTTAAACAGTGGTAATATTCACCAATGAAATCATCTGGTCTAGACTTTCATTGCTGGGTAGTTTTTAATTATTCAATCTCTTTACTAGTTATGGATCTATTCAGATTTTCTATTTCATGTGGAGTCTCTATAGGTTGTATGGTTTTAGGAATTTACCCATTTCATCAGGTTATATAATTTTCATGGTACTCTCTTTTTAGAATGCACCACTGGGGGCAGGGTGTGTGTGTCCCATGTCCCATAAATTGACATATTCTATTTTTGTTTTCAATAGTTTCATGGTCAGGAAGCCTGGGTGGCTCAGTGATTGAGCATCTGCCTTTGGCTCAGGGAGTGATCCTGAGGTCCTGGGATTTAGTCCTGCATCGGGCTCCCTGTGGGGAGCCTGCTTCTCCCTCTTCCTATGTTTCTGCCTTTCTGTCTCTCTCATGAATAAATAAAATCTTAAAATAATTTCAAGGTATATTCTAATTTTTTGTA
Source organism: Canis lupus dingo (assembly GCF_003254725.2). Taxonomy (NCBI): domain Eukaryota; kingdom Metazoa; phylum Chordata; class Mammalia; order Carnivora; family Canidae; genus Canis; species Canis lupus. The sequence continues at coordinate 5,675,438 of NC_064258.1, forward strand.
TTTTCTCCTTTGAAAAAAATCAATTGTTAAAAAGCATGCTCTCTAATTTCCATGATTTTTTTGGTTTTCCTATTATTGATTTCAAGTTTTATTCTACTGTGATCAGAAAAGATGCTTTGCATAATTTCAGCCCTTTAAATTTATTAAAACTTGTTTTTGCTTTACATATAAATATTTGTATATGAATATAAGATGATTATAATAACCTTTTCCCCCCTAACTTCCTAGGGGGGAAAATACATCTATTTTACCTTACAAAAGGAGACTGAAACAAGGGCCTATTAGGGTACCTGGGTGGCTCAGTTGGTCAAGCAGTGGCCTCTTGATTTTGAGCTCAGGTCATGCTCTCAGTGTCCTGGGATCAAGCCCCTCAGCCTGGACTCCCTACTCAGTGGGGAGTCTGCTTCTCCCTCTCTCCCTCTGTCCCCCACCCTACTTGTGCTCTTTCTCATGCTCTCAAATCTTTAAAAAAAAAAATAAAATAAAACAAGGGATTTTCTTTTTGCTTGACAATACAATTCATAAAACCATACAAGTATTTGTTGTGGGCATTTCTATAATTAGTTTTTAAAATGTTTGATTTACAGGATGCCTGGGAGGCTCAGCAGATGAGCGTCTTGCCTTTGACTCAGAGCATTATCCCAGGGTCTGAGATCAGGTCCCACATCGGGTTCCTGTGGAGAACCTGCTTTGCCCTCTTGCTGTGACTCTCGGTCTCTCATGAATAAATAAAAATCTTTTTTAAAAAAGTAAATAAAATGTGTGATTTACCTATTCCTAGAAAAATTAAGTTTTTGGGAAGCTTACTTGACAAAAATAATCTGGACTATTTCTCTTTATAAAATCAGTTTCTAGAAATAAAAAATGAGGGTCATAAGCATATTTCCCAAATTTTGTGATTAATACTGATTTCAAAATCTATGACCATCAGTTTAACACTGTCAGTTATCATATGAATGAAATGGTAAAAATAGATTTTAAAAAATTACAATGTAATATATTCTGACAATCAAATATTCTGGTGCTCGTAGACCCGGAATTCTACAAATAGCTGTCATATTTATAAACATAAAAATCACCATGTCAAGTTTCTATATTCAAAAACATCTGTGAATATCTTTTCCAATTACAAGTTAAATAAACTGAATTATTGATTCTACTTAAGAAATATCTATCTTAGTTTGGGTTCCTCCAGAAGCCAACTCTGAGACAATTATTCATCTACATGTGGTTTTTAGAAGGTAATCCCAGGAAATACAAGTAGAGGTGTAGGAAAGGGGGAGAACCAAGAAAAGCCAGTCCCTGAAGGGTAGGTGATCAAGTAGGACAACACTGTAGTAACAGGCACTTGAACCTAATGGGAAAATCTTGGAAACTGTGTAGAATATGCACCTCCATGTGAAGCTACCTGGATAGCAAGGGGGGGGGGGGGGGCACGTAAATCTCCTTGAAGCTGAACTGATACATTAAGTTGAATCAGTTCTTTGATTGAAGGCCTTGGAGTGGATGGGCCAGTCATTAGCGCTCTCTTGCCCTGCCCAATAGGCTAGAAAAGTGGCTCTAGGAGGCCAAAATGATCAGGCAAAGAAATTCAGATGCTGGCACCTGGAAGTCAGGAGTCAGGCCCAGGTACACTCAAGGAGGAACACAAGGTATTATGGATGGGCCACCCACAGCACCAGCTACAAAATCCAGGCAAAATGTGTGATCAGTACTGAGTTCCACAAAGGGTTTACTCTGATTTCAAATCTATGAATGATTTAATTTGTCCTTATTATATGAATAAAATGCTATAAATGAGGATTTTAAAAATCATGGTGTATCATTTCACCTTTGAAATCCAAAATCTGATTGGACAACAAGTAGGGGACTAAGTATGATTTTCTGGTTCTAAATTGAAGGAGATAATTAATTCTTAAAAAACAAATATATATATGCTTAATGATTTTTATAAAAAATTAGTAGAATAGATATTAATCCATAGTTAAGTCAAAAATACAGTTTTCTTATTTCAAATTTGGCTTTACTTACATTCAACCTACTAGCCTCCAACAGGTGTCTCCACCTATAGAATTTTATAAAACTCTGGATAAAACTTATGGGATATTATCTAATTTTAGCTCCTGTAATTTACCATAAATGAGAAAAATATTTCTGCATATTCAGTATGTATTGAGAATGATGTGGCAAATCTGTATAAATGAATTAAAATTTCCAGTTTATTACTCTAAAAGTGTTCAACAGACTCAACAATTAGGAAGGCACACTTAGGATGGTATATAGGTGATATATAATGTTCATGGAGTTCATTTTCAGGGGATAGGAAGGAAGGGAGTCATCCTTCAAACACGAAACTGCAGAAAAGCCTAATTTTTATAGCATTGTCATCAGAGAAAAACAAATACACTGATTTCAGATATGAACCCTAATTTAAAAAATCAAATGTCAAATACAGCATATTGCAGGCACTGATTTACAATTAACTTATTATAGTGACAAATTTCTGTGTAGTATGCAGGGAGAAGAGGGCAGAGGTTTTCTTACTTAATGATAGCTTATGAGTCCCTCAAGCAATATTGAGTCAGCTAACTAGTAAAAACGATTCTAAGGCTTTCATCCAATTTCAATGCAGGTCTTTAACATCCAAAGTTTGGGTAATAATGTTACAATTAATGCCATTAAAACTTTCAATGTTATTAATGTCAGCCCAACCATTAAAAGCCACCACGGTGGCTGCTGCTTCGATGGCTAGTTCTCCACTGCCCTTGTATCCTCAGTTGGGATTGCTTGAGGCCTTAGCTACTTTGCTTAATGTAGAATCTCTTCCATACAAATTCATAAATTTATACATAAATCAAAAAGACAGCTTCTTTCCTCTTGCTAATAGTACCCTGATGACATTGCCTGATTCGTTGGCTTTCAGAGCAGAGTGGGACCCTCAAATAGCTATCCTTCTTCATTGTCTCTCTCCAATGCTCCCAATTATCTGCTATTAGCTTCTCAGTCCAGCTCTCAAAAGATTCAGTCTTAAAATTCATGGTATATTTCAGGCATGTTATCATAGATTAGAAGAATATATTTGTCACCTTGCATATTATATAAGAATCTATGTTAGGGAAGATTCAGTTAATGTATTTAAATCTCTACATAATTTTAATGTATTTAGAATTATTTGGAAAAAAAAAGAATTATTTGGTAAAAAAATAAGTAGCATCAATAATTGTGATATTATAAAATGATCATTGGAGGGTTTTATCTCTGATATTTACAATTCCTAGAACTTTTCCCACCCTCCCTCAGGTCTGCAGAGAATTGATCACTGCTTTTCCCTGACTTATTGCAGAAGTGAAACTCTTTTGGTTCTAACGCCTCATACTACCTTGGTGGACTCTCATGTCTTATAAGCTCAGTAGGTGCTACGTAGAATGCCTTTCCAGTAATTTCCTATTAACAGATCATTAATTCCTTCAAGCCAAATTTGGTTTAATATCCTTTTAGCCCAATAAATTAGTAACTTGAATCTCAAGTATAAGAATGTTGACAATATGGACAAAAATAACCACATTATTGCAGTTTAAAGGAAGGTGTTAGAAATTCTATGCCTCATCCCAACAATACAAGCTCTGACAAGATTTTCCTTGATTTTCTTCATTTTCCTTTTGTTTTCTGTAAAATTTAAAATAATTAAAAATATATATTTCATTTGTTCTGTTATTTTTTTTAAAAAAAGGACTTAAAATAAATGTGAAAAGCATAAAAAGCAAAGGCATTTCCTGAATATGTTACCAGGTACAAATGCATGTGAAACAGAGAAATTGTTCCTGTAATAAGGATGTTTTACCGTATTTTCACCAGCTAGAACTTTCTCCCCAGATCTGGTAAGTGACAGTGGTGGTCACATTATCCCACTCTAGGATCTGAAAAAGGGTTCCCCCTAGGCTGAGGACCATTATATAAAGGGGAAAAAAAAAATCTATTCGGTCATCTGTACCAGCTTCAGGGCTGCAAGAAGTAATTATGAAATCTTTATCCAATAGCTACAGGATTACTTCCTGCAACTTACTAACATCTCCCTCCTGTATAGCAGAGAAAAAGACCCTAATGTTCCTTACTTCACTGGCTGGAGAATATTTCTAGGATACAGTAGAAACACTTGGTTCTCAGCAGGGGAAGAAATGAAATATAGGCCAAGGACAAATGACATAACACCTCTGAGTTCACCATCATCTGTAATGTGAGACAAGAGGATCAGATGGCCCTTATGCCCCTTTCAGTTTGATACCATGAACCAGGGACAGCTAGTGTCACAACCCCTTCCCATGAATGACCAGAGTGGGATTAAGAGGAGCCAGACACCTATCATCATGGGTAACATATCACTCTGAGTCTCCCAACCTAGTGGAGAAAAATGGGTCTTCACAAAAGTAACCTTTCTACTTCCTAAGCCTATAAATTTCTGCTATACATTTCCTTCTGAATCTGGCAGGCCTTGTTACAAATCTAGAGGAATTATAGCAATATACACAAGAACCCAACCCAATTTCCACATAATCAAGAAGGCTTAGGGAAATTCTCCCTCTGCCTATGTCTCTGCCCCTTTCTCTCTCTGTGTCTCTTATAAATAAATGAATAAATAATTTATTATCTTAAAAAAAATCGGGCTCCCCACAGGGAACCTGCTTCTCCTTCTGCCTAGGTCTCTCTCTCTCTCTCTCTCTCTCTGTGTATCTCATAAATAATTTTTTTTTTTTTAAGAAGGTTTAGGGAAGAAAGGGCTCTTCTCAAAATTCCCTCTGGAAGATTAGAGGTCAGCAATCCTTAACACAATAAAAAGAGGATGAAGATGTTCATTTACAGAAAGTGAACATTAGAACAACATATGATAAAGTAAATCATTTACATGCTATATTTTGTCTCCAAAGTATTTGTATCAGTCTCAGAGGTCCTAAAATTCTCTTAGTGGTTAAATACAGTATAAAAGGTACAGCATAAAGCAGTCTATCCACCCATCCATTCATTCACTGAAGAAATATTTTAGGTACCATTCTAGTCCTAACCATACAATGATAAGCAAGAGAGATAAAGTGTTGTTCCTCCAGGAACTTGCATTTTAGTGGGGAAGATACACATTTGAACAATGGGTGAGGAAAAAAATAGAGCAGCATAGGTGGATAAAGAATCAATTGTTCAAGGATGACCAAAGCTGGCATCTCTACGAGGTGACATTTGGGCTAACGCCTTAATGAAAAGAGGTTTTTATTTTGTTGTATCAGTTATCAGACAAAAGAATCACTTCCTGCTATCCATATTCTTTTAAAACCATCCATTTAAAAATAAAGAAGTAGTTTTCAGATTGTTCTCTTACGGAAGACACTTCTTTTTTTAGATTCTTGGTACTGCTCACTTTAATGATCTAGGAAAGTCCAGAAAAAGATTCATTAGAACTCTGAAAACACACATAGACTCAAAATGAAGGGATGAGAGCAGGTATTCTATGCAAGTGGAAACCAAACAAGATAGAAAGTGGGGTAGCCATATGTATCTCAGACAAAATAGACTTCAAGCCAAAGATGTAAACAAGAGACACAGGAGGTCATTATATAATGATAAAACTATCACTATAGCAAGAAGATAAAACAGTCATATGTATATACACTCCTAATATCAGAGCACTGAAATATATTAAATACCAACAGATCTAAAAGGAGAGATAGACCATAATACAATAATAGTAGGGGGCTTCAGTACTCCACTATTAGCAATATAGTTCATCCAGACAGAAAATCAACAAGGAAACATTGAAACTGAACCACATTTAAAAACAAATGGACCAAACAGTCGTTTAAAGAACATTTCATCCAACAGCAAGATATACATTCTTCAAGTGCACCTGAAATATTCTGCAGTATAGCTCAAATGATAGAACACATGACAAAAAACAAATCTTAGCAAATTTAAAATCATACCAACTTTCTGACCACAGGGTTATAAAACTAGAAATCAACAGTAAGAGGAAAAGTGGAAAATTCACAAATCTGTGGAAAGTAAGCACATTTCTAAACAATGAATGGGTCAAAGAAACCAAAAGGAAATAAAATCTTAAAATGAATAGAAATGGACATATTACATATGAGTTATGGGATGCAACATAAAGTGATAAATACATATGTTTAAAAATCAGAAATATCTCAAATAAACAGCCTAACTTTATACCTCATGGAATGCGAAAAAGAGCAAATGAAGCCCAAAGTTAACAAAAAGAAAGAAAGAAAGATCAAAGTAGAAATAAATGAAATACCAGAAAAACAACAGAAAAGATCAATAGAATAAGAGCTGGTTCTTTGAAAAGACTGACAAAACTTTAAGCTAGATTAATAAGTCTAAAAATCAGAAATGAAAGAGGGAACGTTACACCTGTATTATAGAAACACAAAAATTGAACAGACTATCACAAATAATTATATGGCAACATATTAGGTAACCTGAAAAATGGATAAGTTTCTAGAAAAAAAATAGATAACATTCTAGAAACACATAACCTATCAAGACTGAATCAGGAAGAAATAGAAAATCTGAACAGATCATAATGAATAAGATTAAATCAGTAACCAAAAACCTCTCAAAGCAGAAAACTACAGACCAGTTATATTCACCAGCAAATTCTTCCAAACAATTTAAGAAGAATTAACACCAAGCTTTCTCAAACTGTTCCAAAAACTTTTTTTTTAATTTTATTTATTTATTCATGAGAGACACACAGAGAGAAAGAGAAGCAGAGACACAGGCAGAGGGAGAAGCAGGCTCCATGCGGGAGCCCGATCCTGGGTCTCCAGGATCATGCCTGGGCTGAAGGCGGCGCTAAACTGCTGAGCTACCTGGGCTGTCCCTGTTCCAAAAACTTAAAGAGGAGGGAACACTTCCAAACTCATTCTATAAGGCTAGTATTACTCTGATATTAATGCGAGATAAAAACATAAGAAAACTATAGACCAATATCCCTGATAACTATAGGCAGAAAAATTCTCAAGAAAATATTAGCAAATCAAACTCATGAGCACATTAAAAGGATTATGCTCCATGACCAAGTGGGATTTGTCCCTGGGATGCAAGGATAGTTCACACATGCAAATCAATAAATATGTCACATTAATAAAATGGAAGATAAAAATCACATAATCAGCTCAATAGATGCAGAAAAAGCATCTGACAAAAACCAACAGCCTTTCATGATAAAAGCCTCAATAAATTAGGTATAAATGAAACATACCTTAACATAATGAGGGTTGTCTACAACAAACCCACAGGTAACATTATACTCAATGGAGAAGACTGAAAGCTTTTCCTTTAAAATCAGGAACAGACAAGGATGCCTTCTCTTACCTCTCATTCAACGTCCTACTGGAAGCCCTGTAACTAGCACAATTAAACAAGACAAAGAAAAGGCATCCAAATCAGAAAGGAAGAAGTAAAATTATTATTGTTGTAGATAATATGATTTTGAATATGAAAAATTCCAAAAACTCAACTAAAAAACTATTGAAATTGACCAGTGATTTCAATAAAGTTGCAAGGTGTAAAATTAACATGTAGGAATCTATTGCATTTCTATATATGAATGATCAAACATCTCAAAAAAAAAAAATCAAACCATCCCATTCATAATAACATCAAAAAACAATAAAATACTTCAGAATGAATTTAACCGAGGAAATGAAAGTTCTATACTATGAAAACTATAACACTTTGTTGAAAGAAATTGAAGATACAGAAACAAAGACCTCTTATGTTCATGGATTAGGAGACTCATTATTGTTAAATAGTCCATACTACCCAAGGCCATCTATAGTTTCAATGCAATTACCATCAAAATACCAACAGCATTCTTCACAGAAATAGAAAAAACAATCCTGAAATTCACTTGTAGCCACAAAAGATCCAGAATTACCAAAGCAATCCTGAGTAAAAAGACAAAGCTCTTATTTCAAACTATATTACAAATCTATAGTAATAAAAATAGTATGGTACTGGTATAAAACATAGACTCACAGGCCAACAGAACAGAGAGCCCAGAATTAAACTTCAATATATATAGTCAACTAAAATTTGACAAGGGAGACAAGAACACCCAATGGGGAAAGGATGATCTCTTCGATATATGGTATTAGGAAAAAAGGATAGCCATAGGTTAAAGAATAAAATTGGACCCCTATCTTATACCAGCAGAAAAATTAGCTTGTAATGGATCAAAGACTTATGTCTAAGATCTAATACTATAAACTCCTAGAAGAAAATATAGGGAGGAAGCTCCTCAACATTGGTCTTGGGAATGATTATTATTTTTTTGAACTTAGTTGACACACAAATTGATAGTTTCAAGTGTACAACTTAATTGTTTGACAAAATTATACATTAAACTATGTTAATGACAAATGTAGCTGCCATCTATCCCATTACATCACTATTGCAATACTCTTGACTATATTCCTTATGCTCTGCTTTTCATTCCTGTGACCTACTCATTCCAAAACTGGACCTGTATATTCCTCTTCTGTTTTGACATTTGGCAATAATTTTTTGGATAGGATACCAAAAGCAGAAATAGAAGGAAAAAAAGTTCAATAAATGGGACTACATCAAACTTAAAGGCTCTGCACGGAATAATTAACAAAGTGAAAAGGCAATCTATAAAAGGGATGAACATTTTTGCAAACCATGGATCAGACAACAGGCTGATACACAAAATATATAAAGAACTCATACAACTGAATAATGAAAATGAAATAATCCAATTTAAAAAACGGGAAGAACTAAATTAATGTATTCCAAAGACATCTAACTGGCCAACTGGTACATGAAAACATGCTCAACATAACTATTACAATCAGCTAGCAGAATGGCTATCAAGAAGCAAAGAGAAGGACAACTGGGTGGCTCAGGTCATGATCTCAGGGTCCTGGGATTGAGCCTCACTTTGGGCTCCCTACTCAGCAAGGAGTTTCCCTTCCTCTGCCCCTCATCACTCACGCTCATGCTTGTGCATGTGTGAGGTCTCAAATATTTCTTTAAAAAGAAGATAAGATATAGCAAGCGCTGACAAGAATGTGGAGAAGAACTTTTGTACACTGTTGCTAGGAATACAAACTGGTTTAACCACTATGGAAAACAATATGGAAGCTCCTCAAAAATTAAAAATCAAACTATTGGATGACCCAGCAATTCCACTTCTGGGTATATAGCCAAGGAAATGAATCAAGATTTTTAAGAGGTATATGCACTCCCATGTTTACTGCAGCATTATTCACTATATACAAGATATGGAAATAACAAAAGTCCCTAAAAGATAAATGAAGAAGATCACACACACACACACACAATAGAAACTCTCAGCCATGAGAAAGGAGCATCCTACCACTGTGACAACATAGATAGACCTTGAACATATTATGCTGAGAGGGGTCAGAGAAAGAAGAGTATGACATCACTTATATGTAGAATCCTAAAAATCCAAAGTTGTTACCAGGAGATGGGGGTTGGAGAGACAGGACAAATGTTTTTAAGGGTATAAACTCACAATGAGTAGTATATATTCTCTAGAGAATGCATAGTATAGTGAATATCGACAACAATATTGAATCTAACAAACTTGCTAATAGACACTAGAACTTAATTATCTCGATCATCAAAAAAAGGATAATAATGTAATAAAAGGGCTAGTTATCCCTACAATAGCAATTATATAACATATAAATGTAATGAGTTAATGTTGTACACCTTAAATTTACAGGTTATATGTCACACGTTTCAATTTAAAAAATGAAAGGCAAATTATTATAGAAAAGAATATAATCTCATCAAAGACGTTTCTGAGAATCAGTCATTTAGAAGCACTGGAAGAAGAATTTAATTTACTTCATCCACCCCATTTAATAATTTCTATTTCAGTCCCTACTGTGTGTCTAAAATCATACAAAATAATAACAGATTATAAAAATTTAGAAAAAAATTTTCTATTTCTGAAACCAGTAATCCAGTTTGGGAATGTTTTCTAGATATATTATTTTTATCATTATTTGGGTTTATCTCCTCTCTCCTCAGGATTCTTAGTAATTTATTTATTTTTTAAAATTTTTTTTAGAAATTTTTTTTTTTAATTTTTATTTATTTATGATAGTCACACAGAGAGAGAGAGAGAGAGAGAGAGGGGCAGAGACACAGGCAGAGGAAGAAGCAGGTCCCATGCACTGGGAGCCCGATGTGGGATTCAATCCCGGGTCTCCAGGATCGTGCCCTGGGCCAAAAGCAGGTGCCAAACCGCTGAGCCACCCAGGAATCCCGGATTCTTAGTAATTTAAATGAAGAAAGCTGCTTTCCACAGGACTGTAGGTACATTTTGTTTGCAGGATTATTGCTAAGCAATAATCAAGTTTTCACCTTGCAGCTGACAAACATTAACTATAACACTAATCACAGTGGTTGATTAGAATAGCATACCTGTGGTGCCATATTGGCCTTGATCACCATTCAGTTTCTATCTGTGCTCCTTCTTCCAAATTCCTATACTTTTCTAAGTCATTTTTTACATTAAAAGAATGTATTCTATGGTCCTCCTTCCTTCTGCCATTTATTCATGTATGCTTTCATTCACAAATATTTATGAAGACCTTACTATATATAGGTCAAGTCTTTGTGAAAAATTTTCAAACACCAAGGAAAAAGATTGATCACTAAAGTAGACAGAAATCCTGTTTAAAAATTTTTAAGGTTTTTTATTGTTAAATAACATGAGTGTTTGGAATATTGACATTTCTCCCAATGTCAATGGGATTTTAAAGTTCTGTACCATGACTAAATATTACATATATAAAATAGCACAGCAATCTGGTCTACTTCATTCTCACTTCCCCAGGAGATGAATATAGACATCCTCAAAAACACTTATTGAGAGGACATTATGAGTGTTTAAGCTTAGGTTCAATTTTAGATGTATGGAGAGAGGGAGACAATTGAGAGGACAGACCAGGAGAAAGAAGCTATAGCTCCCCTCCTTTCAATTCCTTAGGATTACTTCACAATGCCTGTGTGGGTGACTTGGAGCCAGTCTATACAAGGGAGGTAGAGGGTAGATAACATAGGAGAGTGGACATTTAGAGCTGGACAGCTATAGAGAGATTGGAAGCAAAACTGCTTCTGAAAAGTTAATAGGATTTAGATGGTTAGTGTTAAACACAAAGCTAGATTTGAGACACAATTTTAAAAGGCTGTTTATTCATAGACTTTTGGCAAGGCAACCCATCTGCTCTTGCTTTATGTCAGCAGGGATTCAAAGGAGTTAGCGAGATTAAGTTTTATACAGAAAAAGTGGAAACAGAGACAGTCTCTGGTTGGCAAGCACTCTACTCTGGTGGGATTTGGGGTGGCGGGGGAAGTCATGGAATCTAATTGGGCTTCAGGGACATTAGGCAGTCCTTGGTTGGTCGTAAGGGGGTAAGCACACAGTTTAAGTCTAAAGCCAGAGGATTGGGATCCCTGGGTGGCGCAGCGGTTTGGCGCCTGCCTTTGGCCCAGGGCACGATCCTGGAGACCCGGGATCGAATCCCACGTCAGGCTCCTGGTGCATGGAGCCTGCTTCTCCCTCTGCCTGTGTCTCTGCCTCTCTCTCTATCTGAGACTATCATAAATAAATAAAAATTAAAAAAAAATAAAATAAAGCCAGAGGATTATTTCAGTGTTAGAGGGGTGGTATTTTCTATGACCAGCAATTTCCTGGAACAAGTGGGTCAATAAGAAGCTTACTTGGTAGTCAAGTGGTCATAATGGTCCTCATGGGGTTGCTGGCTGCCATAGCTGGACAGTCCATCGCTGGTAGAGAGGTGAAGGCCACCCCAGCATGGAAAACTACATGAATGAAGTCCTCAGGTGAGGATGAGCAGACAAAGGTCTTGCCATTCAAACAGTGAGAAGACCACCCCAGTGAAAGATCATGGAGAAATGAAACTTGTGCTTCCAGAAGATGAATTTTAAATGTTGAGAATTGGAATATGGATTTGATAGAAGAGAACTTGGGATATCATTTACAGGGCTTTGAAAACAGGTGTGAAGAAAGCACACGAATTTAAAGGTTTGGAGAGCACTTTGTTACTAGGAAGGGACCAAGTGGCTTATATGTGAATCATGACTAAGCACAGAGATGTTACTTTGAAAATAATTCTGGCCTCGGTGATACACCTGTTCTTTGTGAGAAAAACAATATTTAAAAACTGGAGGAAAACACTCTCCTACACAATTTCTGAATACCAGAGACCAAGAGAAAATTCTGCCCAATTTTATCAGTTGAAAATACAAAGCCAACTGTTATGACTGAAGAGTTTGTACAGGTTAAGAAAAATACTCAAGCACTACATGCTCACCCTAGGAGCCCGTTTTCCAGAAGTTTTGGGGGACTCTGGGTCAACTAGTTAGAAAGTAGCTAAGCAGGAGAGTCTTTAGAAAAGAAATTGCTTCTTTTATGCCTACAGATGTAGGGTTTATTCACTACGTGGGCTTAATTTTCTTAAGTTCACGAATAAGCAGAGACTTTTACCAGATATTTCAAATTTGTGTTCTATTCACCATGTAAAAGGCAAAAGCGATCAATATTACCATCAATACATTCCATTCCCCTCCAGCAGAAATTCAAACCACAACTCTCTCAGTAAAAACCAAAACCCTCCTTTTGCGTGAAATAACCCCTGTCTTCTCTGGTGGGCATCCTCCAAGTGCAGATACCTTTGAGCCCCCCAATAATAAAGAAGCTATCATTAGGGTGGCCCCAGAATCACATGAACCATGCCCTGTACTAAGGAAGAGTTGGAGGTGAGTTTCAAGCACTTACCTTCAGTCTCCCCCTCCCCCGACTGCAGACTCAGAGCTGGAGTGGAAATTCAGCCCACTTGGGAAAGCTGAGGTTTTCAGTTGCTACACTACTCACAAGGTCAGGATGGAGGCCAGGGGTGACTTGGGATGCTGGATGTTTCTTACTGAAGTTCATTGCTCTGTGATGGCGGCTCCTTTTCTCAAGAGCTTCCCCACTCCCCAGTCTTGTCTTTTCCTCTGCACTCAGCAGTCCTCAAGCAGCTTCCCTGCTCCCAAACCAGCCCTGAGGTAGGCATTTCCTCACTGCCCAGATCAAGAGAACTCCGCGCACACAGAGATGCATCCCCATTTGATTAAAATGGGGATGTTTTCTACCCTTAGAGGGTCCATGGAATCACTTGGGAACTTCTGCAAATTCTGAGAGGCCACAGTCTCCTGATTCTAATGATATAGGTCCAGGGTGGAGTCCGGACCTCACGGTTTGTAAAAGCTCCCCATGTGATGCTTATGACACCAGCTGAGGCTGGGAACCCTGATAACATCAGCGCCTAAGATGCTAATAGATGTTGTGGGGGTTGGGGTTGAGAAAGAGGACGGGTGTATTTGTAGAATTAAACTTGTTTCCCAAATAACTTCTAACCAGGAGAAACTTTGGGAGGATAGTTTTTGATCTTTCTCACCTAGAGGAATTAAGACGTGGGGAGAAGGAATACATGTTACAGTCAAACTGAATTCATTTTCCTCTCCTCTTGCTTGTGGAACAGGGCTTGTGAGGAGGTGGGGGGTGGGGAGGTAGATGGGGGAAGGGAGGCTAGGGGAGGGAAGTGTGGGGGAGGGGAGCCTGGATTTTGGGGGAACACCAAGGAGAATTTGAGGCCACACATGGATCTCTCCACCTCCTTACCCCTTGTCCTGGAGCAATGGGCTGCCATCAAATAGTGAAGAACACCTCCTGAGAGCCTTGGAAGAACCTTCAACCAATCCTTTTCTCCAGTTTAAATGGATACACTCCAACCCTCGGAAAAGCACCAGTTGGTGTAGATTCAGAAGTGGCTTCTCAGGGGGAGAACCTGATTCTCATAGGAAACCTTCCCTGCATCCCTCCCCCAGCATCCCTTCAATCTTATCTACTCTGCATCCTCCCCACCAGTGGGATCATCTCCCAACTTCCTGGGTTGAGAGTATCGATGTCTCTGAGTCCACTCCCTCTTCCGTGGGTAGGAGAACTTTGGGGTTTGGAGAAGGAAAGAAAAGATGTGGCTGGTCTGAAGGTCATGATCAAAAAAGAATTTTCCGTTTATGTAGTTTATCTCATGTGTTATTCCTTGATTGGCACCATCTGTTTCACCAGGAAACTTATGAGCAAAGCAGATTCTCAGACCTCAGTCTAGGTTTACAGAATCAGAAACTCCAGAGGTGGAGCAAAGCAATCTGAGTTTTAATAAACCCTCCAGGTGATTCCGGTACAAGCTAGTGTAAGAATCACAGGCTGTCTGAGTTTTCTCTGGGCTTCTCCTTTCTGACCTTGGGTTACTTAGAAAAGAAAAGAAAGAAAAAAGAAAAAAGGAAAGAAAAGAAAAGAAAAGAAAAAAGAAAAGAGAAAGAAAAGAAAAGAAAGAAAAGAAAAGAAAAGAAAAGAAAAGAAAAGAAAAGAAAAAAGAAACAAAGGGAAGAAAGGGGGAGGGAAAGGAAGGGAAGACCTGGGGGGAGAGAGGGAGAAAGGGAAAGGGATTTTGAGCTCACCTCATGGTTCTATTTCAAGCAATTTGCTTAGAGAGGTTGCTGAGTAAACCAAACACAGTGCTGCCTCCTTCTGGCAAAAACATTTTGTAGGAAATACAAAACCATACAATATGGAAATGTCTGGTTAAAGATTATTAGGCTAGTCACAAAATGAGTGAAAGATGTAGGTAAGTCCCTTACCTGACAGTCAGCTGAGTGGGTAACCCTGCATGCCCAGAAAGGCTCTTGAAATACAGACGTGTGTTAGAAAAGTGTTGGGACATATCAGGGGCTCTAAGTGCTTTTCAGGAGGGGCTGTGAGTAGCATCTTGCAAAAATGTTGTCTCACAGCAGGTTTGGGAGAACTGTTTTCTCAGTTTCTAATCTCTTCTCACTAACCTACTTTATGCATTAAAGGGGAAAGGTAATATGAGGCATAGTTTTCTATCCTCGGATCCCAATAGCAGCCGTAACACCAAGCTCACGGTAGAGGTATTTAATCTGTCATTTATCAGTCACACGGTTCTGTGTTACCCATTCCCTATGCATTTACAAAATCTCAGTTTGTGTGATTCGTCTGTGAGGTTGGTATCTCCATTGTACAGGTGAAAGAATGGAGATAAAGAGGTTAAAGAACTAGGCCAGGGTCAACAGCTGGTAAGCGGCAGAGTCTGGATTTGAACTCAGGAAAGCGGCTTCTAGAAACCGTGTTCTCTAAACTGCTCACTAGTGGATGGGCTGTCATTCTGCTTGATTCTCCAGCAGTCAGGGGTCAAAGGACCTTAGAAACCCTTAAAGAAGTTGGGCTTCCAAGAGCCCCAGTGGGAGGGAACGAAGCACCTCGTCCAGGTCATTGAAGCAAGGCCAGTTCCTTGAGTTGCCCTGTGCACCCACTGCCCGCCGATGCTCGTCCATTTCTGCTACGGCCCTCAGTCCTTGGCCGAACCTCCTGTACCCGATCTGAGCGTAGGCACCGTGCTTCACCCTTGGGATTCCAGAAGCCAGTAGAGAGAGTGACCCAGGAGCCCTCTCCCAACAAACGAGGGTTCCCTAGCCGTGTCTGTGCTGCTCGGCACTGTAGCAGGCCTCTACATCATCCCTAAGGAAAAAATGTAACATCACAGGATGGAAGATATTACTGCCTTGATGTTTTTAGAGCCCCTGACATTTTCTCAAGGTTTAAAAAAAAAAAAAAAATCACTGTCTCAGATAGTAGGAGAATGAAAGGATCCATGTTGAGGACAGGAAACCAGAGATCTGAAGGCTTGAAGGTCATGAAAGAATACTGGCCAGGTGTGCTAGTGGTTACTACTAAATATAGGACTACTCCCAGTACCACCATTTCTTCAAGTTTGACAGGCCTGATAGTGAGATCTCTTTGAAGCAGAGCTCAAGTGGAAGGAGACTTCCAGGCAGAGGGACACAGGATTCTGATACTAGTGGATCCACAATCGGGAACAATCCCCGACCTCACACCTGACTAGTGGACTCCGGATACCGTGTACGTGAGGGCCACTTTCTCAGGGTGTCTTTGCGTCCAGCCCGGAGATGATGCGGTGTCCCCTGGGCAGGCCTTGATCTTCTGGGGCAGAAGCCTTAGTCCTGTCTTCATGACAAGGGCACAGTGTCGAGAGTTTGCGCTCCAGCCACACAGCAGTAGGGGAAATGAGATTCCTTCCCATCTCCCCAACTCTCATCTAGTGGCGGTGTCTGCTCTTTTAACCTCGCCTATCTCTGAATTCTTGACCTCTGACTAACCTCTGGAGTATTTTATTGCTTTCCTCTCATGCCTGTGTTGCATCCAGGTGTGTGTGTGAGTTTTCCCTCTTCCACCACTTTCTGGTTGAGAATGACAGGTATCAGCTTGTAGGGCACAACTTGTCCCTGCTGTGACTCAGCAGAAACTTCATAGCTTTTGGAAGACCCTCTGATCACTAGGAGGCTGCTCCTTGCTGGTCTTATCTTCCAATAGAAGGTTCTATAGGCTTTCCTATGGTGCAGCTTACAGTACAGTATTCACGACTACGTCAGAACAGCAGACAGGTAGGTAGCTCTGACTCCTTCAAGGCGTATAGCTGAGCACTGGTGTAAAGTGAAATGCTACACTACAAATTATACCCTAAAAATAATGATTTTTGAACCAGATAGAGATAGTTTTTTATTGCCTTAATTTCAGAGCTTTTAATAACTTCATTTCTGTTTTTCTATCCTTTCTTTCCACACAAGACATAAGACAAAGGAGAAATGCTTTAAAATTTTACTTTAAAAGTGTATCATGTTTAATATTACAACCATATGACTTTTCCTATTTTTTATTAAATATAGAAAATAAATATTTGATTCACCTGAATAACTTCCTAGTTTACAAAGCTTGTTTATATTGCTGAATAGATATAAGCTCATTCCAAATATACAGCCAGACATCTTAGAATCTGAGGTATATTGACTTTGGGCAACAGAGAAGCCAATTTTTTAATTCTCTTTGGAAGCACTGAATTGAAACACTTCAGTCTTCTCTAGAACTATTTTCCATTTCATGTTTCAGCAAAGATTTAATTGCTCTTGGGGGAATTTCTAATTCTAAAAATGGTGGCAATTTGTATTCCAAGGAAATAGAATTATCTTGCTCAGAAAAGGGAAGAAACATAGAATTGCCTTTATATTACAATCATGTATTGGCAGCACATGTGAACAATGTAGACATAAAATTATGATGGAAAAAAACTGGTGACAAAGAAGCAGTGGGCATAGATAATGGTCCTCTGTCTAGTGAAGTGAATTCTATTTATGTGTTTATTTTTTTAGGCATATTAAATGTATTAAGCAGCAATTTGGACTTCACCTTTTTGGTTGTCTTTTTCAGCATATATATTTGCTTACATTGTTGAATACTATATATTATATGCTTTGAATACTATATATATTTTTATTTGGACACTATATATTTTTTTTTTTAATTTATTTTTTTATTGGTGTTCAATTTACTAACATACAGAATAACACCCAGTGCCCGTCACCCATTCACTCCCACCCCCCGCCCTCCTCCCCTTCTACCACCCCTAGTTCGTTTCCCAGAGTTAGCAGTCTTTATGTTCTGTCTCCCTTTCTGATATTTCCCACACATTTCTTCTCCCTTCGCTTATTTTCCCTTTCACTATTATTTATATTCCCCAAATGAATGAGAACATATAATGTTTGTCCTTCTCTGACTGACTTACTTCACTCAGCATAATACCCTCCAGTTCCATCCACGTTGAAGCACATGGTGGGTATTTGTCATTTCTAATAGCTGAGTAATATTCCATTGTATACATAAACCACATCTTCTTTATCCATTCATCTTTCGTTGGACACCGAGGCTCCTTCCACAGTTTGGCTATCGTGGCCATTGCTGCTAGAAACATCGGGGTGCAGGTGTCCCAGCGTTTCATTGCATTTGTATCTTTGGGGTAAATCCCCAACAGTGCAATTGCTGGGTCGTAGGGCAGGTATATTTTTAACTGTTTGAGGAACCTCCACACAGTTTTCCAGAGTGGCTGCACCAGGTCACATTCCCACCAACAGTGTATGAGGGTTCCCTTTTCTCCGCATCCTCTCCAACATTTGTTGTTTCCTGCCTTGTTAATTTTCCCCATTCTCACTGGTGTGAGGTGGTATCTCATTGTAGTTTTCATTTGTATTTCCCTGATGGCAAGTGATGCAGAGCATTTTCTCATATGCATGTTGGCCATGTCTATGTCTTCCTCTGTGAGATTTCTGTTCATGTCTTTTGCCCATTTCATGATTGGATTGTTTGTTTCTTTGGTGTTGAGTTTAATAAGTTCTTTATAGATCTTGGAAACTAGCCCTTTATCTGATATGTCATTTGCAAATATATTCTCCCATTCTGTAGGTTGTCTTTGAGTTTTGTTGACTGTATCCTTTGCTGTGCAAAAGCTTCTTATCTTGATGAAGTCCCAATAGTTCATTTTTGCTTTTGTTTCTTTTGCCTTCGTGGATGTATCTTGCAAGAAGTTACTATGGCCGAGTTCAAAAAGGGTGTTGCCTGTGTTCTTCTCTAGGATTTTGATGGAATCTTGTCTCACATTTAGATCTTTCATCCATTTTGAGTTTATCTTTGTGTATGGTGCAAGAGAGTGGTCTAGTTTCATTCTTCTGCATGTGGATGTCCAATTTTCCCAGCACCATTTATTGAAGAGACTGTCTTTCTTCCAATGGATAGTCTTTCCTCCTTTATCGAATATTAGTTGCCCATAAAGCTCAGGGTCCACTTCTGGATTCTCTATTCTGTTCCACTGATCTATGTGTCTGTTTTTGTGCCAGTACCACACTGTCTTGATGACCACAGCTTTGTAGTACAACCTGAAATCTGGCATTGTGATGCCCCCAGATATGGTTTTCTTTTTTAAAATTCCCCTGGCTATTCGGGGTCTTTTCTGATTCCACACAAATCTTAAAATAATTTGTTCTAACTCTCTGAAGAAAGTCCATGGTATTTTGATAGGGATTGCATTAAACGTGTATATTGCCCTGGGTAACATTGACATTTTCACAATATTAATTCTGCCAATCCATGAGCATGGAATATTTTTCCATCTCTTTGTGTCTTCCTCAATTTCTTTCAGAAGTGTTCTATAGTTTTGAGGGTATAGATCCTTTACATCTTTGGTGAGGTTTATTCCTAGGTATCTTATGCTTTTGGGTGCAATTGTAAATGGGATTGACTCCTTAATTTCTCTTTCTTCAGTCTCATTGTTAGTGTATAGAAATGCCACTGACTTCTGGGCATTGATTTTGTATCCTGCCACGCTACCGAATTGCTGTATGAGTTCTAGCAATCTTGGGGTGGAGACTTTTGGGTTTTCTATGTAGAGTATCATGTCATCGGCGAAGAGGGAGAGTTTGACTTCTTCTTTGCCAATTTGAATGCCTTTAATGTCTTTTTGTTCTCTGATTGCTGAGGCTAGGACTTCCAGTACTATGTTGAATAGCAGTGGTGAGAGTGGACATCCCTGTCTTGTTCCTGATCTTAGAGGAAAGGCTCCCAGTGCTTCCCCATTGAGAATGATATTTGCTGTGGGCTTTTCGTAGATGGCTTTTAAGATGTCGAGGAATGTTCCCTCTATCCCTACACTCTGAAGAGTTTTGATCAGGAATGGATGCTGTATTTTGTCAAATGCTTTCTCTGCATCCAATGAGAGGATCATATGGTTCTTGGTTTTTCTCTTGCTGATATGATGAATCACATTGATTGTTTTACGGGTGTTGAACCAGCCTTGTGGACACTATATATTTTTAAATGAAAGTTAATCATGCTTAATTTTATACTTATTCTAGAATTTTATAACTCTTGACATTAATAAAGTTTTCATGACTTGCCAAAAAACAGAGAATTAATGTCATGATATATTTTAAAATAAAACTAAAAACCTCTGCACAGCAAAGGAAACCATAAGCAAGATGAAAAGACAACCTACTAAATGGGAGAAAATATTTGGAAATCATTTACTCAATAGGGCTTAATATCCAAAATGTATAAAGAACTCATATAACTCAATGGCAAAAAAAAAAAAAAAAAAAAACCCATTTTAAAAGTGGGCAGAAAATCTAAATAGATGTTTTCCCAAAGGAGACATACAGATGGCCAACAGCTACATGAAAAGGTGCTTGACATCACTCGTCATCATCAAAACCATAATGAGATATCACCTCACACCTGTTAGAATGGCTATCCTCAAAAAGACAAGTGATTTCAATTGTTGTGAAGATGTGGGGAGAAGGGAACCCTCATGCACTGATGATGAGAATGTAAATTGGGGATCCCTGGGTGGCGCAGTGGTTTAGCGCCTGCCTTTGGCCCAGGGCGCGATCCTGGAGACCCGGGATCGAATCCCACGTCGGGCTCCCGGTGCATGGAGCCTGCTTCTCCCTCTGCCTGTGTCTCTGGCGCTCTCTCTCTCTCTCTCTCTCTCTCTCTCTGTCTCTCAGTCTTTCATGAATAAATAAATAAATAAAATCTTAAAAAAAAAAAAGAGAGAATGTAAATTGGTGCAGCCACTGTGGAAAATAGTTATGGAAGTTCCTCAAAAATTAAAAATAGAGGGATGCCTGGGTGGCCCAGTGGTTGAGCGTCTGCCTTCGGCTCAGGGCATGATCCTGGAACTCTGGGATTGAGTCCCGAGTTGGAGACTCTGATCACTAGGAGGCTGCTCCTTGCTGGTCTTACCTTCTGATAGAAGGTTCTATAGGCTTTCTTATACTATATATAGGAAATTAATCCCAGAGTTTGGCTCCCTGTGGGGAGCCTATTTCTCCCTCTGCCTATGACTCTGGCTTCTGTCTGTGTCTCTCATGAATAAATAAATCTTTTTTTAAAATTAAAAATAGAACTATTTGATTCAGCAGTTTCATTCCTGGGTATTCAACCAAAAGAAATGACAACACTAACTCAAAAAGGTATCTGTACCCCCATGATTACTACAGCTCTATTCACAATAACTAAGACATGGAAACAACCTAAGTGCCCATTGATGGAAGAATGGATAATGAAAATGAGGTATATATTCAATGAAATATTAATCAGACTTAAAAAGGAAGGAAACATTGCCATCTGTGACAACCTGGATAGACCTTGAGGACATTAGACCAGTGAAATAAGTCAGACAGAGAAAGACAAATATGATATGATCTCCCTTGTGTGTGGAACCAAGAAGGAAAGAAAAGAAAGAAGAAAGGAGGGAGAGAGGGAGGAAGGAAAAAAAAGAAAGGAAAGAAAGAAAATAAAATAAAGAAAAAGAACGAAAGAAAGAAGAAAGAGAAGAAAAAAAAAAAAAAAAAAAGAAAGAAGAAAGAAAGAGAAAGAAAGAAGAAAGAAAGAAAGAAAAGAAAGAAAGAAAGAAAGAAAGAAAGAAAGAAAGAAAGAAAGAAAGAAAGAAAAGGGGAAAAGAACTAGCTCACAAAGAATGGATTGATGATTGCCAGAGGCCAGTGTGTGGGGAGTGAGTGAAATGGGTGAAGAGGGTCAAGAGATACAAAGCTCCAGTTATAAAATAAATAAATCATGGGGATGTATTCTCAGCTAAATGACTATAGTTAATAATACTGTATTGCATGTTTGAAAGTTGCTCTTAAAGAGAATAGATCTTTAAAGTTTTCATTACATGAAAAAAATATATATGTATAGTGACTGATGTTAACCACACTTACTGTGGTGATCATTTTGCACTATCTACAAATACTGAATCATAAAAAAAGCAGCTCTTACTTATTTGATCACCATTAGCATCATGAAGACAGTTGTTCAGTCTGGTAAATCCAGGGGAATTTCTGCCACCATGAAAGAAAAATGATGTTAGCTACATTATAGTTGTCTCATGATATTTGGTCCTACCAAACCATCTTCAGATAAGTTGATTCAAACATTACAAAAATATTGGTGGGAACAATTTGAAGAACTTCAATAGGTCATTCAATTTTATTAGAAATTAATTTTTAAAAGGTAATTATTATAACCCAATATTAAATGTAATGTCTGAGCAATGCTCAAAACTCTTACCTCTAGAACCATTTAAAGATTTACTAAAGAAAAAAAAAATAAAGATTTACTAAAGAATTACCTTCATTTTACCTAAACATTTAATGTATTTTAGGATTTTTTCCATAGTTGCTTATTGGGCTAAAGCTTTCCCTAACTTCTTCCTCTTTAGACCTAAACTATTCTACCAGAGAATTTAGAGTTTCTCTAAACTCCTATTTCATTGACCTCAAATTGTGAAATACAGTCATATAAGTGCAACATTTTCTGTATTGAAATTTCAGATCTACTTTGAAAATTCTGCCTTATGGTATTAAGCTTACTGTTTTTCCAGCTACCACAAGATGATAAAAAAAAAAAAAATCACATACTTCTCAATACATAAGCCAAAGAAATGCACTGATGTAATTTTTTACATTTAGTTTTTTCCCACATGTTAATATTCCTGGATTCAAAAAAATAAAGAGCATTTAGTATTTTTAAAGAAAGACTAGGGAGGGGCACAGTTGCTTGGGTGACCAGCTCATGGTTTCAGGTCATGATCTCTTGGATTGTGAGATCAGGCCAGTATCATGCCAGACTCAGTGGGGAGTCAGCTTGCAATTGTCTCCCTCTGCCCCTTTTCCTGTGCACTATCTCTGTGCACACACACACACTTTCTCTCTCAAATAAATAAATAAATAAATAAATAAATAAATAATAAATAAATCTTAAAAAAAAAAAGACTAAATGTTCTGATAATTTAGATGTCCCAAATCCTAATGAGGTCTCTCAATTTTAGAAGAAATTCTTTTCATGGAACATTCTCCTATTTTTAGAGCTAGAACTTGGACAGTTACCATTTTTAATTCAAACTTCTAAGTGGGAACTTTTGAGTTTTGCTTCAGCAAACTACATAATTTTAAGGAAACCCCACTCAAATAATTCTATCAATGCTTCACATGGTTTTTTTCTGCAGTACTCTATACAAAGAAGCCTTCATCTGAGCATTCCTCAAGCTGTAGATGAGAGGGTTCAGCATTGGGTTAAAGAGACTGTGAAATAGGGACAGTATTTTCTCTAGCTCTTCTCGTTGATTGGAGTCGGGGACCATATAAACCAACATGGCTATGCCAAAGAAGAGTCCAACCACACAGAGGTGGGAAGAGCAGGTGGAGAAGGCCTTTCTGCGGCCCTGCTTTGACTGGATCTTTAGGATGGCCCAGAGGATGCACATGTAGGAAACTAGCATTAAGCAGAGAGGCACAACTAAGACAAACATACAGGCAGCAAAGATGACCATTTGGTTGAGCCTAGTGTCAGCACAGGCCAGCTTGAGGACAGATAGGATTTCACAGAAAAGGTGGTTTACTTTCCTGGGTCCACAGAAGGGCAACCGTAGAAGGAGAATTGCATGTACCAGAGACAGAAAAAATCCACATGACCAGGAAGTGACAGCCAGAACCGTGCACAGTCTCCAGCTCATGATGACAGTGTACTGGAGGGGGTGGCAGATGGCCACGTACCTGTCATAGGACATCACCACCAAAACCAGGCACTCTGTAGCAGCAAAACCCAGGTACAGAAATGTCTGCATTACGCAGGGAACAAAAGAGATGGTTCTCTTCTGATTCACTAAGTTTACCAACATCTTGGGGACATTGTTGGAGGCATAGGACATGTCGATGACAGCCAGGTGTGAGAGGAAGAAGTACATGGGGGTGTGCAGTCTCAGGTCCAGACGGATGAGTCCCAAGATCACGCCATTTGCCAGCAGACTGAAGATATACAAGAGGGAAAAGATCCAGAAGAGGAGCACTTCCATCTCTGCACTGAGCTGGAACCCCACCAAGACAAATTCTGTGACCCATGACTGGTTGCTTCCC
The DNA here is from genome assembly GCF_003254725.2 of Canis lupus dingo. Classification (NCBI taxonomy): domain Eukaryota; kingdom Metazoa; phylum Chordata; class Mammalia; order Carnivora; family Canidae; genus Canis; species Canis lupus. The sequence goes on from NC_064258.1 coordinate 5,699,411, forward strand.
ATTTCCTAATGACAGATTTTCAAGGACTGAAATGTGACAAAAGGTCAGAGCTGGGCAATCGACAAAAATTGGAGTTACTTATCTCAACATAGGCTTGCAGAAGGGTTGTATCCTTGTCCCTATTTGCCAACTCCCTTATTCCCTCAAACTGCTAACCTTCTTGATTTGAACTTATAATATGAAAGTGTAAACTCACAGAAAAGGGTCAAGAGTTATGCAAAGAACTCCCACCTACCTTCACACAGATTCAACAGGTTTTCATACTTCTTTCATGTTTGCCTTATTCTCTTTTTCTCTACGTGTATGTACTTTTTCAGAGTGTAGGATGAATTCAGTAACTTTCTAAATACTGAGAGTTATTGTAAAAACCCTAAAGGGGTTAGCGGGTTATACATTCTTGATCAAGTGCATACTGGGCTGAAAAATGCATATGGGTCACTCGAAAATATGATTGTGGTTACAAACTCTGCACATCATCACCCTCATTCTGTAATCCTGATGAGGTGTTGTTGTGGGGTCATAGTCCTCCTCATTTGAACCATTTTATTGTAGTTTGCCATTAGGTACTACAAAGAGAAAGAATGCAGTCTACTTGAACTTCTCTAGGCCCCACTGAGAGGCTAATTAGAAAACCGCCTGTAGGGGTGCCTGGGTGGCTCAGTGGTTGCCCTCTGCTTGGGGTGTGATCCCAGGACCTGGGATCAAGTCCCACATCAGGCTCCTTGCAGGGAACCTGCTTCTCCCTGTGCCTGTCTCTGCTTCTTTCTCCGTGTGTCACTCATGAAGAAATAAATAAATTCTTTCTAAAAAAGAAAAAGAAGAAAAAGAAAAGAAGAAGAAGAAGAAGAAGAAGAAGAAGAAGAAGAAGGAAGAAGAAGAAGAAGAAGAAGAAGAAGAAGAAGAAGAAGAAGAAGAAGAAAGAAAGATGAAAGAAGAAAGAAAAAGAAAGAAAGAAAGAAAGAAAGAAAGAAAGAAAGAAAGAAAGAAAGAAAGAAAGAAAGAAAGAAAACAGCCTGTACAAAGAAAGGGTCTTTTCTACTCCTTTGAATCAGAGTAGATTCATATGAAGGGGCTCTTTTAGGCGCCTATGAAAAGTATGAGCTTGGTCAATATTAACAGTAAAGAGGTATATCCTCACTAGGAAGATCTGGATAATCCTCAAGATAAAAATCAAAGATAAAAAAGGGGAGTTATACCAAATGTCACGTATTTGAACTGAGATTCTCTTTCACCAAATAGGAAGTCTTGTGGGCATGTACTATGTCCTGAACAGCTTTATATCTTGAAATAAAAGGTAAAGTTCTAGATGAAACAAGTACTCAAGACATGTATGTTAGATGGATGATTGTCATTTTAGTTCAAAAATGGATGTACTAACTATCTTGTATTTGGAAGTTTCATTTGACAAATCAATGGATTCTACTTCCTTGGAGAAATTCACAGTTAGAATATGAGGAAAATTGAAGAGAGACAAAATCATAGAGTCTTTCATCTCCATGAGTGTGATTGCATTTGGGAAGGTTCTATGTCAATGTGCATTAAGTTTGCAACATGAATTTTTGCTACAAATAAAGACATGCCTACATTATGTGAAGCGGGAGGGGAGACTGCAACATCAGTATTGTCAAATTCTTCGGAGGCACAGTGGGATACAATAGACAATGTCTGAATCACACTTGATCTGTGAACATAAAGGATAAATATACTGTTCAAAGCACTGAATGCATCACTAGTCAGTGAGAACATCTGTTTTTTTTTAGAACATCTGTTTAATAACTTTCTAGCCTAGTGATTTCTGTATCTGATTTAGTGTATCTTTTCATTTTCATTATCATTATTATATTGCTCATAAACAATGAATAAAAATAAAATTAAAGATAGGTTAAAACTCTTAAGCAGATACAATGCTGTCATCGAGAAGAAAATGTCATGGTAGTCATACCTAAAATTTCACCTCCCCAGTGGAAGTAAAGAAACAATAGCAGTGTAAATAAGGAAACCTTTGCTTCGTCAGTGGGAGCAGCTTTTCTGGGTTGCTAGCTTTTCCTGGACCCTAGAAAGTTTTCTTGATCCAGGGAATGATCTCTATTTTTCCCACCCTCATCAGGAACACTGGCACTCCTTCTATCTGATTTTGTGATAGGCAGGACATATATATAAGATACGGTGATTTTTAAGCCTGATAATGATCACAATAGGGTGATAACCTGGGATGGTTCCAAAAAGAATAACTATATGGCAAGCTTACACATTATAGTGTTTCAGCAAAGACTTACTGTAACTCTTACTGTAAAGAATTTTCTTTTCTATTGACACAGGTAACTCTAGACATCAAGATCTTCATTTAGGCTAGGGGATATATAAAGTCCTTTTCTTAATTTGACCATTTAAGAACCTTTTGCAGAGACAATGACTGCATGCTTCTAAAGCTTCTCATTGTCTGAGCCCCCTCACACTGAGACAGTGGTGCTAGCTCTGCCCTCCATCCATCAGTTACATTAGGAGGAAATGCTGAGGGAGATGCTGGAGGAGTTCAAGGATGCCTGCCCACCACACATGGGCAGATGGTCTCTAAGGTAGGGGAGGCAGACATCTACCTATAGTGCACAGTGTGGGTCAGGAGGGAAGATCACCCAGGAATGTCATTCTTGTCCACATAGCCCGTCCTTTATCACTGAAAATCACCTCCCAGCATAAACTGATAATGTCCTCTGCATTAGGACAGGTTCGCACTGGGTTTTCTCACAAGAAGTAATTCTGACCTACAGTCAACCCCACAGAGTTGAGAAATGTACCTCTAGAATGGGTATAATGTCCTGTTCCCTGAGTAGCTTTCAGAAGATTAAATCCCAGATACAGAAAGAGTCACTCAGTGGACTTGCCGAAGACTCTTCAAAGAACCCCAGGAGCACAGCTTTTATTTTAGAGTCAGATGAATTAAAAAACATTCTTGAGTTTCTACTGAGAATTCCAATTCCCAGAATGATCACAAGCTATTACAGCTATTTGTCTTCTTCCTAAGAATCGGGAGGGAAATCCCTAAATTTCATCTCTGGGGGAGAGCTCAGGTTGTATCTGAGGGTCCTTGGAGGAAAATTCTGGGGAACAAACAGGGCAGATATTGGCATCACACTGTTCCTGCACAAACTTCCAACTGTCTCAAGGGTTATAAATGGGAGACAAATGTCACAAATTACTAGACCCAAACTCTCTAATTGATTACAGTTGATGAAATCGGGCCTCTCTGCAGTCCCCATCAAAGCATCTGAAGGGCTGGGACTTTTAGATGCTTGAGAGGTGGATTCCCATGGAATCCTGTTGTGACAACCTTGAGTGAGAATGCATCCCCTGAGCCAGGACGTATCTCTACCTGCAGTAAGGGTGGGTAAATACAAACGACAAAGGCTTCTAACATTGACAGGCAACCATTATTGAGCCCCTCTCTCGTTTCAGAAAATATGCCAAATGCTCTATGTGGACTACCTGGTTTAATCTGATCAACATTACCATTTTATCAATGTGGAGATTGAGGCTGAATATACTAAGTTCCTGATTCTTAAGTGTGGTCCCGGGACTGGGGGGCATCTCTGAGAATCTCTCAAAGGGACCATTGGGTCAAAACTATTTTCATCATTATATTTAGACTTTTTGCCTTTTTCATTCTCCCTCATGAGTGCACCATGCAGTTTTCCAGAGGCAACATGACATGTGATCTTGCATCAGCGAGAGTGCAGTAGAAATACAAAATTCAGCTCTTCTTGCTTGAGCCAGCATTTAAGATTATTCAAAATGTAAACCAGGGGCTCCCGACTGGGTCAGTTGGTTGAATGTCTGAATCTTGAATTTGGCTCAGGTCATAATGTCAGGGTGGTGAGATCCAGCCCTGTGTCAGGCTTCCCCTCAGTGTCAAGTCTGCTTAGGATTCTCTAACTCCCTCTCCCTCTGTCCTTCCTCTGCTCTGGTGTTCTTCTCTCTCTCTCTAAAATAAAAAATATATATATTTCTTAAAATTGTAAAACATAGCTTCACTCTTTTCTTCACTCTTTTTGCTTTATTGATAGTTACTTTTCATGAAAATACATTATATTAATATATAAGAAATAATTCCAAATGAATTAAAATATTTAGTGAAGTCTCACTTTTGATTTCTATTATGATACATATCAACAAATACAGCCACATAAATATATTTTCTTTGGGAACTCAGTAATTTTTAAGAGTTCAAAGAAGTCCCAAGACCAGAAAAGTAGAGTACCATTGCACTAACTGGTAGATTACCAACCTAACAAGGGCCAGAGCTGGAAACAAATGGATTTTATCTGACACTAAAAGTTTTATAGTTTTCTCCTGTTGGTGTCACAAGTAAAAGCAATGTAACAGCTTAAAACAATGCTATAACTGGTATCTATATACAATGGAATGTTACTTAGGCATAAAAAAGAATGAAATCTTTCCATTTGCAGCAACATGGATGGACCTAGAGGGCATCATGCTAAGTGAAATAAGTCAGACAGTAAAAGACAAGCATCATATGATTTCACTCATATGTGGAGTCAAAGTAACAAAACAAATTAAGAAAGGTAAAAAAGGACAAACAAACAAACAAAAAAAAACACAGACTCTTAACTCTAGAGAACAAACTGGTTGTTACCAGAGGGTTGGCTTGTGACAGGATGGGGGAAAGCATGAATGGGATTAAGAGTACATTTATGATGAGCACTGAATAATGTATGGAATTGTTGAATCAGCATATTGTACACCTGACACTAACATAACACTGTATGTTAATTATATTGAAACTTTTTAAGAATTAAAAAAATAGAGATGCCTGGGTGGCTCGGTGGTTGAGCGCATCTGCCTTTGGCTCAGGGCATGATCCCTGAGTCCCCGGATCAAGTCCCACATTGGGTTCCCTGCATGGAGCCTGCTTCTCCCTCTGCCTATGTCTCTGCCTCTTTGTGTGTCTCACATGAATAAATAAGTTAAATCTTAAAAAAGATTTTTAAAAAATATATGTGTGTGTATATATACAATGTAAAAAAAACCCACAACTGTACAAATAAGAATGAAAAACAAAAAACGAGCCACATCTGTTCTCTCCTAGTTTCCATGGGTCAGAGTCCTGCAATAGGACAGCTGGATTCTCTACACCTGTCTCACAGGCTGACCCCAAGGACACGGCTGAGTCTACAGTTCTCACCTCTACATGATGCCCTCCATCCTCACATTCAGATCTCCTGACCTCCTCCCCTGCTGCTAGATGAGGAAACTCCCTAGTTTTAGAAAGCTCACCTGACTAGGCTAGGCCCACCAACATAACCTCCATGGTTTACCATGAGTTGATTTGCAAAACATCTTCACAGCAGAGCCCATATTAGCACCTGATTTAAAAGAGGGGGCAGGTACCTCAGGGGACCATCTGAGAATCCTGACACCTGCAGTCTTTTCTCTTAACCAAGTAGCAGTGCTTGGATCCTGCCTTTTTACTCAGACAGATGCTATCCTGTCACTGCTCTTCATCATCAGCCACACGTCCTCCAGGACTCCCACCCCAAATTTTCAAAAATCATTCTGAATCCCAACTCAGAGGGACACAATTTCCATTTCTGTGTCTCACTCTAAGTGATAGGATCAGAATATTTTAAAGTTCCTTTTAATTCCCAAGTTACACAGATTTAACTGAGTTAACCCTTTTTTGCGCAGTCCACACACCTGGCCCTTGGCCAAGGTGCTCTTATAGCAAAATGATCATATTTTTCTAGGCATCTACATTTAGAAACACACATATGAAGCAGGTGCAGCAATGTTTTACTTAATATGATAGATATAGCAATAATGTGACGATGGCCCATATTTGGAGGAGCCCATGGGGACTCAGGATAGACTCAAAGAAACAGCGATATCCCATAAAGCCATCACATACATTTTCACATTTTTGTGCTAATTTGATTACTTGCTCCCCTTGGAGCTATGTTGTTTGTACCTTGAAATGACCTTGAGCAGAGCTATTTCACATAGAAATGAGCTGATGTTTAGCCAAATGAAGTGCTTCCCCAGACCAGCCATTCTCCATTGGTATTCCAACTTGAGAAGACTTTAGCTTGATTTCCCAGTACATTAGGTCATTAGCATCAGCACTGACATATCATTTATTTGCATCAGATAGTTAAATTTTATCAATAATGCCAATGGTACGTCACAGCACAGTATGGTCATTGTACAATTCAGTTTCATTAGAGAACAAATCAGTAAGAATTACAGATGTATTTGCCGTGATCCTCCAACAGATTTGGCCCCTGTCCATATACCAGATTATTATTATGACAGATGTCATTACAATTATCCATGATTCACTAATTTCTGAGTTCCAACCAATTGAAGACCAAACGAGTTATCCTACCTCAACTTAAAGGCTTGTACTGAAACTAGTGTTTACTGTGTGTCATTATGTAACGATGAGGACTTGGTGTTACACAGAGCAGTTCCTTTTCCTCCCAGCTGACAACATTCATACATCTTAAAAACTCATGGGCTTTGTTGCTCCCTGAAGAGTTTCTCAACAGAGCCTGGAGCCTCCATTGTCACCCTACCTGAGTGCCTGCTGGTACCTCATGAACATTTTTCCCTTCTCAGCAGCTGACAGAGAAGCCCCATTTCTGTTTTCATCTTTGGTAATTACAATTTAGTGACAAAAGGATTGAATTTTGTTTACTTTGTTGTCATAGAAGCAAGCGGTATATTTTAGAAATTTGTTCTGAGATCTGAAGAGATTATCTCTTTAAAAAAAAACATTTCCAAGCAAAAGTTATTTATTTTCATTTTGTTTTGCTCTTAGAGAACAGAGATTCAACATTTCCTGACTTGAAATTTACAATCGTAAACTTTTCTTTTGAAAATTGGTTTCTTCTAATCCATTTTAGTACTGGGGATTGGGAGACCTGAGAAGAAATCCATCACAGTCGTATGAGGGTCAGAATTGGGCAGGTGATTTTTGAGAAAGAAGGGGCCAACTGTAGCACATACTATTATACAGTACTCTATAGCTCAAGGTGGAAGAGAAGCCAGATCGATTTAAAGGAGATGACAGGAAGTAAGGTAAGCCAAGCTCTGTAGATCACAGAAATTCTCAGCTTTAGAATTCTCCTGTATCATCAGTCTACTTGATGCTCTCTCTTTACATGGCAAAGATGTGCTCATTACAGGAACTTCAGCTTGTTCTCACACAACACTTTATTGGGTGTCTTCTGTGGAAATGCTCATGAAGACAATGATATAAACCTTCCCTTCTCCCATCTTCAGCCTCCCGACCAACCTGGTGTCATTCCTATGTGGCGCTGGCCTCCTTCCAGGACCTGTGAGGACAACAAACTTTGTGTTTCCCTGCCTGTGTCTCCTTTTGTGGTCATTCCTGACTCACCATTGCATTTAAAAACATACAACTCACTTGGTCTGTGACTTGCATTTCTTGTTTCTTCATAGTAACTTTCATTATCAGAAGGATTTAATTTGAAAAAGCCTAATCTTTATCAAGTCTTCCAATTATGTGTCTTGTGTTTTTTCCAGAGAACGAAGAATCTTTGCATACCCACAGGCATGAAGGTATTCATCTTTTTTATTTGCTAAAGTCTCTATGGTTTCAGTTTGAATGCTTAGGTCTAAAATAGTCTATTTTAACGTGGCATCTATTATACTGTAAGGTGAAAAATGCCACCTATCATATTTCATGGGGAGCAAAGTATCCCCAACCATGTTGATTTTCCCCATCCCTCATATATGCCTATGCCTGTATAAGGCTCTCCTCAGGGCACCCTTCACCTCTGTGTTCCTCAGACTGTAGATCAGTGGGTTCAGCATAGGGTTGAAAAGGCTATAAAACAGGGAAAGGATCTTCTGCTGCTCCTCTGGGTGGTTGGATTTGGGGGCCATGTACATGACAATGGCGCTGCCAAAGTAGAGCCCCACCACGCAGAGGTGGGAGGAGCAGGTGGAGAAGGCCTTTCTGCGGCCTTCCCCAGACTGGATCCTCAGGATGGCAAACAGGATGCATGAGTAGGACACCAGCACCAAGCAGAGAGGCCCCACTAAGATAAACACACAGGTCCCAAAGATGACCACTTGGTTGAGCCTAGTGTCAGCACAGGCCAGCTTGAGGACAGATAAGATTTCACAGAAGAAGTGGTTGATTTCATGAGGCCCACAGAAGGGCAGCCTCAGGATGAGAATTAAATGGACGAGGGCCAAGAGGAAGCTAAACACCCAAGAAGTGACAGCCAGGACCATGCACAGTCTCCAGCTCATGATAACAGTGTACTGGAGGGGGTGGCAGATGGCCACGTACCTGTCATAGGACATCACCACCAAAACCAGGCACTCTGTAGCAGCAAAACCCAGGTACAGAAATGTCTGCATTACGCAGGGAACAAAAGAGATGGTTCTCTTCTGATTCACTAAGTTTACCAACATCTTGGGGACATTGTTGGAGGCATAGGACATGTCGATGACAGCCAGGTGTGAGAGGAAGAAGTACATGGGGGTGTGCAGTCTCAGGTCCAGACGGATGAGTCCCAAGATCACGCCATTTGCCAGCAGACTGAAGATATACAAGAGGGAGAAGATCCAGAAGAGGAGCACTTCCATCTCTGCACTGAGCTGGAACCCCACCAAGACAAATTCTGTGACCCATGACTGGTTGCTTCCCATTTCCTAATGACAGATTTTCAAGGACTGAAATGTGACAAAAGGTCAGAGCTGGGCGATCGACAAAAATTGGAGTTACTTATCTCAACATAGGCTTGCAGAAGGGTTGTATCCTTGTCCTTATTTGCCAACTGCCTTACTCCCCCAAACTGCTAACCTTCTTGATTTGAACTTGTAATATGAAAGTGTAAACTCACAGAAAAGGGTCAAGAGTTATGCAAAGAACTCCCACCTACCTTCACACAGATTCAACAGGTTTTCATACTTCTTTCATGTTTGCCTTATTCTCTTTTTCTTTACGTGTATGTACTTTTTCAGAGTGTAGGATGAATTCAGTAACTTTCTAAATACTGAGAGTTATTGTAAAAACCCTAAAGGGGTTAGCGGGTTATACATTCTTGATCAAGTGCATACTGGGCTGAAAAATGCATATGGGTCACTCGAAAATATGATTGTGGTTACAAACTCTGCACATCACCACCCTCATTCTGTAATCCTGATGAGGTGTTGTTGTGGGGTCATAGTCCTCCTCATTTGAACCATTTTATTGTAGTTTGCCATTAGGTACTACAAAGAGAAAGAATGCAGTCTACTTGAACTTCTCTAGGCCCCACTGAGAGGATAATTAGAAAACAGCCTGAAAAAAGGATCTTTTCTACTCCTTTGAATCAGAGTAGATTCATATGAAGGGGCTCTTTGGGTACCTATTAAAAGTATGGGTTTGGTCAATATTAACAGTTGAGAGGTATATCCTCAATAGGAAGGTCTGAATAATCCTCCAGATAAAATCAAAGATAAAAAAGGGGAGTTATACCTAATATCACATATTTGAACCGAGATTCTCTTTCGCCAAATAGGAAGTCAGGTGGGCATGTACTATGTCCTGAACAGCTTTGTATCTCGAAATAAAAGGTAAAGTTCTAGATGAAACAAGCACTCAGAAAATGGATGATTGTCATTTTAGTTCAAAAATAGATGTACTAGCTATCTTCTATTTGACAGTTTCATTGACAAACACAAGGATTCTACTTCCTTAAATTCACAGAGAAATTCACAGTTAGAATATGAGGAAAATTAAAGAGAGACAAAATCATAGTCTTTCATCTCCATGAGTGTGATTGCATTTGGGAAGTTTCTATGTCAATGTGCATTAAGTTTGCAACATGAATTTTTGCTACAATTAAAGAATATGCCGACGTTATATAAAGTGGGAGACCGTAATATCAGTATTGTTAAAATTCTTTGGAGGCACAGTAGGATACAATAAGCAATGTCTGAATCATATTTAATCTGTGAACATAAAGGATAAAAACTGTTGAAGGCACCGAATGCATCACTATTCACTGGGAACATTTGTTTAGTAACTTTTTAGCCTAGTGGTATTTGTGTCTGAATCAGCATATCTTTTCATTGTCATTTTCATTACCATTGTTACCATCTTGGTGTTAAAAAAATAAACAACATAAAAATAAAATTGAAATTAGGTTAAAACTGTTAAGCAGTGGGGTTTCTGGGTGATGCAGACTGTTAAGATCCACCTATTATTTTCTGCTCAAGTCATGATCTCAGGGTTGTGAGATGGAACATATTGGGCTATGCACTGAGCATGGAGCCTGCTTGAGAGTCTCTCTCTCTCTCTCTGGTCTCCCCCTACTCTCTCCCTCAAAAATCAAAAATTAAGCAATCTAGTACTGGCTTAGGAAGGAAAATGTCAAGGTAGTGATACCTAAAATTTCAACTCCTTCGTGGAATAAATGAAACAATAGCAGCTCAAAAAAAGAAAGCTTTCCTTGGTCAGCAGGAGCAGCTCTCTCTCAGCTGTCCTGGACCCCAGAATGTTCCTTGACCCGGGGAATGATATCTATTTCTCCCACCCTCATCAGGAGCACCCTATCTGATTTTGTGATAGGAAAGACATGTAAATAAAATATAGTGATTTTTAAGCCTGATAATCATCACAACAGAGTGATGACCTGGGATGGTTCCAAAAGAATAACTATAAGGCAAACTTACATACTATAGTGTTTTAGCAAAGACTTACTGTAACTCTTACTATAATTTTCTTTTCCGTTGATACTGGTTGCTCTGGACCTCATGATCTTCTGGGTGCCTGGGTGGCTCAGTCACTTAGGTGAGGATCTCTTGATTTCTTTTTTTTTTTTTTTTAATTTATTTATTTGTGATAGAGAGAGAGAGAGAGAGAGAGAGAGGCAGAGACACAGGCAGAGGGAGGAGCAGGCTCCATGCACCGGGAGCCCGATGTGGGTGGGATTCGATCGCAGGTCTCCAGGATCGAGCCCTGGGCCAAAGGCAGGCGCCAAACCGCTGCGCCACCCAGGGATCCCGATCTCTTGATTTCTACTCAGGTCATGATCTGGGGAGACTGGGATCAGGTCCCTCTCTAGGCTTGCTCTCCCTTTTGCTCTCTCCTAAAATAAATAAATAAATATTTTAAACAATGATCTTCATTTAGCAGGGGGATAAAGTCCTTCTATTAATTTGACCATTTAAGAACCTTTGCAGAGACAATGACTGCATGCATCTAAGATTTCTCATTGTCTGAGCCCCCTCACACTGAGACAGTGGTGCTAGCTCTGCCCTCCATCCATCTGTTACATTAGGAGGAAATGCTGAGAGAGATGCTGGAGGAGTTCAAGGATGCCTGCCCACCACACATGGGCAGATGGTCTCTAAGGTAGGGGAGGCAGACATCTACCTATAGTGCACAGTGTGGGTCAGGAGGGAAGATCACCCAGGAATGTCATTCTTGTCCACATAGCCCGTCCTTTATCACTGAAAATCACCTCCCAGCATAAACTGATAATGTCCTCTGCATTAGGACAGGTTCGCACTGGGTTTTCTCACAAGAAGTAATTCTGACCTACAGTCAACCCCACAGAGTTGAGAAATGTACCTCTAGAATGGGTATAATGTCCTGTTCCCTGAGTAGCTTTCAGAGGATTAAATCCCAGATACAGAAAGAGTCACTCAGTGGACTTGCCGAAGACTCTTCAAAGAACCCCAGGAGCACAGCTTTTATTTTAGAGTCAGATGAATTAAAAAACATTCTTGAGTTTCTACTGAGAATTCCAATTCCCAGAATGATCACAAGCTATTACAGCTATTTGTCTTCTTCCTAAGAATCGGGAGGGAAATCCCTAAATTTCATCTCTGGGGGAGAGCTCAGGTTGTATCTGAGGGTCCTTGGAGGAAAATTCTGGGGAACAAACAGGGCAGATATTGGCATCACACTGTTCTTGCACAAACTTCCAACTGTCTCAAGGGTTATAAATGGGAGACAAATGTCACAAATTACTAGACCCAAACTCTCTAATTGATTACAGTTGATGAAATCGGGCCTCTCTGCAGTCCCCATCAAAGCATCTGAAGGGCTGGGACTTTTAGATGCTTGAGAGGTGGATTCCCATGGAATCCTGTTGTGACAACCTTGAGTGAGAATGCATCCCCTGAGCCAGGACGTATCTCTACCTGCAGTAAGGGTGGGTAAATACAAACGACAAAGGCTTCTAACATTGACAGGCAACCATTATTGAGCCCCTCTCTCGTTTCAGAAAATATGCCAAATGCTCTATGTGGACTACCTGGTTTAATCTGATCAACATTACCATTTTATCAATGTGGAGATTGAGGCTGAATATACTAAGTTCCTGATTCTTAAGTGTGGTCCCGGGACTGGGGGGCATCTCTGAGAATCTCTCAAAGGGACCATTGGGTCAAAACTATTTTCATCATTATATTTAGACTTTTTGCCTTTTTCATTCTCCCTCATGAGTGCACCATGCAGTTTTCCAGAGGCAACATGACATGTGATCTTGCATCAGCGAGAGTGCAGTAGAAATACAAAATTCAGCTCTTCTTGCTTGAGCCAGCATTTAAGATTATTCAAAATGTAAACCAGGGGCTCCCGACTGGGTCAGTTGGTTGAATGTCTGAATCTTGAATTTGGCTCAGGTCATAATGTCAGGGTGGTGAGATCCAGCCCTGTGTCAGGCTTCCCCTCAGTGTCAAGTCTGCTTAGGATTCTCTAACTCCCTCTGTCCTTCCTCTGCTCTGGTGTTCTTCTTTCTCTCTCTAAAATAAAAAAATATATTTCTTAAAAATGTAAAACATAGCTTCACTCTTTTCTTCACTCTTTTTTTTTGCTTTATTAATGATAGTTACTTTTCATGAAAATACATTATATTAATATATAAGAAATAATTCCAAATGAATTAAAATATTTAATGGAGTCTCACTTTTGATTTCTATTATGATACATATCAACAAATACAGCCACATAAATATATTTTCTTTGGGAACTCAGTAATTTTTAAGAGTTCAAAGAAGTCCCAAGACCAGAAAAGTAGAGTACCATTGCACTAACTGGTAGATTACCAACCTAACAAGGGCCAGAGCTGGAAACAAATGGATTTTATCTGACACTAAAAGTTTTATAGTTTTCTCTTGTAGCTGCCACAAGTGAACACAAACTTCACAGCTTAAAATAGCATTTAAAAACATACAAAACACTTGGTCTGTGACTTGCATTTCTTGTTTCTTCATAGTGACTTTCATTATCAGAAGGACTTATTTTGAAAAAACCTAATCTTTATCAAGTCTTCGAATTTTGTGTCTTGTGTTTTTTCCAGAGAATGAAGAATCTTGCATACTCACAAGCATTAAGGTATTCATCTTTTTTATTTGCTAAAGTCTCTATGGCTTCAGGTTGAATGTTTAGGTCTAAAATAGTCTATTTTAATGTGGCATCTATTATAGCATAAGGTGAAAAATGCCATCTACCATATTTCATGGGTTACAAAGTACCCCAACCATGTTGATTTTCCCCATCTCTCATATATGCCTCTGCCTGTATAAGACTCTCCTCAGGGCACCCTTCACCTCTGTGTTCCTCAGACTGTAGATCAGTGGGTTCAGCATAGGGTTGAAAAGGCTATAAAACAGGGAAAGGATCTTCTGCTGCTCCTCAGGGTGGTTGGATTTGGGGGCCATGTACATGACAATGGCGCTGCCAAAGAAGAGCCCCACCACACAGAGGTGGGAGGAACTGGTGGAGAAGGCCTTTCTGCGGCCTTCCCCAGACTGGATTCTCAGGATGGCAAACAGGATGCGTGAGTAGGACACCAGCACCAAGCAGAGAGGTCCCACTAAGATAAACACACAGGCAGCAAAGATGACCACTTGGTTGAGCCTAGTGTCAGCACAGGCCAGCTTGAGGACAGACAGGATTTCACAGAAGAAGTGGTTGATTTCATGAGGCCCACAGAAGGGCAGCCTCAAGATGAGAATTAAATGGACGAGAGCCAAGAGGAAGCTAAAAACCCAAGAAGTGCTGGCTAAGACTGTGCACATTCTCCAGTTCATGGTGACAGTGTAATGTAGAGGATGGCAGATTGCCACAAACCTGTCATAGGACATCACAACCAAAATCAGGCACTCTATGTGAGCAAAAGCCAGATACAGAAAAGTCTGCATGATGCAAGGAACAAAGGATATGGTTCTTTTCAGATTCACAAGATTTGCCAGCATCTTGGGGACATTATTGGAGGCGTAGGACATGTCAACAATTGCCAGGTGAGTGAGGAAGAAGTACATGGGGCTGTGCAGTCTAGCGTCTAAGCAGATAAGCCCTAAGATGACTCCATTTCCCAGAAGGGTGAGGGTATAGAAAAGACAGAAAAGTCCAAAGAGAAGGAGCTCCAGTGCTGGATCGACCTGGAATCCCAGCAGGATGACTTCTGTGATCCATGTCTGGTTGCCTCCCATGCTCCTATGACAGAGATGGTCAACTTCACATTCCCAAAAGGAAGGTCTGAGCTCCAGAGTAATCAAGACTCAAAATATCACTAAATGAACATTTAGAAACACGGATTGACTTTTCTGTCATTTATTTTTAGATATGTGTAAAACACTAAGTGTACTCATAAAAATCAGAAAATAATTCCCCTTGTATCAATGGAATGATAGGATATATCTGCATATAATTTAATATAAATAAAATATATTACAACATATTATACATTATTAGATACTGTACCTAATTGCACACACACACACACCTGTTGTTTTGAAAAATTAAAGTGCTCTAGCTTCCCTTCAAGGGTATGAGTCTTGATTATTAATGTAGTTAGAAGAGATATGACCCTGATCAAATGTCTGCAACAGGACACATAGGATAGTCTTATTTCCTAATCTTGCTTGTCTTCTTGGTCCAAGATGTGAAGCGATTAGGCCTTCTGTCCTTTGTATGCTGCTTATCCATTTACCTTCTCAGATGCTTTTCTACCCATATATTGCAGATTTGAAGCACCTTCTAAATAAGGTCTCAATTTCATAGTCTTTAAAACTTTGTAAACCCCTCATTTTCAGCTAGTAATATTCCTTGCATGTTTCTTTTGGTGCCTCTTTTCCATCTCCAATGTTTATGGTTTTATTCTGTGAGTTTTATTTACTATTTTATCAGCGCTAGATACTGAAATTTAGTCATAAATGAAAGAATGCTTTCGCTCCATGCAATGAACCTGTAGACACACCCAAAAATTCAAGTAAATGGGATGACATTTCTGCAGCTTTCTCAACTATGAATCTCAAAAGGGAAAATTAATTTACATTAACAGCTGTATTGTAACTGTATTTTCTTTGGGTGATTTCTCTTTTCCCTTTTATAACATAATCACAGAAGAATCTCAGAGTTTATTTTCTTGTGACAGAACTTTCGTCATCGTATCTTCTCAGCTTTGGCAACTCCTGTTGCCATCGACTCCCCTTACACCTTCCTCACCTGTTACCACGCTGACTGCCCACTGCTGTTCTGATGGGTTCTGAGCAGGTCACAGGGAGTGAATACAGGTTCCTGTTGGATGTTTCTTTCCAGGAAGCTCTTCCTGGGAGGTGCCTGGGTTTATCCAGGGAGAAAAATGTTCACGGAACAGCCTGATGGTGACATTATGCCTCAAAACCATGTAACCTGGTGCTTGTTGTCTCTTTAGACTTTCTTCACAATGTTCCCAGAAACAACCTGAGAACTATTTTTACTTTCAAGTTAGGCTGTAGTTTCAAATCCAACAGAATATTTTAAAAATAATTCATTTGTTTCTTTGTAAAAATTTAGATCCTCAAATTCATATTTTAAAATCAGGATTACATTATAGAGACTATTTTTTAACTACCAATTTCTCTTAATATAATGAACATTCTTCATGTATTAAAGTAATATTTTATAGGTATTACTTAAAACTAATGTAATATTCTATTATATTACAATTTATTTAATTTCTTATTGTTGAAAAATTTGGGGTTCTTATTTCTCTTATGTTTATTAGCATTGAGATAAATATTCTTAAACAAGCTTTGTCTATATTCATGATTACTTTTTTTTAAAGATTTATTTATTTATTCATGAGAGACACAGAGAGAGAGAGAGGCAGAGACACAGGCAGAGGGAGAAGCAGGCTCCATGCAGGGGAGCCTTGTGGGACTTGGTCCCGGGACTCCAGGATCACGCCCTGGGCCGAAGGCAGGCGCTAAACTGCTGAGCCACCCAGGGATCCCTCATGATTACTCCTTTAGGATATATCCTAAAAGTCAAATTGCAGGGACACCTGGGTGACTCAGTGGTTGAACGTCCTCCTTTATCTTAGGTTGTGATCCTGGGGTCCTGGGATCAAGTCCCACTTGATGCTCTCTGCAGAGAGCCTGCTTCTCCTTCTGCTTATGTCTCTGCCTCTCTTTCTGTGTGTCTCTCATGAATAAATAAATAAAATCTTAAAAAGAAAGTCAAATTGCAGATGCTAAATAGATAGACATTTCAAAGCTCGTAATACCTATGGCCAGCTTCCCTACAGGAAAAATGTACCAATGTTTCCCTCGGATTATGAGAATTAGGCTTCAATCCCACATGGTCAGCATTACTAAATATTATAAGTTATCAACTTTGAAAATGGAATATGTGAAGAGTTTTATACAGTTTAAATTTATATATTTCAACAATTCTTTAACACCTATTCCTTGAGTGCATTATCTGTTCCATCCTGTTTTAAACTCTGGAAGAATAGAGGAGGGAAAGTAGACACATTCTGAAGGGGACACAAGAAGTCGGGTGGTGTATTTGTCACCCACTCTTCATGTTTCCATTTAGGAGAGATCTCTCTCACCCACCAGATGGAAGTACTGGAGGATTCCAGCGCCTTTCCTGTTCTCTTATTTATAGGCTTTGTGGAACAGGAAACAGAAAATGAGAATTCCCCTTCTCTGCTCTCTTTTTTGGTCATACACATTTCTACTCTTTCAGGTTAAAGCCTACAGGAGCATGTATTGTCCCGCTTAGGGATGGGGGTGGGCTAACGGTTGGGATTTTAATTTGGAGAGACATTTTTTTTTAAAACATATAGACTATGTTTTCCAATAAATCTCACTAACAAAACATATGTTTTTAATTTCTACCTGATTCCTGGGTCTGTTTCTCTATTTCTTCAGATCAGGAGCAAGGAGATTGTCATGGTTGATTACCATCCCTAAAACACCAGGAGCAAAAAAATAAAATATCTGTTGATAGTAGAAAGTACAATGAAGAAAATGAACAGGGTAATAAGATTGAAAGTCATGTGGTATGAAGAGGGGTCCTTTAGATGGGATTGTCAGGAAAAATCTTTCTAACAAAATGACACATGGGTGGAATCCAAATGATGAAGTGGAGTCTACCCAGACTACAGCCAAAATAGAATGTTCCTTGTGCAGAGAACAGTAAAGACGAAATCCCTGGGCTGGAAGGACTTAGTGAGGTCTGGTCCAATGTACCAGAACCAAATTTACCAAGATGATGTAAATATTCATTGTAACCCTGCTTATCTTAAAAAAAAAAATTAGAACTGATATAAAGGTTTTAAGTTGGAGATGGATTAAGATATTTGGCTACTTTTATAACATGGAATACAATGCAACCATTAGAAAGGTTAATATAAGTTTATGACTCAGTGTCAATAATGTTATATTAAAGACATGTTTAAATTTCTAAAATAAAATAACCAGAAAGGAAAACCCATGACTTAATAAATGTATTCCTGAGGAAAAATAAATAAAATGAAATTAAAAATAAAAAGATTAATACAGATCTTTTTATAGTGAAATGAAAAAATTTTCCACCTAAACTAAAAGAATTTGCATACAATATGATCCAACTTATATTTTAATATGAACATACACATATATCTTTTGTGCCTACTTACATATATGTAGAAAAATTTCTATAAGAAACTGTTTATATTGATTATCTCAAGAGTAGGATTATATGGGGATTTGTCTTTCATATAAATTGTTTACTTATTTGCTCATTTGCTTAATCAACTTTATACATTACCGGGGGGAAAAAACAAGATATTTTTATTTTGGAAAAACCTACAACGTAATATAAAACTAAAGAGGCACATTACTCCTGCTCATCTTGAGAGAAATCCTCACCAAATTTTAACAGCGATCTCCTGTCAAAGCAGATTTTCTTACACCTTCATATGGGAGAAATAAATCACTGAATTATGAAAAGTAATTAACCTTTGATAGGAAAGGGGAAGTTGAAAACCTCAATCTCATTTTTCTTTGTACCGATTTTTCCCCCTAATCCTAATAGAGAAGAAGATCAAGATCTTCTATTGACTACAAGAAGAATTAAATCATAAATTAAGTTGAAAATTATTGTAACACCCACCAAAATGTGAATGAGAGCACAGGCAGAGCTGTGATGCTGCAGTGATCAGAGAAAGTGGCCTTTGTCATTCAGAGAAGCACATCCTAATACCCTTTTAATTTTCTTATCTGCAGGGACGACTGGGTGGCTCAGTGGTTGAGCATCTGCATTCAGGTCAGGGAGTGATCCTGGGATCCAGGGATGAGACCCGCATCCAGTTCCCCACAGGGAGCCTGCTTCTCCCTCTGCCTGTCTCTGCTTCCCTCTCTGTGTCTCCCATGAATAAATAAATAAAATCTTTAAAAAATTTTTGTTCTTATCTGCAATGCCGGTTTTAGGGGTTGAAGCTAAAAACCAAACACTGAAAACAATAAAAGCAGTGCCTGTAAGCAGACCCAGAAGTGACAGGGAATTTAGCTGTCAGCTGAATTCCATCAGTATCTTAGAAAAATTCATTTAGCATCAGCTTGCTTACTAGTAGGAACTTTTCAACCCAAGCCAGCTCATGAAGCTTCCTCTTTCCCTGAACATTACTCAACTGTTGCATACCCATGTTTGCCTCTGTGAATTCCCTTTGTTCATAATCCTGCGGTTGACCAATAGGCTTACTAGCAGAGGCATTTGTGCAGAGTGCAGTGAAATTGCCAATTTGAGAGGTATTTGCCCCCTTTGTGTGAACTTATGTGTCTGTGCCTCTGTGGATTTGGTATTTCTCTTAAAAGGAAGTGGTAGTCTTAAGCTAACTTCCTAAGTTTTGGGTGGACATTCATCGGAGGTCCCAAGAAATGGCAGTGAATTATGATCAGTAACATATTACTGATTTTATATGGGCTGAAAGGCCTACTTTTGACTTATTGACTTATTTTTAAATTCATGCAAGCAAAGCACAGTTAAGGGATGCATATTGAAGTACCAATTAGCAGATATGAAATAGGAAGCTGTCCAACCATCTGGACCATACAATTCTGTTTGAATAGAATATGGCGCTTTGTGGACAAACTAAATATTGTGTCAATGGGTGCCAGTGAATCAAGCTGACTAGGAGGGCTCATGGAGCTCTTAAGGCCCGAGTCCTCCAAGAATATGGACATTTTGTAGATTTCTAAGGCTCTTCTGAAATAAGCATGTCCGGTCACCATGGAAAGCAAGGCACAAGTAATGACAGAAAATGAGATAATGCCTTCAGCAAAAGCTTGAAGGCATGTCTTTGGAGCTGATAAAGACACAGGAAGCAGCAAAGACTCAATTGCTTTCCAAAGATGTCTCTGGATGAGTCATAGGAGACCTCCTGCAGGTGAAGTGTGATATGAGCTTGAAGAGGAAGAGCAGACAGGCTGAGCACAGAGCCTGTGGCCAGGGAAGCCTGTCTGGGCATGAGATGGATTCCTGGGAGTGGATCCAAGAAAAAGCCCAGTGGGCTCATCTGAGATGTGTCCTTTTGTGCTCCTACTGCACCCAGGTCCGTGACCTAAGACAGCAGACACAGGGATGCTTCAGCTATCAGATATGCCAGTCATTAGCTTCTCTTTCCCAAATGATTAGAATTGTTTGGCTAATTCAAGTTCATAATTAAAACAATTCTGCAATTATAGAGCTTTGCATGTAATTTTTTAAAAGATATTTCTGAAAGAAACCAGTAGCCAATTTCCAAAATGGCAGGAATAAATAAGGAGACAAATAGGATTCTTAGTGAAACAACTTGCTTCATCAAATGTGAACTACAGACAAACCGTATGTCATACTGGATATCAATTGTACCCTTTTACAGTTTGAAGGAAGATCAGGAGACTATCACTCTATATAGTAACTCTTGGGGCACCTGGGTGGCTCAGGTGGCTCAGGTCTTGATCCCAGAGTCCCAGGATTGAGCCCCATATCCAGCTCCCTGCTCACTGGGGAGCCTGCTTCTCCCTCTCCCTCTGCTCTGCCCCCTGCTTGTATGCTCTCTCTCTCTCTCATGCTCATTCTTTCTCCCAAATAAATAAATAAATAAATAAATATCTCATAATGGTAACTATCTACACACACTAATTGTTGATGAGCTCATTTGTTGAGGACAAGTATAAAAATACAACATAAGGTGAAAGTAATTTTTTTTCCTTTTAAATATTGGCATGGTTTTGCATTTTGAATTTCACAATTCTAGAAGCCAGATTTGTTTCTACCTTTGAGAAAAAGCCTGGGGCAAATAACAACACAGAGAGAGATATCTCAAAGTACTTAAGTGTCCACTCCAGCTGCATATTAAAGAAAGATCTTCAGTGCATAGAATAAGGGATAGTTTCACGGATGCATTTCTCTGGTCTTCCATAGCATGAAAATTCACTGAAATTGCTCTGAAAACAGCAAGATCCCAGAACAAGGATGACAGCAGCATGGATAACAGGGCTGGTCAGAGCATTGTTCCAATCTCCCTTCTGCAGGGTGAACTGCATAAACTAGAGTCACTTACTCTATGCCTCATTGTTTTCATCCACAAAAGAGTGAGAACAGGTGTCTAAAAGGGCTAATGTGAAGAATAATTACCATGAAACTGGCATATATTAGAAGTGATATAAATGTTAACTGCTAAGTATTAAAAAGACCACAAATTTCAAGAAAGAGTCCAAACCATCAGGATTAGCGATCCAACAAAATCATGGTATTGTCAACTTTTTCACATTCCTCTTGCCTTGCCTTTTGGTTATCTTTTGAATTTAAATAGAAAATATGCCAAATAAATAACACACCATTTTACTTTCATTTGTTAATGTGTTTTCATGGTGATTTTAAGACAATTAATTTTCAAAAGGATTTTAAAGAAATGGAAAAATCCCTTAAAGGAAACTCACTCCTGGATTGAAGAGGAAAACATCAGTTTTAAAACTCAAAATTCTCTTCAAAGGAAAGGAGGCCGTACTTTGGGTATTTAGCACTGCCCCACAGTGGGACGTTCTATTGATCACTCTGAGTGAGAGCCCTGGGGTGTCAAAGACGGTGTTCTGGGACAGCACATATCTGTCCAATTTTCACACTCACAAAGTACTTACCATTTCCAATAGTTACTTCAAGACTCAGCTTGATCCTAGTACCAGATTGTAACAAACATGGATTCTGAGCCCAACTGCCAGGGTTCAAATCCCGACTTTGCCGCATACTAGTTTTGTGACCTCTCTTGAGTTTTTCCGGTCCTCAGCTCCACCAGCTGCAAAATGGTGTGAACAATAAACCCTACGTCATGAGTTAACTCATATAAGACACTTCATAAGTGCTTAATGATATATTACAGATCTGAAAGCTGTCATGCAGAGTAGCTTCTGGATCAAATAATCATAAGGAAACATGTTAAGAATCGCAAAACTCCTCTGCTAAAACAAGGGACAAAAAGAGAATCCCTCCACCAGCAGATCTGGATTTCCCCTGCAAGAGAAGCTCATCTCTTTCTCAGGCAAGGGACGAATGGGTCCTGTCTGGGTGACAATGTTTCTGAGCGTCTGCTGGGGCAGGCAGTTAACAGGGAAGGAAGGTCCGTCTCAGGGCAAGTAACCACTTACCTCTGACTTCAGGACTTTTTATTTGTAAGAAGAGGCACCTGGGCCATGTGACCCCTGAAGTTCTTTGTTATCTTTTGTCAGTCAGAGGATATCTACTGGATGGTTAGTGGATTCCTCTTCTCTGACAGTCATGACAAAGGCAAGAGCTGCCCCATGAGGATGATGAGGGGAATGTGAAGAGAGGGTCCTAGAGGGTCAGAGGCATCGTGGCTACACCATGGGAATTAGTAATGGTATCTAGAGATTCCCATCAGGCCCTAGTTATGAAGATAGGTTTAGGGCCTCACATGAAAGGCATTTAATCACTAATGCCCAGAGCCAGGGATTGCGTTCCAATCCTACCCTTTCCCATTTCCCACCTGCAAACCCCTTTTCAGGGCTAATGAACCACATTTACTTACAGTGGTATAATCTGTGTTCTTTTCTTCAAATGTGGCCTTGGGTTTAGAAGAAACCTCACAGGGAAGGACAGGGATTGATTCTCTGGTCTAAAAAGACCTCATCGGGAAGTGAGAACCCACATACACAGTTCTCATGGCAGAACTTGATAATGGATTTGCTTCTGCAGGTGAGGGATTTGTTCTGTCATCATTTGAACCCAACTCTGTCCCCACAGACACAAATAATGATTCAGGGCACAGAACCCTGTGGCATTGCATCCATTCATATTCTCCTCAGAGAGATTTAAAGAGTTTGCTACTTTCCTATGGGCAGATGAACCAATAAATACCTTTCCCACATGTATTCATTTTGATCTTTCAGTATCTCATGGGAATTTTTATGTGCATTTGTTTGGGATTTGTGTTTGCTTGGGATTGTGTGAGGCCAGGCCAGGCAGGATGTCTCTAAACTATGCAAGATCTTGGCACAGAAAATAAAAAATTCAAGATTGTTTCATAACTTAATTTCTCTCAATAGGTATTTTATCAGCCTTAAAATTGTTCAACTCTATAATTCTTCCTGTTTGTAGAAGAGAGGCTGTGTTTTCTTGATGTCTCATGATAGGGGGCCGCATGGACCCCATTAAGACACCATCTCAGAGAAACTAATTTCTCCCAATGGAGAAATGTCATTGCCAGGAAATCACTGTACATTTCTCACAAATATTCTTGACTTGACAGTTTAGAGTTTAGATATACTTCTCCCTTAATTTTCTTTAGTTTGGTCTCCATTTCAAACTTTTCGAGATTTCTGAACCACATTTTTATTTCTTCATTCTGGGTTAAGGCCTATAGTTAAAATGAATCTCAATAAAATCTTTTTTTTTTTTTTTTTTTAAAGGTGCCTGGGTGGTTCAGTTAATTAAGTATCTGCCTTCGGCTCAGGTCATGATCCCAGGGTCCTGAGATCCAACCCTATGTTGGGCTCTGCACTTGGTGGGGAATCTGCTGAAGATCCCTCTGCCCCTCCCCCCTGCTCATGCTCTCTGTCTCTCTCTAATAAATAAATAAAATATTCTTTAAAAAAATAATCTCTCTCCTCTTGCACATCTCATGTGGTAGGTGATGTTTGATGATTGTAAAGTCCTTCCACTTCTAACTTTCAGAGTCTATGTAGAGTCTTACTTCTTAAACTTTGGTAGAAAAGGCACTTCAAAATAAAAATAATATTTAATCTATCGGACAGCAGAAAAAATATATTCAAGGGGAGGATATTGGAGTTATTTCTTTTCTTAAAATAATCTGTGTCAGGTAGAGCCTCACTCCACATACTTTATTCTTCAACACACTCCACTTTATTCAAGTACTACTCCTCAATAGCTCAGACTCTTGAAATGCTTTTCCTTGTTTCAAGTCAATTTTGTCCTGTAGTACCCATTTGACTTCAAATATACTAACAATCCTTCAAAGTACATAGGGACCCCTCTTCAATTATCCAAATCCAGATTGGTCTCCCTTCTCTGGAAGATTAAAAGCACTTATCATAACATCTTTCAAAGTTGTGTTTGGATAATTTTATAGTTCTTATCTTTTTATTGTTTGTATATTCCTTGTATATTACAAGGAACACAAGAATATTACAGAAAAATAAATTTTACTCACCAATACCCAGATAGAACCAAGGATAATAAGTTGGTGCATGCTCATTCAAATATGCATATTTAGGGGTGCTTGGGTGACTCATTTGGTTGAATGTTCTTCTGACTCTTGACTTCAGCTCAGGTCATGATCTCAGGGTTGTGAGATTGAGCCCTATGTCAAGTTCCACACCAGGTGTGGAGGCTGCTTAAGGTTCTCTCTCTCCCTTTCCTTCTGCCCCTCCCTACCTCTCCCTCTTAAAAAGAAACAAATATGTATATTTACCACTTTTATTTCTTTTGGTTGAACAATATGATATTTAACACAGTGTATTGTGGATACAAAGAAGTGTCCTGATTTGTCTCTTTTTTTTGTTTCTAATCTTTGAAGTGGAGAAAGCAAAAGCATTTCTTCTGAAAAGTCTTAGACTTCTTTTATTATTAATATTTGTATTGATTAATATTTTATATTTTAGTAAGAATAAATGTTACAAAGCACATTTGGCTTTATCATTAGTGATGGACCTTTATTAAAGAATGTCAATTTAGAGATAGAAGTGTTTGCAGATCGCAAACACAACACCTACAGCTGCACCTAAATATTAATTTAATATTTGCCATCTCTGAGACAGAAAATCCTCCTTCAGAGGGCTTGAGTCTGTCTTTCATTCTTTCTTTCTTTCTTTCTTTCTTTCTTTCTTTCTTTCTTTCTTTCTTCTTTCTCTATGTAGCACATAGAATTTCAATGGGGTATTTGAAGAAGATAATACAGTATAAGTGATTATGAGAAATGAGAAGTATTTATTTTTTTTCCACTTCTGTCTTGATAAACCTTTCTAACTGTATAAACCTATTGAAGGATGTGCTCCATCAAAACAAGGGTAGTAAACCAAGGAAGAGGAAGACATGAGATTAATGAACTAAGAAATCTAACATAGAAAGGAAGATGAAATTACCAAGGAACAACCAGTCAGATAGGAGAATGAAATCTCCTGAAGGATGGGTATATTATTTGAGGCAGCTGATGGGGATTAAGAGATACAGAAAACCTTAGGAAGAGGGAGTAAGAGCCTAAGTGGAGGGGAAAACAAGGCAATTTATTAACATCATGTTTATTATCTGTACCTAGAAACATTTAGTTGCTATCAGGTGAGGGAAAATATTGGCCTAATAAAGAGTTTTCTATACAAACTTGTTGTTGTTGCTGTTATGTTGTGGATGAATGGGCGTTCACTGGGATATTGTTTCTCTTTCTTCCACTAGTAGACTTTTTTGGAAAATGCACCTTCTTGGTTCGGCTGATCAATGGGACCACGTTGCATTGCACTCTGCTCAGGACTGGAGAGTGGGTGCTTAGCACCACTATCTTCCCTAATCAAATGTTTATCACAGACCAGTAATGTGTCAGACATTAAGAGATACAACTGCTAGAGACAAAATCTGCATTCTTTTTACTCAACATTTTAGTGGTAAACAGGAGAGTTGCTCTCATGTTACCTTCTTTCTTAAAAGTCTACATACCTCTTTATCAGCCTATCTCCACCTATTTTTAGTGGGAAAAAATGGAATTTTTTGTTGTAAAAAGAAATGAGCTCATATGTAAGAAATAAAGCAATCCTGAAAAGTACAAAGAAAAAATCTAAAATTATTCCATATCAAAGCACCCTGAAATAACTATTATGGCTAAACAGCTCAGTATCCCAGAGAATTTCTTCAAGTAAATACACAGATTCAGGGCTAATAATAATTTATTAAAATGTAATCACATGATATTTTATTTTTATTTTATTTATTTAATTAATTTATTTTTTTCACATGATATTTTAGGAGAGTATCTTGACTTTTTATTTTGTGTAAAAAGAATATTTTCCCCAAATGAAAATAAGCTAAGCAATTCAGAAAAATACATCACCCACACATTTGGCTAATGGACTCCCACCTAGCTCTGTGTGCTTAGAGAAATATAAGGAGGGAAAAATAAACAGATAATATTTTAATGAAAATTGGTTCATACTTCTCATGCTATTTTTAAGTGCATATATTTTTTCATCTAACAGAAGGAAAAAATACCTATTATATAACTAGATTATTCTAATTCAGAGGCCTTTTTAATCTTGGAAGATTCTTAATATAAACTTTTGGATATAACATTAATTTTTCATTGTATTTAGAGGTTGTAGCCATTAGATTTTAAACATTATGTCTTATTGTGAGAGAGTATCGATTGGACCCCTAAAGGTAAAGGAAGAGAAAAAAGCACACTTCAACTTCCTACTTAAGATTCAAGAAGTCTTGCTTCACAACTTGAACCATTTAGCAGATACCGTTGGCTGTCTGCCCTATGGCCATTACTTCTTTCTTGCTGAGCTAGTACTGATATTCTCAAGGTATTAAGCAGTAAATTCATCAGAGAAAGTGGCTCTCACTCTGAGCCACAGGGAATTAAACCATAATGGATCTAAACCAAGCTCTCAATTTCATCCTCTTTGTCAGCAACTGCTTAGAGGTGACCATTTGGCCCAATTTTGGCCAGTGGAATACCAGAAAAAACCTGCAGAGAGGGAGTGATTCCAGAAAAGATCTTCCTTCTTGATAAAGAGGGAAAGACAGACCAAAAAAGTTTCTCTTTGCTTCTTTCTTTATCAGTTGTAAATATTGATACATCAGAAAATTTGACCACCAAAATATCTGAAAATGACTCACCTACCATATGGCCAAGAAAGGGAAAAATCTCCATTCTGCCTTTATTCCTAAGGTCTGTTTATTTTGTAAAGTGATTTCAGTACAAAGATAAACTGGAGTGATATGGTAAAAAGTTACCTAGTCCAGACAAGTGGGATGAAATATGCTGATCTCTGAGGAGGTGATGTTTGAACCTGATAGACGAGTGAGTAGAAGAGGATTCCGCGTCTTGTCTTTTCACTTTTTTATGCCGTTTATTGATTGATCGGATGTTCTTAACTTTCAATCTACTCAAATTTATCAATGTTTTCTTTTGTGGCTATCAATTTTGTATATTATTTTTAAAATTCTTCCCCTTCTTACCTTCTAAAAGCTTTATGTATAGTTTGTTTTTAACATTTAGGTCGTGAAAACACTAGGAACTGAGTTTTCTGCGTGCTTGTGGACTTATTTTGACTAATATTTTTGTTAAGATATTTGCATCTCTGTTCATGAATAGGATTAGACTGTGATGTTCTGTTTCATAATGATTATCTCAGGTTTTGTATCACTGGCTTAAAGTATAAGAGTATTTATATTTTCCAAAGAGAAAGAGTACTGGGTTTGTTAAATTAACAGATTTACAAGGGCATTCAAGGACCCAGAAACAGGTGGAAAAGCTCACAATCTTGTAATACTCCAAACCTTCCTCATGCTGATGACTTCTTCCCTAGAAATCTCCTCAGGGCACTCTTCACCTCAGTGTTCCTCAGGCTGTAGATCAGTGGGTTTAGCATAGGATTGAAAAGGCTATAAAACAATGATAAAATCTTTCTTTGTTCTTGAGAAGGGCTAGATTTAGGGGCCATGTACATAACAATAGCACTGCCAAAGAAGAGCCCCACCACACAGAGGTGGGAGGAGCAGGTGGAGAAGGCCTTTCTGCAACCCTCCCCAGACTGGATCCTCAAGATGGCCAACAGGATATGAATATAGGATACCAGCACCAAGCAGAGGGGTGCGACTAAAACAAACACAGAGCCGGCAAAGAGAACAATTTGGTTGAGTCTAGTGTCAGCACAGGCCAATTTAAATACCGACATGATTTGACAGAAAAAGTGGTTGATTTTTTGTGGTCCACAAAAGGGCAACTTAAGAATGAGAGTAATGTGGACCAGAGCCAAGAGAAAGCTGAACATCCAGCAAGTGGCAGACAAGATAATGCACACTCTCCAGCTCATGACGACAGTGTAATGTAGGGGATGGCAGATGGCCACATACCGATCATAGGACATGACCACCAAACTCATACACTCTGTGACAGCAAGTGCCAAATACAAAAATGTCTGAAGTATGCATGGAACAAAGGAGATGGTTTTCTTCTGCATTATAAGACTTGCCAGCATCTTAGGGACAATGCTTGAGGCATAGGACATGTCAACAATGGCCAGGTTTGAGAGGAAGAAGTACATGGGCGTGTGCAGTCTGGAGTCCAGCCAGATGAGCCCCAGGATGAGCCCGTTCCCCATCAAGGTAAGGCTATAGAATAGCAAGAAGAACCCAAAGAGGAATATTTCAAGTTTGGGATCAACCTGGAATCCCAGCAGGATGACTTCTGTGATCCATGTCTGATTGCTTCCCATGTTCTTTTGACAGATAGGTACAATGTTGTACTTAGCACAGGAATTTTGGAGCTGAGTGGTAGAAAAGGAAAAAGGAATATGTTCATACAGAGTGAGAATTTATATAGAGGCTAAAATTCAGTAATTCATGGATCCAATCCAGTCTAAAGTCTGTGATGTTGATCTGTACTTTTGGCTTTAGAGATATCTAATAAATTCAGTTATTGACCAATATTAACAATTAGTAGACTTCATATAAAAGTTGGAGTCTCTGGCTGCTTTTCAAAAATAAAAGAAATGTCATTTCTTGAAATTAATTTTAAGCAATAATCAGCTGAAGCTAATAAGGAGTTAGAGTCAGATTCTCTTTCATTTACCTCTGCTTCCACTAATTTCTATTTTCTCCCAGAAATATTATCAGCAATAAAAAACTGACACTAACAATTTTATCATTGTACTACACTATTGGTTGTATATTTAGTTAAGTAGAAAGATCTGTGCTCAGAGTTCCTAAGTCTTCCTATTTCAAACACATGGAGATGAGAAATTAAAATGTAAAATACCAACCCCAAATAGATAGCCAGAGTTTAAAATGAGATCATTTTTGCAACACCAGAAATGAATCAGAAATATATATGCTTCAAGTATGAAGGCAGAATGTTATACCTGGAACTCAGCTCTTACAGAATCAACTTTTGGGAAATGGGATATATTAATATGATTGCTTGAAACCAAGGGCTTGGATGTAAAAGGAGGTATAAAACAACTATTGGGCTGCTGAATAGGTGACTACAAAGAAGTCAATATACTTCCTGGCTCTCTCATTAGATTACCAGATCCTGAGATCTACTGTATTATATATTACATATTATATATTATATATGCAGGGCCCATGGAGCTGGGTAAAGAACAGCAAAAATTCAAAATCACAAGACAGAGAGAAAGAAATGGTGGAAAAAACAAACTAAAATAAAAACAATACTAAAAACAAAAAAATCTTTCACTCAGAATGTGTGTGTAAATACACAGTTTGGGAAAAATAAGTCCTGCTAAAGAGGAGAAACAAAGTAAACAACTAGAACCTTGAATTCATTCAAAATGTAATAAATGTATAGTCCAATTTTCCAAATACTCTAAAGATGGTTAGGATGCACCAATAAGTTAATCAAGGAGTAATACTTACTGAAATGCTTGATAAATGAAGAAAAATGAATAAGGTAGCCATAAAAGAGTGTATGAAAAAAAAAAGAGTATATGAAATGGATCAAGCACAGATATTTGAAATAAGGTGTAAAGATACATAATTTTATAACCAATAAGGAAGAAAATTTCCAGACCTCATATTAAAGAGAGAAATAGTGTACTGGAAGGTCACATTTAAGAACCCACTCAGATGTTCATACAGACAAAGGGTACTGTTTTGAAAGAGCAATCTTGAGACATGAATAATAGATTGAGTGGCTAAACTTAGACATGATAAAGTTTCCAGAGAAAAAAATGGAGAGGGTAGTGAAGAAACAGTATTTGAGCAAAATATGTTTCAGCAAAAATGTTTCAGAATTCAAAATAGATCTAAGTCCTTAAATGGTAAAAAGATGCATTCCACTTAATGAGTGCAAAAACTAAAGATAAATGTACACTCAAGCAAAATGAAGTAGTTTTCATTACTGAAGAATATATGAATCTTCAGATAAATAATGTATTCTGGTAAGAGAATAGGATAAATAAAAATTCTCAATGAATGCTAACAATTATCTCTTCAACTGCTATTTTCCTCCATCCTCTATACTTTACTATGTCTAGACTTTGTAGGTCTTTTATTCAATGTGTAGTGATCAACTTATGTCCCTTAATTACCCTTCCACATTTTTTCTTTTTTTCTCTTCACCATGAAATAGACTTTTTCATAACTATTTATTCTATGACTGAACATTTATCCCATCTGCCTGATTTAAAAAAAAAAATAGTGACTTTGTTTCTTCCTTCCCAAGAGTTTAACGATTCTTCCTATACACATCATTCTTGGTTCATTAGTATGCTCTTTTTGTTTCATACATACATACATAGGTATTGTGATTTTTTTTTAAGTAGGCTCCATGCCTGGCATGGAGCAAACTCACAACTTTGAGATGAAGACCTGAGCTGGGTGCCTGGGTGGCTCAGTTGTTTAAGTATCTAACTTTGGCTCAGGTCATGATTTCTGGGTTCTAGAATCAAGCCCTAATGGACTTTGCACTCAGTGAGGAGTTTGCTTGTCTCTCTCTCTCTCCCTCTCCCCTGTCCCCTGCTTATGCTCTCTCTTTTAAATAAATAAAAAATAAAAAAAGACCTGAGCTGAGATCAAGAGTTGGGCACCGACCTGACTAAGCACCCAGGCTCCATGACTTTGTGATTTTTTAATAAAGGCAATAGTTTCATTAGTCTCTTCAATAACTTTTGTTAGACTATTTTATCATTTACTTTTCCCAGGATTAAAGGGAAATATTAAGAGATACCAAGTATAAAAACAATGAAATACGTTGGAACAACAATTCAAGTGCCAATGACTTCTCATCAACAAGAAAGAGTCTGAAGACACAAGCTACTACCTTAATGTGCCAAAGAGGTAAGCTGTTATTCTAAAACATTGTACCTTCAAGAACTCTCTTGAATGAACAAGAGCAAAGTAGGACATTACTGGACATACAGATAAGGGGAGTATTGACACCTACAGATCCTCACTACATGATTAAAGTATATTTCTTAATAAGAATAAAAGTGAATCAGTGGTTCTTTTTTAAGTAGACATGAAACCTACTTAAAATACACAAATAATACTGATACATCACTTGAAAAAATATGCTGGTAAATTTTATGGCCTATGGATTATAAAATAATTATTTTGGTATCTTAAAGGGTGAGGTGAAATCTAAAAATAGTAAGTAAACAAGGAAGGAATGTTTGATAAGTAATGAGTGCTAAATTTCTTGATGAGAATTGAAACCCCTAGTGACTTTGAATTCGTTAGAATAATTTCTTTAACTTGTATATTACCAATTAATGAAAATTATCAAAAACAGACATAAAATCTATAGTTTTCAAAAATTATAAGGCAAATAAAAGAAACTAAAAGCATTATCAACCCAGCAGCAGGCAGAAGGGAAAAAAGGAGAAATAAAGAAGCAAATAAGATTTGATAAACCGAAATAAGCTGGCATCAATAAATCTACATATATTATCACATCATGTGTAAATATAAGTCACTAAAAGAAGAGTTAATAATACTAGATAAAATCAGGAAATCAAGTCACAAAATCCTTACAAGAATCATACCCACACCACCCAAACATAAATCCAAACTCTCTGTCTGTCTCTGTCTCTCTCTGTCTCTCTGTCTCTCTCTCTCTCTCTCTCTCACACACACACACACACACACACACACACACAAGTTAAAAAAGAAATAAGGAAAACACATGTTCTTGTCACATAGAAACTGGTAGTGGCCATAATAATATTGTTCCAAAGCATTTAGAGATAGGAGATACTATACAATACTAATGGGGAAAAAATCCATCAACAAGGTAAAATTCAGGATCTCTTTCCTAGAGAAAGACTTAGCAAACTTCAAATAGAAAGGAACTTTAATCTGAGAAAGAGTATTACAAAACCTATAGAAACATCATACTTAAATTAGTGAAATATCAAAAGCTTTGTCTCTGAATTAGGAGACAAGCCTGCTATACTCCACTAACACTGTATCTATTTAACATTAACTCCATAACTCGTCAGCAATAAAGCAAAAAGAAAAAGTAAAAGGCATAAAATGTAAAATGGAGAATATAAAATGTCATTATTTATAAAAACACAATTATGTATATAGAATTTTTTTTTTAAGTATAGAGAAACTATTGAAATCAATGAGTGATTTTTAAAATTCTGGGTTCAAAAATCTGCATAAAATGAAGGATATTTATATGTGTATTTGTGCATTTATAGAGTAGATGATTTATAAAGTTCTAAATCTCTCCAGGTTGATCTATACTTTTAACGAGATTCAAATCAGAATCCCAGCAGGTTTTTTTACGTGTGGATTACTAATCTTACTCTAAATATTATATGAAAATGCAAAAGGTCAAGGATAGCCATGGAAGTCTTGAGAAGGAAGAATGAGGTAGGAGTTACTCCATCGACTATCAACATTTATGAAGCTACCATTATTAAGTCAATGTGGTATTAGGGCAAAGATAAACAATCAGGCCAATTATTAGCCCAGAAATTCAGAAACACATCCATGCACTCAGTGCAAGCACACTCAAGTGCACTCATTCGATCTCCAGCAAAAGTGGCACTGGCATTGGCAATGAATAATGCGGGGTCAGTTAACTATCCATGTGGAGTAAAATTAAAACATGGCCCTCACCTCACATAATACACAAAATAAATTCCAGGTAGGCTTTAGATCTATATATGAAAGGTGAAAGCAACCCTGCCTGTATACAAATTAGAGGATCTTAAAAGTAGCAAATATTTCTTATGCAGACTCCAAACAAAGAAAAGATTGTCTCATTACAGAATTACACACATTGACCTAGATTCTATTACTTTTCTTTTTGCATTTTTTAAAATTAAGAATAACACATTTTCACTTTAGTTGCATTGTTTTAAAAAAAAACACTTCTCAAAAGTAACTTAAAAGGTAAAGGGTGCATTTAAATTTTGAAAATTTTATAGAGCAAATGTTTTCACTGACTATGGTACCAGATATAGAACAGAGGTGAATGGGTGACAGACACTGAGTGGGGCACTTGACGGGATGAGCACTGGGTGTTATTCTGTATGTTGGCAAATTGAACACCAATAAAAAATAAATTTATTATTAAAAAAATTTTTTTAAAAAGCAAAAAAAAAAAAAAGAACAGAGGTGAGGTAGATAAGTTCTGTAGTAGTAGTTTTTATCATATTTCCACTAGCTATACTCTCCTCATAACTTTAATAAGTAAAAATAGTGATCACATAATTCCACTCTAGGATCAAAGGGTGTCTCTAGGATGAGGACTACAATTCCTGAAGAGTAAGCCTGGGACACCAAAAAAGAAAAAGCTAATCAGTCACCTCTATTAGCTTCAGTGATAAACAAAAAATAATAATGGAATTTTATCAAATAGCTACAGGATTTCTCCCTGCCACTGACTAAGATCTCCTTCCTGGGCAGCATATAAAAGGAGCCCCAGTGTTCTCACTTCCCTGGTTGGAAGATACTTCTAAGATGTAGTAGGAGCAGATAGTGCAGTAGGGGAAGAAATGCAGGTCAAGATAAATTGTGTAAGACTCTGGCTTCATATTTAATTTGTAAAAAGAGGCAAAAGAATTAGATGAATCCTAGGCCAATTTCAGTTTAATACCATGAGTGACAGACATCTGATTCCACTGCCTCTTCCCATATGTGTGACTAGGGAGGGGTTGTGACAGCATAAATATGGTATTACTGTTAAGAACCCCAGAAGAGTGGGAAAAAGAAATCTTCTTTTTAAACCTGAGATTTCTGCCAGCCTTCTGTCTTTCTCCTCTGTTATTCCTCAACCAGTTTATCTATAATGATTTGTACAAAGGGGGATGCTATTTCTGGTATATCCCTTAAATTCGGCTTGAATGTACAGGGAAACTCACAGAGATGGGCAAATGAGTCACCTACTCCCTGAAGTGGGGTTGGTGCATGGTGAGTCCCAGATATCCTTTCTACCTTGACCAAAAAGACGGTGCTCAGGGATGCTCGGGAGGTGTCCATATGTGAGGGCTTTATACTCTGATCACCTAAAACCAACCCATTACCCCCAGAGGCATACCTGTGGCATCCAGGGAACACATTACAAAATGTCTTCCCACCATTCTACGTCTCCCCTACAGAGTAGGGAGCAGTAGTAAAACCTCTGCAGAGTTCTCTAGCTTTGTTATCCGTGTGGTGAGGGTTCGGGGGTGCACCTGCTTATGCAGAAAAGTGAGAACTCAGGGAAAATGGAATGAGTGATCCTACTCAGGAGGATGTTGGCATGAAAATGTAGCAGATAGAAGTCATACTTTATGGCTTATGTCAATAGAACAAGCCTCAAGTATTTGGACTTCTTATGTACTTGATCTTCAAGTGGGCCTTCTTCCATGCCCCTTTTGGAATAGTTTAAAGGTTATGATGTAGGTGTGCCCCCCATGGGGCTTGTTAAGACAGTACCCCAAGGGACAATTTCCTCCTTAGGGAGTGAACAATCTCTATCTGCAGAAAAGTATTACTGTAAAGTAAATAATCAAAAATATCCATTGCCAATATTTATTTTTACATGGAAACTCAGAGATTCAACCCTATTCCCTCAGTGTCTCCCTGTCTTCCTTTGATTACAAGTCACCCTCTAAATACTTGTTCATTTTTTTCACATTTCTTTTCTGTCCTATGCTTAAAGAGGTAATTTTAATGACTCTGTTCTAAGCCTTTAGGTATTAGACTGAATTTAAATGGTGGATGGCTTTGCCTTCCTCCTCACATCTGGAGAAGAACACGTTACCCTGATGACTCAGATCCCTTTAAATTCATGAGTATTCATATCATTTTGGTCCTTGATGTTACCAGAACTCATCCTGTTTCCTTAGTTTCCTCTCTAAGATGATTTTTCCCTGTATTTTCTCTCTTTAAACCTCCCATGAGTCCTCCCACCCACAGTCCCAGCCACCGACTGAGAGTTACTGAGAACACAGAAGCTAGCAGATGATAATTCACAATTTTAACACTGACCAGGATCCTGGATCCACATTTATTCTCAACTCTTCTGCTGTTACTGTGGTTACTGGTGTTGACCCTCATGAAGGAGAGCCTACCACTCATGCTATGAATCCCATCCCTCCTGCCCACTCAAGAACTTCTCTCCAGCAACATGTCTCAAATGTCTCTGCTCCTGTTCCCCTGAACACATCCAATCAGCATGTGAAACTCTTTCTCAAAGATGTCAATTATCTTGACTATGCTAAACCCAATGAGCAGTTCTGTCCTTATCCCACTTGACCTGCCTAGCACCATTTAACCCAGTCAATAGAATTCTCTCTTTGAAACACTCCATCCCATCAACTCTGATCATTTTCTGCTACCCCTGTGGTCCTTCTACTTTCCTGGCTGCTCCTTCTCTGTCTCCTTGGGTTTCTCTTCATTTCCCGTTATCTGTGAACACTGGCATTTTTCAAGATTTATTTTTTGTATCTATTTTCTATCCACTTTCTATGGGACCTCATCAGTCCCAAAGATTTCACTGCATTTTACATGCTGATAACACTTCAGTTAGTATGCCCTGCCAGGCCTCTTCCCAAATGCAGTGTTCCTGACTGAATGTTAGCCTTGTGCACATCAGTGTGAATCACAGTGTTCACTGACCTCCTATCTCAAGAGAGTAAGTCCAACATTTTTAAAGCCACTTATAAGACGTTAATTATCAGCTTCCCTCTGTTTTCGAGTGTGCATGCTTTATGTAAAGACTGTTCTGTAGTATACATTTAGAAATGCACTTCTCTACCCCTATGCCCTCTGTTCTTTCTCTCTTCCTTCCTTCTAGCTGTCTTTGGTGATTACAATAACTTTATATATTTTTTTGTTCTGCTAATTAAACATTCAAAGCATTCATTGTATTCTCAGATGTTGATAAGATTTAGTCTTAATTCCACAATTTGGATGAGAGTGTAAGGATACTGGATCTAAGGTCTACCTAGACTCTAACCCCAACATCAACATTTATTTTTTATTTTTTAAATATTTATTTATTTATTTGAGAGAGAGAGTAAGCAAGTGGGGGGAAGGGCAGAAGGAGAGGGAGAGAATAGACTCCCCACTGAGCATGGAGCTCCACAGTGGGGATCCATGGGGGGCTTGACATGGGGTTCACCAACAGGCTCCACCCAGGGCTCTAGGCAGGGCTTCAGGTAGGGCTCAAACCCAGGACCCTGAGATCATGC
Organism: Canis lupus dingo; assembly: GCF_003254725.2. Classification (NCBI taxonomy): domain Eukaryota; kingdom Metazoa; phylum Chordata; class Mammalia; order Carnivora; family Canidae; genus Canis; species Canis lupus. The sequence goes on from NC_064258.1 coordinate 5,735,600, forward strand.
CCTGAGCCAAAATCAAGAGCCAACAACTTAACCTACTGAGCCCGAATCTCAACATCAACATCTGTACACTAACTGCTATTTGTTTTCCATATGTTTTATGATGTTTTGTTCCTTTGTTCATTCCTTCATTACTGGCCCCTTTTTGTTAAATATTTTGTGGTGCACTATTTAATGCTCTTGGCATTTCTTTATATATATTTTCTTAGTGGCTGTGCCCCTTGGGATTATGATTAGCATTTTAATTTATAATAATATAATAATATGGTCCTGGTTAATATCAACTTAATTTCAATAGTTTACTAATTCTTTGCTTTTATATTGCTTCAACTTTATTCTCTCCTTCTAGAGGCTGCAGCTCTCCTTCTGCCTGCCACTCCCCCTGCTTGTGTTATCTGTTTCTCTGTCAAATAAATAAATAAATAAGTACATAAATGCATAAATTAATTAATTTTAAAAAGAAAAAAATTTTGTTCTCAAACTTGAAATAAACTGTCATTTTTTTCCCCATAGTGAAGAATTTTCCAGTAGCTGCTTAAACAGTATCTTTGGTGACTAACTTGTACTTATGCTTGGCTCTCTGCTAACTGATATTCATTTGATTCTCTAATTCACTGATTAGTTTGCTAGAGCTGCGGTAACAAACTACCACAGACTTTATTGTGTAAATAATAGAAGTTTATTCTCTCACAGTCCTGAGGGTTAGTAGTCTGAGATTTCGGTGTGGACCAGTTTGGTTCCTTCCAAGGTCCCTCTTCTTGACGTGTAATAGATGACTGTCTTCCCCTCTGTCTTCACATATTTATGTCTGTGTCCTAATCTCTTATAAGAACACCAACTATATTGGTTAGGGCTACTCTGAATACCTCACATGGATATAATTACCTCTATAAAACCCCATCTCCAAAAAGCCCCGCTTTGAGGTATCACAGGACCATGATTTCAACACATAAACTTTGAGTGAACATAATTCAGTCCAACCCAGCTAATTACTTGCTTGTCAGACAATGAAACCTTATCACTTGGTATGTATGATTAACAACCACAAGTCAACTTGCTTAACATTTGCTTCTCAGGTACATGACTTGATATTTCAGAATAATCACATCTTTTGGAATATGGTTGAGGATTGTATTGCCCCAGTTCTTACCTATCTACTAATACAGATTTCAGTTTAAAAATAAAACTGTTAACTATAGCAGTTTGCCATTTATGTGAATTATATATATATACCCTTCTAAACCCTCTTCAAACTGACATTATTTTCATGCTGTTTTAATCATTAATGATATTATTTTTCACAAAATGTTTATTTGATAATATTTAATGTTTAGTTGAGCAAAGTAAAGTTGCTATGATAATTAGAATTGAGTTTAGGCTTCAGATGAGTGTGTTTGGAAAGTACACAAATAGTAGAGGTTGTGCTCCTTGAGAAAAAGAGATATACAAAGTGTGCTCACATTTACAGAGGCTTTCTTCCAGAAGATATTTCCAAATGGTGGCCATAAAAATAGAGTCCAAGCAGAAGGCTGCAGTCTTGCTGAATGTAAGCAACAGAGATTACAGTTACAGAAAAATAAGAGAACTGAGAATTGAGTTGGCATAGGGATGTGGAAGAGGAAGGAACTGTATTAAGAGGAGTCGGGGGTTTTCTTAGGCATTTCTTAGTCCTAAGTAAGGTACATGGATGCTGAAGCCTAATGCAGACCAGTGGCTGAGTTGCCAAAAGATGAGAAGAGCTGAGAGTAGCAGAACAAAAACTTCAGAAGTTGCAAAATGTTCAGGGAATTTTGGAGTTGCAATCTAGCTGGGATGTAGATCTCTTCATAAAGACCTTGGTGTAGGCACAGAAATAATGCCTGAACAGTAAGGGTAAAACTGAAATAGATTAATTTTAACCAACTTAAAACAGAACCCCAAGAGAAACAAGGTGATCTTTAACAAATTTCACTGCTTATTCAGAGAAAAACAAAATATATCAATAATATTTATAGAAGTATGACATAATCTGCAGCTTCTAAAATGCATCATTTAACACATGAAAAAGCAGGGAAAATTTATCAATTATCAAGAGGTAAAATAGTCAATGGTAGGGGTCCCAGATATAATAGATATTAAGGTTACAAATAAAAGCTCAAATAATGATAATTTATGTTAAAGGAAAGGGAAACAAAAGTATAAATAATAAAAAATGTAATATTTCAGTACAGTACTGGAATCTCAAAAAGAATCAAATATTCATCCTGAAACAGCAATATATAATAATTTGAAAAAACACAGGATGAATTTAACAGATGATTGCCCCCAGGGGAGATAAGAACTAATAAACTCATACTAAGATTAACAGAATACTATGAAATAAAATTATAAAAAGCAAAATAATAGAAAAATTAAGTTGAGTCTGAAAGTTATAAAAGAGTGTGGTAGAAAACAATTCTAACATATACTCAAAAGAAAAGAAAAGCATAATGGGGAAAATGCAAATTTTGAAGAAATTATTTCTAAGTATTTCCCAATCATGATGAAAGTATGCTCCCATGAATGCAGAAATCTCAGCAAATCACAGGCAGGATAAATTGATATAAAATATACTTGTAAATACTATAGTAACATTTCTGAAAGCCAAAGATAGATATTTTTAATACTTAGAGAAAAAAAATTACATCCATTATGATCAGAGAGCATTCCTGCAGCTAGAAAAAGGTATTTCTTAGGATTTCTTTTTTTTTTTTTTTTTAAAGATTTTATTTATTTATTCATGATAGTCACAGAGAGAGAGAGAGAGGCAGAGACACAGGCAGAGGGAGAAGCAGGCTCCATGCACCGGGAGCCCGACGTGGGATTCGATCCCGGGTCTCCAGGATCGCGCCCTGGGCCAAAGGCAGGCGCCAAACCGCTGCGCCACCCAGGGATCCCTATTTCTTAGGATTTCTTGCAGTGTAGACCTACTTGCAATAAAGACTCAAATTCATTTGTTTTCTTGTTGGTTTTATTTTTGTTTTTGTCTGGGAATATGTTTATTTCATCTGAGTTTTGGAAGAGCACTCTTCCACATGTAAAATTTTTGATTGGCAGCTATTTTTCAACACTTTAAAGATATTCTCTCAGTGTCCTCTGATTTCTGTAGATTCAACTGAGACGTTAGCTTCTCAATTAACTGCTTATTATAGTATTCCCAATGGCAATGGGGGAAGGGTCCAGTTTCAAGAACATGTCTTTATTCTAATTTCTTGCCTTACATAAGCAAAGGCTATATCTCTCATGGGCCAATTGCAGTCATTGCCACCTGGAATCCTGGGGATTGAAAGTGACCCGAAAGCCACGTGCTGGTTTACAATCTCACCACACAATTGGTGGTTGTGCCTCATCTTGGTCCTATGAGAATTTTATTTATGCTCTTAAAGCCCAACTGTACATTTAAAAATTATGGTTTTTAAAATATTTTATCCAGTATTTTTAGGTGCTTTATCAAAATATGATATTCAAGATAGTTACTCTGGTATATTGTTTGTGGTTTCTATCCTAGAAATCCTAAAACTAATTTATATAGAAAGGAAGCAAAATAATTACTATTTCTCTTTGCACAAAAGTTAGTGTAAACGGAGAGACACTATCATTACCCAAGGTCACTTTCAGCACCTACCTATAAAACCTTGTTTCTCAACTAAACATTATTCCTTTTTATACTTCCCACTCCAGTTTCCCACTTAAGTGTTGTTTGATGGTACCCTCATCGTTTCCTATTTCCGATGTCATTTCTTTATCTATTTGCAAATTATTTGATGTGTATCTCCATTTCTGTTTCCTATTTTCCAATTTTACCATAATTTTTCTCTACATGATCAGATTATTTATAAACCTGCATTTAACTATTTCATAGATTTTTCATTTTTAAAATTGTGCTGTTCAAAAAACTTTGTATTTCTTCATTATATGCACAATACAGTTTCCTCAGTTGCATTTGAAAATTCAGATAAGCAAATAAAAGAAAAATCCTTTCTTTATTATCAATGTGAATTTTTTCTCAAATATTGGATATTATGCATATGGCATTAGTAATCTTCCTTTCTTCATGTAATCTGAAATATAAATATATTACAAGTCAACAAATATACAATAAAACAATCCTAATTTTTAAGAAGATATTCTTTAGTATGCATGTTTTATTTAAATATATTTTATCTATATTCTAATATTGAAAATCTTAGATATTTCCAATCACAGTTAGGAGGTTATTCTATATGATAAGAATAAATCTGAAAGCACATGAGTATTTCTCTAAATTCCCCATTCGTATCTCTGGCTGGAGACCAACACGCAGCACAATTGCATAAAACATCACAACAGGGTAAGAAGGAGAACTGAGTGCTGGAGAAATCACATGGCTAGATGTACAAGCCTGAGGCAGCTCTCCTGACTCCTAGCTGCCTCCATATCTTCTGGAAGGGATTCAAATGATTCCACACGTCCCCAGATGGTAGTGATGGATTCAAATGCTAGAAAAGTAGGGCTATCACTTTCACAGGGAATCACCATGGTGCAGATGAAATAGCCTTGTCTCTGATGGCTATAGGATGGTTCTGACCAGACTAGAGTTCAAAATGAAACCCACAGCCAAATCCAAACCCATAACAAGGGCTAAGGTGTGGATGACCCACCATAGAAATATAATGGTTGCTGACTAAATATAATAAGAGAACATACTTTCCACTGCCTTAAACTCCAGGATCAAAGGCTAGACAGGACCTGGGATAGTTTGAGAGAGGCTAAATCTCACAGATAATGGCCAGCCTTCACCAAGGATCTAACAAATCTCAAGGAGAGACAAATACATAGGCCAGGATGAAATAGCATGAGAAAGAGGCTCTTCCAAGCAGGCAAGACTAATTATCTATATTTAATAGAAAACTTGAAAGTTCATGTCATCCCAATGCACATATATAATTTCACCTTCCCCACTCCCCAAGTCTTTCACTGTTATTAAGAATATTAAGCCAATCACAAAAGAATCAATAAATTCTTTATTTTTGGATCAGCTATTTAGAAGAAAAAAACAGACTTGTGATCCTATAATATTTATGATTATTATTATCATCAGAATAATGCCAGTCTCCCTTATTAGACTGTAATCTCATATAGGTAGAAATTGCATATATTTGGCTCATTACTGGATTACCAAAATCTAGCACAGTGTGAGGCACGTTGTAGGTCATAAGTAAGTGATAATTATGTAGGCAGCCTCTAAGGAGGTTAAGCTAAAGCATAACCAAATGCAGAGCATTCATAAGCCAACTTTCCCCAACAGAAGTTATTGAATAATGAAATAATAACATTCATGGAATATTTATTATAGCCCAAATTGTAGACAACTCAACTCACCAGAAATATAATGGATAAACTGTGATATGTTTATGCAACATAATGCATATGAAAGAGTTAATGAAACAGAGCCACATGCAACAACCTGAGTGATTCTCACACAGTGAAAGAAGGCAAATAAAAATAATGCCCTCTTTGTGTGTGATACATGTGAATGTAGATGCATCTACATCTACATATATAAATTATATGCACCACTACATATAGATATACATAAAATATTGCGATTCTGAATTGTATTTATATATGTACTTTTAATTAATTAAAAAAAATTTTTTTTGAGAGAGAGCATGGGTGTGTGCACACCACAGGCACTCAAGGTGGGGGCAGGGCAGAGGGTGAGGGAGAGAGAGAATCCCAAGCAAGATCCATGTACAGTGCAGAGCCCAATGTGGGGCTCCATCCCACGACCCTGAGATCATGACCTGAGCCAAAAATGAAGATTCAGACACTGAACCAACCGAGCCACTTAGGCACTCCATCCACATACTTTTAAAATATTGATTATTTCTTTAGAGAATTGAGATTGTGAAAGAAAGTCATTTCATACTTCCTAAATTATTTGAAATCTTGGCATTTTAAAACATATAAAAGACTACATTTTGCAAAATTCCTGATTTTTTTACTAGTATAGTAGAAGATCTCATTTTCCATGGTCTCATTTATAAGTCATAGTCCTCATTCTTTAAAGATATGATAAATGTATACAGCAGCTAATATTAATAATTACCATTTATTGAGCTTTTATTATGACTCATAGATTCTGTTAAGCATTTTGCACATAGTATTTCTGCTTAGAAACCTACATGCTAGGGACACCTGGGTGGCTCAGCAGTTGAGCATCTGCCTTCAGCCCAGGTCATGATCCCGGGGTCCTGGGATGAAGTCCCACATCGGGCTCCCTGCATGGAGCCTGCTTCTCCCTATGCCTGTGTCTCTGCCTCTCTCTGTGTGTCTCTCAAGAATAAATAAATAAAATCTTTAATTCTAACTTGAAAAGAAAAGAAAAAGAAAAGAAAAGAAAAGAAAAGAAAAGAAAAGAAAAGAAAAGAAAAGAAAAGAAAGAAAACCTACATGCTTAGTATTAATGAACTCATTTTATCCACAATAAAATCTAAATTCCAAAGAATTCTGGTTTATTGCAAAAGTTTGCACATCTAGCAATTGGCAGAGCTTTATAAAAACCCAGCTTATCTGAACTCACAATCATGTGTTTTCAACCTTTATTTGGTCATATAGTTATGTCTGTATAACAGATGTCCTTACAAAAGGGCTGCTTTATAAGACAGAAGTCCATATATTTTCCTCTTTATAACACTCTTCCCCCCATCAAAAAAAAAAAATCACCTTATTCTAAAAGTTGTATACTTGCCTTTTATACAATTTAAGTATATGGCAGATTTGACAAAAGAATTGAAAAACAAAAAAGCCTCTATATATCCTTTTCTACTCCTTCTTAACTGTTTTCTCTCACTTCATAACTAAGTGCTAGAATTTCAGTTTGAGTAAGATGGTTATTTAACTTAAATCTCTTAATTTAAAGTCAAATTATTCCTGATAATTTGTAGCTCAAGTATTATTCATCAGCTAGTCATCACAACAATTATAGTCTGTTCTCATTTGCTAGAAAGTTTTCTCCAAGTGTTGGTCAATTCCCATGGGAGACAATCGACCCAATCAATGAGAGAAAGAGTTCATTCAAGAACTCTCAATGACTTTCATTCTGTTCTCTTCTCCTCCATGAATCTCCACCTCCATTCCCCAAGTGGAGAAAATGAGTGACAGGGAAAGCCCCAGTGTCCAAATACTTACTAGTGAGACAGCCTTTGGGGTTTTCTTGTTATTGGTAGTGGCATCACGGTTACATTTTTCATTCCTTTCCCCGTGAAGCCATGGCTCATGGTCTTCCCCACTCAAGTTGATTATGCCTTAGAAAACTTTACTATCACAAGAATTTATGCAGGAATTGTATTCTAAATGTATGAAGATGACAGCTATTGAATTTCAAATATTGAAATTACTATGTTCTCAATCTCTCCCAGTTGCTATATCTTACACATTCTTCCAATACCTTGCTTTATTTTATTAAATGCTATCTACTAGTCCTGATTACAGAAAAATATACAAACTTATTTCCTTTTATTCAGAATATTTTGCATAATATATTACAAGTGTGTCCACAGTGCAGCTAGTGGGAAGTTGTTTCCCTTTCCTTGTGCAGCATTGACATTCAATATCAGAGGGAGGTAAGTAGAATGTACTTTCTTGGGAGAGGGTGCCAGGAAAATCTGAAGATGAAAAGGATGCCCTAGAGCATGTTTATGAATCTTGGTAAATACTGGATAAGATGATTTCTCGGGTCCCTTTAAACTCAGCTACTTTATTATTCTACAGGTTTTCATGAAGTTCTTTCTTTTTCAAGAATCCTCTTCAGAGCAGCTTTGACTTCTTTGTTCCTCAGACTATAGATAAGGGGATTGAGCATGGGATTGAAAAGGCTGTGAAACAGGAGCAGGTATTTCTTTTGCTCCTTGGGGTTCCCATATCTGGGCCCAACATACATTATAATGGCTGTGCCATAAAAGAGTCCAACCACACAGAGATGGGATGAGCAGGTGGAGAAGGCTTTCTGGCGCCCCTCCCCTGACTGAATCTTCAGGATGGCACGTAGAATATGAATGTATGATATCACAATTGAGGTAAAAGGCCCTACCAGCACAGACACGGCCCCAGTCAATACCATAATCTCATTAACGTGGGTATCTGCACAGGCAAGTTTGAGGACAGCTATAATTTCACAGAAAAAGTGGTTGACTTTCTGGGGTCCACAGAAAGGCAATGGTATGAGTAACCCTAGATGTACTAGGGCCAGGAGCACTCCTAAAATCCAGGCAGTCAATGCCAGGGTGATGCAGACTCTCCAGCTCATGATGACAGAGTAGTGGAGGGGGTGGCTGATGGCCACGTACCGGTCATAGGACATCACCACCAGGAGAAGACACTCAGTATGAGCAAAGGTCAAGAAAAGAAAGGTCTGCGTCAAGCAGCCAGCAAAGGAGATGGGCTTGTCTGGCCTCAGGAGGTTCACCAGCATCTGGGGCACCGTGTTGCAGGCATAGGCTATGTCGACGATGGCCAGGTGGGAGAGGAAGAAGTACATGGGGGTGTGCAGTCTGGGGTCCAGTGAGATGAGCCCCAGGATGAGCCCATTCCCCAGCAGGGTGAAGGCGTAGAACAGGGTGAAGAGCCCAAAGAGAACCATCTGAATCTCTGGGCTGAGGGGAAAGCCCAATAGGATGAACTCTGTGACAGAGGTCTGATTTCCCGCCATTTCCCTGTGAAAGAGATAATGGAGCTTACCAAGTCTGGATGCCTGAGGGAAGTGTTTAAACGTGATCTATGTGTGTCATCATTTATTTCCTGAGAAAACATCTTCAATGACATTTTTGTCCTGTTTGTCACTTTCTAAGTGAAAGCTATGCATTCCAGATGACACAGAAGGAAATGTTTTCACTGCAATAAGCTGCATGCTAGCATTCTATTACAGTATTCAGTAAACCTCATGTTTATTAACCAACTTTCACCACAGCTTAAAATATTAATACTTAAATCGCCTTCATGGAAGTGGGTATTTCCCTCAGTTTGTAATGATTCTAGCAGAGGTTTGCCTATGTGGGTTTCCGGGTGGCGGTATGCATATATCCATACATGTGAATTTGTGCTGCTGCCTCAAATATCTTTAATATGAGGATGGGAAGAAGGATAAGGTGCACGTCAGTGATTCTTCCATTAGGTTTTTCTCATGAATTTGTGCCTTCAATATATGAATTATTTGTTAGCCTTGCCAACCTCACTGACAGCATAATCTTGAACAAAGTAGAGGATGGCAGGCCATTTGCCCCAAATTTGGCTAGATTTCAAATGGAGACCTTTGTCTTTTGACTTTTGTACCTACAGATGTTCTATTCTGATTGTGCTATCTTATCATCAGGATGGTACCCCGGGCACCCCTATTATACTTGATGTTATATTTATATTCTGTATCTCTTTATCTACCTGCTTACCTACCTACCTAGTTTTTCCCAAATATTTTGCCATATCTTACAATAAGAAATATCTACTAGGTACATACATGCGTTAGTATATATATTCTTGAGTCCTTATTATGTGCGATGTATTTTCTATATTATTCTATTCTATTTAATTAGTAAAAATGTTGGTTTAATGATTTCATGGTGGGTCATAGCCTGGGTCTTAACAAGTTCTGTTCCCTATCTAAGCCTAGAGCAAGAGGCTCTATTTGTAGAACCAATGGCATATTTTATGGCCTAACTCTATGTAAAAAACTTATTATTTATCATGGATCTTTAGGTTTTAGTGGCTTATCAAATTTTTAAAAAATCTTTCCACACAGAGTGGGTACTCTGAAGTTTGGATCATGTAAACTTTAATCCATTGCTTCTGTTTTGTTTCACTCCATACCTTTCTTCAGTCCAGAATCCACCTGAATTTCACTACAATAAGAATCCTAGGAAAATTCATAATTGAGTTCCTATCTATCAGGTCCTCATTTGACTTTTCTCTTAAGCTGGTATTTGAAAGGTTCCTTAAACCAAAGCAAGTAACCTTTTACCCTGTTTCAAAGATAGAGTCAGAATTCATAACAGAAATTATTGAAAGATGATTTTATCTTAGTTCAGAAAATAACTGTAATAGTGGGAATCACCTCCTTGGAAACTGGTTGTTTTATTGGAGATGAACTTCAGGTCAGTGAATGTTTTAAATCAAAAATTGACTAACCATCTATTTGAGACAGGATTCCTGTGTTGAATCAGAAGAATGCTAAGGTCCCTTCCAACTATAGGATTCATTGGCCCTAAATGTATAGAAAATTGTTAGCCATATTCAGTTCACCTTTCTTGCAATATTTGGAGCCAATGAAGACAACAATGCTGTTTCTAAAATTTCATATGATGAAGGCACACAATAAACCAAAGTAGAAAGACCAATGAGTACCTCATCTTCCTCCTACCTGCAAATAGCTAAAAGACAAAATATAAAATGCACAGATATCTACTAAACATATTCTATGTCCTGCTTCATCTCAGCTGAGGGTATAGAAGACAGTTCCTGTCTACTGGTATATATAACCTGGTTGGAAAGACAGGACAGTTAAAAGGAGTTAAAAGGATTCACAGAAGATACTTATTCTTATATTTAATACATTATCAAAAGAAATTTCACATTCAAAAATAAAACCTTCAGGACACTCTTCTTCTGTAACAAATTCCTTTTTTTTAGTCAGTCAAGCCCATTATCTCATGAAAACACCATTAGGTGTTCATTAAGGTGTTCATTAAGTTCATTAGGCAATAAAAAAGTTTGCAAACAAAACTTTCAAACAGCTATGCCATAATTTAAATAGGAAACTCAACACTAAATGCAGGAGAGTAAATAATACATATTAAGTGTATCTAAAAGGGGTGATAACTTTTAAATATCCGATTAGCTAAAATCTATAAATAGCAGAAATTTGGCACTGGCCAACACTAACAATTACATTTTGCATTATAATTGTTCATTACAGCCTGTCAGACATTGTATAGTGAACAAAGACTGGGTAATAAACTTATCTCATATTTACAGCTAAAAATAAGGAGACAAACTGCAAAGAAGTTGGGTGAAGTGCAAGTAAACCAATAAACAGCATATATAAGTTAGTTTTGGATTATTTTCTTCCAATGATCTCTTGGAAGAAAAAAATTTCTCAACAAAGGCGACAGTATTTCTTTGAGAAGAGAGAAATTTACTCTCTGTGTAGCTTACCCACCTCTCAAGCTTCTGAGTGTTTGGCCTAGGGGGAGAGATGAAGACTCATCCTGCACATCACCATCTATTGCTCCTGGGGAAGACGGGCTCTCACTGTACTTACCTCTGGTTTTCTTAGAGTGACATTCATGACAAAATGCCACTGATGATGATTTCTTCACTCACTGCGGGGTCCATGACCCTAATTGTAAGAAGCATTAGAATGTCTTCCAGGTTCCTCCATATATCACAATTAACACAACCTTGGATTTATTTTGGTTTCAAGAACTCCAACAACGCCTCCACCACCCACCTCAACTAACACCCAGAAAGATTAAGTGGTATTTAGGGCAGATGAAACTCATATATTTTTCCCATACTCTCTGGTGTTGGCTAAATTTTATACCACACCTAGCCTGACTGACCATGCATCCTATTTTTTCCATCAAGTCACCACAAGGAATACAATTTATAAAGTAAGACCAGGTAGCAGGACCTATAGAAGCTATGGGGAACATGGCAAAGAGTCAGGAAATAGGATAAGGTGTCCCGATGGGACTTGTTAAATCTTGTTTTGTAGATTTTAACTAGAGTACAGAAAGAGAAGGAAAGCTCTCATCAGGAAACAATCTCTATTTTTTAATTTCCAGAGATGCTGAGCTCAAGGGGGTGGAAAGACCAAAGTTCCCCTAGGTCTGTACCTACTACATTTTCTTTTCTTTCTAAAATGGAAATGAACTAACCCCATTGTATAATTCTGGAAAATACAATGGAGTCAATTTGATGGTGATTTTGTGGCTTAAATTTCTTTTGTTCTTTTATCTAAATCTATTCTTACACTCAAATATAAAAGAGGTAGAACATAATTTCCTAAATTAGTTTTTAAAGTTATTTTAGTATACATACCAACCCACTAAGAAAATTATGGATAGACTAATTATTTTTTACCCTGAGAGCACTGACCTGCAATAAATCTGAAATGGGCTCTTCTCCATCACACCTGTTCAGGGAAAGGCTTATTGGTCACTGGCATCCGGATTTGTACCCTGACATGTCGGAAAGATTCTACATGCCCTATAATGTCCAAGGGCATTTGGTGCCTAGAGAGAAACAGTCATCATTACCAGTATGCTATTCATGGTCCAACTTGTTAAACATATAAACTTATCATAATTCTTCCTTTTCTAAGTCTACTGGCATATAAGGCTCCTATTTCTATTTTTCTCAAAAAATTTTTTTGCCTTCAAATCTATTTTATCTGAAAAATACTTTTTATTTAATAACAAAAATGCTATGCTTGGTTTAGTAATTATTTAAGATTTTTGTATTTATTTTACCTTTTTAGATTTATTCAGGAAGTTACTTTTCTTCTACTATCCTTTTCTAGTTTTGTTATCAATGTTGTATTAGCCTTATAAAATGAACTGGATAGTTGTCCCTCTTTTTCTGTTCTCACAAAGGTTTTACATAATATAAAAATTAGCCTTCCCTGAAGATTGGTAAAATTTGCCTTTAAAACTGTATAACTTAGTGTTCTCTGATTGGATAATTTTGGTCATCAACTCAATTTTTTGAATATTTATTGTTCAGATTTTCTATTTCTACATAAGGAAGTTTTAGCAATATTTCTAATTTTAATATTTATTGAAATAAATTTTGCTCATAGAATTCTGTTTTTAAATCTCTACTTTTTTTATTATCTAAGTTATTATTCCTATCATTGTATATAGACCTTTCTCTTTTTTTTTCCCTCATCAGTCTTACCTATTTTATTGGTGTTTGTAAAAGAATTAGGTTTATATTTTAATGATCTTCAAAATCTATTTTAATTCTTGATCATCTTCCTGAGTTGAGAATTGAACTTACTTTTTGTGTCCTATTTTTTTAAATAAATGTAACCAGAGATATAAATTTGCTTTTTTCTGCCCTTTTAGGTATGTATCTCAGTATGATATTTGGAACTTTCATCATTATTAACTTCATTTTAAAAACACAAATGATACAGAAGTACATTTTTAGGTTTCCAAATATTTGTTTTACCTTTTATTATTAATTTTAAATGTATTATCACTGTGGTAAAATAATGAATCCTTGTAATATTTTTCTTTGAAAATTGGAGAGGTTTTGTTGCTCTGTATATATTCAAATTTCATGATTTTTATATTATTTGAATGTTATGTATATTCTTTATTTCTTTTTTGTAAGATTTTATTTATTTTGAGAGACCAAGAGAGAGACCAAGAGAGAAAGCAAGCACTAGTGGGGATGGGTGGGGAGAGTCAGAGGGAGAGAATCAAGCTGACTCCATGCTGAGTGGAACCTGATGTAGGGCTCGATCTCACTACCCTGAAATCATGACCTGAGCCAAAATTAGGTGTTAGATCCTTAACCCACTGAGCCACCCAGTCACCCTCTCTTTTTCTCGGGTGTAGGATTCTTTATGTATTAGATCAAACTTGTATTTGTTTTCTAGAACTTGTATTCTGTTTTCCAGAACTTGTATTTCTAAATCTTTTCAGGATTATCAATTTGTTTCTGAAAACATTTTGCTAAATACCCCACTATCAAGTTGGATTTAAAAAACTTTTCATGATAATTCTCTGAGGTTTTATTCCCCCTAATTCTATAGTGTAGCTATGTTGTCACATACGTACATATTTACAATTGTTACATCTTCTTGATAGTCTATTACCTGTATTTGGTTTTTTTTTTGTTTTTTTTTTGTTACCTGTATTTGTATGTACTAACTCACTCTATACTAATTAACGCTTTCTCCCTTATATAAACACAGATGCAAATATCTGCCTAGTATTTATATTATTGCTTCATTTTATCACATATTTGCATAGGATATGTTCTTCAATACCCTTATTCCAGGCTCTTCTTTGTGATTGTGTTTTAGTTGCTCTTATAAATAATATGTAGCTGTATTTTACGGATTTGAAAATATCAATGTGGAAATAGGAGATTATAATCTATTTTCGTTGTAAATATTGAGATGTCTAGACTGTCTACCATTTGTGTTTTCTGTTTCGCACTCTTGTTCTTGGCTTTTAGGATTTTTTTTTTTTTTCTTTTGTTTGCTCTGTAAAGAGATAATATAGCATTGTCTGACCTGGTGCCCACTTTTTTTTTTTTTTTTTTTTTTTTACACTTCATTGTTTTGTCTTCATTTAGTGAACAAAATTCCTAACTGTCTTGGGCATTTTCACTCAGGGTATAGGTAATACATGCACACTGTAATAACTGGATCCCCTTGAAAAACATCAGATAATTTTAGAAATATTCTATAGTAATTTTCTGTTCTTTAGCTCTCATACTTGCCCAGATATTTTATGTAATTGCTTGTATAACTGCCCAAATTTCAGAGTGTTTTTCAAACCTCTCTTTGAATCAGATGGGAATCCCACAGAAAAAGAGAAATCATATAGGTATTTCAATAGAGAATTTAATGTAACAAAATGGTTAAAGTGGTGTTGCAGAATTTCAACAGTAAAATTGAGCTCTGTGATACATAGGTAGGAGCCATGTGAAGCAACCACCATTCCTAGGGCTCAGATCCAGAACAGAAGTTGGTGTAGTTACAATCTAGAAGGTCAGAAGTCAGGGTTCAGACTTTACCTCTGAGGGAGAGGTGCTCCCCAGTGTGCACTGTTGCCCTCCAGTGAGAGTAAGGAGGCTCATTCTATGGGAAAATAAAGACTGAAGCACCAGGCACCTGCTGCCACTGGCAAAATGAAGAGTAGTTGAGCAATCCTGACAAAACCAGCAAGCAAACAGGAAGGAACAAGTCCCTTTCCCCTTAGTCCCAGCTCCCAGTGTCCCTTAGAGCTCCCCACCCACACAGCACAAGAAATTCTAAGCCCCTGTAATCAATAATCCAAATGTCCCAGTGTAGTTTGGGTACAATATGCTGGGGTTTCCAATAAAGAACAATTTCTACATCACTCCTATTGAGAACTAATTAAGGGAGAGACATAAGAGTTACTGAAGAAAGACTAAGTGGAGAATGTGATTTAGATGTGGTACCCAAATAGATTTGTTAACTCCTTACCCTGAAATGAACCCATTGCTAAAACATAGGAAACACTGTAAAACAACAGGCCTCCCTTACAAGACCCAGCCTACATACAACTAACAGCACAGAGGGGCAGAGGAGATAGCTGAGAGCTGACACCCAGAGGGATGGAGAATGGAAGATGGGAAGCCGTGCATGCAGAGTTGCATCTCACAAACTGACAATCAGGCATCGCCTCCATGTTGATTCTTTTAAGGGAAAGGTAGTTATTACCTGCTCACCTCCATCATACACCATTATCCCCAACACAAACATTACCCAACATGCTATAAAAGTACTGTACTGTAAGTACTAGGCTGTTTCTGGGCCAGCTTCTACTTAAGATCAGTAAATGCTAGTTTACATTTTGTAAACGTGGCAGTCTTCCTACATGATGATGATGTTCATGGTCACATGGATTCTCTGACAGATGCAGTTAGGACCCAGGAGACTCACAGTCTTATCAATGTTTTGTATATGATACAATGTTTTGTGTCAACGTATATACAAAGTGAATGCTAATCCTTTTCCGCAATACTGATATTTTAAATGTATTATGCTCTAGCCAGTAATTGAGTTAAAAAATTAACACTATAATGATATAAAAGCTAATCTTATTATGACTAGCTTTCCCGTCATACAAAGTTTTTTTTTAATATAATAGATATGCAGTATTACATTAGTTTTAGGGATACAACATAGTGATTCCACAACTCTATACCTTATGCCATGCCCACCAAAGCTATAGCCACCATCTGTCACCACACAATACCATTACAATTCCACTGACTATAGTCTATGAAGGAGGCAAGAACATATATAGTTTTTTAAAAAAATCTTCGAAGAAGCAAAATTTCATAATTATTAAATGCAGTCCTACCAGAAATCCTAAACTTGGGCTTCTTTATCTTAGCCATCATTATTATTTTCAACAGCTTTCCTTCTCAATTACATCATCATGGAGCTATTCTCATTGGAAAAGTACCCCAATTCATAATCTGCAGAAGGAAAACACTGACAGCAGCTGACAGGTCTCCACTCTCAAGAGCTGCAGAAGGACAAAATTACTTGAAGTAAGAGTCACTAGGAATCTTTCTACCCTATATTTGAATAGTTTGACATGGCTTCCATTTCTGCTACATATTAATATTTCCAGAGTGACTTCTTTTGTTTCTATCCAATATGACATAAATTTACCAGAGAGAGAAAACTCTAATATAAAAAGAAAATAGTTTTATTAGAGCCCAAGGTAGGACAGCCCAAGGAAAACACAATCTTCACAGGGAAGAAAGTGCTCCAGAGAATGAACAGTTTTTACAGGGTTATATACTTTTTTGGATCTTGCAAAAGCTCAAAAGATTATGTACTAGCATATAGGCAGGAATCATGAGTTGTTGGTTTTTTTTCTTTAAGATTTTATTTATTCATGAGAGACACACAGAGACATAGGCAGAGGGAGAATCAAGCTCCCTGCAGGGAGCCTGATGCAGCCTGGATCCCAGGATCCCAGGATCATGACCTGAGCCAAAGGCAGATGCTCAACCACTGAGCCACCCAGGCGCCCAGGAATCATGAGTTTTTAACATGAAGGAATGTAGGGCATAGCAGTATTAATATCTCAAGGATAAGATGGCTTTCCTTTAGGCTACCCATTCACAAAGTAGATGTACAATGCATGCTTGGTGAGCCATAAATCAAGCTTTGGTTTGAACAAAGTTCAATCATACAAACTTATAAAGAGAGTTTTTCTTCATCACCATCTGAAACATCATGTGACCTGTCATTGTTGCCCTATCAAAGAAGGAAGGATGAGAATTATGTGTGTCTGACCTCTTTACGTTTGCTGTGCTCTAAAGGGGTTCTGCACCCACCTCTACTGAGTGTGTGTGTTGGGGGATTCCCCCCACATATACAATAATTCTCTAGACACCAGCAAGGTGTTCTCCAGTTCAACTCCATTCTGACCGTATATATCCTGAGATAATGTCAGATTTCACATTCTGTCAGATTTAGCATTCTGTCCCCACCAGACTGCCCCCCCATATCAGATGCCCTCCCCGAGCTTCTGACTTCCTGGCTACAGACCAGGAGTTCCCACTACTGCCTCTTTGGACTGCAGAGGACAATCAGACTCCAGGTCATTACCTGTGTGCTTCTCACTGATTGGCTATAAATCAGAGGTTCACGTTGACACCCTCCTTGGGTTTGCTTAATTTTCCAGAGCAGCTCACAGGACTCAGGAAACTTACTTTACTTACTTACTTACTTTACTTACTGATTTCTTATAAAAGGATGCAAATCAACAGCTAGATGAACAGATACATAGGCTGAGGTCCTAGACAAAGGAACTTCTGTCCTTGCAGAGCTTGGGACCCTGCATGTGGAAGAGTTCTGGTTCCCAACCTGGAAACTCTCTGAACTCTATCCTTTTGGGTTTTAATGGAAGCTTCTTTGCACAGGCATGACTGATTAAACCATTAGCCATTGATGATGCATCTAACCTCCGGCTCCTCTGGTTCTCCTGGCAACCAGCCCCTACTTTAGCTGCTTTCCAAAAGTCACTTTATTAACATTAACACAGCTGTGGTGGAAGGGGGCTTGTTATAAATAACAAGACATCCATTTCACATTTATGGCTCCAAAGCAATTTCAGGAACTGAAGACAAGAGACTGAATGTGATAATAAAAGATGCTCCCATTGCTCTTATTCTTCAGAAAATTACAAAGGTTTTGGGACCTGTGAGCCAGGAAGCATGGATGAAGGCCAAACATATTTCCTATAAATCACAACATCACAGGCCAATATCTCATTTATTAAATATTTTGGGGGCTGAAAGAGAAATCCCATCAGGAAAATCTTAGGTTCACCAGAATCTGATATTTTGTTTGTTTTTTAGGGTTTTTGTTTGTTTGTTTGTTTTACTGGGGCATCTTTTATGATTCTAACTATTTTCATCCTGTTTATGAACCATCTTTCTATGCAACTTATTCTCAAAATCATAAAAAAATAAGGTATTTCTTTAGAGTACTGGTACTCAAACCTAACTATACCTGGGGCCTTAAAAAAAAAAAAATGCGGACCCCCGGAGACTCTGATTTAATTAACTTGCATGTGCCCAAGCCTCAGGATTCTTTAAAGCTCCCAGGTGATTCCAAAGTTCAGCCAAGGGCAAGGACCATTTCCTGTGGTTATCTTTTTCTTATTTTTTCTCTTCCTTGGTCATTGCCTTTTCTTTCATTCCTTCAAAAATTCCCATTTCAACATCTGGTTTTCTATAGGTTCATAATTCACACTGATAAATTCTGTTGCTTATCTAGCAGATTAACAGAGAATAGCTTATTTTCTTCTAGAATCATTAATTTTGTTCTATTTGGGCTTACTCTTCTGGAAGTTTCTGGTGACATTCACTGAGTGCTAATCCATTCGAGGCAAGGGCTGAATGTTTTCAATATCATTTTTCTCATGGTTAACATCAGTATTCTCAAATGAAAGGCAAAATCTTAAAAAAAAAAAAAAAAAAAAAAGAAAGGCAAAATCTTCATTCACAAATTGAATGCCTTCAAAGAAAAATACAGTTCCTTGTTGTGGAGTCTTCAAGCCCAGTGGCCAAGAAAGAACTGTTGAGACGTTTTATGGTGCAACTCTGTAAGTTTATTTAAGTAGCATAAGGGCAAGGACCCATGGGCAGAAAGAGCTTCACTTTTGCTGTATGCAGCTGGTGGGTATTTGCTTAGTGCTCAAGGGGGAGGGGACATGCAGGGAGTGTTAGATCATAAATGTTTCCTCGAATTTCTACTCGTAAAACCACTTTTGCAAGATTTCTCTGGTGCTTATCGTTCAGCTCCATATTAACTATCGGTGAGATGTACCGGCAGTCATGAGACCCTTTAAGAATGTAGCAACCAGGACGTATTTGATCCTTATCAGAACTCTGCGGGCTATAGGTCAGCCTTCTGGGCTAACGGTGAACATTTTTCTGCTTCTATCCCACATCACTCCTCAAAAATATGCTTATTCTATGTCCTCAGATAATGATCACCCCACTCGACCTCTTCACAGCATATTTTGTGATAATTAATTGTGTATCAGGACCCAGAGCACAGAGGCTGCCCTGGTCGTCTGGTCCACATCAAAAGTTAAACTGAAGTCCTGGGGCACCTGGGTGGCTCAGTGGTTGAGCATCTGCTTTTGGTTCAGGTTATGATCCCGGGGTCCTGGGATTGAGTCCTGCCTGCATCAGGCTCCCTGCTGGGAGTCTGCTTCTCCCTATGTATATGTTTCTGCCTTTTTTTCTGTGTGTCTCTCATGAATAAATAAATAAAATAAAAAATAATAAAATCTGAAGTCCTGCACTTGCAGCAAATACCTATGGAGCAATCCTAACATACACCCATCACAGTGCTCCAACTTGGCTTGAACAGCTTACCTTACCCTAGGACATCGGACCTACTGGCCTTATAAGGAGATCCCCAAACTCCTAGCTAGTTGTGTCCTATTTCCATGGTGCCTCTTCGAATGGTCCTATAAAACTTGCTCTTGCCCTAAGTCCTTTGGGAACAGTGTTCAGAGGTGGGTGAGGCACTATACTACCCTAATCCATGTGATGAGGGAGCAGGAGGCTAGCTGAGGACAAAGCACAAGCTGACACCCTGCAAACCACCCCTCCTCCATTCCCAGGTGGGATGTGTGTGACATTCCTCAGGCTCTCCTGGCTGCCCTAAAGCTAAAGGAAAGAAAAACAAATGGTTAATTTATAGAGATTACATTCTTGCAAGACATGAGTCTCCCTCAGTTTATAAATGTCTTAGGGATTTACAAGAAAAAACATTCTTATCAAAATAACCTAGTTTCCAGAAGGAAATACAGATAAAATTAAATGTCCTTATAATCTGCAGCCCATTGAAAAATAACTTGAGGCAGACAGAGTGTCAGGTTCCTCCAGGAAGCTCCCTACTGTCTTAATGTTGAGGCCTTCCTAGAGGGAAAAACAACCTTAATTTGATGATCTCCAGTATCTTGGAGGTCCTCTTTAGCATATGAAAGTTCTTTTGAAATCCTCTCTTTTCCTTACCTCCCCCAGCTCCCAAGTATATAATCAACCACCCCTCACAAACCCGGGGCAGCAGCTCTTTCTGCCCACAGATCCTGTCCCTGTGCTTTAATAAAATCACCATCTTGCACCAAAGGCATCTCAAGAATTCTTGGTTGTTGGCTCTTGACCTCACCCCACCAAACCTCACCTATATTCCAAAACTACATCACATGGATTGTTTTCCTTTGAATAAAGAACATCAGGGTTATTACTAACTTGTTTTAGTTTTATCATCTAACATCTGATTGTCCTTCACTACTTCTAGTATTTTCTTACTGGAACCCACCTCCTCAGCATACTCTTCCTTCTGAGAGGCCTATTCTGTCTCTTGAGATCCATCATTCTCAACTGCTGGCTTGACTACTTGCCTCAGCGAACAGGTCACTCTCCTTCCTTCCTCCCACATTTTCAGACATGCCATCAGCACCTCTCTGCAGCAGCGGAGGTCAGGATTTCTGGAGTCAGGGCAGCCTGGCAGTACAGACACTGAGCAGACCCAGAATGGCAACAGAATTCATGCACCTGTGCATGAACAACGGCCTTTGTCTGTGGCTAGAAGTCCTGTGGCATCACCACAAGGTGGGTAGACTTTGAAGTTACTACAGATGGGGCAGGGGTTCAGAGGCAGGAAAGGTGATCTACCTTTGCATTTTTAACATATACTTTAATTCTAAATTTTTCTAATGAATTCTACAATTATTCAAGATTTTCATCTTCTCACTAGCCATGACAAGGGACTTATTTTGATTTAATGACTCATTGGTATTACTTAATCAGCATTTCATGGCTGACAAGCATTTCCTTTTTCCCTTTTTTCATATAAAAAGCTGTTTTGTTTATGTTAACAGTTACATTTACTAACATATCATAGCAACTTGTATGCTCAGCATGTTTTCTTACATCATATACTTCCACTTCAAAAAAGATGCAAGTACATCCATTTATAGTTCTCCCACTGAAGGCCTATGGGAGATACATTTTGTTAGACTTTATCTCATAAGATTTTCTCTCATTTGATTCTCTTATTCCTAAATGAATTTTGGCTAAATGTGAAATCATAGAGTGATGCTTCCTGCCATCATTTTGAATGTTCTCTTCTGGCATCTGTTTTGCTGAGAAGTCTGCTATTACTTCCTTGTGTCTACACTCAGTGTTCCTGGGTAAAGATAGGATAACATTTGGGAAGCACCCAGCAGATTCCCCCATATAAAGCAAAAGCATCCTTTTTCCTTTTGCCCTCAGCCCTTTGGAAATTGTGACTATCGTTAAAAGAATATACATAAAAAGAAGTTACAACAAAATATAATCTGTCTATTAAAGTCCTATAGCTCAAATATTGAAACAATTATTAGTAATCTCTAATATACTCAGGCATTTTCTGTAATTTATTAACAAAATATAGTTTTTGGTTCTGTTTTTTCTTTTTGAGTCAGAGCCACTCCTGAGACCTTCTAGAGGACATTGCTTTATAATTCATCTATCCCAGCTACCTTGGCAGAAGCTTGGTCTTTTTGGTCTACATTTTCTCAAGTATTTTTGAACTGACATAAAAGTGAATGCAATCCCCTGATTTTTCTAATGGGTCCTTATAGAAACATTCTGAACCCAAACCTTTGGCTTATATTTTGTGTGAGATACATTATCCTATATTTTCCTCTTCTTCCCTCTTTGGTTTTTAACCTTAATTTAAGGTATACATATTTTAGTGATTATAATTATTTCCTGGGTGTAGTTGAAATATCATTTTTATAAAAATATTGTTTTTTTTCTTTTCTACCTTTGAAATAAGTCACACAGTAACTCCATCCATAGTGCTTATTGTCACATTTAGAGTTAATATTTCCTTAATTCAAATTATTCTTTTTGTGGGGGAAGAGGGGGTGAAGGTGAGGGCATACACAGAGAAGGGAGCAGAGCAAGTGGGGCAGAACAGAGCAAGCAATGTCCTGATACTGTAGAGATATGGAGACTCAGATAATGGTCAGAAACAAAATGTTTTGCCCTAATTTAATGAGTAGGATAGTCAAAGAGTTGGAGACAGCAACCAGGCTTTTTGAGAAGCAAGAAGAAAATCATACATTCATACAGGAGAAAGATGGAAGCCAAAGGTTTCCCCTGTGCATCTTAATTTCATGGAATAAGAAAAATGAGGACTAATATTGATACATGAGAGGATGTAAAAAAATAGATCTACAGAACATGGATAATAATATACAATCACATATATCATATACCTGAATGGCATGTGATCTCACCAGAAAGAAAGAGAATTCAAAAGATGCCATACTTAGCATGTTAAAGAAATAACTATTGTCATACTCTTTTGGCCTAAGTGTTCCCATACTTATGTTAAAAGGGAAAAAAATTACTCTTCTAATAATTCTGACCACTTGGGCCCAGAATAAGTGATCAATATCGCCTGGAGCAGATGCTCTTGGAATTCTGTTGAGCTTCCGACAAGTCTTTACCAGATTTTGTCATGTTAGTGGTTCTAAATGTGAGTCTACAACATTATGTTACACTATTGGCCTCCCTTCATATTGTCTTCCTTTTACAATATTTTCTTACTCTTGTGATACTTTACACCATCATCTTAATGGTCAGTTGTTACCTACACCTGGCTTTATAATCTGAACACTGGAAAAGGTAACTTTGCCAAATAACTGACTCTCATGTTTATTCTGAACACAAATTCACTTAAATTGAATGGAGCAGAATTAAAATGAAACAAAGATCCTGATACTTCTCTGCCTTTCATATATATATGTACATATATATTTATATTTATATATTTTAATATATTTATATATATATATATAAAATCCATAAAATTAAACTTTGATTTTCAAATAGATTCCTTGGGCTCAGATTCAGATAATTTTTCATAACTAATGTCATCATCCTTAGACTTGAAGTTTCTTATGCAGGAGGGAGCTGTGTAACAAGGTATTTATTCTCTTACTAGAGGTGCACTATTGTACAGAGTATATTATGGCATTAGTAGCATATACTTACAGCAATAAGGAAGATGAAAATCTTAGATGAATTTAAAGGGATATATGAGAGAAAAAAAAGCCTCAAAATAAAAGAAACTGTATTTTAGGTAGCTCTGGAAACTGGCCAGAGGAGTCCATGGCTCTCTGCTCCAGGGCTTCACTTGTACACAATTCCCTTACAGTCTGTGCTTTGTGGTCTGGAAGTACCCCATGTTTAGGGACAGAATCTGATCAATACATATTTTTAATATTGAAAATCTGAGACATTAGGTTTTTAAAGCATATTTATTACCATTCCTCCAAATCTCACAGAAAACAAGTCCTCCACCTTTAAGGCTGTCCCTGGCATCCCTCACAATGATCTCTCCTTCCACAGCACTCTCTTCAGGGCACCCTTGACTTCTGTGTTCCTCAGGCTGTAGATCAGTGGGTTCAGCATAGGGTTGAAAAGGCTATAAAACAGAGAAAGGATCTTCTGCTGCTCCTCAGGGTGGTTGGATTTGGGGGCCATGTACATGACAATGGCGCTGCCAAAGAAGAGCCCCACCACACAGAGGTGGGAGGAACAGGTGGAGAAGGCCTTTCTGCGGCCTTCCCCAGACTGGATCCTCAGGATGGCAAACAGGATGCGCGAGTAGGACACCAGCACCAAGCAGAGGGGCCCCACTAAGATAAACACAGAAGCAGCAAAAATGACCACTTGGTTGAGCCTAGTGTCAGCACAGGCCAGCTTGAGGACAGACAGGATTTCACAGAAGAAGTGGTTGATTTCATGAGGCCCACAGAAGGGCAGCCTCAGGATGAGAATCACATGGACCAGGGCCAGCAGGGAGCCACATGCCCAGGAAGTGACAGCCTGAACAGTGCACACTCTCCAGCTCATGATGACAGAGTAATGTAGGGGATGGCAGATTGCCACGTACCGGTCATAGGACATCATTACTAAGATGAGACACTCCGTGTGAGCAAAAGCCATGTATAAAAAGGTCTGCATTATGCATGGGACAAAGGAGATAGTTTTTTCCTTGTTTAGAAGGTTTGCCAGCATCTTTGGGACATTATTTGAAGCATAGGCTATATCAACGATGGCCAGGTGGGAGAGGAAAAAGTACATGGGGGTGTGCAGTCGGGAGTCCAGTGAGATGAGCCCCAGGATGATGCTGTTCCCCAGGAGGGTGAAGGCGTAGAACAGGGTGAAGAGCCCAAAGAGGAACACCCGCAGCTTTGGGCTGAGTGGGAATCCCAGGAGAATGAATTCTGGGACCCATGTTTGATTTTCTGTCATTCCCTGGTAACAGTGTCTTTATCAGTCTCTGCTGCTGCAGTAGGCTGTGTGCTGAGGAGTGAACACAGGTCTGCGTTAGTTATTCAACAGAAAGAGGGGGTTTAAGGTATATGCTGTGTGTTACCTCAGCTGGCAATCCTTTTTAGAGCCATTATGTCAAATCCTTTAATCTACAGTAAAGCAGAAAGAAAATCTATTCAAGTAAGAATAGGTGAACACAAGATTTCATGTACTATTTTGATTTCTACAGAATTTTATTTGACTTTGATTGAAGATCCCTATTTTCACTACTGTGATGGCAGCCACAGAATCATTTATTTTCCAGAATGACTAATTATTTCATTTTGGGGAAGTCCCATAGCCATATTATCATATACTTTTTCTTTCTAATTGATTTAGTTTTAAATTTTGTTCCCACTTTTTTTTTTATCATTTGGTTTGCTCTTATTTTATAAATTGCAGAGTACATTGCACATAGCAGGTGCTCAACAAATGATAGAGTACATAAATGAAAGAATGAATGAATTAGGGAATAATATTTATAAATGAAACCTCAAGGAGGTCTGTTTCCCTCTCTGTTCCCTAACTTTAGGTTCACTAAATTTCACTAAGTTTTAAAGTTCACTAAAACTTTAGGGTTTCAGCAAATGAAGTTGGCACTAATTTTTTACTTCCAAGAAAATCTATTTCCCTTTTGAGCATAAACAGAGCAACATCACTAATCTGGTCAGGATTCATAGAAGTAATTTATGGTATAGGGTCAGACTTAACCACCTGCAAGTGGTTATCAGAAGACTCAACTATATAATGTTGCTACTTCTGCCGCACTTTACCCTCTTGCAGGACTGCTTCCCTGGTTCTCTGTAGATGCTATTTCTGCCCCCCCCCCCCATTTGGACAGTACCTAATATAGCACCCATTTGTTGGATGGATGGGTTGGTAGATGGATGGGTGGGTCGATGGATGGGTGGGTGGATTGATGAGTAGAAGGCACTACATTAGGAATAACATCCAAAGTCCCTATCCCAGAATTTAATCAAGTCTTTTGACTCTTCTTTCATTTCTTCTGGCTGCCACTCTACCAATCACACAACCACAGGGATGACAGAAAGGGAAATCTTGAAATGTTCCATAGAACCAATTATATACACCTATTATTCGACAATTCATGATATACATGATCATTCTCTTTTTTTTTTTTTTTTTTAATTTTTATTTATTTATGATAGTCACAGAGAGAGAGAGAGAGAGGCAGAGACACAGGCAGAGGGAGAAGCAGGCTCCATGCACTGGGAGCCCGATGTGGGATTCGATCCCGGGTCTCCAGAATCGCGCCCTGGGCCAAAGGCAGGCGCCAAACCGCTGCGCCACCCAGGGATCCTACATGATCATTCTCAATAAGCAGTTTATGATTCCAGATCTGAAAATTTCAACACTATTTTAAGACCAGAAAGCTGCCTGCCCATCCTGACCTCTTGTTCAGGATGCTAATTTCTGGAGCATCCTTTCTCCAGACCCCAGCTTCTCACAACTACCACACTTTGAAAAAGGCCCCTTACTCACTGTGATACCAAGCTTTGTCTAATCTCAGAGATAGGATTAGATTTAGAAGAATTTGCACAGAAGTCAGCTGAGATTTTGAAGGTGAGAGCTGATGATCTTGCACCCTCCACCTGTCTCCAAAAGAGGGATTTCAGGTGCAGGGCTTGTCCCTGTTCCCTTGACACAGACTGATACAGGTGCTGGGGCCTGCTCATCATGAACATGAGCAGTAAAGGTTTTATAGCAAGCTCACCTTGATCCAAGCCCACCCAGATTTCCCTGAGTGTCCCTGGGGGAGATGAGACAAAGATACACATCTCTACCAGGAGAACCAAAAGTTGTCTTTCTGTTTCCATTTCTCTGGCCCTGGGGATAGACATTCAGAAGAAAAGGAGCTGGCAAATGATGACTTAATACCCAGCTGGATCCATACATGTGAAACTTGTATAGTAATAAGATTAAACATACTCCTGGGGCCACATTGTAAATTATACCCTCCAAATATTTGGATGGTGTTGGGTTCCTGGATCTCAATCTTGTCCCAAAGGGATTTGTGGAGCTTGTAGAAGGCAGAGCCTTCTTCTTTTCTCTCATCTTTAGGAGAAAATGGGTTGAAAGTTGGCATTAGTTTTTTTTTTTTCTTTCCTCCTTATATAATTCTAAATTGGGTGTTGGTAGATAAGAAAAACTCTTCTATCAACCTTCTCACACTGTGCTGAGTCCTCTCCATGTAGTACCTGAGATTTTTACGTGGAGTTTTAGAAGTAAGGGAAAACAGAAACCAGAGTAAAACTGGCCTTGAAGTCATGTCTGATAGAAGCCTTGGGGTTTGGAGGACAGCACATTTTTGCTAGGATATACTCATGAAGTTCAGTGAACCTTCTAATATAATAATGCCTTGGACTGAGGTGTTGACTTTATATTCACATTATAAAACATAAACAGAGGATTTCTTGAGAATTTCTCTGATTGTCTCTCTTATATGTGTCAGTCCTATATGTGCTTGTATGTGTATTTATGTGTATTTTCTCAATGGGCAATTTTTTGGAGAGAAACCTCCAAACTCATTTATCAGATCACAGTTGGTTCTTTACTTAAAAGTGAAGTATATTGTTAATGTGTGAAAACTGTAGTTCTCTGTTAATAAGGGAAGGAAGGATATAGCCTATGTTTTTTGGCTCATATCCTAGTCAAGGACTCAAAGCCTATGTATTTCTATGAGCAGAAGAAAGAAGCTCAAGGAATAAATGGCCTGAAACTTTGAAGGAGTGAAAAAGAAAAGTTTAGAAGCTATATATAGTGGTTAAAAAATTAACTGAAGCTTTTAAGATAAATTTGACTACCTGAAATTGGAGAATTAAATAAATATTAAGAGGATTTCCAGTTTAATATGGATACTTTAGAGCCATAATTATCTACATGTAGATACTGTATGATTTAAGTCATTCTTTTACTAATGCACTCATTCAATTTACATTTACTGAGTATCTGTTTTATGTGGGCACCATCCTAGACACTGGGGAAGCAAAGATTAATGAGATACTGCCTTGATCTTACGGGGATCTTATAGTCTTATAGTCTCCCTCAAAGTGAGCCATGCAAATAAACAATATAGGGTTGTGATAGAAGTGTGCATGGTATACCATGGTACTGAAGGAGGGTGTGATAGATCATTCTGAAGAGGAATTGGTACAGGCTTCACAATGATGAGATACTTAAGCACTCTTTAGGAGGATGTAAGGTGGATAGGACATGCCAAGCTGTCCCCTAGGGCATGAAGAGGGAAAGGCGAAAGAACAAAAAGATTCACAAATGAGCTTCTTTACCATG
The DNA here is from genome assembly GCF_003254725.2 of Canis lupus dingo. Taxonomy (NCBI): domain Eukaryota; kingdom Metazoa; phylum Chordata; class Mammalia; order Carnivora; family Canidae; genus Canis; species Canis lupus. Next base: position 5,763,587 of record NC_064258.1, read on the forward strand.
TCAAGGATGTTGGCCTTCCTTTTGAATAAAGACTAGAATTATGTGACTAAATATGTGGTTACAAAGACTATTTCTTTGGTGTAGAAGACTATTTAAAATACTATTGGAAACAATGAGGCCAAGTTATCTGAAGAATTGATGTGTTCCAGTGAGAGATAATCAGTACTTGGCTTAGGGAGATAGCCATGGGGATGGGGATAACACATGTGTATGACACACAGTTATCAGTAGTTGGTGATGTTGTGTGTGTGTGTGCTGATGCCAAAAGCAGGTCTTGGATGCTTTCTAGGTTTTTGGTTTATGTGGCTGTTTATAGAGTGGTTTCATTCACCTTATACAAAAAAAGAAAAAAAAAAAAAAAACTTGAGGGAGAACATACAGCAAGGCCTGAAAAAGAGTATAGTTTTTAATATGATGTATTTGGTGTGTCTATGGCACAAAAAGGTAGATGCGTCTAATAAGGATTTAACCAAATTGCTCTGGAGTTCATTAGAGATACCTAGCCCAAGGACATGGATTTGGGAATCATATGCATTAGGTGATAGTTAAAGCCATGATAATAAAAAAGAGTATTTAAGGAGGGCAATTTTAGTGAGAAGAAAGGACAAGAACAGTATCTTAAGACTGGCCAATATTTAAGAGATGGACAGAAAAAGATAACTCCCCAAAGGAGAGTGAGAAGAAAGATCAGAGAAATAGCAAGTAAGAAAACAGAAAAGAAGGAAATCAGTGAGTTATGCCATATGTTATGCCAGGACACATACCAAGATCCTCACTTTGATCCTATGAGTAATTCTATTTTTTTAGATACAAGAAAACTTTTCTGCACAGAGCTACACTAAAGTTAATATTTATAGAAAAAATAAAATAAGACCAAATTACTAAGAGAAAGCCATTATTATTCTTCAAGAAAAATACATCACTTTTTTTTTTGCATCATTTCCCATTTGCATTGACCTGTACAAGGGTGAACTTTATGCAGCATGTGGAAAAATTTTAATTTTAAAGAGCCAGTTATTAAGATGTTTTTTTAACTTTTTAAAAAAGATTATTTATTTATGATAGACAGAGAGAGAGAGAGAGAGAGGCAGAGACACAGGAGGAGGGAGAAGCAGGCTCCATGCCGGGAGCCCAGTGTGGGACCCGATCCCGGGACTCCAGGATCACACTCTGGGCCAAAGGCAGGCATTAAACCACTGAGCCACCCAGGGATCCCCTAGTTATTAAGATGTTAATCAGAAATATAAGACAGTACAAATGTACAGTGACTTCATTGTGAAAATGGGAAGTAGTTATTACCCTGTGTGTAAAAAGGACTCAGCTGATAGCATATAATGTTAAGGATAAAGAGGCAGATGACCACCAAACATTTCCAAAGTGAATATTGTAGTTCATCCTTCTAGAAATTCATCACATTCAAAAGAGCTTCTGTTAGTACCCTGGAAGCATACCCGTCGTCCAGTAACTCATTGCATTATTCTTAATTCCTCAACATACCCAGAAATGCTGATGATTAGGAAAATAACGGATTTCACACCTTATTTTTTTTTTCCAGTTAGGGGACAAAAGTCAACATGATCTCTCATACCTCCAGAACTGCAGTTTAGACTCAAAAGAAGGGGAAGGAGTAAGGAAATTCTCAAACACAGAGTCAGTGTCAGATAGCCCATGCATTAATAATATGATTTTGAAGGGCAAACTGTATGTCTGGTAATCTGTTGGGGTTTTTTTTGTTTTTGTTTTTGTTTTTTTAAGAAAATCATTCAATTCTCCCTTAACCTTTTGACTATTACGCATTTTGTAGCATGCTTAGGTGATATAGAAATGTTTCTCAAAGCATGGTCCAAGGACCACCAGCATGGGAAGAGCACTTCACTCGACGAGGAAGCAAAAAGCACTTTACAAACTCTAAAACTCAAAGTAAATGCACGGCACCATTTTTAAAAAGGCAGGGAGGGAGGCGCCTGGGTGGCTCAGTGGTTGAGCATCTGCCTTTGGCTCAGGTTGTGGTCCTGGGGTCCTGAGATCGAGTCCCACATCAGGCTCCCTGCAGGGGACCTGCTTCTCCCTCTGCCTGCATCTCTGCCTCTCTCTCTGTGTCTCTCATGAATAAATAAATAAAATCTTTAAGCTAGGACAGGTATGACTTCTTCAAGACTAAAGGCAAATTTCAGATAAGAATCCAGGCATCTCGAATCTAGTGTATTTAAAATGCAATATTCAGTTTTTCTCTCCTCGCCTTCTCTATCACAGTAAGTTGCCTCACTGCACCTACCCCCAAGTTACTCAAGTGAGAAACAGTCACTCCTGCTTCTCCTTCCTCTCCAAGAGGTATTTGAATTCTGTTCATGGCAGACTTCTAGTGGCTTCCTATAGTAGGTACTCAATTAACTTGCTACATAGATAAGTCAACACATAGATGATAGGCTTATTTCATAATGGCTAATTGAAAACTGTTAAGAACATAACATATTAGTCACTTTGTGCTTTTTATAAAATATACATTTTTGTTGAAAAATATTACATGTTTATAGCCTTAGAAAAGGAGATTTTTCTGCTATGTTTGCTCATGGATCACCATTTCTATCACCCTGAGCTGGTTGGTAAGATGTTCAGTTACAGAACTCCCTCTGCCTAACTTCTGTTACTTCCGGGTTTATTATTTTCTTTTCTGATCTCCTTTTCATTTCTTTTTCCTGAAATTATTTTCTCCAACCTCCTTCCTTCCCTTTTTATTATTTTCTTCTTTCTTCCCTCCTTCTCTTCCTCTTACCTTCTCTTCTGTATGTTCTTAGGTCCTTCCCTCCCCCAGCATCCCTCTTCTCTTCTGAATGTAAATGATTGTCAAGCATGGTGTGAATCACAATTAAATGAAGAATGTCAAACAGGACTTGAGACAACAAGGTAACAAATAGCAAAAATCAAAGCAAACAAAACAACAACAATGAAAAAGCTTTTTAGCAGCCTCAGATCTTAAAGTTCCTGAACTAATTCAGGGGATGCATGCCCCATCCTTCCCCTTCCTATCACCAGAAGATCCAAGTGTGAGTAATGCTCAGGCTCCCTGAGTTAGGAACTCTATCAACTTAGCTATTTCTCCTCTTCCAGAAGGCCTAATTCTTCATATTAAGAGAAACCTACTGATAATTTTAATTTGTCCTTCCCCCTTTCTTGACAAATAGCTGATAGATGGATCTTTTTTTTTTTTTTTAAATTGGAAGCTCTTTGTGGCTTCCTTTTTTTTTTTTAAATTAATTTATTTATGACAGTCACACACAGAGAGAGAGAGGCAGAGACACAGGCAGAGGGAGAAGTAGGCTCCATGCACCAGGAGCCCAACTTGGGATTCGATCCCGGGTCTCCAGGATCACGCCCTGGGCCAAAGGCAGGCACTAAACCGCTGCGCCACCCAGGGATCCCTAGATGGATCTTTAGTAACACAGTGAGGCAAAGAATAGGTTTTTTGGCTCACCCTCTGACCCACCACTGAATGCCAGTGAACTCCACACCCACCAACCATGCCCACGGGTATGTCCTGGGCCACCTACCTGAAAATGTTTGCTGCCAGCCTCCTGACCATGTGTGCTGGCACTGAGGTGGTGCACAGGTACCACCAGCAGGAGCTGACAATACTGAAATTCCACCAAAGCCAGGAGAACTCAAAACAGAGCTTTTGGGACTGAAAGAGACAAGAACCTCAAATTTCTCAGCAATAGAAACCTCAAAATGCAACTCTGCCAAGAACTCCATGAGTAATATTATAAGTACTAATTATATATTTTTAAAGTTTTTTGAGTCAAACTGGTTGTCTTTAAGCACCTAATGCAATGCTAACTGCAAGAGGAGGTGTCCAGGTGTTAACTGATGCATTGAGCGGTGAATTATGGATTGACCAGTGTTTCTTGAAAACTGCAAAGTTTATCTCATCAGCTTTTTTAATGTGGTTGAACAGATACTTCGTGTTGAATATCACGTGAGAAAGAATATTTGCAATGTTTCCTGCCCTTATAATTCTGATTTATTTCTCTGAATAAGCTTGACTATCACGGCAAATATAAGTTAACTATAATAAATGTGTCATAGACAATGAAAAAAAAAATTTTTTTTCCAGGGGTGCCTAGGTGGCTCAGTTGGTTAAGTATCTGCCTTTGGCTCAGGTCATGATCCCAGGGTCCGGAGATAGAGCCCCACATCAGGCTTCCTGCTCAATTTGCCCAACTGCTTCTCTTTCTCCACAGCTTGTGTGCTCTCTCTCAAATAAATAAATAAATCTTTAAAAAAAAAAAAAAAAAGAAAGAAGAATAGGTCTTTTCCAAAAGCTAACACTGGACTCTTTGTAATTATGCTGATGTTCCTCACTGAATACGGCTGTGCATGAGCTAACATCCATAACAGGAGGGCTTATGCTATCACTGGTAAGTATGGAATAGTGGCCATGAGCCTCAAGTTTGGGGTCTCTTTTAAGATTTTCTTTTTAAGTTGCTTCATGCCAATCCTGGACACACCATCGTAGTGGAAGTTTGCAATATAAATATATTTTCCCTCTTCTCAGTGAAAATTTGAATAATATATAAAACATCTGTAATACTGGTATGTTATTCAAAGACTATTGGTTTATCATTGATCAAGAGAATAAGAGGGTTTCATGTTTCTAATAACTAGAATGAGGATTAGTCAAAAGAAAATCCAGGAGTGCTTAGAATCTGAAGTTTAAGGCAAAGTTTCTCTTAAGCTTTTGAAGTTAAGACCTAGGTGAAATTCATGTGATTTAATGATTAATGACATAGAACTGTCCCACATACAGAATCTTGAATGTCCCCAATGCCTAAAGACCATGAGATGTCTCATCTACATCACTCAGCAGAGGTCAGATGTTTGAGATTTGGTGTATTTTGCTCAACACTTGTTATTTGAACAACACCTAAAGATGAATGAGAATCTCCCATCACAGTGAATTCCTTGCCAATTAGTACCCTTTTGATAAATTATTTTGAAATAAATAAAAATTGTTTAGTCTAAATTTGTATATCCTGCTTAATTGTATTTTCTATCTGGAAACAACGATTTTTTAGTGCCATATAAACTAAAACACACACTTTTATGTAGTAAAGTAAGTAAATAGGTGTTTTTCAAAGAGAATGAAAACATATGTTCCAAGACATATGTACAACTGTTCAGAGCCACTTTTAATAAAATAGCAAAACAACACAAATGCCAACCAACAACTTGGTTTAAATGGATTTAAAAAATCATGATATATCCATGCAGTGGAATACCACTCAACAATAAAAATACATGAACAGCCGATACATGCATTAACATGGATTAATCTCAAAATCATGTAAAGTGAAAGAAGCTAGACCGAAAACATATTCCATATGATTGCATTCATATGAAGTTGTGGAACAAGCAAAAACTAATCTATAGTTCCAGAAATCTATCTATAGTGGTATGTCAGTGGTTGCTTTGGGCAGAGGATGAGGGGCATAAATTCACTGTAAAGAGACACCAGGAGAATTTTTTGAGGGATGGAAATGATCCATATCTTGATTGTGTTGATTTGTCATAACTCATTGGCCTTGACTCTTAAAATAGATCCACTTGTGTATAAATTATTCCTCAATAACATTGTCTAAAGACCCAAATCATTTCATACTGCTTGCTCCAATTCCAATCATACCCTTCTGGGTGCTTCTAGTCTATCACCATGACATAGTCGTGAATGCCTTTCCAGTTTTGAGAAAGTCTTCAAAGTGTATGCTTATTTGTTCAATGCTTTCAATCTCTCAACCATGTTACCTCCATACTCTGCATCCTGGAGTGCCTCCAGCACATATGGGCAGACTACTGCATGATTATCCCGCCCGTACCATGCAACTGGCCAACTGCTGATTTCTTTTTCTAGGAAGAGAAGGTGGGAAGGATGGGAGTATCTAACTATTGGATTTCATAGCTTTATTTTCTTCTCTTCATCATCATCTTTGTTTCCACTGATTTCTTCTTTTCTTTCCATATTTGTCTTTCATTGGAAACTCCGTATGTGGAGTTTTATATAAGGTGGCAGGATGGTCCAGCTATCCATTTTGTGAAGATTTCCTCAAATATGAATGTTTCCTGGACTGGTTGGCTTATCCAATGAGGCCTTTAGTCTTGTGCCTACCTGTGAGCAGGAGGGGTAGAATGCACCTGGTTTGGGTGCAGGGAGAGTAACTGGGCAAACATTCTCATTCTTCAGTGCTCAGACTTTCACTGAATTCCCCTGTGTTTAGACCTAAGCCTCACTGGCTTCTGCTTTATCTGGGATCCCAGAATCTAGGGCTTCTTATCCTCAATTACCCTATTAAATGAGCTTCCAGATTCCTGCCCAGGCTGAGTTGTTACCTAGCTGTGTGGATTGGTACAGAATCCAAAGATTCAACCACTGTAATAACAGACTTTCCTCCTGGTCCCCTGTTTTCTTCTCTTTTCTTTTCTTTTTTTTTTTTTTTCTGTCCAGGGTCCACTGTTGCTAAGATATTCAAGTCTGCAGCCTCTCAGGGGCTCTTGGAGGTAATGTGTCTTACCTCTTATTGGCTTCCCCTTCTGCATGCTCATTAGTTGGTAGCTTCTTGTTTGATAAATTAGTTATCACTCCTCCCTCTGCTTTCTGTATTTTAAAAGATGCTGCAATTCATCTTCTTCACTTATGTTTCCTCTGCCATTCTATTTGCTCCTGTGCATTATACATTGTGCTCTATTGCCATTTTGGTGGTATCTGGGAAGGGAGATGAGATAAAGATGTATGATAAATATCGTTCTAAGACAATACATATTATCACTTAAAATTGTGTCTTCTGTCAACTAATTCTTCATTCTAAGAATTCTCTCTAAAATGAATTTATGTAATTTTTTATGGAAGAAAATTGCTCTAGCATATTCGGGAAAATCTTTGGACTATTAGTAGATTGCTGGCTTATTTTTCAGGAGTTATTTAATAAAAGGAAGAATTGTTTACCTTTAAATATGGTGGGAAGATGCTTTATTAAATTCCATCAGAGATACCCCATCAGTTTTCCCTGACTGGATTGTCTATAATGAATTGAATCCATCCTAGGTTCTTCTTCCACTTATCTTAATCCTAACCCTGTTCCATCAGTATGTTTGATAGATAGTAAGTGTAAAAACCAATATGAATGCAAGGTCAAAGAACTCAAAACTGGTCATTTCAGCAATAAATATTAGTCTATTTCATAACTTGGCTTCATGGATCCAGACTTACTTCTATGAGTTTGAATTAAATGTTCTTCATCATGAATTATTAGTTCAATTGAATGTCCAATCTGGTTTGTGCATGTATAAGAATACATACACAATCTTTGTGTACTGGTTTCCTAGGAATGAGGGTATTGCCTGACACATCCAACAGGTTAATTAAAGACCTGAGGTAAACTGATTCTAGGGATGGGGTTGGTGAGAATATTTATGTTCCTCACTGAAGAATGGCCAGTGTTCTGGCTCCTTCAGTTGTTAGCCAACAGGACAAAGATGAGAAGCCAAAGGCTTCATTCAAATATGAACCTAAATGGAAGAGCCTCGCCCATCAGGGATTTATTAAAGCTTCTGGTTTGCTTTCCCTGGCTTCCTTCCTCCCTCCCTGGTTGGCTGTGAAAAAAATCTAGAAAGTTTTTAAGTTGAAAGGTATACGCACCTCTGAGCCTGCCCAGGGAAATCACATTCAGGGTTTCTCAGAAGTTTTCTTGCTTTTGCTCCCAGAGAGCTCTTACAACTTCAGTTAGTTCACTAAAGAAACTTATGGAGCCATTTAGAGAACTCATTAAAAAGACACAGCTGGAAAGTTGCCTCAGGTATTTTGGCAAAGATGAAAAAAAACTTTTTAATTGATCTCGAAGGAATAGAAACTATTTCAGGATTTAAAAAGTAAGTGTCAGGAAAAATCTCCTTGTGGAGTTCATTAAGCCTTACCTCTATTAATTACAGAGCAGTGCTCTCTGCAGGCAACTGCTTAAGAGACCATGGGGCACATGCCTTTTGGGAAAATGTCCTGGTTGTTACACTGTGGGATGCCAGAGTAAAGGTTAAGAGGAATGTGGAGACACACTTCTTAGAGAATGGAGCTCCAAGCATCTTATCAATGGATTGAGGTCTTTTTCCTAGTCACACATTTAAATAAGAGAATAATAAACCAAATAACTGCCAATATATTCCAGGCACAGTACTAAGACCTTTATATTAATTATTGCCAATCATCAAAATAATTTTTTAAGATGTATTTATTTATTCACAAGAAACACAGAGAGAGAGGTAGAGACACAGGCAGAGGGAGAAGCAGGTTCCATGTAGGGAGCCTGACGTGGGACTCAATCCCGGGTTTCCAGGATCATGCCCTGGGCTGAAGGCAGCAGTAAACTGCTGAGCCACCCGGGCTGCCCTCAAAATAATTTTTATAAGTGAATATCTGTTGCCTCCCTATTTACAAAAGAAGAAGCAAGTTCAGTGAAGTTAAATATCTCATCCAAAGTCATATATGTGACAGATTCTAAATTTTAAAATTGATTCCAAAGTCTTTTCCATTTTTCTGCTGAGTCTAGCATGAACTCAAGCATAGTCTCCCTCAACCTACTTATAGTCCCCAGTTCAATGCAACTAGCCACCCTATATAGTTTTCCCTTGGCAATAGTAAGGAAGCCATAGCATGGCAACATTAACTGAAGACATGATGGTAAAGGATATAAGCTAGAACTTCCTCAAAGTAACATTATTCTAACATTTCCTGCTGCCAGCACATATATCCCAGTTGCTATTAACCATAGATCTAATTCTATCATCTCCATACCACATAGTTCATTTAGACACATTTGCTGGTGTACTAATACAATAAAATTTTTCTCAATAGATAGATACCAAATTGATGGCAAATTATTCAACCCTGTCAGTTCCTCTACAAAACTTAACCAAGGCTCAAGGCATGAGGTAATGCTTAGGGTTACTAAATTACAATGTTTGTCTGGGTCCTCCAAGAGTGGATACCATGAGATAATTAGATGTGTATGTTATTTATTGGGGAAACATCAAGAGAAAAAATGAGGAGGGATCTAGTGAAGGTTTGGAAGGCCATTTGATTCAGGTCTTATTCCTATGAAGGAGAGAAGGAAGTAAGGGAGCATATATACATGTATCACCTAGGGTCATCACAGAAAAGATGGCTCACTTAAATTTGGTAATTCAAAGAAAGTTTAATGAAGGAACTACTTAATAAGCTATATGCAGAGTATCAAGAAGCAAGAAGGAAAAGTATAAGATCCCAGGATAATGTAGGATCTTGGGCTGGTAATAAAACTTCTTTACTAACTCTAGGCCTAAAGGAGAAGAGGAGATTCCTGTTATTAGAAGCTGGAGACAAAGAGGAATGTGTAGCAAGGATGGCTGATAGAAGCTGGAATCTCAAGTCATTTGGACTCAATCCCGGGTCTCCAGGATCAGGTCCTGGGCTGAAGGTGGTGCTAAACCGTTGAGCTACCAGGGCTGCCCTCACTCTCTTCCCTTTCTCTAGTCTCTTGTCTTTGTTCCCAATGAGCCAATTCCAATAAGAAACCAGAGAGCAGTGAGGCCCCATGGTGTAGTACACAAAAATCAGCCTTACTGAGCAGAACAGAACAGAAAAAGGAAGCATGAATGTGAAAGGGGCGGAGGGAAGATGTACATACACCATTTAATTGGTATGTTCATCAGAACTGGCCATGGTTTTAGACTCCATTAGATCGGAAACCTCAAGGGAATGCCTCACAGATTTTATTTATAAATATTTACTTATAGGAATAAATAACAGCTTGAATAGAGGTAAAAAGAAGGGAAATTGCTTCTTTAGAAAAGATTGTCAAGTAATAATTATAAAAAGAAATGACAGAATTTGAAAATCACTATTTTATCACCAACTCAATAATTGATTCAGGCAGTCAATGAATGCTAAAATAATTGGTTGAAAATATTGTTAGAAGACAGAATCCTTACATAGTCTCCAAGATTCATAATGCAGAACACTATTGAATTTGAATGGACAAAAATCGTCCTTTACAATGGAGCAATCTGGTGGAAACCACCTAAGCAAATCACCGAACAACATTAGCAATAATAGGACAGACTGATATTATGTGCCTCCTGATACAATACACTGGGAAGAACACAACATCATCTATGTAGAGTTCCTCCCCAGAAAGTTTTATCTGTATCTAGATATAATGAATCCAAATTTCAGGACATTCTACAAAACAATTACTCTGGCCTCTTTAAAAATATTAAAGACACAAAAAGCAAAGGGAGAGGAAACACTTTGAGATTAAATGACACTAAAGAGATAAGAAAGTAAATACAATGAACAGTCTTTATTGGATATCCAGTTGAAAAAAAAAAAACAAGAAAAAACTAAAAGCCATCATTATATAATATTATTGTATCAATGTTAAAATTTTGTGAGTATGATAATGTTATTGTGTTTAATATTTGTTTTTAGGAGATTCATGCTAAATTATTCAGGAATAAATGGCTGTGTACAATATATTCTATTAAAGTTTACTCATACTATCTAAAACATACATTTAAGTGATTCAGCAAAAATATATATTTGCAAATCATATATGTTTTGTATATATTTTATATATTGGAATTCAGATTACATTAACAAAAATCATATTATGTATATTATATTTTCTTTCCTTAAACTCAGGACTATTGACATTTTAGACTGGAAAATAATTCTTTGTTGTGGCAAACTGTTCTATACATTGTAGGATATTTAGCAGCACCCCTAGTCTCTACCCACTAGTCACCTGCAGCACCTCCCTTCCTTAATCATGGTAATCAAAAATATCTCCAGACATTGTCATATGTCTGCTGAGGAAGAGGCACAAATTCACTACTGATATATGTCTAAGTGTATCTTTAAATATAGCTAGCCGGCAACCAATAGAAAAGTAATATACGTAGGTAGGTAGACAGACAGAAAACATGTCAAAGTACCAACAACGAGCAACTAGTAAATGTAAGAGGAGATATGGGTTTTCATTATATTATTCTTTCCAAAATTCTTTAGCTATAAAAATTTTACAATAAAAATATAAGGAAAAAAATGAATCAAATAACACATCAACTGAATTGGCAGACAAATGTAACACAAAACTAAGAAGACCGGGAAAACCATAACATATAGGATATTACATGACAGCCTAACTTTGATCCACTTTCCTTCTCTCATTACTTATGTTGATTTATTTTTGATAGCCAAAAATTCACAAGAAAATCTGTTCATATACATTTTCTTTCTCTTATTTAAATTATCCAATGCAGACTAGTTACTTGGCATAGAGGTAATCATCAAACATCAGAGTCATCCCTTGTCATGTTCAGCTTTGGCTTTTAGAACACAGTGTCCTGTTTATGAAAAATAATCAAATACACAAAGAAACCCTACCTTGAAGGGGAGGTCTGACAAATGAGCACACTGTTCCCAGCCAACCTGCTCCGGTACCCTCACACCAACCTTCTCTCCTTCACTGCCCTCATTTGCCATTCTTTCGTCGGAAACTCCTGAGATTGATGAAACTCAGGTCATTCAGCTTCAGTTAATTTTAATTCAATCGGGGGTGGGGTTCACTGGGTGACGGGCACTGACGGGGGCACTTGATGGGATGAGCACTGGGTGTTATTCTATATGTTGGCAAATTGAACACCAATAAAAAATAAATTTATAAAAAAAATTTAATTCAATCACTTAAGCTGAAGCTTAATAATTTTGCCAAACTGGCATTTTAGAATCAGTCCAATGTGATGAGAAAAGAAAAAGAAACAGCACAGTATGGGTCACATAATTGCCTGTTTGCCCTTTGCTAACCAGGGGCTACCCTCAGACCCTGTGAAATGGGTAAAGGAAACCTCACTGAAAATGAAGTGGAGAGCCCTGGAGGGGGCCCTCACACACGTACCACTCCTTGCAGCCTGCACCACCAGCTGGAAGATGGTTGGTAGTGCAGGCTGCAAGGGAGGGCACGTTTCCATAGGAGCTTTATCTCCTGCCTTTAAGGAAAAGAAGGAGGATCCCTCCCTGCCCAACATTAAGGTACTAACCACCTCCTTCAGCCAGCAAGAAACCATCACAGCCTCGAACTCATTCTTATACAATGAACTTCTGTGCAAAATAACCCTCCCCAATTTCCCCCAAAGCCTAATAAAAGCTGACCTTCCCTTTGTCTTCAGATTTACTGTAGTTTGCTTGTCCCCAGTTGCAATTCCTCTGCTATACCCAAATAAATTCATTTTGCTAGTAAAGTAACTGGCTATTTTATTTTTAGGGTTGGCACTCTGAGCCCTGTGGCCTCCCATAACCTCTGAATATTAAATCCACTCATCAGCTTTCCTGTTTCATTTAAGTCTACTTGTCCTTGTTCTTTGACCTCATGGGAGCCTCTAGTCTCCTCCTGTCCTACATTTTCTTCTCTTAATGTTCACTTCTTTTCTTACCCTGCTTAGACTCCATGTTCCATCAATAAAGAATATTATTAATAAATAAGCTCAATCTTATTGCCGTTTAACTGAAATTGGCAGGAAAATACACCATCCTTGGATCAATCCCACTGTCTTACTGTCTTTCCCACGGCACTCCGGCTGATAACTGCTGGAAAAAAAATTACTGGAGACACCTGGGTGGCTCAGCAGTTTGGCATCTGTCTTCGGCCCAAGGCGTGATCCCCGGGTCTGATATCGAGTTTCACGTCGGGCTCCCTGCATGGAGCCTGCTTCTTCCTCTGCCTGTGTCTCTGCCTTGCTCTCTCTGTCTCTCATGAATAGATAAAATAAAGTCTTTGAAAAACAATTACTGGAGAAGTGGTTTCCAATAAAATCAGTAAAATCCTCATCATTCAAGTGTTCTTGGATAAACACCTATGCTTTCCTCCTTCTTTCTAACCAATGGGGAAAGCATTCCCTTCATATGAAAGCCCATTTTCTACACAAGTGTTCTTGATTCCATCCTTTTCTTTTTCTCAAGAAATGGATAATTTCAGTTTTCCATATTTCCTCTCTATTGGCTCTGGATGCCATTATACTCAAAGAGCACAGACAAGCAAACCTGTCTCACCTGCTCCTGGCCTGTCCTTTCCAGCACTGTCAGAATTGTGGAAGATCTTTTCCACACTTGTTCTCCTTCCTTTGATGTACCCCAAAACCCAGCTTTTCACTAAAACGCCACTGAAGTTATTTTAGTAAGTTACTAATGAATTTCACATTATTTAAAACCTTAGATGTTTTAGATGTCACCTTAGGTCTTAGATTATTTTTTAATCCCCAAATCTCAGAAATAAAAAGGGGGACTTCTGGTTTTAATATTGAGGTATACATTTATCATAGTCTCTTGAGGCTGTTATAACAAAATACCATAGACTGGCTGGCTCATAAACAACAAATATTTATTCCCCATGGTTCTGAAGGCTAAGAAGTCCAAGGCTATGGTCGAGGCCGATTCAGCATGGAGTGAGGCCTGCTTTCTGGTTCAGAGACAGGTGTTTTCTAGTACTGTCCTCACATTCTGGAGGGGACCAGAGATTACTGTGGAGCTGCTTTTATAAGACCACTAATCCCAATCATGAGGCTCCTCCTTCATGACTTGTCCACCTCCCGAAGGTCCCACCTCTTAACACCATCACACTGGAACTCAGAATCTCAATATAACAATTTTGTGAAAAATCAATCTACATCTTAACAATAGTGAATCATCTTTTCCATGAGCATAACATATCACCATTTTTTAAGGTATCCTTTAGGTTATCTCAAAAATATTTCCTAGTTTTCAGAATAGAGGTCTTATACATTCCTTGTCAAATTTATCCTCCAATGTTTCATAGTTGTGTTGCTACTGTAAATTGTTTTAGTTTTTAAGTTTAAATTTTATTGTTTACTGTTTAGAAATATAATTGATTTTGCATATTGATCTGGTATCCTGTGACCTTGCTGAAGTAATGTGTTAGTTCCAGTTTTTTTTTTGTAGTCCCTCCTTCTGCACACACACACACACACACACACACACACACACAATCATGTTATCTGAGGATAATGATATTTTTCTTCTTCACTTCAATCTATACACATTTTATTTCTCTTTACTGCCTCATCCTACATCCTAGGACCTTCAGTACAAAATGGAATAAAAGTGGTGAGAGTAGTCATTTTTGCCTTACTCCTGCTTTATAGCAAAATCATTCAGTATTTCACCATTACATTAGTTTTAGGTATTTTATAGTTACCCATGATTAGGTTGAAGAAGTTCCTATTTATTCCTAAATATGTGGATCTTAAAAACCTCTTCTGCATCTATTAAGATAATCATATGAGTTTCCTATACTTTTCAGATGCAACACCCAAGACATGATGCATGAAAGAAATAATTGATAGGTTAGACGTCATTAAAAACTAAAATTTTGGGCAGCCTGAGTGGCTCAGCGGTTTAGTGCCGCCTTCGGCTCAGGGTGTGATCCTGGAGATCCAGGATCGAGTCCCATGTCTGGCTCCCTGCATGGAGCCTTCTCCCTCTGCCTGTGTCTCTACCTCTTTCTCTGTATTTCTCGTGAATAAATAAATAAATCTTAAAAAAAATACACTAAAATTTTGGGCTCCTGGTGGCTCAGCGGTTGAGCATCTGCCTTTGGCTCAATGCTGATCCTTGCAATGGGATTGAGTCCCACATTGGGCTCCTTGCAGGGAGCCTGCCTCTCCCTCTGCCTATGTTTCTGCCTCTCTCTGTGTCTCTCATGAATAAATAAAAAATATTTAAATAAACCTAAAATTTTCTGTCTACAGAAGACAAAATCAAGAGAATTAGAAGACAAGCCACAGACTGGAAGAAAATAATTTGCAAAAGACACATCTGATAAAGAACTTGTATCCAACATATACAAAGAACTCTTAAAACTCGATAATCAGAAAACAAGGGAATTTAAAAATGGCCAAAGATTTCAATAGACACCTCACCAAAGAAGATATACAGAGGGCAAATAAGCATAGGAAAAGAGGCTTGCTCCACAGCCTATGTCCTCAGGGAAATGTAAATTAAAACAACAGTGGGATACCACTATTAGAATGGCCAGAATCCAGAACACTGACAATACCAAATACAAGTAAGGATGTGAAGCAACAGGAACTCTCATTCATTGCTGGTAGGAATGCAAAATGATATGGCCATCTTGGAAGACAGTTTTATGTTTTCTTACCAAATAAATACAGTCCTATCATGCTATCAAGTAATCATGCTCCTTGGTATTTACCAGAAGTAGTTGAAAACCTATGTCATGCAAAAACCTGCAAGTGGATATTTATAGCAACTTTATTTGTAATTGCCCAAATCTGAAAGCAACCAAGATGTCCCTCATTAGGTGCATGGGTAAATAAACTGGGTATTATATCTAGACAGTGGAATATTGTTCAGTGCTAAAGAATAAGGTAACAGGCCATGGAAAAACCTTAAATGTATATTACTAAAAGAAAGGAGCCAATCCAAAAATGTTATATATGGTATGGTTCCAACTACATAACATTCTGGAAATAGCAAACTATAGAGACAGTACAAAGATCCATGGTTGCCAGAGGTTGAGCAGAGAGGGATGAATAGGTGGAGCAAAGAGAATTTTCAAGGCAGTGGAGATATTCTCTATGATTCCATAAGAGTGGATACAAGTCATCATAAATTTGTCTAAACCCATAGAATGTACAACCAACAGTGAGCTCTAATATAAACTACAGACTTTGGAGGATTATAATATGTCAAAAAGGCTCATCAGTTATAACAAATGTATCACTGTGCTGGAGACTTTGATAATGAGGGAGGTTATGTATGTGTTGAGGCAGGGAGTATATGGGAAATCTCTACAGCTTCTGCTCAATTTTGCTGTCAACCTAAAACTGTTATAAAATTAAAAAGCATTTTAAAGCAAGTCCAAAAATTACCTAACTCTGTTTTTTTTTCTATAGGAGTAATGTTTCAGTATTTGTTAATTCAGTCTTCACAGCAACTTTATAGAGCATTAACTACCACAAATAACAGGAATCAACTCGGGATCCCTGGGTGGCGCAGCGGTTTGGCGCCTGCCTTTGGCCCAGGGTGCGATCCTGGAGACCAGGGATCGAATCCCACGTCGGGCTCCCGGAGCATGGAGCCTGCTTCTCCCTCTGCCTGTGTCTCTGCCTCTCTCTCTCTCTCTCTCTGTGTGACTATCATAAATAAATAAAAATTAAAAAAACAAAAAAACAGGAATCAACTCTATTACCCTGGTTCAAAAGGGAAATTTCCTACTGGGTTTGGCTCTTCCTTTGCTTGTCTAAGAAATTTCATCTGCTTCAAAGATAGTTGAAAGGAACCAGAAGAGCACAGCTGATTCTTGTTATTTGTAGTGGTTATGTTCTATAAAGTTACTTTGAGCATTGAACTAACAAATACCAAACTATTGCTCCTAGGGGAAATCTAGAGTTAGGTTCTTGCAAACCTTTGGTCACAACATTTTAATTAACCAAAATGCTGTTCACATCATATGGGTAACAATGCTTTATCAACATCCTTGCAAAACAAGCCCAACTCGTTAGCATTGAAAATCTGTTCTTGTACAAAACCCTTTTCTTGTATAACACTTAGCAGGTATTTTTTAAATTCTTCTGCAGCCATCTTATCTGCAGGCTATCTCGCCTGCCAGTTTAACATTGCCTTTATAAAAATGTCAGCCAGCCAGCTTAGCTGTGAAGGGTTTAAGAAGTGTTTAACACTTTCTTGATTTGGGGTAACATGATCATAAGTTTCTTTGGCCTTTGGCCTCACAATAATGCTACCAATTATGTTTTTAAAAATCATGAATGCACAAATTTAGCCATTTTTCCAATTCTCCTATAGCTTCTTCATGCACTATAGTTGTTATGTTAGCAGTTTCTAGAGAGTTTCTCTAGAAAACTCTCTAAAAAGTTTCTCCCTTTTTCCAGATATTCTTGATGCATTAACCTTGGATTCATGGCCAACCGAACCATAAACTATGCCTAAAGAAGGTTACCTAGCCTTCATCTACCAGACTTATAGTTCTTTTCCTCCATAAAACCCATCACGATCTCTTTGCATTTAGAAACACTAGACAGTAATTCAGCACAACATTTTGGGGACCGTTTGAAATAGCAATTTCCAACAAAAACCACAGGAATTTGAAAACTGTGGTATCAATTAGACAATGAAAAGGCCATTAGTATACAACATGAGAGCTGAAACAAGAAGGCAGGGTATCAGCTTGTTCAGCCTCAGCTGGAAACACACATATTGGGAGACTTGCAATTTTTCCCATCCTGCACATACTTATGAACGACCATGAAAGCATCCTGTGTGTTGATTTGGGGTTACAAATAAATTTTAGCAAGTAGACAAACTCAGAAATACAGAATCTGCAAATAATGAGAATTGACTGTGTCTTTGAAAGTATTCTGCAAGAAAAAGGGAAAGAAACTAGAAACTCAATGGCTGATAAAGAATACTCAAGAGAAATTTTCCCCACATAACAGATGACAGTGGTAACCAAACATTTCTTAATATATTTTTCAAAAAAAAATTAATGAAACTCTGCTTTATAAAACAAGAATACTTTGCAGAGACTTAAGACTTTTCAGAGAATATAGAATTTAGGAACAGTATATTGATGTAGTAGAAGGAAATAATGTATGAAAAGACAAAGCTTAAAATAGAAATGAAAAACTTTGCAAAAATACTCCAGAAATGAATTTAAGATTAGAAGGGGGAGAAGAGAATAGAGACACAGCTGGAGACACATGAAGAAAAAATGAGCATATAAATAATAAAAGCTGAACAAGTGATACTGAAATACAGAATTAAAATTAATTAGTAGTAAAATGATAGGTATGGAAGATAGGCATAGGAGACTTAATACATTCATTTTCTAGAAAATCTAAATAACAAAACACACATTTTTAATATAAATTCAAAATATTTCCTGAAGTAAAAACATCTAGAGATTGAAAAGGCAAACTGTGTCCCTGAGAAACTAGCACTAAGTGGTCATATAAGAAAATAGTCTAGTAATGTTACTAGATTAAAAAGGTAAAGGATCATGGGTTAGCTAAGCCAAACACACACACACACACACACACACACACACACACACACACACCACTATTTATAAGGCAAAAAGAATCACTCTGGACTTACACATTTCCATAGCAATACTCAATGCTAAAGTTTGTGAAGTCACTCATACAGAGTCCTCCAAGAAAGAAAGTGTCATCCAAATTTTATACCCAGCCAAATGGTTGTACAAATGCAAAGGTACACATAGTGTAGAAATAGAAGGAATTTAAATAATATCAGTCCTAGAAAGTCCATGACAAAAGAAGTCACAATGAGCATGGAATCGTTTTTAATTGCAGGACTACAATGAATATAAATATGAGGATTAAGGTAGTAGAGCAGAATTCAAATGCTTAAAACATGCCCTGTAGAAACATATTATAGGTAACAAAAGTTGAGAGGTGGAAAAAAGACAGTAGATTGTGTAATGTTGACTTCCTCATATTTAAAATCTGGCAACAAAGTGTTTCACTGAAATCTGACAAATCAAGTGAATGAGATATAAGTATATTTAATTACTGAGAGTGATTATCAAGAATGATAATATGATTAAGTAAAACCAAGTGATGAGGAGAAAAAATTAAGGTATGATTAGAGTACATAGACAGGGATCCCTGGGTGGCTCGGCAGTTTAGCACCTGCCTTTGGCCCAGGGCATGATCCTGGAGTCTCAGGATCAAGTCCCACATCAGGTTCCCTGCATGGAGCCTGCTTTTCCCTCTGCCTGTGTCTCTGCTTCTCTCTCTCTCTCTCTCTGTGTGTGTGTGTCTCATGAATAAATAAATAAAATCTTTAAAAAAAATAGAGTACATAGACAAATTTCATTATTGCCCATACCAAGTAATTACTTATCTGTGGCAGTATATTAAATTCAATATAAATAAATAGAAGATTAAAAATGTAACAGAAAATTATAGATATGAAACATAACCTCCAGAATGAAACTACAGTTCTCCTAATTTTAATAGAAAAGTACACAAAAATATAAAATATACAAGAGTTCTATAAAGTTATAAATACACTAAGCTTAACATAAAATCACATGATACAATCCAGACCATTTTAGTTATAACAATAAATATAAATAAACTTAAACTGACATATTAAAATAACTTACAGGCTGAACAAAAAAAAAAAACAAAGCTCAATTCTATGCTGTTCATAAGAAACAGTTAAAGCAAAGAGATTTAGAATGTTTAGGAAAAAAGTGTAGGTGATGGCAGACAGAAACACAGACAAAAGTAAAACAATACTAATATCAGATAATATTTTTTTAAAGATTTTATTTATTCACAAGAAACCAAGAGAGGCAGAGACATAGGCAGAGGGAGAAGCAGGTGCCCTGTAAGGAGCCTGAAGCAGGACTCGATCCCAGGACCCCGAGACCACGACCTGAGCCAATGGCAGACGTTAAACCATTGAGTCACCCAAGTGCCCCAATATCAAATAATATTTAATTCAGACTAAAAAGTATTAATAAGTTATATGAGAGCTAATAACACTAAATAATGTGATTAATAGAGGTTCTAATAGTTATAACCACATAACTTCGACTGAAATAAGATCAACTGTCATAAAGCAAAAACTACAGGCTATTCAAGGAGAAATAGAAAACAGAAGCAGTGAGAGACGTTAATTCATCGTTCTCAGTTCATACCAGATCACTGAAAAATTTAAGATATACAGAACTAAAAATAGCATAATTGATAAAGTAGATCTAATTAACATTTTGCAGATTCTGAATCTGCAAATAAATCTTCTTTCAAATGCCAATAGACAGATCCCTCCTGGTGGTCTAACAGTTAAGATTCAGCATTCTTAAATGCCAATAGACATTCTCAAAAAAAAAAAAAAAAAAAAAGAGAGAGAGAGAGAGAAAGAGAGCCATATATCAAGCCTCAGGGAAAATAATTTTAAAAAGTAGAACTGATATAGGTATTATTTTCTGAACAATTAAAAAATAGAAAATACTAATAAAATAGGAAAATTAAAACTCCATAGTATCTGAAAAAGTTAGTACAATGTGTAAGCACTCCATGAAGAAAAATCTTTAAAGCACTTATTAGTGCAGCAAACTTAATCAAATAGAAGAACTTACAATATTATTGAACAGGAAGACTGAGCATGAGAAATTTGCCAATTCCCCAAAACAAGTCAATATTCATGGTGCAATCTCCAAGCAGCAATAGGATTTTTTTTTCTAACTGGATAGGGTGATGCTAAAATCATATGGAAAGGTAAAAAGCATGAATCACTAGAAAAATTCTATAAAAGAAGAATTATGAGGGCCAGTGTCACCCTGATATCCACACCAGAAAAAGACACAAAAAAAGAGAACTATAGGCCAATACCTCTGATGAACACAGATGCAAAAATCCTCAATAAAATGTCAGCAAGTCAAATACAACAATACATTAAAAAAATCATTCACCATGATCAAGTGGGATTTGTTCCTCAGTGTAAGAGTGGTTCAATATTCATAAAACAGCATGATATGTCACATCAATCAGAGAAAGGATAAAACTCCTACAATCATTTCAAATAGATGCATGAAAAGCACTTGACAAAGTACAACATCTATTCATGATAAAAACGCTCAACAGAGTAGGTGTAGAGGGAACACACCTCGACATAATATGAAAAACCTCCAGACAGCATCATACTCAATGGTAAACAACTGAGAGCTTTTCCCCTAAGGTCAGGAACAAGACAAGACAAGGTTGTCCTTCTATTGTCACTTTTATTCAACATAGTACTAGAAGTCCTAGCCACAGCAATTCGACAACATAAAGGGGAAAAAAGGCATCCAAATTGGCAAGGAAGAAGTAAAACTTTCATTATTTGCAGATGACATGATACTACCTATAGAAAAATCCTGAAGACTCCACCAAAACCTGTTAGAACTGATAAATGGATTCAGCAGACTCACAGGATACAAAATCAATGCACAGAAATCTGTTGCATTCTTATACACTAATAATGAAGCAGCAGAAAGAGAAATTAAGGAAAGAATCTTATTTACAACTACACAAAAAAAATAATAAAATATCTAGGACAAATTTAACTAAAGAGCTGAAAGACCTATACTCTGAAAACTATAAAAAATGAAAAAAACTGAAGATGACACAAAGAAATGGAAAGACATTTTGTATATTTACAATAGCCAAACTATGGAAGCAGCCCCAGTGTCCACTGACTGTGGTATACATCTACAATGGAATATTACTCAGTCATAAAAAGAAAGAAATCATGCTATTTGTGGCGACATGGCTAGAGCTAGAGTATAACGCTAAGTGAAATAAGTCAGAGAAAGAAAATATCGTATCATCTTACTCATATATGGAATTTGAGAAACAAAAATGAGCTAAGGTGAGAAGAAAGAGAGAGAGAGAAGAAAAAAACAAACAAACCAAGAAACAGACTCTTAACTATAGAGAATAAACTGATGGTTATCAGAGTGGAGGGTGGGTGGGAGGATGCCAGAAATAGGGGATGGGGATTAAGGAGTAAGTACACTTATCATGATAAAATAAAATAAAATGACAAAAAAAGAAGAGTTGAGGATAACTGACGTTTTCGTATTTTCAAACTTCACAAAATTACAGTAATTAAACCGTGTGTTACTGGTGCTTGGCTAGGGAGATGTACCAGTGGATCAGAATAAAAAGATTGTAAATAAACAAATATATATTGGATTGTGTTCATGATGAAAGTAGTATGTCAAATCAGTGATGTAAAGATGGGTTGTACGATAAATGTACTGAAACCACTAAATGTATGAGAAAAATAGTAAAATTGGATTTATGTCTGTCACTTTGTACCATTATATCTCCCAGGAAGCCAAATTCATTCCCAAGACACTGAGAAGCAAAGCAAACATTTTCACCCACTCTTCAATTTTAAACTATGGTAAGTGCATAAACTCTTTTAAAAAATGAAATGCAAAGAGCCTTTTGCTATATTCACTTTTGAAATCGTGCATCCTTCTGATTATAAATGGCACATATGTCGTAGAAATGTGAGTATAGAACATAGAGGAAATCAAGACAAAATTAAAAAATAATCTCAATAAGGCAAAAAGAAAGCAAACAGCTTAGATATCTTTTCCTTTCTTTTTATGCTATGTAACTTACTTAATTACACTTATTTAAGTCACATATGATATTTTAGACATAATACTTCTCCAACTCAATTTCATGCCCCAACTTTGAAAAATTTTTGTATTTGAGTACAGCTGACTACATTACATTAGCTTCAGATCCATGGTGTAGTGATTCAAGTATTAGCATGATACCCTCTAAGTCCATCCATGTTGGCATAAATTCACCCACCAGATTTTATTCCAACTCTCCACCTGTGTCTTTAACATCAGCACCTGTCATCAGGGCTACTTTGTGAATCATCTAACAATTTTCTAAAGCACACCATTTTTATCTTCCTTTGGGTTGAGATGCAACATCTTTGAATCAATGTGTTATACTATAGTGAATCTCATTCTAAGCTACAAGTGTACTTTCATAAAACGTCAGGATATTTGCCTTTTTAATGTATTCCATTTTTTTTAAAGTAGGCTCCACTCAGTATGGAGCCCAATGTGGGGTTCGAACTCACAACCTCAAGATCAAGACCTGAGCTGAGATCAAGAGTCAGACACTCAACCAACTGAGCTATGTAGGTGCCCCTTTATTTTATTCTTTATATGTAATTTTTGAATCTAACTGCTGTTATTTAAAAGACTTTAGAGGAGGGGCAAGGTGGCAGAAGAGTAGGGTCCCCAATCACCTGTCCCCACCAAATTACCTAGAAAACCTTCAAATCATCCTGAAAATCTACGAATTTGGCCTGAGAATTAAAGAGAGACCAGCTGGAATGCTACAGTGAGAAGAGTTCGCGCATCTATCAAGGTAGGAAGACGGGGAAACAGAAATAAAGACACAAAAGGCCTCCAAGGGGGAGGGGCCCCGCAAGGAGCCGGGCTGAGGCCGGGGCGAGTGTCCCCAGGACAGGAGAGCCCCGTCCCGGAGACGCAGGAGCTGCACCAACCTACCCGGGCAGAAAGGGGCTCGCGGGGAGGTGGAGCAGGACCCAGGAGGGCGGGGATGCCCTCGGGCTCCCGGGGACACTAACAGACACCTGCGCCCGGGAGAGTGCGCCGAGCTCCCTAAGGGCTGCAGCGCGCACGGCGGGACCCGGAGCAGCTCGGGGGGCTCGGGGGCGGCTCCGCGGAGGGGGCTGCGGGGCGGGAGCCCAAATCCACCAGCGCAGACCCGGGCACAGGGCGCCGGGACACAGCCCAGGATCTGGCCTCCCCCGGGACAGGCAGAGGCCGGGAGGGCCCAGGACAGCGAGGACGCTCCTGCCCCAGCTGAGCACATCAGCGGCCCCGCCCCGGAGCCTCCAGGCCCTGCAGACGGAGAGCACTGGAGCTACTGCGGGGGCTGACTCCAGGGCTCCAGAGCTGGCCCCGCCACTGGGGTTGTTCCTCTGGGGGCCTCACGGGGTAAACAACCCCCACTGAGCCCTGCACCAGGCAGGGGGCAGAGCAGCTCCCCCAAGTGCTAACACCTGGAAATCAGCACAACAGGCCCCTCCCAGAAGACCAGCGAGACGAACAAGTTCCAGGGGAAGCCAAGGGACTTAAAGTACACAGAATCAGGAGATACCCCCCTGTGGTTCTTTTGTTTGTTTGTTTGTTTGTTTGTTTTCTTTTTTATTTGTTTCCTTCCCCCACCCTTTTTTTCCTTTCTTTCTTATTTCTCTTTTTCTTCTTTTTTTCTTTTTTTCTTCCTTTTTTCTTTTTCCTTTTTCTCTTTTCTTTCCTTCCTTCTCTCCTCTCTTTTTCTCCTTTTCCCAATACAACTTGCTTTTGGCCACTCTGCACTGAGCAAAATGACTAGAAGGAAAACCTCACCTCAAAAGAAAGAATCAGAAACAGTCCTCTCTCCCACAGAGTTACAAAATCTGGATTACAATTCAATGTCAGAAAGCCAATTCAGAGGCACTATTATACAGCTACTGGTGGCTCTAGAAAAAAAGCATAAAGGACTCAAGAGACTTCATGACTGCAGAATTTAGATCCAATCAGGCAGAAATTAAAAATCAATTGAATGAGATGCAATCCAAACTAGAAGTCCTAACGATGAGGGTTAACGAGGTGGAAGAACGAGTGAGTGACATAGAAGACAAGTTATTGGCAAAGAGGGAAACTGAGGAAAAAAGAGACAAACAATTAAAAGACCATGAAGATAGATGAAGGGAAATAAACGACAGCCTGAGGAAGAAAAACCTACGTTTAACTGGGGTTCCCGAGGGCGCCGAAAGGGACAGAGGGCCAGAATATGTATTTGAACAAATTCTAGCTGAAAACTTTCCTAATCTGGGAAGGGAAACAGGCATTCAGATCCAGGAAATAGAGAGATTCCCCCCCTTAAATCAATAAAAACTGTTCAAACCTCGACATTTAATAGTGAAGCTTGCAAATTCCAAAGATAAAGAGAAGATCCTTAAAGCAGCAAGAGACAAGAAATCCCTGACTTTTATGGGGAGGAGTATTAGGGTAACAGCAGACCTCTCCACAGAGACCTGGCAGGCCAGAAAGGGCTGGCAGGATATATTCAGGGTCCTAAATGAGAAGAACATGCAACCAAGAATACTTTATCCAGCAAGGCTCTCATTCAAAATGGAAGGAAAGATAAAGAGCTTCCAAGACAGGCAGGAACTGAAAGAATATGTGACCTCCAAACCAGCTCTGCAAGAAATTTTAAGGGGGGACTCTTAAAATTCCCCTTTAAGAAGAAGTTCAGTGGAACAATCCACAAAAACAAGGACTGAATAGATCTCATGGTGACACTAAACTCATATCTGTCAATAGTAACTCTGAATGTGAACGGGCTTAATGACCCCATCAAAAGGCGCAGGGTTCAGACTGGATAAAAAAGCAGGACCCATCTATTTGCTGTCTACAAGAGACTCATTTTAGACAGAAGGACACCAACAGCCTGAAAATAAAAGGTTGGAGAACCATTTACCATTCGAATGGTCCTCAAAAGAAAGCAGGGGTAGCCATCCTTATATCAGATAAACTAAAATTTACCCCAAAGACTGTAGTGAGAGATGAAGAGGGACACTATCTCATACTTAAAGGATCCAACCAACAAGAGGACTTAACAATCCTCAATATATATGCCCCGAATGTGGGAGCTGCTAAATATATAAATCAATTAATAACCAAAGTGAAGAAATACTTAGATAATAACACACTTATACTTGGTGACTTCAATCTAGCTCTTTCTACCCTCAATAGGTCTTCTAAGCACAACATCTCCAAAGAAACGAGAGCTTTAAATGATACACTAGACCAGATGGATTTCACAGATATATACAGAACTTTACATCCAAACTCAACTGAATACACATTCTTCTCAAGTGCACATGGAACTTTCTCCAGAATAGACCACATACTGGGTCACAAATCGGGTCTGAACTGATACCAAAAGATTGGGATCGTCCCCTGCATATTCTCAGACCATAATGCCTTGAAATTAGAACTAAATCACAACAAGAAGTTTGGAAGGACCTCAAACACGTGGAGGTTAAGGACCATCCTGCTAAAAGATGAAAGGGTCAACCAGGAAATTAAGGAAGAATTAAAAAGATTCATGGAAATTAATGAGAATGAAGATACAACCGTTCAAAATCTTTGGGATGCAGCAAAAGCAGTCCTGAGGGGGAAATACATTGCAATACAAGCATCCATTCAAAAACTGGAAAGAACTCAAATACAAAAGCTAACCTTACACATAAAGGAGCTAGAGAAAAAACAGCAAATAGATCCTACACCCAGGAGAAGAAGAGAGTTAATAAAGATTCGAGCAGAACTCAACGAAATCGAGACCAGAAGAACTGTGGAACAGATCAACAGAACCAGGAGTTGGTTCTTTGAAAGAATTAATAAGATAGATAAACCATTAGCCAGACTTATTAAAAAGAAGAGAGAGAAGACTCAAATTAATAAAATCATGAATGAGAAAGGAGAGATCACTACCAACACCAAGGAAATACAAACGATTTTAAAAACATATTATGAACAGTTATATGCCAATAAATTAGGCAATCTAGAAGAAATGGATGCATTCCTGGAAAGGCACAAACTACCAAAACTGGAACAGGAAGAAATAGAAAACCTGAACAGGCCAATAACCAGGGAGGAAATTGAAGCAGTCATCAAAAACTTCCCAAGACACAAGAGTCCAGGGCCAGATGGCTTCCCAGGGGAATTCTATCAAACGTTTAAAGAAGAAACCATACCTATTCTCCTAAAGCTGTTTGGAAAGATAGAAAGAGATGGAGTACTTCCAAATTCGTTCTATGAGGCCAGCATCACCTTAATTCCAAAACCAGACAAAGACCCCACCAAAAAGGAGAATTACAGACCAAGATCCCTGATGAACATGGATGCAAAAATTCTCAACAAGATACTGGCCAATAGGATCCAACAGCACTTAAAATTATTCACCATGACCAAGTAGGATTTATCCCTGGGACACAAGGCTGGTTCAACACCCGTAAAACAATCAATGTGATTCATCATGTCAGCAAGAGAAAAACCAAGAACCATATGATCCTCTCATTAGATGCAGAGAAAGCATTTGACAAAATACAGCATCCATTCCTGATCAAAACTCTTCAAAGTGTAGGGATAGAGGGAACATTCCTCAACATCTTAAAAGCCATCTACGAAAAGCCCACAGCAAATATCATTCTCAATGGGGAAGCACTGGGAGCCTTTCCCCTAAGATCAGGAACAAGACAGGGATGTCCACTCTCACCACTGCTATTCAACATAGTACTGGAAGTCCTAGCCTCAGCAATCAGCCAACAAAAAGACATTAAAGGCATTCAAATTGGCAAAGAAGAAGTCAAACTCTCCCTCTTCGCCGATGACATGATACTCTACATAGAAAACCCAAAGCCTCCACCCCAAGATTGCTAGAACTCATACAGCAATTTGGTAGCATGGCAGGATACAAAATCAATGCCCAGAAATCAGTGGTGTTTCTATACACTAACAATGAGACTGAAGAAAGAGAAATTAAGGAGTCAATCCCATTTACAATTGCACCCAAAAGCATAAGATACCTAGGAATAAACCTAACTAAAGAGGTAAAGGATCTATACCCTAAAAACTATAGAACACTTCTGAAAGAAATTGAGGAAGACACAAAGAGATGGAAAAATATTCCATGCTCATGGATTGGCAGAATTAATATTGTGAAAATGTCAATGTTACCCAGGGCAATATACACGTTTAATGCAATCCCTATCAAAATACCATGGACTTTCTTCAGAGAGTTAGAACAAATTATTTTAAGATTTGTGTGGAATCAGAAAAGACCCCGAATAGCCAGGGGAATTTAAAAAAAGAAAACCATATCTGGGGGCTTCACAATGCCAGATTTCAGGTTGTACTACAAAGCTGTGGTCAAGACAGTGTGGTACTGGCACAAAAACAGACACATAGATCAATGGAACAGAATAGAGAACCCAGAAGTGGACCCTGAACTTTATGGTCAACTAATATTCGATAAAGGAGGAAAGACTATCCATTGGAAGAAAGACAGTCTCTTCAATAAATGGTGCTGGGAAAATTGGACATCCACATGCAGAAGAATGAAACTAGACCACTCTCTTTCACCATACACAAAGGTAAACTCAAAATGGATGAAAGATCTAAATGTGAGACAAAATTCCATCAAAATCCTAGAGGAGAACACAGGCAACACCCTTTTTGAACTCAGCCATAGTAACTTCTTGCAAGATACATCCACGAAGGCAAAAGAAACAAAAGCAAAAATGAACTATTGGGACTTCATCAAGATAAGAAGCTTTTGCACAGCAAAGGATACAGTCAACAAAACTGAAATACAACCTACAGAATGGGAGAAGATATTTGCAAATGAAGTATCAGATAAAGGGCTAGTTTCTAAGATCTATAAAGAACTTCTTAAACTCAACACCAAAGAAACAAACAATCCAATCATGAAATGGGCAAAAGACATGAAGAGAAATCTCACAGAGGAAGACATAGACATGGCCAACATGCATATGAGAAAATGCTCTGCATCACTTGCCATCAGGGAAATACAAATCAAAACCACAATGAGATCCCACCTCACACCAGTGAGAATGGGGAAAATTAACAAGGCAGGAAACAAGAAATGTTGGAGAGGATGTGGAGAAAAGGGAACCCTCTTGCACTGTTGGTGGGAATGTGAACTGGGGCAGCCACTCTGGAAAACTGTGTGGAGGTTCCTCAAAGAGTTAAAAATAGACCTGCCCTACGACCCAGCAATTGCACTGCTGGGGATTTACCCCAAAGATAGAGATGCAATGAAACGCCGGGACACCTGCACCCCGATGTTTATAGCAGCAATGGCCACGATAGCCAAACTGTGGAAGGAGCCTCAGTGTCCATCGAAAGATGAATGGATAAAGAAGATGTGGTCTATGTATACAATGGAATATTCCTCAGCCATTAGAAATGACAAATACCCACCATTTGCTTTGAGATGGATGTAACTGAAGGGTATTATGCTGAGTGAAGTAAGTCAATCAGAGAAGGACAAACATTATATGTTCTCATTCATTTGGGGAATATAAATAATAGTGAAAGGGAATAGAAGGGAAGGGAGAAGAAATGTGTGGGAAATATCAGAAAGGGAGACAGAACATAAAGACTCCTAACTCTGGGAAACGAACTAGGGGTGGTGGAAGGGGAGGAGGGCAGGGGGTGGGGGTTAGTGGGTGGCAGGCACTGAGGGGGGCACTTGACGGGATGAGCATTGGGTGTTATTCTGTATGTTGGTAAATTGAACACCAATAAAAAATAAATTTATTAAAATAAAATAAAATAAAAGACTTTAAATTCCACACTCCCAGATTATGCCTTTGAGTACTTTCCCATGACTGATTCAATTTAGTGATTCAGTTTATTGGTTTGTTGTTTATCTTCTCCCACCAAATTGATTGAAAGTACTTCTTTGTATCTTATTTAAACCAGCCTCCATTCCACTTAAAGCAGTTAATTCTCTGTTATTACCTCCTCTATTCTTATGCTCAATGTCCCCTAAGCAGGTCTTTGTTCTATCCTTTCCATCGCACTAAATACTCCTTTCTTGATCCCATAGTTGTCTGAATCCTTGTGTATACGGTGTTCAGGATTCAGCACAAACCCCATCTCTTCTAGAAACTTTATTATTTAATGCACTGTGCTCTTAGGACATTTTTCTTATTCTTCTAAATCTTACAGAGATCTTTGTACATTTTACTAAGTGGTTTTCACTCATATTGAATGATTCAAATATTTTATTACTACCTTTTACATATTAATATTTTATGTCACTGTATTGATGGTTAATTATGTGAGATAAGAAGCATGTTTTTTGATTCTTAGTATCCCATGTAAGTTCATTTCACATAATAGATGCTCAGCCATATGCAGACTGTGAGAACTGCTTAAATTTTCAAAATCTCAGTGTTGTTATTTGTATAATGAAGAGTATTAGACCAGATGATCTTGAAGCCCTGCGTAGAACTAGGCTCCGAAGGCCTATTTAATTGTTGAGCATTACTCATACTTCCCACTAGATGGTACCAACACCAAATAAACACTGCTCGAAAAACTCAACTTTTTAAAAAAAGTGAGTTGGAGAAATGAATAATCAGAACAGGGAGCCTATCCGGGCATGGAGCCTGCTTCTCCCTCTGCCTGTGTCTCTGCCTCTCTCTCTCTCTCTCTCTCTCTCTCTCTCTCTCTCTCCTCTGTGTGTCTATCATGAATAAATAAATAAATAAATCTTTAAAAAAAGAACAGGGAGCCTATTAACAGTTATAATTTGTGAAATAAATGATAGAAAATCATAGATTTTTTCCCCACTTTTAAAACTGGACAAATACATAAGACATAAGACAAAAAATTTTTAAAAAACCATAATAGAGGTAAAAAATGAGAACATTCAGAGGGTGCAGATACTACTTTCAGCTACAGAAATCAGCATTGGTCTTCAAGGGAATTGGGGTATTTTAGATTAATTTTGGGCTAGGGGTTTGATTTCTTATATCACAAAATAAAAAGTATGTTAAAGCAGATAGTGGAGGATATTGAATTACAAACTAAGGTCTGTGCTCTTCATTTACCAGATAATGAAACAAAACTAAAGACTTTTCCATAGTTTCATGATCAGAGCTGTGTTTTGACGTTACATCTACTCACAGGAAGACTGCATGATCTCATATGTGTATGGTATATAACAGACAAACTCACAGAAGTGGAGAGGACATTGGTGATTGACAAGAGACATGGGGAGGTGATAGTCAAAGAGTGTAAAATTTCAATTATGCCACAAAAATAAATTCTGGACATTTATACAAGGACAGTGCCCATAGCTAACAATACTGCATTGTACACTTAGTTTTTGAGATAGATCTTATGTTAAATTCTCTTATATTGTTACAAAAATAACATTAATAATAATAACAGTGATAAAGGGGGTGGGTGGAAGGAAACCTTAGGACGTGATGGACATGTCTATGGCCATGATGGTGGTATATTTTCAGGTGTATACTTAACTCCAACTTGTCGAGTTGTATACAGTAACTATGTACAGCTCTTTACATGTCAATTATACCTCAATAACATGATTTTTAAAAATATAGGGTGTGGAGTGTGGCTGTTTGGTGAAAACAGGAGGATGGAAAAAGGCTGAGTGGCTATGCCAGCACATTCACATGAGGGTTTATGACAGCTTAAAGGTGAATGATGGCCACGGTGATGGAGCATATCAGGCAGGGAATGCAGTGAAGGATGGAACGGAGTGGAGGACAAAGAAAAAAAATGAAATCAAAGATAATGACTGGATAAAAACTGGAGAAAATTGGGGTCAGCTCTACTCATGTGGGTTATGAAGGAATTTTAAAAGGATGAATTTGAATATCTTGGATTTTAGAAGCAGACACTACAGCTTTTCTGCCAGTAAATCCAATGTTTCTGCTCAGCAACAGTGGCAGTTCCCAATTCCTATTCTAGTAGCATGCTACACATTTGCTGAGGATTTAAAAAGCTTTGAAATCTGGTGAATAAGTGTTATAGCATCTAATGCAAATAACTCATAGACTGTTGGTAATAGCTACAGAATGTGTAGATCTCTGGGATTCTTTTTCTTTTAAGATTCATTTATTTTTGAGACGGAAGGAAGAACAGAGGGAGAGAATCTCAAGCAGACTCCCCACTGAGCACAGAGTCCGACATGGGGCTTGATCCTACCACTCATGAGATCACAACCCACAGGATCACCACCTGAGTCAGAACCAAGAGTCAGATGCTCAACCGACTGAGCCACCCAGGCGCCCCAACCTTTGGGATTCTTAAGGAACCTTTTGAATATATTTAGAATAGTTGGAGAAAAATACCATGCATGGTCCTGGGAAACTTCTTATTTCCATTCGTTATTCTTGGCCGCACCAACTACATCCCAGGTGCTATGTAGACTCTAGGGACACAGAGATGAGTGAGACACAATCTCTGCTCCTTTGAGCTCAGAGAAGAGAATATAGGGCAGCTGATTGTGACTCAGGCAGGAAAAAGGAAGCCACTAGCTAGTAATCTTCCTAGAGGAGGAGATGTCTATGTTGAATGAGAAGAAAATAAAAACAAAAACACTAATCTTAAAGCTGGAGAAAGATGTTGTAAGCCTAGGAAATCACCAGAACAAAGATGGGGTGCCTGAATTTTGTACTGTAGAAACTACGAGACGTTTGAGAACATAAAGTGCTGGGTGTGAGTCCCGGGCAGAGACGCTGGAGAAGCAGGTGCTGAGGGAGGAAGCAGATGCAGGAGCATGAGGGCCTCTGACCAAGCTAAGGGCCACGTCTTTGCAGATGGTGGAGGAAAAAACTGTTGTAAAGAGCAGTATGGCAGGGGGCACAGCAGCATTTTAATTTGGAGGAATTATTTTATCTTAGAAACAAATATTACAGCATTTTTATGCAGCAAAAAAGCAGAAAATATGAGGAAAGTGAAAAAGGAGAAGGAAGACAAACATTTGCAATCCACATGCTCCTAGACAAACACTTTTTACATTTTGTGTCTATTCCTCCAGATTTTTTCCCTTATTAAATTATTATTGACCACATGGTCTTCAGCACATAAGGAATCTTTCAATGTCCCGGGCTAACCATGATTCAAAAGGGAAATGCTCCAAGTGTTAAATACGTTTTATGCAGAGTTGTAATTGCTGTATTAGCCTGCTCTTCTTCTGAGCCCTACTGTTACCATGACAACCTTCCTAGCAAAAGGCAAGGTTGATGAAGTTGCTTTGATCCAGAAGCTTCGCATTGCTGTTTGAGGTTTCAAAATTTTTAATATCATATAAACCAGAGCCAACCTTTGTGCACACTCTGTCATACATCAGAAATCTTAAATGACCTAAATTTCATAGTTCAGTGTAACTTTTCCCTACATATAGACTTATAGGGTCATAACTGGTCCAATCCATCGATACTTCTGGACCTCAAGAGAATCCAGCAGTGAACAAAAGTAAAAAAAGCAAAATCACCCTGTATAGATTTACCACACATTGAGCTTTCTTTTAGATTTATTTATTCATTTATTTTAGAGAGAGAAAGAGCAGGAGAAGGGGCAGTGAGAGAGAATGAGAGAATCCTCAGGCGGACTCCCTGCTGAGTGTAGAGCCTGACTGGGAGCTTGTTTCCAAGACCCTGAGATCATGACCCAAGTCAAAATCAAGAGTTGGACGTTGAACTGACTTAGCCACTCAGGCACCCTTACCACTCATTGATCCTGATGTAGGATCCCTAGTGCATCATGTGAGGAGAAGCAGCTTCAAGGGGGAAGCAGCCTCCTCAGTTCTCTCAAACACTGCAGGGCTCTTAAAACTTCATTTGATGACTATTTGACCATCTACTTTCTCCTCTGCATCGTAAATCTTATTCATTCTACCTCCTTTTCTGTCTTCTCACGGAAGTACACATATGCCATATGCGCATGTGTTATGGGATCCTTGTGTACACCATTTTTGTAATTTATTTGTAAATGATTTTTTTCTCTGTACTTTATCATGAGCCACTTTCCATGTCATTTTTTTTTTTTTTTTTTTAGCTACAATATTTTCCATTGTAAGGATAGGCAATATTTCACTCCATCTAACTCTATTTTTTCACACACTGGGCTTTCTTTCTTTCTTTCTTTCTTTCTTTCTTTCTTTCTTTCTTTCTTTTTCCAATTTTTCTGTTATAAACAACATCACAATAAACATCCCGTTAATTATTTCCACATCATTGCATAAATGTCCAATATTGAAATGATTGTTCCATAGGCCAGCTTTGGCCTTCTTCACAGAACACGCTACTCTGGCTCTCACTACAAGCTTCTGCAATTCAATGGTCGTCCTGTCTATAAAACTTTCACCCTAATAAAGATAAAATGAAATAAAATAAGTGCTTTATTGAGCAGTTACTCTGTGCCAAGCATTCATCTGAGTACTTTTCCTGTATTTATTTAATATTCTAAATGAGACAATGAAATAGGTATAATTATTTTGCCCACATTTAAGCAACAGGAACTAGCTTCAAGCCAGAGCCTGTACTTTTCCGTCACTATGCTTTACTTGTCATGGTTGGCTCCCTCTCTTCATTCAGGTTTTGTGCAAAATGCTACCTCCTCCTAGACCTTCCCAGAGGGCTGATTCTAAACTATTTCCAGGTCACATGCTACCACCATGCTGCTTGTTTGCCACATGCCGCACCCTGCCCACTGCCCCAAATCTAGTCTCTGACAAATAACAGACATGTGCCTATATTAATTCCACCTGTTAGCAAGGCAAACAGCAGAGAAAGGACAAATGAGATTGTTCCAACAGCGCCAAAGAACAGATATTTATATAGTCTGTCAGTAAAAGAACAGCCAAATAATTACTAAGTTAGACATAAGCCTGATGAACTTTTTGCATATAAGCTTTGGTTCAATTTCTCTAACTAGGCTGCAAAATTGCAACATCCCATCAGCCTCTGCAAGCTGACCTCTAACCATATGGGGCTCTAAACTCTGTACCTTTGTCTGTTGTACAGTGTTAGTCAAAAACATTTGGCAACATTCTATTTGCTCAGACTTGACTTTCTCAGGGAGGGCTTTTGTAACCATCTGATTAAAAATGTCAAATCTCCACCAGAGCTTGTTATTACTCTTCCATGTTTGCCCACACACACCATAGTGCTTACTGCCACCCAAACTGGTATGCGTATTGGTTTCCTAGGGTTGCCATAACAAATCACAACAAACCTGGTGGCTTAAAACAACAAATTTATTTTCTGGAGGCCAGAAGTCCAAAATCATACTTCCTTCGAAAGCCCTAGGGGAGAATCAGTCCTTGCTCTGCCAGTTTCTGGTGGCTGCAAGCATCTCTAGGCTTGTGGAAGCTTGTGGAAGCTTAAATCCGAGCTATATCCATCTTCACATGGCCTTTACCTCTGCCTTCTCCCCTTCTTTGTCTTATGACAAACTTGTCATTGGATTTGGGGCCCATACAGATAATCCAGGATGGTTTCATTTTGAGATCCTTAACTACATTTCCAAGGCCCTTTTCCAAATAAGCTCATAATCACAAATTCCAGCTTGAGGATGGGACAAATCTTTCTGGGAGCTGCCATTCAACTCATTACATTATGTGTGTTATGTATGCATTTTGTAGGTACAAATATACTGTCTGCCATTTGTTCCTAAATACAAGTTTTTATGTTTTTTTATAAAAATACATTTTCATTGATTTGATGAACTCCATTATGGCTTGGTTGGTCAAAAATCAATCCTGAGGCTTGGTCTCCAAGTAAACTGTTAAAACTGACTACCAAAGTCTACATGGTAGACTACTTACCCCCAAGCACAGGGAGCCTAATGTGGGACTCGATCCCTGCACTCTGGCATCACACCCTGAGCTGAAGGCAGACACTCAACCACTGAGCCACCAGGTGACCCTGAATGAAAGTCTTTTGAATCATGTCGATTTTCCTCATAACTATCGTGATAGGGAGACAAAGCAGGCATTATTATTATTTCTGTTTTACATACAAATTATCAGTGTTTCAGAGAGTTTAGATGGTTTGTCCCACATCACAGGACAATACGTACCCAGGACTAGAACTCAGGTCATCAATAGCAAGTTGGTAATTTTTATCTCCCATTCACTACTTCCTGTTTTTCAATGCATGCATTTCACAGCCCTATTAGATTGTGATATTGTGATTGGTTCATCTGAATTATCTCAGAAAATAATCATGTTTCTTTTTATGTTTTGCTTTAAGTGGAAATATAGGTATAATTACTTCTTTATTGCATCAAGAAACCAAAACATGTTCCAGGAGCAAACATTAAATCATTTCCTTTCTGAGAACCATTTCCTTTCATATGTTTATTCTCTAAAATAAGGTAGGCTTGCATTTTATCTTTGTTTCTTTGCTTTCCTGAGGAATATATCCTACATTTGTCCATTTTTATTTTATTAACAGTTTCTCCAGGTACAGCAATTGATGATTCTTTTTTTTTTTTTAAAGATTTTATTTATTCATGAGAGACAGAGACACAGAGAAAGAGAGAGAGGCAGAGACACAGGCAGAGGGAGAAGCAGGCTCAATGCCGGGAGCCTGACATGGGACTCGATCCCAGGTCTCCAGGATCACACCCTGGGCCGAAGGCAGGTGCTAAACCGCTGAGCCACCCAGGGATCCCCACAATTGATGATTCTAACCAAACCCCTACATCCTTACCTTCTACACTCTGTCTGCTGAAAAAGCATGTTTTCTCTCAAGAAAGATCCCATGAGCTAAGGACAGACCCAGGGCTCAGGAGACCTGGGCTTTTAACTTCTGCAACCCACTGTCTGTGATTGTACATTATTTACCTTCTAAGGTTCTGTTCTGCAAGTTTGTAAAATCCAGCAAAGAATCATACCTAATGCCTCTTACTTTAAAAAAAAAACAAAAAGAAAAACAAACAAACAAACAAAAAAAAAAACAAAAAGAGAGAGAGAGAGAGAACATTTTTTGAAATTATTATTTGTTTTCAGGTGAAAGATGTGAAAATGCTAAAAGCCATTCTGTTTTCAACTGTTCTAATGGAAGGTTTAAATTCCTGCTGAGGGGCACTTGGGTGGCTCAGCAGTTGACATCTGCATTTGGCTCAGGTCATGATGCTGGGGTCCTGAAATCGAGTCCTGCATCAGGTTCCCTGCAAGGAGACTGCTTCTCCCTATGCCTGTGTCTCTGCCTCTCTCTCTCTCTCTCTCTGTGTGTCTCTCATGAATAAATAAAGTCTTTTAAAAATAAATAAGTTTCTGCTGACACTACCATGTTATATTGAATGCAGCTTAAAGTATAGCTCCCTTTGTCATTGACAAACTGAATCAAGAGTGGGCACATCTATACCCTTCTGTGCATGTGTGGCACATTTGATCAGAGAGTCTAGTGTTCACAGCAGAGTATCAGATAAACAAGTAGGAGAGCTGAGAGTCACTCTGGTATGGTACGGGAATCTGTCAAATACTAAACTTGGACCAGTAGCTTGTATTTGAGATGGTATTCTGAGAAATGACAGCCAGAGGGAGTAAAAGTAGATTGAAGAGGAGGGAGAAGAAAAGTTGATTAAAGTTTCCTTCAGCAAATAATATGTTTGCTAATATTTATTTATTTACCACTTATTTTTTGCTCATCCACTAGATGATACAAACATATTGTAATATCTAGAAGGGAAATATGAAATTCAATACAAAGCCACAGTATCAGTGATGTCGGAAGACAAATTACAATTTTATTAGGTATAGTTCATGTACAGTTAACAGAATGCACTCTAGCTACCTGAAGAAGAGATGTTGTAATGCAAGGAACCGGCTGCTTACAAAAAATATTGGGCGGACTAGAGGACAGTCTCTACTGAGATTGGCTGCCAGCACAACATCCAGGATGGGATTGTTGAGGACGCTGCTACCTCTGTCTTAGTCAGGAAGCCATCCCAAATCTGTTGGCCCACAACCTTTAATGCTTGCTAGATCCCCAAACAGCTCATTCAGATGCTACCAACTTGCTCACCCACTTCACTCCATTAGGGATTTACTCACAGTGTCAAAACCCTATTTTAGGTTCCAGCCAAAGAGAATTCTCTCTACAAGGGCTATGCCCTTAGACCACAGACCACATGTGCCAATGCAGACCTCACAACATAGCCAACAGCCTGTGGTTGATGTGGATGTGGTGATGTCGTATTAACATGAGTATCATAAGCTCAGGCATTAAAGGAGAAAGTACCAAGGACGGAAGGAGGGCACCAAATCAAATTCTAATAATTCTAACTTCTACTAGTAAGTAAGTGACTAGTCTGATCAGATAGCTTGGCAATAGGCCAGTTTCTTCAGAGCCTCTTTGACCTCTCTGTTCCTTAGGCAATAAATGAAAGGGTTGAGTGCAGGGGTGACAATAGCATAGAAGATGGAAATCACTTTGTTCATGTTGAAGGCATGGATGGCTCGGGGCCTGGCATACATGAAAATCGTGGCTGAATAGAAGATGGTGACCACCACAAGGTGGGAGGCACAAGTAGAGAACGCTTTCTGCTTTCCGGTAGGCATGCGTAGAACAGTGGCCAGGATGCATCCATAGGACAGAACAGTGATAGAGAGGGGGAAGAGAAAGATGACCAATGCCAGGACAAAGTCTACCAGCTCAGCTACAGACATGTCTGTGCAGGAGAGGTTAAGTACTGGAGAGATGTCACAGAAGAAGTGATTGATGACATTGGGGCCACAGAAACTGAGGCGAGAGATAAAGTAAATCTTAGCTAAGGAGATGCCAAAGCCAATGGCCCAGGAACCAAGAGCCAAGCGGAAGCAAAGCCCATGGCTCATAATGGTGGGGTAGTGGAGTGGACGGCAGATGGCTACATAACGATCAAAGGCCATGGCAGCCAGGAGCACACATTCTGTGCACATGAGGGCAATGAAGAAGTAAAGTTGTATCATACAGTGAGTGAAGGAGATACTGTTGTTCACAGACCAAAAACTAAATAGTAATTTAGGCACAGTCACAGAGATGTACCAGGTCTCCAAGAAAGACAGGTTGGCCAGGAAGAAGTACATAGGCTTGTGCAGTGGCCGGTTTTGCTGCACCAGCAGGATGATGACCACATTTTCAGCCACTGTCACAATATAGGCCATGAGGAACATCAGGAACACTGCTACCCGCATGCCCCAGTTCCCAGGAAACCCCACCAGAATGAACTTGGTGACCTGGGTCTGGTTCTCCACTTCCATACTGGAGATACAGGACTTAGCTCTCCTGGGGGGAGGGGGGGGAGAAATCACTTGGTCAGAGTCCATGGTCCAGTTAGAATCTTCCATCCTTTGCCTCTCTGACTAACAATATTAGTAGCAGATATCACTTATTCATAATATATTATAGGCTAGACCACACACTGGGTACATTATGCTCTAACGTAATTTAATTCTTACATAGCCTCTTGACATGTTATTATACCCATTTTAGTGATAAAGAAACTGAGTCTTGGAAAGACATTAAGCAACTTACCAACTTTTCACTGGTCACAGGGCAGGAATCACATTGAAGTCTGTGGCCAAAGCCCATGTTCTAGTATTCTACAGTGCCTTCACAACCAACCCCAAATTAAACAGTATCCAGGCTCCATGTTGCAAGTTACCACTGTCAATTCCAAAGGATATGCATGGCACTCCTGGTCCATGTCTATGCAGCACTTTGGAAGTTCTTCCTTATGACTCATTTACCCCTCACATATCATAAAATCCTTTCTCTAGACTATCCATGGAGATGGAGTACAGCCGTCATGATCTGATGATGCTGATCACGTGAGGTACATGAGACTGAGATCAGGAGAGTTAGGCTTTCAGCGTTAAAGACCTGGACCTCAGTCAAGTACCAGGTCTGCCCTGGTCTGCTATATGATCTCAACATCTTATCCTCTCTGAAACCCAATTTTATCTTCTGTAATGTGAATATTAATATTCATTCAGCTTATGTTGCCATGGATCAAAACCCAAATGAAAAAATGTGAATGAAATTTTCTGTGAATTGTCAATGACAACAAATGAGAAAGGTGTCTTGCCCCCTGTTATTAGGGCATTAGGAAGGGAGCTGGGGCTAACAAGAATGAGGAGAGGAGCTGCTGTGAGCCAAGCAGAGTGGAGATCAAACAAACACTGGCTTTGCTCCCAGGGAATTTTAAGTCCTCGAGGGTGGGCTGGGAGTCTCTGGGAGGAGAGTATCTAAAATAAGCAAACAAAAAGAAATGTATAATAAAATTTGAGACAGTTTCTATGAATATTACAGAACAGAAAGTGATACGAATATGATTGGGGAAGTTCACTCTGACCTCTGAGGAGGTGACCTAGGGAGAGCAGGGTTCCAGGGCCCCAGCCCTTTGAGTTGCTGAGGAGTGACAGTGCTGCCTGAAATGGGGCTGCCACCATAAAACTGTGTTTCATGAGGGAAGGGAAACAAGAAGTGGGAAAGGTAGGCAGGGCCCTGGAGGTCATAAAAAGAGCTCTGAATGGTGATCTCAATACAATGAGAAGCATGAGAAGAGCTAAAGCTCGGTAGGGGCACAGTATGGTTTATGATTTATGATGCAAAGGTAACTGTCAGCAAGAGTGGTAGGCAGCCTGGTTGCAGACTATTCAGAGAAGGTGGCAGTAGCCCTAAATACAGTGGTTTCAGGGAGGTGGGCAGATTTCTGATGCATTTTAGAGGAATCCTTAATTGTAATTGATGGGTTGAATAGGGAAGATAAGGGAAAGAGAGAAATATGAGAGGAATCTGAAATATATTTATTACATTGGAAGGGACCCCATTTACTAAGATGGGGAAAATGTGAGATGTTTACAGGCATTTCCTCAGAGTTGAAGAAATGGCAATGGGCAAGAATTTGGCAGAGTAGTGTTTTGATTTGTCTTAATGTGAACCTTGAGCAATCAGTCCAGAATATTCTCTAACAATAATTTACTGAGCACTTAGTAGGTGCTGAGAAGTTTACGCAGTATTAAGTACTTTTCATACAATATCCCATTGAATCCACAAAACAATACTACTGAGGTAATGTATTCTAATTCCCCAGAAGACACTGGTTTAGACAGAATAAGAAACATTTCCAAGTTAGAAGGTGATGAGATCAGCCTTACAGCCAAGCTGAGGCTTGTCTAATGGTAAGTGCATGGCCTGCCCCCCTAGACTGACTCACATAAAGATGAGAATACCAGATTTGAGGCTCATTACCATGTTTTTATATTTAATATGTCTATTTTAGGAAATATCCTCTAATTCTACTGAAATTTCATCATAGGCATCAGCTATAAGAGATGAATCCAAATATGGATTCATATGACATAGATATTCAATATGACATAGATACATATTCAGACACACACACACACAAAACCAGAAATAAACGTATAGAAATCCTTGGTAACTGGATCAGAGCAGAGCCAATCATTGGACTAAGACTTGAAACATAAATAAGTGGGATAATGAGACATTTAGGCAGATGAATCAGAGTGAACAAAGACCTAAGAGTATGAAACAGCCTGGCATTTTCAGGGAAACAGCTGATTAAAGCCTTTGCTGTGTGGGTGGGAAAATTATGAGAGAATGAATGAGTAGCAAAGGCATGGAGAGAGAAAGAGACAGACAGAGAAATAGTGTCAAGTGCCAGATGACAGAGACCTCCATATGAAATATTAAGGCATTTAAAAATTGTCCTGTAATACAGACAATAAATAGTTGCTGAATACATCCTCATATTTCACCCTGGCTTTGATGTGTGGAGATGGATTTGCATGGGACTCAGCTGGTAAACCAGGGATCGAGAGGCTAGCTGGAAGACACCCTCATAGAAGACACTTGAAGACACACAAGAGGACAATCTCCCCATTTACAATGTTTGCTAAAGAAACAAAGAGACACATTTAGACATGTCTGTTCACAAATTACACAAGGAACTCTGCATTCCTAGAGGAAGCTCGACAGAAAGAAAAGAAGGGAGGGAGGGAGGGATGGAGGGAAGGAGGGAGGGAGGGAGGGAGGGAG
Organism: Canis lupus dingo; assembly: GCF_003254725.2. NCBI lineage: Eukaryota > Metazoa > Chordata > Mammalia > Carnivora > Canidae > Canis > Canis lupus. Next base: position 5,804,907 of record NC_064258.1, read on the forward strand.
GGAGGGAGGGAGGGAGGGAAGGAGGGAGGGAGGGAGGGAGGGGAGGGGAGGAAGGAAGGAAGGAAGAAAGGAGAGAGAAAGAAAGAAGAAAGAAAGAAAGAAAGAAAGAAAGAAAGAAAGAAAGAAAGAAAGAAAGAAAGAGAGAAAGAGAGAAAGAGAGAAAGAGAGAAAGAAAAAAGAAAGAAGAAAGAAAGAAAGAAAGAAAGAAAGAAAGAAAGAAAGAGAAAGAAGAAATAAGGATTTTTCCTATTTCTCACCAACTAAAGGAAGAGTATGTAGGTACTAATTATTGCATACTAGTAAGAGAAACTGGCCATATTTATTGTCAATGTATATTTACCATAAGATTCCTTTCACTCATAATAGTTTCTACTCCATTAGCGTTAACTCAAACTTATTCCCCTCATAGCAGATTTTTACCATTGATTTACAATCAAACATCTTAGCTTCTTTCTCCATTCTTATGCCTGCTGCGTATGCATTTTCCCTTAATTTTGTCTGGATTCTCTACAATTGTGTGTTTTGGTAATTAAAATTTGATGAAAAACATAACCCGCATCCCTGCCAAGAATACAGTGTTTTTGTAACCTCTTCATAAATGAATTATTGGGAGGAGGCTGCAGCATAGGGACCCCAGGAGGCATGGTCAGGATCTGCAGGTTGGGGTTGGCATCTGGGGTACCTATTTCTGATCCAACGCCAAGAGATGTCCCTCAAAAGCTGCAGGGTGTGTTCTCTGCTCACTGCATGCCTGGCTGTACGTGACAGATGAGAGTATCACTCTGACCAATTGATGGGAATTGGGGGCGAGCACAAGGGACATGACAACAGTATTAAATATTTAGGATTTAAACATTGCTGTGGTGGCAGGGGGAGAGGGGGAGTCTGAAAGAGACCTGCCTACATAGTTAGAAAGTGATGCTCTGAGAGAAGACACTTACCTTGGCTCAGTAGCCTCTGATGGGATGGAATGTGGAAAGAAATTCTTCACTGATTCTAAAATAGGAAGAAGTACAAAAGAAAGATTCAGGTACTGAATGGATGTGAAGAACCCACTCTCCAAACCTACAAGTGAATGGGCACAGATTACCCAACTGCTTCCAGACTCATAGCCAGGACTAAATGAGAGGTTGAGCCCCAGGCTGTAGGATCACATCTGTGCCTGATGTGTCACCAAGCTGGCTCCCCCAGCACCCCTGGGCCACAGCACCCATTGTCTTCCTAGTGGAAGCTGCAGTGGTCTTAGACTCACCACGCTGTGAAGAGGTTTGGATTCTGAGGGCTTTAAATGGTATCAAGACTTTCTCTACATCTCTGCCAAGACCCAGGAGGAAAGTGCCTTGATGATGCCAGTTCAGGTCTCTTGTGGGAGCGCTGAGAAATTTCTATTTGCCTTTTGTGGCATTCTTATTTGCATTAATAATAGAAGTTCCATAGAGGGAAAGATCCACTTATGGTCACATGCTTTTGAAAAGAACTGGACTTGAATTTATTCTTTGTGCAAGCATGAAGAAAAACATTTCTACTTTTAAATCTATTTGTAGATTTTCAATTGTTATTCAATCTTCAGGTTACTTGAAACAAGAAGGTTGTATCAGTGTTTCAAGGGAGACATTAGCACCCAAAGTAGACTTAAATTGCAGTTAAGATTTTTACATTTAAATAAAGGTTTTTTTAAAAAAAAGATTAATTTATTTATTTTACAGAGAGGTCAGGAAGGGAGGGGCCGAGGGAAAGGGAGAGGATCTCAAGCAGAATCTGACTGATGAGCATGGAGCCCAACACAGGGCTTGGTCTCACAAACCTCAGATCATGACCTCAGCCAAAATCAAGAGCCAGTCACTTAAATGACTGAGATACCCAGGCACCCCACATTTCAGTAAAATTTTAAATAAAAGTTTTTATTTTAAATGCTATGTCATAATTGTGTGCTAAATACATTTGTCATGATGTGATCATCCTTACTTTGTCAGCTGCCTTTGGGAACCACTTACCAATATTTCATTTTCTGAAACAAAACTCTGTTTCATTAAACATCACTTCTCTGTAGCCTGTTGAAATCCTAAGAAGCTCTCACATAAAAAAAACTGTCAAATTCACTGTGGTTTCATGAAATGGTAAATGGAGCTATTGATAGTTATAAGCAATTCAATCTGCAACAAAAGGTTATTATGGTAATTACACACATTTTTTTTAAGGAAACGATGTTTTATTATTTTATTTTTTTAAGTTTTATTATTTTAAAATTAAGAACTCTCCACTAAAAGACTCATAAGCATTCTTTTTTTTTTTTTTTTTTTTTTTTTTTTTTTTTTTTTAAATATTTTTTATTTATTTATTTATGATAGTCACACACAGAGAGAGAGAGAGAGAGAGAGAGAGGCAGAGGGAGAAGCAGGCTCCATGCACCGGGAGCCTGACGTGGGATTCGATCCCGGGTCTCCAGGATCGCGCCCTGGGCCAAAGGCAGGCGCCAAACCGCTGCGCCACCCAGGGATCCCAAGCATTCTTTAATATAGTTTCCCTTATAGGACTGAAATGTAAAACAAAATTATTGTAGCAAATAAAACTAAGGCACACCTTCAGTCACCTTAAGCATCTGCCTACAGCTTAGGTCATGATCTCAGGGTCCTGGGATAAAGCCCTGCCTCAGGCTCCCTACAGGGAGCTTGCTTCTCCCTCTCTGTCTTCCTCTCCTCCCCTCTCATGCTCTCTCTCTCTCTCTCTCAAATAAATAAATAAAAATCTTAAAAAACAAAACTAAAGGCACACCTTTCAGATCACTGGCCTCAATTTATCTCAAAGTTCTATAAAAACTCTGATGGCCCCTAAAATGTATAACTTGATGTTATCCACAATTTTCCAATATGGATTTTAAATATATTGTTATGTGGTTGTCATTAATAGAAATAGGAATGACAGAGTGGCCACCAAACAACAGTTGTGCTAACTGTTCTGGTTACCTGTTGTGGGCTGTGCGCTAGGCAGACTAAACAGGGCGGTCGGGGGCACACTTTTCCTGCAAAAACAAGAAATGTACATCTACAGTGAGCAGAATCTATGAACTACTTTGACTGTGATTCCTTATACAAGAGGTTTGGAGTCTCAATTTCCTACAAATAATCCCCTAAGTAGGTTGGAGATGTTCAGCTGATACAAATGGTATCTTCTACAACATGCTGGCACTATCGTATCTTAGAATTCAGCTATACAGGCTTTCCTTGGGATTTTTTTTTTCATTTGTACCTGTTGGCAGGTCCAGTTTGGAGAATTCTGCAGATCTGAGCCTAGGATATGTTGGGAAGCAGTAAGGAAATCCAAGAAACTCACTGTCGTGTTGTTCTTCAGGTCCCCAGGTCCCTTGGCTATCTGCCTTCTTTTTGTTGGTCTTCTTATATTTCTTGTGTTGTATCCAGATTTTGTAACAGTAAGGGGCTCATTTTTTTATTGTTGAGTAATTTCCCAATATATGGATATATTTCCACAGCGTGTTATCTATTCACCTCTTGATGAAGGTAACCCTCATCAACTGTTATCCCTTGTCTCAAGCTACTGTAGACAATTCTCTTGCCTTTAAATATTTTTTGGCAAATGCCACCTAGGAAGCCCCCTCTGCCCCAAGAAGGCTGAGTCAGGGAAGCAAAGGTAAGCCTTTATTTTGATCTTTCAGATAGCTTCCAGATAGGGACATTCAACTAAAATTCTCTGAAAATAAGCTCCATATTGTTGGGTTTGGCTACCAACCTGCACCAAGAGTGTGGGCTGTCACCTTCATGACTACCATCAGTTGACAGGTGAGAAATGATAGGTAAATGGTGTGAAGGTAATTCTGGCTTCATAAAATTACGTGTAATTTGAATACCCCAGCCCCATGGTACCACAATGCAAGAAATTCATAAGCTTTACCATCATCGCCATTTTTATACTGGGTCCCAGAGTCCTACAAATGGCAATTCTGAAAGTTTTTGATAGCTTATTAGCTATTTTGATAGAAGGATGGAGTCTTGGGATTCCCTGCTCCATGATTTTCAGTGATGTTTACTGAAACATCATTACTTTAAAGTAAAAATTTATATTTAAGTATATTGATATACATATACTTTATATTTTGTCTGCGTTTTTCAACTTTGCCAAACTTCCTTATTAATTCTAGGACCCTTATTGTAGATTCTTGGGGGATTTTCTCTGTAGATGATAATGCTGCCTAAGAGTAAAAATAATTCTATTTTTTTCTTTCTAATTTGCATCCTTCTATTTTTTTTCTGGCCTTAACACTTTGACTAGTATCTCCAGTTGAAGGAAGATGACGAGCATGGACACCCAGATCTTGTTCTCAGTCTCCGAGAGGAAATCATTCAGTCTTTTACCTTTAAGTATGATGAAGGCTATAAGTTATTTGTATAACTTTATCAGGGTTTAAAAAGTTCCCATCCATACCTAGTTTTTAAAAACCTTTATTATGTTTAATTTGTAATTATATTAACTAGCATTTTTGCTTCTATTAAGATGATTAACTGGGTTTCTCATTTAGTCTATTAATATAATGAAAGGCACTGGTTTATTTTTATATTTTGAACCAAACTTGCATTCCTTGCATAAACTCCTCAAGGTCATTTTGTAAGTTACTTTTGTAAGTTATTTTTGTAAGTTACTGAGGTTTGATAATATTTTATTAGAATTTTTGTGTATCTGTTCATGAAAGTTATAATTATGTGCTCTTTCCTTCCTTGTAATGTCTTGGTTTGGTCTTAGTGTGAAGGTAATTCTGGCTTCATAAAATTATGTGGTGTTTCCTCTTTTTCTATTTTCTAGAAGAGTTTATATAGAACTAATACTATGTGTTTCCTATATGTTTCATAAAATTTATTAGTGGGCCTGATGTTTTCAGTGCATGAAGATTTTTAGCTCTATGTTCAATTTCTTTCATAGATAGAAAATTGGCAGGTTACCTATTTCTTCTTATGAGGGCTTCGGTAGTTTTTTTTTATTTCCCTGAAATGTATCTGTTTCACCTAAGAAACAATCTTCTTGAAATGATTGATATAAATCTATTAAAATATTGCTGTAGTATTTTTTCAATGTCTGATGGGTCTTTAGAAATATAACCTCCATTTTGAGTTTATCTTTGTGTATGGTGAAAGAGAGTGGTCTAGTTTCATTCTTCTGCATGTGGATGTCCAATTTTCCCAGCACCATTTATTGAAGAGACTGTCTTTCTTCCAATGGATAGTCTTTCCTCCTTTATCGAATATTAGTTGACCATAAAGTTCAGGGTCCACTTCTGGGTTCTCTATTCTGTTCCATTGATCTATGTGTCTGTTTTTGTGCCAGTACCACACTGTCTTGATGACCACAGATCTAAATGTGAGACAAGATTCCATCAAAATCCTAGAGGAGAACACAGGCAACACCCTTTTTGAACTCAGCCACAGTAACTTCTTGCAAGATACATCCATGAAGGCAAAAGAAACAAAAGCAAAAATGAACTATTGGGACTTCATCAAGATAAGAAGCTCTTGCACAGCAAAGGATACAGTCAACAAAACTAAAAGACAACCTACAGAATGGGAGAAGATATTTGCAAATGACGTATCAGATAAAGGGCTAGTTTCCAAGATCTATAAAGAACTTATTAAACTCAACACCAAAGAAACAATCCAATCATGAAATGGGCAAATGACATGAAGAGAAATCTCACAGAGGAAGACCTAGATGTGGCCAACATGCACATGAGAAAATGCTCTGCATCACTTGCCATCAGGGAAATACAAATCAAAACCACAATGAGATCCCACCTCACACCAGTGAGAATGGGGAAAATTAACAAGGCAGGAAACCACAAATGCTGGAGAGGATGCGGAGAAAAGGGAACCCTCTTGCACTCTTGGTGGGAATGTGAACTGGTGCAGCCACTCTAGAAAACTGAGTGGAGGTTCCTCAAAGAGTTAAAAATAGACCTGCCCTATGACCCAGCAATTGTACTGCGGGGATTTACCCCAAAGATACAGATGCAGGGAAACGCCGGGACACCTGCACCCCGATGTTTCTAGCAGCAATGGCCACAATAGCCAAACTGTGGAAGGAGCCTCGGTGTCCAACGAAAGATGAATGGATGAAGAAGATGTGATCAGGATCCCTGGGTGGCGCAGCGGTTTAGCGCCTGCCTTTGGTCCAGGGAGCGATCCTGGAGACCCGGGATCGAATCCCACGTCGGGCTCCCGGTGCATGGAGCCTGCTTCTCCCTCTGCCTGTGTCTCTGCCTCTCTCTCTCTCTCTGTATGACTATCATAAATAAATTTAAAAAAAAATTAAAAAAAAAGAAGCTGTGGTCTATGTATACAATGGAATATTCCTCAGCCATTAGAAATGACAAATACCCACCATTTGCTTCGACGTGGATGAAACTGGAGGGTATTCTGCTGAGGGTAAGTCAATCGGAGAAGGACAAACATTATATGTTCTCATTCATTTGGGGAATATAAATAATAGTGAAGGGGAATATAAGGGAAGGGAGAAGAAATGTGTGGGAAATATCAGAAAGGGAGACAGAACATAAAGACTCCTGACTCTGGGAAACGAACTAGGGGTGGTGGAAGGGGAGGAGGGCGGGGTGGGGGGGTGACTGGGTGGCGGGCACTGAGGGGGCACTTGATGGGATGAGCACTGGGTGTTATTCTGTATGTTGGTAAATTGAACACCAATAAAAAATAAATTTATTTTTAAAAAAAGAAATATAACCTCTTTAATTCTTGATATAGTTATTTGTGTTTTTCCACTTTGTTTCTTGATCAATCTGGCATGAGGTTTTTCAGTGTGATTAAATTTTTCAAAGAAACTATGGTTAGTTTCATTGAATTTTTCAGTTGTTTTTTTCTGAGAATTTCTTAAATTGTTCTCTATTTTTTTCCTTCTGCATTCTATGTGCTCAATTTGATCTCTTCTGTCTAGTTACTTAAAGTGATATCTTGAGTTATTGACTTGAGACATTTCTGATGTAAGTATTTAATGCTTAAAATTTTCCTCTAAGTTCGTTTTCAGCTGCCAGATAAAAGTTCTTATATATTGTATTTTCTTTTTATTCAATTCATTTTTCTAATTTCTTTGACTTACAGGTTTTTAGAAGAATGGGGTTTAATTTTCACATATTTGGGGATTTCCCAAAAATCTTTCTGTTACTTGTTTCTGATTTAATTCCACTATATTTAAAGGAAATTCCATTATATTAAAGAAAATATCTGCACAATTTAAATTATTTAAATGTGTTGACATTTGTATTCTTCTGTACTGGATTCAGTGTCCTAAACACATCATTTAGGTCAAGTTGATTCAAGTCCGCTCTATATTTATTGTTTTTTGTCTACTTAATCTATCAAATACTGGAAGAATGATGTTAACATCCCTAATAATAGTGGTAGATTTGTCTATTTTTATGTATCTTTAGCTCTATTATTAGATTATTAGGATATATATGTGCTCTTTTTTAATCAATATTCTTATAATTATATAATGTATGTTTTCCCCTGTAATGTTTCTTATTCTGCTGATTACTTCATTGATATTAATATTGTCACTCCAGCTTTCTGATTTTAGTGTTGCATGATATATACTTTTCATCTTTTTACTTTGAATACGCTTATGTCTTTATATTAAAAATGGATTGATTTTAGAAAGCATATATTTGGGTCTTTCTATGTTATCCTACATTATGTTCTTTATCTATTAATTACTGTGTTTAGGCCATTTTGATTTAATATTACTGTGAATAAACTTGCCTTTAAATCTATCAAATTTCTATTTGGTTTCTACCTTTGCCTCATTTTTTGTTTCACTTTTCTGCCTCTCTGCCTATTCACATTAATTATCTTAATTATTTTATTTTATACTTTTTGGCTTCTTAGTTAAACCTCTTTGGGGGAATCCCTGGGTGGCTCAGCAGTTTAGTGCCTGCCTTCAGTCCAGGGCTTGATCCTGGTGTCCCCGGATCGAGTCCCACATCAGGCTCCCTGCATGGAGCCTGCTTCTCCCTTTGCCTGTGTCTCTGCCTCTCTCTCTCTCTCTCTCTGCATCGCTCATGAATAAATAAATAAAATCTTTTAAAAAAATAAAAATAAACCTCTTTCAAGTGAGTAATAAATTTTGGAAGAATTTTCCAGAAACTAACTCCTATTTTCACAAATGACCCTGGTTGAGTCAGCACAAAGTAGGGGTATTCTTGAAAACCACTCCTGAAAGCCAACCAGTGTGACTAGCTTTGACTAAAATATACATCGGAGTGAATATGAATGACATTAAAATGTGTCCCATTGAATTTAAACTAAATATACCTATACTGATTTGATTACTGCACCCCCTCCCCCCAAATACATGTCCACCCAGAACCTTGGAATGTGATCTTAGTTGGAAATAGGATCCTGGCAGATGCAATTAGTTAGGGATCTTAAGATGATACCATCCTGAATTTAGAGTGAACCCTAAATTCAATCCTCTTTCTGTAAGAAGAGGAGAAGACAGAGAGAGCCACATAGAGAAGATGCCTTCGTGATGACAGAGGTAAGCAGAGGGAGTTATGCTAATACAGACAAGCAACACTTGGGGCTACCACAACCTGGAAGAAATAAGGAAGGATTATTTCCTAGAGCCTGCAGAAGGAGCATGATCCTACTGAGATCTTGATTTTGTAATTCTAGACTGCAGAACTGTAAGAGAAAGTGATCCTGTAATTTTAAGCCACCTAGCTTTTAGTCCTTTGTTAAGAAAACCCTAGGAAATAACTACAGAACCCCAACTTAATTTTCCCTTAGCTGGATCCTCAAAATGCTCAGAGCCACTTGAGTACCTGCCACTAGGATGTGAGAGATGGAAAATAAGAATAGAATGTGACATCAGCTCAACTAATTGCAGTTAAAAATCTTAATTTTGAAAATTTCCATAAGCATCTTTTACCAAAAAACCACATGCCTATGTACACTGGAGGACTCCATGCAACTAAGGAACCCTGAAGCTTAAACTTCTTTAACTTCATGGGAAATCCACTTCTGGATATAGGAGGGGAGAGTTAACTGTAAGGGCAGTGTTCTTGAGATTACCAGGGAGGTATATGTAAGGAATGATCATACATGTGGGCTTGAAATCTACATTAAGAGGAATAATAAGACAAACCGGGCAGGGGTAGTTGGTAATGGATGAGGAAAAAATGATAGAATTAATGTAGTAGGGGTTATGGTGGGGTTAAGATTTATTGGAATTATACTAGATGGTGTGAACTGGAAAAAAGATATAAGGGTAATGGTCAAAGAGTGGGATGCTGGGATGGTGGTGTTAGGAGGAGTACAATTATTGACAATGGAAAGGACTAGGGTACAATCATAGAAGAGTGTGGCTGGACATGAGCTAGGGAATCAAACACTGGCAGAAATCAGGAAGTCAACTGAAAGGCCAGAACGCTGAATGATCGTCATAAATGTTGAAATGTTCCTATGCACAATGGAATTAGTGGTAAACCAGGGTAAAATGAAGAAATTGGATAGCAAATGAAGAAAAAAGGATGAGGTGATGATGCTATAGTCTGATAGCACATGCTTTAAAGGAACTCGAGTTATTTAGGCTAAAGTAAAGAACAATAGTCTGGAAGTGGCAGAGGATCAAGAGAGACACAGTCTTCACCTTCCTACCCGGTACTAGAGAAAAAAATGGGAGAAAATGACTCTGTATTTGAGAAGGCAGGGAAGAATCAGAGTTCACAAGAAAAGTCAGGTTGGAATTTGAGCATGAAAGAGATGAACACAACCAAAAAAGATACTCAGATAATAGAGTATTTTGCTGATAACAGAGCACGAGTTTCAGGGGACAGTTAGAAATGATTGCGATATTGGAAGTGTTCTGCTCAGACGCATTGGCCAAATTGGAATAAAAGCTCAGGTGATGGACAGCCTGTGAGGCATAGGCTTCCTGTGGAGCCTCAGATGAACAGGATGGTGAGGCCTGAAAGAATCGCTTGGGATCATCTCTTAAGGGAAAGTGGTTAATCAGAGTTAATTAAAATGTCTTTCTAGACACTGGGCTCTATCCAAGTCCTCACTCTCCATGGGGGCAGCAGCTTCATTCTGTACTTACCACTCTGGTCTTTATTTCTTCACTGTCAACACATAGAAATTACAGCTTTCAAAACTTATTTTTATACTTAGAGGGTTCTGGCTTGTTGCCTGTACCACCACAACTTCACTTTCATGCCTCTGTTTGTATTTTAAGTCATCTTTTCTTGCCTGAAGTTGCTTTCATATTTTTTTGTTGTAATTGTTACAGTCTTAAATCAGGAGGGATGGGTAATAATTTTGAGTTCTTACACACATAAATATGTATTTCTGTCATTAATTAAAAGTGAATGATGTCAAGAGAATTAAAGAACAGGTCACAAACTGAGAAAACTTTTGCAAATGATACATCTGATGAAGAACTATTATCCAAAATGTACAAGGAACTCTTAAAACTCAACAGAGAACAAACAAGTCAATTAAAAAAAATGGACAAAAGACTCTAATAGACATCTCACCAAAGAGGATACTCAGATGGAAAATAAGCATATGAAAAGATACTTTGCAACATATATCATCAGGGAAATGTAAATTGAAACACCAGAGAGCTCCCACTATGCACCTATTAGGATGGCCAAAATCCAGAACAGTGAGAATACAAAATAATCCTCATTTACTACTGGTAGGCATGCAGAATGGTGCAGTTACTTTGGAAGATCTTTGTGAGGTTTCTTAACAGAAGTAAATATTTGGGCAGCCCTGGTGGCTCAGCAGTTTAGCGCCGCCTTCAGCCCAGGGCATGATCCTGGGATCAAGTCCCACATCGGGCTCCCTGCATGGAGCCTGCTTCTCCCTCTGCCTGTGTCTCTGCCTCTCTTTCTCTCTGTCTCTCTCATAAATAAATAAATAAATAAATAAATAAATAAATAAATAAACAAACAAACTTAAAGAAAAGAAGTAAATATTCTTACCATACAATCCAGTAATCATCCTTCTTGGTATTTAGCTAAAGGAGTCAAAAACTTATGTCCACATAAAAATCTGCACACAAATGTTTATAGTAGCTTTATTCATAATTGCCAAAATCTGAAAGCAACAAAGATGTTCTTCAGTAGGTGCATGGATAAATAAACTGTGATACATGTAGACAATTATTCAGTTCTAAATTATTATTCAGAATATTATTCAGTTCCAGAAAGAAATGAGCCATCAAGCCATGAAAAAACATAGAAAAAATATAAATTCATATAAGAAAGTAAAATATAGCTATCTTTATTGAGTATGATTACAACTGTATAACATTCTGGAAAAGGCAAAACTATGGAGATGATTAAAAAAAATCAATGGTTGTCAAGGACTCAGGGTGAGGAGAGAAGGATGAAAAGATGGAGTATGGAGGATTTCTAGATCAGTAAAACTACTCTGTATGATACTATCATAGTGGATACATGTCATCATAAATCTGTCCAAACCCACGTAACAGTAAGAGTGGACTCTAATGTAAGTGATGGATTTGGGATAATGATGTGTCAATATAGGTTTATCAGTTGTAATAAATGCACTATTCTAATATGTGTTGGTAATGAGGCAGGCTATGCCTGAGAGGAGACAGAGAAGATGTGGGGAATCTCTGTATTTTCTTCTCAAAGTTACTGTGAACCTACAACTGCTCTAAACAATAAAGCCTATTTAAAAATAGTAAATAATGCTTTGATCTAGTACAGAATTTTTCTTTACTAACATTACTCTCAGGTATTTATAAATAAATATTATTCTCCTGTCATCTAAAATTGCAAAGACTGATTACAGCTGTCATAGGCAGACTTCTAATTTGGCCCCCAGGATTCCCACCTCTTGGTGCCCATGCCCTGTAGAGTCCCCTTGCCTTCAATATGAACATGACTTGTGAATAGGATGGGATTTCACTCCTGTGATAATGTTACACTACATGGTAAAGGGAATCTTGAAGATGTAATTAAGATTCCTCATCAGTTGACTTTTATTTACTCAAAAGAGAGATTATCCTCAGTGAGTCTGACCTAATTAGGTGCACCCTTTACAGGTATTCAGGCTTTCCTAGAAGTCAGAGACTCAACGGTAGAGATTCTTCTGCAGTTCTTGAAGAAGCAAACCACCATGTTGTAAGGACAGAGACATGTAGCAAAGCCATGGAGGTGATGTCTAGGAGATTATTACAAATGCTCTCCCACTAACAACAAGCAAGATAATGGGCACCTCAGTCAGACAACTGCAAGAAAATGAGTTCTTCCAACAGCAAGTGATCTAGGAAATGGAATCTAGATGAGGTCATAGCTCCAGCCGACACCTTAACCTGAGCTGAGTGAGATTCTGAGCAGACAGTGCAATTAGGCTGTGCGTGGACTTCTGACCAGCAGAAACAGAAATTTGTGTGGCTTTTAGCTGCTAAATGTGTGGTAATTTGTTACACAGCAATAGAAAATACATTTTCTAAGTGACCCTTTCGTTTTGTTTATCTTCTAGATCTTTATAAACTTTCATTACACTTGAAATTCAGTTATTTCACCAATGCAACTATAAACTTTTTTTTCATATGGCAAGACTCTTTCATTCACAGTATCAGATCCTCCTTTATTTAAATGAAGTTTTCAGTAGTTACAGTTAATAGCAGAAAAACTAAGCAAGGAGTGAATTAAAATACTAAAAACAAAGTGAAAAATTTGAGAAGTTCATGATATTTTAAGTAAAAGGCCTAGAAAAAAGCCAAGCTTCCCTTTAGAGAAGATCTGATGTTAATGCACAGGTAAAAGGGGCAAGATAGAAGGCTAAGCTTATCTTTTCATCAAAGTGGCCTTTGGATAATAAAGGAAGAAAAAGCACTCACCCCCAAAAAATAATAAGATTTCCTCCTATAATGCACAAAAGAACAAACTAGCTATTTTAAATTAATTGCACTCATCCGGATTCTGAATTTTATCCTAGGATTCTAGAACACTAGTATAGGCTATTTCACTGCCCTCTGTTGTAATCTGTAAGGAACCACGGAAAATAGGATCTGCACCAGGAAGTTAAGAACAAAAAATGTGGAGTATTTTTACTTGAAATTTTCAAAATTATCAGGAGGATGAATTTGAAAAGACGGGCATATTAGCTTGACAAAATTCTAGGATTAACTATCAAGCATTGTGAGCATTTAGTAGCCTATTGTTAGCACTCATCAGAAACAAGATGGAGTTCATTATGAACAATGCATACTAACCATGCTTTCCATATTGATAGGTTGGTAGGTTGATATAAAAGTTTTTTTTATTTTTTATAACAACACAGTGTATAGATTAGTTTTGGTTAGGACAGAGCTGATAGGCTGATAGTTCACAATGCGGTGCTATTATTTGTTATGGCTTTAATTATGTCCCACCAAAATTCATATGTTAGAGTCCTAACCCCTCGTACCTCAGAATATAACTATATTTAGAGATAAGGCCTTTAAAAATATATTTAAGGTAAAATGAGGTCATATGTGCAGACCCTAAAACAATATGACTGGTGTCCTCATAAGAAGAGGTGGTTAGGACACAGACATACATATCCATACAGAAGAAAGACCATCTGAGGACACAAGAAGGCAGCGACCTGAAAGCCAAGGAGAGAGGCCTCCAAGGGAACAATGCTATCAATCCCTTGCTACTGGATTTCCTGCCTCTAAAACTGTGGGAAAATAAATTTCTGTTGTTTAAGCCACTCAGTCTATGATATTTGTTATGGCAGCCCTATCAAACTAATACAGCATCTACTCCTCACCAGACATCTTCAAGGAGGGCTGAACAGACCAACAATTTCACTATAGTTGACTCAGTCTGTACTAATGTCACATTCAACCATTTCAGGTGATGGTTGACCACTTGCCAGTCTTTCCCTCTGTCCTTTCCTCTCCCTTTATTCCAACCTTATTAATGTCTAGAGCTCTAGCCTAAAAGATAGAACTAGATTCACTGGGGATCTTAAGTTGTGCTTTGAAGAACATACTCTTGAGATGCTAAAGATTCCTTGTTACTAAATGATGAGTCTAGAAGAATTTTACAGAGGCATTGGCATTGGTTTTGATGTGTAGGATCATTTTTTACTTTACCTGACAGCCATTCTTGCAGAGGTTCTAGAGGACCAAAGATTAGTCCAATATAAACACCTTCAAGTTACATATTAACATCCCTGGGGATGCACAAGATCTGGGCATAGGAAGTACAAGAATAGACTTCACTTCCAGATAATAAATAGATGGTGCTCAAAGCATCAGGAATTGTTGTTATGCGAATTTAGCACACTTATATGCAAGCAGGCAAGAACCAGAATATAACAATTAAAAAGGTATTTGACAAAGTCTTATTATATCCTTCTCGATACAATGATTGAAATAAGCTTGAATAATCTATTTTAAAGTAGATCTAAAAGCATATACAAAATCTGCTCAATAAAGGTTTTCAATGTGGAAGTAGGTTCACAGGGATATAAAATTGACATGTAGTACTTAGTAATTCTTTTTATAAGTTTTTCTGTTTATTATGTCTATGAAACAGAAATAGAAAGTAAGCTAATGGAATAAATTTGAGAATCAAGATTTAAAATATTCTTAGTGGGTTGGTGTGATGCCTGAAAATCAATAAGAAAATTAGTAGAGCTAAATATAAGCGTCTTCATTTAAGTTTTAACAAAATAAGAATGCAGTGGGTATGGAGATTTTGTAAACAGTTTATAGGAAATAGGTCTTGGGAAATTAGTTAAATAAAAAACTATAGTTATGAATAATTTTGGAAATAATGGTGATGCTTGCACAGTATTGAGAAAGTAATTAATGTCCCTGAATTGTACCCTTAAAAATGGCTAACTTGGCAAATTTTAGGTTTTATATATATTTTGCTACAATAAAAAAGACTATTGTGAAGCCAAGAATATTTTGCATATTACAAGCAAATTTGATTCTTGAAAAGCAAATGAGAGCCAACATACCTGGGTGAACAAATATTGCATCATATATTATTTATTTCAGAATATTATATCATACTCTAGACTAAGACACAAATGGTGTTAAAATTCTAAAGCTGCCATCATTTGAGAAAGAGTTAAAAAAAATCATTTGTGGTTATCCAGGGGGAAATAATGTTGTTCTACAAATAAATGGAACACTGTCATATAGAAAGAGGAACAGACATTCTCCATTCTGCTCTACCAGGTAAAAGTTGACCTAACTGATGGAATTCATCTCTCTATTTATTCCACACCAGGTCTGCTGGATGAAGCTGCAGATCCGTTTCTTCATACCTTGATATACTAATAAAATTTTTTTAAATGGTCAGATGAAGTCTAAATACCGCTGGATACCTGAAAGAAGATGATCTAAGAAGAGGCTCTCTTGTGGACCACTGACATGTGACTTATCTTGCATTGGCCTATATAAGGAAATTAATTAATCAGGTGGAGGGATGTTTTATCCAAACACAAGGCCATATTAGTCTTCTTTAGTGTAAATGTGGGAGTCCTATATACCCTCAGCCGATCTTCTTTCTGGTTTTGATGACAGCTAACAAGAAGATTTTACAGCCTTTACTCTTTATCTCTGAATTTCTTGAGAACCTTTTGAAGAGCAGCCATAACTTCCTTATTCCTCAAGCTATAGATCAAGGGGTTCAACATAGGCGCCACCACAGCATAGAATAGAGCAACCATCTTCTCCTCTTCCACTGAAGAGGCTGACCGTGGACCCAAGTAGGTGAAGATGGTAGCCCCAAAGCACATGCAAACCACAGTGAGGTGGGAGGCACAAGTCCCAAAGGCTTTGCTACGTCCCTGAGTAGAATGGATATGCAGAATGGTAATAACTATACGACCATAGGAGAACAGAACCAGGGAACAGGGAAGCATGATCACCAAAAATCCTGAGGTGGCCACCATGACCTTGTTGAAGGAGACGTCCACACAAGCTAGCCGTAGCACTGCTAGGGTCTCACAGGCAAAGTGATTAATAACATTGTGACACAAGGGAAGCCGGAATGTAATGATTGTTTCCATCAGCGAATTTGTGAAACCAGCCACCAAGCAGCCGGCAGCCAACCCCAGGCACAGCTCTCCATGCATGATGACTGTGTAGTGCAGTGGATGGCACACTGCCACATAGCGGTCATAGGCCATGGCTCCCAGCAGGAAGAACTCAGACCCACCCAATGCCAAGGAGGTATAGAGTTGGAGCACACAGTTATAGAATGGGATGGACTTCTGGGCTGAGAGCAGGTGGGCCAGCATTTGTGGGGCAATACTATTTGCATAACAAAGGTCCACAAAGGATAAAACACTAAGGAAGAAGTACATGGGGTTATGAAGCCTGCTGTCCAGTCTGATCAGAAGAAGAATGAGGACATTTCCCACAAGAGTCACCAAGTACATGGTCAGGACCAGGAGAAAGAGGAAGACTTGAGTTTCCCAGTCACTGGACAATCCCAGCAGAACGAACTCACTCACCCATGTCTGGGTTTTATTTTCCTGGCCCATGAGTTTCTGAGGACCAAATTCCAAAGATGTTGAAAAAATAAATCATTGAAAACTCAGGATTGGAAGGGTAGCTTTTAGACCATATGGAGAGCCTACTCATCTGAACTGAAAGTTCTTCTAGAACATCTCAGCCAAATCATCATCCAAACTCTGCTTGAAGGCATCCATAGATGAAGAACATAATGGGACCCAGCTGTGCAGCTAGAAATCAAGGAGTAAAGAAGTTACATTCTTAGAACTCAATTTATTGGAATGTAACTTCTTCCCCAAAACATCTGCTCTTAAATGGAAGAAGGAGATTAATGAAGTATTTAGACTTAAAATCCTACTTAATTTAGTAGTTATTATAGAGAATTCATGTATTTTTGGTGAAAGAAAGTTTTTGGTTCACATGAAAGATATTTTTTCTGAATTCTGAATGATGTTCAGTCCCACTTAACTTCCTTTTGTTTATTGGGTTTCCCCTCTAGATATCTTAGACACAACCCTACTTACCCCTCCTCAGTAGAATACATCCATGAAACCCTGGATATTTTCAATAATATTCTTATATTTTTATTAATAAATGATTTTGAATGTACTTGCCCTTTGAGAGTGACAAGTGGAAGGCCTCCTCTCCACTTAAATCATTACCAGTGGCTGCACAAGGTGAGATCAACCCAAGAAGGCCACTGCCAAGAATCAGGTATTGCATGAAGATAAAGTATACATAGCTTCTAGAATTCATCTCCTGTGTTCCTCAAGGGGAGTTTAATAAAGTATTTGATCATGTGAGGTTATTACTTAATAATAATGCTTTCTCAAGGAAGGAACAGCTCATTCATTTCTTAATATAACATTGATTAGTCCTCGCCATTGAAGATAGGATACGTCAGGTAGTTAATTACAGAACATGATGACATAGGCAGTAATTCTTTGACCCCCAAACAAAATTCCTTTCTTTTTCCTTTTGCTCACTTACAAAAAGAAGGATCCTGATAAGAGTCTGAAGTCTTAGAGACCATTTTAGTGACAATGCATGAAAGATATACATAAAAGACTATTACTCCAACGGTTCCTAGCTATTCATGCTATAATTATAGATGGATAACAGATTATAACTGAATTTATCAAAAACTTGCACTTTCAGCCTAAAAAACTTAGAATAATTGTTAGAGATCCTACTTCTTATAACATAAGTGGTTGGGGACTTAAGATTTAAAATTCCCTGTCATGAAGATAGCAAAATTCAGACCATTAGTGATAAAATATTCAGGATTTAGCACTGTTTTGAATAAGATCCAAAGTGCCAAGGAATTTATTAAAAACTGAGCTTTTAAAAATTGGGTGTCATACATAAAGTAGTGGAAATGATCAAACGGTGTCAGAAACCCATTCAAGGACTTGCCCTGGAAGCTTCCAGTCACTCGCACCAGAATTAACTGGAATAAATATTTAGCTACAAGATTGGCAAAGAGATTCACAATCCTTAAAACATAAATAAAGTTCTTTACTATGTAATGAGATAAAGGATTAAAAATCTTCATGATAAATAGGTAGTTCATAATCAAGAATTAGATTTTTCCAGAATGTTCAAAATTAATGGGTTGTTTAGTTTCATGGCTAAAAACCAATAGCACAGTCTTAATTCTTTTGTGTTCCCTTGCTTGTAATTTCTGTTGTCCTATACCTATTTGTACATCAGCTTCTTTTCATTTTGCCATATTTTACACTGAAATTTTTTTAAAAAGTCATTATACTGGTTTAAAAAGTTCCTAGTCGTGAAAGCCCTGAAAAAATATGGACTGGTATGTTTTCAGTGGCTTCTATCCTTACATAAATGTATTTTTAGCACTCCAGTGCTTTTTAGAGATTCACCAATAACTAAAGGGACCACAGTAGAAAATACAGATCTCTGTATGACATCACAAATCTGCAGTTTTAGAAGAAAATGAAGAGGTAGATGTTGAAGAAATTACTTCATGCTTCCTGATTTGTGTTAAGATTTCATGAAATAAAACAAACAACTGTATAAATCACACTTAATAAAACCTGAAATATACCAAAGTGGGATGAATTGTTTCCAAGGTTTATTTCTATTGTAACCTGTTCTTGAAAGCAATGCCAGTGACTTGTACCATGTTGTAAGTAAGACTTACTCCAAAAAAAAAAAAAAAAAAAAAAAAAAAGACTTACTCCAGATAACCTCTCTTCATTCCTGTTTGCCAAGGACTCAAATAACTGTGATGCAGCCACTTTTCCAAGTTATGTCAGAAGGTGTGTATGTGCACACAGGTGCCAGGAATGTGAAGGTCACAGTAGATTCATTTACATTGTTTGCACTTCTATAACCAGGACTCAAAAGTCAGTTTTAAAAAAATCAAACAAACAATAACAAAGCAAGCAGTACTTTTTTTTTTTTTTTTTAAGTAATATGTTAAAGTCAAAGCATATCCTGTTTCTTTGTAAAAGTGTTTCAAAAGACTTCCCCAAGTCAATTGCCCTGTGAATCACTGAATAGTCAGGTTCAGTTTTGGAAAATCTTCTCAATCTTACCTTTTCTTTTTTTTTTTTTTTTAAAGATTTATTTATTTATTTATTCATGAGAGAGAGAGAGAGAGAGAGGCAGAGACACAGGTAGAGGGAGAAGCAGGCTCCATGCAGGGAGCCCGACGTGGGACTCGATCCGGGCTCTCCAGGATTGTGCCCCGGGCCAAAGGCAGGCACCAAACTGCTGAGCCACCCAGGAATCCCCTCAATCTTACCTTTTTCTTTTGGGGGCAGATGGTGGGAAGCAAACAAGCTCCTGAAACACTCTCGCCCAACCGGAATGCAAAAATTCACTGGGTGGGAAAAAAATGTTATGAGAAGAATTAAAAACCATAACTAACATTCTATTTCTATAAATATAGAAAGTATAATTACCAAATTATACTAAATACTTTATATAGCTAATAATTAATATAACATAATAATCTTCACAACAACTCTGAACTTTGGCCCATTATTACAGGTAGCAAAGGAGATGAAAGACTAGACAGGGGAGGAGTCAGCATGTAAACAGGGTTACCTGATAACCTCGGGCACATGCCTTGTACACCTATACACAGCAGGACCCATGTGCCACACAATGATAGTCACTGTTTAAAGGCTGTGGGTTCACCTAACAAAATCAGGAGACATACAAAGAGGACTCAGTTTCTACTATTCATCCCACTCACCTTGGAGTTGTGGTGGAGCAGAGTAGGTGCCTTCCACTTACATGTGAAGTTGAAATCTTGTTTTCAGACTTCGCCAACAGGAGAAACAAAGCATATCTTCCTCATTTAGAAACTCTATTCTTGCAGAACATGATTAGCTGGCCTCTTTTACAAACTCGGCAAGGTGACCCTGCTTCTACTTTGGTCGCATTTGGTGATGACTACAAGAATGGGTCTCTGGTAGGGAGTCCTTTCCTCTTCCCTTAAGGAAAAATGAAGGGTATGATTATGCACAACGATGGAAACAAAAGCGATCTAATATCAGACATAGATAAAGGCATGTGCTATTTTTTAAAAATCAGTCTGCAAAATAAGATTAAACCTAAGTGTAGTTTTGTCTAGCCAAGTGACTATGCCTCACAAGGAAAAGATGAGCCACAACAAAGGATCCTGGATTGAGAGGATGAGTCTTGTCTGGTTGGGGAGATTTGTCCATTCTGATTTGCCTCCCACGGGGGAACTTGGAATCTATTTTCCTTTGTGGTGAGTGCTTATAAATAGTGCTAACATATCCCCCCTCTGTTTGTATAAATAGTTAACAGTCACACTAGCATAAAAAGTAGGCTATGTTTTCAGGTCACTTGGTAATCACACCAAAGGAAGAGAGGTAAAAAGTTAAACCATTACACAGGTAGAGAAGAAATCTACTTCCTTCTAGAGCGCTCCCGTGTGGTCTCACATACACTCACTCATGGGCAAGCTGTTCAGCTCTTTTATACCTACTTAGTGGTACATTCGCAACATGAAACCACAGCTCTGGGATGTACTGACACTGAATTGTGCACTATAAAATGCGTAATTTATATGTTATGAATTATACCCCAATTAAAAGTCTTCATTAGGGGCCCCTGAGTGGCTCAGTGGGTTAAGCGTCTGCCTTTGGCTCAGATCAGGTCCTGGGATGGTGCCCTGCCCTGGGCTCTCTGCTCTTCAGGGAGTCTGCTTCTTCCTCTCCCTCTCCCTCTGTGCACAACTTCTCTCTCTCTCTCTCTCTCTTTCTCTCTCTCTCTCAGAGAAATAAAAACTTTGGGGAAAAAACTTTATTAAATGCCTTTCATTAAATAACTTCTTTTAAAAAGTCAAAACTAGCCCAAATATAAATAAACTTATTTGTATCTGAAAGAAAAAGGAAAGGTATGCAAAAGGAAAGCTGAAGAAGAGGATATAATTGTAATTTTCGATGCAAAGAAGAATAAATAAATGAGCAAAGTCATTGACAAGCTCTCTAGGGAAAGAGGGAAAAAGTCAGAGAGAATTAATGGTCAGAAAGGAAAAAAGAAACCAGAAAGGAAGACAAAATTAAGAAAAGAGTACAATGAAGAAGCCAAGGAAATTGAAGCCAAATGAGGAAGAAACGGAACAATGGAAATGGGAGAAAAGAAAATTAAAGATTTATTGGTGCCCCTTTCTTGACATTTACTCAATTAACACATTGCTAAAGTTATCCAGTATTTTATATACCAATTTCCCATATTTTGTTTATCTTGGTATTCAGAGTGTTATTTTAGTCCTCTGCAGTGAAATTTTGCAGAATTTGGTTCTATCATGGTTGAAATCCTGCTCAAAATAGATTTACCAGAGAAATTGATGAATTCTCAGGAAATATGAACAGTGAAATCTCTCAGGACCACCCTCTCATCATCATCACACACACACACACACACACACACACACCTTCAGGACAAATTTTCCCTCAGTTACATTACTGAAAACCCCCAAATTTCCTACCAAAAGATAGGAGACTCAGAAACACTAAGCTAAGGTACGTATAATTGGCGTTATTGACATTATCTGTTCTTCAGCCACTTTATCATAAATTGCTTTGTAAAGAGGCGCAAATCCTTTCCCAGAATCATCTCTACTTTGCCAAAGCACATTGGAGATGATCAGGAACTCATATCCCTTTCCTTTGAGCTTTTAGAATTATTTTGAAAGGAGAGGGATATGGGGTGAAGAAAAGAAGAAAATGTAAAATGCATGGAGAGCAGAAAGGAAGAGGGGATTTGAGGAGAAGGTGTAGACTCCTGGGTGGGGCTGCCTCCTGCAGGTAAGGCTCTCACCTCCCCCACCCTCCCTTCTGCTCCACTCCCAACTAGTCCTGCTCCAGTATTACATTGTTTTCTCTCCCTTGCCCCAGAGGACTTAGAGAATGAGCTTCAAGCTAGGGCCAGGCATGGTGAGTAGCCTACACAAATTTTTATATCATTAAAATAGCTGCATTTATCGTTACCAACAGCTCTGCATCTTTGGATTATTTTCACACAGATTGAACACTTAATTTTTGTTTTGAAAGACCCCTTCCACTGGAAGAGAGTGTTATGGAAAAACATATATTCCTCCAAAGTCCTAGCACATCAGTTTTCAGATCTGAAAAAATAAATAAAGATAATGGCATAAACTGTGCCTTTCCTAGAGGAATATGCATAGTTATCTAGCAATAAAAAATAACAAAAATTCTTTATTAAATAAACAAATGGAAATAAATACATTTGAAAATTACTATTTTAACAACATGCATCGGCTAAACAACCTATTCAGTGTGCAAATATGGACAGTGGGACCTAGCAAAGCAGCATTAGGTTCCTGACCAGCCCCAGACGGGCACCTGCGGGAAACATTTCAAACCAGGATGTTAACTCTAAAGACTTATTTCACAAACAGAAATTCCGTGTCAAGAGGAGGGAGCTAGTCTCTAAGGGAGTCATCTTTCTACTGGTATCAGCAAAAAAAAAAAAAAAAAAAAAAAAAAAAAAAGGGCCATCAGCACAGATCTGACACTTGGCCCCTCTTTCCAGGAGTCAGTGGGTGAAAAGAAGAGATGAAGACTGGTGCCAACTTGTTAGCAGGCTCAGCCCTCCACAGCCAGGGAGATCCTGAAATGACTTGAAAACTCTAGCTGCTTAATTTAAATGGCCAGAACACATGTTCTTAGGACAAATCTCCAGAAGACCCCTATGTCAAGCCGCCAAGCTCTTAGGCTTTAAGAACACAGGAGGGACTACAGATTACAGGAACCTGGTTTCATAATTCATGTTGCTAAATAAGTGTTAAAGAGACACTGACCATGGCGGACTCACCTCTGGAGAGTGGAGGAGGCCATCCTGCGAGATGGGAGGGGTGGGCAAGTTGTGAAATTTGAAGCGAGTGCAATTGCAACAGGTAACTTTCTCTAACTCTAGTGATGAAATCTCAAGGGGCCAATTATGCTTTGTTTATTAGATTTCTTTTATTTTCCCTCCCCCTCTGTCTGGTCACTTCTGCACCAAACACCCTACGCTACATTTCAACTTTGCAAATCAAAGTTTTGTTTCCTTGTCTCCAGAGCATGGAAAGGAGCTCTCCAAACTTTAATTTCTCAAGGGGATGGGGTGTGTCTGAGTCTTCAGTGACACCACCTTTGCATGGTAGAAATTTTTATTCCACTTTATGAGCATGAAGATGTGATTAAATCTCAAATTCCTCATTGCAGTTCACCCATCTCCACATTCCTTTGAGCAATAGTCCCAGCCAGGCAATCCAAGGGGCTGATGGGATGCTTTGTGGTTCATTATCTGCTCTTGGCATGGACAGGGAGACTTTTTGATGCCAGTCCCTGGATAGATGCAGCCTATGGTAGGACTGCTCTCTAGGTTTGGAATTTTACCACCATATCCTGTAAACTTCTTAAAATTTCCAACTTTTCCATTAAGGAAGATAATCTTCAATACCCTGATTTATACTTAGAGATATTCAGTGTTCAGAATCTTTAATAAAAGTGCAGCCATCCTGTGTGGGCAACTCTAGTAAGGATGTTAAACACTGCGAGTGAAACCTGTAGAAGCCTGGTGTATTCCCTTCTCCAAGAGTGGGGTAGACTCCACTCATGTGCCTTGTCTCTGTGAGAGTAACCAGGCTGCTCTCACCCTCTGCTCAGCTACCTGGCATTGCCCCAGATACAGGCTTGTGACTCATTCTCCCCAACTTTTTCTGGAGCTTTGACGATAGCATCTTCTCCCAGCTAATGATCTGAGATCCATTTTCTTTTCCTTTTTTTTTTTTTAAAGGTTTATTTATTATTTGAAAGAAAGAGAGAGAGCAAAAGGTGGGGAGGGGTAGGGAAAGAGAATCCTCAAGTAGACCCCTACTAAGCATAGAGCCCAACAAGGGGCTTCATCCCAGGACCCGGAAATCATGACAAGACAAAACCAAGCGTCATACGTTCAACCTGACTGAGCCACCCAGGTGCCCCTGAGACCCAATTTCTAAACAAAATAATCTGCCTGCAGAGTGCTGCCTATGTGAGCGTTGGAGTTGGAAGGGCAACTGTAGTAGAACCTATATTAGCTTTGGACCCTAAAAAGACAAGAAAAGATTGCCTTCTAGCTTCCAAAATATTGCTGGCAGTTCTCATAAATATTTTTTTAAATTTATTGTTTTCTTTGTGGATTTATTATCTTTTTTCTTATCTTTTTACCATAGTTTAGTACATTTTTAGGAGAGACCAAATATAAACTTATTTGTAAAATCACTTATTTCCTCATCTTTAAATATTTGGAATTAATTTTTCATGGCATATTCATAGGAAAGGTGACATTTCTTTGTACTGTTAGTATAGCCATGTGTCCAAACATCATATATTTAGTAGTACATATTTTCGTATATTAACTTGAAATTATACATTTATGATATACTAAATTCATATATGCAAAAGTTTCTTCAGGGATTGTATTTTGATTCATGCCTTTTTCTACACCAATACCACGGTTTTAATTGTACTTACATATAATCGGCTTTGATATATACTAGGGCAAGCAATCCCTCTTTTTCAAAAACTAAATTTAAGGGGCACCTGAGTGGCTCAGTCTGTTGAGTGTCTACCTGTGGCTCAGATCATGATCTCAGGGTCCTGGGATTGAGTCCCAAGTTGGGCACCCTGCTCAGTAGAGTTTTTTTCTCCCTCTCCCTCTGCCATTCCCCCTGCTACCCTGTCTTTCTCTCTCTCTCTCTCTCTCTCTCTCTCTTTCTCTCTCTCTCTCTCTCTCTGTCAAATAAATAAATAAACATCTTTAAAAACAAACAAAAACCCCATTAAATTTAATAAAAGTTAAATGCCATAAATCCACAGGAAACATTATACCTAATGGAGAATCTGTAGATGCTTTTCTCAGATCAGGAACCAGAAGGATACTTGCTATCATAGCTACTGTTTGACCTGACATTAGATGCCCTATGATATGAGAAAAGAAATAGATTAAGATGTATAAAGATTACAAGGAAAACAATCACTATTTACAGATGATATTATATATCTAGAAAAAAATTCAGCAATCAACTAGATTTAATATGAGACCGCCTCACAGAAATCAGTAATGTTTCTGCACACCAGCAATAACCAATGATAAAAATAAAATGACATTATAATATCAATATAAATTATAAGGTATTTAGGAATTTCTCAGCAGAGAGAATACATGATTTTTATAGGGATCTTTGCCCAAACGTTCAGTCCTTCCAATATTCTTAGTCTACTTTTCCCATTTTCCTCTGTAGCAATTAATACCTATAATATACTATACATGTTCATTGTTTCTTATATTTATTATTTCCCTGAAGTAGAATGTAATCTCCACGAAGGCAGAAATTTTTGCTTGCTTTTCACTGTTGTATCCTCCATACCTGGAAGAGTGTCTATATAATATGTGTTTAAGAAATATTTGTTAAATGAATATGGAGAAAATATTAAAACTTTAAATAGCACCTTAAAGATTATCTGAGTAACCCCACAGACATTTCATTCTTTGGATGAGACAATTTAATATTATAAAGATTCAGTACTCCAAAATGATTCTACATGCTCGATGCAAACCTAATCAAAAATTTTAGATGAACTTTTTGGGGAACTTAATAAAATTACTCAAAAATGTATGTGGATTACATCTCTCTATAACAAGTTATAGACTGACTACAAATAAATACAAATGGGTCCATAAATATAAATAGACTAGCTATTTGATTATATATTTAATAACTTTGAAAACGATGACTTTGCCCATCTTATTTGATAAACTACACATGGCAAATGAAGACTTACTACAAACCAAAATGACTCAAAAACAGAGTAATAGAATTATATGGTGTAAGAGCAAACAAATGAACCCAGAGAATAGAGTTCAAAAACGGATTCGTACAGGTAAGTTCAACGTATGTTAAAGGTACTGCAGATAAATGAGTAAAGAATAGATTGTTAATAAGTGGACCACAACGTGGAATAAAACCCACCAGATCCATATCTGACAACCTATGCAGAAGAGAATGTCATTAAACTAAAGAAATAAACTGTGAAAGGTAAAAGTAGAAAATTTAATTAAATAGGAAAATAGGATATTTTATGACCCCGCTGCAGGAATTTTTTTTTTTAATAAAAAGAATATTCCTTCTCCCTTGCAGGGTAATTCCATCACAGACCCTCAGACATCCACATTTTCTGAACCTTTTTTTTATAAATTTATTTTTTATTGGTGTTCAATTTGCCAACATATAGAATAACACCCAGTGCTCATCCCATCAAGTGCCCCCCTCAGTGCCTGTCACCCAGTCACCCCCAACCCCCGCCTACCTCCCCTTCCAACACCCCTAGTTCGTTTCCCAGAGTTAGGAGTCTCTCATGTTCTGTCTCCTTTCTAATATTTCCCACTCATTTTTTCTCCTGCAGGAATTTTTTAATAAAAAGTTCATAAAGCATAAATTATAGGACAAAAACCTGATGAACCAGATTATATCAAAACAAACGACTCTGTGAATAAAGTTAACAGATAGATGACAGCTTGGAGATATGTATTTGCAATGCCATAACAGGAAGGACTAATATTTATGATACACATACCAACATGATTATGTCTTCATATGTGGACTCCTGATTCCCATCTATCTTCACCCCAGGCTGTTCTATCCATGCCTTCGCCACCTCATGAGGTTCATGATAACCCATCATTGCAGTGGTTAGACCATCTACCACTCTCTTTTTCTGTATCTGATTCAAATCTGCAAGAATATCCTGTTGTTTCTACTTTCAAAACATACACAGAATACAGTCCCTTGTCATCTTTACTCCTGTATCCTGGTGTGAGCACCATCATTTCCCACTTGTTAATACAAGAGCCTGCAGCAGATTTCTCTGCTTCTACTCCTATATCCTAGCACTCAGAGTGATTCCTTTGAAACAAAACTCAAATCATGCCATTCCTCTTTTCAACCTTGAAATTACTCAAAATAAGCCCTAAAGTCATCATGGCGGACATAGGCCTGTTTTCTAACTACACTGTGCCTAGAAGACTCTACTCATGGCCACTTCCTCATCTCCTCCAATTCTTTAATCAACTCTCATCTCTGCCCCATTCTGTATGTAAATTTTCTCTTTGCCCCTACTCCTGTTCCCTCTTACCTAGTTATTTTTTCCAAAGAACTTATCTTTTGTAGCATATTTGCAATTAACTCATTTTTACTACCTCCCATTCCTTCACTACCCCAAGAACATAAGCCCTTGCTCTCAAGGGCCTTATGTCCTTGGTTCCTGCGTATATTCCCTAAAGCAATTCTCAGACAGCTCTTTAAGTACACATTATCATGATGTTCATCATAGGGCTATATGTGAAGTTGGAGAGTTGGGTGCCACAACAGAGTCACAGCTAGAATATGGTTTCCTTGGATTACTATGAATGGTTAGAAGTAATAGACTAGCAATATGTATGGATCTTAAAGATACAGTGTTGAGTGAAAAAAACTAAGACACAGTATCAATATTTAAAAATATAATGCATTTTTTAGGGGATCCCTGAGTGGCTCAGCAGTTTAGTGCCTGCCTTTGGCCCCAGCCATGACCCTAGAGACCTGGGATCGAGTCCCACATCGGGCTCCCTGAATGGAGTCTGCTTCTCCCTCTGCCTGTGTCTCTGCCTCTCTCTCTCTGTGTGTCTCTCATGAATAAATAAATGAAATCTTTAAAATATATATATATATATATGATATATTTTTTAAAAACTATGTAAATATACTCTCAAACATAATTACGCTCATTAAATATATTAGAATAGTTGTCCTCACAGCAAGGAAGAAATGAGGAAAAAAAGAGAATTCAAAAAAATTTTAATTGCAATATAGTTAACATATACAGTTATATTAGTTCCAGGTATACAATATAGATTCAACAAATCTATATCTTACTCAGTGCTTATCATGATGAGTGTATTCTTAATCCCTTTCACCTATTTCACCCATCCTCCCACCCATCTCTCCTCTGGTAACCATTTCTTCTCTAGAGTTAAAAGTCTGTTTTTTGGTTTGTCTCTTTTTTCTTTGTTCATTTTATTTCTTAAATTCCACGTATGAGTGAAACCATATGGTATTTGTCTTTCTCTGACTAATTTATTTCACTTCACATTGTGCCTTCTAGATCCATACGTTGTGGCAAATGGCAAGATTCCATGTGTATACACACACACACATCTGCATATGTATATATAAAAACACACACACAGAAATTCTTTATCCATTCATCTATCAATGGACACTTCAGCTGCTTCCATGGTTTGACTATTGTAAATAATGCTGCAATAAACCTAGGGGTGCATATATCTTTTCAAGTTAGTGTTTTCATATTCTTTGGGTAAGGGCCCAATAGTAAAATTACTGGATTATATGGTAGTTCTACTTTTAATTTTTTGAGGAACTATTATACTGTTTTCCATGGTGGCTGCAGATAATTAGTTGATGTTAAACAATAACAGGGTCCTTCTGCAGGTGATAATGTTCCATCTACTGAGGAATATTGTTAATCAATTATCTCTGCAGAAGCAGTTGAACTATGTCAGGCCTCACATGTATACAACTAGACTTTATCTTAATCAGGATAAA
Organism: Canis lupus dingo; assembly: GCF_003254725.2. Classification (NCBI taxonomy): domain Eukaryota; kingdom Metazoa; phylum Chordata; class Mammalia; order Carnivora; family Canidae; genus Canis; species Canis lupus. The sequence continues at coordinate 5,833,585 of NC_064258.1, forward strand.
GATGTAAGCAAAGGGAAGCCTGGGTGGCTCAGTAGCTGAGAGTCTGCCTTCAGCTCAGGGCATGATCCTGGGTCCTGGGATCAAGTTCCACAGTGATCGTTCCCCTGCAGGGAGCCTACTTCTCCCTCTGTCTGTGTCTCTGCCTCTCTCTCTCCGTGTCTCTCATGAATAAATAAATTAAAAATCTTTTAAAAAATATGACCACATATTTTCTAAGACAAAGGCACCTTTTGCAGGTCAAATGGCCTGGGCCACTCAAATGAATTGCAGGAAAAGAAAGAATTGTACAGAACTATAGATCAATAGACTTCAAAGACACCAAATTGAAGAAAAATGGGCAAAACCAAACTACAGTGACTAGGGATGCTTGTTTGGGTTAAAAAGCCATCAAGAAATGCAGGAAAACAATTGCTGCAGTGGTCAGCATAGTAGTTACTTTGGGGGAAAAGGTGTCGGGCTTGGGATGGGACACATGGAGGGTTTTTGGCAGTAGCTGGCAGCTCTTTGTTTTTACTTGAATGGTTTATGTAAGAAGGATTGTCTTATCATAATTCATCCAGCCACACATTTGTTTAGTATGGTTTTCTGCCTCTGTGTTTTATTTTACAACATCAAGTAAAAAAAAAAAAGTTTTAACTAAACTGTCGTGTGAAGAATAAAATGTAGAAAGCAGAGGTGCAGAGAGACCAGACTGGTCATATACCTTGTCCATAAGGCTAAAGGATTCTAATGATGGAGTGGGTATAAAATAAAGGAATCAATAATTATTCTGAATGTATAAATTTCCTTTTGCTGTTATAGTGAAGGTGTATTAGGACAAGAGGAAAGGAAATCAGGAAGGAGGGTAGAGGAAGCAAGCACAATCATTCTATTGTTAATGCAATTCACATGATGTAAGTGAAGGTGTTAAGCAAGCAATTGGAAAAATGCGTTTGGAACTCATGAGAAAGGTTCTTATCTGTCTTGGAGCTAAAAAAAAAATATATATATATATATATATATAATAGCTGGAAATTGAGGTATTGAGAGATCAGAGATTGGCAGAAAGAGAAAGAGAGATCTATAGATAGATGTCATGGTTCCAGATAAGATGATCACCTGGAGCAGACATCTACTGTTCTGTAGCAGAACAGGGATCTACTACAGCCATGCAATAGAAAAAAAGGCTCACTTCCCAGGCATCCGACTATTGATTTCTACTCAGATCATGATCTCAGGGTCCTGAGATCAAGCCCTGAGTTGGGCTCCACACTGAACATGAAGCCTGCTTAAGATTCTCTCCCCTTCTCCTTCTGCCCCTCTTGTGTTCACTCTCTCACTCTTTAAACAAAAAAAAAAAAAAGAAAGAAAGAAAGTTTATTTTTAATAATTGTATATGGATAGAAGTTTGCATGAGCCCCATAAGGTGTCCTAAAAACTATTTTAAATATAGTTGAATATCTATACCACCACTCTACCAAGTATTTTTTATAGATTATCCATAATCTTCAAAATAATCATACATGCTGAAAATTATTACTTCTTATAGTTGAGGAAACTAGAGGTCAAAGATATTAAACACATTTGTCAAAGCCCCTTTGCTGTTGAGGTGTGGGTCGACGTGTGAAGCATGGCTGTCCTTACTCTGAAACTTTTCACTGTCCACACTGCATTTCCTAGGGGCAAATGCAGGAAGAATAAGAAAGCAGAAGAGGGAAGGTGAGCTCTAGAAGTATGGCCGACCCAGCAGACCCCACCTAATAACTGAAGGCTTTTGTTTTCAACTGTATGTATAATAGGGCAGGAATACATAGTCAAAATGTGGACTAAAGTGAAAAGTTGGTCTTCAAAAACATGCTCAGTGTGACCTACCTTATCAGGAAGTCTGGGGAAAAGGGCATGTCAATCATTTCCTCTTTGTCTGAAATATTGTTCTTTAGGCTACTGGAAGGAGAAATTTTTTTGAATCTTTACCTTTTTTCACTACATTTTCCCAACAGTCTCCTTAGGGCACTCATTACCTCCTTGTTCCTCAAGCTGTAGATTAAGGGATTTAGCATTGGGGTCACCACAGCATAGAACAGAGCGACCATCTTCTCTTGCTCTGCCGAGGAGCCAGCAGAAGGTCGCAAGTATGTGAAGATGGCTGTTCCAAAGCACATGGAAACCACAGTGAGGTGGGAAGCACAGGTCTCAAATGCTCTGCAGCGTCCTTGGGCAGAGTGAATATGCAGAATGGCAGCAACTATACGAACATAGGAGAACAGGACCAGGAAACAGGGAAGCATGATCACCAGAGACCCTGAGATGGCCACCATGACCTTGTTGAACGAGATGTCCACACAGGTCAGCCTCAGTACAGCCAACATCTCACAGGCAAAGTGATTGATAACATTATGGCACAAAGGTAGCCGAAAGATGATGATTGCCTGCATCATTGAATTAATGAAACCAGCCCCCAAGCAGCCGGCAGCCAAGCCCAGGCACAGCTCTCCATGCATGATGACTGTGTAGTGCAACGGATGACACACTGCCACATAGCGGTCATAGGCCATGGCTCCCAGCAGGAAGAACTCTGAGCTGCCCATCGCCAGGGAGATAAACAGCTGGAGCACACAGCTGTGGAATGGAATGGACTTCCAGGCTGACAGGAAGTGAACAAGCATCTGTGGGACAGTGCTGTTGGTGTAACAGATGTCCACCAATGACAAGACACTGAGGAAAAAGTACATGGGTGTGTGCAGCCTACTGTCCAGTCTGATGAGGAGGATGATGAGGAAGTTCCCCAGCACGGTCACCAGATACATGATCAGGAAAAGGACAAATAAGGACACCTGGGTGTCCCAGCAGCTGGACAGCCCCAGCAGAATGAACTCACTCATCCATGTCTGGTTTTCCCTGCCCATGAGCCTTTGAGGACCAAACCCAAGTTATGTCAATAAATACCAGATACTTAAGGTGGCAGGCGGCCTGATGAGGTCATTCAGGCCACACAGCCATGTTAACATTAAATTGTGTGCTTTCCCAGATTATTTATCTCTTTCAGGGTTTGGGATCACAGTAGAACCCATTGACATGGCTCTGAATTAAGGAAGGAAAAAAGTTTTCTCCTTCCTTAAATAGGTAAGGTTTTTATTAAAATGCTTAGACATTGGAGATAAATAACTGTAAAACATGCTTCTCTTATTTAGGGCCAGTTCTGAAGCATGGAGTTTGTTCACTTCTTTGTCAGATACCAGTATTTTCCTCCTTGCTGCCTCAAAATCCATATTGAATGGAGCCTAGCAGGTATTAACTGTCGTTGTTGTTTTTTTTCTTTAATTTACTACTTTAATTGTGGAGTCTCTATGAAAATGAAATACTCATTTTCCACCCTTTTAAAATCAGAAATTTTAGGTTATAAGTTAGAAGGTAGCAAATATAATTTTTTTTTTCAGTAGCAACAATTGTCAATGACATTTCAGGGTTGGGGAAGTAAAGAATGAAGACCTTGGGCAATCAGCCTCTGTTCTGAAGAATCTTCACTGCTTGTCTTGTATCTGTGTGAGAGGGTAAGAGGAAAGAATGTGCGATGTTATTTCCCTCCTCCTTTGGAAGAGCAGCATACCACGGGTAGGCAGGGTATGTCTGTGATAAAACAAATCAAAGTCAAAGATGCATTAACTAGCTTCCCTAACGCATGGTAGCCACTCAAATACTTTCCACATATATTAGCCTATTAACTAGACCAGAAGGATAACTAGCTGTACATTCTGCTGATTCTATGTGTCCTGGGTAGTCCTCCAAGTCTAGGCTTGGAGACTAGAGTGTGATTGAACATCATTAACTGGAATTAACTCAGTGAAAAGACTGTTGATTATCTTTTCCTTTGATCTTCCCCCACTTTTATCTCCATCTGAAATATTTGACCATTTTTCCCTCTGAGGAAATTGTCACATTCCATCCTTGTGCTACCATAACTTACACGACCAGAAGGTGATACTCTAGTCTGCTCAATGACATTTCCAAACTTTCTAATCATGCTCATGTATTACTATTTCAGGAAGCTCCAAGGTTCTAGTATTCAGAAAGTCTCTTTAGAATTCTTAGTAATCTTATTTGTACCTTATTCAAATCACAAGTGATTTCCAAAAAAACTCACAGACTAAATAAAGTCTGCTCTCAATTTCCCACATCCACTGTCCCTCTACTTACTCTTATTTTGGAAGGAGAAAATGAAACTCATGCACAGCTGTCCCAAGGAGATATTATTTGCTTGTTGTCTATGATCAGATAGTGCCATTAAGGGGCACCTGGGTGGCTCACTGGTTGAGCATCTGCCTTTGGCTCAGGTCGTGATCCTGGGTCCTGGGATCGAGTCCTGGATCAGGCTCCCTGAAGGGAGCCTGCTTCTCCCTCTGCCTATGTCTCTGCCTCTCTCTGTGTGTGTCTCATGAATAAACAAATAAAATCTTAAAAAAAAAGATAATGTCATTGAATATGTGATGAAAATCCTACTTGTGTTGATTGAGGGTATTCGTGACAATAGGGTAACTAACCAGAGATCATACAGGGCCTGAGATGCTTGGATTAGACAGTAGAGAAGGGTCTGTGGGGATTTGCATATGATAATCCTTCCTTTATCAATGAATAAATCAAACTTGATAAACTATACTCACTCTAAGAGATAATTTAAGCTACAAGGGAGAGCAATAGAAGTACAAAGTGTTCCGTAATTCTTTAGAATTTAGTCTAGAGTCTCACAAGTTTAGCAAGTCACTTGGTAACATTTTTATCAAAGAAAAAGGAAACCTACCTCTTTATCCCTAATGGAAAAGGAAAAGTTGAGATACAAACATATCAGGGCCAAAGTACCCAGGGACAAAGGAGAGGGGCAAATGACCTTAAAGGGGAAAAATTTGTGTCTGGGACCATCAATGGAACTTGACCATCTACAGATATAGCATTTCATGAGCTAGTCCTGGGAAGGTGAACAAGGTAGTTTCTAATGATGCTAGACTACACGAAACAAGTTGCATAAAGGAATTTGACCAGAAAAGAGCTATGAGAAAAAAAAAAAAAACCAGTGCTGGGGGTAGCTGATTATTAATGTATTCTCAGGGACTAAATAAGGAGAATTTGTTTAAAAATTTGATGATGATCTTGAAGAGTTGTGAATCTTTCACTTCTCAACAACTAATAATTACTTAAGGGCTTGATTTTAAAATGCAGTAATACCTGATTTTAGGTCATTAATTTCCCTTAAAGGTCCAGGCAGGTGTGGATTACAAAAAGAAACACTCAGGGGCACCTGGGTGGCTTAGTCGGTTAAGAGTTTGCCTTTTGCTCGGGTCATGATCCCAGGGTCCTGGGATGGAGCCCCATGTCGGGTTGGCTCCCTGCTCAGTAGGAACTCTGCTTCTCCCTCTCCCCCCTTGCTCGTGCACGCTCTCAAAAAAATAAAAAATAAAAAAATAAAAAAAAATCTTAAAAAATAAAAAGATAAAAAGCACCCATGGTTAGCATATCATGTTTCTGTATCATCTTCATGGTATTTAAAGTGCCTCTCTCTGGGAATGAATGAACTGCTATGCCAATAAACACACATTTCCCAGTTCAATTCTCATTACCAAGTTTCCCCATCTGTCTAAAGGGATCATACATTCAAGTTTATCCTAATTCACTGGAGGGAAATAGAAATGAGAATGGAAAAGGACATAAAATCAATAGTACTTAAAAAAAAATCAATAGTAAAAGGAATGATTTTAACCGAAAAAGGAGGTTAAAAATAAAACAGATAAAAGTTTAAAATATTTTTGAAAATGTGTTGTATAAATAAAAGTTTAAAGCATATTCCAAAGTAAGGTGGAGGTATTGTTACTGATATAACAGCAAGCCTGCACTGGAATTGTGGTTCAAGCTCCCTAAAGTTACACATCATAAGTCTTCTTCTCAAATAGCACCTCTTCCAGGTGGTGCAAAAAAACAAAACAAAACAAAACAAAAAGCACCTGGAAAGTGTGATATTTCCCAAAAGCTATTAATTGGCTACATTGCTCTCTCCATCCTATCCCCAATTCTTATGCATACCTACACTGCTTGGAGCAACAGAAAGTTTGAAGCCAGCTATTTAGATGAAATCACCTTCTGACCATCATCATTTAAGAATGCTGGTCAGCACAAACCTGTCCGCTGGTGTAGATTTCCAGGAGTAGGCAGGTGTTGAGGGGTGCAGAGTGGTGGACAGGACATGACCTACAGTGGCTAAGCCCAGCGATTCCTATGGATGCAGCCAAAGCTCTGTGCTAGGTGCTGCATTTCTCAGAGATATCTGAAGGAACTTTCTCCCCAGTTTGGCTACCCAAAATATGTATTCTTTATGCTATCTATATCTATAGATACAACATGTTAACTATACTGGAATTTAAATTAAAACCCTAATACATTTTCCAAAAAACTTAATAAAATATATATATATATATGTATTTTTTTTAAACCAATTGCCAAAGTGGGATATTTATCTCAGATTCAATCCAATCACCACATGAGCCAAGGAAGAAGATGTGTGTGTGAAAGGAATCCTGATTTCCTGACTGCTGGTCCTAAGAACCCGGTGGAGCATGATTGCCTTACCTCTGGGACAGGAGGTCATCATTGCCCCAGGAAGAGCAGAGATGGGCAAGATCTGGGATTTGGAAGAAGCAACTTTCTTTTCCCTCAGAGAGACAATCTCTACAGGCCAATTATGTTGTGCTTGTTAGGTTTCTGTTACTTCTTCTGTGAATGGTGATTTCCTCACCTGAAACTCTCACTTATTTTTTAAAAGAATTTACAAATCAGAATTTAGTTTTTCCTGACCCATGAGAAGACAATCCAAAGCCCCTGTTTCCCTTGGAGACATTCTCTTGTCTTTGCAGAAGCTTCCATTTGAGAAATTACAACTTGCTCATGACTTTCTGGCCATGTACTTGAGATTGAGACCATTTGACCCAAAGTGCTCAGTTATTCAGGGACCACCTAGGGACCCTTCAAGAAACATCTCCTGTAACATGATTCTGAAGTTGTATAGGAGCTATGGTCAGATAATCGCTTCACAACTGATACAGCTATTTGGTTAGATTTTTTTCCCCATTTTTGTCTCACTACTGGAGGGCTTTTAATTGGGCACTATCAAATTATTTAACTATTTTTTGATCTATATATCTGCCCTCATATTCTACAACTATGACAGAAATTTATGAGCCAGTTTAAAGCATCTCAAATTACATATTCATTCTATGGATGGACATTTGGGCTGTTTCTAGTTTGTGGCTATTGAAAACAATACTACTATGAACATCCTCGCCTCACCTTGCCTCATCCCTTCCTGTCTGTCTCACACACACACTGTCACACTCAACCTTTTGTTCTAGAAGAGGACATTTCTGTTACCTATAAAGTAGAATAGCTGCATCACAGATCATGTGCAGGTCTGGCTTCAGCTAATATTGTGTTTGTCAAAACAGTTGTACCAATTACATTCCCACCAACTACATTTGTACGAGGACTTCTTTTGCTCTAAGCTTTATCCTCAGATTGTCAGTTGTCATCATTGTAGCCATTCTGATGGGTATTATAGTAGTATCTCATTGTGATCATATTCTACTTTCCCCTGATGACTAACAAGGTTGAGTATATCTTTAAATATTGAGTGGCCATTGAAGATTCCATTTTCTGAGGTGTGTGTTCAGTGTCTTGCTTACTTTTTCTATTGGGTTATCTTCTTTCTTATTGATTTTAGATCTTTGTGTATATTTTTTATTTATTTATTCGAGAGAGGGAGAGAGAGGGAGGATGAACAGGGGGAGGGGTAGAGGGAGAGGGAGAAGCAGACTCCCGGCTCAGCAGGGATGTGGGGCTTTATCTCAGGACCCTGGGATCATGACCCAAGCTGAAGGCAGACAGTTAACCAACTGAGGCACAAAGAGGCACCCTCTTTGTGTATTTTTAATATGAGTCTTTTATTTATATGGATCCCAAATATTTTCTTCCACATTGTGGTTTTTTCATTCTCATAATGGTTCTCTGATGAAGAGATGCTCTTAATTTTAATATAGTTGTATTTATTGTTTTTCATATAGTTATTGCTTTTCTTTTGTCTTGAGTGAGAAATCATTGTCTATCCCAAATCATAAAATTAATCCTCAATGTAATCTTTGGGAGCTTTAATGCTTTACTTTTCACATTTAAAACAACAATATATCTGGAATTTATATCTGTTTATTACATGCAATAGGAGCCCAAATTTATGTTTTTCTATGTGGATATCCAATTTTACTGAGAGATCATTCTTTCCTCACTATTCTCCTTTGTTGCCATAAATCAATTTTTGATTTATACATGTAGATTGATTTCTAGACTCTTTTTCCTGACCCACTAGTCTACTTGTCTATTGTTATAAAAATACTACACTGCTTTAATTCCTGTAGCTTTATAATAAAGCTTGTTTTTATCATAGTATAAATACTCTAACTTGATTCTACATGTTTTTCTTTTTCTTTTCTTTTGGCTGTCCCAGGCTATTTGAATTTTCAATCTGATTTGAAAATTATCTTGAAAATTTTCAGGAAATAAAATTTGCTGAAATTTTAATTGGAATTTAACCTAAAAATAAATTTAGGGAGGGGCACCTGGCTGGTTCAGTCAGTAGGGCATGTGGCTCTTGATCTCAGGGTTATGAGTTTAAGCCCCATGTTGGGTGTTGTGATTACTTAAAATTAAAATATTTTTAAAATGTTTTTAAAAAGTAAATGAGAAGTGACTTTTCTATGCTCTTGAGTATTTCAATCCATAAAAAGATATTTTTCTTCCATTTACTTAATACCTGTCCATTTTTTTTCTATGTAGCAGTGTTGTATATCTCTTATTACATTTGTAGCCAGGTGTGAAGCTTTAAAAGGCTACCTTAATTATAATCTTCTGAATTACATAAAAATATAATTGGCTTTTATATATTAAATATGTATACATGGAATGACTTTTATGGATGACTGGTGCAATTTCTTCATTATATATTTGATAGAATTCACTGATGAAACCATGTGACCCAAGTACTCTTGGTAGAAAATTCTTAAATATGAATTTAAAGTTTTTAGTATATAGGACTATTATTTTTCTTCATGTGTCTATTTTGGTAAGTTTATTTTTCCTAGGAATTTGTCTGTTTCATCTAGATATTTATTTCTAAAATTTACTAGCCCATGCAGATGTGTTAACTAATTAGAATTTAAATAAAAACTTGAAGTAAAAAGATAAAATAAAATAAAACAAATTAGGGGCACCTGGGTGTTTCAGTTAGTTAAGTGTCCAGCTCTTTGATTTTGGCTCAGGTTCTGAGCTCATGGTGGGGAGATGGAGTGGAGTCCATGCTCAGTAGAGAGTCTGCTTGAGATTCTCTTTCTCTCTGCCCCTCCCCCTACTCACGCACATGCACGCACTCTCTCCCTCTTTCTCCCAAATAACTAAATAAAATCTTTTTAAAAAATAAAATAGGGGTGCCTGGGTGGCTCAGTTGGTTAAGTGTCTGTCTTCAGCTCAGATCATGGTCCTAGAATCCTGGGATCAAGCCCCACATGGGCTTCTTGTTCAGCAAGGAGTCTGCTTCTCCCTCTCCTTTTGCCCCTCTCCCTGGCTCATACTCTCTCACTTGCTCTCTCTCTAAGTAAATAAATAAAATGTTTTAAAAATATACAAATAAATAAATAAAATAAAATAAAATATACTAGCCTATGTTTTTTATATTTTCTATATATTTTTAGTGTATACAGAATCTATTATGTCTCCTTTTCTTTCCTGACATTATTCACTCCTTCCATTTCTCTCTCTCTTATTCATCTTGGCAGTGAGTTTTGTTTGCTATAAGATATTTCTAATATCATTTGGTTTAAGGAAAGCAAGAAAGAAGGAGGATGAAAGTATCATTTAATAGGTAATAGGTAGAAGAAAATATTTCCTCCTTTAAGAAGATAAATCCTTTTTTAAAAAGATTTTATTTATTTATTCATGAGAGACACAGAGACAAAGAAAGGCAGAGACATAGGCAGAGGGAGAAGCAGGCTCCATGCAGGGAGCCTGATATGGGACTCAATCCCGGGACTCCAGGATTATGGCCTGAGCTGAAGGCAGATGCTTAACCACTGAGCCATTCAGGCATCCCAAGAAGATAAATCTTAAGACTATAAAAGAAATTAAATACCATTCAAAATTATCCCAAAATATATGTGAAGAGAATAAGATACCACATAGCTCCTCTGAGATTTCTGGTATAGGACAGAAAATTATTAGGATACTAAAAGAACCATAGCTATTATATGAGGGCCATTTCTCAGAATTTCAGGACACCCTACAAATAGGATCACTTACACTGAAAATAGGAAAATTTCTAAATTTCAGAATGAGAAATAAATACATGTGCTAAGAAAAAAAAATATATATATATTAAATTGAACTTACTTTCTTTTTCAAGAGGAATGCTGGACTATTTAAAAGGATTTGATTTCAGCAATGTATTTTATGGCTTTATTGTAAATTCTATCAACATTAAAAGACATATACTTTCTAATTTGCACAAGACTTTCCAGAGAAAAGAAAAATAAGGGATCATGTGTTAACTCACTGTATGAGTTTAGGATGGCCATCATACCAAACGTTGAATGAGAAAGCAAAATAAAGGAAAATTATACTTCAAGCAGATTCAGGAAACCAGATAGAAAATTCTCAAAAAAAAAAAAAATAGTAAGGTACATCTGTCAATCTATAAAACGAACCCATCATAACAAAGTCAGTTTTATTCAAGAAGGAAAGGTTGGTTCATATTGAAAAGAGTTGATGTTATTGACTTCATTAATAAATAAGAGAAGAAAAAATAATATGATCATATTAATAGATACAGAAAGTAATTTCAAATGTAACATCAACTCATGATTTTAAAAAATAGAGGATTTGCTAATATGATAAAATGTATAAGGAATAAAAATACTTATTGTGATTGTTTTGAAAGTAATCCTTGTATGTTCAGACAGAGAATAATAATGCTACTTATACTCATCTCTATTTAGCATTATACGGGTGGTCCTAACCAGTGCAAGGAGATGGGGGAAAATATAATACTATGGAGATTGAAAAGAAGTAACAGTACTGTTATTTTATTTGCAGATTATATAATTTTCTATGTAAAGATTCCAAAAAATCCATAGATAAATTATTACAATTAATAAAATAATTAGGCATAGTTTTTAGGTTAAATAAATCAATATCAAAGGTCACTGTGAATTTAGTTTCCAGTGATAATGGAATAGCAGGGATGGTATTTTTTTCTCTTATCTTGAACTAGAAAACTGAACAAAATAAATGAAGCAATGGCTTTCATACATTGGACAAAAGGCTGTGCAAGATGGGGATGCCTAAGAGGAGGGAAACAAGTGAGGTGAGCTACAAGTACCTCTGCTCACTGCCTAGAGAGTTTCCAGGCCATAGGATAAGGAGAGAGAATCAAAATAGAGTTTGTGGTCATCCTAAATTGAAAAGACAGTTCATAGTTTGGAAAAGAGGATGAAAGAGGAGAAAGTTGCAAAGAGAGAACTTGTGTTATCTGAAAATCAGTGTCCTTAAATCTTTTGCTGATTATTGATCTTTGTGTGAATGTGAGAACCTACAAAGGCCAAGGATAGAACCACCAGAAAGAAGTACACAGAATCATCTCTAGAGGTGACAAAAGGCCCAGAAAAGTTCTCACCAGCCAAAGGGAAGCACACAAGATATTGAGTAGAGTCTTCAGATAGGTATAATCTTGGTCAATAGTACAAATTGATCCTACACTTCAGCCTGTTCTGGATCCAACCTGACAAATCTTTTAAAAAGCCTCAAAAGATTAAACAAATTCTCAGCAACTGAACCACTTCCCAGGACAAAGTGCAGAAATATTTAAAGGAAAGCAAAACTATCCCATGCCCCCAAAACATGAAACTCACAGTGTTTGTAATTCATAAAAATAATTCCAGTCATGCAAAGAGACAGGAGAGTTTCCAGACCATAGGACAAAGAGACAGAACCCAAACAAACCATAATGAAAAGTCAGTCAATGGAAACATATACAGAAATGACATAGGTGATAGAATTAGGATATAAGCACATTGCAATAGCATTACAAATACACTTCACATGTTCAAGATGACAGAGGAAAACCCAAGCACAATGAGGAAAGATTCTAAGGACATAAAAACACCCAATTCAAACTATAAGGTGATGAAGCATATAATATCTAAAATGAAAAATGACTGGATGCAACGAGTAACTGACTAGACAATGCAGAAAAGGAGTTTGGAGGACTTGTAGACATAGCAATACAACTCATCCAAAATGAAAGAGAGAAAAAAACAAGATTGAAAAAATTGAATAATGTTTAAATAAGCTATGATAAATAAAAAAATATGAAATCAGAGTCTCAAAAGGAAAAGGGGAAGATGAGGTATAGGAAAAGATATAATCAATATTTTAAAAATATTAACCCAAAATTTCCAAATATAATGGAAAGAATGAACCTACTTATTCAAGTGGCTCCACAAACCCCAATTATTAAAAAAAATACTAAAGTACTACATCTAAAAAGCAAAAAGAAAAAGAAAAATTTTAAAGTAGTTGTAGAAAAAAATATGCATTACATACAGAGAAAAAAAAGATTAACAGAAGAACTGAAAGAAAAAAATGCCAAAGAAGAATTCTATGCCACTGAAAATAAATTTTAAAAATGAAGAAAAAATTATTCAAAAAATGAAAGATAAAGATACATTCATCAGGCAAATGATAGAAGTATTTACAGTCGGTAGACAAAAGCATTTCAAGCAAAGTTAAGGACATAAACCCAAGAAAGACAATAATAAAAATAACTATAAGTCAATAGAAAATAAAAATAATGAGAAAACCAAAGAAAACAAAAGCTGAATTTTTGAAAATATCAATAAAATTGATAAACTTCTATCCAGACTGATCAAGAAAGAGAGAAGATACAAATTATCAATATAAAAAATGACAGTGGTAACATCACTACTGATCTTAAACACATCAAAAGAATAAAAACAATTAAAAACCTCCCCACAAATAAAACAATAGGAATAGGATGCAGTGGCATCACTGGTGAACTGTACTAAAATTTTAAGGAAGAAATATTCTAGAAAATTGAAGCAGAACTTTCTCCAATTCATTATTTAAGCATTGTACTAATACCAAAACAGGGCAAAAACATCACAAATTTTTAAAAAGAAAACTATAGATCAAAATCACTCGTGATCAAGGACATAAAAATACTTAAAAAATATTAGCAAAATGTATCCAGCTATATAAAAAAATAAATAGAAGTCTCCTGAGAGAGGGCACCTGGGTGGCTCAGCGGTTGCACATCTACCTTTAGCTCAGGTCTTGATCCCAAGGTCCTGGGATGAGTCCTGCATCCAGCTCCCCACAGGGAATCTGCTTCTCCCTCTGCCTATGTCTCTGCCTCTCTGTGCCTCTCAATAAATAAATAAAATCTTAAAAAAATAAAAAGGAGGCTCTTGAGGAAGATGGCAGCAGAGTAGGAGGAACTTAGGCCTGTCTCATCCCATGAATACAATTAGATAACTATCAAATCACCCTAAATATCCCAGAAATTGACCTAAATATTGGCAGAACAAACTCCACAACTAAAGGGAGAGGAGGGGCCACATCGAAGAAGGTAGGAAGTGCAGAGACAGGGTTTAGAAGAGAAACAGATCACAGCTGCTGCAGAGGGGAAGGAGCCATGGACTCAGGGAAAGGACAGAGAGAGAGAGAGAGAGAAGAGAGAGAAACACACAGGGGATTGCACAAGGAGAACACTTCTCCATAGCTCTTGGCTTAGAAAACAAGAGGGGCTAAACCTCATGAGTTCTTGCAGTCAGTGGGGCTTAAAGCCTGGAGCTGTAAAGGTCAGCAGACTGGGTTAGGATAGAGTCCTAAGGGCACTGTGCTGCACTGGGAGACAAGGCAGGCAAACAACATGGAGACAGACAGCGTGGAAGCAGTGATCTGAAGAGTACCTGGGGCACACAGTGGGGAGATAATTTGCTCTTCTAGAAGCATGCCCCTGAGAGACAGCATTCCCAGAGAGATCTCTCAGAGAACAAAGCTGCTGACTGGTGCCATATCCCTCTCCCACCCCTCATCATAAATTCAGAGCCACGTACCAGAAGTAATGCAGTCCCAACACTGGCTGCCTAACTTGCTTACACTAAGCCCTACCCCCTGCAGTCTCGTGGAACCACCCTTCCCAGTCATGCTTGCCTCAGTCCCAGTGTGGTGGGCCCCTCCCTCAGAAGACCAGCACAAACCCCTGCCCCCCCAACACCTCTCAACCAGAGAGTTTTTCAAGGCCTCAGTTACAGTAGAAATAGTGACAGGCTTCATTTCACAAGCAGACGACAGCACACCTAGTTAAAACTTACCACATTCAAGCCAGGGACAAAACTGCCCACAGCAGGCAAGGAGAGCCTCTGCAGACAGTGGGACTGAAGGACAGAGCAACCAAACACACCAGCAAAGCACGTGCTGCACACACAGAAGACACTCCCTGGAGCATCAGGCCCTGGACTGTACATTACCTCTTCTTCATAAAGCCACTACTTCCAGGAACAGGAGAAATAACTGGCTTTTCTGACATAAAGATACAAGCAGAGACTTAGACAAAATGAGAAGACAGGAATTTATCCCAAATGAAAGAACAAGATATGGCCACAGATGGAAATCTAAGTGAAACGGATATAAGTAACATGGCTGTTGGAGATTTTAAAGTAATTATCATAAGAATACTCACTGGATTTGTGAAAAGGATGGAAGACATCAGTGATCTACCACAGAGATAAAGTTATGAAATCAATCAGATGACAAGTACAATAAACAAGAATAGAAATATGCTTGATGAAATGAACAGCAGGCTGGAAGAAGCAGAGGAATGAATCAATGACCTAGAAGACAACATAATGGAAAGCAATGAAGCTGAATGAAAGAGAGAGAAGAATTATGCAAACAAGAATAGACAGGGAACTCAATGACTCCATCGAAGGTAAAAACATTTATACTATAGGAGTCTCAGAAGGAGAGAAAGAGGAAAGAAGGTAGAAATTTTGAAGAGATAATTAGAGAAAAATTCCCTAATGTGGGGGAAAAACAGATATCCAGGAGGCACAGAGAACTCCCATAGAAATCAACAAAAGCAGGCCTACACTAAGACAAAGTTACATTTGCAAAATATGGTGATAAAGAAAAAGTCTTAAAAGCACTAAGATCAAAGGAGTCATTAACTTACAAGGGAAAAATCCATAGCGATAGCTGGAGATTTTTCAACAGAAACTTGGCAAGCCAGCAGGGAGTGGCATGATATATTCAAAGTGCTGAATGAGAAAAATCTGCAGCCAAGAATACTGTATCCAACAAGTCTATCATTCAGAATAGAAAAAGAGATTAAGAGTTTCCAGACAAACAAAAACCAAGGGAGTTCTGCAAGAAATATTAAAGGGGAGGGGCACTTGGGTGGCTCAGTTAGTTAAGCATCCAACTCTTGATTTCAGTTTAGGTCATGATCTCAGGGTTGTGAGATAGAGCCCTGCATCAAGCTTTGCACTGAGTGTGGAGACTGCTTAAAATTCTCTGTCTCCCTCTGTCTTGCCCCTGACCTCTTGCTCATGCTTTATTTCTCTTTTAAAAAAAAAAAGAAGAAGAAAGAAAGAAAGAAAGAAAGAAAGAAAGAAAGAAAGAAAGAAAGAAAAGGAAAAGAAAAAAAAGAAATGTTAAAGGGGACTCTGAGTGGAAAGGAAATACCAAAATTAATAGTATAAAAGTAGGAAACACAAAAACAGTAAAAATGAATATTTCTTTAAAAAATCAAAAATCACCAAAAAATAGGATATAAAATATAATGACACATACGTAAGCAAAATGTAGCAAGAGAAGAAAAGAATGGGTTCAAACTTAAATGACCACGCACTTATTATAGGCAGATATTCTCAGAAGAGGTTGTATACAAACCTAATGGCAACCATATATCCAAACCTAATAGCAATGACAAACATATAGAGAGGAAGAAATTCAAATAATCACTCAAGAAAATAGGCAAAACATGAAAGAAATACAAGAAAGGATCAGAGAAAATCTCCAGGAAAAAAAAACACAAACAAGTAATAAAATGGCAACAAATACATATCTCTCAATAATTACTTTGAATGTAAATGGACTAAATGCTCCAGCCAAAAGAAAAGAAATAACTCAAATATCTATCAACTGCTGATAGATAAACAGATTGTGGTACATGTGCATCATGGGACACTACTTGGCAGCAAAAAGAAATGAGGAGCACCTGGGTGGCTCAGTCAGTTGAGTGTCCAACTCTTGATTTTGGCTCAGGTCATGATCTCATGGTCATGATATTGAGCCAGACTCTGCACTCAGCTGGGAGTCTACTTGAAATTTGCTCTCTTCCTCTGCCTTCCCCCACTCATGTGCACTTGCACACTCTCAAAATAAACAAACAAACAAACAAACATCTTTTAAAAAAAAGAAATGAACTACTATATGCAGCCGTGTACACGAGTTCTGATGTATTATTACAAGTGAAAGGAGACAAGCAAAGCATAAAAGGCTATATCATTATGATTACTTTCCTTTTAACATACTGGAAAAGGCAAAATTATAGGCACAGAAATGAGATTAGTAATTTCCTGGAGCTGGGGTGAAAAGAGAACATTGACCACAAGCTAGAGAAAGGAAACTTTTGTTTTATTAAGATTATTTATTTATTTATTCATGAGAGACACAGAGAGTGGGGCAGAGACACAGGCAGAAGGAGAAGCAGGCTCCCAGAGGGGAGCCCGATGTGGGACTTGATCCCACGACCCCAGGATCATGACCTGAGCTGAAGGCAGATGCTCAACTGCTGAGCCACCCAGGCACCCTTAGAGAAAGGAAACTTTTGTAAATATTCTATCATCCTGTTTCTGATGGTTTTAAACATTTGTCAAAAATTACATAAGTATACACTTTAACGAATTTTGCTGAATGTAAAATTTTATATCAATAAACATGATTTTAAGAAAGGAAAATGAAAAGGACAAATAAAATAATAATGAAAAAAAAGTTGGGACACCTGGGTAGCTCAGCAGTTGAGCGTCTGCCTTCGGCTCAGGGCGTGATCCTGGTCCAGGGATCAAGTCCCCTGTTGGACTCTCTGAGAGGAGCCCTGTTTTTCCCTCTGTCTTTGTCTCTGCCTCTCTCTGTGTCTTTAATGAATAAATAACATCTTAAAAAAAAAGGAAAAAAAAAGGTTAGAAGTAGAAATTCAGCAGATATTCAAAGAACAATAAACAAAACTATTAATATATTTATGTCAATAAATTTGAAAACTTATATCAAAGGACAAGTTCCTGTTAAAATATAACTTACCAAAAGCTGATGGAATATAAAATATCCTGAAAAAAAAAACCTAAAGCCTTAGAGAAATAAAATCTATGTTAAAGATATTTCCTCAAAGATAAGCTATCTGGGTGTGTCCCATCAAATTTCCATGAAACAGAATCACTTCAATTGTTCTGCACTCTGGAACCAAAATATGTAGTTGTGCATTAGACAAAACATGGAGCAATGAGGTAGTAAGAAAATATTATCAAACCCCTCCCCTATTTTGCTTGGCAATGGACGTGCCCTGCCATGGGACTTTTTATCTTGAAGGGATGCCTTTTTCTAGTTGGAACAAAGACTGTGTTGTCTTACCAAACTATAAGCCCTGCTATCAATCTTCTACCAACAGTAGAAAGTTGGGTCACATCATGTCTACATTTTATTCCATGTCTATAACACATAAGTTTATGACAATCTATGAAATTGATTGCAGGAACTGACTCTTCTGAATTTCTATATGCATGTGCCATTCAATCGTGCCCCTTCCTTCAAAAGAAAAGAAAAATCAGGAAGTGCAAGAGACTTGTTCAGTCACACTGTCTCCTTTCTGTTAAGTGTCATATTATGGATCTCTAAGTGTTCACAGATTATCACAAATTTGACTTTCACTTGACCTCTAGCAATAATACTTAGCATTTAGTAAGTGCAGTAGAGAGTTCTTATCTAGTACTTATAAAATGCCTAAATAATACATAATGCTTAGTCCTTACAATAGCCCTTAGCAGAATTGCATCTCGGTAAAATTGCCTGTAATGAAAATTTAAAGACTTTTTACCTATAAGATCTTTCTTATCTTTGAGACCTTTTTTATCTTATAATAAGTCTCAGTAATTTTACAGAAAATAAAATATCAATCAAATTAAATTCTTTGTAGTCTTTCCAAATTCTCTTCTGATATTGGTTTCCTCATATTTTGAGTAGGAATAATAATGCCAGATCCCCCTCCTGAGTGGATAAACTAAAAAGAAAGAGGGCTATAATAATCATGGCAATAATCTTTGTTGAATATAAGAATGTTATGGGCTGAAATGGGTCCCTTCCAAATTCACATGTTGAAATCTTAATTTCCAAAACCTCAGAATGTGACTATATTTGGAAGCAAGGTATTTAAAGAGGTAATTAAGTTAAAATAAGATCATTAAGGTGAGCCCTAATTCAATATGACTGATGTCCTTATAAGAAAAGATTAAGAAACAGACATGCAAGGAGGGAAGACCAGGGAAAAGACAGGAAAAAGACACCCACCTACAGAAAGGACAGACGCCTCAAGAAATCAACTCTGCCAACACCTTGATCTCAGACTTCTAGAATCCAGAATTGCAGAAAAATATATTTCTGTTAAGCCATCCAGTTTGTGGTACTCTATAATTGCAGTCCTTACAATGAATTAATAAAACAATAGAATAAGATGATAGTTACAAAAATACTTCAAAAATTAAAACTCTGACATAAAGCAATATTGCCCAAATTAACAATAGCAAAAGTAATGTCGATACTGACATCTATATGTACTGATTTTTCTCTTAAAAATTGTCTGTACAGGAGGTTAGAGAGATGGAATACCTTGCCCCAAAACATGAAGGGATTTAGGGATTTAGATCTAGCCAGCTCTAGAATCACCAGTCTTTCTTGAATCATAGGTTTTGTAGAATACACTATTTTAAAAATAATATTTTATTTTGGGTCAATGATTGTTAATAACAATAGAAGCTTTATATTTAAAATGCCTAACTTAAAAATTCCCAAATAATAACACCGTATCTTTACCCACTATTACATAAAATTCTCTGATGTGTCACAATAAAATCAAGTCAAAGTTTTGGTGTTTTTAAATTCTCTTTATTATAGTTATGGCTTCTGATTTTTTTAAAAAAGATTTTATTTGTTTATTTGAGTGAGAGAGAGAGAGAGAAAGAGAGAGAGAGAGAGAATGAGCAGCGGGGAGGAGCAGAGAGAAGCCAACGCCCCACTGAGCAAGAAGCCTGATGTGGGCTTGATCCCAGGACCCCAAGATCATGACTGGAGCTGAAGGCGGACTGAGCCACCGAGGCACCCTGGCTTCTGATTTTTTTTTTTTAAATAGAATTTGTTTTTCAAAAAATAATGGTAAGCTCTTTTGAGAACCTAGTCTGAAATATTCATCTTCCGCAGAAAATAGGAGTCACAGATTCATAGAGTAATGTAGCTTTATGGAAGTGGTTCCCATCTAGTCCAGTTTCCTCACCTTTCAGATAAGGTAAAAAAAAAAAAAAAAAAAAAAAGTCTCTGGAAAGTGGTTGATTTAGAAAGCCCTGGAAAGTAGTTTCTCCTGTGAGAGAACCTCTATCTTCTCACCACTAGAAATAATAAAATATTTTAGAAGTAGTGTGGGACAATGGTTCAGCACACAGCTTCTAGCAGCAGATAACCTGAGTCCCAACGGAGAAAAGTGAAAGAATCTTAAAACTATTTTGAGTTCGCAGATACATTTTCTCATAATATTTGTCACAATTAAAAAGATGACTCCAGAATCCAAACACAAATTTAGTTTTAGAAGGCTTTAAAAACCTAAGATAAGACTTCTATTTCCAGCCAAAACAGAGAAACTGGAAATGGATTTACCTTCACACCTGGGGGTTCTGAGTACAGTACAACTACAGATCAGGACAAAATATACAAAGGACAATTTTCATTGGAAAGCAAGAAATGAAGTAGAGTAATCTCTAAAATATGGGAAAGAAATACCATTTTAATACTAATTAAAAGAAAACTGGAATTTCGATGTTGATATCAGTCAAAGTAGATTTCAGAACAAAGAATATTATCAGGGATAAGGAAAGGTATTTCATAATGATAAAGGGTTCGATTAATAGAGAATACAGAACAAGTATAAATATTTAAGTGCTTAACAGCAGAACTTCAAAACACATAAAGCAAAAACTGATAGAAATGCAAGAAGAAATAGACAAATCCACAATTATAGTTAGAGATTTCAATACTTATCTCTTAATAAGTGAGAGAACAAACGTAAGGAAGGGAATAGTAAGGAATTAGTAAGGTAAGAGAAAAATCTGAACATTATCAAACTCAACATAACTGACATTCATAGAATTCTCTAATCAACAATAACAGAAAATACTTTTTTTCAAGTGTGCATGAAGCACTTATCAAAATGGAATATATGATGAGATGAAACAAGTTATCATGAATTGAAATGATTCAAGTCAACAAAATATGTTCATGCCTGGTCAAAATGCCTCAAATCTGACACAGAGCTTAGCTGAGGAAGGGCCACGTAATCCAAGCTAAGCTAATTCAAACCCATCTCTGAGACTTTTCTATTCGAGCCGGTCAACAAGGTAGGATTTTATTTCCCACATCATAATGTATATCTGGAGCCTCCAAGGTTACATTTTCCACCTCATGGAGGAAATCTAAGAACCATAGAATAGAACCATAGGACATAGGATAGAATAAGGCCAACAGAAAGAACCAAACCTGAGAAACAGGAAAAAACAAAAAGATAGACATACTTCAAAAACACTTTGGATTCTAGATTCGCTATTCAGATACCAGTTCATTACTATATTCCACAGTTGCAGTATTTAATTTACTTAGTCCTTAATTTTGCATATATCAGTTTGTTTTGGATTTTATTTCTAGGAAGTGTAACCATCCTACTATGACAATAACATTATAACTCTGGGGATTTATATCTTCAGTTAACATTATATCTTCAGATATCATTATATCTTCAGTTCACATTTTCAGTTAAACATTGATCCACACACGGCTAACATCCCAAGAGGGGTGTCCATGTTGAAATTTATGATGCTTTTGGAATCAGACAAGTCACATCTGCACTGAATCCAGCCTCTCAGTGTAAATTTCTATCTGTCTGAACTCACAGGAGGTATATATACATGAATCCCAACCTCTTCCTCTGTGCCACATAGATACTTTTGAGAAGAGGTGCCAACAGAAACCTGGGAGACTTAGTAGGCCTCTAAAATGTATAATTTGGGGGGCACTTGGGTGGCTCAGTTGTTGAGTGCCTTTGGCTCAGGTTGTGATCCCAGGGTCTTGGGATTGAGTTCTGCATCAGGCTCCCTGCAGGGAGACTGTTTCTGCCTATATCTCTGTCTCTTTCTCTGTGTCTCTCATGAATAAAATCATTAAAAACAATAAAAAATAAAATTTATAATTTGTAAGTGTAGCACAAATGCTAGGTAATATTGCTCTGTTCCTTCAGATTTTTATGAATCTGACTTAAATCCTATATTTTATAGGATATAGGATGTAGATGGGAATTCTAACATCCCCTATAAAACTTAGATATTTAGGATCCCAAAAAAGTGAATAAGCATGTGTGAAACAGTGCTATCGTATAATAGAACCCTAAAAAACATAGCCATTTAGTTAAAAGAAAAAAATATATATATAAAATATTTTTATTCATTCATTATATATATATATTAATTCATTCATATATATAACAGTTCATTCATATATATATATATATATATATATACACATATACAAAAGTAGGTACCAGAAAAGTGTTATAAAACAGAATTCTGATTTTTTTGGCACCAAAAAAAATATATATATATATATTTCAGAAGGGCTTGATGAAGTATCTCAGCACTGCCATCAGGTGCATGGCCAGGAACATAACAGATTCTCCAGTGACTCAAGTCCCAAGGATGGACTCACTCAACAACATCCTGCTGTCCATACCCATGAGGTTATAAAAGCCAAAGTAGGTGTAGGAACCAATTGGGCAGAAGGATTTGTGTAGATAGAGTAGGCCAAGTCCAGGAATGGAAACTGAAATAGGCAGACTTGAAGCCCATAGTTAATTAACCTAGACTATTTGTCTCCTGTCCTTTGTGCTTGTGAATATTTATGCCCAAAGAAGAAATAGTTCTCTACAGATAGAGCAACATTTCTCAATTATTTATTCAATATTTTCCACCTAAGGAAGAAAAGTTGTTAGGTATCTTTTTCTTAACCACTCACTTCCCATGAAATTTTAACACCACAGATACAATATATATCTGTTTTTGTACCATGGCCCTTCAAAGGACCGTAAACCATTACAATAATTATGTTTATTCCCACAGCAAGGACCAATTTTCACCCCCTTGGGGATAAAATTCCCCCCCATTAAGAACGCACAAAACAAAATTTGTTCTTTGGTGCCAAAAAATCAGAAGTCTGTTTTATAACACTTTTCTGGTACCTACTTTTGTGTCAGACTTCTTATGTTGTTCTGGGTGGTTTAGCTAATAGTCCTAAAACATTTTTAGAGGGTCAGGGAGGACAGGAGTTGGGGGGAAATGAGAAAGATGCTTTACTAGAAAAAAAAACAACAACAATAATAGCTAACAGTTATCAAGTGTTTTTCATGTGTCGGATATTTTACTAAGCGCTTTAAGTATAATAATTTCATTCCATCCTCTCAGACTGACTACTCACTAGAGGCTTATGTTTCAGAGAATTAAACTGACTTTTAAGTTTTGTAACTTGTCCAGGATTGTATTTATTGCTTAATGTGCTGTTGCACTTTGATGAGGAAGATATAGAAGGCTCAACAGAGTTGGGGAGTAAGGTGCATACAAGTGATTTTAAAAATGTTCTATAAGATGAAGGAAAATGATATTGAAGATCAGAGAGCAGCCTTGCCTAATGATGGAGCAGAAAGGACAACCAAACCGTATGGACTTGGTAGTATGCACCTATATTTAATAGGGTCAGGTTTAGATATTAAAATTATGGATTTTAAAGGAATGGGGGTTACACTTGATGGTCCCATTTATCAGAATGAGGGACAGTAGAATGAAAGCTTCAGCTTGGATATAAGAGAAAGTACTCCCTACAGACCTGCCACTGTTGTTAAATTCTTCAAGGACTAAGAAGTAATGCAAATCATCCAATTAGTATTCAACAGAAATCTAAGCTGGTGCTCAATGCATGAGGCACCTCCTCCATTCATCCATTAGTATGGAGTCCTTAGATCTTGGGTAATTGAATCTAAATGACTATGAAAAATGAGATGCTTTATGAAATGGAAACTGAAATGAGAACTATTTCATCTTCTCTTAGAAGCCTTCACCTGTATGACCCTCATTCCACATCTAGGGAAAAAAAAATCCCCTCTTTCTTTGAATTTCCAGAGCTCTTTCTGTGTGTATCTTGTGTTATAATTTTACATTTTAAACCATTTCTTCTATGTTGCTGTAGAAAACTACAGCCCCGAGGCCAAATTTGGCCTGCTGCCCATTTTTGTATGGCCACAAGAAAAAGGTGTTTTACATTTTTAAATGGTTGAAAAAATCAAAAGAAGAATAATATTTTCATAGCTTATAAAGTCCAAATTTCAGTGTTCATAAATTAAGATGTATTTGTACTAGCCCCACTCATTCTTGTATGTGTTGTCTATGGCTGTTTTAGTGCTACAATGACAGAGTTGAGTAGCTGGGTGACCTGAAAAGCCTAAAAGATTTGCAATCTGGCCAATTATAGAAAGTTTCCGAACCCCTGCCTTGGAACACTGTCGATTTTTGGAGGCCACGGCCATATCTAAACACAACTCTGGTACCCCACAATGCCTACAGTAATGTCTTTAACAAAGTTGATGCCATAAAATGATCATCTGTGACTTTATTTGGAGAAGGCTAAGAATAAAATGAGTCATATCAGAGGGAAAACTTGACCACTATGGCCTTGTAATTGATATTGCATGAAATTCCAGACAGAGGTATCCACAGCTAATGGGGCACATTATCCTAGACCTAATATGAGCTTTTAACCTTCTCCATTCCCACAGATCTTATCCCGTCTTTCCTCCTCTGCACTCTTGGCAATGGGTACCTCCTCTTGTTTCACAGAGAAAAGAGGTGCCAGTGGAAGCCCATCAACTCCTAATCACTAATTCCCAAATACAAATCAGTGAAACAAGAAAGAACAGATTCAATGGAGAGACAAAGGGATGGAAGGAGACTTTCTTCATTTTCTTGAAGAAAGTGAGATTCACAATTATATTCTTTATTCTCCATCTCCTACATATCCCTTGTTTAATCACTTCTTCCCCTTTTACTTTCTTAGGTTACTGTCAGAGGTGAGGTACACTCACAGATGATACTCCATTACTAAATTTACAAAGGTTGAGTAGGGCCCCGTGTGTGTGTGTGTGTGTGTGTGTGTGTGTGTGTGTTTGTGTGTGTTGGGGTAGGGGGATACAAGAAGGCTCTTAATGTGGAGACTTGCAAGTAACATCTGCACAGCAGACTGACCTATCTTGATAATCCAAAATCCACATCAAAACTGCATTACCTTTCATTGATTGCCTAAAGAAAGTGCTTTTCTTATATTAACTATGTCTTTGACATTTTACACATTTATCTCATTGTTCATTTGCTTACTTTAGTTGTAAAGGTTCAGAGAAAAAGCTTGCTGATTTTCAGAATTAGAGAATTTTTGCCTTTGAATGCATGTCCATGTATATACAATAAATTAGCAGTGACTGGATCTCAGATTTTCCTTAGCCAATAAAGTTATTGTGTACAAACAACCCTTGGTTATATTCTCATCAGGGTAAAACAAGAATTTTAGTTGCTGTTTCTCCACCCAATTATTTCCATTACTCAGGATAGTCTTTATAACCACATGTAGTGAATGTAGCACAAATAAATATCTTCATTCTTAGAACAGTGACTCACACAATTACTGAATATAGTTACATATACCACACATTTTAAGTGAGTCCTCAAATTGAAAATGATTTTGTTCCCACTGGGAACATGATAACCTTTTACAAAATGTGGATGAATAAAAAACTGTGTTCCAAGATAAGATTCATGAATAGGTCCATAATTACAACAATGTGACAAATCAAAAGAGTAAATTATTGTCTTTAATTACTCTTAGGCCATATGAATGAAGATTGAGTAAGGGTGAGTTCTTTTACTTTTTTTTTCCTCTTTATTTTTTAGAATTATTATTTTTATTTAAATTCAGAATTTAATTTATTTTATTTTAATTAAATTTAATTAACATATAGTGTATTAGTTTCAGAGGTAGAGTTGAGTGATTCATCAGTTTTATATAACACCCAGTGCTCATTACATCTCGTTCCCTCCTTAATGTCCAACACTTAGTTACTTTGTCCTCCTACTGTCCTCCCTTCCAGCAACTCTTAGTTTGTTTCCTGTGATTAAGAGTCTATTATGGCTTGCCAAGGGTGAGAAGTTCTATTACAGCAGTGCTCAACTCCACTGAACATGCTGCTGTGACTTAAAAATACACCCACATCCCACACCCCAACTGAACCTCCAGCCTCCTACCAGTACATGTGTCGTCATCTCCTTCCTGGTTGCCAGGGCAATGCAGGTGATGCCTGCCATATCGGAGTTAACTGGGATAAAGCGCAGGGAAAGTTCTTTTCTCTAAGTGATGCTCAGGATTCATCAAGTTGCCAGTTTTGACGTTATTCCAGATAACTGCCCTAATAGTTTCTGCCAGGCTCCCTTCACCTCCTTATTCCTTACACTATAAATCATGGGGTTCAGCATGGGTGTCAAAACAGCATAGAAGAGAGAGATCAACTTCTCCTGAAGGACAGAGGGGCTGGAGCGGGGCTGGATGTAAGTGAAAATCGCCATACCATAGCACAGGACAACCACTGTGAGGTGAGAGGCACAGGTGTGGAAGGCTTTCTTTCTTCCCTCTGTGGACTGGATCTTTAGGATGGTGGAGATGATCTGGATGTAGGACAGGAGAACCAGGCAGAAAGGTGTCATCAGCAGAACAATGCTCGAAACCGTGATTGCAATCTCGTTGGAGGAAGTATCCACACAAGCCAGTCTGACCACAGCCAAAATTTCACATGATATGTGATCAATGTACTTGTTTGTGCACATGGGCAGCTGAAATGTGATGGCAGTATGGATGAGAGAGTTCATAGAGCCACTGACCCAGGAGGTGATGGCCAACCTAGTACAGAGCCCTCCGTGCATGATGACCGAGTATCGCAGGGGGTCACACACAGCCACATAGCGGTCATAGGCCATCACTGCCAGTAGAACAAACTCAATCCCACCCAAGCCCAGGGAGAAGAATAACTGGGCGGCACAGCTCACAAATGGCATTGCTTTATGGGCTGCAAGAAGATGTGCCAACATCTGAGGAACGATGCTTGTGGCATAAGAGACGTCAACGAAGGAGAGGTTGGTGAGAAAGAAATACATGGGAGTGTGGAGTCGGCTGTCCAGTCTGATGAGAAGAACGATGAGGAAGTTTCCCAGCACTGTCACCAAGTACATGACTAAGAGCAGGACAAAGAGGGACACCTGTGTGTCCCAGTCACTGGACAGGCCAAGGAGAATAAATTCTCTCATCCATGTCTGGTTATTTGTTCCCATTAAAAAAATGTGAGAACCATTAATCTGCAAACAGTTGGAGATAACAGAAGCTGTTGAGTCAAAGAACCATTTTAATGAGTACATACTGTATACAATTAGCTAGGCTTCACCAGATATTTCAGACAATTTATCAGTCAACGTGACTCTGCATCAGAGTCAGGGCAGCACCTTCATAAGGACATGAGATGGTCTCAGGGGAAACCCAGGTAAAGCCTGGAGATAATGCAGTACAATTCTAGGAGCTCACATCTTTACCAACTTACCTCAGATTCCAGGGCAAGAAGAGTTTTGTAAGTGATAATTGTAGGTAAAATGATAAACAATGAAAAAACTTGGTTGGAAAGTTTTAAAAAGCTATCTTACATATGTCAACTAGACCCATCATAGTGAAAAGGGTGTATTTATCACTAAAGGAAATATTGGGAAGAGTCAGGTCCTTGTGGAAAGATCTGGAATCAGAGAAGCTAAATTTCAAAATGGTTTTATTTATTACTTATTTGCAGCTATGTGATCTGAGCTAGGTGACAAGCTTTTATATATGAAACAGAGGAATATTGTACAACTCACAAGTACATTTAAGCTCAAATGTAGGTAATTTAATGGGATAGTACTTTGTGAACCTTTACTGGTAGTAGTATTATAGTAGTAGAAGTATTAGTAGTAACATGACTTCTGCCTTGAGGTCAACAAGGTAAAAAACATGATTTTCTTCATGCATCACCTCTCCAAATTCAAACGTAAATAAAATTGGAGGCAATCTTTCCCAGGGCTAAGAGCTTTAGGAATGGATGGGAGGCTTTGAAGACTTTTTGGTTTTTTGATTGCCTTTGATCCTCTTTGGCTTTGATCTCTCAGCCTTCAGTGGGATCACAAAGGGAAAGATATTGTAATGATATCTTGTTCTTTTTATTCTTCTCAATTTACTACTATTAATAATCTATCCTTTGTATATGGGCTTAAAAGAAAGCAAAGAAGACTTGATACAAAAGAGGTAGGAAACACAAATGTTTAAGGACCATTCTTCATTGTCCAAGGCAGAGAATAAAGTATGATTCATGTAGATGCATGCTAGGAAACAGGAAGAAACTCCATTGTTCCTGTTTCTCTATTCAGGAAGTGCTTTTTCCATAGAACTAATTTGTTATTATATCAATTTTGAACAATAAACAGGAATAATTAAAATTTTAAAAAGTTGAATCACTGTCTATTCACTAACTTTCCTTTTCTTGCAGTGTACAAAATAAGGGAAAATAGCAGCTAAAGGCAGCAAGAGGTACTAGGGGCAGAAACAGAGCTGCCTGCCAATCCCAGAACCCATAAAAGTGTCAGGCTAGGATCACTGAGCAGAAAAATGAACACTCTTTATGTTTCAACACTCTTACCTCTTAAACAACAAAACAGAACAAGTCATTCCAGAAATGCCTTTCTCATTCATGATTCAGACATGTATATTTTCATAAATTTCTTTAATTTCCTTCTCAAAACCTAATCTGTTCAACAGTTACTTCTTTCCTGCTGTATCATGACACTTGTACTACCACCCTTCACTTTTCTTTAATCATGATTAGTCTGAGAAAACATTTACTTGCCTCAAAACTAGTGTTGATCAATGAGCACAGTTAAGAATTAGTTCTATTGAGCTTTCCCTCCTCCCTCCTCCCAAATTTGTTCGCATTTTCTTCTCAGTATTTGTTACAACTTTGGCTACTTTACCTTTTTGTCAGGGACCTAATACTCTTTTAATATACAATAAAATCTAGGAACGGAGTTCACCAAGATAGCAGAACAGGAGGCTCCTGACTTTCTTTCCTTTCATGGATACACCAAATAAACACCTATATACAGACCAAATCCCTCTAAGAGAAATCCGAAACATAGTGGAGTGACTCCTACACATAGGATGATTGAGAAAATGACCACATTGAAACAGGTTAAAGATGCTGAGACACAGTAGAGGCACAATCCTCACTACTAGCACAATTCCTTGTAACCCATCACTCCCAGCTTCTCTCTGAGAATAAAGTAATTGGACTGCATATCCAGCACCCCAAATTTTATGGCTATCACCTGAGGGACTGATTCCCTAGCTCTCTGATCCAACAGGGCTCAGCACTCAAGAGTCCCCCACGTCCACTTATCTTACACATACAGAAAAATAAACCCAAAATTAAAGACTAAACTCTAAGACTTGAAAACTCCTAGAAGAAATCATGGGGAAATTATCCTTGACATTGGTGTAGGCCTGATTTTTTTTTTTTTTTTTTTTTTTTTTTTTATAAATTGACACCAAAAGCTCAAGCAACAAAAGCAAGAATAAACAAGCGGGACTGCATCAACTAAAAGCTTTTTCACAGCAAAGGAAACAATCAACAAAATGAAAGGGCAATATAAGGATTGGGAGAAAATATTTGCAAACTAGATATCTGATAAATGGTTAATTAATATCCATACTATATAAAGAATGCATACAACTCAATAGCAAAAATAACAAATGACCAGATTTTAAAAATTGGCAAAGCCCTGAAGACACATTTTTTTCAAGAAGACATACAGATGAGTAACAGGTATAGGAAAAGGTATCTCAGCAACACCAATCAGAGAAAGATAAATGAAAACCATAATGAGGGCAGCCCTGGTGGCTCAGCGGTTTAGCGCCGCCTTAAGTCCAGGGCCTGATCCTGGAGACTCGGGATCGAGTCCCACGTCAGGCTCCCTGCATGGAGCCTGCTTCTCCCTCTGCTTGTGTCTCTGCCTCTCTCTCTCTCTCTCTCTCTCTCTCTCTCTCTCTGTGTGTGTGTGTGTCTCATGAATAAATAAATAAATCTTAAAAAAAAAGAAAACCATAATGAGATACCACCTTACATGTTCAGATGACTATTATAAAAAACAAAACAAAACAAAACACATGTTGCCAGAACATGGAGAAAAGGTAACCCTTATACATGCTTGTGGGAATGTAAATTGTTGCAGCCAATATGGAAAATAATATGGCATTTCCTAAAAAAAATTTTTGAAAATAGAACTACCATGTGATCGAGCAATCCCACTTCTGGTACATACCCAAAGAAAATGAACTCAATACCTTGAAGAGATATCTGCACTCCCATGTTCATTGCAGCATTATTCATCACAGCCAAGATCTGGAAACAAATTAAGTATCTGTTGAGTGGATAAAGAAAATATGATACATGTACATACATGGAATATTTTTCAGCCTTAAATAAAAGGTCCTGCCATTTGCAACAACAAGAATGAACATAGAGGACATTACACTAAGTAAAATGGGCCAAATACAGAAAGAAAAAACCCACATGATCCGACTTATATGTGGAATCTAAAATGTTAAATACGTAGAAAAAGAGAGTAGAAAGGTAGTTACCAGAGGAAGAGGAAATGGAAGATGTTGGTAACAGGGTACAAAGTTGCAATTATTTAGAATGAATAAATCTTAAGATCTAATGTACATCATGATGACCATAAGTACCAATACTTTTTTTCAATTTAAATTCTATTAGCCAACATGTAGTATATCATTAGTTTCAGATGTAGTTTTCAATAATTCATCAGTTGCACATAACAGTGCTCATTCCATTGGAAATTTGCTAAGAGAATTGATTTTAGGTGCTCATCACACATACAAAAAAGTCAACTATGTGAGAAAATATGTTAATTGCCCTTACAATAGTAATCATTTCACCGTGTATGTGTATATAAAATTTTCATGTTGTATACCTTAAATATGATTTTTACTTTAATAAAACAGATAATAAATCCCACTTTCCATTCTTTGGGTCATATTATGCTCATACTCAACAAATCTCAAGCCACACCTTTCTATATATATTTTGAGATTTATTTATCTACCCCAAAATTAATAATCCATGCTGTCTACTCAGAACATCATATTAAACAATAATATACCCCCGTGATTTCTCCTTGGACAAGAGGACCATGAAGGAAGGAATTCCTCATGCTTTTATTTTATGAATTATGGTGGATATAGGGTAGTTACTTGGGCCATAACTAAAAAAAAAAAAAACACACAATATGTGATATAATATGATAGATGTCATTGAAATAGTCCATGAAAAGTTATTTCCTTAAAGCACTGTCATTAATGCCTGAAATCCATTAGTGTTATGTTGATCACTGTCCTTTTAGAGACATGATTTAAAATGAAATATATTTTACAAAATGAAATTATATTAAATGGAAGTTTTGTAGGCAGTACCTAATCTTGTAAACTAGTATACCAGTTTACACTGACCCATGAAAATAAGTCATGTAAGAGTAGAAAATTCTAAGTTTCATGAATGACACTGAAGTTGCAGGAAAAGTTAGGTCTGAACTATGAAGACAAATTTTTTTTCATTTAAAATATTATCATTGGTGGGGGCATCTGAGTGGCTCAGTCAGTTAAGCATCCAACTCTTGATTTGGGCTCAGGTCATGATCTCAGGGTGATGGGATCCAGCCTGATATGGAACTGTGTGCTAAGCAGAGCATCTGCTTGAGTTTCTCTCCCTCTGCCCCTCCCTTCACTCTCTTTCTCTCTTCCTTCCTCCCTCCCTCCCTCTCTCTCTCTCCTCAAAATAAATAAATAAATATTTAAAAATAAATTAATAAATAAAATATTATCATCATTGGACTTCAGCTAAAAGTAGTTCTATTTATCTTCTCATAGTATCCAGTAATTATTAGTTACTACAGATATCAGGATAGAAATGTTCTTATCTCTATGACAAAGAAATAAAAACAAAAGGCACAGATGAATGCATAAAGAAGATGTGGTCTATGTATACAATGGAATATTCCTCAGCCATTAGAAACTACAAGTACTCACCATTTGCTTCGACATGGATGGAACTGGAGGGTATTATGCTGAGTGAAATAAGTCAATTGAAGAAGGACAAACATTATATGGTCTCATTCATTTGGGGAATATAAAAAATAGTGAAAGGGAATAAAGGGGAAATGAGAGAAAATGAGTGAAAATATCAGTGAGGGTGACAAAACATGGGAGATACCTAACTCTGGGAAATGAACAAGGGGTAGTGGAAAGGGAGGTGGGTGGGGGGTTGGGGTGATTGGGTGACAGGCACTGAGGGGGGCACTTGGGATGAGCACTGGGTGTTATGCTATATGTTGGCAAATTGAACTCCAATAAAAAAAATATATATATATATATATATATATATATATATATATATATATAAACAAAAAACAAAAGGTACTGAGATTTCTCAAAAGAACCTTTTTTTACATGACACAATACACCTAACTTAAAAGTTAAATTTTAGTCAATCATTATGATCTTATTTTAAGTAAAACAAATTCATTCATTGATCTTATGGAGACTGTTACATTTTCTGTATTATAAAAGTTGAAATGGTAAACAGGTTAAACATTATTTTTCAACCTATTCTATCTCCATAAATTGAACCACAATTATTTTTCCTATTTTTAAATCTCCTACAACCTGATAACACCATCAACTGAAAGTATATGTCACCTGAAGAAGTTGAAGAGGGAAAAATTCAGACAATGGTGCTTGCTTATGTTAAAACCCGGACTGGCCTTTATGTCCATGGGGCAGATAAAATTTAGCCTTAGCTGATGCCTCCCTCCATCTGAGTCTGCCTTTTAACCCTTCATCTATGAACAAATACTTTCATGCTATCTCTAACTCCCTATCCCAAGGTCAGCACTCCAGTAAAGTGGTCCATACTCTAAAATTGCCCTTTCCTCTCCCATCTTAAGAAGGATATCAGCAAAGTCAAGATTTTAAGTCAAGTTAAATATCTTTCTAATGTTAAGTTCTCAGGCAGTGATTTTTAATAGTATTTGTTGTAAGCATCTGGCATGTTGGAGTCTTAAAAATGACGCATTACCCAACTATCATAATTTACTTAAATTCTGACCCATGGACCTCCCAGATGGGATCCCCTTTCATTCCGACTCCCTATAGCTCTGCAGTATGTCTGAGAGAAAGGATATTGCCCCAAGTAGCAATTCTCAACATAAATTAACCTTTTAGCCTTTACCACATCCTCCCCATATTCCTGCTCTAACAATATTGATACAACCTTGAGGAATTATGAGGAATTTCTCATCAGGAACAAGATGAATCACCTGACCCATACCATACACAAATAAACCAAGTATGACAGAACTTTTCATAAGTTGGTACACACAGACAGAATCATCACTTGTAATTCTCTAGAGATGTCTTCAGATGCTGCTATCTGCATTTATTAATCAATTTTTAGTTACATTTAGTTTCCATTACTTCTTTATGGACAAATAGTCCAAAATACTCAATTTTCCTTTAGAAGTATATCCAGGACTTGACACATGGGTATATTTATCTATTCAACACTCAATGCCACATTTAACATCATACACCAGTGAATGTGTTATCCATTTAAATATATTTAAATTAAATTCATCAAATAATACTTTCTATTGACTATTGCTTTGTAAATTATTTTCTCCTTTTCCCCCACATCAAAAAGAGAGAAGTATTGATTTGAAAAGACTCAGAAGACTATAGAAGGATTCTTCAATATCTAAAATTCCAGGATTATGTTTCAAAATAATAACCCTATCCACTATTTATGCCAATTCAAGGAGTTCATTGATGGACAAAACCTTGAATCAGCCTCAAAAATCCAGCTTGAAACCCAGTTAAGGCTTACGGGTGATCCCCTTATTCATATTTTCCCCCATTCGTTATAGAGTTGATGCTTTATGGCTAAGAGAAAAATGCCAAAAGCTTTTTTCTCCCCTGAAAGTTTGTACATCATCTTTTGTAATACACCATTGAGTCATAATCACATTTGGGCTTCTCATTGGAGTCCTCTACAGTCTTAGCAAAGACAGATTGCAAGTCTCAAATTCAGAAGCAGAGCATATGAACGTAAATCCCACAACCTACAGATAGGCTTTCTTTCATGCTGGTAAAAATAAACTAGACCAACTTTTACACAATTGAGTCATCAATAGAAATGATGCTTTTATTTAAAGAAAAAGTCCTCTAAACTATGGCTTTATTTTTTGCATACACTGAATTTCAGGCAGGCATATTTGCATCATACTAATATTTGGAAACAGAATATCCCAGAGCCACTTGGGAAGGTGATATTTCAAAGATAATTTTTAATCCTGAGAGGGCAATTAATTTTTCTTCTTGGATTCTTGTTATCTATGTCACATCTGGATTTTGTTACATGACCCTTCACATATACTGAATCCAGTTATTGAGGGCCCAGTTTCTCCAACATGTGCAATCCTGAAATTTACCATTTGTTAGATACTTTATCATAATTTCATTTTGTAAATGCGCAGCTTCTTTATACGTCTTGTCCTTTGTAGGGAAGACTAGCACGGTATAATTCCCTCAATCAACAATGTCTCCACATTACAATTCTTCCAGCCCATTCTAGAGAACCAACACTGAAATCAGAGTCAGGAGACTTTATTTCTTGTCCCAGCTCATATTCTTAAGTGTATATGAATTTGGGTAATCTACTTAATCACTTTACATTTCAAATATCTACCATTGAAAGGAAAATCCAAGTACTTTGTGTATATGTATCTATACTCCTAGAGAAATAAGTGAGAAAAGATATTGTAAAGCAATTGAAAATTTATCTTGTCTGGAAATATCCTCCTACTACATGTTCAAGAATACTAATCAAGAAAACCTAACTAATCATTTCATAGATCTGAGCTTGTTTCCTAAGTGTTTTCCTCCCTAAAGATGCAGAATTCATTCATAGGAACTCCACTTTTTAATAAATCAGGTGCTTCCTCCCATTCCCTGCCATTGAACTTTTTCTCTTTCTATCCGTACATAAGTTTTGAAATTAAGAATGCTTAGAACAGAAATATACCTGAGCTCTAACTTCAGAAAGACAGAATCGCTTTGTGACATTTGCCATATTATTTAGGGTGAGAAGACTGCAACATCTGTAGGTCACATTCCTGATCCAAACTCCATAACAAGTCAGTTAACAAGTCTGATCAGTTCTATTTCTGCCCCTCTAGACACTGCTGTGTACACCCACCCTCTGTTGGTGCACCCATTTGAGCTCTCAAACACTGACCAGTGCCCGACAGACATGTATACTTCAGCCTTAGTTTATGTCGGTTTCTTTTAAAAAAAAAATTTTTATTGGCGTTCAACTTGCCAACATATAGCTTAACACCCAATGCTCATCCTGCCAAGTGCCCCCCTCAGTGCCCATCACCCAGTCACCCCATCCCCCTGCCCACTTCCCCTTCCACTACCCCTTGTTCATTTCCCAGAGTTAGGTGTCTAAAGAATGCTTCCCTCCAACAAAGTCATGGACCAGAGAGATGAAGAGTCTTAGACCCCTCAGATTCTTGGTTGAGAACTATCTGGGGCTCATTTAGATGTGAGGGAAATAGCTACTAGAAAGTTTATAAGTGCCCCAGAATTGGCTCCTATGCAAACCTAAAGAGGTGCAGCAGTGTCTGAAGCAGCAATGGGAGGCTGACAGACTTCCTCAGGAGCTTTATGCATTATAGTATCCATCACTGTCACCACTCCCAGGCCTCAAGGGCAGGGTCTCCATGCTGCCCTGCTTCTCCCTCTGAAGTCTGTTCTTCTCCACTCTCTTCAAAATTACAACAGTCCCCTGAAGCCTACGGTCATTCAAAAAAACCAGGGATACTAGTTTTCTGAGGTTTTAGAATATTCTCCATGCTGCCCTGCTTCTCCCTCTGAAGTCTGTTCTTCTCCACTCTCTTCAAAATTACAACAGTCCCCTGAAGCCTACGGTCATTCAAAAAAACCAGGGATACTAGTTTTCTGAGGTTTTAGAATATTCTCTAGAATATTTAGAGTATTAGAATATATATTTAGAATATTCTCTATATTAGAATATATATTCTAAATATATTTTAGAATATTCTGAATTTTAGAATATTTGGGATTCTCCCAAATCCCCATTTAGCACTCGTGCCCCTACTCTACTGAGCAACGACTAGGTCTGCAACCAAGCCTGGTGGGAAAAATAGCAACAGCAGAAAACAGTTGTCCCCTCAAGCTCCAGGATACTCTCATCTCTCTTGAACACAGGAGCATTGCACCTCATTCTCCTCACATATGTGCAAAGACCCATTAGACCTGCTGCAAATTTTACAAAGATGGATGCACACCTGAGTATATCTTTCATGGTGCTATTCAAGTTTTAAGAATACTAACATTGCATAATAGATTTAAGACTTCAAATAAGATCCCAAAAGGGGGATGTAGAAAATCTTAAGCTTTACACAGGTGCAAAAAGGAAAGGGGAAAAAAAAAGTTCATTGGAATTCTCAACCCAGAAGGACAGTGTGTTAACTTTCTATTTGGGTTAACAGAAGGACAGTGTGTTAACCTCTCCAAATCTTAAATTTTTCTGAATAAATTAAATGCAAAATTCACAGAATGCAGTTACATTACATTTCTGAGATATTCTCCAGGCATCACGAACCTTCTAAGTAAATCGTTTGTCCATTCATCTCTCAATCATACACCCATCATTTATATATCCACTCATTTACACAGTCTATAACCATCTCCATATTCTCTCAGCCATCTGCTTATCTGCTCAGCCAACCACGTATGTATCCCCTTATCATCCACATGTCACCTCATCTTTTCCCTAATGTCCAGTAACTGTATTCTACATCTTCTATTCTCAACAATGTGAATATCATCCTGTTTGTCCCACTTTCATTTTGCTATGTTATTATAATGTCTGAAACTACAGCGCCCACTGACTTTGACAACATTTCTGTGACATTTGGAGCAATAGAAAGGGAAAGTAGAGATGCTTCTCATTCCTCACCTGAATTTTTGAACTCCCCTAAGATTGACAGATTTGGTTGGGTACATTCTCTGAGGAAAGTTAGAAAAATTCCATGGCTGTTGAGTGTAGTCACAATAGCCAGATGTTCATATCACTGCTGTTTTTCTCCACTCATCTGCAGATAACAAAGAGAAACTCCCAAATTCCACACTTTGGTAAGGACCCCACAGCAATCCCAGTCACTTCTGCACCAGACCTGGGAGGCCTTTCTTTTCGTTCAACTTCCATCACTTACCAAGTTATTGATATAACTCTTAAGAAAACATTGTCACATGGATCTTTTCTCTCCATTACTAAAACTGCTGACTGATATTATCTTAGCATTTGTATCAAAGTGCCAAGTAATTCAGTTCATTTCAATGCATAATAACCTTCATTCTACTTAAACTTATTGAATCAGATATGTTCCGGAGGGTCCAGAAAACGGTAATTTAATAAGCCTTTCAGGTATTTCTGATACAACACATTTGAGAATTCCTGGAACAATTCATTCTGTAAACCACTGTCACATTAATTTTTCATTACAACACTTTATTCTACCATTACTTATTTCACAAATCTTTGATCTTAATGACTTTAATGCTGTATCTCAACTAACTGTGAGAAAAGAAATTCAAAGTCAACCACAATCTCAGTTTTCCCTGTTTGTCTCCTCTGTAAGCCCCCACCCATCCTACAATTCCTGCTGTTCCCCAAATAGAAAATGCTCTCTTTGGACCAAGAATGTCATCTCATCAGTGTCAGCCTATGAATAGGAATATCTTCTTCAAGAAGCACTTGACGAACGCACTAATATATACTATCAACATGTAAAAAAAAACCAAGAACATAAATGTTTGCTCCAAGCACTGCATATAATTTGGATATGCTGCTTCCAGGTAAGTGATTTGTTGGCTTAAAATTCCTTGGCCCAAAGAGCTTTATTTGCCATCACTATAGTAGTACTTAGCTGAAAATTAGCATCTACTTCCCTATTTTACTTTAAATGGGACTTTAAAATGGACTTTAAAGAGTAATTTAGCTTCTAGATTCCAGTTAGGTTATAGAAAGATTAAATGAACATCACCTCCATCTTAAACAAGAAAAGAGCAGCTAATCTACAAAACCATAATGATTTTAAAAGTCATTAGAAAACTAAGGTATTTCATTTTATTTGGGAAGTGATAGTTGCATCCAGAAAGACGTGGGACATGGACTTTGCCTTACCTGGGCCAGATTATGGGAGGAATGCAGGGCACCATGCAAACCTGTAAGAATTGATTTATCAGATTGGTAAAGGCTGAATGTGGGAGTACTATGAGTATACAATGGCTAGGAACCAGGGGAAAATAAAGAGGCATTCACACATATTCTCAAGATTTTCTCCCCATACTTATACCACTCTTCACAAGAATGTTTGAGGGAGATAGAAAGCCTGAGAAAGTCTCCTTCATAACGTGGGTCTTGGTAAAGGCAGCCACATCTGCCACAGTAAGATAAGGAACTCTCTAACTACCAAATAATCTCCATTATGGAACAAAAGCCCGAGGCCACTGGGGAAGGGCACCAAACCCTGTTATCCTCAGAGACAGATAAAGGTTTATTCCTGAGGGAAGGGAGAACAGGAAAAACAAACAAATAACTCTAGGTCTGGGGTTTCCAATGGGCAGGAAACCAATCTGGATCAGTCCAAGAGCCATCTCCTAGCACTCTCCATATGCAGTCTAATAGAAGGAGCCTAAAACTCATGGTGGTTCAGCAACACTGGGAAAAGCTCTCTAACCACCAAATATCCCACAGTAAGTGTAAGTCATCATAGAGAAAATGGAATTTTTGGTGCACTGAAGATAATCATAGCAACATAAAACTCAAACTCATTGAGATCCTAGCTGCACTGAGTCCATACCCTCCCACACACTACCTCATGGGGCAAACAGAAGAGATGTGTCCACTGCAAAGCATAATACTATTTATCTCATAGTCTGTTATCCTACACACACATGTCTGAGTTTAACCAAAATTAAAGATCAGAGTAAAATCAAGAAAAAAATATGCTGTTACTAAAGCAAGCAATTAACAGAACCAGAATTAAATATGACCTGCATATAGGAGCCATCACATAGAGCTTTAAAATAACTCTCATTAAAACATTAAAGGGTTTGTGGAAAAGATGGACAGTGTCATAAATGCATGAGAAGTTTCAGTAGATAGTTGAAGTTTTTTTCCTATATGGAAAAAAAAACTATATGGAAGAATCACATGGAAATACTAGACTGAAGAACACAATAACAAAGATGAAGATTGCTTATGGGTAAATTCAACAGAACTGAGAAAAAAATCAGTGAGGATAAAATTGATAGAAATTAGCAAAACTGAAGTGCAAAGAGAAAACTTATGATGATACAAAGAGAAGAGAGCATGGGATAATATCAAACAAGAGCTAACTAACACACACAAAATTAAAATATCTCATCAAAGCACTGCTAGAACTGATAAGCAAATTCAGTAAAGTCACAGGATAGAAATCAATCTACAGAAATCTGTTGCATTTCTACATACCAATAATGAAGTAGCAGAAAAAGGAATTAAGAAAACAATCCCATTTACAATTACACCAAAAATAATAAGATACCTAAGAATTAACTAAAGTGAAAGACCTGTACTCTGAAAACCATAGGATACTGATGAAAGAAACTGAAAGTGACACACAAAGAAGTAGAAAGGCATTCCACGTTCATGGATTGGAAGAACAAATATCATTAAAATGTTTATACTGCCCAAAGTAATCTACACATTTAATGCAATCCCTAAAAATAATATCAACAGTATTTTTCACAGAGCTAGAGCAAACAATCCTAAAAGTTGTATGGCATCACAAAAGACCCCAAATAACAATTTAAAAAAACAAAGTAAAGCTGGAGGCATCACAATTCCAGACTTCAAGTTATATGCCAAACCTGCAGTCATCAAGACAGTATGGTACTGGCACAAAAACAGACACATAGATGAATGGAACAGAATAGAAAACCCAGAAATGGACCCACAACTGTATGGTCAATAATCTTTGACAAAGAAGGAAAGAATATACAATGGAAAAAAGATAGTCTCTTTGACAAATGGTGGTGGGAAAACTGGACAGCCACGGGTAGAAGAATGAACCTGGACCACTTTCTTACACCATACACAAAAAGAAACTCAAAATGGATGAAAGATCTAAATATGAGACAGAAACCATCAAAACCCTAGGGAAGAACACAGGCAGTAACCTCTTTGACATCAGCCCTAGTAACTTCTTACTAGATTCATCTCTGGAGGCATGAAAAACAAAAACAAAAATAAAATATTGGGACTTCATCAAGATAAAAATCTTCTGCACAGAGAAGGAAATAAAAAAACTGAAAGACAATCAACAGAATGGGAATCACATATCTAATAAAGGGTTAGTATCCAAAATCTATAAAGAATTTATCAAACTGAACACCCAAGAAATAATTAATGAATAATCCAGTTAAGTAACAGGCAGAAGACATGAACAGACATTTTCCCAAAGAAGACATAGCAGATGGCTAGCAGACGCATTATAAGACACTCAACATCACTCAGCATCAGGTAAATACAAATCAAAACCACAATGAGATACCGCCTCACACCAGTGAGAATGGGGAAAATTAACAAGACAGGAAACAATAAATGTTGGTGAGGATGAGGAGAAAGGGGAATCTTCCTGCACTGTTGGTAGGAATGCAAGCTGGTACAGCCAATCTGGAAAACATTATGGAGGTCCTGAAGAAGTTAAAAATAGAGCTACCCTATGACCCAGCAATTACACTACTAGATATTGTACCCCAAGATACAAATGTAGTGATCTGCAAGGGCAGCTGCACCCCAATGTTCAAAGCAGCAATGTCCACAATAGCCAAACTATGGAAAGAGCCCAGATGTGCATCGAGATGAATGGATAAAGATGTGTAGTATATATACAATGGAATGTTACTCAGCCATCAGAAAGGATGAATACTTACCATTTGCATTGATGTGGATGGGACTGAAGGTTATTATGCTGAGTGAAATAAGTCAGTCAGAGAGAGACAACATATGGTTTCACTCATATGTGAAATATAGGAAACAACACAGAAGATCATGGGGAAGGGAAGGGAAACTGAATGGGAAGTCATCAGAGAGGGAGAAAAAGCATGAGAGACTCTTAACTATATAGGAAAGAAACAGGGTTGCTGGAGCAGAGGTGGGGGAATGGGGTAACTGAGTGATGGACATTAAGAAGGGCATGTAACAGTGAGCACTAGGTGCTATATGCAACTGATAAATTATTGAACACTACATCTGAGACTAATGATATACTATATGTTGGCTAATGGAATTTAAATTTTAAAAATAGTAAGAAAATAAACAACAAAGTGAAAATTGGGCAAAAGATGTGAACAGACATCCCACCAAAAGCACACAGATGGCCAAAAAAGCAAAAGAAAGGATATTCAACATAATTAATCCTCAAAGAAATGCAAATTAAAGCCACAGTGAAATGTTACTACCCACCTTTCAAAATTACTAATCTAAAAAAATGATAGTAACTGACACTAGTCAGCACTGGCAAACATATGGAAAAACTGAACCTCTCACTATTGCTTGTGTAAATGCAAATGGTGCTACCATATTTTAAAAGTTTGGTGATTTCTTATGAGAAAACTTGCTCTTATCATAACAGCCACAGAACTCCCACGTAGGATTTCTTTTCACCCAATTGAAATCATTTATGTTCACCCAAAAATCTGTACTTGAATGTTTACAATACTTTTTGTTCATAATTCCCCCAACTTAGAAACAGTCGAGATGCACTTTAAAAAGTAAACCAACATATGTGGTACACCCATACAATTAAACTATTACTCCACAAATAAAAAGAATGGACTACTGTAACAAAAAAACATGAATGCATCTCAAATGCTTTATGCTAAGGAAAAGAAGTCAGACTCAAAGGCTGTGTCCTACTGATTTCATTTACATGAAATATATTTTGCGGGATCTCTGCGTGGCGCAGCAGTTTGGCGCCTGCCTTTGGCCCAGGGTGCGATCCTGGAGACCCGGGATCGAATCCCACGTCAGGCTCCCGGTGCATGGAGCCTGCTTCTCCCTCTGCCTATGTCTCTGCCTCTCTCTCTCTCTCTCTGTATGACTATCATAAATAAATAAATTTACATGAAATATATTTTGCAATAGAGAAATCTGATTGGTGGTTGACCATCAATGGTGTTCAGAAAATAGTTTGACGAAAAAGGGGCACAAGAATATGTTTGGTTGATGAAAATTTCTGTCTTGATTGTGGTGGCGTATATGATTGCATACATTTTTAAAACTCATAGAACTCTGCACACACAAAAAAGAATGAATTTACTATATGTAAATTATGCTTCAATAAAAACTAAAATAAGGAATTAGCTTTTATTATTTATTAATCTTAGCATAGCACTTAGGCACAAAAAAAATCAAATAGTAAGGAATTTGGACTGTTGGTTCAACATCAGTTTATATAAGGATGTGAAGCTTTCAATGATCACATTTCAATACTTGGTATCTATTTAAAACTTAAAAAGCCAAAGCAATCTTAAACACATTTGTAATAATTATGAGAAAGTCTAAATTCCTGGAAATAAATTGGATTATGAGCTGCTTGAAGGCAAAGATCATTCATTAGTTATAAGTAGCAGGGTACTAATTCAATGTATACAGGATATTTGTGAAATGATATTAAAATAATAATTTCATTGTACTATTCAAAATGGGTTAAATGCTGAAACAAACAGTTCCCAAAGAAGCATGGCTTAACACAATAAAATTTATTTCTTATTTATACAAATTCCCATGTGGGTGACACTGGTGGGGATGGCTCTTCTGGGTATCTCTCCTCCAGGCAGTGATTCAGAATCCAGGCTTCCTCTGCCCTCTGAGCTCCCAGAGTCCCATGCTGGATCCATATATGGGGGGCTTCAGAGCAAAACAATGAATAATGGAGGCCAGTGGCTGGGAGATTTCAGCAGGCCAGGCCCAGAAGTGGCATATTTTCTTTCTTGGCCTCGACATTTCAGAAGTTAGAACTTGGTTCCCTAGTTCACCTCACTGAGAAGTTAGCGGAAATGTTTTTATGAGCAACTAGGCCAGTTTCTGCCACATGCATTGGACTCCGACTTGATTAGGCTACATTTGAGATCATGTGTTTATTTCAGAACTCTATAATTTAAAAGGGATATTTAGAATGCTTAAGCCCTATAAAAGAAAACGCTTGATAGTAAGAAGTCTGAGATCATGCTAATGAGTATGCACTGAGGAGCGGGTAGCTTGATCATTCCCTCCCCTCAGTGTCTCTCAGAAAGGACCCAGTAGCAGCACGTGGTCTTCAGCCTCAACAGAACAGACCAAAGAACCTGACCCAGATTTGAGATCTA
Source organism: Canis lupus dingo (assembly GCF_003254725.2). Classification (NCBI taxonomy): domain Eukaryota; kingdom Metazoa; phylum Chordata; class Mammalia; order Carnivora; family Canidae; genus Canis; species Canis lupus. Next base: position 5,876,764 of record NC_064258.1, read on the forward strand.
GCCTACTTTTAAAGCTGGTTTGCTCTTGATCCAGGAAATAAGTAGTATAAAGAATATTTTTAGGGGCACCTGGGTGGCTCAGTCAGTTAAGTGTCTGCCTTCGGCTCAGGTCACCATCCCAGAGTCCTAGGATTGAGCCAGACGTCAGGATCCCTGCTCAGAGATCCTTGCTCAGAGAGGGGACTGGCTTCTCTCTCTCCAACCCCCTACCCCATGCTTTCTCTTGCTCTCTCTCACTCTCTCAAGTAAAATATTTTTTTTTAAGATTTTTTTTTTTGAGAAAGCATGAGCAAGAGCGGTAGGGGGGCAGAGGGAAAGAGAGAGCATGAGCAAGAGCGGAGGGTGGGAGCAGCGAGAAGGAAGAGGAGGGGGTATGCAGAGGGAAACACAGAGAGAGAATCCTAAGCAGGCCTCCATACCCAGGACAGAGCATTCAATCTCATGACCCTGAGATTATGACCTGAGCCAAAATCAAGAGTCAGATGCTTAACTTACTGAGCCATCCAGGCCCCCCCAAAGAATATTTTTAGAAGCAGGTGGAGAATGGGTTATACTTCATATGGAAACTCTTTGTAAGACAGTTATCCTTGTAACCCATACAGTGGAACATCAAGTCAATATCCACAACATTGTACCATATAAGGAAATAACCTCTCTAATCAATAAACTATGTCATCAAGGCCTAATGTCTAGGTATCCAGCCTTGAAGCTTCTATCATGATAAACCAGTGCAATCTACTCTTTATCTGCACCTGTTGTTCTTCAAGATTCAGTGTTTCCATATTTGTCCATTTGGGGTTTACCCATTACAAGGCAAATCAGGTTAGGGTATCATGAATGTCAACTTCAAGAGTAACCCAAAAGAAACTCTCTAGATATTTCATCTGCAGTATAAACAATCTCCTACTTGGTACTTATCACTTATCACTGGTCTTTGAAATATCTATGGCAGATTGAAATGATGAATAGAGCCTATGGGAAGATTTGATTGGAGAATCAAAGTGCTGGTCCATGGGGTTTTGAGGTAAGAAAATGCCTCTTTATCAGGTTACCTGTTCTTTTGAGAAAAACTCTTACTTGCTATTGGGCCCTAATAGACCATGGGAATGCCTGGCCATGGGAAACCAGGTCACCATGAACCTGGAGTTGTCCATCAAAACCTGCTTTGAGGAACAAATCATAAAGTAGTATGTGTGAGACTAGGCCTGAGCACATCCTGAAGACTCAAACTGTCACAAACAATTGGTTAATACGTCCACCATGTCTGTTCTTGTCATCCTGCCATTGAATCTTTAACTCATAATATGCCCTCCTATGTAATCCCTATGACTATTTCACTGAGAAGGTATGGTCCTGAAAGACCATGGAGAAAGTGTTCTTCCTAAAGAGGAGAATTTTATACAGTACATTTCACTATAACTTTACATGGAAGGAGAATAACTGGAAACCAGGATACACACTGATTTAAAGGCCATGCATAATCTTACCTCAATATAAAAGACAACATTTAGAGGATTGGGACACAAAGCTTTAAGGAAGAAATAGGAGTAAATTCATGCATGTTCCATAGGATTTCTGGTGAAAAAGGAGGTTCTCAGTTTCCATGTGGACAAGAATACTGGCATACTTCTGAAGCCAATCAGCCTCATTTCCCAAGCATACCAGTGTTCATGGTGACAAGGATGATGACTACCTATGGGTTCAACATATTGGATTTTATTTAACCAATATCAGCTCAATTACTAACAGTACTGACTATACACCTTACCAAGAGCAGAACCAACCTTAAGCCTCCAGTAGAATACGGTACTCAGACTGTGTTCTTTACATTCCATTTCCCATCAAAAGGAATCTGTGCTTCTTGGAAAAATAATTTCAATTATAAGGCAAGAAAGGTAAAGATGGGAGTGTCATGTTGTATCACACCAGGAAGTAAGGGAGCTAGTAAAGATTTTAGGGTCATGTGGGGAAAAAAAAACAAAACTAAGTGGCTAATCTGAATAGGCTCTTTGGTAGCCAGAGTACTGACGCCCTAAAGATGCCCATGTCCTATTCTCTAGAACCTGTGAATGTTATTTATATTCATATCCAGAACCTGCCTTGCATGTTAAAAGAAACCTACATATGCATTTATATTAAGGATCTTTAAGTGAGGAGACTGTCCTGGATAATATGTGTGATCCCAGACAAGGGTCAATATAGGAACAAGGAGAAAGGTACAGAGTCAGGAGAAAGAGATGGAAGCCAAATCAGAGTCAGAGAGAGGTCCAAAGGTGCTGTGCTGACCTTCAGAGTTAAAGAAAGGGGCATAAGCCAAGGAGTGGAAGCCCCCTTATAAAGCTGGAACAAGGGTGGCTGGGTGGCTCAATCAGTTAAGCCTCGGCCTTCAGGTTAGGTCATGATCTCAGAGTCCCAGGATTAAGCCCAGTCTGCTTCTCCCTCTTCCGGCTCATCCTCTCTCTCTCTCTCAAATAAATAAATCTTAAAAGAGAGAGAGAGACAGAGAGAGACAGAGAGAGACTGAAAGGAGAGAAAGAAGAGAAGAGAAGAGAAGAGAGAGAGAAGAGAAGAGAAGAGAAGAGAGAGAAGAGAAGAGAAGAGGGGAGGAGGAGGGGAGGGGAGGGGAGGGGAGGGGAGAAGAGAAGAGAAGAGAAGAGAAGAGAAGAGAAGAGAAGAGAAGAGAAGAGAAGAGAAGAGAGAAGAGAAGAGAAAGAAGAGAAGAGAAGAGAAGAGAAGAGAAGAGAAGAGAAGAGAAGAGAGAGAAGAGAAGAGAAGAGAAGAGAAGAGAAGAGAAGAGAAGAGAAGAGAAGAGAAGAGAAGAGAAGAGAAGAGAAGAGAAAAGAAGAAGAGAAGAGAAGGCTAGGACAAGCAAGAAGTCAAATTCTTCCCTAGCCCTTCAGAAGGGGATACAATCTGTGGACATCCAGATTTTGGCTTGGTGAAGCCCATTTCAGACTTCTGAGCCCCAGAACTGTGAGATAATAATTTTGTGTTGTTTTAAGCCACAAAACTTGTGATTTCTTACAACACTAAGAGGAAATTAAAAGAGACTCCTACTCAGTAATATGAGACAATTTGGACATCAATAAGGACCATAGTGCAACAAATAAGAATAAAACAAATAAGTTTACACTGATGAGTCCATTATGATTTTTTTAAACATCTCTTTTGTTGTCCAAAAAAAAAAAGTGGTAAAAAGAAAAAATAAAACATTTATATTGACTTTCCGCTACCAACTATACCTCAGGGTGAGGAAGAAGTTTCCATTTACAAATGTATTTCAAATAATAAAGAGAAATTGACAGTATAATATCCCTACCTTGAAACTCCCAATAATTTAATGGATCTAGGTCAGTAGTTTTCTACCAGAGGTGATTTTGCCATCCCTGGAGACATTTGGTAATATCTGGAGACTTCAGATTGTTAAAGTGGAAGGAGGTAAGGAGAGAGCACAACTGCCAGTTAGTGGGTAGAGGTCAGGAATGTTGAAAAACATCCTATAATGTGCAGAAGAGCCCCCTCAAGAAACTATCTAGCCCCAGATTTCAATAGACATTGGCTGCTATTGAGAAACTCTTAGCTAGGCAATAACTGCAATAAACTCTAGACAAGAGAAACTGAACACTGTGGCATGATAGAAGTACATGCCACAATCTGAAAAATCTTACCAGAAAAGAAAATACATTATTTTATTTATTTTTAGAAAATACATTTAAATCTGATCAAGCTTTCATATCTAAAAGAAGATACAGGGTCAATAGAATATGCAAAACTACACTCCGGGGATGTCATCAAAAAATTCAAGCTGCGTGGGAATCCAGCTGGGAACCCTGTTTTATTTAACAGATAATTCCAAGGGGAAAAAAGGAAATTGAAGGCGAACCTATAGATTAAGCAGGTTTTCAGAGACATAGTAGACATTGGCAATTATGGATTTTATTTGGATTCTTATTTGAACAAACTGTAATATACATTAGGTTTTTTACAAAATACCTCAATGATATTTTCATGGTTATTAAATAATGAACCATTATAATGAATTATAATGAAGATTATAATTCTCAAATATGCTTCAGTGTCCAATTTTTTTAAAAGTTGTATTTAATGGCTTTATTGTTTCCAACATCATCTTATTTTGCCCTTGAATCAACAGTACTTTCCTTTCTTACGCTGAGAATGTCATTCACAAACAGTTACTAATGAGGAATGTCTGTGGTCTCCAGATATCCACCTATATTACTTAGTGAGAATTTAAATTTCTGAGAAAAGGCAGTCCTGGGGGGGGGGGAAATCTATAAAATGAAAAAGATTAAAGTAGAAATTTAACACATAAAATATAAAATTACACTCATCTGTTTCTACGTATCTGAGGCCCACTCTCAACATTTCTGCTTCCTGAGAAGTGAAGATCAGGAAAACTTTTCAGGTAAACCCAAAGAAGCTAAGTGGCTGAGTGAGAGCAAAGGGATCACAGGATGGGAGGTGGAGAAAAGTCATACTGAAACCACATACCAGTCACAGAAATGAGGTATAGTACCATCATATATTCTCCTCCTTGAAGTGTCCTGTATATATTTGACTAATTTCCTTCTTATTTTATATCTTTCTCTTACACTGTATAGAGGATGTGTTCATTGTGGTCAATTTTTCAACTAACTCCATAATTTACAGAATATTAGACAGGATATTGATATTTTAGAAGACAAATGAGATCCACATGGGAATTTCAAACTGAGAGAAGACAAAGTATTCCCCTGAAATATCTTTTAAATCACGGGACTTGACTTTTTTCTTTCCCTATTGCCACCATCTTAATTCAGATTCCTCTAATGTCTCAATAGTGATTGTGGAGTAGCCCCTAGTTAGTCTCCTCTCTCCAATCTCTTCTTCCTCTGACATGTTTGCCAAAATGAATCTCAGGACTGTAAGTTTTATCAAGCTACTGCTGCTTTAGAAATATTTATTGGCTTGAATTTGGCATTCGGTGCCCTCCAACACCTGGCCCCTGTATACCACCTGCCTCATCTCCACTACTTCCTCATCCTCTCTGCCCTATATGCCCAGTTTGGGATGTTTTTGAATTTTTGTGCTCTCTCCCAGCTCATCACAATTCACAAGGTGTTCCTTTGCTTGGATTGCTTGTTATTTGGATCACTTGTTCTCACTTTCCTGGCCCCCAACAAGACATTTTCTGGCCCTTTCATACAGGGAGACTTCTGCAATCACACCCAAAGTCTTATCCTCTGTGAATCTTCTCACCCTGCATTTTATTTATTTTTTTTAAGATTTTATTTATTTATTCATTACAGACAGAGAAAGGCACAGACACAGGCAGAGGGAGAAGCAGGCTCCATGCAGGGAACCCAACATGGGACTCGATCCTGGGTCTCCAGGATTACACCCTGGGCCGAAGGCAGTGCTAAACCACCGAACCACCCAGGATGCCCTCACCCTGCATTTTAATTGCTTCACTGTCATCCTTGCTATGCCATTATATTGTCAGGATTGATTCATATTGACTACTGTGTCTCAATGATTCACTGTCACTGATACACAGTTGATATTCCACTGATATATCTGAATACCCAACAAGACAAATTTAGCCCAGTACCACTGACATCTACTGGGACACATGCCAACTTTGAAAAACTTAGGATTGATTACTTTTAGGTAGATGTAAAATGTCAAATGAGCTTTGGATTATATGAAGCTTCAATCCTACTTGAACACTGAGAACGTGTGATAACATGTTATCAAATGGAAGAACTGTGAATCCCCTGACTTACACAAGACACAGGAAAAAAAGTCATTGAGATTTCTTCAAGGGAGTGAGGAGATGAGCTGTTATCCATTCTTTATCCTCTTTCCCCTTCCTTGTCTATTGTACAATATTTCTCCCCCACTTTGTTTCTTACTTAGGTGTTTTCTCAGAGATGAGGTCTGGTCCCAGATAGTCTACTTCACTAGTTTACAAAGATCAGCTAGGGCCCTGTTGTGTGTGGGAGGAGGGATTGGAGAAAGTGTTCAGAGAGAGACTAGAGAGGGGACATTGCACAGTTGACCCAACTATCCTGATTCCCAAAACACGTATTAAAATTGTCTTGTTTTTCAATGGCTTTGGCTCAGGAATTGGTCCTTTCTAAGACTGACTATATCTTTTATATTTTATAAGTTAATTCCAATTTTATTTGTTTATTGCTTTTAAAGTCTCAGAAAGAGGTTAGGGATTTTTCAAAGATAGACAGTTTTAACATTTCAATTGTGCCTCTTACATATTCAGTAAAATTCTTCTCAAACTGTTTGTAGGCTGTCAAGTAGTGCCCCAAACAGGCTTTTCCTTGGCCAGTAGTATACATTCTCATCACTAGAAAACAAGACCTTCAATTGATGCTTTTGTCTTGAGGTATCTTCATCACTGAGAGAAGATGCTATGTGCACAGGTAGCAGGTCCAGCACACAGGCATCTTCACAGCCTTGATAGCATCTCTGTCCTCAGAACAGTGACTCACACAGTTACAGGATGTGGATACATATGCTGTGCAGTATTCTGCATCTAAAAGATGAAAATTCTCTTGTTCCCAATGGAAGCACTATGACTCTGCGCAAATTTGAATGAATAAGAACCAGTGGTCCAAAGTAAGATCCACAAATAGGTCCAAGATTAGAAACAATGTGACAATCAAAACAATGCCTTTTTTCTTAGTACTCTTAGGCCATATGAATGGAGATAGAGAAAGTGTAGGAAGTTCTATTACAGCAGTGCTCATCTCCACTGAACATGCTGCTGTGACTTAAAAATATGCCCACATCCCACACCCCAATCCAACCTCCAGCCTCCTACCCAGCACCACCAGTATATGTGTCGTCATCTCCTTCCTGGTTGCCAGGGCAATGCAGGTGATGCCTGCCATATCGGAGTTAACTGGGATAAAGCACAGGGAAAGTTCTTTTCTCTAACTGATGTTCAAGATTCATCAAGTTGCTAGTTTTGAAGTTATTCCAGTTAATTGCCCTAATAGTTTCTGCCAGGCTCCCTTCACCTCCTTATTCCTTACACTATAAATCATGGGGTTCAGCATTGGTGTCAAAACAGAATAGAAGAGAGAGATCAACTTCTCCTGAAGGACAGAGGGGCTGGAGCGGGGCTGGATGTAAGTGAAAATCGCCATACCATAGCACAGGACAACCACTGTGAGGTGAGAGGCACAGGTGTGGAAGGCTTTCTTTCTTCCCTCTGTGGACTGGATCTTTAGGATGGTGGAGATAATCTGGATGTAGGACAGGAGAACCAGGCAGAAAGGTGTCATCAGCAGAACAATGCTAGAAACCATGATTGCAATCTCGTTGGAGGAAGTATCCACACAAGCCAGTCTGACCACAGCTAGGAGTTCGCAGGATATGTGATCAATGTACTTGTTTGTGCACATGGGCAGCTGAAATGTGATGACAGTCTGCATGAGAGAGTTCATAGAGCCACTGACCCAGGAGGTGATGGCCAACCTAGTACAGAGCCCTCCGTGCATGATGACCGAGTATCGCAGGGGGTCACACACGGCCACATAGCGGTCATAGGCCATCACTGCCAGTAGAACAAACTCAATCCCACCCAAGCCCAAGGAGAAGAATAACTGGGCGGCACAGCTCACAAATGGGATTGCTTTATGGGCTGCAAGAAGATGTGCCAACATCTGAGGAATGATGCTTGTGGCATAAGAGACGTCAACGAGGGAGAGGTTGGTGAGAAAGAAATACATGGGAGTGTGGAGTCGGCTGTCCAGTCTGATGAGAAGAATGATGAGGAAGTTTCCCAGCACTGTCACCATGTATGTGATCAAGAACAGGACAAAGAGGGACACCTCTGTGTCCCAGTCACTGGACAGGCCAAGGAGAACAAACTCTCTCACCCAAGTCTGGTTACCTGTTCCCATTAAAAAATCTCAAGATTATTAATCTGCAGAGAGAATCAGAAACAACAAAAACCAATGAATCAAAGAATCATAAAAATAACTTCTTACAAACACATATTGTTTTACCAGATGTTTCAGACCATTTGCTGGCCAAGATGACAGAGTCTATCCCAACATGTATTATTTCTATTCTGCATCAGAGTCAGGGTAGCACCTTTATAAGTACATGAGGTGGTCTCAGGATGACCCAGTTAAAGCCTGGAGATAATGCAGTGCAATTCTAGGAGCTCGCATCTTACCAACTTACTTCAGACTGAGAGTGAAGGGAGCTTGGTAGGTGACAGTAATAGGTAAAATGACAAACAATGAAAAAACAATCTGGTTGGACTAGCCTCATCATGATAAAATGAATAACTATATTACAAGAGGCAAGCACTCACGCTTTGGGAAGAAGCAGGGCCTTGTGGAAAGTTCTAGAATCAGAGACGGTAGGTTTGAAACCTAATTTAGTTAGTAGCTTTGTTATTGTGGTTCAGTGACAAACTTTTACATATGAAACAGGACAGTATTATACAACTCACAAGTACTTTCAAGCTGTAAAGTAGGTAGCTTTAGAGAAAGTACTTTCTAGACTGTACTGGTATTCATAGTACTATAGTAGTCTGAGTATTAGTAGTAACATGACCTCTGCCTTAGAGTACATAGAATAGCAAAGGAGTTTCCCATGTATAACCTCCACAAACTCAGATATTAATGAAATTGGAGGCATTCTACGAGAGAACTGAGGGCTTCAGGATGACTGTCATGTTGAGGACCTGGGACCTTTTGTCTTTTTTAGAGCCTTGATCTCTTCAGCCTTTTGTGAGAGAGGAAGGGAAAAGGAAGTGTGATCATATCTTGTCCTTTTCTATTTTTCTTCTCAACTTGATGTTCTTAAGATTCTATCTTTTGCATATGGGCTCAGAATAAAGGAAATGACAGTGTGGATGTTTGACTTTCTATTTACATAAGAGGAAAGGAAACAAATGTTTAAGGAGCCTTCATCATTGATCAAGGCGGAGTATAATATATGTAAGAATATATGTAGATGTATGCTGGAAGGCAGCTTCTTTTGTGCTTTCCTTCATCCCAGAAAGGCTTTTAAAGTAGATCTATATGTTACAATATCAATTTTGGACATTTAATGTCCATTTAACAGAAACTGTTCAAACTTAAAATTTTTTTTTATACGATCGACTCATTTTCACTATTACACCATGCCTGTCCATCCCCCAACTTTCTTTTCCTTGGGGTGTACAAAACAAGAGAAAGATCCAACTTTCCTATACTAATGGATCGTATAGTGGATATAATGGATTCCCACTGAATCAGGGGAGATAGCCATTATTTGGTGATGATAACTGATCTAATCTTTGATTTCATACTCTCTACCTCTTTTATTATCTTTTTCAACTATCTCTTTCAATAAGGATCTTATTCCTTCTTTTATCCTCTTTGCCATCCTGGGGTTTCTTTTGTTTCTCTTGCCTCTCATTGACCACTTTGCCCTCATTAAAGAAAAAAATATACAACCTCTCAGTACAGGGAGAGGAATCTTTGCTATCTATCATTCTAATTATTTCCTCTTTCACATCCAGAGTTCTCAAATGATTGGTGTCCACTATTTGGAATTATTTTATCACAGAGTTCATCCCTTGAGCCATAAGTGAGGTTTTCACCTAATGGTTTTCACTAAATGAGGTTTTCACTAAAACGTGGAAATTATACTCTTAAAGGTCACTGGTAATTTTCTGGTAGCAAATATACAGGCTTTCATTTGATTTCCACTATTTAACTTTTAACAGTGTCCAGTATTTGCTCCTTCAAACTCTTGACTCTATCCTGTGCTTCTGTCTTGAGTTGCCTCTGATCTCTTATTGCTTGTCTGCATTCCTGGGGGGATTTCTCCAAACACTCCCGCTGCATGCTATGAGAATCTGGTCAGTTTGGTGCTCACCAACTGTACATTTCTATGGCTTTTTCCATCGAAGGGCTTGTAATTTCTAATTACAATCATTAGAAGGGTGATGCAGCTCACCCTCAAGTCTATGTTTATCTCCTGCCCTTTCCCCTAAACGCCCAGATGCTTTCCCCAACGCCAAAATGAGTGTCTGTCTCATAAATCTCTCACCAAGGCCTCCACTCACCCCCTCACACACAGGATCCCTCCTGACTCCTTCATTTATGTCAATCCAACAAAAATTCTCCCACCTTCCCAGCACATCATGCTTGACTTTTCCCTCCTCCTCCCCACTCCATGGAATAAATCCTTTATTCATTTCCTTTATTGCATATTCCTCATCCTCCCATCATGGCATTCACACTCACACTTGCTTTCATCATCCCACCTCATGGAGCTCAGGGCATCCTTTTAAATTTCCCTGATGCCACCTCCACTCACTCCATACTTCTACACACTTCCTCCAAGTTCATCAGGAGATATAAGTGTTTCCCCATCACTTCACCACACAAACACATCTATGATGTCTGCACATACACAGAATTAAGGTTTACCTGTACAGAAGAATTTCCACACAATCCTCAATCTGGCATCATTCTACTTCTAACTTTTATTATCTCTAGCATTTATTATCATACTGTGTGTTTTACAGCAAAGTATTTTATTAAAATAAGCTGTTAATACCAAAGTAACTTTCACTGATATGTTAGCTGATTACTTTTAACCCACCAAGGCTGCTATTCATTTCCAAAGACCACTGCCTTATTTCAAAAGCCTTAATATCCAAGTATACCTTTCGTCCATACTTGTATAGTCCTTTTTGGGACTCATGGTACATAAAGCAGATTTGCCTTTGGGAAGACAAGTGCAGGAGGAAATGTGTTCATCAGATGCTTTTAGCATGCCCTGCAGTTAATATCATCACCTTAATACTTTGGGACTGGCTCCACTTAAATTATCTGGGTTTCTATCCTGGCCTAGGGTGGAAAATTGACCCGGTGCCAGGTGGAGACTTCAGATCTCACCACTCCTATCAGAAAGCCAGAGCTTGGTCTTCTCAGATCGAACTGATTTGTAAGATCTGTAGCTCTCCCTGAACATGTATTTTTCACTGAGGTCAAAAAATGAAGGGGAAATGTGGGAATATGTGTTCCATTTGTCTGCATAAATAAGACAACAGAAATATTTTATTACAGGGTTAGGCAGGCAACTGATGTTCAAAACCAGTGTTGAATAATGACCACAGTTAAAAGCCATGTCTATTTAGCTCTTCCTCCTGCATAGTGTATTTTATTCTGTCTTCTGAGAATTTGTTCTAACTCTGGCTACTTTACCTTTTTTGTCAGGTCCACAATATTCCTTTAATAAGCAACAAATGCTATTTTACATGTTTTCTCAAAAAATCTAAAACCACTCTCTATATGTTTTGAGCTATCATGGTCTACTCACAAACAAATAATCCATGCTGTCTGCTCAGAACATAGTATTGAGGAATGACATATACTTTGGTTAATCTTCTTGGACATGAACACCTAGAAGGAAGGACTTTGTGTCTTTGTTTTATGAATTATGGCAAAGTAAGATAATTATCATAGCCATAACAAATAGAGCACGCTGTGTGACTTGGTGTGAAAGATGCCATAGAAATAGTCTATGAAAAATTTCCTCTTTAAATACTGATACAAATGCCTGAAATCTGTTCTTTTTATGTGAAACATTCCTTTTGAGGACATAGTTAAGTATGAAAAACACTAAATGGAAGGCTTAAAATATATAGCAAATAATCTTTTTTGTGAACTAGTATGTGAATGACTCTTATGTTGCAGAAAACATCAGGGGTGAAGTATAGACAGCAAGATCAAATTTTCCCAGTTAAAATATTACCTTTCTAGACCTTAGCTAAAACTAGTTCCCAGTGCCTCCTCCCATTATTCAGTAATTATTAGTTATACAAATATCGGGACTAGAATGTTCTCTCCATGACAAAGAAATAAAGACATAAAGCAGGTGAACAAATTTCTCACACAACACCTTTTATATGACAACACCCAATTTAAAAGTTAAATTTTAGCCAACCATTATGATCTTTTTAAAAAGTAAATCTATTCATTGATTCCATGGAAACGGTTATTTTTTTCTGTTATAAAGTTGATGCAAATTGTAACAAGTTAAATATTATTTTTCAACCTATTCCACTTCCACCTCCTTAAACTCAACCACAATTATTTTTCTTATTGTTTCAGTCTCCTACTACCTGATGACACCTTTAGCTGAAAGAACACGTCACCTAAACAAGATGAACAGTAAACAATTTAGACAGCAATGCTTGCTAATGTTTAAGCCAGGACCGGCCTTTATCTCCATGGGGTAGATAAAATTTGGCCTTAGCTTATTCCTCCCTCCCTTTATCTGATTCTCACTCCTAACCCTTCATTTACAAGCCAAATAGTTTCACACCATCTCTGCAACTCTTTATGCCGAGCTCTACCTTCCACTAAAATGATCCATGCTCTAATAAAATTGCCCATTAGAAATATGGTAAATTCTTAGGCAGTAATTTTTGATAAAATTTGTAAACATGTGGTATTTAGGAGTCATGTAAATGAGGCATCTCCAACTCATCTGTCATAATTTACTTAAATTCTGATCAGTAGACCTGCCAGATGGGAGCCCCATCCATGTTGAGCCCCCTACAGCTCTGCAGGATGCCTGAGAGGAAGGGTGTCGCCCCATGTAACTATATGGCTTTTCGACAGAGTAGAGTGCTCTTTTAGCACTTTCCACAACCTCCCCAGATTCCTTCTCTAATAGAGCTGATAAGGCCCTGAAGAACTATGAGCAACTGCTCATCAATTAAGACAAGACACCTGACCCACAGACAAAATTCAACAAGCACTGAAAGAATTTACACCAAGCTGGTACCACATAGACAGGATCATTACTTGTGGTTCTCCGGAGATGTCTTCAGTTGCTGCTGCTGCTCCTTATGTTTTTAAATCACTTTTAATTGCTTCTACTTTCCATTGCTACTCTGTAGACAAACACTCCAAAATACTTGATTAAATTTTATAAGGATGGAACTATTCAGAATTCCACAAATGGGTGAAAGGTTTCATATATCTTCTCTATTCTCAGCATTCATTGTCAAATTCACTAACTCATGTGTAAGCATTTAAAACTAACAACATTTTCCACTTCTTTTGTCTGGCTGCTTCAATAAGTTATCTTCTCCCTCCCCTCGTGTATTAGGAAGAAACAAGTATTGATTGGAACAGACTCAGGAGCTTGCACACTGTGGAAGGATTCCTCAGTGCCTCACTTTCCAGGATTATAATTCAGAACCATATTTCTTCTCACTATTCACTCCAACTTGAAGAGTGCATGGATGGACAAAATATTGGATCAGCCTCAAAAATCAAATCCGAAACACTGATGCTTATGGGCAAGCCCACTACCCATATTTTCCCCATCAATAATGCCCTACAGCTAAGGGGGAAAAAGTTCTTCCTCTTCTGAAAGTCTATACACATCTTTTGCAATCCTCCATTGAGTCTTAATCATATTGGCTTCCTATTTGGAGTCCTCTACAACTTCACTCCCACAGACCAAAGTCCTGAATATAGAAAAAAAGCACATTAAGGTGAGCCTCATAACCTACAGACATGTTTTGTCTTATGCGGGTCAAAAATTAACCAGACCATACATTTACACACTTCAATTGCCAATAGAAATAGCACTTTAATTTAGAGAAAGATTCATCGGATATACAGCTGAACACTTGAATGTTGTATACATTTAATGCATTCATCATTGGCAGAAATATTTGCAACAACCTAATGTTTGGAACAAAGAACCCAAGGATCACTTGGGAGGGTGATCTCAAACAGGTTTTATATCTTCAGAGGTAATCAAGGTAACCAATTTGCTACTCTCCATCTAAATTTGGTGCCTGGAATTTCACATAATCAAAATTATTGAGGCTCGGTTTCTCCAACATATGCTGGCCTCAAATCATCTTGATGACATGTTTTATTATGGTTTCATTCGGCAAATGCTCAGCTTCTTTGTCTTGTCCCAAGTGGGGAGACTGTGGCAGTGTAATTTCCTCAATCTACTGTGTCCCCACAGTGCAATCCCTACAGCCCAATCTAGAGGAACTAACCCCAAAAATGAGAGTCAGGAGACCTCCATTCTAGTCCCAATTCACATTCTGAGTGTTGTAGGACTTTGAACAATCCACTTACTCATCTTACATTTCCATCTTCCAACACTGAAAGAAAAATCAAAATATTTGGTATACAAACTCTTTGAGAAAATTGAGAAAAGAGACTTGATAATTATTAACAATTTATCTTTTTGGAAATTTAATAGATTTCTACTACATGTTCATGAATATAATACCTATCATCTTACAGATCTGGCTTGGCCTTAGGTCCTCCCCAAATATGATGCAGAAGTCCTCCTTACTATCTTCAGTTTCTTAATATTAATCATCCCCTTCAGTATCTCCCCCATTTCACCCCCCCTTTCTCTCTGTTAGTATATAAGTTCAGCTTTGAGAACTCTTAGAACAGTACCTGAGCCCCCTATTTCAGGAAGACAGAATCACTTTGCAACATTTGCCACGCTATTTAGGGTCAGAAGATTGCAGCATTTATGGATCACATTCCTGATCCAAAGTCCTTAACAAGTCAGATCAGTTCTTTTCATGCCCCTCTAGACACGGCTGTGTACACCCACTCTGTTGGTGCACCCATTTGCGCTCTCAAACACTGATTAGTGCCTGACAAACAGGCGTGTCTACCTCAGTCTAAGTTTATGTTGGTTTCTAAAGAATGCTTCCTTCCAACAAAGTCATGGACCAGAGAGATGAAGAGTCCCAGGCTCCTCAGGTTCTTGCCTAAGAACTCATCTGGGACTAGTTTACATTGTGAGGAAAATCGCTGCTAGAAAGTTCACAGGTGCCCCACAACTGGTTCCAACACAAACCTGGTGAGGTGCAGGAGTGTCTGAAGCAGAAACGTGAGGCTGATAGACTTCCTCAGGAGCTTTATGCATTACAGTATCCATCACTGTCACCACTCCCAGTCCTCAAGGGCAGAGTCTCCATGCTGCCCTGCTGCTCCCTCTGAAGTCTGTTCTCCACTCCCTTCAAAATCACAACAACCCCCTGAAGCCTAGGGTCATTCTAAAAAGCCAAGGATGCCAGCTTACTGAGGTTTTAGAATATTCTCCTATATCCAAAACCTGAAGTCCAAAAAGGGTTTATGCCTCCCCCTCTTTTTTTTTTACTGATCAGTAACTAGGTCTGCAATCAAACCTGGTGAAAAAACAGTAATCCCCTTCAGATCCAGGATACCCTTGTCTGTGCTGAACGCAGGATCATTGTGCCTCACTCCTCCAAGATGCAGAAAGACCCTACTAGACCTACTGAGTGTTTTACAAGGATGAATGCACATCTGAGTACCTCTCTCATAGTACTATTCAAGTTCCAAAAATAATAACACTATGTAAAAGGATTTAAGTCTCCAAAAAGGATCTATAAAAATAGAGTGTGAAGCTCTCCAGGGGAAAAAAAGGGGAAAGTGATGGAGATCCAAAATCATTAACACAGTCACTTTTCTATACCTCTTCAAATTTGTAGTATTTATGAAAAGATTGAATGTAACTTTGACAGACTGCAGTCACATGACATCTCTGATATATTCTTTAGGCAACGTGTCCTATAAGTGAATCAGCTGTCCATTCATCTCCCATTCCAATACCCAGTCACTCTCCGCATCACCATTTACACATCCACACACTTTCTCAATGTCTGTAAGCATCTCCATCCTCACTCAGCCACCTGTGTATCTGCTCAGTCACCCATGTGTGGAACCCCCGGTCATCCACATGCCACCTCATCTATTTGCCTAGTGCCCAGTAACTATCTCCCACACCTTCCATCCTCACCAATGTGAATATCATCCTGATGGTCCCACTTTCATTCTCCTATGTACTGTAATGTCTGAAACTACGGCACCCAGTGCCTTTGACAATGTTGTGATATGCCAAGCAAGAGAAAGGGAAAGTAGAGATGCTTCTCATTCCTCACATGAATTTCTGAACTCCCCTAGAATGACAGAGTTGGCTGGGTACTTTCTTGGAGGAAAATAGGAAAAATTCCATGGCTGAGAGAACTGTAGAAACAGTGTCTAGATGGTCACATCACTGTTGCTCTCCTCCTCTCATCTGCAGGCAACAAAGGGAAACTCCCAAATTCCAGACTTTGGTAAAGACCCCACACCTCTCTCAGTTGCTCCTGCTCCAGATCCTCAGGGCCTTGTCATTCACCCTCCATCACTCAGGTTATATCACTCTTAGTCGAAACATTTATCCCATGGATAGTTCCTTTCCATTGTTAATGCTGTTGTTTTAGTATTTGCAGCAAAGTGCTATTTGCTCAAATTAATTCAGTGCACTTCAAAGAATGATAGCCTTCATTCTACCCAAACTCGCTGAATCAGACTCTACACAGGAGGGTCAGCAAACTGTGACTTCATGAGCCCTTCAGGTGTTTCTGATAGAAGACATTTGAGAACTCCTGAGACAATTCATTCTGTAAACCATAGTCACATTAATCTATTATTGTAACACTTTGTTCTACCATTATTCACTTCACAAATATTTGATCTACAGTCTCCAATGACTTGAATGCCACATCTCAACTAACTGAGACAGAAGAGGTTCAAAGTCAACCACAACTGCAGTTTCCCCTGCTTCTCTTCCCTGCGAGGAAATGCTCTCTTCTGCCCAGGAAGGTCATCTCATCAGTGTCTGCCTAGGAATCAAAATCGTTTTCTCAAGAGGCATTTGTGACAAATGCAATTAGATATACTATTAATCTGTAGGCTTGGTTTGCAAGATAAACAAGAATATAATGAATTGTTTGCTCCAAACACTATGCATATTATTTGGATAAGCTGTTTTCACATAAGCAGTTTATTTGACTTAAATTCCTTGGCTTAAATATCATTATTTGCCATTTTATATTTTACTTACCTGTGAATTATCAATCTCATCTCCCGTTTATACCTTGTCTTTTAAAACACACCTTAAGGGGTGCCTGAGTGGCTCAGTCAGTTAAGTATCTGTCTTCAGCTTACCTCATAAATCAGGGGCCGAGATCCAGTCCCACATCAGGCTCCCTGCTCAACAGAAAGTCGGCTTCTCCCTCTGCCTCCCCCGTACTCGTGCTTCCTCTCTCTCAAATAAAATCTTTTTAAAACAATGAATAAAATAAATCCTTAAAAGTAAGTGAAAATGTACCTGTCTGGTGCAGGATGTTTCTAGGGGCAAAATGTGGAGGGGCACAGGGTACTCTCTGTATTTTCTCCTCAGTTGTGTTATGAATCTAACACTGCTCTAAAAACAGTTTCCTTTAAAGGAAAAAATATGGGACACCTGGGTGGTTCATCTGCCTTTGGCTCAGGGCATTCATTATCCCAGGATCTGGGACCCAGTCCCACATTGGGCTCCCTGCGAGGAGCCTGCTTCTCCCTCTGCCTATGTTTCTGCATGTCTCTCTCTTTGTGTCTCTCATGAATAAATAAATAAATCTTTAAAAAAATAAAATAAAGGAAAAATATAAAGCACTTGAACTTGTTCTAGCTTTCACTTAGGCTCTAAAATGCTAGAAAGAACATTGGTTCCCTCCTAAAATAAGAAAGGTTAAACCACAGAATAATAACTGTTCCTGAAATCATCACAAAGCTAAGATTGCAGGACAACCCAAGAGCATGAAACCTCAGGAAAGATCAGCACATCCAGGCAGAGATAGGATGAGTCTTACTCACCTGCGCCAGAGCCAGGGAGGAAAACAGGCCAGCAAATAAGCCCCTGAGAATTGCTTTAACAAAGCACTGAAGTTAGAGGGTGGGTTCCTAGAAGCATAGACTGGCTGAGAGCCACAGCAAAGAGCGGTGCCCACCAATTCTCAAGATTTTGAGACACGCTTGGGACAGGCCTCGCCAGGATGTTCAGGGAAAAGGGGGAGCCAGAGGAAGCCTCCTGCATGGTGCAGGTCTGGTGGAGGCACCACAGCTGTGTTGCAGAAGCCAAGCTCTGGGCCCAGGTCCTGCCTCCATCATGTAACAAAAGCCTGAGCCACTGGGGGAAGGGCAGCAAACTGTTTCCCTCAGAGGCTGATGAAGACTCATTACTGAGGAAAGAGAACAGGAAACAAAACATATCATTCTTTCATGATGGTCCTTGGGGCAGGAAGCCACTCTGTTCAGACTGGGAGCCCTCTCCTCAGTCTGCAGAGGTGGAAAGTCCCCCAAGATGGCCCCAACCCTGAGACCTGGGAACAAAGGACATGCCTGAGACTGAGAAAGAGCCAGGACAGAGGGATAAAGCCTCAGCCTCCAACACCAGGCCAGCAGGATTGAGAAACAAGACACAGCTGTGAACCAGGGCCAGGGGCAGCCTGCAGACAGACACTCTCCACATGCAGCCTCACAGCAGAGCCGAACACTCACGCTGGTTCAGCGGCACTGGGAAAAGCCCTCCCAGCCCTGGACACTCCACACGAGGCACAAGTCTCAATAGGGGAAAGCAATTTGTTGGTAGATGGGGATAATCACAGCAACACAAAACTCAAGCCCCACTCAAGCCAGGAGTCCGTTGATTCCCACGCTCTCCTCACCAAGCAAGACCACAGGACAGACAGATGACACGTGCCCATTTCAAGGCATAATGCTCTTTTCCCTACATGCAAAATGTTCCATTTTCAGGCAAAACTAAAGGTCGGAGGGAAAGGCAAGAAAAATGTCAGTGTCCCTGAACCAAGAAATTAGCAGAACCAGGATCAGATGTACTTGGTCGTAGGAACTATCACAGAGGGGTTTAAAATAACTCTCACAAGTCAGTTCAAGGATCTAGTAGAAGAGATGGACAGTGTCATTGTGGGACCCAAGGAATTTAACAAAAATCCCCTACCCCTGGACAAGCAGAGCAGGACTGATAACCCCCACATGACCTGCTTATTGTTTAAGGCACTCCCCCACCCTAGTCAAGGTGCTGAGCACACCCTTATCGGAAACCGGCTCATATAGGAATGTGGAACCCCTAACTGCCAAAGAATGTAAACCCCGCCTTTTGCCTGCCAAACCTGCATGCCAGTCCTGACCAGAGTGATAGGCTAGTTGAAAGGGTCACTATAGGGTAAATTGTAATTCAATTGGCCACCTGCGTGGGGACCGACATGACTATGCAACTTTCTGTGTGTGTTACAATCTCATTGGCCACTGGCCCCTATAAAACTGCTAGGCCTTTTAATCTTGGGGTCCAAGCCCCTACTCTGCTGGGTGCAGTATACTCGGACCCAAGCTCAAGCTTGTTAATAAACCCTCGTGCGTTTGCTTTGGTGTTGGCTCCTTGGTGGTTTCTCAGATTCGCAATCTTGGGCACAACAGTCATAAGTGCATGAGAATTTCCATAAAGATTGGAAGCTACATGGAGGGATTAAGTAGAAGTGCTGGGCACAAAGCACACAGAAACAGAAGCAAAGGTTGCTTTTGAGTTGACTCAGTTGAGCTGAGAAATGATCAGTGAGCATGGGACAGAGGAGCAGGTTCAGAGGGATCACCTGCGCTGTTGACCTTGGAGAGGGGGGCGAAGGGGCAATGGCAAAGTCATGGGGGCCTGGGGAAGGCAAAGGGATCCTGCGATGAATGGTGAAGGGGAGTCCGGAGCATGTCAACTGGTTGTAGAAATGAGCATACAGCATCTTCACGGACTTTCCTCCTTTGTGCGTCATGTGTTCATTTGTATTTTTGACCGATTTTCTGCTTTCAACCCCTTTCCTACTATTTTATATCGGACAATCCTTGGTTGTCAATTTTATAGTGAATCCCACAATTTAGGGCAGCCTGGGTGGCTCAGGGGTTTAGAGCCGCCTTCAGCCCAGGGCGTGATCCTGGAGACCAGGGATCTAATCCCTCATCCGGCTTCCTGAATGGAGCCTGCTTCTCCCTCCGCCTGTGTCTCTCTATCTCTCTGTGTCTCTCATGAATAAATAAATAAAATATTTAAAATAATTCCACAATTTACAGAACATTCAGATAGGATTGTGACTTTTTATAGATCATGAGTCTATATAGGAATTGCAATTTGAGATATGAAGTGTTCCTCTGAAATCTCTTACATTTTTTAATTGAAGTATAACTGACATACTCAATTAGTTTCAGGTGTACATCATAGTGAATCAATATTTTTATATATTATGAAATGATCTCCACGATAAGTGCAGTCGCCATCTGGCACCATACAAAAAGTTATTACAATATTACTGGCACTATTCCCTACGCTATATATTATAACTCCATGACTTATTTTATAGCTGGAAATCTGTGCCTTTTCATCTCGGTCACCTATTTCACCTGCCCAACAACCCCTCCCCACTCTGGTAGCCAACAGTGTGTTCCCCGTAGGAGCCTGTTTCTGTTTTGTTTGTTTATTCGTTATGTTTTTTAGATTCCAAACATAAGTGAAATCCTGTGGTATTTGTCTTTCTTTGACTTACTTCACTTAGCTTAATGCTCTCTAGTTCTATCCTTGTTGTCACAAATGGCAAGATTTCGTTCTTTTGTATGGCTGAGGAATGCACACATGTACCACAATCTTTAACCAGTCATCTGTCGATATATCGATATCTTGGCCATTGTTAACAGTGTTGCAATGAACAGAGGGGGTGCATATATCTCTTCAGATTGGTGTTTTTGTTTTCTTAGGATAAATACTCAGAAGTGGAGCTGCTGAGTCATATGATATTTCTATTTTTAATTTTTTGAAGAATCTCCATACTGTTTTTCGTAGTGGCTGCACCAACTTATATTCCCATCAACAGTGCTCAAAGTTTTCCTTTTTTTTTTAAACCACATCCTCACCAAAATCTCTTGTTTCTTGTGTTTTTGCTATTAGCCATTCTGAGCAGTGTGAGATGATATCTCATTGTGGTTTTGACTTGCATTTTCCTGATGAGTGATGTGGAGTGCCTTGTCATGTGCCTGTTTTTCATCTTTTTGTCTTCTTTGAAAAAATGTCTATTCAGGTCATCTGCCAAATTTTTATATGGGTTGTTTGTGGGGATTTTTTAAGTAGTAATTTGTATAATTTCTTTATACATTTTGGACATTAAATCCATATCAGATATATGATTGTAAATGTTTTCTCCCAGTAAGTAGGTTGCCTTTCTGTTTTGTTGATGGCTTCTTTCACCGCACAGAAAATTTTTAGTTTGATTTAGTCTCATTTTTAAAAATTTTCCTTTTGTTGTGCTTGTCTGAGACTGGTCCACAAAAATATTGCCAAGACCAATATAAAAGAGCTTAATTCTTTTTTTTTTTTCTTGTAGTTTCATGGTATCAAGTATTACCTTCAAATCTTTAACCATTTTGAATGTATTTGCATATGGTGTAAGATAATAATCCAGTTTCATTCTTTTGTATATGGCTGTCCAGTTTTCCCAACAGCAATTATTGAAGAGATTGTCTATTCTTCTTGTTATCTATTGAAGAGATTGTCTATTCTGTTATTCTTGCCTCATTTTTCATGAATTAACTGCCTACATATGTAGGGGTTTATGTCTGGGCTTTCTATTCCATTCCATTGATCTATGCATCTGTTTTCATGCCAGTGCCATATTTTTTTGATTGCTATAGTTTGTAGTATACTTTGAAATTAGTTATTCCTTCAGCTTTGTTATTCTTTCTCAAGATTGTTTTGGTTATTCAGGTTTTTTTTTTTTTTTTTTTTTTGTAGTTCCATACAAATTTTGGGAATCGTTGTTCAAGTTCTATGAATAATGCCATTTAGTATTTTGATGGGGGTTGCACTAAATCCTCATTGGAATTGCTTTGGATAGTAACGACATTTTAGCAATGTTAATTCTTCCGATCCAAAAGCATGGAATATCTTTCCACTTATTTGTGTCATCTTCAATTTCTTTCATCAATGTTTTATAGTTTTCAGAGTACAAGTCTTTCATCTCCTTGGTTAATTTTATTTCTAGCAATTTTATTCTTTTTGATACAATTGTAAATAGAATTATTTTCTTAATTCCTATTTCTAATAGCTCATTACTAGTATATAGAAATGCATCCGATTTCCACATGTTAATTTTATATCCTGTAGGACTTTACTAAATTCATTTATTAGTTCTCCTGGTTTTGGGTAGAGACTTTAGGGTTTTCTTTTTTTTTTTTTTTTTTTGAGTGGTTTCAAAATTTAGTCTCAAACATTCTCTATTTTCAAAGGCAAAGAATGAGAACAGAGAAACTTTTAAGTAATTATAAATCAAAAGCATCAAAAGTTGGCTCTGAGCTTTCCAAGATTTAACAGCTACAGGTTACAAAATTATTTAAATTTTAATTATATGAAAATTAACCCCCGCTAGGTCTGCTGTGGCTAAATATGAAGGAGATTTTTTTAAATTGTATATTCTATTAATCTGATATCTGTGACTCACCTGGTGTAATATGTGGCACCAAGCTTCACCTGCCAGTGGGAAGGCCTTTCCCAATTTTTAAAATATGAGGGTCAAGAAGATCTCCGAAAGGAGTTTTCCAAAAAAAAACAAGATATTATTTCATTCTCCCTTTAATGTAAATGTCTATGTACACCTCACAATATCCGAAAATCAGGTCTTTTTTTTTTTTTTTTGTAAAATTACTGTACATACCTACTCAGGTTAATTTTATTATAAACGATTAATGGATGTTAATTCAGAAATTCATTTATTTAGTTGGGATTCCTGTCAAACCCTGTAGAACCTATTGTTCCCTCAACAAGAAATCTAGTAATACTTGAATTCTATACCAACTTTTTTCTAATATATTTCAACTCTTTGTGAAATTATTTTTCACAAATTGAAAACAGACTGATAGCCAATGAGACACAAAAGGATTTTTAAAAATACATAATTACAGAGAAAATTATGAAATTATTCAATCCTGTAATTAAAGACATTGCATAAATCGTGTTTAGTTAGGTGGATTAACAAATGTTATAATCACTGTGCTCTTTGTTTTGGCTATTTTTAAAGATGTTCAAAAATGCTTAACAAAATTTGTTCTACTAAATTATCGCCTGATTAGATTTATAAGCATTAACTACTATTTGTATGTCAGATTTATAAGTCTACTCTGTTAGGTATTTGCAGTTTAGTTGAACATACAAGTGATATTAAATTTTAGGCAGATTTAATCATTGAATGTTAATCAAAAGCATTAAGCGAAGAGAAAAAATAGAAGTGATTGTTCTTATAAGTCTTAGAAATAAGTTCTATAAGCTGAATGTAAAGATTTGAAGGAGAAAAATGTACCTAGAGATAATTTTAGTATACAGGATAACAATTAAAATATGAGGACATGGGAGTATTGCTTCCTATGTCCAAAAGCATTTCTTGGGAATTAAAGGATTAACAATTTCTATCAGAATGACTGTCATTGAATCTACTTTAGAATTCATGCAAAATGGAACTAAAATCAGAATTATGATATCGAACAATCAATGTACTCTTATGAAATCCAGAGAACTGCCATGTCTCATTACCAGAACTTCCAGAAATTAAATGTCTTAGAAAACCTAATAGGCTTTACAGACTATTACATTAACATGAAAACTGATCCTGTTGCTAATGCAGAATCTGTGTAACTACCACTGAAAAAAGTTCTGTCTCTTGTTTTGGGAAGTAAAATATCTAGGTCTAAGCAATTCAAAAAGCTTTCAGTTAAAAAATTGGTTTGATCAGACTACATGGTTTCTTGGCAAATATGAAGTCAACTCTTTAAGAAAAACTATTCACTCACATGAACTCACTAACCAAGAAAAACATTGATTATCTTAACTAACTTTTCCTATAGGATCTCTCTGCTGAAAATAAAACAATATTCGATGCTGAAACAGAAGATGGATCCTATGAGTGTCTTTCTACAGAAGAAAAAACCTACCAAAATAGTTTATTAGCCTTCCCACATTCACCAAACACCTCAGCATTCAGAGAACTGCCAGTAATGTACAATGGAAATGAATAAAAAATGAGACTCAGAGAGAGATTTAAGCTTCAATTTCCTCCCTGGTTATTGGCCTGTTCAGGTTTTCTCTTTCTTCCTGTTCCAGTTTTGGTAGTTTGTGGCTTTCCAGGAATGTGTCCATTTCTTCTAGATTGCCTAATTTATTGGCATATAGCTGTTCATAATATGTTTTTAAAATCGTTTGTATTTCCTTGGTGTTGGTAGTGATCTCTCCTTTCTCATTCATGATTTTATTAATTTGAGTCTTCTCTCTCTTCTTTTTAATAAGGCTGGCTAATGGTTTATCTATCTTATTAATTCTTTCAAAGAACCAACTCCTGGTTCTGTTGATCTGTTCCACAGTTCTTCTGGTCTCGATTTCGTTGAGTTCTGCTCGAATCTTTATTAACTCCCTTCTTCTCTTGGGTGTAGGATCTATTTGCTGTTTTTTCTCTAGCTCCTTTATGTGTAAGGTTAGCTTTTGTATTTGAGTTCTTTCCAGTTTTTGAATGGATGCTTGTATTGCGATGTATTTCCCCCTTAGGACTGCTTTTGCTGCATCCCAAAGATTTTGAATGGTTGTATCTTCATTCTCATTAGTTTCCATGAATCTTTTTAATTCTTCCTTAATTTCCTGGTTGACCCTTTTATCTTTGAGCAGAATGGTCCTTAACCTCCACGTGTTTGAGGTCCTTCCAAACTTCTTGTTGTGATTTAGTTCTAATTTCAAGGCATTATGGTCCGAGAATATGCAGGGGACAATCCCAATCTTTTGGTATCGGTTCAGACTCGATTTGTGACCCAATATGTGGTCTATTCTGGAGAAAGTTCCATGTGCGCTTGAGAAGAATGTGTATTCAGTTGAGTTTGGATGTAAAGTTCTGTATATATCTGTGAAATCCATCTGGTCCAGTGTATCATTTAAAGCTCTCGTTTCTTTGGAGATGTTGTGCTTAGAAGACCTATCGAGTATAGAAAGAGCTAGATTGAAGTCACCAAGTATAAGTGTGTTATTATCTAAGTATTTCTTCACTTTGGTTAATAATTGATTGATATATTTGGCAGCTCCCACATTCGGGGCATATATATTAAGGATTGTTAAGTCCTCTTGTTGAATAGATCCTTTAAGTATGATATAGTGTCCCTCTTCATCTCTCACTACAGTCTTTGGGGTAAATTTTAGTTTATCTGATATAAGGATGGCTACCCCTGCTTTCTTTTGAGGACCATTCGAATGGTAAATGGTTCTCCAACCTTTTATTTTCAGGCTGTAGGTGTCCTTCTGTCTAAAATGAGTCTCTTGTAGACAGCAAATAGATGGGTCCTGCTTTTTTATCCAGTCTGACACCCTGCGCCTTTTGATGGGGTCATTAAGCCCGTTCACATTCAGAGTTACTATTGAGAGATATGAGTTTAGTGTCATCATGATATCTATTCAGTCCTTGTTTTTGTGGACTGTTCCACTGAACTTCTTCTTAAAGGGGAATTTTAAGAGTCCCCCTTAAAATTTCTTGCAGAGCTGGTTTGAAGGTCACATATTCTTTTAGTTGCTGCCTGTCTTGGAAGCTCTTTATCTCTCCTTCCATTTTGAATGAGAGCCTTGCTGGATAAAGTATTCTTGGTTGCATGTTCTTCTCATTTAGGACCCTGAATATATCCTGCCAGCCCTTTCTGGCCTGCCAGGTCTCTGTGGAGAGGTCTGCTGTTACCCTAATACTCCTCCCCATAAAAGTCAGGGATTTCTTGTCTCTTGCTGCTTTAAGGATCTTCTCTTTATCTTTGGAATTTGAAAGCTTCACTATTAAATGTCGAGGTGTTGAACGGTTTTTATTGATTTAAGGGGGGGATCTCTCTATTTCCTGGATCTGAATGCCTGTTTCCCTTCCCAGATTAGGAAAGTTTTCAGCTAGAATTTGTTCAAATACATATTCTGGCCCTCTGGCCCTTTCGGCGCCCTCGGGAACCCCAATTAAACGTAGGTTTTTCTTTCTCAGGCTGTCGTTTATTTCCCTTAATCTATCCTCATGGTCTTTTAATTGTTTGTCTCTTTTTTCCTCAGTTTCCCTCTTTGCTATCAACTTGTCTTCTAGGTCACTCACTCGTTCTTCCACCTCGTTAACCCTCGTCGTTAGGACTTCTAGTTTGGATTGCATCTCATTCAATTGATTTTTAATTTCTGCCTGATTTGCTCTAAATTCTGCAGTCATGAAGTCTCTTGAGTCCTTTATGCTTTTTTCTAGAGCCACCAGTAGCTGTATAATAGTGCTTCTGAATTGGCTTTCTGACATTGAATTGTAATCCAGTTTTTGTAACTCTGTGGGAGAGAGGACTGTTTCTGATTCTTTCTTTTGAGGTGAGGTTTTCCTTCTAGTCATTTTGCTCAGTGCAGAGTGGCCAAAAGCAAGTTGTATTGGGAAAAAGAGAAAAAGAGAGGAGAGAAAGAAGGAAAGAAAAGAGAAAGAGAAAAAAAGGGAAGAAAAAAAAGAAGAAAAAGAGAAAGAAAAAGAAAGGAGAAAAAAAGGGGGTGGGGGAAGGAAACAAATCAAAAAGCAAAAAAAAAAACAAAAAAAAACAAAACAAAAAAACAAACAAACAAACAAACAAAAAAGAACCACAGGGGAGTATCTTCTGATTCTGTGTTCTTTAAGTCCCTTGGCTTCTCCTGGAAGTTGTCAGTCTAGCTGATCTTCTGGGGGAGGGGCCTGTTGTGCTGATTTTCAGGTGTTAGCAGTTGGGGGAGCTGCTGTGCCCCTGCCTGGTGCAGGGCTCGGTGGGGGTTGTTTACCCCGTGAGGCCGCAGGAGGAACAGCCCCAGTGGCGGGGCCAGCTCTGGAAACCTGGATTCAGCTCCGGCAGGAACTCCGTCTGCAGGGCCTGGAGGCTCTGGGGCGGGGCCGCTGATCTGCTCAGCTCCGGGCAGGAGCGTCCTCTCTGTCCTGGGCCCTCCCGGCCTCTGCCTGTCCCGGGGGAGGCCGGATCCTGGGCTGTGTCCCGGCGCCCTGTGCCCGGGTCTGTGCTGTTGGATTCGCGCTCCCGCCCCGCAGCCCCCTCCGCGGAGCCGCCCCCGAGCCCCCCGAGCTGCTCCGGGTCCCGCCGTGCGCGCTGCAGCCCTTAGGGAGCTCGGCGCCCTCTCCCGGGGCGCAGGTGCCTGTCAGTGTCCCCGGGAGCCCGAGGGCATCCCCGCCCTCCTGGGTCCTGCTCCACCTCCCCGCGAGCCCCTTTCCTCCCGGGAAGGTCGGTGCAGCTCCTGCTCCTCCGGGACGGGGCTCTCCTGTCCTGGGGTCACTCGCCCCGGCCTCAGCCCGGCTCCTTGCGGGGCCCCTCCCCCTTGGAGGCCTTTTGTGTCTTTATTTCTGTTTCCCCGTCTTCCTACCTTGATAGATGCGCGAACTCTTCTCACTGTTGCATTCCAGGTGTTCTCTCTTTAATTCTCAGGCCGAATTCATAGATTTTCAGGATGATTGGAAGGTTTTCTAGGTAATTTGGTGGAGACAGGTGATTGGGGACCCTACTCTTCCGCCATCTGGCTCCTCCCCGACTTTAGGGTTTTCTATACATAGTATCATGTCATATGCAAAGAGTGACAATGTTACTTCTACCTCTCCAATTTGGATGCCCTTTGTTCCCCCCTACCTAATTGCTGTGGCTAAGACTTTTAATACTATGTTGATTAAAAGTGGCAAGACTGGGCATCCTTGTCTGATTCCTGATCTTAGGAATCTTAACTAACCCATAGTTAGCATCATACTCAATGATGAAAAGCTGAAAGAGAAGATGGGTTAATTACCTATGGCCTATGTTCTGCTGAGGTACATTTCTTCTGTACTCACTTTGTTGAGAGTTTTTTATCATAAATGAATGTTGAATTCTATCAAATGCTTTTTTGCCTCTATTGCAATAATCATATAATTTTAATTCTTTTTAAAAATATTTTATTTATTTATTTATGAGAGACACACACAGAGAGAGAGAGGTAGAGATATAGACAGAGGGAGAAGAAGTCTCCTTGCAGGGAGCCCAATGTGGGACTCAATCCCAGGACTCTGGGATCATGCCCTGAGCCAAAGGCAGACACTCAACCACCGAGTCACCCGGGCATCTTTTTTATTATTATTATTCTTTATTTTGATAACGTGGTATATCACATTGATTGACTTGCAGGGGTTGAACCATCCTTGCGTTCCTGGAATAAATCCCACTTGAGTGTGGTATATTATCCTTTTAATGTATTGTTGAATTTAGGGCACGTGGGTAGCTCAGTCAGTTAAGTGTCTTGATTTCGGCTCAGGTCATGGTCTCAGGGTCATGAGATCAAGCCCTATATCAGGCTTCACACTCTGCATGGAGCCTTCTTAAGATTCTTTCTCTTCTTCTTCCTGTGCCCCTCACCCACCATGCATGCTATCTCTCTCTCTTTCTACAATTAAAAAATGTATTGTTGAATTCAGTTTGCTAACATTTTGTTGAGCATTTTTGCATCACATTCACCAGGGCTATTGGCTTGTCATTGTGTGTGTGTGTCTTTGCTTTTTTGGCTTTAGGGTTATGTTGGCCTCACAAAATGAGTTTGGAAGCATTCCTTTCACTTCATTTTTTGGGGGAATCATTTGAGTAGGATAAATATTAATTTTTCTTTAAATGTTTGGTATAACTCACCTGTGACAATGTCTGGTTCTAGACTTTGGAGGTTTATCAAATAAAATTCATTTTAACTACTTGTAAGTGGTATATTCAAATTGTTTCTTTCTGATGCATTCTTAGAAGGTTGTGTTCCTAGGAATTATTTATTTCTCCTGGGTTTTCCAATTTTTTGTCATATAATTATCCGTAGTAGTCTTATATGATCCTCTGTATTTCTGTGGTGTCAGTTGTAACTTGTCTCTCATTTTGATCTGTCTTCTGTTTTCTTAAGTCTGACTAGAGGTTTGCTACTTTTGTATGTCTTTTCAAAGAATCATATTTTCATTTCATTGATATTTTCAATGGTCTTTTGTCTCTATTTTATTTTTTCTCTTCTGATCTACATTATTTCCCTCTTTCTACTAACTTTGGGCTTTTTGTGTTCATCTTATAGTTCATTTTGGTATAAATTTAGATTGCTTTTTGTGGGGTTTTCTTGTTTCTTAAGGCAGGCTTGTATTGCTAAAAACTGCTTTTTTCCATTAAGACTGCTTTTGCTAAAAAAAAAAAAAAAGACTGCTTTTGCTGCATTCCATTATTTTTAGAAAGTTGTGTTCCCATTCTCATTTGTCTCAAATATTTTTCATTTTACTCTGTGATTTCTTCACTGACTCCTTAATTGTTTACTAACTTGCTGTTTAGTGTTCATGTATGTGTTTCTTCAGTTTTCTCATAACTTATTTCTAGTTTCACAATATTGCACTTAGAAAACATGTTTGACATGATTTTAATCTTTTTTAATTTATTGAGACTTGTTTCATGATCTAATATGTGATCTATACTAGAGAATGTTCCATGTGTATTTGATTTTAGCATATGTGCTGCTGAAGTAAGCTCTCCATGTGTACTTGAGAAGAATATAGATCTGCTGCTTTGGGGGAAAATGTTCTATATGTATCGATATGTTGTTTAAGTCCAATGTATCCTTATTGAGTTTCTGTCTGGATGATCTATCCATTGATGTAAATGGGTATTAAAGTCCTCTACTATTATTGTAAAAATGTCGATTTCTCCCTTAATATCTATTAATATATGTTTGATATATTTTAAGTGCTTTTATGTTGGGAGCATAAATATTTACAAATGTTATATTCTCCTCTGGATTGACACCTTTAGTATTATTTAATGCCCTTATATTTGTTACAGTCTTTGTTTTAAAATCTGTTACTACTTCAGCCTTTTCATTTCCATTTGCCTGGAATCTCTTTCTATTCCTTCACCTTCAGTCTGCATGTATCTTTATTTTTTGTTTTATTTATTTATTTATTTATTTGACAGAGAGAGCACAAGCAAGGGGAGCAGCAGGCAGAGGGAGAGGGAGAAGCAGGCTTCCCACTGAGTGGGGAGCTCCATGGATCATACCCTGGAATCATGACCTGAGCTGAAAGCAGACACGTAACTGACTGAGTCAACTACACATGCATGCATGTATCTTTAGATCTAAAGTGAGTCTCTTGAGATGCCTGGGTGGCTCAGCAATGGAGCATCTGCCTTTGACTCAGGGTGTGATCCCAGAGTCCCGGGATCGCATCCCACATCCTGCTCCCTGGGAGAAGCCTGCTTCTCCCTCTGCCTATGTCTCTGCCTCTCTCTCTCTGTGTGTCTCTCATGAATAAATAAACAAAATCTTTTAAAAAACAAACAAGTATCTTGTTTTCAGGATATAGATGGGTCTTGATTTTTAATCCACTCAGCTTCCCTATGTCCTTTGATTGGAACATTCAGTCCATTTAGATGTAAATTAACTATTGACATATATGCATATGTCACCATTTTGTTAATTATTTTCTGGTTTATGTAGTTCTTTTCTGCTCCTTTTATATTCTTTCAGTCTCTTTCCTTGTGGTTTGATGGTTTTCTTCAGTGACATTTTTGGGTTGCATTCTCTTTTTTTGTATATCTAATACAGGGTTTTGGTTTGTCGCTACCATGAGGAATATACATATATGTATGTATATGTGTGTATGTGTGTGTGTGTAAAATCATTCTATTTTTAGCTGAAAGTCAATTAAGTTTGAACACATTCTAAACCAATTTTGAAATCTGTTAAATCACATGATTTGACTTGATTTTTTTTCTTTCCCCATTGCCACTACTTCAGTTCAGATTCCTCTAATATCTCAATAGTATCACTCAAGCAATCAGCCAGCTGGTCTCCTGGCTTCTAATTTCTTCTTCCTCTGAATCATTTTCAAGAGTGATAATTCAAAGACGTAACTTTTTATTAAGCCAGACCCCTGCTTAAAAATCTTTACTACCTTCATAATGCTATTAAAATTAAAAGATAGTTTGGCATTTGGTGCCCTCAGTGATGTGACCCTTTTATACCTGCCTGCTTCATCCTCACTAATTCTTCAATCTTCTCTGCCCTGTAAACAAGCTTCAAGACATTTTTTGAATTCTTGTGCACTCCTCCAGCTCTGTAACTTTCACTAGTTGTTAATTTGCTTGAGTTGTTCTCATCTCAAAAACTCATTTTCACTTTCCTGATCTCCACAAGGACCTTTTCTGATTATTTCATACAGGACTATTTCTGCAATCACCCCAAAAGCTCACTACCTGAGAAACGTATTCACATTGCATTTGAGTTACTTCATCATCTATCATCCCTGCTGTGTAGTTACATTATGGTCAGGAACGATTCATATTCACTATTATGTCTCAAGAATTATTCAATGTTACAAACATGTACTAGAATTTCCATTAAAATTTCTTGAATTAACACCAAGAGAAATTTAGCCCACTAGCATTGATATCTTTTGACAATCTACCTGTATCACACATTTTAGAACTGGATTATTTTAGATTAAGTTAAAATATCAAATGGGCTCCGGATTAAATGAGACTTCACCTCTTGTCACTGAGATTGTGTGATACTGTGTTCAGAAAGGAGAGAACTACAAATCTGACTTACACAAGACACAGGATGAAAGGACTTTGAGATTTCTTCAAGGGAGTAAGATGAGCTACTATCCATTCTTTATCCTCTTTCTCCTTCTTTGCCTATTGTACGATATTTCTCCCCCGCTTTGTTCCTTACTTAGGTGTTTTCTCAGAGATGAGGTCTGGTCCCAGATAGTCTACCTCACTATTTTACAAAGATCAGCTAGGGCCCTGTTGTGTGTGGGAGGAGGGATCGGAGAAAGTGTTCAGACAGAGACTAGAGCGGGGGACACTGCATAGTTGACCCAACTATCCTGATTCCCAAAATATGCATTAAAATTGTCTTGTTTTTCAATGGCTTTGGTCCTTTCTAAGACTGACTATATCTTTTATATTTTATATGTTAATTCCAATTTTATTTGCTCATTGCTTTTAAAGTCTCAGGAAGAAGTTAGGAATTTTTCAAAGATTAGACAGTTTTAACATTTCAATTGTACCTCTTACATATGCAGTAAAATTCTTCTCAAATTGTTTGTATGCTGTCAAATAGTGCCCCAAGGAAAATGTGACTTTTCCTTGGCCAGTAGTAGCCTTGTACAAACACCTTTAGTTATATTCCTATCACTATAAAACAAGACCGTCTGTGATGCTCCTTTCTCAAGGTAGCACTCAGACAAAATGCTATGTGCACAGGTAGCAGGTCCAGCACACAGACATCTTCACAGCCTTGATAGCATCTCTGTCCTCAGAACAGTGACTCACACAGTTACAGGATGTGGATACATATGCTGTGCAGTTTTCTGAGTCTAAAATATGAAAATGCTTTTGTTCCCAATGGAAGCACTATAACCTTGCACAAAATTTGGATGATTAAGCACCAGTGTTCCAAAGTAAGATCCATGAATAGGTCTCTGATTACAAACAATGTGACAATCAAAACAGCAAACTGTACTTTTTGTTCATCACTCTCAGGCCACATGAATGGAGATTGAGTAAGGGTGGGAAGTCCAGTTCAGCAGTGCTCATCTCCACTGAACATGCTGC
The DNA here is from genome assembly GCF_003254725.2 of Canis lupus dingo. NCBI lineage: Eukaryota > Metazoa > Chordata > Mammalia > Carnivora > Canidae > Canis > Canis lupus. The sequence continues at coordinate 5,909,331 of NC_064258.1, forward strand.
TGTGACATAAAAATATGCCCACATCCCACACCCCAATCCAACCTCCAGCCTCCTACCCAGCACCACCAGTATATGTGTCGTCATCTCCTTCCTGGTTGCCAGGGCAATGCAGGTGATGCCTGCCATATCGGAGTTAACTGGGATAAAGCACAGGGAAAGTTCTTTTCTCTAAGTGATGTTCAAGATCCATCAAGTTGCCAGTTTTGACGTTATTCCAGATAATTGCCCTAATAGTTTCTGCCAGGCTCCCTTCACCTCCTTATTCCTTACACTATAAATCATGGGGTTCAGCACAGGCATCAAAATGGCATAGAAGAGAGAAATCAACTTCTCCTGAAGGACAGAGGGGCTGGAGCGGGGCTGGATGTAAGTGAAGATGGTCATGCCATAGCACAGGACAACCACTGTGAGGTGAGAGGCACAGGTGTGGAAGGCTTTCTTTCTTCCCTCTGTGGACTGGATCTTTAGGATGGTGGAGATGATCTGGATGTAGGACAGGAGAACCAGGAAGAAAGGTGTCATCAGCAGAACAATGCTAGAAACCATGATTGCAATCTCGTTGGAGGAGATGTCTACACAGGCCAGCCTGATTACAGCTAGGATTTCACATGATATGTGATCAATGTACTTATTTGTGCACATGGGCAGCTGAAATGTGATGACAGTCTGCATGAGAGAGTTCATAGAGCCACTGACCCAGGAGGTGATGGCCAACCTAGTACAGAGCCCTCCGTGCATGATGACCGAGTATCGCAGGGGGTCACACACGGCCACATAGCGGTCATAGGCCATCACTGCCAGTAGAACAAACTCAATCCCACCCAAGCCCAGGGAGAAGAATAACTGGGCGGCACAGCTCACAAATGGGATTGCTTTATGGGCTGCAAGAAGATGTGCCAACATCTGAGGAACAATGCTTGTGGCATAAGAGACGTCAACGAAGGAGAGGTTGGTGAGAAAGAAATACATGGGAGTGTGGAGTCGGCTGTCCAGTCTGATGAGAAGAATGATGAGGAAGTTTCCCAGCACTGTCACCATGTACATGATCAAGAAGAGGACAAAGAGGGAGACCTGTGTGTCCCAGTCACTGGACAAGCCAAGGAGAATAAACTCTCTCACCCAAGTCTGGTTTTCTGTGTCCATTAAAAAACATATGATTATTAATCTGCAGAAGAAGACAGAAATAGTAGAAACTATTGAATTAAAGAACCATAAGAATAACTTCTTAAAAGAATGCATATTGCATATGACCTTCAGCCTTAGCCAGATGCTTCTGATCATGCATACAGTATAATGACAAGCTTGATCCTGATATACATTATATCTACTCTATGTAAGAGAGATAATCCATTCCTTCAAAATGACAAGACAGTCTTAGGGATTTCACGGAGGCCTAGAGATAACGCAGTGTGATTTTAAGAGCTCTATTTTTTAACTTACCATAGTTCCCAGGGCAGGAGGTGATTATATGTGATAGTGGGGGATCAAGTTATAGGCAATGAAGATAAACATGATCAAATTCAAGAACAGGGGCGCCTGGTGGTTCAGTCGGTTAAGCGTCTGCCTTCAGCTCTGGTCATGATTTCAAGGTCCTGGGATCAAGCCCCACAACTGCTCAGCAGGGAGCCTGCTTCTCTCTATCCCCCTGCCTGCTGCTCTCTCTGCTTGTGCTCTCTCTCTCTCTCTCTCACTCTGTCAAATAAATAAATAATATATTTAAAAATATAAAAATAAAACGTTCAACCTCTTAAAAAAGTCAAGAACCACATTACACATATCTACTACTGCACTATCTATCTACTACTATGATTAAAAAAAAAAGTAAACAACTTACCCAAAAAAGTGGGAGAAAGAAGGCCTCTTGGTGGCTCAGTTGGTTAAGCATCTACCTTCAGCTCAGGTCATAATCTCAGGGTCCTGGTATCACACCCCACATAGGGCTGCCTGTTGAGCAGGGAGCCTGCTTCTCCTTCTCCCTCTGCTGCTCCCCTTGCTTGAGCTCTCTCCCTCTCTCTTTCTCTCTCTCTCAAGTAAATAAATTTTGAAAGATCTTTAAAAAAAGGAGAAAAAGATTCAGATGTGGAAGATATATAGTACAAACATGGCTAGTGTCTCACAGACAGATCTGGAATTTGAGTGCCTGGATATGAATCCTCTCTTATGACATACCTGATACGTGATTAGGTTTTCCTATATAAAATGTGATAATGTTGCATAATTCAGGAGTAGATTTAAGGTAATATGTAGATAATCTATTAGGAAGTTGCTTATAAACTGTTACTGGTAACGGGACTTCAGCAGTATTTAGCGCTAGGAATTGTTAATATGAGTTCTTCCCCAGAAAGAGAAACAAATATACTTGTCCTCACATCCCCTCCATCTTATGCTCATTACTAGAATAATCATCCTAAAATACAAATTTAATCAGACCACTTTTGCACACATACCGATTTGGGATATCTGTCTACAGAATTAAGAACATCATGGACAGGGGAGTATCCAAGCACTAATTAAAGAGGACCTGCTCTAATTTTTATTAATTTTAGCATTTATTATCAGAACTGTTTTAGAGCAAAGTGTTTTACTAAAGTATCCTGCTAATACTTAAATACCTTGCATGGATATGTCAACCAATTATTTTTAACCCATCAAAAGTATATTTATTTCTAAAGTCAATTCCCTTGATTTTATTTTTTTAAAGATTTTGTTTATTTATTTGAGACATACACAGAGAGAGGCAGAGACACAGGCAGAGGGAGAAGCAGGCTTCATGTAGGGAGCCTGACATGGGATTTGATCCTGGGTCTCCAGGATCATACTGGGCTGAAGACAGGCGCTAAACCACTGAGCCACCCAGGCTGTGCAATTCTCTTGATTTTAAAATAATTTAAGTTCAAAATAATTGATGTCCATAAATGCCTATGTTCTACAGTTATAGAGTCTCCTCTTGACCTCTCAGGAGATTAAGAAAATAGAAATAGCATCTATGTTTGAAAAACCAAATGAAGGAGGAAATATGGGTCTGTCGGTTGATTTTAACACTTGCAGTACACACTATTTTCATATTACTTTGGATCAGCTTTCACCTAAATAGAGCTAGATTCCTAGTTTGTCCTCAGATACACAATGAAATAATTGGTACACAGTGTGCTACTCATCCAAACAGTTTGTGTTGAAAAGATATAGCTTGGTCTTCTCAACTCTGATCCACAAACTTGTACTATTCATTGATGTCAATGGATAAGACAGACTTTTTAGATTATTTGTTCCATTTTTCTCAGTAGAAACAAGATGCCCAAATCCTTCTCAGAGAGGACACAACTCTTGTTTAAAGCCAGATGTGAACAATGAACACTGTTAAGAACCAGTCTAGATAGCTCCTACTCTTGTACAAGACTATTTTGTGTTTTCTCCTCAGTATTTTTCCCGACTCTAGCTGCTTTTTAGTACTTTAGTACTTAGTATTCCTTTAATAAATAATAATAAACTAATCCTCTTTAACGTCATTTGGGTCATATCTTCCTCATATACAACAATCCTCAAATGACACTTGTCTATGTATGTTTTGAGATTTGTTTACTCAAAACTGAACGATTTAGGCTGCCAGTTTAGACTATAGCATTTAAAAATGATGTAACTGGGTAGTTCACCTCCTTAGACATGAGCACCATGCAGAAAACCTTTTCAGATTCTTACGTTTTATGAATTGTGATGGATATAGGATAATTATGGTGACCACAATAAAGAGAACACAAAATGACATAATATGAAGTTGCTATTGAAATATTCTGTTTTAAATTTTCTCCTTCTTGACCTATCACGAATGCTTGAAACTCCAATAATAGTAATTTACCCCTTTAATGTTGAAATTGTTCTCTTTGTGAATTTTGTAGATGTAATTATTCTAAATAGAGTTTTTAAAATACCAGGAGAAAACTGAGACACTTACAGATGGAGAAGGGATCAGGAATATCACTGAAATTACAGGGAAAATCAGGTCTCAGGCATTGATGCAGGCATCAACTCTTCATTGTTAAGATAGAAACATTGGCCACAGTTAAAGTACCTCCATGTGCCTTCTCCCATTATCCAGTTATTATTACAAACAGCAAATAGAACCAAAATGCTTTCTCTCTTGGAAAGAAGGGATATGCAAACAAAAACCAAGTGTTCAGATTCCTAATCCAACACATTTTATCTAATTAATACAACTAATCAAAAAGCTCAACTTCAGCAGTTATGGTTTTTTCTTTAAGTAAAGAAAATCTGTCCAATTGCCTGAAATCTATGTGACCTTGTGCATTGGGGAGCTTGTCAGTCTTGGTTGGGACAAGTGAAAATCCCAAATACAGAACAGAACACAAGAAGGTAGGTCCCACAACCTGCGCCTGCAGATAGGGCTCTCTCATACTGCTCAAAGTGACTCAGAGCCATACCTTCAACAAGGTGAACTGGCCATAGAAATGGCACTTTCATGTAGAGAGAGATTTCTCTGACTCCCGACTGAAGAGTTGGTTGATGGCCACAGTGAGAGCATCCATCCTGAGCAGGAGTACTTGCATCATCCTAACCTATGAAAACAGATGAGTCACGGGGGGCTTGGGTGGCTGGTATCTCAAAGGTGGGTTTGACATCCTGAAAGAACAATTACTTTATTCTCTTTGTGGTCTGGTGAACTTCTAGCCTGCCTTGGTTACCTGACTTTTCACTTCCTCTGAGACCATTTCCCAAGTCCCAGTTTCTCAAACATGTATGAACCTGACACTCACTTTTGGCAACATATTGTATCATGGTCTCCTGTAAAGCCTTGTCTTCTTTATACTTCTTGTTCCCTGTGGCTAAGACTAGGGTTTTCATGGCAATACAATTCCCGCTGTCTAGCAAGTCTCCATGGTGCAATCCCCACAGCCAGTTCTAGGGAAACCAACCCTGGGATGACCAGAATCTTGCCTCCAGTTCATTGTCTGAGGGTCAGGGGTCTATGAGTAGGCCCTTAATTGCCTTACATCTTCATTTATCTGTTACAAAAAAAGAAAACCATAATATTGTCATTATCAAACCCTTCAGAAATAATTGAGATATGAGGATTTAGAGCAAGTGATAATGTATCTTTCCTGAAAATGTAATATACTATAATACTCCCACATCCTGCTAACCAATATCAATACCTAATGAAAGATTTTCTCTTTCTGGGCTTCTTCCCTAATGGTCTTTCTCTCTCTGTGTCCATACTAAGCTTTGGAATTGAGAATACATATTACCCAAGCCTCACACTCCTGCAAAGCAGTCATTTCACCACATTTGCTATAATGCTTAGGATGAGAAGATTTCACCAGTCCTGTTTCATGCCCCTGACCCAAGTCCCTAACAAGTCACATCATTTCTGTCTCTGTCCCTGCCGAGGCCACACTCCCACAGGCTGTGGATGTCTCTCAGATGTTAATCAGTGCTGACAAAGGAGATGTGTCTGTTTTCCTCTAGATGTAAGCTGGTCTCAAGAGCTCTCCCTCCAGCACAAGGATGGACCACAGGAAGAGACACCCCAAATTCCTTGGGCCCCAGGGCTCCTCAGTCACCCGGGACTACTTGCCATTGCTAGGGACACTACTGGGAGGACATGGACAGGAGCTCAGAAACAGCTCACACACAGACCTAATGAGCTTTGGCAGCAGCTGCATTTGCAGGGGAGGGCTGACACATCCCCCCAGGAGCCTCCTGCATGGCAATGTTAATTGCTGCCACCACTCCCAATGCACAGGACAGGGCCTCCACCTGCCCTTCTCCCTGTGGAAGGTTCTTCTCCATCCCTCTGCCTCTCACATCTTCATTGCAGCTTTAGGCCATTCTAAAGAGTCAGAGAAGCCAGCCTTCTGAGGTTGGAACATGTCCTCCTAGAGCCCAAACCAGACTTTAGCCTTCAAGACCCCAGTGCAGGGAGCAGTGACTGGGGCTGCATCTAAATCTGGTGGAAACACCCATTCTCCCCTTCTGGCTCCAGATGCCCTTACTTCTCCTTCTGGAGACAGGAGAGATGTGCTTCCCTCCCCTGATACACGTGCAGTGTCCAGTGGGTTTCTCTGGCCACTGCAAGTATGATGGATATCCTAGGACATTCCTCATGGAGTTATTTAAATAGCATTCCTCATGGTACTATAACAGCATCATGTAGATAGATTTAAAGATCTAAATGTACAAAAAGTTGATAAAGGAAGCATTAGCAACTACTGAAAAAATAAAATGGAAAAGAATTAAGATCATCTAAGATCCTTGACACAAAAAGGTGATTTTTTATCCCTCTTCAAACTCTATTTTTAGTTTAACTTTGTTTTTATAGAGATTATAGCTTTATATGCTGTTGAATGAAATAATACAGAAGTAATTCTTGTGCTGTTTGCCCAGTTCCCCCCAAGGGTAACAACTTACAAACCTATAGTACAATAAGATAACATGATATATAATAGGCTATAAGTCTACAAATTATTACATGCTATGATATGATATTGTGATTTATTTATATCACAAGATATTGGCATCAATATCGTCAAGATACAGAATATTCCATCACACAAGAATTCCTCATGTTCTTCTTTCATTGCCACACCTCCTTCTGTGCAGCCCCCACCCTCTCCTTGATTTCTGGTAATCACCATCTGTTCTCCATAATTTTGGCAATTGAAGACTTACAAATAATAGAATAATAGAGAATATCCCTTCTGGGTCTAGCTTTTTCACTCAGCATAATTCTCTAGAGATTCATGCAGGTTGTTGTGCATATCAACCATTCGATCCTTTTCATTGTTGATGAGTATGCTATGGTGTGTATGTACCACCTTTTGTTTAACCATTCGCAGGTTGAAAGACATCCAGATTATTTCTGGTTTGGAAATATTATCAACAAAACTGCTATAAATCCCGAGGTTCAGGTTTTTGGGTGACTATAGTGTTCACTATAGTGGGAAATCCCCACTATATGGGAATGGGAAAAATCCCCAGGAGTACAATGGTGGGGTTGCCTGGTAGTTGTATATTTAGGTGTTCGGCTTTTTGCTCTGCTCTGTTTTTTAAGAAACTACCAATCCATTTTCCAAAGTATCTGCGTCATTTTATATTCTTGTCACCAATGTATGGATGTCCAGTTTGTCCTCATTCTCATTAGCATTTGGCATTGTCACTATTTTTATTTCATTTGCATTTTCCGAACAGTTCTAAGTGTTGAAAGTCTTTCTATGTACTTATTTACCATTTGTCTATCTGCTTCAGTAAAATGTATCTTCATGTCACTTTGGATAGTTTGTCCTGCTGCTGTTGAACTTTAAGAATTCCTTATGTATTCTAGATAGTAGTTCTCAGTTGAATATGTGGTTTGCAAATATTTTCTCCAGCCTGTGCCTTAACTCTTCATTGTCTTAACACAGTCTTTCTCGGGGTAGAATTTTATAAACTTGGTGAAATCCAATTTATCACTTTTCATCTTATAACACATGCTTGTATCACATTTAAGAAAACGTTGACTGCCTTAGATTGCAATATTATTCTCCTATGTTTTTTTTTTCTAAAAATTTATAGTCTTGTAAGTCTGTAATGCCTTGAGTGGTAACTTTTTCATTAGCTATGAGATGGAGTTATTCTTGACTTACAAATTCTATACATGGTTAGGATTGCACATAATTATTTTATTTTTGAGCTCTTGCATGAACATGCTCAAGGAGACATTGACCCAGGATATAATGGCCAATCTAATACAGAGACTTCCATGCATGATGACTGAGTATTGCAGTGGTTCACATATAGCCACAGACCTGTTATAGGCCATCACTGCCACTAGAACACTCAAACCCACCCAAACCCAGGGAGAAAAATAACTGAGCGGCACAGCTCACAAATGAGATTGCTTTATGGGCTGCAAGAAGATTCACCAGCATCTGAGGAATGATGCTTGTGGCATAAGAGACATCAATGACAAAGATATTGGCAGGAAAGAAATACATGGGAGTGTGGAGTCAGCTGTCCAGTCTGATGAGAAGAGTGATGAGGAATTTTCCCAGCATTGTTACCATGTATGTAATCAAGACGAGAACAAAGAGGGAGACCCCTGTGTCACTGGACATGCTGAGAAAATCAATTTTATCACACAGATCTGGTTTTCTATCCCACTAAAAATTGTGATGATTCTTAATCTGCAGAGAGAGTCAGATATAACAGAAGCTGTTGAATGAAAGAATTATGAAAGTAACTTCTCATGAATAACATGGTGTACACCCCCGGCCAGACTTAGTCTGATGTTTCAGATCATTCATGATCCAAAATGAGGCATGATCCCAACAGGTAGTATATCCACTCTGCATCAGAGTCAGGCCAGCACCTTCCTAAAAACACGAATTGGTCTCAGGGAGACACAGGGAAAGCCTGGAGATAATGCAATGCAATTCTAGGAGCTCACATCCCAGAAACTTACCATAAGGGCAAGAAGAGAATAGTAGGTGACTATTGCAGGTAAAATGATAAATGATGAAGAAAACTTGGTTAGAAAGTCTTTTAAAAACTACCTTACATATATCAACTAGACCCATCATAATGAAATGGGTAAATTTATTACAAGAGGAAATACTGGGAAGAGTCAGGTCCTAACGGAAAGATCTGGAATTAGAGAACCTAGATTTAAAATTTGATTTTATTCAGCAACTCTGTTATTTTGATTCTGTGATGAAATGGTATGTATGAAACAGATAATATGACATAACTTACAAGTACATTTAGGCTGAAATGTAGGAAACTTACAGAGAACATCCTCATGAATTGTTAGTGATAGTACTGTGGTATTAGTATGGGTATGAGCATTAGTATGACCTCTGCCTTCAGGGAACTAGCAAACAGGATTTCCCCCATGCTCACCCTCTGAATATTTAGATGTAAATAATATTGGGGGCATCTTTTAATAGGTCTGAGGGTTTAGGGATGACTGGGAAGCTTCGAGGGCCATTTGTCTTTTTGATAAACTTTGGTCTCTGCATTGGATAGGATGCGGCAGGGATTATAATTGTATCTTGTTCTTTTTTTTCCCCCATTTTCAACGTGTTGCTGTTAAGAATCTACCCTTTGTATATGGCATCAAAAGAAGAGAAATAAGGGTATGGATGATTAGACTTTCTCCAGACAAAAGATGCAGGGAAAGCACGTGTTTATGGACCCTTCTTCACTGGCAGAGAGGAGAGTAAGAGTTCATTTAGCTGTATATTACAGTAGGGTCTTCTTCATTTTCTTTGCTCAAGAAGCACTTTTTCAGTAGAACTATATAGTATAATATCAATTTTGAAAATAGAACAGTTTCCTTCCTAAAAGATTTTATAGGACAGACTCACTCTCATTAATACTCTGTGCCTAGCTGTTCACCAACCATCTTTTCCCCCAATGTGCAAAAGTGGGGATAAAGGGAGCAGGAGGGCTTGAAAGTAGAAACAGACCTGCCTGCCCATCATTAAACCCATGGATGTCCTGCTAGGGTCTCTGAGCAGAAAGGTGAAGAACTGTCTACACTTCAATTCTCTAACTTGTTAAACAAAAACAAACACACACAGGTAGCCCCAAAATGCCTATCTCTTTCATGGTTCAGCCACAGACATTTTCATAAACTCTGCTGATGTCCTCCTCTTAACCTGATCTCCCCTTTCAACTGTTCCTCCTCTTCAGCTCCATCACGATCCCTCCACCCCTCACTTGGCTTTTCTTCAATCGTGGTCAGACCAAAAAAAAAATATATCTACTTGCCTCAAAAATGACATTCAAATTTAACTCTAAAACCTCAAGGAAAAAATATGTTAACTGTTGTTGAATTTTAACAAATCTGCAACAGAAAGTAGACATTTCTTTTTCCACTCATTTGGCAAACACTTGTGAAGTGTCATTGCTACTAGAGGCTGAGATTTCAAAGTGAATATCATACCTCCCAACTCGTAAGCTCATGTGGATGAAAAAGACATAGAACAGACTGTCATCCCATCACTGTCCCCTCTTCCAAGTACGAGTCTCCTGGAGAACAAGCCAGCACATGACTCACTCTGCTCCTCTCACCTACCCCACACATCTCTCTACAACAGCCCTTGTCTTGTGACAGATGAGTGACAGTGTCACATCTTAAAGAAACCAGCAGATTCATAGTAAAAACAATTCCTGCTTTGAATCCTACATCTCTTCTGCTGTCTGAAGTGTAAAGCAAGCTACTCAGCCTCTTTATTTTTTCATCTCTAAAATATGGTCAATACAGATGGTGTAAAGGGGTGTTGGTAAAATCAAGGAGTTGAAGGTCGAGTTGCTGCATAAGACCCTGAACCAAGGCAGGTGTCTTGTCATTTAGTGATAATATGCAATAGACTTCATGTCCGTGATCACATTCTGGATCTTATTCCTTCATTCATTCCCCTCCCTACCATCTTCAGATTTCTCTTGTCCCTGCTTTTCTATGACCAAAAGCAAAACAAAAGAAAAAGACAAAAAGAGAGAGAGAGAGAGAGACCGAAGGGAGAGAGAACTATATCCTATGTAATTGCCATTCTAGCTCTTACTCTATTTCACATCTCAAACTTTTGGTGTATGCTTTCTAGATTCATTTCCTTGTAACATGCATCCTAACATCACGGAAATTTCCACCCTCCTTAGACAGTAGAATTTTCAAATTAAAAATACTAATAACCTGCTGATTCCACAGATTTTTATCTATTTCATTCTTCATTTTAACAGTGTCAAGTATTTTAACCCTTAACTCTATCCTGTGCTTCTCTACTGAGTTGCCTCTGATCTCTTATTGCTTATCTGCATTCCTGGGGGTATTTCTCCAAACCTTCCTGCTTCACTGCTGGGAGAATCTGGTCAGTTTGGTGCTCACCAACTATATTCTTCTATGATTTTTTTACCCTTGAAGGGCATGTCATTTCTAATGACAACCATTGTGATCAACTGTGTGCAGCTCACCCTCAAGTCTATGTTTATCTCCTGCCCTTTCTTCTAAATGCCCAGATGCTTTCCCCAACACCAAAATGAGTGTCTGTCTCATAAATCTCTCACCAAGGCCTCCACTCACCCCCTCACACACAGGATCCCTCCTGACTCCTTCATTTATGTCAATCCAACAAAAATTCTCCCACTCTCCCAGCACATCATGCTTCACTTTTCCCTCCTCCTCCCTACTCCATTTATTCCATGGAATAAATCCTCTTTATTCATTTCCTTTATTGCATATTCCTCATCCTCCCATCATGGCATTCACACTCACACTTGCTTTCATCGTCTCACCTCATGGAGCACAGGGCACCCTTTTAAATTTCCCTGATGCCACCTCCACTCACTCCATACTTCTACACACTTCCTCCAAGTTCATCAGGAGATATAAGTGTTTCCCCATCACTTCACCACACAAACACATCTATGATGTCTGCACATACACAGAATTAAGGTTTACCTGTACAGAAGAATTTCCACACAATCCTCAATCTGGCATCATTCTACTTCTAACTTTTATTATCTCTAGCATTTATTATCATACTGTGTGTTTTACAGCAAAGTATTTTATTAAAATAAGCTGTTAATACCAAAGTAACATTCACTGATATGTTAGCTGATTATTTTTAACCTACTAAGGTTGCTATTCATTTCCAAAGACCACTGCCTTATTTCAAAAGCCTTAATATCCAAGTATACCTTTCGTCCATACTTGTATAGTCCTTTTTGGGACTCATGGTACATAAAGCAGATTGGCCTTTGGGAAGACAAGTGCAGGAGGAAACGTGTGTTCATCAGATGCTTTTAGCATGCCCTGCAGTTAATACCATCACCTTATTACTTTGGGATCATCTCCATTTAAATATAGCTGGGTTTCTATCCTGGCCTAGGGTAGAAAACGGACTTGGTGCCAGACGAAGACTTCAGATCTCACCACTCCTATCAGAAAGCCAGAGCTTGGTCTTCTCAGATCTAACTAATTTGTAGGATCTTTATCTCTCTCTGAACATCTTCAATGAGGTCAAAAAACAACGGGGAAATGTGGGAAAATTGTTCCATTTGTCTGCATAAATAAAGTAACAGAAACCTTGTAGTACAGGGTTAGGCTGGCAACTGGTGTTCAAAACCAGTGTTGAAGAATAACCATAGTTAAGAGCCCCATCTATTTAGCTCTTCCTCCTGCACAGTGTGTTTTATGCTGTCTTCAGAGAATTTTTTTAAGGATTTTATTTATTTATTCATGAGATACAGATTGAGAGAGAGAGAGAGGGAGAGAGAGAGAGAGGCAGAAGGAGAAGCAGGCTCCATGCAGGGAGCCCGACGTGGGACTCGATCCCAGGTCTCCAGGATTACACCCTGGGCTGAAGGCAGGCACTAAACTGCTGAGCCACCCGGGGATCCCCCATCCTCTGAGAATTTGTTCTAACTCTGGCTACTTTACCTTTTTGCTAGGTCCACAATATTCCTTTAATCAACAACAAAATCCTATTTCACATCTATTGAGTCACATCATATTCATACTCAACAAATCTGAAACCACACCTCTACATAGGTTTTAAGATACCATAGTCTACTCACAAACAATCCATGCTGTCTGCTCAGAACATAAAACTAAAGAATGACAGACTCCTTGATTCATCTTCCTTATGGAAGCATTTTTTCATGCTTGCATTTTATGAATTATGGTGGATATAGGGTAATTAATGGCCATAACAATGGAGCACACACTATGTGACCTAATAAGAAGGGTGCCGTAGAGATATTCCATGAACGATTATCTCCTTTATTTTTTTAAAGATTTTATTTATTTATTCATGAAAGACACAGAGAGAGAGAGAGGAAGAGACACAGGCAGAGGGAGAAGCAGGCTCCATGAAGGGAGCCTGACATGGGACTCGATCCCAGGTCTCCAGGATCACACCCTGGGCTGAAGGCGGCACCAAACCCCTGAGCCACCTGGGGCTGCCCTGATTATCTCCTTTAATTACCTTTACTAATGCCTGAAATCTGTTACTTTTATGTGGAATATTGTCCTTTCAGTGAAATGTTTAAATATAAACTGATATCAAGTGGGAGGTTTAAGTGATAAAGTACCAAACCTTATTGTGAACTAGTATATGAATGGCACTCACATGTAGGAAGACTTAGGGGTAAAGTATGGGAAAGCAAGACCAAATTTTGTCAGTTGGAATATTATCATGTTAGACCTTAGATAAAACTACCTCCATGTGCCTCCTCTCACTATCCAGTAATTACTAGTTACACACATATCAAGACTGAAATGTTCTGCTCTTCATAACAAAGAAATAAAGTGCAAAAATAGACATACAGATTTTTCCCTCAACCCCTATCACACGAGAAAATATACATAAAGTTAAATTTTAGTCAACCTTTATATACTACTTTTTAAAAAAGGAAATGTATTCATGATTCCATGGATATATTTTCTGGATTATAAGGTTGATAGTTTTCAACATCTCTACCACCATAAATTCAACTGCAAGTGTTTTTCCTATTGTTTCAATCTCTTATCACCTGATAACATTTTTCAGGTGAAAGTATATGTCACCCGAACAAGATGAACAGTGAACAATTCAGACAATGCTGCTTGGTGTTATTAAATCCAGGACTGTCTTTTATGTCCGTGGGGTAGAAAAAAATTAGCCTTAGTTTATTCCTGGCTCCCTTTATTTTGTGTCTGTCTTCTAACACTTCATCTATGAACAAATACTTTCACGCCAACTCCCTATACTAAGGTCTGCCTTTGAGTAAAATATTTCATGCTCTAAAGTTGCCCTTAACAAATTTTAAATTAAATTAAATAGCCTTTTCCTCTCTCCATCTGAAAAAGAATATCAGCAAAGTTGAAATCTTAAGTCAAGTTAAATATATTTCTAATAGGTAATTCTCAGGGAGTAATTTTTGGTAAAATTTGTAAACACGTGGTATTTGGGAGTCCTGGAAATGAGGCATCTCCAACTCATCTGTCATAATTTACTTAAACCCCAACCAGTAGACCTGCCAGATGGGAGCCCCATCTATGTTGAGCCCCCTACACCTCTGCAGGATGCCTGAGAGGAAGGGTGTCCCCCATGTAACTATATGGCTTTTCAACACAGTGAAGTGTCCATTTAGCCTTTTCTACACTCTCCCCAGAACTGATAAGGCCCTGAAGGACTATGAGCAAATGCTCATCAATTAAGACAAGAAATCTGACCCACAGACAAAATCTAATAAGCACTGACAGACTTTTCACGATCCTGGTGCCACATAGACAGGATCATTACTTGTGGTTCTCTGGAGATGTCTTCAGTTGCAGCTGTTCCCATTTTAAAATCACTTTTAGATTCATTTAGTTTCCATTGCTAATCTAGGGACACACACTCCAAAATATTGGATTAAACTCTGCAAACATAGAAGTATTTAGGGTTTAACGCACAGGTCTCTCTTCTACTTGCAATATTCATTGCCACATCACATTTCCCTGCCCCGATGAGTGCTTTATACACTTAAAACTATCCAACTTTCTCCACTTCTTTTGGCTGGCTACTTCAAGAAATTATTTTTACCTTTTTAAATCTACATTACAAGGGGAGAATTTTTATTTGAACAGATGAAATTGCACACTATAGAATATTTCCTCGGTGCCTCACTTTCCAGGATTATAAATCAGAACCATATTTCTTCCCACTATTCATGCCAGTTCGAAGAATGCGTGGATGGACAAAATGTTATCAGCCTCAGAAATCCAGTCTGAAACACTGAGGCTTATGACTGAGCCCACTACCCATTTACCACCCCCCCCCAGTAGTTACATCAATAATGCCCTACAACTATGGGGGGGGGAGCTTTCTCTCCTCTGAAAGTCTATGCACATCTTTTGCAATCCTCCATCAAGTCTTAATCATATTAGTTTCCTATTTAGAGTCCTCTACAATTTTACTGCACAAAGTCCTGAATATAGAAACAAAGCACATGAAGTTGAGTCTCACAACCTATAGACATGTTTTGTCTCATGCTGGTCAAAATACACAAGAACCATTACTTCACACACTTGACTGTCAATAGAAACAGCACTTTAATTTATAGGAAGATTCATCTGAGCCATGGCCAATACTTAGTTATTGTATATAGTTAATGCATCCATCACTGGCAGGAATACATGCACCAACCAAATGTTTTATGTTTTAATGGTTTTACATCCTCAGAAAGCAACCAGTTTGCTATTTCCCACCTGGACTTGGTGCCTTGCATTTCACATTATTGCCAAATATTGAGACTCAGTTTTTCCGATATATGCAATCCTCAAATCACTTTGATGACACATTTTATCATGATTTCATTCAATAAATACTCAGCTTCTTTGCATGACTTGTCCCTAGAAATGAGACTACATACAACAATATAGTTCCTTCAATCTATACTGTTCCCATAGGGAATCCCTACAGCCCAATCTAGAAGAACTAACCCCAAAAATGAGAGTCAGGAGATCTCCATTCTAGTTCCAGTTCACATTCTGAGTGTTGTAGGACTTTGAATAATCTACAGATCTTACATTTCATAACACTGAAAGGAAAACCAAAATATTTGGGATACAAACTCTTCGGGAAGATTGAGAAGGGATTTCATAGTTACTAACAATTTATCTTTTTTTGGAAATTTAATACACTTCTATTACATGTTCATGAATATTAATACCTAAACTATCATTTTATAGATCTGGCCTTGTCCCCTAGGTGCCCCCCTAAATATGGTAAAGTCCCTCCTAGCATCCTCAGTTTCTTTTTTAAATTATTTTTAAAGATTTTATTTATTTATTCATGAGAGACACAGAAGGAGAGGCAGAAACATAGGCAGAGGGAGAAGCAGGCTCCCTGCAGAGAGCCCAATATGGGACTCCATCCCAGGACCCCAGGATCATGATGACCTGAACTGAAGGCATATGTTCAACCACTGAGCCACCCAGTGCTCCCAGCTTTTTTAAAAAAAAATTAAATTCAATTCAGTTAACATATATTGTATTATTTGCTTCAGAGGTATAATTTAGTGATTTATCAGTTGCAATATAATACCCAGTGCTCATTACATGAAGTACCCTCCCTGATCCTGATGCCTATCACCCAGTGACCCCATCCACCCACCCACACCCCCTCCAGCAACCCTCAGTTTTTCTACAATTAAGCGTCTCTTATAGTTTGTATCCCTCTTTGATTTCATCTTATTTTATTTCTCCTTCCCTTCCCTATGTTCATCTGTTTGCTTCTTAAAGTCCACATGAGTGAACTCATATGGTATTTGTCTTTATCCGACTGACTTATTTCATTCTAATTCCATCCACGTCATTGCAAATGGCAAGATTTCATTCTTTTTGATGGCTGAGTAATATTCCATAGTGTGTGTGTATGTGTGCGTGTGTGTGTGTATGCATATACCACATATTCTTCACCCACTTATCTGATGATGGATATCTTTCCATATTTTGGCTTTTGTGGACATTGCTGCTATAAACATTGGGGTGCATGTGCCCCTTCCAGTGACTGTGTGTATCCTTTGGGTAAACATCTAGCAGTGCAATCGCTGGTTTGTAGAGTAGCCCTATTTTTAACTTTTTGAGGAACTTCCATACTGTTTGCCAGAGTGGCTTCACCAGTTTGCATTCCCACCAACAATGTAATGTAATTTCCCTTTCTCTGCACCCTCACCCACATCTGTTATTTCTGGAGTTGTTGATTTTAGCCATTCTGACTGGTG
Organism: Canis lupus dingo; assembly: GCF_003254725.2. Lineage (NCBI taxonomy): Eukaryota > Metazoa > Chordata > Mammalia > Carnivora > Canidae > Canis > Canis lupus. The sequence continues at coordinate 5,926,074 of NC_064258.1, forward strand.
CAGAGTGGTATCTCATTGTGGTTTTGATTTGTATTTCATGTGATTTTTCAGGATTTTTTAACGTGTTAGCCATTTGTATATCTTCTTTGGAGAAATGTTTGTTCATGTCTTGTGCCCATTTCTTGACTAGATTATTTGTTCTTTGAGTGTTGAGTTTGACAAGTTCCTTATAGATTTTGGATACTAGCCTCTTACCTGATAAATCATTCACAAATTGTTGACTGTTCCCTTTGCTGTGCAAAAGCTTTTTATCTTGATGAAGTCCCAATAGTTCACTTTTTCTCTTGTTTACCTTGCCTTTGACGACATGTCTAGTGAGAAGTTCTACAGCAGTGGTTAAAGACAGTACTGCCTGTGTTCTCCTCTAGGATTTTGATGGATTCCTGTCTCACATGTAGGTCTTTCATCCATTTTGAGTTTACTTTTATGTATGGCATTAAGAAAGTGGTCCAGTATCATTCTTCTGCATGTGGTTATCCAATTTTCCCAACACCATTTGTTGAAGAGACTATCTTTTTTCCATTGGATATGCTTTCCCACTTTGTCAAAGATTAGTTGACCATAGAGTTGAGAGTCCATTTCTGGGTTTTCTATTCTGTTCATTGATCTACATGTCTGTTTTTGAGTCAGTACTATACTGTCTTGATTACTGCAATTTCTAAATATTAATCATTTTCTGCATCCCACCCCCCCGCATTGTACTCTCTTTCTCTGAGTGTGTAATTTGGATATGAGAACCATTAGACCAGAAATGTCCCTGAGCCTCTAGCTTCAAGAAGGCATATGACTTTACATTTGCCACACTGTTTAGGGTGAGAAGACTGCAGCATCCATAGGTCACATCCTTGATCCAAACTCCCTAACAGGTCAGTTAACAGGTCAGATTAGTTCTGTTTCTACCCCTCTAGACACCCCTGTGTATACCCACCGTTTGTTAGTGCATCCATCAGGGCTCTCAAACATTGATTAGTGCCTGACAAATAGATGTGTCCACTTCAGTCTCAGTTCATGTCAATTCAAAGAATTCTTCCTTCCAACAAAGTTATGGACCAGAGACATGAAGAGTTCCAGACTCCTCATAGCTCCTGGCTAACTACTCATCTGGGACTAGTATACATTGTGAGAAAAACAGCTGCTAGAAAGTTCACAGGTGCCCCACAACTGGCTCCAACACAAACGTGGTGAGGTACAGCAGTGTCTGAAGCAGCAATGTAAGGCTGACAGACTCCCTCAGGAGCTTTATGTATTACACACTCCCAATCCTCAAGGGCAGAGTCTCCATGCTGCCTTGCTTCTCTCTCTGAAGTCTGTTCTTCCCCATTCTCCTCAACCACAGGAACCTCCTGAAGCCAAAGGTCATTCTAAAAGAGGAGATGCCAGTTGTCTGAGACTCTTAGGATATTCTATAGCCCAAATCTGACACTTAGCACTTATGCCCCTATTCTACTGAGCAGTGATTAGGTCTGCAACCAACCCTGGTGAAAAAACAGTCATCCATTTTGGCTCCAGGATACCTTCACTTCTCCTTCTCAACACAGGAGCACTGTACCTCACTCCCCTGATATCTGTGCAAAGAGCCGACTGGTCCTGCTACAAGCTTTACAAAGATGGATCCACACCTGCGTACATCTCTGAAGGTACTATTCAAGTTTTAAGAACAGTAACATTGCATACAAAGATTTAAGATTTCAAATAACATCCTAAAAGGGGATGCAGAAAATATTAAGATTTATGTTGAGACAAAAAAAGAAACAGGAAAATGTCACGGAAATTCTCAACAAAGAAGTACAGAAGTGTTAGTTTTCCATACCTTCCCAAATCTTTAATTTTTATTTTTATGAATACGTTAAATGTAAAAGTCACAGGATGCAGTCACATTACATCTCTGATATACTCTCTAGGCATCATGTACCCTGTAAGTAAATCGTTTGTCCACTTATCTTCCATTCAAATACCCACTCTCAGAATCATCATTTATATATACACGCATTTACCCACTGTCTATAACCATCTCCATACTCACTCAGCCATCTGCTTATCTGCTCAGCCAACCACGTATGTATCCCCTTATCATCCACATGTCACCTCATTTATTTCCCTAATGTCCTATAGTTATCTCCCACATCTTTTATTTTCACCAATGTGACTATCATCCTGCTTGTCCCCTCTTTCATTTTGCCATGTTACTATAACATCTGATACGATAGCACCCAGTGACTTTGACAGTGCTTCTGTGATATTCTAGAAAGGGAAAGGGAAAAGAATAGAAAGGGAATACAAAGGGAAAGTAGAGATGCTTCTCATTCCTCACCTGAATTTCTGAACTCCCACAGTTGACAGAATTGGTTAGATACTTTCTCTGAGAAAAGTAGGAAAAATTCCATGGCTGAGAGAACTGTAGAAACAGTGTCCAGATGGTCACATCACTGTTGCTCTCCTCCTCTCATCTGCAGGCAACAAAGGGAAACTCCCAAATTCCAGACTTTGGTAAAGACCCCACACCTCTCTCAGTTGCTCCTGCTCCAGATCCTCAGGGCCTTGTCATTCACCCTCCATCACTCAGCAGGTTATATCACTCTTAAACAAAACATTTGTCCCATGGATAGTTCCTTTCCATTGTTAATGCTGTTGTTTTAGTATTTGCAGCAAAGTGCTATTTGCTCTAATTAATTCAGTGCACTTCAAAGAATGATAGCCCTCATTCTACCAAAACTCGCTGAATCAGACCCTACACAGGAGGGTCAGCAAACTGTGACTTCATGAGCCCTTCAGGTGTTTCTGATAGAAGACATTTGAGAACTCCTGAGACCATTCATTCTGTAAACCATAGTCACATTAATCTATTATTGTAACACTTTGTTCTACCATTATTCACTTCACAAATATTTGATCTACAGTCTCCAATGACTTGAATGCCACATCTCAACTAACTGAGACAGAAGAGGTTCAAAGTCAACCACAACTGCAGTTTCCCCTGCTTCTCTTCCCTGCGAGGAAATGCTCTCTTCTGCCCAGGAAGGTCATCTCATCAGTGTCTGCCTAGGAATCAAAATCGTTTTCTCAAGAGGCATTTGTGACAAATGCAATTAGATATACTATTAATCTGTAGGCTTGGTTTGCAAGATAAACAAAAAAAATAATGAATCGTTTGCTCCAAACACTATGCATATAATTTGGGTAAGTTGTTTTCACATAAGCAGTTTATTTGACTTAAATTCCTTGGCTTAAATATCATTATTTGCCATTTTATATTTTACTTACCTGTGAATTATCATGCACCTATCCCACTTATACTTAGCCTTTTAAAATATACCTTTAAAAGTAAGTGATTATGGAGGTGCCTGGCTGGTTCAGTCGGTAGAACATGCAACTCTTGGTCTCAGGGTCATGAGTTTGAACTCCATGTTGGGTATGGAATCTACTTAAAATAAAATTAAAAAAAAAAACAAAAATAAAGGTGAGTGAAAATGTACCTCTCTGGAGCAGGACATTTCTAGAGGCAAAACAGGGAGGGGCACAGGGAGTATATGTGTACTCTCTGTATTTCCTGCTCAATCGTGCTATGAATCTAAAACTGCTCTTAAAAACACAGTCTCCTTCAAAGGAAAAAACATATAAAGCACTTGAGCTTGTTCTAGCTTCCACTTAGGCTGTAAAAAGCTGGAAAGAACATTGGTTCCCTCCTAAAGCAAGAAAGGTTAAACCACAGAATCATAACTGTTCCCGAAATCATCCCAGCTGAGATTGCAGGGCAACCCAAGAGCATGAAACCTCAGGAAAGATCAGCACATCCAGGCAGAGATAGGATGAGTCTTACTCACCTGCGCCAGAGCCAGGGAGGAAAACAGGCCAGCAAATAAGCCCCTGAGAATTGCTTTAACAAAGCACTGAAGTTAGAGGGTGGGTTCCTAGAAGCATAGACTGGCTGAGAGCCACAGCAAAGAGCGGTGCCCACCAATTCTCAAGATTTTGAGACACGCTTGGGACAGGCCTCGCCAGGATGTTCAGGGAAAAGGGGGAGCCAGAGGAAGCCTCCTGCATGGTGCAGGTCTGGTGGAGGCACCACAGCTGTGTTGCAGAAGCCAAGCTCTGGGCCCAGGTCCTGCCTCCATCATGTAACAAAAGCCTGAGCCACTGGGGGAAGGGCAGCAAACTGTTTCCCTCAGAGGCTGATGAAGACTCATTACTGAGGAAAGAGAACAGGAAACAAAACATATCATTCTTTCATGATGGTCCTTGGGGCAGGAAGCCACTCTGTTCAGACTGGGAGCCCTCTCCTCAGTCTGCAGAGGTGGAAAGTCCCCCAAGATGGCCCCAACCCTGAGACCTGGGAACAAAGGACATGCCTGAGACTGAGAAAGAGCCAGGACAGAGGGATAAAGCCTCAGCCTCCAACACCAGGCCAGCAGGATTGAGAAACAAGACACAGCTGTGAACCAGGGCCAGGGGCAGCCTGCAGACAGACACTCTCCACATGCAGCCTCACAGCAGAGCCGAACACTCACGCTGGTTCAGCGGCACTGGGAAAAGCCCTCCCAGCCCTGGACACTCCACACGAGGCACAAGTCTCAATAGGGGAAAGCAATTTGTTGGTAGATGGGGATAATCACAGCAACACAAAACTCAAGCCCCACTCAAGCCAGGAGTCCGTTGATTCCCACGCTCTCCTCACCAAGCAAGACCACAGGACAGACAGATGACACGTGCCCATTTCAAGGCATAATGCTCTTTTCCCTACATGCAAAATGTTCCATTTTCAGGCAAAACTAAAGGTCGGAGGGAAAGGCAAGAAAAATGTCAGTGTCCCTGAACCAAGAAATTAGCAGAACCAGGATCAGATGTACTTGGTTGTAGGAACTATCACAGAGGGGTTTAAAATAACTCTCACAAGTCAGTTCAAGGATCTAGTAGAAGAGATGGACAGTGTCATAAGTGCATGAGAATTTCCATAAAGATTGGAAGCTACATGGAGGGATTAAGTAGAAGTGCTGGGCACAAAGCACACAGAAACAGAAGCAAAGGTTGCTTCTGAGTTGACTCAGTTGAGCTGAGAAATGATCAGTGAGCATGGGACAGAGGAGCAGGTTCAGAGGGATCACCTGCGCTGTTGACCTTGGAGAGGGGGGCGAAGGGGCAATGGCAAAGTCATGGGGGCCTGGGGAAGGCAAAGGGATCCTGCGATGAATGGTGAAGGGGAGTCCGGAGCATGTCAACTGGTTGTAGAAATGAGCATACAGCATCTTCACGGACTTTCCTCCTTTGTGCGTCATGTGTTCATTTGTATTTTTGACCGATTTTCTGCTTCTTTCACCTCTATCTCTTACCATTTTATATACAGTTGTTCATGGTGGTAAATTTTGCATTTTACTCCATGATTTACACAATATTTATACCAGGATAATGACACCTTAGAGGAAGTGTGGGGTACACGTAGGAATTGCAATCAGGGGAAGTGCAGTGTCCTTCGAAACCACTTTTTGTTTTCAAAGATTTTATTTATTTATTAATTATGGACACAGAGAGAGAGAAAGAGAGAGAGAGAGAGAGAGGCAGAGACACAGGGAGACAGAGGCAGAGGGAGAAGCAGGCTCCATGCAGGGAGCATGACGTGGGACTCTATCCCTGGACTCCGGGATCACACCCTGGGCTGAAGGCGGCGCTCAACCACTGAGCCACCCCAAATCTCTTTTAGATGATGTGACTTGGCTCGACTTTTTCTTTTTCATTCAGATTCTTCTAATGTCTCAACAGTATCACTGGAGAAATCAGCCAACTGGTCTCCTGGCCTATAACCTCTTTTTCCTCCAAATCATTGCCAAGAGTGATCATTCTAAAAAGTAAATTTTATCAAGTCATATACTTGTTTAAAAATCCTTGCCACCTACACATTGGTTTTAAGTAAAATTAAAATATAATTTGGCATTCAATGCCCTTTGTGATCTGACCCTCTTTACCTGCCTCCTCCATCCTCATTAGTTCTTCTTCTCTGCCCTGCAATCATGGCTTCAGGGAATTTTGAACTCTTGTACTCTCACCCAGCTCTATTTTTTTTCAGTGGCTGTCTCCTCTTGGGTTGTTGTCATCTCGGTAACTTGTACTACTTTCCTGAACTTTTCAGTTTCCAGCTGAACTTTTTCTGGTCTTTTCATACAGGAAGACTTCTGCAATCATCCCAAAGGCTTACTCTCTATGACTATTCACCTCACTAGTTTACAAGGAGCAACTAGGGTCCCGTGTATATAGGACGAGGGATGATATGTTCAATACGAAGACTAGAAGGAGACAGTGCATAGATACCCTCCTTCACCGAATGCATATAAAGCTGTCTTATTTTTCATTGGTTTTGGATGAGCAGTCTATCCCTTCTAAAATTAACTAGAGCTTTTATATTTTATATATTATATCAAAATTTATGTGTTATTCTGTATTTAAAGTCTAGTAAAAGACTTAATATTTATTTCAGAAATGGGGTTGTTTAACATGTAAATGGTACTCCTTACATATGTAGTAAAATTCCTCTTAAACTGTTTGTATGCTGTCAAGTAGTGCCCCAAACAGGCTTTTCCTTGGCCAGTAGTAGCCTTGTACGAACACCTTTAGTTACATTCTCATCACTAGAAAACAAGATCTTCAATTGGTGCTTTTGTCTTGAGGTATCTTCATCACTGAGAGAAGATGCTATGTGCGCAGGTAGCAGGTCCAGCACACAGACATCTTCACAGCCTTGATAGCATCTCTGTCCTCAGAACAGTGACTCACACAGTTACTAGATGTGGATACATATGCTGTGCAGTATTCTGAGTCTAAAATATGAAAATGCTTTTGTTCCCAATGGAAGCACTATAACCTTGCACAAAATTTGGATGATTAAGCACCAGTGTTCCAAAGTAAGATCCATGAATAGGTCTCTGATTACAAACAATGTGACAATCAAAACAGCAAACTGTACTTTTTGTTCATCACTCTCAGGCCACATGAATGGAGATTGAGTAAGGGTGGGAAGTCCAGTTCAGCAGTGCTCATCTCCACTGAACGTGCTGCTGTGACATAAAAATATGCCCACATCACACACCCCAACCCAACTTCCAGCCTCCTACCCAGCACCAACAGTACATGTGTCATCATCTCCTTCCTGGTTGCCAGGGCAATGCAGGTGATGCCTGCCATATCCGAGTTAACTAGGAGAAAACACAGGGAAAGCTCTTTTCTCTAACTGATGTTCAAGATCCATCAAGTTGCCAGTTTTGATATTAACCCAGATAACTGCCCTAATAGTTTCTGCCAGGCTCCCTTCACCTCCTTATTCCTTAGACTATAAATCATAGGGTTCAGCATGGGCATTAAAATGGCATAGAAGAGAGAGATTAACTTCTCCTGAAGGACAGAGGGGCCAGAATGGGGCTGGATGTAAGTGAAGATGGTCATGCCATAGCACAGGACAACCACTGTGAGGTGAGAGGCACAGGTGTGGAAGGCTTTCTTTCTTCCCTCTGTGGACTGGATCTTTAGGATGGTGGAGATGATCTGGATGTAGGACAGGAGAACCAGGCAGAAAGGTGTCATCAGCAGAACAATGCTAGAAACCATGATTGCAATCTCGTTGGAGGAAGTATCCACACAAGCCAGTCTGACCACAGCTAGGAGTTCGCAGGATATGTGATCAATGTACTTGTTTGTGCACATGGGCAGCTGAAATGTGATGGCAGTCTGCATGAGAGAGTTCATAGAGCCACTGACCCAGGAGGTGATGGCCAACCTAGTACAGAGCCCTCCGTGCATGATGACCGAGTATCGCAGGGGGTCACACACAGCCACATAGCGGTCATAGGCCATCACTGCCAGTAGAACAAACTCAATCCCACCCAAGCCCAGGGAGAAGAATAACTGGGCGGCACAGCTCACAAACGGGATTGCTTTATGGGCTGCAAGAAGATGTGCCAACATCTGAGGAACGATGCTTGTGGCATAAGAGACGTCAACGAGGGAGAGGTTGGTGAGAAAGAAATACATGGGAGTGTGGAGTCGGCTGTCCAGTCTGATGAGAAGAATGATGAGGAAGTTTCCCAGCACTGTCACCATGTATGTGATCAAGAACAGTACAAAGAGGGACACCTCTGTGTCCCAGTCACTGGACAGGCCAAGGAGAATAAACTCTCTCGCCCATGTCTGGTTATCTATTTCCATTAAAAACTATGAAGATTATTAGTCTGCAGAGAGACAGAGAGTACAAGCAGCTGTTGAATTAAAGAACCATAGAATAAAAAAAAAAGAACCATCAGAATAACTTCTTCAGAGAATGCACATCGTAATAATCTGTCAGAACTAGATATTTTTTATCATATGGACCAAGATCATAGGCTTAATCATAATACTCATTGTATCTACTTTACATAAGAGAGGAGACGAGCACCTTCATAAAGACAGGGTGTGATCTCAGGGAGTCAGTTAAAGCCAGGAGATCAAACAGTGCAATTGTTGGAAGTTTAATATCTCTCCTGTTTACCTGAGTTTCCAGGGCAGGAGGGAAATGTAGATGACAATGGGTGGTAAAGGAAGCAATGACGGTAAACGTGGGTCAAAGTTCAAGGACAACCCTACATGTATCTAGTGCACAAAAGATGATGAAATGTATAAATAAACTACAAAAGAAAAAAAGTTGGAGGAGTAAGATATATACTGCAAATAGGCTGGTGTCTCATGGAAAAATCTGGAATTGGAGAAGGACAAACATTATATGGTCTCATTCATTTGGGGAATATAAGTAATAGTGAAAGGGAATATAAGGGAAGGGAGAAGAAATGGGTAGGAAATATCAGAAAGGGAGACAGAACATGAAGACTCCTAACTCTGGGAAACGAACTAGGGGTGGTGGAAGGGGAGGAGGGCGGGGGGTAGGGGTGACTGGGTGACGGGCACTGAGGGGGGCACTTGATGGGATGAGCACTGGGTGTTATTCGGTATGTTGGCAAATTGAACACCAATAAAAAAAATAAATTTATTATTTAAAAAAATCTGGAATTAAAGAACCTGAATATGAATCTTGTTTTAATGACTTAAAAGAGATGAGATTGAGTTAGACATTTAAACTTTACATACAAAATGGGCAACATTGCATAACTCACAAGTGTTTAAGTTCAAATGGAGATAACCAAGGGGAAAGTACTTCATAAACTCTTCCTGGCAGTAGCAACTCTGTTTATGGCTATGAGCTATAGCAGGAGCCCGACCTGGCAGAGAGAGTAACAAGTGCTGTGCTCCCCTCTCATATCCTGTCCATAATTTCAGACATTTGAAAAAAAGGAAGCAAAACCTTTAGAAGATTTGAAATCTATTGGGCAGGAAAATAAAGGTCTTTTGAGAATTTGGTGTTGTTGATCTTTGGAAGGAGAGAGAGAAGAGTGCTCATTTCATCCTCCTTTTTTCACTTATTCTGACTTGTTTTTTATTTTTCTACAACTCTAGCCCTTGTGTATAGTCTCAGTAAAAAGGACAGTATGGAAATGGCTTTCTTTGGCTTTCTATAAAAGGAGGAAGAGTAAACAAATCTGTTTAGTTTAGTTTTGTTGACTATTTAGCAGATCTGCATAGGAAGTCGACATTTGTTTTTGATTAATTTGGAAAATATCTTTAAGTCCCACCTTTGCTGGATGTTGGGATTTCACGGGCAGTATTATGCTTCCCTTTACTCCTAATGCTCAAGTGGAAGAAAAAGACACAGAACAGATTGTCTTCCCATCACTGTCCCCCTGTTGCATGTGCAAGCTATTTGGACAAGGCAGCCCATGACTCACTCTGCTTCTCTCACCCACCGCACACATCTCTCTACTACAGCCTTAGTCTCATGACAAATGAGTGACAGTGTCACATCCCAGAGAAAGCAGGACCTTTAAAGCCTGGAAGTTCTTGCTGTAAATACGCTCTCTCCTGCTTGCTGAAGGCTAGAGCAAGCTACTTAGCTTCTCTTAACTTTATATTTTTTTAAATTTATAACATGTGGGAAATATTGGCCAAATGAAAGGGTCATTGGTGAACTCAAATGTTTGAAAGATGTACAGTTGGTCCATCGACACTTTGTGAGGATAGCTGATTGACCTTTCATTTCACTTTGATCACCTTTGGGATCTTATTCCTTCATTCATTCCCCTTTCTACTATCCTGGGTTTCTCTTGTTCCTGGTTGATTCCTTTTCCCTCATTATAAAAACCCAATTGTTGCTACATGATTACCATTCTGAGTCTCTCTTCCTTTCACACCCAGAGTTCCCAGATGATTGGTGTCCACTTGCAGGGTATATTTCCTCACAACATTCATCCTTCAAGCCGTGGAAATCTAGTTCCCATCTTCACAAATCCATGGATACTGCATTCTTGAAGGGCATTCATGGCTTTCTAATCATCAGATTCAGAGATCTTATTCTACTTTATTTCTTTATTGTTTAAACAATTGAGCTGTTTGTTCCTTCAAACTCTCCACTGTATGATACTCTTCTGTCCTGATTTTCTTCCAGACTAATGTTTTTGTCTATAGTCTTTGATAATTATTTTAAACTCTCCTGCTGTGTTACTGTGAGGATTTTCTAAGGTTCTATGCACAGAACTTGTGCTCTTCCTATAGCTACTGCTTGAAGGACTTGTCTCTAACACTGGATCTTCCATCTCAAGCCCACAGTGACCTCCTGGACATCTCTACAAAGTCCAGATGCTTCTTCACAGCTTAAGGAATGATTCCTAAATAGCTCACCATTGATTCGACTCATATCTCCACAAGCTGTATGTGCACCAGGCTCCGTTACCTCTATCAATAGGCTAATAAAATTCTTCCTCTCTCCCAGGACATCATGTTTAATTTTTCCTTCTTTCTTACACTCCACAAAACAAATTCTCTTCTTTCATTGTTCAATCACAAATCTCTCACCTCCCCCTTCAACTTCATTCACACTGCTAATATACCACCACTGCCCTGTCTCTTTCTATCTACTTGCTTTTGAATCTCACTGAGCCAGCCTATGTCCACTGCTGCTAATACTTAATTACCTTTCATGGATACATTAGCTAATTACTTTTAACCCATGAAATAGTATATATACTTCTAAAGTCCTTTCCCTTGGTTTTAAATTTTTTTGTTTTAGTTAATTGATATCAAAATATTTCTGTTTTCTACAGTGATAGAGTCCATTTCTGAACACCTGGTAGATTAATAAATTAGAAAAAAACATCTATGTTTATTCTTTTTATGTGGAAATGATTCTATTTGTGAATTTTTAAGATGTAACTATTCCAAATGGGATTTGAAAGATATAAATTATCTGACCTTATTGTGCTTTGAAAATAGGTCACATAATTAGAAAACTGAGACCCTAACAGATGGAGGAGACACCAGTAGTAACACTGAAATTATAGGAAAAATCAGGTCTCAGGCATTGATACAGACATCAACTCTTCATTGTTTAAATAGAAACATTGGCCACAGTTAAAGTACCTCCATGTGCCTTCTCCCATTATCCAGTTATTATTACAAACAGCAAATAGAACCAAAATGCTTTCTCTCTAGGACAGAAGGGATATGCAAACAAAAACCAAGTGTTCAGATTCCTAATCCAACACATTTTATCTAGCTTAATACAACTAATCAAAAAGCTCAACTTTAGTCAGTTCTTTAAACAAAGAAAATCTGTCCATTTGCCTGAAATCTATGTGACCTTGTGCATTGGGGAGCTTGTCAGTCTTGGTTGGGACAAGTGAAAGTCGCAAATACAGAACCACAACACATGAAGGTAGGTCCCACAACCAGCAGATAAGGCTCTCTCATGCTGCTCAAAGTGACTCAGAGCCATACCTTCAACAGGTGAACTGGCCATAGAAATGGCACTTCCACGTAGAGAGAGATTTCTCTGACTCCCGACTGAAGAGTTGGTTGATGGCCACAGTGAGAGCATCCATCCTGAGCAGGAGTACTTGCATCATCCTAACCTATGAAAACAGATGAGTCACGGGGGGCTTGGGTGGCTGGTATCTCAAAGGTGGGTTTGACATCCTGAAAGAACAATTACTTTATTCTCTTTGTGGTCTGGTGAACTTCTAGCCTGCCTTGGTTACCTGACTTTTCACTTCCTCTGAGACCATTTCCCAAGTCCCAGTTTCTCAAACATGTATGAACCTGACACTCACTTTTGGCAACATATTGTATCATGGTCTCCTGTAAAGCCTTGTCTTCTTTATACTTCTTGTTCCCTGTGGCTAAGACTAGGGTTTTCATGGCAATACAATTCCCTCTGTCTAGCAAGTCTCCATGGTGCAATCCCCACAGCCAGTTCTAGGATGACCAGAATCTTGCCTCCAGTTAATGAATTGAGTCTGAGTGTCAGGGGTCTATGAGTAGGCCCTTAATTGCCTTACATCTTCATTTATCTGTTACAAAAAAAGAAAACCATAATATTGTCATTATCAAACCCTTCAGAAATAATTGAGATACGAGGAATTAGAGCAAGTGATAATGTATCTTTCTTGGAAATGTAATATAATACTCCCACATCCTGCTAACCAATATCAATACCTAATGAAAGATTTTCTCTTTCTGGGCTTCTTCCCTAATGGTCTTTCTCTCTGTGTGTCCATACTAAGCTATGGAATTGAGAATACATATTACCCAAGCTTCATGCTCCTGCAAAGCATTGAAATGCAAAGCATTTCACCACATTTGCTATAATGCTTAGGATGAGAAGATTTCACCAGTCCTGTTTCATGCCCCTGACCCAAGTCCCTAACAAGTCACATCATTTCTGTCTCTGTCCCTGCCGAGGCCACACTCCCACAGGCTGTGGATGCCTCTCAGATGTTAATCAGTGCTGACAAAGGAGATGTGTCTGTTTTCCTCTAGATGTAAGCTGGTCTCAAGAGCTCTCCCTCCAGCACAAGGATGGACCACAGGAAGAGACACCCCAAATTCCTTGGGCCCCAGGGCTCCTCAGTCACCCGGGACTACTTGCCATTGCTAGGGACACTACTGGGAGGACATGGACAGGAGCTCAGAAACAGCTCACACACAGACCTAATGAGCTTTGGCAGCAGCTGCATTTGCAGGGGAGGGCTGACACATCCCCCCAGGAGCCTCCTGCATGGCAATGTTAATTGCTGCCACCACTCCCAATGCACAGGACAGGGCCTCCACCTGCCCTTCTCCCTGTGGAAGGTTCTTCTCCATCCCTCTGCCTCTCACATCTTCATTGCAGCTTTAGGCCATTCTAAAGAGTCAGAGAAGCCAGCCTTCTGAGGTTGGAACATGTCCTCCTAGAGCCCAAACCAGACTTTAGCCTTCAAGACCCCAGTGCAGGGAGCAGTGACTGGGGCTGCATCTAAATCTGGTGGAAACACCCATTCTCCCCTTCTGGCTCCAGATGCCCTTACTTCTCCTTCTGGAGACAGGAGAGATGTGCTTCCCTTCCCTGAGATAAGAGAGATGCTTCCCTTCCCTGATACATGTGTAGTGTCCAGTGGGCTTCTCTGGCCACTGCAAGTATGATGAATATCCTAGGACATTCCTCATGGTACTATAACAGCATCACGTAGATAGATTTAAAGATCTAAATGTACAAAAAGTTGATAAAGGAAGTATCAGCAACTGCTGAAAAAAAAAAGAAAAAGAATTAAGATCATCCACGATCCTTAACACAGAAGGGTGAAACTTCTTTCCCTCTTCCAACTTTTTCAGGTTTATAAACATATAATTGACAAATAAAATTGCAAAATCTTTAAAGCACACAACATGATGATTTCATGTGTATACATTTTGGAGGGATTCACATTTTATTTTTAATTAAACATTGTAGTTTAAGATCTCGTGGATATACATACTATTATAGGAAATAAATACAGAGGTATCCTTGTACCTTTGCCCTGTTTCTCCCATTGTAAGTAACATCCTGCAAAGCTATAGTGCCATGTCATAAGATAACATGATATATAATAGGATATAAGTATATACATATTATAATCATATGATATATAATAATGTGATATTAATATATCACAAGATATTGACATTGATGTAGCCAAGAATGTTCCATCACTACAAGAATCCCTCATGTGGTCCTGTTATAGCCACACCACTTCCGTGCAGATCTTATCTTTTCCTTAACCTCTGGTGATCACTATCTGTACTCCATAACTAGAATTTTGGCAGTTGAAGAATTATATATAAATGGAATCATATTCTATATCTCTTCTGGGATTGGTTTTTACTCAGTATAATTCTTTGGAGATTCACCAGCTTATGTCTATCAATTTTCACTTCCTTTTATCGTTGATAAAGTATTCTATGGTGTGTATGTACTACCTTTTACTTAATTACAAAAAGATTTTATTTATTTATTCATGAGACACACACACACACACACACACACACACACACAAAGTGAAAGGCAGAGAGACACAGACAGAGGGAGAAGCAGGCTCCATGCAGGGAGCTCGATGTGGGACTCGATTCTGGGTCTCCAGGATCAGGCCCAGGGCTTAAGGTGGCGCTAAACCACTGAGCCACCTGGGCTGCCCTGGATAGTGTTATTATAAATAAAGCTGCTGTAAACACTAATACATAAGTTTTTGTGTGAGGGGATGCCTGGTGGCTCAGCTGTTGAGTGACTGCCTTTGGCTCAGGGCATGATGCTGGGGTCCAGGATCAAGTCCTACATTGGGCTCCTAGCAGGAAGCCTGATTCTCTCACAGCCTGTGTCTCTGCCTCTCTCTCTGTCTCTCTCATGAATAAATAAACACAATTCTTAAAAAAATAAGATTTTGTGTGAGAATAAGTGTTCATTTCTCTAAGATAAATGGACAACAGTGCAGTGGCTGCTCATAGGAGGGTACAAATCAAAGTAATATATTCACAGATGGAATCCCAGAAGAAGAACAGAAAGAAAAGAACAAAGAATAAGTATCTAAAAAGATGACAGGAGGTTTTCCATAAATCATGAAATAGATCAAACTACAGACATGGGAAGTTCAGAGAACACTAAGGGGATAATTACAAAAACAAGCAAACAAATAAAAATGACTAGAGATATATTTCAACTGTTTTAAAGAAAAAAGGTGAAAATGTTAGAAGTATCAGGAAAAGCATATATGTTATATGCAGAAGAACAAAGAAATGAATTAAAAGACTTCTCCTTAAAAATATACAGTCTGGGAGCACCTGGCTACTCAGTATGTGGAATGTGTGACTCTTGACCTTGGGTTGTAGGTTCAAGCCCTATGCTGGGTGTAGAGATTATTCAAAGTCTTTAAAAATACAAACAAAAAATAAACCTACGCAAGCTGGAAGGAAATGGAGTAACAATAATAAAGTGCTGATAAAAAAAGAATAGTTGTCAACTCAAATTTCTATACCCAGAGAAAATATCTTACAAAGATGAAGAAGAAATAGGAGTTCATCAGACACACACAAAAAAGGATTTATTTTATTTATTTATTTTTCATTTTTTAAAAGGATTTATTGCTGGAAAATCCACACTACAAAAAAAAAATGTTCATGGAGATTTCTCAAAGGGAACAACACTATTCTAAACAGAATCTGGATACACACAGAGATGTGAAATTATTTTTTAAAAATTTAACAGACAAGATAATAGACAGTCTAGAGTAGAGGCCACTTAGTGTCATTTCATAAGAAAGACCAGGCGCAGCACATGGTCTTCAACTTCAAAAGATCAGACCACAGAATGTGATCCAAACTGGAGACTCAGTTTGCTTCTAACTTGGTTTTCTTTAAATTTTGTTTGCTCTTGGTCCAGCAAATACATATTACAAAGAGTATTTTCAAAGATCGGGATGTAAAGGGCACCTGAGTGGCTCAGTCATTTAAATGTCCAGTTCTTGGTTTTGGCTCAGGTCACAATCTCATGGGTTGTGAGATCAAGCTCTATATCAGGCTCCATGCTCAATGGAGAATCTGCTTGAATTCTCTCCTTCACCCTCTCCCTTTTCCTCTGCATCTACCCCCTCTGTGCTCTCACACACACTGTCTCTTTCTAAATAAAAAATAAATATTATTTTTTTTAAATCAGGATGTAAATGGGAGAAAAGTAGTTATAAGAACATTTGGTGAATAATTGATATGAAGGAAATTTCTAAAAAAAATTTTAGGTGGAATAATAGTATTTTTGTTATAAATTAACCAAAAAATATTATTTTTTTATTTTTTTAAAGACTTTATTTATTTATTTATTTATTTATTTATTTATTTATTTATTCATGAGAGACAGAGAGAGAGAGAGAGAGAGAGGCAGAGACACAGGCAGAGGGAGAAACAGGCTCCATGCAGGGAGCCTGACGTGGGACTCAATCCTGGGTCTCCAGGATAGGACCTGGGCTGAAGGCAGCGCTAAACCGCTGAGCCACCTGGGCTGCCCAGTTTATATATTTTAGAAGTTCACAGTAAAATATTGTTTCAGAATGATTGAGGGAAGAGGAAATGGTGAGGCTGTATATAAAACAAGATTGGCCATAATTTGATCATTTTGAATTTGAGCGTTGTAGTCATGTATACATGGAGATTTGTTACTATACATCTTCTTCTGTAGGTTTTTGAATTTTTATAATAGAAACATTTTGGAATTCTAGCAAGAGCTGATTGTGTTCATGTAAAAAATAATGAGACAGCTCTCTCTATATTAATGACACAAAATGGTTGTATAGTAAAAAGAGCAAGATCTAAGGTAGTTTGGGTGTGGCATGCTACTAATTATGTTTAAGGGAACTATACATACACACATACAAACTATGTTTGCCTTGAAAGAAGACTGCAGTACATGTGTGAAGAGATTTTTGGTTATAATGCACCTTTTTGTGCTGTTGGAAAAGTTTTGACAGGCACAAATAATTCAAAAGAAAGTAATATGTTTTAAAAATCAATTTGCAAAATCTTGGCTTTATCCCAGCAGTGTGGCCTTAAAGGATGTTTCTTATCCTCTCTGGGGCTCCAGTGCCGCTTCTATGAAATGGGTCTAACAAAAATGCTTTCCCCCAAGGCTAACACTAAGCACCAAATTAGTTAACACATGGAAAGCACTTCTTGCCTCACTTATGAGAATTCAAATCTCATAATTTTACTTGTATTGTTGAGAAAAAAAAAAGAGATAAGGAAATGGTCTAATGCTTGAGGATTCACAAGTCTCACCATGTTAACCCATTACTCAAGTAGAATAATCTGTTGAAGAATCGGGATGTCTTCCACTGGGAAACACTATCTGGTGGGTTGCTTTGTTGTATATGCTCTTACCCAGTGTCTCTCCACTGGAGGGTCATTTTGTCCACCAGGGGACATTTAGTTGTCTAGTGGGTAGAGGCCAGAGGTGCTACCAAAGACCCCACAATGGACAGGAAAGTCCCCTACAACAAAGTATTATATGGCCCCAAACATCAACAGCGACAAGGTTGAGAAACTGCTCTAATCTAATCTATTAGATTAATCTAATCTAATCAAGATTTTTTTGACTAAAAGACGTGTGTTCATAGATGTTCTAAGATGACACACATGCATTGAAGTATCACTATCCATTGTGACTAATTATCCTAAAGCCCAGTGGAGATTAAATGTTACAGTCCACCAGAGAAACAAGACAACCTTTCATACCCAGATGTCCCCAAAGGGCTTGTTTTACAGACAAACTTTATGGATATGCCATTATGGTTATGAAACACTGAATCAGATTTTTTTTCTCAAATATTTCTCAGCACCCAACTTTAAGTTTCCTATTAACGGCCTTAGTGTAGCATTTCCTCTTATGCTGCCCTGCATTGACAGGTCTTTCCTTTTTCCTGAGCATCCAGAATGTCCTTCATAAACATCCACTAATTGGGAATTCCTGTAATCTCCAGTGGGCCCACTAGAAATTAATGTATTAGCACTGGCTGAGAAAATGTCATCCTGAAAAGTATACAGTCTATGCAATGAAAATGAGAAAAACAGAAATTTAGCCAGTAGACTCTGAGGTACATGATATGTTTCCACATACCTAATGCCCACTCAACATTTCTGCTTTCTCAGAAGGAAGACTGGATGACCCTTTGGGTGAAGAACACCAACAAGTTGTGCAGCTGGGTGAGGGTGAAGGTGAGGGATCATGGGACGGGAGGTGGACAGAAGTCACATGGTGACCCTACACCAGTCACAAATAGGGTACAGCATCTTCGCATATTCTCCTCCTGGCTGTTGCTAATTTTCTTCTTTTATCACCTTTCCCCTATCACTTTAAACAAGGTATATTTGTGGTATGTGTTTCACATCAGTAGACAGGTAGCAGACTATCCATGCAGGACTTTGACATTCCAGAGGAAGAATGGAGTAAACATGGAAAGAAAGTGATATGTTGATTTGGGTGAAATGTAAGCCATCATCTGTCATGATTTTTTTTTTCAACCAGCATCTGAACCTTCCTTCTGTGTTTGGGGTATCCACCCCTCAAAAGAGGCTAAAATGTTCTCAGCATCCCTTACAGCAAGAGCACAGAGTGTGACCCAGGCTCTGTCAGTTTGGTGTTTCATGCCAGATTTGGGACAAGGACTAGCAATGCAAGAAGGGAGGAACTACCTAGAACACAATGTTATGAGCCCAGAACTCAAGGCAGAGCAAATGTGGTTCCTAGAATCAGCAGTGGTAACAGTGCAGGAGTGGTGAGTATCTGCAGAACACACTACAGTCTCCAGGCTCAAGAAATACTGGTGGTGTCTGCCATGGACCAGTTCTGCAGAATGTTTTTTGATCATTTTTCATAATGTTGTTCAACTCCACGCCTAATTTCAGAGATTTTGTGAGCTGTTTAGTACCCTTTAATAACTGTGTTTTCTGCTTACATTAGCCAAACTTTTTCTCGAGTGCTTGTGACTATGATCACTGAATGATGACATATGGAAATTTGGTAAATAATAGGAATAGCACAATGGGTGGGTATTTTTCTTCTTTCCACTTTTCTGTTTCACTATCATAACAGAAGAAGGGGGGAAATGGATTTCATTTTGTGTTTGCTTATCTGATTTTTCTTTTAAATCTTGTCTCAGGCTATAACCACAGGGAGGAGACCCTCAGAGAATGGTCGCAAAGATTAACACTTGAAGCTTCAAGGCACGAACCTCAACTCACTCTCCTGCCATGACCTGTTTTGCACCAAGATGATAGCTTTGCCCTATAAAAGAATGACTCACCACAGAGAATCAGGCAAAGCACTTCAAGCTGTCTGTCAGCATTTGCCTCTCTGGCCAGCTTTCAAAGCCAGCCTTCTGTCTCTGCCAGGGTCAATTTTCCTAGCTTAAGTATTTAGAGCTAATTGAAAAGATGTATTTGGTTTGCTTTCCTAGCTACCTTTATTCTCTGGGAAAATCTTTAGTATTTCCCTCTATCTCAATCCTCTCCATCTTTTTGTCCTACCACTCGAAACCCCAAGGGAAGCTTGTTAGGTTTGTAGAGGCATGCCATTCCAAAAATCATGAAAGCACCCTGACTAGTTCTTTCCAGTTGTAAAGGCCTTTGGGTTTTCTCTTTCCTTTTTGGAGAAATGAAATGCAACTCCCTTCCCTTTGTCATATGGATTTTCCTGACTATCCCTGGTTTAAAGTTCATTGGCATTTAAGAATACTTCATAAAAAGTACTTTGGAATTAGTGACCAACAACTTCTGCAAGTTTTTTTTTACCATACTTCTTCCATGAGACATCTGTCTAAAAGTCTGGATCCCTCCAAAAACAAAACATTTTAGTTTAATATTCAAATACTGCTTTTAAATTAGCAGATTCAGTTTTAGGTCGCCAAATTTTCCAAGAATAGAAACTCATGAAAGTACATCTATAAACCTTGAGTTAATGATCTACCACAATTACCATCAGCAAAATAACCATAGTTTGCAAAGTGCATATCCAAGTGATGGGCAGCAGGGAAGTTTTTCCTGAAAAAAAATGAACCTATAAGCTGAAGTATAAAGTATAAACAGGAGTTAATATGATGTGTGTGGGGAGGGTGTCCTGGGAAGTTGAGAAGTAAACAGGAACTTGATTTCTGAGGAAGAGAAGAGTCTCTGCACAGCTTCAGCTGTGGGAGGTATCACAGATCTGTGTGCTACCAGAGGAGCCTGGACAGGTGAATAAAGTCAAAACTCATAAGCCATGATAAATTTTAGTCTCTCACTACCAAAAAGGACATGAGTATACTACTTGCCTGGCTGCGATATGAAGAAAGGATTGTTGAATACAGGAATAGATGTGGGGCCAACCAGGTCAGAGGTGTGGCCTCTGACCTGGGGAGACCTGACACTGGTTACACTAGGGCAAAGTGGTAGCCCTAGATAAAAGGAAATGAATTTGAAATCTAGGAGATGATATTGATGTTGCTTAATTATGCATTGACTTTCCTCTCATCAGAAAATTCTTTATTGAGTTCTTGATTATTATCTTGGATGGTTCTGTATACACTCGGCCACCCTCCTGACTTGAACTCATCTCCCTTATTCTCTAAGTCCCTGCTATTCTCTGATCATGCTTGGCACTTTCTACCTTAGATCTTTGCCTAGGGTGCTCTGTTGACAGGGATACTCTTCTCCAAATACCCATATGGCTCATTCCACATGTCCTTCAAAGATCTGCCCAAATACTGTATTCTTATTCTCACTGAGACAACCAAGACCTCCCTTCCCTTCACACAATTGATCTTCTTTCTTTCCTTTTTTTCTGTAGACCAATCATCTTCAAACACTCCTAAAGATTAACGTTTCCTTTTCTTATTATTGTCTTTATTGAGTCTCTTCCCAGTAGAATGTAAGCACTGTGAGGAGAAAGAGTTTAGTCTATTTCACTCACCCATCTATTACCAGCTCCTAGAAAATGCACAGAATATGTAAATTCACAATAAGTAGTCACTGAAGGAATGAATAAATGAAGACGGAATATATATTCATCACCATTGTCCTGATGATGAGACCCAGCAAATACCAAAGTAATCTTTCTTTAGAAATGCCTGGGTGGTTCAGTGGTTGAGCTTCTGTCTTTGGCTCAGGGTGTGATCCTGGGGTCCGGGATCAAGTCTCGCATCTGGCTCACTGCAAGAGGCCAGCTTCTCCCTCTGCCTTGTCTCTGCCCCTCTCTCTCTCTCTCTGTGTGTGTGTGTATGTGTGTGTCATGAATAAATAAATAAAATCTTTAAAAAAATCTTTTTTCACCTTTGTATCTCAACTGAACTTAGTGTGTTTTTTTAATTTATTTTTTATTGGTGTTCAATTTGCCAACATATAGCATAACACCCAGTGCTCACCCCATCAAGTGCCCCCCTCAGTGCCCATCACCCAGCCACCCCCACCCCCCGCTCACCTCCCTTTCTTCCACCCCTTGTTCGTTTCCCAGAGTTAGGAGTCTCTCATGTTCTGTCTCCCTTTCTGATATTTCCCACTCATTTTTTTCTCCTTTCCCCTTTATTCCCTTTCACTATTTTTTATATTCCCCAAATGAATGAGAACATATAATGTTTGTCTTTCTCCAACTGACTTCTTTCAATCAGCATAATACCCTACAGTTCCATTTTGCTTTGCACGTCAAAGCAAATGGTGGATATTTGTCATTTCTAATGGCTGAGGAATATTCCAT
Source organism: Canis lupus dingo (assembly GCF_003254725.2). Taxonomy (NCBI): domain Eukaryota; kingdom Metazoa; phylum Chordata; class Mammalia; order Carnivora; family Canidae; genus Canis; species Canis lupus. The sequence goes on from NC_064258.1 coordinate 5,947,690, forward strand.
TGTATACATAGACCACAGCTTCTTCATCCATTCATCTTTCGATGGACACCGAGGCTCCTTCCACAGTTTGGCTGCTGTGGACATTGCTGCTAGAAACATCGGGGTGCAGGTATCCCGGTGTTTCATTGCATCTGTATCTTTGGGGTAAATCCCCAGCAGTGCAATTGCTGGGTCATAGGGCAGATCTATTTTTAACTCTTTGAGGAACCTCCACACAGTTTTCCAGAGTGGCTGCACCAGTTCACATTCCCAACAGCAGTGCAGGAGGGTCCCCCTTTCTCCACATCCTCTCCAACATTTGTGGTTTCCTGCCTTGTTAATTTTCCCCATTCTCACTGGTGTGAGGTGGTATCTCATTGTGGTTTTGATTTGTATTTCCCTGATGGCCAGTGATGCGGAGCATTGTCTCACGTGTTTGTTTGCCATGTCTATGTCTTCCTCTGTGACATTTCTGTTCATGTCTTTTGCCCATTTCATGATTGGATTGTTTGTTTCTTTGGTGTTGAGTTTAAGAAGTTCTTTATAGATCTTGGAAACTAGCCCTTTATCTGATACGTCATTTGCAAATATCTTCTCCCATTCTGGAGGTTGTCTTTGAGTTTTGTTGACTGTATCCTTTGCTGTGCAAAAGCTTCTTATCTTGATGAAGTCCCAATAGTTCATTTTTGCTTTTGTTTCTCTTGCCTCCATGGATGTATCTTGCAAGAAGTTACTGTGGCCAATGAACTTAGCATGTTTATTTCCATGTTGCTGATTTTTGTACATGTCAAAGCCATCTGTCTATGCTTTCTGCACTAAAATGACATAAAATCAAATTCTGCAGCATAGTCAACTCTGCTAAGTCCTTTAATCCACAGCTTGAGGAACATGGTAATAAAAAACATCCTATAAGGAGAATTAAGATCAAAATGCAAGTCCATTCATGAGTGAAGTCATCCAAATATCATTTTTTTTCAAATATCATTTTAAATGAACATGTGCTTGGGTACTATATTGCAAAAACTATATCATCTTGCTTTTCATGGTCAAAGTCAAGACACACTTGAGTTTAGATAAGTTGTAGCCTCTGGAATTTAGAGTATAAATATTGACCTAAAGACTATAATCATTTGCCTGTAACTGATTACCTTGAACATAATAACCTGATATGCTCAGCAGCTTGAGGATTAATACTAGTTAAATATTTTCTATCACTTTTAAAGTATATTACTTTTTAAAATGAGATATAACTTTTATGCAATAAAATATGTAGATTTGAATGTTCAGTGCTGTGAATTTTGGCATATATATATATATATCCATATAATCTGCAGTCAAACAAGATATGAAACATTTCCAGAAACTTCCTTTGTGCCTTGTGCCCCTTTGTAACCAATATACTCCCAGAGGCAACCACTTTCTGATGTTTTCACAATAGATATTAGTCTTCCTGTTCTTGTAATTCATTAAAATGGAATCTTCAGAGGCGCCTCAGTGGTTCAGTCAGTTAAGCATCTGCCTTCGGCTCAGGTCATGATCCCAGGGTCCTGGGATGGAGGCCGAGGTCAGGCTCCCTGCTCAGCAGGGAGTCTGCTTCTTCCCCTTTCTTCCCCCTCCTCCTCCCTCAGCTCATGCTTGCTCTCTCTCTCTCTCTCTTTCAAATAAATAGAATCTTTTAAAAAATGGAATCTTCAGTATCTATTCTCTTGGGTCTCACTTTTTTCACCCATTACCTAATATATATGTTTATTTTTTAAAAATGTTTATTTTCTGTCTCTTCTCAATAGGGCAGGTACTTGTGTTTGTTCACTGATGCATTCCTGGTGCCCAGAACAGGGACTGCCACATTGAAAGTGTACAAAATTATAATGATATGTTGTTGGGACGTAAGTGGCTAAAATGGGTAGCATGAGGGATGCGTTGTGGTGGTAGAGCACTTCTGCATCTTGATCACAATCAAGATACACAAATCTACACGTGTGATACAATGGCATAGAACTGTATACACACATACACACACACTTGTACACACACCAACCCAGAGGAGTGCATATAAAACTGGTGAAATCTGAGCAAGCTCTGTGACTTGAGCCAATGTCTCTTTCCTGGCTGTAATATTGGACTATAATTACACAACATGTCACCATTCAGGAAAACTAGGTGAAGGGTACACAAGAATTCCCTGCACTTTTTTTTTTGTTTTTACAACTTTCTATGAATCCATAATTATCTCAAAGTGAAAAGTTTTTAAAGTTGTTGAATGAGTTAATCAATTGAATAAGCAAATACACAGCTATGTTTTTAAAAAATAGGGACTTAAAAAGAAGAAAATATTTAATAATGTTAAGAGTAGCTTTCTTTGGATCTTGTAACAGTGGCAGATTTATTTCTATCTCTCTATCTAGATGTTTAAATTCCTAATGGAAAAAAAAATTAACTTTAGGCTTTCATTTTTGTTTTTTTGTTTTGTTTTGTTTTTCCTTTAGATATTCTTTGAGTCTCCTGCCATAGAAGAGGCTTCCAAATAATCCTTAAAATGCAAAGACATAAACCCTGCCTCACTCTCAGCCCCCTAAGCTGAGCCCCCAGTGTACCCTAAGGTGAGAGCATGTCCCTGGTACATAGTGAACCACATGGTTAGCTAGCAAAGCTGCTTTTGGATACCAATGGTCTCTCTAGCCAGCCTTTTTAACCCGCTTGCTGCCTTCTGCCACTGGAGTTGTCAATTTGTCTTGCTTGGCATTGGAAGCTTAATGAAAGAACAGATTTGGTTTGTGGTTCTTAGGTAGTTTGCCTAAGGGAAATATTTTCTCTGTACCCCTCCCACCCGAAACAGAAAGAGAAGTTTTGTGGGCATGTGAGGGCACAGTGCTCCTAATGCCATTGGAAAGCCATGCCCATGACTCATTCTTTCCATTCCTAGAAGGCAGCTAAGCTTTGAAAATTGCACTTATTTATTTTAATGCAAAAAAAACCTCCTTCCTTCTCCTTTATGCTTCTTTACCGGATAGCCGCTGGGGTAATAATGTTCAGAAGTCTTTGGAACTAGAAACCTCCAATTGTGAAAAATGTCTTCAGTGAAAAGGCTATGTGAGAAACAACAGCTAAGAAAGATTTTGATCCTTTAAAAGGAAAAGAAAAAGCACATTTGAACAAGACTAAAAGATTTTTAAGTGGTTTTGTAATTTCTTTTCATCCAGCTCTGTGAATTGTCAGAGCCAAGATGCTCCACAAGCCACATCTATAAATGTTACTGAGTCAGGAGCATCTCCACTACAAAGCTCCAGTCCCTCAGGCTTCTAGTGAAGCCCAGATGGAAGAAAAGGAGCTTCTGCAAACAGTAATTCTCCTTTTCACTCACTTCTCCTACTTTAAAAACTCTAGGCTGTTTATCTGTCTCCTTATCACTTCTCTGAGGGTGAACCTCCTCCTAAGCATGTTCTGAGCTGAAATAGTAAGTAACATAGATGAGGGAGTTTTTTTTTTTTTTTAACCTTTAAGAGCTCCTGGAATATGCAAGATTAGTTTACTAGGCATTGAGGATGAGAGGGCAAGGGTGAGGGGAGCAGTCATAACCGGTACATGTGGTTGCAGTGGGTTGATCTTTGTGTATGTATGAGGCACAGGAAAGTGTGTATCTATGAGTTAAAGACTCTGTGAGCCCAAAGGGGCCAAAGTTTCCTTAAGGATTATTTGTTTCTGTGTTACTTCACTTGTGTTACTATAATACCTTATTTCTCATCTCAGAATCTCCTGACATATTCCTTTTTTCTTCTGCTGTGTTGAAAGGGAATTGTCTCTCTTCATTTCCATGACATGAAAATTGAGGTCCGGGGAAAAATGAGGATTGCCCAGCATTACACAATGAATTAATGACAGAACACAGGCCCAAGTCCCCAGGTTCTCTACCTTCCATCTGTTCTTTCCATCACACAGCCCCTGGAGCTGAGCACGCTGGCCCGCTGGTTCCACATGTTGGGGGAACAGGTAAGGGCAATCCACCAGCCAGCACACACTTGGCACCCAGGCTTGGGTGCAAGCTTGATTCATGACAGCAGATGCAGATACATCCACTTTTGCCATTCCACCTTCTCCTTACCCTTCTGTCAATAAAAGCTAAGAGAAATGTTCTAAATAATCAAGTTAAAAAGGTTAATGTGATACAGGAACTATGGCAATACAAATAAAGCCAGGCCAGTGACCTTGGGTATGCCATCGCTACCACATTTGGAAAAAGTGAGTTTATGGGGTTGTACTAAATTAAAATAGGATTGGAGGACTGTATTACAGGGGGGCTAATTGAGAGATTTTTGTGAAAGAAACTGCTTGGCCAATATCACCTTAATCAAGTAATAAGCATGAACATCATTTGTAATGGGATAAGTTGAAATCACGTGATAGAGTGAAGAACTCCTCATCACTTCTGTGATTCTCTGGACAAAACGTGTAATCTGAAACTCAGGATGGGGAAATAGCAGAGAAATTCAAAATGTGGATAGAGAAAGTACCTGGCTATAGTTGCCAAAGTGTCAAGGTCATAACATGAAAGAAAGACTGAAGAAGACTAAAACAATGAAAAAAATTAACATGTGTGATTCTTTGGAACAGGCACTGCCAAGTCCTTCGGGGGGATCATGGGATCTCCAAAGGTCAGGGAGGCTCTGGGATCGATAATGAGTTGGGCAAGACTCTGACTTAAATGTCCGACATCTTTCTATGGAAATCATCCAACTGGCTATTAAGACATTTTGGTTAACTTCAACCAGGAAGTGAAGTGTCTCCAAGGGAATAATGTTTGTGATCTCCTGCCCATTGAGTTTTCATCAGTAACAAAAGTTGAGGTATCCTTTCCACCTTATCCTGCCCTGGCCAACGTGGGGTTTGCTGCCTCTCAGAGCTCTTTGTTCTCAGAATAAAAGATCCGCCATCAGTTCAAATTGTCAGCTTGAAAAAAAAAAAGTCAGCTTGTTCATCATCCTCCAAGAGGTGAGCTACGGTCCAAGATGCAGTCTCAGCTGTTCCATCCTGAGTCTTGTAATTCTCCCTGGCTCTGCCTTCTTCTTCTACCATTTCAATTACACATCAGCAAAAAGAACTCCAGGCAGCTCTCAGGCTATGCAAGCAGAGTCATGAGTCAAGCTTGACTCTGTGCTTGGCTGAACCAGGCCATATTTTCAGCGTCTTTACTATTGCCTTAAAGAAGACTTTTTGTAATCTCATTAGAAAATTCAAATTTTTGCTTGTCCCCTGATAGATACTCAGAAATCTGGCATGCATTTTCTCAACCCTCTCTGCTCTCCCCAAGACTCTAAGACCAGCATCCAGCGATGCACTGAGCTATTGCTTTCACAGCTTTCAACTCCTGCATCACGTTCAGATTTTACCTGCCGTAAGAGTCCTTTGTTTCTTAGGCCCCTAATGTATTTATATGTTCCATAGTTTAAACTCCTCCTGACTTCTACCCTGCCTTTCTGCACCTTTACATGCACTTGATTTTCTGAACTTGGTAGAAAGACATGGATGTGATTGTCCTGTTGCCCACCATGGCCCCAAAACCCAGGATTCTGGAACTAAAACCAACAAATCCCATTCTGTTTGGATTTGTCATTTTATCCATTGATAATGTCTTCCTCCAAAATGTTAATCCATATGGACTTGTCCTCACCAGCACATATCCCCACCCTGCTATGAGCCACCATTCCCTGGCATCTTTTACAGCACAGAATAATCCTGACTTTGCTATTGAATTATCATTTTTAAATTATAGACTTAATCTTTAGAAATGAGAGCACAGCATCCTCTTTTCCCCTCAGAACACTTTTTAAGTACCATTATTACTTTCTCAGGGTCTACTTTAGCTTTTTGAAACTATTTTTCTAACAGTTGAGCAACCATGGTTAAGCAATGCCCTTGGCTCAGTTCTATGACTTGATGGTATTCAAACATTATAGGGCAATCAATGCACAACAACAGAGCAACCTTCGAGTTACCCAATTCAACAGATGCTCTAATCCCAGAGAAGGACTAATCATTTCTTATTACAAGTGTGTATGATAGAGTCTAATCCATGTAGAGATTTTGGAGCAACTTCTTTTTTCTGTTCAACCGGTTGCTAAACTCCATCCATGGGCACAGGGCTTTAGTCCTATAGTCTCAAGGTTTATCCTAAACATGGCACCTGCAATCAGCAGCAAACTTTCCTCCTGAGTCTTCTCTCCCTTCTTTCCCGGCCCCTTGGTCCTGTTCCCCTCAACTGCTCACCACAAGTCCTCTGTGCCCAGTCTCCAGCTTGAGTTTCCAGTCATTTTTCTTGCTCTATTCAGCTTCTTTACTTATTCCAAAGCTGAGATGGGAAGGAATAATGAGATGGGAAAGTAGAAGGAGCAGGATTCTTACCAGACCAGCCTCCGCAAGGATTGTCTAGGAGATACACGGATTTATAAACTGCAGATACTAATTTTAAGCTGGTGAATCTTCCTAAATTCCCCATACCCTGGCTTTTATTTTGAAAATATGCTTCTCTCTCATTGAAGGCTCCAAATGCAGTTGGGCTCCAGGAAGGAAAGAAAAGAGAGAAAAACTTGTTCTGCTGCATATGTTTCAATCTGTACCAAAAAGGATTTCAGTGCACCTGGACGGCTCAGTCAGTTAAGTGTCTCTGCCTTTGGCTCAGGTCATGATCCCAGGGTCCTGGAATCGAGTCCCACATTGGGCTCTCTGCTCAGCGGGGAAGTCTATTTCTCCCTCTACCCCTTACCCCTGCTCATGCTCTCTCTCACACTCACTGCCTCTCTCAAATAAATTTTTTAAAAGAGTTTAAAAAAAAAAAGGTTTTAGTCAACATGGCGAAAGCTTACATAATATTTGGAAAAGAAGATATTGTCAGATGTATACACACATACCAAGGGATTGGGAGTATAAATATATAAAACATTTCTAGAGGATAATTTGTTACTATGTATCAAAAACCCTCTAAATGCTAATCTTTTGTCTTGTTTCCATTCCCCTTCAAGGAATCCATCCTATATCAGAAATGCAAATCAAGAGGTAAATAAAACAGATACTTTTAAAACAATTATTGTGACTAGCAAAGTTCTGGAATAATCTAACTTCCAAAATGGAAACTGACCAAATATAATTTCAGTAAATGAGTTGAACTGCTACACAGCTGTTAAAAAACCATGTTTGAATGTTTAATAGCACGATAAAATATTCAATATATAAATCATGAAGAAAAGAATACAACATGGAACTGTATACAATATACAAGATGATCCCAATTTTCTAAATATATGAATATATGTAAATATATAAATAGACTCTATCTAGCTATAGATGTATAATAATTGATCAGAATCTTAACTAGGGTTATCTCTAATATTGGGATTACATATAGGTCATTTAAAATATTTTCTATAATGTTTGGTATTTCCCCATTTTCTATAATGGACATATAGTAGTTTCGTAATAATAAAAAGTGTGTTATTTTAATATAAATAAGCAAAAATATTGACAAAGTTGTGTTCATGTCTAGATCCTATAAAGCTAACATCGCTATGGTGCTAAATCTGGCAAAGTCAGTATAACAAAAGAAATCCACAGACCAGTGTGTCCCAAAGTTGATATTCCACAGAAGTCTGACCCATATACTTTAATAAATATCACAGGGAAATGTTTCATTTTTGAGTAAATATAAAGTGTTGCATTAAATAAACGTAAGGAGTATTATTTATTGCAGGACTACTCAGAGCCTTCAATATGCTGATATGACTTTGAATCTGCAAAAATGGGTATAGAACATGGAATTTCTCAAAGTTATTTGAGCAGCTCACTTATTAATATGTTCCTGACCCCTGTTCCACAGAAAAATAATCTAGGACTGCTGTATAGATGAAGCTCATTTGAAAAAAAAAAAGAAAGAAATAGATCAAAACTCCTAAAAAAAGCATTAATAATTTTAAACCTTGATTAGAACATAATTTACCATAATCAAGTGCATATATTCCACCAATATAAGAAGTTAAAATCTACTGGATCTAGTATGATGTTTAGTGAGATGTTTTGTTCATTCCAGATTTTATATATTTTGGTATGCCAGAAATAAAAATATATTTCCTTAATATGATAAATATTACCTCACCAGGGACACCTGGGTGGCTCGTCTACCTTTGGCTCAGGTCATGATCCTGGGGTCCTGGGATGGAGTCCCACAACAGGCTCCCTGCAGGGAGCCTGCTTCTCCCTTTGCCTATATCTCTGCCTCTCTCTGTGTCTCTCTTGAATAAATAAATAAACTCTTTTAAAAAATTATCTCTCCCTTTTAAATCAATAGCTAACATCACACTTCTTTAAAAAAGATCAGTAGCATTCCTTCAGACCAGTATGACTGGTTGGAAAATGTAATGAAAAAAACATGATATTTTAGATGAACAATCTATAAATAGGATTTATATCTGTTCTAATGTCAAAACCTCACATAATCACAGTGGTTACATTCCCGGGTTTGTGTTTGACTTCTTCAGCCCTGCTGTACCTGCCAATGAGATACATCAGTCCATTTCTTGAGGATATTTTTCAGTAATCCAACAGCTATCCAACTTAGTGGGGATGTTCATTTTTCTGTCTACAAGCAAATAAAACACAGGGGCTGTGATTTTTTTGTTTAGTCTTTGGCAGTAGCAGAGGTTGAGGACAGGCCCCAGTACCTTCTAGATAGAGTTCACTATGAGCATTGCCCGGCCATCACTAGACCTCCCCAAGGCTTCCAGGTCAGACAGAGGCCATAAAATGAGTTAGGGACAGAATTGGCAGTTAGCTCAGGAGGTGGGGAAAGGAGGTTTTCCTCACACCTGAGGATCTGTCACAATTTCTTGCCTTTCAGAATGCATGCACCTAGGTCAGCTTCCAGCTTCTCTAGGGCTTTCAGCCTTGCATCCAGGCCCTGGTGCAAAAGGGATGAGGACAGAACATTTGGCTAGCTCAGGAGGGGTGGGTGGGTTCGGAGGCTGCAGCTGCTCCTAATGTCTTCAGGATATAGGAGTTTCCTCCAGAAATGACCAGCCTAACTGTGACTTGCCCAAGGGTTATAACCTGAAATCCAGGCTCTAGATCAGAGGGAATGGGGGCCTAGCAGGAGACTAGCTGAAGAAAATGGGTGGCTTTGAAGGCTCCCTTGCTCCCAGGCTCTGTCAGTGTCATTATCAAGGAACACCATGTAAGCCAAGGGGTGTCCATGAGTGCCCCCTAAGACTGTCTAAGTCTGTGTCAGGTCTGTCAAGACTTGTTTCTGAATGCTTTAAAATTATTTTTCTTCTGTTACAAGGATGTTAGTAGATTTTGTTTTTCTTTCTCCAAACCACCCTATTTGAATTTCCTAATTAGAATATAAAGAGAGACAGAGAGCCCAGATTTAGGGTGTGGAGGTTATATATTTCAGTGATCGGGAGAAAAAAAATGCCTGTGAAGCTTTTTTAGGTTAATGTAAAAACTGAACTATTTGAGAATTCTATAAAGGAAAATAGGTGAAATCCTTCCAGGAACATGTTGTTAGCATAAATGCTTACTACTGTTAGAAGGCAGAAACAGGAATTTCCATGTGAAGATGGCAGAAAGAGGCCAGATCACAAAATTCCCTCCCATCAATATATAATGAAAGTAATTTAAAGAAAGTTGTAAGAGCATAAGAAAACATATGTAAAAAGTGTAAAGCAAAGAAGGAATGGGGCACACCATCATTCCATAAAGCCTAAATGTGAATATAATTTTAAAAACGCATGGCGTTGACTGAGCCCTTCTATGTACTAGGCCCTCTTCAAACCGTGTCTTATTTTTTTTTAATTTTTTTTTCATTTATTTATGATAGTCACACACAGAGAGAGAGAGAGAGGCAGAGATATAGGCAGAGGGAGAAGCAGGCTCCATGCACCGGGAGCCTGATGTGGGATTCGATCCCGGGTCTCCAGGATCACGCCCTGGGCCAAAGGCAGGCGCCAAACCGCTGCGCCACCCAGGGATCCCTCAAACCATGTCTTATTAAGAATGGTATTTGAAGCCAGGATGCTTGGCTTCAAATCCTCTACAAAAAATAAGATTCTTCATCTTGGAATGATGTTAAACACCATCCACCACTGGTTCTGCCAAGGGCTCCTTCATAGCCTGAGAAATTAAACTAAAGGAAGAAGATGAGTTGATGAAATGTTAAGAATTCTTGGCTGTTATTAACCAATTCTGAGAGAGTGGACTGATTAGGTGGGTGGCCCTGGAAAGAGTGAAATCCTTCGAGGTAGAAACATCTCTCCTACCTCCAACATAATCCGCACAGAGATCAAAAAAATCTGCAGCGCTGGCAATTTCCCAGGGTTCAAGAGTACTGCACCCCAAGAAGAGGGTACATCCAACCAAATGCAGAAAACTCTGGCTCAGAACACTTTGTAATATTTCACATATCCTTGCTGTGGAGAAACCTTTACCTGAGCAATTTTTTGGCTTCTTAGTCGAATTTAAGTTAACTTAAAGGTGACACTGTTGGATGTCTGGATGGCTCAGTCTGGGAAGCATTTGCCTTCAGCTCAGGTCATGATCCCTGGGTCCTGGGATCCAGCCCAGAGTAGGGCTCACTGCTCAGCAGGGAGTCTGCCTCTCCGTCTGCTTCTTCCCTGTTCCAGGGCACGCACACACACACACACACAGACTCTTAAAAAAATAAAATCTTAAAAGAAAAAAAAAAAGAAAGAAAGAAAAGAAGTGACACTGTTGTGGCCTGAATGATTGTGTCCCTCCAGAATTCCTATGTTGAAAGCCTAACCTAGCCTAATGTTGATATTAGCAGGGACAGCCTTGGATGGTCATGGGTCATAGGGTGGACTCTTCGTGAAGGGGATTAGTGCCCTTGGAAAGGGATGAAGAAATCCAAGGGCTTTCTCTTTACCATTGAAGACACAACGGCAATAAGACACCATCTACGAAGGAAAGGGGGCCTTGCCAGGCACCAAATCTGTGATCTGGATCTGTTGATCTTGCACTTCCTAGCCTCCACAAAATTGGGAGAAAAGAAATATTTGTTCTTCAAATACTCATTTTTGTTGTAATTTTTGTGACAGCAGCCCAAAGTGACTGGGACAAGTTAAATACCTTTTAAATTAAAAATAGCACATGCAGGCATGCCTGGCTGGCTCAGTTGGCAGAGCACTTGACTCTCGATCTTGGGGTCCTGAGTTCAGGTCCCATGTTGGGTGTAGAGATTACTTACATAAGTAAAATTTTAAATAAATAAATAAATAAATTTTAAATGAATAAATAAATAAATAAAAACAGGATGTGCGGTGTCATTCTTCCTTTTTTCATGTATTTCCATCTATTAATGCTCTGCATTGCTTTCATAAAAATAAGGAAGTCATGTCCTAAAAACAGAAGATAGCGCTTAACCATTCTTTAAAAAAAATTCTCTAGCTTTACCAGTCGTCCCTCATTTTTCCCCATCCTCCCACTGTTCCTATTTTGATTATATTTATTTCTCAATGAAGTTCCCACACTTGATTTCTAAACACAAAATGTTCCAAGCCTACGCTTTAAAAATGTTCCTCTTTGTACTTGGGTCTGTAATAATTCCATTTAAAAAAATTGATTTTAGTTCCTATTAAAGCCCACAGAGAGGGCCATATGAGGACGTGAGGGAGAAAATGGGGAGGGACAGAAGCTACCCTGAAGGCACTCCAGGAGCTGATTTATTTTCCTGGAGGCTTTTGTCACAGACAATAGTGAAGAGTAACAGTAGGTGTAGGCAAATGTCTGCCCTCTCACCCTACAAGTCCCTTTGTTAGGAAACATAGAGCTCTTAGGGTTGATGAGATGAAAACACAAAGCTTCGGGAAACACACAGGGAGCCAGGCCTGCCTGGTGATCACCCTCCACCTCTGTAAATAAAGAAAAGCCCCAGCGAGGGGCTTGGGTTCAGGAGTTCTCAGTAGTGGCCAGCCACAAAGCCATGTGGAGACCCGAAGCAGCTGAGAGCCCAGCAGGTTCCAGATGCATGACCCAGGGTGGAGGGGGGCCTGCATTGGCCGGGGTTCTCCAGAGGAACAGAACCAATGGGATATAGATAGGTATTATCTGTCTAGGTAGGTAGAGAGGACGTTGGTTCCTTACAAGGAGTTGGCTCAGGCGACTGTGGAGGCCAGCGGGTCTCAAGCTCTGCCATTAGCCAGGAGACAGGAGAGCTGATGGCGGGATTCCAGTCCGGAGGCCAACAGGCCCCAGATCTGGGAAAAAGGACAGGAGGATCAGTTCAAAGGCAGGAAGAATTCTCTTACTCCGGAGAGGGTCGGTCTTTCTGTTCACTGGTGCAACCACTGCCCCCTTTTCCCCGGAAATCTGCAAGCCAGCCGCCTGCCCTCTCCTCCCTCAGAACTGCCAGGCCTGGCCACAGAGCGGAGGGCAGGCATGGGGGTCAGTTGTCAGAGCTTTCTAGAAATGAACAACCGGCTTCCCAGACACAGAGGGGTAGTTTCTGACTAGAAAGTCCTCTGAGGGGGGCACCTGGGTGGCTCAGCGGTTGAGCATCTGCCTTCAGCTCAGGGCGTGATCCTGGGGTCCTGGAATCCAGTCCCACATAAGGCTCCCCAGGGGGAGCCTGCTTCTCCCTCTGCCTGTATTTCTGCCTCTCTCTCTCTGTGTCACTCATGAATAAATAAATACAATTAAAAAAAAAAAAAAGAAAGTCCTCTAAGGGTGAAAGACAAAGCCAACATCTGGGCATGTTTGCAGTGAGTGGGGTGTCCAGGGGCTTCTGTGGAGGCGGACTGAGTGTTCCTAAAAGACCTGGGGTGCCTTGGCGGTGAGCTTTCTCTTTCCCATTCTCTCTGCCAAGGCAGCTGCATTTCTCTCCTGCCACATTCCTCCTCCTCTCAGAAACCCAGAGTCAACAGCACACACGCCTGCCCGCCCCCACTCCCTCCCCTGACACTCACAAAACCCACCATTTTTAGTTGGTGTTGTTTTTGCTGTGCAATTGGTCACAGAGTTTGAGAGCTAAAGCATCTCGTCCAATCTCCTCCTTTTTCAAAAAAAAAAAAAGGAATACTGAATGCAGACAGCAGAAAGGGTTAGCGCAGGTGGAGATGGAGCATGACCTTGACATTTCTATGCCGACCAAGGCTGGTGCGCTCACGACAAAATCCGGGAGGCCCAAATCACTGGCCCAGTCCTCTAGGCTTTGCTCCTAGTGTATGTGTGTGTGTGTGTGTGTGTGTGTGTGTGTGTGTGTGCAGGGCCTGGGTGGAGACAGAGCCGCTGCAGCCTGCAAACCTCCTCCGCCCAAGCACAGGGAGACAGCGCCAGCAAATTCCCTGCCAACGGGGGGCCGGCTGTTTTGCTCAGCTTCTCTCTTCCCACCGCTGCCTGCCTGCACCCCAGCCCCCTCGTCCCTCCTCCTTTGACGTCACCGACATGCTCTTTGAGGACTGGCTCTGGGCCTGGGAAGGAGAGTCAGGCCCTATTGAGGGTCTGGAGAGGAACAGCAGGGAACTAGTCCTGACAGCCCTCGGAGGTAAGAGGGCCCTGTCTCACAGGGCATCACACGTGTTTCCACCACCCTGAAAAGCAGCAGGGTTTTAAGTGGCAGTAAGAGGGCACAACCAAGTGTTCTTTTTATCAGATGCTCTACCCACCACACTTTCTTCTACCTGCAAAGAAGGAAATTATCTGGAGGACGAAGACAAACCAACGAAATGCAGAAGAGAAGATGAACAGAAAGAGAATGAGCATAAATAGGCAAGTGGGATTCAGAACCGAGGGTGACTCGTTGGATCCAGGGTGGAAAGGGAACTTTCCACAGGTCAAAGTCACTCAGAAATAAGTGCAAGAGAAGTAAGAGAAATGTGAGGACAGACACAGAGGTCCAGGTGATGAGATGGGCTGTGAGGATGGAGCCCAAAAGCCGAAGCACCTGAGCAGCCCCCAGGAGCTGAAAAAGTCAAAGAAACGGATTCTCCCCTGGGGCCTCCAGAAGGAAAACAGTCCCGTCTACACACACCTCTCCGTCAACCAGTGGGCTTCTGACTCTCAGAAGTGCATGATCATAAGTGTGTTGTTTCAAATCACTGCATTTGTGGTCATTTGTTATGGGGCCTGGGGAAAGCTGTGCCAGTGGCTTCAGAGTCTAGCTTTTTAACGGCCACATCTTTCTTTCTCTCTTTCACACCCAGGATCTGTTACCCATTTGCTGGGTAGTAAAAATTATTAACCCCCTTCCTGCTTCGTTTAACTTCTAAAATAATACATGCGCTACTTTAACAGAAGTTAGTGGTTATGAAGGGAAGTGTCAACAGCCAAGTCCTGCGCTCTTAGCCCTGCCCGGCACCTAAGCAATTCTTCTAACAAGAATCTGATCCGATGCTCCATTCTAATGTGACTTGCTGCTTTGAATTAAAAATATATCCATTCATCTTTCCATGGACACCGAGGCTCCTTCCACAGTTTGGCTATTGCGGACATTGCTGCTATAAACGTCGGGGTGCAGGTGTCCCCGCGTTTCATTGCATCTGTATCTTTGGGATAAAGAAGATGTGGTCTATGTGTACAACGGAATATTCTCATCCATTAGAAATGACAAATACCCACCATTTGCTTCTACATGGATGGAACTGGAGGGTATTATGCTGAGTGAAATAAGTCCATCGGAGAAGCACAAACATTATATGGTCTCATTCATTTGGGGAATATAAATAATAGTGAAAGGGAATGGAAGGGAAGGGAGAAGAAATGTGTGGGAAATATCAGAAAGGGAGACAGAACATGAAAGACTCCTAACTCTGGGAAACGAACTAGGGGTGGTGGAAGGGGAGGAGGGCGGGGGGTGGGGGTGACTGGGTGATGGGCACTGAGGGGGGCACTTGACGGGATGAGCACTGGGTGTTATTCTGTATGCTGACAAATTGAACACCAAAAAAAATAATAAATTTATTTAAAAAATAAATAAAAATAAAAAATAAATCATAAATACGTGGCCCAAATTTTAAATGTCTGTACCGCTCTAAGGTGTGCCTTCTTCATAAGTCTTTGTTAAATAAATGCCTAATTTCATTTCTGTGAAAAAAAAAAAAAGATGTGCCTTCTTAAGTGATGTTCTTTTTTTTTTTTATTAAATTGTGTTCTATAGAACATATGATCCTCTCAGAAACAGAGAACATTTCATTGTTCCTTGTCATGGAAAGGAAATACAGTTGGGGCTTTATGACTTACTTTTGTTGTGGTTGTGCTAGAAAGAAAGAAAGAAAGAAAGAAAGAAAGAAAGAAAGAAAGAAAGAAAGAAAGAAAGAAAACCAACTTCAGAACTTACTGTAAAAAAAATAAAAATAATAAACATAAAAATAAAAATGTATGTCGGACCCATCGATTTTAAGTCGCCCTTAGAAATCAGGGCGTCCTGGCTTACATAAAATAATTATTATCACGTATGAACTGCTCACTCGGTCCTGAATCGTGTCGCATTTCTCTCTCCACAGCCCGCCCTGCCAGCGCTCCTGGCCGGTGCTGGGGTCCCCCTCCCGGTTCAGGGGCTGCATCTTCCTGCAGAAGCGGATACAAAGCGAGGCCTCCCGGTCCCGGGCTGCAGCCGAGGCTCCGCCCCGCGCCGCCGCCAACCAGCGCCCGGGCCGCCCCCCGCGGTCCGCCCGCGACCTTCCACGTCCCCAGCCCCGGCCGCAGCCCCCGCCCCCTCACCGGAGGCTCCTAACCTTAGGGTCCCGCCGCCGCCCGCTCCCGGCCCTCCTCCGCGCCCGAACCCGCGCCGCAGGGCACCGCGGGGCAGCCGGTGAGTAGGGGGGTCGGGGATGCATCCTGGCCGGAGGCCCGGGGCGACCCAGGTCACCGGCCGCAGCGCGGTGGCCCGGGGGCGGGGGGACAGGCGGACGGAACGCCCGGGGACGCTGCGCGTGGGGGCGAGGATGGGGACCTGCGTGGGTGGGTGGGAGGGTGGCCGACGGGTGACACACAGAATTTCTTGCCTTTTTTTTTTTTGCCTTTTCGGATTCTTCTCTGCTGCTGCAGCTCAGCTCGGTCTCTATTTCCTTCTCGCCGCAGTGTGTGTCACCCTCTGGAGGCGATGACCTTTCCCCCTCCCCATTTTCTTGAGCTTTTTTTTTTTTAATTGTTTTGTTTTTGTAGGTGTTTTGTTTTGTTTTGTTTTGTTTTGTTTTGTTTTGTTTTTGTGCAAGGGCTTTGCCTGGAGCCACTGAGGTTTGAGCTAAAAGGAACCCCAGAGGTGGCTGTCCGCTCATCTGCTGGGGGCTTAATCTTGAATTATGTGGGGGTCGTTGGCCTGTGCAGGACCACTCCCACCCACCCACCCCACCTCCCCCCCACCTCCAACTCCACAGCTCCAAAGGTCAAAGGCCTCTCCTACTGCAGGGCTCTAGGCGCCCAGAGGCTCTGCGCCGGAGGAGGAGGGGTGCGCTGGGGCAGGGGGTTGCAGGGGTGGTGATGAGAGCAGGTGAGGTGAAGCGGGCACAACGGGTAGCCTGGAATGCGTTTGGCCTGAAGCTGTAAGCGCTGGATTATTATACAGTTCCCACGTAAACACCAGGAGCTGGCCAATGAGTTGGGTCAATGAATGAAGAAGGCCTTAAGTTTGGAAGAAAAAGATTCATAAATCAGATAATCATGAAACTTCTTGGAAGAAGCGCAAGTCCAATTAGACATAAAGGACCAAATGATCTGTCTAGCAAACCATCCATCCATCCATTCATCCATCGTTTCACATTCCAAATTATTTGTCTATTGACTTCAATATCTGGCTTTCTTTTCGGCCTCAGTGTGATTTTTTTAATGTATTAGAAAGAGGCATATAAAACATCTAAGAATGGTCTAAAGAATAATGAACAGAATGCCCGACCATCTCCTAGATTGGAAAAATAAGACATTGCAGTACCACAGAAGCCCCCCGCATGCCCCAGCTCCAGCCCATCCTTTTCCCTTCCACCAGACATGACAGTTGATTTTTGTATTCGTCATTTTCTTGCTTTTCTTTATAGCTTGGTGATTTGTGTGTGTGTGTGTTCTGAAAACATATATGTGGACATGTTTGTTTCCCTTATTGTTTAATTTTCATATTAGTGACATTGTACTAATGTACATACTCAAGTTTTTGAGATTCAAAACTCATTTGATGATGATTCCATATTAGTGACATTGTACTAATGTACATACTCAAGTTTTTGAGATTCAAAACTCATTTGATGATGATTCCTTCATTTTCACTGTGTATGGTATGAGTATACCGTAACTTATCCATCTACATTTAGGTTCTTGATTTGGGAAATGTATTATTATCTATTGCTGTGTAACAAACTACCCCAACACTTAGCAGCTTAAACAAAAACCTATTATCTCACAGTTTCTGTGGGTCAGGAATCCAGGAGGAGCTTAGCTGGGAGTGTCTGATGCAGTATCCCTCACGGGCTGTAAGCAAGTTATCAGTCTGAGACTAGAGTCTTCTCAAGACTGGGGGGAGAGGGAACCCCTTCAAAGCTCCCTCAAGTGACTCTTGGCAAACCTTTCAGCCTCACTGTCTTTGGTTGGACACGTCAGTTCTTTGCCAAATGGGCCTCTGTTTACAAGCTAGTCAAAACATTGGCAACTTGCTTCCCCCAGGATAAAGGTTCCCTCAGAGAAAGGAGAGAAAAGGATGAAGGGCAGATTCTTTTTTGTAACCTAATCTCAAATGTGACATGTGATCTTCTGTTTATTAGAGATGAGTCCCCAGCTGTAACCCACACTCAAGGGAAGGGGCTTACACGAGACCATGAACATCCTGAGGCAGGGATTTATGGGGGACCATTTTAAAGGCAGCTTCCTACAGGGGATAGCAACAAATACTGTTCTCTAACATTCTTGTACATGCCTTCCAGTTCACATGCACAGGCTCACTCTGGTTTCCCTGGATTGCACGCCCAGGTATAGAATTACTCGGTTAAAAGATTTGTGTGTGTTCAACTTTATTAGGTTATTTCCAACCTGTTTCCTAAGTATTGAGCTGGTTTTTACAACCTCTAGTAACAGATGAGAGTTTCTATTGCTCCACATACTTGTTATAACGTGGTATTCTCAAATTTCATTTTTAGCCAATCTGGTGGACAAGAAATAGTGTTCCACTATTATTTTAATTAGCATTTCTCTAATACCTAATGAAGCAACCATCTTTTCATACATTGGTGAACTATTGTGCTTTCTCTCTGAAATCCTGGTTCCTAACTTTTACTCATTTTCTTATTGGATTGTTTGCCTTTTTCTTATAGACTCATTGATTGCATATAGTGTGGATGATAATCCAGTCTTCATCAGGGGTGTATGCTACAAATAGCAGCTTTCAACTTGCTTTTCTTTCTCTGTATGTCCGTCTCTCAATGAACTAAGTTTTGGATTTTAAATTCAAGTTACCAACATTTTTTTTATAAAAAGATCATTGCTTTCTCAAGACAATAAATTAATTTTACTATATTTATCTCTTTAAAAGCATTTATAGTTTTGCATTTAGCAATTCATCTTAATGCACCTGGAAATGGATTGTTATATTGTTTATTCAATATGGATAATCAATTGTCCCAGCACCAGTGATCTTCAAGAATTTGATTTTTCATAAATGCGTGAATTTAATTTCCTTAATCCTGTAATTATTTATTTCCGTAATGACTCTAGTTTTATAATACGTCTTGAAATACGGTAGTAAGGATCTTTCCCTTTAAAAAATTTTTCTTCTTCAAGACTTTTTAGCAATTCTTAGATCTTTGACCTTCCCTATAACTTTTTCTTTTTTAGATTTTATTTATTTTTTTAACACAGAGAGGGAGAGAGAGAGAGCAAGAGCATAAGCAGGGAGAGTAGCAGAGGGAAGGGGGAGAAGCAGACTCCCCACTGAGCAGGGAGCTTGACCATGACCTGAACCAAAGGCAGAAGCTTAACTGACTGAGCCATCCAGGTGCCCCCATATAAATTTTTTAAAAGATTTTTTTATTTTAGAGCATGCAAGTGGGGGTGGGAGGGTGGCAGTGGCAGAGGGAGAGCAAGGATCTCAAGCAGACACTGAGAATGGAACCTGATGTGGGGCTCAATCCCGTGACCCTGTGATCATGACCCAACCCAAAACCAAGAGTTGGACACTCAACCAACTGAGCCAACCGGTGCCTCCAAATAAATATTTAAATAAACTTAACAAGTTCTCTAAAACAATAAACAAACAAGCAAACAAACCTGCTGGAATTTTGATTGATATTGCATTATTTTTATATATCAATTTGGGGAGAAAAGTCCTCCTTAAGATGTTGCATTTTCCTATCTATCAACTTGGTATATAATGCTATTTTGTTTAGCTAAACTTTAATCTTTAATGTTTGTATTTTTCATTGTTTTCCTTCTGCTTATTTATGTTTATTAAATTTATTTCTAAATACATTGTATTTTTACTGCTTTATAAATGTTTTGTTTTATAAAATTATATTTTGTAGCTTATTGTTTCTGGTGTATAGAAATTCAGTTGCCTTTTATATACTGACTACATATCAAACTTGACAAACTCCATTAATAATTCTAAATTTACCAATAGAATCTTTCAGATTTGCTACACAGGCTGTCATATCACCTAAAAACAGTATTATTTCTTCCTTTCCAGTCCTTATACATTTCTTTTTCCTGTCTTACTGCATTGCCTAGGACCTTCAGTATAAAGTTGAGTAAAGGTGAGAAGGGCATCTTGTTTTATCCTTAAAATAATATAGAGAAAGACTTCATTATGTCAACTTTAAATATTGCATTTGCAATGGTTAGTTTGTAAATGCCTTGTCCCATGATAAGAAAGTTTGATTATTCTCCTGGGTAGCATTTTTATTATGAGTAGATGTTTTATTGAATGCTTCTTCTGTAGTTATTTTCTCATACATTTTTTCCATTTAAATATGTTAATATAACATGTAGTATTAGATCTTTAATATTTAATCAATGTTGCAGTCCTGGAATAAACTGACTATGGTAAATATGCAATAACTTTTTTATCAAGATAAGTATCACATATTTGCATTTATATATGTGATTTGAGATTGGCATGTAATTATCTTTTTTGGTTTTAACTTTATTATTTGTTGATGTCATCTCATAGGTAAGATGGGTAGTATTCTCACTACTGCTAGTCTATGGAAGAATTTGGGCTAGGTTGGAATTATCTGGTCCTTGAATATTTCTTCAAATCACCAGCAAAACCCCAGGGTATGGAGTTTACTTTATAAAAACTTGTTGGTTCAATTACCTTAAGGTCATAGGACTATTTAGGTTTTCTTATGAGTCAATATTCATAAATTTAATTTCTAAGATATTTAACTGTTACATATATATATAAAATTCAAACTTAATAGAATAAAATGGTCCATAATATTCTCTCATTTATCTGTTTCATCATCTATTATTATGACCTGTTTTTATTATTAAAGTGTATAGATATACTCTTTCATTTTGTTTTGATTAATTTTGCCAGAATTTGGACTACTTTATTAGCTCTTTTATATATTTAAACACACACACACATACACACAAACACAAAACTTAGGTCATCTCATAAAATAAGATGGGTAGTATTCTCACCATTCCTATTCAATGGAAGAATTCATTAATTGTCATTTATTTATATTTTGTTAATTGTTACTTATTTTATTAGTTCTTCTTTGAATTTTTGTTATTTAGTTTCTAAGCTCAAATTTTCAAAAGCTACAAATTTGTGTCACTGCTTCTTAGCTATATCTCACAAGTTTTGATATGAATGTTTTGCTATCATGTAGCTGTATCTAAAATTTAATTATGCTTTCTTATTTAAGCCATGAATTTTTTAGAACAGTGTATTTTAATTTCCAGTTGCTCATATGAAGATCCTTTATCATCTTGTAGTAAATGTTGCCTTTAATGTAGTCAGAGAATGTATGACATCAATTCCTTTGGATTTATTGAAGCTAGCTCTAAGACCTAGCACATGGTCAGTATCATTTTTGTACTTGAAGATAACGTGTGGTGTCTAATTACATAATGTCCTACATATATACACCCTTAAAACAAGTGTGTTAATTATACAATCCAAATCTGCCATTACCACATCTGCCTTACCAATTTTTTATCTGAATTATCAATTACAAAAAAATTATGTTAAAATCTCTCACTATGATGGTAGATTTTGAAATTTCTTATTGTAGATCTGTATTTTTTACTTTTTGAAGCTATGTTATTAGTGAAGTGGAGTAAATTGAAAATTTTCATAATGCAAGGATTCAATATGATGGCTACCTATTAATGCTTTTTTGTCTTAAATTCTTAATTTGCTCAGCTATCAAATCAAGGTTTCTTTGATCAGTGTTTACCTTCCAGAAAGATTTATCTTTCATCCTTTGACTTTAAATCTTTCTAAATCTATGTTTAAAGTAATAAACCTGTCTGTATTTTTTAAATGCTGGTTTTAAAATTGTTTGAGTGGTGCCTGAGTAGTTTAGTAGGTTGGGCATCTGACTCTTGATTTGGGCTTAGGTCATGATTTCAGGGTCATGAGATTGAGGCTGGCATCAGGCTCCACACTCATTGGAGATTCTGTTTGAGATTCTCTCCCTCGCCCTCTGCCCCTTTGCCCTCTCCCTCTCTCTCAAGTAAATAAATCCTTTAAAATAAGTCAATAAAAAATAAAATTGTTTGATAACTTATAGCTTACCATTGAATAATTTATTCCAGTTATATTTATTGTGATTAGTAGTGCATAGATTTCTTTCTCTTTCTTTCTTTTCTTTCTTTCTTTCTTTCTTTCTTTCTTTCTTTCTTTCTTTCTTTCTTCTTATTATTTTTTTGTGCTTTATCTAACTCTTTCATTCCTCTCCCTTCTTTCAGTCCTTTGTTTCATTTTACTGCTCCTCTTATTCGGAAGTTAAATGTTGTTTAATTCATAACATTTATTGAGGTATAATTGAGAAAATTTGCATGAATATAAGATCTACGATGTGATGTTTATTTTTTTTCAATGTGATGTTTAGATATATGTTTATACTGTGAAATGATTACCACCTCAATCTAATTAATATATTGATCACCTCACAGAGTTTATGTGTGTGTGAGAGAATGATTGAGATCTATTCTCTTAGCAAATTTCAAGTATATAATACGATATTATTAACTATAGTCCCTGTGCTATACATTAGATCTCCAGAACTTACTTATGCTACATACCTGAAACTTTGCAAACTTTGCTGTCTCCCCATTTCTCCCACCTCCCAGTTCCTAGTAAACACCATACTACTATCTGCTTCTGAGTTCGACTTTTAGATTCTACATATAAATGAGATTACACAGTATTTGTCTTTGAATTATTTTGAAATTTAGCATAAAGCCCTCAAAGTTCATCCACGTCAGCACAGATGGCCAGGTTTTATTCTTTTATATGGCTAAATAAATTCTATTGATATACATACAACAATTTATTTATCCATTCATTCATTGGATAGCCACTTAAGTTGTTTCCATATCTTGGCTCCTGTAAATAATGCTGTAATGAACATGGGAGTACAAATATCACTTCCAGATATTGATTTCATTTTCCATTTTCTTTGTATATATACCCAGAAGTTGGGTTTCTGGATGATATGGTAGTTCTATTCCCAATTTTGGGAGGAATGTCTATGCTGTTTTCTTTTTTTTTTCCTTCAGGTTTTTTTAAATTTATTTTTTATTGGTGTTCAATTTACCAACATACAGAATAACCCCCAGTTCCCGTCACCCATTCACTCCCACCCCCCGCCCTCCTCCCCTTCTACCACCCCTAGTTCGTTTCCCAGAGTTAGCAGTCTTTACGTTCTGTCTCCCTTTCTGATATTTCCCACACATTTCTTCTCCCTTCCCTTATATTCCCTTTCACTATTATTTATATTCCCCAAATGAATGAGAACATATAATGTTTGTCCTTCTCCGACTGACTTACTTCACTCAGCATAATACCCTCCAGTTCCATCCACGTTGAAGCAAATGGTGGGTATTTGTCATTTCTAATAGCTGAGGAATATTCCATTGTATACATAAACCACATCTTCTTTATCCACTCATCTTTCGATGGACACTGAGGCTCCTTCCACAGTTTGGCTATTGTGGACATTGCTGCTAGAAACATCGGGGTGCAGGTGTCCCGGCGTTTCATTGCATCTGTATCTTTGGGGTAAATCCCCAACAGTGCAATTGCTGGGTGGTAGGGCAGGTCTATTTTTAACTCTTTGAGGAACCTCCACACAGTTTTCCAGAGTGGCTTTACCAATGTACATTAACATCAACAGTGCACAAGTGTTTCCTTTTCTCCATAGCCTCACCAACACTTATCTTTTTGTAGCCCTTCTAACAGATGTGAGGTAATAAGTCATGGTTTAAATTTGTGTTTCCCCAATAATTAGTGGATTTGAGTACTTTTTCTTATACTTATAGGCCATTTCTAGATCTTCTTTTGAGAAATATCCATTTAGGTCCTTTGCTCATTTTTTAATTGGATTATCTATTTTCTTGCTATTGAGTTGTTTGAATTCCTTATATATTTTTTATATTAACCCCTTTTGGGGGATATATAGTTTACAAATATTTTCTTCCATTGCATAATTTGTTCCTTTACTCTGTTGATTTTTTTTTTCTGTGCAGATGCTTTTCAGTTTGAAATACTCCCACTTTTTAAATGTTTGCTCTTGTTGCCTGTGTTTTGGGATCATATCTAAAAATTTATTGTCAAGACCAATGTCAAGAAATTTTTTCCCTATGTTTTCTTCTAGGAGCTTTACAATTTCAGGTCTTAACATTTGAGTCTTTAATACATTTTGAGTTGATTTTCATATATGGTATAAGAGTCCAATTTCATTTTTCTGCATGTGGATAGCCAGTAGTTATTCCAATACTATTTATTGCAGGGTCTATCCTTTTCCTGGTGGGTATTCTTTGTTGACGATGAGTTGGATGTAAACGTGGGTTTGTTTCTGGGGTCTCTGTTTTTTCTCATTGGCCGATATGTTTGTTTTTATGCAAGTACCATAGTATTTTGATTACTGTAGCTTTGTAGTATAATTTGATTATTTTGATTACTCTAGTTTTGTAGTGTAGTTTGAAATCAAGCATTTGTTTTTCTGGGGGCTTTTTTGGTTTTGGTTTTGTAATTTAATTTAAATTCAATTAGTTAGCATACAATGTGTTATTGGTTTCAAAAGTAGAGGTCAGTGATTCATCAGTCTTATATAATACCCCATGCTCATTACATCATGTCCCCTCCTTCATGTTCATCACCCAGTTACCCCAACCCCTCACCCATCTACCCTCCAGCATCCTCAGTTTGTTTCGTATGATTTAGAGTCTCTTATGATTTGTTTCTATGTTTTTGTCTTGTTTTATTTTTACCTCTCTTCCCCTATGATCCTGTTTTGTTTCTTAAATTCCACATATGAATGAGATCATATGATATGATAATTGTCTTTTCTCTGATTGACTTATTTTGCTTAGCATAATACCCTCTAGGTTCAAATTGCAAGATTTCATTTTTTTGATGGCTGAGTAGTATTCCATTGTGTGTGTGTGTGTGTGTGTGTGTGTGTGTATAATCATATCTTTTTTATCCATTTTTCTGTTGATGGACATCTGGGCTCTTTCCATAGTTTGGCTATTGTAGACATTGCTGCTATAAACTTTGGGGTCTGGTGTTCCTTTGGCTCACTACTTTTGTATCTTTGAGGTAAACACCCAGTATCGTTGGGTCATAGGGTAGCTCTGTTTCCAACTTTTTAAGGAACCTCCATACTGTTTTCCAGTGGCTGCACTAGCTTGCATTCCCACCAACGATGTAACAGGGTTCCCCTTTCTCTGTATCCTCGCCAACATCTGTTGTTTCCTGCCCTGTTACTTTTAGCCATTCTGACTGTTGTGCGGTGGTATCTTATAGTGGTTTTCATTTGTAATGCCTCAAATTTTATTCTTCTAGCTGAAGACTTCCTTGGCAATTTGAATTCTTTTGTGGTTCATATGAATTTTAGGATTTTTTCCCCTATTTTTGTAAGAAATGCTATTGGAATTTTGGTAGGGATTGTATTAAATCTGTAGATGTTTTTAGTTAGTATGGACATTTTAACATTATTAATCTTCCAATCTATGAACATGGAATATCTTTTCATTTATTTGTGTCTTCAATTTCTTTCTTCAATGTTTTATAGATGTCATTGTATAGATCTTTTCCCTCCTTGGTTAAGTTGGTTCCTAAGTATTTTGTCTTGAGTGCTATCGTAAATGGGATTGCTTTCTTAATTTCCTTGTCAGATACTTCATAGTTTATAAAAACAATTAATTTTTGTATGTTGATTAGATATCCTGCAACCATACTGAATATAATGAATATGTTTAATAGTTCTAACAGTTTTTTGATGGGGTCTTTAGGGTTTTGTATATGTGAGTTTTATGAGTTTTAATTCTATACTAAATTTCTCCAGCCTTGCTTGCTTCTGTGATTTTGCACATATTGACTCAGTTATTTTAAAGTAAGTCCCAAAGAATGCAAATGTCCAAACCACCTGTGAGTCTGTTTCTATCATTTGCTGTTTCTTCTGAGTTCTTGGCAATGTAATCTGATTTTTAGCCTCCCCCTAAATTTTGGATTGGGTGCAAGACATAGGAATGAAAAATTATAAAGTTATTGTTGATGTTATTGTTTTTCAAATAGGATTTTGGGGGGGGGGGTGAGAAATGGGTAAAATACCAGATGAATATTTTCATACTATCAAGAGTTAGTTTCAAAACTTTCTTAAAACTAGCGCATTTCAAATTTTTCCCTTACCCCAGACCATAATCCTTATGGTCATGGATTTTCTCACAGTCATGGATTTTCTCATGTCTCAACTGAAAGCAGTGTGTTGATAAGTGTGTTGTTTTTGTGGGACTTGACCTCCACTGCTTTATTCTAGAACAGTACAGCTACTGAAATGTCTGTCAGTTGTTTAGCATTTTAGCCAGTATTTTCAACTAGTTTTGATGGATTTTTTTGGAGGTGGGGGTCCCTCCTTGTGTGTGCATAGCTTAAGAGTCAGCCAATGACAAACTAAGGGGAATTTGCGCATAGATTTTTATATTCACTCTCAGAGATATCTTCTTGTCTGAAATTCTGCACTTTGAGTTCAGTTGGTTTGAGAATCTTGAACCAGTAAGCCTGACACTTTCTGAGTGGCCTCGCTTTTCCTGCATTATGAGCTGGGAAATGCCCTAAACAGAAAAGCCCTAGCAAATGTGGAGCTCATGTCCTTTGTTTTCCTTCCCTTGGGATTATAGCTTCTCAAGTTCTCCTTGTGTTGTTTGCTCTTCAGAGTCTTCCATTGTTTCCTATATTTTGTCCAACTTTTATTGCTGTGAATTTGCAGTGGTAGGGTTGTCCCAAATAAGGTATTTTCTCAGTGCCGGCTTTAGAAGTCTCTTAACATTTTGTCTTACATTTCAGATAATTTATATAAGATTATTTTATTTCTTCTTGAGATATATCCTTTAGAATTTCCTTAAAGATCTTTTGAAAATAAATTCTCAAATTTTTCTGAAAAATAATATGTTTTAGACATTTGTAATAGAAGATAGTGCCTGGACAGCACTAGTGGTAAGAAAGCAGGGAGGTTAGTATTTAGGTAGCTTCCAGTTTTAGATTATTATGGATGGTGCTGCTTTGAACATTCTATCTAGTACATGTATTTTGGTTATATTTTGGTGATACCACCTAAGAGTGGTATTACTAAATAGTCTTTTTCCCCCCAAATTATGTTTGTAACATTTTAAAAATACAAAGGGTCTGAAGAAAAAAATTACTGGTCAAACCTCTCCACATCCTGAGGTAGCCAAATATGTCCTTATTTTTCCTGCTTACATAAACATAGACACTCAAAAGGAGCATTACAGACTTTTTTGCTGAAAATATATATTGAGAGCATTCCTCAAGGTATGACTTGAGCTTATCCTTTTTAAGAATTGCATAATATTTTATAGTATGGATTTTTAATAAATTATTCATTCATTCCAATTTAGCTGAGTGTTTACAGAATGTAATATTTCAAAAGTTATTTCAGCACTTTCAGGATTTAATGGCAGTCAAGGTAGAAACTGGAAAGCAAATGAGAAACTCTAGAAGGATATAGGATTTAAAACTGAGCTAGTGGCGTGAAGTGTGAAACAGAGAGGCTAGCTGAAATTTTAGCAGATACGGGAAGAAAACAAAAGGCTTATGGGAGAATATTAAAAGAAAATAACATGAAGAAGAGGAGAAAACTTACAACATAGGAAAGTTGAAATTTGATTGGTTTTCAATGTGAAGTTGCTCTGGATCCTGTTGAAGAGTGTGCTAGATTGCCTTCCTCACGCCACATCACGCATCTTGTCCATCCATCCATCAAGCAGCCATTACCAAGTGCCTGTTTGTGGCCACGTGAAGCAGAGAATCTACAGAAGAATAAAACACAGTTCTTGACTTATGTGTACTCTAGTTTGGGAAGTTGTAATGAAACCCTAAGTAATACAGGGTGTAGTAATCTGTCCCCTTTACCAGTGAATCCACATTCCGGTGGAAGTTCCAGCCTGGACACTGTTTTGTGGTAGGGGAGAAAGCTTTTTAATGGTTGCTCCCTGAGAACAGTTGGGTCAGTGATATCTTCTCCTTAGGCACCCAGAAAATAGGGGCCAGTGCAGTGATGGGTGAAGGGTGAGGAAACAGAGGAATGTACAGAGGCCACACAAATCTTTCCCTTTGGGATGAGCCATAAGAAGGACAAGTGGTTTTTACTCCTGGCTTCTAAAGTTGAGCTACCAAGCTGGATGAGCAGACATAGATTCAAGGCGGGACCCTATAAGTCAGGTTATGGCTCAAAATCAAGTGTTCTATCCTGCTCTTTCTCGACTAAAACAAGACAGGACTAGGGACAAAGTTCAAGAATCCCCCACACAGGGAGAAATCATATTTATAGACGTGTCACTACCAGCTATCTGAGCAAAGATATTTTATCTTAGTTGATTACATTTATCATTTTTTTTTCATTTATCATTTTTTAATCGCAAAATAATACATATTCCTTTCTATTGAAACGCGAAGTCTAGGAAGAAAAAATACCTAAAAGTAATCTACTCTTAACTATCTGAAGTCACTGCTTCTAATAGTTTGATGTGTGTTTTCCATATAATTTCTGTTTAGATAAGCATATATAAACATTTATAAAGTTTTTCTTACAAAAATGCAAGCTCCCTAATTTTACTACCGTGTGAAATGTTCATTAAAAACATGAAGAGAGAGGCAGCCTAACTCCTGGCACACGTACGTCGATTTAACTCCTCCTTGTAAATAGTTCTGTGTCGTTTCATATACAGATCTGGACTTAGCAACCCCTCCCGGGTTGGTAAAGAGCCTTACGGATTTACGATTTTATTTTAACAAATCGCCCTGCCGCCCTCCCGGAGCTGTGCGGGGGACCCCATGCAGGATTGGGGGCTGCAGCATCCTCTCCCCGAAACCGACACAAAGCGGGGCCTCTGAGGTCTGGGGGCGGCCGGCCAGGCTCCGCCCCCCGCCGCGGCGGCCAATCAGCTGCCGGGATGCCCCACCCCGCCCCCAGCCCCGCCCCCAGCCCCGCACCGCACTGCAGCCGAGCTCCCTCCTCGCACGCCCGCCGCCACCGCCACCTCCACCGAGTCCCGGCTCCGCAGGCTGGCCGCCCGGCCTCCTAGGCACGTCTCTGCAGAGGGGCCTCTTCCCCCCTCCGAAGTAGCCCGGTGTGAAAATCGCTGGCTACCGGGTGAGTATGGTCCAGAGATGGTTCTGGAACCGGAGCAGGCCCCGGCGCACCGACCGAGCCCGGGAGCAGGAGCGACCCGGCCGGGGTCCGGGGGCGCGCGGGGGAGGGGAGTCCGGGTGTGGGCCTGAGACCGCTTGGGCCTAAGGAGGCAGACGTCTTCCAAAGAGGATTCCCTGTGGGCTCTCCCTGTCTGTGTCTGCTGCTGCTTTTTTATTTTTTATTTATTTTTTCCACCACTCTGGCTCTTATTCCTTCCGTGCTTCATTCTTCTCCAGGAATTTCTGCCCTTTTTAAACACTTCTCCCGATGAAAGGTTTCAAAGCTGAAGATACGTACAGAAAATAATTGTCAGATGCGGGTATTTTATTACCTTTGCTTCAACGCACTTGCTCTCCACCCCCCCATGGGTGGGTGTGGGTGTGTGTGTGGGTGTCCCTCCCCGTGTGTGTGTATGTGTGTGCGTGTCTCCTCCTTTCTAAGAAACAAAACGTGACAGTTAAAACATCTTCTCCCCATCAAATCTCAGGTCTATCTTCAGATGGGAATTAGGTTCTATCCTCCCCACGTGTGTTTTTGTCCTTTTTTGATTATTCATTTTTAGGTGGAGCAATATGTGCGTTTTTGTTTTGCATTTTAAAATTCTTCATGCAATTCAATACTGAGGCGGTGGGGGGTTGCCTTGCGGTGCTATTAGTCTTGTCATTTCAGACCGGAAAGGGACTTAGCAAGTCTCCAGCCCTCCTTATTGACTAGCTCAGAACCCTGAGCCCTGTTGGGAAATAAAGGACGTGCTCACTGTCACTCAGGTGGTCCTTCACTGGGTAGGGTCCTGAACTGATCTCTGGATTTCCATGTTTTATGCCAGTGAGTTCACCTGTCTCCATTGCCTATTGACTATTGTTTATATGATTCAATTTGGGGAAAATTTTAAAGAAGAAAGGAAAGAGGAAGGAGGTTGAAGGGGGGCTGAGGAAAGGAAATATGACTTGGATTTGGACCAAAACTCTAGTCAGTGTTAAAGGGTATGCATTTTCCTAGAACATGAAATATTGAATCTTAGGACAGCCTGAATGTTTTATTTTTAAGAGGCCTTGGTACAGTCTTACCGTCTGCCAGTCATTGGTCTGAGAACTTTATAACTACTCACTCACCAAATTTAAGCCTTACAATAAATCTGTAATATAGGTTCTGATTTTATCATCATTCCCATTGTACAGATAAAATGAGGCACAAATTAAGTTACCTGCCGCAAGCCACTCAGCCAGTAGATTGTAGCACTGAGATCTGAATCCAGGACCTCTGGGGATAGTCTGAGTTTTTAACTGCTGTACAGTCCTGCATTTCTCGCCCTGGAACTAGCACCTGAGGGCCGTGAAGTCACTGGACACAGCAGAACTCACAGGTGACCGCAGGGAGGAGCGACTGTCCACTGGTTATCAGAAAAGACTTCAGGAAAGACATAGGATAGACTCTAGCTCTCCGCTGCCTGGAATAGAATATATTCTTATTTTTAACTTGGCAGGAGTGGCACATGGGACCATGCAGACGATGCAGAGCCATGTGTAAGTTGCCGCCACTCATCCTCAGGTCAAACCGGATTATTAACAGGTGGCGAGGGAGGCTCGCCTTCGCCCAGCGTGATGCAAATCCGCGGAGGGCCGTTTTCGGTTATGAACCCGAAGGCATAGCCAGGGGCGCCCCGCGCTGTCTACCCGCCGCGCCCCCTCCGCCGCCGGCAGCACGTCGGGATCCCCCGCGCCAACCGCACGGAGATGCGCGCTCTCCCGAGGACCGGGTGCCGTCGCGCCCGCGGCCTCCCCCGTAGGACGGCCGGCCGGGACCTTTGGGGCTCGGGAGGGGGGCCGGCGGCACAAAGGAGCGCGGCGCCCCCCGCCAAGCGCCGCCCCCCGGGCTCGCCCCGCGCCCGGGAGGAAGTGGGGGGAGGGGACTGCTCGGGAACCCCTCCTCCCCGCGGCCGCCGCCCCCCGGGGGCCCCCCACCCCGACCCTGACCCTGACCCCGCCCCGCGGGAGCCCCGCAGGCCCGAGGAGCGGAGGGCGGTGCAGGAGGCCGCGGGGGGACCCCGGGGCGCGCCCCTCGCTGCGGGTCGCCTGCTCGGGGCTCCGCGTGGCCGCGGCCGCCCGCCCGCCCTCGGGGCGCCGACCCCCGCTGGGTGTGTTGGCTGCGCTTTGTGTGATGGGGGGACGCACGGGCCGGCGTCTGCTCCGCAGCTTGGTGCGGGAGGCACGGCTTGCTCCGGGTCGCGCAGGCGACTGCTGACCGAGCATCACTGCTGTCCTACTGCCCTCTGGTCGCTGCAGACAGACACCGGCTCTGGGACTGAGTGCCCTGCCCACCCCCACCCCCACCCCCACCCCCACCCCCGGAGATGCGCGTGTGCGCGCGCGCGTTTGTGTGTGTGTGTGTGTGTGTGTGTAAAAGTGCAAGAGGGGCGGGGTCTGTGTACCGCCACCCCACCCAAACCGGGCCTGCGGGTCTGGAGCATTCTCTGCCAGGCTGAGCTGCTAGGCTCCGCTCCCTCCTCCCCTCCGCCCCCTCCTCCCCTCCGCCCCCTCCTCCCCTCCGCCCCCCTTCCCCATCCCCTCCTCTGACGTCACGGACAGGCTCTGTGCAGACTGGCCTGTGTAGGAAAGTCTGGCTGGGGGCAGGGCCTGCAGACAAACCGAGAGGATCCCACCCAGAACTCCGTAGGGACAGCCCCTCGGATTTAAGACCCACCTGTGTCCTTCGTTGTCCATTTCATAGAACGCTCTGCCCTGGGGGGCAGGCAGGTCAGCGCTCCTGGCCCTGCGCTCCCCGTGATGCTGTTCTCCTGGGACCTCACTGGGAGAGAAGTGAGCAAATGTGAGTGAGGGCAAGAGAGTCCCTGGGGAACTATGGAATTAGGAAGGGATCATGGTGGGATAGGAATAGGGGAATAGAAAAGCAGCATTTTAAATTGCGCTTATTTTTGGGGGGGAGTGTGGGAAGGGATTGGAGAGGACCACAAGAAAGCCTTCAGAAATACTGGCAACGGTCTGTTTTTTAAGCTGGGTAGTAGGTATATAGGAATCTTTGATTTTTAAAATTGTTTTCTTATTTTGCCATCTATGTCTTTCCACGTGTATTACATATTCCTTTTTTTAATATGTTGATTTAACCATTTTTTAATGAAAAATAAATAAGATTGGTCTGCATATATGTGGCACAGAATGCAAAAAAAAAGGGCAAACCCACACCAGTTCTAGCTTAGTAGAAGTTAATGGACATTAGAAAGGGTATTGGATGTACGTATAAGGAAAAAGAAACAAGGAGTTCATGGAAGAAAATGGTATGAAGAAGAGAAGACCTATAGGACTGGATGTCTGCCCTATTAATGTGATATTAATCATTTCTCAAGGCCAGGGTAGCTGTTTGCTGAAGAAGTGATCCTAGGTCTGCCCTTGACAACTACGTCCATCACTCAGTTATCCATCCACGGAGCACCTGCTGATTCTCCTGGGGAATCCAAAGAATCACACATATCCCCTGATCTCAGACGCTTACTCTACTTGAATTTGAAATCAAACTACAGTCCAGGATGTGGTGCAGCATCCAAGACAGGCCTGCTACCCTCCTTCCCTTCCAAATACATCTCTTTCTTAAAGAGAAGCCCCATTTAGGTAGCTTGGGACCTCTTTGTGGTAGGGGTAGGGGATTCGTAAAGCTCTCTCTCAGAGTTACAGGATGTGCCTGAGATACCTTCTGCTTTAGAGGTGCCTTGGGTTCCAGAAAGCTGAAAGAGAGTTGGCCCAGAGGAGAGAAAGCAGAAGCCATGGAAGGAGAACCACGGGTGAAGAAATAAAAGGGAGAGAAATAAAAGGGACCCCCTGGACTGTGCTCCTTTACAGTCCCCAAGCTAGGAGAGCCAACAGGGATTCGGGCATAAACAGGAAGCATTTGGTTTAAAAGTCCAGTGTTGGAGTCATGGATATAGCTGGTTAGAGTGGGAACAGAACCAGCTGCAAAGTTCAAAGGACCCTATAGAGGGGGAAATCACATTTTTTAGTGAGTACATACTCAACAGATTGGGAGATGAAAAAGAAACATTTTAGGGTGAGTGAGATATGATCAGTTGAACAATCCAGTGATGTATATGGTCAATCATTTAATGCGTGTTTCCTTGCTTGTTTGCAGTTATATTACCTGTGTTGTTTTTCTTTAACATTTTATGTATTTATTTAAGAGTGATGGGGGGGTCATGCATACGCACAGACAGCGGGGAGGGGCAGAGGGAGAGGGAGAAGCAGACTCCTCACTGAGCAGGGAGTGGGATGAGATGAGGAATGACACGGGGCTCCATCTCTGGACCCTGAGATCATCACCCAAGCAGAAGGTAGAAGCTTAACCAACTGAGCCACCCAGGTGCCCCTACCCGTGTTATTTTTAACTGTAACAGTAATATATACAACAATTCAAAGGATGTAGGTTTATATAAAGTCTACTATTCACCT
Organism: Canis lupus dingo; assembly: GCF_003254725.2. Classification (NCBI taxonomy): domain Eukaryota; kingdom Metazoa; phylum Chordata; class Mammalia; order Carnivora; family Canidae; genus Canis; species Canis lupus. The sequence continues at coordinate 5,980,991 of NC_064258.1, forward strand.
CTTCTCTTCCTAATGCAGTTAATTAAAGTCAGCAGGTTGAAATGTGGCCTCCATAGACTTTCTGTTTTACGGAAAATCCTGGTACTTAAGAATGTGGAGTCAGTACGAGATTCCCTGGGTTTGAATCCTGGATCCACCACTCCCACCTGTGTGACTTGAGCAAGTAACACATTGTCTGGCCATCACGTTTTTTGTTTTGTTTTTGTCCACTTCAAAGTGAGTAGTGATAGTACATACCTCACAGGTTTGCTGTCAGGATTAACTGATTTACTGAGGAACTTAAAATAATGCCTGGAACCTGGGAAGCAGTGTGTGGTCATCACTCCTGCTAAATTTACTAGTCCTACCTACTATTATTATCTTCATCCATACAAAAATGGCTTTGTGCCCTATATATTACAGTGATTTGAGGTTTTCACTTAAAGTATATCTAGGGTGTTCTGTGTAGATGCAAAACAGATTTAACTCATTCTTTGTAAGAGCAACATGATATCCTGTCATATAGATTATCATACTCTATTCAAACATTCTTCCTCTCCGACGTCGGCTTGCCGTACATGCAGCATTGCTGTAAGGCTGAAGCTACGTTGCAGTCCCACTAGTCTGTGGTGCAGACTTGGGAAACTGGCCCAGAGGAGGGGAGCTTGAGTGTTCCCTACCAAAGCCTGGCAGGTAGAAGGAAGTAACTTCACAGGAACAGCCTTCTTCCTTCTGGTCCCCTGCTTTTCAAATCTCCAGGCTACATGCCCATCCCTTTGTCACTTCTCCACAGATAGTTCTCCCATGAACTAGCTCGAAATACAGAAATGTGAATTCCCTGCTCTGAGTGTTTCTGGAGCACCAGCGGCAGCAACAAGGGCCTGTAGAGGTGGGGTCTGATGGGCAGCTCTTTGTGGGGTGTGTATGCATGGCTGGCAGGAGTAGGGGGGTGTGGGGGAGGGCTGCGCCCCAGGGTCTTATGTTGTAACAACAGACTGAGGGGAGTGAGTACACAGAAGGATAGGTGTGGCTTTGGGTTAAAGAGCTGCACCCACACAAGTCATGGATGGTTCTAGAAAACATTCCTTGTCACTTATCTATCTCCATTTCTAGGTTTGCATTTATCTGTCTCCATTGGTAGTTTCCTACAGCAGTGAGCATCCTTATATCCTTAGAACTGCTGCTCTTATTTCTGTAAGAAAGGTCATCCGAAGAGGGATTGCTGGACCGAGGACAGGCTCACCTCTGAAATGGAGCTGCCACTGTCAGATTGCTCTCAGCTTCTTGGCCCTTCCAGCAGATTGTGGTAGTGTCCTCCTTCCTAGCCTTTTGGGCATTGGGCATTATTATTATTACTATGGTTTTTAGCATCGGGCATTGTTATTTGCCTTCATCTTCTTCACCTTCTTTTTACTCCTTCCCTTTCTCTTTCGCCTTCTTCCTTTTTGATAATCTTATGGACAACATCATGCATTCTGTTTTCAATTGCCTGGCCAGTGAGCTTGAGCATATTTTCATAGACTAACTGGCCGTTTAAATTTCCTCTTCTGTGAACATCTTCTCTTGGAAGGATAGGATTTCAACAGATAGAAAGATGTGAGAGAGGTAACATGAAGGAAAGGGGATGGAAAGAGACTCTGAAATGAAAGCAGGACATGTCTGGGAATGCCAAGTGTCCTGCAAGCTGCAGGGAGGTTAGGCGGCCAGAGACACGGCTAGAAAACGTAAGGAGCAGCCAGCCCTGGAGACCTTAAACCCCAGGATGAAAGTGTCCGATTTAACCCTTCAGGAAAAGGCAAAGCTCTGGGAGGGGGATCTCTTCTGGGAAATAAAGCTATCAGTGGCTTTAGAAGAATAGAGGCAAGAACAGACCCTGGTGACTTAGAAACTGGATCAGTTTAGTTGAGGAATGAATTAGTGAGCTTCTGAACTAGGTTACTGGCAGTGTAGTTGGAAACCATGGACAATGACATTGACAGGCCTGTGACCAGCTGGAGATGGGACAGGAGGGAGAAGGGACACAGCTGTGACACTGTGCGGTTTGCGGTCCTGGCTATTTGTGGACACCAGGAAGAGCGAGGAAGGGACAAGCTCTTGTTAACCAGCTGCCTGCTGATTCTATGTCTCCAAGGTTCTCTGAGGTAGCTGTCACCCTCCCTCGCATCTAGGGACACTGAGCTCAGGTGATGTGCCGAAAAGGAGCTAGTGTGGAAGGAAAAGACTAACTTTAAGACTTCTTTAGTTTTAGAGACCACTGCAAATGGTAGAGGGTGCTCTTCCAGGAGGGATCTTGGGTGTATTTGTCACCTCAGAACCAGGGCCTTCTCATCTGTGCTTGGGAAGGCACAGTGTCTGGGCCCAGGACTTTCTCAAAGACCAGCGGAAACGCTTGAGAACTAAATGTTATAATAATTAATATTAGTGTTAGCTTTGGCTCCATGATGTGAAAACTATAAAATCAGAATCATTAAATGCTTAGCCCAAGGCACGTGGATGGCTCAGTGGTTGAGCGTCTGCCTTTGGCTCAGGTTGTGATCCCAGGTCCTGGGATTGAGTCCTGCATTGGGTTCCCCGCAGGGAGCCTGCTTCTCTCTCTGCCTATGTCTCTGCCTCTCTCTGTGTGTCTCTCATGAGTAAATAAATAAAATCTTTTTAAAAAAATACTTAGTCCAGTATTTATAAAATCTGACACAAGGTTTGGTTTTTGTTCACTTTATAAGAATTCTCTCTGGGGTGTCCAGGTGGCTGGGTTGGTTGAGCCTTCAACTCTTGGTTTCAGCTTGGGTCATGATCTACTGGGTCATGGGATTGAGCCCCATATTGGGCTTCCCACTCAGCGGGGAATCCACTTGAGGATTTTCTCCCTCTGCCTCTCCCCCTACTTGCTGGCTCACTCTCTCAAAAACAAATAAATAAATTAAAAAAAAAAAAAACAGAATTCTATATTGGTCCCATTTCTAAGTTAAATAGCTTACTCTTAACCACATACTTATAAGTAAATATACATAGACAAATACATGTTACATACACACACACATACACATCCTCATATATATAGTAAATAATTGAAAGACACTTAAACTGTTTTTCCTTTGATCCTTGGGACAACCTTATGTGCTATTAGATACTCTTATCCTTACTGAATAAGGAAATGAAGTCTCAGATGTTTCCCCATCTCACGGTTAGTAAGCAAACAGAGCCAAGATTCAGGCCCAGATAGCCTAATTCCAGAAGCCTGAGCTTATAACTGCTTTGCCGTATTACCTTGAGAGTGAGCATATTCTCTGACAAGGGAAATAGAAAGGGAGAGGTTAAGGACCAAAGGTAAAAACATAAGGAATATCTGCATTTTCAGAAGAGGTAAGGGAAGGATGGAAAGTGGATGGGTCAGCAGGTTGAAGGTGATGAGGTTGGCTCTGGCCATAACGTAACTGGCAGTGAGAGCCTCAGATACTGGGAGAGCAGCATTGTCTGGTGCCGTCGAGTGGTCAGTGAGAAGGCCAAGCCCTGGATGTCCCATGAAAACACATCTATCTGCCCTTGGGGGAGTTGCTTCAGTAGAGAATATATAGTGGAGGACAGACATCAAGCATCATGAGCAGGGAGCTCATGGTGAAGCAGCAGAGGATTTACGTGAGTACACATCCACAGACATACACACCTTGCTCCACTGCGTCCAGGTACAAGTAAGAATCTGCCATAATTCCTGGTTGTCTGGGACCTGGATTCAAGCCACAGAAGACTTACGGTTTCCTCTTCCCCAGCCTGGGACTGTGACCAAAGAAGCTTCTCTGAGGACCCAGACTTTCCAGGCTGAAATGTTGGGATCTTCAAGCTGGGATTAGTAAGATGGACATGGGAGCAGAGCGGGGCGGGTCAGCATGCTGCACCACTGTATTAATTTTCAGCGGCCGCTGTAACACATCGCCACACACAGGGTGACTTAAAACAGCAGAAATATGTTCTGTCACAGTCCGGGGGTCATAGAAGTTTGAAGTCCAGGTATTGGCAGGGCGGTTCTTTCTGGAAGTTCTGAAGGAAAATCTGTCCCATGCCTCTTCCAGAGCTTCAGGTGCTCACCAGCAACCTCTGGCCTCCCTTGGCATATAGATGCGTCGCTCCTGTTTCTCTTACTGTTCTCCCCTATGCGTCTGTGTCTGCATCCAGATGTTTCTTAAAAGACATCAGTCATTAAATCAGGGCTCACTCAGACCCACTATGACCTCATCTTAACTTGATGGTACCTACAAAGACCGTATTTCCAAATAGGGTCCCATTCACACATACTGGGAATTCGGACTCCAAGGTATCTCTTTGGGGGCACAATTCTGCCCACACTCTCCACTTCTGTTTGTTTCCTTCTGCGATGGCAAGGTGCCAAGCTCTTTTAGGTTAGCCATAAGAGTTTAGGAGGACTGAGCAGGGTGCGATGGGGTCTCCTGGGCTGGATGTCTCAATACCCCTGGTGAATCTCTGAGTTAGTTCAGAGTCGGTCTCAGCTACATTGTCAGAAGAATTGCCACCACCAGGAAAAGAGTGAACTGTTTGGCTCCATTATTTATTTGTTTATCTATTCCTTGCCAAACTGAGCCTTTTCTCCTCTCTACAGAAATCCATCCAGCCATGGCAACTCCCTCTGCTGCCTTTGAGGCCCTGATGAATGGAGTGACCAGCTGGGATGTTCCCGAAGATGCCATCCCATGTGAACTGCTTCTAATTGGGGAGGCCTCCTTCCCAGTGATGGTGAATGACATGGGCCAGGTCCTCATTGCTGCCTCCTCCTACGGCCGAGGCCGCCTGGTGGTGGTGTCCCATGAGGACTACTTGGTAGAAGCCCAGCTCACTCCCTTTCTCCTCAATGCAGTAGGTTGGCTTTGTTCTTCCCCTGGGGCTCCCATTGGTGTACACCCATCCCTGGCACCCCTGGCCAAAATCCTTGAGGGTTCTGGGGTGGAGGCGAAGATCGAGCCAGAAGTGAAAGACTCCCTGGGGGTTTACTGCATTGACGCCTACAACGAAACCATGACGGAAAAGTTGGTCAAGTTTATGAAACGTGGAGGGGGCTTGCTCATTGGAGGCCAGGCCTGGGACTGGGCCAACCAGGGTGATGATGAAAGGGTGCTTTTCACCTTCCCTGGCAACCTCGTGACCAGTGTGGCCGGCGTGTACTTCACTGACAACAAAGGTGACACGAGTTTCTTTAAAGTCTCCAAGAAGATGCCCAAGATCCCAGTCTTAGTTAGGTAAGTGCACTACCCCAGGGGGGATTTGGTCTCACGTTAAAATCAAGCAACGTTCTTGTCTTTAGGTTTCTCCCAGGCTAACAGGAGAGAACTGACACTTAGGTGTGGATTCACCCTAAATCAACCAGATTTACCCTTCAACAACCAGATCACCCTCAATCAATCAAGGTTCCCCTGGCTGCTGCCATCCCAGACCAGACCACTCAGCTATTTGAGCAGAGAAACTTTTGGCGTCTAGCTTAAAATACAATACTGAATCCCAGAGCTGGCTGGCCTTGCTAATCCAGGAAGGCTCATGGCAGAAGGTTGCTTTCAAATGAAATGTGAAGAAAAGGAAAACAGACATGAGGAACCCCGTAAGACAAAGTGGAAAGAGCTGGGGGGAAGGCTTTGAAATGTCCAGCCAGATGGGATTGGGATGGAAGTAAGAACTAGAGGATCCAAAAGTTGAGATAGAAGAAAAGATAGCATGAGTTGCTTGTGCTAAATTTAGGAGTTAGGGGAGGATTTTATGCCTGGAGGAAAAAGACCTGATGTTGGAGAATGAAGGAGGGAGGTGATGAGTACAAAGACAGGCTACGTGGAAGGTTCTTTAAGAGCACTGCCAGTCTGTTCTGTTCACACTGTGCTCTAGCAGTTACTATAGGGCAGGTGATCAGTAAACGTTTGTTGGCTGGTGATTGGATGGATGAATGAGGGGGCTTAGAGGCTGGAATAGTCCTAGGAGTATAAGAAGTGTACCAGGCCACACCGTGTTGTGTTACAACTCCCAGCATCCTTGGAGCAAAGAACACTGGTATTTCTGCCTGGGGAGCAGAGCAAAGTAGGATTGGGTGAGGAAGGCGTAGCAGGTTAGTATAGATGCATAGGGAATGGGCGGCGGCCTCTTCTCGGCATGGAACATTTGAAGCAAAACCCCACAGGTGCAATGAAGAAAGACAGTTATTCTGAGGCATCGTGATTGGCCAAATTGATCAAATTTCAGCTTACCAATGCTCTTCATCCTAAAGAATAGAGAGGTGAGGGCAGCCCGGGTGGCTCAGCGGTTTAGTGCTGCCTTCAGCCCAGGGCCTGATCCTGGAGGCCCCGGGATCGAGTCCCACATCAGGCTCCCCACATGGAGCCTGCTTCTCCCTCTGCCTGTGTCTGTGCCTGTCATGAATAAATACATAAAATATTAAAAAAAAAAAAGAATAGAGAGGTGAGACTTGACCATAATTCTATTTCTAAACAACCTAATCCCCCTTACTTGTTTTCAAAGATGTTTTTTTCTACCAAAACCATACCTCTTTTTTTCTTTGGCTGTGCCAAAATCATCTCTCATCATCGATGATTCTCGATTTGAGGGGATGGGGAAGTTAGGCTGTACGTGTATGTGTACTCACATATATTGTGCACACAAGTAGAATTAGCTTGAAGACTAATGCTTAAAAAATCAGTTAATGAGGGAGCTGTGCATACCTAAATCAAGTGAATTTCTATGTGAATTAGATCTTAGTAAACCTTTAAAAATTCGTCTCTTAAAAAAAATAAAAAAATAAAATAAAATAAAATAAAATAAAAATACGTCTCTTAGGGATCCCTGGGTGGCTCAGTGGTTTGGCGCCTGCTTTTGGCCCAGGGCGCGATCCTGGAGTCCCGGGATCAAGTCCCGCATCAGGCTCTTGGCATGGAGCCTGCTTCTCCCTCCTCCTGTGTCTCTGCCTCTCTCTCTCCCTCTGTGTCTATCATAATAAATAAATAAATAAATAAATAAATAAATAAATAAATAAATAAATCTTATTAAAAAATAAATAAAAATACGTCTTTTAATAGGACTTTTAAAAAGAATCGGATACAATCAGATTCATTTACAAAGATATGCCATTCAGCATTATTTGTAATAGAAATGAATAGTATGGCTAAATAAATTGTACATTTATTAACCAGCCATTAAAACTGTGTTTCCAAGAATAATTAAGGGCATGGGGAAAATCTTTTAGGAGGTACTGTTAAATGAAATAGAGTAGGATACTAACCTGTTGTTCAATATGTTCCTACTTTTCTTCAAAAAATATAGCTATGTGTAGAAAATATTATAGAAGGAAAAGGTCAAAATAGTTGTAGTAGGTAGATCTCTGGGTCATGGAATAATGGTAGATGATTTTTACTATTAAACTTTTATTTTCCAAACTTTCTACCAAATTTTACTAATAAGGTATATATTTCATTACCTCACTTCACACACAAAAACATTAAAATGCAAGAAAAATCATTCACAAATCACATTAAAGACCTTCCACATCTGTCCGTGCATAAATACTTATATGACACAAATTTAATAAAATAAAAGCCAAATTTGGGCAGCCTGGGTGGCTCAGCAGTTTAGCGCTGCCTTCAGCTCAGGGCGTGATCCTGGAGACCAGGGATCAAGTCCCACGTCAGGCTCCCTGCATGGAGCCTGCTTCTCCCTCTGTCTGTGTCTCTGCCTCTCTCTCTCTTTCTGTGTCTCTATGAATAAGTAAATAAAATGTTTAAAAAAAAAAGCCAAATTTAACTCTGGAAATGATTCACTTTTTTTCACTTAGCTTTTTGACACCTCTGATATACATATAAATATGTCTCTGTGTGTGTGTTGCCAATTGCCAATACTTTTGAATCATGGTCCTTCATGGGATACTCTTTTATACCACTTTTTTCAATATCTCTTATTTTTAAAAGTTTTTATTTTAAGAATAGGTCATAAACCCACAGCTCTTTTCATCTTTGAATATTATACTCCCCATTCATCCATAATTTTTCATTGTTATCATTTTAGTATACACACTATTTTGAATTCCACTCATAAATATTTTCATTCTATATAATCTTTAAAGTTCTATTTGATTCGCTTCATGAGAATGCCTTATTTATTTAATCATTTGCCTGCTGTTGAACATTGGATCTTTCTCCACTCTTGCTGCAATAGGCAGTATTATACAGAACTTTAAAACGTTTTAGAAACCTTAGACAATACGAGATACCAGGATGCTTCTGTTAGAATTCAAGAGGGAGGATTATTTCCATCCCATGCTGAGAGAGGTTCAGACGGAAAACTCCCATGGATTTAGTTACTCTGTCAAAGGATCTTACTTATTTTTAAACCTTCAATTTAGACATGAGAGTGTGAATTCAGGTAACTTTAATCTTACTACTTGTATATGTCTTACTAAATTAAATTCTAAATAAGATCTTGGGATCCTCTCATGCTTCTAATAGTAACCTGTTGTAGGTCTTATCCAGATGAATCAGATTTTTTATCAGAGGAAGCCTACTTTATGATCAGAAGAGCAAAACCCTAAGTATTAAAACCAGAGAATCTACTTTTAGCTTGGTACGAATACCCACAGGTGTCAGGACATGAGCCTCCTAGTCACTGCCCTCACTTCCTGCCTGGAGAGCATTGTCATCTGCATTTAGAACACTAGCCTTCATGCCCTCTGTAAGACCAAGCCACCTGTAGTCTCTTCCCCGAGTGATTTCTACTCTTCTATCAGCTTCATCCTCAATGTCTCTACTGCACCTCCAGCTCTGAGTCCAGTGGTGTTATACTTCATGTGCAAAAGTAGCCTCACTTTCTATTAAGCATTTCTTTTGAAAAAACACTGGGTCCATTGTCGTAAACCACTCATAGTCTCATTGCAGGACTCAGGATTCATATAACCTGGAAAAAAAGCACATATTCTAGAGAAAGCAGACCTCACTAAGTTTCCAAGCTCAGTGTGGTATGTGCTCTATAACCTGGTGCCATAGCCACCCTCTCTAAGCCTCATCTCTGAAGTGAGATTAATAATGGCTACCTTTCTAGGATGGTTATGAGGATTCAGTGAATTAAGAAACATGCTCAAATACCTAAAACACTTTCATTATTTTCACATCCAGCTTCCACACTATGGTATATAAGAGTATGATGTCATGAGTATCATTGAAACCTCCCTAGCATCCATCATTATGATGCCTTACCCTAGATTCAGTATGTTGTCCCAGCTGTGTAAAATATTGGCATTTTATTTTTTTTAAAGATTTTATTTATTTATTCATGAGAGACACAGAGAGAGAGGCAGAGACATAGGAAGAGGGAGAAGCAGGCTCTTCACAGGGAGCCCGATGAGGGACTTGATGCCCAGACCCTGGATCAGGCTTTGCACCGAAGGCAGACTCTCAACCGCTGAGCCACGCAGGCATCCCAGTATTGGCATTTTAGCTCATGTATTTACCTTCTTCTTCCACAAGACTGAGGCAGCATCACAATCAACTGCCACACTTTACCCTCTATATACATTTAATAAAACAGGTACTAGAGACCGAATTGGCTCCACCGATAAGAGATGTGATGCAGATAAAATGCATCATTGGATGATGAATCTAAGGGAGGTTTTAGGAGAATCAACCTAGCCCCTCTTTTGGATAAGAAGTCCCTTTGTCTCATTTTTACCCAAATCTCAGGCTTTTATTAAAGAGTTCCAACTCTGTTGTTCATTTATCCACTTATATAGCCAGCATTTACTGAGGATGTTCTATATCCCAGGCATTATTTCTTATGTCAAGAAAATGGTTTCCAAAGATCTGAGAATTAAAAGCACAGAAACATCATCAGTAAACAGACTGGAAGGAATTGCAGAAACCAAACAACTGTAGTAGGAAGAGAGCTGTGATACTGAGTTTCACTGGTACCCGAAAACCCAAGATCCTACTGCCAGTAAATGCGGTGTGACCTTGGCATATCCTGCTACCCCTTTTCCCCTCTAAATGAAGGGAGTAGAACATCCTTTCCTCCTTTTAGCATTACCCCATTGAGACTGTGGTTTTTTTCAGTCTACAGTGATTCTCATATATACTCAAAGTTATCAGAGATGCCTAGAGAAGAATGTTGTACAAAGGGTCCTGCCCTGAAATGTCTACATGCTCCAAATTCCTCAGCTTGAAAACACCCCTGTGAAACCTGGATTGGCAAATATTACACATTGATAACTATATATATTCCCTTCATTAAACTATATATATTCCCTTCATTATCACACACAATGAAGTCTTTGAATTCCAGATTATTAAAATTTCAGAATTTTGAAAATTGAAACTAGCCCAAACGAAGCAAGAACACTATCAGTTTATGGAAGATAATCACGAATAGGACTTCCCAAGCAGTTTGGAAAACAAAAATATTGAGCAGATAGTAATTAATATGCTTGTTTATAACAAGGATCCACGAATTGTTAGAGGTCACTGCTTATTACATGTTAGCAATTTTCAGGATGCTAAGTATTGAATTTTAAGTCAGGAACATGGCCAGGCGTGGTGGGGGTAAATAGACTGACCTAACTCCTACTCCACCCTTCTCACTGCATGCTTAGTTATGTAGACTAAAATTGCATTAGCTGGTTCTCAAAAAATAAACAGGGAGTTTTAGAGAGTGAATCCAAGTAGGAAGACAGGGCACTTTAGAAGAGTAATTGCTAAATCACAATTCAGATTTCTTTCCCTTTTTATGAACATTTTCCTTTCTTCAGTTTCAAAATACATGCTATAGAAAAATAACTAAAATAATCCAGAATTATGCAAAGTAGAAAGTAAAAGATTCTTTGCCTCCACCTCTCCCTTTGCCCCTGCTAATTCATTCTTTTCCCCAGTTTGGACTGTCTGTTCTGACTTTTCTTCTGTGTGTATGTGTGTACAGAGGGTGGGAGGAGGTAGTGGAAGAGCTGAGGGAACAGAGAGATCTGCAGCGTTTTCACTTAAAGATATATTTATCTTGAACATTTTTCTGTGTGCTCCTGATAAACGTGCATCATCCTTCAGAAAGGCTACGTAGCATTTCACAGTTGGATGTTCCCTAAGTTACATAACCCTTCACATACTCGCACCTGATAAAGTTATTTTCTAGTTTTTCTTCTATGAATAAAGATCTAATGAATAACCTTTCACTAGAGCCCGCACAGGCTAAATATACACCTATTCATTTTATTTTATTTTATTTTATTTTATTTTATTGTATTGTATTGTATTGTATTGTATTGTATTGTATTGTATTTTACACCTATTCATTTTAAATATTTGGCAGTTTCCTTTTAGAAACTTATTTTGGAAATCCTCCAACATATACAGAAATAGAAATTAGAAGAGTGAACAAACATGCACCCGTCGCCCAGGTGCCACAATTATCAACTCTGGCTAATGGGCCTCCCAACTCATCACCTACCCATTCCTCCCTCTTCTTGTTTGCTTTGAGCAAGTCCCTGACATTCCATCATTCCGTCCAAAAAATAGTGTATCTCTGAAAGATAAGGACTGATATTTAAACATAACCACAATACTGTTATCACATACTTTAAATAGCATTATTATCACATACTTTAAATAACATTATTTTTTCTGACCTAGCAAAATATCAGTAACACTATTGTTTTTGAGAGCATACCATAAATTCTCTAAATATATCCCTTAGATCAACTGGATTATTCATGTTTTCCATAAATTACTTAATTTTAATATACTTGATCTAAAAGATTTCTAAAATCATTGTTTCATATCCACAATGTGATTTTAGAATTGAATTTGGCTTTTACTTTCATATTTCAAAGCTACATTCTGGTATCCTATAAATTCATGAATTTTTTTCATGGTGGGTACATTTTGTCAGTCTAACATATCCATCTTTCTTGCAACTAGTATTTTTCACCTTGAATTCTTTTTTGCCTAGAATGGTAATTACTATTCCTGTTTTTTGCTGTTGTTTGTTTTACTTCTTTCTTGATCCTTCTACGCTTTCTGTATCTTTTCTAAAAGATTTGTCTCTTAGTATAAATCTGATTTTTAACCTAATCAGAGAGCTCTGCCATTTACAATCAAGAAAATTGACACTCTAGTTGCTATCATCTTGCCCAATATTTTCTGTTATACTTTCTTGTTGCTTCTTTTAAAATTATCCCTTACTGACTTTTGCTCCATCCGTTGAGTTTCTTTTTCTCTGCTCACTGTTTGGAAATTACACATGATTTTCTATTCTTCCTGTAGTTCTTTTTAATTTTTTTTTCCCAGATCTTTATTTAAAATTTTTCACACTTATGGGAACATTGCAAGAATAATGTAATGACAAGCATACCCTTCACCTAGATATATCAGTGGTTAGATTTTGTCACATATACTATATAAACACACAGGAACAATTATTTTGCCTAACCATTTGACAGTAAGCTATAGGAAAAGTAACACTTCACATCTAAATATTTCAGCATGTATCTCCTAAAGACAAAGGCATTTTCCAGTATAACCATAATGCAGTGATCTCAAAAAGTGTGCCATTGATACAATACTATTATTTAATGTCCATGTTCATATGTCTGCAGTTGTCCCAACAATGTCTTTTTTAGATTTTTTTTTTAAATAGAGGATCCAACCAAAACATTTGCTACCTTTTCTTCTCTTTCATGATATGAGTGTTTTTGAAGCATCTAGCCCAGTTGTTTTGTGGAATGTCCCTCAGTTTGGATTTGTCTAATTGTTTTTCATGGTTATACACAGTCCAAACATTTTTGGCAAGAATACTACATAGGTGAAATTGTTTTTATTACAATGTATCAAATTGGGAGGCAAGTGACATCGGTTTGACGATTACTGGTGATGATAGAGTTGACCATTTAGTTAAATTGAAGTTAGCCAGATTTCCCTATTGTAATTGTGCCTTTCCCTCTCTTTAACTAGTTTAATCTATGGTGTGACAATTTGAGAGTGTCCTGTTTACCAACAACCTTCCACCCAGTGGTTTTAGGATTTGTTGATGATCTGTGCCTGAGTCAATATTTACAAAAGTGGTTACTTGTACTACACTTAGGTAGCTCCTGCTCCTTTCTTATAAAGATTCATGTGAACTGTCACCTCCTCCAGAAAATTACCCCCAACCCCTCTCATTCTGATATGGATGCCTCTCTTCTGCACACCTGTACCAACATAACCTTCTTCGCTGAGTATAGTTCTGCTTTTAGGTTTCTCCCAAAAGTGGTTGAGATCCTTCTGTCAATAAGAGCTTTCCTTCTTCATTTCCATAGCATTTGTTGTTGATTTTGTGATGGTTTAAAAATTTTGTTTTAGTATCACTCATGTCATGGACCCTTTGAAAAAAAAATCATATGTGCTATAATTCATTTATAGTCAGTGTTTTTTGAAGGTCATGTTGTCTCAAATTTGGCAAGTACTATTACCAACATACTATTATCAAGATCATAAATAATAAGTTTTAAAGATTTCTTTGTATTTATTTTTGTCCTCAGAATATACTGCACTTAGCATAGAAGGTCTGAGTACTATGTTCCAAAGGCACTTGGATTGTTTTTTCATTTGGCTCTACTTTAATATAGGTTTTAGCCCATATTTGTTTAATTAATTTTATTTTTTGAATATGTAAACTTTGAATATGAACATGGTTAAAACAGCAGAGTATATATTCTTTTTAAGTGTAAACACTGAAGATAAACCATATGTTGAACCATAAAATGATTCAAAAAGATTAAAAGGATTGAAATCATACACAGTGTGTTCTGATCACAGTGGTATTACAGTAGAAATCAATAGCATAGACATATCTGGAATATCTAAATATTTGTAAGTTAAAAAAATACATAAATGCTCTACAAGTAAAGAAAGAAATTACAAAGGAAATTAGAAAATATTTTGGACTTAATAAAAATGAAAACACAACCTGTCAAAATTTGTGTAATGCAGTTAAAGTAGTGCTTAGAGAGAAAGGTATGCCTTTAAGTGCTTTTATTAGAAAAGATTAAAGTTTAAATTCAATGACCTAAGTCTTCCACATCAAGAAGCTAAACAAAAAATGAGAACCTTACCCAAAATATATGGAAGGAATAAAGAAGATAATAAAGGTGAGAGCTGAATTCAATGAAATATGAAATAGGCAAACAATAGGGAACATCAGTAAAGTCAAAAGCTTGTTAGTTGAAAAAAATAAAAGTGATAAATGTCTAGATATATTGATAACAAAAACAAGAGAGAGAATTCAAATGATAAATTCTAGGAATGGAATATGGATGATTAATATAGATCCTTCAGATATTAAAAGGATAATAAGGGAATATTATAACTGTATACCAATGAATTTGACAACTTAAATGGACAGATTTCTGGAGAGACACTACTAAAATTGATGCAAGAAGAAACAGAAAATATATGTTAAATGAGTTGGAATTATAATTTAAAACATCCCAGTACTAAATATAATGTGGTTTCCCAGATTGGATCCTAGAAAATATTGGTGGGAAAACTGATGAAATTTGTATAAAGTCTAAAGTTAATAGCATTTTACCAGTTTTAACTTCTTAGTTTTGGCAAATGTACCATGATAGTGTAACATGTTAACATTTGGAAAACTGGGGGAAGAGCATATAAATAAGAACTTGGTACTATATTTGTAAGTTTTATAGTTTTTTATTTTAAATTAAAATTTTTGTTTAAAATGAACAACGTAAAAAAATCCCAATAAGAAAAATTAGACCCAGATAGCTTCACTGATGAATTTTATCAAACATTCAAAGAACAAATAATACTAACTCTACATAAACCCTTCAAGAAAATAGAAGAGGAGGAAAATTTTTGCAACTTGATTTATTAAACCAGTATTTCTCTGATGCTAAAGCCAGAGAACGACATTGCAAGAAAACTATAGAATAGTATCCCTCATGAACAAAGATGCAAAAATTCTTAATAAAATATTGTAGAAAGAATAAAAGTAATACATAAAAAGGATACCGCATCATGATCAAGTATGGCTTATCCTAGGAATGCACGGCTGGCTTAACATTCTAATGTGGAAGTAATTCACCAAATTAACAGAATAGGGAGAGAAAAAAAAGCATACAATTCAATATGTGTGCACACACACACACACAGAGACACACACAAGCATTTGACAGAGTTCAGTACCAAATCCTAATAATATTTTACTTAGAAATAAAAAGGAACTTCTACTCTTTGATGAGTCAGTCATCTTTGAAAAAGCTATAGCTAAGAATATGCTTAGTGGTGAAATACCCTAAGATTGGAAACAAGACAAGGAATAATACTGCTCTTGCTGTTGTTATTCAACATTGTGCTAAAGGTCCCAGCCATTACAGTAAGGCAAGTAAAAAAAGGCACAGAGATGAAAAAGTAAGAAGTAAACCTATGTTTATTTGCAGAAAACATGCTCATCTACATAAAAAATTATTTAAAACTACAAAAAATACTAAAATAATTGAATTTAGCAAGGCTGCAGGATATAGTCAATATACAAAAATCAATTACATTTTTATATACTAGCAGCCAGAAATTGGTAACTGAAATTTAAAATACGGTATCAGTTAAAACAGGACACAAAATTGTGAAATACTAATGAATAATGTTAATAAAATATATATAAGACCTATATCATGAAAACTATAAAATGTCACTGATAGGGATTAAGACCTAAAGAAATGGAGAAATATACCACATTAGTGAATCAGAACACACAATATTTTTAAGATGTCAGTTTTGCCCTAAATGATGTATAGAGTCATTGTAGTCCTAACCAAAGTGCAAATGGATTCTAAAATTAATGCAAAGGAAAGGAACTAACATAACCTAATTTCAGTATTCATTAGAAACGCTGAAGCAATCAAAATACCGTGGCATTGGCATAAGGATACGCATACAGATAATGAAACGGACTGCATGGTTCAGAAATAGACTCACAGATCCATGCTCAATTATTTTTTGGCAAAGGTGCCAAGGTAATTCAAAGAGGAAAAGAGAATTGTTTCAACATATGGTTCTGGAATAAATGGATACCCTCATGGTGAAAAGGGGAATCCTGATGCTTATCCCACTCCATACAAAACTAAATGCAGAAGCTAGAATTCATAAACTTCTATTTTTTTTGTTTGTTCGTTAAAGATTTCTAAATGAATGCACAGGAGAGATTATCTGTGACTTTAGGGTAGGCAGAGATGACCTAGATAGGACACAAAAAGTCCATAAGCCAAAAGAGGAAAAGATTAATAAATTGAGCTTCATCAAAAAAATTTTAATAATTTCTACAGTTCAAGAGACAGTATTAAGAAAACAAAAGGCAAGCTACAGATTAGAAAAGTTATTTGCAGTACCTATATCTGACAATGGACTTGCATTGAGCATACATAGAAAACTCTTACATCTCAATAAGAAGATAAACAATCCAGTAAAAAATAAATAAAAGGATAAAATATTTTAAATAGTTCACAGAAGATAAACTGTGAAAAGCCAATAAGCCCATGAAAAGATTCTCAACATTGTTAGTCATCAGAGAAATGCAAATTAAAATCACAATTAGATACCATACACCCCTCCACTAGAATTGTTCCTAAAAAAAAATCACAAATGAAGTGTTGGCAAGAATGTAGAGCAACTGGAACTCTCATACCTTACCCGTTGGGAATGTACGACGATACAACCACTTTAGAAAACAATTTCTTATAAATTTAAACCTACTCTTACCATACTACTCCGCCATCTCATTCCTATGTGTTTATCCAGAAGAAAGGCAAAACATATCTACACAAAAATTTTGTACATGAATGTTCATGGCCGCAAGCCGTAAGCTGGAGGCTACCCAAATGTTCATCAACGGATGAATGCATAAACAAAATGTGATATATCCATCCAGTGGCATACTACTCCTCAGTAAAAAGGAATGGATTACTGAGAGACTCAATAATAACATGGATGGCTCTCAAAAATGTATTCTAAGTGAAAAATGCCAAACACGAGAGTATATGCTTTATGACTCCATATATATGAAACTTTAGAAAAAGGCAGAAAGCAAGCACGTCAGTTGTTGCCTGGGGACTGGATTGATTGAAATGGGGCAAAAGGTAGCTTTCCGTGGTGATGGAAATGTCCTGTAATTTTATTGTGATTATACAAGCATATCAATGTAATAAAATCTCATCAAGATGTACACTTTAAATGAATTTTACCACATGTCAGTGAAGTTGATTTTTCAAAATTGGCATGTTCAACACAATATTAAATGAGAACAAAGTTGGAGGAATGACATTATCTGACTTCAAGACTCACTATAGCTACAGTAAACAAGAGTGTGGTATTTGTGGAAAAACAGACCAATTGAACAGAATAGAGAGCCCAGAAATAGACCCACAGAAATATGGTCATCTGATCTTTGACACAGGAGCAAAGGCCATGCAATAGAGCAAAGAAAGCCCTCAGAAATGGTCAGAAATGGTGCTGGAAATGGACATCCAGAGGCAAAAAAAAAAAAAAAAAGTGAATCTAGATACAGTCCTTATAGCTTTCATAAAATAACTCAAAACAGATCCCAGACCTAAAACAGAACTATAGGGGCAGCCTGGGTGGCTCAGCAGTTTAGCCCTGCCTTCAGCTCAGGGCGTGATCCTGGAGACCCAGGATCAAGTCCCACGTCAAGCTCCCGGCATGGAGCCTGCTTCTCCCTCTGCCTGTGTCTCTGCCTCTCTCTCTCTCTCTCTCTCATGAATAAATAAATAAAATCTTTAAAAAAAAAACTATAAAACTCCTAGTAGATAACAGAAAATAATCCTAGATGACCTTGAATATGGCTATGACATTTTAGACATAATACCAAAGATCCATGAAAGAGATAATCGATAGGCTGGGCTTCATTAAAATTAAAAGCTTCTGTTCTGCAAAAGACAGTATCAAGAGATAAAGCAAGCCACAGACTGGGAGGAAATATTTGCAGAAGACACATCTGATAAAGGGTTATAATCCAAACTATACAAATAACTCTTAAAATAACAGTAAAACAATCCAATTTTTTTTAAATGGTCCAGAAACCTTAACAGACACTTCACCAAGATGTACAGATGTCGGATAATCATATGAGAAAAACACTTCACATCCTGTGTCATCAGGGAAATGCAAAGTAAAACGATAAGGTATCACTCTGCCGAAAATCCAAAACACTGACACCACCAAATGCTGATGAGGATGTGGAGTATCCGGAACTCTCTGTTCATTGCTGATGGGAATGCAAAACGGTACGGTCACTTTGGAAGACGGTTTAGCAGTTTCTTACAAAACTAAACTGCTTCTTACTGTAGGATCCAGCAATCACACTCCTTGCTATTTACGCAAAGGAGTTATGGCCACACAAAAACCTGCCCACGGATGTTTGTAGCAGCTCTGTTCATAACTGCAAAAACATGGAAGTAACCAAGATGTCCTTCAGGAGGGGAATGGATAAATAAATTGTGGCATGTTCAGACAATGGAATATTATTTGATGCTAAAAAGAAATGAGCTAATAAGCCGTTAATTAACAGACGTTCCAATCATACATTCTGATTCCAACTATTTTCAATTAATGTATCTTTGTAACTATTCCTTGACAATATTTAGAACCCTCTCATTTTTTTTTTCCATGATGGCATTCTGTTCCAGTCTGGGAACATACCATAGTGTAGTCAACCAGTATTGAATCAATGGGCGTTCACGTGGCTTTCCATTTTACTGGAGTTGTGCCTTTTGGCTGATTTTCTAGAGATAGAATTGCTAGGTCAAAGAATAAATGTTTGCATATTTTTGTTAGAAATTGCCAGATTCATCTCCAGATTGGGTTGCATCACTTGGCCTTCTCACCAGCAATGGAAAAAAAATGCCTATTTTACCCACACAAGTCCAACAGAACAGTTATCTGACTTCTGAATTTTTGTTAGTCTGATAGCTGGGAAATGGTATCACAATGTAGTTGTAATTTACACTCTTTTTCTCCAAGTCAGTCAGTGCCTGAGTCATTTGTGGTTTTCTTGTGGTTGCCAACTGTCTTTTCACATGTTCTGCCTGTTTTCTGATGTGTTTTTGGTGTTCTCCTCAGTTTAAGGGTTCCTTACAGATTAGGAATATTCATCTTTTATCTGTGGTTTATAGGGTGCTTGCCTTGTGAGCGAACTTAGTATTTTTGCCAATCAAAAATGTTTACGTAGCTAACGTTATCAGTCTTTTCTATCATAACATCTGATTTGGGATCATGCCCAGATTGTGAGATTTCACTCTTGGTTTCCTATAGTACTTGTGTGGTTTCCTTTTGAAAAATTTACTTTTCTGGTGCATTTGGAATCTTGTCTGGTGTGTTGTGTAATGTAGGGTATCCTATTTATCTTTTTCAAAATGCCTGTCCAGCCCTCCCAACAACATTTATGAAAGTATCGGTCTTTTCCTAATAATATAAGATGCCACCTTTATTATAAACTAACTAGTAGCCATATTTACTGCTGCCTTTATTTTTTAAATATTTTTAGATCTGAGTTGAGAATTAGCTAAATTTTATAGTCTACATCTCCATTCAAATCAAGAACTTCCTTTATCTCTTTAATGCACTTTCCATGCTCACCCCCTACCTCCCGTGTTTTGTTGAAATCATCTGGTATTTTGGTTCCAATTGGATTTTGCCTTGGTTTCATTCTTCCTGTGTTATCATCCTGGCTCTACTAACTTGGAATTATTTCTTAGCAACAGCAGGTGTCATTGGACCTTTATCAGCAGTTTCTTGGCATTCGTTATAAATTATACTGATATCCTTGCCCACCACTGTTTTGTGAAGCCAATTTGTTCCTCTGTTGTATTTCTTTTTCTTTTACAGACCTACAGGGTAACCTCAAGTAACTTTTTGGGAAAACTTTCATGAGTGGTACATTTCTAAGCCCTTGGTACGGTTTCAGGATTTCCATGTGCCAACAAAGAGTCTTAGGAGGCTAATTATCAGAGTATTTGCACTGCCCTCAAATACGTTGTTTTTAGGGCACTGGTTTCACTTGTTTCTTTGTACGTAATTTCTTCTCTTTTGCTTTGTTTTCTTTCTGATGGCCTTCAAAGCTTTTTCTTTGTTTGAAGTTCATTAGTTTATCGGTAATCAGCTAGATCCTGCTCTTCATTTCATTTACCCTACTTTGCATTCAGGGAGTCCTGTCATTCTAAGGAATAAGATCTATTTTTCAGTAAAAGGCAATTGCATGTAATTGTAGGTTTGTTGCTACTTTCTTCTCTTTCTGCTTTGCTTTTTTAACTCTTGCTTGCCAGATCTTCTCCTTGGTCCATCCTTCTCAACTTTTTCTGCTAATGATTTTCTTTTTGCCTTTTAACACTGCTCTCTGCAATTACCACTTGACTCAGTTTTACCATTGACCTATTCATAGCGTTTCTATCCATCAAGATTTACTTTCTGTCCATATATTAAAATTGAGATGCCTGTTTGGCAATTGTATTTTTATTCTAATGAGTAACTTTTAATAGCAGTAACTTCTTTTTTCTTTTGAAAAGAGAGATAATACCTCATCTCAGAACTCTCCAATGATATACAGCATTTGTTTAGGACTTTCTTCTCCACTTATCACTCTTATTTCCTAGGGTGTTGGCTTTCTTTGGTTAGGTCAGTGCTTCTCTTTTATGCTGTTACTTTTCATCAAATATTTGGTGATTCTTGTTTCTTTAAATGTTAAATGGCATTGAAATGCTCGATTGATCATTATTGGTTACTGAAGCGTATTTTCTCAAGACAAATGATAATCCCTCTTTTTGTTTTCGTGATCATTTTCTTTCACATATATGCAGTTACAGATTCTTCTGTGCTCATGGATTTCTGATCTGTCTGATTCCATTTGATTTATATTTTCGGTAAATTCTTACTAGCATAGTTTACTGATTGTGCCCTTTTCAAAACAGAGTATAATCATGAATTTATTCTGATTTTAAAATTTTTGTTTCATTTCAGATGAGAATGAGAAAGAAAAGTAAAAATCCAGTTCATATTTTTTTCAGTTTATGAAACAAAAATTTATCCCCCTCTGCACATAAGTCATGGCTGTTAGAAATAACAGATAGATGTCTCTGAGGGTGTCCCCTCTCCCCGACCCAGGCTAAGCATGAGCAGGACCTCACCTAGGGACATTGTCTAGATGAGATCCTAGTGATTGAGTGTTTGGGCCTCAAGTTTGCACATTCGATATCGGCCACCTCATCATAATAGGCTAGTGTATAAATCTTGATGCCAGTATTAATCTAAAACACAGTAGCCTACCTCTTCACTGACTTCATTTGTAAAATAATTGCATGAAATTTATAAAAACTCATTATGAGAATTAAAACGTTTTTCACTTAATTTTGTATACATGTAAAGTAATAGAAACCTTAAAAATTATTTTTTTAATTTTAGAATCACAGAATTAAAGATAGCCTGTCCAAGATATTGCTTGAGAAATGAATAGGTCACAGAACTACAACATTCTGCTTGGCCTGACCCATGATTTCTTTGTTTAGGCAGTCAATCATCAGAAGTAAGATTATAAATTATAGTGGTTTAGTAAACTTGGAATCAGAGCAGGAAGAGCTAGTTGAACGATTTCAGTGGTTGGTGCTTCAAGGAGCTGGAGAGGCAGTAGTAAGGTGATACTTTTGTGTTCAGGAAAGGATCATACCTACTAAGAGTACCAGTTTCCCATCACTTAACTGGAGTTCTTACAACCAAGAGAGTGCAACACAGATACGCCATTAGGCTGTCTACTTGACTTGTTTTTCAGTATTTGCATGCAGCTGCCTTCTCATCCTGTAGTTGCCACACCTTTACCTAACAAAACTGGCATAACCAGCTCTGGGATCTTCCGGCTGTTAGAGGTCACTGTGCCTCTTCCCCCCTATTGATCCCCTAGGTACCCAGGGCTGCATCGCCCATTTGGGGGACATGGCAGTCCTGAAGTCGTACAGGAGTTTGTTACTCACAGACGGGTACAGATGGTCCTGAGAAACCCCTTATAGCATGGATATGGGACTCCTGAGAGTCGGCAATGAGTGGATGGAGTGCTGCGAGTAGATGGTCAATCCTTTTGAGTTCAAGTAACCAGAGGGTCTCTACTAGAGTTGAAGCCAGCCCACTCCTCTGCCCCACCTTTTGAGATAATAGTGATTCTTCAATGGTGCCACCAACTCAGCCCTCCATTGACTTTATTTGCAGAAAATTGGCTGCATGAAATTTACAAATGAGACTCTTTATAAGAATGAAAACATGATTTCCCATTCAGTTGTTTACATCATGCCCAAAAGGCTGAAATAAACACTGCAACCTAGAATATTTATGCTATGATATTGGGTAAGCATGGCACGGCTTCCCCTGGGATTTCCTTTGGAGACTTTGCATTGCAAGAGGGGGCAGACCAGAATTGATGTCCCTGTGTCTTCCCTCAGACCAGCCTCCACACCCAGTCAGGGCAGAGACGCCCACTTTATCCTCCCAGCAGTCCTGCGAGAGCTAGAAGCGATCACATTAGTAAAGCTGACACTTGCTGTGTGGGGCGCGCTCTCTGTTCCCAGAGCTTCGTGTGGCCACTCCTTTAATAGACAATGCCTGTGTCTTTTGCAGCTGTGAAGACGATCTCTCCGAGGACAGAGAGGAGCTCCTGCACGGGATTTCAGAGCTGGACATCAGCAACTCGGATTGCTTCCCGTCCCAGCTGCTGGTGCACGGGGCTCTCGCCTTTCCCCTGGGGTTAGATTCCTACCACGGCTGTGTCATAGCGGCTGCCCGCTACGGCCGGGGCCGCGTGGTCGTGACTGGCCACAAGGTGTTATTCACGGTGGGCAAACTGGGCCCCTTTCTGCTCAATGCCGTGCGCTGGCTGGACGGGGGCCGCAGAGGCAAGATCGTGGTGCAGACGGAACTGAGGACACTGAGCGGCCTGCTCGCGGTGGGGGGCATAGACACCAGCATCGAGCCCCACCTGACCAGCGACGCGAGTGTCTATTGCTTTGAACCCGTGAGTGATGTGGGGGTCAAGGAGCTGCAGGAGTTTGTAGCTGAGGGCGGGGGGCTGTTCGTCGGAGCCCAAGCGTGGTGGTGGGCCTTCAAGAACCCCGGAGTGTCCCCTCTGGCCCGGTTCCCAGGAAACCTCCTCCTCAACCCCTTTGGCATCAGCATCACCAGCCAAAGCCTCAACCCAGGGCCCTTCCGCACTCCTAAGGCAGGGATAAGGACCTACCACTTCCGTTCCACCCTGGCCGAGTTCCAGGTCATAATGGGCAGGAAAAGAGGGAATGTGGAGAAAGGCTGGCTGGCCAAGCTGGGGCCGGATGGGGCAGCTTTCCTCCAGATCCCCGCCGAAGAGATCCCTGCCTACATGTCTGTGCACCGGCTCCTGAGGAAGCTGCTGAGTCGGTATCGGCTCCCGGTGGCAACCCGAGAGAACCCCGTCATCAATGACTGCTGCAGGGGTGCTATGCTTTCCCTGGCCACTGGCCTGGCCCACTCTGGAAGTGACCTCTCGCTGTTGGTGCCGGAAATCGAAGACATGTACAGCAGCCCCTATCTGCGTCCCTCCGAGTCTCCCATCACCGTTGAGGTCAACTGCAACAATCCTGGTATGGAATTGGGGGGCGCGGGGTGAGCGCTCAGAGTGGGGGGTGTGGAAGTGGGGCCATCTCCACCCGTGGCCGGGCGCTGTCAAGGAGATGGGGGTGGGGGTGTCAGGTGACATTTGCAAGAGTTGAGTCGGGGCGGGCATGAAGAGAGAGAGCCGTGTGGAGCTCCCGAAGGGGCTGTGTACACTCTGGGGGGAGATGGTGTCATGGGGGAGGGATCAAGGGACCATTCCTGTGCTTTGGCAGGCACCAGATACTGCTGGATGAGCACTGGGCTCTACATTCCTGGAAGGCAGATCATAGAGGTCTCGCTGCCTGAAGCTGCTGCCTCTGCTGATCTGAAGGTAAGGCCGTGCCCTGTGGCCACATCACGCAGAACCCAGATATCCTGGCTTTCACGGTTGCCGTCTTGTGTGATCTCACAAAAACCCTGTTGGCAACGTGGCATGTACTTTTACCCCATTTTAAGGGTGAGGCAAATGAGCTGCACGTTGTGTGTCAATGATACTCCAATCAATCCACCAATAGATCTGACACATTTCAGAGCCCAGGGCTCCATCCTAACCAACGTCTGGCTCTTAAGTTTTGTGCTTTTCACTTAGGTCCTAGAGTGGGGAACAAGGACAGCACCAAACAGGGACACATGGCTGGCTCAGTCAATAGAGCATGTGACTCTTACTCTCAGGGTTGGGAGTTCAAGCCCCATCATGCCATGGAAACTCCTTTAAAAAATAGTAATAAAACTTTTTTTTAAAGAAGATAATTCCATAAAAAATTTAAAAAGCTGAAAAAAACAAAAAGCAGCAGATGGAGGGCACCCTGGCACGCAGGAGTGTTCAGACAACCTCAGTCCCCTTTTGGTGCCTGGGGAAGGCGATCTCCTAGTGGAGCACAAGGTTTTCCTGCATCTTCCCTGGGACACTGAAGACTGGTCCCTGCTTCCCCGGTCCACCTTCAGTCTGTCGCTTACACATACACACACACACACACACACACACACACACTGATAGAAAATTAAAGAGCCATCCTGCTTTGTCCCCCGTGAGAGTCTTTTGACTGGTAGGATCTGCGCTGTGCCTGCACCTGTCCTGGAACATGTTTTGCATAAACCTGGGAGGAGAATCCCAGGACTCCACCCAGTCAGGGAGCTGCCGCATGGCCGGAGAGGGGGTCATTAGAGAAGGGGAGGAGCTGAGTCCACCCTCCAGTTTATCAGCCGATCACACTGCCTCCCACTGGGAGTCAGCGAGGTCCCCTCTGCCCCATTCCCAAGGCCAGAATCACCACAATGAAACAGGCAACCCAGGATTCGGTGGGTTATAGAGACACCCAGGGTGGGGGGCCGCCCTCCTCAGCATTAGCCTGGGGGGCTATACCAGGTGTACCTTGCTCCAGCATCTCAACATGACCCTATGTGGAGCTGACTCCCCTGGGAGGTCATTTATACAATTCAGTCCGCACAGCCTTGAGGAATGATGGAGTTGCGTAGGCTTGCATGGGGTTGTGACCCAGAGACCCTTCCTGCCCTCACCTCCTGGGAGCCTCCTGCTTTCCACTTGCACACAACCCAGGGTGACTCTGAGGGGGGATCTCTCCGCTCCAGATACAGATTGGCTGCCACACTGATGACCTGACCAGAGCCAGCAAGCTGTTCCGAGGCCCGCTTGTGATTAACCGGTGCTGCCTGGACAAGCCCACCAAGTCCATCACCTGCCTCTGGGGCGGCCTGCTGTATATCATTGTGCCTCAGAGCAGCAAACTCGGCTCTGTGCCCATCACTGTCAAGGGGGCCGTGCACGCCCCGTACTACAAGCTGGGTGAGTGGAGCTGCGGGGTGAACCCCAGGGGAGTGGGAGAGCCAGGGCAGGAGATCATCTGGGGCTGTTTGGTGTAGGAAGAGAGAAAGTCCAGGTTGGTAGAGGGGAGGGAGCTAGGTTTCCTTAGATTCAGCTTTGGGGCCAAGCGGATTAAGACCAAACCACATTCATGGGGCCTTCGTAGAAAGAGGACAAAAACGGGGATATGGTCACTCGTGACCTTGGTGCTCTCCTCCTGGAGTTCAAGTTGTACGTTTTAACATAAGGGATTTAGGAAAGTGAGTTTCGAGCCCCATGACCTCTCTTCCCAGGGGAGACCTCCCAGGAAGAGTGGAAGAGGCGTATCCAGGAGAATCCAGGTCCCTGGGGAGAACTGGCTACGGACAACATCATCCTGACAGTGCCAACCGCCAATCTCCGTACCCTGGAGAACCCTGAGCCGCTGCTTCGCCTCTGGGACGAGGTGATGCAGGCTGTGGCACGGCTGGGGGCCGAGCCCTTCCCTTTGCGTCTGCCTCAGAGGATCGTTGCTGACGTCCAGATCTCAGTTGGTGGGTACTCTGGGGGAGCCAGCCCTCTGTGCATGCTGCGCCTGGCGGCCTTCCTGTTTCTCCTGCAGCGGGCAGCCAGCGTGGTAAACATGCTCTAGCAAGATATAGAAGATGCAAACCTTGCTATCTAAATGGAAGCGGGGGGATGCATCAAAAAAAACAAAAAAACAAAAAAAACCTCAACTGTATTCCCCAACAGAAAATTGGAAACTCCCTAAATGTCCAGCAGGACAGAGTGGGGAGGTAATATAACGTGCATACCTTCCGACAGACACTGAAGGACACATTTAAAGTGATATTTTGATGGCATGAGGAACATTTGATGGGATTATGTAACACAAGAAAAGCAGGCCGTGGAAATGGGCGTGAGCAGTATGTTAAAATATGAACAGTTTAGGTCAGCATGTCAAGAGAGAGCTTCCAGCGGTGGAAATAGTGCAAGAACGAAGTGTAGGCTTTCGCCACAGCCCCATCGGCGACTTCCAGGAGAAAATAAAAGTGGTTGGGGGGGCCTCCACCGGGGTTACAGCTGTTGGGAGAAGGAATCTAATGACTTTGAGAAGAGGCCTTATGAAGAGATCTCTGCCAGTGGGGTCGAGAAGCATAACACATCAGGGGTGTGTAGAAACAAGAAAACAATGGAAATTCCTTTCCACCCCGGTATTGTTGCCTTATGGAGATGCTCCCTAGGAAGAGCATCAATGCAGGCAACTCCGTAGCTAAATAATGAGAAGGGGAAGCCACCATCAAAGAGTTCTCAACTTTGAGAAAAGAGTATCATGAGACAGGTTCACACGCCAGGACACTCACGAAAATGGAAAAGCTGAAGAGTACGTGGAGGGCTGTGGGTGATGCACATCCGTCCTGAAGCCGCGTGCTCTCGGGTCAGAGTGAGGGTGGAGGCACGATAACAGAAAGAGAGGCTGAGGGAGAGCCCTGGTGGGTCTTTGCGTGGATTGCCCTTCTGAGCATTACGGGCTTCTGGAAGTTCCGGTAAGGACAGGTGGGGAGCGTTCTCACCTCTCTTCCTCCCTCCTGTGTTCCCAGGCTGGATGCACGCAGGGTACCCCATCATGTGCCATCTGGAATCCGTGCAGGAGCTCATCAATGAGAAGCTCATCAGAACCAAGGGGCTGTGGGGCCCTGTCCATGAGCTCGGCCGGAACCAGCAGCGGCAGGAGTGGGAGTTCCCGCCACACACCACCGAGGCCACCTGCAATCTGTGGTGTGTCTACGTGCATGAGACAGTCCTGGGCATCCCTCGAGGCCGTGCCAATATTGCTCTGTGGCCTCCAGTTCGGGAGAAGAGAGTCCGAATCTACCTGGGCAAGGGTCCCAATGTGAAAAACTGGAATGCGTGGACTGCCCTGGAAACGTATCTACAGGTACTGGGCCAGAATGGAGGGGGGTGGGAGACCCCACTGCGGGGACCACCTGGCATGGCCTCATTAGGGGACATTCTAGTGACCCCAGGGTGGACTTAAGTGCCTCAGCTGCACCCTCACACCATGACTTTGAGGAGATTCATGAGAGGAGATAGAAAGCACTAAGAGGTGAAGACGGTACTATAAATATGGTTACCATGGCTAGCTTTGACCCCACACATACCTGAGACTGGAGCCAAACCATGTCCTGTTTGAATAGCGATCTAACACCAAATACCCTGCCCGTTCCTACCCCCATGACCTCCCCCTCCCGGGCACACACAGGATTTGGGACGGAACCTATGAGGCAGGTCCTCTCATTGCCTCAGTTAATCCAAGATTGTTCACTGGCCTGCACATGAGGTTGCCCCTGCCTTTGAACGATTGTCCACCAGCCCCGTTCCTGGCCCCCAGGCCCTGGAGCAGCTCCCAGGTCACGGTGCAGAGTCCCACCACCTGGGTTTCTGGAACTCAGTCTCCAGCCAGGTTCTTCCACCTGCCCCAGTCCCTCTCTGTTTGTACCCTCTGTCCCGAGAACGATAGTGAAACTGCCTGGAGACTCGAACTTTGTCACTGGGGCCATTTTACCCCAGGGACAGAAGTCGCTCACCTGTGAAATGCAGCTGAGGTTGTTTCAGAGAACTGCTGATGTCTGTCCTAACGGTGAGGCGCCATAACCCAGCCTCACACGGGCTATTTCCAGTGGCCTCGGGGACAGCTGCCTTTTCCTGAAATTATGCCTTACTTACCTTAATTCTAGCCGCCTGGACTAAATAGAGTCTCCTGTTTATACTGGACTCACTTTTTTTTCTGAAAGGCTATGTTAGCAGCCTTGCAGATTGGTGCAGGCCTGCGACTGATGCAGGTCATATCAGGGTAAGGGGAGGGGGGGCTTATTGGAGTTATTGGAGTTTTGGAGTTATTGGAGTTTCACTTTGCAGCTATGAAAGATACAAGGATTTTTTTTTCCCACTTCGGCCGGTTTTAAATCCTTGTGAGATACCCTGTCGACACTTTCACAATCCAGTGAGCTACAGGAACAATGACCTAGGTCGTAAATACTGCTACTAATCCTTGCAGTTATTAGCACAGCCATCCTTGATTGAGGATCTGCTCTGTGTGAGCGCTGCACTGCCCAGAGGCCCTTCTTAAGAGAGTAACCTGTCAGGCCAGCAGCTAGAACAGGAGAGGGGGCCAGTGACAGAAATGAAACTGGTATTTTAGGGGCTAAATACATTACATTAATTTGTTATAGTGTTTGTTGGGTCTTCTTTCGGTGAATTAAATGTCTCCTGCTGCTGCTTTCTGTCCCCAGCTACAGGAGGCTTTTGGTTGGGAGCCATTTATCCGTCTCTTCACGGAGTACAGGAACCAGACCAACTTGCCCACAGACAATGTTGACAAAATGAATCTGTGGGTGAAGATGTTCTCCCACCAAGTGCAGAAGAACCTGGCTCCGTTCTTTGAGGCCTGGGCCTGGCCTATCCAGAAGGAAGTGGCTACCAGCCTGGCCTATCTGCCTGAATGGAAGGAAAATATTATGAAATTATACCTCCTCACACAGATGTAAGGAGTGCCCAGCGAGGTGGCAGGTAGAGAGGTTTGGGGAGGTAGGCAGAGATGGGGATTCACTCCTCGACCTCTGTCTCTTAGGGTTCTAGCCTTGCCCTCTTGGCTCATTGCCCACATATCTTCCTACCTAGTTCCATCTCTAGAAAGTGGGTTAAGAACACAGCAAAAAGGGGAATCAGAAATCCTTAGGAACAATGCCTTCTGTTTATGAGCCTCGTTCCTCTGCTCCCGGATTCCCTGCTGGCCCTCTGTTGGCCTGGTTCTGAGAGCTTTGGCACCTGCTTCTGTGCCAGCCCTTGGTTTACCATGATGGGCCGTGGCCCTTGGGGGTGGTTCCCATTCTGATATCCTGAGGACTCTCTGGGCTTTTATTTTTGATCAGCTATTCCAGAAACCTGCCCATAGAATCCACTGAAACACAAATTTACTAGGATAACGAGATAGTTCCTTGATATTCTGTGGCTTAGGTAGTTTTCAAAGAGCTTAAAAAGCAATCTGATATAGTAAAAAGAGCCTGTAGGTAGTGTTAGCTCTTGGGAAGGTCATTGTGTCACTACTCAACATTTCTTTGTTTGTGAGATGAGGACAAAAATCCCTACCTCACAGGGTTGTCAGGAAGACCCAGACCGATAGTCCTGAAGAGGTCTGTGAATGCAGTGCTTGTATATCAAGGGATTCCTCTATGTTCTGCTGGTCCACAGAGTAGTAAGCTTAGTACTCCCCTTTTCTCACCATGACCTGGTAGTTAAGACCATCATCTCTCACAGTAGACTCCTTGTATCCAAAGCCTGGTTCTTTCACCTATTAGTCAAATGACTCCTTATCAAATGGGATCTATTTCATTGAATTATTGTGAAGATTAAATTTTAGTCCTTCTAAAAGGAATTAAACAGCATCTGGCGGTTGGTAGGTATTGAGAAAATGCCAGCTGCCATTATTACTGTCTAATTAACAATAATTAATCATTTTAGAGCTAGACTACCCTTTTAGATGGCATTTATTGCTGCAGTGTGATCCATCGAATCCCATCCTAAATTTTATACGCCAGCCTCTCAAAACACCTAGGGGTGTTGCTTTATGAGCTACAGGATCTACAGGACCCATAGGCTCTAAATTTACAGTGTGGTCTTCATAGCTTCTTGGGTTTTTATCTCTTTATTCAATTCCATCTTAAAGGTGAAATTCCTTCTTTGATTAAATCAAGAATGGGAGTCACTTGAAAAATCAGAACAAATGCATAAAGGCATTTGTTTTTAGCAAACAATGGGCATCCGACTTAGTGATGATGTGTATGTTTCTGTAGTGACACAGATTCCTATCACTGCCCAGAGTTCTTTACCAGTTGGCAGATAAAGTCCACACACATAGAGAAATCTTGACTTTCGAACCAGATAACTGGATACAACCGGCCCAAATTTTATTTAATAACAATGCAAAGGTTTTCTTAAGTTTTCTTCTAATCTTAATCAAAACCTCCCATTTCTGTGTACTTTTAACTAGAGTTGAGGATCTGGGATTAATGTATACATCCAGCCAGTTTTCCTTCAGATCACTTCTATTTATTTAGTTGTTTTAATACACTATATTATTTGCTTTATTAAGAATTGGGTGGATACATAGACAATAAAATTTGACCTAGAGAGTGTTTTTCTCTGGACTTCTTTATTATGTCATTTTTTAACCCTAGAATTATTTTCCCTTATTTCGTGGATATCTATCATCTAGGTGCTTTAAACATAGATGTCGAACATTCATTCAACATTTGAAAAAATTCTATCAGCTAGCGGGTTTTTGACTATGTGCCAAATATTGTACTTGTTTTTTTATATAGATCATTAAAATTAAATTAAACAATTTAATCTTCACAATAATCTTATGAGATGGAAATTTATCATTTCCATTTTAGGACTAAATGAACTGAATTTTATGGAGATCAAGTAAATTGCCTAAGTCTACACCTCTAATTAGTGGTAGACCTGGGATTCAAACCCGGGCACTCTGAATACAGAATGGGTGTTAGTAACTCTAGCGTTTTGAATAAGCTAGTAAATGAGTAAATGAAGAAACCAGCCAGCAAACAGAAGGACCTCTATGTCCCTACCTGCCAGTTCTTTGGCTGCTTATACTCACCCTCATCCAATTTTATCAGAACAGAAAGTCCCTTTGTGTATCCCAAATGCCAGTTCAAAGGAGGAACTTGAGATAGGCTCCTGAGGTACTTCCCAAAGACACTGACCCCTTTAGCGTCATCCAGGTCTTTTAGATTTCAGTTTATTCAAGTTTCATGCATTATCTCTAGGGCAACATGAAAGCATCCTAGTAGTTTACTGGGTTTTGAATGATGGGTTATTTTGGTAAGGTGCCTGACTCCCAAGAGTCCCAGACATTGCATGTTCTCTGCAAGGAAATCAGATTCTTAGTACTCTAGAATAATATTCATATCCCTTCTGGCCCTCTTTAGTTCATTTTTAGCATTATGGCCCCTGGGAACCTTTTAAAAATATGAAGCTATTCATGTCACTCCCCTGTCTGAAAGCTTCCAGTGGGACTTTGAATTTAAGATGATGAACTGAGCATATAAGTTTACCTCCCCTCCCTCCCCAGGCCCCACTGAATTGAAGTCAAGAAATGCAAAAGAGAACTGGCACATCTCAGCAAAGAAAACTGAACAGATTTGATTACAACTGAAGAAGATCTCAACACATTTCTGGAAGAGAGAAAATGGATGAAGCATGATAATGAATGAAAGAGTGAAGGTATCTTTCAGACAGAGTAAAAGCTGATCTGAACAACATAATCCCAAAGAAACATGAGCACCTGAAAAGTCTATAAAGAGTTATAGCAGTTGTAAAATTGAACCCCATCCTTTTCTGCCCCAACCACTGTGCATAGAACACAGGCAGTGTATAATTGGTATCCATTAAAAATCTGTTCTTGTTGGTTGTTTGTATAGAAATTGAATAAACTGCCTGAGGAGAGGTAGGAGTTGGTGCCCCAGAATAAAACTTCTCTTTTGTGGAAATAAGTGACCTCTAGCCTATCAGCTAATTCTCTGACTGTTGAAACCCCTCCTCAAGTACCTAAGTGCTTCTAGTCCCGGAAGAGGCTTATTGGAGAAACAGATCCAACCATACACTGGCAGAGGCCACCCATGCCAACTCCTATAAAAGTTAACAGTTATATTGATTCTTAAATGCAAACAGCTAGGAATCCTCAGTCTTTGGGCATGGGGTGGGGAGCGGTGGAGGGGGAAGACCAGGGGAGGAGCATGTAAGAAAAACAACCAGTTAGGGGACACCTGGGCTGCTCAGTCAGTTAAGCATCTGCCTTCAGCTCAGGTCATAGTCCCAGGGTCCTGGGATTGAGCCCCACCTCAGGCTTCTTGCTCAGCAGGGAGTCTGCTTCTCCCTTTCCCTCTGCCACTCCTCCTGCTTGTGCTCTCTGTCTCTCTTAAATAAGTAAATAAAATCTTTAAAAAAAAATAACCAGTTAGAATTAGAAAACTCAAAAAATACAACAAACTCTAGAGGAAACAAAGTGAACATGGAAAGAATAACTTTAAAAATCTGTATCTTCAGGGCAGCCCCGGTGGCTCAGCGGGTTAGCGCCGCCTTCAGCCCTGGGCGTGAGCCTGGAGACCCAGAATCAAGTCCCATGTCGGGCTCTCTGCATGGAGCCTGCTTCTCCCTCTGCCTGTACCTCTGCCTTTCTCTCTCTGTGTCTCTCATGAATAAATAAATAAAATCTTAAAAAAAAAAAGAATCTTAAAAAAAATCTGTATCTTCAGAGAAATTTGAGGTATATTTGAATGAATACAGAATGAATACAGAATGCTACGAAGAAAGAAGGAAAAACAGAATAAAAAGAGCCCTTGAAAGTGAAATAAAACTGCCCCAAATACTCAGTAAACAGGCTGGAAAATAGAAACTCCTAAGATACAGAACAAAAAGAAATAGCAAATAAATAAATAAAACAAGGAAAGACCTAGACAATCAATATCTAAGCATTAGGACTTTCTGGAAAAAAGAACATACAAAACATAGGTGAAGAAATAAATTAAATAAATAAATAAACTGAAAGAACCAAGTCTCCAGTTTGAAGGGCCCCCATACAACCTATAGCTAGACACAATCTTGTGAAATTTTGGAATATTAAGGATAGAAGGAAGATATTAAAATTGCCCAAAAAGAGAATAAAGTTAAACTATCATAAATAGCTCAACTGAAAAGGGAATAAGAAATAGACTGGCAGCAGATTTTTCATTAACAACACGTAAGTGCTAGAAGCCAGTGGAACACTTTTTTCACTTATGGAAAATTTCTGTACCCAGAACAACATAGCAAGCCAAACTGTCAAAGTAGACATTCTCTGACATGCAAGTTTCCAGAAAGTCTACCTACTTTGTACTCTTTCTGAGAAAGTACCTGGAGGAGGTTCTCCAGCAAAATGAGGAAGAAAACCAGGAAAGAGGAAAGAATAAAATCCAGAAAACAATGGATCCCACCCAGGATGTCTCACTCTAGCAGACCCATTTCAGACAAGAGTACAAAGTCTCAGGCTCTTTGTGAAGAATATACATTCTGTTAATATCATTGAGAAACTGGAATGTTTGAAAATATGGAGGACATACATTCTTTAGTCAGCAAAAAGAAAACAGGAATATGCCAAGACATTCAGGTCCATTTGTGAAACAACAACAAACATTCAGGGAACGTAAGAAGAAACTCAATTTGATATTGGCGGTAGGTACTTCTCCTTATAAGTGCCACAGGCATCGTAAACATTGGATATGTATGGAAGAAAAAGTCTTAGCTTCTATTCAGCTCTCAGTAAGCAGTATTTACTTAGCCAAACTAATGCAGATGCTGTGTGTTGGTATTCAGTGTTCCGATCAGCCTAGACACAAAACATGAAAGGCTTAATTTTTTATTCAGAACTGAAATCGAATATAATTGATCCTGACAAGTTAATAAACCAGAGAGCAGAAAGAGTTTGAGAATTGGTTGGGGAAGAGAGGTGGAAGGAAGAGTGGGGCTACTTATATATTCACAGTGGGAATGAGAGGATAAAGTCTGCAGTTAATGGAACAAGAGCTTGAGGATACTATACAGTCCAAAATTATAAATTCCATCAATAGAAGTCTTAAAAATGACATATCTATCAAAAATCTGGCAAGGGATAGGCAAAGGAAAGGTGGGGATAGAGTAAGTTAAATCCTTATCTTTTGTAATGGGGAATTATTAAAGATTGTCTAAAGTTAATAAGTCAAGAATTATTGTTCAGACGTATTATTTAATGTTAGCAAGTTAGTTAACAGAAGATCTAAAAATAGAAATTGTTAAATGCATTGCCTCTAGGGAAGGGGTCTAGGGTTAAAAGACATGGGGTGGGAAACTGTGTTTTTCATTTCAAGTCCTTCTGTACTATTTAATTTTTTACCTTGTGCATGTATTACTTTGAAAAATTTTTAATAAACTCAAATAAAAATTCTTCAGCGACTTCATATTGACTAAGTTATGCTCCAACCAAAATCCTTAAAATGGTTGATGAGGCCCTTCGATATTTGGATCCACCTGATGTGTCCAAGTTCACAGTATCTCCCCATTACTCTCTGGTTCTGGCCACACTAAATATCTTCCAGCTTTCACACTTCACCTTCTCTTGTTTCCGTAGGCGTGCCACAAAAAGCAAAGCCTGCCCCTGATGTCACCATGTATCTGAGATTAAGCTTACTCTCTAGCAGATTTTCTATATTTGTTGAGTGAAGGAACACTCAACAAGTGTTAAGATGGCCAACCAGCGTTGTTTCCCAAGAAGGAGTATGATATTTGTCCCTATTCCAGGAAGCATTTCAAGATCATAACGGGGCTGTAAGTTTGTCTGCATTCTTATTCATTTGATCATTTTAGAAAGTTTTAGTCTTATATGAGATCAGATAGTGTCAGGATTTCTGTCCATTTATCAGTCACCTTGTTTTGTTCTTTGCCACTCTACCTGAATGTCATAACCTGTTTTCTGCTATTTCTCCCTCTTCCTCCCTGACCATATTTTGGAGAAGCAGTCAGCTATCTAGGAGATCTTCAGGCTCCCAAATTTCTTGAGTCTTGCTATTCCTAGTCTCTTGATGGCTCTTCCTTCTCCGTTAGTTTGCTTTCTTCTATTGTCTAATTCCCAAGGCCAGATGGAGCTTCCTAAGGAATATTGGTCTTACATACTGGCCTTACAGATCAGTCTGATACATTTAGTCCCTAAGCTAGTCCCCACCTGATAACCTCACCTATTGTATATGCCTAGTAAACCAATAGGTAACCAGATATGGCCTTAGGTGTTGACTATTTTGCTGACAAAAGTAACACATGCTATCCCTTCTTTCAAGACTACATCACATCACATCTATGTTCTTTATTTCTTCAAAGCTTTTAGACCCCTGATCAGCTTCCATTTTGAAAAGGATTTCTTTCTTTGGTTCTCATATTTGAAGTCAATTTTCTAAGTGTGGTAGAGAAGGAATGGTGGGTGATCCTCTACTTTTCAGACATCTTCTAA
This sequence comes from Canis lupus dingo, assembly GCF_003254725.2. Lineage (NCBI taxonomy): Eukaryota > Metazoa > Chordata > Mammalia > Carnivora > Canidae > Canis > Canis lupus. The sequence goes on from NC_064258.1 coordinate 6,016,545, forward strand.
TTACGCGCACAGACATACACACACACACACACACACACACACACAAACTCCACACCTAATTCAAGAGAGCTGTAGAAATGCTACTTATGCATTTAGATTCTTGTACATTTGAATGCTATAAAGAAGGACCATTTCTTTGTGAGGAAAGGTTGTGTAGATTAAGTTATTGTCAATGTTCTATCCTCATGTTGGATGGTTAGTTTTAGAGGTATTCTCCATTTTAGGAAAAAATAAACAAGTGAGTAAGTTAAAAATAAACCATGTATTGACCAGTGATGACAGTACCAGGAGCCAAGGATATATTAATACAAATAAATATACATGAGGGCCATTAAAATGTTACTTCTGTTCATTTGAACTGTACGGGAACTCAAATATACATAATTAAGAAATATGTAGATGTAGGTACTAAAAATTTCTTTGCCTAAATTTTGACATAAAATTCACTTTCACGGGCTGCCAAAATTATTTAGTATAATTTGGGGTCTGAGATAGTACAAGTGGGAGGATGGGAGGGGAGACAGGGTGGGAGCCAGGAGGGCAAAATGATCAAATGTACAACATAAAAGCAATGAAATCATGCAGTCCAGAAGAGGCCTTGCAGACACAGGAGACATCCCCCCACTTTGTCAACACAACTTGTAATCCAAGGCCCAAGTATATATATCTAACAGGCTATATCTATGCCTTGTCCTGTTATCTATGAAATAAGAACCAAGTACCTGAAAGAGGTCATAAAGCCTTCCCTCAGCCTCCATCTAGGTAAAGAGTGAAAATGCAACTCCAACTTTTTATTTTTTAATATAGAGTTTCTCCTTTTGTTCTTATTGTCAGTGCAGCCTTGAGGCCAAGCTGTTACCAAAGAAACAATAATGAGCCTCAGTTGAGGCTCTTGACATTTATTCACAAGACATGTAGCACTCACTGGGAGCTTGTCCATTGGTAACAAATAGTCAAAACCTAGAGCAGACTTAAATCTCAATCCTCCTAGGAAACTGATATTAAACCATAGAAAGGCAAACAGCTGACTCGTGTCAGTACTGTTGGAGTGACCTTTATGCCTAATAGATCTCTGGTGCTGGATAAAGAAGAGTATCTAATGAGATGGGGAGGAGAGAATATCCTTGGGTATAACAGATGATGGTACTAGGACTCTCTAGCCAATAGACCACCAGGAACACACCTATAGTTGGACAAGTTGGATTACCCATTGCAGCTAGGGTAAAACAAACACTGCAAGAAACTCAATCTCAGTAAAGAGGTGTTAAACTACTAGAGAATTTGGGCTTTGGGTGGATAATTTTGGGGAGAGTCTAAGAAAGTAAGGCTTTGTTCTGGATTGGATGCTGTCAAGAAGCAGGGGCAATCCTATGATTTTTGCCATAAATCTCATCTATTGGTAGGGATGACTAAAGTGGCCATAAAGCTATAATTGTTTTCTGGAAAAGTAGCAGGTCCTCATTTTAGACAAGAAAGAAAGATACTGAGTATTTTGTGTTTGCTCAGAGATCTTGTTCTTATCTTGCTTTGACATGATCTTAGAGTGATCTTGTTTGATATGGATGTTCTATGAAATTGTTTATGTATAAAGGAGAAAAACGGTGCCTAGCTGTGAGTGTCAGACAAGTGTCAGACAAGCTCTTGGATGTCAAGGGCTGCTTTTTTTTTTTTCTTTCTCAATCCGAGAGAATGGATGAAGAGCCTCTGTTCCTCCTACACAAGATTAAAATATGCATTTCTCTTGATTAAATATAGGGATAAATTCAGGAAAAAAATTAATATTACAAGGTACATAAGAGTGTCTTCTAGAAAGGGTGACTCCCTAATGCTTCCATAGACAGGATGGAAGTCTGGGCTGTAATTCAAAATGAAGTTGGGACCACAAGCCAATACTAACAGGTCACCTACTTATTGTCTTCAAACATCCCTACTTCTGATACATAGATTCCCTGAGCCGGTCCCAGGAAGGACAGAAATTAGGCATTAGGGCAGCAGTTTGCTTTTTTACCTAGCAGGAATAACACAACAAAAATATATCTTTACAACCTGTGTAAATTCACTTGCTAATTGAGCCATGCAGAAAAAGTTGGAATTTAAGACAGAAACTAAAGATGCCCTTACATTAGATACATGATACTTTGATAAAAGGAGTAGCAGAAATCATTTTCTCATGTGCTCACAAACTCTCCCTATTGAACTTATGGTCTCTGTGAGACAGAGTAAGGTAGTAAAGATCTGTGGCTTCACTGAATTTTAAATATTTTTTGGCACAAAACTAGATGAAGCCACTAGAAAATATTTTCTCAAGTTAAAATCCTTCATGTTTTTTTCTGCCTTCTTTTAAGAAATACTCGTGGAAATGGTTCCTAAACATTCATAAAACCATTACAAAATTTTTATAAAATCTGTAAGATACATGACCCACATTTGGTCAACCTCTCCCAATTGGGTCATTGGGTCACCTATAAATTCATTCAAAAACATTTATTGGACACCTACTACAATGCTATTTACAGTTATAGGGTTTGGAAATATACAATAAATGTAATAATAAAGCCTGCCCTCATAGCACTTATGTTCCATTTTGAACATTAAAATGAACAAATAGGGGCACTTGGGTGGCCCAGTTGATTAAGCCTTTGGCTTGGGTCATGATCTCAGGGGTGTCGGGCTCTGCACTGGACATAGAGGCTGCTTAAGATTCTCTCCCTCTGCCCTTCCCCTCTTGCTCCCCCTTCCCATGTGCACACATGACTTGCTCTCTCTCTCTCTCTCTCTCCTTCAAAAATTTTTTTACTTTAAAAATAAGACACCATTTATTATAAAAACAAAATAAAATGAACAAATAAGCATACCAAGTATGATAAGTGTTATGAAGGAATATTAAACAAAGTAAAGTTAGAGAAGTGAGTGTTCTGAGTGGTGGGGGAACTGGACAAAGGGCATGTTTGCCCTTTTATGCAGTGAGGTCCAGGAAAGCCTCTCTGATAAGGGGACATTTGGCAAATCCTTGAAGGAAATGATAGAGGAAACCAAGCAGACAATTTAAGGTAAAAAGAGGTAAAGCTATAGTTGGCATATTGAGAGCAGCAAGACAGATCAGAGTTCCATCCCTTAAAAGTCAGTAAGCTACTGTCTTGGATATAAGTGTTGACTTCTGACCTGAACCTTATGATAGGATCCCCTGACCTGATGGAAACTCACCACTTTTGACTATCTCTCCTCAAACTTCAAAGTCAAGGCACACTTCATAGTAGCTTCTCCCTCTGAAATTTAGGAGTAAGAGGCACTCGTCTCAGTGGTTGCTGTAACCTCTACCAAAGGTAGTGAAGGAAGACATGCCTCTAAGCTCTGAGCCCCTGTTGATGGCCTGATGGATCCAGTAACAAGTGGAATTTGGGACCACATTCTTATGGAGAAAATGGATTTGACCTCTGTGGGGATTTTGTTGTAGAGATATTGGCCTTTATCCACTCCCAATTCCCATACACTAGCATCCAGACAACATTTGTGGGTTTGTGTGTGAAGACATATAAACCACACTGGTGTGGGTGCAATTATAGAAACCAGATCTGTTGCGTGCCTACCCAATGGGTCTGATATTTCAGAGCCAGAGGAAAAACATCCACACTCAGTCTTGGCCTAAGTCAGCTCCCCTGGCTCCAAACTCTTCAGTACAAAACCAAACTTTATATCTGACCTGGAGATGGGACAAGTTTGGAAACATAAGAAGACTCCTCTCTTGTTCTTACTGCAATATTAACCACTCCTGCCATATATGTCCCACACACTTATGATCCAAAAAGAAAGTGTAGCTGCAAGTTAATTTCACAAATACACCAAAGGAGAATATGAAAGCTTTCCTAACTCTGATTAACACCTGTCAAGAGTAGCACCAAACTTCAGCATCATTGCTTTAAATAAATAGGCAGGCAGGAACTTGCTCTAGAGATAGACCATGCTATAATTTGAATAAAGGTTATCCTAAATGTACTAAAGAATAAAAAAATGTAGTGGGTGAGGCTTTCCTAAATGCTCTCAAGTTAATGATTTTGCTCCTTACTCCCATTATAACACATTTATAATAAAAGCACTTGAGTATTTTAACTTTAGGAGATATAACCATAACAGTATACGTGTTAGCCTGGATCCTCCAAGAAGCAGAAGCCAAGATGAGATCGATGTGCAAGAGATTTATTAAGAGAAACATCTGTGAGAGACAACAGAGAGGGACCAGCGGAGACCGGGAGACCATCAGACTGCGAAGTAGGTTTAATCCTCATGAAGGAAAGATCAAAGGGAGGAAAAGCTTATCCTGTAGGGCAGGTCTTGGAAAATCTTGTCAAGGCCAATGGGAGTCCTTGAGTCAAAGTCACTCATCAGAAGAGTCCCTGTCTCCCAGGAATGGACCTGCCTTTGTACCCTTAATCACAAACCAGGAGAAGCCGAGAGAATCACAGTATGGCCCTGGCACCACGGATTCCAGAGGCACCAGCTGGGGCTGTCTGTCAATTATATACCCACTCCCTCCAGTTGGAGATCTGAGCCGAGCATTTTCATGGTCACCATAGTACTTATTCTTAAAACAGCTGTAGGCACCTGTTCTGGATCGTCTTAAATAGTGACTTAGTAAACCTCCCCAGTGACTCATACCAGTAAAGGCACATAGGTGGATACAACCATCCCTATTCCTAAATTAGACTGTGGCTAATCCTTTCCAGATCCTTGAGGCCCTTCAGGGAAAGAATATGTGGGACCACGTTAAGTTTAACTCATAACTATAAATAATTGAAGAAGGAAGTCAGCGACTATTAATGTTAGCCCATAATTAGAAAGCTTATGTATGAAGCAACCCCTACCTTTGGCTCAGTGAGAAAATGCAATTACTCCACGGATGCTCCTCTGTTTGACAAAAATGGGCTGACATACCACTGGTAACAGTAACAGTTCTGATTTGTGTACGCCTCTTGCATACACCCGACAATTAAGTGTCATATCGTTTGTGAATATTTATTGTGTATAATAATAACAGAAAGAGCCCACACTGCAGTACGAAGGACAGGGATTAGCATGCTTGGCTTCATAGCTACCTTTGGAATTGGAAGTGACTTCATTTTCCCTTGAATCTTGTAAGGGAAAGGTAGATTATCTGGACAAAATTGGGACCTGCTTAGAAAGGGCAGGGACTAGATGCTGAGGAAGGAAGTTCAGTGTTCACTACCTGGCATTTCTTTAAAAATCTTCCTCCAGACTACAGACTCCAATCCAAAGCCCTTGGGTGCCATCCAAATTCACTCCTGCAAGTGCAGGTTAATAAATTTCAGTCACAATGAAAATTTTGTCTTTTTCAAGTCAAGCATTCACACCGACATCTCCATGCTGTGGACCATGCTGTGAACCACGATGTGGCCTCATGGTATAACACTCTCCACTCTTCTCTGCCCACAAACTACATTTATGTTTTTTCAAAGCTAAGCTTTAATGTCTCCTTCCCTGTAAGTTCATCTCTGATTACTAGAAATAATTGCTTCTGCCTTTATCTTCCCTATCACTTAATTTGGCAGCTGATTTTGACACCTCCATAAATCCTAATGGTATTATGCTTATTTCACATCTATTGTCTTCTTAGATTTATTGACTGCAGTATCATTTCCATCTCCCAGAGCACCTCAAGAATAGGTGCCCAATGAGGGTATGTTGACTTTCATGGAGGAGTCTGCTTTCTCCCAGGTTGCAGGAGGGTCTGGGGGTCTGCACCTTCACACCAGTAATGTCCCTTTAGGCAGAACCATGCTGGCCACCCTCTTTCATTTGCCAGGTTTTAAATGGACCTTTAAAAATAAAATAGTAGCAATGTCCACAATACCCAAAATATGGAAAGAGCCCAGAGGTCCATCAACAGATAAATGGATATAGAAGATGTAGTATGTATACACACATACACACACTATGGAATATTACTCAACCATCAAAAAAGATGAAATCTTGCCATTTGCAACGATGTGGATGGAACTAGAGGATATTGTGCTAAGTGAAGTCAGCCAGAGAAAGACAAACACCATGAGATTTCACTCCTAAGTGGAAGTTAAGAAACAAAATAGATGAATACAGGGGAAGGGAAGGGAAAATAAGTGAAAGGCAGAGAGGAGAGGGAGGCAAACCATAAGAGACTCAACTCTAGGGAACAAACTGAGGGCTGCTGGAGAGGAGATGGGTGGGAGGATGGAGTAACTGGGGGATGGGCATTAAGGAGGGCACTTGCAGTAAATGAGTACTGGGTGTTACGTGCAACTGAAGAATCACTAAATTCTACCCCTGAGGCTAATGATACAGTAACGTTAACTAGATTGAATTTAAATCAAAAAAATTTAAAACCAATAAATAAATGGACCTTCATGCTGTTCTGTTTCCTTCTGTTGTTGTTTTGCTTCCATCCTTCAGCCAACTCCTGCTCCCAAATGGCAGATACCTTGTTGACCACAGGTACCTTTTGCTCTCTGGCCTGGAAAAATCACCTTCATTTAAAGCCCTTTCTTCTATTAGATCAACACCAAAATACTCCCAGGAGTCTTTCTGGAATAGCAGTACTTTTACACTAAAAATAGTGATGTAGGTGGGGTCTGGTTAAAACCTTAAGGCCCCTCCCTGAACTCAGCGTTTGGCCTGGAACTCTCCTGACACACTCCCTCACTAGCTGGCTCCACTTTGCTTCCCAAAGGTTTGTTTCCTGGTATGAAGTCTAAGAAAGACTTCAAGTAACTTCAGCTCACATTGGGCTTCCACCCTGAAGTATTCTGAAATCCCGATAGGTCTTCTCCTTGTGTAGGTTTCTCCTTGCTTTTTCTTTCTGAAACCTGACTATATTTGGTCCACTGCCAAACAGATTCCCTCTAGTCCTCCAAAGACTCGGGTATTTACTAATTCAGCAGACATTTCTTGAGCAATGACTATGTGCTCCTTCATTCATCCAACCACCCGCTCTTACATATTAAGAAACTAAAGCCTACTGCATGACAGAAATGAAACCAGGCAGCAGTGGGCACAGTGGAGACAGAGGCTTCATTTATCAGTCTATGGGAGGAACCAACGATAATCAGTGGTCATACAAGTAAGTGTGGAACCGCAACCTGGGCAAGAATAAGAAGAATTAGAAGCAGAGGTGCGGGGCGCCTGGGTGGCTCAGCTGTGCAGCGTCTGCCTTCGGCCCAGGGCGTGACCCCGGGGTCCCGGGATCGAGTCCCGCATCGGGCTCCCTGCATGGAGCCTGCTTCTCCTTCTGCCTGTGTCTCTGCCTCTCTCTGTCTCTCATGAATAAATACATAAAATCTTAAAAAAAAAAAAAAAAAAGTAGAGGTGTTTGGTGTAGTCTGTAGGAGGATTCGGTATGATCTGGAGGTTAGGAAGTTCTTTTCTAGGCAAGTGACGGCTGAGTCGCTTTCCAGGAGAAGGAAGTTTCACTTTGATAGGAAGGAGCATACGGTTGAGTAAACTTAAACCCCTGCAGCAGGGCTGCCTCTGACACCAGTTTCTATGATGCTTCCAGACCCCTTCTGGAGCTTGAGCTCGCAGGAGCCTCGCGCCTCGGCCAGCACGGCGTGCACGGGCGGGTGCCGACCAGCAGGGGGCAGCCCTCCAGCGCCCGGAGGGGGGCACGCGGTTCCACGCCACCAACCCTCGGCCCGGGCGACCGCGTGGCCGGGAGCTCTTCACCCCGAATCCGGGTGACCGGAGGCTTCACGTTAGCCTTCCGCATCAAGTGCGACAGCAACTTGGCAAGGCTGCGTCTCGCACCCCGGAACCGTCGGAGGGCCTGAGGGAGCTGCTTCCGGCCCCGACCCCTGCAGACGGAGGAACCCCGCCTCCTGGGACCGCTAGCCACCCACCCCGACGGAGCCCCGCGAGCCCCGAGGCCCCCGAGAGCACCCAGCCCAGGCGCCGCGCGCGGGCGACAACGGGGGCGTGGCCCCGCCCCTCGCCCCGCCCCACCGCGCCTGGCCCCGCCCCTCAGCCGCGCACCCAGCCTATCCGGTCCCCAGGCGGTCCGCTGCGCCCCGCCCCTCGCCCCGCCCCACCGCGCCTGGCCCCGCCCCTCAGCCGCGCACCCAGCCTATCCGGTCCCCAGGCGGTCCGCTGCGCCCCGCCCCTCGCCCCGCCCCCACCGCGCCTGGCCCCGCCCCTCAGCCGCGCACCCCGCCTATCCGGTCCCCAGGCGGTCCCCTGCGCCCCGCCCCTCGCCCCGCCCCCACCGCGCCTGGCCCCGCCCCTCAGCCGCGCACCCAGCCTATCCGGTCCCCAGGCGGTCCGCTGCGCCCCGCCCCTCGCCCCGCCCCACCGCGCCTGGCCCCGCCCCTCAGCCGCGCACCCAGCCTATCCGGTCCCCAGGCGGTCCGCTGCGCCCCGCCCCTCGCCCCGCCCCCACCGCGCCTGGCCCCGCCCCTCAGCCGCGCACCCCGCCTATCCGGTCCCCAGGCGGTCCCCTGCGCCCCGCCCCTCGCCCCGCCCCCACCGCGCCTGGCCCCGCCCCTCAGCCGTGCACCCAGCCTATCCGGTCCCCAGGCGGTCCGCTGCGCCCCGCCCCTCGCCCCGCCCCCACCACGGCTGGCCCCGCCCCTCGGCCGGCCACGCCCCCAGCCTACCTGGCCCCAGGCGGTCCGCTGCGCCCGCCAGCCCCGCCCCTCGCCCCGCCCCCACCGCGCCTGGCCCCGCCCCTCAGCCGCGCACCCCGCCTATCCGGTCCCCAGGCGGTCCCCTGCGCCCCGTGAGCCCCGGCAGCGCCCCCGCCCCCCGCGCACCCAGCCTACCCGGCCCCAGGCGGTCCGCTGCGCCCCGCCAGCCCCGGCAGCGCCCCCGCCCCCCGCGCACCCTGAGCCCGCGGGGCCGCGCCCTCCGCGCCCTCCGCGCCCCGCCCCGGCCGCCCGCCGCGCACTGCCGGAGCCCCCCGCGCCCGAGCCAGCGCTGCACATCCGCCTGCTGCTCGTGAGTCCGCCGGTCCGAGGGCCCTGGGGTTGGGGCGGGACCGAGCCGGGGACACTGGTGCGCCCCGGGGGCCAGAAGCTCCCGAGAACGTGCCCTGGGCCGGCCTGTTCCTCTCTTCTCAGGTCCCAAGTTTCGTTTCGTTTAGCTGGACTGCTGCTGTTTGCTTTTTGTCTCAAAACACACCGACTTGGGGGTCGGGAACCTGAGGGAGCCGTGTGCGCGGGTGTGTGCGTGCCCGTGCGGCGCACCCCTCCGGGGGAGCAGGACCTGGGGCATCTCCTGCGGCGGGGTCGGCTTGCCCGGCCGCCGCGGGTCCCGGGGCAGTGGAGGCCGCTGTCTCAGAGGTGCTTGGGCTTCCTGACCTCTGTCGCTGCTTTCCCCCTCCTACAGCCGAAACCTGAGGTCACCCACACGCCCCGTGACACTGCGCGTGCGTGTTGGATCTCTTGGGAATTCACTGTCCTGGGAGCATTACTGAGAAACAGGCGGTCAGACGGGAAGGGAAGTTGGGGGGTGGAAAGGAGCTGGACTTTGTACAGGAAATACAGGGCATGTTCAGGGGTGCCGCACCTGCTGCAGGTTTGTAGAGAATGTAGCAGGAAAAAAAAGTCTGCAAAACGGCGGGGGGGGGGGGGGGGAGGCCAGACCTGGGTGGCTTTCAAATCCAAGGCAAGGCTCCCAGCTTTTACCTTTTGGGGACTGGATGAAATTGGAGAGTTTTTATTACAAAGAGGAGCGGATAGGATGGCTTGAGGAAGACTGTGGGTGAGAATCCGTCCTGAGACTAAAGCCAGATCCGTGTAGTCTAGGTGCCAGTACAGGTGATGTTCGAGGGACCTGGTGACGCAAGATGAACAAAGTGAGGGAGGCAGCTGGCTGGCTAAGGAAACAGGAGAGAGGCAAAGGGAGAGGAGAGCTTTGGTGTCTTAGGTTCATTTCTTCCCCCAAAGTACAGCCTGCTATAAGAACCTGAGTCAGGTTGTTTGGGATGTGAGCCCAGAATGCCAGAGCGAGGATGTGGGAAGGGAGAGACCAGGAAGGAGGGAGGGGAAGGGAAGGGCATAGGGCTGAGCTGTTTACCCTGTGGCCAGCTGCAGCTTGGAGCTGTGATGAGGAACTCCAGAACGCACCTGGGGACCATCACACCTGGCCGTGTGTCCCCGACATCCCCCCCCCCCCAGTGTCAGCTAACCACCACTTCAAAGCTGCCCCTGTGCACCTGCCCAAGGGACAAGGCATTCCAGCGCTCAGGAGATTCCTGCCTGGTGGCTCCTGAAGTTGGAGGTGGGCCGAGGGGAGTGGACAGGGCACCCGGAGTATGGCCTTTGTCACTTGGGGGAGCCAGAAAGGTCAGCATAGGGACAGACCCTCGTGTTTCCTCAGTACTCACCGTGTGCTCACAACAGGGGGTTTTCATATGCATTCTCTTCATCAAAAACAATCCTCCTGGGGGTATATGAGTCTCTTTTTAGGAATGGGGAAACTGAGGCTTAAGTAATTTATCCAAGAGGAGCTGCTTCAAGGAAATAATCAGCTCAATTTTAGGCACCCTGAATTTTAAAAGACCTCTGGAAACCACAGGATGCTACCCACCTACAGGTGAGGGCTGACATGATAAATTGGGAGGCATTTCAATTCATTTAGTCAGAAGTATCCCCCAAAATGCAGTTTCTGGAAGGTCACCTGACCTTTTTGTCCACAGAGATGCAGTGCAATACCAAGGCAACTTCTGCACACCAGTTCTCCCCTGCACACCAGGCCCCTCCCTGGGCCACTCAGGTCCTGCTCTGCCCCACCCGGCGCCCTCCGGCCACCCCGCCAGGTGCTGCTTTGGGCTGGTGTCCTCTCCTCCTGAAGCATTTCAGATCTCGGTGGAAATGTCAGTTCCAGCTCCACAGTCACTCCTTCATCTAGTCCTTTCCTAACATGCGATCTAGATTCTCCAGTTGCCTGATAACCCATCACTGGTTTATCTTCCGAAGTTATTAATTGTTGCATTTCCCGTATCCGTTTATGTACCCGTTATTGTCCTTCCCCTTCTGAAATAGCAGATTCATGAAAGTGGGGCCCTTGTCTGCTATGTTCCTTGCTGTATTCCCAGGGGTTGGCCCACAGTGGGGATCCCAGTAAATGGCTTTTGTGTGAATGCATTTGTTGTGTTTTTCGCTCAATCCTTCATCAGTTCTAAGCCAAGTTGAGTCTTTGGTTTTCTCTGCAGCATCTGCAGCAGCTAGTTGAACCATGGTGACAACTCCCACCCGGGCTTTCGAGGCCCTCATGGATGGAGTGACCAGCTGGAATGTCCCCAAAGACCCCGTCCCATGTGAACTGCTTCTTATTGGAGAAGCCGCCTTCCCAGTGATGGTGAATGACAAGGGACAGGTCCTCATTGCTGCCTCCTCCTATGGCTTAGGCCGCCTGGTGGTGGTGTCCCATGAGGGCTACCTGATGGATGCTGGCTTGGCTCCATTTCTTCGTAATGCAGTGGGTTGGCTCTGTGCCTCACCTGGGGCTCCCACTGGAGTGCACCCCTCCCTGGAATCATTAGTAACTATCCTGCAGGCCTGTGGAGTTCAGGCACAAGTTCAGTCAGACCTGGGCCCCCCCCTGGGGGTTTACTGCATCAATGCCTACAATGATAAGATGACTGCAGAGCTGATCCAGTTTGTGAAACATGGAGGTGGCTTGCTCATCGGGGGCCAGGCCTGGTATTGGGCCAGTCAGCATGGTCGTGACAACGTGCTGTCCAGGTTCCCTGGGAACCAGGTGACAAGTGTGGCTGGAGTGTACTTCACCGACATCTATGGGGACAAAGGCCGGTTCAAGGTTTCTAAGAAGATACCCAAGATCCCACTCCAGGTCGGGTGAGTGGTATTTCCCCACAGGGAGTCTGACACATATTAATGATAGTTTCAATCTCCCTCTTCAGTGAGCTTCCTTTTTTTATTTTTTTTAAAGTAGGCTCTGTCCCCAACATGGAGCCCAAAGCAGGGTTTCAACTCATGACCCTGAGATCAAGACCTGAGCTGAGATCAAGTGTTGGATGCTCAGGGGCCCCTGGGTGGCTCAGTCGGTTGAGCATCTGACTCTCAGTCTCGGAGTCTGAGAGTTCAGCGTAGAGTCGGCTTGGGATTCTCTCTCTCCCTCTCCTTCTGCCCTTCCCTCTACTCATGCTTGCTCTCTCAAAAATAAATAAATAAAATCGTTTAAAGAAAAAATTGAACACTCAACCAGCTAAGCCATGCAGGCACCCCCGAGCTTCCATTTTAATACACGTGATTCTCCACTCTATTTTGGAACCACCAGAAGCCAAACACAGGATGATGAAAACACACCGAGGCCCGAGGGGGGCTGGGTTCTCTCTGCTACTCCGTCCTGTGGCCAAAGAGAAGAGCTGATCTCACTCACCTCTCTGTTTCCCGTGTCTAGCACCTGGGGTGGCGAGAGCGCGTATCAGTGTCTCTCAAACAGATGAAAGAACGCTGTTGTGGGAGCACTGCCGGGTGCCAGGCCGGGTGCCAGGCCCCATCCAGCGGACCTAGCCTTCCCTCCTGCTCATTTATATTCCAGTGCAGAGTTAGGCAACTGAGGAAACGAATCGATAGAAACTCTAGCGGGTGCTGATATGCGCTACGAGGAAAGTAAAGCATGACAAGTGGACAGAGTGACAGGGAAGGGAGGGGAGGGTACTTAGGGTCATCAGAACTAGGTGGTGTTTCAAACAGAGACACTTAATACAAGGAATTGACTAAACAGAGCTGAAAACCTCTACAAGAGACAGCACGGTAGCCGAAGGCTTAGTAACAGCTGGACTGACAGGGTGTCCCTGGAGCCCAGGTGCCGAGTCACCTGGTGGACGCTGGAGCCATGTGAGGCCTGTCTAGCAGGACCTGGGACCCCAGATGTGGGGGCTGTCCATGGGACCTGGGGTCTCAGAGGAGATGCCCCAATTGTCAGCAACACAGGCTGAAGAGAGAGACAAAGAGCCTGGCTCCTTCCCTCTGCCTGCCTGGCCTCGGGCCTCTACCTCTGCCCCCCTTGGGTGTCCCCACCAGAAGCCAGGGAAGGGCAGTTCTCTGAAAAGCCCAGCAGGCTGGAGAAGCGCGGTAGCGAGTGGGTGTGAGTGCCAGCAAGCAAGTGGCCGGCTCAGAAGGCCTCTCTGGTCTGGTCTGGGGACCCCTAAGAGATCTCAAAGAATTTAGGGAATGAGCCTTACCAACATCTGTGAAAAGAGAACTCGCAGGGAGGAAAGGAGGAGGCCTGAAGCCGAAGCCCACCTGCTTCGTTGCAGGAACATCAAGGAAGCTGGTGTGCCCGGAGCTGAGTGAATGAGGGCTGGTGTAAGGGAGAGGATGTGGGTCAGAGGAGTGACAAGAGGTACTTCTATTTCGAAAGGAACCCTTCGATGGAGAACAGGCTGCAGGAGGCAAGGGTGGAGGCAGGAGACCCATCGGGAGGCTCCTGAAACAGCCCACCCAAGAGGGGCAGGTGGCTCAGGGTGATAGCAGCGGAGCTGAAGGTGACATTCGGGACCCGATGGGTGAACATGGAGTAAGAGGGCAAAAAGGCGTGAGGACTTTGGGTCTGGATGCCTTCAAGACTGGTGTTGCCACTTAAGGAGCTGAGAAGGCAGCTCAGAGGAGACGGGGCATTTCATTCTGGACACTTGGGGTTTGGGATCACATCACAGGTGAGATCGGTGACCAACTTTGGCCACATGTGACGGAGGCCTCACCACAATGGATTGACTGTGCAGGAGTTAATCTTGTGTAACGTGAAGTCCAGATAGCTAGGCCTGTGGCAATGACAGGCTCATTCATTCTCTGTCTCTCTCTGCTCCGCCTGCACCCCTGCCCCTGCCTTCATGGCATAATCACCTTTACCTTTATGGGTACGAGGTTGCCCCTCCCACTTCAGGCGCTACACCTACACCCGGGCCAGGAGAAGCTGGGATATCCACACCCGCTGCGGCGTACGTTCCTTTTGATTCAGAAAATAAAATATTTTCTGGAAGCCCTGACCATTAGACTTCCTATTACATGTCAGTGGCCCAAACTAGCTCAGTTGGCCAGCTCTGCTGCCAGAGGGTGTCGGGGCGGGACGTTTTTAAAAGAGCACTGGCAACTCTGAAGAAATCAAGATGCTGATAGAAAGAAGAGCATACGCGTGGTGATGAGCAGCTGGCAGTGCCCCGGGCCGTCAGCCCCAAGCCAGGGTGCGCTTGGCCCTCCTTCCCTGTGACAGGGTTGGGAGGGGGTGGGAGGTGACAGGTTACACAGAAACATCAGGGTGGATCTGATCCACTCCAGCCCATTTTTGCTTCTAATTCTCAGGGACAAACCCCATGAGCCTGACTCCTCTTAATTGTGCCAAAGGCTCTGGTCCATCTTATTATAGCTATTTTTCTTTGTCTACACATACATTTTTCATCTCTGCTGATGAACCAAAGTTATATTTTGTGTTCCTTTTGACTTTCAGTTACAGAAAATTTCAAACATGCAAAAGTAGAGACCTTCATAAGAACAAAGTCAGTTTCACTGGAGCACCTGGGTGGCTCAGTGGTTGAGCATCCGCCTTTGGCTCAGGTCGTGATCCCAAGGTCCTAGGATCGAGTTCCTCGTCAGGCTCCTCATTGGCAGCTTGCTTCTCCTTCTGCCTATGTATTTGCCTCTCTTTCTGTGTCACTCATGAGTAGATAAATAAAATCTTTTTTAAAAAATCAGTTTTACTGATAGCCCCACCCCCCATTTCACCCCAGATTACTCAGAAGTAAATCACAGACATCGTATCAGATTTCAATATGTATGTCTAAAGTTATAAACATTTTTGAAAACATAACCACAGGATACCGTTGTCACATCTAAAATTGTTAATAATTCCTTAATGTTATCATGTATTTCCATGATTATCTTTTTTTGTTCAAAGTTTGTTGAACTTGGTATTTATTAAAGCCCAAATATTTTGACTGATGGTTCTGACTTTTATATCTCATATGAGTTGCCTCACCAACTCTTCTTATCTCTTGCTTTGTTCTATTTTTTGTTGGAGGAAGTAGGTACTTTGTCTTGAGCAGTTTCCTGCAATCAGAATTTTGCTGATTACATCCCTATGGTGTCATTTAATATATTCCTTTGTTCCCTGTATTTTCTGCACACTGGAAGTTAGATCTAGATTCTATGGCTGGGATTGGCAAACTGGCCAGTGGGCCAGCCCATTTTTGTAAATAGTTTCATCCGAGGGACGCCTGCGTAGCTTAGCAGTTGAGCATCTGCCTTCAGCTCAGGGCATGATCCCGGGGTCCTGGGATCGAGTCCCGCATTGGGCTCCCTGCGTGGAGTCTGCTTCTCCCTCTGTCTGTGTCTCTGCCTCTGTGTCTCTCATGAATATATAAATAAAATCTCAAAAAAAAATAGTTTCATCGGAACACAGCTACACCCGTCTGTGTACCTACATGTTGTCTATGGCTGCTTTGGAGCTACCAGGGGCAGAGTTGAGGAGTATCAGCAGAGACCAGGTGGCCCACAAGCTTAAAATGTCTATTACCTGACCTGTTAACAAAGTCCCCTACACACACCCCGATTTAAGAGGCTTGATGAGATTTATGTTTGAATTTTTGGCCTGACCACTTTAGAGTGGTACCATGTTGTGTGTCCACAGGACGGAACCTAACGTCTGTTTCTCTCATGGTGACATTAGCAGTCATTAATAATCATTGCCTAACCCTAGATTCATTAATTCATTAGTGGTTATAAAATGATAGGTTTAAAGTTCTAGCATTTCTTTTATTTAATATTTAGAATATTTCTATAAAAATGAACTTCCCTTCCTCCACTATTTGCTTCCTGCACTATTTTCCTGTGGTCCAGTCTGTGTAGGGAAGGCAGGACAAGTGCTGGATTCTGCTTCTCTTCCCCTTTTTAACCGGTTTTCCGAGCACTGGTTTGAGTGGATCCCTAGAATCTTCCAAAGGCCTCCATTGTGAACTCATGGATTGAAACACATAATAAATGTGTTTCATCTTAGGTTTGGCCATTATGAGCCTATTCACAAAAAGGCTCCTGAAATTTTTTTTTTTTGAAGATTTTTTTATTTATTTGAGAGAGAGAGAGAGAGAGAATGGGCATGAGCAGGGGAGGAGAGGCGACAGAGGGAGAAGCAGACTTCCCAAGAAGCAGGGAGCTGGATGCGGAGCTTGATCCCAGGATCCTGAAATCATGACCTGAGCTGAAGGCAGACGCTTTACCAACTGGGTCACCAGGCACCCCTGGAACTCCTGAAATTTCTGACCCAACCTTCATGGACTTCCTTGTTTCCGTCTCATGTTCAACACGTTCCTGCCCCCTACCTAAGAGCAGCCATTTCTCCAAGGAACCCTTACTTCTTTGAGTGGGAAATGGTGTTTAGGAAACAAAGTCTGTTGGGTGCTCACTGCTCCTGGGCTGATCATTGTTTCCAGGCCTTTTGAGTGGGCTGAACTAAGAAATAAGTATTTTTAAAAGATACATACATCAAGAGTTCATACTGATGCTTCAAATTCAACTTCAGGGCTACAGGGTTTTATTTAATTGAACAATCTTACATCTGTTTCCTTTTTACCCCTTGATGAAAAAATGTGAGCTCTGAAAAAAGTAACTTAATGATTCATTGGCTTGATACCACAATACATACATAACGGTTGCTAAATAACGGTACTACCAGCACAGTTAAAGATGATTTTCAGCTCCTTTCATCCCTATGATATATTTTATTAGGTATATAAAGTCAAATTACTATTCTTTAAAGACACTTAGACTAGCTCTCCTCTTTGTGGTTATACCACTAAGTGGACACACATGAGATTCATTTAGATATTTTACCCTGCTTTTTGGGAGTTGCATTTGTGAATTAATATTATTGTAAAAAATATTATTGTATAGTTATGTAACATAGCTGTGTGGGTCTACAGTAAAATATTAAGCCAATATTTTATCCCTATTCCCTTAACATAATTTTCTTCTCTCCCTTTAAAAAAAAAAAAACTATCTTTACTCCACTCTTGGTTGATACATGAACACACACACACACACACACACACTTGAAAAAAGGTGATAGTATACCACACTTATTTTTCTCCACCTTACTTTTTTTACTTAATATTATTTTCTGGAGATGGCTCCATAGTAGCCTATAGATATTCACTATATATTTTATTACATTGAAATGTATGTGTGCCGCATAATTTATCCAGTTGGTTTTTTACTGACAGACATTTGAGTTTCTAGTATTTAAAATCTTTTTCCAGTATTCTTTTTCTTTTTTAAAGATTTTTTTTTTTTTTTTACTTATGAGACACAGAGAGAGAGAGGCAGAGACACAGGCAGAGGGAGAAGCAGGCTCCATGCAGGGAGCCCGATGTGGGACTGGATCCCAGGACTCCGGGATCACACCCTGAGCCAAAGGCAGATGCTCACCCGCTGAGCTACCCAGGTGCCCCTTTTTCCAGTATTCTTACTATTACATCTATCCTGCAATAAATTCCTATGTGCATGTCTTCATATTTTTACCATATCACTGCAAATAAGATTGGTGAGTCAAAGGAGAAGTGCAAATGTAATTTCTGCTAAACATTTAATTCCCCAGAATTGGGTTCCCCAGGAACCCAGCTCAGGAACCAACACAGTGTACAGGAAGTTTACTAGGAGGGACTCTCCAAATCAATGCCTATGGGGGAAGGGGAGATGGAAGGATTGGACAGGAGAAATTGGGCCGTGAGGTAGATACTTAGTAGCAAATACTTTTAATGGTATTTTCACTATTAAGTAAAACACTGGGAAAATTCTAAGTGTTTAATAAATGGAACATTGCTTCCATTATTATGGTATATCTTACTCTTCAGCTCCTTAAAGACTTATTACTTAAAGAATAAGAAAATACTCAAAATAAAATAAAATTAAGATATAAAATTAGATTAAAATGATATGCCAAATTTGTTAAGGCAAGTGTATGTACGTAAGTAGAAAATAAAATACTAGAAGAAAATAAAACAAAGTTTTAATAGTGTATCTCTAGGGATAAGTTGATAGGTGATGACTGTTTTCATCTTTAAACATTTCTGTAATTTCCAAATTGTCTATAATTATAACCTGAGAAAATTTTATATTACTTCTCTGCCTTTTTATAAAATCTTAAACAATAGGAAACATTTCCTCAAATTATACTTAAGACGTCGGCTCGGATTCAGTCCTCCTTCACCTGGCATCACCTTAGAGGTTTTTAGGGAACTTCCCTGCCAGCAAATCTTGGTGCAAAGCTCCTGGACTGACCCAGCAGGTTTGCTAACTTCAGATTCCTGCTAGAGGCAGGAAATACTCTGTCTGCCAAGGAGAGGGGCAGTGTCTAAAAACCCAACAGAAGATAACTCTCAATGTCCTGTCCCCAAGGGCAAGAGCTGACCCACACCTGTGGTTATGTACCCAGGAGGGCACTGCCCTTGCTTTCATATGCAAGGTCAGATCCAAAGGCACTCACTGCTTTTAAGCCAAGACACAGTGGAGTCTAGGGAAAACATTACTCCCAGAACAACAGCTCAATACACAACAGCTCTAGACCTGTAAGGTCTAGAATGTATTAGGAACTGCTCACATGAAGGTGACGCCCTTGCGTCCACCCCTGGTTCGGGGGAGTAGGCCTAGCCTCAGGTCCCCAAAGAGTGGAAGGGCTATCCCCAGCAAGTGTGTATACACGCATCCCGCATTCATCCACCTTCCCAGGTAATATGGAGGTTGATATACTTCTACTTTCACTTTCTTGTTTCCTGAGGTTTACAGCATGCACTTGAAGGCAAAGATCACCTGGGTCTGCTGCTGTCCTTGCTGGGGATAGTCCTGCCCCCTCCCCCCATTCCCACTCCCAGGTGGGATGTGTGTGGCATTCCTCAGGCCCCCCTGGCTGCCCTAAAGGGAAAAACAAATGCTTCCCTAATAGAGATCACAGTCCAGCAAAGACAGGAGTCGCCCTCAGTTTACAAATGTCTTAGTGATTTACAAGAAGGAAGCATTCTTATCCATAACCTAACTTCCAGAAGGAAATGCCTGACTATTTTAATGTCAATGCTTAACTAGAGGGAAAACCAACCTTAACTGGACAATGGCAAGGCCTCCAGTATCTTGGAGGTCCTCCTTCGCATATGAAAGTTCTTTGGAAAACCTCCCTTTTCCTGATCTCACCCAACTCCAAGTATATAATCAGTTGCTCCTCACAACCCCTTTCCAGCTGTTTCTGCCCACAAGTCCTGTCCCAGTGCTTTTTTTTTTTTTTCAAGATTTTATTTATTTGAGACAGAGAGCAAGAGAGCACAAGTGGAGAGGGGAAGAGGGAGATGCATACTCCCAGCTGAGCAGAGAGCCTGAGGACTTGATCCCAGGACCCTGAGGTCACGACCCTGAGATCAGGACCTGGGTTGAAGGCTGATGCTTAATCGACTGAACCACCCAGGCACCACTATCACCATGCTTTAATAAAACCATCTTCTTGCACCAAAGACATTTCAAGAATTCTTTCTTGGCCTTGGGTTTTGAGCCCTAAAGTCTTTCCTGCATCAGTCTGAGGTCCCTCTGAACACCACCACCTCTCATTTCCCTTCTTCTTCAGTGTCTCCTGCACTGTCCTCTCTGAAGGGACACATTGCATTTCCTTTTCTATAAATGCTGTATTATTTGCACCTTCACATCTGTTTATTTATCTAAATATTTATTTATTTATTTATTTATTTATTTATTTATTTATTTGGATGGGGGTGGGCAGAGAGAGAGAGAAAATCTCAAGACTCGCTGTGAAGTGTGGAGCCCGATGCAGGACTCAATCCCAGGACCCTGAGACCATGACCTGAGCCCAAATCAAGAGCCAGATGCTCAACTGAGTCACCCAGGCGCCCCAACCTTCACATCTATTTAAAGCCTCTTTTGCACAAACTGTACATGTTGATTGCCATATACTCACCTATGGGCTTAATCCAAGGACTCAATAATTAAAGGAGAGTTTCTGCTGTGTGGACAACACTGGCTGTAGGGGCAAACCACCCTGGATTTGCTTCCCGTTCCCACCAGTTATTAGCTAAGAACCATGGAGCAGCTGCCTAACTTTTTTAAGCCTCATTTATAAAGCAACAATAATATATTTCAGGTTTATCATGATTTAAAGAGAGAATCCAGATGTGTAGATGCCTAGCATATATTAAGCCTCATTAAGTAATAGCTACTTTCAATATTTTTCAGACTTCAATATTGTAACTAGATAGTATACAAGATTTTAAATATTGGTAAATAGATCATCTGAGATCATTCATATTGCCCGTCTAACATTGTCAATCTGTTGAGAATTGCCTCATGTCCCATCTACTATGCTTGCTCCTCCTTCCTTCTTTTTTCTTTTGAGAAATATCCCATCTTCTTACAAAAATATTTCTAAAGGAATTCAAGGTTACTGTGAAAACATACAACAGAAATATGTAGAAGAGAATGGCAGGTTGTCTTCTATCCCAAGCCTCTGAACTAAGGTAGCTACTACCACTCTGAGAAGCTTGATGCAGATCATCTAATTTGCTCATCTGTGCATGTGTGTAAGCCAAAAAATGGTATTTTTATTTAATGTATCATGTTTGAGAAAGTCTGTTTCTTTCTGTATATTTATGTCACAGATTGGTGGAATATGGCATTCTGGGCTTTCTGTTGTCCTCAGAGTTTGGAAGACTATTGCCCTATTGTGGTCTGGTTCTAATCAAGTGTGTTTTTATTCCGCTTGAATCATTTCTATTCTCTTTTTTTTTTTTCTCTTAATGTTACCGACTCACTGGATGCTGAGAGAGCCATTACCATCCCAAACGTGATTAGGAAGTCATCAAATTTTAATTTGCTTTGCAGCAGTTTTTGCTTTCAGTGCTGTTTTTAAGATCCTAAAAACTGATGAAAATTGTATCTTTGGTTAAGTGTAACTTTTACCCATGGAAAAATATTCATCTTTGTGTATTTTAATTCTTTCCTCTTTGAATTCAGTTGCATCTCTAATTAATACTAGCACTTCTGATTTCCTTTTGCAGTGTTTTCCAGATATAGCTTTGTTGCTATCTAGATTTCCTCACTTGCAGCCCTTCTGGATCCGTTTCAAGTCTGTCTTTTACAAGCAGCTGATACCTAGATGTTCTTAGCCCAATCTAAGAGCCTCTGTCTTTTCATATAGAAATTTAACCCATGCATATATAGTGATAACTTCAGTGTATCTCTTACTCTTGCCTTCTTATTTTGTTTTTATGCTTTCTGTCTACATCCTTTCTTAAGTTTTCTCTATTCCTTAAATTCCCCAACACATTTGTAGATTATACATTTCATTCCTATTTTTCAAGCAGTTACTTTAACATTTTAAGTTTAATTTGTGATTTTTAATTACCTGAGAAAATAAAATTTCTTACATTTTCCTTATTTGAAAAAAAAAATACTAATGAGGCTAAAGCCGCTTTGACCATCTCTTTCAAAACCAGCCCTGTCTCACTATCCACAACCCAAAAAAGTTTATTGTGGTTTTACCCTGACTTTCTTGACATTTACGTTGACATATATTAACTTTGTTTTATTTTTGTCTTATGTCATCGGCATCACCAAGTTCTGCTATTTTAGAAATTTTTTTTTGCTCAGCAGAATGTTCTGGACATCTGTCCACGTTAATTCGCATGGATCTACTTGCTGTTATTAACCAGTAAATAACAAGCCATGGTATGATTAATGCCAGTTTTTTATTTGTTTCTCCCTTATGCTGAAGAGAAATTGGGAGAAATTGTACAAGAGGTACTTTTTTCAGTAATGTTTTGCTACTTGAACAAATTCTTTTTAACGTTTGATTTTTAGAATGAGACAATAAAGTTTTATAAAGGTAATTAAAATTATCTATAATCCCACTAGCCAAGATGGTCATTGAAGACATTTTGATAAATATGCCTTAGATTCTGCTTCTATGACTGGTTTGATGTTTTCTATTTGTCTTTTTTTGTTTTGTTTTGTGTTTTTGTTTTTGGTGGTTTATGAAAGTTGGCTTATTTAGGGCACAGTTTCTTGGAATCTGATTTTTAATTTTTTTCCATTAAGCATTTTCCAATATTATTTAATAATTATTTTAATTACCACATGGTAAACCATATACAGTTAACCATAACTTATTTAACCAATCCCCCATTGTTTGACATTTAGAGTATACAAATTGGTTTTTAAAAAAATCTTGAAGTACAGACTTTGTCTGAATTTATTACATTTAGACCATTTCTCAATAAAAAGTGGAAAATAATTTCATCAGATTTAAGTGATAATTTTAAAAGAGGGCATGTTTGCATAAATCTTTAAGTGTAGTACTAACAATTTACTTGTGTTTCTAGCTCAGAGCTAGGAATTTGATGTTTCCACAGCTTTTTTTCCCCAGAAAATTAGCTCTGAGAAATGTAGGAGTAGGATCACTTTCTCTAGGAATGGACTACTTTTTTCTAACCTATTTATATGTTTAATTACTTTAAAAGACATGAAAGTCAAGTCAGAATATTCAACACTCATTTGACTAACATGGGAAGAATTCCTGGAAGTGTTTACTTGGAGAAGATGGACTTGAAGATGTACACATAAGGCCACTACCACACTCCTCAGTATCTCATCAAAGCGTTTTTGTTTTGTTTTGTTTTGTTTTTTTAAGATTTTATTTACTTATTCGTGAGAGAGGCAGAGACATAGGGAGAGGGAGAAGCAGGCTCCCTGCAGGGCTCCATCCCAGGATCCCGGGATCACAACCTGAACCAAAAGGCAGATGCTCAACCACTGAGCCACCCAGGTGCCCCATGTGTCATCAAATCTAGGACCACATCAGTTATAAGCAGCACCGTTATCTTATATGTCACTAAGAGCAAACACTCCCAAGGAAACAATGATATACCATCAGTTGGTTGTTAAAAGGTAAAGAAAAATGCCTTAGACTCGAGAAAGTAAACGGCATTACCTACTCAAATCCTAGCAGTTATTAGGGAGAACGAGGGGATTGGCATGAACGAGGTCATCTTTGCACCCCTGCCCAGATTGTGAGTTTGTCTACCTTGTGAGTTTGTCTAAGTGCTTCTCCGCCTGACTGTCGCCCTTCTGTCCCCCTGTCACTTGCCAGGTGTGGGGAGGTTCTCAGGCAAGATCAGCAGCAGCTCCTGGAAGGGATCTCAGAGCTGGACATCAAGACGGGGGGAGTCCCCTCGCAGCTGCTGGTGCACGGCGCCCTCGCCTTCCCTCTGGGGTTAGACGCCTCGCTGGGCTGCTTCCTGGCAGGCGCCCGCTACGGCCAGGGCCGGGTGGTCCTGGCTGCCCACGAGGGCATGCTCTGTGCTCCCAAGCTGGGGCGCTTCCTGCTCAATGCTGTGCGCTGGCTGGCCAGAGGCCAGCCGGGCAAGTGTGGGGTGAACACGGGTCTGGAACACCTGTGTGCCCTGCTGTCGGAGCATGGCCTGGAGTGCAGCCTGCAGCCCCACCTGACTCGGGGCTTGCGCGTGTACTGCTGCACGGCCTACAGCGACCGGGAGGCCCGGCAGCTGCGGGAGTTCGTGGCCGAGGGTGGGGGCCTGCTGATCGGGGGCCAGGCCTGGTGGTGGGCCTCCCAGAACCCGGGCCGCTCCGCTTTGGCCGGTTTCCCCGGTAACATCATCCTCAACGGCTTTGGCCTGAGCATCCTGGCTCAGACTCTCCAGGCAGGCCGGTTCCCTGCCCCGACCCCCGAGATGCGGGGCTACCACTTGCGCAAGGCGCTGTCTGAATTCCAGGCTGCGCTGAACCACGGGGCTGGGGACTTGGGAAAGCTCTGGCTGGCGAGGCTGGGAGCAGATGGCGCAGCCTTCCTGCAGATCCCTGCAGAGGGGGTCCCTGCTTACCTATCCTTGCACCGACTGCTGAGGAAGATGCTGCGTCTGTCGGGCCTCCCGGCCGTGAGCCCCCAGCGCCCCGTGGCTAGCGACTCCTTCGAGGCGGCGGTGCTCTCCTTGGCCACCGAGCTGGCACGTGCCGGGACCGACTGCTCCCAGCTGGTGCAGGAGCTTGGGACCTGGACCTGCAGCTCCAGTCCGCACCCCTCAGAACACCCCATCACCGTGGAGATTGATGGGAGCAACCCAGGTAGAGAGCGAGGAGCGCACCCCGAGCATCAAACCCTGGGGGAAGCGGGGGGGTTCCCGGGATCGCAGGACACTGCAGGTGCTGAAGCTCAGGTGGGGCAGCTTCACTGTCTCTCGTGTGCTTTGGGGAAGATGGGGTTGGGGTCCCGCTTGGGAGGGATGCGTGCGAACGGGAAGCATGGATGAGTTGAGGTAGGCAGGGGAGGGGTTGCGTTTCCGGGAGGGGTGGCGAGGCTCCAGGTGCAGCAGAACCAGGTGGGGGAAGAACTCAGCCTGTCCTCTGGCTCTTGGCAGGCAGCTGTGATTCCTGGGTGAGCACCGGCCTCTACCTGCCACATGGAAAAAGTGCAGAAGTCTCGCTGTCGGAAGCCGCAGCCTGTGCTGGCCTGAAGGTAAGGCCAGAACGCCCACTGCTGACACCCCAATCCGCAAAGCCACACCTTGTCCTCAGCTCACAGCAGGGCTGCTGGGAGGCCAGGAAGGGACTGCTCTGCCCATTTCACAGATTTCATAGATGAAGCAGCTCAATTTCAGGGAACCTAAAGGAGTGACCTGGTGCCAGAGCTAATTTCAGGTATTCAAACCCAAGCCCCTGGATGTCCATGTATAGTAATTTTACCTCCCCACGGGGATGTGAGGGGGGCCAGCACCCGTCACATCCTCAGGACCACACCTGCTTCACCAACAGCACACGGCCTTTCTGCATTATACGTCATTACCTAGGCACCCAGAGGGTGTGCTTCATCTAGTCACAAATATAGGCCCTACAGACAGAATTAAAATTGTCCTGCCTCAGCTCTGAGGGTCACTTCCTGTTACAGGGGGTCTTTTGCTTACATTAAACTTAAGAAAAGTAACCCCAGGACTCCAGACAAAACAGCTTTCAACCCATCTGACCCAGAAGGAGAGCCCTTGACAAAGGGAGAAGTGAGAATCAATCCTCCTGGCTCAGGCCAGATCCCGCTGCCTCTGGATGGGTGGCCTCCTGTCTGTAAACAAAGGGTGGGCCACGATCCCCTGTGGCTCATCCTGGCTTTGGAGTCACCACATGGGCATCGCCCTGACATGAGAGCCTGTATTCCACGTGGTACAGAGGCACTGTGGGGCCCTAGTCAGTTTCTGTCTCAGGGTTATCTTCCCTGGTCTATCTGGTGACAACCCACTGTTGAGTTGTTTAAATCCCTAGGAGAATGGTTTTACATCCCCTTCAGTCCCTATGACTTTTGAAGTACAAAAATTCCTTAAGTTTCCATGCATAGCTCATAGAAGGGGGAAGCTGGTGTTTTTCTAAGACCTGCCATTCACTCAGCACACACATAGCACCCCCCCCCCATACACACACACACACCACACCACACCACAGGGACCTAATTCCTCCTACACATGGTGGAATCACCTCCCCAGGTACAGATTGGCTGCCACACCGATAACTTGACCAATGCCAGCAAGCTGTCTCGAGCCCCTGTGGTGACTCACCAGTGCTGTATGGACAGGACCGTACAATCCATCTCCTGCCTCTGGGGTGGCCTTCTCTATGTCATTGTGCCAAAGGGCAGCCAACTGGGCCCCATATCTATCACTGTCAAGAGGGCTGTGCCTGCCCCCTACTACAAGCTGGGTGAGTGGACTGAATGCTAAGGGTCTAAAGAAGGGGTGCTGAGGATGCCACCATAGTTATGGACTGCTTGCTAAAGGGGGATGGGGGTAGGGATTGGCGACAGAAAGCAGAACCGTTCAAGATATAGTGGAGGTGGGAGCTATGGCATACCATGTCCATGGAGACACCTGGGCAGAACCAAGGGGAAGGTCTGGAGGCCTGTCCTTCACTTCATAGCATGTAGATGACATGTAACTAGTTCATTATTTCATTGTCCTCCTCCTGGAGTTCAGGGTAAGTTGGGGAAATGGATAACAGGCTCATGATATTTATTCCCAGGTAAAACCTCTCTAGAGGAGTGGAAGAACTGTATCCAGGGGAGCCTGGCTCCCTGGGGAGAGCTGGCAACGGACAATATCATCTTGACGGTGCCAACTGCAAACCTGCAAGCCCTGGAGAACCCCGAGCCTGCACTCTGCCTCTGGGATGAGATGATGTGTGCTGTAGCCCGGCTAGCAGCCCGGCCTTTTCCTTTCTGCCGTCCCGAGAGGATTGTTGCTGACGTGCAGATCTCAGCCGGTGGGTGCTCCAGGGGTGTGCTCCCAGTCAGTGGACACCACTTATTCATTATTTTGTCTTATTTAATGTCCCATATGTAAAAGGCATAATCTTACCGGTAAAAGAAAAAAGACATAATAGACATAGACCTTGACGGGGATGCAAAGATGTTCCCATGTGAAAAGGTGAGTCCTTTACATCTACAAAGTGAGATTTCACAGGATAGCAGAACAATCTCAGGGGGAAAAAATCACTACCAGGAGTTTACAGACAGCAATGAGCCTCCTCTTCATTGTTTCAAGGAGATGTTAAAACAGAAATATTTTTTCAAACGTAAGTCAGAGTTGGCAATGGAAGGAAGGAGTAGGGAAAGAAGTTTATGGTAAGTATTGAGAGGTTTCCGTGAAAGAAAAAGAAGGAAACGTGTTTCTGACATAGAGAACATTCCTTTAGACCTCACTTTTCTTCTCTTATAAAAGGAGAAGATCATCTCTGCTAAAGAGTATAAATCTGTACAGTGGGTGGCTTACACGGCGGAAGAACTGACACGGCTCTGACCCCAAGGATCCCAAATCCAGACATGGGACGTAGTGCTGCAGACTCACACGATAGGAAATGCACAAAATAAAGCACTGAACTGTAGCGAGAACAGCTGTGTAAAGTGTATTCGTCTTCTTCAGGGCCGGAGAGGGAGGAGGGCATAACCCTGGCGTGAAAGGCTGGGAAAGGGGCTGGGGACTGTTCAGTTTCTGACCAAGTAGCCATCTGCTTTCCAATCAGCATGGACATTCTGGTATTCCTGGGGGCAGCCAGGATGGTAAGGAAAAGTTACCCTGCAGAGAGGAATGAAGGGGGATGGTTTGTGTCCCCCCGCCCCACCGACCCCACCATTGCCTCATCTCTTCCTTCTGCATCATCAGGCTGGATGCACTCCGGATACCCCATCATGTGCCACCTGGAGTCAGTGCAAGAGCTCCTCAATGAGGCAGGCATGAGGAGCACGGGTCTGTGGGGACCCATCCATGAGCTGGGTCACAACCAGCAGCAAGAAAAGTGGGAGTTCCCGCCCCACACCACTGAGGCCACCTGCAACCTCTGGTCTGTCTACGTGCATGAGACGGTCCTGGGCATCCCCAGGGCTCGGGCCCACCCTGCCCTGTGCCCTCCAGAACGAGAGAAGAGAATCCGAACATACCTGGACAAGGGAGCCCCTCTGTGTGACTGGAATGTGTGGACGGCTCTGGAAACATACCTACAGGTATGGAGCAGAAAGTCAGGAAGGGCATGGGGGACCAGACTGCATGGTGGGGTTTCTCTAAGATGAGGATACTGACACTTGTCCCACTGGCCTCCTATCCTTTGTGACATTAGGTAAGAGGAAATGAAAAGTATTCTGGAAAACAAGTAGAGAAAATACAGCCTACTGGTCTACTGGTCACGAGCAGAAGTTCTGAGTTAGTCATTCTTGAGGTTGGAGCCCAGCGCCTCCACTCACCAGTTTTGACCATGGTCACCAGATAAGTGCTCCAGAAGGGGGAGCTGTTTTGTTGTGCTTTGTTGCTTCTCACCTTCGTTCAGGGCATCAAGTGAGTGTTGCATCCCTTCAGCCCCTCATTGTAACAGTGGTGTGTCTCTGGGACAACTGTGTTACAAGAGGCTTTTTTAGGAGCTCATTGTTGTCAAGGTCTGACTTCAGTTACCCACTTGAAACTGAATGAATAAGTGAGGGGGATCCCTGGGTGGCTCAGCGGTTTAGCACCTGCCTTCGGCCCAGGGCATTGTCCTGGGGTCTCAGGATCGAGTCCTGCATTGGGCTCCTTCCATGGAGCCTGCTTCTCCCTCTGCCTGTGTCTCTGCTTCTCTCTCTCTCTGTATCTCTCATGAATAATAAAATACACTTAAAAAAAAAAAAAGAATAAGTGAATAACCAACCAAGCCAATGGGAGAACCCCAAAGTCCTGAAGCAGGTGGGCTTCCTGTGAAAGGCACACAAAGCCCTGTCCCTCCCCTGACCTGCACTGAGCATTAATGTCTCCGAGTTGTCCCCAGATCGGACCCCATGTGCGGTCCACCACAGCCCTGCAGGAGAGTGGTGTCGCCCACTTCTCCCAGAGGCAAGTGCCAGGTTCCAGAATTTCAGCAGCCTGTCCCGTATCGCTCGTTTAAATAATGGACCCAGAGCCTAAAGTAGGGAGGTAATGACAAGTCTCAGGCTTTGGCACTGCCACACCCCCTCAAGTTGTTTTCTTCCCCGTGTTTTCTATGAGTGAACGCAGACAGCTCGAGTCCACGAGATGACTGTGCACCGCCTCAGGCCTGTGTCGTGCAGCCACTCTGAGAGCCTACAGGGAAACACACTAGAAATGCCGTTTGCCACCAAAGTGTCAGCGAGAGCCATACATGTGCCCTCCCCACCCACCCACTCACCAGGGAGCCCTGAAGATCATTTTGCAGAAGCTATGGAGAGACCCATCACCTTGGAGTCCTTGGTCTTGGGATGGGCAGACACCTTCGGACTCCTCCACCTGCCCCCTCCCCCTGTCACCTTGCAGGTGCTCCCTACCTTTCTCTGTCTTGGCAAGAGCCTCCTATGTTGTTCCAGCCTCTTGCCTCCACCCCCACAGTCCATCCTCCAGTTTACTTCCCAAATAACCTCAAAATCTCACTCTTCAAGTGGTCTCCTCCACATACAGAGTAAAGTCGAAGCCACTTGGCAGGGTGCAGAAGGCCCCGCATGACAGGCTTGCACCAGCTCCAGCTCCCGTTTCTCGGCCTCCCTAGTTGGCCTCCCTAGTTAGCCTCTACTGCTTCCCTCCTGCCCCCGAACACATCTTCCGCCTCAGCTTCCTACCCACCAACCCCCATGTTTCCTTCCCGTGGCCGAAACGTGCTTGAACATTTTAACCCGTTGCCTCTCTCACCTGTCAAAATTCAACTCTATTGCCCTCTGCTCCTGACATTATTTCCTTTTTTGGTAATTTATTTACACATCTGTCTCTCCCACTGACCCGCGACCTCTGGGAGAACAGGAGCTCTTCATCACTTTTGTGATCAAATATCAGTGTGCACCATACCTGGCACACGGTAGATATTTAATGTTATGTGTGTAAGAAGAGTTTAATGTGTTGATGTACTAATAGTGACGTGCAGGAGGACTGTCAGAGCCCAAGGCAGTGAATCAGAGGGAGGCCTTGACTTCAGGATGTCATCTGTCCTTGGAGTCAGAATTCTCCTCCTAGGACACCCCAGGATCCTCGCGCGTTCCACATCTCTATTAGCGAACAAGGGCCTCCTGCCCGTGGCTTTCCGGTGGGCCACCCCTGTGAGAACCTAAGTCACTGTCCTTTTGAGCCCCTGGTGATGTGCCTGCATCTTTCTTGTTTTGCCCCAAAGCGAGTGTTCCACAGAGCAAAACAGTAGCCTTGACGACAGTTACCGATCTGAGATGGCTGTATAAGAACAGGGGCTTTACTATGCCTGGGAAGTGTTGGAAGTCCCCAGCCTTTAGGATCCCAGAGACCAATCATGAAAGACACGAGGGTTTCCCACCTCGGTTGGGCTCAGACCCATCTGATACCTAGGAAAACACTTAGGATCTGGGGATATAACTTATAAATTAGAGATAATGATAATAACTGTCATTTACTGAGTATTTACGTCTTTTCAGATATTAGCTTCCCTGTGAGGTCCCCTACTAAATTCGGGGGCTGTCGGTTCAGTGGCCAAGAGGCGGAATGCACCAACAGGATTGTATTTATGTGCAGGGGTAGGATGGGGAAACAAAGGCAAATCACAGGAGGGAAGTTCATGAAAGATCAAGGGGAAGGAATCACTGTGACTGAGATATACTTTGAACAGGCATGTTGCAGGTACTATGACAAATTGGCTCCTCATCCTGTCTCTTCTTTCTGTTCTCAGCTGCAGGAGGCCTTTGGGTGGGAGCCCTTCACCGAGCTCTTTGCAGAGTACCAGATGCTCTCTGGCATCCCCAAAGACAAGGCTGGCAAGATGAATCTCTGGGTGAAGAAGTTCTCTGAAAAGGTGCAGAAGAATCTGGCTCCATTCTTTGAGGCCTGGGGCTGGCCTGTCCAGAAGGACGTGGCGAATAGTCTGGCCTATCTGCCTGAGTGGCAGGGAAACCCCATGCGGGTGGACATGCATCACTAGGAGTAGACGAAGTGTAGCAAGGTGGCGGAGGGAGAGCAGTTATGGTCACAAGACAAAATGACACCAACTTTCTCAGGAAAATGCCCTCGTTGCTGCTCCCCTGTTTATACTGTCACTGTCACCTACTTGTTTCACCATCTAATTCTCCAGCAGAGGATCTTAACGTCTGTGCATCTTAAGATCCTACGGGCTCTTGGCTTCTACTTTTGACCAACAGTTCTTTCTTTTCTTTTTTTAAAGATTTTATTTATTTATTTGAAGGAGGGAGAGAGCACACACAAGAGAGCAAGCACAAACAGGGGGAAGGGCAGAGGGAGACGGAGAAGGAGACTCTGCTGAGCAGGGAGTCTGACGACGCAGGGCTCGATCCCAGGACCCCGAGATCATGACCTGAGCTGAAGGCAGATGCTTAACCACCTGAGCCACCCAGGAGCGCCTTGACCAACAGTTCTAAAGACCATGAGTTTCCGTAATAATCTCATCCCTGCTGAACTTGAACACGGCTACTAATTTTTTTATGCTTTGGGAAGTTCTCTAACAGCAAAAGAGACAGGCTGGTATAGAGAGCCCTGAGCGGCTTTGGCTTTATGGAAAATCTCTTAAGGTCTCTGTACTTCTGTATTCTCATCCATGACATGGGGATAAAAGTCTGCCGTTTGATGGCAGTGAAGTGTTCATCCACTGCGACACGCATACACATGCAAGGGCTTTAGCTTTGGCCAGGGCTCATGGTGGCCTGTGTGTCCAGTCTTGTGTGGACACCCTGAAAACCGAATCCCACCTCAGAATTGGCCACCTTGAGATGGGCATGCAGTCCTTGTCCGTGTAAGAGTATTTAATGCATATCAGTGTTGTTCCGGACACGGTACTAATGATCCGTACTGAGATCCTGTTCTGTCTCATGTCCTTTCTCCCACCGCTGCAAGGATTCTTGGGTATGACACAACCCGAAGAATGGTGTAAACTCAAAACAGATGATATAAGGGGCACCTGGGTGGCTCCATCAGTTAAGCATCTGACTCTTGGTTTCAGCTTGGGTCATGGTCTCAGCGTCATGAAATCAAGCTGCCATCAGGCTCTGCATTCAGACAGAGTCTCCTGTTCTTCTCTGCTTCTCTCCCTGCTTGCTCTCCCTCTCAAATAAATAAAATCTTTAAAAAGAGAGAGAGAGATGGTATAAACTCAAACTGGATGACATAGAGCCACTTGGTCTTCTTGGTTAGTTGCACGTTCTAGTACTTTTTGTTTCAACCAAAAGTAAATGTCACAGTAGCAAACGCTACCAAGTCCACCAGCCTGTTTGTTCTTAGCACAAAGCAGGCGACAGACCCTTCTGGTCACTACAGAATCAAGGCACTGTCTGGTGTTAACAGCAGCCATGCTGAGAAGTCCACGTGCATGACAGGCTCCACCTGGGAGCAGGATTATAGCAGGCGCAGCAGAGCAATTAACCCATAACACAACCTCCCTGAGCTTTCTCATAATCCATTCCAACCCATCCCAACCCTTTGGCTACGTGGAGTTCTCACTGAAGCTTTGTCTCCAGGATTAATGAATGAGGTGTGGCCATTTTTCTCTAGCTTGATTTTGAACCATATTTTTGCTGTTTTGAATATCATTCCATGAGCTGTGTTGAGAGTAGAGTGGCTCCTCAGAAGAACAACTGACCGGTGGAAGTCTTCTTCTGGATCCCATCCTCTTCCTCCTGATTCTAGGATAATTTCCTTCTATTTTAATCTTATCGTTTGCCAGGTGCTTTTCACTTGAAAGGGGCTCAATAAACATTTGTGAAAAGAAAGAACAGTAATGACACGTAGCACACAATGAGCAGTCAGTGTGTCCCAGGCATTGTGTGGGCTGTTTTCTGAGTCATCTCATGGAACCCTCACAACAGACCTTTGAAGTAGGTACTGTTATTATCCCCACATCAGAGTTGAGAAGACAAGACAGATATTTAGGGATATTAAATAACTTCTGAAGTCACCAAGCTAATAAGAGGAAAAGTTGAACCCCCAGGGCTTGAGTGGAACTCCCAGCAATGAAAAAAAAATCATCCTTGAAGGATTTATAATTGAAACAGAAATTCACCTAGAAAAGAGAAGCTCATCAAACTTCTGATTTGCCTCATGTTAACTACTGAATTTTTGTTAAATATCAAAGTTAACCTCCCAGAAGGCATTAGTACCTGATTTTCTGGTTGTCTCCGCAAATGATTAGCCTATCGGTAGGGAAAGGATTTGAACCCAGGAAATTCAACTTCAGAACTGGTATTCTTAACCATGATGTTAAGGAGGAGAGCACAGGTGGTTACTACTGGGTTTAAGAGGTTGCCATAGAGACAAAGACAAAACCTGACTCTTCCTCAACACTCTGTAGGGGAAACTGGAGCCTTCCCTTCTTACAATTCTAAGTTCACAATTACTTGTAACTGTGAGAATCTCAGGGTATTCCATATTCCAGAGTATATTTAATGCTCACAAGGATGTTAATGGAGCCATGGTGAATCATCAATAAATGCTGTTTGCCAGGAACTGTTATAAATGCTTTTATTTATTGATGCTTACAACAAAGCCACAGAATAAGTACTAATGCTGTCTCTGCTTGGCAGAGAAGGAAGCAGAGATACAAAGGTAAGTGGTGAGGCCACATTTCCAACCCTGGAAGCTGGACCCCCAAGCCCACCCTCAGAGCCAACATACTATATATGCTTCCTG
Organism: Canis lupus dingo; assembly: GCF_003254725.2. Classification (NCBI taxonomy): domain Eukaryota; kingdom Metazoa; phylum Chordata; class Mammalia; order Carnivora; family Canidae; genus Canis; species Canis lupus. The sequence continues at coordinate 6,049,711 of NC_064258.1, forward strand.
GGTCTACTGCAATCGGCAGCTCTGCTTGCGAGAGACTCGCGTGTTTGGCTACTGAACCACAAATGGCCAACCCGATCCAAACTGCTAAAAACCAAGCATGTGATTTCTAGTTGCTCAAAAAGAAAATTACTTAATGATAAGGGTCATTCATCCAAGGTACACATCCTTTAATACCACGACCCTGCCCTACCTAGTCTGGAGGATTTTAAAGATCTGATACTTCAAAATCACAGCTTGGTGGAGTTCTAGAAGCTTGTCTCAAACACAAGACTTGTATCCAAGTGTCCTTTGCTCATTCTGAAGGATATCCCAATTTCCATCTTCATGTCTCAGAACCCGTGGGACAAGGAACCACATATTTTTTCTTTAAGATTTTATTTATTCATTCATGAAAGACACACAGAGAGAGGCAGAAACACAGGCAGAGGGAGAAGCAGACCCCCCATGAGAGCCCGATGTGGGACTCGATCCCGGGACTCCAGGACCATGCCCTGGGCCAAAGGTAGACACCCAACCACTGAGCCACCCGGGCGTCCCGTAACCACATATGTTTTATGGACTATTAAATCCAATGTCTGAAATATCCACATTCAGAGAAAACTGGATAAATTTCAAAGGAAAGACACCACCAGGGTAATTTAGGGAAGTAGTAATGGCTGCCTTACAGTTTTAAAGGCGATAAAAAGGACTCTACCTGTATCTTCTCCCTCACCACTGAGTTATTTAGAAGTATGGGCAATTAATTTCAAAAACATTGCAGAACTAGTGGTTGGTCACACTGAATGGAACCATACAACCTCCTACTTCCAGCAAATATTGTTAAACTGAAATAAATCCTGCTAAAGGGAATTTAAGTAATTTCTGTCGAGTGAACCTAGAGTTGTAGATTCTGGGGTCACCTATATTGTTCTTTGTCTCCTCCTTGTGGCTGCTCAGAAACATTACAATTTCTGACCTTCAACAGCACTGTTCCATGGAGGCAGAGGCAAACAGTCCCTGCCCTAGCTTTCCTTTACAAGAGCTATCCATGCTACTCTTCCTTTTTTTTTTTTTTAATATTTTATTTATTTATTCATGAGAGACAGAGAGAGAGAGAGAGAGGCAGAGACACAGTCAGAGGGAGAAGCAGGCTCTACGCAGGGAGCCCGACGTGGGACTTGATTCCAGGTCTCCAGGATCAGGCCCTGGGCTGAAGTCAGGTGCTAAACCCCTGAGCCACCCAGGGATCCCCATGCTACTCTTCCTATAAAGCAACTGGCTCTTCACTTTTTAAAAAAATATTCTAAATGAATTTTTTAAAGCCAAGAAATATAACTTTTAGAAGAGGGCAAATACACAAATTCCCTGAAGGGGTAATTTAAAGCCTACTGTCCAAATCTTTAAGATCTTTGAAAGTTTGTCTTTATTATGAAGGCAAGTATCTCACCAAAAGACCCCTCATGGCTTTTGATCTTTGAATAGAGATACACAAAGGAGGCCAGCTTCGCTTGCACTATCCATGAAAAAATCTCCCAAATCAATGTACTCTTACTCAAATAGAAATAAATTCATCTACTGTTTAGCTCGTAATATTGTTGAAATGGATTTAGATTGTTGGCATATAAGAATAACTTCCCATATCAATTACACATATGAAATTTTGGTTAATACTTCTTATTAAATTATGAGCTTCATAAGATAGATGATCATTACAGCAAGCCCAAGAAAATCTTTAAAAAAAAAAAAAAACAGGGCCCTGGGTGGCTCAGTTGGTTAAACATTTGCCTTTGCTCAGGTCATGATCTTGGAGTCCTGGGATTGAGTCCCATGTCAGGCTTCCTGGTCAATGGGGGTCTGTTACCCCCTCAAATAAATAAATGAAATCTTAAAAAAAAAAAAAAAAAAAAAAAAAAAAAAACCTTCCCAAAAGATACCATTTTGGCCACAGAGATATCTACACCATAGAGAAATATCCTCCCAAAGTAAACATTACCTTTCTGTCACTTAAACCCTCTCTCCTAGGAAACAGGTTCAGACATGAGTAGTCTTTTTAACTGATGGAGTTAGACCATTCCATATATGGGTAGGATCCTTCAGTCTAACCATTTGGGATGTACATGAACTAGTGACCACCCAATGGGAAAAAGAAGTAATAAGATGCTCTTTGGATCCCAGTATAGGCTGGCTTTCCACTTGATTCATACCACACAGAAAAGGAAACTTGGCCACTTGGTTAAAAAAAAAAAAAGTCTACTCATAGAATAATATTGAGCGCTACAAACTACTTATCAAAAATTGAATAATGATAGGATAGCCAGCCACAACATGGTTAGGCTAAGAAGAACTCTGGCAAAAAAAAAAAAGAAAAGAAAAAGAAAAAGAAAAAAGCATAATAGGAAATAGAACTCAATCTACTGAGAACTTCACCTATACCTGCATCAATAATCACCTCACCAAATGGGGGCCATAAGCAGGGAATTCTGACTCTATCCTGAAGACCAGAGTCTCAGACTCAAGGGTCTTTACTTCTTTTGGGGGGGGGGCGGATTTTTAAAATTATTTTTTTAATTTCAATTCAATTTGCCAACATATAGTATAACACCCGGTGCTCATCCCATCATGTGCCCTCCTTAGTGCCTGTCACCCACTTACTCCACCCTCTAACCCACCTCCCCTTCCACAACCCTTTGTTTCCCGAAGTTAGGGATCTCTCATGGTTTGTCTCCCTCGCTAATTTTCCCCACTCAGTTCCCCTCCTTTCCCTTATAATCCCTTTCACTATTTCTTATATTCCATGGATGAATGAAACCATAGGATGATTGTCCTCCTCTAATTGATTTATTTCACTTAGCATAATAGCCCCAGTTCCATCCAGATCAAATCAAATGGTGGGTATTCATCCTTTCTGATGGCTGAGTAATATTCCATTGTATACATAGACCACATCTTCTTTATCCATTCATCTGTCAAAGGACATCGTGGCTCCTTCCACAGTTTGGCTGTTGTGGACATTGCTTCTATGAACATTGGGGTACAGGTGTCCCACCGTCTCACTGCATCTGTATCTTTAGGGTAAATCCCCAGCAGTGCAATTGCTGGGTCATAGGGCAGATCCATTGTTAACTCTTTGAGGAACATCCACACAGTTTTCCAGAGTGGCTGCACCAGTTCACATTCCCACCAACAGTGCAGGAGGGTCCCCCTTTCTCCACATCCTCTCCAACATTTGTGGTTTCCTGCCTTGTTAATTTTAGCCATTCTCACTGGTGTGAGATGGTATCTTATTGTGGTTTTGATTTGTATTTCCCTGATGGCAAGTGAAGTGGAACATTTTTTCATGTGCTTGTTGGCCATGTGTATCTCTTCTTTGGAGAAATGTCTGTTCATGTCTTCTACCCATTTCATTACTGGAATCAGAAAAGACCCCAAATAGCCAGAGGAATGTTGAAAAAGAAAACCAATGCTGGGGGCATCACAATGCCTGATTTCAAGCTGTACTACAAAGCTGTGCTCATCAAGACAGTGTGGTACTGGCACAAAAGCAGACACATAGATCAGTGGAACAGAATAGAGAAACCAGAAATGGACCCTCAACTCTATGGTCAACTAATATTCAACAAAGCAGGAAAGAATATCCTGGAAAAAGAACAGTCTCTTCAATAAGTGGTTTTGGGAAAATTGGACAGCCACGTGCAGAAGAATGAAACTAGACCACTCTCTTTCACCATACATAAAGATAAACTCAAAATGGTTGAAAGATCTAAATGTGAGACAAGAATCCATCAAAATACAAGCGGAGAACACAGGCAACACCCTTTTTGAACTTGGCCACAGCAACTTCTTCCTAGACACATCTATGGAGGCAAGGGAAATAAAAGCCAAAATGAACTATTGGGACTTCATCAAGATAAAAAGCTTCTGCACAGCAAAGGAAACAATCAACAAAACTAAAAGACAACCTACAGAATGGGAGAAGATATTTGCAAATGATGTATCAGATAAAGGGCTAGTTTCCAAGATCTATAAAGAACTTATCAACATCAACACTCATTCAAAAAAAAAAAAAAAAAAAAAAAAAAAAAAAAAAAAAAAAAAACACTCATTCATTTGGGGAATATAAAATATAAAAAATAGTGAAAGGATTAAAAAGACAAAAAAAATAGTCAAAGGGAATAAAGAGGAAAGGAGAGAAAATGAGTGGGAAATATCAGAGAGGGTGACAGAACATGAGAGACTCCTCACTCTGGGAAACGAACAAGGGGTGGTAGAAAGGGAGGTGGTGGGGGGTGGGGGTGACTGGGTGACGGGCACTGAGTGGGGCACTTGATGGGATGAGCACTGGGTGTTATGCTATATGTTGGCAAATTGAACTCCAATAAAAAAAATAAAAATAAAACACTCAAGAAACAAACAATCCAGTCATGAAATGGGTCTTTATTTCTTTTGAATCTCTGTTCTCAAACTTCCTGTCAAGGACTCTGACCCTGCTGAGGGCTCTAAAAGGAGCAACTGTGTCAGGCCTGAAGATCTTGAAAGGCTCCAGAATAAAATACTTAGGTACACAGAGAATTCCTGAACCACTTCCAGTAACTTGGCTGAGCTCAAGCCCTGGGCCATGGGACAACTGGTATACCAAGCCCAAAGTAATATAGAGCACATCAATCTGAAAGCAGGTGGCCAAATACACAGATATCGTAAAATTTTAGTCTCACATATTGATGCTAACCAAATGTGTGTGTGTGTATGTGTGTGTGTACATGAGGTATTAAAGACTCTAAGCAGAATTATGCAGCGGATACCTTAATTAGAGCTGATCTTCCAGGAGCTCTAATTGCTCCTACAGTGGCAGGAAATTGGTTTATGAATGTGGATAGGTGGTTGCCCTTAAAAGGATTTGAGCCAATGTATCCCTTTATTTCTATCCAAATCCTATATTCAGCTGGAAAAAGACAAAAGAAAAGTAAATAGTTGAGGGAGGTTCTACTCTATTTTTCTTTGCTTTTACTTGAAGCAAGATTCCTTAGTGTAGGCAGTTCTGAGTTGCAGATAATAAATGATTTAAACTAATATGATTAGGATATTATGATTTTCTATGAAAAAGATGCCACCCTCTTGGACCCCTCCAGAGAAAATGAGATCTTGGAGTAGGAGTTGGGAGATTTATTCTAAGGTTTTTAAAGGCCAAATTGAAAGGAAACATGGAAATTGTTAGAATCTGTGCTAACGCCAAACACTTTGAAGAAGAAGCAATAAGTTATCACTCAGAAGCAGGCAGAACTTTGAACTTTACTTGCCACAATCCATTCTTTATACTATAGACTTTAAAATTTAAAAAAAAAGAAAGTATTTTTAGGAATACCACCATGTTATGACCTACACAGGTTATATAACATGCTCTAATAACTAAAGTGGGGCTTTTTAGAGTCTGAGGATACAACATAACAATATTCTTGCTATTTTGGAATGTGTCATGTTCACAAAAAATGTACATAAAAGATGGGTACAATTTAAGTAATAATTGTAAAGTGAACCATCAGGCCAACAGCAGGCTAAGAAATAAGACTATTGCCAGTAACTGAAGCCTCTTGGGATAGAACACAACCTGACATTTGTCATCTTACTTTACTTTCCTTGATAGTTTTACTGCCCTTTATGCACAACTGTAAACAATTTAGTTTATTGGCACCTGGGTGGCTCAGTTGGTTAAGTGTCTAACTCTTGATTTCAGCTCAGGTTATGATCTCTGAATCCTGAGACGGAGCTGCACCTCCACCTCGGGCTTTTGCTAAGCATGGAGTCTGCTTAAGGTTCTCTCTCTCCCTCTGCCCCTCCTCCGCCTCCTTCCCCTATGCTCTGTCTCTCTCTCTCTCTCTCTCTCGCAAAAAAATAAAAAAATAAAAAATAAAATAAAATAAAATTAATTACTTAAAAATATATATATGTAGTTTAGTTTTAACTGATTTTGAACTTTATATAAATGCAATAGGATTGTATGTAAATACTTTATGATACAAGGTTATATTTGTGAAATTCATCTGCATTGATATCTGCAGCTATAGTTTATTTTTTATTTCTGCCTAATAGTCCACTGTGTGAATAGTATACAAAATAGAACCTATTTTGCTATCAATAGATATTTGATTGTTTTTATTTGGAGCCCATTTGCTACTATGAACATCTTTCTATGTGTCTCTGGTACATACATGAAAGAGTCTCTCTGCTAACCCTAAAAATGGAACTGCTGTGCCATAGAACATACACAGCTTCAACTTTACTAGATGAAAACAAGTTACAGACAACAGCGAGTTAAAGTTTTACCACTTTCGCTATATGAGCAGTTTCTATTGTTCTAGATCCTTTGGATACTTAATAGCATGGGCTTTTTTTTTTTTCCAGAATGATGGGTGCATAAGAGCATATTATGGTGGTTTTAATTTATGCTGTCCTGGCGACTAATGAGATTAGGCAGCTTTGAATATACTAATTTGATATTTAAATTTTGTTTTTCCCTCTTGTGCATTTTTCTGTTGGATTTTCTGTATGTCGTGACATTCTGTTTATATGGCCGTGGTCAGTTACTTGCATGCCAATAGCTTCTCCCACTCTGGGTTGCCCTTTCTTTTTTCTTCCGATATCATCTGATTAATTGCTTTTTCTGATAAACATTATAAGTCAGAGTTATTCATCTTTTCCTTATGGTTAACACTACTTGTATCTTGATTGAAAATTATTTTGATTACCCAAATTCCATGAGGATATTTTTCTTTTTTTGTTTTTTGTTTTTTGTTTTTTTCTTGTTTTTTTTTTTCATGAGGATATTTTTCTATATTATCTTCCAAGAGCTTTGCAATTTTCCTTTCAAGTTCAGATGTTTTTTGTGTCACATGAGATAGGAACACAATTTCAGTGTGTAAAAATATGGATTCCCAGTTATCATAGTACTGTTCATTAAAAAGTCTGCTCTTTCTCTCATCTGCAGGGCCAAGTGTCTGTATACTTGGGGTCTTTTGGAGGCTCTCTGTTTTTTACTATCAATCTATTTTTCTATCTCTGTGCCAATGCTACAATACTGTAATATTTTTATATTTGTTCCTCGTTATTTTTCTTCTAGAACACTTAACTATTCTTGGCTCTTTGTTGCTTCCATTTAAATTTTAAAATCAGCTCACTGTGTTCCACCAGACAAATAAGCAAACAACTGCTACTTCAATAAACCCTGTTGTGGTTTGATCCTAAGCAATTTTTAAAATCGATTTGGGAGGAATTGACATGTTTTAAGAAAGATGATCATATACCACTTTACACCAGTGAGAATGGCTAAAATGAACCGACAGGAAACAACAAATGTTGGCGAGGATGAAGAGAAAGGGAAACCCTCTTGCACTGTTGGTGGGAATACAAGCTGCTATAGCCACACTGGAAAACAGTGTGGAGGTTCCTCACGAAGTTAAAAATAGACCTGCCCTATGACCCAGCAATTGCACTACTGGGTATTCACCCCAAAGATACAGATGTAGTGAAATGACGGGACACCTGCACCCATATATGTTCATAGCAGCAATGTCCACAATAGCTAAACTTTAGAAGGAGCCACGATGTCTTTGACAGATGAATGGGTAAAGAAGATGAAGTCTATATATACAATGGAATATTACTCAGCCATCAGAAAGGATGAATACCTACCATTTACATAGACATGAATGGAACTGGAGGGTATTATGCTGAGTGAAATAAGTCAATTGGAGAAAGATAATTATCATATGGTTTCACTCATATGTGAAATACAAGAAACAGTGAAAGGGACCATAAGGGAAGGGGGGAAACTGAGTGGGGAAAAATTAGAGAGGAAGACAAACCATGAGAGACTCCTAACTCTGGGAAACAAACAAAGGGTTGCAGAAGGGAAGGTGAGCGGGGGAATGGGGTAACTGGGTGACAGGCACTAAGAAGGGCACTTGATTGGATGAGCACTGGGTGTTATACTATATGTTGGCAAAATGAATTTAAAATAAAAAATGTAAAAAATAAATAAACTAGGAAAAAACTATTCAGATAAAGAAAAATAATATTTTACCTCTGCATCTCTTTAGCTACCCCCAGTGATTCTCTGTATACTTTTCTAATTTCTAGATATATTATTTCATTCTTGAATCCTTCATAGTTTTTAATGTAATGGATTTTCCCATTATTTCAAATGGATAAAATAGTCATTTCACAACTGGAATATTGCTAGTATATAGGAATGCAGTTAATGTTTATATATTAACTCCAGCAATATCACAAAATATTAACATTTGTATGTTAACTCCAGCAACACTACTAAACTCCATAGCTTTTGAACTTTGAGAATTTCTAAATATTTTCCACACACACACTGATATCACCTGTAAGTACTAAAAGTTTTAAAAAATTATTTCCAGTCCTTATAACACTTATTCATCTCTATGTTCATTATTTGCTTGTTTATATATTTTCGCCTAGTGGTTTGTGCCGGCTAGGACCTTTAATGCTGAATAAAAATGATACCGGTGCACATCCTTCTCTTATTCTGATCTCAAAAGGAAATATTTGAATATTTCATCATGTAATCAATTTATAACAATAGGTTTTGTACATATCCTCAATCAGTTTAGGAAAGTTTGTTTTTATTCCTTATTTTCTAAGGGATTTTATTGAATGAACTTTAGTTTAATAAAAAGCATTTGTTCAGCTGCTGAAATGATTGTGTGCTTTCTCTCTCTCTCTCTTTTTTTTTATCTGTTAACATTGGTGGGTTCATAAATTGAATTTCTAATGTTAAACCAATGTGGTGTCCTGGTATCAACCTAACTAGTCACATGTATTATGATAGGTGTAAGTTATTATTTATAAGTTTAATATTGTTCTTAGGATTCTCACATCTATATTTTAGATTATATTAGATTATATTGGGCTACAATTCTCCTCTTTTAGTGTCCTTGACATGTTTTCATATCCAAGTTACATCCTTCCTCATAAAATAAGTTATTGAACCTTTCCCTCTTTTGCTTTCTTCGGAAAGGTTTCATAAGATTAAAATTATTTGTTCTTTGAATGTTTGAAAGAACTCACTAGACATTGTGTCTGGAATTTTCTTTGTAAGAAGTTTTTATAAAATTTCCTTGATGGTTACAGAATTATTAAAGTCCTTCTCAATTCAGCTTTGAAAGTTATGCTTTTCACTAATTTGTGTATGTAACTTTATCAATGTGTTGGCTTCAAGATGTTTAGAACATCCTTGTGTAATTATATTATCTCCATGTCATCTGTCCTTTTGTTGCCCTTTTCATTCCTGATGTTATTATTTGTGCTTCATTCACCTCTTTTGTCTCTTATCAGTTTCACCAGAGACTCGTCTTTTCAGACTTTCAAGTCTCATTATTTCCACTTTCTTTCAGTTTAAATAATGTCTATTCTTAATTTCATTATTTCCTTTCTTCTCCTTCTTGTGGGAAGTGTTATTTTGCTACCACCCTCTAACTTTATAAGTTGATATTTAGTTCAATTTATTTTCAGTCTTTCTTCTCTTATATTAATGTTTAAGAATGTGCATTTTTCACTAATCACTTTTCACTCCATCATTCCCAAGCACAGAGTTTATTCTCTCTACCCCTTCTCCCTCCATGTATAGTAGTGAGGCTTTGGCAAAAAGGACAAATGAAAATTCTTTCAAATGCTGTCAAAAACTGAAATAAAAACTAACCAAACCTTAAACTAGACAGATTTCTTCATAATTCATTAAAACCCACCGCCATCTTGTACAAAGTGCTGCAAACTATACAAAGAGCTACAAGGAACAAATAAAATCAGCAAACTCATCACTCAGGCTTCCAGGGGATGTATGTTTCAAACATTAGCTCTTGGTGAATCAGCTTTCAGCACTTTGGTTCTTCCCAAATCAGCAACCCTGAGCCCAGGTGTCTTGTGAAGCCTCACAGCTGACTGCACCCTGCATTGGGGTGCATTGCCTTGCCTCTCACTAGAAGGAACTTGCCCAACACAGAATGTCCAGTCTGGCCCCATATGGTCAGTAGTGGTATTCCAATTTCCTAACCAGGATCAAAAATTAAAGATGAAAACTCAAGTCTCCAAGGAGACTCCCTAATGGGACATGCCCAGAGCAGTCATTAACCTCTGCTTCCATTCATTTTGTTTTCCTCATCCAGTCACTATTTCTTGTCATTTTGGGTCATGTTTCTCACTGAAAGTGACAGAAGTTTTGCAGAGATCTCCGGCTCACCACAGGGAATAATATCATGCAGAGCATGATGATGACATGTGGAAAACACTTGAAGGCCCTAGGATGGTCTCAGCCTAAATCATTTCAGTTTCACTTACAGACCCAGACCCAAGAAGCACCACTTGAGTGTCACTCAGGTGTTCAGGGAAGTCGTCCAGCCAGGAACCACTCTCACAAAAGGATGCAGGAAGCAGGATATTCCAAAATGCAATCACACCTTCTTCCCTATATATAGCATCTCCAGACCATCCTCTCACCACTTCTACATAGATGACTCTTCTCTTTCACACTAGACCTGAGCTATAGTCACAAAATGAGCAGGTGAGCTTCTCTGGCTGTTTCTGGAATGTGAACGACCCAGGCATGGAGGAGAGAGGTGTTACTGAGCTTCCTTCCTTGTGTATGGAACTACGGTTGTGTGCCTGGAGCTTATGGTAACACTGAGAGGATATAGTTAGGTTTGCTTGTACTGATCAAGGACATAAATGTGTGTTTGAATCAGAGCCTCCAGGTACCCAAAGTACATGAGGGAAGTTTCCTTGTTGTTGGTCTGTTTTCTGTTTCTGATTTTCCTGGAATCTGGTTCTCTTTCTTTTGTGTATATTTCAGGGTCAAGTGGGGATGAGAGTATAAACCCTAAGGAACTTGGAAGGAGACCAGTTAGATTACAAATAAACTTGGGAGATAAAGTAAAATGCTTCTCTGATTAATCTGAGATCACTCAAAATGTTTTAAGGTCTCCCAGGATGCTGTGGGAGATATAATCTACAAAGAATATTGGACATCACATCATCTCTTCTTTTCTATTGTTTTCTTCATGTTGGATGCTTTCAGGACATCCCATCATGTGCCATATACAGTCAGTGCCCATGTTTCTTGATGAGGGGATCACAAGGTCCAAAGGCATTTGGGTTCCCTTCCATAAACGGACTATAACCAATGGTGAATGGATGGGCTATCTGTCCCCAAACCACTGAGGCCATGTGCAACCTCTGGCCTGTCTATGTGCATGAGATGATCCTGAACATTCCTGGCTCAGGCCCCCTCTGCTCTGAGACCTAAGGCAAGAGGTGAGGATCAAAATCCAAGTGAATAAGAAAGCTCCCTGCATGACTGGAAAGTGTGGATAGCCCTGGAAACATACCTTCAGATATTGAGCAGAAATGGGTGGGGATGGGGACCACTAGATCCCCTCCCCAACCAAGGTCCTGATGACCTCAGGAGCCACACAACTCCTTTATCACCCACACCAGCCATGGACGTACCACCTTCCCTGGATGAAGGAGACTGGGCTACATGGTGGTGTCTCTGTGGTCCAGGTTTTAAGTGTCTAAAATGGCTAATGATACATGTTCTGCTCCTCCCCTCTACCTCCAAAGTTTGTGGAAATAAATGAAAGTGGGTAGAGTCATTATGAAAATAAACCGTAATAACACAGCTCTGGCCAGAAATCTTAAGGTAGACTCTCAGCTTTGCCAATACAAGATCAATATTTTCTCCTGAGTTATCTTTATAGCTCAGAAGATGATGACTTCACCTCACTATACAAGGCATCACAAGGACATATTTTGGGGAGAGTGATCTGATAGTGACTTTCTCAAAATGGTATCTTCCTACTCAAATCCCAAACTCTGGTTTCACTATGAAATAAATAATATGCGCACAGTGTTTTATAGCATTTTGAAATAATTCCTTTCCATTTTGCCATGTAATCCTTGCCAGATGTGGAAAATACAATTCTCATTTTACAGGTGCATGGACTGAAGGTTAAGGGCACAAGTAGTTTGCCATCGGCCCTTTAACCAACCAAAAAGGGACAGAGCTAGAATTCAAGTTCAGTGTTCTGACTCTTGATCCCCATGTGTTTTATCTTACAGCGCACTGTCTCTGGATATTTACTGCCTTCACAATTCCAAAGAGTCTGAGATTACTTCAGGCAGCAAGGTCATTTAGGACTGTACCATTTCCCCTGGCAGTAAGGAATCTGTCTGAACATCAACCGGAAAGAGTCCCAGTCCTCGCCAGAAGCCTGACAGGCAAGTTCAATTCAAAGTCCCCGGGGGCAGACTTCCTTTGTTGCTCTCTGTCTAGATTTCCATCATTCTGGGCTGAGACTCCTCCTGTGCAGGGCCAGGTCACCACCACTCTGACTCCTCGCCTTCCATTTCCTGCATCATGGTCAAAACTCGAGTCCCTGGCCTCTCTCATCTGAACTATTCCAGTAGCCTCTTCATGGGGTTCCCTACTAGTAGGCATGATCCCAACTGATCTGTCTTCCAAATTCCTGCCAAAAAAAACTGCATATTTCAGCTAAAAGGCCCTCAGTGACTCCTCGTTGCCTTCAGGGAGAATGCCAGACTCTTAATTTTCTGGCTGTCCCTTATCTTCCTGCCTTGAGTTCCACTTTCCACCCTCTTATTTTCCAGCAATTCCAAATTGTTTCTAGTCTTCAGAACACATCACCAAGGTTCACATTTCTGTATGTTTACAGATACTGTTCCTTCTCCCTGAAACAGCTTTGCCTTCTTTATACATCAGGAAAACTCCCGCTCACTTTTCAAGATGAGCTCATTTGTCTCCTTCTCCAAGAAGCCTTCCCTGAATATGTTCCTTTAAGATATTATTTACTTGCTCTCCCATGTTACTTTTGTGTCCTAATGACACCACATCCTAAGTTGCTTGTTTAAGCAGTGATCTCTCTTTATCAGGCAGTACAGAGTCTTCTCTTTTTCCATCTCTGTGACCCGCAGCACCACACCTGGTACCCTGTAGATATTCAGCAAATGCTTGGCTATAGTTAGTATGAGATATCTCCTAATGACACAGACAGATCACAGCTGAGCAATAATGAAGAATGACAGTGGTGCTCTACTTTCACTTGTCAGGCTGTGATTCTGCAGGGTCCCTAAGGATATTGCTTCGAAGTCTAGGGCCTGTAGTGTCTTCAAAGTCCACATAAACTCCCATACTTTTTTGTCTTCTAAACCAATCAGTTGCTTCCTTTGCATCTACCAGTGTGAGCTGAGTTCCAGTCACTTGTCATCATAAAAGTCCAACTGAAATATTTTCCCTTTCCTCCAGTTTGCCGATAGAGCAGTATGACTCCTGTCTTCTCTCACTGAGGATTTGCTCTCATGTCACTTCTCTTCCCTCTACTCACAGTGGATGGACATCACTACAACATGAGTCAGGACGGTGAAATCACAAGCCAGTTTTCCACTGACGGTAAGGCTAGCCAATGATCACCAAGGACTCCACTCTAGAATTCCATGATTCTGAAACCATACACTCATGATTTTAAAGGTTGACTTGGATAGAGAGAATCATCAGTCAGGCAAAGAATTTGTTTTTCTCCTGCTTTGGAAAGACAGGAATCTGGTCAGAGGCTGACCAATGGTTCTATCTCCCCTTGTAGGTCTCATTTGAAAAACCATTTCTTAGAGCAAACTCTACTGTGTCCTTGTTATGCACAGTTACCTGCAAGCATACCCTGCAGGTATTCCTTTCCTACTTCTCATCACATTTGCAGTAATGTTTGTTTGATGTTCTCTTCCCTAACTGGACTGTACATTTCATGAAGGTGGGGTTGATGTCTGCATTCCTCAGAGCTCTACCTCCAACTCCTAGCACAGGGCCTGCCTGACACACCAAAAGGTATTTGTGGACTAGATAAAGCTAAACAAGACTGAGTTTCTTAATATCCTATACAGGCCTATGATATTTAATGAAATTCAAAGACATTCTTCCATCCTCTAGAAAGAAGCTGCAATAGAACGTTAGTCTTTCTTCTATTTTTTTCTACCTCCTTACTTCATAAATACTGGTCATATTGGTGGCCAGATTAGATGAGAAGTTAACTTTCCACTGGTTTCCTCTCCTACCCCTTTTATATATTCAAGATTCAGTACTGATAAGAATGTTTTCAGGAAAAATTTTGTAGAGGATGATGATGGAAACCTTCAAGAGAAATAATCAGCCTTTCAAGAAAAATTTTCATTTATTTTACAGAGAGAGAGAGAGCATATGTGAGAGCAGAAGGAGAGGCAGAGGGAGAGAGAGAATCCCAAGCGGACTCCGAGCCCAGCAAAGAGCCCCTCGCAGGGCTCAATCCATGATCCCGAGATCATGACCTGAGTGGAAACCAAGAATCAGATGTTTAATCGAATGAGCCACCCAGGCACTCAGAAATAATCAGCTTTTAATTAAATTCCTTAGGCCTTGACATTTTTATGTTTGTCTTTTCTGTCTTTAGCTCTTCCAACACCTGTTTTTCTTCACTTGAACTTCAACCAACATTACTTGTGGAGAGGCTCTTCTTTTTTCTAAATTGTCAGTTCTTTTGGTCCTGCTATATGTCACTAAATTCTGGATCAAAGGCACTTCTCTAAATCAGGATGATTCCCAAGTCTCTTTACAGGATCAACCAAAATAACCCCAGTCCTTCCCTGTCTGTCCTCAAGATGGCCCGCTAAGCCCAGGCTCTAGCCTCTCTGAAATTCTGGCTCTAAATTACTATAAAGACAAGATCTTTTCTAAAACACCAACACATTATTGGAAAGCCAGAAGGCTAGCTCCCTGTGAAAGACCCAGGAAGATGGTATCACATGGTAGAAGATAACCAAGAACCTGGCCAGTACAAGGTGTTTTACAGAGCAGGAGTAGCCATGGAAATTCTCCAAGTCTAGAGGAAGTAGATTGGGGGAACAGATAAATCTCAAGAATGCAGAATGCTGCAATTCTAGTACAACTAACATGTTCACTGACTTCACAGATCATAAAAGAAAAACTTCATGATTGTGACAGAAAATAACTTGAAAAATCCAAGACCCAATCAAGATTAAACATTTGCAGCACAGTAAAGTAGAAAGAAACTTCCTATAACAAATAGTATATCTATCAGAAACCCCTGACAAAGCACTATATTCAGTAGTGAAAAGTTAGAAGAGTTCACATTAAATTCAAGAACATAAGAAGAATATTCACTTTTGGCACTACCTTCAGCATATCCCTGGAGGTCCTTACTAATCCCTGAAGACAAGAAAAATAGACAAACTGGAAAAGAAAAAACAAAATAGTCATTATTTTCAGAAAGCAAGAAAGCACAACCCTCTGTATTTTGGTGGTGGACCTAACAGACTTAGCTGATGAATCAGATGTGGCAGGGACACGCAAAGAGAGCCCAAGCATGATACCTGGGCCCCTGGCCTGAGTCCTCAGTGTTTTTCAGAACCTTAACTGATACAGTGGGAAATGAGAGTAAGGGATTAAGAGAAAATATCAAATAGGCAGTTTGATAGATGAGTCTAGACTTCTGGCAAGAGGTCAGGTCTGAAATAAAAATAAATTAGAAATCAGAATATAGATGGTATTCAAAGTTTTAGACCACACTGAATTCCTTAAGAAAAACATTGAGAGTATTTGTCGTTTCTAATGGCTGAGGAATATTCCATTGTACACATAGACCACATCTTCTTTATCCATTCCTCTGTCAATGGACACTGAGGCTCCTTCCACAGTGTGGCTGCTGTGGACATTGCTGCTGTAAACATCGGGGTGCAGGTGTCCCGGCGTTTCACTGCATCTTTATCTTTGGGGTAAATCCCCAGCAGTGCAATTGCTGGGTCATAGGGCAGGTCTATTTTTAACTCTTTGAGGAACCTCCACACAGTTTTCCAGAGTGGCTGCACCAGTTCACATTCCCACCAGCAGTGCAGGAGGGTCCCCCTTTCTCCACATCCTCTCCAACATTTGTGGTTTCCTGCCTTGTTAATTTTCCCCATTCTCACTGGTGTGAGGTGGGATCTCATTGTGGTTTTGAGTTGTGTTTCACTGATGGCCAGTGATGCAGAGCATTGTCTCATGTGCGTGTTGGCCACGTCTATGTCTTCCTTCCTCTGTGACATTTCTGTTCATGTCTTTTGCCCATTTCATGATTGGATGGTTTGTTTCTTTGCTGTTGAGTTCGATAAGTTCTTCAGAAATCTTGGACACTAGCCCTTTATCTGATACGTCATTTGCAAATACCTTCTCCCATTCTGTAGGTTGTCTTTTAGTTTTGTTGACTATTTCTTTGGCTGTGCAGAAGCTTTTTATCTTGATGAAGTCCCAATAATTCATTTTTGCTTTTGTTTCTCTTGCCTTCATGGATGTATCTTGCAAGAAGTTGCTGTGGCCAAGTTCAAAAATAAGTCCATTGGAAAAGGACAAGCATTATATGGTCTCGTTCATTTGGGGAATATAAAAATTAGTGAAAAGGAATAAAGGGAAAGGAGATAAAATGAGTGAAAATATCAGTGAGGATGACAAAACATGAGAGACTCCTAACTCTGGGAATTGAACAAGGGGTACTGGAAGGGCAGGTGGGGGGGGGTTGGGGTGACTGGGTGATGGGCACTGAGGGGGGCACTTGGCGGGATGAGCACTGGGTGTTATGCTAAATGTTGGCAAATTGAACTCCAGTTAAAAAATTAAAAAAAAAAAAAGAAAGACATTGAGAATGCTACCAGCCAACATTTTGAGGCAACCAAATGAGATTGAGAAGGACTAGCCTGGTAGGATAAAAGCTCAAACTACTTACAGTATCACAGAACTATTGGAAAGAAAATATTTTTTAAAGCAGAGGAAGAGGGAGATATCCAGAGTCATAGGTTATTGACTACTCAAGGAAAAGTTGTGTAAAAGGAGGATAAAAAGATGTGACCTTGGGATCAGTCCTTGTGGAGATGATCTTGTCAAGGGAGGTGGTGTCTGAGTCAGAAATCCAACTGAGGTATGTTGAGGGAATGGGAGGGGAGAAATTTGAGATAACCTGTATTTAAAATGCTCTTGATAAATTTTTCTTGGTAAGGAAACAAAAAAAGAGGTGACAACTGGAGGAATAAAAAACTCAGGGAAGAGTTCTTTTGATTTGTTTTGGGTTTTAGTATGGTTGGTACATGATGTTTCATTAGTTTTAGGTGTACAACATGGTGATTCAACTTCTCTGTACCCTATGCTGTGCTCACCACAAGTGTAGCCATCACCTGTCACCATACAACACTATTACAATATCACTGGCTATACTCCTTATGCTGTGCCTTTTATTCCAGTGACTTCCTTAACTAGAAGCCTGTACCTCCTGCTCCCCTTCACCCAATTCAGCCCTTCACTTCCTTGCCCCTCCCCCCACCCCCTTCCCTCTGGGCACCATCAGTTTGTTCTCTGTATTTGTAGGTTTGATTCTGCTTTTTATTTATTTATTTGTTTGGATTTTTGGGTTCCACATGTGAATGAAAGCATGTAGTCTTTCTCAGTCTGATTTATTTTAGCATTATACCCTCGAGGTCTATCCTTGCTGCAAATGGCAAAAATATCATCCTTTTTATGGCTGAGTAATATTTCACTATATATAATACTCTATGTCACATCCTCCTAATTCATTTGTCTGTCAGTGGACACAGATTGCTTCCATATCTTGGCCATTGTAAATAATGCTACAGTAAACATAGGGGCGCATATATCTTTTCAAATTAGTATTTTTGTTTTCTTTGGGTAAATACCCAGTAGGAAAATTAATGGATCATATGGTATTTCCATTTTTTATTTTTTGCAGAAAACTCCATTCTGTTTTCTACAGTGTCTGCACCAATTTATGTTCCTATCAATAGCGCACAAGTGTTCCCTTTTTCTTCACATCCTCATCAACACTTGTTATTTCTTATCTTTTTTTTTATTTTAGCCATTTTGATAAGTATAAGGTGACATCTCACTGTGATTTTGATTTGCATTTCCCTGATGATTAGTGACGTGGAGCATCTTTTCATGTATCTAAAGAGTTTGTTTTCTTAAGATAATGAAATATTAGAGAATATTTGTATGAAGATGTGACTAATTCAGGATGGAGGGAGAAATTCTGTGTTTAAAATTATGTGTTTGAAAGGGGTGGGGAAGTAAATTCATTTAGTTTTACTAATGGAGGTCCTTACTAATTAGTAAAATTATGTGAAATTATGAAGTAGTTTTCAAATAAAAGAAAGAGATTAGATAGATCATGATCCATAGCTCAGCAACACTGATATTCATCTTGACTGGACTTGAAATTTGTTATATGCTTGATGTTTAAGAGACTAATGTGTAAAAGATACTTTTTCTTTCAAAGATATATAATTAGCTCAGATGATTTTCATAACAATAAGATATCTGGGTATTTTCCCTCTAATATTAGCATCTTACTTCTTAATAGATCCTGGGGTATCTAGGATAAAACTATATTGAGAGAAGACTTACTAATTCCTTCTACAGATGAAAAAGTAGAAATCTGACCAGATTCATACAGATTGCCTATTTTTTTTCAACTCATTCAGTTCTGTTTAATTTTAAACAGACATAGGGGATTTTTAGTCATTTGGGGGTTTTGTTTTGTTTCATTCTGAGTGCTCAGCATTTGGACCCTGGTTCTGTTTAGGGTCCTCCTCCCAGCACAGTAGGTAAAAATGCCAAATACATATATTTTTTCCTCTCAACCCTGAAACTAGAGTAGTCCGTCTTACCCACTGGGACACTGCATACCAAACAGATGACGTCAGGGGAGCATAAAAGTATGGAATTAATTCCTTTGGTAGCATCCAGTGGCTAGTGGCCACAGCAGCTGCATCCTAACCAAACTTCCTGAGGTATAAAATGTGCTGCCCTTCTGGTCATCTAGCTCCTGGATCTCCATACATGGCATTAATTATGAGAACTGTCCAAATTATTTCCTATAAATTCCTTTCCTCTGGGAGTTAGCCAAGGCTTTCTTTCCTACTGCTTTCCAATGAAGATCCCCGAGGGCTGCACTAAGACGCTCCTAACTTACCATCCTCTAGCCAACCCGAAAGCTTCTTCCTCCAACGATTCATCTAAGTCTTGGAATCTCCGCAAGCCCAAATCGTACTCATGGTTTCTCCTTTGCACTGGGTCTCATTTGGCTCACAAGGATCCAAATCTTGGTCACCCAAGGTTGGTCTTAGAGTCAGGCAGAGGAAAAAGACTGAATGAATGAGTATAAGAATACTGACATCTCAAGCATACATCCAAGAAAATAGAATTCATTTTTGTTTCACCTTTGTGTGCCACTTTCCTCAATGGCTAACCAGTGCAGTGCACATAGATTTTCAGTTAGTATTTGTCAAATAAGCAAATCCAGGAAAAAATGATAAAACAGTAAAGAATCATGAAGAGAAAGCTGAAATAGGGTCAAGAAATAAGGGATTCTCTTCCTTTTTCTATGACCTTAAAGTACTCTCTGGCATCATTTTCCTTCTTTGTAAAATGAAGAGGCAAAGTAGCTGAGTACCCTTTAGCTCAGGAACTCTCTGATCTGGGAATAAATACACTTAAAATTGGGTATGAGGACTCAGAGCTCCATTATGCACGTTTAAAAAAATGTTTCATTAGTGAGAAAAAAATGGGGTTTTATCTCATGTATTTTTCCCAGCACTCAGCAGAATAAATGTAGGTTTTATTAATTAGTAAAATTGTAAATGCCACTGTGTTCACATTTGCTCACAGAAGCATGAGTTCCCACAGGAAGGTGCTGAGGACCTGCCAGGAGAACTGTACACCTATTGAAATGTTAGGGGCCCAGCACACCCATATTCCCACAGCACTTCCTAAGGCTAGGCTAGCCCGTCCTTCTCAGGGTTTAACTCACTGCTGCAAATTGCCCAGCTGGGTTTTAATTAAAGTTCTGCTCCCACTTTCCCTTGAGTTTTTCTATCATTTATCCTTCTCTCCCCTCCTTCTCCCTTGGTTACCTCTATCCTTTCCCTTAACTCCCTCCACACAGGCCCAGAGTGAAGAAAGCTGACAATAATGAGGCCCCAGGAACTGGTTCAAAGCCTGCTGTAAAACTTTTTAAATTAAACCCTTGAGATTTTAATAGTTATAATTAGAATGCATGATATGAAGTGAACTAACAACTAGCTGGCATAATTCTGTGCCCACGGGTCTACAGGGCTCTGGGTGCTGATGCCCAGGCAAGGAGCTATTTTCTACCAATGGCCATCCTGTCCTGAAAGTAGGCAAAGTCTTCCTTGAACCTTTTAGGAAGGGTCCCAAATTCTCCTCTTGTTGAACAGCTAGCATGTGTTTAATTTTCCACTATTAGAATCCATTGCTTTGATGAAGGTCTATGGAGATAAGTCTTTGCATTTGGGAAAATTTCCTCAAAATAGATTCCTAGAAGTGGAATTAGAGACTTGAAGGGCAGAAATATACTGAGGATTCATATAAAGGCCAAATTCCTTTCTTCTTATTCATTCATAGAAGCAAGTATTTATTGGGCATCTGTATGTGCCAGGTACTCTTTGGGGTACTGGAGTATGTCAACCAGACAGACAGTCTATGATCTTATGGAGTGTCTGCTCTAGAAGTTAAATTTATTTGAGAGAGAGAGAGAGTGCGCAAGTGCATGTGAGTAGGGGGAAGGAAGTTAAGACAATAAACATGTAAGAAAAAAATATACAATATAATTATAAATGGTAGCAAGTTCCATAAATACACATAAAATGGGATGATGTAGAATGAGGATTGGGTTCTTCCCTTCTTTCATGCCCTCATACAATTATCAGCAGGTTTGGTTGGCTTTATCTTGTACACAAACAATTCAATTTCTCTCTCCACCTTCTTGCTACCTTCCTAATGCCAGTCATCATAACCTTTTGCCTGGAATTTCCCAATACCTTCTTTTGTCTTATCTTACCCCTCTATGTTCTATTCTCCCCACAGCCATCTGATTGAGTCTTTCACAGTGTAAGTCAGATCTTATAACTCAGCTGCAAAAGTACTTCAAATAGCTTCCCCTTTCTTAGACTAAAATCCAGTCACGTCATGCCCTATAAAGTGGGCCCCAGCCTGGACACTGCTACCTTTGCTCCTGTCTCTACCATTGCCCTGCCTCCATGTGCTCCTCTCCAGTTCTAGCTGTGATTCTGGCCCCAGGGCATTTGCACTTGCCCTTTTCTCTGTTTGGAGTGCTCTTTTCCCAGCTTTTTCTCATTTCTTCAGTTCTTTGCTCAAATATTATCTTTTAAGGAAAATAATCACTGGCCATCCCAAACAATCACATGGCTTCCATGTCTTTTTTCTGCGTCTTGTTTTAGTGTTCATGATTGTGCTTATCCTCACTTGAAAAACTTATTTGTATATTTTATTTGTTGACTATTTTCACCTACTGAAATGGAAATTTTATAGGTAAAGGACTTTATTTGTTCTATGCACTGCTGCATCCACAGTGCCTAAATTGATACCTGGTTCAGTATTTGTTGAATGAATGAACAAACCATCACATGCAAACTATGCTCATTAATGATCTGTTTCAACCTGGTAAGATATTTTAGGGATATGCTGTAGGACTAGATAATGTGCCTTTTCTTGTTTTTCATTTTTTTTTGTTTTTCATTTTTATCACTGATATAGATCAAGAAATACTAGAGGATTTTTTAAAATGATGTAAAAAATGATCTGTTATCAGAATTATCTGCAGCAATGTTTATCTAACTGCATATCACTAACCATTAGTAGGCAGTAAATACAGTTTATCAAGTTGTGAATAACTTTTTAACACATGAGACTATAGCCAGGCTGGAACAGAATGGAATTGAGTTGGGGTGGCAGGGAGGATGAAATGTATCACTTGTAGTACAGGTAAGTTATTTCGCGAAAGTTTAATTATATATATCTGGGTTTTTGTGCACCTAGTAGACTATGATGTAAAATATATTTATGGTAAGTCATAATTTTTTTAAAGTTTAAAACTTAATGACCTAGAATGTTAATTCTTGGAAATTGATCCAGAATCCTCAGGAGATAATAAAATAACAGCAAGAAACAATAAAATGGAAAAGCAATAAAAGAGAGAGAAAGAATCAATAAAATAAAGAGCTAGTCCTTTGAAAAACATCAGTAAATTAATACCTGACCAGCTATACTGGCCATGATAAGAAAAGACAAATTACCAATTTTAGGAATAAAGGAGGCTCATTGAAGAGCCTAAAGATATTTATACTCATAAAGATTAAACAGACATGTTCTTTGAAAGAAATACTAGTAAAACTCACTGAAGAGGAAACAGACTTCTTAAAGAATCTTATATTCTTTTTTAAAAATTAATTTTTAATTTGTGATTAAAAACCTTCCAAGAAAAAAACCTCCAGGCTAGATGGCTGCATGGCAAGTTTTTTCAAACATTTCAGAAAAACAATATCAATTCTATTCAAATTTTTCCAGAAAATAAAAGAGGAGGGAACACTACCAAGATTATTTTATGAGACCAGTATTACCTTACATTAAAAACAAAGACATTAAAATAAAACTACAGATCAAATATCCTTCATCAGCCTAGATATGAAAATCTTTAATAAAATAGTAGCAATTGCAATCCAACAATATGTAAAAATGGTAAAACATCATGGCCAAATAAGATTTATCTTGGCAAACAACAAATACCCACCATTTGCTTCGACGTGGATGGAACTGGAGGGTATTATGCTGAGTGAAATAAGTCAGTCGGAGAAGGACAAACATTCTATGGTCTCATTCATTTGGGGAATATAAAAAATAGTGAAAGGGAATAAAGGGGAAAGGAGAAAAAATGAGTGGGAAATATCAGAAAGGGAGACAGAACATGAGAGACACCTAACTCTGGGAAATGAACTAGGGGTGGTGGAAGGGGAGGTGGGCGGGGGGTGGGGGTGACTGGGTGACGGGCACTGAGGTGGGCACTTGATAGGATGAGCACTGGGTGTTATTCTATATGTTGGCAAATTGAACACCAATAAAAAATAAATTTATAATTAAAAAAAGATTTATCTTGGCATGCAAGGATAGTTAAAACATTCAAAAGCTAATCAAATTAATTCATCAATCACATTAGTAGACAAAAGAAGAAAAAAACTGATATGCTTATTCCTAAAGATGCAGAAAATAATTTGACAAAATCCAGCATCTATTCATAACAAAAACTCTTAAGAAGTTGATAATGGAAGGGCATTGCCTCAAACTAAGGAAGAACATCTACGAAATGGCCTGCTTACATCATAGTTAATGGTGAAAGGAATGTTTTGACTCTTATGGGTCATAATATTGGAAGTTCTATTCATTGCAGTAAGGGAAGACATAGAAATGAAAGACATAATGACATACTGATTGGAATGAAAGAAATAAAAATGTTTCTCTTCACAGATATGTATTTAGAAAATTCCAGTCCATGAGAATTATAACTGAAAAGTAAGTTCAATGAAAGATAGAAGGCCAATATATGTTCAATTGTCAAAATCAGTTGTGTTTCTGTATATATTGTTTATATTACCAACAGAAATTGGAAAACTTCAAGTAGTATCATTATAATAGAACCAAAAAAAATACAAAATATTTTGGTGTATTTTAGGACTAAAATTTTAACAAAATGTATTTATGATCTGTGTACTGAAAATTCCAAAACACTGATGGAAGAAGTGAAAGACCTCAAAAAAATCTAAGATATATCTTGTTCATGAGTTGAAAGTCTCAGTGTTGCTATGATGTCAACTCTGCCTCAATCGTTCTATACATTCAATGCAATCTTAATATCATAGCAGTAATTTCTTGTAGAAATTGAGAGGCTGATTCCAAACTCCCCAGGGGAAAAATCAAAGGAACTGCAAGAACTGGAACAATTTTGAAAAAGACAAACTTGGAGGACTAAACTACTTCATTTCAAGACTTAAGACAGCATAGCATTGGTGAAAGCATAGACACATAAATCAATGTAAAAAAGTAGAATCCAGGTATAGACTTACACATAAATATCAACATATTTTTCCACAGATATGTAAAGGGAATTCAACGGAGAAAGAATAATCTCGTCATAGGACATTGAGATCTGTGGTTTGTTGTTACACAGCAATAGCCAACTAGAACACAAATTGGTACAGAATTGTAGGGCACTGCCATAACATAGTAATCAACTGAAATATGCAATATTGGCTTTGGGCTACAAGGGGACTGTTAGCAGAAGCTGGAAAAAAACTTGCGGCATTATTATATCGAGGCAAAACACTTAGCATATATGTTGCCTGTGGTAACTTGTAAGGCAGAAACTGTAGCTGATGAAATTATAGCATTTGGCAAAGAGATTTAAAGAAGAATGGAATGTTGAAAGATGAGCTGACTGCTACTAGCTACGTTGTTAAGGTACTGCCTGAAAGAGCTGAACTGAGGAAAGAACTAATCAGTTTGCAAGAATTTAGAGGGAATTTAGTGAGCTCTGAATGTGTAGGGTTGAATAATGAGGTAATTTCTTACCATATCAAAGGTAGACAACTATTACACAGTCTCAAACTAAACACCAAATCAAGAGTGAAATTGGGTGAGATATTATCAGAAGCTAATAGAATTGACTGGAAGCCCATAGAATCACATCTGAAATCGACAGGAGTGAAGGCAGTTTTTGGAGTCTAGAAGGCAAGAAGATCAGGAATTATTTAATAGATAAAGGGATCTAGTTAGGATACCATGGATAGGATGAATGAATGCCAATTATCTTCAGCCTTGTGTTACATCTTCTGAAGGTTTAAATCCCGAGGAGTAAGAATCAAAGTAGTTCAGCATGGGTCACACACCCACCCCTTGAGTAGGAAAGGACAGGATCTGTGGTTAGGGGAACTATGGGAGAGTTAAATGCTAAAGCAAATTTGGCCATTGTCAGGAAGTAAAATATATGAAAAGAAGAAAAAAAAAACTTCTGTACTTGGTAACTACACATGCATTGCAGAAGATGGTGAAGAAGTACCTCTCAAGACTCTTCCATTTACCATAGGAGTTCACTTCTGCTTCCCCTCAAACCTCTCTAAAATGACAAGTAAGGGACGTAAAACGTATAAATCTTCAAGCTTAGCTGCTTTCTGCATTGTTCCTCTCCATTGAAAAGAAAGTGAAATGGAGGGTGCCTGGGTGGCTCAGTCAGTTAAGCATCTGCCTTGAGTTCAGGTCATGATCCTGGGGTCCTAGAATAGAGCCCTACACTGAGCAGGGGGGGGGGGGGTGTCCCTGCTCAGCAGGGAGCTTGCTTGCTTGTCCCTCTCCCTCTGCCATTCTCCCTGCTTGTCCGTTCTCTCTCTCTCTCTTTCTCTCTCAAATAAATAAATAAAACCTTTTTAAAAAATGGGAATGATGATGACAGTAACAAAATTTTTGACTTCTTCAAAATAAATAGACCTGTAACCAACTTAGCAGACCAAGGAAACAGAAACCTAAGCTGCAAATACAGTAGCCCTGAAGCCCAGATTTATACTTCAGATTATTAGGACATCTCTGGAATTAGAAAGATTGAGTTTTGAGGGTTGGCTTAAAAGTCTTCACAGAAGCAATCAGATCCCTACAGTCAATGAGCTGCCCCTATTCCACCTAAGGGGTAGAAGAAGACAGGAGAGGTTCAATTGGCAGAGTTCTGTATCCAAGGACACCATACATATCCCAGAACAGGGCTGGTATGCTGAAAATAGGCACTGAGTGAGGTTTATTTCTCATCTCACTCCCAGCTCACCTTCCTCATCAGATTCCCAGGGTGCTGGCAGCCAGGCTTATGCCCTACCAGCTAGAGATTAGGGAATTCATCCTGAGTACCCTGAGAAGTCAGCAGAACAGACTTACAGATCCCGACATGTAGAGGTCCCACATTGAAGAAACTGAGGCCTCACTCAATTACTGACTCCCACCAATCAATAAGCTTTGTCTATACATACTGTGATTCTAGATAGTTTTTATTGATATTATGAAAAAAAAGTTAGGAAGCACCTGTCATTTTAAAAACCTCTACTATCAGAGAAAATATACACACAAAAAGAAATCTCAGAGGAAGAAAAGAAATATATTACCCCCAAAGAAGATATTATAAAATATACATAAGAGATATTACAAAGTTTATATTTCCTCAGAGGAATTAGGAAAGATATTACATCTATCAAATAAGAACAAATAGAACATTATATCACAGACCAAAAAAAAAAGGAACACCAGAGAATAAAATGTTCTTTAAAATCAAATATTAGGAATGCCTGGGTGGCTCAGTGGTTGAGTGTCTGCCTTTGGCTCAGGTAGTGATCCCAGAGTCCTGGGATCAAGTCCTACATCAGGCTCCCCATAGGGAGCCTGCGTCTCCCCCTACCTATGTCTCTGCCTCTCTCTGTGTCTCTCATGAATAAATATATAAAATCTTTAAAAATATAAAAAATTTTAATAAATAAAATCAGATATTTGACAGCAGAAATGAAAAATTCAATGAAAGAATCTGAAGACAGTCAAGAAAATCTCCCACAAGTAAAGCAAAAATAGAGGAAAAACTAGAGAAAATATATACTTAAAAAAAGAAAGAACAAGAGAGCAGTCCAGAAGATTCTGGAACAAGAGAATATTCCAGAATCAGGAGTTCAAAAAAAAAAAAAAAAAGAACAAAGAAAATGGAGGGAACAACATTATCCAAAACATAATCAATAAATATTTCCCTGAATGAAGACCTTGAGTTTCAATATTGAATGGACTCACCAAAGTCCTCATGATCCATTCTAAAAATGGCCCTACCATGCCACTGTTGTCATGTTTTAAGTTACTCTGGAAGAAGAGAAAATACCAAGTGTTTTCAGAAAGAAAAGAAAAATAGGTTATATGAAAAGAGCTAATGATCAAAATAAGATCATACTTCTCCAAAGCAACACCGGCAGCCAGCAACAATGGAATGAAATTTCACAATGCTAAGGAATAAGATTTTTCAGCACAAAATTTTATACCTACCCAAAATAGTAATCCACTCTTTGGACAGATAAGAACATTAAGAGACATTAAAGGCTTCAATGACTTTTTAAAGTAAGTTTGTAGGGGAATATTTGCCAACCAATTAGAGAATAAAGGAGGGAGACAGAGAGAATGATCCAGCATCCAGGGAACAGGGATCCAATAGAAAATGAAAGTCACGCTCAACATGGTGCTAAAGAAAGATGCCAGGAGGACAGCTGTGAAGTGAGCAAAGACCAACTAGTCCATCTTGGAGCAGGAGTTTTGAGCTCCAGGAGAGACGTCTCCACGACACCTGGCAAACTGACACATTCCTGATTTGTTCAAATGCACTCCATGAATCAAACTTTTGGTTCCATGTTCCAGGAAGAAATAGTGATAGCTACACAGAAAGCTGAGCGAATCAAAAGATGATGTAATTATTGACTCAAGGGGAAACAAAGGTTTTACATGAAAGGAAATATAATAATTGGCAGTAACAGTATAATCTATGGCTCATCCATGAATAATATTAACATAATTACAATAAGGTACACTGCAAAAATCATCCTATACCAAAACCATGATGTAACTATTATATAATGAAAGGAAGTACTTGTGTTTTCCTCTCCCATGTTTGTACTGGAAAGGACTATAAGAAAACCAAATGCCCATCTTCCACAGTGGGAAGTTGAGAAATAATATGTGAAATTGGAAAAAAAAATCAACCAAAAATAGATTAAGATTTTTTTAAAGTACACTGCCAGAAGAAATAATTAAGAGTTGACATTGAGGGGTGCCTGGGTGGCTCAGTTGGCTAAACATCTGTCTTTGGCTGAGGTCATGATCCCAGGGCCCTGGGATTAAGCCCCACATTGGTCTCCCTACTCAGCAGGGAGTCTGCTTCTCCCTCTGCCTGCTGCTCCCCTTGCTTGTGCTCTCTCTGTCAAATGAATAAATAAAATCTAAAAAAAAAAAAAAAAAAAGAGCCAACATTGAGAAGTCAGAGGTAGGCAGGGGTGGGGTAGGGGACTGATACTTTTTTCAATCTTAGATAATTATTTTTTAACTGATCAAAATAAAACTTCAACTATAAAAGAAGAGTATTTTCCTGCCAGAAGCCTGAGGATGATGTGGGATATGTGGTAAGACTCATGACACAGACTTACAAGGACTCATACAGCCAACAGCTGGGAGATGCGTCTGACCTGCTGGCCATGCACAGCGAAGCCACCAGAGCCATGCCCTTGTCTAGCTCCTCCTGGGGAATAAGACTGCCTTCTGAGAAGCCTTCACAGAGCTGCAAAGGGCAGCAGAACCATCCAGATGAGATTATAGACGGAAGTGAGAAGAGATTGTCCTGCAGCCATTAGCTCTAAGACAAAATTCCTCTAGGCATCTAGGAGTCAGTAACGAGAGTGAATTTTAGATTTGAACCTATCTAAAGGCCTTCTAAATTTAAGATACATGCCCCTGAATAAGCACGGAGGGTTGATCTGCAAGGTAAAGAATGTGGACTGGGGATTGCTGTTGCTCTGTGGTTAATACATTAGGATGAGTAAGAAAATAATACTAATCCATGATATTTAGTGACTTATCTGTGCCCTGCATTGTACTCACTGCTTCACGGAACCATCCCTTTGTGTCCTTGCTATAACCCTATACACTGGCACAAAGGAACACTGGTTGGACACTCACCACATCTCACGTATCCTGTTAAATTCCATTC
Source organism: Canis lupus dingo (assembly GCF_003254725.2). Taxonomy (NCBI): domain Eukaryota; kingdom Metazoa; phylum Chordata; class Mammalia; order Carnivora; family Canidae; genus Canis; species Canis lupus. The sequence goes on from NC_064258.1 coordinate 6,078,441, forward strand.
AATCCTCATAACAGCTTTCTAGTCCAGGTATAGTTGCTATTTTGCCTATTTTATAGATGGAGAAACTGAGAAACAGCAAAAAAAATCATTTCCCCAATGGTACACAGCTAATAAAAGTCCATACCAAATTCAAAGGGTGTGATTCACAAACCTATACAAGAATGAAGTATGTGTTGCTAGCCTAGAGCAATGCTACCTATAGCAACACATGACAAACTGGGGCTCAGAGAATCCTTACAAACCAAGGCCTCACAGTCACAGTGGAGTGGAGCCAGGCCCTCAAATCCAGCCTTTGCTGAACCCAAGGCCCACCTGGCATCACGATGTCATGCTGCCTCCATAATAGAGAATCTAATAGAATAAGGAAAGCAAGCCATTTTCTGTCCTAGAATTAACACTCCCAGTGATCATGAACACAACTACCCAACGGTATAAAGGGTGTGGAGAATACAGAGATCTGAAGTATGGAGGTCAACGGTAAGACTCCTAAAACATTGGGAGTGTGTGGTGGACCGGTCACGTGCCCTTTAGTGGAATGGGATCCCTACCCCTTGCCTGCCCCCTCCCTTCTAACAGTAGCAGTTATGGCACACAGGTAAAGAGCTGAGACTCTGAAGCCAGTCACACTGTGGGCAAATTCTGGCTCTGCTTCTTCCAGGCTGTGCGAACTGGGGCAAGTCACTTTGCTTCTCTGGACTTCCGTTTCCTTAACTGCAAAATGCTAATAACGATAGTGTTGTTTGAGAGTTAGAGGATTCAGTCAGTATAAGAGCTTATGATAGTGCCTGGAACACAGCAAGTGTTCAGTGTTGAGTACCATTGTCGTTTCCTTCCTTAAGGACCTCCTCAAGTGCGTTCTGCTTCCAACTCTGAGGCTCTCTCGCTGTTAGTGGCTTGGGACCACCGGCCTTGCTTTTGTTTCTGCTCTGCTCTTGGCATTCCATGCTTTAGGAGTTGGTTTCCACCCCAGGCCTGTCAATTTGGATTTTACCTCATGTGGAGTATCCTGTGGCCTGCCCCTCACTCTTCAGATTCCCAATGAGTCAATCTCTGCTAATTGCTATCAGAACTTGCTGAAAAATACTTGCTCACTTTTGTGCTACTTGACTTCCTCACACCAGCTCAACCCCCTAGACCCTGATCTTTGTGTTGACATGAGCTATAGTGGTCTTTACCACTATACACTTACTCTGGGATTGATCTCTGAATCTGAGCTTTACATTTCAAGTTCCTCTCTCCATTGACCTATCACGGCATAGTAGCGACTAAAATTGGTACGGCCCTTTACAGTTTATGCACAAATATTATCTAATTCAAACTTCACAAGGAATAATCCTTTGAGATAGGCATTTTTATTGCATATGTATCCAGGTAAGATACATAATTTGTCCAAAGCTGCAAAGAATTAGTTGCAGAGAGAGAACTAGAAACCAGGTTTTCTGACTCCAGACACTGTATTGTTTCCAGTGTACCACACTGTCCATAAAGTTTGCATAGATTCAAGACCCGGTTATAAAAATTTCCAAGTCTCATTCAGAGGCTTGATGTTATATATCCAAATCACAGCAATCAGCTTAGTGAATTTAGAAGTGAATGACAATGTCGATCAATTAACCGTTAAAATCATGCTCCACAAATAAAATTAGAATAGAAAACAAAGTAAAATAAAATAAAATTCCAAGCCTTCAGTCTGGCCCTGCCCTAGTGCTCCTGGTTTTACAGCTGCATCAGCAGCTGTTGTGCATAACTGCCCAGCCACATGCAGCCCAGTAGGCTCACTTCTGACCTCAGCATCCTTTCCAGCTCACTAACTCTCTTTATGTGCATGGCTCCATTTCTGTCAATGGTCTCAAATTTTCCCTACATGTGAAAACCTCAGAATCCCACTTGGCCCACCCTTCGCCCTCACCCGTCCCATTCAATTATCCACTGAAACGTGAACATCCTCTCTATGTGTTACTCCCGCATGTGAACTCTCCCTTCATCTCAGTCACCCATTGCCTAGATCTAGACACTCATAACTTACCCCGTCAACCACTACTCTAGTCATCTTCTTGCTTTCAGGTTCTCTTTTTTCATTCCATCTTAAACCCACATCAGATGAATCTCAGTAACATCGCTTTTCCTCTTGCAGAAAAACTCTGTGGCTTGTCACATCCTTTAAGATAAGATCAGTTGCCGCCCATGTGTTCTTAAACGGTGTGCTGAGGGACGCCAATGTTCTGTGGATATTAATAGGTGCTTCATTAGAAACAGAAAAGAAAGAAAGGCTAACTATTATCATCTCTTCCCCATTTACATGCACACTAGCTAAGAGTCCGAATATGTGACCTAGAGATCTGAAACTTTTTTCTTAAAGCTAACATTTTCAGGGTCCCTGGCTGGCTCGGCCAATAAAGTCTACAGCTCTTTATCTCTGGATTGTAAGTTTGAGTCCCATATTGGGTGTAGAGATTACTTAAAAATAAAATCTTTTTTTAAAAAAACTAACGTTGTCAAGATGCATTTGATCACAGAACACTTGTTTCAATGAAAACTTAGGAACATCTGATTGACAGTGTTCCACAAAACACAGTCTGGGATACTCTACACCTCACCTCCACATCCTTTCCTGGACTTATCTCCTACCACTACCCCATACAAATCCTTTTTGGCCTTAAAATTGGCTCCAGACCAAGTCAGACCAAGTTCTACCTTCAAGTTCAATACCATCCTCCTCTAACCACCCAAAAAGCCTGTGGACAACTCCAGACTCACTGTAGAGCTCACTGTACAGGAAACCATATGTTGCAGATTTTTTACATGGTCCTGGTCTTCTGAGATTTATTCTTCTTAATAAAGATGATTCAAAAAAGCATGAAAAGTTATTTTATTTTATTTTGAGGAATTCTTATTGTAAATAGGCTCACATGTTGGAAAAAACCCTTTATTAAACCATATATCCTGATTTCTGTTTTATATAGTTGGTTTGCTATAATTGTTGATCATATCTATTTTTTGGACTGTTCACTGGACACACTGTCCGCAGTTCTGTATTGTTAATTATGTTTTATATCCCTTCATACCACCCCTACCAGGTTGGTCCATTTATCTCCAGTATTTATCTTCCAGAGGTGAATGCTCAATAATCTAGGTTGATTATGATGATTCTAAGGTTGCTATTAGACTAGCTCAGAGACTTTCAAATGGCAAAATCCATGTTACCCAAAACACAGATTTCACCTTTAAGACCAAGACTGCCTGAGAAAGGAATACTCTGCTTTAATTTAAGGAATAAGGCCAGTCCTTAATGGGGTATCTTAAAGCCATGAAGATTAAAGGAACCAAGAGGCACCAGTATCAGTCCTTATTATATTCATTTGCAGAACTCACTGTTCCTTTTTTTTTATAGAAAACCTAGATTTATTTGTTAAAGTATTACAAAGACAAAACAATTATCATTGAAGTACTGTGAGGACTTCATCCCAATTTCATTTGTTATGGAAACTGACCTAAGAGGTTAGAAATTAAAGGCTATAACCTAAGAGGTTATAACAAAACAGACTGGTGAAACATGGTGAAAGAAGTAAAAGCTGATCAGAAGCATCCATATTAGTGGTATTTCATGTGGCTAGGATATTTCCCAAGAGGCTCTCTAAAGATGCCTAAATGAGCTAACCTGGATCCCAAATTAGTAAAAAGACCCTAATCCCTGTGAAGAACAAGCAGTGGCCAGGATTTCTCTGAGATCTCTTTGTCTTTCTTTTTAAGGGGTAAGGGAATCCTTAGGCTCTAAAGGATATATCTTAGATTCAGCCTCCTTCCTTCCCATCCAGTCTACCTATGTCTTCAAGCACCTGCGCATTCTCACCACATAGGCCTGCCAGGTTACAGAAGATGCATATAGTGAAAGCAGGAACTATAGGCCTTCTCAGAGGATACCTATACACAAAAGTTTTGGGTAGATGATAAACTACAAATACCCTCTTGGTTAAGTTAATTCACCTTTGTTAATAAAGGTCATAGTTTCTTCTGCTGGTGACAACTTTTTGTCTCAGTATACAGTCTGTCTCAAAAAAAGAACTGGTTCAGGTAAATTTTGGAGAAGGAAAAAGACTTTCATCAACACCCACTCCACAGTAGAAGAGGCACCAAGTTCTTTAGTCCTTTCCTAGTTATGAGCAGAATCCCACAGCAGCATAAATCATCTTCAGTGATCAACATCTGTATCCTCAAACTGTCCAGCAACTGTTGGTGTAGTGTCTACCTCCATCCCATCTTCATAATCTCTGATTGAATCTTCTGTCCGGACTCCAGCCATGTTATATTGGCTGCTCACAGACTGAGAAAGCATTCCTTCTAATCTCTCCAAGGTGGCTTGGCCTTCTGCTGTTAAATGGGATAATCCTCCTTCATAGGTATAAAATGTAGGGATGTCCCCCTGCCCTTGTTCATGTGCTTCCACATCATATTCTTCTCCATCGTAATCATCTGAATCTTCATCCTCAGGATCAGGATGCAAAGCCTGGCATTCACACATTGCAGTGAACATTGCCTCCAATGCTGATTTATCACTAGGCACAAATCTAAATTCAGCAATAGGTTCAACATCATCATCACTGTCTTCTTCTTCTTCAGCAACAGATTCTTTTGATTCTTGTCCAAATTTAGCATTCACCATAACATACAAATGCTCTCGTGGATAGGCATTTAGGTCCCTGGACACCGCATGCAAGCTAATGGTGGGGTATTCCAGTGAGAATCCTAATCCAGAGCCATCTAACCAAGACAGGCAGCTCTCCGTGATGTAGAGCAAGCCGGTGCCGAGGCCCTTGCCGTTCAGCACAGCCTCGGTCTTGGTCTCAGGCTGCTGCTGCCGAAGCCCCTCGGCCGAGCCGGTGGCAGAAAACTTTTGAGGAAGCTCATTGCAGCAGGGAGCGCGGAGACACAGGCCAGGAGGGAGCTGCAGCGCGGCCACTCCACTGTTCCTTTTTAAGATTCACCTGGTACTCAAGTATCATAACTAAAGAGCTACAGAAATAATTGTACAAAAGCAGGAAATTTACCACTGGGTGCAGGTGCTTAGATATAAAACAAGTGAAGGCACTAAATTACTTATGGGTGAAATTTTGGATTTCCTTTAAAACACTGCAACAAAAACAATTATCTTAAGGACATGGGGCAAAGACAGATTAAATAAGATTGCAATATGTTGATGACTATTGAATTGATAAATTCAATGGTAATTGATAAATGAGGGCTTGTTATACTATTCTTTGTTATATATATATAATATAATATATATAATTCTTTCTGTTTCATATATGTGTGTGTGTGTGTGTGTGTGTGTGTGAAAGTTTGTATAATAGAAAGGTATAAAATGTGTGGATAACTGATGCTTATTAAAGAGGAAGGATGACAGGGGCTTAGTTGGTTAAGTTTCTGCTTTCAGCTCAGGTCATGATCCTGGGGCCCTAGCATTGTGCTTTGTACTTAGGCTCTCTGCCCAGTGGGGAGTTTGTTTCTCCCTCTCCCTCTGTCCTTCCCCGACTTGTTCTCTCTCTCAAAATAAATAAATAAAATCTTCAAAAAAAAAAAATGGGAGGTTGACGGTTCAGGTGTCTTGCTTATCAGGTCTGTACCTCCAGCAGACTTTATTCATTCCACTGCCATTCATCAGACCAACCCGGGTCTTGGGATCACCAAGACTGTGTGGCTTTGTTGTATCATCACTCACAGGTTTCTGAGCAAGGCCAACCCAGGATTAACTTCCATCAGGAGAAAGTAAATAAATGGAGCTAAGTCTCCTCTTTATCCTTTTTTTTCTTGCTGTTCATCTGTTCTTCTCCCTACCAGCCTGCCCACACCTGTCATCCCATCCAACTTCTACCTTCACAACTCTGCCCCTCCTTTCTCCATCAGCTTTTGTAAGCCCTCTAAATATTTTACCTAAAGTTGCAGACATATCAGCTATCAATCAACGCCAGGAATATGAACCCTCTGTCTTTCTCTGCTTTTCATGTCCTCTTGACTTCTTTCTAACACTGTGAATATTGACCCTCCTGCTGCCCCAGGCCTAAACTTCTATCCATGCTCTGATTCTGGGATCCCTTCAGATGGTTCCTCACATGATTCTCACCATCTGATTTTATTTTTATTTTATTTTTAAAAATATTTTATTTATTTATTCATGAAAGACACAGAGAGAGAGAGAGGCAGAGACACAGGCAGAGGGAGAAGTAGGCTCCATGCAGGGAGCCCGACGTGGGACTCAATCCCAGGTGTCCAGGATCACGCCCTGGGCTGAAGGCGGCGTTAAACCTCTGAGCCACCCGGGTTGCCCCACCATCTGGTTTTAAGGAGGCAGAGAGAGGCAGGGGTGTGTGTGCAGAAAGGTATAACAGAATCAAGAATATTTGCTATCATAAACACCAAAGAAGAAAGAGTTTCAAGGATATAGCACTCATGGGGGCAAGATGCACAAGAAAAATCTATGAAGAATAAGTGGTTAGAAGAGGATTTAAGTAACTGGGAAATCAGTACCAACTGTGATTAGTTCAGAAATGGTAGAAGTGAGTTCTAGGAGTGTAGATTTCAGGCATGAAGAAGGCATGGGATAGACAAAAACTTACCTAAGAATGTCTACAAGGATGTGAAGGAGAAAAATGTATAGAATCTTATGCAGAAAAAAGCCCAAACCTGGGGGTTTTCAAGACAAGTCAGGCAGACCTGTGAATGTTAGAAGGAGAAAGGAGGCAGTGGGAAGAGAAAGGATGAAGAATCTAGGGTGTCAGAAACCAAAAAAACACAGTCTTGGGAGTGATCTACAGGAGTAAGGATGAAAATACATGTTGAAGTGGTAGCCTTGTAAAGGAAGACACAGTTCTTTTCTGAGATGAGAAGGATAAGCAGAGAGTTCAAATTTTAAGAAGCTTGACTTTGAGAAAGCTTTAAAAAAAAAGTTTCTTGCAGGGCTTCAATGTTCTCAGCCAAAGAATGTACTAAGTTAAGTGAGAAAATACTTGGCACAAGGCTCAAAGCATCTTAATTGTTTAATATCTGGTGGTCCTGGGAGACTCAACAGTGGTACAAGGGGTGGCAATAAGAAACAACAGCAAACACTGAGTATTTACCATGTTCTGGGCACTCTTCCAAGCTAGGCAGTAGGGCGGAAATGGAAGGACCAAGAGAAGCAATAATCAACAAGGAATATCTTTTTAAGAATAAAATAAGCAGAAATAAGTTTGAGGAAAACAGAAGGTTGGTTGGCAGAGACACTATGAAGATTTCCTCAGCAAACGAGCAAGCTATTATTAGGCATCTGTGGGAACTCACTTGCAGTTTGGCCAGGAATTGGTATGGGGAAAAGTTGGTAGGTGTCTGGTCAGAAAGGAAGCTAGTGGAATGGATGGAATTGAAATGAGTAGGCAATCCCACTACACAAAGGTACAATCAGCTAAAGGATTTAGTAGATGATATCTTACAGAAGGGTTGGTGATACTGAAAGCATCTCCTTGCTACTGGCTAAGCAAAGGAGTGGAAATAATCAAGGAGAAGTGTGATTAGGATATCAGTATGAACAGGAAAATCACCAGCAAGGCTCTGTAGGATCGCTTCATTTAAGGAACTAATCGCATGACTGCAAGGAGGCTGAAAATATGGCCCTCATCCTCATATTGCCAAGTCTTTATTATGAGAAATCATCAAAGATGGTAAAAGCAGTCTTGGAACCTTAACAATAGTGACAAGCATTTCTGATGTGAACCGGCAATACCATAGATCTTACTCGAGAAAACAGGATGATAAGGGAAGCATCAATCATTATCTCATACTAGTTAGCTGCAACCAACTAGTTCTCAGAGGTAGGGGCGAAAAACTAATGTGACCATAATCACTTTGTGGCGCGATAGAATTTACCAATCATGTGCAGTTCCTCTTTCCTTATTCTTATGTTTAATAATAGTATTATTATATTCAAGTACTCATTCTTGTGTGTTTGATTAACATACTGGCATTATGCTATATCCATTTTTCTTTAAAAAAAAAAGATTTTATTTATTTAAAAGAGAAAGAGTGCATGAGAGAGAGCAAACCAGCAGGAGGAGAGGTAGAGGGAAAGGTAGAAGCAGACTCCCACTGAGCAGGGAGCCCGGGGGACCCTGGGAGCATGACCTGAGCCCAACACAGAGGCTGAACTGCTTAACCAACTGAGCCACCCATGTACCCCTACATTAATTTTTCTTTTACTTGCCATTATATTTTGAGATTTGTTCATGCTGACATATTTCAATCTAGTTCTTCCTTCTACTCCCTGCACAGTGCTCCATTATTTGCACACAGCACAGTTTCCTATCCCTTTCTCTACTATTGGACATTCAAGTTATTTCCAACCCTGCTGGTTCACACTATGCTGCAGGGAACTCCTGAACACTTGTATTTCTTGTATCTCCAGCAAAGAGTCTGCGGCACTTCAGAATGAAACCATGAGGACACACAACATGAACATGGTGCAGGCTCATTAATTCTATGAATTAATATGAGCACAATGATCACATTAATTTATATCGCCACTCGCAGTACAAGAGGGTTCCCATTTCTCTCCGACCTCATCAGTCCTTTATATTACTTGGCATTTTAATTTTTGCCAACCTCATGGTTGTAAATGGGTTTCTCATTTATTCTTGCTTTTTTTTTTATTTTTTTCATTTAATTGTCTGCTTAGTGTCTTGCATGAGGTGTGATACTCAACGTGTTACTCTATCTGGGTGAGGTCAGTGGGTGTGACCTCAAAGTCACATTTGGGAAATATGCTGCTTCATGAACTAAGGTATAACAATACTTCCAAAGTGGTTACATGTATTTATTACTGAACTACACAAAACGAGGGGGGGAGTTGATGGGTTATGTTTTCCAACATATTGCAACTAGCTACTGTGAAAGGCACTTGTTTCAGAGCAGGATGGTAAGAAATGTGAAATCAAGGCAAGATAAATAGGTGAGCCCAGCTTTGTTTCTCTCAAATGGCTTTTCTTGGAGTCACACCTGATCTGATTAATGACTTATATTTAAATCCCTTCAGAAATTTGGGCGCCTGGGTGGCTCAGTCAGTGAAGCCTCTGTCTTCACCTCAGGTCATGATCTTGGGGTCCTGGCATCAAATCCCATGTAGGGCTCCCTGTTCAGTGGGGAGTCTGCTTCTGCCCCTCCGTCCAGCTCATGTGCTCTCTTTCTCTTTCTCTTTCTCAAATAAATAAAAAATTTTAAAAGCCTTTAAAAAGTCCTTTGAGAAATAGGACAATTTTGCTTTCCTTTCTCGGCACAAAGATAACTTGATCCTGAAAGACTAGTATGAAGACAAGATTAAATGAAGACCAAGGATCCACATCATAGCAGTGCTGATGGAGAAAGAAAAGAGAGATTGTGTGGTTGTTTAAATGTTTCTGTGACAAAAACGATGCTGAGAATCTCTTCAATGACTTATTATCCATTCAAATTCCTCTTTTCAAAAAGCCTAATCATATCCTTTGTCTATTTTTCTTGGTTTTTAAAAGTAAGTAGTGGCATTTCCTTGTGGAATAACTTTTTTATATTCATGATGCAAGTATCACTTCCTGGACTATTATTTCCCATATTGTCCTTAGTTACCCAAATATTTATTTTTAATGTAGTCAAATCCATCAATTTGTCTCTTAAAGGAGTGTATATTTTACATCTTTTTGGCATATCTGGAGCATCTACTTAAATTTTCTTCATTTAATAAACCTACTTCTCTAAAACATTTATTTTAAAATTAAAGCATTTTCCACTGATTTATGATGCATCACTATCATTTACTGACTTCACATAAAAATACATGTGTTTTGAACTGTCAATCTGTACTATATGTCTATTTATTGTTATATAAATATCAATGTATTTTACTAATTATTGCTTTGCAGGTATATTTTAATATCTAGGAAAGTTACTCATCCTTTCTCCTCTCCATCCTAGTTCAAAATTTAATTTTTTAAAAGGGGGGCAGGCAGAGGGAGGAGGAGACAGAGAATCCCAAGCAGGTTCCCTGCCCAGTGCAGAGTCCAGTGCAGAGCTCAGTCTCACTACCCTGAGATTGTGACCTGAGCCGAAGCTAAGAGTCAGGCACTCAACAGAATGAGCCACCCAGGCATCCTTCTTTCTGATTCTTATACATCATTATACATGATTCGATGGTGTATGAATTTTTTATTTAAATCCAATTTAATTAACATACAGTGTAGTATAAGTTTCATAGTTAGAATGTAGTGATCCATCAGTCGCAGATAACACCCAGTGCTCCTTACATCAAGTGCCTTCCTTAATGCCCATCACCCGATTACCCCATCCACCTACCCATCTCCCATTCAGCAATCCTCAGTTTGCTTCCACAGTTAAGAGTCTCTTATGGTTTCTCTCTCTCTCTGATTTCATTCTTATTTTATTTTTCCTACCCTTCCCCTGTGTTCATCTGTTTTGTTTCATAAGTTCACATGAGTGAAATCATATGGTATTTGTCTTTCTCTGACTGGCTTATTTCACTTAGCCTAATACCCTCTAGTTCCACCCATATGGTTGCAAATGGCAAGATTTCGTTTCTTTTTGATGGCTGAGTAATATTCCATTGTGTATATATACCAGTCTTCTTCTTTACCCATTCATCTGTCAATGGGCATCTGGGCTCTTTCCATGTTTTGGCTATTGTGGACATTGCTGCTATAAACATTGGGGTGCATCGCCCCTTTGAGTCATTATGTTTGTATCCTTTGGGTAAATACCTCACAGTGCAATTGCTGGGTTGTAGAGTAGCTCTATTTTTAACTTTTTAAGGAACTTCCATATTGTTTTCCAGAGTGGCTTCACCAGTTTGTATTCCCACCACCAGTGTAAGAGGGTTTTACTTTCTCCACATACTCACCAATATCCGCTGTTTCTGAGTTATTAATTTTAATCATTCTGACAGTTGTAAGGTGGTATCTCATTCTGGTTTTGATTTGCATTTCCCTGATACAAGGTGATGTTGAGCATTTTTCATGTGTCTTTTGGCCATTTCTATGTCTTCTTTGGGGAAATGTCTGTTCATGCCTTCTGCCCATTTCTTGACTGAATTTTTTGATTTTTGGTTGTTGAGTTTGGTAAGTTTCTTTATAGATTTTGGATACTAGCCCTTTATCTGAAGACATTTGCAAATATTTTCTCTCATTCCATAGGTTGCCTTCTCCCATTCCATAGGTTGTTGACTGATTCCTTTGCTATGCAAAAACTTTTTATCTTGATCAAGTTTCAATAGTTCATTTTTACTTTTGTTTCCCTTACCTTTGGAGACATGTCCAGCAAGAAGTTGGTGCAGCTGAGGTCAAAGAGGTTGCTGCCTGTGTTCTTCTCTAGGATTTTGATGGAGTTCTGTCTCACATTTAGGTCTTTCATCCATTTTGTATTTATTTTTGTGTATGGTCTAAGAAAGTGGTCCAGTTTCATTCTTCTGCATGTGGCTATCCAATGCATTGTTGAAGAGATTGTCTTTTTTTCCATCAGATATTCTTTTCTGCTTTGTTGGAAATTAGTTGCCCATAGAGTTGAGGACCCATTTCTGGGTCATCTATTCTGTTCCATTAATCTATGTCTCTGTTTTTGAGCCAGTACCATACTGTCTTGATGACCACAGCTCTATAATTGAACTTAAAGTTTGGAATTGTGATACCTCCAGCTTCAGTTTTCTGTTTCAAATTACTTTGGCTATTTAGGGTCTTCTGTGATTCCATACAAATTTTAGGATTATTTGTTCCAGCTCTGTGAAAAAATGCTGATGGTATTTTGATAGGAACTGTATTGAATGTATAGGTTGCTCTAGGTAGCACAGACATTTTATTTTTTCTTCTAATCCATGAGCACGGAACACTCTTCCATTTATTTGTGTCTTCCTCAATTTCTTTCATAAGTGTTCTCTAGTTTTCCAAGTACCAATCCTTTGCCTCTTTGGTTAGGTTTACTCCTAAGTATCTTATGATTTCTGGTGCAACGTAAATGGGATTGATTCCTTGATTTCTCTTTCTTCTGCTTCATTGTTAATGTATAGAAATGCAACTTAGTTCTATGCATTGATTTTATATCCTGTGACTTTACTGAATTCCTATATCAGTTCTAGCAAATTTTTGCTGGAGTATTTTAGGTTTTCTACATAGAGCACCATGTTGTCTGTGAAGAGTGAAAGTTTGACTTCTTCTCTGCTAATTTGAATGCCTTTTATTTCTTTTTGTTATCTGGTTACTGAGCCTAGGACTTCCAGTACTATGCTGAACAACAGGGGTAAGAGTGGACATCCCTGTCATGTTCTTGACCTTAGGGGAGAAGTTTAGTTTTTCTCAGTTGAGGATGATTTTCACTATGGGTTTTTCATATATGGTTTTTATGATATTGAGGTATGTTCCCTGTATCCCTACACTGCAGAGAGTTTTAATCAAGAAAGGATGCTGTACTTTGTCAAATCCTTTTTCTGCATTCATTCAGAGGACCATATGGATCTTGTCTTTTATTAACGTGGCGTATCACATTGATTGATTTGTGGATGTTGAACCACCCTTGTAGCCTAGGAATAAATCCCACTTGGTCATGGTGAATAATCCTTTTAATGTGCTTTTGGATCCTATTAGCTAGTATCTTGGTGAGAATTTTTGCATCCACGTTTATCAGGGATATTGGTCTGTAATTCTCCTTTTTGGTGGGATCTTTGTCTTGTTTGGGGATCAAGGTAATGGTGACCCTATAGAATGAGTTTGGAAGCTTTCCTTCCATTTATATTTTTTGAAAGAGTTTCAGAAGAATAGGTATTTATTCTTCTTTCAATGTTTGGTAGAATTCCCCTGAGAAGCTGTCTGGCCCTAGACTCGTTTGCTGAGAGCATTTTGATTGCTGATTCAATTTCTTTGCTGGTTATGGGTCTGTTCAGGTTTTCTATTTCTTCCTGTTTCATCATTGGTAGTTTATATGTTCCTAGGAATGCACCCATTTCTTCCAGATTGCCTAATTTGTTGGCATATGATTGCCCATAATATTCTCTTATAATTGTTTCTATTTCTTCAGTGTTGGTTGTGATCTCTCCTCTTTCATTCATTATTTTATTTATTTGGGCCCTTTCTCTTTTCTTTTTGATAAGTCTGGCTAGGGTTTTATTGATCTTATTAATTCTTTCAAAGAATCAGCTCTTAGTTTCATTGATCTGTTCTACTGGTTTTTTAATTTCTTTATCATTGATTTCCACTCTAATCTGTATTACTTCTCTTCTCCTGCTGGATTTAGGCTTTATTTGCTGTTATTTTTCCAGCTCCTTTGTGTGAGTTTAGGTTGTGCATGAGACTTTTCTTGTTTCTTGAGAAAGGCCTATATTGCTATATACTTTCCTCTTCGGGCCACCTTTGCTGTATTCCAAAGACTCTGAACTGTCATGTTTTCACTTTCATTTGCTTCCATGTATTATTTTAATTCTTCTTTAATTTCCTTGTTGACCTATTCATTCTTTAATAGGATACTCTTTAACTTCCATGTATTCATGTTCTTTCCAAATTTTTTCTTGAGGTTGAGTTCATGTTTGAAAGCACTGTGGTCTGAAAACATGCATGGTATAATCTCAATCCTTTTGTACTGGCTAAGACCTGATTTGTGCCTGGTCTTTTATGTGATCTATTCTGGAGAATGTTCCATGTGCATTCAAGAAGAATGTGTATTCTGTTCCTTTAGGATGAAATGCTTTGAATATCTGTGCAGTCCATCTAGTCCAGTGTGTCATTCAAAGTCCTTGTTTCCTTGTTGATCTTCTGCTTAGATGATCTGTCCACTGCAGTGAGTGGGGTTTTAAAGTTCCCTATTATTATATTATTAGCAATGTGTGTTTTTAATTTCGTTATTTATTAGTTTATATATTTGGTTGCTCCCAAGTCAGTGGCATAAATATTTACAATTGTTAGATCTTCTTGTTGGATTGACCCTTTTATTATGATATAGTGTCCTTCTTCATCCCTTATTATAATCTTTGGTTTAAAATCTAGTTTTTCTGATATAAAAATGGCTACTCTAGCTTTCTTTTGATGTCCATTAGCATGATAAATGGTTCTCTACCCCCTCACTTTCAACCTGGAGGCGCCTTTGGATCTAAAATGAGTGTCTTGTAGACAGCATATTGATGGGTTAGTCCGATATCCTAGGACTTTTGACTGGAGCATTTTAGTCTATCTATATTCAGAGTAATTATTGAAAGATATTAATGTAGTGCCCTTGTATTAATTGTAATGTCATTGTTTCTGTAGACTGTCTCTGTTCTTTTCTGATCTTTATTACTTTTGGGCTCTCTCTTCACTCAAACGATCCTCTTTAATATTTCTTGCAAGCCTGGTTTAGTGTTCACAAATTCCTTTAGTTTTTGTTTGTCTTGGAAACTTAAAGTTCCTACTTCTAACTTCTAAGAACTTTCATCGCTTTTTTTTCATGTGTACTGAGATGACTCTCTTTTCTTTTGGCCAACCATTATGACAGTGAATCATACATTTTTTGAAGCTGAATCATCCCTGTATTCCTGAGGAAACTGTCACTTGGTAAAAATATGTTTTTAAAAAACATTCAATTTCCTTGGATAACATTAAAAAATGTTTTCATCTATAAAATCAGTGTACACTTTTCATGTAACATGAGGATTATTTTAGCCCAGGTTATGAAAACTGCATAAAATGAGTTGGGCAATTTTTCTTTCTTTTTGTTTCATTTCCTGGAAAAACATTAATATATGAGAATCATGTGTCCCTTGAAAGTTTGGTAAAATCTATCTTTAAAATTATTTTCCGTGGGAGTAGTGAGAAGGGCAAAAGTTTATCTCTTTAATAGTAATTCAATGTCAATGATTATAAGTGGTTCCAAGTTTTCTTTCTTCTTAAGCCTTTGGGCTTTTATCTTCATATATGTGTCCATGGTGTCTAGAAATACTTAATAATATTTTCTTATTATCTTTAATCTCTATGAGTATTTTAATTTCTACCTTTTTAATTTTTTAAATTCATTTATATATTTTCTCATTTTTCACTGGTGAGAATTTCAGAAATTTATCCATCTTGGAATTTTTAGTGAATCTGCTTAAGGTTTGGGTTATAGTCTACTTTGTTTCTTTTCTGTGTCTTTGATTTGTATATATATCATTATAATTTATTTTTGATACTTTAGGTTTACTGCTCTTTTTCTATCATCAATTATTTCTATAAATTTACCAAAAAAAATATGCAAAGCCCCAAATGAAATTAACTTTTTTCCCTAAGGGCTATAGATATTCATCAAACTCAATAATTTAACTAACCTCTTCTTCACTGGCATCTCACCAGTTGATTTGCAATCGAATGACAAATGGCTGAGGAATGTGGAGATGATGTAAGTATTTTCCAGTCTCTCTTCCAGCACAGATCCCACATGGTTCCAACCCTCCAGCAACCCTCTGAGAGGGGACAGAGGCACCACCAGCCTGAGGAATCCTTAGGCCCAAGTAGAGAATTCCCTATGTTGACACAACTCTTCAAATAAAGCCAGACGCCAGCCAAAGAAAACATTATGTATAAAATCCCAAAGTCCTTGTCTTTGGTAACCTTTGCTTTCATGCAGAGTTTACACATCCTGAAAATTATGTCCAAGTTCCTCTTGGCACTGTTTCCAAAATTCTGAACCATGACCACACTGCTGTTTGTGAATGACATCATCACATCTGTGAGTCCTGATCACTGAGGAGGCCTGTTCAGACAGAGTCCCTTCCCATTTGCCTCTCACCTTACTGGGAAACTATGCACGTAAAAAGAATGGGAGATGAGAATGTACTCTACATTCTGAAAGCTCAGTGCCAGAGAAGGGGGGAATAGAGTCCTATGTTCAATAATATGTTGATCATAACTCTTCGATATAATAATAATTGTAAGTGGCACTTATGCAGTACTTTAGAATTTACAAAATGTTTTCATATGTAAGATCTCATTTAAAATACCAAAAGTTTTTTATGTGTCAACCATACCTCAGTAAAGTAGTTTTTAAAAAGAGAGAATAAGAGGTGAGGAAGCAAGGACAGACAACTCTTTAGGAATTTTTCTGACTGCAGAAAAATGGGAGTTTGATGAAAAAAATGGGATTGAGAGATTAATCTTACTCTTTAAAATTAGAGAAATACCAGTTTGTTTAAGGGGTGCCTGACTGGCTCAGTTAGTAGAGCTTGAGGCACTTGATCTCGGGTCATGAGTTGGTGTAGAGTCGGGTGTAGAGTTTACCAAAAAATTATTAAAAATAAAAATTAAAAAGAAGAAAAATAGGAGATTGTTTAAATCCTCTTACAGGAGGAATCTGAAACAGCCAAACTCATAGAAGAAAAAAAATCAATAGTGGTTGCTAGGGGCTGGAGGGTGGAGGGATTGGGAAATTGTTATTTAAAGGGGACAAAGTTTCAGTTATGCAAGATGAGTAATTTCTAGAGATCTGCTGTACAACGCTGTGCTGATAGTTAACAATACTGTATTGTGCACTTCAAAATTTGTTAAGAGGGTGGATCTCACGTTAAACGTTCTTACCGCAAAAACAAAGGAAAACAGGAAACTCTGGGAAGTGTCAGGTATGTCTGTTCCCTTAACTATGGTGATGTATCATGGGTGTTTGCATCTGTCCAAACACCAAATTGTACACTTCTAATGTGGTGTAGTTCTTCGTGTTCAACTATACCTCAATAAAGTTGTTAAAGATTAAATGAAATCTAAAACAATCTGCTAATTAGACACAAATTATAGTATTATTCCCATATTCAATCATGCAACTTGGACAAAGTAAATTACTCCCCAAAGTACACATAGCACACAAACAAAAAATGGTAAACTTGAGATAAGAACCTAGATTTTTAGATTCCAAAATTTTATTTCCAATTTTTTTTAAGAGTTTATTTTTAAGTAATCTCTACATCTGATGTGGGGCTCTAACTCACAAAACTGAGATCAAGAGTCACATGATCTATCAACTGAGCCAGCTGGGTGTCTCTGTTGTCAATTCTTTCCTTCTTCTCCATGGGGTTTGGATTCTGCTCTCAACTCCAGCCTGTGGTAAAGCTCCTTATACTTTAAGAAGAATAAGGAAAGAATAAGACCTTCTGCTTTCCATCCAACTATCGTGCAACCCTTCACAGCCCCCTTAACATCAGAAGTATGTAGGCATTGAGGTAATTGTCTATTATCAATAGAGGAAGTCATTCTGCTCTATCATGGAATCATTTTCCATGTAAATATTCTATATGATGGAGATGCCACTGGGAAGTAGGTAGTAGACAAGTATATGATTTCCGGGGCTGAAAAATGGAGGCCGTAAGACCCATCTCCCTGCAGACCCACTTTCTGGCTTCTCATCTTCCTAAACTCCTTACCACTAGAATACCCCAGGGCTCAGCTTGGGGAACTCTTTTTTCTAATTCTACTCATTCCCATACCAATTCACCCAGTTTCATAACTTTAAATACCACCTATAATTGAAACTTCAAAGAAAAATTTTTTGAGAGCACAAGCAGAGGTGGGGGGAGAAGTGGAGCATAGGGAGAAGGAAAGAGAAAATCCTAAGCAGGCTCTCCACACACAGCATGGAGCCTGATGTATGGCTCCATGTCATAACCTTGAGATCATGACCTGAGCCCAAATCAAGAGTCAGAAGCTTAACTGACTGAACCACCCAGGCATCCCTGATGACTTCAAAGTTATACATGTAAGTTGGGCCTCTCCCATGAACCCCCATGAATTAGACAAATCCATGTGGATGTCTAGTAGGTATCTCACTTAACATACCCTGCACTGAACTTCTGATCATGCCTTCCTCCCCCAAACTCACCACCTGAGGCCTTCTTCATCTCATACTTTGATCCTTCCTGTCACTCAGGCAGAAAAATAAAGCCATTCTGACCCCTCTGTTTCACATCTCACATCCAATCCATCAGGAAATTCTGCTGGCTCTACATTTCAAATATATTCAGAATCCAACCACATGTCCCTACTTCTACTGCTCATCTAATCCAAGTCATATTTTCCTTCACCTGGATCACTATAATGCTGATCTCTTTGCTTCCACCCTGGTCCCCTGCAGTCTATTCTCAATAAAGCAGCCAGAGGGATCCTTTTATAGCATTCCAATCCTGGGAAGCCTACGGTAGCTTTCCATTTCACACAGAACAAAAGCCAAGTTCCCACAATTGCCTATAAGGCACCACCTCCTGCCCACCCACTGATTTTCTGACCTCATCTGCTACTATTCAGTCCTCATTGACTCCACCCCAGCCACATTGTCCTCCTCACTGTGCTTCAAACACACCGTGTCTGCACCTTCCTCTGGACCTCTGACTAGCTAATTCTCCTGTCTGTAATGTTCTTCCCCTACATATTAACATGATTCACTTCTTTACCTCCTTAAAGCTTTGCATCAAATGTCACCTACTCACTAAAGCCTTCCTCAAACATCCTATTTAAAATTGCATGTCTTGGGGCAGCCCCAGTGGCACAGCAGTTTAGCACTGCCTGCAGCCTGAGGTGTGATCCTAGAGACTGGGGATCAAGTCCTGCATCGGGCTCCTGCATGGAGCCTGCTTCTCCCTCTGCCTGTGTCTCTGCCTCTCTCTCTCTCTCTCTCTCTCTCTCTCTGTGTGTGTGTGTGTCTCTCATGAATAAATAAATAAAATCTTTTTTAAAAAATTGCATGTCTTCCCTCACATTTCCTATCCTCCTTTATCTTTCTCCATTAGACTTATCACTTCTGAATATGTTGAATAATTTACTTAATTTGGTGATTGTCTATCTCCCCTCTAGAATGGAGCTCTAATAGGGCAAGGATTTTTGTCTTTTTTGCTTCCTGATCTATACCCTAGTTACTAAGTCAAAGCCTGGCACATGGTAGGTACTCAATAAATATGTGTTGAATTAATGAATAAATTAATGAGTAAATGAATGAGAAAAGAAAACCTCTAATAGAGTCCTGTGATGACAGCACACATATACACAAAGACGTGCAGAATAATAACTAAAAAAATCAAGAGCAATTCCTCAGCTCCCAAACACAGAAGGACCTGCCAGAGTTGCCTAATTCCTACTCCAGGGGCAGGAGTACTCCTCGGTGGAGGCTTCCTAGTGCAGTTTCCTGGGTCCTTGCACATGTATGAGAGTTAAGAAAGGGATTCATTCATGCATCTCAACAGCCAGCTCCCATGCTCTAGCCATTGGACAAATTAAGACATCTGAGACCTACCAGGCACCTGACACTTCACTACATGTTCTGGAGCTGCCGCCTGGTCCAACGTGCAGAGATGGGAATTGCCATGATGAGAGAGGAGCATGGCACACCCTAGGGAAAGCACTGGGTACCAATGGGACAGATAGCACTCTGGGTGGGTGGGCTGCGTGAGACAGGAAGAGTTGTTTCTCTTGAACACTATGTGTGCCAAGTCCCTCCTAGGTCTCCAACCTCAAGGAGGGATTGTGGTGAGTGGATTAATCACAGGATGCTCTCCCTCTTGCCCTCCCTCTGGAAGGGACAAGTATACTCCTCTCCTCCCTATTGCCCCCACCTCTCCAGGGATATAAGGCAAGCCAAGGTTCTAGTACTCACTCGACACAGCTAATCAGAAACTATTGTGGAAAACCCTTCTGGGTTCCTCATATAGCCTCTCCATCTCTTCTCCTCCCTCCAAGTCCTCCTTCTCCTCTACAGCTGCCTGCTGCAACTATGTAGCCTCCTATTTTTCATTGTGCCTGTGATCTCTCTAACCTCCAGTCACCACAAGCTAAGTCTTTTCTCCCCTCCATCTCCAGGTAATCTGTCTCCTGAGCCCAGGTAAGCAGAAGTCTGGTGTTCATGAGGTAGGTGGGCAGGGGAAGAGAAAGAAACACCAAGATGAGAGCAGGGGGGGGCACCTTCTGGCTCCATTCCTGAAGCATGCAATTCTTGATTTCAGGGTTGTAAGTTCAAGCCCCATGTTGGGTGTAGAGATTATTTAAAGATAAAATATTTTTAAAAGTTAGCATAGACATAAGGAAATCAGGACACTTCCCAGCTAAGTTTGCTCAAAAGAGAGACCACATGTCAGAGAGGCATTTCTTCC
Organism: Canis lupus dingo; assembly: GCF_003254725.2. Taxonomy (NCBI): domain Eukaryota; kingdom Metazoa; phylum Chordata; class Mammalia; order Carnivora; family Canidae; genus Canis; species Canis lupus. Next base: position 6,098,560 of record NC_064258.1, read on the forward strand.
CACACTACCACCATCCTCAGGGCTGATCCAGTGCCCCACATTAGGAAGTCATGGGGCACACGATGTTCAAAGTGCTCTAACTGGGGAACCCTTCAGTCCTGGGTGCACTGAAGTGGGGGCAGGTATGAGGAACATCAGGCAGCTACAGACGCCAGAACTTTTAGGTTCTACTTCTATTTTTATCAAATTATTTTACACAAATGCATTTTTTCTGCCTCAGCTTTCCCATCTAAAAATGGGGGAGTCCTGTCTTCTCAAGTGAACAGAGGTTCTCATGACAAGAGGCATCCAATGATATGTTGTTTCCATAAAGTAATATGTAAGAACAAAATTAAGGAAAATAATTTCTTTTCTTAGAGGCAGACAGAGAGGATTCAAGAAGATAATATCTATAATTATTATTTGGCTCCATGGGATGCAAAAAAACCCTGTCATTTATTGTTAATGGCTCCATTTTTTTTCTCGCTTCCTACCAAAGAACTAATTCCTCAGGCTTCAGACCACACCAACCTCAGGGACCCGTCCTTGAAGAAGACATGGGTCCTCACAGCCTACCCTTGGGCTTGCTAAACCTTGTGCATTCTAGCTCATTTCATCTAATCTTTGTTGCTTTTCTCAGGAACCACAGTAGTCTATTCTGGAAACTGAGAGGCAGGCAGTAGGATGGTGGGGAGAGCATCCTATTGGAAAGTGCTCCTGAAGCCAAAATAATGCACACAACTGTCACAGATGAAAGTTTTTCTGAGAGGCCCATGACTTTTTGAGGCAGTGTTCTGAAAATATTAACAGGGTTCTCTTCTAGAAGGTAGCCAGCCAGGAAATCAACACTTTTTTTTTTTTTCTCACCAGTATCTGTTTTCTTGTTTTTTCTTTTTTTCACTTTAATGAATCATGAAACTACTCTGGCAAAACTGAGGTTGCCTTGACTTCCTCATTCAAGCAGCTGCCTTGCCATGTCATTGAGCTCTAGCTTTCAGGCTGTGACCAACAAGAATCAAAATAGCAGCCTTCACAAGGAGGGTCTTCTGGGTTTTTGAAGGAGCTCTCCTGCTCTTTTGTAGCACAAGATGCAGTTTAGAAATTAAAAGCATTAAAAAAAAAAAAGAAATTAAAAGCATTTTTAAACCTACTAAAACTGCCTTCATGGAACATGATAGCAGATCTTCAAAAAATAAATTTTGGAAACAAACTAGTTTCCCCCTAGAGCAAACATGCAATATTTTTTTTTCTAGTAGATAAAGTGACTGGTCCTCAGATCTAGACTATTTTTCAAATGGTAATGGTACAATGACCATGCATTTATGTGTGGTAAGTTGACCTTCACAGTGCCAGTGCTGGGACAGTCTCCTCACCAGACAATTTTGATGTTAAACATGAAAGTGCTTGTTTCTGAAGCACAGCCCTCTTCCTCTGGCGGAAGCCTGGATCAGAGATTGACTTTAAATGGTTGCTGTTCAAGCAAGAGTTTCTTTCAAAGCATCAAAGGCAGAGAGCTGCCTCTACATCAGTGGGACTCCTAGATTTGTATGGCTCAAAGCTCCTCTTCAGATGAAAATGAAAGAGCCCAAGAAGCCCGAAATGATATTTTACTCAAAACCCTAATCCCACAATTAATTTGAGAGGGGGCAGGGGAAGAACTAAGGGTGGCAACTCTTCAGGAAGCTCTAAACACAAGTGCACACATTTTATGATTCTGAATTCCGAGGAAACTTGAGGAGAAAATGTTGGCAAAATGCAAAACCCAAGGTAACACATTGAGCCAGAGCTAGAGAACTAAGACTGCCCACAGAACCATCATTTTGAGAGAAGCTCCAGAGCAGACACCAAAACCAGCAATGGCATCTCATTTTTATAACATGGAGAATCACTAAACACTTCAGAAAACATATAAACAGGGAAAAGCAAGAATGTTTGTGTAAGGAAAATATGCTCTATTAAATCTAGTTAAATGCTTTTAGAGGATAAAGATGCCGACAAGAAACCAACAAAGGATTTCTCTTTTTTAGACTTTCAAAAGCCTTTGACAAGCTGTCTTACCAAATTTAGTCAACAAGGACTCAGTAAGATGCTTTATCGTGTATAAGGCACTGGTCACAAAACAGAAGTACTGCTACAAAAGAGGCACATAACCCAGGGGTCGAGGCTCAGATTATGAATGATTGCAAAAGGAAGCACACAGTGAAATCTCTACATCCAGAGATGATATTTTACTCCTTTACTCCTCTGAGTAAAGAAGTCACCAAACTGATGAAGTGGGGGGGGAGGGAAAGCCCAAAAAACACTAAAAGATATGTTGGTGTGATAGAACAAGATGGTGGTAAATGCATTTTAATTCAAGGGATTTTATTCCAGAAAACAAATCTAAACTTAAGGTGCATAACAGGGCAAGTACATATAAATTCATGAGTTTCAAGCTGGCTTTCATAGACCAAGGACAAGGCTATGCCGTAGGAAAAGAAGTCATTACAGTAACCAAAGCTGCCGTATGCAGACGGAGCCACAGGCTGATGCAATACCATTGGTTTATAATAATGATACGGTGAATAACCACCTCTTGCTGCCCACCTGTGCCTGGGACTGTGTTGTGGGTTTCCTTTGCCGTGTGTCTACTTCTCACCACAACCATCTGAATTAGACACCAGCATCTCCATTTAGATGTAACGAGACTGAAGATCAGGGAGACAGAGGTCATGTGGCTGGTGAGTGGCTGCAGCAGTTTGAACCGACAGATGTCTTCTTCCATAGTCTATACAGTTTTAGAAAATCAACAGGAAACCCAAGAGAAAAAATATAGAGAGGGAGAGAGTGGTGATGACGATGGTGATAGATATGTAGATAGACAGGCAGACAGATTTATCTACATTTATGTCTACTTATCTCCCCATGGAGTTTCCTAAATCCAGAATTCTATGTATACCCTACTTCTTGGACCCCAGAAAGACAGAAAAGACACTAAGTAGAAAAGCACCTACAGGACACAGTTAAGAGGTGAGGAGGTTTGCATGGTGGAAAAAATGAGTATCCAGAGGAAAGACGATCTATGCCCATCAACCGTGAAGATGAGAGATAAGACGAGAATGCTTTTCATTTTTGTGTGTGTGTGCACTGGGTTCTGTGCTTGTATCTCACGGAATCCACACAACACCCCTCCTTTGTTAACCCTAACTAACAGTGAGGGGGTGAGGCTTTGGAAGTGTTAAGTGACTTGTCCCCACCCGAGTCAAACTCGGCAAATGACAAAGCAAAAATTTACACTTTGAGGTGGTGGAGGGAGTGGGGAGGATTTTTCTACTTCACCAAGGATTTTTTAAAAGAAAACAAAAACAAAAAAACTCTTTTGACTGTATAATGTGTATTTTTCCTAAAAGGAAACACAGGAAGAAAATAGATTCCAGAGCAATTTGTATATATTCATAGACTAGAGACCCATGATAGATTATTAAGTCAAGTTAGGGAAGTGTAGGCATATTTATAATCTTCTGTATTAACTCTGTGGGAGACACTGATCTCCTTTGGTGCCTTTGTAAGCAATAATACTAGACCAGTGGGCTCAGGTCTACTCTGGAAGACAATTCGGGCAGAAATAGAACCATCAACCAGGAGTTGTGAGATCTGGGCTCAGGTGATAGCAGGGAGGCCCCAGGCTGACTACCGGACCTCTCTGTGCTTCACCCGCTATAACAGGAGGATCTCGACCTTTGACCTCTAAGCTGCATTCCCAGAAGGGAATGGAATTCTTATAACCCAGAGGGGCCTGACCTGTCTGCCTCTCCAATCTCTCACTGTACAACCTCTTTTTAGAAGTGCTTTGATTGACTATTAAGATGATTTTTTAAAACATCATTATTACAGATAACTTTAATTATTCTGCACAGCAAAAATCAAATCCCAGATCTGTAACCCCGGCCCGGTGGGGCTTCCAGCCACATCCAGATGTCCTGGGCCACCAGCCAGCCAGACTCTGTGGGTGCTCCATGGAGCCTCAGACGATTAGTAAAGCACCTCTGTCAGAACAGTAACAATACCAGCGATGAATGTCAAAGCTAAGGAGAAATTATTTTTAGACTTTCTCTCTGAGGTCATCTGTATTACTGCTCACCTCTACATGTCCTCAAGAGAAATGTCAGCAAAGGGGAACCTGAGGACAGAAATGCCTAGGAGGGTGCAGGTCATTTCTGGGCAAGGGACAGTGGAGGCATGAGGAAAGCTGTAGGGTATATCTTACACAGAGAGGATTTTTTAGGAGAGGCGTGAATATGGACGAGCATGTAGTAGATAAGACCATGGACTATGAAGGCAGGGTTGCTTGAGTATAAAACCTGCCTTTAACCACTAACAGCTACATGATACTTATTTCCTTTAGGTCTCAATCTCCTCATTGGTAAAATGAGAATACTAAGAGTCTACTTACCTCAGTGGGAGTATAGTGAGAGTCACTGGGATTAAGTGAGTTAAATGGTAAAGTCCTTTACCATTGGTTAAATGGCAAAGGCCTACCAGTCTCTTATGTGTAGCTGTTATTGTCGGAAATGAGACCACCTACCCTTCTGCCCCTGGGAAGAAAGGTGGCTCAGGCAGGCCTTGTAATGTTTTCCCTCTTGCAGCTTCTCCTACTAAGGGTGGAGCTGGATTTTTCAATCAAATCATGGAAGTTTTAAGCATGTCTCTTCCCCACCTCCCCATCCTGCCCCCAGATGAAAGGCATTTCTAATACATTCCTAGAGTTTATGATAAATCCTCCCAAATCTACTAAACAAGGTAGAAACATTCTTCAGTCTACATTTGATTGGCTCGACCCACTCAGCTTGCTGTCCACTCATGGCCTCATTTGTAAAACACAACAATGTCCCTGGAGCCTGCAGTTCCTGCTGTCCCGGCCCAACCTTTCTTGTCATTTCTGTGCAGGGTGAACTGAAAGAAAAAGAACTGGACTCTTTTTTGTCTCTCTGCCACCCACCCCCTGCTTCTTTAAGGAGACGAAAAGAAAGCAGTCGAGAGATGGCAAGCTGAAGCAGAGTGAAGAGGGCCGCGGTGGGTACTTCTACAGTTTCACCCTGCCTGAACCTCCAGGACAGCCCTCTTGTCCCCACTCACAGCTACGACACTCGCCACACGGCAAGGAAGAGGCACTGCACACAGGTCTGTTAAACTGGCTCAGGAGAACGAACACTGGCCAAAACCAACAACGATAACAAATGTGAGGGCTTTAAAACCTATGGGAAGGGACTCCCCGCTTTCCACCCACACCAAACCCCACCCCACCTTTGTGTTTGACCCCAAGCTTGTGTTTGAAGTTGCCCCCCTCAGATGAAAGAGCATGGAGTGGTACTGATAAATATAAGCTGTCAGAATTCTCTCAAAAAGGAGCATTACACAGCAAAAATCGAGCTCTTCCCACTCTTCCCAGTTTTTCCTTAGCCCAGCTTGATTGCTATTGCTTTCTACGGTATCACAACCATGCACAAATTCCACTTCCAAAATCGGTTATCAACAGTGACTCAGAGGCAGTTAAGAGGAAATAATAGTTGAGCTTACAATTAAAGCTAATAATAATTTTTTAAAAAAGAGATGTCATTAACAACTACTGGAAAATCAAATACTCTCTTCCAGTCGGCCACAAAGTCCTTATCACTTCATGTTCCCCACTGCAGAGGTTTGCAACAATTGCCGTCAACCTACACCCTCTCCGTGTTTTCCAAATGTTGCCTGCAAATGAGTCACCAGGTAACTGGTGAGAAAGAAATTGTGTTCCATCGGCAAATTTGGAATGTACTGCTAATTCTGAAAGGCGAGTTAGAACAGATACACATCACTTTTTTCTCGTGTTGACGGAATATTAATAAAAACGTTAGGGACATTTTGTTCCTGATGTACCCAGGGAGCCCTTCCCACTGCTCATTCCCTGCTGCCTAAGTGTCTGCCTCAGCACTTGGGGCACACCTGGGTCTCTACTGAAGGCTAAATCAATATAGATCAACCAAATGATCCCGGTGACCATTTTTTAAGGTTGCATGTGGGGTCACAAAAAGTTCTGGATTCAGTCTCAGGAATGCAGATTCTGTTCCTAGCTTTCTGTGAGTGGGTAAGCCTCCCCTACACACATCATGCCAGCTTTATTTTCATTTTGAAAATTATGAGGTTGTGTGAGATTAAGGCCTTCACCTGCATCTTGTTTTTACGATTCTGTGACACACCACAGAAAGCAGCTCAAAGCTGTAGAGTAGGGCAGGGAGGGGGAAGCGGAAGCGGGGCGTATGGACACATTTCTTGCCATGGCGAGCTAAGGCTGAGGGCGGCATAACACTCCTGGCAATAGGGGATCCACCAAGTAATAACTAGGATCTGAAGGCAGGGAGGGAGTGCTTTGTAGGTGGCGGTCAGGAGTGAGGGGTTGTAAGGCAAGATCCTAAAGTTAAGGCTTCTTTGGAAAAAAGCATGTTGAGAATGTGAGTCCAGGAGGCAGGCAAGACATCAGGAGTTAAGGAATGGTCCAGCATGGCAGGGGTGTGGGGGGCTGCTGGTAGTGCGCCTGGGGACCCTACCCCTCTCTGCAGCCCCGACTGCGACCCCCGCTCTAACATCCAGCCCTCCCTCCGGCAGAGGGGCAGAGGGGCTGTACCCACCGGCTCTCCCTCCCTGCACTCCTTTCCTGCAGGTGCCTGTGGGCAGGCCAGTGCATGGACGGTCCCGGCAACGCCAGCGTGCCCCGAGGCTTTCTCCTTCAGGGCTTCTCTGAGTTCCCACACCTGAGGCCCGTGCTCTTCTTGCTGCTGCTGGCCGTGCACCTGGCCACCGTGGGCGGGAACCTGCTCATCCTGGTGGCCGTGGCCTCGGTGCCCAGCCGGCCGCCCATGCTGCTCTTCCTGTGCCAGCTGTCAGCCATCGAGCTCTGTTACACGCTGGTGGTGGTGCCCCGCTCCCTGGCCGACCTGGCCGCGCCGGGGCCCCCCGGGGGCAGCCCCATCTCCTTCCTGGGCTGCGCGCTGCAGATGCAGATGTTCGTGGCGCTGGGTGGGGCCGAGTGCTTCCTGCTGGCCACCATGGCCTACGACCGCTACGTGGCCGTCTGCCACCCGCTGCGCTACGCGGCGGTGGTCACCCCGGGGCTGTGCGCGCGGCTGGCCCTGGCCTGCTGCCTCGGGGGCCTGGCGGTGTCCGTGGGGCTGGCGGGGGCCGTCTTCCACCTGCCCTTCTGCGGCTCCCGCCTGCTGGTGCACTTCTTCTGCGACATCACGGCGCTGCTGGAGCTGGCCTGCACGCGGAGCTACGCGGACGAGCTGCCCCTGCTGGGCGCCTGCCTGCTGCTGCTGCTGCTGCCCTCGCTGCTCATCCTGGCCTCCTACGGGGCCATCGCCGCCGCCCTGCACCGCCTGCGCTGCCCCCGCGGCCGGCGCAAGGCCGCCTCCACCTGCGCCTCGCACCTGGCCGTCACCTGCCTGCACTACGGCTGCGCCACCTTCATGTACGCGCGCCCCAAGGCCAGCTACTCCCCGCGGCGGGACCGCACGCTGGCGCTGGTCTACACCAACGTCACCCCGCTGCTGTACCCGCTCATCTACAGCCTGCGCAATCGCGAGGTCACCGCGGCCATCCGCAGGGTGCTGGGGCGGGGGCGGCAGGCGCAAGGTCTGCGTGAGCCCTGACAGGCCACAGGGGGTGGCCCTGCCCCCCAAAGCTTCCTCTGTCGGGATGCTCTGTGTCACCAATGCCACCGAGGGGGGGGGGGGACTCAAGGACTGGACTGCAGAAAGAGAATCTGGAAGAGCGTCCCCCAAAAGGAGAGTCTCCCAGCAGGTGCTCCATCCTCCACCCCTCCTTTGAGCAGTGGCCAAAGGCAGCAGGATGTAGAACCCTGGATCTGCAGATAGGGGCCCCATCCACACTGGCTCGTTCTCCCCACACACTGGGCCCTGTGTGAGGCGATGGGCTCAGGATGAAGAAGGCACAACTCATGGCCAGAGGGGGGCTCACAGATGGGAGAGGAAGGACAGATGTGAGGGGTGAAGAGGCGATGGATAGAGTGGCTCCTAGGAGTTTCTGTGCTAGACTTTTTTGAGAGGATAGGGGAGTCAAAGAAGAAGTCTCAGAAGACAAAGATGGCTAAGTGGAGAACTGTAGGTTGAGTAGAGGTCAGTCCAAAGGGGAGATGAAGAATGGTTCAAGCAGCAAGGGTCCAATAAGGGCCAGGACATTCGAGGAAGGACTCTGTCAACAGCAGAAGGATGTGGATTCACGGAATGACTTGCTGTTCCTACGTGGTCACTCTGGCCACAGCATAGAGAAGGATCCAGGCACTGGATGGCCTGTCTGGGGAGCTGCTGCTCTATTCCAGGAGAAAGGTGATGGAGTCTGGACCAGAGGATTGACACAGGAGGTTGGGGACATGGAGTCATGAGATATGCAGGAAGTGGAAACTACAGAACTTTGACTCGGTATGGAAGTGTGAAAGAAAGGGAAGTTAGAAGCATTTCTGATCTGGACCACTGGATGCATGATGGTGCCATTTGCTGAAAAAGGGAACACAAGAGCAGGAGCAAGTTGGGAGGGTGGTGATGGAGGTTTCTGTGTTGAACTTGTGTTGAACCTGAAATGCTGCCAAGGACAAACCGGTGAAGATGCTGATGGAGGCAGATCCAATAATCCAGAGCACAGGGTCAAGAGGAGCACAGGGTCAAGAGGAGGGTAGACTTGGTTTTACAGATGGCCACTGACACAAGGGAGTGGATGATGTCACTCACCAAAATGTTAACAGTTGCTCTCTATGTGATGGGATTATGGGCGATTTTTATTTTCTTCATTATATATCTTCCAGATTTCTCCTAATCATTCTCAATGGATGTTACTTCTATACAGAAACAATCATTTCTTAAGAACAAATATTTTGGGGGCCTGCTCAGTGAATCACACAGACTTCTTACCCCATCCTGGAGCCCATTTGGCTAAAAACTGTCTCTTCGATAGCTCGGGAATAAAGAGGAACTAGAGTGAGCTTTGCGGGGGTGGATCCAGTGTATGCCTGTGTGGTACAAGAGTAGAAATGCACGAAGAACTTTAATCCACCAGTAGCTTGGAGGAAATACTGCTGTCAGAGAAACAGGGAGGAGACATTGAGAAGACTTACTAATTACTAGTTTCATACTAATTACTAAAGAATGACGAATCCACATTGTCATGTAAAACTAACAGAGAAGATAAAGCCCCGTGATGTGACTGTTTCTAGACAATGTTACATTAGTATATCCTGGTATATTAAAGGGGACAAACTGGCACAAAACCTTAAATACAAATGTTAGGCTACGCTGCGAAAATCCCAGAAGTTATTCATTCATCCATATGTGCAATAAATAGCTGTTTGTTGAGTGATGGTTCCAAGCCAAGAACTTGACAGTTAAGGATTCAACTGTGATCAAAATGCCGAAATGTATTTCTAGCACCTCAGCCCAAATTATTGAAGGAAAGAAGATGAAGCCCATGTGTAATTTGAAATCTACTAGGGGACTCAGGCAAATAAATAGGCATTGCATTATTATGGGACAGGTACCATGATGGGAAAAATACAAGACCCTGTGGGAAGCAATTAGTCTAGAGTTGGGGTAGTAGGAGCATCTGGAAAAGCTGATGAAGAAGTGACATGTAGGACCTAAGTTCAAGCAGGGATAGCAGAGCCAGACAAAGACAGCTGGGAAAAGGAGCATCCAGGCAGAGGAAAAGCATGTGCAAAAGCAGCAAGTCAAAAGAGATCATTATACATTCCAAGAGCTTATTGATGGGACTGGCTCCAACTGGTGGGGATAAGGGGTTGGGAGTGCTGTGTATTTCAAGTATTAAGAGATTATGCTGGAGGTATGAATGGGGACCAGAGCACACGAGCCTTGTAAGCCATATTAAAGAGTTTAGACTTCACTCTAAAGAAGACATAGGAGAAAAGGGAGAAAAGAGAAGGAGGGGGCTGGGCAGGGAGGAGGAAAAGCCATAAAGATGTTCAAACAGGGGAGTGATATGATCCAATCTGAACCCTGACTACTGTGTGAAGAAGGAACTGGGGAAGAACATGACAAAAAGTATATTTGCTAGGAAGCTTGTGTAGAAGTACAGTTGGGAGACACTGTTGGCCCATCTTAGGCCAGTGGTACTCGAAATGGAGGGAAGTAAACTGGCTGGAGAAATATTTAGAAGATAGCTAAAACACAACTTAGTGCAGATTGCTTGGGGATAAAAGAGAAAGAAGAGTCGGGAATGACACGGATTACCTGGAAAGGATGACAGACCGGGCCCCCTGAGACTGGGAGAGTCACCAGGTCGAGGGCAGGACAAGGTGCAGGTGGTGAGTTCATGTGGACATGGGGTGTGGAGCCGTACGGTTGGCAGAGGGGGTGTAAGTGAGGAGAATCTGAGCTACAGAAACATATTTAGAATCTGCCAGCTTATCGGTGGCAACTGAGATGGGTACAAAGAACAGAGGAGGAACAGAGCAGTTGCAACAGGCGACCGCAAGGAGCAGCAGCATTGAAGGACAGACGGACGGTCCAACGTGATGCAAAACACACAATTTGTTAATTACATATAAAACAGCTTGATTCGTGGGATCCCACCTTAAACAAAATGAAACGAGAGGACGCAAACTTCCGTATTTAACGTGAGGGAGGGGCCCATTTCATTAATGCATAAGGCATTCTTGGCAATCAATAAGAAAAAGATGAATAATCACAAAGCAAAAATGGGCAAAGGGTACAGATGGACTGGTCACAGGAAAGGAGATGCAAATGGCTTGTACTTATAGGAAAAGTTTCAGACTCACGACAGAAATGCAAGATAAAATTTCAAAATGCTATTTGGGGCATTCATTCTGATGATGCTCAAAAGGGCAACACACAGTGTAGAGGGTGAAACAGGGACTCCCATACCTTGTTGCTGGTAGTACACATCTGTTCAATTCTAGGAGGGCAATTTGGCACATCAATTAAATATCAATTAGAATTAAAGGCACATGTCATTTGTTCCAGTCACTCTACTTCCTGGGTATGTCCTTACCAATGGAGTTATCTTGTGGGTATATATATATATATATATATATATATATATATTCAAAAAACATTCACGTCCAAATTGCTTAGATCACCAAAAATGATAGAAATTACTTAAATGATAATATGTGACTGGTTAAGTACATTATGGTTTATCCCTCTAGTGGAATCCTATGCAGTTGCCAAAAAGAAAAGGCTGTTTTATCTGTGACACGGAACCATCTCTTATATGTGTTAAGTGAAAAAGCAGGGTGCCTAATAGTACGTAGTGCAGTCGTCCTCAATTCTGGCCTTTTCACTTATGATTTCCACTCCAGGGCTCTTCCCACCATCTTCACAGGTTGGTTCCTTGTCATTCAGTTGCTGTCTGCACTCAAATATGAACTCCTTATAGAGGGCTTCACTGGTCACACCACATAATATTGCCTCTCTGCCTTCTATCTTTTATTTCTAATCATCTCTCGTTATTTGAAATGATATTTCTTTCTTTGTAATGTTTTAATTACCTGTCCCTCCCAGCACAATATAAACTCTATGAAAACTGTCTACTCACCACAGTATTTCCTGTTCCTGAACAGTGTACGGCATGGAAATAGCTGCCAATAAATTGTTGAATGAAAGAGTGAATAAGTCAGTGCTATGGTATGAGAGCATTTATATATAAAAACGCATAGAATGTGCATATGTACAAATCGTGTGTGTCTATAGGCCTCAGCATGTACAAAGTCCTGGCAGACAAACCACAAACCTCACATCTAGAAATGCCGTCTACCCAGGATCATGCAATGCCTCCCAGGTCCTAGCCAACACTGAAAAAATGTGGAGAACCAACTCAAATCTTGTTTAATCACCCGCTGGAATGGGAAATTGGATTTCATTTCAAATGCTGAAATCTTTAACACGGTTTCAAGATTTGTACCTGGGATTTGTTTTAATCAGATATGGGAAGGTAAAGACGCAGAGACAACTGCCCCTGATGGAAGGAGTTTATTAGTTACAATTCCCAACAGAAGGGACACATGACACCATGAAGAGCCAAATGGGGACGCCCTGGGTCAGTCCGGAGGCAGAAAGAGAGAGGGGAAAGCATGGCCCTGTGACTTCCTTGTGATTTCTATGGGAAGAAATGGGCAAAGCAAGGTAGGAAAGATTAAGTTTTAGAATTGAATAGTTTGAATAATTTCAGGGGGGCTCTGGGAAACAAGAGTGGTCTCTAGCTGTCTGGTTTAGCTGACCTGGCCCTGGGATGACAGGGCAGGCAGCTTCAAGAGTCAGACTAAGGAGTGGTTGGAGATATGGGCTTTGGGTTGGTCAGTTTGCATACAAAAGGCATACTCACAGGAAGTTGGTTTGCTATCTCTAGGAATTAGCTAGCTCTGGGAGGGGTGGCCTATCCTCAACCAGCTAGGCCCCCAAGATATCAAAACATCATAAAGTACAAAAAATAAAAAACATGACTGATACAAACACAAACTCTAGGACAGCATGTGTAACATCTCAAATACAGATCTAGGAGCCCTTAGAACTGCTGAAGAAGATCTCACAGCTGTTCACAGTCCTGCCACGGGTATTTATCAGATCCAAAGTCAGCCAGAAATTATCCTCTGCCCACAATATATTGCTTTCAGTGGGTCCCTCACTTGGCTGCACACTGGAAACACCTGAAGACGTTAAAAAATACTGATGTCTGGACACAAACACTAGGAATTCTGATTTAACTGGTCGTGGTAAAGCTCAGGCATTGGAATTTTTAAAAGCTGCCCCGTAGGTAATTGTGAGGTGCAATGAAGATGCAGAACCTCTGCCTCTCAGTATCAGGGACTCCAGTCTTCCATAGAGGCTGCCCTGCTCCTGCTCAAATACAATCCTTCTGCCTGAGCTCCAGGTCCCATTTCAACCGCTCCTCAGACAGCTCATATATTTCTTATTGCTACCCTCTGCCACGGCTTGAACTTGAGTATTAAACATCTCTAAGATAGGAAAGTTCCCATTTCTCTGATAGCACAGGGTCTTTTCCTTGAAGCGGCCAGTTCTGAGTGGGGGGAAGTGGCTAGATTACTAACAATCACAGTTCCCAGTCAGTGAACACTTCCCCAAGTTAGGTAGGTAGCAGGACAAGCAGGTGAGCAGGGGCAGATGGGAGAGAACAAGAACTGGATAAAGAAAAGGGACAAAAGATGCTTATTCACCTTCCATGAAATTCTTCTGCATAGGAGGCCATTTCCCACATCTAGCCTACGGCCCACTTGACAGAAGTAATACTTATGTAGCCCTTTGGGGGCCACGAGTCTTCAAGAAATTTGAGATGTAGGTTACAGTTTAGCCTATCTATTAATGACTTAAAACCTTTACCTGGCACTTCTGACGTTCCAGTCCCACATGGTAGAGAACCAGATGTCTATGATCCTCCTGACAATGGGCAAATGTACCTTCTTCATATTATAACGAGAGAAGGCCTCATAGCCATGTAAGCTCCCTTACTCATCGGGTGTCCACATGCCCTAATAGGCTCTGCTTCTCCTCTGGCTCCTCCTGGTGTGTCGGCCTTAGGGCCTTATCACAGGGGCCCATGTTGTCCCCAAACTTCAGCGATTCCCTAAGGAGCCACTACCCTTGTGAGAAAATGAACAGAATGAATTTAATCCACTATGTGACTACAATTAAAACACACATCCAGGGCAGCCAGGGTGGCTCAGTGGTTTGGGGCCGCCTTCGGCCCAGGGTGTGATCCTGGAGGCCCAGGATGGAGTCCCATGTCAGGCTCTCTGCATGGCGCCTGTTTCTCCCCCTGCCTGTGTCTATGCCTCTGTGTGTGTGTGTCTCATGAATAAATAAGTAAAAATTTAAAAATTTTTAAAAATTCAAAAATTTTTTAAAATAAATAAATAAATAAAATAAAGCACACATCCAGGAAGAGGGAAGTCCTTCGACAGAACGTTCCTGAAACATGACAGCTGCCGAGACAAGGTGGGACTTCTTGGAGAAAAATAGTAATGCTGTGACCATCACTGGGGCATTGAGCCAGGCTCCTTAGATCTGAATTCTGAGCCCTTGAATACCTAACTGTGACCTTGGACAAGTTACTCACGCCTCTCTGGACCTGTGAGTCTTCACTGGATAATCTGGAATTGGTACAATACTAGTATCTGTCTCACATCACCTGATGTTATAATTAAAGTTAACGTAGGAAATGTGCCAAAACAGTGTCTGGCATTGAGGCATCATTAATAGGAGATATTTTCTGGTAGGCAGGATTGGACACCAAAGTCCCAAAGCTGTTCTAGGCAGAGAAAATCTGTAGCCTTACATCCCAAGCCCTATACCTTAAAATGACACCTTGGAAGGAAGAGGGCACATATGTAATAGAGCATGGGCAAGGGGGTTGTTGGTTGGTATTACAGGAAAAGGAGAAAGCAGTTTGCATTCTCCTTTTGCAGCCCTTTTCACCTTTGCTTGGGTATATCTTGGGCAGGTCTGTCTCCAAGTTCTTGTATGTTTGCTCTTGCCTTTTTGTCATTGTTTTTCCTGGATGAATTGGAGGTTCCCAAGGTGGTTGCCATTTTTGTTTTGCTGGGCTGCTCTCTGCCTCCCTTTCCTGTTACGTTAGGGAGTTCTGAGGTGAAAAGCTAGTAAAGTGAAATGCCTGAGACTAGAAACTGGCTTAGGGATTGAGGTTGAGATCAACAGAGTAGATCAGTCAGCATTTTGGTTATACTAAAAAAAATAAATAACAATCTACTCTAGTTATTTAAGCAATTTAAGCAGAAAAGTCATTTATAAGGGCTATTAAAAGACCTGTAGAATCTCTTGCAGAGCTGTGAAGTTCGGTATGTAGATAGTGAAGCCAGGAACCTACCCACCCCACACGGGAGGACTGCTCTGCTGAAGACCTCATGGCTTTGCTGCTAGGACAGATCATGTATCATGCTGGGGACTGGATACTAGACCTTCTGTCTTTATCCTTCCGTCATCTCCTTCTCTACATGGGATGCCTGCTTCTTCACACTGCTCTTTTTAGAAACAAAATCATGCATGAGCATCTGGCTGAGAAAGCCTAGACTAGGGGAAAGAGGCAGTGATAACGGGGAAAGGGATTTCAAGGGAAAATCAAGAACATTTAGGGAGATTTTTAGGAAGATTTGCCACATGAGGTGAGAGGTAGCCCACCCTCCCTCCATCTATCACACTCCATGGCAAAATCAATGATCTGTCAGTGTCCTGGGATTTATGGTTCATGTGGAAGATGCAATCCTTAGAGAAGGAAGTTCATTTATGGTGTGGTTATGTTTGCAAAATATACCCTTATTTCAGCTTTGTCCAATGTCACTACTAAACTAGAAAATCATTTATCATTGATAAAATGTTTTGCTGCATGAGTAGTTGAAATTAAAAGCTTCAGCAGAAGAAATTCACTATTAAATGTTTTAAAACTATTTAACCTATGATATTCCTGTAAATTTACCTCTTCAGGAGGTATATCATGCTATAAACTACATTATCCTAAAAGAACAATATCATAAGCAGATAACTCTCTAACCAAAAATTGTCACTAAATCAATCCTATACATGGCCAAAAATTGATCATAAAATAATACTATAAGCTAAATAATTTAAGTGGTGAAATAAATATTCTAAAGTCTTATTAAATGGGTATAAACAGTCTTTATTTTGAATGCAAAGCTCCCAACCATAAAAGGCATATAAAGATAATTTTAAAAATATAACCAGTATGATATGCTTGATTTTTAAAAAATAATATGCTAGCTGTAATCACCTTTAGAAAACAGTTTTGTTGTTTTTCTTGGAAAGAACTTTAAAGTAATAATATTTGGACAATCTAGGTCCAAACCTTAAAATTGCTTTTAAGCTTGTTTGAAATAGATATCTTCTTTTTTTAAGGTGAGTATCTCTTTCACAAGCAGAAACCTTCAAAATCATTCCACTGATCTTATTGCTACCTCAAACTGGTAGTGTAGGATTTTAAACATGTTCAATGGTGGTGGTGTTAATAATGATTATAGCACTGTTCCCACTAGATTCTTAAAAGAGTTAACCTATGTCCATCACTAGGTAGGTGGATAAAGAAGATATGAGATAGATATAATGGAATGTTACTCAGCCATTAGAAATAATGGGGAGGGGAGAAGAATGAGATCTTGCCATTTGAGACAATATGGGTGGACTTAGAGGGTATTGTGCTAAGTGAAATAACTCAGAGAAAGACAAACACCATATGAATTCACTTATATGTGGAATCTAAAAAAAATTAACAAACAAAAACAGAAACAAACTCATAAATACAGAGAACAAACTGATGGTTGCCAAAGGCCAAGGAGATAAGGGAATGGACAAAAATGAGTGGAGAGTGGGAGATATAGGCTTTTAATTACAGAATGAGTAAGTCATGGGGATGAAAGGTACAGCACAAGGAATAGTCAATGATGTTGTAATAGCATTATATAGTGACAGATGGTGGCTACACTTGCAAAGTGGGCAAAGCATAATGGGTGGGCAAAGCATAATGTACAGAGCTGTGGAATCACTATGCTGAACACGTGAAACTGTGTAGCATGGTGTGTCAACTATCCTTCAATTTAAAAAGAAAAGAAAAGACTGCCTAGATGGTTGGATTTGGCCACTAATATATGTTTTGAAGCAAACAAACTAATAAAGAGCCAATCTAACATAAGCTGGAGTCAGAACCCTTGGAGTTAGACTTGGGAAATATTTGACTTTGGCAAAATTTAGATAGCCCAACTCAGCCTCGATTTCTCCGTCCTCAAATGAGATAGTGCTGACGGAATTTCTGGGAAGTAATTAAACACAGCACAAATGGAAGGTTTTTTTTTTCCCTTTTTTAGGATAAGGAAAAGTGGAACCCCCATATGCAGGATCAAAGCGGGAAAGTCAGATGACTTTCTTATGGCAGCTGAGGAAATTCCTTTGGATTTTTACTCACTGGAGATGGATGGAGACAGGGAAGAAGTTTTTAAGGCAGTTTCCAGGACGGATCCTTCTATCTGCACCCTTTCTTTATGACACCAGCATAAATAAATAGATATCTTCTTTTAAAGTGAGTATCTTTGCTGCGTGAGTAGTTGAATAGGAGCAGAGGCAAGATGAGAAGGGATTCTTGTCTCTGGATAGCTTCTGGACCCATATTTGTTCTTGGATAATCATTCCCAGCCCCTTGTACTCACTTTCCTTTCTGATCTCTCTGCTGGCCTCAGTGTCCCCGTAGCCACCTCACTTGGCTGGAAGAAGGCTTCCTGAGATGGAATCTAGCCGTGCTTGTGTGTTAGTCCCAGCTGCCCTCCACAGCTCCATGGGCCAAGGAGCTCTGAAGCCTTCTACACTTAATGCAACTAAACCATGGAAGCCATGGAAGCTTCTAAAAAGATACTTCTGAAACGTCTCTCACAAAATCCCAAAACCAGCATAAAACACTTTGGTTTTGGTGCAGAGAACTGTTGGAACAGCTTGTATTTTGCAAAAGAGAAAATTAGAAAAAAATGAGTTTACAAGGCTCAACAGGATAGAAGTAAATGTGTGAGGGAAGAAATTTAGTTTCTATTTGAGGCACTAGTTTGACTAGCACCTTTCTTCTAAAGTGTTGGCAGTAATTTTTCACAGAGCTAGAACAAACAATCCTAAAATTTGTATGGAACCACAAAAGACCCCAAATAGCCAAAGCAATCCTGAAAAAAAAAAGAAAAGAAAAGAAAAGAAAAGCTGGAGGCATCCCAATTCTGGACTTCGTGCTATATTACAAAGCTGTAGTCACCAAGACAGTATGGTACTGGCACAAAAAAAAACTAACACATGGAGCAATGAAACAGAATGTAGAACCCAGAAATGGACCCTCAACTTGATGGTCAACTAGTCTTTGACAAAACAGGAAAGAATATCCAATGGAAAAAAGTCTCTCCAACAAATGATGTTGGGAAAATTGAACAACAACTTGTAGAGGAATGAAACTGGACTCTTACACCATACACAAAAATAAATTCAAAATTGATGAAAGACCTAAATGTGAGACAGGAAACCATCAAAGTCCTAGAGAAGAACACAGGCAGTAATGTCTTTGACCTCAGCCATACCAGCTTCTTACTAGACACATGGTGGGAG
Organism: Canis lupus dingo; assembly: GCF_003254725.2. Classification (NCBI taxonomy): domain Eukaryota; kingdom Metazoa; phylum Chordata; class Mammalia; order Carnivora; family Canidae; genus Canis; species Canis lupus. The sequence continues at coordinate 6,116,712 of NC_064258.1, forward strand.
GCAAGGGAAATAAAAGCAAAAATGAACTATTGAAACTTCATCAAGATTAAAAGCTTCCAGGGGCACCTGGGTGGCTCAGTCAGTTAAGTGTTTGCTTTCAGCTCAGGTTATGCTCTCAGGGTCCTGGGTTGGAGCCCCGAGTCAGGCTCCCTGCTCAGCAGAAAGTCCACTTCTCCCTCTCCCTTCATCTCTGCCCCCTGCCTCACATGCAAACGTGCTCTCTCTCAAATAAATTAATTAACTAAACTTTTTTTAAAAAGATAAAAAGCTTCTGCACAGCAAAGGAAAAAGTCAAAAAACTAAAAGGCAGCCTACAGAATGGGACAAGATATTTCCAAATGTCTTATCAGATAAAGGGCTGGTATCCAAAATCTATAAAGAACTTATCAAACTTAACACCAAAGAAACGAATAATCCAGTTAAGAAATGGACAGAAAACGTGAGTAGACACTTTTTCCAAAGAAGACATCCAGATGGCCAACAGACACATGAAAAGATGCTCAACATCACTCAGCATCAGGGAAATACAGATCAAAACCACAATGAGATACCACCTCATAACTGTCAGAATGGTTAAAATGAACAATACAGGAAACAACAGATGTTGGCAAGGGTGTGGAGAAAGGGGAACCTTCTTACCCTGTTGGTGGGAATGCAAACTGGTGAAGCCACTCTGGAAAACAGTCTGGAGGTTCCTCAAAAAAGTTAAAAATAGAATATCACATAACCCAGCAATTGCACTATGAGGTATTTACCCAAAAGATGCAAAAATACAGACTCAAAGGGGTACATGCACCCCAATGTTTGTAGCGGCATTATCTCAACAATAGCCAAACTATAAAAAGAGATGAAAAGAGCCCAAGTGTTGCATGACTGATGAATGGATACAGAAGGTGTGTTATGTATATACAATGGAATATTACTCAGCCAACAAAAGAATGAAATCTTGCCATTTGCAGCGACATGGATGGAGCTGGAGCGTATTATGCTAAGCGAAAGAATAGCCAGAGAAAGACAAATAATTTCACTCATATATGCAATTTTGGAAATAAAACAGATGAACATGTGGGAAGGGGGGAAAAAAGAGAGAGGGAAGCAAACCATAAAACTCTTAACTATAGAGGAAAAACTAAGGATCGATGGAGGGAGGCGGGTGGGGGATGGGCTAAATGGGTGTTGGGTATTAAGGAGGGCACTGATTAGGATGAGCACTGGGTGTTACAAATAAGTGATGAATCACTAAACTGTACTCCTGGAACCAATATTGCACTGTATGTTAACGAACTAGAATTTAAATTAAAATTTGGAAGAAAAAGAAAAATAAAAAAATAAAGTGTTGGTGGTATTCAAACATAAAAATATCTAACATTTTTGAGAGTTCACCATAGACTGGACACTGTGCTCAGTGCTTTACCTGGATCACCTCATTTAATTCTCATGAAAGCCTGACGATCATGCAATAGCTGCCGGGTCTCAGGCAATAGTAAAATAATCTGGAGGACCAACTCGAATCGTGTTTAATCACCTGCAGGAAGAGAAGCAACATTGGCTTTCATTTTATCATTCTTTCCATTTGTCATTTGAAGACAAATGACACCACCAAGCAATGGTGCCTAAGCCAGGCCATGGTCTGCTAAGTAGATAAAATACCTTGGCTACACAGAGTCCATCTGAGCCTGAAAAAAAGTATTTTTTTTGAAAGTCTTAGGAAAAGGAAATAGCCAAGATGGAATTCCAGGCTCCAAACCACCAGATGTCAGGTCTATCATGTTCTGGAAACTAAGAAGACCTGGTTCATTGAACATGCTGAATTCTCAGGGTGTTAGCCAAAACTAACTTTATTCCTTCCTACTCCCATACTCTCAAACCTGCACCGTGGGGCTAGTCCTTCCCCCCCGTTTCTGGACTAAATCCATAACATGAAGCATAAATGCCTTAGCTCCTCTTAGAAAATAATAAAGGTTTCTAGTCACTTCTACTCCCCGAAACATTATCATTTCAGGATTAAAAGTAGCCAGTCCAATATAAAATAAAACTCTGACCCTCATTCCAAGTCGACACTTCTCCTCACTCTTAATTCTAGAAGCCTACATTAGGAGGGTCAGCTTCTTCCCTCTTCTCCAGCCTTCTTCCTCACCTCCCTCCCCTGCCTGGCCTCCACTAGACTGCTCCTGACTTTTCCTGGGTGAGAGTGCAAGAAAGACACAGGTAAGGAGTGGAAATGCCTTTCTTAACCAGCAATGGTACCATTCAAGAGCAGATTCCCAAAGTTGGCTGTACTCAAAAGCACCTTCACGGTCTCCTCAAAGATTCTCCAACTGGGCTCATTGCAGCTCCTCTGATGTCCACAAAATGTCTCTTCTCCCCTATAACCAACTCCCCCTCACCACCTCCCCCTCTGGTGACCATATACAGTTTCTCTCTCAACCTCTGGGTATCTGAGGGTCCACCCCTCTATTAGGGTCACGTTTCCCCTCTAAGTAGTCTCTTGGGAAAGAGTCAAAGGGGACAGCTGGTTGACTCATTTCCATGGGGCCTACCTCTGGTCCACAAGAAACCCTTGAGTATCTCTGCTCTACCTTCAGGTGAAATGCCATTTACTGCCCTGCCATCCTCTTTCTTCTCTGCTTTGCCTTCTCCAGCTTCTCTAGCCACCACTCCTCTTACCAGTCCTTAGCTTCCCAAATACAGATTGACCAGTAGAAGACAATGAATGGCCGCATGGGAAGGGAAGCCCTCCCATCCTTTATGCATGGAGGGGAGGGATGACAAACACAAAAGAATAGCAACTCTCTCCAAGAAATTCTCCTCTGCAATCTCTCCTCCCTCCTCTTCAATTTCAATCTTTTCATACTGGGCTGGGGAGATGGGACAAGAGCCACCAACTGATTTTACTTTATTTTTTTAATATTTTATTTATTTATTCATGAGAGACACACACACACAGAGAGAAAGAGGCAGAGACATAGGCAGAGGGAGAAGTAGGCACCATGCAGGAAGCCCGATGGAGGACTCGATCCCTGGTCTCCAGGACCAAACCCCAGGCCAAAGGCAGCGCTAAACCACTGAGCCACTGGGGCTGCCCACCAACTGATTTTAGAAACCCTCTTTGAAAGCTCTGTAATAGTAAGCAAGCATTTCACTTTAGAAGGCGTGGAAACAACCATTGATCTAGCTGTTCTCACATAGAGACAAAACAGAGATGGAATCCATTTTACAGTCCTTTTATACAGGTTGCAAAGCCTTTGGAGAAATGGGAGGGAGCCGTTGGGGTGAGGATCCTCTCGTCTTCCTAAGTAGCTAAGATGGTGTAAGATGCCGCTGAGACCTGAACAGTCAACAAGTCCTTGAGCTGTTTTGACTTGTGTCCAGAAACAACCCAGCTCGGGGTCAAGAAAGGCAAGAAGGGGAGCATGGATAGATAGGCCTGTACTCCACACTCACCACACAAGAGGCCCCTCTCAATTGAGCTGGCGAGAGGTGTACCTCAATGTGGAACTCAAAGCTGGCAGAGGAATCACCTGTTCTGAGGAAAGCAGAATTCCTCACTTGCATCTATTGGGGGAGATGATCAGAAAATTCCCAAAACAGAGTCCACAGTCTGAGGGATAGAGATGGAAAGGAAGAAGTTCAGATGCAAGAAGACAAGGCAAGATATGGAGAACAAAGCAGAAACATTACTAATTGTGAATTAATGTCAGGCAAACCTAGGGATGCAGAGTAAGGGAAGGGATTAGAATCTGTATTAGATTCCTATTGCTGCTATAACAAATTACCACAAATTTAGTGGTAATTTATTATCTTACAGTTTATTATCTTATTTATTACCTTACAGTTCTGGATGTCAGAAGTCCAAAATCAATTTTACTGGGCTTAGGTCAAGGTATTAGCAGGGCTCATTCCTTCTGGAGGCTTTAGAAGAGAAACCTTTCCCTATCTTTTAGTTTTTAGTGGCCACCTGCCTTCCTTGACTTGTGATTCCTTAATGACATCACTGCAAACTCTTGCTTCTATCAACACATCTTTTTCTGACTCTGATCTTCCTGCCTCCGTCTTAGAAGATGCTAGTGACAATGTTGGGCACACCTGGGACCATCCAAGATAATCTCTCTTTCTCAGAATTCTTAACTTAATCACATCCACAAAGTCCTTTCTCCCATAGAAGGTAAAATTCACAGGCTCCAGAGATTAGGATGTAGATGCAAGGGGATGGGGCGGGGGGTGCAATTATTTAGCCTACCACAGGATCCAAAATGTTAGGGCCAAATTGAGGCAAATGTTTAGGCCTGGAAGTGAGCCAGAAGACTCCAGAGAAAAAAGCAAGTCAGCGTCCTTGTATGAAGGCCAGGAAGCAACTATATCTAAAAGTAGCAGGAAACAGTCAGAAACCTTTTCCTTGCTCCTTTTGAGGATTAAGAAATATTGTTTCGCTTAATTGGGGCATGAAAAAGATCCTGAGGCAGAAAGATACTGCTTCCCCTTCTGCTAATCTCTACATAGAAAATTTCAGAATGTCAGAGCATCAAGAGACCTCCACATTCTTTCATTTGCAACCATATCATTTCAGAAAAGGAGGAATAGTGGAGGCAGTGTGGTCTAGTAAAAAGAGCTTATGATTTGACAATAGACATATATTGATTTTCAACTCCACTGGTTCTTTACCAATTGTCCAGCTCTGGCCAAGTCTCTGCCTACCTGAATTTGACAGATTGTTTCCCTCCCTCATTCCCTGGTATGAGGACATACCCAGTCCTCACTCTAGGGCCAACCCCCTGCACAAGTTAGGGGAACTGAGGAGGGCCTCTCAAGAAGAATCAAACAGGCTCTTTTAAAATATTTCACATATCTTATGCTTGGTGATCACAATCTGATTGTCATGTTACTGCTTAGTCCTGCAGTCAGACCTGTTGTGGCTACATTCCTCCATCCCCTCTACCCGTATGGTCCACAGCCCCAGTCTGTTGTATCCATGGAAGAGCAGAATGACCGGCAACCCAGGCCAAAGACCAAGATGAAACTGAATGCTAGATGAGGGCTGGGATGCATATGGAGCACAAGACTGAAAGAGCTCATGTGGAGAGAAGCCAGGAGAATTTCCTCAGTGGAAACTAATGGAGTTGGAAATGAAGGTCCAACCTGTCCACTGGAGGGCAGGTGTGATGAGCTGAAGAGGAGGGGAGAGATATCTGATTCCCTACAAAAGATAGGCACTGTGTGAAAAATAGTAGGTATAACAAATAATACTCTGAGAATTTTAGATTTTTTTAGAGCAGGGAGAGGCAGAGGGTGAGGAAGAGAGAATCTTGGGTAGGCTCCACACTCAGCACTGAATCTGACACAGGGCTCTATCTCACAACCCTGAGATCATGACCTGGGCCAAAATCAAGTATCAGATGCTTAACCAACTGAACCACTCAGGCACCTAGGAATATTAGATTAATATGGTTTTATCCTTATTAATTCCACATTTCTTATTGTCCTGAGGCATCCAAAGCCTTTGTATTTGAACATTGAGATTTTCATAAACTAGGAGCACAGGGAATTCAGGATAAGATATAGGAGGAGTCCCTGTATTCCTTAGAGGAGTAAAACCTTTCCCTTCCGGTTCATGTGTGAGGAGAAATAAAGGAAGAAAAAAGTAAGAGAAGCAGATAGTCAAATATATGTGTCCTGATCATACCTCTGAAGTTCCCTGAGGATGGAGAAGTGATGGGTGTGGAGAGGGCCAAGAGTGGAAATGCTTTCCTGATCCCCACTGAAGACCTGGCAAGACACGATTATTCAAGGTGGCCCAGAAACTCCAAGGAGGTCAAGGGATTTCAGAGCAGCAGTGGAGAAACATGTCAGATAGGTCAATCTGAGACATGTTACTGGCTCCTAGGATGCAAGATGTATGTCCCAACTTTCTGCATGCCTCCAATGTGAGGTATAGAACCAGACAACCTACTAAGGGAGGATCAGCTTTTTGGAGAGAAGGGGGAAAAAGTGAACTTCCACAGCCAGGGCCCCAAAAGGAATCACAATCGGTTCTTAGAGGTGGCATTGGGAGGCAGGTGTGCAAAAGAGGGGGAAATCACATCAGAAAACTGTGACAGGGGACCATTTCAACAAAAGGATTGCCACTGAGCCCTGACAATGCCAAGACAATAAGTAGTCCACGAGTCCCTTAGCCGCACACTTCAACAGTCGATGCCAAGCGCCAGATCTAGGTTCTCAACTGAAAGGCCATGTACGTGTGCACAGATGAGAGTGGCTGTCCAACTGCAGAGATCAGTACCAGTAGGAGCATGAGACAGCAGTGAGTCTACACCCCCACTCCAAGTCCCGCCATAAGCCACCATAGCAGGTTTCTCATACACAGAAGGCACCTCAAGAAAAGGAGAAAAAGGAAACCATTCTGATCAAAGGTCCAATTTCAAATTAATTAAATATTTACTTGGAAAAATGATTTTAAGTCAAAAGAGACTGTAGTGTAGAAAACTAAGATTTTTTTTAAAGATTTTATTATTTATTCATGAAAGACGCAGAGAGAGAGACACACAGACAGGCAGAGACACAGGCAGAGGGAGAAGCAGGCTCCATGCAGGGAGCCTGATGTGGGACTCAGTCCTGGGACTCCAGAATCATGCCCTGGCCAAAGGCAGATGCTCAACTGCTGAGCCACCCAGGGATCCCCAAAGCTAAGATATTTTTAATTGGCATGTTATATTGCTTGCTTTTTCCCCTATTTCCATACTACCCATCAGGATATAGCCTTAAAAAGAAAAGATCATTATTGAAAACAAGGTAGGTACATTTTCACTGAACATCCACCATGAATGTATTTAAATTTGTTACCCCATCAGATAGGCAAGTTGATCGATCTCTCTCTTTTTTTTTTATTTTTAAAATTTTTTTGGCAAGTTGATCTTGAAGTCAAGATTGTTCTGGACTCCATGTGTATGCTAGCAATCTATTGAAGAAGGGCTACTTTTCCAGAAAGGGGCTGTACTGTACCTGTCCAATGTCAATAATAATGAGGAAATTACATAAAGTTTCAAAGAGATGCTTCTTACAAAGCATTTCATACTCATTAAATACTAGTTGCCAAATCTTTCTTTCTCATCATCCCCTCCTCCACCATTTAAGTGGTTTCCCCCAAGTCACATACTTGGTTAGGCACAGAGAAGACCAAAGCACAGAAATACCATTGAAAAAATGTTCCTGGGAGGCACTGGGGTGGCTCAGCCAATTAATCAAACAACGTGTGATTCCAGCTCAGGTCATGATCTCCTGGGTCCTGGGATCAGATCCCACCTCAGGCTCTGCACTCTGCAAGGAGGCTGCTTGAGACTCTCTCTCTGCCCCTCCTCCCACTCAGTTGCATGTGTTTCCCCCTCCCCCGGCCTCTGTCTCTCAAATAAATACATAAATCTTTAAAACAAATTTTTTTCCTGGTGTCTAGAAATAGGAAGGAAAGCAGTATTCAGATCCTCTCATAACAGAGCTAATTAGTGATAATCTGTATCCAAAGCCTTTAAAATTGCTGTTAAGTATGGCAGTCATCAGGTTTCCGGTCAAGATGCCTCTTGATATTTCCTTGGGAAAAGGTGGGAGGAAAGCTAATTCTCGTAAAAACAAACAGACAAAACAAAACCTACCAAGTGGAAAGAAATGAATGGGAAATGTGTATAACTGAGAACCAGATATAGTAGTAGTTCAATGGAAGTGAATCAACTATTCATAGCAACAGGAAAGTCTTGTGGCAAGGAGATATTAGGGTGGAGAAGTAGGGGGTAGGGGAAGTGGGTGGGGATGCAATTCCAAAAGAGTAAAGAGAAAGAGCCAGCAAGCAGCAGGTCTGGGGCTCCATAGACAATGCCGGAAGTGAATTATCTCCAAGGGTAAGGGGTCCAAACAGTACATAAAATATTGATTGCCAATGAAACTTCTGGTGTGAAAAAAAAAAAAAGAAAGAAACTTCTGGTGTGGATCAGGCTCAAAGGAAACAATTACTCCTAGCTCCTCAACACCACAGTCTGGAACCCACAATGGTCTGACTCCAGTCTCAGACCTTTGTATCTAGGACGAAAGCAGAATATTACAATGTCCACACTAGTAAAGAGACTTCCAGAACTGCAGGATCCTTAGAGGGTTAATCTAATCTTGGTTTCACAAACAATGAAACTGAGATCCAGGGAGTTTAAAAGGCATGCCCAGAGTCACAGAGCCATTTATACTAAAGCCAGAGCAAAAAAACAATGATCCTGTCCTTAGTCCAAAGTACCTACCACAGGATATTTACAGATTTACATTTCATGGTCTAAATAACATAAAATCTGCCATTATAGGACTTTCATGAGACAGAAGTATGATACCTTCCTCCTACCCTAATACTCACCCATGTTACTCAAAGGCCGTTCAGTACTGCTAGACTTGAGCCAATGAATTGATTTCACAGGAGTCCTGCCTCAATAGGATACATCTTTATCAATAATTTTAAAATGTCACTGAGATTCTTATTAGAAAAATAACACATTTATTGTAGACATTTTTCAAAATAGATTTAAAAAAAGAAAAGAAAAATACCTGCAAATCTATTATCAGAGATAATCCATTGATATTTTTGATCATCCTTCCAGTATTCTTTCTGTTTCTACCTTTATATACATCCATTGTATGTATAGTATTTAATGCAATACAGGATCATACTGAACCTATAATTTTATAGCCTACTCTCTTCATCCAGTTATATATTACCTGTATTTGGAAAAGTAGGAAAGATGCATTTCCATCTTACCAGCAAGGAGATATTTTCCTTAGATGATCATACACTAGGTCATCTGGAAGATGGTACCCAAACGTTCTTTTCCTTTGTACGTGGCTCACCTACATCAGACCATACTGAGTCTACCTTTGATGTGCATCACAAGGCCACCTGGCAGGTGTCACTTTTTCTCTTCTACTTCATGGTGTCCTCAGACTCCTTTCTACTCTGCCATCCTCCTCAACTTTTGGGTACAGCTCTCAGACAGAAAGTCCCATCAGTTTTTCTTTCAATGGACCATAAATTTAGAACAGCTCCAGGTCCTTGGTGTCCTGAACTTTGCTGTGTGATTCCCCCAGTCTGTTGTCATTAGAGTGACAAATCTTCAAGATAATTAAACCATTATCTTGCTGATATTATTATAGAAAAATTCTAATGAATTACTTGGTAATAACATCCCTGTTTTTTCTTCCTATCTTCTCAAAGACCCATGTTCTATTGCATGGAAATGGATAGGTAAATATTGGGAGTAAAACCCCATCCTGACCCATTGTTTTCTCTGCTCCTTCTACGTAAATCCAGTAAAGAGCTTAAAACCTTGTGGAAGATGATCAAGAACCAGGATATCAAGCTTAGTGAAAGGTTAAAAAAAAGGTAGAAAAACCTCCAGTGATATGAAAATATGCAAAGGAAACAACTCAACAGAAATGTGATATTGGAGACCACTAAGGAGTCCATGGAAATATTTTCCTGACTATGACCTTGGGATTTTTTGGTGGCTTCCAGGCCACAGACATGATGGTTTTTCTGTGCAGTCTTACCACTCCCTGGTCACTAAAACCAGGTGTGTGGAAAGAGGGGAGAAGGTGCACTCATCTACTTCCCTTAGAAAGGAGATCAGGCTCTGAGATTTTAGCACCTCTTCTGTTTCCCAATGAATCTCAATCCCTTTCCATCGACTCAGAGGAAATATTCCTGTCTCCTGACTCCTGCCAAAAGTCTCCAGCAATGCCATAGCCTTGAATAGCAGTGAAAAACCCAAAACTCAAAGATGGGCTCATCAGTCTAGGAACTAGAAGGACAATTAAAAGTGGAGATAAAATGTTTTCAAAATGTTGATCCCACGGGGAACTCAGACAAGTGGGGAGCTGTGGTTGCGGGGAAGTAGCTTGGGGCAGGGGTGAATGAAGGAACACACCAAGAACAAGTAATTGCCCTCTGGGGATTCTTAACATTCTGAAAAGTTATCATCCTAGACTGAGAACATAAAACCTCCATCCCCCAGAAGAGGACTCCTGCTTCGAGGCTTCCTGAGAAATATGCCACCTCCTCATCCAAAAGGAATTATGTGCATGAGATGAACACTGAGCCTTGGTGAGTCCCCCACGACAGGGAAGGCTGTGAGGAGGCAGTGAGAGAGTAGAGACCAAATTCCTGGGAGCAGCCAGGACTGCCCTGGGATCCTCCCCTGCGTTTTTCTCACTATTATAGTTGGAGGCTCTTGATTCTTCCCATGACCCAGAAAATGCAACTCATTGTTTTTGAGCCCCTCAACCAAGTCCTCCTGTCTTGGTCAGTCACCTAATCAACAGTATAAACAGAAGTGCTCAGGAGAGACAGACACACATTCAAAACAGCCAAGAGTGGAAGGTCAAAAGGGATAAGTCTCTTTTCTTGGCCTCAAGACATTTGCATTATGTTGGAGATAAGAAGGAATGCAGAAAGAGCTGAGCTTAGTTACTGTAAGAACCAAACATAGACATAAGCCTATCTTTTCTTGAAAAAGAAGGTGAATATTCTCAGTCATTAAGAAGCATAATCCTTAGGGAAACTAAGGTAGGTTTGTTAGGGGTCATCCCACTCTAGGAATTCCCTGGGTCCCGCTTTGGAAAGAATCTTTGATCCAAGTGGTTTTCCCATTTCTATCTCTAAGGCCCCCTTCCCTATTTCCTTAACTTCTCTTTTCAAGTCCATCTGATCCCATTCAATGGCATCTCTCCAAATAGTTATGTGTGATATGAATGCTTTGATCCCCAAATCCAGTAACCCATAATACCTTAGTGCCCACAGTCTCACTAGCTATGCATTCTTAGAGTAACCAAAGATTGAAGGACTTCTTTTCCCCTCTTTATTGCTTTAAACTATAGCTTACATATAGTCATGTATTGCAGACCTTTAGAGCTGGAGAAATCTTGGTGTCTACCTAAAGTGCTCATTCTGCAGATGAAGAAAATATGCCTCATAAAGGTACTGGTCTAAAATAATATCTAGATGGTTTATTGATACAGGGTTGAAACCCAGGTCTCTTTACTACCAATCTACATGTGCCTTAAACTGCATCTACTCTTTCAAGAAGCCAATTCACTGGTTGTTTCTTTGCTTTTACCTTATTATTTCTATATATGTGGCTGGTTATTTACATAATCCGACATTATGTCTCCAGTTACCAGACATGGTAGCTTCCTTTGAAAACTCTGATAAGGTCATGATAACTCACCCTCTCTATCCTTCTGCCAGGCTGAATTCCTGGAGAGGGAGACTAGGCTGTATGATCCCATCACCCAACACCTGCCACGGGAGCAGTCACTACTCAATGCTCAGTAAATATACACTAAGTCCAGCAAAGTGGAATGAAAATCTCTAATCCCCAAAAGCTGAGAGCAAGACCATCTATTAATAAAAATAGTTTATCACCATCTAAAAACAGCATCAAGGGCGCCTAGGTGGCTCAATCTGTTAAGTACCTGCTTTGGCTCAGGTCATGATCCCAGAGTCCTCGGATCGAGCCCCACACTGGGCTCCCAGCTCAGCCAACAGCCTGCTTCTCCCTCTCCATCTGCTACTCCCCTTGCTTGTGCTTTCCGTCAAGCAAATAAACAGAATCCTTTTTTAAAAATTAAAATAAAAACAGCATCAAAGTTTTATTGGAAAAAAAGGTATTGAGCTCATACTGCTTGTAGAGCATAGTACTACCCACTGGGTATAGACAAACTCTCCACCTTAATTCTTCGCTTATTGAAGCAGGGTCTCTATCATTAAGTTATTTAGGCAATAGGATTTATTGAAAGGGGATTTATATTTATTTATAGGCTGTTAACTTTCTGGCCTCTATAGCACATATTCGTACTGTTTCTTGTCTCCGAATCACTGGGCAGAACTTACTTCAGTGAAATTGACTTGCTTATTATTAAACATAATGATAATAATAACAGAGCCACTTATGCTTACTTAGTACTTTACAAAGCACATTCGTGTTCATTTCTTCATCTGATCTTACTCAAAATATTACGAGGTAGACATTATTATTATCCCCACATTTCAAATGAAGAAATCGAGGCTCAGGGAGTTCAAGCAACTAGCCCGGGGTGCATAGCAGGCTAATGGAAGAGGAGAATTAGAACTTGGATCCCTTGACTTCTCATTCAAAGCTTTTCCCACTAGCTACACAGTGTTTCTCTCCACGGCAAGACAGCTGCTGGGCCTCCAATCTGAGATCCCTCAGGTGCCTCCGTCCCTAGTCCACATCCTCCCACAACTCCTTCCCACCCCTCACTACCAGTCTCAGTAAGAGCTGAGACTGTGCCATCCAGACTTAAGCCTGGTTCCACCTTGCTTCCCGGGGAGATGGGACACCTGGGCCGACCACCTTACTCCTGTTCCTTGGCTTCCTCATCTATAAGATGAAATGGGTGGGTATGTGATCCCCATGGCTCCTTTCACTTCTCACCTGCTTGATTTTCTTATCAAGGCTCTTTTTCTTAACAGGGCTCTTCTGAAGGGAATCTGGATCCATGGCAGCGACTCTGAGGGGGAGAATTCTGGATGCTTGGCAGCCTATAGATCATATAGATCGGAGTGGAGTTACTTCCTCTGGCTGATACCAGAACCCCGCTCGAAAGGCAGCCAAAGGCTCCCTGGGGTGGTGTTCAAAACCCAGCCACCAGCCATCATCCTCTGGCCTCAGTCCTGGGTCTCCAACCCTGAGCCTCTAAAGTCAGTTTCTATTTCTAGCTTCCGCAGGGACGACCAGGGCTGCAGGGAAGGTGGGGGATGCCTCCTCCACCCTGGTTCTCTGCTCACTCCCAGGCCACTATGCTCAGCCAGAAGAACTTTCTATCAGATTATGCTTTTCACTTCTATTGTATTTATTTCTGTGGCTGCACTCTGGCTTTCTTAACACTGATATATTCCTTTTGTCCTTTGTTTGGCTGTCTCATTTGATTGTCACAGATTTTACCAAGATCCACTTTTAAAGGTTCTTATTTGAATCTGTTACCCTGATTTTCTAAACACAAATTCCTAACATTGAGAGGCATTACATGCTAGAAGCTGGTTGAAAGCATGGTGCCTCAGATACTCAATAAATATTTTATTAAGATTTAAAAAAAAATTTTTTTTATTCATGAGAGACACAGAGAGAGAGGCAGAGACACAGGCAGAAGGAGAAGCAGGTTCCTCGTGGGGAACCGGATTTGAGACTCGATCTCACGACTCCAGGATCCCGCTCTAAGCTGAAGGCAGATGCTCAACAACTGAGCCACCCAGGCGTCCCTCCTCAATAAATATTTTTAATAAATGAGTTAATTAGTTTATTAACTGTTTTAAGAGCAGGAAATACACCTTGACATGTTTCTATTAAGAAAAACTGGTGGGGGGATCCCTGGGTGGCGCAGCGGTTTGGCGCCTGCCTTTGGCCCAGGGCGCGATCCCGGAGACCCGGGATCGAATCCCACATCGGGCTCCTGGTGCATGGAGCCTGCTTCTCCCTCCGCCTGTGTCTCTGCCTCTCTCTCTCTCTCTCTCTCTCTCTCTCTCTGTGGCTATCATAAATAAAAAAAATTTTAAAAACTGGTGGCATTTAATTCTATTTTTATACTGGGTTGGTCAACGTGTTGGAAGGGAGATAGATAATCCAACACAATCCTAGCTGAGAGAGGAGAATTCATTCCCTCTGAAAGATTCAGCGGATTTCACTCAGTTCATAATCAGTAGAATATGATTCTTGGTTTCCAAAAGCCCTCGTTACATTATTTTGTTAATCATTTTATTTAAACATCTAAATAAATGTTGGCAATTTACTATATAAATTACACATTATTGAGAAGTAAGACATAACCAGTGGTAATTTAATTACAGCCACAAATTTAATTAAACAACTAGTAACCCTGTTCTCCTTCAAAGCACTTAGCACAATTATACTTAATTAATTTTTGTAATTATTAATTTAATCTTGGTGTCCCTAATTAAATTATAAGAACCAAGAAAGTAGGATTCATGCTTCTCTCTTGTTCACAGACAGATGCCTGATGTCTAGCACAGACCCCGGCACACACAGGGGCTGAACAGATGCTGGCTTAAAACTAGACAGGAATTTCTTCCTTATCTTCCACTTCCCTCCTTTTCCAATTTCCCAACTTTCTTCCTTAGTTTTTCTTTGTTTGTTAATTTTCTTTTTTGTCTTTCCTTCATTCCTTTCTCCATCACTTCCTCTCTCTTTCCTTCTACAGTGAATGATTACCTCCTATGTAATGGTAGCTGTGCTGGATCCTAGCCACAAAAGGATGACCAGAACAGGGACTTAATCCTTGAGAATCTCACAATCTAGTTGAGAACCTAGTTGTCCCTTCCTCCAGCACTTTCCCTGCATTCTCCCCAAGCACTGAGGTTAAGGAACCTGACGGTAGGTATCCCTGTTCGGCTCCAGTTCCAGCTCATGGCCTAATCCCCGACTCCTAAGGTGGGACCTTCACTTACCCCTGTCTGCCTTTGCCCTCTCCTGGCAGCCTGACCCACCTGCTCCATGAGGAGGGACAACCTGACCTGGGAGAGTGAATTTGTCCTCTTGGGGCTCTCCAGCGACAGGCAGACCCAGGTTGGATTCTTTGTCCTATTTGGGGCCGCCTACCTGCTGACTCTGCTGGGCAACGGGCTCATCATCCTCCTGATCGGACTGGATGCACGACTGCACCTGCCCATGTACTTCTTCCTCTGCAACCTCTCGGTGGTGGACATTTGCTACACCTCTAGCGGGGTCCCCCAGATGCTGGTGCACTTCCTCCTGGAGAAGAAGACCATCTCCTTCATCCGATGTGGGGCCCAGCTCTTCTTCTCACTGGCCCTAGGGGGTACCGAATTCCTGCTGCTGGCCGCTATGGCCTACGACCGCTACGTGGCTGTCTGTGACCCCCTGCGCTATGTAGCAGTGATGAGCCCAAGGTGCTGTGTTGGGCTGGCCGCTGTCTCTTGGCTCATAGGCCTGGTGAACTCTGTGGTGGAGACGGTGGTCACCATGCGCCTGCCCACCTGTGGGCACCACGTGCTGAACCACGTGGCCTGTGAGACTCTGGCATTGGTCCGCCTGGCCTGCGTGGACATCACCCTCAACCAGGTGTTCATCGTGGCCTCCAGTGTGGTGGTGCTGCTGCTGCCCTGCTGCCTGGTCTCACTGTCCTATGCCTACATTGTGGCTGCCATTCTGCGGATCCACTCCACCGGGGGACGTCGCAAAGCCTTCGGGACCTGTGCGTCCCACCTCACAGTGGTCTCCATGTCTTACGGGATGGCCCTGGTTACCTACATGCAGCCCCACTCCACGGCCTCTGCCCAGCAGGACAAGGTGGTGGTGCTCTTTTATGCCGTGGTGACCCCCATGCTGAATCCACTCATCTACAGTCTGCGCAACCAGGAGATGAAGGCTGCTCTGAGTCGAGTTCTGATGAGGAGTTCTGAATCAAAACTTTAGGATGCCACTTTGTCATTAGAGGCCTCACTCTGAAGGCCATGGACCTTGGGGTGTGCCCTCTGGCATGATGGATGCACGAGTCTGTGCATGTGCCTGTGCATGGGTGTGCATGTGCGTGCTGTAAGGGAGTGGGTAAGGGGATCACAATCTGCATTACTTTCTTTTTAGGTAATAGGGAAATGGATTGTATCCCTGGACTCTGTTTTTGGTCTCTGACTTATTCTAAAAATGGGAATTCCAATTTATAAATACATACACCCTACGGAAAACGAAGTGGAAAAAGAATAAAAAGATACCACAGCGTATACGAATTAGAAAGGAAGATCATATCAAAAGCCAGGGCAGGGCACAAAAAAAGAAAGTATATTTCCTTCTAAAATCTACAACCATATATCTCAGCTTTTCTGCAACCAGCGAGAAGAGGGACGAGACGAGAGAGCTGTGATTTACAGAATTCACTGTGCCCAAGGGACCAAACAGGCATTAGGCCAGAGGTGCAAAGGTCACCCATGTGACTCACAGATGGCCCAGCCCAGCTCAGTAGGGTGGGGAGTTCACACAGGGACGTGGAGCCAGATTCAGAGTAAAGAACCCCACAACCCTAACAAGCAGGACTGGACCGTGCGTGACTCATGTGAGCATCACTCTGCATGCCTCTGTGCTCTCAGACTTGCAAGTGGTGGCAAATGGCTGGCCAGGAAGTCAAGCGTTCGGAACCTCAAACACATAGTTTCTACATAATCAGGTCTAAGGATATACTCTTCTGAAAAGAGAGATGTATTCAGAATGCACACTTGATCTATCATGCCACACCCCGGCGGAGGTGAGCCAGGCGAGCTACTCAGCAAGGAAAGAATCTGTTTCCAAGCTTGTTCTATTCTAGTAACACACAATGAGTGACTGAGCATTAAACATTCTAACCCAGAAAGCAAAACAGCAATAATTTCGTCCAGAAAAATATTTAAAATAACATTTACAAGTTAAAATAAAACATCTCTTACCTAAATATTGCAGATATCTGGTTTGTCATACCCGTAAACAAACAAAAAACCATAAATTGAGAACAATTCAAACTTCTCATCAATCTGCTGAGAAAAGGCCAAAAGGTTACAGAGTAGGAAATGGAGAGCCTTTGTATTTCTTTATTATTATAACTTTTTTTAATTCCTTAAATATTTATTTATTTTTTAATGATAAATTTATTTTTTATTGGTGTTCAATTTGCCAACATATAGAATAACACCCAGTGCTCATCCCGTCAAGTGCCCCCCTCAGTGCCCGCCACCCAGTCACCCCCATCCCCCGCCCTCCTCCCCTTCCACCCCCCCCACCCTAGTTCCTTTCCCAGAGTTAGGAGTCTTCCATATCCATTGAAAGATGAATGGATAAAGAAGATGTGGTTTATTATAACTTTTTAAAATGGGCTCTACACCCGCTGTGGAGCCCAACATGGGGCTTAAACTCATGACCCTGAGATCGAGACCTGAGCTGAGATCAGGAGTCAGACACTTAATCCACTAAGCTACCCAGGTGTCCCCGAAATACCTTCTTAAATCCTTAGTAAAACTTTTTGCTTAAGTGAGATAAAATTCATATAACATTGGTTTCATGATTTTTACCATTTTAATGTGTACATTTCAGGGGCGCTTAGTATATTCACCATGTTGTTCAAACTTATGTCTATTTAGTTCCAAAACATTATCATCAAAAAAAAAAATTATCATCACCCCACAAGGGCACCTCATACCCTTTAAGCAGTCGCTCCCCACCCCTCCCTCCACCCAGGTCTTGGCAGCCCCAGATCTGCTTTTTGCCTTTATGGATTTGCCTACCCTAGATTCTTAACAGAAATGGAATCATACAAATGTGACCTTCTGTGTCTGGCTTCTTTCACTTAGCATAATGTTTTCGTAGCACATGGCAGTGGTGCATTCCATTTTTATGGCTGGATCATATTCCATGATATGAAAACAAACATATTTCCTTACCCATTCATCAGGTAGGAGATGTTTGTGTTCTTTCTAACTATTGGCTGCTGTGAGTAGTGCTATTATAAATGCTCATGTACGTATTTTTTAAAGATTTTATTAATTTATTCACGAGAGATGCAGAGAGAGGCAGAGACACAGGCAGAGAGAGAAGCAGGCTCCCTGTGGGGAGTCTGATATGGGACTTGATCCCTGGACCCCATGATCACGACCTGAGTCTAAGGTAGACGCTTAACCACTGAACCACCCAGACGTCCCCATGTGCATGTTTTTGTATGAAAACCTGTTTTCAATCCTTTAGGGTATATATCTTGGAGTCAAATTGCTGGATCACATGGTAATTCTATGTTTAACTTTTTGAGGACCTACCGAAGTGCTGTCCATCACAGCTGAACCACCCACCCACCCACCCAAGAAGGGTTCCAACTTCTCCACATCCTCCCAACATTTGGCTTTTGTTTCTTTGATGGCAGCCATCTCAGTAGGTAGGAAATTATATCCCACCCTGGTTTTGATTTTCATGTCCCTAATGACAAATGACGCTGAGCATCTTTCCATGGGCTTGTTGGCCATTTGTACATCTTCTTTGGAGAAATTTCCAGCAAAAATTTTTTTTTCATTTTTTATTTAAGACTTCATCCGCTTCTTTCCCCTTCCTTGAATGTCAGCTCCCTCCCTCCTTCAACCCTGCTCACCTCCTTCTCCCCTACCACCACCACCGCCCTTCATTGGCCATCCTCCCTCCCTGCTCCCACTCCCACGTGAGGCACTTAGCCCCATCTCCAGTCAAAATGTTTTAACTCTCCTTCCCTCACTATTAAGTTCCCTCCCCACAAATCAACAAAATTATCTTTTGTTTTCTCTATTGCCTCCATGTTTCAGTGTTGACCTGGTCTTTGCCCAGTGTTTGCATTTGCACAGCAAAGAAACCTCAGTTCTTTCTCTTCAGTAAGTGTGGAAGAACAAATCACAAGCTCTTATAATTTAATATGTTTTCTTTATCTTCATCACGTATCTATGGAACATCTAGCATTGAGCCGTGTGATATGCTAGTACACCTTCTGACGTAACCAAAGTACAAAATGATCAGCGAGATCACTGAATGAGCAAACTTGTGTAGGGGGATCTTTTTTATAAAACCTATTAAAGCTCGGAAGGTGTCAACTAAAGACAAGGATATTGCTTTTTTTACTGGTTGAGCTATAATGCTTCATTAAATTACAATATAGAAGGGACAGTAATCTACTGAGCCATCTTTCAATCATTATAATGAAAACATACCTATGTATATAAAATAATACTCATATTCTATTGTTTATGGCAGGAGTGCAAACATCTAGTTTATCCGAAGAAGACACTAATTCATTAAGTTACAGGTTAGGAAAAAGGACAGCAGGTCCAAAATATTTTCCTACTTACACTACTGTTTAACTTTTAGAATTTAAAAGGAATTGGGGGGTGGGGCACCTGGGTGGCTCAGTCAGTGAAGCGTCCGACTCTTGATTTTGGCTCAGGTCACAATCTCAGGGTCATGAGATCAAGCCCTGTGTTGGGCTCTGTGCTGAGCAAAGAGCCTGATTAGGACTCTCTTTCTCTCTCTCTGCTCCGACCCCCCTCCCACAACCCTCGCTCATGTGTGTTCTCTATCTCTCTCTCTCTAAAAAGTAAAAATAAAAATAAAGAAAGGAAAAAGAATTCTTGGCCCTTATCCCTTTAAAGAGATTCAGCTTATTTGAAGGACACTTAGCAATCAGGAAGAAAAAACTAGACCCTCAAGAGACCCTTCTGAGTGGAGTATTCTTGAGGTGTTATTACAGAGCGGACTCTGAATAATCAATAATCTCATCAATAAGAAAGTTCTATACTAGATGAGAGGGGATCCTGAGCTCCTAGAGGAGAGGGTAAAGTTTAAGGAAACCGCTCCTTACTATTTGTTCATTCGGTCAGTCTGTCCAGCAACTCTATATGCCAACCTCTGCTGGAAATGAGAAAGGGGTACAGTAAAAAGAGAAAACACTCTCTATACCCTTCAAGCAGGTAGTTTGTTAGAAGTCATAAAAGGAAAGTGAAAAGGCAAGGCTTATTGGAGGGTTTCTTTTCTCATTCTACCCCCTGGCTGCAGAGAAAGTTGAGAGTCCAGGTGTGTGGGCTTCCTACTCTCACTGAACTCCAGGGCGGATGTCTCCCTTTTGCAGATGAAACAGAAGGAAGTCAGCTGCTCTAATGAACGCACCACCAGTCTGCTGGCCTCTCCAAACTGCTCTTCAGACAGTTTCCCTGCATTACTTTGTGGCAATTCAAAGTCCCCCCTGGAGTCCCCCCAACATCCCATACACTACACCTTTCCTGATATCACCACCTCCCCCATAAGTCAGACCTGTGCCACACATCATCCTGGGGGGATGCTGCTCCCCACTAGCTGCTATGACATACTCTGTGTGCTCCAAGTGATAACACAACATGACGTAGCAGGGAGAACATGATCTCCCATACCAGATCCAGTCCAGTTCTGCTCCTAGCTGGTGGAACCACTTCGTGCATTCACTTCTGCTCTCGGAGGCTCAGTTTCCTCATTTTGTAAAACGACAAAGTTGAAATGACAATCTTGAAAGTCCTTCCAGGTTTTTTTTTTTTTTTTCACTTCTGTGTTCTTATTTAGCATTTTATTCTCTTCCGTGGTGAGAACTTCAGTTGCTGTTCTGGGCACTCAGGAGCCACATTTGGAGAGTAAAATTTGGCTACTTACTGCACTGATGAAAGAAATAGTTTTTGTGAAAATCTGGGGTTCCACCTCAAGTGTGAGGCTCTGAAAATCAGCGGGGTACCCTGCCAAAGCCAATCTCTATTTTTAGTATTTCCTACAGTGACACATTCTAGCCACAGGACTGAAAGGAGGAAGAGTGGGTTCCAACTGGCTAAAGAGAGGGGGTGGTGTCTAGCAGCTTTGCCCTCCTCACCTGCATCCAGCTGTGAGCCTCATCTTTACACCTGGTTAGGAAGACTTGCTTGAATTGTTTTCATCTCCATTTCGTTGGATTCTACGGCCCATCTCTCATATCTTTAATACAAATCCTTCTCATTTAGATACTGCTCTAAAGTTTATGAGGGTTTTTTTCACACATTATCTTACTTGATTATTTACTACCTCTTCCCTGACCCTAAGATACTCTGAGACATTGTGTTTGGACAAGATCTAAGAAATCGAGACTACAGGAAAACCCAACACACACCAGAAAAACAAGATATCAAGGATCATTTTTTCACTGATTTAGTGGAATTTGAGGCAAATCATTTAAACTCTCTTGGCCTCAACTTGTTCAAACAAAGAATGAGAAGCTTAGCCCAAAAGATCTTTCCACACAGAAACTCTTTGAGATTTATCTCAAAATATTTTCCTCTCCCAAAAAGAACATGTCCTGAATCTTCAAAAATAAGATGAAAAGGTTCCACCTAAAGCAGTGGTTCTCAATCTTAGCTTCCTATTTTAATTGTTTGGGAAACGTTACAAGTTACAAATACACTAATATCTGTGTTTCACTCACCCAAGATTGTGACTCAATTGCTCTGGAGTATGGTCTGGGCTTCTGGAGTCTTCAGAGTGTGCCACGTGATTCTTCTGTGTAGCTACTATAGCAGGCACTGCTCTGGTGTCCACCATGGGTCATGTGGGATTTTCATAGGCAAATCCTACTATCTAGACTTTTTCCCTCCATATCAAGCTTCTCCAGTGGGCATCCAAATGGACTTTTCCAGCAGTCGGACTCTTCTCCACATCCCTGTGGTCTCTCCTTATTCCTAAACTAGTCAAAAGCACTATCTCCTCCCCCCAAGTTGCAAAGACACATAATGTGAGTATGGCAATGCAGCTAGGGGGGTTGCTATCAACAGACAAATAAAGACTATAAAATTGCTCAATTTTACGATGGGAAAATATGACATGTTTTCCTTTGATAGAGGCTAAAGACCAGCAAAGTAAACAGGGAGGCGTTCCAAGGGCAAACCTGTCTCTGCTATGACAGAAGGATTTACACATGACAAAGCTCAAAGGGTTTCAGAGGCACTCCCTTACTGACTTCATCTGTGGGCACCATAAGGTTCCAAATGCTATCATTGCAACTACGTGATGTATGCATTCATCTTTTATAAATCACTTACTTTGCCATTCAAATAAATGTCAGCATTTCACCAAGGAAATAGCATAATCACAAGAAGTTGGGACATAATTATAGTTAATATAATGCTCTACAATGAGGCCCTGATCTTATCAACCCAAGAATAAGCCTGATTAATCAGCACACTGAGAACCAAGTGAGTGATTTTCTCAGTCACTGACCCAGCCTGGCTTATGGGAGAGACAGGAAGAACCACGAGCTCCAGCGTGAGTAGCAATGACAAGGAGGAAGTCCAGAACACAAGTCCTACATCTTAGGATCAGAGAATAATCCTCAAAGCCCCTACTTTAAACTTTTTTTTTTAATTTGTGTACTCAAAAAATTTTATTGTGAAACAATTCTTAGAAATCTTTGAATAAAAAGAAAAATCACATGGGCACCTGGGTGGGTCAGTCATGTGAGCATCCAACTCTTGATTAAGGCTCAAGTCATGATCTCAGCATCATGAGATCAAGCCCCGGGAGCGACTCCACACTGAGCATGGAGCCTGCTTAAGATAGATTCTCTCTCTCCCTTTCCCCCCAAGCCACAGGCACTCTCTCTGTGTCTCCCTCTGAAAAAAAAGAAAAGAAAAATTGCAAAAGGTCCCTGATTTCAAGAAGCTCCGAGTCTAATGAAAAAAAAAAAAAAAAAAACACATAGAAATTCTTGCAGTCCTACTTGAGGTCCTTTGTTTAGGCCCAGACTATGAATTCTGATTGAATCTGGCCTCTCTAAGCTACCTCCTCCTTCCTCCTGCCTCCTGCCTAGCCCACCTGCTGCATGAAGAGTGATAACCTGATCTGGGAAAGTGAGTTTGTCCTCCTGGGGCTCTCCATGACAGGCAGGCCCAGGCTGGATTCTTTGTCCTATTTGGAGCCGCCTACCTGCTGATCCTGCTGGGCAACGGGCTCATCATCCTCCTGACCGGACTGGATGCACGACTGCACCTGCCCATGTACTTTTTCCTCTGCAACCTCTTGGTGTTGGATGTCTGATACACTTCTAGGAGGTTCCTCAGATGCTGGCACACTTTCTCCTGGAGAAGAAGACCATCTTCTTCATCTGATGTGGGATCCAGCTCTTCTTCTCACTGGCCCTGAGGGATACCAAGATCCTGCTACTGGCTCCTATGGCCTGTGACTGCTACATGACTGCCTGTGACCCCCTGCATTATGTGACAGCAGTCTCTTGGCTTATAAGCCTAGTGAATTTTGTGGTGTAGACACTGGTCATCATGCACCTGCCCACCTGTGGGCACGTGTGCTGAACCACATGGCCTGTGTGGATGTCACACACACCATGTTGTAATGGTGGGCTCCAGGGTAGTGGTGCTACTGGTGCACAGAGCTGAATGCTGGCTAGGAACCCAGTTGTGTTAATAGAGAACTACAGACAAACTCAGAAGTAGAAAGAGAAGGCTGCTTCCTAAGGACAGTGAAGCTTGTACTAAGTCTTTCTTAGTACTTAATACTAAGGATTAAGTATTAGTGCAACTGTGCACATTGTGTGGTATGTATGTGTCCGTGTGTGAAAAATGCACTCTTTGTTTTTGAAGACTTATATAGATAATGACTTAAGTTCTGAAATCTTCTTTGTAGCTCTGGCCCAGGCTCCTCAAGATTCAAAAACAGTTTAAATTAATCAGAAATGTCAAACACTTGTTGACTGGGTGAGCTTTAGCATAATCCTCACAACCACATTCACCGCTGCCCTAAATGTCAACTTGGCCTCTACAGTCAATCACCAAATACCACGTTTAATGAACACCTCTTCCTTGCCCTGCCTGAAGCCCTTGCTCACCACAGTTACCATCCCGACATCCTCCTCCCAAGTGCTGGGAGCAATAAGGACCTGGAACACCATTCAGATCTCAGAAAGAAATATCAATCAGTAAATATATTTGTGTGCCATATACCACACCAGGTGCTGCAAGAGACATACAAAGTCTGGGAGATCCTTCCCACAACCTGGAGACTAGAAAGATAAGAGATAAGTGGGAAAAAGAAAGAAGAAGAAGAAGAAGAAGAAGAAGAAGAAGAAGAAGAAGAAGAAGCAGCAGCAGGAGGAGGAGGAGGAGGAGAAGGAAGAAAGAAAGAAAAAAAAAGAAAGAAAGAAAGAAAGAAAGAAAGAAAGAAAGAAAGAAAGAAAGAAAGAAAGAAAGAAAAAGAAAGACTGCAACATAATCCTACAATGCAAAAAATACAATAAGGGAATATTTGGTTAATTTCCAAATACAAGATAGAGATTAAAAACCCCACGGAACTCATAAAATTCTCCCATGAAGGGGAAAAATCTGGATGGTTTGCAAAAGCATTAAAGGGGAGGAAAAAATTAAACTGGACCATAGAAAATGGGCATATTTGGACAGTTGAGGGAGTCAGGAGAGACGTGTTCATTCCTGTGTGTGGGGGAACGACACAAATGAAGTGAGGAGGTAGAAAAAACGGAGTTCTGTCTGGGAAAGAGTGAGCAAACCAGTTTGGTTAGAGCCAAGACTTCATTCTGAGGAGTTATGAGGCGGAAATAAGGCTGCAAAGAGGGGATGGGCTTGGTAGGGCTGTGAAGACTCGGTCAAGGAATTTACTTTAGAGGCCCTGGCAAGACAGCAGAGTTTTTGATTTAGGGACTAACACATCTGATAGGTGTCCAGAAACTGTCCTCTTCCTCTGCCCCAGGCCTGTTGGACCAACTGAGACAAAAACCAATAGCACAGACTTTTTCTTCTTTTAGTCCAACAAACTCAATTTTATGCTTAACTAGAGGGAGTTAAGTGAAACAACTATTTATCATTCAACTTCCTCTAATTAGGGTGGGCTTCGTAGAGTGGGTAGATGAGGTTTCAAAAACCAAAAGAGTTGGGAAGAATGTAGACCAGAAATTATTTAAAACATAAGGAAATGTTAAAAGTAAAAGTGAACAGATCTTGAAATAGAGATTGAACAGAGGGTATAACTGTAAAGTGCCTTCTACTTTCCTCTTTTTTTTTTTTTTAATGAAAAGATAACCATTCCATCTGAGTAACACTCTGAAGACTGAGTAAAAATAAACAGTTTACCTAGCATTTTTGTAAGCGTCACCTCTGATAACAACCTTGTTGTTTCTGATCTCATGCCATATCTCAGGAGGCAATCCTCTGGTTAGACAGGTCCCATCCTGGTTAAGGAGGGATTTGGAGTCTGCTTTTTTATTTATTTTTTTTTTAAGATTTTATTTATTTATTCATAGAAAAAGAGGCAGAGACACAGGCAGAGGGAGAAGCAGGCTCCATGCAGGGAGCCCGATGCGGGACTCGATCCCGGGTCTCCAGGATCACACCCCAGGCTGCAGGCGGCACCAAACCGCTGCACCACCAGGGCTGCCCTGGAGTCTGCTTTTTTAATACTGATTCACAAAATGGGTCTGAGTCTCAACAAAGGCATTAGGCTGGCACAGCCTTCATACTTTTTTTTCCTCCCCATGGGAAATAAACCAATGCATGAAGCCTCGGAGAGAAAAACTCAAGTCCACAGTGGGAACTATATTAGGAGAGGATTTCTAGAGCCACTCAGAAGATAAAGGAGGGAGTAAATAAATGAGCATGAGGGACCATCGTTCTGTGACCATTCTGAACAGATCTGGGATTTTCCATGGCAGAGGATCCTGATGGCAAGACCTCCTTGCTTTGGGAGCAGAGCACAAATGCAGCCTCTTTTATCTAGAACAAAAATCTCCCCCCTACAGCACTCTTTGCTTCACATAATCACACAACCAAGATACCACTAGAGACCAGGGTTCTCAGCCTGGAACTTACTGATAGGTTTTCAGGCCTACAAGCACCTGGAATTGTGTGTTTAAACGTCATCTCATCCACAATGTTATCACCTCCTGAGAAATTTGTAATGATATGCTCATTTGTATGACTAGACAGTTTGCCCCTGGCTCCCTACAAGACTGTAAACACCATGGCAGTAGAAATGACGTCTGTAATGCTCACTGCTTTATCCTCAGCATGGGGCACTGTCTATAGGGAGGCACCCCAAAAATATCTGCTAATCAAATACGTTTGCAAACAATCTGCGGCCCTGTAAAAGGTTAACATATCCTGACTTCTGTATTGCTTTGGATTATGTTTTTAAATCTTACAAAATTTCTTTTATGAAACCTCTAGCAGTGAGCTGTGATATTTGCCACAGGTCGATAAGATAGGGGTTTCAGCTAAGCCTTCCCGACACCACAGAGCTGAATCAATAGGAAATGCTACCAGAAGAGTGCTGTGGAAGCCTAGCACATGGTCCAAAGTCCACCAATCAATCTGATTTCCCATTGATTTAATCTCCAATTTATTTTTCTTAGTCTTTTCACTTCTTTTCTCATTAGAACAGCTCAATATAGCAACATTATAACTCATAACACAGAACAAAGTTTAAAGAGCTAGTTTATCCAGTTTAAACAGCTAGATAACTACATTCCCCTTTATGTCTTCAACAACAAAAAAATAAAACAAACTCTTGTCTCTTTTTTTTGTCTCCCTTAGCTGATGTCAAAAGCTACTTAAGCGCTAAGCAAAATAAGTCACTCAGAGAAAGACAAATACCATATGATTTCACTATGTGGAATTTAAGAAACAAAACAAATGAACAGGGGCCCATGGGTGGTTCAGTCAGTTAAGCATCCAACTCTTGATTTCAGCTCAGGTCTCGATCTCAGGGTCATGAGTTCAAGCCCTGCATTGGAGTTTGAAAAATAACTTTTTTTTTTTTTAAATGAACAAAGGGTGAGGGAAGAGACAAACTAAGAAACAGAATCTTAATTACAGAGAACAAGCTGATGGTCCACCAGAGGCGGGTGGGGGATGGGAGAAAGAGGTAACGGCCATCAAGGAGGATATTTGCTGTGATGAGCACCAGGTAATCACAGTGTGGAATCACTATATCGTACACCCAAAACTAATATTACACTGTATGTTAACTAACTGGAATTTAAATAAAAACTAAAATAAAAAGTTGCATAAGTAAACTAATCTCTGAGAATCACAGCCCCTTAGTGAGCCTCCAGTGGCCCCCTTCAGCATCAAAATCCTTTCTCAATGATTTCTTACCCACCACAAGTGGTTTTTTCTTTATCTCACTCATACCAAGCCTATTGGCCTGATTTAACAGTTGAAAAAAATTGAAAGAATGGGAAAAAAACAAGAGATGTCAAAGAAAGAAAAAAAAACAAAACACTAGTCTTTCCTGGTGACTAGAAAGGTCCTTGCCATACTCGAGTTTCTCTACTTTTTTCATACTGATGCAGATACAGAAAATAATAATAATAATTTTTTAAGTATTAGCTATGCAATACAATAATAATTATTAACCAGTTACAATGAATACTAATGTGTCACGTAAATACATTACCTACTTCAATCTTTGCAATTACTTGTTATCACCTCAGGCAATATGCCAGGAAACTAAGGCATAAAGGGTCAATTATACATAGGCATTCACATTACATCATGTAAAATAATCTGTATTTTAAAACATTAAAACACTACTGAAAGTAATGAAATCTTAAATAAACGGAGAAGCATACCATATTCTTGAACAGAAAGGCTCAACATCACAGATCTGTATGTTTCCTTATGCTGAATTATACATTTAGCAGTATCCAATTTAATTTTCCTAAAAAGAAATTTTTGTTTGGGACCAGATACTATTATTTTTAAAATAATAGCCATGAAAATTGGAAAAGAAGATTAATGAAGACTCGTTTACTAGTCATTCAAATATCATAAACCTAAAATAGTCAAAATGCTGTGGTGGTGGCACACATGATTATAGCAAGATAGTAAAACAGAAGAGAAAGTGTAAAAATAAACCAATATGCATAGGGATTTGGTAATGATAAAAAGTAGCTTTTAAATAAGCAGAGAAAAGATATATATAATAAAAAGTGTTAAAGCAAAAAAAAAAGTGTTAAAGCAACAAGCTAATCATTTGGAAAAAAAATAGAATTCATCCACATAGGATATCTTATATCAGAATACATTCCACAAAGACCAAGTATTTAAATATAAAAATGAAAGCATAAAAATGCTAGAAGAAACTAAAAGGCAGGGTTTTTTTTATGATATCAAAGTGAGGAATGCCTTTAAACTATGAGACAAAATCCAAGCAATCATTATTGTTTTAAATAAATACAGCAATAAATAAGTACAGCAAAAAACAAAAACAAAATCTGCATGGCAAAAAATATATTATAAAAGTAAAATGCAAAAACACGCAGAGGGTAAGGTGGGAGGCAGATACAATGCAAAAGGGTAACGTGAAGGACTTCTTTTGGGATGATAGAACAGTTCTGTTCCTCGATTATGGCTAAATGAATCTGCACATGGGATAGAATTGCATCAAATCACATATACACACGAATGCAGGTTTGAAAGAAGAGGGAAAACTGCATACACTCTTCTTAGCAGCAATGCACCTGTATCAGTGCATTGCTGTATCAACCCAGTGTCCAGATCATACTATGGCAATGCAAGATGCCACCACTGAAGGAAGCCGGGTGAAGGGGACCTAGGGCTCTGTACTATTCTTACAACTTCCTGGGAGTCTATAATTGCTTCAAAACAAAAAGGTTTTGGGGTACCTGGGTGGGCCTGTTGGTTAAGCATCTACCTTCAGCTCAGGTCATGATCTCAGGGTCCTGGAATGGAGCCTGACATCAGGCTCCCTGCTCGGCACACAGTCTGCTTCTCCCTCTGCTCTTCCCCCCAACTGTGCTTGCTCTCTCTCTCTCTCTCTCTCAAAGAAATAAATGAATAAATAAAATCTCAAAATAAAAAATGTTTTAAAATTAATATTGGTATCAAGAAAAATTAAAATGAAAGCCACTGAGGGTGGGGGAGTGTTTTGCCTCTTGTATCAAAAACAAAGAGCTCTGGCAGCCTGGGTGGCTCAGCAGTTTAGCACCTGCCTTCAGCCCAGGGCCTGATCCTGAAGACCCGGGATCGAGTCCCACATCAGGCTCCCTGCGTGGAGCCTGCTTCTCCCTCTGCCTGTGTCTCTGCCTCTTGTCCTCTTTGTGTCTCTCATGAATAAATAAAATCTTAAAACAACAACAACAACAACAACAAAGAGTTGATTTCTCTAAAATATAAAGAGCTCCTGTAAGCCAATAAGACAAAAAAAGCAAAAATTCAAATCTAAAATTAAGCGAAGATATAGACTGTTTACAGAAAATAAACACACAAATGACTCTAAACATAAAATAATAAACCTTACTCAAAATTGGAATCACACAAATGACAACTCTACTAATAGGCCATTTTTTACCTAACAGATTGGCAAAAAAGGAAGTGTGAAAATAAGTGCACTCATAAATTGCTGATGGGGAAGTAAATTGATCCAAACCTATAGAGGACAGTATCTGTCAAAATTAGAAATGCACATGCCACTTGACCCAGTAATCCCATTTCATGGAATTTATCCTACAGTTAATTGGCACATGTGCAAGATTACTTATGTAGGAGATTCATTCAACATTGCAACATTGTCATAATAGGGAAAGACAGGAAGCAACTTAAATGACCACAAACTAGTGACCATTTAAAGACATTGTGGTGCATCTATGTCAAAACAAAAACAAAAAACGGTAAACCCCAAAGTGAGGAAATGCTGCGTGTTCCCACAATGTGAAGATCTCCAAGACAATTATTAAGTAGAAAGAGCAAGGAGCAGAGCAGCATGCATACTGTGCAGCCATCTGTGTAGAAGGAGACTAGGAGAACATAGTTAAGAAGCTAGTTAGTTAGTTAGTTAGTTACTAGTATAGAATACATAAGTAAGCTGGTTGACTGGTTTGGTAGTTTGATATTAGTGGCTTTCTGCTATACAATGAAATATCTCGAGGACAGACATAAAACTATTAAGAATGCCTCAGAGGGGAAAGGTAGGAGAGAGATTTTTTTAACATACACTCTTTAGTACATTTTGAATTTTTAACCATGCAAATATATTACCTATTAAAAATACATGTTTAGAGTAAAAATATAGAATAATCTGCATCTGCACAAAGATTTTAGTCCATGAGTGTACTTCTACTCGGCAGCATATACCCCAAGCAGTAGGGAAATTGTTTTCACTCTCAGAGAACATTAAAATTTGTCCCTGCCAGGAATCCAGTTGGGAGTTAAGACTCGGAAATTTGCACACTGGTGTCTTTGAGCAAAAATTCTTACGCCTGCCTTAGAGGCACCCAACTCTAAATAGAATTTTTTTTTCCGAAATTACTTCTAGAAATGTTTGTATAGTAATTGGAGCAAACTATTTGAAAATAATATTTAAACATAAGATTTAATGGGGTGATTCCTAAAACGAAAGGAGTTTAAACAGTTTTGGGACACAAACTAAGTGAAACTCTTGAGTCTTCGTTTTTCAGAACTAAAAGTACATGCTTATTCAATCAACATGGGACTTTGTGACTTCTGCTTGAGGAGAAACAAAAAAAGTTCCAGAGACAATTTGGAAATGGGGAAAATCGCAATGTGAGATTCTAAAGGAAGAATAAACATGGAAAAAGTCTGGCTGCCACTTAGACCTCAGAGGGGCAAAAACCGAATGCAGAACAATGGAAAGAATCATGAGAAAAGAGACGGGTTGGTGTCGAGAAACCTTCCAGTGGTTTTCACAAAATTAAAATCAAATTCTACAAGTGTGGCGAGAACGAAAGAATCTCCACAGAAGGGAGGGCTCCTCTAGACATCACAGCCCTGGCCACTGTGGGCCACAACTACTGTCCTCTGGGGCTCCCATGGCAACCATCACATTATCCTCAGGAGGGATGCTCCTTCCCCATCCACACCCTAGCTCAGCCATAAGCACATTTTCTCTTCATTCCCTGGGAAGCTGTTGAGATCACATGTACTGTTAATCAAGAATTTTTGTTTTTAAGATTTTATTTATTGATTTGAGAGAGAGAGAGAGAGAGAGAGTAAGAGAGAGAACACAAGCCAGGGGAGCTGCGGAGGGAGAGGGAGAAGGAGGCTCCCCCTGCTGAGCAGGGAGCCCGACTCGGGGCTTCATCGTGGGACTCAGGCTCATGACCTGGGTCAAAGGCAGACACTTAACTGACTGAGCCAACCAGGCGCCCCTAATCAAGACTTTTTTAACTTTTTTTTTTTTTAAGATTTTATTTATCCATTCATGAGAGACCCAGAGAGAGAGAGAGAGAGGCAGAGACACAGGAGGAGGGAGAAGCAGGCTCCATGCAGGGAGCCCGACGTGGGGACTCGATCCCCGGTCTCCAGGATCACGCCCTGGGCCCAAGGCGGTGCTAAACCGCTGCGCCACCCGGGCTGCCCCAAGACTTTTTTAACTTAAAGCTGCCGTGGAATGGAGGGGATACAAAACGGAGAGTAGACAAAATTTTACATTCTGAATTTCTGGACAATACTGGCTCTCTGAGCCCCAGGGGGCCCCATTTACCAGTGTCCCAAGGAAGGAGTCTCACTCAGAGCATCCCCAGATTTGACTCCCCCTCCACTCCCCAAGGTGGGGAGCCCAGAGTCGAATCCAATGGGTATCTCTCTGCCCATGAAGCTATTTCTGCGTCCGTGGGCACTGGCTCTGTCATCGTCCCCGAGTCCCCTCTGGGGGTCCGGATGAGACCGTGCCACCTAGGCCAGCTGGGAGCCCCTGACCAACAGAAGTAGCTGCCTGCACCCCCCTCGGAGCCGGAGGTTGCTGAGGATGAGGATATAGGGATGGACAGAGGTGCACAGGTAGATTAAAATCTGCCAGGGCCAGTACCAGTCACTCTGCGAGCAGAAGAAACCCGCAGCATCGATGACCAGGGACGCAAAGGACAGAGCATACAGAATGAGGAAGGAGACGAGGGACTTCAGAGCCCTGGTGTGAGCCTGGCTGCTGGGGTCCTGCAGGCCGTGGCCACTGCGCCGCATCCTCCCCCTGTGTCGCCTCAGGGAATTAATCAACAGTGCGATGGACACCAGGAAGACAGAGCAAGGCACTGACAAGGTGATGAATTTCAGGGGCAAGAAATAGTGAATTTCCAGCCTCCTGCTCCACTGCTGGAAGGTCATGTTCCCGGGGTATTTTCTGATTAGGAATCCTTGATACACGGCATGGTTTCCCCAAAAGAAGAGCAGGGTGACGAGGAAGGAGATCAGGAGGGAAGCCCCGAGGAGCCAGGGCACCGAGCCTGGGAGCCGCCACCTCAGCCAGAGGAAGGTGGGGTGGGTGAAGCTGGCGATCTTCATGCAGAAGAGGACGCTGAGCCAAGAGCCGAACCAGAAGGTGGCCGAGTTCAGGAAGTCCCAGTGGAGGCCAAAGAATTGCCGAGCCGGGCCCGTGCTGTACTCCTCCAGGTGGAGGTAGTAGTAAAAGTTGTTCATCATCCCAACGCACTGCAGGCAGAAGCGGGAGGCGCCCAGGCTAAGGAGGATCACGTCGGAGGGGAGCAGCCTCCCCCGCCGCATCCTCTCCCTGCTCAGCACCAGCACGATGAAGCCGTTGGCCAGGATCCCCAGGACACACAGCAGGACAAAGAGCAGCATGAAGAAGGCGGACACGGCGGGCTGCATTTTGGCCTCTCCGCTCTTCCCACCACTCTGAGCCTTTGTCTTGGCCCCTGGCCTCCTCCCTACCCCCGACCCACGGCCCCCCTTTGGATCTTTCCCTGGGGATGTGAGAAGACCGATGTCTTCCTCTACATCTGAACCAGAGCCCACTTAGAAGGCAGATGCTTGGGCTCCAGGCGACACGAGAGCTCAGTTCAGTGAGGATGCAAATTCCCCACGGGTTCGGTTACCACGAGGCACACTGACTGCCCCTGATTTGCCTGTTCCGCTTTTGCCTGCATGCTACCATCGTTAGCATCAATGTAGAGGGTTTTCCGTGTCTCTGACTGAGTTCCAGCCTTCTTATTCCCCCTCAAGCCCTATAAACATATCTCCCCCCATCAGATTACTCGTAAGATTACTGTATACTTGTATAGGCGACAAGTATACAGAAACACTCATATGGCCAAGACCTAAACGATGGAGACGAGTCTGTCTCCAGCTGAGTTTCCCTGTTACGCATCCACCCTCACCTACGAGCAGTCATAGGACCAAGGTCAGAGCCTTGGTCCATATTTCTACCAAATCTCTTCTTAAATCCTTCCTGGACTCTGAGGTATAAGTGGCTGATAATGGTTTAAATTGGTTTTATGTTCCAGTGAGAGAACCCATTTCCATGTGGTGCTGGGAATGAGGGCCATCTGCCTCTTCCTGCGTGATGGTTGAAGGCTCCCTCGGATCCCGGTGGCCACCGGCAGTCTGTGCCAAGTGGACCGTTTCAACATGGTGCCTTACTTCATCAAGCCAGCAAAGATAGTCTCTAGGCCAAGCTAGCTAGCAAGATGGAGTCTTGAATGGCATAGAACAGTCCCAGGAGTAACAACCTATCACTTTTGCCATATTCTGTTGGATAGAAGCAAGTCACAGTCTACAGGGACACTCAAAGGGTGGGGGTTACAAAAAGGTGCAGACACCAAAGGTGGAGGTCATGGGAAACCATCTTAGCGTCTATCTGTCACACTGAGATACCATAGCTTACAAGGTGCATGTGCTATCCTGTCCTCCAACACCAGCATTAAAAAGAGATCCCTGTGAGACCATATTAAAAAGCAAAAATAGGGACGCCTGGGTGGCTCAGTGGTTGAGTGTCTGCCTTCAGCCCAGGGCATGATCCCTGGGTTCTGAGATCGAGTCCTATATCGGGCTCCCTGCATGGAGCCTGCTTCTCCCTCTGCCTGTGTCTCTGTCTCTCTCTCTCTCTGTGTCTCTCATAAATAAATAAAATCTTTAAAAAAATTAAAAACTAAAAAGCAAAAATATTTTCTTGAATGCAAATATAGTCAAGTTGATTCATAGTCAAATATTTTCTCTTTAATACTTCAAATCTGTCCTTTCTCCACATTTGTTTGAAACATTTTTTTAATGTAAGTGTATCCTTTTGGATCGTGACCTTGTGATAAAAGAGAAACAGTTATACAAATAATGTAAAAGTTGTCACTACCACAGCGTACATGTAGAATTATATGAAAATGACTAATCCACAATAGAGAGATCTCACCGAAGTTGATGAATATGCAATTCCCCTACTCTCAGATCTATATTGCTCGTACAGTTTTTATGCATTCACTCAGCAAATATTTACTGAGCACTTATGTACACAGAGTACCTAGTCTAGTCACCGGGGATAGAGCAGTGAACCAAAGAGGTGGGATTCCTCCGTCTATGGAACCTGTAGCCCAATGGAAGGTAACTGACAATAAGAACCCACATGAACAAGACGCTTTCACGTAGTAATCAGTGCTGCGAAGAAAACAGAAGAGTAAGATTGTCAGAGACTGCCTGGAAAGGGAAAAATTGCTCCTTCAGACCTGTAGGCTTGGGAAGGCATTCTCCGGGGTGACGTGGGCTAAGGGGCCAGAGCAAGCAGAGCCTTCGCCATGTATCACTGGCTGAACTCATAGTGTTATCAAGTCATAATTTCATGCATTCTCATCCACTATTTCTTCTAATTTTACCAAGTGAGGGAGCCATCTCCTGCCAGAGAATAAGGACTCCAGCAGGCCACATGACTATTCACGCTTATCAAACTAGTTGTCTCAGAATCACTTTAATCCACAGAAAAGGGATCCCTGGGTGGCGCAGCGGTATAGCGCCTGCCTTTGGCCCAGGGCACGATCCTGGAGACCCGGGATCGAATCCCACGTCGGGCTCCCAGTGCATGGAGCCTGCTTCTCCCTCTGCCTGTGTCTCTGCCTCTCTCTCTCTCTCTCTGTGACTATCATAAATAAATAAAAATTAAAAAAAAATCCACAGAAAGACCCCAAAGCAGAAACTGGGCATTTCTGTCCAATATATGAACACAAAATAACAAGATGGCTGTACCTTCAACCCCTCCGAGATTGGTTAATGCAGGTAGAGACTGGAAAAGGGACAGGAAGGGTCTCACTTAGACTAGCACCAAAGCCTTGTCCTTTCCAGGCCTGGCAGATGATAATGATGATGATTGATGATGATGATGATGATGATGATGATGATGCCTCTTCATGAGTAAACTTCGGAGCTCTGGAAGATTCCCACTGGGCTCTCTCTTCTGCAATTCCCTTTGATGGGGAGAGAGCGTTTCTATTTTGGGTGATCTCTTGAGACTCCATCCTCAGCCCCTAGACATTTGCCTCCAAATTATTACTGCTGGCATTTCCTCACTCCACCAGGCAGCCCTATTGGTCAAATCTCAAGACACCTGTACACACATGCTCTCTCCCTTGGGGCCTGCAGCTGGTGCCCTCACCATGCCCCCACAGTCCTAATGTGGCCACATGCTCCTGGCTCTGCCCCAAAAGTTAGCTAGTCTGTTTCTCATTATCTTAACCCCCCAAGCAGGAGCAAAACCTTAGCCTACAAACCTCCCAACTGAAGCATTAACACAGTAAGCTTTGCAAGTGGCCCCAGGAAAGCTCTGGAGCACCACCAGCTTTGAGGTAAGACCTCCTTGACAGACTGGGTTTCATTACATAGCTTTTCTAAATACTTATTCTTCACAAAATCCTCTCTCTTCCACTGTCTAACCCTTTCATTTTATCAAAGGGTTTCAGCAGTTATGGAACAGGTTTATGCCCATTTTCTTTGAAAACCTGAATATTGTGAACTGGCAGCTTGCTTTGAAATCTCCTATCATTAAATCTTTGCACCTGGTAGAAATTTCAACTTTTACTTAAAGGGCAAGATCAAGAAAGTCATGTTGGTCATGGTAAGAAATTTGGGTGTTATCCTAACATAATAGAAAGCCAATAGAGAGTTTAAAACAACGGAGTAGCATGACCTAATCTATGTTTTTAAACAGATCCTCTTGGTTATGACTTAGAGAATGGAATAGGGGAAGATAAGGATAGAGAGCAGTCAGCGGTTACTGCATCCGACCACTCATGGGCAGACGTGAGCTTGTTCTCAAGTAGAAGCACTGGAGGTGGTGAGCAGTGATAACATGCTGGCATATTTTGAAAGCAGATTCAGTAGGATTTGCCTGATATGGGAATGAGAGATAAAGAGGAATCAAGGCGGTGCCTGAGTGGCTCAGTCAATTAAGAGTCTGACTTCAGGGCAGCCCTGGTGGCTCAGCGGTTTAGCACCACCTTCAGTCCAGGGCGTGATCCTGGAGATCCAGGATCGAGTCCCACGTCGGGCTCCCTGCATGGAGCCTGCTTCTCTCTCTCTCTCTCATAAATAAATAAAATATTAAAGAAAGAAAAAAAAAAAGAGAGTCTGATTTCAACTCAGGTCATGATCCCAGGATCCTGGGACCCAACCCTGCATAGGGCTCCTTTCTCGGCAAGGAGTCTGCTTCTCCCTCTCCCTCTGCTCCTCTTCCTCTACCCTTCTCTCCACCATGTGCTTGCTCTCCCTCTCACTCGCTCTCTCTCTCTCTCAAATAAATAAATTTAAAATCTTAAAAAAAAAGAGAGGAATCAAGGATGGATCTCAAATTTTTAACTGCAGTCACTAGGAAAATGTATGGAGCCATCTACTGAGACGAGGAATATGTTTGTGGGAGGAACTCGGTTTTGGCCATATTAAGTTTGAGACACCTGTTAGATATCCAAAATGAGACATGAAGACGACAATTAAATTGTGAGTCTGGACCTCAGTAAGGCTGGAGTAACAGGTTTGCGAGTCATCAACACTTACTTGGTATTTAGAGTCATTACATTAGATGAGATCATGTGGGAAAACTGTATGGATAGAGACTGGGAAGATGCTGGGAGTGAGCCTTGTACCTTCAGCTTTGAGGGGTTGAAAGGCAAAGGATACAGCAGAAGAGATTTGGCTGACTCTGATATTCAGGAGGGATTCCATTCCCTACGTGCATGCTCAGGAACAAGAGGAGAAAGAAGCAAATGGTGAGGAGAGTCACACAGGAATGAATACTATGCTGAAAAGATTCTAGTTCTGCAGGGTAATGTATCCAGAGTTTGCATTCTGTGTGTTCTGGAGAGATGCTTTAAGGCAGGTACTGTCAATGTGCTCTAACTTTGAGAAGCCCTCTGGTAGGGACCCAAGCCAAGCCCAGTAGAACATCAGTGTTGAAACTGTGCTTTACCCTCTGACTGTCTCAGCAGAGAAACTCTATATATTTTCATCCATTCAACGAAATCCATTCAGCAGGTACTGTCTGTCAGGAACTAGGCCAGGCACATAGGCATGAAGATAAAGATAGTCTTTTGAGGCAGAAGGATAAGTAGACATATGACAGCTCCATACAATAAATGATAAAATAATAACTAATATTTACTCAGTGCTGCTCTATGCATCCCCAGGTATTTCTAAGTGCTTTATATATGTTCATTTTTGAGACTCGTAAAAACTTAGTGAGCATCAAAAATGGTGCTGAGACACTAGAAATCCACATAAAAAAAGAAAAAATTGGACACCATGCACAAAAATGAATTCGAAGTGGATCATAGGACCAAATATAAGAGATAAAACTATAAAACTCTTAGAGGAAAACATAAGAGTAAATCTTCATGACCTTTACTCTTCATGACCAAGAGTAAAAAGCCTTCTTAGGACATTGAAAGCACAAATGACTAAAGAAGACATAGGGAGAGTGTAATAAATAAAAGTTAAAAACTTTTGAGCTTCCAAGGATACCATCAACAAAGTAAAAAAAAAAAAACACAGAATGGAAGAAAACATTTGCAAATCAAATATCTGATAAGGAATTTGCATCCAGAATATACAAAGAACACTTATAACTCAACGATAAACAGATATAATCCAATTTAAAATGGGCAAAGGAGGCAGCCCAGGTGGCTCAGCGATTTAGTGCTGCCTGATTCAGCCTAGGGTGTGATCCTGGAGAACTGGGATCAGGTCCCATGTCGGGCTCCCTGCATGGAGCCTGCTTCTGCCTCTGCCTCACTCTCTCTCTCTCTCTCTCATAAATTAATAAAATCTTTTTAAAAGTAAAAAATAAAAGTAAAAATAAAATGGGCAAAGGAAAAATAAATAAATAAATAATAAAATGGGCAAAGGATTTGAATAGACATTTCTCCAAAGATGGCACACAGATGGCCAATAAGCACACAAGCGATGTTCCACATTATTATTACTATAAAAATGCAAATTAAAGCAATGACATACCATCTCACATCCATTAGTGTGGCTAAAACCAAAAGGACAAACGAGTATTCGAAAGGATAGAGAGAAACTGAACCATTCATGCACTGCTGCTAGGATTGCAAAAAATGGTGCTACTGCTTTGGAAAATTGCTTGGGTGCAGCTCCTTCCAGGGTTACACACAGTTACCATATGATCCAGAAGTTCCATGCCCAGGTATCCAGATCGACCTCAGTTCACAATGGGGTTATGTCTGGATAAATCCACTGTAAGTGAAAAATACTTTAAGTTGAAAATGCATTTAATATACCTAATCTACCAAACATCATAGCTTGGCCTCGCCTACCTTAAATGTGCTCAGAACACTACAGGTGGGAAAAATCATCTAACACAAAATCTGTTTTATAATAAAGTGTTGAATACCTCATGTCATTTATTGAATATAGTAATGAAAGTGGAAAATAGAATGGCTGTGTTGGTATAGAATGGTGTTATCGATTGGTTGCTTACCCTTGTGATCATATATGGCTTACCGGGGGTAGAACTTCCATGGTCTCACCAAAAAAAAAAAAAAAAAAAAAGGTAACTGTGTGAGATATTGATTAACTTGACCATGGGAATCTTTCACAGTGTATACGTATTAAATCATCACATTACACACTTCATATATATTACAACTGTTGGTCAGTTATACCTCGGTAGGGCTGAAAACAAGACTGGAGTCAATCACAAAATACCTGTAAATGTTGATGGAGAAATGTAGAACACACTTTGCTATGGGATAGCTATTGCATTTGTTTTCAGATACGTATGTCCATGAGAAACATAAACATGACTTGTGCTTATAAAAGAGAGAGAGAACCACTAATACTTTTGATGTAAAATAGAGAAGTCATAAAAAATATCCCCCAAATGGCAGAGATTCAGCTAATACGATCCTTGGAACAATGTTAGATAATAAAATTGTCTATAGTGGTTAAAAATAGTAAATATAAAATCAACATACATGAGAGCATGCTCCTTAGGACATAATGTTATAATGCAGAATAACACTGGCTGAGAATCTAGGGTAGAACCAATCCACGATTCCCTCTTTGAAGAGAGGAAATGGAACATTTAAAATGATAGTCATCACAATGCAGATTGCGAAACAATGAGCAAGGATATAAAAACCCTGCCTGCAATAAAATCTTCACAATTTGTGCCTTTTCAGACTGTCCTGCTGGGTTCTGGGGGGGAGAGCACCACGGTGGTGGAATGAAATGACAGCACCAAGTTTATTGTGTCCTGGTTCCGTTTAAAATTACTGTAAAAGACTGAAAATAAAATCTTGCTTATTCAGCACATTTCTTGAGTCAAATATTTTTACTCCTAAGATTCCAATTTTTTTCATGTTCTGTGCCACATTCTCCACAAAATATTTGTGTCCTAGAAAAGTGCCATCTGTGAGAACAAATGATCCTTTCTGAGAAATTAATAATTATTTTGTTCATTATATTTTTTAAAGATTTATTTATTTATTTTAAAGAGAGAGAGAGCAAGTACGGGGGAGGGACAGAAGGAAAGGGAGAAAATCCCCAAGCCGACTCCTCACTAAGCGCAGAGCCCAATACTCTGCTCCATCCCAGGATGCTGAGACTATGACCTGAGCTGAAACTAAGAGTAAGACGCTTAACCAACTAGCCACCAAAGCACTCCTGTTTTGTTCATTATTGATCATTCCATTGTTCATGCTTTTTCACATATAAAATTCAGAGTCTCTTTCAATACTTCTTGCAAGGCTTTCTTATGTCTGCCATGGCATAAAAAGGAAATAATCATAATACATAAAAATTTTTGTAAAAAGTTAAATATCTGAAATATTAATATTATTTTGTGTACACATATGTATAAATGCAATTCTATGTAAGGAAAATGTCTGAAAGGAATAATGAGTGCGGGATCCCTGGGTGGCGCAGCGGTTTGGCGCCTGCCTTTGGCCCAGGGCGCGATCCTGGAGACCCGGGATCGAATCCCACGTCAGGCTCCCGGTGCGTGGAGCCTGCTTCTCCCTCCAATAACCCTGTATCATCAAAAAGAACAACAGCAAAAGTTCATTTAAGTTTTAAAACTAATAAATCATTTGTAGACAAAATAAGGGAGACTAAATAATTCTACTTCATCTCAAACATTGAACTTAGCCTGTAAGACCCTATGATCTGAGAGACCAGTAAGGATTGAAGTGGCATAGGGCAGGGGAAGGTAGGACAGAGCAGAGCAGGACAGAAATGGAGGCAGTGTTCGAGATTCCACTGTTATTCAAAATTATATATTAATCTTCCAAAGACTGACTGCTGCTTTCCTACAAATCTTCTAGATAAATATCAAACATTTGATTAATTGGTCCAACTAACTCTTTCAGTACATCTGCCCCACCCCTCCCCCGCATACATGTGACACCACTATCAATACTGGCACTACCATCTGACCACCACCATCACAACCCGAGGATTTCACCCTCTTCTCCCATCCTACAGGTAAGAAGACTGAGACCCTGGGAAGGTAATTGACTTTCCCAAGGCCACAACATTGATAAAAGGAAGAAAAGAATGTATTCTTAAATTCAGATCTTTACTCCAAGACCATGCACCATGTCCCCCAAGAGCCCTTATTCATTGGGTTGATTCTCATCATCATCAAAAGTTTCATGCCTTGGAAGCCCTTTAGTTTCCAAGACAGGGACCAAAATTGGGATCTTAGTACTTTCCACTACCTAAATCTCTGCCAGGAGGAGAGTCTGTAGTAGAATACAGGGAGTGGGGCATGAGAGAAGTGTCAATGTTTGGTCCTCAATTTGTACCTTGGGAATCAGTGATTAGGTGGACAATCAGCTGTGATTAGGACTCTTGACAAGCCTAGTCCCAGTTCTCAGGTTCTGACTCCCCAGGATTCCCTAAATTCATGGAAACTGTTCACAAATTTTGAGTCTGAGTCAAAGAAAAGAACCTTCTTGAGGTTTTCGTGATTTCATTTCTCAGGGCTGGGTTACCAGTTGCTACAAGACCAGGATGACCAGGAGACACTAGGATGGAATCCATACTAGTCCGTAAAGTGTGATGCTGTCAAAAGGAAGCAAGGGCTAAAAGGGACCAGTAGTGGGCAGCCCGGGTGGCTCAGTGGTTTAGCACCACCTTCAGCCCAGGGCGTGACCCTGGAGACTCGGGATCCAGTCCCACGTCGGGCTCCCTGCATGGAGCCTGCTTCTCCCTTTGCCTGTGACTCTGCCTCTCTCTCTCTCTCTCTCTTTCTCTGTCTCTCAAGAATAAATAAATAAAATCTTAAAAAAAAAAAAAGGGGGACCAGTAGTGTGAGTCAAAGACAACAACCACAGGGATAGAACCACAGGGATAGAATAGGCCAGCAAGGTCCTCCATGCAAAATCAATTCACTTTCCAGGGGTGCCTACAAGACAAGCTATAAGACAGGACCTCTGAAGTTGGAGCCAGCGTTGAAATGAAGCAAAGGAATGTGACTAGATAGCATAGTTAGGCAGAGCAAAACAGATCAAGGTTTATCCAAAAAAGTAAGCTATTGAATTTTGGGTAGAGACTGACTGACTTGAACTCTGCGCTCTTAAAGCCATTCTTGATGTAAGAGAACTAGAGCTTCTGGCAGCATCTGCACTCCAGGAAGGGAGAGCCAGGCTCCATGGATGCCTGTGCCAACCATTGCCTCCCAGGAAACTGTAGGGTTCTAAGGTCTTGTTCCACAGAGCAACTGCTGGGCTATTCCCCAGAGCTGAAGGACATCACATTCTTTATAGCAAAGATACTCTGCAGTGTGTTTATTTCACTGCTCTAGATTAAAAAAAAAAAAAAAGAAGAAGAAGAATGTTATACAGTTTCTGGCTCTTTCCCATCAGCATCCATAAATACTTTAATTCATTGTGCCACAATGAATCTTCCTCACGGTGTTCATTACCCCTCATTCAGATTCTAAAAGGCATTTGCTTGGTTTCAAACAGATTATTTGCACATCTATGTTCACCACAGCATTATTCACAAGAGCCAAAAGGTGGAAGCAACCCAAGTGTCCATCAACAAACGAATGGACAAATAAAACGGGGTCTATACGGACAATGGAATATTATTCTACCTTAACAAAGAAGAAAATTCTGACATCTGCTGCAACGTGAATGAACCTTGACAACATGATGCTTGTGAGATCATCCAGACACGGAAGGGCAAATATTGTGTGATTCTGCTGAAGTGGGGTACTGAAAGTGGTCAAATTCATGGAGAAAAAAAGTAGACCGGTGGTTGCCAGGGGCTGAGGGGAGGGGGGGTGGAGAATGGGGCATTTTTGTTTAATGGATAGAGTTTCAGTTGGAGAGGATGAAAAGTTTGGAGGCGGATGGTGGCGATGGCTGCATAGCAATGGGAATGTACTAATGCCACAGAAATGTACACTCTACAAAGGCTGAAATGGGGAACTTTCTATTAGGTGTATTTCGCCACAATAAAGTATATTCTCAAAGCATATTTTCTGAATACAGTAGAGGGGGCCTCATCTTTTAAATGCATGCTTCGATTTCAGACATTGCTCTTGGCCTAATAGAAAAATATGTTTTTCTTTCAGAGCACAAAGACTGTCTTCTCTGGTCTCCGCATCTCCCACAGAGTGGGCACAAAGGAAATACTTGTTGAATGAATGGGCTTGGTTGTTGTCCTTCTTAAAATAATCTTTACGTGTCACCCTTCTACAAATTGCATTACTGACATATTTTGCTACAGATGCCTTCGAATTTTTGGTTATTTCGGGACACTGAGTTCGTGAGACTTTATATAAATGCTATGATAGCAAACAATAGTGCTTGTGTCTACCTTGGAAATGCTGAGAAGCAATGTGTATGTTGGACACACAAAGACGTCTTCAGTCTTGTTCTCTGGAGCCCTGAAAATCTGGTCTTGCTGCTAAAGGCCAGTGATTATTTTCCCAAAAAATAACAGACTAGTAGAATCTCGGCTTGCAATAATGCATGTAACAAAAGCAGATAATATAAAAAAATGTTATTGATTCACATAAATACAGTCATCGGCTTTAATTTAAGACTTGCAGCTGTTCTCCCAGTTTCCTTATGGATTTTTCTGTTACAGTACAAAGGAATTAGAATCTAAACGCTTCCCAATTCTAAACCTTTGGACCAGCTATTTTTCTCCTCCATTGGAAACTTTTCAGCAATAAGGACAATAGTTTCCTTGAATCTGACCCCTACAGGATAGAAGGGATCCTGCTTCTGGTGATGACCCAAATCACAGTACATCCAAGGAGTTTGTCAGCCACCCACCTCCGTCCTAATCTGATATCCTAGGAAAACTATAGTGCTCCTTGGAGGCAGAAATCCATGTTGCTCTCAAAACTATTGTACCTTAGGGGCACCTGGCTGGCTCAGTTGGAAGAGTGTGTGGCTCTTGATCTCAGAGTTGTGAGTTTGAGCCCCACGTTGGGTGTAGAGATTACTTAAATAAATAAACTTTTTTTTTTAAGATTTTGTTTATTTATTCATGAGAGACACAGAGAGAGAGAGAGAGAGAGGCAGAGAGACACAGGCAGAGGGAGGAGCAGGCGCCATGCAGGGAGCCTGATGTGGGACTCGATCCCAGGTCTCCAGGATCAGGCACTGGACTGAAGGCAGCGCCAAACCGCTGAGCCACCAGGGCTGCCCTAAATAAATAAACCTTAAAAAAAACCTATTGCAGTTTAGTTCTGATGTAAGTGATATAATCATCTAATGACAAAGGAGTGGTCTCTCATTTTAAAAAATCACCTTGAGCAATATGGAGAAGGAATACTGTTCTGTAAATATTGTATCTTAAATAGTTTACTCAACCTCTTCTAAAAAATGATTTATTTTTGCTAAAAGAAAAATAAGAGTCCTTAAAAACCACTGCCACCCCTTAGAGTTCTCTATCACCCCAGGCTTGGGTTTCTACCACTATAGTTCAGGATTAGTATTATTTATAGTTAAAAGACACGTCAGCTCAGCTTACTAAAATTCAAAATGCATTCAGTTGCCCACTGCTAAAGCCCAGTTTCAAAAGCTTTTACCTGTTACCAAGGCCGACCATCCAAACCACTGGAACTTGGATTCATTACAAGCCTGTGCTGGAGGCCAGCCGCGTGAACAGCCACCTAAAGCCACGTCCTGGCTCACTCCCTGCTGCACAATTCTGACCTGATTT
The DNA here is from genome assembly GCF_003254725.2 of Canis lupus dingo. Classification (NCBI taxonomy): domain Eukaryota; kingdom Metazoa; phylum Chordata; class Mammalia; order Carnivora; family Canidae; genus Canis; species Canis lupus. Next base: position 6,160,717 of record NC_064258.1, read on the forward strand.
CAAAGGTTTGGTTCCCTCCCAACTCTCTGCCCATGCAAGCCCTCATTCTTGAGACTTTTAAAATCTTGAGATTGGCCTTCTTCACTTGAGTGGACCACACAAGAGTCGTCAGCGATACAGGCCGTAAGTCCATAGAAATTCAGAATAGGAGGCCATCCGTGACATTAAGAGATGTCAAAACCAAACAGTGTTATCAAAGATAGATGGAAATGCCCCAATATCATGTATTTGAGACATATAAAATTTGCAGCAAAACATCATAAATAGATAATGCTGGACAACTGTGTCTGATTAATTTCCATTCTAGAATTCTCTCCACACCAGGGTCAAATGTGAACTAGTAGTACTTGGTAATGGGCACTTAAGCGCTTAACTATTTTGTATCCTTGTAACTGGGGTATATATACGTTCCGTGGCAGATTTCTGGAATGTATAGATTCTACTTTCATATCCCCATTGCACATAGCTGGGAGATATATACCTAGACTTCCATATCTAGATGTTCAATAAACTCTTGTTCAGATGTAAAAGAATATGGCAGCAATCAGCTCTCTCTACCAAAAATTGTAGAAAATGTGAAGGCTAGTCATTACATCAGTGGACTGGAAAAAATCACCGAAGGGTCTGAGTTTATAAGACAATGTTCACTGCTGATCCAGTTTCTAGTAGACATAGATAGTCCTACAGGCATAGAAATAATGAATGTTTGCATTAATAAGTAATCTAGTTAATTATAACAAGACAATGCTTTCCTGTCTTCAATAAATATTTATTGAGTGCCTACCACTTACCAGGGAGGAACAAAACAGACACAAATCCCTATCCCTGTGGAGTTTACATCGCTGTGAGGGAAACAAATGATTAAAAAAAATGTAAGTGTAAGACAGACAGTGGTAATGCTGAGAAGAGCAACCGGGCAGGGAATGGTAGTACAGAGAATGGCGGTTTACAGTGGACACGACAATGCCTGGAGCAAGGAGGGAGTGAGCCATACACACATCTGGGGAAAAACTTTCCAAGCAGAAGGGTCATCTAATGCACAGGCTCTGAGGAAGACTCACACCTGGTTTATTCAAGGTACACCAAGGAAGCCAAAGTGACCAGAGCAGTATGAGAAGCGGATAGAGTAGCAGAAATAACTATCCTAGCAAACAAAATCCTAAAGGATTTCTATTCATTATGAAAATTTAGGCTTTTTCTTAAGGATGAAAAGCAAGTGGAGAATTTTGAAAGACATGTGACATGATATGACATACTTTTTTATTTTTTAAAAGATTTTTTTATTTATTTGAGACAGAGTATGTGTGAGTGAGGGAAGGACAGGAGAGAGATAGGGGGAAGCAGACTCCCTGCTGAGCACAGAGCCCAACATGGGGCTCAATCCCACAACCCTGAGACCTGTAAGCCCAAACCAAGTGTGGATGCTCAACTGACTGAGCCACCCAGGCGCCCCATGGCTTATATTTTTAAAGGAGCCTGCTGGCTGCCACGCTGAATATAGACCAAGGGCAAATGAGCATAGAAGCTACAAAACCAGTTAGGAGGCCATTGCAATAACCCAAGCAAGATGCAGTAGTGGCTTGCACCAGAGTAGGGGCAGTGGGGGTGGTGATAAATGGTGGAATTACAGATTCATTTCGAAAGCTGTTGACAACTCTAACCCTGATTTGTTCAAACTCTTTTGTGGGAGCCAACTTTCAATAGATTGCAGTGGAGAAGGAGCTGCTTGCTGCATATGAAACCTCAACCCAGCAGCAGTTTATCTAAACATCGATTCAGTACCTAGTTCAATAGTTTAACATCAGGGTTTCGGAGTGATTGTGTGTGGAATGTAAAGTAAAAAGCTTTGTCCAGAGCAACTGGAAGAATGGAGTTGCCATCTGCTGACACAGGGGAGGGAAAAAGTGGTGAGAGAAGCATGTTGAAGTCAGAGAGTTATCAGGAGCTCAGTTTGAAATAGGATGAGTTGGAAATGCCTATTAGACATCCGTGTGGATGTCTCAAGAAGGAATATAGGATGTAGATCAGAGATACAGTCTGAAGAGCAGACGACTTAGACCAAGCTCTAGAAGCAGAGCCTGCGTGAGTTCTTGCACAAGTGATTTATGACTAAGTGCTTTCTGGAGAAAACTGTAGGGAATTAAGAGACACAAGATAGGGCAGGGAACAAAACTAGACCAAAAAACACAAAGATTAATCTAGACTTGCTTTGATATTATGGGGAGATCTGGAGTGTAGATTGTTAGATACTTGAACCCCTAAATCCTGTCAAATCTTTTTTACCAAAAGTGGCAATTCTTCCTCTCTTACCTGAGGAAATTGGTCAGCCTTCCCTGCAGAGGCTGCAATGGATTCCCCTCTACTAGCTTCCTTGCAAGGCACTGATGATCCTACTAGTGACTCCATTTCCCCTCATTGCTTCCAGATCTATATAATCAGACTCAAGGCCCAGCAGGTCCAACAGGATAAGATGCAAGTTGTGATCAGTGAGAAGGTGTGATATACCCCAAAATCCCAGGGAGCATTGCTGCATCAAAGCATGCATGCATTTATACTAAATGTGACAGATATTGCTAAATTCCCTCTATAAAAATTATACTAACTTATACTCCCATCTACAATGTGTAAGAGAATGTATTTCCCCAATAATTTAGTAAATAAGTAGTTTCGATGTTTAGCAGTTTTCCAAAATGGATAGTTAAAAATAGTCTCAGTATATTCTTAATTTGTATTTCTCTCTCTTTTTTTAAGATTTTATTTACTTATTCATGAGAGACAGAGACAGAAGCAGAGACACAGGCAGAGGGAGAAGCAGGCTCCCCACGGGATCCCAGGACCACGATCCCAGGACCCCAGGATCACAACTTAGGCCAAAGGCAGAGGTTCAAACACTGAGCCACCCAGGCATCTCTAATTTGTATTTCTCTTATTATAAATTAGCTCAACCACCTTTCCTGTGTTTAAGAACCATTTATATTTCCCCTTTTCTGTGAATTATATATTCATAGTATTTGCCTTTTTTGTTTTTCTTTTGGGTTGTGGATCGTGTTCTCATCATTTCTAAGAATCCTTTACATATTAGAGATTAAACTTTCATTATGAATGTAGATATTTCCCAGCTTGCTATATTTTTGGTAAGTGTCCTCTAGATTTTTATTATGGAGAATTTTTAAAATTGTAATTGATCAATCTTTTGTGAGTGTAAAAGACTTTCTGTACCCCAAGGGTTTTTTTAAGATTTTATTTATTTTGAGAGAGAAAGGAGAGACTGCACATGAACAGGGGTGAGGGAGGGAGGGAGGGAGGGAGATAGAGAATCTCAAGCAGACTCCATGCTGAGCATGGACCCCAATGCAAGACTTGATCTCACCACCATGAGATCATGACCTGAGCTGAAATCAAGACACAGACACTTAAATGACTGAGCCACCCAGGTGCCCTAGCCATACCCCAAGGTTTTAAAAGAACCTTCATCCACTCCTAACTCTGGGAAACGAACTAGGGGTGGTGGAAGGGGAGGAGGACAGGAGGTGGGGGTGACTGGGTGGTGGGCACTGAGCAGGGCACTTGACGGGATGAGCACTGGGTGTTATTCTGTATGTTGGCAAATTGAACACCAATAAAAAAATAAATTTATTATTAAAAAAAAAAGAACCTTCATCCTCCCACTTTTTTCTAGTAGTTGTTTTTTTAACATTAAATATTTAATCCATTTGGACCTCATCCTGGTATACAGCTTGAGTTATGGCAACACTTTTTTTTTTTCAGAGCTATCAATATCAGCTACTGAATAATCCATTTGCTTCTGTCTGAAATATTATTTTCATTTGTACTGAATTTAAACTAAATTCCCATATTGTATGTGTTTGTTTTCTAGACTACTTATTTGAGTGGGGCACAACTACAAACACTTAGATTTTGAGGTTCACACTATATATCAATGTATGATAGAGCTTGTCTACTTTCATTGTTTTCTTCTTTGGCTCCTTCCAACTTCCATAATAATCTCTGAATATGTTAGTCTTATTTTTATAGGTTTAAAAAGAGGCAGTAAGTTGGCATTTTTATAGGCCTTCCATTAAATTAAATTAAATTAAATTAAATTAAATTAAATTAAATTAAATTAAATTAAATTAAATTAAATTAAGAGGGGTACCTGGGTGGCACAATTAAGTGTCCAACTCTTGGTTTTGGCCTAGGTTGGGATCTCAGGGTTGTGAGATTGAGCCCCATGTGGAGCTTTGTGCTCAGTGGGGAGCTGGCTTGTGCCCTCTCTCCCTCTTCTTCTGCCCCTACCCCCTGCTCACCCCCCACTCAAATAAATAAATAAATCTTTAAAAAAAAGAAATTAAAGGTAACCAACCAAGATATTTTTAGGGGGCACCTGGATGGCTCAGTCGGTTAAAGGGCCCCCTTTAGCTGAGGTCATGATCCTGAGGTCCCGGGATGGAGTCCTACATCAAGCTCCCTGCTCAGTGGGGAGTCTGCTTCTCCCTGTGCTCCTCCCCTCCTTGTATGCTCTCATGCTCTCTCTCTCACAAAAATAAATTAATAAAATCTTTTTTTAAAAAAGGAATATGGTATTTTTTTAAAGATTTATTTTTTTGAGAGAGCAAATTTGCTCATGCATAGTGGAGGAGGGGGGCAGAGGAGAAAATCTTAAAGAAAGACTCCCTGCTGAGTGGGGAGCCAGACAAGGGCCAATCTCACCACCCAGGAGATCATGACCTGAGCCAAAACCAAGAGTCAGATGCTTAACCAACTAAGCTACCTTGGCCCCCTAAGAATATGGTATTATATTCCATTCATTCATGTCTTCTGGAGTGTTCTAAAGCTTCCATAATGCAGGTCTTATACATGTCTTTAAAATACTCCAGGTATTTTGTCTTTTTGTTATTATTGCAGATAGAATTTTTTCTTTCATTCTATTTCCTAACTGATGATTATTTGTGTATATTAGAATATATCATCTTCTATATATATTTATTTTGCTCCCCACTAACTTACAAAATTCTTATTGTTCTATAGTAGTTCTTTTTTTTATTAGAGTTCAATTTGCCAACATATAGCATAACACCCAGTGCTCATCCCATCAAGTAACCCCCTCAGTGCCTGTCACCCAGTCACCCCCACCCACCTCCCTTTCCACCACCCCTTTCCCAGAGTTAGGAGTCTCCCATGTTCTGTCTCCCTTTCTAATATTTCCCACTCATTTTTTCTCCTTCTATGGTAGTTCTTATGTTGATTTTTCAACTATACCAACATATACTTTTCAACTATACAAACGTATTTTTACATCCTATTTCCAATGTCTTTAACTAATTTATTTCTCTTGATTACATTAGGTATTGTCACCATTAACATGTCAATAGTGGCAGGAGTACTCATTCTTTTAAATCCTTGAGTTTTGTAAAAGATGCCATATTCATCAAATATGATGAAGCTTTTGGGTTATATGTTATAGAGTATTTTATCAAAGAATAGTATTAGATTTTTCAATTGTCTTTTAGTATTTTTGAAGGCTTATTATATGAATTTTCCTTTAGATTAATAAAATTGGTTATATTGATGGATTTCCTAATATTGAATCACACTTAAAATTCCTAGATTAAACTCTACTTGGTGATACTATAACATTTACTGCACTACTGGACTTTGCTTTCTGATTTTTTTTCTTTTTAGGATTTTATATGCATAAGTGAGAGTGAGTTGCAGTTCTTTATTTTACGCAATTTTTTGTTAGCTCAGTTTTCATGACTATTCCACTGGTATTTGCAAAGAAGTTGTGTTCTCTGGGTGTGTACAGAGTTTAATGTCTCTATCAATAAAAGCTAATTTATTTGGTTATACTTATTTTTTCTTTGACAAAGATAGTCTTTTGCTTTTAGTGATTCTGTTAAAATTTTCTTGCATTTCCTGTAATTTCTGCATTATAAATGTGGCTGCTATGTTGTCATATAGATATTCATACTAATTCTATCCTAATTTTGTATTTCACCCCTTAACATTAAAAATTTATTATCCCATTTGATCATTTTAGGTATGAATTCCTTCTGTTTGGATTTAATGGACATTATCATTCTTTTAATTTTAAACTTTCTCTTTCTTATGAATCTTTTATTTTTATTTAATTTTATATTCCATATGTTTCACATTAGTTCTAGCACATTATTTTACTTTCTATATTTTATTTATAAAGATTTACGGGGGGATGATTATTCTGTTTGTATTTGTTGTATGTTTCTTCATTTTTGTTTATTTGGTTCTATTAATTGTAAAAAGTTTATTTTTCTGTTTTACTGCCTACCTTTATAATTATAATTTTATGTGACTTTCTTAGTCCTGTTTCTTTTGACCACATCTATTGGTTACCACCTATGAGCAATAATGAAAAACATAATCTTTTAAAAAGATTTTAGTTATCTATTTATTCATGAGAGACACACAGAGAGAGGCAGAGACATAGGCAGAGGGAGAAGCAGATTCCCTGCTGAGCAGGGAGCCCAAGACAGGGCTCAATCCCAGGATCTGGGATCATGATCTGAGCTGAGGGCAGACACCCAACCCACTGAGCCACCTAGGTGCCTCTCAAATAAATAAATAAATAAATCTTTTTTTTTTTTAAAGTTTTGAAATTTTCTGCAGTCAAAAGTATGCCAATTACTTATCAATTACTTCTATTACAACTTGATATTTCAAGTTTTACTAAGAAGGTCTCTTTTAGGGCCCCCTCTTGGGCACCTGGGTGGCTCAGTTGGTTGTGTCCAGCTTTTGATTTCAGTTCAGGTCGTGATCTCAGGGTCCTGGGATGAAGCCCTGCATCAGACTCCATGCTCAGCAGGAAGTCTGTTTGAGGATGCTCTTTCTCTCCCTCTCCCTTTCCCCCAACTTGTGTCTTCTCTCTCTCTCTCTCTCTCAAATAAATAATGAAATCTTTAAAAAAAAAAAAAAGGTCTAAGAAAACAGGGCTTTTCTGGACTGTGGAAGCTGAGGGTATGTACATATTCTACAACGTCATACAAAAAAGGTGGGGGAGAGAACAGTCAACATTTCTGTAACATTTAATGGCAGTATTTCATAAAATAAACTAACAAATATTTAATTATCAAAAAAGGGAGGTTTATTTTTTTTTTAAAGGGAGGTTTAAAAGAAATTAAATAACATTTGGGCTAAAATAATCTATCTGTAATTTAGGATAAAATGACAGCTCTAATATTTTTGTTTTTCCAACCATAGTACTGATATACTGCAACCATGAAATGACAATTTTTTTCCTCACTGATTAAAGATGTCTTTCTTATCGTATATAATTTTCCATGTAACTATTATCTGGAGCATGTATTGATGCATTTATCTATCCCTGCATCAATACCACACTGTCTTAAAGACTAAGGCACTAAGGAATTATTGTTCCATCATTCATTGACCATGAGACCTAAGTAAACTTCTCTGAGCCTCAGGTTCTACTTTGCAGTGTTGTTTTCAGAATTAGATATATAAGGGATATAAGTAAATAAATTTCCTAGCCCCGTGCCTCACATGAAATAGGCATTTATAAATTATTATTATTAATATCATCGTAATGCATGATGAAATTGGACTACAGGCAAAAGTTAATAATAATAAGCTAACTATGCATTTAAAAAATACAACAAACCCTGCTACTCTTTTATGTTTCCCTGTGTGTTCAAGTTCTAGAAGAACTAGTCCCTATGGGGAGATCATTCAGATTCCGGTAGATGTTCTGTTCTCCTAGGCTAACAATGTGAAAAGAGGAAGGAACAAAGATTAGCTTATACAGGGTGCTTTGGAAAGGGAGACTGGGTCAGAAACAAAGAGAAGTGGAACTTCACTGAGATTCCCATAGGAAGGAACTAAGCTAGTCATTCACAGTTGCTTAGCAACATGTAAATGCACAAGAAAGAAGGTAAAGCCATCACAAAATCAGGCACATCTTACTCTCTCACCCATTTATTATTTCTACACTGAGCATTAGTCAAAGAGAAACAGAATATCAGTTTGACCTCCAAAAATAAGCTGGCCAGATAGTGAAGGAGATACAGGTCAAACATCAGCATAAAAATGTAGTAGGTAGCCCAGAAATAAATATGCAGACAAAATCCTTGTGCTTATGGCTGCATTCAAGGTGCAACAGAATTATTCTTGCAGTGTATCAAGTATTTATAAGTGCTTCAGGGGACACATAGAAGAGGACAAGGAAGCCCACTTTAAAATAGGGTCACCTGGGTGGCTTAGTGGTTGAGTATCTGCCTTTGGCTCAGGTCATGATGCCCAGATCTGGGAATCGAGGCCCACATCAGGCTCCATGCAGGGCGCCTGCTTCTCCCTCTGCCTATGTCTCTGCCTCTCTGTGTGTGTCTTTCATGAATAAATAAATAAAATCTAAAAAAATTCAAAACACATTAAAATATACCAGGAAAGGATGATTCAGTTGGTTAAGCATCTGATTCTTGCTTTCAGCTCAGGTCATGATCTCAGGGTCATGAGATCAAGCCCCACATCAGGCTCCACGCTCAGCATGGAGTCTGCTTGGGATTCTCTGCCTCTCTTCTCCTTCTGCCCCTCTCCCCACTCATTGTCTCTCTCTCTCTCAAATAAATAAGTAAAATATTTTTAAAAGAATAAATGAAATAAAATATACTAGGGAGAATAAAACATGAATATAGATCATTCCACCACAAAGCAGATTTCATCTCATGATTGAGGAATACCTCATTTATATGTCCTTAAAGGTCAGAGAGAACAAAGCTTGGAGGCTAGCAAGCCAGAAAAGATTCCCTGAAGAGGAGCCATTTGAATTAACCTTTAACAGTTAAATAGGGGAGAAAACTAAATAGGATTTTCATAGTAGATGTGGAGATCAAAGAACACATTTCAGTATGCCAGGAAGGAAGCTCCAGGCATGTTGGGAACAAGGATAATCCAGATTTCAATACAAAATAGAATTCTACTACAACAGACACAGAGAAAGATGAAATTATTGCCATATTGCGGAGGTCTGTGAATACTAGGTTTAGGGACCCATGCTTCATTTCTAGGCATGAGAGCCAGTGAGAGTGTGGGTGGAATGGCTAGTTATGCCTTCAGGGGATGAATCTGGTAATAGTAGTTTTGATTGAGAGGGAGAGGAGAGTGTAATGGAGCAAGTGGTGAAGAAGAAATTTTAGCAGTTCTGTATTATAATAATACAGATATTATTTAATACATATATTATTATAGATATTATAAAATTATTATAATAATTTTAGCAGGAGGACAGTCTAATCTATACTAGAATCCACAGGAATGGGAAGAAGGGCACAGACAATAGAGACTGCAGAGGTAGCAACTGAAGACAAGTTACTGATTAGATTCAAAGGCTCAGCAGAGATGGGGAGTGAAAATTATCTAAGAGGTGGTAAGCCTGATTTACTGGATATAAATAATAGAAGAAATAGATCCAACTGAGCAGTAAAGGGAGCTGGTGGGAGGAAGGACGAGGGAAAGGACAACCATTTTGAACTCTCCAAGTTTAAAATGTTCATGGTACCATCAAGTGGCAATGCCTTCAAATGGAAGAAAATAGAGATTTGGAGTTCTGAAGGAGGTCAATGTTTTGATGATTGATTATTTATACAAAGGTCACAACTGAAGCTGTAAACACAAAAGGAAAAGGAGCAGATGAATCCCCGAGAAAGAAGAGGGCTGGCTAAAGGAAGAGCCAGAGGGCAGGAGGATGAGCAGGTGTGAAGGAGACACAAGACAAACAGCAGAGCAGGGAGGAGAACCCAGGGCACCAACACAGGACTTTCAGGAAGACCTACAGATGGGCAATTATGCATGGTGTTCATTTTCTCTTTTTTAAAATCTATCAAGATCAGGTTTTATTTTTATAGAAGTATTTTTAATCAGTTTTTTTTAAAGAAATCACTTATTATCAAAAGAATATCAAATACTATAGAGATTTAAGATGAGCCCTAATAGGGCACCTGGCTGGCTGAGTCAGAAGAGCCAGTGACTCTTGATCTTGGGGTTGTGAGTTTGAGCTCCACACTGGGTGTAAAGTGTTGTTTAAATAAATTAATAAACTTAAAAAGAAAATGGGGGCTGAGGATAACATCACATTTAGGGATTCGGAACTCCTGTGCATCCTTTAGAAATACACTTGAGGGGTGCCTGGGTGGCTCAGTCTATTGGGAGTCTACATTTGGCTCAGGTCATGATCCCAGGGTCCTGGGATCGAGCCCCACATTAGGCTCTCTGCTTGGCAAGGAACCTGCTTCTCCCTCTCCCTCTGCCTGCCTGTGTTCTCTTTCTTTCTTTCTTTCTTGCTTTCTTTCTTTCTTTCTCTCTCTCTCTCTTTCTGATAAATAAATAAATAAATAAACAATAAATAAATAAATAAATATTTTTCTAAAAAAGAAAGAAACACATTTGAACAGAACAGGGGAACAGAAGAGGATTGTAAAGGATCATGGCGGGGGAGCAAGTGACTAGCAAAATAGCCACTTGAGGGGGTAAAAGGGTAAAAGCGTTCAAGAAAGAAGAGGCATATTTGTTGAGGAAAGTAAGGGTAATGAAGAGGGGAAGGTTGAAGATTCATGTAGAATTGGGAATCCTTGACTGAGCAGGGCATAGAAAAGAAGCAAAGAGAGCCATGAAAAGCCAAGTACAGGTCTTCTAGAAAACCTGTCTTCTAATGAAAAAGAGGAGATGAGGCTGAAAGGCTTTAAAGCAAATAGAGGGAAGGTTTGGAACCTTAGTTTGAAGGATTCAAGAGCTTAAAGAAGGTCTGAGAAGATTTGTGGAAGGTGGAAAAGCAGCCTGCATTCTTCACCAAACCAAACCCAAGTCTTTTCTTCTTAATTCTTGTCAGATAGATATAGATGAACCTCCCCACATCAAAAATTTCAGTAGGTCCTCATATCAGCATAAACTAAGTCATGTCTGGGTTCATGGACCTTAACATTGACAAAACAGGCTGACAGAATAGGCTACTGCAGAGACATAAGCAATATATAAATCATAAACCGTAGGTTTCACAAGGATCTCCAAAGGTCATCTGCAAATACACAAACCCCAGATAACACACACTGCCATGCACATGTACAAATGGACCATGCTCTGTGAAGAGAGTTCAGACACCAGGAACTCTTGCACAGAAGACAGAAAGCTTCCCTGCAACAGATGGCTGGAAAACAGTGAAGTGATTAAAAAAAGAAAGAAAGGAAAGGAAAAATAAAAGTGGTTTACAGCATGAAACCAGAGGAGAATTGAGGTTCCAAATATCTTCTCCAGTCTGACTCAACAGATAAAAATTGAATGATGTGTCAGGATCCTTGCATCCAGTTTCCAGAAGGATAATTTTAAACTCCAAGAGATTGATCACAGGGAAAATAAAAGTTTCCGGATTCTTTGGCCACATGAAGTCCCACAGGGAACAAGCTGCATTAGCTACACGCTTGCTGAGTGTAAATCAGTGATGCTAGCCCATTATCTCCGGGTCTTCTATCTCCCCTTGAAATGCTATTTCATTGAAGTTATTCTCCTCATCATTAAATGTAGTGGAGAGGAAAAGAGCATTAAAAGTGGAGAAGAGATTTAAAGAAGCCATGTCCCATTGCACCATGTCCTCTGCAGTAGTCTCTGCAGTTTTTCATTAATTGCAACTCAAGATACTCAGCACCCTGCATAGCGGCCCCCCTCCAGCACACCTCGCAGCCTGGGGTTGCTCAAGAGCAGTGATGGGGTGGGCCACTGTGCACAGATAAATCACTGCCTGCCACACCCAGCGCCTACATTCCAAGATGGAAAAACACCTGCAGTGCTAAGCACCAATGACAGAAGAATAGGAGGTGAGAAGGATACCAAAGGAGATGAGAGCCAGGAGAACCTGGGTGTGTGCCCAGGCACTGGGGTCACAAAGGCCACAATGGAGAGCAGGGCCTTCTTAGTGTGTCTTTCCAGAGACATGAGCAAAGCCATACCAACAAGAAAGACAACAGCAAAGACTGTCCAGGTAACAAGTTTTAAAGAGAAGAAATAGGCTTCCAAGATTGCAACCCTCTCCTTAAAAAGTAGGGATATGGGGCATCCTGGGTGGCTCGGTGATTGAGCATCTGCCTTTGGCTCGGGTCATGATCCTGGAATCCTGGGATCGAGTCCCACATCCAGCTCCCCATCGGGAGCTTGCTCCTTCTGCCTGTGTCTCTGCCTCTCTCTCTGTCTCTCATGAATAAATAAATAAAATCTTTTTAAAAAATAGGGCTGTAAGCTCCGATTGCCTATGAAAATAGGTGCTCAAGCTGGAGCCCCACAGAACTGAGCAGCACCCATGGAACCAACCCAGACACCTTCTGTTTTAGCCAGAAAAGATGGGGAGGATGAATGATGGTTGCGGGTTTTCACGCAACAGAAGGCACCCAGCTAGGTGAAGAACCATAAGGTGGCAGTGTTCAACAAGTCCCACTGGGAGGCCAGAAACTGCAGTACAGGATTGTATGGGAAGGCCCCTGGATACAGGAAAATATAAATGCTCTTCCCTCTCACCACCCACTGCAGACAGAGGCAAGAGGCCCCCAGGCTGACTAATAATTTATCACAAGGCTAACAGTGTTCTCCGTAGCAGCCACACCATGCCCAGGGCTATAGTGATGAAGCTATTGGTCACTGCTGCCACCAGGAACAAAAAATAAGACAAAATGATAGCCAGGGTGATGGGTCTCTAAACAGTCACTGGAGATTCTGGAATCGTGTCATCTCCATTCATCAATCCCATGGATGAAGATGGGTCTCAAGACTTCAAGGTCTATTCCTGTTGGGTGGCTCTGGAAGGTCCTGCATAACGTTTGCCCCTCCAGTTGCCTCCAAGTGTAGAGGACAAAGTAGAGGACATGGGCTGTCTCCTGAGGGTACGAAGCTTCTCCTTCTTAGAACAGATGCAAATATTGGTAAAGCTCGGTTTCAAAAGGCTCCCTGCCTGCCCCTGAATTTGCCTGCCCTTCCTCTGCCTACTTTCTGCCCATGTCAACATCGGTGTAAATAATTTATCAGGCAGGCACTGGCACGTGGCGATCCCCTACACTGGAGGGTCTAATTCTCTAAGCTACATGGCTGCACACCTGCTGGCAGCTCTGTGACGCAACCTTCACCAACAGTCAGAGCTCACATCCATTGGTTGGCTGTCATTCCAGACATTGTTCTAAGTGTTTTCCATTGTGTTGTTCCCACCATGACCCTATGAAGTAGATGCTTTTGGAATACTCCCCTGATAGAAAAATGAGCTAAACCTCTCCTACAAGAGGTTAGTTCAAGTCCTATAACTTGCTGTGACAATCAGCACCAAAAAGAACACAGGAAACAATTATATATTATCAGGCAGGTGACTTTTTTATAATCAATCAATCTTTATTTATTTTTTATTTATTCAGAGAGAGAGAGAGAGAGAGAGGCAGAGGGAGAAGCAGTCTCCATGCGGGGAGCCCGACATGGGACTCGATCCTGGATCTCCAGGATCACACCCCGGGATACAGGCAGCACTAAACCCCTGTGCCACCGGGGCTGCCCGGCAGGTGCCTTTTTTGTTACAACATTTGATAATTTGTGACCTTAAAAGTAGGATTTCCTGGAGGAATCGCTACCAGGGGCAAGAAGCCCCCAGGCTGGCTAATAATTTATCAATGGGATGTGGCAAAAAAGAACCCCGGACAAGAAGTCATTGTGAGTTACTGGGTGCATTGTTTAGCCCCTCTGTGCCTCAATTTCTCCATCTGTAAGATGCAAAAAGTGTCATCTGTTCTTTTTTTTTTTTTTTTTTTTTTTAAGTTTTAAGCCTATGCCCAGCAGAGGGCTCGAACTCACAACCCCCAGATCGAGAATTGCATGCTCTTCCAACTGTGCCAGCCAGGTACCCCAAGTACTAACTGTTCTAATTCAAGATTGAACTAGAATCTGAGACTAGAATCTCAGTTTTTAGGGTGAAAGAAAGTGTTAAAATAATTTTATAGAATAAAGAAACGAGGCCTCAAATTATAGATTAAAAGTCCTAGCTAAGGTCATAGCTACAAGGAGGAAAAACCAAGACGCAAACTGATTCCAGGACCAGAGATCTCTGCCATAGTTCGCAACACATCCTTTACTCTGATCTCCTTCATCTCCAGCTGAAGTCAGAGGCCAGATTTTGAGTCTTTTCACAATCACTATCTACAGATCTTCAGGCTAGTCACTTAAACTTTCACCTATAAGACATATGAATCACAAATACATGTGGGTATATATCTATACTATTCGTACAGCATAAGAAAGAATTATGGTGACGATGACAACCGTTATTATAATAACTACCTGTCATTCCATCCATCCTGTGGAGGGACAAGTAGTCCTAGGAGAATTTAGGAGAGCATCAGAGATGCAGTAGAGGTCAGAACACCAAATCTTGAACCATCCACTTTAACCAGAGGATGGCAGAGTAAGCAAAGGTTTTGTTTTTTCATAGGCATGATGTTCAAGGAGTCCAAAAAAATCAGCAATTAGGTGAATACTTACTTACCTAGGTGAGTGATAAGCAGATTAATGTGTCTACAGGCAGACAGGCAAACAGAAATGTTGGGGGGTCATATATGGCAATATTGAAGGCTCAAGATCAAGTTAACATGAGAATGAGGGAGCATTTTATAGTACATTCCTGTTCTGGCCAGCACCATATCCTACCAGTTTCATGCATACAACCCCATGAAGAGAGAACAGAGTCCATAAAACATAGCATCTCTTTCCAGTTCCCAGTCCACCTGGGACAAAAATCCAGGTGGAATTATTCTTCTAACACAGAGCCCTTGCTATGGTGACTACCGTGTTCCTGGAGAAAGGAGAGATGGCGAACTAAGGTATTTTTTCATCTTGCCTTTCTGTGAGGATGCAAATCTTCAGGATATAGAGTTCCCAACTGCTCTCTTCCTTGGCATTGTTCCTCTGGCTGACATTTGGCCATTTCCTACTGGACCTTGGAACAATGGGGCAAACTTTGAGCTCCTAGCTCTGGAGTTTGGCCAGCCATAAACCTCTCGGTATGGAAGCTCATCCTTCCCAACCACCTTCTACATCTTTGATGGCTTGTACATTGGCAAGATGTGTGCTAGCCTTCAATTCATTCAACAGCAATTTATGAGGCATCCCCTATGTCATAAGAGCCCTGTGAAAAGCACCAGGGCTGTAACAGGGAACTAGGCAACTACCCTCAAAGTGTTTTCACACACCAATCATAAAGCAGAACATCAACTGGCCACAAACTATGTGCAGCTTAAGCTACTCCAAAAAGGTAATTAACCATTTGTATTTAAATATGCAATGTGTTTTATAGTGATTCTTTTGTTTGTGCTTTTTATGTGTTTGCTCCATTTTACTTCCTCTTTTTCAGATTTATCTCCTCAGGCAGAAGACAAATCTGAGAATTTTGAGTTTTCACAGCTGGTCTTGATATGTGTAACAGTGGGGATGGTACAGGTAGGAATCTAGAGTAGATTCTCTATGCGGGAAACATGTACCTCAAGAACTCTCTCTGAGAGGGATAAAGTGGGAGGACTTCCTACCTGCAGTTGGAAAGGTTATGTGGCATCCTATTCACACCTCCAAGAATTCTGAGAAGAGCTCAGTTGGAGTAGCAGTAGAAGAGCCCTCATTGTGGGATGAACAAAGATGCTGTCTTGTATGTGGCAAGGAAGGAGCCATGGGTCAGTAAAGGAGCTGCAACTGCCATTATGTCTAGGGAACAATCAGACAAGTTGGGCTACAGCAGAGGGAATGGTGACATATCCGGCTGAATAGGCAGGCTGGGAAGAGTTCACAGAAAGCCTTGAAAGTCAAGATGAGATACTGGGTTATGTTTCTGGTCGAGATGGAGCCACCAAGTGTTTGGGGCTAAAACCTAGGAAAAGGTTAAGAACATCAACCAATCAAGAAGTCCTAAGATAAGTCCATTAGACCTGGCATAACTCAAAGGGCTGTGAACATGTTGCAGGATATGAGCCACATCAGGGGCAGCCCGGGTGGCTCAACGGTTTAGTGCCACCTTCGGCCCAGGGCCTAATCCTGGAGACCCGAGATCAAGTCCCACGTCAGGGACCTTGCATGGAGCTTGCTTCTCCCTCTGCCTCTCTCTCTCTCTCTCTCTGTGTCTCTCATGAATAAATAAAATCTTTTTAAAAATTTTAAAAAAGAGTTACATCACCATCCTCTCCCCACCCAAGGCATTCAGTATAATTCTGAAACTCTATTGTACCAAGAAAGAGTAGGCAAGGAAATGCAATCTTCCAGGTGCTTCTAGATGAGTTGTCCATGGAGAGAGATACCCCTTATGCTCTTGCCTTCACTGCTCCCACCCAACTCTTTTCTAGTCTTTTGGTCTACATATGTTTTTAAAATGAATTCCATCATAAAAAAAAAAAAAGTATGAGCATGCATCCAACCATATGCATATTTATTTAACTACATATATGTATACTTCACAGGCTTTGTAAAGTATGTAATGTAATACACTCTGTAGATCATAAAATAGATACACAAAAAAGGAACTAAAAGGAAGAGATCAAAATAAATGGAAATTGGAGTTTCCACACTTTTCTTTCCACACTCAGTGGATCATTGTGCATACAACTCTGGGATGCAAACACCCCAAACTACTATCCTAGGCACTGACATTCAGGATCCACCTCCTGGGTGAGCATACAGGTATGATAGGATCATCCAAATTAAGAACAACAGCAAATTTGTTTTGTTTTTTCTTCTCTATCTTCTGTTGACCAAAACCTAAAAGCATTTCCACATCAGACAATTCCTTTTAAGTCAACATATAGGAAACATACAAAATCTTAGGCAGGGCCTAGACTGGCAGGAAACTCATATATACACCCTCGGCCTCCCATGGGATAAAACTGAGAAGACTCCATGGGTGGAATCAGTCAAAAGCTGGGTACAAGAAAAGGGAATGGACGAGAATGGCAGACAAAGGAAAGAAGGAATTTCCAGATGGGCCAAATGACCACAGGCTACAGTGAAGAAGATGTGAGGATGTGGGGAGATGGAAAGAACCTACTGGGTTGGAGTGGAGAGCCTAAGCTGACAGCAGAGCAGTAAAGAGGAGGGCATTGTGTGTGGGATGATGTGGGACAATTTGTACCACCATTAAAAAAATACTTCAAGTTGACCACAGAGACAACTGACAACCATTACAGGTCTCCATAAAGCAGTCAGGACCAAAGGATGCTTGGAGAACTTTATAATAGTTGCTCATATACAGGGTGTGAAAGGTCTGTGAGGCAATGAAGCCATCATCATGGCCCAGGATTGTTTGGAACCCACCCTGAGGACTAGAAACAGTAGAGGGGATGTCAGGAACAGAGAGGGCTGCAAAAAGAATTAATAGGGCATAGAAGGAGTAGGAAAGAAAGAGGGAAATGTAAAGAGAGAAGTGATTATAGATACTGATAACTTGAGACAAATCAGCCTTTGTCCAGAGCTTTCCAAAGCCTGGTCATCAGGACCTTTCTCAGTTTGGGGCTGCTTAGCACCAGCATGCTGGAGTGCAGACAGATGCTCGCATAGGTTACCACTTCCCAGGCCCAGTACCAGTGACTCTGGAAGTTTGTTATTTCTATAGCAACAACAACCAGAGACAGGAAATATGGTGTGTAGAAGACAAGGAAGAAGACAAGTGACTTCAGGGCCATCGTGTGAACCCGGGTGCTAGGATCACATGGGTCCTGTCTATAGTTCCTCATCAACCCCAAATGCCGGCACAGTGAGAACACAAGCAAGAGCATGGACACCAAGAACAGGAGGAATGGAACTGACCACATAAGCATTACATCAAATAGATGAAAAGACCTATAGAAGGCCTGTACTCTCTCAGCCCAGGTGCTGTTTCCTTGGGAACTCTTGGAGGCAATCATCTGTTTCAGAATTCCAGTCACAATGGCTGATGAGATGACTGTCAGGCCAACTAAGACCAGGGAGCCCAGCAGCAGCCTGGGCACTAACCGAGAAATCCTCCATTTCAGCCAGAAGAAGACCGGGTGAGAGAAGACGGCGACCTTCACACAGTAGAAGACAGCAAGCCAGGCAGTGAGCCAGAGAGTGAGAGTGTTGACAAAGTGCCAGAGGGTGTTGTAATAATCCCTTACGAAGTGAAAACCAAAGAAGATCAAGAGGTTGTTCAGGATGGCCACCCCATGCAGGCAGAACCAGGAGGCAGCCAGGGAGGCCACAATCATGTCACCTGCAGGCAGCGTCCGGCGTCGCACCCACTCCCTGCCCAACACAGTAACCATGAAGCCATTCTGCAGCATTGCAGCCAACGACTCCAGGAAGAAGATGACCATGAAGATCAATGTAGGTGAGGAGGACATCCTCTCCAGGAGGCTCTGCTCACATGGGGACACATCCGCAAGGTAAACTGGACTCTCTGGCCAAGCCACTGTGTTGAGACCAGAGACCTAAAATCTCTCCCCTTGGATTCACACAAAAGCCAGCAAACACCTCCAGTCCCCCAGGATTTGAGAAGAGGATCCCTGTGATCTCTCTTGGCATGCAAATCACTCCCAGCTCAATGACTTGATGTCTGTATTTGCCTAACCTGTATTTGCCTGTTCCTTACCAGAGCCAGAAGCAGGGAAATATTAACAGAAGAGAGGCTCCAGGGGTGATTGAAAATGCTCATGTTTTATACTTTATTATTTTTTCCCTAACTTTTCCTTGAAAGATGTCCTTATCCTTGTTGGCTCCCCTAACCACAAACCTTTTCTGACCCTTCATGTCCCAATTTAATATTTGTTTTTAAAGATCTTATTTATTTATTTATTCATGAGAGATACACAGAGAGAGGCAGAGGGAGAAGCAGGCTCCACCCAGGCATCCCCCAGTTTATTCAGTGGTCTGTTAACATCATATTAAGGCCTATCTCTTGTATGAGTGGAATAAGAAGTCATCCATATGCACAGGCACCAGGAAAAGGCTCATTTCTCCTCCACTGACTGCTCATGCTGCCTGAAATTTCACTGGCAGCCTCCATATTGAAGTTTGAGGAGTCTCCAGTTAAAATGTGTAATTTCTTGATGTGTCAACATCAAATCTGTTAGCCATTAATGCCTTAGCTTCAATGTGCTTAGCAAACCAAAATTACTCATTTCCTAAGAACGCTCTGAGGAAATGAGAGATAAGTAAGTCATGAGAAGAAGGGAAACTGAGGAGGCCAGATCCAGAACGGACACACCACAGGAGCCAAGGAAGCAAGAGTTGGGACAACAAGAGGAGTTCAGAACAAGCCCATGGGGTGAGGGGGGTGGGGGTGAGGGTGAGAGTGGGGGGGACAGTAAGAGAGTAACAACCAACCTGTTGGAACACTTTGCCATTCATAAGGTGATTACACACGTTACATGTTGCCTCTGCTGCCAATCACACAGGGACACTGGTCCAGATCAGGGGGCAATGAAGAAGAATCCAACTCAGGTGAGCTTTAAAGGGGCAAGAATGCTTATGAACATGAAAAAGAAAAAAAGGAAAGGGGAAAGAGGAAAGAAATAGGAGGGTAGAAGGAAGTAGAGGTGCAGGAGAAGCAGAGAAGGGAGTCTGCTCTTCCAATATCAAAGATCCTGGAGTCATGGTCCTCTCCAAGGCCACTCACAAATAAAGGCCTTCTCTCCTACTTGATATGGTCTCACTCAAGACTCCACAGTGAGAGGTCTACTGTGAAAGATGAAAGAGAATAAAAACAAGAATAGGGATCCCTGGGTGGCGCAGCGGTTTGGCGCCTGCCTTTGGCCCAGGGCGTGATCCTGGAGACCCGGGATCGAATCCCATGTCTGGCTCCCGGTGCATGGAGCCTGCTTCTCCCTGTGCCTATGTCTCTGCCTCTCTCTCTCTCTCCTCTCTCTGTGACTATAATAAATTAAAAAAAAAAAAACAAGAATAAACATTTATAGAGACTCAAGAAAAAGTGCACTTGCTTGAAGAGCTGCTTCACTTTTCTCAAAAGATTGCCAAAGATCAGACAATCCACTCTCCTCAATGGTTTTGTAACTCACCTGCAGTGACTTGATTTAGTTTTTTGTGTTTCCCCTGAGTTCTTCTTGAAGACAACAGCAATGAGTGGCTCCTGCGAGTTTCACAATATTTTGGCTCTTGGAATCCTTTGGGGAAAGGCCAGCTTCATGATGTCAAGAAGCAAGTCGAGGCCATGGCACACACACCCTGTTGCGATCACATGTAACCAAGTATCCCCTGTGTGCTCACAGGCAACTTAGTGACTTGCACAGTCATCAAAATATATACTTTTCCAGAAATGGTTTTTCCAGGACTCTTCTGTTTCTACAGTTGACAGCTCTACAAGTGATGTTTTTCTCCTTTCCATATTCCTCTGTAAGCAGCTTGAAAGAGTACCCTTTGTCAGGCACCTGGTCATCCATCTCACAGTGCTCCACTAGATGTGTCATAGAGAGGTCATATCCCATGCATAGTCTGCCTCCAAAAGAGGCCACAAGCAGGACAACTCTTTTAATTGCTCTTGAGAGTCCCTCCGATATTCAACACCAATCAAAATACTCGGTGTTTCTCACCACAGTTTGGGGCATGTTCCTGTTTTCTAAAGGTATCTCATGCCTGAAGATAAAACTCATGAATCCTTTTGTAGTACAATTGTCAAAAAAAATTTTAACATGATACCTGAGTCCCCTGTGAAACTTTGCTGGTGTCAACACATAATAGCAGAAGGTCATGATTCTGAAGAGACCTACCTGCACTTCCTTCATTTTGACTCTCGACATTGGTAAAGGATTTTTTATGGCTTCTGTTTATTAGGGAGGTATTTTTTGTCTTATTTTCTTATTACATTAAAAAATGCACTGGGTCACCTTAGTGACATGTGAAAATACATATTTCATTTAACAGCATTTGTAAATCCTGGTGTCCATTCCCCACTGGACCTTTGAATGACCTGTAGTGTGTAAACACTTCCACATTCTTCCATGATTTCATCAGGTAATTGATGGTCTGTGCCAGGGAAAGGTGGAGGAGGAAGGAAATAACAATGTTTTTATTAAGGCTAGACTATGCATAAACACGAAGCTAAATTATGCATTAATTTAATAATGATTTCCCTGCAGAATAAGCTCAAAATATTCTTCTGGCCCTGTAGACCTCCTCTCACATGTATATTCAGGTAAATAATTTTGAACATTGAATCTAATAGCAATCCAGCATAAAATAGAATTGTAACTTTCCAAAAATAAATCAGAATATACAACATCCTCAATTATCAAATGTATAAACATTGTTAAATATTGCTTAATATTCAGGAAAATTTATGCACTTTCAACTAAAATAAATATATATAATATATATACATATATATAATTTTAAAGCTATTTTTTGCAACATAAAGTTTGGCTGCAAGGACGTCCAGAGTCCAATTTTATTCTAATTCAAAAAATTTGAGAAAAAAAAAATTTTAAACTTTCTGACTTGCACCATTTGAGCAACGGAGAGCGATAAAATTAATCTCTAATGGAATAAGTTAATGCTCCTTCCATAATGCCATGTTTCACCCAAATGTCTAATACCTGGCAGAAGGATAAATCATATTCAACTCCTAAATCAGCAGTTTACAAACCATGCCTTGAAGGGAGTTCTCATGGTAGAGAAGGGACAAGATAAGAACTGAGGAAGTGCAACCACAGGTTCTCACCTCCTCTTCAAACAGAGTAGCTTTGAGGCATGTGTGGGGCTTAGTCAGTTAAGCCTCTAACTCTTGATTTCGGCTTGGGTCATGATCTCAGGTTGGTGGATGGAGTCTGCTTGTCCCTCCCCCAGCTCGTGCATGTGCGTTTGCTCTCACTCTCAAATAAATACATAAATCTTACAAAACAAAACAGAGTAGCTTTGCTTATATCTAGTGTATGTATGTATAGGGTATGTGTGTGTGTGTGTGTGTGTATGTGTGTATGTGTGTATGTGTGTATATATATACACATTCTGCGGGAGACCTCAGTTAAAGACAGAACTCCACCACAAAACAAATTTGGAGCTGATGTCCTAGATTGAAAGTCATAAAGAGGGAAAGAGATTGAATCCCTGCATCTTCCTTCACTTTCTCCCTAAAACTCTTCTAAATTGACTATACAGAGATTTTTAGAAATTCTTTTTCAAGCCTTCAATCTACAATAACAGAATGAGAGAAGGAGAAGTCCTGGGTGGCTCAGTCGGCTAGGCAACTGCCTTTGGCTCAGGTCATGATCCCAGGATCCTGGGATTGAGCCCCACATCAGGCTCCCTGCTCAGTGGGGAGCCTATTTCTCCCTCTCCTCCCCACTTGTGCTCTCTGTCACTATCTCTGTCTTTCTCTCAAATAAGTAAATAAAATCTTAATAAAAGAGAGAGAGAATGAGGGAAGGAAAAAAAAAAAAAAACACTTGGGAAGCTAGAAAGTAGATGGACAAGTAGCCAAAAACAGCAGATCTGAGAAAACGAAATCCTATGCAAGCAGAAGGAAATGTCAAGAGTTAACTGACTTTTACTTAGGATTTTCTTTTTTTTTTTTTTTTTTTTTTAAAGATTTTATTTATTTATTTATTCATGAAAGACTGAGAGACAGAGAGAGCCAGAAACAAAGGCAGAGGGAGAAGCAGGCTCCATGCACCGGGAGCCCGATGTGGGATTCGATCCCGGGTCTCCAGGATCGCGCCCTGGGCCAAAGGCAGGCGCTAAACCGCTGCGCCACCCAGGGATCCCTACTTAGGATTTTCAATACCAGGTACCTCTGGAGAAAAACTGTTAAAAATTGGTTGTAAGTCAGTTTAAGATTCAGATGCCCAGATCACATCCTCCCTTTTGCATAACTAGGCAACCACTCCTCCTTAGCCCTAGGGAAAGACTAGAGGATATTCTCTGGAGACGATAAAACAGGATCTCTGAGCTGGGTGAACACTGAACACATCTGAGGTAAGGATACATTGAAAACAGAGGAATTAGGTAAACAAACAACTTCCCCTCACTAGGGTTCCAGAACACTGGCACTCAGGTCTTCAGCTTCCAGGCATGAATCCAAGCATTCCAACAGGAAGATCTAAAGACACTATCAGAGATTCCTCAAATAATTAGCCCTGCTAACACTCTACAGTGAAGCCTGAGGTCAACAAGTCCCATTCACAAGTTCACAGTTTCCAGTTAGCCCTCCATTCCCTACTCAACACCAGCAGAAAACAAGGAGTCTGGAGTATGTGAGAAAAAATGGCGGATAAAATGAAAACAAAGCAACAAAAGAGCTACTTTTAGGAAATTCATCAATGCAAGGAGAAGAAAAAAAAAATTTCCTCCCCAAAATCAATATTCTCAGGGATCAGAGTCTCCAACAAGATACTGTTGGATAACAGTACAGTTGGATAACAAATAAGATGTTGTTAAGAGGAGACATTCAAAAATTTTTTTTTAATTTCACTCAAAAACATGATTCTCTGAAATTAAATATTCAATATAAGGGAAAAAAGACTAATATATGAAATTCACAGAAAACAGGATCAGAAAGAATACAAAACTGTAGGTAGAAAACAACAGAATGCCAATCCAGGATATCAAATATCCAACTAACAGAGATTCAAAGGAGAGAAATAATAAATGGAGGGGGGAAAATCCAACTAACAAAATAACTGAAGAAAAATTCCCAGAACTAAAGGACGGAAGTTTTCCTATTAAAACGATCCTCCAGGGGCACCTGGGTGGCTCAGTGTTGAGCTTCCGCCTTTGGCTCAGGTCATGATCCCAGTGTCCTGGGATCAAGTCCCGCATCAGGCCCCCTAAAGGGAGCCTGCTTCTCCCTCTGCCTGTGACTCTGCCTCTCTCTCTCTGCGTCTCTCATGAATAAATAAATAAAAACTTTTTTTTTTTAAGGGCACCTGGGTGGCTCAATCTGTTAAGTGACTGCCTTCGGCTCAGGTCATGATCCTAGGATCTTGGGATGGAGCCCTGCATCAAGCTCCTTGTTCAGCAGGGAGCCTACTTCTCCCTTTCCCTCTGTCTCTCTCCCTTGCTCCTATGCTCTCTCTATCTCTCAAATAAATAAGTAAAACCTTAAAAAAGGCAGGGGAAGGGGGGTTCCAAGTATCTGGGCCATAATAAAGTTTCAGAATATTGAGCATAACGTGTAAACCCTATGAGCTTCTCAAGAGGGCAAGACATGAAGAGGATACTACATTCAAAATATTAGCAATTTGAGTATTTTTTAGACTTTTCAAAGGTAATTTTGGAAGATACTGCAACAATCATCTCTGACCTAGAATTTCTTATCTGGATGCTCAAGTACATGGGCAAAATAAAGACTTTTCAGACAACCCAAATCTCAAAAACAGTTTACTTTCTGTGTATTCTTTTTCTGGGAACCACTCCACCAAAGCTAGGGCATAGGTGATAAAGGAAGACATGAAGTGCAGACAATACGAGGTCCAGGATGAGAGAAAGGCAAAGAGGATGACCAGGATGATTGTAAAGGCAGATCTCAGGACCAAAGGGAACAGTTCCAGACTGGAACAAAACAAGAGGCCTGAGGAGAGACTTTCTCAGGTAAATAAAATCTTAGACTACTAAATGTTTCTGAAGTTATTGAGGATTTCACTGATGCAGAGTTTGAAAGCAAATAAAAACAAGGCGATTTTTCACAGAAAACAAAAGTGTGTACAGGAAAGAAAAATCCTGTAATACATAGTTCCATCATGAATAACATTTTTTTTCTTTAATAGCACTTACATTGTCATTAAAAGAAAACGTGTTTCTCTACTCACACCACCAGACATCAAATTGGGGAAGCGGGGTTTCTCACACCAACCAATTCTCCAACTCTCCAGACATCAACTAGGTGCCCTACAATTCAATTCAATCCCGAAACTAATTACTCGAAGTGAGTACAGACCTGTAGGTTAAGGGCTCGGTTCCACAAGGCTGCATCCCACTTCAGATGCCAGTCTCAGGCCTCAGGTTGTCACTTGTACTTCCAACCAACCATCTATAAATTGGAGGTTCCCACACTTCCTCCTCAGGTTCAGTAATTTGCCGTAGCATCTCACAAAACTCAGGGAGACACTTTGCTCACATTTACTGGTTTATTACAAACAATTTAGATGAAAAGCCAGATGAAGAGGTATATAGGGTGAGACTCAGAAGAGTTCCAAATGCCAGAACTTCTGTCTCCATGGAATTGGGGTTCCCCACCCTCCTGGTATTTGAATGTATTCACCAACCAACCAGGAAGCTCTCTGAACTTCCTCATTTCGGGTTTTTATGGTGGTTTCATTATGTAGGTATAATTGATTAAGTCATTATCCGCCAGTGATTGACTCAATGTCCAGAGGCTAGAGGTGCGGCTCAAAGTTCCCATCTTCTAGCTGTGGCTGGGTCTTTCTAGCACCAACCCCATTCTGATGCTAGAGGCCACCCAACACCAGTCAGGTTATTAGCATCAAAAAGATCTTCCTATCACTCCAGAGATTTGAAGGGTCTTAGAAGCTCTGGCTCAGGAACTGGGGTCAAAGACTATATATATTGGAACAAAGCTGCTCCTAGGGCAGCCTGGGTGGCTCAGCAGTTTAGCGCCGCCTTTGGCGATCCTGGAGACCCGGGATTGAGTCCTGTGTCAGGCTCCCTGCATGAAGCCTGCTTTCTCCCTCTGCCTGTGTCTCTGCCTCTTTCTCTCTCTGTGTCTCTCATGAATAAATAAAATATTAAAAAAAAAAAAAAAAAAAAGAAAAAAGAAAGAAAGATGCTCCTAGCACTCCCATCACTCAGGAAATTACAAGGGTTCTACTAGGTCTGCATCAGGAACCAGAAGCAGGGACCAAATATATATTTCTTATTATGTGAGTCCTAACATTTCAAATGCTGAATATTGGTTTAGCCAACATTACAATGAAATGACATTGAAAAGTGAGACGGAAAGGGTCTGCCATGGAAATGGGCTGAGGAAGAACTAAGTTTTCATATTCCATAGTGGAAAGTATGCCAGAGACCAAGAAGTCAAAGGTGGCAGTACAAACATATAATTTAGAGACAAAAGACATACACACACACGCACAGCTAACAGCAGTGAAAGCAGTTGCTTTGGGAAAGAAGGTTTTGGAAGAGAATGGGAGCAAGAACCACTGTTTTTTCAAAACAAACTGGTAGAAATATCTACCTTGATGTATATATTACTTTGATGAACTAGATGTTTAAACTAGACGTATATATTACTTTGATAAAATCTTAAGAAAAAAAAATGAGAAAAAACAGCAAGGAGAGGGCTAGAAGCAAACATAGCCAAATTATTCCTCCTTGTTTTTTGTAAAATAGCAGTGCTTCCTAGAAGCACAGATTCATTTTCCTCTTGCAATTAAGTATTGGACTGCTGTCCTCCATAAACAGGAATTACAATGATCTAATATTACTCATAATCTTATTAAAATCCTCCAAGTATGTGTTTTTCATAATCATTTGGAGGAAGAAAGGGCAGAAGTCAACATATGAGTCATGTTTCTAAAATGGCTTAATCATTCTGCTAAAAAAAAAATCATAATCTAAGATTTTCCATTGTTCAAATGTTGATTATACTCCTTTTTTTCTCTTCACACCCCTTCCATCTGGCCCTTCATGGGATCCTCAAACAGCCCACACCCACCATTCATCACACACCTTCCTGGAGGCGTAGGGGGTAAGGGAGGCATTGGGGTTGAGGAGAGTATTGGTGGTGGCCTATGTTGAAACTCTTCCTACAATGAGGCCAAATGAGCTGACCTTATACCACAATTAGTGGTGTGACAGTCCTGGGAATTGGGGGATAAAATAAAGAGGCAAAGGGAGAACATAGCATCCACTGTGTTCCCACCATGATGCGGGAGCTCGTGCGTTTCCTCTTAAACTCAACAAAGGAGTCTAAAAACACATTCCCAACCATCCAGGGACTCTGACAATCCCTTCAGAGAGCTCCCATCATTTTGTCTGCATGTGCAGAAGCCAAGGAAAGAGAAGGATTTCAGTCGGCTGCAATGGTCCAGTTTCTGACTGGGTAACCCTAGGGAGAGATTGCAGGATGGCTGCAGGAACACTGGGTGAGGGACAGCAGACCTAGTAGGGACTGGGGAGGGGCTCCCAGGTAAGTAGGTTGGTAACCTGGTTCATTTTTCTCCATTAGATCATGGCAATAGAAGTCAGAGGAGAAAAAGGAAAAAGTCAGAGGAGAGTTTTGTTTTGTTTTGTTTTTTAAATCACAAGGTATTAAATAGAGAGCTCTAGGAAACAAATACAATCTCAAATTGAACCAACATTCATTGCAAACCTAATTGTGGCTGGCATTATGCTGAACACATTTGCATACATCATTTTCTCATTTAATCTTATTCAAGGATGCCATATGTGCTCCAGATTTTGCTTTTTATTATTAGATACACTGTCTATACCTCTGTGTTTTTCCTTCAGGAAAATACAGTGAAGCTGTTGCCACTCTGCCTTTGCCCTGAATGGGAGACCAGGAGGCCACATCATTGCACATTGTGTCCCATCGCCTGGTGGGACCAAAAGGAACCAGCTTTATCTCCCTGTTGTTGTGGGTTTTTTCTTTGATTTTTTTTTTTTCCCCAGTGGCTGAGTCTCAAATTTCTGAGCCAACATTGCTGTTCAGAGTAATGAACAAGCATCTTCTCATCTTCCTGTTTCTCCTCTTCCCCATAATATTTCTTATTTACCACCAGGGTACAATGAGTAAATACAGCCAGGTAGGCAAACATTAGAGAATCTGAGAAAATACCATAACATTCCAAAGAAAGCTATAAAAACACAATGTTCATTGTAACATTCTACGAGTTCAAATTCATTTAGAGCTGGTTTGTCGTAAAGGGCATATGATGAAGATTTGCAAGCCCTGGGCATGGGTTTTATTCCTGTCACTTTCTCAACCTGTAACCTACAGTTGTCTCCTCCTCTTCTTCCACCTGGATATGTACGCCTATAGTCATATATACTTGCGACCCTGTGAACATTAGATGAGGCAATATATATAAAAACATTTCTGTTCATTGCTGAGCCCTAGATATTAGCGACTGAGTAAAGGAGACGCAACCCAGGAAAGATAATCAAGACAATGCAAAAAAGAAAAAAAAAACCACACACACACACAATTCAAACTCCTTGTCATCAGTCTACTGGTTTCCTTTCCTTTGAAGGGAAAGTTATTCCCATGACATTCCTGCTCCAAAGTCTTTCCTCATTTACAAAAAAATTACCTTTTCTGGTCCTTACTTATGAATAAATCTCGACTCCTTTCATGGCTTCTTTGTAACATTCTGGAATCTTCCTTCTTTCTCTTAGAACATGCAACAGTACTTGCTGCATCTGAGGCTTTTGAAAGGGGTCTCACTCATGGAAAGGGCATCAAAAATTGGACTAAATGTCCTCCAAGTTCCCCGCCAGCCCGAAAGTCCACATCTCTGACCCTTGTCTCCCATTCTCAGTCACTGTCTGGGAACTTCTTCCTCTTTCATCATCAATGTCTCTGGGAACAAGTCCAAGTTCACCAGCTCTCCAAGAAACACCTTCAAGCTACTCATAATTTTCAATATGCACAATTAAGATACCTCATTAAAAAAAATCAACCTAATTATGGTTCCTGGTATTTCACTCCTATTCTGTACTTTTGGCAAGTAGTGGGAGCAGGTTGTCCCACCAGAGATCACCTGTCACAGCAGAAACTGTGGGTCACATTATGGCTGAGGAGTCGCAACTCAGAAGACAGCCTCTTTGGAAAAGGCAGCGGGGCTCTGAAATCATGAATGTGCCACCTACCTTAGATGGACAGGTAAGAACAACCTGCACCAGAGGAGCGCTGTATTCCCAGAGGTGGAAAGGAGGCCATGGCTCTGGGTTTTCCATGAACTGGAACCCACTCTAACCCAGGTCTGGGGACCATCTGGAAAAGAGAAAAGAAGTGGAACAGAAATGGGCATCCTGTAGAGAGGTCCTGCTTCGTGTCCCTGCTTACGTGTGAGGGCACCTTGGTCGAAATGACTTGGGATTGATCTTTTCCTGAAGAATTGTTCTGACATGCACATAAAAAGGCATAAATAAGGATATTCTTCACTGTTTTGTTTATAGCAGCAAAAATCTGGAGGGGAAAAAAGCATAAATGTCTTCATCAGATCAGCAGTTCTTAATGAGGACAGTGTAACACTCTCCAAAAGGTACTTAGGAAATTTATAGGGGTGTTTAGCACCATCTTTGGGGTACTACTACATTTAGTGATTGGAGGCCACAATGTATTGCACACGCTGGAGAATTTTCCCAGCCAGCAAGAAGTTTGGGTAACCTGCCAGAAACTCCTGTGGGGGGGAAAAAAAAAATCTGAGCCAAGAATTTAACTCAGTTGTATATAAACACAAAGTAGTTTTTGCACAATTTTAATGTACGAGGAGTTTTCTAAGAACGGGACCATCAGAGAAACTGACACATTGGAACTTTGTTCAGTTTGAATCTTGACCACAAGTTGTTCATCTCAGAAAAATCCTGAAATCAATAGCAATATCACCCCAAGTATTTAAATCAGCAACAAACACACCTAAATCTGTTTTCAGTTGGGGCTGTAGCCCTCATTTCAGTCCAACACTTGGTGCAAGCACCTATCGACTTTACAATGTCCTCTGTGGCAGTGTGCATGAGCCATGTATACCTCAAAATAACATATTAGTTTATTATAAACTGCTCTTCTTTATATCATTATGGTACAGTTAGAACACTGTATAGATTTTAAGTCAAATTTTAAGTAAGTCATATTTAGAAATTTCATTTCAAGATAATACAGAAGGTATTTCCCAATATTTCATAAAAAGGGAGCATTGATCCAGACAAAATACATTTAATTAAATAAAGTGATACATTGTACTGTGGAATACTCTGCAGTAGTTTAAAAGTATTAGCTAAATCCATATAAACTGGGGCAGCCCGGGTGGCTCAGTGGTTTAGCACCGCCTTCAGCCCAGGGTGTGATCCTAGAGACCCGGGATCGAGTCCCATGTCAGGCTCCCTGCATGGAGCCTGCTTCTCCCTCTGCCTGTGTCTCTGCCTCTGTGTGTGTGTGTGTGTGTGTGTGTGTGTGTGTGTGTGTGTGATGAGTGAATAAATAAAATCTTTTTTTAAAAATTAAAAAAATAAAAAATAAATCAATATAAACTGATGAGGAAAAATCTCTAAGACAGATAGTTGAGTGAATAAAGCTATTTCAGGGAAATGTACACGGCATAAACAGCTAGTACCAATTTATATAAAGATATAGACACAAAAATCACAGAACTATGTATGATGATATACACATAAAGAGAGACAAATGCATGGAGGAAGTGTCTGAAAGTTTACTAAATGAGCCCATAACAAGGGTATAGAATCAGGAAAGAAAGTCAAGGAGGGGGTTTCTGTTTTATTCACGATGCTTGAATGTGTCCACAGAGAATGAATGAAGAGATCTGTTACATAATTAAAAATTGCTCAGATACGATTTTGAAAAGAATTGCCAGGGGGTCAAAAAGCTATGGCCAAGGTCTCACAGTTGTCACTCCTGTGTCCCTGGCCTGAGCTTCAGGCCAGCCTTATGCAGGAGCAGCCTCGCTGCTGGAGGGACTTCACAGGGCTCTGTGAGCCCATCCTGCAGCGCCCTGAGCCCCTCAGCACTGCTTGGCCACACCTGGGTCACTGCATCCTTCTGCACAAGAGGTAGGAATACGGAGCTTTGACTCAGGTCCAGCCTTCCAATCAAAGGTTTGCCGCTCCAGGGGACAGCACTGCAGTATCAACATTAGCCATAAAAGGGTCCGAAACCTTCACCCAGTATAGAAAGGCCAGTTTTATGCAGCTATTGAGGTAGGACTGAGCCAAACTGGGCTCCTTCCTTCTGCTCCAGATCAAGACTAGATTAAGCATTAGGACACCCCAGACACACAAGAAGGGACGGAAGCATCAGAGGAGGGTTGGGAAGAGCTCCTGGGTAGGGTAGGGTAGGGTAGGGTAGGGTAGGGTAGGGTAGGGTAGTGTAGGATAGGGTAGGGTAGAGGGCTTGATGCACTCAGAAGCAGCAGGCACCTGTCCCATTATCCCATGTGACTCGATCAGAGGAATCTCGGGGTTGAGGGAGTTACGGTCAGCAGAAACTGCCCCCCTCCAAGGTTCACTGGGCCTATTGTCAATAGGTACAACAAAAAATTTGGAACTCACCCTTTGATAAGGCACCTACAGCAATGGAATAGGACATTGACATAGCCCAGTTTGGAAAATGTTAGCAGAAAAAAACCACATCTGTCTGTCCTACTAACAGCTATTTCCCCGGGTCACAAGTGCCTGGGGGGCAAATGACGCATCGCCATGGCACTAGGCTCTGTGTGCCCTGCCAGTCTGGGCTGTGCATCTCCGCCCCCCACCCCCATGGGCCTCCTCGCCCCCACACAGCTGTGCAGGGTTCAGCTCCCGCAGCTGTCAGGCTCCCTGCTGCTGCTGTCATTCCAGGCACTGCTCCGCTCGCCCGTGGCCTCACATCACCACCACCTGTGCCCTGTGGCCCCCAGACTTGGAGAAGCGGTCCCACCTCTGGGGATCATGTTCTTTCCCTCACCCTTAAAAAGTCAAGCCTTTACATTATCTCACAGAACGTCTTTCCCCTCGGGAGACGTGTTCTTGACAGGTAGCTCGGGGCCAGGATGGCTGCAGAAGCTTCCTTGATGACAAGACCAGGGTGCCATGATAGCTTGCTCAAGACCTGGACAGGCGTGCAGAAGGAGCCTTTACTACAACCTTCCTACGTTAAAGACCTGCATTCTGACTTATATATCATTTCTGTAGTATCCCCTTATCTCCAAACTCTTCCATGAAGAGTGGGAATTCTGAAATTACGCTGGATTGATTCTGACCTTGTTTCTGGGACCTAATTAAAAGTATCCACAGAACTGAAGATCTTTTTTTTTTTAATAGATTTTATTTATTCATGAGAGAAACAGAGAGAGAGAGAGGCAGAGACACAGGCAGAGGGAGAAGCAGACCCCATGCAGGGAGCCTGACATGGGACTCGATCCCGGGTCTCCAGGATCACACCCTGGGCCAAAGGCGATGCTAAACCGCTGAGCCCCCCGGGCTGCCCCAGGACTGAAGATCTTGATACAGGAGGGGACTTTAGGAGATCAGGTGATCCTGCCCATTCAGGGAAGATCTCATTACCCCTCCTCGAAGCCGAGGGAGCTCAAAAGACTTGCGGAGGGTCTACTAGCTGGTAGAGGATGGAGGATCGAAGGCAGAAGGAAGTTAGGATTACCCAATTAAGTCAGGACATTTTTCACAGTCCATGATATGTGAAAAAAATGGTTCTTGGTGTCAAACTCCCAACTCCCTAAGGACCAAGAGTTTCTGGACAATAATTATGCTTGCTCACTGCCGTTCCCACACACCAGTCACAATTGGATGCTTCCTCGAGACTTACTGATAAACGTGACAATAATCCCAGCAACGACATGATTAATGCCATTTTTCCATTAATCTGTTGGTTTTCGCTCTGGTTCTGAGAATTGCAAAATGACGGCAAGAGACGTTATTTCAAGCTGGAAAAGTGATAAAGGAAGAGGCAACCACAACAAATCCTCACCAGGAAACAAAAGACAAGTGAAGAACTGAGTACCCTGGGCACCTCTTCCGGACAAGCAGGGCCTCCAGGCAGGAGGCCAGACCCACAGGGAGGACTTTGAAGTTCCGGGCTCGCAGGGAGATAGAGAGAGCAAAGGAGCAATAGACAGTGACCTTTATTTTCAATCCAGCTAGACTGTGGGGAGACATAAAGCAAAACCTACGTCACAGAGCAGGCGCACGGAGCAAAACAGGGGGCTAAGAAGAGCAGAGAGCAGGAATAGAACACATTAAATAGAGAAAAAGAAAAATACCAGCATCGTTGAAATTTTCAACCGTTTCATTCTCTTACTAAGCAGCAGAGCAAGCAAAAAGATTGACCTGATCCTGGGGAACTGTCCTTGGCAACCTACACTTCCAAGAAAACGAAGAATCAGAATCCCCAAACCCCATACAATGACTTGGTTTCTATGGGGAACAGAGCAGAAGGCTACATCCCATGTCATACTTCACCCCTAATCTTCACAAATGTCCCCTTTGAGTATCTGGGCCATTTTTCATCAATGTTCTACTCTGGAAGGCACCCACCGCATCTCAACTTCCCTTGTCCTCTCAAACTCGCCTCTGCCTGGCCTCCCTGGACCCTGCCTCTCACCTGCCACCGACAACTACCCCCCCCAATCTTCCCGGCCACACACCCCACTCCCCCATAATAAATCTTTAACTATTCCAATTCAAACTACAATTCTGCACCCGACTCTGAAGCATGGGCTCTTTCCCCCCACACCGCCGAGCAAGCGTGCAACACCAGTTGGGTATCTTTCCATTCAATTCTGATACTGTCTACCCAGAAATAGTGTCAGATCCCACAGGTAATTGACCCAGACTGCCTTTCGCATCAGATGCCAAAGCAAGTCTTGGCTGTCACCTGTGCCCCTAACAGTCTGGCTGTAAAGGAGAAGCTCCTCCTCAGGGGGCACCTCACAGTGTACCTCCTAGATCGTCAGTTCATTATAAAAGGACAGAACTCAGGGACAGCCAGGTGGAAGAGATGCCTAAGGCAAGGTGCGTGCGAAGGGACCCAGAGCTTCTACGCTGACTCGGACTCTGGACGGTCCACATTCTTCCGGCATCTCCACGCACTCACTAACCTGGAAGCTCTCAAAGGCCTTCATTTTAGGTTTTTATGGGGGCTTTACTCTATAGTCATGTATAGTCATGATGGATTAGCTCATGGGCCATTGGTGACTGATTCAGCCTCCAGCCTCACTTTCCTTCCTTGAGGTGAGGGTGAAAGTTCAAACCCTCTGATCCTCCCATTGGTTCCCCTGGCAACAAGCCCTTCCTTTGGGAAACCGAGAGCTTTCCAAAAGTCACTCATTAACATGACAAAAGACACCTGCACCACTCCCAGCACAGGAAATTGCAATGTTTTTAGGAGTTCTGTGCCAGAGAAGGGACTAAGACCAAGTATGTATTTATCCTAGACCACAATATCGTACTCATTCATCATCATCTCTAACGCGTTTTCCAGAAGGCAGAAATTCCTCCCAGCACACCTACTTCCATAGAGATACGGTTTTCTAAAATTAAAAAAAAAAAACTCTTACCCATAGGAGTCAATACGAACTGGTGAGCTTACTTCACCTCCCTGTCTGAAGGGCGACACACCCTGTTATTCCAGGAGTAAAATGTCACCCCTATATCCTCTCCACTCCCTGTCCAAGCTCAAGCTCTTACTATGTCTTCCCCACAGAGGCCACTTTTAGGCCACAGATGTGAGCCCTGGAAACTTGATCAAGGCCAAAGGGCCCTCAGGGCCCCCCAGCTGAGAGCAAATAGGCTCATTAAGTGACCCACCTGGAAATAGCCACCCTCACTGACCAATTACAACCGGGCACAGTTCCTAGGATTACCAAACAGGGAAAGTGGTGTGCATTCCCACGTCCCTATAGCCACGGCCCCTCACCACCGCCTGCAGACAGCCTCTCCATCCCCACCACTTGCATGAGGTGCGTTTAGTGCTGGCCCCTTGTTCTGCCTTGGGTGAATTCTTTCACCACCTGCACCACTGGCTTCCCCGCAGTCGGTCACCCCACATTTGGGGGGCTCCTCCTCCGGTAGATACACCACCTTACCTGGATTATCTGATGTTCTCCTCCCCTGACTTGTAACCTTTCCTCCGGTGTCCACCAGAGCTCAAACCCTCATCTGATCACATGGCTCCCATGCTCAAAACTTCCCCCCTCTCCCCTGCACCGTCCAGGAGCACTCTGCTTCATGCCCTCCCATCTCTCCCCTGGGCCAAAACTGAGACTCCTAACTTGTCCCTGCTCTGCCCCCACTCCATCCCCATCTGTTCTCAGCACACTAACCAGAGTAGCCCCTTAAAAAGCTCAGTCAAAGCGTGTGTCTGCTTTTTTTTTTCTTTTTAAGATTTTATCCATTTATTCATGAGAGACACACAGAGAAGCAGAGACAAAGGCAGAGGAGAAACAGGCTCCCTGTGGGGAACCCCATGTGGGTCTCAGTTCCTGGATCAGGACCTGAGCCAAAGGCAGACCCTCAACCACTGAGCCAGCCAGGCGACCAGCATGCATCTTCTTTGACTGGCCCCTCCCTCAAGGGTCCCCAGCTCTCTCAAAGGAAAAGCCCAAAAGTCTTTCAAATGGCTTGGATGCCCCCTGAGTGCTGACCCCTCCCAGTGCCTCTCTAATCCCACTCCCCTCTCTGCTTGCTGTGATCTGAAACACTGGTCTCCTGGTCCTTCACCGAACCTCCGCACACCCCTGCCCTGGGCTCCAGAGCTGCGTTTTCTGCCCCGGGTTGTTCTTCCCTCCGATCCGAATCTGCCTGGCATGTTTCCTCCTCTCCTTAAATTCTCTGCCCCAAACTCACCTTATCTATATAAAATAGAGGCCGCCTCGCATAAATGCTCCCCTGTTTTTTCTCCCGACATTTCTCACCCTCTGAAAAAACATATTTATGTGTACTGTCTGGCTCCTCTCCCTAAAATGGAAACTCAATGAGGACGGGTCTTTTTTTTGTTTTCCTTGTCTACAGGTGTATCTCATCACCTGAACGGTGCCTAGCTCATAGTAGAGGCTGAATAAATTCTTGTTAGATAAATGAATAAATTGCCCGATTCAAGTCATTCTACTTCATGCTACTTGTGACCCAACACAAAGGCCACCTTTTCCTTTGGTGGGGTATTGTTTGCTCCTGTCCAAACCAGCCTCTTGTATTCACATGGCTGTCTGTCTCTGCCTCTGCCCCCACTGGAGGGCTTATGGGGAGCTGAATTCCGCTTGGGTTCAGCACACACACACACACACACACACACACACACACACACACACGGAGGTGCTCCAGAAGGTAAATGAACCTCATGCATGTGAGGGAGCCTCTCTCTGAGAGGGAAGAAAAATGCGCATAGTCTTGCACCTCGAAGGCAGAAACCCAGAATTCTACTCCAAGTCTATTTGACTCCAAAGGTTCCCAAATCTCCTTTCCACTAACCCTCACTGCCTTTCAAATACAAATAGGAATGTTCTCACTGCCCAACCAGAAGAATTTTTGGGGCAGATAATTAACCGGGATCAAATTGAGGCTTTAGTAATAGAGAAACCGACACCACCTCCATATCATCTTCAATTAAGTCTGGGCATCCTTAGGCTTTTGGACTTTTTTTTTTTTTTTTTGAGACTCTTGAGCATTTCAAAGTAAAAATAAATTCCAGCTTCACATACACACACACACACACACACACACACACACACACACTTTCTACTTTCTAAATAATGAAACACCCAATACAATGAGTACAGTTTTTAATTTTGGTATAATAATGCTTCTGGAGAATTATTTTAAAAGACAAGAAGAAAGAAGAGAGGGACAGAGGGGAGGGAGGGGCAGAGAGGGAAAGAGAGAAGAAAAAAGAGAAATTGTTGTCACTCTTCCTTCATAAGTGCTCCCCCCAAATGGCGGCAGGTTCAGGGTGAGATACAAGGTAAGAGGGCTGAATGGGAGTAGAGAAGCATCTCTCTCCACCTAGCATCTGACAGGACCGACGCATTGCAAATAATGATCCACCTCCCTCCCACCAGCACTTCCTAGGCCACTGGGTTTCTGCTTTTATTCGCGTGTCCAGAACTGAAGTAAAAAAGTAGGCCAACCCCTCCTTACCTCCCTTCCCACCTGGACCTTCCCTTCCTCCTATCAGAGGCTGTCACTGCCCGGATGACCGGGCAAGCTAGGAAAGCTACTTCCTAGTCTAAAGCCTACCCATTTTCATAATAATGAAGATCACTGTCCCTTTCATACCATGTGCATAATTATTCCCATGGTAGTCTAATAAGAGTTTATAAGGGGTTAATTAGCTGTTGGTAGCGTACTTGAAGATACAGAGGCAGATACCTACATCTCCTCAGCAGGTGGCGCTCAGATTTTATGACCCATAGCCTGGGTACCTTCCACACTAGGGGAAATAGAGAAGTGTACATTAATTTCTTAACAACAACAACAAAATAATAATAATAATAATAATAATAATAATAATAATAATTTCTTAACAGAGGTGGTTGTACCTGTATGTTCAAACATGCATGTTTGCATTCATAATAGTACTACCTAGAATTTCGAGAGAAGTATGGATTAGAATCCTTTTTATTAAAAACCCCTTCAAAGCCAAATTTAAAAGGAATCACATTTATGCCCAATTAATAAGATCCGTACTTATCAAATACTTCTTTTATAAGACAACAAGGTAATATTACCTCTGGACCCCAGGGCTAGTAGCTCAAAACTGTAAGTGTGGTTGTGCCAATCTACATCCCCGCCCTCTCTAGAACTTAATTTCCCAGAACTCCCAGGCTCGACCAGCAATAAAATTGTTAAGTTTTGCAAAAAAATTATGTTAGCCCAATCCGGAAGACAAAGCTGATGGTTTATTTAGCCCTTTCCTCTCTCATGCTGGCTAAACAAAAAGTTGACTTGACAACATAGTCAGTCTACCACTCCCTCTTCTCTTCCTGTGGTCTAACCAGTAAACATTTTGACAAGGACCAAGCTCTCACTCTTCTCCCGGGGGATTCTGGTATTTAACACTTGTCTCAACTTGTCCTTATTAAATTTCTGACGTGTCCCAGTTCACTGAGACACATTTGTTCTCTCCCTCCCTTCTACCTGCCTAAGCATTAATAGAGCGTATTAACTTCTCAGGTTAGCAATATTATCTTCCGAGGCAGTCAAGCAAACAGGTTAAGGTAGAAGCACGGCGATTTCTCATGAGACACACACACATATTAGTGTAAGGGATTCTGAGTCACAGCCCCTTCACGACTGACCACGCTGCGATTTCATGTCACCACTCTGGAAACCAATGAAAGGACAGGACGATTGCAAATTGGTTTTATTTTTACTCTGGAGTGAGATCAGTTAAGAATGAGGGGTGATGAGGGGTGATGGGGGGCACCTGGGTGGCTCAGTCGGTTAAGCATCTGCCTATGGCTCAGATCATGATCCCAGGGTCCCGGGATCGAGCCTCACATCCGGCTTACTGCTCAGCAGAAGAGTCTGCTTCTCCTTCTCCCTCTGCTGCTCCCCTTGCTTGTGCTCTCACTCTGTCTCTCTTAAAAATCTTAAAATATTAAAATAAAATTAAATAAATTAAAATTAAAAAAAATTTAATGGGGGGGGGTAAGTATTGAGGTAAATCTTGTACCTAAATATGGACTTGGATGGAATGCAAGTGAATTCCCACTCTCCTGGCCTTGTCTCTCCCGTCAGTGCCAGAAACAGCTCTATCTCCTCGTGGCCGCTAACACTCATTTTCCATCTTGCATTTCCTCTTCTCTGGGGCCCATGCTAGAAGGCAACGCAAGCTCACTGCTTTTTCACCATCTTCTTGCCTCTAAAACAAATGAAACGCTTGGGAGGTTTTTAATACTGCAAAAGGAAACTGAATCTTAAGAAAAACAAGAGCAGGCAGGGGGCTACAATATGTCCTGAAAGTGTTAGGGTCATATTTAGTCCCATAATGCCTCGTAATCTAAATAGATCAGGAGTGATTTCTCTTAGCTCTTGCTTTATTCTTCTCTTGTCTCTTCTTGGGATCTGAGCTGCAACCAAACATCCCTTTTAATTCAGGGGCTGATACTACTTGGTCTCTCCTCCTTCCGTCAGCAGATTTACTCCTTGATTCTCTAAATCTATCTTGCAAATAACCCTGTACAGGAGAGACACAAAAAGGAAAAAGATATAGCCTTACATTGCATAGTGGAAGCAGGAGCATCGGCTTGCATCCTTCATCATTTTTGTACCCGCCTCGTACACTATGATGTTGTAGGTGCTGAGGACCAACATCCTATCACCATTTCCCCCATTCTGCTGTTGAGGAAGCTGAGATTCAAGAGAATCAGATGATTCGCCCAAGGTCACATGGCTATTCAGTGATAAGTGTAGGACTTTCTTTCTTTTGTTTTGTTTTTTTTTTTTTTTAAGATTTTATT
The DNA here is from genome assembly GCF_003254725.2 of Canis lupus dingo. Classification (NCBI taxonomy): domain Eukaryota; kingdom Metazoa; phylum Chordata; class Mammalia; order Carnivora; family Canidae; genus Canis; species Canis lupus. The sequence continues at coordinate 6,199,875 of NC_064258.1, forward strand.
TATTTGTTAATGAGAGGCACAGAGAGAGAGAGGCAGAGACACAGGCAGAGGGAGAAGTAGGCTCCATGCAGGGAGCCTGACTGGGACTCCATCTCGGGTCTCTAGGATCACGCCCTGGGCCGAAGGCAGCGCTAAACTGCTGAGCCACCCAAGCTGCCCAGAGTAGGACTTTCTAATAGAAAGTTCCCGACATCTCAGAGAAAACTTACGACTGCCTCGGTCCCAGAACAGTCCTACTTCTGCTATGAAGAATTGCAACTACTTAAACAAATCAAGTGCTTTCTTCTTGACAAAGTGACATGGAAGGAGGGAGGGACAAAGGACAAGGGGAGGTGGAGTGGGATAGTGGGACTGAGGCATTGCTCACAGGCTGCCTCTGTGTAGATTTAATCCCTTTAGGAGCCACGGGGCTAGCAAGAAGTCTCCTTTAAAAACAGAATTACCTTCGGGGAAGATCAAGCCTCTTTCAGAGATACCCGGACAAGCCAGATAAACTATGGGAGTCACCCGGTGTGGCAATTCAAGTGTAGAATGTTTAACCACAAGTCAAGAAGTCTTTAAAAATAAGGTGTTCATGGGGTACCTGGGTGGCTCAGTTGGTTAAGCGCCTGCCTCTGGCTCAGGTCATGATCCCAGGGTCCTGGGATCCAGCTCCACCTCGGAGCCCTGCTCAGCAGGGAGTCTACTTCTCCTTCTACTCCCCCGCCTCACCCCGCTCATGGTCTCCCTCACGTACATGCTTGCTCTCTCTCAAATAAATAAAATAAATCTTTTTTTTTTTTAAAAAAAGGTGTTTTTTATACAAGTGCATATCGTACATCAGTGGAAATGAATTAGCACACAACTACATAAATAAATTGCGCAAACAAAAGAGCAAATGAAAGAACTCAGGAAGGAATGCATATCACATGATTCCATTTTCTAAAGCTCAAAAACAGGCACATCTAATCCGTGCTGTTTTAAGCCAGTGGAGACAGAGGTAAGGAGGTAGGAAAGCAAAATTAGGTGTCGCCTACTTCTTTTGCTTCCGGAACCTCAAGTAGGGGCCCTAGGCCCCAGAGTCCGACAGACCTGGGTTCAAATCCTGATTCTGCAACTGAGTGACTTTGAACAAGTAACTTAAATTCCCTGTGCCTCAGGTTTTTCCATCTATAAAATAGAACTAATAATACCTTCTTCAAAGGGTTGGTGTGAGAAGTAAATGAAATGATGTATGTGAAGTGCCCTGGCAGCATGCGTAGGTGCAGTAATAAATGGTAACTATGATCATCCCCACCCCTGTTGCCTGATGGTAAACCAGGATCAGAGAACAGATAGGTAAGAGCCCAGCGGAGAAGGAAAGGGAAGGACCAAATTAGCCTTGTGATCAAAGATGTACGGAATCCACCCGAATGCATTCAGAGAGAGCTGTTCTTTCGCTTCCCACTGCCCACGCAGTCTCCTGGCTTGTGCTGCCTACAAGTGCAGGCCAGCCCAAAGCAGCCAAAACAAAGCTGTTCGGTCCCATCCACACAGGCCCTTGCTAAGGACCTGATACTCATCTGATAAACCAATTTGCACTGACGCTCTCACAGGGTTGCTGGCAGCTTACTGGGTTACCCTGCTGATTGGGCTGTGTTTCAATCAGAACCTTATGGACATTACAAGGCCTTGATCTAGGCTGGGTGAAATTTTACCCAGTCCCAGATCAGCAAATAGCCAGGTGGGGCTCTTTGGGGGAGGGGGAATCGGGACAGGCAGGGGATGGGACAACACAAGCAGAATGGTGTTAAGGTCCAGACTGCAGGATCCAGCCAGAACCCAGGAAGTCTGAAGTTGTAGGGATGCACAGGCTTTCCTTGCTTCTTGACTACAGAATGAGAACTGGTCCAGACAACTTGGGTTCATTCTCTCCACCTAAGAGGGAAAACAGGTATCCCCCTGGGAAGCCTCGTCAGCTAAGGGGCCTCTAGTGCTGGGGAAACAGAGTAGAGGAAGACTTTCAGGTTTGATTTTTGTGTTGTTAAATGAGGCCTTAGGGCATCCACACAGGGAATACCGGTCAACAAACACAAGGAGCAAACTGCTGACGCCCAGAACATGCGTGGACCTCAGGGGCGTCATACTGAAAGGATAAAGTGAGATTCAAGACTACAGGAAGTTCTGGCCCCAGGAGGAACACTTATCGATGCTGAAGGAAGCCTGGGGCCGAGGTGGGCTTGACTGCAAAGGGCATGAGGGACCGTTTCTGGATGATGAAAGCCTTCTGGATCTTGACTGAGGCAGCGGCTCTGAGGGTGTACGCCTTTTTCAGAATCCATTGAACTGTACACTTAGAAGGAGTGCAATTCACTTTATGCAAATTATCCCTCAATAAAGTTGCTTTTAAAAGAAAAAAAAAAAAAGTTGATGCCTTAGTCACTGAGATTGTTCCACTCCAGATGTGCCCTGAGAGGCCTGCAGGAGAACCTCGGCAAGCCACACCTCCAACAATCTCCTAGCACAAGAGCGGAACACTTTCTCCTCTTTTGAGCATCACATCTACCTCCTGAGGTGGGTTGGAGGAATCCCCGGGTTATAGCTAAGGAAGCAGAGATACAGAATTAGAGCTGGCCTGTGTCTTCTGACTCCAAATCCTGCCATCTTTCCTGGAACCAGCCTCCCGAGATCACCCGAATCTAAGGAAGCTAAGGTCCAGAGAGTGTAAGTAGCTTGGCAAAAGCAGCACTGCTAGGCAAGGGCAGAGGCCAAAATCAAAGTCGTGCCTTATCCCCCACAAATGGAATGAGGAATTGTCAAACGGGGACCATCCTGAATGGAGGTAGAAGGTGGGCTTTCGTTCCCCTTCTGCATCACTTCCAGACCCTGGACAGAGAAGCAAGCAATCTTAAAACAAAAGCCAGGCTCCTTTCCAGCCGTCTCCACACCACCTCTCACTGCATGGAGCAGCCCCCACCCCACCCCCTTCAGTCCCAAGGGTCTTGTAACTTTAACAAACTACAGCAAGGAACACATGCATTACCTCACCACAGTCTGGCTTATTTCCTAGCAGCAATTGTCCAAAGCTTGCTCCATTTCCCCCCTTCTGTTGGCTGTGCACCCTTCGCCCATTCCTCCCTGCTGAAATCACAAAGCTCTGACCCCAGTGGGCCTGCAGGAGCCTCCGCCTCCTTCCCAAAGTACTTACCATTAGAAAGAAGGCCCCTGGTGCAGAACACAGCGCATCCGATGGCCCCTCTGTATACATTCTCACATCAGGCTCCTGTGTGTGCTTAGGGAAAAAAACTCTGGGAGAACCTCAAGACACAATTGGTGGCAGTTAACTCTGGGGAGAGGACCTGGAGGGTGGAAGGAGGGAGGAGTCTACTTTCCATTTGGTTTCTTTTCTGTTCAATGTGAATTTTCCCACCAACGGACATGGATTACATTTAGTGATGCCAACGAGGGTAGTCTGGGCCGGGAAATGATAAGCCATTTCCTCCTTTCACATATCTGTATAGAAAAGCAGAAAGCCTGAGAAGTATTAATTTTCGAAAATATAGTAAGCACCTGTAATGCGCCACCTGCCTTTCTCCGCGGTCACTGAACCACAGTTTCAATGATACAAAGACTATGAATCATTCACCCCAATGAGAGGGAGCCAGGAAGGGGTATAGGAAGGAGAGGCCCCGGGAGGGCAGCCTCCACCTTCCTCACCGGATGCATCACTCCCCTTTGAGCCACTGTCACCCCCACACACACACACCTGACACCTCAGCTGGGGTCTCCACCTGTCCTCATTCTTAGCCACGTGCATTTGCTTTCCGCCCTAGTCCTCGGCACTGCTGCGACCCACAGCTTGTATAGGGCAGGGACTGTCTTACTCTTGGTCCATGCTCTCAGAGCTTGATGCGTGCAGAGTAGAAAGTGAATGAACAGTTGTTAAAATATCACGTAAGGCAGAGCATGGGAGGGGCGTGGGTTGTCTCCAACTGGACAGAGCTGGAGCAGGCTGGACCTGCGCCCTCCTCACACTTGCGCTCAGAACCCTGGCGGGGTCCTCTCTCTTGCTCTGTCAAGTGCACGGTAATGTGTTTACCAAGACCTTGTCCGCTCTGGCCACGCCCGCCTGTCTGCCCTGCTCCTAAGGCAAATCCTGGGCCCCAGCAGTCAAACTGGTCCATTCACCTGTCCCAGAGCGCACCTGGAGGCTCCCCGCCTCAGGCCCTCGCCTTTCCCAATCTCGGCCACCACCGATAACCCAGCCACAGGGTCGCCCCCTGATGTGCCCCGCGGGCTGGGCTGGCTCCCCCCCCCCCCCCCCCCGTCCGTCCGTCCGTCCGTCCGCCCGGGAGCCCCCCTCCGAGCCTCCCCTTCTGCAGCTCGCAGCCCTGCCTTCCCGGGGGTCTGTCCCCCCTCGCGAAGACCTTTAAGGGGCGGGGAGATGCAGTTCAGGTCGGAGGTCGAATTAGGTTAAAGGCTGCATCAAGACTGGGTTGGGTTCGGGATTAGAATTCGAAGCGGTGAGTCAGTTCCTCATCCCACTCACTAGGCGGCGCCCGCAGTCCCGTTCCGGTCCCCAGGCCTCCGGCGTTTGAAGTTTACTAGTACCTGTCTGGCGAGTTTCCTTCCTGCCCCACTGTCCCTTTAAGAAGGTGAGCCAGGTGAGGCGGGCCCCGCCCCCGGCGCTGGCCCCGCCCCCGGCGCTGGCCCCGCCCCCGCCCCGCTCGCGCAGCCCTCGCGACCTGACCCAGCCGGGGGCCGAGGTCCCAGGTCCCGGCCGGCGCCATGGAGCGGCGCTGGCCCCTGGGGCTCGGGCTGCTGCTGCTGCTCCGCGCCCCGCTGCCCCCGGGGGCGCGCGCCGAGGAAGGTACCGACCCCCGCCTCCGCCCCCGCCCCCGGCCCCGGCCCCGGCCCCGGGCCTCCCCGCGCCCTCGCCAGCGCCCCGGTGCGCCCCGCCGCCCGGCGACCGCCTGGCCCGGCCAGCCTCTGGTCTTCGACCCCCAGACCCTGCTCTCCCGGCTCAGGCGCCCCGTAACAGTTTGCACCTGGGGGGGGGGAGGGAGCCCCTGACCGCTGCGAGGAGGCAGCGCCCAGACCCCCACCCCAGCATCGTGGGGATCCCTCATTCCCAGCCAGGCTCGGCCTCCCGGGCCCAACCCAGAGGGCAGCGGTGCGAAGAGGCCTTAAGCCATCCTGGGCCCGAGGACAGAGGGACCTGCCGCTGGGGGATGGATCAGAACTCGGGTGCAGGAGCTCCCAGATGTACAGGTCAAGCCTTGCCTGTGAAGGCTTGCACACCCTTCCGGGGCCCTACTTCCCAAGACCCAGAGCTGTGCCTTGTACCCTCACTGCACACCCCCAGCCACAGGCTGAGCAGGCCCTTTGGCAGTAGAAGGGAACCTCCGCACCCACCCGTCTAGGGTCCCCTGCCCACACCCTACCCGCTTATGACCCCCAGGGGCTGAGGTCCTCTCTTGCCCATTCACCCTTCGCATTTGGCCGGTGCCTGGATGCCCCAGGCTGACCAGCCCCTGCCGAGTGAGAGGGTGCGAGTCCTGTGTGGGGCTGCTCTGCCCAACACTTCCTGCCTTGACTTTGGTCAAAGATCCAGCCCTCCAACCCTTGCCCGGCGCTGCCGTCCTCCTTTCACACTCTGGAGGAAGACAGACTAATCCCCAGAGCTCTTCACTCCTCCTTCCTGGGCTAAAGCTCGGGAAGTCACAGCTGTTAGGAACAGGATGTGGGAGGCTTGGGGCTGGGGGCCCACGGGGAGGAATGTGGGTCACACGTGTGGGGCCTCTTCCCCCAGAGGTGACAGGCCCCTCTTCTCCCTCGTGCAGTCACTCTGATGGACACGAGCACAGCACAGGGCGAGCTGGGCTGGCTGCTGGATCCCCCGGAGGATGGGGTAAGTGTCAGGGGAGGGAAGGCTCAAAGCTGCAGGCCAGTGGGAAATGGGCGGAGAGGTGGGTGGAGGAACCGAGAAAAGAGCTGGAAAAACTGGAAGTGTCTCCTCCTCGGGGAGGGGGAGGGGAGGTGAGTCAGAGCCTCCAGAATGGGACAATGTGGGGGGGTCAGGCTTCACCCCATGAAGAACGCCTCAATGCCTGGCTCCTTCCCTCCCTGCCCCTGTGAAAGAGGGCTGAATACTTAGGAGGACTTGGGGGGAGATGAACCCACATCCTCCAGGGAGAGGATGAACCATCCTTGGGGTGGTTGAGGGCTGAGAACCAAAACACCAGATGTGTCCTCACACTGAGGTCCCTCTGTCCCAATAGAGTTGCACAGATAGGCTTCAGAGGGTCAGGGAGCCCCATAAAAGTGTAATGTAAGTTGTGTATACGCACATGGAGACGAGAGCCAACGTTTTCATCAAACCCTTCGAAGGGTGTTTGCCTCCCCAACTAGAGGTCCCTGAGCCCCTGGCACCTTCTCCATCCTCCCCAGCCCAGGCACACGGTACGGTCCAGCTGTCTGAACCTGCTCCGAGTCCCTTCCCACCCTGGGTGTTCTTAAGACCTAGTGAGCAGAGGTAGGCGCCTGTGAGTCCCGGAGAGCACCTTTCCGCCACTCAGCAGAGCCGGCCACAGAACCGTGAGAGGCTGGCCTCAGGCCCTCCTTTCCCCCCTGGTCCTGGACCCCTTTCCCCTTCCTAGTCCAGTGGGAATTGCAATCTCTATTTCTGGGATCGGGGTCACTTGCTTTCTTTCCCTCTGGGTCCTAGGGTCCTGGCTCTAAGTTCTCCCACAGAGTGGCCTATAATTAGAATTAATAGACTAAACCATACTGTATCCTACAGGAGGGGCTGCTTGGAAAATCCTGGGTTAGGCCAGCCGTAATAGGCACCCCGTCTCGTAAAGCAGCTAATCACTCCACAGCGAGGGCCGCAGGTCCATTCGCTGGCTCCCACAGGCCTCCACCCCCGGTGTGCCCCAGCCACCCCGACCCAAATAACTTCCCTAATTGGGCCCGAGTGGAAGCAAGGCCCCTTTCGCAGCTTTGCAGCTGGAGGCAAGAAGACAGCAGCAGTTACATGCTCCCCATGTCTATCTTGTCCCCTCCTTATCTTTTCAACACACACAAACACACTCAGATTCAGACTCCCCAGAATGCACCCATGTAGCAGCCAGCAGCCGGAGTGGTAAGTGAAAGGATTCTTGCTGCTGATCCTGGGCAGCTGGTTCTCCCATCTGTCACTGCGGGAACTGGGAGAGGCAAGTTACAGCTGGGAACATCTGCTCCTGGCTCCAGCTGCAGCCACAGCAATCTAGCTAATGAGCTGCACATTATCCACCTACTACCTTTCCACCTGACCTCCACCCCATGCCTTCCACTTGGCTTCCCCATCATAGCTTCCTCTTAAGAACAGGCCCTGGGTGCCTTCATGGCCTGGACAACCCTTGCCCAATCTTTGAACTCCCTAACATAAAGCGAAAATATGTACCTCAGGTGTTATTGCCCCATGCCACCCAATCCTTAGTTTTTGTTTTTTTAGATTTTATTTATTTATTCATGAGACACAGAGAGAGAGAGAGAGAGGCAGAGGGAGAAGCAGGCTCCATTCAGGGAGCCTGATGTGGGACTCAATCCGGGGACTCCAGGATTATGCCCTGGGCTGACTGCTGAGCCACCCAGGGATCCCCACCCCAATTCTTAGTTAATCGTTCTTTCTCTTGCCTTTTCCCAGATCTGAGAGTAGCAATGAAAGCCCTTGGAAAAGGAAACATTCTAAAGACCTCAGACTTCTCTATAAGCTAAGGGAGTTGCAACCAAAATATCAAGGGGGTATTTTATAGAATTTGAGAGCTCCTTTCTTATATTTATCTGGCAGAAAGAATATGTAAGAATGTCTGAGAAGTTTTTTTTTTTTTTTTTTTTTTTTTTTTTTGAGAAAGAATGAAATGGAACACTTGCCCTACCAGATTATCAGAACGGACAATATCTGTACTCAACTGTAATTAAAACCTGGCATTGCACAAGAATACCCAGGTCAATGGAACAGAATAGAAAACCCACATGAATGAGGTTTTGGTATGAGATTAACACTGGAATGGCAAATCAATGTGCAAAATATAGACTGGACAGTAGATTGACAGCTGGATGTCCATAATTTGAGAAAGAAGAAGACAACGAGTAAGAAGGATGTAAAGTTACATCTCCACTTCATGCTATAGACAAAAAATAAATAAATAAATTCTAGGGAGATTAAAATCTGAACCTAAAAGCCAAACCTACAAAAATGTTAGGAGAGAATATAGATCTTTATGAGTTTGGGATGGGAGAGCTTCCCAAGTGAAATACACAACCCAGAATTCATAGAGGGAGAGAAGATAGATGTTATGATGTGAGATTTTTAAAGGTACCAACATCAAAGACATCATTAGAAAATTAAGTGGCATGATGGGAAGAAAACATTTGAAACATATTTCAAATAAATGATGAACACCTATAATGTAAAAAAAAAAAAAAAAAATCTCATCGAAATGAATATTCCAAAGATAAGAACAGAATATCAGGCAAAGTTTACAAACGTAATTACATAAAAATAGAAATAGCCAGTGAACAAAATAGAAACACACAACCTCCTTCTCAAAATAAAAAATGTTAATTAAAATGGCAAGAAGCTGTATTTTGTCCATAAGATAGGCCAAAAGTAAAGAGATCGTTAATATCCAGGTTTTCAAAAAATGAGGCCTCATGCATTGTTGGTGAAACCGTAAATTGATAAATCCTTTTTGGAGGCCAATCTGACACTATCTTCTTATAAAATTTATAGTATTTACCCTTTGATATAGCAGTTCTACAGAAATCTTTTAGAAATCTGTACATGTAGGGCAGCCCGGGTAGCTCAGCGGTTTAGCGCCGCCTTCAGCCCAGGGCCTGATCCTGGAGACCCGGAATCAAGTCCCACGTCAGGCTCCCTGCATGGAGCCTACTTCTCCCTCTGCCTATGTCCCTGCCTCTCTCTCTCTCTCTGTGTCTCTCATGAATAAATAAATAAAATATTTAAAAAAAAAAAAAAGAAATCTGTGCGTGTAGACTTTAAACAACAGTAGAAAAAAATAAAAAATAAATAAACAACAGTAGAACTGGAAACTACCTAAATGCCCAACAATAGGGGAATGAATAAATAATTCACAGTACATCCATACAGTGGAATACTGTGTTATAGATTGCTAAAAAGAATTAGGTAGATCTATTTATATTCTCGTGAACATCTTTCAAAGACTTTTTAAGGTGTTTTGTTTTGTTTTTTTAGATTTAGATTTTTAAAGATTTTTTCATTTATGCATTTGAGAGAGACAGAAAGAGCAAATGAGAGCATGAGCAGAGGGAGAGGGAGAAGCAGACACTGGTGAGTAGGGAGCCCCGATCTAGGACTCCATCCCACAACCCTGGGTTCGTGACCTGAGCTGAAGACAGACACTTAACGGGCTGAGCCACCCAGGCGCCCCTCAAAGGCTTTTTTTGTTTGTTAAAAACAAAAAGTAGATTACGAAATAGCCTTGTGTCCAAAAAAAAAAATATGTTAAAAACACATACGCAGAAAAATATTCAAACATTTCTCTAGGGGCGCTGAAAATGGTCTGGTGAGCTTTATTCCAAATTGTTCAGAGTGGCTCCCTGTGAAGGGGCAGTTGGGTGAAAGGACTTTCACTTCACGTTATATATGTTTATTCTTTGACTTTTAATAATAAGCGCAGAGAGACATAATGATCCAGAGCTTAAACTCTAGGGGCGCCTGGGTGGCTCAGTGGTTGAGCGTCTGCCTTTGGCTGAGGTTATGATCCCTGAGTCCTGGGATTGAGTGCTACGTTGGACTCCCAATAGGGAGCCTGCTTCTCCCTCTGCCTAGGTCTCTGACTTTTTCTGTGACTCTGATGAATAAATAAAATCTTAAAAAAAAAAAAAGCTTAAACTCTAGAGCCTAGGGTGCCTGGGTGTGTGTCCCAGCTTTGCCTCCTAATAACTGAGTGCATAAGGCAAGTCATTGAACCTTGCGCTGTGACTCAGTTTCCTCATGGGAAGTGCTTGCAACAGTGACTGCCGCATTAGGCTAGCCATTATTATGAATAAGTCTAAAAATTATTTTATTTTATTATTATTTTTTTAAAAGATTTATTTATTTATGATAGACACAGAGAGAGAGAGGCAGGCAGAGACACAGGCAGAGGGAGAAGCAGGCTCCATGCAGGGAGCCCGATGCGGGACTCGATCCCGGGACTCCAGGATCGCGCCCTGGGCCAAAGGCAGGCGCCAAACCGTGGAGCCACCCAGGGATCCCCTAACAATAATTTTATTGTAAAAACAGGTAAGGGGCATGGACTGCATGGTGTCTGGGAGTCCACCCAACCCCGTCCACTGTTGATTTTGATAGTGACCATAACTAGAGGGTTATTAGAAGGAATGAGTTCCCTCCATACAGAAGGGTTCTATGCTTGTTCTTGCCCCCCGAGCTTAGGGGCCTTGATATAAATGTACTATCCTTTTCTCTGAACAAGGAGCCAGACAGGTTTCGTGAGTGAGCGTTTTGCCATCAAAGTCTGTCTTTGCCACGACTCTGCTGACGAGACGGGGAAAAATTGGTGCTCGTGCTTCCAAAGTTGGAGTGGGCTCATTGAAGGCGTCGCTGTTGTCATGCCCATCCTGTATCCAAATAACTCCTGACCCTAAGCACTTAACTCACTGTCCTCAGGCCCATGGTGGGAAGACAGCAGGACAAGTAGCGCGAACCCGGGGAGGTCTAGCGAACCAGAGTCTGGGGGGCAGGTGGTGACTGGGAGCCTGACTCGATTCTCCTCTCACAGTGGAGTGAGGTGCAGCAGATCCTGAACGGGACGCCCCTTTACATGTACCAGGACTGCCCAGTGCAAGCAGGCGGGGACACTGACCACTGGCTGCGCTCCAACTGGATCTACCGCGGGGAGGAAGCTTCTCGGGTCCACGTGGAGCTGCAGTTCACCGTGAGGGACTGTAAGAGTTTCCCTGGCGGAGCCGGGCCTCTGGGCTGCAAGGAGACCTTCAACCTCCTGTACATGGAGAGTGACCAGGACGTGGGCATCCAGCTCCGACGGCCCTTGTTCCAAAAGGTGCTTCTACCCCCACCCGCACCCCCACCCCCACTCCTCCAGTGCCATTTTGGTCCTAACACTGGTTCCCGCCTCACTCTTTCCCAGGACCCCGCTCAGCTAAGGAGAAAGACAAAGTGGCATAAACAGAAAGAGGTCTAGGTGTCAACTAAGGATGAGAATGTGGGCCTAGACATCAGAAGAGGTGGAGTTGAGTAGAGCAGCATCCCCCGCGGCTGCGGCCCACCTCCCAGGACCCCCCGGATGCCTGGGCAGTACTGAACCCCAGATGTGCCACGTTCTTTCCTGCACATCCATCCCCATGCTGAGCGCTCATGTGTAAACCAGGCGCCGTACGAGGGGAGTAACTAGTAATGAACTAGAACAGTCATGACAGGATGCTGCAATAAGTCATCAGAGTAGCCTCTCTCCCTCTCGAACTATGTCATTGCTCTGTAGTCACCCTCCTGGGGGTACCGTGAGACGATGTGATGCCTTGGGAGGAGATGAGCGGAGGCCCATGGCCAGGCGTTGAATCCCGACGTTGCCCCGTCAGGCTGCTATTGACCTGCTGATGCAAGGTCAGACAGAGGATCACCTGCTTGCACCTGTGGCTGATGGCACCGGGTAACACCTGCCACCCTGAAAGCCCAGCCACGGATAAGCAGGAACCACCATGTCTTTCCTACTGTGTCCCGCCTTCAGGCTCCACTGAACCCCTCCGAGGCTGCTTACCTGGTCTTACAGTAGCGTTGATAACGGTGCCAGCCTTCACCTGGGTCGGAGGCTTTGCCTCCACTAACGTAACAGCCTCCCCTGGGGGAGGCTGAGAAGAGGTATTTGGACTTTCCCTATCAGCCTGCAGGGTGCTGGTGTGCGACACACCCCAGGGGTCCACCCGGAGGTGCGCAGGGAGACCGTTCTCTGCAGGCTACGGGCTCTCTCTCTAATGCCATCCGTTTCTTTCCGACTCAAGGAACCGTACCGGAATGCAGAGGTGTAAGGAGCATGTTATTTATAGGATGTGCTCTCATCTTTTTTTTTTTTTTTTTCCGAAGGGAAGACGTTGTAAAGTTTGTTATTAGTAATAAATTAACCATGACGCACTTTATAACTGATCACCTCACTGGCACAGAGGTTGGGAACACCTTCGAATAGTGGAAATTATATGGGCTGTAGCGTCTCACTGCCCGGATTCCAGCCGCACCACATCGTACAAGGTTTTGAACCTGTCCTACTCCTAGCCTTAGTTTCTCTATCTGTAAAGTGGGGCTGGCCATCCGTCCCACCTCACTGGACCCAAACAGCGTAACATGCACAGGACGCTTAGCTCAGTAGCTCACACGTAATAAGCCCTTGGTTTATGCTTGCAGGAACTCTAAGGTATCAAGCAAACAATCATTTTTTTCTGTTCCGTGGGCATGAAGCATGACTTGCCATTCCACCCCCCGCCCCTTCCCAGGTAACTACTGTGGCTGCAGACCAGAGCTTCACCATCCGGGACCTCGCGTCTGGCGCTGTGAAACTGAACGTGGAGCGCTGCTCCTTGGGGCACCTGACCCGCCGAGGCCTCTACCTCGCTTTCCACAACCCGGGTGCCTGTGTGGCCCTGGTGTCCGTAAGGGTCTTTTACCAGCGCTGTCCTGAGGTCGTGCAGGGCTTGGCCCGATTCCCCAACACTCTGCCCGGACCTGGCGGGCTGGTGGAGGTGGCAGGGACCTGCTTGCCCCACGCCCAGGTCAGCCCCGGCCCCTCAGGTGCGCCCCGCATGCACTGCAGCCCCGACGGGGAGTGGCTGGTGCCTGTGGGACGGTGCCACTGTGAGCCCGGCTATGAAGAAGGCGGCAGTGGTGAAGGATGCCTGGGTAAGGAGACTGGAGGAGGCGGTGGGGACATGCGGGGTGGGGGGGGTCCTCCAGGTGCTGGGGGACGGAAGGATGCCTCTGCGCCATCTCAGTGATGTTTAGACTGAGCGGCTGAGCCCCCCTTCCCCCCGCCCAGGGAGGCACCTGTGTTTCTGGTACAAAGGACTGGGGGAGGGAGGGGGAGTGGGGATGAGCCTGCCTGTAAAGGCTGGACATCCATGGCTCCGCTGCATTCTCTCTCCAGCCTGTCCCAGCGGCTCCTACCGGGCGGACGCAGATGCGCCCCATTGTGTCAAGTGCCCAGGACACAGCGCAGCTGAGTCCGAGGGGGCCACCCTCTGCATCTGCCACAGCGGCCATTTCCGAGCCCCTGGGGAGGGCCCCCAGGTGTCCTGCACACGTGAGTCCCGGGTGGCGGGGCAGGACTTTGTCCAGCCCGTGTTAAGGTTGGAATTCTCCAGAGCTTTTCTGATAGTGGGCATCCTTTAAAGTGTCGGATGCTTAGAGGACATCTGGATGGCTCAGTGGCTGAGCATCTGCCTTTGGCTCAGGTCATGATCCCGGGGTCCTGGGATCGAGTCCCGCATCGGGCTCCCTGCAGGGAGCCTGCTTCTCCCTCTGCCTGGGTCTCTGCTTCTCTCTATCTGTGTGTCTCATGAATAAATAAAATCTTAAAAAAAAAGGGGGGGGGCAGAGACTTTAGGCTCCCCTGCCCCAGAAGAAAGCAGAAATGAGGTGAAGGTCCTTTTCCCTCAGTGGGAATCTCTCAGCAAGGCCTTCGGAGGTGGGAGGAGGCAGGGGCCAGCAGCTTGGACAGAGCGAGAGCGCAGCTGGCTCCTCCCGACGGCTCTTCTCCTTACAGGACCCCCCTCAGTTCCCCGAAACCTGAGCTTCTCTGTGTTGGGGACTCAGCTCTCGCTGCGTTGGGAACCCCCGGCGGATATGGGGGGGCGCCAGGATGTGAGGTACAGCGTGGGGTGTTCACAGTGCCGGGGAGCAGCGGTGGACGGGGGGCCCTGCCAGCCCTGCGGGGGAAGTGTGCGCTTTTCCCCAGGAGCCAGCGGGCTCACGGCGCCAGCCGTGCGCGTCAACGGCCTTGAACCCTACGCCAACTACACCTTTAACGTGGAGGCCCAGAACGGAGTGTCGGGGCTGGGCACCTCCACCCCCGCCAGCGCCTCCCTGAGCGTCAGCATGGGCCACGCAGGTGAGCAGCCGGGATGGGCCTGGAAGAAACCAGAAGGGCTGAGGACTCCAGGGCCAAGCGGATGGGCGGGAAGCAATCGAAACGCTGTTGAAGCTCTTTCCTCTTTCTTTCCAAACCCGCTGGACCCCTCCCGGCTCCCAGAGTCCCTGTCAGGCCTGTCCCTGAGGCTGGTGAAGAAGGAGCCGCGGCAGCTGGAACTGACCTGGGCAGGATCCAGGCCGCGCAGCCCCGGGGCGAACCTGAGCTACGAGCTGCACGTGCTGAATCAGGTGCGGCGGGGCTGCGGGACCGTGTCTGGGGTCCCCGCCGGGCACACCCCGGCATCCCCAGGTACGGGGTGAACGGAAAACTGACCAAAGTGAGCTGTGCGGCTTTCTCAGGTCAAAACCCTACAGGGAGCCCTGCCCTGACCGCTCCCCGCCCGTCTCCATGGGATCCCAAGACTGGCCATCGCCTCCGCCCGGTTGGGCTCGGCACAGGCCAGCTGACGTTAGCTCTCATCCACAGGACGAAGAACGGCATCAGATGGTTCTGGAACCCAGGGTCTTGCTGACTGAGCTGCAGCCAGACACCACGTACATTGTCAGGGTTCGAATGTTAACCCCTCTAGGTCCTGGCCCGTTCTCCCCTGACCATGAGTTTCGGACAAGCCCACCAGGTGAGGGGTTATCCCGTGTTCTACCCCACACCCATGCACCTGTCACCCCACTGAGGCTTCTCAGACCCTGGCTTCTTCCCATATGCACACGCACAGACGCACACTTAGAGGCTGCCTGGGGTGCGGAGAGCCCCCCACAGACCCACACGAAGCCCCTGCCGCATCGTAATCTCCTCAGATACCCCGACCCTGGATGCGGCCTTCCAGTGTCCTGTGCACTCTCCCAAGCCCTCGGGGTCGTGCTCGTCAGTGGGCAGCCCCAAGCTAGTGGTCCCAGTGTGAGGCTCTGTCTCACACACCCCCATCTCCTTGGGTAGGGGACCCCCCTGTGGCCCACTGAGGGCTCTGCCCCCGGGCATGCCCCGTTAGCCACCATCATTGCTGTGGCCTCTGAGCCCTCCAGCCTTCCTCACGCCACGTGCCACAGTTTCCAGGGGCCTGACCGGAGGAGAGATTGTGGCCATCATCTTCGGGCTGCTGCTGGGTGTCGCTCTGCTGATGGGGATGCTCTTCTTCCGATCAAGGTGCTGCTGCTGCCCCTCCGCGGCCACCACCCGGGGTCCCTTTGCCTGGCCAGAAATCCCAGAACGCAGCCCCAGCAACCCTCCCAGCCCTTAGGACGAAAGCTCCAGCGTACCCCCCACGCCATCCTACACCCCCACCCTGTCGTTTGTGGGAATAGCCCAGCCGGAGGGCCCTGGGCCAGTCCTAGGACTCTGAAGAAGCTGTTCCCCCCCACCCCCCCACAGGAAAGCGCAGCGGAGACACCCGCAGAGGCAACGTGACCGTGTCGCCGAAGTGAACCGAGGTGAGCCCAGGGCACCTGTGCGTATATGTGGTGGTGGAGCGGGGTGGGGGCAGCGGTATTGGGACGTGCCACGGAGATGGAACCAGAGAAGCCACATTTGCCAGGCCAACTCTGGGAGCACGGGTTGGGGCTGTTGTCTCTAGGGCTTTACTGTTTTGCCACCTAATTAACTTTGGTTAATTAACTTTGTAACGATAGCCCCCCAGAGGCTCTGTGCAATTACCTGTTAGCTCTTGCTGCCTCTGTTCCGACACCTGGGCCCGGGGCGGCCTCCCCCGTCCTGGCTGGCCAGGTCTGTGGGCTGAGTCTCAGCGAGGAAGCGATTGCTGGCAGGCCCCTAGAAGTCCTCCAGGGCATGTGGGCTTCCTGCGGGTCACCTCATTAGGTGTCCCACGAAAGGGGTAGTCAGTGGTTCATCCAAGTGAAAGGGTGGGAGTGAGGCTTGTCTGGGAATGTGCATGAGGTGTGAGTGATCGGAGGAGTATGGCTAGCAGGGGTGAGGAGGAAGGGCGAGGAATCTGAAGTGTGGTCAGTGAGCCGTGGGACGATTGGGTAACCGGAGGCCGTGAACAGCTTTCAGGCCCGGGTTCTGGCCCGCAGCTCTGGGCCTCTGGGGGCAGGGACGCGGAGCTTTGCACATAGACAGAGGAAGGTTTTTCTCCCACTTTAGCCAAAATGGGACTCCTAAGAGAGCAGAACAATGAAAAGTCTGGGGAGTGCTGTTGGCCCCAGCTCCCCTCACCACCACCAAAAAATCCTCCCGAGCCCTCACGCTGGGGCTCCTGTGGCCGAGCCCTCCCTGTTCTCCCCACAGAGGACAAGCTGTGGCTGAAGCCTTATGTGGACCTCCAAGCGTATGAGGACCCTGCCCAGGGAGCCCTGGACTTCACCCAGGAGCTTGATCCAGGCTGGCTGATTGTGGACACTGTCATAGGGGAAGGTGAGCCCTGCGGGTCCCCTCTGCGTGGCAGCACGGAGCTGCTCGCCAGCTGGTCTCTCGGCTGCCCCAAGGGCTCCTAGACGAGTTCCCTCTCTGCTCTACCCTGTATCCTGCTTGAATCGCTGTGGTCAAGTTGTAACCCCCTTATCGGGTGTCCTAGAGCAGCCCCTGCTTCCTACACAATCTGCTTCTGTGGTTATGGAGTTTCTGATTAACAGCCCAAACATGTCATGTTTGTCAACAGAAGGGTCGCTGTGCCCAGGCTCAGGCTATTCTCAGACGGCTGCGAAATGTGGGAGAGATTCAAAGCCTCCCTTACCCCGCATTCCCCCCCAACCCGGGCCCAGTGTCCTTGGGCCGCCCTGATCCCTTGGGTCACCGGAGGAAATGGATCTGAGCAGAGAACAAAGCTTGGCAGTGTCATTGGCAGTTGTGCAGCCGAGCCAGCTGAGCTGTGACCGGAGGAGCTCGCGGAAGAGACGAGGCAGTGGTTAGCCTCCCCCGTCACTGGAGCACTGGCCCTGGACCAGCCTGTCCTTGCTGAACACAGCCCAGGGCCACCGCACAGCCACGCTCACCGGGCATTTACTGAGCCCCTCCCCTTAGCCAGGAGCTGTACCCACCTGGGGGGACAGTATTGAATAGGTTGCAGAGCTGCACTCCTCTTCCAGACTCCCGTCTCCTTCCCCAGGAAGTGCAGCACGAGAGCCCCTTTCCCGGAAAGGTCAAGCCACTTTTCTGATCCAGAGAAGAAAAGAACCAGGAGACTGGAGGATACTGCTGCCCGTCCCCCTAGGGGAGCCTGCCGGGGCATCCGGCCATGGCCTGTTTTCTTTCCACCCAGGAGAGTTTGGAGAAGTCTATCGAGGGACCCTGAAAATCCCTAGCCAGGACTGTAAGACTGTGGCCATTAAGACCTTGAAAGACACGTCTCCAGACGGCCAGTGGTGGAACTTCCTTCGAGAGGCAACTATCATGGGCCAGTTCAACCACCCGCACATTTTGCACCTGGAAGGCGTTGTCACAAAGCGTACGAGCAGCGGTCCCCGAGAGCATGGGGAGAGAAAGAGGAGGAGAGGAGGGTGTCAGACCCCCAGGAGAGAAGGGGAAATATGCTGCCGGGGGCAGGAAGTCTGGTTCTGGGTGGCGATGGGATACAGGCTGCCGTGCTGACATGTGCTTTGTGTCTCAGGAAAGCCCATCATGATCATCACGGAGTTTATGGAGAATGGAGCCCTGGATGCCTTCCTGAGGGTGAGGAGGGCGGAGAGCCAGCTGGGAAGGGGAATGCACCCATGGACCCCGGGGTTTGGCTCCTGGTTTGGGAAGGAGACCCCGCCCATTCCCTGACTTGCCCTCTCACCCTGCTGCAGGAGCGGGAGGACCAGCTGGTCCCTGGGCAGCTGGTGGCCATGCTGCAGGGCATTGCATCTGGCATGAACTACCTCAGTGACCACAATTACGTCCACCGGGACCTCGCGGCCAGGAACATCTTAGTGAGTCAGAACCTGTGCTGCAAGGTGTCTGACTTCGGCCTGACCCGCCTCCTGGACAACTTCGATGGCACCTATGAAACCCAGGTTAGAGCCGTGTCGTCATTACGTGCACGCGCACATACACACGATTATGTGTCGTACATGTAGTCACACATGCACAAGTACAGGACACATGCTCTTGTGGACACGATAGTCATGCCTTTGCACAGGTGTTTTGTTGTGTGCGCCGCCCCCCTCCCCCCAATGCCCTGAAACACATCACCTTTCTGTTCTACGTGCCCTGTTAGGGGGGAAAGATCCCCATCCGTTGGACAGCCCCTGAAGCCATTGCCCACCGCACCTTCACCACAGCCAGCGATGTGTGGAGCTTTGGGATTGTGATGTGGGAGGTGCTGAGTTTTGGAGACAAGCCCTATGGGGAGATGAGCAATCAGGAGGTAAGCCTGGGGTCCTCTTCCCATGTCACCTCACTCCTCGGCTCCTCCCAAAAGCCTCCCATGGCTCTTGCCTGCAAATATCCTATTCCTTCTTCCTGACCCAGTTTTTCTGCACTCTTGTTCCTGTCCCCTTTGCCTCATTCCCTGTTCTCGTCATTACTCTCAGGGGTGAGTAGAGGCTCTATTGCAGTGATCTTGTGTGAACGGAGATTTCTCAGGGGCTCCCAGGGAAGGTGACCCTCCAACCTCAAGGCCGCTCCACCACCCCCCACCCCGCCCACGGCAGGTAATGAAGAGCATTGAGGATGGGTACCGGCTGCCGCCTCCCGTGGACTGCCCTGCCCCTCTCTATGAACTCATGAAGAACTGCTGGGCCTATGACCGGGCCCGTCGGCCCTCCTTCCACCAGCTGAAGGCACATCTGGACCAGTTGCTTGCCAACCCCCACTCACTGCGGACCATTGCTAACTTTGATCCCAGGTAACCACACTGGAGAGGGCACAGGGTTTCGGAGGGCAGGTGTGGGAGAGGAGCGTTCAGCTGCATTAATGAGCTCTGGACAGAGCACAGAGTACTGCTGAGGCAGGAGGAGTCTGAGCCCTTGCGGGACAGTCTACCCTGAGGGAGGACACACCATCCCGTCCTTGTCCGGTGGAGGACAGGAAGCGAGCACACAGAGGATGGAAAGCGATAGGTAGTGCTTATGACCTGGTATCTCCTCCGGGGAGCTCGGTCACTAGGGTGGGGAAGACAGAGCAACCAGCAGGTGCCAGTGGGAGGCATGTCATTACTGGGAGGGGCAGCCTTGTGGGGTCTCCCAGAGCACACGGCAGGCATGGGTTAGGGCGCTGAGGGCGGGCTTAGTGCGGGATGGCAGCAGTGTTGTTTAGGGACAGTGGCCAGAGGTGAAGCTGGACAGGTGGAGGACCAGCTCTGCTGAGAAGTTTGGACTTTATCCTGAGCATGGAGTACTATCGACCGATTTTGAAATTGGAGGGACTCACTCAGAATCGTGTTTTGCCAAAAACATCGCCAGAGTGTGGAGAATGAACTGGTGGCAGGGCTGAGGAGGGGGAGCGGGGTGGGCATGGCTGGACTTTGAATGCTCAATCCAGTAAACCAGCCCTGGCATGCTGGCCTCTGTATCAAACCACCATATATAACCTTGTTTCTGGGAGAAAATGTGCTCCAAGTTCCAACTTTTGCAACTATCTTTTGGAGCAGGACTCCCTCGTATACTGGAGACTGCATGTGCTAATCTTTCTGGAATGTTGAAAATTTTTCCCCCAGCAGATTTACTTTGCTAATGGTTTTGGCTCTGGCTGGCTTGAGCACAGGAACACTCATTGTCTCGTGGGTGTCGGAGGGCAATAATAACAGCCGGGCTTGGAGGGGGCAAGCGGTGGCGGCTCCCAGAATTCACAGGGGCCACCCAGACAAGGGCAGGGCCATGCCCGGCTTCCGAGGCCTCAGCTCCCCTGCCTCCTGCATCTTTCCTTTGGGCTGGGAGAGTTGACACTTGGGAGTCAGTCCCCAGTCAGTCAGCCGGAACTGGCCACTCCAGTGGGAGGTGGGCCGGTCACACGCTTGTGTGTGGCAGGGCTGCCACCCCCCTGGGTCTTTCAAAGCAGCAGGACTCTCAGCCCGCCCATTGCTGTGAACATGCCAGGAATCAGGCCAGGAAATGAGTTCACAGACAATGGCCAGGCTAATCCACAAAGTCCAGATAATCTCTGTGCTCAGACACCCAACTTGAATGCCGGCCGCAGATGCTCAGAGGCTGAGCCCCAATGTCAGGGAAGCTGGAGCTGGAAGGCAGAGGACAGCCCCCGCATCTCCCTCCCATGTGACTGGGGTACCCGGTGTCCCGCAGGGTGACGCTTCGCCTGCCCAGCCTCAGTGGCTCCGACGGGATCCCCTATCGAAGCGTCCCCGAGTGGCTGGAGTCTATACGCATGAAACGCTACATTCTGCACTTCCGCTCAGCGGGGCTGGACACCATGGAGTGTGTGCTCGAGCTGACGGCCGAGTGAGGACCTGGGGGGGGGGAGGGGAAGGGGGGGCTGGGCACGGAGAACTGCGGGGGGGTTAGGCCCACACTCAACAATCCCCTTTCGTTGCCCACAGGGACCTGGCCCAGATGGGGATCACGCTGCCAGGACACCAGAAGCGCATTCTTTGCAGTATTCAGGGATTCAAGGACTGAGCCCCTCCCCCACCCACCCTGTGGGGGCAAAGGGGCAAAGACGGGGGCCATGGTCACTCCCCATGGCCCTCCCCTCAGCCTACTTATGTAGGCCTTTGGTGCTGCTCCTGCCCACCCTTCCCTGAGGAACTCACCTCTGGGCCCGGGAGCCTTTGTTTTAAAAAGGGAGGTAGGGGTGGAAGTGAAAATGTAATCGTGGGGGGGACCTGGGGAAGGGTTTAATATATATACATATACATACATATATTTTTGTAAATAAACAGGAACTGAGTTTTCCCCTTTACCCCTGGCTCTTGTATTCCCTGTACTTCCTCTACCCCACCCATGAGGGCCATATGCACAAAAGAGTTGACTCCTAAGGATTTTGGAAAACAGGTCTTTTTTTATTGATTTGTAGCTGTAGCCACAACCTGGCAGCATGGGGGGTGGGGGTGGGAGGACGTCCAGGCCGGTCGGCCCGGCCTGGCCCAGCCTCCCAGAGTCTGGGCGTCTCCTGGCCCTCAGCAAGCAGAGTATGTGGCTGCTCCGGGGCCAGCCGAGGGCATCGGTGCAGCAGTGAAAGCAGCAGCGCTCAACCTGGTGCCCCCTCAGGTGGGGTACACCTGGAGGACGGTGGGTGGTCCCTGCAGGATGGAGGTGGGCTGGAAACCCAGAGCTGGGACTCTGCAGTCCTAGGCCACGTTGGGGCCCGGGACAAGGTGTCTGGGATACCTGGGTGGGGGCTGGCGTGGAAGGAGAGGCTGGACATCAGAAAATAACTGAAGGGGGGGCAGGGCAGGTGGGGGGCAGGGCGGTCTCTGTGGGTGGTCCGCGGGTGGGGAGTGGACTCTCCCGTCCCCACTCAGGTCTGGGCTCTGGCGGTGTGGCACTTCCGGCAGAGCACGTGGCCGTCCAGGGGGAAGCAGCCATTGTCATCTGCCTCGATGGACAGTGGCTTCCCGCAGTCCTGGGAGAAAGGAGGAAAAGCCCGCTGGTGGAAGGCCCCTGTGTGCCCCCCACACCTCCACCTTTAAGTGAGGAAGACCAGATGCTCCATGCCTCGGCCAACGTCCAGCATCACTGCCTGTGTCCCCACCACTCCCACCCTCCTCTCCTAGCCTCACCTCTCCTGCCCATGTTCCTTGTCCCTAGGCCTCTCCCACCCGAGGCGGACAGTGGGTTGAGCTGTTACCAAGGCACCCACCCAAAAAAAAGACATGGGACCTCTCCCGCCTGCCTCTACTCCCTTCTCTTCCTCTTTGACCTCACCAAGCACATCTCCATCTCCCTCCAGTACAGCGAAGGAGAGCACCCTTCCCTCCCACTGGTCACTCTTTTTCTTGGTTTATCCACAACCCAAGGACCCCACAGAAAGCCCTCCCCCCCAACTTGCACAGTGACGGGGGCATCTGGGTGGAGCAGGCACAGGTATCACCCCCTCCACCCTCAAAACTGCAGCTCCAAACTCCTCCCGGCTGGTACCGGCCACCACCTGGTAGTGAGCGGTGTCCCACCACCTCCCAGCGCTGGGGGCCAGAGGGATGGCCAACCTCGCACTTGTAGCACTTCATGTGGAAGTTCTTGTCCAGAGCGACCACTCGCACGGTCTCCTCGCGGCCGGGCTCAGGCATGATGGGCCCTTCGCAGACGGAGCACCTGGGGGCATACTGCCTGGAGGGGCAAAAGCGAGGCAGGGGTCAGGGTGGGGGCAAGGGGTTCCCAGAGTGCAGGGGGATGTGCATGGCAACAGGGCAGGTGTCTTGGCCCATTTGCCTCACATCCCTGGGTAGAGGACACTCAATGGAGAAATCCTAAGACCAGCCCCCTCATCCGTCCTTTATCAAGGGGAATTTCCTGCCTTTCCCCAGCACCCTCCCCAAAATCCCATGTACCCCCAGGAGCCTCTGCCACCAGGTCTTCACCCTCTGACTGCAGCTCCTGCAGAAAGCACAGCCAGAGGCACCCTTCTCCAGCCCCACCCCACCCCCGCCCAGGACCCCCTGCTGCATGGCGTCTGCCCCACTGCTGGGGTGTACAGAGGGAGGGATGTGAAGTTCTGGATGCCTAGGCTGGAATTCTGAAAACCTATACCTCCAACACACTGGCAGAGGTGGGAGTCAGACTCTGCAGTTTCTGTACACCCTTTAGCTACATTACGGGATTCTACTGCTGCCCTGAGAAAGCAGCCACTGCTTGTAGGGGAAATCCAGAGTTCCAAAAAGCCAATCTCCAAAAGGACTTTCGGGACCCAGCCTGTGCGTGAAATGAAGTCATTCCAACACTCGTGGCTGAACACAAGACCACAAGCCTCCGAGAGCCAAAGGCCCAGGGAGGGGGCACCTGCCAGTAGCAAGACTTGCCACCAAGGCCTGAGGCCACTGGACAGCTGAATCCAGGCGAACTGGTCTCCTGCCGTCAGACAAGCATGTGGGGCCAGGAAGGAAGGCCAGGGGGTTGGCGCTGCCGTGGAATCAGGAGGGCAGCCTGGCCCAGCCCCCAGACGACGACGGCTGGCACCCAGAGAAGAGCCCAGAAGACAGGAGGTGGGTCCTCACTTGTGGTAGTCAGGTACACAGTGGGGCCGGTTGGCCTGGTCCACGATGAAGGAGGTGCCCTCCAGTGGGCAGGCGCAGACCACGCACGTGAAGCACTGCGGGTGGTAGGCTTTGCCCGTGGCCCTCAGCATGCGATCAGTGATGGGCTGCCCACACGTGTTGCACTTCTCCAGAGTGTCCTAAGGAGGTGGCGGGAGGACGTCGGCCGGGAACCGGCACCCCAGGCCCGCCTGCCCCACATCCACGGCCAGCCCCGGGCTGAGCCCCCACCCGGACTCACAGTGTAGCAGCCCTCACAGTAGGGCGCCCCCTCCAGGCTGTAGAACTGCTGTCCTTGCAGTTGCTGCCCACACTGGTGGCAGGTGAAGCAGGTGATGTGGAACAGCTGTCCCAGGGCTCGAACCGCGGGCTGTGTGCGTGCCAGGGGCTGATGACACCGGCCACAGGACTCTGGGAGGCCAGAGAAGACAGAAGTCAATGGGAGGAAGGAGCGCGCAGGCAGGCGGTCGGCTGGCTCGGACGGGGAGTGAGGTGGAGGTCCCGACAGGTGGCCGGTGAGCTCACCATTGACAGCCACATTCTGCCTCTGAGGGTGCTCCATGTCGTGCATTAGCTGCTGGGTCAGCTGCTCCAGCTCCTGCACCTCCTTCAGACTCAGAGGTCCCGGGGCCCCAGGGGAGCGTACCTGAAACGCCAATACTTTCTCCAGACCCTCTCAAGAGTCACCCTCTCTGAGAACTTTCCCCAGCCCGCTGATCCGCTCTCTTCCAGGAAGGACGAACTCCCCTCCCATCTCCCAGACACGCGGGTTTGACTCCAAAAGCTCCTCCTTCTCCCTCCCTGACCCCCAGCACCACACAGATAAAGGGGAAGGGGATGACCCTTCCACCCACTTTGCCCAACGCGCCCCCCACCCCCCCAGGGACAGTCACGGACAGGCCAGAACAATGGAGCGGACAGAGGCCACACACACAGCAGCTGAGGTCACTGAAGCACCCCGCACGCCAGGCCGCGCATCACCTCCACAGAGCATGCTCAGGCATGGCCCCCCACAGAAGAGGTTGGCACGTGATGGCGTGTGCACCCAGGTGCACACACACCTACCCGTCCCGCCTGCTGCTGAGCAGCCCCTGTCAGCGTGAGGACACAACATAGGCGGGATTGACAGGTTAAACCTTTGGAGCCCAGCTCCCGGCTCCCCCAATAGGGGTCCGGGGCTCCCTGACCCCCCTCCCTCCCCAGGAGGCCTCAGAGAAGGCCCATTCCCATAGGCCTGCCTGCCCCGTCTGTTAAGAGCATCCTGAGAGAGCTAGAGGCAGGTGGGCGGGGTGCAGGTGAGGTTAGGGGGGTCCTGCCAGGAACCCTGAGCAGTGTCGGGGGGTGGGGGTGGTGGAGGCACTGCAGGGTCCATGTGGCCTGCACCAGCGTTTCCATGACACTGCAGCAGAGACGCTGGGTTGGTTTTCTCTCTACTGGATAAGCCCACCCAGGACTGTGGCCCGTCACTGAATGTTCTCCCGTCAATACCTTCGTCCCCGTAACACCTGGAACCTCAGAGCCACCCAGCTGCCTCTGCCCATAGCCACCGTCCCCTCGGGCCTGGCTCCACCATCCTCACACCCGCGTGCATCCAGGGCAGCCACGGGGAGCACAGCTCCACGGATGCTCCAGCTCCCAGCCATTCCCCCGCAGACTCCTCCCGGGCCTGCCCTTCCTGTGAGCCCCTCCACAGGGTAAGCTTCACCCTTTCTTCTCCCGATCTCCCCTTCCCGGCATCTTGGGGACAGAGGGAGAGCACTCAGCCAAAAAACCAATCTCCAAAAGAACTTGGGGCCACCTCAGGTGCCTGTTCCATTCCTTGGAAGTTAAGAACGACCTGTACACATCAGCCCCCCATGGGTGTGCACAAGCCTTTAAGACACACTCCGTGCAGCCGCCGTGTGCCCTCTCTGCCTGCCAGCAGCAACGTCACAGCTTCAGTAGCCGTGGCACTCAGGCCTCAAGCTCTTCGACTAGAGCTCCAAGTGTCCTCTGTCCCAGGCATCTAACACCAAGGGACACTTCAGACCCTCGGACCCGAGACTTACTGGCCTCAAGTAAATCTTCCCCCGAGGCCCCAGGCTTGACCTCCCAACAATCGCCTTCGTCCCTCCTACCCCATTCATAGCTCCTGAGTGAACGAGCTCAGAAAGGCTGCTCTGCCTCCCAACTGTCCCCACGAGTCTTGTGCATCAAGGCCTCTGGCTTGCCTGCCCCCAAGTCTGCTGGCGGAGCCATCTACTTCGACAAGGCCCCGCAGACTCTCGCCGCCCTCCGCCACCATGGCTGGCTTATCTGGCCCAGTCTCAGCCCTGGGTCATGCCACCACCCGCTTCCTGCTTCTGCCTCCCAGCTGCAGGAGGAAGGTGGAGGGCTCGCTGCTCGCTGCTTGCTGCACACTGCTCGCTGCACACTGCACACTGCAATGCACTGCGGTGCCCTCTGCGCCCTCGGGCCTCGCCCCCGCTGGTGCTTGGCTCCTGCTGACTCCCAGTCGCCTTGCCCACAGCAGCTGTTCCAAACCTTCCCATCTCCCCGAGCCCCGATGGCGTCGCCCCCTCGCTCACCCCCTCGCTCACCGATGACCTCACCTCCTACACGACTGAGAAGGTGGAAGCCAGCCAGCTCCAGCTCCCCGCTCAGAAAACACTGTGGCCACACGCCCTCGGCCTCTGGGAATGCCTGGGGCGCACGCCCATGCTCCCCCCAGGGCGCCACCCCAGCCACAGCCCCTGCTCCCCGGCATCATGAACCCCTCTTCCAGCGGCTTCTTCCTCCTGCTTCTCTCTCTGACACGCACACTCCCTCCCCTGCTCCTTCACCTCCCTGCCAACCTGGGGACAAGGCTACTCCATTTCTCACCACCTACTGACTCACCTCCTTTCACTCTGTCCCCCCCACAGGGCACCAACGGGGCACCCCGCGGCCACCTACAACTTCCAAATGGCCACATCCCTGGCCTTATTCTCGGCCACCCCAAACGCCTCGGCCATCGCATTCTCTTGAGACCCTACACCGACTTGTGACCCTCTTCCTCCTGCGGCCGGTCTGCCCCCTCCCACCTGGTCAACCTGAGCATCACCCAAGTTTTCTCCCAGGCCCTCAGCTCCTTCGCATCCCCTGGGCCCGCTGCCACTCCAGGGGCAGCTCCGGTGTCACCACACCCCGCTATCCTGCGCACACTGAGGCCCGCTCCTGAAACCCAGCCCTCCATTTCCAACCAGATGACAGGTCCCGCTGAGACCAAGTCCTCCTGGAAGCCGTTGCTCAACAAGCTGACAGCTGGACCCCTCCTCTTCCCGTGCAAACCATTTCCCTTTCTGGACTTCTCTATTTTATCAGAGACACCGTCATT
This sequence comes from Canis lupus dingo, assembly GCF_003254725.2. Lineage (NCBI taxonomy): Eukaryota > Metazoa > Chordata > Mammalia > Carnivora > Canidae > Canis > Canis lupus. The sequence goes on from NC_064258.1 coordinate 6,226,450, forward strand.
CCCCAACACACCCCTCCTCTTCCAACTGCTTATCGGTGGCCAAGCCTGGAGGCTCTTCCTTTTTAACAGCTCTCCTATCTGGGCCTTAGTTTTCATTGCAACGAACACCAATCTATGGTCGACCAGGAGTGAACTCCCCACATCACTGACTTCCTACCTCAAGCCCATGCCTCTGCTAGAAAAAACTCCCCCAGAGCCTCAAAAGCACAGATGTCACCAGCCCTCCAACCTGGCCACACGACTCCTCAAAGACTTCCAGTAACGACTCTCCAAGACTCAGAGGCTCCCTTGGTGTGTTCTTATTTCCTCTTCCCTGTCGCCCACCCACCTACCACCCACCTCCATAAGCACAGCTCTGCGATCCTCCCAGAGGAACGGGCTACTTTCTCTTCTCCAAACACCCAGGGTACCTGTGCCCTGGAGTCCTGCTCATGTTGTTCCCACCCAGATGCCCCTCCTGGTCCTCTCAGGAACCTCAAGTCACACCACCCTTCCAAACCCGCAGGCCCCCATGCTGATGCCTGTCTGGAGTTCCTGTAACACCAGATCCTGCAAAACTCGCTGGCATTGTGCATCCCTTCCCCTGCGCCTGCACACTAGTACACACACACTCATGCCGTCGGGTAACTTGACGGTTGGCAGTTGGCAGGACTACATGACCGCCGGGGTCCCTTGGACTGAGATCTCATGCCCTCAAACGGAAGGCAAAAATGGTCAGACAGGAATGATCACCTTTCTGTTTGGAGCATTCAGGAGCTAGATACAGACCCCAGCACTTTCTAAGAGTTAGCTCATTGAATCTTCACAACCACTGTGTGGGGTAACAGTGGGGAAACTGAGGCCCAAGGTTCACCTAACTTAACTTGCCTAGGCTCTCGTGAGCCGGGAATTCTATCCCAGGCCCATCTGACTCGCTCAGACTTAACTTCTTTGAGAGATCTCTTCCCTCCAGAGCACAGTGCCTGGCACTCGGCGGATGCTGGCTCAGCCAGTGTTTACTGACGCTGTGACTCTTATCATCAGATGGGCCCTGAGGCAGTGAGAGTGGCTCAGAGGAGCAGAGAGATTAACTCAAGAATCTAAGAAGGGGAAAGCAGCAAGGTTGGACTGGTGATGATCTCATCCCTCCCTTTAACATACTAGGGGGCAGGGAAAGTCCACCAAATCCTCCTGATGCAGAGCCTGGGCTGCTCCGCCAACTACCGGCAAGGCCCCACTCAGACCCAGACCCTGCCAGGCCCGCCTCAGAAGAGCTTTCTCTCACCACTGTCCCCCCAGGCCAACTTCGGAGGCTCTAAACTCCTATCCTACCGCCCCCACTCTACCTCCCTCTCTGGGGCCACCTTTGTCCTCATTCTGCCGCTCCTGACTTCTCCCCCAGCCCCAAACCCCTGGTCTCAGCCTGGTCCTCCCACCCTCACTCACCTGATTTTGGTTTTGAGCCGGTGGCGGTGGCACTGGATGCTGCTTCTCCTGCACCCGGGGCTTCTCCTTCTGCTGAGCATAGGTGAAGCTGGGGGGCTGAGGGGAGCCGGTGCTACTGGAAGAGGGAACTTCAGGGGACCCCAACTTCTGATTGGGCTGTGAGCCGGGTCCACCTGGGGCTCCAGGGCTGAACTTGGAAGCCACAGGAGTAAACTTGGGAGTCACTGGAGAAAACTTAGGGGCTGGGGATGGGGCTGGGGGTCCTCGAGGCTGAGTGTTAGCCAAAGGCACAGGCTGGGGTTGGGCCTGGGCCTGGGCCTGGGGCCGGGGCTGCACAGGGAGCTGGCCCTGGCTGGGAGGCTGAGCCTGAGCCTGAGCCTGGGGCAGAGGCTGGGAGCTGGAAGGGGACTTCCAAGGGGGCAGGGGTGCTGTGCTCCCCGTTGCAGGCTTAGTATTGGACTTGTGACTGAACGGAGTGGTGACTGGTGGGGGCACATATCCAGATGACACCTGCAAGGGGAGGGAGAAGGGAAGAGAAGCTCAGTTAGAGCCGAGGGGCGCCTTTCCTCCCTGCCCTGCCTCTCCCACTCCCCTGTCCCTTACTCGGGATTTGAAGGGATCATTCCTGGTCATGTCATCCAGCAGTGAGGACAAAGAGTCGATCTCCAAATCAATACTGCTCACCTTCTCCCTGGGCTAGAGGGTCAAGGGTCAGAGCACCCATCCCAGGTCTATTCCCACCTCACCCCCATCAGGCCAGAGGTGCACGGGAGGTGGAGGTAAGGCCTCTCCTCTCCTCCTTGGGGGGGGGGGTCGTCCGAGTGTTGCAGCCCCTCCCAAGCCCCCTTACCTGTGGTGGGGGGGGAGGTAGGGCGGCCTCAGGCCCTCCCTCTTCGTCCAGGGGAGGCGGTGGCGGGGAAGGGAAGATCTCCTCCTCCAGAGACTCAGAGGGGAACGGTTCCTCCAGAGGGGGAGGGGGAGGTGGGAAGGCAGCTCCTAGAGCACCCTCGGACTCGTCGCCATCCCCAAGGACAGGAGGGGGAGGCAGGGGAAAGTCTGAGGTGGAAGAGGAGAGAGGGCAGTCAGGGGACAGAGAGGACAGCAGGGGCCCCTGCACCCCTTCCCCCAGTTACTGTCCCTCTACAGCTCTCACCCCTGACCCAAGCACTCTCCCACCCCACCCCACCCCCACCCCCACCCGATTGTGTGGGAAGGCGACGGAGGCGCAGGACCCCTGGGAGCATCGGGTCAGGAAAGGCGGGGTCCGCCCCTGGAGGGATGCAGCTCCCGTTACACTCGGGAAAACGGACCCAGAGGGGACGACCGTGCCCCACATTCCCGCCTCCCACCCCCAGGCGGGGGACTTGGAACAGTCCCAGGAGCCCTGGCTCCCGGCCACGAGCTCCACGATGAGGTAAGAACATCTGCTCGGGACAGGCTCGCGGCGCCCAGCCCCCTCCGCTGCGACCGCCCCGGCCCGGCCCCGGCCCCGGCCCCGGCCCCGGCCCCGGCCCCAGCCCCGGCCCGGCCCCGCGTACCTTCCGGGGGCGGCGGGGGCACCTCGCCCACCCGGCCCATCTGCGCGCGCTGGGCCCCGGCGGCCGGCGGGGGCTCCCCGTCCCCGGGCCGGAAAGGATTCACTTTGGGCTTCGGGGCCACCACCGGGCCGAACTTCTTCTGCGGGGCGTAAAAGGCCGGAGCCGACACCGACACGGAGATCGCGGGAGGCGGGCGGGGGGCCGCCATGGCCAGGCCGGGCTGCAGGGGGTGGGCGGCCAGGTGACGCGGCGCCCGGCCCGGAGCCCCCCTCCGCGCTGCACCCCCTCCGCGCTGCACCCCTGCCCGCGCCGCACCCCCTCCGCGCTGCACCCCAGCCCGCGCCGCACCCCAGCCCGCGCCGCACCCCCTCCGCGCTGCACCCCAGCCCGCGCTGCACCCCTCCGCGCCCCCTCCGCGCCCCCTCCGCGCGCCCCTGCGCCGCTGCCGCCGACCTCACCGCGGGCCGGAGCGTGCGCGCCGCGTCGGGGTGGCCGCCGCGCAGCCGGGTCCGCGGACTCTGCGTCCGGGCCGCGAGCAGCCTCCAGCCTGGCGGGGAGGGGACGCGGGGAAGAGGAGGGAGGGAGGGGGCGGGGAGAGAGCGGCGCTCAGACCATACAAGGAGCGGCCCGGAGAGGGGGGCGGGGAGACGGGAGGGCGGACCCGGCAGGAAACTCCCCCAGGAAGGGGCCCCGCTCCGGCTCCCGGCTCCCGGCTCCCGGCTCCCTGCTCTCGGCTCCCGGGCCCGAGGCTCCGCCGCGGCGCCCCCGCCCCCGCCCCCGCCCCCGCCGGGCTCGGACCGCCCTCCCCTCCCCCCTGCTCCCCTCCCCGGGCCCAGGCCTCTGATGTCATTTCCTGACCCCCCCGCCCCGTGTCCCCCGCTCCCCGCCCGACCCGCGGGGGCCGAGATCTGACTCACCGTCCGCTCTCCCGGGGGTGGCGGCGCGGCCCGACTGCGCCCCCGGCCCCTCCCCGGCCCCTCCCCTGCCCCCTCCGGCTCCGCGCTCGCCGGCCCGACGGGGCTGCACCGGGACGGGGCGGGGGCGGGGGAGGAGGGGCGGGGGGTGTCCTCCCCGCCCCGCCGGGCCCCTCTGTGACCCGGGGGCGGGGTGCGGGCAGGACCTCCAGGCTCCCGGGAGGATCCTAACTTCCAACCTTGGGAGCCGCCTCGGGCTTCTAGGAATTCGCCTCGGCCGCGCCCCGCCGCAGACCGGCTGAGCTCCGCGGGAGGGAGAGACGGGGGCGGGGGGCGGGGGGCGGGCGCCGCGGCTCGGACCGGACTTCAGCGCCCCCCGTGACCCCCCGTGACCCCCCGTGACCCCCCAGCCCTTGGGCGGCGGGGCGGCCCCGGAGCCTGCGTTCGGTGGAGCCCCCACCGGTCCGACGGGATTCCTCGGCCTGGGACTCTGCGCCCCTGGCTACGCAGAACGGACAGACCCAGGCTCTTTTTTTTTTTCTTTGTTTTTAAGTGAACGTGGAAATTTACCCAATTGCTGCCTGAATTCCAACACACTGGCTACCTGCAAAGTATGGAGACATATGGCACCTCGGCCAGCGGGGCGGTGTGTCCCCGGCGGGAGCCTCCTTTCCTCTCTCCGCTGCCATCTAAGGCGCTCAGCGCCCTGCGGCGCACCATACTCAGTATGTTACTTCCAGGCCTGGGCCCTGCAAAGGGGCCGTACCCTGCTGTCAGCCAGCCTCTGGGCTATGCTCTAGAGACCTTCCAGACTCAGCCCTCACATTCCCGAAAGAAAACAGCCTGGGAGCTTAGGACTTGGGGCCAGGTCGTTCCCAGTAAGCTGCAGGGGCTAGCCTAGAACGGGGTTTCTTGAGGGCTGAAATGCGAGAACCCTCTCCCGGTAGCCCTGGTGTCAGGTAAAGCAGCCCTAGATACAAGAGAGCAGAGTGAGGTCAGGGTTCAGAGACCCAGCCTGAGTGCCCAAAATAAGTGACAAGTGTCTTCATTCTCTCTGTAAAACAGTGGTGCTCTTTAATCCACCGACCTTATTGCATTGTATAAAAATAAATAAAACTTCCCATCTGAAAGTGACATATAATGCTCAGTATTATTATTCAAGTCCCAGTTCTGCCCAGAAGGGAGATTCCAGTGGGTTAACCTAGGGCCCTGTTCCCCTTGGGGGTTGGCAGGCAGACCTCTCAGGGGCCCTGGTACCTGCAAAGCTCTGCTCTTTCCTTCCACCTTCTCTGAGCCTACATTTTCATCTCCTACCATCCCACTGATCTTTTCTGTAGAGCTCTACTGTCTTTGCCATTGGGATTTCTCACAGCTACAAGCATGTGGGGCCATGTAGGATACTAAGCATGCCATGCAGACCTCCTCTAACACGTAGGAGCTGGTCCTGGGCCTGTCCCTATGAAGATCTGCTAGAAATTCGATACTGAACTTTCCATGCATATTGGAGATTGTGTCTTGGGCTTTACAGACCCAAAGTCTCATTGCCAACCCTTCAAAATGCAGTGGGCCCTAGAACAACATTGGTTTGAACTGTGCAGGTCTATTTATACACACAGTTTTTTGTTTTTTGTTTTTGTTTTTTTGTTTTTTTGTTTTTTTCGGAGAAATACAGTACTGTGAATGTGTTTTCTCTTCCTTAAGATCTAATTAGCATGTTCTTTTTTCTAACTTACTTTATTGTGAGAATACAGTATATAATACATCTAGCATACAAGCCATGTGATCATGGTCTATTTATGTTACTGGTAAGACTTTTAGACAACAACAGTATATTAGTAAAGTTTGGGGGAGTCAGATTTTTGGCAGCACAGGGGTCAGGGCCCCTAACCCCCACACGTTGTTTGAGGTCAACTATATACCCAGTTGGGGAAAAAAGTTAGGAAGATGGTTTCCAGATGGCATCGCTAGAGTAAAAGCCATCTACTCTCTAAATGTCTCAAGGAATGTGCGTGTGCAAAATATAGTACGTTTAATTGTTAGGCAGCTGAACCTATTTATAAATCAAGAATAGAAGAGTGTGTAGGCAGGCTTAGTTTTACTGACAACTGAGAGCATTTGGGCTGCAGAATATTAAACCTAAGAGTTTTAAGCCAGCTTTTCTCAATACAAGTAGAAACGCTTCAGAGCATCCCAGAAGGACACATTTGCGTGACCAAGATGTCGCAAGTGTAGCTTGGGGTCAATGCTATCAGAATGCACACAATGAACAGGATCAGCCCTAAGGATTCTTAGGTATTTTCTTAAGTAAGTGATTCTAATTGGCTTTTGGGGCTAATATGTGTAAAGTGTAGCATGTTCCCTCCCAATCGTTTCCAACATGGGGCCAGGCAAGAGAGAGGATGTGAAAAAACAGGCGGTGACCTTTGCCATGTAAAACATCTCTACATACCTCCGAAGATTTTGAAAGAAAGTTTCTTTCAAGCACACACAATATAAACTAAGAAGTTAGACCAGGCAAGAAAAAAAAAAAAGAAAAGAAAGAAAAAGAAAGAAAGAAAAAGGAAGGAAGGAAGGAAGGAAGAAAGAAAAGAAAGAAAGAAAGAGAAAGAAAGAAAGAAAGAAAGAAAGAAAGAAAGAAAGAAAGAAAGAAAGAAAGAAAGAAGGAACAAGGGCAATGAATTCCAAAATGAAAGGAGGGATGCTATCACCAAGTTCTTGCTGTATGCGGCTGCTGATGGACATAGGTTCAACAGTGTGCCCCGCGTGGTGCTGGGCACTGGGACAACAGCAAGAATCAAAAATGACAACCACCATAACCCCACCACCACCACCACCACCAGTAATACCCTGAGATAAAGCTTCATGTGTGGAGTAAGGCACAAAACTAAGCACTTTAAACATATCACCCCCATTTTATCCCCACAATAAGCCTGTGAGGAATGCACATTATTATCCCATTTTTCAGGGTGCCTGGGTGGCTCAGTCGATTAAGCATCTACCTTTGGCTCAGGTCATGGTCCCAGCGGCTGGGGATCCAGTCCCATGTCAGGCTCCCTCCTCAGCGGGAAGTCTGCTTCTCCCTCTCCTTCTGCCCATGCCCCCCCAACTTGTGCTTGAGTGCTCTCTCTCTCTCTCTCTCTCTGTCTCAAATAAATAAATAAATAAAATCTTTAAAAAATATATATTACCCCATTTTTCATTTAAGGAAACTGAAGCCAACTAGATGTTGGATTTTTTTTCACCTCCATAGCTGCAAAAAAAAGAATTTGCAACACACGCAAAAAAAAAAATTGCAATGCAAATATTTTATTATTTGAAGACACCTTGCCCCCCAATTACACCCTTGCAGTCCTTCATTTATTCCCTTCCAGAGCCCCAGCCTGGAGCATGGATAGCCTCTTCAGGCCAGCCTCCAACTCCATCCCTCACCTTAAGTACTGGTGGGTCCATCTGCATGTGTGTATACACACTCATGTTTTGTATATTTGAGAGATACATATTCTAATCTACATTCTAGGCACTCTGGGTATTATATATAGACATAAATATATAATGTGTGTGTGTGTGTGTATATATATATCTAAGACAAGCCTTTGTACCCAAGTGTAAGATGCTACCAGGGGCCGTGCTTAGGCTACAAGCAACCTTTTGTAAACCATACTTTTGTATAATGTATCCTTTTGTAAAATAGGGCATTTTCCAGGAGGCTTCTCAAAGAATTGTTAACAGTGGTTGTGTTACAGCGTGGAATTAGGGACACGTACAAGACTTTTATAACTGTTGTCTTTTTCTCCATGAACACATACTACTTTCATAATTTATAAGAAGGAAAAGAAAGAAGAGCATGACAAGGCCGTAGTCTCTTCCCTGCTGTCAGAGTGCCCTCCTGCACCAAGTACCGGGACCGCACGGCCGGCAGCCCTCCCTGGAACTCCAATATTTACTCCTCTCCTCGTCCCACTTGCATTTCTTGTGGTACAAAATAGACTGAAAAAAAAAAAACAAAAAAAAAAAAAAAAATAGACTCTGGCAGCTGCAACAGCAAACCCGATGCAGGGGCTGGGTGGGAGCTTTATGGCAAAGCCAAGGAGGAGCAGCCTCCTGGGCCATCCTACTCCGACCCCTGCCATGGAAAGGATGTGCTGACAACCACAAATACACCTTTGTCCTCTTTTCTTCTAGGGTTGGCCCCATAGGCTGATGACAAAATAGCATCTTCAGCGTATTCTCTCCATCCCTCACTTCAGTTCAACCAATATTTACTAATAACTCAGAATATAAAGCTAAAGCCAAGGGCCCCTGGGTGGCTCAGTAGTTGAGCATCTGCCTTTGGCTCATCAGGTCATGATCCCGGGGTCCTGGGATTGAGTCCCACATCAGGCTCCCCGAAGGGAGCCTGCTTCTCCCTCTGCCTATGTCTCTGCCTCTCTGTGTGTGTCTCTTGTGAATAAATAAAAATAAAATCTTAAAAAAAAAAAAAAAGAAAAAGCCAGTTCTTGCCTTCAAGCAACCCTCGATCCGGAGGAGAAAACACTCAAATAGATATTTTAGTATCATAGGGTGAGTGTTAAGATTAAACAAAAAGCTTTCACCCACCCAACATTGCTGCTAGATGTGGCTACACTACTTACAGTTGCTGGGTGGCCTTCTGGCCACTTAAACCTCATGAGTATCATCTCACCACCAGGTGCAAGGTAGCAGTGAGCAGAGCCTGCATAGGGCATCTGGGGTGCAGAGGTCAGAGGAACAGTAGAAGGCAGGGCTCCATCCATCCCAAGGCCTGAGCCACATCGGCACCCAAAGGCACTGTGGGCACTGCAAGCGTCAGCAAGGTGGAAATGCGCGGTGGTTGTGGGGGGCAGAGTAAGGCAGATGGTCAGATGGCGAGGAGTCAGCAGCCCAGAGAGCTGGGAAGGGCAGACAGGAAAAGAGCCCCACGGCTCCCACAGCAGCACAGGCAGGTTGCTGGCATCAAGGCAGCCACTAGTGGAGCATCTGCTGCCTTCCTCCCCCCTGAACCCAAGGAAGCCAGAATCAGAGACAGTCTGGCCTAGAAGTGTTTGTCACTGTAAATTGCAGATTAAGTGGCCCTAGAGAATAAACATCTCAGGGAGCACGGGGGCTAACTACAGAGAGATAACCTAGCTGCTTGGGATGAGAAGTACTTATGTTTCTCTAGTGGCTCCTGCCATCTCCACTCCCTTTAAGAAAATGAGCCTAATATGAAGAAACCCATCGGGCCAACCCGACAAAAGAAGTGGGTGCTCCCGAGCAAAGCCACAGTGCTGGTTCCAACCTGCTCCAACGCCTTCCTGCCACTGGGTTTTTTTTTTTACCTGCCATCCAGAGATACCACCAACATGGCAAATGGACAGCCGGTCTCAGCAAGAGGAGAGGGGATCCACCCAGAACACAGACATCTTCCTACACAGACTTGTCTTCTCTCGCTTCTCGAGCAAGCCAAGAGACAAGCGTTTGTACCCAAGTGTGAGATGCTACCAGAGGACACACTTAAGCTACAAGCAACCCACCCCATTCCGGCCAAGTTGTTGTAATCTCTGTAGTAGCAGGGTCTCAGAGGCCTAGCACAGTGCCTGCCACAAAGCCGGGGCCACGTGTGCATCTGCAGACTGAGCCCGAGTCCCTGAACCACTGAACTCCAATACTAGATCAGAAAGGCCCGGACTCATGGGCTTTTGAATCATCTTGAATGATTCGTTGATCCTTTTAACAGACATTTATTGAGTGCCTACTGTGTGCAGGACTTTGTTAGGGGCTGGAGATATAATATGGAGCAAGAACAGGCATGAGCTCAGCCTCCGTGAAGGGCCACGCTCTTGGACAGTCTACTAGGGGAGAGAAATATCAATCAAAGAAGCATAAAAGAAAACTGCAGCTGTTACTGTGACCTCAAGGGAAAGCTATACGAGGTCTCGTGGGGGATGCGATCTGGTGGGGGAGCTTAAGGAAGGGATGGCCAAGCTGAGATCTGAAAGCTAAGCAGGAGTTAAGGAGGAAAGGCATTGCAGGCAGAGGTGGTGGCCAGAGCAAAGCCCTCGCTGGCTATGGGCACGCACTGCCCCCGTGAGCGGAGGGAAGGCAGGCAGGGCAGGGCCCTCTGAGGGTGCGGCAGGTGGAAAAGAGCTCTGGGAGACCTGGGGGGTGCAGGGATGCAGACCGTACTTTGTCCCTGGAACAGTGGGCAGACACTGCAGAGTGTCGGGTTGAAAAGAATGGCATGGAAAGACGGGAATTTTGAAGATCTCATGGTAGGGGCAATGTGGAGAATAGCAGGAGGGTCCCCGACAGATGTGGACAAACTCGGGTGGGAGGAGGACGTTTGTGGAGATGGACAGAAGTGGATAGATTGAGGGCTGTTCGGGCAAGAAACCATGGCTGCGGGGGGAGGGGGGTCGAGGAGAAAGAGACTTGTGTTCCCGGCCCAGCTCCTAGCTGGTACCTGCCCAGCATGCGGTCCCCAGGTCCCCAGGTCCCAGAGCTGCAGGTCTGGGAGGAAGGCTGGGGATTTTGCTTTGGACTTGCCCCAGAGGAGAGGGGGTGCCGTAGGCAGGGAGATATCCGGGTCCAGAGCAAAGCAGGGCGAACTCTGCTGAGTATCCACATTTAGGAGTCATCTGCCTCCAAGTAGTAAGTGAAGCTGCTGTTGGCTGAAAAAAATCACCTAGTGGGTAGTTGAGAGGACGATGCGCTTTGATGGATTACAGCATTTGTGGGACAGGTGGGGAGGGAGGCAGGACTCTCGGAATTCAGAAGGCCCTCCCCCAGGCCCCCTCCTCTCCTCCCTTCCCCTCCCCTCCAGCAGGAGTGAAGAAAGGACCCTCCTCCCCGGCTCCTCCGCTGGCCACCTGGCGTCCATTTGCGCTGATTGCACGAAGTCCCCTAACCCCATATGTCCGTCACGGTAAGAAACCCCAGATGTAGGGGATCCCTGGGTGGCTCAGCAGTTTAGTGCCTGCCTTTGGCCCAGGGTGTGATCCTGGAGTCCCAGGATCGAGTCCCATATCGGGCTCCCCGCATGGAGCCTGCTTCTCCCTCTGCCTGTGTCTCTGCTTCTCTCTCTCTCTCTCTCTTTGTGTGTCTCTCATGAATAAATAAATAAAATCTCAAAAAAAGAAACCTCAGGGATCCCTGGGTGGCGCAGCGGTTTAGCGCCTGCCTTTGGCCCAGGGCGCGATCCTGGAGACCCGGGATCGAATCCCACATCGGGCTCCCGGTGCATGGAGCCTGCTTCTCCCTCTGCCTGTGTCTCTGCCTCTCTCTCTCTCTCTCTCTCTCTCTCTCTGTGACTATCATAAATAAATAAAAATTTTAAAAAATAAAAATTAAAAGAAAAAGAAAAAGTATTAAAACTATTTAAAAAAAAAAAAAAGAAACCTCAGATGTCCAGCTCACCCTACATTTTGCTCCTCTGCCCAACTCTGGAAGCCAGTGGCAGGTGCCCTCCCGAGATGTGCCTGTTCTTCCAGCATTCTCTCCCCCACTTGCTCTCACCTGGATCACCTCTGAGGACACACCTCTCTGCAGCCCTCTCAGGTGGCAGTAAAACTTCCCCCCCACCCCGGACTTCTTACCAGTAGCCCTGGATGTAGACAGATACCCCTTTTGATCCTGGTTACTACTTCCAACTCTTCTCCTTCCCTCCTCCCTAAAATCCCCAGCTTCAAACTAGACCACCTGCTGCCCTTCGGTGGCACAGCCATCTATTGCCCTGGGCCATCTACCCTCATTTCTCAAACACTGTTATGTGCTAGCTCACTGGCACTTTCTCCAAAACTCCTTTGCTATTAAGTCCTGGCGAATTCCACATCACCGAGATGATCCTTCCTTCCCCCTGCATCTCTGTTCCTTGAACTTCTCTCTTCCCACATCTTTGTTCTGCCTCAATCACTATTCCCATGGTAATACCCTAAACCAATACGGACCAACAGAAATGTGACATAAGCTATATGTTCAATTTAAAAAGAAACTAAAGGGGGGGCTGCCTGGGTGGCTCAGTCGGTTAAGGGTCTGTCTTGGGCTCAGGTCATGATCTCGGGGGTCTTGGGATCAAGGGCCCAGTGGGGAGAATGCTCTCTCTCTCTCAAATAAATGAATGAAATCTTTAAAAATAATAATAAAATAAAAAATATGACAAGAAACTAAAGGGGCACCTAGGCGTGTGGCTCAGTCAGTTAAACATTCAACTCTTAATTTCCACTCAGCCCAAGATCTCAGGGTCTGGGACTGAGGACACCACCCCTCCCCCCCACTGTCCCAAGCTGACCTTCTCCAAGGACTCTGCACTCAGTGCAGTGGGGAGTCTGCTGAAGGATTTCTCTCCTCCCTCTGCCCCTCACTTCATGCACAGACGCTCACATGCTTTGTAAAATAAATAAATATATATATTTTAAAGATTTTATTTATTTATTCATGAGAGACAGACAGAGACAGAGAGAGAGAGGCCGAGACACAGGCAGAGGGAGAAGCAGGCTCCATGCAAGGAGCCCGATGTGGAACTCGATTCCAGGACTCCAGGATGACGTCCTGGGCCAAAGGCGGATGCTCAACCGTTGAGCCACCCGGGCGTCCCTAAAATAAATAAATCTTTAAAAATAAAAAGAAACTAAAGAGGAAACAGGTCACAGTAACTTCAAAAAAAGGATTTGATGTAGTATATTCAAAATATTATCATTTCAATATGTAATCAATATTTTAAAGTTATTAACAAAACATTTTACTTTTTTTTTTATTATTAAGTCTTGGGGATTTTGGATGCATTTTACCCTTATGACACATCTCGATTTGGACGAGGCCCATTTCAGTGCTCAGTGGTCACATGTCACTAGTGACTACTGTGTCTAAAGGACCTTGTGGCACCTCTTCGCAATCACAGTTTCAAGCAACCCTTTCTCCAACCAGCTCCTTCTAGCTTTCTGGTTTACTCCCTTCTTTTAGCTTAACCCTAACAGCCCTTGGACCCACCGGGACCTACAATTTATGTCAGCTTTTCCCTTACCCCCTCCTGCATCGGGCCTTCTCTACCCAGCTCAAATGCCTCAGGCAGTCATGAGAACTACTCCCTGGCACCAGCCCTCAACTCCCTTGTGTCTCACTTTGTGGTACTCACTGGACAAAACCCAAACCTGGGTTCAACCCAACTCTCCCAAACCCACGCCTGCAGTCAGACAGCTCGGCGGGGGCAGGAGGAAACACACAACCTTTCTGACCAATCTCATTTTAAGGTTCCTGACAACAAGGCTTCAAGTGCCACTCAGCAATTCTATTTCCCAGTAAGCATACCGATTTCTTTTGTCCGTTCACTTCCCGCCCTTCTAGAAGACTTCTAGATCTTTTCTCTCTTCAACTTCTTCCCCATCCATACCCACAGCTGATGCTCTTGCTTCCTGTTGCACTGAGAAAATTGAAGAAATTGCAAAAGGCTCGCGCAGGCTCCCCTGGTGTCCACCCCCAACCTGAGTCTGCTTTCCTTCCTCTTACTATCATGAACTATCAGTAGTCATTTTTCAAGTCACCACCACCACCACCACTCCTGCGCTGGATTCGATTCCTCCTCATCTGCTCCGGAAGGTTGCTTCAGCAATTAATGCACGCTCTTGAATTTCAGTTTTTCCTCCTCTACTAGATCCTTCTCAACAATACGCAGATATATGCTAGTGTTTGCCCCAACTTAAAAATTAAGCCCGTCCCCCACCCCAGCTACCACTCCATCTCTCCACTCATTTCTCGAGTTCTGTATACTTGCTGTGTCTAATTCCTCTTCTCCCACTTTCTTTTAACTTGCTCCAATCATCTTTTACCCCCAGCACTGTACCAACAGTACTTTTCTCAAAATCAGCAATGACCTCCACATTGCTAAAGTCAATGGACAACTCTCAGTTCCTACTTTTCTTGACATATCAGCTATACTCGATTCAGTTGTTTACTCTCTTCTTTATGAAGCATCTGTTGCTTCACTCTCTGTACACCACGTTCTCTTATTTTCCTCCAACCCACCCCCCCAGGTCCATACTTCTCGTTCTCCTTGTCCAGCTCCAGCTAATCAATTCAGCCTCTAAGTGTTGGGATTGAGTCCTTGCATCTCTTCTCCTCCATCTGTGTGCTTTTCTTGCTAATCATACTGAGTCTCAAGCCTGGAAAGGCCACCTCTATGCTAATGATCGCCAAATTTATACCCCTATCATGGATCTTTCCTATGACCCAACAACACATACATCCAACCTCTTATTCTTCATTCCCACACGATTATCCAATAGACATTTCAAACTAAGTATGTCCAAAACTTAATTCTACTCTTTGCCCCCAAACTCATTCCACCCACAATCTTCCCTCATTCAGCTGATAGAAAGTCCATTCTCTGGTTAAGGTAAAAAATTTTAGAGACATGTCTGACATCTCTCTTTCTTTGGCACTCCAAATCCATCGAATTTTGCTGACTCTGTCTTCAAAATCTTTCCAGAATCTGGCCACTTCTCCCCATCTCTACCACTACTCTCTTGGTCAGAGCCTCCATCATCTCCCCCGATTTACCATACTATCTGGTCTCCCTATCTACCACCTACTCTAAATATAGATGCCAATGTTATCCTTTCATCTTATTTCACATCGTGTTACTCTGATCAAAACTCTCCTTTCTCATTTCACTCGGAATGAAAGCCAGAGTACAGGGCTCTATCCAAACGAGTCCCACATACTCTCTGAGCTCATCTCCTATGACTCATTCTGCTCCAAACACACTGGCCTCCTTGCTATCCCTCCAACATGCAAGTCACATTCCCACCCAACAGCCTTGCACCTGCTGTCCCTCTGCTAGGAAGGCCCTTCCCCAGACATCTGCATAGGTCACTCTATTATCCCCTTCACACTCTTCCTCAAATGCCACCTTGTCAGTGAGGCCCTCCCTGACACCCTACTTAAAACCACATGTATTTCAAACTACATACTACAAAACTACATGGGGTACCTGGATGGCTGAGTCAGTTAAGCAACCAAGTCGTCATTTCAACTCAGGTCGTGAGCTCAGGGTGGTGAGATCGAGCCCCGCATCAAGATCTGTGCTGGGCTCCATGGAGCCTACTTAAGATTTTCTCTCCCTCTGCCCCTCCCCCAGAGTATGTGTGTGTCCATGTGCACACACACACACACATGCTCTCTCTCTCTCTACCAGAAACAAAGAAAAAAGTAAAACTACATACACCAATGCTCTTTCCTTATTATCCTCTTTTCCTTCATTTTTCTTCATACCATTTATCACCTCCAATGTTATAGTTAGGTCCTGAACTTCAATACCAAAAAATAATTTATATTACTTACTTAATTTATTAATTGCTACCATGTCTCACTAGACTGTGAGCCTCATGAAGGTGTGAGTTTTGGTCTCTAGCACCTGGAATAGTACTGCCATATAGGTGCTCGAGAAATACTTGTAATATGGAATGAATGAATGAATTAGTAAAGAAAAAAAGGCAGAGAAGGAGCAGCTGGAAAGGGAGGAGGAAAACCAGGAAAGAATGTTCAGGGACAAGGGAGTGGTCAACTGTGGAATGCTCCTCATGTGTCAAGTTAATATTAGAAATGAACCCCATCTGCTGACATAGGATACAGGAGACCACCATGCGAGCTGTTTCAGTGAAGTGAAGACGCCAGATTGGAGTGGGATGAGGAGTGAATAGAGGTGAGGAAATGAGGACGAATGTTGGCAGCTCTTTCAAGAACTTGGGCTGTGAAGGAAACTCGAGATACAGGGAAAGAAAGATCAAGTGGCAAATTCGAGCTCCCACTTTAGAATGCAGAAATTGCTCCCATTTCCTCCCTCAACACAATTTTCCACCATCAGTAATAAAATCCAACGTCCATTACCACCAGCCACCTCGGTGTATATGGATGCATGAGTCAGTTTGAAAGGAAATGTTGTAAAATGTTAATAGTGTAAGAAATAGGCAATGACTTTGGTCTCTTTCTTTCTGCTTGTGTGTATGAACATTTTTTTCTAGGAGCATCTGTCTGGCTCAGTTGGTAGAGCATGTGACCCTGAATCTCAGGGCCACGAGTTCAAGCCTCATGTGGGGTGTGGAGCCTACTTAAAAGTAAATAAGTCAATAATGATTTTTTTTTTCTAAAACAAGTGCATATTCCTTGGGAAAACATGTACATACCACCCAGAGTTCAAAATTTCTAGTCTCTTTTAGACTTTCCCATCTGGGTGGGTCCATTGCCTGTTGGCAAGATAATCAGGACTGATTTGATGAGTGAACAGTCCTCAGGTGAACACCCACCATCCCCACCACCCAGGAAAGTAAAGCCCTTTAGCTTATCACCACGGAAAACCCTTAACCAAACAATGACCTGGACATGTACACAAAGATTACACACCCATTCTTTTTTTTTTTCTTACACACCCATTCTTAAGCACAAAGAACAAAGTTAGAACAATGTTCTTTTCTTTTTAAAAAAAAAATTTATTGTGGTAAGAACACTTAACATGAAATCTACCCTCTTAGAACGATGTTCTTTTTACCTCATCTTACCCAGAAGGAGCTGATGAATCCACATGAGCAAAAGGAGTATGGGGTGTGAACGTATTTCAACAGTGTTTAGGTCTTTAGGTTCATACACATTTTACATAATAAAAATCAGGAAAATAATCCACCATACATTTAGGGTAGCATCATAGGACAGAGAAAAGAATGCTAGAAGAGAGTTGGAGAACATGAATTCTGGTCGCAGCTGAGCCACTTAGCCATAGGATTGTGAAGATCTGATCTGAGAGGTGAATCTTCCATGTCTGTGAAACTATAGCAACGGACTTCATGTCCAAGGTCTCGTCCAGTTCCCCTACTCGCAGACCAGGACTTAACGCCCTGTATATCCGCTGCTCTTCCCCAGTCAAGGAGATGCCTCTGCTCTTGTCCTCTCTGGACTCGGCTGGCTTGCTCACAGAAGAAGACAGCCGACTGAGAAGAGCAGTATCCTGGAGCTTCCCAGGCCTGTCATGTAGTAAACCCACCATCCAGGATCAGGACCAGTTGCAAGAAAGAAGAAAAGGTTCCAGGCAGTTAGACTGTGCGGCAAAACAGATCCTCATCCGAGAAAGCATTTGCAAGAGGAATCCATGCTGAGATTGCAGGACATCCCAAAAGTTAAGGAAGGCAAGGGGTTGGGAACCCGGAGGGGGTGGTATATTCAGGGATCGGAAAGTGGGGGCTCGTCAACTGTCAGCTGGTGACAGGTGTGGCAGGTGGTAATGGAGAGCCACCCCCAGGCTGTACTCAGAGGCAAGACCAGGGGAGGGGGTGCTGTAAGCATAGGCAGGATCTCTCCTGGGGGAGCTGGCCATAAAGGTGGGGCAAGGGGGTGCCAGCAGGGGGCGTGAGAGGCCTCCAGAGGCTGATGTTGGGGAGAGGGGCTGCTCCTGCCCTCTGAGTTAGTAAATACTAGGCAGGAAGCTATCAGTGATGCTCAGGACCCCGCCTTCCAATTCCCAGTTCTCACGGATTCTCCTGGAAGGAAGGTCTATGATACTGGCAGGTAGGCTGGACCAAGCCACCGCCCGGCCCCGGCGTTACCTGTGTGATTCCTCCCTTCCTCTGTCAGTGGCTCTGGGATGTGTGAGGGCTGAGAATTTGCTTGACCTCTGAAGTTCCCATCAGGTCCGGCTCTCTTGCTATTGATGAACTCCACTTTTTTTTTTTTTAAGATTTTATTTATTTATTCATGAGACACACACAGAGAGAGGCCGAGACACAGGCAGAGGGGGGAGCAGGCTCCCTGCAGGGAGCCCGATGTGGGACTCGATACCGGGGCTCCAGGATCAGGCCCTGGGCTGAAGCCTACACTAAACCGCTGAGCCATCTGGGCTGCCCTGAGCTCCACTTTTGTATTGTTGGCCCAGCCTCTGGCTCACAGTTGCCCAAACGCTAGCCTGCTTGCTTGGCCCTGGCCCCCTGCCTGGCCTGCTGGCGGCTGTGACCCGGACACGAAGATGGTACCCCCGAAACCCTGAATATACGTGAGGCCTGCCGTGGGAGCAGTAGTGAAGCACTGACATCGTTGTGGGCCCTCTGCTCCAAAGCCTCCCCATCTCTGAGGGAGGTAGGGTCCCATTGGCCTAGAACCACCGGCCTGGACTTTCTCATCAGAATGTTTGGCAGGAACCCCCAAATCCTAAGTGATTCTCTTTCAGCCTTTCCCACAGACCTATTTCTCAAAGAGAAGACAGGGCGAATGCATTCCCTTGATAAGCTGAAGAATAGACTCTAGTAGAGTCACCAGGGAAACATTTGTTTGGGTACCCTCCTCTGCTGAATGAAACCACAGGATCCTGTAAAGTGTCCATTCAGGGCTGGTGACCTGCCCATGCAGGAGACCTTGCCTCACACGGGGAGGGGTGTCTCTGGGCGCTGCCCCGGCGAGAGCTCGCGCCCGGCCTGCGCTGCCCAGCTTCCTTATCTCAGTACACGTTGGAATGAGCTCACCTTACTCAGATCCCTAACATTTTGCGAAGTTTCAAACTTCATCAAAAAGTCAAGCTAGCAATGACCTATGCTGGTCTGAAAGGTTTTATCTTCCTCAGTGTCCAACAGATCAGAGATTGGCCAAGTGAGGCCTTGTTGTCTCCACCACTGACACCAAAACCAGAGCACTTCTGCTATGGAACAGCCAGCTGCCCTGAGACGTCCCGTCCTGCTCAGCAAACTTGCTCTGCCCAGGAAACGAACCTCATCCACTGATCATTCGGGGCACCCGGCTGAAGGTGGGGGGTGGCGTGGGGAAGAGAACTCCACCACTGTGGATTCGGTGGCCGCTTCCCATTTCCGTGGGAATCCCACTTGCCCACACCAACACCCCTGCCCATTGGTGACCCAGCTCTGAGCCTGCCTCTCCGTGTCAGCAACTCACACCCCAAGCTCCCTTCCTGTTCCCAGAAGATTAAGTAACTTACTCCCATTTCAAAGAATCCGGAAAAAATAATAATAAATAAAAGAATCCGGGCCTCCAACACTGCTGTTCTGACTTCCACCCAGATGCCCACGCTATTCCGGGCACGCCGCCACCTGGTAACCTACCGCAGCCCTTTCCCAGAGTCTGGGGGAGCCACATGCCCAGTGCTGGTGGCTTCAGCACATGGGCCTGCTGTGAGCCACCAAATGCTGCCCGAAGGCTGTCTAAAGGTGGGGGTAGCCTGAATCACCTGCTTGTCGCCTTGAGATAGAGACTCTGATACGAACCCCGACATTGATAAGTAGAAACCAATGCTCCAGTGCCTTGTGACAGCACCAGAGACCTTGAGCAGGGGCTCCAAGTACCCTGAGGAAAGATCCTCGCCTTCTTGTTTCAAAATTTAGGAATATAGACAGATTTTTCCCTCTCTTTAGCTTATGGCCCCACCTTCATAAAAGAAACACAAGAGTGGAAGAATGTGGGGCGTTTGGGTGGCTCAGTTAAGTGTCTGCTTTTGGCTCAGGTCATGATCCCAAGGTCCTGGGATCGAGTCCCGCATCCAGTTCCCTGCTCAGCAGGAAGGCTGCTTCTCCCTGTGCCCCTCCTCCTTGCTTGTGTGCTCTCTCTCTAATAAATAAATAAAATCTAAAAAAAAAAAAGAGTGAAAAAATGTGTATCAAATAAAACCCCTAATTTAAAAAAAAAATAAAAAAATAAAACCACGAACCAAGTAGCTCTAAGTATTTAAAAAACAGATGAGCGAACACAAAAAGCGTTTTCCTACAGCATCAAGGATGAATTTTTAATTTGAAGGGCTAAGTTTATGCTCCAGCTCCTTCTCTCTTTCCAGCTGGGTAATTTTGGGGAAAAGAAAGTTCATGGGCTTCTACGCCCAGATTTCTCAACTGCAACACTAAGATAATGACTTCCCTCCCGGATTGTTGTAGGAAGACACCGAAAACTCTTTGTCAACTGCTAAGTGATATTTGCATATTACCTATTATTATTTTAGTCCATCTCCCCCATTCCCAGACTTAGTAGATGATCTTACTTCCTACGTCTCGGAGAAAACAGACACCATCAGATTGGAATCCCTCCTCTTCTCGACACCAAACGTGCAACCTACTGGCATCTGCTCCATCCTTCCATCTGCTGGAATAGCTGGGCTCCTCTGTCGGAGCCCAGTCCCCCTCCCTGAGCCTGGAGCGCCACCCTGGTGACTGCCTTAGCATTCACGCTCCCCCCATCCTGAATCTTCCTCCCCAGCACAATCAACCTCCCCCCTTTCAGTTGGATCTTTTCATCTGCCCTTAACTGTGACCTAGTGTCTCCCATTAAAACAAAAGCAATTCTTTATTAAGCTGCCATGTTTTCAGAATTTCCTCTCGATTTGTTGGGGGCAGGCATGGAGCTTGGGTGTGACTCTTAGTCCCGCAGTTAAAAGGGACATATCTTTGTTCTTGAGGACTGAGGCTTCCAAATGGGATGTCAAGTGCCTTGCTTGGTCATTTAAGTTGGTACTATTAACAGGATTAAGCTCCTGCAGAATTAGAGACCACCCCAAACTGCCACCGCCACCAAAAATATATTTAGAAGCCAAGGATTCTTTTTTTTTTTTTTTTTTTTTTAAGTAATCTCTACAATTAATGTGGGGCTTGAATTTATAACCCCGAGATCAAGAGTGGCCGACTGGGCCAGCCAGAGGCCCCTGAGGCCGGGATTCTTAAACATTTTTCTGCCCTGGATCCCTTGGCAATCTGGAAAATCCACGGCTTCCTTGTCAGAATAATACTACATACTAAACAATAAGATAAAAAAGGAGGGCAGCCCGGGTCGCTCAGCGGTTTAGCACGTGCCTTCAGCTCAGGGCCTGATCCTAGAGACCTGGGATCGAGTCCCACATCGGGCTCCCTGCAGGGAGCCTGCTTCTCTCTCTGCCTGTCTCTGTGTGTGTGTGTGTGTGTGTGTCTCTTATGAATAAAAAAATAAAATATTTTTAAAAAGATAAAAAGGAAATGACTAATATAAAAAACAGTTATTACACAGTTGTGATATAGTAACATACCTGCTTCCTTATAAAAGCACTAAATAGGAACATGTACAGGGAGGTTCGGTAACACCATCATCTCAAAGTAGTGATGAACAAAGAGGATACTGTAAGAAATCTACAACTACTGTTGTATAATAGAAGCATCCAGAATTTTTATAGGCGGTAAAGACACAGAACAACAGCTCTGACACCGCTGTGCTTTGCAGCCTATATGCATACCAGAAGGACAAGGAGAATTTCAGTTACAAGCCAATGAACATAAAAATGTAAGTTTTCCCAACCAAGGTTAGGGAATTTAGATTCTGCCCATGGATCCTGGGACAAGAGTCCCTGTTTTATTTTATTTAAGATTTATTTATTTATTTAAAAGAGACAGCGAGCTGGGAGACCGGCAGAGAGAGAGAGAGAGAGGGAGAGAGAGAGAGAGAGAATCTGGAGCAGACTCCCCATTGAACAGGGAGCCTGACACGGGGCTTGATGTCATGACCCTGATATCATGATCTGAGCCAAAACTAAGAGTCAGATGCTTAACCGACTGTGCCACCCAAGTGCCCCTAGAGTCCCTATTTTAGTTCCTTCCTTCCATCCTTCCTTCCTTCCATTCTTTCTTTCTTTTTTTTTTCTTTCTTTCTCTCAAGGCTCCATGCCCACTGTGGAGCCCTACATGGGGCTTGAACTCACAACCCCGAGATCAAGACCTGGGTTAAGAGTCATACGCTTAACCAACCCAGGCACCCTTAGACGGTACTGTTTCTGAACTTGGTTCTGTTCCTTCTGTCCAAGATCTATCCATAGGAGATTGGGGGCACGAAACAGCAACCACAGAGAAGGGGGAAACACCCTTCCACCCTGTCATGTTCTAAAGGGGACCATCAGGAAGTACCAATGCTACACTGGGGCAAAGTCCTCTATTTTGAGTTTGGAAATAGACTCATTAATATTGTGGTTTTACTGAGGGCCAAACTTAACTGATGAGTGAGCCTGGGCATCTGTAAAACATAGGCTTTCCTCAGGGAATCCCATAAATTACTTGGGATGGAAAGCCTGACAAAAGGCAGGAGAATGCGTGTATGTGATTTTCCAACAAACATTGATATCTTCTCATTTTTATACTACAGCCTGCTTCTTTTTAATGTCACAATATATCATGAATAATTTGTCAACAATTATAAAATATTATAATTGTTCAATTATAAAATATTACCATATATTACATATATTCTGTTATAAGCACATACCCTAATGTATTTCATTAATCCCCAGGTTTGAGCATGTGGGTTGTGTACAATCTTTCATCATTATGTCAATAGTGCTCTGATGGGTGCTGTAGATTAATTCTTTGTCCACGTTCTATTTTTATTCCCCTAGAATATTTCTATAAATGGAATAGCTGTGTCACAATTCAGTAATGTCGCAACAACAGCAATGCATATTTTAAAGATTTTTTTTGATCAGTACTGTCAAATCGTCCTCCGGAAAGGTTGTTCCTATTCATATCAGAACTGGAATCTTTGACCTTGGCTCAGAAGATGGCAAAGAGGCTGGGAAAGAATGCCTCTCAATGGTGAGAAGTAAGAGGATCCTGTACCAGAAGCAGAAAGAAAGCAGGCCAGTGCTGTGCCTCTGATATTCTGTTTTTCTCTGGTTCCGGAAATACCTTTAAGGCAGAATGGGAACCATGATGAGTCTTCAGGACCCGAGGTCCCTTGTGTGGACTTGATTTCAATCATTTGGATAAACCCAGCCTTGGATGGCTGGATATTCCCGTCAGTGCTTTCTTGCCACAAACAACAGGGGTCGAGTGGCGCTGCTGTAGCATTGGAGGCTGTTTCTTCTCCTTCCTCTCCTCCACGCCCCCTTCTTCTTTTTCTCCCACTCTTCCCTGTTCTTTCCTTTGCGGCTAGGCAATATATTCCAGGAGGGCAGAAACCTCCTGACGCCTCTTTTGGATATCCAACAAGAGTAAATATGGGGGGGGGGGGGGGGGAGGAATATTTGCTCATTCTTCTCACCGTCAAAATAAGGTATCTGATCTTGCCACGAATCATTCTGGATGATTCAAATCCCGGCAGATCTACTGACTAGGCCCTCTTCTCTCTCGTGGTTTTACATATGCAGGTTTGGTTTATTTCTTCGTGCACAGAGATCAAAGATCAGTTCTCTCTCCACAATTCCATCCCTTAGGTCTGCAGGGACATTATCAGCATCCTCGCTAGCACCTCTCGTCTGGGATTCCGCAGAACATAGTGGTTACCACCCTAAAGTTTAGCTCCCCGTTCAGACCCTAAAGGGTTAAAAGGCGGATTCGGGGAGACTGGATCTTTTGTCCGGTTACACGCCCGCACCCCACACTTGGGATTCCTGGGAGCAGAGCCCGGTTTAGCATTTGCCGTCACTGGTGCAGACTAGGTCTGCTCTGTCACACTTTTGGGTTGGGGGTGCTGCTTAGACAAGTCCCCAGGCCCTTTCTTGCGTGACTTTTCTGGACTTCACTTGGTGCCGCGGTGGGGATGCTGCCCACCTGAGCCCTGCCGCGGAGGTCACTCTCTCAGTCTCTCACCCCCCAGGCCCTCACTCGGTACCTGCCTGACTCCTTGGGGGGGGGGGGGCAGTCCTCTGCTGTCTTGGCTGCTTCGGACATCCCTGCGGTCACCTATCAGAGGAGATCAAGGCTCAGAAAGTTCAACTGGGCTTACAACTGTGCTTCCAGTCAGTCCTGATTTTTATTTCGCTGCAACTGGGACCGAGTTGTGTCCTTGCAGGCCCGCACCCCCGATCGGGGATCAGGCCCGGGGGCGACCTGCCCCAGGCGCACCCCCCCGCGAGTTTCCCGTTCCCTCGCCGGGACTCGGCGACCCGCTCGCGGGGGCCGGACGGTGCGCGGGGAACCGCGTGGCCGCGGCCGCATCTGACCGTCGGGACGCGGCCCGGAGGAAAACACGTGTTTGCGGAGCCAGGCGGCCACGGCCCCCCCCCCCCGCCCCCCGCGCGTCCCGGCCGCGGCCCCCCCCCGCCCCCCGCGCGTCCCGGCCGCGGCCCCCCCCGCCCCCCGCGCGTCCCGGCCGCGGCCCCCCCCGCCCTCGCTCCCCGCGCATCCCGGCCGCGGCCCCCCCCGCCCTCGCCCCCCGCGCATCCCGGCAGAGCCTCGGCCTCCAGCAGCCGCACCCCGCGGGGTGCCCCGGGCTCCCGCACCCCGCCCCTCCCCCGGAGCCAGCCCGGCCGGGGCCCGCGGGGAGCCCCCGCGCGGGGAGCTCGGGGCAGGGGCGGGGGCGGGGCGGGGGCGGGGGCGGAGGCGCCGCGCGCAGCCAATCCCCGGGCCGCCCCCTCCCCGCGGCCGCCCGCCGAGCGAGCCGAGCCGAGCCGAGCCGGGGCGGGGGAGCCAGGCGGCGGCGGCGGCGGCGGCGGCGGCGGCGGGGAGGGATGGAGAGGGGCGGGGGGAGCGGAGCCGCGCGGAGACAGCCGCGGCGCTGCAGAGCGGCTGGGGCGGCGGCGCGGCTCCCGGTGCGGCCCCCGGCGCCCGCCCCGCGGCGGTGAGCGCCCGGCCCCGGAGGCGCCCGAGCCATGGGCTGCATCGGCTCCCGGACCGTGGGTGGGTACCGCGGCGGCGCGGGCGCGGGCGGGGGCGAGGGCGGCCCCCTCCCCTCCCCCTCCTCCCCTCCCCCTCCCCCGGCCGGCTCCCGTGCCCCCCGCCCCCCGCGGCCCCCTCCATCCCGTCTCCAGCAGCCCCGCTCCCACTCCGCGGCCCCGCGCCCGCCGCCGCCAGGCCCTCCGCCTCGCCCCCGCCTCCCCCGGCGCCCCCCTCCCCTCCGGGGCAGCCGCCCAGCTCCCCGGCCTCCCCCTCGGGCACCCCCCGCCCCCGTCCGGCCCGGGTGCGCCGCTCCCACCTCGTTCCCTCTCTCTCGTGGCCTTTTTCTGTCGCTCCTGCCTCCCCCGAGCCGCTTTGTTCACGTGCACCTTCCCTCCGGGGCGGGGGCGGGGGCGGGGGCGGGGGCGGGATGCGCTCGGGGCCTC
This sequence comes from Canis lupus dingo, assembly GCF_003254725.2. Classification (NCBI taxonomy): domain Eukaryota; kingdom Metazoa; phylum Chordata; class Mammalia; order Carnivora; family Canidae; genus Canis; species Canis lupus. The sequence goes on from NC_064258.1 coordinate 6,251,346, forward strand.
GGGGACCGGAGCCGGGTCCACGCCCGGACAAATGGGGCGGGGGGGGGGGGGAGGCCCGGGGGCGCGGGGCGGGGGCGGGGCGGGGCGGGGACGGGCTCCCGGAGGGTGGGGCCGGACCTGCACCTGTCGGCGGGGGCCGGCGCGGGGCCGCCTGCTGTCTACCCGGGCCCGGGGCGGGGGGCGGGCACCGCGCCCCCCACGGGGTCTGCCCCCGGCCTTTGCCTTGCTCCCACCCCCTTACCCCCACCCCGCGCACCCCCTCCACGCTCCCGGCTCCGCGATTTAGTCCAACCCTCTCCCCAAACCCCCAACGTTCCCCCATTCCAACTCCCGGTTTCTCCCGCCTACACGACCCAGTGACCTCAGGCTGGGAGAATAATTCGTATTGTTATTATTAGTAGTATTATTATTATCATCACAAACAAACTCACTCTCCGGAAGCCTGATTCTCGGAGACCCGATTTATTTCCATGGATGCTCCCCTCTCTGCCTTCACCTCTTCCTGGGGTTCTCTCTCCCCCTGCCCGCCCCTCGGGGCTCTGACTCAGCTCTGCCTCCCCTGCAAAGGCCACCTCGCCCTCCCCTCGCCCCTGCCCGGCCCCCCTCCTCCCTCCCTTATCCTCCCCCCGCCCCCCCCCCCCCCCCCCCCCCGTCTGCCCCCTTCCTGCTCTCTCCGGCTCGGTCCAGGGGTCCCTAGGTCCTCTTCCCCTCCAGCCATGGCCCCTGCTCTGCCCCCTCATCACTCCCCTGCAGCCCCGAGGGAGAGGGGCTCACTGAGGAGGGGCCCTACCTCCTTCCCACCCACTAATCACAGTCCCTTTGCCCTGGCTGTGTGGATGAGAGCTGCGTGCCTCCCCATGCTTGAAACCCCCGCACTTCACCCCTTCTCAAGAGCGGACCCCTGGCCCGAAATTCAGAATCACAAAACTCCGTGTGCAGGGGGGATCTGTAAGGTCAGATGGTTCCAGAGCCATCTGATGCTTGAGTGTCTTCCCAGCAGTGGCTCTTCCCAACCTCCCAGGAGAGGCACCACCCTGCCCTCTTGCCAGCAGCTGCCTGGGCCCCAGGCTCTGGCTTCACCCAAACAATTACCATGGTCCTCCAGCCCCCAGCTCTCCAGGCATGACTTGAATGCCTGCTCTTTTAGTTCCTAGTTTAAAAATTCCCCTTCTCCCCCCCCCCCATCCTCTGTCCCCCTTGGCTCCCCTTCCATCCATCCCTGGTTCCCCAGCAGTCAGGGAAAATGATGGCATCTCATCTCATTCTTTGCTTTCTCTCCAATCACCGTTTCTGGGTGAACATGCCCCAGTCCTGCCTCTAACCCCACCATCACACAGATGCACCAGCTCCAAGATACGAATCATAAAGCCCACATATAGGGAAGCTTACCTATATGGAAAGAAGTGCTGCCCTTCTTTCTAGAAACATCATGGATGAAAGGCACAGCTGCCCTATACTCCCATATAGGAACCCTCAGAGATTCCTCAGGACAGAATAAAGAACTGTTTTCCGGGTAAAACCCAACCACTGACCCCTCCACTTAAATAACAACAAATAAGGCCATATAACACTTTCTGTGAATGTGCTATTCTTGGTTGAGCTCAAAGGGAATATTTTGGCTCAGCATAACGGTTTGTCCTACCAAAACCTGGGGGAGAGTAGGGATGTAAAGGGAAATGTGCTATCAGAAGGAGTGGTGGCTGAAGGGGCTGTCCTCTGAGGCCTGGAGGGGCCTTTTGCGGGGATGTGGGGATGGGGGGGCTGACGGTAGAGCAACTAATGACCCTGTGGCCACTTCAGGGAATGAGGTGATTGCAGTGGACTGGAAGGGCCTGAAGGATGTCGACCAGATCCACATGGACAGCACCAGCTCACTGCACGGGAGCAGCCTCCACCGGCCCTCCACCGAGGTGAGGACCCATGCCCAGCAGCCCCCTAACCAAAGGACTTTTACTTTATTTTATTTTTAAAAAGATTTTATTTATGTATTTGACAGAGAGGCAGAGAGCAAGCAAGCATGAGCACAAGCAGGGGGAGGAGCTGAGGGAGAGGGAGAAGCAGGCTCCCCATGGAGCAGGGAGCCTGATGTGGGACTCGATGCAGGACTCCATCCCAGGACCCCAGGATCACGACCTGAGCCAAAGGCAGACACTTAACCGACTGAGCCACTCAGGCGCCCTAGGGATTTTTTTTTTTTAAGATTTTATTTATTTATTTGAGAGAGAGAGAGAGTGAGCAAGGGGCAGGGCAGAGGGAGAGGGAGAAGCAGACTCTTCACTGAGCAGGGAGCTCTATGTGGGGCTCTATCCTAGGACCCCGAGATCATGACCTGAGCTGAAGGCAGACGCTTAACCAACTGGGCCACCCAGGAGCCCCTAACCAAAGGACTTTAAAAAAACAAATAAACAAACAAAAAACAGAAACCAAGGTGAACAAAGTCTCCCAGTTTGCCTGATCCTTGAATTATTTTCTTAAATTCCAAGAGAACAGCCCAAACACCCCTTCAGAGTGGACGCTTTTACAGAACATTTCTCCTACTTTCCTCAAAACACGGCCAAATGTTCCACACTGAGATCCTAATCCCCTAAATTAAGCCGAGGAAAAACCTCTCTACTTCAGACACTTCTGGAAGTCCCTGGGATGGGGGTGGGGTGGGGGCTACTTGCATTCCTGGGAGTCCCTGGGATCCCCACTCCCTTTGCTCTCTCCTCACAGCAAACCCGAACTGATTTCTCCTGGGATGGCATCAATGTGAGTGCAGCTTCCCCCAGCACCCCCACCCCAGTGCATCCTAGCTCCTCTCACATCCTCCCTTAGATCTGCCACAGAATGCAGTGCTCCCCGAGCCCTCACATTCCCTACCGATCCCCCATATTTTCAAGGGTAGTTGGGGGATAAGCATCCTTGGGTCTCCTTGGTGTAAGGGTTCCCTTTCACCTGCCCTCGCTCAGTCCCTTCCTCCCAGAAACCCTGAACTCCCCTCTGCCCCTCCTCCCACCGTCCCTCTTCCAGCTCTCCATGGAGGACACCACTTCTATTCTTCCGAAGCTTAAGAGAAACTCTAACGCCTATGGCATCGGGGCCCTGGCCAAGTCATCCTTCTCAGGTGAGACTCCCTACCTGGGGATGCATCCAGACAGGAGAATACCGACCCCCTCCTGGTCTCAGTCTCCTTGCTCCTTGAGGCCTAAAGAAGACCCCCGTCCCTGACCTATTTACCCTTTCTGGAAAGCCCTCCTGTCCAGTCTACCCCTCGTATGGAGCTCCTCCACTGAATGGAGTCCCGTGGGTCATGGGTGGGGACCTGGGGTGGATCTTGTATGGGTATCGTGTGCTGTTCTGGAGGGGAATGTCTGGCCCCTCAGGGATTTCTCGCAGCATGAAGGACCATGTGACGAAGCCCACAGCCATGGGGCAAGGCCGGGTGGCCCACATGATTGAGTGGCAGGGCTGGGGGAAGGCACCAGCCATTCAGCCGCAACACAGCCATGAGGCGGTGCGCAGAGATACAGACGCCTACTCCGACCTCAGCGATGGTGAGAAGGAGGCACGTTTCCTAGCAGGTACTTATTCCGGGGACCTTCCAGAGACGCGTTTTCAAGATGGTCAGAGACTGACCTTCCAGCCTGATCCCCTATGGCAGGATTGGCTCTAGGCATATGATGACCATAAGACTTAATTTCGCAATCAGCTCTGATATCAAGAACTTTGATTGATCCGGGTAAGTGGCCTCCAACTTATTTTTATTATCATGTCAGAAACTAAGAATTACATGGGACTGAAGGTCCACCTGTTCCAGGTGCCTTCTCTCCCACATCGGTATAGGACTATCGGTATAGGACAAAAAGTCAGGGGCCTTGGACACTGAAAGTCCCTCCTTCTATCCATGTCTCTTGAGGAAAAAGAAGAGGCACTGGGAAAATCCCTTCTAGACCTTGCCCCTCAGCACATTGCTGTAGTGGATTCATTCACTTACGTGGCTCATTACTTGTGACAACCAACCACGAGAAGATCGGGGGGTCTGAGTAAGGAGAGCGTGTTATACAGAAGAGGACAGTGGAGTTGCTAGGAGACAGGCATACAGCGTACCTACCACGGCGACCAAGCCCCTATTGCAGGTCTCAATAAGAGACTTGGGAAGAGGGATCCCTGGGTGGCGCAGCGGTTTGGCGCCTGCCTTTGGCCCAGGGCGCAATCTTGGAGACCCGGGATCGAATCCCACGTCAGGCTCTCAGTGCATGGAGCCTGCTTCTCCCTCTGCCTATGTCTCTGCCTCTCTCTCTCTCTCTCTCTCTCTGTGACTATCATAAATACATAAAAAAATTAAAAAAAAAAAAGAAAAGAGACTTGGGAAGAATGATAGATCTAGAAGAGAAGAGAGGCATCTCTGTGTTGGTGGTGTGGATGGTGGAGGATCAGTGGGGAAGGGAGACAAACATGTAGTGCGTAGGGGGTAGTTCAGGGCAGCTGGCAATGGAAGCTTCAACGTCCGGCTTTGACTAGAATGGGGACCCCTAAGGCTACCCAGGCTCCCTAGTCTATCCTCCCTTCCTTCTCTTTTCCAATTCCTATAACTTTCGTCTTGATACCATGGTGGACCTACAAGCCCATGGTGTTCCCTGGGGGATTCTCTGTTGAAATTGAGCCCTCTCATTTAGATTCCTCTGCCGTTGACTACCTAGTATTAGCTAACATTCTTACGAGCTTCTGGAGATCAACTCCTGGAAATTCCTCATTTCAGTCCCTTTGGATAGCTCACCAGAAGACCCCTCAACTCTATCTGCTAAGAATCCTTGATCTGACCTTCTGGACCGTCCCACACTGTTTTGCCTTGTTTGGGGGTGTATGCGAAGTGCATGCTGTCCCATAGATATAGTAGCCACTGGCCACACGTGGCATCTGAGAACTTGAAATGTGGCTCATCTCAATGGAGATTCAGTATGAAATACCAACTGGATTTCAAAGACTCGTACGAATAAAATAATGTGAAACATCTCATTAATAATTGTCACATGGATTACATGTTGAAAGATCATCTAATATATATATATATATAGGGTTAAATAAGATATTTATAAAAATTAGTTTCACTTGTTTCTTTTAAATTTTCTGTACTATGGCTACAAGAAAATTTAAATTGCACAAGTGGCTTGCATGGTCTTTCTATTGAACAGCACTGCCCCGATGTCACCCTCCACCGTGCACGTGTCTAAGGGTTCCCAGGGGTATCTTGTGCCAACTACATTTCTTCTCGTAGGTGTCATGGAACAGTTTGCCATCTCCGAGGCCACACTCATGGCCTGGTCTTCTATGGATGGTGAGGACATGAGTGTCAACTCGGCCCAGGAGCCCCTGGGCTGCAACTACAGTGACAACTACCAGGAGCTGATGGAGAGTCAAGGTGAGGGATGGCCCCTCTGAGGCCCAAGAGGCCTCCCCAGCTTAACTGGGCTACTTCCATTCCTGTGTGTTCTTCTACGACTCTGTCCGTCTCAGCTTTCCTACGCTCCCCCCCACCCCCCACCTACTCCGTTGTCTGCACTATTGCTGCCGCCTTTCATGCTCTGTAACCCCGCTGACTTCTGTGATTCTCTTTACAGATGCCCTTGCTCAAGCGCCCATGGACGGATGGCCTCACTCCTACGTGTCCCAGGGCATGTACTGTCTGGGGTCATCGGATGCCTGGGAAGCCAGCGACCAGTCCCTCATTGCCTCTCCGGCTACAGGATCCTATCTTGGTCCTGCATTTGATGACTCACAGCCTAGCTTGCACGAAATGGGGCCTTCCCAACTTGCTTCCGGATACTCTGCACAGGAGCCTCCACCTTTGCTGGGGTCAGACACTGACTGGGCTCCGGGGGTGGTTGGAGTGGACCTGGCAAGGGGCCCTGCTGAGGAGGAGAAGAGGCCGTTGGCCCCTGAGGAGGAAGAGGACGCAGGATGCCGGGACCTGGAGTCCCTTTCCCCACGAGAAGACCCTGAGATGTCGACTGTTCTCAGCCGGAAGGTGTCTGATGTCACATCCTCAGGTGTGCAATCCTTTGATGAGGAGGAGGGTGAGGCTAACAACTAGCTTCCTCCCACTCGGCACCCGGCCTTCCACTCCCACCTGAGGGGCATGGCTGCAACAATACCCTCCCTCCCCCCAGCAGTACAGCTGAGACCCGGGCAGAAGACCGCGAGGGACCCAGGAGCTGCCAGTCCTCACCAGGAGAACGGGAGCCTGTGGGATTTTATCCAGGCTTGTGCTGCAGGAAGCACGGGGCCGGGAACCAAGGCCCAGGCCAACAGATGGCTGTGCACGGGCTTAGCCGCAGGCTTCTGGGCCTGTGCTGGTGAAGCTCGGGCGGCTTGTGGCCGTCGACCGGACCCCAGCTCTTCACTCTGACTCGTCTCCGGGAGCCTCGGCCGTGGCTGTGGGAAGGCCGCCTTTCTCCGCGTTTCTCCTGCTTTTCCCGACTCCGTGTTTTCTCTGGCCGTGGCCCCAGCTCATCCCGGCTCTGAGGAACAGACCTCGGGGGCTGTTGGTACGGCTCGACGGGCACAGGGGGAGCCACCTCACGTCGCGTGTCCTTAGAGGGCAGAGAGTCTGCCCTCAGCGAAAAATTGGCTTCTGACATCAGGAGTCATGGGGGAGGTGGACGTTGCAGCTGGGACGCCCAAGGACACAGCCGCGATTCTTTCTGTCAAGGCCTGCCCCGAGACCAGAAGGTCACTGAGGACACCAGAAGGTCACCGAGGACAACCAGAATGGCCGCTGTTCCAGGATCACACTTCCCGTAGCTGGAGGCGGGATCCGAGGGTCCGGGGAAGGCCCAGCCGGGGCTGGCTGCTCCAGCTCTTGCTCCCCTTTTCTGCCTTCTTCTGTCTCCTGCCCTGAGGGGGTGACACAGGATGCAGGTGTCCTGGCCAAAAGGGGAAGCATGAGGGCTGTGTCTCCCTCCATCCACCCTTTAATTCTCTGGAGCTGTTTACACTTTTCTCTTTGCCTTTTCTACATTTTTATAACTTCTTGGGGACTCAGGGTTGAGTGGGGTGGAGGGAGGAGTCCGGTGCTGTCAGGCCCCGGCCAGGGGGGCTGTTCTCTGAGGAGCGGTGTGGGCGCTCGGCTCCTTTGCCCCTTCTTCAGCTTCTCCCAGGACTCCAAAGAGGGCCCCCCCGCAGGTGTTCCCCCTCCCTCCCGGGCCTGCTGTGGGGAAAGAGAGGAGAGTCGAGGATCCTTCCTTCCAGGACCGGTGACAGTGAGGCACAGGCCCCTGAATCGGCTCGTCCTCCCACACCCGGCTCGGCTGCGCTGTGGTGAGGGCCGCCGCAGCACTTCTGAGAGATCCTGACAGCAGGGGACGGGGAGAGCCAGGACGCCACAGCTGTGGAGCTGGCTGGCACACTGCCCCGCCCCGCTGCGGTGGCACAGGGAGACTGGGTAGGAGAGAAGCTGAGAGCTGCATCGTCGCCTTCCCTCTTTCCTCGTGCCCAACTAAGGCTCCAGCTCCAAGGCCTTGTGTCCTGCCCACGCTTCGTCAGGGGTCCTGCCACTTTACCCTCTGCCAGGAGGGGAGCACCTGTCACCCCTTCCCAGACCCTGGGCAGAACTGTCCCCTCCCCACCCCACCAGACTTCTGTTTCTCGGGAATGAGGAGGTTGAGAGGTAGGGGGTTACTGTCCCTCTATGCCCCCACCCTCAAAGACTTCACACTTTCATCCCCACGTGCTCCTACAATGCAGCCGAGGCCAGGGGTGGGACTTTGGAGGACCCAGGAGTGGGCATGGTGTGTGTGGGGAGGCCAAGTCGCCTTGTCCACAGCTGTCTCAACGGAAGACCTTGCTTTGCGTTTGGTCACGTGATGGGGTTCAGGAGGCTGCAGGACCTGGCAGCTAGCAGCTGGGGTGGGGTGGGGGGTGGCCGGGCGGGGGGTGACCTAGGGCGGTGGCCTGGCCGCCTGGCGTGACCTCACTGGCTGCTGGCCCTCCTGCCGTGGGTCCTCTGGGTTTTGCATGCTCATGGTCCCCTCTTGCCACGGGTCCCTGTTCCTTCGCCCTGTGCCACCTGCTGTCTCAGTGTAGCATCTTTTTTCTCTTCGTCTCATCCCCTCCGTGCCTACGTTCTGCCCCCAGACCACGGTGGACATCCAATCCAGCAGGTTCATTCATTACAGTTCCTTTTTGCTCAGGGCCTGTGGAGTTGAGAAAGGTGGACCAAAGCAGCGTTCTTGCCCCCTCCCTCCCTTCCCCGAGGAAGCCAAATGGTCCCTGCAGCAGTGGCTGAGGCTGTGAGGGAGTCTAGCCGATTTTACACGTGGAGGGGGCTCGCGGACCTCACGTCAGGTGGGGGCCTGCGTTTTCCGCTCTGAAGAGGGAGAAGAGCCGAGGAGCTGGCCTGGGACCCTCTTAGGACTCTTCTGCGGGGAGGAACTGCCTCTCTGGTGCTGGGGGCAGGGTGCATGGGGTTTGCTTATAGCCTATTCTAGGGGGAGGGGAGGGGCATGTGCAGGAAGAGGCTGGGGGGGTGGGGGAGGGTCGCTTTTCCTTTGGGGTTAAAGGCTGTGCAGCACGTTTTTCAACAGTCCCGGAACAGGGCTGTTTTTATATTCTTGTGAATGAAACTGCTCTTGCTAAATGATTTTCCTTTGGTTGGGGGGGGGCGGGGGGAGGGGGGATGCACTTTCGTTTTCAAATCACTTTATTAAAGAAAAATCCAAATTTCCCATTCCTCCCCTTCCACTGGCCCTCCTCCCCCTACGCCTCCCTTCTTACCCTTGTGCTTGGGAGGGGCTCTTGGTGAATGAGCGTATGACCTTCTCTTTGCCCTCACCTCCACGTCCCATACTCTGTCTTCCAGGTCTGGGAAATATCCATTTTTATGGCCAGTCTTAGCATGTTTTCTTAATGTGACATTCCCACCCCAGGCCCAAGAGAGATTCTATGACATATATTACAGAGAGAATTATATATAAATATATATATATAAATATTATAGATTATATACACATGGGCATGGGCTCAAATGCCCACTGCCAGTCCCCCTCTCCAGGCTGCACCCTCTCTCTCTCGGCCTGGGGAGGTGGAAGGGATGTCATGTTGGAGGGCGACAGGCTGTGTTCAATGGTACTAAACAGAATGTGGTGGCACCTCTGACTATGAGTGTCTTATTTGGGGGATGATGGAGCCTGGGCATAGGGGAGGGGAGGCAGGAGGATGTCAGACAGGGGGTAAAACTACACAACTGGACGGAGCACAAAAGGAGGGAGCAGGGGAGCCGTGGGTGTGGAAATGAGGGCTTCTGGGGGCTCAGAGCACCTGGGACCACCTCATAGGAAAGGCAGGCCAGCGGCAGGCATCCTGTCGCTGATTTGGGGAGGAGGGCCTCTGACTTCCGAGCATGGGAAGCATCAAAGGGGCCTGCCATGTTGACTTTGAACCCCCATCTGTCCACCTCTAGAAGACGAACACAAAGAACTAGTCTCAGTAGGGCTGGTGGCTGAGAGACCCAGTGGCCTGGCTGCCCTGAGCCTCGGTCTTGGTGGGAGAAGCCCTGGCCCCAGCAGCTGGAGGGCACACCTGACCCTTGGGCAGGATAGATCAGGGAGGACCGTGGGGAGGTGAGGGTTAGTTCCCAGGAGTGCCCTGGGACCTGGAGGGCGAGGAAGCCATGCCTGGTGTGAGATGGGGCGGATTTGTGCCTGAAGGAGGCATGAACGCTGGGCAGCAAGACACCTGCTTCCTGCACAGAGACCTTTTCTCTTGCGGGCTGCCTATATCCCGGCCAGGGGAGCTAGGGGACTGGCCCTTGCCTGGCGGCAGGTAGTGGGAGCCAGGATGGAGGAGGAGGAGGCAAATATCAGGGAGCGGCTGTAAGTGGGAGAACGAGGTTGGGGGCTCTGAGAGTGGCGTGTGGATTATTCCTGAGTGTATCCCGGGCCATCAGCCCACGAGGCCATGAGTTTCTCCCATCTCCCCCCAGGCCACAGTCACTGTGGGCCTCCCCCCGTGGAGACTGGCGGACACGGGGCAAAGCCAGGAAGGTGCTAGGAAGGTGCCGGAACAAGAAGACCAAGGGACTGTGGGGGCTGAGGGGAGGCCGAGGCCGGCAGAGGCAGGGTGTCTCCCACTCACAGACCAGGGGGACTCGGGAAGCCCTGTGGAGTATCAGGTCCTTCACTGGGGCCAGAACCTCCTGCCTGTCCAGATGGGGGGCACAGGGCCTAAATAGCAGACTATCACTATCACATTTTAAGATTCCCAGAAGGGGCCAGGGCGATGGTGTGAGGTCTCCAACTTCAGGACATACCCCTGACACACAAGTCCAGCCTCTGGCCTGGGCCCCGGAACGGTCTTTAAGAGGAGATCCTGGAGGCCGTCAAAGAATCAGCTCGTCCTCGTCCTCCTCATCCGTGGATCGCAGACTTGGGCCCTGCAGGATGTCAGCGAGCTCCTCCTCCAGCCCTGGACTCTCTCCCAGCTCCAGCTCCTCCAGCTCACCCTCCACTTTGGCTGGAGCCTCAGAGAGCAAGGGAGCTGGGGAGGGGGAGGGTGCGGGGGGCTCTGGGGAGGCAGGAGCCCCAGTTCCATCCTCAGGCAGGCTCCAGGCCTCGGTGGGAGGGGGTGGGCCTCCCGGATTCTTCCGAGTGGAAGTCGTGCTCCGGAAGCTGGCCAGGGGAGGGCGGAGCTGCACCCCAGACTTGGTGTGCCCCTCGATGGCCTTCTGCAGCTGGTGGGGAGAGGGAGGGGATAAAAGTGGGAAGAGAAAGAAGATGGGTGTGAGAGGAAGCAGGCCGGAGAGAAGAGCAGATTCGCACAAGGAGCACCGGAAGGAAGGATGTGGAGTGGCAAGTAAAGAGGCCTGGGGACCAGGCCCACCTGCAGAGCCAGGAATCTCAAGCTCCTCTGACAAGGCCCCTTCCTTCATGACTTCAGGCGTCCTTCAGCCATGTCCCATCTCTGCCCTCTTTTTCACGGCCGTTGCCCGAGCACGAGCACACACAGGAACCTGTGACTCTTGCCCTGAACCCTCCTCCCAAGCCCCCATTCTGTGGAAGATGGTGGGGGCAGCCCCCTCCACCCACCACCTGCTCCCCCCCACCCTGCATCCTGTCTCCATATGACAAACAGAGAGGGAAATGTGGGGGACCACCCAGATGTTAAACCATCCCCTCCCCACACCCTTACTTATCCTGTGCTGCTCAAACGGGACATGCCACCTTTACCTCCTCCAATGCCAGCACGCCCCTGAGCTTCCCCATGCTGGTCACATAGGCAAGGTGGAGGCCAAGGAGCGAGAAGAGCGTGTGGGTCTGCGGGGAAAGAGCAGCGGGTCAGCACGTGTCCGCCTGGGCCTCCCCTGCCCTCTGCGGCCGGGAGCAGTCTGAGGGCAAGCGCTTGCCTTGTGCAGGGACGTCTGCTCCACCAGCTGGAAGGGGGATTGGTCGATGCAGCAGTAGTCAAAACAGACAGGCTGGCTCAGCTGCTCCTGTTCCCAGGCCTCGATCTGCCGGACAGAGGAGGGTAGTCACTCCCTATCACGGAGCCCCCTATGACCTCAGACCTGCAGCCTGACCCCAGACAGCCCTCCCAGCCCCACCACAGACCCTGAAATATGCACAACTGTCAACAGCTCCCCCATCACTAGACTTCCCGCTTCTTCCCAGGGGCAGCACAACCCCCATCAGGCCCCACATCCCCTTCACCCTCAGGCACTTCAAGCACGGCTGCCTGCATGTCTTCCAGCTCTTCCAGCCCCTGGTGCCCCAGACCCTTGTCACTTCCAAGCCATCTGCTGGGTCTCATTTTCCCCCACTCCTGTAACACCCACTCCAGGGAAACTAGACGTGCCTTCCTGCTTTTGCTGGCCCACCCTGATTGCCCCCACCCTGACACTCCCAGGAGCACGATTTTTCATCCCCCAAGTGCTTTGCTGGTCTCTCCTTTTCAAAAACAACATGGATGGCACTCAATCTTTTACTGGAGTTTGTCTTACCTCTGCCTACAGGACAGAGGCGAGGATGGAAGCTCTTGAGAGTGTGATGTGGGGTTGCCCACCGTGTGTTGTGGAGAGTCCAGCACATTTGCCTCTTACAGATTGCGGCAACTACTTGTTGGGTTTGAAGAGCTGTACTGAATCACGTGGCACTTAGTTGACTTGAGTAAAACCATTTTTGTTTCGTCCGTGATAGAGGCATGGAGGCATGAAAGCATGAAGGCCTTCATCTCCTCTTGATTTTAGATATCCATGCCGAAATCCGCAAGTTCCAAAGTCAGGTTAGCTCTGACTTTCATAATTGAATCTCAAATTTCCTGAAATCCCTTTTCACTCAGTACCTTCTGAATGCTGTACTATCTTATTTTCCTACTGTCCAAATCCCCACGTCTCAAGCGTCAGAGAACGTCTTCGAAGGCCGCCTCCTAGTTCTCGTGCCCAGTGGGTAGTCCACAGTGGTGTGCTCTCCATCTGTCCCTTCCGGGTTGTTCTGGGCCACAGCCCCACCTCCTCCAAACCTTGTTCTCCCTGACTGAAGGTTCACACTGGGCTTGGCTGGCTCTCACAGCACAGGATGACCACTCAGCAGGTGTGCTGTAGACATGATTTATTTGTAGGACCCTTGCCAACCCTGGTTTGGTTGCTCCCATCCTCCTGGACCTTTCTAGGATCATTTCCTGCCTTCCTTGGCTCCATTTTTGTCTTCCCTTGAGGACCAAAAATAACAGAACTGTTTCCAGTGCATGACCACCAATCACTTCTTCTGGGCCAAGCATTATTCGAGTTGCTTTACTCCTTGAGTGGTATCCAATGGCCTCTCATCATCTCCATCTTAGGAGGAGGACACAGAGGCACAGAGTGCTTCAGTCATTTGCCCAAGATGACACAGGTGGCTTCCGACCTTGACTGCCTGGCAGTCACATTCCAGGAAGTCCCAGCTTGTGTCCAAGGGGTGGGGGATGTCTGCTTCGGGGTCTGACATGTCCCACTATTTGCAGAGGCTCAGCCCTAGTACCAAACTGGAGCTCTGACTGTGTGTACTCCTAACAGAGGAACAGATTAAACACTTCTGGTGACGTGTGACTGCACTCTTCCACTCTTCCCACAGGCATCACCTGAATATTGCCAAAGGTGCCTCCTCCATCTAGTCTGAAAACTGGCTTCAAAATATCCTGCATTTTTATTACTATTGGATCTTATCCTTCTGAAAGTTCCTGGTGGGTGACATGGAGATATCTAAAGTCTTTAGATATCTTTATCTTTTTTAGATATCTAAAGTCTTCTTTGGGAAAGACATAAGCTAAAAATGTATGCTTTGTCTTGACCCCTGATTGCACTTTATTTCCGGTGGTCATTAAATAGCCTCACTGGTCAAGTAGCTTTTCCTGCTGGTGTACTTTTGTGAAGAGTGTGATTGGGTTAGTACTCGAGCAAAGCCCTTCTCAACCATAGTTATGACCCATCTGATTCCTGCTTAGGGGCAGGAACAAGAACTATTTTTTTTCCTCTGTGCTCATGGATTCGATTTTTCCAGTAACCATTGATCAGAGGGGTGTGTGTTTTGAGGCGTGACCAGGGGAGAAGGGGAAGACTTCCCTTCTCTCCTGTGACTCCCCGTGCACTCCTTCATTTGATGTGGACAATGAAGGAGATGATTATTTTAAAATAATATTCGTTAAGGTTCTTTGTCATCTACATACTTTTAAAGCTCTGCCTTTACTGCCTCCACAGGAGAACTGCATTCTTTTACTAAATGGAATGGCTGCTAATGGACTCTTGTTTCTCGGCAACCCTGAGGTCAGTTCTGACCAGGACTGCCCTGCTGCCTCCTCCAAATCTTTACTCCACATCTCTCTGTTCTTCACAGACAAGCCCGATCCAGGCTAGGTTTTCTCTCATGGACTCAATAACAACATTTTTTTTTTAGGAAATAGGTGTTTGTCCAAATGAGACACCGCTGGTGATATTTGCTCTTGGTTTTCAGTTCTTTCCAGTCTTGCTTCCTAGCATTTCCTAGTTGTTCACTGTCTCAGGGTCCTGGCCAATCCAGCATTGTAACCTCCCCCAGGCACCGACCATTCTAGTTTCCGTGCTGCTCTTCCACATTGGTACGTGTAACTGTTGGCTGCCTGGTGCATTTTATTTTAGGCAAGCTCATCCTTCCTGCACAGCCTCCACCTGGTCCAGAACATCCCTAATGTCTAAGAGATCTAAGGCCCATCTTAGCATGATGGTCCCATCTATACGTGGAGGCTCAAAACCTTTCTCTTCTGACCCCTCTGAGAACACCACCCAGTATCCCCCACTGCTGAGCGATATGCCCATCCTTTTCTCCATAATCACATTTTGCTCCCAACCTCTCAAAATGCTTTCTGGCCTAGATTCACATCTTATTCTTACAACAACACAATGAAGCAAATGAGCAATGTCTTCATCACACAGAACAATCCCCCCCACCGCCACCCCAGATTCTGTTTCTCTTACCTCTTCAGGTGACATGTTGTCCACTAAATCCATTGACTCCTAGAGAAGAAAGCCATAGGTCCAACTTCTTTCCATCTTTCTCCCCATGGCAGCTGTGGCTCCACTAGCCATTAGCCAACCCTCCCAGGCCAGGGCCAGAGATGCCTGCTTTCCTACTTGTAATTTCTGTCCTATGTTGAAACTCCTCCATGGTGGGACCTTCTCCCCCTGATTTAGGGACCATAGGTTTCCCAGTTCTTAGAGGCATGCCCCCTTCCCCTTCCACCCTCCACAGCACATCTGCTCTCACCTGGGTTGTTTTCTTCTTCGTGGGGCGAGGTCTGCCAAGTAAGCAGCGCAGCAGGGACCGAAAGACAGAGGGTCTTTGATCTGAGAGGAGTGGTGAGCAGATGGAAACAGAAACAAAGTGGTATCTGTCCTGGGAGGAAATGAGTAGGGGGAACTTCCAAGGGCCCCCTGACATTTTGCCACACAAACTGTTCTTCCCAGATGCTCCACCTCCATAGACACCCTCCCTTCTATGCTCCTAACTCAGCCCTTGCCCCAACTCCTTGGGACAGTAATAAGGAGATTCAGTGATTAAGACTCCCTTCCCACCCTCCCCTGTCCTCTTCCCCATGGTAGCAGCTCTTAGATGGTGGAGAGCCCAGAGAGAACCCACAAGGCATGAGGGAGGGTACATGCTGGGAGAATCTTCACCTGCAGGCTCCGGTGCTTCTGGCTGCTGTTTGTGGCTGGGCAGGGGCCCATTGGACTCTTCAGAGGACAATGGGGCAGATGGTAAGGGGTGAGGAGGAGGAAGAGGAGGCAGCTGTAAGGAACAGTAAAAATTCTTAGTCCTGGGGAAGTGGCTGCCTAGCGCCTTCCTGCCTCTATCAGTTGGTGTCCTGGAAAGTCTGTCTCCATCCATTTACCCCCACACCTGGTCAGAATTCCTATATCCCTCTAAGTTCTCATTGGTACCATCGTCTGCAAACTTATTTCCTTTGGCCCCCGGCCCCCAGGGACACTGGTCTCCTTGACTTTCTCAGTGACCAGCATCCCCTCTCCCTCTTCCTGATCTTCCTTTTCCCCATCCTATCCTGCTCCCCCAGCCCTTCCCTGCTTGGTCACCTCGGGCTTCCCAGAGAGGTCCTCATCTTCATCCTCATCCACAAAGGCAAAGGACTCCCTTCGGCCCTCGGGTGAGATGCCTTGGTGTCCCTTCCCATCGTAGGGCAGCTCAGACAACTTCCTGGCCATGTCCTGGGCCACCCGCAGCCTCCGCTCAGGGCCCAAGTGGCGCTGCAGGAGGGACTGTAGCTCTGAGCGCTCCACGGAGCCCAGCAGGATCATAGAATCTAGGGGAGAGCCAAGCTCAGCCTGAGTGCCTGCTCCATTCCCCTCTGCCCATCTCCCCCTCAACAGGATTGAGTGGGGGACAGAAGTCCAGCCCTCCTGCTTCCTTTTCTAGCTTTTACCCTTTCTTCCTGAAAACTCATTTCAAACATCTTCCAGGATTGACCTTTTATTTCACTCATTTAGCGCTTAGAGACCCAATTGATGGTATACTAATTGGTGCTAATTTATACTTATTTTGATGCAGCCTTTCCTTTTTTTTTTTTTTTGAAGAAAGATCTTATTTATTTATTTGAGAGAGAGAGAGAGTGTGTGTGTGTGTGTGCACAGAAGGAGAGGGAGAAGCAGACCCCCCACTGAGCAGAGAGCCTGATGTGGGGCTTCAATCTCAGGACCCTGAGATCATTACCTGAGCCAAAGGCAGATGCTTAACCGACTGAGCCACCCAGGTGCTCCAATAAATAATTCTTTTAAAAATTAAAAAAAAAAAACTTTTCATCCAGAACAGTTTCTTCTGTCCCTCAGGTTGGACACTGAAGGACAGCTACCATTTAGCTAAGTAGCAAAGAGAACCACATCAGGGGCTCCAGATTTGCAGCTGAGCTTCACTATTCATGAATTCCCGGTTTATGAATTTGTCTCCTGGCTAAAATACAGGCATTTGTAAACCCCAAATCAGTGCTCAAGATGCCTTTACTGGCATACACAGACCTGCACAGAGCAGCAAACCTCCCCATGCACACATTCCCAGCTGAGGTTGGAAAAGCAACATTCTGCTTCTTGTCTCAGCTCTCATAAACAAGCATTTTTTTCAGTGGTCTACTTAATGCTGCATTTGCACATTTTTGTGGGGTTTGTGTTGGTAATTTTGCTGTTTAAGACCCTCCCACCCCCCACCCCAAGCAGGAAGGCTGTGATGTGCTTTATGGAGAAAATATGTGTGCTAGGTAAGCTTCGTTCAGGCATGAGCTGTAGCCCTCTTGGCCATGAATTCTAGTTAATGAATCAACAGTATATATTAAATAAGGTGTCTTTAAAGAGAGACACACATAAAATAAGTTTATGCATTCATTATTTGAAGAAAATGTGACCAGAGAAATCTAACCCTATATTTTCTCCAGGGCGACAGTTCAGTATAGTACCCCTAATTCAGTGTTCACGGTGACTTTAGAGAACATAGCTGCAATGACTAATGAGTATTGGCTGTAGTTCTCTAATTGGATTTTTTAAAAGATTCATTTATTTGAGAGAGAGAGAAAAAGCAGGAAGGAGGGGCGGGGGAGAGAAAGATTCCTAAGCAGATGTTCCACTGAGCATGGAGCTCGATGCAGGCAAGGACCGATTTCACAATCTTGAGATTACCATCCAGAAATTATGACCTGCGCTGAAATCAAGAGTTGAACACTCAATTGACTGTACCACCCAGCTGCCCCTCTCTAGTTGGATTTTTAACTATCTTCTTATGCTTGTGTTCTGGCTATAGTTTTCCTTCTCAAAGATGTTGTGTTCCCTAAGGAACATAGGCTGGGTATCCTGTGGCAGACCAGGAGGTCCCAGAGATAAGCCCACACTACAGTGTCCCCTCCACCTCTGTGGAGCACCTGTTCAGGTCACTAGCTCAGGGATCTGCTTCCTTTTTTCCCACTGACCTTTAGAATCAACCAGTGGTAAAGTCTTGACTGTGGTGGTCTGGAGCAGGGTTCGCAATTCCCCGTATGTGCAAGTAGCTGAAACAAACTTCACATCACGAACCATGATGTCCTCAACAAATATGGTAAATTTGCTATGGGGGAGAAAGCATGGGGGGTTAGCCCTACCATATGCTTATTCCTTTGCCGTCCCTTCTATTCCTCCCATGGTTTGCCACGCATTCCATCACTCATAATATTAAGTACATGGGAACATAAAAATAAGTAAGAAGCAGTGTTTTTAAATGTTGACTCTAACCTCAGTCTCAACCTCAGAACCTCCCACCCCTACCCCATCAAGTCTGAACTAATTCCAGCTGGTGTCCCTGACCTGAGCTGGTTCCAACCAAGGTCAGGCAAGTAGGGTAGCTTCTTGACCTGGATGATGCTGTCATAGAGGGAGGGCTGCAGGCTCTGAGCCACCATGTTGGCCAAGATGACAGCCACCATCATGGGCAGGATGTGGGCAATCTGACCCGTTAATTCGAAGCAAATCACAGCTGTGGAGACTGTGTGGGATACTGCACCGGTCAGCGCTGCTGCCCCTAGAATGACATGGGAATGTACTGGTGGGTTAGGGCTGCCATTCTTAGCATGGAGGGCATGTGAGGATGGGATGGGAGACATGACCCTGGTCAGTGCTAACACTCCTGATATAACCATCTGCTGAACTGTTAGAAAAATCCTTTTGATCTCATTCTATGTCCTTTAGCAATTTACAAAATCACTGTGTGTGCCCAAATTTTCATTTATAAAATGAAGATACTGATGTCCTATGTATTCCTTGCTTTTAAAAGTTTGGATTGTTCTTCTTTTCTTTTCTTTCTTTTTTTTTTTAAAGTAATCTCTATATCCAACATGGGGCTTGAACTCACAACCCTGAGATCAAGTCACATGCTTTTCTGACTGAACCAGCCAGGTGCACCAAAAGTTTGGATTATTGTTGACTAAGCATTTTAAAACCCAGTGATAGCACTTTACATTGGACCTCAGGTTTTCATGTCAACAATTTATGAGAGAAGAGAGTCAAAATCCAGGACTCATGCTGTAGTCTTAGAACAATGACACCTGTGTCAGATCCTGATTCTACAACTTCTAAACTGTATGAGTAGAACTTGATTCTTCTGGAATTCCATACTCCCATCTCTAAGGTAAAAAAA
Organism: Canis lupus dingo; assembly: GCF_003254725.2. NCBI lineage: Eukaryota > Metazoa > Chordata > Mammalia > Carnivora > Canidae > Canis > Canis lupus. Next base: position 6,269,990 of record NC_064258.1, read on the forward strand.
GATCATTAAATAAGTTCTAAGGCCCTTGCAGTTCTAAAATGTTATAATTCTATGAACTCTTTGAAAACAAAATCTGTCTTACTTGTTTTTAGCTATGTTTCCCATCAACAAAAATAGTTACTAGAAGGTATACATGGAAAGAGAACAAGACAAAGTCACAAAAGAGAAGGGCGCAGATGGTAGAGCATGTGATTCTTGATCTCATGGTGGAGTTCAAGTCCTACATTGAGTGTAGAGCTTACTTAAAAAAAGAAAAATTGCAAAAGGGAAATATTGGGATGGGATATTTTTACAGGATGGTGCACATGATATACTCCAGAACTTTAACTGTCACAGGAGATATGTATCCTGGGAAATGTCCACCAGGGAAGATGGGGTGACACCTGAGAGGCATGGAGATGGGGAATGAGAGCAGATAACTCTTACTGACGAAGGAGACTTCCATAAAGGACTATTATGGAGGAGAAAGGTCACCCATATGCATCGGAAAGCTGCCTAATGCTTCTATATCTATGTTATGGGGTTTTGGTGAAAAAGAGGAGGGAGGAGGCATAATCATTTTGAAGATTATACTGGTCACTGTGTTAGGCATGGTTTTGGTTGGATGGGATTGTAGATTTAATGAAAAAAAAAGATTATCACAGATTCGCAGAATGATAGAGCTGTAATATACTTTAGAAGTCATTTTAGACTAAAGAAACTGAGGTGCAGAAAGGTAGCTAACTTGCTCCACAGTCATCCAGGTGACAAGTGGAAGGGGTGAGTACAGAGCCCATGTTTCTCAGCTCTTAGTCATGGATTTTTATTTTTTATTTTATTTTATTTATTTACTCATGAGAGACACAGAGAGGCAGACACAGGCAGAGGGAGAAGCAGGCTTCATGCAGGGAGCCTGACGTGGGACTCAATCCCAGGTCTCCAGGATCACGCCCTGGGCTGAAGGCAGGCGCTAAACCACTGAGCCACCTGGGCTGCTCTTAGTCATATACTCTTAAGTCCCGTCAAAATTAGCACATCTGCAGGTTGGGATTATCCAAGCCAGTCACCTGTACTGTTGTTTCTATGAGTCTTTGGAGGGAAAGAAAAAATCCCTTACCAAACATTCAGACACAATCCTAGGTGCTTTCATTCTTATCGTTTAATCCCTATAATCCCTTTTCTACATAAAGAAACTACAGCTCAAAGACATTTAGTAAAAGCTAATGAGAGTCAGAGTCAAAGGTTGACTATTTGAATAAAAGTTGAATCAAACAGCATAAAATTAAAACTGCATTGTGTAGTATGGAATAAAGATGCTAGGGGACAGTTTGAGTGTGGCTATTAGGGGTTACCAGAGGGTGGAATGTGTCTCACCAATTACCGCATAGCCTCCAGGTAGGATCTTGTAGATGATGTCATCAAATAGGATACCATCAGGGAATAGCATGGCCATGATCTCTCCTACCAGCCTCCCAAATGCAGCTCCTAGAGGAAAGATGAAAGGAAGAAAATCCACTTCCTTATCCTCTAGATTTCAGAGCCAATCCCTCCTTGTGCCCTAAGACCAAATACAAGCCCCTAGCATTCCAGGCTTCCTTAATTTCCCAGTACCCTAGACTGCAGCTATCAGCAAGATCCCAGGCTTCCCTTCAGAACTTACCTAGCACAAACACAGGCATGAAGCCTCCGCAGGGTATAGGCATAGTGGTGGCCACGATGGACATCCAGAACTGGGGTAAAAAGAGGTATCAGGACACCCTCTCAACTCTGACCAATACACATGCACATACTGCACGTCCTTCCCACTTCCAACCCTCCTTTTGCTTCAAGGGTCACAGAAACCCTGGAGTAGCTAATCCTCCTGGAAAAACCATCTTGTCTGCATCTTTCCTTCGGAACTGGAAAACGTGGAGTGCTTGCTTAGGCTAAGAGACCACCAAAGACAACACTGTAAGAAAGTTCCTCCTGATGGTTAACCCAAATCGTTCCTACTTGGAATGACTATATTTGCCTTTAAACAATCTAGAACAAGGAGTGGGGTCCCTGGGGACTCCTGTCACTGCTGCAGAAGGGTCCTAGCTTATACCATACCGCCCAGCCCAAAAAGGTTACCTCAGCAAAACAGCCTGAAACTCCTGAAGCTGAAGAATATCTTTTCCTGGTCAGATTATGTTTCTGAGGAATAGCCCAGCTCTAAGTTGCAGACACCTTAAAGTCTTAATGACTTATTATGTGACTAATTTAGCTTTGATATAGTCATTTACAGACCCGTTTATGTGGCAAATCTCACAAGGAAGCCTAGAGACTGTCCTGTCTGAGTCATTTCCTTTAACATCAAATTGCCTTAAAAAGAGGCTCAAAAAATCAGATCTGCCCTGACCATACTGGAAGGGCACATTGAGAAAGCTAGCCAAGGTGCCAGAAAAGATCTTGAAGGCCAATTTTGTCAGGTAGTATTCCAACAGAAACTGGGACAGTTTTAGCAGAAATAATATGTACATTCTGTGGCAAAGAATGTGGAAGAATTGAGAAATAGAGTGAAGAAAGGAGTATTGGTTGAACTTTTGAAGTATCTGCAGAAGAAATAAAAATATGAGATATAGCATGTAAAATTAAGAAATAGGCTTACATATCACTTCCAAAATAAGTAAGCCAATCTTACAAAAGGATCTCAAACTCATGTGATGAAGGATGGTAGTAACTAAATCAGACCAAATTGCCAGGATCAAAATACTTACGATTGAAAATCTGTACTAAGTGCATTGTAAGCTAATGAGAAATACATTTCTTACTATTCTGAACCTTAGAAAAATTCTCTTGAGCCAGGACTGATGCCAAGAGGCCATGACCAAAGCTCTGAGAAGGCTTCATCCTTGACTCTGAGATGAGGCAAAATGCATACTTCTTCATGTCAGATATGGCCATGTAAAATAGTTGAGAATGGCAAAGTCAAATGTACAAAGGAACAGAATATAGACTGAGAAAGTCTCCAGTATAAAGCAGCCTTGTATCTTGTTTTCTCTGTCTGTTTTCAGTATTGGACTGGTGCTCATCAATGTTGGTAGGTCATTGGAGAGAGCGGGAGGGAGAGAGGGAAGGAGGGAGGGAGGGAGAGAGGGAGGGAGAGAGGGAAGGAGGGAGGGAGGGAGAGAGGGAGGGAGGGAGGGAGGAAGGAAGGAAGGAAGGAAGGAAGGAAGAAAGGAAGGAAGGAAGGAAAAGAAAGAAAGAGGAAAGAAAGAAAGAAAGAAAGAAAGAAAGAAAGAAAGAAGAAAGAAAGAAAGAAAGAAAGAAAGAAAGAAAGAAAGAAAGAAAGAAAGAAGAAAGAAAGAAAAGAAAGAAAGAAAGAAAAGAAAGAAGAAAAGAAAGAAAGAAAAAAGAAAAGAAAAGAAGCTCTAAGAAAGAGCTTAGTCAAATAGTGTCCATGCAACACAGAAAAGGCTTCTCAGAGCTCCTATTTGCTGAAACACCTAACAGAAATGCTTGTTGAGGAATTTGTTGAAACTGCAGATGACCAGACACCATGTCAGTCTCTGTGGACAAGGAGTTCTAAGCGCTTAGAGCTTACTTAACCTTCGCAAATGATTCTGACATATAACAATTGGAGATCCCTTGAACTATTCTGTACCATCTCTTTGGAATAAGCATGGGAAAGCTTTATGGGATTTTGTAGGCTCGGGTTAATCTGAAAGCTCCAGTAATACAGCTTATAGGTGGCTGATAGGTGTGATTTCTGAGGATGAATTTTGGATTATCTCCCAAGATAAGTGTAAGAACAGATGAGGATCAGAGAGGACACTGAAGTGATCAACTCCTAAAGACAAAGAATGACACATGAGGTTAGCAAACTTTTTGAGCTATTAGCACATGAAAGGAAAGATACAGAAGCAATGTAAATAATGTAGAACACAAATAACTCCGAAGAATTTAAGCACCCAATTCTAGAGGACTGGGAAACTAGAGACCCATCATGAGAGATTCCATTCTATTTAGAACCTTCACAAGAAGAAGTGCTATGGAGAATTCTACAGAGCCTCAGGCTATGCTGATCAGTGACACTAGGTAATGAGACTTATTAAAAAGGGAAACCAGGAAGTTGTAATTTTATTCACACCCATTGTAGGAGCTGCTGACTACAACCTGATAAGATTGAGGAAGATGGACGTCCCCTTCATCAAAAGCTGAGGACGTCATCTGCTCGTACGGATATAGCCAGAAGCCCACACAGGCTAAATTTCAAATCAGACTGTGGAAAAATAGTTATAGTCACTTTCATATTCTAATTTGGCTACGTAGCCTATAACCTACACTTAGGAATAAATAAAGGGATGGATGTGTATATGTGTATTTTCTCTTATTGGAATAAGAGAAAAGTGAAAATGCTGGAAGCAGTGATAATCAGACAATATCATGGATTTATAGCAATGAGTGGTGTTATGTTTACAAATATTATGGAATGGCATAGGCCTGCTGTACACTGTGGGACTTGAAATATAGCTCAGGAGATATGTGAGTTTCTTCCCTTGTTATGTTATGACATAAACATTATCAAGGTTGAATTCAGTGAGAAATTAGTAATAGTGACATAAAATTGAGTCCTGCTATATAATCCATGTAGGCTTCTGAGAATAAACTTTAATCTATGAAGTCGAATAAATATATATACTTGGGAATCTGGGAGAGTGAGGTGAGGTGTGGGGGAAATGTTGAAAAATATATGGTATTTTGTTTCCACAAAACTTTGCAAAAGCTTGACATTTTAAAAGTATGTATGATCCCACAGTTTCTATATAGTTTAGTCTAGAGGAATATCATCCTGATATTCGGAAAACATAATCATTATCCTTGAGCAATAAATTCTGAGATGTTATCAAAACTTGGAACTGGTTTCTTACAGGAAGTTCAGAGAAGATGAACTCTGCATTGAAAGTCCAAAAGTCAAATCCCTAACAAGACACTGAGGACTTATTTATGATAAAACTATCAAATCTTTTGAAAGAAGAAATAAAAAAGACCTAATTAATAAAGTAGGTGTACAAAATACAGAAGCTGTTGACCCACTGAACCCACACGGAGTGGAATGAGAAAGAACATGCACAGACACAGCTTCCAGAAACCCAGAGCAAATCCTGAGAATGTAAGTCACAGAGTTGGAACCTGGTGTGTCAAGCACCTACTGTCTTTAATCACAGGATCCTTAACAAGTACATTAAAGGAGCAGCAAAAAATAAAGACCTTTTTTTCAACCATAAGCATGGATTTGCCAAAGATTAATAACCAAATATTATATATTTGGCACATGGTAGGTGTGTAAAAACATTAATGGATAAATGAACCCACTACAGCTATTATAATGTAAATATAACTTAGTGACTCATATTCTGGGAAAATATAGATTCACAGCAAGTATCATGAATAAGTGAGTAGCAAGGAATTCAAAAGCATGAAAGATCAGTGTGGACAGACTTTTTAATGAGAACCCTAACATACAGAGGAAAATGTTAGATCATTCAGGCAAGACATAGCATTAATAATAAGGCAATCACTGAAAAAGAAAAGAAAAAGAGAAAACAGCAATTGTAATAGATGTCACAACTGGGGGGTGGAAATGAGAATGTCTTTGTATAAAGCAATGATTGAGAAGTCTATAAAGACATGGTCTTCAATGGGCAGACATGGAAGAGACAGGCTTTGGTCTCCTAATTGAAATGAGGAGAAAATGGCTTGAAAGTGGCAAAATCCTTATGGCCTCGCTATCAAAATAGGAACAAAATGCATATAAAAATTACTTATAGGGCTGGGGAGGTGGCTCAGTTGGTTAAGTGTCCGACTCTTGATTTTGGCTCAGGTCATGATCTCAGGGTCGTGGGATTGAGCTCTATGTTGGGCTCCATGGTCAGCAGGGAGTCTGCTTAAGATTCTCTCTCTCTCTCTTCCTCTGCCCCTCCCCATGCTCATGTGCTCTCTCTAAATAAATAGATAAATAAAATCTTTAAAAAATTATTTATAGTCACTAATAAAATTAAGTTAAATATTTTTATCTCTTTTGCAATTCCAGAAAAGAGATTGCTCACTAGATGGGGAACAAATGGATATGAAAATCATCTAAAAATGGATAATGGGATACATGGAGACTGGAGTTCCTAATCATCTAATATGTGAGGGGATTTGGTTAATTTATCTCAGGTGTTTACACAGTTACCTATACTGCTCAGCCCTGTTTCATCCTTGTTTACTAGGCTGCTGTGATGTCTTAATCATTTTGCAAGTAGAACTTTTAGCAGGCTGATGGTAATTATGGCAATATTGCTAAGTTGACATGAATGAGCAATTAATCCAGATATTGGCTCGCTTCTAGAGGCGAGCTATTTCTCTTTAGGTTGGATGAAGCCCCAGTGAAGTTGTACCCTCTCCTACTCTATGCAAACTGTGTGTTTCAGTTCGAAAATGGACAGAAGCTGAAGGGGTCAGGAGTTCAAGGAGGGGTACCTTCATGATAAAGAAGAGGAAGATGATGATGATCACGTTGACCCGTGGGTGGATCCACACAGCTGACCGGCCCAGGCTTTCAGGGTCACCCACATGCTTTACCCATGTGTTATTGTCGAATAGGGTGCTGATGGCTTCACGAGGCATCAACTGTGAGAGGAGGAAGCAAAGGGGGCAAGTCTCCAACGACATCTGGTACTAGCGCTTTGTACAGAACTGATTCATTGTTCAGGGGGCTCAGTCTCATTGCTCAAGGGGCTCTCCTGTTCTTCTCCCAGGGAGTTTCTACCCTTGGGCAAAAGTACCTGTGGTCAGAGACCTGAGGGACGTCTGTGCTATGGCCCTGCCCTGGCTGAGTCCCTCGGACCTGACCCACCCCCCTACCCCGGATTCCTTGGAGCTCACCTCTCCAGCCATGAATTGGCCTATTCCTGGCGGAAAGGTGAATGAGGCAATGATGAAGGTAACTATTCCAGGATACAGCAGGCGGCTGAAAAGAAACAGATTTGAGCCCCCCCAAGTTAGTCTCAGTGCACACCACCCTGAGCTGATAAGCTTGGCCTCAGTAGCGCACTGCAGCCTCAGCTCTTTAAACATAGAATGTTCTTGCCACCAAAAAGCAACCTTTCAGGGGAAGACCACGCCACTTGCTCCCTATGTGGAATATCCAGACTTCTATATTTCATTGCAGGCTTCCTAAAGGGATGGATGGCCTTTGACAAAGATTCAAAGGGAGGGGCTCAAGGAGAAAGCAGAAAAGAAATGGGTAGGACACAGAAGGGCGGTGACTCACTGCTTCGCCAGAAATTGGCTGAGGGCCTTGTGCTTTCGGACACCGAGCATGACTTGGCGATGCAGGTACACAAACACGGCTCCCAGGAAGCCACAGCAAATCCTGAGGGCATAAGTTATAGGGCAGTGGAACCCACTTCCTGGACCTGTTCCTGACGGGGAAATGAATACCCCGTATCCCCCCTCCCCTGCTGCCCTCCTGCTCCAGCAATTCACATTTATCCACACCTGCCCCACCTTCTTCCAGTCCAAAGCCACCTCTGCCCACCCTGAGCAGCCCACCCTACTGACCCGATGATGGCGAAGGCTGGGAGTTCCTGCAGGTCAAAGGGGAAATCCATTCGGAAATTGGTTCTGAAGAGAGCAGTGATGGTGACTATGGGATGGAAAGGCCAGGCATCATGGTGGGAGCGCCACAGAAACCCAAGGGGAAGCTGGAGTCACATCAACTCCTTCCTTCCACCAAGGCCACCGACTCCTCTTCCACTGAGCTTCCAGTTTTTATGCTTGAACACTGCCCTCCTACTCCTAGACCTATATATTTGCCTTATAGCCTTGGGCTTTGGGCTCACTTCCCAAATAATGCTATCCATTCCTTTCCTCCACGCCCCATTACCGGCCTCCCTGTGTCACTCCCAGCCCACGAAGCCCTGTTACCAGCGTCCTTGTTCCACACGGCCAGCACGCGGAAAACAAAGGCACTGAACGTGGCTGCAAAGAATCCTCGCCAGTAGTTCCGCACAGCAAAGTATGTAGAGGTGACCTCGATGCTGAACAACACTCCTGCAGGGGCAAGGAGGTTGTCAGGTGCAGACAAAAGTGAAAGGCTCTTCCCCACACTCCCACCCTGCGGCCTTCAGGTGCTTTTGCTCAAACCTGAATCATGAGGGGAGCAGTAGTGGGAAGTAATGGTCTCCTGTAACCTCAGGCTCTAAACCATACACTTGCTGATGCTGGCGGTTGTCTGTGGTCCAACAAGATACAGAGAGGAGCACCGGGGGTGGGGGTGAGGACTGGATGAGGATTGGGTCCTGCCCTCTCCCTCCCTTAGAAAATAGGGGTGGGTGGGATTCACAATTGTCTGGTATCCACAGAATGTGAGTTGCTGCCGAGAATTGTGAGAGAGAACCTTCCTAGAGCAGGTGCTCAGCGGAGTTGCAAGGGCAGAGTTCAGGATTAGTAGAGACTCTCCTTCACATTCCCTTCAATCTCACCTCCCTCCTCCCGTGCACCATGTACCTTAGGGCAGCTTTATAAGGAACAAATAATCAAAACGAACATGAAAAGGCTTCACAAAGGCTGACAATACTCAGTATTCCAAGAAAAGAAAGCAGAGGATGCACTCGGAGTTTTAAAAAATTTATCAAAAACCCTTTCTTAAAAGAACCAAAGCAAGGGGGAAACCCAAGGGGCTAGAAGGTAAAAACAATTTGGTTAAGAAAGGTGGGTGAGGTGGACGGAAAGTCCTAAATAGTATTGCTCCTGAGAGCAGAGGGTGCAGCGGAACGCAAGGAGGTGGATATGCACACCCACAGCGAGCACTGGTAGGGGCCAAGTAAGGAATGCTAATGAGGGCATAAAGCAAGATTCCAGAGATGGCAGAGAAAGTTACCTTTGAACATATTAAGAATAAGGGAGTGGACTTTGATTAGATACAAGGTAAAAAGTGATGACAAAAGGACCTAGCTAAGCCTCATCTTTATCAAAAGTGAGGAGAAACCAGGGAACTGCAGCGTACGATCCGCTGAATGAAGAAGAGGCCTGGCCCCATGAGAGACCAGGAACGGTTGAGATCTGTCTCCCCTGTTCTCCCCACGGTAGACGGTTGCTGGCCTGCTGGAAATGCCCACCTGCTTCCGCTTCCCCCTCGGGTAGCATCTCACACCTCAGCCCTTTTTCCCTCCCTGTTCTGTAGTCAAAGTCACTTCTCTTGGATCCCTCAGGACATCCCCCCTCTATTTCACAGGTGACAGTCTCAGGAGGTCACTTGCACCAAGGGGTGGTGGCCCAACTGTTACTCCCTCACAGAGCAGCTGCAGCACTTGGCCGAGGGTCCCTAGTGGTCAGCTCAAATGCCAGCCTCTCTGGGAAGGCATTCCCAGGGCCCTCTGGGCAAGTAGAAACAGCCCCTCTCTCATCTTCCTGTCTCAGAATTTTGGACTATTTGAGCACTTGCCACTTGCAGACATAGTTACTTATTTGCATGTCCGAGATCTCCCTAGGATTGAAAATTCCTTGGAACCCACCATCACCTCCTGCCATGCCTGGTACATTGTCGGGGCTTATGGTCTGTTCTGTGGATGGAGAGGAGAGGAGAAGGAAGGAGAACAAAAGAGGACAGAACGGATGATATTTCAGAAAAGAGAGTGAGGGACAGAGTGAGGGAATTTGGGGCAGAGAGAGCTGCCAGCTACCCCTTCTGCCCCTGCGCCTCAAATCACATCAGGTTAGGTGCCTGCCTCCTCGAGCTAAAAGGAGGATTTGACACAGTGGGGAAGCAGGTGGAGCCAGTCTCTCTCCTTTTTTTTACTAGTAATAAAACCAAAGTCAGCTTTGATGTGTTGGGGTGTAAGCTATCCAACTTATGAATATTTTACAACCATTTTTTGAAACCCTAGGCTAGATTTTCTTTCCTACAAGGTGGTTCTGGGATGCTTTCCCTAGCAGTCTGTCACTGTATGCTCAGGAACGAGAACTGATTTTAATATTAGCCTGAGCCAAACAGAAAATGTGCTGCTAAAAGCAAACAAAGCATTACAAACACAAACAGCTTTTGAAAACTCTCTGGTCTTTGAGGTTCAATACTATTGCTCTCTTCTGCCCCGCTGGATGTTCTCTGTTCTTTGGCTCTGGCTCCTTTGTCTCGGCTCAGGCCAGGGCTCTGTGCTTGGCGTCCTGCTCTTGCTACTCGCAGACGCACCCTCTCAATTCCATTAATGCCCGTGGCTTCAACTGCCATCTACATGCTACTGGTTAGCAAAGCGTTCTTTTCAGCTTGGGCCTGAACTTCAGACTCTGGCTCCAGCTGCCTATTTGGTATCACTTGGAGATGCCACAGGAACTTCAAACTCAGCATATTTAAAACAAAATTGGGGGCATCTGTGTGGCTCAGTTGGGTAAGCAGCTGACTCTTGACTCATGATTTCAGTTCAGGTCATGATCTCCTGGGTCGAGAGATCGAACTCAGAGCTCAGCTTGAAGATTCTCTCCCTCTGCCCCTCCACCCACTTGCCCATTCTCTTTCTCTTTCTTTTTAAATAAATCTTAAAAAAAAAAAAAAAGTAAAATTGATTAACTCCTCGGGACCTGTTTCACTTCCTATATTCCTTGTCTTGCTTACTAGCACTGCTGTCCATCCAATTTTCTTTGAAATAAACTTTGGGAGCAGGTCCAAATTCCTCTTCCTCTCTCATCCTTTGTAACCCCGCATAAAAACAACCTCTAGATCCTGTCAATTTTAATTTTACTTCCTATCGCCTTTACGCATCATCCTCTTCTCGTGCTCTCTCTCTCTCTTCTGCCTCCATCCAGTTCAATCTCTCATCATCTAGCATCAGGGCTACAACAATAGTCTTCTTGTTAATCTTGGATGAATGCTGTTAATCCACGGGCCAGTTCTATTGCACACACCTCTGCCAAAGGGATTGGATGAACGTGCACAGCTTGTTGTGTCACTTCCTTGTTCAGAACTCTTCCATGGCTCCCCTTCACCCATGACAGCATTTCCCAAGTCCATCTGTGAGATACTATGTGTGTCATGGAAAGTTCCTTGCAAAGAGGATTCTGTGGGAAACGCTGTATTTGAGCTACAGTTTGCATATTCACGATGCCTGCCAGCATATCCGACATTCTGATAACTTCTCCAGTTTAATAAAACTATCTGCTTAACACAGTATTTTCAAACTTATTTGACTTTGGGACCCTTTTCAAATGTTACAGCTATTAATACTGTCGAGAACTATGTTCTGTAAAACACATTTGGACATATTCTAGTCTGGAGAATAGAACCTACATTCTTGTGCATGGCCGCTGAGGATCTTAATGAAGCAGCCCCATTTCCCCGTCCAGACTCATTCCAGTTCCCCTGTATCCTCTTGAAACTCCCTCATCTGTGGTTAGAGCCCCCAGATCTTGATTACTTGATTGCTGTTCCTTCCATCCAGAGTACCCTGTCCTCACAGTCTTCCTTGCGCTCTGCTCAAGATGCCATCAAGACACTTCTTTGAGTGGGCTGTGAGGATAGGTTTATCTGCGTCAACCCTTTCAGCTGTGAGCATCTGAGAGCACAGGATCCAGGGCAGCATCCAGAGAGCACACTATGCAAGCAAAAGCATGCTTGTCCTTTTAGCAGAATGTTGAAGCAGATTTCTTTCCTTGGTGTAAGGAATTATGAGTTGGCACCTGGGTGGCTCAGTTGGTTAAGCATCTGCCTTTGGCTCAGGTCATGATCTCAGGGTCCTGGGATCAAGAGTGGACATGCAGCTTCCTGCTCAGCAGGGAGCCTTCTTTCTGTCCTCCCCACTCCCCCTTCACTCATGTTTTCTTTTTCTCTCAAATAAATAAAAAATCTTAACAACAACAACAACAACAGATTTGGTTACATAGTGAATAATTTTGTTTCAGAATTATTCTATGTTCATAAAAAAAAAAAAAAAGAAAAACAATCAAATAAAGCTACCTGCCAGGACATTTATTACTTGCACTCAGTAGAAACATCCTGAAAATGGCATTGTAACTTTTCAATACCAAACTTTTTCTCGCATCAAGAGGCACATTTTATCTGTAACTGTCTTATCTTTCCTATATTCTACATTGGACCAAGATAAACCTTTGTTGTTCATCCTAGAAATTCTAGTTTTATGCAAAAAAAATACAGATTTTCTTCATTTTTAAAAGAATATGGCTGATTAAATACAAAAATTCTAAGTCTGCCTGTCTAAAAATGTTTTTTAGGTCTTCTGGATTTGTTAGGTGAAAAGAGTGAGTAAAGGTGAAAGTGGTTATGAATGTAAGTGTGAACATCTACCGTGTACAGAAATTCAGACACAGCCCTCATTCATGGGGACTAGTGGCCTTAATGACAAGAGCTGATGGCAAAAGTGCAGGCAGGATGCTAGCTGATATGTGTGCCAACCTGGTCTCCTTGAGCTGTGCGTACTGGCACAGCATCAGGACAAGCGAGCAGGACCCACTTCCATCCCCTCTGAACGCTCATCCCCGTGTCTTTCCTGAGCCAAGTCACTTAGCACCCCTCTACAAAGGGACTGATGACATTTTCATAATCGAAAAGACACATCTAACTGCAGGTGTGTTTAAGGAGCATAGGCTTTTCCTGCAATGCTGTTTCCCCACTTGTCAACTTGATGTCCTTTTTGTCAGCAATGAATCCAATGAATGACCCAGGCAATCTCTGTGCTCCCCGACCCCCACCGTGTTCATCTTGTTAGAATTCACATTGAGTTGTAAACAAACAGGTACCACTGCTTTCTCTGTCTGGGGCCATTTGTTACTATTCCAGGACAAAGGCGGCAGACTGAAAAGCCACCCTTTGCCTTACACATGCAGAAAGAGCTAACCTCAGGTCTGAGCTGCCTTCAGGGAGCTGCGGGCTTTAACTCTCATCCAGAGCCCTCGTGAAAGCTGACCATTAGTCTAAGTAAGGTTCACCTACACCTCTGTGTCCTGATTATACAACGGAGGTTTTCCCTTGGAGAATAAACTATGTAGAGTCTCCTGTAGAAGATGTAGTAAGTGGAGGAGGGCAAACGTCCAACAATATCGACAGGCTTTATTTAATACACGTGGGGGAACTGGGGAGGCTGCCTGGGTTTTCATTCCTGGCTCTACCCCTTGCTCGAGTCACTTACCCTCTCTGTAATCTCTTTTCTCCTCCCTCTCTGTGCTGTCGGTCTCGTACAGCTTTTAGGAGGACTGAATGTAGAGTGCTTAGTATATCACCCGCACATAGTAAATGTTCACTAAAAACTTGCTATTCTTGTTATACTTTTGTTGTAACTGGTAATGTCACACTTGGGGATGCTGACAAAACCTGGCTGGGGAGCAAGCCCAAGCAGCGGACTGATGTAGGAGGGGTAAATCACTTGCCTCCAAGTGGCGTCCCAAAACAACAGCCAACTCCTACAGCACAGCCCACCGTCAGCATGTCAGTGTAATAGTATGGCTGCTACTAGGGGAGAGAGAGACAGAGAGATGGGAGGGGCAGGGAAGGGAGGCAGAGAGGAATGGAGAACAAGCAAGGGTGGGGAATAAGGCAGGAGAGGCTTCAGTCACAGGGAATCACAGTGTCCCCTCTCCCCCAGTGATTCCCAGGCCAAGAGAAACTCAGTTAGTTTGGCAAACATGAAGTGACCTCACAGCGAAAGGCCAAACATAGAATATGAAATGGAAGATAAATATATGGAAGGCAGGTAAGCCAACGTGTGATCATCAGAGAGGGGCTGGAGATGGGGACAACCCGGGCAAGAAGTGTCAGTAGCAAGAGAAACAGGAAGGACTTCAGACAAACAGTACCAATAAAGCCTGCATAAAATAGCTGCCAGCTGCAAAGGAGCACATAGCCCTTTGGCATAAAAGTAGGGGTGCCTGCAAACCAGGGGCTATGATCCAGGCCCCCCCACCAGTCGCTTTGGCCAGCACCCTCTCCACCCCAAAGCTCAGGCAGCTACTCAAACCCCCTTCTAATTCATGCTCGCAACAGGGATAGGGAGGAAGTGGGACTTGCCTCCGACAGGGGCTGCAAAGCAGCATCCCACGCCCACCGCGCAGGCCGACACCAGGAGATCAAGCTGCCCAGACGCGGTCTGCAACAGAGAAGCACGCGGGACAAGGAGGGCAAAGGGCTGGGGCCGGCAGCCGTGCTCAGGAGGGGTGGGGTGGGGGGCCAGGAAGACACAGGGATGGGGGTGGGCAGCGTGGAGTGCAGTGCGGAGGGGCTCTGATACAGGGCAGCAGAGGAACTGGCCAGGGAGCAGGGGCACAGATCCAGAAGGGATGGGTGGCATTGTGTGGCTGGGATAGATGGGTGGAAGGACGTGTGGGGAGAATGAGGGAGCGTGGGTTAGCACAGTGCCCCACTCCAGCATCACGGCCAGCCCAGAGCAAAGGCAGCCCTCCCAACACCCTGAACACACACAGCCCCTCCCTCATTTTACTTTCTCAACCTTACCTCATAGACCCCACAGAACATGGACATAAACTTGCTGAGGACCGCAGCACAGATGCTGGCGATGTGGACGAAAGGGCCCTGGGAGACAGAAGGAGGGGAGGGGTCAGGGCCGGGGGTCCCCCTGGGAGGCTGTGTGGCATTCTGTGGACAAGCCTTCTGGCTCCTGGCACTGAAGCTAGGTGCTAGAAGTACAGTGAGCAAGACAGAGGGTCTTTGGGGGAGCTCCATCCCAGAGAGGAAGGGAGGAAATTGCCAGCGTTTCAGGGATGCTACGGGGAGGAGATGAGGAAGGGAGAGGGGTGGAGGAGGCAGGACAGATGGGGGTGTGGTAGTTGTCCGGAGAAGGTGCTTCGGCTGTCACCACTGTGTGGTGTCTCCACCTACATGAGAGAGTGAGCCACGTGGGTGTCAGGAGGAAGAATGTTCCGGGCTGAGGGAACAGCAAGTGCAGGAGCCCTGGAACAGGATCAGCTTATGGGGTTGAGGGACAGGAAGAGCTGTAACCCAAGCACAGTCTTTCTGGAGGGCGGAAGACCAGACAGAGAGAGAATCCAGATCACCACAGGTCTCCCAGACCCCAGTAAGAAGTCTGGATTTTATTTCAAGAAGACTAGAAAGCCATTAGAAATTCTTGAGCAGGCATCAGCCAGCACGGATTGCATTTTGAAAGGAGGCCTCTGGCTGCTGTGTGGATTCCTGATTGTAGCAGGGCAAGAATGCATAGGAGTGTAACCTTGAAAAAAAGCACAGCCTCTTTCTGGGTCTTGACTTTCACGTATTGAAACAAAGAAACTGGTGTGGAGTATCTCCTAAGTAGTGGTCCCTTCTGCGGGGGGACATTTGCCAATGTCTGGAGACATTCTGATTGTCAAAACTGGGGACGCGAGAAGCCCTGGGGGGGGGCGGGGGGGGGGTCAGCAGTTTAGCACCTGCCTTCGGCCCAGGGCCTGATCCTAGAGACCCAGGATCGAGTCCCATGTCGGGCTCCCTGCATGGAGCCTGCTTCTCCTTCTGCCTGTGTCTCTGCCTCTCTTTCTCTCTGTGTGTTTGTCATGAATAAATAAAATCTTAAAAAAAAAAAACAAAACTGGGGACGCTGCTGGCATCTAAGGGGTAGAGGCCAGAGGTGCTGCTAAACCTCTGACAATGCATAGGGCAGACGCTCAGGACCAAGAATTATCCAGCCCAAGGTGTCAACAGTTCCCTGGGCAGGGAGACTGGCTTCCCTTCCCGGGTATTTACTTCCCCTCCCTACTGGCCCTGGGCACTGGCTCTTCCGGGGCTCAGTGCTGCCCTCTCCCGGAGCATCGCTGGACCTACCTCCTTCCCCACAGGAATGCCACTGCCCAGCCCCGCAGTCAGGGCCACAACCTTGGCCACAAAGGCCTTGAGGGTGAGATATTCCTTCAGGATGACTCCACGGAGTATTGTCTTCATTTCAGGGATCCCAGAGCCTAGAAGCGTCAGAGAACGATTATGTACAGCTTCCCGATAGAGGTTCAAAGGGAGGTGAACATCCAGATACTGGACATGGTGATGGGGTGGGTGGGGGAAGAGGCAGTGTTGGGGGCTGATGGAAAAGCAGGGAAGTGGGCTGTTAGTAGGGCCAGGTGAGAGAGGAAGTGGACTGGAAGGATCTGCAGGGCCACAAGGTTATGTTGACAACATGACAAGATGGGGGTAGGATGGGGGGGGGGCAGTTCTCACCAACAGCCTGGGGAGAGATGAGGTGGCAAAAGACGGCGCTGAAGAGGATGAGAGTTAGCGGGAAGGTGACCCAGACCAGGTACTGCAGAGGCAGGTTGGGCTGCATCTGGTAGTAGCTCCACTTGTAGGCTGTAGAGACAGGGGCGTAGGCTCAGTCCCAGTGTGGCTGGGATGTCACTGCCCCCCACCCCCACCCCAACAGCCACAGCACGTCCTGGTGCTGTGAGCGTCCTCATGCCCTTGCAATCCCGGGCGACCTCACAAGATGGTACTGTTCTCATTGCACACAGGGAACCTGAGTTGTAGGAGGTGACGTGACCTGCCCATGTTCCCACCATTTGTAGAGTCTGCGCCAGTGCTGCCAACCCCACTCAAGCAGGCACCCTGTCAGGGTTGTCCCGGTTTGCCCCGAAACTGAGTACCTGGGCCTTGGGGTGGTCAGAGCCCAAACCAGAAAAACCCTGGGAAAATTGGCCACCGGGTTAGAGGGGTGCCCTCAGCTTGGCTGGGAGCAGGTGAAGGGGCAGGAGAAATGGATCTGGGTCTGGGTCTGGTCTCATCCTGGGCCAGATCTCCTCTGGGCAACACCCTCCTCCCCAGATGCACCCCACTCATCCTAGGTAGGAACTCGAGAAACAGCTGCCACTGTGTGGGGAGAGGCTGAGGGTGAAGGGCGGAGGTAAACCTACCCTGAAGGCTTTTGGCACTGACATAATCCATGCTCCAGCTAACCAGGGCCATAAGCAGTCCCAGGAGCACCAGAAAGATCCAGTCTTCTCCTAACTTTCTTCTCACCACGTGTCCCAGGCGGCGGACACAGCCTGGGAAGAGGGAGGAGCAAAGAAGAGCAGCCAACCAGTCACTCCTCTGGGCTCTGACTGGGGAAGGAGCCGAGGAGCTGGGCCCCCGGGGTCTTGCTCTAGGCTCCTTCACGGAGCTTCTTTTCACCACTCTGCCAGCTGCTGCCCTTGCCCCTTCCAAAGCACCCAGTCCAGTTTCCCACGGGATACCTGAATGCCTTCTAAAACTCTTGTTTCCTGGGGGTGGGTGGGAGGGAGAGGAGGCAGGTGCCTTTCCTTAATGCTTGGAGGACTTCAGTGTGGATGTGCGGAGGGTGGAAGGCAGGCTATATGCAACGGGACACCCCAGTTATTCTCTTAAGCCCTGCACTGCCTTCCATCCCAGATCCCTTTATCCCTCAGGCCCTGTCACCTTGACATTTAGAATAGTGATCCTCATCCTTGCTGTCCATGCTTTCACTGGAGCCCATCTTCTTGGACATCCCTGTGTCCTGCTCCTTGTCTGAGAATTGCTGTTTGTAATGGCCATAGATCTGGACACAGAGAGAATGGGAAATGTCTGCTTTGCTGGACTTAACAGGAATAGACTGAGGGAAGCACATAGACCCACAGGAAAAACAAGCAACTTTTAAAACTGGGTGTTGAGAGCCTCACATAGGGCCACCCTGGGGCTGTCCCCGCCCTGAGCTCTCTGCCTGCATGCTTCCACTCTTTACCTCTTAACCTACCCACCTTTTTTTTTTTTTTTATATTTTATTTATTTATTTATTTATTTATTTATTTATTTATTTATTTATTTATTTATTTGAGACACACACAGAGAGAGGCAGAGACACAGGCAGAGGGAAAAGCTGGCTCCACGCCGGGAGCCTGATTCGGGACTTGATCCCGGGACCCCCAGGATCATGCCCTGAGCCGAAGGCAGGCACTAAACCACTGAGCCACCCAGGGATCCCCTACCCACCTGTCTTCACCCTCACCCCATCCAGACCCATCTTGGTCGAAGGAGGTCAGTTTCTACTTTGAAGGAGAGACACAGGAACTCTGCTAAGACTGGACATCAGTGTCAATGAGGTGTTTATGTGTGACTCAGCTAACCGTGTCTCAACCTCTGTCCCTCTAATATCCCAGGCACCCCCTCCTCTGCCCTGGCCTGCCTCCTAGGAGAGCTGACATGGACCACTGAGCACAGACTAGCAGGTGACTCTGGGTTTCTTTGTCTTGGTGTGTCTGAGATGCTCTGGCAAGCTCAGAGAAAGCCCATCCTCCTTGCCTCCCTGTGCGCGTGTGCACACACAGAAACCAGTCCCAGTAAGGGACTTCCCAGGGCAGGATACCTAGAGGCTCATGTGGGCAGGGCAGAGGAACACCCCTCCAGTCTGGCAGCTCTCTGCTCCCATCCCTGCAGGGAGCACGTATATTTGGGGTAGGGGGAGCAGAGGCTCTCAACTGCTTTTACTCTGCGTCCTCCCCGCCCCCGCCCTCCCCCAGCCCACACGCTAGCCGTCCTCTGGGGCCAGGGTCAGGCCAGGTCGTGTTGCTGGTTCTGGGAGAGCCTGGGTAGGAGAGATCTGATTTCACAATATGAGCAGCAGAGTTTACGCCCCAGTTCTGGACAGGCACACACTGACTGCCCGGCTCACGGCTGCTTCGTCTTTTGGGGTGAGGTTAGTGACCGAGGGAGGCCGTGTGTTCCTCCCTGCCTCACCTGGCCCCAGAGAGCAGACACTATTCCTGCAGCTTAGGGCATGTCCCTCCACTTGCCGTCTCAGCTGTCCCGGCCTCTGGCAGGTGGAGATGAGGAAGGGGGTGCTCCCAAACCGACCCTGGCTGGGAAACCCCCGAAAAAGCCAAACTGGTGCCAGCTGGTTTGGGACTAAGCACCCCATCAGAGTAGTGTGCTCAAACCTGAAGGGGATGCTGGGCCTGGGATTCCTGAACAGAAACACCAGCGTGTGGACGAGGGGGCTGGGCCCTGGAAAGATAGCTAAACAATGTCGACAAAATACCAGTAACTGTTGAGGCTGGGTAAGGGGTGCTTGGGGATTCATTATACAGCTTTATTTTTAAGTTTGAAATTTTCCATAATAAAAATTAAACATAGAAAACCTGAGGTCCAAACCCTTCTTCATTTTCAGGCCAACTCTACTTCCCAAATTACTTTACCGTTCCTTTCCAACATGAAGCTGCATGCTAGTCTGTCTGCTTTCCTGCCACCAGAAAGTGCCTTTTACTCTCATTTTCACTGTCCCTACCCAGGCAGGTGGGTGAACACAGGTTCGAGGACTGGGGCATGGGGCGGGGGGGTCGTCTTTCTGTCCAGTCCCAGGCCAGGGCAGGCCCCCTCTTGCACTCACCATTTCAGCCTCCCCTGCTTTTGTATCCCCATCTCCCAATGATTCCCCAGGGTTGCCTCCTCTCAGGGACTGAATGGGACTGCAGTGTGAATCCTACAGACTCCTCCAATGCTGACAACCCCTGTGCAGCCACCCCTCAGTTCCCCCCAATCCCCCCCCCCCCAATTACTCCTGGACCCATTGCATCCATCGTTAGCTAAAACACTTTAAACTCTGGCTTCCTGGTCCTGACAGGATCCATCCTGCGACACTTCCCATGCACCCTTCCTCACTGGCCATCACCTGCGTGTCTGTCCATGGCAACCTCAGGGGCTTTCCTTTGGCTGTGCCCTCCCAATTTCCCTTTCTTGATGTCTGCAACCCACCAATCCCCACTCCTGAGGGAGGTCATCCCTGGACACCCCCAATGAGCCCCCAAGCCTCTCTCACTGGGAACAGACACTTCTACCTTCCCGGGCGCCTACCACTTAGTAGGCTCTTACTTGATCAATCTTCCCACCCAAAGGTTTGATTAAATTTCTTCTGCTCCTTTAACCCCAGTGCATCTTTGATCACTCATATGTAGTTCAGTTAGTTTTCTCCGCTTATCCCAGCCCCTTTCTTCTGCCTTCTGCAAGAGTATTCCTTTGTGGGTGTTGTACCAAGGGTCAGGAGGGAGGAATCTGGTAGTGTCTGCATAGGGCTGAGGGTGGACGAGACAGCTTGCACACACAGAGGCGTGGGCTCCCACGCCGACCACTCCATGCCGGTTATGTAAGCACGAGCTAGTCAAGCATGTGTCGTGGTGCCGATCGTCCCTAGGATTTGGGTGCTCTGTTAGTCAGGGTTATATAAAAGTGCATGGGTCTCTCTAGAAGTGCACACTTAGCTGAGCTCAGCCCTTTGAAGGATTTTCATATTTTGAACACATTACCACGTACTTTTTTAAGTTAAAAGGTAACACTTCTGCCACTTTTCACCTAATTCCTCATTTCCCCCAATCCATCACACAATTACCTTCTCGACTCCACCACTCCCTCCCCTTCGGACTTTACCTGTGTGGGGCGGGTGTTGGCGCGGAGGCCTGCATCCCTGTGGAGCCTGTGTTGAAGGGCTCCATTCTCGGAGGGCAGTCCGTAGCTGGTGCAGTGTTCAAAAGGCATATACTGGTACTGGGGAGCACTACCCCACCAGCTCTGCTCGCCCCCACGCCGCAGGGACTGGGATGGCTGCATGTTCCCTCCCTGGGCCAGGCCTCGGCCTGCTTGCCCCTGTCCACCCCCCAATACAGCTCCTTAAGCCTGTCCTCTTGCCTGTCCCCAAGGCGTCTGGGGCAGCATGCCCCAGCTATTTATAGCCATCTCTCCGTCACATGACCCCCCCACTGCCACATCTGATCTGCTTGGGGTCGAAGCAGGTGTGAGAGCAGTGTGGGGGAGGGGTAGGGATGAGAACCTGAGGGACAGCCCCACAGGGAATTCCCTCAGCAGGGCCAGCAGCACTGTCCCCCTCCATCGTCACAAGGAGGCTTCCAGGCCCAAGCCGCCGGGCCCTCTATAAATACCGCTTAGACCAGGATGGGAAAGCAGCTCAGCATGCTCTCCGGTCTGTGTGCTCCCAGCGAGTGTCCCATCCTTTCTTCCATGCATGGAAAGGTGAGAGGTGGGTGCTGGATGGAATGATTCTAAGGTCTGAGGACCCTGGAGGGTAACTCACCGGAGAGAGTAACGGGTGCCTCTCTGCCATCTTCCCCTGTTGGGTTGCTCCCAGCTTGGTACCTTCCCAAGATCGAGTCCTCATTTGTTGGACCAGTTCTCCCAACTCATCCGATTTTCAGTTTTCTCTTCCAGCTTTGCTATTTGTATCTGCCAGAGGCTGCTAATAATGCTTTGGTATCATCTCCTTGACCACACCCTTATTACCCACTGGGTGTGGGAAGCAAGGGTAACAACAGCCTTGAGTTCTGGCCTTTCTCCCACTTCCCAGACAGTCAGTCACATCAGAAGCCTGGACTCTTAGGGAGGGACTGAGCTTCCATTTAGACTGTGGAGCACCTGCCTAGGTCTGTCAGGGCAGGTCAGATAACGGGAGAAGGGGAAGTGGGTCAGGGGCATAGGGGAGAATTGGGGGGAGGGGGTGGCTAGGAAGAGAGTAAGTTTATCTCATTACAAGCCCCACAAACATAAAAGATGACAGGGGAAGTACTCTGCTCTTCTTCCCCTTTTCAGATCAATAATTTTTGGCCAAGGCCAAACTACTCTATCTGGTGTCACTTTTTTCTTTTTTTAAACGGACTTTGCTAGGACATTCCTTCCCCTGTGAACTCTTCACCTTAGAAGAAAAGTTACAAACATGAGCCAATGAGTAGTTTAGAATCTGTCACAGTAGGGTCTGCCCCAGGACACTCCAGGTTCATGGACTACAGAATAGGGACACCATTCATTTGGTCTACAGTTAAAGCTTCATGTCAGCTAAATAAAACTGTCCAAAGCAGGTGAGACGGATGCCATTAAAAGCAGTTTTTCTGGAGCACCAGGCAGGCTCATTTGATGGAGCATGTGACTCCTGATCTTGGGGTTGTAAGTTCGGGCCCCATGTTGGGTATAGAGGTTACTTTAAAAAATAAATCTTTAGGGCAACCCCAGTGGCGCAGAGGTTTAGCGCCGCCTGCAGCCCAGGGTGTGATCCTGGAGACCCTGGATCGAGTCCCACGTTGGGCTCTCTGCATGGAGCCTGCTTCTCCCTCTGCCTGTGTCTCTGCCTCTCTCTCTCTGTGTGTCTCTATGAATAAATAAAATCTTAAGAAAAAATAAATCTTTAAAAAAAATAAAAGCATGTTTTCAAACATAAATCCTACAGCTTGAAGGCCTATAATCCACCACCACCGATTAAAAATGTGATGGTTTGAGGGACTGAAGGCTGTGACATTCACCTTCTTGGCAGGCAGAACAGAAGAGATCTAAGGATTAGGTATAAGGTGAAAGGAATACTTTCTTAAGAAGGGCAGAGTGACAAAGTGGAAGTAGATTCTTTGGGGGGCTTTGGAAACAGAAAGGCTGTCACCTGTTTGTGGAGTATGGCTCTCCTGAAAGTAGCCAGTTTCTACAGGGACTCGATAACCCCGAGAACACTATTACTATTTCTTTACTATCCCTTAGAAAATCAGGACCTGGTTATGGATTCCAAGATTTGAAGGCAGAGATCAGTGGGTTTGGGAAAATCCTCATTCCACCAACTCAACTAGAAATGCCAGCTGCGATTCTAAACACCAGATACTGACTTGGGATCAAGGAAACATATAGCTGCTAATGCTGCAAAGCAAGGATTTGTGAGTAATTATCTTGAGTTTGACATTAGAAATAGTTAAAATCTCATGGGCTACCGTAAGAGAACAAGAAAATAAAATATAAACTATGCCACCCTCCTCCCAACCACCCATGAGTACACTGCTTAGGTTCTAATTTGGAAGACGAGTTTCTGGGGAGTTCTGAAAAACTCTACAACCTGGAAAACAAATTTGTAAGCATACGTGCATTCCATAAGGTATGTATCCTGTGTAAGGTATATATCCTCCTGAGGGGTTGAATAGATAATCTTGAGGTCTATAACACTAAAAAGTAAAACCTATAGACTTATGGAATTGCTATTTGAAGGAAGGTTGTAAAAAATGACCATATGGAGCACATGTGTAGGGGAAAGCGTGTGTTGGGAGTATAGGTGGGTGTGAACGGGCCAGCCCCTTGGCCTCCCATCAGTTTAAGCATGAACTTTCTGGGTTACACTCTTGTTTTCAGATCTTGTCAAATCTGGCATCCCAGCTCACTGGACAACACATCACTACACTCTCTTTCAGGGGCTTCCAGTTAACCACTTTCCCTCTGCACAACCAGCCTAGCACCAAACCCACAACTGCTTACTTTCTAGTTTCAACTAGGCAAGTGTGACCCTCTCACCCCATACTCTCTAAATGTACTCATGGGAAGTCATTTCTCCTGTATCCTCCATTGGACCCTGCGCCCCCCAGATCTTTACAAATCCCAGTCCCTTCCAAGGCCTACAGAAGGCCTTCCTGGTAGCCGTGGACAAGTCTCTTTCCCTTCTGTTTTTTTTTTTTTTTCAAACATGATACACTTTTTTGGGGGGCCTATTCTCTACCTAACTGGCACAAAGATGGAATAGTCTTTGGCCTCAGGTTCATTCTCCCAGCTCAGTGGGAAACTTTTTTTTTTTTCCCCCAAGAAGTGCAAAAAAAAGAATCCCATGCTAGGAAATCACAGAAGCAATATTGTTAGCAAAGCGTACACTCAAGCTAACATTTTGTTTCACATCCTGACCTGTTTCTATAAAGGCAGTAACTTAGGGGGCTGTGGTAATAAAAATGCATGCCAAAGACTTACCATTGTTTGCCCCCACAGTAACCACTGGGTCTGAATGCCTGTTACCAAAACTGAAGCTCACTGTGCCAGCTAACCATCCTCCAGCGTTTTTTTTTTTTTCCTCCAGCGTTTTTAATGTGCTAACACTTTGTCCTTTACCATGCAGATTTAATCCTCACAGGGACCTTAAAGGAGAAACAATTTTCCTCCTTCTTACTTAGCTAAGGGAAACTGAGGTTCCATGAGGTTAGGTACCTTAGCTAAGGTCTCCAGTATCTCAAAAGGTTGAGCCAGCATTCAAAATCTATTTAATTCTAGAGTTCATGGCCTTAAAGCTACATTTCCTCCTTTTTTGTGTATTTGAAGTCTCTGAGCCTCATTCTCCTCTTCTGAAACAACGACTAGGAAAATGACTACCTCATTTTCCTGCAGGGACCTGCAGGGAAGGCAGACTGTGAAGATGCAAGTGCTCCATCGGCTATGGCCATCATTACTGTGTTCCTCCTCCGACCAGAGGCTTGCCCTGCCGGCCCCTTGTATCCTGGCTCTCTTCCCACGGCCTTTTCCTCTTCCCCCTTGCAGGAAGCAGGATGGAGGAGAGCAGCAGAGAAGGGCAGCCCCCAGCTCAGGGAGGGGGATAATTTTAGCAGAGAATCCCTGGCAGAGGTAGCAGGGGGGAAGGGAAGAGAGCTATGAAACTCAACCTGATACTCTCATTCAAGGGCGGGGTGGGAAGGACACACAATCCGGGTTGCCGTTGCTCTGTAATTCCCAAACACACCACACCTCCAGAAAGCTTGCCTATGCTGGAAATGGGCACTTTGCTTACTCCCACAGCTCCAGTAATTTCTTAACCTCTGAGACTTTGCATTCCTTCCTCCCCTGAGAGCAGCCCCTGCTTTCTCTTGTGGTGTAGCCAACCAGCTTTTCATGCTTTTCCTGTGTTCTTCAACCAGTTCCCTTTCCTACACTTGCTGATATGCTTCAGCTCAACTTAATCTCTTTGGGCTTTTCCTCCTCTGTACCTCTCAACCACTTTCCCCCAGGTCCCACTGATACTTCCTACCAAGTTGTTCCTACAGAATTTCCCTCTCTTGCTAAGCCTCCAAAGCCCACGGGCACTTGCAAGATCGCCTCTCCAGGCACACACTTTGGATTACACTGCACCCAAAGAATTCCCCAACCTACAGAGCCCACTGCTTCTCTTTCGTGCTGCCCTGATTCCTCTTATATAGTCCACGTCTACTCTAAAAACTTTAAATCAGGGATCCCTGGTGGCGCAGCGGTTTGGTGCCTGCCTTTGGCCCAGGGCGTGATCCTGGAGACCCGGGATCGAATCCCACATCGGGCTCCCGGTGCATGGAGCCTGCTTCTCCCTCTGCCTGTGTCTCTGCCTCTCTCTCTCTCTCTCTCTGTAACTATCATAAATAAATAAAAATTAAAAAAAAAAAATCCAACTTGGGACCATGTAAATTCTATAATCCTCACTACCCTCCAATTCTAGTTCAATCTCTTTCACCAGCCTCCATCCCATAATCTACATAATCCAGAAACAACACTGCTTGCTAATGACTCTGGTCTCCTCTGACACTGAGGAATCCCAGTGCCAGCTGTATTTTGGGCAGTTGACTGTGGCCTGACAGCTGAGATGGGCCCCCACCTGTATACGTAACAAAGATCATGGTGGCAACGAAAGAAGGGTGTTCAGCTCTGTGTTCACCTTGGAAGGTGGTGAGGACTGCTATAAGAGGCTAAGCAAATGAGAATAGATAAGCTTCAGAAGATTATCTGTGGAAAAAGAGATGTCAGGCACATATCAGAATAAATATGAGCATTTATTTGGCACCTGAAGGCAATGTAAAATCCTGGCAGTGGGAAGTGGAAAGGTTCTATAACCCAAATACTTCCATATGATACTGACCCAAGGGTAGGACTTGGCAACAAGTCTCGAAATCACCCAGCTCACAGAATAAGTATTAATTGAGCACCTGAACTACTACAGGCGGAGCACTGTGCCAGGGACCATGCGAGACATGGAGAACATTGTCTGACACATGATATCTGTCTTCCCGAGTTAGCAGTATCAGTGGATAAAACAAAACACATGGAAAAACCCAAAGTATAAATACTAAACTGTATATACTGTTAAGGGGAAGTTTTGTCCAAAAATAGGATTCTAGCTAGGGTTGCTTTTTTCCTTCCATCACCCAAAAACATTTAATGAAGACCTACCATGTGCCAGGCACTGGGTATATACTGGTGAACAAAAGAGACAAGGTTTCTATCCTAAGGGAGCTTACAACCTAGTAATGAGACAGAAGAGAAGCAAGCAAATACATAATTATAAATCATGCTAAGTGCAATGAAGCAATTAAACAGGATGAACACGGAAGGTTATTTAGAGACAGGATGGCCTGGGAAGGCCTTCTCAAGAAGGTGGCATTTAAGCCAAGACTTGTGAGGAGTGGAGTTCAGTAGACCCCAGAAGAGTGTCTGTGATGGTCCAGGGTAGGAAAGAGCTCAGAATGTTTGAGAAACTGAGGACAGCGCTGGGGCAGTCACTTAGAGGGAAATCAGCCTTTTCCGAGGTTCAAGAGGAAGGTAAGGGCCCTGCAGGCAAAAGGTTAGGAGTCTGCACCTTACTTCAGGTGTAAAACAAATAAAAGCAGGGGAGTGGTATGATCAGATTTATACTTAAAAACCCCAAACCAGGGCAACCCGGGTGGCTCATCGGTTTTGTGCCGCCTTCAGCCCAGGGTGTGATCCTGGAGACCCGGGATCGAATCCCACATCGGGCTCCCTGCATGGAGCCTGCTTCTCCCTCTACCTGTGTCTCTGCCTCTCTCTCTCTCTGTGTCTCTCATAAATAATAAAAAAAAATCTTAAAAAAAAAACAAAACCCAAACCAAAATCTGTCCTAGATTAGATTGGAGGGGGCAAGAATGGAAGTACAAGAGAAGGCCCGAAGAACAGGAAAAGCAGATACATGGCACAGATAAAGAAGGCTTCTAGGGTACATAGCACATAGAGCAACAGCTTCTCTAAGATGGAAACATAGGAGAAGGGGACACAGGCCATATGAAATCAAAGGGGATTTAATACTGAAACAGAAAGCAGGAAAAAGCTACTACATTATATCTACAAGCAGCCAAATGATCCAATTAAGCAGTATTTTCTAGACTGATTTGGTGGAGGCAGTAAATGGGATGAAGGGAGAGATGAAGGGGAGAAAGAGGAAGTAGGGAGATAACAACTAGGATGCTTTTTTTTTTTTTTTTTTAGAAAAAGACACTTCAGAGGAAGCAAAAGATAAGGTGACAGGTTACAAGGTATGAGGAAGAGTATCACTTTTATCTGCCTCCACTAGTACTCTCTGCTGAGGTTCACTTCAGTAACAAAGCTCAGAGAGAGAATAACTGATTAGAAGATCTTTGGAACTTCCCCAGGCAAAGATCAGTGAGTTCCAGGTACAAGGTGTCCATGCTGTAAACTCTGCTGAGAGGCTGGATTCCTAGAGCCCAAAGGAACTGAGAGTGGAGCGGACAACACTGCCTTCCACTGGGTGGCCTTGTGGTACCGCAAGGGGGCACACAGGTCACCACCACGCCCTTGGTGGCACCTTGCCGCCAGTCCCATTTGTTCTGAGACTAAACAAAAAATGCCTACGCTGAATCAGGACACCTTCCAAACACTCAGTCTGGTATAAATGGGGTTTGAATAGGGAAGAAACAAAAGACAGGAGATGGTCTCTGAAACATCTTAGCTAATGTAATAAAAACAATTACCAAAGTGCCGGTCTACAAAAGCCTTGGGGGCAGGAACCGAATGCAAACAGTGAGGGAAACCCACAGGCCCTCTCCCCATAAAGACACTGTGTTCATTATATTGTTGGCCAGGCTCCTCTACAGCAGCCAAACACTCCTGACAAGCGGTCCAGCCAGACCTGGCTCTACAGGAAGGGAGCTTTCACAGGAGGAGCTGGCCTGTGGTCCTGCACGACAAGGCAGAGATGACAGGCATACTCCACAAGCCTGAGAGACTCCCAATCCCTGAGGGAGAACAGAAACCGTGCATTGGAAGAAAAGAGGCTCCATCAGGCCTCCAATGGTCCAGCAGTCTCCATGTGGCAGGGCGGTGGGGACGGCATCACGTGGGAGGGTGTCCTGGGAACAGGTAGAGGTGCCGGCACAGAGTGCTGCAGTACTCAGACATCTCCTTGCAGCGGTGGAACTCGGTGCCGGGGGCATAGCCTTCACGCTCCTTGATGAGTGCGTTCACCTAGGGGGGGACAGAAACCCATGGTCCCCAGGCTGAGCATCTGGTGTTTTCACCATCCCAGCACGAGGGGAAGGCTACAGAGATGACAAAAGACATGGCGAGGGAGGAGGAGGGTGGAACCCGTGCACATGGAGCTGAACGGAGGCTACCGACCTTCACAAGCATGTCGGCCACGTGCGTGTCACAAGCCCTCTCGGAGAACACTTGAGTGAGGGCCTCAATGTACCAGGAACCCCGTTTGGTGTTCCGCATGGCAGCAGTCCCTGTAACCAACGACAGGTGTTAGCCACAGTGGAAGGTTGAGGGATAGCTTGAATGGCTGGATGTCCCAAACTCAACTTCTGTAGCACCCTGTACCCTCCCCTGTCAGAGCGCCAGATGAAAAAGCACACATCCCGGAGAGTGTATCCTCGGACCCGTCTCTGGAACTCAGAATACCTCTGAGGCAGGCATAGCCACAGATCATGTCTGAGCGTGTGGGCAGTCGGGTTTTCAGCAACTCCTCTTTGCTGGCGTCACTCTCCTCGCACTCAGAGGATCCCGTGTGGTTCTTTCCATCTTGCTGGTCGACCCCACGGTCGGTTTCATCTGTAGCAAAGGCAGACAGAATGGACAAAGATGTTATTTCCTCCCATGGCTCTTGGGTCTGCCACAGGCCAGCTAGAGTTCCCTGCCACCTTGACGGGGAAGAGCCATTTCCAGCTGCTGTCTCCAACCTCTGGCTGATGAGTTAAAAAAAAAAAAAAATCATTACTCCCACTCCTGCCCAGCATGGCTCCATTACTCAGAGGAGTACCCAGAGGCCAGCACCATGCTCAAGCATCTGCAAACAGATGCGGTCTGAGCTTTATCCACTCTGTGTAACATGAAAAGTGCTGATCAAACACTCCTTGTAAATAGAACTAAAAATCGTT
Organism: Canis lupus dingo; assembly: GCF_003254725.2. Taxonomy (NCBI): domain Eukaryota; kingdom Metazoa; phylum Chordata; class Mammalia; order Carnivora; family Canidae; genus Canis; species Canis lupus. The sequence continues at coordinate 6,298,844 of NC_064258.1, forward strand.
ACGTCCCTAATTTATTTGTTCAGTTAGCAATATACCTGGAAGTCATGGTGCTTTTTATGACAATACACAATTAAACACTGATAATTCAGTTTTACACATAAAAAAGAAAAACCAAGTTAATAAACCAATAATATGATTACTATGTGCATGCTATATAAAAATCACCTCAAATCTATGTATTAATAAAATATTATAAAACTTAACATGATCAGAAAAAAAAACCCCAAAAACTAAACATGATCAGTTTCCAAATCTCTCTCTCTTTTTTTTGAAGATTTTTATTTATTTATTCATGAGAGACACACAGAGAGAGTCAGAGACACAGGCAGAGGAAGAAGGCGGCTCCCTGCAAGAAGCCTGATGCAGGACTCAATGCTAGGACTGTGGGATCATGACCTGAACCAAAGGCAGGCGCTCAACCACTGAGCCACCAAGCTGCCTTGTCTTTTGGTATTTTTAAGTTACTCACTCATTAATTTCATAAGCCAAAGTGTAGCAGGCATCCAAGATTTAAGAGAAATTTAAAAAAGGAAAAACTTAAAAAATTGGAATAATTTGACTATTTTCCTCATATGATTAAAAAAGAACACCATTACTCAATTTTAGCAGTCTTTCAACATACCCTGAGTACATGTCTAACCTCCTGACCCAGGCCTTATCTATGCCCAGACATATTCTTATTTGACACTGCAGTTTGATTTTGGAGGTGGGCGGGGGTGTGATCTGTAGGAAAGAGACAGGGAGGACACACACGTCAACACACCAAACATAAGAGAGCAGAGTCTTCTACAGGACTTCCTGCTCCATGCAACACAGAGGACCAAGAAGGCAAGTGAGACTATGGAGAGAACTATGGAGAAATGACCAAAATTCACTGACCCAACAAAAAATTATCGAGCAACTGCCATGTGCCAGGCACTATTTTGCATTAACCCTAAGGATGTCAAGATTCCTGCCCTTATGAAGCTCATACTCCAGTTGAGGAGCCAGCCAACTAGGGAAGGGGCAGTAATTTTATAGACATCAATTATATTAACCAAGTACAACACAAGCCAGGTGAGCTCAAATCTTCAAAGGTCATCTCTTGAAGGATTTCATTTTCAAGAAAGATTCAGGTTGCCCCAGGAAAGAGCAGTTTCTCTCTATCCAGACCTGATATTATACATGTCTCTGAATATAGAAAGAAAAAATGATCACAGAGGTCTTTATTTCATTTTGTTTTGCCAGTAATACCTCCTAAAGGACACAAGCCAAGCTAAATCTGTCCCTCAAGAAAAAGGAACTTCTTTCTTTCCTTCATGTCTCAGATCTATTAATCAATAACTATTACTGCTTCTTCCAATAACATAATATTCCATCTGTCTTCCATATTACTGTAACAATTCTTGAGATTAATTTCATCCCTTTGTTCAATATTTATTAAGTGCTCCCATATCAGACAGTGGCCTGGGCCTGGGCATCCAGCTGGTAAATCAACAGTAAGTTCCCGCCCTCACATACTCTTTCCTCACTGCAGCTCCCCAGCATGGTAATCAGCCTGGGGAAGAATCCATCACATTATTTTCCTGAGCTACCAACAGCTCCACACCATTATCTGAAGTCCAAAATCTCAGTTTGACTAAAAGCTGACCATCAGCTGGATGGATGTACCTCCTGCAGCCAGCCTGGTCTTACTACATGCCTACACAGATGCCCAGTCTTTAAATTAGATCTGGGCAGACTCCCGGCCCAGCACAACATTTTGGGGGAGGGAGAGGATGACCTTTCAGTCTTGGTGTGCTTGTCACCTTGTATTCCTGTTTCCTCCGAAAGGCCCTATTTACTACTGACACCTAGGTAGATTTTATCATTCTGGGTCCAAATTAAGCCTTACCAAACATTAATACACTTACTAAATGTCTTTAGACCAATCCAATTCATACCAATCTACTCCCCACCGCTTACTCCTCATGTATGGTTCGTGCCTCACTGATTTCTCCCTTGCTCAAGGCCTCTGCATTATTCTCACGCCACTTCACGTACATTTGCTTTACCTTTCTAGTGACTGGTAGGCTCTTTTGAGAGACACATTTTCTCTCTCTCTTTTTTTAAGATAGGAGTAGTTTGAAAGACCACACTTTTTTTTTTTTTTTTTGCTTTTGTGACAGTATCCTAGTCATGTTGTAGGGCCTAAATAAATTATATTCTTTGGTGGTATTAGGAAGAATATTATCAATGTTAACCATTTACATTTGTTGAACACACAAGGGATAAGAAAATGATTTGTCCCATGTTAGGACAAAGTGACTTTTAAACCAAACTGTAAGCCCCTTGAGGGCACTGACCATGCTCTATCAGTCACGGCTGGCCTTTGCTGTGCTTTTTTACTATGAGCCAGGTACTGTGCTAGTAAGGCCTTCACATGCATTCTTCCATTCAGTTATCACAACAACCTGATGAAGTAGATCTGATCGCTACCCACATTTTATATGGAGAAAGTTAAGGCAGAAGGACATCAAGTAAACTTCTCTAAGTTTAACCAGTCTGTGGTTAGAGCTTTTAATTATTACTCTCTCCCTCCAGGATGAGAAGTATGCCCGCAGGTCTTCGAAGCATACTCTTGGCATCGCAGCTCTCAGAGGCTAAGAGACTGTATGCAAGAAAGAGGAGGGATCAAAGCAGCTGAAGGACGAGTGAGAGCCAAAGCCCGACTTGGGGCTTCCGCACTGCTGGCCTGTGAGATACACGCATGAGGCAGAGAAGAGGCACCGATGGAGCATAGATAAAAAGAAGAGGGGAAGAGGTCTGGAGAGAGGAAAAGAGGAAGGGTACGAAGTGAGAGAAAGAAGAGATGGACAGAAGATCCTTAACTGCAATGAGTAACAAAAAGAAAAGCACACCCAAGTTAATAGCATGGAAGAACTGAGAGTTCTCAGGAGAGAAGGCAAAGGCGCTGACAAGGTGAGTCCTGAGAAGAGGATATGGTGGCGCACAGAGAGCTGACCAACCTGAGCGCCATGGGCTGCCCAAGTCCCAGCACACCCCATGCATTGGGAGACACTTACAGAGCAAGAGAGGCGGTGGCAGCAGTGAACAGAAGGTGCCCAAGGGATCCAATAGCACCTGAGAGGAGCAAACAGCAAAGTGAGAGCTGGTGGGAGGCTGCCCAGGAGCCACCACCCAAGTGTGGATCTGCCAGGGCACTCACCTCCACGGCAGGCCTGGATGAAGAACATTTTCGGCTTGTTCTGTAGGTTTGGGCAGCTGGCATTGTCAAAGAGCCGAAAAACTTCCTGAAGCTGCCAGAGAGAAAGAGAAGAGAAAGGAGGTTAAGTAGACTGTAGGCCTTCCTGAGTCCTGTATACACGACAGCAGCCACTACTAGAGATGGGCCGGCTGGAGGGGAAGTCACCTAGTGTGAACAGCTGTTGGCAAGAAGATGACACACACCTGAAGCAGTTTGCCGTCCACACCATAGATGCCTCCCTCCACGCCATGAGAGAGAAGTGCCACAATGCAGGAGTCAGTGACACGGTGGGCAGGCAACTGGGCAAAATTCTGGAGTTTCTCTTTCATTTCCTGGAGGAAAAACACATTTTAGTGTTGTCACTGGAGTCTGCACCAACTCTCTCTTTGGTGTTTGAAACCCTTTTAGAAAGAAAACGTTTTCTGTATTTACAATGTGGTCAATGATAAGAGAAGTCAGAGATTATGTGAGAGGCTAAAAAAAGCTACGGACTCACCAGAAAAATGCAGGACTTCAGAATATAATTTCACAAACCCCAAACTCACTGGGATATGTTAAGAACTCCTGAACTAAACCAAGTTACTAATGAAGCTAATTAACTTTATCTACTTGCCACTTTGGGAGTGGCAAGAAAGCCAATCCTTTCTTAGAGCAAATGCCCTTGTACATCAGTGGCATGACGGGGACCACCAGGTGAGCTACAAATGAGTAAAATACCTATCCAGCCATTAGGAAAGAAGCTGTTCTGACAAAGGGCTAATGGAGTCATGATAATAGGGAGTAACAGTACTTCCATACTGTTTTCGGTCTGAGATTTTAAGTTCCCAGAGATGTGATGGTATCTGCACAAAATGCTCCATTCAGGGAAGAGCACACTGTTGGGAGGATTCTGCACAGGGCCACAGCTACACACATGAGCTATGGGATCAGACAGGTTTGACCCCTGGGTTCATAAACCTGAAGCAGGTATTTGGCTCCTCACAGCTCTAATGCTCATTCTGTAGGAAGGTAATGAAGAGGAAATTTTATCCAAGTTCATAAAGATCAAATGAAATGCTGCACAGAAAGGATTTATAACGATGTCTGGCACATACTGCAAAGTTCTGCCATTATTATAATGTGCATATCTAACAAAGAGTAAGAGTCACGATGTGCTTTTTTCAAAGAGACGTACTCCTGGTCAATCTTGTAGTCCAACTTAAGATCTTGTCTGCTCTGCATCAGGTTGCCATCCATAAGTATCAAGAGTGACCTTAAGCATTTGGCCCATCCAATGGAGTATACAAAATAGTATAATCCAACACAAACTGTTAAACCCATGTCTCCCTCTACAACACAAGATGTCGGCTCACCTGAGATGAGCAGAGGAAAAAAAGTTCACTTTACTGTGAATTTTAGTGAACTATAATGAATGTATAATGATAGCAATCTAGGCAGGACAGCACAACTTTATCTAACAGTTATGGTTCCAGTTATGGTTCCTAGTAAAAAACACACTTGTATAAGACCTTGCAGCAGTTCTGGAAACTTGCAAAAACACAAAGTTTTGGGCCCCAGCAAACTGCGTTTTAATAAGCTCTTCAGGTGATTCTCACATGCTGAAGTTTGAGAACAACTGATCTATATTTGTTTGCAATACTTTTGTTCGCAATACTTTTGTTCGTAATTACCTGCAAGTCTGCAATTACACTAGAAATGAAGAAATTGGCTTTATTAAAATGTATGTACATTTTCTGAGCAGCGAAGCCAACCATGATATTGGAAATTTAAGGTTATCACCTTAAGATACACAAATTTCATCTATTAAAAGAATATATAATCTCAGAATACAGAAGTATGAATGCTTTTCTGGAGCTGATCATAATAGAATTTTAACACAGCATAGCTGAAGTTAATTTTGTTGGAACAAGGCAATAAAAATGTATGTTTGGCACCTATTCAGGAGCATTTGGAACCTACACGAGACTGTCGATCAATAGAGGTCAACAAAGCTCTAAGTAAGAACACACACATTCAATAACTGAATTTAATAGTACTAACCTGATAACTGGGGTTTATTTACTTTGGGGAAATTTTTCCAAAAGCAGCATAGCTTAAAAATAGGATCTCTAGATTTTTCTTTTTCTTTTTTTTTTTTTTTAAAGATTTTATTTGTGTATTTGACAGAAAGCACAAACAGGGAGGGAGAAGTAGGCTCCCCACAGAGCAGGAAGCCTGATGCAGGGCCCCATATTAGGACCCTGAGATCATGACCTGAGCTGAATGCAGATGCTTCACCGACTGAGACACCCAGGGGCCCCTCTAGATTTATTTCTGATAAAATTACAAGTGCTTCTAAAAATAGCAAGGTTCTTTTGCCTGTGCTTTTGGCTGGGGGTTGGGGGACACAAGAGAAGAGAATAAACTATAAAGCCTCTGATGATATGCAAAATTTTATGGCTAGCTGCATTTTCCAGGGATAACCCACAGCATATCCTTACATTTTCAAGGCAGCCTATGACCCAAATGCAAGTTAAAAATCAATACCACTGGATAAAAGGAAATTTGCCACTTTAAAACATCTCTCATTTCCTAATATTTAATAAATTGTAATTCTAGATCTAATAACCTCAGGAGGGAGACATAGTACAGAAGACTTTGAGGATCAAGAGAAAAAGTGAAAACCTACAGAAGCAGTGAGAATACCCGTGTACTGTCTAGCACTGTCAAGTGAAGAGGGTTTTCTCTAAGACTACACTGCTTTGAATTTCTTTTTTTTAAAGATTTATTTATTTATTTATTTATTTTTGATAGAGAGAGGGGGGTAGGGCAGAGACACAGGAGGAGGGAGAAGCAGGCTCCATGCCGGGAACCCGACGTGGGACTCGATCCCGGGACTCCAGGATCGTGCCCTGGGCCAAAGGCAGGCACTAAACCGCTGAGCCACCCGGGGATCCCCCTGCTTTGAATTTCTTAATGCAATTATTTCTAAAGTCAAAAAGGTATAATGGGGGGAAAAAAGGATCTTAATTTTTTTGGTTCTCTTTGCTTACCAAATAATACCATAAAAATACTGAGTCCCTTGAGAAGTCCTACCAGGAAGTAAGGAAGTACTCTGTGAAGACACCTAAAGAATCAAATGATCATACCCACTGTAACTACTTGGTTTTAACTATATCTGAAAAGTTGATTGGCCACCATTGGAAACTGGCTTTGCAATGCCCTCCTCACATTTCTGAAATCTCCAGAGCTGCAGACTAGGCTACAAGGTGGGTTCTATCCCAAGGTTTGGTCCTACGCCTCTTGCTCGTTACTCTAATTTCCTTCTCAAAGATCTCATACTCTCGTCACTTAAAGTATTTCTCCTACACAGGTAATGCCCAAATCTACATTTTTGGTTTAGACTTCTCTGAGACCCTCAATTCCTTCCTTAATTTTTCTATCTTCTTCCATATACAATCATTTAATCACTAAGCAAGGACAGTACAATCACACCATTATGCTATTTTCCATAAACATTCTGTCCAGGTGCCCAGCATCTTCTACTGGCATTAGGATTTCAACTCCAAACTGGATTCCCTGCCACTGTTCTCTACTTCATTCTTTTCAATGGTGCCTCGAATCATCACTGTGAATGTATCATCTTTTTGTTTTAAAAAATTACGAATGGTTTTCTAAAACAAGAAATTCAAGGCCCTGGGATTCTGGTCCCATATCTCCAATCTTGTTTTTGGCACTCCTTTGCCCTAGGCCTTTGGTTTACCCATTAGGTCCCTAACATTACACATTTCTTATCTAGAGGCTATTCTCTCTGCCCAGGACCCCTTCACCACTCCTTTGTGCTTTAGTGGCTTCTATCTTTCAAGGCCAGTTCAAATTTCACACCCTCCATGTATCCTACTGACCAGATCTACCCAGGAGATTTTTAATTTCTCTTAACTACTGTAGAAGACAATGTCAACTCTTCCTTGGTCAGTAGCAATGTAAGGGGAAGTACTTCCTTTTTTGCTGTCAAGATTCCCTCATTTAACTGAGGTCCTATGAACTTAAGATTCATATTTAAAAAAAATTTTTAGTAACACATATAGTCCCCCCTCACCATTATAAAGTGCTCAAAATTAATTAATTAATTTTAAAAGTAAGCTCTACGCCCAACATGGGGCTTGAACTCACAATCCCTAGATCAGGAGTTGCATGCTCTACCAACTGAGCCAGCCAGGTACTGCTAAAGGGCTCAAAACTTCAATCGATTGCAATTTCAGTTACAGGACAATGTAACCAGAGAATTAGACAGAATCCAATAGGTACTTGAATCTGCATCAGGTTTAACATAAATGGGAATGGCATTTGTGAAGTGGGACTTATGGGCCCCCAAATCTGCTGAATGTCTCTGAAAAACAGTAATATATAGCTGACTTAGTGATTCAGAATTATATTTTTAACTATCAAGCAAGTAAAAGCTGTTCCAGCTGTGGCTTTGAAGCAGGGATGGGTTTACTTTTGTTCATGGGCTATTATTGCAAAGCTGGCAAAAAGGGCATGTAAATGATAATACTCAGGAATCTTTGTTGAAACTGGCCTTATCAAAAAGTATAGCAAGTACACAATCATTCTCACAGAAGATAGGTAAGATACAGAAATAAAGACCACAGATAATGCTGAAGACAAAACAAAGATTCTCTATCTCAACAAAGTGAATATCCTAGAAACTTTGCTTTTACCACTGACATTCCCAAAGTCAAGTTAAGAAAGTGCTATAATTCTGGAATCAAATGAAGAATGGGGGTGGGGGAGGATGGGTGATATAGGTGAAGAGGATTAAGGAGCGCTGAGGAGCACTAATGATGAGTACTGGGTAATGTATGGAAATGTTGAATTACTATAGTGTATACATGAAACTAATATAACACTGTATGTTAACTAAGTGGAATTAAAATTAAAACTTTAAAGAGGAGGAGGAAAGGGATGGAGAAATGGAGAAAATGGAGGAAAAAAAAAGAATTGGTATCTATTTATCAGTTTCAGAACAGAAATACCTAAAGGTAACTAAGTCAGTGGTACAGCTCAGTAATTGGGGTTAACAGGGAATAACAGATAATGAAAATGCTTGTGATCTGCAGGAATCTAGTCCAGAAATAATCTACCTTAAGATCTGTCTTGTGGTCACGTAACTGGACAGACTAAGGAATTTCCCCATGTTAACTCATTAAACCACCATGGACAGCTCTAGCAAATGTCCATTTGCAAGAATGTCATTTGCCAAAGTAATCTTCTGAACAGTAACTGGAGTTATAAGCAACAATATCAACCAAGAAGTAAGTGTCCTGTGTTGTCCTGGCTTATAAATAGCTTTCCTGATTGGTGGGGCAAATCTCAGGGTGTCCTCACATCCTGAGTGACTGGGAATGAAGTTTCTGAACTTCACTTATATATGCCCTAACCTGGGACCTGTATTATTCAGTGAGAGCACAGTGACCCCCAGAGGTTAACACCGAAGCAGCTGGCTGGCCTGAATTTTTTTTTTTCTTTACTAGACTGCAACATGAGACACAGAACAGAACGAGTAAAAAAGTAAGAAGAAAATAACTTGAGTAAGACCCATCCAGCAGGCAGAGGAGCAGAGGGTGTTCCTGGCCCCAGTGTTGCCCAGCTCTCTAGTGTACACATTAGATGTACCTGTGCAGTCTGGTCAAGTAGAACATGGACTTTGTAGCCCAAGAGCTTGAAGAGGGTGACCAGAGTGCTGTGGTCCACATCCCCTCCAGAGCGAAATTCCAGGTCTTTCTCTCCAGTGAAGTGCACATTGCTCAGCACCAGTGCCAGGCCACGAGGCCGAGACTGTAACCTATAAGCCTGAGGGGTGAGGGGGAGATAATTAGAGCTTCTTATGGAGAGAAACTATGTTTCTTCAACTAAACGAGACATTTCAAGAAAACAAAGCCACCATATTCTCGTTAACTACACTAAGTCAGTACAGAGAAACGCTCAGAGAAGATAACCAATGAGTACTGACTTTCTGACTGACAAAGGAGATATGTATGCAAACTAAGTTCAGATGCCCAGGAAGGGTGTCTCATTTCCCAACTCTTCCTCCTGCATTCTGTAGAACTCACCAGCTGGTAGTGTGTTTGATAAAACTCGGGAGTGCAAGGCTTCACCTGAAGGCAAGGAGGACCATCTCCGTTGTCTAGGGAGTGTTCCACAGTATCTGTGGCACAGAGAGCCAAAAAACTAGTATACAATCTATATGTTAATCCCAGTACTTCATTATAACCCAAGGCACCTTGTTGAACTTGGGTTTTAATCATTACTAGTCTTGCTCATCCCCTATATTAGAAGATCCATGAGGGCATTTTTTTGCTCACCACTGGATCCTCTGCACTTTGCTCACATACAATAGATGCTTAACTCACTGAATGACTGAATGGGATATCTGATAAAAGCTTTGTTCTCATCACTAGACTACTCAGTCAAAAGGCTAGTGGCCCAAGGTGCAGTCTTTCCACACCCTAAAATAACAGCTTTAAGGAGCCAGGCAAGTCATGGGTAGGAATTTCCTACCTATACCAGTTGTTCTACGGGTTAACTGCCATAAAAAAAATAATCTGTGATGGAGGGGAAACAGGCCCAATGAACATCCCATCTAAACTCTAATGCTAGTCCTTAACAAATTCACTGAGGAGACTATACCCAGTATGAATGAAAATAGGTATCGTGCAAGGGCAGAGTCAGATATCAGTCAAGAAAAAAGTCAACCTGTGGGATGTGTTATCCCATTGATTCTCACCTGGAGACAGGCGAAGTTGTTTCTGAGGGGGACAGGACTCACACATCGGGAAGGTGAGACTCAGGTCGTAGTCACAGCTCAACTGTAAGAAATCAGGACCCACCATGCCAGGCCTTAGGGAGATGGTCCAATCTGAATAAAAACACAATCTAGTCTCCCCTGCCCGGTCTCAAAAATTCCTTTCCCACCAAAATAATCCTTCTCAATATGTCACAGGTTTAGGGCTTCATACCGGTGGGAGTCCATGCTGAAGACCAGAGAGGGTTGTGAGCAACAGATCCTCCAGGTGACCCTGCTTGGTCTCTCTCAGGGCCACACAGAAGGCATCAAAAGCCTGGGGACCCCTCTTGGGCAGCAAGTTGAGAAGTTCCACATTTTGGCTGAAGCCGCCCACTTTGGCCTAAGATAAAAGAATACAACATTATTTGAATACATTTGAATACATTATTCAGCTCTAATTCTATTTCTCCAGATGACCTTCCCAGTAATCTCAAGAATCCTCTTACAGGAAAAATACATGTATGAAAGAAGTCTCTCCTATTCTTCTTCTTTTTTTTTTTTTTTTTTTGAACGATTTTATTTATTCATGAGACAGACAGAGAGAGAGAGAGAGAGAGAGAGGCAGAGACACAGGCAGAGGGAGAAGCAGGATCCCAGTGCGGAGACCAATGTGGGACTCTCTCCTGGCATTCCAGAATCACACCCTGAGCCAAAGACACAACTGCTGAGCCACTCAGGTATCCTCTCTCTTATTTTTCTTAAATTACCCATCTTTTCTGTTAAAGGCTTGAGGGTAGAAAGGCATTTTCATTTCCTTAGTGAGGTTCGACATCCTTAGCATACTTCATCATGCTCTGTCCCTACTCCTAAAACCAATTTATTTATTTAGTATTTCTCTTTTTCTTCCAAATACCTGAATGTGCTCCCTCATTTCCAAGGTGATGATGTCCTTCTCCAGGAGGTGTTCTAACAGTTCACTCAGCAACAGCTGTTTGGCTAGCACCACTCGGTTCTTTTTTAGTGCTTCCTGATGGTCAGGATGCATGCCACACACTCCCAATATCCTACAGATAAAAGGCAGAGGGAAAGGCCATCAAGCACAAGATTTGGCACAGAAACGTAGAGTGGAAGAGGTGTGAGTAGGAAGAAAAAAAAGAATGGGACTTACGATAACCAATACTAGGCATATTTTACTGAATCTGGTTAAAATCGAAGTAGTATTAAGCAGTAACGCACTTATCATAAGGAGATAACATACAATTTTTTATAGAGAATGTTCAACCGAGACCATCTTCTGAGATGAATAGTTTGTCTAGGGGAAGGAAATACCTAACTGGACCAAAATAATACACACAAAAGCACACATATATTCATGAGAAGGAAAACTCCTCTGTCTGACAGACCAATTTCAATTAAGAGATTATTCCAGAAAAGCTTTCACATCATTTATCTAGACTACTAGAAGTGATAGGAGTGAAAATGATCCTGGGTGAGGAATAAAATAATTTGATAAAATGGCAAAAGCCAATGGTTTCCCATGAAGGCCAATGGCTGGCTTTCAAAGGAAGTACATGAGACAGGCTGACAGACACCCACATTACTCTCTAGCCCACTTTATACCAATTATACCTATTGTTTTTAAAACTTCAGTTCCTGTGACAAAATGACCAGAATCATGTAAGAATGAAGAACTGAGTAAGTAGCAAGTATACAAAGTCACAATTGATAAACACCAGTGACAAACACAACATAACGAAATCAGTTGAAACAGTTATAGCATAAAGGCTAAATTATTTTGGTAATTTATCAGGGAGGTCTTTATTTCAAGGATTCCTTGGTTTTGCTATTGGGTTTGGAAAGAGCGGCTTCTGTTTGCGAATTTTAAAAAACCCATTTCCAACAGATTATCATCTCTGCACCTAGTTTATAGAAGTGCAGAGCTCCCCATCTTCTCAGTTTCCAAAAGCATGACAATAGTAAGGGCCCGATGGCAGTGAGAAAGGGATGAGATAACAGCTTTAGTTTATACCTAAAAAGCCTTTTCAAAATGAATACTGATTTCAAAAACATTAAAATCTGTGTGTGGGGGGGGGAGGAGGGGTTGGGCATCTTAGAATGAGTTAAATACTGTGCATTTATAGGATGTACTTGGCTTAACTCTAGGTTAAAGATTTATAGAGGAGGGAAAAGCACACTCCTGGAATTGCTGAGAGAGACCCAAGAAGATGGCACGTGGGATCCTAAGGCAGAGAAAGTTGTCAGTAACTAACATTTCCAAGGCTGGAAGCAGCCAACTAGGGTTAAATTTGGGGTTTGGGACAGTGATATTTGAAATTCCATTTTGCTCTTCCTCTGTCTCTCATGAATAAATAAATAAAATCTCGAAAGAAAGAAAGAAAGAAAGAAAGAAAGAAAGAAAGAAAGAAAGAAAGAAAGAAAGAAAGAAAGAAAGAAAAGGGATCCCTGGTGGCTCAGCAATTTAGAGCCTGCCTTTGGCCCAGGGTGTGATCCTGCAGACCCGGGATCAAGTCCCACATTGGGCTCCCTCTGGCTGTGTCTCTCATGAATAAGTAAATAAAATCTCCAAAAAAAAAGAGAGAGAGAGAGAGAGAGAGAGAAACTCCATTTTAACTTCAGGTTTCCGTTCTATAGAAATACTATGACCCCAAACCTTCAGTAGAAACCCGCCAAAAAATACATCTTACAGAAATCAAAAAATCCATTTACGAATCACCTTAGAAAACACCAAAGCAGTGACAACGACTGCATATATGAAACTCTGGTAAAAGTAAGTGTTATTAGGCTAACTGCAAGACATCACAGCTGGATGCTGGTATTTCCTCAAGATACATATCACTCATATCATTTGCTGGGACAGGTTTACTCAAGTTCCTTCCCTTAATTTACCAGTGGTGTTTTCTCCTTAAAGCTTTCTCCTCCCTCGGTTTCCCTGATCCGATTCTCTCCAGTTCCTCTCTCCGCCTACTATGTTCCTGCTCCCTCACAAGACCTTGCAGCTGCCCTTAAACGTGGACACTCCATTAGGAACACCCGTCAAAGAGCTGCTGCTCCCGATTCGATTTCATCCATCGGGATGATCTGCTAATTGGCTCCCAGTTCTTAACTCTTTTCAAGTTCTAGATTTAAATTTTTTTTATCAAGATTTTATTTATTCATAGAAACAGAGAGAGAGAGAGAGAGAGAGAGGCAGAGACATAGGCAGATGGTAAGGCAGGCTCCCTGAGGTGAGCTTGATGGGAGACTCGATCCCCAGACTCCAGGGTGACCGCCTGAGCCGAAGGCAGATGCTCAACCGCAGAGCCACCCAGGCGCCCCTAACCTTAAGACTTGCAATCACTAACTCATTAGGTTTGATCTGAAGCATTGACCATTCTCCAAACCCTTGCTCCTCCCTGTAGTCCACCCGAGTCGGAAAGCCGCAAATGTGGTCTCTCCCGAAGTGACCATGATCACCTGGAACTTCAGGACACGGACCGGGAAGGGAGGAGGGCGAGGAGACAAGGACACAAAGGCAATTCTTAAGCCTGGATGCGGTCTTTCTCCAGCTTCTGGCTCCACAGCCCTAAACGGATCTTCTTCTGGGCCTGCACCACGCACGGGGCGTGAAGATGTCATCCGGGGTGATGTCGACCATGGAATCCTATAACGGGGTGGAGGCGGAGACACGCTTGGGGGGTCTCTGGGAACCACCTGGTCCTTTCAAAGTCCTCAGGCCCCAAAGCCGGTGGCGACGGCTTTGAAACCCTGATAAGGGCAGCCCGGGTGGCTCAGCGGTTGGGCACCTGCACTGGGCCCAGGGCGTGATCCTCGAGACCCGGGATCGAGTCCCACGTCGGGCTCCCCGCGTGGAGCCTGCTTCTCCCTCTGCCTGTATCTCTCATGGATAAATAAATAAAACCTTAAAAAGTAAAAAATACAATTAAAAAAAGGCGCTGGTCAATACGCGTCGTGATGGGGCCAATTCCGGGCTCCGCAGGTCTCGTCCGTTTGTACGGGAACGGAGCAAAGCTCCTCATAAAGGAGTAAGGGGAAAGGCGGGAGGGAGGATGTTTCGGAGAAGCGAGAGCGGGCGTCCCGGCGGAGCTCCTCCAGCGCACAAAGCAGGCTGGGGCGGCTGCTCCAGGGGCACAGGCCGAGCGAGGCCGCCCGCGCGCCCCCCGGGCTCAGCCCGCCCCCCCCGCCCCGCGCGGCCAGGCCCAGGGGGCGGGGGCCCTACCAGCCGCCTCCGCGACCCTCCCTCACTCACCTGCGCCCTCTGCCAGCGGCCGTCGGCGCCTTCCGCTGCAGGGCGGCCGGGCGGCCCGCGCTCGCCGCCGCCATTTACCGCTTTTCCCGGGCTGTGCGCGCCCCGCCCACAGTCCAGGCAGACCCAGCGCCCTCGCGCCCTCCGCATCCCAGCCCCGGCCGCCCGCGCACTGCGCGCCTGCGCGTCTACCCTGCGCGCCGCGGCCCCAGCCCCGCCCCCCTCGTCGCCGGTGCGCGCGCAGCCCCGGAGCCCCGCCTCGGCCGCGCCGTCCAATGGGGTGAGAGAGCGCGCCGGGCGGAAAGGGAAGGGGCGGGGGGAGGCGTCGCTCCGTCCTGCGCCGAAACCCGATTGGTCGGCGGTTCCCGCGGAAATCACGGCCGCCCTGGGGTGCCCCCGCGCCTGCCTCCCCCGCCCCTGGGCCGCGGGGTCACGGGCTGGCCGCGCTTTTCGCTTTATTGAGTTGTTGGGGCCGGGCCCGAGGAGATGGAGAGCCCCGCGAGGCGCTAGGTACCGCCCCGAGGAGGAATGCCCGAGTGGGGAGCGCACCCCTGGGGGGCGGGGCAGCTCCCGGCGGCCAAATCCTACGACGCCAACGGCCGCAGAACATTCCAGAAAACGTGGTGTGGCGTTAGGGATCCGAGGAAGGTGCGGGGGGGGGGGGGCTGGGGCAAAACCCCGCAGCCGGAGCGCAGGTGTCCTGAGATACTCCGTCACCTTCGCCGAGCTCAGGTCTTTTGTTCTTTATTTTATTCAAGGCTCTCAAATTTGGAGGCCCCGCCCCCTTGGGGCCGCTTACGTCACTCCCCCCTCCCCCCGCTAGGCTGGGAATCCCGCGCTGGAGACTGCGCTGCAGGCCTCCCCCCGGGGGCAGGAACCGGGAGCAGGGGCCCTCGCAGCTTCCATCAGTTGTGCTTCCCCAGGAGGAGGCGCTCCCGGGCACCCTGAGCCCGGACTGCCTGCAGACGCAACTATGCCCCTGGCGCCTTCTAGGAAGCCTCTCCCCTCTGTCCAGAACGGTGGTCCGAGAGAGAGAGAGAGAGAGAGAGAGAGAGAGAGAGAGAGAGAGAGAGATTGAGGGATTTGCAGATGACTTCGCGATTGAAAACAACGGCAGGATTTGGGATCGGAATAGTAGAGTTAAAATCGTTTCTATGCTGTTTTTACTAGCAGTGCGCCCCCGTGCAAATGCTCAGACTTCACCGTCCCTTGGGATAATCCTCTTTTTTTTTTTTTTTTTTCCCAAATGACGTGTAGGAACGTCCCTCGCGGCTGGGAAGCCTAATTGAGCTAGGAGAAAGAAGCACTCAGAACAGAAACGACACAGCTGTCACTCACGTTTTTCTTTTCTTCCTTCTCCAGATTGTCTGGATCAGCCTCTCGCCGTCTAACTCTGGAAATATCGGATATGGGGTAGGTAGCTGACTCAGTGTTAACCTTAAGACTCAAATTGTGCCGAGTACATCTCAGCTGGAAAAGGTGCACGACAGACCGACTCTGTTCTGCGTTCAGTTCCCTAAGCAGAAGCACAGTCCCTGACACATCGCAGGCCCTGGGAAATGCTGGTCGAGTTCATGAATGGGTCTGGTGCAGAGATGATAGATCGCAGGAAAGTCTTTTAAGGGGGCGTCCAGTTGTTTTCAAAGAAAACATTGTCATCAGGTTGACCAAAGCTGACATCATAGGCAGGGGGAGGAGTCAGGGGCTCCAATTTGGGGGGCACCCCCAAGCTCTGCAGATCAGGGACAGTGGACGTGACCCGGGGTCCCCGAAGCCGAAGGCTGACTGGAACTCTTCCAGAGTTTTGTGGGGTCATAGATCCCTCTGAGCCCACTCGCCTTTCCAATCTGGCTCTATCGGGCCCCTCTGGGTGGCTAGGCTGTCCTTCCTCAAGTCCTGGGGGGATGACAACACTGCTGTAGGGCGGTGGTTGATCGGACTGCTGAGGGCGGCATTGTGATTCCACCACAGCCTCTTCATAGGTTGGCACCTCAAAGGCTTCATTGTCACTGAGGGAGAAGAAATAAGGTCACTGGGGGCCTCCTGAAAGGAGTCTGTTTTCGCTTTACTGTCTTCTAGTAGCAAAAGACCCACCAACCCCTGACCCCACTCATTCCCTCACTGATACCAGTAACAGGAAAGCAGAGCTGTACACCTGAGAGACTAGCGGACACGGGGAATAAGGGTCCATTGTGCATTCCTAGGATTCAGCCCACCCCTTAACTCACCGTGCATTGCCTGAGGCCCCTGTGCTCTCCGTCTGCCTTGATCGGTACCCCCATTCCAGAGAACAGGCCAGGAGGCAGACAAGGAAGAAGACACCACCCAAGGTGAGAAAGAAATAAGCAACAGGGGCGATGTCTGGCTTTATGCCCAGTAAAGCCAGCCCCAGGAGGAAGGAGGCACAGCACAGGAAGAGAAGCGGCTTCTCCAGTCTCCCCCACAACTGGCTTGGCACCATGGCCCCTCCCCAGGCTCCTGCAAAAAGACAGATGTGTCTCAACCCGCAGTTGGCATCCCAGTGGGGTCAGATTCCAAAGTAACCATCTTAGACACCTTAGGGTTTTAGGTTCTTCAATCTCAAATCAAGTAAATAGCTCAAATACATGATCTTCAGGGTTCCCTTCAGTTTTGTGATTCTCTCTAGGATCACACCGTTGTCCCAGGATATCAGTATGTGTGGGGTAGCCAGGAAATAAGCCCAGGTGCCTTCATGTGACTTACTGTGTCGTGGCCCTGCTTTCCTTCCTTCTTCCTTCTTCTCTGCAATCTCCCTTCCAGCTCTATCTTTCTACACCATCCAAGACCCAGTCCCGGCTGGCCCTGCCTGGAGCCTGAGTGCTCAGCAGCATCTGTGGAATCCAGGTGATGAGGCAGGCCCTACCTTTTCTCTGTAATTGCTCAGTACTGGATCTCCACCCTAACCCCACCCCCATCTCCCCAGTCAGACCCCACTGGGGAGGGAGGTTGGGGAGGAGCACCACTTACCCTGGTCCAACCCCATCTTCCCGTTTCCTCTACTCAGCCCATGCTCTGGTTGCGGGACAAAGTACACAGGGATGCAGCAAAGCCACAGGGACACAACTATGTGAGAGAATCTTACAAAGGCCTAGGGCAATGGGCAGAGGCCTAGATAACTCCTGATCCCTCCATATCTGCCAAGGTATCCCATCTTCTACCGGCCTTAACTCAGTAAGCTCAGATTTTAAGTTTCCTGTCTGTAGTTACTGCAAAGGCTGGGAGGCTCCTGGGGAGAAGCCTTCTTTTCCCTCCGGAACACAGCAGCAACATCTAGGCAGCAGTGCCCCCAAAACAACCTATCAGGAATTTCCTGAACTCTGCATAGCAAGAAAGCACAGACTCTAGATAGGGGCCAGACTCCCCCCTGCTTGAACTTTAACCCCAATCCCATGGCCCTCCCACTGTTCTCACCAGCGTTAGGAATTCCTCCCTCACCTGTCTGGACCGACTCCACAGAAAGTAGGTTGTACGGGAGCCTAGGGGAGCCGGAGGAAGAGGGGGTGGAGCCACTGGGCTCCACCCATTTTTCTGTTCCAATCCCTCAATTCCTGCCTAGGCTTCCTCCTCCCCTTTCTGGTTACAGCCGACCTGCTATTGCCCCACCTTGATTTTTTTTATTTTTACACTACTCACCCCCTACAGTGCCTTAATGAGCGTGCTCCTGCACCCCCCTCCCCACCCCAGTGATCTTTGTACTTAGGATCAGAGTTATATTCAGTTTCTTCATCTCTTCTCAATGTGCACTGTATTCCGAGTAGTTTGTCTTCTATTTAGGTTATATATTTTAGGCCTGGAGCAGAGGCCATGGCTTATTTAATCTCTAGATCACATAGTGCTTTGCGTGGTTTGCTGTGGGCATGGAATGGAGTGTCTTGCTTCAGCTGCCAAAGGACCATTTCTTTGAACTTATTTTCTGCAGGGGCTTAAGTCATTTTTGTGTATGCTTCTTGGCCCAGTTAACTCTTGGTCTTCAAAAGCCATGTCCAATGATGGACGTGATGCCTACTGTGGAGGCTGTCTGCCCAGTGTAGCCACGGCATTCATTGCTACCTCTGTTCAAGCCGTTAGCTGCTTATATAGTAATTTTCTGTTTACATTCCTTTCCTCCACTGTGAGCTATTCAAAGTGAGTGATCAGTTGCAATAATTTCTGAATTCCTGCAGCTGACATGGTTCCTGACACAAAGTACGTGCTCACTCAACGCATCAGAAGGCTATCATTCTACCTGGTTTCACCACACACTGGAGACCCAGGATCCACTGTTTTAAGGGGAATCTTGGTAATAAGTCTAGGTGAGGCAGGTGCTGGGAGGTTTAGAGAGGATGGAAGCATACTTTACTCTTGAGACACAGGACACAAGGCCGGGTTCCAAGCCTTCAGAGTGTTACCATTAGCTACACCAAGGGGAGTAGGAGATGATGGGGCACAAATCTAATTCCAAGGTCAGTCATGGGGCACAGCCAGAGCTGCAGGATCAGAGGATGTGTGTAGTGTGTGAGTGTGTGTGTGAGAGAGAGACAGAGTGGGAGAGAGAGGAGAGAGGAAGGAGGGAGGGAAAGAAGGATGAGGATGAGGATGAGGGTGCCTGGAGTGGAATGCAGGTGTGTATACAGTGGGATGTCTATGATGATTCTCAGACCAGATGGAGGAGATGTAACAGGAAGACTGTGCTAGTCCAAATGAGCTGTGTCTCTATAGGAAGTGGGAATGGAGAGTGGGGGGAAAGCTGGTTGTTGATTTGTTTACACCAATTTCCATACTGTTCATCTCATAAAAGGAAAGTATGACTTGGATCAGAAGGATTTGCATCTGGGGTGCCTGGTTGGTTTAGTTGGTAGAGTGTATGACACTTGATCTCGGGGGTCACAAGTTTGGGCCCCTTGTTTGGTGTAGAGATTACTTAAAATCTTTTTAAAAAGAAGGATTTGCATCTACAGTTAATATATTAATAGAAGGAAATTGCGAGTGAGTTCTGGATAGGGAGATGGGGCAGGGGCTGTAGGCTGAGAGGCAAGGGAGTCAAAGAAGGGGGCTGAATGTCTATTGTGTGAAAGACACTGCAGTTGGGAGAATGAGATCTTTGTAGCATAAGACTCTTGGTTGCCAGAAGGAACCTACACTAGAGAGACTTGCTAGTTAAGAATCCGTTCCAAGTCAGGAAGGCTGGACTGCTGGCTGGCTGTGCCGTCAATATATTCTCTATCAACAATAATTTTAAATGGATTTTCTAAAAATTCCATTTTTTAAAAAACTGTTACTATTTGAGAAGGATTGAGTGAGTGACTGTGGGAAGGGGCAGAGGGAGGGGGAGAGAGAATCCTCAAGCAGACTCCCTGCTGAGCTTGGAGCCTAATGCAGAGGCTTGATCCTAGACCCTGAGATCAGGACCTAAGCTGAAATCAAGAGTTGGCTACTAAACCCACTGAGCCACCCAGGCATCCCTAAGAAATTCTATTTGTTAAATATAAAATCTTGCAAAGTATTTAAAGATTATAAAGAAAAAAAATCATCCACAATCTTATTATCTTAACATGGCCACTTAAAATTTCTGCACATTTCTTGTAATCTGTCCCCCCCACTGATGGAAGTGCTCTCTGGTTGAAATCAGAGTATATATGCCATTTTGTATTTTTAAAAGATTTTAAACATTGTATCACATATAATACACATTTTGATACGGTCTCTGTTGTGGTAATTTTTAACAGCCACAGAAATACTTTTTTGAATGGATGTATCATAGTTTAACATACTGCTATGTTACTTGGTAGCATTGAATTTATTTTTTCTTTCTTTTTTTTTTGGTCATCAAATGTTTCAAGAGACAGAAAGTAGATTAATGGTTGCCAGGGGCTGGAGAGAGGGAGGCACAGGGAGTAACTGTTAATGGATTTTTTGAGGGGGTAATGAAGATGTTTAAAAATCAGTAGGGGGTGGCTGGATAGTTCAATCAGTTAAGTGTTGGCCTCTTGATTGCAGCTCAGGTCATGATCTCGGAGTCGTGGGATAGAGCCCTGCATCAGGCTCCATATGTAGTCTGCTTGGGATTCTCTTTCTCCCTCTCTCTGCCTCTCCCCCCTCCCCCCCAAATCAGTCAGTCTTTACAACAAATTAGTAGTGATGCTTGCACAACTCTGTGAGTATGCTAAAAAGGACCCACCGAATTTTTCACTTTAAAAGGGCGAATTTATGCCTCCATAACACTGTTTAAAAAATGATGCTACAATGAACCTCTTCTTATGTGTAGTTTTTCCTTCTATTTGGATTATTTCCTCCAGTTGACTTCTAAGAAATGTCATCATTGAGACAAGAAATGTGAAGAAAGCTCCTATTTCTCTGAATACTTGTGGCCACACTTCCCAAAGGTTTTGCTTTCCTTTTTTTCATCAACTTAGTATCCTTAGCAATATATGAATGCTAAAGATACTATTTGTCATTCTGCTTTCTCCTTGCCTGCCTCTACAAACCACTCCGTTAGAGGTGAGATTAGTGCCCTAGGCCAGCCCACTATGCCCATCTCATTTTGGGAAGTGACAGTGAAGGGAAGTGGAAGGTGGGGGGCAGGGTGGGAGGGAGAAGTAGAGATCTTTGACAGACTTCCTGTGAAGGGTAGCTCAACTAACGCACACTTCTCTGTTTCTCCATATTCTTGTGATTTTGTGTTTCTGAATCTGAGTCTGTAGCCAGCATGTGTGGAGTGATTTGTACTGCTCACTATGCTAAATGCTTTACACAAACAGTAATTTAAAATGTCGTAAGAGGGCAGCCCGGGTGGCTCAGCAGTTTAGCGCCGCCTTCAGCCCAGGGCGTGATCCTGGAGACCCGGGATCCAGTCCCATGTCGGGCTCCCTGCATGGAGCCTGCTTCTCCCTCTGCCTGTGTCTCTGCCTCTCTCTCTCTCTCTCTCTCTTTGAGTCTCTCATGAATAAATAAATAAAATCTTTTAAAAAATGTAATAAGTAATTGCTATTATTATATTTCCTAGGTAAGGTGAAAAACTTGAGGAAAATGTAGTCAAAGGTGGGACCAAGATTTGAACCTGTAGTTCCAGTTCAGAAACCTGGCTCTTAAACACTATGCCATCCAACTCTAAGCACTCTTTTTTGGCTGCTTTCATAATGATAATTTAACAAAACACCTATGACATTCTCAGATCATTACTCTGGGGTCTTCCCTGGAAGAGTGGTTAGGTGCTATTTTCTCCATTATTTGGCATCTTAAGAATGAGGCTAGCTTTCAGACAGCAAAGGCAGCTAAAGAGATTTTCAGATTAAATAAGTTTATCAATATATAAGGCAAGAAAGAGAAATTAGAATTGTAGGCTCTGTATCAGGATATTTATCTTTTATGAGCTAATTGAGACTGATTACAAATGTGAGACTTTTACTTGAATAGCTCCAGAAGCCCAATGTGCTGGTGACTTGTTAAAAAAAAAGGGGTGTAGGTGAAGGGAATACACATGTGTGTTTGTGTGTGTAGAAATGATTTGGCCGTATCTGATTTAATCCTTAATAACAATCATGTGGGATAAGTCTGGTTATCATTTTTCTTTTTTTTTTTTAAATTCTTATTTTATTCAATGGTTTATAATCTGTTGCTATCATTCTTTATTGTCCCAGATGTGAACAGTGGGAGTCACTTCAAGTTGGCTCCTGTGCATTTTTTAAAAAGATTTTATTTATTTATTCATGAGAGATACACAGAGAGAGGCAGAGACACAGGCAGAGAGAGAAGCAGGCTCATGCAGGACTCGATACCAGGACCCTGGGATCATGACCTGAGTCGAAGGCAGACCCTCAACCACTGAGCCACCCACGTGCCCCTGGTTATCATTTTTCATGTTACAGAAGAAACCAGCTCAGAAAGTACATGATTTGTTTCATTAGAGTCAAACTCAGAATCTTGCCCTTTTAACTCAGTTGAGAGTGTTTCTCTTTGGGTTTGTTGCCTTACCCACAAACTCTTTCAAGCATGTATGGAAGGTAGATAAATGATTTAATAACATGAAGTACATCAGAAATATCATTGATATTTCTGGGATGGAAATGCTTCCAATAAATGATGAATTCTCAAGTATGTAAGAATAAATGCACATTTTCACTCTCATCAACTAGTTGTAATACTGCACCAAGCTCACTGGGAATGAACCAAGTGAATATGAGGTTCAGGCTGTCCCTCCAGCTCAGCTATTCAGCACTAAGCTACAAAAAGCGATGCTCATATATGAGAATTGAGTGTGGTTGTTGCCCAGGGACAAAAAAAGCATTGTGTTTATGAGCTGTCTACTTATAGCGGCAAAGGAGTCCCACATGAGTGTCCCTAAATAAAAGAAGACAGAGTGGCACTTGGGTTGTGATTAAGCACATATTTTTAGAGGTGTACAGACCAGTTTTTAAATCTCATTCCTACCACTTACTGTGTGACCTGCTGTGAGCTATTTCACCTTTCTGCATGCGTGAAAGTAACTAGAATTAAATATCAGTTAACTTTTTCTCTTTTGAAATAAAATTTGTCTACAGTGAAGTGCAGAGATTTTCAATAGACCGTTCCATAAGTTTCATGAAGACTTGCACTTGTGTAACTCAAAGTCTAATCAAAATACAAAGCATTACTATCATCCAGAAAGTTCCCTCATGCCCTCTCCCTGTCAACCCAAATAGGCAACAATTGTTTTGGTTTCTTTCCATCTTTTATACTCTTGAAAATGGTTTCTATTTTCTGGAACAACGATTAATTTATTTAATGATAACAATCAGTAACCATTTAGTTATCCAACTGATAACCATTTAGTTTCCAGGATTTTGCAATTCCTACATTTTTTTAAAAGGATTTTGTTTATTTATTTGACAGAGCGCACATGCACAGACAGCGGGAGTAGCAGGTAGAAGGAGAGGGAGAAGCCACCTCCCCACTGAGCAGGGAGCCCAATGCGGGACTCCATCCCAGGGTCTCGGGATCACAACCTGTGCCAAAGGCAGACACTTAACAGACTGAGTCACCCAGGCACCCTACAATTCTTACATCTCTGTGCATGTTTTTGCTCATATGTATAAATTAGAAAAATTCCTGAAAGTGAAGGTTTTGATAGATATTGCCATTTGCTCTCAAAAGGAGTTATAAAAATTCACTCTAATGCTCACATTGCAAGAATATCTGTCCACACCCTGATCAACAGTGAGTTATCAAACTTGGATTTGATAAATTGTTACTGTTCACTTGCTACACAGGACACTCCAAGGTATATTCGGTAGATCTGAAAGGAATTTTACCCTCAGAGAGTTTACTGTTTATAAGAGGAAAGGCGTGTACATAATTAATTGTAAGACAGGGTACAAAGTGACAAGGAACAAAGTGCTGCTGGGATTCCCAGGAGAGACGTGGTGCTCCAAGGGGTGGGGATCAGAGTGCATCATGGATAAGGATGGGGTTTGTTTATACTCCTTTTACATCTACTCATTATGCATGGAGTAGATAATACTTATATCATTGATTGGTAATTAGTGAATATTTGCTGATGTAATGATTCATGATCTTCTGATCCCTTGATCCTCCCTCAATTACCTCTCCACCTTTCCCAGTCTTTTTGGTCTGGCATCAGCTGGAGCCAGCCATACTCTTGAACTTAGGCTTGGCTGACAGACGAGGGAGTTGGTCTGATCCAAGCCAAGGGTTTCAGTTTTCCCTGGTCCCCTGTGGAGACATTGAAGGTACTCTCTGGGATTAAGGCCATGGGATGAGTGAGGAACAATGGTCTAGTTGGTCACCCAGCCGCCAATACCCTTTCCCTGGCGTCCAAGCAGCTACTTCTTCCTGCTTTTACTTTTGCTTATACCCGGGAATCATAGTCAGATGAAGGACTATAATTCCTCTGAGGAGAACGATGAATGGTGGGCCCTAAGTTCATCTTACAGCTGGATTCCTGCTTTCTTTGTACACCTCCCCAGCGGTATCCTTTCCTCCAGTCCCCATTCAGCTTTTCTATTTAGAGACTTCCTGCATCTCCCCTTGAACTTAGTGATCTCCTCCTTTTGCCACCCACATTGCCTTTTTCCCTTCTCTCACTCACCTTGTGCTCTTTTCTTTGGCCCATTTATTTGATAAGCATTTACTTAGCATGTATAATGTGCTTATAGGAGCAGCTACAGTACATAATTTGTGAGGTCCCATGCAAAATGAAAATGCAGGGCCTCCTAATTGAAATTAAGAAGAATTTCAAGACAAAGTAGAGCATCAAACCAGTTATGAGGCCCTGTATCAGTTCACAGGTTGCCAAGTCTATGAGGCTGACTTTATGTGCACAGTACTGTGGGGACATGCTGAGAATGTATAATATCACAGAATTAAAATCTCAGCACATTAAAAAAAAAAACCCTTGGCTTGGATCAGACCAACTCCCTCGTCTGTCAGCCAAGCCTATGTTCAAGAGTATGGCTGGCTCCAGCTGATGCCAGACCAAAAAGACTGGGAAAGGTGGAGAGGTAATTGAGGGAGGATCAAGGGATCATTTTTTTTTTTTTTAAAGTAATCTCTACGTCCAACGTGGAGCTCAAACTCCTGACCCTGAAATCAAGAGTTGTATGCTGTACCAACTGAGCCCCCAGTTACCCTCCTCAGGACATTTTCAAGACACTTTTATTATGGAAATATCCCAACACATGTAAAAGAGGAAAGGACAGTATAACAAGCTCTTTGTGTACTCATCACTCAGCTTCAACTATTATGTTTTATCTACTTTTTCCACCTTCCCTGCTTTTTAAAAGGCAGCATGTCACTTCTACCCTAAATGTTTCAGAATGCAGTTCTGACTGATGAGAATTTATCTGTACACAGCCACCCTGCCATTATCACACTTAATGAAATTAATATTAATTCCTTGGGATCACCTAATATTCAATCCATGTTATCTTCCCCCAGTTGTCTCAAAATGTGTTCTTCCAGTTTGTACATTCTTTTAAAATATACTATTGAGGGGGCACCTGGATGACTCAGTCAATAGAGCATGTGATTCTCAGGGTCATTGAGTTTGGGCCCCACATTGGGCATGGAGCCTACTTAAAAAACAAAAAAGGAGTGCCTGTGTGGCTCAGTTAGTTAAGCGTCTGACTCTTGATCTCTGCTCAGGTCTTGATCTCAGGGTCCTGAGTTTGAGCTCTGCATTGGGATCCACACTGGGTGCGGATCCTACTTATAAACAATTAAAGACAAATTTAATTAATTGTTTATGGGCAATATGGACATTTCAAAAACAGTCTAGTTAGGAAATGGGCAAAAGGCATGAACAGATATTTCATTGAAGAGGATGTATAGATGGCAAAGAAGCACACAAAAAGCTGTTCATTAGCCCTTAGGGAAATGCAAATTAAAATCACGATGAGATAGCACGACACACCTATCAGAATGGCTAAAATTTAAAAAAATAAAAGAGGAATAACACCAAATGCTGGTGAGGAGGCAGAAAAACTGGATCGCTCATGCACTTCTGGTGGGAAGGTTAAGATGGTTTGGCCACTCAGGAAAACCGTACTGGTTTTCTAATACAACTAAACATCTACTTGCCATATGATCCAGCAGTTGTACTCCTGGACATTTACCCCCCAAAATGAAAATTTGTATGCATCCGAAAACCTGTACAAGAATATTCACAGCAGGTTTGTTTGTAATAGCCCCAAACTGGAAACAACCTAAGTGTCCTTCAACAGGTTAAACAAACCGTGGCATATCCCTACCATGGAATACTACTCAGTAATAAAAAGGACAAACCACTGAGACACACAACACCTTGTGAGGGTTTCAAGGGAATTTGCTGAGTGAAAATAAATCTGATTCCATTTAGATAGCACTCTTGAAATGACAAAACTATATGAAGAACAGATTAGTCATTGCCAGGACTTAGGGAAGTGGGGAGGGCAGAAGGTGGCTGAAACAGAACATGAGGACCCCTTATGCTAGAAATGTTTTGTATCTTGACTGATGGTGGCCACACATACAGTTCAATTGTTTAGAACTAAATACAGACACACAAATGAGTGCATGAAAAACCAGTGGAATCTGAATAGGGTTGATGGACTGCATCAACTTCAATTCCCTGCTTGTGTCATAGTGCTGTAGTTATGCAATATGTTACCATTGGGGAAACTAGATGCAGGGTATATTGAGTCCCTCTGAATTCTGACATTCGTGGGTTAAAAAATATGGACTTTTCTGGTTGCACACACAAAAAACCAGAGAGTAGGCATGGAAATGACAAAGGGGAGACTTTTCACTTGATAGTTTGCTGGGTTTTTTTTCTTTTTGTTTTACCACATTCCTGTGATGCTTTTTTGTTGTTAATTAGTACTCGTGTTTTAGGTCTGTAAAAAAAAAATATAATTCTAGAAATTTTACTTAAGAAGTTTGTTTTAGAAGCACGTTATTTGGTAAACTTGGAATTTGAATTATAGTGCAAGAAATAAACCAATTTCTTTCTGGAACTGAACTCCAAGTATTGACATAACTGCAAATTTTTCATTACATTGCAACTGTTGAGCAGAAGGGGAGGAGAGGGAGAAACTAATAATAAGTGTGAAACTCTTTGGGTTAAAAGAAGTGTTTATTTAAAAATCACAGCTGCATTTGGGGACTTCCCCCTTTCTTATTATGATGGTTAATTTCATGTCAACTTGACTGAGCTAAGGAACACCCAGAGAGCTGACAAAACATTTCTGGATGTGTCTGTGAGGGTGGTTTCCAGAAGAGTAAAGAAGGTGGCCCTCACTAGTGTGGGAGGACATCATCCAATCTATGAGGGCCTGAATGGAACCAAAGAAGTGAAGGAAGGGCAAACTTGGCTCTCTCTGCTTGAACTGAGACATCCATGTTCTGTTGCCCTCAGACACAGGTACTCCTGGTCCTCAGACTTTTGGATTCTGGGTTGGAACTGCACCACTAGCCCACTTTCCTGGGCCTCCAGTTTGCAGACGGCAGATTGTGGGACTTCTCCACCTCCATAATCATGTGAGCTAATCCCTGATAATAGATCTCTTTTTGTATATATCTATAAATACACTCTTGTTTGTTTCTTTGGAGAACCTTGACTATTGGATTCTCTTTGGCAGAAGTTCAGACATCATAATCTAGATCGTGTTTGTAAGGTTTAGTCTAGAAATTGTCTCACTCCTCCAGAATTAAATTTGCCATCAGATTAGGAAAGGAGGATGTTAGACTCTTTGAAGGAAGACTGGGCAGAGCTAGGAAATAGACATCTACAATACAACATTATGTCACATTAGCGTGGCATAGGATTTAGGATTAAGGTAAGCAGCCAATAATGTTTCAAAAACAATGGGAAGGGGATGCCCGGGTGGCTCAGGGGTTGAGTGTCCGCCTTTGGCTCAGGGTGTGATCCCGAGGTCCCGAGATCGAGTCCCGCATTGGGCTCCCTGCATGGAATCTGCTTCTCCCTCTGCCTGTGTCTCTGTCTCTCTGTCCGAGTGTTTCATGGATAAACAAAAATAATAAAAAGCTCTTAAAAAATGGGAAGGATGCACAATTGTGCCCTAATACGAATCTACAAATTGTTTTATTTTCTCATTTAAATAATTTTTTTTTTGTCAGAATAAATGCTCATTTCAAAAAGTACACAAGGGAAATGGAAACATCTTGGCATATTTTATTCCAGGATTAATAAATTAATGTCCTCTGTAATGAGTTTTTATACATCAAGATATAAATGAGATTGTACTATATATAGTTTCATTTTTTTTCTGACTAATATTATTATATCTTAAGCATTTCTGCCTGGGTGGTACAGTCGGTTGAGGGTCCGACTCTTGGTTTCGGCTTGGTTCATGATCTCAGGGTCATGAGATCAAGCCCCTTGTGTTGGGCTCCCCACTTGGTGAGGAGTCTGCTCGGTGAGGATTCTTTCTCTGCCTCTCTTGCTTGTGCTTTCTCCTCTAATAAATAAATAAGTAAATCTTTTATATATATAGATAATTCTTCTATTATATTACTACACATATATAAAAATTTTGATGGCTATGAAACATTACATCCTGGATGTACCATAACTTATTCAAGTATCCCCCTATTGTTACATATGTAAGTTAGATGATATCACAAATAATACTGAGAAGGCATCTTTTAAAGATTTTTTTTTATTTTATTTATTTATGATAGTCACATAGAGAGAGAGAGAGAGGCAGAGACACAGGCAGAGGGAGAAGCAGGCTCCATGCACCGGGAGCCCGACGTGGGATTCGATCCCGGGTCTCCAGGATCGCGCCCTGGGCCAAAGGCAGGCGCCAAACCGCTGCGCCACCCAGGGATCCCATGAGAAGGCATCTTTATTCATAAAACTTTGCCTTCACCACCGTGCTCTCAGCATATATGAGAATTTCTATATACTTGAATATATAACTTGAATATATGAGAAGTAACATTTTAATTTGCTCTTATGTAAACTATTAGACATGTTCCCATATATTTTTAAAAAGATTTTATTTATTTATTCATGAGAGACACAGAGAAAGGTAGAGACATAGGCAGAGGCAGAAGCATGCTTCCTGTGGGGAGCCTGACGTGAGACTCGATTCCAGGACCCCGGGTTCACGACCTGAGCCAAAGGCAGACATTCAACCACTGAGCCACCCAGGTGCCCCCATTTTCCTGTATTTTAAATTCAGATTAGCTACACATCATGAAATCTTCTTTGAAAGAGGGAGTATTTGGTTATGTACTTCTGGCATTAGTTAGCAGATAAGCCTAGTAGGGATGACTGGAAACCCTGGAGTATGCTGGAATGATGGGTGGGGAGAGGAGGAAAACAGCGAGTGATGGAGGGGAAATGGGGGCAAAGAGCTGAGATCGGAAAGAGCTGGGGCAGGGAGGCAGGGGAGGGCCTCAAGGAATCCTCTTTTAACACCTCTGGAGCCACTGAACCATCAAAGGATACACAACTGCTTCCCAACAGATGTCAAAGTATGGTTTCTGTTTCTGGACAAAGAGTATCCTCAAAGAAGTCCAAAGACTACTAAGACACAAGTTTTCTGATTATTGCACAGCGGGCACATACACAGTAGAGCCTTTAGATAAATAATTGCAGGAGTGGGAAAGCTGTAGGTTTGTGTGGAAAGGAACAGGGGTTATACTAGGCTGGAGAGAGAGGCCCTGGGTTTTTTTTTTTTTTTTTTTTTTTCAGGATCTGCTTTGTAATTAAAGGGAGAGAACCATGCAGATGAGCAACTTCCCAGCCCTTGGCAACTCTAGCCTGTCTCCCTGTGTTGCCACCTTGCCCTGGTTCTGCTAGTCAGTATAGTTGGAGGTGGTTCAAATATCTGGGCAGAACCTCAGCCAAGCTCTGGCTACCTTTGATCCCAGCCCCATATCAGTAACCATGGCTGAGGTGCCAAACTGGTTAGTTGCAAAATCCATCTGATTCAGTTTTCCATCCCTGAAGAGGGGTTCTTTCCTGCTCCCTCCATAAAGCTGCCCTGAAGTGGGCAGCGTGGCACATGGTATGGAAGGAGGTATTTGCAAACAACCTAGAGTAGACAGGTGACTGCAGAGATAGCACACAAACACCAGGGAGGACACAGACCCAGAAATATTATGTTTATTCTGAGGAAGAGCAGAATTTGGGGCACCAGGAAGCCCCCTACATGGCATCTCTCGGGGCCACAGAGGATCCTCTATCAGAGAAATCAGGCCCCAAGAGATGTGTCACAACGGTGGAAGAAGGGTAAGCAGCAGATGGTCTGCTTTCATCCCTATAGGCTTCCCCTGGCTATCCTTAAAGTTTGGGATTTATAGCTGGAGGCACCGGGCCCATCCACTTCTCTCCTAGATGGAAAAAATTACATGTCAGAGGCTGACCCCACAAGCCCCCAGGGGTTTTCTAGGAAGAGCTCTGCTTGGTTCCCTTCTTTTCTATGGGGGTGAAACTGGCCTCTCCCCATTCAGCCCCCAGGAACCTCTGTGTATGAGGCTCCATTACTGGAAATGCATAGAACATGTTTTGTTCTGGATCTGTCCTTCGGTCAACTGATAAATGGGGATGGGGCTAGGGTCAAGGGCAGCTCACCATGAACCTGTGGCTTACCCAGCAGGTGTGCCAGCAACTCCATCCGATCAGAGCCAAATAGCATGTGGGTTTGGCCATCCAGATGGGCCACAGTGACTGGCAGCCCAAAGGCCTGGAGAAAGCAGTTAGAATGTAGGGAGTAAGGTGATAGAGCAGTTATTTATTAGTCTGGGACTGAAGGCTAAGAGTCAATACTTGTCTGAGGTCATAGAAGCAGAGCAGCCTAAGAGGGGTCTGCTAAGAGCCTCCACAGCTCTAGAGAGTTTTCTAACTCTCAGATACGTGTCTTTCCTTGTCACCATCTGGCTCCCTTCTTCCTTTCCTTGGACTCTGGGATAGGAAGGGAGAGGATGAGGGTTGTCTGGGACAACTGGGTGGACTCACGTTGGGAGCAACATTTAGAACAGGAGCATGGGGACCCAGTAGATTCTCAGCCTATCTTCAGCAGTGGGGTTGGAGACCCACAGCAAGAGTTGCTTACCCCATATTTGCAGGCTGCCTCAGTGTTCTCCTTGAGCTTGTTTTTCACCTTTGGTGTTACAATCTTTTCCAGAAGTCCCTGGGCTTGTTCTGTAGACATGCCAGCCTTCTCTGCAGCCTGAGGGGGGATACGGAAGGGAACACAGCTTTGTCTGCTTTAGTGGGGGTAGGGATCTCAGGAGAAACTCTAGTCTTTCTTCTCTGCTCCCATTTTCCTAGTAAGGCCTTAACCCACCCACAAAGGTCTATCTTTGCTAAGAAGGGCTGTTTTTTTCCCCCCTTCAAAAATCTTGTGATTGGTGGAAAGAACAAGTGCAAAACTTTAAAGCCAGTGGGCATCTTAGAAACCAGCTTTCCCACCTTTTTATTAACTAGGAAGGGGACTGCTGTCCATGACTTGGTTAGCATCATAGAACTCATTAGTGGCAGAGCCAATGTTAGAATCCAAGTCCCCTGACATTAAGTCTGGGCTCTTGCCTTTCTACTTCTCAGAGTTCCTGAGTATCTTGTGCTCTTTTGAATCAAGGGCTGGGCTATAATTCTCGTATCATTTCCTGAGGACTTTTGAGCAGGGCACAGGGATATAGCTAGCTGCCTGTGGGGCCTCACAAGAATAAAAGTTTCAGTTTGGGGTGTGTTGGTATCATTTGGGACTAGTGGTTCTCAATTTTGGCTGAATACTAGAATCTCCTGAGGGAGCTTTAAAAATCCCACACAGGTCATCCCCTGGAACAATTACAACAGAATTTTTGACAGGCAGTGCCCAGGTGTTCCAGGTGATAAAATATACAGCCAAGGTTGAGAACCAGTGCAACCTGACCTCAAGCTGGAGAGGCAAACATGAAGTCATGCAGAGCATTCTGCTGTGACACGGTCTTTGACTTGGCTTCATGAGAGAGAATTGTGTCCTAGACCAAATGTTCAACAGAGGATCAGTTAGGTAAACAAAAGTAGGCCCACTGAGAATGGTACTTTCAAAGAGTTTACAACTGTATGGAAAATGATTGTTAGTTAATAAGTGCAAAGGCAAGCCTATGCAAATACTTTGCAGGAATAAAAACACTGGAGGAACGTATTGGTCATTCTTTGTGATCTGCTATCTTATGTATTAAATTTGAATATGCCTCAACTATGTTTTGTAAACTGGAGGGAAAATATTGTTTTGAATTTCCTGATTTAACCTCAAGAAAAATTTACTTTTTATACCTTTATCTATGGTTGGCACACATTTCAATGTTTTGAGCTTTTTCATTTGTTTCCACTCTGGCTTCTGTATCATTCTGGCTTGAGTTATCTCTCTCTCTCTCTTTTTTTTTTCTTTTTAAAGCTTGTCTGTAAAGTCTCCTGCTTTCTACTCTGGATATATCGGTGAGGTCTGTGACTGGGGCCACTGCTTCATCCTTCCCCATTCTGGGGGTGCCAACATTTAACATCTCTCTCCCACTGACTTCTTTCATGAAATAAAATCTACCCATGTAGAGTTCTGCACTTCCCTTTCAACCGCAAGATAATCTTTTTTTTTTTTTTTTTTGGACACAAGATAATCTTTGAAAGTCCTCTGAATTCCAACCTTTCAGTAATTTGGCCCCTCAAACACAGCATCCTTTCTTCCCAAATAACTATCACCTCTTCCACCTAATATGAAAACTGTGTCTTCTCTGCTCCTGAACACCAGCTGTTCTCAGCTTCCCTATGAGAGGACCGGGGACAGAGCCAGGACACTCACAGCTAAGATGCTCTGAGGTTCTGTGATGTCTTCATCCTGAGAAGAAGAGAACACTCAGTAGGAAAGGGGTGATGAGGTGTGAGATGGGGGAGGGAGGATGGTAGGGCAGTGAACAACAGGGGAAGGTAGGACCAAGACTCTGGGTCGTAGGGGATGGTCCTCCCATTATCCAGGGTCTCCCAAGTAGTTCCCAGAGCTATGTCCTTACCCGTGACCAGACACGCATCCATAGTTCCCTGGACACTTTCTCTAACATCTCTGGGTGTTCCATGTTCACAGCAGTGAGGAATCTCATGGCTGATAAACTTCCTGTGGGGCAGAGGTACTCAGAGGCAGTGCTTTTCTAGTTTGTCTCCAAAGGAGGACTGGCTCTTTCCTGCTTCTCACTTCCCCCGAACTCAACTGCCCTCAGTCTCCTACCCAAATTTTCTCATAGCCGGTTTGTCCTGCTCTTTGTCCCCTTAGGTCCCCACAAGCTTCTGCTCACTCAGTGCTGACCTGTGTTTTCCCAACCTTTGTTCCATTTCATGGAACTAGTTGCCAGTCCCAACCTCCTGGCACTATGATTTGCAGCTTTGCTGCCTTCCACTTAATAACCCCATCTGTATCTCACTCTTTACCTTTTTCAAGGATCACAGAGAAGAAATCCTTGGGGAACTGCATGGGAACCTGGACATGCTGTCCTAGGAGTCTAATGTCATTTATCAGGTATTGGGCTTTGCGGGGAAGCAGAGCTGGCGGCTGGTTTCCTGTAAGTGGAAATTTGGGCACACTCGTGAAAGACTACTGAAGAGTCCCAGGCTTGAGGTGACCCTTACCCGGTTTTCAGGAGAGTGCAAATTACTAGTTGTCCATGCCAACATAAAGACCCAGTTGGGAGCAGCCACCCTCCCTCCGCCCCCCCCCCCCAAATCCCTGTCCCAACTGCCGCTGCCTTCACACCGCTGTCTTTCATGATCCCTGCAATGAGGCTGGGGCGCAACTGCAGGTTGATGTTCCAGATGTTCTTGTACCGGCACAGGACCTGCAGGAGCAGAGGTAGAGATGGGGAACCAGTGTGTAAGATGGACAGACTGAAAGTGGCTGATGGAGAAGGCAGGCTGTTAATGGCAACTGATTAGCTGGAGGCTCTGAGTGCAGAAGAGTAAGGGTTGTGCGGGCACCCTAAACTATTTGGTTTTAAATGGCAAATGTCTCCACTCCCAGAAATGATCCCATGAACTTTGCTCTGTCCCAAGAAATCGATCCCAGGATCTTTGCTCAGTAGGCGGCTTCATCCTGTTGTGCACTCCACTCCCCAGAAACTAACGTCGCAGGGCTGAGAGGTGGCTGTGCCACGGATGTCTCCTTGGTTGTCCGGAGTTACCCGTGTTCTTCCAGACCACTGTGGGAAGCCACTGCCTTAGGATGAAACGGCTGGACCTGGAGCCAGCGACCGTATCGCATTTAGACACACAAAGTAACCTTCACCCCTAGCTTTGCACCGCGCGTCCTGAGGCCCGTCGGGCAGCGCCAGGAATTTCTCCGCGCCCCGCTCCCGCCCTTCCCTCCGCCCTCGCCCCCACGCGCCGGCCGGGCGGGCCCCCGGAGTCACCTCGAAGCCCAGCCAGGAGTAGGGGGACAGTACGTCGTAGAAGAGCTCCAGGGTCCGCGGCAGGGGCCCCATGCTGCAGCCGTCCCCGCTCTGGCTCCGGCTCCCGCCCCAGGGGGGCAACGATCCCGCCCGCTTCCCGGCCTGCCCGGGAGGACCGCCCCCGAGGACCGCCCCCGCCCCCGCCGCGCAGCCGAGCAGCCGCGCAGCCGCGCCGGGAGGGCCGCCCCCGGCCGAGTGTGGCTAAAGGCCGCGGCGGGCCGGAGGGGGCCGGGGGCCTCGGAGCGTCCCCGGGCCCCGAGCGCCGTCTCCCTCCCGCCTCGCCCGCAGCTGTGCTCCGTGGGCCGGCCTCGCGGGCCTCGGTTGCTTCCTCTTCTCGCTTAAGAGTGGGCCTACGTGGTGGTAACCCCTAGGTCGCACGGCCTAGAGCCTTGTGACAGTGGCTTGTGTAGCTGATCGATGTGAGTTATTAGCGTGACTTGGCGGTTGCAGGAACTTTCTAGGGCCGGAGCAGAGTAAGAAGTGTCCAAGTTACACTCCACACCCCCCCACCCCCCATCAGAGCTTAGTCTGGAACATGTTGGACAATCAGTACCTACTCGGAGAGTGAGTGCAGGAGAGGAGCCCTCCCGGGCCACGATAAGGAAGGATCCTGGGGAATGGTGTGTTCCATTTTTCTGTTTGTAGCTAGGTCCTATCGCCTTACATCGGGATTATATATACCGCAAGGAAATGATTTTTTAAAGTTCCATTGAATTTTATTAAAATTATGTTACTAATTTTATGAATTGGAAAACACATCGTAAAGATTCCACTCCTCATTTGTATTCATTAGAAAAACAACCCTAAGCCAACAGAATAGAAAGACAGTATCAACATTTACATAGAAGTATGAAATGAAAGGAGGCTGCTGTTTTCACCCACTTGCAAATTGAACTAATTGCTTTGCAATAACTGAAACTGAAAAATTACGCATTTCTCTAGTAATATTAATTTAAAAGTATCCAAGAGCAATTTAGCCCCCATAATAATATTTTAAAAGTAAGTCATCACTTATTTTTAAAAACCTTAATATTTAGGAATAATTGTAAACTTACAGAAGAGTTGTAAAGATAGTAAAGCAAGTTTCTACATACCTCTCATCCAGCTTTCCCAGTTGTGGACACCTTATATAACCATGGTATAATGATCAACACTAAGAAATTAACATCGGTGCATTACTATTAACTGGATGATGGGCTTTGTTCAGATTTCACCAGTTTTTCCACTATTGTCCTTTTTTCGGTTCCAGGATTCATTCCAGAGTACCGCTTAGCATTTAGTTCTCTTGTCTCTTTAGTCTCCTCCTATCTGTGTAAATTTCTTGACTTTTTATTTTGTTTCTTGACCTTGACACTTTTGAGAAGTATTGGTCAGATATTTTGTAGAATGTCCCTCAACTTGGGTTTGATGTTTTTTCTTGTCTACGCTGGGATTTGGATTTTTTGAAAGTACACCTTTCTGCTTGAATTGTATCGGGGGTTCCTGATCCTAGCATGACTTGTTACTCATGATGTTAACTTTGACCATTTGGGCAAAGTGGAAAAAACTGTCAAGTTCTCTCTAAAAATCGTTTCCCCCTTTTCATCCTCTGTTCTTTGGAACGAGTCATTAAGTGCAGCCCAGTCTGGAGGTGGGGATACTGGTTGAGTAGATTTAAACACATCTCTTGGAGGGAAAGACATCAAAGAATTTGTGGATATATGTGGAAACCACTATGGTAACCTAGATGCATTCTGAGGGAGATACTTTGAAGCTATAAAATTTCCTGTTTCTTCTTAAACTTTCGCCTACCAATTTTATCACTCATTGGTAGAATTTGCCTGCAGCAATGATTACTGTGGTGTTCTAATGATGTTTTTCTATTTCTCTTGTTTCTTCTACATTTATTAATTGAAATTTTGAAAGGAGAATTGTTCCATTTATGTATTTATGTTTGTATTTATTCATTTAATCATTTGTTTATACTGTATGGGCTGATGGATTTTAAGAATCATAGCGTGGTAAAATGTTGATCTGAGTCTCTACATCCTGCCTTCTTACACTATTATTATTATTTAGATTAGGCCTGTGGGTAATACTAAGTGAGAACAACAAAAAATATGTACATTTCTTTATATATGCTGAGAGGAATGTCTAGCTACTGACTAGAGTTGTTGGCACAAGAAATAATGACATAAGCCAATTATTTATAGTAGCAAAAATAACTAGTAAAGGAACTAAATATGATGTGGTTATCAAACTTTGGAAGGCGTGGAGACAGGGTGGGATATCTAAGCCAAATCCTCATCTTTCATGGTCAGTGATATGTCTATATTTGAAACCTCCCTGGAGCTTTGGTCATGTAATTTGGCGTTAAATATTGGGAACTACAAATATTTTAAGTAAATTGCCTTTCCAAATAAGTAAAATATGGATTGCTGGATAAATGGCTTTGGGACAACTGGGAGGTTTAAACAAAATGTAACTGGACCCATATGTAACACCTTACACAAGGAATGTGTCTAGCCCGATCAAATATTTTATGTTGAAGAAAGAAACCACTAAAATACCCAAGGAACTTACGGGAAAATATATATATTTTTTTTAATCTGGGAGTAGAAGGAGTACCTGGGTAGCTCAGTCGATTATGGGTCTGATTTCAGCTCAGGTCATTATCTCAGAGTCTTGGGATCAAGCAGCATTGGGCTCCCTGCTCAGCAGAGAGTCTGCTTGTCTCTCTCCTTCTGCCCCTCCCCCTGCTTCTGCTCCCTCTGTCACTCTCCCAAATAAATAGATAAAATCTTAAAAAATAAAATCTGGGAATAGAGGCCACTTTGTTAGCTGTGATACTAAATGCAGAAACCTTAAAATAAGGTTTATACATTCAAATACATAAAATTTAAAAATTTTGGCAAACTCCAGTAAGTCAGAAAATAACTGGGAAAAATATTTGAGTTCATTTTACAGTCAGAAAGCTAATTAACCTAGTGTAGAAAGAGCTACAAAATCAATAAAGTAAAAGAAGCCCAGTGGAGAAATGGGCCAACGATATGAACAGAACATACACAGAAATGGACATATGAAACATAAAAAATTATGCTTGTATATACTTATAAAAACCGTGAGTCAGGATTACACTATGATATCTTTTTATATATCAAATTGGCAGAGATCAAAAAGTTTGATGACTCAGGACGTTTGGCAGGAATTTGTAGAAAATCATTGTCTTATGTAACTGGTGGGAGTATAAATTGGTACAGCCTCTAACAAGAAGAGCAGGTTAGCAATATCTTTCTGTTTTACAAATATACCCTTTGACCTAGCAATTCCATTTTTAGGAATTTATATTATAAACATGTTTGCCTAATGCAATATGATGTGCTATAGGGTTATTTATTACATTGTTTATAATAGCAAAAGATTGGAAACTACCTAAATGTTCATTGATGTGAAGCTAATTCAATTCACCAATATTTATAATATTTTTCAACTTTATTTTTTAAAAAGATTTTATTTATTTATTCATGAGAGACACAGAGAGAGAGAGAGAGAGAGAGAGACATAGGCAGAGACATAGGCAGAGGGAGAAGCAGGTTCCACGCAGGGAGCCCAATGTGGGACTCGATCCCGGGACTCCAGGACCACGCCCTGGGCCAAAGGCAGGCACTAGACTGCTGAGCCATCTAGGGATCCCCTATTTTTCAACTTTAGAAGCTCTTTAAATATTAATATTCCATGATACCGTATATATTAATAAGTGAAAGGCAAGATATAAAACAGTACATGTTATTTGCTGTCTTTTTTTAAGGGTTGCAGTACTTTCCAAGTGTGTGGTTTTTAACGGTTGCAATACTTTCCAAGTATGTGGTATACAGATACACATATGTGCATACTGATATCAGCTGGATGGAGAGACAAAAAAAACTGGTGAAACTTGTTGCTCTTGGGGAGGGAAGCCAGTGGACTGGGAGAGGGCAAGGTAGATAGTTTTTGTTGGATGTAACATTTAACACTTTGATTTTTGACCCATTTGAGTATCTTATCTACCCAGGAAGAAAGGCAGGCAGGAAGGAAGAAAAAGTAAGAAAGGTAGGAAAATGCCTTTGGGAACTTGTACTAGCAGAACAGGGAAGGGGATTCCAAGGAGACTGGTTTATCTGATTTATTACCATTTGTGTATTTTACTTTGCTTTAAGGAAAATGTCAGTTGTGAAATGGCACGTAGCAACACATGTGACACAGTTTTAAGGTACAATATTTGCCAAGATGCAACTGAGATGAACATCTGGGTTCTTAAGGCCTGACATTTTCCTAAGGATTTACCAAGGGCTGTGTGAAACCCTGTGTGCTAGCTTTTCCCCTGAATAAATCATGCCTAAGTGCAAGAGAGTGAGGTTGATATTATTATGCTTCTAATCTTGGAAACACTATGCTTTATTAGAAGAGATCAACCTTGGCAAACTGGCATACTTGATATATAAATAATAACTTATTTAGCTGAACATCTCACAGTTCATCAGGACATACCAGTGTGACAACATTGCACACTGAGAACAGCAAGTATGTGCTGTCATTATACCCTTATAAGACACGTAAACATATGGATCAAAACTAAAGAAAATGAAAATAATTCTAGTAGGGATTATACAGTTTTTCTTTATTTCTTAGACACTCTTTAAGGCTTTGACAATTTCTTTTTTCTTTCTTTATGGAAGAGCTTTGTTGAAGTGTAACTGACATACAATAAACTGCAAATATTTAAAGTATACTATAAATAAATAAAAAATAAATAAATAAATAAATAAATAAATAAATAAATAAATAAATAAAGTTTTGACATAGGTATGCACCTGTGCAACCATCACCATGATCAAGACAGTGAACGTAGCTGCAAGTTTCCCTGAGACAGTTGGTGAACTCTGCCCTCTGTTCCCAAAACAACCACTGAAAGAAAGGCCTTTTGTCACTAGACATGAGTCTGCAGTAATCTTTCTGTCACTAGATATTAGTTTGCATATTTCTTTATACATTGAAAACCCTTTCTAAAATAGATTTTATTTATTTATTAGAAAGAGTGAGTGTGGGGATCCCTGGGTGGCTCAGCGGTTTACAGCCTTCCTTTGGCCCAGGGCATGATCTTGGAGTCCCAGGATCAAGTCCCACATCGGGCTCCCTGCATGGAACCTGCTTCTCCCTCTGCCTGTGTCTCTGCCTCTCTCTCTATGTCTCTCATAAATAAATCTTAAAAAAAAAATTAAGAAAAAAGAAAGAGTGAGCGAGTGCACAAGCAGGGGGAGCAGCAGAGGGAGAAGGAGAAGCAGACTCCCTACTGAGCAAGGACCCAGATGGGCTCAATCCCAGGACCTGGAGATCCTGACCTGACCTGAGGCAAAGGCAGACGCCCAAGCAACTGAGCCGCCCTGGCACATATATATTAAAAAATGTGTATTCCAAAATCCATTTTAGAAGCTGGAGCCATTGTTTCCTGGTGTCATAGGAACACAGTCTCCTGGAGACTAGAGAGAGAATTGATTTATTTACGGAGCAGGGATTGATGTTATGGCTGCCTCCTGTGGAAGGGGAGGAGCAAGGCTGAGGGAGGCACTGGGCTTCATGCTTGATTCTCAGTCAACCCCACAAGGACTTGTGAAGCTTGGGTGAGCTGACTGGGCCTTTACAGCCCCTCACATGTCAGTCACAGGATCTGGGCTGTCCTGGGAAGGTGGCCTGACTGGGCTGAAGCGTCTCTTCAGCTGAGGGCTGTCTGCTGGCAGCACTCCATGAGCTGGAGGTCATGTCTGAAGGGGATCTGTGCAAAGCACCACAGTGCCCCTGATATAATAATAATTCTGATGGTTCTCGCATCCTAAGGAGTTCTTTGAAAATAGTACTCAAGAAACAAATTTCGCATTTTGGAGAGAAAGGGATATTGCATTTTTTAGAGACTTTATTGAGATTTTCAAAGGGCACTGGGAGCAATCCTTAATTTCAGGTCTAAAAACATGATCTGTTTACTCATTACTTTACACTTTTCATTCCACGAGTGTAGGAGTTGTCAGCCTCAGCACTGTTAACATATTGGAGTGGATAATTCTTGTGTGGGGGGATGTCCTGTGCCTTATAGGATGTTTAGCAGCTCCCTGGTCTCTACCCACGAGGTACCAGGAGTACCCCCAATCCTAGTTGTGATAATAAAATATTATGCTAAGTGAATGAAAACAGATGCAAAGAACTCCATAATGTACATTTCCATTTGTATGACATTTTCAGAGAAAACAGCAGATCAGTGGTTTCTTCTGCAGCTGGGAGTGGGAGTGGGAAGTGATTGAAAATTGGCATGAGAGGACTTCCTGAGGTGATGTCTGCAGGATCAGAATCACCCCAGGCTAAGAATCATTGCACTAGTGTTTCTTGGGGGCCTCTTGTGCCCCACATACTATTGTGAGTGCCTGGGGATGGGTATGAACAGCATTTATCTTTTGATGTGAGAATCAAAAGACATAAAGTTGGTTCAGTTAAAATTGTGTGTGTGTGTGTGTGTGTGTGTGTGTGTGTGTGTGTGAAGTGGGGGGCGTTGGGGCAACAAGAAAGAACCAAACAAATTCCTAGAAAAAAGTGACCCTAAATGAAGACTTGAAAGGCAGGGAGAGGTTAGGTAGGTGTTAGACTGGAGAGGGAAGGTAGGTAGATTTACACCCAGAGCCAGTAACACATAGAAAAGAAAGCTGTCCAGAGTCTCAAGGAACTGAGAGAAGTTCTTTTGGGCAAAGAAGGCAGTGGCCTGAGGAGGTGGTGGTAGAAGCCAGGTCATGTGACAAGTTTCAAAGTCTCTACTTGAGGGACTTCAAGCTAAGTATGATTTTTATTTAAACTTTTAAAAAAGATTCATTTATTTATTTGTTTGAGAGAGAGTGAGCAAGACTCAATCCCAGGACCCCAGGATCACAACCCGGGCCAAAGGCAGAGGCTCAACCACTGAGTCACTCGGGTGTCTCCTTGCCCCCGATTCTTAAAACCTATTTTATAGAAGAGCAGTAATCTTCTTGCTTAACTACTCAGATGTCGTGCCTTCTGTGCTGTAGGAAATCATGTAACTACTGTCAGTAATTTACTCATGTGATGCATCACATAACCACAAAAAGTCATTTATACTATTTAGCAAATACATGTAGAGCACACATTGCTTGCTACATGTCAGATACCATTATAAGTGCTTTATTAAAATTAACTCATTTCGGGGCACCTGGGTGTTGGCTCAGTCTGTTAAGTGTCTAACTCTTGGTTTCGGCTCAGGCTCAGGTGGTGATCTCAGGGCTGTAAGATAAAGACCCACCTCCTGCTTCACTATCAGCCCGCCCAGAGTTCGCTTGAGATTCTCCCTCCTTCTCCCTATGCCCCTCCCGCTCATGTTCTCGTTCTCTCTTTCTAAAATAAATGAATAGATTGAAAAAATGAACTCATTTTATCATTGTAACAACCCTACAAAGGTAGGTGCTATTTTTTAACAGCTTTGTTGAGGTATAATTTACATAGATGAGATTTGCCTATTGTAAGTATACCATTCCAATGATTTATATTTATAGATTTGTGCAATCATCACCAAAATCCTTCTTGGAATATTTCCGTTACCTCAAAAAGTCCCTTGGACCAGTTTGCAGCTGATGCCACAACCACTCCTAGTCCCAGGAAACCACTGATCTGCTGTCTGCTGTCTTTCTCCATAGATTTGCCTTTTCTGGACATTTCATGTAAATGGAATCATATATAGTTTTTTTTTGCATCTGGCTTCATTCAGTTTATATGTTTTTGAGGTCCATCCATGTTGTAGCAGGTATCAGTAGTTTGGTTTTTTTTACTTTTTATTGCTGGGTAGCATTTCACACATGTACAGTACCACATTTTGTTTATCTTTTCACCAGTTGATGGGCATTTGGGGTATTGCCAATTGTTGGCCATTATGAACAGTGCTGCTATGAATATTTGCAGACAAGTCTTGGTATGGACATATGTTTTCATTTCTCTTGGGTAGATAGCTGCGATGGAATTTCTGGGCCTAATGGTACATTTAACTTTTTAAGAAACTGAACCTGTACTCCCCAGTGTCTGTTCAACTATTTTCATGCTGATTCCCATTCTGTTGATGGGGAAACCAAGCTATGGAGTGATTCACCCCTGTTAGGGGTGGGGGTGATAATTGAACTTGTGTGGTCTGAAGTCATCTTTGTGACCTTGACACTAGACTTTGGTGGCCACTTCCTGCATTGGAGATTGTTCTCAATTTCAAAAAATGGAACTTGTCTGTTTTCCTTTACCTGATTTTGGTTTCAAACTGCTGGAGAACATGTTGTTCAGCTCTGTCCATGGGAACTGTGCCTGAAGGAATGTGTGTGATGTCCTTTTTCTTCTTTACTTTCAAGGTCATTCCTTAAGCAGATTTCAGGCTGCTCAAGTATTTTTATTTTTGTGTTTCTTCTGTGAGAAAAATGAACAAACCTAGCAAATGTTTTGCATTTGGGATTTGTAAACTCTCCAGTGACCAAGTCCCCTTTTCTGGACCAAGAACCACCGTCTTATGGCAAAATGACATTCTAGCTACTGAATCAGTGTGTGCCTGCTGGATTTCCTTTTAATGCAGCTGTCACCCTGCAGTGCACTTGCCAATAATAGTTTGTGGGCTGATACTCAAAAGTATCAGTCAGTCGCTCAAAAGACCCTCTGGCTCTTACAGGTAATTACCAACTAATGATTTTTTTTAAAGATTTATTTATTTATTTATTTATTTATTTATTTATTTATTTATTTATTTATTTATTTTTTAAGATTTCATTTATTTATTCATGAGAGACACAGAGAGAGAGGCAGAGACACAGGCAGAGGGAGAAGCAGGCTACATGAAAGGAGCCTGACGTGGGACTCGATCCCGGGACTCCAGGATCAGGCCCTGGGCTTAAGGTGGAGTTAAACTGTTGAGCCATCTGGGCTGCCCTATTTATTTATTTTAGAGAGAGAAAGAGAGCAGGAGCAGGAGGGATGGGCAGAGAGAGGGGGGGAGCATGAGAGAAGCAACCTCCCAGCTAAGCACTGACCCTGACATCATTGATCTGAGCTGAAAGCAGGAGTTTCACAATTAACAGACTGAGCCATCCAGGCGCCCCTATCTCCTCCTGATTTTAAGAGCCAGCCTCATCATCATCCGCTTCTGCTTCCAAGTTCTTATGTGATCAGTTCCCTTAGCATCCTTCCTTTGCTGAAGATTACAAAAAGGAAACAGCTTGCTCTACAACTAATTCTAAATAAATCAATGAGCAGATACGTTTTCAGGTGGGGGATTGTTCTTAAAGAGATAGGAACTACATAGTCATAGCCGAGATAATGGAGAGGTTTTGCCGGGGTTTTTGAGTTCTAGTAATATATTCTTAGGGCCTGGGTGTTTTCCAACTGTAATTACTCTG
Source organism: Canis lupus dingo (assembly GCF_003254725.2). Lineage (NCBI taxonomy): Eukaryota > Metazoa > Chordata > Mammalia > Carnivora > Canidae > Canis > Canis lupus. The sequence goes on from NC_064258.1 coordinate 6,342,448, forward strand.
GGAATGTAACTTATCAAAAATCACGCACAATAATAAAAGGCACAACTGTGATCAGGTGTCAAAAATTTTTTTAAGGATTTATTTATTTATTTATTTATTTTTAGAGGGGGGAGTTGGGGGTGGTTGCAGAGGGAGAGAGAGAGAATCTTGAGCAGACTCCCCACTGAGCTCGGACCTAAACCAAAATCAAGAGTTGGATGCTTAATTGACTGAGCCACCCAGGTGCCCCTCAGGTCCCAAATCTTAAACTCTAAATTATCCTGCCTCCCAACACTCCTATCCTCCAGAATCCCTTTGTGAACTTGCCAGCTAACCTCTCTTCTGGGTTCTTGTGCTACCCCATGCTTTCTCTTACCGTGGCCCTTATCGCAGTAGATTGATACCTCCAATCTTCACTGTATTGTAAGCTTGTGTAAGGAGAGAGGGCTGTGTGTGTGTTTTAACCTCAGGTACAGAGAGAGTTGAATTAAACATTCCCTTCAATACATAGCTCACTATTATCATACATAGAAGTTTCCACCCTAGCTTTTTGTTTTGTTACTTTTTTCTGATTTTATTTATTTATTTAAGGTGGTGGTGGGGGGGGACAGCCCAAGCTGGAGGGAGAGAGAATCTGGAGCAGATTCCACACTGAGCCCAGAGCCGGATGCAAGGGCTCCATCCCACGACTCTGAGATCACAATCTGAGCCAAAACCAAGAGTCAGCTACTTAACCGACTGAGCCACCCAGGCACCTCTCACCATAGATTTTTAAGTTTTATTTTTCTCTTCTAGTTCCCCTGCTCATATTATGGATAGTAATAGCAACAGTGACACTTAGGGAGCACTGACAGGCATTGTTTAAGCACTTATATTAACTCAGCTAATCCTCACAACCACATAGAGTACTTGCTATTATTATCTCTTGTTTTTCCAACGAAGAAAGTGAGAGGTTAAGGGACTTGCCCAAGGCAACAGAGCCAGTGAGCAGCAGAGTCAGGATTTGAACCCAAGTGGTCTGGCTCTAGCAGCCATATTCTTAACTTACTACATTGTGTGCTCTCTCGGATACATGTGCTGTTGTGGTGGATGACGTCTGTGGACATGAATATCACCTCCTCAGACCTGCTGTTTCACATGCGAGATGTTTTTCATATACACAAGTGGTGCTGGGCTGTGGATCTTGTCATGTTTCTTTTGTTGTTGTTCTGCTTATATTTTCTCTTGAAAATATCCACAGGGCTGTTTTGACTTCTAATGTGCTATATCTGACTGCTGCATGCTCTTCTGCCCTGGGCATCCACCACACCTCAGTGACCCATTCTCCTTGTTTGGTATGCCTTCGACTTGCTACCTCTGCAAACAGTGCTCCAAGGAACATCTTATCTGTGTCTCCTTAATAACCTGTGCTAGAGTTTCTCTTGGTGATGTACGCAGGAGTGAGTGGATCTATCTCAAAGCGTATGTGAATATTTTATTTCACCAATATTGACAAATGGTTCTCCAGAATGGTGATACAATTTATCACTCCTGCCAGCAGCACCAGGGTTTTCCTTCACATTCTTGCCAACGCTTGGTAATTTTTGGCTATTCTGATGAATGTGAAATAGTATCTTATCATTTTCCGTTAAAAAAATTTTTTTTTGAGAGAGACAAAGTGTATATGAGTGTGTGTGTGCCAGGATAGGGGGTATGTAGGGACAGATGGAGAGGGAGAGAGGGAATCTTCAAACATATTCCATGGAGCCCGACTTAGGGCTCAACCCTGAGATCATGACCTGAGTTGAAATCAAGAGTCAGAAGCTTAATGGACTGAGCCACCCAGGCGCCACTCTTACTTAATTTGCATATTTCTGGTTATAAGTGGGAATGTGCACCTCTTCCCTCTGTTGGCCACTCGAGCTTCCTCTGTTTGTATTTATATGTGTACATGTGTGTACGTCAGTTTTCCTTGTACACTCTTCTTAGTGGTCTCCTGTGGCTTCTGGATGTTGTAAATGCCTTCTCCCTGACTGTCATCCCTACCTTTCACTGAATGGAAATCTAATTAGGTTTTGAGCTTCTGGGATCTTATTTAATAAGCCATTCTCTATCATATAGTGACAAAATTCTGTATTTTCTTAACTTTATCATCTTACCATTCACATTTGGATCTTTTATCCATTTGGATTTTCCTTTGTATAAAGTAAGAGGAAAAGATCCAACTTTATTTTTCTTCAAACAGTGAGCCTCATTCCTAGTACTTATTAACTTTATTTTTTAAAAGATTTTATTTTTTTAACTGGTCTCTACACCCAACATGGGGCTTGAACCCACAACCCGGAGATCAAGAGTGCATGCCTCACACTGACCTGAGCCAGCTGGTGCCCCCACCATTAATTTTTAATAAATTATCTTTTGCCCATTCACATATGGTTCACTTTTTATCATATCTTAAGTTTCCATGTATAAATGAGTGTATTTTATGCTCATTTGCCCATTATATTAGTTTAACAATAACTTAGCAGTATGCTTTAGTATCTGGCAGAGATTAATTATTCAAGGACCTTTATTCTTCTATGTAAGTTTTAACTAAGTTGCTGAGTTCATAAAAAAATTAATATTTGATTTCTGGAAAGATCTAGATTTGTTGATAGGCCAATTCTTTCCTTCTGTATAGTTATTTACCCTTATATCGTTATTATCTGGTACAGTAGCTCACATATTCAGTAGCTCAGTAAATATTTATAGAACTGAACTATTGTTTGACTGATTTATGTCCCCTTTCAGAGTGACTGGGCAGGAAACAATGTGACGATAATGGATGTCACATTTGAAGCCGTACTGTCTTCCTTTGAGTGAGAGGAGATAGCTGAGGAGAGCAAAGATCAGAGTTGACCCCTTATGTAACAAGGACAACTGTGGCTTTTGTTTTGATTCCTATAATGACTAAGTAAGATTAGGCATTTTTTAAAAAAAGATTTTATTTATTCATGATAGAGAGAGAGAGAGAGAGAGAGGCAGAGACACAGGCAGAGGGAGAAACAGGCTCCATGCCAGGAGGCTGACGCGGGACTCGATCCCGGGACTCCAGGATCGTGCCCTGGGCCAAAGGCAGGCGCTAAACTGCTGAGCCACCCAGGGATCCCCAAGATTAGGCATTTTTTATTGAAAATAGCTTCTGCATTGAGCTTTAGAAGTGGCAGCAAGGGTCATAAGCATCAATAGCTGGGTTCCTAATGGACGTTTTAAAGGAAAATATGAAACTTAAGCCAGGAGATGAGAGAGGGGGAAGTCTTGTTAGTTAATTCATCTGATCTTGTTAGGGACTCCTTGACTGTCCCGTTGCAAATACCTCTGTTAGAACAAATCGCGCTACAAGAATGAGGAGGATGCCATCTAGTGGCAGTAACTCCATGCGGCACCATTTGATCTTCTTTCCTGGGTAATAACAGGAAATACGTGAGCGCCTACAGGATGTTAGGAGCTATTGTAAGAGTTGTGCACATTACAGCAAAACCCATGAGACAGAAGTGTTTATTACCACTATTGTAAAGGTGAGGAAATTGAGCCTCAGAGGAGTTAAGCAACTTGCCCAAGGTCACAGAGCTAGTACTATGTTGAAATCTAGACCATGTGGCTATAGCATTGGTATGTTCAGCCTTTCTGTTATTTTGACCTGAGGAAATTGAGTGATGTCCTGGAGTCGGCTACCAGATAGAGAGCACAGACGGGGTGTGCATCTCTTCCCAACTTCCATTTAATGACGTCGTGATGGTAATGCAAGTTCCATCACAGGGGGAGTATTTATACAATGAAAATCAGAATATTCTACTCATCAGGCCTACTTGCTTGCTTGCTTTCTTCCTCTCTCTCTCTCCTTTCTCTCTCCTCCACACTCATTCCCAGAGAACTGGTTTGCCAGCATACACTGGTTAAGGAGGACTGAGAATTCAGACATGACCCTAGGCTTTCTTCAGGAAAGTTGGACAAGAGATTTGGAAAGTAAGTAAAACCTGTTTTTTTGGGGGGTGGGGGGGAATGGATAAAGAGATCTTAGGACTTTTCTTCTTGATTTTATTGGTTTTAAAACAAACAGATATTTTATGACTAATGTAGAACTCTTTAAAATGAAGACTTACTGAAGAGTAGTGTAGGGTTGCTCAATAGCTCTATGAGGAAAGAAGACAAAACTATTGTACAGTGTGTGTTGCAAATCACACATTAAACATGGCCCAAGGGATCCCTGGGTGGCGCAGCGGTTTGGCGTCTGCCTTTGGCCCAGGGCGCGATCCTGGAGACCCGGGATCAAATCCCACGTTGGGCTCCCGGTGCATGGAGCCTGCTTCTCCCTCTGCCTGTGTCTCTGCCTCTCTCTCTCTCACTGTGTGCCTATCATTAAAAAAAAAAAAAATACTTAAAAAAAATAAACAAACATGGCCCAAGAGGGGTACCTGGCTCACTTGATAAAGCATGCAACACTTTTTTTTTTTTTAAAGATTTTATTTATTTATGCATGAGAGACACAGAGAGAGAGGCAGAGACACAGGCAGAGGGAGAAGCAGGCTCCCTACGGGGAGCCTGATGTGGGCCTCGATCCCAGGACCCTGGGATCACGACCTGAGCTGAAGGCAGATGCTCAACCACTGAGCCACCCAGGTGCCTGAGCATGCAATTCTTAATTTTTGGGTCCTGAGTTTGAGCTACACTTGGGCACAGAGATTACTTTTTAAAAAATGGCCAAAGAAATGAGTTAGGAAAAACAAGCAGAACCACTTCTCAAGGAACTTAAGCTAAATACAGTGGGACGTACTTAAGGATTGTTGAAAGGGCAAAATAGAATTAGAAATTTCAGAGAACACACACCTATGCTAATTTGAAGGGGATCAAATCACAGACTGAGAATGGACATGACATTTAGGGGAAATTTAGAACGCACAAAATTTTGTAGGCTAAAGCTCATAGAAATATTTGAATCATATAACACTACTCAGAAGCCTTCAATAGACAATCATGGCAGAAAATTGATAGTTGTTGAGGCTGAGGTACATAAGGGATCACTGTTCTATTTCTCTGCTTTTCTGAATGTATAGTTTTCCATAATTAAAAGAAAACATCCATATCCAAACCATCAGACTTTTCAAATGATTATATTCAGTACAGTGACTATTATAAAGCATCAAAATCTGTCAGGAGAGGTAAGTCTGAGACACAGTATGGAGGGCTTTGCATGCCCATCTGAAGGTCTATAGATAATGGAAGGTAGTGGAGGATTTTAAGGAGTAGTATGCACGTGTACACCAGCGTTTGTGTTTGTGTTTTGTGTGAGAAATTCTAGTCTGTGAATGTCTGCTCCTAAAGGAATGATACTGGAGCGAATATCACAGCTGTCATTGAAAGGCAATACTTGAAATCTAGGGGCGCCTGGGTGGCTCAGATGGCTAAGTGTCTGTCTTCGGCTCAGGTCATGATCTCAGGGTCCTGAGATCCAGCCCTGCGTCAGGCTCCCTGCTTAGGGGGGGAGTCTGCTTCTTCCTCTCACTCTGCCTTTCCTCTCTGCTCATACTCTCTTTCTGTGTCTCAAATGGATAAATAAAATCCTTAAAAAAAAAAAAAAACAGAAAAGGAAGATAGTACTTGAAGTCTGAATATAACTTCAGTTATTTGAGTGGTGCTCAGGTGACAAACTGCTCCAGTTTGCCCAAGACAGGGTTTTCTGAGATGTAGGATTTTGGGTTTTAAAACCTCAGTGGTTGGTCACCTTAGTGGTAGCAACAAATAGAGTGTGGAAATTGTGAGTGAGTTCTTTGTTTAATTAAAGTACTTGATGGTAAGGAAACAGGATAAAGACCAGGCAGCTGAACAGATACAGAAGCCAGGGGTGGAGAGTTTTTAAACAGGTGGTAGTCTGTGTTGCCCCGGGCCATAGAGGACCCAAGAGAGTGGAGACTCAGGCTGTAGAGTTGGATGTTGTGGATGACCTCTTCAGATGAGGACTTGCCAGATATATTCTTCAGTTACTCAGCCTTTGAAAACCAAATTCAAAGCTTACATCACATACAATTAACCAGTGCCAAAAATGTAATTGCATTAATACTTTCAGATGTTAGAATACAGATTTAGAAATTAGAGTAACTCATGAAAAGGTAAACTGCAAAGGCAAAGGCATTTTATCATTTAATAATTTGACTAGTTCATAAAAAGATTAAAGCAATCCCCTGAAGTATTTAATTTTTATATTATATATTTTCCTATATTAAAATAAATTTCACATGAGGCTGAATAATCAAAATACAAATATAAAACATAAACAAATAGAAAACTTATATACTCCAGAGCAAGTAATTTTAACCTAATAGCTAATCTTATTTAACTGATTAATTGAGTCTATTTGGCATTGGCTATGCTGCAGTGTGAATGAAGTCCTTGGCTAAGGATTTTAGGGACTAGAAAGATCCAATATGATTGGGGTGTCTTTATTTGTCAGAAGGCTGCATCCAACAGCACAGAGATCCCAGGCTGTATAGTCTCTCGGGTTTGCAGTTTGGACTTTGGGTTTATTCACCAAAGTTGGGTAGGAGCATTGCCCTGCTCAGACACACCTCAGCCAGAGACCCGAAAAGTTATATGGCCTTTCCTTTCTTGTACCTCAGTCACTCTATGGCCAGAGCTTACCTTTGACATAATCTACTCCTGTTGATATCTCCAACACTCCATAAGTACGGAGAAAATGCATGCTTCCCCCAATTCTCCTCCCTGATGCCACTGCCTGTCAGGACCTGCTCAGGTGGGGTGGGGAATCCAGGATCCATGCACTATGAGGGCAGGCAGTTGGGGGTAGCCCAAGGGAAGCGGGGGGGGGGGTGGGTGGAAATAGGAGTGAAGTCATGTTTCCTCCTATTTCCAACCCCAGCAAAAGACACAAAATCCAGCTCCTCTTCCCTGCCTCCGTAGAGTCCTCCAGGTAGATTTGCAATTGTTCCTTGGGGAGCAGGTGGTGGCTGGGAGGAGGTGGAGAGTGGTTGCAGGGCTCTGTATTTTTTTTTAATTCATGAGAGATAGAGGGGGTGGAGGGCAGAGACACAGGCAGAGGAAGAAGCAGGCTCCATGCAAGGAGCCTGACGTGGGACTCGATCCCAGGTCTCCAGGATCACACCCCGGGCTGAAAGTGGTGCTAAACCGCTGAGCCACCTGGGCTGCCCATGGGCCCTGTATTAAACACAACCACAACCTCCAAGGGGGCTAGACTGAGTCTTTCAAGGCATTTTTCTGGGCCTTTGAGTCCAAAGGCAAACAATTTTTTCTCTGTGCATTCATGAATAGAATGTGAATGTCAGGTCCTATTCCATTGAGAAGTAAGATGAACAAGAAACCAGACTAGGATCCTATGAGGTCTCCAGTCTTCAAAGAATCAAATTGCCACCCCCTCCCTGCTAAGCATTCTGTCGCTGTTGTTCCCAGCTGCACTCAGGGCCACCAGCCATAATTTATTATTCAGCATCTGGTTTGAATAAAACACAGATTTATCTATTAGTCTCTGAGGGCTCTAGGCAGGGGATGCAAACAGCAGCTTTCCTTAAGGAGGACTGGACGTGTTGGGACTCTTTTCTCTTTTGCATCCTCTGGTCGTGGTGATTTCTATAGATTCTCAGTGGAATATTCTCTCAGTCCTGATCTTTCCTAACTGGTCCAGGGAAACTGAGAGGGAAGAGTTCTGTCCTGAGTTCCCCTTTTTCTATCCCAGAAAGAAATAAAGCAGAACAAGTTTTAATTTTTTTTTTAAGTTTTAATTTTTTAAAAAAAGATTTATTTGAGAGAGAGAGAGAGAGAGTGCAGGGAGAGGGAGAGAGAGGCCCTAGCCAACTCCAAGCTGAGCATGGAGCCTGACATGGGGTCCGATCTTAAGACCCCAAGATCATGAACTGAACTGAAACCAAGAGTCGGAGGCTTAAGGAACTATGCCACTCTGGAGCCCCAACAATTTCATTTTATTTTAAAATTTATTACATGTATATTATATATTATATGTATTATATATATTTATATATATAGGTTCCATGCCCAGCACAGGCCCCAACATAGGGCTTGAACTCATGACCCTGAGATCAAGACCTGAACTGAAATCAAGAATTGGCCACTTAACCGACTGATCCACTCAGGTTCTCCCATTTAATTTTCTTTTTGGAAAAATTTTAACTAACTGAACATTTGTGGTTTGAGGTATGTTCCTGACCCCATGGTACATGGACCTCCACTATTGTATTTCCCACTGTGTAATTAAATGAATTGTTCTTTTCCCTTCTGAGCCCTTGGAGATCGACAGTTTAGCTGTATTAACCTTTGAATGCTCAGCATCTCCTTCAGTGAGCAGCCCTCTCAATACACTTTCATTGAATGAATAAACACGCTCACCTTCTTACGGTGGCTTGTAGTTAGTTACACATGTATGTATTATTTCCTTTGAACCTCAGAACAGCCCTGTGAAGTGGATATTATGAGCATCACTGTTTTCCAGATGGGGAAACTGAGGCCAAACCAGAGTTGGTGACTTTCCAAAGATCACCTAAGAGTGAGGACTTGAATCTAGATTTTTGACACGAAAGTCTAGGTTCTTCCCTATGTGCCACACTAACTCTAGACATTTCCCATCATCGGCTAAAAAAACAACCAAAAGGACACAAAGATATCAACATTGCCTTGCTGGGTCAGCACCACCCAGGGACCCTCAGCCTGTGTCCAGTCTCACAGTGGGAGTCTGTAGGAGAGTGATCATTTCAGAGCTAGAGACATAGCCCTCCAAATGCTCCTGAGGACCCTGTAGGAATCTGTTTAATGATTTTTACTCCTTGTTACTGACTGAGTAGCTTCACGGTGGTATCTTTGGGGCCCTGTGTCTGTCCTTAACAGCATGGTTGTGGTAGGAGAGAGAGATTAGAGCACTCATTTTTTGTTTCTCACACACACACAAAAAAATCAAATAAAAGGGTTATGGTGTAGAGATCACCAAGGGGTGGACCAAAGCTGGAGGAATTAAAAGTGGCAGAGATATTTGGAAAGTTGTCATGTTCAAATCATGGCAAAATTATCATGCCAAGTGTCTCTGGTTTAGGTAGCTGGGGTTTGGTGGTGGTTTTTGGTGCCCCCTTGGTCTGGAGAAAGTACCAAGGATGGGATTGTCGACTGTGGCTTGGAGGTCAAATCTGACTCACCACTGCCTGTTTTTGTAGAGCCCACATGCTAAGGTGGCTTTTCACATGTTTAAATGGTTGAAAAAAAATCAAAAGATATTTCATGATGTGTGAAAATGATATGAAATTGACATTTCCATGTCTGTAAATAAAATTTTATTAGAGCTCAGCCACGCCTGTTCATGTACATGTTGTTTTCTGGTGGCTCCTGTGCTTACAACAGAAGAGTTGAGGACTTGTGACAGGGACTGCATGTGGCCCAAGAGCTTAAAATATTTATTGTGTATGGCTCTTGACAGAAAGTTTGCTGGCCCCTGACCTAGTGCCCTACCTTGTTCAAAATCACCAGGGGGTTCAGCCCTGGAATACTAGATGTCTTTCTGATGTTGCCAGAAGGATCTGTGAGAGCCAAAAACTTCAGGGCACCCTGGCCTCCCCTCCTTTGCCCTCCTTCCCCTCTCTCCCACCCCACACCTCTTGGGATAATGAGCTGCTATGGATTGGACTAGGTTTTGCTTCTCTAAAAAAGCCAAACCCTCTGTGCACCTCTAGTCCAGTCCTGGGCCTTTTCACATCTGGCCTGCTCTGAATAGCCTCATTCTATACTCCTGGCCTCTCAGCCTTACATCCCTTCCCTTTAGAACGTTAACAACTATCATTTGCTGAGAGCTTACACTGTGTTTTAATCTTACTCATTTCTTACAGGGATCGATAATCCTAGGAGAGAGGTACTATTAATACTATTCCCATTTTACAGATACAGAAACTGAAGTTCAGAAAGGAACAACAACCTGCAAACACTAGGAAGTAGCAGAGCCCAGACCCAAACTGAAGTCATTGTGACTCCAGGAACTGTGTGGTGAGAAGGGAGGCCAGCTGCCTGAGGTAAGATTTTCCCAGCAATGATCCACCTTGGAATTCTTTCCTCAGGTCAGGTTCTCTGCTGCTGCCACAATCGAACCCAACCCAAACCCAAGGTATCGTTGATTCTTTGTCTTTTCAAATGTCTGCAAAACCACTTTGCTCTTATTTTCTCCTGACAAAACTGAGAGAGGATAGAACATTTATAAAACACTTTTGCTAAAAAAAAAATTTAGGAAATTTGCTAAAAAAAAATAATAATAAGGAAAACCAAATGAGAGACAAATAAGAAACTATAAAAAATCCGGTCCCACCTCAGTGAGGCTGGTTGACTGGCAGGCTTTGCAGACACGGAACACCTGTGCTGTCTGGTAGTCTGAATTGTGAAGGCCCCACCAAGGAATGTTCCTCTAGAAAGCTCTTGGAAGACCTTCTGTTGCTTGCAGGGATCGCCCCCAAGGGCCAAGCAGGAGCTGTAAGTAGAGTGCTTCTCCCAGTGGAGCCTGGCCAAGCACTTGGCACTTTCACACCTTCCCTTTCCAGATCTTCTGCTCTGGCCTTCCATCCCACACCTCTTGTGCTGCCCCAGCCTGCCCCTTCTGGGCCACATCCCAGGCTCTAAAATGCTTCTGTCCTGCTTCCACCAATAGAAGTTTCTAACCACATAACATGTTACCTCACCTCAAAGGACATGGAGATGAGCATTTTCCTCTGACTTTTGCCTCTGCTCTCCATGGCAACCTGTTCCTGATCTAGCAAAGGGATCCAGAGAGGTCCCCCAGCCTTCCAACACTAAGGACAGGCACCCTGGCTCATTTATCCTTACTCCTTCTCCTGCAAACCAAACTTTCTGAGCATGCAAGGAATTTCTGTTCCTCCCACCTCTCCCCTAAGGAGTCCACTTCTGTCCAGAGGCAAAAGGGAGACAGGAGTGAAATGGGGCTCTCAGTGTTTCTTCCTTTCAGTTCTGCCATGATTGCTCCCAATTTCCCCCTTCATTTCTGCTCCCCTCTCCCAATTGAAGACATGTCCTTGATTGAGTGTGTAGTTCCTTTTCCCTAATCCAATAGATGTTTGTGCCCTAGCAGCCCAGAGTAAAGAATGTGTAAGAGAAAAATACGAGAGAATTCCTGCTGAGTCCACTCCCAGAAAAGCAGGAACCACAGTGGAATTAGCAGACACTGACGGGTTAGGAGGCAAAGATCGTGTGGTATGGTGGGACAATTTTGTGCTTCTCAAATCCCAGCTGTTAGGTTGGCCCTGGCTTCTACTCTAGTTTTCCTTCACTAGGACTCAACCAGGTTTGAGACACCTCGACCTGTACTGGGCCTTCCACACTGGAGACCCATGACAACTGAAGTGCCCCTGCTGCTCCATGTGGTGGATGAATGTCCAGAGTGACTTTGTGGGTAAAGGAACCCATCACACCATAACTTTCAAACCTCTCCCAGGGTATAGGGGTATCATGTAGGGTTTGCAAAGCAGATCCTTTAGGACTTCTGATTTCTGTCTAAGGCCAACCAATTTGAAGATAGAGTGTTCTGGCCCATTATGGAATTTAGGTGGGTTGTACAGAAAGAAAGAAAAAGAAGGAGAGAAGGATGGAAGGATGGAAGGAAGGAAGGAAGGAAGGAAGGAAGGAAGGAAGGAAGGAAGGAAGGAAGGAAGGAGGCAAGGTGGGAGAACTGGAGGGAACTTTATCTGTTTGAAGGTAGGGCAACTACAGTATGGACATCACCATCCTCAAAGCTCTTGTTAGCTCTTGGCTGCTTTTGGCTTTTGCAAACAACAACATAATATTTCTTCATAATAAGCATGGGGAGGGATTATATGGTTTGTTATCTTGGCATTGTTCATAAAAATCATATGGTGGCTCTGAATCAATTTTCTTTTTTTCTCTGTTTTTCAGTGGTAGGTATGCATGTATTGGGGAAAAGTATATTTCTTTATTCTTTAGGAGCTGGAATGACACTTCAGAATCTGGTTTATCTTATCATAATAACCAAACCAGCCTTAAATGGTCAGAGAAATAAATGTCAGTTAGGAAAACTGTGGAAAATGTGTATTTTCATGAATATTTTCCCTTCTAGTTTGAATAAATCCTGTGCTGTTGGAACTATACAGAGATGTATGTGAGAGAGAGTGTGTGTGTGTGTGTGTGTGTGCATGTAATTTTTTGCTGTTCACAGATGTAAGGGATTTTCTCAGAAAAATGTGCTTGAGAGTCCAGATGCTCAGCATTTTAGTCTTTGTTACTTATCTTACATTTTCATTTGGCAGCCCTGATGCCTCAGTAGTCTTCTTTTCACATTTTCCTCGGTAATTCTGATTTTAAAAACACCAAATACAAGAAACCCCCAAATTCCTAACTTTCTGGTTCTAAGATATCTAGGAGTGGGGTGTGTTATTTTGGGTATAGCCCTTTGAGGCAATGCCGATGCCGTCATTCTGAAGAGTGACAGTAAAGTGTGATGTTTTCCTTCTCGAATGTTTACTTACCCTCCTCCTCCCCGCCCCGCCCTCCTGGGGGGCACCTAGCAATGACGACGACAGAAACAGACGCCCTTGCATTGCCACAGACTTAGGAGCACATCAACATAGACATTCCTTTACTCTGGACTCTATTTTCTTTCTGTGGCTGCACACACCACTCTTGCCCTCAGCCCTTGTCTCTTTTACCATTTGGAAAAATAAAGCATTCAGTTGACCATCTACTTATCCCACTCACCACCCTGTATTTCATGTTTCTCTCCAGAGAGTGTCCTGCGATTGTTGGTCTTTACAAACTCCCGCACTGTTTTCCTCACCTTCTCTGGAAACCTCTGCAATCTGAATGCCACCTGTCACTCTAATAGTATACGTGGCCTCCATTCTTGAAACCTCTGTGGCATCTGATAATTCTGATCAGCCTTTCTTTCTGGAATCCCTTTTCCCTGTAGATATTACCATTTCTTTCTTTCTTAAGGATTTTATTTATTTATTAATAAGAGAGACAGAGAGAGAAAGAGACAGAGGCAGAGGGAGAAGCAGGCTCCATGCAGGGAGCCCGATGTGGGACTCGATCCCGGGTCTCCAGGATCACACTCTGGGCTGAAGGCTGACGCTCAACTGCCGAGCCACTCAGGCATCCCAGTATTCCCATTTCCTTTCTGCCTCTTGACTGCATACTATGCTTGTCACTAGCCCTCCTGTTTTTTCACTGTGGGTTAGTAGGGTGCCTTAAGTAGGGTGGCCATGTCATTTTTCATCCAGACCAAGGTATGCTTGAGAAGTAAAGGATGCTGAGTGACAAGAGGCACAGACTGAAATCATCCTAGGCAAACAGAGATATCTGGCCATCCTCTCCTTCAGGCTCAGGGGAGGAGGATGCAGGGTGGAGCACAGGGTACGAGATGAATCAGCATAGATCCAAAAGCTTTCACAAATCAATCTTAGTGTGGCTTAGCTACTTTTGCTTAGAATCTCATGTTAAAAAGTAAGCATCCTGTTTGAGAAGTGTCCGGTTACCTGAGGAGAAGTATCAGAGCATGATTCAGGCAGAAAAGATGGATGAGGAGAGAAGTCTAAGTGGAGAAAGGCAGAACTGGTTGAACCAGTCATGTGGTACTCTGGGTTCCAGTCACAGAGTCTGCTCTTACAGGTGAAGAGGAACATGGTGCTGAAACCTCTTCCAGGCTCTTCTCAGCCCAGGGTTACCCAAGATCAGTAGCACTGAGTGGCTAGCTGGGTAGGCGGCCATGACAATTTTGCACAAAATATTCCAGGAGCTGTTGATGTCGAAGATATTGGACATGGAAAGAAATAGAGCAACTGCATTGAAAATGTAGAGAATGAGAAAGTAGCTGGTCGCTCTGATGGCCCCAAAGTGAGCCTCCATGCTGGGGTCCCTGCAGCCAGTGGCATTGCTTTCCATGTGTAGTGTGTGTCTCTTGAGAGAGATGATCAGCAGGGTGGCCGAAAGGATGAACATGATCAGAGGAATGAAGATCCCCAGGTTATAGAGAAGAACCAGGTTGACCACATTGGTCTCAGAGAAGTACTTCTTCTCGGTGGTATTGGAGGAACGGATAGGGATGGAACTGTTTACGTACACATGGAAGATATCTGTAGAGAAAGGAAAGCTGAAGCATAAGGAGATGAACAGTGACAGTCCCAGAAGCCGAGGCATCAGCTCCGTGATTTTCCTCTTCATCATGAAGAACACATGGTGAGCCAAGTTTGTGATTCTCAGACAATAGAAGATGTTGAGCCAGGCAGCAAGCCAGAGGTTGAAATAGTTCAGGAAAATGACAGTGACTTTGAAGACTATAAACACTGTGCTTTGGTTGTAAGTGACCCGGAATAGTAGACTGTAAATATTCTCCAGCATCATCCAGATCTGCAGTAAGAGCCTGGAAAAGCTGAGCATCAGCAGAATGCAGTCAGTGACCGGGAGCCTTTTGCCTCTGGCCCACTTGGCCCCATGGATGATTGTGATGAAGCCATTCCCAACGATGCCAGTGAGGCACTCTATTCCGGGGACCACCAAGGTGAGGACGATTTTAAACCTGGACATGTCTCTATCCGTGGCATCTGTGCTCACTGTGGCCATTCTCTTTGTCCCTGACTTTCAGGTTTCCACGCCAAGGACCAGTACTTGCTCTGTAGCCTTCTGACCCTCACTCAATGTTATTGTAAATACCGCCCCCACCCCCGTTAATGTTTATTTCATTTTTCTTCATTTGCTTGCCACACGACCACAAGTCAGAGGCTTGAAATGCAAATGATGAAAGGATCTTGTTACTGGCTGTCTCCATTTTTCATAAAGACCCATTTGCCTCTGGCTTGCAGGAGCCTCTTGGGAAAAAATTGAGAGCGGTTCCTACCACAGTATCTTTCTACCTTAACCTTAAACCCATACTCACCTGATGGACAAGAGTCCCAGGTTAGGGATTGTACTGTCTCCATACCTTTGTACTCATCTCACAAGACCTGTTACCTGCTCAGTTGTCTTTAAAAATAGCTCCTTTGATCTGCCTTCTCCTGCTTCCTTTCTTTTCTCCCTTATTTGTGGAGAAATGTTTTTATGTTTAGCATGTTCATGAATAAAATTCCCATCAGCTTGTATCCGAACATTTTTTACTTAGAATCAAGTTTCCTCCACAAAGGTCAGGTATTACAATGTTCTGAAGCACAGAAGAGCCAACATTTGATGCCATTTGGGTTAATTAAGACAAGAGAAACTGCCTTGTGACAGTTTCATTATTTGTGTGTGTATCACCAGTTATAATTTACTGATATGCTCATCAGTGTTTGAACTCTGAAATAGGTAGAATTAGGCCAGGAAAGCGACAGTCTGAACACAGTGCTGAATTTGGGACATGTGACCAAACACTGTTAACTTGAAATTTAATTCCCTACTTCTTCATCCTGACTGTGAAACAGAGTGAACTCTGGCACTTTCAAACAATGTGTGGATGCCGGAGACTCATTCCTGATCTAAGAATCTGAGTAAGTCAGAATCACGAGATAGGGTCCAGCCAGGCATGTTGTGTTTTTAAAAAGCTAAAAGTTCATATTGCTCATAGCCAGATGGAGAACCAAAATCTTAGCTAGAGGCTAATGAGTCTTGGGCCAAATCTGAACTGTGGTTGTATTTTATCTTGTATAGCCTAACCCTGGACAGCACTAGCCTACCAGTGCTTAATACTTTTTATTGGTCAACATTTAAATTTAGGAGATTGCATATATAAACAAAAATCCTGTCCTTGCAAAATGAGAGGATCGGGCAATATTGGGGCTGCATGGTCAATTGGTTGATGTGGAACAGTGGCTGTGCATTTAAAACAGAGTATGTGTGCACTTTGCAGTTTGTTACAGTATCTACCAACTCCTAGTGTTTTCTTTACCCTTGAGGCTTCGTGCTGGTGCGATGGCCCTGTTATAACTTAAAAAAAAATTATTTATTTGAGAGAGAGAAGGAGAGCAAGAGAGCATGTGTGAGTGAGAGGGAGTGGCAGAGGGAGAGAGAGAGAGAGAGAGAGAGAGAGAGAGAGAGAGAGAATCTCAAGCAGATTCCCCTCTGAGTGCAGAGCCCAAAGCAGGGCTCAAACTCACGACCCTGAGGATGAGGATCTGAGTGGAAATCAAGAGTCAGACACTTTACTGACCAAGCCACCCCAGCACCCCTGCCTTGTTATAACTTTTATATTAGAAGTGCAGAGATGATGAAAATGCATTTCCCTACTCCCAAATTAATTTAATTCAAATTAAAGTCAGATTTATTTTTATTATAAAATTGCCTTTTATTATTAAATCATATTGGTGTAAAAATAGCACCAGAAAAGGCGATATATTGAAAAATTATGAAAACATTGTTTAGAGAAATTAAAGCTCATGTCAACACAAAGACTTGTACAAGAGTGTTCATAGCAGCTTTACTCAACAATGGCCAGAAATAAACAATAAGATTACTTGACAAGTTCTACACATCCGGTAAGAACCAACTTCAGTTACTTCTACAAATAAAGAGTGATAATGGGATCCCTGGGTGGCGCAGCGGTTTGGCGCCTGCCTTTGGCCCAGGGCGCGATCCCGGAAACCCGGGATCGAATCCCACATCAGGCTCCCAGTGCATGGAGACTGCTTCTCCCTCTGCCTATGTCTCTGCCTCTCTCTCTCTCTCTGTGTGACTATCATAAATAAATTTAAAAAAAAAAGAGTGATATTGGGATGCCAGAGTGGTTCATTTGGCTAAGCATTGGACTATTGATTTCAGCTCAAGTCATAATCTCAGGGTTGTGAGATCAAGCCCAGCATTGGCCTCTGTGCTCAGTGGGGAGTCTGCTTGGGATTCTCTCCTTCTCTCTTCTTCTGCCCCTACCCTAGCTCTTGTTCTCTCTATATATAATAAAGAAATAAATCTTAAACAAATAATAGAGTGTAGTGTTTATCGTCAGTTTTCACTGATTCCAGTGCACCAAACTCATCTTTTTGTGTGTTTTGTTTCAATTTACATAAGTTCGTGATAAATATCTCCCTAAATTCCTTGCACATAATTGATTTCTGCTGTTCTGGTACCTTCTTCTATTGGAGTTCGTTCACGTTTTTCTCTGATCTTAATAGGACAGAGCAGTGGGGGCTGGTGAACAGGTGCCATATTAATAGGGATGTGGGGCCAATTCATTTTTTAGGCTGTAATCGTTTCTCATTTGGGGAGCTAGAATGGAATCTCCTTTATTTTAGGAAAACTCTCATGGGAGAACCAAAGACCAAAGGTTTCATATTTTTGGCTATTGGGTTCAAAAGGTTTGGTACAGGTGTTGGATAGGTCCGTTTTGGAAGAATATGTGATAAGGGGAACCATTTCCTCTCACTTCTCTCTCAAGCACTGCCATGTAGACTAGGAAGGTTTCCTAGTTGGGGAGGGATGAGAAGTGCAGGGAAGAGTTGGAGAAGGTGAGTATCTTTGTGAAAGGGATCCCATATCCTGCCTTGCATGGGGCATACCACAGGGCTGCATGGGGTAGCAGAGGCAGAGGGGCTGCAGGATTGCTCCTGAGTCTCCCAAAGTACACTTGAGACAGCCGCTAAGCCTTCCTTGGGTTCACACAAAGGGTTTAGAAATTTGCTGAGGGGGTGGGGTTAGTGAATTCCAAAGGTGTGTAGTGGTTAGCCAGGAGGCTTTGCAAGCTTGGGTTTGGATGAAGCCGATGCAAGAGGAATGGCCATGGAAGAGGCTCCCCACCCCTCACCTCCCACGAAGTCTATTTGATGCCCACAGAACATAGATGTCACCTCCTGGAAGACAGGAAGGAGAAATCCTCAGAAAATCTTGTAATCAGATTGTTTAAACCTAGTATGACCGAGAAAACACTGAAGTATGATTGGTTTATAAAGTGGTGTGAACTCACTGAGCAGGATAAACACAACCAAGATTCTTTCCTTAAATCATAGTTTCCAGCTCTGTACTGCTGACACTCCTTTCCCATCCTGAAGTGACATCTTGGGCAGATTTAATCTTTTCTAGTTTTTTTTGGTTACTAATATTTAATCCAGTTCGGTTTCATGTGTGGGTTAAACCTTTACCATCTTCCTTTTCCCCAAGCACAGTTTGAGCTGAGACCCTATCTGCTTGGGTCGGAGGGGGACCTGATGGGTCTGGGACACCTGTCTCTTCTTCCAGGGTGCTGCTGTGGGAGAAGGGACAGATTTTTTTTTTATCTCTTTATTTTACTGGCTGCTGCAGTAAATGTGTCCTCTTGTGGTTGCTGCTGCTGCCCTGACACCTTCGGGCCATATGTGGCTCTGGAGCCCAGGCATCAAGTACTGGCTGTCTCCTGAGGAGCACGTGGGAGCTCTAGAGGGCTCTGCAGCAGTACTGGAGTCAGTTCTTACAAGTTCCAGTCACCCTTCCCTCCTGTTTTGTTGAGTCTAGGCATAGATGGCGGGCTGCCACTAGTTACAGTAGAGCTGGCATCGTCACTTCTTGGTAAGGCTGGTGAGTCAGTATTTAGCCCCTGTTGTTGGCTGCTTGCTTTAGATCTATCCTTCTCAACCTTGTGCATATACCAGAATTGCCTGCATTCACATTGCAGGGCTTTAAAAAACATCTGTACCCATGTCCCTTCCTCAAAGAGCCCCAGTATTGTTCTGGAGAAAAGCTAAGCAATGGCATGTCCAAAGCTCCCCATTGCAATTGCAGTGGCAGCAGGGCAAGGGGTGCTTACCCGCCTGGTTTATGGTATGGGCTCCAAGGCCAATTCTGGGACAATAGGAACCCTGCCACTCAACGTCCTCATTGGAAGTGACTGAATGACTTCCTGGACAAGACTGAGGTCATGTTCTTCCACCAGGTGGAGGGGGTGAGATCCAGGGGCTGAATTACAGGGAACAGTTATAATGTTTTACAAAACTGGGTTTTTGCCTTGTGAGAGTCACTTCTACTGGATGGTGTTAGAAAAGCAAATATTTCTCACATCTCTATGACAAGGAGGAAAAAGAACATAGATGTAGAGAGTCATAGGTTTCCAGTTTATAAACTGTAGACCTCTCCTATGTGCTTATTTGGCAAAGGATGTAATGTATGAAAACAGCCATTATGAAACCAACCAGAAATTTCACCAAAGAAGACATATACATGGCCAACAAGCACATGAGGAAATGCTTCGCATCACTGGCCATCAGGGAAATACAAATCAAAACTACAATGAGATCCCACCTCACACCAGTGAGAATGGTGAACACTAACAAGACAGGAAACCACAAACGTTGGAGAGGATGTGGAGAAAGGGGGACCCTCTTCACTGTTGATGGGAATGTGAACTGGTGCAGCCACTCTGGTAAACTGTGTGGAGGTTCCTCAAAGAGTCAAAAATAGATCTGCCCTAGGACCCAGCAATTGCACTGCTGGGGATTTACCCCAAAGATACAGATACAGTGAAACGCTAGGACACCTGCACCCCAGTGTTTATAGCAGCAATGTCCACAATACCCAAACTGTGGAAGAAGCCTTGGTGTCCTTCGACAGATGAATGGATGAAGAAGCTGTGGTCTATGTATACAATGGGATATTACTCAGCCATCAGAAAGGACAAATACCCACCACTTTGATGCAGATGGAACTGGAGGGTATTATGCTGAGTGAAGTAAGTCAATTGGAGATGGACAATCATCATATGGTTTAACTCATATGGGGAATATAAAAAATAGTGAAAAGGATTATAAGGGAACAGAGGGAAAATGAGTGAGAAAAATTAGGATGACTAAACATGAGAGACTTCTAACTCTGGGAAACAAACAAAGGGTAGTGGAAGGGGAGGCAGGCAAGGGGATGGGGTGACTGGGTGACGGGCAGTGAGTAGGGCACTTGATGGGATGAGCACTGGGTGTTATATGTTGGCAAATCAAACTTCAATAAAAAAAAAAAAGAGAGAAAAAACAGAAACCAACCACCATAAGAACAAAGACCAGGGATGTGGGAGACATGTGACCAAATCCTAATGAACTGCAAAGAGAACAGAAAAGTCAACAAGATTTGTTTGGATTGTTAATAGAATAAGCAGTTCTGTATTTAAGTGAAAAATCCACCCAGGACATGACATTCTTCACATATTGCAAGTTGTAAAAAAGTGTCTATTGAATGTGGTGGAAATGTGGGTCCTGAAACAAGATAGAAGCACGTGCAAATATAAGTGTAACCAGAGACACTGTTGCTCAATGCACTAGAAATGTGGCAAGGAAATTAAAAGGAAAATTGTGTGAAGGAAGTCTTAAACATTGTGACATTTGCTTTTGCAGCTGATGAGGGTACATATTTAGTAATACTTAGATGTAATAATTAGCTCTATTTATTCGCTGTGGGTTTGAGAATTTTTATATGACTGAAAATATTTTAGACAGTGTGCCCATGACAGGCACAACACAAGGAAGTAATTAAGAAATTCATTTTTGTAACAGAGGAAACTTTCAAACAACTTCATTTGGATGATGTTCCTGGGATAGATGGGGTGCTAATACTGGACTTGCAGTAAAATTTAAGTTCCCTTTGGCAAGTCATGCAAGGACACAACTTCACCTCTACTCATTTGCACTTTTCAGCAGGAACTGCTTTCTTCTGGAAGTTATAAATGGACCCATCATGGACACAGCTCACCACCTGTAAGCTGCATCTCCCCTGGGGCTTGGGCCACGGAGCGTGGCAGGCACCATTGGATGAGTGGGACACAAAGCACAGCGGTCTGCTCACTGCACATAGGTGGGGAGGCTCAGCCAGCGCTGAAGCTAAGGAGAGGTGTACAGCTGTTGAAATGAGCTCATGCCTCATCACTTGGGAAAGAAAATCTCTGCTTATGCTAAGCAGCAAAGATTGTTATCACATAATTGGCCTTTTGGGTTGGCAAACACTTTGAATGCCCTGCAAAGGCATTCACCTTAGCTATGAAACACTATGGAGAAAGGTATCTGGCCTAGTGTTATTTGGTCCTCTTTTCTGCGCTAGAATTAGTTCTAGAACTGTAACTGATGGTCTGAGCCCCTGGTGGAAATTCTGTTAGGCCAAACGCTGACTTTACCAAGTGGCTTATTGATTCCAGCTCTGTGAAGGTGACCTCCCCCTGCCCAGTGCCCCTTCATGTCTTCATACCTACAGTGTGGAAGGTAATCTGCAGTGTGATACAAGGGTGAATATTGAGCACGGTGGCACCCAAACTCCTGCAACTGTCAGAACAATTGTGCAATGATTGTTAAAAATCTTTGAAAATGCCTACATTTGTGAACACCTCTTCTCAATTATTAAAGTAAAACTAAGTATCACTTCCTAGTCAAGGCTACCAGTCAAGGCTGAATTCTGTGTTCTTGTTGAACTTGGTACAAGATTTAGCAGTGACAGGCTAAAGAAAAAAAAAAATCACTGATTTCTTGTTCCAAAACAGAAGTCAACAAGTTGTGAAAGAAAATGGTAAAATGGTCAGAGTAAAATATTTCTATTTTATCTGTCCTCCCCTCAATTTTGAATCTAAGTTACAATTGTCAATATCATACGAGCATGTGTTACATGGTATGGTTGTCATCATAGTTCAGAAAAATAAAGTTTGATTATGCTCCTGGCACTTGGTTTTTGTTTTTCTTACCTCTTCCATGATCACCCATACTTTTCTGTCCCTGGCTTCTTTAGAGCCTGGAGTTTTCAGTGACCTCTTTAATGCGTGTCTTGTGTGGGCAGTTAATGTGTGGGCTCTAAAGTTTAGCTGACAGGTTTCACCTAAGGTTAGGAGCCTGGGAATCCTTGGAAAATAGGGCAATTACTGAATTTGTCCACTAGTGGGCGGGCATGCACTTTCTTTCTAAATAAGAGCTTCTGGAAAACCTTTGACAACCTTTTCTATTTTAGGCAGTTGGCTAAGAGTTTTACCTACCCACTTTTAGGGAGACCTCTGAATCTTTATACTCAGGGTCAGAGTTATAGTCATGGACAGACAGTTTTCATGAGGAAACCTATATTATCTCTTAATAAAGCCTCTGCTTTTGTTAATATTTATTTTTTATTTTTTATTTTTTTAATAATAAATTTATTTTTTATTGGTGTTCAATTTGCCAACATACAGAATAACACCCAGTGCTCATCCCGTCAAGTGCCCCCCTCAGTGCCCACCACGCAGTCACACCCCCCCACTCCCCGCACCTCCCCTTCCACCACCCCTCGTTCACTTCCCAGAGTTAGGAGTCTTCATGTTCTGTCTCCCTTTCTGATATTTCCTACCCATTTCTTCTTCCTTCTCCTCTATTCCCTTTCACTATTATTTATTATTTTTAAAAGGTAAACTGCAAATAAAAACCATATCCCCCCCCCAAAAAAAAAACCATATCCTTTAAATAGACAAACTTTAGTTGACAACAGAACCTGTTTCTAAGGATGCCAGAACATCTAGACTACCAGTACCTCAAGTGACCCAGAGCTGGTGTTGGGGATGAGAGAATGGAGGCTTTAAGCAGGGAAGAGGATTATCTGAGGCCACTCACCTGTTGAGCTCTTTACTGGAATAATGCATCTTAGGTGGTCCCTTTACACTTGCCTTTGGATTTCTATTAACTTCTCTGGAGGCGCTTTCTGTTCTAATGGGTAGTTACTTACCTAATTAGGTTCTTTTTATCCAATCCAGGAAATGGTGATGAAAGCTTAGGCACAGTGCTCACCAACCTTTTATTTTTTTTCCTCCCTAAATGAGTTCCTGCACTAGGAGGTATCCATCCACACAATGACCATTGTTTCTAAACAAAACTGGAATCTCATTCTTTCAACAAATACATAAGTATCTATCATGTCCATGACACTGGAGATAAATAGTAAACAGACAAATTCCTGTCTTCTTGAATTTTACCCTTTAGTTTTGCTGGGCAGGGGGTTGGGCCGTGTGGGGAGGGGAAGGAGGAGAGGAGGAGGGGAGTGAGAGTTTGAGAAGAGCAGGGAGTAAACTAGTAAATGATATAATCTCAGATGATAACTACCATAAAAAAGTAAAGAATTGATTTTCAGCAAGGGTGCCAAGACTATTTAATGGGGGTGGGGAGAGAATAGTCCGTTCAAAACCGAACACCTGCAACTGAATATCTCCATGCCAAGAGTGAAGTTAGACTTCATACCACATACAAAAATGAACTCAAAATGGATCAAAGACTGAAATGTGAGAAATGAAGCTATTAAAGTCTTAGAAGAAACTAGAAGTTTAAGTCATTGTGCCCTTGGACTATGCAGTAGCTTCCCAGATGTGACAGTTAAAGCATAAGCAATGAAAAAATGGAGAAATTGGACTTCACCAAAATTAGAAACTTTTGTGATTCAACAGGTATTATCAAGAAAGTGAACAGATACATCACATAACAGTAGAAAAATATTTGCAAACCCTATATCTGATAAGAGTGTAGTATCCAGAAAGAACAGTTACAACTCAACAATAAAGAGACAGCCCAATTTAAAAAGTAGGCAAAGGATTTGAATAGACAGTTTTCCAAAGACTATACAAATGGTCAATAAACTCATGAAAAAGCATTCAGAACCATTAGTCATTAGGGAAATGAAGATTAAAGTACAATGAGATACCACATCATACCTACTAGGATGGCAAAGCTAAAAGCAATTATAAGTGTTGACAAGGATGAGGATAAAATGAAAATGTTGTAGCTACTGTAAAAAACAGTTCAGCAGTTCCTCAAAAAGTTAAACAGAGGTACTATATGATTTATCAATTCTACTACTAAGTGAGATAAGACAATTGATAGCATAGATCCATGCAAAAACTTAAACATGAATGTTTATAGCAAAATTATTCATGATAGCTGAAAAGGAGAAACACCCAAATATCTGATGAGTGGATTAAAAATGTGGTATATCCTTTTATTTTTATTTTTTTGGGTATATCCTTTTAATGGAATATTATTCCATGAAAAAGGAATGAAGTACTCATATATTCTATATCTAGGATAAACGTTGAAAATATTTATGCTAAGTGAAAGAAGCCAGATGCACACAAAGAGCATAGTACATGATTCCACTTATACGAAATGTCCAGAATAGGCCAAATCAGAGATAGAAAATAGGTTTGTGGTTGACAGGGACTAGGAAGGGAGAAATTGGGAAGAAACATGAAAGAAACAGGATTTCCTTTTGGGGTGATGAAAGTGTTCCAGAATTAGTGGTGATGGCTTCATAACTCTTGTAAATATACTAAAACCCACTGAGTTATATACTTAAAAGGATGAATTTTATAGCATGGGATTACCTCTCAATAAAAATAAAGTAGGGTAATTAGAGAAAGTGGGCAGGGGTTGGTGGTGGGTTATTTAAACACTGTGATGAGAGAAGCTTTCAATAGAAAAATCAACATTTGAGCAGAATATTTGAATCAATGAATGAATGGATGAAGCACACAAACCCCACTGAGCTCCCTGTTCGCTCTTCTTTTGTTTGAGTATATCCTTGCTCTGATTCATATGATATTAAGGTATCTCTACTCTAGTGCTATAAATTTGTGTAACGGACACATTCAGAATATGAAAGTCATTATTTCATTAAGCATGCTTAATGAGAATGCTTACGTACAATGCTTCCCTGCAGAATTACCAGGGAAACCTCAAAGCCCTACTAATGCCATAAACATCTTTCAGAAGGTGCTTAACAGGATGTTAAGTGAAGGTCTTAAAGTGTTGGCTAAGCCCTCCAAGTGGAATACACTTAGTGGTATGTGACCACATAATCTAGAGACAGAATCCTTAATTCATCTTCTGTCTCCAACCAACATTAGAGAGGATCCTTCAAAGGGAATTTTGTAAGAGGAGATCATGCTTCTTTCCTGTATGTCTCTCTAGAATACTGTCCTCCCCTTCCCCAACAAAGACAAAGGAGGTTGGGAGGTTCTAGGGCATTACGGGTAGAATCAAGACACTTGGAAGAAAGGGAGACTAGCATCTTACTCATCCACCTGCCCTTGTTGCTATCAGAGCAGATGGCAAGAACATTCTTAAAGAGCCTCACCTGGATCTCCTGGAGCTGAATTTCTCAACCTCAGTGCTATTGATCTGTTGGGTGGATAAATCTTTACTGTGAAAGGCTATTCTGCATATTGCAGGATGCTCAGCACCGTTCCTGGCCTCCTCCCACTAGATGCTAGTAGCGTCTCCCCACCTCCCACATTTGTGGTAACCTAAAATATCTCCAGATAGGGCTAAATGTTTCCTAAGAGGCAAAACTACCCCTGGTTGAGAACCCCTGCCTCAGTTTTAGAAGGCAGAAGAAGTCTAGAGATTGATGCTTGACTCCTGCCTGGTGAAGCTGGAAGGGAAGAGGCTGCCTACCATTGGGGTTAATGGCAGAGCACAGAGAACTGTGGGCAGTGTAGGTGCTTCCTGGCTGCCAGTGTTTGGTGGCACAAAAAAAGGGTGATGCTTTCCCCTTAGGCACATGCTGTGGAAGTGAATCAGGCTCAAGCTATTTTGAAAGGACCCTCTTGGAGGTGGGGGAGGTGCTGCCCATCGGACAGGAGAGAGATGACAAAGAGTTCATTGCCAGCTTTAGATCAGGGTTTTCAACCTTGACACTACTGACGCTTTGGGCTTGATACTTCTTTGTTGTAGGAGCCTGTCCTGTGCATTGTAGGATAGTTGGCATGTCTGGCCTCCACCTGCTAGATGCCATTGGCATTCCTCCCAGTCGTGACATCTAAAATATCTTCAGACATTATCAAATGTCCCCCAGAGGGGGTGTCAAAAATTGACCCTGGTTGAGAAGTAATCCCATAAAGAGTCCCCCAAATCAGCAAATCTATTGCTGTTGTAATAGATTACCAAAAACGTAGTGGTTTAAAACAACACATTTTTTGGTCTCACAGTTCTGGAGGTCAGAAGTCCAACCTGACTCTCACTGGGCTAATATTAGAGTGTCAGCAGGTCTGGATTCTTTCTGGGAGCTCTGGTAGAGAATTCCTTTCCTTGCCAGCTTTTCAGTGCCGCCTTCGTTCCTGGCTCCCTATTCCCGGCCAGCAGTGACATCATACCTTCTCTGACTCTGACCCTCCTGCCTCCCACTGATAAAGATCCTTATGATTACATTGGCCCACCTGGATAGTCCAGGGTCATCTTCCCATCTGGAAGTTCTAAACTTCATCACACCTGTCAGGTCCCTTTTATCATGGAAGGTAACGTATTCACAGGTTTCACAGATTAGGATATGGACATCTTTGGGGAGGGCATTCTGTGTACCACAGTCAGTCTTTGGGCTCATGCCAACCAGAGGACACTAAGTAGATGGATGTACCAGCACTAGTTAAGTAAGATCCTGTGCTTTCTACTTGCTTCTCCTCCTGCCTCTTCCCAGGATCTGGAAGCACTGAGCAAGTGAGAAAAGAAGGTGAGAAAAAGAAATCTCACCCTACCCCTCCCCATTGCTGGAACCAAATGTGGAGGTGTGCTCAGGCCTAGCTGGAAGAGACCTTAAAATCATTTGGAAGATAATGGTTTTGATTACAGTGGGACGGGACTTTTTTTTTCTTTTAATGCTATTTTAATTCCCCACTTGTCTGGTATGCCACAGGCTCTAGCTGGAAGGTTACTTATGGCTAGAAGAGAGGCTGTTAATCAGTAAAACTGAAGGCAGTGATGGGGAGAGAAAAAGTTACTGCTCGTGGTCCCTCATAGACCCCAGCTTATTGAATAAACCTGGTACAAGAAGGTTTTAGAGGAGAGAGGATTTCAAAATTCTATCACATCACCCCATGACTAGGAAGGAAGGCTCTCCTCTCTCTCTCTAAGAAGAGAGAGATGGCAGCGTTGAGTGTGTCTGCATCCAGAGGCCAAGAGATGTGGCGACCTCAGAAAACCCATGATTCTCCCAGGAACATCGGATGATCTTGCTCTTGCCTAGAAATTTGGAGAGAGAGGTAGAGGAAGGAGAGAAAAGAATGGGAAAAAGGTAGATAGACCTGGGCTGATAACTACCAACATTCATGTGGGTAAAAGCAAGCAGACAGTGTTTCAAATCTGTGCTTGCAGGCGAAGCTGGGGCATATGGCCCCCGCATGGAGAGAAATGCAGCTTGCAGCTCCATGGCTCTGAGTCAGACTTCAAAGTGCTTCCCAACGTGTCAGTATAGGGCCTGCCTGAACCCTAAAACTATAACTGGAAAACTTTCATGGGTTTCTTGAGGACAGCAATTAGATATCCAAAACCAAGTCTTACCCCTCATGGCTAGATGAGCCTGCTTCCTTCTTTTCTGGGACCAGAAACACAGAAGAACAGGCCACACACAAGATTTAAAACTCCAAGTGGGGGTGGCCTGGTGGCTCAGTGGTTAAGCGCCGCCTTCAGCCCAGGGCGTGATCCTGGAGACCCAGGATTGAGTCCCATGTTGGGCTACCTGCATGGAGCCTGCTTCTCCCTCTACCTCTCTCTCTCTTTCTGTCTCTCATGAATAAGTAAATAAAATCTTTAAAAAAAAACCAAAACTGCGAGTGGCAATCAGGCTAATACCAAAATTATCTCTAGTTTTTATTATTGTGGTATATTCATATATAATTATAATGACCATTTAAAGAATATAACAATGAGAAATATACTCTATCAAGGGGTTGAAAAATAATTTTGGGGGGCACCAAATTATGAAGCACCAAAAATAGATGTGTGGTTTTTCTAAAAAGATTTGTTTGTTTATTTATTTATTTATTTATTATTTATTTATTTTAGAAAGAGAGAGAGAGAGAGAGCATGAGTGTGCACATGCGAGTGAGGGGAGGAGCAGAGGGAGAGGGAATGCATCTCAAACAGGCTCTACACTCAGCATGGAGCCCAAAGCATGTCTCCATCTCAAGACCCTGAGATCATGACCTGAGCTGAAACCAAGAGTGGAATGATTGGCTGAGCCACCCAGGTGCCCCTTCATGTGTGTTTTGTGCAGGAAAAGAGTCATTGAAGTGTCTGAGTGGAGTGGATTTGTCAAGGAAAATGGAGCAGGTAATGAAGGTAATGCAGTAAAGCAATAAAGCAAAGAAAACTTTGTGTTTTCCACATCAGTACTGGACCTCGGAAAGCTATAAAGTAGGAGAAGAGGGGGCACCTGGATAGCTCATTTGGTTGGGCCTCTGTCTTCAGCTCATGTCATGATTTTGGGGTCCTGGGATCAAGTCCCCCATCAAGCTCCCTACTCAATGGGGAGCCTGCTTCTCTCTCTGCCCCTCCCCCTGCTTATTCCCTCTCTCTCTGGAAATTAAAAAAAAATAAAATAAAAAATAAATAAACTGCAGGTCCAGAGAGAGGAACCCTACTCATGGCTGACATGGGTAGATAATGGGCAGGGGAAGGGCCTTAAGCAGAATTCACTTTTCTCTAGATTCTAAATAGGAATGAACTTTTAAAACTCTACTGCAGGTGCACAGCACATTTTGGAAGTAGGATGTTGTTTATGTGCTTACCTCATGCTGTCTTCATGCCCAAAGTCTTACCCCAGGATTGTCTGGCAACAAAGAGACCCTGGATCTTTTTTTTTTTTTTTTTTTTTTAACTCTTCTACCTGGGCAGAAATACCCAACTGAAGCTGGAGTCTGTCTCTCCCCATGCATTTGTAGCCACCTACCTGAGAACAAGTGCTTTTACTTTTAAGTTGAATGTAGTAAAGTCTCATTTTCTAAATTAAAGAGATTGTACTTGGCCACATATGAGGCTCTCCATAAGTGATTTGTTGAGGGAAGGAAGGTGGAAAGGTAGAAGGAAGGAATATTGGAAGGAAGGGAGGAAGGAAGAAGGAAAACAGGGAAGGAGGGAAAGAAGGAAGGAGGGAAGGAAAGAAATAGGAAAGGAGAGAGGGAGGGAGAGAGGAAGGGAGAGATGGGAAGAAGGAGGGAGGGATAGGTGGAAGAACAGAAGGAGAGGGGAAATGAAAACTTGCCTTTCTGTGTGTGTGCTTGTGTGCCCTGTCACATGGATTTGCTTCCAGAAGCAGCACAGGAGATTATGGAGAAGGTTAGCCCTGGGAAGGGAACTCCAAGCCTTTGGGTTGTAACAGAAAAAGCTGGGAGGCTACTTTGGTGCCATATCTTTAAAGTGTGTGGTGGGAGAAATGGAGCTATCCTTATTCTGGGAATGAGGCTGAGAAATGCTGCTGTGACCTGTGAGCTCTTGGATCCTGATGATGCAGATCTTCTCCCAGAGTTGCCAAATCACCTATCTCTGGGGGCATAAATACAGTAAAACCCAAGGGGTCTGTGCCTTCTTCATTTTCTCCCTTGCCTTAAGGTCACTTTCTTTATCCTCCCCCTGGACGCTTGCTTTTCCCTGTTGGTATGCTGGACATTATTAGCCTTGCGCTTGGCGCTTGTTTTTTTTTTTTTTTTTTTTGTTTGTTTGTTTTGAGGGGGTGGTTGTCTATATC
Source organism: Canis lupus dingo (assembly GCF_003254725.2). Classification (NCBI taxonomy): domain Eukaryota; kingdom Metazoa; phylum Chordata; class Mammalia; order Carnivora; family Canidae; genus Canis; species Canis lupus. The sequence goes on from NC_064258.1 coordinate 6,371,845, forward strand.
CTGTGATCCCCAGAAAAGTTTTTGCTCTCATTTCACAAATACCTTTGGTCCCATAGTGTGATTTTGAAATGTGTCTGTTCTAATATGGCCAGAACTTGGGACACGTGTAAACAAGAGATGTGGCAAATATTAAATGCAAAGAATCTAGGTGCAAAGTCGGTGTTGATCAATATTTGTGGATCTTGAAAACGGTTAAATGCTTCTTCTTTACTTTTGGCTTTTCTTTGTCCTTAATGCTGTCTTCATTTGTTCTCCCATCAAGACCCCAAGTCTTTGATCCCCGTGACCAAGGGGAATGTTTTTTATACTGAAAAGAGTAAGCCACTACATTTCTGAGGAAGGGTGGCATCTTCTGGGTGATCCCTAAAGAATGCAGAGCCACCTCCCCTGTGTGACTGGTGGTTTGGTAGGGAGTCTAAGTTGGATCACTGGGAAGCTGATATGAAGAGAAAGGAGAGAATAAAGTAAGATATGTACCTTTCTTCCCCTTTTCCTTCTTCACACTCTGAGCTCCATCCTTTGCATACTTTGAGAAAGTGTTTTTAGTTCAGCAGAAAACGGGAACTCAAGGAGATTCTGGAGCCAAGACAAGAACACTCCACAAACCTGGCTTCACATTCTCTGCATTTCCGCCCCCTTACAGTCAGCTGGGGGCTGTATGGTTAGCTCTGGCCAGTAGGCTGCGAGTAGAAGGGGATGTGTGACATCCTCCCTGCCACACAGAGGAGTAAGTGGGACAACTCCACAAGTTCCCATTACCTTCTGCTGAAGTAACCCCTGGGGCCTCTTTTGAGATGGTGGCTCATTAGCTCCAAGCAGCCTGGATCCCTCAGATGCTGTGTGGAGAATAGCTACCCTTGGCATGCTTGGGCCTGCAGAGGAATGTGCAAGGAATAAATGTGTTTTCTTAAGCCATTGAAACTTAAAAAAAAATTTTTTTTAAAGGAAAATAAATTTAACTGGATACCTTAAATAGTATAACTTTTAGTTTTAATACATTTACATAGCACTTTATAGAGCATATTTTCATAGATTTTATTTCCTTTAAAGCTCACCATGCACCTAAGGTAACTTTTCTTTCTTTTGACTTAATTTAGGCTTCCAGAAAAGTTGCAAGAAGAGCACAAAGGATTCCTGCATATCCTCCACCCATTTTGCCCGAATATTCCATTTCATTGCATTGCCTGTTTCTTTTTTCTCTCTCTAAATATATATACATATATGTTACTTCTTTCCTGAACTGTTTGAGAGGAAGCTGCAGATATGATGCTCCTTTATCCCTAGATACTTCAGTGTGTTCTCTAAAAACAAAACGTTAGGGTCCTTGCATTCTGTAGCAATAGCATAGCTTACTCTAGACTGATACAGACAACTTTTGTGGCATTCCTGAGCGGGGAAAGTTAAATAGAGACAAGAAGTTGAAGCAGTAGAACAGAGGTCACTTTGAAGGAAACCAGCTCAGAATTTGAGAGATTATAATCTTTTTTTTTTTTTTTATTGGTGTTCAATTTGCCAACATATAGCATAACACCCAGTGCTCATCCCATCAAGTGCCCCCCTCAGTGCCTGTCACCCAGTCACACCCACCCCCCACCCCCCACCCACCTCCCCTTCCACCACCTCTTGTTCGTTTCCCAGAGTTAGGAGTCTCTCATGTTCTGTCTCCCTTTCTGATATTTCCCACTCATTTTTTCTCCTTTCCCCTTTATTCCCTTTCACTATCTTTTATTTTCCCCAAATGAATGAGAACATATAATGTTTGTCCTTCTCCAATTGACTTACTTCACTCAGCAGAATACCCTCCAGTTCCATCCACGTGGAAACGAAGCAAATGGTGGGTATTTGTCATTTCTAATGGCTGAGGAATATTCCATTGTATACATAAACCACATCTTTATCCACTCATCTTTCGATGGACACCGAGGCTCCTTCCAGTTTGGCTATTGTGGACATAGCTGCTAGAAACATCGGGGTGCAGGTGTCCCTGCGTTTCCCTGCATCTGAATCTTTGGGGTAAATCCCCAACAGTGCAGTTGCTGGGTCATAGGGCAGGTCTATTTTAACTCTTTGAGGAACCTCCACACAGTTTTCCAGAGTGGCTGCCCCAGTTCACATTCCCACCAACAGTGCAGAAGGGTCCCCCTTTCTCCGCATCCTCTCCAACATTTGTGATTTCCTGTCTTGTTAATGTTCCCCATTCTCACTGGTGTGAGGTGGTATCTCATTGTGATTTTGATTTGTATTTTCCTGATGGCCAGGGATGCGGAGCATTTTCTCATATGCTTGTTGGCCACGTCTATGTCTTCCTCTGTGAGATCTCTGTTAATGTCCTTTGCCCATTTCATGATTGGATTGTTTCTTTGCTGTTGAGTTTAATAAGTTCTTTAGAGATCTTGGATACTAGCCCTTTATCTGATACGTCATTTGCACATATCTTCTCCCATTCTGTAGGTTGTCTTTTAGTTTTGTTGACCGTTTCTTTTGCTGTGCAAAAGCTTCTTATCTTGATGAAGTCCCAATAGTTCATTTTTGCTTTTGTTTCTTTTGCCTTCATGGATGTATCTTGCAAGAAGTTACTGTGGTTCAAAAAGGGTGTCGCCTGTGTTCTCCTCTAGGATTTTGATGGAATCTTGGAGAGATTATAATCTTAAGGGAATTGGAGGTTTTGATTTTTTTTTTAAGGTTTTATTTATTTATCCATGAGAGACACAGAGAGGGAGACAGAGAGAGAGAGAGAGAGTGAGAGAGAGAGAGAGAAGCAGAGACACAGGCAGAGGGAGAAGCAGGCTCCATACAGGGAGCCCGACATGGAACTCGATCCGGGGTCTCCAGGATCACGCCCTGGGCAGAAGGTGGTGCTAAACCACTGAGCCACCTGGGCTGCCCAGGGGTTTTGATTCTTTAATTGATATTTTATTAAATATGAGATGAGATGATATTTAGGGAGTCAGATAAAGGTTGATGGAAAGGGAATTACCACATGCAGGCATGTGGAGAGAAGTGATTTCAGAAAAATCTCTTTTCTAAGCAAGATAAAACTGGACTCTTGTTTCTACTTTGTGCCCACACTGGGTATTACTCTCATACAATGTCACCATGTTTCCAGTTAAATCCCTTCTGTTTTGCTCCAGGCCTGAAAATGTATACAGGCCATTGGCAAGGATGACCTTAGCAAGGGTGTAGTTTACAAAAGTGTAGGAGTGTATCTTTGGGTGGGGCAGGAGGGCTGGCAGTTGGAAACCACATTCACTGAGCTGAAGGAATGCTGTCCATAATATTCCAGGTCAGCTATGGTTAGATATCTGGGAATACACCGTCTAGCCTTCTATTTTGGCAGTGACATGGACTCCTCAGTCCCAATTTCCAGAGCTGTGTCCTCTTCACTCTTCCTTCCATATCCACCTCCACCCAGGCTTTCAATCTGTGCCAGGTTCTGGTTTGAATGAGCCACTGATTTATTTGTAGCTATCCGGGATCTGGAGTGCAGATGCAAATGGCAGTTTTCTCTGGTAAGTGTTGGTGGCAATTGGATCCTTTTCTGATTTGCGTTCCCAAGGCCTGCAGGTTCCCAGGAAATCACATCTTACAGGCAGTCTGGTGGGGGTTATTTTTAATCTCAGCTATAAATGCCAGTCCATAATAGTTCTTAAAACCGAACAAGCTTTCATTAGCAAGGCAGAGGATAGTTAGATATAGTCATTAGTTCAGCAAAAATCTGGACCAAAAAGGGGATAAGGAGGGGCCTCTGGAGATAGAGAGGGCTTGGGGTTCAGGAGTGAGACAGGGGCTAGGCACAAATTTGGAAGACCCTGGCTTTTTGCAGACTTGAGCAATGAGAATGGAGGGGCTTGTTCAGGGAGAGTATGCAGAGAGAGGGAGAAAAATACATCTCGGACCTCCTTGGGCATCTTAAGCATTCTGCTCTTCTCTCTCAAAGTCAGTCTCACTAGAATTTATCTCTGTTTCTGACAGTGGTGGCATCTGAGAATCCATCTCCTCTATTCTCACCACGGCTCAGTCTCTTGTTTCTTGATGGTGGTGAGCCTAGCGTGGAGATGATTTTACTCCAAATTCCAGTCCAGGGTTAGAATTGGTTTATGTGCAGATACATGCTCCGTGTGGATATTTCAGAATCCAAGGTGAGCTCCCACATAAAGTGGGAATGAATTTTAAACTTTGCAAATGGAGGGTATGAAGAGCAACTTACATTTAAAAGTAATTGGTTTAGTATCTGCAAAGCCCTCCCTTCCCCCAATCCACCTGGTGGGTGAAAACAGAATTCTGGGTAAACTCACTCATTTCGTGTTACACTCAGCCCACTCAAGATTTTCTCTCCTGCTTTGAGCCTGGCTGCTCCTTAAAGGCGGAAGGAAGGTGGTTTGGGTTGATCTCCAAACCAAATGTCCAGTCACCAGCCATGTCTTTCCTATATAGAGTCACTGCCTGTAATTCTCTTTCTTCTCACTGTTGACACCTATGCTCAGCATGGTGCCTTTTCTTCTCCCTTAGCCTGCCTCTTCTCTTGCTCAGTCTCCTGGTGCTAGCAGCTCCATCTATGTGCGCAACTATGTTTGTTGTACAGAGTCCCATTTCTTCATGGTCAGAGCAGTGTCTTCATGGTGATATAGGCACAAGTCTCCTTAGGGAATCGACCACCATGTCTTTTTATCTACTTGGCAGGCAAGTTAGAGTTGGCTGGGTTGGACTAAACCCCGCTTCTATCTTTTCTGTATTTCTTCTTATATTCTTTTGAAAAAATTCCCCAAGATGATGGTGAGGACATGCACACAGCTGTGTGGAGTGCATGCAGAGAGGTCCATATAGATGTTTTCCTTTAAGTATTCTGACTACTTAGTTTATTGATGAAAATCTCTCATTTCTATCCCAATAATCAATTTTCACCAATTTAAGCTTTCTGGAAATTTCCCATAAAACCAATGAGAAAAGGAAATTTGGTATTGACACTGTTTAATCAATTGGAAGGATTGATAAACTTTCCCAAGGGGTAAGTCACATAATAAAATTAGCAGGTCTGTTAACAGGTGAGAAAAACACTAGCATTAAACAAAAACAAGGTAAGCCTTTTATCAATAGCGTTAATGTTCCAGTTCAGAAATTTCCTTAGAAATTTCCAAAAGAAAACCAGTTTGGGGGATTTTTATGACCCCAAATTAAGATTTGGGCAATTCAGGATTGTCCATGATAAAACACTGTGGGCCAAAGATGGAACTTCTGAAATAGACTTAGCGTTTCTTGTGTAATAAGAAAAAATATTATGTATAAGTTCTCTGATTTTATTTTATTTTATTTTTTAAGATTTTATTTATTTATTCATGAGAGACACACAGAGAGAGAGAGGCAGAGACACAGGCAGAGGTAAAAGCAGGCCCCATGGAGGGAGCCCAGGACTTCAGGATCATGCTCTAGGCCAAAGGCAGGCGCTAAACCACTGATGAATTCAAGATAATATCCTGAATGCTGAGCATAAATCAGTGATGAAAAAGATAAAAGATAAGAGAGATGTTTAATTCAGAAGACTTAAAATTTGACCAAAAGGAATTTTAGGGGTCAAATTTAGAGAAAATAAAGAGGAAGAAATTATTTTTTTAAAAAAGAAGAAAATTGTACAAGTGCTGAAGAAAGACATGGTCTTTTGATTGATAAGCCCTTAATTGGCTTTATTTAATTTTCACCAAATGGAGCTTTTGATACTAGTTGCCTAAGCCATGATAATTTTTCCCTGTTCCTCAGGAAGAAGGAAGTGAGCATAATTAAAAATTAAAAAAATTCTTTTTACAAATTTCCTGATGGGGGTGTTCATATGACCCAGTTCTGCCTAGAATGTAGAGATGATGCCTCAGTGTGTAGCAGCCATCCTATGACAATGAACAAGAACCTCAGCAACAAGACGTGGCCGGACAGGAAGCTAGAAGGACCATTTCTTTTTAGCCTCTAGAATTCATGTTACATTAAAAAATAGCATTATATGGTCACTTTAGTCAGGTTTCTGTTATATGCAGTTTTAGTGCATTCCTGGTGAATCACTAAGGATGAAAAGAAGATTTTAAAAATGTCTGAAGAAAGAAAACAAAAAAAAACCTGCAAAGGAAAAAGGCACAGGTTGCTTTCACACTTCCAATTGGCAATAACAAATGTGAAAAGATAATGAAGTTTCTTCTAATTACTTAAGGTGAATTATTTTAGACCTAGAATTATATATTCAATCAACTACCAATTAAGAGTTAGGGCAAAATAAAAACATTTTCCATTTCCAAAGGACCTCGTTGAGGAATTTACTTAAGGATGTGTTCCAGTAAGTAATGGGGGAAATAATAAAAGGAAGAATAAGATGTGTGATCTAGGAAATGGTTGATAGATTTAACCCAGACATTCCAGTGGATGACAAATATGAGTTAGGGTTAGGAGCCATTGGTTAAGAAAGGAACAAGGAGATGAAGGGCGTTGCGAAAGTTGCTGAAAAAAAAGTGGATTACATCTAACTGAGAGTACCATGATTAAGATACCGAATTCTTTGAGTAGGTGGTAAGGAATATACTTATTTCTCTGGGAGGTGTGGAAGGTCAAAACAACATAAAGGAACACAACTGAGCAGGATTATCATAAATCCAAACTAAACTCTTACATGTTGTTGAGTAAATGATGGAGTGTAAGAAAATAAAATGCTTTTGAGTTTTTTTTTAAGATTTTATTTATTCATAGAGACACAGATTGAGAGAGCGGCAGAGACACAGGCAGATGGAGAAACAGGCTCCAAGCAGGGAGCCCAACGTGGGACTCAATCCGGGGTCTCCAGGATCACACCCCCGGCTGCAGGCGGCACTAAACCACTGCACCACCGGGGCTGCCCTGCTTTTGAGTTTTATACTGGAAACAGTCTCCTTTTACCTGAGTCTATGGACGGTGTCATTGGACTTAATGGAAAGCACTTTTTGGTCCTGAATCCAATAATAATTTTAATAACATGAGAAATGCTATTTATTGATTTTCTACATTTAAAATAAATTCAGGGATCCCTGGGTGGCGCAGCGGTTTGGTGCCTGCCTTTGGCCCAGGGCGCGATCCTGGAAACCCGGGATCGAATCCCACGTCGGGTTCCCGGTGCATGGAGCCTGCTTCTCCCTCTGCCTATGTCTCTGCCTCTCTCTCTCTCTCTCCCTCTCTCTCTCTCTCTCTCTCTGTGACTATCATAAATAAATAAAAATTTAAAAAAATAAATAAATCCATAGCTAAAGCACAGAAGACTGAACTATAGCTACAGAATAGCATATGGCAGTATAAAAGGAGCATGTTGCTTTCAGAAAGTTAGAAGGTGGAAAAGGGAGGGACACCTGGCTGGCTCAGTGCTTGAGCATCTGCCTTTGGCTCAGTTCATAACCCTGGAGTCAAAGGATCAAGTCCCACATCGGGGTCCTCCAGGGAGTCTGCTTCTTTCTCTGCCTATGTCTCTGCCTCTCTCTGTGTGTCTCTCATGAATAAATAAATAAAAGAAAGAAAGAAAGGAGGAAAGAAAGAAGGAAGGAAGGAAGGAAGGAAAGAAGGAAGGAAAAGGGAGTAGTGGAAGGATAAGGAGCACCAACATACTCTTTTTATATAATGCAGAGTTGGTAGGCATTGACTGTACATGGAGAGCAAGACATTGAAATGTAGAATGATCATTCAGTAATTTAAAAGCAATGAGAGGGGGCAGCCTGGGTGGCTCAGCGGTTTAGTGCCACCTTCAGCCCAGGGCCTGATCCTGGAGAGCTGGGATCGAGTTCCATGTCGGGTTCCCTGCAGGGAGCCTGCTTCTCCCTCTGCCTGTGTCTCTGCTGCTCTCTCTCTCTCATTAATAAATAAAAAATAAATAAATAAAAGCAATGAAAGTAAGCTAAAATTAATGCAATTCTCAAAATTTGGGATAAAACAATGCATGTGTGTGCATGCATTCAGAGCTTTGAAGGTAGCCACCACAAAAAGTAAAGCCATAAATGAATAGAATTGTTGCTTGTGAGAGGTGGAAATAAGGGTGAGGCAGGAGACTTATTTTCACAAAAGACTTTTTCAACATTTGTTTGCTTCTTGGCCAAAAGCTGGTATTATTTTGATAGTAGTAATAATAATTAAATAAAAATAAACTTGAAACAACTCTAGTTTCACTTCTGTAATCTTTGGGTGGAGATTTAGAAATAAGTAGTAAATATTATTTCTTTTGTAAGTAATGGCAATCTCATGTTTATTTTTTTTTTTAAAAAAGATTTTATTTATTTGAGAGAGAGAGAGAGAAAGCACAAGCAGCAGGGAGGGAGAGAGGGAGAGGAAGAAGCAGGCACACTGCTGAGCATGAAGCCAGATGTGGGGCTCCATCCCAGGATCCAAGATCCTGACCTCAGCCAAAGGCAGATGCTCAACCACTGAGCCACCCAGGGACCCTGACAATCTCATTTTTAAAAAGCCACATGTGAGAATTGAGTTAAGATGCTTGGCATAGACAGCTTTGTAGAAATTGGGCTATTTTACAAGAAAATAAACCTCTACATTACCAGGAAATAGTGACAAAACAATTGTGATGTGTGACATGTACTTCCTCAATGATCCATTACTCGGTTTTGGGAGCTGCTCAGTGAGCAATCATTTCCATCAATATTTTCTCATAGGTGATGGCTTTGATGCTCTTTATCCAGCTGCCCATGACTATGTTTTGATAATTGCTGACTTAATGTCTTCAGCCCCTGAGAATGTTTACAAAACAGGTTTACCAGTTTTCTTAGCATCCAGTATATTATTCAGAATCTATTTGTTAAGGTACAAGGAAACATGCCATCATTTTGAATACCAAATACTTTTTTTTTTTTTAAACAACAAAATCCTCGATAGAGATCAAATGACAGACAGTGATGTATGTCTCACACCTGGAATAGTCCTATTCCTTTCTGGAAGACTTTCATGGTTTCAACAGCAAGTCATATTTACTTGCTGGTAGATTTTAAGGATGGCACATGTGAGGACTACTGGCCAGCACGGTTATGTCTTTGGCCCAGTTAGGACTCCCCTGAAGTGTCTAGGTTTACAGATTGTCCTATAGACTGGTTATGAAACCAAGGAGGGTAGTAGTTCACCCTTTCTTCTCTCAGGATGGTGGCCCTTTGCCCTCCAGGTCATGAGGAACGATGCAGTATGAAGTCCAGGACCTGCCCTGAATAGACTCAAGTGGTCTGTAGTGCCTCTTTCTGGGATTAAGCATTTCAAAATTACAAGGGCTTTTTTTGAATTTTGCTCTTTTGCCTTTATTTATCTTGTCTTAGAAGCCCATGGACATTAAAGTTCAGAAAATGAGAACTTTTAAGAAGAGTCTCTGCATCTTCTTGAAAAGAAAAAGAAACAGTGCCTCTATTTCAGGGGGAATTTAATCTAATTCTTTGCAGATAGAAGAGAAAGTAGGATAACTTTTATTTGGTGAATTTATCATAGATTAGCTTCTGGAGATTGGTGGTTCAACATTAGTTGCTACCCCCAATGTTGCTCCATTTAATAATGAATATGGTCATCTTAGATGCAAAATATTGCAAAAAGTAACTGGTACGTATCTATTTTCTTGTACTCAAGTATAAGATAAATCGCCCCAGGTAAAATTGCTAAATAAAAGTATATACTTCATAAGCATTACTAAACTGTACTTGAGGAAGCAGCAATTAATATTTCCATCAGTTCATGAGATTACCTGGTCCTCATAATCACACACAGTGTTACCAAACTTTTTGATCTTTGCTAATCTTATAGGTAAAAAATTATATCTCAAAATAGTCTTAATTTTTCTCTTGTTATAAGCCAGTCTGAGCATCTTAAAAATTTTTGTTTTAGGTTTTAGAAAACAATCACCTTGAGAACTTAAAAGAATTGTCTAAGTTCCAAAGCTGAAAATTCTGACTTAATTGATCTAGGGTCAGACTTGGACATTGGTATTCTCAAAAATCTCTCCCAGAGATCCCAATGTGTAGAATCACTGCTTTAGATGGAGCAAGGGGAAGTAGAAATAGAAGGCTCAATAAATATTATGTCAAACATCCTTCTGATTGTACCCATGAAGCAAAAGAGAGAGACAAAAATCAGGCTTCTGTATATAAAAAAATATATCAGGTAAAAGGATCAGATCAGGCTTGGGGAAAAAAGGAGGTAGGAGGAGAGGGGTCTAGGTGAGAAAAAGGTTGGGCTATTCTGGTTGGGCTATTCTGGTATTCTGTGGATGTCGGTCATGGAGTCTGCTCTTTTAGGTAAAAATGAACTTGAGGCTGAAGCCGCTTCCAGGCTCTTCTCAACCCAGGGTTGTCCTGAATCAGCAGAATGGAGTGACCAGCAGGGTAGGCAGCCATGATGAATTTGCACAAAATATTCCAGGAGCTGTTGATATCAAAGATGTTGGACATATAGAGAAATAGAGCAACTGAATTGAAAATATAGAGAATGAGAAAGTAGCTGGTCGCTCTGATGGCCCCTATGTGAGCCTCCATGCTGGGGTCCCTGCAGCCAGTGGCATTGCTTTCCATGTGTAGTGTATGTCTCTTGAGAGAGATGATCAGCAGGGTGGCCGAAAGGATGAACATGATTAGAGGAATGAAGATCCCCAGGTTATAGAGAAGAACCAGGTTGACCACATTGGTCTTAGTGAAGTATTTTTTCTTAGTGGAGTTGGAAGAGGGGATAGAAGAATTGTTACAATACACAGTGTAGATGTCATTGGAGAGGAGCATACTGTAGCCCAAGGAAATAAGCACTGAAAGCCACAGAAGCCAGGGCATCAGTCTGGAAATTCTCCACTTCAGCTTGAGAAAAAGGGGGTGGGAGAAATCAGCAATCTTCACGAAGTAGAAGAAACTGAGCCAAGCAGCAAACCAGAGGCTACAATGATTTAAGAACATGAAACTTACTTTGAATGTGTCATACATAACATCTTCATTATAAAAACGTGGGGATGTTGAACTGAAGGTAATTTCTAGCATTGTGAAGCTTTGGAGAGCTATTCTGGATGCACTCAAGAAAAACAGGACTCTGCCACTTGTGGAAACTGTCTTATTTTTAATCCATTCAGCCGCATTTATAGCCATGATGAACCCATTTGCAATGATACCAACGATGCATTCAGTGCCTGTAATTGTTAAAATCGAGAGGATGCCAAATGGTGACAATTCATTTTCTGGGGGATTGCAGGTTTCCATCATCCTGAGTTGTTATCCCTCTTTGGTGTCTGGAGGGAGATGTCTCTCTAGCATTTGTTAGGCAGATCCTTGATAGCTCCCACTCTTCATGTCATAGGAGGAAGTTTTTGATGCATCATTTCCAATTTACTCCATTTGTTTATCTCAGAATTCTTAGCTCTAAATCTGGAGATGCAAATGATGGAAGAATTTGCTTTCTAATTCTCTTCCATGTCCATTTGGATTTGTTGGTATTAGTTTAGTTATGGGACCCAGGGGAGGACTTGAGTAGATGCTCCTTTATAAACCACTAATATCGCCTTGAGAACTGTGGCCTTTACTAGCACCAGTTAAGTTGAACATCTACCCACCAGATCACCATTTAACTTAGTTTCACTTGTGACCGCAGAGAACTGATTGAAAATAACAAAAAATAATAATAGTAGTAGCAATAATAAAAATTCTAGAGATAGAGACATATAGTTCTGATTATGTGCTAGGCACTTTTCAAACACTATATATTAACATATTTAAGCTTCACAGCAACCCAATGAAGAGTATACTTTTTTTTTTTTGAGATTACTTTTATTGGGGCATTGAGGTCACTCAGCAGTTCAGTGTCTACCTTTGGCTCAGGTCATGGTCCTGGGGTTCTGGGACAGAGCCCTGTTTCAGGCTCCTCACAGGGAGCCAACTTCTCCCTCTGCTTATGTCTCTGCCTCTCTCCCTGTGTCTCTCATGAATTAATAAATAAAAATTTTTAAAAAGACTGTACTTTTATTATCTACATTTTGTAAATGAGACAACTAAGGCCAAAGTCATACACCTAGAGAGAGACAGAGTTGAGATTCTAACCCAAGTCACCTGGTCCCAGAGTCCATGTTCTTCCCCACTGTTTATACTTCCTGGACCTGTGGATATTTTAGTGTGTGCCAAAGACTAAATTCAGGGTTGACTTGACTGTAACGTTTTTTTTTCCTGTTAATCTTTTATGATGTCTTTGCTGTTTAAAGGAAGAATAATTGAGTAAAAAAAAAAAAAAAATTAACCCAGCTCTCTGTTTGTGAGATTTTGCTATTACACAGAACACTTCACTTCTGACACTTCTGGTCACCACATGTGTGGGTTCTTTATTCTATTTTTCCACACCAAGCCATTCTGTGACACCAGCTGGGTGTCCTACATTCTAACTCAATTCAGACCTTAACTACCTGGAGATAATATCAGATCCCATGGATTAAGGGATCAATCCTTAATTGATATAGGAAAGATGCTAGGTTTCTAAGCCAATGGCCAAGAAAGAATTCTTGAAACATCTTTGATGCAAAAAGGTGGTTTTACTAAAGCACAGGAACAGGACCTGTGGGCAGAAAGAGTTCACTGGGGTTATGAGGAGTGGTCTATTATATACTTTCAAGTTGGGAGGGGGTTGGGGATAGCCTAAGTCTCTAAGGAATTTTGGAAACAAGGTTTCCAGGATCTTGAGGGGGCTAGCCGTTTTAAGGAAAAGGTCATTTGTAACTGTCAAAACCTTAGTTATGAGACTCTTCAGATGTATATCAGTGAGTGATATGATTGGGGGATGATTGCTAACACGTATCTTGAGGGGTAGAGATAAAGGAATTTTCCAAAGGAATTTTTATATGTTAAAATAGACTTACAAGGTCCTGGGGGTAGGGCTAAGATTAACTTTCACCCTTAGCAAAGTGTCAACATCAAGGCACTTGAGTCCCTAGAGGAAGGTCACTCTGCCTGTTTCAAGGACTTGTCAATGGGCTGTAAGTAGTAAGTATATTTAAATTCATTTATTAAACAGTTCTTTTTTTTTTTAAGGTTGTATTTATTTATTCATGATCGACACAGAGAGAGAGAGAGAGAGAGGGAGGCAGAGACACAGGCAGAGGGAGAGAGAGAGAGAGGGAGGCAGAGACACAGGCAGAGGGAGAAGCAGGCTCTATGCAGGGAGCCTGATGTGGGACTCGATCTGGGTCTCCAGGATCATGCCCTAGGCTGCAGGCAGCGCCAAACCGCTGCGCCACTGGGGCTGCCCTAAACAGTTCTTTAAAGATTCAAACATATCTAAAGTATGACTATTGAGAAGAAGCAATGGGAGATAGTGTATATTGCCATGCTGAAGTATTTTTTGGTATCCAGTATGAGGTTCATCATACAAATTTTGTAGGCCAATTACTCTGCTTATATAAAAATTTTTGCAAATCTTGTCACCTACAGCTTCTATTTTGATTGGTAAAGTAGCTCCACTTGTTTGAATGCCATTTGAATTATGACTTGTACCACAAACAATTCCAATTCTCTTTCTGTTTCACAGATTTATTTTTTTTCAGATTTCTTATTTTAATGAGAATATATTTTTAAAAGATTTATTTATTTGAGAGACAGAGAAAAAAAAGAGAGAAAGAGAGTAAGGTGGGGAGGGGCAGAGAGAGAGAGAAAGAGAGAGAGAATCCCAAGCAGATTCCCTGCTGGCCAAGGAGCCTGATGTGGGGCTTGATCCCAGACCCTGAGAGCATGACCTGAGCCTAAATCAAGAGTTGATACCCCAACTGACTGAGCCACCCAGGTGCCCCAAGAATATTTGTTTTTAATGCAACATGGTACTCCACTAAAATTTGTGTTCATATTATGAACTACCAATTTTTATTCTCAATGTTAATCTTTTAAAATAAGTTTCAGTAGTACACATCATAATGTCAGCTACTTTATCTTCAAACAGAAAGAACTTCCAAAAGCTTTGCTTATAATTCATGAATTGTGGGAACACAATCTAATATTTGGATTAACTGATTTTTCTATTTGAAAGACTGATAAATATGACATAAATCTAAGGTCATAATACTGGGAATTTTCTTCTGCTAAGGGGCCCAACATGAATGGCTTTCAAGTCCTTTTTGGTATATGTACAAAAAACTTGTAAATGTTAGCATTTTACTTCTTCCTTTCTGATTTGGATGCCTATTATTTATTGCCTGATTCCTATGGCTAGGACTTCCAGTACTTTGCTGAACAGAAGTGGTGAGAGTGGAGAATCTTTGTATTATTCCTGATCTTAGAGGAAAAACGTTCTATTTTTTACTGCTAAGTATGATGTTAGCTGTGGTTTGTCATTTATGGCCTTTGTTACGCAGAGATACATTCCATTTATATATAGTTTGTTTCTATCATTAAAAAGCGTCGTACTTGGTTAATTGCTTTTCTCTATCTATTTTGATGATCACATTATTTTTACCCTTCATTCTGTTAATATGGTATATCACAGTGATTGATTTGCTTATGTTGAATTATCTTTGCATCCCAGGGATAAGTCCATTTGTTTACAGTGAATGATTCTTTTAATATGGTGTTGAATTTGGTTTGCTAGTATTTTGTTGAGGATTTTTGTATCTATGTTTATCAGAAATACTGGCCTATAGTTTTCTTTTCTTATAGTGTCTTTGTCTGGCTTTCCTAGACTCATGCTAGCCCCATAAAATGAGTTTAGAAGTGTATCCTCCTCTTCAGTTTTTTGAAGAGTTTGAGAAGGATTTAGCATCAATTCTTCTTTAGAATTTAGCAGTGAAACCATCAGGTCCTGGACTTTGTTGGGAGGTTTTTGATTACTTATCCAATCTCCTTACATGTTATTAATATTGTTCAGATTTTCTATTTCTTTATGATTCAGTCTTGATAGATTATATGGTTCTAGGAATTTATCCATTTTCTTCCAGTTTATTCATTTTGTTGGCACATACTTGTTCATGATAGTCTCTTAGGATTCTTTTTATTTCTGTGGTAAGAGTTGCAATATTTCCTCATTTATTTCTGATTTTATTGGATCTTCTCTCTTTTTTCTTAATCTAGCTAAAGGTATTTGACCAAAATTAAAGGACATGCTCTACTGAGAGATAAAAATGAAATGCACCTTCTACAGATGTACATTAATGTCATCTTTAGGTCTAATTTTTTAAAGTAACAAGTAACTTTTGAAGTAGATGCTGCTGCTCCTATAGCAGATTTAGGTTGAGGGTTTTCATGTGGTCAGTGATATTATCATAGCCTGCATAATAGATGGTAAGTGACAACAAGCATATTCATCATCAATTTCCTTTTAAAAAATATTTTATTCATTCATTCATTCATTCATTCATTCATTCATGAGAGGCACACACAGAGAGAGAGAGGCACAGGCACAGGCAAAGGGAGAAGCAGACTCCATGCAGGGAGCCTGATGTGGGTCTGGATCCCGGGATTGCAGGATCATGCCCTGGGCCAAAGGTAGGCGCTAAACCGCTGAACCACCCAGGGACCCCCGATCATCAATTTTCTTAAATGAAAATTTAGTACTTAATTTTTTATTGCCAAACACTTATTTTTTTTAACTCATCTATGACAAAAGGTTTATCATGAAAAAGTAAAAAAATAAAACAAATAACTAGTTGTAGATTTACACCACATACAAATAGCGACAAATTATCATATCAGGAACATTCAGACCACTCTTTACATGCTCTATGGCAGGGCTGCTCAGTCTCTGTTTTTTGTACACATTTCACCTAAGCTGTAATTTCTCACTTTCTTCATTGTTTTCACCAACTGGCAGCTTACAGGCTTCATGAATATCTCATGAGCTGTGTACTGCTAATGGGTACAGCTGGCAAGAACAGCAGTATTTTTGCTTTTTTACTACCATCTAAAGCTAGATGTCCCAAACCACTCACTAATGAGGGCACTTTGTTTTTGCAGTAAGTTCCCTGGATACTGTCCTTCAAAAGAGGTTATTAGTCCTGTTATTTCTGGGAAATGTAGGGTAAAGCCAGTTGGGTTTTAGTGCAGCATCTCATACAACTAGAGAAGACCTGGGCAGGAGTTGAAGTACAAAGTGAAAGTACCAAACCCATCCTGGTATGTTTTATTTATTTTTTATTTTTTTTCATCCTGGTATGTTTTAATGCAACTAATTAAAATTTTTAAATATAGGATGTGCCAGAAGTTGCTTTCTGAGGTAGTATATGGTCTTTTTCAGATTCCACTATGGTGTGCTGTGGCCAGGGCCAAAAAGTGCAGAAGGTGATTTTTCAGCCCATCAACCTCAGCTAGAGATACTTGCAAAATAGATCTCAGATTCAAGTATGGCTTAATGAGCAAGTGAACATGCAGATAGAGGGCTATATCATTGGTTTTGATGAGTACATGAACCTATTAGATGACGCTGAAGAAATTCATTTTAAAACAAAGTCAAGAAAACAACTGGGTCGGATCATGCTAAAAGGAGATACTCCATTACCCTACTCCAAAGTGTCTCCAACTAGAAATGATCGATGAAGTGAGGAATTCTTGAGAAAGCCATGTAGTTTGTTTTTTCAGATGTCCTTTGTTGGGAGTGTAATTCTAAAACATTTGTTCGTATTGTTTTGATTGCTTTTATGTTATTACCAGAAGACAATAAATGCTGTGGGATTGCTTTTATTTTAAAAACTTAAGTATGGGACAAATGATAAATTGTACAGAGTGCTGGAGCAAAAGGCACAAACTAATAGGCTCATAGGGCTCTTCTCTGGCTCTATTACCTTTTAATTTACAAATATTTTATTTATTGGGTCCCTTTCACAGTTTGCTAACTTTCTTTGCATCTTTTTTTTAAATAGACTATTCATTTTTATCTTTGCATCTTAAAAAACTTCAGCAAGCATATTTTTCTTTTGCAAGTTTCCTATTTGGTTACTTTTCCTATTTACTTTTCATCGTTTCATTCCTGCCTCTAAAAAATTTTGCCTCTTTTAAAGACTTCTATTAGTTTAATATTAGATTGGCATTATATTTCTTTTAAAAATTCTTTTTCTTGTGGCAAGAACACTTACTATGAGACCAAACTCTTAATAGATTTTAATATCCATAGTGCAATATTGTTGTTGACCATAGGTTCAGGTTGAACCACAGCACTCTGGAGCTTATTCATCTTGCTTACCTGAAACATTGTGCCTAATCATTAGTTTCTAGTCTGTCTTACAATTTGGCTTTGGAGTTTCACCTTGGACCAAGGATTCTGTCCTCTTTCCATGGTCACCCCTCCCTGTCTGGCTATCCTACAGTATGTCAGTCACCTTTTCCTGGCCCTCTGGCTTCCCAATCCAGAACTAGAATTCCTGTCCAGTGCTGATGTTGTTGGTATTGGGTGTACATTGGTGCCAAAGGTCATGTATGACCTTTTCCAATGCGTAGATTTTGGGTAACTATTTAGCTCTTTGTTTTATGCAGTTTTCCTACAAAAGGAATGAAAATTTCACCCCATTTCTGACCCTATCACATGACTAAAATTTCAATACTTTCTTTTGATTTTGTTGTTAGAGCTTATTAAAATACGACCTTAGCAAAAATGGCTATACCAAAAGAGACACATCACAATGTTTTGGATCTATTTTATGCATGCCCCTGCTATCTGATAGGATCAATAGTATTCTTTTTCTTCCTGTCCTTTCTGTGAGAGTTGCTGTTGGTACTCTGGACACATGTTCTCAGCAATCATGATTCTTAAACACCCTGGAAACTTCATCTTAGTTTATGTTCCTCCAGGGGCTGACTTTCAGACAAAGATTTGAATGAAGGTGTTTGTTAGCTTTTCTGGAAAGTTTGGGGAATGCAGGGGAGTGTGTGTATTGATATACACAGAGGAATGTAATAAATAAAGGGTACATTATTAAGCCAGTTGTCAGGTAGAAGACAAGCTTAATCCTGAGGGGAATCTCTGGCAGATTGTTAAAACATGTGACTCATGAGTATTACACTCCAGAGACATAAGAGCTCAGGTATATCCATGCCAATTTCCCTGTCATTGATTGAGGGTTGCTCCCTAGGGTTGTGGTGTTCCCATCCCCACCAAGCCCTTCCAACCTGCTATGTGTGTGGGCAGAGTGGTCTTCCATATATTTTTAAAGAAGCCCACCAGTACAGAGATACAGATTATGGCATTATAATTTATAAGAAACGTACATTTGCTCATTTACATGACCAAAATACATTTCTAATGTATATTTGGTCTTCGTCCATCCATATTTTCTGGCTCACAGTTCCAAAACCCTTAGAATTTCTTGTGATGAGAGTGATAAAGGTGTCTTTTATTAGGTTAATGAGGTGACTTTCGGAAAATCCAACTAAAGATGGGGACTGATTGCCAGAACTGAAACTTTGCGGTTAGGAGGTTGGAGCTTTTAGTTTTCCTCTTCCCTAACATCTCTAGGGAGGAGTGAGAGGCTGGAAGTTGAATCAGTCACTAAAGGCCAGTGATTTTTTTTATTCATGAGAGATACACACAGAGAGAAGCAGAGACTTAAGCAGAGGGAGAAGCAGACTCTGGGATCACAACCTGAGCCAAAAGCAGACCCTCAACCACTGAGCCAGCCAGATGCCCATTAATGGCCAGTGATTTAATGAACCATGCTTATGTATGAAGCCTCCATAAAACCCCACAAGGACAGAGTTCAGAGATCTTCCAGGTTGGTGAACATGTAGAGGTGCTAGGAAAGAGGCATTCCTGGAAAGGGTATGGAAGCTCTGTGCCTCTTCTCACATACCTTGCCTTCCACATCTCTTTTGTCTGGATGTTCATCTGTATGCTTTATTGTGTGCTTTTTTTAATATACTGGAAAATATAAGCAAAGTGTTTTCCTGAGTTCTGTAAGATGATCTAGCAAATTAATTGAACCTGAGAAGGGGGTCATGGGAATCTCTGACTTATAGCCAATTGGTTAGAAGTATAGGTGACAACCTGAATTTGTAATTGGCATCTGAAATGGGGTGGACAGCCTTGTTGGGACTGACACCTTAACCTGTGGGATCTGATACTATTTCTGGGTAGATAGTGTCAGAACTAAGTTGAATTGTAGGGCATATAGCTAGTGTTACAGAAAATTTCTTGGTGTGGGGAACCCCCTCAGCCACCAACACACACACACACACACACACACACACGCAGTAGTGTAAAAGTAAAGAAGACACACAGGAGTGAAACCATAGTAGGGAAAATCTGGGGTTTTCCATATATAGGTGAAAAACTGAGGTTTTCCAACACACAGATAAGGTCAGGTGGGATTCAGAGCACACAGATATAGTAGGGTTTGAGGGATAAGGACAAGAAACTGACAGTAAATCTAAGGCTTCTTGCTGCAGATGCCTGCAACTCCATCCTTGGAGGATCTCTTGAAATGTAGGACATAGTATGGCTGGGAATTAATGCTCTGGGAAAATAGCTATCAAGCAATAATGGAGGGGAGCCAATGGAAGAATAGCCCAACTCTTTGTTCTTCAAGAGGGAAAACTTCAGAGATTCCAGAATACTTGGATTCTAATTATCCACAGTGGAAACCTGTCATTAGCTCACCCTGTACTTTCTTCTTTCTCTTGTGTCATTTCCTCACTGAAAGTGTGATTCCAAATTTGAATCAATCAACATGCTATAGAGCAACAAAGACTCCACTACAGGTATTAAGTGAAGTGGGGATAACACATGGCATACTGTAGCATCAAAATATTTAGACTTTAACTTTTGATAAGTTGATATGGTATATAGGTAGTGTTCGAATAATATGTGGATAAGAGTAATTATAAGGGTTGTGGCATTATCCAATGCCACATAGCTATTGTCTGTAGAAACAAACCCAGAAGAAATGACAAGGTCAGGCAGGTCAATGATCAACTCGAGATTGGTGTCAACATCAGAACGTCTTCAGTGCAGTTTAGATATCCTCTTCTTTTGCAATTTTCAGTACACCTAATGAAAATCGATTGTACTAAGAATCAGGCCTGAGATTTCATTGTAATGGTAGCAGATTTAAAAAAGACTGGATTCACAACCCTAGCAAGATTCTTCTTGTAAAGTCAGGACCCACACAAGGAATAAACAGATGCTGAGACTTGGGATAGAGAGATTTGTATAGATGCAAGTGAAAACATTGACCTCAAGATAACTCTGAACCTCTGAAGATTAGTAGGATTAGAGTTAGAAAAGTATGGTCCTGAAGTAAGAACCAGATGCCAGGTATAGTTTCAATATAGAAACCCCCACATGAGTATGGGCCCCGGAGTGAGAAGAGGGACACTTCGTGCAAGGGTTGGTGGTTTCTCGAGGCATGGTGATTAAGCCCTTATTGGACTAGGTGACGTGCAATCAAGTATTTCCCGATAGTAAATAAAAGTTAAGTAGAATAAACAATTTATGTCTACATGTAAGTATATAATAATATGTACATGCTTATATGCATGGCGAAAACTAGTAATGCACGACGTACATGGGGGGAGGAAAGAAAATTTTTGGACATACTGACATAGCACAGTAGAGTTGTTGCAATATATGAATAGAGGAGGCTTTTTATCAGGGAATAGTTTAAGAAGAATTTCAGCTTTGGGTGCTGATGATGGAGCTGGTGCTTCTTCCTTGAGTCTTAGGGAGGATAATTAGTCTCCATTTTTGGTTTACAAGACCAAGGTAATTAATATACTACAAAGACTCTTCATTTTAGGAGATTGTTTTCGATAATACTGATAGCTGGTAGCGGGACTAGGAGGATAGCAAAGTATAGAATGGAGGCGATTTGGCCGATAATAATGAAGGGGTATTCTACTGGTTGCCCTCTGATCCATATTAGTGTGAGTAGATCAGCTGTTAGTAATCAAAATAGGCACTGACTGAGAGGTCGGAATATTATTCTGGCTGTTTGGATGTGTGGAGTAAGGGGATAATTGCTAGAATTAGGATAGAGAACACTAAGGCAAGCACCCCTCCTAGCTTATTAGGGATAGATCGTAGGAGGACATAGGCAAATAGGAAATACCATTCAGGTTTAATGTGTGGGGGAGTGTTGAGGGGATTTACAGGGATATAGTTGTCTGGGTCTCCTAGTAGGTCTGGTGAAAATAAAACTAGTGACATTAGTACTAGAACTAGGAGTAAGGCCCCTAGGATGTCTTTAATTGTATAGTAAGGGTGGAATGGGATTTTGTCTGAGTCAGATATGATTCCTGAGGGGTTGTTGGATCCAGTTTCGTGCAGGAACAGGAGATGGACTATTGCTAGGGCTGCGATAATGAATGGGAGGATGAAGTGGAATGCGAAGAATCGTGTTAGGGTTGCTTTGTCAACCGAGAAACCACCCCAGATTCGTTTGACCAGGTTGCTCCCGATGTAGGGGACTGCTGAGAGTAGGTTTGTGATGACTGTTGCCCCTCAAAAAGATATCTGTCCTCATGGTAGGATGTAACCTATGAATGCTGTGGCTTTGGTTGCAAATAAGAGAATAATTCCAGGGGATCCCTGGGTGGCTCAGTGGTTTAGCGGCTGCCTTTGGCCCAGGACGTGGTCCTGGAGTCCTGGGATCGAGTCCCACATCAGGCTCCCGGCATGGAGCCTGCTTCTCCCTCCTCCTGTGTCTCTGGCTCTCTCTATCATTCATAAATAAATAAATAAATAAATAAATAAATAAATAAATCTTTAAAAGAAAATAATAATTCCAATATTTCATGTTTCTATGAATATGTAGGAGCCGTAGTATAATCCTCATCCTACATGTATAAATAGGCAGATAAAGAACATGGAGGCTCCGTTTGCATGTATATAACGGATAATTCAGCCATAATTGATGTCTCGACAGATGTGACTGATGAAAAGGCTGTTGTTGATGTACCTGATGTGTAGTGTATGGCTAAAAATAAATCTGTTAGAATCTGTAGAATGAGACACACTCCTAGCAGGGATCTGAAGTTTCATCAAGCTGAGATGTTTGATGGTGCGGGAAGATCAACGAATGAGTTGTTCACAATTTTAGCTAGTGGGTGAGTTTTTCGAATGTTGGTCATTAATCTTCTTATAGTTGAAATACAACGATGATTTTTCATGTCATTGGTCATGGTTAAATTCCATGTAGGAATAATGATAACACATTGTATTTATTTTAAGTATCGTTTTTGTAATGAGTTTTGTAGGTTTTGCTACAAAGCCATCTCCTATTTATGGTGGGCTTGTATTATTAGTGGTGGGATTGGTTGTGCAATTGTGTTGAATTTTGGGGGATCTTTTTTAGGGCTGATAGTCTTTTTAATTTATTTGGGAGGTATGCTTGTAGTTTTTGGTTATACGACTGCTATGGCTACTGAACAGTACCCTGAGGTCTGAGTTTCTAATAAGGCCGTATTGGCCGCTTTCATTACTGGCTTACTGTCTGAGTTATTAACTGCTTGCTATATCTTAAAGGATGATGGGGTTGAGGTGGTGTTGAAATTTAATGGGATGGGGGATTGAGTTATTTATGATACCGGGTATTCAGGGTTCTTTAGTGAGGAAGCTATGGGGGGGATTGCGGCGTTATATAGTTATGGGACTTGATTAGTAATTGTCACTGGTTGGTCATTGTTAACTGGTGTATGTAAAGTGGATTTTTGCTCAAGTGTCATTAAGAGTATATCCTGAAAATAGGGGGAATCAGTGAGCAAATCCGCCCATAATAGCAAACACTGCTCCTTTTGAGAGTACTTAGTGGAAGTGGGCTACTACGTAATATGTGTCATGAAGTACAATGTCTAGGGATGAGTTGGCTAGAACACTACCTGTTAACCCACCTACTGTGAATAGGAAGATAAATCCTAGAGCCCATAGTATGGCAGGAGATCATTTGATATTTCCTCCATGAAGTGTTGCTAATCAGCTAAATACTTTAACCCCTGTTGGGATGGCAATAATTATAGTAGCAGATGTAAAATATGCTCGTGTGTCTACATCTCTTCCCACAGTAAATATATGATGTGTTCATACAATAAAGCCTAGAAACCCAATGGATATCATTGCTCAGACCATACCCATGTAACCAAGGGGCTCTTTTTTTCCCTGAGTAATACATAACGATATGGGAAATTATTCCACATCCAGGTAAAATTAGAATATAAACTTCAGGGTGCCTGAAAAATCAGAATAAGTGTTGGTATAGAATGGGGTCTCCCCCTCCAGCAGGATCGAAAAATGTTGTGTTTAGATTTTGGTCTGTCAGAAGTATTGTAATTCCAGCAGCTAATACAGGCAATGATAATAGCAATAGGACTGCTGTAATTAGTATGGACCATACAAACAAGGGAGTTTGGTATTGGGACATGGCTGGGGGTTTTATATTAATAATAGTAGTGATAAAATTAATTGCCCCAGGGATCCCTGGGTGGCGCAGCGGTTTGGCGCCTGCCTTTGGCCCAGGGCACGATCCTGGAGACCCGGGATCGAATCCCACGTCGGGCTCCCAGTGCATGGAGCCTGCTTCTCCCTCTGCCTGTGTCTCTGCCTCTCTCTCTCTCTCTCTCTCTGTGTGACTATCATAAATAAATACAAATTTAAAAAAAAAAAAAAAAAAAAAAAAAATTAATTGCCCCAAGAATGGAGGAGGCCCCTGCTAAATGCAAGGAAAAAATTGTTAGGTCTACTGATGCCCCTGCGTGGGCCAGGTTGCTGGCTAGTGGGGGGTATACAGTTCACCCAGTTCCTGCGCCTGCTTCTACCATAGAAGATGCTAGTTGGAGGAGGAAAGATGGGGGGAGCAACCAGAAACTTATGTTATTTATTCGAGGGAATGCCATGTCTGGGGCGCCAATTATTAGTGGAACTAGTCAGTTTCCGAAGCCCCCAATTATAATAGGTATAACTATAAAGAAAATTATTACGAATGCATGGGCAGATACAATTACATTGTAGATCTGGTCATCACCTAGTAAAGTACCGGGCTGACCTAGTTCGGCTCGGATGAGGAGGCTCAAGGCAGTGCCTACTATACCGGCTCATGCTCCAAATAGTAAGTATAAAGTACCAATATCCTTGTGATTAGTGGAGAACAATCATCGGTTAATGAACATAGGTAAAATGGCTGATAAAAGCATTAGACTGTAAATCTAAAGATAGGGGTTTAAGTCCTCTTTTTGCCAAGCTCCGTGGTGAATTTTCATATTGAATTGCAAATTCAAAGAAGCAGCCTAGACGCCGCCGGGGCTTCTCCCGCCTTTTTTTTCTACGCGGCGGGAGAAGGTAGATTGAAGCCAGTTACTAGGGTATTTAGCTGTTAACTAAAATTTCGTGAGATAGAAGCTCACCAATCTAGGGAGGGCTTAGCTTAATTAAAGTGTTTGATTTGCATTCAATTGATGTAAGATAGATTCTTGCAGCCCTTAGAGGTGATTTGATCAGGGGTTAAGTGTGTAGCACTTGCTTAGAGCTTTGAAGGCTCTTGGTCTGGTCTAACCTAAACTCCTAGTCCAAGACTGATAATATAGGTGTTAGTGGGAGTAGTATAGTTGAGGTAATAATTAAGGGGGGTAATAGGGTTGCCTTTTTTGTGTATTCGAACTGTCATTTTATTTTTATGTTGTTTGTGGATGGAAATATGGTAAGTGCGGTGCTATATGTGAGTCGCAGGTAGAAATATAAGTTAAGTAGAGCGGTGATAGCCATTAGTGTTGGAATAATAATTATGTTATTTTTCGTTAATTCTTGAATAATTATTCATTTGGGGATGAAGCCAGATA
This sequence comes from Canis lupus dingo, assembly GCF_003254725.2. Lineage (NCBI taxonomy): Eukaryota > Metazoa > Chordata > Mammalia > Carnivora > Canidae > Canis > Canis lupus. The sequence continues at coordinate 6,396,573 of NC_064258.1, forward strand.
ATGGGGGTAGTCCTCCTAGGGATAGTATTAAGATTAAGATTATGGAAGTGATTAGGGGAAATTTGTTTCATATGTGGGATAAAGATAGGGTCGTGGTGGATGAGTTTAATATAAATAGTATGAAGGTAGATAGTGTTATTAGAATATATAAAGTTAAGTTTAGAACTATTATTGTAGGGTTATAAGTAATGATAGCGGCTATTCAGCCTATGTGGGCAATGGAGGAGTATGCTATGATTTTTCGTAGTTGAGTTTGATTTAGTCCGCCTCAGCCTCCTACTAGAACGGATGTAAGGGCTATTAGTATAAGAAGGTTAGTGTTAATTGATGGAGAGATTTGATATAGGATGGATATAGGTGCGATTTTTTGTCATGTTAGTAGAATTATTCCTGATATGAGCGTAATTCCCTGTGTTACTTCGGGAACTCAGAAGTGGAATGGAGATAGGCCTAGTTTTATTGTTAGGGCAGTGGTTATCATGATGGATGCGATGGGGTTTGAGATTTTTGAGATTACCCATTGGCCGGAGTAAAGGAGGTTGATAGTGACTCCTATTATTAGTAATATTGAGGCTGTAGCTTGTGTAAGAAAATATTTTGTAGAGGCCTCTATGGCTCGTGGATTGTACTTTTTTATGAGAATAGGGATGATGGCTAGCATGTTTATTTCGAATCCAATTCAGATCAGTAATCAGTGCGAGCTTAGTATGACGATTATGGTTCCTGTCATGATAGTTGCTATGATGATAATGAGAATAGGGGGTTTTATTAGTACGGGAAGGGTATAAACCAACATTTTCGGGGTATGGGCCCGATAGCTTAATTTAGCTGACCTTACTGTAGAATATAGTGTAAGTTTGGTAGCACGAAGATCTTTGAATTCTTAAGATTAGGTTCGAAGCCTATTATTCTAGAAATAAGAGGATTTAAACCTCTATTATTTACTCTATCAAAGTAACTCTTTTATCAGACATATTTCTTATGTTTGGGGTGGGATACTTGCGGTGATAATGGGTAAGGCAACATGTCATATGCATAGGGCTAAAGTTAAGGGTAGAAAATTTTTTCATAATAAGTGTATTAACTGATCGTAGCGGAATCGAGGGTATGATGCTCGAATTCATAGGAAGCAGATGGTTAATAAGAGGGTTTTTATAGTGAAGTTAATAGAGTAGAGTTCTGGTATGAGTGGGTTGTGGAATGCGCCGAAAAATAGAATTGTTGTAAGAATATTTATTATAATAATATTTGCATATTCTGCTAGGAAGAATAGGGCAAGTGGGCCTGCTGCATACTCGATGTTAAATCCTGAGACTAGTTCAGATTCTCCTTCGGTTAGGTCGAAGGGGGCTCGGTTAATTTCTGCTAGGGTAGAGATAAATCATATTATGGCTAAGGGTCAGGCGGGGAAGATTAGTCATATATGTTCTTGAGTAATAATAAGCGTGGATAGTGTAAAAGATCCGTTTATTAGTAGTACAGAGAAGAGGATAATTGCTAGTGTGACTTCATATGAGATTGTCTGAGCAACAGCTCGGAGGGCTCCAATTAGAACGTATTTGGAGTTTGAAGCATCAGGATGAGCTGCAAAAGAGCAAACATTTTTGTCTAGAGACCATGCCCCTGAAATGGGTTTTTGTTTTGTCTTGAAATCTGCCCCTACATCTTCTCTTTATTGATTTTAGCCAGTAACCAGAGTCAAGTATCACCTTAGTGCAAGCACTGAAGACTGTCCTTGCTATGGGAAGGAAAAGATTACTCATCAAGATACTGGCAATTTTTTTTTTAAGAGGGTGAAGTATCTCTTTTTTAAAAAATAATTATGACATAATTAATATACAATGTTCTATTAGTTTCAGGTGTACGGTATAGTGATTCAAAAATTTAATACATTACTCGGTGCTCATCATGATAATGATACTCTTAATCTCCATCACCTGTTTTATCTATCGTCCCATCCACCTCCCCTCTGGTAACCACCACATTGTTCTCTATAGTTAAGAGTCTGGGCTTTTGGTCTGTTTTTATCTTTGTTCATTTATTTTATTTCTTACATTACACATATGAGTGAAATCATATAGTATCTGTCTTTCTCTGACTTATTTCCCTTAGTATTATATACTCTCTAGATCTATCCATGTTGTTGCAAATGGCAAGATTTCATTCTTTTCTATGCTTAATATTCCATATAGTGACATTGCATTGCATACATTGCATACATCTTTTTGAATTAGCATTGTCACATTTGGATAAATACCTAGTAGCAGAATTACCAGATCATATGGTTAATTCTATCTTTAATTTTTTGAGGACCCTCCATACTGTTTCCACAGTGGCTGCACCAGCTTGCATTCCCACCAACAATGCACAAGGATTTCTTTTTCTCCACTTCTTGTCAACACTTGTTTCTTGTGTTGTTTATTTTAGCCATTCTGACAAGTGTGAGGTGATATCTCATTTGATTTGCATTTCCCTGATGATAAATGATACTGAACATCTTTTTATGTATCTGTTGGCCATCTATATGTCTTCCTTGGAGAAATGTCTGTTCATGTCTTCTTTCCATTTTTAAATTGGATTTTTATTTATTTTTGGTGTTCAGTTTTATAAGTTCTTTATATATTTTAGATACAAACCCCTTATCAAATATGTCATTTGCAAATGTCGTCTGCCATTCAGAAGATTGCTTTTTCGTTTTGTCAATAGTTTCCTTTGCTGTGCAGAAGTATTTTATTTTGATGTAGAACCATTTATTTTTATTTTGTTTCTCTTGCCTCAGGAGACATATCTAAAAAAATGTCGCTACAGCTGATGTTGGAGAAATTACTGTCTGTGGTCTCTTCTAGGATTATTATAGTTTCAGGTCTCACATTTAGGTTTTAATCCATTCTGAGTTTATTTTATATATAGTGTAAGAGAGCGGTCCAGTGTCATTCTTTTGCATGTGACCGTCCAGTTTTCCAGACACCATTTGTTGAAAAAACTTTTTTTTTCCCATTAAATATTCTTGCCTCCTTTATCAAAGAGTAATTGACCATTTAATCATGGGATTTTTTTTTCTGGTCTCTTTAGTCTGTTTTATTGATCTATGTATCTGTTTTTATGCCAATGCCATACTGTTTTGATTACAACTTCATAGTATATCTTGAAATCTGAAATTGTGATACCTCTAGTTTTATTTTTCTTTTTCATGATTGCTTTGGCTACTCAAGGGCTTTTGTGTTTCCATACAAATTTTAGAATTATTTGACCTTGTTCTGTTAAAATGCTGTTGGTATTTCAATAAAGATTGCATTAAATCATAGATTGCTTTGGGTAGTATGGACATTTTAACAATATTGGTTTTCCTAGTCCATGAGCATGGAATACTTTCTATTTGTTTGTGTCATCTTCAATTTCTTTCATCAAGGCTTTATAATTTTCAGAGTATAGGTCTTTTACCTCCTTGGTCAAGTTTATTCCTAGGTATTTTATTATTTTTAGTGCACTCGTAAATGGGATTGTTAATTTCTCTTTTTGTTACTTCATTATTAATATATAAATACAATAGATTTCTGCATATTGATTTTGTATCCTGGGACCTTGTTGAATTCATTTTTCAACATTACTAGTTTTTTGGTGGAGTTTTTAGGGTTTTCTATTTGTGGTGTCATGTCATCTGCCAATAGTGAAAGTTTTTACTTCTTTCTTCCCAATTTGGATGAACTTTGTTTCTTCTCTGATTGTTATGTCTACGAATTCCAGTACTGTGTTGAATAAAAAGCTGTCAGTTTTTCACCATGGAGTGTGATATTAGCTGTGGGCTTTTCATATTATGTTGAAACATGTTTCATCATATTGAAGCATGTTCCCTCTAAACGTTCTTTGTTGAAGAGTTTTTATCATGAACCAACGTTGTAATTTGTCAAATGCTTTTTCTACATCTATTGAAATGATCATATGGTTTTTACCCTTTCATTTGTTGATGTGCTGTATCACATTGGTTGGTTGAACCACCCCTACATTCTGGGAATAAATCCTACTTGATTGTGGTGAATGATTTTTTTTTTAATGTATTGTTGGATTCAATTTGCTAATATTTTGTTGAGGATTTTTGCATCTATGCTCATCAGAGATAATTTGGCTTGTAGTTTTTTCTCTGTCTTTTTGTAGTGTCCTTATCTGGTTTTGGTGTCAGGGTAATGCTCCTCATAGAATGTATTTGGAAGTTTTCCTTCCTCTTTTACTTTTTGGAATAGTTTGAGAGGCATAGGTATTAGCTTTCCTTCAAATATTTGGTAGAATTCACCTGTGAAGCCATCTGGTCCTGGACTTTCGTTTGTTGGGAGTTTTTTTGTTTTTTAAGATTTTATTTATTTCAGAGAGAGAGAGAGAGAGAGAGAGAGAAACACAATGGGGAGGGGCAGAGAGAGAAAGAGAGAGAGTGAGGGAGAGAGAGTGAGAGAGAAGCAGACTTCCCACTGAGCAGGAAACCCGATGTGGGGCTTGATTCCAGGACTAGAGATCATGACCCAAGCTGAAGGCAGATGCTTAACTGACTGAGCCACCCAGGTGCCCCTGTTGGGAGTTTTTTGATTACAGATTGAATTTCATTGCTGGTAGTTGATCTATTCAAATTTTCTATTTCTTTCTGATTCAGTTTTGGAAAGTTATATGCTTCCAGAAATTTATCCATTTCTTCTAAGTTGTCCAATTTGTTGGAATGTCATTTTTCATAATATTCTGTTACAATCCTCTGTATTTCTGTGGTGTTGGTTTGTTATTTCTATTTCTGATTTTGTTTATTTGAGTTCTCTCTTTATCTCTCTCTCTTTTTTTTTTTTTTTGATGAGTAAGGCTAAAGGTTTACTAATTATGTTGATCTTTTCTAAGAACCAGCTCCGATTTCATTGACCTGTTTTATTATTCTTTTTAGTTTCTGTTTCACTTATTTCTGCTCTCATTTTTATTATTTCCTTCCTTCTAGTAGTTTTGGGTTTTGTTCATTCTTCTCTCTACCTCCTTTAGGTGTAAGGTTAAGTTGTTTGAGATTTTTCTTGTTTCTTGAGGTAAGCCTATATTGCTAAAAACTTCCCTCTTAGTACAGCTTTTGCTGCATCTCAAAGATTTTAGACTGTTGTGTTTTCATTTTAATTTGTCTCTGTGTATTTTTGTGTTTCCTCTGACTTCTTGTTGACTTGTTCATTGTTTAGTAGCATATTATTTAACCCCCATGTATTTGTGTTCTTTCCAGATGTTTCCTTGTGGTTGGTCTGTCGTTTCATAGTTTTGTGGTCAGAAAAGATGCATGGTATGACCTTGATCTTTTTGAATTTGTTAAGACTTGTTTTGTGATTTATTCTGGAGAATATTCTATGTGTACTTGAAAAGAATGTGCATTCTGCTGCTTTAGGATGGAATGTTTTGAATAAATCTGTTAAATCCATCTGGCCCAATGTCATTCACAGCCACTGTTTCCTTGTTGCTTTTTGTTTGGATGATGTAAGTGAAGTGTTAAAGTCCCCTATTAGTATTGTATTACTATTTATTACTTCCTTTATGTTATTACCTGCTTTATGTATTTGGATATTCCTATGTTGGGTGCATAAATATTTACAACTGTTATATCTTATTGTTGGATTATTCTGCTTATGATTATGGAGTGTTCTTCTTTGACTCTTATTCCAGTATTTCTTTCAAGGTTTATTTTTGTCTGATATAACTGTTGATACTCCAGCTCTCCTTTTACTTCCACTTGCATGCTAAATTCTTTTCCATCTCTTCACTTTCAATATGCATGTGTCTTTAGGTCTGAAATAAGTCTTTTGTAAGTAGCACATAGAAGGGTCTTTCTTGTTTTTTATCAATTGCATCTCCCTATTTCTTTTGATTGGGGTGTTTAGTCCATTTACATTCAAAGTAATTATTGATAGCCATGTATTTATTACCATTTTGTTACTTGTTTTATGGTTGTTTTTGTAGTCCTACTCTGTTCTTTTCTTGTGTCTTCTTTCATCGTTTGCTTGCTTTCTTTAATGGTATACTTAGATTCCTTTCTCTCTATTTTTTGCATATCTATTACAGTTTTTGACTTGTGGTTACCTTAGATTTATATGTAATGTATTATGCACATCACAGTCTATATTAAGTTAATGGCCACTTAAGTTTGAATCCATTCTAGAAGCACTACAATTTCTGGGTTACTCAGTTGGTCATGACTCAGGTCATGATCTCAAGGTCAAGATGAAGCCTGCATCAGGCTCTCTGCTTAGGTGTTTCTCAGTCTCCCTCTGTGCTCTCTGAGGGAGCTCTGTCTCTCTCAAATGGATGGATAGAATCTTTTTAATCCATTTATATAAGAGAGAGAGAGAGAGAGAGAGAGTACAAGCAAGGTGATGAGCAGGGAACCTGACACAGGACTGGATTCCAGGACCCTGGAATCATGCCTTGAGCCAAAGGCAGACGCTCAATGAACTGAGCCACCCAGGTGCCCCTAAATGGATAGAATCTTAAATAAAACCCACTAAAATTTCACTCCTCACTACCCCCTTCATATTTTAGGTATATGGTATCATACTTTACATCCTTTTTTTGTGATTCCCTTGACTGATTTTTATAGATATACTTAATTTTTTTTCTTTCTATTTTTCTTACTCCTGATGGTCTTTTCTTTTCCACTTAAGAGTCCCCTTTAACATTTCTTATAGGGCTGGTTTAGTGGTCATGAATTCCCTCAGATTTTGTTTCTCTGGGAAACCCTTATCTCTCCTTCTATTCTGAAAGATAGCCTTGCTGGTTAGATTATTCTTGGCTGCAGATTTTTTCCTTTTAGCACTTTGAATATATCATGCCACTTCCTTCTGGCCTGCAAAGTGTCTGCTGAAAACTCAACTGATAGACTTATGGGTTTTCCCTTGTATATAACTGTTTGATTTTCTCTTGCTGCTTTTAAACCTCTCTGTTTATCACTATTTTCTGTCATTTTAATTAGTGTGTGTCTCGGTGTGGACTTAATTAGGTTGATTTTTCTGGAGACTCTTTGTGCCTCCTGGATCTGGATTTTTGTTCCCTTATCCAGATCCAGGAAGTTTTCAGCTATTGTTTCTTCAAATAAATTTTCTACCCCCTTTCTCGTTCTTTTCCTTCCAGGAATCCTATGCTTGATGGTGTTGTTGAGCTCCCTTAATATACTTTCAGGTTTTTTCATTACTCTTTTTTCTTTCTGTTGTTCAGCTTGATTGCTTTCCATTTACTCTGTCCTCCATATTGCTACTTTGTTCTTCTGCTTCCTTTAGTCTATTTATTCCATCTGGTGTATTTTTAATTTTAGTTATTGTGTTTCTTGTTTCTGATTGCTTCTTTTTAATGTCTTCTGTCTCTTTGTTGAGGGTCTAACTGAGGTCTTCCACCCTTTTCTTGAGTCCAGTGAGTATGTTCACGACCATTCTTTTTTTTTTTTTTTTAGATTTGTTTGTTTATTTATTTATTTGAGAGAGGGTGAGGGGCAGAAGAAAGGAGTCTTAAGCAGACTCCATGCTTAGTGTGGAGCCCAACGACGGGCTCAGTCTCATGACCCTGAGATCACAACCTGAACAGAAACCAAGAGTCAGATGCTTAACTGACTATGCCACCAACGCACTCCTATGACCATTACTTTAAATTCTCTATCAGGCATATTACTTATATCCATTTTGTTGTGCTCTCTTGCTGTGATTTTGTCCTATATTTTCATTTGGGACATACTCCTCTGTCTCATCTTGTCTAACTCTGTGTGTGTGTTTATACGTATTAATAAAGTCAGCTATGTCTTCTGCTCTGGAAAGTAGTGGCTTTATGAAGAAGAGGTCCTATAGTGCCCCATGGTGCAATGTCCCCTATTCACCAGAAACTGGTACTTCAGGTTGTCTCCTCTGTGTACTGTTGTGCATAAACCACCTTTGCCTTTAGTCCAGTTGTCTGCAATGGCTTTCTTTGCCTGTTTGGGTAGTTTGGTCCCTTTGTTGTTAGTGGGCCAGTCTGGGGCTGCCTGGGGCTTGAGTTGTGTTAAATCAGGTGTTTTCCAGAGCTTCAGTAGCACCAAAGTGCAGGTCACTCTCCCTGTTTTGTCCCCTGTTAAGCTTTTGTTGATTGCCAGGGCCTGCAGTTAGACCAAATGTTTGCTTCCAGCCCACTGTTGGGGCTATAGTTGAACTGGTATGTGGCCCCTCTACCCAAGGCAAGAATCATTTTGGGGTGTTGCTGACCCCTATCAGGGCTGCTTTCTCACTGCCATGCTTGTGATGCTGCTTTGGGTGGACTCCTGCCTAGGCTGGGCTTGGAGGGGGCAGATCCACAGAAGACTACAGGGGTGGGATCCACTATTAGCAAGGTAGTGGAGAGTATTGGCACTGTGCCGGTTTCCACAGGTATCCATGTGTCTAGGCTGAAGGAAAATGGTGCTTGGCAGCTTCCCCCCACCCCTTGGAGAACTTTCCCAAAGATTCCTGCCCTCTCGCCCCCCATGGTGTTGACAGTATTTATCAACAGGAATGAGGAGATCATGTCTGGGAATCGATTTTGACTGTCTTTTATCATAAAAGACAAAATATAATATTACTCAAAAAGCATTTATTGAGACTGAGCCTGTGTTATCTATTGCTGAGTAATGAATTATAATATATATAGTGGCTTTTGAAAACATACACATTTATGATTTCATAGTTTCTGTAGTTAAAAGTTCTAGACACAGCACAGCTCTTCTCCAGGATGTTTCATAGGCTGCAATCAAGGTGTTAGCCAGGGTTAAGTTTTCATCTGAAGGCTCAATTATGGAAGAATCTGTTTCCAAGCATATGTGATTGTTGGCAAGATTCACCTCCTTGTGAATTGTTGGATTGAGGGCCTCAATTCCTTGCAGGTTGTTGGCCAGAGGCCATCCTCAGTTGCTTGCCATGTAGACCTTTCCAGAATGGCACCTTGTTTCATCAAAGCCAGCATTGGAAAGAGTCTATTAATAAGGTTCAAATCACTATCTTACATAACCTAAGTAGATAAGTAACATCTCATCACCTTTGTTATGTTCCACTGGTTAGGAGGAAGTCATTGCTCTTGCATGCTTTCAAGGGAAGGGAATTATGCAAAGGCATGAATGTCACAGGGTAAGGATCATTGGGATTTTGGAAGGTGCTTACAGAGAGGCACTCTCCTGTGACTCAGTATTTAAGTTTAAATTTGATTTAACTTTGAGTTAAATTTGAGTTCCCGGCAAAGAATACCTGGAATCATTTTGAAATTCTGCTGGGGTGGTCCCTTAAAGTTTGAAATGTGGTGACCTAAAGAAAATGATGTGGATATGCTCAAACTGTCTGGTCAGAGTACTTAGGAAGGTTTCAAAAGATTTAGGGGGGAGAGGTGCCAGACTGGATATATTATACAAGGTCAGAGAATCAATTAGATGACTTTGCTACTTGAGTTATCCCAGAAGACATACGCTTTGGAGATACAGTAAGGATTAATTTACCATGCAGTTGAGAGTCCATTTCTGGGTTCCTTGTTCTGTTCCACTGATCCATGTGTCTGTTTTTTGTGCCAGTACCATGCTGACTTGATTGTTACAGCTTTGTAATACATCTTGATGTCCAGAATTGTAATGCCTCCAGCTTTGGATAATTAAATTGAATTTAAATAAAAAAATTAAAAACAGTAAAGAATGTGCTAGTGGAGGGGGTGGAACACTGTAATTGTCAAGTTCATTGATGACTGTCCTCTTTAGTTTGAGGTGGAATAGAAACTGCTGCTATAGATCTAGGTTCCCTTGTGTCAGTGGGGTTTATAAGATTCTGGACTAGCAGAGGCCTGGAATTAGCACTTCAGTATTGGAGACAAGGGTGTCATAATTAAAGTAACTGGCAGCAAGGTTAAAATTATAATGGGAACTTTGGCCAACAGGTATTATTTGGTGATGGCGAATAGATCATGGTGTTCTTAGGAGAAGAATGAAAGACAGTGGAGGATTGCTTAACTTAAAAGTTCAAGACTGAGTAAGTGGAAGGCTGATGTTGGCTAACATAATGGCAAATCATAGTCCTTCATCTAGTTTCCAGATCAGAGTTGGCTCTCAGAGCCTATTGATTCAAAGAGAGACTGGGTCCCCTTGAGGAAGTAAGCTGCAACATCACAGGATGTGTTTGTAAAATATATTACCTCAGTCAGTTTCACTGCATCTGTATCTTTGGGGTAAATCCCCAGCAGTGCAATTGCTGGGTCATAGGGCAGATCTATTTTTAACTCTTTGAGGAACCTCCACACAGTTTTCCAGAGTGGCTGCACCAGTTCACATTCCCACCAACAGTGCAGGAGGGTTCCCCTTTCTCCACATCCTCTCCAACATTTGTGGTTTCCTGCCTTGTTAATGTTCCCCATTCTCACTGGTGTGAGGTGGGATCTCATTGTGGTTTTGATCTGTATTTCCCTGATGGCCAGGGATGCGGAGCATTTTCTCATGTGCTTGTTGGCCATAGACATGGAATCTCATCTAGTATCTCTTTATTTTAAGGGAATCTTTCTTTTAAATGAAACGGTTGCCATGATGGGTATGTGATCAAGGAATCTACCAGTTTGCCCTTAATGGCATCATCAGGAAACTGCTGGCTGCCTACAGCATGCTGGATAAAACTCATAAATGAGCAGCAAAGGAGATAGCTTGGAGATCACACTGTTTAGGGTTATAGGGATGTCCTTCAAGATGAGGAATATATTTTAGAACATTGGCTATTCAGTGGTGCTTTGTTTTCCATAGCTAGAACATACTGGCCTATGAGCCCAGGGTCTCTTACTGTAGCTTCTAGTTGTGCAGGTGCTGGGTCATATGGTAGGTGTAGAATTGATTTGGTTAAGTAATATCAGATGGTTTTCTCCAAAAGGCCATCAGCAGTGCTTAATTGCTCCCAGAGCCCCTCATTTTCCACTAACACCTGGCATTACCTAGCTTTCTGAGTTTTCCCCTGTAGTAGGGAAACACAGGTCATGGGTATAGGGAAAAGGCATCATATTTAGGAACCCAGAGAATTTCAGATTCCATGAGTCTTCTTTATTTCTTCATTTCTCACTCTGCATACCAGTGGGCAATGAGAAACTCTCCTCAGTAACAGTTCTTTGAGAGAACAAAGTTCTAGAAATTCTGGGGGCTCTGAGGCTCCTTTGGGGTAGATTTGGAAGAGAAGACACAACTGAACACAGAGAAGTTTGTGAGAAGTTTATTTCACAGACCACAACAGATACTCCAGCCAAGTTTTCTTTGTGGAACCACCCTGGGGGGTAGTTAGACAAGAGCTTCCAACAAGATCAAGATACTGTTATGTTCTTCACCATATAAAAATATTTTGGTCCATTGGGCACCACTGCTTTGAAAGGGCAGATATCTTCTTTATCAATAATGTGGGTCAATGCTATTATTGACATCGTTTCTGAAAGAGAAAGGACAAAGATGTTCTCTGATAACAGTCTAACCCCATTTCTTGGCTTTTCTCCTAGCTTCAGGCACCTCCCCACTAGGGCGCAGTTTCCCCAAATCATTTGCAAATGTATCTCCCTTATTAGCTTTTCTCACACAACCTCTCACCTTTCACGCCTGGGCATAGTCCCCATCTACTCTCCCCTCTTCCCTCCTTTGTCTCTACCCTTCTGCCCCAACACTCTGCTCCACATCTGGAGTCACATCTTTCTTTATGTTTTCCCCCACCCTAGCAGATCGTTCTTCCCTTGAATGACCCCTGTACTTACTATTGACTCTGAAGTCCCAGTAGAAAGTTCTTGGATTACTGTCACAGAGACAGGCAGTGTAAACATAGTTAAAAGGCCCTTCCATTGGATTGCGACTTAGGAGGGAACATTGAATCTGAGGAGGAGGAGGTGGGAAGAGAGGACCTTGTGTTAGTCTGGGGAGTTGTAAAGGGAGAGAAAGATAAGGGAATCTGAAGAAAGAGGAGGAGGAGGAGGAGGAGGAGGACAACATCCTTCGTGCACAAAGAACAGGTACAGATATAGACCAGAGGCACCGTGGAGTCCAATTTTGTAGTATCATTTTGGGAACTAAAGTCTATGTGAGAAGATTTCCTGTCAACATGTCTTCAAATTCCTGCTATAGCGCTACCATGGGGCTTGGCTCTGATGGGAAGAGTTAGTGAATTGACAAGACAAGGAGACCACATTCTGGGGCAGCCTTCATCTGGGGAGCAGATTTACTTTGGTTCCCTGGCTAGGGCTTTCAGGAACCTGTCTGTGACCACAGCTTGGCTTTTGCGTAGGGAGGCCAAAACCAGGACTTGTTGCCAGAATCGTGCTTTGATGACTGAAGTGACAGCTCTCAGTCTCTCTTTCCTCAGCTGTGAGAGGGAAACCGTTACCTCCTACCAAACTGTTGGTTAGATTAACAAGCAAAATCTCGAAGGTAAATTTTCTTTTTCCTTTTTTAATTTGAGAGGGCTTTACAATTTGAGATATGTAAGCTTCAGCAGCATCAGGAAGCTTTTGTCTGATTAGTGTCCAGCAAGGGGGTGTTATCCTGGGGTGTATAGACCCTCAGGGGTCTGTAGATAGAATTCACTGAGTCTGTGAACTCGGATGGAAAGAAATTGTATCTTTATTAACCCGTCACTAAAATTAAGTGTTCTGTTACGTCATCAACAATCCTCAGTGGCATTAGCCATAAGCGTGATTTTTATCATGGAGAGAAACGTAGATATGTTTGCATCACTTATAGGTTTATATAACTCAGAATATTGCCTGTTCTGATCGCTACCTTGAACCCAGGGACATTATCATGAGGTTGCATGGTCATGGCCAGGGCCGTCTGCCCATCTCCTGAGGCTTGCCCAGCTAACTGGCAACCGTGCACCGAATAGCCTGTCAGCTACAAACGGTGTATTCAAGCATTCTCACCGTTAGAATTTTACTTTGGAGATCCTGGCGTTTCTTTCAAGAAACCTACCGTTGCCTGGTTTCCCTTTTTATTGGCATTTACAACAGTTTATTCCAATGGATTAGAATTTTCAGCACTTAAATACTCAAAACAAAAAAATCCAAATCCGTTGGAATCCACTTGTCAAAACCCAGTACACAGTAGAAGCTACTTATTCAAGGTGAGCAACAAGAGCAACAAGAGCCATTACATAGACAATCTTTATAAAATAAAATTTAACTTGTTTACATTTTAAATATATTGCCTTTTTAGCTAATGTACTGATAAAGAATGTAAATAGTACCAACTTAAAAGTTGTTTGTTTGTTTATTTATTTATTTATTTATTTATTTATTTATTTATTTATTTATTAAGCTCCAACACAGGGCTTGAACTCAGGACCCTGATATCAAGACTTTAGGTGAGATCAAGAGTTAGACACTTAGTGAAATGAACAACCAAGACACCCCTCAAAAGTTTGTTTTTAATAATCCGATCACTGTGTTTCATGATGGTAGTTTCCCTGTATAATCCAATGCATTTCAGGCACACATTTAAAAGCAATTTTCTGATATGTTCCCTAGACTTCACGAGACCAGCAAAATGCTCTACACCACAAATGTTTAAGTACTGTGGTTTGCCGTAAATTCTCTTCAACCTTAAAAAATTATACAATGTGGGCAGCCCGGATGGCTCAGCAGTTTAGCGCCGCTTTCTGCCCAGGGCATGATCCTGGAGACCCAGGATCGAGTCCCATGTCAGGCTCCCTGCGTGAAGCCTGCTTCTCCCTCTGCCTGTGTCTCGGCCTCTCTCTCTCTCTGTGCCTCTCATTAATGAATAAATAAAAAATCTTAAAAAAAAGATTATACAATCTTTATAATCCAATACACGATTGAGAGTATAATCTATTTTAAATTTGTGATCCTAATACCTCACTTGATCAAAACTTTGCTTGTAAAAACACAATTGTTTAAAAAATGAGGGTTCGGTACTAGAATCTTCACACATAGAAGAATTATGTTTTCTTAGCATTTAAAAATATGAAGATGTTTTTATAGACAGATTTTTTTTATATTGGAAGCTACAAATAAATATTGATTAATCACAAGCACACCTGGATGGCTCACTTAGTTAAGTGGCTGCCTTTGGCTCAGGTCATAAGAGCCCCACTGGCTGCCTGCTCAGCCAGGAGTCTGTTTCTCCCTGCCACCCTCCTCCTTTCACTTGCTCTCTTTCTTTCAGATAAATAGGTAAAATCTTTTTTAAAAAAGTCTAAAAAATTGGTTGACCAGACTAACAAAATTTCCCATAAATTCTAATTTGCGATATCATTTATTTTATGAGATTCCTTGTACCTGGGTAAGTTTTTAAAGATTGCCTTTTTATTGTAATTAGCATTGTTCTTAAAATATAGTCCTATTAGCCACAGCAGCACAGAATTATTTTATGTGGGATGTTGTTGATTAAACACATTTTTTTTTTTATACTCATCACTTTCTCAGAGGTAGAAACAGACTTTTATTATCATCACCAGAAACTACCATGATCACAGGACTTTTATGCACACATTCTCATTCCTTTTGTCACCTGTGGTTATGATAAATAAACAAAATTGAAAGATTATGATGTGGCTCCCTTCCACCTCCAATCAACATACAAGGTGCAAATTCTTGAGGTGTAAACAGACAAATCTGACAAAGCAGCTATGCTGTTCTTTACTCAGTGACCAGAGTCTTTCTCTTACAGGTATGGGGCCATGTCTAGGACATATTCTAATGAATAGCAATCCTCATGCTCCTAATTTTGTTTTTGATTTAATCATCATACTTAAATCTAATTTGAGTTAGGAAACTCCTGTAGGGAAACACTCGTGCTGCCTGAGAGAGTGCTATTCTAGAAAGAGGCAAGGGGAGACATCTGGGTCTTGGCCCTAGAACAGTGCCAGCTAACAAGGGGCAAATTGTGTGTGTGTGTGTGTGTGTGTGTGTGTGTGTGTGTGTGTGTGTGTGACAACACATGAGAAGGCTGCTGGCAGGGAGGAGAAGGACACACTCTTCCCTGGGGAAGAGTCTCCATGGACTAAACCGGCACAGGTCCCTTCTCCTCATGGCCCAGACAGCCAGACAGGAGCGATAGTGCACAGGCAAGTCTCAACACACATTTCCATTTGAGAACCTCTGATCTAGTAAAAGGATTGGACCTCCCTCCCACAACTGCTGAATTAGAGAAAGTGGTGAGGAGAGTGTGGGCTCCTTGTTGAGAGGAGGCTGGAACAAGGATGAACCTGTGATGATAGAGCAGAAGAGCAAAGAGAGGGGTGATAAACACAGCCTCTGCTCAGAGCTTACTCTAGAGGAGGCAGTCGTATCCCATGTGTTCTCGGCACCATACCTCTTCTGCCCACCTGCCTCAAACCACTGGATGAGGGTGCAGGTTTTTTTGTCAGAACCTCCTATCCCACCCTTCATCTCGAACAATCATGCCCAGGACTTGGAGGAATTCTTACCTCTCCTCCCCCAGCCCTTATGCCTTTTCCTCTCTTCTCCCTCTTAGCTGGACTTTTCTCACTACTCATTCCTTCTTTCCTTCTCATCCTTCCTATACCTCTCTGGACCAGGCTCTCGTCTGTAAAACAAGAATAGTAATCTGCCCCAAGATCTGATGATTGTTCTGAGGCTCGAGTAGCATAACATGTGTGAGAATTGGGAGCATAAGGATTGTTATTCATCCTATTATTAAGTATAATATGCAACATTAAACTGAGAGATTAGTCTAATTGTATTCATAACTAAGGAGTCAGATTTTTCTTGAGTTCACTTCCCCAGGCCTCTACTTACCACCATACATTCTCTCAATTCTGTTTGAACTCTAACTGTCACAGAGATTTCTTCATTTGGTGCTGCTTTTCTGGGCATCTGCACTTCCATTGATAACACTTTTCGGCTGGTTATGGGAAGAAAGAAGCAGGACAGAGATCAAAGGTCTGCCCACAAGAGATCGGGGCACAATGAGCAGAGCAGAGGGAACAGGGAAGGTGCAAGGGGAAGGGAATGATGAGATCTGAATCATTTGCTGAGCATCATAACCCCTGGGAATCTTTGGTTCTTGTTTGGTTCGATTATTTTCTACAGACTTTGTTTTGTTTAATCAACTTTGATGCTTTATTTATTTATTTATATTTAAATTCAATTTGCCAACATATAACACCCAGTGCTCATCTCATATGCCCTCTTTAGTGCCCATTGAGCATCGTCATTTTTTCCAAACAAAATCCTGCAGGTTCTATTGATTGTCCACTAAGTGGGAGGGTTCAAGTCATCATTAGTACAATATTCCGTAACAACAGAATCCTATTAAACTATAAACATCTTAATGCACTGGAGGAATTTTGAGTCATCCTTGAGCTCTTCCTTCTTTGGTTCCTGGTGGGGCCTAAGAATTTGTATTCCTGTATGTCTGCAGTGAATTTGGACACATGACCGTATTTGGGAGCTTTAGATGCCACCCTACTTTCAAGGCACATAACACAATCTGATGGGAAAAGGAAATGGAGGCAGAGAGAAGTCAAAGATTCTTCTGTCATGGAGAACTGGTTTCAGGACCAGGAAAGTTACTTTCTGTCTCCCGGAAACTCCTGGCTGAGCTCCTTTGGTGTTGGGTGGGACAAGAGGGAATTCAGGTTTTTGGCTGCAATGCCTTATGGTCTCATTTTCCTAGAATAAAACATCTCTGATTTTGGAGATACTTCATTGCTTGTGCCAGTTACTCTGGTGCTCAGTGCACAGGAAAGGCGTGTGAAAATTCCTGTCATTTGTAAATGAATTTAGGATTCATAAGATGATCCACTTAGCTAGAATGAGTGATTGGATCAGCTTGCCCAGAAATGAGAAGCTTCCCGAAATGAGGGCCTTTCAGTGCTAACACCAAGAAATTCCTGGGCAAACAGGGATGGCTGATCACCCTAATTAGCACAGCTTATTTCGACAACTGCTGCCCCCTCAGGGCTACACGGGGTGACATTTACCTCTGAACCTGTCCCTACTCAAGGTTTTTTAGGACGCTGCCTGCACTACACCGACTTGTCAAAAACTCTGAATGGTTTACTCCAGGACAGGGTATCTAGTTGTGTCACAGAGGGTACCATCAGAATCACAATCCAAAAACCCAGCATTTAAGACCATACTTCTATAGAGAAAACCCTCTAGAATTTCTAAGTGTCCTTGCTTCCCCCAGACCCTGGCTCCATTTCCGACTTCATTTTGCCTAGTTTTCCTGCTTGCTTCAAATATGTACCTTCAATGATTTGGCTTCTGAAATTGTGCTCCTGGGTCCTAGTGTGGGTAGTGGGGTGAGTGTGTACTTGCTTTTGTCTCTGGGCTTCAGAATAGGACAGAATGTCTAAGCTGCTGGGCTAGCTCAACCTTGGACTATGGTATCAAGGCTCAGTGATCAGGGCCTCTGATCCTTTAGTGAGTCCTGCCAAAACTGCTCAAAGCTATCATTGGAACTCATAGACCTGCTAAACCTTCTGTTCTAGGAGGCAAGGTATGAGAATGTAAAGTTCACTGAGCATAAATCTAATAAAGGTAAAGACTATGGACAGGATGTGGACCAGAGCCATAGAGCAAGACTGATTGTTAACTACAGGCTTTATGCACGCTGGGAGCCATGTTTCCCTGGACAACCTAAAAGCACCAAGTGAATATAGGAGGGAAGTTACTAGAGCTTCCTAAGAGGAGAGAAGTGGGACTTGACATGGGATTTATGAGATTCCCTAAGACTAAGTTTCAGGGACATCAGGAAGGGATAAACAGATTTCCAGGCTAGGTTAGGAGCCCTCCCTGAAGGGATTTTTGTGAGGGAGAGAAAGGCTTGGCTCACGTGTCTTCCTCAGCTTTGTTGGTCCTGAACTGCAGACAGAAAGCCAGGAGCAGAATGGCAGGGCCGGCTCTGAACAGGAGCTGGAGAAGGTGCATGTTGGAGGAGACAGGATGTGATGTCCTAGAGAAGTACTGGCCCCGGTGCCCAGCATACTCCTTATATGCAGATCGAGGAAGTGGGAGAGTTGCCAAGAGGATCCATGTGGTCAGTTACCCAATTATCCTTCCCACCCATGCCCTTTCCTTGTTGAGCTAAAGTTTGTTTTTCTATGGAAAAAGTCAACATTCAGCTATTGTTACAGATTGGGAGAGGAGTTAGATTATCCCTCCTTCCTATTTACTTAGTATACTTAGCATGTATGTGGACATTGCTGCTATAAATATTGGGGTCCAGGTGTTCCGGCGTTTCACTGCATATGTATCTTTGGGGTAAATCCCCAGCAGTGCAATTGCTGGGTCGTAGGGCAGATCTATTTTTAACTCTCTGCAGAAACTCCACACACTTTTCCAGAGTGGCTGCACCAGTTCACATTCCCACCAACAGTGTAAGAGGGTTCCCCTTGCTCCACATCCTCTCCAACATTTGTTGTTTCCTGCCTTGTGAATTATCCCCTTTCTCACTGGTGTGAGGTGGTATCTCATTGTGGTGTTAATTTTTATTTCCCTGATGGCCAGGGATGCAGAGCATTTTCTCATTGCTTGTTGGCCATGTCTATGTCTTCCTCTGTGACATCTCTGTTCATGTCTTTTGCCCATTTCATGATTGGATAGTTTGTTTCTTTGCTGTTGAGTTTAATAAGTTCTTTATAGATCTTGGAAACTAGCCCTTTATCTGATACATCATTTGCAAATATCTTCTCCCATTCTGTAGGTTGTCTTTTAGTTTTGTTGACTGTTGCTTTTGCTGTGCAGAATCTTTTATCTTGATCAAGTCCCAATAATTCATTTTTGCTTTAGTTTCCCTTGCCTTCATGGATGTATCTTGCAAGAAGTTGCTGTGGCCAAGTTCAAGAAGGGTGTTGCCTGTGTTCTTCTCTAGGATTTTGATGGAATCTTGTCTCACGTTTAGATCTTTCATCCATTTTGAGTTTATCTTGGTGTTTGGTGTAAGAGAATGGTCTAATTTCATTCTTCTACATGTGGCTGTCCAACATTCCCAGCACCATTTATCGAAGAGACTGTCTTTTTTTCCAGTGGATGGTCTTTCCTGCTTTGTCGAGTATTAGTTGACCCTTGAGTTGAGGGTCTACTTCTGGATTCTCTATTCTGTTCCATTGATCCATGTTTCTGTTTTCTTGCCAGTACCACACTGTCTTGATGACCAAAGCTTTGTAGTTCAACTTAAAATCTGGCATTGTGATGCCCCCAGCTCTGGTTTTCTTTTTCAATATTCCCCTGGCTATTCAGGGTCTTTTCTGATTCCACACAATTTAGGATGATTTGTTCGAACTCTCTGAAGAAAGTCCATGGTATTTGATACTGATTGCATTAAATGTGTACAGTGCCCTGGGCAGCATTGACATTTCCACAATATAAATTCTTCCAATCCATGAACATGGAGTATTTTTCCGTCTCTGTGTCTTCCTAATTTCTTTCAGAAATGTTCTGTAGTTTTTAGGGTATAGATCCTTTACCTCTTTGGTTAGGTTTATTCCTAGGTATCTTATGCTTTTGTTTTTTTTTTTTTTTTTTTCTCACCTGGACATGATGTATTGGTGTTCAATTTACTAACATACAGAATAATACCCAGTGCCCGTCACCCATTCACTCCCACCCCCCGCCCTCCTCCCCTTCTACCACCCCTAGTTCGTTTCCCAGAGTTAGCAGTCTTTACGTTCTGTCTCCCTTTCTGATATTTCCCACACATTTCTTCTCCCTTCCCTTATTTTCCCTTTCACTATTATTTATATTCCCCAAATGAATGAGAACATATAATGTTTGTCCTTCTCCGACTGACTTACTTCACTCAGCATAATACCCTCCAGTTCCATCCACGTTGAAGCAAATGGTGGGTATTTGTCATTTCTAATAGCTGAGTAATATTCCATTGTATACATAAACCACATCTTCTTTATCCATTCATCTTTCGTTGGACACCGAGGCTCCTTCCACAGTTTGGCTATCGTGGCCATTGCTGCTAGAAACATCGGGGTGCAGGTGTCCCGGCGTTTCATTGCATTTGTATCTTTGGGGTAAATCCCCAACAGTGCAATTGCTGGGTCGTAGGGCAGGTATATTTTTAACTGTTTGAGGAACCTCCACACAGTTTTCCAGAGTGGCTGCACCAGTTCACATTCCCACCAACAGTGTAAGAGGGTTCCCTTTTCTCCGCATCCTCTCCAACATTTGTTGTTTGCCTTGTTAATTTTCCCCATTCTCACTGGTGTGAGGTGGTATCTCATTGTAGTTTTGATTTGTATTTCCTTGATGGCAAGTGATGCAGAGCATTTTCTCATATGCATGTTGGCCATGTCTATGTCTTCCTCTGTGAGATTTCTGTTCATGTCTTTTGCCCATTTCATGATTGGATTGTTTGTTTCTTTGGTGTTGAGTTTAATAAGTTCTTTATAGATCTTGGAAACTAGCCCTTTATCTGATATGTCATTTGCAAATATCTTCTCCCATTCTGTAGGTTGTCTTTGAGTTTTGTTGACTGTATCCTTTGCTGTGCAAAAGCTTCTTATCTTGATGAAGTCCCAATAGTTCATTTTTGCTTTTGTTTCTTTTGCCTTTGTGGATGTATCTTGCAAGAAGTTACTATGGCCGAGTTCAAAAAGGGTGTTGCCTGTGTTCTTCTCTAGGATTTTGATGGAATCTTGTCTCACATTTAGATCTTTCATCCATTTTGAGTTTATCTTTGTGTATGGTGCAAGAGAGTGGTCTAGTTTCATTCTTCTGCATGTGGATGTCCAATTTTCCCAGCACCATTTATTGAAGAGACTGTCTTTCTTCCAATGGATAGTCTTTCCTCCTTTATCGAATATTAGTTGGCCATAAAGTTCAGGGTCCACTTCTGGATTCTCTATTCTGTTCCACTGATCTATGTGTCTGTTTTTGTGCCAGTACCACACTGTCTTGATGACCACAGCTTTGTAGTACAACCTGAAATCTGGCATTGTGATGCCCCCAGATATGGTTTTCTTTTTTAAAATTCCCCTGGCTATTCGGGGTCTTTTCTGATTCCACACAAATCTTAAAATAATTTGTTCTAACTCTCTGAAGAAAGTCCATGGTATTTTGATAGGGATTGCATTAAACGTGTATATTGCCCTGGGTAACATTGACATTTTCACAATATTAATTCTGCCAATCCATGAGCATGGAATATTTTTCCATCTCTTTGTGTCTTCCTCAATTTCTTTCAGAAGTGTTCTATAGTTTTGAGGGTATAGATCCTTTACATCTTTGGTGAGGTTTATTCCTAGGTATCTTATGCTTTTGGGTGCAATTGTAAATGGGATTGACTCCTTAATTTCTCTTTCTTCAGTCTCATTGTTAGTGTATAGAAATGCCACTGACTTCTGGGCATTGATTTTGTATCCTGCCACGCTACCGAATTGCTGTATGAGTTCTAGCAATCTTGGGGTGGAGACTTTTGGGTTTTCTATGTAGAGTATCATGTCATCGGCGAAGAGGGAGAGTTTGACTTCTTCTTTGCCAATTTGAATGCCTTTAATGTCTTTTTGTTGTCTGATTGCTGAGGCTAGGACTTCCAGTACTATGTTGAATAGCAGTGGTGAGAGTGGACATCCCTGTCTTGTTCCTGATCTTAGGGGAAAGGCTCCCAGTGCTTCCCCATTGAGAATGATATTTGCTGTGGGCTTTTCATAGATGGCTTTTAAGATGTCGAGGAATGTTCCCTCTATCCCTACACTCTGAAGAGTTTTAATCAGGAATGGATGCTGTATTTTGTCAAATGCTTTCTCTGCATCCAATGAGAGGATCATATGGTTCTTGGTTTTTCTCTTGCTGATATGATGAATCACATTGATTGTTTTACGGGTGTTGAACCAGCCTTGTGTCCCAGGGATAAATCCTACTTGGTCACGGTGAATAATTTTCTTAATGTACTGTTGGATCCTATTGGCCAGTATCTTGTTGAGAATTTTTGCATCCATGTTCATCAGGGATATTGGTCTGTAATTCTCCTTTTTGGCGGGGTCTTTGTCTGGCTTTGGAATTAAGGTGATGCTGGCTTCATAGAACGAATTTGGAAGTACTCCATCTCTTTCTATCTTTCCAAACAGCTTTAGGAGAATAGGTATGATTTCTTCTTTAAACGTTTGATAAAATTCTCCTGGGAAGCCATCTGGCCCTGGACTCTTGTGTCTTGGGAGGTTTTTGATGACTGCTTCAATTTCCTCCCTGGTTATTGGCCTGTTCAGGTTTTCTATTTCTTCCTGTTCCAGTTTTGGTAGTTTGTGGCTTTCCAGGAATGCGTCCATTTCTTCTAGATTGCCTAATTTATTGGCGTATAGCTGTTCATAATATGTTTTTAAAATCGTTTGTATTTCCTTGGTGTTGGTAGTGATCTCTCCTTTCTCATTCATGATTTTATTAATTTGAGTCTTCTCTCTCTTCTTTTTAATAAGGCTGGCTAATGGTTTATCTATCTTATTAATTCTTTCAAAGAACCAACTCCTGGTTCTGTTGATCTGTTCCACAGTTCTTCTGGTCTCAATTTCGTTGAGTTCTGCTCGAATCTTTATTAACTCCCTTCTTCTCTTGGGTGTAGGATCTATTTGCTGTTTTTTCTCTAGCTCCTTTATGTGTAAGGTTAGCTTTTGTATTTGAGTTCTTTCCAGTTTTTGAATGGATGCTTGTATTGCGATGTATTTCCCCCTCAGGACTGCTTTTGCTGCATCCCAAAGATTTTGAACGGTTGTATCTTCATTCTCATTAGTTTCCATGAATCTTTTTAATTCTTCCTTAATTTCCTGGTTGACCCTTTTATCTTTTAGCAGGATGGTCCTTAACCTCCATGTGTTTGAGGTCCTTCCAAACTTCTTGTTGTGATTTAGTTCTAATTTCAAGGCATTATGGTCCGAGAATATGCAGGGGACAATCCCAATCTTTTGGTATCGGTTCAGACCCGATTTGTGACCCAATATGTGGTCTATTCTGGAGAAAGTTCCATGTGCGCTTGAGAAGAATGTGTATTCAGTTGAGTTTGGATGTAAAGTTCTGTAGATATCTGTGAAATCCATCTGGTCCAGTGTATCATTTAAAGCTCTCGTTTCTTTGGAGCTGTTTTGCTTAGAAGACCTATCGAGTATAGAAAGAGCTAGATTGAAGTCACCAAGTATAAGTGTATTATTATCTAAGTATTTCTTCACTTTGGTTAATAATTGATTTATATATTTGGCAGCTCCCACATTCGGAGCATATATATTGAGGATTGTTAAGTCCTCTTGTTGAATAGATCCTTTAAGTATGATATAGTGTCCCTCTTCATCTCTCACTACAGTCTTTGGGGTAAATTTTAGTTTATCTGATATAAGGATGGCTACCCCTGCTTTCTTTTGAGGACCATTCGAATGGTAAATGGTTCTCCAACCTTTTATTTTCAGGCTGTAGGTGTCCTTCTGTCTAAAATGAGTCTCTTGTAGACAGCAAATAGATGGGTCCTGCTTTTTTATCCAGTCTGAAACCCTGCGCCTTTTGATGGGGTCATTAAGCCCGTTCACATTCAGAGTTACTATTGAGAGATATGAGTTTAGTGTCATCATGATATCTATTCAGTCTTTGTTTTTGTGGACTGTTCCACTGAACTTCTTCTTAAAGGGGAATTTTAAGAGGCCCCCTTAAAACTTCTTGCAGAGCTGGTTTGGAGGTCACATATTCTTTTAGTTGCTGCCTGTCTTGGAAGCTCTTTATCTCTCCTTCCATTTTGAATGAGAGCCTTGCTGGATAAAGTATTCTTGGTTGCATGTTCTTCTCATTTAGGACCCTGAATATATCCTGCCAGCCCTTTCTGGCCTGCCAGGTCTCTGTGGAGAGGTCTGCTGTTACCCTAATACTCCTCCCCATAAAAGTAAAGGATTTCTTGTCTCTTGCTGCTTTAAGGATCTTCTCCTTATCTTTGGAATTTGCAAGCTTCACAATTAAATGTCGAGGTGTTGAACGGTTTTTATTGATTTTAGGGGGGGATCTCTCTATTTCCTGGATCTGAATGCCTGTTTCCCTTCCCAGATTAGGAAAGTTTTCAGCTAGAATTTGTTCAAATACATATTCTGGCCCTCTGTCCCTTTCGGCGCCCTCGGGAACCCCAATTAAACGTAGGTTTTTCTTCCTCAGGCTGTCGTTTATTTCCCTTCATCTATCTTCATGGTCTTTTAATTGTTTGTCTCTTTTTTCCTCAGTTTCCCTCTTTGCTATCAACTTGTCTTCTATGTCACTCACTCGTTCTTCCACCTCGTTCACCCTCGTCGTTAGGACTTCTAGTTTGGATTGCATCTCATTCAATTGATTTTTAATTTCTGCCTGATTAGCTCTGAATTCTGCAGTCATGAAGTCTCTTGAGTCCTTTATACTTTTTTCTAGAGCCACCAGTAGCTGTATAATAGTGCTTCTGAATTGGCTTTCTGACATTGAATTGTAATCCAGATTTTGTAACTCTGTGGGAGAGAGGACTGTTTCTGATTCTTTCTTTTGAGGTGAGGTTTTCCTTCTAGTCATTTTGCTCAGTGCAGAGTGGCCAAAAGCAAGTTGTATTGGGAAAAAGAGAAAAAGAGAGGAGAGAAAGAAGGAAAGAAAAGAGAAAGAGAAAAAAAAAAGGAAGAAAAAGAAAAAAAAAAAACGAAAAAAAAAAAGAGAAGAAAAAGAGAAAGAAAAAGAAAGGAGAAAAAAAAGGGGGTGGGGGAAGGAAACAAATCAAAAAGCAAAACAAAACAAAAACAAAAACAAAAACAAACAAACAAAAAAAGAACCACCGGGGAGTATCTTCTGATTCTGTGTACTTTAAGTCCCTTGGCTTCTCCTGGAAGTTGTCCGTTTAGCTGGTGTTCTGGGGGAGGGGCCTGCTGTGCTGATTTTCAGGTGTTAGCAGTTGGGGGAGCTGCTGTGCCCCTGCCTGGTGCAGGGCTCGGTGGGGGTTGTTTACCCCGTGAGGCCGCAGGAGGAACAGCCCCAGTGGCGGGGCAGCTCTGGAAACCTGGATTCAGCTCCGGCAGGAACTCCGTCTGCAGGGCCTGGAGGCTCCGGGGCGGGGCCGCTGATGTGCTCAGCTGGGGCAGGAGCGTCCTTGCTGTCCTGGGCCCTCCCGGCCTCTGCCTGTCCCGGGGGAGGCGGGCGGGATCCTGGGCTGTGTCCCGGCGCCCTGTGCTCCGGAGCCTGCGCTGTTGGATTCGCGCTCCCGGGCCGCGCAGCCCCCTCCGCGGAGCTGCCGCCCAAGCCCCTCCGAGCTGCTCCTGGAACCGCGCAGCCCCCTCCGCACGGAGCCTCTTCCTCTGCCCGAGCCCCTCCGAGCTGCTCCCGGGGCCGCGCAGCCCCCTCCGCGGAGCCGCCGCCCGAGCCCCTTCAGCTGCTCCGGGTCCCGTCGGGTCCCGCCGTGCGCGCTGCAGCCCTTAGGGAGCTCGGCGCACTCTCCTGGGTGCGCAGTTGCTGTTAGTGTCCCCGGGAGCCCGAGGGCATCCCCGCCCTCCTGGGTCCTGCTCCAGCTCCCCGCGAGCCCCTTTCCCCCGGGAAGGTCGGTGCAGCTCCTGCGTCTCCGGGACGGGGCTCTCCTGTCCTGGGGACACTCGCCCCGGCCTCAGCCCGGCTCCTCGCGGGCCCCTCCCCCTTGGAGGCCTTTGTTTCTTTACTTCTTTTTCCCCGTCTTCCTACCTTGATAGATGCGCGAACTCTTCTCACTGTAGCATTCCAGCTGGTCTCTCTTTAAATCTCAGGCCGAATTCATAGATTTTCAGGATAATTTGAAGGTTTTCTAGGTAGTTTGGTGGAGACAGGTGATTTGGGGACCCTGCTCTTCCGCCATCTTGCTCCTCCCCCCTCCTATCTTATGCTTTTGGGTGCAATTGTAATGGGATTGACTCCTTAAATTCTCTTTATTCAGTCTCATTATTAGTGTGTAGAAATGCCCTGACTTCTGGGCATTGATTTTGTTTCCTGCCACACTGCTGAAGTGCTGTACGAGTTCTAGCAATCTTGGGGTGGAGTCTTTTGGGTTTTCTAGGTACAGTAACATGTCATCGGCGAAGAGGGAGTGTTTGACTACTTCTTTGCCAATTTGAATGACTTTAATGTCTTTTTGTTGTCTGATTGCTGAGGCTAGGACTTCTAGGACTATGTTGAATAGCAGTGGTGAGAGTGGACATCCCTGTCTTGTTCTTGATCTTAGGGGAAAGGCTCCCAGTGTTTCCCCATTGACAATGATATTGGCTGTGGGTTTTTCGTAGATGGCTTTTAAGATGCTGAGGAATGTTCCCTCTATCCCTACACTCTGAAGAGTTTTGATCAGGAATGGATGCTGTATTTTGTCAAATGCTTTCTCTGCATCTATTGAGAGGATCATATGGTTCTTATTTTTTTCTCTTGCTGATATGATCTATCACCTTGATTGCTTTATGAGTGTTGAACCAGCCTTGTATCCCGGGGTTAAATCCCACTTGGTCATGGTGAGTAATCTTCTTAATGTACTGTTGGATCCTATTGGCTAATATCTTGTTGAGAATTTTTGCATCTGTGTTCATCAGGGATAGTGGTCTATAATTCTCCTTTTTGGTGGGGTCTTTGTCTGGTTTTGGAATTAAGGTGATGCTGGCCTCAGAACGAGTTTGGAAGTATTCCATCTCTTTCTATCTTTCTGAACGGCTTTAGTAGAATAGGTATGGTTTCTTCTTTAAACGTTTGATGGAATTCCCCTGGGAAGCCATCTGGCCCTGGACTTTTGTGTCTTGGGAGGTTTTTGATGACTGCTTCAATTTCCTCCCTGGTTATCAGCCTGGTCAGGTTTTCAAGTTCTTCCTGTTCCAGTTTTAGTAGTTTGTGGTTTTACAGAGATGTGTCCATTTCTTCTAGATTGCCTAATTTATTGGCATATAGCTGCTCATAATGTTTTTAAGATCATTTGTATTTCCTTGGTATTGGTGGTGATGTCTCCTTTCTCATTCATGATTTTATTAATTTGAGTCTTTTGTCTCTTCTTTTTACTAAGGCTGGCTAATGGTTTATCTATCTTATTAATTCTTTCAAAGAACCAACTCCTGGTTTTGTTAATCTGTTCCACAGTTCTTCTGGTCTCTATTTCATTGAGTTCTGCTCAAATCTTTATTAACCCTCTTCTTCTCCTGGGTGTAGGATCTATTTGCTGTTTTTTCTCCAGCTTGTTTAGGTGCAAAGTTAGCTTTTGTATTTGAGTTCTTTCCAGTTTTTAGATGGATGCTTGTATTGCGATGTATTTCCCCCTCAGGGGAAATCTTTTGCTGTATCTCAAAGAATTTGAACGGTTGTATCTTCATTCTCCTTAGTTTCCATAAATCTTTTTTATTCTTTCCTAATTTCCTGTTTGACCCTTTCATCTTTTAGCAGGATGGTCCTTAACCTCCACGTGTTTGAAATCCTTCCAAACTTCTTCTTGTGATTTAGTTCTAATTTCAAATTGTTATGGTCTGAAAATATGCAGGGGACGAGCCCAATCTTTTGGTATTAATTAAGACCTGTTTTATGACCCAGTATGTGGCCTGTTCTGGAGAAAGTCCCATGTGCACTTGAGAAGAATGTGTACTCAGTTGTGTTTGGACGTAAAGTTTTGTAAATATCTGTGAAATCCATCTGGTCCAGTGTATCATTTAAAGCTCTTGTTTCTTTGGGGATGTCGTACTTAGAAGATCTATCAATTTTAGAAAGCTCTATGTTCAAGTCACCAAGTATAAGTGTATTATTATCTAAGTGTGTCTTAACTTTGTTATTCATTGATTGATATACTTGGCAGCTCCCACATTCGGGGCACAAATATTCATGATTGTTAGGTCCTCTTGTTGGATAGACCCTTTGAGTGTGATATAGTGTCCCTCTTCATCTCTTACTACAGTCTTTGGGATAAACTTTAATTTATCTGATATAAAGATGGCTACCCCTGCTCTCTTTTGAGGACCATTTGAATGGTAAATGGTTCCCCAATGTTTTATTTTCAGGCTGTGGGTGTCCTTATGTCTGAAATGAGTCTCCTGTAG
Organism: Canis lupus dingo; assembly: GCF_003254725.2. Taxonomy (NCBI): domain Eukaryota; kingdom Metazoa; phylum Chordata; class Mammalia; order Carnivora; family Canidae; genus Canis; species Canis lupus. Next base: position 6,424,541 of record NC_064258.1, read on the forward strand.
ACAGCAAATGGATGGGTCTTGCTTTTTTACCCAGTCTGAAACCCTATGCGTTTTGATGGGATCATTTAGCCCATTCACGTTCAGAGTTACTATTGAAAGCTATGAATTTAGTGCCATCATGATACCGATTCAGTCCCTGTTTTTGTGGATTATTTCCTTGGGCATCCTCTTTGTCTTACAGAGTCCCCCTTAATATTTCTTGCAGAGCTGGTTTGGTGGTCACATATTCTTTCAGTTTCTGCCTATCTTGGAAGCTTTTTATCTCTCCTTCTATTCTGAATGAGAGCCTTGCTGGATAAAGTATTCTTGGCTACAGGTTCTTCTCATTTAGGACCCTGATTATATCCTGCCGGCCCTTTTTGGCCTGCCAGGTCTCTGTGGAGAGGTCTGTTGTTGTCCTAGTGCTTCTCCCCATACACGTTGGTGATCTCTTGTCTCTTGCTGCTCTAAGGATTTTCTCTTTATCTTTGGAATTTGCAAGTTTCAGTATTAAATGTCGAGGTGTTGAGCGGTTTTTATTGATTTTGGGGCGGGGGGCGGAATCTGTCTATCTGCTGTATCTGAATGCCTATTTCCCTTCCCAAGTTAGGGAAGTTCTCAGCTATGATTTGTTCAAATACACTTTCTGGACCTCTGTCCCTTTCAGCACCCTCGGGAACCCCAATTCAATGTAGATTTTTTTCTTCTGAGGCTGTCATTTATTTCCCTTATCCTATCCTCATGATCTTTTGTTTTTCTTTTTTCCTCAGTTTCCCTCCTTGCCATCAATTTGTCTTCTATGTCACTCATTCTTCTACCTCATTAACTCTCGTCGTTAGGAACTCCAGTTTGGATTGCATCTCATTTAATTGATTTTTAATTTTGGCCTGATGAGATCTAAATTCTGCAGTCATGAAGTCTCTTGAATCCTTAACACTTTTTTCTAGAGCTACCAGTAGCTTTATTTTTTTTTTTTTTCACCAGTAGCTTTATAATTGTGCTTCTGAATTGGCTTTCTGACACCGAATTTTAATGCAAATTTTGTACCTCTGTGAGAGACAGTACTGTTTCTGATTCTTTCTTTTGAGTTGAGTTTTCCCTTCTAGTCATTTTGCTCAGTACAGAGTGGCCAAAACAAGTTGTACTGGAAAAAGGAGAAAGAGAAAGAAAAAGAAAAATAAAGGGGTGGGGGGAAGAAACAGAAAACAAAAAACAAGGGGGGGTATCCTCTGATTGTATATACTGTAGATCCCTCGACTTCCCCTGGAACTTTCCAGTGCTGCTTGGTCAATAACTTGCTTTTCCCCTGTCCTTCTAGCTCGTCTTCTGGGTGAGGGGCCTGCTGTGCTGATTGTCAGGTGTGTGCACCTGGGGGAGCTGCCCCCCCCCAGGTGCACGGCTCAGTAGGAGCTGTTCATCCTGTGAGGCCCCTGCTGAGTACCAGCTGCAGGGTGACACCAGGAGGGACAACCACACTGGCAGCCGCCAGCTGTCCAGCCCTAGAGTCAGCTCCCGCAGTAACTACCACAGCTCCCAGTTCGCAGGGGCCTGGATGCTCTGGGGGTGGCAGGGGTGCTGACCTGCATACCTTGGGACCCCCAGAGGCAGGAGTGTCCTCGCTGTCCTGTGTCCTCCCGGCCTCCGCCTGTCCCAAGGGAAGCACTGGATCCTGGACTGTGTCCCCTGGCGCCCTGGGCTCCGGGGCCTGCACCGCTGGGATCGTGCTCCCTGGCCGCACAGCGGGCTCCTCCCCCTTGGAGGCTTTTTATTTCTTTATGTTTTTTTCCATCTTCCTACCTTGATAGAAGCACGAACTCTTCTCACTGCAGCATTCCAGCTGTTCTCTCTTTAAATCTCAGGCCGAATTCGTAGGTTTTCAGGATGATTTGAAATTTACCTAGCTAAGTTGGTGGGTACAGGTGATCTGGGGACCCTACTCTTCTGCCATCTTGCCCTGCCTCTTGACTTCATTTTTGATGGAAACCTCTGTAGGATGAAGCCTGGCCGCTTGCTCCCCACCCACACAGAGCCCGTCCCCCTGAGCAAGAGGGCAGCGCCCCGGCCCCTGGCAGCCCTTCCCCTGGTGCTCAGAGCTGTCCTCACCCACTAGCTCCCTGTTCCATGGTGCTTCTCTCTTTGCCTCAGGGGGAGCCCCAAACTTCCTCTCTCTGAGGCTCTGTCTCCTCTGCCTGGGGAGCTGCACCTCGTGGCAGAGAAGACACAGATTACTGACCCAGGGCTCTCCTGCAGCTTCACATCACATGGACTCCCCTGAACCCGATGTTGTGGGAGGAGAAGGATCCCCGCTTCTCCTCCCTCGATGTCATGGGCAGGAATCACAGCTGCCTCTTGCACACAACTGAAACTTGAGGGCTACCAAGGTTGGGGCCAGCTGGGGAGGAGGTCACTGCTGGGGGAGCCCGAGGGTCCTGGTGGGGATAGGCCTAGGATCCAGTGGCCCAGGATTGAGGGTCTGTCCATCCTGCCACATGCTTGAGCACCCAGTGTGACTGTCACCGTCTCTCTGGCTCACAGATGAACAAGTGGTTCTTGCTGGTGCTACATCCAGAAGACCACATTCAGGTCACGTGTGTGACCCAGTGAGCCACGCTGCCAGCCGAGCTTCCTTCCCGAGGGGAAGGGGCCCAGCCAGGATGGACAGGGAGCACGCAGACAGGGTGCCCCGCCTGCACACCTCCGCTGGCTGGAGGCAGGGCCTGGGTGCTCTAGTTAGAAGCTGAGCCCCGGGGCTGGAGTGCCTGCCAGGGCAGGGGCTGGGACGGGCCAGGGCCTGGGCGAGGTGTGCTCCAGGACTCAGGGCAGGTGTGCTGTGGGGACGACACACGAGGGTGTGCAGGACAGGCTCTTCCCGGCTCCGGGCGTCGCTCCCAGGCCCCGGACAGGCCTCGCTGTCGGATCGTCCTCCCTGGTGTTTCCCGGCTCCTCTGTCCTCTCCAGGTCCCTCCTTCTATCGAGGCTCCACCTTTCATGAGGACAGCCCGGGCACAGGGGCCCACAGCCGGTGCTCTAAGAAGGGGAGGACCGCGTGTTCCAGGAATTGTGCTCGAGGACCCGGTGCTCCTGAAACAGAGATTTCTGGCACAGATGGGCTCTTCCCTGTTGGCTCAGAGTCATGCAACTGGAAGGGGCTCAGTGGTTCCCCGGCCAGGGCGGCTGCAGAAACCGTGTGTGTCCCCTGAGAATGCCCCCAGGGACAAGAGCGACGGTGCCCCCCTCCGGGAGGACCAGGGCCAAGTCAAGGGCCCTCCCCACCTGTCACACCCATGCACACACCCCCATGCCCGCACCTCCCGCTGCGTGCAGAGGGAGAGCCCTGGAGGAGCCAACCGCGTGCCCTGCCAGATTGCTTCTTGGTAGAAGGTTAATGTCCTCTTTTCTTCCTGTTGGAATCCTTATTTGAGGAAGTAAATATTATCTGTCTGAAACCTTAAGGAACCTGACACATTACACAGGGGGAACCTATCCTGGACAATGAAAATACTTCATTTGGGGGCTTCACGTGATATTTGTTCACTCAGCAATATGGCTTTGAAGTAAAAATGACGTGTTTCTTAACTACTGGGAAGATGATGAGTCGCTCTCGTGTCTGCGGCAGAGACAGGAGGCCACAGCCAGGAGGCCACAGCCAGACACATGCACATCCCAGAGGAGGAAAGGCTACAGAGACAGGGAGAAAGGCAGTGGCTGCAGGGACGGCAGGGAGGGCGTGGGCACGATGGTCAGTAGTCGGCTGTCTCTGTGGTGGAAATGTGGCCCAGGTACCTTCTGGTCTCGTCTGTGTGACACTGTGAATGGACCTAAAGTACCACGACATATAATTTAAAAGCATCAGAGGAAATTTTGTACGAAGTTAACTTATCCTTTAAAACAAATAAAATTCATGAAGCAATTATAGAGGTTTATGAAAAACAAAAAATATAGAAACAGCACAATGAGAGGGGAGGGGAAGCCTTCTGTTGGGCATCAGCCATCACGAGCTGCTGCTTGGGGGCTGAGGCTGGTGGCTCCACTTAGGCAGGTGGGGTATGACTCCAGAGCAGACGCCTGGGCATGCTTGTCTGTGGAGTGGCCAAGGGTGCAGGTGGCTCATCCAGGTCGGGACAGTGATTCAGAGGTCTCACTACCATGTACCTTGATTTGGACTCAGCAGCTGGCATCACTGCTCAGGCCTAGGCCTCAGCTCCAGCAGCCGGGACCAGCTCCATCACCTCAGGCCCTGAAGTTGCCGAAGGCCCCACAGTCAGAGCTCAGACGGGTGCTTGAGGTGGTTCAGAGCTCGGGGTCCGAAGTTGGTTGCTCCACTGAGTGAGGTGGCTGCTCCAGCACATCGATGAGCTCGATATCCAGTGGTAGGGCCTGTTCAGCCTCCAGGGCTCGCAAGGGTTCAGGTGGCTCTTCCAGGTCGGAACAGTGATTCAGAGATCTGACCACCATGTACCTTGTCTTGGACACAACAGCTGGCATCATCGCTCAGGCCATGCCCTCAGCTCCAGCAGCCGGGACCGGCTGCATCACCTCAGGCCCTGAAGGTGCAGCAGGCCCCACAGTTGGACCTGGGGCAGGCTCCTGAGGCGATTCAGGATGCTCCTCGGGGGCCGAAGCTGGTTGCTGCACTGAGACAGGTGGCTGCTCCAGCACTTCAGTGACCTTGATAGCAAACACCTGGGCATGCTCTTCCTGTGGTGTGGCCGAGAGTGCAGGTGGCTCTTCCAGGTCGGGACAGTATTCGAGGACTGCCCAACTATACCTTGTATGGAAGTCAGCAGCTGGCATCACGGTTCTGGCAAAGCCCTCAGCTCCAGTAGCCGGGACCAGCTCCATCACCTCCAGCCTGAAGGTGCAGCAGGCCCCACAGTCGGAGCTCAGGCGGGCTCTTGAGGTGGTTCAGTGCTCAGGGTCCGAAGCCGGTTGCTCTACTGAGTGAGGTGGCTGCTCAAGCACAGCGATGAGCTCAATAGCCGGTGGTGGGGCCTGTTCTGCCTCAAGGGCTCCGAAAGTTGCAGGTGCTCTTCCTGGTCGGGACAGTGATTCAGAGGTCTGACTACCATGTACCTTGTTTTGGACTCAGCAGCTGGCATCACGGTTCAGGCCAAGCCCTCAGGCAGGAGCTGGGACCCGCTCCATCACCTCAGGCCCTGAAGGTGCACCAGGCCACACAGTGGGAGCTGAGCGGGCTCCTGAGGTTGTTCAGGATGTTACTCAGGGGCCAAAGCCTGTTGTTGCACTGAACCAGGTGGCTGCTCCGGCACTTCAGTGACCTTGATAGCAGACGCCTGGACGTGCTCTTTCTGAGGGGTGGCCAAGGGTACAGGTGGCTCTTCCAGGTCGGGACAGTGATGCAGACAACTGGTCTGACCAAGGGACATGGTCAGACCACCATGTACCTTGTCTTGGACACAGCAGCTGGCATCACCGCTCAGGCCAAGCCCTCATATCCAGTAGCCAGGACCGGCCTCATCACCTCGGACCCTGAAGGTGTAGCAGGCCCCACTATCGGAGCTCAGGCAGGCGCTTGAGGAGGTTCAGTGCTCGGGGTCTGAAGCCAGTTGCTGCACTGAGACAGGTGGCTGCTCTGGCACTTCAGTGACCTTGATAGCAGACGCCTGGGCGTGCTCTTCCTGCGGGCTGCCCGAGGATGCAGGTGGCAATTCCATGTTGGGACAGTGGTTCGGAGGTCTGACTACCATGTACCTTGGCTTGTACTCAGCAGCTGGCATCACCGCTAAGGCCAATTCCTCAGCTCCAGTAGCTGCAACTGGCTCCATCACCTCAGACCCTGAAGGTGCGCAGGCCCCACAGTCGGAGCTCGGGTGGGCGCTTGAGGAGGTTCAGTGCTCGGGTCAAAGCCGGTTGCTCCACTGAGTGGTGTGGCTACTCCAGCACATCGCTGATCTCGATAGCCGTGGTGGGGCCCGTTCGGCCTCCAGGGCTCCCAAGGGTGCAGGTGGCTCTTCCAGATCGGGACAGTGATTCATAGGTCTGACCACCATGTACCTTGTCTTGGACACAGCAGCTCTCATCACCGCTCAGGCCAAGCCCTCAGGTTCAGCAGCCGGGACCAGCTCCATCACCTCAGACGCTGAGGGTGCGCAGGCCCCACAGTTGGAGCTCAGGAGGGCTCCTGAGGTGGTTCAGGATGTGACTCGGGGGCCGAAGCCAGTTGCTGGACTGAGTTACGTGGCTGTTCTAGCACATCGATGACCTCGATAGCTGGTGGTGGTGACTGTGTCTGCTTCCAGGGCTCCCAAAGGTGCAGATGGCTCTTCCGTGTCGGGACAGTGATTCGAGGTCTGATCATAACGTACCTTGTCGTGGACACAGCAGCTGGCATCACCGGTCAGGCCAAGCCATCAGCTCCAGCAGCCGGACCCGGCTCCATCACCTCAGGCCCTGAAGTTGCAGCAGGCCCCACAGTTGGAACTCAGGCGGGCACTTGAAGTTGTTCAGTCTTCGGGGTTCGAAACCGGTTGCTCCAGTGAGTGACATGGCTCTTCTACCACATCGATGAGCTCGATAGCCTGTAGTGGGCCTGTTCAGCCTCCAGGGCTCACAAGGGTACAGGGTGCTCTTCCAGGTCGGGATAGTGATTCAGAGGTCTGACTCCCATGTACCTTGTCTTGGACTCAACAGCTGGCATCACCGCTCAGGCCAAGCCCTCGCTCTAGCAGCCTTACTGGCTCCATCACCTCAGACCCTGAAGGTGCAGCAGGCCCCACAGTCGGACCTCGGGCTGGCTCTTGTCATGGTTTGGTGCTCATGGTCCGAATCCGGTTGCTCCACTGAATGAGGTGGCTGCTCCTGCACATCGATGAACTCGATAGCCGGTCGTGGGGTTTGTTCTGCCTCAGGGCTCCCAAGGGTGCAGAGGGCTCTTCCAGGTCGGGACAGTGATTCAGAGGTCTGACCACGATGAACCCTGTCTCGACCCAGCAGGTGGCATCACCGATCAGGCCTAGCCCTCAGCTCCAGCAGCCAGGACTGGCTCTATCTATTCAGGCCCTGAAGGTCCAGCAAGCTCCACAGTCGGTGATGGGGCGGCCTCCTGTGGTGGGTCAGGATGTTACTCGGGGGGCTGAAGCCAGTTGCTGCACTAAGTGAGGTGGCTGCTCCAGCATAAGGATGAGCTCGATACCTGGTGGTGGGGCCTGTTCGGCCTCCAGGTCTCTTAAGGTTGCAGGTGCTCTTCCAGGTCGGGACAGTGATTCAGAGGTCTGACCACTGTGTACCTTGTCTTGGACTCAGCAGCCAGCATCACGGCTAAGGCCAAGCCCTCAGCTCCATGAGCCGGGACCGGCTCCATCACCTCCAGCCTGAAGGTGAAGCAGGCCTCACAGTCGGAGCTGGGACGGGCTCCTGAGGTGGTTCAGGATGTTACTTGGGGGCCGAAGCCGCTTCGGGCACTGACACAGGTGGCTGCTCCGGCACCTCAGTGACCTTGATAGCAGACGCCTGGGCGTTTTCTTCCTGCTGGGCGGCTGAGGTTGCAGGTGGCTCCTCCAGGTCGGGACAGTGATTCGAGGTCTGACCACCACGTACCTTGTCTGGTACTCAGCACCAGGCGACAAGGATCAGGCCAAGCCCTCAGGCAGCACGTGGGACCCACTCCATCACCTCAGGCCCTGAAGGTGCAGCAGGCCCCACAGTCGGAGCTCAGGCCAGCATTTGAGGTGATTCAGTGCTCGGGGTCTGAAGCCGGTTGCTGCACTGAGTGAGGTGGCTGCTCCAGCATAAGGATGAGCTCGATAGCCGGTGGTGGGGCCTGTTCGGCCTCCTGGTCTCTTAAGATTCAGAAATCTGACTACCTGGTACCTTGTCTTGAAATCAGCAGCCAGCATCACGGCTCAGGCAAAGCCTTCACGTCCAGCAGCCAGGAACAGCTCCATTAACTCAGGACCTGAAGGTGCAGCAGACCCCAGAGTTGGAGCTGTGTCGGGCTCCTGAGGTGGTTCAGTGTGTTACTTGGGGGCCGAAGCCGGTTGTTGCACTGAGACAGGTGGCTGCTCCGACACTTTTTTGACCATGATAGCAGCCGCCTTGGCATGCTCTTCCTGCTGGGTGGATGAGGATGTAGGTGGCCCTTCCAGGTCAGGACAGTGATTTTGGGGTCTGAGCACCACGTACCTTGTCTTGGACTCAGCAGCCAGCATCACGGCTAAGGCCAAACACTCAGCTCTAGCAGCCGGGATCGGCCACATCACCTCAGGCCCTGAAGGTACAGCAGGCCCCATAGTCGGAGCTGGCGCGGGCTCCTCAGGTGGTTCAGTATGTTAATCGGGGTTCGATGCCGGTTGGTGCACTGCGTGACGAGGCTGTTCCAGCACAGCGATGACCTCGATAGACGGTGGGGTAGTGCGGCCCTTTAGGCCTCGGAGGCTCCCAAGGGTGCAGGTGCCTCCTCCAGTTCGGGACAGCGGTTCGAGTTCTGACCGCCACATACCCTGTCTTGTACTCAGTAGGCGGCATCACGGTCCAGGCCAAGCCCTCAGTTCCAGCAGCCGGGACCCAGTACATCACCTCAGGCTCTGAAGGTGCAGCAGGCCCCACAGTCAGAGCTCAGGCCGAGGTTGACGTGATTCAGTGCTCGGGGTCTGAAGCCGGTTTCTCCACTGAGTGAGGTGGTTGCTCCAGCACATCGATGAGCTCGATAGCTGGTGGTGGGGCCTGTTCTGCCTCCATGGCTCTCAAGGGTGCAGATTGCTCTTCCAGGTCAGGACAGTCATTTTTGGTCTGACCACCACATACCTTGTCTTGTACACAGCAGCCGACATCACAGCACAGGCCAAGCTCTCAGCTCCAGCAGCCTGGACCGGCTCCATCACCTCCGGCCTGAAGGTGCAGTAGGCTCCACAGTCGGACCTCGGGCTGGCACTTGTGGTGGTTTGGTGCTCGTGGTCCATAGCCGGTTGCTCCTCTGAATGAGGTGGCTTTTCCAGCACGTCGATGAACTCGATAGCCGGTCGTGGGGTTTGTTCGGCCTCAGGGCTCCCAAGGGTGCAGGGGGCTCTTCCAGGTCGGGACAGTGAATCCAGGTCTGACCACCACATACCTTGTCTTCTACTCAGCAGCTGGCGTCAAGGTTCAGGCCTAGCCTTCAGCTCCAGCAGCCAGGATCGGCTACATCACCTCTGGCCTGAAGGTGCACCAGGCCCCACAATCGGAGCTTGGGCGGGCTCCTGACTTGGTCAAGATGTTACTTGGGGCCCGAAGCCGGTTGCTGCACTGAGACCGGTGGCTGCTCCGGCACTTCAGTGACCTTGATAGCAGACGCCTGAGCCAGCTCTTACTGAGGGATTGGACGAGGGTGCAGGTGGCTCTTACTGGTTGGGACAGTGACTCAGTGACTCAGACCACCATGTGTCCTGTCTCGACCCAGCAGCTGGCATCACCACTCAGGCCTAGCCCTCAGCTCCAGCAGCTAGGATCGGTTCAAACACCTCAGGCCCTGAAGGTGCAGCAGGACCCACATTCGGAGCTTGGGCAGGGGCTTGAGGTGGTTAATTCTTCATGGTCCGAAGCCGTTTGCTTCACTGCGTGTGGTCCCTGCTCCAGCACATCCATGAGCTCGATAGCGGTGGTGGGGCTCTTTGGCCTCTAGGGCTCCCAAGGTTGCAGGTGCTCTTCCTGGTAGGGACAGTGATTCAGAGGTCGGACTACCATGTACCTTGTCTTGGACACAGCAGCTCTCATCACCGCTTAGGCCAAGCCCTCAGCTCTAGCAGCCGGGACCTGCCACATTACCTCAGGCCCTGAAGGTGCAGCAGGCCCCACAGTCGAAGCTGGGTCGGTCTCCCTAGATGGTTCAGGATGTTCCTCAGGGGCTGAAGCGGGTTGCTGCACTGAGACAGGTGGCTGCTCCGACACCTCAGTGACCTTGATAGCAGACGCCTGGGCCAGCTCTTCCTGCGGGATTGGCCGAGGGTGCAGGTGGCTCTTCCAGGTCGGGACAGTGATTCGTAGGTCCTACCACAATGTACCTTGCCTTGGACACAGCAGCTGGCATCACCGCTCAGGCCAATCCCTCAGCTCTAGCTACTGGAACCGGCTCTATCACGTCAGATCCTGAAGGTGCAGCAGGCCCCACAGTCCGAGTTCGGGCAGGCACGTGAGGTGGTTCAGTGCTCAGGCTCCAAAGCCGTTTGTTCCACTGCGTGTGGTCCCTGCTCCAGCACATCGATGAGCTCGATAGCCGGTGGGGGGGCCTGTTAGGCCTCCAGGGTTCCCACGGCTGCAGGGGGCTCTTCCAGGTCGGGACAGTGATTCAGAGGTGTGAGCAACACATACCTTGTCTTGTACTCAGCAGCTGGCATCACGGCTAAAGCCAAACCCTCAGCTCCAGTAGCTGGGAACAGCCTCAGCGCCTCAGGCCCTGAAGGTGCAGCTGGCCCCAGAGTTAGAGCTGGGCCGGGCTCCTGAGGTGGTTCAGGATGTTACTCGGGTCGAAGCCGGTTGCTGCACTGAGACAGGTGGCTGCTTCAGCACCTCAGTGACCTTGAGAGCAGACGCCTGGGCGTGCTCTTCCTGTGGGGTGGCCGAGGGTGCAGGTGGCTCTTCCCGGTCGTGACAGTGATTCAGAGGTTTGACCACCATGTACCTTGTCTTGGACTCAGCAGCCAGCATCACGGCTAAGGCCAATCCCTCAGTCCAGCATACAAGACCGGCTCCATCACCTCCGGCCTGAAGGTGCAGCAGGCCCCACAGTCGGAGTTCAGGTGGGCGCTTGAGGTGGTTCAGTGCTCGGGGTCCGAAGCCGGTTGTTCCAGTGAGTGAGGTGGCTGCTCCAGCACATCGATGTCTTCGATAGCCGATGGTGGGGCCCTTTCGGCCTCCAGGGCTCCCAAGTTGCAGGTGGCTCTTCCAGGTCGGGACAGTGATTCGAGTTCTGACGACCACGTACCTTGTCTTGGACTCAGCAGCCAGCATCAGGGCTCAGGCCTAGCCCTCAGCTCCAGTAGCCGGGATCAGCTCCATCACCTCAGGCCCTGAAGGTGCTGCAGGCCCCACAGTCGGAACTAAGGTGGGCGCTTGAGGTGGTTCAGTGCTCGGGGTCCGATGCCGGTTGCTCCACTGAGTGAGGTGGCTTCTCCAGCACATCGATGAGCTCGATAACTGGTGGTGGGGCCTGTTCTGCCTCCAGGGCTCGTAAGGTTTCAGGTGGCTCTTCCGGGTCGGAACAGTGATTCAGAGGACTGACAACCATGACTCTTGTGTTGAACTCAGCAGCTGGCTTCACAGCTCAGGCCAAGCCCTCAGCTCTAGCAGTTGGGACCGGCTCCAAAACCTCAGTCCCTGAAGGTGCTGCAGGGCCCACAGTCGTAGCTCGGGCGGGCTCCTGAGGTGGTTCAGGATGTTACTCAGGGGCCGAAGCCGGTTGCTGCACTGAGACAGGTGGCTGCTCCGACACCTCAGTGACCTTGATAATAGACGCCTGGGCGTGCTCTTGCTGTCGGGTGGCCGATGGTGCATTTGGCTACTCCAGGTCGGACAGTGATTCAGAGGTCTGACAACCACGAATCTTGTCTTGAACTCAGCAGCTGGCATCAAGGTTCAGGCCAAGTCCTCTACTCCAGCAGCCTGGACCGGACACATCACCTCAGGCCCTGAATGTGCAGCAGGCCCCACAGTCAGAGCTGGGGCAGTCTCCTTAGGTGGTTCAGGATGTTCCCCAGGGGCCGAAGCCGATGCTCCACTGAGACAGGTGGCTGCTCTGGCACCTCAGTGACCTTGATAGCAGACGCCTGGGCGTGCTCTTCCTGCGGGGTGGCCGAGGTTGTAGGTGGCTCTTCCAGTCGAGACAGTGATTCAGAGGTCTGACTACCACGTACCTTGTCTTGGACTCAGCAGCTGGCATCACCGCTCAGGCCTTGCCCTCAGCTCCAGCAGCCGGGACCAGCTCCATCACCTAAGATGCTGAAGGTGTAGCAGGCCCCACAGTCGGAGCACGGGCGGGCTCCTGAGGTGGTTCAGGATGTTACTCAGGGGCCGAAGCCAGTTGCTGCACTGAGTGACGTGGCTGCTCCAGCACATCGATGAGCTCGATAGCTGGTGGTGGGCCCTGTTCGGCCTCCAGGTCTCTTAAGGTTGCAGGTGGCTCTTCCAGGTCGGGACAGTGATTCGAGGTCTGACCATCAGGTACCTTGTCTTGTACACAGCAGCCGGAATCACGGTTCAGAGCAAGCCCTCAGCTCCAGCAGCTGGGACCGGCTCCAACACCTCAGGCCCTGAAGGTGCAGCAGGCCCCACAGTCGGAGCACGGGCGAGCGCTTGAGGTGTTCAGTTTTCCGGGTCCGAAGCCGGTTGCTCCACTGAGTGAGGTGGCTGCTCCAGCACATCGAGGAGCTCGATAGCCGGGGGTGGGGACAGAACGGCCTCCAGGGCTCCCATGGGTTCAGGTGGCTCTTCCAGGTCGGGACAGTGATTCAGAGGTCTGACCACCACGTACCTTGGATTGTACTCAGCAGCCGGCATCTGGGCTCAGGCCTAGCCCTCAGCTCCAGCAGCCGGGACCGGCCGAGGGTGCTGCGGGGTGGCCGAGGGTGCAGGTGGCTCTTCCAGTTTGGGACAGTGATTTGAGGTCTGACAACCACGTACCCTGTCTCAACTCAGCAGCTGGCACCACCGCTCAGGCCAAGCCCTCAGCTCCAGCAGCCGAGACCGGCTCGATCACCTCAGACCCTGAAGGTGCAGCAGGTCCCACAGTCGTAGCTCAGGCGGGCGCTTGAGGTGGTTCGGTGCCCGGGGTCCGAAGCCGGTTGCTCCACCTAGTGAGGTGGCTGCTCCAGCACATCGATGAGCTCGATAGCCAGTGGTGGGGCCTGTTCGGCCTCCAGGTCTCTTAAGGTGGCATGTGCTCTTCCAGGTCGCGGCACTGATTCCGAGGTCTGATGATCACGTACCTTGTCTGGACTCAGCAGTCAGCGTCACAGCTAAGGTCAAACACTCAGCTCTAGCGGCCGGGACCGGCCACATCACCTCAGGCCCTGAAGGTGCAGCAGGCCCCACAGTCGGAGCTCAGGTGGGCGCTTGAGTTGGTTCAGGATGTGACTCGGGGGCCGAAGCTGGTTGCTGCACTGAGACAGGTGGCTGCTCCCGCACTTCAGTGGCCTTGATAGCAGACGCCTGGGCCAGCTCTTCCTTCGAGGTTGGCCGAGGGTGCAGGTGCTCTTCCAGGACGGGACAGTGATTCGAGTTCTGACCACCATGTACCTTGTCTTGAACTCAGCAGCCAGCATCACGGCTAAGGCCAAGCCCTCATCTCCAGCCGCCGGGATCCGCTCCGTCAACTCAGGCTCGGAAGGTGCAGCAGGCCACACAGTGGAACCTCGGGCTGGCGCTTTTGGTGGTTTGGTGCTCGGGGTCTGAAGCTGGTTGCTCCACTGAATGAGGTGGCTGCTCAAGCACATCGATGAGCTCAATAGCCGGTGGTGGGGCCCTTTCGGGGTCAGAGCTCCCAAGGGTGCAGGTGGCTCTTCCAGGTCGGGACAGTGATTCATAGGTCTGACCCCCATGTACCTTGTCGTGGACACAGCAGCTCCGGCCCTCCGGCCAAGCCCTCAGCTCCAGCAGCCGGGACCGGCCACATCACCTCAGGCCCGGAAGGTGCAGCAGCCCCCACATACGGGGCTGAGGCGGGCTCCTGAGGTGGTTCAGGATGTTACTCGGGGACCGAACCCGGTTGCTGCACTGAGTGACGTGGCGGCTCCAACACATCGATGAGCTCGGTAGCCGGTGCTGGGGCCTGTTCGCCTCCAGGGCTCCCATGGTTGTAGGGGCTCTTCCAGGTCGGGACAGTGATTCGAGGTATGACCACCACGTACCCTGTCTCGAGTAGCAGCTGGCACCACCACTCAGGCAAGCCCTCAGCTCCAACAGCCTGTACCGGCCCCATCACCTCCGGCCTGAGGGCGCAGCAGGCCCCACAGTCGAAGCTGGGTCGGTCTCCCTAGATGGTTCAGGATGTTCCTCAGGGGCCAAAGGCGTTTGCTGCACTTAGACATGAGGCTGCTCCGACACCTCAGTGACCTTGATAACAGAAGCCTGGGCGTGCTCTTCCAATGGGGTGGCCGAGGGTGCACGTGGCTCTTGCAGTGATTCGATGTCTGACCAAAACGTACCTTGTATTGAAGTCAGCAGCCAGCATCACGATTCAGGCAAAGCCCTCAGCTCCAGCAGCCGGGACTGGCCGAGGGTGCTGCGGGGTGGCCGAGGGTGCAGGTGGCTCTTCCAGGTCGGGACAGTGATTCCAGTTCGGACCTACCCGTACCATTCTTCGACTCAGCAGCTGGCACCACCGCTCAGGCCAAGCCCTCAGCTCCAGCAGCCGAGACCTGCTCGATCACCTCAGACCCTGAACGTGCAACAGGCCCCACAGTCGGAGCTAGGGCAGGCGCTTGAGGAGGTTCAGTGCTCGAGGTCCGAAGGCTGATGCTCCACTGAGTGACGTGGCTGCTCCAGCACATCGATGAGCTCGATAGCCTGTGGTGGGGCCTGTCGGCCTCCAGGGCTCCAAGGGTACAGGGGACTCTTGCAGGTCGGGACAGTGATTCAAGTCTGACTACCATGTACCTTGTCTTGGACACAGCAGCCAGCATCAACAATAACGCAAAGCCCTGAGCTCCATCAGCCGGACCGTCTCCATCACCTCCGGCCTGAAGGTGCAGCAGGCCACACAGTCGGAGCTGGGGCGGGCTCCTGAGGTGGTTCAGGATGTTAATCGGGGGCAGAAGCCGGTTGCTGCACTGAGACAGGTGGCTGCTCCGGCACTTCAGTGGCCTTGATAGCAGACACCTGGGCGTGTGCTCTTCCTTCCGGGTGGCCCAGGGTTCAGGTGGCTCTTCCAGGTCAGGACAGTGATTCGAGGTCTGACCACCAAGTACCCTGTTTCGACTCAGCAGCTGGCACTACCGCTCAGGCCAAGCCCTCAGCTCCAGCAGCCGGGACCGGATCCTTCACCTCAGACCCTGAAGGTGTTGCAGGCCCCACAGTAGAGCTTGGGTGGGCACTTGAGGTGGTTCAGGTGTTCCTGGGGGCCGAAGCCAGTTGCTGCAGTAAGTGAGGTGGCTGCTCCAGCACATCGATGAGCTCATTAGCTGGTGGTGGGGCCATTCTGCCTACAGGGCTCCCAAGGTGCAGGTGGCTCCTCCAGGTCGGGACAGTGATTCGAGTTCTGACCACCACGTATCTTGTCTTGGACTCAGCAGCCAGCATCAGGGCTCAGGCCTAGCCCTCAGCTCCAGCACCGGGATCAGCTCCATCACCTCAGGCCCTGAAGGTGTTGCAGGCCCCACAGTCGGAGCTTCGACGGGCGCTTGTGGTGGTTCAGTGCTAGGGGTCCGAGCCAGTTGCTCCCCTGAGTGAGGTGGCTGCTCCAGCACATCGATGAGCTCGATAGCCGGTTTTGGGGCCTGTTCGGCCTCTAGGGTTCCCAAGGGTGCAGGTGCTCTTCCAGGTCGGGACAGTGATTCATAGGTCTGACCACCATGTACCTTGTCTTGGACTCGGCAGCTCTCATCACCTCTCAGGCCAAGCCCTCAGCTCCAGCAGCCGGTTCCGGCTCCATCACCTCAGGCTCTGAAGTTGCAGCAGGCCCCACAGTCGGAGCTCGGGTGGGTGCTTGAGGTGGTTCAGTTTTTGGGGTCCGAAGCCGGTAGCTCCACTGAGTGAGGTGGCTGCTCCAGCACATCGATGAGCTCGATAGCTGGTGGTTCGGTGCCTGTTTGGCCTCCAGGGCTCCCAAGGTGCAGGTGCTGTTCCCGGTCAGGACAGTGATTTGAGCTCTGACCACCACGTACCTTGTATTGGACTCAGCAGCCAGCATCACGGCTAACGCCAAGCCCTCAGGTCCAGCAGCCAGGACCAGCTCCATTACCTCAGGCCCTGAAGGTGCAGCAGGCTCCACAGTCGGAGCTCAGGGGGTGCTTGAGGTGGTTCAATTTCGGGGTCCAAAGTCGCTTGCTCCACTGAGACACGTGGCTGCTCCGGCACCTCAGTGACCTGGATAGCAGACACCTGGGCCTGCTCTTCCTGCGGGGTGGCCGAGGGTGCAGGTGGCTCTTCCAGGTCGGGACAGTCATTCGAGGTCCTACCGCCACATACCCTGTCTCGAGTTAGCAGCTGGCACCACCGCTCAGGCCAAGCCCTCAACTCCAGCAGCCTGGACAGGCTCCATTACCTCAGGCCCTGAAGGTGCTGTAGGCTCCACAGTCGGAGCTCGGTGGGCACTTGATGTGGTTCAGTTTTCGGAATCCAAAGCCGGTTGCTCCACTGAGTGAGGTGGCTGCTCCAGCACATCGATGAGCTCGATACCTGGTGGTGGGGCCTGCTCTGCTCCATGGCTCCCAAGGGTGCAGTTTGCTCTTCCAGGTCAGGACAGTGATTTTGGAGTCTGACCACCACGTACCTTGTCTCGACTCAGCAGCCAGCATCACGGCTAAGGCCAAACACTCAGCTCTAGCAGCCGGGATTGGCCACATCACCTCAGGCCTTGAAGGTGCAGCGCGACCCACAGTCGGAGCTGGAGCAGGCTCCTGAGCTGGTTCAGGGTGTTACTCGTGGCCGGATGCCTGTTGCTGCACTGAGACAGGTGGCTGCTACGGCCCTTCAGTGACCTTGATACCAGACGCCTGGGCGTGCTCTTCCAATGGGGTGGCCGAAGGTGCAGGAGGCTCTTCCAGGTCAGGACAGTGATTCAGAGGTCTGAACACCATGTACCTAGTCTTGCACTCAGCAGCCATCTTCATGGCACAGGCCAATCCCTCAGCTCCAACAGCTAGGTCTGGCTCCATCACCTCTGGCCTGAAGGTTTAGCAGGCCCTACAGTCGGACCTCGGGCTGGCGCTTTTGGTGGTTTGATGCTCGGGGTCCAAAGGCGGTTGCTCCACTGAATGACGTGGCTGTTCCAGCACAGCGATGACCTCGATAGACGGTGGGGTGGTGGGGCACTTTTGGCCTCGGAAGTTCCCAAGGGTGCAGGTGGCTCCTCCAGGTCGGGACAGTGATTTGAGTTCTGACCACCACGTACCTTGTCTTGTACTCAGCAGGCGGCATCACGGTTCAGGCCAAGCCCTCAGCTTCAGCAGCCGGGACCCAGTCCATCACTTCAGGCCCTGAAGGTGCAGCAGGCCCCACAGTCAGAGCTTTGGCTGGCTCTTGAGGTGGTTTAGTGCTCGGGGTCCGATGCCTGTTGCTCCAGTGAGAGACTTGGCTACTCTAGCACATCGATGTCCTCGATAGCCAATGGTGGGGCCCTTTCAGCCTTGGAGGCCCGCAAGGGTCCAGGTGGCTCCTCCAGGTCAGGACAGTGATTCAGAGGTCTGACCACCAAGTACCGTGTCGTGGACACAGCAGCCAGCATCACTGCTCAGGCCAATCCCTCAGCTCCAGTAGGCGGGACCAACTCCATCACCTCAGGCCAGAAGGTGCAGTAGGCCCCATTGTCTGAGCTGGGGTGGTCTCCTGAGGTGGTTCAGGATGTTACTCCAGGCCGACCTCGGTTGCTGCACTGAGACAGGTGGCTGCTCTGGCACCTCAGTGAACTTGATAGCAGATGCCTGGGCATGCTCTTCCTGCAGAGTGGCCGAGGGTGCAGGTGGCTCTTCCAGGTCGGGAGAGTCATTCGGAGGTATGACAACCACGTACCTTGTCTTCGACTCAGCATCGAGCATCACCGCTAAGGCCAAGCCCTCAGCTCCAGCAGCCGGGACCAGCATCATCACCTAAGATGCTGAAGGTGTAGCAGGCCCCACATTCGGAGCTCGGGCGGGCGCTTGAGCTGGTTCAGTTCTCGGGGTCCGATGCCGGTTGCTCCACTTAGTGAGGTGGCTGCTCTAGCACTTCAGTGACCTCAATAGCCGGTGGTGGGGGCCCTTTCGGCCTCGGAGGCTCCCAAAGGTGCAGGGGGCTCTCCCAGTTCGGGACAGTGATTCTAGTTCTGACCAACACGTACCTTTTATTGGACTCAGCAGCTGGCATCACCGCTAAGGCCAAGCCCTCAGATCCAGCAGCCGGGACTGGCTCCATCACCTAAGACACTGTTGGTCCAGCAGGCCTGACACTCGGAGATGGGGCAGCCTCCTGTGTGGGTCAGGATGCTCCTCGGGGGGCCAAGGCCGTTTGCTGCACTGAGACAGGTGGCTGCTCTGGCACTTCAGTGACCTTGAGAGCAGTTGCCGGGGCGTGGTCTTCCTGCAGGGTAGCCGAGGGTGCAGGTGGTTCATCCAGGTCGGGACAGTGATTCATTGGTCTGACCACCATGTACCTGTCTTGGACACAGCAGCTGGCATCACTGCTAAGGCCAAGCCCTCAGCTCCAGCAGCCTGGGCCAGCTCCATCACCTCAGACCCTGAAGTTGCAGCAGACCCAACAGTCGGAGTGGAGGCTGGATCTGTGTGGCCCACCCTGTCCCCAGCTCGGCCACCCGCAGTCCTCCTCACCCCCAGCCTCTGACTCCACTTGATGGAGGTTTCTGAAACGTTCTAGGTAACGCTGGGCATGGCTTTCCAGCACTTAGCCTGGCAAGTACTACCCCGTAAATGCCACTAGCATCGTCAGGGAGGGAAATTCTGGGGGTTCATGAAAATCCTCCCGATAGTAGTCCAGCCAGATGGCCAGGAAGCAAGAGATGGTGCTGGGGAGGTGCAGGTGGGCAGAGGCGTCAGAAGACAGGGCTCCCTCACACCGAGGTGTCCCGGGGAAGCCCTACAGGAACCGGGGCCCCTGCCCTCCTGCTCGGGGCTGTCAGAGGCCAGTGCTGCTCCTTGTCCACCTGCCACCTGGCGGTCCTGCCTGCCTCAGGCCTGCTCACTGAGGAGGGGCTGCCACAAAGCCTCTGTGCGTGGGAGCCCATGACCAGCGGTGTGACCATCACTGTCTTTCCTGGGCAAGCGGGACTCCCTCCTCAGCCTGGCTCCCTGCCCACTTGCCCCTTGAATCCAACTGCAGGCGGTCCGGGGGGGAGGGGCGTTGACCTGTAGTTGCCCTCCTTGCAAACGCTGTCGCTCTGGGAATGTCCAAGCGAGGAAGGAGCAAATGGGCTCTGTGTCTTGCCAGGCCTTGCCAGGAGCCACCAGGTACCACCACATTCCCTCTCGTGGCTCTGCGCTACCTCACTCACAAGGGGCCCCCAGGGGGTGTCCTCCCACTGACTCTAATCTCCCACGGGGCGGGGGCCATCTGGTCCGTGAGCCCTCACTGGCCCTCCAGAGCACCTGCAGTGCACCCGGGTCCAGGTGCCACCAGATTGGTGAGTGAGATGCTCCCCACACCCTCTGCTCTGGGTACCAGGCATGGGGCAGACAGAGGGTTGGGGGGCACGGGCATGGAGGAGGTCTCCCTTTGGGTCCCAGGGCTCTCCCACAAAGCCCGCACCCCACCCATGGCTCTCCTTTGCTCTTTTCCTGAAGGGGCCTTAGACCTTGACCCTGTCATAGGAATTGCAGACGTGTGGGGTGAGGGGTCCAGCAGCCCCTCTGACCCACAGCCCCCTCGCTGCCCTCCTGGAGAGGGAAGGCCCTCCTGCATGAGCCAGAGCTCATTCACATTTCCCGCTGGCCCAGGATTCCTTCGTTCCTGCAGGAGTGACGATGCATTGATATTTAGAGGAGGGTGGGGGACATCACATTAATCGTCCTGTGGACTCGACCTCTCATCAGAGCTGCTGTCACTCTCTGACCCCTGACTAGTCCAGAGCCCTGGGGGACCCGTCAGCTCTGTGCATGGGGTCATGGGCAGCTCCTGGAGAAGCGCCTGCACCTGCTGGGGCTTCCTGAATGCTTGAGGAATGAAAGGGCTCCGGCCAGGCCCATGGCCGATATCCAAGTGGGCCTGGGCGCCCAGGTGTCCCCGGGGACCCCTACTCCGAATGCCCCAGGACACAGACCCCAGATGGACCCAAACCTTACTTTCAATGGCAAAACAGGCCAGCTCAAGACCCTGGTGACGGTGGGGAGGCGGGGCAGGCTTCGTCATGGGGAGAGAACGACGACTAATGAGCATGAGCACAGGCCCTCTAGCACCAGTTCTTCTACCTGCTGCTCCAGCAGCTCCCTCCGGCTGGGGGTGGTCGGGCAGATCCGATTCCTTCTCAGGGCTGAGGCCCTTTGAGCCTGAGGTGGGACAGAGGGGATGTGCAGCCTGCACTGTAGCCTCCAAACCACCTGGGAGTTGGAGCACAGACCAAAGCCCGAGCTCTCAGTGGCTGCGGGGGGCAGGGGGGGGCACGAGTGCCCACAGCAGGAACACGGGGCTTGACGCCTGTGGCTCAGTCACTTAGCATCTGACTCTGGGTTGTGGCTCAGGTCATGGTCTCAGCATCCTGAGATCCCGCCCCTGGCAGGCTCTGCGCTTGGGGCAGAGTGTGCTTGGGGAGCCTGTGTCTCCCTCTTCTGCTCCCTGCTCTCTGTCTGTCTCTTAAACAAACTATCCAATAAAGAAATAATCTTAGAGAATAAATTTTCAAAAAAAATTGGATCAATACAAGGATCTCAAGTGGGAGGGGTCAGTATCCCAGGGCCGCTTGTCAGCTGAGTTTTGACAGCACCTCCCTGCATTAACGGCTTCACCCCTTGAATTTGACCACACGTCCCTGTGTCGAGGTGCCCACACGGAGACCTTTCCTTGGGTGGGAGGGCCCAGGGCGTGAGGGCTGCAGGATGTTCAGCGCCACCCTGTGATTTGGCAACAGAAGGGAATCGCATCGAAGTCCTGCATCAGTGAAGGGCTCAGTGGCTGTGGGAACCAACTGGCCTTCTGACATGTTGTGCTGCACACGAGGCCCCTGTGCCTGACCCCGGGGGGGTGGCGGGCAGGGATGCGCTCCTTCAAAACCTAACTGCAGAGCGATAGACATAATACAGAATCCAGACTCCTGTAGCAGCAGGAGTCTAGCGGGGAGCTCAGGGGAGTAGCAGGCTGGCTTCTGGAACCCGGGGCCCTTCCTGCTGCATCAGGGCCCTGGGTGTCCGGTGCCCCCAGCCCCTGCACTCACTTTGAGCACTTGCAGGTCTCTGGTAGCTGTGCTGGGCTCCTTCCTGATCACCACCGGGGTGGGGCAGATGACCTCTTCCTCCGGCCTCCGCTGCCGCCCCTTGTCCCATGTGGAGCTCTGTAAAGACAGTGTGCGGCAGCCAGGCAGGAGGCCTCAGCGCCCGGTCTGAGGTCAGGGAATCCGCACACCCAGCTGACTCCATTGCAGACACGCCACAGCACAGCCGGCACACACCTCCCCCAAGGAAAGCAAAGGGATGCGGCTGCAGGGCCTTGGGTTAACTCTGGGTTGGGAAAGATGCACCTCAGGAATCCTGTTTCCACCCTGCCCACCGTGACATCAGGGTGACCCTGAAGGGATCACCAGGGAACCTGCTGGCCTGCAAGGTCCTCCAGCCTGGATGCAACCTGCCCACACATCCCTGGTTCCCTGAAGAGGAGGGGATGGGGCTGCCCAGGATGGCTGGCACAGGTGGCCTGGCCTGGCCTGGCCTGCTCCGTATTACCCTACGGTGCCTCCTGAAAAATGCCCTGAGGCGTTGGTTTTGATGGTGGCACCAAAGTCTCCAGCATTTGAACCAGCGGCATCTGTGGGGTTGCTGGTTTTCCTGGGGGTCCTTGGAACTGGAAAGCAGCAAGAGCACATCTGTCAGTAGCGGATGTCTCCAGCCAAGTGAGCATGAGGTGGGGCTGCACTAGAATGTGGGGGCCCCGGGCAGGGGTTCCAAGTTCTGTTGGCCTCTGTTGTGAAAGAAGTGACCTCACTGCCTGGGACCCCCTCCCTGAGTCCACTCCTGGAGGAAGCAGCGCTCGGGGCTGCCGATGCACCCCCCCCCACCGCAGGCAATGGCCTGTGTGCACACAGTGACACAACCGCAACCCTCTCCACAGGCCCCAGGGAAGGACTGTGTGCAGCCAGGGCCCCACCTCGAAACACACCTGGGTTCAGACACAACTTTCCATTCTTCCCTGGTTTCCACCCCGGAGAAGCCGTTGTGCCCGTCGGGGATGGGCTGCCTCTTGCCTGTGGCATAGGGATTATCCTAGCAGGTGCTTCCTCCAGACATCCCCAGGCCACTGTGGCATCATATCTATGACATTGGAGGCGGGTGTCACATGCAGGCAATACCTCCCACCACAAGTTCTTCCTTTGTGTGTACATGTGTCCAGGCCCACAAGGTCCTGTGTCATTCTGGAGGCCCAGAAGATGACAGTTCCACCGGGGCAGGGATGGGCCATAGCTTCCCACGATCCTAGGCTCCTGAATCCAAGGCAAACCCTATAGTAGGTGTGGGAGTCTTGGCCTAGAAGGTGTGAGGCCGTCCTTATCCTGAAACCCTGCCTGTCGTGTGTTATGGGCCCTTCCCTCATTTCCACTGGGTGAGCTGTGGACAGCGGTGCACCCAGTGGGTCGCCCTGACCTGGGCTCTTCCTCAGACTGGAACCTGCTGGAATGCCTGGGCTGTCAATGCCCACCCCCGCCCCCGTCAGCCTTGCATCTGGGCCTCCTTGAGTTTCCAGTGTGTCACTGTATGGTGGTCACGATTGATGCTGGTGTCCTCCTATCCCAGTGCAGCTGATGTCCTGAGCTGGAATTGGCAAGTGGCCTGGGGACAAAATGGTGCTCCGTCATCAGCCTCCCCAGTGAAGGGCTCTCTGTCCTCTGCACGGATCCTTTACCTAGCTCTGGTCATCTGACAGCTTCCTTACTATCGCTGGGAGCACATTTGTGCATAATCAGCCTTTTCTGGTTGTTGGGATGGAGGCTTTGGCTTGCACCCTGCGTAAATCTTCTCAGGAAGTGGAAGCCCCCGATTTAATAAAAAGCTTAGAAATTGTGATTTGTTAATATCTTAAAGACGGTAGTGAGCAAGTTCTTGGTAACTGATGATGCACATAGCGAGTGCCCCATTACTGCTTTTTGAATTGGATGCAGAGCTCGTTCTTCAGTGTACACGAGAATGTGTGATTTCTTTCTTTTTTTTTTTTAGATTTTATTTAAATCCAAGTTAGTTAACATGTACTGTAGTATTAGTTTCAGGGGTAGAATGTAGTGATTCATCAGTTGCATATAACACCTAGTGCTCATCCCCTCACATGCCCTCCTTGTGGTTTCCTGTCTTGTTAATATTCCCCATTCTCACTGGTGTGAGGTGGGATCTCATTGTGGTTTTGATTTGTATTTCCCTGATGGCAAGTGATGCAGAGCATTTTCTCATGTGCTTGTTGGCCATGTCTATGTCTTCCTCTGTGAGATTTCTGTTCATGTCTTTTGCCCATTTCATGATTGGATGGTTTGTTTCTTTGCTGTTGAGTTCAATAAGTTCTTTAGAGATCTTGGATAACTGGCCCTTTATCGGATACGTCATTTGCAAATATCCTCTCCCATTCTCTAGGTTGTCTTTTTGTTTCATTGACTATTTTTTTTTCTTTTCTTTCTTTCTTTCTTTCTTTCTTTCTTTCTTTCTTTCTTTCTTTCTTTCTTTCTTTTTTTTTTTTTTCTGTGCAGAAGCTTCTCATCTTGATCAAGTCCCAATAACTCATTTTTGCTTTTGTTTCTCTTGCCTTCGTGGATGTATCTTGCAAGAAGTTGCTGTGGCCAGTTTTAAGAAGGGTGTTGCCTGTGTTCTCCTCTAGGATTTTGATGGAATCTTGACTCACATTTAGATCTTTCATCCATTTTGAGTTTATCTTTGTGTATGGTGTAAGAGAATGGTCTAGTTTCATTCTTCTGCATGTGGATGTCCAATGTTCCCAGCACCATTTATTGAAGAGACTGTCTTTTTTCCAGTGGATGGTCTTTCCTGCTTTGTCGAATATTAGTTGACCATAAAGTTGAGGGTCCACTTCTGGATTCTCTATTCTGTTCCATTGATCTATGTGTCTGTTTTTGTGCCAGCACCACACTGTCTTGATGACCACAACTTTGTAGTACAACCTGAAATCTGGCATTGTGATGCCCCAGCTATGGCTTTATTTTTTAATATTCCCCTGGCTATATGGGGTCTTTTCTGATTCCACACAAATCTTAAGATGATTTGTTCCAACTCTCTGAAGAAAGTCCATGGTATTTTGAAAGGGATTGCATTGAACATGTAAATTGTCCTGGGTAGTATAGACATTTTCACAATATAAATTCTTCCAATCCATGAGCATGGGATATTTTTCCATCTCTTTGTGTCTTCCTCAATTTCTTTCAAAAGTGTTCTGTAGGTTTTCGGGCATAGATCCTTTACCTCTTTGGTTAGGTTTATTCCTAGGTATCTTATGCTTTTGGATGCAATTGTAAATGGGATTGACTCCTTAATTTCTCTTTCTTCAGTCTCATTGTTAGTGTATAGAGAGGCCACTGACTCCTGGGCATTGATTTTGTATCCTGCCACTCTTGCCGAATTGCTGTATGAGTTCCAGCAATCTTGGGAGGGAGTCTTTTAGGCTTTCCAGGTACAGTATCATGTCATCTGCAAAGAGGGAGAGTTTGACTTCTTCTTTGCCAATTTGAATGACTTTTATTTCTTTCTGTTGCCTTGTTGCCGAGGCTAGGACTTCTAGTACTATGTTGAATAGCAGTGGTGAGAGTGGACATCCCTGTCTTGTTCCTGATCTTAGGGGAAAGGCTCCCAGTGTTTCCACATTGAGAATGATATTTGCTGTGGGCTTTTCATAGATGGCTTTTAAGATGCTGAGGAATGTTCACTTGGAAGAGCTTTGATCAAGAATGGATGCTGTATTTTGTCAAATGCTTTCTCTGCATCTATTGAGAGGATCATATGGTTCTTATTTTTTTCTCTTGCTGATATGATCTATCACCTTGATTGCTTTACGAGTGTTGAACCAGCCTTGCATCCCGGGGTTAAATCCCACTTGGTCAAGGTGAATAATCTTCTTAATGTACTGTTGGATCCTATTGGCTAGTATCTTGTTGAGTATTTCTGCATCTGTGTTCATCAGGGATAGTGGTCTATAATTCTCCTTTTTGGTGCGGTCTTTGTCTGGTTTTGGAATTAAGGTGATGCTGGCCTCAGAACGAGTTTGGAAGTACTCCATCTCTTTCTATCTTTCTGAACAGCTTTAGTAGAATAGGTATGGTTTCTTTTTTAAACGTTTGATGGAATTCCCCTGGGAAGCCATCTGGCCCTGGACTTTTGTGTCTTGGGAGGTTTTTGATGACTGCTTCAATTTCCTCTGGTTATTTGCCCTCTGAAGAAAACCTGAAGGTTTTCTATTTCTTCCTTTTCCAGGTTTGGTAGTTTGTGGTTTTCCAGAGATGCGTCCATTTCTTCTACATTGCCTAATTTATTTATTGCCTAATAATTTATATTGCTGCTCATAATAAGTTTTTAAGATCATTTGTATTTCCTTGGTATTGATGGTGATGTCTCCTTTCTCATTCATGATTTTATTAATTTGAGTCTTTTGTCTCTTCTTTTTACTAAGGCTGGCTAATGGTTTATCTATCTTATTCTTTCAAAGAACCAACTCCTGGTTTTGTTAATCTGTTCCACAGTTCTTCTGGTCTCGATTTTGTTGAGTTCTGCTCGAATCTTTATTACCTCTTCTTCTGCTGGGTGTAGGATCTATTTGCTGTTCCTTCTCCAGCTCCTTTAGGGGGCAAGGTTGGCTTTTGTATTTGAGTTCTTTCCAGTTTCTGGATGGATGCTTGTATTGCGATGTATTTCCCCCTCAGGACCTAAGAGTGCCCCCGCCTTCCAGCCACCGCAAATAATGTTAGGGGCAATAGCACCTCATACTGTGTGGGAAACAAACTCCTCATACTTATAGCACCAAGACCCTCAATGTAATTCTGCTTGGTCTGGATTTCCTCCAACAGAATAGTGATTCTTAGGGTGGGAAAGGATAAAATGAATTAATAAGAATTATCCAATTATTCAGGCCATTAAAAATTTTAATTCCAGTATATTTAAAATACAGTGTTAAATTAGTTTCACGTATACAATATAGTAATTCAACATTGGGAGAAGTTTTTCTTCCATCCCTTGTGATAACCACCAGTTTGTTCTCAGGAGTCTTTTTGTTGATCTCCCTTTTTTTTTTTTTGGTTTGTCTCTTTTACCTTATTGAGTGAAATCATATGGTATCCATCTTTCTCTGCCTGGCTTATTCTGCTTAGCATTATACTCTCTAGATCTACCCATGTTGTTGCAATAGGCAAGATTTCATTTTTTATGCTCAATAATATTGCATGTGTATATACCACATCTTTTTTTTTTATCCAGTCATCTATTGATGGACACTTGAGCTGCTTCCATAATTTGGCTACTGTTGATAATGCTTCAATTAACATAGGGATGCATACATCCTTTTGAATTAGTGTTTTTTATTATAGCCATTCTGACAGGTGTAAGATTATATCACATTGTGGTTTTGATTTACATTTCCCTGATAATGAGTGATACTGATATTCATGTATCCCTTGGCCATCTGTATGTCTTCTTTGGAGAAATATCTCTTCATATCTTCTGTCAATTTTAATTGGATTACTTGGGGGTTTTTTGGTGTGGAGTTGTAGAAGTTCTTTAAATATTTTAAATACTAACCCCTTACCAAACATGTTATTTGCAGATATTTTCTCCCATTCAGTAGGTTGTCTTTTTGTTTTGTAGTTTGTTTCTTTTCCTTTATTTCGAGGTAGCCCAAATAGTTTATTTTTGCTTTTGTTTCCCTTGCCTCAAGAGACTCATCTAGAAAAATATGGTATGGTCCTTGTCAGAGAAATTACTGCCTGTCTTCTCTTCTAGGATTATTATGGTTTCAGGTCTCACATTTAGATCTTACTCCATTTTGAGCTTATTTTAGCTTACGGTCCAAGAAAATGGTTCAATGTCACTCTTTTGCGTGTAGTTGTCTAGTGTTCCCAACACCATTTGTTGAAGAGACTGTCTTTTCCTTATTGCATATTCTTGCTTCCTTTGTTGAAGATTAATTGACCATATAATCATGGGTTTATTTCTGGGCTTTCTGTTCTATTCTATTGATCTATGTGTCTATTTGTGATTACCATTTTGATTACTACAGCTTTGTAGTATAATTTGAAATCTGGAATTGTGATACCTGTAGCTTTGTTTTTCTTTTTCAAGTTTCCTTTGGCTATTAGGAGTTTTTTGTGGTTCCATACAAATTTTAGAATTGTTTGTTCTAGTTCTGAGAAAAATGCTGTTTATATTTCCATAGGGATTGCATTAAATCTGTAGATTGCTTTGGGTAGAATGGATATTTTAACAATATTTTTCCTCCCAATTCATGAGCATGGAATATCCTTCCATTTATTTGTGTTGTCTTGAATTTCTTTCATCAGTGCTGTATAGCTTTGAGAGTATAGGTCTTTCACCTCCTTGGTTAAGTTTATTCCCACATATTTTATTCTTTTGCAATTGAAAATGAGATTGTTTTCTTAATTTCTCTTTCTACTGTTTCACTATTAGTGTATGGAAATGCAATGATTTTCTGTACATTGATTTTGTATCCTGCAACCTTACTGAATTCACTTACTGGTTCCAGTAGTTTTTTGGTGGAGTCTTTATGGCTTTCTATATATAGTATCATATTATCTGCAAATAGTGAAGTTTTTACATCATCTTTACCAATCTGGATGCCTTTTAATCCTTTTTCTTCCTTGATTGCTGTAGCTAGAACTTGCAGTATATGCAAGTTGAATAAAAGTGGTGAGAGTGGACATCCCTGTCTTGTTCCTTATAACAGGGGAAAAGCTCTTAGTTTTTTTTTTTTTTTTTTTTTTTTACCATTGAGTATGATATTAGCTTTGGGTTTTCATATATGGCCATTATTATATTGAGGTATGTTCCCTCGAAACCTACTTTGTTGAGGGTTTTTGTCATGAATAGATGTTGCATTTTGTCAAACACTTTTTCTGCATCTATTGAAATGATCATATGGTTTTTATCATTTCTCTTATAGATGTATCACATTGATTGATTTGCAAATATTGAACAACTCTTGCATCCTGGGAATAAATCTCACTTGATTGTAGTGAATAGTTTTTTTACTGTATTGTTGGATTCAGTTTGCTAATATTTTTTGAGGCTTTTGCAACAGAGATATTGGCCTGTAGTTCTCTGGTTTGGGTAATGTCTTTATTTGATTTTGGTATCAGGGTAAAGCTGGCCTCATAGAATGAATTTGGAAGTTTTCCTTCTTCTTTTTGGAATAGTTTCAGAGGAATAGGTATTAACAATTCTTTAAATGTTTGATAGAATTCCACTGTGAAGCCTTCTAGTTCTGGACTTTGGTTTGTTGGGAGTTTTTTTTATTACTTATTCAATTTCATTGCTGGTGGTTTGTCTGTTCAAATTATCTATTTCCTCCTGATTCAGTTTTGGGAAATTATGTGCTTCATTCATTTCTTCGAGTTTGTTGGCATATAATTTTTCATAATATTCTCTTATAATCCTTTGTATTTCTGCGGTATTGGTTGTCATTTCTTCTCTTTCATTTCTGATTTTGTTTATTCTCTCTCTCTTTCTATTTTGATGAGTTTGGCTAAAAATTTGTCATTTTATTGATCTTTTTAAAGAATCAGCTCCTGATTTCATTGATGTGTTCTGTTGCTGTTGTTTTGGTTCTGGTTGTCTTTAGTTTCTATTTCATTTATTTCTGCTCTAATCTTTATTATTTCCTACCTTCTATTGGTTTGGGGTTTTTTTTTGTGGTTGTTCTTTTCCTACCTCCTTTAGGTGTAAGGTTAAGTTGCTTATTTGAGATTTTTCTTGTTTCTCGAGGTAGGCCTGTATTGTTAAAAATCTTCCCTCTTAGAACAGCTTTGCTGCATCCCAAAGATTTTGGACTGTTGTGCTTTTATTTTCATTCGTCTCCATGTATCTTTGTATTTCCTCTTTCATTTCCTGGTTGATCCATTCATCCTTGAGTAGCATGTTATTTAACCTCCAATTTATTTGTGGTCTTTCCAGACTTGTTGTTTTTTGTTTGTTTTGTTTTGTTTTTGTTTGTGGCTGATTTCTAGTTTCATAGCATTGTGGTTGAAAAAGATTCAGGGTATGACTTGGTCTTTTTAAACTTGTTGAGACTCATTTGGGTGGCATAACAGTTGATAAATTCTGGAGAACGTTCCATGTGCACTAGAAAATAATATATATTCTGTTGTTTTAGGACAGAATTTTCTGAATATGCATTAGATATACCTGGTCCAATGTGTCATTCAAAGCCACTATTTGTGTCTGGATGATCTAGCCACTGATGTAAATGGGTTTCTGTGTGTGTGTTAAGATTTTATTTATTTGTTTATGAAAGACACATAGAAGCAGAGATGTAGGCAGATGGAAAAGCAGGCTCCCTGTGGGGAGTCTGATGCAGGGCTCTATCCAGGACCTTGGGATAATGATCTGAGGCATATGCTCAACCACTGAGCCACCCAGGAGCCCCATGTAAGTGGGGTTTTAATGTCTCCTACTATTATTGTATTATTATTGATTACTTCCTTTATGTTTGTTATTAATTGTTTTATGTATTTGGATGCTTCCATGGTAGAAGCATAAAAATTTACAATTGTTACATCTTCTTGTTTGATTGTTCTGTTTATGATCATATAGTGTCCTTCTTTATCTCTCTTTACAGTCTTTATTTCAAAGTCTGTTTTGTCTGATGTAAGTATTGCTACCAGCTTTCTTTTCACTTCCATTTGCTGGCTAAATTATTCTCCATTCCTTTACTTTCAATGTGCTTGTGTCTTTAGGTCTGAAGTGAGTCTTTTATGTAGCCATATATCTTTTGATTGGAGCATATAGTACATTTCTGTTCAAAGTAATTACTGATGAGTATGTACTTATTGTCATTTTGTTGCTTGTTTTTGGTTGTTTTTGTAGTTCATCTCTGTTCCTTTCTTCCCTTGCTTTCTCTTTATTTTTTGCATTTACTGGTTTTTGATTTGTGGTTCCATTAGGTTTGTATATAACACCTTCTTCATATAAGAGTCTATATTAATTTGGTGGTCATTTAAGTTTGAACCCATTCTACTCCTCTCCTCCAATATTTTAGGTATATGATGTCATATTTTCATCCTTTTATTTTGTGAGTCTCTTGACTGACTTTTACAGATATAATTTTTGTGTGTGTGTATGTTTCCTACCCTTCTTACTTTTACTTTTGGTCCTTCTTTCCACTGAAAGAGTCCTCTTTAACATTTCTGTGGGGCTGGTTTAGTGGTCATGAATTCTTTTAACTTTTGTTTGTCTGGGAAACTCTTTTATCTCTGCTTCTGTTATGAATTATAGCCTTGCTGGATAGACTATTCTTGCCTGTAGATTCTTTTCCTTTTTAGTATTTTGAGAATATATCATGCCACTCTCTTCGGACCTGCAAAGCTTCTGCTGAGAAATCAGTTGATAGACTCATGAGGTTTCCCTTGTATGTGACTGTTTTCTTTTCTTTTGCTGCCTTAAAATCCTCTTTCTTCACTACTTTTTACCATATTAATTACTGTGTGTCTTGGTGTGGACCTCCTTAGGTTGATTTTGTTGGGGACTTTCTATGCCTCCTGGAGCTGAATTTCTATTCCCCTTCCCACATTTGGGAAAATTTCAGCTATTACTTCTTCAAATAAATTTTCTGACCCCTGTTCTCTTTCTTCTCTTTCTGAGATACCTATAATGTTATTGTGGTAGATGGTGTTGCCGAGTTCCCTGTCTCTTCTCATTTTGCACAATTTTTTTCTTTCACCTCCTCAGCTTCATTACTTTCCATTACCCTGTCCTCCAGGTTACATTACCCTGTCCCTGTTCTTCTACTTCCTCTAATCTACTCTTTATTCCATTTAGAGTATACTTGATTTCACTTATTATATTCTTTCTCTCTGATTTTTTTCTCTTTGTTGAGAGTCTCACCGATGTTCTACACTCTTTTCTCAAGTCCAGTGAATATCTTTCTAATCATTACTTTAAATTCAGGCATATTACTTATCTCCATTTCACTTCCATCTCTTGCTGTGATTTTGTCCTGTTCTTTCATCTCGGACATATTCTTCTGTCTCCTCATTTTTTCTAACTCTTGGTGTCTGTTCCTCTTTGTTAGGAAAAGCAGTTGCAACTCCTGCTCTTGAATGTAGTGGCCTTATGTAGAAGAGGTCCTGTAGTTCTTGGCAGTGTGATGTCTTCTGTTCCCTGGAACCTAATGCTTCAGAGGTGTCTCCAGGTGTTGACATGTGCTGAGCCACTTTTTAATTCAATTCAGTCATCTGCAGTGGCTTTCTTTGCCCCTGTTTGGTCCTTATGGTGTTAGTTGGTCAGTCTGGGCCTACCTTGAGCTTTATTCAGGCAATTTTAATGGATTGTTGGAAAATTTAATGAAAGAGACAGGAAACATACCTGTGTATAGCTGTCACCAAAAAAAAAAAACATAAACAGGCCATAAAGACATTTTTAAAGTACCAACAACAAATATAACAGAAAGAATCCTGCTCAACACATTCTCTAATCATAACATATTTAAAAAAGAAGTAAATGATGAAAATATTAATAAATTGCTTAATTTCTTGGGATATCAAAATACTTATTTAGGGGTGCTTGGGTGACTCAGTTGGTTAAATATTTGCCTTCAGCTCAGTTCATAATCCTGGGGTCCTGGGATCAAGCCTTGTGTCAGGCTCCCTGCTCTGTGGTGTTTGCTCCACCCTCTGCCCCTTCCCCCAACTTGTGCTTGCTCTGTCTCTCACTCTCAAATAAATAAATACAATTTTAAAAATCTATACTTTTTAAGTAAAAATTAGCTTAGAAAAAAATTTAGAATGCAACAAAAATGTATTTTAAAATAATAATAATCACAAGTCTGCATAGCAAAATGTGTTGAGATGTGGCCAAAACAGTGTTTAGAAGAAAATGGACTCATTTAAAGGTCTTTAGATAAGAAGAAATAAGAAAGAGATATTAATGAAAAAACTAATATAGTGTAAAATTCCAGAATAGAACAAAGTACTAATCCAAAGCAAAATAGGAAGATAATATAAAAGCATGAATTAATTACATGGAAAATAACTGGTATAAATCATACATAAAATTAAGAGCTGGTTATTTGAAGAGAAGAAAATGGATAAATCTGATAAATATAGTTTAATAACTGTAGAATAATTCTAGTGCATAAGGAGATCTGAATGAATGGATACTCATACATCTTCCATATATCTCTTGGATATCTGCAGCATTTATCAATGAAAAAACATTAAAGTACACACACATACACAAAATCCTAACATTCCCCAAATTAATCTCTTTCCTGGCTTCTTCTCTTTCTGGCTATCAAATGTTGGAAAGGCCTATGTTCTGATCTCTTAGGTTCATCCCTACATGATCTCCTCTGGTCCTTTGGCTTTAAAGATAATCTACTTAAATTCAAATATCCAATTTGCTATGTCTACCTTTGATCTTTCTGATGAACTCTAGATGTTAATATTTAATTTCTTACTCAACACCTCTAATTCAGTGTTTTAAAAGCATCCTTCAATTTAAACACTTAAAGCATAACTCTCTACATGCACCTACTCTCAATTTTCTT
Source organism: Canis lupus dingo (assembly GCF_003254725.2). NCBI lineage: Eukaryota > Metazoa > Chordata > Mammalia > Carnivora > Canidae > Canis > Canis lupus. The sequence continues at coordinate 6,457,058 of NC_064258.1, forward strand.
TCCCTTAGGAAATGGCACCAGAATTCACAGAGTTCCTCGGGTATCAAATCTAGGCATTATGCTTGCTACATCTCTCTCATCTCATCTCATCTCATCTCATCTCATCTCATCTCATCTCATCTCTTCTCATCTCATCTCATCTCACATGGAATCCATCGAGTAATTCTATTGTTACTATTTTTGAATATACCTAGAATTCAGTTGCTTTTTACCACCTCCATTGCAATTGCTTTAATTCATATGATCATGTCTTGCCTGGATTTTGCAGTAATTCCAATAGGCTCCTAACCACCCTTTCTGCTTTTCAACACCACCTCCTCAGGGGACTGGCTTATACTTTAAAAATATGTCCAGTGACTTCCCATCAGACATAAAGGAAAGTTCAAAGTCTCCCCTCCCATCTCTTGGTTGACTCCTTCACTCCTTTGGCACAAATGTCAGATCACATTATCAAAAATGATGCTACATTACCACTACCTTCCACTTCTCCCCACCTCTATTTCTGCTTCATTTTTTCTCACCACCTAAAATTGCAGCATTCTTTTGTATATGTGTTTGTCTGTCTATGTCTCCTTCTGGATACCTGATCAATTCATATACCTTTGTCCTGTCCCCACCTTTATTACTTTTTTAAAAAATTTACTCAGAAACAGCAAGTATATCTACACAAGGGCAGTCCGGGTGCCTCAGCGGTTTAGCACCGCCTGCAGCCCAGGGTCTGATTCTGGAGGCCCGGGATCAAGTCCCACATCAGGCTACCTGAATGAAGCCTGCTTCTCCCTCTGCCTGTGTCTCTGCTTCTCTCTCTCTCTCATGAATAAATAAATAAAATCTTTAAAAAAAAAGAGTATCTACACAAGAAGGTGAAGTGGATGGAAATCTGGAGAAGGTGGTGCATTCTCTGAGGCTGTGGAAGGTCCTCTGTATCATGCATGATCAGAGGCAGGTACAGTGAACACAGTAGTTTGAATACATGCTAGGAATTAGAGCTTTCACACAAAATGAAGATGCTATGACCTCAGTAGAGAACAGCTATACTGATAAATGCCTGCTAGAAATACAGACAAGCCCTGGAAGTACTAACTGCAAACTATAAGTAGGAGAATGAGAGTTGAAGTGTGCTTCACCAGACTATCATTCTGATTCCAGGGTGGTGCCAGAATGAATTCTTTATTTTTCAGGTGAGTCTCAATATATAAACAAAGCATGCTGGCTTTCATCCACCTCTCAGGGGAGAATCTTAAAACAAAGAAAGAATTAAAGAATTATCTTATGGTTTCTCACTACCCCAGGTACTGTGAGCATGGAAGTGCTGCAAGAGAAGTTGGGGGATCTCTTGACAGCCTATAATAAGCCTTCCAGGAAATTGGCTGCCCCCAGGTTTAGTTGGGGGAGGAACAGCACTTTAAGTGAATTTCAGTAAGCTCGGGAGGAACAGCCTGGACAGGGGTTCATGTCGTGTAGTTACAGACATTCACAGTCAGCCCCTGGATCATCTCTTTTAGAGAACCACAAAGTGTGATTCTGACCCTTCCCAGGATTGCTTAGGCATTGCAGCATCAGTTAATCTACCAGTCTTTTAAACATAGATAGTACAAATCTAATAACATCCTTACATTTCAAACATAGCATTGGCACCCAAACTCAAACTGCTAAAATCAGTACTAAAATCAAGTGGCATTTGCCAGTTCTATATTTATGGACCAGGTTTTAGAAAATGTACAAGACAATCTGGAAGCACAGTTAAAAAATTTCATTTCAAAATAGGATTTTCTTGGGAAACCCCAGGCTCCAAAAGAGAATTGTCCTGGAGACCCCTTATCAAGACAGCCACACAAGTAGATCTAGAGCAGGGATAGAGGGAAAATATACATTTTCTTAAATCTAGAAATTTCATCTTCTTCAATTAAGAAGAGACAACACCTGGTGACTAGACATAGGAGAATCTGATTTTAGGAACCAAATGATGGGATGAGGACACAATTTCTCTTTCTCCATTGTTAATTCCATCTCCTAAATATAAGCTCTACTTTTACACAGGTTTCTAGCAGCTGTGGGGATGAATCTTTCTCCTTTACACTTCTCAAACCTGGATTAGGGTGGGCTTGGGAGCTTCTCCTAACAGACAGGAATCTTGGACTTACTTTAACCCAGACCGATGTAGGGCACGTGACCACTCTTGAATCAATCACTGTGGCCAGGAGGATACCAGGCACTGATTGATTATAATGCAGGTAATTGCATTGGTGAGGCAGTGTGTGTGTGCGTGTGTGTGTGTGTGTGTGTGTGTGTGTGTGAAATGACTCTGCTTACCTTAGGTCAAATGGGACCTGCCCCAAGTATGGTTGTGGAATCAATCCACCTAAACTGCAATTCCAATGGGATATGAGTGGAAATGGCTGTCAGAGAGTTCATTTGAGTTATTCTTAAGTCCTGGATTTCAAATGATTTTTGTTTTATTTTTTGCATTTTTTGTATATTTTTTACTGGAGTTCGATTTGCCAACATAGAGCATAACACCCAGTGCTCATCCGTCAAGTGTCCCCCTCAGTGCCCATCACCCAGTCACCCCAACCCCCCGCCCACCTCTCCTTCCACTACCCCTTGTTCGTTTCCCAGAGTTAGGAGTCTCTTATGTTCTGTCTCCCTTTATGATATTTCCCACTCATTTTTTCTCTTTTCCCCTTTATTCCCTTTCACTATCTTTTATATTCCCCCAATAAATGAGACCATATAATGTTTGTCCTTCTCCAATTGACTTCTTTCATTCAGCATAATACCCTCCAGTTCCATCCACGTCGAAGCAAAAGGTGGGTATTTGTCATTTCTAATGGCTGAGGAATATTCCATTGTATACATAAACCACATCTTCTTCATCCATTCATCTTTCGATGGACACTGAGGCTCCTTCCACAGTTTGGCTATTGTGGCCATTGCTGCTAGAAACATCGGGGTGCAGGTGTCCTGGCGTTTCATTGCATCTGAATCTTTGGGGTAAATCCCCAACAGTGCAATTGCTGGGTCGTAGGGCAGGTCTATTTTTAACTCTTTGAGGAACCTCCACACAGTTTTCCAGAGTGGCTGCACCAGTTCACATTCCCACCAACAGTGCAAGAGGGTTCCCTTTTCTCCACATCCTCTCCAACATTTCTTGTTTCCTGCCTTGTTAATTTTCCCCATTCTCACTGGTGTGAGGTGGTATCTCATTGTGGTTTTGATTTGTATTTCCCTGATGGCAAGTGATGCAGAGCATTTTCTCATGTGCATGTTGGCCATGTCTATGTCTTCCTCTGAGATTTCTCTTCATGTCTTTTGCCCATTTCATGATTGGATTGTTTGTTTCTTTGGTGTTGAGTTTAAGAAGTTCTTTATAGATCTTGGAAACTAGCCTTTATCTGATACGTCATTTGCAAATATCTTCTCCCATTCTGTAGGTTGTCTTTGAGTTTTGTTGACTGTATCCTTTGCTGTGCAAAAGCTTCTTATCTTTATGAAGTCCCAATAGTTCATTTTTGCTTTTGTTTCTTTTGCCTTCGTGGATGTATCTTGCAAGAAGTTACGGTGCCCAGTTCAAAAAGGGTGTTGCCTGTGTTCTCCTCTAGGATTTTGATGGAATCTTGTCTCACATTTAGATCTTTCATCCATTTTGAGTTTACCTTTGTGTATGGTGCAAGAAAGTGGTCTAGTTTCATTCTTCTGCATGTGGATGTCCAATTTTCCCAGCACCATTTATTGAAGAGACTGTCTTTCTTCCAATGGATAGTCTTTCCTCCTTTATCGAATATTAGTTGGCCATAAAGTTGAGGGTCCACTTCTGGATTCTCTATTCTGTTCCATTGATCTATGTGTCTATTTTTATGCCAGTACCACACTGTCTTGATGACCACAACTTTGTAGTACAACCTGAAATCTGGCATTGTGATGCCCTCAGATATGGTTTTCTTTTTTAAAATTCCCTGGCTATTTGGGGTCTTTTCTGATTCCACACAAATCTTGAAATAATTTGTTCTAACTCTCTGAAGAAAGTCCATGGTATTTTGATAGGGATTGCATTGAACGTGTAAATTGCCCTGGGTAACATTGACATTTTCACAATATTAATTCTGCCAATCCATGAGCATGGAATATTTTTCCATCTCTTTGTGTCTTCCTCAATTTCTTTCAGAAGTGTTCTGTAGTTTTTAGGGTATAGATCCTTTACTTCTTTGGTGAGGTTTATTCCTAGGTATCTTATGCTTTTGGGTGCAATTGTAAAAGGGATTGACTCCTTAATTTCTCTTTCTTCAGTCTCATTGTTAGTGTATAGAAACACCACTGATTTCTGGGCATTGATTTTATATCCTGCCACGCTACCAAATTGCTGTATGAGTTCTAGCAATCTTGGGGTGGAGGCTTTTGGGTTTTCTATGTAGAGTATCATATCATCGGCGAAGAGGGAGTGTTTGACTACTTCTTTGCCAATTTGAATGACTTTAATGTCTTTTTGTTGTCTGATTGCTAAGGCTAGGACTTCTAGTACTATGTTGAATAGCAGTGGTGAGAGTGGACATCCCTGTCTTGTTCCAGATCTTAGGGGAAAGGCTCCCAGTGCTTCCCCATTGAGAATGATATTTGCTGTGGGCTTTTCATAGATGGCTTTTAAGATGTCGAGGAAAGTTCCCTCTATCCCTACACTCTGAAGAGTTTTGATCAGGAATGGATGCTGTATTTTGTCAAATGCTTTCTCTGCATCTAATGAGAGGATCATATGGTTCTTGGTTTTTCTCTTGCTGATATGATGAATCACATTGATTGTTTTACGAGTGTTGAACCAGCCTTGTGTCCCGGGGATAAATCCTACTTGGTCGTGGTGAATAATTTATTTAATGTGCTGTTGGATCCTATTGGCCAGTATCTTGTTGAGAATTTTTGCATCCATGTTCATCAGGGATCTTGGTCTGTAATTCTCCTTTTTGGTGGGGTCTTTGTCTGGTTTTGGAATTAAGGTGAGGCTGGCCTCATAGAATGAATTTGGAAGTACTCCATCTCTTTCTATATTTCCAAACAGCTTTAGGAGAATAGGGATTGTTTCTTCTTTAAACGTTTGATAGAATTCCCCTTGGAAGCCATCTGGCCCTGGACTCTTGTGTCTTGGGAGGTTTTTGATGACTGCTTCAATTTCCTCCCTGATTATTGGCCTGTTCAGGTTTTCTATTTCTTCCTGTTCCAGTTTTGGTAGTTTGTGGCTTTCCAGGAATGCGTCCATTTTTCTAGATTGCCTAATTTATTGGTGTATAGCTGTTCATAATATGTTTTTAAAATCGTTTGTATTTCCGTGGTGTTGGTAGTGATCTCTCCTTTCTCATTCATGATTTTATTAGAGTCTCCTCTCTCTTCTTTTTAATAAGGTTGGCTAATGGTTTATCTATCTTATTAATTCTTTCAAAGAACCAACTCCTGGTTCTGTTGATCTGTTCCACAGTTCTTCTGGTCTCGATTTCGTTGAGTTCTGCTCGAATCTTTATTAACTCTCTTCTTCTGCTGGGTGTAGGATCTATCTGCTATTTTTCTCTAGCTCCTTTATGTGTAAGGTTAGCTTTTGTATTTGAGTTCTTTCCAGTTTTTGAATGGATGCTTGTATTGCGATATATTTCCCCCTTAGGACTGCTTTTGCTGCATCCCAAAGATTTTGAACGGTTGTATCTTCATTCTCATTAGTTTCCATGAATCTTTTTAATTCTTCCTTAATTTCCTGGTTGACCCTTTCATCTTTTAGCAGGATGGTCCTTAACCTCCACGTGTTTGAGGTCCTTCCAAACTTCTTGTTGTGATTTAGTTCTAATTTCAAGGCATTATGGTCTGAGAAAATGCAGGGGACGATCCCAATCTTTTGGTATCGGTTCAGACCCGATTTGTGACCCAGTATGTGGTCTATTCTGGAGAAAGTTCCATGTGCACTTGAGAAGAGTGTGTATTCAGTTGAGTTTGGATGTAAAGTTCTGTAGATATCTGTGAAATCCATCTGGTCCAGCGTATCATTTAAAGCTCTCGTTTCTTTGGAGATGTTGTGCTTAGAAGACCTATTGAGGGTAGAAAGAGCTAGATTGAAGTCACCAAGTATAAGTGTATTATTATCTAAGTATTTCTTCACTTTGGTTATTAATTGGTTTAAATATTTGGCAGCTCCCACATTCGGGGCATATATATTGAGGATTGTTAAGTCCTCTTGTTGGATAGATCCTTTAACTATGATATAGTGTCCCTCTTCATCTCTCACTACAGTCTTCGGGGTAAATTTTAGTTTATCTGATATAAGGATGGCTACCCCTGCTTTCTTTTGAGGACCATTTGAATGGTAAATGGTTCTCCAACCTTTTATTTTCAGGCTGTAGGTGTCCTTCTGTCTAAAATGAGTCTCTTGTAGACAGCAAATAGATGGGTCCTGCTTTTTTATCCAGTCTGACACCCTGCGCCTTTTGATGGGGTCATTAAGCCCGTTCACGTTCAGAGTTACTATTGAGAGATATGAGTTTAGTGTCATCATGATATCTATTCAGTCCTTGTTTTTGTGGATTGTTCCACTGAACTTCTTCTTAAAGGGGAATTTTAAGAGTCCCCCTTAAAATTTCTTGCAGAGCTGGTTTGGAGGTCACATATTCTTTCAGTTCCTGCCTGTCTTGGAAGCTCTTTATCTCTCCTTCCATTTTGAATGGGAGCCTTGCTGGATAAAGTATTCTTGGTTGCATGTTCTTCTCATTTAGGACCCTGAATATATCCTGCCAGCCCTTTCTGGCCTGCCAGGTCTCTGTGGAGAGGTCTGCTGTTACCCTAATACTCCTCCCCATAAAAGTAAAGGATTTCTTGTCTCTTGCTGCTTTAAGGATCTTCTCTTTATCTTTGGAATTTGCAAGCTTCACTATTAGATGTCGAGGTGTTGAACGGTTTTTATTGATTTTAGGGGGGGAATCTATTTCCTGGATCTGAACGCCTATTTCCCTTCCCAGATTAGGAAAGTTTTCAGCTATGATTTGTTCAAATACATATTCTGGCCCTCTGTCCCTTTCGGCGCCCTCGGGAACCCCAATTAAACGTAGGTTTTTCTTTCTCAGGCTGTCGTTTATTTCCCTTAATCTAACCTCATGGTCTTTTAATTGTCTGTCTCTTTTTTCCTCAGTTTCCCTCTTTGCCATCAACTTGTCTTCTATGTCACTCACTCGTTCTTCCACCTCGTTCACCCTCGTCGTTAGGACTTCTAGTTTGGATTGCATCTCATTCAATTGATTTTTAATTTCTGCCTGATTGAATCTAAATTCTGCAGTCATGAAGTCTCTTGAGTCCTTTATGCTTTTTTCTAGAGCCACCAGTAGCTGTATGATAGTGCTTTTGAATTGGCTTTCTGACATTGAATTGTAATCCAATTTTGTAACTGTGTGGGAGAGAGGACTGTTTCTGATTCTTTCTTTTGAGGTGAGTTTTTCCTTCTAGTCATTTTGCTCAGTGCAGAGTGGCCAAAAACAAGTTGTATTGGGAAAAGGAGAAAAAGAGAGAGAAAAAAAAAGGAAAGAAAAGAGAAAAAGAAAAAAGGAAGAAAAAAAGAGAAGAAAAAGAGAAAGAAAAAGAATGAAAGGGAAAAAAGGGTGGGGGAAGCAAACAGAAATCAAAAAGAAACAAAAAACAAAAAACAAAACCACGGGGGAGTATCTTCTGATTCTGTATCTTCTGTACTTTAAGTCCCGTGACTTCCCCTGGAACTTGTCCGTCTAGCTGGTCTTCTGGGGAAGGGGCCTGTTGTGCTGATTTTCAGGTGTTAGCACTTGGGGGAGCTGCTCTGCCCCCTGCCTAGTGCAGGGCTCAGTGGGGGTTGTTTACCCCGTGAGGCCGCAGGAGGAACAATTCCGGTGGGCGGCGGCAGCTCTGGAGCCCTGGATTCAGCCCCCACAGGAACTATGAAGCACTCGGCCTGCAGGGCCTGGAGGCTCCGGGGCGGGGCGCTGATCTGCTCAGCTCAGGGCGGGAGCGTCCTTGCCGTCCTGGGCCCTCCCGGCATCTGCCTGTCCCGGGGGCGGCGGGATCCCTATATATAATTTTTTAATGAAAGGCTTGCCACGATGGGCATGTGATCAAGGAATCTACCAGTTTGCCCTTAATGGCATCATCAGGAAACTACTGGCTGCCTACAGCATGCTGGATAAAACTCATAAATGAGCAGCAAAGGAGATAGCTTGGAGATCACACTGTTTAGGGTTATAGGGATGTCCTTCAAGATGAGGAATATATTTTAGAACATTGGCTATTCAGTGGTGCTTTGTTTTCCATAGCTAGAACATACTGGCCTATGAGCCCAGGGTCTCTTACTGTAGCTTCTAGTTGTGCAGGTGCTGGGTCATATGGTAGGTGTAGAATTGATTTGGTTAAGTAATATCAGATGGTTTTCTCCAAAAGGCCATCAGCAGTGCTTAATTGCTCCCAGAGCCCCTCATTTTCCACTAACACCTGGCATTACCTAGCTTTCTGAGTTTTCCCCTGTAGTAGGGAAACACAGGTCATGGGTATAGGGAAAAGGCATCATATTTAGGAACCCAGAGAATTTCAGATTCCATGAGTCTTCTTTATTTCTTCATTTCTCACTCTGCATACCAGTGGGCAATGAGAAACTCTCCTCAGTAACAGTTCTTTGAGAGAACAAAGTTCTAGAAATTCTGGGGGCTCTGAGGCTCCTTTGGGGTAGATTTGGAAGAGAAGACACAACTGAACACAGAGAAGTTTGTGAGAAGTTTATTTCACAGACCACAACAGATACTCCAGCCAAGTTTTCTTTGTGGAACCACCCTGGGGGGTAGTTAGACAAGAGCTTCCAACAAGATCAAGATACTGTTATGTTCTTCACCATATAAAAATATTTTGGTCCATTGGGCACCACTGCTTTGAAAGGGCAGATATCTTCTTTATCAATAATGTGGGTCAATGCTATTATTGACATCGTTTCTGAAAGAGAAAGGACAAAGATGTTCTCTGATAACAGTCTAACCCCATTTCTTGGCTTTTCTCCTAGCTTCAGGCACCTCCCCACTAGGGCGCAGTTTCCCCAAATCATTTGCAAATGTATCTCCCTTATTAGCTTTTCTCACACAACCTCTCACCTTTCACGCCTGGGCATAGTCCCCATCTACTCTCCCCTCTTCCCTCCTTTGTCTCTACCCTTCTGCCCCAACACTCTGCTCCACATCTGGAGTCACATCTTTCTTTATGTTTTCCCCCACCCTAGCAGATCGTTCTTCCCTTGAATGACCCCTGTACTTACTATTGACTCTGAAGTCCCAGTAGAAAGTTCTTGGATTACTGTCACAGAGACAGGCAGTGTAAACATAGTTAAAAGGCCCTTCCATTGGATTGCGACTTAGGAGGGAACATTGAATCTGAGGAGGAGGAGGTGGGAAGAGAGGACCTTGTGTTAGTCTGGGGAGTTGTAAAGGGAGAGAAAGATAAGGGAATCTGAAGAAAGAGGAGGAGGAGGAGGAGGAGGAGGACAACATCCTTCGTGCACAAAGAACAGGTACAGATATAGACCAGAGGCACCGTGGAGTCCAATTTTGTAGTATCATTTTGGGAACTAAAGTCTATGTGAGAAGATTTCCTGTCAACATGTCTTCAAATTCCTGCTATAGCGCTACCATGGGGCTTGGCTCTGATGGGAAGAGTTAGTGAATTGACAAGACAAGGAGACCACATTCTGGGGCAGCCTTCATCTGGGGAGCAGATTTACTTTGGTTCCCTGGCTAGGGCTTTCAGGAACCTGTCTGTGACCACAGCTTGGCTTTTGCGTAGGGAGGCCAAAACCAGGACTTGTTGCCAGAATCGTGCTTTGATGACTGAAGTGACAGCTCTCAGTCTCTCTTTCCTCAGCTGTGAGAGGGAAACCGTTACCTCCTACCAAACTGTTGGTTAGATTAACAAGCAAAATCTCGAAGGTAAATTTTCTTTTTCCTTTTTTAATTTGAGAGGGCTTTACAATTTGAGATATGTAAGCTTCAGCAGCATCAGGAAGCTTTTGTCTGATTAGTGTCCAGCAAGGGGGTGTTATCCTGGGGTGTATAGACCCTCAGGGGTCTGTAGATAGAATTCACTGAGTCTGTGAACTCGGATGGAAAGAAATTGTATCTTTATTAACCCGTCACTAAAATTAAGTGTTCTGTTACGTCATCAACAATCCTCAGTGGCATTAGCCATAAGCGTGATTTTTATCATGGAGAGAAACGTAGATATGTTTGCATCACTTATAGGTTTATATAACTCAGAATATTGCCTGTTCTGATCGCTACCTTGAACCCAGGGACATTATCATGAGGTTGCATGGTCATGGCCAGGGCCGTCTGCCCATCTCCTGAGGCTTGCCCAGCTAACTGGCAACCGTGCACCGAATAGCCTGTCAGCTACAAACAGTGTATTCAAGCATTCTCACCGTTAGAATTTTACTTTGGAGATCCTGGCGTTTCTTTCAAGAAACCTACCGTTGCCTGGTTTCCCTTTTTATTGGCATTTACAACAGTTTATTCCAATGGATTAGAATTTTCAGCACTTAAATACTCAAAACAAAAAAATCCAAATCCGTTGGAATCCACTTGTCAAAACCCAGTACACAGTAGAAGCTACTTATTCAAGGTGAGCAACAAGAGCAACAAGAGCCATTACATAGACAATCTTTATAAAATAAAATTTAACTTGTTTACATTTTAAATATATTGCCTTTTTAGCTAATGTACTGATAAAGAATGTAAATAGTACCAACTTAAAAGTTATTTGTTTGTTTGTTTGTTTGTTTATTTATTTATTTATTTATTTATTTATTTATTTATTTATTTATTTATTAAGCTCCAACACAGGGCTTGAACTCAGGACCCTGATATCAAGACTTTAGGTGAGATCAAGAGTTAGACACTTAGTGAAATGAACAACCAAGACACCCCTCAAAAGTTTGTTTTTAATAATCCGATCACTGTGTTTCATGATGGTAGTTTCCCTGTATAATCCAATGCATTTCAGGCACACATTTAAAAGCAATTTTCTGATATGTTCCCTAGACTTCACGAGACCAGCAAAATGCTCTACACCACAAATGTTTAAGTACTGTGGTTTGCCGTAAATTCTCTTCAACCTTAAAAAATTATACAATGTGGGCAGCCCGGATGGCTCAGCAGTTTAGCGCCGCTTTCTGCCCAGGGCATGATCCTGGAGACCCAGGATCGAGTCCCATGTCAGGCTCCCTGCGTGAAGCCTGCTTCTCCCTCTGCCTGTGTCTCGGCCTCTCTCTCTCTCTGTGCCTCTCATTAATGAATAAATAAAAAATCTTAAAAAAAAGATTATACAATCTTTATAATCCAATACACGATTGAGAGTATAATCTATTTTAAATTTGTGATCCTAATACCTCACTTGATCAAAACTTTGCTTGTAAAAACACAATTGTTTAAAAAATGAGGGTTCGGTACTAGAATCTTCACACATAGAAGAATTATGTTTTCTTAGCATTTAAAAATATGAAGATGTTTTTATAGACAGATTTTTTTTATATTGGAAGCTACAAATAAATATTGATTAATCACAAGCACACCTGGATGGCTCACTTAGTTAAGTGGCTGCCTTTGGCTCAGGTCATAAGAGCCCCACTGGCTGCCTGCTCAGCCAGGAGTCTGTTTCTCCCTGCCACCCTCCTCCTTTCACTTGCTCTCTTTCTTTCAGATAAATAGGTAAAATCTTTTTTAAAAAAGTCTAAAAAATTGGTTGACCAGACTAACAAAATTTCCCATAAATTCTAATTTGCGATATCATTTATTTTATGAGATTCCTTGTACCTGGGTAAGTTTTTAAAGATTGCCTTTTTATTGTAATTAGCATTGTTCTTAAAATATAGTCCTATTAGCCACAGCAGCACAGAATTATTTTATGTGGGATGTTGTTGATTAAACACATTTTTTTTTTTATACTCATCACTTTCTCAGAGGTAGAAACAGACTTTTATTATCATCACCAGAAACTACCATGATCACAGGACTTTTATGCACACATTCTCATTCCTTTTGTCACCTGTGGTTATGATAAATAAACAAAATTGAAAGATTATGATGTGGCTCCCTTCCACCTCCAATCAACATACAAGGTGCAAATTCTTGAGGTGTAAACAGACAAATCTGACAAAGCAGCTATGCTGTTCTTTACTCAGTGACCAGAGTCTTTCTCTTACAGGTATGGGGCCATGTCTAGGACATATTCTAATGAATAGCAATCCTCATGCTCCTAATTTTGTTTTTGATTTAATCATCATACTTAAATCTAATTTGAGTTAGGAAACTCCTGTAGGGAAACACTCGTGCTGCCTGAGAGAGTGCTATTCTAGAAAGAGGCAAGGGGAGACATCTGGGTCTTGGCCCTAGAACAGTGCCAGCTAACAAGGGGCAAATTGTGTGTGTGTGTGTGTGTGTGTGTGTGTGTGTGTGTGTGTGTGTGACAACACATGAGAAGGCTGCTGGCAGGGAGGAGAAGGACACACTCTTCCCTGGGGAAGAGTCTCCATGGACTAAACCGGCACAGGTCCCTTCTCCTCATGGCCCAGACAGCCAGACAGGAGCGATAGTGCACAGGCAAGTCTCAACACACATTTCCATTTGAGAACCTCTGATCTAGTAAAAGGATTGGACCTCCCTCCCACAACTGCTGAATTAGAGAAAGTGGTGAGGAGAGTGTGGGCTCCTTGTTGAGAGGAGGCTGGAACAAGGATGAACCTGTGATGATAGAGCAGAAGAGCAAAGAGAGGGGTGATAAACACAGCCTCTGCTCAGAGCTTACTCTAGAGGAGGCAGTCGTATCCCATGTGTTCTCGGCACCATACCTCTTCTGCCCACCTGCCTCAAACCACTGGATGAGGGTGCAGGTTTTTTTGTCAGAACCTCCTATCCCACCCTTCATCTCGAACAATCATGCCCAGGACTTGGAGGAATTCTTACCTCTCCTCCCCCAGCCCTTATGCCTTTTCCTCTCTTCTCCCTCTTAGCTGGACTTTTCTCACTACTCATTCCTTCTTTCCTTCTCATCCTTCCTATACCTCTCTGGACCAGGCTCTCGTCTGTAAAACAAGAATAGTAATCTGCCCCAAGATCTGATGATTGTTCTGAGGCTCGAGTAGCATAACATGTGTGAGAATTGGGAGCATAAGGATTGTTATTCATCCTATTATTAAGTATAATATGCAACATTAAACTGAGAGATTAGTCTAATTGTATTCATAACTAAGGAGTCAGATTTTTCTTGAGTTCACTTCCCCAGGCCTCTACTTACCACCATACATTCTCTCAATTCTGTTTGAACTCTAACTGTCACAGAGATTTCTTCATTTGGTGCTGCTTTTCTGGGCATCTGCACTTCCATTGATAACACTTTTCGGCTGGTTATGGGAAGAAAGAAGCAGGACAGAGATCAAAGGTCTGCCCACAAGAGATCGGGGCACAATGAGCAGAGCAGAGGGAACAGGGAAGGTGCAAGGGGAAGGGAATGATGAGATCTGAATCATTTGCTGAGCATCATAACCCCTGGGAATCTTTGGTTCTTGTTTGGTTTGATTATTTTCTACAGACTTTGTTTTGTTTAATCAACTTTGATGCTTTATTTATTTATTTATATTTAAATTCAATTTGCCAACATATAACACCCAGTGCTCATCTCATATGCCCTCTTTAGTGCCCATTGAGCATCGTCATTTTTTCCAAACAAAATCCTGCAGGTTCTATTGATTGTCCACTAAGTGGGAGGGTTCAAGTCATCATTAGTACAATATTCCGTAACAACAGAATCCTATTAAACTATAAACATCTTAATGCACTGGAGGAATTTTGAGTCATCCTTGAGCTCTTCCTTCTTTGGTTCCTGGTGGGGCCTAAGAATTTGTATTCCTGTATGTCTGCAGTTAATTTGGACACATGACCGTATTTGGGAGCTTTAGATGCCACCCTACTTTCAAGGCACATAACACAATCTGATGGGAAAAGGAAATGGAGGCAGAGAGAAGTCAAAGATTCTTCTGTCATGGAGAACTGGTTTCAGGACCAGGAAAGTTACTTTCTGTCTCCCGGAAACTCCTGGCTGAGCTCCTTTGGTGTTGGGTGGGACAAGAGGGAATTCAGGTTTTTGGCTGCAATGCCTTATGGTCTCATTTTCCTAGAATAAAACATCTCTGATTTTGGAGATACTTCATTGCTTGTGCCAGTTACTCTGGTGCTCAGTGCACAGGAAAGGCGTGTGAAAATTCCTGTCATTTGTAAATGAATTTAGGATTCATAAGATGATCCACTTAGCTAGAATGAGTGATTGGATCAGCTTGCCCAGAAATGAGAAGCTTCCCGAAATGAGGGCCTTTCAGTGCTAACACCAAGAAATTCCTGGGCAAACAGGGATGGCTGATCACCCTAATTAGCACAGCTTATTTCGACAACTGCTGCCCCCTCAGGGCTACACGGGGTGACATTTACCTCTGAACCTGTCCCTACTCAAGGTTTTTTAGGACGCTGCCTGCACTACACCGACTTGTCAAAAACTCTGAATGGTTTACTCCAGGACAGGGTATCTAGTTGTGTCACAGAGGGTACCATCAGAATCACAATCCAAAAACCCAGCATTTAAGACCATACTTCTATAGAGAAAACCCTCTAGAATTTCTAAGTGTCCTTGCTTCCCCCAGACCCTGGCTCCATTTCCGACTTCATTTTGCCTAGTTTTCCTGCTTGCTTCAAATATGTACCTTCAATGATTTGGCTTCTGAAATTGTGCTCCTGGGTCCTAGTGTGGGTAGTGGGGTGAGTGTGTACTTGCTTTTGTCTCTGGGCTTCAGAATAGGACAGAATGTCTAAGCTGCTGGGCTAGCTCAACCTTGGACTATGGTATCAAGGCTCAGTGATCAGGGCCTCTGATCCTTTAGTGAGTCCTGCCAAAACTGCTCAAAGCTATCATTGGAACTCATAGACCTGCTAAACCTTCTGTTCTAGGAGGCAAGGTATGAGAATGTAAAGTTCACTGAGCATAAATCTAATAAAGGTAAAGACTATGGACAGGATGTGGACCAGAGCCATAGAGCAAGACTGATTGTTAACTACAGGCTTTATGCACGCTGGGAGCCATGTTTCCCTGGACAACCTAAAAGCACCAAGTGAATATAGGAGGGAAGTTACTAGAGCTTCCTAAGAGGAGAGAAGTGGGACTTGACATGGGATTTATGAGATTCCCTAAGACTAAGTTTCAGGGACATCAGGAAGGGATAAACAGATTTCCAGGCTAGGTTAGGAGCCCTCCCTGAAGGGATTTTTGTGAGGGAGAGAAAGGCTTGGCTCACGTGTCTTCCTCAGCTTTGTTGGTCCTGAACTGCAGACAGAAAGCCAGGAGCAGAATGGCAGGGCCGGCTCTGAACAGGAGCTGGAGAAGGTGCATGTTGGAGGAGACAGGATGTGATGTCCTAGAGAAGTACTGGCCCCGGTGCCCAGCATACTCCTTATATGCAGATCGAGGAAGTGGGAGAGTTGCCAAGAGGATCCATGTGGTCAGTTACCCAATTATCCTTCCCACCCATGCCCTTTCCTTGCTGAGCTAAAGTTTGTTTTTCTATGGAAAAAGTCAACATTCAGCTATTGTTACAGATTGGGAGAGGAGTTAGATTATCCTTCCTTATTTACTTAGCATCCAGAATTTCTCAGAATGTGCAGGACCTCAAAAGACAGAGAAGCTCTTTTCTAGTTTACAGAACTATTTTCTTTTCTCTGCCTGCTGTATGTAGCCTTAAAAACAGTGTGCTCTCCTAGTCTCTGAGGCAGAAAACCCAACCTGTGGTAGCAGATTTCAGATCACAGCTATAGGACATCTTTGCTTAATCCCCTTGTAGTAAGTTCAAGAGGAAATGTTCTTCAAAAAAATTTTATAGGGCTCCTAAGTTGATCAGGATTCTCCTAGGGGCCACCACCAATCATGAAAGGGGAGAAAACTAAAGGTGAGCTGCTCTAGATGATGGGGAATTAAGATCATAGAACTGGGTGACACGAATATGTCATGATTGTTGAGTCCTTAACATTAGAGGCTGTAACACACACACACACACACACACACACAAATGTGTACACACACATTTTATTGGTTCTATTTGAGCATCCCAATACAGCTGGTGTTTGAGAAGGGATAATAAATGTTGAAAGGGTTGCAACAAATATTGGTTGGAAGTGTATTTGAATCTTTGGGGTGAAATCAGGTTCTAAACTCACAATATAGTAGGCATTCCAGATGGGAAGGGCAGATGGAGAGTAGAGAAGATAAGGCAGCTGGGCATGTGGTACTGGATTTTTTATGTCATTTTTGCTGGGCTTCAAGATGCTTCAGTGTTGCTTCAGTAGATGATAAATTCCTGGGATATAAGACAGATTATTATCTATGGAACATAATTTTGAGAGGCACTGCATGATGATATTTATGTATATTTTAGTTTAAAAATCATTATATTTTTAAAAGATTCTATTTATTTATTTGAGAGAGACAGAGTGAGAGCATGAACAAGGGGAGAGGGAGAGGGAGAAGAAGAGGCAGTCTTCCTCACTGAGCATGGAGCCAGATATGGGGCTCAATCCAAGGACACCTGAGCCAAAGGCAGACACTTAACCAGCTGAGCCACCCAGACCCCCCAAAATCAGTATTTTTAAAATGATGGTCACATATTGGTCAAGGGTATCATGGAAATTGATACCAAAGAATAATGGAACATGGTGAAGATGCTTACAGGCTGTTTTTTATCTTTTATTCCATCATGTATTTTTGATTATAGGACTTCCCAGTATTTTAGTCTGATGTAAATGTTTGCAGATATGACTAAATCAGCAATAACTATTTATGCTAGCAACTGATATGGTTTGAAGGCTAATAGCCAATAAATCACTGCAACTTAATTTCAACTGCTACCCACACTGCATTGAAGATCTGAATGGAGATGAACAGTATCAGGCAAACCTTGGTTTTAGTTTGGTTTTAGGAACTACACAAGTCCACCGGCAAAAATCCATGTGTCCTGAGTCTGTTCCACAGTTGACTCAAAGGCATCACTATTCATGGGGTTGAATATATCTGAAAAGATCAAAATTTCAGAGGGAAGATAGAATCTCAGCAAGTGGTGCAGTTCTATAGATGGTATGTTGGAAAGTTTTCAGAATGTTATTTATGACAAAAGTTTGAGGATAATATCTTCTTCTCCTTGCTATTTTTTTTCTCCTTGCTATTATTTAGAAAACTAATCCTTAGATGCCTCCTGGGGGAGAAAATGAAACCAAAATTTTCATGTCCTTTAAGTAATGAACAGGTCTGGTAGGTTTCAAAAAACAAATAGAGTTTGATAAAATCAGATTATAAACAACTGAAGAGGCTCATGGAAGAGAATGTGCAGGTGCAAGGGGAAGGGATTAAAGTTTAAAGAGAAGCTTGCCATAGGCTAAATTTGCAAAGAGAAAGGTGGTCCTAAACCTGACAGAGGTCACAAAAAATGAAGATAAGAAATGACCAACAAAGGGAGTTAAAGAAGCGAATGCACAGTGAACACGCATACTATGTGTATGACACTGTGCTATATGTAACATATGTAAAACATATGTAAAATGTTTTTTTACATGTATTTATTCAACTCAAAACAATGCTATGGAATAGATTGACAGCTTTATTCCATTTTACAAATGGAGAAATGGAGGCACATAGATAAATATGCTGAATCCAAGTCACATAGCCAGTAATTGGTGGAGCCAAGTTTGGATCCACGTTTAGTGGAATCCAAAAATTTTGTTTTACAATATTGGGAATCTCTTTCAGAAATAGAATGCAAATTTTCAAACATAAAATACAGATACAGGACTTTGGGAGAGGTTGTAAGGTGCCCTGAGACTTCACATCACTAACTTTATGGTGGATACATCTTTGGATGAACCAGAATTTGAATGCAGGCTACTCCACTGCCTGCCATTGAGGACAAGGCCCCCGTGAGGAGGCCCAAACACTAATAGAGTCCCAAAGAAGGAAAATACAAGGCCTACTATAAGCAAGCATTTATCTTCCAGAGCTGACCATGATAAGGTGTTTCCTCATAAAATTGATGTGAACATCAATTAGCATCCATCCTTTTTTTATGAATTAATCTTTCTACCCATCATCTACCTAGTTTTTGCATCTTTTTTTAAAAAAATTTTTATTTATTTATGATAGTCACAGAGAGAGAGAGAGAGAGAGAGAGAGGCAGAGACACAGGCAGAGGGAGAAGCAGGCTCCATGCACCAGGAGCCCGATGTGGGATTCGATCCCGGGTCCTCAGGATCATGCCCTGGGCCAAAGGCAGGCGCCAAACCGCTGTGCCACCCAGGGATCCCCTACCTAGTTTTTTTCAGATAATCTATACTACAAATATTGATTGAGCACCTAACTTTACAGAGAGGTTTAAGGTGATGGGCATACAGAAATGAATAAGATAGAAAATAATGGGTGAGGCAGTCAAAATAACAAATTTAATAGGATGTGATAAGAATTGTAATATTAGTTTCTGTTTAATGAGGACTATTAAGCATTTTACAGGTTTAACCTAAATGGAGTGGGCACTTGTACGACCTGCTTTTGTCCATCCATAGATTTTACAAAGCATCCAAGCAAACACACCTAAAAATGATAAAATAACAATTTGATTCAGAAGTTTTAAATAATATCAAAGTTATTTACTATCATTATACTTTCGGAGATATGGAGAAGTTTTACACATTACATTCCACAGACATCTTTCTTAATGTCTTTCTCAATCTGCACATTTTCCTCTTAAAGGTAGCTGCTAGAGAGTTCTGTGTCTCTTGTCAGTGTGCTATACCCTCCACCATGGTGTTTCTCCCATTCTCAATACTTCTTATACACTGAGTACTTTTGACATCTGACCCTCCCTCCCCACTGTACAAGACCTCAGGAGTAGGAACTGTTCTAATGGATATGCAGTGGAGCTTATTGTGATTTTACTACTTAGATTTTTTTGTGATTACCACATATTTTCTGGATATCATATATTCCTTTTTGTAAGTGCCTATTCAAGGGGCTCAGCCATTTTTCAACTGAGTTGCTTGTCTTATTGATTCTAGGATTTCTGTATATACTTCTTTTCATTCTTTTAATGATGTCTTTTGATGAATAGATGCTCTTAATTTTAATGTTTACATGTATCCTTTTTTTCCTTTATGATTAATTTATGGTTAATTTTTTTCTCTGCTCCAAGTTCATGAAAATACTAATTTTATCTTCTAGAGGGTTATTTTTTTGTTTCATTAGACATTTAGATCCACTGTCCTCTTATAGATGGCTTTTTGTGTTTGATGTGAGAAGGAAACTAAGATTATTTTTTTCCATGTGGATTTTCAATGATCTCTATGTTGTTGTTGAAAAACATATTTTTCTCATAGTTTTGCAACTTCATTGCAAATTAGATATCCATATTTTGGGTGGAGGGATAGAGAGAATGGGAGAGAGAATCCTAAGCATGCTATATTCCCAGTGCAGAGCCCAAAGTGGGGCTTGACCTCACAACCCTGGGATTATGACTGGAGCAAAAATCAAGAGGGAGATCCTCAGCCACCCAGGCACCCAAGTATTGATATTGTTCTATTTGTTTTCATCATGCCAATTTCACACTCTTTTAATGATTACAATGTTAAAAAAATTACTCTGGCTGTCTCAGTTAGTAGAGTATATGACTCTTGATCTCAGGGTTGTGAGTTCAAGCCCCATGTTGGGTATGGAGACTACTTAAAAAATAGTGTTAAAAAAACCCAAAACAAACAAACAAAAAAGAATTACTCATGACATCCAGTATGATAATTCTTTCCAGTTGGTTCTTCTTCAAGATTTTCTTACCTTGCCCTTATTCTTGACTCTTTGCATTTCATGTGTATTTAAAAATTAGCTTGTGGATTTCATGAGTATTGTAAAAGTCTACAAAAAAATCCATAAAGATAGCATGTCCTTTCACTTATCCCTGGGTGGCTCAGTGGTTTAGTGCCTGCCTTCAGCCTGGGGCATGATCCTGGAGTCCTGGGATTGAGTCCTGCATCAGGCTCCCTGCATGGAGCCTGTTTCTCCCTCTGTCTGTGTCTCTGCCTCTCTCTCTCTCATGAATAAATCAATTTTAAAAATCTTAAAAATTTTTCATATTCTAATTGTTACTGGTATATAGAAATACAATTATTTTTGTAAATTGATCTGGTATCCAGAAATCTTGTAAACACATGATAATCCTTATCATTTCTCATTGATTCTTTTGGATCCTCAAATATATCATTTATTATTATAGCACGTTTTTTATTCCCTTATAGTTTTATATATTTTCTTGACTTACTAAACCACTTAGAATCTCCAGTACAGTGTTCAACAGAAGTGATCATTGAAGATATGCTGTGGCATTTCTGGTTGCAGAGTGAAAGCTGTTAATAGTGCAATATTAAATTTAATGCTAGGTGTGGATGTTTGTAGGTATTATTTATTAGATTACAGAAGTTCCCTTTTATTACTAGTTGGGGTAGGCAGAAAATGTCTCCCCCACCCCGCAAAGAAGTGCAAGTCTTCATCTACTGAACCTACAAATATGTTTACCTTGAATGGCAAACAGGACATTGCAGATGTGATTAATGTTAAAGATCTTGAGGTAGGAAAATTATCCAGATTTTCCAAGCAGGCCTAACTTAGTCACATGAATCCTTAAAACCAGAGAAACATTTTCAGCTTTGCTCAGTTAAGAGTCAGAGAGATGCAACATTACTGGCTTTGAAGATGGAGAAAGGAGGCTATGAGCCCAAGAATTAGGACAGACTTACTTGGAAAAAGCAAGGAAATGGATTTTCCTTCTAAGCCTCCAGAAAGGAACATAGCCCTTGGACACCTTGATTTTTTAGTCCAGTGAGACTTATATTGAGCTTCTAATCTATAGTACTCCAAGATAATAAATTTGTGTTGGTTAAGACACTAAGTTTGTCACAATTTTTATGGCAGCAATAGAATACTAATTCACTGGTTTGATAAGTTTTAAGAAATCATAGGTAGATAATGATTTTTTTTTTTTAATTTTGGAGAGAGAGAGTAAGAGCACACAAGCACAAGGGGGACAGAGGGAGAGGGAGAGAGAATCCTAAGCAGACTCCCGGCTGAGCATGGAGCAACGTGGGTCTCAATCCAAAAAACCTGAGGTTATGACCTGAACTGAGACCAAGAGTCAAACTCTTAACGGGCTGCATGCTTGCACCCCAAGAATGAATTTTATCAAAAAGTTTTTCGGTCCAATTGATATGATTACATGGTTCTCTCTTTTATTTTGTTAACATGGAGAATTTCATTGTTGAATTTTTAAAAAATACTTATTTATTTAACAGAGAGAGAGAGACACACAGAGAGAGAGAACAAGCAGAGGGAGCACCAGGCAAAGGGAAAGAGAGGAACGGGCTCCCCATGGAGCAGGGAGCCCAAATTGGGGCTCAATCCTAGGACCCTGGGATCATGACCTGAACTGAAAGCAGATGTTTAACTGACTGAGCCACCTAGGTACCCCTGTTTTTTTTTTTTTGTTTGATGGTTGGTTATTTTATTTTTTTATTTTTTTTAGTAGCCCCTGTTTTTTGAATATCAAACCAACCTTTCACTACAGGAATAAACCCAAGTGGTTATAATGGTATTAAGTGTATATACATATGTATTTATATACACACACACATACATATTAACACACATACATACATAGGTGTATGTAGGTGAATATATAGATATGTAGATAGGTAAATAAGGAGGTGGATTTAGTTTGATAGAATTTTCTTAGTATCTTTGATTATCTGTCCATGAGTGATATTGACCTGTAATTTTACTTCCTCATAATATATTTATAAAAATTTGTTATCAGGGTTAAGCTGGACTCATAAGTTGAGTTGAGAAGTGCTCTTCTCTATTCTCCTGAATAATTGTATGTAATTGTTGTTATTTACTTTTGAAATATTTGGCAGAAGTGATTGGTGAAGATAATAGGGCTAGGTGTTCTCATTGTGGGAGAAATTTAAGATATAATTTCAATGTCTTTAATAATTAATTATTGGATTATTCAAGCTGTTTTTTCTTTACTTTTTAAAGCTATGTTTTATTAAGCAATATTGACAAAGAGAAATTACTCTATGTTTTATAATTTTTCAAATTTATTGGCATAAACTTGTACATAATATTCTAGTTATATTGTTAATATCAGCAGGATCGGTAATTGTATCCTCCACCTACACATTTTTTACCCTTTTCAGAAATTAGTCTTTGGGCACCTGAGTGGCAGTGGGTTAAGTGACTGACTCTTGGTTTCTGCTCAGGTTGTGATCTCAGGGTTGTGGGAACAAGCACCTTGTCAGGCTCTGCGCTCACTGTGAAGTCTGCTGACATTTCTCTCTCTCTCTCCTTCTGCTCCTCCCCTCTGTGCTTGTGCTCTCTCTCCTTAAAATAAAATAAATAAATCTTGAAAAATTAGTCTTTACAGGTATTTATCAGTTTTATTAGTCTTTAAAAAACTCTTGACACTATAGATTATTTTTAGTTTATGTTTCTATCTATTTCATCTATTTCTTACTACTTTATGTCTAATTTGCTATTTTTTCTAATTTCTTTGGATGTCTGCTTGAATGGTTTTCATTTTCTTTTTCTGTAATATATATTTAAAGCTATAAATTTATTTCAAAGCTAGAATCTGAAAAAGAAAACAGATTCTCCCCTAGGGCCATCAAAAGGAACTTAGACCTGCTGATACCTTGATTTAGGACCTATGAGCTTTGGACCTGTAAGACAATATGTTTGTGTTGTTTTCATCCACTACATTTACAGTAATTTTAGCAGCAGCAATTGGAAACTAATATATGCTGTATAATTTCCATCATTTTACCCATGTGGAAAAGTGGTTTTGCATATATCTTTTTTTGAATATCATGGTTTTTAATGTATCTAATCGGGTAAGTTTTTAAAAATTGTGTTTAAATAGTTTATATTCTTACTAAATTTATGTTAGTGTTTCCTATAAATTATTGAGTGATGTGCTGAAATCCTTTTACAATTAAAAAAATTTTAAAGATTTTATTGATTTATTTGACAGAGAGAGAGCGAGAGAGCACAAGCAGGTGGAGCAGCAGAGGGAGAAGGAAAAGTAGGCTCTGGGCCTGATGCAGGGCTCAATCCCAGCCCTGGGAATAACCTGAGTTGAGGGAGGATGTTTAATCCACCGAGCCACCCAGGGGCCCCATACAATTAAAGATTTATAAATTCTCTCTTTTTTTAAAAAGATTTTATGTATTTATTCATAGACACACAGAGAGAGGCAGAGACACAGGCAGCAGGCTCCATGCAGGGAGCCCGATGTGGGACTCGATCCGGGGTATCCAGGATCACACCCTGGGCTGCAGGCGGCGCCAAACTTCTGCGCCACCGGGGCTGCCCTATAATTTCTCTTATTCTTATTCTATAAAAGTTTGCTTTATAAATTTTGAGCCTAGGTTATTGGTATATATAAATTCAAGATTTTTATATTTCCTCATGAAATGAACTTTTGTCAATATAAACTTTGTCCCTTTGCCCTACTAATTTTTTGATCGTAAAATCTATTCTATCTAATATTAATATAATGACATCAGCTACATTTAGTTAGTTATCTGGTAAATCCTTTTGCATTTTTTATTTTCAGTCGTTTCATACTCTTAACTTTGCAAACCATCTTTAATAAGCAGCATGAAAAACAAACAGCAGGGACACCTGGGAGGCTCAGTGGTTGAGCGTCCCCCTTCGGCTCAGGGCGTGATCCTGGAGTCCTGCATGGAGCCTGCTTCTCCCTCTATGTCTCTGCCTCTCTCTTTCTGTGTCTCTCATGAAAAAATAAATAAAATCTTTAAAAAAAATAAACAGCATATAACTGAGTTTTGGAATTTTTATATAGTCTGAAAATATTAGTGTTTTAATCTAGACATTTAATTTAATTATCATTGACATAATAATTGATATATTTGAATTTTAATTATTATCAAAGGATATAATTTATATTTTTCCTACCTCCATTGTTCCTTTTTCTATTCTTTTTTACTGCTTTAGAATCAGTAACACTTTTTATTATTCAATTTCTCTTCTATATTAGTTTTTGCATTATGCAATCTATTAGTATTTTTTGTGGTTAGGCTAGAAATTTTAGTATACATATATAATATGAGAGAATCTAATATTAATTACATCATCTCTGGACAATGCCAAGCCTTAAATCATTTAATTCCTTTACTCTTATCTCCAACTTTGTATGTCATTGTTACTGTGTATTTTAATTCTCTCATATATTTTTCACATATTTTAAAATAATTTTTTTCTGTAAAAAATTTGAGGTTTAATATACATAAAATGACCAGATTTTAAGTAAAGCTTGATGGATTTTTACAATACCCTTCTGAAACCATCACCCAAATTAAGATGCAGATTATTTCTTGTACACCAAAAACTTGTGCCCTCTTTCAAGTCAGTTACCTCCAATGTTAAGCCAAAATGTCTATTTCTATCACCAAAGACTATTTTTTTCTATTCCTGAACTTCATACAATAAAATAATTTACATATGATTTTATACACACACACACACACACACACACACACACCCCTACATACACACACACATACCTATACTAGTTGGGATCTGACTGCCTTCTCAACATAATTTCTGTGGGATTTATCTAGTTTGTTGCACTTAGCAGTAATTAAATCTTCTCCATCATTTAAAAAATATTATCTAAATATACCTTTTTTCGGGATCCCTGGGTGGCGCAGCGGTTTAGCGCCTGCCTTTGGCCCAGGGCGCGATCCTGGAGACCCGGGATCGAATCCCACGTCGGGCTCCTGGTGCATGGAGCCTGCTTCTCCCTCTGCCTATGTCTCTGCCTCTCTTTCTCTCTCTGTGTGACTATCATAAATAAATAAAACTTTAAAAAAATATTTAAAAAAATATATACCTTTTTTCTCCATTCTACTGTAATGAACGTTAGGAAAACTGTTATGTTTGTTTATTTGTTTTTTGCACATGTTTTAAGTACAAATGCCTACTCATTTATTTTGGGTATATACGGTTCTGTTATAATGTATGTGTTCCAAAAAATCCAAGGAAAATGTCACAATAAAACCCATAAAATTATGAGAAAAATGGGAATAAGGGCAGAACACTAAAAAATATTGTCAGTGATACCCTCCTCTTCAATTAAGTTTAAGATCACTGCTAGAGAGATCCTTTTGTAGCTTTCTCATCTGCACTTGTGGTTTCACCGGAGCGCTGAAGGCTTTGGAAATTATAGTGATGCTTGAAATCACTAGACCAGCAACTAATAGCACTAAAAAGCCACTTCTTCAGGATTTGTTCAAGGTACTCTCTCAATATAAATAGTATTGTCTTTTTTTGTTTTTAGTGCTTGGCAGTTTGAACAAGCACACTCAGATATGTTTGGGATGTTCAGTGTGTGTTTGCTTATATAGAAAAGTTTGTAATTACAGAGGGGTAATAAAATACAACCTTGTAGTATAACACACCCAGTGAACTGAGGTAGCTGGTAGATGTTTTAGGTAGGTAGTGTGTTTTGTGTATTCCTTCATGGATTGGTTCAGCTGGGTATAGTTTCTACTTCATCTTGTATTTCTATCTTGTAAAACTATCTGTAAGGATAACTGAAATTCTTATTATGCTCTAATTGTTTTCCTAATAAATCAATCAAACTGAAACAAATTCAAGCTTACAAAACAAGTGTTACTGCAGAATTGACTGTATCTGGGAATGGCACTGACTAGTCATGAGGTATTCAGCATTTATAGGGTATCAAGTTGTTCAACTTCAGCTATTGCCAAAAAATATTTCCACTATTCATTTCACCAGCAATGTGTGTGAAGTCCAGTTGCTCCACATCCTCACCAACACTGTTTTTTTGTGAGTTTTCTTGTTGTTAGTTAGTCTGGAATGTGTGTAATTGAATCTCATTATAGTTTTTATTTGTATATACCTAAGGACTAATGATAATGAGATCATTATCATAAACTTATTTCCCATTTATATACACCCAATGTGAAATACCTAAATAAGTCTTTTCCATGTAATTATAAATTCTTACTCATTTGGAAGTAGGCAAAGTAGCAGAGTAATCAAGAATACAGGTCTTAAAATCAGATAGACTTTAGTTTAAAGTCTAGATCTGCCTTAACTAGCAGTGTGATTCTGTACTAATTTCTTTTCAAAAATGACACTTAGTGTTATTTTTGATTGCAGAATGTAGTTTCATCAACATGGATGTGCCTTAACTTTCATGGAGAAATATATCAAAGTAAAGTTGGAACCAGAATAGTTATTATGGCAAAAGGTTTTTTGGAGCCTTTCTCAAATTTGGGTGTTTGGTCAAATATTTAATAGGGGTTGATGTTACAAAATCCCAACTGGGAAAGAGTTTTTAGGGCTAAATAATGCAGTAATAATGTCCCTTGGTAACAAAATCAGAAGTATTTACTTGTCAGTAGAAATTTGTGCTCCTATGAATATTTTACAAGTATCTACAAAACAGTAAGCTGTCATTCTCAATGCACCTGACCCTCACAGACTGATACATTCCACCTGGTTATTAACTAAGTCCAGGCACTGGTTTGCTTCAAGGATTTGTATTTTCCTGATTATGACATTTACCTTTCAGGATTCCATTTCTGGTACTGTGTGAGAATAAGGTACTGTTGTCTTACTTCATGGTTTGAATATGTTACCTGTTCCTTCTTGAATTATTAAGAAGGAATTTGCCACATGTTGCATTTCAGTTCAGGATAATTTTAAATCTTGACCTGCCCTTGGAGTAATGATAGCTCCCATTCATGTACTATTGTTGTTGGATTAATGATGCAAGAGTCAGAAGGATTAACATAAACTCTGTGCTGCTCCTTGCCAGAGATGCCATATTTTTTTTGGCTAGCTAACATTTCCCACTCTCTGGGCCATTATACTTAAATATATCATTGGCAATGTTCAAATTCCTCTCATATTATTGTTTGTTTGTTTTTTTTACCATCTTCAAGACATATGGTACTTCAAAGTTAGTGTTACTAAAGATGTTCTTTTTTTTTTTTTTAAAGATTTTATTTATTTATCCATGAGAGACACAGAGAGATACAGAGAGAGAGGCAGAGACACAGGCAGAGGGAGAAGCAGGCTCCATTCAGGGAGCCCGATATGGGACTCGATCCCCGGTCTCCAGGATCACGCCCTGGGCCGAAGGCAGTGCTAAACCGCTGAGCCACCTGGAATGCCCCTAAAGATGTTCTATAGCAACATTTTTTTTAATTTTTTTTTTTTATGATAGTCTCACAGAGAGAGAGAGAGAGAGAGAGAGGCAGAGACACAGGCAGAGGGAGAAGCAGGCTCCATGCACCGGGAGCCCGACGTGGGACTCGATCCCGGGTCTCCAGGATCGCGCCCTGGGCCAAAGGCAGGCGCCAAACCGCTGCGCCATCCAGGGATCCCTCTATAGCAACATTTTTAATCAGCAGAGATTTTAGTGCCCAAGTTGAGAAAGCTATATTCCTCACTTCAAGTTATACAAAGGTATCTTGTTCATTCCTTCATGAATGAACTTCAGAGCTACATTATCCATGGGGATGGGAACCTGGAGAGTACCTAGATGGGTGAGCCTGGAGCAGAAGGTTAAGGTATAAATAGGTCATAGTAGGAAAGAAGAAGTCTGAATAGTTCAGGCTGAGAAGAAACTAAGTCTGTCAGATTCTTTGTAGACCAAAGGTGAACTGGTGAACTGGTGAACTCTAGGGCCAGTAGGGAAGTGCTGGGCTAGCTGCATCCAGATCTCTGGTGTAGCTTTGAAAATAAAATAGATTATTGGGCTCCATACTAAAAGATTTTGATTCAGGAATTTGATAAAATGATGTAGGAATTTGGTATTTTTATAAAGTCCTGTAGGAAATGCTGAGATTCCATCAATGATATAGAGATCCTAATGTATATAGATTAGGGCTAAAGGCCACATTCTTGGGGAATAGCAGTTTGAGTTAAACCCAAAGGCTAAAAAGATAGCCAGGAAGATGGACAGTTCACAACATGGTCTAAAATGAGCCTAAAGATATTGTAACACTGCCCTGAAGTGAGGTGCTTTTTTTTTTTTTTTTTTTTTTTTTAAGATTTTATTTATGTATTCATCAGAGACACAGAGAGTCAGAGACTTAGGCAGAGGGAGAAGCCGGCTTCCCACAGGAAACCTGATGTGGGACTCCATCCCAGGACCCTGGGATCATGACTTGAGCCAAAGGCAGATGCTCAAGCACTGAGCCACCCAGGTGCTCCTGAAGTGAGTTTTAAAGAGTTTTTAGTTATGAATTTAAACTGAAGCTCTAATGAGGTTGGAGTTTTAGAATTTAGTAGATCATGGGTTCTCAAATCCCCCAGTAAGGAATTGCTTGAGCAGACAAAAGCAAAAACAGAAACAATGGACCCATCTTAGAAACAGCATCTCTGCAAATGCAGGGTTTGGCATTTTAAAATTTAAATGATTTTACTTATATTTCAAATAAGATATTATTTATTAAGGAAATAGTTGAACATTACTATTGCATGATTTTGAAGGAAGGAAACCATATAGAAACAAGACTGAGAGATGTAGGGAGGGTAATGAGGGAAGCATTTTTACATGCTTTTTCCCTACTATCCTGCACATAGACCCCACCCTCAGGCAACAACCTTGGATGTTAGAAACAGTATGTGCCTGTGCCACATAGAGAAATGTATGTTCCAACAAACCAAACTTCTGTAAGTTCCTGAACATGTCCCTGTGATCTACTGCATCTGTGAATGTGTTGCCTGCCCCTGTATTATTCACCCATCCCTATTTCTACCCCTAGGACTCTGATACTCAAATCCCATCTTCTCCAAAGCGTCTTCCCTGATTATCTTAGCCAAAGCGATACCTCTTTCTTCTGAGGTCTCACTGTACTTGAAATACATTGCAAAATTATAAATGCTCACTGTAGGAAAAAATGTAACCAAAGAAAATAAAGATAAATCATAATTTTACCACTGTTATTCTAGTATAGCTTTCAACCATTTCTATTTCTTTATTCTTTATTGACCAAAATATAATTATAAATGTATAATTATGTAAACTATAAATTTATAAGACATATATTTATAATTTTCATATAGATCTGAGAGAATTTTTTGTATTTGTCAAAATCAAATACATCTGGAACAGCCCTATCTACTGGACTTGGAAATCTTCCATTTTGGTCATGAACTTAGATTCCTATTAGGTAGCTCCTACCCTTACACCAGCCTCCTTTGGGCCTGTACACTCACTCTTATGCATTGATTTGTCAAATCCCAAGAGATAATGTAAATTGTAGAGCTCAAACTCAACACACCAACACATATTAAGATGGGGAGGAATAATATTTCCCACTTATTCCTATAGCAGCAACAGTAACAACAAAAACTCAAAAGCCAGTAGTTCAGCGAATTTTCCTGGCACAAGTATGCTTATATATGTGTGCACACATATAGAAATATGATTTATAAATGAATCTATACAGTGTATCTTGTTCATAATATCATTTATTACACAGTAGCTTATAAATATTTGGCATAATTAGATTTCCTCTCATATTTTAAAGGCTACTTAACATATATTATGTGAACAGAAATTATTTATTTAACCAAACCCTTCCTTAAATATTTAGTTATCTTCAATTTTAACTCAAAGAATACTGTAATAAGATCCTCACTTGAATATAAGCAAGGGTGAGCATGTATGTGTGTGTGTGTGTGTGTGTGTGTGTATTTATTTCACTACTATTTTCTCAGTGACTAGAACAGAGCTTGGAGTAGTCTCAATAAATAGTAAATGAATAAAATAATAAGTAAATCACTATTTCTGGAAATGGAATTACTAAGTTAAGAAGTTCTGGTTCTGCTGAGTGAAGTAAGTCAGTCGGAGAAGGACAAACATTATATGTTCTCATTCATGTGGGGAATATAAATAATAGTGAAAGGGAATATAAGGGAAGGGAGAAGAAATGTGTGGGAAATATCAGAAAGGGAGACATAACGTAAAGACTGCTAACTCTGGGAAACGAACTAGGGGTGGTAGAAGGGGAGGAGGGCGGGGGGTGGGAGTGATTGGGTGACGGGCACTGGGGGTTATTCTGTATGTTGGTAAATTGAACACCAATAAAAAAAATAAAAATAAAAATAAAATAAAATAAAACAGTTATCTACCTCAAAAAAAAAAAGAAAAAGAAAAAAAAAGAAGTTCTGGTTCTAAACAGCTTTTTCCCAAATGATACCTTTTCAAGCAGTGTGTGGCATTGCCAGTTACCCTATATTCTTATCAACATTAAGAGTGATTAACTTGAACAACATCTTTTTTCCCATTATATTATACCATGAATTGTGTTCTGTCTTTTATTCCTTGTTTGAGTGTAATAATCATGTCCCCTTTGAAAGGTCCTCCTGTCCTTAACCTCTAACTGTTGGATGACCCTCACTCTCTAGGATCATCTGTCATAGTGGTTTTTATATGATAATGACTCCTAAATTGTATCTCCAGCCCTGACTTTTCCCCTCAATTCCAGGTGCATTCATTTAACAGCCTACATACCAGCTTCATTGGATTTTATAAAGCATCACAGATTTAACACATCCAGGTCAAAACTTTTGATTCTCCACATTCTCAAACTGCTCCTTCCACAGCATTCCACACATTTTAGTAAATGGCCTCTCCAAGTACCCAGATAATCAATCATGACTCCGGAGTCATCAATGATAATGTTCCACATCTAATATCCACATCTAATATCCCAGCAAATCCTGTGGTCTTACTGCAAAAGTATCTATAATGCCTTCTCATTGTGCATCCTCACTTCCACCCCCTTAGTAAAACCCCAAGCACCTGTCACCAGCAACATTTCCTAACTGTTCTTGATTCTGTTTGTGCCTTTTCATAATCTATTTTACAGATAGTAGCCAGAGAGTGATCCTTTAAAAAAATAAAGCACATTTTGTACTGCCCCCTCCAAAAACAAAACAAAACCCTTCCTAATGGCTTTCCATGGTATGTAGAATAAATTCATTGCCCCTCCCCAGTCATGGTCTAGAAGGCCCTAGTAGGTCTGGTCACTACAGATTTTTCCAACTTAAGTTTCTATTATTGTTTTTCTCTCTATTCTACTTCATTTGCCTTGGCATTCTTGCTCTTCTTTAAACATATCAAAGCAAACTCTTGCCTCAGGAGTTATACTTGCACTTCCCTCTGCTTGGCAACCTCTATTGTACATACACAAGTGGCAGGTTCACTCTGCTCTAGTATTTCCTTTTCAGGGAGCTCTTCCGTCATAAACTTGTCTAAGTGATCACCCTTAGACTCTTTTCATCCCCTTACTTTGCTTCATTTTTCTCCCTAGCACTTATAACCCAGCATTTTGCCATATATTTTTCTATGATTTGCCTTAAGTTTCAAGGGGCAAAGAATTCCGATACAGTAACTCTCAAATAGTAGGTGATCAAAAAATATTTGTTAAGAGAAAAAATGACTGAATAAACTCTTTTCAAAATTAAATGTCTTGAAAACTTGGAAATAATTTTCTCAGTTTGGTAGAAAGAATGGATAAATCTTAAAATTTCAGTGTAACCTAGTGACTTTGGGCATCTCCTGGCAGAGTTTGCAGAAAACTCTGGACACTCTGCAGCTCAGATCCTTCTTGGCTGGGAAGCAGTCTTCCCTACGTGTATTCATGCTAAAGGAGGACAGCAGTGAGAAGGAATTGAGGCCTAAGGGAGATTGTCCAGTGCAAATGTGGAATACTCGGGAAAGTCTTAACTTAAATTTCCTTCCTTTCCAGACAGTCCAGTCCCAGAGAACAGAACCTTTCATTAATCTTTTTCAAGGGGATGGCTTGCCACTTTTGACAGAGGCCTTATTTATATTAAGACTACCCCTTCATCCCAGTTCCCTTCTAGAGACTGGCTCTTTTCAGGCATGTTGGGCCAGGAACTTTGGAACAAAGGTTTAACTCTAGAAAACAACAAAGCAGACAGTTTTGTATCAGATCTTATCCATTTACCCTTCCTTAGCTACAAAGAGTCCAGAGGACCAGGAGAAATGAGAGGAAATGGAGAAATGAAGTTCTCTAATTCTAGACTTCTCCATTTTGGGAGGCCTGAGAATTCCTTACCTTTCATAGATTTATGTTGTAAGCTTACATTTTTAAAAGATTTCTTCGAGCATTTCCAGAAACATGCTGGTCCTCTACTGTGGGTGTCTTTCCCTGGGGTCTTCCATGTTCCTATAAACTTACTGTGTATGGAGCAAAGTGAAAAATAGAGGACAGAGGTGAGGCTTGAGAGTTAGCTGGAAGCAACTGGAGGAAGGAAGGACCATGGCTCATTTTTGTCACAGGAACTGTGTCTCTGGGATTAGGGGAGGGGATCATTTCTGACTCAGTTATCCAATCCTGGCATATATAGGACTTTGGAGCAGAATATCTCAGAGGTAGAGATAGCTAAATGTTCCTCCAGAATTAGAAAAAGAAACAAGCTCCAGCCCTCTTTTTGCAATGAGATGGGAGCCACTGATGTGTTTTTGAGCTCTGTGAGCAAAAGAAGACAAGCCTGTCTAGTTTTGGAATCAGAGCTGCAACATTTAGTTAAAATATAACTCCTGAGGAAGGATGAGGAAGAAGAGAGGGCTTCTATTCCTGGGTAATATTCTAAGCCAGAGGGTCACCTGAGGAGGTTGGCGAAGATGGTGGAGGAGTAGGGTCCCCAACTCACCTGTCCCCACCAACTTAGCTAGATTGCTCTCAAACCATCCCGAAAACCTATGAATTCGACCTGAGATTTAAAGAGAGAACAGCTGGAACGCTACAGAGAGAAGGGTTTTCGTTTCTAACAAGGTAGGAGGACAGAAAAAAATAAAAAAGAATGAGGTGGGGAATGAAGAAGCCAGACTAAAGCCAGGTGGCTAGAGCCTCTGGACAGGAAAGCACAGCCCCGGAGGAGCAGGAACTTTAAAAAATCCACCCCGGATTCTTCCCAGATGGAAAGGCACTTAACAGGGAACTCCGGCAGAACCACAGGAGGGGCAGTGGAGCCTCCAGGTTCCCGGGGTCCACTATAGGAGGAGGGGAGCCCAGGGGAGAGCGGGCCAGACTGTGGGCCGAGCTGGGTAAAGGGCTGGAGCGCACCCTGCGGGGCCTCGGAAGAAGCCAGTGGGTCAGGCGGGGGCTCCAGGCGGAGGGGGCTGTGTGGCCCTGGGAGCGCGATTCCAGGTGCAGGGCCCTGGAGCACAGGGTGCGGGGACACAGCCCAGAATCCTGCACTCCCCTCGGGACAGGTGGAGGCCGGGAGGGTCCAGGACAGCGAGGACACTCCTGCCCCCGGATGCCCCCGAGCTGGGCAGGTCAGTGCCCCCGCGCCAGGAGCATCCAGGCCCTGCGGACCGGGAGCTGTGGTAGTTACTGCGGGAGCTGACTCCAGGGCTGGGGACCTGGCCGCTGCCACTGTTGTTGTTCCTGCTGGTGTCACCTGGTGCCCAGGAGGGGCAGGACCGCAAGGGAACAGGGGCCTCATGGGGTAAACAGCTCCCCCAGGCAGCGCCCCCAGGTGCACATACCTGAGAATCGGCACAGCAGGCTCCTCCCCCAGAAGACCAGCTAGACCGACAGGGGAAGAGCAAGTTCTGGACCGAGCAGCTCTGGGAAGCTCCAGGGGAAGGCGTGGGATTCACAGTGTAGAGAAAAAGAGGGGATCCCTCCTATTTTTTTCTTCCTTTTTCCAGTACAATTCGTTTTTATATCAGACTGTAAATTTCCATTTTTTTCTCTTTTCCTATCTTAACTACAATATCTTACCACCTCTTCATTGTTAAGATTCTTCCTTTTGACTTTCATATTTCTTTATTTTTATTTTATTTATTTATTTTTTTGTTCTTATCGACTTTCATATTTCTACAATTACAGGTCCTACATATATTTTCCACTTCCAGACTCCCTTCAACATACTCAACTTAATTTTAGAAGATATATGTTTTTTCTGTATTGTGTCTTTTGTTTTCTCTGACTCATTTTGTTCTACAATGGCAGAAGTTAATACCTTCTAAAACATGACCAGCATGCACCCAGAACCAAGTGGTATGCCATGCTGGTTCATTCTCTGAGATTCCTCATTCCCATTCTGCCACCCTCTTTTATGTCATTTATGTTTTGGTGGTCAATGTTAGGGCCTTCTACTAGTATTTCTGGTTTATATAAATTTGGGACTGAGCATCTTCTAACATACAGAACTTAATATACTCAGAACCAAGAGGATCG
Organism: Canis lupus dingo; assembly: GCF_003254725.2. Taxonomy (NCBI): domain Eukaryota; kingdom Metazoa; phylum Chordata; class Mammalia; order Carnivora; family Canidae; genus Canis; species Canis lupus. The sequence continues at coordinate 6,491,482 of NC_064258.1, forward strand.
CCCTCTAGAACCCCTCAGGTAAACTACATTCTCCCTCCACCATCTCCCAATCTCCCCCCGTTTTTTTCTTATCCTTCTTTGAGATTTGTGGCCTTTTATTTTTTATTACTTTGTTTTAAAATTTGTTTTTCACTTTAGTGGTCCTTTTGTTTTCTGATATTTGTTTTCAATTTCTGATCTATGTCCTCGGCAGAATCATCTAGGGTGAAATTTACTTAGGTTGTGCTTGATATTCTTGACTCAGCTCTCTCATACAGCCATTCTGCACTGAGCAAAATGACTAGAAAGAAGAAGTCATCACAAAAGAAAGAAGCAGAAACAGTATTCACTGCCACAGAGTTACAGAATTTGGATTACAATTCGATGTCAGAAAGCCAATTCAGAAGCACAATTATAAAGCTATTGGTAGCTCCGGAAAAAAAGCATAAAAGAATCAAGAAACTTCATGACTGCAGAATTTAGATCTAATCAGGCCAAAATTAAAAATCAATTAAATGAGATGCAATCCAAACTGGAGGTCCTAATGATGAGGGTTAATGAGGTAGAAGAACAAGTGAGTGACATAGAAGACAAGTTGATGGCAAGGAAGAAAGCTGAGGAAAAAAGAGAAAAACCATTAAAAGGCCATAGAAAAAGTTAAGAGAAATAAATGACAGCCTCAGAAGGAAAAATCTAAGTATAATTGGGGTTCCAGAGGGCGCCAAAAGGGACAGAGGACCAGAAAGTGTATTTGAACAAATCATAGCTGAGACCTTCCCTAATTGGGGAGGGAAACAGGCATTCAGATCCAGGAGATAGAGAAGTCCCCACCTAAAATCAATAAAAACCATTAAACACCTCGACATTTAATAGTGAAACTTGCAAATTCCAAAGATAAAGAGAAGATCCTTAAAGCAGCAAGAGATAAGAGAGCCCTAACTTATATGGGGAGAAATGTTAGGTTAACAGCAGACTTCTCCACAGAGACCTGGCAGGCCAGAAAGGGCTGGCAGGATATATTCAGGGTCCTAAATGAGAAGAACATGCAGCCAAGAATACTTTATTCAGCAAGGCTCTCATTCAGAATAGGAGAGAGAAAGAGTTTCCAAACTAAGCATAAACTGAAAGAATATGTGACCTCCAACCCAGCTCTCCAAGAAATATTAAAGGGGACTCTGTAAAAGAAAGAGGATGCCCAAAGAAATAATCCACAAAAAACAGGGACTGAATAGGTATCATGATGACACTAAATTCATATCTTTCAATAGTAACTCTGAATGTGAATGGGCTAAATGATCCCATCAAATGATGCAGGGTTTCAGACTGGATAAAAAAGCAAGACCCATCTATTTGCTGTCTATAAGAGACTCATTTTAGACATAAGGACACCTACAGCCTGAAAATAAAACGTTGGAGAACCATTTACCATTCAAATCATCCTCAAAAGAAAGCTGGGATAGCAATCCTCACATCAGGTAAATTAAAGTTTATCCCGAAGACTGTAGTAAAAGATGAAGAGGACATTATATCACACTTATAGGGTCTATCCAACAAGAGGACATAACAATCATGAATATTTATGCCCCAAATGTCAGAGCTGCCAAGTATATCAATTAATAACCAAAGTAAAGACATACTTAGATAATAATACACTTATACTTGGTGACTTCAATCTAGCGCTTTCTAAAATCGATAGATCTTCTAAGTACAACATCTCCAAAGAAACAAGAGCTTTAAATGATACACTGGCCCAGATAGATCTCAGAGATATATACAGAACTTTGAACACAACTGAATACACATTCTTCTCAAGTGCGCATGGGACTTTCTCCAGAATAGACCACATACTGGGTCACAAATCATGTCTCAACTGATACCAAAAGATCGAGATTGTCCCCTGCATATTTTCAGACCAAAATGCTTTGAAACTAGAATTCAAGCAGAAGAAGAAATTTGGAAGAAACTCAAACATGTGGAGGTAAAAGAACATCCTGCTAAAAGATGAAAGGGTCAACTAGGAAATTAGAGAAGAATTAAAAAGATTCATGGAAACTAATGAGAATGAAAATACAACTGTTCAAAATCTTTGGGATATAGCAAAAGCAGTCCTAGGAGGGAAATGCATTGCAATACAAGCATCCCTCAAAAAATTGGGAAAAACTCCAATAGACAAGCTAACCTCACACCTAAAGGAACTGGAGAAAGAACAGCAAATAAAACCTAAACCAAGCAGAAGAAGAGAGCTAATAAATATTCGAGCAGAACTCAATGAAATAGAGACCAGAAGAACTGTGGAACAGATTAACAAAACCAGGAGTTGGTTCTTTGAAAGAATTAATAAGATAGATAAACCATTAGCCAGCCTTATTAAAAACAAAAGACTCAAATTAATAAAATCATGAATGAAAAAGGAGAGATCACAACCTAGACCAAGGAAATACAAACGATTTAAAAAAACAAATTATGAGCAGCTATACACCAATAAATTAGGCAGTCTAGAAGAAATGGACGCATTTCTGAAAACCACAAACTACCAAAACTGGAAAAGGAAGAAGTAGAAAACCTGAACAGGCCGATAACCAGGGAGGAAATTGAAGCAGTCATCAAAAACCTCCCAAGACACAAAAGTCCAGGGCCAGATGGCTTCCCAGGGGAATTCCATCAAACGTTTAAAGAAGAAACCATACCTATTTTACTAAAGCTGTTCAGAAAGAAAGAGATAGAATACTTCCAAACTCGTTCTATGAGGCCAGCATCACCTTAATTCCAAAACCAGACAAAGACCCCACCAAAAAAGAGAATTATAGACCAACCTCCCTGATTAACACAGATGCAAAAATTCTCAACAAGATACTAGCCAGTAGGATCCAACAGTTCATTAAGAAGATTATTCACCGTGACCAAGTGGGATTTATCCCCGGGATGCAAGGCTGGTTCAACACTCGTAAAGCAATCAATGTGATAGATCATATCAGCAAGAGAAAAAACAAGAACCATATGATCTTCTCAATAGATCCAGAGAAAGCATTGACAAAATACAGCATCCATTCCTGATCAAAACTCTTCAGAGTGTAGGGGATAGAGGGAACATTCCTCAACATCTTAAAAGCCATCTATGAAAAGCCCACAGCAAATATCATATTGTCAATGGGGAAACACTGGGAGCCTTTCCCCTAAGATCAGGAACAAGACAGGGATGTCCACTCTCACCACTGCTATTCAACATAGTCCTAGAAGTCCTAGCCTCAGCAATCAGGCAACAAAAAGAAATAAAAGACATTCAAATTGGCAAAGAAGAAGTCAAACTCTCCCTCTTCGCAGATGACATGATACTGTACCTAGAAAACCCAAAAGCCTCCACCCCAAGATTGCTAGAACTCATACAGCACTTCAGCAGTGTGGCAGGATACAAAAACAATGCCCAGAAACCAGTGGCATTTCTACACACTAACAATGAGACTGAAGATAGAGAAATTAAGGAGTTAATCCCATTTACAATTGCACCCAAAAGCATAAGATACCTAGGAATAAACCTAACCAAGGAGGTAAAGGATCTATACCCTAAAAACTACAGAACACTTCTGAAAGAAATTGAGGAAGACACAAAGAGATGGAAAAATGTTCCATGCTCATGGATTAGAAGAATTAATATTGTGAAAATGTCAATGCTACCCAGGACAATGTACACATTTAATGCCATCCCTATCAAAATACCATGGACTTTCTTCAGAGAGTTGGAACAAATCATCTTAAGATTTGTATGGAATCAGAAAAGATCCTGAATAGCCAGGGGAATATTGAAAAAGAAAACCATAGCCGGGGCATCACGCTGCCAGATTTCAGGTTGTACTACAAAGCCGTGGTCATCAAGACAGTGTGGTACTGGCACACAGACAGACACATAGATCAATGGAACAGAGTGAAGAACCAGAAATGGGCCCTCAATTCTATGGTCAACTAGCAATATTTGACAAAGCAAGGAAGACTATCTACTGGAAAAAGGACAGTCTCTTCAATAAATGGTGCTGGGAAAATTGGACAGCCACGTGCAGAAGAATGAAACTAAACCACTCTTTTACACCATACACAAAGATAAACTCAAAATGGTTGACAAATCTAAAAGTGAGAGAAAAATCCATCAAAATCCTAGAGGAGAACACAGGCAACACCCTTTTTGTACTTGGCCATAGTAACTTCTTGCAAGACACATCCATGAAGGCAAGAGAAACAAAAGCAAAAATGAACTATTGGGACTTCATCAAGATAAAAAGCTTCTGCACAGCAAAAGCAACAGTCAACAAAACTCAAAGACAACCTACAGAATGGGAGAAGATATTTGCAAATGACCTATCAGATAAAGGGCTAGTTTCCAAGATCTATAAAGAACTTATTAAACTCAACAGCAAAGAAACAAACAATCCAATCATGAAATGGGCAAAATACATGAACAGAAATCTCACAGAGGAAGACATAGACATGGCCAACATGCACATGAGAAAATGCTCTGCATCACTGGCCATCAGGGAAATACAGATCAAAACCACAATGAGATACCACCTCATGCCAGTGAGAATGGGGAACATTAAGAAGACAGGAAACAACAAATGGAGAGGATGTGGAGAAAGGGGAACCCTCTTGCACTGTTGGTTGGAATGTTGGTGGGAACTGATACAGTCACTCTGGAAAACTGTGTAGAGGTTCCTCAAAGAGTTAAAAATAGACCTGCCCTACGACCCAGCAATTGCACTGTTGGGGATTTACCCCAAAGATACAGATGCAGTGAAACACTGGGACACCTGCACCCCGATGTTTATAGCAGCAATATCCACAGTAGCCAAACTGTGGTAGGGGCCTCGGTGTCCATCAACAGATGAATGGATAAAGATGTGGTCTATGTATACAATGGAATATTCCTCAGCAATTAGAAACGACGAATACTCACCATTTGCTTCAACGTGGATGGAACTGGAGGACAATATGCTGAGTGAAGTAAGTCAATCGGAGAAGGACAAACATATGGTTTCACTCATAGAGGGAATATAAAAAATAGTGAAAGGGATTAAAAGGGAAAGGAAAGAAAAGGAGTGGGGAATATCAGAGAGGGTGACAGAACATGAGAGACAACTCATGTTGTCTAGGCAATGAACTCTAGGCAATGAACAAGGGGTAGTGGAAGGGGAGGTGGGCGGGGGTATGGAGTGACTGGGTGATGGGCACTGAGGGGGGCACTTGATGGGATGAGCGCTGGGTGTTATAATATATGTTGACAAATCGAACTTTTAATAAGAAATATACAAAAAAAAAGGAGGGTCACCTGAAGATACACATACATGCACACACACACACATATTTACAAAATTACACATGCAGTCACACACACACAGAGTCACATACACAGTCACACAAATACAGTCACAAACACACACACACACAGGGAGTTGGATTCCTCTCTATGAAGGTAGAAGAGAGGTTCCCTTTCTCATGTATTGGCAAATGCCAAGTGGCATTTTACTGTTTTTTGAGATTTTATTCATTTATCTGTCAGAGAGAGAGAGAGAGAGAGAGCACAAGCAGGGCTGTAGATAGAGGGAGAAGGAGAAGCAGTCTCTGTGCTGAGCAAGGAGCATGATGCAGGGCTCAATCCCAGGACCCTGGGATTATGACCTGAGCTGAAGGCAAATGCTTAACCAACTGAGCCACCCAGGTGTCCCTCAAGTGACATTTTCATCTGATTATGTCCCTGTCTCACAAAACCCCTTGTGTGATGCCCTCTATGAAACCAATGTTACAAGTTAATTTGCTAGGATGATGCAAATAATAAGTGGTCGGACTACATCAATGTCGAGGTTTCTCTACTTGCCAGAGCCATCCCCTTCTCATTCTATTGTGCTGCTCCTTGGAATTTAACATTGCAGTTTAATCTTTGTGGTCAACCTCTGCTCCTAGAATTTAGGACTAATATCTAAACTGGGAGCTCAGCCAAGCATAGGAGGATGAAGAAGCATTGCTCTCTGGGATTTCTGAAGGGATGGAAAGGAAGAAGGGTGTGTTTATGAGTCTCTATAGGCCATTTGACAGGGCTTCCAACACATCCTCTTAACCTTTTCAGGTATCCTTTTAGACAGTTTCTGCTTCTTCAGGAGAAGTCAACAGGATCTGCACAATGGCACATTGTCATGAATACATTGAATACATGAATACTCCTGTTCTGGCGAACAGGAGATGGGCTGTTCTTCCTGGTTTATAGCGTAAGTAATGTCCTTGTACCAGAGGTCAACTTAATCCACCTGTATTCACTTGCTTGCCATATTAACCACTTCAATTATGTGAAATAATTGTTGCTGACTTTCCATTTGCCAGCCTAGCACTACCCTAATCAGAGTCCTGCCCTCTCTTATCCTCTATTTTGCCTTGTGATTTCTGCAGAGATTGGACCCCAGACACTTTATCTGGTTAGGTCTTGAGGCTCTGGTTCTATGGTGAATGATTGCTGATAGAAACACCCCCACACCTACCCACCCACCCCCCCAGTGAACTAGGAGCTTCATCCATCTGAGTTGTACTCACTTTATTTTTTATTTTATTTTTTAATTTTTTTTTTATTTATTTATGATAGGCACACAGTGAGAGAGAGAGAGGCAGAGACACAGGCAGAGGGAGAAGCAGGCTCCATGCACCGGGAGCCCGATGTGGGATTCAATCCCGGGTCTCCAGGATCGCGCCCCGGGCCAAAGGCAGGCACCAAACCACTGCGCCACCCAGGGATCCCTGTACTCACTTTAAATATAAATGTTGCTTCCTAGCCCTGGACACATTTTGAGAGAACTTAGTGAAATAAACAAGTTGAGACCTATGGCATTTCTGCCCACTTTCTTCATTCCATCCCTTTGGGTGGGACCAGCTTACCCTGTTTTGCCTAGAACTTTCCATTTTAGCACTGAAAGTCTTGTGTACTGGGAAACCTCTCAGTTCTTGGCAAATCAGATGGTAACTACCCACTTTCCCCTTCTTCCAGTTCATCATGTCCTTCAGGTCTCAGGATAATTTCCAGGGACCTCAACTGGGCTGGGAATAGGGCAGTGCCAACCAAATATTTAAGTAATCCACTCCAGAATTACCCCCTTCCTTTCAGATACAATCCTTTAAATCTCCATTAGAATCTTTGCTATTATGAGCTTTCAGCTCAAGATGGCAAAATTGACCCACATGTTTGCTTTCTTCTGTGAAATAAATTAGTGAAACAAAAACAAACAACAAAAAATACAATAGCTAAAAGAGAGGGATCACTTTGTTATAAGATGCTTCTTCTCTTTTCAGTCTCTTTCTCCCACCCCCATAAACAAAGACTTTTAAAAGTTATTATTTGTAGAGATCTCTTCTGTTTATACCTCCCCCCTGCTTCAGGTATCATTTTGGTGCTGAAATATCTGAATGTCCCGTTCCTGACCCTCATTCCAGTGTTCTGTTATTCACTTCCACGTGGACATGCTACTAACACTTCAACTCAGTGTATCCAAAACATAATAATCAAATAATCAAATTCCTTCCATTGCTACCACCATTTTCTTAGTCTGTCAGGTACAAAAAGTAGAGTCTTCTTTGTATGGAGCAAGATAGATGGCAAGATGGACCAACCAGCCATCAAGTGACTTGGAGATCTTCTACCCCATTTCAACCCATCCTTCTTTATTTCCTTCTTGATGACAGTAGTTCATATCCTCAAAAATTTTTACTGCAATTACTAGAATTGCTTCTAACTGCTGTCTCTATATTCTATTTCCTCCAATTTAAATTATCTTAAAAACTACTGAAAAGTTATTTTTTTAAGATTTTGTTTACTCATGGGGGGGGGGGTGGAGATATAGGCAGAGGAAGAAGCAGGTTCCCCGTGGGGAGCCTTATGTGTGACTCTATCCCAGGACCCTGGGATCACGACCTGAGCTGAAGGCAGATGCTCAACCACTGAGCCACCCAAGTGCCCCTAAGTTAATCTTTATGAAGGAGCACTCTGATCGGGCCACTTCATCTCTCAAAATCTACAGAGTTATCTTACCTATTGGAGTAAGTAAAAATTCCACAACCTGACATTTGAGGTCTTCTACCATGTCACCAATTTGCATTTACAGATTCACTTCCTGCTACTCTCCAACATAGATCCATACTTCTTAGCTGAAGTGGGCTTTTCATTGATCCCTTAAGATGCTCTGCTAATTGAACTTTGCTTATCCTTCCAACCCTCCACTGTGCCTTTGCAAAGTTCACATTTCCATTTGCATGTCACCTGCATTCCTTGAGGTGTGTTTCAATAACTCTCTACTATATGAAATATATTCTAATTCTTCTAAATTGATGTCATGACACACATTTTAAACACTCAGTATTTTGAGTATACTGTTCTTATGGAATCTACTTAACTTTACCTTATATTATAACTACCTGCCTTCTTGCATTCATGTTCTAATGAAACATAGAGCTCTTAGGGGACTAACTTCTGCAGTTCCTAGTGGTTCTTTGCATATCACATGTTTGTAATAAGAAGTCAATCTACTGAGTATTGAAAGATGGGTAGCATTCAGAGAGGTGGAGAAAATGGCATAGATCTAAGTCATGGGATAGTTAAAGGTGTAATCAAGGGCTGTGGGGTAGAAAAAAATGACATACCTTGAATATAGTAAGAAGACCAATGTGGATAGAGCACAAGATTTCTGAATGAAAACCCTGGGAGCAAATGTTAAAAGGTATACTGGAGCAAGATCATAACAGGTTGATTTGGGTTCACATCAGTCACTCAGAGTGCAGAAATCTACTGTGATGTGCTGGTGGACAGGTGAACATATGTCAGATTCTTCTTTGAATTAACCTAAACTGTGTTTTTGTTATATTGAGTGAGGAACAGGGACATCTGTGGATGTCATTATTCTACTGTGAATCATTGTTTTTTGTTCTGTCACTTGCAGGAATAGTATAGAATTATCTGTCTTTTCCTTGATCTTGGATTCTTCAGTCAGGAACTAATGATTGGCTAAGATGCTTGAGATCAATACTATTGCTCAGTTTTTGATGCTTATAAGTACCCTGCACTTAGTAGCATGTTAGAGTTAAGCATAGTTAGAATAGTCTCCTGAAAGGTAAGGTAACAACAACAAAAAAAACCCCATTTTCTAACTCAAAGTAAAACACACACATGTTTTACAAAAGCAAATGATATTAAAAGGCTCATACTCAAAATGCAATTCAAAAACTGTAGGCCACTGCCCTTTTTATCCTATTTTATGGAGAAAACCACTTTAAACTTTTCTAGTAATTATTTTCACACCTCTGAATGATAAGCTTATACTGCTAGTGATTGACTTATCAGTTTTAGATTTTTTTCACTTTTTGTTATGATGGACATTGATTTAACTCTTTTAGATCCCACTTCTCTTTCTCATCCTCCCCTGAATTAGTACTATTTTAATTAAATCAGTGATCAGTGACTATATTATTATTATGAAAACTTCATTCATTATGGAGTTAAGTATGATTTCATTCTTTTTTCTGATTTTGTATTTTACAAAATAAAAGCAATGTTTTTACATATGCACAAACTTCTATATACATATTTTAAATTCCTTTCACATATTTACATATTAGGTATCATATGATATAGTACATGGAAACATTTTTTTCTGGAGGCTCCATCCTAAAGTCCTGCATCTTCTTCCTTCACTCTGAACTGGCTACTCTATCCAAATAGTGAATAAATTGATGTGTATGATTAACTACAAGAACAATTTTTATATTAATGAAAAGTAGTTGATGAGATTAATATAATTAAGGAAAATGAATACTTATAATGAAAAATAATCCTAACCACATTTGTTACAATATGAGTCAAGAGTGTCACATTATTCTTTGAGATCCTTGAGGTCAAGTCTCTGTGCTATATTTTCCTTTCTATCTCCTCTTTCTGGCACAGAACACAACTCAAAATTCTTTATGAAATAGATGAATATGAACAGAGGATATGAGATAACAAAAGGAGCTCTAACATTGAAAACTTTGAGACCTGAATCATGGAAGACACAACTTCTTATACTTAAGACTTGTTGGGCCAAGTGTGAAGAGTTGTGCTGAATTCTAAGACCTGATTTTCTCTCCCTCCAGTTTGGACCTCAGGTAAACTGTAGGCAACCAGTTGTAAAAGGTGGAAAAAGAAGACACAAAGTGGGTTCAAACTTCAGGCAGCCTGTCTCAAACTATACAACTTACCTAGGCCCTGGGGAAAAAGAAAGGTTATCTTAGGATATTGTCCAAGTCCAATTCCTGGAATTATCTTGGCTATGTCCCAACTGTAGCATACAGGCATGGACATGTGACTGATGCCTGCTCAGGTTAACTTCCTTGATCTCTGGGAGACCTTGGAGAGGGGTGAAAGGAGAGGACAGGATAGCATGCCTGTCATCACTGCAGCAAATACCAGTTCTTGGAAGCAGTGGGCTGAATGAGATGACCTTGGGCAAGTAGAATGATAAGTAGAGAAGGGTGAAAGGGAGAGAGGTGTGTTGTACTGGTATTCTCAGCCCTCATGGTGACCAGTGTTTCTGTGGCATCAGAGATGAGAATCTGAGAAAAAACTTTCTTATCATCAGAATGTCTGAGCCATACTTCCTGCCTTCACTGTGTGGGCTTACCTTCAGGCTTCTCCTATGTCAGGAGAGGAACTTCCCCTCTTCCACTAGGTAGGGAGAAGAGGAATGCAATTGACTAGCTCATCTCCTAAAGGAAGTATAGGCTTCCTTCTCCACAGGCACAATCATCTCCCTGGATGTATAGGGTGATATCTGAGGAGGTGTGAAAGGAGAAGTAGATAGTTTAGCTGCTCACCATATTCTCCTTGGACCTAAATTTGTGCAATTATTAATAATGAATCATGGACATTGCATTGGGAATGATGTTTAAATTACATATACCTGTGACCTCACATGTTAGCCAAGAGCTGATGATCACAGTCTGATGTGCTTGCACATGTGTCCTGGTATTTATAATGTATTTGGTATTTCTTAAATGATTCAGTGTCTTTCTGGGGGTCTCTGAGTTCCAAAATATAGGTGCCAAACAGGTGCTTCCCCTGAACTGTGTGTCCACTGCTTTGCCTCATTTTCATATGATACCATTGGCAGTCCAAGCCCAGGATAAATATCTAACTGCTAGCCCATGCCAGGAAACCTTTGGCTAAATCACTTGACATTAGTCCTGCAGTGTTGCTTTTGGATGATTCAGGGAACATGAATCTTAGAGACAGAAAATTAACCTTGTGGCTGCAGGTCAGGAATAACCTGAGCAGGACTGTCATCCCATTAGCTACTGAAGAAGAAACTGTTTTTCTAAACTCCTGAGGGACACATCCCAGGAAACATACCCCATCTAGGATTTTTCCAACCAGGCAGATGATTTAGATGGAGATATGAGTATCTCTATAATCCTATAATCCTGTTAGGGGCTGGGACAAAGTGAGATAAGGAGGTGGTCCTCACTGTATATTGGAGGAACTGACTCTGACCAAATGGGGAGAAATACACGTGGAGGTGAGGTGGTGTGGAGAATTTGCTATTTGCTATTTGTCAAAGTCAGCTGCCTCAGGATCACTGCATAAACCATATAGCTAATGTTATCGTTAGTTAATAGAATCTGGGAATCCCAGTGAGAATTTAGCTTATTATACATTTTCCTGCTTTTCTCCATTAGCTTATTCCCTATTCTGTTATATGGAATCCTACATTTCTGAAGGGAGAGATATAGGTATGTGAGAATAAGCTACTACTTCCTTCCTTTGAGGCAATACCATCTGTTTTTGGCAATATATACCTACAATATAGAGGATTAGCTGAGTGTTGTCAGAGAGCATCCGTGTACGTGGCTGAGGCTGATGACCAAAACTAAAAAGATGCCTTTAGTCACTGATTGAGGGAGCCATGTATCAGTTCTCCCACAATGCACTAAAAGCAGGTGTTCATGGTTCTTGATATGTGTGCACAATGAAATCACATGCAGAGCCTCATCCCAGTCCAATCAATTATATCAGAATTTCTGAAGATGGTGTCTTGGCATCAGAATTTTAAACTATGTCTTAGAGGTAGTTTTAATATGCAGCTAAGGTTGCAGAGTAGCTAAATCATAGAACTCCTCAGTTTGAAAACATGAATCCAGAATATTGAGCCAGGGACCTAACATTGAAAGAGGAATTGAGGGGTGCCTGGATGGCTCAGTTGGTTAAGCATCTGCCTTTGGCTCAAGTCATGATATCAGGGTCCCGGGATCAAACCCCACATTGGGCTCCTTGCTGAGCAGGGACCCTGTTTCTCCCTCTCTCCACCCTCCCCCATCCTGCTTGTTCTCTCTTTGTCTCTTTCTTAAGTAAATACAAATATTTTTTTAAATTAATTTTTTAAATTTAATTAGAAAGAGGAATCAAAAGACAGATTGTTTTCTTTGTCAATATGAGATGCTGGTTAACTGCTCACCAGGTGACACTTTTATGATGTTCAGTAGACATGAATGAAAACTGAGCTGGGCTGTTTAGATACTCTCTCTCAGGAATTTGAAGGGGGACACAAAAGCGGTGTGAATGCCCAACCTGGAAGTTCCGGGTAAGTGCGAGCATGGGGTCATTATTGTCACAGATTTCTCACGTACTAGAGACTCAGAGCGAAGTTGGTCAGGAGAGGGAAAAGCATGAAAGAGCAGCTGGAGAAGCAAAAGGATGACCTGGTGGTCACAGACAGGGGAAGATGGCCAGTCCTTACTGATGCCTTGATCCTTTACCTTGTGGAGACATTTTCCTAGATTGCACTGCAACCAGAAGAACCCTAACTAGAACTCTGATTTAGAATCTTAAATGGGAAAGTTGCTGTTTCCTCTCCTGTCATCAAGTCTGGCATGTACCTATCTGTCTTGAATGCACTTCCTTTTTCTGTCACTCAAACACCTACCCTTTTTAAAGAACAGTGCAAATGCCTCTCCTACTTGGTCCCCCAGAGCAAGCTACAACCCACATTTTCTCACTTTACTCACACAGGATTTTGCTCATATCTTTTTTTTTAAATTTTTTTTATTTATGATAGTCACAGAGAGAGAGAGAAAGAGAGGCAGAGACACAGGCAGAGGGAGAAGCAGGCTCCATGCACCGGGAGCCCGACGTGGGACTCGATCCCGGGTCTCCAGGATCGTGCCCTGGGCCAAAGGCAGGCACCAAACCGCTGCGCCACCCAGGGATCCCCTCATATCTTTATTTCTTTCTTTCCATGTTGAGTTATAATTTTCTGTTTACTTGTCTCCTCTACTAAATTTTGAGCTCTTTGAGGATAGAGATTGTGTCTGACTTATATTTTCCACCAGTGTCTACTGCAGTTTTTGGCACATAGCAGTTGTGAGGAGAAGCTTGTTAATTGAATACATTCTTAAAGATCAGATGGCCTGAGTTTGTGGAACTTCCTGTTTCCTCAGACACTCAGAAAAGGGCTGATAAACATAAAAATCTTTCTTGGATTCCAGATTGGAAGCTTCCAAGCAATTTTCCCAGTAATGTTGTGTTTAAAATATCTACTAAAAACCTTTTGCAGGAAATTCTCCTCTTTGTCTTTAAACATTGTGCATTCACAGAAAAGTTAAAAGAGAACTAAGACATAAGAATAATAAGATTAGAGACAAACTGCAAAGATGGCAGAGTGGTAGGAGGACCCTGGGTTTGTCTCATGCCTCAAATACAGCTAGAGCAACATAAAATCATGTTGAACACCTAAGAAATGGGCCTGAGGATTAAGAGAACAATCTACACAATTACATAATTACAGAGAGAGAACATGGCAGGTATCATGTGCAGAGACACCAACTTGGGAGAGAGAAGCCACAGACTGTGGAGGAGAGGGAGCACTTTCCACAGATAGAGAGCAGAGAGAGAAAGAAAGAGGGGGAGAGAGAGCAGCACCCCAGGTTTGTGAAGAAAAACATTCCCCCCAAACCATTGACTGGGGAATCAAGAAGAACTGACTATTGCAAGTTTTCACAAAGAGTGGAGCTCTAGGTAGCCCAGTGGCTAAGCGGCTTAGCGTCACCTTCAACCCAGGGTGTGATCCTAGAGACCCAGGATCAAGTCCTATGTCAGGCTCCCTGCATGGAGCCTGCTTCTCCCTCTGCCTGTCTCTGCCTCTCATTCTCTCTATGTCTCTCATGAAAAAATAAATAATAAATAAATAAATAAATAAATAAATAAATAAATAAATATCTAAAAAAAAATCAAATGTGGAGCTCAAATTCTGAGTTTTTAGAAGTCCATGCAATGCTTGAATCCCAGCTGTATGCCAGAGATAAAACATAGGAGAAAGATAATAGTGGGTATGCCAATGGCCCAGACACAGACGGGTTGAGGGCAGGGATATGAAGGAAGCCTGGGACAAGAGAGGAGATTATTTACTTTTCTGTGAGGGCTTTCTGAACAGCAATGGGTGTGAGCTCCCCTCCCTGCCAATAAGAAGAGGGAGGTGACACTATCTTCTCCACACACACCAGCACACTCAGACTTCAGTGTACAACACAGCATCCCCAGTGGAGACTAGAGCCACTCACACTAAGCCCTGCCCCCTTGCATCCTGTAGGGGCATCTTTAGTAGGTCAGGTCTAACTGTGAGCTGGCACACAGGGCCTCTCTCCCAGAAGATGAGCACAGGCTCTCCTGCCTTTGGAATTGGGCTTATAGGGTTTTTTTTGCTTGCTTGTTTTTTTTTTTTTTTTTGTCCCCCTCCCATTTTTGATCAGGCTCCTTCTCTTCCCCCAGCTTATTTTAGCAAACAAATCAAAGCATACCTAGTTAAAGGCCTAAGCACTCCCCACTGCAAGCAAAGAGGAACTCTACAGAGGGCTGACTTGTGGGAAAGATCAGCCAAAACACAAGAGCAGAGTGCAGACAGCACGCAATGGTATGTGACCCCTTCTTAATATAACATTACTCTCAGGAACAGGAGACAGCAAGTTTTCATAACGCTCAGAAGACAGAAACCTAGACAAAATGATAAAATGGAATTCTTCCCAGAAGAAAGATCAAGAAGAAACCACAGCCAGGAATTTACTCAAAATAGATATAAGCAATATATCTGAACAAGAATTTAGAACAATAGTCATAAGAATAGTAGCTGGGCTTGAAAAAAAGAATAGAAGACACTGTGGGAACCCTTGCTGTAGAGATAAAAGGCCTAAAAACTAGTTAGGACAAAATTTTAAAAATGTTATATCCAAGATGCAAAACTGACTGGACATAATCACAATGAGGATGAAAGAAGCAAAGAAAGGAATAAGTGATGTAGAAGATAAAATGGAGGGCAGCCCCAGTGGCCCAGTGGTTTAGTGCCACCTTCAGCCCAGGGTGTGATCCTGGAGACCTGGGATTGAGTCCCACGTCGGAATCCTTGCATGGAGTCTGCTTCTCCCTCTGCCTGTCTCTCTCTCTCTCTCTGTCATGAATAAATAAATAAAATCTTAAAAAAAAAAGAAGATAAAATGGAAAATAATGAAGCTGAAAAGAAGAGGGAAAGAAAACTATTAGATCATGAATATACACTTAGGGAACTCCATGATTCTATAAAGTGAAATAATATATGTACCATAGGAGTCCCAGAAGAGGAAGAGCAGAAAGAAGGAGCAGGTTTATTTGAAAAAAAATATAGCTGAGAAAAGCCCTAATCTGGGGAAGGAAATAGGCATTCAAGTCCAAGAGGCACAGAGAATTCCCCTCAAAATCAACGAAAACAGGTCAACTCCAAGACATATAGTGAAATTGGAAAATACAAAGATAAAGAGAGAGTTCTGAAAGCAGCTAGGGACAAAGGTCTTTAACCTACAAGGGTAGACACATAAGATTAGAAGCAGATCTGTCCACAGAAACTTAGCAGTCCAGAAGAAAGTGGAGTGATATATGTATGTGCTAAATGGGAAAAATATGCAGCCATGAATACTTTACCCAGAAACTCTGTCATTTAGAATTGAAGGAAAGATAGAGTTTCTAAGACAAGCAAAAACTAAAGGAGCTCATGAACACTAAGCTAGCTCTGCAAGAAATACGAAAGGGGATTCTGAGCAGGAAAGAGAGACCAAAAGCAGCAAAGACTAGAAAGGAACAGAGACAATATACAGGAATACCAACTTTACAGGTAATATAATAGTGTTAAATAATATCTATCTATAATTTGAAATTAAATGGACTGTCAGAATGTATTTTTGAAAAGAAAGAAAAACAAGACCCATCAATATCTTACTTACAAGAGACTCATTTGAGACTCAAAGTCACCTCCAGATTGAAAGTGAGGGTATGGAGAATAATGCTAATGGACATCAAAAGGAAGCTGGAGTAGCCATACTTATATCAGACAAACTAGATGTTAAGCCAAAGACTACAATAAGAGATGAAGCAGAGCACTGTATCATAATAAAGAGGGTCTATCCAATAAGAAGATTTAATAATTGTATTTATTTATGCCCCTATCTTTAGAGCAACCAAATATATAAATCAATTAATAACAAACTTTAAAATAATAATAATAATACAATGATAGTAGGGGACTTTAACACCCCAGCTACAGCAATGGACATATTACCTGAGCAGAAGATCAAGATCAAGAAGGAAACAATGAAAAAAAAATAAAAATAAAAATAAAAAGAAGGAAACTGATAATTTCAGATAAATTCACAGATAAATTCAGAGCACTTCGTCTTAAAGCAGCAGAATACATGTTCTTTTTGAGTGCACATGGAACATTCTCCAGAACAGATCACATACTGGGTTATAAATCAGCCCTCAAGCAGTACAAAATGATTGAAATCATACCATGTATATTTTTAGACCACAATGCTATGAAACTTGACATTAACCACAAGAAAAAATTTGGAAAGACCACAAACACATGAAGGTTAAAGAACATCCTGCTAAATAATGAATGAGTTAGCCAGGGAATTAAAGGAGAGATTTAAAAAAATACATAGAAGCAAATGAAAATGAAAACATGACAATCCAAAACCTTTGGAATGCAGCAGATGTGGTCCTAAGAGGGAAGTATATAGTAATACAGGCCTACCTCGAGAAGCAAGAAAAGTCTCGAATATACAACCTAACATTACATAAAGGAGCTGGAAAAAGAAGGGCAAATAAAGCCTAAATCTAGCAATCTAAAAGAGGGGAAATAATAGATTAGAGTAGAAATAAATGATGTAGAAATTAAAAAAAAAAAAACAGAACAGGTCAATGAAACTAGGAGCTGGTTCTTTGAAAGAATTAACAAAATTCATAAACTCCTAGCCAGACTTATCAAAAAGAAAGGATCCAAATAAATAAAATTGTGAATGAAAGAGGCGAGATCATAACACCACCACAGAAATACAAACAATTGTAAGAGAATATTATGAGCAATTACATGCCAACAAATTGGGCAATCTAGAAGAAATAGATTAATGCCTAGAAACCTATAAACTATCAAAACAGAAACAGGAAGAAATAGAAAATTTGAACAGACCCAATAACCAACAAAGAAATTGAATCAGTAATCAAAAATCTCCCAACAAACAAGAATCCAGGGCCAGATGGTCTCCCAGTAGAATTCTGCCGAACATTTAGAGTTAATACCTGTTCTTCTGAACTGTTCCATTCACCATGACCAAGTGAGATTTATTCCTGGGCTGCAATGATGACTCAATATCCACAAGTCAATCATCGTGATACACCACATTAATAAAGAAAGGATAAGAACCATATGGTCCTCCCAGTAGATGCAGAAAAAGCATTTGACAAAATATAGCATCCTTTCTTGATAACAAGAAAGTAGGGATATAAGGAACTTACCTCAATGTCATAAGGCCATATATGAAAGACTCACAGCTAATATCATCCTCAACAGGGAAAAACTGTGAGCTTTTCCCCTAAGGTCAGGAACATAACAGGGATGTCCACTCTCACCACTGTTGTTGAACACAGTACTGGACATCCTAGCCTCAGCAATCAGAAAACAAAAGGAAACAAAAGGCATTCGGATCAGCAAGGAAGAAGTCAAACTTTCACTCTTTGCAGATAACATGATATTCTATGTAGAAAACCTGCAAGACTCCACCAAAAATAATTGCTAGATCTGATACATGAATTCATCAGAGTCACAGAATATAAAATAAACATATAGAAATCTGTTGCATTGCTATACAGCAATAATGAATCAGAAGCAATATAATTTGAGGAATCTACCCCATTTATAATTCACAAAAAAAACATAAGATACATAGGAATATACCTAACCAAAGACGTAAAAGATCTGCATGCCAAAAACTATAGGACATTTATGAAAAAAATTGAAGAAGACACAAAGAAATGGAAAAATTCCATGCTCATGGATTGGAAGAACAAATATTGTTAAGATGTTTATGCTACATAGACATATGTAGCTACATAGAGCAATCTATACATTCATTGCAGTCCCTATCAAAATACCATCAGCATTTTTCACAGAGCTGGAACAAGCAATCCTAAAATTAGTATGGAACCAGGAAAGACCCTGAATAGCCAAAGTACTGTTGAAAAAGAAAAACAAAGTGAGAGGCATCACAATTTCAGACTTCAAGCTGTATTACAAAGCTGCAGTCATCAAGACAGTATGGTACTAGCATAAAAACAGACACATAGATCAATGGAACAGAATAGAGAACCCAGAAGTGGACCCTTAACTCCATGGTCAACTAATCTTTGACAAAGCAAGAAACAATATCCAATGGAAAAGAGACAGTTTCTTCAACAAAGGATGTTGGAAAAACTGGATAGCCACATGCAAAAGAATGAACCTGGACCACTTTCTTATACCATACACAAAGAGAAACTCAAAATGGATGAAAGACCTAAATGTGAGACAGGAAACCATCAAAATACTAGAGGAGAACACAGGCAGTAACCTCTTTGACATCAGCCATAACAAATTCTTGCTAGACACGTCACCAGAGGCAAGAGAAACAAAAACAAAAATGAATTATTGGAATTTCATCAAGCTAGAAAGTTCTGCATAGTGAAGGAAGCAGTCAGCAAACTAAAAGGCAGCCTATAGAAAGGGAGAAGATATTTTGCAAATGACATAATCTGATAAAGGATTAGTATCCAAAATCTATAAAGAATTTATCAAATTCAACACCCCAAAAACAAGTTAAGAAATGGGCAGAAGACATTAACAGATATTTTTCCAAAGAAGACATCTAGACAGCTAACCAACATATGAAAAGATGCTCAACATCCTTCAGCATCAGGAAAATATAAATCAAAACCAGATGAGATACCACCTCACACTTGTCAGAATGGCTAAAATTAACAATACAGGATACGACAGATGTTGGTGAGGATGTGGAGAAAGGGGAACCCTCATGCACTGGTGGTGGGAATGCAAACTGGTGCAGTCACTCCAAAAATAGTCTGGAGGTTCCCCAAAAAGTTAAAAATAGAACTACCCTCTGACCCATCAATTGCACTATAAGGTATTTAATGGAAGGATACAAAAATACAGACTTGAAGGGGTACATGCACAATGTTTATAGCAGCATTATCAACAATAGCTAAACTATAGAAAGAACCCAATTGTCCATCAATTGATGAATGAATAAAGAAGATGTGGTATATATACACAAAGGGATATTACTCAGCCATTAAAAATAATGGAATCTTGCTATTTGCAACAACATAGATGAAACTAGAGTATATTATGCTAAGTGAAATAAGTCAGTCAGAGAAAGACAAATACTGTATGATTTCACTCATTTGTGGAATTTAAGAAACAAAACAGATGAACATAGGACAAGGGAAGGAAAAGTAAAATAAGATAAAAACACAGAGAGAGAGGCAAACCATAAAACACTTTTAACAATAAAGAACAAATGGAGGGTTGCTGGAGGAGATTTGCATGGGTGATGGTCTAAATGGGTGATGGACATTAAGGGGTACACTTGTGATTGATGAGCACTGGCTGTTGTATGTAAGTGATGAATCACTGATTTCTACTTCTAAAAACAATGGGATCCCTGGGTGGCGCAGCGGTTTGGCGCCTGCCTTTGGCCCAGGGCGTGATCCTGGAGACCCAGGATCGAATCCCACGTCGGGCTCCCGGTGCATGGAGCCTGCTTCTCCCTCTGCCTGTGTCTCTGCCTCTCTCTCTCTCTCTCTGTGTGACTATCATAAATAAATAAATAAAAAATACTACAGTATATGTTAACTAACTTGAATTTAAAGAAAAACTTAGAAGAAAAAAAGAATAAGATTAGTTGATTAAACTGAACCTATTTTATTATTTAACGGAAATATGCTATTTCAAATTAATTATCCAATTACAATAAGCTAATTAGCATATCTGCTCCCAAAATTGGATTTTAAAATTCAGAGTTAACTCTTGTTAAGGTTACAATCACTTGACTTGCATCAGCTGTTGTGTAGTTATTCAATACCTGGAATCAAAATGGAGCTATATTGTGCATCCCTTCCTGAGCCAATTATGTGTTGCTTGTGACTATATCTGGAGTTCTGTGGACATCCTATACACCTCATATTACAGAATTATTTCTTGGTCTGTGACCCTTGATCTATGATTTTGGATGCACTCAATAGGAAGTAATGCATTCTGTGCTACAACCCGTTACTGGCTGATTAGATGGTCAGTAATGAGATAAGTACACACCAACTGAAATGAAAGCATTAAAAAACTTATTTTGAACTTTTTGTGCTATGAGCAAAATAAGTTATCTCAATTCCTCAATCCCATCCTCACCTTCCCTACCAGCAAGCAGTCATTTTGATCTACACAGTGTCTATTTTCTATATATGTACTTGGAAAACACAAAATGATGTGGGGTTTTTTAAATTATTTTTGTTTTTAGTGGTTTTTAACAAAGTATTTTTAAATTAATGTACACTGGGTTTTATTTTTACATTTTTAAATTTAAATTCAATTTGCCAATATATAGTATAACACCCAGTGCTCATCCCATCAAGTTCCATCACCCAGTTACCCCATTCCCCCATTAACCTCCCTTCTGCAACCCTTTGTTTGTTTCCCAGAGTTAGGAGTCTCTCATGGGTTCCCCTCCTTTCCCTTATAATCCCATAATGATGTTTTGTATGCAGATCCTTTATTTTTTCTTTTAAAATTTTTATTTTGAGATAATAGTAGATTCACATGAATTTGTAGGAAATAGTACAGAACAATCCTATATACCCTTAATCCAGTTTCCCCCAATGATAACATCTTAAAAAACTGTAGTACAAATCACAACCAGAATATTCATAATTAAGATACAGAACATTTCCATTATATAATGCTGTATAATGTATAAGCTATATAAACACATGACACTGAAGTAAAAATGGAACTACATTTTGCATATCTACCTAGTCAATCATGAGTTTCTTATGACTATATTTGCAACTCCATGGGCATTATAGGAAATTCAAATTGATGATCACATTAAAGTTCAACCAGGATCTTGATTTAGATAGTTAAGATACAGAACATTTCTATCACCACAAGGATCCCTTATGTTGCTTTTGTTCAGTCATACCTACTTCCATCCTCTCCCTCCCCTTCTTTTAACCCCTGGCAAGCCCCAATGTGTTCTCCATTTCTGTAATTTTGTCATTTCAAAAATGTTATAAAAGTGGACTTATGCAGCATATATATAGCCTTTGGGGATTAGCGCTTTTTTTTTTTTCAATTTAGCATCATTCTCTGGAGATTCATGCAGATTCTGTAGTAGATCATTTCTTATTTATTTATTTATTTATTTAATTTCAAGGCATACTTATTTGTTTATTTATTTACTTACTTGCTTATTTATTTATTTATTTTATTGGAGTTCAATTGCACTGCTGGGATTTACCCCAAAGATCATTTCTTTTTTTAATTGCTGAGTAGTCTTTCATAGTATTGATGTATCACTATTTATTCAACAATTTATTCTGAAGAACATCATCTGGTTTCTTTTAGCTAGTTTAAATACAGTTACTGTAAACATTTGTGTACAAGCCTTTTTTAAAAGACTTTGTTTATTTAACAGAGGGAGAGAGAGTGAGCACAAGTAGGGGACAGAAGCAGAGGGAAAAGGAGAAGCAGACTCCTCACTGAACAGGGAGCCCGACACGGGGCTAGATCCCAGGACACTGGGATCATGACCTGAACTGAAGGCAGATGATTGACCAACTGAGCCACCCAGGTGCCCCTATGTACAGGCTTTTGTGTGAACATAAGAGTTTCTTTCTCTAGGATAAATACTTAGGAGTGTAACTGCTCAGTCACATAGTGATTGCATGTTTTGTTTTTTAAAGAAGCTGCTAAACTGATTTCCAAGTAACTACACCATTTTACTTTCCCACCAACATTGTATGAGTGATACATTTTCTCCACATCCTCCCAAGAATTTGATGTTGTTACTATTTTTTAAAAAGATTTTATTTCTTTAGTTACTTATGAGAGAGAGAAAGAAAGAGAGAACACAAGTGAGCAAGGGTAGTGGCAGACGGAGAGGGAGAGGAAGAGAGAGAATATCAAGCAGACTCTGAGCTGAGGGCAGAGCCTGGTGGGGGACTCAATTTCATGACCCCGAGATCTCATAACCTAAGCCAAAATCAAGGAGTTGGCTAATTAACCAACTGAGCCATCCAGGTGCTCTTGATGCTGTTTCTATTTGAACTTTTGGCAATCTGATAGGTAAATCTATGATAGGCTATATTACATTGTGATTTTATTTTCCCATTAGCTAATTTTGTTGAAAATCTTTTGTGTTTTTTTCTTTTGCCCTTTGTATGGCCTCTTTGATTAAGCAACCTTGTTATGTCTTTTGCCCATTTTCTAACAGTACTGTTTGTGCTTTTAATGTTGAGTTTAAATAATGTTTAAATATTTTAGACAATAGTCTTTTCAAATATGTAGTTTGAAAATATTTTCTCCTTGTCTGTGTCTTGACTTTTCATCCTCTTAACAGTTCTGCAAAGTGTTTTACATTTTGATGAAATCCAATTTATCATTTTTCTTTTTATGGATTTTGATTTAGTGTCAAGTTTGCCTAGTCCTAGTTCTTAAAGATTTTCTCTTACTTTTTTTTTCTATACATTTCATAGTTCTATGTTTTACATTTAAATCTATGGTCCATTTTGCGTGAATTTTTGTATAAGATGTGAGATTTAGGTTAAATTCGTTTATAACTTTTATCCAATTGCTTCCACACCAAATAGTTGAAAAAGCTATCTTTCCTTCATTAAATTGCCTTTGCATTTTTGTAAAATATCAGGTGGCCATATTTGTGTGGATCTATTTCTGGGTTCTCTTTTCTGTTTCACTGATCTGTGTGTCTACCTCAATGCCAATACCACATAGTCTTGATTTTTTTTTTTAAAGATTTTATTTACTTATTCATGAGAGACACACACACAGAAAGAGAGAGAGAGAGGCGGAGACACAGGCAGAGGGAGAAGCAGGCTTCATGAAGGGAGCCCGATGCAGGACTCAATCCTGGGACTCCAGGATGATACCTGGGGCTGAAGGGGAGCACTAAGCCACTGAGCCACCCAGGGATCCTGTACACATGGTCTTGATTACACTAACTATATAATAAGTCTTGAAATTGGGTAGTTCTATTTCTCTCATTTTATTCTTCTTTTCCAAAATTGTTTGAGCTATTCTAATTCCTTTGCTTTTTAGTGTAAAATTCAGTATAATATTGTTGATATCTATAAAAGATGTTGAAAATTTGGTAGGAGTTGTGTTACATCTGTTTATCAATTTAGAAAGAATTGACATCTTTGTTATGTGAAACTTCCTACCCATGAACATGTCATGTCTTTCTATTTGTTAAGATCTTTTTGATTCTTTTCTTTCTTTTTTTTTTAAAGACTTTATTTATTTATTCGTGAGAGACACAGAGAGAGGCAGAGACACAGGCAGAAGGAGAAGCAGGCTCCATGCACGGAGCCTGACATAAGACTCGATCCTGGGTCTCCAGGGTCACACCCTGGCCCAAAGGCGGTGCAAAACTGCTGAGCCTTTTTTTGAGCCATCCAAGCTGCCATTTTTTATTCTTTTCATCAGTGTTGTGTAGTTTTCAGCATACAAGTCCTATATATATTTTGTTAGGTCTACACTTACAAATTTTACTGTTTAAAGAAATTGTGCATGAATACTTTTTCAACTCTTTCCTGCTATATATGTCTTTTATTGCCTTTTTTGTATTGGTTTATAACTTCTAGTGCTATGTTGAAGACGTGATGAGAGCAGATATGCTTGCCTTGTTCCCGGTCCTAGGGGCAAAGCATTCAATCTTTCATCAGTAAATACATTAGCTGTAGGATTTTTTTTTTTTTTTTTTTTTTTTTTTTAGCTGTAGGATTTTTAAAAAAGATTTTATTTATTTATCTGCCAGAGAGAGAAGGAGCCCACAGGCAAGGGGAGCAGCAGTGAGAGAGGGAGAAACAGGCTCCCCACTGAGCAGGAAGTCAGACACTGGACTTGATTTCAGGACCCTGAGATCACGACCTGAGCTGAAGGCAGACACTTAACTGAGTCACCCAGGCACTCTTGTAGGATGTTTTTTTTGAAGCTACTTATCAAGTTGAAGCAGTTGTCCTCTATTTCTATTTTTCTAAGAGTTTTTATTATAAATGAATGCTAAATTTGTCAAAATCTTTTTCTGCACTGATTGGTATGATCATGTGATTTTTCTTCTTTCACTTGCTAATGTGATGGTTTACACTAATTGATTTTTGAATATTGAATCAGCTTGGTATTGCTGGAATAATCCCCACTTGATGATGGTGATAATTCTTTTTACATATTGCTAAATTCTGTTTGTTAAATCTTGTTAAGGATTTCTGTGTTATATTCAAAGATATTGATTTATAGTTTTCTGTTTTGCACTGCCTTTATCATGTTGTGGTATGTTTTGGTATGTTTATCCAATCATATTTTCTCACCTATGCAAAGTCTACTATAAGCCTTAGTAATATTAGCTTCATAGAATAAATTGAAACAAATCCCTTTTTCATCTATTTTCTGAAAGAGATTATGTAGATTTGACACTAATTCTTCTCTAAATATTTGGTAGAATTATCCAGTTAAACTACCTGGGCCTGAAGAGTTATTTTCAGAGTTTTAAAATCATGATTTCACCTTTCTTCATAGTAAAGGGGTATTCAAATTACCTATTTAATATTGGGTGAGTTGTGTTGGTTTGTGTCTTTTGAGGAAGTAGGCTTTTTTTAAGTTGTCAAATTTATGTGTAGAACTCTATATAGTTCCTACTATTTTCTTATTATCTTTTTACATGTTCATGTCTATAGTAGTATCTCTTCTCTCATTCCTAAAGTTGGTAAATCATGTCTCTCTCTCTCTCATTCACACTGTTAGAACTTTGCCAACTTGCTGATGTTTTAAAAGAAAACAGATCTTTGTTTCATTGGTTATTTTTTAGATTACTTTTCTGTTTTTAATTTTATCAATTTCTGCTTTTAATTTATTATTTCCTTTGAATTTATTTTACCTTTTTCTTTTCTGGGTTCTTGAGATGGGAACTTAGAATATTGATTTAAGACTTTTCCTCTTACCTAATGTATATAAAATTTCCTCTCAACACTGCTTTAGCTTTGTCTTATATCTGTTTATTTTTTCCCTGTCAATTTTTTTTTATTGTTCTATCTTCAGCTCACTGCTCCTTTCCTCTGTCTCCTCCATTCTTAAAATAATCTCATCTGCTGAGGTTTTTATTTTGGTTTCATTACTTTTATTATTTCTAAAAAACTGTTTGTTAAATAAATAAAAATTAATTGCTTAAATATTAATTTTAATGAAATTAATATACCTATAAATATTAATTAATTAAGCAATATTGTTAATTAAAAATAATGAACTGAAATAGCATTTTATTTGGAGATAAAATTAGTTTATTTTTTATTTCTAAAATGTCCAGTGTTTTCTAGTTTTTTTGTTTGTTTGTTTGTTTTTGTCAAGGAGCTAGCACAAGTTCTTGTTCTTCCTTATAGAAAATGGAAACTAAATCTAGTTTGTTAATAGAACTGTATTCTATAATACTGTCCTGTTTCCATTAGCATCTCTGGAGATTTTTGAAAAAATAAGATTATACTTGGGAGATGTAGTTGACACTATATCCATCAACAGAAGACCCTTCTGATAGCTCTCTTCTAGTATTCATCCTGAAGCAGTAACACAGAATTATCTGCCTAGAAGGATATGTCTTCTTTATCAGAATGCAAAGTATGAAGATATACAAGGTATATAAGGTAGGTGATGCTATAGTAACAAACATCAAAAAATATGAGTCTATAAATATACCAAAAGTTTCTCATCTATGCAAAGTCCACTGTAAGCCCAGGGCAGCTATTGTCTACCTCGCAATGGCTCAACAGTTTAGGCCCCTTTCACGTGCATCTCCATCCAGTTACATGCCTCCTTAGTCAATGTGGTGTAAGAGTAGAAGATGGAGTCTTTTAAAAACTTCCATTATAATTGACTCATGACATTCATATGTGGCTGGTCAAAACTAGTCATATGACCATGTCCAAATTCAAGGGTGTGAGAAGAGAGTGTCCGTGTATGTGCATGTGAGAGAGAAAGAAGGTGAGTATGTGTGTGTGTGTGTGTGTGTTTGTGTGTGTGTGTGTGAGATAGAGATAGAGAGAGAGAGAGAGAGAATTCTAATATGTGAGATAGAGAGAGAGAGAGAGAGAGAGAGAGAGAGAATTCTAATTCTAATTGCCTTGTTTGGCAATTGTATACATATTATAGTGGATATTACTTTTAATTTATAAAACATCTTTTGTAAGGTGTTTATTATCTTGAATTTTACAGGAGTGGAGGCTCAAAGAGTTTGAATAAATTATAAAGTCAGAATTTGAACTTAACTTAAGGCTCTCTGACTTCAACATTCATGGTTCTTTTTAACATATACAGTGATAAGAAGTGTATAATACTAAATCCAGCATCTCTATTAATTCTGACTTATTTGAACATTTGGCATAGTTTAGGGTGATGAGAAAATAATCAAAATAAATCACATTGGGTGGAGGCAATAGAATCTAAGAGTTCAGTTGAACAAATTAGCCAGGGGAATTTTAAAAAAGAAAACCATATCTGGGGGCATCACAATGCCAGATTTCAGGTTGTACTACAAAGCTGTGGTCATCAAGACAGTGTGGTACTGGCACAAAAACAGACACATAGATCAGTGGAACAGAATAGAGAATCCAGAAGTGGACCCTGAACTTTATGGGCAACTAATATTCGATAAAGGAGGAAAGACTATCCATTGGAAGAAAGACAGTCTCTTCAATAAATGGTGCTGGGAAAATTGGACATCCACATGCAGAAGAATGAAACTAGACCACTCTCTTTCACCATACACAAAGGTAAACTCAAAATGGATGAAAGATCTAAATGTGAGACAAGATTCCATCAAAATCCTAGAGAAGAACACAGGCAACACCCTTTTTGAACTCGGCCATAGTAACTTTAGTTGGCTTCTCTATGCACCAGGCACCAGGGAAAATCACAGTCTAAAAGAAATATAAACTAATAGATACCACTTGGTATATGATACCATAGAAATTTGCACAGTGGCCAGAGAAACATTCCAGGATTCATTTAGTTACTATTGGAGGAAGAGTCAAGGCAGGCTTCTTGGAAAAGATGGTGTCTGAACTAAATCTTTTAGACATCAATGATCTCTGCTACTTTGGGGCTAGTATCGTTGATTGTATCTTGCTCTACCACTCCTTCTCCCTGTAACCAATTGCTTTCCTGAACAATCCCCTACACTCTTTGGAGAATTTGGCATCTAGCCAAGAATGATCTTTTTTTCACCATAGCTTATGTTATCATTCCAGATAACTTCTATGTCTGTGTAGATAATCCATTAAGCACCTTGGCCTCTCTTGATCTCAACTCCATTTACTTCTACCTAAACTCCACTCCAATGATTAGCTTCCTTTGTTGTCATTAAGTATTCAGAAAGGTGAATATTCAACCTATAGTTTCAAGTCTATAGAACTTAAAATTCTAGTCCTGTGACTGATTAGCTGGGGCATTCAGATTATGTCCTCTTCTATCTTTTATTAACTGCCAACTTATTATTCTCAACAGGCGCCATGGAGCAGAAGGACAGCAGAGGTTGATGAGAAAGACTGAAGCTTGAGGATGTGGCCCTTGCAGATGCTTACTTTTATTTAGAGACAGCAACAAGAAAGATGAGGGAGTTGATGAGGAATTTAGTCTGTGAACTGTAGGGGCTATGGTAGAGTTTCAATTCTACTTCTTTATGCAAATGTCTTTCGAGTTGCTTACCTAGTCCAACTTCAAATGTTTTTTTCTCTGGCTAGGTAAAATGGCAAAAAAATGTGAAATACATTATCAAGGATTGAGGAATAATAAACAGGTGGTACAAATCATATGAAAGGAAAACATTTGCTAAAAAGTGCTCATTTGTTTTTAAATTTAGACCACATCTCCTGAGAGAGGAATGAGATGAAGTTTCCAAAACTGTCTCACTGCTAGGTAAACCTAAAACTGAACTTAAAGCATGTTCTATTTTTAATACATTTATAATTAAACAAAACTGAAGAATAATAAATTGAATCTAGGAAAAAAATTTTCTAACAAAACCGAAGAATAATAATTGAATCTAGGAAAAAGCTTCCTATGTTGAAAGTTGATGCTTTGGAAGAAGTAGATTAATAAAGAATGAAGACAGAGATGGGAAGTTTCCTGAGAAATTTCTCTGCAGGGATCTTCTGCGCAATTCCAAGGGGCTAGGGGATGAGTCCTCAGATTCTTTGTTATTTCCAATTTGAATCAAAGCCTATGATTTTCCAAAATGGTAATTGTCATTTTCTTTGGGCATATGGATAACAGGTAATGGTTATTTCTATCTTCTAGTAATCAGAAAAACACAAGTGGTTTCTAAAAAGAAATTTTCTTTTTTCTTGTTAACACATTAATTACTACTACTTTGAGATATCTTGGCCTTGATTCGTGCAGTTTTAGACAAATAACAAGGGAGTAGAGAAAAGTAGTGCTATCAGAGTTTGGAAGTTTGGGGCAAAAGGCCTAGATGTGAGTGTGACAAAAAATGCCTAATGACTATAAGAGGTAAGAGAGAAGGTAGCAAGTTGGGAGGCAGTGATTTACATTTTGCTCCTCTGTGGAAGGAGGAAAAATAGGTGGCTAGAAAGGTAACTATCAGATAATCTTTGATTTCAGCTCTTACATGATGAGGGTGATGTATTAGGGAGGGACAAAATCCACAGGCCCTTTAGGTTTATAAGACATTTATGAATTTTGCTCACGATCACAGTCTTCTTATCCTATAACTTGTACTTTCATTGTTTGAGCCAAAATTTCCTGAACTAAAAACTCTCAATTGCCTTAAATTTCTGAACTTTCCATTTATTTCTAAGTGTATTTCCTACATAATGTTCAATTATTTGCCAGGAAGCTACAGTCAGACACACATAATTTTGCTGTGATAAGTGTTTAGCACCCTTTTGGGAGAGCAGAGCTCCTCCACAGCAATTTCCCTGTACAGTGTAATATACAGTGATAATGATGTTTCGCTCCTTTGGAAATTGTACCAGGGGCTGATAACTGAGAGCTCAATGAGGAAATGCAGAGGCATACCTCTTTAAGAGTCCTGTGGATTGCTTGGGATGAGGAAATCCTTAATAAGCACTTTATTCTCATTACAGAGTAATATCTAAGAACAGCATACCAACTCCTTTATTAATTCTCATCAATTTATAATTTCCTGCTAATTGCATTTTCTTCTTTCCTCCTAATCTCTATAAGATATTAAAGTGGGTTTGAATCTTGGGAATCTAAGTCCTAAGTGCTAAATGGAAGATCAAAATGAAATGACACTGGCAGTTAGGATTTTATAGGAATAGAGAGAGAGACTGGTGAGTTGTTTTATGTGTAGTAGGATGTGAGGTGCAGGAGGACGAGGTACAGTATTCCTGGGGGAAGCAAATGACTAAGCAGCTGATGCCAGGAGAAGCTGTTATGAAAAGGAAGGTAACCGATTTGCTTGAATAATAAATGAGATTCTGTTGGTGTGTGGAATGGGAACACAGGTAAAGGATGTTGTTGAATCAGGGGGTGTTCCGGGGGCAGATATAGCAGAGCTTGTGCTACTGTGAGGTTTGTGAATTTGATTGAGGACTAATAAGGAACTCAAGTCAGTTTTGAGATGGTGATGCTGCCATGTACTTGAGGTTACCTAGATGACAGTGGAGGAAGAATATCTGATATCTCAGTCTTGGGCTCAAACCAGCCATTGTAGGTGAAAGATCCACAGTCCTAGGGAGAAAGTGGTGTCGTCTGTGTGTGTGTGTGTGTGTGTGCGTGTGTGTGTGTGCACAGATGCACAGATGGAAGAGAGGTCTTTGAGTGGGGAGGACTATTATTTCAGAAGGAGAGACTATGTGAAGGTACATTCCATCTCAGAGAAGATCAGTTCTTCTAGCTATTTCTTTAGGTTCTAAGTTCTCAAGAATATAGAGTAATTAGCACCATGAGAATCAGAGCATAAAAACTGCACCCGGGGATCCCTGGGTGGCTCAGCGGTTTAGCACCTGCCTTTGGCCCGGGGCGTGATCCTGGAGTCCCGGGATCGAGTCCCACGTCGGGGTCCTGGCATGGAGCCTGCTTCTCCCTCCTGTGTCTCTGCCTCTCTCTCTCTCTCTCTCTCTATGTCTATCATAAATAAATAAATAAATCTTTAAAAAATGATTTAAAAAATAATTTAAAAAAATAAAAACTGCATCCATTCATGAGCGCATCTCCACCAGCCCCCAGCTCTCTGAAATTCCCAAGGTAACATTGCAATGACATTCCCCTACCAACTAAGTATTCCCCTTCAAGGAGGCCAGAGATTGACCAAACCATTCTAAGCAGACCCTAATCCAAGATTCTCTCCCAGGCAGAGTTTTCACCCCATTGACTTTGGGATATTTTCTATTGCCTATACAGTACAAAAGGGGAAGACATCAGAAGGGTGATTTTCAGGGATCCCTGGGTGGCACAGCGGTTTAGCCCCTGCCTTTGGCCCGGGGATCGAGTCTCACCTTGGGCTCCCAGCGTAGAGCCTGCTTCCCCACCCCCCCGTCTCTGACTCTCTCTCCTCTCTCTGTGACTATCATGAATAAATAAATAAAAAATCTTTAAGAAAAAGAAGGGTGATTTTCTTTTCATGAAACAAGGTCCTTCAATTCTCTGTTTCTCTTATCTATAGTTTATCCAACTATTGACCAACCCCCAGGAAGGACAACAAGCTCAGAATCTGCTCTCAGGCAAAACAGCATAAGGAAAACGTAGCCAGAGTTTACATACAGTTGAGATAAATTACAGGTGCCTCTCTTTACTAAGTACAAGCTTGCTGAGGTAGACAATCACTGGAGGACTTCCTGAGTTCATTTTCTTTTTTTTTTTTTTTTCATTTTCCCTTTAGCAGCATTGGGGTCATTATTTTTTCTAGTTAGGACATCTCACCCTCACACTCAGGAAGAGCTCCTTTATCTGCTCATGTAGTTTCTCTCTATTGCTTTCACTCTCTTTTCCTGACCAGCTACTCCTTTGAAATCTATGAGAAAAATATGTGTTTCCTGCCAGAGCTGAAAAT
This sequence comes from Canis lupus dingo, assembly GCF_003254725.2. Lineage (NCBI taxonomy): Eukaryota > Metazoa > Chordata > Mammalia > Carnivora > Canidae > Canis > Canis lupus. The sequence continues at coordinate 6,523,171 of NC_064258.1, forward strand.
CCATCCATAGGCTCTGCCCTCAGATTTTCCCTCAGACTTTTGAGCGGTGTCTCATCAGATTCTGGGCACTCTGAGCAGTTATTTATGTTGTGTTTGCCAAACACCCTATCTTAGTCACCACACACTAGAATCTCTCTGCTGGTTTTTCTCCATTTCTTCTCCCAACCTTTCTTTGATGTTTTTCTTACAGGATGATTAGCACAGCACCTCTACTTCCCTCAGCTCTTCTGGTGTTCTTTGTGATGACTTTCTAAATCCAGTTTCATAAATTAGTCCCCATGCCCCCAATTTCTCTGTTACCCTCAATGTCTCTACTGCCATTTCTTTAGTTTCAGATGGCTCACTCACAGCTTCTAAATGCAAGTAAAATATCTTACAAAACTGCTTACAAATGATTTGGAGGTTCAAAACCCCTCTCCATTTTTGTTACACTTCATAATTTGAATTATTAAAGTGACATTAGTTGAGACTGTCACCATATTTAACATGAACTTAAGCAGATATTTGCAGCCCTATCACACACAAAAAACATTTTTCCCATAGACAAAGGAAAAGGATGAGAAGTCTAGAAAAAGAGAGTGACATGTATCTCACAGCAATATGACGGTCATATCTCTTTTAAATTCCACCTTCATATCCTTTCTTTTAGAGAATAGACACGTGTTCATGGGACTCTATCCTGGGATCAGTCTTTGAGATTGATGTACTGTATTTTTTTCCCAAAAACTCTTATGTAAATTAATTATGCAAATAGAAGTTCACCAAGCTTGAGATATTTGCCTTACAGTTTATAGGGAACATACTCTAAAAGGCAGATCTTTGGATGGGAAGATCTACTTTTTTAAAGATTTATTTATTTATCTGCTTGAAAGAGAGAGAGCATGAGCAAGAGGAGGGGCAGAGGGAGAGGAAGAGAGAGAATCTTAAGCAGACTCTGTGCTGCAGAGTCCAGTGTAGGGCTTAATCTCATGACCCTGAGATCATGACCTGAGCTGAAACCAAGAGTTGAGAGCTTAACCAACTGAGTCATCCAGGCATCCATTGACGGGAAGGTCTAATCTATATCAGGTGACGGGAAGTTAAAAGAGCAAAAAGGATGATGAGGGCACCAAGAGTAGGGAAACCAAATGGAAAGCAGAAGAGTTTTGAATAGAGGATGGAGAATGAAGAAGAAAAGTCAAGGAGCATAGAAAGCCTGGCAGGGAATTCTGATTATCAACAGGGCTCAAAAGTAGGATTCCTAGTGAAAAATCAGCAAGGTTGTTATTACCTGCAATTCAACACTATGTCAATGTATGTGCACAGGATGTGATATCCAGGTGCAACCACACTGTATCTTCTGGATATATGTAAAACTTAATAATGGAAAAAACGAGATTCCACTTGATTCTGGCAAGAAAGTTCAAGGAGTCCTGGAATAACAGAAGAATTATATCCACAGGGAAGAATTTAAGGAAAGTTGGAGAAAGAGAAAATGTTGAAGTCCAGTAGAAGCTAAATACCAAGATTGAACAATTATGCTGGTTCAGTGGATACAGCATGCACATCTTGATCTCAGGATCATGAGTTTGAGCCCCATGTTGAGTATAGAGTTTACTTAAAAAAAAAAAAAAACAAAAACAAAAACCTATTCTTGTGATGAAATGGAGTAAGACATCCATAAATGACTTCTCAGTGACTATCCCCAATTCTCAGGGTAGAGCTGAGATCCCCTATAGTCTGATTGGGAAGTAGCAAGCATAGAGAAGCCTTCTCATAATCTCAACTTCACTCTGTACCATAGGTCTTCTTGTCATCGTGGTCTTAATAGCCGTCATGTCTATACATTTCCTCCTTAAAAATGTTATTAGACTTCCCTTTCATTGCATAGGCTTGAGAAAGTGTACTCTTCAGCTTAATCCTTGGTTATGCTTCTGATTTCTAACACAGGAGAAGATAAGGAGTGGGTGGGGCATTCTTTTCAAAAGCTGCAACCCTGGTCACATGTTTCTGCTTGTTGGGCTCCATCTACATAGTAATTAACCAAACAATAGAAGTCAGAAACTGGAAAACAGAATAACTTTAGCTGAATCTGAGGAAATCTAGGGAAAAAGAGTAAGCTTAGTTTAGCCTGAATCCAATTAGACTTGCCTCAGAGTTCAGGGGTTAAGCCTTTTGTGATTCCAGTCAGTCTCTCCCAACTTTCCAAGACTGAGGCTCTTCCTCTTTCAGCTCTCTCTGAGTCATCTTCTCCCTGATAATCTATGTCATTCTCTTTCCCCTTACTTGATTTTATTTTCCTTTCATTTCTTATCACTACCTTAAATTAAGTTATATATTTGGTTACTTATTATCTGTGACTTCATTAGATTGCTACCTCCATGCAGGGAGGAATTTGTCTTGTTCACTGCTCTATGTCGGGTACCCAAAATAGTACTTGGTAATGGCCAAGGTTTGATAACTCTTTGTTAAATGAAAAAAAAAAAAAAAAAAAATGCATCTGGTTGCCCTTTACTATGGTTTTGGAGAATCTTTTCTTATTTTTTGATTAATATGTCCTTTGATTTCAGATTTTAAAAAATACACATGCACACACAGTATATATCTCCAGTAAAACATGTTTTTGGCTTTTCTTGTGTTCATCTCAGCACATCTTTTGTGCGACGTCTTCTTCCTTTTCTCCTTTCTATGATGAATTCACCTAAAAAAGATACTCTCTGCTCTCAAACTATTTCTAACTGATCTATCCCAGTTTAGATAATGCATATCAGGATGTCAAAAATATTATTTAATGTTGTTCTTTTCTATTATATTTGAACATACAATCAACTACCTTGTGATCACTGAACTATGAATTGAGGCTAAAAGATGCCTCATTCTTCCTATGCCTAATGATAACCAACTTTATTTTGATTACATTTATGAGACTTATACTCTAAGAAAAACACAGATATCATTACTTTCCAGTTTTCCGTTTTTGCTTTTTATTATTTTTCATTAAAACACCTTAAAGATAGCGCAGACAAAACTGAATTGTTAGGTGGCAAGGGATGTTCTGTGATACTTGAAATCTTCATAGATGAGCAGATATATGAATTTGGCATTGTGAAAGGTTCACAATTAGGTATGTCAGCGTAGAACGTGCACAAGTTCTGGTGCTACAAAAGTCTAAAGTACACAAATCACAGATCACCTGTTCTCTGCAATTTGGAATTCAAACCCAGCTACCACTAACAAGGTGTATTTCCTAGAGTAAGGGCTTCCTCTGTACCATCAGCAGAGAAATGAAGACCCCAATAACAGCTACTCCCAGAGTTGTTGAAAAAATCAAATGATACAGTGCCTGTGAGATGCATGTGATAAAGATGTTATTGCTATGAGAGAAAGAGCAAGGGACAAGGGAAGAGGACTATGTAATTTCCTGAGTCCTTAGGCACTGGAGGTGATCCATGTCCTTGGTTTGGTGAAGAAGTCAGGGAAGCTGGTCTTGCTGATAAAGAGGTACACAATGGCTTTGGTATTCACAACAATGGGATCATAACTCTATTAAAGTGTTTCTTTGCCATATTTTTTAATTTTTTCATAAAATTTTTGTAATATGCAAAAATACAAATAGTATGAGTGTATGCATATGTATAATTACCATTTCATAATTGTAAACAGGTCCTTGATTTATCATTTTGGTTTCAGTTACTATCTTTCTCTAGTAATCATGGCCAGGATTCCTTCTTCAATGATTTCCTCTTCTCCCATAACCAACTCAGGACCGTACATTTAGATTTTGAGTCTCCTGCTATCCATGGGCAGACTAAGGCCCTGAGAGAAGATGCTCTGAAGATCATTCTTAGGTGGGAGAATGAACCTCTATATACTGATGTTGTGCCCAAGATTGTGAATCCAAGAAACCACCAAGGAGCCGACACCGATGCAAGCACACAAGGGTTTATTTACAAGCTCGAGCTTGGGTCCAAGTATACTCGACACAGCAGAGCAGGGACTTGGACCCTGAGGAGGTGGGTTTCAGCTTAGTTTTAAGGGCTGGTCTAGGGGACCTCCAGAAGGGGGGGAGGAATTTTTCAAGTTCTGTTTACATTCTGATATGGGGCTTTCAAGGGCATTGAGCTCTGTTCTTATTCTAATAGGGGCTTCCTGCCCTTGGCTTGGCCTCTGTTCTTATTCTAATATGGGGCTTTCTAGGACGTTAAACTGTAAGCTGTTTTCTTCCTGTAACTGAAGTAATGTTTAAATTTTAGCTCTTATTCACAGGGGCTTGGGACGCCTGTCCCTGTGCTAAGGCTAAACTTAAAGTGGAATGGCCTTAATTTTCTCGGCCTCCACACTGATACTCAGGTCCTGGAGATTTCTATTTTATTATAAAAGAAGTGTTTTTACTATGTCAGCCTCTCTCTGTTTGGGACTTGTTTTTCCCTCCAAGGTGACCAGCGATAAGGAGAATGCTTAGCTGACTGTTTTTGGTTCAGCACTGCCTGTGTCTAAAGCAACTGATGCCCAACTCCTTGCCCTCACTTGTTCTTCTCCTCACCCCAGAGCCCGGATCCCAGGGCTGCTGGGGCACACTGAGCTTTGTGCGGAGAGAGGAGAGAGTAAGAGAGAGTAGTCAGGGTCCCCCAGGAAGCCCCTGTGGCTGATCTGACTCATCCTTGGAGCTCACTATTCCTGAACTTGATTATGGTGCTGGGATGTGTCCAAGTCCCCAGTGGAGACAGTTGCCCCTTGGGAACCACTATCATGCTCCTAGTCAACCCTGCTGCAGCACACCATCAGTACTGAGAAGAACTGAAGGCTATTGGTTTCAGGTCTTCCACCAGTACCTAAAGAGCAGGAGGAAGGGGATACAAAGAGGGGCCTAGGTTGGATAGGGTGTTTCCATCCTGCATTGTGTTGTCTTTGTTTACTGTGGACTGCCTCAAAGATCCCAGGTTTGGAAACTGTGCCTGCAGGGAGTTTGAGAGAGACTTCTTGGTTCCATCAGCACATTACTCTTGCCTTGTTGTCTACTGGGTACCACCCACTCATCCTGAGTCCTGCATCTGAACCTGGGTGGTGGGATGAGACCTATCACTGGTAGTTCCCTACCTCCCTCTCAGTTTCTTTCATGCCTTCATAGCATTTGTCATGGTTTTTCATTTTATACTTATTTACTGACTGTTTTTCCAACTTGTCTGTAAGGCATGAACTGTTTTCGCTACTGTACTTTGAACACCCATGGTATATGGCACTGTTAATCATATTTTTCTGAATGAATGAGTGAATGGATAAATGATTTGAGTTGCCTGTGTCCTATTGCTCACTATGCTATTGCTGATTTAGGTACAGCAATGAATCTCTTGACAGGACTCCACTCCCTGTATTGATCCATTGTGTTATCTCTCTTGGGAAAGACCTAGGGGTCTTCTGTCCCACTTTACTCCTTCTGCTCTTCCCTAAGAGACCTAGGTTCAAGGAAATTTCTGTCTGGATTTCGTCTTGATGCATCTCTGTCTTCTTTTTGAGCCTTTAATTCTTGTTGCTCACTGCTCTGCTTGCCCCACTATGCTGTTTACTCTGTCATCTGCCCTTACAAAAGCCTGTGGATAAGGGGATACTCAGTTACTTTCTCTGCTTGCCTTTCTTTCCCATTCCTCACCTCTCCTCCTTCATTCACTTGAGAAGCTAGGCATATCTCAGAACACTGGTGACCAAACACTGCTACAAACAGTCATGGTGATGATACTGCTAACTCCAATGAATTCCCAATTATTAAAAACGAGAGCTATTCCAGGATGGGAAAGTTGTTTCAAAAGTCAAAAAGTGTAAGGATAATACAGTCAGAAGAATTGAGAGGGTTGATGTGGTTAGACAATAAGATGCATAACAAGGGGACTTTCAAATGAGTTCCAAGTCTCTAGAGGGCTATTATACAGAGACAGGTGAGCTCTCTGCTAGTTGACACTGTACGGTGATCTGAACAATAGAACCTACAGCACAAAGAATTTGGACTTGCCTTGGCCAGTCTACTTGTGATAGCTAAGGCTGCCTTTGGTCTGTTTTGATGGGGCACTGCATCATCTCCTGATAGGAGGAGATGAGTTTTTCTCCACCAGTGGGACACAGGACCCCTGGACCTTAGAGAGGTTGTCTGAGGCAAGGGAGGAAGCAGAATGCTCCAAGGGGTACTATGGAGGCTGCCCTGAGGAAAATCTGCTCTATGGAAGACCCAGATACAGTGGAAAGCTAGTTGGACATTCATGTTGAACTTTACCTGTTAATTTTTGTTTGTATTAACCAATCAGTTTTGATAAATCAAAACCTGGGATGTAAAATTATTCAATAAGTACATCAGGTTCTAAAACATACTCCTGTGGGCCTGTTCTGAGCTGTGGGCCAGATCACTGAGTTGGAATTCGAGTGGTAACCCAGAGTGTAGAAACAACATGAAGGGGATGAAAGTACATGATAGACATATAGGAGGGCACCAGACATGCAAGCTGAGGAGGGAGGCAAGATCTTGAATAGGAAGATAAAAGTCTAAGGTGAAATGTCTAATAGCCTGGAGAGAGTTTGGAGGAGGAAGGCAAAATGGGTTCAGTGGAGTGTGCAATAATGGGGGCTGTTCTGGAAATCCATTTGCAAAGAACATCAGCTAGCATGGGGTAGAGTAAAGCCTGCTGCACTGAATGGAGTATTCCTGACCACAAAGTCATCCCTGAATCAACTCTTTCACATCTGATTCTAGGACTTCAAGTGTTTTAGACTGTGGAACATCCAGATGCTATGTCACAGACGTCTGTCAGGTAAGAAATATACTGCTCTTCAGGTGATGGTGAATAAACCAGAATAGGCCCATGGGTTGAATTTATTATTCTTTTTCAGGCATTTATGACACCCACAGAATGTGATACATGTCAATATGGGGCCACATAGGGAGAGATCACAATCAGGGAAGTGGTAGTGGAGGAGCAGCAGCCTCCTAGGGACCTGACCTCCCCGCTTCTCCCCTCCCTTAAAAGAGAAGGAGGATTGAGGGCTGAACCTCTAACTGGTCCTGCAGTGTTAGAGATCCAGATTAGATCCTTTCTGCAAGAAAAGGGACACCCTCCCTGCCTCTTTCTCATGGCTGGTAATCAACAGCAGATCATGGAAATTTAGTCTTTAATACATTTCTTAATTTGCCATTTACTCAATACTTTCTCTATTTGCAGACCTACGCAATAGGCTTTGGATCCTCTGTCCAGAAATTGATATGGTGTTTGAGAATTTTGAAGATTCCGTATATTTGGCATTGCAGTCACTCTAAACAAATAGGTATTGGAGTTAGAAAATCCTGGAAAATCCATGTACATTTATAAATGGTATGACTCAGGATTGAGATCTTTAAACAGCCTGAGCCTCAGTTTTTATTACCTGTGATGTGGAGGCAGTCACTGTCTCACAGCTTTGTCTCAGCACAGAAACCAGTGCTTGGTGGCACTCAGTGCATGAGGTCTCCCCATTCACCACTCCATAACCACAAGGCTGTATCAAAACTGTTTTGACAACTGAAATTTCTTTTTTTTTTTTTTTAAGATTTTATTTATTTATTCATGAGAGACACAGAGAGAGGGGCAGAGACACAGGCAGAGGGAGAAGCAGGCTCCATGCAGGGAGCCCGACGTGGGACTCGATCCCCGGTCTCCATGATCACACCCCGGGCTGCAGGCGGCGCCAAACCGCTGCGCCACCAGGGCTGCCCGACAACTGAAATTTCTTTTCTAATTTTGTGTTGAACTAATTAGATAGCTAAACCTGATCTGAACTTACTAATGTGAGGCTATTTATAGCCTCTATCTGTTCCATTAAATGTAAATATTCATGTAATTTGCTACAGAAATAGTACTGTATTTGATTAGATGGTACTGCCCAGGCCCTCTGGGATTGGATTCTGAAACACACCTGGTTTCATCTTCCCTTTCTGATAAGAAATTTTCAGGTCATGATTGCCTCATTACTTTGTTAAAGCCCATAGGCACACAGACAAATAATCATTTAAAGAACACGTGTTTCCATTTGGCAAACTTTTCTTCTCAGGACTAGGAATGAAAACTTAATAGATATACTTATTCATTTGTTTAACATTTACTAAGTACTTACATTGTGTAGGATGTTGCTAGGTATTGTGAGGGCTATAAAGATGGAAAGAGAGCCCTGACACTAAAAAATAAATGTTTGAAATAAGGCTGGCATAAGAATAACTATAATGCAAGGCAGATATAGAACTTTCCCAGCTGGGAATTCCAGGAAAAATGAGTTCACATCTGAATGGGGAATGAAGCTTCTTAAAGGAGAGACATTTGAGACAGTCCCTGAGGAGGTAGGTAAGAATTTGTCAGGCAAAGAAGGCAGGACAAGGTATTCTATGCATAGAGAACAATAAGGAAAAGTTTATGAAAACATGGTGGAATTAACATTTGGAGAATGGAAGTGGTCCAGCCTGGTGATCGCCCAAGGTGTGTGGTATGAAAGTGGTGAGGGTAAGGCTGGAGGGGTAGGTGGGTAAAGCTGTGCAAGACTGTCATTGCTAGTGGGAGTATGTGCTTGATTTAGTAGACAAGAGAAGGAATAGATGTTACTGTTGGTTTTTAAAGTTGTTTTTTTTTTTTCTCATCACTGAAGAAATATGCATTTAAAGGAAAAGAATTCGGAAAACAAGATAAAGATATAGATATACATTGAACTGGCTATAACCCAAGATAGACACTGTTAATAATTTAAAATACATCCTTCTAGCCTTTTTCTGTATGGAGGTAGATGGCTAGCTAGTTTGATTAATCGATTTTGAGAGTAATGTATAAATGAAATCACATTGTCTCAGATTATTGAAAAAAGAGCCTGTGGACATAATATTTTAGAAACATAAACATAACAGTAGTGTATGTATAGGTTAAATATAGAGAAAACGACAAATAAAAAAGTCATTAAGAATGCTGTTGCAGGGGTGCCTGAGTGGGTCAGTAGATTAAGCTTCTGACCCTTGATTTCAGGCTAGGTCATGATCTCAGGGTTGTGAGATCAAGCTCCACATCAGGCTCTGTGTTGAGTGTGGAGCTTGCTTAAGATTGTCTCTCTCCCCTCTGTACCTCCTCCCTAAAAAAGAATGTGGTTACAATGATTAAGAGAAAACAAATTCTTGAACTTGGGGGCTATGGAAAAAAGAAAGAGGGCTGGGTTAAAAATATTTCTAAGGATGGTGGTTCAAGTGTTTTAGAAGAAGGAAGGGAAAACCCAGAGATCCCTTCCAGATGACAAGCCTGGATGACTGGGGGATTGGGGAACCACGACCATGATGTTGGCTTTGGGAGAGGGGAGGATTACATGTATATTTTTACACATGGTGAGTACATTGTGGTGGTCAGCAGGCAATCAGAGATGTGGGTTGAGAACAAGAATGCAGATTAGAGATTTATTTACATTTTCAAGATTGCTCTAGTTAGGGAAGAAGCGAGCTTTCTGGAGGAGAGAATAGATAAAAGAAGAACAAAAAAGACCAGGAGCCAGACAAGGAAAAGTCAGAACTGTTGGAGAACTTGGACTGGCTGGTCCTTGTAGTCAAGGGTGGAAGCAATTTCAAAAATGGGTTATTTGTAGCCTAAAATGTCACAGAGACCACAAAGAAGATGAGATTGAACACAAAAGATGAAGAGAAGTAATGGATGAGGTACCTAGCACAATTCTGGGCTCCTGGAAAGAACTCAGCTAACAGCAAGTATTATTAACGATGGAATGATCATTAAACATGGGAGCTAGAAAATGTTTACCAGACCCACCAAATATCTTATACAGAGTTGGAGCTTAACAAATGCACTGAATAGAATGATGAGCAATGGAATACAATAGAGAATGAATTAGAAGTGTTGATAATGTGGAAGTGTCCAACTCTTAGACCTGTCAGTCAGAACCTGCCAGTTCTTGCCCTTTGGGAATATACCAATTAGTACTCTTGGGGAGCCAGGCCAGCCATCAGGGAGCATAGTCAAGAAAGGGATTGATGGAACATTCCCACTAAGATTTCCTGGCTTCTCACAGGTAGAATAGAGAACTGGCATCGAGTGTAATGAGTAACTTCAGTATCGTCAGGGAATTTGTGCTGCTGGGATTTTCACATCTCCATGAGTTCCAGATCCTCCTCTTTGCATTCATCCTATTGATATATGTGCTGACTGTGCTGGGGAACCTGGCCATTATCACCCTCACATGCCTTGACACCCGCCTCCACTCACCCATGTACTTCTTCCTCTGCAACTTCTCCCTCATGGAGATGCTGGTCACCTCCACTGTGGTTCCTAGGATGCTGGCAGACCTACTATCTACTCATAAGACCATTTCCCTGGCCAAGTGCCTGACCCAGTCTTTCTTTTACTTCTCTTTGGGTTCCACCAACTTCTTGATTCTCACAGTCATGGCCTTTGATCGCTACGTGGCTATCTGCCGCCCTCTGCACTACCCAACCATCATGAATGGTCCAGTGTGTGTGAAGCTGGTGGCAGTCTGCTGGGTGGTTGGCTTTGTCTCCATCATCTCCCCCACCCTGCAGAAAACACAACTCTGGTTCTGCGGCCCTAATATCATCGACCATTACTTTTGTGACTCTGCCCCACTTCTCAAGCTTTCCTGCTCTGATACCCACCACATTGAGCGCATGGATTTCTTCTTATCTTTTCTCTTTGTGCTGGCCACCATGATGCTGATCATAGTGTCCTATTTCCTCATTGTGGCTGCAGTGCTGCGAATTCCCTCCTTCTCTGGGCGCCAGAAGGCCTTCTCCACCTGTGCCTCCCACCTCACTGTGGTGGTTCTGGGCTATGGCAGCACCATCTTCATCTATGTGAGGCCAGGCAAGGGCCACTCCACACACCTCAACAAGGTGGTAGCTCTGATGACTGCAGTGGTGACCCCTTTCCTCAATCCCTTCATCTTCACCTTCCGGAATGAGAAGTTCAAGGAGGTCATTGAAGATATGACCAAAAGACTCCGCTTCAGAGATGCAGCAGCTCACAGATGAGAAGACCCAGGACCAGTCAAGTCACAGGAGTAAGGACCCTCCACTGCAGGTGGGCATCCAGATGCCCACACTGGAGTGCCTCAGTTTCTCCCTGTTCTTTCACCCCCACAGAAGTCTGCTCACTCACTACAAAGAGCTAATGAGCTCACATTATCTGAATGTTTCAAAGGCAAGTATCTGTGAGCCTGAGAAAGGCAAGTATCTGTCAACCTGAGACAAGGAATAGATGATTTTGAAGGAGCTTTGGAGTGAAAACAGTATGGTAATATCAACTAAAGAGATCATCCAAATAAAACTCAGTCCAGGGCCTGGTACACAGTAAAAACTCAGTAAATGTTTCCATTATTGTAAAAATGTGCTATTAAAATCTCTCCTTCCCAGTCTGGCTGTTTAGTTTTGTTTATGTTCTTTTTTAAAAAAGATTTTATTTATTTATTCATGAGAGATAGAGAGAGAGAGAGACAGAGAGACAGAGAGAGAGAGGCAGACACAGGCAGAGGGAGAAGCAGGCTCCATGCAGGGAGCCCGATGTGGGACTTGATCCTGGGTCTCCAGGATCACACTCTGGGCTGAAGGCGGCACTAAACTGCTGAGCCACCCAGGTGCCCCTTTGTTTATGTTCTTTGTAACTTTTTGGGAGATATATTTCTTTCTCATGCTGGCTTCAGAATCTACAATAGGGTTATGAAAGTGGGAGGTTCTTTGAGAAGAGCCGAAAGGGCTGGGATCCCTCAAATAGAAGAAACTTTGGGCCTCCCATTGGGACCCCTTCTCTGGGATTGCTCCTGAAGTAGAAGCACTACTTACACACAAGCTGCCCACTTCTCCTGTCCAGCCCCTCAAAATCTCTTGCCTTTAAACAGAAATGACTCTTGGGGGCCACTTTCTCAGCCCCTTACACAGAGAGGTTATGAAAGCCCGAGGCCTAGACTCTCCTCATGCATTCAAGAAAGAAGGGAAAGCTAGATCATTGTTCCCAGACTGGCTGCCTTCCCCTTCACAAGCACTACTACCACTCTTCTCCTATAGAATCTTAAAGGATCCATTTCCCAGAGGAAGGGCCCTCTGAGGTTGGCTTTCCTGGAAGCAGCCTAGACAGGAGGTTACCGAGGGTCCTGGTGGTAAAGCAAAGACAGTAGAAGCCAGCTAATAAGGAAGAAACGGAGTGAGACTGGAGTTGTTGAGGGAAGGCTTTCCCTGGCAATCTAGGAATGGTTAGGAAGTCAGGGGGAGATGGTGGGAGTGGGAATAGCTCTAGTATCTGATTTCTTGTACCAGCTTGAATTTGGACTGGGCTGGGATTTGCAGAACAGGATGAAGAGTAAATGCAAACTTCTTACTTCTGAAGCTAGCTCTGCCCACAGGACATCTAGAGGAGAGGTCCTGGTCCTTATGTGCAGTGTGGATAGGCCACCCCATAGAGCCACAGCTGTGAAGAAAGGGATGGGGAGAGGGAAACATCCAGGGTGCACCACCCATGAGAATCTGGTTATGACCAGGGAGTTTGACCTCCAATTATGCCTTTTTTTTTTTTTTTTTTAAACTACCATTGGACACATTCTCATCTGTGGGCCTTTCCACAAAGGGGCAGATACTTTTAACTCCGCCAAAAGGCCGGCAGGGAAAACAGTTTTCATCCTGAGAACTTTCTCTCCTCCACCTCTCAAGGGACTAATTACTTACTCTCCTCACAAACTTTGTGAGAAACTAAAGAACTAAATGGGAAGCAATTATCTCCTTCTGATATGCAAACACTTTCCTTCAGCTTCTCCTTCTAAAATAATCAGCACATAAATCCACTCAGATTTTCCTCCTGAGAATCTCCTTCCTGCTGCTACTCTCATTTCTGCACATTCTCTTAAAAAATTAAAAATAATCAGCCGTCTGCAGCCATCTATTGCCTCTTTTTCATAGCGTTGTCTTAGCAATGAGATCTCTGGTCAGATTGGGAAGGCATAGTTAGCCCAGGCCTCACGGTAATCACCCCATCCCACGGCATCCCACAGGCATGACATTCTCCATAAACTTGCCTGTGGTCCCCAGCTCCGCCAAGTGTGATCCTTGGCATAGCTTTGACATTTCCAGGAGTACAGAATGTAGGATCTCGGGCCCCACCCTGGACCTGCTGCATCAGAATCTGCATTTTAACAGGACACCTGGGTGATTCACATTCACACTGATATTTGAGGAGTGCTGATGGTCTGTTGGTGGACATTTCAGCAGGAAATTGTATAAAAAAGCCCTTGGTCTACACTGCGAAGACCACTTGATGAGCCACCCTTCCTTGAGGACTTTCACCCCAGGGCCTATTTTTTGGAGATAGTAACCAGGATTTAGGCCCCAAGATTTTCATCCTTGTATGACTTTAAACTTCTGGAGAGACTTAGGCCAATGGTCCAGTCTCTGCTTTTCTGTTAGAATCCTGTGTGGACATAACCTGGAGATGTTTTGGTTCCATACATTTGTCTTAATGTGACAGGGACCCTCGGTGTGCACAATGTCAAATGAGACTCCTGAATAAGACATAATCCAGAAAATACTGATGGTAAGCTTTTCCATCTTCCTGGAAGGAATCTGAGGACACCAGTTCTAAGTCAAAGTGGATGTAGTTAAGTCTCCCCAGGTTTAGAATCATGATGTGATGAAATCATTGGCTTTTGGAAATGCAAGGGAGTGCACAGGCCACCCAGGCACACCTCCTCTGGGTGTAGGCATCCCCTCTGTAGCACACTTCTCAGGTCAGCAGGGAGGCCTGCTGGAAACAAGTCTAGGGATGGTGCACTCCCAGCTGTGAGGTGGCCCCTTTCTTTGCTGCGGTGGTCTGGAATTTTATTGCTTGTAGTTTTGAACATGAACTAAGTAAGTTCAAAAAGAGCTTAGAAAAAAAAGAGCTTAGGAAAAGTTCTGTTAAAGGATAATTCCATGACGTTTGCTTTCATAGGACTTGGCACGTATCTGACTCAAGGGAAGGAGAATGCAAGAGATGCTGGTTGAATGGAAAACAGGATCCAAGGGAACACCCAGAGGCGGAATGCTACAGTGATGCTCTGGAGCCCTCTTGAGAACTGACTGTTAAGTATCCAGGAATGTAACATAACATTATGAAAAATTAAATGGTAGAAACTTATAATCAAACAGATTATGTTAAAAAAATAAAAATTCAAAACTCCTAATTATTTCATTATATTTTACTTTTATCTATGCTACTGAAGTTGTTTGTGTCATGTTAGTACTTTGAAACTGGATTAGATGGGGGTGAAACTGACTCCAGGGCAATAGGCCAGTGCTGGACCACAGTAGATTCTCCAAGCAGAGATGCGGTTAAACGTTTACCAGCGGACCACTGGACCATTACCTCCTTTCTTCAGTATCAATGAAGCATTGTTGCAAGGAATAGATTTTACATTAAGAAATCGAAAGCTTAACGAATTGGTGAACTAGATTGATGTGAACATGGTTCTCTATAGACAACATCGAAATTTTTCTAACTTGGCCTTACAGGGTTTTACAACTTACCAAACTTCCAAAATTCTATGTATGCAGGGGCTTCACACTACCTACTGACCCCTGCAGGACCCAAGCCTGACTTTTATTTGAAAAGTGATTTAATTCCTTTATCTTCCCTCATCAAAACTTCCATACTCTTAATTTCTTGCTCCTTGTCCTGCCAAGTGGAAGAAATGAATCTGCATTTTGGCTTCCACTGGAATTTACATGTATGGCAACTGCTTCTTATGTTAGCCATTCGGAACCCGCTATTTCTAATAGTTGCTTACTAAAACACAGTATCTCTGGGGCTGAAATGTCAGACAAATGGAGGGTTCCTTGGGGTAGGGCAGGCATTGTCATGGAATCTTGCCACTGTTTCTACCTATATTTAAATCAGTTCTAGGTGTTACAAACAATCTTGTCCTCCTACCCCCCCTGCAATTATGTCCCATTGAAAGCTAATCCTGTGGAGTGGGAAGGCTGCTGCCTTCTATCAAATGAATTTACTGGAATTATGTAGACAAACAACGAAATCAATGTTTCCCATCTCCTGAGTAACATGGTATTAAAAGTGTCCCCCTGCTTTTTGAAAGTTTGCATTGCACCACTTCGCCTTAACAAAAGACCTACATTAGTGCCTGTTTTCACTAACCTAAAGAAACTGTAAGAGGATTTTCACTTCTACGAGAAAAGGTAAAAAGTGAAACTAGTTTTCAGCATTTGTTTTGCAGCAAGCTGCTGCAGGGGTAGTGCACACCCCAAGCAATGAGCGTGGCACCACCAAGCTCCTTGCCAGGAACCACACTTGGCAGCTCAGCATCAAGCTGCCAAAGATTTGAACTGAGTGAGCATCTGTGCTTTATCTCAATTTATTTTGTGCATCTGTTAGCAAGATGTGTCCTAAGATATCAGAAAAGCCTAAAAGATTATTTTTTGCATCTGGGAATGCTTAAAACATTTTCCATACAAATTAATGGTAATTGTTTCTTTGCTTTATGCCAGTTAAACTTAAGAAAGTTTTCATAGGAATGCTCTACATTTGGATAGCAAGCAAGTGGGGGTGGGGAGAACCTATGTAGCAAAGGAAGTGTGAATCTGCCAGGCAATTAACATTATGTATGGACTGAATAAAAATATTTCTTGCATGTACAAGCATGATTTGGTATCTTTCAAATGTTTGTGATACTATTATGATAAATGAAACACAAATCTTCAAAAGTGACACTGAAGCTATAGTTGCTTTCTGACAGTATGTTTCTTTTTTTCTTTTTAAAGATTTTATTTATCCATTCATGACAGACACAGAGAGAGAGAGAGAGGCAGAGACACAGGCAGAGGGAGAGGGAGAGAAGCAGGCTGCATACAGGAAGACTGATGTGGGACTCGATCCCGGGTCTCCAGGATCACAGCCTGGGCCGAAGGCAGGCGCCAAACTGCTGGGCCACTGGGGCTGCCCACTATGTTTCTTTCAAGTGATGGATATTAAACAAACAACTATTGTTATGAAGCAGTTACTAAAATTACTGCAATTACAAGTGTATACATTGGATGGGAACTGGATGGATTTACAGTGAATAAGAGGCTAGAGGAGTCTACATGGAATGGCTTCAGATCCTGGAGATTCCAACTTTTAGTTAATCCAACTTTGATCAGACTGGAAGAATTTCTGAAGATGGAGAGATGGAAAAGTTTGAAGAACCAGATTCTACTACTGTTAGTTCTGCCATGATTTTGATCAATTCTTTTTTTCCTCAACTAGATTTCCCCTATTCCTTAGTGACTCAGAACTACCCAGCTGCAGCCCAAGAATTAGCATTTCCCCTCTGGGCTCTCATGGCACTTGTTAAAAGTAAAAGAATCCTTTATCAAAATATGTTAAAATTCATTATGGTTTTTCTTCTGTCTCACAGATGGAGAAATCTTTGAAGTTAGAATTCACATTTCTTTGATCTTTAATGGCCAGTGGTAAGCAGAGTGTATTGTTCATGGTGAGTGATCAGTGAATCTTTATTTAACTGAATTATGATGAGGGTAAAATCAAGTAGAAAACACATATAAAGTGGTTTGGAAAGTGTGAATAATATGTATATGAATATGTATATATGAGTAAATTATTATCAGTAAAATTATTTTTACTTTTTTCATCCTCCTTCCATTTATTCTGCAAATATTTTCTCTTTGGGGGTGGTGAGCATAGGATAATTATAGAAAATAAATCAATCAGAGCAACAGCAGCAGCAAGTCAGAGGAAGGGACACCTTTTTTAGGGGAAAGACATTAGCCTGAGATGATACCGGAAATACACAATAAGAACCACGGGAGCCATGGCTCCAGCGCTAGACACTCTGTATCCACCACATAAGCCCACAATTCCCTGCCTTGTTTATTTCCACATAGTAGACTTGTAAAAATCTTGGCATTTTTGGTAAATTATAGTTTTTCTCTTAAAATAAGTGAAGCTAGGAGTACTCTCATCGTAGTTTTCTGGGAAATGTAGTTTGGTAAATTAAAGTGTATTTGCAGAGACAATTTGGCAGAATATATATATTTTTTAATATAAAAATATAAAATATATTTTTTAAGTAGGCTCCATGCCCAGAATGGAGCCTAACATGGGGCTTGGACTCACAACTCCAAGATCCAGATCTGAGCTGAGATTTTTTTTTTTTTTTTTTGGAATTTTTGAACAGAACTCTATTTAGAAGAATTGAAGCACATGATATGAGAAACCAGACATTTGGAGTAAGGTCAGAGCCCATTCAACAGAAATTCAGCATTGTTGGGGTCCCATTTTTTTTAATAATAAATTTATTTTTATTGGTGTTCAATTTGTCAACATACAGAATAACACCCAGTGCTCATCCCATCAAGTACCCACCTCAGTGCCCGTCACCCAGTCACCCCCACCCCCCGCCCACCTCCCCTTCCACCATCCCTAGTTCGTTTCCCAGAGTTAGGAGTCCTTCATGTTCTGTCTCCCTTTCTGATATTTCCCACTCATTTTTTCTCTTTTCCCCTTTATTCCCTTTCATTATTTTTTATATTCCCCAAATGAATGAGACCATAGAATGTTTGTCCTTCTTCGATTGTCTTATTTCACTCAGCATAATACCCTACAGTTCCATCCACGTCGAAGCAAATGGTGGGTATTTGTCGTTTCTAATGGCTGAGGAATATTCCATTGTATACATAGACCACATCTTTATTATCCATTCATCTTTTGAGGGACACCGAGGCTCCTTCCACAGTTTGGCTATTGTGGACATTGCTGCTAGAAACATCGGGGTGCAGGTGTCCCGGCGTTGAGCTGAGATTAAGAGTCAGACACTTAACAGACTGAGCCACATAGGTGCCCCCTGTCAGAATATTTTAATTTGGGGCCGTTTTAGAAAATCCAGATAAGTGAAAGCTAAGAAAAAAACCATGAGTTGGGCAGCCCGGGTGGCTCAGCAGTTTAGCGCCTCATTCAGCCCAGGGTGTGATCCTGAAGATCTGGGATCGAGTCTCACGTCGGGCTCCCTGCATGGAGCCTGCTTCTCCTTCTGCCTGTGTCTCTGCCTCTCTCTCTCTCTGTCTCTCATGAATAAATAAATAAAATCTTAACAAACAAAGCCATGAGTCTGGGGTCAAAGTAACAAAGAGGGCTTTTTTTTTTTTTTTTTTTTTTAGATTTATTTGAGGGAGGGGAAGAGAGAGAGATAGAGAGAGAAATATGTCAGTGGGGAAGGCCAGAAAGAAACTTGAAGCAGACTCCCTGCTAAGTGTGGAGCCCAAGGTAGGGCTCAATCTCATGAACCATGAGATTGTGACCTAAACTGAAACCTAAAGTCAGCTGCTCAACTGACTGAGATACCCGGGTGCCCCAACTGGAGGGCTTTTAAAATTGCAGATTATAGTTAGGAACGAAGGGCAGTGGAGCTGAGGTTTCATCCCAAAGCTTTCAGGAATTTAACACACACACACACACACACACACACACACACACCCCTGGGCTGGATAATATGTCTTGATCAGGGAATACTTCCTGCTGTTCTTCAATGGAAAACTCATGTATGTTCTGGTACTGAAAGTCTTACTTCTGGATCCCCAGGATCTGGGCTATTTTTAGAGTTCTTATAGCTGCCATTGGGTGTGGGGAGCACTTCCATGGTGGCCTGTGAGAGCCAGACACTGAGCACTGAAGATTCCCTGTAGTTATCACACAGAAGCACAGAGGAAACAACTTGAAGAGATTCAGCAGTGGTCTTCCCACCCAGCCTCGTGTTTTGCCTCCTATCCTCATAGACCTGCTGGACAGAAGTTGGCCAGTTTCCTCAGGCTCATCATAGTCCCTTGTGGAGGCCTTTAAGCCTCTGCATCTGCCCCTGTAGCACTGCCTTGACTGTCTCATTGCGGAAGGTAAGGATAAAGGGATTGAGAAAGGGAGTGAGGACCGATGTCACCAAGGCTACGGTCTTGTTGACTTCCACAGAATGTGTTTTGCCAAGCCTGACATAAAGGAAGATGGTGCTGCTGTAGCCAATGAAGACAAGGGTGAGATGTGACCCACATGTAGAGAAAGCCTTATGGCGGCCACTAGCAGACGGGATCCTCAGCACAGTGGTCACAATATAGCCATAGGAGATGAGGGTCACTAGGAAGGAACTGAGGACAAAGGCCAAGGCCATCACAAAGTCCCAGAATTCCAGCAGCCTGGTGTCTGAGCAGGACAGCTGTAGCAGAGGTGCATTGTCACAGAAGAAGTGGTTAATGATGTTGTTATGGCAATAATTGAGATAAGCCCGGGAGAGGACAGTGGGCACCATGGCCAGGAAAGGAGCTGCCCAGGCAACTCCTGCCAGCCGGACACACACAGCCCAGCTCATCAAAGTGCCATAGCGCAGTGGGTGGCAGATGGCCATAAAGCGGTCAAGGGCCATGTCTGACAGGATGAGGAAGGAGGTGGAACCCAGGGAAAAGTAGAAGTAGAACTGGACCATGCAGCCATTGAAGGAAATGACTTTGTGGGAAGTCAGCAGGTCTGAGAGCATCTTAGGCACTGCTGTCATGGTTACCAAGATCTCCAGCAGTGAAAAGTTACCCAGAAAGAAGTACATGGGCGTATGTAGGTGGGTGTTTGCTATGACCATGACTATGATGACTGTGTTTCCCACGAAGGCAAGAAGATAAAGCATGAGTAAGGGTCCATACAGCAGAACCTGAAGCTTGCCAAAAGAGGAGAAGCCCAAGAGGACAAATTCAGAAGGGTGGCTCAGATTTGCCATGATCCAGGAGCTGGGTCCCTGCATAGAAAGGAAACAAGAGACAGAGATAGTAAGACAGAGAGAAAGGGTGTCATTGACCATAAAACAAAGAGAGAACAGGGAGAGCAAGACAAAGTCAGTGGTTAGTAATAGAGAGATAGCTACATGGAAACATGAGAGAATCAGAGACTTAGGGGTCTTAAAACATGGAAAGCCATTAATAAGGAGAGAGACAGAGAAGAGTGGATTAAGAAAGACAATAAAGTGGTGGACATCAACATTTTAGGAGAAGGAAAGAAGGAAACAAAAGAAGAACACAGAATTAAAAGAGGAAGACCAAATGTGTGAGAAGGAGAAACAGAAAAAGATAAGGAGGGGAGGAAACATGGAAAGAGAGAATTCTTGTAAGTCACCCTGAAACCCTGGAGCATAGGTTGGTGCTGGAGGTGTCTGTGTCATGACTCAGAGACTATGCACCAAGATTCCTTTTGGAGGGTCTCCTCAAGTCTTTCTGGGCTGTCTCTCTATTGAAGAGCCTCATTCATTCACATTTCTCTAGCTATGATCATGAAATTAGTGGAAGGTCAGAGTTTTGAATTGATAAATTAGCTTTCTTGGGAGGAGGGCTCTAGTATGTGCTTGCCAAGATGAAGAGTTGAAAAGATACAACAGGGTCATGGAGATAAGCCTCAGAACCAGGTGACTATCTTACCAGTGACTAGAAAATCATTAGCATCTTGAGCAGCCCTGGTGGCTCAGCGGTTTAGCGCTGCCTTCAGCCCAGGCCCTGATCCTGGAGACCCGGGATCGAGTCCCATGTCGGGCTCCCTGTGTGGAGCCTGCTTCTCCCTCTGCCTGTGTCTCTGCCTCTCTCTCTCTCCTCTCTGTCTTTCGCATGAATAAATAAAAATAAAATCTTAAAAAAAAAAGAAAATCATTAGCATCCTACCTCATGGTGTCGCTTTGCTCCTGCAGCATCTCCCCTCCCCTCCTGACTCCATCATTCTTACATGGTGGTTTGGGGCACAAGCTATGAACCTGTGTTTGAATTCTGAGCTGAAACTTATGGGTGGAACATGAATCTGCTCTTTATAACATGTTCTCTGAACTTCAGTTTACTCAGCTATAAAATGAAGACCGATGATAGTACTGGCTTCGAGGGCTATTGCAAAGATTAAATGGGTGAACTACCTAGTAAGTGACTGGCACATACCAAGTGCTCCACAAACCACTGTTGTCATTGTTATTGTTATTGTATGACCTCACATTTTTCTGGTCCATCATCTCTCCACACTTCTTTAGGGCCAACATGTGGAGTGTGTAAATGTGTGTGTTTATGTGTATGTACATATTTCCACAACTTTAGGCTCCCTTAGAATTTAAGTTCAAGTTCGCTAAAAGGATGCTTTAAAAAACTTCTGATTAAGTTTATTTAATAAACACTATATGCAAACTGTCAGAAGTGGAAAGAGCAAAGCTGTGTATAGTTATATTCTGGCCCTACAAAAGTTTCGCCTGATGCTATGACTTGGCCACTAGCAATGACATTCCAATTTAAAGAAGAGGCTTTGTCCCTCCGTTAGCTTCCACCCATTCTACTGATAAAGCCTAACAGTAGGTCTACAATGTATATCCAGCACTGATAAATTCAGACCCCATCTTATGCCTGTGCTGCACAGGAGCACATATGCAAGCCACTCACTTTAGCCTCTAAGTGTCTTACTGAGCTGCTCACATTAAGAAATTCATGTCTAGGGATTTCTGTCTAATCAGGTCACTCCACCTAACTGGTTCACCGAGGTATGTGGCTCGCTGCTCTTGGGTACTGTTTTACAGTTGGCAGGAGTGGAAAGGGACTTCTGTACAGTTGGAATGGCACTGCTAGGTGAGTGGCTCTACAAGCTACAATATCTCCAACCCTATGCTAATTTCCTAAATTAAAGGCTTACCCTGTGTCACCACAAAGCCCACGGCAGCAACATTGGTGAGAGGCAGGAACATGGAAAGGAAGTTCTTCTGGAGACCAGAGGGGAAAGGTGCTGTCTTTGCCCCTTTTCTCTCAAGGATGAGTGTTCTTGGTTCTCTCTACTCATCATGTCTCCAAGTTCTTGGATTCTTGATGTGATTTAGAGGTGAGCTTATACTGGCTGGGAAACAGACTCCAGCAGGGTGTTCTTCAGGGGAATGATGAGAAAACAAAAAGTCCTCTGGGGATTATAAGCCACTGGTGTTATTCCTTAGAATAATGAGAAGTCTTGTGTTTTAAGGAAGTAATATTTGAGATAAAGATCTGATGAAGAAAGAGATAGAGACCTAGATATACCTAAGCAGCTGACGGCTTAAGTTGATTCCATGGCGGTGCCTGCTCTCTGACCCTTCCTGGACTGGAATTATGGCAGACTGGGAAAGCAGTCAGGGTTAGACAGATTTTTCATTTGGAGATTTTTCTCTCCCTCCCAGATCCAGGATTTTGAAATCAGGCGAAGTAGGAAATGTAAGCACTAGATCACATGGCCCTCTTGTTGGAATTCTCTAGTGTCATTTGCAGAAGTTGGAGAATCAAAACAGTAAGATTAAGAAGAGATATCTTCCTCTTGGAGACAGAGGCCCTGATAGAAACATGTTGGGAACTGGGCAGCCTGAAGGGCCTGTCTCTAGCTTTTATGAGAAGATGTACACCTTAGGTATGAAGGTGAATGCAATATGATAGATGATCAAGCTCCCCAGTTAACTCTGAGTGACAATCCTTCGCCTCAGAGAAGTTCAGGCTTTGTGGATGTCACTTAGCCCCACCCACAGACAAGTAGTAACAAAGAGACATGAAGCAAAAATCTTCCCATGAAGATGATGCAAATGGGTCCCAAATGTTTAAGACCCAAAGGGCTGGACAGAGTTGGCCTGACAATCTTTCTGTAGGACCTGAGTCTGCAACTGAGTTTTCAGGACAGAGCTTTGATTGCAAAGAAAATTTTAGGTTATTCTGGACAGAAATAGGATATGATGATAGAAAGGAGCATTTTGCTCCTCCTTCAACACTAGTATATACTATTAAAATCAATTGAAGATACATTTTTGAGTCTGCCTGAATTCTCTGTTCCATTTCATTAGTGTATATGTCCACTGATCTACATGATATTATGTCAATAACACACTCTCAATTATTGTAGCTTTATAGTAAGTCTTTGAATAAGGTTTGTGAGGCTCCAAGCTTTGTTCTTTTTAAAAAATCATTTGTCTATTCTGATCCTTTATATTTGCATATAAATCTTAGAGTCAGTTTTTCAATGTTAAAAAAAGAGGCTACTATGATTTTGAAATTTTGTTGAATCTTTAGACTAAGAAAGAATTGGCTTTCTAACAAAATTGGGCCTTCTGATTCATGAAAACAGAATTTTTTTTCATTTATTTAGGTCTTCTTTAATTTCTCTCAGTAATGCTTTATGGCTTTAATTCTTGCACATAGTTTGTAAAATATATCCCTTAGTTTTTCAGTATAACAGATTTTTGTATATTTAGCTTTTGACCTGTGACCTTGATAATCACTTACTAGTTCTAGTACTTTTTTGTGGACTTCTTTTTTTTCTTTTAAGATTTTATTGGGATCCCTGGGTGGCGCAGCGGTTTGGCGCCCGCCTTTGGCCCAGGGCGCGATCCTGGAGACCTGGGATCGAATCCGACGTCGGGCTCCCTGCATGGAGCCTGCTTCTCTCTCTGCCTGTGTGTGTCTCTGCCTCTCTCTCTCTTTCTCTGTGACTATCATGAATAAATAAATAAAATCTTTTTTTTAAAGATTTTATTTATTTATTCATGAGAGACACAGAAGGGGAGGCAGTGTTAGAGGGAGAAGCAGGCTCCCCATGGGGAGCTGAATGCAGGACTCCATCCCAGGACCCCAGGATCATGACCTGAGCCAAAGGCAGATAGTCAACCACTGAGCCACTCAGGCTCCCTCTTTTTGTGGACTTCTTAGGATTTTTTTTACAGATAGGATTATGTAATATGTAAATACACAATTTATTTCTTTATTTTCTAACCACATGCTTTTAATTTCATTATCTTGCTTTATTGCATTAGCTAAAACTTCCAGTACAATATTGAACTGAAGTGAGAACAGATATCCTTGCCTTCCTCTCCATCTTCCCTAAAGGGAAAGTATTGAGCCTTTCATTATTAAATTTTATTGTTAGTGCTAGGTTTTATGTGATATGCAATTTACAGTTTGAGGAAGAATTTCTTTTGTTTCCATTTTTTTTTCAGGTTTTTAAATTAATGAATGTTAATTTTCATCAAATACTTTCTATGCTCCTATTGAAATGATCATGTGGTTTTCTCTTTACTTCCATTAACACGGGAAATTATATTGATTAATCCTAAAATGTTAAACAATATTTTCATTTCTGGAGAAAAGTCATGACTTTGTTATAGTATACTATTATTTTTACGTATTGCTGGGTTTGATTTTCTGACATTTTATTAAGGATTTTTGCATCTATGTTCATTGGGAATATTGTTTTATAGATTTATTTTCTTGTGAAGTCTTTGGTATTAAGATAATTCTGGCCTAAAAAGATGAATTGGGCAGTGTTCTCTCTAATTTTCTAGAAGATTTTGTGTAGAATTGGTATTATTATTTCCTTAAATATATGTTTTTAAAGGTTTTGTTTATTCATTCATGAGAGACACGGAGAGAGAGGCAGAGGGAGAAGCAGGAACGCGCGGGGAGCCCGATGCAGGACTCGATCCCAGGACTCCGGCATCACGCCCTAAGCTGAAGGCAGGTGCTCAACCGCTGAGCCACCCAGACACCCCACTTACTTAAATATTTGATAGTGTGCACTAGCAAAGTAATCTGAACCTATAGTTTTCTGGGTGGGAAGATTTTAAATTATGCGTTCAATTTATTGAATGTATTTAGGAATTTTCAGTTGTTTAATGTCTTTTTGAGTCAGTTTTGGTAATTTTTATCTTCCAAAGATTTTCTATTTCCTCAGTTTTCCAATTGATTTCTCTCTTAAGATATCTTAATTTTGTCCTCTTCAATTTGAAAGTTAAACTTTTGGTTATAAATTTGGATGGTAGTGGATGGGGAAATCAAGAGTGTTCTCATCATGCAGTCTTAGAAGTTGTGCAAATCAATCCAAAACCTTTGAAGGATAGCTTGGTTTCAATAACAATAATAGGTAAAAATATCTACCTTTTGACTTGGAAATTCTAATTCTAAGGATTTGTACCAGAAATAATACTATGTATGGACTCTTATAACATTTTTTTCATAGTAAAAGAGTAAACAGGAAAAACTGATCAAGAGGTCTAGCTAATAAAGAATGAGGCATTCATATAAACAAATACTATACAAAAAAAGAAGGCAAAATGTATTGATATGAGAATTTATCTTTTTAAAATTTTTGTTTAATTGTATATTTTTTGTTTTGTTTTATTGAGATAAAATTGATACATAATATTACAGTAGTTTCAGGGGTACAACATAGGATTTCAACTCTATGTTATGCTACCACAAGTGTAGCTACCATATCTCATCATGCAACACTATTACAATACCATTGACTATGTTCCCTATGTTGTACCTTTCATCCCCACAACTTAGTCTATAACTGAAAGCCTGTACCTCCCACTCCCCATCACCCATTTTGTCCATTTTCTATCCCTCTCCCCTCTGGCAACCACTGGTTTATTCTCTGTATTTGTGTATTTATTTGTTTGTACTTTTTTGTTTATGTGTTTTGTTTTTTAATTCAACATAACAGTGAAGTAATATGGAATTTGTCTTTCTCTGCCTGACTTACGTCACTTAGCCTAATAACCTCTGGATCCATCCATGTTATCACAAATGGCAGATCTCATTCTTTTTTATGGCTGACTAATACTCCTCTGTGTGTGTGTGTGTGTGTGCTATTGCTGAAATGCTGCAATAAACATGGGGTGGATCATATATATATTTTTTGAATTAGTGTTTTTGTTTTCTTTGTGTGGATACCTACTATGGGATCACTGGATCATATGGTATTTTTATTTTTTTTGAGACACACAGGGAGGCAGAGACATAGGCAGAGGGAGAAGCAGGCTCCTCACAGGGAGCCTGATGTGGGACTCAGTCCCTGAACTGGGATCACGCCATGAGCCAAAGGCAGACACTCAATCACTGAGCCACCCAGGCATCCCTGGTATTTCTATTTTTAATTTTTTGAGGAACATCCACATTGTTTTTTACAATGGCCATACCAATTTACATTCCCATCTACAGTACTCAGGGTTCTATTTTCTCCCCATGCTTGCCAGAACTTATCTCTTTCTCTTCTTTTTATACTAGCCACTCTGACAAGTGTGAGGTGTCATCTCATTGTGGTTTTGATTCGTATTTCCTGACAACTAGTGATGCTGAGCATCTTTTCATTTGTCTTTTGACAATTTATATGTCTTCTTCTTTGAATGTATCCTATTCAGGTCTTCTGCTCATTTTGAAAATGGATTATTTGGGAGCTTTTGGTATTGACTTGTATAAGTACTTTACATATTTTGATATTAATCCTTTATCAGATATATCATTGGCAAATATCTTCTTCCATTGAGTAGAATGCCTTATCATTTGGTAGATGGTTTCCTTCACCGTACAAAAGCTTTTTATTTTGGTGTAGTCCTAATAGTTATTTTTGCTTTTGTGTCCCTTTCCTGAGGAAACATATCTGGAAAAAAGTTGCTAAGACTGATGTCAGAGAGATTACTGGCTATATTTTCTTCTAGGAATTTTATGGTTTTGGGTCTCATATTTTGTGTTAAATACATTTTAAATTTATTTTTGTGTGTGTGTATAGTGTAAGAAAGTAGTTCTGTTTCATTCTTTCAGAGGAGCTGTCCAGTTTTCCCAGCATCATTTATTGAAGAGACATCTTATTCCGTAGTATATTCTTGCCATCTTTGTCATTGATTTACTGTATAACCATGGATTATTTTGAGAATATCATTTGTATATTGTTAAGTGAGAGAGAAAATGTCATAAAACACATTCCCACACCATTTTCTATAAAGAATGTGCAAATACTTTCTTAGGAAATTTCTAAATTATATGGCACTCTGGTTGAGCATGGCAATGTGAGGAATGGGAAGGAAGATTATTCCCAATTTATACCATTCTGTACCTATTGACATTCTCAGATTTAACAGGTATATTTCAAGTGAAATCCCAAATCCAGATAAATGTTTTGTAACTGTCACTTTTTCTGTCTCACTCTAGCATAAAGCAGACTTACAATTTACATTTGTCAGTTGTCTAGGTTGTAAATATAACTGCCTACATTAGCTGTCCTTATGCTGTCGCCACTTTGAAATGCCCAGCTGGCAATCATGGGCACAACATAGAAATAAATGGCTGGCGGAATCTTGCTTGAATGCATACAGATGCACATGTGTTCAGAAGAGTGGAAACCTGAGACAATAGCAGAGAATGGAGATTTGGAGGCAGAAACTCTCCCCTTCTGATGCCGAGTACATAGGGTGAGGAGCAGGAGCCTCTCTGTAAAATTAGTGAAGGAGGAAACGGGCTTTGTCGAGATTTCTGGTGAAGGTAAGGCTTTCACTGAGACCAATATGCCTGCTTTTTTTGGCTATTTGTACATATTTTAGAGGTCAATTGTCATGTGTCTTATTGAGGGGTGGGGGAGGATGTTTTCTCTGAGTAGCTAAGAGAATCAGGGAAGAGTCTAGGATATAGAGCAGAAGGGCTGATCTGCTTAGTGCCTGAGATGTCTTTTTGAAACTTAGACTTGGGCCTTTGAGAAGACAGTCTTGTTGTTGAAAAGCCTCTGATTAGTGATATTTCCAGTATCCCCATTAAGCAAAAACTTTGGAAATTTCTGACACTTAATTGGTCAAAATGGGAATAACTAAAATTTTGTTTTATTCTCCCCAGACTGATTGCTTAGAGATACCCTGAACCTGGGCTAATTAAGAACAGACACCTCAGTGACTAAGTCCCCCTTGGGATGGAGGGTAGTGGGAAAGAGAAACATTCCCCACAACACTGTTACTTCTGGACTTTTTCCTAAGCTCCTCCTGAGCAAGTTGTTCTGGCCCCTGTGCATGGCTGAGCAGTAGGCAGACAGGAGTTAGCCTTGGCTGAGCTCAGGGGAGCCTGAGAAGTGGTGGAGTCCTCTCCATGGAGGTGAGTGTCTTCTCATGGTTTTCCACTAAGAAGAAAAGAGTCAAAGAAGACCAAGGTGGGAGTTCTGGGCTTGGCTGGGACCGACAACAAGGAGGCATAGAGTCTGAAGGGTTGACAAGGGGAGCAGCAGGGTGGACAAGTTCTTTTCTGGTGTTTCCATACACAACTGAGAGAATATTCAGTTCTTCTCTGTCCCAATACTAAGAACAGACATCGCTGCTTGAGAACAACAAGATTCTTCTATTGTTTGTCACCTAGTGCTCATTATGCAGACATTGTAGAAATATAGATCTCTGAGCTGTCCCAACAATTCTGTCCTTGACCTGTTTCTCCATCATTAAATAGCCCACAGAGCCTTAGAGGAGGTTGTATGAGTAAGGGAAGTGAGGAGGGGAAAATGATAACATGAGCCATGAAGGGAAACCAAGAAGAGTAGGCTCTCGGGGTGTGGCCAGGCTATTCAGGTGAGGAACAAATACTATTGAATCATATATCACACATCCATACATCCACCATATACTAACAATTTACTAGCACTACTTTACAGCTCAACAATATTATATACATAAACATGTCCCTGCCCTCATAGAGTTTATATTCTAGTGTCATAGAGGAACATGAATAAATAAAATTAAATTTCCTGTCCATCTTCCTTGCTTTATAGTTATTCTGGCATGATCAATAAACTAACACCGTAATTTTAGTTACTTTTCTTGTGTATGGTCTAACATCCACCCTCCCCTTGAATATAAGCTCAACAGGGCAGGGATTTTTGTTTGTTCTGTGCAGCAGTGCAAACGCACTGCTTCATTTGCTTCATGTTACATGAAGGAAAGAAATAGGTACACATATCATATCAGGTAATAATAAGTGCTATGAAGAAATGCTAATGTCCAAAAATCCAAAAATGAGGAAATCATTCCTAATTGGGATGGGGTAACTGGCAAGAGTCCTCTGAGGAGACGACATGTGAGTAATGGGATGGGTAAAGTGAGAGTGATCCAGACATCCTAAGTGGCTACTGGCCTCAGATCTATCATTGTCAGTGCCAGGTGCCACTTTTCCTCCCTCCCAACACTTTGCAGGGCATGTGGAATTAGAGAAGAATGCTTCTGCCCCGGGAAATTATCTCAAGCTGCTGAGTTCTCATTTGTAGATGTTGCTGCTCTGTACTGTGGAGGTTTACCATCTGGAGAAGGCAGGGGTGTTGGTCTTAGATCCCATGCCACCTTTCTACTGCCCCAAGATGGATCTAGACAGTACCAGTAGGGATGAGGCACAGGGTTCAACGTTCCATGTTTTGAACATCACCTGGACCACCATTACGTCATCTGCTACAGCGAACATAAGACGTGGACGATCCCAGGACTGGAGAGGCTGATCAACTCATATTCAGAACTGGCCAGTTAAACAGTCTTATCCTCTGTGCCCTGAGAGAAGGCACCTCCAGTGGTGTAGAAAGACAGGGTATGTTTTCCTATCCCCAGTAGAGAGGAATAAATCTTTCCCCAGTCCAGACAGGTAGCCTTGAGCTGGATGAGATGTGCCCACATTCAGGTGTGGCCTTGTGCAGTTTGTGAGCAGTAGAGACACGTCACCTGATCTTCAGGTTGGAAATAGTTTGTCAACCTAACCTCTCTTCCTTCTCTTTTGAGAGCAGGACCATGTGGAGCTGTTGTGTCTTTGATCCTAGGTGGTACAAGGAGTAGAAACAAGGACTAAACAATGAACAACTTGTCTAGTGCCACTGAGTTCTACCTTCTAGGCTTCCCCGGGTCCCAAGAACTACACCACATTCTTTTTGCTATATTCTTTTTCTCCTACTCAGTGACATTAGTGGGAAACACAGTCATCATTGTGATTGTGTGTGTTGATAAACGTCTGCAGTCCCCCATGTATTTCTTCCTTGGTCACCTCTCTGCTTCGGAGATCTTAATTACAACTATTATCGTTCCTATGATGCTTTGGGGGTTGCTACTCCCTGGGATGCAGACGATATCTTTGGCTGCATGTGCCACCCAGCTCTTCCTGTACCTTGCTGTGGCGACTACAGAGTTTGCATTACTGGGAGCGATGGCTGTGGACCGTTACGTGGCTGTCTGTAACCCTTTGAGGTACAATGTCATTATGAACAGCCGCACCTGCATCTGGGTGGTCATTGTGTCCTGGACATTTGGGTTTCTTTCTGAAATATGGCCTGTCTATGCCACATTTCAGTTTACCTTCTGCAAGTCCAATCTGTTAGACCATTTTTTCTGTGACCGAGGGCAACTGTTCAAACTATCCTGTGATGACACCCTTTTCACAGAGTTTGTTCTTTTCTTAATGGCTATTGTCATTATCATTGGTTCTCTGGCCCCAACAGTTATCTCCTACACCTACATCATCTGCACCATCCTCAGGATGCCCACAGCCTCAGGCCAGAGGAAAGCCTTCTCTACATGTGCTTCTCATTTCACTGTTGTTGTTATTATGTATGGCAGCTGCTTGTTTATCCATGTGAAACCTAAGCTAACGCAGGCAGCGGAGTATAATAAAATAGTTTCCCTGTTGATTTCTGTGTTAACCCCTTTCCTGAATCCTTTCATCTTCACCCTCAGGAACGACAAAGTCAAAGAGGCCCTTTGGGATCTTATGAAATGCTGTAATCAACTCTTCAAAGGTTGAATTCTCTACCTCAGTTTTAGGTGGTAATATCCACACTATAGATTGTTTAGGAACCCAGAAAACCATAATTCCAATCTTATCATCATCATGTTTCAAAGGTTAATAGTGTACAATTCCCAAGGAGGTATGGAAGAAGAGAAGAGAAAAATGAAATCCATTCTCTGCCTGTTAGAATCTCAATTCTCAGTTTCTGATGATTCCAATATTTAACTATGAAAGCCCATCCTTGGGAAATGTGAGGATTAGAGAAAGGAAATACATATATTTTTGTAGCTTTCCATAGCTCAATTAATTTCTCTATAATCCATTGCTGGAGATATATTTCCTAGGAGGGAAGGAAGTGGGAAGAAGGTGAGGGGAGGCATCTGGCATAATCAGAGTACCAAGGGAGAGATGCTCACTTTGTTACTTTATCAACTATTGTTGGGTTTTTCATATATTTTTATATAATTTCTTTGTGTTATCACTGTATGCACTTTATTCTATGGTTCTCCTTTTCTCATGTTGCTTATCATGTTATCTTGGCACCATTGCTACCTCAAATTATAATGTTATATACATTTTGCCACAGAACTGATCTAGAGTGGTGATTAAGGGATTGGAATGCTTTCCTTTTAGTAAGTCTTGGTGATGTCAAGATATGAAATATTTTGGCATATATGGGGATTGAGACAAATAAGAATTAAAGGACTTAATTCTAGAGAGAGCATCCTGTGTTTTATACCTGCTTAAACCAACTATGTCTGTTGAGACTGCTTCCAGACCCAGGCTTCAGGCTTCATGTTGCCTTTGGTTCTATGTCTTCCCAAATCCAAATATCTCAGTAGCTTTCCTTAGATCTTCCCTGTGGGGAGCATCAGAGGAATGAAAAGCTACTCTCCTAACTCATAGTTCTTTAGGAATTCCAGGGCATTTTTTTTTTTTTTTTTTTTTTTTTGGCAATGCAGTTGTAGGAAGTTCATAATGTTTGAAGAAGGGGTTTGAAGGAAGGTGTTGATTTAATGGTAACACTCAACAGCACCTGCCAGCTCAGAATTGGGTGGAGATACTGAGTCAGCCAGCAGTGGGTGATGGTGTTCCATGGGATTGTACTGTGTGAGGATGCCTTCCTTTTGGTGAGGACAGGGAAGACCAGTAAGTATGATCTAGTTGACTTCCCTGCATATGGCACCAGATGAGATGTTGAGAGTGGGGCCTTAATCCAGCTCATCCTCTCCCAGCCAACCAACGGGTTGTGATGGGACTGCACTGGAGAAAGGGTTGAAGACTGACATAAAGATATCTCCCACCCCAGGCTCATTTCCTGAGGTCTGCTGTCTCTCTAGAACAATACCACTTTTTCTCCTTCAGTACTCCAGAGAGGATGCCTTTTCTCATTTACACAAGGCTTTGCACAGCCTATGTTGTCTCTGGGCTGGTAGAGGCAAATTAGGAGGACAGAAGAGAGCCTCACTGTCCTCCTGTATGGTTCCTTTGGTTTTTCAACCTGTCATCCCCCATGCCTCTTGCACCCTGTCCAGATCACCCTTTGTTCACCTACCAACTATCTTCTCTCTTCTCTCCCTTTCCCCTTGAGTTCTTCTGTTCTCTCTTTCTCCTTCTTTCCCTTTACCTCATTTCTCTTTCCCCTCAAGTCAAGCTCTGACCACCCACTGGTAATACATTCCTATCCTTCCCCTTCTGCTCAACCAACATTTCCATTCCTCTTCTGTATCTCAGATATGTAGTATTCTAGACTGCCTCTCTGAATGCCCTTGGCTTTGAGAAGAAAAGGAGAGTCCCAGGTTGAAGAACTAGTGAATGGGGCATTAAAGATCTCTTGTACTGAAGACGATGATCTTCCGTTTGTTCTCTGATTTTTGAATGAAGGAGTTACTGTGTTAGCCTTTTTGGGTTACTGTAACAAAACCCTGTACATTTTGTGGTTTAAACAAGAGAAATTTCTTTCTCCTAGTCCTGGAGACAGGAAAGTCCACATTCAAGGTTCATACTAATTCAGTGTCTGGTGAGTATTCTCTTCCTGACCTGTAGATGGCCACCTTCTTTTTATGTTCTTAATTGGTATTTCCTTGTTATATGATTGGGAGGAGAAAGCAATTGCACTCCGGTTTGTTTGTTTGTTTTCTTTTGGGAACATAATCTCATGTAATCAAAGCCCTGCCTAATTACTTCATTTCAAATTATTTACGTCCTAAGAAGCCCCTTCCCCCAAATCAGCTGCAGTGGGTGTCTGGGTTTGAGTTTATGAGGACACAGACCTTCAGTCTATTGTGTCATTGTGCACCTGCCCTGCAAGCCAAGCTTATTTTCAACCTGGATGTCTACTCCATATTCATACTAGAGACTCTAATTTCCCAAGCTGCAGGTATGACCTACACAATAGTAAATTTAGATGACTCACACTTCCCCTTCTGCTGTTTATACTATAAAACCTCAATAGCCTCTTGCTCTATTTATATTTTTGTCTCTACTCCTTACAACTGAGTATATATATATATATATATATATATATATATATTTGTGTATATATATGTAATCAATATAGGTGTTCAAAAAGAAATATTAATTATAGACATTCATTTGAACTTCTTGTGTACATTGAGTTATCATACTCAAAGTAAGTCTTATGTATACTTTGATATATGTCATATGTAATGTATTGCAGTTTTTTATTTGATTTACACTTTGGCCTCATAACATATGCTTTGTGTTGTTAGTTATATGTTCATAGTAAAAACAAAACAAAATTAGAGATGATGCTACTTTCAACCAAGAAAGGTTGTAATAGTCTCTCTTCTGAAAAAGTTCCTTGGTGACAATAAAATATTTATCCACTTAGTATCCATTATATATCTCTGAGAAGACTTTCAGCTTTTCTATTTTATGTCTTATGAGTATTTCCCTATGTTCAACATTAATGATGCATAAATAATTGCTTATATTATGTAAATTAAAATATGAAATTTATTTTATACTTATGCTTATTAGGAGATAAGGAAAAATAAGGGAGTTGTTTGTAATTAAAACTTCTATTTATTTTGCATAGCCACCAGAATAATTTCTTTTTTTCCAAATTGGAATATCTCCAGTGTTTTATTAATATTGATAAAGAATTTTCAAAAAAGAACAGAAATGCTCTTAACTTCTTTGTTATTTTGTCAATGAATATGAGGAATTCTTTTAATATAGATACAGAATATAACTTCTATAACATTTGGCTGATTTTTCTATATTGACCATGTACTGTATAAGAATTTTGCTGAATGCCCTGGAATCATATATATTGAAAGAATGAAGTATTGATTGCATACTAAATACCTTGTAATTTCTGCATATTTTTATTCAATCCTGGCCATAACCTGTGAGGTTAGGAGTATTATGTTCACTTAACAGATGAGAAAATGAAGGCCTGAGGAGGTTAAGTTACTTGCCAAAATTTACTCAGCCATCAACCCATCACTTCCATCTGATAGCAAGAAAGTAAAACTCTAGGAATACTAAGTATTGACATTAATGCTTGAGGATTGGAACTTTTTTTTTTATTTATTTTATTTTTTTATTTTTTTATGATAGTCACAGAGAGAGAGAGAGAGAGAGAGAGAGAGAGGCAGAGACACAGGCAGAGGGAGAAGCAGGCTCCATGCACCGGAAGCCCGACGTGGGATTCGATCCCGGGTCTCCAGGATCATGCCCTGGGCCAAAGGCAGGCGCTAAACCACTGCGCCACCCAGGGATCCCTTTTATTTTTTTATTTTTTTATTTCTTTTATGATAGTCACAGAGAGAGAGAGAGAGGGATTGGAACTTTTATATGTTTTTGGTGGGAATATAAAATACTATGGTCAAAGTAATTAGGTGGTGGCAAACTTAGGAAACTATGTTGTGTATATATGATATGGCCTGTTCTCAAGTCTGTTGATTTCTTTCTTCAGCTTTGTTGAGTCTTCTGATGAGCTTATGAAAGGAATTCCTTTACCCTCTTGCAATGTTTTTTAAAAATATATAATATCTTCATTTGATTCTTTCTTATAGTTTTTATTTCTCTGCTGAAATTCCTCCTTGTTTATGCATGTTGGTCATCTTTTCCACTACATCATTTCACATATTAATCATAGTTATATTATTTTTACCTTAAATGAATATTTACTGGTATGACATTTTATTTATTTATTTATTTGGATTATAATGTTTTATTTTTAAATTGAAGTATAATTAACATACAAATAATATATTAATTTCAGATGTACAACATCTTGGTTTAACTACTCTATACATTACGCAGTGCTCACCACAATAAATATAGTCACCATACAATGTTATTACAATATTACTGACTGTATTCTCTATCCTGTGCTTTTCATCTCTGTGACTTATTTATTTCATAACTGGAAGTTTGTACTTTTTAATTCTGTTTATATATTTCACCCATTTCTCCACCCACCTCTCCTCTGGCAAACACCAGTTTGTTCTGTAATAATGAATTGTTTTGTTTGTTTGTTCATTTGTTTTATTTTTTAGATTCCACATTTAACTGATATCCTATGGTATTTGTCTTTGTCTGACTGACTTCACTTTTTCTCTAAGTCCATCAATTTTGTCTCAAATGGGAAGAGCTCATTTTTTATGACTGAGTAATATTCCATTATATATATATATACCACATCTTTATCCATTCATTTATTGATATATATAGTATATATCAATATATAGTATATATAGTATATATTTATTGGGTTGCTTTCATATCTTGGCTATTGTAAATAATGATGCAATAAACATAAGGATGCATATATCTTTTCTAGTTGGTGTTTTTATTTTCTTTGGTAATTAGCCAGTAGTAGAATTACTGGATCATATGGTATTTCTATTTTTAATTTTTTGAGGAACCTCCATACTGTTTTCTACAGTGGCTGTACCAATTTATATTCTCACCAGTTGTGCACAAGCATTCCTTTTTTTTTTTTGACATCCTTGTCAACACTTGTTCTTTCTTTCTTTCTTTCTTTCTTTCTTTCTTTCTTTCTTTCTTTCTTTCTTTTTTTCTTTCTTTCTTTCTTTATTTTTTTCCAAAGATTTTACTTATTTATTTCAGAGAGAGAGAGAGAGCGAGAGAACACAAGCAGGGAGAGCAGCAGAGGGAGAAAGAAAAACAGACTCCTCTTTGAGCAGGGAGCCCAATGTGGGACCCTGGGATCAAGCTGAAAAAGGACGCTTAACTGACTGAGCCACTCAAGTACCCCAACACTTATTTCTAAATTTTAGCCATTCTGAGATGTGTGAAGTGATACATGATTGTATTTTGATTTGCATTTCCCTAATGTTTCATGATGTGGAGCATCTTTTCATGTGTCTGTTGGCCATCTAAATGGCTTCTTTGGGAAAATGTCTATTCAGGTCCTTTGCTCATTTTCAAATTGGATTATTTGGGTTTTTTTATGCTGAGTTGTATTATTTTTTTCATATATTTCAGATATTAACCTCCCGTCAGATATATCATTTGCAACTATCTTCTCCCATTCAGTAGGTTGCCTTTACAATTTTTTTGATGGTTTTCTTCACTTTGTAAAAGCTTTTTATTTTGATTTCTTTATCTATTGTTTTTTTTTTAAAGTATGCAACTTTGAAAAAATTTTTTTTAGGTGATGCTCCATGGCTCACCATGTATATCTTAACTTAGAACTGACTTTAGATTTATACTAACAATGCCAGTTAGCTAGGGAAACATTACTCTTATGTAGCCTGTCCCTGTCCTCCTTTTCTTTTTTCTTTCTTTAAATTCAATTTGCCATCACATAGTACATCATTAGTTTCACATGTAGTTTTCAATAATTCATCAGTTGCATATAATACCCAGTGCTCATCATATCATTTTCCCTCCTTAGTGCTCATTACACATTTACCCAGTGCACCAACCTACCTCCACTTTCTCCTTTTCTTACTGTTATTATATGTGTCTATATAGTTACAAAGTTAGCAATACATTGTTACAGTTATTACTTTACATATTTTTAATTTTTTAAAATTTTTTACTTTATTTATATTTTAAAGAAACTGGGAGATTCAAGTTGCCTCAGATTCAAGCTGCCATTTGATGTCATTTTCTTTCTCCAAAACAACTCTGTCTCTACTCATCTCCTTCATGCTATTACTGGCAAATATATTACATTTCTTTATGTTATCCACTCAACAATATGTACTTAGTATTTTATATAGTTGCTTTTTAAATCAGTTAAAGATGGCAAGGGAAGAAATATGCATTTGTACTATCTTTTATCATTATAGAATTACCTTTACCAGTGCTATTTCTTTGCATATATATGAATTCTAATTACTGTCTGGAATCATTTGATTTTAATTGGAAGAGATTTCTTCAGTACTTCTTTTAAAAAAAGTTTTATTTTATTTATTTTAGAGAAAAAGAGAGAGAATATAGGGAGGAGGGGCAGAAGGAGAAGGGGAGAGAGAGTCCCAAGCAGACTTTCTGCTGAATATGGAACCCAACTTGGGGTTTGATCCCAAGGCCCCAAGATCACAACCTGAGCCAAAAATCATGATTTGGACACTCAACCGATTGAGCCACCCAGGTTCCCCTCTTTAGTATTTCTTTTAGAAGGGGACTAATAGCCATAAAATCTCTGTTTTAGTTTATCTGGAAATGTCTCTTTTGCTTTCAGTTTTGAAAGATAGTTTTGTGGATATAAGATTCTTGATTTACTATGTGTGTATGTATGTATGTATTTATTTATTTAAGTATAGTTTACACACAATGCTATATTAATTTCCGGTGTACAATATAGTTATTGACCATGTTTTTTTTTTCTTTCTGCACTCTGAATCCCATTGCCTTCTGGTATTAAATGTTTCAATGAGAAGTCAGCAGTTGACCTTATTGGGGTTCTCTTGTGCATGAAAAGTTTTTCTCTTGCTGCTTTGAATTTTTTTCTTTGTTTTTTTAGAAAATGTACCATTGAAGTATATTTAGTACCTTAGTTTGTGGATTTCTTTAAATTTACTTTACTTGGATTTCATTCACCTTTTTGGATGTGTATATTATAGTATTAAAGTTTAGAAAATATTTAGCAGTCATTTCTTCAAGTATTTTTTTTTACTTTTCTTTGTATCTCTTCTATGCTTCTAGTGCTCTCATTACATATATGCTGGTGAACTTAATGGAGTCCCATATTTCTCTGAGGCCTTGCTCATTTTTCTTCATTTTTTCTCTCTCTATTTTTTGTGTTGCATAATTCCTATTGATCTGTCTTCAGGTTTACTAATTTATTTTTCTATAAAATATTCTACTGTTGAGCTCTTCTACTCAATTTTTAATTTCACTTTTCAACTCTTGCTTTTCCATCTGATGTTTTTAAAATTTTTTTTGATCTCTTTGTTTATCTTCTGTATGTGAAGAACTTTTGCCAACATATCTGCTTTTACTTCTTTAAGCATTTTTTCATTTGGTTTTCTGAACATATTTATATCACTACTTTGAAGTCTATGACCATTAAAAGTGATATCTGGCCCCTCTACAAGCAGTTTCTTTTGTGTGCTGTTCCTATTGTGTATGCCAAACTTTCTTGTTTCTTTCCATGTCTTAAAATTTTTCATTGAAAACTAGACATTTTAGATATTATATGGTAACACTATGGATACTGATACCCCATCTCAGGGGCTTGGTACTATAGTTTGTTTGCTTGCTGATTTATTTAGTGTCCTGGCTGGACTATTTTAGTGAGGTCCATTTCCCTGGCAAGGTGTACCCTCTGGTGTCACTCCTTAGAGGCCACAGTTTTAAGCATATATACATTCTCCCTGATGTAACACCGATTTTAACAGGATTCTTTGTCTGACTGTTTCCCTGATTATTATTATTACAGTTATTAGGCTCTACTGATTGCTGGCTAATTCTTTTATTATCTTTAACAATGTCCTGGGGCATAAATTGCTCCATAGTCTGATCCAATTAATTTCGGATTCCTTTACAGAGGTGATTTTTGAGGTCAGAGTTTGACATTTATTCTGACCCTAGGAATTCATTTCTTAGCTCTTTCTTTGTTTCCCTTTGTTAAACTAGCTGCCCTATACTTTTCTTTCTATCCCTTATGAAGTTACCAGACTCCTCCTTTGTTCACTACCAAAACCTTTATTGTTTTTGAAAGTGCCCTTAGGCTAGAACCTCCTCATCCTCTTTCAAATAGTCAGTTCCTTCAGACCTGACTCTATATTTAGGAAAAATATCTGAGCCATGACTTTGTAATTGGGATTAGGGATGGTGGCGCAATCCTTTCTAAGTGATACCCCTGCTTTAGTTGCAGGGTGCTGGACAGTAGCAATAGTTTTTTAACTTCTTGACTTGCCTATCCTGTTTTGAAACTTCTGCCCTATGAGTGAGTTTGAGGAAGCGTGATTTGAGCCCTCATATTCTCAATGTGCTGCCCCTAAGGTAGAGCCTCTGCTCTATAAATGGAGTAGAAGCAGGGAATCCTAAACTCACTTCCTCTGCTGTCCTGGAAATTAGCTTCTGCAACATGTAGTTGTGGGGGAGGAAGAGGGAGAAATACAGACCTCTGCTCCTTTTGGGAAAATGCTATAGCCCTTCACTTGGAGCTGGGGGTAAGGGAGCCCACTCTTCCTGGTTGTACCTGTCTGCAGTGGGGTTTCTATCATATTGATTTGGGAAGGGGAAGGAAGATGTTGGGTCATAGTTCAAGTGTCACAGATTCT
Organism: Canis lupus dingo; assembly: GCF_003254725.2. Lineage (NCBI taxonomy): Eukaryota > Metazoa > Chordata > Mammalia > Carnivora > Canidae > Canis > Canis lupus. The sequence goes on from NC_064258.1 coordinate 6,562,483, forward strand.
TGCTATTCTTGCCAGATTCTCTTGAATAAACATTTCTTCATTTGTTATATGCCTTTAGAACAAATTCCAGGGACTTTAAATGGCCTTTAAAATTATAATTCCCACAAATTATGCTTGTTTAACTAGCCAGTCAGTTTGCAGAGTTCCCCTGTCAATCATAATTGTTTTAAAGTCTCTCACTGATAGTTCCAACATCTGGATCTGCTCTGAGTTTACTTACTTTACTTATTCTCTTAAAAATGGGTTGTTTTTCGTGTGTGTGTGTGTGTGTGTGTGTGTGTGTGATACACATGCTGTACACTGTATGTAGAACACTTGAGTCTGAGGTAAATACTCTTTATGCTTGGTAATAGGCAAACTCCTTCTTTGGTCCAGTTGTAAGTTTGAGGGGGTTCAGTTAACATGATGAGGAATTTGAGCTGTGTTGAGGGTATTTTGTTGCCTTTCATGAACCATATGTTTTCAATTCCTTTAGTGGTAGGCTATTGTATCTTGATCTTAGAGTGTCTACACTAGATATCTACATTATTGGATTTAACAGAAAACAATAATCACCTTGATCCTTTATATTTTTGAAGTGTTTTAAAATCTTCACAGTGCTATTACAACTGTTTTTTACATTGCTGACCTTTGCTCTTCTAGCCATACCATATATTTGTATGAGGGATAATCCCCTATCTCCTGATCATTGTTCTTAGCATGATGAGACAGTCTAGTCTTGGTGAAACATTTTTTCACTACCTTCTCTCCTAAATTTATTTTCTATAATCTCAAGGCTATGAATGTGCACAGTTTAAAACACATTTCCACAAAATCACCCGTGGATACCAATGTTCTCTTTATTTCTCTAGACTTCCAGGCATTTTTTTCCATATGCTTAGCACTAAATACCATTTTTTTTTGAAAATTTACCAGTTTTTAAATCTGTTTTCTCTTCTTTACCACTAAATAGAGGCTTCTCTTTTCTAGAATTAAGAGAGTAGGATTAAACTTTTAAAAAAACTTTTACCTTCTATTCATTTTTTGAGAATAGGATGTTAACAACTGTGCTGAAGACAGCAAAAACTGTTCTAATTTTATAAAGATTAATCTGGTTCTAACCCTATACACAGAAGCAGTTAAATAATTTATTTATAGCTCCCTTGAAATTTGCTTATTGTTAGAATCTTCTCTCTAGTTACTTAGGACAATTCCATTTGTATATGAGATCTCTCTCTCACTAGATATAAAAAAAAGTATGTCTTCTCTTAAGTGACTTTTTGGAAGTTGTGGAAGTAGGAGTGTTGGCACCCCTACTCAGCATCTCCTCTACCAGCTGACTACAGCCACCCCCTTGCTACCATGAAAGTTGGGTGCAGCCAACTGCTCCTTTAGAAAATTGCCCATGGCTGGACAGGAGCCCCCTCATGCAGGAGTTTTATAGCTACCCTTCTCAGAGAAAGACTGACTGACACAGAGATAAAAAAGCCATTCAATTAGTCTCAATACAAGACCAACTGTATAGAGCAATTCTTTTTTCTTTTACAAGATTTGTTTATTATTCATGAGAGACCCACACAGAGACAGACAGAAACATAGGCAGAGGGAGAGGGAGAAGCAGGCTCCTCGCGGGGACCCCAATGTGGGACTCGATCCCGGATCCTGGGATCATGCCCTGAGTCGAAGGCAGACGTTCAACTCCTGAGCCACCCAGGCATCCCTACAGAGCAATTCTTTTGTCAAAAGTCCTATGGGACCAGGCTGAACTATCCCCAGTTGAGACCACATCTTTGATTAGCCTTCTTTCCTTGTACTGCTCTGCTTTCCTCATTTTTCCTTTCAGAGAGCACTCCCACCATAAATCATTTTCTCAGAAATCCTTGTCTTAGGTCATTTCTTTTTTTTCCAAAGATTTTATTTATTTATTAATGAGACAGACAGAGAGAGAGAGAGAGAGAGAGAGAACGAGAGGCAGAGGGAGAGAGAGAAGCAGGTTCCATGCAGGGAGCCTGACGTGGGACTCGATCCTGGGTTTCTAGGATCAGGCCCTGGGCTGCAGACAGCGCTAAACTGCTGAGCCACTGGGCTTTTCTCTGTCATTTCTAAGGAATCCAATCTAAAGCAGTTGGTATTGGAAGTGGTCTTGAAAGCAGACACAAATGAGGGGAGTCTGGAGGTGGATCACTTTTTGGTCAGATGTCAGTCACTGGCTGTTTAGATAGACCCTAGAATGATTACAATGATATATCAAACACAATTGTTAAGATTTTTCAGTCTGGTAGACTAAGTATCTGAGAGGTTCATGGAAAATAGTAGCTGTAAGGACTATAGAATTTGTGAAGTGCCATAGTTGAGGACAGAAAATGGCAGGCTCAGCTCTATTTAAAGCTAAGTGTGAGACTCCCAGGGCCCTTGTTGGCAACATTAAAGATACACTCACTCTCTGTAGTCAGAGGACTGACAGAGTGAAGAACAGATACAGAATTTAATTATAAAAGTAATGTAATTTCAAAGAAGGCTTGTTCAGCCTTGTCCGCTCTCCTACTCCAAAGCCAGGGCCCTGATGGAGAATGAGTGGGACCCTCAGTCTCAGTATGATGATTTCTGAGTAGACACAGTTGAAAACTTTGAACACCCAGATTCCTCTGAGCTCTCTTGATCTGCAGAAATGACACACTCCCCTTTTGGAAGGTATGCTCCCTCCCTTTCTTTAGGACTGTCAGAGCTCTCAGATAAGGCAAAGGCCTTATAAGACAATGCTATCTTCCTCAGGATCTGCATCCATCTTTTCTCCTTCCATCAGATTCATAAATTAGGTTTAATATTCACATAAACTAGGGAAGAGCTTAAACTGCTAACAGAAGAGTGATACCTATCAAATTTTCTGCAAGAACTGACTAGCAGGCACTAGCAGGCACTGGAAGAGCCTGTCCAGGAGTGAGTCTAGAGGGTGATGGATCAAAAGGGTGGTTGGAACTCAAATCTGATGAAAAGAGTGTTTGTTGATATGGAGCCACTCCCCCATCATGCAGAATTAAAACCTTGGCAAGAGTCCTGGGGAAAAGGTCTAATATACATTGTTTTCTGATCCACAGAATTTTGAAAAAAGTGATAGCCTTTATTAAATTAAGTAGAAATGCTAAAAATTACCTTCAAAGACTCAGAAGGTAGTGATTAAAAGGCTTGGAAATGTAGAAATGTGTAATGGGGCCACTAAATTAGACTGAGAAACCTACCAGTTGGCCATACTGCTTGGGAGGCAGGCCTGGAGGATACTCTGCTCAGCAAGATGATAAAAATAATATGGTTAGGGAGGACATCAGCTGAGGCTGTTGTTAGGAGATGCCATTACAGAACTGGACTTCCTGATGGTAAGGGGTTATGGGGAACCAGAATAGGAGAGGTTGCATGACAGCATTTAACTGATGCAAAGTGCACATACTTCCTCTATTAAATAACAAGGTCAAAATGGCAAACAGGACTTTGAACTGCACCTTTGGATATGGAAAATAGAACACGGTGTTCACGGGGTAGGATATATAGGCAACCATTAAGAGTATTGCTTCGTGTATGTAATTGAGAGAAATCAAGAATGAAGGAGGAGGCTCAGATCAGGTACTCCAGTGGAGTCATGATCCCTTTGCCCCATCTCCAGATTTGAACCAGCTCTCAGCTCCAGTATCATCAAATAAAAGAGTGTGAAGCACCAGGATTAGGACCCTGTGATACCACAGCAAGTATATTAAATATGCTTTCCCCAGACTTGCCCCTAAAGCCTACAGTCATTTACTCGGGTAACCATCCCTAGGCAAAGTGGACTCAGATAAGAGCTGTAGAATATAGTATGAATTGAAGCTTATACTAAGGGATGTAAAGCACTATCAATGCTCTCTTATTAGGGAAACATGTGAGAGCAAGGTAATTAATGGAGTTTGGATCCAAATATCTCACAGCAGTTTCACTGGATTCATCTATTTTTAATTTTTGCTCCTCTGTTTGTTTCTCCATTTTTCTCTTTCTCCCTTCTCCTTTCCTGTCCTCTTCCATCCTTCCAATTTCCAAACTCTCTCTGCTCCTCCATCTCCCCCTCCCTCTCTCCATCTTTCACACACACAAATTGCAAATGAACACTCATTCTACATCAGGCCTTATGCTAGGCACTGAGAATTCAGAGATGAGGTCCAGGATCTTCCATCAAAGAGTTCACAGTATAAGGAGGGAAGGGTTGAGTCACGGAGCAGCACATTGTGGGATAGGGTCCTTCACAGTCATGCACAGGGGTGTGTGTCAGCATAGAGAGAGAACCTCCAACTCAGTCAGGAGGAAGTAAAATAAAGGAATGATTCTCAGAATCAACCATATTTGATTTCATGTTTGAAAAGAAAAGTGAGCATTATCAGGCAGAAAATGGGAAATCCCTTTTTTAATCCATGATTGATTTTCATTTTTATTTATTTTTAAAATTTATATTTAATTAACATATGGTGTATTATTAGCTTCAGAGGTAGAGTTCAGGGATTCATCAGTCTTACATAATACCCAGTGCTCATTACATCCATACCCTCCTTCATGTCTATCCGCTAGTTGCCCCATCCCCCCCACCCCCTCCCTTCAGCAACCCTCTGTTCCCGATGCTTAGGAGTCTCTTATGGTTTGTCTCTCTCTTTCTCTCTAATTTTGTCTTGTTTTATTTTTCTCTCCCCTTTGTTTTTATACTCTTTTTTAATAGGGCCTGACTACCGTCAAGGTTAATCTCCTGGCATGTATTCCTAGTTATGTTAATAGACGTTTCAGAGTAGATCCACTTGGTGTTCAATCAACTGTGAGGTGGTTCAGAAGGCCATCTTGTAAGCAGATACTTCCGCCTTAGGAGTTTGGATTCTAGAAAACAACTGGCTTCTGCCAGATTATATTATTTCTATTTTCTATTTCTATTTTCCTAGAGCTTTTTGGAGCACTCCAAGATGTGAGCTGAAAATTGCTCCAGTTAGAAAAGCTATAAATGCAGAAGAAAAGCTTTCCCAGGAGCCTAGATTCTTTTCCTGATTCCTCTCTTGCTTTGGAAGATGATTAATGGAGAAACATGAAATTTATGACCATTATTAGGCTCAAGTCTCTGCTCTACCATTTCTGAGTTGTGTGACCCCAGGTCAGATATCCAGCCTCTCTGACTATTACAGGGTTGACCTCTGAGGAGACTGGAGAAAATTAAAAATATGATATTTAAAGGAACAGGTACATACCAAATCCTCAATCCATGCCAAAGATGGAACGGCGATTTTCTATGCCTTTCATAGATAGTCAGTCTTCATGCCAGAAATTAAACTTGGGTCTGACAAATTATAAGGCAGAAAGTGGACTGAGGAGCAAAAGGTACAAGGCAAAGTATAGGTTTCTGGTAATATTCACTGAAAATTCTTTAGATTGCTTGGGCCTCTTAAGAGAGGAAGGTGGTGCTGATGAAGCAGTGCTTCTAGAATATTATGTGTGGAGACATCATGTAAGCTGTCTGGTAGACCTCACTGAACTATGGGGTGAATTATCCAAGTGAACTCATTGAAAAAAATTGGTGTGCACAAGTATGGTGTTAGAAGTTTAGGGAGACTGGAAAACAAAAAAGAATTAGGAAAAGATTGACCACATTTAGTGATATGATAAATTGGCCAATCTCTTACTTACTTGGGGGTTATAATGATGGTTCTTTCCTCTTGAGTTAAAAGTGTAATTTTGAATAGGAAATTGGAGAGATGAAGGAGATGGAGGATAGATGGTGAATAGATATCAAGATGACTTAAGATTATGAAACATGTAAAGGAAAAGAGGTACCAGGGGATTTGACTGTGTACAAAGGAATGTACTTAATGTTCAAAAAGATGACTCCATGTAGAAGCCAAGGGAAGATTCATGGAGGCAGGGCCTGGAACAGAGGCTGGGCTGGTCCAGCTGGGAAGAGTAAATGCAGGCAAAATCCTGAGACAACTAGTTCAGTTGGCTGACAAATAGGACAGAAAACCTGGGGTCTGATAGGAAAGGATAAAAAATGTCTTTAAATATCACAGATAGAACAAAACTGCATTAAGAGTGAAATTTACTGTTTGGTAACAAATACCACTATTGCTGAGAACACAGCACCAGATCTCATGCTGATGACTCTGAATACATTGTTTGTCATCCTCACAACGGCCTTGCTAAGAAAAAGTTATTATCTTCACTTTACAGATGAAGAGTAGGAGGCCCACGTAGGTTAAGAAACACAGCTTGAAAGGGACAGAGGTTGTATTTGAACTTGAGCCTATCTGGTGCCAAAGCACCACCCTGGTGCTTCCTTCCAGACCAGTGTTATTGCAGGGTGCTCGCAAATATGCGTGCACACCAACCGTCACCAACACACTGCAGCAATAATAGAGCTAAATTAATTTTTTTAAATTTTTGTTTATTTTTTATTGGAGTTCGATTTGCCAACATATAGCATAACATAGGGCTAAGTTTAAATGTATGCAGTTGCTGCTCTGATAAAGGAAATGCTCACCCGTTGAGAAACATTGCTGATTTGGCAGTTTGGTATGAATTTTCTCAACTGAGGGATTTTAAAACAATCCATTTTATAACTTTTAGTGTCAGGTAGAGGGTTTTCATAATTTACCATTTAAGAGTCCTGCAACTGAAGTCCTGCGTGCTGCCTCTCTCGAGCTGGTCACATTGGTTTATGTTGTTTGTGACCTGTAGACCAATAACACACACAAAGTATGCACCTTGAAGTCCTTCACAGTGTGCAAAAAGGCACCGTGCACTTTATAGAGACGTGTGAATATGAGGTGCACAGAGGAGCACATTATGGGATGACTGAAACGGAAAGGCAAATGTGCTGAGATTCAGGTCCTTATTAACTAAAATCTGAATGCTCTTGACTAGAGAGATCAGAGGTTATATGAGAAGCCTTTTGGTTGAGATAGTTTCTGCTTGATTATAGGTATCTTCATTCTATTTATCTCATTTTTAAAAATTTATTTATGGTAGTCACACACAGACAGACAGAGAGAGGCAGAGACACAGGCAGAGGGAGAAGCAGGCTCCATGCACCGGAGCCCGACGTGGGATTCGATCCCGGGTCTCCAGGATCGCGCCCTGGGCCAAAGGCAGGCGCTAAACCGCTGCGCCACCCAGGGATCCCTATTTATCTCATTTTTTCAAGTAAATTAATATTAATAAATAGCTACTGTTACCACCCACCTTTTCAAAATCCAGAACCAGAACCTTCAGAGACCGCGATTAACCAAGCCTCACAGGTGTGCACCTTCTCAGTAATGTGTCTACACCTCCACCTAGTGGCCGCTCTGAATGATTCAGCGGTGATACCTGGGAGCTGTCAGGGACGTCCTAAGAAAAAGTGAGAACCAGAGAATATGTTCATTTTCTGGAGTAGGGAAGGAAGAAAGAATGAAATAATGAAAGAATGGAGGGAGAGAGGGAGATAAGACAGAAAATAAGAGAAAAAAGAAAAGGAAAAGAAAATTGGGGGGGGATTTTTTTTTTTTGAAAACTTGAAAATAGACGTTTCTGAAGCACAGTAGATTTTCAAAAATTGAGGGAGGTCGACAGAGAGACTCACTACCTGAGAATGATAACAGTGTGTATTTCCATGAATAGGAAAACAGAACTGAACTAATTGTTAAAAGCGAGATTGAGGGATGCCTGGGTGGCTCAGCGGTTGGGCTTCCACCTTCGTCTCAGGGCGTGATCCCGGGGTCAGGGATCGAGTCCCGCATCGGGCTCCTTGCCTGGAGTCGACTTGTGTCTCTGCCTCTCTCTGTCTCTCTGTCTGTCATGAATAAATAAATAAAATCTTTGAAAAATAAAAGTAAAAAAAAAATAAAGCTAGATTGAATTATGGCCTGAAGAAATTAGAATAAATGAAGAAGATTCAATGTTATATTGATTCCCTCCAGAAGACCTGAGGACCTAGGGACAAATACTGGGGTCATAGTTAGAACTATAAAACCCAGATTGTTATGCCTGAGAAAACCAAGTTCTCAGATACATATTTAACCAGGTTTATGGTCTCTGTGGGGATTATGGGTGGTAGAATTTAACCTGTTTTTATGGATATAATGAGTGCTATTAATTATGTAACCACAGCCTGTGAAGTCCACACCATGGAGCAGGTGTGTCATGGGGACTTTGCTGCCTCCATCTTCATCACTACCACGTAAATGAAGTGTTGTGCCCCAGGTTAAGGCTAAGGAAAAAGGAGAGGCAGAGATGCTGAAGAACTTGCCCATGCTGTCCTAAGTACCCAAAAGATAAGATGGGATTCAAATTCAGGACTGTAATTCTAGATCCTGTTCTTTCCACTACATATTCATATTGCTTTTCTTTGAACTACATGCATTTAAAATTTAATTTTAATGTTTATTTTAAATTGTATTTCTTTGTTGAATTATTAATAAATTCACATGGTATAAAGTTCAAAAAGTACAGAATTGTAAGAGCAAGTAAAAATCAAATCAAAACAAAAAGTAAAAAATCAAATCAAAACAAAAAGAGCAAGTTGAAAGCAATCTCCTTCCCTCCCCAGCCATCCAGTTCCTCTGCCTTAAGGCATGCCTCTCTTGCCAGCATCTTCTATATCTTTTCAGGGTATATTATCCATGTGCATGATGACCAAATGTTAACATCAATTTAGTACGCCTCCAACATTATAGGAAATTGTATTTGTATGGCTAATGCAGAAAGTCACAAAAGGCTAATTTAAACATCTTAATCACAACTACCTTGCTTGCTCCAATAGAATTTGCAATTCAGTCAAAAGTTAAGTATAGAGGATTTTCAAAATAAAACGTTTGTTAATTCACCATTCAGTCATTTGAATAGTTTTGAGTGACTGCTAATGTAAGCTTTAGAATGAATGCTTAAATTTTCTCCAGAGTTTGTATGGATTCCCAAAACTGACTTGAAAAGCTTCCAAATTATCCAGAGTCTGTTTTCCATCTCTTTCTTTTATTAAAAAAATGTTGTTCTTATTCCCAGATCCTTTTCTTGGTTATTAGATTGACTCTTAGCCAGTCAGGTTAATGTTAGCTGGAGATACCCTCATCAAAAGAGTCTGAGCCAAAAATGCCAGTCTGGATTTTATTTCTGGATGTATTATGGGAAAGCTAGCTGGTCATTTCTCCAACCAAATGCCTCAAAGTTTTTGAAAATGCTCTAAAACTCTTTCCCCACATGTTGTTTTGTCAGTATGAGTCCAGTTTTCACATGCAAAGTGAATCAGATTCACCGCACTCAGTTTTACAGTGCATTTTTGCAAGAGATCCCATTTTTAGCCAAGTCACAGCTGAGCTTTACTTTCAGCTAATTAGTACTTGTTCTCAAATTGGGCAGTTCTAACCCAAGCTAGGAGATGAGATGCAATTTACTTCCTCTCTACTCTCCTAAAATTAACTAAGCTGTAAAATGTGAGTGTTCCCTTGTTTTCCCCTTTGTCTGTCCCAGGGTTTGGTTCCATCATAAAGAATTCAACAGAACTCAGGATGTTTCCGCAAATCTTGCTGTTCTGATTTGAAGAGTAATGGAGTTCTTCCTTTCAAAATCTCAGCCCATTGGTTGCCAAGCAACCATTAATTTATCATAACTAGCTAATATTTAAAATTATACATGATAATTAAGTAGAACAGTATGCTTTTCATATTCCTAAATATATACAGCTTTGGCCAGATCAGAATGAATATGATTGGTTTTGCGGTACCAGAAACAAGTCACAAAGAATGCTTCTGGAGATTGAAAGAAGAGGGAATCTGACTATTCCCCTGTCTGAGCCCCATGGCTTTAGAAATTACAGTGATCCATGAGGGCCACACAGTTAGACTGCCCACAAAATTAGAGGAATTCCTAGTACTAGAAGATCCTTCTCCCTAAAGAATGTCATGACTTAGGAATAATATACATAGGGCTCCCTTGAAAGGGCCCAACTACACTTTGATTAACTTGGTTATGCTGGTCCTTTTAATCCCTGCCTTTTTGTATAAAGACATCTCAACATGTGTGTAGCCAAATTATTAAAGGAGCTAAATTTAATAGGATAGAAATAAGAAATAGCTTTATTTTTCTTTCAACCTTTGCTTCCAACATGCTCCATCAGATCTTTCTTCCCTTCTTCTGTGTGACATTTAGGGTAGATCCTACAATTTTCCAGTCACTTTTCTTACAAAAACAGCTTCATATTATTCATGAAGACCTATTATTAGGTGCTAAACCATGCATCCTAGTCTATATTAGAACTTCAATGTTTCATCTCATTTAAAGTTTTTCTTCCCCCCTGGTCATGTCTGACCTGAACCTCAGAGACCTGCAGGTGGAGACAGGAATGGTTTGCTCTCTCACCCCTTCTTGTTGGTCTCCTCCAATTCTCCATCTCTGCCCTGAGTCTTCTGGTGTCAGGATAGGGAAGAAGAGGTTAGAGAAAGAGACTGCAGTCCTTGTATCTTGCCTGGAGCTGATCATCCTTTTCTGTACCTACTGATGCCCTTTGTGGGGCAGGGGTTCTCATTGGGTACATTCTTATATATTCTTATATATTTCACATTGCTTAGTGACTCTCCCTCCAATTCCTCCTCTGCTTGTTCAACTTAGAGCCTCTCAGTGCCAGAATGTCCTCATGCAAGGAGGTAGCCCTCTTTGACCAGGAACCTTCAAGATGGCTCATACCTTCTGTATCTATATGCCCCTTTTGCCGTATCAATGATAGGAATGCAGGCTTGTTATCATCCCCATCTGTGATGAGGCAAAGCTCTCTCTGTTCTCTCAAACTCTGAGGATAGGTGTTCATTTCTTCCTAGAATTTTATCACCATGCTGCTCCTCTAGTGGCACCAGGGTGGATCTGTGGGGTTTGGCATCCAATCAAGGAATGGAATAAATAACACACTACTCCTTCATTTCTTATCTCTATGGGGGTGTCACCTTGGAGAGTACCTTTACCTACCTAGGGTTTGTTGGGGTGGGCAGAGCAAGGACTACCAAACTCTACCCCTTTGAATGTCTTCCCACTAGAAACTGCTTGTCTTTTGTTTTCATAGCCTGGTTTGGTGGTATAATGAAGGTCATTCCATTTTTTAAAAAATGGACTTCATTTATTTATCTTAAAGAGAGAGAATGAGCAGGAGGAGGGGCAGAGGGAGAGAAAGAGAGAGGGAGAGAAGCAGACTCCCTGCTGAGTGTGGAGCCTGCTGTGGGGCTTGATCCCATGACCCTAAGACCATGACTTGAGCCAAAACCAAGAGTTGGACCCTTATCCAACTAAGCCACGCAGGCACTCTAGGTCATTCCATTTTTAATAAGTCTTGCAGAATGGTGTCTGGTATTTCTCCTTTCAATTTTGTGGTACATTAATACCTATTTCCTGAGTTTTGGCCTTTGAAGTTCTAGGACAAGAAAAAGGACCCTTTCAATATGTCATTATGTAGGCAATCAGAAAATGAGCAACATTTCCCCAACAGAAGCAAAACCATGGGAAGGTATGATGTTGCCCACCTTGGAGTGCACCAATTTTACTTAGGTGACTTTGGTTTTCTTAGGTTGAAAGCTAGATGGAAAGTTCAGAGTTGGGACAAGGTCAGGGATCCCATAGAGAGAATGAAGATAATGAGAGTAGAGCTGTGATAAGGTAGCTGAACATGTGGCTGGCAGATACACAAAAACTAGAAAGTCTGGAGCAGAATCTGTAGAAAAAGTAAAGGGAAATCAAGTTTTCTTCTTCCATCCTTGTTCTTATTCTTCAAACCCACTCAATGTCATTCCACTGTGTTGGACTGGGTCCTCCAAGAAGTAGACACAAAGCAGCATCCGAAGTCCAAGAAATTTCTTAGGGAAAATGTCTATGAGGAAGAAAAGAGAGGAATCCTGGGGCTGGGAAGTTAGGGAGAGCCATTAGATCATCATACAAGTATGAGCATTGTGAAGGAGAGAGGGCAGGTGAGAAGGTTGGGTGACAAAGTCTGACACAGTGCACCATCCTAATAAAGTTCAACAAAGCGTTGGGTTATTCTTGAACCTAACTCACCCATCTGAGCTGTCCTAAACGTCCCAGGAACAGAAGACCTGCTTTAGTACCCCGCCACCCGCAATCATCAGTGGGGAGTAGCTATGTGATGCTACAACGCAGCATGAAAAGCTTTTCAGAGCACAGCAGCTGGGGCTGTTAATCAGTTACAAACCCTGCTATTAGAGATATTAGAGGTGCATTTGCATGGCTACTTCACACTCTAGACAATGAATGAATGAATGAATATGCTTTTTTCTTCTTTCTTAACCATTAAATTACCATTCATTTATATTTCCTCTGCAGCCAAGTTTCCTGAAATAGAATTACACACCCATTGTTATTACTTCCATACTTTCTATTCACTTATTCACCCACAGCAAGATGGATTCTCCTCCCCATTGTCCAGTGAAACTGCTCCAACCAAGGTGAGCATTGACTTCCCAATTGCCCTATTCCAAGGATTGAATGAGTTTGGAGTACAGAAATAGGGGTAATACTTGTGGATACAGGGATGTGGAAACAGCCAAAAATCTGAAGGAGGAAAGGGGGAGCTAAAGATGTGGAAGTTTTATAAAAAAGACAAGAAAAGAAAGAGACAGGGAAATTAAGGAAAAGTATGGAATTTAAAAATAACTTCTGAGTGTGCCTAGGTGGCTCAGTCAGTTAAACTTCTTCCTTTGGCTCAGGTCAGAGGTCCACGTTAGGCTTTCTGCTCAGTGGGGAGTCTGCTTCTCCCTCTTCTCTTTTCCCTCTGCTCGATCTGTCTCTGGCATTCTCTCTCAATTAAATAAATAAAATCTTTAAAAAAATTTACTTTTGGGATATTGGAAAATCTTTTCAGACAGACAGTCCAGGAAAACTCTTAGGAAAAATTATCAAATCTGCCATCTTCTGACTGATTTCATATTAGCCAGAAGAGGTCAGCAAAGACATTAGTATCAGTTTTTGCACTTCCTAGAGGCAATTTGGTTAATTGGGAAGGGATTGTTGCCTGTGGGCTCAGAGTTTATACAGGACTTCCTTTTGCTCAGACCCTCTTTTTAGAGTTTCACCTTCTCTGTGCTCCTGGTGAAGAGATGGATCACAGATTACATGCTTCATGAAATGGCATATCTTTAATTTAAATGTATATACTTCTCCAAGTCTGAGTAAATGAATTAAAACTTCTGGCATGTTAGCCAATGCAATTAGACAAGAGCCAAAAATGCAGGTGTAAAATATTAGAAATGAAGATATGAAAAAATTAACCTTAATTTCAAATAACTTGATTGTATATTTGGAAAAGTCAAGAAGATAAACTAAGAAACAGTAAGGTAACTCAGTAACATGGCTGGCTATGAAATTTATACTCAGATATCAAAATCTTCACACATACCAAAGGTTCCAATTAAAAGAAGTGATGGATGAGAAGGACCCCATTTACAAAAGCTTCAACAGCAAAGAAATAATAATACATTACTAGGAATAAAGCTGAGAAGGTCAAGATTTACATAAAGAAAACTTCAAAATATTCCTAAGAAACATAAAAGAAATGTGAACAAATAGAAAGGTGGAATCAACAAACAAGGATATCAATTCTCTCCTAACATTATCCATAAGAATATATAGTTCCAATTAAAAAATCAGTTGTAGGGATCCCTGGGTGGCACAGTGGTTTTGCGCCTGCCTTTGGCCCAGGGCGTGATCCTGGAGACCCGGGATCGAGTCCCGTGTCAGGCTCCCAGCATGGAGCTTGCTTCTCCCTCTGCCTGTGTCTCTGCCTCTCTCTCTCTCTCTCTCTCTCTCTCTCTCTGTGTGTGACTATCATAAATAAATAAGAAAAAAAATTTAAAAAATCAGTTGTATTCCTTTTTTAGCTAGACAAGCTGATTAAAGTTTGTATATGGAAAATAAGCAAGAAAAAATAGCTAAAAACCATCTGAAAGAGAAGGGTGAGGAGGAACTAACCCTGTAAAACACAGTATGTAGCTATAATCAAAACACTCAAGTATTGCCATTTGGGAAAAGTGGATTATTTAACATAATGGAGAGACAATTAGGTGACCATCTAGAGAAAAAATTAACTTGCATCCATTTCTGCCTATCAGAATAAATTTTAAGTTTTAAATTTTAAGTTGGGCAGAGGTTTAATTGTAAAAATTAAACCATAAATTGAAATAGGAAATAAAAGAATATATAAAGGAATGGATAAGACCTTTCTAAGTATAACATAAGCATAGAAGTAAAAAAAAAAAAAAAAAAAAAGATTGACAAGTCTGACTTTATGAAGAACTTTTTGAAAACCAGTGTGGTTAATACCACCCAAAACAAAGTAAATAGACAAATCACAAACTGAGAAATATATCTGGGATGAAAGGTTGATTTGCCTAGTGTATACAGAACTTCTACAAATCAATAAAAAGGAAAAGATGGGCAAAAGATAAGAACATATCAGAATATCATCCTCTTTGCTTATAAGGAGATTAATGCAATTTAAAATGACATTAAAATACCATTCCCACTTATTAAATTGACAAATATCAAAACACACCATGGGAAAAAAGGTAGTATACCATGAAATAACCTGCATAAAGGCCAGTTTTGTAATATCTATCAAAGTTACAAGTGCTTTTGTACCCTTTTATCTTAGCAATTCTTCCTCTAGGAATTGTCATTCACATATTCTGCCACAGGGATATTATGTGTATGTATTTGGTTATTAAAATGCACCATTGGTTGTAAAAGCAACAAATTGAAAACAACTTAAATATTGATGAGTGAGGAAACAGTAAAATAAACAATGGCACATCCATACGGTAGAATAATCTGGACCAACTGAAAAAGGAAAAGCAAAAAGAGTGATCCCTTATGTATATATATAAAATAATGTGTGTGTGTATATATATATATATATATATATATATAATGATGGGCAAGATATTTTGCCAGGTGTAGGACATGTGTTTAATACATAGCCATTTGTACAAAAGAGAAAAATGCATTTGTGAGAATTTGCACATATATGCTTAAAATATCTCTATAAACTATAGTAGAATATTGATAACATTGGTTACCTGTTGGGGAAGGGAAGTCAGGTGGCTGGGGAACAGATGGGGAGAAAAATGTTTTAAAGTATTTTTAAAATTTTAAGCCACGTGAGTATATTATGTTTTCATGCTTTAATATTTGAGTATTGTTTTGTTTTTTCTTTGATATTCCAGCGCTTAAAAAAACTTTGTGTTTAGGATACTCTATAATCCAAATTCTCTATGTGTGATATATATATATATATAGTAAGATCTTGTTCATCCAAAATTCAACGAGAGAATCACTTCACCTTTCCAGAATCTGGCTAGGATCAGGAAATAACAAAAGAAGCCATCAAGCAGGCAACATAAATGTCCCAAAGTCCATGTACAAAATAAAACCTAGGCATTTTACTCAGCGGAAGTCCATTAGACTTCCTTTAATCTATTTATTTATTTATTGGAGGCAATTTTATTAAGCTGGATAAAGTGGCAACTCATAGAAAGTAGACAGGGAAGCCCTACTAAAAGCACTCAGCAGTGCTAGTTCACAATCTAAGAAGCATGTTGGGGAGAAGAAGCACACAGAACCAAAACAAGGACCAAAGACAGCAGGATACGGATTCATTAGTCCAGACACATACCTTCTCAGAGATTGTATCCCTATGACTGTGATGTCCTAACAGTGGTCTTGAGGAACCAGATTCACATTCAGGTATGCTAGGTAGGATCTGTTGAGATTGGGTTTTATCCTAACTTTTAAATGAAATAGGAAATCTTTTGATGATAGAGTTTAAAACAGGCTCTCTGGAAAGTACAATGATGTATTTCAGGTAGATGGTGTTTCGGAGTATATTTTTAAAAACACTTAACTGGAGACATCATCAAAAATTGCAGAATTACTGGTCACAGATTCCTTTATTTAATGAACGCAGTAAAATTCCCACACAAAGCCTCAATGGATAAAAGCATCAATATCTAAAACTGACAGTAGATATGAAAAAATGAGGCAAGAAAAATATTCTAGCACAATAAGATAATTTCATAGACTTCTAGAAAAAATGTCTAATTTCTCTGTAATGGAATGACTTCAAAAACCACGATCAAAATGTAAAGAATAGAAAATATCTATTAGCAAAAAAAATGAGAGGAATTGTAGCAGTTAGGACAGGTTAGAATGAAAAAGACAGTAACTTAATGATTAACCATAATAGAGTAATTAAGAATATTGTTGGCATACTCTTTGACCCAGCTATCCATTTCTAGGAATCATTTTTCTAGTTATACTCACACAAGGGTACAGAGATATATTCACAAGAATATGTGTACCCCTGTGGGAAATGTACACATACGTATCATTTGCTTTGGAATAACAAAGCTAGAAGACACTTTGATGCCTACTAAAAAGGGACTAATTAAACAAATTATGTATATCCACACAATGGAATATTATGCGTCCATTAAATAGAAGGGAATGCTTTGTATACTGATGTGTAAAACTGAGTACTTTAAAATAAATAAAGAAGAAAAAGAAAGTTGCAAAACATCATTATGTACTTTTTTTATTATTTTAAGTTTTAATTTAAATTCCAGTGAGTTAACATACAGTGTAATAGGCATTTCAGGTATACAATACAGTGATTTGACATGTCCATACAATACCTAGTTCTCATCAGGACAAGTGTAATCTCCATCATCTATTTCACCACCCTGTCCCCCACCTCATTATGTATTTTGAATCTGGGGAAATGGGCAAAGGCCAGAAATTCACATTTTACTTCACATTAGCTATCTTATTTGATGTTTTAAGAATTATTTGTTAATGCTTAAAAAGAAAAATATTGTTAACCTTGAAAATCCCAATTGAGGGATATATTAGTAAATGAAGCCCTATGTAGTAAAAGTATAATTGGACTAAAATGAAGTAATAAAACTGACTGGACTTGAGAATGGTGTATAATAATCTGCCTTGGGTTTAAAGAGAATCCCTGAATAGGTGATTTCAAATCAGCAAAAGTTATATAATGAATAGGGACTGTTTTGTTTGCCTAAAACTCCTTCCTCCCTTCCCTGGGGCAGCCCCCCCGCCCCTCTCTTGGGAAAGGCTTCTTTCCTTTTTGCAAACATTTGGCTTAAACAATATGCAATTTTCTTTTCAACTCTATGCTCCTGATCACAAATGATGGTCGTAAAGGAAGCACCTACCCCAAGCTAAGCCAATTACTTAAAGACCACCAACTTACCCCAATTGTAACTGGTGATGTAGGTATCTCCCTGACCCAATCACAGCCCTTTCTTGGCATTTTTCATACTGAACATGAGGAGAAGGAGAGTCATTACTTCTTTGATGGTGGGAATTAAGGAACATGCATCCCTAGAGCCGTCACCACCTATGTGGAGGAGGCCAGTTGGCAGAAGAACATGAAGACAATATTAGAAAGAAGCTGTGATGAGAGATGGAGAGAACATGATCACAGTTATTCTTCTGTCCTGCTTCCTTTCTTGCAGTCTCCTTTTCTGACTAAATTAGTTCAGGTTGGGTTTCTGTTCTTCACAACCAAAAACATACTGGCTAATAACAGAGAAAAAAAAAAAGGACGATTTATTAGCTCCCACCTTTCATTTCAATGGCAGTATAATGATGATATATGAATCTAAAAAGGAGCTGACAATATTCAAAAGATTATAAATTAGGATGCCTACAACTTTTAGAACCTCAATTATAAAATCCTGGAGTAGGGAAGTATTTGTCAGCTCTTAGAAATATCTATTCCCCCAAAGACCATTTTTTAAAAATAACTGATCAATCACTTGGAAAAAAAAGTAGAATGATATTTTAGAGGTCCAAAGGCCAGAGACAGATTTTTTTTTACCACATATTTTATCTCTAAGGATCATTTAAAAGTTATTTTTAGCAGCTTACTGCGTGGGAAACTCGTATTGAAAAGATTTAATTTATCCGGCCTCCCCCGGGAGGGGCAGAGGCCGGGAGGGCCCAGGACAGCAAGGACGCTCCTGCCCCAGCTGAGCAGATCAGCGGCCCCGCCCGGGAGCCTCCAGGCCCTGCGGACGGAGAGCTCCGGAGTTCCTGCCGGAGCTGAATCCAGGTTTCCAGAGCTGCCCCGCCACTGGGGCTGTTCCTCCTGCGGCCTCACGGGGTAAACAACCCCCCTGAGCCCTGCACCAGGCAGGGGCACAGCAGCTCCCCCAACTGCTAACACCTGAAAATCAGCACAACAGGCCCCTCCCCCAGAACACCAGCTAGACTGACAACTTCCAGGAGAAGCCAAGGGACTTAAAGAACACAGAATCAGAAGATACTCCCCGGTGGTTCTTTTTTTGTTTGTTTGTTTTTGTTTTTGTTTTTGTTTTGTTTTGCTTTTTGATTTGTTTCCTTCCCCCACCCCCTTTTTTTCTCCTTCTTTTTCTTTCTCTTTTTCTTCTTTTTTTTTCGTTTTTTTTCGCTTGTCTTTTCTTTCCTTCTTTCTCTCCTCTCTTTTTCTCTTTTTCCCAATACAACTTGCTTTTGGCCACTCTGCACTGAGCAAAATGACTAGAAGGAAAACCTCACCTCAAAAGAAAGATTCAGAAACAGTCCTCTCTCCCACAGAGTTACAAAATCTGGATTACAATTCAATGTCAGAAAGCCAATTCAGAAGCACTATTATACAGCTACTGGTGGCTCTAGAAAAAAGTATAAAGGACTCAAGAGACTTCATGACTGCAGAATTTAGAGCTAATCAGGCAGAAATTAAAAATCAATTGAATGAGATGCAATCCAAACTAGAAGTCCTAATGACGAGGGTTAACGAGGTGGAAGAACGAGTGAGTGACCTAGAAGACAAGTTGATAGCAAAGAGAGAAACTGAGGAAAAAAGAGACAAACAATTAAAAGACCATGAAGATAGATTAAGGGAAATAAACGACAGCCTGAGGAAGAAAAACCTACGTTTAATTGGGGTTCCCGAGGGCGCCGAAAGGGACAGAGGGCCAGAATATGTATTTGAACAAATCCTAGCTGAAAACTTTCCTAATCTGGGAAGGGAAACAGGCATTCAGATCCAGGAAATAGAGAGATCCCCCCCTAAAATCAATAAAAACCGTTCAACACCTCGACATTTAATTGTGAAGCTTGCAAATTCCAAAGATAAAGAGAAGATCCTTAAAGCAGCAAGAGACAAGAAATCCCTGACTTTTATGGGGAGGAGTATTAGGGTAACAGCAGACCTCTCCACAGAGACCTGGCAGGCCAGAAAGGGCTGGCAGGATATATTCAGGGTCCTAAATGAGAAGAACATGCAACCAAGAATACTTTATCCAGCAAGGCTCTCATTCAAAATGGAAGGAGAGATAAAGAGCTTCCAAGACAGGCAGCAACTAAAAGAATATGTGACCTCCAAACCAGCTCTGCAAGAAATTTTAAGGGGGCCTCTTAAAATTCCCCTTTAAGAGGAAGTTCAGTGGAACAGTCCACAAAAACAAAGACTGAATAGATATCATGATGACACTAAACTCATATCTCTCAATAGTAACTCTGAATGTGAACGGGCTTAATGACCCCATCAAAAGGCGCAGGGTTTCAGACTGGATAAAAAAGCAGGACCCATCTATTTGCTGTCTACAAGAGACTCATTTTAGACAGAAGGACACCTGCAGCCTGAAAATAAAAGGTTGGAGAACCATTTACCATTCGAATGGTCCTCAAAAGAAAGCAGGGGTAGCCATCCTTATATCAGATAAACTAAAATTTACCCCAAAGACTGTAGTGAGAGATGAAGAGGGACACTATATCATACTTAAAGGATCTATTCAACAAGAGGACTTAACAATCCTCAATATATATGCTCCGAATGTGGGAGCTGCCAAATATATAAATCAATTATTAACCAAAGTGAAGAAATACTTAGATAATAATACACTTATACTTGGTGACTTCAATCTAGTTCTTTCTATACTCGATAGGTCTTCTAAGCAAAACAGCTCCAAAGAAACGAGAGCTTTAAATGATACACTGGACCAGATGGATTTCACAGATATCTACAGAACTTTACATCCAAACTCAACTGAATACACATTCTTCTCAAGCGCACATGGAACTTTCTCCAGAATAGACCACATATTGGGTCACAAATCGGGTCTGAACCGATACCAAAAGATTGGGATTGTCCCTGCATATTCTCGGACCATAATGCCTTGAAATTAGAACTAAATCACAACAAGAAGTTTGGAAGGACCTCAAACACATGGAGGTTAAGGACCATCCTGCTAAAAGATAAAAGGGTCAACCAGGAAATTAAGGAAGAATTAAAAAGATTCATGGAAACTAATGAGAATGAAGATACAACCGTTCAAAATCTTTGGGATGCAGCAAAAGCAGTCCTAAGGGGGAAATACATCGCAATACAAGCATCCATTCAAAAACTGGAAAGAACTCAAATACAAAAGCTAACCTTACACATAAAGGAGCTAGAGAAAAAACAGCAAATAGATCCTACATCCAAGAGAAGAAGGGAGTTAATAAAGATTCGAGCAGAACTCAACGAAATCGAGACCAGAAGAACTGTGGAACAGATCAACAGAACCAGGAGTTGGTTCTTTGAAAGAATTAATAAGATAGATAAACCATTAGCCAGCCTTATTAAAAAGAAGAGAGAGAAGACTCAAATTAATAAAATCATGAATGAGAAAGGAGAGATCACTACCAACACCAAGGAAATACAAACGATTTTAAAAACATATTATGAACAGCTATACGCCAATAAATTAGGCAATCTAGAAGAAATGGACGCATTCCTGGAAAGCCACAAACTACCAAAACTGGAACAGGAAGAAATAGAAAACCTGAACAGGCCAATAACCAGGGAGGAAATTGAAGCAGTCATCAAAAACCTCCCAAGACACAAGAGTCCAGGGCCAGATGGCTTCCCAGGAGAATTTTATCAAACGTTTAAAGAAGAAATCATACCTATTCTCCTAAAGCTGTTTGGAAAGATAGAAAGAGATGGAGCACTTCCAAATTCGTTCTATGAAGCCAGCATCACCTTAATTCCAAAGCCAGACAAAGACCCCGCCAAAAAGGAGAATTACAGACCAATATCCCTGATGAACATGGATGCAAAAATTCTCAACAAGATACTGGCCAATAGGATCCAACAGTACATTAAGAAAATTATTCACCATGACCAAGTAGGATTTATCCCTGGGACACAAGGCTGGTTCAACACCCGTAAAACAATCAATGTGATTCATCATATCAGCAAGAGAAAAACCAAGAACCATATGATCCTCTCATTGGATGCAGAGAAAGCATTTGACAAAATACAGCATCCATTCCTGATCAAAACTCTTCAGAGTGTAGGGATAGAGGGAACATTCCTCGACATCTTAAAAGCCATCTATGAAAAGCCCACAGCAAATATCATTCTCAATGGGGAAGCACTGGGAGCCTTTCCCCTAAGATCAGGAACAAGACAGGGATGTCCACTCTCACCACTGCTATTCAACATAGTACTGGAAGTCCTAGCCTCAGCAATCAGACAACAAAAAGACATTAAAGGCATCCAAATTGGCAAAGAAGAAGTCAAACTCTCCCTCTTCGCCGATGACATGATACTCTACATAGAAAACCCAAAAGTCTCCACCCCAAGATTGCTAGAACTCATACAGCAATTCGGTAGCGTGGCAGGATACAAAATCAATGCCCAGAAGTCAGTGGCATTTCTATACACTAACAATGAGACTGAAGAAAGAGAAATTAAGGAGTCAATCCCATTTACAATTGCACCCAAAAGCATAAGATACCTAGGAATAAACCTCACCAAAGATGTAAAGGATCTATACCCTCAAAACTATAGAACACTTCTGAAAGAAATTGAGGAAGACACAAAGAGATGGAAAAATATTCCATGCTCATGGATTGGCAGAATTAATATTGTGAAAATGTCAATGTTACCCAGGGCAATATACACGTTTAATGCAATCCCTATCAAAATACCATGGACTTTCTTCAGAGAGTTAGAACAAATTATTTTAAGATTTGTGTGGAATCAGAAAAGACCCCGAATAGCCAGGGGAATTTTAAAAAAGAAAACCATATCTGGGGGCATCACAATGCCAGATTTCAGGTTGTACTACAAAGCTGTGGTCATCAAGACAGTGTGGTACTGGCACAAAAACAGACACATAGATCAGTGGAACAGAATAGAGAATCCAGAAGTGGACCCTGAACTTTATGGGCAACTAATATTCGATAAAGGAGGAAAGACTATCCATTGGAAGAAAGACAGTCTCTTCAATAAATGGTGCTGGGAAAATTGGACATCCACATGCAGAAGAATGAAACTAGACCACTCTCTTGCACCATACACAAAGATAAACTCAAAATGGATGAAAGATCTAAATGTGAGACAAGATTCCATCAAAATCCTAGAGAAGAACACAGGTAACACCCTTTTTAAACTCGGCCATAGTAACTTCTTGCAAGATACATCCACGAAGGCAAAAGAAACAAAAGCAAAAATGAACTATTGGGACTTCATCAAGATAAGAAGCTTTTGCACAGCAAAGGATACAGTCAACAAAACTCAAAGACAACCTACAGAATGGGAGAAGATATTTGCAAATGACATATCAGATAAAGGGCTAGTTTCCAAGATCTATAAAGAACTTCTTAAACTCAACACCAAAGAAACAAACAATCCAATCATGAAATGGGCAAAAGACATGAACAGAAATCTCACAGAGGAAGACATAGACATGGCCAACATGCACATGAGAAAATGCTCTGCATCACTGGCCATCAGGGAAATACAAATCAAAACCACGATGAGATACCACCTCACACCAGTGAGAATGGGGAAAATTAACAAGGCAGGAAACAACAAATGTTGGAGAGGATGTGGAGAAAAGGGAACCCTCATACACTGTTGGTGGGAATGTGAACTGGTGCAGCCACTCTGGAAAACTGTGTGGAGGTTCCTCAAACAGTTAAAAATAGACCTGCCCTACGACCCAGCAATTGCACTGCTGGGGATTTACCCCAAAGATACAGATGCAATGAAACGCCGGGACACCTGCACCCCGATGTTTATAGCAGCAATGGCCACGATAGCCAAACTGTGGAAGGAGCCTCGGTGTCCAACGAAAGATGAATGGATAAAGAAGATGTGGTTTATGTATACAATGGAATATTACTCAGCTATTAGAAATGACAAATACCCACCATTTGCTTCAACGTGGATGGAACTGGAGGGTATTATGCTGAGTGAAGTAAGTCAGTCGGAGAAGGACAAACATTATATGTTCTCATTCATTTGGGGAATATAAATAATAGTGAAAGGGAATATAAGGGAAGGGAGAAGAAATGTGTGGGAAATATCAGAAAGGGAGACAGAACGTAAAGACTGCTAACTCTGGGAAACGAACTAGGGGTGGTGGAAGGGGAGGAGGGCGGGGGGTGGGAGTGAATGGGTGACGGGCACTGGGTGTTATTCTGTATGTTAGTAAATTGAACACCAATTAAAAAAAAATTAAAAATTAAAAAAAAATTAAAAAAAAAAAAAAAGAAAGAAAAGATTTAATTTAAAACTCTGACAGCTACTCTAGGGTGGATGTCATGGTCAATATAATGCTGGACTCAAAACCATATGTGAAGTCAAGAAACAGAATGAATAAAATATACATTCAGACATGAACAATTAGTGCGAAACTTTGTGTAGGAGCAAGAAGTCCAAAGTTTCTATTTTGGATGTTTAATATAAATAAAGATGAAAATGGGATCCCTGGGGTGGCGCAGTGGTTTAGCGCCTGCCTTTGGCCCAGGGCGCGATCCTGGAGACCCGGGATCGAATCCCACGTCGGGCTCCCGGTGCATGGAGCCTGCTTCTCCCTCTGCCTGTGTCTCTGCCAATCTCTCTCTCTCTCTCTCTCTCTCTCTCTCTGTGACTATCATAAATAATAAATAAAAATTTAAAAAAATATTAGTTAACCTTGTAGAATGGAGTTAAATAAAGATATCTAACCCATTTTAGAAAAATAGTATATGTAAATATAGTCTACATATAAAAAGGCATAATTGTTAAAGCAAAATAGAATAACAAGTATAGGAGGGAGAAAATTCAGTAGAGTGGATTTCAGACATTCATTTTTTTGTAATTTTTTAAAATTTTTATTTATTTATGATAGTCACAGAGAGAGAAAGAGAGAGAGAGGCAGAGACACAGGCAGAGGGAGAAGCAGGCTCCATGCACCGGGAGCCCCACGTGGGATTCGATCCCGGGTCTCCAGGATTGCGCCCTGGGCCAAAGGCAGGCGCTAAACCGCTGGGCCACCCAGGGATCCCGATTTCAGACATTCTTAAAAAGATAAAATTCACCTCTCAAAGAAAAGGTCTCATTCTATGTTTATTTTTTTTAAAGATTTTATTTATTTATTCATGAGAGACAGAGAGAGAGATTGAGAGAGAGTGAGAGAGGCAGAGACACAGGCAGAGGGAGGAGAAGCAGGCTCAATGCAAGGAGCCTGATATGGGACTAGATCTTGGGACTCTGGGATCATGCCCTGAACCAAAGGCAGATGCTCAACCACTGAGCCACCCAGGCATCCCTCATTCTATGTTTAAAAGCAAAACCAACTTATAGTTTAAAAATAGAAGAGCTAAGACACTACTAAATTATGGGGAAGTATAAATGATATTCAACATAATAGAAGACAATTCATAAGTTATTAATCATAATAGTCACTAGATAAGATAATGAGAAGGTACAATTGAAAAGAACACTTTAACAATTTTACATTCAATCAAACAATGTAGCACTAAAACATTTTAATGAAAACTTTGTAATGAAGGAGAGTGTGGCAGTCATCAGAACTCTCCTTGCAGGCCTCCCAGTACAGTGAGGAGAGCTCCAGCTGCTGGGCTGTGGAATCCATCACCGTGGGAGGCTCTGGCACCCACGGGCTGCTCCCGTAGGCACACCCATTCTTGAAGACAAGGGATTCCTCTGATTGAAACACCAGCTTGGAGACTCCTCAATGATTTTCCAAGCATCCTTAGACTACATGACAGTCTAAAATGCTTCCACCCATGTTCTCTCCCTTGCTCTTCCAACTCCAGGCTGGACTTGCTTTACGAGTGTTGAACCAGCCGTTTATCCCGGGGATAAATCCTATTTGGTCACAGTGAATAATTTTCTTAATGTACTGTTGGATCCTATTGGCTATTATCTTGTTGAGAATTTTTGCATCCATGTTCATCAGGGATAGAGGTCTATAATTCTCCTTTTTGGCGGGGTCTTTGTCTGGTTTTGGAATTAAGGTGATGCTGGCCTCAGAACAAGTTTGGAAGTACTCCATCTCTTTCTATCTTTCCGAACAGCTTTAGTAGAAGAGGTACAGTTTCTTCTTTAAACGTTTGATGGAATTCCCCTGGGAAGCCCTCTGGCCCTGGACTTTGTGTCTTGGGAGGTTTTTGATGACTGCTTCAATTTCCTCCCTGGTTATCGGCCTGTTCAGGTTTTCTATTTCTTCCTGGTCCAGTTTTGGTAGTTTGTGGTTTTCCAGAGATGCGTCCATTTCTTCTACATTGCCTAATTTATTGGCATATAGCTGCTCATAATAAGTTTTTAAGATCATTTGTATTTCCTTGGTATTGATGGTGATGTCTCCTTTCTCATTCATGATTTTATTAATTTGAGTCTTTTCTCTTTTGTTTTTAATAAGGCTGGCTCATGGTTTATCTATCTTATTAATTCTTTCAAAGAACCAACTCCTGGTTTTGTTAATCTGTTCCAGAGTTCCTCTGGTCTCTATTTCATTGAGTTCTGCTCGCATCATTATTAACTTTCTTCTCCTGCTGGGTGTAGGATCTATTTTCTGTTTTTTCTCCAGCTCCTTTAGGTGCAAGTTTGGCTTTTGTATTTGAGTTCTTTCCAGTTTCTGGATGGATGCTTGTATTGCGATGTATTTCCCCCTCAGGACCTAAGAGTGCCCCCGCCTTCCAGCCACCGCAAGTAATGTTAGGGGCAATAGCACCTCATACTGTGTGGGAAACAAACTCCTCATACTTGTAGCACCAAGACCCTCAATGTAATTCTGCTTGGTCTGGATTTCCTCCAACAGAGTAGTGATTCTTAGGGTGGGAAAGGATAAAATGAATTAATAAGAATTATCCAATTATTCAGGCCATTAAAAATTTTAATTCCAGTATATTTAAAATACAGTGTTAAATTAGTTTCACGTATACACTATAGTATTTCAACGTTGGGAGACATTTTTCTCCCATCCCTTGTGATAACCACCAGTTTGTTCTCAGGAGTCTTTTTGTTGATCTCCCTTTTTTTTGGTTTGTCTCTTTTACCATATTGAGTGAAATCATATGGTATCCATCATTCTCTGCCTGGCTTATTCTGCTTAGCATTATACTCTCTAGATCTACCCATGTTGTTGCAATAGGCAAGATTTCATTTTTTATGCTCAATAATATTGCATGTGTATATACCACATCTTTTTTTTATCCAGTCATCTATTGATGGACACCTGAGCTGCTTCCATAATTTGGCTACTGTCGATAATGCTTCAATTAACATAGGGATGCATACATCCTTTTGAATTAGTGTTTTTTATTATAGTCATTCTGACAGGTGTAAGATTATATCACATTATGGTTTTGATTTACATTTCCCTGATAATGAGTGATACTGATATTCATGTATCCCTTGGCCATCTGTATGTCTTCTTTGGAGAAATATCTCTTCATATCTTCTGTCAATTTTAATTAGATTACTTGGGGGTTTTTTGGTGTGGAGTTGTAGAAGTTCTTTAAATATTTTAAATACTAACCCCTTACCAAACATGTTATTTGCAGATATTTTCTCCCATTCAGTAGGTTGTCTTTTTGTTTTGTAGTTTGTTTCTTTTCCTTTATTTCGAGGTAGCCCAAATAGTTTATTTTTGCTTTTGTTTCCCTTGCCTCAAGAGACTCATCTAGAAAAATATGGTATGGTCCTTGTCAGAGAAATTACTGCCTGTCTTCTCTTCTAGGATTATTATGGTTTCAGGTCTCACATTTAGATCTTACTCCATTTTGAGCTTATTTTAGCTTACGGTCCAAGAAAATGGTTCAATGTCACTCTTTTGCGTGTAGTTGTCTAGTGTTCCCAACACCATTTGTTGAAGAGACTGTCTTTTCCTTATTGCATATTCTTGCTTCCTTTGTTGAAGATTAATTGACCATATAATCATGGGTTTATTTCTGGGCTTTCTGTTCTATTCTATTGATCTATGTGTCTATTTGTGATTACCATTTTGATTACTACAGCTTTGTAGTATAATTTGAAATCTGGAATTGTGATACCTGTAGCTTTGTTTTTTCTTTTTCAAGATTCCTTTGGCTATTAGGAGTTTTTTGTGGTTCCATACAAATTTTAGAATTGTTTGTTCTAGTTCTGAGAAAAATGCTGTTTATATTTCCATAGGGATCGCATTAAATCTGTAGATTGCTTTGGGTAGAATGGATATTTTAACAATATTTTTCCTCCCAATTCATGAGCATGGAATATCCTTCCATTTATTTGTGTTGTCTTGAATTTCTTTCATCAGTGCTGTATAGCTTTGAGAGTATAGGTCTTTCACCTCCTTGATTAAGTTTATTCCCACATATTTTATTCTTCTGCAATTGAAAATGAGATTGTTTTCTTAATTTCTCTTTCTACTGTTTCATTATTAGTGTATGGAAATGCAATGATTTTCTGTACATTGTACATTGATTTTGTATCCTGCAACCTTACTGAATTCACTTATTGGTTCTAGTAGTTTTTTGGTGGAGTCTTTATGGCTTTCTATATATAGTATCATATTATCTGCAAATAGTGAAGTTTTTACATCATCTTTACCAATCTGAATGCCTTTTAATCCTTTTTCTTCTTTCATTGCTGTAGCTAGAACTTGCAGTAAATGCAAGTTGAATAAAAGTGTTGAGAGTGGACATCCCTGTCTTGTTCCTTATAACAGGGGAAAAGCTCTTAGTTTTTGTTGTTGTTGTTGTTGTTGTTGTTTGTTTTTTGTTTTTTTACCACTGAGTATGATATTAGCTTTGGTTTTTCATATATGTCCATTATTATATTGAGGTATGTTCCCTCTAAACCTACTTTGTTGAGGGTTTTTGTCATGAATGGATGTTGCACTTTGTCCAACACTTTTTCTGCATCTATTGAAATGATCATATGGATGGTTTTTATCCTTTCTCTTATTGATGTATGACATTGATTGATTTGCAAATATTAACAATCATCTTGCATCCTGGGAATAAATCTTACTTCATTGTAGTGAGTAGTTTTTTTTTAAGATTTATTTTTATTTTTTTATGATAGACACAGAGAGAGAGAGAGGCAGAGACACAGGCAGAGGGAGAAGCAGGCTCCTTGCTGGGAGCCCGACACGGGACTCGATCCCGGGTCTCCAGGATCACGCCCTGGGCCAAAGGCAGGCGCAAAACCGCTGAGCCACCCAGGGTATCCCCAGTGAATAGTTTTTTTACTGTATTGTTGGATTCAGTTTGCTAATATTTTTTGAGGCTTTTGCAACAGAGATATTGGCCTGTAGTTCTCTGGTTTGGGTAATGTCTTTATTTGATTTTGGTATCAGGGTAAAGCTGGCCTCATAGAATGAATTTGGAAGTTTTCCTTCTTCTTTTTGGAATAGTTTCAGAGGAATAGGTATTAACAATTCTTTAAATGTTTGGTAGAATTCCGCTGTGAAGCCTTCTGGTTCTGGACTTTGGTTTGAAGGGAGTTTTTTTTGATTACTTATTCAATTTCATTGCTGGTGGTTGGTCTGTTCAAATTATCTATTTCCTCCTGATTCAGTTTTGGGAAATTATGTGCTTCTAGGAATTCATTCATTTCTTCGAGTTTGTTGGCATATAATTTTTCATAATATTCTCTTATAATCCTTTGTATTTCTGTGGTGTTGGTTGTCATTTCTTCTCTTTCATTTCTGATTTTGTTTATTCTCTCTCTCTTTCCATTTTGATGAGTTTGGCTAAAAATTTGTCATTTTATTGATCTTTTTAAAAAATCAGCTCCTGATTTCATTTTTTAAATCTATTTATGATAGTCACACAGAGAGACAGAGACAGGCAGAGACATAGGCAGAGGGAAAAGCAGGCTCCATGCACGGGGAGTCCGACGTGGGACTCGATTCCGGGTCTCCAGGATCCCGTCCTGGGCCAAAGGCAGGCGCCAAACCACTGCGCCACCCATGGATCCCAGCTCCTGATTTCATTGATATGTTCTGTTGCTGTTGTTTTGGTTTTGGTTGTCTTTAGTTTCTGTTTCATTTATTTCTGCTCTAATCTTTATTATTTCCTTCCTTCTATTGTTTTTTTTTTTTTTTTTTTTTTTTTGTGGTTGTTCTTTTCCTGCCTCCTTTAGGTGTAAGGTTAAGTTGCTTATTTGAGATTTTTCTTGTTTCTCGAGGTAGGCCTGTATTGTTAAAAATCTTTCCTCTTAGGACAGCTTTGCTGCATCCCAAAGATTTTGGACTGTTGTGCTTTTATTTTCATTCGTCTCCAATTTACAATTGTTATATCTTCTTGTTTGTTCTGTTTATGATTATATAGTGTCCTTCTTTATCTCTCTTTACAGTCTTTATTTCAAAGTCTGTTTTGTCTGATGTAAGTATTGCTGCCAGCTTTCTTTTCACTTCCATTTGCTGGCTAAATTATTCTCCATTCCTTTACTTTCAATGTGCTTGTGTCTTTAGGTCTGAAGTGAGTCTTTTATATAGCCATATATCTTTTGATTGGAGCATATAGTACATTTCTGTTCAAAGTAATTACTGATGAGTATGTACTTATTGTCATTTTGTTGCTTGTTTTTGGTTGTTTTTGTAGTTCATCTCTGTTCCTTTCTTCCCTTGTTTTTATTCTCTCAAGATTAGTTGACTTTCTTTCATGGTATACTTGGATTGCTTTCTCTTTATTTTTTGCATTTACTGGTTTTTGATTTGTGGTTACCATTAGGTTTGTATATAACACCTTCTTCATATAAGAGTCTATATTAATTTGGTGGTCATTTAAGTTTGAACCCATTCTACTCCTCTCCTCCAATATTTTAGGTATATGATGTCATATTTTCATCCTTTTATTTTGTGAGTCTCTTGACTGATTTTTACAGATATAATTTTTTGCGTGTGTATGTTTCCTACTTTTCTTACTTTTACTTTTGGTCTTTCTTTCCACTCAAAGAGTCCTCTTAACATTTCTGTGGGGCTGGTTTAGTGGTCATGAATTCTTTTAACTTTTGTTTGTCTGGGAAACTCTTTTATCTCTGCTTCTGTTATGAATTATAGTCTTGCTGGATAGACTATTCTTGCCTGTAGATTCTTTTTCGTTTTAGTATTTTGAGAATACATGCCACTTGCTTCGGGCCTGCAAAGCTTCTGCTGAGAAATCAGTAGATAGACTCATGAGGTTTCCATTGTATGTGACTGTTTTCTTTTCTTTTGCTTCTTTAAAATCCTCTTTCTTCACTACTTTTTACCATATTTATTACTGTGTGTCTGGTGTGGACCTCCTTAGGTTGATTTTGTTGGGGACTTTCTATGCCTCCTGGAGCTGAATTTCTATTCCCCTTCCCACATTAGGGAAATTTTCAGCTATTACCTCTTCAAATGAATTTTCTGACCCCCGTTCTCTTTCTTCTCTTTCTGAGATCCCTATAGTGTGAAGGTTATTGTGCTAGATGTTGTTGCCGAGTTCCCTGTCTCTTCTCATTTTGCACAATTTTTTTCTTTCACCTCCTCAGCTTCATTACTTTCCATTACCCTGTCCTCCAGGTTACATTACCCTGTCCCTGTTCTTCTGCTTCCTCTAATCTACTCTTTATTCCATTTAGAGTATACTTAATTTCACTTATTATATTCTTCATCTCTGATTTTTTTCCTCTTTGTTGAGAGTCTCACTGATGTTCTACACTTTTTTCTCAAGTCCAGTGAATATCTTTCTAATCATTACTTTAAATTCAGGCATATTACTTATCTCCATTTCACTTCCATCTCTTGCTGTGATTTCGTCCTGTTCTTTCATCTCAGACATATTCTTCTGTCTCCTCATTTTTTCTAACTCTCGGTGTCTGTTCCTCTTTGTTAGGAAAAGCAGTTGCAACTCCTGCTCTTGAATGTAGTGGCCTTATGTAGAAGAGATCGTGTAGTTCCTGGCAGTGTGATGTCTTCTGTTCCCTGGAACCTTATGCTTCAGAGGTGTCTCCAGGTGTTGACATGTGCTGAGCCACTTTTTAATTCAGTTCAGTCATCTGCAGTGGCTTTCTTTGCCACTGTTGGTCCTTATGGTGTTAGTTGGTCAGTCTGGGCCTACCTTGAGCTTTATTCAGGCAATTTTAATAGATTGTTGGGAAATTTAATGAAAAAGATAAAAA
This sequence comes from Canis lupus dingo, assembly GCF_003254725.2. Lineage (NCBI taxonomy): Eukaryota > Metazoa > Chordata > Mammalia > Carnivora > Canidae > Canis > Canis lupus. Next base: position 6,593,939 of record NC_064258.1, read on the forward strand.
ACATACCTGTGTATATCTGTCACCAAAAAAAAAAAAAAAAAAAATCATAAACAGGCCATAAAGACATTTTTAAAGTACCAACCATAACATAATAGAAAGAATTCTGCTCAACACATTCTCTAATCATAACACATTTAAAGAAGAAGTAAATGATGAAAATATTAATAAATTGCTTAATTTCTTGGGATATCAAAACACTTATTTAAGGGTGCTTGGGCGACTCAGTTGGTTAAATATTTGCCTTCAGCTCAGTTCATAATCCTGGGGTCCTGGGATCAAGCCTTGTGTCAGGCTCCCTGCTCTGTGGGGTTTGCTCCACCCTCTGCCCCTTCCCCCAACTCGTGCTTGCTCTGTCTCTCACTCTCAAATAAATAAATAAATACAATTTAAAAAAAATACTTTTTAAAGTAAAAATTAGCTTAAAAAATTTAGAATACAATAAAAATCTATTTTAAAATAATAATAATCACAAGTCTGCACAGCATAATGTGTTGAGATGTGACCAAAACAGTGTTTAGAAGAAAATGGACTCATTTAAAGGTCTTTCATAAGAAGAAATAAGAAAGAGATATTAATGAAAAAAACTAATATAGTGTAAAATTCCAGAATAGAACAAAGTACTAATCCAAAGCAAAATAGGAATATAATATAAAAGCATGAATTAATAACATGGAAAATAACTGGTATAAATCATACATAAAATTAAGAGCTGGTTATTTGAAGAGAAGAAAATTGATAAATCTGATAAATATAGTTTAATAACTGTAGAATAATTCTAGTGCATAAGGAGATCTGAATGGATGGATACTCATACATCTTCCATATATCTCTTGGATATCTGCAGCATTTATCAATGAAAAAAACATTAAAGTACACACACATGCACAAAATCCTAACATTCCCCAAATTAATCTTTTTACTGGATTCTTCTCTTTCTGGTTATCAAATGTTGGAAAGGCCTATGTTCTGATCTCTTAGATTCATCCCTACATGATCTCCTCTGGTCCTTTGGCTTTAAAGATAATCTACTTAAATTCAAATGTCCAATTTGCTATGTCTACCTTTGATCTTTCTGATGATCTCTAGATGTTTATATTTAATTTCTTACTCAATACCTCTAATTCAGTGTTTTAAAAGCATCCTTCAATTTAAACACTTAAAGCATAACTCTCTACATGCACCTACTCTCAATTTTCTTTCCCTTAGGAAATGGCACCAGAATTCAAGAGCTCCTCAGGTATCAAATCTAGGCATTATGCTTGCTATATCTCTCTTCTCATCTCATCTCACATGGAATCCATCGAGTAATTCTATTGTTACTATTTTTGAATATACCTAGAATTCAGTTGCTTTTTTTTTTTTTACCACCTCTATTGCAATTGCTTTAATTCATATGATCATCTCTTGCCTGGATTTTGCAGTAATTCCAATAGGCTCCTAACCAGCCTTTCTGCTTTTCAACACCACCTCCCCAGGGGACTGGCTTATACTTTAAAAATATGTCCAGTGACTTCCCATCAGACATAAAGGAAAGTTCAAAGTCTCGCCTCCCATCTCTTGGTTGACTCCTTCACTCCTTTGGCACAAATGTCAGATCACATTATCAAAAATGATGCTACATTACCAGTACCCTCCACTTCTGTCCACCTCCGTTTCTGCTTTATTTTTTCTCAGCACCTAAAATTGCAGTATTCTTTTGTATATGTGTTTGTCTGTCTATGTCTCCTTCTGGATACCAGATCAATTCATATACCTTTGTCCTGTCCCCACCTTTATTACTTTTTAAAAAAATTTACTCAGAAACAGCAAGTATATCTACACAAGGGCAGCCCGGGTGCCTCAGCGGTTTAGCACCGCCTACAGCCCAGGGTCTGATTCTGGAGGCCCGGGATCAAGTCCCACGTCAGGCTCCCTGAATGAAGCCTGCTTCTCCCTCTGCCTGTGTCTCTGCTTCTCTCTCTCCCTCCCTCTCTCTCTCTCTCTCTCTCTCATGAATAAATAAATAAAATCTTTAAAAAAAAGAGTATCTACACAAGAAGGTGAAGTGGATGGAAATCTGGAGAAGGTGGTGCATTCTCTGAGGCTGCGGAAGGTCCTCTGTATCATGCATGATCAGAGGCAGGTACAGTGAACACAGTAGTTTGAATACATGCTAGGAATTAGAGCTTTCACACAAAATGAAGATGCTATGACCTCAGTAGAGAACAGCTATACTGATAAATGCCTGCTAGAAATACAGACAAGCCCTGGAAGTACTAACTGCCAACTATAAATAGGAGAATGAGAGTTGAAGTGTGCTTCACCCAGACTATCTTTCTAATTCCAGGGTGGTGCCAGAATGAATTCTTTATTTTTCAGGTGAGTCTCAATATATAAACAAAGCATGCTGGCTTTCATCCACCTCTCAGGGGAGAATCTTAAAACAAAGAAAGAATTAAAGAATTATCTTATGGCTTCTCACTACCCCAGGTACTGTGAGCATGGAAGTGCTGCAAGAGAAGTTGGGGGATCTCTTGACAGCCTACAAGCCTTCCAGGAAATTGGCTGCCCCCAGGTTTAGTTGGGGGAGGAACAGCACTTTAAGTGAATTTCAGTAAGCTCGGGAGGAACAGCCTGGACAGGGGTTCATGTCGTGTAGTTACAGACATTCACAGTCAGACAGCCCCTGGATCATCTCTTTTAGAGAACCACAAAGTGTGATTCTGACCCTTCCCAGGATTGCTTAGGCATTGCAGCCTCAGTTAATCTACCAGTCTTTTAAACATAGATAGTACAAATCTAATAACATCCTTACATTTCAAACATAGCATTGGCACCCAAACTCAAACTGCTGTACTAAAATCAAGTGGCATTCGCCAGTTCTATATTTATGTACCAGGCTTTAGAAAATGTACAAGAAAAAAAAGAAAAGAAAATGTACAAGACAATCTGGAAAGCACAGTTAAAAAAATTTCATTTCAATATAGGATTTTCTTGGGAAACCCCAGGCTCCAAAAGAGAATTGTCCTGGAGACCCCTTATCAAGACAGCCACACAAGTAGATCTAGAGCAGGGATAGAGAGAAAATATACATTTTCTTAAATCTAGAAATTTCATCTTCTTCAATTAAGAAGAGATAACACCTGGTGACTAGACATGGGAGTATCTGATTTTAGGAACCAAATGATGGGATAGGACACAATTTCTCTTTCTCCATTGTTAGTTCCATCTCCTGAATATAGGCTCTACTTTTACACAGGCTTCTAGCAGCTGTGGGGATGAATCTTTCTCCTTTACACTTGTCAAACCTGGATTAGGGTGGGCTTGGGAGCTTCTCCTAACAGACGGGAATCTTGGACCTATTTTAACCCAGACCGATGTAGGGCACGTGACCACTCTTGAATCAATCACTGTGGCCAGGAGGATACCAGGCACTGATTGATTATAACGGAGGTAATTGCATTGGTGAGGCAGTGTGTGTGTGCGCGCGCGCGCGCGTGTGTGTGTGTGTGTGTGTGTGTGTGTGTGAAAGAACTCTGATTGGCTTAGGTCAAATGGGACCTGCCCCAAGTATGGTGGTGGAATCAATCCACCTAAATTGCATTTCCAATGGGATATGAGTGGAAATGGCTGTCAGAGAGTTTATTGGAGTTATTACTAAGTCCTGGATTTCAAATGATTTTTGTTTTCTTTTTTGCATTTTTTTGTATATTTTTTATTGGAGTTCGATTTGCCAACATAGAGCATAACACCCAGTGCTCATCCGTCAAGTGTCCCCCTCAGTGCCCATCACCCAGTCACCCCAAACCCCTGCCCATCTCTCCTTCCACTACCACTTGTTTGTTTCCCAGAGTTAGGAGTCTCTTATGTTCTGTCACCCTCACTGATATTTCCCACTCATTTTCTCTCCCTTCTCATTTATTACCTTTCACTATTTTTTATATTCCTCAAATGAATGAGACCATATAATGTTTGTCCTTCTCCGACTGACTTCTTTCACTCAGCATAATACCCTCCAGGTCCATCCACGTCGAAGCAAATTGTGGGTATTTGTCGTTTCTAATGGCTGAGGAATATTCCATTGTACACATAAACCACATCTTCTTTATCCATTCATCTTTCGATGGACACCGAGGCCCCTTCCAGAGTTTGGCTGCTGTGGACATTGCTGCTATAAACATCGGGGTGCAGGTGTCCCGGCGTTTCATTGCATCTGTATCTTTGGGGTAAATCCCCAGCAGTGCAATTGCTGGGTCATAGGGCAGGTCTATTTTAACTCTTTGAGGAACCTCCACACAGTTTTCCAGAGTGGCTGCACCAGGTCACATTCCCACCAACAGTGCAGGAGGGTTCCCCTTTCTCCACATCCTCTCCAACATTTGTGGTTTCCTGCCTTGTTAATTTTCCCCATTCTCACTGGTGTGAGGTGGTATCTCATTGTGGTGTTGATTTTTATTTTCCTGATGGCAAGTGATGTGGAGCATTTTCTTATGTGCTTGGTGGCCATGCCTGTGTCGTCTTTGGTGAAATTTCTGTTCATGTCTTTTGCCCATTTCATGATTGGATTGTTTGTTTCTTTGCTGTTGAGATTAATAAGTTCTTTATAGATCTTGGATACTAGTCCTTTATCTGATAGGTCATTTGCAAATATCTTCTCCCATTCTGTAGGTTGTCTTTTAGCTTTGTTGACTGTTGCTTTTGCTGTGCAGAAGCTTTTTATCTTGATGAAGTCCCAATAATTCATTTTTGCCTTTGTTTCTCTTGCCTTCATGGATGTATCTTGCAAGAAGTTGCTGTGGCCAAGTTCAAAAAGGGTGTTGCCTGTGTTACCCTCTAGGATTTTGATGGACTCTTGTCTCACATTTAGATCTATTTTGAGTTTATCTTTGTGTATGCTGTATGTGAATGGTCTAGCTTCATTCTTCTGCACATGGCTGTCCAATTTTCTCAGCACCATTTATTGAGGAGACACTTTTTTGCATTTTTGTTTGTTTCTTGTTTTGATTTTCAAATTTACTATAAGGAATATTTTTTTTGTAATAAAAAAGAAAATAGAATGCAAAATAAAATAAAATTAGAAACTAAAGAATATACAGTAGGGAAAATGTTAAAGCTATTTTAAAAATGTTAGGCACAGTTAATACAATAAAAAGATAACTTTATGAATTTTTAATAAAAATACAATATATCAACATTGGATCAAGAAATAGAAAATTATAAGAACGGAGGGGGAAAATGGGTAAGTTATCAAAGAGGCATGCTTCCTTTCTCTACCTGCCCTATTCATCAGAATTTGAAGTGTTTTTTTTTTTTGCATATTTTTTGAAGTGTTTTTTTAATAAAGATTTTATCTATTTATTTTAGAGAGAGAGAGAGTGTGTGTGTGTGCGTGCAAGTGGAGTGAGGGTAGGGGTTTAGGGAGAGATATAATCCCAAGCAGGCTTGTGATGAGCGTGGAACCTGTGTAGGGCTTGATCTCATGACCTTGAGATCATGACCCCAATGGAAACCAAGAGTCAGAAGCTTAACTATGAACTTCAGGCACCTGGGTGGCTCAGTCCATTAGGCATCCAACTCTTGATTTTGTCTCAGGTCATGGTCTCAGGTTCATGAGACTGAGTACTGTCTGGGCTCCATATTCATCATGAGCCTAGCCTGTGTGGGATTCTCGCTCTCCCTCTGCTTCTCCACCCCCCTCGAAAAAAAGAAAGAAATATTTCTTTAAATTTTCAAAAAGTAAATGGTCTCTTGTTTGCAAAACATGCCATTATACTTATGGTGGATATTCATCATGTTTGTGGATAACAAATATCTTTGAACACCTTTCTAGAATTGGGGAATTTCCCATTTTATAAATCCTACTTCTCCAGGACCAGAAGTCAGGCAGTGCTCTCCCAGACTCTCCTGTAATTAGGCACAGGCTATTACCAATCAGGTAATAATAATAATACCACAGGTTTTACCAATCAGAGATACCTGCACCAGACATCAGTTGCAAAGTAAAAAATCGGAGAAATAGTGTGGACAATCCTGGGGCAAATGTAGTGCCAGAGCTTCTGTTGTCTGTTCCCCAGCATCACTAATGGGAGCCACAGGATCTGGGCAGCAGTGGCTGCAGGAGAGGTATGTTGGCCAGAACAGGGTGTGTTTCTGGGTTTTTTGCTGCATAGCCTTTGATTCTGTCTCTCTGCCCATCCCATTGGAATTTGTGAAATTCCAAATATCATTGAACAGATTCCCTTACTGAGGAAATTATCCAGAATAAGTTCTGTTGCTTGCAATAAAGAATTAGACTTATCAGGTAATTATCCAGATCATTCTATGAGACAATTATAGAATCTGTTTTGCAACTTAATAGGAGAGACCCTGTGTACCCTTTACTCCGTTTCCTCCAATGTTAACATAATGCAGAACTGTAGTACAATTTCACAACCAGGATGTTTTTTGTAATATTTATTTATTTAAGTGATCTCTATACTCAACATAGGGCTTGAACTCATAACCCCAAGATCAAGAGTCACACGCTCTTCCAACTGAGCCAGGCAGGTGCCCCACAACCAGGATATTGACATTGATACGGTTAACATCCAGAACATTGCCACCACAAGAATCCTTCATGATCCCCTTTTATAGCCATACCTACTTCCATCCTATCTCTACCCCTCCTTATCCCCTGGCAAACACTAATTTGCTGTCCATATCCATAATTTTGGCATGTAAACTTTGTTATATAAATGGAATCATTAAGTATGTAATCTTTAGGGTAACCACGCAGCATATGATTCATCCAAGTTGTCCCATGTATTGTTACTTTGTTCCTTTTTATTGCTGAGTAATATTCCATGGTATGGGTTACCATGGTTTAACTATCCACCCACTAAAGGGCATCTGAGTTGTTTCCAGTTTGTTCATTACAAATAAGGCTGCTACAGATATTTGTGTACAGCTTTTAGGTGAACATAACTCTTTATTTCTTTGGGATACTTGCTCAGGAGTATAGTTGGCCAATAATATAGTAGTACCTCACTTAGTTTTTAAGAAACTGTCAAATTGTTTTCCAGAATGGTTGTACCATTTTACATTCCCACAACCAATATATGAGTAATCCAGTTTCTCTGCATCCTCCCTAGCACTTGGTTGCCAATATTTATTTTACACATTCTGATACATGGTAGTGATATTTCATTAAAGTTTTAATTTGCATTTCTCTAATGGCTAATGATATTGAACATTTTTCAATGTGCTTATTTGCCACCTTTACATCCATTTTGGAGAAATGCCTCTTAATGTCTACTGCCCATATTCTAATTGGATTCTTTGTCTTTTTGTTGTGGAGTTTTGAGAGGTTTTTAAAAATGTATGTCTTAGATACTAGTCCTTTGTTGGATATGTAGCTTGCAACTATTTTTTTTTTCCTCAGTCTATAATCTGTATTTTTATCCCCTTGACATGGTTTGGTGCACAGTAAAAAATTTTAATTTTGATGAAGTCCAATTTGTTAACTCTTCCTTCTAATGATTGTGCTTTTGGTCCAAAGGCCTGAGAACCAGGAGCACCAATGTCCAAGGGTAGGAGAAGATGGATATCTCAGCTCAAGCAGAGGCAGCAAATTTGTCCTTCCTCTTTTTGTTCTATTCAGGCATGTGGCAGATTGGAAGATGTCCACTCACCGTGGTAAGGGTGACCTCCTCACCTTCCCACCTCCCCCACAAGCTTCATTGAGATACAATTGGCATACAACATTGGGTGAGTTTAAGGTATACAATGTGATGACTTGCTACACATATATAAAGAAGTGAGTGGTGGCGTGGAAAAATACTAAAAAATAAAGGGCAAAGATCTTCCTTTTGAGACATTATTGACATGTACATATTTCAAACTTCAGTCTTTGGGGCATTACACTACCTTCAAGTTTTTGCCATGTTTAATACCAACCCAATTATTATATTTCAAATATATTTTTTAATTAATTTGCTAACTTAATTAAATAAGCTTATGTATTCTAGTCTTGTACCTATAAAAGAAAAAGTATATATAGAAATTAAAATATTAAAAGCAGTCCATGTAGACTTGTCCCTAAATTGTTTCAAAAATCATACATTTTTCTTTCCCAGAGATGATCCCTAACTCTCAATATGGCTCCCTTTGAAAAAGCAATTAGAATGTCCCCAACCTTGACCCAGTGATCTATTTCTTCCTCCTCTGGTCAGCCTACCCAGTATTGCCTATGACATCAAGGCTTACTCGGGTTCACTCATGACAGGATTTATTGCTCCTTAGGAGGAAGCTTCTTAATTGTTATCACTAAAATCAAGTGATCTGAGAGGTAAATTGTCACTGATAGACATACCTGAGAGTGCTATAATATCTAGATAAATGTTCCATCCTTAATTTTGATGATGCTTTTAGCCCTGTCATTGTGAGCTGGTTATGGTCAACAATAAAGATATGATCTTTTTTTCCCTTTTTTAAAAATATGTAAATCTAATTAGCCAACATATAGTATATCATTAATCTCAGATGTAGTGTTCAACAATTCATCAGTTGCGTATAACACCCAGTGCTCATCATATCATGTGCCCTCCTTAATGCCCATCCCCCAATTACCCTATCCCTCCACCCACTCCTGCTCCATCAACCTTCAGTTTGTTTCCTAGAGTTAAGAGTCTCTCATGGCTTGTCTCCCTCTCTGATGACTTCCCAAATAGTTTTCCCTCCCTTCTCCTATGATCCTCTACAGTGTTTCCTATATTTTACATATGAATGAAACCATATGATAATTGTCTTTCTCTGATTGATTTATTTCACTCAGCATAATGCCCTCCAGTTCCATCTGAGTCAATGCAAATGGTAAGTATTCATCCTTTCTGATGACTGAGTAGTATTCCATTATGTGTACACACACACACACACACACACACACACAGCATCTTCTTTTTTTTTTTTAATTTTTATTTACTTATGATAGTCACAGAGAGAGAGAGGCAGAGACATAGGCAGAGGGAGAAGCAGGCTCCATGCACCGGGAGCCCGATGTGGGACTCGATCCCGGGTCTCCAGGATCGCGCCCTGGGCCAAAGGCAGGCGCTAAACCGCTGTGTCACCCAGGGTTCCCCACGCAGCATCTTCTTTATCCATTCATCTGTTGATGGACATCTTGACTCTTTCTACAGTTTGGCTATTGTGCACACTGCTGTTATGAACATTGGGGTGCAGCTGCCCCTGCAGATCTCTACATTTGTATCTTTGGAGTAAATACCTAGTGGTGCAGTTAGCAGGGTTGTAGAGTAGCTCTATTTTTAACTTCTTGAGGAACCTCCATACTGTTTTCCAGAGTGTCTATATCAGCTTGCATTACCATGAAGTGTGCAAGAGGGTTCCCTTTTCTCCACATCCTCCCCAACATTTGTTGTTTCCTGAAAGACATGATCTTCAAAAGGTGAAACGAATGTTTGAGAGTCTGGAGAATAATAGCCTCCAAGGCAGTCATAACAAGGTCAAGCCATGAAGAATAGGTGAAAGAGTTTAGACAGAAGAAGATTCTGATGAAGAAGAGCCTTCCAAAAATAGAAACTTAATGACTGAGGGTCTCAATAGTTCAGAGTTTGCTTCAGTCTAGGCTTTGATGATTGTTGATTTTATAACTTGGAGCAAGTGTACTGTACTTCCATGTATCTCAGTCTTCTCATCTGTAGAATGAGGAAAATAGCTCTCATCTCTCTCATAGAAGACGGAATGGAAAATATATGCATGAGCAAAGCATTTATTGGAGTCCCTGTCATATAAGCAGTGCTCAGCAAAAAGTAAATACTATTGTAATTATTATTATTTGATATTATTATGGTATCAAACAGAAGATCCTGGAATTCAAATAGACTGCACAGAACGCTAAAAGCAACCAGGAAGCAGTATCTGCCAAGATGAAGACGTGCCTGCTCCTGTGGTTGCTTGCCAGTCTCTCTGGATGCCTACAGCCAATTGTGACGGCTCTACTGGAGGTGTGTGGGGTGCTGGGACCTGGTGGTGGCGGTGCTGGTGATGACTCACTGCACAGTAGGACGTGGGAGATAAGGGGGTTATATTCCCGAGACAGGTCCCAGAACAGAAGCAACTTTGCCTCCAGGAGGCACCAGGGTGGGGAGGGGCAGACTGGCAACCGTGTTGCTGTATCTCCATGGTTGGCTCAGCCTCTCTAGGAGAGAGAGAGAGACACGAAGCCCAGGCCACAGTGGCTGTTCACAGAGCTCATGTAACAGCTCTCACCTAATCTGAATCATCCCTCCTACCATTTTCCTAGAGAAGCATCAGCCCAGAGGAAAGAAACATGGAGGGGAATAGGTGCGAGGGAGCTAGAAGTACAAGGTTGATCATCTGGGAAAGGGGAGATAAAAGAGAAGGTACAATTGATTTATATCCAAACAGACAGAAAACTTCTAAAATCCCGAATCATCATTTCAGTCTCAAGGTGATTCCTATAGCAGCCCTTAACCATGATCCCCCTTTCTACCACAGGCATCACCATTCTCCTGGTCATCCAGAAACAAGCTATGATGGCCATCTGTGTCTGTTACACTAGCTCCCTCCTCCCCAACTCCATCAGCTTCTGTGACTTTATTTCCTCCCATAAAGTTTTTCTGTCCATGTATTTACATCCCCTGCACGGTCGCCCAGGGCCAAGCCGTCACTTCCTAATTCCTGTACCACCCAAGTATACCAATGTATCTCTCATCTCTCATCTTAATCAGTCCAGATCCCCAGTACCATACCAGCTTTCCACAGCTGCAATTTTCATCATGTTAAATTCTTCCTCAGAAGACTTGAATCTCTCCTTTTGTAATGCCCAAAGTCCTGACTTTTCTTCATGACTTTCATGATACTCCATAATATGGCCTCCATAGGCATGTTAGCTGTGTTCCACTTCACTAACCATGGCCGGGGGTGGGGGGTGCTTACCTCCATCCCAACACACACACCATCGCCCAGTGCTGATGTAGGCAGGAAATACTGCTGAGGTACCATGAGAGGGACTATCCTATTTTGCCTGGGATGGGAAAACAAGGGACAGAAGTGAAATACCTTCTCTCAGAAATATGCTCACTGTGACCACAGTGAGATCTCAGTAGGATGTGGGAAAGACAGTTTCTGGCTTGGAATGCAGTTCATTCCTACACATATTTATAAAGCATCGTGGGAAGATACGAAGGAAAAAGGGACACCATCCCTGCCACTAAAGATTTGCAATCACTAGGGAGATGAAGACTCAAGCCACCTGTGGAAGAGAACACAGAATGAAAGAGTCAGTAATGCCTCCTTCTTTTGTAGAAGGTACAAGACCCCGTGAAGTGGGCAAGGCAAATATTAGACTCATTTTCTAGAGGATAAAGCTTTCTTACCTGCTTGAGAATTTAAGTGGCTTGTTTATTGTCACAGGACTAATAATTTAGCAGATCAGGGTCTCCTGGCTGTGCAGTCCTCTGCCTGCAGACAGTGAAGTTATGACATACTCTGAGAGCCATCAAGCATTCCCAGGAGCTGTGAGAGCTCTTGGCTAAGGTGGCATTTACCTGCAAATTGAAGGATCCGGGAGATTTCAATCATAGGAGAAAGGAGTGAAGAAAGAATATTCCAGAAATAAAGAAACTCCATGAGCAAGGGCACAGAGCAGGACAAGAGGAGCCACCCAAGGGCAAGATGGCTTGGGGAGTGAAGACTCCCTCCCTTTGCCTCCCCTGAGAAGCTGAGATAAAGGAGGAGGAGAGGCCTGAGTGTCTCTGCACTGATAAACAGACTCCACCCAGAGGCCAATAGCATGGGTATGGGGACAGGAGGGTCAAATGGCAGAAGTGCCCCTTCTCCAGGACAAATGAACTGGGGTGGGGGTAGGAGGGAGGCCATTTCCTGAACCCCTGTTTCCAGACTCAGCACTTAGGGTGGAATCAGCAAGGCTTCAGGGAGCCAGAGGGAAGTGAGAGACGGCAAGTCCCCTGGCAAGTCCCCTGGCAAGTCCCCTGGAGAAAACCCTTCCCTTCTGGGGTCAGATGCCTAGGGTGGGGGAGGGGAGGAATGGTCCCTTGCGCAAGGGCCCTGCCCCCCACTAGAGAGGAGGGAATCTGAGGGTTGGAGAGAAGAAATGGGAGAGAAGAGGAAGGTATCTGGAGAGGGAGGAAAGTAGGGGTGCATCCAGGGGAGGGGCCCCTTCTGAAGCCCTTCTGGGAACACTGCCCTGGATGATAGCGCCTGTGTGACGGGAAGCGTCAAAACGACCTGATATAACTCTCTTTAATGCACCCCCTTCCTGAACCAGCTTCTCTCCCCTCCCTCCTCCTCAGTTCAGGAGGGTGGAGACCAGAGTGGGGAAGAACCCAGGCTGGGGGAATGAGCCAGCCAAGTGGAATGGGACCTCCCTGGAACCAGGAGGTAAGTGCCGTCCTTGACCCTTGTGGGGCCGATGTATGACATCCCTTCCAGCCCTAGCATCCCACAAACTCTCACCCCTCATAGTCTGCTTGGTCCTTACCCAGAACAGGTGGCTTTTTTGTTTGCACATCCCTCCGGGTGGTCCGAATAGGGCTGGGTTTAGGGAGAAGGGGAATTTTCTCTCTACAAAGGGCCCCTGGCACTAACTTCTTCCTTCTCTCTCCTCTCCCTTTCTCTTCCTCACCCCTCTGTCCCAATCCCCTCCCTCTTGTGGTTTCACTTCCTGGTTCCCTGCACAGAGATCCCCAGAAGGAAGGCTGCCCACTGAACCTGGCGGACGGTGGTCCACAGTCAGGGGGGTGCTGATCGCTGGCCTGCTTTTCAGTGTGCTCCTTGGCTTCTCTGTGCTTTTGGTCTACGTTTTCCGGAGCTGTGGCCCTAGTAAGCAAGATCCTGGAATCCTCCAACCTAGTCAGCCCTTCCTCCTCAGCCAGAGGCTTCATGTTCCCTGACGTACTCACCCCTGGTCCTGTCTGACCCTCTCTTTCCTTCCCCACTCTGGACTTCTTCCAATCCTGATCCCGGGCAGTGTTAAGTCCTGTCCTTCTCATAGGGTCCCTCTGCCTTTTCCTCACCAGGCAGTCCTTTGCCGAGCCCCTTGGGGGAGCCCTGTCCCTTTCTCTCTCCCTCTCTCCCTCTCCCAGTTCTGAGCTTTTCCCCACAGGCCCCTGTAGGACGCCAGCATGTTGGGACCTCCTGGCTCGTTACTTGGCCTCTGGGAACACCAGTGTGGCCCCCTGCACCGATTTCTTCAGCTTTGCCTGTGGAAAGGCCAAAGGGACCGATTATTCTTTCCAGGCCCTTGCAAAGGAGAACACGGATCGACTTCGGAAAATACTGGGTGAGGCATTCTGGGCAAGTGGGTGACCCTGAGCCTAGAACCGTCTTGCTGTCCCAAACCTGTGTGGTTGTGAGACCCCTGGTTTGCTTCTCTCGTCACTATGGCTTGCACCTCAGTACCTCCCCTCTTCTGGTCCCTCTCATCACCTCTCCTTGCCTACTTACCCATGACTACTGCGTTCTCTTCAAGCTCTCCCTCTTTGTTATCGCTCCCACTGTGTCCCCTCACACCTGCTGCATGTAAGTTCATGTGTCCATTACTCTCAGCCGCCAGTCCCCCACCCTGCTTGTCTCCCAGAGCCCCTGTCAGTGTCACCGTCTCCCTCTGGACACTTCTCCACAACTCACAGCATTATCTTCTGTTCTCCATGGAAACCTTGGATCTTGGTGTGCAAGCTCCACTGGAAGAAATGGGATACTTCAGGCTGGTTGGCTGGGGCGATGTGGCCAGTGGGGTGAGAAGTTGGGGAGACAGGGGTTATCTGGCTGTGTGCTAGGGAATAGATCCAGACAGGCACAGAGGGTGTGATGGAAGAGGAGAGGGCCCACCTGAAGCCCTGGGGTACAGAAGAGGCCTGTACAGGGTGGCTATGTGTGGAGAAGACAAAAGAACTGAGAGGAAAAATCTGAGGAAGGAGCTGCCACCATCTGGGAGGTTGGAAGTGGGTCCCAGGAAGTTGGAGGATGGTGGTGAAGATGGGGAATGAGACGGGGGTACTACCGGCATGTATTTCCAGCATAAGGGAACCCAGGGAGTGCATGGCCTTATCCACTGGAATTTGGGACAAATTAATGTATTCCCCCACACACCTCCGCCCCCCCCCCCCCCACTGTCCTCCTTTTTATGAAGAAAGAGTAGAGGCAGGCATTCCCTTGGTAGAGGACAATGCTTCCAGTCAAGGCCCAGGGATAGAAAGAAAATGTATGCTGAGAATGAATGCTGTTCCCCATGAGAGAGTGAAGGGTTTCGGGGGCTAAGGGACAGGTGGAAGGTATTACAGGGGGACTGATTCCAAATCATATGCCTTTAGGTTATTGCCCTGTGTGTGTGTGTGTGTGTGTGTGCGCGCGCGCGCGTGTGTGCATTTCCTGGGGTCTCAAGCGAGGGTCTGGACCCTGTTTCTTCTCCTTGCTAAGCCTTTCTGGATGAGTTTTCCTCCCTCCAGTCCCTCAAAGTCCTCCGGTTTCCCAAATGTTTCTAATCTCTTCACTCACCTTCCCTCTACCTTCCATTGCACCCTTTCTCCTGTACCCACAGGTGCTCCTAGATGTTCCCATCTCCCTTCTCTCCCGTGTCTTTTCCTCCCTGATTCTCTTTCATGTCTCCTTTATTTTTCTCAATCTTTCCCACACTCCCTCTCCCTGCACTTGTTCTCCCATCAAGCTGATCCAGCCCTCCTGTCTTCCCCACCCCTGCATCCCTGTGTTCCTCCCCTTCTTTCCATTTCCCAGGAGTCTTCCTTGTCCCACCTCCCTCCTCAGCTCTATTCTCCTCTAATTCTTTCATGCTTCCTTTCTAGAAACCCCAGATTCTTGGCACCTGGGCTCTGGGGAAGAGAAAGCCTTCCAGTTCTACAAATCCTGCATGGACACGGGTGCCATCGAAGCTGCTGGGGCTGCCCCCCTGAAACACGTCATTGAGGAGGTGAGACCCTGGCCACTAACGTTTCTAGATACCCAACACAAAGGGCCAATGTATGCTCAGGGCTGCCCTCCTTTTTTTCTAGAAAGGGAGGGGGTATCTCTTTCCTAGGGATCTCCAAGTTCCAGGAGGGAGATGGAAATGGCAGCACCCTTTGGAAGCATGAGAACCCTGGGTGTGGTAGAGAAAGGACAGAGGTGGAGCCTCGAGGGCTCCAAGCACTCAGAGTAGAGGTCAGGAAGTAGCAGCTGTCTGAGGAAGGGGGGGACAGGTCTCCCAGGCCATCCTCCTGTGCTGAGCCCTGTCTCTCTGCTTCCCAGCTTGGAGGCTGGCGAATCTCCGGTAATTGGACTTCCTTAGACTTTAACCGAACTCTGAGCCTTCTGATGAGTCAGTATGGTTATTTTCCATTCTTCAGAGCCTATCTGCAACCTCGTCCCACCCCTCCGTACACGCCAATCATCCAGGTGAGGGATGCACTGGCAAAAATGCAGTAAGACCTGGGTCTGCTTTGAATTCTAGCCTAGCATCTTCTAGTGGAAGGTTGTGGGCTGGTGAGAGAGGACAAATGTGCAATGTAGGAAAGATTCCTATCTTGAGGGAAAACTGATGCGGTATTCAGGGGCACTAGGCGAAATTAGGGAAAGGAGCAGTAGAGCCAGTCCAGAGAAGATAGAAGTAGTTCCTATCTTCCATACTGCTTATCTGGATTACCCCTATACCCTCTTAATTAGCCCCCTTATCTCCAGTATTGCTCTCCTCTTATCTACTCTTCATTTTTGCTAGAGGGACCTTTCTAAACCAAGAGCTAATTATGCTATTGTCTCTGTTTAAATGCCTCCAATGCCTCACCAGGTCATCGTGATCTAGTTCTTAATCCTTAGCAAAGCCTTGCAAGTCCTTTTGTGATCTGACCCTTACACACTTTTCCAACCTTATCTTCTGTCCCATTCCTTGTCCCCTTTAAACCTCAAGCCACACTCCCTGACTTACAGCTTCAAGAATATCTCTCAATTCTTTGCATATATTACTCCCTTTGCCTGTGACACCCCAACCTCCCAAGCTCAGCCTGGAAAACGCTTACATATTTTTCAAATTTAGGGTTGTATTATTATCTCTTCCAGGAAAGCATCACTGACATCATAGCTATGAGTTAGGTATATCCTTCTGTCCTCCCACTTTCCAAGTTCTCATCATTAAACACCATGTTAAAGACCTAAAGAACAGGACCACACCTTATTCACCTCTTGCTCAGGACCTAGTACAGGGCCAGGCATCTTGAGGCCCACAGCAGGTGTTTGCTGAACAAGTAAATAAATAAAATTTTGAAGGAGATCGGTATTGTAGTAGGCAATGCAGTGCCATCTACTTGGCCCCTGCTCTCAAAACTTCCACAAAATTATACGAGGATGAATATACCAGAAAAGCTGTTGTTAAGCAGTATGAGGCATTCTAAAATTCAGTTCTAAAGAGTATGCTCAGGAGCTTAACTGGTGTGGCCTTTAGGGAGTAGTTAAAGATCTGAAATGGTTAAGAAATGGTTCAGAGAAGGGAGAATTTGAGCTGAGCCTTGAAACATGGTTGAATCATACAGCTGAAGGTGAAGCTAAGGGCATGGGGAGGGCTTTGGGAAAGTCCTGAGCTAAGGCAAGAGGTTGGAACGGTGTGACTCCTCTGTGGGGTCAGTGAGAAGTCTGGTTTGTTGAACAGAGGATTTGGGGGAGGGGTGAGGTGCAGTGGGAGATAGATAGGAGCAAGGCTGAAGAGGTCAGGTTGGGCCTGATTATTCCTGGCCTAAGAAGACAGATGGAGGTGATCACCTGGACTCAATAGAAAAAAAAGAACTATTAGGTCCCTTCAAATATGATGGCTATGCACTGCCCTTAGCAGAGGCAGCAATTTTGGAGGTCAGTCTGGAGGTGTTGAAGAGTCTAGATGAGCATTTTGGAGGTTCTGAACTAAGATGATTGTGGTAGAAATTGAAAAGGAAAGCCAGGCATGAAGATTTAGGCAACTTTATCCTTGTGGTGATGGTCCATGGTGATTCTAGAGGACTTGCTGGCTGATTGAATGCAGCAAATGGAGAAGTTGGGAAATGACCCCACAGTCTTGATGTGCTGTGAATTGGAGGAGGGTGGTCACCATCAACTGGATACTGGATGGACTCTGAGGGGGAAAATAGGTGGACAAAATGGACTGCAAAGGGAGTACCTCCACAGGGGCCTGGGGGCAGGGAGGGGGCATCAGACTAGCATGGTTGAGACACAGTGGACAAGGGAGAAGCATCTTAGGAAGGGGAGGGTTGTCATGGATTCCAGAGATTTCTGAGCTCAGAGAGTAAGGAATGGGAAGACACCATTAGGAAGCTTCTAGAAGGGAGTATCAAAATGGTTTTGGAAATAGATTATACAGAGTTTAAGATGAAGGCAACAAAGTTGAAGCAGGCACACAGGTGTTCTTCAAAATGTGGACATAGAATCCACATTTCTAAGGAGCCAAGCGAAAGATTTTTCAAGGTAGGGGGAAGTATACAGCTCAAGGTGGGAATGGAATATTGAAGTCAGCGCAGAAAAAGGCAAAGTGTGGGAGCAAAGATCTTCAGGACAGAATAAGGACATGTCAGGACTAAGGTGGGGCAGGTGAGGTAAGTGGCTCACTTACCTGTGTGCAAAATCAAAGAGAATATCAAAAATAGTAATCAAAATAAATATTCTAATAATATTTTTAAAAAATTAAAGCCAATGCAAAAATTCATGATAAACAAAATATCAAATTTTTGTTCATTGTGGGTTTTTTGGAAAAGAGACCTTTGTCCCGAAAACGGGCCAAAATTTTACTGTAGACTTTAAAAAAAAATCTTTAATTTTTCTTCAAAAATGGATACAAAATATATTTTTGATTTTCAGAAAAAAATCCAGGATGTACAAAGTTTGTTATTTTAGTCAGTGTGGATTTTAGCATTGATTTTTATTCTTAAAATACCAATTAGAATATTTATCTTGCACCTGAGATAGTTTCTCATTCCCTTAACTCTAGACCTGGCCTTAGCACAGGGGATGGCTCCCTTCAGGACATGGATTAGTACACTCCTCTCTTGCTGAGCACCCCAAACTGGTTGACATACCTACCATGTCTTCATATTTCCATATCTAGACTCTTTTTCCCCCTGCCCCCTGGCCCCAATCCCTTCCTTTCTTTGTCCTTCCTGCTCCTTCTCTTTGAGGCCATCTTTTGTGGTACATTCCCCTTCTCCCCACACCTGTCCTCTCCTTCCTCCATGCTCCCCACTTCTCTCCAGTATCTCTTGTGTCCAGATAGACCAGCCAGAGTTTGATGTTCCCCTCAAGCAAGAGCAGGAACAGAAGATCTATGCTCAGGTAAGATGGCTCTGTGGACAAAGGTCAGGTCCTGATCTCTGATGCTCAGAGAAAGGCAGGGGCCTCTGGTGGCTGTGACTGAAGTTGCCCCTCCCCCAGATTGTTCGGGAATACCTGGCTTATCTGTACCAGCTGGGAACCTTGCTGGGAGGAGACCCAACCAAGGTGCAAGAACATGCCTTCCTGTCCATCTCCATTACCTCGCAGCTGTTTCATTTTGTGAAGCCTCTGGAGCAGCGACGGGCACAGGGAAAGCTCTTCCACATGGTCACTATTGATCAACTGCAGGTGCTTTGAACCAGGGACTGGAGGAGGATGGGCATGAGGGCTTCTCTCCCAAACTTTCTTGATCTGATTTCCTTTCTCCTCATCCCTAATTCCTTTCCATCCCTAACATTCCTGGCTCTATCCCTTCCCCTAACCATCCCCTTCCCCATTCCTTGTCAAACCCTGAGGAAGGGGGAAACCCCTTCTTCTGCCTCCTTTCCTCAATCCTATCCCCCTCAGCCTTTGTGTCCCTCCTCTAAGGAAATGGCCCCTGCCATCGACTGGTTGTCCTGCTTGCAAGCGACATTCACGCCAATGTCCCTGAGCCCCTCCCAGCTCCTCATGGTCCATGACCTAGAGTATTTGAAAAACATGTCTCAACTGGTGGAGGAGCAGCTGTCAAAACACAGGTTCGCCTCAGGTGGGATTGGGGAAGTATGAGGGCAATGGAAAGGGTCTCAGGACCTGGAGGCCTCAGGGACAAAGGAGATTATGAAAAAATGCATGTTGGTAAGGTCGTCCCAGGAAGATGGAGGGGATCCTCAGACACACAAGGGCAGAGAAGGGCTGGGGTGCATGGTTCAAAAGGGAATGGAGGGAACAGGAAATATGAGAGGCTTGGGAGGCACAGGGAAGGGAAGATACACATGAAACGAGGAATATAGGTGCCCAGCAAGATACAGTGTTTGCTGGGAGTAGAACTCAGCCCATGAAGAGCCTCAAAGCTATAGGAGATGCTAGAAGGCCAGTCACTAGGGACAGTGAAGGCCTTTGTGTCTTGTCAGCAGCTGGAAGGTGTGGGCAGGAGGTGGAGGCACATGAGGCCAGTGGAAGGACGAAGTGAAAGCTGGGAGTTCTCTGCGGGAAGAGCTAGGGGAGAGGCCATTCCTCAGCTGTGGGAGGATTCTGAGGCCCTTGTCAGTGAGGCTCTGTGTTGGGCTGTCATCCCCAGTGCCTGTGCTGCCACTATCTAAAGACAGTAGCTTCTTCCCAGGGCCTTGGTCTCAAGGCCCTTCTTCATAGTAACTCACTGGCAGCAACATCTAGAAATTCTTTGTGAAAGAAGCCAAGAGCCATTCTTGTGGATGTGAGCAGGTTTATGTAAGGCTACAGAATAGGCATAAGTTGAACTGAGATATCTTGCTCGTAGAAATAGATGAATCTGTTGGTTAAATTCTTTAAGTCCAGTCTTCCTCTAGCCCACACCCTTAACTCCCTGAAACTTGAGAAGTCACCTCTGTATCTAGTTCCTTCTACTAGTACTTTCCAGCTCACACCAAGAAAAGCTCTTTTTGACCTATTCCAAGGTCAAGCTCTTATTTTCTATAGATACAGAAGAGAAGGGCCCTTCCCTCGGAGTATCGAGGTGACTACACAAAGGGAGGCTGTTCTTACGGCATCCCCAGAGCCCTGGGTATATGTGTCCATCTCTTTCCCTCCACAGAGACTTTTTGCAGAGCCACATGATCTTGGGCCTGGTAAGGACCCTTTCTCCAGCCCTAGATAGTAAATTCCAGGAAGCACACAGATCGCTGATCCAGAAACTGGGGGAGCTGACGGAAAGACCAGCCATGGTGAGTAGAGGAGATGAATTTTCCCAGATTGGGGGCTAACAGAGAATTTGCCATTTTGAGGGATAAATGTTGGTGTATCTCTCTCAGGGAGAAGGCATGAAGGCAGTGCCCTTCAATGTCTGGGTTTCCCATAGAAGCAGACAGGTTGGGCATATGGTACGTACATTGAGGACTGAGATGCCAGGTACCAGACATTTAGGCACACATCTGCCTATTTTTATGGCCTTTTGCTGAGTATTAGGGTATAAATATAAGACTAAAATTACCAGCAATTGCTTTTCCTTTGTCATGACCTTTAAACTATTTGCCTAGTTATACAGAGCTCTGTGATTTAAGGATGTGGACCTAAGGCTTAGGATTCACTGGGATGCAAGACATGAGTAGCAAGCAGTGGTCTTTCCTCTGTATAGATGATTCCAGTGTTTGACGTTCAAATGTGTTTCACAAAGAGTTCATCTCTGACATCCAGTGTGATCTGTTGGGCCACAGCATGGGCTTCATGGTCCAGATCTTGATTTATCTGAGGTAGCAGCTGTATAGACTAGACTGTATAGACTATAGACTAACCAAAGTCTACTATGTCACATAAGATGTAGAGAAACTCCTTTACCAAGACCTTTGAAACCCTAGGTCAGACACATCCAAATACAAGTGAAAGTATCTAGAATATTGGATATGCTTCAACCTCAGTAAAGGCCTCAGGGTAGTCTTGAAAATCACTGGTTTTCTTTTTTTCTTAGTAATTTCTGGACCGTTTCTGTGTCTTGGAGAAACTCACTGCTTTGGCAACCTGAAATCTCTGTGGAATTAGAGAGGGGAAATGTATGGACAGGGACTGGGAAGTAGTTATAGAGTACTGAGAGTAAGATATTTTTCTAAACCTCTTTAGCTATATATGAGTTGATTTAATCCTTGGACGGATTTCATGAGGTAGGCACATCATCTTGTTGTTTTATCATGGGGAAATTGAGGCACAAAGGCTATATAACTTGCTCAAGGTATTATAGCTAGTAAGTTGGTAAGAACTAGGATTTGAACTCTGATAGTCTGGCTCCAGGCTTAATCATTGTGGTAAGAAACAAACAAATAAACAAACGACAACAAAAACACTCCTTTTTGGGACTTTCACTCAGGTGGGAAGTCCCCAAGAAGCTTCTTCCCAGCCTTTCTCTTGACACAGATGAAGCAGACAGAGCTCCACCTCCTCTTAGTTGGCATTGCTACAAAATCCTTGGCAACAAACTGCTTCCTGTCAATCCCAGAACCATGGTCTGATGGCACTTCTCGAAGGATGTAAGTGTGCCAATATTGAAATCACACTTTAAAGAACCTAGAAGACTTACAAATTGCTAAAGTTGCCATCCTTTATATACTTATATACATCCTTTATATCCATTACGTCCATCCTCATATAGCCATTAGGATTATAGTTGTCCTTGGGCTTGAAAGATGAGTCAGGTTCTACCAACAAACAAAAAGAATAATAACTAATGAATAGTGAATGTTATTGTATGTCAGGCACTGCTTGGAATACTTAGCAGTAAAAAAACTGGATGCTTTTATTTAACCTTCCAGAAACACTCCAAGGTCCTCAGAAAGGGCAAGTAACTTTTCCCAGACCACACAGCTCATTAAGTGAAGAAACAGACTCCAAAACAGAGCTGACTCATGAGGCTGTTTTAAATTATATACTACTCAGGATTTGAGAAATAAGTGGGTAGGAAAACAGAAAATGGGTTGGAAAATTCTTTCCAATTCTTTACTATCTTGACAAAGGTCAAGATAGTAAATACTTTTGGTTTTGTGGCCTATACAGTCTGTGTTGCAACTGCCCAGCTCTGTCCTTGTAGCACAAAAGCAGCTGCACATGGAGTCAATGAATGGGTGTAGCTGCGTTCCAGAAGGACTCTGGCTCACACAACAAACACTCAGAATTCCCAAGAGGGAGGTATGAGGGAGGGTTTGAATGGCAGTGGGATCTCGGGGGCAGTTGTCTAGAGTTGAAGGGGTTTTCTGGCAAAGAAAGGGACATCATTTCATTGGGACAAGGCACAGAGCAGGCTGGCTAAACTTTGGGGGCCAGATGGGGGTCCCCCACAGTAGCTCTGGCTGAGAAGAGATGATGAGGCATATGTGGAAGATGACACAGAGAGGCTGAAGGGAGGAAATCAGAGAGGATTGGAGGGGGCCCCCAAGGCCCAGTAGGCCATAGACAGTGGGACTTGGGCTTTCTCAGTATGATATGGAGGCCTACAGAAACACTGATCATTTTATGTTTCAAAAGAGTGTATTTTGAAGGGAAGTAACAGGCACTCTGATGGATGTGTGCTGTGAGAAAGAGAGGAGACTCAGATACCCCGAGGCACCAGCCTTGATGTGACCGAAATTTGTGGTATTGCCCAATGGTCATTAATTGCAGATTTCTAACCATATTCTTTGGAATGAATTTTAATTTAGAGTCTCCTAATCCAGAAAAACTAGGTCTCATTATCTGGCCATATTTTGTTGAATAGTTTTGAATATACAGTCAATGAAATGGGTGTTAAACCAGGTCTCTTTCTCTTATTAAACTTGAAAAACTGAATTTGGGGATGTAAAAGCACCATGTCATATTCGTACCTGTTGAGTGAACCCTTTCTATTCAGCCCAACATCCTGCTTTGTTCAGATAATTTTAGCCTTGTTCCAGTCCTCTGCTCTATTACCTTTCCCTTCCCACTGTTGGTCATTTGCAGTTTTATTTAGAGTATCTTCCATCTGGACTATTATTAAAATCCCAAAGAAGGAAGAACAGCAGTTCAGGTCATTGAAGACCTAGCTATAAAGTCATCTGTTTAGTTATGCAACAGATTTTACTGAGCACCTACTACGCACCAGACACTTCTCTCAGCACTTGGAATACCACACGAACAAAAGACAAAAAGGCCCCTGCCCTCAGACACTTAGATTCTGATAAAGGAAGACAATAAACTAAGTAAATAAAATATGTTCGGTGGTGATTAGTGTTACAGAGAAAGAAACCAGGAAAGGGAAAGATGGTGTGCTCGGTGGGTAGGGTGTCGCAGTTTTTGGTAGGATGGTCAGGGAAGCTCATGTGGACTTGGAATCATTGGTCACTGATGTTTCGTTATGACTCAGCCAGCTAAAAGGCCACACAAGTGACATTATCTTCCAACACAGATTTCTGCATCTCATTCACACGGACTTAATTTGTGGTTTTACCAAATGCCTGCACAAAACCAATGGCAACACAGTAAAGGAGTATATTAAGATTTGCAAAGTGCTTTCAATGCGTTCTTTCACCTGGTCTCCCAAGCAACACAGCGAGGGAGGCAAGACAGGTGTCACTCTCCTGTGGACCGCTCGTGTAACCGAAATATAGGGGGTAGGTTAATAATCCACATGTAGTAAATGCTGAATTCTCTGTTCAGAGGTAGTATCGTGGTGGTTCCTTGAGGATGAATCTGCCCAATAGATGTGTTTTCTTAGTCTTTTTAAAAAATATTTATTTATTGGGATCCCTGGGTGGCGCAGCGGTTTGGCGCCTGCCTTTGGCCCAGGGCGCGATCCTGGAGACCCGGGATCAAATCCCACGTCGGGCTCCCGGTGCATGGAGCCTGCTTCTCCCTCTGCCTGCGTCTCTGCCTCTCTCTCTCTCTCTCTCTCTCTCTCTCTCTCTCTGTGACTATCATAAATAAATAAAATTAAAAAAAAATTTATTTATTTATTTACTTACTTATTTATTTATTTATTTATTTATTTATTTATGATAGACAGAAAGAGAGAGAGAGAGAGAGAGGCAGAGGGAGAAGCAGAGGGAGAAGCAGGCTCCATGCAGGGAGCCCGACGCGGGACTCGATCCCGGGTCTCCAGAATCGCGCCCTTGGCCAAAGGCAGGCGCTAAACCGCTGAGCCACCCAGGGAGCCCCTGTTTTCTTAGTCTTAAAGCTTTTGACAAATTTTCAGCTCATCACCAACAGTCAAAAGTTAGGAGATGGCATGCCGATAGTGACAGTTCCAACATTTCTGTGTGCTTGTGTGATAAATGTGAAGCTTAAGCAGCGCCGGGCTAGCGATCTTCAGGAGTCACAAGTGACAGGGGCTGAGTGATAGTTTTCCTCAGCCAGGGTGTGCTCTCTCTACCCACTGACCCTTGTCCCTCCATGTCCCTTGGGTCTGATGCCAGCTGCTTCTCACTTATGCCACCATGTGGGCCCTATCTGAGTTCGTGACTCTTGGTGTCTGGGTTATTCTAGCTTGGTGAAGCTTTTAGCCCGGAAAATTGTTATTATTTTGACATTATTTGCCCTCAGTGACCCTCAAGAATCCCTTAGTAGTTACATGCTGTTTCTCAAGTATTCAAGAATGATGGGTTTAATGACTCATTTTAGAATTTTGTGTAGAAATTAACGTTAAAGATTCCTGGCTGGCCTGTAATCTCTAAAATTTACTTCCCTCTATGGCAAATCAAGAAAATTTTTGCTTCCCTCCAGACTCCTAGAATTTTTTTTCCTGATTTCTATTATTTCTACTATTTGTGGTTCTAAGGTTATATCCACAACTTATCTTCTGTTTCCTAAAATTAACCTACTGAGTTTTATTGTCTTGAGTTTAAAGTATTTCTTTCATCTTTTATATTTTGGCAATGATTTTTTTCCTCTATATTTCACTCTCCACTCTCTTTTTAGAGAGAGAGCGAGCACACAGGGTGGGGGAGGGGAGGGCGGGCAGCAGCAGAGGGATAGGAAGAGAGAATCTTAAGCAGGCTCCATGTCCAGTGCAGATCCCATTGTGGGGTTCGATCTCATGAACCTGAGATCATGACCTGAATTGAAATCCAGAATCAGACACTTAACTAAGCCACCAAGATGCCCCTCTTTTTCTTTATTTGTAATATATATGGTATGCTCTATTATTCCATGTCTCGAGAGATAGTTCAGATACTTAGAACCCCCAGTAGATGAATATATAACCTGTTAGCCCCCACCTCAAGACCTACATTTATTTATAGGTTCTGGAATTTATTTTCCTGCTCATGGAAGATGTGTCCCAGCCCAACCATGACCAAAAGAATCTCAGAGTTTCACAAGCGTTTAGCAATGGGTAGTCCGAAGTGGCCTCTATGCTCTCCAGTAACCAGGTCAGAGCCTGCCGGGGCTCCGGCTATAGAGACAGTCATGGAGGAAGCAAAAGCTGTTGGAAAAATAGGCAGAGATTACCAAAAGAGATCAGGAAACAACTCAAGAATCAGGAGGTGTGGAAAAGGCAGGCAGATCACAGTACCAAGCTCAAGGCTGATGTGTTTGCTGCTACCCTGGGGTGGTCCCTACCTCCCCCCAACCAACAATTCTGAGGATGCCTCAGATTCAGGCCCGTCATCAGGAGGCCTGTGGAGGACAGACAGACATTGTAAGTGGCCAGCAGAGCCTGCCCTTGACCCAGTCATGGCTGTCAGAACCAGGTTCCCTTTCGTCTTTACTGGCGCCTTTGTGTTTTAGAGCTGCAACTAATACATTATAGAAAGTGGCTGAGTCCTTATCCTCACAAGAGGGGACAAGAACACACAGATGTGGGCAACTGGGTTTGGAGCAATGTCCAAAATGGTGAATGTCCGAACAGGCAGACCCAGGAGTGTCTTCTTCAATGACAACAATACTGGCCTTCCTAGTCTGTTTCCTCTCTTGTGGGAAGCCCCTTAATCTCTCTCTCCAATCTTGGCACCAGAAAGCACAGTGGCAGCCTAACTACTTTCCCTGTGAGGAGATCTGTAGGATCTATAGGAATGAAGTCTTGAGGATTCATCCCACTTACCCCAAATTAGCATATTAGCTATTTTCTCAAAATCCTAGCTTGGCCATCCCCTAGGCCAGCTCTCTCACCATTGGCACCTTGAATGCATTTCCCAGCTGGCCTTGTGTCATCCCTGGGCCGACTTCATGATCAGCCCCTCAGAGCCATCCATGCCCACCGCAAACACCAACTCAGCATCTCTCTCTTATGTTGCTTATTTTTTTCTGTCCCCATGCTAAGAACACCCCAGTTGCCAAGGCCCTACTGAGTTTTTGTCTAACCATCTGTCCACCTTTGAAGTTGACAATATGTCCCTCATCTCATCCTATTTTCCCTGTTTTGGCCAAAAGTTTTTTAGCTCTCTGAATTCATGTTTAGTCGTTTCTTTTGTCCACTTCTCCTACCAAACAATATGGTGTCTAAAACCCATTTTCAGTCTGATCATCTTCTTTTTTGTAAGACAAAGTCCTACTATGATCCATGATAATCTTTGGGAGAATGGGGAAGGGCAGCAGAAAGAAGAGAGTAATTACCTTCTCCAATTTCCATTTAAGCAAAGAAACATGGGAGGGTGGCAGCCGTTACTGGGCTACCAGCATGGTGCATGTGGTAGGTGGGGACTGGGTGGCCAACAGACCTGCTGAGGTGAAAGGTTTGGTGTGTAGTCCCCTCCTATCCAGGAGCCTCTCTGTTCCCCAGAGGGGTGCCCCTGAGATGACTTGCTTTCAAATTCAGTAGTCAATAAATAAGGATGATTTGCCTAATTCAAGCTCACAAAATAATCCTGGAGGACGTAAGCCCCTTTTATTACCAAGTAGCAATAGCTCCATGTTTATCATTGAAGAGGATGGTAGAGATGAGACAAACCCAGAAAGACTGGGAAAGAGAGCCTCCTCTGGGGGTAAAGGTCTAGACAAGACAGGCCTGGGGAGCTGGATGAGGAATAACTCTTGACGGGGGCCATTCATTCCAGCTTTGTCTCCGTAGCCAGCCCGCCCTCGATGGATGAAGTGCGTGGAGGAGACAGGAGCCTTCTTCGAGCCTACCCTGGCTGCCTTGTTTGTCCGTGAGGCCTTCAGCCCAAGCACCCGAAGTGCTGTATGTGAGGGCTCTTCCCCAGCCCATGTCCCTCCACCCCTTCCCACTCGGTCATTCTCTCTAATTCTATTAACTGTGCCCTTCTCGATGGTCTGGATGGTCAGGGAGTCAGGCAGTCAGAGAGGGAGAGAGCGCTATGAGAGAGAAGCCAAAGGAGGCCATGCTGCATCCCCAGGGTTTGCATTGCTTCATTGCGGGACACAAGTTGTGCATAATATGCAGGGAATTTGGACAAGTTACCTAACTTTCCTGCCCTTGTGTTTCTCCAACCATAAAATGAGAAAATTGCACTCCATGGCCTCTAAGGCTACTCCCTGTTTATCTATGACTTTTTTTTAACAGCGCGGGAAACAACATGAAAATGGAATGATATAATCTTAAAAAGTGCAAGTAAATGAGTACTGAGTAGTCTTTGAGTGCCTACCATGTGGCTGATACCCTTGTGAACACTTTGCATGAAGTACCTTAATGCCTAGTATTATCCTAATTTTAGAGAAGAGAGAACTGAAGCGTAGAGAGGTTAAGTAACTTGCCCAAGGTCACACAGCTATGAAACAGTAGAGTCAGGATTTGAGTTCAGGCTTCTGATAACATCATCCATTTACCTCTATCAAGAATGGACACAAACAAGATGGTAGATGGCTGGGGAAGTAGTAACTACACATAACTTCCCATTATGAAGCTGGGAAGACTTCAGCTTGTTGGAAAGCTGAAATGCCCAGGAAGATGGAGAGAGGAGATGCAGGCCTTGATAAAGAGAGTGTGAGGACAAGAGCCCTTAAGGGCAGAGAAGGGAATGATGGTCCTCTTCCTCTTTCTGCTTTTTGAGTGGATTGGCTGGCCAAGGGTAAGGATGGTGTCTCCCTCCCCCAGAAGGCTGAGATCTCCCTGCAGAAAGGAACGGCCTCCCCTGTTGACTCTCAGGAGTGACCAGCTCCCACCTTCCCTTTCTGTGCTTGGCACCTCTTGCTTGGTCTCTGCAGATCTCTGTGCTCTGGGTTTCTGGTCTCCTAGTAAACATTACTTTCTACTCTCTTTCTCAGAGATCTTTCCTCTTCTCTGGTAACTTCTTGGGGCCAAGGCCCTTCCTAGCGGCCCAGTAGGCAGGACCCCAGACCAAGGCTGACCCTGATCCTGTTCCTCTCTCCTGGCCCCTTCACAGGCCATGGAACTATTCACTGCAATCAAGGATGCCCTCCTCAGTCGCCTCAGAAGGATTCCCTGGATGGATGAGAAGACCCGGAAAGAGGCCCAGAACAGGGTAAGTACCGGAGTGAGAGACAGGAGTAAGCAGGGGTGGAACTGGGTATTGGATCCAGAGATCACACTGGTGGGAGGAGAGTGCAGAGGCCCAAGGACACATGGCAAGTGTAAGCACCAATATGCCACACACATACCCTGGTGAGGATATAAAAGGTGGGACCAGGGCAGTGAACATGAGAGATTTCCTCTGATAGACTTGGGGTAGCTAGGTTTCTTCTACCTTTTGTGTCTCTCCCCAGGTAACCCAACTGCAGGTGAAGATGGGGGCCCCAGAATGGGTCCTGGAGCCATCACTGGCCAGACAGGAATACAAGGATGTGGGTCCCTGCCCTTGCCAGCTCCTCATTAGTCCTCAGCTCCTTCTCAGCCCCCTGACCAGCCTGAGTGGCAGACAATCTGTTTACCTTGGGTGATTCTAACTGACCCCTTCCTTGCCTTGGTGTCGGCTGGGTTTTATGGATGAATATCCACACTGTGGGTCTTACCAGCAGAAGAACAGAACCTTTCAGGTCACAATGAGTGTGTGTGCGTGTGTACACATGCATTCTTGTGACTTGCCTGAGTGTGTTTATCTGTGCGCTGATTCGTGTGAAGCCTGTCTACCCCAACATATGGTGGTGTCATTGTGCTGCTTTCCACTTTACTATGGGCGCCTGTATGTCGGGCTTATCTGTCGGTGTTCAGATGTGCCCAGCAGGGTATGTCAGTGTGCATCTGTATTTGTCTCTGTGTGTCCGAGTCACCTCCTGCCTTCTCCCAGATACAGCTTGGACCCAACTACCTGCAGTCCTTCCTGAGCTGTGTCCGATCCCTCCGAGCCAGAATTGTCCAGAGCTTCTTGCCGTCTTTCCTCTACCACAGGTATAAGAGCAAGGGAGACACAGACTGCATCTCAGAGATGTCCATCCGTTCAAGATTAGCCGGGGAGAAAGCTGGAGGCTTGGGGAAGCAGGAACAGTGACAGTAGTTGAGAGGGACTTCATATCTCTGGTGGCCGGGACCGTAAATGATGGAGCTGGTATTCATATGTGCTCTTCCCATAGGTGGCAGGTGTCCCCCTGGGGGGTCAATGCTTACTATTCAATATCTGACCATGTGGTGGTCTTCCCAGCTGGACTCCTCCAACCTCCATTCTTCCACCCTGGCTACCCCAGGTAGGGGCCATTCCCTGAGGGGGGGCGGGGGATTTCCCAAGTGTATGAGCAGATGTTATGATGGATGGGACTTGTGGTTGGAGAATTGGGGTCAAAAACGTTGAAGGACTCTGGGAGTAAGACAAACGTTTGTCTCCCTAGAGCCGTGAACTTTGGAGCTGCTGGCAGCATCATGGCCCACGAGCTGTTGCACATCTTCCACCAGCTCTGTGGGTAACAATGGGCCATTGGGAACCCAGGGGAAGGCCCCAAAAGAGGCCAAGAGGAGGCAAAAGGGAGGGCTCCGGGTGGGAAGGTTCTGAATCCTTTGCAATGCTTCTGGGGACAGTGCAGCCTGTGGTCGCCCCTTGTCCTCATCCCTACACCAGGACTCTGGCTGTTTCTTTACCTGACTCTGTTTTCAACAGTACTCCCTCGGGGCTGCCCAGCCTGTGACACCCGTGCCCTACAGGGGGCGCTGCTGTGCCTGAAACGCCACTATGCGGCCATTCCGTTACCCAGTGGAACCTCCTTCAATGAATCTCAGACGTTCCTGGAGAATGCTGCCGACGTTGGGGGGCTGGCCATTGCACTGCAGGTGACTCCCATCCCAGGGGCCAGGATCTACCATTCCTCATGCAAACAGATGGGGATCTTTTCTCCCCCACAGATCCCTCTTTTCTAGGATATCCATAAATCTCACAAGTACATCTTTCCCTGGCTTAGACCAGTGTGTCTGTGCAGAACTTGGGCAAAAGGGACACGAACAGGTTTTGGGTATTGCGTGGGGGGCATCAGACTTCCAAACGGTGGTGTGTCTGGAATCTGAGGGCTCCTCGCCATCCTGCCCCCATGTCCAGGCATACAGCAAGAGGCTGTTGTGGCACCGCGGGGAAACCGTCCTGCCCAACCTGGACCTCAGCCCTCAGCAACTCTTCTTCCGAAGCTACGCCCAGGTAGGCAGGCACCACCTCTCCCCATGGCCTGCTTCACGTCAGATAAGTACCCTACTGATCATGCTTAAAGAATGGCTCCTCCCTGAAACGCCTTCCCCCAAAGAGTCCCAACCCTCTGCCACAGAAGTCCCCATTGTCATCTTTTCATACATGCCACTTGGGACCATCTTTTCACATTACTATACATTCTTCTACCAAATTTGACACCCTCTTCAAATAAAACTCCACTGCCAAATCCCTCTCTGGGATGAACCCAGCTCAAATGAGCCTTCAACAGACTGTCTATAGACCACATTCCTTGTCGGAGACCTCGCCCCAGTTGTCGTCCCCACCTGACATAGTGCCCTAAGTACCATGTGCTCCCTCAACAGACATTGCCCCCACTTCCTCAGGATGCTCAAAGGTCCCCTTACAGAGGTTTTTCAACAAACCCCACCTCTCAGTCACTTACAAATGGTCCGATCGCACAACCCCAGCCCTTCCTTGCACACCTCCTGCCAGAATAAGTGACCTACAAATGTGTTGTCCTACCCCTGCTCTCATCTCTGCCTGCTGTCCCTAGTCACCACCTTGACACCAGATCTGCCTTGTGCCAAGGCACTGACCCTGATCTACCCTACGATTCTGCTCTTCTCCTTACTCTGTGTGTACCTCTCTTCCTCCACAGGCGATGTGTAGGGAGCCGGGCACCCAGGAGCCTCATGATCCTCACAGCCCTCCCACCCTTCGAGTCCACGGGCCCCTCAGCAACACCCCTGCCTTTGCCAGACATTTCCACTGTCCACGCGGTGCCCTCATGAACCCCTCCAGCCGCTGCCAACTCTGGTAACCTAGCTACCATAGAGACTTCACTTCAGATGTCACAACATCTCCTTGCTCCATCCATGGAATCAGGCGATAATCTCCTTTCCCCATCCCTTCCAAAAATAAAAGCTGGCACATGGCATAGGTCTGTCCATTAATGACTCTTTCCTGATATGTTCAATGCCTTGAAGTCAGAAAACATAAAAGAAAAGGCCAGGAGAGTTCTAGAGACACAGGAAGAGGAAAGGACTGATGACTGGTGAACTAGTGGGTCTAAAGGTCAGTGGGCCACAGGTCTGGCGGTCACAGGGACCAGTTAAGAGATAAAAGGGCTTTGGTTAGGTCTCAGAAAGCTGCCCCCAAGTGTTTTCAGGATTTTATTGCTGTTACTCTTATTGTTGCTGCCCTCTTCCCCTAACATGCTGTCTCGAGCAGAGCCAAGAGAGGCCAGGGAGAGAGAAGGGTGTGGGGTCTGGTATCTCCAGCCCTGGGAGATGGCACTCAGAGGGTGGGGAGGCAGTCAGGCTGTGACAATGGGCAGTTGAAAGGGTCTCTCCCTTTGCTGCATCCTGAGGTGAAGAGCTACTGGCCAGAGGCAGGAAGCCATATATATATATATACCACTCTTGGGAGTAGTGGCGTGGAGTCTAGTGGGGAGAGAGGGTCAGTAAGCTATCATGAAGCGGAGGTAGATATCCAGGTCCTCATCTAGAAACCAGGCCACCACCTCAGCCTCAATGTCCCTCATAAAAAAACCATGATGCTGGCCAGATTGAAGCAGAAGACAAGGTCAAATAGGTGGTCACGAAGAGCTGCTGTGTCTGACGTCTTGTCATCCTCTTGCTGGGCCATGTCCACAACCTGCCACATCTCACCCACTGAGGAGGCCACAAAGTGCTCTTCAAGGTGATCTTCGTCCTGGTCTGGAACAGGGGACAGGGGAAGGTTCTGAGAAGGTTGATCCTAACGTGCTCCTCCCTCCCCGCCACCAATCCGCACCTGTATCAGGAGGAGGACAGAGTTGGAGAATCTGGGAAGAAGTTACGGCCTGGGGCTTTTAGTCCACTTGCACCTACCCTGTCCCATTACTCCATTAGAGTCTCTTCTTATGTGTATTCAATCACAGCACACCTGTTCCCCACCATTTCCACCTCAAACTGCCTCCTCCAAAGCACTACACCATTTGGGGATGGAGGGACCAGCTTCGAGAAGGATGGAAACCAGAGTCTCTTCCCAGACAAATGCACCTGTGCCCATACACAAAGGACATGTGCACTTTCAGCTAGCCTGTGGTGTGCCCCTGAATATGGCCCTGGCTAAGAACCTTGCCCTAAACCCTTCACCTGACTCATTCACACTACGATAATAGGGGACTGGGCTTCTCTCCAACAACCCAAACCTATCTCAGGTTTCACATGGGCCTGATAAGTAGTGGGGGGCTGACTCCAGAGATCTGACCCCTCATTTCAGATGCTATCTTCTCTTCTCTACCTACCTGTAGAGGGTATCTCCTCAGTCTGACTCTTCTCGTTGGAGTCCAGGCTGCCTTTCTGAGGCTTCACCACCTTGACCCGCAGCAGCAGCAGGATGGCTGCCAGGAATGCTGCCCTGCAGAGCTGGGAGCCCAGGGAAGTCATGGGCCTGCCCATCTGCTGTCTTTGGCCCCCCCAACTCCCCAGTGCCCAGCTGGCTCCCCCACCTTCCTCCCCTGTCCCTGTCCCAACCCTTACCACTTCCCAGCACCGTTTTCTTCCCTTGCCTTCCATGGGACCTCTGACTTCATGTACTTTGTGACATCATAACCATGGGCCTGCTCCTCGTTCAGGTCATTAGAGAGTTCCATTGCCAGGCAAGAAAGTGGTGATTAGCCAACAGTGGATAGCAAAAGCTTCTAGAATGATCATAGTGGGTCATCCTGTGGAGGGCAACCAAATGACTGAAGAGTTTCCAAAGTCCTTTCACATTGATTATGTCATGAGATCCACACAGTAACAGGGACTCAAAGTTGTAGGATCATCATACCTATTATATAGATGAGGAAACCGAGCTTCATAAAAGACACAACTCTTGTCCTTAACATCACCCAGACAATAAAGGTCAGAGCAGGACCCTTGACCAACTTTTTTGATTCTAGACATCACATCTTCTTCTCTTCCATGCGGCCTTTCTCTAAAGAAAAAGTGGCTTGTATAGGATGAGACCCAGAGCAGATATTCTTCTCTTTAGAGAAGAACCAGTGTGGCAGAGGGATGAGGAGCCCAAATAACAGATCTCGAGAAACCTGCTTCAGTGTCCCAAGGCCCACTATGCCCATGAACCTGATGAGCACAGACCTGTTGGCGGTAATAGGCTGTGGCTAATTATCTACTTCCTGGAGCAGAGATGGTTGGGATGGGATGACATGAGGTGGGGTGGGGGTGGGATGAAGACCTGCCTGGACAGCCAGAAATCAATGTATACCATGAGACACAGGAGGGGATCTGGGGAAGGTGGGAGGAGATTGTGGGTACACCTGAGCTATCACAACCAGCTCACACCATTCCTGGAGCCCATGCATCCCATGCCTGAGTGAACTACCAAATGCAGGGGCAGGACCATGGACCCTTTCTGGAAGAGAGAATTGCAGACATGGAAGTACAAGTGGAGACTCTTTCCCACAGATGGAGCCCTGCTAGCAGATGTGCACACCTGGAGGCCCCCCTCTGACAGCCATACTACCTCTTGTAAACTTCCTGCTGGTCCAGTCCAGGTGACGGGAGAGTGGTACAGGAGGTCACTTGATGGTGGGGGAAGAAAGATTCAAGTAAGCAAGTGACCCTGCTCACCCCTACCTTGCACTCATTGACCTTCAGGTCCAGGAAACAATGCTTGGGTGGAAAAAAAAAATCACTAATCTGGTTACTTTGGGGGAGGAGCCTCTTGGTTCCTAGCAAAAGAGAAGCCATCTCAGGCTCTGTGCATATGGGTGGGGAGGGCACCTGGGGATGGGGCAGGCTGATGTGGAAAGAACTGGGTTGTACTGACCACCATTCCTTGCATTTCATTTTTTTTTATTACAAAAGTATTTAAAAAGTATAAAAAGCAAAAAGGGATAATATTTCCACCATTCAGTGAAAATCATTATTGATGTTTTAAAGTGTAGTATTCAAACCCTTTCCTGACATGGCTGTGGAGTGGGAGAGTATTTCCTAAAAAATAAGATCCAGGTCATGCTTTGGCATCAAGGGGACTTGACAGTGTAGTGAGGTGCTCCTGGGCCCCCGGGGCCATGATCACTGCACAGATGCTGCTACCTGAGGGAGAGTGGTCCTAGGTGTTTGTGTCGGTGGAAGGCTAAGAGGGCATGAAAAAGGAGGAGGGAAAAATAGGGTTATGTGAAGGATATGCCAAGGGAGGAGGAGTGAGGGGAAGAAGCCACAGGAAAGCAGGAAATTCCTTAAAGATTAGGCCCTAGAGTTGACCCTAAAGTGACCTGGGGTTAGGAGCACTGACCACCCCCCGCCCACTCCCAACACAGTCAAAACTCCCAGTGAAACTTTTGACTCCCCCAAATGTAACTACTAACAGCCTACTGTTGACCACAAGCCTTACCAATAACATAAACTGTCAAATAGCACAGATTTTGTGTGCTCTCTGCATTATATATTGTATTTTTATAGTAAAGTATGCTAGAGAAAAATTTTAAGAAAATCATATGGAAGAGAAAATATGTTTACAGTACTGTACCATATTTATCAAAAACTATCCCCATAGAAGCAGCCTGTGCAGTGGGCCTGGGCAGGTGAGCGGGTGGAGACCCAGAGGTGGGGACCTGTTCCTGGGCCCCCCTCTTTCCCCCCACCCTGGACCCAAGGACAGAGCCCTTGGTGGAGAGCCCCTGCACACCTGCTCTGTGCGGCTCTGACCGGGCGAGCCCCTCCCTGCCCCTGTTGCCTCCAGGATTAGCTTTATGGGTTGAGTATTGCCTCGGCAGGCAGGTGCTCCTTCCTCTGCCAGCCCCCGCTTATCAGCGCATCTACAACCCCCACCTCAAGCTTATCGCTTCGTCCATCTCCTTAGACTGGAAGTCCCAAGGCTTCAGAGGCCATTACCACCCCACACTGCCCCAACCCCCAGCAAAGCAGAAAACTGCCCTACAAGGTGACCGCCTCCCCTTTCCTGGCTGGCACCGCCCCATTCCCTGGGTGAGAGCATGCTTCCCCCTTGTCTCTGGCATCTCCTCCTTTCCTATTTGTCTTCTTTCCAGTTCTCTTTCTTTAAAGGTCGTTTTGTCCATCCTTCAACCTTACATTAAAAGAAGGGGGAGTCCTCTGCTCCTGAAGACCCCCCAAGGGGGAAGGTCCCTAGCCTGAGTCCTCCCAAGTCTCTCACATTTGTATAGGCAGAAGGTTCCCGAGAAACAAGTGGTGGCAGGTGATTCGGAGCTGAATTTCCAACTTTAATCCCGTTCTAGTTCTGCTAGCAGCCGCAGGACATCACCCTCCCTCTCTGTGCTCTGTCTCCTCATTAAAACATAAAGAGAGCCCCCAGCCTATTCCTGTGTACCTCGTTGGCCTCCTAAATGACTCCAATTCAATAACATGTATTTATAAGAAGAGAAATAGAACCCATCCTATCAGAAAGCACGACAGTGAGGTCATCTGTCCTCAGTCGTCCTGCCTACTCATTCCTGGAGAGAGTCCCAAGGTTTCTCTGTCCACCACCTTGGCTCAGCTCCTGAGTCTCTCAGCGGCGGGTGGACAGGGTTGAGGACTGAGACAACCACAACACAGCGAAGCAGCCAGCACTTCAGGGCTTGGAGCTTATCTGTGGAAGGAGACCCAAGCTCAGCTCTTAGGGCCGTGCTTTTAAGGACACTTCCAGGAGACAGTACAACTATTGGCCCGATTCTACAGATTGGAAGACCGAGGCCCAGAAAGCTCACCTAACTTATCCGTAAGGGCCGAGAGCCAGAATTCAAAGCAGAACCTGTCGGATTGCTGAGTTGACGGGCTTCACTTTCCTACTGTCCGGTATCCCAGTAAGTGCTCACCTTGCTTGTGGGGCCCACCTTCTGGGCTCCATCCTTGCTCCCCCTCTATATTTTGGTGCCTCACTCTCCTGCACCTTCCCCTGTCTCAGCTGTGGCCCCAGCCCACTGCCAGGAATGAAGTTCCCTCCCCCGGCCCCTCCCAGCTCTAGGGCAGGTTCTGAGCCCCAGGGGCTCTCTAGAAAGAGCTCCTCCTCCTCTAGGTAAAGCTGCTTTCTCCTGGCAGGGCCCCTACTCCCCTCAGTGCCTGCAGGTGTGTGCATGCTTGCACATACACACACACACACACACACACACACACATCCCATGAGCTGCACGCTGCATACACAAGTCACAGGGCAGATAGACTCACTCTCACTCCCAACTCCACACAGACTCCGCCTCCTCCTGGATTGAGGAGTCCCAGACGGGCTCCTTTAACCACATTCCCTAACCTGCCAGCACCTGAAAGGAGAAGATATGGGGGCTCCTCTACCTAAGGCAGAAGGACCCTGGGTCCAACTCCAGAAACTTCTGGCCTCCTGGCTGGTCAGAGAGCAAGACTGGGATCAGCACGTGGATGAGGCCCACATGCTGCAACAGAAGAGGTAGGCTGCCCCAGTCATGCTGCATCCCACCCCTCACCGAGCTCCCAGCCCTCCCGATCCGATCCACCCAGAGCGGATCTCCCCCTTGGAGCCACCCAGCATTCAAGGCCAGGCACTTGGGTGTACCCAGCCCACCTGTTACAGACCCCAGCTGCCTTTTTGCGTGGGCTGGAGGGGACTCCACGTAGATTCAGAGCCAGGGACAAAATGACACCGTGACTCTCACCTGCCTGCCTGGGGGGTGGAGGGGTGTGGGGGACAGAATGGAAGCGGGGAGATAGGCAGGTGCAGGCCGATGGGCAACAAGTGACTGGGGGGAAGGCATGAGATCCCGTAGGTTTTTGAAGACTTGATGCCTGGAGAAAGAGTGAGGAATTCCCATTAGTATGAATGAAAGTTGACTGTGCGCAAAAGGGGAGGAGAGCTGTTTTGTAGGCCACCTGGAGCAGACCGGCTGATGAGGGAGACTCGGTTTATCTAAACCTTTTATTGAGACACTAATGTGTATAGGCCTTATCCCAAGGATAGGGAGATTGAAGGAGGCCCCTGCCTGCCCCCTGGGACACCTTCAGGTCAGGTGGGGCTGGTACCCCCGGGGACGGGTCATTTCATGGAAAAATGGCCACCTCAGGGATGCATCCTGCAGGTGGGCCTCTGCCTCAGAGCATTTGGGGAGCTTGTCACCCATCAGAGCTGCCTAGGGATTGAGTGAGCAGACTTCAGCAGGTCTGGGGTCCAGCCAGGCCAGCTTTGCAGGCAGGTGGCCTTCGGCAAAGCCCTGCACTTAGTTTAATGCACTGCTGTTGTCGGCTTGAAATGCTTAATTTTTGAACAAGGAGTGCTGCATTTTCATTTTGCACTTTTCCTCACAGATTGTGCTGCCGACCCTGGGTACAATCTGAGCCCTCATTTGGGAAAGGCTCTCTGCTTGCTTACCTATCCCCAATCCCAGGCCCCGTAAGGGAACCTTTGGCCTCTCCACTTCCCTCCGAACTTTGGGGTGAGAGTAAGGCAGTCTTCCAGAGAGAGCTGGGTTCTGGACCTCCCCCTCCGCCGAGGGCAGTGGGCTAAGAGGCCTGGGTGCTAAGGCTGTGTGTGGCGCGCACCCCCCCCCAACAGGGGGTGAGTCTTAGGTGTACTCCCAGGAGGTGAAATGGAGAAGGGGCTGGCCCTTGCTCTGCTGGTGCCTCCCGAGAGCGCTTTTCTAATGGACAGACTCAAGCTTCACCTTGAGATAAAAAGCTTTTTTATTAAATAAAAACGTTCTTCCCCCTGGCTCACAGGGCAATTGGGAGAGAGGGTCTGGGGGCTTGGGGACTGCACGGGTCAATTTGTTTGCCTTTCATTTCTCCCTCACAGCCCTCACCTGCCTTGTGTTCACCTTGGGAGCACGGGCCTCACCTTTATCTCCTGGTTGGCTCA
The DNA here is from genome assembly GCF_003254725.2 of Canis lupus dingo. NCBI lineage: Eukaryota > Metazoa > Chordata > Mammalia > Carnivora > Canidae > Canis > Canis lupus. The sequence goes on from NC_064258.1 coordinate 6,632,176, forward strand.
TCGAGGCAGGGGAGAAACAGATTAATTGGAAGGAGGTGCCTTAGGTTGGCTGTCTCCACAGAGCTTCTCCGGCTCCCAGCTGCTCTGCTCTCAGAGAAGCCCGAGGCCATGGTCCTCCTCGGTCAGGAGCAGGCTAAAGCAGAGGGACAAGATCCTCCGCACCCCACTCCAGAACCGTCCCGCCTGGCCACGGTGGGGACATGTATCTGAGCAGCCCTGAGGGGTATTTGGAATTTGGGCAGCTTGCAAATCTCCCCACAGCTGGCCCGTCTGTGCCTCTGCCCCTCTAGTCTCTCAAGGATCCTTTGCCTAAGGAGAGCCGGTTCAGCAGGCCTGGGAGCAGGGGTGAAAACATTTACTCAGCTTAGAAGATACAGCCCGGCCTGGTGGCCTCCTGTCAGGGTCGCAGGGCCAGGCCTTCTGCCTCCCACAGAGTCCCCACCCACCTGAGATTTGAGTCCCAAGTCCCACCCCCCCATCACCCCCAACTGGAGAAGAGCTTGACAACGATGCAACCACAGGGGAGCCTCTGCTAGAGTCCAGCAAACAACTCTGCGTCGCTGCGCACGTTGTGTGACTCGCGTCCATTCTACGTAGAGAACGTCTCTGATCCGCGCTCTCTGCCATTGGCCTGTCTGATTCGTCCTCTAGCTGACTCGTGTTCGTCTCCTCCCAGGATCCAAGAGTCTCCACTGCTTCAGGCAGCCAAGGAAAATGACCTGTGTGTCCTGAAGAAGCTTCTGCTGGACCGGAACTGTGACTTCCGACAGAGAGGTGGGATGAGGGTTGAGTGTGATGGGAGAAGGGCCCTGAGCCCCTGCCCCACCTGGTCTCCAGAGGCTGAGGATTTCTGCAGGGGGTGGTGGGGGGTGCCCGGGGCTGGAGCTCCTTCCTCGAGAGGCTCTGGGAAGTGTGTGACCACCCCCTGTCTCACTCCAGGAGCTTTGGGGGAGACGGCCCTGCACATAGCGGCCCTCTACGACAACCTGGAGGCCGCCATGGTGCTGATGGAGGCCGCCCCGGAGCTGGTCAAGGAGCCCACCCTGTGTGAGCCTTTTGTAGGTGAGGAGCCTGTGCAGGAATTCAAGGTGGAGACAGGCATGGGAGGATCTGAGGTCACCTCTTAACATGGGCCTCGGAAGTGTGGGCTGGGAAGCAGGACAGAGACTTCAGGAAAGTTGGCCTAGAGCTGGAAGGAATGCAGATGTCCAGGCCTTGGCCTTAGGCATCCATGATTGTCTTTACCTGTTCCTTATCTCCTTTCAACTCCCCTCATGTTCCCTAAAGGACAAAACTCTTCTTTCTTTCATAGCAACAGCAGAGTGATGACATGTACACCCTACCCACAATAGTTAAGAGGAGGGGACAGTGAGGTAGAGCCAGCCCTCAGTCCCATGCCTCCGTGTGAGCCCAGGGCACAGATCAATGCCAGGGCCTGTCAGGGACCTCTTGTCTACCTGTGGGATGTTTGTCCCAGAGAGAACTGAGGACAGGCCCCGTGACTGAGGGCTCTCTCCGGGCCAGGTCAGACTGCACTGCACATAGCCATCGTGAACCAGAACGTGAACCTGGTGCGCGCCCTGCTTGCCCGCGGGGCCAGCGTCTCTGCCAGAGCCACGGGCACCGCTTTCCGCCGCAGCCCCCGCAACCTCATCTACTTTGGTGGGAGCGGGGCCCGGGCTGGGAGGAGGGGCGTGGGGAGGGCCCAGAGCAGGGCGGGTGGGCTGAGGAGGGCTCCAGGCCTGGGGAAGCGGAGGCCCAGAGCCAGTCCTCCCCAGGGCCCTCGCTCCATCCCTGCCCCTGGTGGCGCTGACGAGCGTCGCCAAGCCCAGAGCTGAGATGTGGCCGGTGCCCCTCCCACCGGGCACCTGTGCCAAGGAGCCCCGTGTGTCCACAGGCGAGCACCCCCTGTCCTTCGCCGCCTGCGTGGGCAGTGAGGAGATCGTGAGGCTGCTCATCGAGCACGGAGCTGACATCCGGGCCCAGGACTCCCTGGGTGAGAGCCGGGCTGCGGGGGAGCCGGGGTGCCGGGGCCCGGGGTGCGGCGGCCGTGTGACCCCGCGTCCTCCCCCAGGAAACACCGTGCTGCACATCCTCATCCTCCAGCCCAACAAGACCTTCGCCTGCCAGATGTACAACCTGCTGCTGTCCTATGATGGGCGCAGGGACCACCTGCAGTCCCTGGACCTCGTGCCCAACCACCAGGGCCTCACCCCCTTCAAGCTGGCCGGCGTGGAGGGCAACACCGTGGTGAGGGACACTCGGCGGGCCCGGGGGTCCTGCTTCTCTCCGGCTCCCCCGAGGGTGCCCTGCGCAGCCTCAGCCTCAGGCATCCCTGGCCGGGAGGCTCTGAGAAGGTCCCCCCGGGGTGTCGGCTCTGGTCACCCAAGTTCTGGTCCCTCTGCCTGTCCTTGTCCTCGTCCTTCAGATCTTTGTAGGGTTGGTGGGGAAGACGGGTGAGCAGAGACAGGGGGGCTCGGGCGACGGAGGTGGGGCCCGGGTCGTTGGGGCCGGGGGTGGGGGGCAGCAGCCCTCCCAGCGGAGTGGCTCCCGCGGCCGCTCCTCACGCTGACCCCGGGCTCGCACCGTGTCCCCTCAGATGTTCCAGCACCTGATGCAGAAGCGGAAGCACATCCAGTGGACGTACGGGCCGCTGACCTCCACTCTCTACGACCTCACGGAGATCGACTCCTGGGGAGAGGATGTGTCCTTTCTAGAGCTGGTGGTTTCCTCCAAGAAACGAGAGGTACAGGTGCCACAGTGGACCTGGGGTGTTGAGTATCTGAGCAAAGATGGTCTTTTTGCCCAGACCCTGGTTTCCAGACACTTCCCTGCCTTTTCATAGTTGGGGATGAGAACAGAACCATGGGGCCTTTGGGAGAAAAGTCCAATCTGACTGCATTTTCCCTCTGCCCAGCTCTGGCCCCTGTGCTTGCCATTGTCATACGAACATTTCAGCTGAGAGACTCTCCTAATGGAAGTCATTTCCTCTCATTCATTCATTCATTCATTCATTCCACCTTGAACACCTTCTGAGTCCCAGCTGCTGTCCAAGGAACTGAATACAGAAATAAATAAATCCCAGTTCGTGTCAGTCTGCCTCCCCACATTCCAGTCCCTGTCCTTCGTAATCACAATGGAGTATGACATATGCCATCGGAGGGGTCTTGCTATGCACAGTGACAGCAAAACTAAGGTCAAGAAACTTGTCCTGGATAAGAAGACGTCTCAGAGGAAGGGCTTGAGCTGGGTCTTCAAGGGAGATTTGGTAATTACCAAGAAGATGAACAGAAAGAGAGCTTTCCAGAGGGTGGGGGGACCACTCATGCCATTCAGATAGCACTGAATGGAGTGTCGGGGTCAAATGAGACTTCGATGAAGACTCTAGCAGAGAGGAGAAAATGCTTCGAGCAGGAGCCTCCAAAATAGTGGCAAGATATAATTTCCGTTGTTTATCTGCAACATGACAGTCCTGGGAACCCTTCTAGGACCAAAAAGCTTGAACACTCGTTAGTGCTGACAGACGAAAGCTTGCAAGGCCAGTTCGTGTGATCTTGCTCAGAGAATATTCCTGGAACCAGATAAACTTCAAGCAGGATTTCTTAGGAATTAGAACCCCAGTCTCTCTGTGCGAATTGTGCCAACACAAATCCTGGGTCTCTGGTCCCTGAGAGCTCTCAGTGTTCTCCCACAGGCTTTATTCTCGCCTTGCTCCCGCTACTTTAACATTCCCTCAAAATTCCTAGCAAAATTCCTAGCCCTTCTTACATCCTTCACAGATTTCCTGCTTAGTTCCATCAGAAGCCCAGACTCCCACACAGTTATGGCACAAACAGAGGCTCTCTGGCCGGAGCTCTTTCCACGTCTGCCCCGACCTGCCAAACACATCAGCAACCGCCCATCACCTCTCCTTCCCTGTGGGTTCAGTGGAAAAGATACTGTTTTGGCTAATGGTTAGTTCCTCCAGCTGTGCTTTGAATTTGACTTTTCTCACTTTCTCAAATGCATCATCCCGTCCATCCCACGGTCTGATGTGTGCTTAACCCCTTCAATGTGTACTCATATCAGAGCCCCAGCCCACCCTGGGGGTTGAGATTATGGCCACATCTGACCCCCTGGGCCTCTATTGCTCCTCTCCTTCCAAAGCAAATGTGACTGCTTCCTGGCTTGAACCCCCCAATGCTCCCCATTGCCTTTGGAAAGACCATTCAAGCTCCCTCCTGTGGCATCTGCAATGTGCAATGGTCAGCTTCTTATCTATGTCACCCCTTATAACTCCTGCCTGCTCTCCCCATGGGTCCTCTCATGTCTCCAGACACACCTCATTTGGAGATGACCTCTCTCACCGCCCTGCCTTGGTAACTGCTGCTATTTCATGGAGAGATCTCTAATTGCCCCTGCCTCGCTCCACTAATGACCGCTCATCCCTCATTGGTGCTATGGGGCCTTGTGTTTGCCTCTATAATAGATCATCCGCAGCACTAACAGGAGGCCCAACATTGACTAGTTGTCTGTGAATGAAATGGCTGTCTAACTGGAGGAAAGATGATGGTGCTGTTAGCTCCCTGCCCTCTGGGACCTGGTGGGAAATCCTGCACGCCCCACTATGTCAGTCCCATCAATGCTCTCCTTCCATGACAGGCTCGCCAGATCCTGGAACAGACCCCAGTGAAGCAACTGGTTAGCTTCAAGTGGAGGAAATATGGGCAGCGGTACTTCTACATTCTGGGTGCCTTGTACACGCTCTATATGATCTGCTTCACCACGTGCTGCATCTACCGCCCCCTCAAGTTCCGCATGGGCAACCGCACAGACCCCCGGGATAACACCGTCCTCCAGCAGAAACTACTGCAGGTGACACTTCTTGGAAAAGGCCGGAGGGGAGTGGTATCGTGGGGTGCTGGTGCAGGAGAGCAGAGGGTTACTCCCCAGCAAAGGCACTACTCACTGGGCTCCAGCAGCTGCAGGCTCCTGATCACCCAGACACACATTCGCCATGAGATAGGAGACGAAAAAAGGTGACCCAATGAGTAAAAACGCACTTGCCCCGGGAGCTGTGGGTTTCCTCACTAACCCTGAAAGAACGCTTAGTATTACAAACATCATACATTTGTAAACTTCCTTACAATTTGCAAGGCCTCTTGTTCAAAAGGGAGGAAAATTGCATTCTAAGTCCATTTCTAAGTCCATTTCTGTTCTGTGAGGGCAACACAGACATCCCTCCTGGCCTGCATTCTCTTCTGTGGACTGTCGATACATGAGGGCATTGGTGATAATGTGTCAGGTGTCTGACCACCCGTGAGGTCTGCTGCAGAAGGATGCCCGGATTAAGTAGCAGGTTGATGTAAATGATTTTTGAGGTTCCTTTGATGCCTGCAGGCTTGCTATTCTACAGTGTCCTTCAGAGGCCCAGGGTGGTGAGGATGGCTCAGTAGAGGTAGAGAGTAGCTCTAAGAGTCTGCAGTCGAAGGGAGCAAATTCTCTCCTTTGTAGGGGACAGGACAAGTAGACTCTAATGAATGTTCCTGAACATATATGATCAAGTATGGCTGCATTCAGTTGGTTTACTGTTCATGGGTAACTGAAGTTGTCGTCCTGGTGACCTGAAACAGTCAAGAGTGGGTGCAGGTATGTGGGCAGAAAGCAAAAGACAGAGGAAGAAGAATTTTGCCAGGCAAGTAAGAGTGAGGTGACTGGAGATCTATGTTCTCTGCAGGATGGGCCAGCCGCAGGTATGATGCAGCCTCGGCTAGGAAGAGAGTAAGTCTGGGTCTGAAAGAAAAGCTAAGCTGCTTGCCCAGTCAAGGAGCAAAAACCCTGAGTCAAGTCAGTGGAATACCCAGAGAGGCAATAGAGTAGAGCTTCACTGGACTCCAGAGTGGGTCAGGATACTCCATCTCTCTTGCTTCTGCAGCTGCCTCTCGGTATCAACTCAGTGTGCTCATGGATCCAGAGCCGGTGTCTGGCAAAGTCGGGTTTGCTGCCTGGAGAGGGCAATTCAGAGTGTGATGCGGCTGCCTGGTTAGAGTGAGCACCAGTGAGCTGGCGGGGAGGCTCTGTTCCATGCATCTCAAACTGGGCAAGGAGGTTGGCCCTGGCACGGAAGCCACACAGGATGTTGAGGAGATGGCCCGTGGGGTGGGCGAGAGACTGAAAATGGGGGAAATGCCTACAATGAATAAGTTGGGCTTTTGCAACATTCCAGGCCCTGTTTCTCAGAGGTGTTGTCTGAAAAGTCTTCCTTTGTCTCAAGCTTACCTGGGGGATTTTCTGGACTTAGAATGTAGATAGCATTCTGGCCTCAGAGTTGGGTGATGCTGAATAATCCATTATTCTGAGTCTCCTCTCTCCGTGCCCATTGCTGTTTGGCACAGGGCTAACATGTTCCTTTGATCTGGGTGGTCTCTATTTAGCAGATCCCCACTCCCTTGCCTCAGGACCAGGTGGAACAGAATCACATCTGAGAGCACCTCCCCTTCCTTCTTTTTTTCTTTCCTCCCCCACCCTTACCATTTTGACCCTTTTGTCTTCCACCTAGATGATAAATACTTTGGCCCAAATAGAAGACTCATAACTTTCCAATGTTCTTTTCTTGGTAGGGCTAAGAGATTGAGAATGCTTTTGTAAGGGGTTCAGGTAGCGAAGACCACCAAAGGAAGGTCCCTACGGTTTGGAGTTACTCCTTGAACTTTGTTCTGAGCTTCTGGAATCTCTGTGTCCTCTCACTCAGTAGTAAGTCCATCTGGATAACATCAGAGGCTCCTAAACTTATCACCATGACCTGATAGATCCTGATTTCATGATATACTGGACTTCTTAAATAATAGGAAATTATCTCTTTTTTTTCTACTTTTTATTACTCGAGAGTTTTGGAAAAATGAAAATGCACCGGTAGTGTCTCAACTTGATCAATATAACCATTGACATGTTGGTTAGCCCACGGAGCTTTATCTTAGACAAATGAGTACTTTATTCTCCCATTAGACTAATAAATCTGGATGCAGAGGGCTCTCTCTGTCACTGAAGGATTTCCTCTGTGGATCTCATGGGATCCAGAGAAGTCACTGGGCTCCATGAGAGCAGCCCAGAGTTACCTTCTCAGGACAGTTGAAACGAGAGGGAAAACTCAGCTATTTATATGCGTGGCACAAATGACACAAAAGCAGACAGATATGAGGATGGAATGCAGTGTGTCTCCAAGTTCTGGAGATATATGAGGGGTGACTTCTCTCTGACTCCTCATTGTTTAGCCATAAAAGTTGTGCTTTTCCAGAGTTTTCTAGGAACTCTATTAATGAACTGAGTTGATTTCCTACCCCCATTCAATGTCTCCTTGGTTTGGACAGAACGACATGTGATGCAGCGCTAGTTCTCTGGGATTTCCAGGTGAGCAGAAAGCTCAATGTGTGGGAGTCTGGGTGGCTTGGGTTTTAGTTCTAACTCTGAAACCAAATATTTGTTTGACCTTGCACAGATCCTACCTCTTACTAGATCAGTGGCTTTTAACCAAGATGGGAAGCTGGTGACGATACTGGTTTCTAAGTTACACCACACCTAATAAATCAGAATATCCGAAGCTGAGCCCCACACCACCGCACTCCCCGCCCCTACCCCATCAGTGGTATTTTTGAGAACTCTTTGAGCCATCATAATATTCAGCCAGGGCTGAAAACTACTGGCTTCCATTTCTGATGTCTATTTGTCTACAACTTTCCAATCTTAAGTCAATCACTCTGATCCTTTAGATTCCTCATGGGCTGTTCCGCAAGAGGGCATCACTCTCTTGTTGAAATTCCTCTGTCTCCTGAAGATTTCCTCAATCTCTCCTTTACCCTTTTCCCCCCAAAAAATTTCATTAATTTGTTCATTAAGGAAATAACCATAGAGAGCCTATGGAGCCTGGACATTGTTGTAGGCATTAGGAATTCAAATGATCTGAGCAAAACACGCATGATCTCTGCTCTTTTGGAGTCTATGGACTGATTTACATTAAGTAAATGAATCGATATGTCATCACAACCTGTGATTGTTACAATTCACATTATTGTTTCAGATGACAAGAAAAAGGAGAGGATGCTACGAGAGCTTGTAACAGGGTCGTAGGCATGCTGAAAAGCCAGAGAAGGGGGATCCCTGGGTGGCGCAGCGGTTTGGCGCCTGCCTTTGGCCCAGGGCGCGATCCTGGAGACCCGGGATCGAATCCCACATCAGGCTCCCGGTGCATGGAGCCTGCTTCTCCCTCTGGCTGTGTCTCTGCCTCTCTCTCTCTCTCTGTGACTATCATAAATAAATGAAAATTAAAAAAAAAAAAAAAAGCCAGAGAAGGCGTTCCTGAGGAATATACCTAAGCCGAGAGCTGGATACCAATTGGAGGTGGAAAGTTGGTCCTAGGCAGTAAGCATGCACACACAATAACCCTGTGGCAGGAAGAACTTTGCCAACATCTGGGGACTAAAAGAAGAGCTAGTGCTAGAGCACAGGAGCTCAGGGGAGTTGCCAGATGAGGTTGTCCAGGCAGACCCTTCTCAAACCATGAAGGGCCTTGGAGGCCATCTTGAAGATTTTGCTTTCCATGCCAAAGGTCAGAAGGGCTTTCTATGGGAAGCTCAGAAGGATTTTAAATGGAGGAGGGGCTTGACGAGACTTTGGATTTAGAAAAATGTCTGTTTGTAAGGTGGAGAACAGGTTTGAGAGCACCAGGGTGGATGTGGGCAGACCAGTTAAGAGGCTGTTACAGTTCAGCAAGCAAGAGATAATGGTGGGATGGCCTAGAGATGTGCTGGGGGGTTGACATCACTATTGCACCATGGATTAGATGTAGAGGAGAACAGAGCAGCCTATGGCAGGAATGACTCATAGGTTTCCATTCATTTATAAAAGAATGAAATCTTGCCATTTGCGATGGCATGAATGAGAGTATAATGCTAAGTGAAATAAGTCAGAGAAAAACAAATACCATATGATTTTACTCATATGTGGAATTTAAGAAACAAAGCAAAGGGGGAAAAAAGAGACAAACCAAAAAAAAAACAAAAAACCCCCCCACATTTACCTATGGAGAACAAACAGATAGTTATCAGAGGGGATGGGTGAAATAGGTGAAGAGGGTTAAGAGTCCACTTACTTATCTCAATGAACACTGGGTGATGTATGAAATTGTTGAATCACTGAAACTAATTTAACACTGTATATTAACTATAGTGGAATTAAAATTTAACAAAAGAAGAAGAGAAATAACACTGTCCTAAGAATAACTAAGAAATCAGCAAACAGATTGAATAATTCAGGAATCGTTTATTAAAAATTTGCTTTGTGCAAAAAAAAATAATAATAATTGTCCTTTACCTGTCATGATCAGTGGGAGTGATTTGTCTACACATCATTATTCCTCACTAGGTCTGAACAATCCAAAGCACCACAGCTATTTGAAAATCCAGTTGTCATCCAACTCTACACACTGTTGTTCAGGGACCCTAACCACCTTTTTGTGGGACCAGCACAGCAAATTAGGGAGGAAAAGAGATAAACAGAAGTAGGAAGGCCAGGAGGTAAAAAATAATTCGTGCTGAGGGCTTGCTACATGTATTCATCAGTGCTTGGAAGAGCTGGTTAAAATGCAGATTCTGATAGACCTGGGATCTCTAGCTGCTGGGGGGATGCTGATGTGGTGATTCTGTGGACCATATTTTGGATGACAATGCATTTTATCACTTAATCCACATAGATACCCTAATTATTAAGGAAAAGTATCACCATTTTAAAGACAATGAACCTGAGGCCAGGAGAGGTTAAGTACTTTGGCAAAGACACTCAGCAGCCCCTAAGGGCAGCACTGGTATCAGGTTTTGATCTGCTTTACCTTTAACTACCAAGTTAGGCCATTTGTCTCTCCAGAGTGATGTGCTGGAACCCAGTCTTCTTTCTTAGAGGTCCCTTTGCTTGAGAAACTCATGGCTCTGGTTTTGAGGAGCCCCCAGCACCTGCCACACTCTCAACTTTGTCCAGCTATTCCTAATCTCAGGATGAGGGACACCAAACATGAGGAGCAGCCCTGGTTAGGAACCCCTGCGTACTCTAGAGGATAAGAGTAATTCCTCATTACGAGCCAGCAGGACGTTCTGGAAACTTCATTCCTTTGCCATCTAGGGTTTCCAGGAGGAGAAGAAGGTCTAGGACTAGAATTTGAGCACTGTTTCTGCTGTCTTCCCACTTCCTCTGGGTTGCTTGTGCTCCCTGCCCGTCTCCGCCCTGGTACAGGTGACTCTGACTCTGCTATGCCCACCTCCTCTGGGCATTTCCTTCGAGGCGAGGCGATGAGCTCAGCCAGCTGGTAAATGAGAGCAAGGTCATTAGGCTCACTTCAATGAAGTATGAATGATCAGCCTCCTCAGGGGATTTGGCTGTTGACAACTCCTGAAATTCCAAGCCTTATGATGATGTAAAGAATTCCAGTCATTACTGAAAGACATCTATTTTTAGAGGAGCAGGCTAGAGTATTTTCTCAGTATATTATTAGCCAGGCCCACTTAGGTGACCTTGAGCTACAAATCTCAAAATCCCGGAAAAGCCCAATTCTTTGTGACCATTTCCCCATTCACCTCCAGATGGGTTTCCCCAGCCCAGCTTCCTAATTCCTTCTTTATCTCCCTTCTGTAACTCTCCTATCATCCTTGGTGTGCACCTGGCTGCTTACCTACTCTGTTCTCTCCTTCCTTCTTTCAAATCAATGGAGCATTCACTACACTGTGCATTGTGGGTCAAAAGGAGTAAGATGCTCCTGCTCTCAGGGAGCTCTGAGATTACTGGTGAAGCATGGAATACCTGATGATTACAGTGTGCTGGGTAGGTCTATAAGCAGAGTGGTGCCATGTGACTCTGAGAGAGCCCCTGAGGTAGGTGTGGAGGGACAGGTAAGGAGACCCAGAAGGAAAATGCTGTTACTTGAGTCTTCAGGCTTAAGTAAAGGTCAGCTAGGAACCAGGATGGAGGAGGGCATTTTAAGAAAAGGGCACAGTCCACACAAAGGCCTGATATAACACTCAAGAACCCCAGTGATTCAATGTGGCTGGAGTGTCACATAGAACATGAGGACACAGAGAAAGAGCAGGACCAGCAAGGGTTCTGTACATCATGTTTGGTAATTCAGGCCTTATTTATTTATTTATTTATTTATTTATTTATTTATTTATTTATTTAAATTCGCATCTCCCAGTGGCACTTCTAATTAAAAGAATACATGCGCATGATTTAAAAATCAAAGAGCAAGCATAATGAAGAGCACCAGTGTTGGGGCCAGCCCCTCCCGACATAGGTCTTATTCTGTGAAGGCAACCAGGTTTTACCTCTTTAAGCTTTTCATTCCTTTTTTTTTTTTTTTGGATTGATTGATTGATTGATTTGACACAGAGAGAGAAAGAGAGTGCACAAGCAGGGGGAGCAGAAGGCAGAGGGAGAAGGAAAAAACAGGCTCCCCGCAGAGCAAGGAGCCTGATGTGGGGCTTGATCCCAGGACCCTGGGATCATGACTTGAGCCAAAGGCAGACACTTAACTGACTGAGCCACTCAGGCACCCCTAAACTTTTCATTCCTATTGTTATCTCCACACTACTGAAAAATATGCTTCCATATCTTTATTCATTAATTAAATTTAGACATTATCAATGGAATTTCTGCTACAATAAAGACCTAGAGAGCACCCTCCACGCCCATCTTCCCTTCATTTCTATTTTTTTAAGATTTTATTATTTACTTATTTATCTGAGAGAGAGAGCGTGAATGCAGGCGAGGGGAGGGGCAGAGGGAGAGAGAATCTCCCGCAGACTCCCTACTGAGCACAGAGCCAGTAGGGAGTCTGTGATCCTGCCCCTGAGATCCTGACTGAGCTGAAACTAAGAGTCAGACACTTAACTGTTGTACCATCCATACACCCCATTTCCTTTCACTTCTATTCTGAAGACTTCAGGGAGCCAAGAAAGGCAGTGAACAGAGAAGCCCTGTGATGACATTTGCATTTAGAAAGACCAGTCCAGAACCATGGAGGGGATGGGTCAAATGAGGAGAAATTGGCTTCATGGTAAACTGGACAACAGGGACTATGGGTTTGCGTTAAGGAAGTAGCGCTGTGGATTGAGGGAAAGGATTGTGTTTGAGAGAGAACTGGGAGACTGAATGAACAGGACCTTGAGAATAAGTGTGTCTTCTATTTTACTGTGCCAAACACAATCTTGGTCCCAAAGCCCTTTCAGAAAGGCCACAAATCCCAAAAGCCTTTTAATAGAGACAGAAAATCTTGAATGCAGTCTTCAGGCAATAAAATTCTCAAAAATTCAAGGGAAAGTTCATTTCCTGCTTGAGTTTAAGATTTAATTCACAGAGATGATTAATGAAGGAATGAAGGTGGAGTTTTTTTTTTTTTTGTATATTTTTTTTATTGGAGTTCGATTTGCCAACATATAGTGTAACACCCGGTGCTCATCCCGTCCAGTGCCCAAGGGGGATTTCTTTTTTTTTTTTAATATTTATTTATTTATTTATTTATTTATTTATTTATTTATTTATGATAGTCACAGAGAGAGAGAGAGAGACAGGCAGAGGGAGAAGCAGGCTCCATGCAGGGAGCCCGATGTGGGATTTGATCCCGGGTCTCCGGGATCGCGCCCTGGGCCAAAGGCAGGCGCCAAACCGCTGCGCCACCCAGGGATCCCTCAAGGGGGATTTCTTATTATCAGTTCAATAGATATAAATAAGCCATTCATCAAAATTCAATACTCCTGTCCATTTTAATTTTTTAAAATTAAAAAAAAAATTTTGTTATTCATTTATTCATGAAAGACACAGAGAGACAGAGAGAGGCAGAGACACAGGCAGAGGGAGAAGCAGGCTCCCTGTGGGGAGCCTGATGTGGGACTCAATTCTGGGACTCCAGGATCACGCCCTGAGCCGAAGGCAGACTCTCAACCACTGAGCCACCAGGCATCCCACTATTATCCATTTTTAAAATGTGAAAATCTGTCTTAACTTTGAAAAGAGTTATTTATTCTAAACCGAAAGGCAACCTTAAATACATTGGTGTGAAACATTAGATTTCTCCTTAAAACCAAAAGAAAAACAAAGTGGTTTAGAAGCCCAATAGTTACATTACTTTTTCATCTTTATTGTGGTATAATTGACAAAGAAAATTGCAAGGTATCTAAAGTGTACATTGCAATGATTTGGAGTATGTATACAGGGTGGAAGGGTTCCCACCAGCTAGTTCATTAATACACTCATTACCTCACATATTTATCTTCTTTGTTAGTTTTTGGTGAGAGCAATTAAATTCCACTCCCTTAGCAAATTTTTTTTTCTTAAGATTTATGTATTTATTTTAGAAAGAGAGTACAAGTGGCAGGGGCAGAGAGAGAGAGAGAATCTCATTCAGGCTCCCCACTAAATGCAGAGCCCCATGCAGGGCTTGATCTTATGACTCTGAGATCACGACCTGAGTAGAAACTAAGAGTTGGACACTTAACTGACTGAACCACCCCGTGCCCCTCTGTTAGCAAATTTCATTTATATAATAAACTATAGTCATTAAAATGTAACCATTTTACATTAGTTTCTTAGGTCTTATTCATCTTAAAGCTTTAAAAGTTTATACCTTTTTACCAACTTCTCCCTATTTCTTCCATCCAATAGGCCCTGGCAACCATTTTTCTACTCTGTTTCTAGGATTTTGTCATTTTTCTTTTGATTCCACATATAAGTGATACCATACAGTATTTGTCTTTCTCTGTTGGGCTTATTTTACTTAGCATAATGCTCTTAAGGTCCATCCATGTTGTCACAAATGGCAACATTTCCTGCTTTCTTGTGGCTGAATAATATTTTATTGTCTATATACACCATATCTTCTGTATCCATTCATCCATTGATGAACACTTAGGCTGTTTCCATATCTTGACTAATATGAGTAGTGCTACAATGAATATGGGAGTGCAGACATCTCTTCAAGATCCTGTTTTTATTTCTTCTGGATATATGCCCAGAAGTGGGGTTGCTGGATCATATGGCAGCTATATTTTTAATTTTGTGAGGAACCTCCATACTGTCTTCCACAGTGGCTGCACCAATTGCATTCCTATAGCACATAAGAGTTCCCTTTCTCTACATCTTCACCAATATTGTTATCCCCTGGTTTTTTTTTGATGATATTCATTCTCTCAGGTATGAGGTGATATATCACTTTGGTTTTGATTAGCATTTCCCTAGTGATTGGTGATGTCGATCACCTTTATATGTCTTCTTTGGAAAAATACTTATTCAGTTCCTCTGACAAGTTTTTAGTTAGATCATTTGTTATTTTTCACTATTGAGTTGTATAAATTACCATTATTTTATTGCAACTTTTACACATATATATTACCTTTTATTTTCTAGAGAGAGCAATTAAAGACAAAACCTCTACATGAGGGTCTTGTATGGTAGTCTTGGACAGCAGCAAGGAAGGGGGCCCTCAGGAGACTATGGCATTGTGTGGCTTGGTTTAGGGGAGAGGACTTTTGAGAACAGAGTTGTGGAGGCATCTACTTTACGGCAGTCAGATCCCAGTGAAACTGTGACAAAGCTTGGGACACCTCTGTTACTCACTGGTGAACTTGTCCAGAATTCCTACTTGGTTTATTTTTGTTTTATTTGAGAGACAGAGTACAAGCCTGCAGCGGGGGGAAGCAGAGGGAGAGGGAAAGAGAGAATCTCAAGCAAACTCCCCACTGAGGGCAAAACCCAGTATGGGGTTTGATCACCCCACCCTGAGATCATGACCTGAGCTAAAATCAAGAGTTAGTCACTTAACTGACTAGGCCACCCAGGCACCCCAGAACTCCAACTTGGAATATGTTAAACAATCAGAGGGGTGGTGGTGAGGGGACGCCCCAGGAGAGGGTGGTGACCAAAACTGTCCCCAACTATCTCCATCAGTTGGGGTTTCACCCTTTCATTTCCTGAGGGAATAGCTGATGTCACTCTCCCACTGTCCTCTAGGGGCGCCATGATCCCCACAACCCTGGGCCGAAGGGTGGTGTTCCTTTTACTTAGTTGAGCCAATGAAAGAAAGGTTGGTGGCAGTTTTCCAGACATATTTAACCAAGATACAAACTTCTAAAAAGAATTCAAAATTTTTGTACAAATATATGTAATACACACACACACACACACACACACACACACACGGCACAGATGCAGTTATTTTATTTCTGCATTTAATGTTATTTTGTTTCCATAGTTAACGTACTTATTATTTATACTACTACTTACTCACTACCTGACTCTCAAAAGGAGTTGGAACGTTTTACAATTAGAGATGCTATAGGAACATGAGGGCAAAGAAGAAGAACGAGGCCCATGAACTGAATTTCAAGACAGACGTTGGGGGGATTCAGTTAGCGCTGAGATAAAAAAACCAAAACCAAAACCAAACCAAACCAAACCAAAATAAACAAACAACCTGTGAGCCGCCTTGGAAGCAAGGCTAAAGGGAAACTGCCCATTAGGTGATAAAATAAAATTGACCAGTTTGTCAAGAGAACATCAATTCTTTAAACAACAAACAACAACGAAGTCACTGAAGTCTAGCCACAGATTGTTAGATCACATAGTTTACCAGGGACATAGATACCAGCTCTTTTTCTGATCTTTCCTGGTCCCATAGGATTTACTTGAAATATTTCTACCCTCTGTTGGTAAGTCTGGTCCTACTCTTTGAAAAAGGCTATATCCTTGACTTTTTCTGAGCTATCAGTTTCCCAGCAACCATTGGGGGTCCTGCTGGTGGTATCTTCTTTATCTCATAGATCATCTCCTACCACATAGCATCTCTTCCTATTTCAAAGCTATGCCTCTCACTGGACCAGTGACTACACACTTGAAGTAGCCTGCTGAGGGATGCTTAGAGGTTCCAATATATCAGCAGAACAGAGATGATTAGCATTCCTTATGCCTAATGAGGGATGACATCCCTCCTAGCTTAGATCATCAACTTTCTCGGTGGCCCTAGGGACTCCCAATTCTTTTCTTGGGTGCAGTACTCAGAAAGGTAATCTTAGAGAAGAGAGTTCCACAAAATCTAAAGTGTACTTGAATGTGTTGAAATTATTTGTATGATTTCATGTGGGGATTATATATATCTGAACATAGTTTTCTGGTAAGAGGATCTACAGTCTCAGTGATACTCTTCAATGCACTCATAACCCCCCAAATGTTAAGAATCATTATTGTAGAATTCTATCACTACACATGTATAATGTTGTAAGACTTTCCCTGTAAAATCACATGTACACAAGGAGGATGGTCTTCTTTTATCTTGACCTTAGGGCTATACCTTCTATACCCACTGCTGAGGATAAGGCAGGGAACTTCCTTAACTAAATTTAAGCTTTGGACCCGTCCAAAACTAAAATCCATTCAGTGTCTCTAACCTTTTGTCCTGACCTTTTCTATGTTGCCAAATCATAATAAAACCACAATGAATAAATACATCTACAGTGCTTTCTGGTTTATAAACTACATCCAGATACATCATCTAGTATAATCTCCATAGTAACACTGGAAAGTAAAGCATTATAGTCTCCATTTTACAGATGAGAGACCTCAGTCCCAAAGAGGTTTAGTGGCTTATTCAAGGTCTTGCTAAAGCTAGTTGGTTCTGGGTCCATTCTGGAATCTGAATTCTGTGATATGTTTATAGTCTAGTCTACCTTCCAAGGACCACAATAAGATTGGAAAAGCTGGACTTTCAGCATAGTTGAAACCATCCCAAACCACTAATATCTCTTCCTGTTGGTTTAGCCTTCTAAGTTGATGCTCTGAAATGTGATCTCAGCCCCTTGGTACACACAGCATAAACTACTGCTCACAATATATATTATAGTGACAAGCTAGGGGGGTGTGGCTCATGTTATTAGCATGTACAACATATATTAAGCCATGGATACATAGACTAATACCCTGATCACTGAGTTAGCTACAATAATAAAGACAATGGTGGGGGTGGGGTGTGATGGTGGTGATAATGAGAGCTTTTCTTTATCTGGGATGAACTTCAGTTGCTTTAGACCACTTGCCCCAAAAAAGATTTGACTCTCAATCGATCAAAAAACTACTTCCTACCCTGAATTTATCCCTACAGGAAGCCTATGTGACTCAGCAGGATAAAATCCGTCTAGTGGGGGAATTGGTAACCATCACCGGGGCTGTGATCATCCTGCTCCTAGAGGTGAGGTACAATCAGGGTCCAAGCTGAGGTCATATACTGGGTTCCCAAGATGAACTGTAGTCCACATCATCTTTTTGTTTTACTGGTCTCTTCCCAGATCCCAGACATCTTTAGGGTTGGTGCTTCTCGCTATTTTGGACAGACTATCCTCGGGGGACCATTCCATGTCATCATGTGAGTGTCCCTTCCTTTCAGTCCCCTGCCTTCCCTTGCCAGAACTACTCCAGATCTCCCATTTAGTCTCCAGGACTTGGACCTCAGTTGACTCTCACCTCCAGGGATTTCTCCCCAGTGGGTTCATATGCATGCTTTCAGTGTAAGAAGTAAGCCTGAGTGGATGCCACCCAAGTTTTCACCATCCTTGAGGGGACCAAGAATATTACCTCTCTCACTCCTTGTTCCCTGCCTCCCCACCACGCCTGCAGCATCATCTATGCCTGCATGGTGCTAGTGACCATGGTGATGCGGCTCTCCAACATGAACGGGGAGATGGTGCCCATGTCCATTGCCCTGGTGCTGGGCTGGTGCAGTGTTATGTACTTCGCTCGAGGATTCCAGATGCTTGGTCCTTTCAGCATCATGATCCAGAAGGTCAGTGCTTTCCCCACATCTTCCTCTGGCTTCAGCTGTAGGATCTTTCCAGACAGAGCGAGGAAATTGAAGCAAACAGGAAAACGCTGCTCTGAGTGAATCCTGGGGAACTAGGGGACCTCCAATCTAGCAGGCTGGCTGTACAGAGGCAGGTGGAGAAGGGTCACTCCACCCTGCCTCCCTTTCCCTTTCCTGTAGATGATTTTTGGAGACCTCATGCGTTTTTGCTGGCTGATGGCTGTGGTTATTCTGGGATTTGCCTCAGGTAAGAGCACTGTCCCCTCTTCTACTAGGTCATGGGGTCCAGTTCTCCTCAAAGTTCACTCAGTCTTGCTCAGTTCTCATTTGTACTCTGTTTTGCTCCCTAGCCCCGGGACCTCTGTGGAAATTGAGTCAAAAAGCACACTCATATCCATAGGATCAGGGTCACTCAGGTTGGCTTAGACCATGTGCTCTGAATTTATGGGCCAATAACATTCATGTTGACTAATCCAATCACTCTGCAAGATCTTTAAAGAAGAGATAGAAGAAGAGCTTTCAAGAGGGAGAGCCATTAAACAGGAAAGACTGGCCAGTTGCGGATCTCAGAAAACTATGTGAGCAAACAGAGACAGTGAAAATTACTGTGTTTACACTTCAGAAAAAGAAACATAGAGATTCAATAACATGGAACACACTTTTGTTTGTACGTGTGATTGAAGTTGGGAGAAAAGGAAAGAATTCAAAGAGGAGGTACTAAAAAAGATTTTGGAGAGTTTGAGAATGAGAGAGGAAAACAGAAGAAAAAAAGAGATACAAAGAGAGATTGGGGAAAGAGGGAGCCAGGGCTCAGTCTCAGCCTAAGCCACTGGTGGGGTGAGGGGAGCATCAGGGTAGAGAGGGGAGCACAGTCAGAAAATAACAACCAGAGAGAGATGGAGGGTGAGGGCAGTGAATGAGTAGGAGAAAGTTCTTAGGGAAAAGTGCTAGGGGATGGAAGAGGAGTAAGATTTGGCAACTTGAGTCCAGTCTTTAATGTCTGCAACCAAACATTCAAAAGACAGGGGGATGTCCTAGTCAGTTGAGATCCCTCAACTCTAAAAGACCATGGCTTTTAGTACAGAGGACACTATTCTTATCTGAGGAATTCCCATTTAATAGGGATTCCTACCGAACAGTAGACTAAAAAAGTCCCAAGATCTGAGCTATGGATGGGTAAAACTATGGTAATCCACCAATTTGGGATATTCCTTATATATTCTTTCTCCCTCCCTCCCCTCCATCTGCACAGATCATAAATTACTGCTCATAGTGTGTGTGTAGTTATATAGTATGCATATGTTGCATATGGTATATGTATAGTATATAGTATATGGTATTGTGACTTACCGATTACAAAATTAGATCATGGTGACAGAGTAG
This sequence comes from Canis lupus dingo, assembly GCF_003254725.2. NCBI lineage: Eukaryota > Metazoa > Chordata > Mammalia > Carnivora > Canidae > Canis > Canis lupus. The sequence continues at coordinate 6,651,419 of NC_064258.1, forward strand.
CCTTCTGTATATGTCCTATACCCAGAATCTCTTAAACCATCTCTTCTTGGTTGCACTTGCTTTTTGCTTCAGTAAATAAAAAAGCAATGCTTTGTCAGAGACACTATTTCCATTCTTGAGATTACTTTGTATTTCAGTTCCCCATACAGACAGGAGTCTTTTAAAGGTTCTAATTCTGTACTAAAGTTCCAGAATGCCCAGTACTGTCTAGTAGGCTCCACACTGAGCAGGAAAACCTTCTCCATGATGGTCCGAGTTCACCCAGGGAATCTCAGAGTGATGGGTGGTTATCTAGAGGCCACTGAGATTTTTTTTTTTTAAAGGTGCTTTTCTTTTAGCCATTTCATATATTGGTTCTTTGAAATTGTTGAAGATTCTATGCATTCTTGTAACAAATTGTCTTTTAAATATTCTATTTTCTAAGTTGTAAAAGCAGTTAGGTCACTTATTTTGTGCATACATATATAAAAAATCATATATATATATTTATGTATATATATATAATATACATATATACACACACTTTATATACACATTTTGCTAAATGGCTGAGTATTACCATTGTCCAGAGTGATGAACTTGGTCATTTGACATCTCAGGGTTAGCCAGGTCCAAATGTAGAATGTGACTTACATGTATACAGTCACATATGTACATATGTACATTGATGGGCATATATGTGTGTCTGCAAGTGTGTAAGTATATGGAGCTATGACTAGGCCCATGCTTATTGTGATAACTCCCTGTTTCCCCAACTCCATGCCCACTCTTGGGCGGAGCAGCGTTCTATGTCATTTTCCAGACAGAGGACCCAGCCAATCTGGGGCAATTCTATGACTATCCTATGGCACTGTTCAGCACCTTTGAGCTTTTCCTCACCGTCATTGATGGGCCTGCCAACTACGAAGTGAACTTGCCCTTCATGTTTGGCATTGTCTACTTTGCCTTCACCATCATCGCCACACTGCTTATGCTCAACCTATTCATCGCCATGATGGGTGACACACACTGGCGGGTGGCCCATGAGCGGGACGAGCTCTGGAGGGCCCAGGTGAGTTTATTAGTGTTAGTCTTACTAAGGGGAAGAATATGAAGAGAAAAATCACAATGGAATATGTTATGGTAGACGACTCTTAGGAGAGTCACAGAATAATCCAGTACGGTTGTCACCTCAACAAAGGAACATTTGGGTAGAAGAAGAGACAAAAGGAGGGTAAAATGGTATGATAGGGGTAGATTCAAGGGGAGGTATTGATGACAGGGGCAAAGTAGATCTGACTGACAGTCAACCTTGGGTCCAGTGAGAACTAGAAACTGTCTTAATCTTATATATTCTAGTTTTTATTTTTTAAATTTATTTATTTTTAAAAAGATTTGTTATTTTTAAGTAATCTCTACACCCAACATGGGACTTGAACTCACAACCCTGAGATTAAGAGTCTCATGCTTTACCGATTAAGCCTGCCAGGTGCTCCTGCATATTCTACTTTTTAATGTAGACCTTACCTTCTATTTGTTTTTCCCTGTTTCTCTATGATTTTTTCTTTATATCATTGAGGATAATACAATTTTAGAGTTGGAAGTACCTTTAGTGGTCCTCTAATTGAGCTCCTACCCATCGATTAATTGTTCATTGGTCAAAGGGTCATTTAATATCTATTTTAATGCTCATTAGGACCTTATTATATGGATTTGGAGAGTGGTTGGGAAGAGGAGAGATTTTTCATATTCCAAAAGTTTTTGTTGCTACAAATGTCCATGTTGCTTTGAGCTGAAAGCCATCTTTCTACAGTTCCATTCTTTAGCCCCAGTCTTTTCTTCTCATATAACACAGAGAACACTCTTCTGTATGAACACCATTCAGACTTTTGGATACAGCCATCATTTATCCCCTCAGACTTTCCATTCACTTAAAAATGATTACTTAGAGGCTGTAATGTGTCAGGAAATGTCTAGGAGCTGGGATGAACACAACAGATGGCATCTGTGTCATCATGGAGCCTACAGTCTGTTTGGGAACTCTGCCATTAAACAGTGGACTTCCCGGAAGCCTGTACAGTGACAGTAGTAAAAGTATCACAGAGAAGTAGAAGATACTAAGAACAGGAAACAACAGAGGAGCATGATAGGAAAGTCAGAAAATGCTTTCCTTTTTTTTTTTTTAAGATTTTATTTATTTATTCATTAGAGGCATACACAGAGAGGCAGAGACATAGGCAGAGGGAAAAGCAGGCTCCCTGCAGGGAGCCCGATGTGGGACTTGATTCCCAGGACCCCAGGATCACGACCTGAGCTGAAGGCAGATGCTCAACCGCTGGGCCACCCAGGCATCCCAGGAAATGCTTTCCTGATGGAGTGGCATTTAAGATGAGTCCCTCAACATTGGTAAGAATTAACCAGGAAAGAAGAATCAGAGAAAGAGATGAAGGTTAGAGGTTGTATCAATCAAGACTCCTGGTTACAGGGACAGAAAACCAAACTCAGACAGACTTGAAAGAAAGGCACTGGGTGGAGGATATGTTGGTTCCCATAACTGGAAAGTTTAAAGAACTAAACTAGCTCTAGGCATATCTGGCCAGTCTGTAGCTCCATTTCCCACGTGACATCAGTTTCTCTGTCCTGCTCTCCTATCCAGATTCTCCTAAGTCAGTCTCTCCCATCATGTTGGTGAGATGTCTTCTAGAAGCTCCGAATTCCCAAAGGAAGGAGCAAATGTACTGCACTGCACAATTCCAAGGGCCCCTTTCCTGTTGTATTCTGCATGCCTCCTAATGCTGTGCCATATGCACCCCCTCAGAGAGCATCTTTTTTCTGAGAATCCAGTCTAAGTTCCATTTCACTGCAACAGGTTTGAGCCATAAGTGCATCCCTGAATTTGAGGTTAAGGCCAAGGACTGGAGAGGGGTGATGATGGCGGTGGAGTTTAGGGGAGATTAGGCTAATTAGCCAGGCCTGCGTGCAGTCCAGTCTTCCCTGACTGATGGACAGGGTGGTAAAGGGGTTATGCTCTAAGTGTAAGAGGTTCTGTTACCAGAACAAGGTGGAGGGGCTGACTGATGGCACAACAGGACACATAAATGTCCTTTCCAAAAAATATTTTATTTATTTATTTGACAGAGAGCACATAAGCTGGGGCAGTAGCAGAAGGAGAGGGAAAAGCAGGCTGTCTGATGAGCAGGGAGCCTGATGGGGGGCAGGGGGGCTCGATCCCAGGACCCTGGATCTGCATCCTGAGCTGGAGGCAGACACTTAACCTACTGAGCCACCCAGCAGCCCCTTAAATGCCCTCTTCAAGATAAAGAAGGAGAAGAGCTATATAGGGAAAGGGAACAAATGATTGAGTGCTCTGACACTGGCAGGAACTTGGTGCAACTAAGAAATCGAGAAGAAGAATATGACATGGGGAATGGGGCTACTTTAAGCATTACTAATGCCTCCAACTAACCAAGACCGTATATAGTCCTTTCAAAACTAGAGTGGTCCTAATAGGATTGAGGAATCCAGTATAAATCATACCTTTCCTTGCTTTGGACACTAAGTATAAATGGTACCTCAAATTGAGTCAGGTGTCTTAGCAGACATACCGTATACCAAGGTCATGATCAACTAGAACCCCTGCATCTTTGTTATGCAACTTCATTCGTGAAGCCCCTTTGCTGTTTTCCTGTACTTACACAGGTACTTTGGGTTTAAACATAAACAGAGGACCTCACATTTGGTTCTCTTAAATTTCACATTATTGTTTTTTGACCAGCATTCCAGTCTAGTGAGATCATTTTTATATTGCTTCTGTCATCTCACATTTTATATATCCCTCCCCTTTTGTGTCACAGGCATATTTGATAAGCTTGTCTTCTATGTTTCATCTAAGTAATTAATGAGGGCTGGTCAAAGGACAGAACATGTGACGTGCCCCTGGAACTTTCCCTGCCAAGTTTACAGTCATTAACCTACTCTTTTTCTTTGTAGGATATGGGTATTTAATTTGCTGCAAATTCCCTCAACACTGGTAGCATCGCTTCATTCCCCATGATCATAGAGGTTCTGTTTAATCATTTTATTTAAATCAAGATAGCTAGTCTATGGCTTGACTTTAAAAAAGCAAATGAAATTAGTTTGGAGTGACTCATTTTCTATGAATGTGAATAGTAATGTAGGGGTCACAGTTTTATTGTAAACACTCATAAGATATTCTCTCTCCTTTTACGATGAATGATGAGTAAAGCACGTAGCAGGATGCCTGGCATGGGCTAGGGCATGGCTAAAGGACTGTCATCTCCCCAGTCTCTGGTGTCCTTATCTGACAGGTTTTTCTTTGTTCCCTATGTCGGCAGCCTCCAGTGTTCTCTGAAACCTCATGACTTTCTGAGTCTCCTCTACCTCTCACTCCTCCCAGGTGGTGGCCACCACGGTGATGCTGGAGCGGAAGCTGCCTCGCTGCCTGTGGCCTCGCTCTGGGATCTGCGGGTGCCAGTATGGGCTGGGGGACCGCTGGTTCCTGCGGTGAGTGACGTGTGTACGTGTGAACTGCCAACAAGTGTGAAGTCATGGGAGTAAGGTGGCCAGTTCCACACCTATTACACACCTTTTCATTCCTAATATCCCCAACTGGACCCAAAGAAGACATCACTCTATAAAGTGAGACTGCATTAACCTGTTAGGAAAGGTGGGTGGAGCCAACAAGGAGGATGACAAGGATGACAAGACCCCTGATAGCTGATGCCAGGCTCTGGGTACATCAGGGCAGTAACATCTGTGAGGCCATATATGTGTCTGTGCTCAGATGTGGGCATCGGCAACCCAACTTGCTCTAGGCTTCTCACTACCTGACCCTCGTTTCTAGTATATTGTTGCCTTGATGCTAACCTTCTCCATACTCTACCTTCAGCTCCTGACCTGGCTCTCCCCCCCTCTCCATTTTCTCTTTCATGTTCACTATCTCTCTCTCTCTCTCTCTCTCTCTCACACACACACACACACACACACACACACACACACACATGCCCCACTACCCTCCAAATCCTGACTGCTTACCTCTTTGGTCTCTATCCCACGTTACCCTCCATTCTACTGAATTTCCCTCCATTTGATCCTGGGACTCTGGTCCCTTCCTTCCCCTGTCCTCTTGATTATGTTTCTTTCATGCGTTCTTTCCACCTCTCCTTCTCATCACAGTCCTTTTCTCTTCACCTCAACTGAGTCGCTTCCTCTTTGCCCTCCTCAGAGTCGAGAACCACCATGATCAAAATCCTTTGCGAGTGCTTCGCTACGTGGAAGCTTTCAAGGGTTCAGACAAGGAGGATGGACAAGAGCAGCTTTCTGATAAACAGCCCTCTGTTTCTGTGACTGAAAGTGGGACCCTAGCCAGAGCCTCTCTGGCCCCCCCCACCCCTTCCCTGTCCCGGACCACATCCCACAGCAGCAGCCACCGGGGCTGGGAGATCCTTCGTCGCAACACCCTGGGACATGTGAATCTCGGGCTGGACCTTGGCGAGGGGGATGGAGAGGACAATATCTATCATTTATGATGAGGACCCGTGTTACTGTTGGCCTGGCAAACAGGTGGGCCTAGATGGGGGGCAGTATCTAATGTTCATGCCTCTTAATCATGGGGAGGGGCTCAACAGAATAATTCTTAAAGGCCATGTCTCACCCTTCACATCAGCATTTCTGGAGATGGGCAGTGGGCATCTGTTGCCCCACATATCTCCCTGGTTCCTGGAAGTCCCACATCTTGAGAAAAGAAGGTATCTCTTCAAGCAAAGTTGGACTTGGCCATCAAAGACAAGAGGTAGGGGTACTAGACTGTCATGTGAATCATCTCTCTCTCTGCCTCACACAGGCACTAGAACGTAGTAAGCTGTGAAGCCTGCCTGGTCCCACAAGGCTTACCGTGGGAAGAGCCAGGTGTGGCACTAAGGTCCGTGGCCCTTCCCTTTGCCTTATACCCCTGTAGGACTCTCTCCTTACCTAGCAACCAAACCCCAACTAGAAAACTTCAAGAAGAAATGTTCTTTACCCTTGTCTTATTTTTAAAATAATTCTATTATGGGAAAATACAGATAACATAAAATTTACTATTTTAACCACTTCCAGGGATACAATTCAGTGACATTAAGTCCACTTATATTGTTGCATCACCATCACTACTCTTCATCTTCAGGACGAGTTCATCATCTGGAACCGGAACTCTTGTACTCCTTAAACATGAACTCCCCACTTTCTTCTCCGCACAGCCCCTGAAAACCAATATGCTACTTTGTGTCTATGAATTTGCCTCCTCTAGGTGACTCATGGAAGTGGAATCATGCATTACTAGTCCTAGTGTGTCTGCTTTATTTCGCTTAGCGTAATATTTTCAAAATCCATCCATGTTGCAGCAGGTATTAGAATTTTATTCCTTTTAAAGGCCAAATAATATTTCACTGTATGGATAGGCCATATTTTATTTATCCATTCATCCCCTGATGTCGGGTTGTTTCCACCTTCTGGCTATTGTGAGTAATACTGCTATGAACATCGGTGTATAATTCTCTTCAAGTCCTTGCTTGCAGTTCCTTTGGGTATATCCCTAGATGTGGAATTGCTGGATCTTATGACAATTACTATTTAATTTTTTGAGGAATTGCCACACTGTTTTTTGTTTTTCTTTTCTTTCTCCGTCTTCTCCTCCTCCCTACCCTCCTCCTCTTTCTTCTTCTTTCGATAATAGCCATCCTAATGGATACGGAGTAGTATCTCATTGTGGTTTTGATTTGTATTTTCCCAATGACGAATGACAATGAACATCTTTTCATACGCTCGTTGGCCCTTTGTATATTTATTTTTGGAGAAATAGCTATTCAAGTGCTTGAGCTATGTTTGAATCGTGTTTTTTGTTGTTTTTGAGTTGTCTTATCCTTGCTTGTTGAGGTTCACAGTCTAAAGTGTTTGTATCTCATGTGTGTTCAGGTGTATGTTTAAATAAGTGTGGTAAATTATGCCTTTCTTTGCTTGAACAGCTCAATCATTTCTTTTATGGGACTGTCCTGGGTATGTCCCTCAGGTGGCTCATTAGCAGCTCATCATCCTTGTGCATGGAGCTAGCAGGCTCCTGGCTGCGTCTCCTGCAGCAGCCAACCTGAATTGGCTCCCTCTGCCCCTGTGCTGAATTGTGGGGTCGCAGCAACAATGCAGGGTGGGCCATCCCTCTCCAGGGTGGAAACTGGGAGCCAGTGTCCAGGGCACCCAGTACCGGGCTTATGGCAGCCTCCCTCTTGTCTCCAGTCCTTTGCACCTCACCCCAGCCCTATCAACACCCTCACGCAAAAGCCATAATATCGTTTAGGAAGACCGTGGTCTGGAATAGCCAAGAGGTAAGTGGGATTTGTGAAACTGCTAGGTTCATCCATGTACTCCTACAAAGCACAGATAAGTGTGGAACAATGAGGGATCACAGGAATGCACAGGCACAGGGTTCTACACGCTGGACCACAGGCAGGGTTTCTAAAAGTGCTCAGTCATCGATTCCTCTTATTTTCCTTACAATAGAAGCACTTCCTCTCTTGTGTAAAGCTAAATTTCCATCTGAGTTCCACATTCAGTTTTCTTTCTCTCTCTTCAGACACCCATGTCCATCACCATCCTCTTTTGTGTATCTTCTCATTTGTGTATCGCACCCCCTCCCTCTCTGCTAGCCCTGGGGGTCAGCAAATAACCACGCTCTATTCTTTCCCATCTTCAAAGGAAAGGCAAACACCCTCCCTCAACCCTTCTCCCTCCTTCCAGCTATTGCCCTATCTTTTCTACTCCCTCTTCAGGGCCAAGCTTCTTAGAGAAGCCTCCATTGTCTACTGACCTCACACTGAGTCCTCAACCCATTGTGATTTGACCTTGCCTCTCCATGCTGCTGACATCTCTCATGTTATCTACCTCTGGCTAAGCTCGCCAAACAGTTTCAATCTTGCTTGAACTCTCAGTAGCCTTCAGACTGTAGTCGGCCACTCACCACCGTGATCTCACCACCTTAGTGCCACACACTCCTACCACGCTGGCTGCTTCTCTTCCACAAATCCCTTAAATATTTTTGGTCCACAAGGCTCTCTGTTTTTCTCACCACCTGGGCAGTCTCATTTGCTTCTGCAGGTTGTATTAACATGCACATGTTCATGACTCCCCACTCCCTATCTTTGGTTCAGATCTGTCTCCTAAGCTCCAGGCATGAACAGCTTGGATGCCTATCTATTAGACAGCTGAACCTGGATATTTTACAAGCACCTCAAACTCAACATGTCCCAAACTGAACAGCTTTTTTTCCTCACCAAACCTGCTCCTCCACCAGAGTTCCCGACCAAATGGTAGGCAAAGTTGCCTAAGCCAGAATCCGGGCATCATCTTCAACACATTTCTTTCAACTCTCAGATCCAGTAAATCTCAAATCTTGTGGATTCTGTTCCCTAAAACATTGACCTTGAAAAGAATTCATTTTGATTAGATAATACATGACATAGCACAGAATTCAAAGAGCACGTAAGATATACAGGCAAAAAAGGCTTTCCTACCTCTGTCTTGGGCCCTCTGGTATTATCTCCAGGGACATTCATCAATCAAAGTTTATCCTTCTAAAAAGACTCTGTGTATACCCAAGCACATGTATGTAGGTATCCCCCTTAAAAATGCATATAATGGTACAGTTTATTAGAAAACCAATTTTTGCTTTTTTTCACTTAATACATTTTTTTTCACTTAATACATTTTGAAGACTGTTCCATACCAATATAAAAATCTTCCATTTGTCTCTGCCTCTCAGAACCCTTCTGTGTTCCAAGAGTAGGTTTCTAACTGCTCTCTTTGCCTGCAGTCTCAGTCTTCTTTAATCCATTGTCCACACTACGCCAGGAGGGTTTTTTGTAAGAGGTGATTCCTGTCCCAAGTGTGGTCTTCTGGAAACCCTCCATAAGCCAACCCTGGGCAACCCTCCAGCCTCCCCACACCTCTCTTCTCTCAAGCTTTTATTTCACTGCCCTGGATTTCTCTTAGTTCCTGGATAGTGCCATGTTCTTCTTCTTCTTGGCCTTCACAATCTCTGGACCTTTCTACCTCCCTGCACCATTCTCCCTTCCATCTTGCTGACTTCCAGTCATCTTGTTGGTCTCAGCCTCATGGTCGTACATCGGTTGTGTGTACTTGTGTGGGGGTGCTGGCCCGTAGGCTAGGTTAGAGTCCATCTGCTTTATGTTTCCAGGCTACCTACATTTTCTTTTGTATATGCATCCTGCGTCTTATCTGTACTTATTTGTTTCAATGTCTGTTTTCTTTAGTAGACTGTAAGCTCCGCAAAGACAAAGATGGTGTCTATCTTATTCATCACTGTGTTCCCAAGGTCTGGCATAATTCCTAGTACAATGTAGTGTGCAATAAATATTCATTAACTAGATCTATGAATGATTGACCGGTTTTTATTCTAAGCTCTCTCACTGGCCATGCTTGAGTTTTTTTCCATCTGTCAAAGGTGATAAAAAAAAAAAAAAACCTGCCTTTTAGTGGGGTTGTAATAATCAAGGTAAGTACATAATATGGGTAGAAACACTTTGAAAAAGATAAAAACCAATGCAAATGTGATTACTGGGGAAATTTTCAGGTTAAATATACTTCTGTGTGTGTGTGTGTGTGTGTGTGTGTGTGTGTGAGAGAGAGAGAGACAGAGAGAGAGAAGAGAGTGGGAAGGAGGAGGAGGCTGAGGAAGAGATGTGGAATATCATAAGGAAGAGGGAAAGGAGGGAAGAACCCCAACAGCAAAGCCCTGGAACAGATCTTACTGTACCTCTGGTATGTGGCACCCTCTGAAAAAAGCATTCAAGGCAATAGACAAGATTCTGCACCTGCCTCTGGAGCCCAGGTGAAAAAGGGGAAGCAGCGTGCACAGGCATCGATGTACTGCACAGCAGACGCAGCAAGCGAACTGTGTGCGTGTTAAAATAGTCGGCAGGTGTTTTGTGCTGCCAAGTGGATGCCAGGTTCATTTACAGGCTCCTGGGATGGGAGATGGGGAACAGGGCAAAAGAGATGCTCATGTTCCTGTCTCAGGAATTCTTTGGGTACCCCCAAACAGTTCGCATTCTCCTTCCCGTCTCCTCCGGAAAACTCTAGCTCCTGGGCACCTTGGAGAGGAGGGGCAGGAAGGCACAGGAGGTTTTGCTGCCGAAGAAGGCATCACTGGACTTTACAAAAGCATCTTCTAGCTTGTTTGCAAAGCATTTTATTGACAGGTTTCTGGGTTCTGGTAGGAATGGCTGGGTAGCCCTTGAGGAATGGGCCGCCTGCAGCCTTGGAAGGAAGGGCAGAGGTCGGTTCCCTCCCGCCTGCTGGGCTGGAGGACTGCAAGATAAGCTGGGGCGCTGGGACGCAGACGGGGCGGGGAGAGCCCAAGCACAGATGAGGGAAGTAAGCGCTGGCCCCGGGGTCCTGGAGGGTGGATGCTCCGGGTGGGCGGAGAAGGGGCACCGGAGGAGGGGCGGACTGTGGCATCCTCTGGGCCCCCCCCCAAGATCACTCAGTGGGTAGCTGAGAAAATGCCTCCACGGGGTGTCAAGAAGCCTAACAAAGGCGAAAATGAGAAATGTGCAAGGAAAGGAATACTTGAACCGGTGTCACCCCAACAGGAGAGGCTGGCCCCCTGTCTCCGCTAGGGAGGGGGGGGTGCGGCCAGGTAGAAGCCACCTGGGGCAGGACCAGGCACACCTGCCTTTGTTTGTGCCACTTCTCTGTTAACCCTGGCACTGAGGAGGCGGCGGTTATGGCCACGGGGCCCGAGGGAGGGAGGCTTGTGCAAGGCCAGGCTGCAGCTGGAGGGACAGAGCGTGGGTCCCCAGCTCTCCCAGGCCGTGCAGGGCTCCTGTGAGGGGGGATCTGAGCCTGTGCTCATGCCCGGTGATGGGTGATGGTTGCGGCCCCGCAGGGCTTCGGCCCCTTCCCATCCTGCTGCTGGATGTGCTTCCAGAACAGCCTCCTGCCCAGGCTGTGGAGCCCTTTAGGGATGACAGGTGCAGGTAAAACCCAATTTCAGTTCCCTCACTTCACTGCAATATTAGCTGAGGCCTTCTGCGTCGTCCACCTGCCGCGGTTGTGACAATAGTAGCGGCACACGCCTGAAAGCACGTGGGCCACCGAGGTCTTACTGATGTTACAAGTTGGCATGGCAGTTGTCTCTGCCTTGCGCGAGTTCACTTCTCTCATGCTCTCACTCCCTCTGCTGTTCCTCAACCCTCACCGAGCACCTCCTTCTGCTTCAGAGACAAGAAGGTAAGGGAGAGAGAGAAATTGGTGACTGTGGCTCCATTAGGTGACTGACCTCTGACCAAGTCCTCAGAGACTCCACCCGGGGTCAGAGAGCATCACTCCCAGATGGATGAGGTCTAGTCCCTCCTCCCAAGGACTCCCAGACTCCAGCCCTTCTCACCACGTAAACCAGGCCCAGAGAGGACAGTGGCAAATTGTTTTCCTTTGCCCAGACATGAGGAACTGTCTGCCTCTTCACCTTCCCTGCCCCTCCTCGTGTGAACCTGGTGGACAAGAAGACAGCTCCCAGGCCCCGTGGCCTCTGTCCCAGACCCTCTGGGTCTTAGGTCAGGGGTCACTGCCTCCCCCGGGGTCCTGGGCCAGCCAGGAAGGGGTGCTCAGGATAGGAGGGTGGGCTGGAGGGAGCCCTGGGACAGCCCTAGGTGCTTCAGTGTACACCCCCCCGCCCCCGCCCCGAAGCTGCTCACTTCACCTTCCAAGGGCAGTAGTCATTCTCTGTGGTGTGTGCTGGGGATTGACAAATATCCCCTTTCCTCCCAGGGGACACACACACACACACACACACACACACACACACACATACACATACACGTGCAGGGTCCCCTGCCACCTCCGTTGTTCCCCTGTCACCTTCTGGGCCGCTCTCCTGCACACCGACCCACCTTTCCCTTTGGGGCTTAGGAAAGAAAATGTACCCACTAAATACCTTGCAGTTTCCTCGGCGCAGATCATTCTCCATAAAACACAATTCAACATATACTCTACACCAGGTGCTCTGATGGGGACAAAGAAGACGCGATGTGCTTTGACCTCTTCCTGTGAGGCTCCGCCAATGGGGGAGATAGGCAGGTAAGGGGACAATGTTAATGCCGTACTCTTGCTTCGCACAAGGGCACGGAGAAGGGAGATCGGGCACAGAAGAGGCAGGACCAGGCCCCACAGAGTGAGGGGGGGTACAGGGGGAAGACAAGAGACGATGGGATTTTGACTTCCGCTTCAAGGGATGAGCTGGAGCCTGTGAGCCAGATAATTAATCTGAGGCCTCTCCTGAACTGGGGCAGTATTGTCGTGGTCACGGGGCCTGGTGTGAGGGAAATGCCACAGACCCTATTTCCTCCCTACTCAGTTCAGTGGTGAGCCAGGCAGTTCAGTTTGATGAAACTGCCTCTTTGGGAGGGACAAGGGGTGAGGTCTATGGGATGAACCGTATGGAAACCCATCCTGTGCAGGCGGCAACAGGTCAGATCTGCTCTGGTCCCACGAGGGGGACTGGCCCATGGGAGGGTAAGCTGGTTACTGAAAGGGCTCCAAGACACAAAAGCAGCAGCAGAAGAGAGGGACAAAGGACTAGAAATAGAGGCTCTGACTGTGCATTTGCTGTGGGCCAGGAGCCTCACGCGGGTCACCTCCTCACGAGGGGAGGGGAGCTCCTTGCCTGAGGTCACATGAGTATGACTCTGCTCATTTGGTGGACAGGAAGCTGAAGCCCGAGCGGTGGCCTCCTTTGCCTGAGCTCAACTAGTAACCAGCAGGGTCTGACTTCAAACCCAAATGCATTTGGTCTCGAGGCACGTGCTCCTTCCCCTACAAGATTCAGGGTCCCTGAAGCAAGAGAATCTAACATTTCTACCAGAAAGTGATTTCCTGGCTGTTTCAATTTCAAAGACTCCCACCCAAGCAACAATGATAAAGCAAATGACTTGTATTCATGCGACACTGTACATAGCGTCTTTTGAGTCCATTATCCTCTCAAGGCCAAAGAACCACCCTTTAGAGTAAACAGGGCAAGATTTCTATCCTCACTTTACAGATAAAGAAGCCAATTCTCGGAGAGATTGTGTGATCGAGGTTGCTGATCTCTCCAATACAGGGCAGGACGATAATCCGGGCTTCCGGGCCCCTGGAGAGACCTGTCACCACAATAGCTCCCTCGATATCTTGTGTGGACAGATGGGCAAATCCAGACCCAGGTGGGGGGCGCCACCCTCTACACCCGGCCTGCAGAGGATGGAACTCAGAGGCCCCCAGGCGTGATGCTAGCTCACGGCACTTGCATACCTATGACGGTACATCCATGGCCCCTCCCACCCCCGGACAGCCTGCATTTTAACTTGAGTCACATACTAGCACCTCCCACATAGGCTCCGGTAGGCAGCCGTGTGCTCTGACGTCGCCTGTACTCTGGTCTGTGTGTAAGGCTTTTAGGCCCAGCCCTGACTGCGTCATGGTTCCTGGACTTCCCTGTAGCCTCCTGGACACATCAAAGTCAGCTCTTGGAGCTGGGAGCCTCAGCAAGGCCAGGAGAAGGGGGAGGGACCGGGGAGGGCAGCCAGGGGCCTGAGAACTGTCCCAGGGCACAGCGTGTGGATGGCAGCGCTGGTTCCCTGGGGCCTGTGACCAGATCCCTATCAGGAAATTCCACCAAGTGCCCCCCTGCAGGTACCAGTACCAGCCACACGCCCCATGTGCACCGGGTCCTCCACACGGAGGGCGCCGTGTTGGGGGAAGCCTATGCGTTGTGGGCTCAGATGGCTGGGGAGGTGCCCGACAGCGAAGAGCTTTTTATTTCCAAGCGTCTCCTAACGACCTCAGGCTCTTGGGGCCTAGGAAGGTCCAGAATTGCCCAACAGCCTTCTGGAGAATGCTCCTCAGTCCCTCCCTTGTACCTGCTGGCCCCCTGGCCCCTGCCTCTCCACCTTGCTCTCAGCCTCCCACCACGCCCTGCTCAGGTATCTGCCCCAGAGTCTGCTTGGACACGTGGGGAGGCCTCCCCTTCTTGCTGGGGTCCATCCAAGCCCAGCTTTGGGAAGAGGAGTCCCAGCTCCTGCCCCGATCTTGCCTCTCAGGGTCCTGGGCTCGAAGCCCAGCCCGTTTCTGCCCTCCCCGTTCAGCTCTGTACCCAGCTGCTCCTTGAGTCCTCACCCTGGGCTCCCAGACCAGCCCTCAGGAGGAGGCAGACTGCCCTCACCTTCCTTCCCGGTTTGCACGTGCCCGTATGTAAGCATTCAACAACGGCCCTGCTTTGAGAACAAGTCTGGCATTTTGCTTGGTTTTTATGACGAAGTTGCTGGGGTGTCTGCGTGAGTGCTTGAGCTAAATAAATAGAATTTGAAAGAGTTCTTATCCCGGCCCATTGCCCTTTCACTGAGTTTGTTCGGGTGGGGACAGAGAAAGAGTAAGAAGTGCAGGTGGGGTCAAATCTGGGGGAAGATCGCTGATAAAGGGCCGCCACTGAGGGCTGCTGCGGAGAAGGCTATGGCCCCCAGTTTGAGCACATGCTTTTGATTGGGGGTTTTTAATAACAGTGATCCGATTTGGGATAATGGCTATGTAGACCCTTTCTCCTGAGCCCCAAACCAAGGCTGTTTACTCAAGGCCCAGCGGCCCCACGGCTCCTTCCTCGCGCACCCTGAGCCCAGCATGGGGAACGCTGCCCAGAGTGAAACAGAGTGGAGTGGAGAGCCAGCCCCTTCCCACCCTGGCGGATGGCCACAGCCTCGTCTCTGGGTGTCCGCGCTCTGGGAATTGTGGCGGTGGGTGGGGGGGAGCTTTACCCTCTCTCCACTTATAATTAGGGGGTCACGGGATCCTGCCATTTGTAAAGCTTCAGGGTGATCAGAGCCATGTGGCCCCAAGTCCTGCCTGCTGACCTTCTCTTTCTCTTCTCTGCTTGGAAGAGCATCTGCCCCAGTGATACAGAGACATAGAACACACAATCCCCCCCGGAGAGAGAGGAGGTTGCTCTGAGCTCCATCCTGTCCACGCCTAGGAGGTGAGAGGGGCTCCCTGGGGAAGGGGAGTGTGGAAGGGAACAGGAAAACTTGAGAACTGAAGAGTCCTTATATTTGCAGATCAGGAAACTCAAAGGTAAGTGACTTGGCCAAGGTCCCACAGTGATTTCTGGTCCAACTGGGATTGGAATGCAGCTGTCTTGGTTACACATCTTGCTCTCTTTCACCTCTTCCAGAAACCAGCCTCATGGCACATTTGGCATATTTGGGAAGGTCTTTGGGGGCTGCACACCCTCAGCCTCTTTCGCAGTTGGCTGCAGCACCTGCTGGAGAGGAACCTCTCTGTTCCAGGTATGGTGGGACGAGAGAGGGTAGGGCAGGTGGCTGAGCAGAGGGGTCTGGGTTTGGGAGGAAGAGACCTCAGGGTCTGGGGGAGGGGAGGAAGTGCAGGAGGCTGGGACAATGTGGCCAGCAGGAGGGCTGTGGACTTTGACACACTCTTGCACACTGCCCTATCTCCAGAGGGGCTGGCCCAGGCCTTGGGCCATAGGACTCCAGTCTCTAGAGGCCTCAGGGGAGAATCAGAGGCAGCTCAGGCTCCTTCTAAAGCTTCACCTTCCAGATAGAGGGTTTAGGAGACAAGATGCTCTGAGAAGGTGATGGAGGGGCTACCAACCCAGGGAAACCCCGCAAGGCTGGCTCAGAAAATCTTTCATTCCAGGTGGGGTGGGGGGAGGGGAGAATCTGACAGTGGAGGGACACGGGCATGGGTCAAGAAGAATGTTCTTTTCCCTACATCCCATGCCCATATGCCCACCTTTGAGCACATTCTGAAAGGGGGTCATGGTCCAGGAGAACCAATGGCTCCTACACCGGAGACACCAGAACACAGATGCACATGCACACACACACCACAACCGCTCTAAAATCTTGGTATGAGGGGATCCCTGGGTGGCTCAGCGGTTTAGCGCCTGCCTTCGGCCCAGGGTGTGATCCTGAGGACCCGGGATCGACCCACATCGGGCTCCCTGCAGGGAGCCTGCTTCTCCCTCTGCCTGTGTCTCTGCCTCTCTCTCTCTGTGTCTCTCATGAATAAATAAATAAATACAATCTTAAAAAAAAAAAAAAGAATCGCAGGATGTTTGAGTTGAGAAGAAGCTTGGAGGGCTTCTAGCACAAACTGCCCCCCGGGGACCCCCGATCCAGCGCTAGGGCCCAGTGCATCTGGCTCCCAGTCGGGCTGCTCAGCAGACCACCATCTGCAGAGTCCCTGGGCGGCGCTGGGCGCCTGCCTGCGTGGGGGGGCAGGGGTGGGGAAAGGGCGTGTGCGCGCACTTGTTCACCTGCTGACCTGCCGCCCGCTCCCGTGCAGCCTTCATGAGCTGGCACACGGGGCTGTGAACCCAGTGACTGGAACAAACTCCAGGCTGAGTGAGCAGCGGCTTTGACCTCGCTGCCCTGTGCCGCCTCCATCCTCGCAGCCTCTCGCCTGCTTTTCCTTTGTAGCCAGGCCGGCATGCACCGCACACCCTCACAGCGAAGGAGACACCCTCCTGGAAGGTATGGGCAGCAGGCGTGGCGTGATGTGGCCAGCTGGACGAGGACACAGGGAGCAGAGATGAAAGAGGAAAAAGAACCAGGGGATCCAGAGAGGCCACTCAGAGTCGTGGACACACACAGCCCATGTCATAGACCACCGCTCACACACACAGGCACACCCCCCCATACCCATCATACACCACAACCACACACATGCACGCGCACACTCATACCATACGCACATGCACACAACCCACATCATAGACTGCTGCTCACACACCACATACGCACCCGCTTCACATCATACTCTACAACCACACACAGACCACACACGCCACATCATAGGCCACCATTCACATACCATACACACATGCACACACACACATAGCATATCATACGCTACAACCCCACACTTACCACGTGCACACACACCACATCATATACCACAGCACACACTTGCATGCACACCTGCACACCTGCACACCTAACATACACATGCACACAGACCCCACATGTGCTACTACACAGTCTAAGACCAAGGGAGGAGATAGAATTGCAAAGAGAGCCAACGAGAAAGGAAAAACAGAAACTGAGAGACATAGAATAAACATAAAGGGACAAAAACCAGAAAAAGAGAAATAGATACACGCGTTTGCCCGAAATCAGTGGTTCTCAATGGAGAGTGATTTTGCCCCCCAAGGAACATCTGGCAATGTCTGAGGGAAAGGGGATCCTCCTGTCACCCAGTGAGTGGCAGCTAAACATCCTGCAGTGTGTGGGATGGACGCACACTAAAGAATGATTTGTTTCAAAATAGCAGTGGTGCCCAGGCTGAGATGCCACGCCTGAAATGCAGCAGCCACAGGCAGCCCGGAGCCCCAGCCGGCTGTGCTCCTGTCCTGCACGCACTGATACACACGTCATCTCCCCAGTCCCCTCCAGCCCTGCCATTGCGGAGTGGGCTGGGGAACCCTGCGAGGCTCCCCAAGACAGAGGAGCTTCAGGGCATCCTCCCTGCCGCTCAGAGCCAGCAACCCCTGGGGGAACAGGGGATGGGACTTTCAGATGTGAGAGGACCTGTGCAGGCAGGGTCACCCAACCCTAGGCCCACTTCCCCACCGTCCAAGGACATGACGTCAGGTCCAAGAACTGCGAGGGCGCTATTGACAGAAGTCTGAATCCAGCAACCTGCCCCCGCTCCTCCCAGCCCTCTATGCCCATTTTTTAAAAAGATTTTATTTATTTATTCATAAGAGACACAGAGAGAGGCAGAGACACAGGCAGAGGGAGAAGCAGTCTTCCCTCAAGGAGCCTGATGCAGGACTCGATCCCAGGACCCCGGGATCATGCCCTGAGCCAAAGGCAGATGCTCAACCCCTGAGCCACCCAGGTGCCCCCTCCATGCCCATTTTGAATCTGTTCTCAATTTCCCAGAAGGAAGTCGTGGCGCCCCACGCAAAGGCAGCAGCAGGTGGAAGAAGTGGAGGAAGGAATGTCCTCGGCAGCCTCCCTCCTCCACAGGACAGATGCCTCATTGCCTTATTCCCTTTGCCACCTGGGACTGACCTGGGGTCTTTGCCTGGAGCTGAGCAGTGTGGAGAAGGTTGGGGGTCAGCGGGTGACACACGCTGGTTTAATGGGCACAAAGTTCCCAGTTGAAGGTTTGGGTCCCAGCGCCTCCCCCCCCCCCCCAACCTGAACCCACTGACCCCTGAGTGGGTGGGGAGAAGCTAATTGAGCTGCAGTGTTTGCTCAGGGCTCTATGGCCTGGCCTTGGGCCCAAGAGCAGGGATGGGAGAGTGGCTTTCCCTTAGATTTGAGGGCGGCCCTTCTATACCCTGCCCACAGAGATACCTCACCCTGCCCCCCAGCTTCCCCCTCTCTCCTACACATCCACACCTGTGTGCACACACACACATACACACACACACACTCCTCACTGTGTCCTCCAGCTCTCTGAATCAGAGACAAGTAGAAAAAAAAACCAGACTCTGAAGCTAGGGAGTGACCCACACATTCCAGTGACTCGAGATGCCCAGACACCCATGCCCCAGGCCATCAGGTCCCTGCTTTGCCATGGGACTTTGCATAATCCAAGGCTTTGGTCTCTCTCCAACCGGAAGGCTGAACAAAGTGACCAGGATGGCTCCCAAGCTGTTCCTGTCCGAATTCCGTGCGGTGGGACCAGGACGGGCTGTGCTTTCTGTTACCATTCGTCCCAGAGTCTGTGCAAGCCACCTCACCTCCCTCGGCCTCCATCTACCCACCCACTGGGGATGTGGGAATGGGTATGAATCTGGCCGCTGCCGCTAAATTGGCTATGTGACCTTGGGTGATTTACTTTACCACTTTGGACTTTGTTTTTGTTTTGTTTTGTTTTTAACCTGTAGGATGTGGACAATAATGCCTGCCTTGCAAGTTCTGTGTGAGTTTACAGGGGAGCATTTAGCTGGGCCCAGCAGGCTGGAGGGGGTGAACCCCTGGGGGAGGTTGCCAGAGAACATACTTGCAATACTGGGGGCATATTTATACTAAAAAAAATTCTTCATTGTTTATCTGAAATTCAAATGGAATGGGACGTCCTGTATTTTATTTGGTAATCCAATACATATATGCCATGTTGGGGGAGTGTTCTAGAACTCGGGGGTGGGGGAGGGTCTATGAAGTCCAGGGGGCTAAATCCTGCCCATGGCTCTGCTTTATGCCCTGGCCCCTGAGCTAAGAATGGCTTACACATCTCTGAAGGGCTAACAAAACAAAACAAAATAAAGCCTGTGTGTCAGAGACCATATGCCTGCAGGTGGCTTGCCAAACTTAACATATCTTCTCTTCCTATCTGGCCCTTTACGGAAAAGGTTTGCGGGGCACCCTGGGTTTTCTTTGTTTATACCACCTATTCTGGGCCAGGCTAGAGACTAAACCGCAAGGGTGAAGGGAAGCTCAATCTCCAGGAGGGCCAGGCACAGAGAAGACCCCAGGGAGAGAGGTGAGCTCCACTCACTCCTCTATCCCCTAGGCCGGCCTGACTCCTCCCCTCCTCCCCTGCTCCCCTCCTCCCTCACCCCAGGCCCTCAGGCTAGTCTGACCTGTCCAGGCCTTTCTATAAAAGGTCACCAGGTGTCCCAAAGTCCAAGGGAGGCCTCTCCCCTCTTTGAGGGCCTCCCCTTCCTGGACTGGCCTGGGGGCAGGGAGAGAGACCCAGGTGTGGAAGGAGTTGAAGCCAGGCCGCAGATGCAGGGCAGGTCAGCTGGCCTGTCTCTTTAAATCTCAGGTAATTTGGGAGGAGGGAGGGAGTGTCTGCGGGCTCCTGCTCACTCCCAGGAGGAGCTCCCGAGGAGGAGCCAGAGGAGGGAGCCCCAGCTCTGCGGAGGGTAAGAAACTCCGGAGCCCTCTGCAAGCCCTGCCCTGGCGCCACACGGAGACTCCGCGGGGGACCCGGAAGGCAGGAGACGGGACCTCTACAGGGCGAGGGCAGGCCGGCCCTTGAGGGGGCTGATGTGGCCCCTAGGCTGAGTCCGTTTGGGGTCTGGCCTCGGCCTCAGCCCCCCAAGGAGCCGGCCCTGCGCTCTATGGGGTTGCCGCTGCCCAAGGAGAAGGGGCTCATTCTCTGCCTTTGGAGAAAATTCTGTAGATGGTTCCAGAGACAGGAGTCATGGGCTCAGAGCCGAGATGAGCAGAACCTGCAGCAGCAGAAGAGGTAAGCCTCAATCTGCACCCCCCAGCATGTCCCTCACCCCCTCCTAGCTCCTCCTTTCTCCCCCTTCCCCCTCCTCCCCTCCTCCCACCCCATTCCAGTCTTTGTCTGGCATCTCTATCTGAACAGATTGTGTTTCTAGGCCTGGCTCCTTGGGATCATTTTGTCTCAAAGGTGCTGGCCCTGTGGGGTTAGCACCCCAGGATGTCAGGGGTAGAGGGGAGGAGGCTGGCAGGGGGGCACAGGTGCTCACTATCTTTAAGATCCTATTCAATTATGCAAGCCTCTTGTACTTCCCTAAAGGCCAGCCAGCTCCCTGGGCCTTGGAAAGATCATGGCATCATGAAACCACCACCCCAGAGGTGCTGGTGGGTCCGGACAAAGCCTGATATCTACCCCCTACCCCTAGAGCAGTGTTTCCTGCAGAAACACGTAACACATACATGTATGCATGTAGCCCTGTGGGAGTGAATGAATGAGGCAGGAAGGAGCCGCAGACGCCAGTAACCACAGAAGACAAAAATGTGACCATGGTTGTCATTCCTGTGCACGGTCACCATCACCAGCCATTGCCCAGGGCCCTGCTGAGTGCCAGGCACGTGCGGGGCAGGGGGTGTTATGGAGCCCAACAAAGCTGGGACCCAGCCCTGGGGCTCATGACACTCTACTGGGGAGGGGGGCATGGTGGGTGCCCGGGCACAACACCAGAAGTGCTCACCCACTCTCTCATTCGAGCTGAGGAATTTGAGAGGCTCTAAAGTTTGAGCCCCAAGGAGATTGCACTTGTTGCTTCCAGCCCCTGAAAATGTCCCACCCCAGGAGGAAAGGAGAGGAGAGGGAAAGCTTGAGGCCATCCCTGGGTGCGATGCCCTCTCCAAAGACTCTCTGGGTCTCCCCACCAGATGCTGGCATGCTGGCAGGAAGGCCCCCTAACTTAGGGCAGGAAGGTCCCTAACTAAAGGCAGATAATCCATGTTGATTCATAGAGGAAAGCGCAGGGTTTTTGTATCTGAGGGTCTTTCTCCATCTCCCAGAGCGGAGGCCCGCCCGAGCCTGACTGGGAGTGCCTGTGTTTCTTCTCCCTTCGCCCCAGGATTCAGCATTGGCTTCCCCGACTCTCACACCAGCCACCCACTTCTCTCCCCCCAGGCCTGGGAGAGCAGGGGCTGAGCGCATGTTTGGCTGATGACATCTTAAGGCACAGAATGGCGCTGTTGTTGGAGAAGAGGCCATCCCTGGTTCCACCTCTCCCTTCCCACTCAGGACCCCGGGGCTGGGGGAGCCAGACACAGAGCACAGAAGGGCTCGGGGCTTGGAAGGGGCAGCAGAGCTGCCCTGTGTGCCAACGAGGCCAAGGCAGAGTGAAGGACCGCAGCCTGGCTGCTTCCACTGTCCTTTCTGCCCCTAGTTTTCTCAAGACCATCGAGTGGGCCTCCTCTTGCAGCCTCGGTCCTGAAGGCCCGATGTTGCCACGTTGAGGGATCCTCCTCCCATCCTGATCTCCCTGCCTGTGTCCACAGTTTCTCGGCCCCCCTCCTTCCCACCCAGAGCCTGGAGTATTGATCTGCCTCTGAGTGGGCACTCCCAGGAAGGACACTGAGATGGCCGGAGCGGGAGTGTCCCAGGCTGCGCGGTGAACCTTAGGGAAGACTTGTAGGCAACTAGGTAAATAGAGAACCATGCAAGTGAGGACAGTAGTGATGGGTGAGGAGGCAGGCTGATGGTGGAAAGCCGTGAACAATGTGTGGAGCACCTACCTTATCTTCTGTAACCCCAAACCTATGGGAGTCAGGGCCTGTTATCCCCCCGAAAACAAGGCAGGCCCGGAGTGAGCAAGTGCTGAAGTCAGGATTCAGCCAACGGCTCAGAGAGGGCGTCTGGGTGGGGTTGGGGATTCCATGAGGGTAGAGAATGGTCCAGTGAGAGTGGAAGGCTTTATAGGCTTGCCAAGATGGTCAGGAACCCAGCATCTCTCTCTCTCTCTCTCTCTCTCTCTAGCAGATGAGTCTTGGGTCTTCGCCTCTCTATGCTTAAATCCACATTGTCAGACCCAAACTGAACCACTATCTTTCTCCCATTTCTTCTTCCGCTCTCCCTGGACCTTGAATTGTCTTATTTCCTGAGATCCAAAGTATTAACTACTTACTGAGCGTAGAGCACTCTGCTAGATTTGCAGAAAATGAACGTGACATCCCTGCTCTCAAGCAGCTCACGGTTCTCATGGACAAAATGTACCAATGTGCACCTACTTGGGTGACAAGTGAGCTTGGGGAGTGTCCTCACCAAGAAGGGTATAAGCGAGTGTCGTGAGAGCACAGAGGAGGATGCTGTGGTATCTGCTTCTGCCTGGTGTGGGGTATGATGGCCAGCTCCCAGAGGCCCACACCCGACCCTGTTGCTGGCACCTTCTCCCTCCCACCAGATGCTGGGAGGGCAGTGATCACTGGAGGTTTGGATAGATACCTGTATAAGTACATGGGAAGTGATGTGTCTGGAAAAGTAAGCTCTGGGGCTCTCCGGTATACTGGGACCCCTGGCCTCAGTAAGTACAGTCAGACAGGCCTACTTGTAGGCACATGTGCTAGAGCTGCAGCAGAGAAGGCAGCCTGACTCCAAGTCTGCAAACAACCACTACTGCACCCCCCCCCCCCCTTCCGGCTCTGGCTTCCTCCTCTGGTTGCCAAGAACCTGAGCTGGTGGGAAGTGGCCCACGCGTGGCCGGTGCATGCCTCCTCCCCACACATGACTGCTCTTTCCTTCATCTGTGATCAGTCTTCTGGGCTCCCCCTGAGAAAGACTGGAAAGAGCCATAAAACTAGAAGAACCACATAACTGAGTGGTAGGAGCCTGAGGCTACGTTCCTGGCCAAGCCTTCTGCTTGTAACTGCAGGATCTCCTCCCAGCGATTCGGTTGTGCTGCCTCAGTTTCCTTTTCTGAAAAATGAAAGGATCATTTGGCCTGTGTCACAGGGTTGTAAGGAGCAAAAGGGATCGTAAGGGAGATGCTGCTTTGGAAGCTGAAAAGCACATTTAACAAATGGGATTACTGTGATGAAAACAGCCACGGTGGTCAAAAGGCTATGCCCGATGTTGGCGGGAGGTCAAGGGACTGGGCATCTCCTCCTGGCAGAGCCATTCGCACCCGGGAACCTGTACATGGTGTGAGCCCTCCCCTTCCCAAATGGCCCGCTTGTCTGAGGGGGTGCTTGTGGAGAAACCAGTGGCACCCATGCCCGTGGACACAGCAGCCCCCCGTGTCTCTAAGCACCCAGGCCCGTGGACACAGCAGCCCCCCGTGTCTCTAAGCCCTCTCCAAAGCCTGATCAACACAGAGAACTGGGACAGAGAAACGCCGAGGGGGTCCTGGTGCCAGCTCTGAGTCCGACTTGTTTGGCCAGGTCGCCTCGGGACTCTGGGCCTCTTTCTCCATCTGTAACAAGAACAGATAGACCATATTTCTAGGAACTTTCCGGCTCTAAAATTCTGATTTGAATTCTCCTCCAAGGCACTCTGGATTCTGTCTTGTTTCCAGCAACCAAATAGAACACTCTGCCCATGTGCACACAGACATGTGCACATCCGTGTACACATCCGTAAGAAGGAGGAGGAGGAGAGGGGAGGACGAGGAGGAGAGGGGAGGACGGAGGGCAGGGAACCGGCAGAAGGAAGTGAGACAACCTGGTGTGGTGGCCCAGGGGGAACTGCAGGGGGAAGATCAGGCCAGGGACTTGTTTACCCTATAAAAAAAAAAAAAATGGGCTAGGGTTTGTAAGTACAGTTTTGACCAGTCTTACATTGCACTAAATCATTCAAGTTTATAATTAATTGTCTGGCGAAATAAAACATTCTAAATCCCGAAAACAGCTTCCACCCTGCTAGAGTTTCAGCTTTTCTCTGTAATTTCTTTTTGCATCTCGATCTGTGAGTGTTTAAAAGGCTTTACTTTTTCGTTTTCCTCTTAAATATTTAACGATGTGTGAGCAAACACAGAGAGGGGACTTCTCATTGTTTTTAATGTGAAGAATCTTTTCTTTAAAAAGATGGTTGGTGAATAATTCTACCTGTAGGTCAGAGTTTCCCCACCTTGGCAGGACGGAATAATTCTTCGTTACAGGAGGCTGCCCTGCCTAAGATGCTTCTTCTTTAATTTTTTATTTTTTTGATTATTTATTTATTCATGAGAGACACAAAGAGAGGTACAGAGACACAGCAGGCTCCATGCAGGGAGCCCAACATGGGACTCCATCCTGGGTCTCCGGGATCATGCCCTGGGCTGAAGGTGGCACTAAACCCCTGAGCCACCCAGGGGTCCCAAAAATGCTTCTTTTTTTTAAAGATTTTATTTATTTATTTATGATAGACGTAGAGAGAGAGAGAGAGGCAGAGACACAGGCAGAGGGAGAAGCAGGCTCCACGCAGGGAGCCCGACACGGGACTCGATCCCGGGTCTCCAGGATCACGCCCTGGGCCGAAGGCAGACACCCAACCGCTGAGCCACCCAGGGATCCCTAAGATGCATCTTAAGAGCATCCCTGCCCTCTCCCCTCTGGATGCCAGTAGCACCCCTCCGCCCCCCACCCCCAGTTGTGACAACCAAACATGTATCCAGACATTGCCAAGTCCCCTGGGGAGGGGGAAGGGGCTCCCCCCTGGTTGAGAGCCACCATTTATGAATTAGAGATTCCGGCCGAAATATTAAGTATTCTACTAAACAAAGTAAAATTTTCCCCTGGAAGGGAACGAGTATAATTTAACCGTTCAAACCAGGACATATTTTTATCAGTACCTCCTCTTCTCCCTGGATGAAGGAGGTGTCTGGCTGAGACCTGGTGACGATGCGTAGATTTTGCTCCAGATCTAAACTTCTGGGCTGGGGTGCTATGGGAGGGCCTGCTTGTATCTCGGGCATGAGTCTTTGGACGAGTCTGCTCTTGTGCCTTTTTTTTTTTTTTAATAAATTTGTTTTTTATTGGTGTTCAATTTGCCAACATATAGAATGACACCCAGTGCTCATCCCGTCAAGTTCCCCCCTCAGTGCCCGTCACCCAGTCACCCCCACCCCCCCGCCCTCCTCCCCTTCCCCCACCCCTAGTTCGTTTCCCAGAGTTACAAGTCTTTCATGTTCTGTCTCCCTTTCTGATATTTCCCACTCATTTTTCTCCTTTCCCCTCTATTCCTTTTCACTATTTTTTATATTCCCCAAATTAATGAGACCATATAATGTTTGTCCTTCTCCGATTGACTTATTTCACTCAGCATAATCTTGTGCCTTTTTTATGGGTCCCAAGAGTAGTCAGGTTTTGGGGGGTCAGCCCAACAGCCAAGAAGTTGACTGAGGGCTTTCTCTGCTGCTCCCTTGTGGCCCTAAGATGCCATTGCACGTAATGGCTCTGCTCCCTTCGGAACCATTCATCTACCCTGCCCTCTTTTTGGCTGAATTCTGGAGTTTGCCACCCAGAAGGGACCAGTTCTCCACATACTTCGCTGGGCTGGGTCATGAGCTGATTCTTCACCCAGAGTGTAGTCTGACTGGGGTTGCCAGACAAAGTACAGGACATGGAGTTACATTTGACTTTCATATACGTGATGAATAAGCTCTTAGCAGGAGTCTGTCCCAAATATCATGTGGGCCATAGTTATATTAAAAACTATTGGCTGTACGTCTAAAATTAAAATCTAACGGAGCGTCCTGTATTTCTATTTGGCAAGCCCAGATGGACAGTAACTCCATCCTTCCCAGGCCACGAGGGCAGTCGGCAAGGCAAGAAAAAGAACACATAGGAATGGAGGCTTGTGGGGGACATTTGTGGGCTTTAGAGATGTGTGGGGACCAAAAGGGGCGTCTGCAGGCCGGCCACCAGCTAGCCTCCCCACTCATCTTAGGAAGCAGGGGGCAGAACTCTGCACGTGGGTTAGAAGCCTCCTTGGATCCAGTTCTAACTTTGCCATTAACTTTAGTCAAAATAGGGCACCTGGGTGTTTCAGTGGTTGGGCGTCTGCCTTTGGCTCGGGTCATGATCCGGGGTCCTGGGTTGAGTCCTGATGGCAAGCTTGCTTCTCCCTCTTCCTATGTCTCTGCCTCTCTCTGTGTGTCTCTCATGAACAAATACATAAAATCTAAAAAAAAAGAAAAAATTAAAAAAACACAAAACTTTAGCCAAAATAGGGCGTAAAGCTCATTGAAGGAGGGCAGAGAAAGGATATAAAGATGAGAAAGTGACTGACCCCTGCTCTAAGTACCCCTAATGCAGAGGAAGAGACAGTATAATCACAACACGCAGTGACAGATGCAAAAATAAAGGACCAGAGGATAGTGTGGGAAACTGCCTGGGGACGGTGTGTGTGTGTGTGTGTGTGTGTGTGTGTGTGTGTGTCTGTTGGGGAACAGAGTGGGCTCTAGAATATTTATAGAGGAGGGGTTTGGGCATATTGTCAGAAAGGGCGGCGGTGGTGGTGAAGGGGCTGTAGAAAATTTGCTTTGCAGCTGCATTTGTATATCAAGCACACTGTTTTTTCCTTAGATTATGTTTGCCTGAGGTTGGCTTAGGGGGTGGCCGCTGGAGATAATAAGGAGGGGCAGTAAAGCCAAACTACCTTCTGGCACTGCTACAAATTCATTCATCCTGCAGATAGTGGGAGAGTGTCTGGCCCACGCGGGGCACAACCCTAGGCACTGGGATCATGGAATAGACAATGACCAGGGTGAGGAGGAGGTGCTGGGTTCCAGGTGGGAGGAGCGTTCGGTGCAGGCTTTGGGAGAATGAGGTGTTCTGGGGGTGCTGAGGCCGGAGCATCAGGCATGAGGAGTGAATAGGAGGAGGAGAGAGTGGAAAGGCAGGTGCACAGAGGCTCGAAAGGACCTCCGTGTTCCTTTTATGTGGGCATTTAAGGGCCGACTTCTCTGAGCCAGGATGGTATTGCCATTTAGAGGGGGCACTTTGGCGGCATGCAGAAGGATGGACTGGGGGTAAGGAGCACATCGGGAAACTAGTTGGAGTATTTCGGTAATGAGGGGCAGAACAGAGAATGAAGACCTGGACTGAGGAGGGTCAGGAGGGACGAGGAGGTAGGGATTGGAGGCGGGGGAAGAACACTCAACGTTGAACTGGCAGGGCCTGGTAGCCTCCCATGTGGCATGGGGGTTGGGGAGCTGGGGCCAATGTTTGGGGAGGTGTGAGTCTGGTGCTCATTCCTCCTCTCCTGATCGCCCTCCCATCTCAGCTCCTGGAGTTGGTTTCCTGCCACCACCAGCACTTTAGTGTGCGAGTCCCATTCACATAGTTCCTAGCTGACCATCTATGGCTAAATGGTCTTAGTTCATTTAGCTCCCATAAAAAGACGATGGCTTGGGGCCAAGAGAGAAGTGGAATAAAGGGGGCCCCATAGGTCTTAGTTGGGCTAAATTTTGATTATAATTTTGGTTTTTAGTTCATTGTAGGAATAAAATTCAAGAAGGGATCTGGTGAGTCACAGAGGACAATTTTTTTTTCCCCCCAAAACAAGTGAGAAGCAGACAGGAAGTAGGAAGAGAGTATACTCTGACTTAGGGTCAGAACAAAAAGGATCTGCTGTTGCTTTCCGATTGAGCTCTGAGGATGCTGTTGTCAGGAGGAGAGTGCCAGGATCAATGGGCTTTGCTGAGAAGGTCTAGAAAGGAGAGCATCGCTCCACCGGAGGAAACCTGCTGGCCTCCACGTGTTGACTTGCTTCATAAATATGAGGGAGGAATTCCTTGTACCCTTAGTCCATGAAAACAAGGCTTATCTTGGGGGGTAATCACAGGGCACTTAGTGAAGCTAAGCAGGGTTGCTCCAGAGGTCAGCAGGTCAGGAGGTGAATGAGTACTTAAGTGAAACTCCTCCCCTCCATGCCCCATGTGCACAGATAACACCTTCACACACATTCTGGTCCCAGCCCCAGGGGAGGGGAAGCCAGTCCTGGTGCTCCCCTACACACACAGAAAGGGGGGAAGTTGGCTTGGGTTAACTAACTGGAAGTGCTCATGTTTGCATCTGGGGGGGGGGCCCTGCCATCACCCCCCTCGCTGCACAACGGGGCATGCTCAGCATCGCCCCCTTTCTGATCCCTTTCCCTTGTAGGATCTGGGAGTCTCCTCTCCTTCTGGCTGCCAAGGAGAACAATGTCCAGGCTCTCAGCAAGCTACTCAAGTACCAGGCCTGTGAGGTGCACGAGAAAGGTAAGAGGCAGAGCCCTCACACCCGTCAGACACCCCCCCGCCCCCCACGGCTCCCAGCCCAGCCCAGGCCCTTCTGCTGTGGCCGCTAAGTCCCTATTGTCACCAGCCCGGCCCCAGAGAAGCCATATAACTCGGCTTTCTGTCAATGCCAGGAGGCATGGGGGAGACGGCCCTGCACATAGCAGCCCTCTACGACAACCTGGAGGCCGCCATGGTGCTGATGGAGGCCGCCCCGGAGCTGGTCTTTGAGCCCATGACATCCGAGCTGTATGAGGGTGAGGGGCCACGGGGCCCAGGACGGAGGGAAGGGGCGCCCTGCTGCATATTTCCAGGCAGTCTGGGGTGGATGATTTGGGGAGGGAGTCTGAGACTCCTGCTTCTCATGCTTCTCTATCTCCCTTGCCTCCTGGCCGCCTCACTGCACCCGGTTAGAGCACCAGGCCCCTGCGATGCAAGGGGTCTAGGATAGGGAGAGAAGGTAGCAGCTGGCCTCCCTGGGGACCTGCAGGCCTGGGGCTCCTCCCCCCAACCCCCCAGCTCAGGCTGCCCCCGGGGAGGAGGACGGGCTGTGGATAGGGGAGGGACCCCGGCAGGATCCTGGGGACAGGCCCCGTGACTGAGGGCTCTCTCCGGGCCAGGTCAGACTGCACTGCACATAGCCATCGTGAACCAGAACGTGAACCTGGTGCGCGCCCTGCTTGCCCGCGGGGCCAGCGTCTCTGCCAGAGCCACGGGCACCGCTTTCCGCCGCAGCCCCCGCAACCTCATCTACTTTGGTGGGAGCGGGGCCCGGGCTGGGAGGAGGGGCGTGGGGAGGGCCCAGAGCAGGGGGGTGGGCTGAGGAGGGCTCCAGGCCTGGGGAAGCGGAGGCCCAGAGCCAGTCCTCCCCAGGGCCCTCGCTCCATCCCTGCCCCTGGTGGCGCTGACGAGCGTCGCCAAGCCCAGAGCTGAGATGTGGCCGGTGCCCCTCCCACCGGGCACCTGTGCCAAGGAGCCCCGTGTGTCCACAGGCGAGCACCCCCTGTCCTTCGCCGCCTGCGTGGGCAGTGAGGAGATCGTGAGGCTGCTCATCGAGCACGGAGCTGACATCCGGGCCCAGGACTCCCTGGGTGAGAGCCGGGCTGCGGGGGAGCCGGGGTGCCGGGGCCCGGGGTGCGGCGGCCGTGTGACCCCGCGTCCTCCCCCAGGAAACACCGTGCTGCACATCCTCATCCTCCAGCCCAACAAGACCTTCGCCTGCCAGATGTACAACCTGCTGCTGTCCTATGATGGGCGCAGGGACCACCTGCAGTCCCTGGACCTCGTGCCCAACCACCAGGGCCTCACCCCCTTCAAGCTGGCCGGCGTGGAGGGCAACACCGTGGTGAGGGACACTCGGCGGGCCCGGGGGTCCTGCTTCTCTCCGGCTCCCCCGAGGGCGCCCTGCGCAGCCTCAGCCTCAGGCATCCCTGGCCGGGAGGCTCTGAGAAGGTCCCCCCGGGGTGTCGGCTCTGGTCACCCAAGTTCTGGTCCCTCTGCCTGTCCTTGTCCTCGTCCTTCAGATCTTTGTAGGGTTGGTGGGGAAGACGGGTGAGCAGAGACAGGGGGGCTCGGGGACGGAGGTGGGGCCCGGGTCGTTGGGGCCGGGGGTGGGGGGCAGCAGCCCTCCCAGCGGAGTGGCTCCCGCGGCCGCTCCTCACGCTGACCCCGGGCTCGCACCGTGTCCCCTCAGATGTTCCAGCACCTGATGCAGAAGCGGAAGCACATCCAGTGGACGTACGGGCCGCTGACCTCCACTCTCTACGACCTCACGGAGATCGACTCCTCGGGGGACGAGCAGTCTCTGCTGGAACTGATCGTCACCACCAAGAAGCGGGAGGTAGGGGCGGTCCCGTCAGAAAGCGGCCTGGGAGGGCGGGCCGGTCCGAGCCGGAATCGCGTTCCTTCCTGCCACAGGCTCGCCAGATCCTGGACCAGACCCCAGTGAAAGAGCTGGTGAGCCTCAAGTGGAAGAGATACGGGCGGCCGTACTTCTGCGTGCTGGGGGCCCTGTACCTGCTGTACATCATCTGCTTCACCATGTGCTGCGTCTACCGCCCCCTCAAGCCCAGGACCAACAACCACACTGGTCCCCGGGACAACACC
This sequence comes from Canis lupus dingo, assembly GCF_003254725.2. Lineage (NCBI taxonomy): Eukaryota > Metazoa > Chordata > Mammalia > Carnivora > Canidae > Canis > Canis lupus. The sequence goes on from NC_064258.1 coordinate 6,681,981, forward strand.
CTCCTACAGCAGAAGCTCCTCCAGGTGAAGCCCGAGGAGCAGCAGAGCTTCGGGGCCGGGCTCGGCTCCCTGCCCTTCCACAGGCCCGCACCGTGGCCCTGTTCTACGGCCCGTGTTTCTCCCCTCACCCAGCTCCCGAATACCCAGGCACGAACCCAACAAACAGTCACACGGAAACACGCGTGGGCTCCAAGAGCAGAGCCTGGGCTGGCCAGACCTAACACAGATGCCCTATGCACCTATGCACGGGACGCTGACTGGTGCCCACGGAGGCCTGCCGCCTCTGACCACGTTTCCCCCTCAGGAGGCCTATGTGACCCCCGAGGATGACATTCGCCTGGTGGGGGAGCTGGTGACCGTCATTGGAGCTGTGATCATTCTGCTTGCAGAGGTGAGAGGGGGGCAGGGTCTGGACGAGGCTGCCTGCCCCAGGGATCCAGCCAGAGCCCCAGGCTACAAGTGCCTTTGTGTCTTCCTGGCCTGCGCCCAGATTCCAGACATCTTCAGGGTGGGGGTCACTCGCTTCTTCGGACAGACCATCCTCGGGGGGCCATTTCACGTCCTCATGTGAGTCTCCTTTCTCTCCCCGCCAATCCTTTCCCTCAACTCCCTGGATTCCTGACCCCTGGACAATCCCTGGAGAAAACTAACTCAAGGTCCTTCTCCAGCGGCGTGTGTGGCGGCGTGTGTGGCCGCGTGTACTGGACGTGCGAAGGCCAAATCTGAGTGTGTGGGTGTTGCATCCCCCAGTCACTCCTGCTCTTGCGTGCCCAGGATAATCCCCGTCTCCTCTCACATCCCCGTCTGCTCCCCACCCCCAGCATCACCTACGCCTGCATGGTGCTGGTGACCATGGTAATGCGGCTCACGAACACCAATGGGGAGGTGGTGCCCATGTCCTTCGCCCTGGTGTTGGGCTGGTGCAATGTCATGTACTTCGCCCGAGGATTCCAGATGTTGGGCCCTTTCACCATCATGATCCAGAAGGTCTGTGCCTCCCCCCCAAGCTTTCTAGAGCAAGGTGCTAGAGCAGGGGCTGCTGCAGACATTTCTGTAAAGGGCCAGATGACAGATTCGCAGGCTTTGCAAGACCACATGTAGTCTCTACTGCATATTTTTTTTTCCTTTCCTCCTCCTTCCTTTGGTTTCCTCAAGCCTTTAAAAATGTAAAAGCCACTCTTAGTTCTGTAAGGGCTGTACTCGAACAGGCCAAGTAGACTCGGTGTGCACCATAGTTTCTAACCCCGGGAGGGAGGAGCTGCTGGACTTGACGGGGTTCGACGCAGGAGAGGCTGCAAGGGGCAGCCGCTCAGGGGACCCCTGAAGAAGTATTTTCCTTCCCTCCTCCCTTTAGATGATCTTTGGCGACCTGATGCGGTTCTGCTGGCTGATGGCGGTGGTCATCCTGGGCTTTGCCTCCGGTAAATCACGGGTCTGGGATGGGGCCCTGGCGGGGAGAGGTTGGAGGAGCCCGGGGAGTCCAGAATGGCTGTAGAGAAACCCGGGGGAAGGTGGGAGCGAGGGCCAAGACACAGGGCTGTAGGGTCTGAGGATGGAACGTCCCTCGCAGGTGAGACAAAACGGGGAGTGTTGTGGAGACGTGGCTCTGGGGATCGGGATAAGCCACACTGAAAATAAGGGAATATCAGAACCCAAAGTATGGAGCCACGGGGGGCGGGCCTGAATTGGGCAGCGAAGGGCTGGCCGTGGTCCAGCCACGTATATGGTTGCCATGGTAACTCTCCCCCCCTTGGGTGGAGCAGCCTTCTATATCATCTTCCAGACAGAGGACCCCGACGAGCTGGGCCACTTCTACGACTACCCCATGGCACTGTTCAGCACCTTCGAGCTGTTCCTCACCGTCATCGACGGGCCTGCCAACTACGACGTGGACCTGCCTTTCATGTACAGCATCACCTACGCTGCCTTCGCCATCATCGCCACCCTGCTCATGCTCAACCTCCTCATCGCCATGATGGGTGACACTCACTGGCGGGTGGCCCATGAGCGGGATGAGCTCTGGAGGGCCCAGGTGAGCCCCTGGTGGCTGGGTGGGTTCGTGCCGGGTATTCCCTCCCAGCCAGGGACCCGGCTGAGCTCACACAGAAACAGGATATTTTGACCCGACATATGCTGACATGGTCACTGCACGGTACACCGGGTAACGCGGGGTGTACAGAAGCACGGGATTGGCAATCCAACGGAGCAGGACTTGAACGCCTGGAAAGAATTCCTCCCAGTTTTCTCAAAAATGAAAACCTCAGGCTTTTCTAGGAGAGTCAACAAGAAAGCAACCGACAAGAAATAAAGCCAATGGTGGCTAAAAGTGCATTTAGTAAATTAGTCTGTAAAAAAACGTGACCCAGAAAAATCGGACAGGTTAAAAAAAAAAAATGCTACAAAAACTTCCCAGAGTAGCAGCAGTCATCCTCAGTCAGATCGTCACGATGGAGACAGAAGGCCCTTCGATGAATCAAATCGTTTGAAAATATACTTAGAAAATAATTTCTCTCAACAGAATTAAAAATGAAAACCCCCCAAATTGAATGGCACTTAACTGTGCTATGTAGAAAACAGAGTTAAAAGGCCCTAAATTGGCTAAATGGGGTTTGCTCAGGAAAATATGTTTTCCATGCAAATGTATTGATATTAGATTTCTCAGTAGGATGTTAGCATTTATAAATGGCCTTTATGTCTGTAGGGTCAAAATATCCTGTGGCCCCGAGGATCCCTTTCTGTTTGCTTTGCCCTCCTTCCTGTCTCCTTGGAGCGAGGTCTCTCAAACTCCTGCAGGAACGGCGTGGATGTCAAGTCATGGAGCAAAGAATTGCAGGACTTGTGTCCCACTGACTGTCTCCCGCAGAAGAGGGTCAGCCAAGCGGACACCACCACCCTCGTGCTCGCTCAGGGTGTTGTTGGTCCCTTCTTGGAGACCCCGAGCCCCTGCGTTTCCGACCTATTGCTACGCTGTCCTTCCTCTGCCCTGCACCTTCTCCTCTCCCCATCCTTCTCTCCATCTGCACCCGACCCCTGAGGCCCCTCCTGTCCCCACGCGCAGGTGGTGGCCACCACGGTGATGCTGGAACGGAAGTTGCCTCGCTGCCTGTGGCCTCGCTCGGGGATCTGCGGGCGCGAGTACGGGCTGGGGGACCGCTGGTTCCTGCGGTGAGTGACCTTGCGACCCCTCTGCTCAGACAGCCTCCAGTTGGGGGGGGACATGCCCAGTGACCTGTGTTGACCTGAAGTCCCCACACTGGATCCCCGCTGCTAAGGGAGCCCCCCCCCCTTGCCAGGTGCTTGGGGCTGGAACCCGGCCCTTCCCTGTGGCCACACCAGCTAGCTGCACAGGAGCAACAACGCTAGTCCCAGTGGGAGGGGGTGCGCATAGGACAGAGGCAGGGTCCCCAGGACCAGCCTGTCCGCCCTCGGCTGCCTCTCATGTCCTCCTTCTGCACAGGGTGGAGGACAGACAGGATCTCAACCGGCAGCGCGCGCGGCGCTACGCACAGGCCTTCCACGGCCAGGGCGCCGACGACCTGGACAAAGCCTCAGAAAAAGGGCAGCTGGGCCACCCCTTGGGCCTCCACCTGGCCCTCCCGACCCCCTCGGTGTCCCGAAGTACCTCCCGCAGCAGCACCAACTGGGAGAGGCTCCGACAGGGCACCCTGCGGAGGGAAGTGCGGGGCCTGGCCAACAGGGCTCTGGAGGACTGCGAAGGCTGGGAGTACCAGATCTGAGCGCTCGCACTCCACTGGGCCATCGGGCCCCTGCAGCTGCTCTCGGCTCCCTGGGGCCATCGGGGTGCAGAACCGAGACACCCAGAGGTCCAATCTCCCTCCCGGGGGTGGGTGGGAAGCAGAATGAACGCCCAGGCACGCCGGTGGCAATAACTGCCCCGGGATCCACTGCTGGGTTCCGCTGCTCCCCCAGCTCTGAGGCGATGGGAAACCATGGAGGGCGGTGGCCCTGGCCTCACCCCGAGCACGGGGGCCGGGGCCACCCAAGCACTCTGCACTGTCAGAGCAAAGCACTTTAAGGACAGGCTTGCCGTCTCTACCCCAGTGTTACGGTGGGAAGGGGAGAGCCCTTCCCAGGGTGCTCCAGACAGCTGGGAGGGAGGCTTGCGGATGGCACACGAGTGATGGGGGGCAGGTACCGCTTTGGGGGTGGGGTGAAGCGGGTGGAGTCTTGCCACCTTCTACCTTCCAATAAAGTCACTCCCTGCTCTGCGCCCCGTGCATTCGGCTGGGTAGTGTCGCCTCTGGCAGTGGCCCCGCGCTCCTTCCGTGGCCTCCTTCCCAGCCCTTCCTTGCAGACTGAGGTCTCACTACACCTCCGATTTGCAAAGTTTCTTCTTTCCCTTTAATGCGGGGGAGGGCGGAGGAGGGCGGAGGACTAGGGAGTGAAGCGTCCAGAGGGTTGGGTGTTGTGTGGCAGGTGTGCCTCTCTCGCTGAGGCCAAGACAGAGATGGTCTCTGGCGTTCCAGGTGTCGCTCCTGGACCCGAGTGCCAGGGCGGGGACAAAGGCCTCCTCAGCTCACAGCCGCCCGCCCAGGCCTCAGACCTCCACCGAGCCCAGCTCCCTCAAGTGCTGCCGCAGGAGCTGGACATTGTGCAACAGCTTCTTCTGGTGGCCAGCCAACGTGATGCCCAGGGCGGGCAGGTCTCTGGTGGGGAAGGAGTGGGTCAGGTCTGGGCCAGCTCCTCTGAGATCCCAGGTGGGACCCCTTAGCCTAGGGCCCAGAGGGACCCCCACCCCGGCCCTCCCTGCTTACTCCGAGCTGAGCTGAGCCACATCACTGAAGGTACAGAGACCAAACTTGGAGAAGTTGTCTTGGTAGCACTCTAGTCCGATAGCCAAAAGCCAGGCCTGGGGTGAGTCCAGAGAAGGAAAGTCCAGGGCCACAGGGTTCAGGAGGGCCTGGGAAGGTCTAAGTGGGGGAAGGGGGGGTGTCAAAATCTCCCCTTCATCTTAGTCCCCTCTCCTCAGTTCGCTTTCCGGTTTGCATCTACCCTCCCTGGTTGTCCCGGGCTCCAGCCCCAATCTCCAGACCTGTCCCCAGGGCCCCCGTCAGCCTGCAGAGTGTCTGGCTTTCGGATCATCTTGTCAAATGCCGCCACCAGCTGGTCAAAATGAGGCCTCTGGGTACGGTCCTTCTGCCAAGTGTCTAGCATGAGCAGATGTAGTCCAGGAGGACAGCCTGGAGGTGGGGGAAGCCGGAACTCCTGCTCTATTGCATTTAGCACCTGGGGGTTAGTAGAAGAACATGGTGATGGGAAGAGATTGGTGGCGGAAAGGAGCGTTCCGTTAGGTCAGTGGGTGGGCTGGGATTGGGTGGAGCATGCGGTTGGAGTGGGGGGAAGGAAGCCAGGGAATTTAGAATCTGAGCGGATTAGAGAACTAAACTAAGAAGCTGAGCACGGACGAGCCTGTGAGGCTGGTGGGTTGGAGGATGGGGTGGGGAGCCAGCAATGTCTGCGTCAAGAGCTCACCTCCTGGTCACTCATGTCCCAGTAGGGCCGCTCTCCGTAACTCATCACTTCCCACATCACTATCCCAAAGCTCCAGACGTCGCTGGAAGTCGTATGTTTTCCGTGTGCAATGACCTCTGGGGCCGCCCAGCGAAGCATACAACCTGGGCCCTGGGCGGGGGGGAGGGTGAGAAGCAACGATAGCAATCACTGCGGCCGCGGTCACACGTGTCGAGCCGGGATGTCTGCCCAGGGTGCCCTCCTGGATGGCGCACAGGCGGGTTCCACTCCGACAGATGCCATGACACGCCAGCGGCGGTGGGCACCCCGGCCCCAGCTCCGCCTCCAGCGCCCTCTGCAAAAGCCTGAGCCTGCGGGGCTGTGCTCTCACCTGAGGACTGCGGCCGAGACGGGCCACTTTGCACACCAGGTGGCTGTTCACCAGCACGCTGTGGGCAGAGAGCGCGCGGTGCACGAAGGCGAAGCTGGACAGGTACTGCATGGCCGCGGCCACTCCCCGCTGCATGGCCACCAGCTGCAGGCTGCTGAACTGGCCCTCCCGCTGCTGAGGGGCCGGGGGCAGAGGTCAGCCAGCAGCAGCCGGCGGGGGGAGGGGGGGACCCCCAGCTACCGCATGCAGACCTCAGCACGGAAGGGCAGGGGGGTGGGGAATTAGAAGATGGCCTGGGAGTGAAGGAGACCGGGAGGTGGCAGCAAAGACAGAGGGCCCTGTCCCCTATCTCTGGGACGGCTGAGAACGGCAAAGCTCCCCGGACCCAAGGCCCCCCGCCCGCCCGCCCGCCCGCCGTCCCCAGGCCAGACCGACCCTGAGGAAGCTGTCCAGGGGGCCCAGCTCCATGAGCTCCGTCAGCACCATGAGGGGCCGGCTCTTGGTGACCACGCCCTCCAGCCGCAGGATGTTGGGGTGCTGGAACTGGCCCAGCACTGCAGCCTGGCCTAGAAAGGTCATCTGGAGGCTCTCGGCGCCTCCAGCCCACAGGGCCTGGATGGCCACAGCCTGCTCCCGCCGTCCCCGGGGCTGCAGGCGGCCCCTGCGGACTTCTCCAAAGGAGCCTGGGAGGACAGGTGGAGGTCAGGGGGTATTGAGGAAGGATGTGGGCTCTCGGTGTCCTGCCATATTTAGGAGCGATCCTAAACGCGGGGCTCCGGTCCCTCCCGTGCCCTTCCTCGGCCCCTGCACACCTGCCCCAATGACCTCCTCGATCTTGATATATGCAGGATCCACCTCCCGGGTAAATTCTCGGATGGCCTGGCAGGGGTCCTCATATGTGGAGGGATCGATGTAATACTTCACCCCAAGCCCTGTAGGCAAATGGGGTGCCTTATGCGTGGGTGGTACAAGGCCAGGCTGCCCACACACCCCAGCATGCCCTCCCACTTACAAAGGCAGGGCCGAGGAGTTCCCCTCGACCTCAGGGGAACCCAGCCTTGCCCCTGTGCTCAGCCCCATCCGTGAGCACCCTCCTTCCCAATCCCGATCCCACACCTGGGCTGCTGTACTGCTGCAGTTGCTCTGTGTAGCCTGTCCCACGCCGCTTCCTGAGGACAAACCAGAGTCCTGGAGTGACACTCCCACTTTCCCCCTTTCGGCCCCCATGTGCACCATTCTCCAGCCAGGCATTTGTGGGGTGAAGGCTGCTGGATCCCTTCTTCCCGCCTCGCACCGGCCCAGGGGCAAGGGCCTGGTGATGGGAGGTGGGCTCTGGGGGCCGGGGTTTCTGCAGTGGGCTTCGGGGCTGCCACGATGTGGGGTTGTGCTGCGGGGTGAGTGGCGTGGGGACATGGCTGGGAGGGGCTCACCTCTGGAAGACCACGGCCAGCACGGTAATGGCTGCCAGCAGGAGGAAGGCCAAGGCCCCCAGGATGGACCCAATTACCAAGGAGAGTCTCTCCGGAAGCTGGGTGGACAGCTCACCTGAGGAACCAGCCACCCAGGATCACACGTGGGCAAGGCTTCACAAGCCTACACCCCTCCATGTACCCACTGACACCCACTTACACCCCCCATGCACCCACTCACGCCCACCTACACCCCCCATACACCCACTCACACCCATCTACACCCCCATGCACCCACTCACACCAACCTACACCCCCCATGTACCCACTCACGCCCACCTACACCCCCCCATGCACCTACTCCCACCCACCTACAACCCCGTGCACCCACTCACACCCATCTACACCCCCCATACACCCACTCACATCCACGTACACCCCCCATGCACCTACTCACATCCACGTACACCCCTCATGCACCCACTCACACCCACCAACACCCACCATGCACCCACGCACACCCACCTACACCCCCCATGCACCCACTCATGCCCACCTACATACCCCGTGCACCTACTCACGCCCACCTACACCCCCCATGCACGTACCTACACCCACCTACACCCCCTTATGCACCCACTCACACTCACCTACACCCCCCATGCACCTACTCACATCCACCTACACCCCCATGCACCCACTCGCACCCACCTACACCTCCCATGCACCCACTCGCACCCACCTACACCCCCCATGCACCTACTCACACCCACCTAAAGCCCCCCATGCACCTAGTCACACCCACCTACACCCCCCATGCACCTACTCATGCCCACCTACACCCCCATGCACCCACTCACGCCCACTTACACCCCCCATGCACCTAGTCACACCCACCTACACCGCCATGCACCCACTCATGCCCACCTACACCCCCCATGCACCTACTCACGCCCATCTACACCCCCAAGCACCCACTCACACTCACCTATATCCCCCATGCACCTACTCACGCCCACCTACACCCCCATGCACCCACTCACACCCACCTACACCCCCCATGCACCTACTCACGCCCACCTACTCCCCCATGCACCCACTCACGCCCACCTACACCCCTATGCACCTACTCATGCCCACCTATCCCCCTATGCACCCACTCATGCCCACCTACACCCCCATGCACCCACTCACGCCCACCTACACCCCCATGCACGTACTCGCACCCACCTACACCCCCCTTCACCCACTTGCACTCACCTACACCCCCATGCACCTACTCACACTCACCTACACCCCCATGCACCTACTCATGCCCACCTACACCTCCCATGCACCCACTCGCACCCACCTACACCCCCCATGCACCTACTCACACCCACCTACAGCCCCCCATGCACCTAGTCACACCCACCTACACCCCCCCATGCACCCACTCATGCCCACCTACACCCCCCATGCACCTAGTCACACCCACCTACACCCCCATGCACCCACTCACGCCCACCTACACCCCCATGCACCTACTCACACCCACCTACAGCCCCCCATGAACCTAGTCACACCCACCTACACCCCCCCATGTACCTACTCATGCCCACCTACACCCCATGCACCCACTCATGCCCACCTACACCCCCCATGCACCTAGTCACACTCACCTACACCCCCATGCACCCACTCACGCCCACCTACGCCCCCATGCACCTACTCACACCCATCTACAGCCCCAAGCACCCACTCACGCCCACCTACACCCCCCATACACCCACTCACACCCACCTACACCCCCATGCACCCACTCATGCCCACCAGTACCCCCCATGCAAGTACTCATACCCACCTATACCCCCATGCACCCACTCACGCCCACTTACACCCCCCCATGCACCTAGTCACACCCACCTACACCCCCATGCACCCACTCACGCCCACCTACACCCCCCATGCACCTACTCACACCCATCTACACCCCGAAGGACCCACTCACGCCCACCTACAACCCCCATGCACCTAGTCACACCCACCTACACCCCCCATGCACCCACTCACACCCACAGACCCAGAGGCCAGCTGTTTTGCATGAGAGTATTCCCTACAGCCGCCTGCCCCACATGGCCTCTGGTCTGGAGGGTGCTAGATGAGGGTTCAAGGCCTGAGGGCCCCTGGGCCTCTCCTCACGAATCCCCCCACCCCCGGTGCTGCCTCTGCCCTATCCAGGCGTCCTCTCACCTTGAGGCAGCGTCTGGAAATAGACCTTGCCCCCATAGGGGCCGTGGCCTGCCGCTGTGCGCGCCCGCACCTGGAAGCCATAGATGTGGCCAGGGCTCAGCTGTGTCACGGTGGCCGTGTTGGTCTCGCTGGTCAGGGTGAAGGAGTGGGATTCATCTTCTGCCTGGGGGTGACAGCCACTCACTCCCTATTGCTCAGTCCCAGCCACCGACCCCTGCTCCCACCCTCCGGCGTCTGGCACCTCTCTGTCCTGGCCCTGGCCCACCTCCCGTCTCCCCCGCCAGCCCTGCTGGGCACCCCCACCCCCCCACCTGGTCGTAGTAGCGGAGCTGATAGTCCAGGATGTTCCCGTTGGTCTGGTCAGGCTGCGGCCAGGACACTGTGATGCTGTTGGATGCCCGGCTCACCTGGTGCAACGCCGGGACTGCGGAGGGAACTGGGGTGGGGGAGGTTAGTGGGTGGGTTCCCACGGGCCCCGATGGGTGGCAGGAGGAGGGGAGGGCTCCCAAGGAGGCAGAGCAAAAGGCTCACCTGCGTGGCTGGTGCTGACATTGATGGCAGCAGCCTGGGGAGGGTCGGGGCTGAGCTCTGACACCCCGTTCACAGCCTGCACCTCCAAGATGTAGGGCACATGTGCCCGGAGCCCCCCAACCAACACTCGGCTCTCCGTCAGGCCCCTCTGGCGGGGGTCGAAGTGCACCTCGTCCCTGCAGCGGCGACAGGCGCCCCCGCTGCCCGGGGCCGGCTCCTGGTGGCCTCCACACTCCTTGCACACCACGTTGAAGAGCAGGTCCCCTCGCCCTCCCAGCTCCTGAGGCAGGCGCCAGTGCAGCATGAGCACTGAGCCCTGCACTTCGAACCAAAGCTCCCGGGGAGCCGATGGAGGCCCTGGGGAGGCCGGTGGGGACAGTGGGACGGGCCAGGAGACGCAGGAGTGGTGGGGTGATGGGGGGAGGCGGGAGGCAGGCCAGCGTGGATGGGGTCCGGTGAGAAGGAGGTGAGTGGAGGGAAAAAACGAAAAGGAGAAAAGTCACTGCGAATGCAAACCAGCCCCACTGTAGTGCCCTCTGGCTCCCCTTCTGGGCCCACCCCTAGTCCTGTTTCCACCCCTGGGGCTGGTGGGGGACTCACCAGTGCACGGGGCCTCTGGGGGGTCTGAACTGGCCCTGTAGAAGCCCTCCAGGCAAGGGCAGATGGGGGCTGCAGGATCGGGGGCGTGGCTGCGGGCAGGGCACGGTAAGCAGGGGGTGTTCCCAGCCATGGCCTTGTAGGACCCCTCAGGGCAGGCTGGGGGCAGAATGGGGCAGAGACATTAGGCTCACCCCACCCTCCACCTCCTGAGCCCCACCACAGCCATCCCACAGACATGCCTCCAGCCTTCCATTCTCCAGGGCAATTTCTTCTGTCCCCCTGAGACCTACTGGCCACCCCCACCCCCACCCCTCCCCTTCCCTCTTTCTCTCCCTCAGGCAGATATTACTTCCATGGCCCGCATTTCCACTGATGGAAAAAGTGAGGTGCCTTGGGGGCTATGAGCAGGCCAAGCACCCCTAGAGGTGTCTGGCTTGATTGTGTGACCTCCCTGTGCAGAGGCCTTCCTCAGCCTCCGCCCTGCAAGCCGAAGGATTCCCCTTAGCTGGTCTCCACTGCCTTTTCCTACCTGCATCCTGGTCACCTGGCCCGGTGATGACCCCTTCCTAACTAGACGGCAAATGGGGACAAAGGACCCATCGCAAGATAACCCAGGAGTTTAACTCCCTTTGACCTCTATCACTACTCGGGCCTGCAGCCCTTGGATGCTCAGCATTGGCTGTGGAAGTCTCCAGAAGGCTCTAGAAATTGGAGATGAGCGCATGACACCAAACGTGTATGCTTTAGAAAGTAAATCTGGAGATAACAAGGGTCCTTTCCTAAATAGCTTATTCCTGACCTTCTGGGGGGACAAAAGGAGTCTGGAGCATTCAGGAGAGGCGTGCCCAGGTTGGGGGCCAGGTGGGCAGGTCTGGAGCAGAGCCTCACCTTGGCAGGCCTTGTCTCCGCGGGCCGGCTGGTGGCCCGGCTGGCAGCGGCAGCCCCCGACGGCTACCATCCACTTGCCTTCCCCGTTGCAGTGCAGCCTGGGGGGGCTCCCCCCTGCCTGGCCCCCGCCTCCATCCTCCTCCGGCTCCGCGTGGGCCACACAGGTGCCCACGGCCGCCACCAGGGAGGCGCCCCCGGCCCCGCTGGCCTGCGTCTCAGGGAAGGAGGCGAAGGCGCGGAGCACGGAGGGGCAGGTGTAGGAGAAGAGCTTGACGGCCACGAGGGCCAGGCAGGCCCCGGTGTCCTGGAAGGCCACGTAGAAGCCGCGCTGCGTGAGCGGCCCGAAGCTCCTCTCCTTGACGTTGAGCTGCAGCCCGGCCCGCTGCCCGGCGCCCCGGGGCCCCACCGCCCAGGCCGAGGAGCCGGGGAAGCTCTCGTCGGCCGCGATGGTGTCCACCTTGGTCCAGCGCTTGAGGTGCCAGGCGGGGACGCTGTCGGGGCCGTCGGGCTCCTCCGCCTGGCGGTAGTAAAGGGTGAAGGTCTCCCGGCAGGTGCCCCCGGCCGCGCCCAGACTGGCACAGGCGCGCACGGAGAAGTGCAGGCGGATGTGGGCTCTCTGCGCCCCGCGCCGCTCCACGAAGTGTGTCTGCAGCCAGTTGTCCTGCCCGGTGCCCGCGGAGGCCCCTGCCACGTGGCATGCCTCGAAGGTCCGGGTCAGGCGGCGCTGGTCGTCCAGGACGCTCACTTCATCCCACTGCAGGGAGGCGGGGTAAGGAGAGGGCGAGGTCCGGGCCTCTGGGGGGGCAGGAGCCTTATTCCGCTAGTCTCCACCCAGGGCTTCCTTCCCCAGGGCGCCCCCAACCCAGGGAGCAGGGTGGGGAGGAGCACCGGGTGGGGGATGAAAGAGTGACACTCACCCCACCTGGGGGGTAGGTGAGCCAGCCAATCTCAGATGTCTCTCCAGTGGTGTCCAGCAGGACCTCTGCCCGGAGACAAGAAGGGGCGCTCAGCGGCCAAGCCCCCCGCTAGTACTGCTCATTGTCACCCCATCCCTTGGGGAAACCAGAAAGATCCCTCCCTTGTCCTTTTCATTCACCAGCAGGGGCACAGCTGTCTGTCAGGAGCCTTTCTCTGGAAGCTTCCCCATTCCTTTCCCCTGCTTGACGTCTTCAGGCTTCTCAGCCTTTTCGGAACCTTTCCCATCCCCACCTGTGCTGGCAGGTGGGGGTTCTCCAGTCTTCCCTTCCCTCTTACCTTCCAGAGCCAGAACTGAGGACACCAGCACCAGGACCCAGAGACTGCACAGCATGCCCGCCGCTCTGCTCCCTGCCCGGGCAGCCCCCTCAGCAGCCATGGGGCATCTTCGGGGCTCCCACCATTGCCCTGGCCACCACCCTGCTCGCAGGCAGGGCTGCTGCTTTGTAAGCCTGGGGTCTGCAGCCAAGCTGGCTTCCTAGGGAGGCACACAGGACCAGAAGAGGCAGGTGGCAGGTAAGTACATTGCTACGTGGATGGCCCAGACTCCCAAACCTGACTCTCTGTCTCGTCCTACGGCTCTCAAACCACCCCAGCACCAACTACAGGGTAAGGGCCTGTCGGAAGCAGACTCTCTCCTGACCTGTGCCAAGTCCACCACCTTAGAGGGCCATCTAGTAGGTGAGTCTGTTCCTACGTCCTGCAGATGACCCATCTCTGGGCATCCCTTACAGCCCTCCCTCTTAGAGCATAGGATATAGTTCTAGGCCAATCTTACCCTTTTCTTCTGGAAGGAGCTATTTCAGTTCTTTCTTTTCATTAACTCTCCCGTCCTCTTCCTCCTTGAGCCACCCTGTATCAGAAGTCAGAAGATTCTTCTCATTAAAACAAGCAGAGTAGAAGCTACGCCTTCCGTTGGGACACACGATTCCCTCTCCCCAGCACCTCCTCCCTCACATCAGATCTGGACACTGAGAGGAGCCGCAGACGAGAGCTGTGGGGTGTGACGGATGGGAAGATAGGAGAACAGGAGCAAGAGGGACCTAGGCGTAGGTCCCTGCCACCCCATCTGATGAGTAAGCCAGCACAGAGTAGAGCCGCCTGGGTCTGGCATAACTACATTTTGTGAACAATGGTCCTCCCTCCACAAGGGCGCATTTCTTCTACAGCTTACAGAAAGATAAAAGTGTGCCTTCTATCTGTATCTGGGAAAAACGCTCCTGGTTTGCTCACAACTAGAGGACAGCAGCAGTGGCAGGCCACCTTGTCCTATGGGATTAATAGTGCACCGGGTTCAAGAAGGTATGTGGGATAGGCTCTCTATATCCACGGTGCTTATGAGTTCAAACTGGTGTGTCTTGTGGGAAGGACAGGTGGTGATGTCTACCTATCAGCTGCCCTTCCGAGAGCTTGTCCTTCAGGTGCCGTATCCTTGGATCTGTTTGCATGGATGTTCAAACAAGGATGGGTGTGGCTGAAGTGTTTGTAAGGGAAAAGACTGTAAAGTAGCCGTCCATCAATAGGAAGATATCCAATAAAGCATGGTACAACCTTACGAAAGGGCAAGGGCAGGTGTTTTTTTGCACTGATTATGAACATACTTTCCAAGGGAAAGCAGTCCATGCAGAACAGTGTAAAGTATGATCCCCACTGGTTAAGGTAAGAAGGCCATCCATATACAAGCACCCGCCTCCTCCAGCTCACAAGGGCATGACTGGGGGATGGGGGGCACAGTGAAGACCCAAATGGGTTCAGGCCTTCCTCTGTTCATTGGTCTAGAGATTAGTGGTGACCCATCTGTCCCCTTGGGACTGAGTCTCAAAAGTCCGTGAGTTGCATGAACAAGAGCAAGTCCATTCCATTTATTTCTGTTGAGGAGAAAATAAGAGGCAGGTTGTTCAAAGACATGATGCTGAGAGGGAGAACAAAGACAGGAGTTGAGAAATGGAGCCTATTTCCTCCATGACAGGTGCGGCCAGGCGACCCACAGCCATCCTGAAAGTTGCATGTTTCACGATGCAGTCCAAGCCAAACTATTAAACCATTTAACTTCGATAAATCAGAAAATCCTAATTTGGTTCCTGCTAATCTAATTTTTCCCAGTAACACTGGCTCTGGTGCAAGCCAAAGCCTTCGGTGTCCCTCCGCATGGTCATCACAAAAAGGCGCTGCTTTTAGAGCTGGGTGGGCTGATCACATGATGGGCACTCGCCCACCAGCCACTGCAGTTCACCTTCCCTGCCCCTAGAACCCTGCTCGCGAGGCGGAGTTTAACTTAGAGCATGTGGAGGCAAGCAAGAAGCATTTCCGGATCACCAAGTTGTATACCTTAAACCTACACTATCTTATATCTTATACATCAGTTGTGCCTCAATAAAGCCAGAAAAAAGGGAAGCATTTCCCTATGGCAAATTATTCCTAAGAAACAGAGGTTCTTTGCAAATACACTCCCGAATGATGCTAGCATCATTCACAGATGAAATGTTTCAAAGAAGAACAAGGAGACTGTGAAGTAAAAAAAAACACGGCCCCATCACTAATGCTGTTTAATAAATATCCTGAGGTAACGTATGCTGTAGGCACATCCCCCAAACGCTCAGTGGCTTAATTTGGAGACACACTTGACACACCAGGGCAGACCAGACTGTCCAGAGCCAAAGGGTCTTTAGGAATGCTGTTATCAAGAACTGAAAATGCCAGCAAAATGTCTTTAAACAATAAAAGCTATTATATCATTTGCTCAGCAGATATTCTCTAAAATAGCCTCTTTCAGTCAGAAGATGGATGGATCCTGGATTCTGTACAAAAAGAAAACTGTAAGCACTGTGTCTTCCTAAACTTATATCAAGACAAATAATCATGGAGAAGGCGTAATAAACACTTCGGATGCATCTCAATGAATTTTTTTTTTTTTTTTTTTTTGAGAGAGAGAGACAGCAAAACAAGAGGGAAGAGATGTACTGCAGATCCTATCAGCTGTGCACTATGGAACATTCTAGAGGATGAGGAATGGCAAAGTATTTGCTTTGATGACCCACAACACAAGCAACACAGTCGCTTGTGGCTGCAGCAGGGCGTGTATGCATAGCCTCAGCATGCATCTTAATGACAACATGAAGCTGGCCTCTCTCCAGAGGATCCAGAAAAGAGCAAAAGCAATTAGGGAACATGTTAAAGCCACTCAGCTTCTGTCCTCAAGAGGCATCAGAAAGAAAAGAATTAAATGGAGACATGGTGTGTGGACTGCCGCTTTCATAATCGTTCAAAATTTTTTACCAAGAACAAAGATGTTCATTAAAAAAAAAAATGGTGGAGGATTCTCAAGTGCCCAGAAGTGTTCCTTGCTGTTTGAAGGGACCTCTTTTAGATTTGAATCCAGAAGACCGAAGGTTATAAACAAGTTTCTTCAGGAAAAACAACAACAACAACAACAAAAAACCAAAAAACTGTGGTCGAGTGAGACTGGGAAGCGAGGTCAATCCCTGCTTATCAAACAAAACATAAATGCAAATCTTTTATTTTTTAATATATAAAAAGAACCTGGGTGTACCTCTACGGCAGGAATAAAAACAAGGAAGGACGAAACTTTAAGATACGGATGAAACTGCTGTCAGCTAATTCCTACCGCTGCAGATTCTTTTGAAACAAGTTTCAAAGGCAGAAATATAAGTGACAAGAACACGCAGCTCCATCCACATGCCTGGAATACTGAACAAGAGAGACTTAGAACTTGGTTTTCAAAGGTGCCTTCAGTGGTTGAGGCCTAGGACATCTGCGTGCGCTTAGTCTAGGGGCTCATCCTGGAAGCTGCTGAGTGCGTCCCTTCTGCAACACAGAGGGGGGCAGGCCTGCTTCGGATCCCCCTCTCCTCTCCAGCTCCTGAAAGGCATCGGTCAGTGCTTAGAAATCTTCTACCCGGTGAAAGAGCAGAAGACTTCTCTCAATCAGGAAAACATTCAAGTCTCAGATGTGTACATGGTTTTAAAAATACAACACACCAGAAGCAGCAGCAACGTGGATGGAAAATGGTAGCTCAGAAAATAAGACTCATTTCACAAAATTTCAGATGACAAAAATTGCATTCTATGACTTCACATTTTTTTTTTCTCAGCTTCTTCTCTACATATATCACTTTACATCTTTTTGCTCCAGTAGAGACACTGCATCCGCAAGCCTGCTACATTTCTTTGGTTTATAAAAATATGACAGTCCGTAGGCATCAAAATTGTGTTTTGTTTCCAGAAACTGGCAAAGATTAAAGATGTGTAGACTCTTAGCTTATAAATTGTAGCTTCTGAGTTCTGTTATCTATAAAAATGAAAGATTTAAAAATAAATTAAATGAGTAGATCTGTAGGAATTTAAAAAATTAACTGTCCTCAAATTGAAATGTTAAATGTGATAATTTTATCAACAAACTGAGATGGTTAAAAATAGTTTATGCACCTCAGTCCACAAAATGAGTTTTTTAAAAAAAATTAAGTAATATAAGCCAAATAAACTTGGAAGAAATGATGGCAGAAAATGTACCGGACATTAAAATTGGTTACTGCAAGAGGGAGAAATGAAGGATGGTGGGGGGGGGGGGGAGGCGGGTATTAATTTTGTCTTATGTATATTTGAACGGGTTTTCATGTTACAATGAGCATATCTTATTTTTCCAATTAAAACAAAATCTCATAATTATCATCTAAACAAAAAAGAAGGAAAAGATTTTTAAAACCTAGACTAGCATAGCATATGTTTACATTTTATCGTCCCCTCCCAATGCTCTCTAGGTTTCAAAACAATGTAGAAATTTCCACGTATAAGGAGAAAGCAGAGATAAAGAGGCAGTAGGAGTTGGGAATGAATGAGCAAAATAACTTTTATCTCTGGATTTTCTTTAGGCTGCTCTCCAAAGAAGTTCAAATTGCCCCCACTGATAATATCAGGCTTCTCTTGCTCTGTGTTAAGCGAAGGACTGTGGCTTTAAAGGGACCAGGGAGACCAAGAGGGCTGTACACCGGGGACACATGACAAGGGCCTCGCTGCAAAGTGAGCCCAGGCCGGGACAGTCAGAGAGGCGAAGCAGGCTGCAGGGCCCGAGGGGGGACGGGGGTGGCAAGGAAGGTCCCAAGGGCAAAGGGGCCAGTGGTTAATGTGCGGTGTGGCTGCTGAGCTGGTCCTCACACCTGTTAGCCACAGGGTCAGCGTGGGAGGGGTCAGCACCATAGGTCCTGTCCTCTGTCCTGTTCTGCAGCTGTTAAACGCCCAGGAAATTCCAGTATAATCCTTGCTCAGCTTAATGCTGCTACCCTTTAATCTCCACCTTGGATATGGTCTCAGTCTCAGAGCTCCATCCGCCTGCCTTGAAAGGGATCCCATCAGCCCTTACAGAGGCATCCAGAGCAGACAGTGAGGAGGTGGCTGCCCTCCCGTGCTTCTAGCCCCTGCTGCCCTGGTTTGAGAAGCCAATTTGTGGATTACCTAGCAGAGGAGAGTCCTGTGTCCCCCGAGGCCTCCAGCCTCCAAGAATGTCCCCCAGAGCACGCAGATGCAGATGAATGTGCCTCCCACTCCCAGGCTGTGGAGCTGGGGGAGGCTTTTAAGATGCAGGCAGTGTCTGGGAGTGGCAGACAGCCACTTAGAATGAGCCACTCTGGCTGTGCACTGACCGGGGACATGCGTGGCTTTGGAAAAGGGCACAAGGGAGGGTGTTGGGACAGTCAGTACGTGTCTGTGAGAGATGAGCAAATGGGAGACCGCAGAAGCCCCCAGGAGCCGTGACCAGTGCCTGCTGGAGCAGGTGTGAGAGTGTGTAAGGGAGTGTGTGTGAGGTGAGATGGATATGGAGCAGCACACACGCTGGGAGAGATGTGTGTGTGTGTGTGTGAGAGAGAGAGAGAGAGAGAGAGAGAGAGAGCATGTACATCAGAGCAGAGCCAGAGAGCTCCCCATACTGGAGACAGATGCCCATGAGCCCTTCTCACCCTGGGTCTGTCCCTGCCCTACCCCGAGTCAGCCCCAGGCACTGCTGCTGCAGAAACATCTGGGCTGGGAGAGGGAGCTGACCAGGGGAGCAGAGAAAGAGGAACCTGAGGCTCCCTGCCCCCCAAACCCCACCATCCCCTTCCCCCTAGTGGGCAGGCCAGTAGGGGGACACAGGACTCAGGGCCCAGCTCAGGAAATGGTGATGAGCTGGGAAAGCAGCTGGTCCCGAGGAGGAATGTTCTTGCCCTTTCCATGCTCAGACCACCGCTGCCTGTTGCTCCTAGGCACTCCGGTGACACAGTGGTCACTGCACCCTGAGTGAACCAACAGACTCCAAAGGAGTCCTCCTCCCTTGGCCACTGGGTAGGTACACAGAAGCCCCTGCCCTAATCTCCCCGCAAGGAGAAAGGTCCACTGCCCTGCGAGAACCAAATGTCCCCTCTGCTAGCACCCTCCACGAACCACGACTCTCAATCCTGCAATGCCCAGTACCTGGACGTTCCCCTGCATTGCCACCACCAACGCCAGAGCTCCTTCCCACCCAACCAGCGTCTCCCCTTCTAGAACCTGAGTCAAGTTCTCCTGGCGGGGCGGAGGGCCTGGCCCTGGTTAACTTATTGGGAACAGGCCCAGCCGCTTCTCTCCATGGGCACTGCCAGGGACATTACAACATCGGCTATGCTGGCCCCGAGCCAGCTCCCCCAGGGATGGGAGGAGGGAGGATGCCAGACAGCCAAGATTGGTGGATGGGGGTGTAGGGCAGGTAGGGCCAAGCACCCAGATGTAAAGAGCAGGGGGTGGAGCTGGGGCAGCAGCGCAGCCGACTTTGGTTGCAACTTGGGGGTTATGGCTGGGGAGCATGAACCAAGCCTTCTCTCCACTCCAAGGCTTGTGCGTGATAATGGGGGTTGGGGTGCGGGGGGGGGGCCGCGGTGTGGGATCAACCTCCTTGCTCCTCCCAGCTCCGCGGGGATTGGAGAGATGCCACCGGAGTCATTAGGGTGGGCGATCCTCCTCAGAACGCGGGGAGTCCGGCCTTGGCGAGGGACCCCGACATCGGGACCCCCGAGCCGAGCGCGCGCGGTGGGCGGAGACGCGGCGGGGGGTCGCAGCGGCCGGGGTAACGGGGTCGGGGAGCCGGGCACCCGCCAGGAACCCGCCGCCCCGGCAGGCCCCCGGGCGTCCGCAGAGGCCCAGTCCGGGGGCCCCTCTACTTTCGCGAACCTTGGTGCTTCTGTCCCCGGGCGCGCCGCCCCACGGCCCCCCACCCCCCGGCACCCCGGGCTCACCTTCCGCCGCCGCAGGCTCCGCGGTCTGCGCCCCCCAGGCCCCGCGATGGGGCCGCGCCGCCCGCGTCTGCTCCCGGTGCGGGGACCCCGCTCCCGGCTCCCCGCTCCCCGCTCCCCGCTCCCCGCCGCCCGGTGCGCCGCCGCCGCGCGTCTCCGGGGCTCGGGGCCGGCCGGGGGCGGGGATGCTCTGCTCTGGAGGCGGGGCGCCCGGGGATGGCGCGGGGCCCGCCGCCCGCAGCTCGGCTCGGCGCGGGCAGGGGCGAGCGCAGCCCGGCCCGCCCCTCCGCGCCCCTCCCAGCCCGGCCCCTGCGCCCCCCCGCCTCCCCCTTCCGGGGAGCCGAGCCCGCCCTCCCGGCCTGGGCGGCGCTGCGCGGCGCGGGGCTCGCCCTCGGGGGCCCCGGAGGACGCGCTGCCGGGCTGCGGGGCGGCGGGTTCGAACCCCGGGCGGCGCGCGGGCTGCGGTCCCAGCAGCGAGGCGCCCAGCGCGGGGCGGGGCGGGGCGGGGCGGGCGGGGCGGCCGGCTCGGGCCCAGCACCCGCGCCCTCTCCCCACCCCTGCTTCTCTGCTTCAACTCTAGGAACTAAACCCACTGTGTCAGCTCCTGCTCAGGTTTGCACTGAGGTGGGCGTGAGCTGGGAAGAAGAGAAAGAAGGAAAAGAAGGGGGTGGAGGGAAAGACAAACTGAGAAATCTCGGAGGGTTCCGGGGGTGGGGTGGGGAAGAGGAAGCGGCTGGGACTGTGTGTGTGTGTGGGGGGCATCTGGGTTATGAAAGTGGCCCTGGTGTAGCCCTACACTCGTCTGCCTCCCGGTGGGTGCCCCCGGATCTGGTCAACGTGGGGGCTTCGGCTCGCACCCTCCCCAAAGGGCCGGGAAGCCTGGGGCTCAACGGGGAAGGCCAGATGCGGGGCGCCTGCCTGGCTGTGCATTGCCCGGGCAAGTCGTGCACCTCCGGGCGCCTCCTCCCCCTGCCCCGCTCCCCGGGATGAGGGGGGGGGGGGCACCTGAGGCCCTGGGAAGTGCTCAGCAGGTGCCTGGAGGGCTTGAGGAGCCGAGGGGCGCCGCCGGGACAAAGGTTTCCGCCCGCCCCTAACCTCTCCTCCCTCCGAGGACGGGATCTGGGGTCTATTGTTCGGGTCCTGCGGCGCGGGGCTGGGGCCTTCCCACGAAGTGCTGCTACCACCTGCTGGTTCTTTCCAGGAGCACAGGCGGCTGCTGGAGCTCCCTCCGGCCTCCGCCCCCCCCCCCCCCCCCCATACCTCCCGGCTGCATCTTACTCTCCCACTTACTTCGTTTGTCCAAGTCGAGGTAAAGCACTCCCTGCAAACGGGCTGATCAAAACTGGTACTTAAGGAGCACTCAGAAACCAAGGAAAATTGTGAAAGAGATCCGTGAGCCAACAAGCACAATAAGCAAAACAATGCGACTCATTAGGAGGCACCTGGGAGAAACAAACAGGCTTTAATGAATTGGCTGAATGAGTGATGGAAACCGGCGGCTGAGCTGGTCCCAGCTTGGCAGAGGGATTGTTCACTCTGGAGATCTGCAGTCAACTAATAAGCCTAATGATGTTCAATGATTCCGCATTTGGGCACCTTTAATAAATCCACTTGCACTGGATTTAGAGTCTAGCTATATCTTTGTTTCTTCCCCTTGCCCTGAAATTCACTGATGGAGAGCTGCCTTCCTTTCATTTCCAAACCAGTTCTCTCCGAGGCCTTGAAACACTTCTGCGAAGAAACCTGAATTTACATTGTCTGCGATATTATATAACTCATCCTAGTTACAGTAACAACAGGACTGCCAGAAAGCTTTGGGTAAATTGCAAACCTTTTTTTTTTTTTTTTTTTAAAGCATCTGATGAAATTATGTTTAAAAAGTATCAGCAAAACAAAAACAGCAGTTACTTTATAAACCCCAGAAATTTTCAGTGGTAATTTGCAATGCATCATCTATTGACATTATAGTAAAAGTATTTATTCCTTTCCCTTGTCTGATAGAGCTCATTGTTTACACTGCCCGTAAAGTACCTATAATATGAAATTAAGTTCTTGTTGTTCCAGGCTTATGTAATGAGTATTTTTCTTTTGTTGATAACATTGGAGAGGCATCCAGTCTTCAAAGAAAGCTCCATTGTACTCAGGAAGCAAAGAGGTTTAAATATGTGATTACAATTGGCCCCGTATCATCATCTCCTATGTGTTAAACCAAGTTTTAAAGGTAGGTGGATAGCACAGAATGCATTGTTAAGTTATGCTGCCATCTGCAGCTATTAAAAAGCAAAGTAATGAATCCCTTTTTAAAGTTGAACATAAATCTTTGCTATAATTTGTTCAGAGCCTGGCACGCATCGGGTACTTAGAAGTGTTTTAGAATAAGTGAATAAAAAATAATAGTATTTAAACTTGTTCTGTGCTGAGGGGCAGGACCCAATAAAGTCTGTGGCTCACAGAATTCATTATCCTGAGACACAGCCATCTATAATGTGAATTTGGAGCCAAAAGAAGCTCCAGAGAGCACAACGCCAGGTGGCTTGGGATGGGCCTTTGATTCTGCCTCTTTGCCTTGTCTGTTTTTACTCCTTCTCAGGCTTTTCCATTTCCGCATCTTTTAAATCCCCAAGGATGCTCAATTTCTTCCTTCTTCCTTATTTCCCTGTAGAACGACTAATGCAAGCCGATGTTATTATAAACAAAGAGCTTTATAAGTAATTTCCATGATTAGCATTCTAGTAAAAATCAGTAAAGGAATTTGCAAAACCCCCAGATCTCTTATCCTGAGACATTAGTTTTGGCTCCATGTACACAACCTCACAGGGACCCAGGCACCTCCCCAAACTGTCTTGAGGTCCTGTGGCCTCTAAGTACGGTTTTATTCCCCAAAAGCTGGTGTCTGATATCCAAATATTTTGCCCAATAAAAATGTCAAGTGCCCATTTATCCAATTCAAACTCCCCCCCCCCCCCCCCCCGCCCCGTCCAGAAACTTCTAGAGCATTCTAGGGTTTTCCTACAGGACAGGTTTGTTTGAAGGACAAACCTAGTCTGCAAGTGATTTTTATTTTATTTTTATTTTTTATCTTTTTTAAGATTTATTCATTTATTTATTCATGAGAGGCAGAGACACAGGCAGAGGGAGAAGCAGGCTCCATGCAGGAGCCTGATGTGGGACTCGATCCAGGGGCTCCAGGATCACACCCTGGGCTGAAGGTGGTGCTAAACCACTGAGCCACCCAGGCTGCCCTGCAAGTGATTTTTAGACCAATGGTGATTGATATCCTGGATGCTCACTGAAAGTGAGTGATCCTCAAAGTTCCCCAATGCGAGCCTTACACTTTTGAGTGTAACCTTAACCATAACCTTAACCAACCTTAACCAAGCAGTAATCAAAAGGCATTCAGAAGCATTAGTGCACAGAGAGAAAAAGGAGGGCTCTTGTCTCGTAACAGAATGTTTTCTCACTTAGAGATTGGCTTCAGCTGCTTGAGACAGGAGCAGAGTTGTACAGAACAAATGCAAAAAGTTGGACAGCCATGGTTTAAACAAATCGAGTGATCCAGGAATGCTATGCAAGCCCCAGGTCAACAAGACTTAGGTTCTTATAATTCCGTCTTCCAGGACGCCTGGTTCTCCGGTTCTCTACATGTGAGCAGAGCTCCAGCTGTAATGCCTGTTAGCTTCAGCTCAGAAAAAGAAGATGGACACAAAACCAAGAGCAGAGCTTTGGCTGAGCTAGCACCCTTTAAAGGACCTTTCTGGAATCCCCACCCCCCTGCCCTCTCCTTGTATTGATTGGCCAGGACCCTGTTGCTTGACCACCCCTGCCTGAAAGGGACAGGGAAATGCATGCTGCACCAAATAAAATTCAAGTTCTGTTTGTGAGAGAGGAGAAAGAATATTGGACAGGCGGCCAGCAGGCTCTGTCACAAATGAGCAAAGATGATCACAGTTATGTGTATCTTTGCCTGCAATCTAGAAAAACAGCAGCTTTTTGTAGGGCATCTTTGCTGGTTATTTTTCTCCCGGGCCATCATATTTAATGCATCTTTTTAATGCTCAAAGGTGATTCCTAGGAAGTTACTGTAGTGAATGGAAATGCTAAGAGCTTCCCATCACTAAAATAACTATGACATCATCTCAAAAGAAAAATAATAAATCCCCCACAATTACTCTTATAAACACTCAGAGTTGGAAATATTCTACATTTTTTTTAACATTCTACATTTTAATGGGAACCGGGGCAGTCCCCATGGGCAGGACAGGGTTGATAAGCACTGCATGCCACTTCCTTTGTTTGCTGTGTCTTCGTTCTTCAGATCCAGACAGGAGATGTGATGATCCACAACATGGAGCAGATGATGCCCTCGTCTGCTCTTCTCACCACATGCAGTCTCGTCCTCTCACTCTGGTCCTGGATGGTGTTCTCTAAAAACACCTGCATCCCCCTAAACGGGAAAGGTGATCTGTGTGACTGCAAGATTTGCCTCCAGCCCTAGATGTGGCTGGAACATCTTCTGGTTGTTGGACTGTGCGGGCGTTCCCTGTCTTAGATGGTAGTTCTCTATACATTTATACAGGATACTGGAATCTCTCACATCAGACCTTGAAGCACCAACAAAGGAACAAGTCAATATCAAGAATGAGTAAACAACACCCCCAACAAAACTTGAGCCTTTTAAGAAATCTGAGGAAAAGTAGAAAAGGAGTAATGGTGTAAGAGTTTAAAGAACATGTTTTCACCTTATATTCTTGCTGAGTTAAAAGCAGACTCAAAAAACTATTTTAAAAGGTTGGAATAAAAAAGGAGTGGGAAAAAAAAAAGAGAAAAGCACAATAGCCAAAATAAAATCTTAGTCATGCAGAAAGAAAAAAAATGACAAAACTCTGGGAAAAAACAAACCATGTTACATTACATGAACCTGGAAGGCTCAAGAAATGAGACATCAGTTGATTAGTTTTTAAATAACAGAGAAGGTAAAAGGTTTGTAAAATACAGTAGGGAATTCTAACCTTAAAATAACAATAATTCCAGAATGGGAGAGATCAAATACACAAAAAGGAAAAAAAAAAAGAAAAAATTAACAAAATTTATTTTAGCATCTGGCACATATTAAGAACTTAACAAATATTTATTAAATAGTTGAATTAAGTAAAAAAAAATCATGAGACTGAAAATATAGAGATTTTGCCATTTTTATGCAAAACTGAAAAGCAAAAATCAATGCCAACAAACATTCTGGGGAAAGTTTTCCAGTGAATACCTTATGTTATCCACACACACACAGTATTTATATTTAACAATAGTGAAAATCAAGATGCCTTCCTGTTTCTTCTCTGGAGCATTGATTAATGAGAAGGTAGTCAATAATACCTTCAGAGTTTTTAGAAGGAAAGTATAACACTATTGGTCCATTTCTCAAAAGCCATTCTCAGCTCTTCTTAGCTCCCCACAGGATTGAGGTGAGGGGCTAAATATCTGCCCTCCCGGCCTTTCTTACAGTTAGGGGTGGATACCAAGCCTGACCCTGGTTCTTGAGAAGAAAACAGAATGCTGACAGCACTTCTGAGAAAGCCTTTGGATTTCTATAAAGAGCTGGAGATTTGACCGATATGGCTCTTTTGCCTCCGCCTCACTTTGAAACCCTCCCTTGGACATTGTATAGGGATATTGATGCCATAAAAAATTTAGTGACTGAAAACAACACAAATATTACCTTACAGTTCTGGAGTTGGGTCAGAAGTTCAAAATGTGGCTAAATTGGGCTTAAAAAAATCAAGGTGAGGGGCACCTGGGTGGCCCAGTCTGTTAGGCGTCTGTCTTGGGCTCAGGTCATGATCTCAGGGTCCTGGGTCAAGCCCCATACCGGGTTCCCTGCTTAGCAAGGAGTCTGCTTCTCCCTCTCCTTCTCCCCACCCCTCTCCTTTCTCTCTCTCTGTCAAATGAATAAAATCTGTTTTTAAAAAAAATCAAGGTGTAGTAGGGCTGTGTTCCTTGTCCAGGCTCTAGGGAGAATCTGTTTTCTTGCCTTTTCTAGTGTGACTTCTAGGGTCTACTGCATTCCTTAACTGATGTTCTCTAAGCTCAAAAGCCAGTAACGTTGGGCTGAATCATTTTGCTGACTCTCTCCTGTCTCCTTCTCCCACTTCTAGTAATAGTGAGTCCACCCAGACAACCCAGGATAATCCCTCTACCACAAAATCAGGTGATAAGCAGCCCTAATTCTATCCGCAAACTTAATTCCCCATCACTATGTAAACCAGCATAACATCCTAATTCCAGGGATTAGGATATGGATATTTTGGGGGATCCCCCCATTATTCTGCCTACCACAGACATGATGCTGGAGCGTCAGTGTCCATATTGGCACTTGAGCCAAAGCCGGCAACGACATATACTTTTTATGTTACGTGAGAAAAAATAAACATCTGTAATTGTGGAATTTTTTTTTTTTTTTTTTTTTTTTTTTACCTGTAGCTTCATACAGCTGTATTGGGTTAGACTCAAACATTACATCCCCAGCTAAGGGCTTATTCTTTTTGAACATCAAGCTGGGGTCGTTCTCAGATCTGTAAATTTTTGGAAGATTTACCACTCAAGACTGTTTTCCAGCAAGACACACAACAAATGTACTCTAAATAATTAAGAGATGAATAAGCAATTGCATTCTTCATTAGGGAGGTTGTGATTGAGAAAAAGTGGCTATAATCACTGAAACTATCTAAAATTGTAGGATGAAATTCTAGGATAAGTAAAATACAAAACAAAATATAAACTTGCAAAACACTAATAACAACAGGAAAATTCAGTAATTGAGGGTAATTATGGCAACTGAAGAAAAATACTCAATGTAAACATAAAAAGAAAGTCTTTTTTTCTTAAAGGAGATTTTAACTCCAATTTAGCAGCCTGCAAGATATGAAAGGGAGATAGCAAAGATGAGGATATCATCGGTGTTAATTTCCTTGATGCCCATCAAAGGAAGTCAATAGTTATTGTTGACATAACTAGGCAAAAAGATTATCTTTTAAAAAGAGTGTTAACCTTACAAATCAGAGATAAAAGCTAAAAACAAATGGATATATTTCATTCATCCAAGGAAAAATAGATAAAAAATAACAAGGAAGCATTAAAACATAGAAAGGATAATTAAAGTGACAGATGTCAAGCGTAGTACAATGTCCTAATAAGCATAATATTCTAGAACAATTTCTATGGTAAGTCAGTGGAATAAGTACGCTGTGAAATTTCCTCATGCAGCAAGTAACAGAGTCTCTTCCACATTTTATAATACACTGAAATGAACTATTGTCTCTTGCATGCCTAAAAATATTTATATAAATGAGACAGTATTTGGAGAAACTTGACCCTTTTCTCTCAGATGAAAGTGGAACTATTGGTGATAGTACAAAATAATACTGTTAAAATTAAATATATAATTTTGAAATATTTAAACCAAGGAATTAAAATACACACACACACACACACACACACACACACACACACACACACCAGGAAGGAGAAAATTGCCATCTTTTCTGTTTCCCACCTTCCCTCTGATTTCATCCTTGCACCCTCATAACCCAAAGAGAGATGGGAAGATGATGTTGACTTGTCTACAGAATTGATGGTTGTTTTGTTTTGTTTTGTTTTTAGGATTTTATGTATTTATTTGAAAGAGAGAGAGCTCACAAGTGAGGTGAGGAACAGAGGGACAAGTAGACTCCCTGCTGAGAAGAGCACCAGCTGCAGGGCTTGATCTCAGGACCTGGAGATCATGACCTTAGCTGAAGACAGACACTTAACCCACTGAGCCACCCAGGTGCCACTGATTAGGTTCTTATAAGCAATAACTTCCAAGCTCATTCCAGTCTTTGTGTAGCTAAAGTAGCAATCATGAAAAGAGATAACACTTAGAAATGAGCTTCCTTTTTATTATAATATACCCAAGAGGATGCAGTGTGAAGGTGAGAGATGATTTTTTTTTAAATCGTAGTATAGTCACATTCAAATTCAAACAAAATATAGGCTTAAAGACTTTAATCACTTTATTTTTTTAAGATTTTATTTATTTGACAGAGAGAGAGAACGTGCAAGTAGGCAGAGTGGCAGGCAGAGGGAGAGGGAGAAGCAGGGACCTTGATGTCTGCGGGGCTCAATCCCAGGACTCTGGGATCAGGACCTGAGCCGAAGGCAGGTGCTTAATTGACTGAGCCACCCAGGTAGGTGCCCCAAAAGTTTAATCACTTTAAATTAAAACATGGAATTATTTCTGTATTGGAAGATAGAGTTCACTCCTTAACTGGATTATATTCGTTCATTCCACTGAAAGTAAATTAATGACAAAAAGACATTTGACGTGTAAAATGTTAAATAAAACTAATAAAAATTACAGAAATTTCCCATATTAACTCTCATTAAATCTCTACTGACAATACCAACTTCGCTCTTCCTCTCTCCCGCAGTCTTATTGCCCAGAAGCAGCTTTGCTAACACTGCTCTTCATAATAGTGTAATTACTCATTTTATTACAGGCAAGGTGGGCTTCACTAATTGTTAGATAATTAGGTTTTTCCTCCTTATAATTTTGTTCTGTACTATCTATGAGAATTAATGTTTGGCCTTGTGAGTTGCGCTTTTCTGAATCACTGCTACCTGTTGGATACTAGAAGAAAAAAAAAGTGGCATAGTAATGATTCATGTTGGTTATAAGATGAAGAAGGAAAAATGGGTTTAGTATCACCTTCTTTATTGTTCTCTTAGAGGCCCCAGAGTAGAGTAAATAATTCAGGATTCCCCCCAAAGGAGATTTTTAAATGCCAGATTAATTTAGTGTAGTATATGAAAGAGGAATAGAAAAATAATACATTCATGCATGCATTTCTTAAAAAGAAAATCATACTTTTGCTCAAACTACCTAGGGAGACTTTCTGTCTTTGGTCAGCTAGTTACCTCCTGTTTATTCTTAAAAATCTCAGCTCACAGACCAGAAATAAATCCTCACAAACATGGTCAACTGGATGTATACATGCAAAAGACTGAAGTTGGACCTTTATATTATAGCAGATACAAAAATTAACTCAAAATGCAGCAAAGACCTACACTTAAGAGCTAAGACTATAAAAATCTTGGAAGAAAACAATTGGGAAAATCTTCATGCCATTGGATCTGGCAATGATTCCATAGACATGATACCAAGAGCAGAGGCATCAAAACAAAAAGCAGAGGAATTGGACTTCATCAAAATTAAGAACTTTTGTTCTCCAAAGAACACATACGGATTACCAATAGGCACATAGAGAAGATGCTCAACCTCGTTCATCAGTCAGGGAAATGCAAATCAAAACCGTAATACGATATCACTTCACCCTTACTAGGATGGCTAGAATTTAAAAACTGGACAATTACCAGTCAATACTGAGGATGTGGAAAAATTGGAACCCTCATGTATCACTGATGGGATTGCTAAATAATGCAGCACCCGTGGAAAACAATTAGTCGGTTTTCTAAAAAGCTAACGTGGAACTACCACATGAGCCAGCGACTTCACTCCTAGGTATAGCTCCAAGAGTCTGAAGCAGGGACTAGAATAGATGTTTGTATGCCCATGTTCATAACAGCGTTCTTCACAATAGCCAAAAGGTGGGAACAATCTAAGCATCTGTTGATGAATGGATAAACAAAAATTGGTATAAACACATGATGGAATATTATTCAACCAGAAATAGGAACCATATTTTGAGGTATGCTACACAGATGGACCTTGAAAATATTATGTGTAGTGAAATAAACCAGATCCAGGACACATACTGTATAATTCTAGCTTTATAGGGTATCTAGAATAGGCAAATTCATAGAGACAGAAAAATAGAATAGAGGCTACCAGGGACTGGGATGGGGAGGGGTTATTGTTTAATAGGACAGAGTTTTTGTTGGGGAAGATGAAAAAATGTTTGGATACACATAGTGGTGCTAATCACATAGCATTGTGAATGTATTTAATGCCACTGAATTGTGATTAAAATGATGAATATTGAGTTACATATATTTTTACTACAATTAAAAAACCCACCTCAGCTCACAGATTGCTGTTTCAGGAAAACCTTCTGAAATCCTATTACACTCACAGGGTTTGTGTTTTTTTCTTTCATCATATTTACTCTTGTGCGTAAATATGTATTTATTTGTGTCATTTTTGAGAATGTCTTTCTCTTCCCGAGACCATGGGCTCCATAATGATTTCCATCTCAGGCTTGGTTACTTATCTCCGGACAGTGTCTAGCCCATTGAAATAATTTGGTATAAAAGCTTGTATTGGATGAATGCTCCTAGTATTAGAGGACACTACACTACAATCTTGAGTATCACACACATTGCAATTATCTAAATCTTTCTTAGCCATGACATTTGTAAAGTTGACTAAGTTTAATAGGTCATATAAAAATATCATTTAGCAAACGTGGCGTGACGAGGCCACACACAAACACAGGGCAACAAGTCTAATTATTCTATTGTTACATCACGTAATTATCCATGATCAAATTATAGATTGTAGAAGGGATAATTATTCCTAATGGCGTTCAAAAGCCATCATTTTCTTTCACTCGAATTTAGTAGGAACTGAGTGAGGTAGCTAACTAGCAAAAGGCACAGCAACACATTCTGATTTTTGGTAATTCATTCTGAAGACGAATAATCATGGCACATGAAGTTTCCTATGAGAATCTATGTGCCTTGTGATGGATTTCAAATAAACTAGCAGAGCAGGACGTATTATAGAATTCTATACCCAATAGCCTGCAATAGCTTTTCACACAATTGCTAATAGTTTAAGAGTTGAACGATAACAAAAAAGAGTGAGATTTGCTCTTCTTTTTCTTTTTCTTTTCTTGTTTGACTCAAAAATTTAAGATTTTAGGATAGCTTCTTTGGTGAATGCCTTAGATTCTGAATACCCTGAAGAAGATTGACTTCTGAGAACACCCAGGAGAAGAGTGACAAAAGTTTATCCTATCAGCATATTTACAAAGCAACTCTCCTTCTACTTTACTTTTTCTTTTTTTTCCCTTTCTTCTTCTTTTTCTTTTCTTTTTTTTTTTAGTAGTGATAGTAGAAAGGATGGTGGATTCAGTGCTACTTAAAATGGGGAATTACTCTAGTTCACATTAATTATATTGACATTATTTTACTGTGTGTCCATTCCTATGTGATCTGCTTTGTTACTGATAAGTGTATTCTTCACTTACATCACTTAGTCTATTTTTCCAAAGGAAAACATTTTCATGTCTTTGTAAATAAATGATTAAGGCCTTTAAGACTGTTTTTGTTGAGACTGGTAAGTTTGTGTATGATTATGATGTGTGCCTTTCTCTGTGATCTATGGTTTTTCCATCTGCTAAATGCCATTGAATAATTTTTTAAAAAAAGACTGCTAAGAAACTGGTTGGCAGAGAGACAACATTCAAGCAATAGCAGTTAGTGTCATAAGACAGTGTTTTTGGTTTTTTCCTCTGAGCAGCTGCTTGAATACTCTCCTTGAGGAAAGTTGTTTTGTTTTGTTTGGAGGAAATGTGTTGTTGGTTAGCTCTGGGGGGTTAGCGTGTACTCGGGTACCGTAGGATGCTTCCACCTGCCGCTCGTCAGGTTGACTGTCATTCCCTCAATTTTTAAAATAAATTTATTTTTATTGGTGTTCAATTTGCCAACATACAGAATAACACTCAGTGCTCATCCTATCAAGTGCCCCCCTCAGTGCCCGTCACCCAGTCACCCCCACCCCCCACCCACCTCCCCTTCCACCACCCCTAGTTCGTTTCCCTGAGTTAGGAGTCTCTCATGTTCTGTCTCCCTTTCTGATATTTCCCACTCATTTTTCTCCTTTCCCCTTTATTCCTTTTCACTATTTTTTATATTCCCCAAATGAATGAGACCATAAAATGTTTGTCCTTCTCCGATTGACTTATTTCACTCAGCAGAATACCCTCCAGTTCGATCTTTCATCCATTTTGAGTTTATCTTTGTGTATGGTGCAAGAGATTGGTCTAGTTTCATTCTTCGCATGTGGATGTCCAATTTTCCCAGCACCATTTCCCTCAATTTTTTTTTAGCTGAATATTGTATGCATATGTAAATTTGGATATAGGGGTGGGAGCAGGGCTGAGCTGCTTTACACAATAAAGGGATGAGTGTTTAGGGGTTTGTGTTTAATTCTTTTTCAAACAGCAATTGGATGGAAATTTCAGAACACCAATGAAAAAGGAGTGGTCAAGGGACTCGAACTTCCTTTCTTCTGAATTAAATGTACTGGTGGAAGGAGATGTAGTTGTCAGCTCCACTAGTTCAGTGCTGGGCTTCCTCGGTGACTGATGGGTGACAACACAGAGGCACCGGTGGCCCGTCGGTGGCCATCTGAGGTTGGGTCCTCCAAAGGCTTTAAAGCTACCACAAAAGAGAAAGTGTATCATGGTCATAATTATTACTCTGCCCAGGGCAGGACCTTATGTGTACTTTCCAAGTGTATTGTGGGAAAATCCATGAACAACGATTTCTGCTTTTTGAGATATTAAAGAGTGACTTTCTTTCTAACCTGCTAACTGAAGCAGATGTGTAAGCAAACAAGGTTCCCAAAGAAAGTATCGATAGGCTTTTTAGGAAAAGGATGCAGTGACCCTGAGTTACTTTTCTTTAGATAATGATTATCATCTCTTCATTAAGGGCTCTGTTCCTTTTCCCAAAAACGTAAAAAATCACCATATACCTTTGCCTGGAGAGCTGTGTGGAGATTTTCACGTGGAATCTGAGCTAGAAGGAAGAGGACCCAGAAATAGAAAAGACACAGTGAAGCTGGACCATGTGAGGAGTGGGAAGGTGGAGGGAGACAGGGACAGAGACAGATAGAGGGAGATCCCAAGGCAAGCCATGTGAGTGTGTCTCCACCTGCAGATAACCTGTGGTCACCTCCAGGTCAAGAAGCTCAGTAGACAGGTAGGCTTATCTCTCTCTTTACTTTTTACCAATTTGATATAGATGAGTAGAAGGATCTTGGAAGTTATGTTTTTAAAAAGGCAGATGGGAAAAAACAGCCACTCTTGAGTCTTTGAATTACTCCTTGGAGTAGTGGAGAGGTAACCGTCACCCAGAAACAACCAGTGAGGACTTCACATAGCAAGAAATAAAATTCTACCATGCCTGTGCCACAGTGAAGTTTGGAGTTTTGCTTGTGACAACAGCTAATGTGTCTCTAATGTCCTGTGCTGGTACATGGAGAAAACAGATCATGCTTGTGGGTGCTGAAGTCATAGGATCAGAGAAAGCAGTTATCTAGGTCGTATTAAGAGGCCAGGAGATTGAACAGAAATTTGAATTGGAGACACTCAAAACCTCCAATGTCATCCACTGTTGCGGGGCTCCTCCTATAATGTCTACGTTTCAGAGAAGGGAGGTAAAGAAAGCATTAGAGAACGCAAAACACATCTACCTCGGTCCTGGCTTCTGTAGCTGGTCACAAGGTTTAAATTCATAGTCATTGTAACCTTCTTTCACCTGCCAGTCCACTTTCCCTCTACCCTCCACTGGCACCTCAGCACGACTGAGTTCCTTCTTGGGATGCATCACGTCTATGCATTCCCAGAGGCAGAGGGCTGAGTCTATGGGGCCCCAGCTTCATTGGGTTGCTGCAGTTTTTGTTACCTAGAAATACTGGACAGAGGAACATATCCTAGGGAATTCTCTGCGTTCTGGGCTTTGTCCAGCTTGTCACTATTATGCAGTAGCCACCAAATTTCCCTTGGGTTGTGGGGATCATTCATTGAAACTGAGATCACGACCACTGAGATGATGAAAACATGTCAAAAGCATTTACCCACTATTGCTTACCGTTCCCCCTCATGTTATGCACCTGTTTAGGGGTGTTTGCTTGTTTGGGGTCTATATCTATATTTTTCCAGTTTTTCTCTGGAAATTTTCATGTAAGCAATACTTTTTAATGTACATGAACTCTTTCTTCTTCTTTGGTGTTTGTTTGTCTTTACTTCATCCTTTCTCTAATCAATGAGTGCAATATGTCCTCAGATTTTTCTGAAAAGAAAAAAGACACTTGGAATTAAATAAATGTCCTTGTCTTTTTGGGATTTATCTCTGTTCCCTGAAATCTGTATTTCGTTCGATTACCTTGGTCTTTCCCTTTAATGTTGCCACATAAGTAAGAGTAGTTAATGAAACAATCCTCCAGTTTTTAATACCTCAATCCAGTAGAAATCGTTTTGTTTTGTTTTCTGTTCACATGAAGGCCATTGCATATCTTCCTGGTCAGGAAGCTCACTGGGGCAGCTCTCCTACAGAGGTGACTCAGATCCAGGAGGTCAGTGCCCAAGGCTCCCCAAGGCTGACAGAAAAGGTGAGAAGAGAGGAGGATCATATGTTGGAGATTAGGAGTTTGGGGCCAAACCTGCAAGCGTCATACGCTTCTGCTCACATTCCACTCTTCAGAACTAGTCATCTGGTCTCCTTGAGACCCTAGGGAATTGGGAAATACCATTTTTCCAGAATCCCAAGAGGATAATTAAATGGTTTGTTAAATCCACAACATTCTCCTTACCACAGCTGTTTTCTTTTTAAAACCAAATGTCTCCTGATACTGTTATCCAACCACGTTTATGAAAAAAAAAAAAAAGTTGATTATTACCTATCACTGACTCACGTTTTCTGCGAAGTGCTGGCCAGTTCCCTGCATGAGAAGACGACCGCATGTTCTCTGTTTTTGGGTGTGGTGGGTGGACTGGCAGCCTTTGCTCTCAGATAAGCAAGCGGGCAACCCTTTCTCTGAAAGCCACTGCCCCTCTTAGGTTCACAGTTGAATTCTTTGGAAGCTGTGTTTTCCGGCTTCACATTATAGACATGTTGTCTACACCTAGTCATACACATACGGAGGTCAGAAGGAGACTCTGACCCAGCAGCCCTTGAACACACAGTTCTTCAACCAACTGTGCTAAGTTCTCTCTCATGCCCTGATCATGTCCCTGTGGATTGAGGGAACCCTGAAAATGGCCCCCACTCTCTGCTTTCTCTGCTACCTGTCTAAGCTGCGTTTCGGCTCTGATTTCTGTATCACGTTGGCCATAGCTGGTTTTGATCTCTCAGAAAGGCATAAAGTCTTGTTTTGTTATTTCCTTTTAAGCATTCAGCAATTATATTAATTTCTTTTCTTTTGTGCATCTTTACCAAAACCTATACTTTGATAGTTCGTGGCTTTTTTTTTTTTTTTAAATAAGGAGAGGTCAATGATTTTTTTCAATCTGTTGTCTTAAATTAAAAGCTATATGTTTTTCACATAGCAATAAATGGTTTTCCACGTGAATACAATTATTTTCTGTAACACTAAATGATCTCCTAAGACAAGTTTTGAATTATGAAAATTAGTCCATTTTGTGGGCCATAATGTGTCTTCTGACTTCCTCTGGTTGAATATTTAGCTTATTTCGGTACTGTTTCTGACAATTATAAACAGCTCTGCAGGGGCGCTGGGGAGGCTCAGTGGTTGGGCGTCTGCCTTTGGCTCAGGTCATGATCCTGGGGTCCTGGGATCGAATCCCTCATCGGGTTCCCTGCAGGGAGCCTGCTTCTCCCTCTGCCTATGTCTCTGCCTCTGTGTCTCTCATGAATAAATAATAAAATCTTTAAAAAAAAGACAGTTTTGCAATGGACATTCTTGCACTTGGGATGTGAAATATCTGAAGATTTTCTTAGATCACATTCCTTGAAGTGGAATTGCTGACTCAAGGGTATTTGCTTTTTTAGGACTTTATATATATATAACGAATTGCCCTCCAGAAATAGCATACTGTTGTATAAGCTCATCAGCTGTTCATATTATCATTTAAAAATATTTATCAATGTATTTATACTAATAGCAGTTACTATTGGGCATATTGGTTTCCTCAACTGTAAAGTATGGTCTAGGTATTGGGAATCTTGTAAAGATTAAACGTGCACCTCAGGCATGCCCACCACACACTAAATATATGATACATTTTGTTTTAAAAATGATAAGTTATTGGGAGCACCTGGGTGGCTCCTTTGTTGAGTGTCTGCCTTTGACTCAGGTCGTGTTCCCAGGGGGTCCTGGGATGGAGTCCTGCATCGGGCTCCCTGCAGGGATCCTGCTTCACCCTCTGCCTAGGTCTCTGCCTCTTTCTCTGTGTCTGTCATGAATAAGTAAATAAAAATCTTTAAAAAAAAGAAAAAACAAAAATGATGAATTATTAAAAAAAGAACCAGCTGGCTGTCTTTCAGGGTCATTATGAGGATTAAGTGAGATAATATGTGTGAAAATACATAGAAGGGGCATATATGTAGTATGCAAGTGCTAAATTCCCTGTCCTTCTAATCCAGGCTTCTTGAATGCGACAGTAATTGAAATCCCAAAGCCCTAGTTCAGGCACAGAAAAGCAAGCAAATCATGCGGATAGCATCTGAGCTTGGGGGTGGGTGGCAGGACCGACCCATCACTGAAGAAGATCAAAGACACCAACAAAGGATCGACTTCAGGCAATTTACTTCCCCTTGGCCAAGCATTCAGATTTCCTTTTGATTACAGATTTATCTGAGCATCTGTGGGTGAGCAATTTATCCACCAGATTGCCATTGTCTCCTCCCTCTGCTCCATTCCTGTGGCTAAGTGATTTTCTGCTCTCCCCCACTCCCACTGAGTCTTTCTATGAACATGACCCAGGGATGGGGAGAGGACACATTTCCGGTTCACTCCAGAACACTGGGGGTCTTGATAACAGTTGGCAGGAAGGGAAGGACAGAGTTTTGAAAAGAATAAAGAGGAGAGAACCAGCCAAATAAACTGGGTATTGAAAGGGACTACTTGGGTATGGAAAGATGAATATAAAATTGTTAGAAAGTTAGGTCCAGAAATGATAGAACAAAGAGAATTTGGGTGGAACAGAAGAACGGTTGACCAGGTATGCTTCTGCCTTGAACTTTTCTGTAAATTCTGGGTCTTGGCTACACGGAACATTTTGTGTTAAAAGCCTTATTTTCTTCTTCCTCTTTTCTTCCTTTTCCCTCTGCTTTTCCTGTCCTGGGGGTAGTCAGTTACGTAAATCCATTGTTTTACATAGACAGTTCAAATAAAATACGTTTGATTAGGAATAAATGTCACCAAACCCATTGACATGGTCATTGTGTCCTTTGTTTCCTATGTGTGTGTCCTGAAATCAACTGGCACCTTCTACGTTGTTGCCTTGTGAAGTAAAGGAGCCAGGCAAGCGTGGAAAACAAAAGCGTCCTTTCTGAGTTTATATCAATTAGGTTATGCATTCTTCTGCAGGTAAGAGATGCTAAGTAAACATGATTTAAACAAACAAAACATTGTTGCTTTCATTTACATAAAAGATGCCCAGAGTGAGGCAGCAGAGAGCTAGTAAGTGGTTTGACTGCAGAGTGGTTTGGGCAAGATCAATGTTTCTTCTCTTTTACATAGAAGTCTGAATGTCAGTAGTTCAAGGCAGCTGTAGAAACTGTAGAAGCTACACGGTGACTAGGACCTAGAATAATTTTCTGCTTTGCACTCCCTAGAGCACTAACGATCCAAACATGAGTGAGGGCGTCCCACTCAGGCACAAAGGAGCAGGATAGGGGAAGGCAGCCAGAATGAATGTATCCACTTCCTTTTAGGACTTTTAGTGACAGTTGCAGACCACACTGGAGCTTACATCCCTAGTCCCATGGCTATGCCTCGCTATAAGCAAATCTGGAAAATCTGCTTCTTTAATTCCAAATCTCCATATGCTCACCTAACTTTTTTTTTAAGTAGGTTCCATGCCCAGTGTGGAGCCCAATGCAGGGCTTGAACTCACAACCCTGAGATCAAGACCTGAGCTGAGGTTATGGGTTGGATGCTTAACTGACTGAGCCACTCAGGCACCCCCATATGCCCAACTAAATTTAATTTGGGTTTCTTAGAGTAGAAGAATGGAGAGCAGATATTGGGGGACAACTAGTAGTCGCATAATTTACTTGGAAGACAGCATGGAAAAATAAACTGAAAATATGATAATTTATCAACTTATTTAAAAAATACCCAGAATTCTAATTCCAGTAAAACCAATAAGGTGATACAAGAGAGTAACTGTACTGATACCTGTATGACTTTGCAGAAAATAATTATTTCTGAGGTCATGATAACATAAACAGTTTTAACTTTTCAGCTTTTAGAGTTGACTTTATAGACGAAGCACATAATGCTCAGTTGTGCTACAGAATAGAATGTAAATTGTGTCAACCTCGATTAAAGTATAAGTAAAATTACAGATGACAAATTTGGTGCATGGAAGGAAGGAAAAGAAACAGATGAAATTTAGGACACCAATGACATCACATTATGAAGTAAGGAGTCAACAGAGAGTATGGATTTTTACAGGATAAAAGAAATAAAGATGTAAGGATGTGTCGATTGTGAATATGTTTTGGAGGTACAAAAGTAATCAATAGAGAATTTATATAAATAATAATATAATTATGTGGGAGTATTGGCTTAGTGAAGAGAAGGGATAAGCAAACTAAATATTCATCTGTGAAGACAATACCATCACACTCTGGTTAGGTCCTCCTTCCCAAATGATGATATCAATTGGTTGATATGACCGCAGCAGAACCCTTCTATGGACTCTGGAGTAGACAAGAGGATGTCACTGTGATCTGAGTGGATGATACAAAAGTTATATGCTGGATGAATGGATGAAGGAACAAATGAGTGGTTCTGAATTCAGAATTCCTCTCGTTCAAGTAGATGGCTCGAGAGCATGTCTCCAGAACCTGTGATGATTTTTCATTGTCGAATCTTAAATTTGTAAACTGGCATTCTAGTTTATCAAGCAACCTTTGAATGTGGGTAGACCATGATAGATTCAACCACCTTTTCTGAGCTGGTACAAATTTACGAGCTTAGAAAGCTTGGGATTGCAGCTTGGGCCTTGATGACTTCCATGAGGGGTACGATGCCACAGAGAAATCGTTTGGTGGCCCACAAAGCAGAGGTCCTGGAGACGTCATCCCTCTGTTACTTCCTTCTCATTATCTAGGCAGTGTGTTTTGTTTTTGTTTTTGTTTTGTTTTAAGGAGTTAAACCTTCACTCTCCTAAAACTGGGCAAAGCTGGTTTCTTTAAAGTTGTCTTCTACCATTGACCAACTGATCTTCCTCTCTGTACTTGGACATTTTGTGAGTCCTTTCATATTCCTCTTTGTAGCCAAAGCTTCATTTCAGGAAAGAATATTTTTCTTTCCTTGCTAACATCCACTCCTGTCCCAACTGCGCCTTATCTTAGATTCTCAGGTCCTAGTTTCTTAGTCCGTGAATGCTTGGGTTCAAGTCCTAGCTCCACCACTACCAAGCTATGGGTGTCAAATGATGCAAATTACTTAACAACTTTAGGACTCCTTATTTTCATCCATAAATATAATGGACTCGCCTTGGTAAGCTAGGAGGCCCTCTCATTGTTAGAATTAATGAATCTGTAGGCTCATAGGTGGGCTTCCCTAGAACTGACAGTTCCCAATATAATCAACTAAAGAGAAGATTTTATTATTTTATTTTTACATATGAATTTTAAATTTATGATTTAATTTTTTAAAAATACTTTTAAAGTATAATCATTTAATATTTTTACTTATAATTATATTTATATAATTCAAGGGTTCAAAGTGACAATAATTGTTTTGTTTATTTATCCTAGAGACAATGGTTAATACTATGCGATAATTTCCCAAGTTAGGAGCCAAGTGTCCCCCCTCTTAAAAGCCCTGTTGACCAGTGCCACTCCTTTAATGAGATCCTTATAATCACTCACATTCCCCAGACCTTCACCTATGTTTGCTGCCCTGCCTTACCTGGAAACTGCTCCTAAAAAGGCCTGGCCCTCTGCCCTCTGCTGGCTTGGTCAGTCTTGCACCAGCTACTTTCTAGCTTCCTTTCTCTCCTCCCCCTATCCCTTCCTTCCTTCCTCCCTCCCTCCCTCCCTCCCTCCCTCCCTTCCTTCCTTCCTTCCTTCTCTTTCTTCCTTCCTGCCTACCTTCCCATTCCCCTCCATGCCTTTCTATCTGTATTTGACACACTCAGGCTACATTTTATCTAGTCATATGTGTGTCAGAAGTCACTAACTTATTTATCTATATTGAGCACATCTTCAGAATACTGCCAACATCTCACAAGCTCCTTACCTCTACATTCAGTTTCTTTACCTTCTTTATTTGCCTTCTGGTCTCTCTAACAGATTCTAATGCTCTCATAACACTGGATATGAAACATACAGAAATGTTAGATATGTGCCATTTATAAGTTGTACAGCACATGCGCATTACAAATATCTTGCAATTCCTTCCTGCTTGGTTTTTCCTTCCAGTGAAATCTTTGAAGTCTAGCTAGGCCAGTTGTTCTCATACCAGCTTCTTCTTCTTTTTTTTCTTTCTTTCTTTTTTTTTTTTAAATCTTTGTCTTCTTTTCCTTTACTCTCCCTGGACAAGGAGATGTTTTTTGGAAGAAATATGGGAGTTCACTTGACCTAGAGGAGCCTCTGCTCTTAGTGAAAATACCACAATAGGGGCTTCTTCTGCTTCATGTTTCACTCTTCCTTAATTATAGCTTCATTAGGCTTAAAGGTAATGGCCACACCTAAGGCTCTTATGAAATGTGCAGAAGCCAGCTCTCTCTCCCAGGGTGTGTGTGTGTGTGTGTGTGTGTGTGTGTGTGTGCATGTGTGTGTGTGTGTGTGTCCCACAGAGTGGCAGAGCTTGCTTCAACTACTTCACCAAGGACCTGAGGGGTGGTGCAGAGGAGTGCTGGAGGAGGGACAGCTCATCCCTAACAATGACCTTATACACCCATTAGGGGTCCTCACTTCACCTTGACTCCCTGTACCTTTCAACTCCTTAGGGAAGGAATATTAAACTTCCAAACACCATACCCTCACCATGCAGGAGCTCCTAGGTTATTCATTGTTCATCTTGCTTCCATCAGTCATGGGTCATATTAAATGTAATATTTCTATCCTTATGGGTAGAGAGCTATTTGAAATTTAAGCAAATATGCTTCAAATTTAGATATGTTAATGAGTAAGTCTCTGTAGACATACTTAGCGACTATGTACGTTGTTTTTTACTACTGTGACCAAATGAAATTATGGTGTCTTTAGGAGACTTCCAGCTTACGAGAAAAAGGTAGAGGAAGGTTCTTTGTCAAAGTGCATATCCCTAGGCCTACCTGAGCTCTGAGTATATCTATTACTGACTTCTAGCTACACCTAGCTACACCTAAATCAGTGGTGTTCCTTGGACAATATTCCTAGAAGTCTCGTTTTCTCACCTTCGGGTAACCCTCATAGTATGCTTCTTCCTAGCTCCTACATTTTACATAAACCTGTCATGGGTTTATGTCATCTTCTAGCTTGGGGGGGGGTTTGCTTGTTTTGTTTTACTATAATCAACTCTTCAAGCAGGTTGTCTCTGTGGCTATATCCTTAGAATCTTGTTTTGCATCTGGAATCATAGAATCTAGAATCATTCAAAGACTAAGCCTTATTGACTTAATATTTTAAAATGAATTTCAGTTAAAGAGATATAAAGAGATATTATTGCTCATGTAATCAAATCTATCCATTGCTTGTTGACTCCATGTTCTTGAGGAGGTTCTGAGTGTGTTTGCTGATCATTCTAACCCAGGGAACGTGCTGTCTATAACCGTGGCTGCTACATAGTAAGTATTCAATAAATGTTTATAGCAGTAGTAGTAATATTTTTGTAGTCTGATTCGACTCACTTTGTTTTTTTTTTTTTTTTTTTTTTTCGACTCACTTTGGATTTTTTTTTTCCTTTCTCATATTCCCTGACCTCTTCACAACACTCTTCCTTTGAGCATATTTGGATTCACTTCGAGACCCATTTCCTGAAATTCCCGATTTTTGTGAAATCCCCCTTGCCTTTCAAATATCTGAAATTCCTAACACTGCAAATGTATTTGCTAACAGAAAACTCAATCTTGTTGTTTTGTCTTTTGCCTGTTTTCCTCCTATGAAGAGGAAAATTAATTCATCTCTTGCCTCCCATCCGAGCCTTTTCTTGTTTCTGTGTCCCCCCGGGGAAGCAAAAGCGAGCATTTACCCTGATAACGGGGCACACCACCACCATCATTGGAGATTTGGAGTCAGACTACCTTGGGTTGACCTCTTGGCTCAACCACCCGTTAATCTTGTGACTGTGGGCAGGATTATGTAACTAATCTGTGCCTCATCTTTCTTATCTGTGGAGTGCGGTTGATAATAAAAGCCCTTGGAACCAGGGTCTTTATTAGGATAGAGTTGTTAAACATTTCCATAGGAAGGACAGGGCCCAAGGAAGCACCAACATGAATAGATGGTCGGGGTGAAGGGCAAGCCTCTGTGCAGCATCAGTGTGAAGCACTGCTGTTCCCACTCTCTGGTGACCAATAATGAAGTGTAGCAGCTTAAACACAGGTGCTTTGTAGTCGGTCAGCATTAGACAGAACCCAGATGATGCCAGTGTTGTGTGACCTTGGGCAAGTGACTTCGTCTCTCCAAGCCTCAATGCCCTTGTCAGTTGCATGGAACAGGATGATGCAGCTTGAAGGGCGATGAAGAAGGAGACAACTCGATTGCACCTGAACACAGCAAGGGCCCATCCTGTGTTCTCTGTTAGAAAAAAGAAATTGCCCATGCCTTCAACCTCATTAATCCACTAATTTTAAAACTCGTTTTGGGATTTGCTTTGTCATTTCTTTTCAATTTGCATATGCAGCTTATCATTTTTTTCCCTTAAGGCGCTTTCTTTAGTAACTCTTCTACTTTCCTGAAAATTTCCCAACCTGCTCTGTCTCAGCTTGCTCCAGTAAGAGAAACTCCATTATCAGGGAGCACCCACCTTCCAACAGAGCTCTGTAAGTTTCTGAGCGGAGCTGTGAGGCTTGGTCACATCGTCACTGTGCTCTTAGTAATGCAGTCATGAGTAAACACCCCTGCCAGGTCAA
Organism: Canis lupus dingo; assembly: GCF_003254725.2. Lineage (NCBI taxonomy): Eukaryota > Metazoa > Chordata > Mammalia > Carnivora > Canidae > Canis > Canis lupus. The sequence continues at coordinate 6,724,776 of NC_064258.1, forward strand.
ACAATTGTTGCTATTGACGTGACTCATCACAAGGCTTGCTTTGGGATCTTAGGGTGTGCATAGGAGAGAAGGGGTGCAAGGGTGTGCGCATGTGCACTGGCCTCTCCCAGCCTGAGTCTGATGGTTGGTCTTTGGGACACCTTGCTCTGGGAGTGACAGCAACCGGACGCCCTGGTTCTCCTGACTTTCCCCTGAATGGCTGTCCTTTTTGCCTCCTGCCAAGGTTTCCGTGATCCCAGGAAGCCACACCCGGAGCTCTAGGCGCCTGCTTCTCCCGCCTCTGCAACTGGGTCCCCACCCTCCATCCTCTTGGTAGCACCCGGGCTCATCCCCGTTGCTGTTGACTTTATGCAGCTAGTGTCTGCTCTGCTGTGCATATTTTTCCTTTTGTCTGTCTAGTTGTCCTCTTCTGCTACTGCTCCTCTGACTTTTCTCTCCTCCCGGAGAGCTCTCCAAGGTGGGCCCCACGGGAGGGCCCGGGAGGGGGGTGGCTGGAGCAAGTGCACTGGGGTACTTCTCCCGCCCTCCCACCACGCCGCGTTATTTCAAGTCCACACTCATCTTGAAACGGATCTCTACTGACCCATTTCACATGCTAGAAAGATTCAGGAGCAGATCTATGTTCTTTTTTTCTGGCCCCACATCCAGGTAGGAGCTTCCTCTCTCAATCCGTAGAACCCCTCCAGATCTTCAATCTCACACCACTGGGGCCAAGCACTGACTATGCCTTTACCTTACAAGACAGGTGGTTCTCAGCATCTTTTCTTTCAGCTTTTGCAGTCCACACATTCTTTCTCCCAGTCTTGGACCATTGGCTTGTGCGTTCCTTGTTCCTTTCACTTATACAGCAGCAGATGGACCTCCCGACTTCCTGTGGGTCTGAACTCTTCTGGCACCTTTTTTTAGATGCCTTTCTCAATAAAATATTTACTATTGAGAAATAGTAAATGGAGTTCGAGCCTAATGACCTTAATTCCTTTAGTTACTTGCTCAAAATAAGGGGAGTGAGACTCGGGCTCAGTCGATGGTACTCAACAGTGTTACAGAAATACATCTAGCTCCAAAATTTAAAACACTGCAAATCAAACAAAGGCTCTCTTGACAATTTTTGTTGCTTTCTTTTTCAGAAATAACTATTAGTGCCAGTCTGGCGTGCATTTTTCCAGCCCTTTCTTTCTCTTTATTTGCATCCCTTACTAAAATAAGCCACGTGGGGAATGTATAGCAGGCGCTCAGTGACTACTGGTTGAGTGAATGAGTGTGCATAGGCACACATAGGTATACATAGAAACTGCTTTGCGTGTGTTTTTGTGAATGTGCTTTGATATAAATCATATTGCTTTATACATATTATTCGGCAACTTGTTTTTTTCTACTTAACAGCATATCTTGGGAATCTTTCCATGGTACCGCAAACTGCCTTATTTCATTCAACAATACCGCTGCCTAGTATGGCATGTTATGGATAGTTACTTTCCATCCATTTACTGATGGGTATTTATGTGTTTCCTACAAGTTGCCATTTATAAAAAATGCTATAGCATAAATTTTAGCAAAACTGACTGCCTGCATGTACATGTATTTTTATGGAATTATTTCTTTGAAATGTAAATACTATGTGCATTTTTAATAAACATTGCCAACTGCCCTCGACAAAGATTATTGCCGCTTCCATTCTAGCTGTGTAAACTGAGTATGTATTTTCCCATACATTGGGGAATAATATCTGACGTTGGTATGCTCATCAACGTTAGATATTATTAATTCTCTTAATTTTGCCAATCTGATGAGTGAAATGATGTTTATTTGTTTGTTTTTTTAAATTTACCTTTCACCGATAATGAGTTAGATTTGGCATCTTTCAATATGTCTAGTGGCTGTCCTTGTTGCAAGTCTATCTTTCAGACATTCTTGTAAAAATTTCTTTTCTCCTATATCAGAGGAAGCACTCTCCCTCTCTTAGTACCCAAGAATTAATTTCTTCCTGCTTTCCTTGTTTCTCAATTACCTTCTCTCTTTGGCATCTTTCATTTTTCCGGTCCTTCGGTCTTTGCAGATTTCCTCCTCTACCTGATGAACACAACCAGATTGCAATTTCCCTGGGGAAAAAAAAGACTTACATTAATGCTACTGTCCCCTTTATCTCCCCTCTAGTCTCTCCACCCACCTGCCCTTTGTCACAGGAGTGCTCCTCATCTGCTGCTCTCACCGCCTCCCATCAATAATCCCAGTGATTCCACTCCAGATTTTATTGACCTTTTTATGGCCTTTAAATATTCTCCTCCTCTCTTTTTGGTTACCCTCTCCTCTGAGCTGCTAGGGGCCATCCCACTTCTCTTATTACATCTAGGACTACTTTCTTTCTATCTCAAGGTTTCTTTCCTTCCATTGCCAACAAATGTGTGGATTTTCAGTGATTCTTGTTTTTGGACTTTTGTTCTTTTCCTTCACTTTGGAGATCTCACCCATTCCAAACATTTCAACTATTGTTTCTGCCAAGGACTGCCACATCAGGACTGATATCTCATTAAAGCTCCAGTCTTTTACTTGGACTTTCCCCCCACTGAATTGGGACACAGTAACTACAAGATCCGAGCCCTAAATTACACTTATCACCCCCCTCCACCTCAACAATCCATGTAATTTTACCAATTTTTGTGGTAAACAACAGAGGGAAAAATCTTATTTTCTAACTAGCAGAATTCTCCATAGATAGAAACTTACTTTGTCTATGAAATACTTTGATGAATCACTTTCAGTGAAGGTGGTGGGGAGATATCAGAAACAATGAAGCTTACGTAAAACAAAGTCATGCTGGAACTGCTTTGCCAGTGGGGCTGACCCACTGGTCCACTTTGGTTTTGCTAGCTATGCTTTTCAAGAGCTGAGCTGTCTGGGACAGTAATGAGGATGGGAGCCGCTGTGGAAAGAGGAAGAGAAAGGTAGTTGGCATGCTGAATGGAAGTTTGGCTAAAGAATAAGCGCGTTGAAGAAAGATTTTATAAAGCTTTTCGCCTGGTATGGAATTATAGATTGGCACCATTTTTTGATTGTTACTCTTCTATCTTTCCTCTTGCTTTGTGTTCATCAAGAAAACTTCTGCTTCCTTATCTTGTTCTGCTGTGCAAAACATGTCTTTATTCTCCCTCTGCTTTTAAGATGTCTCTAACAATAGTCTTGAGCAATTTGTGGTATTCTTTGGAGTGTGTGCGTGTATGTGTGTGTGTGTAAGTGTTGTGCTTGGGTTTTGTCAGGCTTCTTGGATCTGTAGGTTTAGAGTTTTATCAAATTGAACATTTTTCCAGTCATGCTTTCTTCGAATTTTTTTCCCTTCTTTCCATCCCCCTCCTTCTCTTTTGCGATTCCATTTATATTAGGTGATTGAAGTTGTCCTAGTCTGTTTATTTTTCAAAAATTCCTTTTCCTTGTGGATTTTATTCTGGTTTATTTTTAATACCATGCTTTTTGAGTTCATGAATAGTTTTTTTTTTTTTTTTTTTCTGCAGTTCTGATCTAATCCAGTATTTTTTTTCCAGACATTGTAATCTTCCCTTCTAAAAGTTAGATTTGGGGCTTTTAAAAAATATCTTCTATGTCTGTATTTAACATCTTTCCTCTATCCTCTTCAACATATGGGATACACATAATAAATAACCTTGCTAAGGTCTTTGTCTTGTAATTCTCGTATCTATGTCAGTTCTGCGTTACTTTTGATGGTTTCATTTTTCTCCACATTATGAATTATATTTTTCAGCTTCTTTGCAAGCTGGGTAATTTTTTTATGGCATGCCACGTATTGAGCTTTACTTTTGTGTTGGGATTTTTATATTCCTATAAATATTCTCGGGTCTCTATTTTAGAACAGTTAACTTCCTTGGAAACAATCTGATCCTTTTGTGTCTGGCTTTAAATATTTGTTAGGTAGGACTAGACCAGCATTTAGGCTAGGGATAATTATGCTCTACCCCTGAGGCAAAGCACTTCTGAGTACTCTACACAATACTCTGTGAATTTTAAGGTTTTCTAGTCTGGCTGGTGAGAATATGCACTATTTCTGGCCCTGTGTGAAATCCAGTGTTCTCTTTAATCCTTTTGGGTGATGGTTTTTCCAGTCTCAGATAGTTTCCTCACATCCGTGCTCTGATCAGCACTCTGCTAAATACTAAAGATCTAAAGATTTCTAAAATTCTCTTTTTTGGGCAGCTGGCTCCTCTCTCAGCTCAAGGGGTTTGCTGGTCTCCACCTGGGTTTCCCCTCTGTGTGCCACAGCCTGGAAATTCTCTCAAATGAGCAGCTCGGGCAATTATAAAACTCACCTGACTTTTCTGGTCTTGTCTTGCTCGATGTCTAACATCTTAACAACTGTTGTTTTAGATATTTTGTTCCATACTTCATCTTGGCTTGAAGTAGAAAATCAGCTATTTACAAAAGTATTTTAAAAAATAAAAAATGTTGGGGTATCTGGATGGCTCAGATGGTTAAGTGTCTGCCTTCAGCTCAGGTCATGAGCTCCAGGTCCTGGGATCAAGCCCCAGGATGGGCTCTCTGACCAGCAGGGGGGCTACTTCTCCCTCTCCCTCTGCCTCTCACCCTGCTTGCTTGTGTTCTATCTCTCTCTCTCAAATGAATAAATAAAATCTTTAAAGAAAATTAAAATGTTTTAATATTTATCACATATGTGTATTATTGATATTCCATCAGTAATATTCTATAACTGGCTTATAGCCTCTCATGAGACCTAACTGTTAGATATTCAGAACTATCATGACCTAGTTGCTAAACTGTTGATAGCTTGAATTGGCTATCATGAAGGAAATGGAAAAAAGATTTTTATTCATGATATTGGTCAGTGCTATATATCCAAGCATTTCTTCTCCTTTTATATTATAGCTCCCCACCTCTCCCCAACAGCTACCTTACCAATCTATCTGGACCTTTTCTTTTTTAAAATTTTGCCTGAAATGTATCCTTAACATTTCTTGTAGTGTATGTCTCCTGGCGATGAATTATTATAGCTTTTGCAGGGTTTTTTTGAAAGACCTTTTCACTGGATATAGAGTCATTGCAGATGTAATTAGTTGGGTTAGGATGAGGTCCTATTGGAGTAATGTGGGCTCCTAATCTAATACAATTGGTATTCTTGTAAGAAGACAGCCAGTGAAGAGAGACACACACAGAGAGAGCATCACATAACAATAGAAGCAGAGCTGGGGATCCCTGGGTGGCTCAGAGGCTTAGCTCCACCTTCATGGTCCTAGAGACCCGGGATGGAGTCCCACATGGGGCTCCCTGCATGGAGCTTGCTTCTCCCTCTGCCTGTGTCTCTGCCTCTCTCTCTCTCTCTCTGTGTGTGTGTCTCTCATGAATAAATAAATAAATCTTTAAAAAAAAAAAAAGAAGAATAAGAATAAGCAGAGCTGCAGTTCCATAGCTACAAATCAAGGAGTGCCAAACATCGCCAGCAAGTCAACAAACAGGAACAGGCGAGAAAGGATTCCCCTCCAGATTTCAGAGGATGCATGGCCCTGCCATCATCTTGATTTTGGACTTCTACAATCTAGAACTGTGAGACAATGAATTTCTGTTGTTTTAAGCCACACAGGGTGTGGTACTTCATTACAGCAGCTCAAGGAAATGAATATGGAGGACTCATTGGATACCAGTTTCTTCATCATGGCGGGAAGCAGAAGTCCCCAAACTCCTTTAGCATTTGCTATCTAAATGACTTTCCCACCTTCTTAGATGGATAATAAATTATTGGGAGGCAAGTATCACATCTTATTTATTTTTTGTGTTTTCCATACCACCTATTTACCATTGAATTTAACATGCATAAGGTAGATATGAAATTTGTGGCTTCAAATATTGGGTAGGCAAAATAATTTTATTTTCTAAAATGAATATCATTTTAAGTTCCCATCCCATTGGGGTACATGTATTTATTAAGGGGTTTTTCTCAGTCAGATCATGCTTTTCTCCTTATCTTTCTTCCTGGTGGAAGCTAAGTTCTGGGGAGTTTACAAAGTGTCAAGGCATTGTCAGGGAGGGTACTTGGTCTTTGGTCACTGATTATGTTTTCTTCAGAATTCTCATTCATCCTGGTTTTCAGCATCTTTCCCCAATTATATCTGCTGCCTCACTGGTGTGGCTGTCCTTCAGTCCCCGTTGATCCTTGCAAGATGCTCTATGTCTTCCACATTTCAAGCAGGAGATCTTTCTGGGTTTAATGGCTTCTCTCACTTCATCTGTTTTCATGCGAATGAGAGCATGGCTATTCCTAATCTATCCTGAGTGCCTTGGGGGTCCTTCGAGACTATTTTGGGTCTCTCTGTCAAGAAGCATCATAGAGCCATGCATTTGCTCTCCATTGCTGCTATAATAAATTACTGGAACTTTAGTGGTATAAAACAACATACAATTAATAGCTTATAGTTCTATAATTCAGATGTTTGACATAAGTTTTGCTAAGCTAAGGTCAAGGTGTCAGCTGGGCTGTGTTCCCTTCTGGAGGTCCTGGGAGAGAATCCATTTCCCTGCCTTTTGCAGCTTCTAGAGATCATCTGCACCCCTTCTACCTTCAAAGCTAGAGATACAACAGCTCTCTGACTGTTTCTATTACCACATCTCTCTCTCTCTCTCTCTTACATTTTCCCCTTCTATGTTTACAGATTCTTGTGCTTATGTTGAGCACACCTAAATAATCCAAGATATTGTCCCTATTTTAAACAAAGCTGATTAGAAACCTTAATCCAATCTTTAACTCTAATTCTCCTTTCTTATGTAACCCAACATACTCACAGGTTCTGGGAATTAGGATGTTGACAACTTGGCAGGGGCATTACTCTGCTTACCACTCTACTTACCAGTCTGGTGTGAGTGATACGTAGGAACCCAGGGCCTGGTTCTTCTCACCCTGGAAATTGGCATAACTCTCCTCTGCAAGAAATATTGAGCTCCTGATTCTATACCTGTCTCTCTTTTGTTTTCCAGATCAGAATGTGGAGGCTGGGACACAGAGAAAGAGAGAGATTAGGGAAATGCAGGAATCCCTCTTTGGCTGACTCTCCTCCCTTTCCTTTAGCCAAAGTAATTTTAGCTTTTTCATAGAAGAACAAATAGACCCTGCAAGTATCTTCCAAATCCATCATTTAGGGATAGATTTCAGTTTTAAAATTAAAAAAAGAAGAGTTAAATTTATCATTCTCTTCACGTACAAAGCTTTATCCTGTCAGTAGCGATTCATTAAGAATCTAGCATGGAGAGAGAAACCCAACACGGTAACAAAAGAGTTTGAGGGAAGGCTTGCCAGAGAGGCGGCACTCACCTGAGAAAGTCCCAGAAGGGCAAGGAGACAGCAGAGCGTAGTTCAATCTAGCCTTCATTTCAGCCTGTCTGGTCAACACCTCCTCATCTGATATATGGCTAGTTCCTCTCTTGGAGATCAGCTGTAACAGAGCAGAGGAGTCATATTCTCAACCACATTTCAATATATGAATGACTTGAATGACTTGAATGAATAAGTGATATTACAGATGGGGATGAAGAGTGAGGAGAAATTTTTCTAAGGCAGGAGCCATATGGAAGTTGCTCCAAGCTACTGAGTTGCGACAATCATCAGAGAGTCAGGAGCCAGCTGGCTCCCCTGATCTGGCTGACATGTCTCTTCACCCTCCAGTCTGTTGTGCCATCTCTAGGGAGGAAGACCACATTGCTCTCTATGCGTAATGATGACACTGAGCCAATGCAGGCGACTGGTTACGTCAGCTGTCATGGGCTGTGCAGGACCCACACAGCCTTAGCTTGTGTGAAAGCCTGCCAGCTAAATGGAGGGATGACGTGGTCTCATCAAGAGCAGGAACGGTCCCTTCTCCCTGTATCTGCAGCCACCCTCTGTCTCCCTCCCTTCACTGGCTCAATAAAAATTCCAGGAGCAGACATGAAGGACAGAAGGGAAAGAAAAGGAGAAAAGATGCTGCATGTGTGCCTATGGGCACGGGTCCATCTTGGGCTCACTCTCTCTGATCCCGACATGCATACATATTTTTTTTAAGATTTATTTATTTATTTATTTATTTATTTATTTATTTATTTATTTGAGAGAGAGAGAGAGAGAGGCAGAGACACAGGCAGAGGGAGAAGCAGGCTCCATGCAGGGAGCCCGACGTGGGACTCGATCCCGGGACTCCAGGATCACGCCCTGGGCCAAAGGCAGGCACTAAACCGCTGAGCCACCCAGGTGTCCCTGACATGCATACATATTATATTGAATCCTATCGATGGACTTCTTTTTTTTTTTCTATCAATGGACTTCTAAAAAAGAAAATTGAACAACTCATTGGCGATAGCAATTTTCTGCATGTTCCAAATGCTACAGAAAGCACACTCTGCTTACCACTTGATTTTTACCATTATTTGGATATTATTAAAGAATACATTAGATGAAGAAAGGATAAGAAACAAAAACCCAAAATACTCTCCCACAAATATAGTGCTGCCGCTGACACCCTGTTAGGAGTGAGAACCCTAACACTAACTTTTATTGTGTTACTGTGGCATCGGCAATAAAAACAAAGATAATGCATCACTAGGGCCCTGATGAAATGGTGATGGGTCATGAATGACTGATTTGCTTCAGGCTCCTTCTCCCTGTTAGACCACTTCTACCGTTTCCTTTCCTAGGTACTCACCTTAAAGCACCCCATCACATCCAACCCAAAGTGAATAATCAGTTTGAAAATGAATCCTTCAGAGGACTCGCATAGCAAAGGAAAAGGGAAGAGGAGATTGGCTGGGACACACTGGCTGTCCTCCAGGCATCTTGGGGTCTTATGTCTCATTTCAATCAAATGGGGTTCCACCAGCTGCCTAGCCCATTCTCATCCTTACCTATTATGGATCCATGGCCTGGCAATGATTCTTGGGTGTCATTCTCTCAGTCCCCACCTTCCAGCCCATCCCACTGGAAATCTCCCAGTCTGCTGCAGGCACAGGTTTTCCCTCGGGTCCAAAAAACAGCCAGCCAATACTTGTAAGAGTTGCCCACAGCAGGCAACATGGATCTTTCAACCATTTGGAAATATTCTAATCCTTCTTTTATTTTTATAGGTGAGGAAATTGAAGATGAGAATTTTCTAAGGGTTCCTAAACCAGCACAGTAGAGCTGTGATTTGAACCCAGATCTATTTGATTCCAAGGCTCCCTGATGTTTCCTCTACTTCATGTTGCATTTGGAGCGTAAATGAGATCTAGTGAGGTCATTAGCGGCACATGGAACATAGAGTCCAGCTTTGATCAGTTCAGTAGCTGACTCCGCCTGTCCAGGTCTCAGATCCCATGTGCGGGGATGAAGAGGATACAGATCCCTTGGCTGGCTGTCAGAAGGGTTCCTTTCCTCAGAGCTGAGCTTCTTTTGCTTTGAATATCCTGGAGACCTAAATCTCCTGAGCTCTGATCCACTTTTATCTCCTTTTCAGCTACCCAGGTGACGTCCTCTAACAGGTTTCTAGCTTCAGAGACTGAAATCCCTTTTCATCATCCTGCCAATGTCACATTTTCTCTGATGGTTATTAAAGACTCAATGGTCTCTTGGAGGAGCCAGAGAGTCATCTCTTGTTTACAGGTAAATAATAACCCTTTAAATATATTTACATACTAGAACTTCAGCAGGATTTCAGTAAAGATAACGTACAGGGTAAAGCTGGTTCCCAGGGAGGATGGGGTGATTCATCACGTACTTAAGAAAGGACCAGCCTCATTTCCTCCCCAGCTTGAGGGGAAATGATCACTCAGTTCTGTGGCAGCAGATCTGTAAGAGGGAGGAGCCCTGTCACCACTCTGGCCCAGATGAGGTGTCAACCATACTAGCTGAGCTGAAGCTGGCTTGAACTATGCCCTGCTATCTCCTTGCCCTTCTCCTGGGCACTTTCTTAGGTGGGTGCTGTTCTCTCTGGCAGGCGTCCTCTCAAGTCCTCACCCTCAATGCTAACCCTATGAATCTAGAGTCTCAGTTGTTGGATTGACTCCCTTTAGTACATTCCTTCCATTTTCTCGAATGGCTACTGGGCTTTAATCCTAGTGGTTGGTATGCTGAGTCTTGGTTTTCTCTATCCTCTGGGAAGGAGTTCGCTTTGTTTGTCTCTCTTTGACCAGGGCCCTTCCACACCCTTGGCCTTTCCAGTCTACTCCCTGCTGTGGATCCCATATGCCTGGGCCATGGGAGGACTTGAGCCACCCCTGGGTCAAGGAGGAAGGCAAGTTCAGTTGGGGTTCTTCACTCTAAATGGCCTTTTACACTTCCCTCAGGTGTCAGAGCTCAGACTATCCACCAAAGGCCGCTTGCCAGGGTGCAGCTTGTGGGCAGCCTGCTCTCCCTGGAATGTACCGTGCAGGGGGCATCGAGCCCTTATCTCTACTGGTACCGGCAGTCCCTGGGAGGTGCGCCCCAGCTACTCTTCTCCTCATTAAGTGTTACCCAGATAGTCCCTGAGACACCGCACAACTTCACAGCCTCCAGGCCCCAGAACGGCCAGTTCATCCTGAGTTCTAAGAAGCTCCTTCTCAGTGACTCTGGCTTCTACCTCTGCGCCTGGAGTCTCACACTGAGTGGGTGGGGGGAGACATCTGTGCAAAAAACCCACCCTCCCCCAGAGCCCTCCCTCTGGGGCTGGGTGGAGGATATCCGGGTTTCTGATTGTCAGGCACTATGAGAACAACGGAATCAAGTCTGATTCTCCCAAAGAAGTTGACTGAGTTCTCAGGGAGAACAAAATGTATTTGCGTGTAGGGCCTGTGGATTGCACGCATGTCCTCGAGCTCATGGGGCACGGATGCATCGTCCCAGGCTGTTAACCTCCAGCCCTCAGAGTGATCTGGGCCTTGCCTCACGCTCTCCTCTCCCCCCATTCCTGTCTGTCCACACTGGGGAGGGAGGCAGGTGGGAAGCACCAGTAGCGGGTTGCGGCGTGGTGGCAGGCAGGTGGCCGAGTGAGAGGAGGCCCACTCGGGTGACTTCAGTGGTTAATTCTCATCACCTGGAGAGTCTCCTTCTGTTGTCCTTTCTGCAGAGAGTAGACGTCTTGGGGGAAGCTTTGATGAGGCTCTGTGTCCGGGAAGGGGCGAGGCCTTCTGGAGACTGTCCTCTGGTGGGCTGGCAGTGTGCTCCTGTTAGTATCAGAAACCACACTCAGGGACTTTGATTATTGTTTTGGATTTTAGGCTTTTTAATTCGTATCCTACTGTGTCTCATCCCTTCCCTTGTAGCAAAAGGGAGCAGAGAAGCGGATGGTGACCAAAGACACACCAGAGACGAGGAAAAAGCTGAGGACATGCGTATATTATGGTAATACCCTAAAAAAGAGAAATTATTTGGATGAGAATGAAGGAGAGGAAAAGGCTTCTGGGGGTGGCTGGGAAGAGATGCTACGGTTGCCTTGGCAACCGAGCTTCCTTCCTCATCCCTGGGTCCCTCATCCCTCCCTCATCCTCCTTATTCTTAACAAGCTTTTCTTTTCTACTGTCCCTTGTGCTCCACGAGGGGGCACACGAATCTTAAAATACTCTGTTCCTGGCATCACTTTGTCTAGGACAGTTCAGATGTTTGTTTCTTTTCAGCGCCATTGGATCTGCAGAGGAAAATCTGAGACGGCCACGCATGGTGATCCAGACAGTATTTAGGAATTCCTGGGGGCTCTCACAGCCTGCTTCTGCATTAAGCAGCTCTCCCGTGCTGGGAACTCTGAGCCATCAGAGGGATCAGAAAGAAAAACGAAGTGCACTCAGGATGGTGCTGGGTGGAGTCACAGCATGGCTTAATCAAGGCACTTGGTTTACTTCCCCCCCCCCCCTTTATGGAAATACTCAGTTACTAAGGCAAGCGGTAGTGCCACGACAGTAAAAGTAAAGACGGGTTTACAACTCAAATTTGGTTCACACCTAAAAGTAAACAACGTTTCAAGCTATTGCTTGCTTGTTAGCTGGTTATTTAGAATTGGATCTCTCCCTGGATCTCTCCCGGTCCTGCCAGATTACTTTCAGTTACTAGACTTCAGGATTTGGAATGGGCTTAGAGAAACATAAACACTAGCAGATAATTTTTTTTAAGATTTTATTTATTCATGAGAAAGAGAGAGAGAGGCAGAGACACAGGCAGAGGGAGAAGCAGGCTCCCTGCAGGGAGCCCAGTGTGGGACCCGATCCCTGGACTCCAGGATCACGCCCTGGGCCAAAGGCAGGTGCTAAACCGCTGAGCCATCCGGGTGTCCCAACACTAGCAGATAATTGAGTGAATTCTCATATTTGTCCCTCTACTCTCCTGGTTTCCCGTTATTAATATCTGGCACATTTGTTATTTTTTATGTGGTACCTGTCTATGGCTTTTGACAAAGGGTCCTGCAGGCAGTTTTACTAGCCCAGAGCTCCTGTGCTTCACCTACTGACTTCTCTCGTTCCCTGATCTTGTCCCAGTCTCTGTATTTGTAAGGCATCTCGGTCTTTCAGTCAAAATTTACCAATTGCTTTAACTTGGGCTCGTGATCTCATCTCTCTCTTTCCTCACCTTCAAACTTCCCTCATTGGACTCAGTGTAGTGAATGAGATGTTCTAAAGCCTCATCACAGGGTCCGATTTTCAATAGATACGATTTTCCTCTTTTAGTTTACAAGATATTTTGATCCCAACTTACCCGAAAGAAAGACTTACTTAAAATAAAATATTAAATGTTAGGCTATGTAATAAATATTTTAAAATGCCAAATATACTCAGATGGCAAGCCAGTGAAACTTGTCCCCTGTGTGGTACCCATTCAGATACAGGTGGTTTCTGGTGGGGTTTTATGCAGCCTCAGAATCCTTCCTAACACAGAGCTGGTCCAGGTAATCACTACTACTAGGCAAGTGATGGGAGAGTGAAAAGAGATTTTCAATTTTTTTTAAAGATTTTATTTATTCATGAGAGACACAGAAAGAGAGAGAGAGAGGCAGAGACACAGAGGGAGAAGCAGGCTCCCTTGGGGAGCCTGATGTGGGACTCGATCCCAGGACCTGGGATCACGCCCTGAGCCAAAGGCAGTCGCTCAACCGTTGAGCCACCCCGGTGCCCCCAGATTTTCATTTTTGTAAGATATTCAGAAGTTCTGCAAAATTTCACAAAGGAGATAGACATTTAGTGAAGGTTAGGTTTTTAGGAGGCTCGGATTTAGATAAGCAAAATGACGTTCTCAGCAGGAGAGTCTGTTTGAATAGAAATGTGGAAGTCCCAGTGAATACTGTGATCTCTAGAAAAGCGGTGAGTGAACAACCCTGATCATTGCACAGAGTGACAGAGAGACAGGAGGACGTTACTAGGAAAGGGGAGGCTGGTGAGGGAGAGGCTTGAAAGCCTTCCAAGTTCATCAAAACAAATTAATATCCTCCATATTACCTGCCCTATTCATGAGTAAGACTCCTCCTCCCCAGTGGTCTCCCTAAGTCTAAGGACTCAGGAATCTACAATTACCTTAGTTTCTGGGGGACAAAGCAAACCAGCTCAGGATGGCAGATGCTGCTCAGATACACTCTCCCCTGCCAGGAATTCATCAATCTCACTTGTGCCTGGGGCAGATGAGGCTGCCTCCTTTCTAGGAGAGCTTCCAGGACCCCTTCCTTGGCTGACTTTGTAGGCGTGCCAGGATGACAATTCCCAGGCATGTCATTCCTGGGCCACTGGCACGTGGGGGGCACCGAGCCACATGCTGTTGGCCAAAGAAACTCCTCTCAAGTTGTTTTGCCTGAATGTCGGGCACTCACGGGATTGATATGGAGTGAGCTGGGGGCCTCTCAGCAGCTGAGGAAGGCAGGGAAGGCCCAGGGTGGGAGAGCTGGTGATGCTGAAATCAGGCTGCTTCGTATTTTTGTCCAGGATCATATGCTTTGCGTTGAGAATGTTATAGCCCCGTGAGCTGCTACAAGCACGCTTGGCCTGTGACACAGCCTATCATTTACCTACTCCCTCCTCCGGAGGCTTCTCTCTGTCTGGTCCTCTGTTCTCTCTGCATTACCTTCTCCTCCTCCTCTTACCCAGCTGAGATAGAAACTGTCCATCACACAGACCTCACAGGCCTCAGCAGGAGGGGATGAGGCTTTAGAGAGGCCTGGTGAGTCCAGCACACAGACTAGCTCAGATATCCAGGGACTGCCCATGTTCTGTCTGTTGATTATCTGGGGCTCTTTTCCTGTGACTCATTAGCACCTCTCATTAGATGAATGGAAGGAAGCGGGAGGTTGCAAAGGAGGGGGGGTGCATGAAGGGAACAGGTGGGAGGAGGGAGTTGCTGGAGTGATGTGGGGCCAGGAGGGACCCCAATTGGGTCAGAGCGGTTTGCAGCTGTTTTTAGTCTTCACTATCTGCTCTCTGATCTCAGGGGTCACCTCCAGCAGGTGTAGAGGTTGTGTTGGGGGTGGGGTGGTCTGCACGGGGAGCTGAGGTGCCCAGATCCCCCTCTAGAGGGCCTTTCTTCTCCCTGCTGTAGTTCTATTTCCACTGCTAGGGTGCTCACCAGAGGCCCAGTAGAAAGAGTGGCAGGGAAGGGGTTGGGGCAGGATGTGGGGAGTGTGGTTCTCATGATGCTCAGAAGCGGGGGGGGGGCTTTCACAGGCCCCCAGATGCAGGACCTGGTAAATGTCAAACCACATCCTGTTGTGAGTCCCTGAGATGAGCTAGGGGCAGGTGGGTGGCTGTTGTGATGTTGCTCAGAGATAAACAGCTCAGCAGCCAGCCCTGGGCTCAGACATCCCCAAACCTCCCCCAGTTGTCTCCTAAAAGACCCCAATCTGCATCTCTTTACTTCCTGCCTTTGATTCAAGGCCACTCTCCTTCAAACACTATGTTCTTCTCCTCATTCACTGCCTAACCAGGTCTCCTTCTGGAGGAGAGCCAGCGAACAGGTGTCAGGGTACCAGGTGCCTCTTGTTAACTGCGGGCTTCCAGGGTTGGCACCCCGCCTCCCCACCAGAGACGGCTGCTGGGGCCATGTCACTGTGCGAATGATTTGCATCTGGGAAGAATTAGATCCCCAAAGCTCTCTTCCTCATGGTGACTTGGGGCCTGCAGACTGTGAATCACTGAATCTCAAGAGCGGAGTTTGAAGATTCTTTAGACATCACTTTACCTAATCTCCTCACTTCACAGACGAGGTGTCAGAAGCCCCACAAAGCAAAATGAGTTATCCAGAGCCATGCAGCTGTGGACAGAGGAGGATCAGAAGCTAATTATCTATGTTTGAGCAGCTCCAGGATCTCAGACAAAGCTTAGAGGAACGTGGACTCTGTATTGAACTATGATCTTGCTGTGGGTTTTATGAGCCACTTCTGTAGAAACACATAAGGTTCAACCATCAGCCCTGAGTGGCATGAGGATGGAGGGGTCCATACAATGACCCACAAAATTAGATTCCTCAGAAATCAGACAGGTTGAAGAGATGAGCTGAAGAAATGCGATACAATTCAACAAATCCCCCCATCTCCCCTCATCTTCCCCTGAAAAGAGAAAAGCAACTGTCGGCACATAGCAAGTCTCATAGCAGGACCTGTGAAAAAGACTCAGGGTCTGAGTCAAAAGTGAATTCTGTGAGTGGGTACAGGATGTTGAAAATTGCCCTAACAGACCCAGTATAGGCAATATCGAGATTCAGGGGGTAAGCGCTCTGTCTCCCTGATATAGGTCAGAACCCACCTGGCACGGTCTTCCGTTCCGAACACCAGGCTTCTAGAAAACTGAAGGGCGAAAACACACATAAATGTTTTCAGAAGAGGGTGGCTGGGCTGTGGGGAGTTGGAAGTGCTCAAAACTGGGTCATATGCGAAAGACATTGAGAGAACTGGAAATGTCTAGCCAGAAAATAGACTTTAGGCTCCTAACAATTTTTATGATGGTGGCTAAAATTTATTGAGGCTGTGATAGCAGCTTTGCCTGTTGTGTGCATTAATAAGATGAAACCACCTTATGGAGTCGGGATTGTGATTTAGCCCATTTTATAGGAAGGGAGGCTGAGTCTCAGAGGGGGTCCTAAGGTGGTGAGACCTAAGGCTTCGGTCTAGGCTTCTTTGGCTTAGAAGTCCATATCTTTGTCATCATAATGTTCTCTCTCTGCTGAGTCCTTTTCCTCCTCTGCAAACTCAAATTCAAGCTTTTAAAAGTTGTGCTTATTCTATCTCTCTTAGATTTGTGGACTCGACTGGGGTGGGCTTGCTGGCTCTCATGGGACTATCTCAGTGGCCAATGAGGGTATGACAATGAGTTTGATGGATATGGAAATAGGAGAGAATTCTTCACAAGAGCCATCAGGGGATGAAATGGCTGCTCAGGTGGATGGAGAGCTCACTGTTCCCAGGACAGGTCAAGCATAAATGGGGGGATACAAGAACCCTTATCAGTGAGGGCATGTATAGTTCCCAGACCCGGTCCAGTTAAAGTCTCACCATGGGAGTGAGGGTGCAGAGGACTCAGCTGTGATTGCTGGAGTGGCCCAGGACTTGGGCAGGAAGGATCATCCTAGCAGGACCACCCTCAAGTCGCTATTTTAAAAAACCACTTAGAAACCATTAGTGAGTTTGATCAGGAAGCAGTAGGGTGCTGGGCCCGCAGGAAGCCCTAGAGTGCAGTCTCCTGTGAGGACCACCCCTCAGACTCCCAGAGGACAGCTGAGATACTTCCAGCTGGCTGATGACTCTCCTGGGGGAGATAGTCAGAGCTCTGACTCTGGTGGACCTACAGATCTGACCTACAGATCCACTCCCTTATCACCAGGACTCCATCCTCCCCAAGGAGGGGAGCCTGTTAGGAGTCCAAGTGCAGCAAAAGTAAAGGCAATGGGTAGAAATGGAGGAGGAACACCATGTAGTGGGGACTGTGAGTGTGTGCTGAGCAGAGACTAGGTCCTCTGTTGGAGGGACATGATTCAGGATACGGCCAAGTGCTGTCACAGTAAATCCTAAGGAATGATGGAGAGGTGTGGTGTGTTAAGGAACCCAGAGACCTCAGATCCATAAACACAGCTTGAGAGCAGAAAGTTTCCAAGAGGGGAAAGGAGATATCTAGCCCAAGACTGAGGCAGAAAATTCTTTGTGTTTAGGGCCCAGATGGGGTGGATAACATCTCAGATTATGGGGTACCAAGCCTCAGAAATCACTATTCTGGGGACTACAGGAGTCTGCCACAGACAATGGGAGTGAACTGTCATCATTGTTGTCCAGGCTTGGTGGCCTTCCATACTCTGATTCTTCTTATATGGGCATAGGGTAATTTCCATGGACAGGGTAAAAGTGAGCTTGGTCATGAAAGAGAGGAAGTCAATGGGTGAGCAGAAGAGCAATTCACCCATAGGTCAGTAGTAGTGCTAAGAATTGATGTGGGGTTTTAGCCATTCCTGATCTCCATCAGCAGTTCCTGGCACCCTAGATGAAAACACATGTAGGCATGAGTGTGTCTTTGGTCTCAAGTACCAATCCCCCATTCCCACATCCATCCCTAAGCAGTGACCTCATGAAACTCCTCCTACACAGGGACATTTAGGGCTGTGTGTCTCTCTGACTGTAAGGGGCTGGGATCAGCCAGGCTGCCCTTCCTTGGGTCCCTATGGAAGAAGAAAAATAGGGAAATGTTTCAGGGCAGGAAATGGAGATATTGATATCTATCAGGATCCATTGCTCCTTTTCTGGCCTCTCTTGTTCTAAAATCTTTTTTTCTCTCTTTTCTCCCTCCCTCTTCCCCTATCACTTACTTAAGAGAGAAGAAGTCTTTGTCTCTTGGAAGGTCCCAGCACCCTCGGCTCCCATCCCCACCACCCAGCCTGGGTATCCGGGCAATAAGCCCTGCGGTGGGAGGGCATGTGGGTCTTTCGTGGATACTAGTGCTGATAGGAACATTTTTCTGGGCAAGTGACAGGGGCTTGAGCAGCCCTTCCCTACAGGAACCTCACCCCCCACCAGGATGTTCTCATGATTACATGACCAGTGGGATGCTCCCATTTCCCTCCTAATTTGTAAGTAAATCTCTATAGATCACAGGGTTGAGGTTGCTCTCCTGGTTCACTCTCCCAACGTGAGTCCAGCCGTGCCCTGGGGAAAGGTGAGAACCTGGGGACCCCGGGCATTCCCTTAGAGATGCTTGGCTTCTAAGTCTTTTCAATCAATAAGCACGCTTTGCCCTGTATTGGGCTCACTTCTGGAGTTTGCCCCTGGACTACCTTCTGCCCTCAGGTCTCTTCAACAGGATGCTGTTTAGATGAGCCCTGAGATTGGAATAGGCTGATAGGCCCAGGCCCCTGAGGAATTGCTTCAGTGCTTCCCATTCATTCTCTGGGCTCAGAAACTCTTTGGGAGCCCTTTTAATTGGAATGGCCATGTATCCTAGTTTGCAGGGACAATCTTGATTTCCTTCTTTTTTGTTTCTTTTAAAGACTTTATTATTTTATTTGAGAGAGAGAGCACAAGTAGGGGTAAGGCAGAGGAAGAGAGAGAAGCAGACTCCTGGCTGAGCAGAGCATTAGATGTGGGGCTCTATCCCAGGACCCCAGGATCATGACCTGAGCTGAAGGCAGATGCTCAACCGATGGAGCCACCCATGTGCCCCTTGATTCACTTCTCTTGTCCCAGAATCTTACCTCTCACAGTCAGCAGGGTCCCCGCTCGTGCAATAAATAAATCACACGGTCACCTGGCATCTAACCTGTCTTTGCTCAGTTTCACCTGAGGAAGGATGGATGGGATGCCCAGAACTGGTCCAGAAGGACCTACTTGGATTCTACAGAGAGAGGCCGAGGCAGAAGAGGTTAACTCCCTAGTGCTATGAGTCGAATATTGAGGAGGTAGGGAGGGTGTTGTCTGAGGGGGCAAGGAAACAGCTGTAAGAATAGGGTCGAGCAGGGTGCGGGGTGGGTGTGGGGACTAGGTGATGTTTGTAATTCTCTCCAGCTCTATTATGTCTCCCGGAGTGGAAGGGTGGAGGGTGGTTTGTTCTCTGGAGGACATTCCTTCAGTCCTCACATTGGTAAACCCCAGGTGCCCACGGGCTCCTCTGCCCACATCCTCCCCAGCTGCTTATGCCCTGCTCAGCGAGCCCTGTTTCCCTTCTGTGTGGGGTTACCCTCTCTCCACCTGCCCCTCCGTCTCTGTCCTGCTTCTGCTCAGCATTCTCCACCCCCGCCACTGCTCTGTGCCCACAAACACCCGTCCTCCACACCCTGTCCCAGGGAAGCCCCTCTGGTCCCCACAATGCCCTCTTCTCTCTGAGAAGCTTAGTAGTCCCTTTAGCTTCTCCTTTCCCTGTCCTGTCCTGTCCCTTCCTGGCCTGTGTCAGCTGTGTCTGGGGAACCCCTCACCTCCCATTCCTGGACACACAGTGCAGTGGGGTAAATAGCATCACCTCAAACTTCATGCCCACCCTGAACCTCAGAACAAAAAGTGGCCTAATTTGTAAATAAGGTCTTTGCAGAGGTACATGTTAAGGATCTCAGGACAAAATCCTTCTGACTTCAGGGTATGTCTTAAATCCAATGACTCCGGTCTTGGTAAGAAAAAATAAGGGAGAAATTCAGGCATAGGGACACAGGGGGAAGGTGATGTGGAGACAGGCAAAAGGTCGGAGCGATGTTGCCACACGCCAAGGACCACCAAGTGTGCCAGAGGTAGGGAGAAGCGGAAAAGATTCTCCCCTAGAGATTTTCAAGGGGGTGTGACCTTGTTCGCACCTGATTTTGGACTTCTGGCCTCCAGAACTGGGAGAGAATAAACGTCTACTGCTTTAAACCATCAAGTGTGTGGTTCTTTGTTACTGCAATGCTAAGAAATGAATACACTCAGGAGGAGTCAAGGTCTCTTTATAGTCTGTGCCTGTAGGTCCTGCACCGGAAGCTGGGGGCAGCTACTCCATGTCAGCCTGTGACAGTCACACCATTCTGGCCACTATTCAGAACAGGCTTCCTGAATTTCCATCTTCATGAGAACGTGCCACGGTTTCGCAGCTTACCGGTCCATGTGACCCATGAACTGTGGCTTCCTCACCCGTGGCCGAGGGAGAGTAACACCTGCTTCCAGGGGCGCGGTGGGGATGAGCCGGGACACCTGTGCCAGCGCCCAGCCCCAAGCCTGGAACAAGCAGGCTACCAGCAAGGGACTCCACCTTCCCCATCCTTTCTTGACTTTCGGACTCCCTGCTCACCTCTGCCTAAAGGAGCTCACGTCTCCTCTCTCAGTGGTCTGGGGGTCTGTGTCCTTCTTTCCCCTGTTTGTGTCCCTTCCCTCCCCTGCTGTGTGTTCCACCGCAGCGACTGTGACTTCCTTGGAGGATTTCCCCCAGTAAGATGAGTAACTGTCTCTGCCCGAGTGGATGCGCTTGACACGCTGCGCTTGGGGTGGCCGGCTGTCTACCGCATCAAGTGAGGGGCTCCTCATGTGTAACATCTCACCACCCCCCACCCCTGGAGCATGATCCCCTCCCGCCCCGTTTCTGTGAAATCTCTGGGCTTCATTCATCAGTAGTTGCAACTCTGTGCCTCCTTTAGGATTCTAACCCAGACATGCAGAAGAGAGTTAGATCTTCTGCCGAAATCTCAAAACAAGATGAGATGGAGGCATTAAGAACAGATCCAGAGAACACCTAAATGGATAATAAATGAAACCTGAGTCTGGAATTGAGAGCTGACCAAGCATTCCAGACCATAGGCTACCCTGTCCTGGGTCCCATGTGAGGTGATCTTAGGGCTCATCTCTGCTCATCCTTATGCAGGTTTTCCCCGCTCTGTGCCCTTTGGGCCAACCCTACACCCAAGGAACCCGGAACACCTGGGTATGGACCACGGAGGCCGTCCTCCAGCAGGATGGACAGGAGAAAGCAGTCTTGCTCAGAAAGAAGGAAGAAGGGTCAGTCAGGGATGGTGCCTTCCTGAATCTTCAAAGGACAGAACTTCATAGATACTCCCGAGACACCACACAGCCTGGCAGGACACTTTTATTGTTTTAGTCTATTTCAGGATCAGGCTTGAGGAGCTCAGTCTGCAGGGAAGCAGAGAGAGGGGACAGATATCCCAGCAGGAAGGTGATAAGAGGTAGAGAGAGAATAACTCTTTTAGAAACGCAGACTGGAAGCGTGCGAAGGAGATTTGAGGGTGAGGCTCATGATCATCTCAGGATGCACTTTTGGAGCTGGTCTCAGGAACCTTTTCTCTTGACCTGAAGGAGAGAGAGTATTGTCAAGGTCCCAGGAGCCATGAACAATAGGAGGGGGCTGGGGAGCCTGACGCTGGGCCTGATTTTGGGTACGGCTGGTTGACTCTCCCCATCCTCGGATGCGACATCCTGTAACGATCCCCATACTTTCTCCCCAGTCTGACAGTCCCATTATAATTTCCTTGAGACAGAGGATATATCAGGCTGAGTCAGGCTCTGAGATCCCCTCGTGTTCCACGCCTGATGTTCTATTCTATCCTTTCCCTCCAGGCCGCCCCCCCCGTCCGCCCCCCCTACCTTGGCCATCAGCACCAGGACGCTGACCAGCACAGCATACAGCGTGGCCTTGCCCAGCAGGATCTCATAGAGGATGGTGGCAGACAGGACGCCCTGATGGTAGGACACTGCGGGTGGGAAGGGAGGGCACACGGGGACCCGTGAGCAGCAGGACCCGTGAGCTCTGGCCTCTCTACCCCCACCCCAGGGCCCATGGGTTCCCTGTGCTCTGGGTCCAGGGCAAAGCCACGGGAGGCAGAGTGAGCAGCAGACAGGGGCACTTACCCGAGGTGAAGCCACAGTCTGAAAGAGAAAAGGGGGAGGGAACGGATGAGACACCCCATCTTCTGAAGCAGGTGGGGAGCTGCCCAGGTAGGTGCACCTGAAGCTAACGCAATATGACTTGTCAGCTGGGCTTCAATCAAGAACAAAATAAACACGAACATAGGAAGTGAGCCTTCTGGGGAGCAGGGACCCCAGGCCGGACCGGCCTTCTCTCAGGCTCCTGGACTGTCTTTCTGGGCCTGTGTCGATGGAGCCACGCCACCCCAGAACCCCGTGGAGCGTGGTGGGGCTGGGGGCACCCCTCGGTGCGGAGCCCTACAGGCTAGGACAGTGAGGGCCCCCGCTGCAAGGCTCTCCTGGGCTGAGGATCTGGGGGAGGAATGAGCCCGAGGCGCCCCGTCCCCCTCATGCTGGCCTTTAGTCTCCTTGCTCTGTCCTGGGTTTTCTGCACGTGGTTTTTCTTTCTTCCTGTTTTTCATGGGGAATGTTTTATTTCTATCTCGCTGCCTTCCACAAAAGGCTTGGGGTGCCTATTCTTTTTTTGCAATTTAAGTTGGATTAATGAACGTATAAGACTGATGATGCATCTCTGAACTCTACCTCTGCATGTGGCCTGCCTGGTCTTCTGCCTGGAACCCCTCCCGCCCCCTTGCTGGGCTCTGACTCACTCCCCGCCCATCCCCCAGGGCCCCCTCACCTGCTCTGCCCCAGGCCTCAGCACTGATGTTCTGGGTGATGGGTTTGACTCTATCGTATTTCCACTCATCGTCGTCCCCGAGCCCATAGAACTGGACTTGGCAGCGGAAGTGGTTGCGCGGGTTGTGCCAGAAGGAGGCAGAGACCCTCAGCCGGCTGCTCAGACAGTAGCTGGAGTCATTCTCGCTGGGCCTCTCCTTGTAGGGCTGCGGGTCGGTGCTGAACCCACTCGTGACCTCCTTCCCGTTCACCCACCAGCTCAGCTCCACGTGGTCGGGGTAGAAGCCCGTGGCCAGGCACACGAGTGTGGCCTTCTGGGTCCGCGAGATCTCTGCTTCTGATGGTTCAAACACTGTGACCGTGGGAGGGGTGACCTTCTGCAGATCCTCTGCAAGGGAAGAGAGGTTGGGACCAGGGCTGGGCTGACAGCTGTCTGGGTTTGCTCTGTGTGTGTGTGTGTGTGTGTGTGTGTGAGAGAGAGAGAGAGAGAGAGAGAGAACAGAGATAGAAACAGAGAGAAATAGGGAGACAGAGAGAGAATGAGCTGGAAATGGAGTCATCATAAAGCAAAATTATGTAGTAGTAGGTCCTGTGTGTTTGGGGTCTCCATCATGTTCCTCTGTATTTGTTCTCCTGCCCTGTGTGTCCTTTGTAGTCACCCTGTAGGCATTCTGAGTAATGTCCCCTCACCGATGTTATTTGATTTCTTCTCCAGCAGTGAAACCTTATCTGTCTACATTTCTCCATATCAGGTAGTAGTTATTTGAGGGGATCAAGCACACGATGGGAATCAGAATAATAGGATCCAAATCTTAAAGCTGACTTTGCCCACCAGTGTGACGTTGGGACAACATCTTAAATTCTATGCACCATTTCCCTGCTCGTGAAGGGAAAATCATGACACCGACTTTCCAGAGTGGCTATGGAGGCTAAGTGACGTTAGTATTCAGAAAGGCCCTGTCCTCAGCCCGTGTGTTACTTCTAAATCAAAGTGGCCAAGGAGTAAAGAGGAACTGCAGGTTAGGGGGTCATTGGGGGGCTGGGGGGTTTTCTTCAGATGATAGTCTACAGAGGGCATATTTTTGTGCACTCAGGGGAGGGTACCCTTTGGTGTTATGGTGTGCTCCTGAGAATGTGGGAGCTTTGGACTTTCTTGCGGTTCACGAGGCCACCCTAGCCATTGCTCTGCCTTCAGGTGCCCCCTGAGCTTCCTAGCTCACATAGAGAACAATCGCTCCTTATGTCAAGTTCAGGGGCTCATCGACCTTCTTCACTCCTTTCTCAGTCTTATACTTTTTTCTACCCATCAGCTTCCTAAATAAGCATCTGAGATCATCAGGGCAGCTTCTTGCTAGTTTTGATACAATTTTTGTCCAAAGTCTCTCCTTTGCAGAGTCTTGGGTGAAGGCCCGGACCACCCTCTGATTTGGCTGGCTCACTTCTTCTGGGTCTGCTCTCCATTCATTATATCCTACTCCTTTGCTTTTCACTGATTTTTTTTTTTTATTCATTTCTTAGCAATTCCATTAAAATGAAAAATCTTCTTATAAGAAGAATCCAGTTTAGCCCGGAAGATGGAGAAAATGTCCTTCTAACTGACACTTCACATTCCTACGGATGTGACCTAACCTCCAGGGCCAGCTTCAAGGGTGTATGGGACCCCACCCTTACAAAGTCCACCCCCCCCCCCACCCGGCTTAATGGCTGCTGTCGCCATCTTGAAATTCTAAATTATTTTTAATGAGAACCTGGCATTTTCATTTTGAGCTGATCAGGCCTCCTTTCCTATCAGCTTCCCCTCCCTGCAACTCCTGTTTGCTAACTGCGAAACTATGTCTCTAGGTCTTTACTGGCTGACCCACCAGAAGGGGTAACAGCCTATCTCCACTGCCCGGTTCCATCAATGTCTCTGCTCAACTTGGTGTCTTCACTCTCCTCTCAAAGACCTGGCTCTGAAGTTGTACCAGCCCTCCTGGCGCACTACCGAATGTACTTCTCTGACCCTCCCTCTCCGGTAAACACTCTGTCCTTCCCGCAGAATTAATGATGTGTGATGCTCTGCACAATGTGCGATGCTCTCTGCACAATGCTTATTGATGCAATGGGCAGGACAAACAGGATGCCATGTCTACACAGCTCTGCGTGAGGGCAGGGTCAGTTTATCCTTCCGTGTTTGTGAGTCCCTGTGGGATGTGGGTGAGCGTGCCTACGTGGGTGTGTGTACTAGTTAGAGTCTGTTTGTATATGCTCTGTTTGTGGCTTGGACTGGCTTTAGGCAGAATTGTGAAGTTTATCTTTTCCTGTTCCCACACATGGCTCACGCCCACCCAGCCCTCCCCTCCATTATCCATATGCCAAATCGCATCCCTCCTCAGGTACTGGGCTCATCCTCTCCCCTCACTCCCCACTGACCACCTAGGGGAAGGGTGGAGAGGAGAAGCACTGAATTATAACAATCCACCTTCCTTGCCCACTCAACACCCTCACAGCAATGGTAAGGGGTAGGTATTGCTGATGACCCTATACCGTAGAGGGGATGGAGCTTCACATAGATTCATTTGCCCAAGACCACCCAATCCTTAGCCAGCCAGCGATTGGGACCTAGGTCCACCTGGCTCTAAAGTCTGGTCTTTCCCCACCCCGGCTGATCACAGGACTCTGGCATTTCCTCTGGACAAAGCTTAGCTGAGCCCCATTGGCTCCAGCTTAATGCCTAACTATAACTGGAGCCTGTTGTTATCAAACAATCCAGGTTAATGTACCAGTATCCCGAGTGACCCTCCTGCACCACCTGGTCTGTTGAAACTGGGATACTTAGTGTGAGGCCCAAGATTGCAGGCTGGGGGACAGAGGGAGACAACTGGAGGGGGAGGGGTGAATGCACCCCAGTGGCCAAGGTTCCAGCGCTGCCCTGGGCCGGCAATGGGTGCTGTGGACACACCTCAGGGGGCTCGGGCTTAGGAGAGAAGGGCAGGGGTTTTAACTCTAATTTTACATGCTAAAGACTAAATCAACTCACCTTGCTTGTTTTGAGTCTTTTATCCACTGACTCAACATTGATCTGCCTTTCTCTCTGGCCTCCCTTGTCTCTCATTCCTTTTCTCCTCTGGTCAGCGGCCTCCCTTGCATCTACCTCTCCCAGGAGCCGGCAGGGCTGGGTGCCCCCCACCCATCACGAGCTCGGCGCTGCTTTTTCCTGCCCCTCAGGCTTGGTGCCCCTCTCTGTAGCAGCTACACCCCTGCTATGCTCCCCCAGCCCCGGTTTTCCCTCCTCAGCCCCGTGCCCCAATCAAGCGGCTCGGAGTCCTCATCAGCGCTCTCGTCCGTCCCCCACTCGCCCTGCCCCTAAATGCCCCAGACGCGGGAAAAGAGCCCCACAGCGCCCTGGCCCTCCGCCCCGTCCCGGCCTGCGCGGACTGGGTCCCCACCACCTGGAAGGTCTGACCCCCGCCCCTCCCCGGGACGGTTAGCGCCCCACGGGGTCCCAGGGGCTGGGCGGGGTGGGGGGGGGGTGACGCCCGCATCTCACCGAGGACCGTGAGCCTGGTGCCGGCGCCGAAATACCGCTCGTAGCTCACAGAGGCCCAGCCCCGCGCGCAAACCCCAACGCGCCCCAACGCGCCCCAGCCCCCAGCGCGGGAGCCCACCAGGTCTCCCCTCTGGGGTCGCCCACCCCGCGGCGCTGCCCGCTCACCCACGACGGTCAAGCGGCTGCTGCAGAGCACGGCCCTGGGCCCCCAGCCAAGACCCCCCCACCCGGGGGCCGCGCTCACCTGGCACGGTCAGCCGGGGCCCGCCCCCCAGAAGTACTGGGTGTCCAGGCTCACAGCCCCCCCCCCCAGGGCGCAGCACAGAAACAGGCCCGCCGTCCCCTGCCCCGCTGCGCTCCCCGGCGCTCCCGGGGCATCCCCCCTCACCTGGCACGGTCAGCCGGTGCCCGCCCCCCAGAAGTACTGGGCGTCCAGGCTCACAGCCCCCACCCCCGGAGCAGCACAGAAACAGGCCCGCCGTCCCCTGCCCCCCGGGGCACCCCCGCTTACCTAGCACGGTCAGCCGGGTGCCCGCCCCGAAGTACTGGGTATTTTGGCTCACAGCCCCCAGGCGCAGCACAGAAACAGCCCCGTCCCCTGCCCCTCGCGCTCCCCGGCGCCCCCCGCACCCCCCTGCACCCCCGATTACCGAGCACGGTCAGCCGGGTGCCCGCCCCGAAGTACTGGGTGTCCAGGCTCACAGCACCCCCCCCCCCCCCCGCGCAGCACAGGAACAGCCCCGTCCCCTGCCCCCCCGCGCTCCCCGGCGCCCCCCCCCCAGCCCTCCTCCCGCACCCCCCCTTACCGAGCACGGTCAGCCGGGTGCCCCCGCCGAAATACTGAGTTTCTGTGCTCACAGCCCGGAGCCCCAGCACAAAAAAATCCTGCGCTGTCCTCTGCGGCCAGCCGCGCTCCCTTGCGCACCCCGTCCCCAAGCCCGAGTCCCGCCGCCCAGGGAGCCCCGCCTCTGAGCGCAGCCCCAGGCCGAGCTGGGCACTTGCCCGCCGGCCTCGTGCCACCCCGCGAGCGCCCGGCACCCCGCTCCACTCCTTACCCAGCACGGCCAGCTTGGAACCGGCCCCGAAGTACAGCTGCCCCGTGTTGGCACAGCTCAGGGGGCCCAGGCGCAAACCCGCCTTCCCCGACCAGGCGCCCGCTCCCTGCGGGCCAGGGTCCTGGGATGGTGCGGGCTGGGCAACCCCTTCCGCGGTCGCACCCAGGAGCGCCTTTCTTACCTAGGACGGTGAGCCGGGTCCCTGGCCCAAAGTGCTGCTCCCCATATTAGCACAGTGGGCAGGGGCTGCCAAGAATTTCTCTCCTCCCTACTTCCCTTGGCACAAGCTGAGGGGCTCTCTCCTCCCCCCTCTTGGGCCTCTCCCTCCCCACCTCCAGAGCTAGCTGGACATAGCAATCTGGAAGCTACATGAGGTCACCTCCAATTTGCAGAGAAGAATCAACTTGGTTTGGGGACAATACAGTGGAGGTGGAAAGTGAACGAGGACTGGTGACGGTGCTTTGGGCTGGAGTTGGGAAGTGTTCCGGGGACACTGTCTCTTACTCCCTATAGGACCTGCAACCTCTCTGGCCTCTCAGCTCTTTCATCCGAAGAATGGGGTGGTATCTTTCACACAGTGTCATGAGTTCTCAAGAAATAGCTCCTGTGTAAGTACTTTTGTCAAGGGCAAGTGTTCTGAAAAGTGCTGGATGACAATCCCACTTCGATGCATTGCCTTTTGTGTTCCTGGGAGGCCGGGAACTGTTCTCCTCTGCCGGAGACGCAGAGGTATTCCCTGAGTCCAGCACTTTAGGGACCAGCTAGAGAGACACCTCCCAGCCACTCCCCATCCAGGAGCTGTGTTCCCCCTAGGCTGGCTGGAGAGATTTCCTGAGGCAGAGCTTTTTGTAAAAGGACCCCCTCCACCTGAATCATGGTGAGTCCCCCAGTTCCCACAATGTTACAGCAGGATACAAAAATGTTTCTTTCCCTCTGGTCTCCTCCCCCAACCCTTGGGCAGAGACAGGAAGTGCAGGTGACAGAGGTTGTATTGACTTGGGGCTAGGAGCAAACTCCCAGTACATTGGAAGTGGGGAGGGGTTGAGGAAGGTCTTAGAGCTCGTGGGGGCGGGCAGAGAGGCCCCTTTGTGGAACACACACCATTCTGAGGGGACCTTCTATGTCACCAGGTCTCCCCTCTGGGACTCACTGTGCCCCCCTGAACAGACTGGCATTTATAGTGAGGCGGGGTGGGAGGAGCGAGGGGTGCAACCCACAGAGCAGGTGATGGCAGTTTGTGGCATGGGGACAAGTGGGTGGGAAACCCCTCTAATTCCCCATTGCTCCCTAAACAGAGTCCAAGCTCCTTCCCTTCGTGTATTCCACAAGCTCCATGAACATCTGCTGTGCGCCAGGCCTCCTGCCGGGGAGTCCACCTTCAGAGGAGCATGTACCAGCTCTGCCCAATGCCTCAAGCCTCCTACCTCTGAGCCGTGGCCCCGGCTAAGCACCCAGGAGTACCCGACCCTGTTGTTCGGCTCTGGCTCACGCCTCTGACTGTCACCACCACCCTCTCCCATGGATAATTGCACCAACTCTTGCTTTGAAGAGTTTGCCAACTTCTCAGACTCTTCCTGGAGGATCCCAGTTGGAAATCGGGTGCTAGCCTCTGACTGCATTGGAGTTGACAGCTGGCAGTGCTATGTGAAAGGGCCACTTTGCATTTCAACTTTCTATTGAATTTCTATTTGTGTTTCAAAATTTCTATTCATGAATGACCCCCTCGTGAACGGGCAGGCTCCTTGGGGACTGTGACTTGGATGTCTTTATTTTCTTGAAGGTTAATGGCAGAGCACTGCAATGATGTGTGCTTGATGAGTGTGGTAGCGCCCATGTGCATGTATGTAAATACGTATATACACACACGTGTGTGTGTGTTATAGAAGTGAGCACACACATCTGAATGCCTCGTGTGTGGTGATGGAGAGAGAAGGCCACATGCTACAGTCCCGTGAGTGAGAGAGTAGATGGCTGGTTCAGGCAGGCCTGGTGGCAATATCTGCTCTTGCACTGGGTCACACTGGATTCACTCATTTCTCCATTCACTTATTCAAAGATAATTGATTATGCACGTCCACGGAACCAAGGTCCTCTGCTGTATCCCAGGGAGACTATAATAAAACATATCCCTGTCATCAAGGACTGCCTGCCAAATGGGGATGTCAGACAAGTGAAGAGATTGTTCCCATCAAGTGTGGCATGGGTTCTGACGGAGGTGTGCACAGGGCACTGTGATAGCAAAGTATAGGGTGCATCTAAGCCAACTGCAGGGGAGTAGGGGGCAAAGAAATGCCTGAGAAGGTTTCTTGGGAGGGGGCGGGAGGATGTTGGAGCTGAAATTCAAGCATAAGTAGGGGTTGGAGTACGATGTCCCTCCAGGTAAAGGAGTGCAAAACAGTCTGAGAGCAGGTGGCTCGAAGACACAGGGTGAGAGGAGCGGGGTATGTGTGGAGCAAGGGAGCAGAGGACCACTGCCATGTCCTAGATGCCATCCTCAGGACTGTGCACTGCATCCCCTCCGTGGCAACGGGACATTGAAGAGCCCTCAGAGGATTTCTAGAAATAGCACTACGGCTGATTCTGGATTTGGGGGACCCTTATTTCCTATCCCTCCAGCAGTGGTCAGGGCACATTTTCACACCCATTTAATTCACTAGAGACTTGTGACTTAAACTGGAAGACACGCGTGCTACTTGAGAAGTCAGCACCTTGTCTTCTTGGCCGGGAAGCCCACTTGGTGAAAAATGGAGCACAGTGGCCTCAGGGACACAGCTGAAGGGAATGTGGGTGAGGGGTATGAAAGCAAGCTTTGTTAGCCAAGCATGTATGACCTGTGAGAGACACACCTGTGTAGGCAGACTCTTCCTCAGAGCACCTTCGTTCAGGTAGGACGCAAAGTTCTTATAGGAAATGGCACCATTTTTCTGGGCTGTTCCTAAGGAAGTCTCTTCAATCCCATCATCTCCCATTCACAGTTACTCAGGTTCCCCTGACGGGAGGGGCAGTGCCAGCCACAGGCGGGGTCCCTCAGCCCTGGTACCGGAAGGGCCTGCCCTTTCCTTGAATCCCTCCTGTTTCTGTCCTGTCTGGAGTCACACAGGAGGTCTGAGAAGATGTACTCAGATACTCACAAGGCAGTCAAACCAGGTCAGGCCATTTTTATTGATTCGGTCAATGTGGTCACACTAGGGACCCCCGGGGTTAGGGAGATTTGGGTCATGAGCATTCAGGTGTGTACAAACATAGGGGATAGGTGTTGGGGGTGAGCAGAGAGATGAAGACAGCTCTTGAGAAGCACTGGCTAGAAGTGGAAAAAGGAGAATCCGTCCTGGGGCAACAGCAGGCTGGAAGCTGCTGGCTCTGCCTCTGAACTAGTTTCAGGAACCCTTTCTCTTGACCTGAAGAAGAGAAGGTTTCAGGGAGTTACTGGGAGTCAGGAGTGGTAGAAATTGAGAGGAAGTAGGAGGGTCCACTGACAAGATGAACGGTAGGGCTCTTTACAATGTCTGTTGGGTTTTCAGGTGACCCCAGCTTCTCCTTCCTTGCATGGCTCTCCCCACTGTGATCCCAGAGGCACAATGTGTCTTCTGAGGCACACGGGTCTACCTCCGTGTTCCTCTACTGCCACCGTTGGCTCTGGCAGGGTCCCTTGCTACTCACTGCTCTGAGTTGTTTTGTTTCAAGTGTGACCCCCCCCAGTGCCCCATGGGCCCCCCCTACCATCAGCACCAGGACGCTGACCAGCACAGCATACAACGTGGCCTTGCCCAGCAGGATCTCATAGAGGATGGTGGCAGACAGGACGCCCTGATGGTAGGACACTGCGGGTGGGAAGGGAGGGCACACGGGGACCCGTGAGCAGCAGGACCCGTGAGCTCTGGCCTCTCTACCCCCACCCCAGGGCCCATGGGTTCCCTGTGCTCTGGGTCCAGGGCAAAGCCACGGGAGGCAGAGTGAGCAGCAGACAGGGGCACTTACCCGAGGTGAAGCCACAGTCTGAAAGAGAAAAGGGGGAGGGAACGGATGAGACACCCCATCTTCTAAAGCAGGTGGGGAGCTGCCCAGGTAGGTGCACCTGAAGTTAACGCAATATGACTTGTCAGCTGGGCTTCAATCAAGAACAAAATAAACACGAACATAGGAAGTGAGCCTTCTGGGGAGCAGGGACCCCAGGCCGGACCGGCCTTCTCGCAGGCTCCTGGACTGTCTTTCTGGGCCTGTGTCGATGGAGCCACGCCACCCCAGAACCCCGTGGAGCGTGGTGGGGCTGGGGGCACCCCTCGGTGCGGAGCCCTACAGGCTAGGACAGTGAGGGCCTCCGCTGCAAGGCTCTCCTGGGCTGAGGATCTGGGGGAGGAATGAGCCCGAGGCGCCCCGTCCCCCTCATGCTGGCCTTTAGTCTCCTTGCTCTGTCCTGGGTTTTCTGCACGTGGTTTTTCTTTCTTCCTGTTTTTCATGGGGAATGTTTTATTTCTATCTCGCTGCCTTCCACAAAAGGCTTGGGGTGCCTATTCTTTTTTTGCAATTTAAGTTGGATTAATGAACGTATAAGACTGATGATGCATCTCTGAACTCTACCTCTGCATGTGGCCTGCCTGGTCTTCTGCCTGGAACCCCTCCCGCCCCCTTGCTGGGCTCTGACTCACTCCCCGCCCATCCCCCAGGGCCCCCTCACCTGCTCTGCCCCAGGCCTCAGCACTGATGTTCTGGGTGATGGGTTTGACTCTATCGTATTTCCACTCATCGTCGTCCCCGAGCCCATAGAACTGGACTTGGCAGCGGAAGTGGTTGCGCGGGTTGTGCCAGAAGGAGGCAGAGACCCTCAGCCGGCTGCTCAGACAGTAGCTGGAGTCATTCTCGCTGGGCCTCTCCTTGTAGGGCTGCGGGTCGGTGCTGAACCCACTCGTGACCTCCTTCCCGTTCACCCACCAGCTCAGCTCCACGTGGTCGGGGTAGAAGCCCGTGGCCAGGCACACGAGTGTGGCCTTCTGGGTCCGCGAGATCTCTGCTTCTGATGGTTCAAACACTGTGACCGTGGGAGGGGTGACCTTCTGCAGATCCTCTGCAAGGGAAGAGAGGTTGGGACCAGGGCTGGGCTGACAGCTGTCTGGGTTTGCTCTGTGTGTGTGTGTGTGTGTGTGTGTGTGTGTGAGAGAGAGAGAGAGAGAGAGAACAGAGATAGAAACAGAGACTAATAGGGAGACAGAAAGAGAGAGAGAGCTGGAAATGGAGTCATCATAAAACAAAATTATGTAGTAGTAGGTCCTGTGTGTTTGGGGTCTCCGTCGTGTTCTAGTCTCCCTCAGCTTTGCCACTTTTCTCGCTTACCCCATGGGCGCATACTGCCAACTATCTCTTCCATCTCCCTAAGGCAGCAGGGTGTCCTGATTTCCTTGGCTTGCTGACAGTCTCTTTCTCAAGGCCTTGGCCCATATCTATCAAGAGTCTATCTGTTTTTTTCTTCCTCATTCAAAGCCCTCTTCGGTGCATGACTATCTATTCCCTCAAACTTAGAAGCAGCTATGACAGAATTGAGTGGGCCCAGGATTTGAGGCTGAGCGTTCTCACATGATCCCGGGAACCAAGTCAACTCCTTCTAATGATCATTCTCATGTGGCGGTCTGTTTGGGCGATAGCACATATGAGAGTTCGCCTTTGTTGCCTGGAGGAGACCCTGTCCCCTTGCATCTGACTCTACTTTTTTCTAAATGTTTTTCCCAAGTCACTTTTCCCCCCTTTTCTTGTGTGTGTGTGTGTGTGTGTGTGTGTGTGTTAAATGTGTAATCTACTTTGAGGAGCCAAGAAGCCTCTGGCTGTTATGTTATCAGACATTCCACATTTACTTCATTTACACTGGGGCGCACGGGGTATGTGGTAGCTTGCCCGGGATGGCTGTAATCCTATGAAAGATACTACTCCTGGGTTGAATCTGTTTTCTTTCCAGCACCCAGCAAGTCTCCCTGCCAGCTTTGGAAATACTAGTTCACGGCCAATCTTGATGGGTATGAGCAAATTCCAAAGTCCAAGGGCCATGTCATCAGAGTGTTCATGTTGCAAAGTCCTGGGCCCTTTTTTTGTGCCTGACGCATAGAGAATTTCTGGAGTTGTTGGAAGGCAGGGCCTCATGTGCAGACACAAACGGATGAGAGAAGGCACTTCCATGCCCCCACATTCCCATCTTTTTGCTGGAATGGGCCGTGCCCTCTGCTTGGCTCTATACTGACTAGAGGAGTGGTTTGGGGGAGCAGAAATGTGGGCAACCCAAATGTCTCCACTTTATCCACATTTGAGATGCAGTTTGGGAAAAAGGCCAAAGTCTGTGACACAGTGATGATGCACAACAGGAATGGAAAGGATGGCCACAGTAAGGAGAGCCTTTTACAAGGATTTCAATATAAGTTAGTCCCTAATAATTTAACACCCCAAGAGGCTGGCGCTATCATCCCCATTTTATACATCTCAGAGATTCTGAGATTTCCACTTTTCAGTTGTTCTAGCAACCCCATCCTCTCCCATGAGCCCAAGTATTTGGAACCCAGTAATTGTACTTTCTAATTCTTAATCCACTTGCTGGCATAGGCACCCATCTGTCGGACAAAGTCTGCTCCAGCCAACCAGTCTGGTAGGACCAAGTGTCACATTCCTCGGGCCTTGTCTCTATGGCCCAGCACAGACCCATCCCTCCACGGCCTGTCCTCCACCTGCCCCTTCCTCCCAAGCATGTTAATGGTGTTTGTGTTTCTTGATGGGCTCCTTACCCTATCAGCCCAGCAGAGATCCCGAGGTTTGGGAAAGTGGGGCCTCCTGTCTATTTTCTCTACAACCTATGTCTTACTAAGATGGCACAATTTTCCTTGTTGTATCTCCTCTGATTCTGCCAAGCAGGGTGTCCCTCAGACACCCATACTGTGACATGTACTTCTGCCCTTGGGGCTCAGAAACACCCCTCAAAACTGCCCAGTCTCATCAGTCTGCCCCCCCCGCCCCCACAACTACCTTCTGAGCCCTAGATCACTTCAGGAAGGCATGCAGGGATCTTTGGAAGTTAGTTGAGACAGAGAAGGAGGACAATGAAAGCAAGCACAGAGTTCTGAGTGCGGGGTAGATTCTAGAAGGTCTTCAACATAGAAGCCAGACCCATTCACCAAAATGGAGTCAACGGTGAATGATTGGAGGTGGAATAGGAGGCAAAGTGGAGAAGATCCGAATCAGGAAAGAAGAAAAGGGAAAGTAAAACAACACACCCCTAAAAAAGAAGAAATGAGAGGAGTCCCAGAGAACAATGAGAAGCAGAGCAAGGAAATACCAAGTCTGAAGACTAAACCGGAGCCCCCTACCCGAGGATCCACGACAAGCACTGCAGAGCAACCCCAGAAGCCCCAGGAGGGAGAGGACAGCTCTGACCCCCATCCTTACACCCCTGACCCCATCCCGGGCTGATCGGTCATGCACAGGCACCCCAGCCAGGAGGGCAGCCCCATACCTGTCACGGTGAGCCTGGTGCCTGTTCCAAAGTAGAGGGGCGAGTTATAGAAACACAGCTGCAGGCAGCTGTGGTAAAACCCGTGGAGGTCTCCTGCCAGAGGGCGAGTCCTCACTCCCAGGGACAGGGCTCAGCCACCCTCCCTGCCTGGATGCCTGGCTCTGGACCAGGGGGGTCCCATTAGGAGCAAGGTCCCCATAATATGCTGGCTTAAGCGGGGGAACACAGGAGAAGGATGAACCAAGGAAAGAGTAAGGAGGAAATATGAAGGGCTGAAGACTCAGGGAAGAGAAACAGAGGACCCACCAAGCCACACCACGAGGAACGGCAGCCCCAGCTCCTTGGAAGCTCCCCAGGGATGAGAGAGCTTACTTGACGCCCGACAGCCAGGGCTGGGAGGACAGACGGGGACCCTCTGAGTCCAAGCGACCATGGCCCTGTACCACCCCGGTCCTGCTCCTTACCCAGGACAGAGAGTCGAGTCCCGTCTCCAAAGTGCTGTGCCTGGTTGTTCCACAGCACAGCAAGAGTGTGACAAACCCCAGAGGTGCTCTCTGGGGCCTTTGTTTCCAGAAGCTTCCTTCCACCCAATGTCCAGGGACTCGGGCCCCTCCTCTGCTTACCAGCACTCTCTGAGCCTTTCCCCTGCTGTGTCCAAGGAGTCATCCTGGGACCGCACTCTCCCAACACACTACCCCCAGGGAAGCCCCTTACTTACCCAAGACAGAAAGCTTGGTTCCACTTGCAAAATACAATTTTTCATTGTTACACAACCCTGCAGGCTGGTAGGAAAACTGTCCTGACTGCATCCTATTCCTGTCCTCCCAAGTGTTCCTGCCCTCTCTCCCTTTCCTTAGCAGAATTTTGTCACCAGAACGTGGGAGTGGGGGGACAAGTGTACCGTGTGAAGTGCCGTGGTCAGAGGACCGATTTGGCCATGTGGCCTCCACTCCTTTCTCCCGTGTCCCTCTCCTTTCTGAGCAGGGGTTAAGGCAGCTCTGAGGCCGGAGGCTTCTCATCTATGTGACCATGATGGGGTGCCCTCCAAGGAGACAGGAGATGGACAAGGTGACCCCAAGAGGAGACTACCTGCCTCCCAATAGAGGAACCCAGACTTAGCATCGCCCGTCCATGAAATAATGGAGATGGAAGGCCGTCCCCGCCTGTCCTCATCAAGACAAGAATCCAGATCTTTTTATAAAAATGTGCTTTAACCCAAGCCCTCAAGACAGAGGTTCCACCTGGACCCCTGCCCCAACCTGGGTGGGAGTTCCCAGCCCTCCATCCCTGATGTACTTACCTACAACAGTGAGCCGGCTCCCGTCCCCAAAGTGCAAGGTGTTTCAAAAGCACAGCCTCCCAGATCCACTTCAGAACCTCCCCCTGTCTGCTGAGCTCAGCTGGGATTCAGGGACAGATCTCTCCCCTCACAGAGCTCCCAGCCCTGCTTCACATATTCCCCACTCCCTTCCAGAGCTCACCCAGGCCCCTGGACAGTCATAAAAAAGGAGCCGCAGTGTGGCCTCCTGTGAAATCCAGGGCAAGGAAAGATATGAAGCCCCTGCCCAGAGCCCAAGTCAGTGAGGAAGATGGACCAGCGTAGGGGCTCATGAGTTGCCTTCTAGGCTTTCTCGAGGCTTCCCTCTGTCAGATAACTACTCAGAGGGGCAGCACCATCTCCTTTCCCTCCTCTGCCTTACACACCGAGGTTCAGCTCTGAGTTTACAGAGGACCCTCCCCCCTCATAGCTGAACGGATTTGCCCTGACCCGGACCTTCCTACAGTTCCCAGAATTAGGGACGACCTCTCCTTAACCAGGACCCAAGACTGGGTGATCCCCTCCCTCCCGCATTTCCCAGGTTAGAATCCTCCCCTTAGGACCCTGCCGGAGACCCCCCTCCACCTTACCTACGACTGTCAGCTTGGTCCCTGGGCCAAAGTTAAAATCATAACACATCAGAATATGGCCACTCTAAAATGGACACTTGGGATCTGCTTTCACCTACAAGGGCTCTGGGAAGACCCAGAGTACGTCTTACCTATAACTGTGAGCCTGGTGCCTTTTCCGAAGAACACTTCAGTGTTCACACAGTGACATGGGGCAAGGAGGCAAACAAATTTGAGGCCTGGGAAGAAGAGGGGTCCCTGGTTGGTGTCTGGAGGACTCTGTGGATCCCCTTCTGTGGATTAGAGATACTGCATGGAACAACGTTTTCAACTTTTAACTCTTGGGACCACAGAGCACGGCCAGAGTCTATCCAGAGGGCCCTACACTACTTTCTTGATTCTTTCTGAGGGTCCATCAAAAAAAAAAAAATGTGGGTCTGGAGAGGAGGGCAGGGCCCTGGAACTACTGACCATGTCCATGGAGAGTGGGGCTATTACTGGCTCCTTCCTCTACAGAATGGGTCCCCTCCCATTCACCTTTACACTGACCTTGCCCTGGGTTCTGCGGGGCTTAGGATGAAGGAGTCTCCCTGAGTCCTTCACCTGAGGGGCCACTGAGGCATTCTTCTTACATCTGGACTCTCTGCAAGCTTCCGTCCCGATCTAAGCCCGTTCTTATCCATGGTCTTGGCTTGACAGGTGAACAGGGGTGAGGTGAAGGCATCCTGACTCACACTGCCCTCGGGTCCATGACCCAGGACAAAAGTGAAGAAACTGTGGTTTGGGACAGGCAGAAAGGTTTTTGTAAAGCTTTCCCATAGAGTTGAATCACCGTGGCCCCCTGTACCCACAATGTTACAGCTTTGTACAAAAAACGACCCCTCCCATGGTTCTGCCCATCAGAGCCTGGAAGAAACCACCAGAGCAGCTGCTTCTTCCAGGGCATTGGAGGGCAGGCCGGTGACATCACTCCCCATGTTGCGAGGCTGTGGCCGGGAACAGACGAAGCCAGGCAGGGGGGCCCTCCTCACCCCCATGCCCATTCTTCAGGACACTCTTGGCTCCCCAGAGCTGGGTGTCTTTGCAGGCCATCTGTCCCAGGGGCTGCTTTTCACTGGTATCCGCCCCTCTGCAAACTGTCGTCATTCATCGTCATTCATCGTGGGAAGCTATCCCCCAAGAAGCAGCACCACCCCCCTCTCTACCCAGGGCCTGCCCCTGGGACTGTGTCACTCAGAAGCCACACCTTTCATCTGGGAATAGGATCCTTCAATGCTCAGACCATCCATTCGACCATCTCTAGGGTGATCTGGAAGGGAACTGACCTGAGCTGCTCAGCGGTAGGGCTCCCTATGTAGAGACAAAACAACAGCCGAGAGCTCGAGTATTTCCAAAAGGGTGCTGGTGTGGGAGGACTGCGTGTGTCGTTAGCCCGCCTCCCTTCTCCGTGGATTTCAGACTTCAGGGTTAGGAAAAGGGAGTTGGGGAAGTGGATATGGAGAGCTGCATCCATAAAGTCATAGGAACACTCAAATGTAATCAATGTCACTTTTCCCCTGTGGGACAGACCCATTTAAGTTGCTGGTAGGTGTTTTATTTTCCTGCGTCAGATGACCGTGAAATGTAACCTCCAGTTGAGTGGCCTAGGTCTCATTTCACTCGACGGTACGTCCTTTTATTGCCTTTCAAACTATTACTTAAAATCTAGAAGAAAGAAAGAAAGAAAGAAGAAGAAGAAGAAGAAGAAGAAGAAGGAGGAGGAGGAGGAGGAGGAGGAGGAGGAGGAGGAGGAGGAGAAGGAGGAGAAGGAGGAGGAGGAGGAGAAGAAGAAGAAGAAGAAGAAGAAGAAGAAGAAGAAGAAGAAGAAGAAGAAGAAGAAAGACAGACTTCACTACATAATGATGACACACTTTCACAGAAAAATATACACAGAATCAAAAGTGAAATGACAATATGGAAAGAACATCTGCAATCCTCATCGCAAGGGCCGATCTCCCCAGTATATGATGAACTCCTAGAAATCAGTAAGGAAATAATCCAGCAGCACAAGGAAAGTGGCAAAGAACAGATGGTTCAGAGAAAAAGAAATGCAAATAATGCTTCGCCAAGGGGGGGGGGAATCTTGCCAAAAAAAAAATTGCATCAAAATATCTCTGTTCACCAATGTGATTGACATTGAACTAGGGAAGACCGTTCTGTTAGCTGGTGTGTCATGGAACATACACTTCACATAAAATGATACCACCTAAGTGGATCCTTGGTCCGATTTGGAAATATCTATGAAAATTACAAATGTGTTTACCTTTTTACCTGGAACTCCCTCATCTGGGTGTTTATCCTATAATTATTCTTGCATACAAATAAAAATGTGTGTAAAATATTTGCATTATCTGGGGTAGCAAAAAGATCAGGAAAGCTCAAGTGCCCATCAGGAAGGGACTGGAGAAATAACCTGGGATACATCCACAGAACAGAATACTATTCAATGTTAAAAGAGAATACAAATGTTTCACTGCTGTGGAAAGCTCAGATAAACTGTTAACTGGGGGAAAAAAGGAAGAAAGCTGCAGATCAGCATTTCTGTACACCACTTTTTGTCCAGCAAATATACGAATTATACATTTATTAGCCGGGGTCCTGCACAGAGGCACACTGGAAAGTCACAAAAGATACTCATCAAAAGCATTGCTTACTAAGAATGAGTAGAGGAGGGGGTGTCTGGGTGGCTCAGTGGTTGAGCATCTGTCTTTGGCTCAGGTCATGATCCTGGGGTCCTGGGATCAAGTCCTGCATCAGACTCCTAGCAGGGATCCTGCTTATGTTTCTGCCTCTCTTTCTGTGTCTCTCGTGAATAAATAAATAAAATCTTTAAAAAAAAATGAGTGGAGGAGACAGAAACTAGGTGGAAGTAAATGCAAAGTTTACTTGCGTTTTACTTGAGATTACTCGAGATTTTTAAATCTCAACTTTATTGTTTCAGTTTTTGAGCCATATGGCTATATTATCTATTTAAAATCAAACTTAATAAAAATTTTCAAGAAAATACCAGCAAATTATTGCTTTAAGTAACATTTTGAAATGTGCCACTTAAAAAAAAAAAAACCCTACTTGTTTAATTTACAAAGTCATTATTTTTCCAAAGATCAATTTATGTAAGAAGATGTGTTATGGTCCTGACTTTGCTTATGGGGTCTCTAATCACTCAGGAAGCTTGTGAAAAATGCGTATTTCTGAGGAGTCCTCAGGATCTTTAGTGTTAAAGATCTCCGGGAGTGGGTTTATCGATATATTTAAATAAACAATCAGGCACAAAATTATCCTAGATATTTCCATTTCAGCATGGGGCTTGGGACTCAGCTCCTGCCCCCTGAGCAGGTGTCAGCTGTGGTGAATGCCAGAGTGCTATCTGGTGGTGCCTCTTAGAATTTAGGGAAAAGAGAAAAAGAGACAATCTGTGCCTTTTATTCAGGAATAGTGATGGATCTCACAGCACTTTGCCTTTGCCTGGATAAAAGGTCGTCGACTGCTTTCACCAAGTGGAACTTCCTGTCCTATTTACCCCTTTTGCTTATCAGTAATTTACTCTCTAAGTACGTTTCTTTTTGACCATCTGGCTGGGGACCCTCAACCCAACTGGCCTTACAAAGACTACCACTCTGTCTTGGTGTCACAGCTGCTTTCAGTCCCGATGGAGTTTGTCCTATTTTGCTACTCAGTCACACTGGTGCTATGCCCAAGCAGAGCATGCAGTTTTTCTTTTTTACCCCCTGTGACCCAAGTTTAGAAGTTTAGGCGAGTCCAGGGAGCTCATTCAACATCTTGGGCAGAAGGGGGCAGCCTTTCCTTATTTATTTTAGACCTAAATCCTTGCCCGCTCAGGGTGACCACTTGAGGGCGTGAAAAGAATGTGTTTGGTGCTGGAGGGGACCCCCTCCACCACCACTATCACCCCACACCCCGCAGGGGGAAACTGGGTTACCTGCCTGCCTTTCCCAAGGCTGAGATGTGGGAAGGAGAAACACAAATTGCATCTCTCACATGTGTAATTCTGGAAACTTTTTTTTTTTTTTGAAGGTTTATTTATTTTAGAATGAGAGTGAAAATATGCATGGGGGTGGAGGGTCAGAGGGGAAGCAGACTCTCCTCTGAGCGTGCCCCCCCCCCAACCTGCGCTGTGGGGCTCCAGCTCTGGACCCTGAGATCATGCATGACCTGAGCTGAAGAAATCAAGAATCAGAGGCTTAACCAACTGAGTCACTCAGGTGCCCCTTCTTGAAACTTTTGGAGCATGTTCATAGATTCATTTAAATCCCAAATTTGGGATGCCTGGGTGGCTGAGCCATTGAGCTTCTGCCTTTGGCTCAGGGTGTGATCCCGGTCTGGGGATCTAGTCCTGCATTGGGCTCCCCTCAGTGAGCCTATTTCTGTCTCTGCCTCTCTCTGTGTTTCTCATGAATAAATGAATAAAATCCTAAAAAAAAAAAAAAAAAACAAATTTGTCTCCGAATTTCCTCAGATGACACTGAATCCCAAAGAGGCTAAGTGAGTTGCTGCAGTCATGCCTGATGATGTCATGCATTGGCTGGAACCAATGCTCAGGATTCATATTTAAGTTCTGAGGCCCCAGTGGGGCCACTGAGGAAGGAGGAAGGGCCACTGCGCTTCCCTCAGCCAGACTGCCTGGCCCTCCTGGCCGGTGGGTGAGGCCTGGGGGGGTGCTGCTAAGCCCCTTTAACAATAAAGCCACCTACCTTATGGAGTTACTGAGAGATCTAAGTCAGATAGTGCACACCAAGCTTCACTGTGGTGCCTGAAAATAGTGAAAATGTGAGTGGCTGCTGCTTTCGCACGGACCACTGGCCTAGGAACACCTCGACCACATTGGCTTTCAAGCTTCAGCGTGCATCAGAATGAAGTAGAAGTCTTGTAAAATGCAAGTGGCTGGGCTCCACCTCGAATTTCTGAATCAGTAGGTCTGGGAGGGGCCCTGGAACTGGCACTTCTCCTAAATTCCCAGGTGATTCTGGTGCCACCGGGCCAGAGTCCGCATTGGAGAACCAGTGTTCTGGAAGGCAATTTTTTCCTTCCATATATTTCCCTCTGGTCCCAGCTCATACTTTAGTCATTCAATTATTCAACCTATTATATTGTAGGCGTAGTTTATTTTTTATTTTTAGTTAATAAGGGTTTTATTTATTTGAGAGAGGGAGAGAGAGAGAGAGAGAGAGCAAAGTGAGGGGCAGGGAGCGGCAGAGGGAGAGGGAGAAGCAGGCTCCCCGCTGAGCAGGAAGCCCAACTTGAGGCTGGATCCCAGGACCCTGAGATCATGACCTGAGCCAAAGGCAGACGCTTAACCAACTGGGCCACTCAGGCGCCCCGGTAGGTATTGTTTAATCACTAGATATGCCAGGATGAACAAGATGAGGTTTCTTGCCTAAGGAGCTCACAGTTGAATGCCAGGTAGATGCATCCAGAGTTACTAGGCAGCAGGAGCAGGATTGTGACAGCAGTAAACATCTGCAGCAGGAGGACCCCTCGCTGGGCCCACTAGGCCAACAGCCAGCACAGGGGTGGGGGTGGGGGGATCCCAGATCCAAAGGAGTCAGAAAGGACTTTTCTAAAGAGGGTGAAGGGCCAAGTGGGAAGGGTGTCAAGCCAGATGGACCAGTAATGCCCAGAGCCAGAGGTACCAGGTCCGTGGCTTGTTGGAGGAGCCACCTGGATTTCTGAGCACTGGAGCAGAGTCAGGGAGAGGAGGAGGGGAGAGACAAGAGATTGGAAATGTAGGCAGTGGCAGAGAAGGAAGGACCTTCCCTCTGCAGGATAAGGAGCTCGGGTCAGGAGGGGTTTTAATCAGGAATCAGTGTAACATGCAGAATCGGAGCTCAGCGCTGGGAGGTGGCCAGGGGCCAGAGCCCCGATGAAGTGCAGGGAGGCAGAGAGAGGCCTGGAGGAGAGAGAGCCTTGGAGGAGCGGAGCTGAAGGCCGAGCAGCATCTCAGACCACGGCTGCAGCAGGTGGGTAGAGAGAACTCGCGCTATGGGGCTAGGCTAGCAGGGAGCCAAACCCCAAGGTTTTCTGTGTGCTGGCCAAGGATGCTGGTAAGATAACCAGGAACTTCCTTAATGCAGCCTTCTGAGATGTCTTTTTCTTTAGAAAATAGCCCCCCATGATCTCCTGCTTATTAGTTTTTGGATTCTTTCTCTTTACATGCTCCACCGATATTCCAAGGAACGCATTTTGGGAAATGGGGTACTCTGTTCATTTTTAAGGGGGAGCCCTGTCGGACCAATGTGGCCGGAGAAGGAGGGGGCACAGACACAGACAGTTGACAGACAGTTACACTTTATTAGCATGGTGATGGTAGAGGGATGGAGGTGGGGGTGGGGCTTTAGCTGTTGGCAGCTATGGTCGACTGAATCCAGTCTACGAAGTTGCACACCTTGGTGTAGACTCCAGGTTTGTTCTTCTGGGCACAGCCGTAGCCCCAGGAGACGATTCCCTGGAGCTCTCCATTGCAGACCACTGGGCCACCAGAGTCACCCTGGGGAGGAAGAAGGTGGGACAGGTTTTATCGAGAAGGTGGAAAGGGCACCTATATAATCGGAACCTTTAAAGATTGCATTCTGGTCAGCTCTGTGGCTCTGCATGTTTCCCATGGTGGTCCCATCTCTGTCCTGACTAAGGCAGTGACTGTCATACAGCCTGGCCTGCCTCGCCCTGTAGAAGTCCTCCCTTCTGCACGGAGCCCTCCTGCCCCAGCTCCACAGTCCTGTGTGCTCAGTCCTGCTCCCCGGTAGAGCAGGTGGATGGGCAAGGGTCTTGGCATGGGAAGGGTCAGTCACCTGGCAGGAGTCCTTGCCTCCCTCGAGGAAGCCGGCGCAAATCATGTTCTCCGTGATCTGGCCGGGGTAGGAGGCTTCGCACTGGGCCTGAGTCAGGATTGGGGCGTCCAGGCACTGCAGCAGCTCGGGGTAGTTGGCTTTGAGGAGAAGGGAGAGATCAAGGCAAGGAGAAAGGTGAGTCAGGCCAGCATGGGGACAGATCCAGTGCTGAACACTGAGGGCAGCCCACAGAGAATGCCAAGAATGTAAGCCCCGCGGAGGAACAATGGGTTTTGGTTTCCAGGCTGAACCCTGCCAAGCCCCTCCCTTGATGGGACAATAGTAGGTGCTCTATTTGTCCTATATTTTGATTCTAGGGGGTCAACTCCTTAAAGCTTTGCCTCTTTCTAGGACCCAGCACAAAGTCCTGTGTGTAGTGGTACTCAAGCTCCAGGGCATGGCTGGTTCGGGAAATTGGGGACATTGGAGGATGAAGTAGTGAGGGCCCCACTCACTGCCAGAGCTCAGGGTGTTGCCCCAGCCGGAGATGAGGCACTGGGTGCCAGGGGCTGCGCAGGCCCTGGGCAGAGATATGGTGGCCACCCGGGCATTGAGGACCGCAGGTGAGGAGAGCTTGATGAGCATGATGTCATTGTCCAGGATCCAGCTGTTATAGTTGGGATGGCGGATGACCTTGGCGGAGTTGATGAACTGCTCATTCCCCTCCAGGACATCGATGTTGTACTCTCCGAGTCTCACTTGGATGCGGCTGTTGGGAAGACAAGCACAGGGAAACCCTTTTCTCCATTATGTTCGCTTTTCTCCAGGGTTCTCGAGCTCTCTGCTCGTGAGTGGGAGTGTGGCAATATCACCTGGCAGGAGAGGGGTGGTGGATCCGTGCAAATGTGAGACCAAGAACTTTCTCCCCGAGAGGTAGGTGGTCATAGAGTGGGGTGACATAAAGGGATCCAGTGGGGACTGCTCCTCAGCCTGCTTTTCCAGCTGCCTTCCCCACCCCACCCCTTCCCTGGCACCTGGTGCCATAGGCATACATGACTGACTTGAAGTTCCCCATGTATTCCTTATCCTCTGTAATTTGCTGACTACAGGCAGTGACTTCTACTCCCTCCCTTCTAGGGCTGGTCCGTGCCATCATCCTGTATGATCTACTCCAGTGGTTCTCAGTGTTGCCCTGGGATGTGCAGCCTCAGCATCCCCTGGGAACTTGTTAGCAGCAATAGGTTTTTGTTCCCACCCCAGACCCGCTGAATTAGAAGCTCTGGGGTGGGACCCAGTGGTCCATATTTTTGCAAGAAGCCTTGTAAGTCATTCTGATGCTCACTCAGGTTTGAGAACCT
This sequence comes from Canis lupus dingo, assembly GCF_003254725.2. NCBI lineage: Eukaryota > Metazoa > Chordata > Mammalia > Carnivora > Canidae > Canis > Canis lupus. Next base: position 6,769,366 of record NC_064258.1, read on the forward strand.
TTGGTCTAGGCAGTGACCTTCAGCTCTGCTGCAGAATAGAGTCACTAGAGGTAGAAAGCATTAAAAAATCACCAATATTCAGACTCATCTTCCTGAAAATTCTGAGTTAAGTGCCCTGGGATAGGAGCTGCACATCAGTATTGTTTGAACATAGCTTAGGTGAGTGGGTGGGGCTGCTGGGGACAACTTCTTGTCCCCACCCGCCCCTCTTCCTTAACCTCCACACTCCTGGGCTGACCCCAGCTCTCCACGAGGATTCTGGGCATGGAGAACAAGGTGGGAGACAGAGCACTTACGACTTGTAGCAGTGAGCCGCGGACACCACCCACTGGTCACTGATGAGGGAGCCCCCGCAGAAGTGATAGCCTGCATTCAGGGACACCTGGTAGGGGACGGAATTCTCCTCACAGGTGTAGCCCCCGACGATCTTGTCATCGTCGTCTGTGGGGGTAGCAACTTGAATGGAGACAGGAACAGAGAAGCCAATTCAGTAGATGTAGGCAGGTGGAGCCCAGAGCCCGTGTGGCTGGATCATGCTGATTAGAAGCCCTCAGCAAGCACAAAGATGATAGATGGGCCAGTGGGGAGTGTTACATCCCTGATAGGCATCATAGTGCGAAGCTCTGCTGAGACTCTTGGCGTGTCTACAGGGCACATGGCCAGGTGCCTGCTGGGGCTCCGGCCCAGACCTCTTCTGGGGGTGCCAGGGTGAGGACACAGTGCACGCAATGTAACACGGGTCCGAATGTGGTTTTCTCATCCACTGAATGCTTCTCTTCCTCATCATTGGTCTACTCCTCATGGCTGTTTGAGCCCCAGATTGTCAGGATGGGTTGGTCTAGCTAGGAAAATCTGGCTAAGTAGCCCTGGCTATACCTAGCTTTTCCCATTGCTAAAAATCTGCACCATGAGGCCCGGGAGAGGAGGCCCCAGGCCAACTGAATCAGAATTTCTAGGGCTAAGACTCTGACATGAATGTTCTTTCAGCTTTCCTAGGCGTATCTGGGATTGAGAACAGCTCCAGGGGAGCTATCCCAGAGCTGATGGAACTAAGCCTCAAGCCCCCTATTTCATTTCATGGCCTACCTGCACCTGATCTCCCTTTCCAGGCTCTCCCAACAAAGTCCCAAAATGGATGAATGACAGGGTCTGGAGTGGGGTCAGTGCAAGGTGGGAGAGATGGGGCTTACAGAGAGCCCAGGAATGAGAAAGAGGGCTGCCGGGCAGGGGAGATAGACTCTCAGAGCCCAGGCAAATACAGAAGAGCAGCAAGAGTGGAGCAGAATTCCTGCCAGGAAGGAGGCGAGTGGGGTCCAAAGCCATGTATGGAACTCACCAGCAGCTCCAAGAAAAGCAAGGATCAGGAGTGGATTCATGATGGCAGAAGTATAACTGAATGGGTGGTGGAGAGCCTTTATACCTCCCAAGGTGAGGGAGGGGGTGTACGCCAGGGTGGAGGGTCACCACTCCTCCCAGGACAAACACACCTGTAGCTTTCCCTTCCCTTGGCCTTGTATCACCTCTGCTGTGTTTGGCTGTCTGGGGATTTGTGACCCTCAGGTGATAAGAAAACCTACATTGTGAGAGCAGAGAGGAAGACACAACTGACTCCTGGGAGGATTCTGGGGTGTGAGGAAGAAGCCAAGTCCCCATATGTCACAGCTGGACCTTCTGAAGCTGAGATGAGAAGAGGAGGAAGAATGGCCTGGGCCCTCTGACATGGAGTTCATTTAAGTTGCTCTGAGCAAGGCCTAATACTGGAAGGAAATCTGGCTGCTAGTGACCTGGAACCCCTACGAGGGGAGTAAAGTCTTGCATCTATAAGCATGAAGACCCTTCTCCCAAGTTTAAACCACTGGGCAGGAAGGTCACATCCAAGGTTTTAGGGAACCAGGATCCCAATGTCAAGAGGCGATGAGAAGGGAGACGGGAGATGGGAGTCTGGGCTTTCAGCTGTCTTTCCTTCCCATCAAGGCTTGTGGACAGGAGCACTTGGAAGGAGAAGTTCAGTGGGCATTTACCTGATATGTTTGGAGGATGTAAGCTCAAGATCACATCCTTCCTCTTTCTCACCATTAGGACATTGGTCTTTCTCATCACTCACATTGTCATGGGTTCACTTTTGTTTTTTAATTTTTATTTATTTATGATAGTCACACACACACACACACAGAGAGAGAGAGAGAGAGAGGCAGAGACACAGGCAGAGGGAGAAGCAGGCTCCATGCATCGGGAGCCCGACATGGGATTTGATCCCAGGTCTCCAGGATCGCGTCCTGGGTCAAAGGCAGGCGCCAAACCGCTGCGCCACCCGGGGATCCCTATGGGTTCACTTTATGTAGTCTCCTGGTTGCCCTGAGAATCGGCACCACTGGTGATGAAAATTGCTCCCACCTGCTAGGGGCTGACAGCCTGAGCTCTGATTGTATGCTCCAGATCAGACATTAGACAGGCTCTGGGTGATGGTAAATGTAGGTTCCAATCAAAGAATCAGCAGTAGGTAGAGAGATTAGCACATAGTGAAGGGGTGGAGTATTTGGTGATCATTCACTACAGTGGAACGGGGGAAATTCTAGAATTTTCTATTGCAGATGCAGTGAGATTATTGTGCTGGACTCAGCACAGAGGTAATCTTCCCAGAAATGGCCTCAGTTTGGGACCTTCCATGCGACCAAAACACAACCCCGTAATTTATTGAGGCACAACCTGGCCAGAGGGGAATGGAGGTGGAGAGAGTGTGTTGAGTGTAATTCCATGAGCCAGGTGAAGGAACCCTCTTGCAAAGACAGTTCTCCTTCCCAGCTCCTCTGAGCTCTGAGGTGATGAAGGGCAGGGCTGGACACAGTTCACTTTTGAATTTTTTGAAAAGTGGAAATGAGTAAATGTTCTGGGACAAAGTGAAAAAGGCTCAGACATCCGGCAATAAAATAGGAAGTGGGCTGAGGGAATGGAGTCAATGGAAACTAGCAGAAGTTGGCCTTTGTGGGTTCACAGAGCTGGGAGGGGCCCATAGGAAGTCTTCCAGTCCATTGCCTGGCATGGCTGGAGGCTGGCCTCCCCATGACGGGAGCACTGCCCTCAGAGCTCTGGCCTCTCTGATAGCACCCCCTCTCATCCTGATGGGCTCACACCTCTGTGGGAAGGTGCTATATTTGTACAGTGTCCGACAGCCTTCTATAAGGCTTCACATACCCCAACAACAGCAGTATGCTGGTCTTCATTGGCATTGAGTTTTGAACTTGTCTTTTCACAAATATTTTAATTGTGAAATATACAAAATGAAATTATTTCCATTTGTAGAAGAAGAGAACAGCACGGTTCTGTGTTACCCACAAATACAGATCTAAAAATGGCAGAGCTGGCTTCAAGGCTACCAGAAGATGTGGACAGCACTGGAAGTTTGGGAATTGGGGCAGGTGCCACATGAGAAGGTTTATTTGGGATTTAGCCAGAGGTTCCCAGAGGACAAAATGTACCTTCAGCTCCTTCCTGGTGCTTGGCTCCCTGGCAGAAATAGGGATTGAATGAATATTCCACCTCGCACCTGGTCTCAGAGCTTTACCTTGCCATGGCCCTGGTCTACTCTAAACCTGGTCTACTCTAAACATTTAAGGCACAGATGACATGTCTCTGTGCTCATGGGTAGCTGAACCAAGTTGTAGAGCTTTATAACAGAGGCTTTCCCTATAATGTCACCAAATATGCTATTTAGTTTTGTCCCTTTGTCGTGGGGTTTTTCTAGGAAGTCCTGCTGTAGCAGAGAAGGAGAAGAACACATACCAGTGTTCCTGGACAGGTATCCTACCAGGAGGTGCCCCTTGGGAGAAGACAGGAAATTGAGGAATAGGGAGAAAATGTTTGTGGCCTTGACTCTGTCTAAAAGGGAACACCCAAGAGCTCAAGGAATTTCTGTGTCTAAAGCCTTAAGACTAGCTTTTTCCTGATATTTTGTGCGCCTCCTGAGAATAAACTATTATACCCACAACATAGTATGAAGTCAGTTTTTGTTGAATGTAGAAGGAATCACTTTATAGGCAGAGAAAATAGCTCTAAGTGAGACTATGACCTCATGCTTTAGGCTCAGACAGGTAGGGTGGATTCAGGTCCAGCTTTGCCCAACTTTGGTTTGGTTAAGTCTATGCAACTCTTATAATCTTCCTTCTGAACTATTTCTCTAAGGCATTCTCATAGTTCATAGTTAATAATTAGCCTATCAAATCACTGAGTTTTTTTTTTTTTAAAGATTTATTTATTTGAGAGAAAGAGAGAGAGTGTGTGAAGGGGCAGAGGGAGAGGGAGCAGACTCCCCATTGAGCACAGAGCCAGATGCGGGGCTTGATCCCAGGACTCAGATCATGACCTGAGCCAAAATCAAGAGTCAGTCGCTTAAATCACTGAACCACCCAGGTGCCCCATTCCTGGTTTTTAATTATAATAGTGAATAGTTTCTTCACTATAGTTTCTGACTATATCAGACATTGTCTAAGTCTTTTATGGACCTTTTTTCACTTTATTATAACAACCAACTATGAGGTTACCCATTTCATAGATGACAAAACAAGCCTTATAGAGATGGAGTAGTTTGCTTAAGGTCACACAGCCAGTAGGTTGTAGAGATGGGATTTTAGCATGATAGTTGACTCTAGAGCCTGCCCGCTCTACCAGAGACCATTCAGCTTCCTGTCTTCTTGTTTGATCCCGAGGGCAGCCCCATGAGGGAAGCAGCAGACACCACTTTCTCGGGCACTTATAATGAATACTAGGAGTTATATGGAAGTGATGAATCACTAAATTCTACTCCTGAAACCAATATTACCCTATATGTTAACTAACTAGAATATAAATAAAAACGTGAAACAAGCAACCTAAAGCTCAGAAGTTAAGTGACTTCTGCTGGGTCACCTGGACAATCAATATGGAGTTGACACCTGGGCCTTCCCCTACTTGGGGTAGTTCATTTCCCATTGTGTTGCTACACACGGGGGGCTGTTGGACCTTTCAGTGGTCTGAAAAGTAGATTTTGGTCAGATTCCAAATTCCAGCCTTTTTTTTTTTTTTTTTAACACTTTCTTCCTAAGCCCTTCCCCCTGACTCAGGTATTTTTCCTCCACTCATAGTCAACTCTGCCTTGTGCCCCATATCCTTCACCGCTCTTCAACCATGTTGTCAAATTCTGAGCTGTCTTCTCTCCAACCTTCCAGCTCCTTTCCTGCATTATTTTTTTTCTAAACTACATATTTTCTCCATGGCACAATTTCTTCTTGTCCAGTAAGAACTGCTTTCTTGAATATTGGAGCCTGGGAGTTGCTGACTCTGAATAGTGAAGGGGGTTTTGTGTGGTCCCGAGAAAGAGAAACACTGAGACAGAGGTGAGGATGTGTAGACGGGCCATGCTAGTTGGCTAAATGGGGGTATCCGTCCTTTCTCGCCCCTACATCTTGCTCCCCACCTTGAAGCCAAAGAAGACAAGTGAGTTTCAGGCCCAGAGCAAAGTTCCATTTGCATATTTTATCTATTGCTCAGGCTTGAGGGGTAAGTGGGCAGTGTCTAGCAACTGAGGTTTTAACACTAACGAAAGACTGTTTCCTGTAATGTAATGGTCATTCTGTTCACATTTCCATCCCTCCTGGGCCTATTAGATCTTCTTAAGTCGCTCCAGCATCTTCTAGAAGGTAGTAGCAGAAGAAAGGCAGGAGAGAGTCCAAGAGGAATACCCATGTGGGCTGTTATTATTGTAGCAGCCGTGAATTATTCCATGATACTCAAAGTTTAATAAATAACATGTGTTTTTATTTTTCTAAATCGTGTTAGGTCCAGATTGAGCTCCACAAGCCAAGTTCAATAATAAGTCCAATCAGAGCCCAATTGGGCTCTCTCCACTCATTTGGCTTATAAAAACTCTAGAATGTGTTGTCCATTTGGAAGGCAGCTGCTGGTGACTCCAATTCCTATTGACCAAACTATCCAGAAAGATCTCCAAATGGCTTCCAAGGCTCAGCATTGAGTGCTTAGTCCACATAGGCACCAAGACAGTTCCAATTTGAGGACCATCTACTTCAGGGCCACTGGGTTTGAGCACGTTCTGGGCTTTGGTCTCTAGAACCCATAACATCTACTCCCTTTCCCAGCCGTGGGAATGCAGCAGAGGGAGCTGGCGATAGTTGGGCCACCTTTCTATTCAAACATAAGCTGAAGCATCTGTTCTGTCCCCATTAGAACAATTCATTTGCTTGTTGGCTTACATTGTCTAAACTCAAATACTTTTGTAGACTTTTTCTCCAGGGAAATCCACACTGCTGGTCAAATTTTCCTCTTTTCTTTTGAATCATATTTATTTAGTCAATGTATTAGTTTGCTGGGGCTACCATAACAAAAGAACATAGACATAGGTGTCTTAAACAACAGAAATCTTCTTTCTCCTAGTTCTGAGAGCTAGAGGTCTCAGATAGAGGTGTTAGCAGAGTTGATTTCTTCTGAGGCCTTTCTCCTTGGCTGGCAATGTGTCCTCATGTGGCCTTTCTTCTATGGGTACAACCCTGGTGTCTCTCCTAGGATGTCCTCATCTCTTCTCATAAGGATACTGGCCAGTTTGGATTAGGGTCACTCTAATAGCATCTTTAAAGGCCAGATCTGTAAGGGCCAAATCTCCAAATACAGTCACATTCTAAAATAGTGGGGCTCAGGGCTGTAATTGTGTGAATTTTGGAGGAGTCGAATTCAGTCTGTAACTCTCAGTAAATACTGGCTGAATTTCTGTAGCGTTCCTGCAGTTTTCTTAAGATGAAAGGAACTAGCACTGAAGAAGATAGAAGTGTCCTTGCTTTCACAGCAGTTATGTGTATTTGTGTGTGTATGTGTCCACACATCTGTGAGGAGGTGTAGTGACAGGAAGCAGACAACAAATGATGTATATATGTCGTGTATATAGAGTATATATATTTATATCAGACTGTGGTGGTTAGGTATTGTTAAAATAGGATAAAGTGATAATAGGTGTGAGTGAATGCCAGGTTGGCAAATGCTCTGTTAGCTAAGGTGGTCAGGAAAAATCTCTTTGGGGGGGGTGGTATTTGAGCTGAGACCTAACTAAGAAGGGCCAGTTGTAGAAAGGTGGGACAGGGAGAGCTTCCATTATTCCTTGCCGAGACTGCAATAGAAATAAATCAGTACACACGCCGTTGCTTTTAAATTAAACCTTGTCATCTAGCATATGATATTTACCTTGCCATTGGTTTTGATTGTAAAAATTGATATATAAAGGACAGTCATCAATATATTGAAATAGTCTTATAAAAGTTAATGCAGGGTACATTTTTTGACATGAAAGGGTATTTATGAAATATTCTTGGGTTGAGAGAATAAATGGTAAAACAGTATGTATCATATGATCTAACTTTATTTAAATGAGTGACTTCAGGGGTGTGTGGGTGGCTCAGTTGGTTAAGCATCTGCCTTTGGCTCGAGTCATGATCTCAGGGCCCTGGGACCAAGCCCCGCGTCGGGCTCCCTGCTCAGCAGGGAGTCGGATTCTCTCTCTGCCTTCACCCTGCTTGTTCTCTGTCTCCCTGTCTCTCCTCTCTCAAGTAAATAAAATCCTGAAAAGAAATCATAGCTTGTAATGGCAAACCTCTATTAACTTCACAGGCTTTTCCTATCATATTACAACAGCCCTTAGATTATTTGTATTAAGGATTGGGTTATACTGTGATCTCCAGGTACATTCTTAAAGGATTTGTAAGCCCCAAATGCCCATTATCCATCATGATGTAATTTGGTGAAGACAAACTGTGGAATTGTTTTCAGCAAACAATAAACAATGAATTGTGGACTTGAAAAAAAAAAGAAATAAACGAGCAATTTCAATGTTTACAATAATGTGCATTGATTTTGCAATGCAAATAGCTAAAAGAAAGAGAAATGATGGCAATAATAAATGAAATTTTCCCAGAGAAGATGATACATAGCCTTGAGCAAGGAGTGGCTACTGATAAAATTTCATATGTTACAGTGAGCTCATCAATGTGGCAGGTCTCTGAACTTCTGCGGATCTTACATTGGTCTGGCGTGCATATGTCATGCTGAGGCATTGCGAGTGCTTTCTAATTCCTACTCACTGAGAACATCCTGAATGATGCCATTGGTCTAATGGACCTGTATGATATCAAGGTGACTAAGAGCCTTCTGGACTGTATTGATGGAAAACAAGCTACATAGAGCTTTGAGATAAAATAGTTAAAGGTTCATTCTGACCCTGCCACTGGAAGGCAAACTATCCGATGGTCTCTACTAAGTACATCTTAACACTGTCGTGGAAGGAATTTTATCCTTAGCCTCTTGGTAGCCACCTTCCCTGTATTTCATCCTGCAGTTCGTCCTGCAGATTGTGTCCCTGTGGCTAGTTGACCTACCTATTCACACCCAGATCTGCCAACAAGCACACAATGAGCAGCTCAAGCTGTGGTCTTCCCCTCCCACCTGCCTTGACTGGGGCCTTGAGTTCACCAGGCTGGAAGCTGGGTGGGAGGGAGCCAGCTGAGGTTCTTGTTCAGATCTTTGATCCGTGCTGGGCGCTGTGTCTCTAGCGCTGCAGAAGTAAGAGCTGGTGTCTTCGAGGCTCAGGTTGCTCACAGTCAGAGTGGAGAACATTAGGGTTCGGCGGCTGATGGGAAACTTCTCCCTGGTAAATCCACTTTCGTAGGTGGCCTCTGCACCCTGGTTTGCGGTTGCAATCAGTATCAAGCTCTGTCCTGGGAGCTGACGGTACCAGAACATCAAGGTGACTTGGGTATCGACCTCACAGTGGATGGTAATGGAGGTCCCACGTTGACAGATGTCCCTGCGCGGCTTTTGAGAGACAAGAGCTCCAAACACAGAGCCTAGTTTCAGAGAGAGCGAGAGAGCGAGAGAGAGCTGACAGGCCTGTCCCCAGGCAGGAAGGTCTTTTTGCCATTAGCTTCAGTGTCACTTTGGATCCCAAAGAACCCTTGGCACTGCCTCCGTTTTGTTCTTCCAACTATTATTGGGTCAGAATCCACTAATCACTTAACCCATTTCCCTCATCCTCCAAAGGGTGGCCTCAGGCCCTCTGCACCTCTACTCGGCATCAACATTAACCCCAAACTTCCCTATGGGATTAGCCTCATACCTTGTCCCAGGAGAAGTAGCAGGCAAGTCAGCATCTTTAGGTGCTAGCCCTTCACCGTCCTTGAAAAAAGGCAAACTCCAGGGCCTCTTTCCTCCCCAGTGGGTTCTTCCTTCCCTACTGCATTTCTGTTCCCCTCTTGTAGTAGGACGGTGAGCTTCTGCAGAAGCTTTATTTGCCCCCCAGTGGAGCTATGTGGCTCTTCACTTTGGATGGGTCTTCATTCACAAGGAATCACAAGTGAGTCACTGTCAGGTGTCCACCGAGTATCCACCCCTCCCCATCCATCACGGAGTACCACAGTGTGCCACCCTTTGGGTAGCAGCCCTTGGGGAGGCCTGAAAGATCCCACATAGGCTTTTAACCAGATCCTGCCTCCTCGTAGAACCTTTGCATTTCCATATGCATTTTATTTTTTTATTTTTATTTTTATTTTTTTTCCCATATGCATTTTAGAATACGTATTTAAGTTTCTTAAAAAACGTCCAGTTGAGACAATAATTGGGATTTTTCTGAAGCTATAGATCCATTTGGGGAGAATACTCATTTTTAACAATAGTCAGACTTCCAATTCATGAATGTGATATGTATCTCCATGTTGTAAACTTGTCTTTCATTTCTCTTAGTATTGCTTTTTAGTTTTCAGTTTACAGGTCTTGCATATCTTTTGTTAATTTTTTTCTTAAATATTTGGGTTGTTTTTACATTCTTTTAAATGCAAGTTTTAAAATTTAATTATCCTGGGATGCCTGGATGGCTTACTGGTTGTGCATCTGCCTTTCTTTGGCTCAGGGTGTGATCCCAGGGTTCTGGGATTGAGTCCCACATTGTGCTCCCCACAGGGAGTCTGCTTCTCCCTTTGCCTATATCTCTGCCTCTCTCTCTGTGTCTCTTATGAGTAAATAAACATCTTTAAAAATAAGTAAAATTTAACTATCCAATTGTTTGCCATAGTATATGAAATGCGATTTTTGCATGTTAATATTGTAACACATGCCCTTAAGAAATTCACTTATTAATTTTATAATTTTATAGGTTTCTTTTGATATTTAAATGTAAACGGTGATTTCATCTCTTAAAAGGTTCTACTTTATCATTTATTCTTCAGCCCTTTCATCTTTTTTCTTGTCTTAACGTGCTGCATAGCACCTTTAGTAATGTGGAGTACAAGTGGTGTTAGTGAAATTATTGACTTGTTTATTAGCTTAGAGCTAAAAAGTTGAATATTTCTACCATCAAGTATGCTCTTAGTTGTGGGCTTCTTGTAGATGTCCTTCATTAGATTGATGAAGTTCTATTCTGCTCCCAATTCTGAGTGTTGCCATTATCAATGGGTATGGAATTTTGCTAAGTGTTTTTTCTATCTCTAATAATAACTGTGTAGTCTTTATACACGTATTAATAAGGTAAATTACAATGACTGATTTTGAATGTCAGAGCAAACATATTCCTAGGATAGATAGACCCTATTTAATTATTTGAAAAAAAATTTTAATGCTATTTTAATTTGTTAACTACTGGAATTTTAGGTATATTTCTTTAATTTTTTTAATGATTGCTCTAATAATTATCATACTCATTTTAAACTTTTTACAGCTTACTTACAATTAATATGGTAAAGATTCACTTAAAATATAGAACTTTGCAACTAAATGTGCATGTTTTCTTCATCCTCATCTTTTACATTATTATTGTCATTTTTTTAAAATTTATTTATCATAGGCACACAGTGAGAGAGAGAGAGAAGCAGAGACATAGGCAGAGGGAGAAGCAGGCTCCATGCACCGGGAGCCCGACGTGGGATTTGATCCCGGGTCTCCAGGATCGCACCCTGGGCCAAAGGCAGGCGCTAAACCGCTGCGCCACCCAGGGATCACTATTATTGTCAGTTTTACTGTGTGTATCCACTACATGTCTCACAAGACAATGCTGAAATGTTTGCTTTCACTAATCGTACATATTACAAAGAATTTAAGAAAAATCTTTAATATCTATCTACATTTCATTTCCTGCGCTCTTCATTTCCACCTCAAAATCGAAGTTTCTTTCTTTTTTCTAAAGATTTATTTATTTATTTATTTATTTATTTATTTAAGAAAGAAAGAGAGAGAGAGAGAGAGTGTGTGCAGGTGAGTGTGTGGCGGAGGGGCAGAGGGAGAGGAGAGAGAATCTTGAGTAGGCTCCCCACCCAGCGTGGAGCCCAGCACAGAGCTCCATCTCATGATCCTGAGATCAGGACCTGAGCCGAAACGAACTCAAATGCTTAACCAACTGAGCCACCTAGGTGCCCCTCAAAATTGAAGTTTCTTTTTCTAAGATTTTATTTAGTTGAGAGAGAGAGAACATGAGCAGAGGGGAGGGGCATGGGGAGAGGGAGAAGCAGACTCCTCAATGAGCCGGAGCCCCACGTAGGGCTTGATCCCAGGACATAGGGAACATGACCTGAACTGAAGGCAGACTTAACCAACTGAGCCACCAGGTGCCTCAAAAACTGACTTTTCATCCAAGTGTTGACTTCCCTGTAAATATTGCCTTCTTTTGATTGCTTTTCAGTGTGTTAAGGGAGGCCTTTAAATTTTTTTGTCTGGAGAGTATATTTGCTATTTGAGGATGAGTCTTACAGGAGTTCCCATATCATCAGAAGACCTACCTCATTCTTTTAAATGGGTATCTAGTGGGACACCTGGGTGGCTCAGTGGTTGAGCATCTGCCTTCAGCTTGGGGAGTGATCCTGGTGTCCCGGGGTCGGGTCCCGCATTGGGGCTCCCCGCATAGAGCCTGCTTCTCCGTCTGCCTGTGTCTCTGCCTCTCTCTCTCTCTCTGTGTCTCTCATGAGTAAATAAATAAAATCTTTTGAAATAGATAAATAAATGGCTATCTAGTAATCAGCAGACTTTGTGGTTTAGTTGCTACCTATATCTGAAACCTCTGAATAATCTAGATTCCTTTTAGTGGAGTCATCTTCTCCAGACTGGATCTGGGTTTCTGCACATGTTAACTCATGCTAGATTATGTTATGGAGGAGTTTCTCATTTCGTGTATCACAGCCTATGTTTGGGCAATATTTGAAAATGTACCCTGGAGTCTCCCTGCTTCTGTCTGGATGCGTTGCTAACCAGTTCTACTGCACAATTCCTATCCTAGGGCTTTTCTTTGTTGTTATTCTGAGTTGGATTCCCTAGTTCCTGAATCCTATGATTTCTTCTCTTTTTGATTTTCTCCCACAGATTGCTGATACACATTATCCAAGAACTTTCTAAGGAAGAATAAAATAAGAATTTATTTAGGTTTGAGATCCTGGCAGAAACAAAAATCACATTTTTATGGATAGCTTGGGTTAGTTGAGAAATGCAGGCTGAAAATTATATTCTATCGGAATTTCATAGTTATTTTTTACACCGTTGTTTTCTAGCATTCAGTGTTGCTGCTGAGAAATGTGAACCATTGTGTTTCTCGTTCCTTCATTTATACATTGTTTTGGTTTTTAACACTTTTCCTTGTCTTGCATCACTTTAAGATCATTTTATCCACCTCATTCTGAAATTGATTGAAGATATGCCTTAGTTTCAGTTGTTTTATATTCATCAAACACACCTGACTTTCTTTTTCTTTTTATGGCTGTCTCCATTTGTCCATCACTAGGATGATACCATTTCTTCCCTTAACACTTCATCATTCCATTTCAAGATGGAAGTGTTGGAAGTTTACGCTATATCATGAAAAGTGTCTTTGGTGCTGGCTATGCTGCTGGTACAGAGATAGGGGGTCCAATTCTTTGGCTGTGTGAATCATATCTTTGCATTAATGGTAGGATTCGAGACCCATTTGGCTGAAGCAAGGATATTTACCCACCTTGGACTTGAGTTTACCTCAACTTGAGTTTACCAGCTGTGTGGCTTTGGGCAAATTATTTAAATTTAGGTTCTTCATTTGTAATGAGTAGAAAATAGTCCTTGTATGTCACAAGTGTATGTTCAGATAAACTAGTTGGGATATCTCACTCTTGTCTAGAAAGAAGGGGAAGTGCTTTCTTCTGTAGCATCACCCTTGTTTGATATTTCAGTTCTTTTCTAGAAAAAAGGAAACATTTTTTCCTTCCCTTTCATTGCCCCTGTTTCTTAAGAAGCCATTTCCTCTTCCCCATCATGTCCTAGTAAACCCTGCTTTTATTTTCATTTAATACAGAAGAATTTGTTATATTTACCCATGTCACAGAATTTTAAACCTTTGATTCATAGAAGGAAAATAGCATTTTTCCTTCTATGAATTTTTCAGGATGTTAATGTGATGACTCTTTATCTAAAATCATGGTTTACATTTTCTGAATTCTTCCTTGTATTCTTATGGTAAACATTAGTTAACATTTTATGTGCTTTTGAGAGTGTATTTTGTGAGTTCTCCTTAGAACACTTCGATTTATCTCAAAACTCAAGCCTCCTACCCCAATCTACAATCCTTTCAACCTCTTGAGACATCTTGTGTAATTCATGAGATGTATGATATTCAGTCTCTGCACTTAATTCATGTATTCTACATCTCTGCTTGGGCGACAGTTCCTTAGTGAGATGAGATGCATCAGAAGAAACAGGTGGCACCTTGTTGAGACAGCCGCTGGGCCTGGGGTGGTGCTCTTCCTATAAGGGTCTCAGTTGCGGTGAGGATGGTCCCCGAAAGCACTGGGAGTGAAACCACAGTGCCTGTAACTGTTCTCCTCTCTCAAGGTTGATCTTCTGAGTCAGTACAATGCTTCTGGTGGGAAAGAAATAATTTGTTGGACATCACAGGACTCCCAGACACCCTGAAAGCCCCCTGAAAATAAATGTTTGTAAATGTGTCTTGTCATTTAATAATATTCTGTGAAGGTTTGTTTTCTCTGTTCTAGGCATTGGCCTCTGCTGGGAGACCTCTGATCCCTGCCTTTTCTCAGAGAAAAAAAATTCACTTTTTCATTCTGGCAGGATCTCTCACAAAAACATTGCAGGATATTTCCTTCTTTTGATACTTCCTTTTGCCTTTATTTTGATCTAAAATCAGCTCAAGTCCTATCACTCATGTGAACTTGATCCTGAATAGTGTAATACACACTGATTTTTTCTTTTCTCTGAATTCTACAACATAAAGAATTAGCACTGAATCAAAACTTCTTATATACCTGTTTTGTCTCATTAATACTTTGGCAAATTCCCCAACATTTGGGATTTCCAACACCCTTTATATTTGTTTTGCATTCCCAAAGCAGAATAGGCTCAATTAATATTTCCTGGCAGGATCGTGTATGTCTCATTCCTAAACTAAACAAATGGATACTTACTCCTGATGATTGTGATTACAGGTATGGCCTGACTCATTCTTACCACCTTCTGTGTCACAGGGTACTCCTCTGATCAGAAGTTTCCAACACAACGGTATTGGCCATTTAGGGAACCTCAGAAAGATTTATTTTTTGTCAGTATTTTTCTCTTTTTCAGTTGAATGAACAGGATCCAAACTTCACCAACTTTCTCTTGAATCAGCACATGGATACTAAAATTTATCTAAAGAAAGGGTTTAGAATGTGTGAATGACCTCTAGCGAAATATCAGTCAAGAGCAAAGACATGGGGCAAAGTAGCAGAGTAGGGAGCAGGTTAGGAAGGGGAGGAAAGACCAATGAACAGGGCCTCTCTGGTGTGAATATGTGAGATACGTCTCCTCTAGCTGGGGTGGGGTCTCATGGTTTTAGGCTGGGGATGACACATAAGGTTGGGTTGGTTGGGTTCGGAAGGCCCCCTGAGTTTTAAAGGGCTGGTGAATGAGGCCTGAGAAACATTGCTCCCCTGGCCCAGGTGTGCGCCTGTGGCCTGGGTTCCTCTTTAGAGACTGCCTTTCTTCTAATCGGCACAAATGTGCCATAGGAGCCAATGCAGCTCAGCCCTGAGTTAAGGTCACTTCCCCATGATCTCTGTGCATCTTGTGCAGAGAGGATGTGGCTGTGGAGCACTGTGGCTAACTACTGGCGCAGAAGTACACAGATGTCTGGTTGATGCGAGCAGACTCCAGAATCAAGGGGAAGGCATCCTTCTTCTTCCTCGAGACACTGTACCCATAAGGGATGTCTCCTGTCTCAACACTGTCAATATTATAGGACCAGTAGAGCAGCCGCAACCCCAGACCTGGGTCTTGTCGATACCAGAACATTCTTTCATGGTCCATATTCTGTGAACATTTCAACAAAACTTTCGCTCCCACTTTTTTGATGAGTTGTCTCGGGGTTTGAGTCACTTGTGCGTTCAAAAGGCCTATGAGAGAAGAGCAGAGGATGTGACTCCAGAGGCCAGGAAGCCTAAGGAAAGAAAAGGCTCATATCAGGGCCTGGAAATAACAGCACAGGGGTTTTCCCCTAACACTCCACACTCACCTACTCCCAGGAAACAAAAGGCCACACCACAGAGGAGTCCGATCCCCATGGCAGACTTGAGGCAGGACTGGCTCCTCTCAGGCTCAGGCTGGAGGCTGGTTGTCTGTGATGTCACTGTCCCTGCCCACGCTCACCATCCCTTAGTCATCTTCTAGATTTAAGAGAGTTTAGAGTTGCCAAAGTGAAAGCCATCTCTGTCTCACGTGGCAGTGTGGGTGCATGTGTGCATGTGTGTGCGTGTGTGCGCGTGCCTTTGTGTCTGTGTGTGTATGTGTGTGTGCAGAAAACAGCTAACACAATAGGTCCCCTTAGAAGGACCGGCTCTTGCAATGTAGGCCCCAGGCTGGCGTCTGGGAACTTGGATTTCAGGAGTGTTCCTACCATTGAGTAACTGGTAAGTGTTGTTCATTTTGCCTGGACTGCTTGCACAAACATTGTAGTGTATGCCAAACACCCACTTTGTCTCTTCAAGTCTGCAATTTGGGTGTGTGTTAGGCAGAGAGTGCCTGTGTGATCAGCTGTGTTACTGTTCCAGGGCTGCCCCGATGTACTACGAACCGGGTGACTAATCCAATGGAAACTGCTTTTCTCACTGTTCTGGAGGCTAGAAGTCCAAGATCAAGGTGTTGGCAGGATTGGTTTCCCAGCGACCTTGCTTCTCGGCTCGCAGCTGGCCTCGTCCCTCTGCCTTCACACAGTGTTGCCTCTCTCTGTGTCTGTGTCCTAATTACCTCTCCTTATAAGGACACTGGTCATATTGGGAAAGGGCCACCTCCACGACCTCATTTAACATTAGCTACCCCTTTAAAGAACTTATCTACAAATACAGTCACATTCTGAAGTACTGGGTGTTAGGACTTCAATATATGAATTTTGAGGGGACATACTTCAGCCCATAACACTAGCTTCCAAAAGTGTCTAGGATGCTGAGCCTGCATCTTCCTTGCTGGGGAAGGAGTGCATCCTCCGGGGAGGGCAAGAACATAAGGAAGTCTCCATGGATTCATCCAAACTCTGGCTGGTTTCTTTCCCTTCCAATCTGCCTGTGTATCCTAGCGAGGTCTGGGTAGTAAGTCTTAACCACATGGCCTGAAATGCGGGTCCCCTAAAGTCCTTCTAGTGAGTCTCAGGAAGTGAATCTCCACCAGCAAGGATTTTCTTTTCCTGATCAATTCCGATTAGGAAAGCATTACTGTCCTCTGTCTGTATTTCTCTCCCTCCCTCCCTCCCTCCCTCCCTCCCTCCCTCCCTCCTTCCCTCCCTCTCCATATATTTTTCCTTCACAGCAATTTTAGTTTTTCATACAATCTTATTAAAGAACAAGAATTACCACAAGTAATGTGTTGGTTACAAGGCAGGCTTTGGAGCTACACTGTCTGGGTTTGAAATTCAATTCTGTTGTTAATTGGCCATGACCAGAGGCAAATTCTGGGTCTCAGTGCTCTTATATGGAAAATTGGACTAATAAAAGTATCAACTATTAATAAAAGTACCAACCACTGTAAGAACGCAACAGATTGGTACGTATGAACTGGTTATATCATCGCAGACCTCGATAAATCCAACCTTTAAACCCATGAAGTCTTACTACTACTACTGTCATTTACTGAATACTAATTTTGTGTCAGACAGTGTGTTAAAATTCTCCACTGATATGATTTCTTGTACTCATCCTTATGTTACCGTTTTGGGGTAAATCTTCATCCATCTTTTTATTTTTCTTACATTTTTTAAAAGATTTATTTGAGAGAGAGAGCATGCAGATGAGTGAGGGGGAGGGACAGAGGGAGAGGGAGAGAGAATCCCCAAGCAGACTCCCCACTGAGCACAGAGCCCCATGCAGAGCTCAATCCCTTGACCCTGAGATCATGACCTGAGCTGAAACCAAGAGTCAGACACTCGACTGACTGAGGAAGCCAAGCGCCCCAAATCTTTGTCTTTTTAGATTTGCCTTCCAAAATGTTTCTGCAGGAATTGTTTTTCAATGAATTCAAAGCAACAAAACTGAAAGCACACTTGCTATGCCCTTTTAGGCCACCATGGATATTAAATTGTGGCTCGTTACCAAGCATCCTACAGCTTTCCTACTGTCTCTAAGCTTCATGGTACTTGTGTAATAGGGACCTCACTCAGACAGCATCAGATCCTGCTCACTCACTAGGAAGGAAAAGCTACAAAGCCCAACATAATTCTGACTTAGCCATCAATTTATTTTCTCTGAATTCCTGGTGAAGTTCATAACCAGAAGTGACCAGAAGAAATATGCCTAACTCTGGGTTCTGGCTCAAATTCTATCTTCATGTTTTGCTATTCTCTGCTTTTGAAATGATTAGCTTTAGCATTTAGGGGATTTTTATCAGATGCCTTAGTAGCCCTTATACTAAGTGCCATCCAGAGCACATCCTCGTATTCAGGTGGCATCTCATATTGCAAAAATTTACCAATTCCTCAGTCCACATTTCTTATCTGTCTGTCCTAAAGTACACATTTAGTGTGCTGAAAGTATTTAGTTGTAGATATTTCTGTTCTAATTGTTACTGATTTGCCTTCATAGATATAGGTACATCGAGGTGTGAGTCTTCCCATAAGCAATAATCTCATTCCTTTTATAAAACACTTGCCTTTTCTGTCCATTGTGTTGGTGGTGGAGACACAATGGAGACATAATGGAGACATGATGGTGCCCACATGTGCAGGCTCCCCCTGGAGATGTAGTGGAGACAGTAGGGTACCAATGATGGGGTGCAGTCACTAGAGGTGCAATGTCTGCAAAGAAGAAGAAGAAGAAAGAAGAAGAAGAAGAAGAAGAGGAGGAGGAGGAGGAGGAGGAGGAGAAGGAAGAGGAGGAGGAGAAGGAAGAGGAAGAGAAAGAAGAAGGGGAGGGGTGCAGGAGGGAGGTGAGAAGATGAGACATCACAATCAAATGCAAAAGCAAAGATTTAAAAGGGCATTTTCCAGGTAATAGGAGAAGTTTAAATATGATTTTGGCTATGCATAATATGAAGGAATTGCAAATAATTTTGTTAGGTTGGCAATATGACTGTATAAAAATATTATTTTTTAGAGCTTACTAAAATCTGGAATAAAATATTATGATGTCTGGGAAATTGCTTCAAAAGATATCAACCAAAAATGCTGGAGGAATGGAAGATAAAAGTGTGGCAGGTGTTAATTATTGAATCTGGGCGATAGGGCTCATTGTATTACTCTCTCTGCTTTCATGATTGACAATTTTCTGAATAAAATGCTTGAAAATGTTATATCAAGAGGAACATGGAAAGTACGAATTATTTTCATCTAATGCTTCACCTTCAACATGCTTTACCATAGTATTACATTAAGTACCAGGCTCTACAAAGCAACTGGTTTATACTCTTCAAAAGTATTGAATTACAAAGGACAGACGGAGGGGCATTCCAGAGTAAAGAGAAATAACAACTAAATGTAAAATGTAATTCTGGATTGGATTATAGACCAGAATCTGTTTTCCTTTTTTGTTACAAAGGACACTATTTGGACAATTGCCAAATATGAAAAAAGTAATAGATACTGATATAAAAATATAATAATAAAATCCGATTAAAAGTTATTCTGTTTGTGTTATCACCATGTGCCAGAAATCCTAAACAATTTTGGTGATGAAAGACTCCTTCCTTCTGTGTAATATCTGCCCTTCTGGGACTGCCTTAGTTCACTTAGCACAGGGACAAATACCTGGAAGCAGAGAGAATGGCAGTTGCCAGGGGCTGGGGAAGGGGAAACGGGAGTAGCTGTTCACGAGATACCAAGTTCCAGTCTTGCAAGATGATGACATCTGAACAACATTGTGTCTAAAGTTAAGGAAGCTGGAGTGTACATTTAAACACTTGTTAAAAGAGACCTCATGCGAAGCGTCCTTGTCACACACGTGCACACACACAATTTTTAAAAACAGCAAAAAAGGAGATCCCTGGGTGGCTCAGCGGTTTAGTGCCTGCCTTTGGCCCAGGGCGCGATCCTGGAGACCCAGGATCGAGTCCCACATCGGGCTTCCTGCATGGAGCCTGCTTCTCCCTCTGCCTGTGTCTCTGCCTCTCTCTCTCTCTCTCTCTCTCTCTCTCTCTCTATGTCTATCATAAATAAATAAATAAATCTTTAAAAAAAAAAACAGCAAAAAAAAAAAAAAAAGCCCAAAACAAACCCTCAGTGGGTGATTTTGGTGCACATGGAGATTTGTAATTATGTACATGACTATTAATGAAAATAATATCGTTGCATACAGGAGGGGATGCTAAAATATTATTTGTTCTGGCAGCCAGGTAGGCATGATACGCCATGGGTAGGAGGCAGAGGATTATGGCCCTTTCTGCTATTTGTTATGATGAAGAGGAATTCCAAACTAACAGATACTCGGGTGAAGCTTACTTCTTTTTATTTATTTTATTTTATTTTATTTTATTTTATTTTATTTTATTTTATTTTATTTATTTTATTTTATTATTTTATTTTTTTGAAGCTTACTTCTACAGGATCCCTTGGTCAGAGTCTTCTTCTTGTCCTCCGAAGAGCAGTCTGGTGGCAGCGGGCCCGCTTGCCCGCTCTGAGCTCTGTGACGTGGGCAGTTCACATGAGGGGCCTCTCCCCAGGAGAACTCACCTCCCTCATCCCCAGTCACCACAGCTCCTCTCTGGGCCTGGAGCTGATTTTAGTCTGTGTCTTGAAAAGTTTGTCCCTGCAGCTGTGATGGTGAGCGTGTAACAGAAATGGGGCATGTCTAGAGCAGAAATTGGTAGCCTCTGTGTTCAATAATAGCATTATCCAAGTGAAGAGCTTGTCTCTTAGAGAATTTATTCATAAGCTTTGTTATTTAAGCTGCTTATTAAAAGGCTCATAGCTAGGAAAGAGAGATAAGGAAGACAAATCCTGATTAAAATTCTTGAAGGCATCTTAGAATCCTTGCATTGATATTTCTTGAACACTTGCTATGTGCTGGGCACCGGGAACACAGTCACAGACCATGGACACATGCTCCGTGCCTCGCAGAGCATTCATTCCATTCCAGAGCCAGTGGACCAGGCATAATGATGGTTTGGTGATGCAAACATGGGAGGACACATTACCCTAAATCAAAGAACAGATGGCCCCAAAGGGAGATTTATAGCAAACAATAACAACGACACAGTGAAGCTGTTGCAGACCTGAACTGAGATGTATAGAAAGGGTGTGTGTTCGGGAAATGACCAGAGACATTCTGGGGAACATGCGAAGCAATCATGAGATCGGGAGAGTAAGAATGAGTTTGCTGGGTGGGCTTGGCAGAGCAAATGACAGCATGATCAGAGCCAGTGACAGCCGACATGAAAATAATGCTGAATAAGAAGTTGAGCCCCAGAGTAATGAAATCCAGAAGCCAACACCTGAAATTAGGAAGGCAATTTGTCTAGAGGTGGAGTGCAAGTGTTAGATGGAACGTGGGTGTTGGGGAACAGGGCACTGCCCAGGGCTGGTGGCCCATGGCCCTGGAGACAGTCCCCGAAGATCAGTGCATCTGGGTGGAACGACGCTCCCTCTTGCAGGTGGTGCCAGGGAAGCTGAACTGGTACCAGGTGAGTTCTCTTAGGTGGCCTGGGCTGCGCAAGCCCCATGCAAGTCCCGAAGGGAAGTGAGGACTCTGGCATCTCATTCATAGGTGCTGTCCCTACCACTGTCTCCTGTGGGTGCCACCTTCCCCCCTGTGACAACCCTTTCAGTGCAGAGAGGAAGTGGCCGTGCAGCGCTGTGGGTTCACTGCTGGCAGAAGTGTCTGAAAAAGGCTGGACGTCTGAAGGCTGGGAGGAATGCTTAGGCTTATTTAAAAACACACCATATCTCTTAGGGACTTCTCATCTGTCGGGGTTCTTGGCATTGAGTAAAACAGTAACTGTAGCCTCATTCTTGGCTCTTGTCTGAATCAGCACATACTGGTCATGGTACATGTTTTGGCCACAACACAGTCACCCTTTTTGCCGACACTGAGATTTCAGCGACACTAGCATCCATGGACACTGGTGGATAAAGTGAGATGGTAAGTCAAGGGAAAGAGCTTCAGAGGGATGCCAGTGTATAAACCACCAGACAAAGCCTTAATGCAGAGGTCGAGAAACCAAGTTCAAGAACATAGACCTGTGCCCATGAACTACCTATCCCAAGGAGGATGTCACAGCAGGTGAGTTCATGGTGGGGTGTCTGCATTAGCTCTGGTGTTAGTGAAACAATACCTCGTGAGCCCACTTGTAAGGGAAGAGTATATATAGAAAGAGTAGGGTACCAAGGACATTGACAATGGGTGAACCAAAAATTAATACTTAAAAAAAAACTGTGACTAGTGTCCAAATCTGAAAATTCACTAAATCTTGTAGGTATTTCTTTAGCATGAGTGAGTTTGGTTGAGGTGTGAGTAATCAAGAGTAGATCCCATAAAGTAGCTGAGGATACATGCCTCTTCAGAACTCTGTGAACCTGAGCCCTGCTGGTCCTGGGAAATAAGAGTAACGAGCAGGGTAACCTGGTGCCTAAAGCAGGTCCATGTTAAGAATCAGGGCATTGTAGCTATCATCTCTAGGTCCTTGACAGAGGGCTCTAGGTGTGTGGGATCCTACAGAAGTAGGAAGGCGTCTGTCTACATCACGGTCCCATGGGCTCCCATGGGATACAGGGTCACCCAAGATGACTTCCAGGAAATAAGACTAAGTCATTAGATGGTAGATCCCCATTCCAGGGGGAACAATCTTTGAGTTTATAATTTCCACTTCCATCTCCGATTTAATTAGTATAATTCTATTTATATTGAGGATGTGATAAAAGTAGTAATGGAAACTCAACTTAGACGTGAGAAGCAACAATTTTTGTAGTTCAGAAATATCTGAGCCAATCTTTCAAAAAGGAGAGATACGTCCACTGGAAGCCCCTGTGTGTAACAACATAAGGTGCCTCCTAGAGGGAGCTCATCCTAAGATTAGGGCAAGGGGCCTACGGGGTGGAAGACCTAGTAATACAGCCAGTTCTTGGAGGGATGAGTGGATTTGGAGTTCAGCTGGGTTTCCTGCTGGATTTTGCATCCTGGATGAGGTTCTCTGCATTTCCTTATCCCAGGATATAACGACTATTTTGGTGGTTAGTGAGGAATGCATGTAATTGAGTGAGCCTTCATGCCAAAGTCTGGATAAGATATTTGGGATCAAGATGAGGAGCTGTAGTTTTGCCCTTCCAACCCAAAGAAAGAAAAGGAAAAGCTTGAGCAAATTTTTCTTCTTGTGCTTCATTAATAGAGGTGCCACTCTGCAGGAGGCTCTACCTGGGAGGGATGTTGGAGCCTGTGGGCAGCAATGATGAAGTCTGCTGTATTGTGCTGCATGGCAAATGAAATGGTACAGAGCTGAAGCATCAGCAGTGGCTGGCAGGTATTTTAGGGCCCACCCGAAAAAGAAAAAGATCCCATGGGAACAGTGGTACCCAGGGAGGCAACTTCGTCATCAGGGGGACATAGAGCTCAGGGGCTGGAGTAGAAGAATAGATCTCTGTTAGAGCACACGATCTGACTTGCTTGGATACACATATGAAAAACCCTGGAATCTCCCCAGACTATGTGTAGGAGAGGACTTCGCGGGGCACCTAGATACTGGACTAGTCAGAGGGGTGTTGGAAAGAGGATCTTGAGACAAGACTGATTCACTCATTCATTTAACACTACTACTGCCTTCAGGGACTCTGGTAAGTACGGAGATAAGCAATAGAGGCATGATCCTTATTCTCTTTAACCTGGATATTTATGACTGTAAATGTTAAACAATAAACAGTTGAGTGTGTTGACTGCCATCAGGATAGAAGTTCAGGCTGTCATAAGAGCACAGAGCAGAGGAAATGACCCAGCCAGGGATTCAAGGAAATCTTTCTGGAGGAGGATGTGACTTCCGAATTAGCATCCAGAGGAGCGATCGGTCAGGTGACCGGGTAGGTAGGGAGAGGAAGGGCGCTCTAGGGAGAGTGAACCTTGGTGGTGAACACCCAGCAGTGAGTCAGCAGAGGGCATACGTGGTAGTTGTGGTCACTGAGGGAAAGAGGACATTCACGTCAAGAAGGCAGGTAGGTACACAAAGACCTCGTCAAGGAGGAGCTTGTAAAGTCTTGAGCTTATACTTTATACTGGCAGTGGGGGCGACTACGTGGAAGGCGGTTAAGGAATCCAGGTGAGAGACGTTGGCTGGGCCACAGCGTTGTCACTGAAGTTAGAAACATTAGTAAAAATTGCAAGGGATGTAACATCTGCACGTACGCAGGGTAGGAGATGCGGGACTAGGTGTCTCTGAGAGATGGTGGGGATGACCCCTCCGTTCCTGGCTTGGACATTTGGCCAGAGGGCGGGACCATTTGCTGAGATGTGGAAGAAAGAGGGACGTCAGATTTTGTGAATAACTCAGAGCGTGCTCTTCCCCCCGGGGCAAGCAACCGGGAATAGGACGTGGAATATGGGACAAGGTTTTGTTGAGTGACTGGACTGAAAATGCGGCGTTTGGTTTGGGCAACAGTGAAGCCCAGTAAGGAGTACTGGGGGTGATAGTAGTAGTAGTAGGGAGACAGGATCACAGTGTGCAATCCTGTTCTATCCTGTTCTAGGAAGAGAGTCCCTTGCCCCTGGCAGTAGACCTACCGCGGCCAGCGTGTCCTACCTCGACTTGGACAAGCACCTTAGTGGTGAGAGGCCCCAGGAGAGCAGCACCCTGCAGGGGAGCTGCCCTGACAGCGTCTGCGGAGCTGGGGAGCCCGGGAAGGACAACTATGGGGCAGATGGTGGAGGGAGTTCTCCTCGTGGTTGGGGTGGGGCTCCCCAGGAAGGCGCCTCCTTGTTCTCCAGGTGCCCTTTCTGTGCAGCGAGCATCTGGCTGAGCAGCGCTGTGGATAAACCGCTGGCGCAGAGGTGCAGCGAGGTGTGGTTGGTGCCTGCTGACTCCAGGGTCGGGGCCAGGGGGGAATTTCTCTTCTCTTTCCGAGAGACCCAGTACCCATCAGGGACATCTCCCTTTTCAGTAAACTGAACGTTCCTTGAAGAGTAGATCAGCTTTAGACCCAGCCCTGGGTCTTGTCCGTACCAGTACATAGCGTCGCGGTTCATATCCTGAGAACAAAGCAGTGTCAACTGCCTCCTGGTCCCTGTGATGAGGTATCTCAGGGTCTGGGTCACTCCGGCTTCCACGGGGCCTGCGAGGGAAGGAAACAGAGCTAGAGTCAGCCGAGAAGGGCACGGCCTCTAGAGAATGTCTCAAGATGAGACCTGCAAGGTGCAGCCACCTTGCCCAGGTGTCCTGAAACTCACCTGCTCCCAGGAGACACAGCACCACCCAGCCCAGCAGCCCGAAAGCCGTGGGTGTCCTCCAGCCCCGGGGGCTCCAGTCGGCTTCTGTGGCATCTCCCTCTTTGCAGCTACTTGGCCCCCATTTTCGGGAGCGAAGCCACTTCCCTTTCTCGCGGGGCTGAAGGGAAACACAAGCGACTGGTGGTGGCCGCTGTGGGCTGGCGAGGCTTATGGTCACCAACATTTATTAGCCTTGCTCTCCTTTGAGGCTAGCAGGACACTCTTGTCAAACTTGGAGGGTATCTGCATATTCTGAATCTTTATGATGAAAACTGATAGAGCACATTTATCACTTAGAACTGCGAGAGCATGAAACTTCCACTGTCGTCACAGTTGCACTTTGGTATTTTAGATGCCTCACGTCCACCCTGCAGAGGCAAGTCCAAGCATGTTCCTACCCTTGCTTCTCCACCGGCATGGGCATGGGTTTTTTAGCCACTACCTTTTCCAAGAGGCTCGTCTGTAAAACCTCGGACAGGCCCCCAGCGTGGATTAGTTCACGGGTCTGTACCCAGTTCACACTGTTCGGCGCAGGGCTCTATCCTCGTTAGCCGACTACACGCCCCGTAGTTGCGGGAGCTGGTGGCTGCTTTCCTCAAGGTTGGGGTTTGCTATATCTTTCTTCTTTCTCCTCTTTTCTCTGAAGCAGGCAGGGATGACAGCTGCTAACTTCCGTCACCTCACATTTTTACCAGCCAACGTGGTTTCTTCTTCTGCTGCGGGCATGCAACCTCTTTCTGGCTTTCTGGTCTCCACCTGCTGCTCCACGCAGCAGCACAGCTGTGCCCCTGGGTGCTGAGAGTCCTGGGGGAATCCCGGCCGTGGCTGGGGGGCATCAGGGCGTCTCTTCGGCAGTCCAGCTGCGACATACTGCTCCCTTTTCTGGGTCACTGTGTCCTTCCTGCGTTGGGGTGACGTTTGTGGGGGATTGCACAGTGTTTTCCCTCTTGGATACCTTCAAGTTTGTTTTGTGCTTTGTTGGAGCCAGAATATTCTTGGCTGGGGTGGGAGTGGGGGATGGAGGAGGAGGAGAGAGCAGAGACTGCCCTCCCCGCCCCCCCCCCCCCCCCCCCCGCCCCCAATTGCTTCCAACCACAGCCAGGGCTTCACGGAGTCCTTCTCTATTTTGCCAAATCATTGTCATCTCCAGGCAAGAGGTGGGTCCTCATCCCAGTTTGGGGGCAGCACTCACACCTCAGAGATGGCTTTCCTGCTTGCAATCCCCTTCATGCTGGGGGCGCATCTCTGACCTTCCCCATTCCCGGCCAGTGAGGCGCATCTTCTCTCAGGACAGCAACTCTGCCCTGCGGAGGCGTGTTTTCTCTTCCTACGTTGCTACCGGTGTGGTTCCTTTCAGGAAAAGCATGGCAGGGAACAGGCTTGGTTTCACGTCAGCCCTTGGTGTTTTTCTGTTGTCC
This sequence comes from Canis lupus dingo, assembly GCF_003254725.2. NCBI lineage: Eukaryota > Metazoa > Chordata > Mammalia > Carnivora > Canidae > Canis > Canis lupus. The sequence continues at coordinate 6,795,689 of NC_064258.1, forward strand.
TGGGAGTTTTCCATATTCTAGCTGTGGGGCAGGTGTTCTCTGTGGGAAAGCAAGCAGCTTTCATTCTCAAGAACCCTCTTCAAGCCAACAATTTCCTTATTACTTAGTAAAGCTTGGCATCCCGAATTTCGTCTTTAGAAATCTTTCACAGTTGACCTGCGTCTACAAAGCTAAACCCAACTCTCTATTTACACCCCGGTCCAGTGGATTTCCCCAGGTTCTATGGTACTTCCAACACCATAGAAGTGGATAATTACAGCTCATAGATTTATAGTTCATCCCAAGCATTCTCCATATTAGATTAACCCAAGAGTCAGGAGGCACCTGATTTTATATTCCCAAACTCCCCCCAACCCAGCAGCAAATTCACTCTCCTCAACAGGCTGCTTCCCTCCTCTGCACCCCATTGACAGGGAGGCTGCTCTGGTCTCTCCTTTCTTTCTCTACATCAAAAGCGATGTTGACCTGAGTCCCTAATAGCCTTAGATCGTGAGCCAATTGCTGTACCTTCCCACTCTTCTGTCCTAGAACCTTCCTTCTGATCTCTCCTTCTTCAGGCCACCACCTTCAAGACTTTGGAAACTTTTCCCCAATGTGCGGCAGGCGTCTAAGTCTGGGAATCCTGGAGATGGCCAGGAGCCCTGAAACATCTCCCTCCATCTTTTGTACTTTTTGTACTTTAATGTAATGTGTTCCGTTGTGTGCTGTCCATCTGTCCATGTCTCTCCCAGGACTTCTTCGGTGTCTGCTCTCGGCCTCCCTCCTCGGAGGCACTGCTTAGCAAATCTGTTGCGTCTCCCAGCCGTCCTTCTGGGCTAACAGTCTCTGGACAACAATATCTATGCCTGCCTCTACTCCACTAAGGAGCCATTTCTGAAAAACCCCTTTAGGAGAACATTAAGTGCCCTTTAAGTGCGCAGCAAAATGTCTCCTATGGCTGATCCAGAGCCCAGTTATAGACTCTAGAATGTTCACTACACCTCAAATCCTGTTTTACTTATGCTCAGGCCCTTGGAGTTGTGAGGAAGTTGCTCTGCCCTCTATATTTTCATGTTATATGATTAACCTTTGAAAGATCTCATGAGAGACTTTTATATAGTGAGTTCTCTTTTAATTGGTGACACGGTGTTCAATTTTATCAAATGTTCCCCTTTATCAAGATCTGAAGTGAAACATTCATAAGGAATGCGTTAGTGCCCTCTAGTGGAATCTTATTGAAATCGGCAGAAAAAAAATGGTCTTAAAGAGGTTCACATTTCATTATTTTTTAAAAGATTATCTATCATCTATCTATCATCTATCTATCTATCTATCTATCTATTTATTTATTTATTATTTATTTATTTATGAGAGCAAGAATGAGAGAGATCACAGAGAGAAGAAGGAGAAGCAGACTCGCCACTCAGCAGGGAGCTCAATCCCAGGTCACGGAGATCATGACCTGACCCAAAATCAAGAGTTAGTTACTTAACCCACTGAGCCACCCAGATGCCCTGAAGATGTTCACATTATATTTTAAAGATTTTATTTATTTATGAGAGACACAGAGAGAGAGGCAGAGACACAGGTAGAGGGAGAAGCAGGCTCCCTGCAGGGAGTCTGATGTGGGACTCAATCTCCAGTCCCGAGATCATGCCCCGAGCCAAAGGCAGCCGCTCAACTGCTGAGCCACCCAGGTGCCCCTGCCGTTTACATTTTAATCTCCACAAACTGTGAATGTTTGGATTCAATTAAAAAGGGAACCAAGGTGCTGCATACAATTAAGGTTACTAATCAGCTGGTCTTGATCTAGGGAAGCCCAGTCTAATCACATGGGTCTTTGAAAGAAGGGAACCTTTCCCAGCTGTGTTTGGAGGGGGACCTGGGTATGGAACAGGGTCTGGGAAATGGAACATTGCTGGTTATGAAGGTAGAGGAAGCAGGTCATAAGGCAAGGGCATTTGATTCTTTTCTAGAGCTTTCAGAAAGAAACATAGAGCCCTGACAAAACATTGATTTTAGCTGAATGAGACCGGTATTGGACTTCTGATCTCCAGAACTGTAAGATAATAAATTTGTGTTATTTCAAGCCATTGAGTGTGTGTTAACTTGTTCTAGCGTGCAATCACCGAGACTATAAATTCATAGCGAGATGTGGTAAGAAAGCGATTCAGGGGCAGCCCCGGTGGCCCAGCAGTTTAGTGCCACCATCGGCTGGGTTTGTGATCCTGGAGACCTGGGATCGAGTCCCATGTCAGGCTCCCTGCATGGAGCCTGCTTCTCCCTCTACCTGTGTCTCTGCCTCTCTCTCTCTCTCTCTGTGTCTCTATAAATAAATAAATAAATAAAATATTAAAAAAAAAGCGATTCAGATGGGGAAAAGCGAAGGAAAGGCTAATAACTGGGTGCTGATGAGCATCCGGGCCATCTTGTGGGTGGGGGTCAGGCCATGCAGCAGAGGCTCTGTGCCTCTTGGGTTCGCCATCTATGTGCAGAGGATGTGGCTGCATTGATAAACTGCTGGTGCAGAGGGACTCAGGTATCAGGTTCCTGCTGGACTGTTCAAGGGTCAAGGGGAGACCATTCTTCTCCTTTCTCTCTCTCTCCCTCCCTCTTTTTCCTTCTGCATACTTGAGTGCCTTTGTGTGGTCATCTTGCAGGGGGATGGAAGCTGCAAAATGTATAGGCTTCTGTGGCTATGCACAAAGACAACAAATTCTACTTTCCTGCCATTTGGAAAGTGACATCCTCCCTGCCGGCCTCAGCCACCGCACCTCGCTGGTTCTGTGCCACTTAGCAGAGGCCACGGAGTGCACTGTGCCAGCCACGGATGGTCCCACCAAAGGCAAAATTCTTCTCAAGAGAATAGGCCCTCAGAGGCTGGCAGTAACACCTGCTGGAACATTCTGATCCAAAGCCTGTGCAGAGGAGGCATTTGCAGAAATGGAGCATGCCAAGAGCAGAAACTGGTAGCATCCGCCTTTAAAAACAGCATCATCTGATTCAAACTCCTGTCCTTAATATCCCTTTGCCTCTTCAGCTTCTCCCAGAGTGGCTTTCTTCAGCAGCAGCCTTCTTTCAGGGGCTCAGAAGTAGGGCCCCATGTTGGTTTTCTATTGTTGCTGTAACACAGGATCGCAAACCTAGTGGCTTAAAAGAACACAAATTTATTTTTGTGTACACCTATTGCTGCAGGTTAGAGGTTTGACACGAGTCTCATTGGGTTCAAATCAAGGTGTGGCAGGGCCATGTGCTCTTCTGGAGGCTCTGGGGAGAATCTGTTTCTTTGCCTTTTCCAAGTCCTGGAGGCCACCTCCGGTCTGTCTGGGGCCCCTTCTTCCATCTTTGAAGAGAGCCACAGCAGGTGGCATTCTTCCCACATCACTCTGTAAGGACCCATGTGTTTAATTGGGCCCACCCGGATAATCCAGAACAATCTCCCCGTCTGTCTCAATGTCAACTGATTAGCAAACTTAACTGTATCTACAAACTTGATTCTCTTTTACCATGTTGTAAGGCAATATATTCACAGATTCTGAGGATTAGCAAATGAATATTTGGGGTGGGGCATTACTTGGCTTATTAGGAACCCTTAGCTAGAAAAGGAAGGTAAGACTGGGAACTGTTGAAATGTAAGAAATATAATTTTTAGGGGGAGGAGAGGAGGCAAGCCCAGGGCCCAGTCCTCTTAGACATTGCTGAGCCATTCTATCGTTTCCTTTAATGGACATATAATGAATATCAATTATGTGGCAGGTGCTGTTTTAGACTATGGAAATACATGAACAAAAAAGATGACGTGCCTGTCTCCAAGACGCTGATGATTTTTCATATTGATGATTGACTGAACTTGTGTGCCACGCACGAAGGAAGATTCTGGGAAAGGAATGCTGGAAACACGTATCTTCTTACCATAAAGATTTTGTAATCACTTTAATTTGGCATCTGCAGAAAGGAAGAATTGTGGAAGGTGTAGTGGGAGTACAGAGGAAGGAGCCCACGATCTTGGGAAAACAGAGCACATTTTAGATAGTGCTATTTCAAGTAATATTTTGAAGAACAAAATGTGTTTGTCAGATGGGCCATTCAAGGGAAATATTATGTGCTAGAGTTCAACGTTGCTAGAGTAGAGCATGCGAGAACGTGAGTGCTAGAAGGTATGGTGGGATTTTCTAGTAGGGTTGTCATTTTACCTTATATATGCAGGAAGTTTGTCCACCACCAGACACCTCTGTCCTGGATAGTTTACTTATGTCTCTTCCCAAACTCACCACCATCCGCAGGGCTCTGCTGGCCTGTATCAAGCTTGGGAGCAGAGTATACACATGCTTTAAATGCTGGTAAGCATTTGGAGACAGAGGGGCAATTACTTTGTGTGTCGGAGGCTGGATCTGGTCAGGTCATTTGGTTTCCTCCTCCTCTGAGAAGGCCTGAAGAGTCTGAAGCACTGGCCCATTCCAGCTACGTCCAGCTCACTGGGTCTGTCCTTCCCAGTGCCCGACTGTGATGGACTTAATGGAGAAAGGGATCTGTAACTCAAGAAGGAAAATAAAGAGCTCTTTATCCCAGACTCTCATGAGAACTTGACATTCTAATACAAAGATGTCTTTTTGGCAAGGGATTTAATTTCTTTCCTTTCCAAATACTAAAGGAATCATCATATGTTTCTTTGCATGATAATCAGTTTAGATTTTATATCTGTTAGACCACAGAGGGCCACGGAAAGACGAAGGGGAAGGGAGTGACATGGCCAGAGTTTTGCAATTAGGAAAGTTGCACTTGGTACTGGGATGCTGATGCTTCATTAGTTGGGGGAGGCTGGAGCCTGAGACATGGATAAAGAGGCTACTAAACTTACCTGTGGAGCTGATAAGAGCATAAACGTGACAGTGTTGCACTGAGAGAATGGATGAAAAGAAAACTTATGTGGGAGTTAGAAATCAAAGCTCTTGGAGAAAGAGTGGGTGTCCGGGGTAAAGGAGGAAGAGAAATGTAGCACAGCTTCAATCTCATGCAAGTAAATGACTCATACTTCAATTCACCAAACCAGGAAACCAGAGAATAGCTTGCAGGGCCAAGATGACATATATCCAAACTCCAGGGGGAGGTGTTCAGTTGGTCTCCTGAATGGACTTAAGTTCAAATTAGGAATCAGGGTGAAGAGGATGGATCTCGGTTTCATTTATTATGAAGTAAGGTTCTTGTGCTCCCAGCCCCAATCTTGGGATGGCAGACAGCAGCCAGCTTGTAGAGAAAGACAGGAGACTGATGCCATCTCAGAAAGTACCTTTTCTCTCTAAGAAATTAACTTTTCTTTCCTCTTCTAGTTATCAGTCTCTCCAACTATGGCAGCAGGTGGCAATTCAGTCCTGCTTAACTCATTAATACTTAGGCTACCCCAAAGAGAGTTCTGTTGTCTAATCATGGAAGGGGTAGGTCAATTCATGAGAAAGACAGCTTGCCCCCCAAGACACTGATGAGTGTTCAGATGATCCCCAATTTCTCCAGGAAACTTTCACAAATTGGCTGATAAAAAAATTAAAATCACACTAGATATTGTCTTGTTAATTGGATCCTGATATTTGTTGTTTTCCCCAAGGTCTTGCCTTGAGGTTGCTAGTTTTCTGACTCATTGGAATTTCAAAGGATTGTGCTCCCCAAATAATCAATCAACTGAAAAGTTATGTCTATGTTACCTCAAAATTCATAGGAACAAAGCTCATTGTAGATTGCATTCCCTTTGCCAAACAATTTTATTCTCTTCTAAAAAATTCTCTCAACCTTCATTCCATCCCTTTCCCTGGCAGCTGTTCTGGTCTCATTTCTCATCCTTTTCCTCAACCCATGGAGTAAAACAAGTTGGTTTCTTACCCTGAGGCTTTGGTGTCCTTCCAGTAGGAGCTAGATCTTTCCTCTTTATCTTTCCTTTGTATAATTTCCCTTTGCTCCCTTTATCAAACTCCAGGCCACTCTACTTTTATACTGTGTCCTTGATAAAACAGTAGGAGGAAAACTTGATCTATTGTGTCCAGGACTCAGAAATCTCTCTCAAGTAGTTTTGAATTCTAATTCAATGTATTTGATTGCATCTAATTCTCTGTATTTCTTGTCCCGATAATCTTGGCATTTGTTCTCCTTTGGTGTGGTAGACAAGATTCTAAGAACAACCTGCAGTGCCCCTTGCCTGTGAGTAATCCCCTCCCCTTTTGAGTGTAGGAGGTACCAGTAAATATAATAAAACCTCGCTCCTGTGATTGAGTTACATTGTTTGGCAAAAGGGATATTATCCACATGACCCTACCCGAACCTAATCACATGAGTGTCCAAGGCACAGTTTTCTCCAGCTGGTAGCAGAAGGGGAGGCCACAAAGCTTTCAGACTATCAGCAGGATTTGATGTGCATTTCTGTCTCTGAAGGTGGAGAGAACAAGGGAGACTGCAAGGAACTGTGGGCAACCCCTAGTGACCACAGGCAAGGAAACAGGTGATTGCCATACTCACTCCTACCACCACAAGTAACTGAATTCGGCCGATAATAAGAATGAATGGGGAGAGGAGTGGGCTCCAGAAGAAATTGCAGCCTGATGACACCGTGGTCTCAGCTGACCTTAAATAGAGACCCACCACCCTGGTCTTCCGACATGCAGCACTGTGGGATGATAAATCAGTGTTGTTGTAACCTGCCTAATTTGCACCATTTGTTATGCAGCAACAGAACATAAATACAGCTGGTTATCACCCAACATTTTCCTTTGGGGACCTACACAGTGACCCTGTTGCATCTCTGTCTACTCAGAATCATAGGTTTTGATTTTAAAAATTACACTTGCATCTACCCAGGTGAGGTTCTGCTCCCTAATAATCCCTGTGAAAAAAACACATTTCTTTTGTCTTATTACCTACCCACCTCCCCTCCACTAACTTTTCCCTCCTTCTCAGTAATCCTGAGCCCACGGGTTGTCTGAAAACTTGTCTTGACCCTCTGTTACTCAGGCTCGGGATTCTACATCTGAGGAAGCCCCTCTGTCCTAGTGAATTTCCTGTATGACTCCATCAGTCATCGAGAGACACCATCGTAGAATCTTTGAAGGATCTTTGTTAATCTGAGGATTTTGTTCTTTACTTGATCAGAATTCAGTTTTTTTTCAGAATTCAGTTTTATCAAAATTTTCCCTGCATCTGTATTTGAAAATTGAAGTTTACCATAGGAAATAGGATACTTTAGGTTAATGCTCTCTAGTCTAGCACAATATCATCAGCCAGGGGTAAAGACTTGGATTACAACAGGAAAGATGTCTTGGAGGGGAAAAAAGAAGTAAGGAATATTACAGTCAAGGCCGGGCTTCGGTTCAATTTTTGTGAGAAAACTCCTAATTTGAGTCAGGAATCTTGAGGGCAGTGTTCCTTCACTCCTTGGTTGGCTCCTTTCTTGTGCAGAGAGGATGTGGCTGTGCAGTGCTGTGGCTAACTGCTGGCACAGAGGTACACAGATGTCTGGTTGGTGCTGGCAGAGACCAGGGTCAGGGGAAAAGATTTCAGCTCATTTCGAGAGACATCATACCCCTCAGGGGCATCTCCTTTTTCAAAGTTGTCAGTACCAGTTGAGTAGTAGATCAGCTGTAGCCCAAATCCTGGGTCTTGGCGATACCAGAACATTGAAACATGATTCATATCCTGCAAACACTGTAGGGTTAATTTCTTTCCTGTCCCCAAGATCCTATGTCTTGGGAACTGATTGACCAGAGCATCCTTGAGACCTGTGGCATAAAAAAAAAAAAAGTGGCCAAATAAAGACACAGCCCCGGGAGAGGGGTCTGATGCTACCATCCTGAAGAAACTCCTCTAGTTGGAGCCCTGGAAACCTAGTGGCAGGTGCCCGGGACTCACCTACTTTGACAAGACAAATGACAACACAGCAGAGCAACCTGTTGCTCATGGCAGCGTCAGATGAAGAATGCTGTCCAGCGCTGTGATGAATTTAGTCTCTGAGGCCAACGTTCTTCGTTTGCTTCCTGGCCAGAGACCACACCCTCCTTCCTCACTGCTTCAGAAAAGAATCAAAAGTCTCTTAGACTGAACAGAATGTGGCTGGTTTCATTTGTCTCGGTCACATGATTGTTTATGATGTTCTTTTAAGGAATGAGCACTTTTTACCCCTGTGAACTCTAATCTCCTTTATATGCTATATCCTTAGTAATGTGGTGGGTTTGTGTCTTTTGAATTTTTGCTAGATTCTTATGGTACGTTGAGGATTGTTGCATGGACCCTTGAGGCTTCCCTCCAAACACTTCTCTGGAAACTTTCCCATTTCATTCTTCTACCCAACTTGAGATTTTACCATAAAAGCCCTCTAATCTTCAGCCAGCCTTATGTTATTCATTTCCATGAGTTTCTGCTCATTAATCTCGGTTTTTGTATAATGCCTGTGCCCCTTCTCTCTCTGTGGGCTGCCTCATAAGGGAGTGAGTGGTATGGTGGGGGGAATGGGGCAACTAAGTGTATACACACAGGAACATCTGGGGGGTGCCTAGAACTCGCTCTGAGGTGATTTGGATCTGGTGTACGATCTCCTCTTAACTGGAGCTTCCTCCAGGCAGAACTGGGTGCAGACATACAGTATGCACCCCCTTGTAGCTACTGATCCCTATGAGTGGTCTAGTAACTGCTCTCAACACCACTTGCTTGGTTGGGGGGAGGGAGCATTCTTGGGAGATTGTGAGATGTGAGTCGCCACAGATGAACTGAAGTTCAAATGTCGTAGATGTGGCTTTTTGCTATTTAACATTCTTTCTAGGAAGATTTTTCCCCCTCAAATTCTAGGCCACCTGAGGGTGTGGCTGTAGATTTCTATAGATAAGCTGCTAGCAAAGAAGCATGAAGATGTCTCTAGAGCCTGAAGAAACCCTCCTTCTTCTTCTAGGAGACACTGTGTGCATCAGGGGATCATCTTCAATGTTGCCAGCAACAAGTGAGCAGTGGATCAGCTGTCACCCCAACGTTGGGACTTGGTCATACCGGGACATTCTGTTATGAACAAAGTCCTAAAGACATTCCACCCCCACTGCATTCTGTTTTATATCTAGATTCTGGATCACTCTAATATCCAAGTGACTAGTGGGAGAAGGATACACAAGTTGTAAGCAGTGTCCACCAGGAAGGCCAAAATTTTGGCCATGAAAAAAAAAAAAAAAGCCTGGTGCTAGAGCCTAGAAATCCCAGTTTATGATTATTCCTAATGTGCCATGATCTTATCTGCTGCCAGGAAACAAAAAGCTTAGTGCCCAGAGGAGCCTGATCCTCAGGGCAGGGTAGGAGGAGCATGTCTTCTTCTAGCTCTCGTCAGCCTGTGGGTGGTTTGCCTCTGATGTCACTGTGTCTGCCCACACCCATAGTCCTGAGTCCCGCAGAGATGGAGTCTTTCTTCCCCCTCACAGAGCATTACTCAGCTAAGCTCAACTTTTCTGGGCAATTCAGAAACAATTGTTCTTTTGGGTCTATACATGCTATTCCTTTGCATTCTTTCTGAATCAAGCTTAGTTTTTCATCCACAACATTCTTTAATAACCACTATTGCCACTAGGTTAGCAGTTAATCTGGAAACTTCTAGAGGGAAGCTTCTTGGATCTGAACACCGGTTCTGCCTCTTTTAACTATTATCTTAGGCAAGTAAGTGGGCTGCCTCATGCCTCGATTGTACTATCACTGATTTGTGCCAATAAAAGTGTGTATCTGACAGAGTTGTGAAGAGCGAATGAGTTAAAGTGTTAAGTGGTATAACAATGCCTCGTATATAGTAACCACTCATTAAGATTTAGCTCTCAAAATAGTTAACTAATAGTACTGCTACTAACGTCATTATTGACTATTGAGTCAAAAAAAATTTTTTTGAGTCAAATTTCTATGCTGGGGATTTTGTTAGGCAATCCACATACATTTTCTGGACCAAATAAAACCTCTGGGAGCCAGATATTACTGATTGCATTTTAGAGACTAGGAAACTATCTTTAGAGAGATTCGGTAATGTGGCAAAACTAGAAAGTGACCAGATAAGTCTAATCCCAAAACTGGTAGTATTTTCAACAATTAGTAATGAATTTCTCAAAGATTCTCTATTTCTCTTCCTTTCTCTTTTAAGGGTTTGATGAAAGCCTCATTCCTGCGGGAGTTATTTTTCAATTTACCCTAACTTCTGAATCTAAAACCACATGTGGTATACCATCCCCTATCTGCCTGAAATGCAAAATATCCTTTACTCTCAGGGGTCCTAGGCTAGCTCTGTCTTTTCTTGTTGAAAACCTTGAGCACTTCACTCAGCATAATAAGTCAATCAGAGAAGGACAAACATTATATGTTCTCATTCATTTGGGGAATATAAAACATAGTGAAAGGGAATAAAGGGGAAGGGAGAGAAAATGAGTGGGAAATATCAGAGAGGGAGAAAGAACATGAGAGACTCCTAACTCTGGGAAACAAACAAGGGGTGGTGGAAGGGGAGGAGGGTGGGGGGTGGGGGTAACTGGGTGACGGGCACTGAGGGGGGCACTTGATGGGATGAGCGCTGGGTGTTATGCTATATGTTGGCAAACTGAACTCCAATAAAAAAATAAAAATAAACAAAAAACAAAAAGAAAATGCAAAACAAAACAAAACAAAATTCTATTAACCCAAAATAAATGAAAAGAAAAAAATAGAGACTTAAGAGATATTTCAGACATATACATTTACTCATTTATGCCACAAATATTTTTGAATGCCTGTGATTTCAGGAATGAGGAAGGCTGAGATGAACAAGATAGTTTTTTGTTGTTGTTGTTGTTTGTTTGTTTTGGGAGCAGCTCACTCTTTATTGATGGAAGGCTCTGGGTCACTTGGAGCTGGTGTATGTGGTGACGGCCTTGGTGCCCTCAGATATGGCATGCTTGGCCAGCTCCCCAGGCAGCAACAGACGCACCGCCGTCTGGACCTCTCAGGATGTCAGTGTGGTCCAGCCCGAGTACTGGGCCAGCCGGGCAGCCTCGCCAGCCAGCCGTTCAAACACATCGTTCACAAACGAGTTCATGATGCTCATGGCCTTGGAAAAGATGCCGATGTCAGGGTGCACCTGCTTTAGCACCTTGTAGATATACATTGAGTAGGTTTCCTTGCACCGGCTATGCTTTTTGGACTTTATCACCAGAACCATGGCCTCTGCGGCCTTCGGACTGCGGCTGCTGCCCATGCTCGGCGCCCATCCTCCTGCTTGTCCTCTTGGCATGCACAGTCTAAGGGGGAGATGGACATGAATTAAATAATCATATACATAAAGGTCATTGTGGAAATGTTGAAAATGTGCCAAAGGAGTAGTAGTGGGTGTGTGTAGGGGAGAGTTGACCAAGTCTGAAAGCCAGGGAAGGCTTCCCTAAGGAGGGGTATTTAGATAAGGAGAGTTAATCAGATGGAAGTGGATTGAGAATGGATGACTAAGAGTGTTCTAGACAGAAGAAATAGCACATGAAAAGGCCCTGTGGCAAGAGAAGGAAGGAACAGGGTTCTGGAATGGAAAGGAGGGCAGTGCCACTGGTGTAGTATTGTTTACCTTCCAAAATATATAAAATAATCTAAATGTTTAGTACGAAGAGAGTTATTAACTGAATTATGATGCTGCTGTAGAAGGGCACTGTGTAGTCACCGAAATGGTGTATAAATCTATGTATGCAGGAAATACTCATAATATTGATGAGTAATAAAAACAACTTGTTAAACTGATTACTGATATTGATAACTAATAAAAACACACTGAAACAGTGTAAAAAAAAAGAAAAAAGAAAAAAGAAAACCTTGAGCATGTTTTTATCAGGTAGCTGATTCAAGTTCTTTTTTTTTTTTTTTTTCTAAATTCTCAATTCTTGGTAGATTTCTAACATCCATTGTTGGCCATTTCTGGGTTCTGTCCTTTAGTTGTCCCATTACTTACTTCTGAACAAGTTTCTTTTAGCATTTAGCAAGTTTTACGTGATTCCAAACACTTTTTTATCACACGAATCATCCTTGTAACCAGGTTGGTCTCTTATTATAAGAATTAGGAGAGAATTCTGAAGAACCTTGTCTTCCTATAAACATTTCTGTTTGTAGTAAGTATTTCATCCAACCGAAGGTATTTTTGTTCTAGATATTTCTGCTCCTTTGGCTACCAGTTTGCTTCCAATAGAGGAGATAATTTCAAGGAATGTGATTCTGGGAATGCACATACTGCTAAATGCACCATAAACTCTCCTCCCATCTTTCATTTTCATCGTTGCTGCTTTGTTGCTGGGATGGTGACAGTGCATGACTTTCTCTTATAGCCATGAGCTATTGTTCTGCTTAGACTTTCTATCTGCATTAGAGTCAGTTTTGTGAAGCTGTATTTTCCTAAAATATGATCCATTTAGGCTTTGGAGTCATTTATAAAGAAATGTACAAAATATTGTTTTAAAAAAATGTACTCTGTTGTGATAATTTCCCTTTGTCTTTTTTTATTTGGTATATTTGTTCTTTCTGTCTTCTAGTTGGCAAGCAATTTTCTATTTTTCCCAAGAAATTAGCTTATTTATTTCTTAGTTCTATTGTTTCAAAATTTTCTACCTCATTTACTTTTGCTTTTATGTTTATCTATTTATTTATCATCTATCTATCATTCTTTTATATTTACTCTTTCAAATGCTTTTTATTTCTTCCTGTGGATTTGAGATACTGTCAATGTCATATTCTTTCAGCTGGATGACTTTAATATTTTTCTTTAAGGCAAGTCTACTAACTGAAATCTTATTTTTTGCTTATCAGGGAATGTCTTTATTTCACCTTTATTCTCTAAGGCTAGCTTTGTTGGGTATAGAATTCTTGGTGCCTTTTGTTTGTTGCTATAACTCACACTATCTTCTGACCTCCATTATTTCTTCTGAAAAGTCAGGAGTCAGCCATATTGCCAGTATCCTGCACATGAGGAGTCATTTTTCTCATTTTCTTGTTGATTTAAACATTTTCTCTGGTATTTTGGCTATCCAAGGTTTGACTATACCATCTAGATAAGGATCTCTGTGTTTATTGTACCTGGGAGTCATTAAGCTTGTAGGTTCTATTGATTAATGTTTCCCTAATTGATTGGATAATTTTTGGGCTATGATTTGTCCTTCCTCTCTCTCTTGCTCCTCTCTTCCCAAGCCTCCTATTTTTCATAAATTGGTAAACCTAGTGGTATCCCACAAATCTCTAGATTCAGTTCATTTTTGTGTAGAGAGCATTTGCCTGGGCAGCGCTGTGCATGGATCTCCTGACATATATCAATACAGTTCCAAAACACATGAAGTAAAACCAACAGAAATGACAGAATAAATGAGCATATCAAAACTTTGTTTGGTGGTTCCGATACCTCACCTTCAAAAATTGATCATACCAACTATACAGAGAACAAATGAGGGTAAAGAGACTTAAAAAAAAAAAAAGGAAAAAAAAGAAAAACAGTATCAACCAAGTTGACCTAACTGATGGTTTTAGAATAATCTACTCAAAACCACAAAATATGCATTGTTTTTAAGAATATATAGAATATTTTCTAGTATAGACCACATATTATGCCATAAAACAATCTCAGCATATATAGAAGAATTGAGAAAACAGTTCTGATCAAACTATTTAGAAATAAACAACAGAAAGAAATTTGGGAAATGCCCAAATACTTGCAAATTTGACAACATACTCTTAAATGAATCATGGATTACATAGATTACTGAAGAAATCTCAAGGATAGTTATATTTTTAACTGAATGAAGGCTGAAATATATTAAATCATGGAATGCAGTAGGAACTACAGGGATATTTATAGCTTTAAATGACTACTTTAGAGAAAAAACAAAGGCCTGCATTATAATCTAAATTTCTACCTTAAGAAACTGTAAAGAGAAGCTGAAAGTAAACAAAAAAAGAAGAAAGAAGGAATCATAAAGATCAAATTTGGAGTCAACCACATAGAAAACAGAAAAACAATGGGAAAATCCATGGAACTAAAAGTTGGTTACTTGAAACAATCCACAGAATTGATGAACCCCTAGTTAGACTCAACAAAGATGCAGGAGAGAAGTCAGTTTCTGATTGTGGACTGGGCCATTTCCCAGCTTGGTAGAGACTGACCCAGGGTCAACTCTCCACCCAGATGGTTGAGCAGATCACACTGCCTTCTCAGGGCTGAGGAGTCTGGGAAGATTTGCAGTGGCTTTTGTAGTTTCAGATGACATTGGGTGGGGCTTCCTCACCTTTGCGACTACCCTTTTTATGCAGGCTGTAGGTGCCTGTGTAGCACTGTGTATTCACTGCTGGCACAGAGGTACAGGGATGTCTGTGAGAGGCTGGTAGACTCTAGGGTTAGGGAGAAAAGCTCTTTCCTTAATCTGGAGACAGTTGATCCAGAGGAGAGCTCTGCTTTCTCTGTGGTATTAACACCATATGAATAATGGAGCAGCTGTAGTGCCTTTCCTGGGTCTTGTCGATACCAGTACATGTTGTCATAGCCCATAGTTTGAGAACATTCCAGGGTAATCTTCTTTCCTGTCCCTGAAATACAGTGTCTTGGGGTCTGGGAGACACTACCATCCATGAGGCCTGAGAAAAGGAGACAAAAGTTAGCAACAGAGATCTTGATGCTGGAACCAGGTACAAAACCAGAACAAGGGAAAATATTCCTTTCTAATTTTAGAGAAATCAATGTCTATGACTTACCTGTCTCCAGAAGGAAAAGGGACACATAGTAGAGGAGTCTGAAAGCCATGGCACAGCTGAGTCAGAAAGGTGTCTCCCAGTTCTGGGGAAGTGGGCTGGGCTCTTGATGAAGTCATTGTGTGACAACACAGTCTCTACAAACTATCTGGGCCCCACAGCCATCCTAGTATAGAGCAGTGTCATCTAGATCCCTCTACCCATCAAAAGACTAATATTTTTGTTTACTTCTCTCATCCAAAGTAGGCTACATGCTTTGCTTATTTGTCTTAACTCAAGTCTCTAACATTTTTGCAAAACATTAAATTGCAGCTGTTTTACAAGCTATGAAAGTGATGGCTGCAGAGGTTTGAAAGGCTGTAATAGGAAGTTTGACCTACTTGGGAAAGTCAGGAATGGAAGTGATGTTGGATGTGATGTTCTGAAGGAAGAATCAGAATTAATTCCTCTGCAAAACTGCGAAAGAAGAGCTCAGAAAGGAGGTCCCAGTGAACAGGGTGGCTCAATCACATAGGCATGAGAGACCACATTGGGAGGTTTACAAAGAAGGAACCCATTTAGGTAACACATGTGAAGGGCTTAGGGCAGTAACTGACATTTGCTGAGTTCTCAGAAATTTATTGTTCTAATTGTATAATTACACCACTTTCTCAGTCTAATTTCTCATCCACTCAGGGTTCGGATTTCACCAACTTTATGAATTGAGGCTCCTTTTATTAAGTTCATTTTCTCTTAACTGCACCATCTATCATGACATAATAGAAAATTCAGACCTATATTTTTTTCCAATACATGCTTTGGTAACGTTGACTAAAATATTTTGGGCGATGCTACAGTAAATAACCTCCAAGCCAAGCACCATCTTCTCTCCTCTCTTCTCCTCAACAGAAAAGTCTTTAGCTTTAGTCACGAGTTACAAAGATAAATCCTGAAATCCCTTCCCCCTCCATCAGCTCCCTTTGCCCTAGTTCAGTGGGATCTACGGTTGACATTCGGTCAAATTCTTGCTGAGCCACTGCTGACCTGGGGGTTTGGATTTGACTATTTTGGCTTCACTATTTAAGGATCACCTTTATGTATTTTATATATGACAACTAGAGGCTGCTGCTCACTCTTGCTCTCTTATATGTTCCAAAAGAATGTAACAATTTTGACTTACCATTACCCTGAAATATTCTCCTCTCGTTAAAGACTTCTTTAAGACAAGGCAAATCAAGCAAATTGAATGACATTCATTCCTTGCTCTTACTTTGAAAGCTGGTCTTACCTTCATAGGTAGCATCCAGGAAGAAAAAAAATAATGAAATTTTACTGCCCCCTGCTGAAAAAAAAATTGTGAAAAGGATGACTAGACAGACATTTGGGAAGGGTTTTTCTGTTGAATTTTAAAGAAATAGGAAGGGGAGAGGCCCCAATTGTTGTAGGTGTGAGAATATTCAAGGATCATGGATGAGCTGATGAAAGTCCTCAGCAGTAACTGGGTGTATAATCTGATTCTTATGGTAGAAGTGATTAAAGAAAGAGAGAAGAACCCAAGGGGTGGATCTTGGGTTGGGAGGAGGTATGAGAGGCTCAGGTCCCACTTGGATGAAGGGGTCCTTGAAGGCAGGAGTAGCTCTCCAGCCCTTGTTGCCAGGGCAGGAATGACTCATGCGTGACCTACCTTTCTAATATAGCTAGGGAAGTGTTTGGAGCAGCTGCTGAGGATTTCTCAGTGTCAACAATGAAGGACACAGAAATTATCAAAAATAATTGTTACATATGTCTCCACACTTTTGATCCAGTAAAACATCGTCTCTCATTTTCCAATGTTCTTAGTCTTCTTATAGAATTATGCTTCACCAAACATATTTTATTTCTTTTAAAAGGATTTGTAGGTGGGGGCTGTGGAGGACTTAAACATGCACCAGAACTCAGAAAACATGTCACTTGGAAGAAAATCCTGAGGAAGTACTCGAAAGACATATTTTTCCTTTCCTCCCTCCTTCCTTTATTCCATCTTTCCTTTACTAAGTCAGATGTTATACTTAGTTCCAGGGATATAAAATTGGAGGGCATCACTCTTAAACTAAAGAACATATAGTCTCAAGAAGAGTCAGAAAAGAATACAATAACTATAGTCTTTGGAATGAATAAGAACTGAGTCTTCTGTCTGTGGGAGTCAGAAGAGCCTTTATTAATTTTATTTATTTATTTTTAGACTCTATTTATTTGAAAGAGCAAGAGAGAGCATGAGAGGTGAGGAGAGAAAGGGAAAGGGGATACGGAGGAGCAGACTCTGATTCCAGGACTCCAGGTTCACAGCCTGAGCCAAAGGCAGATGTTTAACCGACTGAGCCACCCAGGCACCCCACAAAAACCCTTTGTAGATAAGCTAATCTCTTAGCTAAGAATTAAAGTCTGTGCAAGAGTAAGCCGGGGAGTGAAGAAGTAAGTGCCCATTTAGAATGAGAAAGAACACTTGCACCTAAGGATCACCTTTATGTATTTTATATATGACAACTAGAGGTATAGTCGTAAAACTTGGCTTGGCCTCTTCAGGGAAATATAAAGCGTTCAGCTGAGCTAGAGTCTAAAGGGCTGAAGGGAACATGGAAACTTGGCTGCATTTTTAGATGGAGATTCGTTCATGAAGGGCCTTGCATGCCATGTGAAGAACGCCAGATGCATTCCGGCTGGTGATGATGTTGAAGACCGAGTAAAGCCGATAAAGTAAGGGGCTAGTAGGCCAGTGAGAAGGGATTGCATTTTTGTCTAGAGAATGGATGCTGAGGGTCTGCGCTGAAGTAGAAGCAACAAGGAAGGAAAGCAGTAGCTGAATCAGATGAACACATGTATTAGCTATGTGTGCCCTGTGATGTGTCCTATCTCCCTTCAGCCCTGAAGGACAGTTTCTCTCTGCTACGAGTGCTGCTGGCTAACAGCCCTCTTTGTGGATTGCCTTGGCCAGAGAGACACCTCTCTGCCCTCCCCACCACTCAAAGGCATGCCCTTTCTTAGGGCGACCCATGCACACTGACACTGTTGCAGGGAAAGTGGGTACAAGACCTGGCCCCCTCGCCTCAACTTCAGGAGTTTCTAATGGCCATCAAGGCTTCAAGGCTCCTCGTGGCTCAGCTAAGACTTTTGTCAAGGTTGCAGGACAGCCCAGCTTTATCCTCAGCCTATCCTCCTTCTTTCTTTCCGCGATAACACTTTCTAATGGCCCACTGAACATTAACCTCTTCTGCAAAGTCTGCTTTCTAGAAAACCAAATCCATGACAATATGGATTATAGAAATCACAGATTTGTAAATGGACTTAATGTGAGGGCTTATGGAAAGAGGAATCTAGAATGATGGTTCCAGTCACTGAGAAGCAATATAGTGTTTGAAGCCAGAATGGGTGCCTGCAGTGTTAGGGGATGAGAAATACAGCAATAAATTACTTGAGTTTGAACTGTGGAGCATCCAGCTGGAGGTATCCAGGAGACTGGTAAGTCCACTAGTTTGGAGCTTATGAAAGAAATTGTCATGATCACAAATGGGAAGGTTAAGGAAGAATATTTATACTAAGCGAAAAAAGAAGGCAGAAGGAAAGTCCTATGAAAATCTACTGGAAATGGCTAGAAAATAATTAAAGGGAATAGTTAATAGCATATGAGAGAATTATTATTATAGATGAGATTTTGGTGAAGTGTATATAGAAAGCAGGGAACAAAATTCTAGAAAACTGACTTTTAATTTTTTTTTTAATTTTGAAAACTGACTTTTTAAAGGGAAAGCAGATGAGATAGAACTCATACAGGAGATTGAAAAAAAAAAGCGTGACATTCTTTTCAGATCAGAACAGGTAGAAAATGAAATAAGTTGCATTCTCTGGGTGAACTGTCACCGAGTCGGGGATTCTTTTGTTGAAATAATTGAGGCTCATGGGGTATGAAGACAAAGCACATCAGAAAGTCTTCAATTTATTTCTTAGGCAGGTTTTACATCAGGCTATAGCAGCCCTTGATTGAGTATTTTTGTGCCTGGAGTTCACTGGCTCCCAGGAGGGTCCCCTCTGCAGGGGAGCAGGGGGCTTATTCCAATACCTTGAGAGAAAAGGAATCTCCAAGCTCTGAGCTTTGGCTCCATGCTGGGGAGCAGGCAATTTTTTTTGGAATCCAGTACATCTAGATAATGACATAGTCTCTCTGCTCCCACAGGTTAAGATTATTCTCAGCAGAGATCCGAGTGTGGGGCAGTAGATGAAAGATATCTTTTATAGATCACAGTCTCTAGTACTTGACACACTTCACTTTCTGAGTCAGATTTAAATAGTAATTAAATTTACTTAGCGTGAAGTTTTAGAAAACAAGGTAGTCAGTTTGTGCCTGGTATAAAAGCACCCAAATACAGAGTTGAACAGTGCCCAGCTCTTGGAGGAACCAGGACTGAGAAGGGGACAGCAAGATAAAGGGACCATCAGAAGGAACAGAATGGAGTGGAACATGTTGCAAAGTGGGCAAAGAAGAGGCAAAAGAACGATGACAAGCCACATCCTGTTGGAGCTCATAAGAAATGCTCTTACTGAAAACCATGGTGGTCTTGGCAAATGTCAGGTTCATTCTCCTAGAAGGACACTACTGAGCTAGCCCCACTAGAATAGAGAAGGAGGGTCAGTCGGCAGGGGAGATAGGTTCAGTCCAGCCTGTGGTTTCCATCACCGTATGGCCTGGGGACATTGACCCAACATGGCCACAGCTCAGATTGAGGCTCACACGGTGTAGAACTACTCAGACCCCTCTAGGTCCCCATGTCCCACATGGAGGAAGCCTTCTGTGTGGTCCGAGCAAATGTGCCTGCTTTCTGTATGGGGAGCAGGTGACCAATAAGCACTGTGTGAATCGCTGCTGGCACAGAAGTAGAGAGCTGTCTGGTTGGGAATGGCAGTCCCTACAGACAGGGAGAATTTCTCCAGGTCCGTTCGAGAAGCACTGTACCCATTGGAGACCTCTCCTTCATTAATATAATTGACACCAAAGGAGTAGGAGATCAGCCGTAGCCCCATTCCCGGATCTTGTCGATACCAGTACATATAGTTATGACTCTTAGTCTGAGAACACTCCAGTGAAATGTTCTTTCCTTTCTTTATAATCCCATTCCGGGGGGTCTGGGTAATGCCAGCATCCATGGAACCTGTGGGGGAAACAAGACAGAAACTGGAGACAGAGCCCAGGAAGGGTCCTCCAGCTACAGGCTGAGGGGAGAAGCTTCAGCCAAGAGCTGGAAAATGTAAGGCAGGGTTTCCCCACGCTTCCCAAACTCACCTGTTCCCAAGAGACAAAAGGCCACACAGCAGAGGAGCAAGAAGCCCATGGTAGGGAGAGGCAGGATGGAGGCGTTTCCAACTCTGAGTGTTGGGGAAACAGGGCATGGATATAGGAAATGGGAAAAATTCAGTCAGCGATGTCCCTCACAGCTTACTTGGCCTCTGAGAAAGATACACCCACACCTCTGTCCCCCCGGAGCCTAACCTTCACTCACTTATTACTCAGGAAGGTGGTGCCTTGGTTTACTATGCGTCCTACCAAATGCGCAGAAACTCTTTAACTTGCTCCTCTTCTCTTCCTGGTTCTTCTCTGCCACCCACTGGGTGGTAGTCTCTCCTCCCCTTCCCACGCCTCTCCTATTACAGGTGCTCCAGGGCACACCCCCACCCCAGATGAATAAGCTATGGAGTAAATTCAGAATCATCTCAAAGAAAGGGAAGCTAGTCCCAGTGGAATGTTGTGACTGTAACATTTCTTTTTTTTTCTGCATTTATTCATTTTTGTCTAATCCGGGTCTAGGTAAGCTATGCTATTTGAATATATTCACCATAAAGTTTGAAAGTTTTGTTTTGTTTTGTCTTTTCTTGGGGGCCAGCACGGCTACCTTTGTTCCAAATTTCCACTGTTCTTTGATGGATGCTGCTTTTCTGGTCAATGTTTCCTGGGCACATACCTTTACTGAAAATATGGGCTAATTGTAGGAAGGTATTCTCTTAATGTGGGTGTGTATTTCAAAGAAATACTTAATATCTTCTCTTTTATTTTGAATGAACTGAAAATAGTTCATTAAAGAGGTGATTTTAGCATAACACAGATTGTTGCTGACTTTAGGAGGAAAATCTTCAGTATTTCAATGCAACAAAGTATAAATACAGCACAACAGCAAAGACAGTGAGAAACATTGGTGTCATAAGTCAGTCTTCTTTGCCCTTTAGGTCTGTGCTTTTCCTGACTTTTCCTCATCCATGAATATACTATTGCCTCCTACACTAATCAATCTGGCCATATATCTCATTGGGAAAGTCTTCTTCTTAATAATTTCTCTTTCAATTGGGAAAATTTCCAGCATATATAAAGAAGATATATAATAATATAATGAGCTTCCATGTCCCTACATAACCTGGCTTCAGTAATTACCAACTCATGGCTTCTCTTGTTCATTTCTCACTATTTTCTCTCTCTCCTCTTATTTTGCACACTCATTGCTTTGTTCTGGCACATTTTTATAGCCAGTGTACACCTTCTATATGACATTCCAGTGTTCTCTCCTTTTTTTCTCTTTCTGGACAGAATTGTTCATTAGTCCTGCCAGTAGAGACTTGGATTTTTTTTTACAGTAAATTGCTTATCCAGGGGCTTGATTCATACAAACAGGATAATTTTAAGAAAGATTGTCATCTCTGAGTTTGCCCTTAATTGGAAAAACATGGCCCTACTTTGCAGTTCTTAAAGAAAACATGCTGTTTTGCTGCCCCCTGGTGTAGGCAGTGACTGGAGTGGAAGAGAGATTTGGGAGGTATCAACTATTATCAGGGTCCGTCTGTTGAGGTCTGGTGGAGTCCTACAGTACAAGTCTGTAGATGCGTGGCAAGGACAGGAGAAGCATACCTTGTCCTAGGAGCAGAATCTACACCCGAGGAGGAGTGAGCGACCATTATCAGAGGAAGGAACGGAAGAGACATGTAATTGGATGGGCATAGAATTGAAAAAGATGCTCCCATTTCTGGACAACCCAGAAAGACCTTGATGGCATGAACCAGTATTCCTCCTCCAGGATGGCTCATATGGTTCTCAAATTTTTATTTAAATTCAGTTGATTAACATATAGTGTATTATTAGTTTCAGAGGTAGAATTTAGTGATTCATCAGTTGCATATAGCACTCAGTGCACATTCCATCACATGCCCTCCTTAATGCCCATCACCCAGTTACTTTATCCCCTCTCCATTTCTCCTCCAGAAACCTCAGTTTATTTCCTAGAGTTAAGGGTCTCTTATGGTTTGTCTCTGATTTTATCTTATTTTATTTTTCCCAAATCTTATTTACAAGCCACTTCTTTGACCCATCCCCCACCACAGGCAGAGCACAGACTACCCAGTCTCCACCCCCCACCCCCCCAAATCCTGCTTTTTACCATGTATTGTGTGTTCGTGGGTGTGATCCTAGGGATATCGAAAGCTCTCTTCTCATTTGTGAATTATTGAACTGTATGACACATATCCTCAGGCACAAAAGATGTTTATTGCTGGTTAGTGCTTTCTGGGTCATAAGAAAAATCTCACAAAGATGTTTTTATGTTTTCTTCTAGAAGATTTCTAATTATAGCTTTTATACTTAGGTCCATGACCCATCTCAAATTGACCTTTGTTTCTGGTATGAGGTATTAGTAAAGTACGTTTCTTTTCACATGATCATCCAGTTGTTCCAACAGTATTTGTTGAGAAAACTGCTATCTTGATGCATTGAAATTTCCAAACCACAAACATGATTATTAATCTTTCCATTTTTAGTATTTTCTTTAATTTCCCTTTGTGATGTTTTGTAGTTCTTCACTGAACATCTTCTGCTGAATCTATTCCTGTTATCGATAGTATTGTATATGATACTGTCTCCTGAAGTTTATTTTTCCATTGTTTGCAACTAGGATGAAAACACTGGGTTTTAAAAAATAAAAATACTTTATTTATTTGCTTAAGAGCAAGAGAGAGAGCATGAGCAGGGGGCAGGGACAGAGGGAGAGAGAGAAGCATGTTCCCTGCTGAGCTGAGAGCCCATCATAGGGCTTGACCCCAGAACCCTGGAATCATGACCTGGGCCAAAGGCAGACAGACAATTCACGGACTGAGCGACCCAAGTACCCCTTGGTTTGTTTTATATTGACCATGCATCTCATCTTACTAACTTCACTAATTAGTTCTAGTTGTTGTTCATTGATTCCTTAATGTTTTTAATATAAACAACCATGTCATCTGAAAATAGTCATAATTTTATGTCTTCCTTTACAATATTTAGGATTTTTCTCTTTTTCTTTTTCTTTTCTTTTTTTGGCTTGTCTCACACTGGTTGAGACCTCCAATCCAATGCTGAAGGAAAGTGGTGACAGAAAACATCATGCTTTATTCTCAACCTTAGGAGGAAAGTGTTCAGTATTAACCATTAAACATGATGTTTGTTGCATTCTTTGTTGATAGCCTCAAGCAGGTTGAGAAGCCTCTCCTTTTATCAGTTTGATCAAAGGAAAACTCATTTTGAACAAGTAGTGGATTTTGTCAAAAATTTTCTCAGCATCTATTTATATGGTCAAATGATTATTCTTCATTATTCTGCTAATAATTCTCCTGTGAGAAACCTACTTGGTCGTAATGCGTTACCACTACACATGGATATACACATACACACACACACACATAGCTATGCAGATATATCTGGATTTGATTTGTTAATGTTTTGAAAAGTAGTTTTTCCATCTATGGTCATAAAAATATTGTTTTGTCATTCTTTGTCAGAGTTTGGTGTCAGGTTTTTGCTAGCTTCACATAATGAGTTGAGTTTAGAAAATGAGTGCCTCTTATTTTCTAAAAAAGTTTCTGTAAAGTTGGCACTATTTTTTTTTCTCCTTAGATGTTTGACAGAGTTCACCAGGAAAGGAATCTGGGTCTAGAGTTTTTTTGGAGGGAATGTTTTTGATAAGTGATTCAATTTCTTCACATTTCTAATTTCATCTTGAACCAGTTTGGTAAGTTTGTATTTTTCAAATCATTTCATCTGCTTGTAGAATTTATTGGCTTGTACTTATTTATGATATTGTATTATTTTCATGTCTATTGTATTTATAGAGATATTCTCTTTTTCATCATTGATATGATAATTTGTGCGTTTCCCCCTTTTGTCTTGACTGCAGTGAGTTAATCACTTCTGTCAATTGATCAAATTATAAACACGTTTTCCTCTAATATTTTTAATAATCACTTAAAATTCCTTGTTTTGGGATGCCTGGGTGGCTCAGTGGTTGGGCACCTGCCTCAGGTTGTGATCCCGGAATTCTGGGATCGAGTCCCTCATCGGGCTCACTTCGAGGAGCTGCTTCTCTCTCTGCTTGTGTCTCTGCCTCTCTTTCTCAGTCTGTGTCTCTCATGAATAAATAAATAAATCTTAAAAGTTCCTTGTCTGAAATTTCCAGCATCTATGTTACTTCAAGGATTCCATTGCCCACTTCTTTGCTACATGTTGGGTGATATTTTCCCATTCTCTCTGCATCTGGTACTTTTTCAGTGCACGAAAATGTACATTGTTGAGGGTCTAGATTTCCTTCCCTCCTCCCTCTCTCTCTCTCTCTTTCTTTCTGCCTTTATTTATAGAGCACTGTGCTATTTTTCTCTAAAAGGCAGTTTACTTATTGGCAAATCAGCCAGATCCCTTGGAGGCTTGTTGAACTTTGTTAAGGCAGCCGTAGAGTGGTTCTTACTCCAGGACAGAGGTGACTTCCCTCTTGAGGTGTGACCCCTCCCCACTTGGGGTGCCAAGTGTATTTCCAGGGGGCTTAGGAAGGTGTCCCCACTCTGGTTGGTCAGGATTCATATGTCCCCCCAAGACTTTGTGGCCGCAAGGACCTCCATTCCTGCTCTCTGTCAGGCTTCATGGAGGCTCTATATGTATCTGCTGTTCAGTGTTTGACCCCCGTGCAATATTGGGAGCAATTTTTCTGCAAAGCATCCTTCTCTACAGTGGCTTCGTCCTACAAACATCAACCACTTCCACGGCCCTGAACTCTGCTCTCTGCCTCCCCACCGCATTGAGACCACTTGCTCTGTTTGGGTGGGTTCCATGCTCTTATGCTACAGTGTAGAAGCCGTTCCAAGGCAGAGACCTGGGACAAACCCTCTTTTCCTCTTCCCTCTTCTCTGTGATGGAAACCCTCTATTGCCTGCTATCTAATGTTGGAACTGTCGCCTTAAAAACTTCCATCCAGATTTATAGAACCTTATCGATGTAGGCAAGTATAATAACAGCTATCCGTTATGACTTGAAGCCAAATTCCTGTTATTCTTTTTATAATTATATAATTATGATGATGTTTATTGCACTTTTAAGGTTCTGATCTTCATTGTCAAGCTGACACAATTGGAAGTAATTTATAAGAGTAACCTTCTGACAGGGCTTTTGATCAAATTGGATAACATAATTTGTTTTTTAACTGTTCTTAAACACCTTTTCACAAGGATTATTTCTTTATAAATTTACATGAAATTTTTCCTACTCATAATTTCTCATTCTCTGTTAAATTATTGGTTTGATTCTCTTCTTAAGTTAGTCTCTCCATCTTTATGGCAAATGCTTATGGTTTTCTGGGTATTACTGAAATTTGCTTCCCTAAATTATTCCCCAGGAATTTGTTTTAATTTGTCCAGTGAAATATCTCTCCCTACCGAGCATATAACATTCTCATATTTTTTTGCAAAAATACAATCTATTTGCCATAACTATACACATTCTTTGAATATAATTTTCATGGCTCTCTTTTTCACTCTTCTCTTTCCCCAGAGACTAAAATTCCATGTAATGCAATGAAAAATTTCCCAATCCTTTTATGTCTGTCCCAATCCTTTTATGAATTAAAATGTTGGAATTAATATGAATCAGCTGTCATATCAAGAGCTCAATGAAGGGACATCTGGGTGGCTCAGTGGTTGGGCATCTTCTTTTGGCTCAGGTCCTGGGATCGAGTTCCACATCGGGATCCCCACAGGGAGCCTGCTCCTCCCCCTGCCTGTGTCTCTGTCTCTGTCTCTCCCTTTCTGTGTCTCTCATGAATAAATAAATTTTTTTTTTTAAAAAAAGAAACTCAAAAAAAAAAAAAAAGAGCTCAATGAAATTGGTGATTGTCTGGGATGGCATTTGGCCCTAAAATAGATAATATGAGGACAAATGATAAGTCTTGAAGAAAAACGTGTGAATTTTTACTGTTCCTTGCTATAATCAGTCAGCAGAATCCAGTTAGAAAAAAAGAAGAAGGAAAATTAATTTGGTTTACTCCAGGGACCAAAAAGCATAGTTGAATGGAGTGAAGAATTTTCTCAGTATTTCTGGATGAAAGAAGGTTATTAATGGGTGGTAAGTAGTCTGGGGTACAGTGGTGGTTGGAAACATTTCTTCACTACACAAGGATATGAGTAATAATGAGGAAGACAACACTCTGGATGCCTAGGGAACTGGAATTGGGAGAATGGAGATGTCATTCATGTCATGGACATAACAGGCACCTGCTCAGAAGAGAGACCAACTGTTTCTCTTCACATCTACTGTTTCTTTGATGTTTGGGATGGGGATACACTGTATAGGGACTTCAACTTTATTCTAAAATTTAAAAAGGACTGATATCTAGCAAGGAGCTCCTATAAACATTGAGGAAAATACAGAACTTTCACTAGAGAAGTGGCCTAAGAATACCAGTAGACTATTTTGAGAACAGAAATCGAAGGTCAATATCTTATGAAGAGGTAGTCAAACTCGTTAGCGATCAGAAAAAAAAATGCAAATGAGAGAGGGAAGGAGAGATCATCTTCCAGCTTTCTAGATCATTGCCAATTGATATAGGAGTATACTGCCTATAGTATAGGAGTATAAAGTAACCTCTTTGTCTCTTTCTTTTAAGTTATTGCTTTTATTATTTTTCTTAAATTATCATCTGCATTGTTAGGGTAAACACTGATGGTCTTCTAAGAGAAACGGGGTGGAAGAGACTGGAATTCTCTTTCCACTTCCAGACTTGCAACATCTGGAAAATGGATAACATCATATGAGGGTAAGGGGATATAGGAAGCTTTATGCCCTTTTAAGTGATTATTTGAGACTCATACAGCAATTCTGAGGGGCCCTCTGGTGGTATCTAGATGCATAAAATAGCATATACAAATGGTACTCCATGTCTCAAGAGTCATGATTCTGGGCATGTAATCCTATAAAATGATTATACAGGTCCAGGAAGGGATATGTGCAAGCATACTCAAAGTTGTAATGAGATGGGAGGAAAATTTGGTATATTCCTGGAGAAGTGGGCATGGAGCATTGTGCATCACTTAGAAATGACCGACCACATGCACATACAGAAAAAGGAAGCATTTCACTGACTTGAGCTAAGTGGGAAAATCTGGAAGGCAGGATTGTATGCATAATAAAGTAAGATTTGTATGATTTGAAATACATACATGCATATATACATGGTAAGGGTTGAATGTTCCAGGAAAAACTTCATGGCTGGATTGTGAACAGGCTATTGTTTCCTTTGGATTTAACCCCAGGTTTAGAAAGAGCTGAGCTGTATTGACTTAATATAATTTTCATAATCATCATCTTTCCCTATCAATGTATTTTTCTTTTTTTAAGATTTTATTCATTTATGAGAGAGAGAGTGTATGTGTGAGTGAGAGAGCATGAGCAGAGGGAGAGGGAAAAGCAGGCTCCCCACTGAGCAGGAGCCCGATGTGGGCCTCGATCCCAGGACCCTGAGATCATGACCTGAGCTGAAGGCAGACGCTTAGCTGACTGAGCCAACCAGGTGCTCCTATCAATGCATTTTTCATTTTATCTACTACCCAGTTTTTATTCAAAGTTTAACAGCTTTTTGAGAAAGATCCTTTAATATGGATTCAAACTCAATTTCTAACTCGGGACTGGGCATTGCTTTTGATGATTCATTATCTAATTATCTTTTCATATAACAACAGGTCCCTTTTGTCATGGTTGTTTTTTTGATTCTGAGACTAGTTACTGCTTTGCAGAATATTTCACCTTCTTGATATTTCTGATATATTTTAGCTAGTTCATTTATCATGAGGTAATCTCTCATTTTCTTCTCTGATTTTTCTATCAACTCATATTTTAAGTGGTTCTTTTTCATTATCTATTTTTAGCTTACTTTCTTCTTCCTTCCTCCCACCCCATTCCAGGGAAGTCATGTTAACAGCTCAGTTTGTATCTTTCCATAAGTTTCTCTTTCTTCGTTCAGTTCTTCAATGAAGTTAAACGACACTGATACTGATTATATAATTGGATAACACACCGATAAAATGAGCACTTGAACAAATAATCCAACTCAGGAAATAAAATATTGCCAGAGTCTTTGAAATCTCTTGTTTTTTTTCTCCAGATCTCATGATCCCTCTATTCTATCTAATCTAATTACTCCCTTACTAGACCATTAGCTTCTTGGAGAAAGGTTCTGTTTCTCTTCAATTTTGTATCTTTTGCATTTGGAAAGGTGGCAGGACACAGTAACATCTCAAGAAAAGATACAGATAAATGTAAAAGGATTAAAAGAATGGAAGTCCAAGAAGTAAAGTGTATCCCCTGGGTCTGTCCTCCTGAGTGCTTTATCAAGAATCCAGAGAGTGCAGGGAAGGATATTTAGCAGAGGGGCCTTAAAAAAAATTAAAACAGAAGTTGTAGTGAAGGCTGCAGGGCTGGAGCGAGTTTGTGTGCAGGTGGCCGGTGGCCACGCTCCGCTGTGGAGCGCTACCAGAACAGAGGTAGGCACCTGTCTGGTTGGTGTGCACCAACCTCACAGTGAGAGGAAACAGCCCCTTCTCCTCTCGGGAAGCATTGTAGCCTTCAGTTATATGTCCTCTCTGAACATCTTTTTCAAAAGTTGAGAGGTAAATCAGCCGCAGACCTTGTCCTGGGTCCTGCCGGTACCAGTACATGGCATGGTATTTCAAGTTCTGTTTGCACTCCAGGGACTCCTGTCCAGCCTTAGTGAGCAGGAATGCTGGCCTCTGGCAGATTTCAGCATATGTGGGTCCTGGAGGTGGTGGTAAGGATACAAAGGCTGGAGATCACGTCCAGAGGGGAGCCCACTGCTGTTGTAAGAAGTTATCACAGGGGGGGTCTGCACACCTGAGTCAGTAATTTGCTGACTATGTGTTGAACTCACCTGTTCCCAGGAGACAAAAGGCCACATAGCAGAGGGCCCAGCTGCCCATGGTGGGGTCAGAGCTTTTCTGAAGGTCTAGACACAGATTCTGAGAGAGGCCCAGGGAGGGGAGTAGGATGTAGGGCTCCCCCGCCTCAGTCTGTAGAAGTTGCCACTGTTATAACATGACTGTTGCAGCTCGTTTTGCAGATGGGGATACTCAGGCTCAGAGAGATCAAGTCACCTGTGTCTTCTCTTCTGCTCTTTGTATCCCTTCCAAATGGACAAGTCCCCACATGGTGAGGAGACCAGATTCTCCATCTCCTGGTCAGAGTCACAGTATGCCATGTGTCTGTGCACTCAGCATGATAAGAGAGAGGAAGAGAAATGCCTACAATTTTCAGAATCTATTGCATATCCATCAACTGCTCTGTTCCCACCAATACTGCTCCAAATACAGGAACATGTCCAAATGTTTTGTTGTTATAAAATGGAGTCAGTTCTCTCCGTCTTCTGAATTTATTGTAGTTGATACAGTAGAGATTGGGAATAGGCTTCTCGAGTGATTTTGGCAACAGCAAAGGGTTCTAAGCCCACCCTTTCCTAGTGCCATGGATTAGAGCCTGGCCTTGAGTCCTGGTCCTGCCATGTAGCAGCGGCATAAACATGGACAATTCTCTTAACTTCCCTTTGACTTTATTTTCTCATAGGTAAAATGGGTATAATGAATATCTACTTCAAAAGTTGTTAACTTTATATAAATAAGGAATTTAGAACCGTTCTTCATACAGAAGAAGTACCATATGTGTGTTTTCTGAATTATTATTTTCTAGACCTGGTATTCTAATCCATGGGATTTGTGGAGGTAATACTATGCAAAGAAAATCAGACATTTGCTGACACAGAATTGTGTTAGCTTACTAACATGTCATTTTCCAGCACTGAGTTGAAATTTATACAGTGAATTTTAAATCTGTTGCATAATATAGTTTCTTCTTGAGAGTTTTAAAAATAAATAATTATAGGTTAGCTATTTAACAAATGTTATTTTGGTAGATAAATGTTTGCTTTATTTTTATGTTCTGAGGTCATCTGTAATAAAAGACAATTTTTTATGATGAAACTTGTGGTTGGAATGGGGTGGTTTAGGACCTGTTTTGCTGCTTTAGAAGAGATATGCTTCATACTGCAGTACATGGAAGGAAATGGTATGACGTTCACATATTCCCAGAAATAGTTGGCCTACATGTGCAATCTTGGATTTGTCAGAAGTCTTCTCATTAAAAAACAAAAAAAAAAAAAACAAAAAAACCCCCAAAAAACAGAAAAAATGTGAACCCCTTCTTTAGACTGATTTGCAGATCTAAGGTCGACTATAACAGATACTTAACTATGATTGCATTCTAGTCCTGGGAACATGATACAGTTTCTATAATCTATCTTTCTATAAGATATCTTCAATATCGGTTACCTTGATCCTCCTTCTCTTCCTCTTCATTTTTATGTCTTCTTCTTCTTCTTCTTCTTCTTCTTCTTCTTCTTCTTCTTCTTCTTCTTCTTCTTCTTCTTCTTCTTCTCCTTTCTTTTTCTTCTTCTTTTTTAATAGGCTCCGCACCCAGCATGGAGCCCAACACGGGGCTTGAACTCATGACCCTGAGATCAAGACCTGAGCTGAGATCATGAGTCCTCGCTTAACCAATGGAGCCACCAGACACTCCCATGTATACGTGGTTCTTGAAAGGCATTAGTGGAATAGAAAATGACAGGGACACAGCGTGATAGAGATATCCTTTCTTGCATGAAAAACTTGAGGCTTAATGCTCAGGAACTCTGCAACCAGAAATAAGATCTCCAAAATGGAAGAGCAGAAAGATCTCCACAGTATATACTTTTAAATAACCTCTTACAATAGCAAGGGTTATGAATTCAGAGATCCTAGTGAATGATATGAATGATAATATGTATTCTCTTCTTGTAGATGGAATTTAGATCATTCTAGTGGGCTCGGGATACTTGGTGCATGCCTTGTTAAGCAGTGTCTTGTTTCAAAGGTAGCTCTAAGGAGTCAGCAATGAAAAAGTTTATATTGTTAAACATCTTTTCCCATATTGGGAAATATTCCACAGTCTGTTCCCATTCCATGCCTCCAATGAGGTAATGCTTCATCTGGAATGCTTACATATTTTCTTTTTTTTTTTTTAAAGATTTTATTTATTTATTCATGAGAGACACACACACACACACACAGAGAGAGAGGCAGAGACACGGGCAGAGGGAGAAGCAGGCTCCCTGCAGGGAGCTGGATGCAGGACTCTATCCCAGGACCCTGAGATCACAACCTGAGCCAAAGGCAGACACTCAACAGCTGAGCCACCCAGGTGCTCCCTACATATTTTCAAAACAGGCACTAAAAGTATAAACCAAGAAAATAACAAAAATGTTTACCTAGAAGGGGAAAGAGGAAATAGGGTAAAGCAAAGAAATAGGGAACAAGAAAAGATGTGGCATTTTTGCCTAAATATTATTTAATTATATTACTTATTTTAATTATATTAACTATTATCATATTTTATATATTATATATGAAATAAAATTATTAAATTATAACTATTATTTAGTTATTTAATTATATATAATAGCATATTATATATTATATTAAATAATATTATTTAAGTGTAATGAGCTATTTAATTATTTTAATTACATTAAAAGTAAGCAGTCTAAGCAATCCACTCAAAAGGAAGAGATGGCTGCTCTGGATACCGAAAGCTAAGAACACCAAATCAATTAGGCAGGAGGATGAGGAGAAAGGTAATTCTGTGTTGCAGGACCAAGGACCCCACGAAATGGCCCAGGGGAGGAGCAAGAAAAAGCTCCCTGCCCCAACACGCACTCCAAGTCACGTGCTGCAGGTCAAACACTTCACTCCTTGCTTATTCCCATCAGCAAAAAGTACCTGGTCTCCCAGGGACCTCTGC
Organism: Canis lupus dingo; assembly: GCF_003254725.2. Lineage (NCBI taxonomy): Eukaryota > Metazoa > Chordata > Mammalia > Carnivora > Canidae > Canis > Canis lupus. The sequence continues at coordinate 6,827,574 of NC_064258.1, forward strand.
AGAATTTTCACAGCTTTTACCAGTATGTTCGGTTTAGTGTGTTTTCACCGAGAGCAGAGCAGGACTGACCTTGGCTGGTTCACATAGGAGGTGAGGTGGACATCGTGAGCTCACAGGCACTTGCTGGAGAAGGCTGTCTGTGGGTGAGGGTAGTTCCAAGTGATGCACTCACCCTGAGACATCAGTTGAGAGATGTGAAGACTGAATTGATTGGGCCCATGTGAGATCTTGGCAGAAGATATGTCAATAAATAAGGTTCTTATGACAATAAGAAGCACATTCTTAATACCTTTCTTAAAGCAAATAGGAAAAACTCCACAAAATATGTAGGAGACATGGGGAGCAGGGAAGGTTCCCCATCCATCTTGACTGTCATGCTGGTCACGTGGGTGTAAACATTTGTCAGAATGCATGGAAATAAATACTTGAAATGGATGCACTTTATGGCTTGTATGTTATGTCCCAATAAAGTCGTTTTTAAAGGTTGCATGACTGTATTTTCTGGAGGGAGGGGTTTGCTGAGTTTCCTGCCATGTTTCTAGGGCAGGGACAGCTGTGAGGAGCAGTCACAAAACCCTAGCTTGGGGGCGCCTGGGTGGCTCAGCAGTTGAGGTTGAGCATCTGCCTTCAGCCCAGGGTGTGATCCTGGAGACCAGGGGTCAAGTCCCACGTTGGGGTCCCGGTGCAGGGAGCCTGCTTCTCCCTCTGCCTGTGTCTCTGCCTCTCTCTCTCTCTTTCTCTTTCTCTCTCTCTCTCTGTCCCTCATGAATAAATAAATAAAATCTTTAAAAAAATTCCACCAGATTCATGAAAAGAAAAGGAATCCTGGGTCCTTCCTTTGCCAGATATCCTGCAAAGGGGGGCACCTAAGCCCCCTTTATACCTTTGTTCCCCTTCCTTGGGTTTCTGTTCCCATCACTGTTTGAAACATCCATTTCTGCTCACCTAGAGGTGCTGTCTGCACATTTTTCCTTCTGGTTCGTGCTCCTCCACAGTGCGTTTCTGTTGGTTCCCAAGTCCCTAGTCTACCACGGATTTCCTGAGCGGGGTTCAGGACGCGTTTGTGTTCTAAGAAAAGCTAGCATTCAGCACTATGCATTGGCTGCTGGCACAGAAATACAGGGCCCAGTCCCCTGGCTCCGTGGAGTTGATTTCTAGGCTGCAGGGCAAGTTCTTGGGGCATGTAGCTGAAAATCAGCGATTGAACATTTCTCCCTTATCAACAATCTCTTCATTCTGTAAGTAAGCCAGAAACTTGAACTCTTCTCCCAGCTTTTGGTGATACCAATACACACAATTATGTCCTTTTACAGGGACACAATGCAACTTTGCTCCCTGTTCCTTCCCTTTGACCAGGTGTCCGGGACTCTGGGTGACCTCAGTGTCCATGCAGCCTGTGGGAGGAAGACACAGAGACTGCAGAAAAGCCTAGGAGGCAGCCTGAGACTGCAGCCAGAGGACCAAGTTCTGAAACTAGAACCCACCACGTTCACAGCAGGAGCTTTCCTGCTCCCCAGAAAAAAAGGGCCACAAGGCAGAGAAGTCTGAAGCACACGGTTGGCTTGGGGGGAAAAGAAGTGGCAAGGGCCTTGCCTGTAAGGCTCCCCTGTCCCCATCAGCCACCTCCTTGTGATGTGATCACTTGCCATTGCCTTCACAGTCACTGTGGGTGTAAGAGAAGAAGATTTCATAGCATGTGGGAGCCAGGGGGGGTGGAGGTGGGCGGGGAGAGCTGGTGAAGGCCACCAGGGTGCGTTTCAACATGCTCTTATTTTCTTTTTCCCAGACTCTACTCTTTTGCTATTTTTTATGAAGTCACTTACACATTATTCATTTCTTGGCTTCTTTAACTTGTCAATTTGCCTTCTCCCCCTGTCCCTTTCCTCTCAGGCCATGAATCATAGAGCCTGGGGTTTATCAATCCATAGTTTTACCGCACTTATGAAATCACAGAGCAGTTATTTTATGTTAAAAAAAATGTTGAGCTATTCAAAACAGTATCTGTGACAAATGCACAATGCATCTAGGGAAACAACAGAATGACCATTCTGCCAGAAGCAATCAGCTTAGGAGATGGGTTATGACTGGGGATTTAAGCCTCCGTGTTATTCTTTCAAATATCATTGTTCTTTACCACATCCAGGTATCCATCGCCCTGAGGTTTATATTTTTATTCTCCTGCTTTTCATTATATTTGTAGTACTTACGTAAGATCCATACGTTATAGATTATTTAATGTTGTACATCTTTGCAAATTATCTAAAGGGGATCGTTTTGTTCATATTTATTTTCTGTGAAACGTGCTCTTTTTCCATTCAGTGTTACATCTGTGATATTAATTCATGTCGATGCACATGATTTTAGAGAATTCATTTTCACTAACATGTAGCATTCTATGTATTCACTCTAATTTATTATCCATTCTCGAATTAATGTTTTCTCTAGGTTCTTATGCCACTACAAGCACTAATGCCTTCTTGTACATTTTTCTGCATATATAAGTGCAAGATTTCCTCTATACCTGGGAGTGTGGAGATTGAGCGGGAGGGTGTTTCATGTCAACTGTACATAATGTGGCCAGATGCTTTCCGGATTAGTTCAGCCAAATAAATTGTCCCATCAACAAGTTTGTGTTTTCAAATGCTCCACATCTGAGACCTAAAAAATTGTTCATATCCTTTTAATTTTGTCAGGTTAAAATGTGTCTCACTGTAGTTTCAGTTTGCATTTTCCCGATTGCTAAGGAGGGTGAATATATTTTTCACATTTAGAGGCTAATAGTGTTTTCTGTAAATGGCCCTTTGCCCGTATTTCTTTTAGCGTGGCTAATTATTATTTATTTGTAACAGTTCTTTGTATATTCCAGAAACCAAACCTTTGTCAGCTATATGTGTTGTTAATATCTCTCCAATCTGTGGCTTATGTTTTCATTCTTTTTGTGATTTCTTTTTGTTGTTGAATTTCTTAACTTAGTGGAGTTCATCATTCTTTTATTTTGGGTGTGCATTTTTATTTTTTTTAATAGAAAATGCTCCCATAGCTTAAGCTCATAAAGATATACTTCCATGTTATTGAATATTTAGAATCTTTCATTTAAGTGTTTAATCCCTTTACTTAAGATTTTATTTATTTATAAATAAGATGTCCAAGGGAGCATGAGAAGGGGGAAGGGAGAGGGAGAAGCAGACTCTCCACTGAGCAGGGATCCTGATGTAAAGCTGGATCCCCGGCCCCTGGATCCTGACCTGAGCTGAAGGCAGACACTTTACTGACTGAGCCACCCAAGTGCCCCAAAGATTTAATCCATTTAGAATTTATTTTTACTTATTCTTTGAGGAAGGTTTCAATTTGCCTTGCCTTCTATGGACAACCACATACAGCGGAATAACTTACTGAACTTACTGTGTATTACATCATTCCCTTATACATCCAGTGATGGTTGTCATATATTAGATGCCTTAGATGCATGGCACTATTTTTAATCTTAGCATTATTTTCCATTTGTCTCTTTGTTTATGCCTTTTTCCATTATCTTAAGTTATAAAATAATTGCACGATAGGTAGGGTGCTCTTTTGTGATTTTAATTAGTGCTGCATTGAATACAGAGGAAATTGCACAAACTGGAATATTTGTACTTTTAGGTTTACTCATTCATTTTCATGGCATGTTTTTACACTTATCAGATTTTTAAGAAATTGTTTATTCCTTAAATTTTAATAATTTTTTGTATCAAGGTGTTGCTTGTAATTTAATAGATTTGTTCTTAACTGTTTTATATTTTATGTTACTATTTATAAATGGTCTCTCTCTTTAAAAAATATAGCTTTTAACTCACTAGTTTATGGAAAAAACTGACTTTTTATGTTAATTTTGAATTCAGAAAACTTAAAATTTACTAGATTTTGTGATTAATAATACAATGATTCTTTAGATTCCTTTAGGTTTATATGTATGTATGTATCTTTTAGAGAGAGAGAGAGAGAGTGCCAGTGGGGTACGGAGGGAGAGAGAGAATCTTAAGCAGACCCCATGTGCCCAGCATGGAGCCTGACAAGGGGCTGATCTCGCCCCCCAGAGATCATGACATGAACTGAAATCAAGAGTTAGATGCTTAACCCACTGAGCCACCCAGGGACCCCTCGCTCTTCTTTTAAACTGATCATCTGTGGATATCACATTTTCCTCTTCCTTTCTCATTATCATCCAATTTTTCTTGTTCCACTGGCTGGAGATTCAGCATAATATTGCTTAGAAACGATGATGGCATTTATTTGCTTATTTACCAATTGTGTATGCATTGGACATCTATAGAAACCAAATATGTGGTAAATGCTGTTGGGTTCCACTATTTCAAGGATCTATGAGCATCCCAAGAAATGCTCCAAAAATGCTGTAATTCATTCTCCCAACCAGCACCTAAAATATTTCACCTGAGGAACCCAAAGTATCCAACAACTCAGAACACGGAAGATCTATGCTTGCTCTTTATGTGCCAGAGGTATTTTACAGAAAGATCCGCATCACCTCTTAGTGGTCAAAGGGAGCAAATTCACCAGATGCCCTCTGATACTGCCGCCACCTGCCCTGAGGTGAGTGAGAGGGTTCCCAGTTCCATGTTGCGATGGAGCAGCCAGGAACCTCAAGTATCAGAGCCCGACTGGAAACAAGCAGCCTTCCTGTGGTATGTGCCTCCATACCACATAGACGTGTTATTAGTAGTATAATTCCCTTCTCAACCATTTCTAGCCACCATTCAAGGTGAGCATGTTCCTTAAATTTCTGCCCTAGGTTCTCTACAATTCTCTTCGTATATTCCATCATCAAGGGATCATGCTTTTTCATTCTTGTTGAATGTCCTGAATTTTCAGCTCTCTCCAATCTCACCTTGTATTCACCCCCTTCTTTCCTCTTTGCTCATGCCACCTTACTACCGACACCTTTCACTGAACACACCAATTTCTTTCCTGCCTGAAAAATGTTGCACTGGATCTTCCAGCCATGCCAGTCAGTTCATTATCCCCAGTCCCACTTAATTAACTCCAGGTCATCTTTAGGATGTCATCTTAAACATGACTTCCTCTAGGAACTTGCTCTGGCACCCTATTAGGTCTTCTTGTGTCATAGGCAGAGGCAGCTCTGTCCACACAATATGCTCCTCCGCCTGACTGATACAAGGGCAGAGATACCAGACCTCAACAAATATTTTTTCCCATGACTTTGAAACTTTTAGAGACCTAGAGACAGAAGGTAGTGGTTTCTGAGGCTTTTTATGCCTTTCTTTCAGAAAGAATATGTATGAGCTCCTGTTGCTTAGGAACACGGGGCTAGAGTTTCTGTTCTCATTAAACTGTGGTCAATTGTCTCTTTTCTCATCCCTCTGAGCTCATCTGGCATCCAGGCAACCAATTCCCTTTAATATGTAAGTTAGTGTTTTAGAGGCCCTTTCCCCCAGTATCAGATTTACTTTCCGCTTACTTATTTTTAACAGCTTTATTGAGATAAAATTGCAGAATATGTGCAGAAAAATTCACATATTCACATATTTGGTGAATAGAGTTCGGTGAGTTTAGAGATAGGTGTGCCTCCATGAAATCATTCCCACAAACCAACAGACATATCTGTCACCTCCAAAAGTTTCCTTGTGTCCCCTGTTATGTTTTTGTGGCAAGAGCACTTAACATGAGACTTATCCTCTTAACCAAATTTGAAGAGCACAACACAGTATTGTTAACTGTAGGCACTACGGTGTACCGCTACGTTGTAGAGCAGATCTCAAGCAAGTCTTCATCTTGCATAACTGAATTTTTTTACCAATCCAACAAATCCCATTTCCTTCCCATAGATCTTGGCAATTCTACTTTCTGCTTCTATGACTTTGACTCCTTTGGCTACTTCATCTAAGTGGGATCATACTTTATTCGTATCTCTGTGACTGGCTTATTTCACCTAGCACGTTCTCCAGCTTCATCCATGTTGTTGTAAATGGCAGGATTTTCTTCTTTCTTAAGGCTCAAAAATGTTCTATGTATATACCACATTTTCTTTATCCATTTATCTACTAATGGACATTTGAGTTGTTTCCATATTTTGGCTGTTGTGAGTAATGTAACGAACATGGGAGTCCAGACACCTCTTAAGGTCCTGCCTTCAATTATTTTAGGTATATATCCAGAAGTGGGATTGCTGGTAGTTCTATTTTTTTTTAATTTTTTTGTGGAGCCTCCATATTGCTTTCCATAGCAGCTATACCACCAATTATGTACAAGGGTTCCAATTTCTTCGCATCCTCATCAATATTTATCTTTTGTTCTTTAATAATAGTCATGTGAAATGATAGCTCATTTTGGTTTTGATTTGCATTTTCCTGATGATGAGTGGTCTTGAGCACCTCTTTATATAACTGTTGTCAATTTACATGTTTTCTTTCCATGAAATGTTTATTCAAGTCCTTTGGCAATTTTTAAATCATGTTATTATTTTTTTTATTTGCTACTGAGTCGTAGGAGTTTCTTACATATTTTTAGATATTAACATCTTATCAGATATGTGGTTTGCAATCATTTTCTCCAATTCCATACAATAATTAGAGTATGGTACTGGCATAAAGACAGATACGTAGACCAGTGTAACAGAATAGAGAGACCAGCAATAAACCCACTCATACATGGTCAACTGGCCAACTGGTGCCATAATGGGAAAGGACAGTTTCTTCAATAAATGGTGTCGGGAAAACTGGATATCCATGTGCAAATGATTGAAAATGGATCCCTATCTTGTACCATGCATAAAAATAAATTCAAAATTAATCAAAGATTTAAACATAAGACCTGAAACTATAAAACTTCTAAAAAGAAAACACAGGAGAAACACTTGTCTATGATGGTCCTGGCTATGATTTTTTATCACCCTAAAAGCACTGACAACAAAAGCAAAAATAGACAAGGGGGAAACATGAGAATAAAATGTTTGTTTTCCTTTTAAACAGTGAATTGGAGGTTTTATACCACTGAGAAACTTAAAACTAAGATTTTCTACTGGCCTTTCAGTTTCTATCCAAGACATGGTAACATTCCCTTGTTGCCTCTCCTGGTTTCAGCCCTCTGCTTGTAAGGGGGAGTATTTCAAAGGTCTGAGCCATCCCTACCCCCACCCCTTTGGGGACAGTGAACCCAGAGGATTTACTCACAATCAAGTAACTTTTTAAAAGGTGGATGTTATTTTGATTGTTTTCATGAACATTTTGGGAGCAAGGAAAAAATGATAAAGACATCAACTAATCATAATTTTATTAGTTATTTGAAGTGTTGTTTTTAAAAGGATTGTGTTTATTTATTCATGAGAGACACAGAGAGAGGCAGAGACATAGGCAGAGGGAGAAGCAGGCGCCCTGTGGGAAACCCGATAAGAGATTTGATCCCAGTAACCCGGGATCCCGACCTACGCCAAAGGCAGATAGACGCTCAACCACTGAGACGCTCACCCAGCTGCCCCTAGAGAGTATTTTTAATTGACTATTGGTCAGTCAGAAGTAGTCAGAGGGCTTTCCATATTCCAGAATGGAAAAAACAGCCAAAGGGGTAGGAGGCTGCGATAGAGCCCATCAAATGCTTACTGTGGATGCCTGAGTTAGGGTATATACTGGAGCAGCAGGAATGGGACTCCCATAAACTACTCCTGGAAATTCTTTTTGTGCCATGTTGCATTGCAGTGCCAGCTGACTCACAACCTTGCAGATCTCTCATGTGTGAGGTAAAAAGTAGACACACAGAATAGGAGTATCCAAGGATAGGAGAGACATAAATTAGGACCCTGACTTCCTAGAAACCTGTGGAATTCCTCCTTTGATGTGTGTTGGGCAGTCAGGAAAAAACCTAGGTCTTACAATTTTTAGCTCAGGGGTATTTCCATGGCAGTGGACCACTTTATAGGGCCCAGCTCATTCCCACATGAGCTTTCTTCATGGAAAGAAGACATGTAAATAGACAACAGTTATACAGAAAGGTGCTCAAGACCACTGGGTGTAGTTCTCAAACACCCAACCTTCTCCACACTCTGTGCTCAGATGTTTTCTCTCTCTCCTTCCCTCCCTCTCTACCTCCCTCCCTTTCTCACTCCCTCTCTCCAACCCTCTCTCTCTGTCTCTGACACACACAGATGTATCAAACAGGGAAGCTGTGGTTTCCTCTCCCCAGCCTCACTCCCCAGCGCCTCCAGGGTTCGGGTTCAGGGTGGTGGGAACCAGGGGGCTGGGACTGGGGTTCTTGTCTGGGTCTCTCATCTCTGTTCCAGGCTGTGTGACTAGCACCACAGAAGTAGAGGCCGCTGTCTCCAGGACCTGAACTCGTCACCATCAGGGAGGAAAACGTGAGGTTTGGGTGGTTAACAGGGAACTTGGCTGCAGGGAACCCCTGCTCGTGTGTGGCACTGTTGCCCACGTTAGAGGTCACCATAAGGGTAAGGCCCTGCTTCGGGAGCTGGCGATACCAAAACATGGCTGTGGCTTGAAGGTCCACTGTTTGACACTGGATCTGCACGGTGGCTCCGCTCTTACAGATCATTGTGCTGGGCGCCTGGAAGACGAGGGCACCGAGTCCAGAGCCTGTCCAAACAGAGGTCTAAGAGGTGACGGAGGCCAAGAGAACTGTCACATGAGACCACAGCATGAAACTCACAGCCACACTCCCTCTTCCTTCTCCCAGCTCTCAGAGATTCCTGCCTTTTGGTGAAATCTTCCTGCTAGACGCCCTAGGACCATGATCACCCATCTCCCCTGCCTGATGACTTCTCACCTGACCCTTCATCCCTCCAGAGAGTGGGGATGTCCCCTCTCGTTTTGCTCTGCATAAAAAAAAAAAAATCCACTTCACTCATGCCAGTACACACACACACACACTTGCCAAACGACTCAGATAATAAGGTTCTCACTGGGCCCCAGGAGCAGCAGAAGCATCAGCATCTTCAGGTGATGGCCTCATACCATACCTCTCTCAAGATAGATATGACCACGCTCTTCCTTCTCTCTTTCTCCACCCCTAGAAGGATGGACCACGGTTTACATAATCCTGAAGATGCCTCAGTCCACCCCCTGGTGGTGACTTTTTTTTTTTTTTTTTTTTTTGCCAGGGGTACAGGATCCATGCTCTATGAAAGAGCCACACAGACGTGGTTGAAAGGGGCCTCAGATGTTCTAATTCTACTCCTAACTTTATAAAACACTAAAACCCAGATCACTGAAATGACTTAAACAAGTTCCTTGGCTTTATTCCAGAAAAAGACTATATGTTTGCATAGCAAATGGAATAACAGTCAGTCCTTTATCTCTGTAACGTATCCTCAAAGTAATGGAAACAACTCATGATTGTTAATCACTAAGACTGTGACTGAGCCTCAGAAATCCTGGGCTCTAAGCTCAATGTTTCTCATACTGATAACAAGGACAAGTTCTCATCTTCTAAATGAAGTATTTATTTCACAACTGCCTCATGCCGGTCTCCCTCATATTGACAGACCTAATACCACACATGGCTATTTATCATAGTCTGTAAGTCTCAGTGTACATTACTGTGGAGGCTAGGAGGATAATTTGTTTACAGCTCTTTCATTGAATGTACCTGCAATGTATTATTTCTCCACAACATTATGACACATATATGGGATGAAGTCTCTGGAAGCCCCTGGAGCAAAAGAAAATCTTTCTACTCCTTTGAGGACCATTAGCCATCAAGTATACATATACCTATGGTGTTTTAAATTCAGAGTCAACTAAGGAAAAAATACATTTCCTAGAACTTTCTTTGTGGTATAGCTCTTGATTAGAGTTGACCTCAAGAAAAATATTTGCAAATGAAGCAGCTGTTGCCATGCTCCAAAGTGATCATCAGTCTAAGACAGTGAGGAATGAGATCAGTAGTACCATTTATTATATTATGGTAGCTACTCCTCAAAGATGGCACTCAGATGAACCACCATACTTACCAGCATTCACATTCCTCCAAGGATCAGGGCTGACTTGCATGTGGTGGAAGGGGCACTGTATGATTTTCATATGTACTCTTATAGATTCCACCTGGGTCTCTTGAACGCTTACTCTTGGGGAAGCCAGCCAGTATGTAATAATTTGAACTACCCTGAGGCCACCATGTTGTAAGGAAACCCACCTAACTGTGTTGAAGGGCTATGTGGAGAAAGAGAGATATGCAGGCCTGGTCTAGAGCTGTCCTGGTCACCCCAGGTGAGGTATCAGATATGTGTATAAAGAAGCCATCTTGGATATCCAGCCCAGGTGAGCCTTCAGATATCTTCAGCCTTGGTGACTATCTGTTTGTCACTTCATGAGAGACCCCAAGAGGAAACTGCCTAACAGAGCCTATTCAAACCACAGAACCATGGCAGAGAATACATTTTTATTGTTAGCCATTAGGGATGGTGGTGTTTCTAAGCTTTTAAAGGGAGACTTAAAATACATATAATAGACTGCACAAATCTTAAGTGTAAAGTTTAGTGAATTTTCAGAAATGAATGCACCTAGATCAAGATAGAGGACATTTTCAGAACCCCAGACTCCTCCCTCATGCTTCTCTCCCAGTAAATTAAAAATGCCTCCACATGCATCCATTGCTCTAACTTCATACAGTATGTACCTTTGTGTCTGGCTTCTTTGTTCAACATCATGTCTATGAGGTTCACCCATGATTTTGCAAATAATATTTGATTTTTTTTTTGCTGTATTTTATTCTACTCTACAAATGTAACACTATTTGTCTATTGCATTGTTGATGGACATTTGAGTGTTTTTCCATTTGGGGTCATCATGAATAAAGTTGTTGTGATATTATTTTTCTCACATATCTTTTCCTATTTCCTTAGAATCCTGAAATATCCCCTGAGTTTGCATACAACTAGCAAATTGGTTTTCTGGTTTGTCTAATTTACTACTGATTGCTTCCATTGTAATCTTAAATTCAGAAATTATTTTTACTGTAGCTAAGAAATATGATAGCTCTTTGACTATATTTTTCTATAAATTATTCTTCTTCATTAATAGATACAATGACTCCTCAAAGCTTGCTAAGGAACAATTTAGTGATATTTTGACTTTTTGGATTTTCATTTCATACAATGACTCTTAACAACTTGGTCACTGGAATGGGGGTTATTATGAAACTTGACAGCTGGGACACCTGGGTGGCTCAGTGGTTGAGCGTCTGCCTTTGGCTCAGGATGTGATCCCGGGATCCAGTATTGAGTCCCACATCAGGCTCCTTGCATGGAGCCTGCTTCTCCCTCTGCCTAGGTCTCTCTCTCTCTCTCTCATTCTCTCTCTCTCTCTCTTTCTGTGTCTCTCATTAATAAATAAAATCTTAAAAAAAAAAAGAAACCACAGCTAAAAGGTTCTTTCTAGAATCAGGATCACTCTGAAAAGGAAAGTAAATGGTTCAATTGTTTTAGAACAGAGGCTTAAAAATCATGTAAAGTCTATACTCTTTGTTTCATAAGTTCATCAACCAACAAGAGGAAGTCTGTACCCTTTAAGTTATGTCTAAGATAATAAAAATGAAATTGTCTGTCTCCTACTGTGCTCTCCTTCATTTCTTCTCTCTCACTGGACAGATAGCCTCACCCCGTCCCATAACCTCTGGAATATGGCTTGTACCAGGTAGCAGAGAACTCTAGGGACTGTGTCTCCCACTGGTCCATGACTGCAGCAGCTGGCTCAGGAAATGATTGATCTGGAGGTATCAATGAACATGCTCTGGACAAAGTAAAGCATCTTAGATCCATCCCATTTCTGATGGTTTCTTTACTATATCAGAGGACATTAATTGCAATGAGGTCTAGTGCTCATCATACTACATTTAAGCGTTGTAATTCCTATTCATAAGCTAGTGTCTCTTTCCTATTTCTGTTTTTCAGTACTTTGGTCTCTGTGTGAGTCAAGCTTCCATAGAATATATGGGAGAAGAAATCCAAAGCTAACAATTCAGAAAAGAATCCAAATAAAATGCACAAAGCCCAGACTTCTATGTAATGGTCAGGGACTCCTCGTGTTTTCCCAGAATTATTTGTCCTGGAAGACACAGAGCCATGCAGGAGAACAGGCTGAGGTTCTTAAATGTTTCCAAGAATATTTAAAAAATATATTTAATCCAGCATTTTTAGTTGTATGCAATGGGAGGGATAATCTGAATAATATAGACTGCCATTCATTTCTGCAAGCAGAATTATGTGACCAAATAAATATTTTTAAACAAATGAAGTCCCAAGAATTAACATCACTTGCCTTAATTTGATAGATAGGTGTCAGACCACAAAGGGAGAAACCACACAGAAAAATAAGCATTTGTAAAATAATGCTGATCCTCTGCTGATTAATCATGCACATGTTTCTCTCAAGCCCAACTCTCCCTCCTAAGCACCAAGCCAGCCTACTGGGTATTTATTTTTCTTTTTTGTTTTCCCAGTTTTTAGTTATTTTTAGTAATCTCTACACCAAATATAGGGCTTGAATTTACACCCCAAGATCAAGAGTCTCATGTTCTTTCAACTGACTGAGCCAGCCAGGTGCCCCCCCTACTAGGTATTTCAATGCAAGTATCCAAGGAAGGTTCCCTAGAACTAGAAACTCAGTTGTGTTCAATACCCTCACTCTACTCATTTTTCTAAATCATCTTCTGTTGCCATATTCTGGGGGTGGAGGTGACCATCTTCATTCATAATTTTATTTCATCACTCCCTCCTTAAGGCTGTATCACTGTGGGTTCTTGTCCACTTGGTGAAATCTGATTCATCATTTGAGTTTCATTGTGTGGTTTTGCCTTCTTTTGAAGCCCTTCCTGATGTCACCAGACAAAACCAGCCATGTTATCTCCTAGAGCCCACTGACGTCTCTGATTAAGTATATATTATATGAAACTTCATCACAATATTTGTCTCCTACACATTTTTGTCCCTGCTTGGCTTTTAGTATTCTGAAGGAAGGGGCCATTTTCTGTCCATTTTAGTTTTCCAGTATTTGGTAAGAAGAGCTAGGATGTAAAATTAATATTTTTTCTTTTGTCTATTCTTTTTCCTCCCCCTCCTCTACCCTCTCCTCTTCCTCCACTCTCTCCTTCTCCTCCTTCACCCCTCCTTCTGCTTCATTCACTCCCCACCTCCTCCTGCTTCCTCCTCCACCCTTTCCTCCTCCTCCCCCTTCCTCTTCTCCTCTTTCTGTCTCTATCTCTCTCTGATGTAGATATAGATGTAATTCTTAAAACTAACTTAGTGGATGGCCGAGGTGTAATGCCATTCCACAAAGCACGTTGATGGCAGCGGCTGCTTTGGGTGTCTGGTTGAGGTAGAGGAAAAGTCCTGCCACCTGGTGGGAACTCAGGGCTTGAGACCCATTTCTGCATAGAGAGGAGGTGGCTGGGCTTCACTGTGTCTCTACCACTGGCACAGAGATATAGAGCTGTCTGGTTCTTTTGCACCGATGTCATGGTGAGAGAGAAGAATGCCTTCTTCATCCGAGAGGCACTGTAGCCTTCAGGTATGTCTCCTTTCTGAGCATCATTTTCTACCAGCGAGTAGTAGATCAGTCTCAGCCCTTGCCCTGGGTCTTGTCGGTACCAGTACATAGAGTCATGATTAAAATCCTGTTCACATTCCAGAGTCACGCCTCGTCCTTTCTCTCTGAACAAATATTTGGGGGTCTGAGTGATTCCACCACTTGCTGTTCCTATGGAAGAAAGAGAGGCTCTAGAAACACGGCCTGGGAAGGTGCTTACTGCTGCTGTCATGGGAGAAAAGGCTTAGGTTTGGAGCTTCACACCCTTGGGACAGGAATTTTTTCCACGACCCCAGGACTCACCTGCTCCGAGGAGACAAAGGGCCGCACAGCAGATCACCTGGTTACCCATAATGGGAAGGGTGGGTTCCTTGCAGCTCTAAGCACCTCCTGGAAGACAAATAAGGAAAGAAACTTAGCTCTGGGGATCCCCTGGCTTTATATGCAGAATTTGTCAGAAGGCTGGAATGGATAGTTGGAAAGGACCCCAGAGATATTCCAGACAGGCTCCCTCACTTTGCAGAGAAAGAGGCGGACAGGGGAGCTGAAGCTCCTGCACCCCCGTGGGCCTCCCTCTCCCCAAACTGCTTCCACCTGGGCTGAGTGGGCAGGTGGCCCCAGGGCTGCAGGCCACAGTCTCTCTCTGATTGGCCCCTGCTTTTACCATCCCAGTTACTGTATGCTTCCATTACTCTGGGAGCTCTGCAGACACTGGTCAGACAAGAACCTAGAATTCATTTTTCATCCCACAGCTGGGGCACATAGCACCCCACTCTCATCCATCCTGCATGCATGGCAAGCTCTGGCTTTCATTGGACCCCTTCTCCCTGGCTGGTTAGACTTCTCTCTGTCATTTTCGTTTGCTTGCATGTCCCCATGCCTTTCTTCAATTCCCACACTTATTTACCATTTGAGTTTTTCTAACTTGGGTATCTTTTCACATATTCTCTAGTTCTTAGATAATTTTGTCCTTTTCTTTCTTTTCTTCTCTGAGCTTAATCAACTTTTTCTTTCATTTGTCTCTGAACTTCTGGTTACAGGTGGGTTATCCTATCTTAAGCTGGTTGCTTGAGTGTATTGAGTTCTGTTTGGAGTGTAGACTCACATTTTCTCCTGACTCATGATCATTTTGGGGGAGAGTCTGTGAAAAATGTGTGTGTGTGTGTGTGTGTGTGTATAGTTTTCTCTATTCTGTATATTTTACTTTCTTCTTACTCATTTTCATGATGTTGGGGTGTTTTACACTATGCCCAGCTTAATGGCATCTGTTTTCACTGTTGTGGCAAAGCCCAGGTTGGTTTGGTTGGTTTGGTTGGTTTGGTGGTCTGGTTGGTTGGCATTCATGATGGGGGTGGGGTAGGTCCCCTTAGTTTGTGACTCTCTTGTTTTGGGGAAAAACTGCAGGTTCTCTTAGACACTTTTTCTTCTTTTTCCCCTTCAGTACCAAATTGCAAAATGACCCTTTTTCCTTTCTTTTTTCTTTTCCTCCCTCAGAAGTTATACTCTTGGAAGACTACATTCCTGATCCTTCACATGGAGTGTGCTGTGGAAGCTTCCTGAAGTCCTGCTCGGGGATATTCTTCTAAGGGTGTCTCCCCACCTCCCAACTGGCACCCAGCCATTGCCCTCCTCCACCCTAGCAGGGAGAGGAGGGCCAGAGCATGTGAAATAATTTCAAAATATCAAAAGGCAGAAACAGAAAACATAGTAAAGTGACATGATTTCTACCCCATCCTGGTGAGGGCCCACTTCCTTGGCACATATACATTTGAAGTGACTTTGCATTCACTTGCCTTTTGATTTTCTGAAATTGTCCCATCAAAGCAAGTGATAATAAACACTTTTCTGTAAGTTGCCAATGTTTGTTGACTGATGAGAATTTTAAAAAATCACTGAGATAACAAAAAGTTGAACTTTCTTTCTTTCTTTCTTTCTTTCTTTCTTTCTTTCTTTCTTCTTTCTTTCTTTTTCTTTTTTCTTTCTTTCTTTCTTTCTTTCTTTCTTTCTTTCTTTCTTTCTTTCTTTCTTTTTCTTTCTTTCTTCCTTTCTTCCTTTCTTTCTTTTTCTTTCCTTTTCTTTCTCTCTAGTAAGCTTCATGCCCAGCCTGGAGCACAATGCAGGGCTTGAACTCAGGACCTTGAGATCAAGACCTGAGCTGAGATCAAGAGTCGTATGCTTAACCAACTGAGCCACCCAGAAGCCCCCAGGTGATATGTTTCACATTAAAAATGCTTGGGGACCACATCTTTCTCCTAAATTCCAGACAAATCTATCCAACTCTATTTCCACCACCTCTGGGGATCTTGTAGCAGTTCTTAATCCTGGCATCCATACATGCCTGTACAAGCACTAAGCGAGGCACAAAGCCAGGATTGTTCCAGAAAGAATAAGAGGCAGCACAGGGTGGTATAAAAAGCACAACTATATGAGCCAGACAAACCTGGGTTTGTACTCTTCCTCTCATTCTCTTTCTCTCTCTTTCTTTGAGTTTGAGAAAAGAAAATGAATTCCTGGAATTGTATTTGCTTTTACTCACATTGAAAATGAAGAAAATATTTCCTTTGCTTGATTATCTTAGATGATTAAATGAAACTCTACATTTAAAGCATGCCAGAGAGCTCCCTGCTGGGAGCCTGCTTCTCCCTCTGCCTATGTCTCTGTCTCTCTCTCTCTGTGTCTTTCATAAATAAATTAAAAAAATAAATCTTTAAAGCATGCCATAGAAAACTTGAAATAGAGTATGAAGTGAAGAAAAGAGGACCTTTCCTCAATAAATATTTTACCTGACAAATTGTATCTAATTTATTTTAAAAGATTTTATTTACTTATTCATGAGAGACACACAGAGAGAGGCAGAGACACAGGCAGAGGAAGTAGGCTCTCTGAAGGGAGCCCAATGTGGGACACTATACTTGGACCCTGGGATCATGACCTCAGCCAAAGGCAGATGCCCAACAACTGAGCCACCCAGGTGCCCCAAATTATGCCCAGTTTTTTACGAAAAAAAAACTTTACCTTTTTCTGCTGACAGTGTTAGTTACTGAGGCTGGGTTGGGTTATTCCTTGATATATTTGCACAGCCCTCCCCTATTTCCATACTCACCCTGCCAAATTCTTTCTAGCTTAATTTGTTCGCTAATCAAACGATGTGCCCCCCTCCCTTCCCCAGCCCACGGCTGTTTCTGAGGTGGGGCATGGAGGACGTTTGTGCATTGACAGGATGGGACTCTGCATTGATGTGGCTTTGGTGCTGGCACAGAAGTACACTGCAGAGTCTCCCAACTCTGCCGGCTGGATCTTTAAGATGCTAAGTCCGTCTTCGGAAAATTCAGTAGAAAAGCGTTTCTTTGGCATTCCTGACTGGTCTAAGATAGTTTCTTTCTGGAGGTAAATCATGAATTTCAGACCTTCCCCCAGGAACTGCTGATACCAATAAAAATAACTGTGTCCTTTCTCGGGGCTGCATGTCAGTATTGCCTCTTGTCCTGTCCTTCTCACCAGGTGTCTCGGATTCTGGGTGACGCCAGCATTTGTGGAACCTCAGAGGAGAAGAGATTACATGAGATAGAGTCATAGTGTAGCAACCCAAGGTGAGTTTAAATATCTTTCAAGATATCTGCGTTCGTGTAAAAATTCGCATACACGTTGCTCTTCACTCCATGATATGATCATTTGTTTTCATTTAAATGACAATACCTTTTGGAAAATCTTTGGGCAACATGAAGGTCCAGGGCCTACAGAGCCACAGACAAAGCCTGGTGATGCTGATCTGTTAGCCGGGAACTCACCTGTCCCCAGGAGCCAGATGACCACCCAGCAGAGGAGACTGGTGCCCATGGCAGAGATGACATGAAGAGGACCCATAGGTAGAGCCCAAGAGAGGTGCTCACTAGACCTCAAAGCCACCTCCTCTGAGGCGGGTCTTCCTGTGAGGTCAACATTTCAGGGGCTCCTGTTGTCTCTAGGTTCTTCTTATACATCAGTTGAATGACACATCTCTTTTTCTTTCCTGTAAACACACTCTGGCTCGTATGTGTTACTACACGAACAGTGTTGTGCAGGTATGGAGAGTGACAAGTACCTTCACAGTTGGTCCTAGCTTTCTGAGACATTTGTTTTTTCCACTCCCCTCTCTACTCTTTCTTTGTTTTTCATTTTATTTTATTTTATTTTATTTTATTATTTTATTTTATTTTATTTATTTTATTTTATTTTATTTTATTTTATTTTTATTGGTTCATATCATCTTCCCATTTTCTCTTGTTGAGTAGAGCAGTGAGAAGGTGTGAGGTCTAGGTACACACACTGAGAAACAGGGAAGTCGGAACCAGGGTTGCTGGTGAAAAAATTAGAGACAGGATATGATTCGATTCTGTTTCCTTGTTTCTTCCTCCTCCTCAGCTAAGCAATGATTTCAAACATCTTGAGGGAAACTTATTTTGTGTTTTATAACTCACTTGTCTCATCTTTTGTTATTCTACATGAATTTTGGATGTGAGTAATTCAAAGAAGAGATAATAATATTATCTCTTAGTAATTATTATTATTCTTTGAATAATAATTCAAAGAAGAGCCATTAGAAAAACTGCAAACTTTCCCTCTCACCCTGTGTCCACAATTTTATTTATCTGTCTGCATTAGTCTATTTGTTTTCTCATATATTTTTAGAGGTTGAAAGAGCATGCATACTTGAGTGGGGGAGGGGCAGAGAGGGAAAGAGAGAATCTCAAGCAGGCTCCATGCTCAGTGCAGGGCTTGATCTCATGACCCAAGATCATGACCTGAGCTGATATCAAGAGTCAGAATGTTTAACTGAGCCATCCTACACTGTTCTCTTTAATCATGGGTGGGGTACCTATATTTGAGAGATCTTCCTTCCACTCTTCTGTCTTTCCTAACCTATAGCATTGAATAAAAATTATGTGAGAGCCTCCTTTGTTCTAGTTATAGTGAAAGGAAGATACAAGGAAAACTAAGGTACGGTCCCACTCTACTAGAAATTATAGGTTCCCTGGGAGATATAATCTAAATACCTAGGATACTCCAGGCTTTGAGTAAAAGCTAAGATCATGTTAATTTTTAGTATCCAAATAACAGTGGCTCATGGCCTTCTCTTATCAATAGCAGGATCCTAAGGCCTGTCTGAAAGAGTCTCTATTATTTTGGGAGGTATTTAGCAGGCTCCCGGAGTGTACATTTTAATCAAAATGCAGCTGCCATTACCACTTAGAATCATCTCAGTTATTTCTCCTAGAGATACTCTAGTTGTTCACCAATGTTAGGGATGAAAATGCCCATCAATGAGCACTCAGGCCCGGCCAGAATGGACTCTTCCCAGATGCTGTTAGACACACGAATCCACTAGGGCAGTGCTGGAGTTTACACAGATGTGGGGAATGAGTTGTCTCCTCCTCATCACTGAGGTGTCCTTGTTATTTAGCGCCCAAAACAACTTCTGCTTATGTGCGGAATCTCACCAAGGAATTTGTGAATGGTTCCATCAGCTCAGATCACCAGTCTTCCCTCTCTCTCTGGGCTCAAACCCAATAGAAGGGGTTAGATACAGGGTAGGTACCTTACTGTTCCTTTTATTCTCTCCTGTTCATTACTACATGTTCCAAACCAAACCTCTTCCCCCTGGTCTTAACTGCCGATTAATCAGGGTGACTGGGTGACGGGCACGGAGGGGGGCACTTGACAGGATGAGCACTGGGTGTTATACTAGGTGTTGGCAAATCGAACTCCAATAAAAAAATATACAAAAAAAAAATCAGCATGACAAATGTCAATAGGTGCAAGCAAAGAATTGTGTGTTTGAATGGGAGTTAAAAGGTAGTGAAGGCTGATGGTGAGGATATGGTCTACGCTGACAGTGCTAACATCCCAACTTGGCTGCTCAAAAGGCTGTGGGACGATTCCTACAATGTACGTAACTGCCTTTGCTACCTGGAACTTACCCGGTCAAGTTTCCACTTTCAGACATTCATACTAGCTCTTCTGACAAAACTAAAGGTATGTATCTTCCCTGCATTTTGAGCATGCAAAGGCTAAAGATTCATCCCAATGGCTCAAGCCTTAGGATATAGCCTTACCTTCCCCTCATTCCCTCTAAATTAAAGCCCTCATAATGTGTGCCCACCCTTCAACTGAAAGAACACTACTCAACAGGGTAAAAATTGGCTAAACCACAGTCAGATCAATAACACAATTTAAATTGAGAAATACTGAGTAAATTTAGGAGATAAGCAGAATAGAAAATATTTAGTTCCACTTCTCTGTCTCCAAGCAAGTAAATTATTGCCTTAGACACGATGTCAAACACTTTTGGATTTCCTTTCGACTGTTATTAGCATTATAAACTTCAGAGTGGCTAAGAGACTAGATATTAAATGTTTTCACCCCACAGAAAGAAATAATAATTATGTAATGTGACAGAAGTATTAAATAATACAATAGCAGTAACCATATTGTGATATACGAATGTATCAAATCTACACAATGTACATCTTAAGCTTATGTAATGCTATACGTCAATTATATCCCATTTAAAACCTGTTTTATTGAGGGGATCCCTAGATGGCTCAGCGGTTTGGCGCCTGCCTTTGGCTCAGGGCCTGATCCTGGAGTCCCGGGATGGAGTCCCACATCTGGCTCCCTGCAGGGAGCCTGCTTCTCCCTCTGCCTGTGTCTCTGCCCCTCTCTATGTGTCTCTCATAAATAAATAAATAAATAAAATCTTTAAAAAAAATTTTAAAAAGCAGTTTTATTGAGGTTTAATTGACATAAAAATAGACTGCATACATTTAAAGAGTTTTGATGTGTGTATGCAGGTAGGGAACCATCCCCACAGTCAAGATAGCGAACACATCCATCACCCATAAAGTTTCTTTCTGTCATGTTGTAAAGCCTTCCCTCCCAACACTTTCCACACCTATCCCATCCCTAGGCAACCACTGATTTTCTTTCTGTCAAAATAGATCAGCTTGCATTTTCTAGATTTTCCTATAAATAGAATAAAGTTGTATGCATTTGTTTGTGCCTGGCTTATTTCCATTACTGTAATTATTTTGAGGCTTTTTATGTTATAATGCACATCAACATTAAGTTAACTTCTTAGGCCACTTAAGGAGTGTATTTTCCTGAGAAGTTTATAAAATGTTTTATATTTTTAGATGACTGACAAGTTCGTCAATAAAATTGATACACAATACAAATTATACAACCCATTCCTCTATTCACAAGGGTATCTCTTGAAAATAGGCTGGGGGCTCCTGGGTGACTCAGATGGTTAAGCCTCTTTGCCTTCTGCTCAGGTCATGATCCCAGGCTTCTGGGATGGAGCCCCGCATAGGGCTCCTGGCTCAGCGGGGACTCTGCTTCTCCCTTTCTCTCTGCCTCTCCCTCTGCTCATGCTCTCTCTCTCTCTGTATCTCTCTGCGTCACATGAATAAATACGAATATTACAAAGAAAATAGGCTCAATTTTTCTGAAATTCAAGTTACAATATTTGAATCTTTTAAAGTTAAGCTTCCAGATCCCTTTTTTAAATTGAGATAATAATTTATGTACATAAAATTCGCCATTTCAAAGTGTACATTTCAGTAGGTTTTAGTATTTATAAACATGTGCAAAAAAAATACCATATAGTTCTAGAGCATTGTCATCATCCCAAAAGAAAGTCTGTACCAATTAGAAGTCACTCTGCATTCACTCCTTCTGCAGCCCTTGGCAACCATTACTCTGTGTTTTATCCCTGATGTTTGCCTATTCTGGATTTTTATATAAATGGAATCATATACTATGTGCCTTTTTGTGCCTGGCTTCTTTTGCTTAACATATTTTTTTCAAGCTTCTTTTATTTTATAGCATGTATCAGAATTTCATTCCCTTTTATGACTGAATAATATTCCATTGTAGGAATACACTACACCTTGTTAATTCACCAATCAGTTGATGAACATTTTAATTCTTTCCCCCTTTTTTTTTTTGGCTATTATGAATAACATCCAAATAAGGGACTTGTATTGAGAATATTTGGAGAATTTTCAAGGTTTTCTATAAATATATTCTGGATGCAAGTCCCTTGTGAGGTATATGACTTGCAAACATTTATATTATTTTGGGGGATGACTTTACCTTTCTTGAGAGTGTCCTTTGAAGCTCAAATACTTTTTAAGTTTGGAGAAGTCCAGTTGATCTTTGTTGCCCATGTTTTGATGTAATATTTAAGAAATCATTGACTATCTTCCGTGGTCGTAAAGATTTACACCTGTGTTTTCTTCCAAGAATTTTATACTTTTAGCTCTTACATTTATGTCTTTAATCAATGTTGAGTTAATTTTTGTATATGGTATGAGAAGGCCTGCAAATTCATTCTTCTGCACATGAGTATCCAGTTTTCTCAGCACCATTGGTTAAAAAGTCTGTTCTTTCTCAATTTAATGGTTCTGGCACTCTTAACTAAAATCAGTTCCCCATAAAGGTATGGGTTTATCTGAGGACTCTCAACTTTGTTCCATTGATCTATTTGTATTCTCTTCCAGTACAAAACTGTCTCCATTTCTTAGTTTCATAGTAAGTTTTGAAATGGGAAAGTATGATTTGTCTAATATTTTTCTTCCTTTTAAAAATGTGTTGGCTAATTTTGGTGACCTAAACTTTCATATGAATTTTAGCATTGGCTTGTTAATTTCTGAGGGAGGAAAGATAGCTGGAATTTTAGAATTTGATAGGAATTTAGTTGAATCTGTGGATCAATTTGGGGAGTTTTGCCATCTCAAAAGTATTAAGTCTTTCAATCCATGATCATAGGATATCTTTCCACTTATTTAGGTCTTTAATTTCTTTCAAGCCATGTTTTGCACTTTTCAGTGTACAACTTTTTCATTTATTTTGTTAAATTTATGCCTAGATATTTTATTATTTTGATGCATTGTCTCCTTGAGAAACTCTAATTGGCATTATATACCCCTTCATAGTAAAAGTGGAAATACAGATTAGCTTTTACTCCTCCAGGACAGTATTCTTGCTATACATAACAAGATTTAGGTAAGCAGGGGCAGTTAATAAGGCAAAACCGTTAGTGAAAATAAAGTAGATTAGATTGGTTTTTAAATCTGATAGCGCCCTCTGCTGGGAAGGAAAAAGCTGATGTGTGCCTCGGCATGGATGTCTTAGTAGGTGTGCGCATGCATTTGCACAGGCGTGTGTGTGTGTGTGTGTGTGTGCTTGTGTGTGTGCGCGCGCGCCTTGGAGTGTGGGGTGGCAGGGAGTGAGGCCACTGGCCATGGAAAGAGGAGAAAGGAGTTTCTTTTAGTTATAAGAATATCCATGTGGATGCCTCAAGCGTTCCTCAATTTCAAAATGACCTTTTGTTGAAGACTCTCTTTCATCTTCCATCCCTGGATATGTTGGCCATCTTGGTATTCTTGAAATCCAAGGGTATCTTCATGGCTTTCACCTCCCTCACCACTCACAAGAGATAAGTGTTAAAATTCTGTCCATTTTCTATCTCAAGAGTCCAGTTAGATACCATTCTTGGGCAGTCGTCAAGAGTCCAATGTTGGTAAGAATCCTGCTGAGATACTTAGCCAGAATTTCCTACCCTCAATATCTGAATATTCTTGATAAAAGACCACATCCCTGTTTCTGACAGCTCTTCTGCTGGGGCGAGGTCTGATCATCCTGGCGTGCCTTCAGCAAGAGTCTTGCTAGGTCGGTGTAGCCAGAATCACCCTTCACCCTGCTGTCTCCTCTTGGTAATTATCCATCCACTTCCACCTCTCTGCTTCTTGGCTATGAACTCCCACTTTTCCTGTTTAGAGTTGGAGTTGAGCCCAATCTGTCTCCCTACCGGGGAGTACTCCACTGCTGCAGTTCCCCTGAGTGAAGTCCGCCTTAACAAGTGTCTGAATGAGATTTTCTTTGACAAAATTCACTACAATAGTAATAAACAATTTACTTTGAACAGAGAGATGCTATGGTTTATGTCATAATATACAATGGCTTTCTTAGTTTACTGTCTGAACCAGGACCCTTTAATGTATGAAAGAGTGTGCTATTAATAATTTTCCCAGGACAACAGTCCTAAACCAGGGCTGCCATGGTAAAAAGAGCATTTGACTGCTCTATGTGGTTGACTCTGATGCACTCCTTTAATTACTGCCATCTGGCAACAGTGGGGGAGATTGCAGGAAATATATACCATTTTCTTTGACATGACCACATTTCAAGTCTGCGCCAATGCTAAGGCACACAGGAATGATCTAGAATGTCCCTGCCAACCAGATCTTCCCTGGATCTGTGTTATCTACATTTACAGTTTGCTCAGTTATTGCCAGATGGTAGCGAAGTGTCTTCCATTGCAATCTCTGGTGGTCACACGTGTGGGAAAATGGAGATGTATCCTGAGTCATCCTCATGTCAAATCTTAGAGAACAAATTGTGCAAATTTCTAATTTTAAAGAGGAGAATATTGAGTCATAGAGGGTGAGGGCACTTGCCAACATCCTACAGCTAAAAAAAAAAAAAAAAAAAAAAAAGCCAGAGTTTGGATTAGGAAGCAGGTGTCTTGACTCCAATTCCACTATCTTTGGATCTTACATCTCAAGAGAGAGAAGAGAACCATGGAGTTTGTGGAATCATAGAGTCAAACTCCATGCTGCCCTGGATTTGAGACTTGAATTTCCTGAAAGTTTCTGAATGGGGAATACTACCCAGTGTTTCTCCTGCTTCTTTCCCCTTGAGACAGTTGTGGTTGCTGTTCCCTCACAGTTATTCCCATTGAATCACTGCTCTTGAGAGATGGTCAGTCATGTGAAGGTGGCAGATCTGTGATAAAAGGACTATAATAAACCTGTAGTGGTCAACATCCCGTTGTTTCACAAACATGGAAGTCATTGGCCTCTGTGGAGGGAAAGAGTCCACAGAGGGGTCTTGTTTGGGATAAAATCAGTAGGAATTTCTTACAGTTTTGGTAAGATAATATCAATATCAGATCTCTGTAGTCAGAAAATCCGGGGGGGGGGGGTGCTTTCTTTCTAAACTTGGAGTCCATAGACTACCCAATTCTACTCCATCTTTTAGGAGTCTCAGAAGCCCATGTCCCAAAACACACCACCCTATAATTTAAGAGCTAATTTATAGTCTTGCCCTCTCCTGCTTGCAGCTGGAGCCACAATTATCAATCCACTTCTTTCTTTCTTCTGAGGCAGAAGACTGGGAAGTGGCCTTTTCAAATGTCTCCCTGGAGCTCAGGGGAGAGGAGAGGAGCCAGTGAGTTTGCACAACGGAAGAAACTGGCTCAGTTGCATTGTGCCAATGCCACCAGTATGGAGCTCACAACTGAGTCTCCCAGCTCTGCAGGATGGGTCTTATAGTAGAATATATTCCATTAGGTCTTTCATCTGAGAGTGTGAGGCCACAGTCTCTGGGAATACCCAAAGCCTCAGGACACTTTCCACAGGAATGGGGGATCCTTGGTCCAAACGCATGACCTCATGTTCATCTTGTCATATAGGTGATGTAAAAGGGCTCCAAACCCACTGAGCATTCTTAGGAAATGTGAGGTTTAAGGAAAACACAGAGGATGTGGAAAAAGGGAAAAGAGTGAGGATAACAGGAGCAAGAAGATGGTGGGACACTGTACTAGAGTGCTATTTTACCAATCTTAGAGAAATTGGCAGAAGTTCTCAAACTTTAGCATGACAAGGTTAGGTGTATTCCTGTAACCCATTTCCAGAAATTCTAACTCTGAAATTCTGACCCTGTCCTAGAATATATCTTTTTATCCTGTCCCTCATGTGATACTGAGGAAGGAAGTTATTTCAGACAACAGTTTAAATCTCTTCCAAGTGGAGATCTTTAAGAGGCCAAACTAACAAAAAAGAAGACCATTGAGTGCAATACATTAGAACGTTAAAATTTAAGGAACACGAAGAATGTCCGTAGGAATGTGAATAACTAGTAGATAGATTTAAGTTCTGGAAACTACATTTACAAAAAAGAATAGATGGGAAATAAGAAACCTAATTGAAAATGAGGTGAGTGAAGCCCAGGGAAGAGAAGTTCCAGCGTTTGGGGTATAGTCAATATTGTCAAATGCTTTGAAGAGATCAAGGAAGCAGAGAAAAGAACAGCCTTTGGCCCACCAAGTTCATAATCTTAAGATTTAGGAGAATAGTTTCATAAGAATGGAAATATTCCATGAAAAAGCTGAAGATGGCACCCAAAGGAATGATTCCTCTGTAATGAAAATGAAAGTGTGGGCCACTAATTGTGCTTTATTACTCGTAGAGGAACAGAAATGGACACTAAGGAGGGTCTCACTTTTGAATGCTGGAAAAGGAACCTGAAATAAAAAGCCATAACATTGGGTAGACCAGGAACGTGAGAGCTTCTGTTTCAAGTGGTGACAATGAAATTTTGCCTGAGAAATGAAGTAAATTTGGATTTCTGGGGGTAAGACAACCAGGTTCAGCTTATATTGAAATAAGAGCAGAAGTGACTTAAGAGAATATATGAACTTCTCTAAAGCTGAATGGTGGGTGGTGTAGAATTGAACAGGGTTCTTTTAAAGTATTTTTTTTAAGATTTATTTATTCATCTCAGAGAGAGAGAAGGGGGATGGACAGAGGGAAGGGGAGAGACAGATAATCCTGGTGAGCACAAGCCTGACATGGGGCTTGATCTCACGACCCCAAGATCATGACCCAAGCTGAAATCAAGAGTCAGACACTCAACCGACTGAGCCACTCAGGCGCCCCAAAATAAGCAGTTTTATAAACAGGATGGATCATCACATTTTAACCAAGGTATTTTGAATTCTGTATCTGTTCTATGTGATTGCGGTGACCTCCCTGGGTAGAGCTAATGCAGCAATACCTCCTTTACCTCTGCTGATGTTGAATGCATTGTCCCCCATTATAATTTGGATCAAATACCAGAGGATTTTTCAATTGTCTGCACATCAGTTTTCAACCGTCTACATATCAAGTATTTTTCCACTGAGTACACATTAATCTGTCTCCTCCCTCAGCTCCATAGAAACTAATTAGTGACTTAGTGGGGTGTGAAGTTGTCACACTGGAAATTAACATGCTTTCTGTATTACCTGGATTTAACTCCTTGAAAAGAAATTACCCAGAGTCTTCATTTGGTCTGACATTGTTCTGAAAACTAAGGATCTCAATCCCCTTTTTAATTCCTTCCTTTTTCCTATGTTCTCTGTATCTGGTACTCCTCCCCTCTGAGAGATACTATTGGGTGTCCTGGCCCCCTAACTAGAGAATTCCTGTCTGAAATCCGTGATCTGTAAGGTCAAAGTGACAGGCGTCCAGCTGCCATGCTGTTTGAAATAACCTGATGCCCTTGGCTAAAGTTGAATTTGCCAAGAGTATGTTCTTGAATAAAATAGGATTGCACTGTTTCCTGTTTTCTGGATTTGTGATCTTACACGAGAAAATGTCAAGTTGGCCCTTCGCAACATGGCTGGAGGACCAACATTTGAATGTATAATCTTTGGCTTGCTATGAGATCCAAAAACTGGAAAATACAATTTATTATAATGGGAAGAACAATGAAGCCTACAAGGTGGAAAGAGAAATAAGAGCTGTCAAATCAGTCATGTCACGGTTCCAGGACATTCCACTTTGTTCCTGAGAAATTCCTGCCTTCTAGTTTTGGGGTTCTATGGGACATACACTGAGCCTTGCAATATATTCCCATTTGGCTTAAGCTAACTCTAGTTAGTTTCTGTTATTTCCTTCCAACCTAGTATGCCAGCTGCTTCCTGAGCCAGGCCCAGGATGTTTGTGTATTAAGATTTACTAATATTTAACACTGTGGATTCACTGCTGGCACAAAAATACACGGCTGAATCCTGCAGCTCTGTACGCTCGATCTCTAGGCTACAGGGTGAGGTTTTTGGACAGAAGGCTAAAAATCTCTGCGTGGGCATCCCTGTTTTATCAAAGACAGCGTTATCCTGGAAAGAAATCAAGAACTTGAACTCTTTTGCTGGGATCTGCTGATACCAGAAAACATAACTATGTCCTTTTATTGGGACACATTCCATTTTTGCTTTTTGTCCTTTCCCTTTGACCAGATGTCCTGGAGTCTGCATGACTTTTGCATTGAGGGTGCCTGGGGAGAAAGCAGACAGAAGTTAGAGGCTTAGCCCCTGAAGGAGTCTGGTGACAGGGATAAGAGACTCAGAGTTGGGAGCTGACAATTCCAGAATGGGAGCTTACCTGTACTCAGGAGCCAGAGGACCAAGGAGCAGATGAACACTGGGCACATGGCAGCATTACAGAAAGAATAGGGTCAGGTGGCTTTCTCTGAGGCTTTTTTCACCCCCTGTAACCAGCTACTCTGTGACGTCATCACTTCCCCAAACCCAGTAGTCTTTGGTGTGCTGCTCTGTACAAGTAAAAAACCAAAAGATTAGAATATATGAAACAACTTGTACTCAAACATTAGAAAACAGGCAATGCAGGACTGTGATTATTCTAAAGTAAGAAAAAAAGAATGTCCACACAAGGTGAGGGGGAGACACAGAGGCTGGCACGTTTTCCTAGTTGAGAAGACAGAGGTTATAAGTGAGAGGGAACACAGAAGCTGGAATCTGTGAGGGAGACCACCAGGGAGATGGAACCTACACACAGAACCCCAGAAATATTCAGAGCGATCATGATGAAGTTTTGTCTGAACAGGAATTTGTGTCTGTGTGGGATGAAACTTTAAAATACACTAGAGACAAACCACAGAAAAAAGATTCACCCGCATGCCCAGAGTAGCCATGGCTTTGTCAATGAGACAAAATGACCCTTGAGCAAGTGATGGTAAATGACAGCCCAGGGCTGGCACCTGTTTGCGTACAGTTTTACTGGGGTGAAAAGCCCTCTGGAATGGCAACACAAGGAGATCAGAGGGGAAAAAAACCTAACTGCTGGACATTTAGAAACAATCATTTCAAGTCTCTGAAAGTTGCCCCCCAAAATATACAGCAAATGAAGAAACACTTATTCAAGAAAATCTAAATCTCAATAAGAGCAGTAAGGCTCTGGGGCATTTGAATCATGCCTCCCTGCCTCTTGCATCACCTCTAAGCTCAGTGAGATGGAAACTCTACTCCTTCCACAGTGGATGTGGTTGAGGACTCAGCTAAATGCCCTGCATGACTGACCCAAGCTTGGCATCTACTTCTTGGAGGGCCTGAAATAATGCTTCTCTTCCTTAGGTGAGTTCGGGGCCTCAGTAGGGGTCACAGTCAGTAGTAAGCTCTAGTGAAGGAACCATCAATTCCAGAAAATAGCTGGTGCTATTTATAGCTGGTCCTGGATTGTCACAGAGGTGCTTCCCTTACAAGATGTCTTTATTTGGCTGCTGGGAAGTGAAAGCCCCAAGCATAAATGGGAGAGAGCAGAGGAGGTTGCAGTTGCAACGAGAAACAAGCCACTCCTTCCTGTACAAATGGGATCGTGTGGCACCCTTCCTTCTGTGACTGGATCAGGTCCCTCAGCAGAATGCCCTTGAGGTCATCCATGTCATCACATGTGGCAGGACTTCCTTCTTTTTCAAGACTAAATAACATACCTGTGGATGTGTACACCATATTAGGCAAAATTTTAACAGGGTAGATCTCATGTTAGGTGTTCTGGCCAAAATAAAGTAAAACAAAATAAAATAAAATAAAGACACTGCTCACTCTTGCTCCCCAACTCTCTTTAAACTCCCAGAGCATCCAACACTGTGCTCTTCTGTTTGTTTTCCAACTTCTTCCATCAGATGCTCCTGAGATTTTAATTTCCTCCTTCCCTAGGTGTGTCCTCACACTCTGCGTGACCCTACCTGCTAGAGAACGAGGCCGTTCTCTACTGCTCTGCGCAGCTACAGCCAATCACACTCCCTTCCACATCTTCCTCCCTCTCTGAGGATAAGGATCAGATCAGTCACATGAATCAGCAGAGCATCTCTATCTTCAGCCCCGGGCCTCATGTTTCTTCTGGGCCTGAAATGAAGTGAGTCTTTGCTCTTAATTTCTCTCCTCCCTTTATTCAAGAGGATGTTGGGTGTTTTACATCATCTGAAGAGGCTCTAAACTGCCCCCCTGGTTGAATTCTTTTGCCATTTGTCTCAAGGTGCATCAATTTCCTAAACGTGGTCATGGAGTTGTGGCTCCATGATCCACAAGAAAGGAGGGGAAGGGAGGGGCCCCAGAGACATCTAGCCCCAATATCTCATTTTACAGTAGAAGATTTTGAAACATAGGTGGAAGCATAGAGACACTGCTTTCATCATTTGTGAGGAAAAGGGTATGGGCGTGTGGTGAGCAAAAGATAGAAAAAGCAGACCAGTGTAGTGATGGTGGGTGGCCCAGATGACAGCGTTTAGCTTCTCTGAACTTTACTTAATTACCAAATCAGATCTTGGGTAGTACTTCTCGGACTCTTGATTAAAGAGTTGGACTCATGTGATGTTGTTGATCACTATACAAGGAGAAGTGATGAACCACTGCTTAGTAGGAACATCTACGTGTTCTTCAGAATTAAAATGAAGACACGGTTCCATCCTCTGAAGCAGGCACCCCACAGCCAGCAGATGCCGGTCCTTTCCTGAACTGATGATACCTGTGTTCATTCAATTGGCCATCATAAATAGTTCAGTCTCTTAAAGGCCATAAGATAAAAACTTCCTTTTAGAAAGCTGTTCTAATACATTCCAGAAACTCTTTTTGTTTCAAACCAGCGGCAGTACTTGATTTTTCTTATTAATATTAAAAATGTGGGGCAAACTCTAGTAATTTTAATATATCTTTTAAAGCACCACATCTAGTTTGGGATATGTACCCTATCTGTGTGCCACTTAAATGGTTCACAGGCAAATTTATATCATGCAATATAGTTAAATACACTGTGAATAATGCATGCGCCAGGCAGTTCATTCATCTTCACATCTGGCACCCTTTTTTGGCAGCTCTAATTTTCCCTACTTGACAAGAAAGCCGTGAAACCTCAGCAAGGCCTCTGAGAGCACTTTCCTCCCCTCAGAGCAAGGATTCATGAGAGCGGGCCCACCTCTGGTCTGGGTGGGCTGGCCCTTTATCATATTTCCAGGTCTCCAACTTACATTAAAACAAAAACCGACTAAAAGGAACTTCCTATTTCTGTACTAAAGAGA
The DNA here is from genome assembly GCF_003254725.2 of Canis lupus dingo. NCBI lineage: Eukaryota > Metazoa > Chordata > Mammalia > Carnivora > Canidae > Canis > Canis lupus. The sequence continues at coordinate 6,858,299 of NC_064258.1, forward strand.
ATAGAATGGGTGACTAAGGCGATCCTGGGAAAATACCACAAACTGAACGGCAGGTGAGTGTGACCACTTTTCCGCTCTTGGCGGTTTTTGTAGGTTTTTGCCCAACTTCTGTCTAAATGATGTGATGACAGCCGTAAACCCACTATTGTTGGGTTTCTACTATTGTTGTAACATCAGAGCTGGGGGATGGTCTAGAGAAGGATCTTGGATCTGGGAAATGCAGAGGTTTGTGCACAGGGGAGACATAACACTGTAGCTCCGTGTCTTTACTGCTGGCACAGAGGTACACTGCTGAGTCCCCCAAGCCTGGTGAGCGGATGCTAAGAGAACAGAGAGAATTGCTGAGCCGGCTGGGTTGGAAGTTATCAGAGGTGTCTGTTTCTTTGGTAAGCTCTGTCTCATAGTAGTAGAGCAGCAGCTTTGGTGCTTGTCTCAGCTTCTGTTGGTACCAGTACATGGTATCATGATTCAGGTTCTGAGAACAGTTCAGAGTCACTGGTTTTCCCACCTTAGTAACCTGGTATCTTGGGCTCTGGATGACCATGGCACCCATGTGACCTGTGGAGAGAGAAAGAAAATTTAGAGGCAGAATCAAGGAGCCTCTTATTGACGCCATAAAAGAAAGGTACAAAACTGAAGACAATATCGTTTTACTCAAAGATTTCCTTTCTGACCAAAACTCACCTGCTCCAAGGAGACAGAAGGCCACGCAGTGGAGGAGCCCGGGACCCATGGCAGGGCCACAATAGGAACGGGGCATCTGTCTGTTCCAGATGCTGATCTCTGGGTGGAGAGATGGGGGTTCAGGGTCCCCGGTCCCTGATAGGTAGATCTGCCTGTGATGACAATCTGCTGTTGGCTTCACCAAGGCAAGGGTCACTCTTTGTTGGGTATTACACCCAGCTTCCGGCTTGGCAGCAGAACCTGGGCTTTGCCGATCACGTGAGCGGCAGAGGTGGTGTCACCTCATATTGCCTCTCTTCCTATATCTGCCCCATGTTCATCCAGGCCTCTTTATCTCACTCCTCATTTCTTATACCCTATATGGCAGGTCAGAGGTTCCTCAACACAGGAAGAGCTTTTGCTAAAGTAGCATTTACAAACCTGTTAAGATAGTGTGTTTGTGTCTTGCTCTCTACATCACAGATGAGCGATGATGGCTGCAAACTATCCCCACCTTAATACAGAATTCAAGCCTGAAATCCCTCTATTTATACCCACACTTCAGAGGATCAAGGACACTCTCTACAACTTCCAGCTATCAGTGACACCACAATGCCTCCTTGTGGCCAGTAGAAAAATGTGTAGAAGCCTCCTTCCTGCAGTCCTTGTATTTCCAATTCAGACTTTGGAACTCAGGGTACTCACCAGGCTCTGCCTGGGTTTCCTTCCTGGGCCCCATCATGCCCCCCACCACCACCTCCAGGTAGCAAGGTGGATGCTCTGCCTGGTTGTTTCCAATCTCTTGTAGATTGCCATCGTTTGTTGCCTGATTCATAATGTTTTGAAAACTGTTGTTTCATGTACTATGTCTGTTTGTTTTAGCTGTTTCAAGCAAGAAGTTAAATTAGGTTCCTGTGAATCTGTCTTGGTTGGAAGCATAAGTTCACTCCAGGGCCATATTGAATTTCTTACTGTTGGGTCCCTAAGAGTTTCAATGGTTATAGACCTTTTTGTCAGTTTCTTTGCATGTGGTTTCCATTTCATACAAGAAGGGTAACATTTTATTCCACAAGCATATAAGGCACAGTCCAGAATTTCCATTTCTCTCTGTTAACTTTTCCCTTTTTATCTAACACATAAAGGCCTGACCAAACACCCAATTTTCTGACTGCATTTCAGGGTCTTCGTATTGTAGCAACTTTTAGTCTGTAAAGTCTGTGACCATTTGGAGGCTCCAGGATGAATGCAGATGTCATTATAGGTCCTGTGTCATCTCTATCATATGGGCACTGAAAAGCCAGCCGCAGTTGTGAGGCCTAGGTCTGGCCTGAAACCTGGGAGGTCCCTATAGCATTGGCTCTTCCTTGCTCTGCCTGTAAATTCTCTTTTTTAAATTCTAACTACTAAATTTCTTTTTCTTTTTTGATTACCTATACATTGTGTAGGAGGTGAGGGGTATTTCAAATTTAGAAAAAAAATGGACTACCCTCTTCCTGTTCTTCCTCTGTAGCTTCATCCCAAATAATCAGGGGTACATTTTACAACTTCCTCCTTCCTTGTATAAACACGTACAACTTAAATAAGGACTTTTACTGATTTAATTTTTCTTTTATTTTTTTAAAAAAGGTTTATTTATCTATTTGAGAGAGAGCAAGCACGAGTGGGGAAAGTGGCAGAGAGAGAGATAATCCTAAGCAGACTCCTCGCTGAATGGGGAGCCGACACGGGGCACCATCTCATGACCCTGAAATCATGACCGAAGCCAGAATCAAGAGCCAGACGCTTAACTGACCAGGGGCCCCTACTGATTTAATTTGTCTTAAAAAAACCTTATATACTATACATTATTATGTTAATTATGTTCCTCTTGACAGTTTTTCTTAATCATCCCTGCAAAATAAAAGATGAATATACCTGTTTGGTTTTCTTTTAACCTCCTTGTGCCTGTGAAGTGAAGCGTAATACACATAAATGAGATCAGATCATACATTCTAGGAACATATAAGTTTTTTTGATGCTTTTGTAGTCATCAAAAGCTTAACTGTGGTTGGGGGCACCTGTGTGGCTCAGTTGGTTAAGCATCTGGCCCTTGATCTCAGCTCAGGTCTTGATCTCAGGGTCATGAGTTCAAGCCCTGCATTGGGCTCCACACCCAGGGTGGAGTTTAACTTTAAAAAAAAAAAAAAGTTTAACTATGATTGATGGATGAAACTAACAAGCAATAAAAAAACACCAATTCTTTTAATAAAAGAAAAGTTTATAGGCCTCCTATGTTCAGATGCTTTACAGACCTCAAGACACAGTCTATAATTGTGATGCTCCTTGGTGAGAGTAAGGAAGCTTTTAGAATCTCTGTGCCACTCAAAGAGGCAGAGAGCAGACATCATTCCCACACCCCCTTCCCCAGGTATGAAAAGTATTAATACAGTAGAAGGAGGAGAAGAAAAGTAAAGTATAAGGTATTACAGTTCCTAATGGTGTTGAAGAGTTGCTGTAGGGTAGCACCAGGGATGAAGGACAGGAGGTTGTAGAAGAGAATAGTATGCTTGAGAGAGTGATTCTGGAGGTGGTTCAAACTATTTGTGATTACGAGTCTAGAATATAAAGAGTGGATGTGAGTATCTGAGATTGGAGGAAATGATCGTTGAAGTGAACAAATGGAGAAACTGAGAAGCCCAGTATCATCTAGGTGTTGCAAGCCATCCAAGATGTTAGGAGTTTTAAGGTAAGAGAGACAAGAAATGCTTGAGAACCAACAATGAAAAGCAAAAGGGACATGAGTGCAATAAAGGTCACTCACAGAAACCAAAAATACCAGTAAGAGGAACTAAATTCCCTACCACTCAATTTCCACTGGGGAGTCAAGATCTGGGAATGGAAAATATAGCATTATGACAGATTTGTGGTTATAGGGCAGTATTCACATGATCTTGAATTTCCAGTGAAACTTAAAACACAGACCTCTTAGAGCTAAATGCCACTGAAGCCTTCTGACTGTATTATAATCTTATAGGCATGTGGGCTGCCATTGGAATGGCATGAAAAATAAAACTATGGAATTTGAGAACTATCACAACCAGAATGAATTGCAAGTTAATGTCTATGAATTTCAGGCAAAATCCAGAGAAGAGTATGTGGTCCTGAATCCGAGAAGGATATGCCCAGAGAAGCCAGGATGTACATTTGGGAAGTACTTTGAGGGGAGGCATCATTTAGGAACTCCATGTTTTTATGATTCAGGCAGATGGCAGTGGATCCACAGCTTGTGAACAGCTGACATAGCATCAGACTGCAGTAACTATGATGCTTATACTGAAGAGGCAGGCCCCTAGTTGGATGAGGACAGAACAAAACTCAAGTATTTCTAAAGGGTACAGAAACATCCAAAGAAAAGATTATGTGGATCTACCATATTGCTTTCCTACTCTTATGGTTCTTTGCATGTGTGCTGTGGAAATAATAAAGTGGAATATTGCCTGTAAGTTGATATTACTTATATTAAAAATGAATCTTGGGGCACTTGTGTGTCTCAGTTGGTCAAGTGTCTTCCTTCAGCTCAGGTCATGATCTCAGGGTCTTGGGATGGAGCCTTTTGTCGGGCTTCCCACTCACTGGGGAGTCTGCTTCTCCCTCTCCTTTTACCCTCCCCCCAATTCATGCCTGCTTGCTCTCTCTCTCAAACAAATGAATGAATGAATGAATGAATGAATGAATAAATAAATAAATAAATAAATAGGAGTGTCAAATGGTGCAGCCACTCTGGAAAGTAATTTGGCTGTGTCTTTAAAAAGTAAGAACATACTCACCAGATAACCCAGCAGTCTCACTCCTAGGCATAAATGTATCCCAGAGGAATAAGAACTTACGTCCACCCAGAATCCTGTGCATAAATATTTACATGGAGGATCTTTGTCATAGTCAAAAACTAAAAACAACTAAAATATCCTGCCATAGGTGAATAGCTAAACAAACTCTGGTACTTCCATGCCATAGAACACAACTCGGTGATAAAATAAATGAATTATGGATAAATGCAGCACCTTGGATAAATTGCAAAGGCAATATGCTGAGGAGAAAAAAACTCATCTTAGGAGGTCACCTACTATATGATTCCATTTATAAAAGAGTCTCAAAATGAAAACATTATAGATATAAAGAATAGACCAGTGGTTCCTAGGTGTGTGTGTGTGTGTGTGTGTGTGTGTGTGAGACATCATAAAGGGAGACTTTGTGGTGTTGTAACAGGCCTGTATCTTGACAGTGATGGTGGTCATATGAACCTACACATGTGGCAGAAATGACTTAGAACTGCTTCCCCACTCAGGGCCAATGTAACTTCACGGTCTTGGTCTTGATAACTTGAGTATGATTATGTAAGATGTAACTATTGGTAGAAACTGGATAATGGGTACCCAGACCCCTTTGTTCTACTGTGCAACTTCTTAAGAACCCATAATGACTTTTTTAAATGAAAAAATTTTAAAATAAGATGTGGAAAATAATTTTGCTACAATTAAGGAAGACTGTTATAGAAAACTGACAAGAAGAAGGGTTGGAAGAAATGGGAAGGGCTGAGTGGGTCTGTAGAGACAATTACACCCACTGGGTAACCATTTTTATGAAGGTGATGTTAAGTTTTTTAGTAACTAGACGGAAATGAGACCGCCAAGGCAAGCGAGGGTCCAAGAACAGATTTTATTGCAGGCACCCTCGGGCGAGGTTCCACGACTCACGGGGGAAAGAGAGTGAGTCGAGGAAGTCGCGCCAAGACAAGGTGGTCGGGGTTTACATAACGTTGTAAGGCAGAACGGTTTCCTATTGGTTGGCTCATATGCAAAGGAAGGATTGCAATTCGACCAGTCAAAGGTGACTTCCTCCTCTGGGGTTTGAAGGGCATTGGGTTCGGTTGAGGAAGTCCAAAGGAGAGGTGTAAGGGTCTGCTCAAGCTGTCATCCCAAGTGGAGGTGGTGACAGGAACCTCAGCCATTTTGGCGTATCCGCCATCTTGAGGAGTTTCCCTTCCCGCCTGGCCCCAACAGGTGAGAGAAAGCACTGACCACTAACGGAAGAGAACCAAGGCTACGTGACAGCACAGTTTTGAGTTTCCTTAATTACCTGAAAGCCCAGTGGGTGACATTCACCTTCAGTCTTGGACTCAATCACCCTCTATGAGAATATGTGAGAAATGCTAGAAACCATCCCCTTATTGTCTTCCTACCAAAAATTTTCTACTGTGATACTTGAGAAGTATCTATTCGTGCCTTCCCTAGAGACAAGGAGAACACCAGACCCACGTCCTTTTGCTGGCAGAGGAAAAGCTATGAAAGACTACTGAGGACAGCTGGGGGCTGGAGGGGGAAGGGGAAGCTTCCGGGTTTCTGCACAGGGAAGGGGTGTCTCTGCAGTACTGTGTCTACACTGCTGGCACACAGGTACGTGGCTGAGTCCCCAGGTTCTATTGGCTGGATCTTCAGGATGGAGAATAATTTGTCAGGCATCTCTGCTGAGAACCGTTCCTTGGGCATCCCCGAGTAATCCACAGGAGATTGATTGTTGAAGTAAATCAGCAGCTTCCATTCCTGCCCTGAAGTCTGTCTGTGCCAGAAGAGGACCGCATGACCAGAAATAGGCTCACATCCCAGAGTTACTCCTTGTCCCATCGTTGTCACCTTGTGCATGGGTATCTGGATGACTCCAGCGTCTGTGAACTCTGTGGAAGGGGACAGAATTTGAGGATGGAATAAAGAACATAACTGGAATCATAACTGGAAATATCTAAAAACGCAGATTGGTTATTTCTGGGGACTCACCTCTTCCCAGGAGGCAAAGGGTCACACAGCAGAGGAGCCTGGTGGCCATGGCAGAGCTGCCAGGAGGAGACTTCACCCAGATGAGGCCCTTCTGGGCATGAACAGAGAGGAGGGGTGATTAGTCCTTTGCAGTTCCAAAGGTGGAGAGTGACCCAACAGTGATAGCGCTCTCTGTCACTGCTCATGGGGCCTCCTTCCAAAGGCGAGCATTAATTCTCTACAGAAGATTGACTAGACTAGATAGTAACTACTCCAGGATGTGGTTGGCTCATTCAGAACACCTTCCTCAGTTGTACCTGTCGCAGTCCTGGGCCTCCAGCACTCTGCCCTCCTGATGCATCACGGATCCACTGGCTGCTGGACATTTCCACTTGGGTGTGCCCACAGCACCACAAATTCTGACATCAATATATTACTTTAAAATCCCAAGACTTTTGTTATTCCTGTCACAGGCAATCTCTATCTCCCAGACACAAAATCAAAATAATTCCTTGCTTAGTTAGGGCTTTGCTTCAGATGCCTCCCAGAAACATTTTGACTTGGCCACTGTGCTCTTTGGGAAGGGACTTGAATGGAAGCCCTGGGAAGAGAGGATTGTTGAAGATGTTATTCCTAGCAAAGGCGAGAGACCAAAGCCCTAGTGCTGCATGACCCCCTGCTAGCCCACAGCACAGCACTTCCTGTAGTTCCGCATTTCTACACGTTGGGGTCCCATTTCACTCCCCTGCTGTGAAGCTCAAAATGGCATTCATCCTTCAGGCGCTGGTATGGGTTGTTTATGGTAAATGAGAGCTTTAGCTCTCCTTGAAGATCCACAATAAAGTGCTCCCCAGTTAATCTTAATTTTCTCAAGCCTAGCAAAGTTCTAAAAGGTTCTCCAATGATCAACACCTGAATCTCTTCCTCTACTAAGGCAACTCATACTCACAGGCTCTTGCTGGAGGCAGGGCTTGGAATCTAGGAAGCAACCCGGTTCTTGGGGTATGAATAGTAATAAGATTTCTGTCCGTAGAGAAGACGGAACACATTAGTGCCAGGTCTCCATAGTTGGTGCAGAGCTACGCTCCTCTGACTTCCCCAAACGAGAGTCTGTGAAGGTTACAGAGCAAGGTATGATTAGCCACTTGGAAGTGATGATAGTAATGCTTTAATAGTAGAGAATCAGCGGTGCTCACTCCCTGGTCCTGTGTTTACCTATTTCAGGGCAGCATCTTGCATCTTTCTGAAAGTTTTTCAGAAGGCAGGGCTGCATACAGGGCTGAAGAGGCCCAATATTAACAAAAATGCATGGAAGGCACCCTGAGATCAGGGCATAGCGTTCCAGCAGGGATCTCCTTACCTCTGTCAAGGATCTATCTCCTCTAGGATATACAAGGTCATAAAATAGGGAAGCTGTGAGCTTGTAACAAGTTCAGAAAGTGAGTGGGCTAACTCCTTAGTGCTCTGATCTTTAGCAGAGAAAAGTCAGACTTAAAGTCATTCTAGGCCCTGGTGCTGTTAATGTATTTATGGACTTCTGAAGATTCAGAGCCGCTCAGACTTAGAACACAGTCTGGCTGTTCTCAGGACACTGCCTTAACCCCCTGCCCAACCTCATCCCCCTCAGGAGGAAGGGGCCAGGTTGGGATTCCAACAGCCTCTCTGATGGTCCTGGCATGGTAGCTATTTTGTTTTGCTTCTTCTTTTTTTTTTTTAAAGGCCATAAATTCTTGTTTTATTTTTTAAATTTTTTTTTTATAAATTTATTTTGTATTGGTGTTCAATTTACCAACATATAGAATAACACTCAGTGCTCATCCCGTCAAGCGCCCACCTCAGTGCCTGCCACCCAGTCACCCCCACCCCCCGCCTACCTCCCCTTCCACCACCCCTAGTTCGTTTCCCAGAGTTAGGAGTCCTTCATGTTCTGTCTCCCTTTCTGATATTTCCCACTCATTTTTTTTCATTTTTTTTTTCATTTTTCTGATATTTCCCACTCATTTTTTCTCCTTTCCCCTTTTTGTTTTGCTTCTATCAGGACACACAGTTTTATCCAAGCAGCCCCTCATCCCCACATCCTGTGTTGGCTCAGAAGTGCCCACAGAGCATAAACAGATGGCCTTGGGGGCTCATTTCCTAAATTTTCTCAGTAACTTAGCAGAAAGCTGGCTCAGTGATGTCTATTAATTTAGAGAACAAAAGATCCTGTTTTCTATCAAGGCACTTCTTTTATCAGGAAGGGGCTTCCATTATTATGTAGAAATGTGCCCTGCCCTGCCCTCCTCTCCCAGTGCGGAGCAGGGCCCCATTGAGCAGGGCCCCATTCCGTAGAAAATTGGCCACAATCTTTGCAGTCTACCTTTGACTCACTTAAACACACACCTCTGTGGGTTCATGACACTTAGGTTGGGGGACAGAGGGGATGGGAATCATGTGTGTTTGTTTCCTTCTCAACGTGTCCGTTTTTCCCATGAATCAAATACACAAAACTGTTTTAGTTTGGACTATATGGTGCTACTGTGGTGTGTATATGCAGCCTCTTTGCCTGGCAACCATTCTGGGCTTGCCCGCAGTTCCATTCTCTCTATTGGTCTTAACCCATTTGCACAAGAATAGAAGCCTTTGGGTGCTTCCCTTCTCTCTCTAACACTCAGGGTCTGCAAATCAGGGTCACAATTCAGCCACTAAGCTAGAGCTTCTCGCTAAGACCAACTCTCCCAGCCCTTCCCCAGAGCCACTGAATCGAGGTGGAATCACAATGCCTCCTAGTGGCCAGCAGGACAGGGTCACTAGAAATGAGCCTCTCTTGTCAGGACCCAAAGCACCCTATACAGGGATACCAGGGCAGAGGGGAGTTATAGCTATTGGTACTTCAGGGGTTCAAAAATAATAACCCCTATTTCTAATATTGAAAACATTTGAGAGAGAAAGATTGAAGTCAGAGAAACTAAAAGCCAAATGGCAGCTTTGGTGCTGGTAAAGGTGTTGCTGAAAGGTGCAGCTCCGTGGGCTCACTAGCATTCCTCTGAACTGAATGGCCAACCCCTCTGACTTCCCTACTGAGTAGAGTCTGCCTACTAATTTTATTGTAATTTTGAGGCAGGAGAACAGGAAGTGTTTTCCCCACAGGCAGACAAAGACAAAACTATGGACTGGAGGGTGGGATCTGAGCTGTAATAATGACTGGAACTGAAATTTTAGATTTCATGTTTGCATCCTGATCCAAGTCATTAATCTTTCTAATACAGTCTTGATGTTATCTCTGTGATCCTCCCTAGCAAGAGATGTAAGATTAACAACTTCTGGGTCTTCTAAGACAAGCACTATTAAACAAACATTATACATGTTCAATTTCTTCTGCTGAGTAATCCCATCTACAAGATATTCTCATTGTTTTGTCTGCTTCCCCTATAATATGCCCCATTTTTCCTAAGCTGTTCCTAAGATTCATAATTGTATAAATATATTTATATATTGGAGCTGTTATAGGCACACTCCTTTACAGCACAGGCTATAGCTGACACTCAGAATAATTTAAGTATTTTCCATGGATCTTTCCAGGCATTCCCTTGTCAAAACTGTCCAGATCGTATGTAACCATTCTTACAGGTGTGGTTCTGAAGGCTATTCTCATCTTTTGGGGCGGTGTTCCAAATGGAATGAGTCCTCTGAGATCCTGCACGATTTCCTCTATTAGGCTTCTTTGGATCCAGTTATCGGAACTGCCTTAGTATCAAGAAAACATCTCTCTTCTCTAATAACTCCTTTGGGAGCAGCTGAAACCAAATGCCCTTCCTTTTCCCTTTCAATCTGTCTTTCCTGGCCCTCAGGATCCCCTTTTCCTCTCACATGAGAATACAAAATCTCCTAAGATTTTAGCACTTCTTCCAAGGAAATCTCTTTCTTCCTCCGGTTGAGTCAATCTGTATTTTTGATTTTGTAAATGGTTAAAAAGAATCTGGTCCCAAATTTCTTGTATTTGAATCCTCTTTCCATCATGTCTCAGCTGTATGACTTTTGGAAAATTACATACATTTCTTATTCAATTTCCTTGTCTGTAGCATGGACTACTATTTGGATAGCTTTGGCTTGTAGCGGAATGCTGAACATATAGTAAGAACCCTATAAGAACTTTCTACTGTATATAGTCTTTCTTTGTTCCTATCCTGATGGCAAAGAGGAAGGACACATGTAATATTTCATCCATGCTCTTAGCACCTGAAACTCACTGTGACATTTTGTTCCAGCCACAAAAGCTCTTTTATTTGTCCTCTAAGCTTTTGCAATAATTACGTTGATTGATTTTGGGTCTTCGTGTATACATGATCTAACTTCTTTCTCCCTGAGAGTCTTCCTAATTACTTTTTCTTCAAGAAAGAGGGTCTGGCCAGTTTATGCTTGCTATCACATACAATAAATTATTTTGCTCGGGGAGTTCACCCATACTGATAGTTCATATTCTCTGGCTTTCAAGAAGAGTCTTGGAAATATAAATTCTCCCATGACAAGCCACGTAATTAGACTATTTCAATAGGTATGTTCTTGTTGTCTGAAAGACTCAGTATTAGACTTGACCTTGTATTTTTAATCTCTTAACGGTAAATGGGAAGTTTTTCAGCAACCAGGATCTCAGAAATATCTGGACAAGAGTAGCTACCATTTTATAACTTTCTGTATAATAGAGAGCCCAAGCCTGCAGCTGTGTCATCCAAAATACATATTCTGGCCTTGAATTGAGGAGTAGAGATGGGAAGAAGTCTATTACTAAACCCAAATAAATCTGTTAGATGTTAGAAACGAATAATTCAAACAATCTGCATGGCAGATTAAAGTGACTTATCCTTTCTACATGTGAAGCCAAGTAGATCTCTACATTACATTTTTGGGAAAGAACTGTTGTTGAATTTATAATTACATGTGCAAGAATTTCCAAGGATAGGTGAATTGGTCTCAGTAAAAGCCAATGACCACAGTTGGGTATGACTCAAAGACACTAGAAACAGTTCATAAGATTTGAAATATAAGCAGGAACTGCAGAGATCATGATTTGTTCAACTCTTAATGAGGCATAACTCTGATCACTGACACTGAACACAGTGTAACATTTAGCCACTTAGTTTTAGACTATTTAAATAGATATAAATTATGGCAAATAAAGTTACGTTTCTCTTTACCACCCTCTTTGGTTCTTTCTTTCCCTCTGTGATATAGCCATTATTTTGGGATCAATGAATCTCTCTTTTGATTTTACACTTTTTTTTTTTTGCATATAGGTTTTATTCAAAACCACAGTCAAAATACACGGCTGTAGGTATTGAAAGATTTTATGAATTTTTCATGGATTAATTGATCTCTAAAAAAAAAAAAAAAAACACCAAGAAAGAGGAGGCACTTCTAATGATTATTCATGCTTAAAGATGAGAAAATTGAAATGGTGAGAGATGAAGTAATTGTGCCCACAATGACATACTTAATAAATGTATAAACTGTCTGTGTGATGACTAAGTCACTGAGCCTGATGATAGAATGCATGGTGGGGAGAAGTGAATGGGAAGGAAGAAGTAAGTGCAATTCTGAAGGGTCATATTTTGACTCCATATGTGTCAAGGAGCCAGGTTTTAGAGCAGGTAACGGAAATGGTCTGGAAGCAGCAAGAAAGAGCCAGAAGGTCAAAGAACACACTGAAATCAGACACAAAAGCAGATTCTGTCTCAGTGTAAACATGATAGAAACTGAATTCAATCTTTCACTGTTTCCATCTTGAAAGTGAGGACTCCAGAATGGCCAAAGGTAGGATGATAACAAGTGGAATTTGGCTGTATGGCACAACTCATTTAACATGAATTTCCTTGGGCAGTCAGCATGGAGGTGTCTCTGCGCCAGTTGCCAGAGATGCCCTAATAAGGGCTGAGAAGGGATCAGTATATAAGTTTGTAGAAGAGAGTCATTATAAACATTCAGAATGGATTGCAGAATGGAATGGAAGTTCCTAGCATAAATCGAAAATTTATGAAAAATAGGAAAATATAGGTTCAGGACATATGTCAAGAGGAAAGAGGGCAAAATAAGTGTGTCTAGGTCTGCACACTTCTAGATATTCAGTGTGCAGTCTGTATTTATTGTTCAAGAGCAGGCAACTGAGGTGGCCCCATCAGCACTCCAGCTGGCACTCAGCTGTCTACCCTCAGTGAGACCAGGGCTCTCCTTGGGCAGGACAGAGACTAATAATAAACCCCAAGATTCCAGGAGCAGGAGCTTGTATTAAACTGCCTGCTTCAGGGATGACTGGGTGGCTCAGTGGTTGAGCGTCTACCTTTGGCTCAGGGCATGATCCCGGGGTCCTGGGATCGACTCCCGCATCGGGTTCCCCATGGGGGGCCTGATTCTCTCTCTGCCTGTGTCTCTGCCTCTCTCTGTGTGTCTCTCATGAATAAATAAACACAATATTTAAAGAGTAAACTGTCTGCTTCATCCGAATTTGAGATGCTTTTCGGACGTAATGAAAAGGCCCCACATAAATGTTATGTTATATTAATGTTAGAAAAGAATGTCCACCATCACAGTGAAGAGGCTTCTGTTACATTCAGGAAAATTTGTGGTGGGCAGGGAAATTCTGTTAACACCTAATGTTGGAAGAGGATGAAGAGTTCTGAAGACACCCGTTATCAGGAGAGTGTACCATTCAGATGGGGATGGCAAATGCAGGAAGGCAAGAAGATCTACAGGGTAGATCATTAAAGTTTCTCTACATGTGTGGTGAGTTCTGAGCTCACAACTTGTCAAGAATCCCTGAAACCCATTTCCTATGTCATTTCCTACATAAGATTTTCTATGTTGAGACCTTAGCATTTTCTGTCCTGTCAGACCCCCAGACCCACTCATTTCTCTGGGTGAAGCAGCAGGAAAGACCTTTACTCAGGACAGCTGGGGGCTAGAGGGAGAAGGGGAAGCTTCAGGGTTTCTGCACAGGGAAAGGGTTGCTCTGCAGTGTTGTGTCTACCCTGCTGGCACATAGGAACGTGGCTGAGTCCCTGGGTTCTGTTGGCTGGATCTTCAGGATGGAGAATGAATCATCAGGCATCTCTGCTGAGAACCGTTCCTTGGGCATCCCCGAGTCATCCATAAGAGCTTTATTGCTGAAGTAAATCAGCAGCTTTGGTTCCTTCCCTGAGGTCTGTCTGTACCAGAAAAGGGTATAATGGCCAGAAGTAAGCTCTCATCCCAGAGTTACTTCTTGTCCCATCGTTGTCACCTTGCGCCTGGGTGTCTGGATGACTTCAGTATTTGTGGACACTGTGGAGGGGGACAGAATTTGAGGAAAGAATTTTAAAAATATTGGAGTCACAACAGGGAATCCCAGAATGAGAATGCTAAATATTCCGGGGACTCATCTACCCCTACGAGGCAAAAGACTCCTAGAAGACAGAGGGCTGGGGTGCCCATGGTAGATATAGAACAGCTGAGACCAGGGTCCTTGTGAGCATGAGCAGAGGTGTGAGTTTGGGACAATCTATATCCATTAGATGTATTCTCAGTGACATCACCAAATGGGCAACCACCCCCAACTCAAAGCTCCCTTCAGAAGAGGCTGCATCTCTGAGACATGAATCAGGCACAACTGAACCCAATTACAGTTGACCTGAGTCAACATCCAGACTTCCTCTCAAGTTTATTTTGATATTATCAATCCATAATGCTTTCTCTATACAATCTCTTATCCAGAGTCTGCTAACTGTTCCACGTAAACCTAAACTCCAAGTATTTAGAGATAACTTCATTGTCTCCCTTCAAGCCAGCTTTTTTGCAAGCTCTGGTACTCCCCACAGTGGTGACTACAAGCTCCTGGTCATTGACACATGCTCAAAACCATGCATCAGTTAGGAATTGGGCTCTGAGCTCTCCAGGAAAAACAAGAATACCAACTGTATTGTTAGGGCTCCAGGGGCTGAGCTGATGCCCTGAGAACTGATTCGGCTTGAAAGCTCTTACTTGCAGTGAAAAACCTTTCTGAGGTTATTTATCTGTGAGTTCTATTAAATCCTCAAAGCCCGTAGGATAAAATCTCCCACATTTCTCTATCTCCACCATGAAATAAGCGGGGGACTTTTTTTAAAGATTATTTATTTATTCATGAGAGACACACAGAGAGAGAGGCAGAGAGACAAGGCAGAGGGAGAAGTAGGCTCCATGCAGGGAGCCCGATGCGGGACTTGATCCTGGGACCCCGGGACCACACTCTGAGCTGAAGGCAGACACTCAACCACCAAGCCAACCAGGCATCCCCAGTGGGGGATTTTTTTGTTCTTAAAGACTCGCAAATAAAATTCTCTAGAGTTGATTTAAATATTATTCTTACTCCTAGAAAAACTCATTGTTTTTAAATCAATAGCCCTGAGCCTTTCTCTCTAAAATTAGGGGTCTGATGTCACAAACCCACTTCCACTCATGGTAGGGGTTATGGAGAACAGAGAGAAGCCTGCATTTTGGGTTGGTCAATTAAGTTGTTATTCAAGAAAAAGGACCAGTTCGAGTCCATATTTTGTTATTATCATAGACATACTGCTGAATCCTCTGAACCTAAGAACCAAATGCTAATTTTATTTTTTTAAGACTTTATTTATTTATTTCAGAGAGAGAAAGAGAGAGTATGAGCAGGAGGAGGGGTAGAGGGAGAAGCAGGGAGCCCCTACTCGGGGCTCCATCCCAGGACCTTGCGATGATAGCCTGAGCCAAAGGCAGATGCTTAACTGACAGAGCCACCCACGCACCCTGACACATGGTAATTTTAAAGAGCAGATACTTTACAGACTGAATTATGTTACCTGAAATACCTGTTTCCTTGTGGGGTCTTTCGGTTTCTACTGGATCCAGAGTGTAAAACTCTGGCCCTTATTCTGTTTTCAGAACGATCATTGTTTATTCCCTCCTTGTTACCATGTACTTAGGTGTGGTAGACAGAATGATGGCTCCCCAAATATGTCCATTTCTCATCCCTGGAAATGCATGTATTATATTACATAACAAGGGGGAATGAAAGTTCCAAATGCAATTAAGGCTGTGGATCAGCTTACCTTAATATAGGGAGTGTATACTGAAATTTTCAGGTGGGCCCAATATAATCCCAAGGGTCCTAACATGTGGAAGAAGGAAGGAAGAAGAATCAGAGTCAGAGTGATACAGCAGAACAGGCTCGACCAGTCATTGCTTGCTTGGAAGATGGAAGGAGGCTATGAGCCAAGGAATGGTGGTGGCCTAGAGGCTGAAAAAGGCAAGAAAACAGAGCGTCACTATAGCCTCTAGAACCCTGCTGACACCTTGATTTTTAACCCAGTTAGATCCATTTTGGGCTTCTGACTTTCAAAACCACGAGATAACAAATCTGTATTCTTTTAAGCCACAAAACATGTGGTAATTTGTCAGAGCAGCAATAGGAACTGAATATATTACAGTATCCATGGGACTCAGGCAGAAGAGGCAGTAGCTGGACTCAAAAGAAGGTGGCAGTGGGGAGACTGATACACAATCACATAGAAAGAACTTGAAGTCAGGCCAAGGGAACTCCAGGCAAAACCTTCTTATCTCTTATCCCCAGCCATCATCTGCTTCCTGGGGGTACATGGGAGTCTGGAGCAAATGGCAACATCAAAAAAGTACATTGCGGCATCTTCTTGGTAAGAAAAAAAAAAAAAAGATGGTGGGGAGAAATTCTGTTGTTCTGGTCCACCCCAGTCCCTGCTCGGAAAGTGGATTTGCCTCTGGTGTCTCTATGATTGCCAGCTCCATGGGGCCAGGGTGCCTCTGATGTGGTCCAGGGTAGCATCTGCAAGTCTCCCCGCTTGACCCTCTGTAGAACCACAGAGCAGATGGGCTGGCGGGGGACTGGTTTGGGTCAGACTTGCTAAGACTTCTCTGACACACAGCTTTTCCCAGCCCAGAACGTGCAAGCCTCACCATCCCCAGCTCCGTGAGCCCTCACACCTTCAGCCAACGACTGCAAGCATACCTGCCATTCAGAGTTCGATTCAGAGCAAAAGCATCTCCACAAAGCAGAGGAAGAAGTCTTGGTCCTTAATTCTTTCCTTCTCAGGCATCTGCAGCTCCCTGAATCTAAACCCAGTGCCATGGTCTAACCCTCAAGCCCTCCTTCTAGGGAGCTTGTTCAGCCCCTCTGGACTCTAGATGACAGCCCAGCCATAGCGCTCCCTCGTGGCCAATGGGAAGAAACAGCGCCTATGTGCTCTTGTCAGGATGTTAATGGGAGTTGTGCTTTGTTTTATTGAATACAAGGGGGTACAGGTTTATGATTTGTTAGTATTAGAAGGTCAACAACTAATGTTGTCTTACTGTGGCCTAAGATGGAACCGAGAGTTAGACATTGGAGCCACGCCTTTGGTCATGATAATGTCCTTTTTGATACTGGTAAATAATGGGGCTTAGATGTGAAACCCAATGGGCTGGCTGACACTATACTGAGTCAGAACTTAACTCATTTTCTCACTCCTCAAAACTGCAGTCCATCTCACATGAAAAAGAAAGTTCTCCCCTAATCGTAGTGCATGTTGAGAAAACACCAAGGGATCAATCTCTCTTCTAGGTACCTGGAGGAAGGCATGAAGTTGAAAAGAGATTAAAGAAAGGTGGAGAAATTAATAAGATCAGTTATTTCCCTTCCCATAGAGAAAATTATATAAGGAATAGGAAGGTTGAAATAGGAGTATTACCCTAGGGAAGTCTCCCAAAATGGGGAATGTGGAATAAAGTGTCATCCCAGGAGGCTGGGTTTACATGGGGAAGATGGAGCCACTTGTCAGTGATTCTCTTCATTCCAACGACTGCTCCTTGGGTGCACTCACGAAAAACAGCTCAAATGTGTCACGACAGTACAGCAATTAAATGAATTCCAAGTCCATTCTGTGCTCCCTGGTCAAGTATAAATATTCCTTCCATATTTTATTTCCCATCCTGCCATATGGTACAATGCATGCCAGAAGGTATGGGATAAAAGTAAAAAAGAACATAAAAATACTCCAGTAATACTCCAATAATAAATACTCCGATAATGAAATGACAACAAATGTCTCCATTTGATTATAAATATCCTTTACATTCAAAAAAATTCTCCAGTTGAAATTAAAGTTTAAGTATAATATCTCTAAGCCATTTAAGTTAAATACAAAAAAATTATAGACTAAGAATCGACCATTAATAAATTTTGATTTAAAATTCCAAATAGGGTGGCTTGGGTGGCTTAGTCAGTTAAGTGTTTGTCTTTGGCTCAGGTCATGACCTCAGGGTCCTGGGATGGAGCCGCATGTCGGGTTCCCTGCTCAATGGAAAGCCTGCTTCTTTCTCTGCTCCCACCCCCACTCATACTCTCTTCTTCAAATAACTAAATAAAAATCTTTGAAAA
Source organism: Canis lupus dingo (assembly GCF_003254725.2). Taxonomy (NCBI): domain Eukaryota; kingdom Metazoa; phylum Chordata; class Mammalia; order Carnivora; family Canidae; genus Canis; species Canis lupus. The sequence goes on from NC_064258.1 coordinate 6,876,161, forward strand.
AAAATTCCAACTAAAATTCCTTGACCTCAATCCCTGTAATTACAAATAAGAGGACTCAAATCAATCTTTCTGTCGTTATCCAAATAGTTGAGTATGATAACAACATCAACAACCTCAGTTCATTAATGTCCCAAAAATGTTGTGTAAGACACAAGGCTGGAATCTCAGAGAAGGTGAGTAGTTGGAGAGGGGAGCATAACAGTCTCTTTGCCTTTGGGGGCTTTTGTCTACTGTAACTTAGGACTCACGAGGCTGACTCACCGACCAGGGGGACAAAAATCAAAGTCCAGAATGTACCAAATGTGGAACATGAACAGACTCAATATGAAGATGAGCTAGAGATAAATTTGTTCTCTAAGTGATCTAGGCCACCACAAGCCTTGAATCCTGATGCAGGTAGCCCCAGGTTGTTTGTGCCCCCATACACTTGGCAGAAGAAAAATGAAATTCTCTCTGGAGGAAGAGCCATCCATCCTAGACAAAAATTTATTTCTACAAACCTAGTGTCTGGCACAAAGCCAAAGATAATCAGATTCATAGGGAAAAATGCAAACGCCATGAAAATACAAACACCATGACTGGGAAGCAGCAGAAAAAGAAAATCGACAAAAATAGCCCCACAAAGATGTCAGATGTGAAAATTTTCAGACAGACTCTGAAACAACTCTATTTCTTATCTACGAAGAGACAAAAGACAATCTTGGAAAATGTTGTTAGGGTAATAGTAACTATAAAGTATAGCAAATGAACAAAGAAAAAGATAAACAAACAAACAAAAAAACAGATCCTTAAATACAGAGAAAAAACCGATGGTCATCAGAGTGGAGGTGGGTGAGGGGATGGGGAATTAGGTGATGGGGATCAAGAGCATACTTATGGTGATGAGCATTGAGTAATGTATAGAATTCTTGAATCACTCACTATATTATGCACCGGAAAGTAATATGACCCTGTACGTTAATTTGACTGGAGATCTATACCTATATCTATATAACAGAAGATTAGAAAAGATATCTATGTCTATATAGATATTTTGGCACAGAGATGGTGGAGAGTTGGATTCATCAATGACTGAGATGTCATCCAATAAACTGGATGAAGATACGGGCAGAGCAGTTGAGGAGCTATGCAATAGATAAGTGGACAAAAATTATGACTTGCTTCTTGGTTGGATAAAGAAGGACGTAAAGTCACAGGGGCTGAAAGGCAGTGACAGTGTTTTCAGGCAAATCTCAGCAAGCTGCTAACCAATAGTTCAGAAGGATAGCCACTCTTATCTTACGGAATCCAACAGAATTTATAGTGGAGGATACGGATCCCAACACAAAGGGTGTTAATTGGAGAGTTAATTGGAGGGCATAAGTGGATTGGGGGCAACTGATTGTTTCAGAAGTTCTTACTAAGGAATATTTAATGCATGAGGGAGCTATTTTGCTCTACTAAGGCAGCCAGCTGGAGATGCCCTGGAAGTCTCTGAGCTGGCTACAATGCTGAACTGTGTTGGTTACTTTGAAGAGTTAGACCACTCTGGAGAAAGAATTCATTTTGTTTTGTTTTGTTTAAGATTTTATTTATTTATTTGAGAGGGAGAAGGGTGAGGGGGGAGAGAGTGCATGTGTAGACCAGGGGGAGGGGCAAAGGGAAAAGGAGCAGCAGACTCCCGGCTGAGCAGGGAGCCCAACATGGGACTCAATCCCAGGACCTTGAGATCATGACCTGAGCCGAAGGCAGATGCTTAACCCCCTGAACCACCCAGGTGCCCCAGAAAGAATTCATTTTGAGCTAAGATTTGGGACTGGATGCCAGCCCCCATTTGTGTGTATTCCTTTGAAGTCGGAAAAGGACTGAATAAAACAGCAGAAATGATCACCACCATCATCATTAACAACCTCAGGAGAAGGGGGGGAAATGTTCCCCAAACACATACTGTGTGGAGACATTGATGCAGAAAACTTCCTCCAGCAGAGGAGAAGCTGGAGAGCAATTCAAATCATTTAGATGGTGATAAGAACCACAGAGGGATAGCCTGCTGTTAGCTGCTCTTGAAGAACTGCCATCTGTATTATTAAAGTTTATTGTAGATGTTTTGTGATCGCATATTTTTATAGGGGAACAGCCATCACTGACCCCTGGGGCCTGAGTGTGTGACTAGTCTCTTCTGGTTTGGGATCCTTGAGTTATCACCAAGAAGTGCTTCTAAACACTGAGTCATAATTATTTTCCAACAACATTTTCGGTCCTCATGTTTCAAGAAATACGCCATGTCTTCCCTTTATATGAATCATAGCTTATCTCTGCAGACGCACTTCTATCCCCTTGTATAATGAGGGAGAAAGTAAGGCCTCTGGTTAGAGCTTCTGTGAGCTGAACAGAGAGGAGAATCATGTTTTATGTGAGGAAAGGAAGTGCCTCTGTGACGCGGTGGTTAAGTTACTGGCACAGAAGCCCACAACCGAGTCCCCCAGCTCAGCAGGCTGGATCTTGAGAGTAGAGTCTACTCCTTTGGGCCTCTCTGCAGAAAATCAACTCTTAAGCAGTTGTGGATCATCTAATGTGGCCTCATTCTCAAACTGAATCGGGAGATCCAGGCCCTGTCCTGGGTCTGTCGATACCAGCAAAGGGTTCTGTGGCCAGAAATAAGATGACACCACAGAGCCATGGCCTGTTCTTTTTCTGTGATCTGGGAAACTGGGTGATTCCACCTTCTATGAGTTCTGTGGGGAGAAAAGACAGAATTTGAAAATGGAAAAAAAAGAAAAAGGAATAATCACTGGAAAGATAAAATGCAGAGATCTGAGTGTTCTAAGGAGCCACCTACCTCGAGAAGACAGAAGGCCAACCAAGCAGAAGAGCCAGGTGCCCATGGCAGGTTCAGGAGAGGGGTGGGAGGTTCAGGTTGGAGTCCTTGTGAACATGAGCAGAGGAGGAGGGGCATCCCTTTGTCCCCACCAGGCAATTCCTGTCATGACGTCACTGTCTCTGCAAATGCCCAGACTTAGAAACCAAGGTTATAAACTAAACTGTATCTAGAAGTTTATTTAACATATCTGTAGACTGTGTGTATGTTCATCTCAGTGTCTTCACTCATTGTGCCAGGGTGCGAGTGATGTGACTGACCACCACGTCTCTGCTTCCTTCCCACCACCTTCTAATTCCTCTGGATGTTTCTACTTGGATGTGTCAAAGACAACTCAGATGTGAACTATAAACTGAGGACGTCTCTGTGTTTCCTGTAATCGTCCTTCTCTTTGAACACTTCTCTTTCATCAGGCTCTCCATTCTCCCAGTCACATGAGTTCTGACAAGATGGAGGCCAGGGAAATTGCCACAGCATTATCCTAGAAGCACATGGAATTAACTGATGCACTCAAAAGTAAAGGGATGAAATGATCCCTGGGTATAGATTTAAGTTGGGAGCTTTTATTCTATCTGAAGATCAAATACTAGCTTTTTCCTTGCTTGCTCCAATCTCCATGGTTGCTTTATGTACCAAGGTCTTCATCATGGGGCTTCCTGTACTTCTAGGACATTAGTTAATATCTTGAATCTTAACTGGAAAGGCTGGAGAACTCTCTTATCCCTAAAAATACCAGGGTGGATACAATAACAATAAATATAAAATAGGACAAGCCTTCTGGAATCTTTTTTTTTTTTTGCCTTCTGGAATCTTAAAAAGCTTCTTCTAGTTTAACTTACAATTAAATTCAGTGGTTCACATCTGGCTTTCTCCTTTTTTATTTTTTTTTAATGGGGCAACATTAGGTATAAACACACTTCCTTCCCACATCTGAGTGGTGACCTAGGAAGAACTAAAGGATCGGAGAAAGTCCTGCTAGTTGGTATGAAAGAACAAAAGAGAAAACGTGTGTCCAGAGAAGTGAAAACAGTATAGTCATGTGCTCAGATATATCCTGCTGAGTCTCAGAAACTTAGGCCTTACGTATCAGGGTTATCCACTAAAGACCCAGAGATGGAGAATTACCAGAACCACCTGTGTGCCTCATCAGTTGTCTCTTGTCTCTCACTGAGTAAAAAAGCAATTGGCCTAACCTAAATTTATGTGGGCACCAATTAATAACTTTCCAATATGGAAAGTTTCTTCATATCAAGATGTCGCTACTTATCCCAACCTATGACCAGGAGTTAAAAGTACTGAGTGACAACACCATTCAGGTGGATGGAGACTGAGAAGCTGCAGAAGAAGCCTGTCGCACTGCATACGCCTGCCTGAAATTGAGGCCTGCCAGTTTCAGGAAAGGCACTCCCCATGTGTTCCCAGTCCTCACCTGCCTTGTGGGCAGCCCAAATGATGAAATCCATGACCACGAGAAAATCCATGTCAGGGCAGGAATGGGGCGTCTTGCTACTCAAGGAGGTGGGTGCTGCAATTCTAGAAAATCTGATCCTTGTTAAGGATATTTGCAGTGTTACTATCAGCCATTTGAGACAAGCCTTGACAAGGTCTAGAATTATCTACCCTCCTTCCCTACATTCCCCTTACATCACCCTGTGCGGTGTCTAGGACACACAACTAGAATGGGTTGGATTTTGGGTACAGGGCATAACTAAAGCTTCTCTGATGCTCTCCCAAAGCAGCTCCTCTCCATTTGCATGGGCCTCTGAGTATACTGGCTGGCTCATGCCTCTTTGCTGTCTATACCGTATGCAGGCTCAGTGATTTGCTATGGTTCAGTGTCCATTGCTGAACAGAAGCCACTTGCACCAATGAAGGAAGAAAAGTCTCTGTTTAATACCTCACATGCCACTGGCCACTCACATCTGCAAACCAGCAAGCTGTTGGATGAAGCCATATTTTTCCTTTCTCAACCTCTCAGCAGAATTAAGCCCCACTTCAAAAGTTTCTGCTTCTCCATCCAACCCTTGGTGTGCCTTCTGATGGCCAAAGGTTCAGGGTCACTGGGCTGAGGCCCTTCATCTGTGGCTCAGGGAGGCTAGTGGAACTTCTACACCACATGCATTAGAATCAAGCTAGTATTGGACAGAGCTCATGATGGACGGTGCTCATGAAGGATGGTACTCATGAGGGTAAATCCTCTCAGCTCCATCTGATCCTCTTGCCCCCTCCTCATTAGGCAGATGTACGCTGTTCAACCACAACTTGGGGAGACACTTCTTTTCCTCTGTTCACAGTCAAGTCAGCTTCCCGCTTTGTGAGTTTTTTACTAATTTTTAGGGAAACGTTCCATCTCTCTCTTGACGCAGAGAAAATGGTCCTATTTGCTGAAAGACCTCTTGGTATTCACTGCCGGTTAAATTTTGTACTCATCTTCAGAAATACAGAGCTGTTTTGTCCTCAAACTATGAACTGTCTTTTCAATTTTAGCCTGCCTCCTGTGGGGAAAATCCACTATAAGGCATGAAGAGGTCTTTTCATATACACTTGTTTTATGGTAACTATGGGATATCTGAGAGATTAAAAATAAATATGATAAATACCACCATCACACTGAAACAATGCCAACATTATGGGATTTTAAGATTTTTCTTTCTACTTTTCACCCACGAGAAAGCTGAAAGAATAGTAAAAAAGAACAGAATAATAAATGGCACATCTGTACACCAATTGCTGACATTTTATAATATTTGCTTTATCTCTTTGTATACATTTTACCTTTAACTTCTGGAACATTTTATCCTTAACAATTCAATTGGTCTTTTCTATAGAAGAGGGCATTCTCCTACATAATCACAAATGTCAGCATTACAATCAAAACAATATTATTATCTAACATATACTTCACTTTCAACTTCCTTCAGCTGTCCTAAACATGTCCTTTATAGATTCTGACTTTTTCTCCGGGAAAGAATCAAAGGTCATGCATTTCACTTGGTTGTCAGGTCTCTTTAGTCACTTTAAAAATAGGCATCTCTGCCATTAATGTATCTCTTTAACAGTTTTCATGATCTTGACTTTTTGAAGAGCCTGGGCCCCCTGACAGGTAAAACAGCTCACAATCTGAATTCCTACACTACTACAGGTTCAATATCTTGGCAAGTATATGCTATAGTGATGTGTAGATGATGCTCCTAGGACTTTCCCTGCCCTGGATCTGGAAGAAGCAATTTCTGCCCTGTTCCTTCTACTGAGGAATAACATTTAGAAATCAAATACTCTGCAACAGGTTTGCTCATTGGTACTGAAGCACAACCTGTAAGGAAAATAAAACAATTAGTTGGCTTTTGAATGGTTTCCTAAACCCTTCCATGAATAGAATTAAGAACTACATCATCTTTAAAATCATAAGTTCATACTGATATCTCCAAATCAGAACAGATTTCTTCCTCATCTTCCCTTTTTTTTTTTTTTAATTTTATTTATTTATTCATGAGAGACAGAGAGAGGCAGAGACATAGGCAGAGGGAGAAGCAAGTTCCTCACAGGGAGCCTGTTATGGGACTCAATCCCAAAACCCCGGGGATCATGACCTGAGCCAAAGGCAGATGCGCAACTACTGAGCCACCCAGGCACCCCCTGTTTGTTTATATTATTATTATTATTATTATATTATTATTATTATTATTATTATTATCTCCCTTCTCTTAGTAAGAATCCTGGTTCTCTAGAATATCAGTACATTTACTCATTTGTCTCTTCTACAGTATATTATAAACGTTTCAAAAGTACTACACACACTCAAAACATTATTGGCAACAAATCTCCCACATGAACTTCATTCCTCAATCTCATTACAGTGTAACACTGCTAAAATATAAATACAAAGAGAAACCCTGAAAGGTGACCAGACAAAAAAAGATATTCCTTCCAAAGAAGACTTACAAATGGCCAATAAGTGCATGAAAAGATGCTTATCACCACTAGCCATTAGGGAAATGCAAATCAAAACCACACTGAGATTCTACTTCACACTCACTAGGATGATTATCTAGGGAGAAAGAGAAGGAGGAGGAGGAGGGAGAGAAAATGAGTGTTGGTGAGGATGTAGGGAAGTTGGAACCTTTATACATTGCAGATGAGAATGTAAGATGGTGCAGCTTCTGAGAAAAACTGGTTGACAGTTCCTCAAAAAGATAAACATAGAATTGCCATATGACCCAGTTATTCCACCTCTGGGCATATGCCCCAGGGAATTGAAAACAGGAACTCGGGATGCCTGGGTGGCTCAGTGGTTGAGCGTCTGCCTTCAGCTCGGCATGATCCTGGAATGCCTGGATCAAGTCCCACATCAGGCTCTGCGTGGAGCCTGCTTCTCCCACTGCCTACGTCTCTGCCTCTCTCCCTCTCTCTCTCTCTCTCTGTCTCTCATGAATGAATAAATAAAATCTTAAAAAGAAAAAAAAAGAAAACAGGAACTCAAACAAATAATGTAGACCAATGCTCATCACAGATTTATTTGCCACGGCCAAAAGGTGGAAACATCCCAGATGTCCACCAACCGCTGAATGCATGTACAAATGTGATCTATCCATACAATAGGATATTATTTGGTGGTAAAAAGGAATGTTCTGATCCACGCTACAACATGGATGAACCTTGAAAGCATTATGCTCAGTTAAAAAACCCAGACACAGAAGGAAGAATATGGCATTTTTATGGGGCAAATTCATAAAGGCAGAAACTGGACTACAGATTACAAGGGCCTAGTAGCGGGGAGAGGTGAATAAGGAATTATTGCTGAATGAGTACAGAGTTTCTATTTGAGGTGATAAAAATGTTTTGGGAATAGATAGTGCTAGCCACTGCACAATATTGCAAATGGACTTAGTGTAGTGTAAGACAGTTTCCACTATTCTGTATTTTTTCTTAAATTTAAGGCAGTTATTCTTTTGAAAATTTCCCCATCTGGTAAGTTTGAGATCATAACTTATTTCAGTTTGCAATACTTTGATTCTAAATAAGTTTGAGAATCTATCCCTGTGTAGGGGTAATTCATGCTTGCTCTTCTGTGAGTTACCTAGATTACGTATTGCCATTTTTTAGGTTTTCTTTCTCATTAAGTAATGAGAATTCTTTATTCCTTCTAGGTTCCAGTAGACCCAGGTCAGCTATGTACCAGAAAATAGGCTAGATCTTAAAATCTCAATGACTTAACCCTATGAAGTTCAATTTCCCATGACCACAGAGCCCAGTGTGGCATGAACAGCTTTCTTTAGCAGTTGTCCCCCAAATTATGATCCAGGAGCCAGGTTGCTCCCCTAATATACTTAGGTAATCTATAACTTGTACTTTCCAAGTTCACCACAGCATGGGCAAGAGAGTTGAAGGTTATCTGTGCAGAAAGCAGCTAACACAGCCTGAGACTGCTGTGCTCAGAAAGGCTGCTTGCAAGATGGGCCATTGGCTGGCATCTGGGCACTTGGCTGGTAAAGTTATCTGTGCCCATACCAACTTTTCCCAACTAAGAAGGATGATTCACTTTGTCTAGACTGTGAGTGCAAACACATAGTTCATGCTGAACCCCAGATTTCCTTCTGGAAAACTACATTTTTAGTATGTGGTGGGCTGTGGGTGCCTATATGAAGAGCCCAATAAAGACTTGGCTAGTAAGTCCCTAAGGGGTTCCTGTGGTAGAAACACTACCCATGTTGCTGCCTCGTCTTGTTGGGGGGAAGTGTGAGCTCTGTGTGACCCCTCCAAGGAGGAAGAGAGCATCGGGAAGTGTGTCTGTGGATTCCTTCAGACTCCACCTGTGTCTTTCCTCCTTGTGATCTGCAACTGAATATTTACTGTGGCACTAATAACTCTTAGCCTTGACTACAACTACATGCATCTCCAAACATGGGTGTATACTTGGGGACCCCCAACACGGTGCCACAGGATGTTTAACAAGTCAAGGCTTGGAATTGACTTAGATAATTTTTATACACATCCCATTGTTCAGAACTCAGCCGTAGGTCTCAAATCCTGTAACTGCAAGTGAGGCTGGGAATTGCGGAGGAGCCACAGGGACTTGTTAGAGCAGGAATGGTGTCTGTCACACTGATTCTTTATCATTTGTTTGCACTTGTCGAATCTTTTCCAGTCTGTGGTTTACCTTTTCATTTTTATGGTGTGTTTTGATGTAGAAGAGTTTCATGCAACTGAAACATATACTTTTCTTTGTGGTTTATGTTCTTCTGTATCTCTACTTAAAAAAAAAAAATCCTTCCTCAAATAAATGCCTAAAAATATTTTTCTTAATTTCTTCTAGTAAAATTTAAGTTTTACTTTTCACAATTAAAAGTAGACCTGAAATAGATTTTCATATGGGGGATGAAGTAGAGATCCAGAAATAAGAGGGAGGGGCATATGTTTAGTGAAGAAATAGCCTGTAAGAAAAGATTCCAAGGGAGGAAAAGAACATGATACATATAAGGAAATAAGTGAACACGTGTGAGTGTGGCTGAGGCAGAGAGAGCCAGAGGAGACTGTGTAGGGTGATGGTGGAGAGACAGGGGGAGGGCAAACATTATAGGACCTTGTAGGGCTATTGCCTCACAGAAGAAAGGCAGCCAGGAGCAGAGACCATATGAATGAAGGTCTATGAGTTGTAAGTTGAAGGGTAGAAGAGGGTGCAGAAAGGAATAAAGAAGTCACTGAAATCCAGCCGGGAGAGAAGAATGTGGGGGCTTTGAGATTATCGAGGGAATCTTCTGATAGCTCAACTAAAGGTGCATTTTCCTTTCTGCGAGCAGGATGAGAGACTGGCAAATGAGGGAACTAGTGAGCTGAAGATATTGGGGTGATGTCCAGTCAGGCTGAGACTGGTGTGGGGATGGGCGTCAACCCTGAGGGTCACATTGCCCACTGCTGTAAGGCTCCCATGCTGGCAAGAGCTCTGTGACTCCTGTGGAGGCAGGGGCTTCTTGGGGCTAGGGCCAGACCTCATGAGTGCAAGGCAGCTCAGTCTACCTATCCTTTATGTATGAAGAGGAGGCAGCTGTGCAGTGCTGTGGAGTAACTGTCGGCACAGAAGTACACAGATGTCTGGGAGGAGGTAACAGAGTCCAGTAGGAGGGGGAAATCCATCTTGTTTGATCTAGAGACTGTGTATCCATTGGAGAGGTCTCCTTTTTCAGTGCTGTTAATACCATTTGAATAATAGATCAGCCTCGGCCCATGTCCCAGGTCATGTCGATACCAGTACATATAGTCATAGTTGTCTGTCTGGTGACATCTCAGAGTCACCCTCTTTCCTGTCCCTGTGACCTTGTATCTTGGGCTCTGGATAATTCCAGCATCCATGTATCCTGTAATAGAGAGTGACACAGACTAGTGTTGTCATCTCAAGAGGAAGGCTTGTGTTGAGGTGTTGTGAATTGCAGGGAAGGAAGCCCGCCTGTACCCACCTGCCCACAGGAGACAAAGAGCCATGCCAAAGAAGACGCCGGTGGCCATTTCAGGTGATGGGCTGAATGTCATGTGTTCTAGTTTTGTTTGGAGGAAATAGAACTTAGGCTCTCAGGCACTCAGTGACATCACTGTCCTTGACAAATGCTTGAGGTGCAGAGCTAACCTGCCACACCCCTTCCCCAGAGGAATGAATCCTTCATCTATACAAAGTTGAATGTCTCAGAATGGGGAGAATTTGTTAGTCTGCTTTTTGAAGGAGCCTAAGAGGTGTATTGCTTCTCCTCTACTTTTTAGTAAGGAAACTTGTTCCTCTATAAATAATGATACAATTCCTTGTTTGCATAGTATTAACAATTTTTCATAATATTTCTGTAGACTAAGAAATATTGTTATGATGTTCCTGGTACTTTTGTGACTTCTCTGCTCAAAATTTGCTTTCAAATACCTTTTAGTTTTTCTCTTTGCCTTAACTCCTGATAATTGGATGTCAGCCTACAGTCATTTTCTTGTTTAAAATAACCATGTCCAGAAAGTTTTCAAAGTCTCGAGGTCAGGGTCATTGGACTTTGAAGAATGATTTTATGTTGTCTCACAATGCATTCAGTTATGGGAGCCCTGCCATCTATGTCCAGGTCTTTATGCTCTCATGAGGAAGATTCTGTCCTTTGTTTCAGATGAGGCCACGGAGCACTGGGCCCCTTTAGTTCCCTGACTCTGCTCTCCGAAAAAAAAGGAGGAAGCTCATTAGCAACATGGATGAGATTTTCATCCACGGGTACATATGTCTGATGCCTCCAGGGTCACAGGGTAATGTTTTGTCTCCATTCAGAAGGTCTTGCACCCACCAAATGGGTGAATACTGGTTGAATCATACATTTGCTATAGCATAAAACTTACAGTTGGTCAATATCCGTACATACTGTTATTTCCTATGTAGGTCATAACTCAGTGGGAAGCTTCTCTATTTCTGTGGCTGCATTCTACTCTTCATGGGTAATTCCTACAGTCACACAACAGTGAGAAAAGACATGGAATCAGAAATTGGACACAAGGAGTACCACACAGAAAGGTTTGTGGCTGGCACCTGGCAAACCCAGGAAGGACTTTCCCTTACACCCAGGACTCACTTAGTCCCAGGAAACTAAGAACCACAGAGCAAAGAAGCCTACTTCCCATGGCTGTGTCAGTACAAGAACAAAGAGGAGGAGGAGTTAGCTAGGACTCACATTCTTTGGGGTAGGGTACACGGGATCCCAGAGATCTGAGGATTGTTCTCATAATAAAGTATGATCTACCCAGAGTATCAGTATTCTCACTGATACCTAATTTCTTTAGGGAGATAAGCATTTTCTGGGAATGTTTCTTTTTTAAACTTCTTTTTAAGTTAATTATTGAGTCACAAATTTATCACAAAATTTCCTAAAAACATAGACCTCATCTTGAAGCTTTGTCTGTTTTTGGTTGTTTTGTTGCACTTGTGTTTCCCAAACATGTAGAACACTTCCTACATGTGGTGAACAGTGAAGGGTGGGTTGGCCATAAAGTCAATGAAGAATAACTTCAGGCCTTTCTCATTTGCACAGGACTTTTCCAATACTTAAAAAAAAATTTTTTTTCTATTACCTTTTTCAAAAAACTCCCTAAAATTATATAAGGGTTAGGCTCCATAAAACCCTGGATCTGCTCTGCACATGTATTCAAAAGGTGTTTGTTGAATTAATGAAGAAAGTCCAGGCAAACTCTACGTTTGTAAACATAACCCTAGTCTGTTTAGTTACAAATAGGTTTGGGGCATTAAGGGAACAGAGAGCCACACGAGTCTCGGGAATTCAAAATAAATCAAAATGAACTGGGAAAAGGTTCATTCATATATGTTATTATAAGACCTTGAAAGGATGGATGGTAATACGAATGAAAGAAAAATGGTGATCTCTTCCAAAGAGAAGCGCCTTCGGATGGTCACTTCATTCCATCACTGTCAGAGAGCAGGGAGGGTGAAACAGGGAAGGAGAGAACCAGGATAAAGGAGCAATATTGAGGACATGCTGGGGCAACAGGAGAGGGTTCCACTGGGATCTTCTGAAAAGCCCATGAAATGCTTCCTTGAATGGTCTCCCTGAATGCAGACACTGGAGGTTTCGTGTCTTGGCCCCTGTTCCACCGAGAGCACTAGCACCCCTGCAGCTCTGGCCACAGGGCTCCTCTGATGTCACAGATGGCCCTGGGACAGAAAGCCCAGGGATGTGGGCGTGCAAATGAGGGGTGCTGTCAACATGAGGTGAACGGCGGTGGACTTGCATGAACATACTGGCCACAGCAGTGGAGGCTGAAATCAGAAGTGGGACAGAAGACACTTTCTAGAAACTCTGTCATGATGGACTCTCATGAATGAAACTGTCCTGTCTTTTATCAGATCTTTTGTGTGATCACCAATCGCACCCAAGCCATACTGTTCTGGAAGCACCCACTTTCTTGCATACCAGACTTAATATCAAACAGAAAGTGCTGCCAAAGGCCTCATTTTCACCTTCCCTTAAGAGGCAACTCTTTGCAATTAACTTCACGTAATAAATTAGCAGATGACTGTAATTACACTTCAGATGACTTTGTGTCTGGAAAGTAGGCGAGTCGGGCAAAAGTAATCCGTGCCTGCCTTTGATCCCAGAATTGCACCCAGTAAATAATTGTGCTAGACCAGAGACTTATCAAAGGTAACAGGGGAACTAAGACTTCTTGAGCCTATACTTTGTGTCAGGCAGTTTGTTTTATTTTTCTTGTATAATATTTCTGTAAGACACATGTTATCGGCCTTAGTTTACAAGTGGGAAAACCAAGCCAGATATTTTCCAGGTCACTGGTCCAAGGCAGGTCAGAATATGAATAGATGGAAACCTTGGAAGTCCTCTTCAGTAGGTAGCAACCCTGTGCAAATGACTGTATCAGGGCCAGTGTTTCTGGAAGGCACTTTTGGGTCAGTATTCCAGTTGTGCAGATGTCTCCCTCTACCAAAATGCAGAAGCGTAGCAGTTAAGTCAGTGTGGCCTAGGTTTGAGTGCCAGTCCAATATCTGTGAGCTGGGCCCCCTTCAGCAAATGACCTACACTCTAGCCACTGGTATTTTCACCTGCAGTGTGGATAAATTGTCCTGTCTCATGTGGGTCTCAAGAAAATTAACCGAAATAATGCACTTAAGTACGTGCCACAGAGAAAAATGAGCAATAAATAAGTGAATTTTCTATAACTTCAAATAAAAGGAATAGGATTAAAACAGTGTGTGTTCGCCAATAAACTTGTACCTGCCACCTGTAAATGGCTATGCCACACATTTATTAGCTGTGGCTCTCTGCTGTTTTCTGCAGTGACTGGCCTGGGCAAGAAGTAACAATTGCAGCTTTTCTGATAGAAAGTGCTAGACATGTGAGCGAGCTGCAGCCTCCAAGGACCCTTCCTCCTCTAGAACTTCTTATGGTTTAGAAGCACTATTCCCTGTATTAACTCCCATTCTGCTTGAGATTCCTGGAGGGCCCCTGTTTCCTTGGCTGAATCCTCTGATAGACTAGAAACCCCCTAATCACTTAGCTCCTGTATTGGGGGCTACCTTGGCCCCATCCTAGTGGAACTATGATGGAACAAACACACATTCTCTGGCTTGAAGCTAGTCCTAGGAGTGGGCAGGCAGTAGCTATAGAAACCCAACTCCAGCGGGGTGCCTGGGTGGCTCAGGGGTTGAGCATTTGCCTTCTGCTCAAGGCATGATCCCACTCCAGGGATTCAAGTCCCATAGGGAGCCTGCTTCTCCCTCTGTCTGTCTCTGCCTCTCTCTGTGTCTCTCATGAACAAATAAATAAAATTTAAAAAAAAAAAGAAAAGAAACCCCCACACCATGATGTGAGCCCTCCCCACCACAGCCAGTACTGAAATGGAAGACAGTGGTCTGCTACATCTTAGTGCCCAAGGCCCAGATAACACTATGCAATTTTAAGGAAATGTTGGTTTCGGAGGCATGGAGACTTGGATTCGACTCCTGCCTCTGAGACTTTAATTACGAAATCTTTGGAAAGTCCATGAGCTACTACTGTTTCTTATCTGTAACATGGCATACTGAGAGCTTCCTCATCTGTAAAATGGACATGCTATGTCTATCTTGCGTTACAGTTACACTTACACTGTAGCACAGCACAGGAGCTCTTGCCATCAGCTAGGGATTTCGAGAATATTCAGTGAATCTGGGCCCACATGTTCAGGGGTGCTCTGGCTGAGCTCAGCAAGGCAGAGGGTTAGAAAAGAAACTAAATGCATCCCTGGAACTTGGCTAAGAACACCCCCCCCTTATATCCTCAGCTGGGACAGGAAAGTTTGAGTACAGAAAGCCAGTCACACCGCAGGGCTGTGCCAAGCTGCTGGCACAGAGATACAGGGCTGAGTCTCCCGGCTCCAGGGGGTTCATCTCCAGCTGGGAGCTGGCGTCACTGAACTGTTGTGCTGAGAACCGTGCGGAGACGTCTCCTTTGTCTCTCTGCTCCTGTCTATAATACTCAAAGAGGAACTGGGGGCCCTGTCCCGGGGCCTGCTTGTACCAGCGCACAGTGTTGTGTCCAGAGACGAGATGGCATTCCAGAAGAGCCTTCCCCCCGCTGCCTTTGATTAGGTGTCTGGGGGTCTGGATGACTCCAGCACCCACTGGACCTGTGGAAGAAGGAGACAGCAGCTCATAACCTGGTCTAGGGAGGAATTTGAGATTCCAGCAGCGTTTCAAGCGATGTCCCACCTGAGCTCAGGACTCACCTATCCACAGGAGACAGAGGGTCACACAGCAGAGCAGCTGGGCACCCCAGGCAGACTCAGGCAGGACAGGGCCCGGCATCTTCCTACTCGGGCCTCTGGTCTCCTCTCTCATCTCTGTTTGGAGGGCTTGCCTGTGACGTCAGTGTTCTGACATCACTGTCCTTTTAGGCTCTTGCAGGCACCTTGCACTCCCTGAATAGGCTCAGCTGCTGCAGGCTGTCCTCCATTCTGTCCAGCTGTCTGCTGGGCAGGTACGGCTGGCCATGCCAGCTAGGCCAGGTAGGGTTGGGCCAGGTAGCGTTGGGCCAGGGTCCCCTACAGCTTCTCTATTTTCCTCTGCGTTCCTCTCTCTCTGCCCCTGGCTTGGGTTATTCAGGCTGCCCCACTGAAGCCTCCTCACACTGTTCCAAGAAAGGCCTTTGCAGCAAGAAACGAGTTCATGGCAAACACACCTGAGCATCAGTTAATATGAGGCTGTGATCGGCCCTTCATGGGCCAGCGCTGATTGATCAACAATCTCCTTGAAGCCAGGACCAAGGAAGGCAAGCCTGCTTCTCCTTCACCCTCCCTGTCGCCCAGATGCGCCGTCAGCGGCCGCTCGGTGGACCCAAAGCGCCCTCAGGTGGCCCAAGCAGGCCAAGTACTGTCTACCTTGGGCACCAGGATCCACCAGGGCAGCACAGCTCTGGGTGACCTGATGTCCACCTGTGCCAAGCTCACTCTGTGCATGAACTCAGGTTCATGAGGGAACCATGAAGCAAACATTTTTCCAATAAAAGAATACATATTCTGAATCCCATTGATTAGTGTTCTAGGAAAGGGGATACCAGCCAGTCATTAGATGCAGCTGCCACAGGGAAGGGATAGGACTTTGGGCAAAGTGCTCCTTCCACCCTGAGGGATTGAATGCTGACCGTTCACCTCCCTCTGTGTGCTCCTATTTCGACCTCAGCCCAGCATTTGCCTGGTCACATCTGTGCTTTGGGCACAGGACCCGTGGGGTGCGGGTTGAGGCAGTCACATTTATGTCCCCAAAGCTGTTTGAATTCACAGTTCAGAGCTACAAGGGATGAAACGGTGCCTCTGGTGAGTACTGATCTAAGCTGGGATCTTCTATTAATTCTGCGGCTGAAAAACAGAATTTCTTCTATCACTTCATTAATCTCCCTACTGCTTTTTGTCCCTGGCTCCTTATCTTGGTGCCTCTGGTATTTCCAAGTGACTTCTAAAATAAATAAATGCTCCAAACCTCCCTTTGAGAAGGAGTCAGACCATGTTACCCTTATCATCCTGGTGGAAGGTGTGCACACCTGTGCACACACAGTAGAGATGGAGGTGGGGTAGGAACCCACCCTTGGGGCCCCTAAAAGGCTGCATTGAGACTAGACTGCTCCTTTGCATTCCTGGCATAACTTTCAAAGCCTTATCAGCCACCCCCCTCCAATAAGGAAAAATACTCCAATCCTCCCAAACCAAGATAAAATGCCCCCGAGCTGTGATGCAGGACAACTGGCCTGCTGTTGGCCCCTGGGAATCTCCCTGAGTGCTGAGTGATCCATCAGGGTGTCCCACCAAACATCCACTGTGGCCTTCATCGGTACCTCCAGCTTTCTTTCTCTCTTCCTCATCAAACGTCACAAGGAAAAGGATAGTGAAGACGTTGACTTCACCTTCAATATAAATGTTCCCATTTTCCAACCACTTAAAAGGCAAACAGATCAGAATGAGCCTGGATTTTAATTAACATTGTTCTCCTCTACATCTTACATGCTTGAAGGGACCATTTCCTTGCCTTTCCCCCTTCCCTCATTTTAACAATCGCTTCTCACAGATTCCCCTTCCTCAGTTTATTCACATCTGTGTCTCTGCTGCCTCTTGTGACAAAATGATTTTCTCAAAGGTCAGCTCTCTGGGGCCAGGCCACCAACCAACTGCCTTCTAGGGCATCTCTATGGCCAGTGTCATACCTTTACCTCCAGTGGTTACAGGACACACATAGACCCTCCTAGCTCTGGCGTCTGGTCTGACAACCTCTTCCTCCCAGTGACCTTCTGCTTCCTGCACCTTCCGCACAGACATGAACAAACTGGCATTTATAGTCTGGCTCCACCATATATTAGTTCTAGTCCATGCGCAAGGCCATCAACCCTTCCGAAACTGAGCCTCCTCACCTGTACAGTGGTACATTGTATACTTCACAATGTGCTATGAGGAGTAACTGAGAGATTGCATAGTCCTAAGTGGGTGTAGGGAGTGCCCACCCCTTCCTCCTTCCCCATCTAGTCATGAAAGGGGGCATGGCTGGAGCTCCCAGACCTCCAAGACTGAGTGATGGAAGCGCCCTACTCATCCCCCAAGGAGCTGGAGTCTGAAGATGTAGGAACACAAAGAGGCTGTCCAGTCATTTTGGGGAAGACAAGTCAGGAAAGGAATAACATAGTGATGATAGAGTATCAACGCACCTGTCACCACATTGTGCAATATGAAGCATCAAATAGGAGCAAGTGAGGTCTGCATCTACCAACCTGGACAAATAAAATGCAAAGCAGATTAAGTGGGAGAAGTATGTGTGCGGCAATTAATGTGCACAGGCCATCCCAGTTTTTGCAGGTGTATTTGGGTGGACAGGTGTGCATGAGTCCGGGGAAGAGGGCTGGTAGAAAATACACAAGAATGTTAATATTGATAACCTACCTGAGACAGGGACGGACAGAAGTGTGTTTGGAAAGGGGAGAGGATTATTAATGTTTAACATGTTTTTATTTATTTATTTATTTGAGAGAGAGATTTTATTTATTTATTTGAGAGAGAGAGAGAGAGCACAGAGGGAGAGGGAGAATCAGACTGCCCGCTGAGCAGGGAGCCAACTCGGGGCTCGATCCCAAGACCCTGGGATCATGACCTGAGCCCAAAGCAGACAGTCAACCCATTAAGCCACCCAATCCTTAACATCTTCTTTCATACATTATTGATTTTTTTTTTTTTTTACTACAAAACGTAGCTTAACCACATGACAGCTTTAGGTTCAGACTCTTGATTAAATTGCAGGATGTGTGGCATCTTAAATGGGCAATGTCCAGAGAGGTGCGAGTCAAGGAACAATTATAAATGCCCCCCCTTTTCTTTAGTATGCCAAGAGGAAACGGTCACATAAAAGAGCACAAGCTCCCGGTGCACCTGACGGACGTCTCCCTGGTGAGGCGGGTGAGCAGTGACGTCTGCACCTTTGATGTTGCTTTTAGCTGGTGCTGTGAATTAACAGGGCTTCTGTCCCTGACACTTTGGGGCAAGGGGAGTTCCTGCCTGACTCCTCAGTACAGAATGCGCTTTGAAAAGGAAGGAACACCTCTAGTGCCTGTATTTCCAAACTCAGCAAAAATATGTTAATTTTCACAGGCTGGAGATGCCTTTTGTTTCTCATTCAAGCAGCCGCATGATTACAAGGCAGCCCCACTGATTGTGAGGTTACCCCAAAGTTCGTCAACAGGTCACAGCCTGTTCTCCAATAAGTTCTTGGCCTATGAGTGGGAAGCGCCGCTGTCCCTAGGGAAG
The DNA here is from genome assembly GCF_003254725.2 of Canis lupus dingo. Taxonomy (NCBI): domain Eukaryota; kingdom Metazoa; phylum Chordata; class Mammalia; order Carnivora; family Canidae; genus Canis; species Canis lupus. Next base: position 6,894,810 of record NC_064258.1, read on the forward strand.
AGGTTCTGACTTCTAGTCTTTGTAAGGTTTGACTCTTTGAAATAAGTAGTCTATTTCTGGTCTTCACTGCCTCAGGAGATGAAACTGCATTAGACTTTAAAGCATTGATGTGAATCATTCAGGCGAAACTTGGGTTTCGATCTGTCCTTGGGCCATTCTAGGCATACGTTTGTTTGATTATTTCCATCCTGAAGGACTCTCACAATCCTTCAAGGACTAAGACATGGCCTCTTTCTGTAAATGGAGCCCCTGATGTGGCCTCACCAGGTACCTGGGTGGTCTTCCTTCTGCTGTTGGCAGATGGGGATGAAAGACATCAACACCCCCCACAGGACTGGGCTTTACAGTCTGGAGACTTTCTGAGAGGCTTTCCAGTAAAGAGTCACACGGGGTTGTGCATGATGACAGCTGAATACTGTGAGCTTTGAGCACTTGGGATAAGGGGGTTGACCCAGTAACCCTGCAAGCAGTGCTTCCCTGACAGAGTGCTGGTGAAGGGGAGATCTATGTTTTGTTGGGGAGGAGGAGGACACTCGTGGGGAATGAGAGGAGTGGAGGCCAGTGTGGCTGAGGCAGAAATGAGGGCACAGAAGCACAGAAGGACAGCCAGGAGCAGACAGGACAGGACAAAGGCTCATGGCTGAGACAAAGGTGGCCTGGGGTAAGAGGGACTCATCCAAGCCTAGTGGGACTGGGAATCTAGACCTGTGGTGTCAGATCGGAGTGTCTCCTTTCAAACGGTCCTCCCTTTCTGAAGCAGCCGGGTGAGCGGAATTGCTCTGCAAATCCAGAGCTGTGATAGCTCCCATGGCAGAGCCATGGGAGGGGCCTGAAGAGAAGGTCGGACCCCCATGCTGGGAAGTCCAGGAGAGGCCACTCTGGGGCAATGTCCTCCCTGCCTGGGGACAAGCCCACCTGTGTCTACTGTGGGTCTCTCTGTGCATCTACTGTGGGCCTCTCTGTGCAGGGGAGGTGACTATGGGGTACCGGCTGGAGTCAGAGGACACAGAGGTCAGGGACACAGTGTCAGACCAGAGGACAACATCTTTGGCTGTGACAGAAAGTCACAGGCCCATCAGGGATTTCTCCTTTGTGTGTGAGGTACTACATCAGCTTAGCCGGGTTTGGGGTCCTATCGACACCTATACATATGGCCATGGACAGCGGTCATGAGCATTTCAGTGTCCCCTTCTGTCCTGTTCTTATTATCTTGGGATCTGGAGAGTTCCAGCATCCATGGCATCTGTGATCAAGAGAAGCCAAAGCTGGAGATAGGATCCAAGAGGGAATCCATCAAGGTTGACATGAAGTAAAGGCTTAGGATAGGGCTTGGTGTGCCCAGAAAAGGGCTTTGGAGGGTTCCCCTGCCTCAGGAGACAAAGGATGGCAGAGCAGAGGAGCCTGGTGGCCATGCAGAGTCAGGACAGAACAGGACATAGAGGGAGTGCTTCTCCAGCTTGGGCGTTGGGGAAGTAGGTCTTACCCTTGACTACCCTCCAAATCCAGTCATAGACCTTCACTCATATGGTGTCTGCTCCTGGCTGTCTTTTTTCTGTGAGGCAATAGCCCTACAAGGCCCTATAATGTTTGCCCTCCCCCTCTCTCTCCACCATCACCCTGCACAGTCTCCCCCGGCTCTCTCTGCCCCAGCCACACTCACGCACGTTCACTCATTTCCTTGTGCCTGCAGTGTTCTTTTCCTTGCTTGGAATCTTTTTTTATTCTGTTCCAAACATATGTCCCTTCTTCTTATTCCTAGATCTCTACTCCATTCCTCCCATGGAAAGATATTCCAGGTACATTTATTCTTTCTCATGCAAAGGAAAATTTTAATTTTACTGGGATAAATTCAGGAAAATATTTTTAGGCATTCATCGAAGGGAGAGTTTTTTAGTTGAGACACAAAGTTGCATTACATTAAACCCTCATATGGCAAAGCACACCGTAAAAATGAAAACGTAAGTCACAGACTAGGAAAAGACGTGAGGAATGTGTACAGATGACGATCAATCAGTGTGGAATTATATGTTCCTCACAGTTGCCATGGATGGTGCACGAACTTTCCACTGCCACCCAGCTGGACCGCAGGAGGGCCTGTGGTGCCCGGGGCCTCCAGCTACTGACCCCGACACCCAGGCTACTGGTGGGTGAAGGGCACATGGGGGAAGCCCAGACTTGAGAAACACAGACAAATTTGCTTCCCAGGTCTGCTTCTTCTAGACCACGAGACACGGGGGAAATGACTTGGTGTCTCTACACTCTTTCAATCAACAAAGAGGGTATAGGACTATTTGACCCGGCTGACTGTTGCAAAGCGTTAAAACATGCAATATATACAAAGAATCTAGCACACATGGAGGGCCAGTTGCCACTCCTGGTGTCACCCAGGACTTGACAGGCACAGGGTGATGCAGGCACAGACCTGGGAACACCCAGTGTGGGGACAGATGTGGAAACACCCACATCTGTGTGCCTGTGAGCCTGGCTTTTGCTAGCGGGTGGTGCTCTGAGCTCAGCTGGACAGGACATGTCTTTGAGACAGCTGAAAACCTCCCCTTGCAGGAGAGAAACCTCCATGGAAGCCTGCCCACTCTCTCACCGTTAGAGCAAAGCAGGGAGGCTTGTGCACAGAACGCTGGTGGCCCTGCAGGGCTGTGCCAAGCTGCTGGCACAGAGATAGGCAGCCGAGTCCGACGGCTCCAAGGAGATCACATGCAGCTCAGAGTCATAGTCACTGAACTGCTGCCCTGAGAATCGATCCGAGATGTTTCCTTTTGTTCTTTGTGTATGTTCATAAGAGGGCCTGACCCAGGGCCTGTTGATACCAAGATACACTGAGGTGCCCAGAGACCGGGGAACATCTGTGTTACTCGTTGTCCTCTTGCTTTGATCAGGTGTTGTGGAGTTTGGGTGACTCCAGCCTCCACTGGGCCTGGGGAATTCAGACATAAAATGAGTGTGGGAGAGAGCCTGAAGGCTGACCCAGAAGGTAAAGTGGAGGAGTCAGGAGTCAGCAAGCTCAGAAGATCCATGTTGTCCTTGCCCACAGGACTCACCTGCTCCCAGGAGACAAAGCAACAGCCAGCAGAGGAGCCCGGAGCCCCTGGCACAGCAGGGGTGGGCAGCACCATGCCTCTTGCACTCAGGGTTCTAGGTTCTAGTCCTCTTGGGTAAGAGCTGAGCTCTCAGGTTCCCCTTTCCAGGCTGGAAGATTATTCTGCTGCGGCGCTGCCCTGTTGGCATCACCACGCAGACAGCACCGCCCTGCACACCAGACTCCCCTCCCGGTCTGCAGTCAGGAGGGCTGGCTTGGGGTGAGGTCCAGGCCCACGCAGCTGCACAGATGTTTCCCTGAGGTCAGCCACCTCTGCTTCACCCGCGCCCACCTCAACCAGGCTGCTCGCTTACCTCCCCTGCTTGGGCTGGAGCTCGCCCACCAGTGCATCCCTGTTTCCCCTCTGCTTGCGTGTCCTCCAGTCCCCTCTCAGATGTTCGGTTCACACCAAACTTTGTCTTTACGTTTTCCTTTTCCCAGCAGCATTCCCCAGCCCCCGTCCTGAGTGGCTGGTGCTGTAGAGTCACCAAGATTCAATCCACCTGATGGGATCCAAAGGGGCCTGGGTTGCCTATAAATTACTACAGGTGCAGATTCCCCAGAAACTGTTCCAGGACTTTATTGGCCTACAGCACAGGCTTGGCCAGCTCAGGGTTTCCTGTCCTCAAGCCCAGCCCGGATAAAATGTTCTGGATAGTTTATGTCTACCCCTCCAGACCCACCCTGTCCTGAGAGGCTGACCTCCCTGGGTGATATTAACTGGGGTCCTTTTTCCTCTATCTTGCAGTTGAGTGTAGCTCATAGGAGAAATCACGGGAGAGAAGAGGCAAGGTTAGCAACTCTTCTGGTTTGCAAGATCTATTCCCTCGGTTCCCTTCTCGGGGCTACATTTCATAGTCCCTACTTTTCCCTGCCAAAGGCCACAGGACCAACAGGCAGCAGTGTCCCATAGCTACAGCACCCAAGTGCCCAGGGACCCACACTTCTCATCCACTCAGGCCAGTTGTCTTAGGGAATAAGAGCCACTCACTTACGCCAGCCCTAGGATGCTTCTTCCTTTCCTGGCTTCCTGGCTTCCCTTACCCTGCACACCTGTGTGCTATAGACATAGCAAGGGAAAATGAGGCACAGGGACTGTATTTTGACTTAAAAAAAGGAACAAAAGCCCAAACATTCTGCAATTAGTGGTAACAGAAGTTCGAACATTCTGCAATTAGCAGTAACAAAAGCCCTAACAGTCTGCAATTAGCATTGCTGAGATAGTCAGCAGAAGTGTTGAGAAATATGAACGTGAAAATAAACAGTGTGACTTGGGGACAGAGAATGCAAAGAAGATACAGGAAGAATGACGATACTCCTCACCTCCTGTCACCTAGTGAAGTTCAAGGCAGGGCAGTTTTTCACCTGCATGCTGGACCACACAATGCTCCCTGGGGATCCTTCCTTGGGACCCTCACTCCGACTTCCCCAGTGGCTGTGTCCCTCACTGCCCGGGTAGCCACAATCTCCTTTGATTTCAGCGGCAAGAAGGGAAGCAGGCAAATGTTAAGGTGAGTGAGCAAAGTTTTAAATATTAGAAAGAATGTAAATATTTGAAAGCTAGCAGGAGCACTGACATCTCAAGGCAGGGATATAAAGGCAGGTGAGGTTAGCAACCACGGATTTACCATGATACCAGTTGGTGCAGGTGTATGGCTCATTCGGATGGCGCTCAGCTGTTACTGTGAACAAGAGACGTCCATGCACTCCGTCTGGCTTGGTTTCTGTGATGTAAGGGCAACCTACGAAGATCGTGGTGGAAGAGTGAGGAAGGTTTGTAAAGTTGTGTCAAAAGGATGTAACATCATTGACTCTACCCTAGCATGAGGTAATGACAGTTTGGAAGGACTCTGGGGAATAGGAAGAAAGGATCCTTACCAATGGATAAGGTCAAGGAACGGGTGTAGTAGGATAAGAAGCTACTATCCACTACTATCCTAGTTTTTCATCCTGCAGATGAAAAACTGCCCTGCCCCTACTATCTGGGGAGATAGTAGGATGATTAATTTGTGATTTTGGAGGTGGAGCATTTTCAGCTAATGCCAAAGAGCAAGGAATGGGGCAGCCACAGGAGAGCAGAGCAAGAAATAGAAAGGAAAGACTCGTCTTGGGGGTAGGCAAACATGCTTTAGACAGGACGCAAAAGGCACAAGATGTAAAAGAATAAAGTGATAAATGAGACTTTGCAAACACGTGCAACTCTAGCTCATCCAAAGGCCACATAAGGAAAGCGCAAGGGCAAGCCACCAAGGGAGGACAGACTCTGCATATTTAATGGTCCAAACACTCCTCCCTAGGCATAAAAATGTGTCCTACAAATCAATGTCATAAAGACAACCCATTTTTTTTTTTAATGAACAGATTTAAAAGCAGGGCTTTTGCAAGAGAAAACAGGAAGATAGAAATGGCCAACAACAAACGTCGCCATCACACAATAGTGAAATGCAAAGGAGAGCCCATTGCAGTCTCCACAGAATGGCTAACAATAAAAAGACGGAGGTCACCAAATGTTGGTGAGAATGGGGAGCCAGGGGGACCCCGTCTCTCAGTATTGTAAATTGGCCACTTTGGAAAACTGTTCAACTGTTTCTAATGAAGTCAAACATGCATCTACCCTACGAATCAGCAATTTCACTTTTCTGCCTACATCTGAGGGAAATAAATGTCTTTACTCATGATTACTTGTACAAGAATGTCCTGAGATTACTTGTACAAGAATGTTCCGAGCAGCTTTATCCGTAGTGGTTAAAAACTGGTACAACCCCAATATCCACCCGTGAGAGAATGGATAAATAAATCCCGATATATTTATGCAGTGGAATATCACGCAGTCATCAGAAAGAATAAGCTACTGATAAACACAACAACTTGAGTACATTTCAAAAATATTCATTTTTGAGAGAAAGAAGTCAATTGAAAAAGAGCATTTACTATATGGTTCCATTTATATGAATGTCGAGCTCAGAACTGTCAAAAAGATGAGTTTTTGGAAACAGTAGGGGTAGTGCACTTGAGGACGCAGACAGTAGCAAGGATGAAGACAGGAGAGAGCTCGGTTAGGTCTGTGAAAATTGAATACAAAAGGAGACCAGCTTTGAAAATCCAGACAAAACCCATCCGGTCAGACAAACGAAGCTTAATTTAGCTTATTTTGCAAGACCATCACAACCTCAGCCATTTATTGTTTATTCCTCTGGAAATCATAAGCAAAAATTTCCCTGGAGTGATCTGAGGTAACCCCAGACCAACTAACTCCCTATTATTTAAGAAAATTCCAACATTCTCAGTTTTCTATAACTCAGGCATTTATGGGAAATCAGTCTCTCAGTCTTCACATATTGTTTCTCTGAGGGCACTTGCATGAGATTTTCCATTTTATATCCTCCTGGTTCCATTTTAGATTGAAATCCTTTCACAACATGTTCAAGTATAGACCAAACTATGGTGATAAAAATCAAAAAAAGTGGTTAGCTCTGGGAAAGAAATTGATTGGAAATGCGCACAAGGAAAGCTTCTTAGGTGATGGAAATGTTATTAATCTTGATTTTGGTCATGGCTGCACCAGTGTAGACATCTGTGAAAGTTTACCAAGCTGTACGTGTATCATGCATTTGAGTCATTTTACTATTAATTGTACTTTAATAAGGTGCTACTAAAGCATATACGAGTGAATTCCCTAAAGATGAAAAGCATACACAATTTTATGTTTGCATTCCACACAGTCCAATCTGGAAATGAATCACAAACAAATAAGAGAAGACAAGGACACTCACAGAGGTGAGATGCTGAGGATGTGAGGTGTTCCCTAAGACTGAAACATAAGCATCCAGGTTTGGCACCCAAATAAACTGAACTAACAAGTTTACTAAAAAACAGCTGAGGATTAATGGCTGAGTTTTGGAGGTCAAATGATTTTTTAAAAGATCCTCCAATGCTTTCGACGTCATTACATGAATCCTGAACTCCTGTAAACTCCATGGTTTGGCAAAATGGTCATTTATCAGTTTTACCATTCAGCATCTCATTAGGCTTTCAGCAGATTGGCCAATCCATGAATTGATTTTTTTTTTTTTTTTTTTTTTTTTTTTTTTTTTTTTTTTTTGCCAGGCGAGCAGCCTGCGCCCCTCTCTGTGAGCAGACCCTGGATGAGCCAGAAGCACCCTTGCAGGCTCATGTGTGTACAAGGGCAGCACATGATCTCATAGGCTGTGTGGCTCATGCATGGGGTTCGCACATCCTGTAAAACCCAACTATGGACGCCCAGTCTTGGAGCGAATGGATCCCAAGCTGGGCAATGTTGCTTTTGGGTTCGGACTTCTATTTATAAGGAGCCAAGGAAGGAAATGGGCTGTGGGGTGATTAAAATTATTGTCTAATATCATTTTGTAATTTTTTATAAGAAAAAAGCTGAGGAGCTCACAGATTTCAATCCAAGCCAAAGGGATGGTAAGAAATTGGTCCTTGCCTTAATCTACCCTCCCTATCCTCAGAAGATTCAAAACATGGCCCTACAACCATAGGTAAAGACTTCGTTTGTAGTATTTTTGGCTATAATGCTGCTATTTGATGCATCTACTAACATTTCCCTTAACCGGCTTGTTTACTCGTGTGCTTTATAACTTGTTATTAAAAGGTTTTCCTTCAGAGAATTTTTTGCAGGGTGTGCAGTGGTTTTGACCCCAAGGCAACTTTATGTAATAGTTTTAGATCTGAAGAATCCCAGACCATTCAGGGAGTTAAAAGCTGCTTAGCTGCTTTTCTGCTTTGTTCCTCTCCATTGAAAAGAAAGTGAAATACAGGGTGCCTGGGTGGCTCAGTCAGTTAAACGTCTACCTTCATCTCAGGGTCCTGGGATTGAGCCTGCAGAGCGGGGAGCCTGCTGCTCCGCCTGCTTGTGCTCTCTGTCAAATAAATTAATAAAATCTTTAAAAATAAAGATAAAAAAAGGGAAATAGAAATTTCATGTTAGATGCTACTTGTTCCTCTGCTTTACTCAATTACCAGAATATCCCAGAGTGAGTGCAATAACATTAGGTGCTATTTGCGTGTACTTTCACACCCCTTTGCACAATGATAGCACACGGTTCACACTGAGGATCACCCTGTACGAGGCCCTTCAACCTGAGAACCCACTGCCAGCAAATCAGGTGGAAGCCTCAGTAAGAACAGGTTCTTCCCCCTCCTGAGCAGGGGCTTAAGAATGAAGATCTTTCATGCTTGTGGCTGAGCTTTCGGTGCAGAGCGCAGCTGGCTGAGCAGCGCTGTGGGTAAACTGCTGGCGCAGAGGTACAGCGAGGTCTGGTTGGTGCCGGCTGACTCTAGGGTCAGGGGAAATCCTCCTTCACATTTCGGGAGACGTTGTACCCTTCTGCGACATCCCCTTTGGCAGTGCTTCTGACATCACTTGAATGATGGATCAGCCTCAGCCCCTGTCCTGAGTCCTGTCGATACCAGAACATTGCAAAATGGTTCATATCCTGAGAACATTCCAGGATCATCTTGGTTCCTCTTGGTATAATACGGTGTCTTGGCATCTGGGTGATCACAGCATCGATGGGGCCTGTTGGAGAGGCAGACAGAGGGTAAAGGCAAGACTTAAGGAGTAACCTGAATCTGCAAAAGAACGGAAAAGGCTTGGAGCTGTGACTTTGCAAAACCTTGGCACAGGTGTCCAGCTGAGTCCAGCACTCACCTGCTCCCAGGAGACAAAGAGTCACACAGAAGAGGTTAAGGCTCATGGCAGAGGCAGGCGAGAAGGGGCCTGTCCCAGCTAAATGCTTTCATCCACAGGACCGAGAGAGGGAGTTTGGAAGCCCTTCTCCGAGGGATTGGTGAGTCTCCCTGGAAGGTCGCTGCCTCCTGCCCCTGCAGACTCCCTGGCCCAGGGTCCCTTCCCACTCTGCTCAGGCAGGGTCAGCTACTCCTCTCTCAGACATTGCTTAGCGAGGCCTTCAGGGGAGATGGGGTGTGGCTGCAGTGCACTGAGTTCAGGGTGCACCCCACCCTTTTAGTTTCCCATATTCCTCTGAAACAGTTGCTCCTCTGTCTGCACCTGCCCCTGGCATCAAGGCTGCCTTGCCCCAATCCTTCAACTGTGGAGCTCATTGCTGTTTAGAGGGACCTCCCACCTCTTCCATAGCTGTAGGTAGCCTAACAATAGCTGAAAACCTCTTCCACATCTGCCAGATACTGGATCCCCGCCTGTTTTTCTTAACCCTTTCCCTCCCTTGGTTGCTCTCCCCGACTTCCCTCAGAGCCCCTTTGAATGTCAGTGGCATCACAGTGCCATCTCGTGGCCAATGACTGCAGTTTCACAACTGTTTCGTCTGCAGTGGCCCCAGGGATGCTGAGAAGTGTCTGCAGACCCAGTAGGGAGAATATTCCAGAAGCAGCATCCTACAAATTTTATGCTCAACCTCCTGAAACCCGAATCCCAACACCAACACCCAATCCTAAATCAATTCCTTTGAGTTCCCATGCTTACTCCCCCACTCTCCTCCTACCACATATCTGGCAGTTAAATCTAATTGGAATCTTCTCCCTTAAATCTATCTCCTGAAAGGGAGAGGGACAGAATGGGAGGAATGGAGGAAAATAGTATTTAGTCTAAAAATCGGGGAAAAAATTACAGAAGACTGAAGTGTAAGGAGGTTCTTTTATCTCTGTTACTGGAGGTAAACAAAAATGCCCCCTTTTGCCACCAATGGGTAATCAATAGTACCTCCAAAATACAGATCCACAGAAGACGACGAGTACAATAAGATTACCTTCAGGATGTGGTCGGGCACAGGATGTCTCAATAAAAAGTAAAATTGGAATACCAGAAAAATACAGGACATCTTATAAGACAATAAGCAATCATGGAAGATGCAATATCTAATAGGAAAAACAAGGATGGATGGAATTAAGACGAGCAAGGGACAGTCTACATTAAACGGAGTTTGTACAATGTGCATCTGCTCATTTAGGCAGCAGGGAGGGAAGGTAGCATTATCAGGAAGCTGGATTTGCCGGGGTCATGTGGAGAAAAGAGGCAAAATTGGAAACAAGGTCTAGGAAAGAAGTCCCCAGAATGGCATTCCAAAGATAAGGAACTCCCAACTGTAACCGAGACTTTCTCACTTTCTCAGGAACAGGGAAGCAGAGCAAGCAGTGCTGTGCTGATGCCACAATCAAAGTAAGACCAGGGGTACCTGGATGGCTCAGTTGGCTAAGTGTCCAATTTTTTATTTTGGCTCAGGTCATGATCTCAGGGTTGTGAGACTGAGCACCGCATCGGGCTCTTCACTAGGAGTACAGCCTGCTTAAGATTCTCTTTCCCCCTCTCCCTCTTTAAAAAAATAATAAAATAATAAATAAATTAGAAAAAAAATAAGACCAGGAAAACTCCCTTCCAAAGACACTCATTCTCTGGGAAAAAGAGATTTGGTGCCCTGAGCCCACCACAATTTCCGAGAACTAGAGTTGGGATGACTATAACCCCCTTACCAGCGAGGCAAGGCTCAGAGCATCTCCATCATTGCTGAGTCTGTGACTTCTGTCCCATCTTGGACCCCTGGACTGCCTCTCAGGACACCCAGAAACCCGTGATCCAAGATCCCGTGAGCTCTGAGCACGGCTTTAGGGTTCATAGATCCAAACCACAGCTTCACCCACAGGCGAGTGGAAGATGGTATTACTGCATTATTATTTATATTTATGACAAGTAACATATAACAATATATAATGTAGCAAATAAAACAAAGAAAAAGGAATAGGGGCATTATTATAAAGAAAATATCCTGTCTTCTCGAATCAATTCAAGGAAATGATTTCAACTCAAGAGTCTAGCGCATCAAAGAAAAAAAAACACACCGTTTCTAGAAATCGGATTCACTCTGGGCATCAGGCTGAAGCTGGGGAAGCCGTTCAAGTGTGCTGCAGGCTCATTACCAGGACCACGGTGCTGGGAAAATGGCAACAAATAGTGACAATGAGCCACCCAAAAGGGGCAGAGGAAATGAGGTCTTATCTTTGGTAGGGAGCTCGTCCCCTCACCACCACCAATGTAGTAAAGGCCTGAACTTCAAACAGCAAGACAGGCTTGCTGCTACGTGGCCGAAAGGACAGAAGAGGCTCTAGAGGGAAAAATATTCCTGAACTGGCTCTGGGACTCCTGGAACCCAAGGAGCCAGAAGGGTTTCATCCACCGACATTTATTTTCATTGAGCGAGTTTATCTTGTGTCTCTTTCTACCCACAGGACAGCTGATGTCCCACTTCTTTCCACTGGGGACTAGAGAGCCTGTTTAGGGGCACCAGCCACAGCAAGGAGAGGGGAGTCTGAGGTTTGTAAAGAGGAAGGAGGTGACTGTGCCCCACTGTGGTGAGACTGCTGGCACAGAGGTACACAGCCGAGTCCCTCTGCTCTGCACGCTGGATCTGCAGAGTGGAGCTGGTCCCCTTGGGCCTCTTGGCAGAGAACCGAGTCTTGTCCAGCCCTGACTCGTCCATTGCCTCTTCGTTTTGGAAGTAAACCAGAAACTCCGGGCCCTGCCCCATGGTCTGTCGGTACCAGTAAAGGGCAACATGCCCAGAAATGGGATCACAGGTGAAAGATACATTCTGGCCCCTCTTCGTGACCCTGTGCCTGGGGGATTGGGAGACTCCGGGTTCTGCGTGACCTGTGGGGACAGAAGCTGAACACAGTGAGGAGGAAACAGATTGTACTCATTGCACAGAACCACGGCTCACAGTCACAGGCCCACATTCCCTGAGACTGCTTGGCATTCTGAGGACTCACCTGCCCCCAAGAGACAGAGGGTCACACAGCAGAGGAGCCTGGGGCCCATGGTGGAGCCAGGGCTGGCCTGGGAGGTTTGCCGGGTTGAGGTTCTCATGAGCATGAGCAGAGGAAGAGGGAGGTCCCTCATCCCTACAAGGTGGTTCTCATAGTGACGTCACCACCTCTATCAATCCCCATGACTTCAAGGAACACAATTTACATTATAACATATTTGGATGACTAACTTAAATATTTATAAGCTCCTTTCTTAAGAGATTCAACGCCTAGGTTGTCCCTTTCAGCTCCAGTGCCGTCTGGATGCAGTGGTCTCACACAGCGTGTGAAGTTTATCTTCTCCTTCACCCATCCTCACCTCGGTCTGCTGGGCGTTGTCACCGAGATGTGTCCACAGCACCTGTAATTCAAGGGACCAAAAAGGGAATTCATTGTTTCATCTGCAAGTCAGGATCTCAATTATTTTTTCACCATCCCCTCCATTCTCCCAGTGACACACACCCAACATTATCCATTTCTTAGGCAAGAGTAGGCCCTGGGGTGGGTGGTGGTGGTGGTGGTGGCTCAATTTCGCCCTAGAAGTCTCTTGAGTGCACTGCCATATTGAGGGATGCAGGGATGAAGCGATGCCCTGAGAAACTATTTGAGTTGGCAGCTCCTCTTCCTTCTGTAGTTGGCAAGGACCTGTGTCCCCTCAATATTATGTCCCCACAGCCCAGAGCAAGGCCTCAGGCCAGAATAAGTCACCAGGCATTAAAAATTAGATTCCTGGGACACCTGGGTGGCTCAGTGGTTGAGCGTCTGCCTTCGGCTCAGGCCGTGATCCCGGAGTTCTGGGATCAAGTCCTACATCAGGCTCCCTGTGAGGACCCTGCTGCTCCCTCTGCCTATGTTTCTGCTTTCTCCCTGCGTCTCTCATGAATAAATAAATAAAATCTTTAAAAAATAAAAAAATAATAAAAATTAGATTCTTTTTAGCTGATTTACAGAAGACGACTCAACCTTATTGACCTTCAAAACAGTGATGTGTAGCGTGGAATAATAAACTTAACTGTCCTTGAAACCTAAGAAGTTGTGTTATAGTTCATTTATTTCTCCCTTTGACTGTGAGCAGAGCTTCTAATTGTTCTATAGCCATCAATGTCTGGCCACTTTTATCAGTAGGTCAACTGGAGTTGCATGGATCCTTTCCATCAGAGAGAACAGGAGCAGAGAGGACTGGGTGATTGGGAGCAAGGTGCTGGGGTCAAAGAGGATCCTGTGGCTCGGTGGCTCTGCTTCTTGCTCAAAAAATCAGCAGAGTGCCCTCCTAACGGGGTGTGGGGGGGGGGGAAGGCATTCATAGGTATGCAGTAAGTACCTGCTTCACAACTTCACCACTCTCACCCAAGTGCTATAATTGCTCATCTCATTCTTGTGACTGAATGTCAGGGGTTTGGGTGACTGTCCAAGGAGCCTGCAGGTGAAGGAGACATTCCTAAATCTACCTGGGAAATGATAGTCAAAGCAAAGCGGACTCAGGGATAAAATATCTTTCCATGTTCCTGGAATTGTTTCTGAGATAAAAAGAATAAGTGTGTACAAAATTACGGAAGCCACAGTAGGATTGGGCCAGCACTGGCCATCCCACCTCCTTGACTTGGGGCCTGGTCCTAGGACACTGAGCTCTGCTCAAGGTTGTTATAGCTCATAAAATGTGTTGGAGAGCTGCCTTTCTCGATTCTCTAGAATAGTTCATATAACATTGAAATTGTCGATTATCTGACCAGTTGGTAAAATTCAACTGTGAAACTACCTGTGCCTGATGTTTCAGGAGGTGGGTAGACGTTAGCTATTGATGAGATTACACTAATATTTCATACATCCTCATTTCGTTCTAATCTATTATTTATTTATTTATTTATTTATTTATTTATTTATTTATTTTTCTTTCTAATTTAATGGCAATTTTCACAGTATTCTTCTACAGTATGGGCTTTGTTCTATTTTTAGCTATCCTTTCTTTTTGATGTTTAATGTTATTTTCACCACCCATCTTTCCTCGTCAGTCCTGCCTAAAGTATTTATTTTATTAGTTTCCAAAATAGTGTCTGTCATTGTTGGATCTTATGAAGATATTTTGCTTTTGGTTTCACCCATTTTTCTTCTTTATCTTTATGATTTTACTTCCTTTACTTTTAGAGGAAGAGTATTCTATACTCATCCTATGTCCTCAGCCTGACATTTAGATTATTACTTTTTGAACTTGTAAGTCCTTTGCATCTATAAATTTCCCTCTAAGTATAGCCTTTGTATTCTCCATGTGTCTTGTTTCTAAACATTTTAAAATTCTTATTTAGATTTCTGGTAAAATCTCAGCATTTATTTAGAATTATATTTTTACAAAAAAAATAAAAATAAAAGAATTATATTTTTATATTTGTAAACATGAGTCGTTGTTGTTGTTTTATGAAGGCTACCTTTTTTTTTTCTTTTCGTCTTCAATGTATTATTGTCAGAGAAGGTGGTCTTTTTGATGCCAATACTTTAAAACTGATTGAGAGAAAAGTCTGCAGTCAGGACTGGAAAATCTAGAACAGAGACGTGCCAACTGTGTCCGCCACCTACCTGGGAAACAGGTGTACCCAGAAGTGGCCAGCCACTCAGGGGGACCTGGAACAGGAGCGAGAGTGGGAATCAACCATTACAAAAAGGAAGAATCCATGCCCAGTTCAAGGAAATAGCCTTGGACTTCCCTGAGATGGGAAGGCGGAGATAAGATCCTAGCATCTTGACAGGAACAGAGAGGACCAGCAAGCTATGCAATATGGGTTTAGAGGTGAGGAGAGGACAGACCCATTAGGGCCTTGTAGGGGGACTAACCCCGTGGGATAGGCTGGCAGGGGCAGAGTCCATACCAGGGCATTAGAGGGAGATGCAGCTGAGGTCCCAGGGAGAGACAGGGGGTCTAGATGTATCTGATTTAACAATACATTGTTAGTAATACATTGCATTGTTCATACAACACAAACAATTTCCATCCTGGAGGCTCAGACTCAGGCCATTGACTAGAACAGTCAGAGCTGGAGGGCATCCGCCCAGCTAGAGCCACAGCCGCAGAGCACAGACAGAGCAAAGGTGGAGACATAGCTACCTGATGCCTCGGCAGGTCTGGGCCAGGCTGAGAGTGCCCTGGAGATAGGTCTCAGCACACACAGAGGTTCACACGGAGTGCATGGGCCACTCACGGCTCCTGGGCTCCTAGGCTCTTGGACCTGGGAGTGTGCAGAGGGCTCCACTGACTTCCAGGGTGTGGGGCCTCCCCTTCCATTTTTTGTGTGGAGAGGAGGCAGCTGTGCAGCGCTGTGGCCACACTGCCGGCACAGAAGGACACAGATGTCTGGGAGTGGGTTGTAGACTCCAGCTTGAGAAGGAAGCTCCTTGGATTTGACCTAGAGACACTGCATCCATCGGGGACGTCTCCTTTTGCAGAGAGGTACCAGCACTCACTGAGTAATGGATCAGCTTCAGCCCATGTCCATGGTCTTGTCGATACCAGTACATAATGTTGTGGTTCATATCCTGGTCACATTCCAGGGGCACGCTCTGTCCTTTCCCCAGGATCTGAAATTTGAGGGTCAGCATTCAGCGGCCCTATAGAGAAGGAGATCAAGCTGATATCACACATACAACGGAAAGGCTTAGGGCTGGGACCTTGAGATTTTCACCTAGGAAAGGGATCCTGCCCAGGACCTGCCTGCCTGCAGACGACAAAAACCCACATAGCACAGGGGACTGACACTCATGACAGGAGCAGGGCAGTCAGAGGGGTCTTCTGGATCTGTGTGCTGATGAGCAGGGAAGGCGGCCCTCCAGGAAGTCGTTCTGAGATGTCATTCTTCCTGCCTGGACCTGGAGCCAACCCTCGCAAGGGGCCACACCCCTTCCCCAGAAGGTACAATAGAAAAATCAAGGCACAAGTGAACAGCTTAGGATGGGAAGAAAGGACTTGTCTGAATTGACACAACTCTTACAAGTCAATCTTCACCTTTTCGTAAAACAATCTGTAACCTTATGTACATTTTATTTCTGTGACATAATTCTTCATCAACACACTGGTTTTGTGTATCTCTATAGTTCGGAATTGGGGGAAAAATCCTCAGGGCTTCCTGATGCCTTTTATGACTTGTAAATCCCAAATATTCCTTCAAGTATCTGTTTCCATTTTGCTTCACTAACCACCGTCCTGTTAAAATCCTTCCAGCTACAGTTCTCCTGGTATCTGGTTTCTAAACCTCAAGAGCGAGCTCAATTCTTTTTTTTTCTTTTTTTAATATAATTTAAATTTTTTTAAATTTATTTTTTATTGGTATTCAATTTACTAACATACAGAATAACCCCCAGTGCCCGTCACCCATTCACTCCCACCCCCCGCCCTTCTCCCCTTCCACCACCCCTAGTTCGTTTCCCAGAGTTAGCAGTCTTTACGTTCTGTCTCCCTTTCTGATATTTCCCACACATTTCTTCTCCCTTCCCTTATTTTCCCTTTCACTATTATTTATATTCCCCAAATGAATGAGAACATATAATGTTTGTCCTTCCCCGACTGACTTACTTCGCTCAGCATAATACCCTCCAGTTCCATCCACGTTGAAGCAAATGGTGCGTATTTGTCATTTCCAATGGCTGAGGAATATTCCATTGTATACATAAACCACATCTTCTTTATCCATTCATCTTTTGTTGGACACCGAGGCTCCTTCCACAGTTTGGCTATCGTGGCCATTGCTGCTAGAAACATCGGGGTGCAGGTGTCCCGGCGTTTCATTGCATTTGTCTCTTTGGGGTAAATCCCCAGCAGTGCAATTGCTGGGTCGTAGGGCAGGTCTATTTTTAACTGTTTGAGGAACCTCCACACAGTTTTCCAGAGTGGCTGCACCAGTTCACATTCCCACCAACAGTGTAAGAGGGTTCCCTTTTCTCCGCATCCTCTCCAACATTTGTTGTTTCCTGCCTTGTTAATTTTCCCCATTCTCACTGGTGTGAGGTGGTATCTCATTGTGGTTTTGATTTGTATTTCCCTGATGGCAAGTGATGCAGAGCATTTTCTCACGTGCATGTTGGTCATGTCTATGTCTTCCTCTGTGAGATTTCTGTTCATGTCTTTTGCCCATTTCATGATTGGATTGTTTGTTTCTTTGGTGTTGAGTTTAATAAGTTCTTTATAGATCTTGGAAACTAGCCCTTTATCTGATATGTCATTTGCAAATATCTTCTCCCATTCTGTAGGTTGTCTTTGAGTTTTGTTGACTGTATCATTTGCTGTGCAAAAGCTTCTTATCTTGATGAAGTCCCAATAGTTCATTTTTGCTTTTGTTTCTTTTGCCTTCGTGGATGTATCTTGCAAAAAGTTACTATGGCCGAGTTCAAAAAGGGTGTTGCCTGTGTTCTTCTCTAGGATTTTGATGGACTCTTGTCTCACATTTAGATCTTTCATCCATTTTGAGTTTATCTTTGTGTATGGTGAAAGAGAGTGGTCTAGTTTCATTCTTCTGCATGTGGATGTCCAATTTTCCCAGCACCATTTATTGAAGAGACTGTCTTTCTTCCAATGGATAGTCTTTCCTCCTTTATCGAATATTAGTTGACCATAAAGTTCAGGGTCCACTTCTGGATTCTCTATTCTGTTCCATTGATCTATGTGTCTGTTTTTGTGCCAGTACCACACTGTCTTGATGACCACAGCTTTGTAGTACAACCTGAAATCTGGCATTGTGATGCCCCCAGATATGGTTTTCTTTTTTAAAATTCCCCTGGCTATTCGGGGTCTTTTCTGATTCCACACAAATCTTAAAATAATTTGTTCTAACTCTCTGAAGAAAGTCCATGGTATTTTGATAGGGATTGCGTTAAACGTGTATATTGCCCTGGGTAACATGGACATTTTCACAATATTAATTCTGCCAATCTATGAGCATGGAATATTTTTCCATCTCTTTGTGTCTTCCTCAATTTCTTTCAGAAGTGTTCTATAGTTTTGAGGGTATAGATCCTTTACATCTTTGGTTAGGTTTATTCCTAGGTATCTTATGCTTTTGGGTGCAATTGTAAATGGGATTGACTCCTTAATTTCTCTTTCTTCAGTCTCATTGTTAGTGTATAGAAATGCCACTGATTTCTGGGCATTGATTTTGTATCCTGCCATGCTACCGAATTGCTGTATGAGTTCTAGTAATCTTGGGGTAGAGACTTTTGGGTTTTCTATGTAGAGTATCATGTCATCGGCGAAGAGGGAGAGTTTGACTTCTTCTTCGCCAATTTGAATGCCTTTAATGTCTTTTTGTTGTCTGATTGCTGAGGCTAGGACTTCCAGTACTATGTTGAACAGCAGTGGTGAGAGTGGACATCCCTGTCTTGTTCCTGATCTTAGGGGAAAGGCTCCCAGTGCTTCCCCATTGAGAATGATACTTGCTGTGGGCTTTTCATAGATGGCTTTTAAGATGTCGAGGAATGTTCCCTCTATCCCTACACTCTGAAGAGTTTTGATCAGGAATGGATGCTGTATTTTGTCAAATGCTTTCTCTGCATCCAATGAGAGGATCATATGGTTCTTGGTTTTTCTCTTGCTGATATGATGAATCACATTGATTGTTTTACGGGTGTTGAACCAGCCTTGTGTCCCAGGGATAAATCCTACTTGGTCATGGTGAATAATTTTCTTAATGTACTGTTGGATCCTATTGGCCAGTATCTTGTTGAGAATTTTTGCATCCATGTTCATCAGGGATATTGGTCTGTAATTCTCCTTTTTGGTGGGGTCTTTGTCTGGTTTTGGAATTAAGGTGATGCTGGCCTCATAGAACGAATTTGGAAGTACTCCATCTCTTTCTATCTTTCCAAACAGCTTTAGGAGAATAGGTATGGTTTCTTCTTTAAACGTTTGATAAAATTCCCCTGGGAAGCCATCTGGCCCTGGACTCTTGTGTCTTGGGAGGTTTTTGATGACTGCTTCAATTTCCTCCCTGGTTATTGGCCTGTTAAGGTTTTCTATTTCTTCCTGTTCCAGTTTTGGTAGTTTGTGGCTTTCCAGGAATGTGTCCATTTCTCCTAGATTGCCTAATTTATTGGCGTATAGCTGTTCATAATATGTTTTTAAAATCGTTTGTATTTCCTTGGTGTTGGTAGTGATCTCTCCTTTCTCATTCATGATTTTATTAATTTGAGTCTTCTCTCTCTTCTTTTTAATAAGGTTGGCTAATGGTTTATCTATCTTATTAATTCTTTCAAAGAACCAACTCCTGGTTCTGTTGATCTGTTCCACAGTTCTTCTGGTCTCGATTTCGTTGAGTTCTGCTCAAATCTTTATTAACTCCCTTCTTCTCTTGGGTGTAGGATCTATTTGCTGTTTTTTCTCTAGCTCCTTTATGTGTAAGGTTAGCTTTTGTATTTGAGTTCTTTCCAGTTTTTGAATGGATGCTTGTATTGCGATGTATTTCCCCCTTAGGACTGCTTTTGCTGCATCCCAAAGATTTTGGATGATTGTATCTTCATTCTCATTAGTTTCCATGAATGTTTTTAATTCTTCCTTAATTTCCTGGTTGACCCTTTCATCTTTTAGCAGGATGGTCCTTAACCTCCACGTGTTTGAGGTCTTTCCAAACTTCTTGTTGTGATTTAGTTCTAATTTCAAGGCATTATGGTCTGAGAATATGCAGGGGACGATCCCAATCTTTTGGTATCGGTTCAGACCCGATTTGTGACCCAATATGTGGTCTATTCTGGAGAAAGTTCCATGTGCACTTGAGAAGAATGTGTATTCAGTTGAGTTTGGATGTAAAGTTCTGTAGATATCTGTGAAATCCATCTGGTCCAGTGTATCATTTAAAGCTCTCGTTTCTTTGGAGATGTTGTGCTTAGAAGACCTATCGAGTATAGAAAGAGCTAGATTGAAGTCACCAAGTATAAGTGTATTATTATCTAAGTATTTCTTCACTTTGGTTAATAATTGATTTATATATTTGGCAGCTCCCACATTCGGGGCATATATATTGAGGATTGTTAAGTCCTCTTGTTGAATAGATTCTTTAAGTATGATATAGTGTCCCTCTTCTTCTCTCACTACAGTTTTTGGAGTAAATTTTAGTTTATCTGATATAAGGATGGCTACCCCTGCTTTCTTTTGAGGACCATTCGAATGGTAAATGGTTCTCCAACCTTTTATTTTCAGGCTGTAGGTGTCCTTCTGTCTAAAATGAGTCTCTTGTAGACAGCAAATAGATGGGTCCTGCTTTTTTATCCAGTCTGAAACCCTGCGCCTTTTGATGGGGTCATTAAGCCCGTTCACATTCAGAGTTACTATTGAGAGATATGAATTTAGTGTCATCATGATAACTATTCAGTCCTTGTTTTTGTGAAATGTTCCACTGAACTTCTTCTTAAAGGGGAATTTTAAGAGTCCCCCTTAAAATTTCTTGCAACGAGCTCAATTCTTGAGGACCTGTTTTGCTCTGCTTCTTATCAATTCACTAACAGGACACCTGCCAAATATAGCCAGAGCGACTTCATGCTCACAAGATCTCTTGCTTCCCACGTTTGGGGTGAGATAGCAGCAAGCAGAAGCACCTCACACCCGTGATTGACCTTTCTCTATGGCTAGATGATGTCTGCTCCGCGGTGCAGAGGATACATTGAGAGGACACATTGACACGCATTCAGATGCGTCAGGGACTGTGGAAAGGTAGCAGCCTCCAGGGTAAGTGCACAGTGGTCTGTTTGTGTTTGTTTTTGTTTTTGAGACATCCATTCCATGGGGAATATCTTCTTGTGAAGAGTGGCTGTCATTCCTTAAGTAATAAAGACAAGGAAGCTCAGAAACTGTATCCTGTTGCCCATAGTCCCATGCTTAGAAGGAAGCCCATACCGACTTCCATGCTCTGCTGTTGTGATCTTCAAATTCTTAATAACATTTGAACCAGGGGCTCTGTAAACCATGTAGCTGGTGCTGGGTACGTGATTTTGTGTTTCGTATCTGATGCCACCTCCAGGTGTGCTGGTTTCCCTTTAGCACGACCATATGTCTGGGCCCTTTGTGAATCAGTTTCTTTGGGGCCCAGGAGAGGACACAGAACCCAAAGCTGGAACTCAAGGGGAGCCTGATATTATAGCCACAATGTCAAGCCTTGAGTTGGGGCCTGGCAGGCCCAGAAGTGGGCTTCACATCTGTGCCTGGGACTTTGCTGGTCTAGGAGACAGAAGACCATACCATCCAGGGCAATGGTGGCAGGTGAGGCCAGAACAAAAGGGGTATTTTCCAGTTCAAGGCTCATGTTCTGAGGGCTCGACACTGGGTCCAGGGAACCCTTCTCCCAACATGGAATGATTGCTCAATGATGTCACCATTGCTTATGGTCTGCTCAGCTTCAGCACACAGTGTGTGAACATGAAGCCCAACTTTGTATGCATCTGATAGGAACACAAAATAATTTCCTTGGAGATGATGACTTTTTGTCAAAACTTCATTATAAAATAATTTGAATGAATGGGTTCAGGAGAAAATAAGTGAAATAAAATGAGTAAATAAATTTCGTTTTAAGATTTTATTTATTCATGAGATACACACACACACACACACAGAGAGAGAGAGAGAGAGAGAGAGAGAGAGAGAGAAAGGCAGAGACACAGGCAGAGGGAGAAGCAGGCTCCATGCAGGAGCCTGATGTGGGACTCGATCCCAGGTCTCCAGGATCACTCTCTGAGCTGAAGGTGGCGCTAAACGACTGAGCCACCCAGGTTGCCCGAGTAGATAAATTTTATAGAAACAGCTTCAAGCATCTCAAAAGAGCTTTTGATGACCATTTTATCAAACCATCTATCTATAGATAGAATTGTCCCTAACATGGATCATGTATTTCATGTGATTTCAAGCTCCCTTTAACTATAGAACTTTCTAGAAGCACCGCCTTCTCTTAAATATATTTAGATGTGTACTAAAGAGAAATTGTTTTAATGGGCAGAGACTTTATTATTTTTTTAAAGATTTTATTTATTAATTTGAGAGAGATAAAGAGAGCACTAGCTAGTGAGGGGAGAGGCAGAGGGAGAGGGAAAGAAAGAAGCAGATGCCTGGTTGAGCAAGGAGCCCGATGTGGGGCTTGAACTCAGGACTCTAGGATCATGACCTGAGCCAAAAGCAGCCAAAAAACTATTGATAGGATCATTTAAAGTGTGTAATTCTTATGGTATATCATTAAAATGTTAATAAAGTTGATGTTAAAATGCCTAAGAAGGGATGTTACATGCTCTGGTTAATCTCCTAAGATTCATTGGGCATAAATATTTCCATTTCTGTGATAGCTGTAGGAGTGTAAAATGTGTCCATACCTACCTTTGTTCATAGGAAATGGTGGAAAAAACTATCAGACATTATCAAAAGGAATCATAATATCCAGATTCTTATTATGTGCTAGGTAGGTACTTTATGCTTATTAAATTTTTACACAGCCCTTAGAGTTGGTATGATGGCTGATTTTTACGTGTTAATTTGACCAGGCCACAGATATGTGGCTAAACATCATTCTGGGTGCTCCTGAGGGGGTGTTTTTGGGTGCGATTAACATTTAAATAGGTAGATTTTAACATTAGGTGAGAATAACATTTTAATCAATAAAGTAAAGCAGGGGGCAGCCCCGGTGGTGCAGCGGTTTAGCACCGCCTGCAGCTCAGGTCATGATCCTGGGGACCCTGGATCGAATCCCATGTCAGGCTCCCTGCATGGAGCCTGCTTCTCCCTCTGCCTGTGCCTCTGCCCCTCTCTCTCTCTCTCTCTCTGTGTCTCTATAAATAAATAAATAAAATCTTTTTTAAAATTTTTAAAAAATAAAGCATGTTGCCTTCCATAATGCGGGTGGGCCTCATCGAATCAGTTGAAGACCTGAATAGAACCAAAAGATGGATTCCGCCCCAGGTAAGAGAGAACTGTCCAGCTGATGGCCTTTGAACTTGAACATGGGCTCTCCCTGGATCTCCAGCACCACCAGCCCAGCTTACAGATATTGGACTTATTGGCCTCCACAACTATGCGAATTGATTCTCTAAAATAAATAAATTATGTGTGTGTGTGTGTGTGTGTGTGTGTGTAATCTGTTTTGCTTCTCCGGTGTACTCCAAGCGATACCGATGGATATTTACGCTCATTTTATATGTGAAAATTCTTAGCCCATCATGTCAAGTAACTGATCTCAGGTCTTGACTAACTGGTTGTGTTGGAACTGGAGCCAGAGCCAGATCTATACGGTACCTAGTTGGGAGTCTTTCTCCACCCCACTTTCTCCCACATAAACTGATCTCTGCAACAATTTCATTAGAGCCAGGCAGGCTAGGACGTGGAGCAACATTCTGGTTTTGAGGGTGGGCGTCTCCATGGACATGCACGATAGCATAGAGATGTAAACACAGTGCTCAAGAGTCCGTTAGACCGGCTTTGAACCCCGTTTCTGCATCCGACCAGCTATTTGATTTGGTCAAGTTCTCTAACTTCAGGGCAAATCCCCTCATCTTTAAAATGAGAGCAGAAACCGTATTTGTCTCTTAGACTTTTTTTTTTTCTTCTGATAATTAATGGAAATTTTGCAAGTAAAGGACTTTTATTTGGCCTGTGGTAAGTTGTCAATACATGATAGTGTTATTTTCTTCCGTGAGTCTCTACCCGCAGCAGGGCTGAACCGTGTCTGTTCATTAACATATTCAGCACTTGCAGTTTTGTGAGTCACCTGCTCTCATGGGACAGATGGGTCCAATAGAAATCGTCAAATATTTAAGCTAAATATTATACGTTTACTACAGCAGATCTTAAAACTCTCAAAGACAAGAACTGTACTGAATTGCACTTTCTATTTTATGCGATACAGTATTTTATACAGAGGAAGGGACCCAAAACCAGAGAGTAAAAGAGACTAGGAAATAATAATGAGTATCCATGGTTCTTTCCCTCACCATAGATTGCAGCATATGCAGGAACCCAGAATTTTTTCCTTGCAAACATCCCATTCCCTTTGACATGCAGCTGGAAGAACACAGCTCGAAGAACACTGCCCTTTTCTCTCTTTATTTATTGATTGATTGATTGATTTTTGTTGTTGTTGTTGTTACAGTGGAGGATCAATGGCTATTCTTCACCTTGAAGTCATATTCCTTGAAGCTGTCAGGGAAGAGGTTATGATAATCACATATGGTGCGTGATCTTTCCTGCTCTGCTAATCTGGACTGGAGAAGGGAAACCAGATGAGGGGATGACAGTTTGATGTGGGGGGGGGGGGGGAACACAGGTGTCATGGGACAGAACTGTTCCTTGCTCTGCTGGTTATGAAATATGAGACCGGGGAAAGCTGCTTCCCCTCATGTATGTAAACAGGTAAAATAATACTTCTCTTGCATGATTTCTGTGAGCATTAGGACATGCCACACACGAAGGCCGCAGGAGGAGCATCTGGGAGAGGCCGTCTGCTTTACCTGGGCCCGGGCCACTGTGGTTGGCACCGCCACCCTCGCCATCACTTCCTGAGCTGGAGGGGTGGAAGGTTTTTGTGCAGAAGCCTGCCGATCGTGCAGGGCTGTGCCAAGCTGCTGGCACAGAGATATAGGGCTGAGTCTCCTGGCTCCAGGGAGTTCATCTCCAGCTGGGAGCTGTAGTTACTGAACTGCTGCACTGAGAATCTTGCCGGGATGTCTCCTTTGTCTCTCTCTTCCCTATTGTAATACTGAATGAGAAACCGGGGACCCTGGCCCAGGGCCTGTTGGTACCAGTACACAGATAGGTGTCCAGAGATAAGGGAACATCTCAGGGTCACTGTCTGTCCTCTTGCTTTGATCATGTGTCTTGGAGTTTGGATGACCTCAGACTCCACGGGGCCTGCTGGGGAGGAGAGAGAAAGGAGCTGAGGGTAGAGCATGGGAGGAAGCCTCCAGCAGCAGCCATCACCAGCAAGCCTGTATCGCAGGGGTGGCAAATGCGTATCAGGCTTTCTCACAGCGCCTGCAACTCACCGGCTCCCAGGAGACAAAGGGCCACACAGCAGAGAAGCCTGGAGCCCATGGCAGCCCTGGGAAGCTGATAGCCTCCCCGCTCGGGGCTGGGGTCTGCTGGGGTGAGCAGTTTCAGGTGCTGAACCTCCCATTTCCCTGATAGGACTACTTGCCTATGATGTCACCACTGTGTCTGCGGGCTACCTTCTGGTCTAGTACCAAAGGCTACTTTGCCAGGACTCAGGATCCGCTACTCTCCGCGCTATTCCTTGTCCTGCCCAGTGCCTCCACAAGGGGTGAGTGCAAGGTGAGCATGTCCTAATATTCACCTAATATTTCCCTCTGCCTGCCCCTGCCTGACTCTAATTACCTGGCCCTTGGGGCTCCACTTCCCTTCCAGGCACAGAGAGTATCTCCTTGGTGCATTCTGAGGTTCAAGGCGTGTCCTCTTCTTGGCCAGCGAGGAGCCCGTGTTAGCTCCATGTGTCCCAAGACCCACTCAGTGAACTCAAACCGCCTGATGCAAGCAGGTAGCCAAGAATTCCTTTCCAATGTTCTCTCCTGGGCCACAGTCTCAAACCCTCTGTGGGGACACCTTGCCCTAATGTGGGGGCACAGTTCCTCCATGTGGCTGATGGCTCGCAGTCTCACGGATGCACACCTTCTATCTAAATCAAGGACAAACCCGCCGCCCCTCCCACATGCTTTCTCCTGCTTCCCCAGCCCGGCTGATTAAGGAGTAATCTTCAAATCCACCCTTAGCCTGCGAAGGCAAAAGATTATCTGAACCAACATTTTGATTATGAAGGAAATAATTGCTTCCCCATTGCAATTAGTATGCTATAATGAAAGAGGCAAGTCAGAATAATATGAGCCATAAAAATAAACACTCTGATGATCTCATGTGGATCCAGCCTGGAAACACTATATTCCATACGTCCCCCTGATTAACCAGATCCATGTGTTTCCAGATTTTGTATATAAATTAATAATTATCAAATTTTAAATAGCACATCTTATAAATAGGGTTTCTCTATTTTACCTATTTACTTTTGAACTTACAAAACCATAAATAAACCCTGTCAGCTATAGTCACTGTAGGTCCAGTTGGGCCTGACGTTCACAATCATTACACAGACGTACTGTGAGTCCTATGCTGTGACCCAATGCCTCTTCATAAAGTCCATCCAGAGAGAAGCTATTCCTATTTTGTGTGTCTCCACAAGAAAAACACACTCACATGCATACACATGCATACACACGTGCACACACATGTATGCACACAATTACCCTTTAATTGGCAAGGATGTCAAGGTTTTATTACCAAGCACAGCAATTTTTCTTTATCTCTTTCTCAGATTCATTTCCAAGAAGCACCCTTGATGATGGCAAGAGATGTTTCTAAGGATGTAGTGGTAGCTGGTGAAGGAAAATTCTTTACCAGATCATGATACCAGTAACTGTGACTGTAACATAATTTTCTGTTCCAAAAACAACATTAGCATATTTCAGCCGTAGATTCCATTAGGCTACTTTACAGTACTGGTCGTCAGTCCTGGCTATGAAAACAAAACTGCTCAGAATATTGCAGAAGTCGGAGGGAGAGCCAAGATTACCTTACATCCCAGGTAAGAGGAGATCCCTGTGAAGGAAAACATTTCGTGATTAATAATATTCCAAGGTCAAGGTTCTATGTGGATGGTCATTCATTCATTCATTTCACAATGTCAAAGAATATCAAGTATACACTTGGCTTTTCCTATGGAAATAGAGAGCAACATTGCTATTATGAACTTAATTGTGTCCCCCACCCCCAAATTCATACATTGAATGTGACTATAACCCGCAATGTGAGGGTATCTGGAGGTAGGATCTTTAGGGAGGCAGTTAGGCTAAATGAGGTAGTGAGTGTGGGAGCAAGAGGACTGATGTCCTAATGAAGAGGAAGAGACACCAGAAAACCCTTTCTCTGTCCTCACACAAGCACATAGCGAGAAAGCAATTGCCTGTAAGCCAGGAATAACAGAGCACTCCCCCAAATTAACCCGACGGCCCCTTGATCTTGGACTTCCAACCTGCAGGACTGTGAGAAAATACATATCTATTGTTTGAGCATTCCCAGTCTGTGGTATTTTGTTAGAGCAGCCTGAGCAGACTATTAATGTCATGGAATGTCTGGGTGAGAAGCAATGTATGAGCCAGTCCCTGAAAGATGACTGCTATCTGGCCATGTTTGGGCAGCAGAGAAGGGCCCAGAGAATAGCAGATGCAGATGCAGAGGATTTAAAAGAGCGATTTGGTCACAGAGAACGAGGCATCCAGATACTGCCAAGAAGTGACGTTCTGAAGCTAATAGCAGCTGGGCGATGACGTGTGGAAAGCTATTCCAGGGAAGCAGAACTGATCTTGGGGGGAACTGGAGAGCCTTTGCCTGTTTGTGATCAGGGGAGGCATGCCCGCCTCTGCGGGGGGACGGCAAGCCAGGGATGAGAAGTCCAGAAGGCAGGTCAGAATCAGCTCCAGGGTTCTCAGGGGACGTCTTGGTTCCCACGAGCCTGTCCTTGCCTGGGGCCCACACAGGGTGATGTGGTTGCTGTAAGGCCTCGCTTTGTATTTTCCGGGTATTGGAGACTCAGAGGAGTGAGAAAAGAGATTACATGACCAATAACATAGTTTTGTTTTGTTTTGTTTTTTTTAAGATTTTATTTATTTATTCATGAGAGACACAGAGAGACACAGGCAGAGGGAGAAGCAGGCTCCATGCAGGGAGCCCAACACGGGGCTCAATCCCGGGTCTCTGGGATCATGCCCTGGGCTGAAGACGGCCCCAAACCGCTGACCCACCCGGGCTGCCCAGTAACATAGTTTTTCATAATTTTGTAGCTCTATCTCTATTCTCAACCATCCATAATCGTATTTTCTCATCTAGACTTTCCCTAAAATCTCAATTTTTTTTTCTCCCTGTATTCTATAAAACAAATCTCTGGAACTCTACCTTTTAGCTACATATTTATCAAGCAATTCTGATCCCCAAATGAATTCTCCCTCCCGAAAACAGGGTGCCAGCTATGAAATTGCAAATTGCTCCTTTAGGCTTGCAGTATAGAGTGGCAGGCCAGGAAGGTAATTTTTTTTTTTTTTTCAGGAAGGTAATTTTGAAGTGAGCCTCTGGATGCAGCAGCAGCAGCAGCAGCCTCTGAAGGGAGCCTGCTGTCCTGTTGACCTTGAGTGGGAGAGGAGCCAGAGGCTGCCCTTGGCAGGACCCGAAACCCTTTCTCTTTCCCGCCTCCCAGGTCTGCAGCCCTGAGGCTGCTCCACGCTCGGGCAGGAAGGTGTGCGCACGGAGTGCTGGTGACCCTGCAGGGCTGCGCCCAGCTGTGGGCACAGAGACCACGGCCGAGTCCAGTGTCCAGGAAGTTCAGAGTGATAGTCACTGAACTGCTGCATTGAGGATTAATCCAAGGAAGTGGCCTTTTGCTCTCTGTAACTCATGGAAATAAGCTGGGGGCCCTGCCCCAGGGCCTGTTGGTATCAAGACACACTGGGCTGCCCAGAGATTGGAGAATGTCTCGGTGTCACTTGCTGTCCTCCTGCTTGGATCAGGTGTCTTGGTGTTTGGGTGACTCCAGCCTTCACTGGGCCTGGGAGAGAAGAACACAGGGGTTGGGGAAAGAACATGGGACAGATCCTGACAGTGCCACGGATTCGGGTGCCATCAGGCTTAGAACAGAGATGTCCCCGCCTGTTTCAAGGACATACTTGCTCCCAGGAGACAGAGGTCCACACAGCAGGGGAGACTGTAGCCCATGGCAGGTAGGGGAGCACTGGCCAAGTTCCTTCCTGCTCAGGGGTCTGGTCCTGTGAGAGCTGAAGACCTGGGCATCCCTTCTCTGGAGTTGAGGCAAAAATGTCACTGCTCTGCTGTCACTGTCTTTCCTGGTTCCCATGAACCTGGCCTCTCTTGCCAGCTCCCTGGCTAGCCTGATGCAGGAGCCCTGTTTTGTCCTGCAAAACCTTTTATGTAACTGCAGGGAGCAGGGCTGGATGGACGGTCCAGGCTGCCTAGGTTTAGGCCACATGCCTGTGTGCACAGCTTCTGTGCGTTTCCTTCCAGGTGTTCCTCTCCCTGTCCCTGTCCCTGCCCGGAGCATGCTGTGTGCCCCCTCCCAGGACCACCCTTCATTTCCCCTTGCAAGCTCTGAAAGACTCCCTAATCCCAGACCTGAAGTTCTAGCACCCTAATGGGACAGCACCACCGCAAATTACTGTTTACAGCTTTAAGCCTTGGAGTGCATAAAAGCAGAAAACAAGGCTATTCTTTAACCCTCCAGGTCCCAGGTGGCTGGCTCCGGCCCCTTGTTCTGTCCTAGCAACTTTTGGAACTCAGCAGTTCCACAATGCCCCATGTGACATATTGGGCAGTAATCGAGATACTGCCTTTGCTGTGATCCGAAAGTCTTAGGGTGTATTTGAATTAGGGACTCTTTTACCCTTTGCCTACTGCACTATTTTTGCTTTCTTCCTCCACCCCCAGCAGATTAAAAAAAAAAAAAAAGACAAAAGGCAGCCCTAGCTGCATAGAAATAAAAATAAAGGTGACTGGAGGGATGGTTGTGCTTTGGAAAAAATTCTGAGTCAGTTTAGCCTGAGTTAGGGGGTGTTGCTTAAGGAGGAACCGTGACAGAGATTACAGGGAGAGACAGCCTTTCTTATCGCAGATGGACTCCCAGGGAGCTTTGGATGACTAATAATTAATTAACGGAAGTTGGTTTTGCTCTGATGATTCCAAACAGTTTGCTCAGGACAGATCAATCAGACAGGTCTATTTGCAAGGTGCCTGCTAATCAGCTCACCCCAAATAAGGAAAATAATACTGTTACCTTACTGCTAGAGAATTTCTTTCTTTCTTTCTTTTTTAAAAGATTTTATTTTTAAGTAGTTTCTACACCCAATGTGAGACTGGAACTCACACCCTGAAGGTCAAGAGTCTCTCACTCCACCAATTCAGCCAGCCAGGTGCCCCTAGAGAACTTGTTTCTTTTTCTTCTAACTTTTTAGAAACCTTCTTTTTGCTTCCATTCACTGATAATAGAATGCCCACTCCCCATATAGGAGAAAATGTGTGTATGTGATTAAATTGATCTAAGCTTTCTTCATGGTCCACGTAGGAAATAAAATATTCTTACCCTCTGTACAGAATGCTAGGAAGGAGAGGCCAGTCTGGATTAATGTGAAGTTTAAAAATAAATAAATAAACAGAGGAATTTGGGAAAACAGAATCTGAAGATTTGAATTCCTAAATCAGTTAATTTCCACCCAGTTGCTACTTCTGACTTTGTTTACTTCCAATGTAAATTTTTAAAAATATTTACATTTGACTTAAGAGCTATTAAATTTCGAATAGCACTATTTATAGGGTGAATATAGATATTCTAATATAATGTATCTCTTGACTTTCTAAATCCAAAGGCAAACAATCTCATCAAATACCACTGAGAAGAGAGCCCTGATACATTTGCATCTGACATTGACGGTCACCAGCTCTGGTGCCAATGAGCTATGATCAGTGACCCCTTTTAAAGATGCCACCCAGAGGAGGAAAATGCTACTCAGAGTGAATCTTCGTGGATATAAACCAGATAAAATTATCTCAAGCCCAGATGGCAATGTTCTTTAACTGAATACTTTTTATGAATTTGTGCATATGTAACTCATTAAAACCTTTTATAACAGCAGCTGATGTGTCTCACGGAGTTTCTGACGGTAGATAAGGAGAAACTTCTACAGAAATACATATAAATACAAACAGTATAAGTCACACTAGGAAAATATAATTTTTTTGCTTTAAGGAATTCCTGGAATTTTTTGATTCAATTAGATAAAATTTCTGGATTGCCAATCAATCCTTAATTATAAATACAACCAGAATATGTAAGATTGCTTTAGAAGTACCTGAGAACCTATGATAAATAGCTATTCTATTTCAGACAAGAGGAACCCAGCAGGTACTATAAAGATTGGTCCTCTATACTTTTAACATTGCAAAGCAGCAGCATCTCCTGTCTTTTCCCCGGGGGAACCTTATGAGGCAAGAAGCAAATATGAATACTAGAGATTAACCAAAAACTAAGAGAATATTCTGGAAGGACTGAGCCATTTTGGGTTGGACTCTAAAAGAAAGATATCCAACTGGCCAATGTACGTCCCCAGAATGGGAGTTGTTGGACCGTATGAACCAAGAGTTTAAAACAAGTATGACAAATAATGAAGATCTGCAATATAAACAAGAAAGTAAAAGATAAAAAGAAAAAAAAAATAAAAAAAAAAAAAAAAAAAAAAAAAAAAAAAAAAAAAAAAAAAAAAGAAAGTAAAAGATGTCAAGCACATAAGAATGCATAGGGCCAATTTATTGGAGATCTTAACAGTAACATACCTAGCATATTTTACATTGGCATTTCCAACTGTTTTATTATGGGGAAGAATATTCATGTCATCTGACCCTCTAAGAGAAGCCAACGCCTCATATAAACACTAGGAGTTTTCATCCAGTAGGAACTAATAAGAATTATTACTTTCCTAAAATAATGACTTATCCTCAGGGGCTTTTTTTCCTGCTTTCCTAAAAACAAGACTTCAGCTAATAAATTTGTAATCTAGGTAAGACCTGGGAAATTCTCTCTTCTGTAAAAACTAGTTGGAATTTCCTAGAGCTTTCAAAATTGTGGAAATCCCAAGTCCAGATTTCTGATCACTCCCATGGACGATTGTTTTCTCCTGGCCTTCTCTAACCCTAGCACTCCAACTGGCCATGAAGCAGAGACTTTTTTTACTCCTACAATAAGATCATGCACATCAGGGGATCCCTGGGTGGCTCAGCGGTTTAGTGCTTGCCTTTGGCCCAGGGTGTGATCCTGGAGACCCGGGATTGAGTCCCATGTTGGGCTCCTTGCATGGAGCCTGCTTCTCCCTCCTCCTGTGTCTTTGCCCCTCTCTCTCTCTCTCTATGTCTATCATGAATACATTTTTAAAAAATCTTTAAGAAAATCATGCACATCAATAATTACAAAGTTTCATAGAATCCACTGAAGATTTGAGGAAGTGCTGCAGAGGATTCATACAGTACAGAATGCAGATCTTCACCATTTCCCTCCCATCTTTAATCATGACAGCCCCTTCCAAGACTTTCCAGGGTCTCAGGTTCTTCTGCCTGCATTATATAGAACCATGCCCTTGGGGTTTTCCTTCTATTTCTAGCAGTTACATTAAAATAATCCCATCACGGGGTGCCTGAGTGGCTCGGTCAGCTGAGGTTGTGATCTCAGGGTCCTGGGATAGAGCTCCTGTGCTCTTGGGCTCCTTGCTCAGTGGGGAGTCTGCTTCTCCCTCTCCCTCTGCCTCTCCTCTGCTCATGCTCTCTCACTCTCTCTTTCTCTTAAATAAATAAATAAATAAATAAATAAATAAATAAAATATTTTGTAGAATATTCCCATTGACAGTATTCTGAGAATACTGAAATGGGGTGCAAGCTATTAGGACACTAAAATCTTAGTTTTTCTACATTCAAAATTATGGCTAACCAACCTTTCTTTCTTGAATGGAACTCATCTTTATTCAAAGATCGTCTTTTCTAAGTTTTAATTTACAGTGTTTTTTATTTTTATTGTGATTCAATGTGTATAACATAAAACTTAGCACTTTCAAGTCTACAGTGCAGGGGCATTAATTACATTCACATTCTGGTGACACCATCACCACCATCCCTGTCTAGAACCCTCTCTTCTTCCCCATCCAGAACTCTATATTCATCAAACACTACTTCTTCCCCCTCCCCTATCCAAGCCCAGGAACCACCCCATTGCCTGCCCATACTATTTTCCTCAGTGGCTGTACTATTTTATGGTCCTCTCAGCAGTGCAAATAAAGTCCCATATCTTCACCACCTCATCAACACTTCTTTTGTTTTCCCCTTCAATGTTTTACCCATGCTACGTGGTATGATGCTCTTGAATGTTTGAAGTGAATGGGAAGGCAGAGTGAGGTTCTCTTTTATTTTTACTGTGGTTGCTATTTTAAAAGTGCTACTTTTCAAAACTCAAATCTCAAGTCAACATTGGTCTCCAAAATGTTGGCAAGTAGTTACCATCTGTAAAATCTACTCGTTGAGAAACCGCTGTACTTGAAGACTAGTAGACAGTCTTCCTCACATGGACTGGATATTAGAAAACAAAATTCTAGCCTCAGTATCACTAGAGGTGGTAAGGACCAGGTGAATTGGATGATGACGTGGAGGCAAGTCTTTATGAAGTGAGCACAGGGCGTGCACTAACCCCTGACAACCTCACGGCTCGCCTGGAGGGTGCTTCCACAAGGGGTAAAGAGCACCAACTGAAATTCAACAAGAGGCCTGTTTAAAATTCACAGCTGGTGGGTGAGAGGGGGCCAGAAAGGACTCTTGCACTTTGTTCTGGTTAGAGCAGGGACCTCAGGCATGAGAGGCCACCTGTTCTTTCCGAGCTGAGTGGCTGTGGTGGTGAGGTATTGTGGAATCACAGACTGGCACAGAAGTACAGAGAGGACTGGTTGGTGCTGGTTGACTTCAAAGTCAAGGGGGAAATCCTCTATATGTTTTTGAGATATGTACACTTCAAGCACATCTTTTTTGGCCATAAGTTCAGAACTGACTAATGAATCAGACTCAAGAGTTCAGGGTATGGTCTCATTGACACCAGTACTTTGCAAAAATGGTTCATTTCCTAAGAATGTTCAAAGAGCAGCTTCTTTTCCATTTTTATGTTAAGGATCTTGGTATCTGAGCATCCGTGGGTTCCATCAGAGAGGCAAATGTAAGCTAAGATAGATACAGGTAAACAACAGTGGTCTTAATGAAGGAATGGCTAGGATCTGGAATTGAGAAGCCCATATCAGGAGTTTCCTTCTGTTTCCTGGACTCATCCACTCCCAAGAGACAAAAGACCACTAAACTGAGAAACCTGGTAGCCATGGCAGATCAGGGAGTGAGGGAGATCCCCCAGGGGAATACTCTGGTGTTCTTAGGGAAGAGCTGGTACTCTGAGCCTCTTCATCAGCCAATAGCTAGGTTTTCCTAGGATGCCAATCTTCCTACAGGTTTTTAAAGCCCAGAATCCCCTCTTATTTGGCTCAAAATCTGTCATTTTTCCTTTCTTTATTTTCTCTACAATAGGGTATTGCTTGGTGGAACTGAGTCCAGGGAATAGGCTAAGACTCTCACTTCTCTGATCTTTCTTTGAGAGTAATACTCCTCTGCATATGCTTCTGCTGGGTATCCAGTATGCTCAAACTCCCTCTCTGTTTACATTTCTTTTCAGTTTTTAGGGACTTCCCACCTCCTATAGAAAACCATATTAGTGCTAAAAAGACTCCAAATGGAGTCATTTATCCCCAGACAGCAAACCAAGACTTAACTAAAGTTAAGTGCCCATTTACAGTCTGAAATGTCCTGGTCCCCATGAGGGAAGTCATCTGCATGATAAAGACCCTGCTATCCCTTACATCCCTCCCCTACTCACCCCCCCCCCCCCCCCCCCCCGCAAAGAAGATGTCCTATCTTCTGCCCATGTTTTAACTGGATTATTTGTGGTTCAGTGTGAGTTGTATAAGTTCTTTATATATTTTGGATACTAACCCTTCATTGGGTATGTAATTTGCAAATATCTTCTTTCATTCAGTAGATAGCCTTTTAGTTTTGTTGGTTGTTTATTTCATGGTGCAAAACACCAACACTAATTCAAAGGGATGCATGCACCCGTGTGATTATTTGCATGTTCTCTCCATGGTGTTTCTGTCTTACCCACCCCAGCACACTCTAGAGGACCTGGCCACTTTCTGGCACGAAGGAGAGTTCTCAGAATCATGCTGAGCCTTGATTCTTAAATGACCTTGCAACTGATTCTTCCTCTGACACCCATGGGGTCCCTGTGGTGCACCAACCATACTTTCCATCTCTTGAGGTAGGCTATTGTCTGTCCAAAGAATAGGTGAACCAGTTAGTCAATGAATGAATAAGTAGATGTATAACCAATATGATATACTTAACTAGCCTCAAACATTAATACTAATTGGTCTTTCTAATTGAACATTTGAAGTCTACCTGCCTTATTTATAAGAAATAGAGTGTCTTCCTCATAAAGCTTTCCCTGTATCATCCCTTCAGCTGATTGTTGAAGAACCCTTGGGCCTTGGCTCCCCAAATTCAGTCCTTTACAGGTTCCTTGGTAGCCTCATCTGGTCTTTCATTTGGCCATACGTGTCCCATTCATGGGGACCACAACTATATTCTGTGGTGCCCAACAATATTTCCTCAATACCATAGCCCCAGATACCTCTCCCTGTGCAACATTTCCTATTCTGAAAATTAAAGTTAACTTCTGGGTCACCTGGGAGGCACAGTCAGTTGAGCATCAGACTCTTTATCTCAGCTCAGGTCTTTTTTTTCTTTTTAAGATTTTATTTATTTATTTGAGAGAGAGGGAGAGAGAGAGAATCTCAGGCAAGCCAACTCCCTGCTGAGCAGGAAGCCTGACGTGGGACTTGATCTCAGAATGGTGAGTTCAAGTCCTGCATTGAGCTCTACATTGGGAGTGGAGCCTGTTTCAAAAAAAAGAAAAGTTAACTTCTGACCTAAGTTTCTGGGAAGGTGCTGTGGCCCCGCCCCGTTGGGCAGGAAGGGCTGCTGAAAGGCTGGGAGCAGAGAAGCCTCAAGCTTGTACAAGGGGAAGAAGCTCCACTGCAAGGCTGTGACTGAGCTGTTGGCACAGGGGTGTACGGCTGAGTTCCCCAGCAGCGCAGCCTGGGGCCTCAGAGTATGGTCTGTCAGGCAACTCAGCTGAGAATGGACTCTCCAAAAAAGTCAGCCTTCTCTGAGGGAAGGTTGTTATCGATGGAAATCACTAATTCCACTGCCCTTTCTGGGATGTGTCAGTAGTACCAGAAGAAGTACAAGCGACCAGAAATGGGGTCAGGCCTCAGAACCATGCTCTGTCCCCATCTCTGTGATATGGTAGCTATATTGTTGGGCTATACTGTTGGGCTGACTGCAGGTTCCATGCGTCCTGTGGCAGGAGATGGAGGGCAGAAAGAGAATAAGTGGAAGTTCAGAACTTGTCTTAGACAAACAGGGTAGGACAGGAAGGTCCCCACTCTCTCAGGACTCATCTGCTCCCAGGAGACCAAAGACCTCCCAGGAAAAGAGTCTGCTGTCTGGGGCAGGGGCAGGGGCAGGGGGAGGGGAGGGCTCTCCCAGAGGGGCATCTGGTCACAGTCCTGGGAGGTACCCTCAGATTCAAGAGCACCCCCACAGGCCTGAGTGGGAAGCCTTAGTACCACCATACACATGTGATGCCCAGGGCTCAACCCATTGCCTGCATTGGAGTGGGCAGGCCCGCAGGCCCCAAGGCAAATACTGCAGCTGTAGAAGCACCCTTGGAGAAGAAGAGCTTCAGGCCAGCGAGGCCAAGGATGATGATCTGAGCAGACTGGCAGGATCCGATCTCCTCTTTCACAGACACATGGAGCTACAGCCCAGAGGCACTGACTCTCTGACTTACAGTTTTGAGCCTGAAGATTTAATACTCGGACCCAGAGAAGAGTGATATGAATCTGAGGAGGAAAGTGTTGTCCTCAGTGGACAGAACTGATGGAGCCACAGGGTGAGGGAAGGAGGTGTTCTGGAAAAAGACTGAGCCTGTTTGGAGCTGGGACAGGGGCTGAGGTCCAGGGTCTCACTGGGGTGGAAGGAATAGTCAGAGGAAGGTGCCTGTGGGCAGGGGTCATGGCAGCACTGCTGTGGCCAGAGTGTAAAGTGGCCCCTGAAACATTCCCCAGGGCCATGTGCCTCCTGGAGGCTGCTTGGAGCAACTGGGGCTGGACCCTCTGGCTTGCATGCAGCTGGGCACAGACTGGAAGAAGGCTGAGCCAGGCCCCAGGCTGTGGGTGTCTGCGCTGGGCACTCAGCACTGCTGCAGCCACTGAGTGGACAACATAATGTTCTGGGATCTCTGCCTGGGGATGAAAGCTAGTCAGGAGGTGTTGAGCTAGTCTTCGTTGTCCCCAGGGCCCCCTGCTAGACCCAGGAGGTTTGTGCACAGGGAGAGGTTGGCTGTGTGGGGCTGTGTTTCTTTGCTAGCACAGAGATACAAGGCAGAGTCATTGGGCTCCAGGGCGTCCATGTGAAGGTAGAACTTGGAGCTGTCTGGGCACTCAGGTGAGAAGCGACCAGAAGCAGTCTCATTTTCAACGAGTACCTTGTAACTGTAGGCAAACATGAGCTTTGGTGGCTTCTGAGTGCTCTGTTGATACCAGTACACAGCATTATGTCCCAGATGTTGTTCACACTTGAGGGTCACTCTCCTCCCTGTCTCTGTTAACAGGTGTTTGGGGGTCTGGGTAATTCCAGTGTCCATGGGGACTGTTGAAAGAAAGGTCAAAATCAGACAAAGTCCAGAAAGAACAGTGTTGCTGTGGCCACAAGGACTATGTTTTGGTCCAGGGCAGCCCCTGGAACGTGAGACTCACCTGCTCCCAGTAGACAGAGAGCCACAGAGCACAGCAGCCTGCAGCCCATGTCAGAGAGGTTGTGGGCATCATCTAGCTAGGGTGTCCTGGGGAAGGGGCTGGGCTCTGGTCTCCTGGGCTTTGGTTGGTGATTTGCCTGTGATGTCACTGTCCCTGTCCTTTTCACCAGCCCCAGAGGATATTTCTTCTTCCCCTTTCATACCTTTGTAGATTCTGATAGAAGGTGAATTCAAACTGACTGGGCTGAGCTATTCCTCTGCCAGTTGCTCTCATGCTATTAGTTTCTGTCCTCCTTATCCAGATTCTCTCTCCATCCCCGTTCCTTCTAAGGCCCTGCTCAAAGGGCACTGTTCAAGGGAGAGACTATATCTGCTTCAAGGGAGCTCCTTCCTTCCATTTCAACTGTGTAGACATCACCTAAAATGTCGTTTTCTTCAGGATCTAAGCCCCACTGAGCCTTTTTGTCCATATCTGTGGAAAGGGGACTTCGAAGAGAGTGCTTCCACTTGGAGCCAGTGCCCTCCATTAAAATAGGCAGGACTGTGCTGCCAGCGAAGAGCCAGGCACTGGGAAGGGTGGTTGAGGGGAAAAGGGATCATCCAACCTCCACCCCAGTACTGAGGGTAAAATGCATGACTGGGCTTAGAGCAAACCAGATGCTCAAGGAGAGCAACACAAGTCATCCATGTAAAACAAAGGAAAATCAATTTATTTATTTATTTATTTATTTTAATAAATTTATTTTTTATTGGTGTTCAATTTGTCAACATATAGAATAACACCCAGTGCTCATCCCGTCAAGTGCCCACCTCAGTGCCTGTCACCCAGTCACCCTCACTCCCCGCCCACCTTTCCTCCCACCACCCTAGTTCATAGTGAAAGGGAATAAAGGGGAAAGGAGAAAAAATAAGTGGGAAATATCAGAAAAGGAGACAGAACATGAAAGACTCCTAACTCTGGGAAACGAACTAGGAAAATCAATTTAAAAATGATATACATTTACTATCTTTGAGGAATCTGCAACCAATGCTCCCACTGGACCTAAGGATGAAGCTCCAATGCCCTGCTTCCCTCAACAATCTTTCTACTATTCACTCTTCCCACCACTCACCTCAGCCTTAGAGTTTCAAAAGAGCCCCAGCGCCTCCTTTTGGGCAAGGCAGCAGTTATCCCAGTTTGCAGACTTCTTACCAGCCCAATGGTATCAGTTTAAAGGATGCCTATTCCTCATTCAACAGAAGAGAGGACAGGGGATGAGGGTCAGTGGCTCTGTGAGGGGTACAAGATGTATGCAGGTGTGAAAAGGAAGGAAGCATCTGAAACAAAAAAAGAGGCAGCAACATGGCCTTTCATCCATTTACCTAGGACATTAGGCCTCTACTCATTTTTCTAATGTAATAAAGTTTAAGTATTTTCAGGGTGGCCACTAAAACAAAAAAAGTAAAGGTATAGAAATTAGAATTTAAGCAAAGGAATTGATATTCTTCCCCTGAATGAGTTAGGTATCTAATGGACCTCCAATTCACTAAATCTGGAGATAATCCCATTTATAGACAAGAATCCAATACTAACAGTAGTGGAAAGGCTAGGATTGTTACTAATATGCTAGACATCCATTGTAGCAAAGAGTCACTTATCTGTTCTATAAGGAAAGAGCAGAATATGAATAAATAAAAATTGTTTTGCATGGTTTGACTTCCAAAATTAGAGTTCTAAGGATTGCAAATAACAATTTAATATAAACCGATACCTGGAACACTAAGGGGAAGTGAAAGGCTCAGTTGCCCTAAGAATAATAATTAACATAAGCCTTTCCCAAAGCAAGGGGTAGAGGTGAAAGGCTGAAAGGTGAGTTTAAGTGACCTGAATTAGGGATGTGCCCGTGGAAGGAAAATGATGTAAGGACAACCCGAATCACGGGAGAAACACTGAAGAGGTACAGTGGGAAACAGGTAAGGAAATTGATATAAACAATGTCTGTATATAATAATAATAATGGCAAATGTGGCTTGAAGATCCCAAGAAAGCTTGGGTTTGGGGCACAGAGTCCTGAAAAGGAAACCTTAGAGTGAGTGTAAGGAAATCCTCTCTTCTTGGCCACATCCTGATGGGCATGCACAGCGTGGGAGTCCAGAAGGTGAGAGAAGACAGGTTCTACCAGGCTGGAGAGCAGAGCAGAGACTTCAGAAGACGTGGAGCTGGAAGCCACTGGCATTCAGACCCAGCTAGGATGAGAAACAGTGGTGAACGTGCTGTGATTCTCCACTGAGACCCCTAAAAGGCCATGCATTAGTAATAATGACACATGCCAGGGCTCCCTAAAGAATCTTTTAGGCGTCTCCTCATTGATTATTCCATCCCCACACTCTCACTCTTCTGATCTGTACTGTACCAAGGCTGTTGTACCAAATTCCAATGTGCTGATGTTACCTGGCTTGAGGTAGGACCCATGACTAGCTACTGCCTTGAGATTCATGTCCAGAGTCCTTTGAAGGTCTATAATATCCTCCATCACCTGGGTACGGCAGGAGCGGCAGGAATCTTCAAGATGCCACTGGATCTGAATTGAGAAGAATGGCCCTGGTCATCCTTCTGGAAAGGAGGGAGTCTGCAGAGCACAAGCCTACGCCTGCTGGTGCTTATCCTCAACATTTTCTTTCCAGTTCACCTGTTGCCAGAACTTTCATGCTTCTTCAAAGAGATTTCTATCCAGCAAACTCGGTGATGATCTGAATATCCTTACAATCTTAGATATTTTTATCTTCATCTGCTTTTCCTCTTTAGGCTGATAAGTAGAATTATGTAAGGATTCTCAGAGCATAACTGTAGATCTGCCCCATCAAGGATGTGGGCAGCCTGTACTAGAGATAAGAAACTCCAGTCAGGGAGCTCACTGGGAGTGAAAGGGGCCTCAGGGTCAGGTGAACATGTAGTCCTGGTGTACAGTTGCCTGGCTGAGCCAGGGGGTTTGTGCACAGGGAGGTAGTGACTTTGCAGGGCTGTGTCTTGGCTGCTGGCACAGAAATACACAGCAGAGTCTCCTGTCTCCAGAGAGTTGACATGAAGGTTTAAATGAGCTTTGTCAGATGTCTCAGGTGAGAAACGACCTGGAACTGATTCATTTAGAATGAGTTCCTTATTGTTGTAGATAAACATAACGTTCAGCAGTTGCTTGAGGTCTTGATAATACCAGTACATAGCATCATGGCCCAGATTTTGTTCACATTGCTAAAAAGCAAGAGAAGACTGAGGTGTGAGAAGCTTGTAGGATGTCACAGGGACTGACTGGTCTGGGTAATAGCGTTTGCGTTTAGGGACTGCCACCTAGGAGAGAGTTCCAGTAAGACCTAAGCACAAGCTCAAGTAGGAGCGGGGATTGACTGAAAATGCCACAAAAGGACTTTTTTGGGGGAGGGGGTGGAAATGTTTCAGAACTGGCTTGTGGTGGTAGTTAAGTAGTGCATAAGTATATTTAAACTCACTGAGTTGTACATTTGAAACGGGTAAGTATTATGTCATGCAAATCACACTTTAGTAAAGTAAAAATACTCTGCAAGTTTCATTTGGTACCTAAATGATCACATACTAGGAGGAAAGTTGAACAGACATCAATAAACCTGAAGTTTAGTTTAAATTCAACTCACTTACCAACCAGATTCAGAACACTTGCCCCTACCAAGATATCATAGTGTAAGCAAAAAGGAATCGTCTCTATAAAAGAATACATGATCCGTAATCTTCATCTCCTCTCTAAAATTTTTCATATAAAATATCCAGCATTCAAACACATATCATCTGTTGTTGAGGGGACAGGATGACATGGCCAAAACCAAAAGGGAAACATAAGAAACAGACCCAAAATGATTCAGATGGAGTTTTCAGACACTGACATGGAAATAACTGTTATTAATATGTTCTACAAAGTGGCCGACAAAATGGAGAATTTTAGTAAACAACTGAAAACCATAGTAAATACTTAAGTGGAGATTGTAGAGTCGAAATACACAAAACACCTACGATTAAGGTAAATCTGTATGGTTTTAAAAGCAGAACCAATAGAGTTGAAATGAGTAGGTAAGTGGAAGATAAGTCAAATGGAAATATCTAGGCCAAATCATGTACAGAAAGAAAAAGCGTGGAACATGTGAAAAATTAGAATGTTAATTGAGCCATTTTTATAGATAAGTGGTTGCTCCTCAATCTACAACTTTCAAGGGACTTTGA
Organism: Canis lupus dingo; assembly: GCF_003254725.2. Lineage (NCBI taxonomy): Eukaryota > Metazoa > Chordata > Mammalia > Carnivora > Canidae > Canis > Canis lupus. Next base: position 6,936,458 of record NC_064258.1, read on the forward strand.
GACAACTACGAAAGCTTCATCCATCAGTTCTCATCCTCCTGATTCAGAATTGTCTCATAGAACAATAACTTCTGATGTTTCTGGCTGTGCATGTCTAAGTTTCAAGCGGCCTATTTGAGGGTCTCAATCACGGCCACAGAGTATACAGGAAGGAAGCTAAATACATGGACCATGTTTAAGAGGAGGTTCAATCTTTATTGAATGGGTGGAGGTGGTGCATGAATTAGTTGTGGCTGGAATCAGTGTAGGGCCAAGATGATAGGATACAAGTGATACAAAAGAGGCACTGGATACAGTCCACTCCTTGCTTTGCTTCAAGTCCAAATACCAAGGTCTTCAGGTGGTGGCCAGCTGCAATCCCTCCAAGCACAGGTTTAGGGCTGTGGGGGTGCTGTACTCAAAGCGATAACTGATGTTTATTATCTCCTTCATCACCAATTATATAATTTCTCCAACTTTGCTTAGCACTTTAGTGTTCTAAGTCATTTGCTTGTTGAGATGATCTAGACATTCATCTCTGTGGGTTTCAGTCCCCTTAGGTGCCTCTATTGTCAGACTAGGATGGTTGCAACTGCAAAATTGTCATTATCACCAGGAATTTAGGCACCAAGTGATGCTTGAATTAGTTCCCTGAATTCCAGGTAGAACTTTTCCCATTTCCACTGTGTAGCAGAAACTCTATCTCCTCATGATAATAAGATAAATACCTCCATCCTTACAACTGGATCGGAGTAAAAGGGGCCCCTAATGACCAGGTATTCTCATACTTCAGGTTCACTGGAATCTTTACCATGTCCCATGGTGGAAGCATCCACCATGCGCCTCCCTCTACTGAGGAATCACAACCTCTTATCTAGGGACTTTTAGTACAGGAAAATGATGTTTGAAATTAAAACTGGGTCACTGGGAGCTGTGAGGAGGATACCCATCCTAATCCCACCAATGGCTTCTGGACTCATGGATTGTGACCATAGTCCCATATTTTAGGTGTTTGTTCAGTCATAGCACATCCTAGAGCATATGACCCCAGCTCCACAGGTATCAGTTCTGAGCAGCCCCTTAGCCAAAATTATAGTACATTCTTTTTTCATTCATAAAGACAGATGCATCTGAGAGATCCGTATGTGTAAAGAAATTGGACCTCATGGTTATAAACCCATGATTTCATTTCCTTAGCACTAAAATGGGATCCTTTAGTCTGAAAATTTCTGAGACCTCAAATCAGTGAGACAGTCATTCTCTACCCCTTAATGGTGGTGCTGCCATGGATGTAATTGAGTAAATGAATATTTCCTGTGTCTGTGTGATAAGCTCTGCTCAAGACTTTTCCCCTCCAATCAATGCTTGATCTCATTCTGACTTATTATAAGGAAATCCATTCTTTTGTTTTGAAGTCTTCCCTCTACCTTTCTTGTTCCAACTCATCAAAAACACCGGGGTTTTATTCAAAAGCAAGACAGTGACTCTGACAGCCCCATGTCAAGTTTGGGGGACTGATCCATTCCTGTTCCCTTCTAGATGCTGTTTGGGTTTTGCTGCTAAATTCTGATCCCGCAATCCCAGCCTTATTCTGATGATTCTCTTACTGGTCTAGACCACTGTTAGCCTGAAGTGGGGTCCCAATAATGGACTCCATCTTTGCTGTTCCCTTAACATTCTCACGCCAAGTAATGCATAAGGGACTTACTGGGAAGACATCACTGACAATTCAGGCCCTTGTGTTGACTCGCATATCCTCCTTAAGATTTATCTTGGAAGTACTCTATACATTTATACAAATATCAAAGTCATTCCTTGGTAATCACTTCTCCATTCTATGAATTAAAATGATTTATTTCTAAGCTACCCAAACAACGCAAAACAAAATCCAAGATACAGAAGGAGGTAAAGAGAGAACCTAGGTCACTTGATGGTGGCTTCCTGGGAAGCAACTCTCCCAACTTTGGAGCCCACAATAACCCGAGAGTATATATGAAGATACTGCAAAACATGCGCCCTGGTCAGTCATGCCAGAGATATCCTCTTTTGGTGGTTTAAATTCAGACATGTGTATTTAGAGACGGCTGAAAAATCAAGTCCAGTCGGAAAGGAATCTGGGAGCTAGAAAGAGGCAGAAGTATGAGGGTTTGTGTGCAGGCTGTAGGTGTCTTGGCAAGCCTGTGGCTACACTGCTGGCCCAGAGGTACATGGCTGAGTCTCCCAGCTCTGTGGCTGGATCTCCAGAGTGGACAATGATGCATCAGGATTATCCAGCTGAGAATTGATCCTTGAATATTTAGGACTTCTCCAAGAGAGTATCCTTGTAGAATAAAATTAGAAACTCCACTTTCTGCCCCAGCATCTGCCTCTACCAATGGAGGTATAAGTGACCAGAGATGGGGTCACACGTCAGGATAACTCTCATCCCCCAATCTGTGACCAGGTGGCTGGGAGTCTGTTTGACTTCAGGTTCTGTGTGTCCTGTGGGAGGAAAAAGAAGCCAGAGATTGAATAAGGAAATGGTTTAGAAGAGCCTCAGGTAAGTCCAAGATGAGAAATTCCCAAGGATTCACCTGCTTGCAAGACACTAAATATAATCCCATACAAGAGCCAGATATCCATGGCAGAGTCAGGGCAGGAATGAGTGTTCTCCTAGCTCAGGCCTCTGCACCCCATGGATTCCTGCTACACCCACTGGGGCGCCCCCTACAGGAGAGAGGAGGGAGCCTCTGTGTCAGTGCAGGCATCTGACTCCCCAGGACACAGGGGTCTGCTCAGCCCATGGTGTCTGCTAGCCTGTGCAGGATGGAGGACCATGGCAAGGGGCAATGCCAGAAATCCTGGGGTTCGGCAAGGACAGCCCCAAGGATGCAGTCCTGCTCTGAAATGTCAGGGGCCCTTCCAGTCTTATTGCCTATTGTGAGCAACAATCCTGGGGCAGAGGACTCTGTGGCTGATAATGCAGGATGTGAAGACCTGAAGAATTAGTATGAGAGTGACAGAAGGAAAGAAAATTAGGCCTGAAGGTGTCACAGCTGAGAGGAAGAGAAGCTCTTGGGGAGCTCAGTCCCGGGACATGTAGCAGACAATGACCTGGAAAGAATGATCCAAATCTGGGGAGGAAACAATTGTCTTCAGGGGTAGGAACTGACTGAGCTGGGTGGTGAGGGGAGGAGGTGTTCTGGAAAAGGGCTCAGCCTGTTTGGAGCTGGGACAGGGGCTGAGGTCCAGGGTCTCACTGGGGTGGAAGGAATAGTCAGAGGAAGGTGCCTGTGGGCAGGGGTCATGGCAGCACTGCTGTGGCCAGAGTGTAAAGTGGCCCCTGAAACATTCCCCAGGGCCATGTGCCTCCTGGAGGCTGCTTGGAGCAACTGGAGCTGGACCCTCTGGCTTGCATGCAGCTGGGCACAGACTGGAAGAAGGCTGAGCCAGGCCCCAGGCTGTGGGTGTCTGCAATGGGCACTCAGCACTGCAGCGACCCCTGAGTACACAGCCTGCATGAGGTTCTGGGATCTCTGTCTGGGGCCCTACAGGAGATGTTGAGCTAGTTTTGGTTGCCCAAGGGCCCCCCTGCTAGACCCAGGATGTTTGTGCACGGGGAGAGGTTGGCTGTGTGGGGCTGTGTCCCTGCTGCTAGCACAGAGATACAAGGCAGAGTCATCGGGCTCCAGGGCGTCCACGTGAAGGTAGAGCCTGGAGCTGTCTGGGCACTCAGGTGAGAAGCGACCGGAGGCAGGCTCATTCTCAATGAGTTCCTTATATCTGTAGGCAAACATAAGCTTCGGTGGCTTCTGAGCGCTCTGCTGATACCAGTACACAGCATCATGTCCCAGATGTTGTTAACACTTGAGGGTCACTCTCCTCCCAGGCCCTGTTACCAGGTGTTTTGGGGTCTGGGTAATTCCAGTGTCCATGGGGACTGTTGAAAGAAAGGAACAAAATCAGACAAAGCCCCGAAAGAAGAGTGTTGATGCAACCAAAGGGACACTGCTTGAGGTCCCAAGGCAACATCTGGAACGTGAGACTCACCTGCTCCCAGTAGACAGAGAGCCACAGAGCACAGCAGTCTGCAGCCCATGTCAGAGAGGTTGTGGGCATCATCTAGCTAGGGTGTCCTGGGGAAGGGGCTGGGCTCTGGTCTCCTGGGCTTTGGTTGGTGATTTGCCTGTGATGTCACTGTCCCTGTCCTTTTCACCAGCCCCAGAGGATATTTCTTCTTCCCCTTTCATACCTTTTGTAAATTCTGAGAGAAGGTGAATTCAAATGGACTGGGCTGAGCTATTCCTCTACCAGTTGCTCTCATGCTATTAGCTGCTTTCCTCATTATACAGACTCTCCATCCCCTCATCATTCCAACAGGCAGATTAAAGGACTCTGCTAAGGGACAGCCTAATTCACTCAAGGCCCTCCTTACTTCCCTGTTCAGTCCTGCAGACTTCACCCAAAACGTTGTTTCCCTCAGGGTCTAAGCTCCCTTGATTCCTTCTGTGCATATCAGTGGAAAGGGGAATTGGAGGGCTGTACTTCCTTCTGAGGTAGTACTGCCAGCAAGGACCAGGCACTGGGAAGGGGGGCTGAGGGGACAAGGGATCAGCCAACCCCCACGCCAGTACTGAAGGTATAGTACTTGCCTGTGCTTAGAGCAAACAGGAGGCTCAAGGTGAACAACACAAGTTATCTGTGTAGGACCAAGGGAATCAATTTGAAAATTATTATCGTTTAGTATCTTTGAGGAATCTGCAACCAATCCCCCCCACCCTAGACCTAAAAATGGAGCCTCAATGCCATGCTTCACTCCACAATCCTTCCATTATTCACTCCCCTGCCCTCCCCTCCCCCTACCTCTGCATTTTCAAAAGAGCCACATTGTCTCCTTGGGGCCAAGGTCGCATATTTCCCGATTGCAGGCTTCTAACCAGCTCCGTGGTAGCAGGTGGATCATGCCTATAGTTCATTTTCCAGAGAGGAAGACAGAGGGAGGGGGCAGGGGTCAGTCAGTGGCTTTGTGAGGGGTACAAGATCACAGTTGATATTCTCCTCTTGAACAAGTTAGGTAGATAATGGATGTCTGATTCATTACTGGTGGAGATATTTAGTTCTTAGACAAGAACCCAAAATTAATCCTGGAGGAAAGGCTGGCATTGCTATTATTACACTTAGCATGCCGGACATGACTGTGGCAAAGAGATACAGATTGGCCATTCTACAAGCATAGAGCTAAAACATGAATAAATATAATTCTACTGTATTGTTTGCCTTCTGCCAAGCAAAGCTCCAATGATACAAAAAAAAAAAAAAAACTACAACAACCAATATATTTATTTAAACTGATATCCTAACCACTAAGTGGAAATTAAAGGCTCAGTTGCCCTGACAACAATAGTTAACAAACCTTTCCCACTCAAGGGGTAGAAGTGAAAGTCTGAAAAGTGCTTTTAAGTCATGTGGATAAGGGATATGCCTATGGACAGAAAATGATGTAAGGACGACCCGAATCACAGGAAGAAACAGTGAAGAGGTACAATGGGAAACAGGTAAGGAAATTGATATAAACTCTGTCTGTATATAATATTGTGAAATGTGGCTTGAAGATCCCAAGAAGGCTTGGATTTGGGGCACAAAGTCCCGAAAAGGAACTCTAAGCATGAGTGTAAGGAAATCCTCTTTCTTCTTGGCTACTTTCTGATGTTCATGTGCATGCACAGCCTGGGAGTCCAAAGCTGAGAGAGCACAGGTTCTACTGGGCTGGGGAGCTGAGCAGAGATTTCAGAAGATGTCGAGCAAGAAGACATCAGCATCCAGATCCAGTTAGGATGAGAGACGTTGGTGAATGTGCTGTGATTCTGCACTGAGACCCCAAAATTCTATGCCCTAGGAATAATGACCACATGCTAGGGCTCCGTAACAGGGAGGGCAACACTGAAATAAAATCTAGCAAATCCTACAGTGAAACTGCCAGATTGAAACCTAATGTTCTTCAGAAGAGCACAGAGAACCCAGAGCGTCCCACCTATATTGTCCAAAATGCCCCACAGAAACCCTTTATAATCTTCCCTGAAGAATCTTTTAGACGTCTCCTCATTGACTATTCCATCCCCACACTCTCACTCTTCTGATCCATACTGTACCAGTGCTGCTGTATCAAATGCCAATGTGCTCATGCTACCTGGCTTCAGGTAGGACCCATGACTAGCTACTGCCTTGAGATTCGTGTCCAGAGTCCTTTGAAGGTCTATAATATCCTCCATCACCTGGGTACGGCATGAGCGGCAGGAATCTTCAAGATGCCACTGGATCTGAATTGGAAAGAGAGGCCCTGGTCATCCTTCTGGAAAGGAGGGAGTCTGCAGAGCACAAGCCTACCCCTCCTGGGGCTTATCCCCAACACATTCTTTCTAGTTCACCTGTTGCCAGAACTTTTATCCTTCTCCAAAGAGATTTCTATCCAGCGACTCAGTGATGATCTGAATATTCCTACAATCTTAGATATTTTATCTTTATCTCTTTTTCCTCTTTAGGCTTTTGCTCATTGAATATTTTTAGTGAATAGTGTATTCAGTTATACTGTTTATACCATTGGCATCCAAATGTACAGCAGAGAAATTCAAGGAATGGCTCCTTCCACCATGTAAGATCTTCAGCACATGGGACAAGGTACTTCCTTTTTTCTGAAATTCTGAGTACTTCAGTAAATTTATTGGAAATCCTGAGAACATCAGTGAATTTATTGCTCTAGGTGATAAATGGATTTCTGTGAGACTTGTCAGAGCTTAATTGTAGATCTGCCCCATCAGGGATGTTGGCAGCCTGTACTACAGATTGGAAACTCCATTCAGAGATCTCACGAGGGCATTGGGGGTGGTGGTGAATGGAGCTTAGGTTCATGTGAACATATAGTCCCCACAGCTTCCTGGCTGGGCCAGGGGGTTTGTGCACAGGGGTGTAGTGAGTGTGTAGGGCTGTGTCTTGGCTGCTGGCACAGAAATACACAGCAGAGTCACCTGTCTCCAGGGAGTTGACATGAAGGTTTAAATGAGCTTTGTCAGATGTCTCAGGTGAGAAACGACCTGGAACTGATTCATTTAGATTGAGTCCCTGATTAAAGTAGATAAACATGATCTTCAGCAGTTGCTTGAGGTCTTGCTTATACCAGTACATAGCATTATGGCCCAGATTTTGCTCACATTTTAGTAACTTCTTCGATCCCACGTGCGCGATGAGGTATCTTGGAGTCTGGGAAACTGTTGTGTCCAGGGGTGCTGAGAAGGAAAGGAGAAGAATTCAGACCAGTCCCAGATGGCAGGCTCTTGCTGGCCACATGATGAACAGGCTGAGGGACGCATCATAGCATCACGCCAGCTGGACCAAGGACTCACCTGCTCCCAGGAGGCAGAGGACCATACAGCAGAGGAACCCGGAGCCCATGGTGGAGACAGGCACAGTCTGGTCCTCAGTGGTAAGAAGTAGGCGGCAGTTCTCCACTGCCCTGACAGGTGCGCTGCCTGTGATGTCACAGCCCAGAATGACTTCCCCATGCTGGGCCTCTCCTCTTCCTTCATTTCCTGCCCTTGTGCCTTTCAAGACATGCTAATTTCTCCTGTTTTCAAAGGAATTTGGAATATCTAGGGATAGTTTGAATGGGACATCTCTTGCCTCAGGAATATATCTCTGCCTCCCTGGGTTTTGGCTGGCCCACATCTGGCCACCTCCTCCCTCCTCCTCGTTTTGGCTCCACTCTCAGATTTGGGCAAGTTTCTCTTTTCTGTATCTTCTCGTCTTTCTCCTCAGTAATGCAGGGAGATCCCTCTCAAATCTTGGTTCCACTGAATCTCTGATGTGTGCTCCGCCGCCCCCCTGGCTACTTCAGTTGTGGACAAAAGAACCACAGTGGGGTCTCCCACAGGCACCAGCTGCAGACAACTAAAATGCATGAAGGAATGTTAGGAGCAAGCTGTGATGATAAGTCCCCTTGAGGGGGACCATACTGCAACCCCATCCCTGTGAAGGTGTTCTCCGTCGGAGGGGCAGTTCAATGTAGTGAGCAGGAGGCAGCTAGGCAATGAGCAGTCCCTGTGGGACAGGAGCAAACAGTTGGAGAGGTGAATGACAGCAAGAGAGTGGGGGAAAACCTGGGCTGAATGACTTTACTGTCCTTGACCTGTCTACAGGTCACCTTCTTTTTTGGTACCAAATTTACACCTAAATGTTTAGCCTAAGGCATCTCAACCTCAGAGATATTGCAGCATTGTTCTGGATATATCTGTGTTGTGGACACTGCTTAGCAGCATTGTGGTCTCTATCCACTACCTGCCAGTAGCTCTCCCACCCCAGCTGGGACAACAAGATGTCTCTACCATCACCAAACTGCGCCTGTTGACAACCACTGCCCCTTTATTCATTGGAGACCTATAGCCCCAGGCCACCACCTCTTTCATGGGTTCTGGTGGTGCCATGGCTCCTCCTAGTGGTCGTCAAGGCGCACTTCCCAGATCCCAGTGTCCTGGGCAGGCTCCAGCACTTACTAAGGCCAAGTCAGGAGGAGCTAGGCATGAGAACAAGACACTATTACTGCCACAGAGACAGCAGGCACATATGCTAATACCCACACCCACACCCACACCCACACCCACCACACACACTGTTTGGCATCACTAACTGTCAACTACTGGTCAACTTCTTCAAACACAGGTGTTTTGCTTTCCTTTTTATTTTTTTCTTAGTTGAACACAGAACAGGTGCTTGAGACACAGTAGTGAACCAAACAGAAACAACCACCATCCTTCCAGGAACTCTAACACGCTTTACTTATTTGCTCTCATTGAATAGTTATTTAGTGCAAAGCACAGGGAAGGCAATATTCTCATGCTCATGACGCTTGTATTCTGATAGGAACAAAAAGAATATCACAGACTGCTCTAGGCATATTAAATATAAAAGATATAGAAGTGAGGATATAATCAGTAGTAACACAGTTAAAAACTACCCTATATGACTTCCCACTTGTTCATCTAAAACAATGGGCTGAAATAAATAATTTCCAAGTCTCTCTCCATGTTTAGATTGTATGATGCTAACCAGGGAGACCCCTAGATGATAGCTGGATTAGTGGGGCTTATGCATGCAGTTCCCAAGTACTTACCTCAAGGTCCCTCTCAGCTTATAAGGGAAGCTTTACAAAGAAAACTGGATCGTGGTGATAGTTGAGTAGTACCTAAGTATATTTAAACTCCAAGAGTTGTACACTTGAAATGGGTACTATTTCATGCAGATTACACTTCAGTAAAGTAAAAATACTCCAGACGTTTCATTTGGAACCTAAGTGATCACATACTAGGAGCAAAGGTGAACAGCCATCCACAAAACTGAAGCTTGGTTGAAATCCAACTCATTTTTCAAACAGATTCAGAAGACTTGCCCCCACCAAGATGTCGTAGTATAAGCAAAAAGGAACTATCTCTATAAGATAATACATCATCCAGAGCCGTCATCTTATCTCTAACATTTTTCACTTACAATATCTAGCATTCAAACACAGATCATCTCTGGGCTGGCTCTACAGAGTGGAGAATGATCCATCAGACCTTCCAGCTGAGAACTGATCTCTGAGTGTTTAGACTTCTCAAGAGAGTATCCTTGTAGGATAAAATAAGAAACTCCACTTTCTGCCCCAGCATCTGTCTCTACCAATGGAGGTATAAGTGACCAGAGATGGGGTCACACGTCAGGATAACTCTCATCCACCTCTCTGTGACCAGGTGGCTGGGAGTCTGTTTGACTTCAGGTTCTGTGTGTCCTGTAGAAGGAGAAAGAAGCCAGAGATTGAATAAGGAAATGGTTTAGAAGAGCCTCAGGTAAGTCCAAGATGAGAAATTTCTAAGATTTCAACTGCTTACCAAAGACTAAAAATCTCCCAAGAGCCTGGAATCCATGGCAGAGTCAGGGCAGGAATGAGTGTTCTCCTAGCTCAGGCCTCTGCACCCCATGGATTCCTGCTACACCCACTGGGGCGCCCCCTACAGGAGAGAGGAGGGAGCCTCTGTGTCAGTGCAGGCATCTGACTCTCTAGGACACAGGGGTCGGCTCAGCCCATGGTGTCTGCTAGCCTGTGCAGGATGGAGGACCATGGCAAGGGGCAATGCCAGAAATCCTGGGGTTCGGCAAGGACAGCCCCAAGGATGCAGTCCTGCTCTGAAATGTCAGGGGCCCTTCCAGTCTTATTGCCTGTTGTGAGCAACAATCCTGGGGCAGAGGACTCTGTGGCTGATAATGCAGGATGTGAAGACCTGAAGAATTAGGATGAGAGTGACAGAAGGAAATGGAATTAGGCCTGAAGGCGTCACAGCTGAGAGGAAGAGAAGCTCTTGTGGAGCTCAGTCCTGGGACATGTAGCAGACAATGACTTGGAAAGAATGACCCAACCCTGGGGAGGAAACAATTGTCCTCAGAGGTAGGAACTGACTGAGCTAGGTGGTGAGGGGAGGAGGTGTTCTGGAAAAGGGCTCAGCCTGTTTGGAGCTGGGACAGGGGCTGAGGTCCAGGGTCTCACTGGGGTGGAAGGAATAGTCAGAGGAAGGTGCCTGTGGGCAGGGGTCATGGCAGCACTGCTGTGGCCAGAGTGTAAAGTGGCCCCTGAAACATTCCCCAGGGCCATGTGCCTCCTGGAGGCTGCTTGGAGCAACTGGAGCTGGACCCTCTGGCTTGCATGCAGCTGGGCACAGACTGGAAGAAGGCTGAGCCAGGCCCCAGGCTGTGGGTGTCTGCGCTGGGCACAGGTTGCATGAGGTTGCATGAGGTTCTGGGATCTCTGTCTGGGGCCCTACAGGAGATGTTGAGCTAGTTTTGGTTGCCCAAGGGCCCCCCTGCTAGACCCAGGATGTTTGTGCACGGGGAGAGGTTGGCTGTGTGGGGCTGTGTCCCTGCTGCTAGCACAGAGATACAAGGCAGAGTCATCAGGCTCCAGGGCGTCCACGTGAAGGTAGAGCCTGGAGCTGTCTGGGCACTCAGGTGAGAAGCGACCGGAGGCAGGCTCATTCTCAATGAGTTCCTTATATCTGTAGGCAAACATGAGCTTCGGTGGCTTCTGAGCCCTCTGCTGATACCAGTACACAGCATCATGTCCCAGATGTTGTTCACAGTTGAGGGTCACTCTCCTCCCAGGCCCTGTTACCAGGTGTTTGGGGGTCTGGGTAATTCCAGTGTCCATGGGGACTGTGGGAGCAAGAAACCAAAGTTACAGTGTTTAGGAAGCAGTACCATGAAAAAAGCCAGAAGCCTGAGGACAGAGATGTCCCAGGAGTTCTCAGGACTCACCTGCCCCCAGGAGACAAAGGACCACCCAGTAGAGGAGCCTGCAGCCCATGGCAGCACCTGACTGGAAGGGACTGGAGTCTGCTCAGATTCCTGTACCGGCACCTGATGAGGATTTGCTGGTGAAGTTCGTGTCCTATTTACTTCCACAGCTCACATTTCCTCTCTCACTTATGCCCTGTACCAGCGTCACCAGAGCTGGTCTTGGTCTGGCGTGGCAGGACCAAATGTACCAGGGCAGGTGTGGAAGATTTCCTACGCCCAGCTGCCTCAAGGAGGTTTCTCAGTCAGTTGCTTTTTCTTTTCTTTCTTTCTTTTTTTTTTTTGCTAGTAGCTTCCTCCCCCAACTGAGCCTTTCCTTTCTCTTTCTACTTGACAGCACCTCCTCAGCTCAGACATGCATTCCTTCCCTTGGGGTAGATGTCCCCCCACACTGTGTCTCATAGAACCAGGACAATCCCACTCAAGCCTCATCTTGATTTAACTCAGAGATACCACCTTGCTTGGTTTGTGGAGTCTCTCCCTGTCTCCAGCTGTGCTTCATTTTATTTTATTTTTTAAAAAGATTTTATGTATTTATTCATGAGAGACACAGAGAGAGAAGAGGCAGAGACACAGACAGAGGGAGAAGCAGGCTCCATGCAGGGAGCTCGATGTGGGACTTGATCCCGGGACCCCAGGATCACACCCTGAGCCAAAGGCAGATGCCCAACCACCAAGCCACCCCGGTGTCCCAACTGTGCTTAATTTTAAGACATAAGAATTTAATGCCAAGTGGGTAAGAAGCACCCTCAGTGGGTACTGATGAGTTTACAATGTAATATGCTGCAACCTGTACCCCTAGAGAGCATCTCTCTAACCTGGGGTGCCGAGCCTGATCATGGATGGGTCACATACAGAGGAAGCACAGGAGAGTAATGAAAGATCCTAAGGGATGTGAACCCCGGGGGCTGCAGACAGAATGCTATAGAGGTTGGGGAGGTACACCGTGGACTGGGTTTTAGTGTCCAGGTTGTGCACATACCATCTCCCAAGCTGACCCGGGAGCAAACCCAATGCTAGAGTGTTCTCTTCCTTCTTAGGCACCCTGCTTCCCATTGCCTTCCCTTCTCCTCCCAGACTAGCCCCAGAGATTTCAGTGAAGTCACAGCTCCTCCTTAGGGTTCAAAGAGGGACACATTAACCTCCTCTGCACCATCTGTCTCCGTCCTGGGGTGTGGGAGGGGTGGAGGGTGGTGGTGGTGGTGGTGGAAGGGAGCATGGAGTTCAAGGGCTCTGTTAGTTTGTTCACCAAGCATTGGTGAGTAAGGCGATGTTCTCGTCCTTGAAATTCTTCTAGACTCCTAAGAGCAAAGCGACTTGTTTTGAGATAACATGGAGTTTGGAGAGCTTTAGTGTATTTTTTAAGAAAGTTAAAACATAATTGGTTTTTATTCGGCTAAAGCATTTCATCTCCTTGCCTTCTCCTTTCCTCATCCCCGAAACCTGGATCAAGGGAGAGTCTGAAATACTGATCTCCAACCCCCCGTTTAACTCTGAAACAGCATGAGCTGTCAGGATAAGCTTCCACCCAGATGTTTACTGGATGGCCGGGCTACAGAGCTCCCCCCCCTCATCAGAATACGGAACACTTTGCAGGTACTTGACCCATAATTGTCAAATGAAGGAATAGATGGACACAATGGAAAGTAGTAAAAGGCCACACGTGAGTCTAAACAACAAAAAAATTATCTCCAAATGTGCTATGATTGGCACTGGCGTATTCGTACTAGTGACTTAAGGAAATCGAGGGCCTGGTGTCAGGACACAAGGCAGAAATTTGAATGATAAATAAATTTGCTTGGCATGAAGCAAACATTTGGTACTAATTTGTATTTTATTTTAAAGATTTTACTTCTTTATTCGTTAGAGACACAGAGAGAGAGGCAGAGACACAGGCAGAGGGAGAAGCAGGCTCCATGCAGGGAGCCCGATGGGGGACTCGATCCCAAGACTCCGGGATCACAACCTGAGCCAAAGGCAGATGCTCAACCACTGAGCCACCCAGGTGTCCTGATACTAACTTGTACTTTAAAGGATAGGTATAATAATTTTCCAACATGCATCAAGCATCCTCCAAAGGAGATTCAGAAGTCGAAAAATCGTTTCTCTTCGTAAACCATCCTTGTTGTCAGGGCCCCCATAGTGATGGGTATTTGAGTATTTCCTTACGATACAGCACAAGAATATATTCTAGGCTTATCTTCTTCTTTCCCTGCCTTCATCGTGATATCAGCTGTTTCTCCATAGAGCCCTGGTTCTGTTTATTATCCAAAGAGCCCTGGATAATGGTATTTAGAAAACAAGAGATGGGCACTAGATCTGGGCTTTGGGGGTGCTAGCACTCCCAAGTCATCAGTGGACAGATCCTAGGGGATACACATATGTAGACAGGCACACAAATGCACACATATTAACAGGCATCTTTAATTCTATATCTATCTATGCCTATTGAAAAACCAAGAGTTTACACGAATAATTCCAGTTCCAATTCCAATCTGATAAGGCCCATTCTAGTGTTCTGGCGTCATCCCTTTCTATATTTGCAATTCCCTTGCAATACGGAGAAACTTGGCTCCTGTCATCCTTAATAGGTTTACACATTTGATCCACCTCTTCGCATGTGCCCAATTGCCCGTGGCAATGGCAACCTTCTCTCCCCTGCATGTGTCTGCCTCACCCTGCTTGGGATCTGACAGCCTGGGCCAGAGAGTCTTCTCCATGTTGGATATCCCCTCACCTCAGTTCAGTTTCTGATACCTGACATGGGGCACGCCCTGCCCGGTATGGATAACCTTCTCAATGTGCTGGAGCTTCAACGGCCTATACCAGGCCACTGTTCTCACCCTACTTGGGTGCCAACACGCTCTTTCTTGGGAATACCCTCCTCACTTGGTAGAGTCTCTGTCACCTTGTATCAGGCCTCCTTCCTGTGTAGATACAAAGCAATGCGCCAGCTTAGTCCTCAGCTAACAAAGACATTTCACTTCACAGGTGCTTTATAAAATAATATGAGGCACTTCAGATTGGTGGTGGGTAAGGGGGAGGCCTCAGGACTTTGTCTCCCATATACTCTAGATATATGTCTAGATCTAGACAGGGTGATGGATACATAATGCACATGTACTTAACTTGCTTGGGCTTTTCTGAACCTTTTTCCCCCCCTCACTCTGTTCCCCAGGAAGCAATGCCAATTTCTTGATTCTAAAAGTCCTAGACTTTTCCTTTCTTCTCTCCTATACCAATACGTTATTGTCATGTGTGTACCTGTTTTCCTAATGAATTTGCTCTTTTTAAGGTCACAGGCTGTATCTTTTTAAAATTTGTTTTTAAAATATTTCTGCATATTGTTCTCTATAATTTTATTTATTTTTATTTTTTTAAAGATTTATTTATTTATTTATGATAGACATAGAGAGAGAGAGAGAGGCAGAGACACAGGAGGAGGGAGAAGCAGGCTCCATGCAGGGAGCCTGACGTGGGGCTCGATCCCAGGACTCCAGGATCGCGCCCTGGGCCAAAGGCAGGCGCCAAGCCTCTGAGCCACCCAAGGATCCCCAATTTTATTTATTTTTAACAGCTTCTTTGGGGTATAATTGATAGACAAAGACCCATACATATTTAATGTGTATAATTTGATAAATGAGGGATATGGAAACACTCATAATAACCATTACCATGTCAAGATAATACATATCTGTTAATCAGTTTCTTTTTCTTCATTCCCGGGAAAACCTCTTCTTATCCTCCAGTGTTTGCAAAACATGGTAAAGGTGCATTCCTCTGGCCTGAGAAAATCGGAGTACCTGAAAGCCCACCGCATGCTTCTCTTGCTAGTTCCTCTCTTGAAGGAGAAGTGGGAGGGCCCTTTGATCATGTGCAGGTGAGCACACGCTCCAATCACCACCCACTCATCTCTCCAGGACCCCAGGCTGCTGAACCACAACCAGATGCTTTCCCTCAGGCTTCAAGAGTGCCTCAAGCCTCAGCTTCCTTAAAGGCTGGCCATCTGCTATGCTCTGGTCACCAAACAGCCATTGACTATAACTCTATAGAAGAGCCCGGTTGCAATGGGTTCTGTGTTGACAGGGGAAATAAAATAATAAAAAACAAAAACACAGGGTATACATCTTTGGTTTTGTGTGTGTGGATATTCTAGATGATGAGACAGAGCCAATATTGAGGTGACACTAACAGTATTACTATACAATAGTTCACTGATCATAAAATAATAGCATATAAGCTGTATTCATCAGCACTGGAAGAATTTGTAGAAAAACATTTATCCTTTGGAGACTGCCATAGTTGGAGAAGGTATTTTGAAGGAGAGAAGTTTAACCCAAATCTTTAAGCAACATAGTCTTGTGCCAAGTTTTGTTTTGTTTTGTAAGAAGATGTGGCATATGTATATATATATATATATATATATGAAAACCCATATATATATATAGTATATATGGTGTGTGTGTATATATATATACCATATAAAGCACTTAAGATTGGTGGATATGCCATATATATATGGTCCTTATCTTTCCATTTGCAAAGATGTGGATGGAACTAGAGGGTATTATGCTAAGTGAAATAAATCAGCTGGAGAAAGACAAATACATTGTGATAGGGGTTAGTAAGGGCTGGACTGACACTTTGGCACGGACGGTGTACTAACAAGGGAGAAAGATGATCCTAAATCATTATAAAACAACTGGGAGTGGGGAGGGCAACATCAGGACATGAATGGGGATGCGAGCCTTCTGAAGGCCTTGGGGCTGGAATGTACTGTGTGGTTGGCGAGGAGGTGGGAATGAGTGGGAAGGGCCACAGGGGGCTGTACCACGATGAAGGGACTCAAGGAAGACCCACGACTTGGCCGGAATACACATCTTCTGCTTCTGTGATACAACTTAATTCTTCTTTTATGAGGTGTGCTTCTCCACCTGCTCTGGTGAGATAGAAACAGGATCTGGCTGTAAAAGGGAAGACAGAGCAGCGTGGAGAGAATTCTAAGAGACAGGATTTAGTTACATTAACACTTTAACAAAAACCCTTCTAATGTGGATCAAAGATTGTGTTAACTTCTCCTATTTGCCCATGGTTTTCTGTGGGCGTTCATGTTATACATGAGGATATTAATGTCCAAAGACCCCCAAAATAGAAGCTAGCAACAGAATGAAGGTCAGAACTCTGGTTACTAGATCGAAATGTTCTTTCTCAGAATTTTATTGTGTCTCATGCTTTGGTACAAGTTTCTGTCTCTATGATTCTCTTTTTTGTTCTACCTTGTTCTCTATCATTCCGACATCCCAGCCCTAAATCCCCAAACTCCCACTTACTTTCTCCCTAAAACATTATGTGAAGTAAAGGCCTTAATAAGCTAGTTCTCTTGAGATTACTAGTTTTATTTCAAGCCACACCTGATCATTGCAACTGAACCATCATACAATGTTAAGTGTGGATATGGGGCATTTAAATAGGTCCTTCCTTATGTTCTCAGGCAGGGTCAAGGACAATCTGACCTACAGCCTGTTTTAGCAAATGAAGGTTTCCTGGGACTTAACTGCCCCCACACATGCATGCGCTGCTTTCATGCTGCAAAAGAGGGCAGTTGTGACAGAGGCTGCTTTGCCTACAGAGCCCGAAACATTTACTCCTGGGCCTTTTGCAGAAAAAGCTAGCTGAGTCCTGCACACAATTTTATGGAGAGAATCATGTGAAGTTAGGATAGAAATGTCCTCAAGCCAATGCCATCCTTCATCAGCATCAAGGAAACCTGTTTCCAGGGTTCAGTTTACCAAGAAAGCACATTTTATTTGTCAACACTGATTTCCTGCCTTAGGGCAATGATTAGGAATTCAGGTTAGTATAGACTTGCCAGGCTAGCATCAGGGTTATTATACAAGCACATACTTTGTAACTTGTTCCTTTTTGTAGTCCAACTGCCCTGATTGCTTATTTCAGTGACTTATTGTATCTTTTTTCAGAGAGAGGAGTTCTTCTTTAAAAATTTCCCCTCTGGATGCCTGAGTGGCTCAGTTGGTTAAGCATCTGTCTTCCATTCAGGTTGTGATCTTGGGATCCTGGGATCATGTCCCATGTCAGGCTCCCTATTCAGTGGGGAGTCTGACTCTCCCTCTGCCTCTCCCCCTGCATGTGTTCTCTCACTCTCTCTCTATCTAATAAACAAAAAATCTTTAAAGATTTCTCTTCCTGTTGGAATGGTAAAAAAGCCAGTAATGGCCTCAGTTACTAGTATTGTATTAGCCAGGAAAGTCGCTGGAGGAGCTAAGGAAAAAGAAAAACACATTCCATTAAAGAAAAGATCATAAAATTCCCTTCAGAGGCTGTTGACTCTTGCTTCTGCCAATATAAATGTCAATATATTTGCTGGACCCCAACCAGCTCTCAGTTCAGGAACAAGTTTAAATAGTCCTCCAAGGCCACTAAGCCATGTGCATGAGAAAGAGAGGTGACAAATACAGATTCATTAAATATAGACACGTGCTTCAGGGCCACCATGTGTTTGAAGTTAGGAAAAGAAGAATCAGTACCAACTCACTCTGCTGGGCAAAAGGAATGTGGCCATTCCCACACCTAGTACGTGGCTCTTTTCACGGATGTGACTGAGAAAGGAGAATTCCTCCTCCCTCCCCCACACACTGTGGCCTGTCCAGTGTTGATTATAAATAAGAATTCCTCGATGTTATTGAGGATAGAAGTTTTGCACACATAAAGTATGCCTCTTGAAGTGGGAAATTTCAACCCCATTCTCCAGGGGCCAACTTCACAGAACGATTCACAGTATCTCATAAGTAAAAGGTATCTTGTAGGTCCAAGCTCACACATGATCATGCAAGGGTTTTCTTCTTCGGGTTTGTTCACTCACTTTACCTAAATGATGGACATGATGCTTACGTACAGAGACACCTCATGCTGATCCCATATTCCCCTGGCCTCTTCAACATGTTCTCCTAGTCTCTTCCACTTGGTGTATGTTTCTTTTTTACTTAAAATCCAGATCTACTCCAGATGCCTGGGTGACTCAGTGGTTGAACATCTGTCTTTGGCTCAGGTCGTAATTCCGGGGTCCTGGGATTGAGTCCTATGTCAGGGTCCCCGCGGGGAGCCTGCTTCTCCCTCTGCCTATGTCTCTGCCTCTCTCTGTGTGTCTTTCATGAATAAATGAATAAATACATAAAATATTTTTAAAAGTATCCAGATCGGGGATCCCTGGGTGGCTCAGCGGTTTGGCGCCTGCCTTTGGCCCAGGGCGCGATCCTGGGGTCCCGGGATCGAGTCCCACATCGGGCTCCCGGCATGGAGCCTGCTTCTCCCTCCTCCTGTGTCTCTGCGCCTCTCTGTCTCTCTCTCTCTCTATGTCTATCATAAATAAATAAATAAATCTTTTAAAAAAAATAAAAAATAAAAGTATCCAGATCTACTCTGCTCCATAGCTCTTTCAAACCTCAGCAGCCACCACAGCCCCCACCATCAGCAATCCTTAGGGTTCCCCACTCATTTTGTCTAGCCCTCTGCCTAATACTAGGGGATGTGTATCTCCAGCCGTTTTCAATACGCATTTTCTTTGGTGGCACCATATACTAAAACGACTAGTCTTCAACCTCATTTCAGATAGCGCACAAATGACCATTGTTATTTAAAGAGCTGTATTATTAAATAGCTTATGTTCATTCTAATGCACATTAGGTAAAAATTCACCAGCCAATGAGAAATCTTTGCTTGAGAAAGCAAACTCTTTACAAAAATTGATAACATTGATAAACGTGCAGCCAGAATGGTGGGGGAGAGAGGGAAGACACAAATTATCACAGTCAGAAAAGGAGGAGGTAATGTCACTGCTGCTTCTGCAAATATTAGAAAGCTAACAGGGAAATATGATAAACACCTTTATTCTAACAATCTTGGTGAGTTAGAAAAAGTCTATTTAAATATCAAAGCGTCAGTTATATTATAGTCACCGTGTTCAGTGGTTTCCATGCAACATGTAGGAGAGTTATTTGGAAATAAATGAAGTCCAGAAACTATCACTTGGTATTTTCCCCATATCTTTCCCCATATCTCAGGCTGCTGCCTTATATGACTGAAGAATCATCACACTTCCTCCAGAGGGGTCCATGTTCCTTTGTTGCAGGTGTCTATTTGGGAATTTGTAATTGACCCTAGATAATTCTCCTTATCTAGTGACCCTCACAGGAAGAAGGGGTCTAAGTGATTAAGCCTAGAATTCACCAGGGAGAGCTCCCTAAAACATACAGCAGTACATGAGCCAATAATTGTGGAAATCTTGCTCTAAGATGTGTTTTTCGTATGGGCTAAGATTTCTGATGAGGCTCAGGGAAAGTTCTAGGATGACACAGAATCCTACATCTTCTAACACCTCATCAGGGAGTAGTCAGGATGGAGTATAGTTGGACAGGTTGGAAAGGCTTTCCCTTCTTCATTCTGTGCCTGGTTCTTTCCTCAGTTTCCCTGATTTTTAGGAATCAGTAAAGGGCAGCCCCCTGCCTTATGTGCCATTCATTCGGTGGTTAATGAGTGCCCTAACATTTAAGGCACTTTCCCATGGCTATGGCTTTAGAAGCTTCTTTGCTAATCTTTTCTCCTTAGATCAGTTGTTCCCAGCTGGGAAGGCTTTTGCCCCCAAGAGAATATTTAGCAATGTCTCCAGACATTTTGGTTGTCACAAGTGGGAGGAGGGGCTAGTGATATTTGTAACTAAGGCCCAGGATGCTGATAAATATCCTACAGAGTGCAGGGCAGTTACCCACAACACAGAATTAATTACCTGGTCCAAGTGTCAATTCCGCCTTCAAGTTAATCATCTTTTTACCAACAGAATTTCTAATGTAAAAGCAACAAACTACTTCAGGAGGGATGATTTGCTAAAGCAGCAGTAATATCCTGGTTGGCCAGTCAGGTGTTTGGGAGTAGAATCTACTACAGGTTCAGAGTACAAAGTGCAAATAAGTACATCACGGACACCAACAGGTTAGTTCTTCCCGACATTCACTTATTCTGGATACGTCTACCATACCTCATTAATTATGAGAACTCCTGGTCAGGAACACATTTCTTAGATCTTTCCAAGAATTCTATCTGTTCCCAAGAGTTATCCTTTAATTTTGTAGAGTTCCGACTGTTCCCCTTAATTATGTTTATGGCACCACAGTGGAGGACACGGCCCCTGAAATAAGGCTGCTTAAGTCTGAACCTTGTGTTGGTCACTGAAGAGTATAAAACGTTGAGCAAAGCATGTAATTTCTCTAAGCTTCACCCTCCCCATCTATAAAATGGTAAAAATTAGAATAATACTTATAAAGCAGTTGGTAAGGATTGACCTGAATTGATGTACATAAATCCCATCCACAGTGCCTGACACAGAGGAGGCCTCCATAACTTCACTTGTATTGTCATTGGCCAAGATTTCCGCATTAGTGTGGTGTTCAGAACATGGTGAGCTTATTGAGGGAAGTGTTGTACAGTGATTAAGTGCACAGACTCTAACGCCAGATTTCTTGGGCTGGAATCCTGACCCCGTCGTGTCCTTGCTATGTGATTTTTGGTCAAGTCTCCTGCAATTTTGTGTGCCTCCATTTTCTCATATGTAAACTAGGGATAGTAATAGGTACCCCTAAGGGTTGTAATGAGGATTACTAAATTGATATATGCCAAGTTTTATATATGTAATATATATATAATAATTTCTAGTAAATGTAAGTTGTTCTTTCACTCTTCTGTCTAGATTGATCCTAGCTTCAATTCAGAACAATTTTTCTTTTCTCAAGGAAACAAGTTATACCTATTAATAATGAAAAGCTAACATGGTTATACAAGACCAAAGATACTACAGAAAAATTATATATTTGTGAGAGAGCTAATTATAATTAAACTTCAAGGGGGTAAGGGTCCCTGGGTGGCTAAGTGGTTGAGCATCTGCCTCTGATTTGGGTACTGGGATCGAGTCCTGAATCAGGCTCCTTTCAGGGAGCCTCCTTCTCCCTCTGCCTATGTCTGTCTCTCTCTGTGTGTCTTTTGTAAATAAATAAATAAATAAAATCTTAAAAAAAAAAAAAACTTCAAGGGGGTAGTGTTCAAGA
Source organism: Canis lupus dingo (assembly GCF_003254725.2). Classification (NCBI taxonomy): domain Eukaryota; kingdom Metazoa; phylum Chordata; class Mammalia; order Carnivora; family Canidae; genus Canis; species Canis lupus. The sequence goes on from NC_064258.1 coordinate 6,957,898, forward strand.
TGGTCCTCAAGATAGAAGTTCATAGTTGAGATGACCAAGTACCTAAGATTTTTGTCTGGGAAACAGGACACCCGTAGCCTTGTTCCATGACTTTACTCCAACTTACTTTTCTATTATTGGGAACAGATAGCACCAGGTGGGTTTATTACTTCCATTCCCATAACCTTCTGGAAAAATAGATAAAAGCTAATGTTTAAATCTGATGCTGAATTATCTTCAATTTGGCACAGAATTGAATTCTAAATTTGGATTAGTAAATCATTTTTCTGGCACTCATGGCCTTGAGTGTCAATGTCAAACCTGGAGATATAAATAGCTGTGAATAAGGAGGTTCACTGCACACCCCAGACCAGATCCAGGGAGCAACCATGAAGACCTTTATCTTCCTCGCTCTACTGGGAGCCACTGGTGAGTCTATGATAATAAGTGAATCTGTTGGTGTCCGTGATGTACTTATTTGCACTTTGTACTCTGAAAGACAACAGTGAATGTTGAATGTAATCTCTGGGCTCAAGAAGTTTAAAATATTGAAACAACAGTGTATATAGTAGTCTCATCTTTTCTGTGGCAGATGCATCCACCCACAGTGGGTGCCTGAAGCCACAGCCAGTACTGAACCCTATATATATAGTTTTTCATATATATATATATATATATATATATATATATATATACACACACACACACACACACACATATATATGAAACATATATAACATATATATATATGTTTAATTTATAAATTAGGAATAGCAAGGGATTAACAACAAAACTAATAATAAAAGAACAATTATAACAATATACTGGAATAAAAGTTATGTGACTATGCTCTTTTCTCTCTCTCAAAATATCTTATTGTACTATACTCATCTTTCTTTCTTTTTAAAGATTTTATTTATTTATTTGAAGGACAGAGAAAGAGAGCATGAGCAGGGGGGAGGGGCAGAGGAGGAGGGAGAAGCAGATGAGCAAGGAGCCTGATGTGGGACTTGAGCCCAGGATCCTGGGATCATGACCTGAGCCCCCAAGCCAAAGGCAGACACTTAACCAACTGAGCCACCCAGGTGCTCCTGTACTCACCTTTCTTGTAATAATGTGAGATGATAAAATGCCTGGATGATGAGATGAAGGGAAGTGAATGACATAGGCATTGTGACATAGTGTTAGGCTAGTAATAAACTTCAGAGGATACATCAGAAAATGGATCATCTGCTTTCCTGATCTGGTTAACCAAGGGTAGCCAAAACCATAAATAAGGGGGGCACCTACTGCTGTATAATTGCCTATACATAATTAAGTCTCACTAGTTGGGGTAAGATTATAGTGAGCAGGAGTAATTAGTGTAGAAAATATAAAGAGGCAGAAATTGCCCTGAACTTCAAAGTAAAATCTATGGAGGAAGAGAGAAAAGGAAATGATAGTTAACATTATGGAAATGTTGTTTTGACCTTTCTAAGCATTTGGAGTTAATAATCAGGAGTTATAATTGGGACTAGTAACTAGTACTAGTAACTAGTAACTAGTAACTAGGGCTCATTGAAGAGGCTATGAGGATCAGAGCCCAAGGCTCTTCTACACCAAAGGGCATTGTCACAGGGATCTTAACAGGTGAAGGTACTTTATTTCTCATGAATAAAACCTAAGGGCTGGATTTTACAACATTTTTGCTAATGAAATTTCTCTGTGTAAAATACCCTATTATTTAATCATCAAAAGAAAGAACAATTTCTATTTTTTGTACTACCAAACTTTATAAAAATCTTACTACTAAACTTTCCCAAATTGGATGGGTATACATTCAATACATTAGTAGATACATCTAGAAATGTCTTTTCCAAAATTACTTTAAAATACTTGAACAATAGGGTGCCTATAATACAATCATAGACTTTGAAGCCATAGAAATCTTAATAAATCAGTAGGAAGACTTCAGAACGCTGAATAAATTGAAAAATGTTGGAAAGATGATTGAGATAAAGGGAAAGGTTGGAAAGCGAAAACCATACAATGTTCTATGAAATTACATCCTGAAAATTTTAGGCGAGAACCAAAAAGAGAAATTAAAGTACAAAAGTCCAAAACTCCCAATTCCTTCCAGGCTAGAACATTCTTAGGTAGCTTCTAAAAGCTCCCTTTCTGTTACTTTATGAGGTTATCTATCCTATGCCAAACACCATAAATAAACATAAGCATGATTACTGTAAGGCTTTGTTGAACACGTTTGCATGTCTGCTGAGCAAAATTTTGTACAAAAAGGATTATATCCTTAGATAGCAATGTTCAGGGAATTTACTACACAGAGAGTCTCTGATTGAGGTGTGTGTGTGTGTGTGTGTGCATACATTAAAAAGTGTATTTATCAGGGGATCCCTGGGTGGCGCAGCGGTTTGGCGCCTGCCTTTGGCCCGGGGCGCGATCCTGGAGACCCGGGATCGAATCCCATGTCGGGCTCCCGGTGCATGGAGCCTGCTTCTCCCTCTGCCTATGTCTCTGCCTCTCTCTCTCTCTCTCTCTCTCTGTGACTATCATAAATAAATAAAAAAAAATTTTAAAAAAGTGTATTTATCAAATTTAAGGCATAAATTAAGGATTAGATACTTAGAATAGTACAAGCAGGGTATGTGTTAAAGGTATAGAATAATAAGATTTTGGAAAATATTATGTAAAAATTATGTTATCATCTCCTGATTATGTGTGACCGGAAAGCATTATCTTTCCTAGTTAATCTGTAAAAACTCAGTGGTAAGTAGACATTCCAAGATGGATCTGTTTAATAGATTGTTTCTAACTTTTTCTGGTCAGTTGCTTTCCCCATTGACGATGATGACAAGATCGTCGGGGGCTACACTTGTTCCAGGAATTCCGTCCCCTACCAGGTGTCCTTGAACTCTGGCTACCACTTCTGTGGCGGCTCCCTCATCAACTCCCAGTGGGTGGTGTCCGCGGCTCACTGCTACAAGTCGTAAGTCACCAACATTCACATCCCTGTCCTCACAGATCAACTCATGCCCCAGCCCTGCCAAATCACAAAGGGAGTAAACAGCGCAGTTAGGCTTCAGGGGTGAGCATTCAGATTCTAGGAGCCTCCTCATTTCCTCCAGGCACTGAATGATGATGCATTGAGGAAATTTTACATGGAAAGGTACCTGTGTGTGGAAACACTAGAAGGGGATGGTGTTCGCGCTTGTGCTCCTGATTGGGGTGAACTGGGAAAGGGGCAAAGCTCAAGCTGGTCCTCACAGAATTGTGCATCCTTTAATCCAGCCGAATCCAGGTGCGTCTGGGAGAGTACAACATCGCAGTCTCTGAGGGTGGAGAACAATTCATCAATGCAGCCAAGATCATCCGCCACCCCAGATACAACGCAAACACTATCGATAACGACATCATGCTGATCAAACTGAGCTCTCCTGCCACCCTCAACTCTCGAGTGTCTGCTATCGCTCTGCCAAAATCCTGTCCAGCTGCTGGTACCCAGTGCCTCATCTCTGGCTGGGGAAATACCCAGAGCATCGGGCGTAAGTGTCACCTGGAACAAAAGTGCCAAATCTGAAAATCCGAGAAATGAAAGACATGTTGAGGGTCAGCAAGTCCAAAGTGTCCAAATTGTCAAGCAAGGCAAGGTTCCTTGAGGATAGTTTGGGGCTATATGGAGTCTTAGAAAGATTCCTTTGCCAGAAAACACAACAGAAATGAGCTATGATAAAGATGGCAGATATCCAGTTGAAGTGTGATTAGTGATTTGCAAAGAAGTAGAAGCTGAGGAGAACAGAACAGAGGCTGAGGGATTTGGTACTGTCTAAAAGGTACACCTGCCTGAGAAATAGTCTCTAGATTTGAGATCTGCAGTGCCTGATGCTAGCTAGCATCAGAGAGAATAACTTGTTGATTAAAACTGTTTGGAAGACTTTCCAAGTAAAAGTTGCTCTTCCAAAATAGAAGTTACTGGCAATCTGAGAGAGTGGGTAAGGGGTTGGGGGTCAGGGTGGGGGGCGGAATATTGGGAAGGAAATCTCCACGAATGCTGTGGGTAATATTCTCCCACTTTTACTCTTGCAACCAACAGAAAACTATCCTGATGTCCTGCAGTGTCTGAAGGCTCCCATCCTTTCTGACAGCATTTGCCGTAATGCATACCCTGGCCAGATCTCCAGCAACATGATGTGTTTGGGCTACATGGAGGGTGGAAAGGACTCTTGCCAGGTTAATTTCTTTGTACTCCTTTTTCTAGCTGAGATTCATGCATTTCCACCATAGTTTCCCTTTCCCAAAACACGGAAAATTGAAAAGCTGTCTCTGGGATGGATTAGAAGTAGGATTTGGGATAAGTGATAAATTTTCTTTTTGAGATATTAATGGCTAGGGTTAAGAGTAAAAAGATAAACAGAAGATGGTGTGCAAACAGAGCACCCAGGTGCCCTCCTGAGGAGGTATATTGTAGAAGGAACCTTTCTGAAAAAGCAGGGCTAGCTGGGCAGCATTGCGCTCACTCACTCAGTCCTCCCTTCCTGGCCCTGCATGCCTGTAACTAAGAAAAGAGCAGACATTTGGAGGTGGGAGGAGAAAGGAGAGGGATGTAGTCAGAGGATGAGGATTGGACTTCCAGGAGAAGGGAAGGTGCTTCCTGGAGAATCAACAACCTGGGGAAATGGACTCAGGGTAATGGAGAAACAATTTTGAGCTTTTCTCCCATCCTGGCGTAGTTGAGAGTTCTTAACTGTCTCTTTCTTCTTGTGCAGGGTGACTCTGGTGGCCCTGTGGTCTGCAATGGAGAGCTCCAGGGCGTTGTCTCCTGGGGTGCCGGCTGTGCTCAAAAAGGCAAACCTGGTGTCTACACCAGGGTCTGCAAATACGTGAGCTGGATTCAGCAGACCATCGCTGCCAACTAAGCATGCGACCTTGTGTACCACTCTATGCGCCATCCCCTGTTGGCCAATTGCATCTTCCAACTATGCTTGAGAACAGTATCTAAATAAAACCATTTTGTTCCACAGCACATGTATCCAAGACCTGTCCTTATTTAGTATTTATGAACTTTCTCTTCAAACCTGCTGCTGAGTAAGAGGGTGGACATAGAACTGAACAATTACAGGAGAATAGAATTGGAGAGGTTATGTGGTTCTTCACTCAGCCTGACCAAAGTAAATTTACTGATCACTTTCTATCTGCTAGGCTGTGTGGTCCCCTGAGGATATAAGCATGGATAAGCTTAGAGGTCACTGTTACCATCACATTTTTTTTTTTTTTGGATGAGACCTCATGTTTTATTCAGTTTATGCTGTTTGTTCAGACACTGTAAAATAATTTCAGAGAACAAAATGTAGCGTTCTAATTGGAAACGAATTGGTTATTCTTTTAAACTCTGCACTGTACCTAAACCCCTGGATGCTTTGTTTTGTTTTGTTTAATTTTTTTTATTAGAGTTCAGTTTGCCAACATATAGCATAACACCCAGTGCTCATCCTGCCAAGTGCCCCCCTCAGTGCCCATCACCCAGTCACCCCAACCCCCTCCCACCTCCCCTTCCATTACCCCTTGTTCATTTCCCAGAGTTAGGAGTCTCTCATTCTTTGTCACCCTCACTGATATTTTCACTCATTTTCTCTGTATCTCAAGCCCAAAAAGATGAGTTAATTCTTGAAGGAAATGACATTGAACTTGTTTCAAACTCAGCTGCTTTGATCCAGCAAGCGACAACTGTTAAAAACAAGGATATCAGAAAATTTTTGGATGGTATCTATGTTTCTGAAAAAGGAACAGTTCAGCAGGCTGATGAATAAGCGCTGAGTTGTCCAGCAACAGAAACAGCAAGATGCCAGATGATTTTTCAGACTTCTTTGTGATACCTTAAGAATGCAATAAAAACTACACTGATAAAAAAATATTTCTCTTTATTCCCTTTCACTAATTTTTACATTCCCCAAATGAATGAGACCATATAAGGTTTGTCCTTTTCCGATTGACTTATTTCACTCAGCATAATACCCTCCAGTTCCGTCCACGTCGAAGCAAATGGTGGGCATTTGTCGTTTCTAATGGCTGAGGAATATTCCATTGTATACATAGACCACATCTTCTTTATCCATTCATCTGTCAATAGACACCGAGGCTCCTTCCACAGTGTGGCTATTGTGGACATTGCTGCTAGAAACATCGGGTGCAGGTGTCCCGGCGTTTCACTGCTTCTGTATCTTTGGGGTAAATCCCCAACAGTGCAATTGCTGGGTCATAGGGCAGGTCTATTTTTAACTCTTTGAGGAACCTCCACACAATTTTCCAGAGTGGCTGCACCAGTTCACATTCCCACCAATAGTGCAGGAGGGTTGCCCTTTCTACACATCCTCTTCAACATTTGTGGTTTCCTGTCTTGTTAATGTTCCCCATTCTCACTGGTGTGAGGTGGGATCTCATTGTGGTTTTGATTTGTATTTCCTTGATGGCTGGTGATGCAGAGCATTTTCTCATGTGCTTGTTGGCCATGTCTATGTCTTCTTCTGTGAGATTTCTTCACGTCTTTTGCCCATTTCATGATTGGATTGTTTCTTTGCTATTGAGTTGAAGAAGTTCTTTATAGATCTTGGATACTAGCCCTTTATCTGATACGTCATTTGCAAATATCTTCTCTCATTCTGTAGGTTGTCTTTTAGTTTTGTTGACTGTTTCTTTGGCTGCGCAGAAGCTTCTTATCTTGATGAAGTTCCAATAGTTCATTTTTGCTTTTGTTTCTCTTGCCTTCATGGGTGTATTTTGTAAGAAGTTACTGTGGCCAAGTTCAAGAAGGGTGTTGCCTGTGTTCTCCTCTAGGATTTTGATGGAATCTTGTCTCACATTTAGATCTTTCATCCATTTTGAGTTTATCTTTGTGTATGGTGCAAGAGATTAGTCTAGTTTCATTCTTCTGTATCTGGATGTCCAATTTTTCCAGCACCACTTATTGAAGAACCATCACATTTTTGAACAGATGATGACAACAAGGTGCAGAAAGTGGAAATCAACTGCCCGAAGTCATTTGGCTAGCTCATAGTTGGGCAGAGACGAAGCTCCAGCTGTCCTTATTCTTGATGCTTTGCTACTGCTGTAATGACATGGTCTCCCTCTGCAGTCTAATTTATCTGAAACTCTGTGAGGCTAGATAAAGGAAACCACCAGATGGAGAAATTTTTACAAATCACTGATTTTGTGCATCCTTCAAGGTTTTCCTTACCTATATGTTCCAGTTCCCTGAGATCTCTCTTGTTTTCCCACTGAGATTTTATTGCTATAGCAGGCATGGTATCTTCACGCAATCTGTGCCCCTCTTCCACCACCTATACCCCAAATCCCAGACCAAATAATATACTATTTTGAACTCTAAGAAAAAGAAAGTGCAAATGCAGGTAAGTTTGCAGAAAATCAATCTATTACACTAAGGTCCTAAAAGTCTTGGCTATAGAGTTGGAGTATAAGTCCTGACACATGATTCCTATGCATATCTGGTATGGATCCAGGAAAAAGATATAATGAGCATGAAGACACAGCAGCAGGTGGAGGAGGTTTGAAAGGGGGAAATGTTCGCAGCTTTAGTAATAAGGTGAGGAATTGCTTTAGTCAGTATAAGCTGCTATAACAAAAAAGCCATAGACCAGGTGGCTTAAACCACAAACTGATTTCTCATGGTTCTGGAGGCTGGGAAGTCCAAAATCTGGGTGCCATTGAAATAGTGGGGGCCTACTCCCTGGCTTGTAGACAGTGTCCTTCTCACTGTGTCCTCACATGGAAGGGCTCTAGTCTCCTTTTATAAGGACGCTAATCCCATCACAACGGCTCCACCTTTATGACCTTATCTAAACCTTGCAAAGGCCCCACCTCCTAATATCATCCCATTTATGGATTAGAGTTTGAGTACATAAATTTGGTGGTGGGACACAAACACGCAGGCCATACCAGGTATCTTGAAAGAGGAAGGTATGGGAAGATATACATCCCATTACCAAATTCCTATTCCTCTGTAACTTTGGATGGCACATGCATAGGGAACAGTCCTGAGCCCTTAATATCATCTTGTCAGTGCCACCAGGATGGAACCCAAATTCCTTAGCCTTGTATTCAAGGCTCTTAAATATTTGGTCATAACTAAGCTGATCTGTCTTATTTCCATGGTTCTCATCAAATTGCTTTTACGTTTTCATACAGCCTAAATTAATTTCATATTTAACTCCTCTTTATTAAAATGGGTAGCTTTAGATCTATCTTAATTAAACATCTCAGGTTTCTCACCAGAAACAAATGAGCTTAAAGATTCTCCTATTTCCTCTGAAATGCTTTTTATTCTACTCCATCACCACCATCAATATACACCTACCCACCTCACCACAAGTAGAGGGCAGTTTCAGAGAAGCCACAGGCTCAGTGAGATACACAAAAGATGAGAGATCAGGGCAGGCCCAAAGAAAAGTATGAAGAAAAACAAACAAGTTCTATTTCTTGATACCATTCAATAGTCCCTTTTCAGCCTCTCATCACTTTCTACCTCTTGTCTTTTTAAAATCTAACTCTTTGTAATTTGTAACTGTATATTAAAATGCAAAATCTGTATGCTCTTTGACCCAACAAAATCATGTCTAGGACTCTATCCTATTAAAATATGCTTATAAAAAACAAAAACAAAGTATAAATGGGAATGTAGCATTCAGAAGTTATTCGTTGCAAGGAATACAATATCCAACTCACGTGGTCTTTAAAACTATACTAATAGAAGCTTAGAAATGGGAAAGGCTTCATGGATGTTTTGATTCAGCAATTCAAAAATGTCAAGGACCAATTTATTCCTGTCTTTGCCCCCTGTGCATTACTGTCATTTACTGTCATTACTGCCAGTTTTTCCTAGGGATAAAGCCTTGTGATCAAAATGGCCATTGGAGCCCTGCTCTCCTTTGTCTGTATCCAGGGAAAGAGATAAAGTTGTTCCCAGCAGATCTAGAAAGCTTCTTTCCCAGATGCCCCTGGCAGACATCATATTGTGTGTCTTTAACTGATTTTGGTCACTTGCACAAACCTGAGCCAATAATCTAATGGGATTATGTTGATTAATTTACAATTAAGTGACAAGGCATACCATCAGAGCAAAGTGTGGACTTTTTATTCTGCAAGATATTTGGCCTATTTGATATATGTTTGATTAACTGAGTAGTTATAAGGAGAGTTACCAAGAAAAGGAGGATTGGATGTTAAGGAGGCAGTCACAATCCCCACCAGAATAATCTAGTGTACTTACCGATAGAGTATCCACATAATCCTGAAAATCCAGAAACAACTCAAATATCCATTAATAGAGGATTGATTAAACAAATCTGGTGTGTCCTTCAGTGGAGACAATGTAACTATTCTATTCATTTATCCAGCCACTTACTCAACAAATACTTATTGGAGACCTGCAATGTACTGGCCTTGATTTATGTGCTAAAGATACAGCAGAAGAAAACAGTCAAAATCCTACCTTCATGGTATATATATATATATATATATATATATATATATATATATATATTCTCACTGGGTAAAAAGAAAACAAAAAGAGACTGTAGAATGTAATGCTGATTAATGCAAATGCTACAGTAAAAACAAACTGGATAAAAGTAAAAGGGTGGGTGACTAGAAAGCACAGACCGGCTTCTAAAGTACAGTTGACCTTTGAATAATATGAGGGTTGGGGCATCAACACTCAGCATAATAAAAAATCCTTGCATAACTTATGACTCCCACAAAACTTAACTACTAATAGCCTACTGTTGGCCAGAAGCCTTAGTGATAACATAACAGTTGATTAACACTTATTTGGTATGCTATATGTACCACATACTATGCAGTAAAGTAAAGCAGAGAAAATGTTATTAAGAAAATCACGAGGAAGAGAAATACATTTGCACTTCTGTACTATAAGGTGTCCACATGTAAGTGGACCCATGCAGCTCAAACTCATGTTGTTCAAGGGTCAAAAATACTATCAGAGAAAAACATAAAATGACCTATGAAAACAGGGGTGCCGAGGTGGCTCAGTTGGTTAAGCAACCAACTCTTGATTTCAGTTCAGGTCATGATCTCAGGGTTCTGGGATTAAGCCCTGAGTAGGGCTTAGCGGAGAGTCTCCTTGATGATTCTCTCTCTTCTCTCTATCCCTCCTCCCTCTCATGCTCTCTCTCTCTTTCTCTCAAATAAATAAATAAATAAATAAATAAATAAATAAACAAACAAATAAATAAATAAGTCTTTTTTTCTTTAAAAAAAGACCTGTGAAAATAAGTTACAATTTAAAATAAAAAGCCCCTTTGTAGAGTCAGAAGAGATATCTCTCACCAAAATATATTTACTACAAATAAATACCTAATTCATAATTCAGTAAGATCCAGGAAGACATGGTATATTTGGAGCAAAAATAAGGAAATATATAAAGTGATAACAATCTGAGATTAGGAACAACAGCATAGAGGCAAAAGTGTTTTTTTTTCTTGCTATGTCTAATCATAGTAATAGATGAATTTACTTATCTTTTGCTCCTGAAAAGTCTGAGATGGCTCTCAACTGTCAACCTCATGGTTAAGACCTTTTGTACCTATATAAAATAAAGCAATATCTGCACATAGAAACTTAGCTCCTTGAGTAAATGTTTTTTTTCATATAGGATAGATAGGCTTGGTGGAAGTTTACTTCATATTGGTACACTTCATAATCCACTTGTTAGTTTTTCCATTAACAAGAAAAGAATTTCAGCATATGCTCAAGATGAATTTATCTGTGAAACTTTTCTTTAATAAGACAAAAAGAAGCTTCTTTTACCCTAGAAATCTCATTAAATTCATTATTTAAATGTAATTATTCTCATCATTCATCTTTTATGGCAAGTGATTTTAGTACTTGAAATCAAATTTTCAAAGGCCTTTTTTTAAAAAAAGATATTTACTTACTATCTTGGTATTATTTTAGTCTTACTTTTAAGGGTCAATTAAGAAGTTCTGTCTCATTTGAATGGATTCAAACAAAAGTATTTAATCTTAGAGTATTCATTTATTCTGAGTAGCTCAGTCCAATCATCGTCTATTTGTACTTCTCAGCTATGGGATCAGCTTAAACATAGTCTTATCATATGATCCAACAATCAAGATAAAAACTTATCTCCACACACAGACCTTCATATGGATATTTATAGCAACTTTTGTTGTTTGATAGATCATTTCTTTTTAGCACTGAATAATATTCCAGCTAGTGGAATGTCCCACAGTTTATTTATCAATACACCTACGGAAGAACATCTCTGTTGCTTCCAAGTTTTGACAACTACAAATAAAATTGCTATAAATATCCATATGAAGGTCTGTGTGTGGAGATAAGTTTTTATCTTGATTGTTGGATCATATGATAAGACTATGTTTAAGCTGATCCCATAGCTGAGAAGAGGTACGGGTGACGGGCACTGAGGGGAGCACTTGACAGGATGAGCACTGGATGTTATTCTGTATGTTGGCAAATTGAACACCAATAAAAAATAAATTTATTATTAAAAAAAGACATTGAGGAAACTTAAATGCATATCACTATGGGACAGAAGCCAAACAGAAAAGGCTATATATTGCATGATTCCAATGATAGGACAATTTGTAAAAGGTACAACCATGGTGTCCATAAAAAGAATAGTAGTTTCCAAGGGTCAGAAGTCAGGGAAAGGATAAATATAAATAGGAAGAGCCCAGAAGATTTTTAGGGCAGTGAAAATACTCTGTATGATACTCTCATGATACATGTCATTTATTATACATTTGTCCAAACCCATGGAATGTACAACACCAAGAGTGAACCCTGTGGTAAACTATGGACTGTGAGTGCTAATAGTGTGTCAGTGTAAGTTTATCGATTGTAACAAATAGACCACTCTGGTGGGGATGTAGGTAATGGAGGAGGCTATGCACTTGTGAGGGTAGGGGGTATATGAGAAATCTCCATTCCTTCCTCTCAATTTTGCTGTGAACGTAAAACTGCTCTTAAAAAAAAAAAAATTAAAAATTTATTTACTTTTTTTGTTGAGGGCAGATTATAGAGAATGGGCAAAACAAAAAGGCATTGCAAATGCTGGATGTACTAATAGTGGATAACTCTAAGTGGAGTTATAATTAGTGAGTTTTTATTGTTGTTTCATGTTTCTGTTTTTTTCCCCATATTTTTCTCAATAAACATGTAATAGATTTTACAGAGCAGAAATATTATTTGTTTTTAGTGAAATTCCCAGGCTGATTACTTCACAAAGCTAGTCGTAGCCCTTACTACCTTACAAAAGTCTCTTCATGCACACTCATGTCCCAGGAGGAAGGCAGCTAAGAAGGAGTGCAGTGCAGGGCAGGCTGGGACTACTGAGAGGCTCCACCCTCATCCTCCCACATCTGTTCAGAGTCTCACATTTGTCACCAGGTGTCATAAGCAAAATATGGTTACAACTGGAGGGGATAGTCATTTATTTTGGTAGAGAATTGTATTAGACTGGGGACCCCTGAAACCCATGGCACTCAATGATCTCAAATCCCTGACTTTAGGAACAGCATGTTCCAGGACAGTGCTGACCCAAAATACACAATTCTGTGAACCAGAGACATACTGAAGGTTTGCTATTTCTCAGTATTCAGGATGCATTTCTCATTGTTGCAGAGGTAAAAAAAAAAAAAAAAAAGTAATCAGTATAATCATCACAACTAGTATTTATTAAGTTTTTTCAATGTGTCACACATTCTTACACGCCTTTACGTAATATTCAGTCCTCACAACTATCCTATGAAATAGGTACAAATATTCCTCCCTACATGAGGCTTAAGAGGTCAACTGTTTTTCTCAGGATAAGACATCTAGTAAGTCCTGAAGCCAGGAATCAAATCCTAGAAGCTGGACTCCAGAGCCCATGCTCTTCACCATTAAGTAGGACTTCACAACAATATTTGAATATTGGGAAAGAAAGCTATCCTCTGAAGCTTGGAAAATATGGAAATACTATACTCAACTCACATTTACTTCATTTAATAAGCATTTACATAGTACTTCCTATTTGCCATTAGAACTCACTGTCGTAAGCTTTGTAATTAGAACATTTGAACATATCAGTGAGGAGTTCAGATTGAATCAGTAATCCAAAACTCCCAACATTGAAAACCACAGAGCCAGGTGGCTCACTGGCAAATTCTACTGAACATCTTTTTTTTTTTTTAAGATTTTATTTATTTATTTGACACACAGAGAGAAAAAGAATGAGTACAAGCAAGGGGAGCAGCAGGGGGAGAGGGAGAAGCAGGCTCCCTACTGAGCAGGGAGCCCAATGTGGGGCACAGTCCCAGGACCCTGAGATCATGACCTGGGCTGAAGGCAGATGCTTAACTGATTGAACCACCCAGGCACCCTCTACCGAACATTTAACACCCATCCTTCTCAGATTCTTCGAAAAAGTTGAAGAGGAGGGAGCACTTCCAAACTCATTCTATGAGGCCAACATGAGCCTGATACCAAAGCCGGAGAAGGAAGGACACTATAAGAAAACTATAGACTAATATCCCTGATTGAAACCACTATTTGTTTTGTATTTCTGGAAGGGGGGGACAGCCAGGAAGTTGTCATGTAAGGGTAACTTATAAACAGGAGTGCAGTGCATTGAAAAGAGTAATAAATGTCAAAGACAAAAACTGAAGGAGATTGATTTGATTCAGACTACTGTAGTAAGAGCACCCCAGATCAAAGAAGATGTATACACACACACAACACACTCACACACATATAGATACACACACACACACACACACACAATGGAATATACTCAGTCATCAGAAAGGATGAATATCTACCATTTACATCAATGTGGATGGAACTGGAGGATATTACGCTAAGTGAAATAAGTCAATCAGAGAAAAACAATTATCATATAGTTTCGGAATATAAGAAACAGTGCAGAAGACCATAAGGGAAGAAGGGGAAACTGAATGAGGAAAAATCAGAGAGGGAGATAAACCATGAGAGATTCTGAACTCTGGGAAACAAACTAAGGTTGTTGAAGGGGAGGTTGGAGGGGATGGGTTAACTGGGTGATGGGCATTAAGGAGGGCACGTGACATGATAAGCACTGGGTGTTATACACAACTGGCGAATTACTGAAAACTACATCAGAAAATAATGACATACTATATGTTGGAGAATTGAATTTAAATTAAAAAAATAAAGATGCTTTCTACACACACACACAAGAAAAAAAAAAACAAAGATCAGAGTGTCTCAGCAGGATGGTTTTGCCTTAAGGCTTCTATAAACAAGTTATAGGTGGAGAGATTTGCAGTTGAAAAACTATTGTTTTGCAGTCAGGGGACTTCTCAGTCAGCTGAACAAAAAAAAATGTTTCTCTGTGTTTAGCCAGTTTCAGGGGAAAAAAGAATTCTAAGCTTAGCTAATCATTCATGAGACAAAGAATGGGGAGTTGGAGGCTCTGAGTTGTCACCTCAGCGGGTGCAATTAAAAGGGGAAAGGTCTGTGTTTGGGGGCATCTGAATGGCTCAGTGGTTGAGCATCGCCTTCAGCTCAGGTTATGATCCCAGAATCCTGGGATCGAATCCCACATCAGGCTCCTCGCATGGAGCCTGCTCTTCCCTCTGCCTCTGTCTCTGCCTCTTTCTCTGTGTCTCTTATGAATAAATAAATAAAATCTTAAAAAAAAAAAAAAGGTCTGTGTTTGGTCTTGTCACAGGTAAACCAGGGAGCCATCTAGAGTTTTATGGGAGCCATGAGAAAGAGTGGACATAGTCTTTAGTAACTTCTGTGTGGAAGGGTAATTCTTTGTGGTAAGCCATTTCCCTGAACACAGAATTCCCAGAGGCTTTTTAACAAGTGAGGGCAGAGAGAGGGGGAACACAGTCACAAAGGGAGGAGGGGACCAACAAAGAAAGGCCATGTCACAGAGAGGGGAGGAAAAATGTCAGCATATCATCAGGACTCCTGAGAAATTTTGGATCAGAAAAGAGGCACCAGGGCCTTGACCTGTTCTGCTCCTTCCTCTTCTGCCCTGCACCAGAGACAGTGCACAGCTGGACCTTATATAACTGGGTTTTGAGCAGCACTAGTCTCAAGACTGCTATAAGATCCTGGCTTCTCCCTCTAAGCCCCAATTAACATTTCTGCCCAGCTGTCCTGACCTAAAGCTGGACTAAAGATTGGGACGGTTTACAGCTTGATCTAACTACTGTGCTCCCTGCAAGATTGCTGCCTACCATGAAGCCCTGTCTCATCTTCACTCTCCTGAGCACAGCTGGTGAGCAGTTGGCCTTGGCCTCCTGGAGAGGGATGGGGTGGTGCACAGGAGAATGGTGGGGGTCTGTCAGAAGGGGAAGCAGGCAGCCACAACTGAAGGGACCAGAAGGGGCAGACATTTCCTTCAATTAACTGTTGAAGGAAACAAAAGGAACTGCTCCCTCTGCTGGCCAATCCCATCAGGGTGCTCTAACAGTCCCTCTGAGGCCTGTGAGCCTGTTGGGATGTATTGCTGTCATGCCCCACTCTCTCCTGAGACACAAGTTTGTGACTCCTTAGACTGCCACGTTTCCTGGCCAGCCACACTGCCCTCTGGCAAGGCAGCTGGACCCAGAGGAGTGGTCAGGGAAGACAGGTGGGCTGGATGGACTGGAAGCCATATGGCCCTGCCCCAAGCCTTTCCATCCCTCTCACTGCCAAAGTCAGGTGGTATGTAATTATGACTTCCATGCTTCGTTGGCAAAAGTTAATTAAAAATAATGTTTTGGAAAAAAAAAAGGTTTGAAAGCAATAATTCACACCCCCCCCCCCATTTTTGTAATACACCACACTGCCAATCAGGGTTTTTGATCAGCCCATAAGCTAGTTTCACAGAATTTTAATATATTTCCATCTCAAGCAAAGACATGTCAATGTCCCTACTGTGTATAGTTTGGGTGACATGTGTGATTTTCTCTGACTTTTAAAAAGATCTTCAAAATAAGTTGTAGTCCCTGGCATTTGAAAACATTAGGTCAGAAAAAAACTACCGTAGCCAACTCTTGCCTTTCATCCTGTTTGACTCTCTTTCCACCTGTGATCCCCATCAATTCTTTAGGAGTCGTTCTGGCCAGAGATTCTAAAGATGATGACCTAAACTTACCAGAAGATTTTACTATTCCTTACATGGTCTACCTGCAGTCCAGCCCAGAGCCCTGTGTGGGGTCTCTCATTCACCCTGAGTGGGTACTGACAGCTGCCCACTGCTCCTCACCGTAAGTATCCCTTTATTCTTGGGAGCTGGGAGGGATCTATTTAAACAAAAGCAGGCCTGGTGGGGCACAGCATCCTAGCAAGTCTTAATGACATCTGAAGGGAACTAGAAGACTCGAGAAGAGAGAAGATCTCCTTCCTAATAGGAAAAATATATCCATTTGGGTGGTTTAAGAGGAGATCAATAGGAAGGTTTCAGGAGACTCTCTCAAGGAGTATAAATAATATTCATTCATTCAACATATTATTGGGCATTTACTATATTCTAGGAACTGTTTAATGCACTGAGAAAAGAGTAAGGGAACAAGATGGAAATAAGTTTTCTCTCATGAAACTTGCATTCCGGTAGAGGATATAAGCCAAAACAAAAAGCACCCAAAAATAAAACACAAAAAGAGTGGCAAGCTGCAATGAGTAGGAATGAAACCAGGGATCTGCTTTAGTTAGGGTGGTCATGTCAGGCCTCTTTGAGGAGATGAGACCAACAGGAAAGGAAGAAGGCAGCTGAGTGTATAAAGCCTGGGAAACATTCTGGGCAGAGGGGACAGTGTACGTAGGGTCCCTAAAGTAGTAAAGATATTTGGGTATTTAGCAAGCTCATAGAGCAGTGTGGACTGTAGTGAGTAGGCGAATATTCCGAGGATGAGTTGAAGAGTCAAGCAGAAGCCACAGGATGGAGGTAGTAAGAGAAGGACAAGGAAGTGCTGCATAAAATCCTGCTCTCCCTTGTAAATCTGTGTCCCTGCTGTGACTGCATGAGAACGTGCTGTGTGATTGGGACCTATTGAGGAGTCTACAAGGCTCATTTCAAACTCAGAGCTCTCAACCACCTGGTCACTCAAGACCATTTATTCAAACAGCCTGCTCTGCCCATGATAAGAAATACAAAGGACAGACAGCTCGTCCTCTTCAAGAATGGGAATTGGAAAATTTGATGTTCATTTCTCAGCCAGATCTAATGCATGAACTGATTTGGGTAGGAAATGGCACTTATATCTGTGTCATGACTGGACTCCTGGTGATGGAAGTAGATATGTTTGAATGTGTCCAGGAAATAGAATGGAAAATCAAAAATGGGAGTCCTAATAGACTACAAGCCTTGGGGATCAATGATAAAGAAGCCAGCACATCATAAATGTAGTGACATGGGCTTGAGAGAAGCTAGGAGGGATCTAAAAATATCCAGAAATGAAGGGTACAATGCACTTGCTCAAGAGCTGCTAGAGACAATGTAGTGCAGGCCCATCTCTATTACTTGTCCGTTCAGATCTTCCAAGTCTTAATAACAATAATAAAACTAGACTGTATCGAGTATGTTCTAGGTTGCAGATACATGTCAGGTTTTATACATACACTGACTCTAGCCCCTAATACAACAACCCCAGAAACTATTAGGACTTTTTGACAAATCAAAGCAGATCACTTCAGTTCTCAGGTCTGAGAGAAAAAAAATTAAGATTATTGGGAAAGTAACTCCTGACATTTGTTGCCATTCTGACCTTTTGTGACCCTGTTCTTCCCCACCTCTCTATCTTTCTTCCAAAGCGTTAAAATCCGCCTGGGAGTTTATCAACCTAGCATCAGAAATAAGAAAGAGCAGATACGGAACTACTCATTGATTATCCCTGCCCCTGAGTTCAAAGCACAGTCTCTGGAGAATGACCTGATGCTGATAAAACTGTCCAAGGCCGCTGTACTCAACAACTACGTGGGGACCATAGCCATATCTATGGAGCCATTAACATTTAATGATTCTTGCTTTATCCCAACCTGGACTTGGAATCAATTCAAAAATCGTAAGTGTGTGGCTCTGTGTTCTTCATCTTGAGGAACGTTTCGGAGCTGGGAAAATGTAAAGGGATACACTTGAAGGGAACAGTTGCCATGAGGTAATGTTCTTGATCCTACTGGGATTATTGCCAGGACCTTATCCTACCAAGATTAGAAAGCAAGAGATATAACTCAAAGAGACGGATACAGGGCAGCCAATCTGATACCAATGAGTGGAGCAGTCAGTAACTGTTATATCTCTAGAACATTCAAGACACAAGTCCAGGAAACTGAATTCAGATAATGGTGGGGGAACTAGGAGTTCTCACTCTAAAAACAGTATCAAGGCATCCTATGGGATGGTGGTTTACTGTCTCACTGACAGCTGCTGGAAGTCCACCAAGCAATTCATCCAAAAGCAGCAGGAAAACCAAAAACAGAACATATGGTGAAGGTGACAGAGGACATTTCCCACCCCCTGCCACAGACAACCCAACATATGTTGATGGTGATTCATTCAAGTGGACCCCGAGAGATGAGGGTAGCTGAGGGAGTTCTTCTACCCAAGAATGCAACTCTTACACCTACTACTTTGCCCGAGAGTCCCCCCTCAGAGGTGGACACCAGGGCATGCCCAGGGGGGTGATTATGACATGCTGTTGGTGTCTCTCTGACCTGACCTACCTCTGAGATAAATTGCCATGGCCCCTGTTGCAGGCACACCTGCCTCCAGCCTCTGAGCTCTGATTGGCATGAGCAGAGAAACTCTGGTCTTTGCAAGAGCATGTCTTACCGAGGACACTTATGAAAAAAGTTGCTTTCTTATGCAATTGTTGGTCGTTGGTGGGTCTTGACTTAATGTGGCTGCTAATAATCCGTCATGCTCTCTTTAGGGATTATCAGAGGATGACGGGGCCACCACGCAATATCTGAAATGAAATGATAAAGCTAAATTTATTGCTGGTTATAGTAGGGAAAAGCAATGCTGAACAGACACCAGTCTCACTGAGCGGAGTAGAGTACTGGCCCTTAACAGGATTTGGGGGGAAGCTTTTTTTTTTTTTTAATAGAGATTGGAGGACTTTCAAAGGCTTAAGGGGGTCGACATCTGTAGAGGCATGGCTGTTGTTCATTGCTTGGCACTTTGAGGTATGTTTATTGCAAGAGGTCTGATTGGCTGACTTTAAAAAGTGACATTTATGGTCTTGATGAAGCTGTGTTCACTGAGGCAATTGTCATGACATTAATCAGGTTTCAACTGTGCACTGATGGCCACTGAACAATCCATCTGTCCTGTAAAAACAAATAAAAAGTGGGAACTTTTATATTCTCAGTATTTGGCAACTTCATTTTTAACTCAGAAGCAACATTCCTGGAAATCTAAATGAATATATTTTCCGAACAAATAGAAATTTATGATTTTTATCCTTGACTTTCAAGTCTTATTCAAAGTAATTACAAAAGTAATTTATCACATCTTGTTTGAAAACAAAATAAAATCATACAAAGGTTTTATCACATGGGTTTTGCATGTCAGAATCACAGTAACAAACTAATTTTGTAAGCTCTTTGCTGCAAGACTTTGAATATTTATTAGGAATTCAATATTTCAAGGGCTTGGTTACTTTCACCTAGCTTATTCTACACATTTCAATTCAACTCCCATAAAAACTTAAAACTGAATATAACTCACCTCCCTTTTTTCTAACTTGACACTTTCTGTTTTAGGACATTAGGTTGGATATACTTCAGAAAAATTCTGCTCTGTAAGCAACACTAGGCTTAATTTGAGCTATCTCTAGTCACTTTTTGGTTCCTTCTTCCTTGCCACTCCCCACTAGAGACTAGAATTATATAACCCCTTGATTAGAAACTTTGCATCCCGAGGTTAACAGTAGAGTAACAATTACAATGAGGGAGATAAACACTATGACTTATAAGGGGGAAATATATATCCATACTTATACACACACACGCATACATTTTTAAACAATCTGTTTCATTAAAAAAGCAGCTTTAGACACATTAAAATAGTTTTTCTCCCTTTATGATTAACTATAAAGAGGTTGATGTAGACGCCAAAAATAAAGGGTTTTTTAGAGACACTGGTTTTGTGTCTGTCTGTTTTCATGGTCCTTTATAATCTTCTTGCGGATTTTCAAAGGGTTTCTAAATTAGGAATAAGAAAGGAAGGACAGATCTGATGTCTGATGTAAGGAGAACGTCATGCTCTAAATCTGCTGCTCTGACATAGATAGAGTTAAGAAACCCTAAGAAGGTTGGAATGTGTTTACAAAGAGGAAGTGATCACAAGAATGTGATAAACAGGGAAACCGTGGACTTCATTTGTCTTTTTTTCCCCCATAGTCAGTGACCCTGACATCCTGACTTGGATAAACCAACATTCTCATCCCTTCAGTGACTGCAGGAATATGATAGGAGAGAGAATGGCAGTAAACATCATGTGTGTGGGACAACCTTTAAGCATCATATCTAAAACCAAGGTATCTTTCTTTTCTTGAGACAGAACGATAGCAAGAGGTCAGTGAAAAGGAGAGGTGATTGTAGAAAATCAAATGGTGCTTATCCAAAAGGCCAAGAGTCCCTCTTTTCTCCCCCCAGGTCTTTGGATTGGTCATTAATTCCCCTTCCCTCATTTTACAGTTCTGAGTAGAACTGTTTGTCTTTTCTCCCCCTGCTTGCACTCAGCTTGGGCTCAAGCTCGAACAAGAGAGGTGAGATCTAAAAAATATATAAAAATAAATGTAATAAAAAGAGAGAGGTGAGATCTAGGTGGATGTGAAGACAGGATTGTTACCTTTCAAGAAAATGAGTCTAGTCCTTTAGATGCCTCTGTGACTATAATAATGCCATATCTTAGGATTTATTCTTTTTCCATGAGGACCAATTAACATTGACCTCCTGTTCCCTCTCTCTAGCCAGAAGTTTCAGCTGCTCCAGCTGTCTGTGGTGGGAGGCTACATGGAATCTTATCCTGGGACAAAGGAAGTGTCACCCTGGGAAGTGAAGGGTTTTTCACAGAAGTTCATCCCTATGCAAGATGGATCATGAAAACCATTACTACCCACTGAGGGTATCCGCTTCTTTGTCCCTCAATGCAACATCTTCATGATTTCTATACTGAATTCACAACTCTCTCAATCTTTCTTGTTCTTGGACAGAATCCAAATAAGAAAACATTCAGTAAAAAAAAAAAAAAAAAAAGTGGCACTAAGAATTCAAACTGTGACCCTGATCTTTTTATACGTAAACTGCAAGCATGATGAGAAATGTAGCAGCATACCGGCCATGTGTTCATTCCTTCAAAAAGTATTGGGCTATCAGCTGCTTAGCAGACATTGCATATGCGAGGGATACATGAGAAAATATGACCTGCACTTGGCCATCAAGCAGCCAATTATAACACTTTATGACTACTGTTACAGTGGAGGTGAGCAATAAATTTCAGGAGAGAAGAGAAAAAAAAACATTCCGGGTGTCAGAGCCCGGGGATACTTCACCAAATAGGCAGACAAATTAAGGGAGAATATTGTAAAGCTGAAGAGACAGTTAAGTAAAAGTTAGAAAAGCACAAAAATGTGGCATACTCTGAAGAAAATATATATGCAATAAATAATACTGGAAGGTAGAAAGTAAATGGTCAGTAGAGGAGGAGGCCAGACATGATAAAAGATTATTATTTATAGGTGAGCAAGGGTTAGGTAGCGAAGGACCTGATCTGTTAGGTGAAGAAATTTAGATTTTTAATCTTGTTGGAATCAGAGGGGTGTCGTTAAAACCTCTGCAGTAGAACATCATCAAATTCTTGAATTGGGAGATACCAAAGAAGCAGAACCTATACAGTTTACATGTATTGACTATGAGTAGAAAGAGAAAGAGAAGTGTCTGGAATAATGCCCAAGTCAGAAACTAGGGTAGATTGGGTAGATGGTCGTTCACAAACATAATATGCAGAGAACCTATGTTTTCATGTATAAAGGATCAGAGTACAGTCATGGGTAGGAGAGATGCTGGAGACAAAGATCTGGGTCTTAGATAATGTCTGGGCAATGACAACAGAGGGGTTGTATGGTTATGAGTGGTAGCCACAGACTTCAGGAGAGTTCTGTGCTACTGGGAAGAGCTCTGAGCAATGCTCGGTCCTTCTCTTGCATTGGCCTAGAGTGGGGAGATACAGAGCATTTTAGACCCATTAACCAAAGCATCTAAAAATACAGAATTGAGAGGATTCCAAGTCACCCAAAAGCAGGAATCCAGAGTAAGAGGCCATGGAGTTACAAACAGAGGAGGAACAGTGTGATAATGACATCATCTGTTAAAAAGGGAAGGAGGAACAGAAGGGGTCAGTGAGATGAGAGAGAACAATGCCGTGGAAGGAGAAGACTCTACAAAGAGTGAAGTGGCTTGGCATACATTCCATCACATGAGAGAGGTGGCGAACCCATGCATCTATAGAGATTGCAGGGGAGGAGAGGAGGGTTGATTCTGGGGCATTGATATACTGTTTTTCCTCCTCTACCAAAGCCAAAGCCAAAAAAAAAAAAAAAAAAAAAAAAAGCTGGGTATGACTAAGTCCATAGCTTATCCTGACACATAAAAAAAGAATCGAATCCTCAAATTTGGAAACTAAGGCCATTTAATTCAAATATGCTTCTTCTTTCTTGTAATCCTTGGCCATCCAAAGCACAAGCCCCTCTGTTTGCCTGTCTTCTCCAGCAGCCCGGTTCCTAGTTTCTCCCTGCTTCCTGTGTGTGATTCACTGCCTAACATCCCCTGCCCCCTTTACTGAATCACATTTAGATCATTCCAGAGTTTTTTTTTTTTTAGGATTTTATTTATTTATTCATGAGAGACAGAGAGAGAGAGGCAGAGACACAGGCAGAGGGAGAAGCAGGCTCCATGCAGGGAGCCTGACGTGGGACTCGATCCCGGGACTCCAGGATCACGCCCTGGGCCAAAGGCAGGCGCTCAACCGCTGAGCCACCCAGGGATCCTCATTCCAGAGTTTTTAATAAAATACTCATCTGATCATTTCTTATAACTCTTAAATTATGTCTTCAACACGTCCTAGAAATCCTACATGTCCCAAGTCACTGTCTGTACAGTTCTCCATAAAGGCCACCTCAAGCATTCTCCTCTCTCCTCTGGCCTTCAGTGCTTCATCTGCAGTGGATGACATCTGGTCTGCGAGTACCTGGAGGTTGAAACCGTCAGCTATAACTTCATTAACTTCCCACCTCCCTCCCTGCAAACATACTTAGTGCTTTTCTTCCTCATTCTTTTCCTGGGAGCAGGACCCTGCTGTCTACAGCTTCTATCTCCACTGTGATGTGGATCACCTCTCCTCTGACTTCCTCATTGACCTGCTTTTTGAGCATCTCTACTACTTTATATTTTTCCACTTCCCCTATCGACTTCTTCCTGTCACCACCGAAGCAGGATAAAGCCTGTTCCGCCTATCATTGGAGCCCAAGGATATGCTTCCTGGATCTGCTCTCTGGTTGCCTCCTGGGTCTTCTTTGTAGGCAGCTCCTACTTAACAATTCCCGAATGATCTGTTCTGTAGGATTCTCCTCAGTCTGTCTTAAAATTCTTTTGCTCTCTCTTTTGAGTCCTCATCCCCTATCTCTTCATTTGGTTAACTTTTACTCATGCTTTAAGCTTCAAACATCACTTCCTCAAGGAGGTCTTCTTCTGACCCTTACATTAGGGTCCTGGCTATGCACGTTTCTACCTCCCTTTCCTTCTCCTGTTTTGACATTCATGATGGCAAGTCTTCTTACACTTATTTCCCCTGCTGGTCTTTATAATCTGTGAGGGCAAGATTTTCATCTCCCTTACCACAAAATCATCAATATCCAATAAAGTGCTAGCACACGGTATGCATTTGTATTGGTTTTCCACTGCTGCATAAAACATTGCCACAAATTGAACAGCTTAAAACAACACGTATTATTTCACACTTTCTGTGAATCAGGAGTCCAATCATAACCTATGCGGGTCCTCTGCTCAGGGTCTAGCAAGGCTTTAAGGTAAGAATTTGCTTCTAAGCTTATTCAGGTTGTGGGCACAATTCATTTCCTTCTGATACCAGATGCTCGCTTTTTGCTGGCTCCTCGCTGAAAGCTGCCCTCGGGTCCTCGAGGCTATCCCTTGTGCAGTGTGGTCATCCATACATAGTTCTTTGTCACTTAGGCTTCCTCAGTGTGGCTGCCTATATCCCCAAGCCAGTGGGAAGAATCTTTCTTGTGCATGTTAGCAAGGTGGATGTGTGTGTGTGTGTGTGTGTGTGTGTGTGTGTGTGTACACGATGTTCAAGTTATGTATTAACATGATTATAAGAATGACATCCCATAATTTTGCCATATTCTATAAGTTCAAAGTTCAGAGGAAGTCAGGGTCTGTCCTGGGCTTAGGATCTGTCTAAAATCTTCAATACAATTTCATCAAATAATACATTTATTGGATCCTTATCTCTCACACAATAAATACTTATGCAAGTCTTATATGTGCAAGGCTTATATAATAAGGCTTTTCATTATATAATTTCTGTTTATCTTTCTACCTGGTTCTTAACACTTCCACTGCAATACGTGGTTGCTGTTCTACAAACACACCATGTTGTTTCATATATTTATGCATTTACAGAAGCCTTTCTCTCTTTTTGAATTATTTTTTCTCTTTTTCTCTCTTCTTTTTTTTTATGTCAGACAACCTCTTTCCCCTTCTCTAAGACCAAGGTAAAGTATAAGATTTTGGGTGTGCCTTCCTTACACACAATATAGACTGAAGTATCTTTAACCTTATGCTCTAAGGCACATCCCTCAATTTTAATATTTTTTCCCACATTAAGAAACAAAACAAATGAGCATAGGGAAAAAAGGAGAGAGAGAGAGAGAGAGAGAGAGAGAGGCAAACCAAGAAGCAGACTCAACTACAGAAAACAAACTGGTGGTTGCAGAGGGGAAGGGATGGGGGAATGGGTGAAATAGGTGATGGGGATTAAGGAGGGCACTTGGTGTGATGAGCACCAGTGGTGTGTGGAGGTATTGAATCAGTATATTGTACTCCTGAAACTAATATTATACTGTATAGTAACTGACTAAAAATTTAAAATGTGCTCCCACATGTTAATATGAAAAATTTTAAACATGCAACAAGGCTGAAAGAATTTTATAGTGTACACCTGTAGCTCCATTACCTGGATTCTATCACCAAGTAACCTATTTTTTAAATTCATATCTTGCATTGATGTGGTATATTTGTTATAGCTGATGAATCAATACTGTTAGTAACTAAAGTCCATAGTTTATGTTAGGGTTTGCTCTTTATGTTATGTAGTATTAGGGATTTGGACAAAGGCATAATGTTATGTATCCGTGACATTGACATGATAATTATAGTATCCTACAGAATAATTTCACTTCTCTAAAATTGACCTGTTCTAACCTGTTCATCCCTGTCCCTACTCCCCAAACTCTGACACCACTCATCTTTTTATTGTCTCTATAGGTTGCTTTTTGAGCATCTCTACTACTTTATATTGTCATTCTAGGTCTATGTCTATATTGTCTAGGTCTATGTCTATATATGTCTATATTGTCTGCCTCCTTATATTGCCTTGTCTACTACTTTAAAATGTCATTCACTGGCACCATACAGTAATTGATATTCTTTGGCTTCAATGCTTAGTCATATGTATTTAAGGATTCTCTATGTCGGGGAATCCTTGGATGGCTCAGCGGTTTAGTGCCACCTTCAGCCCGGGGAGTAATCCTGGAGTCCCGGGATCGAGTCCCACGTCGGGCTCCCTGCATGGAGCCTGCTTCTCCCTCTGCCTGTGTCTCTGCTTCTCTCTCTCTCTCTCATGAATAAATAAATAAAATCTTTAAAAAAAAGGATTCTTTATGTCTTTCATCTTTTTTTCTTTCATCTCTTGATAGCTCAATTTTTAAAAAATCATTGAATAATACCTATTCCAGTGTGAATGTACCACACTTTGTTTACTATTTACTTATTTAAGGACATATTGGTTGCTGCCAAAGTTTGGTAGTTATGACTAAAGCTGTTGTAATTATTCATCTGTAAGATTTTGTGGACATAAATTTTCAATTCATTCAGGTCATACCCAGGAGCGCGATTGCTGCCTCATATGGTAAGATTATGTTTAGCTTTGTAAGAAACCACCAAACCATCTCTCAAAGTGGCTGTACATTTTGTATCCCTATCAGCAACAAATGAAAATTCTTGTTATTTTACAACCTCACCAACATTTGGTGTCCTGTGCCTCAAACTTTAGCCATTCTACTAGGTGTGTAGTGGTATCTCATTGTTGCCTTAATTTGTTATTCCCCATTGTACGTTGATAATCTTTTCATATGCTATTTGCCATCCGTACACCCTCGTGTTGTTATGGACTGAACTGTGTCCTCCCAAAATTCCTATGTTGAAGCCCCAAGCCCCAAAGTGACTGTATTTGGAGATAGGTCCTATAAGGAAATAATTTTGGGGAAATGAGGTCATTAGGATGGGGTGCTATTCTGATAGGATTAGTGTCCTTATAAAAAGAGACACAAGAGAGCTGGCTCTTTTTCTCTGTACACATAAATACAGAGGAAGTGCCACATAAGGACACAGTGGTCTACAAGCCAGGAAGAAAGCTCTCACCAGAAACTGAATTTTCTGGCACCTTAATCATGGACTTCTAGCTTCTAGAACTGTGAGAAAATAAATGTCTGTTGTTTAAGCCCTGGAGTCTGTGGTATTTTGTTATGGCAGCCTGAGCAGATGGATGCATTTGGGAAGGTACCTGTTCAGAACCCACTTCTTAATTGGGTTGTCATGTTCTTGTTGTTGAGTTTAAAGATTTCCTTATATATTTTGGATCCAGATCATTTAATGGACAATGTGTTTTGCAAATATTTCCACCGAGACAGTGATAGAGGTAGAATTTTAGCTCTGACTACCTTGTTTTAAAATTGCCTACTCAGGAACCTATCATCCCCCCTAGTCTATGGACTCTCTGAAGGCAGAGCAGTGTGTTCACATTTAGGCATCCTCCATAGTGAGCACAGAGCCTAGCACAAGTCAGACATATAATATAGATCATAGGCTGGCTGGTTGAATAAATGAGTGGGTAAATAGTGACATGAAAGGAAAAGCTGATATAACTCAAGGAGGAGGTCAGGGTCAGGCAGAGGGGTCAGGCCAGCACCAGAAGGCTGGGTTATGGTGGCTGGAGACAAATGTCTGTGTCACACAATCAGGGGATAGCATCACACAGATGGGAGGGGTCCCTGTCCTGAAGGTAGTAGTATAGAAAAGGGCCTGATTTCAGAGTTTGACAAAAGGTAGACCAGAGAGGAGGGGGCTGTGGAAATACTGTGAGCTCCAACATCTCTCAGATTAGGTATGTTTTTCCCCTGAAAAAGGAGAGCAAAATGCTGAATTCCAGATCCATTCTCTACTGTGTCAGGGACCAAATCACCTGATCTCCATTCTTGTCCTTCTGACACCTGACACCATCCTCTCTTCTGACCTATAGATACCTCTCCTGGAACTGAATCCTGCCACTGAAAGAATTCAGATGAACTGAACTTCATCCTTTGAAAAGGCTTTTGATATCAATATGAAGTTTATCCTCTTCTGGGCTCTTTTGAACCTATCTGGTGAGTATCTTCACATTTTTCTCTTTCCTTGCCAAAGAGAAATCCTGGAGGAATCATGAAAGATAGACAGACACAGACAGGAGGCACATTCCAGACTACAAGTGTAGACCTGGCTCTCCCTCACCACTGCCATGATCCCCACCAGCTTTCCACCTGTGACACTGCCTGCCTGCCCCATCTCAGCCTGATTGCTTGTATAGTCTTTGAGGAGGCATGTACACCAAAACCCTAATACCAGCCCCACTCCTGAGAAAGACTGTGGCCCGACTCTGGGCCCTTCTAGAAGAGGACTGTTGTGGGCACAAGGGAATGAGAAGTGGAGGCAGGTGTTGAAAACAGAGGTTCAATTGATGGACACAGCAAAGCATTCAACGGTTTTTGGTCTTGTCCTGGCAGGTTTCAGTTACTCAAGCAAAAACCTTAGAAGCATTCATGAAATCTCTTTCTCTCACACCCCACATTCAATCTGTTTGGAAAATTTTTTTGGTTCTATCTTCTAAATATATCCCAAATCCAATCACATCTCACCACCTCCACTGCTCACGATGGCCAAGCCATCATCTTTTGCTTGGATTACCACATGAATCCTCTAACAGGCCTCTCTGCTTTCTACTCCTACACTCAGTATTTCTCCACAAGGAAATGACCATCAGTGCCTTACACAAAACCCTAATGTGGCTTCACAGTCCTTCAGAAGAAAGTCCACAACCTTATGATGCTCTACAAAGCCCTGCATCACTGCTTTGACCTCCATCCTTTCCTGCCCTTCTCTCTCTCCCCTGCCACCTCAGCCACACTGGCCTTTGTGATGCTCCTAAACAAGTCTTAGGACTCTTGCTTCAGCTATTTCCTCCACCTGAATCCAAGTTCCCCAGATATCTGATGGTCTAACTTTCCTATCTTCATTTAATTTGTCATCTCTCATGCTATCTACATGGTCTACCTAAACTAAGGTGTAATATTGCAGAATTCCCCACCACACACACACACACACACACACACACACACATCCATCCGGTACTGTCTTTTCCTCTTTCCCTGTTCTACTATTTTTCCCACAGTACCAATCATCATCTAATACACTAGATTATTTACTTATGTATTGTGTCTACTGTTATGGAATGTCTTCTCTCATCAGAATGTATGAGAGCAGGGCTATTTCTCTGCATAGTTCCCTATAAAGCCCAAGCCACCTATAACAAAGCCTGGCACATATGAAGTGCTCATACTTGCTTGTCAAATGAATAAATTATCTCCCTCTCCTCAGATTCCGTGAGCAGGTAGTCTGTTCTTTAAATCACTCTTATATTGTTTTTCCCTGCATTGTTGTAGAGAATAAGGAGTCAGACTAGTAAAAGCATTCTTAAAAAGGTAAAAGCATTAAGTTGCTCATGAGTAGATTTAACATATGTTCCCTGAATTGTAGAAGGTATTTAAGAACATTTGTATTTTAATCTGAAAAATATTTAGTGACAACAAAATGAAAAACACCTTTATCTGTTGAAATTGAGATGTTTCTATCATTTTCTTCATGTTTTTAGAACAAACTAAGCCAGTTTGCAAATTCAGCTTACAGATAAAGGTATTAGAGAGAAAGGTAGGGGAACTTGAGCATATTAAATAATTTTCCTTGTTTTTTTCTAGTGATCCCTGCAAAAATCTCAGAATTTCCTGTATATGTTTCTCTTTCCAGTTGCTCTGGCCTATGATCCAGATTACCAACATGGCACTGCTCCCCCCTACCTGGTCTATTTGAAATCTGATTACTTGCCCTGTGTTGGGGCTCTGGTCCACCCCCTTTGGGTGATCACAGCTGCACATTGCAACTTACCGTGAGTAATAAGCCCCCAGTGCTACTTTGCACTTTAGGTTCTCAGATTGGGCATAGACTCAGATCCCTGTCTGGCTCCATTCTCTAATGAAGTGGGATTTGGGAGGCCTTCTGAGGGTGTTTATTGGTAGAGAGAAAGGCCTATAGGAAGGGGCTAAAAGAGGCCCATGGGAATGGATACATTATCTCTGTCAAGTCTTCTCTCAAACAACTATATTGTTCCAGAAAACTTCGGGTGATGTTAGGGATTACAAATCCATCAAATCCTGATGAAAAGGATGTACAAGTTGTTGGCTATGAGAGGATGATCCATCATCCACGCTTCTCAGTTACTGCTATTGAGAATGACCTCATGTTAATCAAGCTGAGAGAAAATATTGAACTCAATGACTATGTGAAAGTGGTCAGTCTGCCTGAAGAACCTGTCCGTGAGGAAGCCATGTGCATGGTCTCCACGTGGGCCTACAATCTATGTGATGACTGTGAGTCACCTCATGATAATCTTTTCTCTCAGAGTATGACACACTCTGTCCCTTCTCTACTCTTACCTTCTGCAATTGTTCCCAAAAAAGACTTCTTTCCAACCTCTTAATTCATCCTTATTATCTCTCCCCCCTTTCCCTGTACTTCCCTGAAGGAGTCACAGATGTAGTTAGTTAAGCATTTAAATTTCTAGAAAATTTTAAAGTAATTCGTTTCATTTAATGCAGAGATGTCTCATATTTACATATAAATTCCAGGAATTTAATCTCTTTTATAAAAAGATAGACACTTGTATCATGAGAAATGGTTAGTCTGCTCATTTCCTGTTGTCCAAGCAGCCATAGTTGTGATTTCTCTGTGTTTGATCTCCTTTTCTTTTTAAAATTTTTTAAGAGCATAGATCTCTCTCTCTCTCTTTTAAAAGATTTTGTTTATTTATTCATTCATAAGAAGCACAGAGATAGAAGCAGAGGCATAAGCAGAGGGAAAAGCAGGCTCTCTGTGCAGATCCTGATGTGGGACTAGATCCCAGGACCCTGGGATCATGCCTTGAGTTGAAGACAGATGCTCAACCACTGAGCCACCTGGCACTCTCTTTCTTTCTTTCTAGATTATTTATTTATCTATTTGACAGAGAAAGAGAGCAAGCACGAGCATGGGGAGCAGCAAAGGGAGAGGGAGAAGCAGACTCCCCACTGAGCAGGGAGCCCAATGTGGGGCTGGATCCCAGGACCCTGGGATCAAGATCTGAACTGAAGGCAAATGTTTAACTGACTGAGCCACCCAGGCACCCCTCTCTTTTCCTTCCT
Source organism: Canis lupus dingo (assembly GCF_003254725.2). Lineage (NCBI taxonomy): Eukaryota > Metazoa > Chordata > Mammalia > Carnivora > Canidae > Canis > Canis lupus. The sequence goes on from NC_064258.1 coordinate 6,988,749, forward strand.
TCCAGAAGAAGAAATATGTTGAAAAAGAAGGCAACAAAAAGAAGGAGGTTTGTTAGATACTAACTCTTAAGGAAGTTGTACATCTTTCTTTCCCCTAGCCAAGGAGCCCGACTCACCACAGAGCGTGAACATATCCGTAATCTACAGGGATGAGTGCCTCGATGCCTATAAAACCCAAAGGATCCAAGAAAATATGGTGTGTCTGGGCATTGTGCCAGGAAGGAGGCTGCCCTGCAAGGTAATGTACTCTTGATGCCTAGTTTTCCCATTTTATTTCTTGTGTCTTTTGCCAGAAAGATAAGATAACCCTATTTCCCTTTTTATTCTGGCAGGAAGTCACAGCCGCCCCAGCAGTCTGCAATGGGGTACTTCAAGGAATATTGACTTTTTTAGATGGATGTGTTTTGAGAGCTGATGTTGGAATCTACACCAACATCTTTAAATACATGTCCTGGATTAGAAATACAATCAGAGACAACTGAGCTGCCATGGCAGGAATTCTAGATCATGTGACACAACCTGTGCCTATGTCCAGCCTCACAATTAAACCTAAATAGATGCCCTGGGTTGCATCAGGCATGCCTGTCTCACTTCTACCCAACAGAGTGGGTGATTGGTACCTCCCCATACCATGACTATACATGATAATCTTCTTCCCCTTTTGATGAAGATGACAAACTCCATACCCCTTAGGCAGTTGAAGTTTATGAGGTGGGGATTGTGTTCTAACAGAGATCACAGGCTATGGGAAAAAGGCCCACTCAGCCATTTTGGGTAATAAAACCCCTATTACTTGCACTGAATTAACATGTGCTTTTGGCAAGTTACCCATGCTAGAAGGGAAAAGGAAGCCTGACAAAGAGTGAGCTAACTAGAAGCATAGGTGAGGGAAAGAAAAGGTTCTAGGAAGGAGCCTCTAAGAGGTATTGCATAGTTTCCCCTTGCCTATGTAACTATCAAGAACAGCCATAGATCTTGCTCATTCATTTTGCAGGATTCTGGGTAGGGACTTGAGCTATGAGGGGTTAATACAAAAGTGAACTAGGGCATAGGACAAAGCAGATGAAACAGGGAGTCCAGGTCAGATTTTGCCAGCACATGCTTGCCCTTTCTCTTATGCCATCTGCCACAGAGACTCCATTCTCTCCAACTATTACTCTTATATTTTTCTTCCTTCTTCCCTCTCTTTTCACCTCACCCCTGCAGTTCCAGTTACCACGTGAGAGTTTTAATTGATAGTTACTGAGGATCAAAATCACAGAAACCAAAATGATTTTTAGAGGGTTTTGCCTGTGGCCACTTTGGGTGGACTGTTGAAAACTTACAGTCCAGCGAGCGGACACAGGAGCTCCTCTCAGGAAGCAGAGTGTGCAGCTTGCAGAGTTAAAATGCAACATTTTGTGTTTGGTTTATTAAGGCAATTGTGAGAGCTTCACCTTCATGTGTGTTATTAACTGACATTTTAGCTATGGGATAAACAGATGGTTTTTGCAGGAGAGTACCTCACCCTCTGGGGATGTTTCCCACCTTAAAAATGGTGCTACAATTTCAATAGTTCATCCTGGTATCTTATAAGGCTAGTTGATTCTAGGTGATGAAGCATATGTCAAGGACACCGAATTCCATGGTCATCAGCCTACTGACTCACGACTGTCACTGTACAGTGACTTCCTTGGTTGGAAAATACATTCCTTTGTTGTGGGGTACATAAGGGTTTCAGTTAATTCAAGGATGGTGGTGCTAGAAAGGTGACAAGGGATAGAAAAATCCAAATCTAGACTATATCATTTTTGGTGAGGAAAATAGCTATTCTCTCTGTGTTGAAAAGGGCTGCTGGGGGTACCTGGGGTACATACAGTACTACATCAAGACTATATCAAGGCTGAGATTGGTCATTGACACTGTCACAGTGGATCTGCAGCAATGGTGGTAGCAATGGTGAGACTTGCAGGGAGCCTGAATATGCTCCATCTGGACCCACTATATGTTTATGGAGCCACTAAAAAGCACGAGAGGGAATGAAGAAAGACTTCAGAATAGATCTGCTTATCTCTCTGATTATTAAAGTCTACCGAATCAAAAGCATTTTAGTGAGAGTTCTCATGGGATACAATATTCTCCTTCTCTAAACTCACCCTGAAAAATCCTACTACATAATTTTCCCCTAAATAGCTAATCTCCATTCCCTCCACCTTCCCCCTTCTGATTGCCTGTCAGGGCAGACCACAAGCCATTCCCAAGAAATTCAACTTCAGGGAAGAAAATAACCAGACGTGTTAATTGAATTTCTGTCTCCTGAGAAGAATGAGATTCTTCAGGGCATCCCTCTGAGGGGTTTTATTATCATAATAGTAGACATGCAATCAGTACCAATGTATCAACCAGTGAAGTCTTTCCACCCTCAAGAAACTGTTTATGAAGAAGTCTCTTTGAAGTCACTGTATGGCTTAAGGGAAGATTCCCTGGAGCAATTGCTTGGGCAATTTATTCGGACTTTCGGGGTCTAATTTACCCCTTTGGTCCACTTATACTCTGAGTTGGGGCTGGAATGTTGCTGAGCATACCCCAGTCACTGACAAAGAGTCAGGTGGCCCCACCTAGAGCAAGTTTCACGGCCAATTGGTGATCTGGAGTCAGGCATTTAGTTTCTACTAGACCCCAGTGGCAAACCAGAAGCTATTTCCCAAAAAGAGAAAAGGAGCATGACTTTGCCACCATCTTTTGGGACCCCTATCTTGATTTTATTAGGTTTTGCTGTGTCATTTAGTACACTAAAAATGATACTTCTAGAACCATTGAATCTACAGAGTTTTAAACCGAAGAAACAGCCAATTGTGCTTCAACCTGTGCTGGAGGCAAAGTCTTTTCTGAATTAGTATCTTTCTAACCTATCAACTTTCTAGATCACTCATGAAATGGTTCAGAGCAGGATACCCTGATGAGATATATGTTGCTTATAAAATTTAGAGGTCTTCAGATATCATTCTTCATAGTAGGGAGCACAAGTATAACAATGTGTTCATTTCAATAGAGGAATCCAACATATACCCACAAGGTTCACTAGTTATATCACCTACCCACTACCACACACCTGTCTTTCCAAGACACCCAGGAACCTTGCTACTTCCTGTCATCTCATCCTACCAACATGATATCATCAATACAACAGATCAGTGTGGTGCGCTTGGAGATTTTCAAGTTCCTTAAATACTATATTCAGGTTCAGGAGCAGAGCAATGATGACTGCCTGAGCATGGAGGTAAAAATATACTGTTGTCCCTGACAAATGAAAGCTAATTAAATTCTGAGCTTCCCAATGCAATGTATAAAAATACATTTTCCAGACGGATAGTTGCATACTGAGTGTGAAAGACTGCATTTATTTGCTCTAGTAAGGTCCCACATACGAAACAGCCACTATAATTGGACTTATCATGTGATACTCAAACACTATCATTCCCCACCACTCTTTTATGACATGGCCAACTGAAGAACTGAATGACATTATAATACAAATTATCACCCAGCCTATTTCAAGTCTGTATAGTCTGGTAGTACTGACCTTTCCAATGTGCTGATGTTTTAGATTTACTAAGGGGAAATTCCATCAACTTTCTCTTAGCCCTTTCTATAACAAAAGCTCACTTCACAGCCCTGAGGGATATTGTACAGACTCTAACCAGTTGTAGAAAAAAAAAATTTACCCCTTGTAACTCTGCCAGTGCACATAGGAACTATGGAAATAAATTATAGATGGTTTCAGAGCCCCATTGAATTACTCTAGGGAAGACTTAGGTAAAAAAAAAAAATCCATTTATCCCTCAATTTTCATAAGCTCCACTCTGATCAGAGGATAGCACTGATTCTAAGTCTTCCCCACCACCACAAACACCACAAATTGGTACCAATTCAGAACCAGAATCTCAAAAAATTTAGCTATGTTCTCGTCCCTAGAACACAAGTCACCAAGTAAGTTGATCCAGGTCATCTTGTATGGGCTGGAAGGCTCAATGTTAGAACAAGGTTCATTCGTTGGGATATCAGGTTCCCCTGCATTCAGTTGAGCATTGGATCGATTAAGGTAACTAGCTGAGGCTTGTGACCTAGGAAGGAGCCCCTAATCAGTCCATTATTATCAAATCTGTCAAGTGGGGTTTTTTTTGTTTTTGTTTTTGTTTTTTGTTATAGAAGTCAAATAAGAACTTCAACTTCCTGTCAGGTTCATTCCTGAGGATCCCATTTTTGTGGAGAACCCTTGAAAGAATCCTCTAAAGGGCTCCAAAACACACTAGCTAATATTATTTGTTTCCATTTTAAGAGTAAAAGAGGCAAATGAACATAATAACATGATGTTTTGTCTATTTTCCTTAAACAAGTTAAACTAAAATCTGAGATGCCCTTTAGCAGGGGACAAAGGCCACTGTAAGGGGAAAACATGACATCTGTAAACTTCTTCTGCACAGCCTCTTTGTTTATTTGAACTTTATGTCTTTAGTAGAAAATATGGTAGGCTCCATCACTCAATATATCCTGAATCTTTCTAATTTTCTAATCTTTCTAATCTACATCTTTCTAATTTTAAGTTGCAGCCTTAGGAATCCCATGTTGTCATGTATCTAAGTCATATTCTCCATCAGCTCTATAAGTAACATGGCCAGAAATTTCCCATCCCAGCTGCCTTACTCCTTTGTCTCTCTCAAGTTGTCAGAATTTAAGTGGAGAAAATAGGGGGAGTCATTCAAAAGTTTCCTCCAATCATAATAACATGTTAGGATTTGGACAGCATGTTGTTCCATTGAGTAAGGGGGGGTATCCCCTATAACCACTGTTCTCAAGGCTGCAAAGCTATGATTCCAAAAGCTACCTAAGGATGGAGGATGAAGATGGCCAAAGTCTTACAAAAACAAGGTGAAAATTAGGCTAGAGCCTACACTTGTGCACAGAAATTAATGCCAGCTACTATATTGATGAGACTTTCAAGACTTCATACAATTTGTAATTTTTCTCTTACGCATTCATTTCAAGGACAGGAGGATTTCAGTAACCATAAAATGAGCTCTGTTCAATAGGGAATCAGGGTGGAAAAAAGCCTTGATTTGAAGTCACTGGCTATAACAATTGGAGTAGAATCAAGGTGCCCACTGGAAGCTAAAGATGGGAATTAGAGAAGCTGGCCTAGGGTCTGACACTGGCAAGGAACCCCAAGATCATCACTCCAAGGCCGTTTGAAGACTCAGAAGTCCTAGGTATCTTCATTATTCCACTCTGAGGTTTCCGGCAGCTATTTTGACTAAAATCAAACCAATGTTTCTTGTCTCTCTCTCCCAGTCTATGATTTGTTGTTTGTTGTTGTTGTTGTTGGTTCCTTTTAAGGAGATTATGATGTGTTAGTAAATCACATGTAGGATTTGCTTCAACTATAAAATGTACATCCAAATTTGCTTTTGCCTTGCTCTCTGTAGCTCCAAACCCCTACCTTGAGGCATTTAGTTGGCACATCTATAACCTCAAGAGCCCCATCTACAATAGCAGCCCAAGATATGGGTCCAGTACCATTCTTGGTTAAAAGAAGTTTAGCTCATCACCAAACTTGCTGGTATACTCTTCTACCCAAACAGCTCAGCTTTAGTAACTGGGCTTCTGTTCTGTTCCCGCAGTGAAGCCCCCTTCCCACCTTTCCCTACCTTTTTAAAATCCCAGTTCCATTAATGCTGTCTTTGTCTTGACAACCTTGTCTTCCCCAGTTCCTCTAAGCCTAGGGCTCTGCCCAACGCTTCCCAGATGTTGCTGGAAACCCATACGAGGCCAGCTTCTTGCTGTTAACAACTTCATGCTGCCGATTACCTGCCATATAGCCAGTTTTCCTGGCCTGCCGCCCTCTACTGGCCACCTGCCTGACTTCCCTTCCACCTTCACTCCAGGATGCTTTGCGGTCTGGATTCTGATAGCCCAGAATCTGACTCTTCCCTGTGATTGTTATCCCCTCACTCTGATTTCTACCATCTGCCCTTTAGTGTGAGTTTATCTCATTTCTAGATCCTCAAAAGGATGATCTTAGGCTTAGCGCAGCTGAAAGAGCATGGGTTTGGGATCCAATTTGGTATTTAATCCCAACTCCCATAGCTGGTAGCTATGTGTCTTTAGGCAAGGAATTAAGAAATTTAACCTGTCTTATTTTAGTTTATCTCTAAAATGGGACCAATAATACTTTTCTGGATTGTTGGGAGTAAATAAGATAACTTACGTAAGACATGAAGCATAATATTTAGCACATAACATGGTAGGCACTTAAATCTTTGCCAAGGGATTACTGGTAATCTGTCACCACTTCTTTACATCTGTGTTTATCTTTCTTCAATTAGGATAGAAACTATTTTCACGTCCACACACACAATCAATCAGGTTGTATCAGAGCACAAAAGAACATTCTAATAAAATTTACCAATATACCTTTCCTCAGGGGTCAGGCCCCTGTGCCTTTCCCAGCCTGTGTGGGAGAAGTCTTAGGCATAAAGGACAGAGAGGCAGTTTTACAGTGTTATTGTATTTCTTTGTGTAGAGATCTAAAATTATAAGTGCAATGTAAGTCCATTATAATATCATTTAGACAGGTGATTGCCAGGTAGGGTTGCTCTGTTTCTGAAGTGTTTCCATGATCTCAGACAGCCTAAACACTGATTGCATATAATGAGGAGAACCCACAAAAGTAGAAAAATAAATTTAAATTCACAATCCTATTATGTTATTTTGTGAAGTTTTCAAGTGTGCTATACTTTCTCCTCAGTTTAGTGAACTGCTAATCCATGTGGGGACTGTCTACCAAACGCAGTCTATGCAGTTTATCACAGTTTACCCTTAACAAGCTCCACCAGCGTGTAAAGACAGACATGTGCCTAAACTCAAAGGACTTGCATGGATCCTGAAGCTCTAATAGTTATTAACCCACTATCAACTCTCTCTTCCCAAGTTCACCTGTATCTAAGCCCTTACCTTCACATTAAGCCCACGTTTGCTCTTCTGCTCAGGGGCCCTGAAATGATGGCATAGGGGCCATAAACATGGGCTATGTTTCTGTTTGGAATCTGAATTATAACAAAAACGTTCATCTTCCCTCCTCTGCCTCTCAGAGAGGCAAGTGAAACTTTGAGCTCATGCTCTCTGCTCTCCAAGGACCTTCTTAATGACGGAATAAAGCAAGTAAGAAGAGGGGTAAAATTTGGAGAAGACAAAGAAGAAACATGCATCATATTTCTTGAAAATTCACACCACATCTGTTAAAATACTGAAAATGGAGTGGGTATTCTCTGCATGTCGATTAACTGAGAGGATGCCTAGGAGAAGGGAGAACAGAGAGACGGCTGCCTTAGGTGAGTATATTCACCCGCCAGTCCTGCAGTTCCATGATCTTAAAACTCACCCAAACTATGGAGATACTACAGAGCAGGATTTAATTTACACAATCATAAAATATATTACTTTCCCCTCCAAATGATTAGATGTGATTAGTGTAATTCCATCTGTTCCTATCTGGAGCTGTTGAGCCCCAGGACAAGTCTGCAGGGTACTTAGTGTCTTTTCAGGACACTTATCTGACCTGCTGCCATGTCGTGTATGGGCTTCTCTGTGCTCTCTGACCATGTCTGTAATGTGATGGAAGCTGCCTTTCTGGAAGAGGCAGAGATGCCTGCCATGTCACACTTCCCTAATTAGGGTGACAATGTATTCAATTCAAAAAAAGGCAGCATCACAAGGTGTTGAGAGTCATAGATCTGACTCAGAATTCCTGTACCTGAGTCCTGGCTATACTACTATTAGTTACGTGACATCAGGCAAGGTGTCCAAAGTGTCCCAGGCATCAACTATCCATTTCCCTATTAAAATAAAAACAACCAGGGACCTCTGGGTGGCTCAGCAGTTGGGCGGCTGCCTTCGGCTCAGGTCGTGATCCTGGGATCTGGGATTGAGTCCTGCATCGGGCTCCTGCAAAGAGCCTGCTTCTCCCTCTGCCTGTGTCTCGGCCTCTCTCTATGTCTCTCATGAATAAATAAATCTTAAAAATAAAATAAAATGAAAACAACAATAAAAAGCAAGAAATGGTGGTCCTTGCGTAATTGGGCATTTGAAAATATTGACCGAGAAAATGAAGTTAAATATATTTCTGAAAGACATGGTCAAATCACTCACAGCGGCCTGCAGACTGGAGGCTACACCACATAGACTGGTATTTCCTATCTGAATAATGACAGATGAATAGCATGATCTAATCAAAAAGCATTGTTTGGACCCTTACCACCTGCCAATCCAGGAGGGCTAGTTTGATCATCAAGGAATCAAGGGTTCTGGCAGTGGTCTTAAGGCATAGTCATGGTCCAGGTGAGCAGTGTTGCATCTGGGAAGTCTCCAGGGAACTCTCAGGGACAGAAGTTGAAGGGATTCCATCAGAGCATTGGCGCCTTCGGTCACTACAGAGGTGACTTGGTTGTAGTTATTTCAAGAGCCGCTAGTGGAGGCCTCAGCTTTCCTTGAGAGCAGGTGGTCCAGGGACGCCTGGGTGGCTCCGTCCATTAAATGTTTGCCTTCAGCTCAGGCCATGATCTCAGGGTCCTGGGATCAAGCCCCTGGTGGGCTCCCTGCTCAGCAGGGAACCTGCGTCTCCCTTTCCCCCCTCCCACTTGCACTCATGCCCACATGTTCTTTCCCAAATATATATTATATAAGTATATATCTAAATTAAATATTATATATATATATATATATTTTTTTTTTTAAAGAGTAGGTGGTCCAGGCCTCTCTGCCCTGCCATCTCTGTATCTAACAGCCTCTTGGTGATCTCTAGACCGAGGATCTTCAAGGATCTCCCGATGAGGGCCTTTTCAACAGAGGTACCCTTCCCGGAGGGAGGAGAGAACACAGGTATCCAAATGTCTCTGGACGCTGTACCAGGCTCTAGACCTACTCCCCATCACTCTTGTCCTCTGGAGCTGGGCAGGTGGTCACCCAAACAGCTGAGTAGGGGTGCCAAGAGAAGACTCAACACCTTTGAGTCAGGCCAGGCCCAGGCAGAGCAGAGCATGGAAAACTATGGGCAGATGGTTCCCCCTGGTGGACAAAACTCCTCCCTCTCCACAAGCGGAGAGGAAAGTGCTTGCCTGTAGCTCTGGGCCACAGCCACCCAGATGGCCACCAGAGACCCAGCATTGAATGTCTTCTCGTTCTCTCCCACCTTGCACCCCGGTTACCTGCTCATCTGCTTTGAGATAGAGATGCTCCTACCTGGCAGCGGAGTGGCACTGCTACAGCCGCCTGCCACCTCCCATCTCTGTAGGGTTCTCACCCGCAGTGCTCTTGCCTGCTGCTTCTGGGATCTGCGTCTCCTTGTTCCACCCCTCACTCTGTGTATGGCCTTGCTCAGGTGGTAGGCCCACTTTTTTTTTTTTTTTAAGATTTTATTTATTTATTCATGAGAGACACAGAGAAAGAGAGGCAGAGACACAGGCAGAGGGAGAAGCAGGCTCCCTGCGGGGAGCCCAATGCGGGACTTGATCCCAGGACCCCAGGATCATGACCTGAGCTGAAGGCAAGACCCAGTTCTGAGCCATGGCTTTTTGGTCAATGTTTGGTGAGCCCTCACCATGGACCCAGACCGTGGTCCTTTCTAGGTCAGGCCCCCTCTGTGAGGATCTTACTTTTAAAAAGATCAACTTGAGGTTAGTGAGTCAGACGTCTAGGCAGTGGTAAGCACTGAGTATGGGGATCTATTGGAAAAGTGGGTGTTTAGGGGTGTGAGTGAGGGGCTACACACTGAGATACTCCTTCTTCCTCCTTTCTGAGCTTCCAGAATTTCTCCAGGTTTCTTTCCAGCACCCCTGCGGGCTTTGATACTGGTATTAAACCCCAAATGCTTGTTACCTAGGCCAACTGTGGAGAATCATGCCCTTTGATCCTCACAGCAAGCCTCTGAGCTGGGTAGAGTTACCGCCTGTACTTTACAGGCACAGAAACCAAGATTCAGGGAGATAAAGTCTTTCCCAAAGCTCTCAAGTGGCAGAGCCAGGTCCGGAACGGAGCCCCCCAGAGCCTGGGGTTAAATCTCTGTGTTAGGCAGCCAGAGCGTTCCCCAAAAGGGCTATGGGCAAGCAGTAGGAAGTGTCTGCTTGTAGAGTAGAGGCAACAGGAAGGAGGTAGGGGAGCGGAGGAGGAGTCAGGTCAGAGGAGGAGGAGGTTGGGTCTGTGGCTGGCAACCCAGGATGGTTTGTATTCACTTGTCCAAGGGGAGTTTATCACTGTGTCTTTACTGCAGGTGCAGTACAGGGTTCTGCTCTGGGTCACATTGGCCACGTGCAGCCTCAGCTCCGTGCTGTTGACCCTCGTGGCCCGGTAATCTGCTCCAGGACGGGATACGAGCTCCTCGTCCCCGGGGCTCCGCAGAGTGGCCAGCACCTGCAGTTGCCCCTGGAGATCCTGTTGGTACCAGCTCATCCAAGGGTACTGGGAATCTCTCAGGATGCAGTGCAGGGTTTCAGCCTGCCCACGAGCTACCAGGACCCAGCGGGGCCTTTGCTCCACCAGGCTTGCAGTGGCATCTGAAAAACACAGGCCAGGGTAAAGGTCCCCAGGGTAGCAGTAACTCCTCAAATAACCAGCCAAATCCCAAAGAGGGGGGCCCATGAGCAATGCCAATAGGAGACTCCTGGAAACGGAAGGAATACTTTCTTATAGGGGTGCTATGCCGGGGAGGGCTTCAGCAAGCCTGGAATCAGAGAGCAAAACCTTCTGTGCCTACTAGTCCTTGCCCTCCCTCAACCCGTGGAGTGGCTTTTTCTGCCTGGCATCTGACCTGTACTCACGGTAGCCATGAGCACCCAGCCCCACAGGATGGAAAACAGTCCCATTCCCTGGCCCACACTTTCGCCAGCAGGGCATCGGGCAGCAGCCCGGAGAGCCGGATCCAGGTCTATGAGGTGGCCGTGAGCAGCTGACACTAGGCCTGAAACTCAAGAGGGAGTGGCTTTTCCAGGAAACGTGACAGTTTGTCTCATTTTCTCACTGAGGTTCAAGCCCCCTGACGTTCCCTGCTTTCTGCCTGCCAACAGCCCTCACACAGGCAGGCACACACTCCCCATATTCACTGAGTGCCTCAGTGAGGTTGTGTGGCCCTGCACCCTCTCCACCACCGTGTCCCAGAGATTCTGAACACAGACACTAGTGGTTCTGAATCTGTGCCTCAAACCTTTTCGAGGGATTCCAACATCTCAATGCAAGCGAGCAGGCCGGCAGATTGAGCAAAGACCTCTCCACCCCCCCCCCCCCCGCCCATGCATTTCACACATAGAGGCTGGGCAGTAGGCAATGGGCTTTAGAGAGTCGCCTCTCTAAGGGCAACTAATACACTAAACATTAGAGACTTAATTTTTCCCTGTTGAAAATAAGGGAAGAGACTTACCTCCTACCCATTTCTTTAGAGGATTTACTGTAGAAAACTTATAATTTCAAGTTCTCTCTCTTTGAAATATATGTAAATCACCCAGAAATGTTTTTCTCCAGGACCTGCAATCATCTCTTTGAAATGCAAACATCAAAATGAACCTCACTTAATGTAGAGTTAAGCTGCAAAATGATGCCCTGTTGTAAAGACGTGGCAAGATTGCTTGTCCTTTGGGTAGAGCAAATTAACAAACCCAGATGGACACCCCCCCAGCCCCCCAGTAAGCAAGTGACTCCAGGATGTCCTGTCCAGTCCTCTTATTTGAGGACTGGTTATCACTCTATCTCAAGAACGTGTATGTAATGGGTTGTGTCTGGTGGCCCATATGAAAGGCTGGGATTTCTGCTTTTGCAATATCCCCATGGAATGCCTGGGATGTGAATCATATTCTGGTTTAATGCTTATTCAATGATAAGACTGCTTTCTTTCTCTTCTACTTCTGGGGAGAGAGTTCCTGACAACGCCCAGTGCTGGCACTACCTAGCGCTGGGGCCTTGGGACTCAGTTTCCCCATCTATAAGATGGAGATAATAATGATTTCATAAGAGTAAATAGATTCACACAAGAAAAATTCTTGGAATAGAGTTTGGCACAGGTTGAGCGCTTAGTGAGAGTTGGCTTCCGTCACTGCAGTGGTAAATTGCCAATTCAATTTACATATGACAATATTAATGGCAGCATTTATCTTCCTTTCTTTATCTCTCCTTTAGTCATCAGCTGAGATGAAAATCACAAGCTCACATAATTTTCCAACATAGCTAAGAGGCCTCGTTTTTCAGAAAGTTTGGAAACCAGTGATCTGGGAAATTAGATTTAAAAAGACCCTGTCTTTACCTTCAGCCTTTCACAGACAAAAATATGGGGACATATAGGAGTCTAGCAACCAAACTACTATTTCAAGACCTCGGATCGCACTGTATTCAGGTCGGTGCTCCAGTGAGGTGTCTGTGCTTTCAGGGACCCTTGAGGAAGAAGAAGGGAGATGGAGCCAGGCGAGACTGCAGACCCCTCACCCTGGGGAGCCCGCATGTTGGGAAACAGCTGGGACCTGGTGTCCTGGGGCTTTGCGCCTCCCAGATTCACTATTTTTGTTAATCTGCGAAATTATAATTACTTCCAACAATATGGTTCACATGATTGTGGGGAAGGATAACAGGTATTGATGCCATGTGGTGATGGCATAATAGTTTATAATCCAGTTGGCTTGATAACTTTGAAGTCCTGTTGTTCTGGATTTTTTTTTTTTTTTTTAGAAAAGACACTCTTTCTGGGGTGCCTTGACAGCTCAGTCTTTAAGCATCTACTTCAGCTCAGGTTAAGACCTCAGGGTCTTGGGATCAAGCCCGCTTTGGGCTCTCTGCTCAGTGGGGAGTCTTGTCCCCCCGCCCCTCTGCCTCTCCCCCTGCTTGTGTGCTTTCTCTCTCTGTGTCAGATAAATAAAATCTTTTAAAAATAGACACTCATTTTCATTATGTACAATTTTGTGTATAAAGTGAGTTAATATTTTCAATAGCCAGATGATTTCAAATTTGCATCATCTAATTGTGCACGAAATGTCAATTGCCCTGCATTCTAAATCACATGCGCTGGTCCCCTTCTGCCGTGAGCTCTCTTACCTATTCCCAATCTCTTCTCTCCAGAGAGGGTAGGAGGGTGATGCTCTGGGAAGCATTGCCCAAACCACACATCTTGAACACCAGAAATATGTACATGCCAACCCAGAGGCGTCCTCACCCGGCAAGCCATGTGCATTGCATTCTGAGTTTACCGTGGAGAGAGTGGCTCTGGGGATCAGAGGATGGAAGGGAAGAAGGCCGGGCAAGGGGAACAAACCATAACTAGGGGAAAAGGTCAACAGACAGAGAAAAATCCTGCTAGTGGCCAGAGGGAGCCCAGGAGCAGATACTCTGAGGCTGCAGGCACTGGCTCCCTGTCCCTCCCTCAGGCAGGTAGATAGATTGCACGATAAGGGATCTGGCCCCATCTTGGCTTACAGGGCTGGCTCACCTGTCTCCCTGTCGCCTCCTCCCTTAGCCTTAATCCCCAAATGCGATTGGGATCAGAGTGTCTCTGACACTCCTGTTATCTCCTCCCTGGATTCCTGCTCCTCAAGGTCAGGCTCCTCCTCTGGTCTTGGCCCTACTCCCAACCTGGGCCAAGGTAAGCCTCTTCCTTCCAGATGGCTGCCTAGCAACCTCTCTGCTCCCATGCCCAGAGTTGGGCATTATGGTTGCTGCCTTGGGAAATAGATTTTTTTTTTCCTACTGCACCATAACTCCTACCCAGGTGCTCACAGCAGCTGCCAACAACCTCAGCTGGGTCCTTACCAGCTTTGATGAACTCAATAGATACTGAAAAGAGTGTGCAGGCCGTGACTAGAGGCATAAACAGATGCTCCAGCTCCTGTCCACCTCCCCCCCAACCCCACCCCCCTTTGAGATGAATTCCCGTGTGATGTGTGGTCCAGTTTCTGTGCTGGGAGACAATACCTCCTGGGCACAAGTCCTTGTTAATTTTTCAGTGTTCCTCCATTGTCTGATGGAGAAAGGACACTGGGGGAAAATGAGGCAATTCCAGCTGGATCAGCTGTGTCAGAACCTGGACAGAGAAACCTCCAGGCATCGAGTGAGTCCCTTCCCTAAGAAGCAGTCAGCAGATGACAACTCCATCAGGGCAAACCTCGGTGGGAAGGCATGGCGGGTGGCCAGGCGCCCCGTGGGTGTCTGTAACCTAAGAAAATAATGGAAAGAGCACTGCTGGGGGGGCAGGACCCCTGTGTTCTGGTACTAGCTCTGCCTCCGACCAGATGGGGGTTCAGGCACTACTCGTGTTACCTCTGGGTATTTAATTTCCCTTTCCTCATCTAAAAATTAAGTGGATCTAAAATTCCTTTTCACTCTGGTATTCTAATTTTCTAACATTCCTTCTGTGCTTTTATGGTTTGAATACTGAGGCACTTGCCAGCGAGGACCCTGGGCCAAGCCCCCAGTGGAGCGAGAGTCACTAAATGCCCTGGCAGGCAATTCATGTAACAAGGGTAGAGCACCAAGCCTCCCAAGGGCCAGTTTACACTTATCCCCCAATCTCTCCCTCTTCCCCCCTCCCCTCCTCCTGCTGCTCCCCAGGAATGTGCAGAAACTCAAGGCCACCCCAGACTTGCCCATCTGGAAAGCTGATTATGGCTCCTTCACCTCTATGTGTCCTTCCAGGGATTAGTAGCTAAGACTCCTCCGAGAGATGGAAATCATCACCTTCCCTGAACGCCTCCTCCAAAACTTCTCTCCTTCCTCTGCTGCATGTAATCACTCTCGCCCCCACCCTCTGCTCTGCTCCAGTTCCAGATATAGAAGATGCCCATAAAAACTGGGGTGGGGGGCAGGTGCCAGAGGGCAGAATGTTCACTAAGGACATCCAAGGACACAGGGATGGGGGTTGCAGAAAGGTAGAAAGACAAGGAAGGAGAGGCAGGGAAAAACCAACCCCCCCCGATTCTGCAGGGTCCCCATTGGCAGGACACTGGCATGGGGTTGGGGTGCAAGAGTCTAAATGATCTATTCCCGAGAATTTTGCATCAGGACCCAGCTCCAGGGCAAGAGCTATCTTCTCTGTACCCTCTCTGGACACTCATACCTCCAGAGTTATGTAAGTGGCACCACTCTGAATCCAGAGGATAATCATATCAGAAGAGCCCCAGTCTGTCCCTCCCCCATGGCACAGTGCCTGGCACAGGTAGGGACACATATAAACCCATACTTCCTGCATGTCCATCTGTAGGAGAGATGCTCCAGACCCCAGGAGCCATGACTTGTGCCCTTCTCTTCAGGCTTCTCCTACTTACGGCCCTGGTAGTCCCCTCCCCAGGCAAAGGCCTTGGTCCCACATCTCGCCTGCGTTATTCCAGGTTCCTAGATCCGTCCAACGTCATTTTCCTGCGCTGGGACTTTGACCTTGAGGCTGAGATCATCACTTTTGAGCTGCAGGTCCGGACAGCTGGCTGGGTGGGCTTGGGTGTCACAAATCGTAACGCCAGAACGGGGAGCGATCTGGTTGTTGGAGGAGTCCTGCCCGACGGCAATGTCTATTTCTCGGTAAGTCTGAGGGTGGCCCCCTTCCATGGATGAAGGTCCCTTGCTGAGTTGAGGATGGCTCTGAGTCCAGGAAGGATCCACATTTTCCAAACATATCCAGGCCCATGCCCAGAACACCAGCTGACTGCTGACCTCTCCCTACAGAAATGGTCCTTTGGAGAGTTTCCAAACTAGGCCTTCCAGGCTCCATGGTCCTAAGGTGCTAAGAAATGGAATCACTGGACTGAGGGAGTCCTGCACCACTAAATGCAGGGCAATGGGGGAGAGTCCATGCTATTGGTGACCCAGTCTCCAGTCCTAATTCCCATTAGGCTCAGTCAGGTGGGCCGCAGCATAAAATGGTCTAATAACCACAGCAGCAGCTACAATAATAATAGCTTAAAATTGTCACGTACTTTTGATCAACCAAAAGTTGGGTTAGCTTGGGTTGCTAAAGGGAACAGCTGCTCTGAAGTCATGACCACAGGGGTTTCCTGTTCTTTCTCTTTGATCTTCACTGGACCCCAGGATCAGCACCTGGTAGATGAAGACACCCTGGAGGAGGACGGGAGCCAGGATGCTGAGCTGCAGGGGCTGACGGAGGATGCTGTCTACACCACCATGCGCTTCTCCAGGCCCTTCCGCTCTTGTGACCCTCATGACCAAGACATTACGGTAAAACAGTAAGGGGAGAAAGCACCCAATCCTAAGCAGCTTTTCCTTCTGGGGAGGTTCAGTCACCACCAATCTGGTATATGCACGTGTCTCAGGCAGCAGTCACAGTTCCCAGGGGTCCTGTCCCTCTCTGCCTTTCCATTGTCCTCCCTTCCAAATCCACAAGCCCACTGATTAAGCACCCACCTCAACCTCCCCTGGGTTCCCCTCTCCAAGAACCTTGCCTCATTTCACTGAACGTTAGGGTGTCATTTCCCAGATGTGGACACAGGCATCGAGAAGGGATGTCCTTGCTAAAAGTTTCCAGCAAGTTGGCCTCTGAGGTAGAACTAGAACCCGACTAGTTCCAACCTCCAGTTGGAAGCTCTTTCTGTTCCATTGTGTATATGTGAGCAAGTGGCTTGTGTCAGTTCTTGGGTGTGGATATGTGCAAAGTGTTGCTCATGGGCAGCACCTCAATGCCGCTGACATCCCTAGAGTGACACCATGAGGGTGCTGGCCACCTATGGCCTGGATGACACTCTGAAGCTGGACCGGGACCGTACTTTTGTCAAGTCTATCTTCCTGCTACAAATAGTCCACCCTGATGACCTTGACATTCCTGAGGATACCATCATCCATGACCTGGAGATCACTGATGTAAGAGGCCCCCACCCCACCCAGCCACCTCAAAGCCTCCTTCCCATGTTCCCACTCAATCCAGACCCTACTCTGGCACCCAATACCCAGTATGTTCCTTGAATCGAGGTAAATGTGACTTCCCCCAGCCCCCTGAGGACGCAAAGTGGGCCTGTCCCTTCCCCAGCTTCTCTGAGAGCTCATTTCCAACCCAGCTCAGTCTGTGTGTGTCCTTCTCCAGTTCCTCATTCCAGAGGATGACACCACGTATGCCTGCACCTTCCTCCCTCTCCCCATCGTTAGCAAGAAGCATCACATCTTCAAGGTATGGGGAACCAGACATGGACAAGGTAGTGAGCACAGCCAACTGAGAAGGGATGGTGTTCAGAAAACTTTGAGAGGAAGCTGGAGAGAAGTAGCCAGGAGAATATGGGGGCCAAGTCAGATTTGGTGGGGGGCGGGGTTCATGCTTCCTGAGCCCAGAACTATAGCTCCCAACACTTTTCTAATCAAGCCCCACAATGCAGCAGAGATTTTGATGGAGGTCATCAATTAGTGTTTCCAAAAAGCAAAGTCTTGAGCCCTACCTTGGACCCAGAATCGTACTCATGGCCTAGGAGGAAGTTCAGGCTTGGAGGACAAAGGCTGTCAGGTCAGTGAATTTTGGCTAGAGGGAACTCCAACTTGATCACCTGATTTCACAGTTGAAGGATTTCAAATTTGGATCTTACAATAACTAGCAAATGTGTGGGAGTCATTTTTTTTTCTTTAGAGCAGGATCCAATGAGGCCTGTGCTCAGATACAGTGAACTGGTGAGGTTATTAAGGGAAATTCAGAAGTCTTAGGGATTGTCTCAGCTAGATTCGGTATGTCACACACTCAGGGAAGGAGTTTAAAAGGGTAGGGGCTGAGAGAGAAGTCAGACAGAATTGGGGGTAAGTGATGGTTTGGGGAAGAAAAACAGAACAAATGGAGAAGGAAGAGAAACAGAAATGTGGAATGGGTGTAGTTTTATTTGGGGCAAAGGAATGGGGGGATAGGACTTGACATAGATCTTGACCATGCTCTGCCTTCCTTCTCTCACCCAGTTTGAGCCCAAGATGGTGGAGCATGATGAGACAATGGTGCATCACATCCTGGTGTATGCCTGTGGCAATGCCAGCGTTCTACCCACGGGCATCAGTGACTGCTATGGAGCTGACCCTGCCTTCTCCCTCTGCTCACAGGTCATCGTAGGCTGGGCTGTCGGGGGCACAGTGAGTCCTGAGATGAGGGAAATAGGTGGCTAAGGGGGTGCATGGTGTCAGGAGACTGGGATTGCTGGACTGATGGAGAACCAGCAGACAGGGGAGGTCTGGGACGAGGGCCAGAAAACATAGGCAGGTCCTGGGCCCTGCACCTAGCACCTGGCCCTCCTTGCTGCCAAACCTTCCTCCATCCAACAGAGTTACCAGTTTCCAGATGATGTGGGTGTCTCTCTTGGGACCCCCTTGGACCCCCAGTGGATCCGACTGGAGATTCACTACAGCAATTTTCACAACCTTCCTGGTGAGCATCTAGAACATTTTTGGAGGAAGAGCTGGTGCGGCTGGCTGATGCTTTTAGGTGTTGGGAAGGTGCTGTGGGAAGCACACGGGCTCGTTTTGGTCACAGCCCTGTCTCAGCTTTCCTGGGTCTCTCGCTCCCACATTGTGATCAGCTCTCTTGCCTTCTGTCACTGTTCCATTCTGCACCAGGTGTGTATGACTCCTCGGGGATCCGATTATACTACACTGCACAGCTGCGCAAATATGACATGGGAGTCCTCCAGCTGGGCTTCTTCACTTTCCCCATCCACTTCATACCCCCGGGCGCAGAGTCCTTCTTGTCCTATGGGCTGTGCAAGACGGAGAAGTTTGAGGAGGTGAGGCTGGTGGAGGGAGGGCACATCCTTCCTGAAGTTTCTTGTTTCCCATCACAGATCTGGGCTGGTCCATAAGCACACACAGCCTGAGCCTGGGACTTGGCGAATGGCCAACAGCCTAGCCTGGTGCTTGGGAAAACTGCTAACCTGGATCATGCAAGGGAAGGAAGGAGTTGGGCTTTGGGAGTTGGAGGGTGGGCCAGGAAGAGGGTCTAGGAGGGCTCAGTAAGAATGAAAGAGGCTTGTGTCGGTCATAAGAGGAAGGTTTTCCATATTAAGGGGGGCAAATCAAGGAGCAGGGCAAGACGAGAGTTCCTAACAAACCAGACGGGTCTCCTCCCTATCACAGATGAATGGGGCCCCAGTGCCTGACATACAGGTGTACGGCTACCTGCTCCACACCCACCTGGCTGGCCGTGCTCTGCAGGCTGTGCAATACAGGTAAGGGAAGGCGTGGACTTGAAGCTTTCCCATCGGCATGTGGGAACAAATTTGAGGATAGTTATTTATTCTGCAGCATAGGGTTATGCTTGGTTGGGAGTAAGGAAGAACTAGAACTATCCCTAGAGTAGAGGTGACCAGAATAAGACTGTGGAAGGAGGAGCTTTTTTGTTTTATGGGCAACCTGTGCCCCCAGCATGAGCTCATACACTGCTTCGTTCCCTCTAGAAATGGGACACAACTCCAAACAATCTGCAAAGATGATTCCTATGACTTCAATCTGCAGGAGACTCGGGATTTACCGTATCGAGTGGAGATCAAACCGGTGGGAGCCTGCTGGGAGGCAGGACTGGAGTCGGGGTGGGGAGGCAGGATGGGAGCTCATCACTGTTAGCCATGGGAGCTCTAAGGCTGTCACCAGTCCTTCCGTGTCTTACTGTCAGCCTTTGTGTTTCACTCTGAATAGGGAGACGAGTTGCTGGTAGAGTGTCACTACCAGACGCTGGACCGGGACTCCTTGACTTTTGTAAGTACCTCCCTTCCCGTCACAGTCAAGGACGAAGCCTCAGAATAGAGCCCATCCCTGGCTTTGGCTATCGAGTGACTCTGATTATTCTAGATGAAGCCCTTTTCTTCCTCCAATGGTGTTACCCATTCACATGGGGATTTCATATTCTCACACCCCGGTGGTTGTAAGATGCGTGCAAGGATCCCCTACTTTCTCTGTTGATGACCCACTAAGACCCCGGACAGACAGCATGTTAGAGTGACACAGAGCATGGACTTTTGGTCTCCTTGCCTGTTTTTTTTTTTTTTAAGATTTTATTTATTTATTCATGAGAGAGGCAGAGACACAGGCTGAGGGAGAAGCAGGTTCCTTGCAGTGAGCCTGATGTGGAACCCGATTCCAGGACTCCGGGATCACGACCCCAGCCAAAGGCAGGCACTCAACCACTGAGCCACCCTAGAGTCCCTTCTTGCCTGGTTTTGAATGTCAACATAATCATTGGTAGCTTTCTAACCTTAGACAAGTTATTCTATCTCTTTATGCCTCAGTTTTCTAATTCATACAAGAACTAATAATAGTATCTCATAAGATTGTTGTGAGAGTTGATTAACCTATGTAAAGCATCTAGATCATTGCCTGACTTGTAGTGAATTCTCAATTAGAGTTAACCACTGTTGTGATGGTCTACAAGGAACACCACCCCTTTGGTGTGCCAAGAGTGGTTCAGTGCTCATAGGATTCCAAAGGGGTTGCATGCTATTGAGGAAGAAACTACAGCCATATATACTACTATCATGTGAGGTAGAAAGTGATACATACCGTAAGAGACAAATGGGGATAATGCAGGAGGGGAGTCACAGGGAAAAACCATAAGGTCCCACTGCGGTGAACTGAACATGTGACTTATTTGAGTAGGTCATGCTTTAGGACATGTGGAGATGGGGAATCCTGGAGAAACTCAAAAGGGAGTGGCTTTTTCAGGAAACTCAATATCTTCTCTCATCTCCTCAACCATTTTATCTGCTCAAACCAGAGCAAAGGCCGTGGCAATGTAGGGGACGGGACAGATATATGGGATATTGCTTAGGAAATAATATCAATGATTGTCTATCAATTGGAGGGAGAGGAAGGGAGAGGAAAGAGTGGGTAAGAAGTAGAAGTAACAATCAGTCAGCTGGTTGTAGGTTAAGGGAAAAGTAAAATGGCATCATTGGCACAACGACCACCTGCCCTATTTTCTGCCTGCCTTCTTCCCAACTCTCTGCTTGCCTTAGTAACTTTGTGTTCCATCTCTTTCTCCCTCTTCTTCCCCAGGGGGGTCCCAGCACCATTAATGAGATGTGCCTCATCTTCCTCTTCTACTATCCCCGAAACAACATCTCCAGCTGCATGGGGTACCCTGACATCATCCATGTGGCCCATGAGCTGGGGGAGGAGGTATCAGAGTAAGTCATCCTGGAAGATGAGACCTTCAAGTGTGTGTGGGGGGGGTCTTGGGGAAGATCAGGGAAGGAAGAAAAGGAAGACCACCTACTACCCCCTACATAGTGAGTCAGGATTCGTTGGTGGGCTGCCTTGTTGGCGCCTACCATCCTAACCCTGGCTTCTGTCGATGTCTGACTCTCAAAGCCCTGACATAAGACAAAATAGCATCCTTCCCATACCACTAAGGTCATTCAGAAAAGCAGATAAGAACAGACCTCTAAAAGTTAGATCACTTATGTATAGATTCCTCGTCTGCCTTTTTCTCATGTGCTCTCTGACTCAGTCAAAACTGTTTATTTTCAAGTAATAACCCTTAATTATTTAGAGGTGAAGGTTGTCTCTGAGATTCTATGAAAGCCCTGAAACTCCTTTCCAAGGAAAAGGCACTTTTGTGCAGACACACCCATTTCACACACAATTTCAGGGCCTTTACAAGTTCCCTGAAGTCATTCCATCCAGGACTTTATGACCTCCAGATTAAGAACTACGTCTTTAAAGAGTCAGGACTTTCTCTTTTTCACTTTAGAAAAATCCTCATCTTTGAGTTTTGCTATTTCTCTCTTTCTGCCAGAATCATGGTTGTCTTATTGAGTTGTGAGGCATTCCTTTTGGCTCTTGTTGACACGGAAATATTGTTAAGAAACATGAGGGCATTTTGTCAAAGATTTGAGTGGATCCTAGCCTATCATGTGTTCCCCCTGTCCACGGCAGCTCCATGGAGGGCATGATGGCCATGAACAATGTTGAGTGGACTCCAGAGAACATTAAGAAGGCTGAGAAAGCCTGCAAGGACGCCCAGCAGATGGTGATAATAAAGACCATTGATGTGAGTGTCCCAGGAGCCAGCACCCTCTCAGGGCTGGGGATGGAGGGGTTTGGGATGATGTAGGGCCAGGCCAGAAAAAGAAAGGAGGAGGCTGGTGAACTACAAAGGTGGGAATACTGGGTCAGGGAAGGAGTGGCTGGGGAGTAGAAAGATGGACTGATGCTGTTCTGGAGTGGGGTGGCTGCAGTCTCCCAGCTAGTTTGTGAGGCTGCAGGGACTGGGGATCACCAAGTAAGTGTGGAAGAAAGGAAATGAGTGGGGGAGGCTTCTGCCTTTACCCATTTTCTCCCATTTCCCTTGTCCTGCAGGAGGTGGTGGAAAATACGACAGGCTGGATTCCAGAAATCATCCCTACTACTCGGGGACCCTGCTTGGAGTCCTCTGGAGGCAAAGTGGAACCCCAGGACAAAACCCCTGCAGGTTTCAGGGCTGCACCAGTGGGCCTCTCAAGCTCCAGCACTGCTACCCTGAGGTGCCTCCCTCTGGCTGCCCTCTTGTTTGGGCAGGGGGCTTTTTCTTGGCTTCTTGCCACCCTGAAGGTTGTAGTCTGATACTGTATCCTCATGTCAAATACTCAGGTTCCACTCTGCTCAGCCTTCCCCTTAATATCAAATACAGAAACTCCCCTCTGCTTGGGCTCACCAAAGACCCTGACTGTCCCCCTTCCCACAATCAGGCCACAACATTGTAGGCCTGGGTGATTGCACTTGTTCCATAAAGGCTCTTCCTTCCATGCTCAGGGATGCAATTCATCTTTTAAAGCTTTAGAAACAATAATGAGACCACATATTTTCTGACAAAATCTGGATTCAAGGCTGGCTCACTCTCTGAGAAGCCTGATGCTCCAGCTTACCTAAGGGGATGCCACCTGGGGAGATGGGGACTGCAAGCCCTCCTTTGCCCATGCTGACCCTAAGGGGGGCTCCTGTTTCTCTTTTCTTATGGCATTTTTTTGTCCAGCCTTCCCTATGAGGCAGAGGCAGCAAGCCACATGTGTGATTTGTAGTAAAGGGAGAGGCTCTGTTTATAGGGGACAAAGTTCAAGACAACAGATTAAATAGAATTCAACCCGCTTCCTGTTGCCATCTCCTTCCTTTGAGCCTTTGGCCCAGGGAGGCAGCTGGGAGGTCTCTTGAATGGCTCAGTATAAGGCATCCAGAGGGCATTTGAGGACCCGGTTGCCAAAAAGCAACATTGAAAGCAGTCCTTGGTCTCCTCACCTGTGCCTCTACTATCAGATGATTTTCACTTATCCCACCAAGTGTGACATTCTCCACACTCAAGTCATGAGGGGTCAAGAGACTAACTGGCAGGGCAGGCTGAATTGGGCTCTGAAAAAGTCAAGACCAAGGTGGAGAGGGGCAATCCATAGCTCTGCAGGGGATGTCAAGAAGGTTCAGATGGACAGAGTAGGGAATAGACCCAAATGGTTTGTGGAGTCAGGTTGCAATTTGCAACCACAATCGACAAGAAAGGGGTATTGGTCATGGCTGTTCTGGGCTTCTGGGGGGCACTTCTGGTTTCTAAGATTGAGAACCTGTGTGGTGCCTTTGAGACTTAAAGTCACCATTCTACTTTATGAATTGCCTTGCTCATTGTTCATGTGCAAGGGACCCCTACTCTGGCTATCCCAAGGTATTTAGAGGAATCATAATCATAATTATAACCCCTTGAAACCAGGGATCTGGCCTCTGTAAATTGTTAACCACTGCTTGAGGGGACCAGCCTTGATCGAACATAATAGCCCTGCTTCCTAGCAGAGTAAGCTCTGGGCTTGGTGAGGTATGTGCCAGATACTGAGCCCATTACATGTGCTGAAACTTCTGGAGAATTCTGGAGGCTCCGTTCAAAGATTATGCAACATCTTCAGTGTTAGCATTCAGTTCCTGCAGTCTTAGTCTTGGATATTTTTAATGTTTGGGGCCACTTCTGGGCCTTGTAATGTGTGAGCAGAGGGACTTGCTATCCTTAAATCAAAGAGGTTTTACAAAGTTTATGATTATGGAAGGATCTAGTTTCACCTGAAGCCAGAGGACTGTGTGTGCTCGCAGTTGAGTATCTCTGTGGTCCCACCATTCAAGGAAAATGGAGGATTTCCTTTTGATCCTCAAACATGCTTGATGCCGTTTGGCAGCTGTGTGAAGTACGCAAATTACTCTCTACAGCATGAGGAAACATGCAGATAAAGATGAGATGCAGATAGAAGCATAAAACAACGAGCACAGACCACTTTTGTCTTTGCCTTGTCAAGTCTGACATTTCTATTCCAATATTCTGTATTACTCCAAGGCCCCCAAGCAAATCCTTTCAACTTCAACCTCCCAGGTTAAAACAAAAACCAAACACCCTTTCTGGCTGGGTTTCAGAAGCCAACCCTCAATTTAGACAGCAGCCTTACCGTCCCGTCTACCCTGGCAGGTTCAAGCTACTGAGGCAGCTGCCCCCAGGTTCTGTGCCAGAATTTCCCAAGTCTCCCTTTGCCCAGCTCACAGCCCAGTGTGGGATCTAAGCACCTCTGCTTTCCTTTGTGTTCCCTTGAATTTCTTGTTCTTATTTAGCCTTCCTTCTTTAATTTTATTTTTCTTTCCATCTCCTGACTTCAGCATGTAGTGATCATGCACATATTTGCTGAGCACCATCTGTGTGCTTGACATTAGGTTAGAACAGGAACCACTGTAACTAATAAAAACTGGGACAAGCACCTGCTCTGCCCTTGTGGGGCTATGGTCAAGTTTCTACAAACCCCTCAATGGTCATTTTTCCCTTTGGCTCACACAATCCACCTCTGAGGGTTTCCCAGTGCCACTGAGCATTTCCTCCTCAACTACCTAGAGAGAGGAACTCTCTATCAACCTATACAGAATGATATTTCTATAGGTAAGAGGGATGCATTTACATCATACATATACTAGACAGAGAGCTCAGACCAGTACTTCTGGGGAAATGTTTTAAAACATTCATACTTAGGGGCAGCCTGGGTAGCTCAGTGGTTGGGCTTCTGCCTTTGGTCCAGGGCGTGACCCAGGAGTCCCCGGATCGAGTCCTGTATTGGGCTCCCTGAATGGAGCCTGCTTCTCTCTCTGCCTAGTCTCTGCCTCTCTGTGTGTCTCTCATGAATAAATAAATAAAACAAAAAAAATCGTACTTAGGGTAGGAGACTTGATGAGACACCTTGAAGTTTTTGCAACTCACAAGCTGTGACTGCAGTTTCTTAGTGGCCTAATGACACACTGCAGGAGGAAGGGGCTCAACGTTGAGGTGGGAAGAGATAGACCTCAACTTCCTGAACATTCTGTCCTTGGGGCTGCCACCCCTTAGCCCTGAGAGGTCGACTCTAAGTGACTGAGACTATAGTTCCTTCTTCATCTCACCTCCTCTACTAGAAACCCCATGTAAATAGGAGGGTAAATAAAGGATTTATTCCCTCATTATTTTTTGTCTGTGGTTGTGTGAAAACAAGAGGAGCCATGGGCTCATGTTTCTAGTAACTCCGGTCTTTCTTGTTAAATATTTTCTTAAAGATCTTATTTATTTATTTATTTATTTATTTATTTATTTATTTATTTATTTATTTTTATTCATTTAAGAGAATAAAAGAGCATGGGAGGGCAGTGGGAAACAGTAACCAGCGGACTCCCTGCTGAGTGCAGAGACTGATGTGGGGTTCCATCTCACAATCCTAAGATTAAGACCTGAGCTGAAATCAAGAGGCAGATGCTTAACCAACTGAGCCACCCAGATGTCCCTCTTGTTTAATATTTTGGTACAATTTCTAATTTATATAAAACTTGCAAGAATTCTTATATATCCTTTATTGACCTTTACCCATTGTCTATATTTTGTCACATTCCTATCTCTCTCTCTCTCTTCCTCTTCACTCCTTCTTCCCCTTCCTCCTTTTTCCTTCTTTTCCCCCATCTCTGTCTCTCTCTCTCTTTCAGGAAACTGAGAACTTAGTTTCTTTCCCCTGTTGGCTAGAATCCCCATCAATATTTAAATTCCTACTACCATCAAGTCAGCAGAAACTAAGCAGGAAAGCTCCCTGCCTCACTATTCCAGTAACATGGTGGCTCCCAACCTTGATTCCATATTGCAATTACCTGGGTGATGAGCATAGAGTCCAGGCATTAGTGAATTATGAAACTCTCCAAGTGCTTCCCATATGTACCCAAGACCAAGTATCTCTGAGCTAGAAGTTCAATTGCTCTTGACTAATCCATTTCCTGCACAGGCAGGAATCCTGTTCTGGCTTCACACATTGAAGGTGTTACATAGGCACTCACCAGTTAAAGTGGCCCCAGGAAAGAAGAGCCTGTAAGCCCCCTGGATTGCTAGGAGTTAGAACTTTAGTTGTTGGATTGTGAGGCTATGTGGGGACCTCAGAGAAGGGGCATATTTAGGGGACTCAGGGAAGTGGCTATTTACCAAGAATTACTAAAAAAAATAAATGGTAAAGAACAAACAACCACTATAATGCCAGATAATGAGTGAAGGAGGAATGTGAAGTTATAAAACCATTTGAAAAATTCATAGTAATAATTGATTCAGGCAAGACTCATCAATGCATGACAAAAGAGACAGGAGGGGAATCATAGAGCTACCTAGCCTCAAAGTATTCCTCATGATGTATTTGTTACTAACTATGAGATAAAAGAGTAATTTTCCTGTGGAGAAACCTGGAAGACAGCATCTCAATCAAGGTAGTGTCACCAAAAGTGGACAAATAGATGTCACATACGTGCTGCTGTGGTGCACAAGAGCGACAGAGCATCACTTCATGGTATTTCTGCCCAAAATATACAACATCAATGCAATCATTAGGAAATATTAGACAAACCCCAAATGAGGAATATTCTACAAATAGCTGGTTTATAATACTTAAAATGCAAAATCATGAGTGAAAAAGAGGGACTGAAGAATATAAAGGCAACTAAGTAGCAAACAATCCAATTAAATAATCCAATGCAATATGTAACGCATGCTTCTGGACCAAATTCTTTGTTGTTACTGTTGTCATTGTTATTGTTTTGTGTTTTCCATAAAGAACACTACTGGCTTTACTGGAAGTTTGGTGTCTATGCATTAGGTGCTAGTATTGTATGTACTTTGAAGTCCAGGTTTCCTTTTATCTACTTTGTTTGGTTTTTGTTATTGTTGTTGTTTCTATTGCTTTTTTTTTTTTTAAGGAGTACTTACCTTTTCAAGATCCCAAATTTTCAATTATGATTGATTTATATACACAAAGGGAATGAATTTCAGTAACTACAGAACTGTGGTTGTTTGAACAAATTAATCCCTAGTTTTCCAAATCCCAAGTGCTTTAAACAAAGCCTTTAGCCAACTAATCTGTCTTGGTGTGGTGGGCTGGCTACAGGACCCCATGTGCCCTAGGACACGGAACACTTTGTAGTATATCAGGGTTTGTGGTACCAACAAAATAAGGGCACTGGAGCTCCTTCGGTAAAGACAAGTGAGGGAGTCTATGACTAAGGTCATGGATACAGTTTGGAATTATGAGTTTTGTTTTGTTTGAGTTGGAAGGTCAAGTAAAGATGCATATAGGCCCTAGTATAAGGTCTGTCAACTTTACTCAGAAGAGTGCAGTTTGTGGGAAGATTCGAAAAGGCAAATGAGGGATCCCTGGATGGCTCAGCGATTTGGCGCCTGCCTTCAGCCCAGGGTGTGATCCTGGAGACCCGGGATCGAGTCCCACATCAGGCTCCCTGCATGGAGCCTGCTTCTCCCTCTGCCTGTGTCTCTGCCTCTCTCTTTCTCTCTCTCTCTCTCTCTCTGTCTCTCATGAATAAATAAATAAAATCTTTAAAAACATTAAAGAAAAAAAGAAAAGGCAAATGAAACTAACTGATGAATCTTTGTCCCTCATGTGGAACCCTGTCAGGCCAGCCACACAACAGTACAGGTGTGGTGTTAGGTCAGAAGGCCATGCAGATGTGTTCATAGTAGGGGGTAGACATTCTTGTGTAATTAGAACCAAACCACAGATGCTGGAGCTCCTGAGTGCTGGAGAAGTTCATAATGTATTTGACTATGGAAGTGATCCTCAAACTACTTAGTCTCAAAATTGCTTTCTTTACAGGTGCATCTAGGTGGCTCAGTTGGTTAAGCATCTGACTCTTCATTTCTGCTCAAGTCATGATCTCAGGGTTGTGGGACTGAGTCCCTCATTGGGTTCCACGTTCAGTTTGGTATCTGTTTGTCCCTCTCCCTCTGCTCCTCCCTCCACAGATGCATTGTCTCTCTCAAATAAGAAAATAAAATCTTAAAAAAAAACCTTTACTTTTAAATTTAGTGAAGACTCTGCTTTGGATTTGTTTAGGTGGCTTATATGCTAATATGTACTGCATTCCAAATTAAACTTGAGGCATTTGTAAACTACTTTGTAAAATATTTATTTTTTCATTCATTAAAAATAACAATATATCAACTACATGTTTACATAAATAATACATTTTTATGAAAAACAACTATATTTTCAAGGCATAAAATAGTGAAAAGAATGATATTTTATATTTTGTAAATCTGGTTAATGTCTATCTTAGAAACAGCTAGATCCTTGTATCTGTTTTTATATTCATCTATTGTGACACCATACAGCATAAAGTCTCTGGAAAATGCCACTGTCTACAAATAGAGAATAAGAATAAAAAAGGAATATAAGAACATAGTATTATGAAAATATATTTGACCTTGTGAACCCCCCAGAAAGAGTTCTGTGGCCTTCCACGAGTCTCCAAACTACATTTTGAGAATACTGTTCTAGGGTGAAGCCTTCAATACCATTCAATTGGCTATATTAGGTTATGACCATGAGTCTACTTATGCGGTCTGGATGATCTAAGAAAGTAACAGACCAAGGATAAATAGTAAATTTGGATACGAAAGACCAAGAACATGCTCAAAGTCCTAACACAGGAAAGTTCACAGTGAAGTAATAATGGAAAAACTGGCAGATAAGAAAAAAAGTAAACAAGGTTATAGGTCAATTAAAACTAAATAAGAACTCTGATCCCAGGGTAGAGACTATCTCCCCTAAGCCATATCTTTAAATATTCATCTCCATCGTGGTGATTTCTGGTCTACAAAGAGTTAGAGATTTGTAAATGAATCCAGTCTTTCAGGGTACCAGCAAGGGCCTAAGATTATCTCTTAAGTAAAATTAACTGTAATTTCCTGGAAGTGCTTTTAATGTCTGTAAATAAAAGTACTTATCAAATTTATATTAAGAGTATCAGTAATATCTATGGAAGTAGTGGTTGCAAAGTTTAGGAAGTTATGTTTTTAACATCTATAATCACATTTTTATTCCTATGATAATAAAGGTAACATCTAATATTTTTAATTTAATTGTTTTAGTTCCTGGAGTCCAAGTATGTACAAAATCTACAATAGTAGCACTTTCCATATCTATAGTTACAGCTAGGATTGCTTTAGAAGCAATAATACTTTCAGGATATGTGATAGTGAATTGCTATACTGGTAGACATGGCATGTGGAAAAGTCATAGAAAAATGAAGCATGATTTTAACCTTACTAGTTAAATAATTTACTATAATATTAATAATTGTTGCTACAGGGGCCATGTGAGTGCCACATATCATCAGTATTCCAGGGACAATATCATGTCCTGTAACCCAAGAATAAGTTAGGTTACTTCAATAACTATATCTAAAGCAATAGTATTTATGGAGCCTCATATGGTATTGTCTGAGATACCAAACACATCTGTGAAATCTCTAGCAAGGATACATAAAATATCTAGTTTAATTGATAGGGCTATAGGGGTTATCGTTTTTAAAATAAGAGTATATATTCTGGCTGCAAAACAAGGATTCACATCTTCTTTAATTACATTTTAAAATGTAGTCATGGATGCATCTTTAGACCTATCTGCCACACCTACAGTGCTTGGAGTAGCCATATCTATAAAAGCTAGTGTTAATATCTGTGAAGATTTATGTAGCATAAGATCATGTATCTGCTAATTGATTTTTTATATCTGTTGTTTTAAAGAGATGTCTGTAGTAATTTTCCTGCTTTGAGTATTAATCACGGAACTAGAGTAGCATTTGTGACATTTGCAATATAAGTAGATACAGTAGCAGGAGCATTCATCGCTGTTCTACCAAGAATGGTAGTATTTAAAGCAGATGTGGTGATATTTGTAATATCTGTGGTAGCATTAGTTGCAGTAATAGGTAAATAACTAACTGTAGAGTTTGTTGTTACCCGATGGTGAGCTACTGCATCTAGACGAGCTGTCATTAATGTATCTAAGGTTACTGTGGTGTTTGAAATAGAAACATAGGTAGTGTTACCTGGAACACTGCTAGACTTATCTGCATCAGTAATATTTACTGCATACCCTGTACTATTTAGAGTACTGGTGGTGGGGATAGCTGTGGTATTAGTGCTAGTAGTATAAATATCTGCAGGAGTGGACACTGTGGGAATAGTATTACTAGTACTATTACCACCAGAAATTGTAGGGGAAGGAGAACTGGTAATAGGAGTATGGTTGCCAGTGCCAGCAACATCAGTACTTCTAGGAGAAGTGGTTACCATAGAAATGTTAGTATCCATAGTATAAGTACGTGGAGAAAAAGTAGTCATAATAGTAAAACTATTGCTGGTACTATCAGCATCACTATTTGTAGAAGGAATAGTTGTAATTGGAACAGTACTTTTGGTACTAGTTATATCAATACTTGTTGGAGAAAGAGCAGTGGTAATTAGAACAGTAGTATTGGTGCTAGCATTAGTATTAGTTGTTGGGAAAGGAGGCGTTATGATAGGAAGAGTAGTATTAGTGTTAGCAGTAGTATTAGTGTTATCAGTAGTACTTATAGGCGAAAGCATAGTGGTATTAGTAACAGCAGTACTAGTTCTAACTTCAATAGTGTTTGCTGGAAAGGGAGTGCTTGTGATAGGAAGGGTAGTACTAGTGCTAGCAATAGCGGTACTTGCAGGAGAAGGTGTACTGGTATCAGGAAGAGTAGGAGCAGTTGTCAATGAAGAGGCATTAGTTGGGAAAGGAGTGTCTGTGACAGGAAGAGTACTATTACTCCCAGTAGTGCCCGTGGGGGAAGGCATAGTGGTATTAGGAACAGCAGGACTGGTTGTAAATGCGGTTGACAAAGGTGCAGTGGTATCAGGAAGAGTAGGAGCAGTTGTCAATGAAGAAGCATTAGTTGGGAAAGGAGTGTCTGTGACAGGAAGAGTACTATTACTCCCAGTAGTGCCCGTGGGGGAAGGCATAGTGGTATTAGGAACAGCAGGACTGGTTGTAAATGCAGTTGACAAAGGTGCAGTGGTATCAGGAAGAGTAGGAGCAGTTGTCAATGAAGAAGCATTAGTTGGGAAAGGAGTGTCTGTGACAGGAAGAGTACTATTACTCCCAGTAGTGCCCGTGGGGGAAGGCATAGTGGTATTAGGAACAGCAGGACTGGTTGTAAATGCGGTTGACAAAGGTGCAGTGGTATCAGGAAGAGTAGGAGCAGTTGTCAATGAAGAAGCATTAGTTGGGAAAGGAGTGTCTGTGACAGGAAGAGAACTATTACTCCCAGTAGTGCCCGTGGGGGAAGGCATAGTGGTATTAGGAACAGCAGGACTGGTTGTAAATGCGGTTGACAAAGGTGCAGTGGTATCAGGAAGGGTAGGAGTAGTTGTCAATGAAGAGGCGTTAGTTGGGAAAGGAGTGTCTGTGACAGGAAGAGAACTATTACTCCCAGTAGTGCCCGGGGGGGAAGGCATAGTGGTATTAGGAACAGCAGGACTGGTTGTAAATGCGGTTGACAAAGGTGCAGTGGTAACAGGAAGAGTAGGAGTAGTTGTCAATGAAGAGGCGTTAGTTGGGAAAGGAGTGTCTGTGACAGGAAGAGAACTATTACTCCCAGTAGTGCCCGTGGGGGAAGGCATAGTGGTATTAGGAACAGCAGGACTGGTTGTAAATGCAGTTGACAAAGGTGCAGTGGTATCAGGAAGAGTAGGAGTAGTTGTCAATGAAGAGGCGTTAGTTGGGAAAGGAGTGTCTGTGACAGGAAGAGAACTATTACTCCCAGTAGTGCCCGTGGGGGAAGGCATAGTGGTATTAGGAACAGCAGGACTGGTTGCAAACTCAGTAGTAGTACCTATTGGGAAAACAGTGGTTGTGATGGGAAAAGCAGTACTAGTATTAGCAGTACTAGTGGTAGTAGACTCAAAAGTCGTATTCTTAGTAGTAACTGTAGAAGGATGTAGAGAACTTGTTGGGAATGTACTTGTCATAGGTGTAGTAGAAACTACTGGGCCACCGTATATCCAGGTAACCTCAGTTAGCTTTTCTAGGCTGATAATCTTGTCAGTCAATTGAATAATCAGCGTCTGCCAGAAAAGAAGAGATAAAATTGGTATTTGAGAATTTCTTACATATCTCTTTTAAGTCATTTTTCAAATTAGAATTTAACCAAAAGCAATGCATTCATTTTTTTTCCAGAGTGCAATAAAAATATATAAAGATTCCTTTTCAGGTCACTGATACCAGACGGATAAATGGGGGGATGTGTTGTGTGCGTGATCCCTGTGTTGGGAATCTGTGTCTCTCCACTTCATCAGGCTACACCACACTGTTTGCTAATATTTTCAGCTTTAAAACCAATGCTTATAAAAATCTCTTTGCCTTGCCTCTAGATTTTAACCTTTCTAAGGGCAGTCCAGTTTCATGTTTTCACCATCCCCATACGCTACAGTTTCTTACAAAGGTCTGCATCAGTAATTACTGGAAGTAATTACTTGCAGTGGGTGGTCTTGAGCTCAACTGTCTAGGAAAAACATGTTAAAGTAGAGAACTAGAAAGGACTAGAGAGAGTGAAGCCATCTGAGTGTTCAGAGGGTCATTTTCCAAAATCCAATTATCAGCAGGGAGGTACTCTTTCACTGGGTGGAGGGTAGGAACCAGACTTAACCCATTTTAACTTGGCTAAATGACCACTACAGTTCGTTGGAGCATACTTAGGACCAGTCTAGTCTTCGAAAGTGGGATACTTTTCCTTCTGTGTTTACTTCTTGGTAATTCTACTGGTAATTTGTCTTCCATGTAGGCGGCTCTGAAAACAGACTCTGCTATAGGGTCTACTAGGGTCTGCTATCTTTGTCGTTCTGTTTTGTTAACCAAATAATTTTATCTCACATCACAAGTGAGAATATTCATTTTGATGATTCCCACAGTAGACTGCCAGTTTTCACCAACCTATAAGACCTATCAATTTGACCAGGGACATGAATAATTCCAGGAAGGAGGGAGAAAAATCTCCAATAATTTTAGAGGATTACACTTTCATTTTAGCCTCTGCTCTAGAAACCAATTAAGTTTTGTGACACTAGCCTGAGAGACTATCTTTACTTGACACATGGCACCACTTCTGGGAAGCACATGGAAAGGATTTCACCAGACCATTGATCTTGATCCCTGGACCGCTTTGGGAGGGCCATCGATGCTACACATTTTACAATAGGATTTAACACTTGTAACTTTTCAGGAACATACTATTGCACATATCTATAAAATCTTTCAAATATGAGCAAATAAAAGAATGATAATAAAAGTGGTGATAACGCTGTAGGATAATAAAATTAATTCATAACATTCCTTTGAGACATACCTGATAGCCACTCTTGAAATTCATCTCCATGAATTGCTGGTTGTCATAGGTGAAAGTAACTTGTGTCACATTAGTAGAGGGTACCCCCCAGATTTTAATATATCCAACTTTTAGCGGGTTTGAGTCACTCAAATACTTATTGTGTATGGTTTGGATTTTCAATAGATTCTATAAAAAACATGTAAAGAGAAAAATTACATAATCCATCTGTTGAGAGACTCTACTTCACATTAAAATATTAAGAAACCTCATATTACTCTTGTCGTGTTAGTTTGCTGTTTTTATTCTTAAATACTTTATGAAGATACACTTCCTGAGTACCTGCTACGATAAACTTGGTAACACCAACATAATGAAAGTTAATTTACCTATATTATTACTAATTCTTGCAAGGATTTTGAAAAGCAAACATCATTATCTCTCTATGGATGAGGAAGTTGAGGCTCGGGGTGAAAAGTGAGTAGCTAAATGATACAGATACGGTTGGAATCATGATGTGCCTATGTGCATAGCACTGTTAATACAGCGTGAACAAAGAATCACAGCAAACAGTCCCTAGACTAAGAACAGTTTGCGACAAATATAGGGACTTGACTAAATCATCAACTATTTAAGTACCAACACCAGGGTTACACTAACGTGAGGTAAGTAGTACTTTTCAACCAAATGAAAATCATAGTGAATATTTGTTATGGGTTGTAAGAGAAAGGAGAAATCACTACAGAATAAGAGGATCAAGGAAGGACTTAGGAAGGACATGGGAATTCAGGAAGCCTGGAAGGGTAGATGGATTTAGAAAGGTGAAATGAATGAGGAAGGGGATGGGGGCAGGGACATGTTGAAGAAAAAGAAACACTTGTTGAGTGCAAGAGCTCCAGGAGCTGGTGCTGAGCAAATGAAGTAAGACTGGTTAAGATGGAGGAGAGGATGAGGAATACCAGGACTACTGTATGCAATGCATCAAGGAGATAAACTCCTTGACTCTCATGGCAACAGTAGAAAGAAAAAGAAATCTGTTCAATTGGAGAATTAATAAGCTTTGAGACTGACTGCATAAACAGAATCAAGGGAAAATGAAGACAAAGGGACGTAACTTGAAATAATTGGGTGTCTGAGGCCAGTGCTTACTGATTTGGGAGAGCCTACTGTTAAATTGCCTGGAATCTTCCAAGCCAGTTGATTGTCTGAAATTGGTAAAATGGTGAAGATTTACATCACAAGAATTAGCAAATGCTACAAATCAGCTCCACACCTCCAAGTCCCCATCCTAGCCCTCACACCATTGATAATTTCTCCCAGAGAAAGTTAGAAGCTTTCTTTCATGTCAAGCCTCTGATCTTTAGGGGGAAAAATGCCATCAAATATCATGTGGAAACAAGAATTCATTTATCACATCTTTGGAGAATAACAGATGCATAGATGAATGGAGTCTTAGAGTTTGAGACTAAGGGAAATGTAATGCTTTATAATAAAGAAACAGATTAAACAGGGGAGGTGTCTTCCCTTGGTTAAGCAATTGGTTAACAGTACAAATATAACTAAAATCCAGGACTTCTAAATCAATAGCTTCATTTAAAAAACAATATCTTGAGAGGAAAAATATGTAGTCTTCAACTTTTCTTAAGTTAGGAACAGAATTTATGCATTTAATTAGTATACAAAGTCTTGCATTTAAAAAGGCAACTGCAAGATGGAGAGAGCATGACCTGACAATCATGTATATGAAGACAATTTGAAAGTTTTAGCTGACCATGAGATTTATAACATCTAATACATGTGTTTAAAAAATTAACACAATGTGTGGCAATAACAGTAAGAAAATAGAGTATAGCTAAAAAGAGGTAATAGTTGGGCAATGAACTATTTATTGTTTCATATCACTGATGTTTTGAGGTTGCCTGTTTTGCAGTATTAAGTTCATGCCATCCTACAGAAGTATAAAGCAAACCATATATGTAATTTTAAATGTTCTCATAGCCACATTTTTTTAAAAATAAAAGGAAACAGGAGAAATCGATTTGAAAATACATTTTATTTAACACAATATATCCAAAACATTATTTTTACATGTATTCAATATAAAAATACTAATGAGGTATCTTACAATCTTTTCAATTAGGCTAGTCACATTTCCAGTGCTCAAAAGTCACGTGGGGCACCTGGGTGGCTCAGTTGATTAAATGTCCAACTCTTAGTTTCTGCTCAGGTCATGATCTCAGAGTCATGAGATAGAGCCCCACATCACCCTCCACAGAGGGTACTGAGTCTGCTTAAGATTCTCTCTCTCCTTCTCCTCCTGCCCAACTCTTCTTGTGTATATCCATGCAGGTGCCCGTGAACATGCTCCCCTCTTTCTCTCTCCCAAGAAAAAAGTCACATGTGGCTAGTAGCTATCATACTGGTTAATGCAGCTCTAAGATATTCTTTCAATCCTGGGTATCAGGTTTTAAGAGGAATCTAGACTAACTGTGGTCCAAACAGAATAACCAGGTCTGGAAACTCACATAAGCACAAAGCAGAAGAAGTGAAAAGTTAGCCTGCAGATGTATAATTCCAAAAGAAGACAGAAAGTATATATGACAGCCATCCTCAAATAACTGAAGCACTCTTATGCAGAAAAGAAACCCAATAGATTTGTGTTATATATTCCTTAAATGCAAATCAATAGGTAAAAATTATAGAGAAGCAAATTCCAGATTTGACAGAGTGATCCTCCTAGTCTGAGAATGATATCAGTTATCTGTGGGGTCATTTAACATGACTGGTAGTTTGGTTGTTTAATTTTCTCCAATTATTCACTCCTGCTCTTCATACCCTTTTCCTTGTAATTTTGGCAATGCCCTCCCTTTCTGGATGGGGTTTTCTATCCCACCTTTGCCTTTGGGCTTGGCCATCTGCCTTTCCCTTCCTAATAGGATGTTAGTCAACTTACTACCAATTGGAGATTTTAAAAAGTGCTCAAGCATTTCCACTTCTGTTTTTGCCCTCTACCTCATAAAAAAAGGTCCTGCCCATACCTGTCCATAAGGCCATCTTAGATCATGGCTTGAGGACTGGCTTGCAAAATTCCAGGCAATTTAATGGTAGAGTCTCCTGAATCAATAAGAGCTAGCTTCAGCACATCCATTTACTTCAAGTTATGTCCTCTTTTCTTCATTTTCCCCTGATTCTGCTTGCAATCAATCTCAAAGTCTTGTTAGTTCTCCACAATACCAATTGAATATTTCTTTTTCTTAGATCATCAAGGAGCCAGATGCCAGGTATATGAATGAGTACAGTAAAGATCATCCAAGCAGCCAAACAGTCAAGTGATTGCAAGCTAGCCAAGATCAGCCAAGTGCAGACAAGATCATCTGAACACTATAAACTCATGGACTAAATAAGAATTTATTGTTACAAGCTGTTGAAGTTTTGAGGTTGTTTATTATACACCATTGTTGTGCAATAGATAAGTGATCTAGCATTTATCCTACAAAATATTGTCAGCCAGAAAATGCTGTCTCATCCTCAGAAAACATGTCATACATTTAAAGACTAATTTTTTCACTGGCACTATATGAATTATAAATTTTCTTTTTATAAGACTGATAGATAGCAGATAATTGTCAAAATAAGGACTGTTCCTCCCTTATATTAATGTCAAAAGACCCAATTTATAAATGTAAAGGTAGGAAGTTCCTCCTACTAAGATGTGGGATTTTATTTTGATACAGTTAAGTGATAATGTTTGACCTGTAGCTAACTGGGAATGGATTTATAAAATTCAATATATTTTATTGAATAAATTAAGACTATTTGTCTTACCTGAGTTGCTGCAAAGTTTGCCAAGAAATAGTTGCCATTTTCATAGGTATCTGCAAACAAGAAAAAAGAATGAGCAACTACCTCATTGCTTCAATGGTAGCAGATAATCTTGTATACAGTAAAGGGGTCACAATTACTGATTAGGATAATCATGATCTCTCTGAGGAACACTAAGGATAGTAGTCAAGTCAAGGATAGTAGTCAATAAGGATAGTATTCTTTCACTCCAGGGTAGTGTGGAGGTGTGCAAATGGAAGACAGTTTCAGGCCACAATCAAGATGTTGTAAAACCAAAAAATCTTAGTTGAACTAAGAATAGATACCCCAGATGAGGAAACGTGGAGGCTACTGACTGGTTTTTCCTTTGCCGATGTAGCAAGCGCATAGCCATGAGAGTTGACACAGCTGTG
This sequence comes from Canis lupus dingo, assembly GCF_003254725.2. Taxonomy (NCBI): domain Eukaryota; kingdom Metazoa; phylum Chordata; class Mammalia; order Carnivora; family Canidae; genus Canis; species Canis lupus. The sequence continues at coordinate 7,026,629 of NC_064258.1, forward strand.
ATGATAAAGGCTCAAAGCAGGGGAGAGTGGTTAGGAAGTCAGGCTCTCAAGTCAGATTGACATGGATTCAACTCCCTGCTCCTACCCTTAGTGGCTGTGCAATCTCTGGCAAGTAGCTTAACATTTTATCATCTGTAAAATGAAAATAGTAGCACCTAGCTCGTGGCGTGCTTCAGGAGCAGAATAAGTGCTCAAAATGTATTCTTCACTATCATTAGCAAAGTCATCATCATCTTCATTTTCATTATTCTTCTCTCCCTACTCTTAGATCACCCTATCACAGTGCCATAGTTCCCAAGCCCTCCTGCCTATACACAACTTACTCCATCAATTCTTCCTGAGACCCTCTCCATTCCTCCAGGCTCCAATCATGCTCCAGAACACTCCATTCCGACAAACACTCTACTTGACTCTTTATATCAAGCAACCACCAAATTTCTTTTTTTTTTTTTTGTGCCATACTGTCTAAAAAAAAGTATCCTCTGCTTGTTATGTCTGTATACTCAACTCGTAATTCAATCCTACATCTCCTGTGTTTCAGTTCCTGTGTTTTTTTTTTTAACACTGAACTCAATCTTTTCAAAGTCACCAGTGACAGAGTACATTAAATCTAACTATCTCTTCACAATATTCAGGTTTTTCAGACCTCTTTCCCCAAACATCTCCACCTTGAAATAATCCTTCATAGATACCTACTTTATTCATTCTTCTCATGTGGCTTCTATAACTCCTATTTCTTTCCATCTTTCTTTCCTTTTTCCTTCCTTCCTTCTTTCCTTACTTCCTCCCTTCCTCCTTCTTTCCTTCCTTCCCTCCTTCCTTCTCCACACTCAGCATGGACCCAATACGGGGCTTGAACCCATGACCCTGAGATCAAGACCTGAGCTGAGATCAAGAGTTGGATGCTTAACCAACTGAGACACTCAGGTGTGCCTATAACTCCTATTTCTTAAAAGTCAGTTTCATTTCATGCTATGTTCTTGCCCTTATCAGCATTCTATCTCTTACCAATATTCCAACATATTCCCTCCATGAACCAATCCTTTTCTTTGCTTTCTATAAATCACCTCCACACTTGCAGAAACAGTATGAAACTCATATTTTGAAATTTAGCCTTGGCTAGAAAATGTAACCTAAGCAAATAGAGACTTTTTTTAGCAATTTTAATGAAGAATTTTTAAAGAATAGAATTTTGTTAAATTGGGTAATCTAGGATTATCCTCGAACTAGCTATTAAATCTCCTTATGTAAGGAAAAAATTCACAAATAGAAACCTATTAACAGAAAATTTAAGTTAAATTTATACTTACACTGTATATTGGTGTTTCAAATTTTGAATTTCTAAGTCTGGTGAAAAGGAGCAGAGAGCCTCTCTATAGAAGCTAAAAATCAGGGACTATTGATTTTTAACCTTGAGAGTAAGACATTTGTTGAAGTAAACTAGAACTTTACAGAAAATTGTTTTCCCCCTACATTTTTTGAAATATATTGTTCTTGGGAGCTGATTTTTAACACTACACTACCTGTGGTGTTATTAACCCACTATGGCATGAATCATCTAGTCTTAATTAGCTCAAGCTGTATAAAAGGACTCTAGATTCCCTTAAAGCAGTGGTTTTCAACCAGTAGTGATTTTGCTTATGGGACACCTGGCAATAGCCAGAAACACATTTTACTGTTACATCTTAGGATTAGAGAGAGTGCTTTTGGCATTTGGGGGATATTGCTAAACATCTTGTAATTAACAGCCAGCCAGCACAAGTAAAAAAAATGATCGAGCCCAAAATGTGAGTACTATCAATCATATGTCTGATAAGAGACTCATATCTAGAACATCTGAAAACACAATTCAATAATAAAAAAGACAATCTGATGTAAAAATTGACACAGAATGTGAACGGACATTTCTCCAAAGATGTATGAATGGTAAGTACATGAAAAGATGTTCAATGGGATTAGTTATCCAAAAAAAATGGGATTAGTTATCATAGAAATGCAAATCAGTTGAAGCCACAATGACATATTACTTGACACCCACTAGAATGACTATAATCAAAAAGACAATAATAAATGTTTATAAGGATGTGGAGCAACTGGATCCCACATGCACTACTGAAGGAATGTAAAATAGTACAGCCTCTTTGTAAAAGAAGCTGGGAGTTCCCAAAAAGGAAACACAGAGTTACTATATAAAGTGGAAATTTCACTCTTAGGTATGCACCCCAGAGAAGTAAGGAAGTATGTGATTACAAAAACTCGTACATAGATGTTCATAGCAGCATTTTTCCTAATAGCGAAAAAGTGGAAACAACCCAAATGTCTAACAGCTGATAAATGGATAAACAAAAGGTGGAATGTTCATACAGTGCCATACTATTCAGTCACATAAAAGAAATGAAGTATAGATACATGCTACAACATAATGGAACCTTAAAAATATTATGCTAAGTGAAAGAAGCCAGTAATAAAAGGCCACATTTACTCCATTTATGTGATTCCATATGATTTCATTCATATGAAATGCTTAGCATACATAGATCTATAGTGACAGAGTAGTAAATGCCTAGGGCTACATTTCCTGGGGCTGGAGAGAATGAGGGCAGGGCAAGGGAGGATTGAGGGATGATATCTAAAAGTTAGAGGATTTAGGGATGCCTGGGCTGCTCAGTGGTTTAGCATCTTCCTTTGGCTCAGGGTGTGATCCTGGAGTCCTGGGATCAAGTCCCACATTGGGCTCCCTGCATGGAACCTGATTCTCCCTCTACCTGTGTCCCTGCCTCTCTCTGTGTGTCTCTCATGAATAAATAAATAATTTTTTTTTTAAAAGGTGGAGGGCTTATTTTGGTGGTAAAAAAAATGTTCCAGAATTGTCTTTGTAATGATTGCACAAATTGGTGAACATACTAAAACCACTGAATCGAAAAAATAAAATAAAATAAAATAAAATAAAATAAAATAAAATAATAAAACACTGAATCGCACACTTAAAAACGGTAAACTACATGATGTGTGAATTATATCTCAATAAACCTGTTACCAAAAAAGTTAAAGTCAGGCCCAAGAACTAACAAAAATAAAGGGCATTTCTTTTTTATAAAAAAAATATATATATTTTAAAAACCTACCCGATTAATCTTAAACATTAATCCAGTGTGATTTCTACTTGCTATAATACTCCCAGGCTTCTCACTCCACTTGTCATCAGACTTTTTGTCATCACACCCATATTTACAAAGTGTGAGCCCCACCAGGAGACTCCATTAGGCATCTCAGATTCCAAGTGTGCAAATTAATCTCCATAACTCTCATCATTCTTTAACCTGACTTTATTGCCCATGTTCCATATCATGATAATGGAATTGTTTCCTGCCTAATCACCCAATTGTATAGCTGGCATGATCCAACGATGCATTGTTCACAGTCACCTTGGCAAGATGTCACTGACGTGACGCCGTGTTGAATACCTCAGCACAGTCACTAGCTCCTTTTGCTACAATTTCTGGTTCACCAAACAAATCCTTGATTAAAATTTTATCCTTCACATAACTTTAAGGAAAAATATGTACTTCCCAATAAATGGGAACATTCTAGCTCATTAATAAGCATAGTTCTTAAATTTAAAAATTGGCATTGTAGCTTATTATTCTCTTACAAGGTTTAAGTCTGTGACTGTTTTAAAATCTAATTTGGATGGTCAGTTAACCTCCTTTCTCTGACTTTTGGACTTTCTATTGTCATATTGACCACACTTTTTTGAATGTAATATGTCTTGTCTAATATATCTTATCTTAAAGGCTTATACTGGAATTTTATTTACCTTACCATATTAATGATATATTCTACTCAACATCCACGTGCCAGGAATTCTTTCTCTATATGAATTAATTTTGTCTACATGAAAGGCTCTATGTGGTAAGTAGGGTTTTGTAGATGTTAAGGATGAGAAAATGCTGGCAAAGAGATGTTAAGCATCCTTCCAAAAGGCATATAACCAGTAAATGGCTGAAATGATATCTGAATCCAGAGCTACGGGATGCCACATGTCACATGCCACATGTCACAAGCTTACTTATCAGACTGAACTTCACAGAAACAATCAAGGACTAAGTAAGTTGAACTTTGAAAAAAGTAATCTAATTCTTTCATATCCCACCTGTTAGCCAGGTTCCTCCTCTAAATAAGCAACCAAATCACTTGAAAAATAGCTCTTTTAGATACCATATTAAATGAATATGGGGTTATAAAGCATTATCCATACACTGAGAAGGGAAATTTAAAGTCCCATCTGTAATATTATTTATTAGGATGCATTTAACAAAATATGTGTACTGAATGCACTGAAAATTACAAAATGCTCTGAAATAAAGAAGACCTAAGTAATTAAAGATGATAGACAGATGTCCCCAAATTGATTTGCAGAATCAATGCAATTGCACTCAAAATTCTAGCAAGTTTTTTGTTAATTATTATTTGTTAAAACAATTTTGAATCTACCTTTGTTAACACAGTGTGATATTGCATAAGTATGGACATAGAGATCCATGCAACAGAACAAATAATCCATGGGATGCCTCGGTTGCTCAGTGGTTGAGCATCTGCCTTTGGCTCAGGGCATGATCCCAGGGTCCTGGGATCCAGTCCCACATCAGGCTCCCTGCAGGGAGCCTATTTCTCCCTCTGCCTTTGTCTCTGCCTCTCTCATGAATAAATAAATGAAAATCTTTTTTTTAAAAAAGATTAAATAATCCAAAAATAGACTCTCAGCCATACAAGATCTATTCATAGCTAACAGAAGTGTCAAGGTAACATAACAGGGGAAAAGATTCTGTTTTCAAAAAGGTGCTGGATCAGTTGGATAAACATATGGGGGAACAAATGAACCTTGACCATAATGTACAGACAAAATTTAATACAAAGTAGGTGATAGTGACAGAACGTGAGAGACTCCTAACTCTGGGAAACGAACAAGGGGTAGTGGAAGGGGAGGGGGGAAGGGGGATGGGGTGAGTGGGTGACGGGTACTGAGGGGGGCACTTGATCGGTTAAGCACTGGGTGTTATACTATATGTTGGCAAATCGAACTCCAATAAAAAATACACAGAAAAAATAGGTGATAGTCCTAAATGTAAACGCTAAAACTGTAAAGTTTCCAAAAATAAAGGAGAAAAAATTTTGTAACCTTGGGTTAAGCCATGTGATGTGATTTCAATATGTATTTGGTCTTCACCCCCTTTCTGGCACAGAGTTCTTAAAATGCTTGGAATTTCCTAAGTGATGAGAACAAAGTGTCTTTTGTTATGTTAATGAGGACCTTTGAAAGGGGATTGGAGCTGGAGATTGAATCAATCTCCAATGGCCAATAATGTAGCTAATGATGCAGATGTAATGAAGCCGCCATAAAAACCCAAAAGGACGTGGCTCAGAGTTTCCGGATTGGCGAGCATGCAGAGGTTCAGGAGAAGTAATGCCCCGGAGAGGGCACAGAAGCTCTGAGTCCCTTCCCACATACCTTGCCCTATGCCCTACACATTTTTTCCACCTGGCTGTTCCTGGGTTATATAAATATATATTTAGTAATAATAAATATATTATTATTAAAGTATATTATTAAAATAAACTTTAATCAAAATTAAAGTTTCTTGCAAGATACTTATAAAAGAATTGTATGGGAAAGTTACAGACACGGAGATGCAAATCATATCTGATAAAATACTGGTATACATGACTCCTACAGGTCAATAATGAAAAGACAATATAATAAAGAATAGGCAAAGGACTCAAACCAATACCTCAATAAGAAGACATACAAATAACCAATAAAAAAAAAACAAAAAAAAAAACAAATAACCAATAAACATACGATGCTCAACGTCAAGGAAATGCAAATTAAATCCATAAGGAGATGCACTATGTACTACTAAAATAGTTAAAGCTTTAAAAACTACCAACTCCGAGTGTTAGTGAAGATGTGGGAATGGGAACTCTGAATTATTGCTGTTGGGAAGGAAACACATTATAGTCATTTTAGAAAATAATCAGGCAGTTTCTTCAAAAGTTAAACATACACTTATCATCTGACCCAGCCTGGCAATTTCACTTCTAGGTTTTTACCCAAGGGAAGTGAAAATGTATGATCTTGAAATGACTTATACTCAAATAATCATGGCAGGTTTACACATAATGGTAAAAAACATAAAACAACTAAAATATTGATCAATAAGTAAGTTGGATAAACAAATTATGGCATATCCATACAACAGAATGTTACAGGAGTCAAAAAGTAATAAGCTACTTTTATATGCCACTGTATGGCAAAACATTTTGCTATAAAAATTGTTTTGCTAAGTGAAAGAAGCTAAGCACAAAAGGATACACACTGTATGATTCTATTCACATCAAACCTAGAAAAGACAAACCTCAACTATAGTGACAGAGAACAGACCAGTGGTTGCAAAGGCCTGGGAGTGGAGGGCAGGTCAATGGAAATATGTAAAAGCGGAATTTTGGGTTATGAAAATATTCTTGATTTTGATTATGATGGTGGTGATACAACTGCATATATTTGTCAAACCTTATTGAACTATATATTAAGGATGGATACATTTTATTTGTGTAAATAATTATTTGTGTAAATAAAATAAATTGTATAACTCTAACAAGTTGATTAAAAAAGCAATAATTTCACTTCTAGGAATGTACCCCATAGAAATAATCTGAAACACAAACAATGGTTAATATTTGATGGTGTTTATAACTGTGAAAACTGAAAATATCCTGTGTCCTAGATAGAGAGTAATTACAGAAAGTTAGATAAATTATGGCATATCCTCTCAGTGGGATGTAGTAACCATAATTGTGTTTATAAGGAGTATATGATAACATGTCAACATATTTCTATCATTGTTAAGTGCAAAAAACAGGATTCAGAAATTAAATATGCAGTATGTTTTCATAGATATAAAAATTAAGCATTTTCTTAAGCAACATAAAAGCAAAAGAATACAGCAAAAATATTAATTACTTTTTTCTAGTTTTCTATCTTTCAGATATTTTCTTTAATGATAGCATATTAATGAAGAAAATGAAAAGGGGATATTACCAATAAAAAAACAGTTTATAATTTCAGAAACTGTGACATGTTATAAGATTAAAATGTTCTCATCCACAGTAATAAATACTGGAAAATGGGCATCGGTTGGTCAGGACATGTCAGTATTTCTGTAGAAATGTTTAAGGAAGAGGATGTTCTGACTAAAGTGACAAACCCCAATTATCTAAGGTAGCACTATCATGCCCCTAGATTGGGGAAAGAAAGCATACAAAGTAATATTTCATTGATATAAGCATCTTGTTGACAATGCTTAATTCTATACTTCTGAGACTAAGAAAATTTCTGAGCTCTAATCAGTCTCCTGTGTGGGCCTACTTAGGAGGAACAGGGTACCTGGTTATAGATGGCTGGCCCAAATAACAGAGCCAGGTCTGTCAACCACTGAGAATGAATGAATGGTCAACCCAATAGCTGCATCCACACTTTTACCAGAGCAAGGCAGTTAATTACACAGACATAGGTCACCCCTGGCTGAATCCGTAACATCATGTTGCTGAACGTACAAAGCTGGAACCATATACTCTTCTATAGTAATTGCAATGTAAAATCAAGTGCAGGCAAAAATTGCAAAAATTCTTTCAATATCATCACTTTATAACAGTAGCAGAAACAGGTTTAGAAAGAGATTTTCAGGTCACGCCAATTACATCCTGAGCTATGGTTTTTCTGCAAGTTCTTTGGAGATCCTAGAATGCTACTCACCAATACTTTGTCCATCATCCCAGAATAGCTGGCCTTCAGCTTCCCCATTGTCATCCAGTGCAACAATCAATCCCATAAATTTTTGTCGGCTATGAAAAAAAGAAGGAGTTATTTTTATCTAGATTAGAGGTTGTAAGAATGAAGGATGGTTTCTGTTGAAAGTATTACTCACCCAAAACAACAAAAAAATTAATGCATTAAAAGGGTATTATGCTGAGTGAAGTAAGTCAGTCGGAGAAGGACAAACATTATATGTTCTCATTCATTTGGGGAATATAAATAATAGTGAAAGGGAAAATAAGGGAAGGGAGAAGAAATGTGTGGGAAATATCAGAAAGGGAGACAGAACGTAAAGACTGCTAACTCTGGGAAACGAACTAGGGGTAGTAGAAGGGGAGGAGGGCGGGGGGTGGGAGTGAATGGGTGACGGGCACTGGGTGTTATTCTGTATGTTAGTAAATTGAACACCAATAAAAAAAAAAAAAGAAAAAAAAATGCACATAAAAATGCACATAAGAGTTCTAAAAATAGGTAAGTTAAAAGGCATCTTCTTTACAAAAGAGCTTATTGCACACCCCTTAAATATTAAGGTTTCCTACATGGTTTAAAACAATTTTATTTTAAAAATTATACACATGAATGTCTAATATATAACACATCGAAACATGAATACCATTAAATTGAGATGTACTTAGATATTTGTCTGTGAAAATATATTTTGCAAATAGCAATGGATTCCATCTCAAAGGATATATGTGCAAACCAATTTTTATTAAAGAGTCCTATTTAAATTATTTTATGAAATGAAAGAAAATATTTGTTTGAAATTTTGAGGTGGTTTCTTTATTTTTATTGTTCTTTTAAAGATTTTATTTATTCATTCATGAGAGACACAGAGAGAGAGGCATAGACATAGGCAGAGGGAGAAGCAGGCTCCATGCAGGGAGCCTGATGTGGGACTTGATCCCGGGACTCCAGGATCATGCCCTGAGCCGAAGACAGATGCTTAACCGCTGAGCCACCCAGGCATCCCTGAAGTGGTTTCTTTATAGTAGAAGCTTATAAATAATTATGGTAAATAAACACCAAATATGTATAATTGATGTCCTTTGATTTGAATACATCTCAAAAAACTTAATTTTTAAAAGATTTAATTTTTAATAATTAACACAAATTTTTTAGACATGGTTTTCTTATGAATTAAAAAAATAGATACCTACTAAACAAATACACATATAAGATATGAATTCCTTAGGAAGAAAACCACCAAACAACCCTTCAGTAGCTTCCAGATTGCTACAGAATAAAATGCAATTTCTGTCTTGGCATTTACAATCTTCCATGACCTGATCCTACCACGCTTGAATTGCATTTATTTTGTATTTCATCCCTCTCCCTATCTGCACTCCAGTTAAACTGAGCAGTCTACTACTCCCCAAACCAGACTCATTTTTCACCTTTAGCTCTTTAATACTCCCAGAATATTTATTTCCTTGTCTTCATATATTCAAATCCTATTTATTATTCAAGACTCAGCTCAAAGCCCTCTTTCATATGAAATCATGCTTTATACCACAAGGCTAAGTTAACATCTCTCCTTTTAAATGGTTATAGTTTTTTTATGTGTGTCTCTCTTGACATAACATGTTCCCTTTAATTTAGTAAATGTACACAGATATATGAATATAAATAAAATATATAAATAAAAATAAACTACTGAGTTGACCAAAGCAGACTTCGAAATAAGCACTAAATCATCCTTGGACAGCCATCACAAATCAAAGAATTCATTAATATTCCCAGCTTTTTTTAATAATGTGGAAAGAGGTAAATGCTACTGTCCTCAAGGAAATTTTTGCCCAGGGGTGACTGAGCAGCTCAGTTGGTTAAGCATTGGATTCTTGATTTTGGCTCAGGTAATGATCTCAGGATCATGAGATGGAGCCCTCCAACTCGGTGCTCAGCATGGAGTCTGCTTACGATTCTCTTCAACTCCTTTGTCCCTGTCCCCCTTCCCACCCCCATGTGCACTGTCTCTCTCTCTCTCTCTCTCTCACACACACACAGAAAAGAAAAGAAAAGAAAAGAAAAGAAAAGAAAAGAAAAGAAAAGAAAAGAAAAGAAAAGAAAAGAAAAGAAAAGAAAAGAAATTAAAAAATAATTTCGTCCTAGGCTTTGGACACAGAGCTACAGGTAAAAGATCTCCCCAAGACTGACTTCATGAACGCAACCTCCCCCAAGTCACTCAGAAGGTACTTACAGAATTTAATCAATGAGACCATCTGTAAGTGTGTTTATTTATCCCCTGAGCCCTGGTTAAGGCAAGCAGCTCCATTCGAGGCGACCTCATTACAAAGGTGAGGCCAAGGACAAAGTGAGGCCTTTGGGACCATTGGTCTCCTTACCTGGCGTGAGTGTTCATCGCAGGCTCTTGCCAAGGCAGGATGTAGCCCCCTCTGATGTGAAGGTTGATGTGGTCAAGGGGAGCGTTCAGGATTTTCCACTGCCCTGTTGATACACTGCCAGATTCCTAGAAGAGAGAATTCAGGCAGGGAAGGATGAAGATAAAGAGATGGAATGAATGCTGCAAGCTTTAATACAACAAGTCTTTCCAAGCCTGCTGGAAAGTCAGCAAGAAACAGCAAGTCAAAGGAGAAAAATCGCTGATTTCAGCTTTGTTTAGAACTCTAGAAATCTAGTCTTTTCTCTGTATCCTCCAGGAAAGATGGGGGTGGAAGAAAAGTCACTCTGATATGGGCGGCAGGTTTTACCTAATTATGCTTTTGTGTATACTTTTATATAAGCAAATCTTGCTTGGCTGTAAGGTTGAAAACTACTGCCTTGGAAATTAGGTGCCTCAAAGTCAAGAGAACTTGAAGAGAACAAGAAGAACTTGAAGAGAACAAGAAGGCCACCCTTCTAGCCAGCATGAGCCAGTCTGATTCTTCACAAAATGTAGGTTCTTACCGTGCTGTAGTCATACCAACGAGCTCTGGGAAAATAAGCGCTGACCTGAAACTTGTTCTGAAACATAAAATCGACATGTCATTATGCATATTCCAATAACTTAATTATTAAAATAATTATTAAAATTCTTTCTGTAGAACAAAACTACAAATGAGAATTTTATTAATGATTTTAAGAATTTGGGAAGTTTGAAATGAAAAAGATCTGAGAAAATTCTTCAAACATATAGAAAAATTCATTTTTAAACAAGGTACACTTGATGAAGATATGGGGTAATGAGACACTAAAATGAGAAATCAGTTGGGGTTGTGAAGTGAAGTTTTCATTAATGGAGATTTTGAAAAAAGAAAAAGATCTCCCTTAAATATTCTAGAAAGATATTTACTAGAAAATAGCTAGTGGGACAAGATGACCTTTAAAACACCCTTCTTGTACTTTATTTATTTTTATTTACTTTTTATCTATTTTTTTTTCCTTCTTGTACTTTAGATTGTGTAACTGAGGGTTTCTGATCTCTGATGGAAAACTCACATTTTCCAGCACAGGGCTGATTAAGATGGCAGGGCCCAACATGAACTGGCAGTCGATGACCCATGTTTCACGGTCATTCGTAAACCTTCAAAAGAAAAAATATGAGAATACCCAGCAGCCTGTGAGGACTGTGGCAGAGGACTATCCCCAAGACCCAGCCACAACCTCTGCTTGGGGAGACAGGCTGTACTCACTCCTGGAGCAGGGGCCGCACAACGGTGCTGCCCTCCACGTGAGCTTTATGCATCAGAGTGTAGAGGTAGGGCAGCAGGGTGTATCTGGTCTCGAGGACTTTTCTTGAGAACATCTCGAAGGTTGAATTCCAGGCCACAGGATCTTGTCTCTAAAAAGGTAAAAGAACATGTGGCAGATATTTCTTTACATCATCCTAATGGTATCAGAAAAGGGTCAGCAGGCACGTACATGTCCCACATACCAGTTACTGGGATCTCACCCTTCATTTCTACCCCACCCATTCTCTTCCCCTTGCTATCCTGCTAATCCATGCTACTTGCTTCTCACTGTTTACCACTGACTCCTAAGTCACCTGTACAGCCCTGGAGAGACGGGTCTCTATGCAGCATTGACAGAGCGTGGATGGATTTGAATAAAATAAAAATTCTCCAAAGAAAAGGAGCTGCTCTTGTTTTAGCCCCATAGGGAGCTCTAAACCCCTCTGTCCTCATAGGCATACATCCCCCAAGACATGAACAAAGGTCTATTCTTGAGAATTGCTTATAATTCTGGGGTTTTGAACTCTGTGGGTTTTATAAGAAGTGGAGGTTCTGATTTTTATGATTTTTTTTTCCTCATCCTACTCAGAATATGATACTTTTGAGGGTAAAAATGAAGTTGTGATTCAAGGGCGCAAAACATGGTGGCACCAAGCTGCTGCCTCACCCTTGTCCCCATGGTGTTGTGGTTTCTGGAAAATGGATAAAAGGCCCCCAGTTGCATCCAGCGAATACACATCTCGTATTCGGCATTTCCAAAGAAGCCACAAATATCTGCTCCTGTCTGAGAAGATGCAAAATCAGAGCATGAGGTGGGACAGTTTGTAGGTTGCGGGCACTCTGGGGTCTGACTGGTTAGCGACGGCCCCAGTATAACTTACATACGGTATTCCAAAGAGACTGAACTCCATCATGCCTGCAATGAGAAGACACAGCTGTGTTGGACGAAGCAGCCCTTTCAGAGGGTAGGTTTGCCCTTTCTCTTCCATACCCTATTTGGAAGCCCTGGGCCACCTATGATGAAAATATCGAAAGATGGGTATAGACTATAAACTAAAATTCACACCCACAGAGAAGTCGGCTGCTGCTGCTTCTGCTGCCCATGTGGATGGTACCTGGACATAACCAATGCGGCTGCCAGCACACAACCCAGTCCCCTCCCAGCCAGCAGAGGCCCCTGGGAGTAGGCCCACACACCAATGATAGACTTCTTCAGCTGGTCCCACGCGGCCGTGTTGTCACCCAGCCAGTGGCCTCCCCAGCGGCCAGAAGAGGGGAATGTGGAGCGGGTGATGACGACCCCTCGCTGTCCCGTCACCTCCTGCACAGCTCTGATCGGAGGGGAACAAGGAGGTGAATTGAGGGTGAATTTGAGGGTGGACAGCTATGGAACTACATTACAGAGAGCAGCCCCAGTCTGGAGTGTGAGGCGGCAATGGCACTCCATTCTGAGCCAGAAAGCATCTTCCCCAGAAGCATCTGGTGTTTAAAAGTGATGCTAAGTGTCATGGCAGGACTACTGGAGATCTATCATCACTTAAATGTGGATTTCCTTTCTTTAAAAAAATTAAATTGACTAGTTGTCTACATAGAGGTGGGAAGAAGGAGCCGAGGGAGGTATGCGACAGGTGTTTACTCTAACCCAGGTAATATCCTGGTCACTCCCATGTACATGGGCTAAAAACCATGATAGACATATCATGGAAGGCTTATAGACATATCATGAGGAAGGTTTCCTTGGCCTCCTTTTACTGTTACAAAACTGAGGCTCAGAGAAGTTAGACAATGTGTCAGAGGACATTTAAAGAGTAAGGAGACAGATCTGGGATCCAAATGAGAGTATGTTTGACTACAGCTCTTCGGCAATATTCTCTCTCTGTATTTGTGGCTACTCCTCACAAAGTGGGATAAATTGGGCACACGAGGACAAATACACACAAAAGATGTTCAGATATGTCCATATGGATGGTGGATCTTTTGCCTGCAGCCTCAGTAAGAAAATAAAAACAATTGTCTGAGAGAAAAATCAATGGAACAAAAGAGAAAGTCTATTAACAGATCCGAGTACGTAATTCAATCCACACATTTGCTGAAGGAAGCATTATAAATCAATAGACACAGATGAATTATTCAATAAAGGATGTCAGGAAATGGGGCTAGCTACTCTGGTGGAGATTAATCCATTCGGTCAGTTCCAATATTTCACACCAACATAAATCCCCACGTGGATGGACACACACACACACACACACACACTCACTCACTCCTACACACAAATCTGAATGAGAGATAATGAAGGCCTGAAATAAGGCAGGGATAGACAGGAAGGGTGGATGTGAGTGATGCAAAGAGCTCTGTCACTGGCCATTGCAGAACTCTAGAAACTAACCAGCTCTAGAAAGAAATGAAAATTCTCTATCCAAGGGAAACTACTAAATCTTGGCAAGACAGTGAGGCCTGTGGGATTTGAACTTGGGGCTGTTCCTAGCTGACCCCATCCCTAGTGCAGTGGCTCCAAAAGCCAGCAGCCCCGGCAGCAGCCTCAGAGGTCTGACCTCTTTGGAGGCTCTGTTAAAAGCACCAGCCCCAGAGCATAATTAATACTTTGCTTTTAGCTTCCAGACCCCTGGAGAAATCTCTATTCCCACGGTGTTGTGGCCATTTGATTGGACTCACAGCGCAACTCAGCAGAGGAAAAAAAATAATTCTCAAGCTAGGGAATTACCAAAACAATAACAATCTTCTGGCACCATCACAGGTATTCAGGCTGGGGTTCAGTTGGGACAAACAAAGCTTGGCTGGTCTTAGAGTACATCCTGGAGAAGTAGAACCACGGAGCACTTTATAAAGCACCTACATATTCCTGGGGATTAACAGGACAGCATATGCACAAGGCTCTGGGCATGCCTGGGAAAGAGCCACGAAAGGAGAAAATTCCAGTGACTCACTGGCTAGACCCGAGATCCTGAGTCAGCGGGAAGTGAAAGGTAGTGCTGTCCTACAAATTGCCTCAAGTTGAAGGCATGGCTTTTCATACTTACCCCTTGGCAAAGGGTAAAAGACATAGAAGCAAGGCATCCAGGGGACCAGGGAAGCCTTAACTTTCCCTTCAGCTTGACTACACCTTAGGCAGCCTTCTTCCTTTTTTTTTTTTTTTTTAATTTTTTATTTATTTGTTTAAGTAATCTCAACACCCAGTGTCGGACTTGAACTCATGACCCCGCGATCAAGACTTGCAGGCTCTTAGGACTGAGCCAGCCACTCTAGGAACACACTCACTCATATGTGGGTCTGGTCTGGGCCCATCCATACAGGCTGTGAACGTCATAGTGCCGCACCCGTGAGCCATCTGGCAGGATCTGCTCACTCTCCATGCACAAGGTCTTGATGCTCAGGCCCTTGTCCCTGGACTCCAAATCTGAGTGGAAATGCCGAGTTAACTTCCCAAAATAACCTGCTTTGTGCATTCACCAGAAATGCTCATTGCCTTGCTTTTTCTCCATTTCAATCAACAACTTTGTTACCAGTGACAGTTGGGATTTCAAGAACTCTTTTGTCTAGAGAATCAACATCCTGTGACTTTATAACTAATGAAGGGTCAGGACACAGTGAGGAGCTGGGGAAGGCCCGCTTCATTTTCTTCTGATATTTGTAGAATGCAATCAGAGCCCACTTAACAGCACAATAAATTCCTTTGTTATTAAGACTGTTTCTTCCACTAGATGGTACCATTCTCAAGGGAATGGATCTCGTTTCAACCAACAGTATTAAGGTCTCCATTTTCTGTTTTTGGTGGATTTGTGTGTGTGTGTGTTTAAAGATTATATTTATTTATTCATGAGAGACACAGAGAAAGAGGCAGAGACATAAATAGAGGTAGAAGCAGGCTCTCTGCGGGCAGTCCAATGCGGGACTTGATCCCAGGATCCTGGGATCAGGACCTGAGCAGAAGGCAATGCACAGCCACTGAGCCACCCAGACATTCTGCATTGAGTGGTTTCTTTCATAATACATCATGTCATTATTTCTCTGCCTGATTAGTAATTTACTCTTGTTCAGGGTAATCTATGTTCTATTTGGGATTTTGTGTCATGTGTACAAGTACTTTCTTTTTCCAAAATTAGGGTTCACTTTGACAGGAAGAGGGAAACTTTCAGAGTTTTTGAGTAGGGAAGTAATTTGAGGAAGGAATCATTTACATACATGGCATATAGGGTGGATTATTAAGAATTTCATCACTGCAGCCTTTGACAGATCCATTCACAAAGTTTGAGGGCTCATTCATATCCTGCAAAGAGTCAACAAACATTCTGTGATGTCAGAGGCAGTGGGGCCTTTTCTCTGGAGGACACTGACCTTACAGAGATGAACACACCCTAGGTAAGCCCTCAGCTAGTCATTTCATTGACTTTGTTTACTCTGAGGCATTGACCCAAATGGAATCTAAGAATCTATGTTCATCTAAGTAGAGTGTTAAACTCCCAGTTTACCTGGCATTTTTAAACTTGGGAGGATCATTTCATAGTAGCACAGATATGGAGATTATGCTGGATCCATGACCTAAGGAGATTTCTTGATACATCTCCCAACACAAGAAGGCCATCTTTGTTTTCTTGTGTGTGAATTATACACTTTTTATCTGTGGCCAATGGTTGCCAATACCTTCCTTTACTCTTTCTCAGTCTAATTCTGACATCAGCAGAGACCAAACACAGGAGGAGTGTCTCGCTTTCTGTGGTAGATGCAGTCCTGAAGAGTTGTAGGTAACTCAGAAACAAATATGGAGATCAAATCATTCTCGGGGGCTTATTACTTAAAGGCAAGAAGTAGCTGTTCCCGAGGTGAATGTTCACTGCCTACTTTATTCGCAGAAAAGTTAAGATTTTGTAAATCGGACTACCTTAAACCAGGCATACTAAGGGCAAAGGCAAGTATTTGGGGAACTGTTTACTATTTTGAGTTTTTCAGTTGCATCTTCTTTCCAGCAGAACAAATATCCCAGAGTGATCATCTCCCTATTCCTCAGAGCTACCCATACCTCTTCACTACCTGCTTTGCCTGTTCAGGCTAATATTTCATATGTCTGCTTTGCGCCTATCTACCCCAAGAATAGTGGCCAGAGAAGCCCCAGGGCTGATAGTGGGCTTATAGGTTTGTCTCTGGGTGAATTATGAGCTTCTTTCAGCCTAGTCCAGACCTATGAAGCTCTTGAGAGCTAGCCTAGAATATGCTCAGGATTTCAGGCCACTGGACAGTGAGGAAGAAAGTTAGAACACTGATATGCCTCCCATCCCTAGGAGAACACGAATAGAACAACCTTTGGACACATATCCCACAGACATCTCAAGAAGCCCTACTGACAGGTGTGACAAATATCTGAACAGGCCTTTGAAGATGAGTCTGTACCCTCACTATGGTAAACATCTATTGTCTCTTGAATTCATGCCTTGCCCCCACTAGCTCTACCTGTATCATAAGATACAGGACTGTCAAGCTCCTGTAGTGTTAGCTTCTGGGTAGTTTGACCAATGGAAGGCACTGGCCAGTGACTGGAGGATGGGAGATAAGAGAAGCTGGGGTATTTGTCCCTCTCCCTCTTTCTCTGGCAGCATCTCCAGCAGTGGCACATCTCTTCCACTGGCTCCAGCCACAAGCATGTTCCTGGGCAGACCCACAATCATCTCTGTCTCTGGGGGTCCAGCACCTCAATTGTACAAGAGTATCCCTCTCTCTTACTCCTTCAGCCTTAGTTCCCTCTTTTGCTAGTCTCTGAATTGCCTCTCCATGGTTTGACTGCCAACATTTCCAAAGAAAAAACAAGGGTACACTTACAATCCACAGTCCATCAAACTTCAAGCTCTTTGTTGAGTCTCGAGGGTTTAGATAGAGCTCTTTTATTTCCGTCTTCCACCACGCAACTGTGCTATTACGTAAGAAGTCAGGAAAAGCAACGTGGGCTCTGTAAAGCTGTAAGAGTAACACATCCTCTCACACTGGGTCTTTGCCTATCCAGGAAGGGGAGTCTGGGGACCAGGAAGGGGCGATGAACAGGTCTTTGTGCAAGGGTCTGAAACTAGTCTCAGCTCTGCTATTGCTTCTACAGAGTTTACTGGGAACACAAAGAGATCAGAGAAGGCTGATTGATTGCCTTCTTTATTCTCCTAGAAGGAGGTTATATAGTCTTAAATCTCCTTTAAACATGAGATTCATTTTATTACTGGGTCTTTAATCATATGAACTGGAAAATTAACTGTCTGTGTCTAAATGATCGAACTTGAGATATACAAGTGTTTTTTCTACACTGGCCAAATAAAGGAGACCAGTCATCCAGAGAAAAGTGAGCTACAGGGTGAAGGGGATGCTACATGCCCAGAATGATGTGACATCAATTGCTGAGGTCAAAAATATTACTCCTTTTAACTGACTGGCATATTTTTTTTATATGGAGACAATTCATTAAAAAGGCTGTTCATAACCTCTCCAGGGAAAATATTTTGGACTTCATTATTTTTCAAGCAACATTGGATTTAAACAAAATATAACCTATTAAAGATACGCATGTGGAGACATTTCACTTGATTTCCTTCTACACATATCCAGTTTAGTTGCTTGTTGTGTTTTCTATTTGAGGATCTCTTTCTACCAAGAAATTACCAGTTGATAAGCATGCTCAGAGAGCTGCTTAATCAAGTTCTGGGATAAAACTTTTAAGTATCCAGATGTTTAGGGCAATGTGGACAAAAATCTGCATGTAACTATACCTTAACCTGAGTTTCATGGTCAAGGGATGTATCCACATTCACATTGGGTAGATCTGGCCAAACCTAGAGCAAAAGAAGAAAAATTAAGGCCTCTAAAAGGCATTGCATATGGATCATGAGATGATTCACATGTTAGACTCTATTGACTTGCATCTCCACAAAATTCTTGAAGATCTTTGCCATTAATTAAATTATAAAATCTGAATATGTGAAATTCTCTTAGGGGAAAATAGGTTGGGGTCCCTTGACTCATTTCATAAATTTTCAAAATGATTAAGTTCAAAAATGAAAAGAACTAAATCTTTTTTAAACATATCCTCTAAAAAATCACCTTTCAAATGATTGCTCTGTGTCTGTCATAGACATATACAAAATTCTCTTCATAAATTACAAATTTAAAGCATGACTCTAAAGAACTAAGATTGAATTCACTCACAACCCATAAACTTCGGTTCAATATGCTTAAGCAGCATTACCACTTATTGGGGACCCCAAATATACATAGCATTAAAAAATCCAGAGTTTCAACCAATCTCATCTATAACCAGAAGGACATTAATTACATACATTCATTCATTCATCAGCAAACATTTACAGAGCACTTACTTTATATGATAGGCACTGTACTATAATCTGTATTTACTGAGATTTAAGTAAGATGGTCCTTGTTTTCTTTTTTTCTAAAAATGATGTATTTATTTATTTTAGAGAGAGAATGAGCAGGGGTAGAGGCAGAGGGAGAGAATCTTCAAGCAGACTTCACTGAGCCTAGAGTCTGACACAAGGCTCTATCCCAGAACCCCAAGATTATGACCTGAACCAAAACAAAGAGTTAGACTCTCAACCCACTGATTCACCCAGGTGCCCTGATAGCCCTTGTTTTCAAGGAGTTAACAGATAAAATGTGCATGCTAAGTGACATGCTATCCTCTTGAGGATACTAATATAGAAAAAGGAAGAAACAGGGAGAGCTAAACTGGTCATTGAATGCTTCATAGGAGTATATATTTGAGTTGGTCTTGAAGGGCAGATATTATCTGCCTAAGCTGAGAAGGCAACATTCAAAGGCATGGTAAGCATGGCATGTATCTAGAACAACAGGAAGTAGCATAATACAGTAATGGAGCAGAGTCTGAATGCTGGCTAGGAGCTTCTATCATCTGGGGTCAGGAAGTTCACCCACAATCCTATTGCTATAAATCAAACAGATGAAGAACCGAGGTCACAAAAAGGAAGTAAAGGAGACAAAAGGAGGAGAATCTACAGGACTTCATGGTTTATTTGGGAATGAAGGATGCAAGCATCATAGGTAAAAGATGAATGCAAGCTTTGAGTGGGGGTGCCTGGCAGACACAGACTTCAGAGCTATTCTTAAAGGAATTCTTTAGGTTGTTACATGACCAGCTGACATGCATAAGGGGTAGAGCACCAGAATATTTCCAGACAATAAAACAAAGCTTACTGATATTTTAGAGAATTAGACCTGTAACCTTGGTCTTATTAATCAGCATCAGGCAAATTTCTACTCATTCATAATTTATTAATTACCCAATATATTTTGCCAAGATTTATAGACACCCTCTTTTAATCAAGACATTCTGTTGCTGATTAATGATGGACACCTTCTCCCAAGGCTTACCTTTCCCCAGACAATGTCATTCTTGCCAGGCCATTTGATGAATACATTGTTCTCCTGCCCTCTGGTGAATGGGAGATACTGAGTCTCATTGCCAGAAATGGCTGGGTCCTGCAAAGCAAGGGTTTAAAACAGAGAACATGAGAAGAATATCTCCAAGACAAAAAAAAAAATACCCATAGATAATTTGCCTCACATCTATGAAGTTCTCGAGGAATTAAGTACACTGTTTGAAAATATTCCTGGAGATAACCAAGTTGATAAGACATTTCCCTCCCATGAAGAAAGCCAATTTTATTGTGCTTCCACAGTGTGACATCAACACTCCTGAAGAACATGAAACTTCTTTCTTCTGTGGCCCAACTTATGTAACCAAAGTGGCTTCCCTGTTCACCCCATTCCATACATGCCTCAGTTACTCTATATAGTATCCTATTTCATAATTGTCACTATCTGAAGTATAAATCGCCACTATCTGAAATGATCTTTTTTTAATGTTTATTTAATGGCTGTCTCCGTTTGATAGAATAAAATCCTTGTAAGAAAAAGAACAATGTCTTATTCATTAATTTAGATTACACACACACACACACACACACACACACACACAATTTTTAGAACAGTGATTTTCAAAGACCCACTATTTAATTAATACTTGAATGAATGAATGAATAAAAGTCAGCAAATAATGTTTCATTTTTTGGAAGCTAGAAGGGAAGACCATTTGCAGGTAACTACTTCTGTGTTTATCAAAGTATAGCTTCCAATGCAAAGTAACGAATTGCAGTTCTGGATCTTAGGTCAGTTGTTTGTGAGTTTAATTAGGAAGAAATAAGTCCCCTGAGCCTCACCATTGCTGGGTAATGATACAACTGGAGTGGGTTTTGAATGCCTTAAGGTAAAGATTAGACTAGGATATAGCTATTCCTCCAAGGCACAGCCTGAAACAGTCAGGCTTTTTGGATGTTGTTGCTATAGTCAGTGTTTCAGTCCACAGTTCTAACCCTAACCAAGGGAATCCTAATAATAAATTACATCCCAGTGACAGTTGTAAAAAATCAATATTGCAAAACATAACCTTTTGAAAGCCAATTTTCATTTGCTCTGTCCTCCTTTGTTTATTTGCTTTTTAAAACTTAAAAAAAAAAACAATTATAATGTCACAGGAAGTTGAAAAAAATGTACAGAGAAATCTCATGTACCCTTAATTTAGTTTCCCTCAATGGTACTATTTTAAAGCCATGAACACAGAAACAGAAAATGGGCTCTAATCTTCTAAATACTTACCAGAATGAGAATGAATCTCATGCCATCTTTCTTCATTTCGTCAATCAGGAGACTGAGGTTTTTGAAGTTGGGGCTGAGAGTGAAGTCCAGCTTCCGGTCCATGTAATCGATGTCTACATGCTGGACATCCTACAGGAAGGAGCAGCAAGATGCTGGGATCCTACAGCAGGACCCATCAGGGCACACAAACAGCTCTGCTAACCCTAGCCCAGGCCCCTCCTAATTTGTCCCATACCACCCCCACTTCTCACCCCCCACCCCCTATCACTGACTTTTCAATTCTGCTGATTGAAATTATTTTCTGATTCCTGCATACAGATCACCTGTCCCCATCCTTTTCCTTCTGTTTCTTTAACTGGAATTCTCTTTCCTTTCCCTCCCTTAATTCATGTCTTTTCCACTCTTCAAACTTGGTGAGCCTATCAAAGTGCTAGTTGAATGTTCAAGGTAGAAAGCAGGACTTCTCTGATTAATAGAATATATCTATTCCCCCACCCCTAGTAAACCTTATTGGATTTATTGACATTTAGAAGTATATTATTGTATAGCCTTCTAGACTGTATATTTCTGCCATTCCGTTCGGCTGGATGGTCCTTGGGATTAGAATATTGTCTTCTTTTTTCTCTAAACAGTACCAACCTAGGCTTCTGCATGTGAAAGTTACTCAATCCAAGATTGGTGACTGATGGCTACCATGGTCAATATCTAGTTTAAAAAAAAGAGATGCTGCTTTTTAGCCTGAAGAGGATAATCACTTGTATTGCCTTAAGACTCTAGGTAAAACTTGTTTGGGGAGCAGAGACTTGTACAAAAGTCAAAGCATGGAAAAGAACAAACTGTCATGTTATTAACACTGATCACTCTGGTGAGGTAGATCTCTGGATTTTTTCATCTTTTAATTTTCCTATCTTTTCTAATTTGCATTTAATAAGTATATGATAGAATAGTATATAAAAATAAAATACTTGAAGCCTGGATGAATGCTTCAAATTATCTTTGATGAGAATATCATTACACCTTATTTTCATCCAGTCATTAATTGTCCTCTAAACTCTCAGAAGGTGGACTGAAAGCAGAGAAAGAGCATGAATGATGAGAAACTGATGATTATGGAGAAGGAAGGGTATGCTATCTTGGAATTCTGCTTGCTGACAGCAGTGGACTGCACTTCTCGGGGCTTATGAAGGGGACTACATTGCCATTGTATGATATGCATATGAGTGCTTTAGAGAGGGTAAACACTTGATTTTTACTGCTTTCTTTCATATTGTCATTTTTTATTAATCCTTTCTAAGGACAATCACAGTATAATCTAGAATTGTCATCTTCTTGATGTGATTCTCACTTAGAACTCCCTAGCATCATGGCTTAAGACCAGTTGTGCCTAGAGCGGGATATTCCCAGCAAAAGGCAGTGAGTAACAATATCCTTCAATCACACTGTTAATCACTGAAGAATTAATGCAACTTTCAATTTTGAACCCTTGATATAAAAGGGAGGCATGAAATTCAAAAAGCAATGTATTCCACACAAGACTAGCTCCACAACTATATTTTCCTATACTGAAGTAGTCATCAATAATTTCCCCAAAGACAATTTCAATCTGTAATTAGGTGCAAATTCCCATAACTAATTAAACCACAGACTGAGTGGGGGATTCATACATAGGGAATCTGGGCCGCCATCATTGCATCATACAATTGGGAGATCTCAATGTCATTCTGGTATCCATAGCGACTTAGTTGGAATCCCAAGGCCCAGTATGGAGTCATTGCTGGCCGACCAATCAACTAAAAAAAAAAAAAAAGAGAGAGAGAGAAATGAATCCAGGAAGACTTTTTGGGGAAGGGAAGAAAAGTCTTATACTTGAAGCAACTTGAGCACTTCTACTGAGCCCTCTCCAGTCTAAGAGGCCTCTTCCAAGAAAAATAAGGAAGTCAAATAAATATGGAAAAACCATCAGCATGCAGAATGACAGAATGATAGAAAGTCTCCCGTGTTGTGAAGCTTCCACTCTGGGGAAGTTGAGAACTCAGGAGTTATTACCGATTAGAGATTCTTAGGTTACTTAGCATATAATTAAGAGGCATGTGGGGTATCTTTATGCCTTTATACCAGTAAGACTAAAACCTAACTTCAGGAAAGACAGCAATAATGTAGTAGGAATACCCAAGGGTGATAAAAACAAAAAATTAACCTATCTCAGTGCTAAGAACATGGTAATACCCAATAAACATTTGATGGTTTATCAATGCATAAAATGAATTCCAACCTCAGTGTATTGTTGAGTTACAAGCTCAGGGGTTGGCCCCAAAACAATATAAAAGTCCAAAATCCCTCCTGTGGTGCGGTATGTCAGGGCAGGAGTGGGCTGGAATGACACATCTGTTAAAAAAAAAAAAAGATAGATAGATAGATAGATAGATAGATAGATAGATAGAAAGCAAGGAGTCCTTGGAGTGTATATCACCCAGATAAGAAATTTGCCCTAAAATGTACTCTTCTCTCTCTCTCTTTCCCTAATACCCTCCTCCTCTGGAAAGTCTTTTCTCATGTGGTGGAATAGATGGGTTTGCAGGTATAAGAAACATAATCTTAATCTCAACATCCCGTATCATGCTGTGAAAGGAAGTTAAACTGTCACAGTAAAATAAGGTCATGCAATTTGGTCAAATTTTTATGCATAATACCTGGCCTATAGCTTCTCATAAATCTAGAAGGAATGAATGAGGAAATGAATGGAAAGTCAGTTTATCTGTCCCATTTCCCTTGCCCTTGAATTTCTCTACTTCTATTGATATTCCAAACCCCAGGAAAATGGTCACAGCTAGTTATGGTGATACCCAAGGAACATGCCTCTGTCTTACCCATGGCATTGCTGTTTAGCAGGAGCACTCCATGGGCACTGCCATCTTCCTCCAGTGCCATGTAGTACGGGTGGACACCATAGGAATTCTTCTTGTACTGGGAGAGTCATAGGGGAAAGGAGGCAGTAAACACACACACACAAAATCCAAAAAGTTGTTTCTATGTCATAATCCAAACAGCAAGTTTCTACTCAATATTAAAGATTCAGCACAATGTCACATCCTTTATAAAACCATCTTTAATCTTCCCTTCCACCCAAGTAAAAAAATTCGGTGACATCCCCCTCCAAGCCCTCCTCATTTATTATTACATACTTCTAATATATTCCTGATTATTCTGGATTATCATTAGTTCTGCATCTCTCTCTCTTACTAGCCTCTGGAGAACAGACAGCATTTTATTAATTAAGACATGTACCTGACACATAGAATATACTAAATAAAAGTTTTGAAGTAAAATAGTCCATGGGGGAAAAATATGTCTGTCTTCTAGGAACAGAAGAGTATAACCTGTGGCTTATTTCATCTGAGAACAGAATTTATCAATATAAGGTGAAGCTGATTAATAGGGTGCTATATATGTACATACAGATTAAGATAAATTTACACAGGGAGAAAATGATTGAGAATCTTATTTTTCTGTGCTTACCGCTGGTGGCTCATCACGAGCAAACATTCCCCACATGGTCCAGTTCATATCTCTTCTGAAAGCTGTGTGCTCTGTCTCCCCAAAGCCATATATGTACTGAGAGGGGAGGCGAGTAGAAATGGAGAGGAACATGTCGTTGAAGGTGAAGCCAGGGAGCTGAGAATCCCAACTGCAACACAAAGGCATATCTCCGCACTACACTGATCATAGGCCAGAGCAAGCACAGGGCACACAGAGGAATTCTACTTGATTCTGAAGCCTCCTAAAGGAATGCACCACTGGATCCAGGTTCAAATACTGTGAGAGGACACAGCTTGTACCAATGGCCATGACTCACTGCCAACGTTTTGTCTTTGCATTTTTATTCTGTGGTCTGCAAGGCTGAGACCTCATTTTCTGGGTCATGGGCTCCTTGTATGCAAGGACTATGTCTCACTCATCTCTTTAGTTATCATTGCCTGGAGTATTAGTTTGAATACATGGATGAATAAATGAACAAGGTCTAAGCAAATTTCCCAACAGAAAAGTGCGAAGTTCTCAGAATGGCTTTTCTGGATGGGCCAAAGGAATTCTTAGCAAAGAAGGCAACTGACCAAAGTCAAACACACAGTCAAAGAGAGCCAAAAGCTGTCCATATGTGCATATACAGGTGATGGTTTTTACATGTATGGGGAATTGCAGCCCCAAGCAAAATCCAGACCTTCACTTCATTCCATTTGGCAGCAGGACAAGGGATGAGAAATGACAACTCTTTTCACATTTAACATTGTGAAAAGGCTTTAAGTCTACAGCACTGATAGAAGCAACGATTGTAAGAAGCTGTTTCTCTTTCCTTAGTAAAGTTTGCCCTCTCTCTGAGTCTTCTGTTATTTTGTAATGAGAGTATATAGAGCTGATTTTTATCCTAGGTTATCTATCACACTTATTAAAAAGAGTTTTCTGCTCTACTTAACAAGAGCAATGAGTAGAACATGCATTTTTCTTTTTCTGAAATCAAGCAACACTTATTTTAAGCCTCTGATTAATTTTTCTTGTTGAGTTAGTGACTAGTAGAAAATGGAGCAATAGATCTGCTCCCTGTAAACACAGACACACAGACACACACACACACACACACACACACACACTTATATTGTCTCTAAGATTAATATTTCATGTACATTAATTAGAATCACCATAATTAGATCTAGAACTACTTTAATGAGAACTAAGTAAATAATACTTACATTACGGTGCTGGAGTTTTTTCGTAGAATCTGGATCCCAAAAGGATTGTTCTGAATCCTGACATCATACAGACGGTTTTCAGGAGAGCCAGATGGAGAAGGAGGGGTGTTCAGAGGCACTGGGACCTCGTACCTTTTGTTTGTGGGATCAAAGATCTAACAAAGAGAGAGAAGGAGACTTTCTGATGGAATAATATTAGACCCAAAATGCCTCCTGCCAGCTCAAATAATTCAGTTCCCATGTTTTCTGGCCAGTTTGAATCATATTGGGAGGCATCAAATATCCCATAACATATAGATATGAAGCCCCTGCCACCTACAGTGCCCAATATGGATCCTGAACTCCAAAATGCCTCAGAAATGCCTATTCAAAGGCAGGGAGGGCACTTCCTCTAAATAATGTATGAATTATGTGTAAAGAATTTCATGGATAGAATAACTGCATGTATGTTTATGTGTATGTTTATGAATATGTACATGCAAGTAAATATGTAAGGTTATGTTTGAGCATGTATGTATATACCAGAAATTAGAGAACTGAGTTTTTATATGGACTCAGATCTTACTGGTTGAGCCTCCAGATGCTTAAGACAAGTTTTGTCCATAGCCTTGCTTCTCAAAATTGTGTTTCTCAGACCAAAAGCAGCAGTATAACCTAGAGGCCTGTGAGGAATGCAGAATCTCAGGCTCCCCCACCCCTCTACCTCCTGAATCTGAATCTTCATTTTCACAAGAGCCCGGGTGATTCCTCCAACATTACAGTGTGAAAAGCAATGTTTAGGGCTGAGTTGTCCAAGGTGGTATTGTCACTGGTGAGGCCCTGTAACCTTCTGAACTCGAGATTGATGCCCTGAACTCAGAAAAGTCCTAGAAGCTTCTGCCTGTCAGTTTCATCTTTTAGAAACTTAACTAAGGAATTTCTAGAACAGGAAAAGAAACATTTGAGGAGAGGCCTTCGTAGATGAATCAGAAAGTGTGTGGCACAGTTACCTCAGCTTCATTATGATATTAAAACCCCCTTCTGCTAGTCATCCCAAGCCCTAACAAGAGAAGCCTGCTTGTCCCTGTTGGGGAGTGACTGGCTTTGGAAATCATTCCTTGAGACCTCCTTATTTGGACACATAAAGATGACCTGGTGAGGCAGCTCCACCTGGTGTAGTCTCTGTCTATAATTCACCCAGCATCGGACCAACCAGCCACTTGTGGCCATTAAAGACTTGAAAGGTGCTAATCTGAATTGAGACTCACTATAAGTGCAAACTACACACCAAAATTTAAACAGTTTGTATGAATAAAAGATTCTAAAATATCTCAAAAATTGTGTTTGGATTACATGGTGAGGTAATATTTCAGCATCTCGGTTAAATAAAATGCTATTAACGTGAATTGCACTTGATTTTTTTTCAAATACATTCTTAGGAGTGTGGCTATTAGAAAATCTATGTGGTTCACGTTGTACATCCCTCAGAGCAGAGCTGTGGGTCTCAAAGTATGGCCCCCTGACCCGTAGCATCAGCATCACATGGAAGCATGTTAGGATTGTGGACTCTCAGGCTGGAAACTCTGGGGCTGAGACCTAGAAATCTGAGCTTTACCAAGACTTGTGGGTGATTCTGATGCTCTCTGAAGTTTAAGAACCACTGCTAGAGAAATAACTCTAACATCAGAAGTGAATTAATGCCACTTGTGTGAGTTTTCCACGTAGCAGACACATTTTTCACAGGGCTAAGAAGGGGTTATTTGAGGACACTGCTGACTGAGCAACTTGATAGTGAAGGCCATCCACAACCCTGGTGGTTCCAAGGTCACATCCCGGCTCTACCATGCTCCTAAGTCTCTGATCTTGACCTCTCTGGGCTGTGTTGCCTTTATCTATAAAATGAGGGATTGGGCACAACGGTGTTTCAATGACTTTCATCCACCTGGAGCTGTAAGAATTCCATGTTGAGGATCAGAACCTACACCACCTTGGCAATTACCTTGAACTGCAGCATGTTTTCTGTGTGGTAGATCACACTTAACTGGAGGAAGCTGACCGTTGCAGAGAGAGAGCCAGATGCCGAGGCTGCTCGGGCTGAGTTGGGGGCTCCCAGGTAGGCAAGCTCTGTGGTGATGCCCGTAGGCAGGTACTGGATGTTACTGGCAGCGTAGCTGGGGATGGTATCGTAGTAACAGGTGGGCACGCCAGGAAGAGTTGTGGACTGGAACAAGAGGAGAAACTCCCCATCAGCCTCTAACACTGCACTTCAAGGGTCTGATTCCTAAAGAAGTTGGTTCACACAGACTAAGTCTCTTACACCATGCCCGTTATCATGGCTTGAATTATGTTCCCCAGAAGATGTGAAGTCCCACCCTGGAATCCGTTTAGAGCTGAGTTGGAAAGTGACCTTATTTGGAAATAGGGTCTTAACAGATGATCAGGTTAAATGAGATCATTGGGATCAGCCTAACCCAATATGACCGGTGTCCTTATTAAAAGGGGAAATTTGGGCACAGAGATAGACTTGCACCCCATGAGAACCCCATGTGAGGATGAAGGTGGAGATCAGGCGATATTTTTATAAGCCAAGGAAGACCAAAGAGTGCCAGAGAACCACCAGAATCTAGGAGAAAAGTCTGGGACAGATTCTCTCTCCCTTTTCTTAGAAGAAACCAACTCTGCTGATGCCTTGATCTCAGACTCCTAGCTCCCAGAACACTGAGATAACAAATTTCTGTTGTTCTAAGTCACCTAGTTTGTGGTACTTTGCTATGACAGTGCCAACAAAATGAATACATCCATTTAAAAAACACATGCTCATTGGCCTCCTCCACTGGGTGGCAGGGAAGGGTCAACAGGAAGCCTGATCTGGAGACTGAAATCTTCAGGCAGGCTTCTGCTCCCGGTGTAGTGGCCTCACTGCCCCCATTGGACCTTGAGGTAATTACTTATTTTCTCTGGCTTTCATTCTATTTTTCAAATGAAAGAAATAGTTCTAGCTTACCTTCCACAAGAGCTGTCTAATATATGAAAGAAAAAATGACTTCAAATACTCAATGTACAACACATACCCAATGTATTATTGCTGTGTTAAAAATAAAAGTGGGTTTTTAAATGCTGTGGTTGGAGGAAAGAGAGAGCCAGAGTGGCAGTAAGTGTCTTCTGATTCAGGATATCTGAGGAAAACACTGACACCTATCATACGGAGTTAGCAAAATAATTCATCAGTTATTAATAAACTGATAACTTATCAGTTGATAAGTGTCATTTTCTTCCTGAAGGATGATTACTCTTCAACCCATCAACATCTGGGAAGTGTTTCTAGGTGTCTAATTACTCATGGGACACTTCCTGTTCACTGTGGTAATGTGCGCCCGATCATTACCTCCCAAAGGCACCCCCGCTGCCTGCAATTCTCCTCAGAGACAGCAGGGTCCTCAGGGTAGCAGTTGAATTTCTCCAGGTCACTGACTGGAAGTTTCCATCCAATGGAGAATTCTTGACCAAGTACCAGTCCCTTGAGATCACTGATCTTCACCACCTGAGGAAGAAGAAAGGAAGCCACGTGACAAACAGAACGAGGTTGAACCACCTGGATAATGTCCTTCCCTGATGATCTGGAAGGTGAGCTAGCCCTTCATCCAATACCACTTTGTCATGGGTTACTTGAAATATTATTTTTTATCCTTTGGGGCTTTTGACCTCCTTGTCGGGAAAATGAACTTGGCTTATTCTTGACCTTTCTCACCTCATGAAGTCACTGTGGAATATTGAATGGGAAGGGCTTCCATCAAGTTAAGGAGTATAGATCACAGGTAGGGCTGTCTTTGTCAGACTTATTGCCCTCTGGGTGTGGTGCTCACACATTGTAATAATGATGGCAGTAATAACAATAGTTAAACTTTACTGAGCATTTATATGGGCCAAGCACTGTGATAATCATTTCATATGCATTATCTCCATCGATCCTAGAAGGTAATCCTATGCTGCAAATTATATGGAAATTTCATTTTACAAAACAGAAAACTGAGGTTTAGAGAGATTTAATGCTTTGCCCAAGATCTCATAGCTAGGTGACGGCAGAGCTAAGATTGGCAACCAGGCTCTTAATTTTTTGTTCTCTGTACCTTCAAAAATGAAAGGGACCTGCCCTAAGAAATGGTGAATTTCCCAGTGCTTGAAATATTCAACTAACAATTGGAACCTTTTGTTAAAGATTAGCATGCAAGGAACTCATTCAATGAGAGCAGAACTGGATTACTCCTCGAGTTCTATTCAACTCTCCTTTTCTGTAATGGTATCAAAGTAGTGTGTCAATTGTGTCTCAGACAAAGAGAGTCTTTAGCTTAAATGAGAGGACAAACATGTAAATACTCTCCTGAACTAGGCCAATGTACTGAATCATATTTACACTCTATCACATCTGGGATCAGTAGGTCTAGTTTTAAATCTACCCAGAGAACTGCCTTCCCCCAGGGTCCCAACTCCCACTGTCCCCTTCAGCGTTCTGATGCAAGCAAAGCTCCAGAGTCCATGTTTAGCACGCGTGTTTCTCCTGCTGCAATGGCCCTGTAGTATGGTAGATTTTGCAGCAAGCCAGCTATCTCTGTAACTGCCCAAAGTCAAAAGAGCAAGAGAGAGCTGGCTGTCAGAATCTTAGGCCAGGGCTTTTGACAAGGGCCCTGCAAGGATGGAGGAGTCTCCTACCTTTGATGAAACATTGTAGTTAACATTTGAAACGGGGGTAGGAGAATTACTAAGTAAGACAGTAAAATCAGTAGGTTGCTTGTCCATTCCCAAGATTATGATATCTGTAAACATGAGGTTGTCAGGGTCCATATATGTATTATTTATAATTTTTGCCTGTAGCCGGTTCTAGGAAAAAACACACACACGCACACAAAAGCATCTGTTTAGAAATTGGGTACATCACCAAATACCATCAACATCTTTCTTTCTGACATCCAAGGTATGTCCTTTATCTCTGAAGCGCTAATTGGTATGTGGTGATCGTCCCCAGGGAATTTGTTGATCTAGACTTTTAATGGTATTCAATCTTACAGTAACATTTCATGTTTGCTTGATTCACTGGTTATTTATTGATTCTATTGCTCAGGAAGTACGTTCCTGACATCACAGAATTTCCAAGTGAGCAAGATGGGTATTCATAAAATGAACAAAAAGACACCAGCACCCACAGAAGCCTATTGGCAGAAAAAGATGAAGACAGACAGACAGACAGACACACACACACACACACACACACACACACAGAATGGCCCAAATACTGTTTTTCCTTTTTCTTTTAATGATAATGAGAATAGGAACTAAAATTTATGAACGTTTGCTCTGCGCCAGGCACAGTGCTCAGCACCTCATTCCATTGACAGCAAGCTATGAGGCTGAAGCTACAATGAGCCCATTCTTCAGATGAGAAGACTGAAGCCCAGGGGAAGCTGACAACCTTCACAGGGAACCACAGTTCAAAGGTGATGAAGTTGAGCTCTGGCCAAGGTGGAACTGAAGAATGAAGAAAAAAAGGCGGGGGGGACATTTTGATGTTTAAAAAGATTAGGTGACCCACAAGTGCGCCCAAATGATTTTTTGCAAAGGTGCAAAAGTACTGTAGTGGAGAAAAGAGAATCTTTTCAACAAATGGTGCTGGGATAGTCGGCCATCCTGTAGCCAAAAGCCAAATCTGTACCCAAATGTCACACTGTGTGTAGAAGTTAACTCAAAGCAGATCACAGACTTAAATGTAAAAGGTAAAACTAAAATTTTTAGGGAAAAAATAGGGGAAAATATTCAAGTTCTAGCGATAGAAAGAGTTTTACAGTGGACACCAAAAAGCACAATCCACAAAAGAAAAAAAAGTTAAATTAGACCCATCAAAATGTAAAACCTCTGCTCTGTGGAAGACTCTGTTGAAAGAATGAAAAGACATGTCTACAGGCAGATAAGAAATCTTTACAAACCATGGATCCAACAAAGAACTCCTCTCTAGAATGTATAAAGAACTCTGAAAACTAAACAGAGAAATCAGCCAAAAATAGTCAATGAAAAAATGGCTAAAAGAACTAGACAGACATTTCACCTAAGAGAATATACATGGAGGCAAATGAAAAGATGGTCAACATCATTAGATATCAGAGAAATACTAACTGAAACCACAATAATATGTCATTATACCCTTATCAGAATGGCTAAGATTTAAAAAATGTGACAACATAAATGCTGATTATGATGCAGAGAAACTGGGTGGGAATGCAAAATGGTCTGGCCACTCTGAAAACCAGCTTGGCAGCTCCTCACAAAATGAAACATGCAACTCCTGTAAGACCCAGCAACTGGCTCTTGGCCAACCTCAGACAAATGAAAATCTGTCCATAAATGTTCAAAGTAGCTTTATTTGTAATAGCTACGACTGGAAAAAACCCAGATACTCTTTATTAAGTGACTGATTAAACAAACATCTAGATCTTGGAATGCTCCTCAGCAACAAGAAGGAATAGGCTTTTCATATGCCACAACTTGGGTGAATTTTGAGAGAATTTTGCTGAGTGAAAGAGAAGCCAGTTCTAAGCTTACATGCTGTATGATTCTATCCACATAACATTCTTGAAAGGACAAGATGTTTCCATGAGGAGAAACGGGGTGAAGGGGACAACGGGGCTCTCAGTATTACTTCTTACAACTACATGAGGCTCTAGAATTATCTCAAGATAAAAAGGATAATTAAAAAAAATGCTTTCTTATTCTTTATTCTTTCTTAAAAGAAAGGCAGAATAAAGGAAAGAGATCCCCCACAAAAGAAATCTTCGCTCACACATAATCAGACTTCCAAGAAAATCAAATTAGAATTCTCACATCCTCTGCTAGCATTACTGCTTTCCTTCCTGTTGGTCCCTTTGGGAGACAGAGACGAGGCAAGGGATGATCTATAGTTTTTGGTATCTCCCAACCTCTCAACACCACCACTTAATACCTGTGTCCAAGGCCAAGTTTGGGGGCTGGAAAAGAAGGCCGTTATGGGAGAACCTCCGAAAGGCCCCATACCACTCATCACCTATTCACATCCCTACCCACATCCCACATATACTTGCGTGGGAACACACACACACACACACACACACACACACACACACCATCCTCCCAGGACACATCCCAGAAGCCAGGACTCATACTCATATCAAACTCAGAGACAATGAATTTTTTTCCAAAGAACCCCCCAATTTCTAAAAAAAAAAAAAAAAAAAAAAGAACCCCCCAATTTCTTCACTGAAGTCATACTGATTTTTGATAGGCTTAGATATCTAACATAGATTAAAAACTCTCATATTTTCTGGGACCATCATGGCCACAAGACCATGATGAGTGGTCCTGTTCCAAATGACCAAGCATCATAGCAAACCAAAAACTCAAAAAGGTATCACAGAAAAGAATGTACACTGTGTGTTCCTCAAAAATTGTACTTACCGAGGTGACAGAAAAATTATACAGAATATACTTTTCAGTTACAGTATCTAAAAGAGGAAAATAGAGGAGGACTCATTATTATAGGAAGTTGAGGAGCCTTGAGGTCATGCTTTTCCCTTCTCTATCTCTGCTTATCCAGGTTCTGCCCATTTTTGTCAAATCTCCCAACAAGTTTCCTGGACTGCTTCAGCCAAACCTAACTGCTTCACCCTCTGAACTCCTGTGGCACTTCGTGGCACCATTTTGCTGGCACTTAAAACATCATGACTTGTACGTATAGTCATCCACATGCACATTGTATCTATCCTGCTGGATCAAGAGTTCCTCAGGGGCAATGCCTACATCTTACTCAATTTATATCCCCTGCGCAATAATATGTATTGCATACAGTACAATAATAAGTAGCCAACAAATATTAATAAATGCTAATTCTACACAGGGCAGGATTTTTATATAATCACAGATCACAAGCTTATGGAGTTACTTCCATGAGAATCTTATAGTGGAAAAGCACACTATACCAATTAGGTGCTTCCCCTTCAATAGTAACCAAAGCAGTATTTTACAAATCGATTAACAAAAGGTATTATTTGGTATTGGTAGAGAGACCCAAAAAAGAGAGTAATTAAACTAAACCCAATAATGTCTGTCGCTTTGGTAGTCAATAATATATGAGTTGCTCATCTGAAGTCGATTTTAATGCATCATACTTGGCTAACCGAACCTTTAGGATAAATTGATTCTAAACTTAAAGAAATAAGCATCGATGATAACAGAGTTAGTGCCACACTGGACAGCTTGTAATGATTACTTTTCACTGAGAACTCCAGGGAGGGCACCACAGGGAAGCCTACCTTTAGATACACCATCATCCCAGTACAGCTCTCCCTGTGCTTCTCTCTTATAGTCCAAGGCAACAATGAGTCCCAGGGAATTCTTCCGACTATAAAACAGCATCTCTCAGTTTCAGAGAATGAAGAAGACATAGAACTTTGTTCAACCAGCCCCTTTCATGCCTCAGGGACAGTCAAACTATTGTCATCCCCAGCTTGCTAGTGATAAGCAGCAACACAGAGAGTACATTGCCCATGGCAACACATCTGGTAGTAATAGTGCTGGGGTCTGCACCTGAACATCCTGGCTCTTGACCTTAGAAGCTATGTTTGCTTCCATGTGATAACTCTCACCTCCTATTTAACTCAAGGGAATCTCCTTGAAGACAGTTTCTGGCCATAGGGAAATCCTCACAAATGATTGTCTGGGCTGTTCTTAAAGTCTGATTCAATTTCCAAGTGAAAGACTCTAGACAGTGAAGGAACTGAGGCTACCTTACCCACTAAATGAACATGAAGGCGCCACTTTGGGGCTGACCTTGAAAGGAAGGGGAGTGATTATTGACTAGAGATGTTTTTCCTTGATCTATCCACTTTTAGTGTCCATTTGTCTGTCCCTTAACATGCTCCCCTTGAAGCATCAGAATAGTCACACCTTAGAAGAGTGTGAAATCACTTACCTGATTTCCGTGGTTGTGCTGGGTTGCTGGGTGGGAAATATGAAGCCTCCTCGGAGGTGAAGTCCTATCTTATCAAGTGGCAGCTGCATCTCCACTGATTGTTTCCTCCACTGCATGGCTACCCCCTAACCAACAGAAGGACAACAGAGCAGATAATGGACTGTTAGAGTAGGAGGGACCATGCAGATCCTCTAGTTCAGTTGCCTCATTTGAAATAAGTCAGTGAAAGAAGGACAAATACTGTATGATTTCACTCACATGTGGAATTTAAGAAACAAACAGATGAACTGGGGGGGGGGGGAGAGAGAGGCAAACCAGAAAATAGACTCTTAACCATAGAGAATACACTGAAGGTTGCTGGAGGGGAGGTAGGTGAGGGATGGCTTAAAAGGGTAATGGACATGAAGGAGGGCACCTGTTTGTGATGAGCACCGGGTGTTATATGTAAGTGATGAATCACTAAATTTTACTCCTGAAACTAACATTACACTGTATTCCAACTAACTGGAATTTAAATAAAAACCTGAAAAAGAAAGAGAGAAAAAGAAAGAAAGAAAGAAAGAAAGAAAGAAAGAAAGAAAGAAAGAAAGAAAGAAAGAGGAAAGGAAAGAAAGAAAAGCAGAGACTCCCCAAAACAAAGGGTTTCCCAAGGCATAATTGAAATAGGTAGCAGATCTGAGACTCAGTGGTTTGTATTATTTGGGTTACACAGTGCAGTGATTCTTTCACAACTGTGCTTTCATTCACTAGGGTATCAGAGCTTCACAGTACCCAGGTTGATACAGTGAAAAGTGCCCTAAACCTACCCCAGTTATTCAAATTATTTCATAGTACATCTAGAAGGGCCTTCCTCATAGAAAATTACCCTCTATCAACCAAATGTAAAATCTTGTGCTATCATCCTACCCCAAGATCCCAGGACTCCTGCCTTAGAATTGCCCTCTGCTAGGGGCTGGTCTCTGATCCAAGCAGGGCAGCCTTACTTACGGTCTCGTAGTCGTACCAGATGGCGTCCGGTATGTATGCTTTCACTAGGTCCACACCCTAGGGAAATACCGATAATGAGCAACATCAGCATGCCCCTTATAGTTTACATACCTCATGTGTGGTTGCACATGCTTATCTGCACAATCCTGAGATGGTTGGGACCATCCCATTCTACAGGTACAAATACAGGTACCCAAAGCATAGCTGTGCCTAGAAATTAAGTTTGTTTTGTTTTGAGGGTCCTGAACCTTTTAAGAGAAGTAGAGAAAGTTGATTCACTGTGTAATCTAACAAGTTAGATTACTTGTGTTACATGTGTAATCTAACAAGTGGGAGGAGACTGAGACAGCCAGGTCTCCTGGAGAGCCTTCTAGCAGGACCTCTGCTGGTCACAGCACCTGCCAAGAGATGGGCCTTTGACATGAGTATATTGGCGATCTCTCATGTTTATAAAGTGAGCAGCATAACCCTGATCCCTCCCCCACACTGCCCCACTCGTACTTTGGGAGAGTATGTGTGGTCCTTCATATCTGAAGGGAAGGAAGTAACACCCTTCCCTTGCCCAGACCTCTCTCCCTTGCCCAGACCTCTCTCCCACCCTGCCCAGACCTCTCTCCCACCTCTTCTCTTTTCCCAGCCCAACCTCAAGAACACATGTCCTCTGGTTAAAAGGAAGCACAGGGCAGCCCCAGTGGCACAGCGGTTTAGCGCCGCCTGCAGCTCAGGGCGTGATCCTGGAGACCCTGGATTGAGTCCCACGTCAGGCTCTCTGTATGATGCCTGCTTCTTTCTCTGCCTCTCTCTCTCTCTCTCTCTCTCTCTCTGTCTCTATGAATAAATAAATAAAATCTTAAAAAAAAAAAGGAAGCACAGACAGATGGCCAGCCCAGACTTACAAGGCATTTAAAGTCTGTCAATCCATAGTCATATGCTTAAGAAAGCAAGCCTTAAGGTAATTTTGCAAAATATAAATTGTTTTGCTTGGTGGGGCAGGAGGACCAAGTATTAATTTTTCTAATTTCCAAACTTTCATGATCGATCTCTCTCTTTCTCTCTCTCTCTCTCTCTCTCATTCATTTATTTATATTTAAATGCAGTCATAGATACTCCAGACTTAGCTTATTCAGCTATAGAGCCACGGGGACAAGTGTGATATTCTAATCCCATTGTTCGGATTATAAACACACCTCATATAAAACAGGGGTGATGAGGAGTCCAGGCCCCCATAAGAACTGCTCGTGCACATCCCATGTAGCTGGGTCCTGATAGAACCTGGAAAACAGAAAAGGGAGATGAAGCCCCCAGTACAGGGCAACAGCACACTAGGTGGACTAACCTTGTTACCACTAACAAGGCAAGTGAAATTAATGATCTGAAAGAGATTCTTTGTGGGTCAAGAAACTCACTCATGGACCAGTGGCCTTGCTACAGTATCCCCCCGGGTGTGAGCTCGGTAGAAAAGGGTGTAGAGGTAGGGCAGCAGGGTGTAGCGGATGTTCAGGTAATGTCTGGAGGATTTCAGCAGCAGAGAGTGTTCACCAAAGGCAGCGGGATCCTGGTCCTAGAAGAAAATGAAACAAATATTAGAGATTTCCATCATGTTTTAAAAGTTTGTTCCCTTATAAAAGAAGCTTTCCCAGATGAAAGTAGCCATGTTCTTCAACTTGGATGATATCAGAACATTTCCAAAACTAAAAGGACCTTGGTACTGTTTCTTTATTTTATAGATGAAACACAGGACAAAAGATTCCATGATTCTCCCAAGGTAAAAGCAGAGTGGGGAGTTTATATTTGACATGTGTCTTCTGATCTCGGTCTGTGGTAGCCTCAAGGGGGATACATACAGAATTTCATAGAGAGGGCCACCTGGGTGGTGCAGTCAGTTAAGCATCAGACTCTTGGTTTCAGCTCAGGTCAAGATCCCAGGGGCTCAGAACTCAGCACGGAGTCCATTTGGGACTCTCTCCCGCTCCCTCTGCCCCTCACATGCACACTTTCTCTCTCTCTCTCTCAAAATAAATAAATACTTAAAAAAAAAAAAAAGGAGGTTGTCATGGAGATAAAGGGGTTATAGTGGCCCTGTTCCCTTCTTAGCTGATCTAAATTATTGTTATGTATTATGTTTCTCCATTGCCTACCATCATATTCTATAATTCATCTTTTCCTTTCCATGCAATTTTATGAATCTGCAATATTAAAATTTACATCTAGTTCTGTCTGTAACGTTTTCACCACCAATATTTGTTTTCTTTTCTCTACCCCAAAGACAGTGACCTCTATTTTTTTCTTCAAAATACATTGTGCAAAGAAATCATGACTTTATCCAAGAGCAAAGACAGAACCCTTTAGAAGGTAAATCTAATTTTCTTAGGACCCACAAACAGAAATTTTCCATTAATGAGGAGACTTATTTAGTTCATTTTCCTTGCAATTTCTAAGATATGAAAGATAATGTATGTCATATTGAGATGCATCATCCTGTACTGTATTACTGAGACTGAATTTTAGAGAAAATTACCTAAATTTATTCCTTTCTTTTGTTCCTAAAGATGCTCATTTCCTCCCTTCAAGGGGATTAGAAAGTAGAGCAGTCTATTGCAGGAGACCACTCCACACCCCCAGTGTAGGGCTCATGAAAACCCTGAGGCCAAACACCAATGAAAAATAATACTCCAAAGCCTCCATCACTCTGCTCTCCAACCAAGAAGGTATAGAGCTGCACTGTTCACCATGGTGGCCACATGCCACATGGAGCTTTTGAACACCTGAGATGTAGTTAGGAAGACTGAGGAACGGAACTTTAATTTTACTTGACTTTAGTGAATTTAAATATAATCCTAAAAACTGAATATTTTTAAATAAATATTTTTAAATAAAATAAAGAATAAAAATAAATAAAATATTTTAAAATATGTTCCCATTAACTATAACTTTATTGTTTTGGTTCATTGCACTCCAACTGCTGAAAACTTAGCACTTAAATTGAGATGTACAATGAGTGTAAAATGCTCTTGAGGGGATCCCTGAGTGGCTCAGGAGTTTAGCACCTGCCTTCGGCCCAGGGCGTGATCCTGGAGTCCTGGATCGAGTTCCACATCAAGCTCCCTGCATGGAGCCTGCTTCTCCCTCTGCCTGTGTCTCTGTCTCTCCCTCTCTCTGTGTATCTCATGAAAAAATAAATAAAATCTTTTTTAAAAATGCTCTTGAATTTTGAAGACTTAATAGAGAGAAAACAATATAAAATATCTATTTGACAATATTTTATATTCAACACAGGTTGAGGGGATCCCTGGGTGGCTCAGCAGTTTAGTGGCTGCCTTTGGCCCAGGGCATGATCCTGGAGTCCTGGGATCGAGTCCTGCATCAGGTTCCCTGCATGGAGCCTGCTTCTCCCTCTGTGTCTTTGCTTCTCTCTATATATCTCTCATAAATAAATAAATAAATAAATAAATAAATAAATAAATAAATATCTTTAAAAAATAAACTCAGGTTGAAATGATAATGTTATAGATAGATAGATAGATAGATAGATAGATAGATAGATAGATAAATATCTTTAAAAAATAAATTCAGGTTGAAATGATAATGTTATGGACATATTGAGTTACATAAAATATACTTCACATGATTGCTTCCGTTTCTTTTTTTTTTTTTTTTAAGATTTTATTTATTTATTCGTGGGAGACAGAGAGAGAGAGAGAGGCAGAGACATAGGCAGAGGGAGAAGCAGTCTCCATGCAGGGAGCCTGATGTGGGACTCGATCCCGGGACTCCAGGAACATGCCTTGAGCCAAAGGCAGGTGCTAAACCACTGAGCCACCCAGGTGTCCCTGTTTCTTTTTACTTTTTAAATTTACATTTTTTTTTTATTTTTTTTTTAATTTTTTTTTTTAAATTTTTTTTTTAAATTTACATTTAAACTTAATATGTGACACTCATTATCATTCTATTGCATAGGACTAAAGGAAGGACAGGAAAACAAGCACTATGACTTAGTAGACTAAGTGATCTGAGCACCCTTATTTATCTGCTTCCAAGCCGTCTCATGAGGAAGGCAACCTGCCTTCCTCCCAGCCAGCTGCTTCAAAGTTCAGAAATAACTCCTCTCTCTCCAGATCACAAACTGGACAGTCCTGGGATAAAATTCTTTGATGATTTGGCCATGAATCTTTTCCCAGGTTAGAGACATATCATCAGACAAGTCAAGAATGGGTCCTAAAATCATCCTCAGTAAGTTATTCTGTTGATCCTAGTAAGAACTAACCTACTCAATTTTGAAATACTCCAAGTGCAGATTACATTAAAATAAAGGGCATTCCACCTTACTTGCTCTTGCCATCGTCCTAAACGTCTCCTTAACAGGAGCTCTGAGCTCACTTCTATGTATTCACCCATCAAAAACATGATTTTTGGATAGAAAAGGACAAAAGAGTGAAAAGTAGTGAGTGGGGGACAGGGTCTCCCAAATTATTCATAGAAAGATCGGATGAATTTTTCACCTTGTAACAAGGTGAAAAAAAATCTTCAGATCACTGGCCTGCCACTCCCTAAACTATCCCTCCTTGCTCCTCCAAATCTAGAATTGGCTTCCCTTGTATTGTTTGAGATAGAATACCAGTGGACTCCAATTGTCCCGTCTTATATAAGGAGGTAACAGAAGTAATGGATAGCAGCACCACAGAAACTCTAACAACCTTCACACCTTCGTTGGTGAGTTTTAAAAAAATCAATATCAATCACAATAAAATCATCCAATATGTATGAACTTCCCATGCACCTTTATCCCAATACTCTTGCTTTTTAGGTATATGACCAAAAATTTATCTATTTTCTTTCTACACTAATAGCCAAACTATAGGATTTTTTTTTAATTCTTTTTGAGAACAAGTAGATAAGACAACCCAAGAAATTTCTGTTGCCTCTCTTGGGGACCTTACCCTGAACTCAGGTCCATTGTGATTCCTCGATAGTGGATAAAATGCTCCAAGCTGCATCCATCTTGTGCAGAGGTCCTCTGTGACATTTTTTGTATAACCGCAGATGTTGGCACCTACCTGGAGAATTAGCACATATACAGAGTGGTCAGTGATAGTGGAGAAAGCACTGACTCTATACATGTGGTAAGGGGGAAAATACCTAATTTCCATCATTCCATGCTTACAGAGATCCCAGGCTTTCAGAGCCAGCCTCAGCCAAATGGAAGAAAGCAGCAAATGTGCATCATGAATCAGCTTCCAAGAACTCATCTCAGTGTTCAGTTCCCAATTTCATACTTTGCTATTCACTGATGCTTCGCTAATGGAAATTTTCTGTGATGCTAACATATTTTACTTATGGTGTTTCCATGCTAACTTCAGAGATTCCATGGATGACTACCCAATGATAAAGTTTTACCATTCTATCTTCAAATGACAGTTCATGCCACATATAAAAATGGATTCTCTAATACATACCGCAAGGAGACATATACTCCTTGGTCGTCAGACATCTCAGAGACTAACAAAGGAAAGAATGCCAAAGGACAAAAGGTTAAGGTTCTTTGGTTGAAAGTAAAACTCACCATGGGGATACCAAATAGGTTGAACTCAAGGATACTTGGGATGGACCATCGGAGATCATCCCATGTGGCGGCATTATCCCCCAACCAATGTCCAGCAAATTTGCCAGATCCAGCAAAAGTAGAGCGGGATAAGATGAAGTTATTTTTTCCGGGAAAGATATTCTCCATGGCCCTGAAAAGGAATACAATCGATTGAAGATGAAGTGATCTCTGAATGTCCAGGACTCATCTGTACCCAAGGAGACAATAGGCCTTCCAGCCAAACAGAAAAAAACATCGGGGCATCAATAAACTAGGTGAGCAAACTAGTCTAGAACTTTTAAGAGCTTCTTTCCTACTTCTGAATAAGGCCTCAGACTTCATATAAGACAGTCCAAACTTCTAGTCCAACCCCCCAGGAGATATCTCTGGGTTCCTGTCCTTTTGATTATGGTCTCTTTATCTCACTGGATCTGGTCGTGGTTTGGTTCTTTTGGTTGATAATACTGGAGCTGTGTCTTGAGTTATTGACCCCATCTTCTCCCTCCAGACAAATCTTTTCCAGTGTCCCTTGTGTCCATGTCTTGCTGCCCCTTTATAATCCTGTTTAGCTCTATACCAGCTCACGTTGGAGCTCTGTAACCCCTGCTGGCTTATGAGGACAGTTTGTATACCAGCTGGGCTCTAGGCAGGTGGGTTCCTCTAAAGCTTTAGAACTTAGTATTAGCCATCCTCAATGTTAGGAAATCTTAATCTACACAAAATAATAATAATTTTAAATGAGTGAGTCTGAAAAGATGACATATGATACTCTTTATAAAGTTAAATGCAATTAAAATATAAAATATTATTTTCATTGTACAACATATAAAAATCACATATCAAATAAGACTATAAAAGGGAAAGCAAAGGGATGGAAAATGTGGGATTCAGAAAGATAATTACTTTGGGATGGAGGATCTCATGAGGTGGGATAACACAGTTAGATGTAAGAGATTTTCCTAGCTTTTATTCTGAACACTCTTTTGCATAGGCATTTTCCTGAAATGCCTCTCCCTCCCTTCTGCTTCCATGCTAAATAGTTCATACGTTCCTTTAGCAATCTGAAATTAAACAAAATCATAACTTTGGGATGGTGATACCTGGCCACAATCACTTTGAGCCCTTCTATCTTTCGTTTCAGTCCATGGTCTGAGATAAGCATATCACCAGGCCCTGGGCAATTCCTCACAGACACTGTCACAGCCACCAATGCTCCCCCACTTCATATTCCTGAGGACTACCTTATGGCGAGTCTATAAATACACAATGATGTATAGTGGCAAATGGGAGAAAATTCTGAAATAGAAGATGGATTTGAAAGAGTGAAATCCTCCATTCTAACAACTTAACAGCCAAAAAATAAAGGTAACATAAAGGAGAACACTCATTCTTCAACTCCTACCCTCATGTCTACTTTGATCTTGACAAGCAGGTATTTTGCTTTTATTACCACTGGCTAGAGGGTTTATGG
Source organism: Canis lupus dingo (assembly GCF_003254725.2). NCBI lineage: Eukaryota > Metazoa > Chordata > Mammalia > Carnivora > Canidae > Canis > Canis lupus. Next base: position 7,069,606 of record NC_064258.1, read on the forward strand.
CACTCTTCAATTATCGATCATGAAAGAAACACATTCAGGTTATACAGAGTGAAACCGAAACAGGGATAAAGTTATCTGAGGTTACAGGTTATCTAAAGGCCGACCTTGGATTAGATTAGATACGTCTGTGTTTTCCAGCCCAGAGGAACAATCTTTTTCAGAGATCCTCAAGTCTCTCTTTTCCATCCATCAGAATTGGCTGACTTATCCTCAGTCCTGATATCTGAGGGGATCTGGTCTTTCTACTTCCAGCTGAGAAGGAGGAGAAGCTCCTTCTTGGGGTAGACCAGTAACCACTGTCCCCAAACGATACTTCCAGGAAGACTGAGCCAAATATTCATCAGATCTACGGCTTAAATGTCGCTGATGCTCAGATCCCCCTGAACAAAAGCATCCTGTTTTGTTTTGTTTTGTTTTGCTTTGTTTTGTTTTCACCACTCTGCCTCCTATCCAAAGGCCAAGTTCACTTATCCCCACCGTTCTCCAGGAACTTAGGTCATTTGGCCTGACCCAGAGAACTCAGAAGGGCACCTAAACTTCTCCATCATAGTTATCTTTTAACTACTAATCATAGCCATTAGAATATATTAACCAACCTCATCACTATCTTAAGCACTTTTATTGCATGGAGACACTGGCAATAAAGCAATGTGCAACTCTCTTCTCTCCCCCTGCTCATTCTTTCTCACTGCAGGCATGTAGCCACTCTCCTGCCTACCTCCCATTCTTTGATAGAAGCATCTTAGGGTCAAAATAGATTGGAACAAGAAGGAACTGTGGGAAACATCAATCCGAGCCTCTCATTTCAAAGATGAGGAAATTGAGTCCTATTCTTCTAGTTTATTTCCCAGGAAAAATAGAGTGAGAGAGTCAGAGGTCAGAAGAGAAAGGCTTAACAGCACCAGAAATGCGAGTGCTTCATCTTGAAGCTTTTCTTTCATTGATATTCAAACTTTCGCATTTATCAGACAAGGATTTTTCTCTCACCTGGATAATCCCACATAATACAAAGTCAGGAGGACAAAACGGTGCTGGAGAACAAAACAGGGGCAGTCCTTGCCTCAAACTCACCAGGCCTCCAGCAGGCCCTTCCTGACTTCTCTCCCTCGGGCCAGGCAGCGAAGCAACACACACTTTATTTAGTACACATGCTATTCCTCAGGTAAAGTTACAGAGATGACTTTGCCCTCAAAATCTTGCAGTCCAGCAAGAAAAAAAAAGGGAAGGTGGATTATCTGAAAGTTATCATACAGGATTTTTGCATATTGAGCATATTGTAATACAATAAGGAGCACAAAAAAGGGACGTAATCTTTTCCTAGAACCAATAGGAAGGTTTCCAGAAAGAACATCTGAAGAGGCTTTAACCTAAGCGTATATTTGCAGGCAGCAGAACTGCAGGCAGTGGGGAGAGAAGCCATATAGCACTGCCAGGTAAACATATGGGACCCTCGGGCAAACTTGAATTCCGTTTAAACAATGGATAATCTTTAGTATAAGTCTGTCCAGCACAAATCTAACAGGGTCCTATATTTTTATTTGCCCAATCAAGCAACCCTAGTGTAGGAACCACAACATTTGGTAATAGGACCTACACACAGGATGGCTTCCGACTGGGGCCTCTATTTACCTTGCACATAAACACCTACTAGGATCTAAGGAAGTCCTTTAGTCAAAAGCCAATCAAAACTAACTTCACAAAGGAACCAAAGGGCCCTATGAGAAGAGCTCTTAAGTAGCCCATAAGATCTGAGTTGTAGGTCCTTATAACCATAAAACATATTTGAAAAACATACTTAGGGAAGATAGGCAACATCGTCCACCTCCCGCCTCCCCTACACTGAAATTCGTGGGAAAACCAAGTGCTTACGAGTGTGTAGCTTTTGCCATGGAGTAGCCATACAAGCTGTGGACATCATAGTGAAGACCCCAGTAAAGTTCTGCATCCATGCAGAGGGTTCCGGCAAAAAGTGAGCGGTCCAGAATTTCTGTGGGGAAATAACCACCCATGAGGCACTTCACCATCAATCAGCTCTAACGCAATAACTACCCAATTGTTTGCTTCCTGGTTATTGTACCTTCCCACCCAATCGCCACCTGACAAAATCCTCTCCAGATTTTAAATTCTATCCTAAGGGCTACATCCTAGCAGCACACTAAGCCCCTCTCTCTGAAGTAGATGGTCTAAACTAATGTGTGTTCCCTCAATGCTCACAGAACATGGGGCCATATAGAGGCAGCTGAGAAATGAGCTCAGAGCAACGGGAAGTTGGCCTGAGATGAAATATAAATAAAGCACACACATTTCTCTACATATACTTGATTGAGAAGAATTGAGTGTGTAAGGGACAGATATGAGAGGCAGTGGGAAGGAAATACTCTCACTTTTCCATGGTAGGCATTCGATCCCAGTTAGGCCTTTTTTTTTCTTTTTTTAAGAAATGAGATACGACATTTATATGGTTTCATGAATAAGAATAAGAATAGAATCCACCACAGTATGACTATTATTTTCCCTTCCTCAGGCCTAAAATGCTTAACATTTTCTGCTTTGTAGCCTAGAATCTCATTCTTCCCTCTTTTCCTTGCGGACCAACAACTGGAGGCCATAGCAGCTCTCCTTCGGGAAGCCTTGCAATATGCCTCAATATGAAGCACAGTTTCAGAAGAGTGGGACCATGAAACCCTTGTTGGGTTTTTCCCACCAGCCCAACTTAATCAGAAATTAAGCTGAATGACAAAACATTAGGAAATTTATATTTTTGGCACAGCTCAGTTTGTGGAATGAGTGAGACTCACATCCACTTCAGTGGCAAGAAAAGACACTAAACTTGTCCCAGGGTCAAAGTTAATTTATGTACGTCATCATTGTGCTACTGTGTACTGTCCAATCTTGAAAAGGTGAGAAGCAGAGCAGCTATGAATGAGGTAGTGTCTAGTCATAGGTAGGTCGACAAAATGCTGGGAGCTAGGGAGTGAGGTGCTTGCCAGAAGCAGACAGAAGGAGATGAGATTGCAATTTTCTATAGAAAAACAAAAACTTAGTTTTGGCTAAGAAGAAGTTTAAGAGATTAAAAGGGAAACTTGATAAACTGATCCGCTATGGAAAAAAAAAATGGGAGGGGGGAACATAGCCTGAGGAGAGAAGATTAAGGAATAAACAGACAAGCAAACAGATTTTGCAAGAAGTTAAGTTGTCTGAAGCTAGGATTCCTCCTAAAAAAAAGTTATCCACTCCTTCGGTGACCAAAAGGGGCTATCGAAACAGGTCAACAACCATGGTCCAGGGTGCAAGTGAAGTGGACAAACCAGAATCAACTGGCAGAGACTGGCCAGATGCTCACCAAGCCTGTGTTCTCTTCCTGGGAGTGTAAAGATTATATTTCACATTTTCGCTCAAGGTTAAACTGAGAATATGTGATTGGATTCTGGGGAAAGAAATGTGAGCAAACTGAATACACCCCACTTCTAGGCCTGCCAATAAAACTCCTTCTACCGTCTCTCTCCTTCAGCCCGGAAGCTGGAAACAAATGACCCTGGGATGGGAGAACCAAGCAATGGAAGTAAGTAGATCCCTGAACCACTGCTTGCATGAGAGCACACATCTCACCCTGGAGTATTACAGGAGCAAAAAATAAACTTTTATTATGTTAATCCACTGAGATGCTGGGGTCCATTTATTTCCACAGCATAATCCATTCGATACTGTTTTACACATATATACACTTTGGAAATCAGGACTGGAAAATCTAAGAATGAGACTCAAAGATAAAAGGAACCATTGGTGCTTTAAATTGTGGTTAATGAGCTAAAAAAAATAATAAACAAAATTACAGATTTACTTTAGTGGAATAGATAAGTTTCTGAACTAGAAAACCCCCTTCACACCTGGGGCCTCTTACTGACTTTGGCATCTTGAGGTAGTTTGCACCTTAAAGTATTCTGGTATTCTCCAAAAGTTGAAAACAGAATCATTTGCCTAGGGGTTTGGAGACCATGAAGAGGATGGGAGACAGCGGAGGCCGGTGGGGAGGAGCGCAGCCAGCAGGTGGCCAGAGCCCAGGGGTGCAGCAAGGCCTCCAGCAGTAGAGGGGACAGGTGTCCACAGGCCCCTTGCCCTGGGAGCTGAGACTGTGCTCGGGCACGCAGAGTGCTGCTGAGCTTGCTCAAGCACATCTTCTCACAACTTACGGGGAACGAAAGGAGGAAAGTTCAAGCTGTTCCGCTCACACTTGCGATCGGAATCTTGGAGAAAGCTGGAGACTTCATCCATTTCCTTTAAAGACACACAAGACACACACCGGGAAGTGTTACCGATGTAGGGTTGGTTGTCCGGGGAGGAGGAGGCTTCCTGACCTAGAAAGCCCCCTCCACACCTGGGGCCTCTTACTGACTTTGGCATCTTGAGTAGTCTTCCTAAGTTTTCTTGACCTCTGTTTCATCTTTTGCCTGTCCTCCAACTCAAAATGCTGTCAGGCACACTTTATTTTTTATAGACTGATTTCAATGAGCTGATTAAGCGATACCATCTCAAAGGCTGATTCTTACCTTATGCATAATGTGAATTTTATTGTTGCTGTTACTGATTCAGTGCTGTTCGAAAGAACCTAAGACAGAGGAGTATTTCTGTTTTATAGTTTCCTCCCATCTTTTATTCCACTCAGTGAAGGACAAGAAGATGTAACTGAGACCAAATCTGTCTCTTACAAGTGGATTAAAAATTGGTGATGCCTAATCTTGCTAACAGAGATAATTTTCCAAATTTCAAAGAAATATCTCCACCTGCTATCCCTACCTAAAAAAAAAAAGTGTTCATTAAATCATGCTCTGATTAACTTTAAATTTTAATGAATCAATGCAATAAATAATGTTGGGAGCAATGATAGCCTCTCATAAAACAGTAATACTGATTTTTAAGGTGAAAGACAGTTAAGGGAGGAAGAAGCTGAAGCCCTGGGAACTAAAAAGAAATGATCACAAAAAGAAATAATCAGCTGGTGGCAGAGCCAGAATTAAAAATCTAGGGTTTTCAGGGGTCTTTTTTACTGCATATAAGCTCAGCATTAAGTAAAAAAGGATTTTAAATACCACTATATCAAGAAAACGATTTTATTACAGATCAGGGTCAAAGCTCCTTCTTATTATATCTTAGAATATCCATTTCCAAAAGAAGTTTGATCCTAGAATAACAACTTACAATCCACACTCCATCAAACTGGAGAATTTTATTAAATGCACTGAACTGCTCTCTCCACCACTCAACGCAAGTCGGATTACTATAATCAGGAAACACTGTCCATCCTGGGTACCCCTAGAGAACAGAGAAGAAGGCAGGGGCAGTGGGTGAGCCACAGGGCCACAGACACATTCATTACTGCTACTGCTTCTTCCACCAGGAGCTCCAGGCATCTTATCATTTCAGAATCAAAATTTCCCCCCAAACTAAATAGTAAACGATAAGCATAGAACCAAAAGAAGAAAAAGAAAAGAAAAGAAAAAACAGCCAATTAAAAACACAACAGGCCATAGATGTCTTTTTTCTATGAAAACACAAAAATAAAATTTCATGACGTCAGACCACCTGGGAGAGCAGTCTATGAAACCTCCATTCATCTAACTAGATAATATTTTAGGAAAGAATGACTGGATTCATTTAAAGTGTTAATTAAAGGTCATATAAACCTGCTTTGAATAATGATGTTTATAAACGATATGTTGCCTTTGGTAGAGAAACAATCCGTTTTGAATGACAAAATGGATTTTGTGCTTCTTACTTGGTTCTGATATTTCTTATCCTCTCTTTTCTTCCTCACCTAGTCTTATCAATGTAGCTTTTAACATTTTCCAGAAATAGCACAAAGGTAGAACTTATAGCTACATTATTGAAAACTCTGAATTGATAGAATATATGCTTTTGTGCTTACATTCTGATTTATTTTCCCAACAAATGTATAAGTTGTCACATTAAGGACCTTATGCTCAGGCAATATAATTAATACATATGAATATATATATTGTGTGTTCTATATAGCATATTATTAATATGTAATATATATTAGTATTATATATTATAAATATATAATGTAAATACATTATATATAATGTAAATACAAATACAAGAAAAATTCAGAGACATCTTAAAACCTAAGATGTGAGCTTAAAATTCTCAGTTTAACTGGATTAAAATCCTGGTCTCTTGTTTTAGGTGACAGGGCATCAAGTAATAGCTAGAGGTAATTTTGGTCTTCAGGAAATAGGCAGTGTGGTAAAGAAGTCACCTACAGCACCACTCTATCTAGAGCAGATCCAGCAAACCTCATTCTAACCAAATATCTTTATTTTTATTTTATTTATTTATTTTAGAGAGAGGGAGAATGTGCATGGAGGGGGTAGGAGGGACAGAGAGAGAGAGAGAGAGAGAGAATCTTAAGTAGATTTCACCCTCAGCCCAGAGCCCAATATGGGCTTGTCCTCATGACCCTGAGATCATGACCTGAGCCTAAATTAAGAATCAGATGCTTAACCCACTAGGCTACCCAGGCACCCCCCCAAAATATCTTTATAATAATCCTCCAGCCACCCACCCCCATGACAATGACCTCTGTGAACATCTCAGATCAAATAATTTATTTATTGATTAGTGGAGGTAACTAATTAAATTATTGTAATTATATACAAATTATTAATTGTATGCCATTCAAATATGAGTACTACTGAAATGACCCACAGGTCTGGATACTCTGCTTTTCAGATAATCAAAACCATGTTTATGTGACCATGGTCTCTGATTTTGTACTTATATATGAATATTGGTCTGATATTTTAGAAATTCACTTCAAACAAAATAAAAGCAAAGCACTGGTTTAGGGAAGGAAGGAAACTACTGTTTCATAAAAGGTTAAGCTCAATGAAAAAGAAAGTAAATAGAATTAAGTATTGTAAACAAAGTCAATGATAGGAATTAAGTGAGCAATTAGATTAAGGGGCATTGATAACCCTGAAAAGACAGTTTGGGAAAGTAAACTGCCAAGGAGCAACACAACTTACAGCCACATAAACTTTTCAGATTAAACATTAGTTTTAGTAAATCTCATATAATCCATCAGCTAATGCTGACCCTATAAGTAAATGGAAAAAAAGCTGCCTCAATGATTTGATATAAAACATTCTGAAGATAGGCTTCTTCTTTTTTATTTTTTTAAAGATTTTATTTATTTATTCATGAGAGACACAGAAAGAGAAGCAGAGACACAGGCAGAGGGAGAAACAGGCTCCTCGAGGAAAACCCGATGTGGGACTTGATCCCAGAACCCCATGGGGCACGACCTGAACCTAAGGCAGACACTCAACCACTGAGTCACCCAGGGCACCCTAAAATTAGGCTTCTAATCAGCCTACTCCAATGTCTGAATAAAAGCTTGGCTCTATCTTTATAGATATGATACTTATGTATCATATAAAATAACAATACATTAGCCAAGACATTTTTCACATTAGACTGTGAGCATCTTGCTGCATTATTGTAGCTGAATGCATTGTGTTAGGAAAGAGAAAGAAGTTGGAGGCAGAAAGACCTTAAGAATAAATGAACTTTCTTCTAATAATACATTGCTTCTCAAGTATCTATAATATAGGAGACGGTCAGGGGATAGTTTTTTAGAACCCAGATATTAATCCTTCCCACCACAAAAAAGAAATGATAATTATGTGACATGGTCAAAGCGCTCTTGCCACAATGACAATCATATTGCAATACACAAATGTATCAAATCAACATGTTGTACACCTTAAATTTATACAATGTGATATGTCAAATATATTTCAATTTTTAAAAACCCCTCAGAATTTTAATTATTTTACTATTACATCTACTGGTTTAAAAATAATAATGAAGGGAGCCTCTAAAGGCATGGAAACAGCGATAATACAACAACTTGCCTTCTATTCCCTTTTATAACAAAACTACAAGCTTCCCCAAATTACTATAATTTATTGACATTCTTGCAAAATTACCTTCCCAAGAACAAAGCCATTGTCCCCCAAGATCCATACTCTCTTTGTACTTCCATTCACATAGGGCTGGTAGCCAGAGTTATTTGAGATGCCAGGATTCTAATAAATAAAGATGATAACAAATATTATTTTTGTTAATTTCTTTTGCACTTTGAAAGGAAAAAAATGAGGCAACAGACTTGTTTGAACATACCATAATGATTACATATTTCATTCCTTGGTTATGTAACTCGTTGACAAAATTTGAGAGATTAGAGAAAGCCACTTTATCAATAGTGAAATCCTTATTTCCATCCATGTAGTCTATGTCAGAGTACTGGACATCCTGAAAGATAGTGCCAGTCAGTTAGAACGTAGAAAATAATCACAGTGCTGACGGAAGGTATCATAGCTCTGGTTCTTGCTCACTAAAACTAAAGCCATATTTCTTTTTTTTTTTTAAGTCTATTCATTTACTTGAGAGAGAGAGAGAAAGAAAGAATGAGTAGGGGAAGAGGCAGAGAGAGAAACCGATTTCCCGCCGAGCACAGAGCGCAACACAGGGATGGATCCCAGGACCTGAGCCGAAGGTAGATGCTTAACCGACTGAGCCACTGAGGTGCCTCTGAAGCTATATTTCTTAATGATCCTTGAACTTCCAGGACTTGGCTACCTCCTAGAAATAAATAAGCCCATTCTGAAAGATGCAGGTGCTCCTAGGTTGCACTCTTATCTCTTTGTCTTGACAGATGCAAGTCATAGGTATTGGGAGGAACTTGAGGGTAGGGATGATGTCTTGTTCATCCCTGCAAGTTGAGAGCTCGGTTGCTTGACATGAAATAGGTGCTTTTTACATGTCTCTTTGGGTGAGTAACAATAGTAGTGTTGTAAGAATGTGCTAACTTGGACCCTAAAAATTAAGCTAGAATGTATCATAAGAGGAGAAAACAGTCTTCTTGCCCTATAAAACTGATAGAACAACTAACAAAGGTAAACAACAAAGGGGCAGAGCTTTAATTAACTGAAGTCTCACACATACATTATTTTAGTGTTTGTATACCAATCTGTGAAGAGCAGGTGTTATTCTTAGTGAGAAGACTGCAGTGTGAAGGGGTTGAGTGACATTTCCCAGTCATGTGCATGGGTGAGTGAGGTAGACTGGGACTTTTGTGATAGGCCCTTTGAGTCCAGCTGCTCTTTCTTTCCAATACGCCACAACTTCAAAGACATTTGAAGGTCTTCTAAGAAAGTGTTCCTCTCGTAGGAACACTTTCCTCATGTGTCTTAGAAGCCTCTAGCTTCCAGGCCTACAGGAAAATGTGGCTGGTGGCCTGTTGCCAATGCAGCACAACTGTTCTAACACTGGGCAGATGCTCAATACTCAGGTGCCTCCACTACCACATGGTCAGAAAGAACCAATCGTGGGGAAAAAAGCTCATTTGTTCCTGAATTAGCAGCACCTCAGAAAAGCCCTTCCCATCAGATGTTCAGAGATACATTGAAACCAATACCATATGTAATATTTTTGAATCACAATCTTGCCATTTATTAGTGCTAGTGACCTTAGAAAAGTTATTAACTGTGCAATGTGTCTCCATTATCTCATTTGCAAAATACCAATAAATGACAGTTAACCATGATTGTGAAAGCACCTTGTAAAATAATAACCACGTGGAGAGATTTGGCCTGATTTTTGCTGGAATTGAGTGCTTGCAGGTATCAGACTTGGGAGCATTAAAATGAAACACGTGATCAATTACCCCTTAACACCAAATAAAACAGCAGACATGTTTTCTCACAGGAAAAAATTTATTTCCCTGCCTACTCCCCTTGCTGCCCTGAGAGGGGATTGGAAGCTCCCGAGATTAAGCCAAAGTCATTCCCACCTGCATGTTCTTCCTTCACACGCTAACCACATTTCCAAAGATCTCACCCCAAATAAACTATTTTGATAAGTTCATTAAAGATGTTATGAATCTCCTGGATGAATTTATCAAATAGTATATGCTTAATAATTATCTATTTACTAGTGGAGATTGAACATCATAAAAACTTTGCAACCAGAGAGCTTTCAAAATTAGAATCTGCTAGATCTGGAAGGAGTGTGCAAGGTCACTATAAGAAACTTACTCTAGGTAATATTTATAATCATCAGCTCTTGTTAACCATATCACCCCAGATGCTGCTTTCTTTTATAAAATAACAGCTAGTTTTGATGGAGCTCATCCTCTGTGCTGCCTGCCTATGCATAGTGTAAGGCATTCCTCACTACCAGTCCATCCAAGGAAGTCTTCCATGCTCATTTATAAAGAGAGAAACTAAGACTAAGAGATGCTACTTAACTAGCCCAACACTGATAGAGCTAGGAAGAAGCAAAGCTAAAGTTCAAAACCATATCCATCCGATTCCATAAACTGCTATTTCTATGATGACATAGGTAATTTAGCACACAAATTTCTGTTTGTTTATCTCTGTCCACTTATCTCTCTCTGTATTTCTTCTTAATAAATTGATTTTGTTTCAAAACTAAAAGATAGGACATGGTGCCTTACGCACAATGAGAGAAGGTCCAACTTACATAAGGGATCTGAGCTAGACGATTTCGGTTCACAACCTCCTTCAATCCATTGATGCCACCATAGTTCCTGCGACTGAGCTGGAAACCAAGACTCCAGTAGGGAGGCAAGAACGGTCGTCCAATGAGCTGAAAAAATACATACAGACATGTTTGAGCATCTAAAAACTATTGTTTTGAGCACCATGTCTAACACAGAAAACAGTTTCCATTTCACATTCTATAAAGTCCCCAGATCTAAAAATGTCAGAGGCAAGACTAATCTTGGGTAATTTGCAAAATTCTATAGCTCACATCTTTGTTTCCTATGCACCTAAATGCATCCCCAGCAACCTCAACATCAGAAAATAATGGGATTTGCAAAAACTGGTAGAATAATAGTGTTAAACTGGGAGGAAAAAAGTATTCATTCACTCAGTAAATATTTTCTGAGTGTTTACAATGTGGTAAGGGTTGATGTAGGCACATGGGATATAGTAGCATAAAGTGAACATCGTTCCCACTCTCACAAAGATGAAAGGAAATACATAAATGCCCATTAGAATTTCAGATAGTGGCATGGGCTAATGAAAAAGGAATAAGGACCAATAGCATTCATTACAAGTGGGGTAGGCAAAGAATTACTGGACTATGCTTAAATCCAAGTCTACGTGTTGTTCATGCCAGCACTCTGAGAAAATCCCACACAAACCCTTGTTAAACATTATTCCCTAGAAGCTCCTGTCCTCCCATGTGACAGTTCCCTCAGCGGGGCACTTTCTCTCATGCCTCTGAATTCCCATACAGTTTCTTTGCACTTGACTAATGGCATTTATTAAGGTGTTTCCTATTATGATTATAGGCAGTGTCCTACTTCTCCTATCAGATTATAAATCAACTGGCATCCAGGACCATATTTCACATGCCTTTTTGTATGTCATCTTGAACAAGTCAATTAATCTTTCTCTATCTAAGTTTTTCATCTATACAACAGGAAGTTCAGGCTAACTGGTATCTAAAGTTCTTTCCTGTTCTATATTTTGAATAAAAAATTAAAAAGCGTAGGGGTCCCTGGGTGGCTTAGCTGCTTTAGCATCTGACTCTTAATTTCAGCTCAGGTCATGATCTCAGGTCATGAGATCGAGCCCTGCATCAGGCTCCACACTCTGCATAGAGATTCTCTCTCTCCCTCTGCCCTGACCCTTCATAAATAAATAAATAATACAATTCCTTTTAGATAGTTTCTTTTCACTAAATTTTAATTATAACTCTCTTCAAGCAAAGCACATACCTCCAGGTATTCCTGAATCACTTGTTCTGGAGTATTTCCCAGGAATACATAAAAGTCAAGGATGCCTCCAGTTGTGCGGTAAGTGATTGCAGGAGCAGGCTGGAGGGTGACCTCTGAAAGGATTAAAATGAGAGTTTTTATAATTTTGTGGTTGCAAATATACTTTTCTGTAGAATATCAATACCTGAGCTATTCAAAACAATCTCCGTCTCATTTTGCCGGAGATGAAAATTACACATTTCTTTTTTTTTTTTTAGATTGCTGAAATTTAACATAGTGTTGAATAAAACACTAATGAAGAACTGATTTTTTTAAGAGAAAGCAGAACCAATTTTATTTCAATATGGCTATGAAACAACACAAATGTCTGGAATTTGTGAGTGACTTAATGTAGTGGAAAGGTTCTAAAAACCTTATTAGATGACTCTAAATATAATGTATAAATAAAAATAAAAACAAACCCTTATTAGGATGCTGTTAGTCCAGAAGCTGGAGGGAGAAGATGCTGGAATGGGGAAAGGATGAGCTATGGGAAATAGGCTATAGAACACAGCCTTATTGCCTACAAACAGACAATCTGATTTACATAGTGAAATCTACAGCTATCTTTGGGACCTGCCAATGCATCTTATTATCTGCAGAATATTATGGAAAACAGTGCATCAAAAGAGGTCCCCAAAGAAGTTTCCAATGGAAATAGCTTTCAGCAGATTTATAGCAGGTTACCCCACATTTGGGTTCCCATATAGAAGCTTTGTAGGTTAAATACACTTCCTATTAAACAGTGACCTCAACACAAAAGTTATTTTTATAAAAGCCACATCCCAAAACATATTCCTGCTGAGATAAAAATATGCTTCCTACCCATGGCATTACTGTTCAACAGAAAAACCCCAAAAGAGAAGCCACTGATGTCTTCAAGGCACAGGAAGAATGTATGAGCTCCATACAGATTAATCATGCCCTGTCAAGAAAAAATAATAACACATAGTAGTAGTACATGTTTTAAAAAATGCTTTTATTTACCCCAAAATAAAACCAAAACCCATGTACACCATGTGCTTGGTCAGCACTTGATGTAATCTAGTATTATATCAAAAAGGTACTGAAATGGTAACATCAAGTGATAAACAGATAAACAAAATATGGTCTATTCATGCCGTGGAATACTATTAGCAATAAGAAGTGAAAAACCGATCCTTGCTACACACGAATAAACCTCATAACTGTGATGCTGAGTGAAAGAAACAGACACAAAAGAAACCATATATTGCATGATTATATATATATATATATATATATATATATATATATATATACACACACATATATAAAGTATCCAGAAAAGTCAAATCTATCCCGACAGAAAGTAGACTAGTGATTCCCTGGAGATGAAGTGGGCACTGGGGTGGGAATCGAGATTATGTCTAAAAATGTATGAGGGATCCTAATGGGGTGACAAAAATGTTCCAAAACTAGATTATGACAACAACTGCGCAAGTCGGTAGTGTGCTCCACAATCACTGAATCGTATGCTTAAAACAGGTGAATTTTAGTATATAAATTGTATCTTAGTTATTTTTAAAATTTGGAAAACATCTGCAAAGACATACAACAAAATGTTAGCAGAAGATTGTTATTATGAGAATTTTTGTATTTCTTCTTGATGCCTAAAATTTTCTAATTTTTCTATAATTAATATATAATATTTAGGTAGTAAATAAGTTTAAAGAAGATACTGAACCCATAACAGGGCTGTGATGAGCACTGATATTAAAAGAGATAATATGTATTACTGTGAGTGAAAAAGTTGGGGGAGGAAAGGGTAAAAAGGAAGAAGGGAGGGTGGAAGGGAGGAAGGAAGGAAGACAGGCAAGACTAATCTAATCTGTGACTACATAATTCAAGGATTTTTCAGCTACAGAAAGCCAAGCTTAGGATGATACTAGTCTTCCATGTTTGTCAGAGGCCTTGAGCAAGCACTTTAGTGAATGTTCTGGCTATTGCTTTACTTCATTTGGTTCAGTAAGTGTGCTCCCTTCATCTCATCAGATGTTGGTGGGTGGAGCAGTTAATGTGCTACTTGATTTGTTCATCTCCCATGGAATACGAATTGCAAAACTTCAGTCCCATCCCTCCCTTGCGATGTACTTCAACCTGCACGTCTTGCACAAATCAGGGAAATATCACCAGCACAATGGAGACTTCAAAACCTGCTCTACAAAGCAATGCTATTCAAAGGGTTGTCCATGGGCCAGGACCTCCCCATACCCTTTGCTGTAAATCAGCAAAGAAAGTACCAAACAAAACAAAACAAAACAAACAAACAAACAAAAAAAACCCAAGAGAAATAGCTTAGAAACTTTTATAGCAACTTAAAAGAATAATTTTATATCTGTTCAATTTAAAATTTGAGTTTATGTTTTATGTTTTTGAGTAATTTTATTTCATTTTTCCAGGATTAAAAAAACAAACAAACAGAAAGCAAGGAACTGATCCTTCACTACAGATAAATTGAGAGGCACTGCTCTAGACCAGCTCTTTGCTCACTTTACTATGCATGAGGCTCACTTGCAGATCTTGTTAAAATGTTCAGTAGGTCTGGGCTTTGACCTGCGATTCTGCATTTCTAACAACCGCCCAAGTGATGCCAACACTGCTGTCTCTGGAACATACTTCAACTAGCAGAGACCTGGAAAATATTAAAGCTGCCAAAAGAGGGTTTTTTTGTTTGTTTGTTTGTTTGTTTTTAGTTCACAAAGTTCTACTGAGGATAGTTCCTGCTGCAGCTCTCCCCAAGATACTACTCAATTATTAAAGGCAAATATAGTTATTTTGCAGAAGGATTTTCCAATATATATTAGGCCATCATATAATCATTAAATTATATTTTCCTTTAAAAGTGGGATGTTTTCAAAGATTGATCTATTACTGATGAATCACTGACCTCTACCTCTAAAACTAATAATATGTTATATGTTAATTAATTGAATTAAAAAAAAAGTTCTCATCACAAGGAAAAAAATCTGTACCTTAACATGGTGACGAATGTTAACTAGACTTATTGTGGTGATCATTTACTAATATAGAGAAATATCGAATCATTATGTTGTCCGCTTGAAACTAATGTAAGGTTGTATGTCAGCTATACCTCAATAAAAAATAATAATAAAATGAAATAAAACAAAATTGATATATTACTAATTGTGAGTTTATAAACCTCAAGAAGAAGTATTCTTTGGCACAAACGTATCTAACTTGGGCAAAATAATATATGGATGTAACTCGTAGGCTACTTGACTCTAGGTCACTTTCTGGAAAGGAGAGAGGGATTCCTCACTGGGAACCATAAGTTAGAGGAAGGGAAGCTCACCTCGGTGGGGGCAGCATCTCGAGTGAAGATGGGCCAGGTCTTCCAGGTCATGTTGTGGCGGTACTGCTGATGTACATGCTCTCCCAGCCCATACACAGTGGCACTGGGCAGTCGGAAGGACAGCTGCAGGTACTGCTGGGCGAACTGCAAGGGCCCGATGCTCGTGTCCAATCTGGACGATGGGGTAAGAGTGAGAGTCACCAAACAGCTCTCTGCCAGGAAACTGTCTGCTACACTCCCTGTTCTCTTTGTTCTCAAAGTGTGAGAACATTCACTTTCATACTACCTTTGAAGGTCTTTCTAGGGTCTCTCTGATTCTTTCATTCTAGAGAAGATTTGATACCAGAAACTCAAGTTGGATGATTGGGGGGAAAAGAGCAGATGGGACTTTATACTTGCCGGGCATCTACTCCATGCCAGGAACTATTCTGGATGCTTCATGAATATATCTCAGTTCATATAGCAACAGTGGCGATTCTCATTCCCTTTCTATGGACCTGGGAACTGAGGTTGATGTGAGACCAGTGGTGACTTACTGGTGCAAGAACTTGAACATAGGTTTTACCAATATTAATCTCTGTATTTTCTCTAGTATAATTTATGGTTTAAGCTCAGGCTGTTGTTAGATTCTTTGTGGCAAGTTTCTCAGGAAATAAAAATTTGGAATGATAGTGAAGTTGAGTTCCAAAGTGAATGCTAATCCAATATAATACAATTTCCTATTTCATAACATACATGAACTACAAGTGCATTAACTTAGCACACCAGCACATTACATTTTAGCATGCTGTATTCTGCAATCACGACAGATTAGCAGTGTTAGTGATTTACGGTAAAAACTTTGACATTTTTCTGAAGTTCAAACAATTTCCCAAGTCATACTTATCTCATCATCCACCCCTAGTAAGTCAGATGGAATGATACTGAGACTATATACTCAACGATATACAAAGATTATTGAAAAGCTCACAAGACTCTTCCGTTGCTCCTCCTTATTATTTTGATGCTGAAGGGTTTATGAATGACCTCTAGGTAATAGTTGAAATTGATGGCTCTATTAGTCCTATTAAACAGGTTAATATTTTCATGCTGGACTTCATAGCGTATGTTATTGGTATCATTGATCTGTCAGAAAAAAAAAAGAGAAAAAACAAAAGTGATGAGAAGGATTCCTTATAAAGCTACAAAGGATTTTCACTCTTAGCACCCAGTGAAAATAGCTTCTAACTTTTTTTTAAAAACATTATCTTATTTGATAGAGACAGAGAGCAAAAGCAGGAGGAGGGGCAGAGGCAGAAAGAGAGAGAGAGAATCCCAAGCAGACTCTACACTGAATGCAGAGTCCCATACGAGGCTCCATCCCATGACCCCGAGATTATGACTGGAGCTGAAACCAAGCGTCAGATACTCAACTGATTGAGCCACCCAGGTGCCCCAATAGCTTCTAATTCCTAATCCCATGTTTCTTGAATTGTGAGAAAAAAATCACCCAATCGTGAGTCCCCCACAAAATTCAAAACAACCCACGCATCCCATTGGGAGAATCCTGCAGAGGGTAACAGGGGTACCTTCTGCCTACACAGCTCTATGTCATGCTGAAAGGAGAATGATGTGAACCCAGTGTGAGGTCACTGCTTTCCTCAGAGATGTGCTCAGTGATAACTTCTAAACCAACCTTAAAATGGAAACGATTGGATGTCTGATACTCAGCTGTGAAGAAGGCTTCGTCGACATCATATCCAAACAGAGATGGGAATGACAACTTTTTCAAGTGGGCTGTAAACTCTAGGGCTGGAGGGGAGGCAGCTTTTAGACTTTATTTTTCAGTTAGCTTATCTGAGTCATAAATAGTTGTTCCCTGGGACCTCATTAGGGCAGTGCTCACCTGTCTTTGTATTATTCTGGCTATCAATGACTTCGTAGCCCCAATTTCTGGGGAAGAAGCACGTAGGGACATTAATATCTGACACAGGCTTCCAGCAGCACCTATGTTGCTGGCGGCAGACATCCTGTAACAATGGCACAGAGTTAGCATTATATGGAATGAAGGAAGAAAGTTCTATCTGTGTATTTATAACCAATTTTATTCCAAGAAGACTTTAAGATAGGTCATATTTACATGCAGTCATTTATTTCCTCTTCTTTTATTACACACTTATCCAACCTCCAGTATGCATTTATTACCTACCTAACAAGAAATGCATAACACAGATAAATAAGACACAGTTCTTGCCTCTGGGAAACTTCCATTACAGTCTAGTAGTACATGCAGACAATTTCAGCATGAAAGGAGTACCAGACAGAGAGTGCCCAGGGGCTGAAGGAACACACACACCAGCCATGGCATACGGCCTAGAAGGCTGTGAGCAGGGTGAGGTGGGTTTCCAGGTAGGTGAAAGGTAATCCCACTCCTAGCGCACCAGAAAAGGTTAGCTAAGTGAACAGTAGAGCAGTATTCCAAGTAGAGAATGCAGCAATGCATGATAGAATCATAAAAACCACAAGTTCATTCTGCCAAGAACACTGAGTAAGAGAACCATGTTGGGGGGATACAATATTCACACCAGGAGTAAGCTGGATGTCAGACCAACCAGTTTAGACTTTCTTATGAGGAAAGGACATGGAAATGACTAACAATATGGCACAAAGAAACGCATTTCTAAAATGTAAGAAAAGAAAAGGAAAATGGGAAAAAAATTAAGATAGACCTGGGATAGAAGGTGACATAAAGAAATTCACAATGTCCACAAGGTTAAAATAAACCATATCTGGTTTCTCAGAGTGGCTTGATTACGGATTTTTTAAATTATTATTATTTGGGGTACTTGGGTGGCTCAGTTGGTTAAGCATCTGCCTTCGGCTCAGGTCATGATTCCAGCGTCCTTGGATCAAGCCCTGCAAAGAGCTCCTCGCTCAGTGGGGAACGTGCTTCTCCCTCTCCCTCTGCCACTCCCCCTATTTGTTCTTTCTCTGTCAAATAAATAAATACAATATTTTAAAAAATGATTATTATTGGGCAGCCCGGTGGCTCAGCAGTTTAGCGCTGCCTTCAGCCCAGGGCGTGATCCTAGAGTCCCAGGATCAAGTCCCATGTCGGGCTCCCTGCATGGATCCTGCTTCTCCCTCTACTTGTGTCTCTGCCTCTCTCTCTCTCTGTGTGTCTCTCATGAATGAATAAATAAAATCTTTTAAAAAATGATTATTATTTGGTGAGATGTATTTTCTATAGGCTCTACAACTTTAAGATTCACTTGTATAAAAACTGTTTTGTTATAATAAAGAAATAAGATAGACGGCAAATTGAATCAAACTGTTGAAATAAGCATCCACCTGTCCATCCAACTAAACTTACATGAAGTGACAGAAATATCATTAAGAAAAAAATACAAAACCATTTAAAAAACATCCAGCTAAAATGCAATATGGCAGAAATGGCATGAAATTACTGACACGTGGGACGTAGACTTTACCAAGTATAGGGGAAAATATATCCATAGCCTAAAACACAAGAGGAGACCACATCAACGTGAAGAAGTTGAAGAGAACCTGGGCATAGTTTTGGATCATTAATTGGGAAGCTCCTGTATGAACATTTAGCTGCCTAATCTGACATTCCTTACAGCTACTATAAGTTCTGGCTAATTGGTGGGTATCCTGAAGTATTTATTCATAGGGTAAAGGGGGTTAGGAAAGATGTTAGGATTCAGAAGGCATAGCAATACACCAGATAATAAGCCAGTGTCTCTAACTCCCAAACAAGTACCCACATTCTCTCCAGCAGTCCTTTCCTTCCTTCCTAAATACCTAGAGCAAGCCAAGGTAAATAGGACAGGCAGTTATAGATAATTAAATACAAAGATGACAGTCAACAACCACCAAACACGAAAGGAACCAACACTATGATAGGCACCAAACTTAATAAACAGAAGAAACAAATTGCAGGCAACAATTAATAGAAAAGAAAACATTGCGAATCTTTTAAATAAATACAATTATTATCTTTATAGAGAGGCACATAGCTGTTGCTTCCATTAGAAAAAAAAAGCAACAAAGAATATTGAAAGTTAAGATATTAATATTTGGACAAGTAACAAAAAGGAAAGAGAACAATGTCAAGACAAGAAGAAATTTTCTTTAAATCAAATTTAGGATTACCTCAGAACACAAGGACAAAGACACGGAAAGTATGAAAGACAGGGTAGGCAAAGTGCCCCATGGGGTCAGATAGCAATATTCAACTAGAAGATTCCAGAAGGGGTGAAAAGAGGATACAGGCTAGGGAAGTGGGAATTAAAGAGAGTAAGTATTGTTCTACATGATGAACAACACAATGTACAACCCAAGTAACTAGAAAAAAAAACTAAATAAACCCAGAAAAACTACACGGAAGATTAATGAATAAAAGCAGTAATTAATGTAAAAGAATCAAGTATCTATAGTTATCATTTTAAAACATGAAATGAGCCTCTCCTCTGTTTCAGGTATTCATCTAAGTTCACGTGATACAGTGATGCCAGCAAGTGTAGTAGGTGAAACAGACACCACCATTAATTAAACAGATCTTGTTTCCACCACTGATTTGAAATGCCATGCTCAGGACAAGCTAAATTTAAGTGCACATATATGAGGCTATGAATATGCATTTTGGAACTTCCTATTTTATAGGTATGTATGTGTCAATTCCTGCTACAATTCCACACTGATAATTACTAGAGTGCAAGGATATGTTTTGATATTAGTTTGGCAGATCAATACATCTAACAAAGACTCTTTGAGAAGATCAAAGAAATATGAATACCTTATGAAATCCTGTTTTGACATAAAGGACAAACAAGATTAGAAACAAAAATTATGAATGACAACAGATACATAGGATTTTTTTGAGAGAGAGAGAGAGAGAGAGAGAGAGAGAGCACATGAGCAAGGCAGAGGGTAAGGGAGAGAGAGAGAATGTCATGAGATCATGATCTAAGCCAAAATCAAGAGTCCGAGGCACAACCAACTGAGCCAGCCAGGTGCTCCAGAGGTATAGGATTTTTAATATAACTATGGATTGTGAGAAAACTATTTGTACAAATATTTGCCAATGAATTTGAAACTATAATTTGAATCTTTAAATGGTAAAATATTAAATAATCAAAATAAGAAGAGATAGAAAACCTGAAACAACCAATTGCCTTGAGAAATTATAAGTAGTCAAGGAACCTTCCCTAAACAAACAAACAAACAAACAAACAAACAAACAAACAAAAAACAAAGACTTTGCCTAGATGACCTGGAGAATAGAATATTCTCATATTATACATTTTTTTCAGAACTTAGGAAAAGATGGATAGTTTCTTGTTTCATTTTATTAAACTATAATAATTCTGGCAGCAAACTAGACAAGGAAAAGTTAAGATAAACAAAAATATATAAGCCAATTTCACTTAAAAAACATAGTTGTTTTTATAAACACCTATTTTAGTGTATTATAAACACTGTTTTAGTGTATTTTAGTGTATTAAAAGAATTAATGCATAATAGCCAACTAAGGGTTATCAGGCATAAAAATGGTTCATAATTAAGAAATGTTTTAATTTTTTTTATTTATTTATGATAGTCACAGAGAGAGAGAGAGAGAGAGGCAGAGACACAGGCAGAGGGAGAAGCAGGCTCCATACACTGGGAGCCCGACGTGGGACTCGATCCCAGGTCTCCAGGATCGCGCCCTGGGCCAAAGGCAGGTGCTAAACCGCTGTGCCACCCAGGGTTCCCATTAAGAAATGTTTTAACATAATTTGCATTGTCAAAAGAAAACCACATGATCATCTCAACAGAAGCAAACTTTTTTAATTTTTAAATTAATTTATTTTGATAGAGAGAGTATGTGTGAGTAGGGAGAGGGGCAGAGGGAGAGAGAGAGAGAATCTCAAGGGGACTCTGCACTTAGCACGAAGCCTGACACAGGGCTTGATATCATGACCCTGAGATTATGACCTGATCCAAAATCCAGAGTTGAATGCTTAACCAACTGAGCCACCCAAGCATCCCCAGAAGGAAACTATTTTTAAGATATAATTATGTGGTAAATTTAAATGCCCTACATTTAAAAAGTAAATTATGAAATAATACGTATAGTATAATCTGTTAAAATAAAATAAACATATATTAATATATGTGCATAATATATAGATATTTGCAAAAGCATAGAAAAATCAAGAGAAGGACATACACCAAGCTATTGACTTGATTCTGGGAAGGGGATCTGAAGGTAGAGAGAAAGCATTATGAACAAGGAAAGATTTTTTCCACTTAACTCTGTACATAAATATAAAGTCCTTATTAAAGGAATGTGATTAAAAAAAAGAAAAGAATAGAGAAAATAATATGTCACAACACTACTCATTTGGAAAAGGAATAGTACTGACAAGTATTTTAGATGCTAACATCTGATGTAATTACATTGAAAAATGACAATATGAATATAACCTAAATCAGTGTTTCATGTCTATTATAAACAAAGCAATCACAGTATAACCATAAAATATTCTTAAATGTACATATTAATTCTCTGTATATACAGCTGATATTCCTGCCTCATCTTCTCCAGATAACAACAACAAAAAAAAAGCTGGAGGAGATCAGTGGAGAAAGAGTTTGCAGGTTCTGGATAACCTCTGGATAACTGATATTACTAAGCTCGAGGCAAACATTCATTAGCTCTGTTACTTCTGAAACTGAGGTTGGTAAAGTCCAAAAGGTTAGTTTCACTGCCATAAATTGTTCCAAAGTCTGTAGACCTCTGTAAACAGCAGTAAGACAAGAGATCTAATATATTCAGGTAAATACAATATTTTTAAATGCAGTCTGCCATAACATCCCTAGTTCAATTTTAAGCCATTCTCAGTATTGCAGACACAAAAAAGGTCAAACCTTTGATGTACATTTCCTTCTTCTTTTCCATTTCCACTTCCACCACAGACAATAACAGAGATTCTCATAAACTCTTACCTAGACGACAGTGGTTGACTCATGACAAGTCTCCCTATCTTTATTCTTTCCTCTAACACCAAACTTTCCCAAAGAGTATTCTCCAGTTATCTTTTAAATAGACTTTTATGCTATTTTCCACTCAAATAATAAATTTGATCAGTAGAATTTGAGAATTGTTTGGAAATTTATCTAATCTAACTTCCATTTGATATAGGGATTTTTTCAGTAGTGCCTCTGAAAGATGCTTAAGTTCTGTAAATGATGTGTAGCCAACTTCTTCCAAAATCCAATATTTCACCTTCATAGTTAATATTTTACTGCAAGGTTATTTCTTATGTTTAGTTAAAAATCATTCTCCAGGGGACACCTGGGTGGCTCAGCGTTGAGCGTCTGCCTTTGGCTCAGGTCGTGATCCTGGGGTCTGGGGATTAAGTCCTGCATCAGGCTTCCCACGAGGAGTCTGCTTCTCCCTCTGTCTGTGTCTCTGCCTCTCTCTCTGTGTCTCTCATAAAAGAATAAAAAATCTTAAAAAAAAAAAAGTTATTCTCCAGAAATTTCCATTCTCTGAAACTTCATATAGCCTTTTAGATAAAATATTTCAAACAATATTAAAAAATTAGAAGGAAAAACAATCCTTGGTGTTATAAGACAAAGAAGAAGAAAAGTATATTGGAAAAAAAATTAAATGGTTATTAGTTGCAGTATCATTATGTTTAAGAAAAATCCAAAAGTTCCTATAAACAAACTAAGATAATTAATAAGCAAATTTAAGATTTCTGGCTATAAGATCAATATTCAAAAAATCAATTTTAAATCCATATGCCAACAATAGCTTAAATGGAAAATTAAAATGTAAAAATATTTATATAAAATCAAATATCAAATAGTTAGAAAAACCTGGAAAAATTTTTCAAGCCTCTACACCAAAAACTTCAAAATTAAAAATCTCAATAAATGAAAAAATATATCATGACCATAGATTAGAATATTCACTCTTATAAATATGGAACTTCTTACAGATTTATTCATTTTATGTGTACAGAATAAAATTTCTGGTAGATTTTTTTGAGAAAACTGAGAGACCAATTCTAAAATGTATTTATAAGTCTAAAGCGTTGACAATAGGCTAGGCAATCTTGAAGAAAAATAGGAATGATAAGGAGGACTTACACAACCACATATCATGACCTTTATAAAGCTATACTAATCAACACAATGTGATATTGGCAAAAGAACAGACTGATAATGGAACAAAATAGATGTTCCAGAAACAGGTCCTCACATATAAAGACATAATTTACAATAAATGTGTCACTACAATGCAGAGGGGAAAAGATGGTAATTTCAATAAGTCATGATGGATCTATTAAGGATTCATGAAAAAAAAATGTTCTGGACTTCTACTTGATACCATACACAAAAACAAATTTTAGTTTGATTAAAAGTCTAAATTTGAAGAATAAAACAATGCTTTCAGAGGAATGTATAGGAATATATTTTTCTAACTTGGGAGTAGGTGAGAATTTTTAAATAGAATACAAAATGCATGTTAGACCTCTTAAAGTGTATTTTAGTAAAATTAAGAACTACTTTTCACCAAAAGTGACCATTGGGTTAAAAGTCAAATCACAGAATAAGAGAAGATAAGAGATTTGTATCCAGAATATATAAATTACTACTACAAAGCAATAAGAATAAATGAAGAGCCCAGCAGAAAAAAACTGGTTAAAAAATTTAAAAGACACTTCATAAATATGATTATCCATGTAGCCAAGAAGTATAGGAAAAGGTGTTTAACTTCATTAGTCATGTGGGATGTACACAGCATAGGGAATATAGTCAATAATATTGTAACAACGTATGGTAACAGATGGTAACTATACTTATCATGATGAGTATTGTGTAATATATAGAAATGTTGAATCACTATGTTGTATACCTGAAACTAATAAAACATAATGTAAACCATACTTCAATATTCAAAATTTTTAAGTGAAAATTACATTAAAGAAAACAAAGAAAAAGGAAAAAACACCAAAAGAAGGTTAGGATGCAGAGTAATTGCTCTTATATACTGCTACTAGGAGTGTAAATTGGTACAAATATTTTGAAAAACTATTTTGCAAGATCCCCAAAAGATAAACATGTATATTTCCTATGAACTGAAAATTCCATTTTTAAAGATCTTATTTATTCATTCATGAGAGACACAGAGAAAAGCAGAGACGTAGGCAGAGGGAGAAGCAGGCTCCCTGTGGGGAACCTGATGTGGGACTTGATCCCAGTACCCCAGGATCATGACCTGAGCCAAAGGCAGACACAATGACTGAGCCACCCAGGTGCCCCTAAAAATTCCATTCTTATGTATCATTATTTGCCTAGAACATAACTGTATACTTAATAATTCAAGAAGAAGAACTACAGAAACCACTTAGAAATAATAGAAAATTTCAGCTGGCCAATTATATAATTAACATGTTATGTTGTAATCGAACACAAATGTATAAATATAAAATAAATATAATAAATACAAAATAATCATTAGTAATAAAAGGAGCACCAATTAGAAAATATAATGGATTGTATATACAATAGAAACTAAGTACAGGAAAGATCTAGGGGGAAAAAACCCTCATGATGCATAGGTAATAAAATGCATATCAAGAGAAACACAAAACCTGATTGAGGAATATACATACATTAAAAAGAGTTGATATGGTAAGACTTCCTGTTTTTAGAATGGGAAGATTCAAAATTATGGAGTTATCAATATTTCCTAAATTAAACCAAAAAATCAATGCAGTCCTAATTAATATCCCAATAGGATATTATGGGATATAGAATGTAGAATATGGGGGAAAGAAATAAAATCTAAACACATATTTTCTTTCTGATAAAGTCACAAATTACAATTAAACGGAGTTTAAAGAGTTGATACTCTTGTGGTGACTACCCAGGGAGAAAATCTAAATTCTTTAGCATATGTTCATTTGGAAGATCTGTTGCCAATACACCATTTTATTTTTGTTTTCTTGGGTTTTTTGTTTGTTTCAAGTTTTTATTTAAATTCTAGTTAGTTTACATATATTGTAAGATTGGTTTGAGGAGTAGGATTCAGTGATCCACTTAACACCAATTTTAGAAGGCTCTTATAACAAGTCACTGGAGTTCTACAAATGACTAACTCAATCATCCATATGTGTTTGATGGCCTCTATTTTCAAGCAATACATGGTCTAGCCCACAAACATTTAACCTTCCCATAGCTATCCTTGGAATCACACTTATGACACATTATGAACTCCCCCCTCTACTCTGGACTTGAGACCCCATGAGCCAACACTCTTAGTTCCTTCCAACCTATCCTGCTTCCACAGTGTTGCTGTTTATTTTAATAAGGTGAAAGAGAAATGACTCCAAACAAATCAGAGGCCCATAATCCCCTCCACCACCACCCTTGTCCCACTTCATATACTCATTTCTGTAAATAAAACCCAGCAGACCAACATCAGGGAGCCCATTTCTCTGACCTCTGTCACCACCTGGCCAGGAGCACAGTCTATCCTCTCTGATTCAGGGATCTCTGGGCACTCTGGAGCAAATGCAGTCGCTGTATAGGAATTAAAGGAAAAATATTGAACATCTGTATGGTAATCAAAATTCCAAGAAGGATGCAGGTGAAGTTATAGACTTTCAGCCAATTCTCCTGTATTGACCAGTATATTGATCCCTAGTAGCTAGTACCTACATGTACATACAAGTGCTAAACATATTTGCCTTTTTTTTGTTTTTATTGAGATATAATTCATATGCCATCAAATTCACCCTCTTAAAGTGTACAATTCGATGGCTTTCAGTATTTTACAAAGTTGCGCAACCAATCACCACTATCTAATTCCAGAACATTTTCACCATCCTGAAAAGAAATCACATACCCATTAGTGGTCATTCCCCATCCCTCCCTTCTCCCAGTCTCTGGCAAATGCTAATCTGCTTTCTGCCTCTATGGATTTGCCTATTCTGGATATTTCATATAAATGGAATCATAAAGTATGTGGTCTTTAATGTCTGGCTTCTTTCACTTGGCATAATGTTTGCAAGGCTTATCCATGTTGTAGCATGTAACAAGCATTTCATTTCTTTTTATGGGTGAACCATAACCATAGTATGGATATAACACTAAAAAGTCCCCTCCAAAGTTGACGCACATTTGGGTTACTTCCACTTTTTGACTATTACACAGAATTCTACAATGAACATTTCCATACAGGTTTTTGTGTGAACAGACGTTTTGAATTCTATTGGTTATATATCTGGAAATGGAATTGCTAATTAGTACGGTTAACTCTAAGTTTTTGAGGAACTGCTAAACTCTTTTCCAAAGGGACTGCACAATTTTCCATTCCCATTAGTGTGTCCTAAGACAGTGTTGCCTAACTCGAGGTCAAAATATTTGTGTTTTCTTCTTAGAATTTAATGGGTTTGGCTCTTACATTTCAAGTCTTGATCCATTTTGAGTTAATTTTCCTATGTGATTCAGGTGGGGATCCAGTATTATTTTTTTTTTACATGCTGATATCCTGCTGTCCCACACATTTGTTTTTTGTTTATTTTTTGCCTTTCTTTCCCCACTCATTTTCAGCCACCTGTGAGGTAAACTAGGTAGGTAAATATTATTGTCCTCATTTGGACAAAGATCTTCACTCAACATTGCTATTTTTACTTTAGACTTTGTCACTTCTATGAACTCCCACCCCCACCCCCGCCACCTGCCAATGTAACATCAGAAGTAGGATCTGGTTCAGTAGGCTCTATGAGCCAGTCAAAACCCAGAATTCCATTTGAAGCTTGAGTCAACAGTTATTGTAAGCATAATAGGTCTCCTTTAGTATCTTTGTTTCTATTCAAAAAAAGACATCAAAACAACTCTCCTACCTTTATGGCTCTATACTTATTTGTATATATATTTAAATAAAATTTTATTTTAAAATTGCATTAAAGACTTAAATGTAAGACCCTTGAAACCGAAATTCTTAGAAGAAAACATATGAAAAACACTTCATGAGATTGGTCTTGGCAAGGATTTCATGGATATGACACCAAAAGCACATGCAACAAAAGTAAAATTGGACAAGTGGGACTAAAAAGCTTCTGCACAGCAAAGGAAACCATCAACAGAATGAAAAGGTAACATAAAGGATGGGAGAAAATATTTGCAAACCATCTATCTGAAAATGGGCAAAATTCTAAAATATATAAGGAATGCCTACAACACAATAGTAAAAACAAAATAAACAAAATGAATCTGATTAAAAAATGGGCTAAAGACTTCCATAAGCATTTCTCCAGAGACACACAAATGGCCAACAGAAAAGAAGCTCAATGTCACTAATCATCAGGGAAATTTAAATCAAAACCACAACTAGATATCACCTCACATCTTAGGATGGATATTATAGAAAAAAAAGAAGAAAGATAACAACTGTTGGTGAGAATGTGGAACAATTGGACCCTTGTATGCTAATGGTGAAGTTGATGCAAATTGGTGCAGCCATTATGGAAAACAATATGGAAATTCCTCAAAAAATTAAAAATAGAAGCACTATATGATCCAGCAATCCCACTTCTGGATATTTATTCAAAGAATTCAAAGAATTGAAATCAAAACTTCAAACAGATACTAGCATCCTCATGCTAATTGCAGTGCTATCCACAATAACCAGTATGTGAAAACGACCCAGGTGTCCATCAATCAATGAATGAAGAAAACGTGATGTGTGTACATATAACAGAATATTATTCAGCCATAAAATAAGGAAGGCAATCTTGTCATTTGCAATAACGTGGATGAACCTGGAAGACATTATGCCAGTGAAATGAACTGGTTACAGAAGGACAGATGCTACATGATTCCATTTATATGAAGAATTTAAAATAGTCAAAATCACAGATACAAAGGCTAGAATGATAGTTTCCATGGCCAGAGGGGAGGAAGAAATGGGATGTTGCTAATTAACATATATAAAGTTTCAGTTACACAAGATGAATAATAAGTTCTACATATCTGATGTACAACATCATGCCTATGAATGATGGTACTGTCTTGTACACTTAAGAATCTATTAAGAGGGTAGACCTCATGTTGCGTTCTTATCACAATAAAAAGATTTAAAAATTTCCTTTTCAACTCATGGAAGCATATCTTCAAGAAGCATCTCTAAAGAAACCCAACGTATAGAACAGGTGAAAGTGGAATTTTATTACTCTGCATGAATTAGAGTGTGATTTAAGGTAAATGCCTTAGGGTAAATGCCTTCACACCTTCAGGTGTGAAGATCTAGTTTTATGTTAACTAAAATAAACTACTTATTCATGTACATTGGATAGTAATCTCATAGGATTTGTTACCCCCAAAAAAATTCAATAGGGGAAAAATACTAATAGACTAAAAATAGTTTATATCAATAGTTTTCAAATCATCTTTCAAAGACATAATTGTTCCTAGAACGCGCCCTAATGTTTATTGTGGAGAGTGCTGAAGAGAGATTGAGTAGGGTTTCTATTCAATGCTCGCTTAAAATACATGTCTGAAGTGAGTTTTAGCAAGCAAAATAAACTTCAAATTCTGTTTTAATTAAGGATATATTTTTTTTGTATTACACATTATTTTATTATTTAGAGTATTGTGTACATAGAGGAGAAAGTGTTCTGTTGGATGCTTTTATGTGAGAGAAAACAGATTCAAAGGTATTGATGAAGAAATCACAGCTATTTCAATCAGAATATGGGCTGGAAGCTAATTGTAATTAATATATTTAAGCCAAGTTAATCAGCCCCCAACTTGCCTATAATCTAATTTCCTTTTCCATAATGTAATGGGATTAGGTCCTGTTGCCCCAACTGTTCTTTCTTTTTAAAGGTTCTATTACTATATGACTGGACACCTGATGAGCCTAATTTTGCATCTTGTTAAACTTCATCAAATGGGATTTGGGACCCTGAATGTCACTAGCATTCAAGGTTTTGTTGTGGAAAAAGAACACTTGTCTTTTGTCAAGTTTTGGTTGCGGATGTGGGTTGTGAATCATGCAATATGCTGCCATACTGAAAAGCAAAAGAATGAAATGATGTCCTTGGCATCCAGAGGGGACTTTCTTTACCAATCCTTCCAACCCCAAAGCCACAAGCATCCTCCTTACCTTCAATATTCAACACAAAAAACATCAAGAAGATATCTAAGGCCAGTACAGTTAGGAAGAAGATGATCAGAAGGACTTCCAATATAGTGAGTTTCCTTGCCATCTAGATGGACACAGATAATGAGAGTTAAGCAAACCGCAAACCCCATCAATCCAAAAGGACAGGCATCATGATTAAAATGTGAACTCATCTGCAAGATGACTTGATTACAAGCATCCCTCCTTACAATATCAAGAGACTATTGGTTTCCACTCATCACAATGTTTACAATTAATTCTAGTCTGTGCACCCAACACCTCTAGAAAAAGAGCCCTTGCCTTTTTTTGTCTCTGGAGGGATTGAATACTGTCCAAGGAGAGCATATATCAGACATAAAGAACTAGAGGTAGAGAGTGAGGAGTGGAATGGAGTACAGGAGGGAGACAAGGGGTTAAGGTGCCTCACAAAGCCCTTTTATTTTTTTATTTTTTATTTTTTTTTTACAAATCCCTTTTAGATGCCACTTTGATCCTCACATCCACCCTACACAGTAGAGTGGAGGGTCACTCTCAGGGAAGGAAAAAGTAACAAAACCTGAATCCTAGTCTTCTTATTCCAATTCCATGCCACGATGGTAAGGTGTTTAGTTATTTAGAAGAGACTAATCCTGTTAAAACTCTGGTAAGAAAAATGAACCGAATCCTGATCTCCAGCACAACGTTTGCTTGCGTGGTCACAGTACACAAACTCATGTAAATTTGGTGGCTCACCCTGGCCCTGCCAATCATGCATCCATAGACTCAGGCTTTAAAATATTTGGTGGATTGGAGTGTGTAGTGATTAGGGAACCCAAGAACTTTGATGCTCGTCCTGGCTTGCATACTAACAGGTGGAGGCGTTAGCTATTTGGATGTGCATTTCTTCACCTCCAGAAGTCAGGTTCTGGAGGTACTCTCATTCTTCTGCTCTAGTTATAGTAAATCTCACATGCTTCGCAATCCCATGACCGCCCCACCATGTCATTCCTTGACCAACTCTCCACCATCTTCAGTACTCTTCCCATTGCCCCTACACACTGGCTATTCCCTGGAATTTATCACTCCCCAGAACTGTTCCACTTGTGAAACTCCTAGCCTCTACTTACTATTTACTGGGCAGAAGCTCATTCCCTTTTACCCTCTCATTGCACTGTTTCTTTATTCTTTGATCACATTGAGGCTTCTGTTCTGTTCCACTCCCTCTTAATCTTAGTCTGTTCTGGCTATTATCCTTCCTTGACGTAGTCCTCAATAGCTATTATTTCTCTCATCTTCCTTGCTCCCCTATATGCTAAGTGAATCCATACAATGAAACCATTGATCCAAACTTCTGCCTTCCGGGTTTATGTGCTCAGCGCAATGTAGATGGCCTTGGGTTCGTAATCTGACAAATACACGGGGCCTTCAAACTGACTGACAATCTTGCCACCTTCTTTCATTCTTCACAGGAGAAATTTCCAACACTAATCCTTGTTTTCAAACCCAACCTTTGTCACCTATGGTGTTACTCTCAGCCAAAATCATCCCCAACATCACAAATAAAACAACTATTTTTGCAGAAACTATTTCATCTCCCTGCTTCTCAACCCAAACTTCTTTATAAAAATTATCCATATCTAGGTAAATTCTTATCTTTCCCCTTTTCTTAAAGGAAGAGTTTTCCCTCCTCTTGTCTAAGCATAACCCTTGTACCTTTTCTGTAGATCCCACACACTTTGAATTTCTCAAAAATCTTGTTCCACCAATTATCCTTCCTCTTTCTTGCATTAAAACCTCTCCCTCCGAATGTGCTCTTTCTCCTTAAAAGTATATCCCAAATCATCCTAAACTCTGGTGACGATTCTGTGTCCTTCTCTACGTACCATTATAACTTTATTTTTCCTTTTATAGCTAACTTTCCAAAAAGATAATGGAATGCTATCTGCATTACCTTCCTCCTATATTATTGGCATGGCTTCTGTTTCTTGCATTCCACTGAAATTCCTCCTGCCAAGGTCACCGGTGATTGAGCTGCTAAATACAATGGGCGCTCTCTTAATCATCCAGCACTATCAACCACTCCTTCCTCTCTAAATTTCTCCATGTTTGGATTCCTTGATTATCATTTAATCTTGGTTTTCACCCACTTTTCTGGCTTTTCTTCAATTTTCTTTTAGTCCTCTGTTTCATCTAGTATTGACATTCCCTATATTTTCAACATAGGTCTGCCATCCCCTCTTTTAGCGAGCTCCACCATGCATACGATTTCATATAACACCCGAGGACAGTGCAATCTATATTTCTAGCCCAGAGATTTATATTTATATGTGCAACTGCCTATTAGACATCTCACCTGGATGTCCCACACACTTAACCAAATTCAACATGTTTGAACATGTGTTCATCTCTCCCCATACCCCAGTCCCAACTTCCACCAATTCTGCCCAATTGGCCTCTCCTCAAATAATATCTTGAGGAACAGAATCACAATTTCATTAAAAAGTCTGCATAACTTTTTTGACTCCTCTCTTTCTTGTAGTTCTCATAGCCAGTCACCAGTCAGACTCCTCTCCCAATACTTTTCAAATCTGTTTCTTCCCCTGCATCACTACTAGAAATGTTTTAGTTGGGCCATCATTTCTGAACTGTGACCTGAACTGTGACCACAGCTTTCCCACTGGCTCCTTGCTTCCATTCTGCAGATGGATTCATCTTTCTACTGCACAAACAGGGTTATTTGGGTTTCCTATATTCAAGTCCTCAGTGGTTCTTCAAATAATTTGTAAACTCTTTAGCTTTGTAATCGAAGGTCTTTATGACATTTCCTATGCCCACCTCCCCTGCCTCTTCTCTCCTCTACGTTCTAGCCACACCAAACCAACAACTGTGTAGTGATAACCTTTATTTTTTTTTTAATTTTTATTTATTTATGATAGTCACAGAGAGAGAGAGAGAGAGAGAGGCAGAGACACAGGCAGAGGGAGAAGCAGGCTCCATGCACCGGGAGCCTGACGCCGGACTCGATCCCGGGTCTCCAGGATCGCGCCCTGGGCCAAAGGCAGGCGCCAAACCACTGCGCCACCCAGGGATCCCAGTGATACCTTAAAATCCATGTGAACAAAGAATTTTCTTTCTTTCTTTTTTTTTTACTTCACCTCTCCTTTAACTGCATTTCCCTGCACCCCTGTTCTTCTCAGCCCTGGCCCAATGCCATGACCATTTCTATTAGTTTTTCCATATGCATCTAGTTTCACTTTTATATTGAGGCAGGATTTTGGTTAATGTGTAATGAGCCAAGTAAAAAAGCACCTTAGTTCTGAAATGGGGGTAAGGACCAAGGATCTACAGATAATTTGCCAAGGGAGGGGGGAGTTAGGTTTGGGATTGAAGTTAGAGTGTATTAACTATTTTTTCCTGTTAGCCTAAATCTATCAAGTTTGTCTCCTCTAAATTATTCAAAAGTTTACTCTAATCTCCATATGATATATATATATAATTATATATATTATTATATATATATAATATATATAATTATATTGCTATGATACCCATACATCAAAGTTCACCAGGCAGGCATTATGATTCCCATTTCATGTAAATGTTAAGGAACTTTGCCTAGCCATGGTTAGTGGTATAACTGAGGCAAACACTAAGGCTCTGCCTCTTACACTAGTCTTTGAGTATTCTTGCTGTCTCCACAATGTCTCCTACACTTCAGAGCTTACAGATCTAGAGGCTGGACCTTCAGTGGTGGAATTTCAGGCAGTGAAAGAAGTCTGACGGATCCACCCCACAGCAAACAATTGTCACTCAGCTTCCCTTCTCCAAGCACTGTGTCTCTCCATGAGGAGACTTTCCTTTCCGGCCTCTACAAACCCAAGGCAGCCACCTATTCCACAATTCCTGAATCCTTGGGGGAGCAGTTTTAACACCTGTGGCTCAGGAAGTTCAGGATACCCTGGGGACAACCTCAAGCATTTTCTTGCCACAAGAACTATTACCATCTTGGCAGATTGCAGGTAGATGGGGATTCCTAAAGGTACAAAGTCTCTGCTACTTAGACACTCTTCCTACCTACAGCCACATTATCAACCACAATTTTAGAAAAATTAAAATCCAGGTTATTATTAAAAATCTTAATGATTGTATACCATTTCTCTCTCTGCCCAAAGAGATGCATCCACTCTCTTCCCAATCCATGTCATTTTCAGCTAGCTTCCAGAAGGGAATACTATTTGTTTATTCTTTCCTGTTTTATCCCAGTGAGAGAGGAACATCATGCATCTGATTTTCTCCATCTGTTACACACACTCACACACACACACACACACACAACACACACACACATATCCCTCTCCTGTCCAGTAGGCCTGTGACTCCATGTGCTATCTCATCCCTTATAGTTTCTGGAAAAGGAAGAAAACATCAGGTTCAGAAGAAAAGTGGGAGTTGTCCAGATCATGTAGCAGAGCAGATAGGGGCATTTATAAGAAAAAAAGAACACTATTTATTCAAAGCACGACATGCATAGGGAAAAGTACTCACCTCATAGCCGTATCCCTTTATTTGTTGCGTCTATCCCTCAGTGGTTCTTGAGGAGCACTGAGCAAAGGTGAGAAGGCTGGTGTCGCCAGCTTCTGCCAGGATTGATTTATTGCCCTGTAAATCTGATGGCGATTGGAGGAGAGGAGGGCATTTTGCAACTGACCATAAAAGGGCCCTTGCTTTCCTGGTGACTTGGAGAAAGCTCCATTTGTTAATAAAAGAGGAAGGTGGGGTTTTATTCTAATAGTTATGCTTCTTCTGTGTTCCTGTTCATATCCAATTACTTTGCTTGTCATACTACATTATACCTGCTTGTCTGTCCCAGTGGCCTAAAGAGTCCAGGAGCTGGTCATCTTCAGTCCTACATGCAGGTCCTGCCCAACACCTGCAGTTTTAAATATATAGCTATTTGTTGAATAAGTAAATGAAAGAATGAATGTCTCATGCTTGGTTCAACCACATTGTTCCTTTTTCCATTTTGTCTCCCAAAGGTCTCTTGAATAACTAAGCTTTCCATTAATTTAAATAAGCCTTCCCATCAGTTATTCTCAATAAAAAAAAAAAAAGCACCATCAAAGTAGACATTATATAATCTCAAAGGGGGAAGACATCTCTACTGGAAATTTGTCATGCTCTTTGACTGATCGGCACCTATAAAAAATTTCTAATATTTAAGGAACTTTCCACCTTGAGAATTCTGACTTTCCAAGTAGGGGGCTAGAAATTCTCTTTCACAATCTCCCTTTCAGCCAAAGTAGAGGCAAGTGACCTGTGCTCGGCCAATGAGATGTGACCCGGGAAGAAAGTGGAGAGAAGGAGGTACCATGCAGAATCCAGGATGGTGAAGAGACATTGTTTCAGAGGCAGCAGGGACTGGGAACCTAGTGGCATCCTATGCTCGATATTGGGGGTACAGGCTGCCGGACATGTACTAAAGACAGTGGCAGTGGAACCTCCCACAAGGCAATCAGGCTGCTGTACCTAGCCACATAGTCCACACCAAACCCGACACCCTAGACTTCCTGGAGTTTCGGTGAGTCATTAATATCTTTCAAAATTCCTTTTTGTTCTTAAGCTAGCTAAAGTGGGTTACTTTTATAATGAAATATAATTCACATGCCATGACATTCATCCTTTCAAAGTATACAATTCAGTGGGTTTTGGTATATTCATAGAGTTTTGCTACCATCACCACTATCCAATTCCAGCACATTTTCATCATTCCAAAAGAAAGCCATCACTCATTCGTGATCACTTCCCATTTTTCTCTCCCCCATTTCTGCAGCCACTAATCTGCTTTCTCTTTATACTTTTTTAAAGATTTTATTTATTTATTTGAGAGAGAGAGGAATAGCAAGAGGAGAGCACAAGCAGAAGGGAGGAGCAGGCTCCCTGCTCAGCAGGGAAGGGGCTCCACCCCAGGTCTCTGGGATCATAGCTGAGCCAAAGGCAGATGCTTAACCAACTGAACCACCCAGGCACCCTCTACTATCTTTCTTTATGGATTTGCCTATTCTGAACATTTCTTATAAATAGAATCATACAATATGCAGCCATTTGTGTCTGGTTTCTCCACTTGGCATAATGTTTTCAAAATTCAACCATATTGTTGTAGGTATTAAGTGCCCTCAGGTACTTTATACCATTTTATGGCTGGATAATATTCATTACATTGATATATTACAGTTTGTTTATATATTCATCAGTTGATGTACTTTTCGGTTGTTTCTCCTTCTTTTTGATATTATGAGCAATGCTGCTATAAACAGGCACATACAAGTTTTGTGTGGACATACATTTTCAATTCTTTTGGGGGATACACTTTGGAGTGAAATTTCTGGATCATATGACAACTCTATCCTTACTTTATGAAGAATTGCATTTTCCAACATGGTGGCAGGTAACATATTACATTCCCACCAGCAATATATGAGGGTATATAGTCATATATCCTATATATATAACAATATATGAGGGTATGCCATCTTTCAATGGCATCTAAGATCCATAAATAATGTAGTAGCAATAGTAGTCCATGTTTGCTTCAAACGTTCAGTGTATGCAAGTTTACACACACACACACACACACACACACACAGAAACTTGGTTTCTACCTTTATGAACTTCAGGAATGACATAAGCACCTTATCTTTAACTCTAGTAAAAGAGAGCCTTTGTCAGAGGGAAAATGTCCCTGGATCTCATTTCAAATTGGGATGGTATCTTGGCAAAAGATCAAGAAAGGAGATTTATTGCTACATAAGATCATTTTATTCTCTGTGTGATACTTTACTCTTAGCTCCCCACATCCCAGGCTCATTTATGACAGCATTCACATTTCAGTGCTGACTATCCCAGCTATTATCTGTTTCCTAAAGTGCAGAAATTAGCTAACTTTGCCATCCCTTCTTGCTCACTAGCAACTGGAAGATACTGGGTCACATACTTGTGTTGATCAATGAAAAAGAGACATTTTGAAGAGAAGAAACAAGCATGCCACTTAATTTTCTTCCAGTTGCTTATTAGTAAAAAGGACGGTAAAGTTAGCTCTTGACAGAACTTATGAAGTGATCAAAGCAAGCAGATGATTGAATCAAGTCAGAAACCAACAATATGCATGGCCCTTAACTTTCAAAGCACCTTCCTCTAAGGCAAGACTCAAAAATCTCTGATATTGCTGTAATGACAAGAAAGGAATGTTGCCGACACTTGGACCACATCTGCCAAGGTCAACACAAACCTTGTCTTTGTAGGTAACTATGATGATTAATATTATAACAAGGATGGTTTTAATAAGAAAAGGAATGAATTTCTTCCTCTTTAAGTGAAAGGGTTTCAGATTGGTTTTTGTTTGGTTGGTTTTTTGTTTGTTTTTTAGCATACCTACAAAGAGTTAAAGTGAAATTATGTGGCCTTGGAGAGAGAGATTGTCTCAAAAAGACTCCAACCTTTCCCCAATAGCTTGCCAGGAGTTACAGGTGTAGGTCCATGTTACAGGTCTGCTTCAAGGCAGCCACAAGTGTATATGGCTCCATGTGTATTGATTCTTATTTTTTTCCCCAAGTTTTCATTTAAATTCCAGTATAATATTAGTTTTAGGTGTACAATTAATCATTTTAACTTTTAATATAATAAATACTGATAGATAGAACCCTATGAACAAAAGCTTTGGAATTCTCAATATTTTTTTCAGATTATAAAGAGGTGCTGGGACCAAAATGTTTATGGAACTGGTGACTTGGTGTACTGGTTTTCAAACTTTTTACATAAATATGATGCATGAAATGTATATGAGGCTATATATATATATATATTCCACTTGAATAAAAAATTTCAGTGTATGTATTATATAGACTTTTGTATATTAATATCTATGTATATGTATTTAAAATTCTTTATTCAAATAGAATTCCAGTATGTAACTGAGTGATTGACTGAAGACAGGATGGGGAGCTCAGATCCCTGCCAATCTGCCTTCTACACCCACTCCCAGAGAGCAAGGCTAAGCCTCTTTCCAGTGTTTGGAAATTTCAGCTTTGACACCAGCAGTTTGCAGATGAGGAGGCATGATCCCCAAGAGACAGAGTGACTTCACCAAGTCCCTGACCCAAAAGAGTGCTTCTGTCTTTTGTTTTTTGTTTTTTGTTTTTGTTTTTGTTTTTGTTTTTTTTGCTTCTGAGTTTTTGTCACTCAAATGAAAGCTCCAGAAAATGCTCAACCGGTGGATCAAACACCTGTGATTGGGACTAGGCAGGATGTAACCTTATATGTAAGAAGGACAACTCTGTTCAGAGAGAGAAATTAAGGGAGCCACAGAGCCAGCTCCCTCACTGACCCCCCTCCCAGAGCTACTATGAATCATTTCAGTCCTACAGTGAAAGTCTTCACATCCATAAGGAACTGGCTGTTTAAAAGCCAAAATAGGGACACCTGGGTGTCTTGATTGTTGAGGGTCTGCCTTTGGCTCAGGTCGTGATTTGGAGTCCTTGGATCAAATCCTGCATTGAGCTCCCCGCAGGGAGCCTGCTTCTCCCTCTGCCTATGTGTCTGCCTCTCTCTGTGTATGTCTCTCATGAATAAATAAATAAAATCTTTTAAAAAATAGAAAAAGGATGAATGAATTCAAGAAACATGTGACTAGCTGAGGCT
Source organism: Canis lupus dingo (assembly GCF_003254725.2). Lineage (NCBI taxonomy): Eukaryota > Metazoa > Chordata > Mammalia > Carnivora > Canidae > Canis > Canis lupus. Next base: position 7,107,679 of record NC_064258.1, read on the forward strand.
TAGGGACTCTTAAAATGCTAGAGCCACATAGGGACCCAGCCACTAATCTGAAGTCTGAGAAGCAGACATGCTTTAATCTAGGAATTCTTGAACCGAGGTCCCCAGAAATCCAAGGAGTATAAGTATAACTTAGGGAATGTGCAAGTATTGACGGGAAAAATACATCTTTGTTTACTAATTACTAACTGAAATTTAGCATTTTCTTAGATTATAAATGTAAAGAGCAGAGCACAGCAGTCTTAGCAGTACACAGGAGTCTTTCAAAAATAGAAGCACAGATATTTTCATATCACACTAGGAAACAGTAGTAGATATCTCAAAATATTGTCTATGCTGATCATCATGAGGAAATTAGGACATTATGAAGTCCACTGCTAGATCTTGTTATTTAAAGTGATCATTAAAAATGCCTTATGTGTTACTATATTAAATTTTTAAAATATTCATTTAATGTATTTTAATTTAACAGGATTTCTTTAAAATAGTATGCATTCTTGGTGTTTTAAAAAAAGAAAAAAGGGCAGCCCGGTGGCTCAGCGGTTTAGCGCTGACTTCAGCCCGGGGTGTGATCCTGGAGACCTGGAATCATCCCACGTCAGGCTCCCTGCGTGGAGCCTGCTTTTCCCTCTGCCTGTGTCTCTGCCTCTCTCTCTCTCTCTCTGTGCCTCTCATGAATAAATAAATAAAATATTTTTTTTAAAAAGGCTTAGGGAAGTATACATATTTATTTTCAACACACTCATTTTCAAGGAATATTTCAAGTAAATATTCCTGTTGAACACTAATATGTCATTTCTTTATCCCAAATTTTAACCATCTCAAATTTTAACTAATAATGTTGCAAATTCTGTTTTTATCAGTAGACATTTTACCAGATATAACAGTTGTTATAGTTGCTATGATGACTAAAACAACAACGACCACCTAAGTACATACTTCTGCAAACATGAATCCTAAGAAAAACCCATCCGGTGGTGTGAGGGAAAGAGTGGATAATCATAAATCTGATCATTCTGTCAGTGGGTTAGACTGTAGGAACTCTGATGCCACAGAGAACAAGACCAACTTACAAGGGTTTGCTAAGCAAGAAGCCTTAACCCCAAAGGGTGGTTAACCAGGGTAAAAATACCACAAAATCCAAAATCTCTTGTAAATTAGCTTGTTTTATTTTTCTCTGGCATTTAAGTTGTACACATTTGTGTAAACGGTGGTTATATATGTTAGACACAGAGCAAAGAAATATGATTTACATATCTTGAAGCACACCACTGCAAAAATAAGTTACATTTTTTACATTCAAACTCCTTCCTTCAGTTTTGCCTGCTTAAATATCATCCTTACCCCTATTCCCATATGCTAAGCATTGCCCTACCCATCTTCTTGCTTCCATGTGAGTTGGCCCTTCTTGTCTCTTCCCCCTGAGTCTACTATTCTGAGACTTCTGTGGTTTCTTCTTATTGTGGTGATGGCTTCTTATCACCATCTTCTGTTTCCTCTCATCTTTCCTGCTAACTCTTCCTGTGTTTCCTTGCTTTCCCCTCATATCATGCTCTCAGCCTATTGCTCCCCTCGCCCTAGAACCAACTAGCCGATGTTCTTTCTGGATACTTTCTTGAGGCATTAGTCAACTCCAGGACCTGGACTGTTCTGGCAAGCTTTTACTTATGTATTCAGCAAGAGTGGAGCCCATTCAATGATTACACACACACACACACACACACACACACACACACAACTTCATCATGGACCCAGTTCATCTTCAGTAGATACTGTATGATGAGCCAGCAGTACCATGTTAATCACACAGAGACAGAAAAACAACCCATAGATTTCCCACACTTCCCTATGGCCTACACCACAGGGCCAAGACACAGACAAAAATATGTGACAAAATTAATAAAATACTTTACCCACACTGAGCATGAACCAATTAACTACTCAACAACTTTATAAGCATGAAGTAGAAGTAGTTCCAAAGCTATTCATAATTAAAATCTTGCTCTAAAAATTCACAGAGTGCTTCTCCACGTCAGTGAAATGAAATTATGGAGGCTGATATCTCTGCCGGTCACATCAATGCTTAACACCTGTTGGGAACCAAAGGAAAAGGAGTGGGCATCTGGCAATTGAAATTTCCTGCACTCAAGTGAATCAGACACAATCCAATGGTTCACATGCACTCTGCTACTTTCACAAATCATTGCCTAGCTGTCAGGCAGCCCCCAAATTTTCAGGTGAAGAGGCTGTTTCTTGATTCCTTAGAGTACAAAATTTATTCAGTGATAGGGAAATGACAATGGGCCCTAAATAATGCAACTACCCTAAAACAACTGCACAGAAAATTGGAGATGTCTTCATTTCCATTCCTTGGAACCCTCCTTTCTTTTTCTCCTTTTCCTGTTCCCCCCATAGCGACTTGGTGTTTCCCCAGTGAAAGTCCAACAGTTCAGCTTTTTTCGAGGCAAATGGCTTCCATAAAGTGTCATTGCGAGTGCCGTCAGCAGCTAGTATGACAGTCCAGGAGTGGGTCAGCAACAAGATTGGGCAAAGTCCTTTATGAGCTCTTAGTAGAGTTGGGGAAGTTGGTTGAGAAGAAAGCCACAAGTATGAGGAAACAAGTAAAAAATACAAAACTGAAGGGAAAACTTTTGTTTCAGGCCTTGTAATCAGGAAGGATTATGAAAGAAAAAGTCCAGAAAAAAGCAAGAAGCAAGCACACACAGAAAGATCCATTTACCATGAGGACAAGTGTTGGAAACACCACATTGCATTGATGCTAAGGGGCAAATTTTCTACATATTTAACATTCATGAAATCAGAATGTGTCTTGCAGTCAACAGCTTTAGAATTACTGTGAGCTAAGTAGGATTCATGACAATTGTTACTGTCTGTACATGCATGAACTTCATTGCTATTGTTGGTATTATGAATGGATGGACTATGAACCACTTAAGGATTATTTTAGGAAAAAATAGGAAACATGACTGGTAGTAAGATCAAGAAAGTGTGAGGATGAAAACTTGTATAATGCATTTGCTAGCTTTGGAAAAAATACCATAGAGATTGGTGGAAGAATTTTTTTGAAATGATATATCACCAATGCTTCTGATAGCACAGAGAAATACCTTAACCCATTCATGCCACATATTCTTCTTTTAAATAATAAGATGGTAATTTGCCATATTCACATACAAATTTTAATATTAAAAGAAAAATCTGTGATACAAATTGGCTAAGGCATTTCTTTTTCTTTTTTTTTTAAGATTTTATTTATTTATTCATGAGACACACACAGAGAGACACAGAGAGAGAGGCAGAGACACAGGCAGAGAGAGAGGCAGGCTCTATGCAGGGACCCCAATGTGGGACTCAATCCCCAGGGGTCCAGAATCACTCCCTGGGCTGCAGGCAGACGCTCAACTGCCAAGCCACCCAGGCATCCCCATTTCTTTCTCTAAAAAAATAATTTATTTATTTATTTATTTATTTGATAGAGAGAGAGATTACAAGCATGGGGAGAGGGAAGGGTGGAGGCAGAGGGAGAAGCCAACCCCCTGCTCAGTAGGGAGCCTAACAGGGGGCTCAATCCCAGAACCCTGGGATCATGACCTGAGCAGGTGCTTAACCCGCATAACTGACTGAGCCACCCAGGCGTAGCAAGGCATTTCTAATATTTCTTCACATTCAGAGTTTACCTTGTCTAAATTACTTTAATGCAAATTTATCAATGTCCATGTGTCCCTACCCAATATTTTCCTCTGTATTGTCACTAACATTAAAATGATAAAAAAAATATCTTTGTTTAGAGAAAATTTGCAAAGCTCTCTGTGTGTTTAGAGATTTTAAATGATACGAAAGCATTGTATCATACTTTTGTAATCCTTTTTTTTCCTTCTTCATGCCACATGAAATAATGGGACAACTCTAATTATGGTGTCATATTTGATGGAATAAGGTAGTTCGAGCTGTCTGGGAAGTAGAGCTCTAAGGCAAGGTGAAGGAGTAAAGACAGTTTTATATAAATTTGCAGGGAAGAAAACATATGTGGAAAGAAAGGATCAAGACCCACAATTCCCAATGATAATAAGTCAGAAATTTCCCCTTCATCTCCATGCTGTCCACTGCTGGTGCACTGAACACAGCTTCCCAAAGGGCTCTGCAGGAAAGGCTGTCATTTGGAAAGGAAGTAGGCAGGGACTGCCCTAGGATTAGCCCAGGAAATACCACAGGGACTTTTCACTGGTCACAAACCTGTGTCGCAGGGTTGTAAGTGAAGGTGGGCGTTATCACCATGCCGCTCACAGAGATGCTGACACTGGAAATGGAAACACTGCCCACTCCCCAGATCTCAACGTAGCCCAGTTTCAAAGGGTTTGCATCGGTGATGTATTTGTTGAAAACTATATGACTCTGCATCATATTCTGTCCATTGGAGATAAAAGGAGACCAGAGGGGAAAACAACAACAACAACAACAAAATCCATTTAAATTTTTCCCAACCTTTTTTTAGGCACAAATATAGGTCATGAAGTTAAGACAATGTGAGAGTCCCCATCTTGTGCCCTTGGATAATGCAGAGTATGATTTCAGCCCTGTATCTCCCGCTTCCAGCTATCATCCAGCTTTGCATTGGCTAAGCACCTGCAGTGTCTCTAGACTCACCCTGAACTCTAGGGAGACAAAAAGTCTCAGCTATCAGGAACTGTATCCTCTACATGTAGAGCTATCAGTTCAGTTCAGCTATAGAGCTATCAGCTATACAGTTCAGCTATCAGGAACTGTATCCTCTACATGTAGAGGAGTCACAAAATGTGCAGACCATCCCAAGGCAACACGGGAGCAAGGGCCAGATAACATAGAAACAATCTGTCCGTCTGTGCCTTGGTGAACTGGAATAAGTTACTGATGAAATATGAATGGGTTTAATCACAGAGAACTTCCTGAGAGCATACTAAATGTCCATTTGAAGTCTAGAGGAAGGGAAAGATGCAAATTAAGAAGACAAGCAGGGAAGGGATTCTAGGCGGTACGTAATGCCCTATGATATCCAGCATTCAACTAAGCCAACAGAACTCTATTCTCTCTTCACAGTACCAGTTACACTCACCTGGCTGGCAGAAAAGTTGGCCAGGTAATAGAGTCCTTTTCCATAGGTGTCTGCAAATGAGCAACAAAGTAAGTGTGATCTGGAGCTGTGCTCTTGAATTCCAATTGCTTACTTGTTGAGAAAGTAGGGATGATTTTTGTTCCTCATTTTACTTTTCTTCTTTTTTTTTTTTATTTTTTTTATTTTTTTTATTTTTTTTTTATTTTTATTTTTTTTTTTACTTTTCTTCTTTACAGAGTTCCATTTTGTGAGCTCAGATGTTCCCCCAAACTCCGCTTACACAGTGTTTGAAATGAGTGTGTATAGATGCAGCTGGCTAATAGAATCCCTCATAGGGGATCCCTGGGTGGCGCAGCGGTTTGGCGCCTGCCTTTGGCCCAGGGCGCGATCCTGGAGACCCGGGATCGAATCCCACATCGGGCTCCCGGTGCATGGAGCCTGCTTCTCCCTCTGCCTGTGTCTCTGCCTCTCTCTCTCTCTCTCTGTGACTATCATAAATAAATAAAAATTTAAAAAAAAAAAAAAAAAAAAGAATCCCTCATAGAATGCAGTTTCCTGACACCACTCTTTAATCTGCTTCTCTTTCTCATGATCTAACATTCCCCACACCTTCCTTGTCACCTCAGAATTCCCAGATCCCTTGTGCTAGAGGCACACAGATGTGTGCACAGGTGCATGTACACACACATTGCAAACATCACTGGTATCTTGGTCAGCTTGAGAGGTATGAGGCAATTTTTTTAATGCAGTCTCCAGAGACCAAGAAAATACTTTTTTGAACTTTATCCTTCATGTATGCCACAGGTTCATGGAGAATATGAAGCTCAGCATTTCTAGCATAGGCATCCCCATCCTAGCTCCAACTTCTGGGGCTTGCTCACTCTTCCCCCATATTCTAGCTTCTTTCTAATTTGCTTACCACTCAATCAGAGGGCATTGGCTACACTCTAGAGCTATGCCACCCAAGATGGCAGCCACTAATAGTATATAGCTATTTAAATTAAGGTTAATTACAATTAAATAAATAAATTCAGTTCCTCTGATGCACTTGTAACATTTCAAATGTGCAATAGTCACCTATGCCAATGGCTACCATATTGGGCAACACAGATACAGTCTATTTCCATCATTGCACTAGACAGAAATGGCTTAGATAGAGCTAATGGAGCATAAGCCTCCTCCCAAGAGTTTGCCAGTTCCTGTAAACTCCTAATGGAAAATCCCCCCAAATAAATAGCATGGCGGCTAGAGGCATTGTCTTTCTTACTGGGACAGTAAACCATGTAATTAGGAAATGTGCCCTTGAATGTAAACCATATGGAAGTATATCTCACTTGACTACTAAGAAACTCCCTATGGCTTCCATACTGCTATCTCACACAGTGAATTAGGACAGTTGGGTAATGCTGAGAGATTCAGAGCTATACATGAGGCATACAGATCATATACAATAGCTACCATGCACTTAAAATGACAAATGGCTATGTTTAGGAATGCAGAATTGTTTTAACATGGACAGCAGGCCTGTCCCCTAGTCAATGGTATTCACACGAATCCCAGGCAATCCTACTCACCAATGCTTTGCCCATCATCCCAGAAGAGCCAGCCTTTAGCAGCCCCCTCATCATCCAAAGCAACCTTGAAGCCTATGAATTTCTGACGGCTGCAATGAGGTAGGAAAGAGCCATTAGCTAAAAACAAAACCACAGCCATAAACCAAGAGTTTTCATAGAGACATAATGGAAGTGCTTCATAGTATAAAGACTGGGTACTAGGATTCAAGAGACTTGTGATCTAGCTCTAGTTCTGTCTCCAGTGGCTATATGATTTCAGGTCAGGAGTGAATGAATGAATGAATGAATGAAGTAGGGGAATTTTCCTTTAAGGTTTTATAAGCCTACATGTGTTGTAAAAGTACTACAAGAAACTACAAGCAAATTCAGTGGTTCTGTAAGAAAAATCCTGATGTGATCTTTCTTTTTTCATGACCTAATTTCCTAAGGACGTGTACAGTGAGCTCTGTTTATAAATGTCCTAAGCTCTTTAGTTTTTAACTGAATTTTTTAATCAAATGAGTATGGCTCTAAGATTTTAGTTTGGCATCAGACATTCATGGATTTTATTCTGTGCTCAACTACCTAAAAACTGTGTGACCACTTGAAGCCTCTCTTTGCTCATCTGTGAAATGGGGATAATAGCATTTATATCACAGAGTTTATTTTTTCCTTTTGTTAAGAAAAATAGATTTTCAAATAGAAAACTCCATATTAGTATTGTTCCAGGCACATAGCAAGCATTCACTTGATGTTAGCTATTATTAATTATTGTGTAGACTTAGGTCCAGAATTCCAAAATCCTGTATGTGAGGAATCTCAGCCTCAGCCATCAATTGCAATGTGGCTTACACAATTTTTTAGCAATAGTTTTCTTAGCAGAGTCCATTAAGACTCAGATGATAGTCTTCTAAAACTAGTATGAATTGGGTTGCTCCTTGTTTGACTTCCATTTCAAGTGTTATCAGTTAGACCTATTATCTCACCCGCTGGAATCTAAAATAGTTGTTAATAATTGTTCAAAGAGTGCAGAGTCTAGGAAAAGTTAAATCACAAACAAGCCAACAACAAAAAAATCTTTAGTAAAATTCCTTTGGGGTCTGAGGGTGCTGCTTACAGATTGGCGGGCTTCCGCAGGATCTAAGCTAACTGGCAGGTAAAGGAGAAGCCTTGTCCCATCATTCACCTTAAGTGGGTGTTCTGCGCAGGCTCTTGCCAGGGCAGGATGTAGCCCCCACGGACATGAAGGTTAATGTGGTCAAGAGGGGCTGGCAAGGACTTCCACTCTGCCCTTGCTCCAATGTCCACACCCTGTGGGCCAGAAGAAGGTAAGACAGGATGAGGGTAAGAGAACACACCTCACTGAACAACGCATTTACCAGACAGCTTGTCTACTGTTCTGGACTTGCTGCCTGTCCATGACCTTCCAGCACACAGCTGGTATTACCCGTCTCCACTTTCACCCAGCTACTGGGTGGACTCTTACCCTGATGCTCCAACATCACGTCAGCACCCCTTGTCTTCTGGGGTTTCTACCGTACATACTACATGAGATCGTAGTGTGGATCTCAGCCTACCCTCATTCCACATCCTGTTTCTGTGTCAGAGAGCAGTGCTGGAGGAAGTTGAGGAATTCTTTTGCTTATTTCTTGTTGGCTTTTGATACATGCCCTGCAATGGCATTTCTAGGCCTTCTCTTTCACTTTGCCTCTGCTCCGGCTCCTTTTACTGCTCCCACTTCCCCACCCTGACCAACTTTACTAAAGCTTTGATTCCTACTTGACAGAGAGAATTAAAATGAGAGACCCCAACACCAAGCGCTCCAGAGGCCTTGGGTTCCTCATGTACTCCACTGTGGAGGAGGTGGACGCAGCCATGAACGCTCGGCCACACACAAGGTGGACGGGAGAGTCGTGGAACCAAAGAGGGCTGTCTCCCGAGAAGATTCTCAAAGACCCAGTGCCCACTTAACTGTGAAAAAGATTTTTGTCGGTGGCATTAAAGAAGACACTGAAGAACATCATCTAAGAGATTATTTTGAACAGTATGGGAAAATTGAAGTGATTGAGATCATGACTGACCAAGGCAGTGGCAAAAAGGTTTTGCTTTTGTGACCTTTGACGACCACGACTGTAGACAAGATTGTCATTCAAAAATACCATCCTGTGAATGGCCACAGCTGTGAAGTAAGGAAAGCCCTATCGAAGCAAGAGATGGCTAGTGCTTCGTCCACCCAAAGAGACTTAAGTGGTTCTGGAAACTTTGGTGGTGGTTGTGGAGGTGGTTTTGGTGGGAATGACAACTTTGGTCGTGGAGGGAATTCAGTGGTCGAGGTGGCTTCGGTGGCAGTCGAGGTGGTGGTGGATACAGTGGCAGTGGGGATGGCTATAACGGATTTGGTAATGACGGAAGCAACTTTGGAGGTGGCGGAAGCTATAACGATTTTGGCAATTACAACAATCAATCCTCAAATTTTGGACCCATGAAAGGAGGAAATTTTGGAGGCAGAAGCTCTGGCCCCTATGGTGGTGGAGGCCAATACTTTGCCAAACCACGAAACCAAGGTGGCTATGGCGGTTCTAGCAGCAGCAGCAGCTATGGCAGTGGCAGAAGGTTTTAATTACTGCCAGGAAACAAAGCTTAGCAGGAGGGGAGAGCCAGAGAAGTGACAGGGAAGCCACAGGTTACAACAGATTTGTGAACTCAGCCAAGCACAGTGGTGGCAGGGCCTAGCTGCTACAAAGAAGGCATGTTTTAGACAATACTCATGTGTATGGGCAAAAAACTCGAGGACTGTATTTGTGACTAATTGTATAACAGGTTATTTTAGTTTCTGTTCTGTGGAAAGTGTAAAGCATTCCAACAAAGCGTTTTAATGTAGATTTTTTTTTTTTGCACCCATGCTGTTGATTGCTAAATGTAATAGTCTGATCATGACGCTGAATAAATGTGTCTTTTTTAAAATGTGCTGTGTAAAGTTAGTCTACTCTCAAGCCATCTTGGTAAACTACCCCAACAGTGTGAAGTTAGAATTCCTTCAGGGTGATGCCAGGTTCCACTCAAAATTTATTTGCAACCTGCTTGGGCACAGAAGCCATTGTCTCCACAAACCTTGGTGTGGTTGAACTGACAGTTAATGTGTTGTGACCTGGAGTTCACCGTTAAAAGGGTCACCCAAGCAAAGTCCTGGAGTTTATTTGGTTATTATGATTGTTGGCACATCCTATGCAATATATCTAAATTGAATTATGGTATCAGATAAAATTATAGATGGGATTGAAGCTTGTGTATTGTCCATTATCATGTGTAATCAATAAACGATTTAATATTCTCTTGAAAAAAAGATGAACTTACTTTACAAATCCTTATCTTTAACTCACTAAATTTCCTTTATGTTTAACATCTTTATCTTGCCTCCCCTGTGACAGGAAGAAGTGCTCTCTCACCCAGAGCCATGAAGCTCAGTTTCTAAGAAATCAGCCTTCCATATTTCTTCAATCTAAGGCAGGGCTTTCCAGCTCCAGCACTGTAGACCTCTGGGGCCAGATAATTCTTTGTCATGGGGGCTGTCCTGTAATTTTGGAATGCTTAACCCATGTCCATGCCCTAGATGCCAGTAGCACCTCCCCCACCCCACCTCAACCACAAATGACACCCAAAAGGTCTCCAGACATTGCCAAATGTCCCCTGGTAGGCAAAAAAATCCCCCCATTTGATAATTGCTACCTTAAAGGTAAGGAGGAAAGCTACCATAACACTCCTCCACTTTGGTCCCTTTTGTTCATTTTAGCCATATTCAGCCTGTGTGAACCATAGGGGTAAGTGGTCAGAAGGAAGCATGCTGACTGATGCCATTCTCCCTGAGGCCTGCCTCAGGACTCCAGAGTCTACAGGATTTAATAAAAATTTCAGTCCTACATCTCTGAGCTTCTTCAGTTTTCTCACTGATAACATGAGAAAATCCGATTATATGATCTCTAATGACATTTCACTCTGGTATCTTATGAACATTGGACATTTTCTCCATTGATTATCCTGCCTACTAGTGAAACTCGACACATATAAAACTGTCAAAGTTATCTCCCTACCAAATTCTTTATCTCTTTCAATAATATTTCTATTCTACTACACATTATGTAAATGTGATGTGAGTTTAATCTCATGATTTCATTTCTAATACTTGATTTATCAGAAGCTTATTGGCTTTCCATTATATAGTTTCTGACCAGAGTAGTCTAATAAATTCCTGTTTAAATATCCATTAAGATATGACTGTATGGTAAAAATCTAAAAGCACACTACTAAAATAAGAATAGACAACCCAAGTGCTTTTGTAGGGGGAATTTGCATCAACTGAACAGTTGATTAAGTATCTTTGCTTGGCACTCTTGTAAACACTCATTGGGATTGAGTGCTGATAAAACCTTTTCAGAAAGCAACCTGCCAATATCTGTCAAATTCTTAAATCCCAGAAATTCTACTGACAAAACTTATATGGAGATACACATACAATGGTGTTACCTGTAACCTTGTACCACTACTTATAAAAAGAAAGCAGGCAAACCTAAATCCAAAATGTCCATCCACAAAAGTGATTTGCTAAATGATTCCATACAATGGAATATAATATAGTTGCTAAAAAAAAAAATAGGGAAGAGCTTCAAATTCAAAGAGTTCAAGTTCAAAGTTCTTTAATAAATAAAAGCTTCAAGATATATTATTAAGTGAATTAATTAAGGAGCCTTTTAGTATGTACAGTAAGATACTATTTGTGTAAATAAAAAAGAATACACATATGCTAGTCTATGCACAAATTTTTATCAACAACAAAGATATGTAACTGTTAACAGGGATTAGCTCTAGAAGGGGGACCAGCAGTTGGGAGATACGGAACATGGTGAATTTTACTTTCCATTTTACCATGTTTGCCCTTCTCCAATGTTTGTATTTATACCAGGGGAGGTATCTCTACTCTTCTAAAGTATTTTTGGCACCCTATATTTCTTTTATGATACCCTTCCAATCTTATCTTCCCCCTGGTGACTTTTATCCTTTAACCAGTACATCTGCAGCTCTTCTTCCTCTAACTTTTGACACTATGTTTTAATATTCCACTGTATTCTTTATACTGAATAATGAATTTGTTCCTTTTCACATGATCAGATGGTGGACTAGGTCTCATACTCCATGTATATCTGCTAGAACTAGAATTGGTAAACTTTGTCTATAAAGGACCGAATACTAAGTATTTTAGGCTTTGCAGGTCAGACGACTTCTGGTGAAACTACTCTACTCTGCTGGTGTGAGTACAGATGTTGTTCACAATAAATAAACAAATGCTCATGCCTGTGTTCCAATAAAACATTATTTATAAAAACAGGTATGAATCAGATGTAGTTGTGGGTGGTAGTTTGCCAACCTCTGCTCTTGTACAAAATAGGTAGCCAACCATGTAGATTAATCAAGGAGACACTTCTTCATTAATTCCAACCACAGAATCTCCATTTTAATTTAACAGCAAAATTTAGTTTTTTTCTAAATGGTTTGCTCCATCAACTTGAGCCTTCCTAAGTGATTTTTTTCCCCTTTCCTTCCTCAACCAAAGCTCTTCTGTTTAAAAGCCATGTATAAAATCAACAATTTCCAGGATACTTTTCTTTCCTAGCCCTCACACTTCCCTTTCTTTCATGTAGTGCCTACGATTATGTACATAAGTATTAGTGTTGACCACATGCAAATATCAGCTCCAGGTTCCAGGGTGCACTTAATGGGAAGCTGTCACAGTATTCTAACACCTGAAACTCAAAAGGTGGCCTGCACCTGGGCCAGGCTGGGACTAGAGTGGAATTAAGTGAGATGCCTAGGGGGCCCAGTTTAAGGCAGTGCTCACTGTCAGGGTCATACAAACACTGGCTCAGCCCTAGGAAGGAGTACCTCTTTAAACTGCATGCCCAGGGGATCCCTGGGTGGCGCAGCGGTTTAGCGCCTGCCTTTGGCCCAGGGCGCGATCCTGGAGACCCGGAATCGAATCCCACGTCAGGCTCCCGGTGCATGGAGCCTGCTTCTCCCTCTGCCTGTGTCTCTGCCTCTCTCTCTCTCTCTCTCTCTCTCTCTCTCTCTCTCACTGTGTGCCTATCATAAATTAAAAAAAAAATTAAACTGCATGCCCAGGCACCTCATGTATTCCACTGTTCCAGCGAACCTCAGGGTACTCAAAATCTCTGTGAGTGAATGGAGCAGTCAACATGCAAATTCAGGACCAAGGCTAGGTGACTTAAAATCAGTTGGCTGCTCCCCCACTGAAGGCCCTAGCTGGGGAAGCACACAGCAGAGTCCTAACGCAGGGCCATCTAGAGGACAGATCCAACCCACAAGGGAAAAAAAAAAAGATGGGATAGGTGTCGGGGAAGGACTCAGGGCTCCAGTGAGACAAAGAGGAGGAGGAACAAGACTTCCATTGTTCTTGTCCAGTTTTCACCTAATCACACTGCAAATGCATTGACCCAAAGGGCCAGAGTATGCTCTGCCTCTTGTCCTCCCGCTATTCTCCTTTTGCTGGATTTTGAGTCCTCTGCTTTGCTCTCCTCAGAAAAGTCAAAGTAGGCTTGGTTACAGGGAGAGGAATTACCTCCTTTGATTCTTCCTCAAGAATCAAAGTCCGACTTTTGTCCTTACAAGAGAATATGGCCTTGCGGTTGCTTTGAAAGGCCCTGTTTACTCAGCTGAGTCTCTGGAGCTCCCACTAGTGTAGAAATGTTCTAGAACAGAGAATGACATGTTCGTCTTCCATTTCCAAATGCACTTGTGTTGCTCTGGCACACAAGGGTTGGTTGCGTCTCATACCTCCATGTGCATTTTATATACTGCCTAAGACTGTGCTTACATCAGATTACATTTAACAACTCCTCCTGGAGCATCCATGCTATAGAAGGAGATATTTAATAACAAGAGAGGAGGGGCACCTTAGTGGCTTAGTGGTTGAGCGTCTGCCTTAGGCTCAGGTCATGACCTCGGGGTCCTAGGATTGAGTCCCACATCAGGTTCCCTGCATGGAGCCTGCTTCTCCCTCTGCCTATGTCTCTGTCTCTCTCTGTGTCTCTCATGAATAAATAAATCAAATCTTTAAAACTTAAAAAAAAAACAAGAAAGGAAAGGCCTCAATACTTTTTGAGACTTACAGTCTTATAAGGGATGATATGAACAAAAACTACATTTGACAGCACAATTTCAAGTATTTACTAGTGTTGCCATTATACACCAGCATGAAAGATAAAAACTAACACATAAAGAACACTCACAAAATGTGTTATTTTTTAACAGTTCTGTGAGAAAAGTGCACTTATCCTACTTAGAGGTGAAAAAATTGAGGCTACGAGGTTAAAAGTGACTTGTCCAAGCTCACACACATCAGATGAGTTATGGAGCCAGAATCGGACAGATGATGTGTCAGATTCTGAAGCCTGTGTACACTACCATTTTCCCAAGTTGTATAAATCATCAGAAAAACTTACCGTGTAGTAATCATACCAGCGGGCTCTAGGGAAATATGCAGTGACATTTCTGGCATTCTAAAATTAAACACAAACAAGACTTTGACGGTGGGCTCTTCCATCCTGGACAATATAACCAATTTGCATAGTAAAAGGGTCAAAACAATAGTGTTGGTCTTGGACCCAGAGGTTCATCTTTTAGAGACCAGCAATGCTGGGGAAGCCTTTCCTCCCATGCCTCCCCTCTTCCTAAATGGGAGAGTTGCCTACCAGAAACTAATAGTTTCCCTAAAGCCCTTTGGGATCAGGACTTTTGGGGAAAAAAAATCATCATTTGCTTATAGACTTATCTCATACCCTCTCATTGGGACTGGAGTAGAAGAACATTTTGTAGATTTTATGGTGCCAGTACTTTAGGGATTATAATTAGTGCAGTAAGTTTTGGTGAGGATGGAATTAGCTGGTATTCTAATCAGAAGCCTATATATCAAGAGAAAAAAAAATGAAGAAATGGCTTTTGCTGCCTAAGAACATCTTATAGAAGGAAGAGAAGGGCTAGCCCACAAAAAGATTATGCAAATTGGTATAAACATCCTGCAAAATTGTTTTTAATGGTGATAAAGGACTGAAATGAATTTTTATAACATAGCCTGATATACCTGGTCCATTCGTCTTATTTTAGTTAATAAAGAAATGATTATATCTTCAAATGTATCATAAGGTTCTTTGTTCTCGATTATCCTAGGAATCAGAATCTGTTATGCTGGTTTTAAAGATTAGGGAGCAGAGGACAGAGCACCTAAGTAATGGAATTCAACTCAGAGGGAGACGGAGAGGGAGAGACAGAAGTAGAATAAGAGACCACATCTCAGGACTTCCAGCAGACCAGGCCTCTTCTGCTGCCTCTAGTCACTAGGCCTCAGAACTCTAATTCTCTATTCATCAGAGGCACCCATACTCACAGGCTCCAGGACAGGGCTGACTAGGAAGGCTGGGCCCAGCAGAAACTGACTGTCTACATTCCAGGTCACCCGGTCTGACACAAACCTGGAAAGAGAAACCAAGGTACTACAATTAAGACCCCAAAAGGCCTTAGGCCAAGACCCTGAAGAAACTCAAGTTCAGGGTGATGGGCACTAAGGAGGGCTTTGGTGGGATGAGCACTGAGTGTTATATATGTTGGCAAATTGAATTTAAATTAAAAAAAGAAAGAAAAAGAAAAGAAAGAAAAGAAAGAAAGAAAGAAAGAAAGAAAGAAAGAAAGAAAGAAAGAAAAGAAGAAGAAGAAGAAAAAGAAAGAAAGAAAGAAAGAAAGAAAGAAAGAAAGAAAGAACTCAAAAAAAGAAAAAAAAAGAAAAGAAAAAAGAAACTCTTTAAGTTTAGACCCAGGTCAGAAATCCAGCTGCATTCTACAGCTTCCTTTACCATTTCCCTATGTCTCCTTTAATCAGATACATACTTGCTTTCTGTCGCGTTCTTCAAACCCCATAAATGGTTGGATTTAGACATGTTCTCACCTATAAATATTTCCATGTTTCTTAACTATGGCAGGTTTTAAATCCAAGAATGGCTTTCAACCTTCAAATCTCCATCCCTCATATCTGGCCTTGTTTCTGTGACCTGAGCCGCTACAAAAGATAGGCAGCAGCTCTTCATATGCCCAATTTAGAAAGAAAGTATTCCATGTTGTATTATAATCACTTTGAATTTTTTTTCATTCAGTAACATTTTATCAAGGACCCTTGGGCATGACTGATGCTGTGCTAAAAGATGTTATAATGTATGATCTGTGCCCGGAAAGCTTATGGCACAGGGCAATCATGTCTTTAATTTAATTTGGAAGTACTTTCCCAGAAGCCATCACATAGAATGATATTATCCCTTAGTCATTGGGATCCCAGCTAGACACTCACTCATGGAGAAGAGGCCGCACGACAGTACTGCCCTCCGTGTGGGCCAGGTGCATCAGGGTGTAGAGATATGGCAACAGGGTGTATCTGGTCTGCAGCACACTTCTGGAGATATCCTCAAAGGTTGCATTCCAGGACACAGGGTCTTGCCTCTAAAGGAGAAAAAAGAAATGTTCAGAGATTACCTTGGGACCTGGAAACTTAAGGATGTCACCGAATGCTTATTACAAATGAAGATCATATTTGATCAATTTGATTATAGATGAGCCTGAGAAAATTCTTAGTATATTGAAAGAAGTCCCTCAAGCTTTCCAAAGACAGTTGATGAAATTTCTCCCTAAGACATTCTTTTTGGGATATATTTGGTAGAACACAGCCTAAACTAACAAAGGAATCTAAAAAGCCCTAAGGAATCTGGTTCACTGAAGCATGAGGACCTTTCCATGTACCTGTTAGCCATTTGTATGTCTTCCTGGACAAATGTCTATGTGGTTAGTCTCCCATTTTTAAATCAGATTGTTTATGTGTTTTATTTTTTTTTAATTTTTTTTAATTTTTATTTATTTATGATAGTCACAGAGAGAGAGAGAGGCAGAGACACAGGCAGAGGGAGAAGCAGGCTCCATGCACCGGGAGCCCGACGTGGGATTCGATCCCAGGTCTCCAGGATCGCGCCCTGGGCCAAAGGCAGGCGCTAAACCGCTGCGCCACCCAGGGATCCCTGTTTATGTGTTTTAAATCAGATTGTTTGTGCTCTTGATTTGAATGAGTGCCTTACATATTTTGGATATTAATTCCTTATCAGATATATAGTTTGCAAGTAATATCTTCCATTCCATATGTTGCCTTTTCATTTTGTTGTTTCTTTTGCTGTGCAGAAGCTTTTGAGTTTGATGTAGACTTATTTTTTTTTTAAGATTTTATTTATTTATTCATGAGAGACACAAAGAGAGAGAGGCAGAGACACAGGCAGAGGGAGAAGCAGGCTCCATGCAGGGAGCCCGACGTGGGACTTGATCTCGGGTCTCCAGGATCACGCCCAGGGCCGAAGGCAGGTGCTAAACCGCTGAGCCACCCAGGGATCCCTAGACTTATTATTTTTACTTTTGTTGTTTATGCTTTTGGTGTCATATCCCAAAAAATCATTGCCAAGAACATCATCAAGGAGCTTTTCTCCTGCTTTCTTCCTGAACTTTCACAGTTTAAAGTCCCTATGTTTAAATTACTAATCATTTTGAGTTAATTTTTGTGAGTTATAAGATAGGGCTCCAATTTAATTCTTTTGCATGTGATTTTCCAGTTTCCCAACAGCATTTTTTGAAGAGACTGTCTTCTCTCCATTGAATATTCTTGCAAAGGTTTACTTCTGTGCTTTTGATTCTGTTCCATTGATCTATTTTTAGGTCAATAACAAACTATTTTGATTACTATAACTTTATTTTTTTTTATTACTATAACTTTGTAATATAATTTGAAACCAGGAAGCATGATGCCTCCAGCTTTGTTCTTCTTTCTCAGGATTGCCTTACTTCTTTGGGGTGTTTTGTAGTTCCATATGAATGTTAGGATTGTTTTTTCTATTTCTGTGAAAAATGCTACTAGAATTTTGATAATGATTGCATTGAATCTATAAATGGTTTTGGGGTAGTATAGACATTGTAACAATATTAATTCTAATCCATGAACATAGAATATCTTTCCATTTGTTTGTGTATTCTTCAATTTCTTTCATATATGTCCAATGGTTTTCATTGTATAGGTCTTTCACCTCCTTGGTTAAATTCATTACTAAGTATTTTATTGATTTTTGATGCTATTGTGAGTGGCATTGCTTTATTTCTTTTTCAGATATTTTGCTGTCAGTGTATAGAAATGTAACTTATTTCCGTAGGTTGAGTTTTGTATTCCACAACTTTACTGAACTGATTAATTCTAAAGGTTTTTTAAATGATAGCTTTAGGATTTTCTATTTAAAAGATCATATGAACTATAAACAGAGATAATTTTACTTCCTTTCTGATTTAAATGCCTTTCAGTTCTTTTTCTTGCCTGACTACTCTGGCTAGGACTTCCAGTACTATGTTAAATAAGAGTAGTGAAAATGGACACTTGTCTTATTTCTGATCTTAGAAAAAATGCTTTCAATCTTCCACTTTTGCATGATATTAGCTGTAGGCTTGTCTCATATGGCCTTTATAATGATGAGACACATTCCTTCTATGCCCAATTTGGTTAGAGTTTTCATCATGGAAGGATGCTATATTATGTCAATTTTTTTCTACATATATCGAGATGATCCAATGATCTTTATCTTTCATTTTATTAATGTACTGTATCACATTTATTTATTTGTGCATGTTGAATCATCCACACATACCAAGTTAAATCCCACTTGAGGGTGTCTGGATGGCTAAGTTGGTTAAGCGTCTGCCTTCAGCTCAAGTCATGATGCCATGGTCTTGGGATCGAGCCCTGCATCAGGCTCCTCTCTTAGCAGAGAGTCTGTTTCTTTCTCTCCCTCTGCCCTTCCCCTGGCTCCCGCTGTCTCTGTCTCTGTCTCTCTCTCCCAAATAAATAAATAAATAAATAAATAAATAAATAAATAAATCTTTTTTAAAAAAATCCCTCTTGATCATGGTGTACGATTTTTCCAATGTGTTGAATTCAGTGTGCTAATATTTTGTTGCAAATTTTTGGATCTGTATTCCTGAGGGATACTGACCTCTAGTCTTCTAGTAGGGCCCTTATTTGGCTTTAATATCAGAGTAATGATGATCTTGTTTGGAAGTGCTCCCTCCTCTTAATTTTCTGAAGTGTTTAAGGAAGTCTTGGTGTTGATTCTTCTTTAAATTTTTGATGCACTTCATCAGGAAAAACATCTGGTTCTGGACTTTTCTTTGTTAGGGGATTTTTTATTACTAGTTCAATCTCCTTTTTCAGTATTTATCTGTTCGGCTCTTCTATTTCTTCATGATTCAGTCTTGGTAGACTGTATGTTCCTAGGAATTTATTCATTTCTTCTAGGTTGTCCAATTTGTTAGTATATAATTGCTGTCTCTTGTGATCCTTTGCATTTCTGTGGTATCAGTTCTAATGTCTCCTTTTTCATTATATTTTTTATTTATTTGAGTCTTCTCTCTTTTTTCCTTAACAAATCTAACTAAAGGTTTGTTAATTTAGTTTATCTGTTCAAAGAACCAGCTCTTAGTTTTGTTGATTTTTTCTATTGTTTTTCTGGGCTCCATGTCACGTATTTCGCCTCTGATCTTTATTATTTCTTTTCTTACCATGAGCTTACTTTGTTCTTCTTTTGCTAGTTCCTTGAGGTATAAAATTGGGTTGTTTATTTAAGATCTTTCTTTCTCTCTTTTCCTTAATGTAGGGGTTTATAGTGATAAACTTAGAAATGCTTTCACTGTAACCCATAAGTTTTGGTATATTGTGTTTCCATTTTTATCTGTTTCAAGATATTTTCTTTATTTTCCTTTTGATTTCATCTTTGACCCATTGGTTGTTTAATTTCCACATATTTGTGAGTTTTCCAGTTTTTCTCCTGTTATTGGTTTCCAGTTTCCAAAGAAGACATGCAAATGGCCAACAGCTACATGAAAAGATGCTCAATAATGCTCATCATCAGGGAAATACACATCAAAACCAAGTGAGATATCACCTCACATCTATCACATCTATTACCTCACATTCCTCTAGATAGCAGAATGGTGGATATCAGGGGCTGGGGGATAAGAGAAATGGGGAAGTATCAGTCAAAGGGTACAAACTTCCAGTTACATGATGAATTTGTTCTGGTAATCGAATGCACAATC
Organism: Canis lupus dingo; assembly: GCF_003254725.2. NCBI lineage: Eukaryota > Metazoa > Chordata > Mammalia > Carnivora > Canidae > Canis > Canis lupus. The sequence continues at coordinate 7,127,563 of NC_064258.1, forward strand.
GAATGGTGACTATAGTTTACAATACTCTATTATATACTTGGAAGTTGCTAAAAGAATAAATACTAAATGTTCTCACCACAAAAAAAGAAACAGCAATTATGTGAGATGATGGAAGTGTTAACTAATCCTGCTATGGTAATCATTTCACAATACATAAGTGTATCAAATAAAAACAAAAAACAAAAAAACATAAGGGTTTGATGGTTTTGAGGATGTCACAGAGAATATTAATTAATTGTAGCTCAAATATGGAGGTTGTATTTCTAGTGACACAAGACTTTTGAGCTATAAGTTAACATCCTACCCTGGTCCCAATGGTGTTGTGGTTCCTCGAAAAGGGGTAAAAGGCTCCCAGCTGCATCCAGCGAACACACATCTCATATTCAGCATCTTGAAAGAACCCACAAATATCTGCTCCTGTCTGAAACAAGGTAGAATAAAACAAGCTTATTGGTGATTTCTGAAAGATGTGACTATCTTCTTGGGGATTAGAAGTGACCCAAAAGACACTTACATAAGATATACCGAAGAGGCTGAACTCCATCATGCCTGCAACATGAACACAGCTATGTGAGAGATGGGACTCATGATCTGTTACCTCCTCCCTCCTCAAGAATCCTTTATCAAGGAGGCCTAACCCTCTTCCCACCAGCAGAGGACCCTAAGGATAAGCCCACACACCAATGATAGACTTCTTCAGCTGGTCCCACGCGGCCGTGTTGTCACCCAGCCAGTGGCCTCCCCAGCGGCCAGAAGAGGGGAATGTGGAGCGGGTGATGACAATCCCTCTCTGTCCCGTCACCTCCTGCACAGCTCTAGTTGGAGGGGGAAAGGAGGTGATTGGGGAGCAGATTAGGAAAGGAAAGGCCACAGAGCTTCTCCATCCAGAGTTTCAGAGCCCAAGGCATAGCAACAAAATGTCTCCTGCATTGCTGGAGGAAATATGGAAATCTGAGCCATAAGGAAGTCCCCAGTGATTGACCCTGGATGATAGAAATGATGGTACCAATTGTGCTTTTAAATAGTGTTTTGCGACAAACTTTGTAATAAACTTACTGGATCACCTAAAAATAATGAGTAACCACAAAATCTTACCACTTATTTACTAAGTACTAAGTTTTTATATTTTTATATTTACGGAGGAAGAAAATAAATTCCTTTGTAAGGCTTTCCTTAGGATAATTCTTATTATTCATTGACTGAGCTCACAAAATGGGACAGCACTAATTCAGCAGAATTAAAACAAAAAAACCCAACAGAGATGAGTCACTTTCAAAATAAAATAAAAGAGAGCTAGTCCTCCGTATTCCCTTCACCTCTTATATTTAATTATAGCATCAGCTGCACTGTGTGATCATTGCTTGTGTCTCCATGTGTGTCTCCTCTACAAGGACTATCGTCTCTCGCTGTTAGGACCATGTCTTACTTAAACCTGTCCTTCTAACCATGATCATGGAGCCTGGCTCCATGCTTGTGTTCCCTTAATATGTAAGAATTGTGTGGCTCAGGTCATGATCTCAGGGTCATGAGATCAAGCCCCTCATTGGACTCCACACTCAGCAGTCTGTTTGAGATTCTCCCCCTCTCCCTCCTCCTCTGCTCCTGCCCCTGCTCATGCTGTCTCTAAATAAGTAAATAAGTAAATAAAATCTTTAAAAAAAATAAGCATTGTGACACATTTGTAATTAATATGTTCTTAACCCTTGAGATGGGGCATGAAAGGAAATGCAGGGTAACCTCCTCAGTCATTGGCTGTCCCTGCAGGTCATGTGGACCAGAGAAGGGAGAGCGTGACTCACTCGTAGGTGGGTCTGGTCTGGGCCCATCCATACAGGCTGTGAACATCATAGTGCCGCACCCGTGAGCCATCTGGCAGGACCTGCTCGCTCTCCATGCACAGGGTCTTGCTGCTCAGGCCTTTATCCCTGGACTCCAAATCTGAGGAGAAAGACCTAGTGATATAAATGCCATGTCTGCTCCTGTTTACCCCTGACCCCTCTTTAAGGAATTGGACACTAGATCTTAAGACCCGTGCATGGGACCCTCTTCTCTTCAGGGGCATGGGAACATGCTTGGCTTGGGGCTGCAATGGAACCCACAGGTGCTTTCAACATAAGGTCCCCTACAGGGTTCTCCAGGAGAAAGCAGGGGCAGGGGGAGGAAAACACAGGTGTCAAATGCCTAACTGCTTGAGACACCTGTGTGGCTCAGTGGTTGAGCATCTGCCTTTGGCTCAGGATGTGATTCCGGGGTCCTGAGATAGAGTTCCACATGGGGCTCCCCACAGGGAGCCTGCTTCTCCCTCTGCCTATGTCTCTGCCTCTCTCTCTCTGTATCTCATGAATAAATAAATAAAATCTTTAAAAAAAAAAAAACTAATTACTTGACTGGATGCAGTCTAAGCATTTTTCTTGTAAGTCATTTCATGTAATTCCTATAACTCTATAAAAAAGCGCTATCTCCCTTCACAATTTTTTTAAGATTTTATTTATTTATTCATGAGAGACACAGAGAGGCAGAGACACAGGCAGAGGGAGAACCAAGCTCCATGCAGAGAGCCCCATGTGGGACTTGATACCCAGGACCCCGGGATCATGCCCTGAGCCAAAGCAGATGCTCAACCACTGAGCCACCCAGGTGCCCCTCCCTTCACAACTTAAAACACAGATTTGGAAATATCAAGTAACCTGTTAAAGGTCACACAATTCATAGTAAATATAATTTCTGGAACCAAGATATGAACACAAGTATAACACCAAAGTCCATCGACTTCATGATAAGGGGGAGCCACTACTTTCCACCCACTGGGGGCCTAACAAATTCCTGTGGAGGAATTCACAGAGGCCTGAAGAATTAAGAAACGTAGTTCTAGAATCCTTTGGAGACATAACTGATATTAAGTGGGTTGTTGTTGTTTTTTTTTTTTTTTGAGATTTTATTTATTTGAGTAGAGAGAAAGCATGAGAGAGAGCACGAGTGAGGGGGGAGTGGCAGAGAGAGAGGGAGAAGCAGAGGGAGAAGCAGACTCACCACTGAGCAGGGAGCCCCATGCAGGGCTCGATCCCAAGATCCTGAGATCATGATCTGAGCTGAAAGCAGATGCTTAACCAACTGAGCCCACCCATTTGTTTTCTGAACAAATTTGAGAAACTCACTCAACAGGGCCAGTAACTTATACACACTCAACTGGATAAAGTACTTGACGCATGTATGTCTTTGTTCCCCCTAAAAACCACAGTGCCAGTTAAGATATGCCCTGAACAGTCAGGATAAACCCTGGCTGCTGGGTTCTTGTTGAGGTCACTCCTCATAGCCATGGCTCTGCCAACAAAGGAGACCGAGGGCTCTTACGTGGCATATAGGGGGGGTGGTTCATAGTGGCATCCCTGCAGCCTGGGGGGACTGCTCCATTCACAAAACTTGCTGGCTCATTCATATCCTAGAAATGTCAAACACAGATATAGCTTACTTTTTCAAATCATTACATCCTGCCAACTCAGAGACAAGGAAGCAGTGAATAAATCATTCACCTTCCAGCAATCCCATAGATATCAGCCCAGGGAGACTCATCAGATCCAGCTGAGAACTGACTAGAAAGATCAATGAAGCCCTCAAGAATGATTGGCTAGAGGATTAAAAAAAAAATCTCCCTCAAGGTATGAGGCAAGGCTCAAGTCCAAGAAATTCCTAGTAATCACCTCGCATTTTACAGCAGGAACTTCGGGCAAGGTATATGATATGAGGAATATCAGAGATGCTCCACTTCTGATTGGAGGAACTGCAATTTGATGCGTCCAAAGTCTTTCTTGGATGATTATCATCCCTCTTGATTAAAGGTCATGATCCATAAGCTTAGCAACACAAAGATAGAAACATGCCCACCCACATGTGCACAGATGCAAACTCACACACTTACAATCCACATGCCGTCAAACTTCAAGCTCCTCTCTGGATTCTGGGGGTTGGTGTATAGTTCTTGCAGCTCCCTCTTCCACCATGTGGTAGTGGAGTTACGGAAAAAGTCAGGAAAGGCCACATAAGCTCGGTACAGCTGTAAAAATGACATATAGTTTATGCGTCCTCCCCCAAATTATATCATAATTCATGCACACACCTGTACTGCATGGTGATAGATAATCCAAACAGAGCCAAAATAACATTCGCGGCTTATGTGAAATATAACGAGTGCACAGAAAAGACATTAGCATGCATTAGACACCTGCTTAGCATCTGGAAGGTATCTGGGGACTGTCCTTTTTGTGTCAACATGAGTGGTAGCAACAAACACCCTGCACTCACTATCTCACTTGATGCTTAACTTTCAAGCTCTGGCTGACAATTTCTTAAGCTCGACTCAGAGTCAGAGTAGGAGCCAGGGAGGGACTGCAGCTTGAAAGACATCAGATGCACTGTCAGCAGGCTGGAAGGCAACAAGCAGGCTCTCTGGTCTCATTCCCCCTGGGGAAGGGAGGACAGGGGAGAGATGTCTAACCAGCACCCTTGTGTTTTCCATAGTTAAGGAAATCACTTGAAAACTGCATTTGTGTGTCAGGTCACTTGGGAGGAGCTAAAGAGGAAGTTTTAAACACTGCCCCCTTCTCTTTATCTCCTTCAAGTAATAAAGCTCTATCTGTATTTTAATCTGGAGAGTGGATCCAAAGATCCCACACTACAGACAGGGTGTGGAGACTTTGTTTAAAATATGGGCCACCCAAACCCATAGAGCAGTAATTTAAGCTCTCTGAATCCTGGTTATGCTGAGGATAATAATCCCTGCCTCCCAGTCCGGAGTAAAATGTTATATGTAAAGTGATGGCGCACAGATGAACACACAGGACACAAGCCCTCAGTGCATTCCTCACCAGGCCCACTCCCATGGCTGAGGGATGTCCACTGTCCCAAGTACAGTCACCCTCACTTCACCCGCATCCCCGAAGGTCCCTTTACCTCCACTTGACTATCCCAGTCTAGGGATGCGTTTATGACGACATCAGGGAAATCAGGCCACACCTGTGGAGAGAAAATTGTTCAAAAGCAATGCCCTAGATAATTTACTTTACAAACTTCCTAAGAAACTATAAACCATGATTGTGGGTGGTAATAGTTGATTTTGGTCTAGGGAAGTGGATCCCACAATGCACACACATCTACACATTCCCTAGACATTCCTTAAGCGTGTTGACAAATTTTGAAGGACAGAACGAGAACTTCTGATCTCAGAACCCAAATGGAAAAGGTCCCAAAACAACATGCACACTAACCACACACACACCCCAGCCCCCAGGCTGGAGTTTAGTGGTTCACCGCTCACACCGTACCTTCCCCCAGACAATGCCTCCACCATTTGGAGCTTTGATGAAGACATCATCCTCCACACCCCGAGTGAATGCAGGATAGGGCTGCGTCTCATTACCAGAAATGGCTGGGTCCTGAAACCAAAGCACAGATCTGGGGAGAAGTCCAAAGCCAGAGAACAGCTCAGGACAGAAAAAAAAAAGAATTCCCAAAAAGAAGGCATCAGCTTTCGCGCAAACCACAGTGCTTGTGTGAATCCTGGGAAATACATCTTTCTTACTGAACCTCAACTTCTACACTCGTAACACAGAAGGAAATACAATAGAAAGCTTTCTATTTTTTTTTTAATTTAAATTCAATTTGCCAGCATATAGCATAACACCCGGTGCTCATCCCATCAAGTGCCCTCCTCAGTGCCAGTCACCCAGCTAATCCATTCCCTCACTCACCTCCCCTTCAACCCTTTGTTAGGAGTCTCTCATAGTTTGTCTCCCTCTCTAATTTTTCCCACTCAGTTCCCCTCCTTTCCCTTATAGTCCCTTTCACCATCTCCTATATATTGGCAAATTGAATTTAAATAAAATAATAATAATAAAACCTAAAAACCCATCATTCAGTTCTGGAAAAATGCTATTTAGTGATTTATTTGATGAATTTTTCCCCTCTATTTTCTCTCTTTGCTCATTCTAAAATTTCTATTATTTGGATATTGGGCCTCCTACTTTCGTTTCTTTCCAATTTTCTTTATCTTTTGCTTTACTTTTTGAGAGAATGCTTCTATTTTATCTTCTTTTCATTAAGTTTTCCATCTCTTCTGTTCTATTATTTTCTAATTCATGAAAGTAATACTTTATCTCTTTGAGGATACTCTAATAGTTTCTTGAAATGTTCTCCCTAAATAAATTCTACTTCCTCTAACCTGCTTTTTAAGTTTGTTGATGTTCCATAATTTATAATGTTTTGGTCCTCAAATGCCTTCACCATCTTCTCATAAGTATGAAAAAACAGGGGATCCCTGGGTGGCGCAGTGGTTTGGCGCCTGCCTTTGGCCCAGGGCATGATCCTGGAGACCCGGGATCAAATCCCACGTCGGGCTCCCGGTGCATGGAGCCTGCTTCTCCCTCTGCCTGTGTCTCTGCCTCTCTCTCTCTCTGTGACTATCATAAATAAATAAATAAATTTTTTTAAAAAGTATGAAAAAACACTATAAATGACTGAAATTTTAATATGTGTGTGAGGCTTGTCAAATGCGGTTTTTATTCTAGTGTGGATAGCTACACCATTTTCTTGGGAATCTTTGATGCTAATACCTTTAGGTCTTTTCTCTCACTGGTCTCATTCTTCAAAGATTACTTCCTATATCTTGCCTACTTCCAGTGTCTTCTGGGAGAAGTAAAAGGCAGAAGAGGAGTAACTGAAAGTTCTCAGTGATTTTCAGATCAGCATTGCCACACACAGCTGTGCTTAGGTGTTCCCCAGTCCAGAGATACTCTGATTCTTTGCAAGAATGAAACTTCAATCTTTTGGGAGGCAAGAAAGTATAACTGTCCTCTCTTTTCAGCCCCACCTCATCCTTCCTTTCACTTTTCATTAATATCCGAGCCTTAGAGGGGATGTGCAACATAAAGTGGGATGCTTTCCAGCCTTCCTCAGTGCTACTTTAGAATTGACCTTTCTCAGGTCTGTTAACTCATTCAACATTCATCAGACACTCAGCTTCTAAATTTGGTTGCCATTTTTGTCACTTCCATTTTTTTTCCCCTTGTGGGTTAATGTCTTTAAATAAAGGTCCACTTACTGTTAAAAAAGAAAAAAAAAAAAAGAAGAAAAAGAAAAAAAAAGGAAGAAAAAAGAAAAAAAAGAAAGCTTTCTCCACCAAAGCCCATTCAGTCTCCCCAACAACTGCCACCCATTCGCAGAGGGACTAACCAGAATGAGGATGACCCGCATTCCGTTGGCCTTCATGCGAGTAATCAGAGCTGGAAATCCTGCGAACTTGGGGCTGAGGGTGAAGTCCAGCTGCCGCTCCATGTAGTCGATGTCGGAGTACTGCACATCCTGGGGGAGCACACGGGGGCAGTGAGTGGCTCCTGCTTGTAAAAGGCCAGGTTCCAGGTGAGAACAAACCTCAACTAACCAACGGTGAATTTCAGATGGCTTCCTTTTGACTTTTTCTAATCCCAGGTATCAGGTATTAGATCCTGGGAAATTTTCAAATTTTCAAACATAAAATAGACCCAAAAAACCCTAAATTAGCAAAAATAGGATGATGCCTATGTGGCAAGGCTATTGCAAGGATAAATGAAGAGAGCAGATGAGAAAGTGCCTTGTGAGTGGCCAGTGTGAGTGATTGTGGTTACCTACCCCCCCAAGAGGCTGCTCCTGGGATCAGTGGTTCACTTTCAGAGAAAAGAACATAATGTAAACTCCCCAGCACTGATACAATTAGATGGATAGTAAATCTACCTTTTTAAAAAAAGGCTCCTGTAGTTGCTTTAGAATATCCAATCCTGGGGGTTATCAGACACAGCTTTCTTACTAAAAATGAAATATGGCATGCTATGCTTACAATTGATAGCAATAATTGTAAGAAATAGAAAAATAAATAGAATAAAATTAAATATGTAAGAAGATTATGGGATCAGTTCTCTGATTCTTGGACCCCTCTAGCCCTCAAGTGAAGAACATAGCTTGTTTCTGTATGCATTTTATCAGGAAATAGGTACCCCAAGATCCCTCTCTTCAACTTTAGCTCAAAGTCGAGGGAACACTGTCATACCAGCAAAGCATTGGAACTGAGGTTATATCTGCACCTACTGCGATCTGACTGAATTGGGGTCATTTTCTTTTTAATTTAAATTTTTAGTTTTAATTAAGCAAAACTACTGCCTGGGCAACCTTTTGTTCTTAAGATACCAAAGATGGTTTTGACCAAGTCTTTTAAAATTGTGTAGCTGTAGGAACACCCTCCTCCACCCAAGTCAAGCTAATCCAGACACAGAAACCACTAGTGTTGGCCACGAGGTCCCAGAGCCAAACCACCACATACGGAAAACGTACATAAGGGATCTGGGCAGCCACCATCTCATCATACAGGCTGGCAATCTCAGAGTCGTTCTGGTAGCCATAGCGACACAGCTGAAACCCCAAGGACCAGTAAGGAACCATCACTGGCCGACCAATCATCTACAAAAATAGACAGAAAATTTAATTCTTAAAAAGGAGAATCTGGATTGAAATTGTCAACAAATTAAGAATATTTTTTACCGTGGCCCAAGTTAGATAATCAACAAATTCAAAAATGGAGAGAAACGGAGAGGATACAGAGCCCCTGGGATATCTTGGAGAAATCTTTCTGCTAGATCTGACCTTCTTCCCCAAGAATTTGGAAAATCTGATTTTATCCTGATTCTTAGAGGCAGTCTAGCTTACTGGTTCAGAACTCAGAATCTAGAGGCAAAAATGCCTGGTTTACTATCCAGGCTCCAATCCCTGCTGGCTAAGCGGCCCTGTGCAAAAGTTAAAAACCTCTTGTTCATCAGTTCCTTCACTTGTAAACTGGGGATAATAATAGTGTTTGCTTCATAGTGTTTTTGTGAGGACTGAATGAGTTAATATACATAAAATAATCAGTGACACACAGTAAATTGTATATGTGCTTGTTGCTGCTGCCAAAGTGACTGCCATGACCACTGTGACTACCATTACTAACAGTACCATCACCATTACCACATGACCACCACCTCCACCACCACTTCCATCACCACTATCACCTCCACCATTACTATAATCCCATCACCACTACCACCTCCACCGCCACCATTGCCACTGCCAACACCACCACCGGCACCACTACTGCTCTGCAATCTTTGAGAGGCTGCAAACTTAATGGTTATTGGGATATGTATTTTGTTCATCATTTTATAGTCTATATTCCAAAAGTGTCAACAATTCCAGGTATCAACTGAGAGTTACACTAATAAATGTGGATTTGGAAACTCGGAATGCACTGGATGAATACTTGATAATCAGTTTAATTCCCTCCTACCTCAGTATACTGCTGAGTGACAAGCTCTGGAGTTGGCCCCAAGAACACATAAAAGTCCAGAATTCCTCCTATGGTGCGGTATGTCAAGGCAGGCAGGGGCTGGAATGTCACATCTGAAAATATAGGAAAATATCAATCAAGCTGGAAACATTCAAGGTGAGGAATAATCCCTGAAATTCTTCCCTTTGCCTTCTCCTTATGCCTCTGTATTATACAGTATTAAGAGAAAGAATTTTTACCATACCTACATAGAATTGAAGAAGTTGAGTGAAAGTCTACAGGGTGCTACCCCTGGATTTGTTTGCCATTGGGCTTATTATTATTTTATAATATGTTTTGTCATTCTGTTCTTTTAAAATTATTATAATTTTTATCTTAGAATACTTTAAGATTTATAAGAAGTTGCAAAAATAGTACTGGTGGTCCTCTGTATACTTCACTCAGCTTCCCTCAATGGCATCTTATATAACCATTGTACATTGTCAAAACCAGGAAACTGACATTCATATAAAACTATTAAGTCGGGAATATACCTGACTCTGATTTGACCAGTTTTTATGTGCATGCTTTCCCCTACACCTCCTGATTTTCCACCCTCTTTCCAATAAACCATATAAATTTTTTTCACACCCTCATACCCCCAGAGTGAGCACTCTTATCCATAGCTTCACCACTAACTCAAATTAAAAAGATGGCTCCTACCGGCTGACCTCCAGGATATTTCAGACTCACTTGGTCTTTCTATCCCTTCTTACATTTTTGCGAAATAAGAGTTAACTCTCATTACCACATGCTACTGAACTGAAATAAATAGAAAGTCTACCCAGAAAATAAAAAGTAAAAACAAAAACACTGTCCCCAAGATGATAATTTTGACTCCAGGGGGATGCAGGTTCAAACTCATTGTAACATTACTCACGAATGACTGGTTCACAAAAATAAGGGGAGATGTTGGCATCATCTTACCCATGGCATTGCTGTTGAGCAGTAACACCCCATGGGCACTACCATCCTCCTCCAGTGCCATGTAGTAGGGGTGGACACCATAGGAATTCTTCTTGTACTGGGAGAGTCATGGGGCAAAAGTGGTAAGAAGTTAAAAGACATTGTGACTGAGAAAAAAACTCCACAAAAAAATGACTGACAAGGTACATTTCGTCTTCTCTACAATGAACTTTAGGTATGTGAAAATCAAGGGAGTGTAAACACCGGCCCACTTGCCTAAGTGCCGAACATGCCCATCTAAGGTGAGTCTGGGAAGATGACACATGAAGTATACACAGCATGTAGAGAGGGAGACACAGATCCCAGATGCTCTGCCCTTACCCCCGGAGGTTGGTCCCTGGAGAACATCCCCCATGTGTGCCAGTTCAAGTCTCTCCGAAAGGCTGTGTGCTCAGTTTCCCCAAAACCATAGAGGTACTGGGAGGGAAGGCGAGTGGAGATACGGATGAACATGTCATTGAAGGTAAAGCCAAGGAGCTGAGAGTCCCAACTGCAACACAAAAGAGAGTATTTGGAAAAGAAATGAGCTAACCTGTTGGCTTCAAGTACCTGACCTTTCAAGGACAACAGAACTCTCCATTCCCTCTTCCACCCAGAGCCTGTTAATCTTCCAAACAGACACAAAGTCTATTCAATTAAAATAATCTTAGATGCACCTGCTACCAGCCCAAGAGCCAGCCTTCATTCTCCTGTTTTCCTCTCTCACTGCCTTTCTTCAGTTTTCTCTTCAGGATGCCAAATCCAATCACTTTTCACCGTCTTGGGTGCTACCACCCTACACTAGCCTGGCAGTCCACTCTTGCTCTCTACAGTCCTTTTGCTACTTAACATCCAGAGCAATCCAACTACAATGTGCTCCAGCCATGGTGGATATTTCCCCCTTCAATATGGCAAGTGTGCTCCTGTTTCATGGCCTGTGCACTTCTTATTCCATCTGTCTGGAATGTTCTTCCCCTTCCTCCAGATCTCCACAGGGGTGGATCCTTCTCATCCAAGTCCTATTTCAAATGTCACCTTCTCTGAGACACCTACTCTGATCACAGTATCAAAAGCAGTAAACTCCCTATGACTCTGATTACCCTGTTCTTTTTCCTACATAGCAGTTGTCGCTACCTAAACTTTCTTATTTATATTTTAACTTGTCTTTGTTATCTAGCATTAATTTTTGTCATGAGAAGAGAGACTTATCTTCTAGAACCACCTAATATAGAGATAATATAGCCTAACCACCCCTGTAAACATTGGTTGAATGAATCCCTAGTACATGTAAATGCCTCAGTAATTATTGCCAGGGGGCTAAAGATTGAGAAATCTTTAGTCCAAAGGGAATAACATATTCATAAACCTGGAAATGGATAGTGTGATGCTTTGAGCCAGGATATCTCCAAGGACAATGGACTTGGCAGTGAATGTATAGGTAACTATCAATCCCAAGTCAGACCAGGAGCCACCTACATCACAGTGCCCGTACTCTTCCGGCGAATTTCGATTCCAAATGGATTCTTCTTAATGAGGACATCATAGAGTTGACTCTCAGAGGTGCTGGATGGAACCCTGGGTATGTTGAGAGGGACTGGGACTTCATACCGATTATTATTGGGATCATAAATCTAGGGTGAGAGTGGAAAGAAAATTAGGAAAATATGGTACTCTAGAAACCTATATCCTTAGCAGAAACTTGGTATCTTTGACATGGAGTCTGAATTCTATTATTTCTCTCTTTTCATTAAACTCATGACACCAGGGATTTATTTACTATATCAAAGAACAATGTTAGAATTAACAATTTGATCTGAATCTGTCATATCTCATTTTTAAGGCCCCTATTACAGTAACACATTCCCTTCGACATTGGTGATATCTTGGAAAATCAGTCTAAAATCAGCTTGGTACATATATAGTATTTATTGCTTTGTGTGTGGATATATGTGATTATCTGAAAGCTTCTCTGAATTGAAAAAAAAAATCCATCAAAAAACATGAACTCTATTTTGATTAAAATTACCACAGATGTCCTTCCTAAAAATGGGATCTAAGTAGATTCACAAAATACGTACTCTACTATACTGTACTATACTGTACTACAGACACTAGACACACTAAACCAGACAAGACACAATTACTATTTTTAAGAAATTCACATGCTAACCGGATGTAAAAGAGGTATCCACAGCACCCGGGCTGATACGTGCTCCTGTAGAGCTACATTAAGTGTGTTGTGAGATTACAGAGAAGAAAATGCCCAACACAGTTTCTGGAAGACTGACATGATATCATGTGAAAATTACAGGCTGAGTGTTAAAGCCTTTGCAGCTGTTAACCAAGCACAGCAAGGAGATAAAGTCATTCCTGGTAGTGAAACAAAGGCAAAAGCCGGAAGTATTAAAGCTGGGTCAGAGAAAAAATAAATAAATAAATAAAATAAAGCTAGGTCAGAAAGAAACAAATGCTGGGGCGGGGAGAGCTACTGTGTGATCAGGAGGTAGGACAGGAAAGGGTTCAAGCAGGAAATGCAAGTAAATCCATTTGTTCAAAACTAGGTGCCTTCCACAGGCCAGTCCTAAGGTGAAGACAGAAATATCAAAGAGCATCTTCCCTGCGCTAGAAGATGTAAAAGGACTCCTAGTCCAGGTTGATAGCAGGTCGTTACGAAACTTTGGGCAGTGCTCGATGTCTTTCACTTACTCTCTCAGGAAACATCTGAGTGCTAACTATTTGCCAGGCTCTGTGTCAGATTTCAGAAACACAAAGATGAATGGACAAATACCGATCTTTGAGGAACTTACAAGTAGTAGAGAAATAGACCTAAGAACAGCCTGCCACTAATCCTTTGTTTAATTAAATCACAGGAAAAAAACCAAGATCACTACATTCTCATGGCTATTTCTCAAATATCCCAAACTCAGCCTCCTAAACTGAATTCATCATCTTATTTTGCCCAAGCCCAAATCTTTCCAGTGTTCCCATTACAAGTAATGTCACCACCATCCATATATAGACATATGCCAGAAACATGGCAATCATTCTTGATCCCTCCCTCTCCTTCATTGCCTACTTGCAGTCATCACTGGATCCTGTGATCCAACAAGATGTCCACCATCGTTCTCCTTCCTTATCTTTGGTCTACACTTGGTCACTCACATGGACAACCTAACCAGTAGCCTCCTGGGTGGCCTCTCCTTTTTCACTCTTATCCTCCCAACCATTTTCCTCACAATAGACACAGTGGTCTTTTCAAAATGCACATCAGAACAGGCAGCACTGGTCCATCAATGGTTTCTCAGTGTTCTCAGCATAATAATCTAGTATATTGCAGCACGGGGAGCTCAGAGAAGCACACTTATTTTAGGGTTCTGTGACCTCGACTAGCAAAAAGTAATGGAACTGCCAAGTGCCCAGTCGGTACTTGATACATATGTGTGCTGCAAACATATACCTTAAACTGTAGCATGTCATTCTTATGGTAGGTCACACGTAGGCGGAGAGAAGTCACGGGCACTGAGGGCAGAGCGGAGGCATAGACAGAAGATTTTAAGGAGATGGTAGCAGTGGCTCCATGTGAGTCATACTGAACATCGCTGACAGAGTACAGATCGTTGACAAAATAACAGAATGGGACTCCAGGAGAACTGGATGCCTGAAAAGGAAAGCAAAGGTTACCTCTACATGTGGTCCTAGAATTATCAAATATAAAGGGGCTAGAAAAGGCCACTTACAGGGAGTAAAGCCAGACCATCACTCATTTTCTTATATATTCTTTGATAGTGACATAAGTTTAAATTCCTGATCTCCTTACGAAATATTTGTAAAAAAAAAAAACCCTCCCACTCCTGTCCCTACCTATTCTTCATATCCAGATACAAACTCAGGTTCCTTTGGAAGTCCTTCCTTTCTATGGGTTTTTAAGTAGTGACACAGATACTGGTGCTATACTCATGAAACTGCAGCTTGAGTGTCAAGGATTTTTTTTTTTAAGATTTTATTTCTTCATGAGAGACACAGAGCGAGAGAGAGAGAGAGAGAGAGAGAGAGAGGCAGACACAGGCAGAGGGAGAAGCAGGCTCCATGCAGGGAGCCGGACATGGGACTCGATCCCAGGTCTCTAGGATCAGGCCTTGGGCTGAAGGCGGCACTAAACCGCTGAGCCACCCGGGCTGCCCAAGGATTTCAATGCATTTTAGTGCAGTCAGCACGGTTACCTCCCAGGCACAGCCACGGGCAGTACAGTTTGCTGCAGAAGCACCGCTCTCATCAGGAAAACAGTCTATTTTCTCTTCATCCCTTATCTTCAGGTCCCACTCCACCGTGTATGCTTCTCCGAGGATAAGATCAATTTCTGTGATAAGAGCAACCTGTGTAGGATGGGCAAGTGACAAGGAAATTTATCCTGAGGACAAAGGCCTTGTAAGATCTGAAACGTCTTTTAGGAAAGAAAATAGAAACGAGACTAGGCTCTCAACAATCCAAATGACACCACACTGGAGCTTCTAAGAAGGGAGCCACATGGAGGGAGGGGGAAGAGTGCAAATGTCCCAACTATCAGAATCTTGTATACCACATTTGGAAGAGAATTAGGCCAAATAAAATCTTCCGTGATCACCCATTTTCTTTCCTTCCCTGATTCCCCTTCCTCTTCCTTATCTGGTCAGAAGGCCTTCTGTGTTTCCCCTTGTAGCATAACACACATGAGCTCACGGGGCCATCCAAAAATCGAGCTTATGTTCTTGCCCTCCATTTTTAACCCCGGGTGTCCTGCCTTGGTCTGGAATAGTGGCAAGAAAACAGGAGTAACAATTGTGTGGCTTGAGCTCTCATCTCCATCTGCTAGGAAAATTTAGTCAAACCATTTCAGATCTTTGGGTCTCAGTTTCATCAACTGCAAAAGTGGGGAGTTGGCAAAATCATTACATTTCCTTCCATTTCTAACTTCCCAACCTCTTTATTTCTCCATGACCAAAGCCTCAAAACCTGAAACCTTGCCTCTTTGAGTCCCACTAATCCAAATATTTAATATTTTCTGTGTATTTATATCTCTTCTTTAATTAGCAATTTCCCTAGCGAAGGTCCCCATTTGCCCAGAATTACAAAATCACACTCTAACGATAATCACCCTTTTTCCAGGCTCTTCTCAGTCTAAATTCACAAATCCCACTCCCCAGAGCAATGCTTTGACAGTGAATGGCACAGCCTTGATTCAAGGATCTATAGGACACACTTTGAGAATCAGATCTTTCTCACTTTGGCAGCTAAGACCATCCAAAATCTGATGACAACTTATTTGGCCACACTGATCCCCGACCTCTTCTCGTTATATAATCCTTGCAGACTAATGTAAGGCTGATCTCAATCCTTCGATTGGCTTATTTTGAAAGAGACCAATGCTCTTTCTAGGAAAATGGTGCCCTTTCGCGGAATACACTGCTAGTTACCTGCCTTATATAAAAGTTCTTTTCTGACTCACTATTTCAGCTTAGAATATTAAAGTTCATGATTAAGAACTAAATTTTTAATCCACATAACATAGCTGTGGCCATAAATGGGCAAGTACAAGTCCACTAGGAGTTGCTGGCTCAGAGTCTCCTTCTTCATTTAAGGGCTTGCCCCTTCCCTGCACCTTTTCCTTCCTGACTCTTCTTTCATTTTGCAGTAATAGGGCCGCAACAGCTGGTACTAAGCAGTCACTTCCAACCAACCCTGACAACCTCGAGCGACTGAACCAAGACCAGCAACTCACCACTTTCTAAACTTGTTATTGCATGAAGATGAGAATCCCAATTTGTTCAAAGTCCCATTTTGCTCAGTTTCCTATCACTTGTGGCTGAATGAATCTCTGTCTGATACACCCTCATTCAAAGTCCAGCTTAAACCCTGATTTTTCTAATGGCTTTGCTCAGCTACTCCATGAGGCTTTGAACATTAAATCTGGTATAACGTAAGTTAACGTTTCCTCTCTTGCTTTGGATTGCCTGTCCCCTTCCCAGTAGTGTCACATATATAAATTGTATCTCTCCACCACCCAAATTCAAGCACCGACAGTTACTTTGCTCTTACATTAATTAATTTACTTAGCAGGTATTTATTGAGCTTGTTTTGGTATGTGCACATTTCAAATGGCTCGCACTTTGCCATAACTAACCATATAGTGCAGTTGTCCTTTGAATAACCCAGGTTTGAACTGCGTGGGTCCACTTACATGCATCGTTCTTTTTTTTTTTCAATAAATACACTACAGAACTGCAAATGTATTTTCTCTTCCTAATGATTCTCTTAATAACATTTTCTTTTCTCTCGCTGGCTTTACTGTAAGAATACAGTGTAGAATTCAGATGATGTACAAATTCAGATGATGTGTTAAGCGACAGTTTACCCATTAGGGTTTTTGATCAAAACAAGTTGTTAAGATTCGGAGTCAAAAGTTAGTTATGAATTTTTGATGGCATGGGGGGGTCAGTGTCCCCCATGGTGTTCAAAGGTCAACTGTATTATTTCTAACTTTATAATGCACGCATCCTCAACCTACACTGGAAGGCAAAATGGCCAATGTCATCAATACCTCATTATGGGAGAATACCAGATTTACTTATTTTCTCCAAATGGGGAAGATCCCTCACAAACATGCTGACCCAGGAGCTCCCAGTCCCAGGTCATCTGGAGGGCCTGGAGTGAGGAGGATGGGGGAAAGGATATTTCATAACACTAAGATACCAAGTGAACAGATTACAACCTGCCTCAGGAGCATCAAGTCTCATTACACCTGATGAAAAATTATTTTTTATCCTTATCTAACCAAATAAGTAGCCATTAGCTAAGCTGGTCAGATTCTTTGACTTGAAATATTTCTTTAAAATGCATATGTTGGAGAGAAATTCCATATCTGAGCACAGTAAAAAAAATGCACTTCAAAATTTTAATTAATGGGGATCTCACCTCCCACTTTGCCTTTCTAGCTTCAGCCAGCAGCTTTCAGACCCACTTTCCCTCTAATCCTGTCCCCCACACTCCTCACTCTACTCTTCTTCTGTCTCCATCAGAGAGAACAGAAGACTGATGGGCAAATAAAGGGAATATGGATGAAAAGACCATTTTATCTTATTCCAGTTTCTCAGCAGCTCCCTGCTCCCTTCTAGCTCTAGCTTACCCCTTGCTTTTTTTCCCTCTCCTAACCCTCTGACTTCCCCACCCCAGACCTCAGAGTGTGTCCTGGTTCTTCAGGAACCCATGCAACTTTGGCAAGAAGGAACACCATAAGCTATGAATTCTTGATAAACTATCTCAACAAAATGAATTTTTACCTGTAGGTTAGAATCATAAGTGACATTAGGAGAAGTTTGACTTGGGATACCATTGTGTTTCACTATAACATTGGTAGGTTCCTGGGTCCCAAGAATTTTAATCTCTTTAAATACTAAATTATTGGGGTCTTTGTAAGTTGACTGCAAAATCTTCACATCCAAGCGGTTCTGCAAAACAAACACAAAGGTCTGCTGATTGGTGGCCAAGTCCCTCAAATGTTCTATCCTAGACCAGATACCCAAAACTTCTTTGAATGCCTCTTAACTGTCTCAAATAACATGTGCTCAAGGAGTACAAATTTATTTTAATACTGCCCTGAACAAAAAAGAGAGAAATACACACAGAGGAATTTTTAAACTGCATTTTAAAAGGCTGGCTACTTTGATTTATCCATATCATTGCCTCTTTTTACTAACATGGATGATTCAATTATTGAGAGTTAAGTCATAAATTGAAATGTGCCCATCTAAGCACCAGGTGATACATAGATATGCTGAATCACTATATTGTACACCTGAAACTAACATAATACTGAATGTTAACTAACTGGAATTAAAATAAAAGCAAATAATAATAAAAAATAAAGTTCTTTTACCTTCACAAAAAAGGAAATGGACTCATCTATAGTCATAAAGGCATGTGAAACTACACATATAATTACACATGTACACAAACACACATGAGCTGTCAGACAAAAGCCCACACCTAAGATTCATTAAAATGTGCTACTTACTTGGGTGACAGAAAACTCACATAAGAGATAAACTTGATTGGCCACAGTATCTGAAAGTGCAAGGAAGGTGAATCAACCTCTGACTTGCCCACCACAGAAGAACAGATGACCCCTCGGCTGTATCGAAAGCTACATCTTGAGAATGACAAGATTATAGACAGGTGTCCAAGGCCAGGCCACTTTTTTTTTCCTCTTCCTTCCCACCTTACCCTTGAAAAGATTCCCTTCCAAGAGCTTCCAAGGCAGATGCCTCAAGTGAATCTATCCCCTAAGCTTGAGCCACAAGAGTTGTTAATATATTGGAGCCAGAAAAATGTGTGAAGAAGCATGACCGGATACAGGCACATGAGAAGAATATACTCTCACTCTGCCTCACTGGCATGGGTATGTGTTTCTTATCATCAACATTTATGCAGAAGTATTTTAGGGGAAGAGATCTACAGTTAATGGCAGGAATAGTCTTGAAAACATCTCTTTCAGATGCCTGTTGACAATAAAATGAGAGCCTGTATATATTGCTTGTTTGATGAGAGCATTTTAAGAAGTAGAAACATGTTTTCCTTCTATCTGAGGTCCATCTACCACTAGCAGTGAACAGTGCAACCCAAACTAAAATTCTCCTCTGAGTGATTAGCGTTGCTGTGCCTGGTGAGATTTCTCCCCCGCTGAATGACCAGCGGGAAAAACTCACAGATGCAGGTTGCTGTAACAGTGCTCACCTTTAGTTTCCCCATCATCCCAGAAAAGTTCGCCTTTTGCTTCTTTGTTTTCATCCAGGGCAATGATAAGACCAAGGGGGTTCCGGCGACTGTGGGAAACAAGATTTAGAGACTTAAGACTCAAAGAACTGCCAAAAGAGCTGGGAATGTTGCCATCAGATTTCTTTCCTTTTCTTTTTTTTCTTTTATGCACCAACCGAAACCAGTTTAAGAAAAAGAGAGAAAACACACGTGCAGGAGTGGTAGAGGGAGTGAGAGAACACTGGCCTGACATGGGGCTATATCCCACAACCCTGAGATCACAACCTGAGCCTATACCAAGAGTTGTATGCTTAACTGACTATACCACCCAGGGGCTCCCGCCATCAGATTTCAAATGTGAAAGGTTATAGCAAATGGCTCGCTTTTCTCCAGGCACAAAAGCAAAATCAGCAGGCGCATCTTTCTCTAGAATCAGTAACATCACAGGAGACAGAAATACTGTGAACATTAGCAATAAACATCTATGTAGAAAGCAAGAATTTAAGTGCCAGCATCACTGTGATTGCTACTATAAAACTTGCTGATGCAACTATTATTTAGAATGCAGACTATTAGAAGAGAAAGAAATTCTAGACAATAATTGTCTCAGCCTAATTTTGGAGTTCATACAAGGGAAACATGAACTACGGTTGGGGGAATAAATTTTTGTTTTCCTGCCAAAGAACCATTTTGACTCAGAAGGCAATAAAATACAATAAAGTCCATCTATTTAAGGCAACTTTCCTAATTTTATTATTTATAATTAGTTCATTTGGAGAGGAAAATAAAACATTCGAGTTTTCTGCTTTATAATTTAAAATATGAAACACAAAACAGGACTTAAAAAGGCAATGAGGTAGATAGGCATTGAGAAAGAGGGAAAAAGAGCCATTTCATGTGGAAGCCCTCCTTGTGTCACCACTCCCTTGACTACTTCCCAGCTTCCTGCTCCCATTGGTCCCTCCCTGGCCTCACATTTTATATTCTTTCCCTGGTCAGCCCTCCAGTGTGCCCTATGAAGTCAGGTTCCATTATCAATCAAATCACCTGCTTTTTCTTAACACATATGTATTAAGTAGCTTTGTTTGTCAGCAAGTCTAAGAGATATAAAGACATATAGATCATAGCCCTGTTGATGGCCTTAAATATTGTAAGAAGGACTGAACATATTCACCACATAATCAAGACAGGAAGTAGAGGGACATACAAGTCAAAAGACTTATATGGGAGTCCAGAATGGCAGTTCCAGCAGTGTGGCTGACCAAATATTTTGGGGGATACCAGGCACCCTGAAAGATGCACCCAACACATGATCCTTAAAGGTTGCTTAAACTGCCTTCAAGATGATAGCAATCCTGACTTGCAACCAAGTAAAAAGGCAAGATCTCTCTGGAGTAATGAGACCCCATATTTGGACCCTTAAGATCACTACATTTGGGGGAAAAAAATGACTAAGCACACAAGGTAATAAGCCAGCATGAAAGAAAGTTTGCAAAAACAATGAACAATAATTTGGATTCTCCAAAGGATTTTAGATAATAGAAATTTCAAATACAAGGCATAAAGTAACTATGTTTGAAATACTTAAAAATATTGAGAAGGAAAGAAAAAAAATCCGCTAGGGAGCAAAAAATAATTTAACAGTATAGCAAAGAGAAAAAGTATTTAAAAAGTTTGTAGTGGCAGCAGGCCCTCTGCTGGAAGAATTGAGGAAGATTTCTTGCAGATGAAATCTTAAATTTGGAGAATGTATAAGAACACACCAGGCAAAGGATGCTGGAAAGGGTCATAAGTGCAGAAGCCCAAAAGCAGTCAAATAAATAGGTATGCCTGGGAATAGCAAGCTTTTGGGCATGGCTGGTCTACAGGTGTGTATTCAGATGTCTCAGGAGGCACAGTTAACTTGCAACTAGATTGTGATTGGCCTGGAATACCCTGCTAATGAAAGAATTTGGACTTCATGCAGGGAAGCAACAAGAAAAAAAAAATCTTCATTCTAGAAAGATAATTTTGGTATCAGTATGCAGAATAGCCTGAAGCTGAACAATAAGATAAAAAGAAACCATTTGGTATGAGATGTGAAAGTATTTGGCCTCATTATCATAACAAGTCTGCAGTTTAAAAAAAAAAAAAAAAGTCTGCAGCTAGAAAAATTTAGGTGGTAAGGAAAGTTGAAAAGAAAAGAAAGATTTCTAACCTCCCAGTCTATTAAAGACAAATAATACTTTGAGACATATATAAATGTGTACATCATTAGTACAGATGGAATCTAGAATTTCAGAATCAATGAGTCATAAAGGAGAAATCAGTGAAGTGATATGAGATAGACTTGAAGTGAACAAGTAAATTTTGTACCCTGTTCTGCATCACAGGAAAAGAAGTGGTTCAGTGGGAAGAAAGGAATGGGAAATTGAAATTATAGAGGAATGGAAATGAGAAGGAATGGGTCAAGAGCATAGCATAATGGGTTACCAAGCAGGTAGAGTAATCAACAGACCCCATTTCCCTGGAACTGAAAGGTTTACCAAGACATGAAACTTTTGGTGCTAAATTTGAACCGGTCCTGGGGAAACCAGGAAGGATGACCACCCCAGCGGTCAGTGTGTTTTGAGGAGAAATGCAGGAGGTTTAAGGAAGGATAGGGATTAAGTTCTTTCAAAATCCATCTTGTAAATCCCAACTTCCTCCAAAGAGGCTGAGAGAAGGGACAGAGTATGATGGACTCACACACACCCCAGTCCTCCCCTCCCCGCCCCCACATGCCACAGAAAGCTTCAGCATCTTCTACACCGGCAACAGATGGGAACAGAAATGACCAGCTTCGTCAGCAGCCTCCCCCTTAAAGGAAACTCCAACCATGCTCTACCTGGCCACCGTGGTGGTGGCTGGCTGTTGTGTGGGAAAGATGTGGCCTCCGCGAAGGTGAAGTCCAATTTTGTCTGCAGGAAGTCCCATCTCCACTCTTTGCTTCCTCCATCTTGCTCGGGCCCCCTGATGCAGGCACACATGTCAAGCACCTTGGCAGGATGGCACATTCGCACCCCCCTCTTACCCAGGTGCTGAGTTATCTACAGCTCTTTTTTTTCCACCTGGCTGACCTACTGTCTAGTCAGACAATCAAACGAGAGGAAGGAAATAAATTAAGAACAACAGGTTTTGCCATCACTTGGGCATTTGGGGGAGCATTTATGTCATGCTGAGGCTATCTGACATATATTAGATGAATGGGTAGTTTTAAACAAGTTAGCTGACACCTGACCACACTGAACCCTCCACTGAACTCTCCAATATTTGCTCTTATCTTACTGTTAAATAAAACATACAAAAGTGGGTGTTTTTTTTTCCAGATCTCTTCATGACTGACATTAAGTGATTTAGGCTCACTTTATCAACTGTGCTATGAAATTATAGAAAACAGTACAAAAACACTCCTTGGGGTACTGATAGATGTTCCTCTCTCCAGGGAGGCATCTTGTCTATGCAGCTGTGGTCTTGAGGAGTTTAAGAAAAGTCAAAGCTACTTACAGTCTCATAATCGTACCAGACGGCATCGGGTATATAAGCCATCACTTTCTCTGCACCCTGAAATTAAAACAAAACATCATTCCTTGTGGCACAGTCTCTGAAGGGAATAAAATGGATTTCTTAGCATTCCCAATGGAGCTTCTTAACCATATACTGAGAGAGCATAAACATCCTTTCTTTTCTCTGTAAAAAAATTGTGTCTTTCTTCCGATAGGAATAGTAGAAGCAATAACTTGGCAACCAAAAGAAAAATCCCAGGGGAACCACATTAGGAATAATAATATTTAAATATATGTTGTGGTAAAAATAAATAATAAAATAAAATAAATATATGCTCTGGTAAAAATTCAAGCTTTACATGAACTCACGTAATCCAACTGTCCCCAGTGGCAGGTACTCTCATGATCTCACCTTTCCAGCTGAGGAACTCGCCCCAGGGCACATGGTACTAAGTGAGGCAGAGGCAGCAATCACACCCTGATTCCACCCAACTTTACAGACAGTGCTGGACCCCTGCTCCATTCTGCCTCTACCTCAAGGAGCAAGTAGGATCTGCTATGAAAATCTGATGACAAATAGGACCATTTCTAGCCCCAGAGCCACCATTAGATGCTTCTCCAGTGACTGGGAACTTGATCGAGGAAAAAGACTCATATAGAAAAAAAGATATGTAAGGAACACATCTCCAACTTCACCAAACCTCAGCACACTGTCTTCAAGGCCGACTCAGCCATAGGGACTGCAATCAGACTTGGAATAAAGAGAAGATAAATGGTTCCAGGAAGAGAAAAGTTTGGAGGGTAGCAAGAACAGAAGCAGAGACCATCCGGGTGCCTCTGTGGGACACTTACCTCATCCAGAACTGGAGTGATGAGGAGGCCGGGTCCCCATAAAAACTGTTGGTGTACATCCCATGTACTGCTATCCCCATAGAACCTGGAGATCAAGAGACGTTCACTGAGATCTGGGCCAATGCTTCCTAATAACCCTCCCCACAACTGTCCAAAACATGCAGGGTGCCTGCCTGCGGTAACCCCCCACATTATTCTGGGACACCCTCTCAGCCCCTTCCTTGTGCTCTGGCAGACAGATTCACTTTCCCCAACCCATGCACTCTCCTTTTCTTCTCCCTGGTTAGACACAGGTGCCTATTACAGGATATATGCGAGGCAGGGTCCAGACTGTAAGTCTATTCACCACATCCCCCTTTAAATAAATAAGTAAAATAAGCAATGCATCTTACAACTTCAGTTGACTATCAAGAAGGAACTGGGTATGATCACAATTAGCAGATAATTTAAAATTCTACCCTTTTAGGGTATCTGCCTTTTAACAGAAAATTCCAGGAGATGGTAAAAAGTGACTCAAAAATAATGAATGTGGGATCCCTGGGTGGCTCAGCGGTTTAGCGCCTGCCTCTGGCCCAGGGCGCGATCCTGGAGACCCAGGATCGAATCCCATGTCGGGCTCCCGGTGCATGGAGCCTGTTTCTCCCTCTGCCTATGTCTCTGCCTCTCTCTCTCTCTCTCTGTGACTATCATAAATAAATAATAAAAAATTTTAATAATTAATGTGTAATAATAGTAATAATTAATAATAATAATAATAATAATAATAGCAGGTATGTGCCTGAGAGCCTAGAATGTCAGATCCGTAAGAGAATTAACTGCATTTTGACAAGGAAAGTGTCTTTAAGGCCCTTTTTCAGAGTTAAGTTGGAGATGGCAGTAAAGGCTGGCAGTAAAGATTCTGGAACTCTAGAAATCCTCTGTAATATTCTTATTCATGTATAAATGATAAGTTCATCCTAGAACCTAAACATAGTGTGTTACAGAAGACACCATTCTGTTCAAGCTATCAAATCCTTTAAACTAAGAATCAAGAAAAGAAGGATGAAAGAACTTAAATGATTTGTCTAAGTTAGTCGGTGGTAGAACAAAGACCTCAAAGTCCTGTGATTTTAGTCTACTTCTATCCATAATAGGGAGCAGTCTATTCCACTTAAATATACCTTAAATATACCTCTAGAACAGTATGGAGGCAGCAGTGGCCTTGCAAATGCCAACTGAATATTTCAGTTAAAATATACATATATAGATTGGGATGCCTGGGGGGCTCAGTGGTTGAGAATCTGCCTTTGGCTCAGGGCATGATTCCAGAGTCCCAGGATCGCGTCCCACATCAGGTTCCCCACAGGGAGCCTGCTTCTCCCTCTGCCTATGTCTCTGCCTCTCTCTGTCTCTCTCATGAATAAATAAAATCTTTTAATAGATATAGATATAGATAGCTATAGATATAGATATAGATATAGATATAGATGTCTGAATAACCACTTGAAGTGTCTCAATGTCCACTCTGATATTTGGGTCACCAGTCACACTAACAAAACCCCTTTGGATGATGTGAACTTACTCATGCATAAGGGGCCTGGCCACTGTGTCCCCCCGGCTGTGGGCACGGTAGAAGAGGGTGTAGAGGTAGGGTAATAGAGTGTAACGGATGTTAAGGTAGTGCCTGGAGGAGTTCAACAGCAGAGAGTCAGCTCCAAAAGAGGCAGGATCCTGGGCCTGGGAGGAAGAAGAGGTTGCCATTGTGATCTGACTATGAATAACTGAAGCATCTGGAGAACTCCAGACCCCATTCATCAGAACCAAGAGTTCCCTTCCCCAAAGGCCTGGGGCCTAGGGTGTGAACTCAGCCTCTGAGCAGCACAGGTGGGTAGAGGGAGATCCCGTCACCAAGTAAGTACCATTCTTCAGCTGGCAGCTCATCCAGCCTCATTCACACTTAGGACTTGCTCTGTCAGGGGATTGTCATTTCAATCATTTAGAAATATTTCCTCATCTGATTCTCATTACAAAATGAGCAATGTAGATAGAATGCACAGACATCTGGTAAGAATCTTCACAGACCCGCCACCTCCTTGACTGTAGCACTACCAAGAGCAGAGTCTGTGACAGCAGAGGATTTTCATGGCGTGCCAGAGGCCCTGGTTAATTGCAAATTAGCCTAAGTGAAGCACCAGGTAGGAGGCTGGCTCAGCAGATGTCTTGGCGAGGATGCAGCCAGATCCAGCTCTAACATATGTCAAATTTATCTTAATCATGTCTCCTGGGAGACTTACCTTGTAGCCTTGGCCATTGTGATTCCTGGAAAATGGATAAAATGCTCCCAGCTGCATCCACCTCCTACAGAGCTCCTCAGAGGTGTCCAGTGCAAAGCC
The DNA here is from genome assembly GCF_003254725.2 of Canis lupus dingo. NCBI lineage: Eukaryota > Metazoa > Chordata > Mammalia > Carnivora > Canidae > Canis > Canis lupus. The sequence continues at coordinate 7,153,425 of NC_064258.1, forward strand.
ACATATGTCAGCACCCACCTGGAAGGACACACAGACAGGATATATACCTCATTTCCATCATCTCGCCCCCTTTGCTTGATATCAGGGACCTCCCAACTTCACTTTTCCAATTTTTACTGAGAAGGGTTATAGAGTGTGGTCAGAATTGGGTCACATCCCATGTTCACTCTTTTACGTATATTTTTTTAGGTGGGGAGGGGCAGAGAGAGAGAGAGAGAGAATCTGAAGCAGGTTCCATACCCAGTGTGCAGCCCAACACAGGGCTCCAGTCAAAATCAAGAGTCACACACTTAACCAACTGAGCCACCCAGGCACTCCTCATGTCCACTCTCTTAGAAGACCATGACAAAGCTACTTCATTTTTCTTTGCCTCAGTTTACTCATTTCTTTAAAGTGGACATTAATTACCCACACAGGGTTTTAGTAAATGACATAATGGAAGTAAAACACTTGACATACAATAGGTCTTGTTTTTTAAGGATTTATTTATGAATTTGAGAGAGAGAGTGTGTGTGAGTGTGCAGGGGGGTCGGGGGGCGGGGGGCGGCAGTTTGGTAAGGGCAGAGGCAGAGGGCTAGAAAATCCCAAGCAGACTCCCCAGTGAGCATGGAGCCCAAGGCAGGGCTTAATCTCACAACCTCGAGACCATGACCTGAGCTGAACCAAGAGGTAGACCCCAACGCATATTGTATGCCCTGCCATACAATAAGAGCTTTTTGATGGGTAGAACTAGAATTACTGCTGGTATTATTATTTTGGCCACATCACTATCAGAATTAACTTTCCAAAGCCTAATCTGATTCTGTCACTCACTTATTCAAACATCTCCAGGTCTCCTCATAGCTTAGCTAGCACCTCCTCAAAACCTGGTTCCAACCCACCCTTCCAGTATCACTTTCTATGCCAGTCCTACAAACCAACCCTTATAGACACATAAATTCTCCCCCTTACTACTTTTCCTCATGTTTATTTCTCAATCTTAAAATGACCTCCCCATTAATCTGATAAACCTACTTTTTAAAAAAGATTTTATTTATTTATTCATGAGACACACAGAGAGAGAGAGAGAGACAGAGACATAGGCAGAGGAAGAAGCAGGCTTTCAGCGGGGAGCCCAATGAGGGACTCAATCCTAGGACCCCAAGATCACTCCCTGAGCCAAAGGGAGACACTCAACCACTGAGCCACCCAGGCTTCCCAAGATAAACCCACTTTTTAAGGGTAAACTCAAGTGCAACCTGTTCCATGAAGTTTCTCCTGATTCTCTGTGTTCCTTGTAATCTTGTCAGAATTAAAAAGTATCTTGTGCATGATTTCCCTCAACATTTAATTTATATGTCCCTAGCTTGTCATAATTATTTGTTTATATATTTTATATATAAGGGAAAGAGAAGGTGTTTCTGTTACTATATTTATGCTTTTCTCTACCCTTACCATGCGTACCTAGCTTAGTACCTTGCACATAGTAGGAGTTCCATAGATACATATGTTGAATTTAACTAAAAGATGTCAAACCCCCCCTCTAGGGACCTGGCAGCATTATGTTTTCTTATGTGCGTGCTGGATACACAGATGTGTCTAGCTTGCAAAATTCATCAACTACATGCTTAAGTATATGTATATGTTTTTGTGTGTGTGTTATACTTTAATAGAAAAAATGTTCCAATGATAGCACTTCAAGGGTGCACTGTCTTCTTCATAAGTCAGTGCAGGAAAGAATGTAGTAATATCAGAACTATAATGATATAGATGAAGCCATTGTTCTTAAGACATTAAACCCCAGGGCCAGGAAGGGTGGGAAAGATGAGCTCCATGCTTTCAGAATTTTCTGTAATGAGGCTTTCTGGGAATTAAGGTTGGGCTGAGGACTCACCATTGGGATACCAAAAAGGTTGAACTCGAGCATGCCAGGGATAGACCACCGAAGATCATTCCAGGTGGCCGCATTGTCTCCTAACCAGTGGGCTGCAAACTTGCCAGATCCCGCAAAGGTAGAACGGGTTAAAATGAAGCTTCTCTTATTAGGGAACACGGTCTTGACAGCTCTAGAAAGGGAGAGAAACTTAGAATCAATGTGTGATCTCAGCATGACTTGGCCCCACAGATATAGCGACCATGCCGAAGATCATTCTCTTTTAGCTCTTTCTAATAGGGTTAGAGTTGCTACAGAAGCAGACTGCAGCATTAAGTATATTTACATTTTGTTTTGTTTTGTTTTAAGTATATCATTAAATCTTTAATTTCCAAGATTTTTAAAAGCAGCCTTGAAAAGGCTAGTATCCAATTTTTATGGAACAAAGGTGAATATTTTTTTATGAAGGTGAAATTTATCTTTACATAGATGTATAAACATTGATCTTGCACATTGTGCTATTTTAAGCGTATGCAAAAAATGACCTTAGGAACAGCCTTTTGGAACTTACGTTCTTTTTAAATAGAAACACTTTGGCCATAATTTTGTAATAAAAAAAAGACATTTTAAATTTATAGATGCTTGTGTGTACTTTTATAATTACTTATCATCTAATTTTTAAAATAAGAAGTCTACACATATATTTTAAAAATTTTGCTCTACAATTTTTAAAACAACTTTCAAGAAGGCTAAACATATACTATGACTTTGCTAATGAAGGAATGTGGTTTTGTTCTGACTTCCTGCTGACAAAGTTACAGTAAAATCTCAGTACATTTTCCTCACTGTAGAACTTGAGTCTATACACCAGGGTAGACAAAGCACAGTGGAAGTTGAGCCAGTATCTAAAGCCCTGAAGCTCATGTAGTCTATAAGTTACTTTACCCTCCATACTCCATCTATACAGTGTAACAGAGAGGAAAATACATGGGTTTTGGATTCATGCAAAAATGATTTAAATTTTGCTTTTACAACGTCTTAGCTGTTTGCCCTTGGTCAAGTTACTTCCCTTTATTTCTTCCAACCTTCCACTCATTCATATATTCATCCATTCTTTCTTTTTTTTTTTTTTTGACATTATCTGTCAGTTCAAAATTTATTTTCTCCTATAGCTTAATGGAAATAATTTTTTTAAATTCTATGCATTGTCTTTTTTAATTTAAGTTCAATTAGCCATCATACAGTACTTCATTAGTTTCAGATGTAGTTTTCAAATTTATCCATTCTTTCATTTTATACATTCCACAAATATTTATTGGATTCCTTCTTCCTTATGTGCCAGGTAGTTTATTCATTCATTCAGTAATAATAACCACATTCATTTTGCAGAGTTCTTAAAAATAACACCCTAGCACCTGGAATCTAACAAAGATCAATAATTTGATCATGTATTAAGTCCGGAGCAGCAGTGGCCTTACTCTGCCGTGGCGATCGCCATGGAGTAGCCATACAGATTGTGGACGTCGTACTGCTTGCCCCAATGCTGCACTGCATCCATGCAGAGACTCTTGGAGAACAGGTACCCATCCAGGATTCCTGGGGCAAAAGAGGGATAAGTCAGTGAGAGCCTCAGATGCACATTCCCTGCTCCTGGACTGTCATATGGCAGAAACTGGAATCGTGGCACTTTGTGTGGGGGTTTACTGTGGCCATCCTGCAAATGATCACACAGCGTCCTCACTATCAGAGGGTTATACATTTGGAGTAGTTTCTCTGATATATAAATAAACTGTGCTGCCCCCTACACATTCTTCTACCCTGGGCACTCACGTTGACTCAAAGCAGGCCTTTGGAAGCCAGAGGATCCAGTTAGACTTGAAATTTAATCTGAATTCTTCTAACTGAGCCAAATCATGTGGTTTGAGAATAGAAATATTTGATGAAAGTGTAAATTAATTGTTCACTTCTTCTTTCCACTGACCGGATTGTATAAAGGCTACCTCCCCAATATCTCTCATACTTCTATTCTTTTCTGCTCCCATTGTACCATCCTGACTCTGATCCCAATTACCTTTGCATCTTAACTACTGCAGTAGTTTCTTAATGGCTTATTTACTTCTGATCTATTGATCTTCGAATTCATACTGTACTAACACCAGATTAATATATCCCAAACCATTCAACTATCCTATTTCCCTTATATGAAAACATAAATAGCTTCCATCGCCAAAAGAATGAAGTGTGAACTATTTAGCCTCCCACCCAAATCCCTGGCCCACCTGCCCCAATTTCCTATTTTCTCATTAGACTAAAAGTCTTCATAAGATGCCATAATGCTAGCACCACATTCTTTCCTTAATAAAGATAAAATATATCAGTGATCCTCTAGCTTCCTTCAAACTACAATAAATGCCATGATTCCAGGGCCATACCCTGAGAGATGGTGTTGTTCAAAGTTCAATCGGAGCTCAATAGCTTCATATTCACTGACTCTGACTTTGACCTTCAAAGCCTGGGTTCTGGCTTCTTTTCACCCTACAGTTCATGTCTGTTCTTCACATTCTTGGTATCACCAGACTTCACCCTCATCTGAAGACCAAGCCTGGTTATCTGGACTTTCTCTTGTAAGCCCTGACCTCTGGAGATACTCACTCGAGAGTAATAAAAACTAATCACTAGCCTCTGGCTTCTGTACTATATGTTCTTTGGACCTTCCCCTAGAAACAGCCCAGACTGTAGGTAAAAAGACTAGTGGCCTCCATTTAATTTATGCCTCATTTAGGAAAGCTTGGAGTGCTTTGATTTTCTTTCCTAATTTTTGGTATATATTACCCACATTTTCCTCTCCCTATGCACATACATGTACAAATTTCTTTTCTAGGTTGTTCATATCTATCCTTATGAATGTAAAATACCAAACATGCATTGCCAATTTAATCATACTACCACCAAGACTTACTGGGAACAAATGGGGGATAATTAAGATGGCTCGTGGAACACCCTGAAATGGAACCATCAACAAAGTTGGAGACTTCATTCATATCCTACAAGACAAAGAGTAAAACTACCATGACGGAAAAGTAACAAGCCCCCTTATGTTGTACTAATGTTTATCTCCATTTTTTTTTTAAGGAATCAGAGAAATGATTCTAGATATTTCTTCTTTAAAGAGGTTCTTATGCACAAGACAGAAACAGATCTTCCTGTTTTCTCTACCCCCTGAAGGTTTCACAAAGAAGTCTTAAAATCCCTTCAAAATGCTATATGCTGGCTAATGGAATTTAAATTTTTAAAAATGCTTTATGTCTATAATTGTGGGAAATGAAACATTTTCAAAAATATTAGGTAAAAAAAGATCTCAGTTTATATGATTCCATATAAATGGAAATGAGCATTAAGGAGGGTACATGATGCAATGTGCACTGGGTGCCCGAATCAACTTATACATTCTCCATATTTCCAAATATAGCTATGAATGCACACGCATATCAATACATATATACAAATATATACATAGAGAGATGAAGGGGTAAGCCCCTGCCAATAGCTGAGCAGGTGAGGGGTCTGGTAAGATGCACAGCAAAATATTCGTGGTAGATGTTTGCAATTGATAACTTTTTAGAGGGGCTTTGCTTTCACCCTTTTAGCTCTCTGTATTGTCCTAATTTTCTACATTTCTCTTAAAGATAGAAAAAAGTTCAACTCTAGAGCCCCCTAAAATTTCCTGAATGTCTGCTGCTTTGCATTTGTTTTCATTTGATATTATAGGTGACATTTGTCCTTATCACCCCCACAACTTTGTCATTTATCACTGGGTACTTTGGTTCTGATCAATCTGTCCAACGTGTTCAAATGAAAGAGCTCTGAACTGGCAATTGAACAATCCATGTACTTTGCAACAACGTAAGGCATATGTGACCTATTTTTACTTCATCTTTTGTTTAAATTCAATTAGCCAACATCTAGTAATCATTAGTTTCAATTATAGAGTTCAGTTATCCATCAGTTTCATATAACACCCAGTGCTCATCACATCACATACCCTCCTTAATGCCCATCATCTAGTTACACCATCAACCCATCCATTTTCAAAAGAAGAGCTGGATTCAGAAAAAAAACAAACTTCTGAGTTTACTTCCAGAACTAATTATCTGATTTAGATTCTAAGCTACATGTTTCAGTAAGATTAAATAGTAACATAGGGAATATTAGAATTACTGCTATATGTGCTTTCTTTTCATCTCCTTCCTGCCATGTTCCTTGACTCAGTGACATAGATACACAGTCTAAACATGAGTCACCGAAAATTCAGTAATAAGGACTCACAATCCAGATTCCATCAAATTCTATTTTGTTGTGGAAAAGCTCAAATTCCTTTGCCCACCAAACAGCACAGCTAGGGTTGGTATAATCAGGAAACACAGTTTTTCCAGGCCAGACCTACAGTAGAAAAAGAAAAACATTGACCAGAGTCAATTAAACGAATATAGGATAAAACAGAGTATTTTGCAAAGAGATTCCCAATATGGTCATGGCAATGGAGATATCTAGGCACAGGCTTTTTCCAGTTGGGAATGGGAAGCACCCCAAATACTCAATAATAATAAATGTCAGGTGGACTCAATTGGTCATATGAGGAAAAACTTATTTTAAAAAACCAATAAAGCCCCAAATAAATGAATCCACGGACACAGGCATCATCTACATTGTTCATCTTTGCCTCTGCTACACCTTCCCCCTCACTTTCTCTAGTTCCAGGCCCAAGAACAGCAAATTCAGGAAAGTCCTGTCCAAGTGTCCACTGAGCTGTCACAAGTTGTGGGTTCAGAGCATCATTTCCTCTTCTGTATTTCCTGCCACCCACGTCCTCTCAGACACTGCGTGTTTGGGACAGCAGAGATGTTAGAAGTGAACCAGGAGATCACACCCTCGTGAAAACATGGACAAACAAAAGTTTGATGAAGTAGTCAAATTGGTCAAGAATTACAAAGGAGAGGAATGAACCAGTTCCATTGGACCTGGTGCTTAGGAGGTATGTGGTGGCATCCGTCAGGGCAGCACCAGTGCCATGAAGCCTACTGTCAGCTGGAGAGTGAAGGGGACACGAGGACATTCAGGGTGCAGGCTACTGTTCAAAGGGATTCAGCTGTGGGGGGCATGCATGAGCTAGAGGTGTCTAGGTGTCTAGGGATGAAGAGACAGGAACAAGTTTATCCCCAGCATATATAAGGCATTTGAAAGTGTCAAGGCAACTACACACACACACACACACAAACACACACACACTCTGCCACAGTGGCCCCCCCAGAAGTCCCGAGGTCCCCCATTCAGTTACCTCTCCAATGAGCGGCGTCAACCCATCTGAAGCATTCACCCATATCTTTGCACCTGAACCTCTGTCATATGGGCCGTAAGGATTGCTGGGGGAAGAGTTGTTGGAGATGGCTGGATCCTAAGAAGAGGAAAGAAACAATGAAGGACTCAGCTTCAAGCTCGAGGCACAGAAAGGAGACTGGAAATTGAGGGTCAAAGGAGAAAGAGGTGGCTGCAAAGATAAGAAAGAGCAAGCCACTGATCTGGGGGAAAGAGAGGATGACACGTACCACAATGATGACCAATTTCTGACTGTTATTGTGTAACTCCTTAACAAACTCAGGGAAGCCTTTATAATTTACTGGATCATAAGTGAAGTCCTTCCTCTCATGCATATAATCAATATCAGCATGCTGCACGTCCTAAAAGTGTAGGCAAAGTCCACAATTTAGCACTCAGGAATTTCCCTGTTCAAATGATTCAGTCAAATGATCACTGTTAAGACCCCCATATACACTGACTCTGCGCTGGGCTAGAAACCAGGTTCTAGATCAGTCCCTGGCATCGAAGTGTTTCTTCCCCATTAATAATTTCAAAAACAGACGATCCATTGTATCCCCTAAGGACTGACTCCCACCCCTGGAATCAGGTTAACTGCATCACCAGGCCTTGTTGCACTCCAGCACTAAAAGCCAATCTAACAAACCATAACAATTACAACAAATGGCTATCAAAATTATATGCATACCTAAATCCTACCCCATCCACAAGCTGAAAGGGAGAAGAGACAGTTTGTCCCATGTCTCTGTCATTTTACTGCCCCATGTTTTGTTTCGTTGCCTTTCTTCTAACTCAAGTTTTCTTTGGCACTTATTTTTTTCCTAATTTTACCTGTATGATAATAGTGGTGCCCAGAATGAAATTGATTCTTACTCAAGATCTATGTGTCTGCCTTCAAGGGAAAGGGGTATGGGAGAGAAGGATTATTCCAGAGACTACTGGGCTTTCTCCTTTGCACCTCCTGAAAAGCCTTACTCTCCATGATAGAACAGGTATGTTCAAGTTGAGCCATTCGAAATATAAAAATATTCTATTATTATGTTTATGTACTATGTGCTTTTGCTCACTTAAACTAGTAAAGAAATGCTTTGAGAACTAAAATTAAAAAATATAAATGTAGTCAATATGTAAGTAAGCATACGAAAATGTTACTAATAAAATGTTATAAGAAAAACAGAGACAAACAGATTGCCTCCAAACCCCAAAATTGTGGTCTCTAAGTATTATTTCCTGTGAAAAAAAGGGTTCCTTAGGTGAATGGCCGGCCCAGCAAAAAAATCTAGCATTCTGAATATGTAAAATTCTTTTTATTATATATTAAAAAAAAAAAAAACTCCAGGAGAGAAAGCATAAGCAGTTGTTCTTATTCCCCAAGGGAATTCCTTTATTTCTGGAGGATGTTTAAAGCCTGACTTACATAAGGGAGCCGAGCCACACGGTTTCTCTGCACGACTTCCCTCATGCTCTCTAGCGTTCCATAATCATAACGACTGAGATGAAATCCAAGGGCCCAGTATGAGGGAAGGGCTGGCCGTCCAATGAGCTGAAAGAAGTACGCGAAATAAAAGTTAGCAAATACTCTATCTTTAACAAAATTTTGTAAGCATTGGTTTGGGAGCACAAGACATACTCCAATTTCCAATACACCATTTCATTAATGTTGGAATGTTAGCCTAGTCTCCTAGCCCCTCTATAAATCACTGAGGGTAAGATAGATTTGTAGTAGCAGATTTATAATAGCTACTTCCAGCTGCAGATTTTTGTGCCTCACATCTGCATATTAAATTTACTTTTCTTTGTATGATTTAGGATTTATTTCCTCAGTCATCATCATGATATTGTAAGTTTACCTCTAGATACTCTTGAACAACTTGCTCTGGAGTGTTTCCCAAAAACACATAGAAGTCGAGAATGCCCCCGATGGTGCGGTAAGTGATGGCTGGGGTGGGCTGGAGGGCAACCTCTTGCAAGATTTAAAAGTGAAAAACATAAAAATTAGAATTTACTGTAGAGTAATAACTGCAAAGTTTTAGACCAAAGGATAGCCAATCATTTGAATATTAAGAAGGTGAATCTAATGCCTCAAATTTTGTATACAAAGGGACACATTCTGATGATCAAGTCCACCCTCGCAGCACAAGAGAGGCAAAGCCTTTGATCTGTGACAGGTTTTGATTAATCGGTGACTGGAGTGTCTTCACTACTGTATCAGGACTCAGGCTTTCATGAAAAAGCACTCAGTTTTGTGAAGGGGTCCAGAATAAGCCACTGTAGCACAGAAATTATTTTAAGCTGAAGACATTTGAGTTTCTGAAATCCGTAATCAGCCAAAAAGCAGAGCTTTCCAAATAAACTCAGTTGTCATAAATTCCTACCCCTGAAGCAACTCTATCTTCTGAGACAATATGTTGGCAGGACAGCCAAAGAGACATTATCATAAGAATATCCTATCCACCAGCAGTTCTCCTAAAGCCTCATTTATCTTTCCCAAAAGTCATTTGTTTTTCCATAAGTACCCTTTCTTCCCCCTCCTATTTACATATGAAGGTGGGATATAAGCCCCAAATTCTAACCACCCCTCTGAGAAGTTACTCTGGTGAGTGCTCTCCTGTGTACCTATGTGACACATGTAAATAAACTGTCTTTTCTCTTGCTAACCTATCTCTTGTCCCTTTGACTCACAGCCCCCAAATACTGGGCTTGCGAGGGCAGAGGAAAAGTTTTTCCTTTTTTTTTTTTTTTCATTCAGCTTTTATTTATTTATTTTTTATTTTTTATTGGGGTTCAATTTGCCAACATTTAGCATAACACCCAGTGCTCATCCCGCCAAGTGCCCCCCTCAAGTTTTTCTTCTCTGACATTCACAACGACAAAACCCGTTGCTCCTGCCCCATACCCCATCGCCATTGCAAGAACATAGCCCAATTAGACACACTGAGGTACTAGCCTCAGCGAATCTCACATCAGGCAAAAGCCAAGCTAAAAAAAGTCAGAGACAACATTACAAGTTCAAAATCTATCTAAGCCTCAATAACAATTCTCAGAGAAGTCTCCCCATAGCCTCGGTTTGCATTTAGGAAAAAAGGCTTCAAGATCTACTGAATGTAGTCTTCGATCATAAGAACAACTCACACAGAGTATCTAGGATCCTGAGAACTTGCTCTTTAAGCTTGTCTTAACTTGTTTTCTGGTTCCTTCCAACACCCTGAAACTGTACAATCCTTGTACTATCTCAGTCAATTCTTAGACTATTCTGTATTTTAGAAGCATTTTAGATCACCTAGAGTGAGTCTCAAACAATCTACAAATGAAGGATCAGAGATTTATGTTTTAAATTTCTAATTCTTTGCAATCTGATACTTTCCACAAAATAACATGAAAACAAATTACTAGAAAAGGGTTCGTGTACACACTTGGATGCTACAGCAATGTTTACTTTCCATTTCTATATTCATTTTACTGTACACCTGAAACAGTCTGTGAACCATCCACAGGCCATGCTTTGAGTAGCTCTGATCCAGTCCATTGATTCTCAGTTGAAAAGAGGTAGGGATCAATATCCTATCAACCCTGGGAGATTCTAATACATCTCCTCTACCCCTGTGGTGACTGATTCATTGCCACTGAGATCCATTGTTACTGGTGCAAGCAGAAAAAAAAACTGGAGCATCACTGATCCTGTCTAAACCTTCAAAGATGGGGAAGCTAGCTACTTTCTGGAATCCCTATAATGTTACATTGTTTGGTCTTAAACAAATTGGTCTTACTGTGTATGACCCTTGCGACTCCACTTTGCCTTGCTACCTGTGGATTATCTGAATGAAATATTCATTGCTCGGTTGTAGCTACCTAGTTAGGCCCATTAGGCCCAAGGCATTTGGCTGTTTACTTAGGAGCATCTCTATCAACCCCTCTACTGGATGAAAGTCTAAAGGACAAGAACAAATTAGTAGAAACTGCCTCTGAGTAAATTATAGGAAAGGCTTAGTTGTTTTTAACTCTGCAATAGAAAATATTCTAAAAGAGGCAACCAGAGTCAAGAAAATCATTAGCTAGGAGAAAAAGCCCTACTCATGGCCACCATATAACAAAAGGTAATGAACTACAGATGGGACAGAGAACATGCAAGCCCCTGAGCTATGGCTTGGCCATTCCTAAAAGGCTCTATTCCTTTTATCACAGTGCTGAAAATTGTTCTTATGCATCTTTTCCATGAATATGCCTTTAGTATTTTACCCATGGCATTGCTGTTCATTAGAAACACTCCAAAGGACAATCCACTAGCATCTTCAAGACACAGGAAGAATGTCTGTGCACCATACAAGTTAGTTCCATCCTGCAGAAAGAAAATTAAAAACACAAATTTACCATCTAATAATCTAAACCCCAAACAGCTGGAAATGACTTAAGAAATCAGTGTTGGGACACCCTGGGTGGCTCAGTGGTTGAACGTCTGCCTTCAGCTCAGTATGTGATCCCGGGATCCGGGATCGAGTCCCACATGGAACTCCTTGCAGAAAGCCTGCTTCTCCCTCTGCCTATGTTTCTGCCTCTTTCTCTCCCTCTGTGTCTCTCATGAATAAATAAATAAAATCTTAAAAAAAAGAAATCAGTGTTAATCATAAGAATAATTGTCAGGGAACTCATGGTCAAAGAAGACACAAATAAATCTATAAAATATCAAGTGTATATTTGGTTGATGTCAACCAAGTGAATTAGTACCCTCTTTTTAAATTGAGCCAGTTATGACCATTTATCTCGTAGAAAGGTGAGCTTGTGATATATGTTAAAATGTGAGAGAACAAGAACTTTGAAACTGTGGTTCAAGAAAATCTATTCCCTCAAAAAGGCTTAACCTAACCCCATCTGCAAAAGCTCCGTCAAGCCTTAATATGAATCAGACATCTCTCTAAAGTGCAACTAGATGGAGCTCTACTCAAGATATCTGGTCTTCTAGTCTTTAGACTAGAAGACTTTAGAACTTGAGCTAATCTTCCAAGACTTTAGAAGAATAGGTCTCAACCTGGGGCTGCATCCCAGTCCAATTAAAACAGAATCCCTGGGGGTGTAAGCAGGCATTGATATTTTGTTAAATTTCTCCAGGAGATTCTAATCAGTAGCCATGTTTGAAATCACTGCTCTGGAACAGCATTTCTCAAATTTTGGTGTGAATAGAAATTACATACGAATTTTAGTTAAATGCGGACTCTAATTCAGTAAATGGAAGGAAGAGCTTAGAGCCCACATTTCTCACCAGGTTATGTCCATTTGAGTAGCAAAGGTCCCAGACTCCTTATTAAATAATTCCCAGATGAGCTTTTCTGACTCAACACCTATTCTGTCTTTCTGGTAGGCGTATGATAGAGTAAGGAGCATGGGCTTAACATTACACAGAGTTAGATCCTATTTCTGCTACTTCAAACTTTTTAAAATATTAGGGTATTTCTGAGCCTGTTCCTTGCCTGTTAAATGGAGCAAATTATACTTATTTTTAAGGATTCTTTTGGTAAATTAGAGATCATATATTAAAATAATCGCTTAATAAATTATTCCAATTATCTTCTTTATCCAGAAGCTAATCTGCTTAATCAGGAAAGTTGCTGACCAAGATCTGTAGGTAATATTGCTGAGCCTAGACAGTAACTCTGATTTGGATTTTCACAGTCAAAGCAATATAAAAACTAAAACAAAAATGATACAATAGCAACAAAACTCTATTTATTTTATTATTTCGCAGCCCCAAACATTCTTCACACAGGAATGAGCAAGACAATATTTTAGTTAATATTTTATCCTATTTTGTTGTCAAGCCTGGTATAAGTTAGTGATTTATAAAGGTCAACCCAAAACATATGGACATAATAACCCACCTAGTGTGCAGAGTCAATATTAGTAATGTTTTCTCCACAACTAGTTAATTCCAAAGGAAAATAAAATAAAGAGTATTTGGCATTTATTGAGCACTTTTTATGTAGCAGACACGCTCTTCTAGAGACTATATGGATAAATTCCTTTAATTTCCATCACAGCCCTATGAGGAAAGTATATTACCCCTGTTTTATAGATGAGAAACTGGAAATGCATAGAGGTCACTCACCCAGAACCACTTAATTGGTGAGTGGCAGTATCATTCAAACCTACACAGCCTCAGCTTAGAATCTCACTCTTAACTATTATTCTGTACTGCCAGACGTGACCTTCAAGAATGAGGCTGACCTTCAGTGCAGAGGCGCTCATCCTTAAAGCTTACCCCATTGGGAGTTGTGTCCCGGGCAAATATAGGCCAGGTCTTCCAATTCATATCATGCCTGTACTGTTGGTGCACCTGTTCTCCCAGACCGTACACATTAGCACTGGGCAGTCGGGTGGAGAATTGCAGGAACTGATCAGCAAACAGGAGGGGTCCAATGCCTGAGTCCAGCCTAGATTCCAATGCAAAACACAGGGACAGGCAGGCAAGTAGAGTAGAGAGGACACAACCTTTCAGAAAAATGTCCTTTACATTTTAATGACTCATTATTCCCTGTTTAACTGGTCTCATTCACCCTCCTGTGATGTTCTCCCATTGACATCAAGAGATCAGGACTTCTTTTCCCCTTAGATATCCTACTACATGACCCAAATAGTCTTCTTACATGATAATAGATGTTCTGTAAATAGTTATTGGTAGATACATGGTTAGATGGATGGAGAAAAGGGAAAAATAAAGAGGAAAAAAAATGATCATGCAGTAATAAAAATGAGAAAAAAAAAAAGGACCCAGTCCAGTTCCTGGACTACAATAAATGCTTAATACCACCACCACAACATAAGAAAAAGTCAGAAGAGGAGAAGGCAAAAAAAGTATACATTTGGAGAGCCTGGTCAGCAACCATGGGCTGATGACCTTTGGGAGTCCTATTGTAATGCATACACCCTTCCTCAGGCTCACACACCTCCCTCCCCCATGTCCTTCCTACACTGATCCCCAGAGAGGTTCTCAAAACTTACAGAACACGATTATTGCTTGTTCTGATTACTTTGATGCTAAATGGCTGTTTGGAAACCTCAACTTCATAGGTCAAGGGTGAAGCAGCATCTCCTTTAAAGGGTTGCACATGTTCATGGGGCACTTCATACCTGTCTTTGCTCTGATCAGTTAACTGCTCGGGACATAAAGGAAAAGAAAGCCAAAATGAAAACTCAGTATTTCTAAAACAGAAACCTCCCTACCAACAGCAGTGCTTCCCAATGACTATGCTCATGGTACTGAATATGGATACTGAGCCAAATGGCATGATGTCAAAGTAGACATACCCATCATACTACCAAATGCAAATGTTTAATACTTGGGTAGAAATTAGCCTTTAGGTAGAAATATACATTGTAAGTCTACAAAACAGACTAGCTCTAGAATCGTCACAGCTGTGATCATTCTTTTTATTTTCCCTCCTGACTACATTTCACATGATATCATGGACAACTAAATGAAAGCCAAACCTCACCATTTGACTCTATAAACTATGTTCAGGAAGTTATCCCATTGAAAGAAGGCCACAAACATCTTCAACACAGAGGTATGAAGTCTAATGCCGGTAGAGAAAAATGCCTCCGTCAGCAACACTGTCAATCTTGTTGCAACTGTAGCCATCAGGTAGAGAATGAGAACCTTTCAAAAAGATTTTTACAGAGGGGCACCTGGGTGGCTCAGTGGATAAGCATCTGCCTTTGGCTCAGGTCATAATCATGGGGTCCTGGGATTGAGTCTTGCATCAGGCTCGCCATGGGGAGCCTGCTTCTCCTTCTGCCTGTGTCTCGGCCTCTCTCTGTGTGTCTCTCATGAATAAATACGTAAAATCTTAAAAAAAAATTTTTTTTAAATAAATAAACCAGAACCTTAAAGTGGAAGCGATTGGACGTCTGATACTCTGCTGTGAGAAGGACATTGTTGACATCATTTCCAAATAGGGATGGAGAAGGCAACCTCTTCAACTGGGCTGTGAACCCTAGTATGTAGAGGGGAAAAGGTTGTGGAAACTCACAAGCAATAGTCATGTAAAAATTAAGCTGTATGTCAAAGGGGCTGTGAAAAGGCTTTATTTCTCAAAAGAAGGGAAGCTCCTGCCTCAGGAGCTGGCTTACCTGCATTCGTTTTTACAACATCACCCTCCCCTTGATAACCATGACTCCTAGAATAGTAGCACCAGGGTACATTTATGGTCCCCTGAGGTCTCCAGCAGCACCCACGCTGATCACATGTGGCCTGAAATAAGAGATGAGTCAAATCATTCCATTTCTTTGTGGAACATTATAATTTATAAGTGTAATTTGAGGTTACGGTATCATTAAGTTCATTTTACAATGATATTTAGAGAAATTGTGCTATATCCCAGTCAATGCACAGCTTGTACTCAAAACATATTTTTCTGGCCAATGTCCTACTCTGTTATTATTATTATATAATAACATAGGGAGCACAATGCAGTCCCATATCTGCCATCACAATAAAATTGGTAACTTTATTTAAATATCCTAAACTACAATATAACTATATCACTAGAAACTCAAAATCACAAATGAAGCTTCACTTACATTGTTTTTTAAGGACTTTGTTTTATTCATAAACTTTGAAATCAAATCAGTTTTGACTTTTAAATGTCTATTACGCGTGTATGTTACATATATGTGATAAATAGATACATACGTACATACATAGTCTCTCAACTTCCCCAAAAGCAGAAACTAATTGTTCCTTGAAACCTAAAGAGAATCTAATTTTTAGTTAAGAAACCTGTCTGCTTTATACCACAATTAATGGTAATTAATTAATTAATTCAAGTGGAGACTAAAATGAATGCAATCCCTTTCTCATGGCAACTCATTTATTTGGAAGGAGCACAAGGCTAACTACAAAAAAGTACAAAGAAATCTTTCTCATGAGTGTAGATTAGGCCTAATAATTTGTAACTAACAGAATAAAGAAAAAATAATAGGATGTTGCTTCTAAGATTTTAGATTACAGAAAGATGATGTCTCCTATCTGGCTTGCTCTTTCCTTTGTTCTTTCTACTGGAGCCCTCATTCTGGGGGAAATGAGATGTGCTGTGCATGGAACCACATGGTAGGTTACTAAGAGACGTCTCTGGCCAATGGCCTTCTAGTAACTGAGATTCCCATCCAACAATCCTGAAGGATCTCGATCCTGCCAACAATCACATAAGTAAGTCTGAAGAGGATCATGCATACTGACAGCAGATGCCTTGATGGCAGTCTTCTAAAATATTTTGAGCCAAAAGCATCCAGCTATCGTAAAGCCAGATTTGCGACCATAAAAAATGTGAGAAAATAATGTTTGTTGTGTTAAGCCATTCAATTTTGGGATAATCTGTCACAAAGCAACAAGTTACTAATACATCTGCTACATATTTTGCAGGTGTAGAACCTGAGACAGGCAGAAATTCACAGAGTGACCAGCCAAAGGTTACTCAGTCAGCTATTGAGAAGGCAATCACCAAAACTTGGTTCTCTTGCTATCCATTGCCTTTTTTCTATACTCTGGATTTAGGTTCTGTTAAGCATGTTTTCAGGAGGACATGGCCATGCTTCACAAATGATAAGACAAAAAAATTGCTTAGATATATGGACAACTGGATCTCATCACATGCTTATTTTTATGTGAATACCAATTTAAGGATGGGAAAACATCTGTGGACGACATGGATGTGGGATCGGGCTGAAGTCTATTTCAATCAGCAGATTGTTTTTTCCTTTTAAAATCCACTCAGATGAAACCTCAGTACATCAAACAAAGAGCAATGTGCTGTAAAGGGTGTTAAACAGAATGGTTTTTGCATGCTTTCCAGGGCTTACTAATTTCTTCATTGGACTGGAAAGGACAAAGATCAAAGAATAGCCAAAGGAGCCAGAAAAGTGCATCGTCTCTGTTGGCCAACTTGAAAAGACCAGTCCCTGCAGTAGTACTAAGGAGTCACGAGAAGTGGGAAGAGAAGTGTGGTGCACATAAACAGGAGAGTAAAAGGGATGTGAAACCTAGAAAAGCTGTCATAGAGAGAAGCTCTACAAAATGATGACATGGATAGGACTGAAGGCACACAAAGGGAAGAAATAGACCCAAGACACAAAGGTCCCTTTAAGTTCTTGTGAGAATTTAAATTTAAGAGGCATTGCTAAAATAATATAGCACGTGTAACTTCCAAGACAGTATTAAAAACTCAGAAGAAAAAAATCCTCAGTGCAAGAAAATAAGGAAAGAAAACACGTTTGGGGACAGGGCAGGGGACAGGTCCCTACCTGTGGGAGCAACACATAACGAAACAGAACAAATGGAAAACACAAAATAAGACCTTAAGAAAAAAAATTGTCAACTGAATGGGAAGTCACCAGAGAGGGAGAAAAACCATGAGAGACTCTTGACTCTAGGAAACAAACTGGGGTCGGTGGGGAGATGGAGTAACTGGGTGATGGGCATTAGGAGGTCACACGATTGTGATGAGCACTGGGGGTTCTACGCAACTGATAAATTTTGAACACTACACCTGAAACTAAGTATGTACTATATGGAGGCTAACTGAATTTTAATTTTTAAAAAAAATTTGTCATGTCAATTATCACATGTTTTAAAAACTTAATTCAAAAGACAGAGATAGCTTATAACTACAATAATAAATTCAGCTATAATTGCTTAGAAATCAATTCAGCTATAACGGCTTGCCTAAAATTTAAGCTCACAAAAGTGCATAAGAATAAAAGGGGAAGAAACAGTTATGTGAATAGGACCCTAATTAAAGGCTAGTGTTGCTATAGCAATATCTGACAAATAGGTCTTAAGTAAAAATGCACTATTAGGGAGACGGAGTCACTATAGGATGACAAAAGGTTCAACGCTCCAGGAAGATGTGACATAGCAAATTGATATTCACCTAAGAAATAAGACTCAAGTATTTACAGAAAATTTTTAATGAATCACAGGGTAAAACTGAAGAAGATAGTATATGATGGCCTATTTTCAAGGAGCTGGCTCAATAATTGACAAAGTACATAACAAGGTAAAGATGTTGTACTTTATTTTTTACTTATTTTACATTTTACATGATGGATATATACAAGCTTTTTTACCAACACAAAGAGAGCTCAAGTGAACTCAGAGGTGGTGAGAAACCAGAGGCTGAAGACACTATGTAAGACCTAATCAAGTTCTGCTCTGCCCAAGCCCTCCCTGAGGTCTCCTCCAACCCTGATGCTTCCCCACAATTAAAAGAGAGAAAAAACAAAGAGGGAAGTAATTTATACCACAAGGAAACATGAAAGGGAAAAGAAAACTAGGGTTCAGCTTTATCTATGAACAGAAATGCAAAAGTCTAAAAGAAAAAGGGCACACAGCATTAATGGAACTCAGCAATATATTTGATAATAACGAGTGGCATTTCTTCTAGAAACACAAGGATCTTCTGATATCAGGAAATCCACTTTTGTAATTTACCACAATAATTTATCAAATTAAGTACACCTAAAAAAAAAAAAAAGTACACCTGATGGTCATTTAAAAATCATCAGCTATTCACCATAAAATTCTTAGCAAACTGAAATAAAAGGAAATAAAAGTAACTTCCTTAGTTGGATAATGGTATCTACCAAAAGCTACAATAAGCATGTTACTAAATGGAGAAATGTCAGAAACATACCCTTTAAAATAAAAAGAATACTAGCTGACTCCTGTTCTGACTTCTTATAATTAAAAAATATTGGAGGTCTTAAAAAAAATATATTGGAGGCCTTAACAATACAATGGGCCAAGAAAAGAAAGATAATTTATGAGACTAAAAAAGAATAAAGCCAAATTATCATTATTTCCAGATATAATATTGTCCATGTAGAAATCCAAGATTTATAGAGATGAATTTAAAATCTCATTATTATTTTAGATGCTTTATTTTCTTCTTAAGGTTGTAACTTTTTCCAAATGCAAGGGGAAAAGGTCAGAATTGCCACAATGGAGTGAGGAGGCTAGAGGAAGAGCAGGTTTTAGCACATATGGGAGATCAAGAGTTCAATTTTGACATGTTTGTTTTGAAATACATTTTATTTTATTTTTTTAATTTTTTTATTTTTAAAATTTTTATTTATTTATTCATGAGAGATACAGAGAGAGAAGCAGAGACCCAGGCAGAGGGAGAAGCAGGCTCCATGCAGGGAGCCCGATGTGGGACTCGATCCCGGGACTCCAGGATCACACCTGGGGCGAAGGCAGGCGCTAAACCGCTGAGCCACCCAGGGATCCCCTGAAATACATTTTAGATACCCAAATGAGAAAGGTGAATTGGCAGTTGCATACATAAATGTGGAATTCAGGGAAGTGATTTAGGCCGAAGACATTAACTGTGATACATAAGTACAGAGGAGTTGCCATCTGTAGGCAGGACCCTGAATAAAATCATCATAGATTGAATACAGATAGAGAAGAAATTGTGCAATATTTGGAGGTCATATAGAAGAGGAAGCATGAGGAAAGGAGACTGAGAAAAGAAGTGGCTGTCAGGTTAGCCACAAAGCGTATGTGATGTCCTGTGAAGAGAGCTGTTCACCCAAAATTGGTCCTTGGATAAAATGGTGACATGAGCAGCAGCCACAATTGCCAAGACAATAGTGAGCTGAGAATTTCTGCTTCCGTCTGGGTTCAAGCTACCCACACTATAGCTCTTTTCGGATCATCCTTGTTGCCTCAAGGTATGGCGTTCACAGATTGTCAGCTTCCGTGGACAGGAGACTGACTATCTGAGCCAACTAAACAAGCAGTTAGTAACAGTTGGGGGATTGTTAGGTGAGGAGAAATTTGGGGGGGGCGGGGAGGAAAGAAAAACACATTCAGAGTAAAAGTTGAAGGCTAGAAGCCACACAAATTCATTATTAAAACCCATCTTATACCCTATGCTGATGGAAACTTATTTATTAGGACTAAAACTCTAAATTTCAATAAAATACGTGATATGAATGAATATTCCTTTAGAACCTTCAAAATGCCCTCACAGTGCCTTCTTATCTCCTGCTGATAGGCTTGTACAGATAAAACTGAAAAAGTTGTAACCTTATCAGAGTAGAAAATACTTGCGACATATATAATAAAGATATGAATTAGAATTAGAATTAGAATTTGGAAAAAAAAAAAAAAAAAAAAGAATTTGGGTGGCTCAGTCGGTTAGGCATCTGTCTTCAGGCCATGATCCCAGGGTTGTGGGAGGGAGCCCCTAGTCTATCTCCCTGTTCAGTGGGGAGTCTGTTTCTCCCTCTGCCCATCTAGCTCCCTCTGCTCGTGCTCTTTTGCACGCACACTCTCTCTATCAAAAAAAGGAATTGGAATCCAGAATAACACAAATAAGAAACTTGTACAAATCAAATATTTTAACATAAAAGAGAAATTGTTGCCCTATACACTGAAGGATACATGTCTAAGAAGAAATCAGTTATTAATCAGAAACTTCCTCAGAAGTAATTCCACATGTCTTTCCACATGTGAGTTGAAAATAATCTCCTGATAAGATTATGCATACTTTGGAATTCGTGCATTATTAGGTCATCAGGAAGCAGCAGATCTAAGATAGAAAAAACAATCAAGACCTCAGCAACTGTAGCATTTCGAAAAAAAAAAAGCAGGCAAAGTTGCAAGGGCAAATGCAAGCAGGTACCAAGGAAGGATCTCAGGTGTAGAGAAAGTCAGCAGCATTAGCCAGCTCCTGCCACTGGAGGAAATGGGCACGGGCTTCCTTCCGGCTGCACTGGGCTTTGCTCACCTGGCCCTGCCAACCCTAGTGCTGGCTCTGCTAACCCCATGAAGCCCCATCCTGCTCTGTTCTGTATTGTCCAGGGCATTCTGCAGCCTTTACAGTTACGATGCCTACTCTGAGCAAAATAAGCATTTCTCTGCTGCTGTTTAAAATGGCTGCAAGTTCTCTGACATACTTCCCATCAGGAGGTGGGATCTTTGCTCTTTCCCTTGACTTGAGTCTGGCGGATGTGAGCAACAGATTGCAGCAAACGTGCTGCTGTGTGGGTTCTGGGCTTTGTCTTTAGAGGAGCAGTAGCTTCATCTCTGTCACTCCCATGGAAGGAATCCATGGCCCTGCTATGGAAGACCACTGAGACATCGAGAGAGATCCGGAGGCCATAGCACAAAAAGAGAGAGACCCAGGGGAGGTCAGTCCTCTTCACCATCTTCACCAAGGTGCTGAGCATGTCAATGAAGATATCTTGGATCCCCTGGACCAGATCAGCCACCAGCTATATAGCATCAAGTAATCCCCGTCAACACCATATGGAGCAGAACCATCCACACCAACCCTGCCCAAATCTCTGACCCATAAAATCATGAAATATAGTACAATGACTGTTGCTTTAAGCCACTAATTCTGGCTCACTTTGCAGGAGTAGATAAATGGAGAGTCTGGGCTCTAAGAGGGGGACTTAGAACAATTTTAGCTAGGCTGGTGTTTAGTCCAATATAGAGAGAATCTAGGGTAGATAAGGAGGAGCTGGGCTCACAGTTTTCCAGCTCTTCCCACAAAAGCAGTATCACTGGCCTTCAGGAGATCCCCAAAGCATTGACTTGCACTCATTCAAATAAAATAGGTTCCATATCCAACTATAAATACATTTTAAAAATATCTAGCTTCCGTATTTTTTCTGCCTTCTGTTGTTAAAGGTAACAAAGACTTTACTTTCTAAAAAGGCAGTGGATGGGATGCCTGGGTGTCTCAGTGATTGAGTATCTGCCTTTGGCTCAGGTCACGATCCCAGGATCCTGGGATCAAGTCCCACATCAGGCTTCTCGAAGGAAGCCTGCTTCTCCCTCTGCCTGTGTCTCTGCCTCTCCTTCTGTGTCTCTCATGAATAACTAAATAAAATCTTTAAAAAAAATAAAAAGCCAGTGGAACATGATGTTGTGAACAAAAAGAACCAGAGAGTCTCAGTACAAGGACAATGAGTAAAATAAGGAAAAGTATACCTTTTTCAAACAATGGCAGAAATTTTAGAAGTTAAAAAACACTTTATGATAAAGGAATTCCAAATCACCTTCTAGTCATCAAACTATTACCTATTTTTATAGCCAGTATCTTTGGTAAAACGAATGAATAAGTAAAATTAGCCTCAAATCAGTGAAATCCTGTAATTACAGACTATTGTATAATACACACATTTCGAGTCAGGTTTTACAAGTTACCTTGGGCACTTCCTTCCATCCCAAAGTGAGGTCTGGTGGCAAAGACTTTCAAAAACATGCCACTCTGTAATTCTGAAAATCCAGACTTTCTAGTCCCCCCAATAACACTAAAGTGAATGTTCAGAACATCTGCCAGTACTTTAGAGGTGAATATTCTAAAATCGTGGAAAGCACAGAGTTTAGTATAATTCCTGGCTCATGCTCAGCATGCATTTGTTTAATGGACAGATTTACCTGAGCACACTGCCTCATTTCACTGACAAAGATTTGACAGTCTGCAAGGAAACAAGTCTTAGTGATCAAGTCACAGAGTTCTTCAGGTGCAAAGCCAGGACTAGAACCAGGTACCGGTGCCCCCCTAACATGCTGCTGTCCAAGGGCTACACTATTATTAACTCAAGGATAAAGCATAAACTTGTCTGTATACAGGGTTTGACAGCCCACTGCTCTTCCTAGCACCAAATAATGGCTCTTAACTAATGTTGTGTAAACACAGAGTAATTTTGAAGGTGGAGACTCATAATGATCTTTGCAAAATGCAATTTGCTTGCTGATATTCATAAGACTTGATCCATTAAACACTTCTTGATTTAAAAAAATGGAATTTGCAAAAATATATCACAAGCCAACAAGTATATAATACATAGATAATTACCAAGTGTGTCTGCTATAAAATATGACAAAATTTCTGAATAAAAAACATGGTAACTTCTCAAATATCATCATAAAGATTATCACTAGTACTAGTGTTATCCATAGAAAGGACTTACTGTAAACAGTTCTCAGTTTACCCATTCTAAAAGTTAGTCAGGATATGCAGGTTTATTTTAAGCATGTAAACCTGCTCTCCCATGTTTATACAATATATTCTAATCCTGGCAACCAATGAGTTTTAAATTACTGTCTATGGGCTCTTTCCTGAGCTGAGTATCTGGAATTGTCTTTCTGCTCCCAGCCATCAATGGGATCTTTCAACTCTTGAATTGTGGGTAAAAGTTCTGAATTTAGCTAAAAGGCCTCATGATGAGGTAGAAAGTGATATGCTCTTTCGGAATGGATAGATTTCAGATAAGTATAGAGAGTTGTCTCTAAAATCTGCACAGGAGATGGCCTATATGCAGCTTTAGAGGCACAAAATTTAAATCCAGTCGAAGATGACAGATTGAGATATTTGAACTCGACCCAATCAATAAACAGTAATGAAGGCTATTAGTATTCAAGTTGAGTAGTAATTTGAGTTGAAATGAAAGTAGGATGTTCAAGAGGGTAATTTTAATCCCATGTGTAATGAAACAGACAGAGGAGAAAAAATTCAGAAGAGGCACTGGGGAGTCTATGGGAGTAATCATGAGGTGTAAAGGGCCAGCATGACCAAAGTGAGAAGGGAATAAAGTGCTTATTCTGGGAGATATTGTTAAGGAAAATGTTTAAAATATATAAAATATTGACCAAAGTGCTTGAAGGAACGAGCCAGGCAAGAGTTCTGCTGTCTCTGCCACCAAGACAAGAAGCATAACAGAGGTATGAACAGAATCTGATGGTTGAGGAGAGAAATAAGATTTGGTGAAGGGTGACGAGTTCAGGAGAGGTGATCAAGGGACACCCAAGTGAGATGCCCTGCAACCAGCTGCAAGCCCAGAACTAAACATCAGAGGCAGAGATTTTGATGACTGAGTCATCCTTTTTTTCCCCACCGAGACTCGTGGAAAGGACTCTTGGAGTTCTTTCTCTCCCAAAATATCTCCCAAGAGTATTCCATGGGGCTTGACAGATTCATAGGATTCCCTCCCATTATTGGGAGTGAGAAACAATGAGATCTACAACAAAGAATTACCTGAAGGGAAATTTATACTGTTAGTTCCTCATAAGTAACCCTGGAGGAGACAAAGAGATAGGATTGATAAAATGTCACAGCAATGGCCTCCACACTGGAACATTCCACTAGCCTCGTATCAATTTCATAATTTCTTTCCATTCCCCTACTCCACACAGCCATGTACTTCCCTTTAACATGTACATTATATAAATACATCATTATCCATAGACTCAGCCTCTCAACAACACTCTGGGGCAGCATATAGTACCCAGGATATTTAAAACATGCACCAAAATACATAAGATATATCTTCTATGAAGAAACAGGCCATTGAAAGTACTCCCAGAACATTTCTCTCTGGCTGAGCTAAAGAGGAGGCCAGTGAATGAATGTCAAGGTCACAGATTGATTGGTCAAAATATAGAAAATATAGAAAAAGGCAAAGTTCATTTATTAAACTATAATCTTGATACCAGAGAATTTATTTAAAGGGTTTAGGCTAAAACACCAAAGAAACGTTACTAAGGCAATAATGACATCTGAAGTTCAATAGTCAATATCAAGCTAGGATGCTTTAGGAGAGTGAATAGACTTAGGATGCATTAGAGTCTTCTAGCTGGCCTCCCGAGCAACAAGGTTCCCAGCACACTGTGAGAGGGGCAAGTGAATGGGTGTGGATCAACCTTCCGCAAACCAAGTGTGCCAAACATCCTGCTTAGATGTGGCATATCTAGACCACAACTTCCCTTTCCTATTGACAAACCAGTACATTAATGGTCCTCTCTCATCAAGCTCTAATTTACCTTACAGTCTCAGGCAATATCTTCTCTCTGGCACCCACTCTGTATCTTGGCCATATGGGACCATTTGATATGTCATGTGTGTTCCCCACAATTTTCTCGTCCATCACTTTGTTTACATTCCTCTTCTATCTTGAATCCACTTTCCATTCCTCCTATTTGTGTCAAAATCCTCCTTATCTTTAACTCCACACTGTCATCTCAATAATATTCTCTTCTAATCTGTGATCCCCATCATATTTCTTTTATATCTTATGACTTTTGTTTCATATGCCAGTTATTTATTTACTTGGCTTATCTTCTCTACAAGAATCTATGAGAAGAAAAATATTTCATTTAATTGAGCCTATCATCCCAAATGCTGAACTTTGACATCTGGCCTCATACCAAAGCGCTCTGCTTTTTCATTCTTCCTGTTATTTTCTTTTTCCTTTATTCCTGTTTTGATGTTCTCTTTTCTTTGTTTCTAATTACATGATTCTATTCAGCCTTAAATGGCTGTCCCTAGCTGCTATGTATCACATCAAAAACTAGCCTCCTCTACCTGACTTCCAAGGTCTTCCAAAATTTAAATCCACCTTTCCTGTTCAGTTTTGTTTCTTCCTACTCCCAGAAGGCAACTCTCTTCACTATTCTAAGAGAAGGTCAAGTTCATTTCAGTCAGGCTAAGATGCCAGATAAAGGGAACTAAATACTATGATATTCTTGGTAAGTTAAGTTGGTCTAACTGGAAAAATTTTCTACTTACTGCCCAGGCTACTACCCTTTGGTGCCATAAACAGC
Source organism: Canis lupus dingo (assembly GCF_003254725.2). Classification (NCBI taxonomy): domain Eukaryota; kingdom Metazoa; phylum Chordata; class Mammalia; order Carnivora; family Canidae; genus Canis; species Canis lupus. The sequence continues at coordinate 7,179,260 of NC_064258.1, forward strand.
TAGTCAGGGCACTGTGTCATCCTGTCTAGGAATTTCCTGATCCTTAACTATCGGTAAGATTGAGTCTCTCTCTTGCCTTCAACATAGTACCTGTACTTCCTGAATAGTTCTATCCCATCACTCTGCTCCAATCTTAGGCATCTTCTCTATACCAAGCCACTTATCTGGCTCTGATTCCCTTCTCTGCCTTAACTTCACACTTCCCCCAATCCTGGTCCATCACATCTTACGGCTGATCTCATCTGTTCTCTCTCGGCTGCAATGGTTCTCATTGACTCAGCATCTATGCCCAGTCAGTCAACACCAAAGTCTCAAACTGTAACAATTCCCACTTTCCACAGTTCCCCTCTCTATGACTTGGGCTGAATTATGTCCTCAGAAAAGCCATGTTGAAGTCCTAATCTTTACCCCTCAGATCATGGTCTTATTTGGGAGTAGGACTGCTGCAGATATAGTTAGTTAAAATGAGGTCATAGTGGAATAAGGTAAGCCCTTAATCCAATATGCCAAGTATTCTTATTCAAATGGGAAATTTGAACAGACACACACATAGGGGGAATCCATGTGAAGACAGAAATTGGAGTGATGCAGCTACAAGCCAAGGAATGCCAAGGACTGACTGTTACTACCAGAGGCTAGGAGAGAAGCATGAACAGCTTCTTCCTGAGAGCCCTCAAAAGGAATCAATACCCTGCCAACATCTTGATTTGGGACGTGTAGCCTCCAGAAATGTGAGAGAGGCAAAAAAAAAAACAAAAAACAAAAAAAAAAAAACAGAAAAGAAAAAAATGTCTTTTGGCGATAGGACCTTCAGAAAAACCAAAACAGCAACTCTCAAGACCATTACAGATTATTCCAGCCTACTAATAATATGATGGCTAGAGAGATCAATGTGAGCGTGCCATGTGCCCAGGTAACACATGCAGCCAGTGTCCTATCTGTGTCTGATACAAATCTGCCATTTCACATCAGTGGACTTCACTCAGAAGCCTGTATTTTGTTTTCATTCATTCTTAGTGTGAAAGGTGATTGATATTGTGTGTGTAATGAACTTTACAACCATAATAATCAGCTGGACTTCAGCTGATGATCAGGAAATACTGCCATAAAATAAAGACCAGATGACTGCACTATCTTTATTCTGGTATTTATTACTTTCTTCCTTCCAAAACATGTCTCCTAAAATTTAGTCCTTATTCTAAATATTTTTTGCTTGTATATGACTTTTCATTGTAGATCCTAGATAGACTTTGGGAATCATGAAAAGAGAGAGACAGAAAAGGCGAGAAACAGAGGCAGTAACAAAGTCAGAGAGAACTAGTAACTGAGTAGTGTTGCCAGATAAAAGACAAATCCATTTTTAGTAGAAGTTCCAAATCTTGCCTGGGACATTCATGCTAAAAACGTATTCATGATTTATCTGAAATTCATATATATATATATTTTTTTTATTTATGATAGTCACACACAGAGAGAGAGAGAGAGGCAGAGACATAGGCAGAGGGAGAAGCAGGCTCCATGCACCGGGAGCCCAACGTGGGATTCGATCCCGGGTCTCCAGGATCACGCCCTGGGCCAAAGGCAGGCACCAAAACGCTGCACCACCCAGGGATCCCCATATTTAATTTAATCTGGAGTTTTCTCACTCTTCTCCCAAAGCTGCACTGTTACTCAGGCGTGGATACAGGATTCATTTGCCTGAGCCACCAATAGTCACAATGCAGTTTGCAACTCCCGAGAGTTACAAACAACAGGAATTAACAACAAAAACTATCCAATAGCATCAACTCTTAAATGAAAACAAGATCCAAAATTCAAACCTTTGTTGGTGGCTGGTCAGGAATGCAGTTGATCCGTTCTGCTTCATCTACCACCGGGCACACAGCAGAATTAGGGGTGGTACTTGCTGTCCCAGGATCTGGGGTAACTACTGTCCCAGGATCTGGGGTAATCCCAAAAACAAACATAAAATGACCATCAGACAGATTTAACATTATAAGCATTTGATATGGAACACCTGGCTGGCTCAGTGGTTGAGCATCTGTCTTTGGCTCAGGGCATGATCCTGGAGTCCTGGGATTGAGTCCTGCATCAGGCTCCTTGCAGAGAGCCTTCTTCTCCCTCTGCCTATGTTTCTGCCTCTCTCTCTCTCTCTTTCTCTCTCTCTCTCTATGTCTCTCATGAATAAATAAATAATTTTTAAAAAATAAGCATTTAATATGATTGTCACAGTTCTCAATACCTCCAAGTCTATAAAGTATATGAACTCTACTACTCCAAGTATATGAATTCTACTGCTGATTGGGCTTCACCCTGACGTCCTTGAAATGCACACATTCACTTTAGAAAGCCTCATTTTGTTCATGCTAACTGTATTTACCTCTGTGTATATTGCATCCTCTTCTTCCACCACCAACACCCTTTTTGAGATGGTTCACATAAGAGCAAGGAGTTTGGCATTACCATTAGATCAAAAGTTCACCAAGGCAAGAACCAAATCTACTTTCTCTAGTCCAGGAGTCAGCAAACTATAACTCATGGGCCAAATCAGGTCACAGCCTGACTTTTAAATAAAGTATTGCTGGAACATGGCTACACCCACTTTTTAATGTATTATCTATAGCTGCTTTTGTGCTACAATAGCAAAATTGATTAGTTATGAGAGACCATATGGCCTGCCAAATCTGAAGCATTAAGTACCTGGCCCTTCACAGAAAAGTTTGCAGACTTCTCTGGTCCTTTACTTATACCCCCAGCAGCTGGTTACAATATGTTTGCACATAAAACATGCCCAGTGTGTGCTGTCTTGAACGTTACCACCCTAATCAGAGTAACCTCAATTCTGGTTGCTCTGTCAACAGGCATTCCCTCAACAGGAACACTTCTGAGTGATATTCTTATGTAAACATAAAGTCTCATATCTCAAAAATGTAAAGGAAGGCCACCAATCTAAAAATTGGCAGTTAGGAACTGCCCAAGGGCCTTGATTCAGATGTTAAAATCAGTTAAATAAAAAGGACACATTTATTACATTCTAAAATAAGGAGGTGAGAGTTCTTTAAGTTACTCTGTGGTAAGTTAATAAGGACATTAAGATAGAACAATGAGGCTTTTAATTTAAAAGGGATGGATTAAGAGGACTTCAATTTTGTGCCACTTTCTGCATAAGGATTTTAGTTGCATCTTCAAGATCATGGAATTTTAAGAGTTAAACCATCTTTAAGATTATTTGATCTAACCCCTCACAAAAGTAGAAATTGTCAGGGCTGAGACAGAGGGAGTGGGAGCAGAGAAGTCTTCTTCTAGCCATAGACTGACCCTTCATCACTTGGTTCACAGAAGCTGTTCCTAGATGAACCTGATAAGAAATCAGGGATAACTGAGCACAATCCAGCCCCTGTTTCTGAATAAGACAATTCAATAATTGTCTAATTAAAGAAGTCTGGTAGTTGCTACTTTGTTAAAAACAGAACTTTCACCTAAAATACTTTGATTATATATTTATTCGATTGCCTTGCATGTAAGAGATAATTAGTTAATAAAGGTTAATAATGTTGTTAATGAAATGAGAGTTCATCAATGCAATTCAGCAAATTTATGTCAAGAGTCAGTTGTGGAATCCTGCAATGTGCTAACTGGGAAATAAAAGTATCAGCTTAGGCATTCAGTGAATACCTAATGAGCTGCCACAAGCCACAGTTCCAGTCAGGGGCTCACCAATACACATATAACATCCCTCCCCCCCATAAACACACAGACGCATTCACACCAATGGACAGGAGACCATCACTTCCCTGCTATTTATGAGGTTTCTACTCTGATAAGAGCAACACATAGAGGAGAACATCAGAGTTCCTTGTTACCTTTTGATTCCAAAGAATCTTGAGCTGAAAGCACAAACAGAGGAATAGTGATGATAAACACCATAAGCAGAAGAACACTGAGCATAAGCTCCAAAGTCGTGAAATCTTTCCACCTCCTTCTTGCCATCTGCAAAAAAAAAAAAAAAGAAAAGAAAAGAAAAGGCGGTGGGGGGAAACAATTTTAGATTTGAGTTTCATTTAATTTATCTAGTAATTTTGTAATGGACAAGCTCAAATGTCACTTAAGTAAAATGAATAACTAGCAAACACTCAGGTACACATCCATCATCTAGATTAAAAAATTATCAATTCATGACAATCTTGTTTTGTCTTTATTCCTACTTACTTCTCTCCCTAACCTTAGATTATTTTAAAGCAAATCTTAGATATTTTTGAATCTGAAAGTATCTAAGTATTGGGGCATCTCACTGGCTTAGTTATAGAACATGTGACTATTGATCTCAGAGTTGTGAGTCTGAGCACCATGATGGGTATAGAAATTACTTAAAAATTTATTTTCAATATTTAAGTATTAAAATATAAACTTCATGCAACCCAATCAAGATATTGTTAGAACACCAAAGGTATTTTTAAGATAATTTTTAATCATCAAATATCTAGTCAATGTTGAAATTTCTCTCATTGTCTAATATTTTATAATTTGTTCTACTTTCATCAGGATGCAAGCGAGATTTCTATATTGTAATTGGTTTGTGTCTGTTAAGTGTTTTGTTGTTGTTTAGAGAGAGAGCGCATATGCACTTGCATGATCCTGGGGTAGAAAGAAGGGCCGAGAAAGAGAATCTTAAGGAGGTTCTGTGCCCAGCATGGAGCCCAACGGGGGCTCAATCTCATGACCCTGAGATTGTGACCTGAGCCACAATCAAGAGCATGACACTTAACCAACTGAGCCACCCAGGGTCCCTCTGTTAATCTTCATTCAATCAGTAGGTTTGTTCTGTAGATTTCCCCATAGTCTGGATTTTGTCAATTGCATCTGTGGATATACTAATATGTTTTTCTACCCTTATGTTTCCTGCAAATTTAATTACCAGATCTAGAGTTTTGGCAGATATAGGTCTTTTTAGCAAGAATGGTGCATAGCTCATATACAGTCTTCTGGCAAGAGACACATAAAATCTAGCAGATTCTCCCTTTTTCATATTAATAGCCATTGGTGAGTATATTTCTTAGATCCATTATTTCACTAGTTGTGACAGTGATACTGTAATTATACCATTCCTTATATACTTGATGAAATATTACTATAGAGAAAAACTTCCCCTCATCTGTTATTTGCACATAAAGATAAAATTCATATACGGAAGGTAGGATAAATGTTTGACCCTATTTTCTGGGTTTCAGAATAAGGAGTTGTTGCCCTAACACCCTTGAAAGAGGACCAGTGAGATTATTTGCCCAATATATTTGTGAAGTTATGGATTTAAACACATCTTATCTTTACTAATCCAATGATATTATTATTATCATTAATGCTCATTCCGTCTCACCTATACCTAGTGGGAGTCTCTTCAGATTGGTTCCTGGTAGTCTTTGATAGTTTCCTTATTCTGTTATAACATGAAGATCTAGGCTTATTTTGTACATCCCCTTCCCCCAGACTCAAATCAAACATCTCTAAGGAGGCTTTGTGTTTTTTGTTTGTTTGTTTCTTTGTTTGTTTGTTTTCAGTGGGAACAATACTCAGAAACCACAGTTTCAGTGAGAGTTGGTGAATTCTACTAAAGATACCTAAAGTATCATCCTGACCAAATGGCTACCTTTGGAGTCCCAGGAAGAATTGTCAATTTAAAAAAAAATACAGAAAAAAAAAATACAGAAATAACACATTTATTACCTATGTTAGGGTCGTTATAAATCCTAGCTGGGGATTAAAATATTTTGCCAAGAAGTTTAGATGTTCATCACTTGCCTACTGTCTCAACCTCAGTGAATCTAAATCTCTGGGGTTAAGGCTTGGATATCTGATTTTTTTTTTAACTCCACAGATAATTCCAATATGCAACTATGTTTCAGAAACAGTGACCCTATCATGGTCTTATAAATTGTAAAAATGCATTTTATCAGGTAAAAAATATATTAAGAAATGGTATCTATAAAGTTAAAAAAAAAAAAAAAAAAGAAATGGAACCAATAGTCAAGACCCTCCATTTTATGCATAAGTAAAGTAAGGCATGGTCAGTCAAGTGTCTTTTTCAGAGCCACCTAGTCAAAAACTAGAACCAAATTTCCCAAAAGGCTGAATGTAGTTCCCTTTGGTTACTGTATCTCTCCTGGCAACTTTTGGTGGGCCGCTCATGGACAGAATATGCTTGAGCCTACCACAACTTGGTCTTCAACAACTCATCTCAACCTATCTTATTCCTGACCCCTTCTTCCAATCAGCTCCTGATCTCCATCAGATTTGAGTCAAAGGGGGCACCTGGGTGGCTCAGTGGTTGAGCATCTGCCTTTGGCTCACATCATGATCCTAGGACCCTGGGATCAAGTCCCATATGAGGCTCCCCTACAGGGAGCCTGCTTCTCCCTCTGCCTTTGTCTCTGCCTCTCTTTCTCTCTATGTCTCTCATGAATAAATAAATAAAATATATTAAAAAAAAAGATTTGAGTCAAAGTATTGCATTCTAGTCTGTAAAGAACTTGATATGTACCAACCAACTACTACTATAAACTGCCTTGGAACTGAGTATCCTTCTCCTCAAAACATCTAACTTTCAGAACTTCTGACCACAGAACTTCCCACACAGAAGTTGGTGGCCTCCCCCTGTGGAGTCTGACACAGCAGCATGTGATCCCCTGCTCACTGCTTCCTGCCAAACACACCACACACTGGGATCAACAACGAAGCTGGTCTTTTGGGGGTGCTAAATGCAGACAGTATTTTAAGTCAAAATTTGTGTCTTAAAGACTCATAGAATTCAAACCCTAAAATCATTCTCCTTCATATTCAGAGGTCCAGGACAAAGAATGCCTTGAAATATCTTCTCACTGACAAGGAAGGATGATGGAAAGTCAACCTTCACTCATTGAACCTGCTAACACTAGGGGAGACCGTGCCCAGAGAGAAGCTGAACTGCTCCCAGGATGGATACTGATACCATAAGTCTAGGTATGGAGCACAGCAATATGGCAAATGTTTGAATAAAAATAAGATACCACCTTCCTAAGGGTGAATATGACGAACAAGACAGAAACAGGACCTGAAGGAGGAAAGGAAAAAACTCATAGCTGTTAAAGCCTGGACCACCGCAACTGGCAGTGTCACTGGGGCCTTTGAGCAGCTTCCCTTAGCCCTACCACAAATGCACAGACTACATTTAAGGTTTTCTTCCGATAAGGAGTTAGGCACTGTGTACCCATTCAGATGACGATTATGCCTCACAAACAGTCCTTTCTAGAAATCTGCCTCAGTGTCTGCATTGCAGGATTTTGTCCTTTGTTAGGGATAATTTTGATTCTGGCCTGAGCTGTGGCACTGTCCTCCAGCAGTAGCAAGGAACATGACTCCCCTATCACTCACTCCGTATCCTTCCCAGGGTTGTCCCAGATGCCACTGTATTTACCACCTCCTTCTTCTGACCCACTACTACCATTCTTTAGAAAGTGTGTCCTTTGCAAGTTAACATTCTGTATACTCTGTCAAACATTGAGTAAATCACATCTTTCAGTCACTTGTGCCAAATTCCAACAGCATTTTATTAGATAACATTTGCTGTCTTTGAAAAGGAAAGCTCGACATTTCATGCCATTAGCTGAGCTAAATTTTGAGAATCACTGAAATATCCTGTTTACCTAAGATAGCAACATCCTATTCTGATTGCATTCTATATATGCAACAATACTGAGATACTAGAATGACCAGGCTAATTTTCCATTATACCGTGGATGATGAAAGGACTGAGGTGTTATGTGGTTTTAAAAAAAGATTTATTTATTCATTTTAGAGAGGGAGGAGGGGCAGAAAGAGAGAGAGCAAGAGAAAATCTCAAGCAGACTCCGCACTGAGTGTGGAGCCCAACATGGAGTTCAGTCCCACGACCCATGAGATCATGACCTGAGCCAAAATCAAGAGTCAGATGCTTAACTAACTGAGCTACACCGGCTCCCCTATGTGCTATGTGTTTTAATGACACTCTCCCAAGGCTTAGGACAAGTCTGTGGCACAATTAGGGATGCTGACTTCCGCCTTAGAGATTGTCTTTATGACCTCACTGCCTCTTAGGTAAAGGCAACGCTCTTTCACATTTTGTGTGAGGATGTTCATCTATAGGAGCAGACACAGCACTTTTTCAAAAGCATGAGAAACTACATAGAGCCATATTGTAATGCAGAAATGTGTCATTCACCAGGAAGTGAAGCTGACAAGTCACAATCAATATATCAATCAGCATGGAGAGAAAAACGTCTCTTATAAGATCTTCCATAGAAGAAGTAAACAAATCCATTGTCAAGTTGGATGGCGTGACGGAATGATTTCTAAAGTGAGTTTCGTTGATCTAACTAGCTCCTTGTATCCCCTTGAGCAATAGGAGACTGCACATCAGTAGAATCTGGAATCAGACATAGTGAGGAGTGTAAAGTCAAAGGGAAGAGGAGAGCAGAGCAGAACTGCCTCCACGAGTGGGGCCATTGGTTTTGGGGCCTCACAAGCTTGTAATGCCATCACTTTCAAGACTAAATGGTACTAAATGGTACTACAGTCTAATTCTTAGTAATAATTATAGCTAATGTTTTGAGGTTTTTCTATCCAGTATTTTCCAGACATTACTAGTTATCTTTATAATCCCCAAATGCAGGTATTATTCATCTCTATTTTATGAGTAAGGAAACAGAGGTCAGAAAGGTATAAAACTTATCAGCAATGATAAATATTGGAGCTGAAATTCACTCCCAGTCTATGCTCCAAAGGCATACTTCTCTTCAGAACTATAGCAAAGCCCACACCCTCTCCCAACCCCACCTTCTCTCCTTATCAGAATCCTGCTTCTTCAGTTCAAACAATACCTCCTCCAGGACTTAAAATTAACCCTCTCTCCCTCTCTTGCTCTCAAACTCTCTATATCTATATTCATAACTCTGAGGACAATCTGTCTTCCCCTCCTAAGTTTTACGCTGCCAAAAGCCAGTATGTGAGAGTCTCTCACCCCTCCCTGAGTGACCCCTCTCAACCTGAGAGCCTGAGATACTGACTCCCTGGTTCTGTGGGCAACTGGGTGGGGCAAGGGCAGAGAGTCCAGGGCTGGGGCATGCTTCTGCTGAGAGTTGCCTCTTCTGGAAATCCAGATCCCTTTCAATTAGCCTAATGATGCCATTATCATTTTCTTTGTGCTCTATCATGGGGAAAATGTTGGGAAGAACTCTACAATGCTTCACTGGATGCCCCCTGGCAAGTGCTCTAAATGAGCATTTGCTGATTTGGAAGTAAGACTGAGTATAAATACCACCATGTTATGCTCTCTGCCACAGATGTACTTCAGAGAACCTGTTCCTCTTTCCTGAGGGATATGAGAGGGATTAAAAGCAGAAAACAGTATGCCTTCATCCTAACAATCTCGCCAGTAACCACAGGAGTCCAAGTGAAAAAAAGAAAAAGAAAAAAATCAGATATAAACAATTATAAAAAAAAAGAATACAGTTATTTATTTTACGAAAGGATTCAAGTCAAGCTTTCTTTTAATCAACCATTTTTGAAGGATGGAGAGATAATCGATATCTCTAGGGAGTTGGTTTTTTTTTTTTTTTTCAGAATATACAGCCACTTCCCTCTCTATATGACCTTTGTAACTGTAGCTTATATGAATTACAGCTTTCATATGAGCTGTAAACATAAAAAGTAATAGCTGGAAACCATCTCTTTAAAAAAAAATACTTTATTCATTCATGAGAGACAGAGAGAGGGAGAGGCGGAGACATAGACGGAGGGAGAAGCAGGCTCCCCACAAGGAGCCTGAGGGACTCGATCCCAGGACCCCAGGATCATGCCCTGAGCCGCAGGCAGATGCTCAACCGCTGAGCCACCCAGATGTCCCAACCACCTCTTTATAAAGAAAACATATATGAGTAAATCCACTTTCTGGAAAACAGTGCTCTTCACAACCCCTTTATTAAGCCCAACCATAGCTGAACACCAGTTCACACCCCTCTGCTGCTCTACCCTCCCCTTGCTCATCATTGCTTAAAGCCCAGTGGTCTCTCTGTGCAAAACTGCCCCCAACTCCACAACAGATACCCGAGAGGTATTCTCTGCTCTGTTATACTCAGCACAATGTTCATGGCTGTTTTTCTTTTTCCATTTTGTTACAGACTCATTTCATTTAGTACATCTTTACAAGAATGCCAATGAAGGTTTGGAAAGGAAAACAGGTAAAGTCCTGTGACCAGTCTACCATCTTGAACCTTTCTGGGTAGGTTTTAAAAGTTCCCCAGATAACTTAAATACTCAGCTCCTTCTACTCCTCTTTGAAAATCACTTTGGAATTTTGAGTTTATCCACGGACTTAATAATATTGCAAGATACTATGCTATAGAGCGGGAGTACAGGTGTAAATTGAGGACAGTGAAAAATGGGACAAACATTAAGTAGGAGACAGTAACAACTAAACACCAAATAATATATTTGGAGGGAGTAGTAGGGGATGAGTAACCTCTTGTGAAATTATCAAGCACATCAAAGCACCCTTTCCAGTTCCTCCAATATGTCAACACATCCTGTCTATCCTCAGCTCATTTGTGGTCAAGTAGATAAGTTTTTTTCCTAAAGCTTTTTCCCAAAAGGTGCATCTACTTACATAGGTTTGCAACACCCCTTTTCTCTCTCAAATTGTGAGCTCCCAAGGTATAAAAATGATGGCTTGTCATACCTTTTTATTTCCTTCCTAAGTATCTACTAGTCGAATCTGCATAATCAATACCTATTGATTGATAATATTTTACTTCCTGGTCAATTACTGTGCTAAACATTTCATTAGTATTTTCCTGCTTTATCTTATCCTGAAACTCTCCTTCTCAAAACAGAGAGCTAGCTAAATAGGTCACAAAAAGACTTGCACTTGACTCCCTGCCCTACCATTTCTTGCTGCATTAGGCAAATGAATTTCCCTAATACTGGTGAGTCTTGGTTTTCTTATCTGCAAAAATGAAATTAACAGTACTTAGAGTATTACCTATCATCACCTTCTTTTGTGAAAATCAAATCAAACACTGTATTTTTTCAGATTTATTTAAGGGGGGGAGGGGCAGAGGGAGAGGAAGAGGGAGAGAAGCAGCCTCCCCACTGAGCGAGGAGTCCAACACGGGCTCTGTCTCACGACCCCAAGATCATGACCTGAGCCAAAATCAAGTTGGGCACTCAACTGAGCCACCCAAGAGCCTCTCAAAAACACTTTAAATAACAAAGCATAACTTGCCATTACATTATCATTTGCCTTAGAGAAGACAATTCATGGGTGATGAGTAAGAAGCAACATATCATTAAGAATTACATCCATTCTGCTTTCAATGAGTGTGGCATCGCACCTCACTCGGGGTTTCATGAGGTGGGAGATGCATATTCCTGACTGCTGCCCTTATGAACCTTTTCTGATCCTCCCTCCAATCTGTAGAGTGCTTTATGGCCATATGTTGGGTGAGTCACTCATTACCTGAGACACATGTGCAGAAAGGTAGGAAGAAACAGTGGGAGCCAGGGCGGCAGCTTACCCATCCAAGACCCACTTTCTGCCCCAAAAGCTACTGCTCCTCTCGCCGGCTGCCTTGTAAATCCCACTAACTTTACTCAAAAAACATATCCCTGCCCATCTTCCCTCAGTCCCTAGTATAAAGCTCCCAGCTTGAGAATCTTGAACTTACTGTTTGAGAACAACCTTGCAGTCTTGCTCTCCATCCCATCAATGTGTCTTCATGCAAACTCCATATTCTCCTCAATCCTTTGCCCAAGGATGAAATCACAAGGGGATTTGCTTCCCATACACTGATGAGAAATTGCTCTTTGTCAACATAATGCCCTCTTTTTTTTAAAGATTTCTTTATTGAGAGAGAGAGAGGAAGAGAGCACACGGGAGTGCAGAGGGAGAGAGAATCTCAGACTTCCATACCTAATAGAATGAAGTTAGCTAATGAGGTGAAGAGTGATCTCACGTTCACTGGCAAAGAAAGAAGTTATCAGAATGCCCTAAGTGGCCGTGTCTCCTCTTTGGTTGTTGCTGGTGGTTATGAGATAGGGGATTGTTTATTTTAAATCCCTCCAATGTTTATAAAACACATTGTGTGAAAGATGATGAAGTAAAAGGTACCCACAGTCAAATGTAAACAAAATATGCTTAATGAAGGTTTGGCAAAAACCATTAAAACTATGTACACTCTCAATCTGGAATTCCATTTATAGAGCTTTAGCCCACAAATACACCTGCACAAGTATGTATAGATAAAGGTTTTGCACTGTGGCATGACATGAAACATCCATAACAGCAAGAGATTGAAACTAGTGTAAACATCCATCGAGAGAGGACTGAGTAAAAAGTGCAATAAAATAAAATTCATTGGTATTCAAAATTATGATATCGTGGTTAAAAAAAAAAGAAGTCCACAAGTTGTTTGATACTCCTCCCTTCAGAGGTGGAGCCATGTACCCCATCCCTCACTCCTTGGTAGGCTGGACTCAGTGACTCATTTCTAACAAACAAAATATGGCAGAGGGCATGGTGCATACCTTCCAAAATAGGGTTATAAAAGGCAGTACAGCTTCTTCCTTCCTATTTCTGTTAGATCACTTCCTCACTCCTTTTCTTGGTTCATTTCTTGGAGAAGCCAGCTGCATGTCAGAGTGACACTCTAGCAGGTTGTTAGAAAGGTCCAACAACCCACGAGAAACTGAAGCCTTTAGCCAACAGCCAGGTGGAGGGCACCACCTCACAAGTGGGTCCTCCAGCACCAGTCAAGTCTGCACATGGCTACAGTCCCTGGCAACATCTTGGTTGCAAGGTCAAGAGAGACCTTGAAGCAGAACCACCTCACTGAGCTGCTCCTGCATTTCTAACGCATAAAAGCTATGAGGCAAAAAAACATTTATTGTTTCAAGCTGTGAAATTTGGGGCTAATTTGTTATGCAGCAAGAGATAATTAATACACATGGGTAAATAAGACTTCTAATAATGTATCATTTGCATTTAAAAAATCCTTTGTCTCTCATCAAAAGTCTTTTTATGTCATATATTCAAATACAGTTACCTGCTCTCTGGAACAATAATAATAATTTTCTAGCTATAAAAGAGAAACATTTCCTTAAACTTTAAGAAAAAAACAAACACTGTCATCAGCATCATCTGGCTAATGTTACTTTCTGAATCACAGGGATCCTAATGGTGAAACCTACAGTCTCATTTAGGAATACAACTTAAGAAAACAAAATCAAGACAGATGGCAAAAGGCAAATACAATAAGAAAACTATTTAAATTGCTTAATTGTTTTTTAAAAAAATAATTTAGGGGATCTCTGGGTGGCTGGCTCAGCAGTTTAGCGCCTGCCTTTGGCCCAGGGTGTGATCCTGGAGTCCCTCGATTGAGTCCCACGTCGGGCTCCCTGCATGAAGCCTCCTTCTCCCTCTGCCTGTGTCTTTGCCTCTCTCTCTCTCTCTCTCTCTCTCTGTGTGTCTCATTAATAAATAAATAAAATCTTTAAAAAAACATATTTTTAACAAACAGCTACTTGGAAGTCCATCATCAACTTTGAATATTCTATTTCATATTACAAAAATTGTGCAATTTGATAATAATGATAAAAATAACTAATGCAGAGTGAGTGAATGTACTAAGAAGTCACATAATTTGTTGCATACGATCCTTACAACAACCCCATGTTACTTACTCTTACAGGCCCACTTACTAATGGGGAAATTAAAATTTTAGCAAGGTCAAATAACTTGACTAGTGTCACACAGCTGATAAGAAGCATAGCCACAATTTCAACACCTGGCCTTTGCACTCGACAGCCAGAACTTTCAACCATTACTCTGTACTCTATGGTATAATGTCCCATATTGTACACACGCTTAGGCTTTTTTTTTTTTTTTTTTTTTTTTTTAGGCTTTTTGTGAGATTGTGGTTTTATCGGATAGTATCTGGGTCATTAACCAAGTACTCAGAATGTGCATGGTACATGGCTAAGCACTTAGATGCATTATTTCCATTAGTCCTCACAGCTACCTTATTAGGAGGGACTGTTATTATCCTCATTCTACAAATAGTTAACGGGGCCTGCTAGAAGCTGCAGTGCCCACGGTCCAGAACTCAGAGTCAAGCTTCCAACCAGGCAATATGACTCCAAAACCAGCTTCCACAGTGTAATGTAAATATAGCAAACTTCTATATTTATAAATAATTAAGGCTGCTAAATTAAGATGAGGTAGGATGTATGGAAGATGGCTGTGTTTTTCCAGAAACAATCATGGGGTTGGAAGGCCTAGGGAAAGAAAAGGAAACAAATATGTGGCAACATTTCAGTCCCCATAGCACCTGGGAGATTCAAAGTGCTTTTGTAAGCATCCATAGAAGTCAATTCGCTTTTAGTTTATGGCCCACGGCAGTGTGTTAAATCCTCTGTGAGATGAAGGAGAATGAGCTGCTGATGCACACTTTCCATGTTTATTCATCATCGAGTTATCAATGCTGCGTCTTTGGGCAATTTATTTATTACTCATCAATTATGTATTAAGCTCCCAAAATGTGCCAAGCACTCTTCCAGGAGCTGGTTCTAAAACAAACAAAACAGATAAAAATCCTTGCTCTCATGAGATTTATGTTCTTATGGTTAGAAAAAAGACACAATAGACAAAATAAGTACATCTATGATGGGTTAGACTGTGGTAGGTACTGTGGAGAAAAAACGGTGGAGGCGGCAATGAGGAATGTGGTGTGCTTTCGCTTAGACTGGTCAAGGCAAAGCTCGCTTGGAAGGTTCAAATTATTACTGTACATAAACTGTGCTGACTGCAACAGTAATTTTCTCTTCTTGAATTAAAGTGGTTATATGAATAGTTGCCAAAGGTCATTGTCCTGGTATTGTTATAACTGTTTAAGCAAAGTAGATAGATTAATCAGGTAGGGGCCCAAAGTGTTGAAATAGCTATCTGAATTAATCTGGAAAAACTGGATAATCAATTGTCATATTTTCTAAATACGGTGTCTGTATTTGCATAGGATCATCTGATCAGTGTCTGACTTGCATATGATGATCTAAGTCTTTCTTCTAAAAACCCTTTGATAACACAAGGCAAGAGATCTAGTGGAAAAAGAGAGGGTTAGTTGTACAGACTAGGAATCACTTGCAAAAAGCAGTCTGGCAAGTCATGACTACTTCTCTAAAGTAGTCTAAATCCATGACTAAATCCTGGGCAAAACCCCCTGGGTTGGTTCATCATCTCCCAGCTACTATCTAACCACTCTGGGCCTCAGTTTCCTTCCCTGAACCACAAAGGGATCATCTCTATTAGACATGTATGGCCTACTATGACCCCAACATCAGGACATGCAAAGGTTTATCTTTCTCATCATCTTCTGCAGCTAACTCCCAAGCTAACTTCAAATGGAAATTTTCTTCTTCGGAGTCCCTCTACTCATGACTCTTCCATGCTTCTGGAGCAGTTTGTGAAGTAACTTTATTAGCTCATCAAAACTCACTTGTGAAGGAATGGTTGACAACGAGAAATCACTGACATCGTGTGCAAGTATGAGTGAAACAGTGATGAGCTATCTTAAAACTAGGGTACAGGACAGAGTGTTCTTCTACTTCATTTGCTCCCTGATATACTTTGGCTCAACCCAGCTCAACAGTCCAAGACCACTTCCCTCTCACTCCCTCCCTGCCCAGCACACGTGTACTCACTCTTCTACCACCTGACATCAGAGCGATAGCCAGTTGGGGAGCAGGAGGTCCCTTTAGCACATGGAAACCATCGTTCAGCCCCTGTATGAGGGACCATTGGTAAGCCTATTCTAGTGAGACCATGGCATTGATCTTGGCCTCCTCCTCTTTCCCCAACAGAAACTCTTTCTTCCCACCTCAGTGCCAGGAAACACCCACTTGTATCTAGCTAGACTTTAGCAACTAGTAAGGACCAGACTTTCTTTAAGTTTTACCAGAGAGAGGCCAGCAACAAGCCACTACTTCCCCCCTTCCCCTGGGCACTTCCATTCTATTTCACACATGACCCCCCCATCCAGGACCTACACTTTCCCTCCACATCCTCCTCACAGACTCCACCTAAAATCGCTCCCATGCCTCACAGTTCCCAGCACACCGACACGTGCACACTTCTGAGACTATTCCCTAGAATAATTCTTGATTTGGTCACTAAGGCACCCAACTCATGGAGCTTCATAATAGTTTCTCAATTTCCTGACCACGATGGTTTCTCTAATGACCACCCCAAAATCACAGCCCCACATCCTCTCAGAAGGAACATCCCCACTGGTTCTATTTTAACTCCTCTGCCTCCCCTCTCCCACCTTACCTCCTGAATCAGAAAGAATTGCTACTCTGAATATTTATTCTTTCACATTCGGCACCCCCCACCCATACACACCAACACACACACACACACACACACACACACAGAAGTTTAGGTACAGCAGGGTTTGCAGACCCAGCCTCAGTCTGGAGGCATGGGCACGTGTGCACACGCACACACAGGCACACACACCAAAAAAGAAAAGAGTTGAATCTTGTTTTATGTGTGTCTTTGTGTAATGCTGTATTCTGTTATTTAGTTTTGTATTTAACCAATTTCAAGGGTGCACTAACTCACGGAGATCAGTGGCAGTTCACACACACTTGCACACTCATATCTACATCCACAAATGAACACCCGAGTCACGGTTCACAAACATACCTCACCACCTCCTGCTGCTGTTCCTGCTGTCTCACTGAAGGATGGCCTAGGAATCAAAGCAAGGAGCACAGTCCACCAAGGGCAGCCACAGCCCTGGCAAGCTGTGAGTGTGTTACAGTTAATGGGTTTCAAATGCAAATGACTGCCCAGATTTCATTCTCCAGATCAGATCTGCTAGTTAATTAGTAATCGTAGTCTTCTTCTGAGAACATCCCTAAGAACCTGGAGGAAGAAGCGACCACCCTGCCCCCCTCTAACCCCTCCAGGAGCTGAATCCAGCACTGATCACTGAATCCAGCACTGATCACACTCGGGGGGCCTGGCAAAGAAACACAGACTGAGTCAATGGGTAGATGATAAAGAGCAACAAATAAACCATCCCAGGGTCCCAGTGACATTTACTAGCACAATCTGCTGATGTGTGTTTGAAGGAAATAACTTTGAAAATGTTTTCAGAGTAGTTTTCTTCTTTTCTTGTCTCTAGAAGAGCTGCCCTCAAGCATTTTCATGCAGTGGAGACCCTTTGGCAGGCTGGTGCCTCCAATGGACCTCTCTTAGAATTACATTCTTAAATGCATGAGACAAAATATGTTAAGAATTCAAAAGAAACCAATTCCATCGAATTAGTTACTAGAATTTCTTTTCAAATTTCAGTATAATAATGCATGTGTTTCTTTAATGATGTATTAGCTAACCTAGGAACAAGTCTAACAGCTACCACAATCTCAAAATAGTAATAAGTGTAAATAGTACCTAGACAGTATCTTTAAAATATGATAAAAAAGTATCTGTAGCTTCTCCTGGAACCAAATCTTAGGTACTTCTAACAGTCTTGAGGTTTGTGACCTCACTTTATACTTAAAAGGCCAGATTTCAGTTGGATTTCAGCAAAGAAAAAATAAATATTGTTCCTTCCAAATTCACTTGCTTTCTGAATTATATGCATGAATCTCTGGTTAAGAATCCTGTTATATTTCCTGGCAGATCCCTCCCCTCAAAGTAGGGGGGTGTCCTCCCCTCTGTGCCTGTGTTCAAGTGTGATCCATAAATCTGTTTTTGCCAGTCTCCCAAGAAATAAGTACCAAAATTAGAAGTTTTGTTACAAATAGCATAATTTTGTCCTTTTACCCTCATGATTTAAAAAATGTAGTGGATATTTGTATATGCCTGGTTTTTCATTTAGTTTTCTTGTAATGCAATTGCACCTTAAATTTACAAGAATCTTGGTCTGTGACATGGTAGAAATTAAAGAAAAAAAAATCTAATTAGCACAGAGAGTTTTTAAAAACCCTGCCCCAGGTGTTATTCCCAGAAAATGAATTGCTCTTACAGACCAGTGAAAATTCAGGCATAATCTGGGTCATGGGACCTAAAGTCATAGACTGTGTACATTGCCTGAAAAAACTAAAGTCATGATTTCTTATCATCATTTTATCAGGGACACAGACTATTATAATGAAATCATCTTTTCTTTTTTAAAAAGTCCCCTTCCTTGTCCTCATTTCTCTCATCACCCATCACCAGTAAAATGTTGTCAGGAACCAACAAAGCCTACAGATCAGATTTTGGGCAGCACGGACCTACCATATTTCTTCAGCATCAGGAAGTCAAAGAATTTAGAGCTACAAGAGGAGGGAGAGGCAAAGGAAGGTACAGGGAAGCCTGCTGGGCACCGAGGCCATTTGCCTGCATTGTCTCACTGATAGACACCACAGGCCAACAGCAATGAGGACCTGAACTGCCTGCCAAATGCCTGTCTACCCAGAGTTACAGCCCAGATGGGTTGGAGCATTTGGTATGACCTCTAAGGACCACCAATGACAGCCCCCTCATTTTCCAGAGGAAGAAACCGGGACCCAAGAATTTTGAGGTGTACATGAGTGTAGTGACAAAAGGTCCAGATCTGAAGTTGGGCAGACCTGAATTAAAAGCCCAGGTCTGCTTACTGGCTTGGGATGCAGGACCACATAAGCCTCAATGTCCTTAACATAAATGAAGACAGGAGTGGTATCTATCCAATCAAATTATAAAGATATAAGGGTATTAAATAATACAAAACAGGTAAAAGACTTGGTGTTACCAAATAACTACTCAGTAAGAGTCAGTTACATTTGTTAAGATTATTATGCACCTACACAGTGATGACTAGAGCCCAGATCCTGGACTCACAACCCAAGGCACCTTCAACTACGTCAATATCTCCTTTGCCCCTCAATCGGTACTCCAACTGTAGTAGGTACTCATTAATGTTTAAAAAAGAAAACTTATCGAATACCTACTTTGCACAAGGCCCTGTACTACATAGAGACATCTATGTTGCTGTCTGAGTGTAACAGTTTAAAAGTTTAGCCCCTATATTAAAAAAAAAGAGAGGTGATTCAGGCCAGACCAAAGTACAAGTACCATGATACCTAGAGTACTTTGTTGCCTTAGTGACACGGCCTTACCTGGCCTGAGGATGTCAGGAAAACACGTGTACTTGGGAGCCATGGAAGCCGTGCTGATATAAGAACCAGTAACGTGGTGACACCTCCTCCTCCCCATTCCCTAGACACCACCCTTACTTAGACTTTCATGACCCCCAGTCTTTGCTTCTGACCTCTGAAAACACAACACTAACCACTTCGTAAACACAATTCAATTCAACATATAGGTACATGTGTATCTATAAGCAAGGTATTGTTGGAAGAGCAACAACAGCAACATTTATGACATGCTTCCAATGGCCTGTGCATTATGCTAAGTGACCACATGCATGATTTCACTTCCTCCTCATCACTACACTGTGAGGTAGCAGCCGTCACCCCAGTCTCGCAGACTAGAAACCCTAGAGACAAAGAGCTACTTGCCCAGGGTTCTGTCACTAAGAAGAGTTGAAACCAGAATGCAAACCCAGGCAGTCTGGTCAAATCTGCACTCAAACAGGAACATGAGTGGTGCTTCCATAATGGCCAGGAAAAGATAGAAGTCAAGTGGCTACCAGACAAAAGACAAGACAGCACTGACTATGCTATTGGACAGAGAACACAATTGGGAGGGACAAGAAAGAAACCGAAGGCATGGAAAGGTGGGAGTGGGCAGGGAAGAAGGAAAGACACTTTGAGCCAAGGGATCAGCATATGCAAGGCTCAGAGTAGAAAGAATGGGACCTGTTTTAGAAACGGCAGCAAAAAGGTAGAGACAAGGAAGACAGTTTTGGGAGAAAGTCAGGGACACTATTTACAAAGCACACTGGAGTCACATCGAGGAGACTCTAGCCTCTTAGCAACAGGGAACCATCAGAGATAAGAAACTGCCCAGAGCTGCCATAAGCATGAAATCAATTTCTGAGCCCTCTGCCCAGGACTCAAAATCCTAGCAAATCTGTCTCTTTAGTCTTTAGTCAGAATATTTAGTCTCCCACACCTCTACACAGAACAAGTGCCTATCAGTAAGGAATTCTGGAAGCTGTACCAGCTGCTTGTCCATGGAGTGACACAAAAGTGGGGAACTCCGCCACCCTGAGATCCCCACAGGTATCCCCTAAAGATCAAGAGAGCAGTGAATCACCTCACCAGTACTGATGCGAACATCTGTCTCTCCCCGTGTTGACCTTCCCTAAACAACACTTGATTCTGGCTTCTGTTCTAAACCAAAAAAAGAGTCAGTCTGTTCTTCAGGATAAATCCTCAAATTCTTCTTTCTCTTTAAGGCTTCTTTATTATTCTTGACTCTACCATTTCCACATTTTTTCAATATTTACCAAAAAGCTTGGCTCAGTGCTGTTTCTGCATATTTGGGGCAGCCTCCCCCTGAAATGTCTATATCCTCTATCTTCCTATATAAACTCTTATTGCAAAGTCGAGTTTAAACTCAAGTCATTTTGATGCTTCCCCTTTTCTGAACTACTAAAGTAGTACTATTTTCAAGAATACATGGTTCTACTTATAGATATGCATACCCCAAAGTGCTCAGAGGAGTGCTAGCCACTCATCAAGCCCCTGCTGGCTGAGTTCCCTCGTCACATGAGAGATAGACCCAGGTGAGGAGCCCATTCTGACTGCTGAGCACTGGTGTGTGTCTCTTTCCTCCTGGCACTGAACACATTATTGGATTTTCCCTCCCTGGAACAAAATTCTATAGGAAACAAGGTATACACCTGTTTGTACCTTACCGACTAGGGGTGGATAAGATAACTCTGACAGTGTCCCTACAGCCTATTAACCTCAAACAGTTGAATACAAGATTGGAATCAAGATAAGTCACAGAAAGAGCATGGTGTTCAGAATCAAACTAGCCTGAGCTTGAATATCAGAGTCCCTACTTACTTGCTACAGACTTTGGGCAGTCATTTAAATTTTCTGAAGCTTAGCTTCCTTCTCTGTAACTTACAGATGACAATACACATGACATGATATTATTTTTTGAGCCTATGCTGAGATAGTAAGTACCTGACATCCAGGATCAGTTTTCCAGTCTCTCCCTAACTGGACTTTTCTGAAAATAAAGTCAGATAAAAACCCAATGAGCAGGGGCATTGGCTTAAATCCTGTTTAGAACTTTTCCTCCAGTTCATCAACTGCTGGAGAGAGCCTCAGGAGAGGTTTGGGCTGGAGGCAGTGGGCTCTTCCCTCCATGGACCACTGACAGGCAGCAGAGAGCTGTCCACACCTGCCACATAGAACTGATTCCCCAGGCCAGCAGGGGAAATCCAGGCAGAACCCAGAACTTTGGTCAATAGGACTATCCCATCCCCTGTACACGTGCACATGCACACACACTAAGGCACTCACACTCACAGGCACATGCCATCTACACCCTTCCTGTCACCGGTCACCACTGCCCACAACCTTTAAGCTGTACCTCTTTCTTCTAACTGCAGCTGAGTTGGTTTTCCTTCTTTTGTTCCAAGTATAAGCTCTTCACATCAGAGGTTACCTGGAAATGGGAAACAGATGTCTGAGGTAGGAGCGATTTCTCTCTCTAGAAGTGTTTGGAGAAAAGGAGGGGGAGAGCAAGCGACCCGTACTGAGCATTACAGCATTTCCTTCCCTTGGGAAATATCTGTTATTCAGCAGTTTGACGCAGCCTTGCATCCCTTCCTACCTCTTACCCCCTCAGACAGGAACACGTGCACACTCAGGTGTGGGTCCAGGGAGCGAGTTCTTGGTGATAGTACGTTACCTTGTACTCATGTGTCGGTCATAAAACATCAGCTGTATCACACCTTGTAGCTCTCAGAGCACTTTAACCTGTATTATTTCTTTAATTGCATATGATAGGGCAGATGTTTTAATCCCCATATAAAAATGAGGAAACAGAAACTAAGAGAGATGATTTGCTAAAGGTCATTAAAATCATGGCAGAGTCGAGCTCGTAGTTATTTCAATAGAGTAGTCCAATGTTCAGAGTCTGAAGTTGGTAAATAATTCAGTAAATATAGACATTTCTTCTTCAGACTAAATATTTGTTCATTCATTTGGCCAATTCTGAGTTCATTCTCTACCACATCTCCCAAAGTGGAGACTCTCAGATCCCATCCATTATCAAACTTTGCCACTTTCACCTTAGAGTTGGCCATTTCTCTTTAAACCTGTATCTTGTACTAGAGATTCCCGTGGTCTCCACTGTGTCTCTCCTGCCCCACGCCTGGAGGACACCTGTCCACTCATGTAAGGGAGCCCAGCATGACCCTGACCCACTGGTCCCAGCTGACTGAACCAACACTGGACAGCAGACCAACCTGGTCTGGTTGGATTCTTTCTCCCAGAGTTTAGGATTAGAGACACAGAGTCTGAATCATAGTTCACTGGGCACTAAGTCTGTGAGGTCAAGTCATGTTATAGAGAGAAAGAAATTAAAGCTTTGCTGAACATATTTGTTTACTCAAAAGAGGATGGAAGAAAGCAGTGGAAATTAGTGGAAATAAAAGACCGCTCAAATCCAAAGGAGGAACAACACAGAGAGTATTTCTCCTATTTCTGTGAAGGCCAAGGTACAACTGAATTTTGTCTGACACTCCTGCATCTTCACCAAAAGCTATCCCTACTGTTACTACCACCATCTCTTCTGCTACTAACCACCACCACTACCACCACC
Source organism: Canis lupus dingo (assembly GCF_003254725.2). NCBI lineage: Eukaryota > Metazoa > Chordata > Mammalia > Carnivora > Canidae > Canis > Canis lupus. The sequence continues at coordinate 7,202,106 of NC_064258.1, forward strand.
ACATCATCATCATCATCATCATCATCATCCTTTCTTCCAGATAATTTCTGTGAGTTTCCATGGCTGGCAATCAATCAGTCTCTGCTAGCCCTGGTGCACAGGCTCTCGTTTTTCTCCCTTTGCCCAGTGTAAATATCTTCACCAAAAATCTCTAACCATTCCAGCTGAAAAATACCCTCCTACCATCTGGGTTTTGCTAGCCTTTATGACCACTTACAATAATCATAGGACCTTCAAATCCCAACAAAGTCTCTCTGAATTGTTTGGCATCCCCATAGAATTGTATTTTTTAGATCAGGAGACACGTAGCCTAGGGTTATGCAGTGACCTGCTGAGAGGTATACATAGTACATTTTCTTGGAAATTCCATTTTAGCCCAAGATCACTGGAGAAAAATAAGTAATTTAGATCAATATTTTGAATTATGAGAAATGTGACAGTATAAAGTAGTAGCATGCAAATCTATATGATGTTTCTCAACATGAAATACTAAATTTTACAGAAATTTACCCCTGTGATGAGATGCTAGTGAGTATGCTTCCCCACTTTGCCCCCATCCCAGGGGAAAACATGTGAACAGGATGGCACAGGAAACATCTTGCAGCCATGCATAGACTTTCTCTCTGTCACTGCTATTCTCCTTGGCTCAGCCTCTCTCCCTACTCCCATGCTTCCCTCTGTTCTGCTCTCTGGAAATCAGCATGTCCATACAATCTCCCTGTCTCTGCTGGACAGAGAACCTCTCAAGGTGTCAAGGCTGAACAGTGTTCTCCTACATTATTGCGTCACAGAGAAACAGAATGTCTTACAGTTCTATCCACTTTTATTGAAAACCTCCTCTTCCTTAATTCACTTTAGTGAACAAAATGAAGCTTAAGAAGGGGCCCAGGATTTAAGGATAAATCACCAGGATTTAAGGATAAATCATGTTAATACCTCCACCACGCTGGTACCAGATCCCATGACTAGACCAGGGATGCGCACCTAATCCAAAGACAGCAAATCCTTGTTTCAACCAGTCTCTTACAAAGATTTTCTGAGTGTGAGACACAGAGAGAACTTGCAGCAGGATCAATTAGTAGTAAGAGCAAAATATAAAGAGAAAGAATCAGAAATAAGAGTGAGACAATCCTGAACCTCCTCTCCCCATACCAGTACCACTCTGTCCACATCCTTTTGACAACCATGAGTGGACAAAATAGGCTTTAAAATGCAGGAAGCAGAAACATCCTTCCTTTTGTTTCCTCTCTTGTGCTTCCTGATTCTTGCCTCTCTGTGACAAGCACACTTAGACAGACAGAGGCAAGGCTGTCTGTCCTTCCCTCCATACCATTTCCAGGCTTAGACAGACAGACAGATTCCCAGGGCCCTTCTTGCAGGCAAATTATCAGCTAGTAATGGCATTCACTTTTCAGTAATGGTGGCTCAAGCCTTATGACTTAAAACCATAAAGAGATTACCTTTCTCAGGGAAGAAGCCTGGAGCAGACTAGTTGCTGATGTGATTTCAAGTACTCAAAGAATTCAGAGAGAGGGCTTTGCAATTCTCTTGGCTTTTCCCTCACGGTCAGAGCCCCAACCATAACATTCAAGTGTTGGCACAGAAAGAAGAAAAGGCAACAAGGGTTTTCTAAAATATTCCACCCAATAACTACTTCTTGTGTCCCAAATGCTGTTCCTATATCTAAGAAAGATGGGAAATGCAGTTTATTTTTAGATGGGAATACTGACACAGCCAATAACACAGGGGTTCTGTTGGTAATGGAGAGTGTAGGCAATCAGCAAAACCCATCGTGAGCAGGGTGGCAAGTTGGACGTGTGGACTCTGCCTAAGTCAACTGCATGCTCCATCCAATGTGCTCCATTCAACATACAGCTCTGCCTCGGGACTCTTCAGACACTGGTCTAGCTTTTAATAAAGTGATACACACCCTACATGTAATAAGAGTGACTGGCAGAGCTGGGTTTGGGAATTCCTGGAGCTCTTGGCTCTGCGCTGTCTAAAAGCATTAACAACTGTCTTTAATTTCTAGCAACAGCCTGAATCTCACTATGGTGGATCAACCAAGTGAATGGCAATTGACTCTTACTGCTAAAACACAGATTCTGAATAGATAGCCAGTGCCAGAGCCCTGTTCCAGACTCGGGTGGGGCTACTGCTGGGATCCTGGGAAGTCCCTTATGCCCTTTTACCCCAGGGGTTCTCAAATGTTAGTGAGCACTGGAACCACTTAAATGGCTTGTCAAAACAGATCACCAGGCTCCACCTTCAGAGATTTTGGCTCAATGGTTCTAAGTGAGCCCCAAGAGTTTGCATTTCCCACAAGTTCTCTGCTGATAATGATCTCCATGGTCTGGTGTAACTGATAGTAAATTTGCATTACTGGAGATGACCCAAATGAATCTTTACTCCTTGCAGCAAAAAGAAGCTGCTTAACATACCCTTTGGGTTCAGACAGAAGCCCATAAGGTCAGATAAAGGACAAGATCTAAGGACAAACACCACATCCCTTAGAATCCTGCCTATGAGCTGGTGGCTCCAGTTGTTTCTGGGCTAAATTTCACTGCCTAATTCTTTCTTCCCTTAGGATGAGTGCTTTCCTGAATGGCATAGGCTATGAGAGATTTTCAGCCTTTAATCTTCAGTGCAGAAAACACATTTGAATTCCAGGAGTGAATTCATCTACATTCAAGCAGGGCCCACATACTACATTCATCAGAAAGCACAATTGATCACATCACCGCCCTGAACTGAAAGCAAATGACCAAGTAAATGAACAAAAATCTAGCTGGATGTCATATATCATGAGGAGCAAAGAATGAATAATATGCAATCCCTACTTTTGAACAACTCAGTGTAATTGGGGTACACACTTCTAAACCAATGCCTATTTTGATCAATATAGTAAGCAATATAATAGCACTATGGACAAAGTGGTGGTATGGAAGCAAAGAAGATGTAGGAAGTCTATAGGAGGGCATCAAAAAAAGGCCTCAGCCCAGATCTCCTCAAAGACATTCTAAAGAATTTCATTTATACTTCTATTTATACATTGCTAATAGCTATGTTAACCTCCTAAGTAGATAGACATTTTCTTTCAATGACCTTACCCGAGCCAACAGAGATTTCCCCCATACCTTTCCCTGTAAGAATAGTCATTCCCTGGGATATGAACCCACCAGACTCAACTTTTCTATCTTTCTTGAAAATAGAATGATTATTCATCTTTCCCTCAATCCCTGCCCCTACTTCTACTCTGAGGTAGTTCACAAGGGCTCAACTGCCACCCCCCAAAATAAACCCATTCAAATAAACTCAGGTTGGAAAGAATGTTACCAGACATTTTACTCAAATAAGGATACCCATTACACCCCACTCTACAGATTGGTAGCTAGACTTAGGAGAAAGAACATCAAACATAAAATCAGAATGTCTGGAATTAGAAACCCAGCTTCTCACTTAGTACTTTAGTTATCCTGGCAAAGATATTGAACTATTTAACCTTCCTGAAACTCTACTTTGTCAATAAAGTGGAAGTAGCATACGGTCTTCACAGGGTACCTGTGAGATTAAAGGATATTCATCCTACTATAGAGTAGTAAGTGGAGTTTACAATTTCAATTCTGTAAGATATGGGGCCACATTTTCTCAAGATCATGTAAATGGCTGGGCGTGGCCTGCACAGTAAGCATGCAGGAATTCCAGGCTACACAGTGGTCTGGTGCCCCCTGGTGGGAGCTGTTAGATAACGAGAGGCGGGTTCTGGGTCCCAAGCTGGTTTGAACTTCTGGGAAAATGGCAGTGATTATAAGATTTTTCCAGTTTATTGGGGCCCATTTCGTTGTCCAATTATCTGGGGACATTGGAGACATGGGGATGAATCCCCAGCCTCCACACTTCCTGAAAGTAGGTTACCCCTTAACCAATATTTCCCCATCACCCCCAACCATGACCCTGAATAGCAACCATTCTACTCTCTGTTTCTATTAATTCAACTCTTTCTAGATTCCATATATAAGTGGTATCATGCAATATATTTCTTGCTGTGACTGGCTTCTTTCACTTAACATAATGTCCTCCAGGTTCAGCCATATTGTTGCAAATGGCAGGATCTCCTTTTTTGAGAATGAATAATACTCCGTTGTATGTATGCCACAATTTCTTTTTTTTAATATTTTAGTTATTTATTCATGAGAGACACACACAGAGAGAGGCAGAGACATAAACATAAACAGAGAGAGAAGCAGGCTCCTTGTGAGGAGCCTGATGTGGGACTCAGTCCTTGGACCTGGATCATGCCAAAGGCAGACACTCAACCACTGAGCCACCCAGGCATCCCAATGCCACCATTTCTTCATCCATTCATCCACTGATAGACACGTAGGTTGTTTCCAAATCTCAGTTATTGGGAATAATGCTGCAATGAACATGGGAGCACAGATACCTCTTCAAGGTACCCACGTCATTCCCCTTGGCTATATATCCCAGAAGAATGATTGCTAGATGATGCAGTGGTCCTATAGTTAACATTTATTGATCCGATGTCATGTGGCAAGCACAATGCCAAGCTTGTAGTATGTGTCAATTCAGGTAATCCTTCCAGTTCTCTGAGCTGGATGTTATTCTGATCATCATCTCCATTTCATATGAGATAAATATAGAAAATTCAATCATTTGCCAAGGTCACACAGAGAGAAAGTAGCAGTCAGGCCTCAACCTTCAGGAGTCTGGTTCCAGAGGCTCTCTGGAACACAGAACACCCTTCCTCAAGATGCTTTACAGAACTACAAGCTCACTCACAGGAGCATACTTTCTAGAGCCAGACTATGAAAAGTTAGCAAAAATGGCCAGTGAGGCAGGAAGCTGAGCAAGTAGAAGAGTAGAGGTAAAAAAAAAATTCCACCTCTTAGAGGAAATGTTACCATATGACAGATTGCAAACCAACCATTCAACTGCTCCTTTCCATTACTCCACAAAACAAGTGAGAGACCAAATGAAGCAGGAAAGACAACAATAAAAGAACTGGAAAAGCTAAAGCATTTGTAAGAGTGAAAAAGAAGCACCAGGTGAGGCAGAAATGTTATGAAACAACATCTGGTCTCTAAATAATCAGCTCTCCAAATCTCCACTGAGTTAACTAGCCTGAATTTTTACAGAGCTTGCAGAAAGGACCAGAAAATCAGCTCATATTCCTTTAGAGATCAAGCAGAATTAAAGATGCCAGAAGGCCCAAATACCTCAAATATTTGGAAATATTTAAAAGGGGAGAGAGCTAGACTTCAGAAATTACAGCCAAGTACATTAGCATATGTTAATATAATGCCTTGGAATGTTAAAACTGTCCTAGATATAACCCACAGGGATGTTATAGACTAATAAACACTTCATTTGTGGGCATTTAATCCATTCAAAAAAATATTTCTTGGGTCCCTGCTATGTGTCTTCATGAAGCCTGTATTTTTAGTGAGGTGTAGGTTAGGCAATGAATAACTGCATGTGCAGGAATATACAAGAGGGTAACTATAATTACAAACATCCAAGATGTGGGTAAGAGATACCATCCACAGGATGATCAGGAAGGTCCCTCTGATACGGTGACCCTTGGGAAGAAATTGAAACACCTGTGTAGGTATGGGAAAAGCAATTTGGGCAATGGGAAGGGCAAGCACACCAGTCCTGAGGTGGCAGCATGTGTGGTGAGTTCACAGAACATGAAGGAGGCCCATATGGCTGGTGTGGAGGAAGGAGGAAGCAAGTATCATGGATGACATCTGAGAAGGGACAGAGGCCCTGATTAGGTAGGAAGGACTCATAGACCACTGTAAGGACTTGGCTTTTATGGTGAGGGAATTGAGAGGCCCCGAAAGGCTTGAATGGAGCAAGCCTTGACATGATCTTAGTTATATTTTAACAGGATTGCTATTATTGCTTTGTAGAAAATGGGATAAAGGAATGGGGGTAGAAAGCAGAGTGAAAAATTAAAAGGCTTCTGCAATAAGCCAGGCCAGACCACCCCCTGCCCTATCCCTTCATGGCAGGTGCTGGCCTTGTTCATAGCAATGCTCCTCTTGCCAGCACAGTGCTTGGCATAATGATGATGTTTGAATGAAATTTTAGCAACAGCAGTCATAACTCATGGCTAATCCCGGGCGAGGAACCATCTATTTGTCCCCATTAAAAACAAAGTCTATGAGAAGAGTCATGCCTCAGAGGTGATAGAAGAAGGCATGCAAATGGAAAGAGGCACCATTTCAAACCTTAGTTCATCAAGAAGATATGCTTTGCCTGCTGCCAGTTCCCTTCAAACTCATAAGCAAATCCCACTCCCCCCTCCTCCCGTGCAGGTCCAGATGGGCATGCAAAACCAGACTTGGGAAACTGAGACCCTGTCTCATTTGCATCCCTGATGCTGTGAGGGACACTGCATGGACACACCTGAGTTTATTAAAAGCTTCTGCATCACCCAAGAGAAAGAACCATCATTCTTCTACTCTTACAGTGAGCCCTTGTGTGTATCCAAGAGATATTCGAAAGCAACAATATCCCTCTAAGTTTGCTTTCAGAAATTTTTATGCATTCACTCTGGGACAGATCAGGCAAGAGCCTGATGCCTTGTGAAGGAGAGTTCCTGGCTTATAATGCACACTGACCCTTCTTTGCTGGGTGGTATGTTGAGCCTTAGATAGCCAAGTAAGAAGAGACATCATGTTGGCTCTGACTCCTGTTATAACTGTGTCCTATGAAGTCAAGAGTGCATTTATGTTCCTTTCAGTACTGGAGCTCGCAGTGGGGATCCTGACCAATGCCTTCATTTTCTTGGTGAATTTTTGGGATGTGGTGAGGAGGCAGCCACTGAGCAACTGCGATCTTATCCTTCTGAGTCTCAGCCTCACTCGACTTTTCCTGCATGGGCTGCTGTTTCTGGATGCCATCCAGCTTACATACTTCCAGCGGATGAAAGACCCACTGAGCCTCAGCTACCAGACCATCATCATGCTCTGGATGATCACAAACCAAGCTGGGCTCTGGCTCACCACCTGTCTCAGTCTTTTCTACTGCTCCAAGATTGTCCGTTTCTCTCATACCCTCCTTCTCTGCTTGGCAAACTGGGTCTCCAGGAAGGCACCCCAGATGCTCCTGGGTGCCATGCTTTTCTCTTCTGCCTGCACTCTCCTCTGTTTGGGGGACTTCTTTAGTAGATCTGGCTTTGCATTCACAACTGTGCTACTCATGAATAATACAGAATTTAATTCACAAATTGTAAAACTCAATTTCTATTATTCCTCCATCTTCTGTACCCTGGGGTCAATCCCTCCTTTCATGTTTTTTCTGGTTTCTTCTGGGGTGCTGATTATCTCTCTGGGAAGGCACATGAGAACAATGAAGGCCAACACCAAAGACTCCGGTGACCCCAGCCTGGAGGCCCATATCAAAGCACTCATATCTCTCATCTCCTTTCTCTGCCTCTATGTGGTGTCATTCTGTGTTGCCCTTATCTCAGTGCCTTTAACCATGGTGTGGCACAACAAGATCGGGGTAATGATCTGTGTAGGGATCCTAGCAGCTTGTCCCTCTATACATGCAGCCATCCTGATCTCAGGCAATGCCAAGCTGAGGAGAGCTGTGGAGACCATTCTACTCTGGGTTCAGAGCAGCCTTAAGGTAAGGGCAGGCCACAGGGCAGATCTCAGGACTCCAGATCTATGTTGAGAGCAGACACAAAATGGGCTCTTCACGAATATGCCTCCAATTATTCATGAAGCCTTCAGAAACTTATTCCAATTTCTTCTGTGGACATAATTGAGAGTCTCTCTACTTATAGCAGAATAAAATAATTAAAGCTCTATCCATAGCCTAGGCAAGGATACCATGCATGGGTTCTCCAAGCTTTGAAAATGAATGAAATAGAGAGGTGAGATACTCAGTGTACATGCTTTGTATACTGTGGGTTTATTAGTGCTTGATATGAACCAAACCATGACCAATGACCTCTTATGAAATACTATCTAAACCCCAAGATAACATGGTTGGCTTTTCATATGACTGCTAAACCTATTTCTTAAAACAGGTGCTAGCTAAATATTTGAAAATATTCACTACTACAGCAATTACACAATCCTCTTCAAACTCCACAATTTTCATGGAAGTGCAAGATATGGAAAGACAGACTTGGAAGATCAAGTGTCATCACTTCAGCTTCAAGAGGTACTACACTAAAACTCCTACAGGAACCAGAGAATAGGGGTCATTTTGCCTGAAAATACACCAATTCAGAAATGTACATTCAACCTACTTTTATAGTAAGAAGAAAGAGAGGTAGATATCTGCTTGGTGGGTACCCAGGATACCAGCCCTAGAATGTGCCTTCTGACTCTGCTTTATTTGCCCTTGAATACAGTGCTTTGCCTGGTACCAAACATTGGAACCTGCCAAAATAGTCTTGCTGAGAGACACAGAGATTCAGCATTCTCTGTCTGCACAGGAGCATAGCCAGGAAGGCTCTCCTCAAATTGGATCCTACAAGACTCAGCAGAGAAAAAGATATATAAGACCTGTAAATCTTGATGGGCTTCAAAAGCATAGCAGGTCATCCACAGAGTCTCATAGCTCTGCCAGCTGTGGGAGATGCTGAGCAACTACTTCCTCTTCTCCAGCATCCAATTCCTCCTCTCAGTTATCCAAAACCTCCAAAACCAACTAACATTTTGTCACCTCCACAAGCTACACAATTTGTAACTGCATCTGGTTTCCTTTCCTTGGTGGACACCAAAGTTGTCCTAGATTTCCCTGCAAGACAGGGGTCCCCACTCTTGGCTGCACATTAAAATCGCCTGGGTAGCTTTTTAAAATCTCAGTGCCCAGGCCGCACATCAGGCCAATTTCATCAGCTCTCTAGAAGTAGAACCCATGAATCATTTAAAGCCCTCAGGTGATTCCAGGTTGTAGCCAATGTTGAGAACCACTGCTCTAGATGCCTTTTGTCTTAAGCTGAATGATGTCAGACCCTCCCGTGGAAGACTTGTTTTATGACCTTTTTATTTTTAAAGATTTTATCTATTTGTTTATTTGTTTGAGAGAGAGAGAGCAAGCAGGGGGAGTGGGAGAGAGGTAGAGGAGGAGGGAGAGGGACAAGTAGACTCCACGCTGAAGGAGGAGCCCAACGTGGGGCTCTATCTCATGACTCTGAGATCATGACCTGAGCTGAAACCAAGAGTCAGAAGCTTAACCAGCTCAGCCACCCAGGTGCCCTGTCTTGTGCCCTTTTTAAAATTCTTTTCCCCTAGAGTACTTGGGAAAATGTGATCGTACAAGAAAATAGAGAACATTCCTTATTTTGCTTTTTTCTTTTTGTATAAATTCTCTGTGAACCAGTCTCCATTACCTCGGACTCCTCTCCATGGCTTCATTTTAACATTATATTTTGATACAATTTCAAATTTATAGAGAAGTTGCAAGAGTTCCCATATATCCTTCACCCACATTCACTCATTATTTATGTTTTACCCCACTTCTCTCTTCAGTCCCCCACACAGATACTTCCAGTTCTAATCCAATAATACATGATTCCCTTTACTTTTCCTTTTTACACACTTGTAACTCCTTTGTCTTACCACGAGAAATACATTCCATTTATGCTTAATATATTTGCTCATTTGCTTATACCTAGATTATATAGTTTTGAAATTGTTATCCTATAGCACTGCAAAAGGCAAAATGGCTAACTAGAATTCAATATTTGTTTATAGTATTTTTTCATGTTTAGGTAGAATTTATGTACAGCAAAATGCACAGATGCTAAATGTACAACATTGTACTATGTGAAATAAACGTACACAGGCACCTAAGTGACACTCCAAATAAGATATACAGTATTTCATTAGCACAGACAGATCCAGTATTCCTCTTCTAGTCAATCCCCATCCACTTTGGGCAACCACTATACTCATTTCTTCCCATAGGTTAGTTTTGCCTGTTCTTATATAAATCCTATAGTAAATACTCCTTTGTTTCCTCTACTTTTGTTCAACATAATGTCTTTGATCCTTAATACTGCATGAGTCATAGCTTGTTTATTCACTTACTATTGATAAACATTTGTATTGGTCACAGTTTGGGGCTATTACAAACAAAGTATTTTTTTAAGATTTATTTATTTATTTTAGGGAGAAAAGAGGGCATGAGTGGGGGGATGGAGCAGAAGAAGACAGAGAGAGAGAATCTCCAGCAGATTCCTGGCCAAGTGTGGAGCCCATTGCAGGGCTCAATCCCATGACCCTGAGATCTTGACCCCAGCTGAAACTAAGAGCCAGATGCCTAACCAACTGAACCCCTCAGGTGCCCCATGAATAAAGTTTTTTTTTAATGTTCTTAAATCCATCTTTTCATTTCTCTTAGATAAATATTTAAGAGTAGAATTACTGGATTGTTAAATTGATGTACACTTAACTTCATAAGAAAACTGCAAAGGGGTTTTCCGAAGTTAGTCAAACATTTTATGCTCCTATCAATAATGTAACAGAGTCATTCCATATTCTTACCAGCATTTGGTATTACCAGTCTTTGGAAATTTTGGCCACTCTAGCAGGGTGAATGGTGTCTCATTGCGGTTTTAGTTTGCATTTCCCTGATAACTAATGATATGGAGCAACTTTTCATGTGCTTTTTGACCATTTGTATATCTTGTATTATAAAGGGACTGATTTGTTTGATTTTTTTTATTTGTTTGATCTTTTAAAAAATTTTATTATTTAAGTACAGCTGATGCCCTTTTTATATTGAATGGGTTTTTAAAATTAATTTGTGGGAGTTTGGTAGCATTGTGTGTGTGTATAAAATAACTTCCCTCTTCTATTTTGTTAACATAAGCATTTGCATTGAATAATTTTTAAATGTTAAATCAATCTTATATTCCTGGGACAAGCCCTCAATCAAAATGTATTATTATTTTATATGTTGCTCTATTTGACTTCCTAATATATTGTTAAAAATTTTTGTATCTATGTTCATGAGGAATACTCACCTCTATATTTTTAATACCATTCTCAGGTTTGGTATCAGAGTTATTCTGACATAACACAAGTTAGGAAATGTTTCATCCATCTTAATTTCATTTAAGATTTTGTATAAAATTGGTATTATCTTTCCCTTAATATTTGGTGGCATTAATCAGAAATCTTATGGACCTGAAATTTCCTGTTTAGGGAGGTTTTCTAAATTATTCAAATTACAATTTATTGAATAGGTATAGTACTATAAAGATTTTTAATTTCTTCTTGTGTCTCTTGGAAAGTTGCATTTTTCAAAGAATTTACCTATTATATCTAGGTTTTTTAATGTATTGCCATAAATTGGATCATAATATTCCTTTATTATCATTTTAATGTCTATAGCATTTGTTTTGCTATCCTCTTTCATTCCCAAGTTTGACAACTTTTGTTCTCTTTTTAATTCATCACTCTAGTTAGAGATTTATCAATTTATTGATATTTCCAAGAAATAAACTTCTTGTTTCACTTGATTTTCTTTACTTTTAATTTTTCTACTCAGTACCATTATATTATTTATTGTTTTCCTCTTTCTACTTTGTAGGTTTAATTTCTCTGCCTGTTTTAGCTTCTCAAGGCAGAGATTTAGATCATTGACTTTAATTTTTTTTTGTTCTAACATAAACATTTAAAGCTTTAACTTTCTGCTAAACATGCTATCTCACAAGGTTCAATATATTGTATTCCCTTGCAGCTTGCTTATGTAATTGACATACAACATTTGTAACATTAAGATGTACGTGTGATAACTTGGTATACATACAGTTTGCAAAATGTTTACCACAATAAAGTTTGTTAATACATCCTTTATCTTACATAATTTCCATTTTTCTGCTGTTCCTGGTTATGGTGAAAATATTTAATCTTTACTGTCATAGAAACTTCAAATATACAATACAGTATTGTCAGCTATAGTCATCATGTTGTACATTAGATCCCCAGAATTTATTTAACTAATAACTGAGAGTCTGTAGCCTTTGACCAACATTTTCCCCTTCCTTTCCCCCCAGCGCAGCCCCTGGCAACCACCATCTTTCTCTGTTTCTATGAGTGCAATGATTTTACATCTTAAAAACAAGTGAGATTATACAGTAGTTATCATTGTTGGACTTATTTTATTAGTAAATGCCCTCAAGATCCATCCATATTGTCACAGATTGCAAGGTTTCCATCTGAATAATACATATCACATTTTCTTTGTCCATTCATCCACTGATAGACACTTAGATCGTTTCCATGTCTTGGTTACTGTGAATAATACTACGATAAACATAGGAATGTAGATATCTCTTCAATGCCCTGTTTTCATTTTCTTTAGACATATACCCAGAAGTAAGATTACTAGATCATATGGTAGTTCTACTTATAACTTTTTGAGGATTCCCCCATACTGGTTCCCACAGTAACTGTATCAATTTACATTGCCACCAACAGGGCACAAATGTTCCACATCTTCACTAGTATTTGTTAGCTCTTGTCTTTTTGATAGTAGTTATTCTAACAGGTGTGAAATGGTATTTCACTGTGGTTTTGATTTGCATTTCCTGATGATGATGATGATGATGATGATGATGATGATGATTTTGATTTTGATATTGAGAAACTTTTCGTGTACTTGTTAGCTATTTGTATGTCTTCTTTGGAAAAATGTCTATTCAAGTCCTCTGCCCATTTTTAATCAGGTTATTTATTCTTTTGCTTTTGAATTGTATGAGTTCCTTTTTTATATTTTGGATATTGATTCCTTATCATATATGTAGTTTACAGATATCTTCTCCCAGACTCAAGAGTTGAGACTTGTTCACGTTAATGGTTATAAAAGAACTTTAAATAGGGAAGTGATATGATTACAGCAATAATTTTATAAAGATTTGTCTAATATTGGTTTGAAGAGGAGGAGGGAAAGAGTTTAAACCATTTGAACTTCAACTGCAGTTAAAGATTTGGACTAGAATGGGGCAGTAGAAATGGAGTAGATGGAATAAATATGAAAGAGCTTTCAAAAAACATCAACTAGCATCTTAAGACAAAAAAAGGAAGATTCAAGGAAGTTTCCAGTGTGTGTGTTGTAATATGATGTAATAACTAACAAAAATAAAGAAGTTGAGAAGAGAAGTGGGAATGAGTTTGAAGAAAGTGGTAAATGTGGTTTGGAACTTCCTGCAGATGGATTGATATCAGGTTATCTATTTGGAAAACAGCATAATTTTGGAAACAAAGAACTGAAATTCAGATTAGAAGATAGAACCAATAGACCTGTGGTCATCAAAAGAGAATCTATCTTGAAAAATGTAATGTAATGTAAATGTAAATCTTCAATTGGTCATAAAGTTAGAAGAAAATATATTGGCAAGGTTAGGCGGAGCCATTAGAGGTAGTGAGAATGGTTGCTCGGAATGGACTAGATTTTTGTTTATTGCCTTCCTAGTACCTTTTTTCCCCCCTCCACCCAGAAATAATTGCTCTTCATGCTCCAACTAAGATATGTACCAGGATCTTGCCCTCTGACCATATTCGATGAATCCATTCTAAGCCTTTCAAAATCTACCAAAACCTCTTTTCTAACTTGATCCAAGAAAAATTTGTAAGACATGAAATCCAGCAGCTTCTCATGGTTCATTTCCTGAGAAGGTATTATGCTTTTTAAAGGGGGTGAGGGGAAGAGGAGGTGATGGTATAGGAGACAATCCTAAACCCTCTTACAAAGTAGTCTCTAAATATGCACAACTACTTTTGTAAGTACTTGGTGGAAATGCTCCAAGTCTCCCTCACTCGAGATAATTTCTCCTCATCATCCAGCAAATTTTCTGTGTATAGCTGAGGGATATTCATGCTAAAAGTGGACATAGGGGAAATAAAAAAAAAGAGCTAGTGATAATAAAGTATGTGCTTCCCTATTTTGGTGAGAACCAGATCTGCCAAGTACAGACACAATTCAGGTCCTCTGGATCCTTTTAGTTTGACCAGAAAGGCCATTGAAATCTTCCTAAGTGAAAGCATGCATACATATGCAAATATCCCAGAGGAAGCATGATTGATGGGATGAGCACTAGGTGTTATACTATATGATGGCAAATTGAACTTAAATTTTAAAAATGTAAAAAAATAAAACAAAACAAAAACAAAAAACAAAGGAAGCATGAGAAAACTAACCACCCATCTATGAACTAAGAATTTCCAGCATTCATTCCAAACATTCCAACCTCACACTTATTGAAATGATTAGTAAGATTCCTGGGGGAGGTGATATTTGACTCTCTGAAGTTAGCCTAACACTCAATGGATCCGAGCAGTTGTTTATACAGAGTTTAGTTTTGTGTAAACCTGGATTTTTCTACTGCACTATTTTGTATGTTTCTTTTTCCATTTGGATCTTTGCACAATGACTTTGAATATCAGGTAGAGATGCTTTTTCTTGCCACTTGTTGCTTCTAGAATAGAAACTTTCAGAGAGACAATTTATAGTGTAGTCAGGGAATAATGTAGTCAGTGATTAATTAAGCATAGGGGTTCTAGAGTCCTAAAGCCTGATAGTTTCAAATCTCAGCTACAACACTGACTAAATTTGAAACACCAAAGTATTTACTGATAGATGAACAGATGAATAAATTGTGACATATGCATGAGATCGTATACAACACAGCAGTGAATTCACAAATTTACTGTCAAATGAGAAAAGCATGTTTTAGGACAATTCATGCAATCCCATCTATGTAGGCCTTAAATACCTAGAATACACCACAATATATTATACAGAGATAAGTAAGTGTGTAACAAAGTATGAAAAAATATGCAAGAATTATAAACATCAAATTCAGGAGAGTGGTTACTGGTGGTGGAAGAGAAGTGGAATGCTCTTGGTGAGTAGTACAAGATGAATTTTAATTATGTTTTGATGTTTCATTTCTGAGATTAAGAGATGGATGGGCACTTATTATATTATTCTTTATTCCTTTTTATACCTCTGAAATGTTACATGATACATTTTTTGAAAAATTGCATCAAAGACTCAGCCCTGTTTTTGTTAACATTACACACAATTTAAGCACTCTGGATACTTCTTTGTTAGGACATTTACACGTAGATACACAATTGTATAAATCGGATTCATTCTTTCTACTAAAAGTCTGATTTTGGAAAACTTATTTAACACTAAATAATCTAACCTATTTTCTATGCTAAAATTTTTCATAAGTGAAACAGATGACATTAAATAAATTTCTAAAGTTACAAAATAAAAGATTAATTTCCAACATATGTTTCTAATTTCAAAATTGTTCATCAAATATTCTATTCACATTTTTAAAAATCTATACTTGAAAACAACTATTTTCCATTATGAAGCAGAATGCAATTAAATGTTTCTAGTTAAAATCTCAGTGCACAATATTATATCTCAATGAACATTATTAATCTAAAATTGTAATCTGCAAAAGAAAAAGAATTAGGTTTCTAACTCCAAATCAAAAGCATTATAAAATTATTAAAATATAATCTAACAATTAAACATTTCTAATTTTCAATTGGTATTTTTTCAGTTGATTTAAAACATTGTCTCAGTATCATATATTTTGTGTTTTGTGTTCAGTTTATTTATTTATTTATTTTTATGTTCAGTTTAATACAACATTTTTTCTTGAATGAATCAGCTGCGATTATAAAATAGCACACACAAAGAACAAACTGAGGGTTGATGGAGGGAGGTGGGTGGGAAGATGGGCTAAGTGGGCGATGGGCATTAAGGAGGGTACTCATTGGGATGAGCACTGAGTGTTACACGTAAGTGATGAACCACTAAATTCTACTCCTGAAATCAATACTACACTATATATTAACTAACTTGAATTTAAATTTTAAATAAAGAAATCTAACACTCTAAATTCCATTTAGCCTTTTGAACATGTACAGTTAGAATGATGTTTGATAGGAGTTGAATGACTTCGGAAATAAAATAAATTGCTTGTAGCAGCTTAAAAAAACTAAAAAATAAAATATCATAGGTTCATTCTTCTCTAGCAAGTGCTCCACCATCTTCAATATTCAAAACACCACAGTATTTCTAGCTATAAGGTAGTCATATAATTTCTCCTTCACTCCACAGACAATCTTTCAGAGCATTGTAAAAGTTTTATGGCCACTTTTTTTTTTTTTTTTTTTTTTTTTACAAAAGCAAGACCTATTTTATTTTCATTCAGAAATTAATCCTATAGAAATTCTAATTCTTTCTTCCACTTAATTAAATTTTCATCAGATATCTTTTCTATATAGCAATTGTTCTTTATTTTGTAATGGTATCTTAAACTTTATTTTTTGGCAAAGACATATTTTGCACTTTCAATACATAAAGTATTATTTGCTTTTCACAAAGAAATGCATTGTCTCCCATTTTTCTAGCAGCATATGGCCTCATCCTGATTTCCCCCTTTCAGTAGAGGTCTGACTTTAAACTCTTGCTCTACTCTAAGAAAAAAAAACAGTTTTGCAAGCATGACAATAGCTACCAACTAAACTCCTTCCACTGAGGTAGCACTGGAAACAGACGTGGTGAGTCCAGATTCCTGCTCCAGCCTCCAGCCCACTGCTCCCTGTGGGAATGTGTTCTCAGCAGTATCAGAACTTCTAAATACTTGGCTATGTGTTGAAAGCTCCAAAATTTCAAAATGTTGACTCAATTTTTTTAAAACACTGAAGAGATCAAACAAAATACAGCTGCATGCTGAATGCAATCTGTGGGCTGCCAGCCCATGACCTCTGCTACCAATCTATGACCTCACTCTCGTGTGGTGTGAGGTGTTTTCCTGTTTGGGCACTTACTCACAAGAGATGAGGAACTAGAGAGGAAACCAAGAGAGAAACTCTTCAGAAGATACTATTTAAGTCAAATTACCCAGAATGTTATAATGGATTCTTCTAGTCTGATGTCATTTTCCTATTGATGGGCGCAGAGCAAGAATATTGCCCTGAGGAATTCTCCTGAAGGCTGCTGAGTTTAGGGACTAAAGAGAAGGGTAGAGTCTTGCCTCCCATCAGGCTTCCCATCAGTTAGTCCTGGATCGCAGTGACCACAGACAAGTACTAGGTGCTCACCATATGGAAAGAGCAGGGGTTGGGCTCCAAATTCTGAGTTTTAGCAGCCACATCCCATGAGCAAGTTTAAGTTCAACTCTGTCATGTATTTCAGTTATTAGTTCCTGAGCATCTCCATCAAAACTCTAGACATTGACTTACTTCTGGGACTTAGGATTTTTGAACAAAAATCTGAAACACACATAGTATTTTACTTCCTTCATAGGTTTTTCTACCTAGAGGCCTCTGGAATATATATTTTTTTCTTCTTTTTTAAACAAAGCCCCAGTTTATGTAGATTTGGATCCCTTTTCATTGATTTTGCCTAACTTTCAGCCTTTTTCACTTACACTTTCTCTCACAATTTCTTTGACCATTACAGCTCTTATAAATATCAGTTTCACGTTCTTCCCTGGCAAAGCACAGCACAACATACATAAAAGTTCTGCTGGATCCAGCATCACAGTCTCTTCCTCCTCCAATAACACTTCTTTCTTTTTTTTCTCTGTAAATTTTGAATTGACATCTTAGTGATATCTTCAAATATTCTCATTCTTTTTTTTTTTTGCAGTATCTAATCTGCTGTTCAGAACCCTTCACTCCACAAACTGTCTCAAACATCAGCCACTACATCTCAAAGCATTTCTTTGTCCATTTCATGATATGAGGGCACATTCTTTTTTATAAAATCAGTCAGTATTCTCTAAAATAGTGAAAATGTAAGAGATGTTTTCTAGCATTTCCTGTGTCTGATAATGACTTTGTGTCACCGACAGACATGGCAGGTCTTTCTTCACAGTGTTCACCCTATTTTGAGTGATTGCATTCTCACATATCCACTGATCTTTTTTTCCTCTGTGTTAAAACTGGAAGTGGGAGATTAGGGAGTCTCCCCTACACTCAAGGTGGAAATGAGACTGTTATGATATTAAAAGGGTCAAATCTTATAGGATTTGATAAAGGAACATGGGGGGAGTTTTTCCATCCTTTGGTTCTGTTTTGCCAAAGACACCCTGAGTAGGAAGTCTGACCACTGAGCATAGTGTTTCTTTGTCCTGATGCTGCAGTAGTTGGCTATGAATGCAGCAATGTCCTCATTATCCAAGTGGATGACTATCCCCTGCAGCATGACCTCTCATTTATTCAGTGAGCCACTGCACAAAGTGGAAGCCAACTTTCCATGCTGTTCCTGGTAGGCTCCAGAACCTGACACCCTTCCCATAAGCTCTAAACCTTCCCCTCTTTAGGCTCCACTGCCACCTCTCACTTCCAGTTCCTGACTCTTAATGTTAGAGCATACATAATACATACAGTTCTTTTTTTTTTTTTAAGATTTTACTTATTCATTTGAGAGAGAGAGGGGGGGGGCGGAGGGAGAGCACAAAACAGGGGGAGAAGCAGAGGGAGAAGCAGTCTCCTCGCTGAGCAGGGAGCCTGATGCTGGCTTGATCCCAGGACCCTGGGATTATGGCCTGAGCTGAAGGCAGACACTTAACCAACTGAGCCACCCAGGTGCCCCACATAATACAGTTCTAATAGAGAGTTCTAGTTGCTCCCAAAGCAGGCTTATTCCACGCATCCTATGAATTCTGGGTTGTCACATTATCTGCAATGTGGCAATTTATTTTAAAATAACACAGTGTAGTATCATATATATGAACATAAATTATGAACATAAATTAACTCTATATAAACTAAGAGGTGATAGTTATCATTTGAAGTACTGTTGTCACAATCCTTACTTCAGGGTGGTTATTTAAGTAAGATATGAAACTTTCTAATCAGGAATCACCACCCTCAGAGATGGTCTAGCTCTTAAATTATCCTTATTAAAAACTACTTAACTCACACAAAGAATATTACACAAAATTTTAATTGATTAAATGTATTTTATAGGCCCTACCGCACTCTCATAAGTAAATGATAAAAATCCAACAAGCCTAGAAACCTAGTGCCATATTGCAGTGTTCCAAGCACCATGGATGTTCTGGGGTTATAGTGCTGATAAGAATAAGCTCACCCCTGCCTTCACAACTTCATAGAGTCTAGCAGAGGAAGCAAACAGCTGCATTATCATGCATTTCCCTTTGCCCTCAGGGAGAAAGTACATGATACCTTAAGTCCATAGATAAAGGGCACTGAAACCCAATTGGAGTAAGGAAGGAGAATCAGAAAAAATTTCCTGAATGAAGTCACCTTCAACCTGAGACTCAAAGAATGAGTGAAAAGTATCTAGTTAAAAAGAGTATATAGGGATATATATATATATATATATATATATATATATACACACACACACACACACACCTTGGAGAAAGGAGGTAGTTTGATTACCGCTTTGCACGTATTATGTGCTCAGTAAGGATATGTCAGGTGAATATACAAAAACCTTGATCTAAGAGAGTGTATAAAGAACTAGAAGTCTAATGTCACTAGCAGATAGTCCGTGGGTATATGTGGTGTCCAGAGATGTACAGAAAAACCAGAACGTATATCCCAAGTGCCTAGAAGAGTATCTGGTACATGGCAAGCACTCAGAAACATATGTGAAAAGAATGAACATATAAAGATTCACAGACCACATTGAGGAACCAAAACATTATTCTAACAGCAAAGGAAAGTTATTCAAATGTTTCATCAGGGAAATGATACAATCAAGTCTGTATTTTAGAAAGATCATTCTGATTGCAGAGTTAACAGTTGAAGCGAGATTATGGCAAGAGGTTTCTCTGGAAATTGTTGAGAGGATGGAGGATAGACCTGGTGAGAGAGCAGGAGCGAGCTGTGAGAAAGGAGAAAAGAACACAGGTTGACAGACTTGAGTCAGAGTCATCACGGCATAGAGTCTGAGTGGAAGAAAGGAGAAGAGAAAGGAAGGGAAGGGAAGGGAAGGGAGAGAAGAGAGAGAAGAGAAAAGAGAAGAGAAGAGAAGAGAAGAGAAGAGAAGAGAAGAGAAGAGGAAGAGAAGAAGAGAGAGAAGAGAAGAGAAGAGAAGAGAAGAGAAGAGAAGAGAAGAGGAGAGGAGAGGAGAGGAGAGGAGAAGAAGAGAAGAAAGAGAAGAGAAGAGAAGAGAAGAGAAGAGAAGAGAAGAGAAGAGAAGAGAAGAGGAGGAGAGGAGAGGAGAGGAGCGGAGAGGAGAGGAGAAGAAGAGGAGAGGAGAGGAGAGGAGAGGAGAGGAGAGAGAGGAGAGGAGAGGAGAGGAGAAGAGAGAAGAGGAGAGGAGAGGAGAGGAGAGAGAGAGAAGAGAAGAGAAGAGAAGAGAAGAGAAGAGAAAGAGAAGAGAAGAGAAGAAGAGAAGAGAAGAGAAGAGAAGAGAAGAGAAGAGAAGAGAAAGAAGAGAAGAGAAGAGAAGAGAAGAGAAGAGAAGAGAAGAGAAGAGAAGAGAAGAGAAGGGGAAGAGAAGAGGAGGGGAGGAGAGGAGAGAAGCCAAGGAGAAGACTCATATTTTATGATTTGGGCAGCTGAATAGATGATCTTCACATTCCAAGAGAGAATATAAGGGGAGGAATGTGCTTTAGTAGAGGGTAGTAATTAATAAATTTAGGGACATGTTGACTTCAGGTTGCCTATGGAGTATCTCAGTGAAAACTGAACCAGTCAGAAAATACACAGATCTGAAACTCAGAATAAAGATTTAAGAATCACTTTAGGAGTGACTGAAACTGTGAGACTCAGAAGAGAAGAGAGATAAGTATACAATTTAAGGAATACACGTAGGAGAAGAAAGTAAAAGGAGAGGCTAGAGAGAAAGATGGGAAACCAGGAGAATCATGGAGGCCAAAAAAAGGTATACAACATAAGATGATGTAGGCCCTTGTTCAAGATCAGGAAATATGAAGACCAAACTGTATGCATTTAACTAATGAGTAGGGGTCATTACTTTGTGATGTAGTCATGGTGGGATATGTATTGGAGTGACCTGAGGAGAAAGTGGGAGGTGAGGCAGTAAAAACTGACAATCCTTTCAAGAATTGTGACTGTGAAGCTAAGAAGAAACACGAGGTCTCTTTCAGTTTCCAAGTTTTCTCATTAAACTGCTTGAAAGAACTCCTGCAATATATAATGAAGGCAATATATACATTTAAATGTCCATGTGCCTAATAATAAAGCTCAAGAGACAGAATTTATCTTTCTCTGTGTGATGTATAAAATATAGTTATTTTGGTAAACAGTCATATTGATACCACTCTAAAACAGCAAGCAATGAATCATAAGAGCCCCTTCTTCTAGGTTTCCTTCCTAGATACCACCCCATGATATCTATGGTTGCTTATCAATCCAAGGTAGCCAGTCACAGTTCCTACTGTCATTGGTATTTTTGCTGCATTGTCACCACAGGGTGTAGATTTTGAAAACAGGTAGTCCATCTGTTTGGTGCCATACTTGCCAGCTTTAATAGTTGATCCTAGAAGCTGAGTGAAGGGAAACTCTATGACTCCTATTTTTGCTCTCCCTTGGAAGAGTTCTTAATAACTGTCCATTTCAATTCTCTTCTCTCTCTCTCTCTTACACACACACACACACACGCACACACACACGCTGTTTTCCCTATAGCACACCCACAATATACCCAGAAGAGCCTTGTTTAGCTATATACTGTGTATCCTTTAAATTTTTTTCTAAGAACAGGTGTGGGCATGGTTTTCTATTGCCCTGAACTCTGGCAATTAGAGTTTACAGCAAATTCCATTGTCTTAGTAAGACAATTATTACATTGCAGAATATACGTGCTAAAGACTGCATTTTCATTTTAATATCATGTGAAGATTACCAAAGTCAGATCTTTTTTTTCTCTTTTTAAAAAATGTTTTATTGTGGGAAAATATACATAAAATTCTCCATCTTGACCATTTGTAAGTGCACTCACAATGCTGTGTAACCATCCCCACCATCCATCACCATAGCTCTTTTCATCTTGTAAAACTGAAACTCTATATCCATTAAACTCAATTTTTCTCCTTAAAAAAGACTTTCTCCTGTATTTTTATGGCTTAGTCTGGAGAAGAAATGTACAATTTAACTCACTAAGCAGAGAGTCTTATTCCTCAGCCTATAACATCTAAATGAGGATTATAGTGATCTCATCTTTTTTCAAAGAACAATATATGGGTACATTCCTTATAACCATGCAGCTAGAAGGTCCTTCCTGATGTTTTTCCCAAAGCAATGGGCTGTGGACTCCAAATGCTGTTGACTTCTTCTTTGGTAACCTTTCAGTGGCACTTTTATTGGCCACCGCAGACTTCTGATTCTATAGCAATTTTTCTGATGTTGTCAAGTTTAAAGAAATCACTGGACTCCAAACGCCTTGAAAAAGAATTTGGATCTTTCTTTAGATTTCTTCACAAGAGACAGAACTGTCCCATGTTGTGTCAGTCAGAAGGCTTCCCCCAAATCCTCTGCAGACATTCCTTTGTATTATAACATTTTCTCCCCTTCTGGTGTTACTTGAAAGATTTTATGCTTTGTTGTAGTAGAAAATTCATCTGACACTAAAGTGTATTAATTTTATTGATAAAGTTCATCAGCAAGTCTCTTAAATAATCAGACTGCTCCTACGTAACAAGTCAAGTCTCTGAAACCTACACTGCCTAGAATAGTGACATGGTGAGCATAACTGGGGTCCAATAAACATGTGGAGTCCTTCTGGATAGCTACCCAGGGTCTCCAAGTAATTACACTGTGACCAGAGAAAATCAGGTTTGATCAGATTAAAAACAACAGCAACAACAACAACAACAACAACAACACACACACACACACACACACACAGCTTAGAAGACTCTCCAAGTACATAAGAGGCAATTTTAATATTTCAAAACTCTCAAAATGTCCATGTCTTGTGATCCAGCACTTAAGCTGCAGAGAAGTTAGTCTAAGGAAATTATTTAGGCTGTGTATGGAGATGCTTGTACTTGAGTGTTCTCTGTACATTGAGCATGTGAGAAAATCACTAAAGTACTAAGAATTTATAACAAGGTGACAGGTATCATGCTGATAAAATTATAAGCATTACCTTGCTAATTCTCACAACAATCGTATGTAGCATTTACTACAATTACTCTATTATTAGATAAAGAAATGGAAGCTTAAAGAGATTAAGGAACTTAGTTAATGACATCCAGCTAGTGAATGGCAGAAGCAGTAACCAAACCCAGGACTAACTTAAAAATTTTGTTCTTATCCACTATACTTTTCCAGAAGAATCACAATTGTCAATTGTTTTGTTTTTCTTTTTCTCTTTTTCTCTTTTTCTTTTTCTTTTTTGAGAGAAAGAGGAAGCAGGCCCAGGGGTGGAGGAAAGAAGGAAAGGGAGAGAATCTTAAGGGCTCAGTCTCACAATCCTGAGATCATGACCTGAGCCAGAATCAAGAGTCAGATGCTTAACCAACTGAGCCACCCAGGAGCCCCTTAATTTTTCCAGACACAGTTGTCAATTACTAAGTAAATTATATTACGTTTACACTCAAATACTATATGTATATTAAATAATACATTTCCAGGGAAGCTGGCTGGCTCAGTCAGTGGAGCATGGAACTCTTAATCTCAGGGGATCATGGTTCCAGCCTCATGTTGGGTGTAGAGATTACTTAAAAATAAATAAAAATAATACATTACCAAATCTATATTTTAACACAGAAGTATTTTTATATAGTACTAGTTTAATTTCTGGTGTATGGATTACAAAACAACATATGCAATATGATCTCATTTTTCATACAGTATCTATCATCTATCTGTCTACTACCTACTCATTTAGAAAGAATATACACCCAGAGATGTTAACAGTGACTATAGCTAAACGTGTGAACTTATATGAACTTTTTTGTTTTTTCAATTTTCCCTGAAAATATTTTCTAGCCATTTTTTATACTGAGCACATGTAGCTTTTATATTAGGGAAATATAATAAAAGGAAAACTTCAAATTTAACATGCAGTAGAAATTCCTTGATAATAAGACTATTCACCCTCACTTCACTCCTGTATCTAGCAGAGTGTCATACTCAAGAAATACTGCATGGTCCCCATCTTCACATGGCACATAGTCTAGAAGGTGAGCTGGGGCTGGAGAGGAGAAGTCCATGACAGAGGGTACTGTGCAGAGTTGTATGACATGGAATAGAACAGATGGGGCATAGGAGGACCTGCTCTCTAATATTAGTAACTTCAGGTGGATTTCTTGTCTTAAAATTTTAATTTTGACATAATTTCAGAAATGCAGGAAGGTTGCAAGGAAAGTACAAATAATTTCCAGGTACCCTTCACCCAGATTCTCTATTTGTTAACATTTTACTACCTGTCCTTCCCACTGCATTTCTTTTGTTTTTATTTTTTCCTGTTAGAAATATTTATTGAGGACCTCCCATGTGCCAAGGAGTTTTCTAGGCACAAAGGGATACATTAGCAAACAAGAAGTCAAGATCTGGTCTTTCAGGGAGTCCCTATTCCAGAAGATACAATTCATTTATTTGATAGATATTCTGAGTATTTAAGTATGAGGACTTATACAGGGCATTGGGATACAGCAGTAAAAGATACCTCTTGCTTCAATGAGCTAATCGAGATCAACAAGGAAAAAGAAATTAAATAAAAAAAGACAGCATAATTGAAATATACATGGGTACTGTAAGAGCATAGACATAAGGGACCAAACCCAGACCTAGATGAGGAGAGGTGTCAGAGAAAGCCGATGGTCAGCTTAAGGGCCCCAGCCTTACTTGTTCTTCAACTTCCACCATTCCTCCAAACCTTGTGCATTTTTTTTTTATTTACTCTCTCTCTTACTCTCTCTCTCAAATAAATAAATAAATAAATAAATAAATAAATAAATAAATAAATAAATAAATCTTTAAAAAAAATGTTCCCCTGTATTAGAAACCCTCTGGTAGGAAGCTTCCTCTTGCAGAGGCTATAAACTCCCTTCCCCTCCTTGCGCCACCCACTCCCATTGCCAAGAACACTGAACAGGAAGAGGCCTTTACTCAGGGATGCTGCCAAGATAGAGAGACTGTGTAAAGAAAGAAGGGCAGTGCTTGAACAGAAGACCATATTCTCTGAAGGTGCCTCTGCCCCCCACACCAAACATAAGGCCACCGAGAAGACCCTCACCTGAAAACTAGGCCAGCCTTCCCAAGAGAGAGCAGGTGAGTCTGTTTGTCTTCACTGTACAATTGTTGACAGATTTTCCAATGCCAAAAGACACCTGTCTTGTCTGTCAGAGTCCTGGCATAGTCTTTTGGAGACTGAGACTTCTGACAATTGAAGTCAGTATGGCCAATACCACAGAGAAGTTCCTAGAGAACAAGGTCATTTCAAAGCTAAGGGTTCTCAAAGTCCAGGAGAGGATTTACTCCATTAGACAGAGTTTAGGAGGCCATAGTTAGAGAGGGCTAAAATCTAGAGCTAAGATATGGGTGAAGGAGAGGTACCATGCCAAGTTCAAAGGCTCCCAATCAGTACAAGATCCTGTGTGTCTTCTAGGCATGGGTTGGATCTCATTCTTAAAGCTAGCTGTCAATGGCACACCTGCCTTCCAAGCCCTCCAGGGGTGCTCTGAGAAAGGCATGTGTCCTGCTGAAAGAAGCCTTTCTTTTCTCCCAGATCCTAAAAGTGGACTGTGCTCTAATCCCCACAGGTCTCCTCAGCTCCTCCATCATGAACTGGCACATGATCATCTCTGTACTTACCATAGTGGTGCTTAAAATTGTTGGGATGACCTTATTTCTGCTTTATTGTGAGTATTTGAGCAACCTCTTATCCCAACCACATTCTCTCTTATTCTTTGACTTTCCTCTCAGAATGCAAAGTTGACTATAAAGGCTACATGCTTAAGTCTTTCCACCTTAGGGCAACAACCCAGTGTAGGGGCAACTGACGATACTCTTCTCACTCCCCGATACACACCATGGGCCAGGTTCCTCGGTCTTCCTTGGAGATACAGAACTGGCCAGCATCTGATGGTTAGAACACCACATGAAGGTTTTGCCACTGCAGTGTTAGCTGGGCAATCTGAGGTGAAATACTCATCAGCTTGTTACTGTTGCTCAAACTTGAAAATCAGTGCCAGTTCAACCCAATGATAAGGCTGAAGAGCAGCATGATGAGGTAATGGGATTTTACTGGGAGAGAAATTTCCCTCTATGTCCACAGAAACTTTCATCCAGATGCTTAGAAGAGGCCTCATAGGAAAGGGTTTTTCCATAGCTGCAAGAATCTTTTCCAGCCCCAGGAACCAGTGGGGAACATAAATGAGGAAGGAAATGTGAGTAAAAGACAGCAGTTAGGTAAGAGGCATCTTCCCTTTGACCCAAACTGAAGACACAATGAGTGCCATATAAAAGAGCAGGAACGAAATATGAATATGAATAAGTAAACACATTTGCAAAAAAATCCCATCTATGCATCCTTTGGTGACCTGAGTCAGAGAGCTCCAGATCTCACAGTAAGAGTCATGGTGCCCCAGCAGCCCCGGCGGGGCGGGGGGGGGGGGGGGGTAGTTTGTTATATTCATCCTACCGCCACCTTTGGGGCTGAGCCAACAGTTGATTCTCTTTGTAGTCCCACAGATTTTTGGCGGAAGTGAAGACAGCCTCCTTCCCACTGAGATCTATGGAAGAGGTAATGTACATGATAATGATCTCCTCTGACCCTCTCAGTTCATGTGTGCAGACTTCTTACAGACCTTTCTCAAGGCTTCCTTTCTCAAGAAATTCATTTGCAGGGAGGGTCCATAAAGATATGCTATAAGAGGAATAAGTTCTGGGACCTGACGTACCGCATGGTGACTATAGTTAATACTCTATTATACACTACTTGAAAGATGCTAAGAGAGTAGATCTTAAATGTTCTCACTCCAAAAAAAAAAAAAAGAGGTAATTATGTGAGGTGATGGAGATTAGAACTAACCTTACTGTGGTTAATAATTTTGCAACATATACATGAATCAAATCATCACCTCGTATGCCTGAAACTTACACAATGTTTTAAGCCAATTATATCTCAATAAAGTGGGAAAAATAAATGCAGTACACTCAGAGATTTAAAAAAAGAAAAAAGATCTTCTAATTAATTCCCTTGTTTTTATAGATAGGAAACCCAGACTAAGCTGATCAAAATTTTTGATCCTTGATTTTTCTTCTGGGTATGAGGATGATTGGTATATAATCACTGTAATGTCATAGGAAAGGACTTTATAAACTCTGACATGTTGTACACCTAAAGGAATTGTTATACAAGAAAAAAAATCCCCAAAACCAAACCAGAACAAAACAAAAAACCCCAACCTGTGTCCCACAGTAAAACTCAAAGATTGTATTCAGCACTTTTTTGTGTTCCAAGTGCTCTGCTGACCAACAATAGAAGAATAAGAACAGGAGCTATCAGTCAGCCATCTCCTATGAAGCACAAGGCCCCATGCCAGAAGTCAAGGGGCATAAAGTGATGATTGAGATGTGGCTCTCCTGATTAAACCTTCCTCCTCTTAAAGCTTATCCAAGGACCTCCCTCTCACTTCATCTTAAAACATTTATTGCTACATACATCTTGAAGAGAGAGATAATTTCTTGTTCAACTTTGTTATCAACTGAGGCTCCCAGTACAGTGAGCTATATGGAAGCAATTCATGAAATATTTATTTATGGAGTTCTGTTTAGTTATAATCCCCACATGGCTTCTCCTAAAAACCAGGTTATTTTATATTACAAAGAACCTTTGAACTGGGAACTGAAATAAAGAGTGAATACTAACTGGTATGTTTCATTCCTGTCATTGGAAGTAGCTGATGTGGTGTCTGGGTAAACTAAAGTGGTCCTCAGCCACACAGGACAAATAACTGGGCACCAAAGAAGGGGTTTCACCAGCTTCCAAAGCCACTGCAGGGTCCATTTGGCCAGACAGTGCTCCTAGGAAAAATGAGGCTTCTTAGAGGCCTATCAACTCCCTTATTTATATTTAAAGAAACAAATGGACTCTTCTCTGTCCATAGGAAATTTCTAGATGTTCACCTCCCTCTGTGTCTGCCAATATCCCAGGTCCTTTGCTTCTGTTTCAGTGTCACCGACTTTTGGGAGCAGTGATGTCAGTTCAGTTCCCACAGAGAGTTCTAGAACAGGTAAATTGCATGATCATACTCTCCTCTCCATCCCAGGTCTTTATGTGCTGAATTCTTAGGCACTTTACCCATTGCCTCCTTTCTCATGGAACTTTCTTGCCCAAAGGGGACATAAAGACCTTCTAATTCATCCCCTTCAGTCTGTCCACAGGAAAACTCAGACTAGACTGCACGGGATTTCTTTCGGGATTAAAAATGATTTACATTGATATGACTGCTATAAAGAAACTCAAGCCTCACTATGGTTTGACTCAGTTCCACGGTTCACACTTCAAACTACTAATCCTATACTCTCTTCTCTTGGATTTATTTAGCTTGCTCCAGGACGTGGTATTTTCTTCAAAGAAGATGCTTTTGGTTGTCCCCTTTTGAACTGTCTTGGAACAAAAGCAGGGACTTTTGCAAAAGAGAAGCATCCACTTTGGCCATTGTCGACACACCAGAAAAACTGGTGAGAGCACTGGGATGATGCAGTAAAGCAGCCCACCCTACAGCAGGTGTAGATGGTGGGGCAACTTGATTAGTGGACAGGGGCAGGGTAGAGGTGAAGAATGGGGAGGTGGCTGGCTGAGAGTCCCAGCTCCTTGCTCTGAATCTGAAGGTGAGAGACTCTTCTCAGTAGCAGTGGGGTATATTCCTCAGATCATCCTGAGTGAGGGAAATCCACACTTTTGGTGTCTCCCATGAGGCTTAGTGGTGCACTGGTATCCTGAGGATGGGCCAGGATATTTAAAGTGCAGGGAATAACCCCAAATGTGTTTAAGAGTTGCTTAAAACTTATAGAATACTTCATATACGTGAGCTCTTAATGTATCATGCAAGTCAGCCTCATAAATAAGGAAGATGCAAATTAACAAAATTAGCCATATGAACACCAAAGAATCAGGTCATAGAATTGGGATTGCAGTGTATAATTATGATAATAAAGATGGTTAACACAATGCAAAATCCTTTATTTTACTATTTCTTTTTATCCTCCTAACGATTCTGAGGAGGTTTTATTATCCATATCTTATATATGAGGAAGCTAGGGCACAAAATAATAATTTGACCTTAGAAGGTCATATACCTTTTAAGTGACAGGGCGGAATTGAATTGAGATCTTACTAGCTCTAAAACCCACACTCTAATCAATTTTAGATCATAAGTTATTTAAGTTTATAGTTGCCTCTCCTTCAAATCCTAAGCATATGCTGAGTGCTAGGCATGTGGGAGATACTGTACGCCAGCTTCTCTGCCCTCCATCTTTCACTCCTACTCTATAAAGTCCTCCTGTGGTTGAGGAGAATTCATAAAAGGGCCCTTCCTGAATTTTGGTAACAGGTGTCCAACAAAGAGCAAGGGTCAGGATGCTACAGATCCTCTGAGGCTGAGTACACAGATGGAAAGGGGAAATGCCTTACAGTAGAAAGCCAGGAGTAAAATGGCAGGAGGGTTGGGAGGGAGAAAAGAAGAGAGGAATAAGAGGTTTGAGAGAGGAAGTTTACAGCCTCTTCCTCTACTCAACCCTCAAGTTCTGGTGCATCTCAAGTGTCTTTGTTGGCATTCTCCATTAAAAGCTCATCACACCAATGGTTTGCTAGTGATCTCAAGTCGGTATCCCCAGTGAGTCTTCTCTGGACCAAACAGAATATCAAAATCTACTTTGATGTTTCAAAAGCACCAAAAATTCACCATGTTCAAAATTGAGCCAAATTATATTTGCCTCAACTGGTTTCTCCTTTTATATTCCAAGTATTGGTGAGCAGTCATTCCACCCAAGATTGGATGCGATGGTTTTCTGAGACTTTACCTCTTCTCTTCTCCCCTAAATTAGCTGCTAATGAAGTCTTTTCCTCTCTCCCCACAGCAAATTTTTCATATCTCACCTGGATTTCTTCCAAATTCTTCTAACTCATCTCTTTGCCCCTGATTTTGCCCCTTCTTACCTATCCTCCATAGAATCCACACAATAACATCTCTAAAACTCTAAACTGTCTGTGCCATTTTCCAAATTAAAGTGGGTTAAAGTCTGGTTTCTCCAGCATTATACAGTCTAGCATCCGCCTTCTTGCCAGTCTTATCTCTCCACTCACCTCCCTTCTACCTCTGCACAACCACATTAAGCAGCTTGCAGTCCCTCAAAATGCCCCAGACTGCTCAGCAAACTACCTGTGATCCAAATCTCTCCACTCCAGAAAGTCCAGTCCTGACCCATGCCGTCCCCTTGTGTTTTCCTGACAAACAGCTATCTCTCAGAGTCCATCTCCAGGATCACTTCATCTACAGTCTTTCTAGAAAAACCCCAAATCCATGTAGAATTGATCACTTCTTCCTTTCTGCCTATGCTCTATCTAGTACATATTCCCTAGCATTCCACCTGGGACACCTCGTTGCCATGCTGGTTAACTCCTCTATCTTCTCTTATTAGACTTGTGGATTTTCACCATGTTGGAATCACTGACATTTTAAAATGGTGATAAAATCTATAGAAATCTCCAGAAATCTATAGAATCCCAGAAACAACATATTGGCATGATAGTTTGAATAAATTTCCAACAGCCTCAGGGATCCCCTTGGTAATCATACATGACTTCGTGCAAGAGTTAAGGGTTAAGAACCTGTACTTTAAACCATGGGTCAGCAAATTTTTCTTAAATGGTCATATAGTATATGTTTTATGTATGTTGGGTCATAAGGTCTCTATCACAACCACTTAATGCTGCCCTTGTGGCTCAAAATTACCATAGATGACATGTAAAAATGGGCCTGCATGTGTTTCCTTAAAACCTTATTTACAAAAACAGGCTAAAGTCTGGATTTTGTCCACTGGCTATAGTTTGCCAACCCTTGTTTTAGATCATAATTTCTTTAAGGAGACACTAATTTGCTTTCATATCCCCTGCCTTGGACCACAGCTCACCAGACATTCAAGAAATCTTTGTTAAACGAGACAATAATTTTAAAGAATAATGAAATGAGGTATTTGGGGGAAGGAGAATATTGGAAAAGGAGGAATAAAGGCAACAACTCTGGGTATGGAGGGAATATCCAAGTGAATTTGGATACCTATTGATTATAGGAGGTATGTGAAAAGTACAGGGAAGAGCCCAAGGACTCCCAGACTTCTAGTTGGAATGATTTGTGATTCATGAGTTTAATAAAGAAACTATGATAACATGGATTTGTGTCAATTTAGCAAATACTCAAAAAACACTGATTATTTCTCAACACACTTTTAAAACTCCCTAACTGTATTCCCTTGCTAACTATTGAAGAAGTTCACTTGATCCAACCTCATTTGGAATGTAAAATTTCTGGCAATGAAATACTTCTATGCAGAGAGGCATTCCAAATAAAAAAAGAAATATTTCAAATTGCCCTCTTTTAGATCATACAGTATCCTTCCTCTTCATTTTTCAAGTGTGATCCCTGAGAATTTGTTGGGAATGTAAACTCTTGGTCCCCTACACCCGACCTACTGAACCAGAAGCCCAGCAAGCAGTGTTTTAACAAGACCTCCAGGTGATCCTGGCGCTCCGTATCTACTGAAAACAACTCTAGGGGTTATGTGAGTGGCAGCTATAGCCAGATCCAGAGTCTCTTACCAGACTTTCTTGTTCCCAGAATCAGATATAATTAGGGCCTGTTGGCAAAGGGAGACTGCAGAAAAAAAAAGAAAGAAAAAAAAAAAAAAAACACCTTTTTTGTTGAACTGTTTATTTTTGGTTAACTTCTAGAAATTTCTCCAGGACAAAACTGGTGCTGAGAAGTATTTTATTGGCTTATACCAGCAAGAAAAGAACAGATGGCATTGGATAGACAACTCCGTGTTCAATGGCAAGTATGTGAATATCTCACATTTTTTCTGAGAATCTTAGTCGCCTAAAGAAACCTGACCTGAGATTCAGTGGGTTTGTCCTGGAATAACACAAAGGCTGAGACTTAGTTTTTTGTTTTATTCCTCTCCTTACTTCCACCCATCTATTTCGAGAGACACATTTTTTTGTAAACTTTTATAAAGAAAAATATCAAACATTTGTAAGTAGAAGGGTATTTATTCATACAATGAGTTATTTTGTTTAAATCAAAATCCAAACAAATCCATCTACATTCCATTTGTTTGATGTATCTCATAAGTCTCATTTAACCCACAGACCATACTTTATTACTAAGTTCTTATAAATTCCCCAGATGGGTCTTCTTTATATAAATAAAGGTTATTTTTTAAAGTTCTTATTAGCAAACGTCTGTGCCATAAAACTATGAGCTTTAACTCCCAAGAGATATCTTCTATGTGTCATTCCATGGACATGAGCATTGGTGGAGAACATGACATTCCTGGTGTATGTATCAAGATGTTGTCAGACAGAATGTAAGTCAGTTCCCCAATCTATAACTGGGGCTTCTCACAGAAAGAGGAAATTAAGATTCATTCAATGTCTACTAAATGCTAGTCACTTGCTAAGTGCTTACTCATGTCATTTCCTAAAGTATTCACAAAGAAGCTGTAGAAAATGCTTTTATTAATCTCCATTTAACAGTTGAATTGAGGATGAGAGGCTTAAAAATGTACTGATTATCACCAAGCTGGGAAATGGAAGAGCCACATTTTAATTCCACATGCACTCGACTACAAAAGTAATGATCTTTCCATGAAACCCGACTCTTTCCAGTCAGATTGAATGACAGAAAAAGTGGTAGAAAGTCAGTACACTTTCTTCTAAAGCCAGCTGGTTCCTCTTTCCTCCTCCTCCTGGCCCTCCTGCTGTGAATGTAGTGCATACAGTATTAAAACATTATTTCTGAGAGCAAAAGATAGATGTGGTATTTCTAACCAAGTACAAGAGTGAGTTAGTCCAAGACTGTGAGTCCACAAACACTCACAGGAGAGCTCACAGGAAAGGGCGAGTGTGGAGCTGGATTTGGGGACGAGGATCAGTAAAAAGCAGGACTGAAATGATGGGCCTTCACCACACTTTCTCTCCCATTTAGCATTACCAATCAGCATCAGAACTTCAACTGTGTGACCATTGGCCTAACAAATACATATGATGCTGCACCTTGTGATGTCAACTTCCGCTGGATCTGTGAGAAGGAGGCCAAATGATTGCAGTTCTCTGTGGCCTCTGACAAGAACAACAAATACACTTATGGAGAAAGCAAAAGAATATAATTAGGATTGGTCCAGGACACACAGAGCATCAAATTAGTGTGTCAGTCTCCACAGGTCACTAACAGAGCTCCCTAACTCATCCTTGGGGCTAGTGCTCCAGCCCCTCCACAAATAGACTCACATACACACAATAGAGGCAAACTCCCCATTCTAGGCCAGCAAATCCCCTGAGACTCCACTTCCTGTGAGCGTCACACCTGTGACTTTTTTTAGATATGTACCAGGGTATTATGCTGAGTGAAATAAGTCAGTCGTAGAAGGACAAACATTATATGTTCTCATTCATTTGGGGAATATAAATAATAGTGAAAGGGAATAAAAGGGAAGGGAGAAGAAATGTGTGGGAAATATCAGAAAGGGAGACAGAACGTAAAGACTGCTAACTCTGGGAAACGAACTAGGGGTGGTGGAAGGGGAGGAGGGCGGGGGGTGGGAGTGAATGGGTGACGGGCACTGGGTGTTATTCTGTATGTTAGTAAATTGAACACCAATAAAAAATAAATTAAAAAAAAAAAAGATATGTACCAGGCATCTGTCAATGACTCCTTTCTCCATCTATCTACTAGGAGAGGTCCTTGCCCATGTAGGGAAATGATCTTCTGCTCTGGGGGATTAGGTGCTAGCTCAGGAGACAGGGTCATTTTATGGAGACAACTCAGTTAATACAATGGCAAGGTCTGTTTCCACAGAACTGAGTATTTCTGACTGATCAACAGGGTTTAGGCTGTTGCCAGGGTCCGTTTTATCCTCAGAACATATGCCTCTACTACTGGGGAGAAACTGCAGACTCAATAGGTGAAAACATTATTTAGAATAGCAGGGATAGAAGAGAGATAAACTCAGCTCCCTGACCTCATCTCTGTTCCTAAGAGATCCTTGTTCACATGCTCCCGACCTACACTCCAAGTGGGATAGCAGAGTCCTCCTCAGGCTGAATTGAGGCCAGGCCTGGAGCCAAGCTTAGAGCAGAGATAGCATTGTTCACAGGAATGGAGAGGGGTCCAGCCAGGACAGGAATCTTCCAGGAAATCCCTTTGAAAATAACCAGACAGAGAAGCCTGGGTTGCTCAGTGGCTGGGCGTCTGCCTTTGGCTCAGGGCATGATTCCAGGGTCCTGGGATCGAGTCCCACATCAGGCTCCCCACAGGGAACCTGCTTCTCCCTCTGCCTATGTCTCTGCCTCTCTCTGTGTGTCTCTCATGAATAAATAAAATCCTTAAGAAGAAGAAGGAAAGAAAAAGAAAGAAAGAAAGAAAGAAAGAAAGAAAGAAAGAAAGAAAGAAAGAAAGAAACCAGACAGCCAAGATGACCAAGCAAATTGATCAATATTTTTCTTTTTTTTTTATCAATATTTTTCTACAAAGCCCTGAATTGACACTCAAGCTTAAACATTCCTGGTCTTGACCTGAATCTCCATTTTAGTGGGTTTTTATTACCTGACCATGCTTTTTTAAGCGTATTTTAAGAATTTATAGGAGTCTCCTGTCCCCCAGTGATCACAAGATACTCCTACCTGCAGTTTAGAGAGACCCTGCTACCAGGTATAGCCTCATGACCCAAAGATGTTATAGCCTTGTACTGATTGGCATCACACCAACCCAGAACTGGTCCAGTTGACCAAGGAGTAAAACAGAAGAGGACTGCTCAAGGAAACATAGGGTGTAGGCAAGAAGTAGACTACAGTAGCGAGAGTAGAGAGGGAACACCAGGGACAAGTGGCAATCATATGCAAGAGGAAGCAGAGTTCATTTGGCCATACTGGAAGAAAGGCAAGAAAAAAGCAAAAAAGTCTTGGGGGCATCCTGGCAATTCTCTGCACTTGCAACAAAACATCAACTTCATACTCTCTTCAGTAAATGGAAAGTAAAAGTGACATGCCTCTGTGTTTGGAGTAACAAGAATTAAACCATAAGAGAAGACTGTAGTAAAACTAATAGAAATTATAGTCACCTAAGTAAACTGTTCACCATTTGTGTCTAATGACAACATACCACAATGACTATGTATATCATCAGATGTGTGTCAAAGAAAATTAATGTTTAATTTTTAGTTACAATACTAGGTTCTGTTTCTATATTCCTAGGTCTCATAATTTTTGTCCAATTGGCGTGGCTAATGAGGTAATATATTAAGTGTTAGAAGTTGTTTGAAGGAAGTTACCAGAAATAATTTGTTTGGGGTGGAGCAGATGTGGTGTTAGCAAAGAATAAATGCTGCAGTTGAGGAGTGGCGAGAGGCTGAGACTATGGTTGATAAAAAAATAAACAGAATTATACACCAAGTGTAAGCCCCAGAATCCAGACAACAGAAAGAAAACCCCAACTGTTCTGTTTTGAGAAGGGAGAATTGTGGTTGCCATACTTCTTGTTTTGTGACAGAATAAATTTCAGACTTCCAAAGTCAGGAAATGTAGACATGTAGTAATTTCCCTAGTAGACAGCCCAAATTTTCCCCAAGATGAGGACATACTTCTATGAAAGTTCTAAAAGAGGCCCAGTGGGCTGAGGTGGGGGTAAGTAGCATATAGGGAATATGGACCCTTCGGTTTTAAATTCATTACTGGGGAGTACAGGTGTTGTTGGATCCTGAAGAGCATAGATAAATGTGACCTTATTGGGCAGCAGTGGTATTTTTTTTTTTAATGCAATGGAAATTTAGTAAACCATGGATTAGAATGTTTGGCTTTGCTTCCAATATGTGATATAAATCTGTACAGACTTCTTACTCTTTCTGTTCCTTAATTTCATTACTTATAAAATGAGGCAGTAACCCCTCCTCACAAAATTCTTGTGTATATTAAGTAAAATTCCCACTATGTCCCTCAGTAGCCATGAACAATAGGGGAAGCACTTTGTGGAAGATTTGAAGTTGAGATCTTTATCCAAGAAGGAGCTCTTCAATAGCTAAAAGCTGAATGTAGGAAAGCCACTTAATTTCTCAGAATTTCTGTTTACTCATTTACAATATAGGAATAAAAATATGCCCAAGTCAGGAAAAGGTGCTTCAAAAATTCTGTGACTGTCAAAACCATACCTCCCATGGCTCTGGCTTACATTACCCATCTTGTCTGTGAGCTGTTGGGCCCATGACCAAAGTCATTAACCCCTGTCCACAGATGTTGACACACCAGTACTGATTCACAACTAAAAACATCAGGTAGAGGTAACCTTTGCCTATTTGCCCTCCTGTTGCCAATCCCCACCCTCAAAAGCCATATCCTCTGGTGACATTTGCATTCTGAATAGTCCTGCTTCAATTCCTGAGTCTCCCTTAGCAGGGGCTCAGTAATAATGCACTAAATGTCTGACCCTCCACTTTTACCATAGCCTCTCATAAAGACTATGACTCCGGCAGGGGGCACCCATGATTCCCTCAGGTATCTTTACTACTGGCCAGTGAGTCTGCAGTAGCAGAGGTATTTGAGTATCTCTCAAGCTATCATCTTGCTCAACTTTCAGGTACAAAGATTGAAATCAAAATCCTTCATAAGACCTTCCCATGATTGGCACATGCATGGTATTCTTTTGTGTATTTGTTTTGTTATAGTTGTACATGTCTGTGTGTGTATACATATATAGATACCCATATATAACTATATATAATACATATGTAATAACACTCATGAAACTACTGAACATGAAAACTAGAATCTTTTTCATTGAGAGAGAGGGAAAGCAGGCGAGTCGGGGGTGGGGGGAAGGACTGAGGGAGAGGGAGAGGGAGAGAATCTTAAGCAGGCTCCATACTCAGGGCTCAATCTCACAGCCCTGAGACCACAACCCTGAGATCAAAACTAAGAATCAAAACCTGAGATCAAAACTAAGAATCAAAACCTGAATCAAAACTAAGAATCAGACACTTAGCTGACTGAGACACCCAGGTATCTCTGAAAACTAGAATCTTTACAACAGCTTATATTTACTTCTGTGGTCTTCTCTGATTCCACCCTTCTATCTCTCCACAACATAGGCAACCACCATTACGATTCCTGTGTTCATCATTCAGTTTTTTAAAAAGTCATTTTCATCTCATTTTATGTATTCTTTCTGGCTTTATAAAAAGGCATTGTGATGTAAGTAATCATTTAGAACTTGTTTTTTTAAAGATATTTTTCTATTTATTTATTTCAGAAAAAGAGAGGAAGCACATGAGTTGGGGATAGGCAGGGGTGGGGGCAGGAGGAGAGGGAGAGGGACAAGCAGACTCCTCACTGAGTGCAGAGCCTGAGTTGGGCTCATCTCATGACCTGAACCACCAAAATCAAGAGTCAGATGCTTAAACAACTGAGCCTTCCAGGTGCTCCAAGAACTTGTTTTCTTTCTTTTTTTTTTCATTTAATGTTAAATGATTCATTCATATTGTTGAGTCATTAACTTGACTACTATATAATATTCAATTGTGTGACTATAAAAACCATGACTGTTCTAGTTGGTGTGCAATCAGATTTCTGACAGGTTTTTGCAAATGTAAACCGTGCTACAATGAACATTCTTTTGGTGTTCATACACAAGAGTTTCTCTTGAGTTTATCCTGAAAAGAAAAATGTTGAGGTATAGGGTATATAAGTTTTGACTTTTTTTAGGTAATGCAGAATAGTTTCCAAAGAAATTACATCAATTTTCAGTCCCATCACAAATATATAATAGAAATATATGAGGTTGATATTTATTGACATATGGCCTTAATTTTTCCCCTAATTATTAATGTATTAATTAGAGTAGTGCTAGATGTTCTAGAAAACTACAAATTTTCAGTGGCTAATCAAAATAAAGTTTTATTTTTTATTAATGTACAGTCATGTATTATGCCTACTGGTGGTGCAGGCTCTGCTCCACAGGTTCATTCGGGGCCCTATGTTGACGGAATGTTTTATTCCTTCAACATATAGCCTCAAGGATGTAAATGAAAGAGAGAGAGGATTATGCATGAAGTCTTTGGGACTAGATGTGGAAGTTGTGTTCATCACTTTTACTGACATACCATTGACTAGAACTCGCTCACATGGCCACTCCTAGCTGCAGGAAAGAGTAGAAATTTTATTTTACCTACGTGTACAAAAAGAAAAGGAAATGTTTGGTGATTACCTAGCAGTCTCTATCCCAACTAATGTAGCTGAATATTTCTTTATAGGTTTATTGACTGTATATATTTGCTCTTCTATAAAATGTGCATTTGTAATATGTGCCTATTTTTTCTACTGACTTGTTGGTACTTTTAAAAGGATTTTTAGAAGTTCTTTATACTATACTTTGTTTGTTATGTTAATTGAAAATTTCTTCTCCCAGTTTGTAATTTGCCATTTTGCCACCTCTAAGACGTCTTTTAATATACAAGTTCCTAGTTTTAATAAAGTTAAGTGTATCTATATTTTCGTTTATATTAACTCTTTTTGTATAATGTTTAAAAGCCCTTTTTCTATGCCAAAACCTTAAAGATATTCACCAAAATTTTCTTCAAAAAGGTTTACAGTTTAAGTGTTGATATTTGAGTTTGATCCATCCTGAATTGATTTTAGTATATGATATGATATAGTTTCAGTTTACTTTTTGCCATATGAATAACTTTTTTCCAGCTCCATGTATTGTTCTTCCTTTCCTCGTTTTTATCATACCAATGATCTATATTATGTGGGTCTATCTTGGGACACTATTTCATTCTGTTCATTAATTCATCTATTCTTTAGATTCATACTGTCTTAACTACTACAGCTTCAAAATAAACCTTGATATCTGGTAGGGTAAATTCCACTCTCTGCTTCTTCATTTTTATAAAATATTAAAAATTCCGAATATTCTTAGCCACTTACACTTCCCAATAATATTCAGAATCAGTTTACCAATTCCCATGAAAATCATGTTGGAATCTTGATTTTTATAGTATTGAATGTATAGATAAATTTGGGGATAATTTACATGCTTATGATGTTGAATCTTTCCATCCTTGAACTTGACATATATTTTAATTTACTTAGGTCTTCTTTAATGTCTATTACAAAATTTAGTAGATATATATATATATGTATATGCTTTATACATATATACATATATATATTTTTTCTTTCATATGCACAATGTTTAACTACTTATAATCAATGAAATCAATACTTCAGGATAATGTAACATGATTTATCTTATGATTTTCAGTAAACCAAGCCTGCCACCAGTTGCTTCTCCGAATATGTAAGTCACTTACTATAGGATAATTCACTCTGACCCTTACCCTTTTAGCTACCATCTTGCCTGGAGCTTTGCTTCTCTGTTCCAAAGCCCTGAAGGTAGAGACAGATGATGTTCAATATCCCTCTTCTTACTCTTGTATGTTGGTTTCTGATTAATACTGCATCATTTACCTACTAAACTAGTCTTGCATTACCATGATACCGCCAAAAGGATGTCGAGTGTACTAGTTAAAAACATACATTTTTATTTAGACACCTTTGGTAGAATCTTTGTTCTATTAATTTACTATTTGAGAAGCCTTGGAGAAGCTACCTAATCTCTCAAAAACTTAGTGCCAAGCACTATTTTTAGGTGCTGAAGATACAGGAGAATATAAAACAAAGTACCTACCCTCAAGAAACATACATTCTAGTGGGATGATGCCAACAATAAATAAGTTAATTAGTATATATATATATATATATATATATATATATATATATATTAGATGGTAATAAATACTATTAAGAAAAATGAAGTATGGGAATCCCTGGGTGGCTCAGTGGTTTGGCGTCTGCCTTTGGCCCGTGGTCGAATCCTGGAGTCCCGGGATCGAGTTTCGCATCAGGCTCCTTGCATGGAGCCTGCTTCTCCCTCTGCCTATGTCTCTGCCTCTTTCTCTCTCTTTCTCTCTCTCTCTCTCTCTCTCTCTGTGTGTGTTCTTTCATGAATAAAAAAATAAAATCTTTGAAAAAAAGAAAAATGAAGAATGATAGGTGGACAAGGACTCTCAGAGTGAAGGTGGAAGTTTGTTATTTTTCAGTTAGTGTTTAGAGGAAGCTTCCTTGAGGTGACTTCGAAGAAGTAATTTCTGGGAAGTGAGACACTGCTTCCTGAAAATAACTTGGGTAATTCCAACTGGTGGAAAGAGCATACAAGGTCCTGGAACAAAACTGTATTTAGTGTGTTTAAGAAATACCAAGAAGGTTAGTATATTTGTAACAGAATGAATGAGAAAGAGAGCTGTAGGTGATGGGAACCAGAATTAGCTAACAGTAGAAGTATAGAAGATGATGGTGATTTAGATATTAAAATCTCCAAAAATTTAGTTTAAATGGCAGTTTGCAGATAACTGCAACTAGCAGGAAAAAAAGTGGCTGGTAGAGCAACAGCTTCAAACTTAAATAATACCTAAAGCAAGGAGTGGGGGGGAATGCATAATGGTTATGAGCAGATAATAACAAGCAAAAGGACACCTCGACCACATCCAGGCTCAGAGGAATGAAAAAAAGTCATGACATCAGAGGAGCCATGGGCGTCCTTAGGGGATGTATATTTCAAATAAAGCATGACGATCAGTAAAACACTCAGAAGTTAGGGGTATAAAAGACTTGGACTATGTTCCCTGAGTTCAAGAGTGCTAGAGAAAGTGTTTCATAAGAACTTCTCTTCTGAGGTCATCACAATGTCAATCAAAGTCATCAAATAACCTCCAAATAGCTAATCCCATGGTCAAATCTTAGGTGTCACCTTACTTAACATCTCAGGGCCCTGTGACATACTTTATCAACCCCTTAAAAAACATCATCCAATGGGCTTTCAAGATACCCTCTCCTGGTTTGCCTCTAGTCAAGTGGCCACTACTTCCTAGTCTCCTTTGCTGATTCCTATCTATTCACTGTCTCTAATCATGAAAACCCAGGGCTTAGTCATTTACATTATTTTTTTTCTTTTTATCTATATTCCTCCCTTGGTCACTCAACTATTCTCATAGACTTAAATACCACTTACACTCACTTGACTCACATTTCTATATGCAGCTTAAACTGCCCTGAACTCCAGGGCTTTAGATTTAACTGCTTCCTCAACATATTCTCTTAGATATTTAATAGTAGACATCGGGATCCCCGGGTGGCGCAGCGGTTTGGCGCCTGCCTTTGGCCCGGGGCGTGATCCTGGAGACCCTGGATCGAATCCCATGTCGGGCTCCCTGCATGGAGCCTGCTTCTCCCTCTGCCTGTGTCTCTGCCTCTCTCTCTCTCTGTGTGTGACTATCATAAATAAATAAATAAATAAATAAAAATTATTAATAGTAGACATCTTAAACTCAGTTTGTTCATAAATGGGCTCCTGATATTCTCCCCAAACAGGATGATTCCATAGCGCTACTTAAGTTAACAGAATTTTATCCTTCCAGTTAACTATTTCCAAAAAATATATAATCATTAATCCATCCTTTTTTTCCATATCACATCCAAACAAATCCTACTGTCTCTAGATAGACATGGACTAAATAGATAGATGATAGGTAGAAAGGGAGAAAAAAATGTACAGTTGAGCAATTCGGGAGTTGGGCTACTGACCTCTAACATAGTCAAAAATCCACATATAACTTTGGACTCCCCCAAGACTTAACTACTAATAGCCAGTTATTGACCAGAAGCCTTACCAATAACATGAATAATTGATTAAGACATATTTTGTAAGTTATGTGTATTATATACTGTACTCTCACAATAAAGTACAGTAGAGAGAAGAAAATGTTTTTAAGGAAATCATAATTTACATTAAAATTAGGTAAAACAGAAAAAAATCATAAGGAAGAAAGAATACTTTTACAGCACTATATGTATATTTATTGAAAAAAATCCTTGTATAAGTGGACCCATGTAGTTCAAACCCATGTTGTTCAAGGGTCAACAAATAGACCACTGCACTCCTTCACTGCTATCATTTTGATTCAAGTGATGACCATCTCTAGACTACATTATTGTAGTGGTTTTTGTGGTAAATTAGACTATTCAAAATATTCACTCTTCACCTATCAAAGCAAAAGTTTCCCCAGACAAAGTTAAACAGGCAAGAGACTTTATTTGAGGTTATTGTAGTGGGTGGGTAGGGGTCAGAACACAGCCTGAACCCAACTCCACTGAAACAAAGAATGGGAGAGTTTCTTTTTTTTTAAATTTATTTATTTATGATAGTCACACACACAGAGAGAGAGAGAGAGAGAGAGAGAGAGAGAGGCAGAGACATAGGCAGAGGGAGAAGCAGGCTCCATGCACCGGGAGCCCGACGTGGGATTCGATCCCGGGTCTCCAGGATCGCGC
The DNA here is from genome assembly GCF_003254725.2 of Canis lupus dingo. Taxonomy (NCBI): domain Eukaryota; kingdom Metazoa; phylum Chordata; class Mammalia; order Carnivora; family Canidae; genus Canis; species Canis lupus. The sequence continues at coordinate 7,244,751 of NC_064258.1, forward strand.
CCTGGGCCAAAGGCAGGCGCTAAACCGCTGCGCCACCCAGGGATCCCGAATGGGAGAGTTTTTAAGTGCTGAGATGAGCTATTAGAAAAATCACTGAAGTACCTTAGTGGGGAGATGCTGATCCACAGGGTGAGCACACTGCGCTGCTCCTGAGTCTGAAAAAGGTCCAGAAAAAGAATTTGCAATGATAAGTGTTCTAAAGTAAATCATCTAAGAAAAGGGAGGTCAAGGGTCTGGAGTCAGGAAGAAGGCTGCCTAAAGTTCAGACAGGAAAGAGAAACATTAAGGCTGTCTTGGTCAACACTTTCCTACCTCCATTTCCACAAGTGGCGTACTTCTCCACGCGCTGATTCTGGATTCTTCCACATAACTGACTTTGACCAACAGAATGAGAATGAACCTTCAGTGTGCTAGTTCTGTACCCAGGCTTTAGGAGGGCTTGGTGTTCCCATCTGTGTCTTCTTGTGTTCTGCCACTGTCATAGCAAGAAGGGCTCAGGTAAGTCAGCTCATGCCAGGAAGAAGGGGAGAGATGCCCTAATTGAGACATCAGTATGGCCCCAGCCCAGGTCAGCCGACTGCCTTCCAATCCTTGGGCTCATACATAAGCCCATCTGTGATTAACAGAGCTTCCATTGAGCCTAGCCTGGAAAAGCTGAGACCCTAATGCATAAAAATAAAAGTTGATTGTTGTTTGCTGCTGCAGTAACATGGCTCACTACTTCAGTCTCTCAAGCTTTCCCTGACAATCCTACTTAAAATTTCAGGAGTCCCTCAACAGATGGTCCTATATGCTCATAGCTCACTTTTCTTCACAGAACTTTTTTCATCATCTAACATACTATTTTTAACAACTTTATTGAGACATAATTTGCATACCACAAAATTCACCCATTTAAGTCAGTGGTTTTTGGTATATTCACAGGTATCTGCAACCATAACCTCAAAAAGAAAGCCTGCACCCTTTAGCTATCCCCAACCTATCCCTGCATCCCTTACCCCAGCCCTAAGCAACCACTAGTCTATTGTCTGTCTCTATATATTTCCCTATTCTAGACTTTCATATGAATAGAATCATATAATATGTAACCTTTTGTCACTGGCTTCTTTCACTTAGCATAATGTTTGCAAGGTTCATCCCTGCAGTAGTACATATCACAATTCCTTAGTATGACTGAATAATGCTCCACTGTTTGTTTATTCATTCATTAGCTAATGGGCATGTAGGTTGTCACTATCTTTTGGCTTTTATGCTACTATAAACACTCATGAACAAGTTTTTTGTGTGGATGAATGTTTTTATTTCTCTTGGGTATAGACCTAGGAGTAAAGTTGTTGGATCATAAGATAACTCTGTTTAATTGTTTCAGGAACTGAAAGTTTTTCCAAAGTGGCCATACCATGACACCTTCCCACCGTTGGTTTATCTGGGATCCAACTAACACCGGTTATTTTCCAACCTTTTGATGCTAGCTATCCTACCGTGTGTGAAGTGTTATCTCAGGGTGGTACTAATTTATATTTCTCTGATCATTAATGATGTGAAACATCCTTTCGTGTGCTTATTCATCATTTGTATATCTTCCCTAGAGAAATATCTATTCATATTATTTACCCACTTTCAAATCGGGTTGCTTGTTTTTTGTTATTGAGTTATAAGTGTTCTTTATATATTCTGGATTCAAGTCCACTATCAGATAAATGATTTGCAAACATTTTCTCCCATTCTCTAGGTTGCCTTTTCAGTCTGCTGATAGTGTCCTTTGATGCACAAAAGATTTTAATTTGTATGAGGTCCAATTTCTCTAATTTTACTATGTTGCCTGTGCTTTTGGTATCATATACATTAAGTCAGTGCCAAATTCAATGTCAGGAAATTTTTTCCCATGTTTTCTTCTAAGAGTTTTATAATTTTAGCTCTTACATCTTTGATCTATTTTGAGTTAATTTTTTATATGTGGTGTGAGGTAAATGTTCAAATTCATTCTTTTGCATGTAGATATCCAGTTTCCCAAGGTGATGGGTTTTTAAGCACTTAGGATTGAAAACAATGTTCTGTGAGATTTTTTCCCATCTTTAAACTACTTACAAGTATGTATCTAGGTTATAGAAGAAACAGACTATAACAATCAAAGAAAACTGCAACATATAATGTTACCTTTTTTCAGATATATACAATTTTATAGTTCTGGATTGAAGTTAGGCATTCCTACTGACAGCAGGTTTGGCCTTTTTACTGAGTTAGGTGAATGAAATCTGGCCATGATTTACCATACTCTTCCCCACTATCTCAAGACCAGCCAAGTCCCAATTAGAGACTGCCCCATTTACCTAAACTGTAATAAAGGAGCAGAGGAGAAACTGACCCATAGTAGACAAATAATGAGAACAAAAACAAACTTTGTTGTTGTGGGATACAAGGATTTTGAAATTATATGTTACTATAACATAACCTAGACTATCCTGAATGACACAAGAACAAATAACAAGTAGTTCAGATAAAGATATACAATTAGCACTTCATGATTTAGCAATGTAGACTATCTAGCATAGTGGTTAAGAAAATAAACTGGAGCCAGACCACCTGTGTACTCAGGTGGATCCTGGACCTTTGCATATAAACAATGTGACCCTGGATGAGTCACTTACTGTCTCTGTGCCAGAGTTGCCTGGGTAATAATAGTAAATTGCTTGATCTTTAGAACTACTTACCTTAGAAGATATATAAACTGTGTTTCATGTCGCTCAGAGGGGAAAAGGAGAAAAATTATCTACTGGTTTCTACTTTCATTGATCAAATTACATCCAATTGGGAGTAACTCCCCAGAACCTCTGGGTTTTCCATGTACAGACTTGGATGCAAGTAGGTCCCACTTTAGCTAAATCAACAGGAAATCCCTAGGGCTAGATGTGAAAGGTGCTCTTGACATGCAGAATATGAAATATTGGTTGTTAATATTATTATTATTGTTTGCATTACACATATAAACCAAGGATTTCTTTTTTAAAAGAAGATTTTATTTATTTATTTGAGAGAGAGAGAGATAGCAAGAGAGAGTAAGAGTGGGGAGGAAAGGGAGAAGCAGGCTCTCTCACTGAGATGAAAGCAGATGCTTAACCAACTGAGCCACTCAAGAATCCCTAAACCAGGGATTTCTATAATTGATTTTGGGAAGTAGAGAGAAGCATCTAGCATAGGAAGAAGCTTTTGCTTGGAAAGTTAGGGATAAGGGAATTTAGGCACTGGGCCTCACCAGTGTTTATCCCCAGTGCTATACTGCTTTCGAGTATGGAGCCCTAGATGGATAGGTCTCTCTAACTCTTAGTACCTAGTACACAGGTAAGTAAGTATTGTGTGCCAGAGCAAGATTTTTTAGAATGAAACAGCCTCTCCTCTTTGCTGAGATGATATTTCTTCCCTATCAGACATACTAATCGAGGCCCTAAGTTCAAGAAAGTGTATAGTCACTTCTATACAGGTCTCCATCACCTGATATTTTCTTGCATTCATAGTTTCTATATAATGCTCCAGAAATATTTCCCAAAATATTTAAATTTAACAGAAGGCTCCACTTACCAAATGCCTTCCAGTTAGAGAAAGGTATTCATATAAATAAGCAGGTATCTCTGAATAAGAGAAAAAATAAATGCATAAACAAATAAAAAGGTGAGAGGTTAAATTACTACATCCCTTAAAACAGATAAATGAAATGCAATTATTTTTATAGCCAATACCTATACATGGCTACAAAAATAATAAAGAGAATATTAAAAGGCAAAGGGTGAAAAATCTTGTTCTTTCTCCATTTTATCTGCTCATTCCCACCACCACAATCCCACCGGTAACCACCTCTTAATTTCTTACAATATTGTCCACAACCGAATATAAATATACACTATTTTACCCTCTTTTTTTATTGTCTCATTCCATTTGTGTTTTATTTTTTTTTATAAATTTATTTTTTATTGGTGTTCAATTTGCCAACATAGATGGGATGAGCACTGGGTGTTATTTTTACCCCTTTTTTATGCAAAACTAAATTCTAAGTTCAATGCGCTCTGCTTTTCTCACTTAACAACACAGCTTGGGGATCATTTCTGATCATTACAGAAAGGGCTTTTTTATTCTTTTTATAGCTGCTTATTATTTCATTGTATGAATGAAACAATTTATTGAATCAGTCACCAGTGATAGCCCATTTGGTCATCAGTATTTGATTATTGCAAAAATGCTAGTGGATAAAACTGTGCTTATAACATAGGAAATGGATTCACCGATTAGGACCAAAGTCAGGCTGACTAGGGGAAGAGTGAGAGAAGTTGGCAGTGCTGGGAAAGAGGCACAAGGGCTGCCTGGTGGGAAACTGGATGACAGAACAGTAAGCTTGGGTCTGTGGGGGGGTATAGGAGGGGGAAAGGCAATGGGAACCCAGAAATGCGGGATTGAGCCACAGGAAGAGAGCTACAAAGAGGAATCAGGAAGGAAAGTGAGCAGGAGAGGATCAAGAACTAAAGGGGGCAGGAAGCAGGGGCCAGGTAACATGGATCTGAAAGGAGTGGAGAATGTGATAAGATGCTGCCTCTTCTTCTGCCCTCATTTCACTGCCCCTGCTCCCAGAGACCCAGCAGGGCCGGCCCTCCCTTGTCAGGTCAGTTCCATTGTCCCATGTCCTTTGTGGCAGCATGCACCATGATCTGGGTGCTGTCAGGTGAGACGATGCCACCTTACCTAGCTCTCCCTCCCACACGCTGAGGAAGTCCACCAATTAGAGATGTGTCTGTATTTAAAAACAACCACTCCTGGGAGGGTAAAGGTGTCCCTAATTGTGGAATGAGTTCATTTTCTAAATTCTGACAGCCAAGAAAATATGCTGATAAGTACTAAGGCAATAGAACTTTGGGACAGAAAACCAAGGGCAGAGGAAGTCCTTCTCCCACAATAGCATCAACATAAGCTGAAGCTGGTTGGAAATGTAGACTATCAAGACTTAGTTCACACAACTGAATTAGAATGTATGTTCCAACAAAGACCACCAGTTGATTGAAATACACAGTAAAGTTTGAGAGGCACTACCTTAGGTCTGCATTTCTGTCATTGATATAGGAAATCTCATATTTATCAAATTGAAAGAATAAAGTCTCCTTGTCTTGGTAAAAGACGGAGAGAGAGAATATGTTTGATCCAGGGAAGAAACATGGAGCTTGCCCAGTCAGAGGACCTAAAGCACAGAACAATTTATATGGGAAGAATGGGAAGACGATTCAGTGACCTAGAATCCAGTAGTCATCCCATTCTGCAGTTGGAGAATATTTTTCTTAGCCTTTCCTGTTCAGAGACTTAAATAGTACACATATAATTTTACATTTAATTTTTAAAAGTTTTATTATGAAATGATCATAACTAGGAAACAGTATGTAGATCTGCATCTGTAAATATATATATATGAGATATATATATGAATATAGAGAGAGAGAGAAAGAGAGAGAGAGAGAGAGAGATCTTTAAAATAAAGTGAATTTTTGGGTAACAAGAAACAATATTAAAAACCATGGCCATAACTTAAAAGGCATTTGTTGCACCCATATTACTAGATGATGATTGTGATGCAGCTCAAAGATGAGTAAGTACTTTCCAGAGTATCCTGAAATCCATAATAATTAAGAAAAAAGATTAGTTATTGAATAGTTGACAGCATCTTTTCATTCCATCCCATAGGGCTTCTATGACTTTGTCATTTCGAAGGGTGAAGATGAAAGGGTTGAGGAAAGGAGTAACCACTGAAACCATCAAGGAAACCACTCTATTGTAATCTGCCGCCTGTGTTTGCTTGGGTTTCACATAGAGGAACAAGCAACTGCCATAGCCGATCACAACACAAGTGAAGTGGGACGCACACGTAGAAAAGGCTTTCCTTCGCCCAGAGGCTGAGGGAATCTTGAGGATGGTGGAGATGATGTAGGTGTAGGAGATGATTGTAGGGATCAGAGAACCAAAAAGAACAAAGACAGCCATTAGGAATAGAATAAACTCTATGAAAAGAGTATTGTTGCAGGATAGTTTGAGCAATTGCCCTCGGTCACAGAAGAAATTGTTCACCACATTGGATTTGCAGAACGTAAGCTGAAATGTGGCATACACTGGCCAGATTTGAAATAGGAAACCAAACACCCATGACACAATGACCACCCAGATACAGGTGCGGCTGTTCATAATGACATTGTACCTCAAAGGGTTACAGACAGCCACATAACGGTCCACAGCCATTGCTCCCAGTAATGCAAACTCGGTGGTCCCCAGAGAAAGGTACAGGAAGAGCTGGGTGACACATGCAGCCAAAGATATCGTCTGCATCCCAGGGAGCAGCAACCCCCAAAGCATCACAGGCACAATAACAGATGTAACCAAGATCTCCAAGGCAGAGAGGTGACCAAGGAAGAAATACATGGGGGACTGCAGACGTTTATCAGCACACACAATCAAGATGATGACCATGTTTCCCATTAATGTCACTGAGTAGAAGAAGAAGAAGGTAGCAAAGAGAAGATGGTGTAGTTCCTTGGAGCCAGGGAAGCCAAGGAGATAAAATTCAGTGGCACTAGACTGATTCCCCAACATTTAGTTCTGAGCTCTTGTTCCGTGGGAAATCTAAAGAGCAAAGGAGAGAAAACAGGCTTCTGATCTCAAAAAGATTAAAGACATTTCCAATTTGAGAAAAATATCCTACTGCTAGAATCCACAACATAATGCTCCTATTATCAATACAAGATTGGTATTAAATGTTTTATGAAGAACATGTATCATATATGAAGGTAAATGTAAATGCCCAAGAACATGAGCAATAGCCACCAATACCACACCAGGGCATGAAAACCCACCCACCCCTGTCTCTACCCTTTTCTCTCAACTCACCGGCCATCCTCCCTCCAAATTTACTCTGACCTGCCACCTCGTCCTCTTTCCTGACCTCAGTGTGCTTGTTTATACCATTAACCCTGCCATCTCAAATGCCCTAAAGTGTCTTCTCTGCCTCTTATATTTGGTATGTGCTGCAAAATCCTGCTACATTTCAAGAGATATAAGCATAGCTAATACAAATCTTAGCCAATGACAGCCAGACATGATGACTTCTTTGTAACCTCTAAACATAGCCTTTATTTGCATTATATTCATGTTAAGTTCTGCCTCAATTATATTGTTGTTCTTGTTGTTAGCAAGTTGGACCTATCTAGGATATTGTCATAAGCTAAGAGTATTTTAAGACAAAACACTGAGTCTTTCCCTGACTCCTGGAGAGCTGGATCCCTGAAGGTGATTATCCACTACTTCCTCCTTATCCTCATGGTGAAAGCCATCCTATATTACTCATTTCTCCAAGCAGAAATATGTCTCTCCAAGCAGAAAGACCCTCTACAGCTCCCCATTAGTAACCTATAAATAAAAAATTTGATTCCTCTGGACAGTAATTGACAACACGGAGGGGCGGGTACCAGAATAAATTCCTACCTGTCATACAGTTTCCAACCTGGATCAGAAGACAAGAAAACACCTGTGATAGAGAAGCAAAATCCTCCATAGCCCCTAGGTCTCAAATCTCTGGTTCCAAAAGGGAGACAAGACCTCCAAACGGGCAGCTTATCTCTCCAACCAAACTGCCATGGGGTCAGTCCCATAGAGCATCTTCGAAAATTCAAAAGAGCACGTCTGCTTATCTATGACTCTCTCTTTTCTCCAGGGCCAAAGGGTAATGAAAAAGTTAGAATACACTCATAGACATCATGGTGAATTCCTCAGGCAGTCTGGAATCCCTCATTCACCACATCCAGTCTTTGCCCAAAGATGTCCATTCCACAGGCCCTTTTGGCTCATCCCCTCCAAAAAGTACATGCACAATTTCACTCTCTAACCTCTTTAAGACATATTTTTTCTTTTTATTGGCTCTCATCAATAGCTCAAATCATATGCTATGTTTATTTGTTTCTTAATTTATCCCCAAAATCCCACATCACAATGAAGTACCTTGAAGCAAGTTGTTTATATTACTTATATTGCCACTTGTGACAAGAACAGAGTCAGACAAAGTGTGTATACTCTAGAGATATTTTTAAATGAATATATCAATTAATAGATCAAGGAAGAAATCAATGAAGAAACAAGGAGTTTCCAACTTGGATATGTATCCCTCCATTCACTCTCCTCCTAAGCACTGCCCACTCAGCCTGCAGTCTCACTTCCCGGAGATCCCTGACATGATGGCAAGCAGATACCAGGAAGACATGAAGACAGACGATAGAGCAGGGACTTAGGTGATAGCAGAGAGTGTACGCATCACCAGCACTGGACCCCATCAACCTGCCTTTTGCTATGGAGGAAGCTCTGAGGGAGAGCCATGTACTCTGCAGCTCCCTTAATCCACTCTTCAAGCTCTAGGACTCTTGTTCTATAATGCAGCCAAGCCCCGCCCCTCCCATGATGATGCCCTTCTACTCTCTCCTTCACTGAATGGGATACCTGGCAGACACCCACCTCCAGAGAAGAGGATTGGACTGGAAAGGTCTATTGTTCTTCAGGTATCAACCCAGGCTACCCTTGGCTAGTAAAGAGACATGCTAGGGAGGCAGGGGCAGCTCCTGCTGTCTCCACTCATGGCAAAGACACCATCCACACACTGGAGCTTAGAAATAGTCCACAAGTATTGCTGAGAGGAATCTGCCTATCTCCCCCTCCTTCGTTCGCTCTGCCTCCTTCTTTCTCTACCTGACCTGTCTCCAAGGACAGTTATACACTGAGGAATAATTTGCACACTTTCAGAGACACACTAGGGATACACTTAAGGAAAAGCTGGAGAACCTTTTACTCTTCTCTCTTGAGGATAATCACATTTTAGATCCTGGAAAAGTTCTGTGTGTTGAGCAAACTTAAAAACTCCTAGTCAGGAATTTCTCAGAGTCCAGACTGCCTTCTTCTCAGCACAACCACCAAGCTGTGAACAGTCAGCCCCCTGATCTGCTCTGTGCTTTGCCCTGACTCCATGTAGCCCTACAGAGCCTAAGCTACCCCCAGGATGATGACTCCACTCATGGCTCCAAGACATACCTCAAAAGCCTAGAGCTCATTACATCTACTTCTTCATCTTCCCAAGGTTTCACGAAGCACGTTCTTCCCAGAGGATCTCTGCACAGTCTCCACCACATATCCTCTGTCCACAGTGCTGGGGGCCTGTTGAGAGGGAGAGACAAGACCTATCCCCTACTCCAAATTCACATCCCGCTAATGCCACAGCCCATACCAGGCCCTCCAACATGCATCCAGTTGTGGCTGTTCAGCCATATATTTCTCTTCTAGATCTTCAAATGCTCTCAGCTCACCTCCCTGTGCCACTAAATTGAGGGGTGAAAGTGAAGAAACAAAATTCAGAAGCAACAACAAAATACTACGTGAAAGTAAGCACAGCTGAGCTACTGGGCAACACAGCAAAATCACTTTTAAAATATTGACTCTTACAACTTGAGAACCAACCATCATTTTTCGTAAAATAATCAGATCACAATTTCAAAACAAATGGAGGGATATAAGGTAAAGTGTAAATTTCCCTCTCCCCAGCTGTTTGATTTTCCTGATCCATCTGCTAGAGATAAATATTACTATAAGTTATTATTAGAGTTTTCTAGTGTATTCATACAGACATATTCTGTGTGTTTTTAAGAATATCCATATGTACGATTTTTAAGTAAATAATATTTTAGTAAATATATTATCCAGCTACCTTCTTCTGATATACATCTATGTGTGTGTATTTATGCTTGTATGTGTATTAAACTTTCTATATTAACAATGATATGTGAATCACATTTTACATGATTGCTTAATATTCAATTATGAAATCACTAATTATTTTCTAATAAACATGCTGATAAATGTTTTCCAATTCTTCTATCTATATTGCTGCTGCAATAAATATTCTCATGTCTGAAAAGTTATACAACTTTTTTTTTTTAAGTTACATTTATTTATTTGAGAGAGAAAAAGAGAGCATGAGAGGGAGGGGCAAAGGGAGAGAGGATCTCAAGCCGACTCTACACTGAGAACAGAGCCAGACTTGGGGCTCAATCTCTAGACCAGGACATCATGACCTGAGCTGAAACCAAGAGTCGTTGCTGAACCAACTGTACCACTCAGGGGCCCCCATAACTTTTCAATTATATAACGTTTAGCGGATATCAAATCACTCTCAAAAAGTTGCATTAATTAAAAAAAAGTTGCATTAATTTATAACCTCTATGTAAAGTTTTTACGCGTAATTCCAGTTAGTTAACGTACAGTGTAGTATTAGTTTCAGGTATACAGTATAGTGACTCCACACTTCCAGACATCACTCAGTGCTCATCACAAGGGTGCTCCTTAATCCCCATCACCTATTTCACCCATCTCCCTTCTGGTGACCATCAGTTTGTTTTCTATTGCTAAGAGCATGTTTCTTGGTTTGCCTCTCTCTCTCTCCTTTTTCCCCCTTTGCTCGTTTCTTTGGTTTCTTAAATGAGATTGCATTGAGCCTATGCCTAGAGCCTCTGGTCACGGTATTTCTATTTTAGTGTTAACCCTGTGCAGATCCTAGAATGACACTCACATAACAGGAGTCACCTATACTGTGAAGTAGAGACCCATCCCTGAGGCCCATCCCCATGGAAAGTGTGCCAACAGCTGCCCATGACACCTCCATCCCAGCATGTGCCTGTCAGCCTCTGAGCAGCTGGGTGGGGTCAGTGATGACTGCTAGTCAAGAGAAGGAACATCACTGGCAAATGAGGATATCCGGGGAGGGTGGAGGGCACACTCTGTATCAGAGCATTCACTGCATAACCAATTTTCTTAATTCCAGGCATGGTTCCATTTCTTTACATATCTTTTCCAGTATGATCAACTAGACACTGGAAGACTAGAAATGGAGAAGGAGGAAGGAACATAAAGTAATAACACTCCTTTGGGAAAAGTTTCATTTCTTATAAACTTAAGCATCTATCTCCCTATGATCCCGCAGTTCCACTTGTAGGTAGTTGCCTAAAATAAATCAAAACCTATGTCCTCACAAGTACTTCTGTTATAATGTTCATAGTGCCTCTGTTCATTACAACTAATCATGACAGAAAACAAATATTCATCACCAAGAGAATGATATAGTCATACGAGGAAATACTACTCAGCAACCAAAAGTAACAAAACTCTGACAGACACAAAATGGATGAATTCAAGTGTATTACAATGAATGAAAAGGTCAGACTCCTCATAAATGCATGTGGTACCATACACTCTAGAATAGATAAAAGTAATCTGTAGTTAAAGAAACCACAACAGTCATTAAGAATCAGTAAAGCCAAGTGTAATGTGTTTGAAAAGAAAATGTGATTGACAAACCCCTAACAAGAATGAGCAAGCAATAAATAGAAATATTAATCACTAATGTCAGAAATTAAGCAAGGAATAGCACAATGGTGCAATAAAGTATAAACATATAAAAATGGATAGCATAAACAACTTTACGTTAATAAACTCGACAACTTAGATGAATTTAGCAATTCACCCCTAAAACACAAACAAGAAGCAGAGGTTTTGAATAGTCCTATAGCTTAGCTACTAAACACATTTACCTATAAATAAATATTTCCTCACAAAATAATCTCCTGGCCTAGATGTCTTCACTTGTGGATTTCTCCAAACAATTTAGGAGGAAATAATACAAACTTTTTTTCCCCATAAATTAGGGAAGGAGCACACTTTTTCCAACTCATTTTATGATAACCAAAATTACCTTCATACCAAAAATGATATGGATCTTACCTAAAAGAAAATTATAGGCCAATATCTCTCATTAACAGAGAGGCAAAATCCTGAATAAAATGCTAATGAACATAACCCAATAATTTAGAAAGGATACCCACATACCTCAGTTTTCACTCCTAATCTGTCTCGTCAGCGCTGAGGTGATTACTGTTGGGGTTTCTTTAACTACAGATAACTTTTATCTATTCTAGAGTGTATGGTACTATATCATACCATATGCATTTTTTGGTGTCTGACTTTTTCATTCACTGTAATGTACTTGAATTCTTTCATCTTGTGTTGTCAGAGTTTTGTTGCTTATTTACCACCTGCATATGTTTTTAGTGAGGTGTCTGTTCGGATCTTCTGCCCATTTTTTAAATAGAGTATTTGTTCTTATTGTTGAGTTTTAAGAGTTCCTTGCATGTTTTGGATACATGTCCAATATGTGTTTTGCCAAGTATTTTCTCCCAAACTGTGACTTGTCTTTTCATTCTCCTAACAGTCTTTCCCAGAGTAGAAGTGGGATTTTTCAATTTTTTCTTTCATAGATCATGCTTTTGGTGTTGTATATAAAAGGTATTCATCAAAACCAAGGTCATCTACATTTCTCCTCTGTTAGGTTCTGATGTTTATCGTATTTCATTTTACACTTAGGACTCTGATCCAATTCGAGGTTATTTTTGCGAAAGGTGTAAGATCTATGTCCAGGTATTTTTCATTTGAATATCCTATTGTTGCAGCACTTTTTGTTGAAAAGACTATCCTTTCTCCACTGAATTGCCTTTGTTCTTTGTTAGACATCAGTTGACAATATCTCTGTGGGTCTATTTCTGGGCTCTCTATTCTATTCTTCTAATATATTTTTTCTATTATTCCAACAATAAAACACTGTCTTGGTAACTATAGCTTTATAATAAGTTTTGAAGTTGAGTAGAGTCAGTGCATTCAACTCTGTTCTTCCTCAGGATTGTGTTGGCAATTCTGGGCCTTTCACCTTTTTATATAAACACTGGTATCACTTTGTCATTATCTACAAAATAACTTACTAGAATTTTGGTTGAGATTGCATTGAATCTATAGATCGAGTTGGGAAGAATTGACATCTTAATGACACTGTTTTCCTGTGCATGAATATGAAGTTTTCTCCATTTATTTGGATTTTTTATTTCTTTCATCAGACTCAAAGTTTTTGTAGCTTTCCTCAGATAAAATGAGCACAAACTTTGTTAAGCTTACAACTAAATATTTTTTGGTGCTAATGTAGACGGTGTTGTGTTTTTAATTTAAAATCCAGGATTTCATTGCTAGTTGGAAAGCAACTATATAGTAAAGTGATCAGCTTTTCTATACTAACTTTATATCCTGTGACCTTCTATAACCACTTCTCAATAACATTATACCACATAGGAGTAGTGCAAGTATCTCACATACCTTAAACATTGCTGTCATACATTTCCCTTATTCATGAGTTAGATCACCCACTTTGTTGCTGCTCTGTACTGACAAATTCTTATCTTTGAGATCAGGTAAGAATAAGAAAACTTGAATATTTTATTTTACTTTAATTTATTTCTACTCCATGATTCTTTGTTTTTACTGTAGATTCAATTTCTGAATCATACTATTTTCCTTGTCTTCAAACATCTTCTTTTAACATTTCTTACAAGGCTTATCTTCTGCTGACAAACTCCTTCAAATTTTGTTTGTTTGAGAAAGTATTTGTTCACCTGTGAGGATAATTTCCTGGGATAAAGAATTCCAGCCTGGTGGATTTCTTTCATCAGCACATTAAATATTTTACTCTGCTGTCCTTTTGGCTTGCACGTTTTCTGAGGAGGACTCTAATATAATTCTCACTGTTAGTCCTCTGTACATTAGGTGTTTTCTCCCCTTCTGGTTTCTTTCAACATTTTGTCTTTGCCTTTGATTTTCTGCAGTTTTAATAGGATATACCTACATGTGAATTGTTTGCTCTTTATCCTACTCCTAGTTTCTGAGCTTCCTGGATCTGTGGTTGGATGTCTTTTGTTAATTTTAGAAAGTTCTCAGTTATTATTACTTCTAACAATTTACTGCTAGTTCTCGTATCCCCAGGACACAGAAGATACAACTTTTGTAATGATGACAAATTCTTACTCTGTTTAATCTCTTTTTTTTAATTTTTATTTATTTATAATAGTCTCACAGAGAGAGAGAGAGAGAGGCAGAGACACAGGCAGAGGGAGAAGCAGGCTCCATGCACCGGGAGCCCGATGTGGGATTCGATCCCGGGTCTCCAGGATCCCGCCCTGGGCCAAAGGCAGGCGCCAAACCGCTGCGCCACCCAGGGATCCCTGTTTAATCTCCTTTATTACTTTTTCACTTTGCATTTCTGATTTGAAGTTTCTAATGACATACCATTAAGCTCACTGATTCTTTCCTCAACTATGTGTACTCTTTTCCTGAGCTCATTAAAGACAGCTTTATTTTTGTTTAAATCGGTTTTCTTCTCTAACAATTCATTTTTATTCTTTCTTAGGGTTTCCACTGCTCTACTGCTGTCACTCATTGACTCTTGCATTTTGGCCACTCTTCTACTAGAGCCCTTAGCATGTTAATCATAGTTATTTTTATTTTGTTGTTGTTGTTGTTTTCTTTTTTTTTAATAATAAATTTATTTTTTATTGGTGTTCAATTTGCCAACATACAGAATAACACCCAGTGCTCATCCCGTCAAGTGCCCCCCTCAGTGCCCATCACCCATTCACCCCCACCCCCCACCCTCCTCCACTTCCACCACCCCTTGTTCATTTCCCAGAGTTAGAAGTTCTTATGCTCTGTCTCCCTTTCTGATATTTCCTACCCATTTCTTCTCCCTTCCCTTCTATCCCCTTTCACTATTATTTATATTCCCCAAATGAATGAGAACATATAATGTTTGTCCTTCTCCGATTGACTCATTTCACTCAGCATAATGCCCTCCAGTTCCATCCACATTGAAGCAAAAGGTGGGTATTTGTCATTTCTAATAGCTGAGTAATATTCCATTGTATACATAAACCACATCTTCTTTATCCATTCATAGTTATTTTTAAATCCCAGTCTGATTATTTCAACATTTCTGCCATATCTGAGTCTAGTTCTCATGTTTGTCCTGTCTCTTCATACTTTTTTTTTTGGGGGGGGGGGTATTCTTTTGTTTGGTTTTGTTTTGTTTTAGTATTCCTTGTTATATTTCACTGGAAGCTGTACATTACAAAATGGGTGAAAAGACCTGAGGTAAACTGGTCTTCTATGTGAGGTCATATGTTTACCTGGCTAGGAGCTGGGCTGTGTTTACTGTTTAATGCAGCTGTAGGTGTGAGAGGCTAAAATAAATCTCTTGTTCTTATTGCTGTCTCATCTGTTGTCTTTGTGTTTCCCTAGAATCTCCTTCTTAAATAAGGTCCTAGACTCACAGCTATTTCTCTTAATCCCCTGTTATCATACATAAGCCCTACTGATGTGGTGGTAAGGAGTGGAGGGAGTGAAGCATTCCATAGTCCAATCATTAGGTCTCAGTCTTTCCTTGAGCCTGTGTCCCTGGGTCATGACTTTACCTTCCCTGTAACCTTGGTGAAACAGGAAGGACAGAGAGATCTGGAGCTGGCTATTTCCCTCTCCCCAGATTGGTTAGACTCTGGTGAAAATCAAACATATTTAGGCGTTAACAAAATAGTTCCCACTGAAGGTAGGCGTCTAAGGAAGAGGATGCTCTTAGTGTATTTCACAATGGTTACTCTTCCCCTTCCCCTAATTTGATAGGACTCCTAGTTCTCTGATCTTCACCCTGAGATGCTGATAAGGGTCCTAGGGACACAATTCACAAATGTGTGGGGGCCCTCCTGAGACTGACACCCTCAAGGTTGTCCACACTGAGCCTCCAAAATTTGTCATGTACCTTTAAATTCTTCTAACTTTATACTGGCTCCAACAATGGGCTTCTGCTCCAGAGTATCTGCCCCAGTACCCTGTCATTCATCGTATTTGCCCATCTTTCCAATCTGGAGAGCAATGGTTTGCCCTGTGACCTGAATTCTCTGATGGATGTAAGAAACTATGATGCTTTTCAGTTTCTTTGTGTTTTACTCTTGTTGTGAGCAACAGTGACAACTTCCAAGATCCTTACATACTGAACTGGAAAACAAAAATCCCCCTAATCATTTGGTTTTAGTTTTTTAGCATCACATATTTATTGTTCTTGCAAATATTTTCTCAACATACTGATATATTTGTGTGTTAATAAAATTTAATAAAATCAAAACTTTGATTTAGTATAAATCAAAAAACAGAAATGTCAAAAAACAAAAAGAATATAAACTTCTGTTATAATATGTATTCCCTTTTCTTTTTTTGATTTTGTTTTGGATTTTATTTATTTATTAGAGAAAGAGAGAACGAGCAGGGGAAAGAGGAAGAAGTAGACTCCCGGCTGAGCAGGGAGCCCAATCTGGGGTTCAATCTCAGGGCCCTGGGACCATGACTTGAGCCAAAGGCAGACACTTAACCAAGTGAGCCACCCAGGCACCCCTAATTAGTTGATTTTAATATAAATTACAGATACAGAGACACTACACAAAGCAAATGTGTATCTAATTTATCATGAGGTAAGTACCTTT
Organism: Canis lupus dingo; assembly: GCF_003254725.2. Taxonomy (NCBI): domain Eukaryota; kingdom Metazoa; phylum Chordata; class Mammalia; order Carnivora; family Canidae; genus Canis; species Canis lupus. Next base: position 7,261,205 of record NC_064258.1, read on the forward strand.
GTCACTACCACCCAGATCAAAGGGAAAGAAAGAACATTCATAGAAACCCCAGAACCTTCTGCATTACCCCATTATAATCACAATCCTCATTTCCCCACAAGTAGCTATCTTTGCAATCATCACTTTACTACCTTTCTTTCATCAACCAAATTTGCATCACTACACACTATAGCTTAGTCTTGCCCATTTTCTAAAAATTTCATGTATTCTTTACTCCCTTTAATCTGTAAATCTTTTCACCATTCCTTTCTTTTCCTTATAATCCATTTGTTGCACTCACAAGGTGTTTTGACAGTAGTTTCCTGTAGTCTGGATTTTGGTGAGGTCACCCTTATGGTACACTAAAATATATCTTTCTGTTCTACACATATTTTCCATAGATTGGCAGCTGAATTCAGGGCACTGATAAGACTAAGCTCCACATGGAGACACATGGTATTCAAAATGGCACAAAGTAGGGTGCCTAAGGTGCTTCGTTGGTTAAGGATCTGACTTTAGCTGGGGTCATGATCTCAGGGTCATAGGACTGAGCCCCACAATGAACTCCATGCTCACCATGGAGTCAGCTTGAAGACAGTCTCTCTCCTTCTCCTCTGCTCCTCCCCCTGCTCTCTCTCTCTCTCTCTCTCTCAAATAAAAAAAAATAAGTTTATAAAATAAAAGGCTATAAGTAGTGATAAAAAGAGAATTTAAAAAGCACTAAGAGAAAAGAAAACAGTTACATATAAGGTAAGTCCCATAAGGCTATCTGCTGATTTTCAGCAGAAATTCTGCAGGCCAGAAGAGAGTGGCATGGTATGTTCAAAGTGCTGAGAGTAAATAACCTACAACCAAGAATACTGTTTCCATCAGGGCTTTGGTTCAGATAACAGAAGAAATAAAGTGTTTCTCATATTAAAAAAAAAAAGTTAAAATAATTCATGACCACTAAATCAACCCCACAATAAGTGAAAAGGGGACTCTTTCAGTGGAAAGGAAAGACCATAAGCAGGAGTAAGAAAAGTAGGAAGCACAGAAGCAAAAAAAAGTTAAGTATATCTATAAAAACCAGTCAAGGGATTCACAATATAAAAGGATATAAACTATGATACCATATACCTAAATGTTAGTGGGTAGGGAGAGGAGTAAAGGATGGGTTCAAATTTAAGCAACCACAACTTACTAGAGACTGTTATGTGCTTAGATGTTATATATAAACCAAATAGTAACCACAAATCAAAAACCAGTAATAGATATGTAAGAAATAAAGAGAAAGAAATTCAATCATATCATTAAGAAAGCCAGCAAGCCATGAGAGAAGACACAGAGAACTATAAAAATAACCATAAAACAAGTAACAAAATGGCAATAAGTACACCTGTAATAATTACTTTGAATGTAAATGGACTATAGGCTCCAATCAAAAGATAGAGTGTGACAGAATGAATATAAAAGCAAGAACCATCCATCTGCAGCCTACATGAGATTCATTTAAGGCCTAAGACACATGGAGATGGAAACTGAAGAGAAGGAAAAGCATTGCTCATGCAAAAGGGAGTGAAAAGAAAGCCACGGTAGTAATAATTATATCAAACAAGACAGACTTTAAAACAAAGATGTAACAAGAGACAAGGACATTACATTCCAACAAGAAGATGTAGCGATTATAAATATTTACGCATCCAGCAAACTTGCCCAACATAATCAGTAGTAATAAAATGATAGTAGGAGATTTTAACTCCCCACTTACATCAAAGGATAAATCATCCAAATAGAAAGTCAGTAAGGAATCAGTGGCTTCGAATGACACATTGGACCAGGTAAATCTAACAAACATATTCAGAACACTGCAATTCAAAACAGAAAAATACATATTCTTATCAAGTGCCCATAGAACAGTCTCCAGAATAGATAGATGTATTATGTTGGGAAGGTAGTCTTTTGTGCACACTATTTTGACCCCTGCTTAGCCACATAAGAATGGAAAAATATTAGCAATGGTAGTGTCAGGAAAGGGAATGGGATGGGACAATATAGGAACTGAGATGTGGGTTCAGAAGCTCACTGTAGAGCTGGAAGATAACTTGGTAAACCTGCTCCTTGTGGGGGAGGGGAATAAAGACAGAAATGTAGCTGAGGAGAAGAGAGAACAAATGCCTTTGTCAGGTTGAACAATATAAAGAAAGTGGGGAGACGTGAACTGGGGCTGCCCATGTCCTGCCCTCCCTGCACTGCTGCCCCAGCCCAGGGACACAGCAAGGTCAATTCACTCTTGTCACATCAAGTCCCAGAACCCAACCCATTGACCTCCCAAATTTGGGGCTGGCATGAAAATGGGAGTCATGTCAGATATGAAAATGCCTCTTTCCATACACTCTATCCTCAGCCTGAGAAAGTTTACCAATTAAAGATGTGCCTGAATTAACGCACATCTGGCACTGAGGTTGAGAAGCAGGCAGGATTGTGGTGAGTTCACTGTCATAACAGCCAGTAGAGGGGAAGATCTACAAGGAAGGAGTGTCCCTGCTGGATCTGCGGAAGGAACCTCAAAAAAAGGTTGGGGCCTGAGGATGGACTTGTGGTCATTCTCATATGAAACATAGGGTGATTTAAGCAGTGAGAAAATCATTAAAGCATAGGACAATATATGGGAAGATGACCCAGGACCTAGAATCAAACATGGAGTCAGCTGCCATGAAATGAATTACTGTTTTTCTGACTCAAAGACCTGAGTGTTCTGGAAAAAAAAAATCACACATACTGTGTACATTTGCACTTATCAAAATTGTATTGTGACATGTATTATAATTGCAGAAAAGTATATTATTGTACATATCTAGTCAAAAATAATAATGTGATATCCCATGTAAGAATCATCTGTTTATAAATGGGGAACTGTCAATGTCTAAAAATTCCCTTGAAGGATTTTGAAGAATTTCCCTATACATCACAAAATATGTAATGATTAAAATGACCAGTACATATTGAGTTACTGCTTTCAAATTAATCATATCCATGATGAAGAGGTCACAATTGTCCTTAGGACACAGCTAATCCCGGAGAAGTTGACAGCAGCGTTTCACAACATCTCGAAAGGCCTCCATGAATTTGTCATTCCGGAGGGTAAAGATAAGTGGATTCAGAAAAGGGGTCACCACTGAAACCAGCAGTGATGCTACTCTGTTGTAATCAGCTGCCTGGGTTTGCTTGGGTTTCACATAGAGGAACAAGCAGGTGCCATACCCAATCACGACAAAGGTGAAGTGAGACGCACACGTAGAAAAGGCTTTCCTCCGCCCAGAGGCTGAGGGGATCTTGAGGATGGTGGAGATGATGTAGGTGTAGGAGATGATTGTAGGGATCAGAGAACCAAAAAGAACAAAGACAGCCATTAGGAATAGAATAAACTCTATGAAAAGAGTATTGTTGCAGGATAGTTTGAGCAATTGCCCTCGGTCACAGAAGAAATTGTTCACCACATTGGATTTGCAGAACGTAAGCTGAAATGTGGCATACACTGGCCAGATTTCAAAAAGGAACCCAAACACCCATGACACAATGACCACCCAGATACAGGTGCGGCTGTTCATAATGACATTATACCTCAAAGGGTTACAGACAGCCACGTAACGGTCCACAGCCATTGCTCCCAGTAATGCAAACTCGGTGGTCCCCAGAGAAAGGTACAGGAAGAGCTGGGTGACACATGCAGCGAGAGATATCGTTAGCATCCCAGGGAGCAGCAACTCCCAAAGCATCACAGGCACAATAACAGATGTAACCAAGATCTCCAAGGCAGAGAGGTGACTAAGGAAGAAATACATGGGGGACTGCAGACGTTTATCAGCACACACAATCAAGATGATGACCATGTTTCCCATTAATGTCACTGAGTAGAAGAAGAAGAAGGTAGCAAAGAGAAGATGGTGTAGATCCTTGGAGCCAGGGAAGCCAAGGAGATAAAATTCAGTGGCACTAGACTGATTCCCCAACATTTAGTTCTGAGCTCTTGTTCCGTGGGAAATCTAAAGAGCAAAGGAGAGAAAACAGGCTTCTGATCTCAAAAAGATTAAGGACATTTCCAATTTGAGAAAAATATCCTACTGCTAGAATCCACAACATAATGCTCCTATTATCAATACAAGATTGGTGTTAAATGTTTTTTTTTATTTTTATTTTTTGGTGTTAAATGTTTTATGAAGAACATGTATCATATATGAAGGTAAAGGTAAATGCACATAAAGAAAAAAAAAGGTAAATGCACAGGAACATGAGAAATAGCCACCAATACCACATTCAGGGCATGAAAACCCACCCACCCCTGTCTCTACCCTTTTCTCTCAACTCACCGGCCATCCTTCCTCCAAATTTACTCTGACCTGCCACCTTGTCCTCTTTCCTGACCACAGTGTGCTTGTTTAGACCATTAACCCTGCCATCTCAAATGCCCTAAAGTGTCTTCTCTGCCCCTTATATTTGGTATGTGCTGCAAAATCCTGCTACATTTCAAGAGATATAAGCATGGTTGATCCCAAATGTAGCTAATTACACCCATACATGGTTATTTCTATGTATCTTCTAAACATAGGCTCTATTTGCATTATATTCAGGTTAAGTTCTGCCTCAATTATGCTATCAACGTTGCATTGATGTTGGAACATGGGACCTATTTAGGATATTGTCATAAGATAAGAATATTTTAAGACAAAATATGGAGTGTTTCCCTGACACCTGGAATGCTGGCTCCCTGAAGGGGATTATCCACTACTTCCTCCTTATCCTCATGATGAAAACCATCCTCCATTTCACATTTCAAGGATGTATATCCTCCAAGAGGAAAGAGACTCACCAGGTCCCTGTTAGTGAACACTAACTTGAAGTTTTTGTCTCCTCTCATCAGTAGCTGATAACATGGAGGAGGGTATTGAAAGGATTTCCTACCTCTTGCAGTGTCTACAACCTGGACCAGAAGACAAGAAAACACCTGTGATAGAGAAGCAAAATCCTCCATATCCCCTAGGTGTCAAATCTCTGTTTCCAAAAGGGAGACAAGACCTCCAAACGGGCAGCCTGTCTCTCCAACCAAACTGTCATGGGGTCAGTGCCATAGAGCAACTTGGATAATGAAAAGAGCACGTCTGCTGATCTATGACTCCCTGTTTTCTCCAGGGCCAAAGGGTAATGAAAAAGTTAGAATACACTCATAGAGATCATGAGTGTATCATTGATATACTCCAGATCCTCAGGCAGTCTGGAATCCCTCATTAACCACATCCAGTCTTTGCCCAAAGATGTCCACTCCAAAAGCTACATCCACAATTTCACTCTCTAACCTCTTTAAGACATATTTTTTCTTTTTATTGGCTCTCATCAATAGCTCAAATCATATGCTATGTTTATTTGTTTCTTAATTTATCCCCAAAATCCCACATCACAATGAAGTACCTTGAAGCAAGTTGTTTATATTACTTATATTGCCACTTGTGACAAGAACAGAGTCAGACAAAGTGTGTATACTCTAGAGATATTTTTAAATGAATATATCAATTAATAGATCAAGGAAGAAATCAATGAAGAAACAAGGAGTTTCCAACTTGGATATGTATCCCTCCATTCACTCTCCTCCTAAGCACTGCCCACTCAGCCTGCAGTCTCACTTCCCGGAGATCCCTGACATGATGGCAAGCAGATACCAGGAAGACATGAAGACAGACGATAGAGCAGGGACTTAGGTGATAGCAGAGAGTGTACGCATCACCAGCACTGGACCCCATCAACCTGCCTTTTGCTATGGAGGAAGCTCTGAGGGAGAGCCATGTACTCTGCAGCTCCCTTAATCCACTCTTCAAGCTCTAGGACTCTTGTTCTATAATGCAGCCAAGCCCCGCCCCTCCCATGATGATGCCCTTCTACTCTCTCCTTCACTGAATGGGATACCTGGCAGACACCCACCTCCAGAGAAGAGGATTGGACTGGAAAGGTCTATTGTTCTTCAGGTATCAACCCAGGCTACCCTTGGCTAGTAAAGAGACATGCTAGGGAGGCAGGGGCAGCTCCTGCTGTCTCCACTCATGGCAAAGACACCATCCACACACTGGAGCTTAGAAATAGTCCACAAGTATTGCTGAGAGGAATCTGCCTATCTCCCCCTCCTTCGTTCGCTCTGCCTCCTTCTTTCTCTACCTGACCTGTCTCCAAGGACAGTTATACACTGAGGAATAATTTGCACACTTTCAGAGACACACTAGGGATACACTTAAGGAAAAGCTGGAGAACCTTTTACTCTTCTCTCTTGAGGATAATCACATTTTAGATCCTGGAAAAGTTCTGTGTGTTGAGCAAACTTAAAAACTCCTAGTCAGGAATTTCTCAGAGTCCAGACTGCCTTCTTCTCAGCACAACCACCAAGCTGTGAACAGTCAGCCCCCTGATCTGCTCTGTGCTTTGCCCTGACTCCATGTAGCCCTACAGAGCCTAAGCTACCCCCAGGATGATGACTCCACTCATGGCTCCAAGACATACCTCAAAAGCCTAGAGCTCATTACATCTACTTCTTCATCTTCCCAAGGTTTCACGAAGCACGTTCTTCCCAGAGGATCTCTGCACAGTCTCCACCACATATCCTCTGTCCACAGTGCTGGGGGCCTGTTGAGAGGGAGAGACAAGACCTATCCCCTACTCCAAATTCACATCCCGCTAATGCCACAGCCCATACCAGGCCCTCCAACATGCATCCAGTTGTGGCTGTTCAGCCATATATTTCTCTTCTAGATCTTCAAATGCTCTCAGCTCACCTCCCTGTGCCACTAAATTGAGGGGTGAAAGTGAAGAAACAAAATTCAGAAGCAACAACAAAATACTACGTGAAAGTAAGCACAGCTGAGCTACTGGGCAACACAGCAAAATCACTTTTAAAATATTGACTCTTACAACTTGAGAACCAACCATCATTTTTCGTAAAATAATCAGATCACAATTTCAAAACAAATGGAGGGATATAAGGTAAAGTGTAAATTTCCCTCTCCCCAGCTGTTTGATTTTCCTGATCCATCTGCTAGAGATAAATATTACTATAAGTTATTATTAGAGTTTTCTAGTGTATTCATACAGACATATTCTGTGTGTTTTTAAGAATATCCATATGTACGATTTTTAAGTAAATAATATTTTAGTAAATATATTATCCAGCTACCTTCTTCTGATATACATCTATGTGTGTGTATTTATGCTTGTATGTGTATTAAACTTTCTATATTAACAATGATATGTGAATCACATTTTACATGATTGCTTAATATTCAATTATGAAATCACTAATTATTTTCTAATAAACATGCTGATAAATGTTTTCCAATTCTTCTATCTATATTGCTGCTGCAATAAATATTCTCATGTCTGAAAAGTTATACAACTTTTTTTTTTTAAGTTACATTTATTTATTTGAGAGAGAAAAAGAGAGCATGAGAGGGAGGGGCAAAGGGAGAGAGGATCTCAAGCCGACTCTACACTGAGAACAGAGCCAGACTTGGGGCTCAATCTCTAGACCAGGACATCATGACCTGAGCTGAAACCAAGAGTCGTTGCTGAACCAACTGTACCACTCAGGGGCCCCCATAACTTTTCAATTATATAACGTTTAGCGGATATCAAATCACTCTCAAAAAGTTGCATTAATTAAAAAAAAGTTGCATTAATTTATAACCTCTATGTAAAGTTTTTACGCGTAATTCCAGTTAGTTAACGTACAGTGTAGTATTAGTTTCAGGTATACAGTATAGTGACTCCACACTTCCAGACATCACTCAGTGCTCATCACAAGGGTGCTCCTTAATCCCCATCACCTATTTCACCCATCTCCCTTCTGGTGACCATCAGTTTGTTTTCTATTGCTAAGAGCATGTTTCTTGGTTTGCCTCTCTCTCTCTCCTTTTTCCCCCTTTGCTCGTTTCTTTGGTTTCTTAAATGAGATTGCATTGAGCCTATGCCTAGAGCCTCTGGTCACGGTATTTCTATTTTAGTGTTAACCCTGTGCAGATCCTAGAATGACACTCACATAACAGGAGTCACCTATACTGTGAAGTAGAGACCCATCCCTGAGGCCCATCCCCATGGAAAGTGTGCCAACAGCTGCCCATGACACCTCCATCCCAGCATGTGCCTGTCAGCCTCTGAGCAGCTGGGTGGGGTCAGTGATGACTGCTAGTCAAGAGAAGGAACATCACTGGCAAATGAGGATATCCGGGGAGGGTGGAGGGCACACTCTGTATCAGAGCATTCACTGCATAACCAATTTTCTTAATTCCAGGCATGGTTCCATTTCTTTACATATCTTTTCCAGTATGATCAACTAGACACTGGAAGACTAGAAATGGAGAAGGAGGAAGGAACATAAAGTAATAACACTCCTTTGGGAAAAGTTTCATTTCTTATAAACTTAAGCATCTATCTCCCTATGATCCCGCAGTTCCACTTGTAGGTAGTTGCCTAAAATAAATCAAAACCTATGTCCTCACAAGTACTTCTGTTATAATGTTCATAGTGCCTATGTTCATTACAACTAATCATGACAGAAAACAAATATTCATCACCAAGAGAATGATATAGTCATACGAGGAAATACTACTCAGCAACCAAAAGTAACAAAACTCTGACAGACACAAAAATGGATGAATTCAAGTGTATTACAATGAATGAAAAGGTCAGACCCCTCAAAAATGCATGTGGTACCATACACTCTAGAATAGATAAAAGTAATCTGTAAAGAAACCACGGCAGTGATTGCTTCGGTGCTGAAGAGAAAGATTAGGAGTCTGTTCTGAGGTATATGGGCTATCCTTTATAAATTATTAGATTATATTCATTAGCTTTTTATTCAGGATTTTAGCCTCTCTGTTAATGAGAGCTATTGGTCTATAATTTTCTTTTAGGTAAGATCTGTATCAGATTTTGGCATCAGGGTAATTTTGGTTATCATGGAATGAGTTGGAAAGTATGTCCTCCTTTCCTAATTTACAGGGAAAAATGTTTATATTATTTCCTCCTAAATTGTTTGCTAAATCCATCACCGAGGACATCTAGGCCAGGAGTTTGCTTTGTAATGAAGTATTTATTTACAGGTCAGATGTCTTTTTTAAAGATTTTATTTATTTATGACACACACATGCAGAGAGAGAGAGGCAGAGACACAGGCAGAGGGAGAAGCAGGCTCCATGCAGGAGCCCGACGTGGGACTTGATCCCAGGTCTCCAGGATCACGCCCTGGGCTAAAGACAGCGCTAAACCGCTGAGCCACCCGGGCTGCCCTAGGTAAGATGTCTTTACTAGCTATAGGACTATTCAAAACCTCCCCTTCAGTTTGTGTTTTCCGGGTGAATTGCTTTGTTCATCTAAGTTGTCAAGTTTATTAACATAAAGTTGTTTATGCTATCCATTTTTATATGTTTATAGTTTATTGCACTAATGTGATATCCCTTGTTCTCATTTCTGACATTGGTGATTTGTATCTCTATTTTCTTCCTTGCTCATTTTAGCTAGGGATTTGTCAATCATATTCTTTTCCAAGACATACATTTGGCTTTATTGATTCTTCTCTATTGCTATCTGGTTTATAGTTAATGTTCTCAAAGCATTCTCCCTATGTGTGTCTCTTCATATGGTGTTCTTTTATAAGGACACCAGTCAGTGGGATTATGGACTCACCCCACTCCAGAATGACCTCATCTTCAAGAATTATATCTGCAATGACTCGTTTCCAATCAAGTTCATATTCTGATGTACTGAGAGGTTAGAACTTAAACATACAAATTTTGATGGATATAATTCAATCTATACCAGATGTCTTTGATGCTTCCAATTTTTGGCAATTATGAATGCAGCTACAAAAAGCATTTGTGTGCAAGATTATGTGTGGACATAAGATTTCATCTCATTTGTGTATACACTAAGGAAGATAATTACTAGGTTCTATTGTAAGAATATATACTTAACTTGTAAGAAATTAACAAATTTCTTTCACGTGCTGGTACCATTTTGCATTCCCATCAGCAATGAATGAGAGTTCTTCTTGCTCCACATCCTCACCAATATTTGGTATTTAGATTTTAGCCTTTCTACTAGGTGTAGGACATTATTGCATTGTTGTGTTAATTTACCATTTCCTGATGACATACAATGTCCATCATCTTTTTTATATGCTTATTTATCACCTGCATAGGTTTTCCTGAGGCCTCAGTCCCTATCTTTTGCCCCCTTTTCAATTGAGTTATTTGCTCTTATTGTTGATTTTAAGGAGTTGTTTAGGATACATGTCGAATATTTCACATGTATTTTGCCAAGATTTTCTGCCAAACTTTGGCTTGTCTTTTCATTCTCCTAACAGTCTTTCTCAAAGCAGAAGTGCAACTTTTCCATTGTTCCTTTCATAGATCATGTTTTTGGTATTGTATCTAAAAAGTATTCATCAAACCCAAGGTCATCTACATTTCTCCTCTGTTAAGTTCTGATGTTTTGTAGTATTGCATTTTACAATTATGTCTCTGATCCAATTTGAGGTTATTTATGGGAAAGGTTTAACATCTGTGTCCAGAATTTTTGCATGTGAATGTCCAATTGTTGCAGCACTTTTTGTTGAAAAGACTATCCTTTCTCCACTGAATTGCCTTTGTTCTTTGTTAGACATCAGTTGACAATATCTCTGTGGGTCTATTTCTGGACTTTCTATTCTATCTGCTAATATATTTTTCTATTATTCCAACAATAAAACACTGTCTTGGTAACTATAGCTTTATAATAAGTTTTGAAATTGAATAGAGTCAGTGCATTCAACTCTGTTCTTCCTCAGGATTGTGTTGGCAATTCTGGGCCTTTCGCCTTTCCATATAAACACTGGTATCACTTTATCATTACCTACAAAATAACTTACTGGAATTTTGGTTGAGATTGCATTGAATCTATAGATCAAGTTGGGAAGAATTGACATCTTAATGACACTGTTTCCTGTGCATGAAAATAGGATTTTCTCCATTTATTTAGATCTTTTATTTCTTTCATCAGACTCTTGAAGTTTTTGTAGCTTTCCTCAGATAAAATATACATAAATTTTGTTAGATTTATACCTAAATATCTTTTGGTGCTAATGTAGACGGTGTTGTGTTTTTAATTTAAAATCCAATTTTCATTGCTGGCATATAGGAAAGCAACTATATAGTAAAGTGATAAACTTTTCTATACTAACTTTATATCCTGTGACCTTGCTATAGTCAATTTTCAATAATATTATATCACCTGGGGTAGTGCAAGTATCATAACAAATGTCCCCAGCACCTCTCTCACATATCTTAAACATTGCTGTCATACATTTCACTTATTCATAAGCTAGATCACCCACTTTGTTGCTGCTCTGTACTGACAAATTCTTATCTTTGAGATCAGGTAAGAATAAGAAAACTTGAATATTTTATTTTACTTTAATTTATTTCTACTTTATGATTCTTTGTTTTTACTGTAGATTCAATTTCTGAATCATATTATTTTCCTTGTCTTCAAACATCTTCTTTTAACATTTCTTACAAGGCTGATCTCCTGCTGACAAACTCCTTCAAATTTTGTTTGTTTGAGAAAGTATTTGTTCACCTGTGAGGATAATTTCCTGGGATAAAGAATTCCAGCCTGGTGGATTTCTTTCATCAGCACATTAAATATTTTACTCTGCTGTCCTTTTGGCTTGCACGTTTTCTGAGGAGGACTGTAATATAATTCTCACTGTTAGTCCTCTGTACATTAGGTGTTTTCTCCCCTTCTGGTTTCTTTCAACATTTTGTCTTTGCCTTTGATTTTCTGCAGTTTTAATAGGATATACCTACATGTGAATTGTTTGCTCTTTATCCTGCTCCTAGTTTCTGAGCTTCCTGGATCTGTGGTTGGATGTCTTTTGTTAATTTTAGAAAGTTCTCAGTTATTATTACTTCTAACAATTTACTGCTAGTTCTCGTATCCCCAGGACACAGAAGATACAACTTTTGTAATGATGCCAAATTCTTAGATACTCTGTTTAATCTCTTTTATTACTTTTTCACTTTGCTTTTCTGATTTGAAGTTTCTAATGACATACCATTAAGCTCACTGATTCTTTCCTCAACTATGTGTACTCTTTTCCTGAGCTCATTAAAGACAGCTTTATTTTTGTTTAAATCGGTTTTCTTCTCTAACAATTCATTTTTATTCTTTCTTAGGGTTTCCACTGCTCTACTGCTGTCACTCATTGACTCTTGCATTTTGGCCACTCTTCTACTAGAGCCCTTAGCGTGTTAACCATAGTTATTTTTAAATCCCAGTCTGATTATTTCAACATTTCTGCCATATCTGAGTCTAGTTCTCATGTTTGTCCTGTCTCTTCATACTTTTTTTTTGGGGGGGGGGTATTCTTTTGTTTGGTTTTGTTTTGTTTTAGTATTCCTTGTTATATTTCACTGGAAGCTGTACATTACAAAATGGGTGAAAAGACCTGAGGTAAACTGGTCTTCTATGTGAGGTCATATGTTTACCTGGCTAGGAGCTGGGCTGTGTTTACTGTTTAATGCAGCTGTAGGTGTGAGAGGCTAAAATAAATCTCTTGTTCTTATTGCTGTCTCATCTGTTGTCTTTGTGTTTCCCTAGAATCTCCTTCTTAAATAAGGTCCTAGACTCACAGCTATTTCTCTTAATCCCCTGTTATCATACATAAGCCCTACTGATGTGGTGGTAAGGAGTGGAGGGAGTGAAGCATTCCATAGTCCAATCATTAGGTCTCAGTCTTTCCTTGAGCCTGTGTCCCTGGGTCATGACTTTACCTTCCCTGTAACCTTGGTGAAACAGGAAGGACAGAGAGATCTGGAGCTGGCTATTTCCCTCTCCCCAGATTGGTTAGACTCTGGTGAAAATCAAACATATTTAGGCGTTAACAAAATAGTTCCCACTGAAGGTAGGCGTCTAAGGAAGAGGATGCTCTTAGTGTATTTCACAATGGTTACTCTTCCCCTTCCCCTAATTTGATAGGACTCCTAGTTCTCTGATCTTCACCCTGAGATGCTGATAAGGGTCCTAGGGACACAATTCACAAATGTGTGGGGGCCCTCCTGAGACTGACACCCTCAAGGTTGTCCACACTGAGCCTCCAAAATTTGTCATGTACCTTTAAATTCTTCTAACTTTATACTGGCTCCAACAATGGGCTTCTGCTCCAGAGTATCTGCCCCAGTACCCTGTCATTCATCGTATTTGCCCATCTTTCCAATCTGGAGAGCAATGGTTTGCCCTGTGACCTGAATTCTCTGATGGATGTAAGAAACTATGATGCTTTTCAGTTTCTTTGTGTTTTACTCTTGTTGTGAGCAACAGTGACAACTTCCAAGATCCTTACATACTGAACTGGAAAACAAAAATCCCCCTAATCATTTGGTTTTAGTTTTTTAGCATCACATATTTATTGTTCTTGCAAATATTTTCTCAACATACTGATATATTTGTGTGTTAATAAAATTTAATAAAATCAAAACTTTGATTTAGTATAAATCAAAAAACAGAAATGTCAAAAAACAAAAAGAATATAAACTTCTGTTATAATATGTATTCCCTTTTCTTTTTTTGATTTTGTTTTGGATTTTATTTATTTATTAGAGAAAGAGAGAACGAGCAGGGGAAAGAGGAAGAAGTAGACTCCCGGCTGAGCAGGGAGCCCAATCTGGGGTTCAATCCCAGGGCCCTGGGACCATGACTTGAGCCAAAGGCAGACACTTAACCAAGTGAGCCACCCAGGCACCCCTAATTAGTTGATTTTAATATAAATTACAGATACAGAAACACTACACAAAGCAAATGTGTATCTAATTTATCATGAGGTAAGTACCTTTGTCACTACCACCCAGATCAAAGGGAAAGAAAGAACATTCATAGAAACCCCAGAACCTTCTGCATTACCCCATTATAATCACAATCCTCATTTCCCCACAAGTAACTATCTTTGCAATCATCACTTTACTACCTTTCTTTCATCAACCAAATTTGCATCACCACACACTATAGCTTAGTCTTGCCCATTTTCTAAAAATTTCATGTATTCTTTACTCCCTTTAATCTGTAAATCTTTTCACCATTCCTTTCTTTTCCTTATAATCCATTTGTTGCACTCACAAGGTGTTTTGACAGTAGTTTCCTGTAGTCTGGATTTTGGTGATGTCACCCTTATGGTACACTAAAATATATCTTTCTGTTTTGCACATATTTTCCGTAGATTGGCAGCTGAATTCAGCACTGATAAGACTAAGCTCCACAGGGAGACACATGGTATTCAAAATGGCACAAAGTAGGGTGCCTAAGGTGCTCCGTTGGTTAAGGATCTGACTTTAGCTGGGGTCATGATCTCAGGGTCATAGGACTGAGCCCCACAATGAGCTCCATGCTCACCAGGGAGTCAGCTTGAAGACAGTCTCTCTCCTCCTCTGCTCCTCCCTCTCCTCTCTCTCTCTCTCTCTCTGTCTCTCTCAAATAAATAAATATATTAAATAAAATAAAATGGGAAAAGTAGTGATAAGGAGAAAATTTTAAAAGTACTAAGAGAAAAGAAAACCATTACTTATAAGGAAAGCCCTGTTAAGACTACCTGCTGATTTTTCAGCCGAAATTCTGCAGGCCAGATATGTTCAAAGTTGTTAAAGTAAAAAACCTACAACCAAGAATACTGTATCCAGCAGGGCTTTGGTACAGAATAACAGGAGTTGTAAAGAGTTTCTCAAATTAAAAAAAAATTTAAGACTTTATTTGTTCATGAGAGACACAGAGAGAGAGAGAGAGAGAGGCAGAGACAGAGGCAGAGGGAGAAGCAGACTCCATGCAGGGAGCCTGATGTGGGACTCGAACCTGGAACTCCAGGATCATGCCCTGGGCCGAAGGTGGTGCTAAACCCCTGGGCCACTGTCACTGCCCCCCCCCCCACAAAAACGTTAAAGGAATTCATGACCACTAAATCATTCACAATAAATGAAAAGGGGACTCTTCGAGTAGAAAGGAAAGACCATAAGCAGGAGTAAGAAATGTAAGAAGCACAAAGCAAAAAAAAAAATTAAGTATATCTATAAAAATCAGTCAAGGGATTCACAAAATAAAAGGATGTAAAGTATGATATCATATACCTAAATGTTAGGGGGTGGGGAGAGGAGTAAAGAATGGGTTCAAATTTAAGCAACCACAACTTACTAGAGACTGTTATGTGCTTAGATGTTATATATAAACCAAATAGTAACCACAAATCAAAAACCAGTAATATGTAAGAAATAAAGAGAAAGAAATTCAATCATATTAAAGAGAGCCAGCAAGCCATGAGAGAAGAAAGACACAGAGAACTATAAAAATAACCATAAAACAAGTAACAAAATGACAATAAGTACACCTGTAAATAATTACCTTGAATGTAAATGATAACGTCTCCAAAAGACATATGTGATGGAATGAATATAAAAGTGAGACCCACCCATCTGCTGCCTACATGAGATTCATTTAAGGCCTAAGACACATGCGGATGGAAAAGCATTGCTCATGCAAAAGAAAAGAAAGCCAGGGTAGTGATAATTATATCAGACAAGATAGACTTTAAAACAAAGATGTAACAAGAGACAAGGACATTATATTCCAACAAGAAGATGTAGCAATTTTAAATATTTATGCATTAAACATAGGAGCATCCACATCATAAAACAGCTCTTAATAAACATGCAGGACATAATTAATAGTGACACAATAAGACTAGGTGACTTTAATACCCCACTTACATCAATGGATAAATCATTCAGAAAGTCAACAAGGAAATAGTGGCTTTGAATGACACATTGGACCAGGTAAATCTAACAGATATATTCAGAACACTCCATCTTAAAAGAGCAGAATACATATTCTTTTCAAGTGCCCATAGAACAGTCACCAGCATACATAGATATATTATCTTGGGAAAGTAGTCTCATGTGCATAGTTTTTTGACCCCTGCTTAGCCACATTAGAATGGCATAAATATTAAAATGGTGGTGTGTCAGGAAAGGGGCTGAGATGGGACAATATAGGAACTGAGATGTGGGTTAAGCTCACTGTAGAGCAGGACAGAAATATAGCTGAGGGAGAAGGGAGATAGAATGCCCTTTGTCAGGTTGAACAATGTAAAGAAAGCAGGGAGAAGAAACCAGGGGCTTCCCCATTTGCCTTCCTTGCACTCCTGCCTCAGCCCAGGGACACAGCAAGTTCAGCTCCCTCTTGTCACTTCAGGTCCCAGAACTCGGCCCATTGATCTCACACATTTGGGACTGGCATGATAATATGAGTCATAGCAGAGAAGAAAATGCCTGTGTCCAAGACTTTCCCTCCTCACCCTGAAAAAGTCCACCAATTAGAGATGTGCCTGAATTAACACACATCTGGCCCTGAGGATGGGAAGGAGGCAGGATTGTGGAGTGAGTTCACTCTCACAACTGCCAGTCCTATCCCCAGGTTCCTGTTGGACCTGGGAGCAGGAACCTCAAGAAAAGGTTGAGGCCTAAGGCTGGACTTGGGGTCACTCAGAACAAATAGAGAAAATCGTGGAAACACAGGACAACATACGGAAAGGTGACCCAGCACCTAAAATCCAACATAGAGTCAGTTGCCACTGAATGAGTTATAGTCTTTCTTGTTTGCCCAAAGAGCTTAATGTACTAAAAAATATCACATACATTTTGTACATTTACATTGTAAGATGTATTATATTTACAGAAAAGTATATAAATGTATATATCCAGTTAAAATATACTAATGAGATCTCCCATGTAGGAACCATCTGATTATAAATTGGAACACCTTCAGTGTGTTAAAACGCCCTTGAAGCATTTTGTAGAGTTCCTCTGTGCATCACAAACCACTTGGTGTTGAAAATGATTATTTCAGATTGAATTAGTGCTTTCACATTACTCAGGTCCATGATGATGAGTCCATGACTGTCCATAGGACACAGCTAACCCTTGTGGAGATGATAGCAGCGTTTCATGACATCTCGAAAGGCCTCAATAAATTTGTCATTACGGAGAGTGAAGATAAATGGGTTCAGAAAAGGGGTCACCACTAAAACCATCAGTGATGCTACCCTATTATACTCTGCTGCCTGTGTTTGCTTGGGTTTCACATAGAGGAACAAGCAGGTGCCATACCCGATCACGACAAAGGTGAAGTGGGACGCACACGTAGAAAAGGCTTTCCTCCGCCCAGAGGCTGAGGGAATCTTGAGGATGGTGGAAATGATGTAGGTGTAGGAGATGATTGTAGGGATCAAAGAACCAACAATAATGAACACAGCCATTAAAAAAAGGATAAACTCTGTGAAAAGGCTGTCATCACAGGATAATTTGAGCAGTTGCCCTCGGTCACATAAAAAATGGTCTAATACATTTGATTTGCAGAAGGTAAGCTGAAATGTGGCATACACTGGCCAAATTTGAAATAGGAACCCAAACACCCATGACACAATGACCACCCAGATGCAGGTGTGGCTGTTCATAACGATGTTGTACCTCAAGGGGTTACAGACAGCCACGTAACGGTCCACAGCCATTGCTCCAATTAATACCAACTCCGATGTACCCAAAGAAAGGTACAAATATAATTGTGCACTGCAGGCTGGCAAAGATATTGCCTGCATCTCAGGAAGCAGCAGCCCCCAGAGCATCAAGGGGATGGCAACTGATGTAATCAGGATCTCTAGGACAGAGAGGTGGCCAAGGAAAAAATACATGGGGGACTGCAGACGTTTATCAACACAGACAATCACGATGATGAGCATATTTCCCATGACTGTCACTGAGTAGAGAAAGAAGAAAGTGGCAAAAAGAATATTGTGTTGTTCTTTGGAGCCATGGAAGCCAAGTAGATAAAATTCAACAGCACTAGAATAATTCTTCAACATTTAGTCCTGCGTCTTGTCTTTTATGAAATCTAAAAAACAAAGGGGAGTTCACATGCTTCTAAATTCAAAGGACTAAGTTTATTCTCAGGCAGAGGAAATATCATCTCTGCTCGTAGGCTCCACATCATGACAAGTGGATTCATCTTCTACTATTCTCTGTACAAGGTTGATGTTAAATGTCTTATGAAGAAAATACATATGAAAATACACACACACACATATATATATGAAGATGAGCAATAATTACCAATACCACATCCTAGGCAGGAAAACCTACCCACTCACCCCTGCATGCACCCTAATCTTTCTACTCACTGGCCCTTCTGCCTCCAACTCTGCTCTGACCTGCCACCCTGTCCACTTCCTGATCACAATGTGCTCGTTTATACCACCAACCTTTCCCTATTGAATGCCCTAAACTATCTTTTCTGCCTCTTACCTCCATACCCTACAAAATCCTGAGAATCCCACCCAGATATGGTTACTTCTTTCCTTCCTCTCCTCTGAATGTGGGCTCCATTTGCCTTAGTTCACTTGAAGTTCTCACTTCAGTTATCTTAATCATCATTTCAGCCTGTCACTAGAGCCAGTTGGTAGGGAGGTGGGATCTACCTGAAAATTGTCATAAAATCAGATCTATATTGAGACAAAGTATTGAGTCTTTCCCTGTCTTCTGGGGAGTTGGCTCCCTGGAGTGGAGTATCCACTTTCTTCCTCCTTGTTCTCATCATGAAAGCCATCTCTGTGTCTCATTTCAGTGACTGTGACTCCTCCTGGCAGGAAGAATCTCATTAGTTTCCAGTTGCTAACTTCTAGCTCTGAGATTATTCCTTTTGTCACCAGATGATAGCAGGGAGTAGGAGTCCAGAGGACTGAAGAGGAGGCTGGAACTTTCATCCCCAACTGACAATTTCCATCCTGGCACCAAGAGACAAGAAAATAAGCAACATCCTCTGCCCTCCCTGTGTCTCAAATCTCTAGTTTCAGCAAAGAGATAAGACCGCCAAAAGGGCAGCCTGTCTCTATTTACAACCAGCCATGGTCTGCATCCCATGGAGAAGCTTGGAAAAGTCCCCAGAGACTATCTGCTGTTTATGTCCACCCATTTTCTCCAGAGTCGTACCAATAAGGAAAAGCATATCTGCTTAGTATATCTGGGTCCCTCCTCACCACATGCAGGTCATTGTTCAGATGTCTCCAACCAGGAGCCCTCTCTAGTCACGCTCTCTAAAACAGTATAAGCACATCTTCACATTCTATCCTCCTATTAGGCAGAACTTTCTTCTTATTGGTTCTCACCAATAGCTGAAATTGAAGTACCTTTGTCTTTCTTGTTTACTACCACATATCCAGTGCCAAGAACAGTGTCTGACACAGGTTATGTACTCTTTTCATATTTATTCAATAAATTTATCCAAACAAGTCAGTGAATGCATAAAGAGTATCCACCCTGACCTGTTTTTCCTCCTGTTACAAAATAAGACCCTCTCTTCACTCTTCACTAAAGCATTGTCTGGTCAATCTGTGCTCTCTCTCCCTGGAGATCCCCTACAAAATGGCAAGCTTACATGAACAAGAAATAAGGACAAATGAGAGAGCAGGGTCTTAGGTCATGACAGAGAGCTGTGTCTATCACCAGCACTGAGAAGAGCTGAATTGGGTCTCTGCTATGGAGGGAGGATTTTATTTGAGCTCCTCCGTTACGCAGCTCCCTTAGCCCACGCTTCATGCTCTAGTGAAGGTGTCCTCATTTTGGACAGCAATGAACCCCAGAACTTCCCATGCTGATCCTCCCTTACTCTTTCCTTCACAGACGGGAGCCCAGGCAGACACTCACCTCCAGAGAAAGGGTCTGAACTGGAATGTTCTATGGCTCTCCAGGGATCAGCCTAGGCTACCTCCTTCCTGACTAGTACACAGCATGCTCTGTGGCCCAGAGCAAGCTGCTGCTGTCCTCACTCTCAACACAGGAGAAAATTGTCCCCATACAAGTACTTAGAAAAAAAGTCCAATAATAATAGTGCTCTGGAATCCCAATTGTCTCCTTCTGTCTCCCTCCCTCCTTCTTTCCTTCTCCTGTCATCCCCTCAGAGAGTTATTCACTGAGAAACTAAACTTGTCAAATTCAGAGAAGCTCAAGGGATGAAGTCAAGGAAAAGCCAGAGAAACTTTCACCTTTCCTCCCGAGACTAATCAGATTTAAAACATGGAGAAGTTTTGTGTCAAGGGCAAACTTGAAGTCTCCTAGTCAGGGGTTTCTCAATGCCCAGGCTGCCTTCTACCCAGTCCCCAAGTCCTGGTAATCACCAAATAGTCTGAGCTGTAAGCAGCCAGCCCCTGCTCTCTTCTGTGCCTCTACATGTTGGACTCCCTGCTCAGCCAGGAGTCTGCTTCTTCCTCTCCCTTTGCACCCCCCACCCCTGTTGATGCTCCCCGCACCATGGTGCTTCTTTCCCCTCCCACTGCTGGTGCTCCCCCCTCCATGATGCTTTCTCAGCAATCTTTCACTCTCTCAAATAAATCAATAAAATCTTTTTTTTAAAAAAAAGTAGCCAACAACTAGCCTCTGTCAAAGAGTTTTTCATCTGAAAGTTCTAAGAATCCTACGTTACCCAACAAATTTCTGCACTCCCCCTCTACAAGACACTCTCTGACTATAGTTACCGAAACTCTGGTAAGAAAGAAATAGGATCTGCCCTGCAAACCAACTTCAGGATCTGCTAATGCCACAACCCGTTCCCATCTCTGCAACACACACACACAATTCCAACTGTGGCTCTTCAGCCACAGTTTCCTTTGTAGGTCTTCAAATGCTATCAGGGCACCTTCCTGAGCTACTTGAAGTGACAGGTAAGGGCATAAGACCAACATAGAGAACTGACAAAAAAAAATAGTACATAAAAGTAAGGATGGCTGGGGTACTGAATAAAATAGCAAAATCACAATTAAAATATTTATGTTTACCTCAATAAAACATTTTTCATTTATCATTAAGTTGGCACAACACATGGCAAAAAATAATAATTTTTTAAAGATTTTATTTATTTATTCATGAGAGACAGAGAGAGAGAGAGAGAGAGAGAGGTAGAAAGACAGGCAGAGGGAGAAGCAAGCTCCCTGCAAGTAGTCCGATGTGGAACTCAATCCCAGATCCCAGGATTACGCCCTGAGCCGAAGGCAGACGTTCAACCGCTGAGCCACCCAGGCGTCCCCAAAAATAAAATTTTATACGGGGATATAAGACAGATGCAAACGTCTTTCTCAGTAACGTGTGATTTTCCTGATCTACCTTCTAGAGCTGAGCACTATTAGTTTTTGTTGTGTCCAAATTTTCTATGAATATATAAGTTTGTCTATATATGGTCTTTATTTGCTATTTTAGTAAGCCTATTGTCCTGCTTCTTTCTTGTTATACCTATATGTGTGCATGCATTAAGCCTTTGCATACTAGCAATAATGTACTTCTCCCATTTTAAGCGACTGCCTTTTCCAGTTCTTCACCAATAAAAAAAAACTGCTGCAATAAATATCTTCACATGTACAGCTGTAACCTCCTAAATTACTATATTAAATTTAATAGCTATTATTAAATCATCCTCCAAAAAAGTGTATCAGTTAAAATCTCTTGAAATGAGGCCCAGGGGTGCCTGGGTGGCTAGTCTGTTGAGTGTCCAACTCTTTGTTTCAGCTCAGGTCATGCTCTCAGGGTCTTGAGATGGAGCTCCATGTAGGGATCTGTCCTTAGAGGGAGTCTGCTTGAGATTCTCTCCTTCTGCCCCTCCCCCTGCTCACCCTCTCTCTCTCTCTCTCAAATAAATAAATCTTTAATTAAAAAAAATAAGGCCCATTGAAATTTTCACTTCAGTGTTAACCCTGTGCAGATCCCAGAAATGACACTAACATATCAGGAGGAGTCAGTAATCACGGTGTGAAATAAGGACCCATTCCAGAGGCTGTCACCCCATGGGAAGTGTGCTAAGAGCTGCCCACGACACCTCTGTCACACCATGTGCCTGTCATCCTCTGAGCAGCCCTGTCGGGGTCATGTGCTGACTGTTGGGGAAACAGTGAAGGAAGGCTACTGGCAAATGAGGAAATCCAAGGAGGGCTGTCTCTTTTCCTCAAACCTCTAACAGCACAACCAGCTTCTCTAATTCGGCTACTCTATATATCTTCCCAGTGTTGTTGAAGACCCATGGTAGCCTAGTAGACAGTTCAGGAGTAGGAACAAATGAAAACTAGTAAAACTCATTGGGAAAAAAAATGTTCCAGTTTTTAAACTTTTTTTATTTGATTATAGTTGACACACCATTAACTTCAGGTGCATAACAGTGATTCAACTTCTCTATATGTTATGCTGTGCTCACCACAAGTGTAGCTTCAAAGCTAAGTATACACTTCCCCTATGATGCAGCAAATGTACTGCCAGGTATGTGCCCAAGGAAAATGAAAACATGTCCTCACAAAGACTTCCATTAGAATGTGCACAGCAGTTTAGTTCATTATAGAAACTGATACAAAACAAGTACTCATCAATAAGAGAATGATACAGATTCTTCTTGGTCTCCTTTTTTCATCTATAAAAGGAATAACTGGAAAAGAAGTAACATCTATACTTAGTGGAATGGTTGAGTAAATCATGTTACAACTACTTGATGAAATATTTAATCTGTAGTTTTCACACTAGTGCCTATCACATAGTAGGTATTTATTAAGAGTATCTTACTAAAATTAAGACTATGGAAAAACTTTTATGGTGTGTTGTGGTAAAGACAAAGTGAGAATTTGTGTATATGATTACAGTGATGAAAAGTAAGAATACATGGGTACCTGGACTCTAAATTAATTCAAAATTCAAAATGAAAATTTTTTTAAAAAAGAGAATGATAGTCCTTCCTCCTTATTCACAGATTCTGTACTTGTAAATTCATCTGCTCACTAAATTTTATTAGTAACTTCAAAATCAATATCTGTAGCGCTCGCAAGGTCATTTGTTTTAAGCTATAAATGTTACATCTGTAGTCCTAAAATCTAGAACTTTCCCAGTTTAATTCTTTTTAATGAGAATAAAGTCTTGTCTCTTCCAGCTGTTATGGTGGTTGGGTGGAATGTCAACAGAGTGAACAAGGGCTCTGGCTGGACAGTGGGCAGAGGGAGTTTCCAGGACGTGGGACTTTTTGTTTTAAAACTGGGACAGCTGGGCAGCCAGGGTGGCTCAGTGGTTTAGCGCCACCTTGGGCCCAGGGCAGGATCCTGGATTTCCTGGATCAAGTGCCGCATCAGACTCCTTGCGTGGAGCCTGCTTCTCCCTCTGCCTGTGTTTCTGCCTCTCTCTGTGTGTGTCTCTCATGAATAAATAAATAAAATCTTTTAAAAAAAACAACTGGAACAGCCCTTGACAACGTGAGATAAGCAGCACTCTACCTGTGAAACATGTATGTCTTCAGCTACTCAGAAAATTCAGGGGACTCTGGGTGCCTAACTGCTGTGTATGCCAACTTTTAACCAACACCCCTGTTTTAATCCCCAAGCCTCCCTCTCATCTTCCGTGATGAGTGGTGCCTCATGTGCTGAGTGCCTCCATGTGCTGAGGCTTTTACTAGTTCTGTTGAGTAAATGTAATTACTGGTTGTTGTTTTTTTTAATTTTTCCCTTTGCAGAACCTTCATTTGCATTGCATCATCTTACTATCTTGGAAACTCTGCTTTCTCATATCAAAAATAAATTGCAAAATATCATCTGTTGCATAATTTTCCCCATTCTCTTTGTTCTTGTTAGTTAACTCCATTTTTATTCTTAGAGTGCTTCTTAGTATGGTTGGGGGAACAAATGGAAATCAATGATCAGTTGATCATCAACAGAAAGTCAAGCTACTTATTTCTTCTTTTCCTTGGAACTTAACTGCAGCATCTTAGGGGAAGGGTCAGCTGTCCGCTTGTCAGGAATCTTGATCCTCCCTGATGCTTTATCCTCTATCTTCTGGCCCTGGACTTAGAGCACAAAAGGGTTACTAGGGAACTCATATAGAGTGAATGTGGTCCAATTTGGACCAGAAAGAGAGAATAAATTAAACCTGTGTTTTGGTGAGAAGGGAGGGGTAAGTATTGAAGAAAGGGTGGATTTAAGAGAGTTGCCTTCTTTGGGGCACCCAGTGGCCCAGTCGCTTGAGCACCTGACTCTCTATTTCAGCTCAGGTAATGATTTAAGGGTCATGTCCTGCATTGGGCTTCACACTCAACGAGATGCTTGAGATTCTCTCTCCCTCTGTCCCTCCCCTTGATCTCTCTCTCATTCTCTCTCAAATAATCTTTAAAGAGAGAGAGAGAGAGAGGCATGCCTTCTCTGAGCTCTCTCCTAGGTTTAGGGAATCATGGGGAGGATGCTTGTATACACAGCTTGGATCACAGAGCCTTGAAAAATATCCTGTTTTCTTAGTCTAGACTGAGCATGGTAAAAGAGTCAGGATTAGAAAAATAGAAAAAGGAATAGTTATGAATAGGCCCTAAAGAGCACAAGGAAGCAAGCTAAGTCACTTTCAAGGCTAATGTCATTGACATTATAATTGGAGAAGAAGCATCCCTCATAATCTGTAACGCAGACCTCACAGTGCAGGACTACACTCTGATCAAGGCTGCTGGTGTTGTGCTGGAGGTGAAGAGATGGGTTACACTCAGGTGTGTTGAGTACTTGTATGCGTGCATACACATAAATATATCACAGAACCACAACTCATGGATATCAATGTCTGGTTAACATATCACTGTTTAATCCTGAATTAAGGGTCCTCTCCAAATGCCACAGGACAGTAGGTGGAGAATTCTCCATCTCTGAGCATCTGTGAGCATCAGAAGTCACTTCAAAACTAGGAAAAAATATTTTTCTCCACCTGAAAAGTTTATTAGCACTGACTCACAAGGGACTAATTATTTCCTCACTTGAAAACTTTGTAAAGAATGCAAGCAATTATCTCTTGCCTGGATGTCATTCACCTTCACTCAGCTCCTACTAATAGATTAGAGCACAAAATGACTCAGTTCTCTTCAGAGACTCTTTGCTGCAACTCTCCAGCCTCGTAATTGTGCCCCTCCTCCCATCACAAATCAAGCATAAAAACATCTTTTTTTTTTTTTCTTATTCATCCATTATAAAGTGATGAAGTTGTTGACTTCTGGGTTCGGGGAACTTGGCTTACAGTAAAATAATTACTCCAACATTACCAGCATCACACAGGAGCAACACTGTCTCAAGTTTAGATTTAAAAATCAGATCATTTATAGAATAAAATTTTATCAGGGCATTATTCTCCAAACCTTAGAGCCTGAAGGACCCTACTAAAGGGTGTTTAATGAAGTATTTGCGATGAATTTCTGAAGACCTTTTTCCTTGGTGACTCTTCTTCTCGATCCAACTTCTGGAGATGGAGTCTCAGAGTTAGAACCTCAAGAATCTTAAGTTATGTATTAACCTGTTAGATAAGCTATATCAAACCATTTAGCTTCCATAATCCCATTAGAATTAGGAGAAAGAGTATCTTGAAAATTGGGAGAATATCTTCAGTTCTCTTACATGTTCTCTTGATTTGTCAGGGGCCATGAGCATATGTAATGTAATGTGAGAAGCTCCAGGATGTTCTCATTCATTTGGGAAATATAAATAATAGTGAAAGGGAAAATAAGGGAAGGGAGAAGAAATGTGTGGGAAATATCAGAAAGGGAGACAGAACGTAAAGACTGCTAACTCTGGGAAACGAACTAGGGGTGGTAGAAGGGGAGGAGGGCGGGGGGTGGGAGTGAATGGGTGACGGGCACTGGGTGTTATTCTGTATGTTAGTAAATTGAACACCAATAAATAAATAAATAAATAAATAAATAAATAAATAAATAAATAAAACAACCCTAGAACCAAAAAAAAAAAAAAAAAAAGAAGCTCCAGGATGGGGTTTGCAATGAGGCATCTAGCAGATTGCTAGATGGAGTCCTTAGGTTAGTTTTATGGTGTCTTTTTTAAAATCCAAAGATCGGAGCTGATTTTTTATCTTATTTTTTAAGATTTTGTTTATTTATTCATGAAAGACACACAGGGAGAGGCACAGGCAGAGGGAGAAGCAGGCTCTCTGCTTCTGGGACCTCAGGATCATGACCTGAGCCAAAGGTAGATGCTCAACCACTGAGCCACCCAGGTGCCCCCAGAGTTTATTTTTTAATTCTTATCTGACTGATTGAGGGTGAGCATAGTGCAGAGACTACTTAAGGGATCTATTCACTACTTTTTTGCAAAAGTCACCTAAAATGGCTTTCAGGAGCTTTAGTCTTGTGGATCATTATGCTTCCCAAATTCATTCAACTTCATCCTGATCAGTAAAGGCATCCACTATGTTCCTGGTACTAAGAAGACACTTTACGTTGAATAAGGACATTCTTCTACATAACAACATACCATTATCACACGTGACATAACTAACATTACTCCAGTAATATAAAATGTATAGTCCATATAAAAATTTTCCTAAAATTTTCCCGATTACCTTTATAGCTTTAAAAAAAATCAAAATCTTTATCCTATCAAGATTCATGCATTGT
Source organism: Canis lupus dingo (assembly GCF_003254725.2). NCBI lineage: Eukaryota > Metazoa > Chordata > Mammalia > Carnivora > Canidae > Canis > Canis lupus. The sequence goes on from NC_064258.1 coordinate 7,287,713, forward strand.
CTTTGGTTCTTTTGTCTTTTAATTTGTTTTAACCGATCACATTTCCTCTGATCATTTCTAGCCTTTTATTTTAAGGTTTTTGGTTGTCTTCATTCCTCTTCTCAATGTCACTTATTATATTTTCACAAAATATAGTCCTCCTTAAGCACCCTGTAATTTAGTCTTCACTTGAGACTTGAGATGATTTTGACTGTTTTTTCAATTACTTGAACTTTACTTAGCATTTTTTTCACACCTGTTTTCTTATGAGCTTCTATTCTGGGTTGTTGTTTTTTTGGTTTTTTTTTTATGTTTTCTAATTTCCAGCATTGTTTCATATTTGTAAATGTGTCTTACTTATGGTTAATTCACGTGGAGATTCTTTTTACAGAAGCAACTTTGCCAATTAAAATACAGTGATTATATATGGTGCTTTTTGTCTTTAGCTTTACAATTTTAATCATAATACTATTTTCCAAAGTTGCACAGGACATGTTTAGAACCATGCTGATATCCAAAATTTCTTAGGTCCTTTTCCACCAACCTCTTCACTGAATCCGTATCATACATTCATAATACGGTAAATTCTTTTGTCTGTACCCTGTCTTGGGATTCCCCTCCCCCAAACCCCTGGTTGATTTTTTTTTTTTTTTTACAATTTGTATACATTAATTTTTTTTAATGCTGTAAAGTCCTATGAGTTTGACAAATGCATAATGTTTTCACAACTATAGTGGCAAACAGATTGTCTATTGCTCCAAAACACCTCATACTTCCCTAGTCAAACACTGTCCCCTTACTTATCCTAAAGGACTAGGTATCCACTTACCTCTTTTCCATCCCTATTAGATTTTCTTTCTGCAAAATATAATTAGAATTGAATCACACAATATGTAGCCTTTTGTTCTGGCTTCTTTCACTTGGCAAAATGCATTTGAGGGTTTTTTTTATATTATTATGTGAGTTTTTAGCTAATCTCTTTTTACTGCTGAACAGTATTCACATGGTAGGCATGGATCATAGTTTGTTCATTCACCTACTGAAAAACATTTTGGTTGTTTCCAATTATGAATAAAGTTTCTATAAACATTTGTGTGCAATTTTTATGTGGAAGTAGATTTTCCATTCATTTTGGAAGCACAGTTTCTGAGCTACATATTAAGTCTTTAACTTTATAAGAAATTGCTGGGATGCCTGGGTGGCTCAGCAGATGAGCATCTGCTTTTGGCTCAGGGCATGATCTCAGGATCTGGGATCGAGTCCCACATTGGGCTCCCTGCATGGAGCCTGCTTCTCCCTCTGCCTATGTCTCTGCTTCTCTCTCACTCTCTCTGTCTCTCATGAATAAATAAATAAAATCTTAAGAAATCGCCAAACTGCCTTCCAAAATGGTTGTAATATTCTGCATTCTGAGTAGCAATGAATGAACATTTCTGATAATCTATGACCTCTCCAGCATGTGGTAATGTTGTTTTTTAAAATTTTAGCCATTCTAGTGGTATATAGTGGTATCCCATTGTTGGGATATATAGTGGTATCCCACTGTTGTCTTAATTTGCATTGCTTAATAGCGAATGTTGTTGAGCATCTTTTCATACGCTAACCTGCCATCCTTATATCTTCTCTGAGATACATGTGTTCAGATTATTTCCCCATTGTTGTTTATTGATCTGTTTGTTTTCTTAGTGTTAAGTTTCAAGAATTTTATTTTATATATACGTATTCTGGATACACATCTCATTTATCATATATGATTTTTATTATTTTTAATTTATTTTTTATTGGTGTTCAATTTACCAACATGCAGAATAACCCCCAGTGCCCGTCACCCATTCACTCCCACCCCCCGCCCTCCTCCCCTTCTACCACCCCTAGTTCGTTTCCCAGAGTTAGGAGTCTTTACGTTCTGTCTCCCTTTCTGATATTTCCCACACATTTCTTCTCCCTTCCCTTATATTCCCTTTCACTATTATTTATATTCCCCAAATAAATGAGAACATATAATGTTTGTCCTTCCCCGATTGACTTACTTCACTCAGCATAATACCCTCCAGTTCCATCCACATTGAAGCAAATGGTGGGTATTTGTCATTTCTAATAGCTGAGTAATATTCAATTGGATACATAAACCACAGCTTCTTTATCCATTCATCTTTCGATGGACACCGAGGCTCCTTCCACAGTTTGGCTATCGTGGCCATTGCTGCTATAAACATCGGGGTGCAGGTGTCCCGGCGTTTCATTGCATTTGTATCTTTGGGGTAAATCCCCAACAGTGCAATTGCTGGGTCATAGGGCAGGTCTATTTTTAACTCTTTGAGGAACCTCCACACAGTTTTCCAGAGTGGCTGCACCAGTTCACATTCCCACCAACAGTGTAAGAGGGTTCCCTTTTCTCCGCATCCCCTCCAACATTTGTTGTTTCCTGCCTTGTTAATTTTCCCCATTCTCACTGGTGTGAGGTGGTATCTCATTGTGGTTTTCATTTGTATTTCCCTGATGGCAAGTGATGCGGAGCATTTTCTCATGTGCATGTTGGCCATGTCTATGTCTTCCTCTGTGAGATTTCTCTACATGTCTTTTGCCCATTTCATGATTGGATTGTTTGTTTCTTTGGTGTTGAGTTTAATAAGTTCTTTATAGATCTTGGAAACTAGCCCTTTATCTGATACGTCATTTGCAAATATCTTCTCCCATTCTGTAGGTTGTCTTTGAGTTTTGTTGACTGTATCCTTTGCTGTGCAAAAGCTTCTTATCTTGATGAAGTCCCAATAGTTCATTTTTGCTTTTGTTTCTTTTGCCTTCGTGGATGTATCTTGCAAGAAGTTACTGTGGCTGAGTTCAAAAAGGGTGTTGCCTGTATTCTTCTCTAGGATTTTGATGGAATCTTGTCTCACATTTAGATCTTTCATCCATTTTGAGTTTATCTTTGTGTATGGTGAAAGAGAGTGGTCTAGTTTCATTCTTCTGCATGTGGATGTCCAATTTTCCCAGCACCATTTATTGAAGACACTGTCTTTCTTCCAATGGATAGTCTTTCCTCCTTTATCGAATATTAGTTGACCTTAAAGTTGAGGGTCCACTTCTGGGTTCTCTATTCTGTTCCATTGATCTATGTGTCTGTTTCTGTGCCAGTACCACACTGTCTTGATGACCACAGCTTTGTAGTACAACCTGAAATCTGGCATTGTGATGCCCCCAGATATGGTTTTCTTTTTTAAAATTCCCCTGGCTATTCGGGGTCTTTTCTGATTCCACACAAATCTTAAAATAATTTGTTCTAACTCTCTGAAGAAAGTCCATGGTATTTTGATAGGGATTGCATTAAACGTGTATTTTGCCCTGGGTAACATGGACATTTTCACAATATTAATTCTGCCAATCCATGAGCATGGAATGTTTTTCCATCTCTTTGTGTCTTCCTCAATTTCTTTCAGAAGTGTTCTATAGTTTTTAGGGTATAGATCCTTTACATCTTTGGTTAGGTTTATTCCTAGGTATCTTATGCTTTTGGGTGCAATTGTAAATGGGATTGACTCCTTAATTTCTCTTTCTTCAGTCTCATTGTTAGTGTATAGAAATGCCACTGACTTCTGGGCATTGATTTTGTATCCTGCCACGCTACCAAATTGTTGTATGAGTTCTAGCAATCTTGGGGTGGAGACTTTTGGGTTTTCTATGTAGAGTATCATGTCATCAGCGAAGAGGGAGAGTTTGACTTCTTCTTCGCCAATTTGAATGCCTTTAATGTCTTTTTGTTGTCTGATTACTGAGGCTAGGACTTCCAGAACTATGTTGAACAGCAGTGGTGAGAGTGGACATCCCTGTCTTGTTCCTGATCTTAGGGGAAAGGCTCCCAGTGCTTCCCCACTGAGAATGATATTTGCTGTGGGCTTTTCATAGATGGCTTTTAAGATGTTGAGGAATGTTCCCTCTATCCCTACACTCTGAAGAGTTTTGATCAGGAATGGATGCTGTATTTTGTCAAATGCTTTCTCTGCATCCAATGAGAGGATCATATGGTTCTTGGTTTTTCTCTTGCTGATATGATGAATCACATTGATTGTTTTACGGGTGTTGAACCAGCCTTGTGTCCCAGGGATATATCCTACTTGGTCATGGTGAATAATTTTCTTAATGTACTGTTGGATCCTATTGGCCAGTATCTTGTTGAGAATTTTTGCATCCATGTTCATCAGGGATATTGGTCTGTAATTCTCCTTTTTGGTGGGGTCTTTGTCTGGTTTTGGAATTAAGGTGATGCTGGCCTCATAGAACGAATTTGGAAGTACTCCATCTCTTTCTATCTTTCCAAACAGCTTTGGGAGAATAGGTATGGTTTCTTCTTTAAACGTTTGTTAGAATTCCCCTGGGACGCCATCTGGCCCTGAACTCTTGTGTCTTGGGAGGTTTTTGATGACTGCTTCAATTTCCTCCCTGGTTATTGGCCTGTTAAGGTTTTCTATTTCTTCCTGTTCCAGTTTTGGTAGTTTGTGGCTTTCCAGGAATGCGCCCATTTCTTCTAGATTGCCTAATTTATTGGCATATAACTGTTCATAATATGTTTTTAAAATCGTTTGTATTTCCTTGGTGTTGGTAGTGATCTCTCCTTTCTCATTCATGATTTTATTAATTTGAGTCTTCTCTCTCTTCTTTTTAATAAGGCTGGCTAATGGTTTATCTATCTTATTAATTCTTTCAAAGAACCAACTCCTGGTTCTGTTGATCTGTTCCACAGTTTTTCTGGTCTCGATTTCGTTGAGTTCTGCTCGAATCTTTATTAACTCTTTTATTCTCCTGGGTGTAGGATCTATTTGCTGTTTTTTCTCTAGCTCCTTTATGTGTAAGGTTAGCTTTTGTATTTGAGTTCTTTCCAGTTTTTGAATGGATGCTTGTATTGCGATGTATTTCCCCCTTAGGACTGCTTTTGCTGCATCCCAAAGATTTTGAACGGTTGTATCTTCATTCTCATTAGTTTCCATGAATCTTTTTAATTCTTCCTTAATTTCCTGGTTGACCCTTTCATCTTTTAGCAGGATGGTCCTTAACCTCCATGTGTTTGAGGTCCTTCCAAACTTCTTGTTGTGATTTAGTTCTAATTTCAAGGCATTATGGTCTGAGAATATGCAGGGGACGATCCCAATCTTTTGGTATCGGTTCAGACCCGATTTGTGACCCAGTATGTGGTCTATTCTGGAGAAAGTCCCATGTGCACTTGAGAAGAGTGTGTATTCAGTTGAGTTTGGATGTAAAGTTCTGTAGATATCTGTGAAATCCATCTGGTCCAGTGTATCATTTAAAGCTCTCGTTTCTTTGGAGATGCTGTGCTTAGAAGACCTATCGAGTATAGAAAGAGCTAGATTGAAGTCACCAAGTATAAGTGTATTATTATCTAAGTATTTCTTCACTTTGGTTATTAATTGATTTATACATTTGGCAGCTCCCACATTCAGGGCATATATATTGAGGATTGTTAAGTCCTCTTGTTGGATAGATCCTTTAAGTATGACATAGTGTCCCTCTTCATCTCTCACTACAGTCTTCAGGGTAAATTTTAGTTTATCTGATATAAGGATGGCTACCCCTCTTTTCTTTTGAGGGCCATTCGAATGGTAAATGGTTCTCCAACCTTTTATTTTCAGGCTGTAGGTGTCCTTCTGTCTAAAATAGATGGGTCCTGCTTTTTTATCCAGTTTGAAACCCTGCACATTTTGATGGGGTCATTAAGCTTGTTCACGTTCAGAGTTACTATTGAGAGATACGAGTTTAGTGTCATCATGATATCTATTCAGTCCTTGTTTTTGTGGATTGTTCCACTGAACTTCTTCTAAAAGGGGAATTTTAAGAGTCCCCCTTAAAATTTCTTGCAGAGCTGGTTTGGAGGTCACATATTCTTTCAATTCCTGCCAGTCTTGTAAGCTCTTTATCTCTCCTTCCATTTTGAATGAGAGCCTTGCTGGATAAAGTATTCTTGGTTGCATGTTCTTCTCATTTAGGACCCTGAATATATCCTGCCAGCCCTTTCTGGCCTGCCAGGTCTCTGTGGAGAGGTCTGCTGTTACCCTAATACTCCTCCCCATAAAAGTCAGGGATTTCTTGTCTCTTGCTGCTTTAAGGATCTTCTCTTTATCTTTGGAATTTGCAAGCTTCACTATTAAATGTCGAGGTGTTGAACGGTTTTTATTGATTTCAGGGGGGGATCTCTCTATTTCCTGGATCTGAATGCCTGTTTCCCTTCCCAGATTAGGAAAGTTTTCAGCTAGAATTTGTTCAAATACATATTCTGGCCCTCTGGCCCTTTCGGCGCCCTCGGGAACCCCAATTAAACGTAGGTTTTTCTTTCTCAGGCTGTCGTTTACTTCCCTTAATCTATCTTCATGGTCTTTTAATTGTTTGTCTCTTTTTTCCTCAGTTTCCCTCTTTGCTATCAACTTGTCTTCTATGTCACTCACTCGTTCTTCCACCTCGTTAACCCTCATCGTTAGGACTTCTAGTTTGGATTGCATCTCATTCAATTGATTTTTAATTTCTGCCTGATTAGCTCTAAATTCTGCAGTCATGAAGTCTCTTGAGTCCTTTATGCTTTTTTCTAGAGCCACCAGTAGCTGTATAATAGTGCTTCTGAATTGGCTTTCTGACATTGAATTGTAATCCAGATTTTGTAACTTTGTGGGAGAGAGGACTGTTTCTGATTCTTTCTTTTGAGGTGAGGTTTTGCTTCTAGTCATTTTGCTCAGTGCAGAGTGGCCAAAAGCGAGTTGTATTGGGAAAAGGAGAAAAAGAGAGGAGAGAAAGAAGGAAAGAAAAGAGAAAGAGAAAAAAAAGGAAGAAAAAAAGAAGAAAAAGAGAAAGAAAAAGAAAGGGAAAAAAAGGGTGGGGGAAGCAAACAAATCAAAAAGCAAAACAAAACAAAAAAAACAAAAAAATAAAATAAAATAAAATAAAACAACCAAACAACAAACAAAAAAAACCCACCGGGGAGTATCTTCTGATTCTGTATACTTTAAGTCCCGTGACTTCCCCTGGAACTTGTCCTTCTAGCTGGTCTTCTGGGGGAGGGGCCTGTTGTGCTGATTTTCAGGTGTTAGCACTTGGGGGAGCTGCTCTGCCCCCTGCCTGGTGCAGGGCTCAGTGGGGGTTGTTTACCCCGTGAGGCCCCCGGAGGAACAACCCCAGTGGCGGGGCCAGCTCTGGAGCCCTGGATTCAGCCCCCGCAGTAGCTCCAGTGCTCTCCGTCTGCAGGGCCTGGAGGCTCCGGGGCGGGGTCGCTGATCTGCTCAGCTGGGGCAGGAGCGTCCTCGCTGTCCTGGGCCCTCCCGGCCTCTGCCTGTCCCGGGGGAGGCCGGATCCCGGGCTGTGTCCCGGCGCCCTGTGCCCGGGTCTGCGCTGTTGGATTTGGGCTCCCGCCCCGCAGCCCCCTCCGCGGAGCCGTCCCCGAGCCCCCCGAGCTGCTCCCGCCCCGCAGCCCCCTCCGCGGAGCCGCCCCCGAGCCCCCCGAGCTGCTCCCGCCCCGCAGCCCCCTCCGCGGAGCCGCCCCCGAGCCCCCCGAGCTGCTCCCGCCCCGCAGCCCCCTCCGCGGAGCCGTCCCCGAGCCCCCCGAGCTGCTCCCGCCCCGCAGCCCCCTCCGCGGAGCCGCCCCCGAGCCCCCCGAGCTGCTCCGGTCCTGCCGGGTCCCGCCGTGCGCGCTGCAGCCCTTAGGGAGCTCGGCGCACTCCCCCGGGCGCAGGTGTCTGTTAGGGTCCCCGGGAGCCCGAGGGCATCCCCGCCCTCCTGGGTCCTGCTCCACCTCCCCGCGAGCCCCTTTCCGCCCAGGAAGGTCGGTGCAGCTCCTGCGTCTCCGGGACGGGGCTCTCCTGTCCTGGGGTCACTCGCCCCGGCCTCAGCCCGGCTCCTCGCGGGGCCCCTCCCCCTTGGAGGCCTTTTGTGTCTTTATTTCTGTTTCCCCGTCTTCCTACCTTGATAGATGCGCGAACTCTTCTCACTGTAGCATTCCAGCTGGTCTCTCTTTAATTCTCAGGCCAAATTCGTAGATTTTCAGGATTTGAAGGTTTTCTAGGTAATTTGGTGGGGACAGGTGATTTGGGGACCCTACTCTTCCGCCATCTTGCCCCTCACCCCTATCATGTATGATTTTTAAATATTTTCACCACTCTATGCCTTATCTTTTATTCTATTCATAGCGACTTTAGCAGAGCAAAAAACATTTTCAATTTTGATAGTTCAATTTTTCAATTTCTTGTTTCATGGTGCTTTTGGTGTTGTATCTAAAAACAACAAACCCAAGATCATGCAGATTTTCTCCTAGAAGAGATTCACATTTAGGTACTTTTAGTTCATTTTTATGTAAAGTGCAAGGTATATGTTGAGGCTCATTTTACTGCATGCAGATAGCCAATTGTTCTGGCACCATTTTTTGAAAAGTCTAATCTTTCTTTATTGAATTTCCTTTGCAACTTTGTCAAAAAATAAGTTGTCTGTATCTGTTTAGGTATATTTCTGGGTCCTCTATGATCTTCCATTGACCCATTTGTCTTAACACTTTTCCAATATACCGCACTATGTTGATCAGTGTAACTCCATGGAAACCTTGAAATCACATGAGTGCTCTGAGGGTTTTTTTAGAATTGTTTTGGCTATTCTGTTACTTTTGCATTTCCTTATGAATTTTAGAATCATTTTGTCTACAATATCTACAAAAAAAGCTTGCTAAAATTTGTCTGGGACTGCATTGAATCTATTGAATGAAATTGTAAAGAATTAACAATATTGTCTTCCAATCCATAATCATAGTATACCTCTCCATTTATTTGGAGCTTCTCTGATTTCTTTCATTGGTTATTTGTAGTTTTCCACTACAGATTCTGAACATATTTTATTCAATTTATATCTAAGTACTTTACTTTTTTTGTGCTATCAAAAGTGGTATTATTTTTTACATTTCAATTATAATTGTTTGTTGTTAATATGCAGGAAAACAACTGACTTTCGCATAATGACCTTGTATCCTGTGACTTGGCTAAAATTGCTTATTACTTCAAATACTTTTCTTGGTAGATACTTACAGGATTTCTACACAGACAATAACAATCGTCATCTGTGAATAAAGACAAATTTTTCCTTTTTTTTTTTTACATTCAATATGCCCTTTATTTTATTATCTTAACTCAATTGCACTAACTAGGATTTCCAGTACAATATTAAATAGGAGTAGTGAGAGAGGACATCCTTGCCTTGTTCCCAACCTCAGCAGGGGAAAAGCATTTGCTCTGTCACCACTGTATAAGACATTAGCTGTAGGGTTTTTTTTTAATACCCTATCTTGAAAGTTTTATAATGAATGGGTATTGAATTTGTCAAAAGCTCTTTCTATATTAATTAATATGATCAAAATTTTTTCTCATTTAATCTATTTAAATAATGGGTTATATTGACTAATTTTTGAATGCTGAAACAATCTTGCATTTTTGGAATGAAATCTATTTGTTTGTGATATATTATCCTTTTTATGTATTGCTAGACATGATTTGCTAATATGGTGCTGAGGTTTTGGTGCCTATGTTCATAAAGGGATAATGTTCTGAACTTTTGTTGTCTTTGTCTAGTTTTTATATTAGTGTAATGTTGGTCTCATAAAATAATTTGGGAAGTGTCAGTGAAATTTTAATTAAAGTCCTCAGAATATTTGTTCATAACACACACTAAAAGTTATTTTAAACTCATATGGAAGAGTTTGGATATAGGCAAAAATAGCCAAATTAGTTCTAATTTAAAAAAGGAAGTTGTACATGTCCTACTGATATTAAGATTTTTTATAAATCTGAATGGGAAGCCTAAGCCAATACATCATATAAATAGAATGGAGAGCTCAGAAATAGACCAATGAAATAAAAGCACTCTTTATATGATAGCAGGACATTTCAAATCAATGTGCAAAGGCCTGGTTGTTCAATAAACTGTACTGTAACAATTGGTTATCTATATAGGAAAAGCAAAGTAGGTTTCTACTGCTTTCTCGTGTCTCTTCAGATTCTCTCAACCTCACTTGTTTTCTCAATCTGTTATTCAGCCTTAATTACCACCTTCTTAGGCAAACCAGCCCAGCTCCCAGAATTTCCTCCTTGGAAGAAACAAGCAAACAAATTCCCTATCCCTACCTCACTTCAAAGGAGTCTTCAGACACAATTTCTCCAGAAAGTCTGACCATTATAAGAAGTCATGCACGGCCAGACTCATTATAATATAGTGGTCAGCATGGTATTTTACAACACTGTGTTGTTTACCATGCTTTCCTGTCTAATTTCTTTTACTTTTACTATACTAGGAACTATACTCTCTTAAATAAATCTTTAGCAGTTAATCCTTGTCTGAAGCTCATGTTTGTAGAGAACGCAAGTTTTCACCAACCTTTTGCCTGCCTCAAAATTAATAATCATTTGTTTAAAAAAATAAATATCTAAATCCAAAAATTAAAACTATTAGAAGTACATAAATATATAGAAGAACGTTTTCAATTATTATTTCAAGTATAATTAACAAACAGTGCTACATTTTCAGGTGTACAGTATAATATACACCTGAATAAATTCCATATATTTCCCAGTGTTTATCATAAGTGTACTCTTAATCCCCTTTATCTATTTCACCCATTCCCCACCTCCCTCTGGCAACCACCAGTTCATTCTCTGTATATAAGAGGTTGCTTTTTTGTTTCTCTGTTCATTTGTTTCTTAAATCCCACATTATGAATGGTATCATATGGAATTTGTCTTTCTCTGACTTATTTCACTTATCATGATACCCTCTAGATCAATCCATGTTGTTATAAATAGCAAGATTTCATTCTTTTCATGGCTCAGTAATATTCTATGTTGGCATTTATATACCATATCCTCTTTACCCATTCATCTATTAATGGATACTTGGGTTGCTTCCATATCTTAGCTAATATAAATAATACTGCAATAAACATAAGGATACATGTATCTTTTCAAGTTAATGTTTTCATTTTCTTTGGGTAAATAGTAGTAAAATTATTGGATCAAATGATAATTCTATTTTTAATTTTTTTAGGAACTTCCATATTGTCTTCCATAGAAGCTACACCACAAAAGACTTTTTGATCATTTGATTTTAATATAAAACATGAATATAGAAAGACCAAACCAAATATATGTATAGCTTAAGAAATTATGAACTGAACACCCTTGTAAAACACCACCCAGATCAAGAAATAGAATAGTGATAGAAACCCTAGAATCCTGCCCATGTGTGCGTTCCAATTACAATCCTCATCCTCAAAAGCAACTGTAATCTAGACCTTGTAGTAATCACTTCTTTGCATTTCTTAAAGATTTTATGATGCTAGGCTCAGTTGCTACACATTATAGCATAGTATTCTATTTTTTAAATTTTATTTTACTTTATTTAAATTCAGTTAATTAGCAAATAGTGTATTATAGAGATAGAGTTCAGTGATTTATCAGTTGCATATAACACCTAGTGCTCATTACATCAAGTGCCCTCCTTAATGCCCATCACTCAGTCACCCCGTCCCCCATCGACCTCCCCTTCAGCAACCCTCAGTTTCCTTTCTAGAGTTAAGAGTCTCTTACAGTTTGTCTCCTTCTCTAACTTATTTTTTTTTAAGATTTTATTTATTCATGAGAGACACACAGAAAGAGAGGCACAGAGACACAGGCAGAGGAAGAAGCAGGCTCCATGCAGGGAGCCTGATGTGGGACTCGATCCCGGGTCTTCAGGATCACACCCTGGGCCAAAGGTGGCACTAAACCACTGAGCCGCCAGGGCTGCCCTCCTTCTCTAATTTCATCTTTATTTTCCTACATTGTCAGAGTCTACAGCTATTATAAGAGACTATTGTTAGGTCCTTTGAATGGGAAAAGACTTTCAAAGCAATGAACACAAATACAAATCACAGAAAAAAATTAAATTTGACAACAGCAAAATTAACACCTCTGCACGACAGAAGATTTCAATTAAAAAATGAAAAAATAAAAAAATAAAACCCAAACTGACAAAAGGTATGATAACAAAAGACTGATACCTACAATATTTAAATATGATCTCTACATCTCTACAAAATTAGCCAAAGACTCTAAATAAGAAAAATGTGAAGCTCTGTTACTGCATCCCAATTATTCTCCCACTTGCTCTAGTCAGTTCTACAGAGACCCATATAGTGTCCAGACCTACCAAGGGTTTTTCTACCAAAACATCTTCTCTGCTACATTTGCAGAAACAAACAACTAGAAGCTGGATGATTTATTTTTGACTCAGTAAGGCACAGTATGAAGTTGAATTCAAGAACCATAGAAAGTCCCAGCCTCACCCCCAGCACTATTCCCCCCTCGCAGCCACCTCCCCAGCAACCAGCCTCCTGGGCTCCCTTCACAAACTTTTCTCCATGCAAATATAAATATATTTTTTTACTTTTTTCTTACCAAAAGGTAATAAACTAAACAAAATGTTCTGCTCTTTGCTTTTCTTACTCAACAGTATGTCTTGGATATTTTTCTCTTATGCACACAGAAAACTTTGTCATTGTTCTTACAGGTACATAATATCTGGCTCTATGGAAATTCCAAAAATTCTTTAAGTAATCACCTTTTGATAATACATTTGGATTGCTAATACCAAATTTGTGTGTTTACAAATAATGATACAGAAAAGTATCTGTAAACCAATGTCATATGATACTGGTTGATAATGGTATGACAGGAAAGGAGCTGGAACTGGACAATACAGGAACTGAGATATGGATTAGGAAGCTCACTGTAGAGCTGAAAGACAGCTTGGTAAACCTGGTCCTTGTAAGGGGAGGGAAGGGAAGACAGAAATGTAGCTGAAAGAAGGGAGATAGAATGCCCTGTCAGGATTGAACAATGTGAGGAATGTGGGGAGAAGTGACCAGGAGCTGCCCCTGTTCTGCCCTCCCTGAACTCCTGCCTCAGCCCAGGGACACAGCAAGGTCAGCTCATGCTTGTCACTTCAGGTCCCAGAACGCAGCCCATTGACCTCCCATATTTGGGGCAGGCATGAAAATGGGAGTCACACCAGATAAGAAAATGCCTCTTTCCAAGACCCTCCCTCCTCACCCTGAGGAAGCCCACCAATTAGAGACGTGCCTGAATTAACACACATCTAGCCCTGAGGCTGGGAAGCAGGCAGGGTTGTAGAGTGAGTTCACTCTCACAACTGCCAACTGAGGAGAAGATCTACAGGAAGGAGTGTCCCCATTGGATCTGGAAGCAGGAACATCAAGAAAAGGTTGTGGCCTGAGGTTGGACTTGTGATCACTCACAGAATACAGGATGCCTTAGGCAGTGAGAAAATCATGAAAGCACAGTATGGGAAGATGACCCAATACCCAGAATCACATACAGAAATTAACTGCCACAAAATGAACTATAATCTTCCTTACTTTTCCCATTTGAAGAGTAACTGTTCTACAGTTATGAAAGAAACTGAAGAGGAACAAAGAAATCAAAAAACATCCCATGCTCATGGATTAGAAGAACAAATATTGCTAAATAGTCTATACTACCTGAAGCAATCTACACATTTAATACACAGTCCCTATCAAAATACCAACAGCATTTTTCACAGAACTAGAATAAATAATGCTGGAACCACAAAAAAAAAAAAAATTAGCCAAAGCAATCCTGAAAAAGAGCTGGTGGCATCACAACTTTGGACTTCAAGCTATATTACAAAGCTAAAGTCATCAAGTCATTATGGTACTGGCACAAAAACAGACACAAAGATTGATGGAATAGAATAGAAAACCCGGAAACGGACTCACATCTATATGCTCAACTAATCTTTGACAAAGCAGGAAAAAATATCCAATGGAAAAAAAAAAGAGTCTCTTCAACAAATGGGTGTTGGGAAAACTGGACAGTAACATGTAGAAGAATGAACTGGGCCATTCTCCTACACCACCTACAAAAATAAATTCAAAATGGATGAAACACCTAAATGTGAGACAGGAAACCATCAAAATCCAAGAGGAGAACACAAGTAGCAACCTCTTTTTCCTCACTGCAGCAACTTCTTACTAAACACATCACCAGAGACAAGGAAAACAAAAGCAAGAATGAACTATTGGTACTTCATCAAGATTAAAAGCTTCTGCACAGCAAAGGAAACAGTCAACAAAACTAAAAGGCAGCCTATGGAATGGGAGAAGATATTCTCAAGTGACATATCAAATAAAGGGTTAGTATCCAAAAGCTATGAAGAACTTATCAAATTTAACACCCTAAAAATAAATAATCCAGTTAAAAAATGGGCAGAAGACATGAACAGATACTTTTCTAAAGAAGACATCCAGATGGCTAGCAGACACATGCAAAGATACTCAGCATCACTCATCAGCATGGAAATACAAGTCAAAAACATGATGAGATACTATCTCACACTTAAATAGCTAAAATTCACAACACAAGAAACAACAGATGTTGGTGAAGATGTGGAGAAAAAAGGAAAACTTTCATATTGTTGGTGGGAATGCAAACTCATGTAGCCACTCTGGAAAACAGTGTGGAGTTTCCTCAAAAAGTTAAAACTAGAACTACCTCACAAACCAGCAATTGCAGTACTAGGTATTTACCAAAGAATACAAAAATACTGATTTGAAGAGGCACATGTACCCTGATATTTATAGCAACATTATCAACAATAGCCAAACTAAGGAAAGAGCCCAAATGTCTATCAATTGATGAATGGATAAAGAAGATATGGTGTATACACACACACACACACATGCACACACACACAGGAATATTATTCAGCCATCAAAAAGAATGAAATCTTACCATTTGCAATGAAATGGATGGAGCTAGAGGGCATTATGCTAAGTGAAATAAGTCAGCCAGAGAAAGACAAATACTATATTATTTCACTCATATGTAGAATTTAAGAGACAAAACATATGAACATATGGGAAGGAAAAAAAATAGAGAGGGAAGTAAACCATAATATACTCTTAACTACAGAGAACAAACTGAGGGCTGAAGGAAGGAGGTAGGGGGATGAGCTAAATGGGTGATGGGCATTAAGGAAGACACCTGTTATGATGAGCACTGGGTGTTCTTATATGTAAACGATGAATCACTAAATTCTACTCCTGAAACCAATATTACACTAATATTGACTAACTAGAATTTAAACAAAGAATTGAAAGAACAAATAAACAATTAAAAACCATAGATTTTAAAATATAGAACACAGAAATAAAGATTGCATAGAATTCTAAAAAAAGAAAAATATCTGAGAGTCCTAAAAAAGAAAAAAAAATCACACGTTATACATTTACACTTGTTAAAGACACAGAAGAGTGTATAAACATATATCCAATTAAAAAATAATGTGATCTCCCATGTAGGAATAATCTAATTATATATTGAAGCATTTCCATTATCTTAAAATTCTCTTGTAGATCCAAACCACCTGGTGTTGAAAATGATCATTTCAGATTGAATTAGTGCTTTCACATTTTTCAGGTCCACGGTGATGAGTCCATGACTTGACTGTCCTTAGGACACAGCTAATCCTTGAGGAGTTGATAGCAGCTCCAAAGGCCTCAATAAATTTGTCATTATGAAGAGTGAAGATGAATGGGTTCAGAAAAGGGATCACCAGTGACACTACCTGTTGTACTTGGCTGCCGTGTTTGCTTGGGTTTCACACAGAGGAACGAGCAGGTGCCATTGCCAATCATGACACACACATAGAAAAGGTTTTCCTCCACCCAGAGGCTGAGGGGATCTTGAGGAGGTGAAGATGATGTAGGTATAGGAGACAATTATAGGTAGGGGTACAAGAACCAACCATAATGAATATAGTCATTAAAAAAGGATAAACTCTGTGAAAAGGCTGTCATCACAGGATAATTTGAGCAGTTGCCCTCGGTCACATAAAAAAAAAAGGTCTAACTTTTTTTTTTTTCAGAAGGTAAGCTGAAATGTGGCAAAGAGTAGCCAGATTTGAAATAGGAACCCAAACACCCATGACACAGTGACCACCCAGATGCAGGTGTGGCTGTTCATAATGATGTTTTTTCTCAAGGGGTTACAGATAGCCACATACTGGTCCACAGCCATTGATCCCATTAATATAAATTCTGATGTGCCCAAAGAAAGGTACAAATATAACTGCATGGCATGCTGTCAAAGATACTGCCTGAATCTCAGGAAGCAGCAACCCTCAGAGCATCAAGGGGATAGAAGTAGATAGAATCTCCAGGACAGAGTGGTAGCCAAGGAAGAAGTACATGGGGGACTGCAGACATTTATCAACATGGACAGTCACAATGATGACCATGTTCCCCATGACTGTCACTGAGTAGAAGAGGAAGAAGGTAGCAAATAAGATATGATATAATTCTGGGGAGCCAGGAAAGCCTAAGAGATAGAATTCAGTGGCACTACGATTCTCCAACATTTAGTTCTGAGTGGTTGTTCCTTGTGAAATCTAGAGAGTAAAAAAGAGATCACATGGATTCTGATCCCAAATGGTTTCAGATAGAGAAAATATTCCCCTCCTGTTCATAGATTCCACAACATGACTAGGAAGGGTTGAGGTTCTACTTTTCCCTCTACATAATCAGTGCTGATTTTTTTAAAAGAATAATCATGATATGTCAAGAAAATTAAATTTAGCCAAGAAGATGAGCCCAGTTACCAATGGCATATCATAGGCACCAGCCCCCTGCCCCACGTACACCACCTGCATCTCTCAATCCACAGACTTTCCTGCCTTCCATCGTGCTGTGAATAGCCATCCAATCTGCCTCTCTGACCACTATGCTCCTTTTTACCACTAATTCCCTTCCATCTTAAATGTTCTAAACTATGTGATATACTGAAAATATTCTGTGAGTTCTGCTCCAGTATCATACACTATAGAAAGTGTTCCTGCCCAATCCTACCAAGAGCTGGTATGTGTTTACTTTGCTTTTTCATGACATAGGGTCTATTTGCACTGGATCTATTTGAAAGCTCTTCCTTTCCCTCCATCATCATTGGTGTCACTGCTAGACATGAGTATGAACAACTCTTTAAGGGTTTTCTATAAGATCTTGAGGGCAAGGACTAAGTATTTCTCAGCCTACAGATCAGCTAGCTGCTTGACTGAATTACCACTTTTTTTGCCTCCCTATTCTTGGAAGGGGAAGCCTGTCCTGCTTTTCTCCTAGGTAAATGTCTTCTCATAGGTGACAGACTAACCAGAACCTGAGCTTGATCAATCAAGGGCCTCTCTCTCCCAATCCTAATACCAACAATCCACCTAGCCCAGTATAGTCTAGGAGGAACTAGAGGAGGACATGGGAGGAGCTGCCATCCTCTACCAGTCCCACATCACATCTTGTTGGGACCGGCAGACAAGAGGCTAAAGATCCAATATCAACATCCTTTGCCTTTGTGAGAGCTCAAAACTCTAGATCCAGCAGAGTCAAAGTCATCAAGTGTGAACTCTGGACTTAGCCCAAGCCCTACACACATGTGGCCATGGTCTCCATCTTACAGAAAGTAGAGTCTCCTCTGAGCCAACAAATAGGTTTTTCCTCCAAAACCATGTTTAAAAGAATCAGTTGTAACTAACATAAAACAGACCAAAGGACCTGAGCCCTGTAGGATTTCTGGGATTCATCCCTCATTTCCTTCAGGTCTTTGCTCAAACACTCAGGCTCAGAGAGCCTTTCCTCATGATCCTTTCTAAAAGAACACATTCTACCCTTTATCAGTCACCAGGATCTATATATATTCTTTGCTTTCATCTAAAATTGTGTTTTTACTTTTTGTTTATTTCCTCCTATTTAGCAGTGTAAACAACTGTCAAAGCAGAAACTTTGTCATGCTTGCTTATTGTTTCTGACACTGGGTTAATATTTTTAAATGAATAAATCAATTAGTCAATCAATTAAGGAATGAATTTGTCAATAGTCAATAGTCAACCAATTAAGAAATGAAGAAAGCTTATCTAGTCCTGGCTATGGTCAATTTTTGAAGCAAACTCTGCTTCTTTTCCCTTTGGTCTTCAGTGAAATACTGCCTGGTCAATATGCCATCCCCTCTCTGGGTATGCCTAGGAAATGAAAACTGGGTAACAAGGATCAGGGACAGAATTACCAGGGGAGCTCAATAGTTTCCTCCCATAATTTTTGTTTATCCAGGACCAGATGCAAAGAATGGACACAGGAGGGTCCTGACAGGAGCAAGGGTCTGTGCCTATGTCCAGCATTGAGTCAGGGAAGAGTTGAATCTGCTCTCTGCTGTGCAGGGAGGATTCGAAGATAAGCCCATCTACTCTGCTGCCCATCTCACCACTCTTCAGGCTGTAGGTGTCCTTGTTCTAGACTAGAGAGCCGCCAGGCCCAGAACTTCCCATGATGATCCTTTCTTACTCTCTCCTTCACAGAGGAGAAGCCTGACAGATACCTCTAGAGAAAGAGACTAAACTGGAATATTCTATGGCTCTCCAAGGATCAGCCCAGCCTACTCCCTCTGGGACTAGTACGGAGCACACTCTGTGGCCCAGAGAAAGCTACTGCTGTCCTCACTCAATGTAAGATAAAACTGTCTTCTTCAAGTACTTAAGAGAAAGTTCAATAATAATAGTGACATGGAAGTCCAATTATCTCTCTCTGAATTCCTCTCTCCTTCTTTCCTTCTCTTCATTGTTCCCAAGGAGAGTTTTACACTGAGGAACTAAATGTGTCCAAGTTCAGAGAAACCCTAGGGATGCAGTCAAGGGGAAACCAGAAAAACTTTCAGCTCTTCTCCCCCAAGGCTAATCAAATTTTAGAACTCCTGAAAGTTTTTTTAATATCCAAACTTGAAATCTCCCATGTCAGGAGTTTCTCAGCCCCCAGGCTGCCTTCCCCCAAAGCCCCAAGTCCTGGTTACCAAAAAAACAGTTCAAACCATGTCTTGCTTTCTTCTGTGCAACTCCCTGATTATATTTGGCCCTACAGAACCCAGATACCCTCAAGTGGAAGGCATCATAAACAATTCCAAGATATACATCAAAAATCCACACACCAGAAATGAGTGATGATGTGAGCACAATGGTGAACAGGCAGCTCCAAGCTCATGTCCCTCCACAGAAACAACAGAAAACAAGCAGAAACTGTCAGAAATAACTATCAGAACTCTGGAAACACTCAAAGATTTATAGCAACCATGGAAACACCAATTCAAGCAAACAAACAATTTAAAAATGTGGGGAAAGCTTTGTGGTATTTTTACTTACCCTTGCCCACACTCTTCCTCACTTAGCAGAAGTCTTGAAAATGGTAATATGCATTCTCATTGTGGAACCTCAGTCTCTAAGGAAGCAGAGCAGATCTGGGGCAAAAGGTTATTGTTGAGACATAAAATAAACCATCGAGGTTGGGTAAGGTGTCTTTGGGAAATTAAGAAATTTAAAAGCATCTGCATATACTGGGGGATTTAGAAAACCACACACATGTACAGGGCAAGATGCATGCTCAGAAAAGACCTGAGAAGACCCTAATCTTTTATTATATGTAGGATAAACTCAGGGAGATCTACACCAAGGCACATTATAATCAGTAAAAAGACCAAAAAGGGGGAGGGGGGACATCCTGAAAGCAGCAAGAGAGAAGCACCTTCTCACATACAGGAATCTTCAGAAGATTAACAGCCAATTTTTCATCAAAAATTATAATAGGCATTGGTATTGCATATTTAAAGTGCTGAAAGAAAAAAAATGTCAACCCAAAATTCTGAATCTAGCAAAACTGTCCTTTAAAAATGAGGGAGAAATGAAGACAATCTCAGATAAATAAAAGGTGAGACAGTGTGCTATCAATAGACTTGTCTTAAATGAAATGCTAAAAGGAGTACTTCAGGTTGGAATCAAAGGACACGAGATAGTAACTTGAAAATGAAAATATAAAGATCTTCACTAAAGGTGAAATAAAGCTACCCTATGACCCAGCAATTGCACTACTGGATATTTACCCCAAAGATACAGATGTAGTGAAACAAAGGAGCACCTGCACCCCAGTGTTCATAGTGGCAATGTCCACAATAGCCAAACGGTGGAAGGAGCCAAGATCTCTTTTGATCAATGAATGTATAAAAAAGATATGGTGTGTGTGTGTGTGTGTGTGTGTATAGTGAAAAAATACTCAGCCATAAGAAAGGATGAATAACTACCATTTACATCAACATGGATAGAACTGAAGAGTATTATGCTAAGTGAAATAAGTTAATTGGATAAAGATAATTATCCTATGGTTTCACTCATATGCAGAAATAGTGCAAAGAACCATAAGGGAAGTAAGAGAAAACTGAATGGGAAAAAAAAAATCAGAGAGGGAGACAAACATGAGAGACTCTTAACTCTTGGAAACTAAGAGTTGCTGAAGGGGAAGTGGGTTGGGGTATGGGGTAACTGGGTGATGGGCATTAAGGACAGCACATGATGTGACAAGCACTGAGTATTATATGCAACTGATAAATTATTGAAAACTACATCTGAAACTACTGATGTACTGATATGTTGGCTAACTGAATTTAAATATGAATAAATAAATAAAAATGTAAGAAAAGGTAACTATGTGGGCTAATAAAAGCCACTTTTATTGTATTTTTTGATTTTATAATTCCTTTTTATTTTATACATAAATTGAAAGAATAATGCATAAAAATAATAATAAATATATTTTTGGGAGCAAATTCTATATAATGATATAATCTGTGAAATAATAAAAGAGGGGAATGGTGCTAAATAGAATAGTTTTTGTGTTTACTTAAGTTGGTATCAATTCAAACTATAATGTTATAAACTTAGGATGTTTAAGTATAATCACCAGAAATAAAATAACTAAAAATATATACACAAAAGGAAGCAGGAAGGGAATCAAACAGCTACAAAAAAAATCAACTCAACAAATCAGAAGGCAGCAATGGAAGAAAATGGAGAAATGACAGAAATGAAAAGAAAAATGTGTAAGACATACGGAAAACAGCAAAATGGCAGAAGTAACTGCCATTCCTTATCAGCAACTTCCTTTAAATGTAAACTAATTTACATTTACATGATTTGATTTACAGATCAGCAACTACTTTAAATGTAAATGTACTAAACTCTTCTACCAAACTGCAGAGATTAGCAGGATGAGTTTCTTTAAATGAGCCAACTACTCATGCTGGCTACATGAAACTCACTTTACGTCAAAATAGATAAATAAGTTGGGAGTGAACAGATGGAAGAAAATATTCCATACAAATACTAACAAAAATAGAACCAAAGTGAATATACTAATATTAGACAATAGACTGAATCAAAAACTGTTATAAGAGACAAAAGACATTACATATTAATAAAAAAATAAATATAGGAAAAAAACCATGATTATAATAATACATATTCCAAACAACAGAGCCCTAGACTATATGAAATGTTTTTAACGGATTTTATTTTATTTTAAAGATATTTATTTATTTATTTATTTATTTATTTATTTATTTATTTTTATTGGAGTTCAATTTGCCAACATATAGCATAACACCCAGTGCTCGTCCCATCAAGTGCCCCCCTCAGTGCTTATCACCCAGTCACCCCAACCCCCCGCCCACCTCCCCTTCCACCACCCCTTGTTCGTTTCCCAGAGTTAGGAGTCTCTCATGTTCTGTCTCTCTTTCTGATATTTTCACTCATTTTCTCTCCTTTCCTCTTTATTCCCTGTCACTAATTTTATATTCCCCAAATGAATGAGGCCATATAATGTTTGTCCTTCTCCGATTGACTTATTTCACTCAACATAATACCCTCCAGTTCCATCCACGTCGAAGCAAATGGTGGATATTTGTCGTTTCTAATGGCTGAGGAATATTCCATTGTATACATAGACCACATCTTCTTTATCCATTCATGTTTCGATGGACACTGAGGCTCCTTCCACAGTTTGGCTATTGTGGACATTGCTGCTGTAAACATCGGGGTGCAGGTGTCCCGCCGTCTCACTGCATCTGTATCTTTGAGGTAAATCTCCAGCAGTGCAATTGCTGGGTCCTAGGGTAGTTCTATTTTTAACTCTTTGAGGAACTTCCACACAGTTTTCCAGAGTGGCTGTACCAGTTCATGTTCCCACTAACAGTGCAAGAGGGTTCCCCTTTCTACACATCCTCTCCAACGTTTGTTGTTTCCTCCCATGTTATTTTCCTCATTCTCACTGGTGGGATCTCGTTGTGGTTTCGATCTGTATTTCCCTGATGGCCAGTGATGCGGAGCATTTTCTCATGTGCATTTTGGCCATGTCTGTCTTCCTCTGTGAGATTTCTGTTCATGTCTTTTGCCCCTTTCATGATTGGATTGTTGGTTTCTTTGCTGTTGAGTTGAATAAGTTCTTTAGAGATCTTGGGTACTAGCCCTTTATCTGATAAGTCATTTGCAAATATCTTCTCCCATTCTGTAGGTTGTCTTTTCGTTTTGTTGACTGTTTCTTTTGCTCTGCAAAAGCTTCTTATCTTGATGAAGTCCCAATAATTCATTTTTGCTTTTGTTTCTCTTGCCTTCATGGATGTATCTTGCAAGAAGTTGCTATGGCCAAGTTCAAAAAGGGTGTTGCCTGTGTTCTCCTCTAGAATTTTGATGGAATCTTGTCTCACATTTAGATCTTTTATCCATTTTGAGTTTATCTTTGTGTCTGGTGTAAGAGAATGGTCTAGTTTCATTCTTCTGCACGTGGATGTCCAATGTTCTCAGCACCATTTATTGAAGAGACTGTCTTTTTTCCAGTGGAGAGTCTTTCCTGCTTTGTCGAATATTAGTTGACTATAGAGTTGAGGGCCCACTTCTGGATTCTCTATTCTGTTCCATTGATCTGTGTGTCTGTTTTTGTGCCAGTACCACACTGTCTTGATGACCACAGCTTTGTAGTACAACCTGAAAGCTGGCATTGTGATGCCCCCAGTTCTGGTTTTCCTTTTCAATATTCCCCTGGCTATTCGGGGTCTTCTCTGATTCCACACAAATCTTAAGATGATTTGTTCCAACTCTCTGAAGAAAGTCCATGGTATTTTGATAGGGATTGCACTGAAGGTGTAAATTGCCCTAAGTAGCATTGACATTTTCACAATATTAATTCTTCCAATCCATGAGCATGGACCATTTTTCCATCTCTTTGTGTCTTCCTCAATTTCTTTCAGAAGTGTTCTGTAGGTTTTAGGGTATAGATCCTTTACCTCTTTGGTTAGGTTTATTCCTAGGTATCTTATGCTTTTGGGTGCAATTGTAAATGGGATTGACTCCTTAATTTCTCTTTCTTCAGTCTCATTGTTAGTGTATAGAAATGCCACTGATTTCTGGGCATTTATTTTGTATCCTGCCACACTGGTGAAGTGCTGTAGGAGTTCTAGCAACCTTGGGGTTGAGTCTTTTGGGTTTTCTAGGTACAGTATCATGTCATCTGTAAAGAGGGAGAGTTTGACCACTTCTTTGCCAATTTGAATGCCTTTTATTTCTTTTTGCTGGCTGATTGCTGAGGCTAGGAGTTCTAGGACTATGTTGAATAGTAGTGGTGAGAGTGGACATCCCTGTCGTGTTCCTGATCTTAGGGGAAAGGTTCCCAGTGTTTCCCCATTGACAATGATATTTGCTGTGGGCTTTTCATAGATGGCTTTTAAGATGCTGAGGAATGTTCCCTCTATCCCTATACTCTGAAGAGTTTTGATCAGAAATAGATTCTGTATTTAGTCAAATGCTTTCTCTGCATCTATTGAGAGGATCATATGGTTCTTGTTTTTTCTCTTGTTGATATGATCTATCACCTTGATTGCTTTATGAGTGTCAAACCAGCCTTGCATCCCGGGGATAAATCCCACTTAGTCATGGTGAATAATCTTCTTAATGTACTGTTGGATCCTACTGGCTAGTATCTTGTTGAGATTTTTTGCATCTGTGTTCATCAGGGAGGTTGGTCTATAATTCTTTTAGGTGGGGTCTTAGTCTGGTTTTGGAATTAAGGTGATGCTGCCTCATAGAATGAGTTTGGAAGTATTCCATCCCTTCTATCTTTCAGAACAGCTTTAGTAGAATAGGTAGTGTTTCTTTTGTAAATGTTTGATAGAATTCCCCTGGGAAGCCATCCTGCCCTGGACTTCTGTGTTTGGGGAGGTTTTTGATGACTGCTTCAATTTCCTCTCTGGTTATTGGCCTGTTCAGGTTTTCAATTTCTTCCCGTTCTATTTTTGCAAGTTTGTGGTTTTCCAGAAATGCACCCATTTCTTCTAGATTGACTAATTTATTGGCATATAGCTGCTCATAATATGTTTTTAAAACCATTTGTATTTCCTTGGTATTGGTTGTGATCTCTCATTTAAATTCGTGATTTTATTAATAAGAATATTTTCTCTTTTGTTTTTAATAAGGTTGGCTAATGGTTTATCTATCTTATTAATTCTTTCAAAGAACCAACTCCTGGTTTTGTCGAACTGTTCTACAGTTCTTCTGATCTCTATTTCATTGAGTTCTGCTCGAATCTTTATTAACTCTCTTTTTCTCCTGGGTGTAGGTTTTATTTGCTGTTCTTTCTCCAGTTCCTTTAGGTGCTCCAGTTTCTTAGCTTGTGTATTTGAGTTTTTTCCAATTTTTTAAGGGATGCTTGTATTGCAATGTATTTCCCTCTCAGGACTGCTTTTGCTGTATCCCAAAGATTTTGAATGGTTATACCTTCATTCTCATTGAATGAATCTTTTTCATTCTTCTCTGATATCCTGGTTGACCCTTTCATCTTTTAGCATGATGGTCTTTAACCTCCATGTGTTTGAATATCTTCCAAATTTCTTCCTGTGATTGAGTTCTAGTTTCAGAGCATTATGGTCTGAAAATATGCAGGGGATGATCCCAATCTTTTGATATTGGTTAAGACCTGATTGGTAACCCAGTATGTGGTCTATTCTGGAGGAAGTTCCATGCGCACTTGAGAAGAATGTGTATTCAGTTGCATTTGGATGTAAAGTTCTATAAATATCTGTGAAATCCATCTGGTCCAGTGTATCATTTAAAGCTCTTCTTTCTTTGGAGATGTTGTGCTTAGATCTGTCATTTGCAGAAAGTGCCATGTTGAAGTCTCCTAGTATAAGTGCATTATTACCTAATTATGTCTTTACTTTGGTTATTAATTGATTGATATACTTGGCAGTTCCCACATTAGGGGCATATATATTCATGACTGTTAGGTCCTCTTGTTGGATAGACCCTTTAAGTATGATATAGTGTTCCTCTTCATCTCTTACTACAGTCTTTGGGATAAACTTTATCTGATATAAGGATTGCTATCCCTACTTTCTTTTGAGGATCATTTGAATGGTAAATGGTTCTCCAACCTTTCATTTTCAGGCTGGAGGTGTTCTTAGGTCTAAAATGAGTCTCTTGTAGACAGCAAATAGATGGGTCTTGCTTTTTTATCCAGTCTGAAGCCCTGCGCCTTTTGATGGGGTCATTAAGCCCATTCGAGTTCAGAGTTACTATTGAAAGATATGAATTTAGTGTCATCATAATACCTATTCAGTCCCTGTTTTTGTGGCTTATTTCTTTGGGCTTCCTCTTTCTTTTACAGAGTGCCCCTTAATATTTCTTGCAGAGCTGGTTTGGTGGTCACATATTCTTTCAGTTTCTGTCTATCTTGGAAGCTCTTTATCTTACCCTCTATTCTGAATGAGAGCCTTGCTGGATGGAGTCTTCTTGGCTGCATGTTCTTTTCATAGGACCCTGAGTATATCCTGGCCTCCCAGGTCTCTGTGGAGAGGCCTACTGCTAATCTAATATTTCTCCCTATATGAGTTAGGGATCTCTTGTCTCTTGCTGGTTTAAGCATTCTCTTTATCTTTGGAATTTGCAAGTTTCACTATTAAATGTAGAGGTATTGAATGGTTTTTATTGATTTTAGGTGTGATCTCTCTATCTCCTGGATCTGAATACCTGTTTCCCTCCCCAATTATGGAAGTTCTCAGCTATGATTTGTTCAAATATGCTTTCTGGTCCTCTGTCTCTTTCTGTGCCCTCTGGAACCCCAATTAAACATAGATTTTTTGGACGGCCCAGGTGGCTCAGTGATTTAGCACGGACTTCAGCCCAGGGCACAATCCTGGATACCCAGGATTGAGTCCCATGTCAGGCTCCCTACATGGAGCCTGTTTCTCCCTCTGCCTGTGTCTGCCTCTCTCTCTCCCTATGTTTCTCATGAGTAAATAAATAAAATATTTAATATATATATATATATATATATATATATATATATATATATATATATTTCCTTCTGAGGCTATCCTTTATTTCCCTTAACCTTTCCTCATGGTCTTTTAATTATTTTTCTTTTTTCCTCAGCTTCCTTCCTTGCCATCAACTTGTCTTCTATGTCACTCACTCTTTCTTCTAACTCATTAACCCTCATCATTAGGACCTCCAGTTTGGATTGCAACTCATTTAATTGATTTTTAATTTAGGCCTGACTATATCTAAATTCTGCAGTAATGAAGTCTCTTGAATCCTTTATGCTTCTTTCCAGAGCCACTGGTAGCTTTCTAATTGGTTTTCTGACATCGAATTGTAATCCAAATTCTGTAACTCTGTGGCAGAGAGTACTGTTTCTGATTCTTTCTTTTGTGGTGAGTTCTTCTTTCTAGTCATTTTGCTCAGTGCAGAGTGGCTAAAACCGAGTTGTACTGGAAAAAGGAACAAAAAAAAAGAAAAAAACAAAACAAAACAGAAAAAGACCAGGAGGGGTATCCTCTGATTCTGTATACTGTAAATCCCTCAACTTCCCCTAGACCTTTCCAGCGCTGCTCTGTCCAGAACTTGCTCTTCCCCTGTCCTTCCAGCTGGTCTTCTGGGGGAGGGGCTGCTGTGCTGATTCTCAGGTGCACGGCTTAGTGGGAGCTGTTTACCCTGGGAGGCCCGTTCCCTGGCAGCCGCCCCACCCCCACCCCGGGCACCAGGATGAACAACCCACAACCCCACTGGCGGTGGCCAGCTCTCCAGCCCTGGAGTCAGCTCCCGCAGTAACTACCACAGCTCCCAGTCCACAGGGGCCTGCATGCTCCAGGGGCGGGGGCACTTATCTGCACAGCTCGGGGCGCCCAGAGGCAGGAGCATCCTCCCTGTCCTGTGCCCTCCCAGCCTCTGCCTGTCCCAAGGGGAGCACCGGATCCTGGGCCGTGTCCCCTGGCGCCCTGGGCTTCAGGACCCGCGCCGCTGGGATCACTCGGGGGCCGCACAGCCACCTCCCCACGCAGCCCCCTCTGCCCGAGCCACCGCCCAAGCTGCTCCCAGGGCCCTGCCGGGCGCCGCTGCAGCCCTTTAGGGAGCTTGGCTGCAGGGGTGTGGCGCGCTCTCCCCTGGGTGCACCTCCTCTGTTAGTGACCCCGGGAACCTAGGAGCTCCACTGCCCCTCCTGGGATCCTGCCCGAGCTCCCTGCTAAGCGCTTTTCTGTCTGGGGAGAATCTGGTACGGATTTTTAAAGTTGCTGCTTCTCCAGGGCTGCACTTTCCTGTCCTGGAGGCTCTTGCTGACCCCCTTAGCCCAGCTTCTCGAGGGGCTCCTCCCCCACTGGATTTTTTTTTCCTCTTCCTACTTTGTTAGAAGCCTGAACTCTTCTCTCTGTAGCATTCCAGCTGTTTCTCTCTTTAAATCAGGCCAAATTTGTAGGTTTTCAGGATGATTTGAAAGTTATCTAGGTAAGTTGGTGTGGACAGGTGACTTGGGGA
The DNA here is from genome assembly GCF_003254725.2 of Canis lupus dingo. NCBI lineage: Eukaryota > Metazoa > Chordata > Mammalia > Carnivora > Canidae > Canis > Canis lupus. The sequence continues at coordinate 7,315,454 of NC_064258.1, forward strand.
CCCTACTCCTCTGTCATCGAGCCCCACCCACCTATTATATGAAATGTTAATAAAACTGAAGGCAGAACTTCAATATCCCATTTTCAATAAAACAACTAAACAGAAGACTAATAAGAAAATAAAGAACTTGAACAGGATAAACTCACTAGGCTTAAAAAAAAAAAAGAGTTCACACCACCCAGTAAAAGCAGAATACACATTCTTCTCAAGTGCACATGGAACATTCTCCAAGACAGGTCATAGATTAGGCCAGAAGTCTCAACAGGGTTACAAAGATTGAAATCAAAGTATATTTTCTGACTATCTATAATGAATAAAACTAAAAATCAGTAACAGAAGGAAAATTGACAAATGGTATTTGCTGTGGGCTTTTCGTAGATGGCTTTTAAGATGTTGAGGAATGTTCCCTCTATCCCTACACTCTGAAGAGTTTTGATCAGGAATGGATGCTGTATTTTGTCAAATGCTTTCTCTGCATCTAATGAGAGGATCATATGGTTCTTGGTTTTTCTCTTGCTGATATGATGAATCACGTTGATTGTTTTATGAGTGTTGAACCAGCCTTGTGTCATGGGCAAAAGACATGAACAGAAATCTCACAGAGGAAGACATAGACATGGCCAACAGGCACATGAGAAAATGCTCTGCATCACTTGCCATCAGGGAAATACAAATCAAAACCACAATGAGATACCACCTCACACCAGTGAGAATGAGGAACATTAACAAGGCAGGAAACCACAAATGTTGGAGAGGATGCAGAGAAAAGGGAACCCTCTTAAACTGTTAGTGGGAACATGAACTGGTACAGCCACTCTGGAAAACTGTGTGGAGGTTCCTCAAAGAGTTAAAAATAGACCTGCCCTACGATCCAGCAATTGCACTGTTGGGGATTTACCCCAAAGATACAGATGCAATGAAACACTGGGACACCTGCACCCCGATGTTTATAGCAGCAATGTCCACAGTGGCCAAACTGTGGAAGGAGCCTCGGTGTCCATCGAAAGATGAATGGATAAAGAAGATGTGGCTTATGTATACAATGGAATATTACTCAGCCATTAGAAATGACAAATACCCACCATTTGCTTCAACGTGGATGGAACTGGAGTGAAGTAAGTCAATTGGAAAAGGACAAACATTATATGTTCTCATTCATTTGGGGAATATAAATAATAGTGAAAGGGAATATAAGGGAAAGGAGAAGTGTGTGGGAAATATCAGAAAGGGAGACAGAACATAAAGACTCCTAACTCTGGGAAACGAACTAGGGGTGGTAGAAGGGGAAGAGGGCAGGGGGTGGGGGTGAATGGGTGATGGGCACCGAGGGGGGAACTTGACGGGATGAGCACTGGGTGTTGTTCTGTAACTTGGCAAATTGAACACCAATAAAAAATAAATTTATTATAAAAAAAAGAAATAGTGCAAAAAAAAAAAAAAGGAAGGAAGAAGGAAAGTTCTATTCACAGATGGCATAATCCTATATATGGAAAAATCCCAAAGAAACCCACAAGAAAGCTACTAGAGCTAATGAATAAATTCCACAAATTTGCAGGGTTCAAGATCAACACAAACAAGTCAATTGCTTTTCTATACAAGAGCCTGGAACGGTCAGAAAAGAAAATTAAGAAAACAATTCCATTCGCAGTAACACCTGAATAATGAAAGACCTATTACCTAAACACCTTTTACTTATACCTTAAAATACAGTTTAACCAAGGAGGTGAAAGACTTGTACACTGAAAACTAAACAACACTGCTGAGAAAAATTAAAGCAGACTATTGTATTAATGAGCAAATGACGGCTTCTGTGTACTGGCTCCTATCCTAGCTTGTTCACCTCACTGCTGACCGAGACCTGGCCTGATAGCTTAATAGCCGACCAGCTGTTAACTTTTATGTATCTAATTATTTTTCAAATAGCCAAAATAAGCATATTTCACTGTTTTGAACCTGCCTGCTTTGCATATGCCCTTCAGGGTTGTATGGTAATATGGCTCTGTCCACTTCTCCATGTCATACTCTCACCTTTTTGCTTCCTTTCCTCCAGATACCCTAATATTCTCTCTGCTTGCTGCACAAGTTTTGCTCTCTCCTCCTGCCTCAGGGCCTTTGAACATACTATTCTTTTTTTTTTTTGAACATACTATTCTTATCTCTTCAATGTTTCCTCCCCTTTTCACCCACCTTTCCTAGTTAACTTTTAGTCATCCTGCAGCCCCTACTCAAAACTTTTAGTCATCCTGCAGCCCCTACTCAAAGGTCACTTACTCAGGAATGCTTTCTCTGACACATTCTGTGAAATGCTCTCATTTCACACATCACTTTTTCTCATGGCATTTTTTACAGTTCATAATTATGTGTGTGTGTGTGTGTGTGTGTGTGTGTGTGTGTTCAGTTTGCTGTTATTATTTCTTTTCAATGCCAGTTCTCCATCTGTATCAGGAAAATAAATCATTTTCTTTTTTCTTAGTTATAGCATATATCAAGGGTTCAATTATATAGCGGTCCTGGCTGGCTCAGTCAGTAAAGCATGTGACTCTTGATCTTGCAGTTGTGAGTTCAAGCCCCATGTTGGGCGCAGACCAAACTTAAATAAAGATAAATATTGGGGATGCCTGGGTGGCTCAGCAGTTGAGCATCTGCCTTTGATTCAAGTCATGGTCCCGAGGTCCTGGGATGGAGTCCTGCATTGGGCTCCCCACAGGGAGCCTGCTTCTCCCTCTGCCTGTTTCTGGCCTCTCTCTGTGTGTCTCTCATGAATAAACAAATTTTTAAAATCTTCAAAATAATATCTATATCTACACCTATATCTATGTATCTTTGCTTCTCTTTCATGGTAAGTGAAGTTGAGTGTATTTTCAGTTTTTAAAGCCTTTTGTATTTGTTTCTCTGAAAACTGCCTCCTTATATACTTACTATTTTTCTATTGTTTTGTTGGCTTTTCTTATGATTTTTTTCTTTTTTTCTTATGATTTTTAACACATTTTTGCACACAGTGAAGTAAATATACTCTTTTAGTCTCATATGCATTAGAAATATCTTTGTTTGCTCTTTGCCTTCTGATTTTGACTATGCTTTGCCATGAAATAAATTTTTTAATTACACAGCATTTCAATCTTTTTATGCATGGCTCTCAAGTTTTGTGCTTTGTTTGCAAAGTCCTGCTGCAGGGCTACATTCTTCTGTTGTTATGAAATGTTTTCTCTTGAGCTATTTTTTAGGCTATGGGTGATATTACTGTTTGTTTACTGTTTTTTTAGTCTTTCAGTTTTTCTTCAATAAACTTTGCTGCTCTTATAAACAAAGATAAGCAATAAACTTTTAAAACTTTATATTTACTTTAAACTTTCTTATGTAAAGGAGATCCTCTAATAGTTTAGTGCAAAATGTATGACTTTTGTTCAACATAACATATATTCAATCTACTTTATTTCTTGTTCAACTGAGTTACTTACTGTCATAACAAACTGTAAAAATGTTACCTTTCTCCTAAAGGAGTGTTTTAATTTTTACCAATATACTTATTTATTTTTTACTTTTAAAGATTTTATTTATTTATTCATGAGAGACAGAGAGAGAGAGAGGCAGAGACATAGGCAGAGGAAGCAGGCTCCCTGTGAGGAGCCCAATGGGGGACTCGATCCCAGGACCCCAGGATCACAACCTGAGCCAAAAGCAGATGCTTGACCACTGAGTCACCCAGGTGCCCCTTATTTATTTTTTAAGATTTTATTTATTTATTAATGAGAGACACAGAGTAATTTTGATTAATGTAAATTAAGAAAATCTTTGAAATGTAGGGTAGACAATATTTACTATTAGTGAATAGGAAGTTGAATGACTTACTCAAGGTCACAAAGAAATTTAGTAGCAAATCAGTTCTAGTGACCAGAGTCACCTGATTTCTAGACTAGTGTTCATTATGAATACAAAATATTACTTTTATAGAAGGTTTCTTATGAATAATGAATTGTCCTGGATGATCTGTTAAAACCTACAAATTCTGATATTTTGAGACTTAGACATATCCTTGTAGAAACTGTTTCATTTTGGCACATAATAGATGCTCAGTAAATTTTATGCATATATCTTATTCTAGAGTAAACTCTAAAGGGGGGTGAGATGTAAATTTGAAAATGGGAAAAAGAAAAATAGGTAAATTTCCTTTATAATCTCAGAGTATGGAAAGACTCTCACTGTGATACAAAATCAAGAGACACAAAATAGATGATAAATTTGACCACATGAATATTTTTTAAAGTCCAGCTATTGCTTGTCAAAGTGACCCTAAGGTAAATCAAACACAACAAACAAATATGGAGAAAATATTGATAAACTATATCACAGGTAAAAAGCTAATCTCCTTAACATATAAAAAGCTCTTAAAACCAAGAAAATAGATTAAAACCTAACAGAAGAAAGTAAAAAAATATAAATAAATTGTCCTCAAAAAAATATACACTAATGGTCCTTACAAAAATGATGTTAATCTTCACTCATTATAAGAGAAATTGACATTAAAACTATAAAATATCATTTCTCATCTATCAGATTGGTAAAAATGATTTGCTGGGAAGATGGAGGCAGGACAGAGAAAACTGCTTTTTCTGATGACCAGCTCCCCTGATGGCAGGTTCAAGAACACTCTCAGAGGGAAGGAGGATGGGTATGTCCACCTACTATCCTATGGCATTGGAGATAAGCTTTCAGGTGTGTCTACTATACTAACAGGCAATTGATAGTATGAGGGTATGTCTTGTTATGTTATGACACAACATCTCCAAGAACACACAAAAAAGGAAGAGAAACAGATGGAGATAAACATGTAAATATAAATAAATATATAGGAGTCTATCACTGGTAAAAGTTGGCTGAAATACAAGGCTTAGCTAGATGGCATCAGAACATCCCAAACAAGGGGGGGAAAAGGACCCTAGGCTTCCCCCAACCCCTCATTCCTTTTCTCACTCTGCCTCTGCAAAATCCACCACGTGGTTTCTGGCCTTCTTGTGGGTCTCTGGCTCTCAGAGAAACAAAAGAAGGCAAAAGAAGGAGCTAGGCTTGGTTTCTGCCTCTGAACTCATGAAGCAGAAAGATCCCTTCACCCTACAATAGGAGTAGGGGAGGGAGTAGGTCAACGGGTCAGGAGTGTTTAGGGACAATCTCTCCTCCCGGAAACCAGTGAAGCAAGGAATAAATGTAACAACTGTAATCATAATCTGTCATACTTAATCCATGAGCCACCCTTCCAGTTATATACAGCCATTTTTCTGTGTACACTCACCCTGTCCTATCCTCATTCTGGACTACTTACTATTTGCCAAATGCTTACTTACCAAATGCTATCCCTATCTCCCTAAATTCAGACTTCTGTTCATGCTGATTCTGACTCCTGAAATGCCCTCTTTTCCTGTCTTTTTCTATGAATGTCCTCCTAAGACTTTAAGACTCGCTTAAGTGATTAGTCTTTTTTTTAAGATTTTATTTATTTATTAATGAGACACAGAGAGAGAGAGAATCAGAGACACAGGCAGAGGGAGAAGCAGTCTCCATGCAGGGAGCGCGATGTGGGACTCATCCCGGGACTCGATCCTGGGACTCCGGGACCATACCCTGAGCCAAAGTCAGATGCTCAACTGCTGAGTCATGCAAGCATCCCTAAATGATTAGTGTCTTAAGTGACCTGTTCCTCCAGCTAGATGTGATCTCCCCCTCATTGGGATTTCCCAAATACTCTGTATGTCTCTAGAACCCAGCAGCTCAGCATGGCACAAGTTATTTGTGAATATGTCTTTTTTTTTTAATTTTTTATTTATTTATGATAGTCACAGAGAGAGAGAGAGAGAGGCAGAGACATAGACAGAGGGAGAAGCAGGCTCCATGCACCGGGAGCCCGACGTGGGATTCGATCCCGGGTCTCCAGGATCGCGCCCTGGGCCAAATTTGGGCAGGCGCCAAACCGCTGCGCCACCCAGGGATCCCGAATATGTCTTATCCCAATTATGTAGCTTTGAGTTCACAGTTCTTAGTTCTGGGCAGGGTCAACTGTTATAGTCTTCAGAGAGTTGGCTGCAATATCTAACACATTGCATGTATTCAGTAAGTTTTCATTAAAAGAGGGATAAATCTATGTGTAAATCTATATAGAATTCCCCAGGTTTTTTCCAAAAAAGTTCTGCCAACTGAAAATCCAAATGCTCTTTGTTACATGTATACATGCATCATGACCTTCAAACAGCAGTGATGTGTGAGACCAAAGTGGTGGTCGCCAGAGGGGAGGTGGGCAGGGGATGGATGAAACAGATAAAGGGGATTAAGAGGTAGAAACTTACAATTAGAAAATAAAAAGTCATGGAGATAATAAGTACAACATAGGAAATGCAGTGAATAATACTGTAGTAACATTGTACGGTGACAGTTGGTGACTACACTTATCATGGTGAGTAGCGTATAGAATTGTTAAATCGATGTATAGAATTGTTGAATCAATACGTTGTACATCTGAAACTAATGTAACATTGTATGTTAATTATATGTCAATAAGTTTAAGTTAAAAAGTTTTGTAAATATAGTACAGTTAAGACAGACGACAGACATTAATTTTCAATGCAAAATTACTATAATTTTGTAGCAAAAAAAAAAGAGGTGATGTACTTCTTAGGGATCTAATGATCGAGTAAGGTTTTCAATCTACTGCATATCTCTCATGTGTCAGAGGCTTTACATTGGTTATCTCATTCAACCACTACAACAACCCTATTCCTAAGGTAGTATCTAACATTTATGGAGATCTTACTATGTACTATGCCATGCCATCTTTTAAGAACTCGATACTTAATACATAATTTATAATCTGCAACTAGTCTATGTGGTAGTAGTGGTATTAACTCTGTTTTAATATTTAAGGAAAGTGAAATAGATAGAGGTTATGTAACACACCCAAGAAGACTCTCCGAAGTTGTAAGTAATAAAGCCAGGATGCAAATGCCAGCAGCCTGACTCCACAGCCTGAGCCCTTAGCCACTAGTTATTATTATCCCCCTTTTCAGAATGACAAAACTGAGATCTAAAGGGCTTAAATAATTTACCCCAGCACACAGTAAAATTATAAGTGAGGCTATATTTTGAAACAAAATCTATCTGACTCTACAGCTTCCTATCAACCTCTAAATGTCTTCTACCTCTCTTACAAATGAACTTTCTCTCTTAATAAACTTAAAATATTTGGGGGCACCTGGGTGGCCCAGTCAGTTAAATGTCCAATTCTTGATTTCAGCTGAGGCCAGATCTCAGGGCCCTCAGATGGAGCCCTGTGTCAGGCTCCACACTCAACAAAGAATTTCTTGAGATTCTCTCTTTCCCTTTGTCCCTTCCCCCACTCATCCATGCACACGCTCTCTCTCTCAAATAAATAAATGAATCTTTAAAAATATATATATTTTGAGCTATAGAGCTTTGGGACCCAATACAGGAAGATGGAATGCGGCCCAGGTGAAATGATAATCTAAATAAAACAAACTTTTATTTTCCCCCATCAAACACAATGCTCTCTTGAACTTTTGAGAGATGTTCCAGGATCCTAAACTATTAATTCCATCTCTAAATAAAGAAGGAAAGCAATGAAATTTAAATTACTTAATACATAATAGATAAATTACAAGTCCCTTTGACATCTGCCAGCAGTGAGTGCTGCCAGAAGGAGATATAGGGTAGAGATGGCAAAAGGAATACAAATCGAGACCCCAGGGGTTTTGCAGTGCTGGTATTATCAGGACGGTGATGGTCCACTGACCAGTGCTGGTTTCTGAACTGATTGTTACTGTTCTGTGAAAAGAACATTACAAACATGAAAGTAGACATTTAGAAACACTTAACAGCAATCTGGCTTGTTCTGGGATCCAGATGCAAATCCAAGGGCTTCTGCCAACTGATTTTGAACAAACCAACTCCTGAACTTTGGTTGCCGTATTAAAATAAAGGTGGTCCTTTAGAGGCAGAGGCAAGGACTAAAGACCTGACATGACTTGAAAGTTACAAAGAGTGAGGAGTAGATGGAAGCGAGGCGAGGAGAGACATGAAACAAAGCTACAGGGAGATGTAAGAGACAAACCCACACCTCTGAACAGCCCACAGCCGGGTAAGAACACTGGGAATTTATCTGTGTGGCTCCCCCATCTCATTTCTCAGCGGTCAAGGTTCATGCCCCAGGTTACAACTACTCAGAATTCATGATGATGCCATCTTCCCCTTAACAGGCACTCAAAAGCCCAAACTAAGGCCTGATAGTGTGCCTTTTTATACAAACTTTAAAGTAGTGTGGCAACTTGGTATGGATAGGCTCAGCTTATGGACATGAAACCTATTCATGCTCAGAGCTTCAACTCAGCCTCCAGCCAGTTTAGAGAGGCCCAAAAAGGTGGTGGCAGTATGATCAAGGAGACAGGGAAAGCCTTTGGAAGCACAGAGGCAGTTGAGAAGATCTGAGGAGATGCAGAATGTTTGTGTCTAATAAAAATGACTCCATAGGTATTCTATAGACATTAATAAGAATGAAAATATAAAGCACTTAGCACATGTTGGTCTAGATTGATGGCAAAGACAGAAGGAACTTTGGAAACTGTATCATTTGAGATGTTTTTAATTATAGCAATGAAAAGCCCAATTCAAGTTGTCTTAAACACTGAAAGTAACTTCATAGTTACTGGATTATACAACTAAAAATATCCAAAGAGAAGACTTAAACTCTGGCATGGTTTTATCAGGACTTCAGCTACATTTCTCGGCAAATCTAAAAACCAAAGCTCATTGACTTTCCAAATTTACAATTTTACAATTTTTTGTTTGTCAATGAAGAACTGAACCACAGTCTACTGAAACTGAATATCAATCCCCTACATACTCCCAATGAAGAACGTTGAGTGTGGAAGAAAAATGGTAATGTCAGAAACATGGAAGGCACGTATGTGGTAATAAATATGGTGAGATGACGATAGTTCACCCAGGGAACCAATAGAAATGAAGAGCCATAATCAGACTAAGTGGTAAATACAAGCAAGATATGTAACATATACACATGAGTTTAGAAGGGATCTTAGAAGTACCATATACATAAAATTATGTACCTGAGAGGTGATCCCTGTCCTCTTGATCTGAAAGTCAGACATGACTGACTCATAAGACTGGAGACAGGATGGGGAACCAGAGTGTAGAGAAAAGTCATCCTCTTGACCAAACAGGGCAAGCATTCCTATTCCCATTGTTATATTCTCCACTTACTATACTGAAATCTATTGGTTGGTATCAGAGATCCATTTTGATGCAAAGTACTTAAGCTACAGAGAAAGTCATGGAACATGAGCCCAAGTCCGTGTAAAGAGAAAAAGGAACCAGAAAGAAAATGAGCAGTGGTTGGTGGGAATGTCAGGAGAGAAAGGTGGATGTGATACCTGAAATTCTTAGTAGACTAACTTGGAGAAGAGAGAGAGAGAGAGAGAAGGAAGAGGAAGAGGAAGAGGAAGAGGAAGAGGAAGAGGAAGAGGAAGGAAGGAAGGAAGGAAGGAAGGAAGGAAGGAAGGAAGGAAGGAAGGAAGGAAGGAAAAGTAAGGGGAGAAAAGAAAAATCTTTAGAATCAATCATATACAGGATTGGATAAAATTGGGTGAAACTGATAGGATTATTAGAAAAGTTTTCACACACTCCGAAATTTAGTGGTGTGATAAACAGCCCAGGTTCAGTTAGATACATGGATGATGATGAGATGATGATTAGATGGATAGGCAGACAGAGAGACAGACAGCTAGATAGGTAGACAGGTAGACCTTTTCCTTTTCAAATTGAGGAATGAGATGACAAAGAGAGAAGATATTTATACAAGAAAAACTCAAGTCCAGAAAATATAAAGAAGAAAAAAGACCCTCAAATTAAGAATTCATGACCCAATCAATAAGAAAAAAAGATCCTCAAATTGAAGAATTCATGACTCAATCAATAATTAAGATACCTGACTCAGCCTAGAACTAGTAAGACCTGTAAGTATGAGGCCGAAGAGCACACAGGGCAGGACTCAGCGTAGGTTGTTAGGAAGATCATCTCAGTAAAAAGTTCTCTTGAAACTAGTTCAGTTGGCTGATGACAATACACAACTTGGCATACGGTAAGGATGAAAAGAACGGTTAGCAACCAGGAGAAATAGGAATTAACTAACTAGGCAACAAAAGGGTGAAACAGGAGGAAACTGTCAAAATTAGTAAGCGCTGCCAATTCCCACACTATTCCTCTGCATACAAAGCACTTTCCACATTCTCTGATGGCCATGAAAGTCTTAAAAGGAAAAACCCTTTGTTTTTGTGAATGTGTAAAAATAGGTGATTTAATCAACTGGATAGCAATTTGATTTTTAAGAAATCCTAATTATTTCACAGCATGTAGCAGAATAAAAATGCATTTCACATTTCTGAGACAAATTTTTTGAATGTTCAATATTTTTACATGAAAATGGATAGGCTTTAGTATAAAATCAGTTTAATCTCTCGTGGATTAATGAAAAATAATATTTGAAGAACACATTTTTGGAATGACGAGCAATTTTTCAGTGTACTTGTGGATGAAAGTGTGTGATCATGAGTACCCAAAGGCATATATGAAAACTCCCAGGCAAAATCCTCAAGAACTCCACCACTTTGTACCCTCCTTTCAGAAAACATGTGTGATTTTAAATAAAAAGCAGTAAACCAGAAGGAAAATGCATTGGGGAAAAAATTCCATCCTATTATTTATAAATATACATTATAGTTTTATTCCCAAACACAGAATTCCTGTTTATTCCAAATACTAAAATGACTTTTGGGTGGCCTCAGTAAACCTAATAAACAAACATGAATTCTATAGATCTATAGATTACTTACTTACTATAGATTAGTAAGTAACTAATGGGAACTAACTACAACCACCCATATATATACAAACATACACACACACACACACTTACCCAGGAGACATCTGGTCATTAGAAAAATTGCTAATCATCTGACCAACTTTTGGTAAATTATCGCTCAGCTATATGATTTACACTTTGCCCAAATAGACCCCTGGTAGTTATTTTCCCTCAGTTCCACTTGTTTTTTTGTGTTTTTAAGATAAGGCAGAGAGTATTTTAACAGAAATATTTGAGTTTTGTAGAATCCAACAAAGATTCCTGAGTGAATTCCAATTCTTGAGACTAGCACTCATGTTTTCAATATTTTAAACATTCAGTCATGAGTTAGGAATAAGCAAAGAAGCAGTTAAAGAGACTAGAGCCATGCCAACACTCAGGAGTCATCAACGATCTCTTTTGAAACTCCAGTCAGATCTAGATCCTATGAAAGACTGGGACTGAGATATATAGCATGATTGCTGTGGATCAGCTGGGAGGTAAGTGTGTCAATGGAGCTCTATATCAGCTTATTTTGTAGACATAATGTTCTTGATCCACGGAACGTAGCTGTGTAGGTCAGTGAAGACAACAGTGTATCCTGTTAGAACACATCCAGTTCCCCAAGACAAAATTCCTTGTAATTCACGGCCACATAAGGCTGGTGCAGCTGTGACCACCTGCCAGATAGAGTAGAGGGATCAGAACTTTCTTCCCACCTGAGATTTCCTCAATACCTGAACAGAAATGAGAGCCACTACATTTACCATGCAAAGGGGTTCAAGATATAAGAATACAGTATGAAAAGCTTCTTTCCATTGCACTAACTACCCCTACACCTCCCAGTCATCCCTAGACAGGTATTCCCAAGCAGTCGCTGGGAGATAGCTTTCCACTCCCCAACATCTGTTTCTATCATCTCTATGACAGGGTGGAGAAGAAAGAGTCATCATTCTTCAGCTCCCTTACTCTCTGAGCTCCTATCCTGACTGAAAAATCCAGCACCTCAACAAACAGTAGAGACTGAGCTTAGGGGCAAATGAGGTAAGAAGACTTACCTGGCAGGGTTCTTGACTTCCTAGTGTGGGTCCTATACAAAACATGTCTTCTAGGAGTTTTTCACCCAATAATTTTTTGCAGTTTATATTAGAGCTCATTTGAATTGTGATGCTTTGCAGATTATTGTTTGAATTTCCTAAGCACAAAAAATAAAGGAGATTTTGATTCCTGTTTGCCTTTTCATAAAGCATCCTGCCTCCTCCTCCTTCAGGGCTTCTTCTCAGTAAGAATGGACAACCACGGATCAAACACATCTTCTTACTCAGTTTATCATCTCTGACAGATTATAAGCATCAAAGGGTGGTTTCTGAGAAGACATTGCACACATCAAACAAAATCTGAATCCAAGCCCTGTCATTGCCAAGCTGATGATCTTGGATAATTCATTTCCCTGAGTCTTAGTTTCCTGGCTTATAAGATATAAATCTCAAGGAAACTTATCTATATGATATGTGATAATGGCTATATGTACAGATGCTTCATGCTTGGTACACAATTAGTGATCAACAAATGGTAGTTACTACCATTGTTATAATTGATAATGATATCACTCCTTTTAGGTAAAGAGAAAAATATGATTTTTACCAATTTGCAAATTAAGATTCAAAGAAGTAAAAGAATTTGTTCAAGTAAAAGAATTTGTTCATAAACCTATAATGAATGTTAGAATCAATACTCAAACATAGATTGCTGAATTCCAGCCCCTGCGGTGTGCCAATGTGATCCATATATGCAACACTTTGATTAGGATTTGATCCCCAAAGCCCTAAAGATCACTTCTTCTACTCTAAAAAGCCAATACTGCTGTTCCCTTTCTAGCTTTATACATGTGCTTAGAAATCTGGCACTAGCCTGATAAGTTTCCAATTCCTTCCCCTAATTCAGAGATCCTAAAGATGTAAATATATCTAAGAACTAACTCTTCTTTGTGATAGTCACTCACCAATAAAGTATTTATTCTCTAACCAAGTGTGAATCAAGCAATCTTTAACTGCATTCTTGAAAGTAGGCCACTGTAAATGCCTTGTGGAGATGAAGGTAAAAGGTATAGCCAGCTTTATCAACATGAGGTCATCTTTAGGAGAGGTAGCAGTGAAGTTTGGGTGGATGAAGATCCTCTCATAACGTAGGATCTCCCCAGTAAAGTCTCGAAGATTCATGAAGCTGCCATAAAAGATGATCTGAAGATCTCTGAAAAGTTAAAAGAGAAAAAAGACTTGATACTCTCAGATTCCAAGGCAGACAGACACACACACACGCGCGCGCGCATGCGCGCACACACACAATTTCCTTCTATGATAACCCATTTAACTGTTTCCTCTCATATTTGTCCACTTAATCCTTTATGTGTAGCATATGTGGTCATGGAGGTTATGCATTATATAAGCCAATGCGTTGCTATTCACATAGACTATAATGTGAATAGTGCCTCCAGGAGTTAAGCAATGCAATGGGTGGGCTCTACTCTTAGCATAATTCTAGAAAGAAGCTCCAATTCAAGACCTAGAAACAGCAGAAAGAAGCATGCAAATGGATAGTCAGAGCTTTTATGAAAGTAGTAGGCTCTGTTAGGGAGGTTCCTTTGGGAGTTGGGGGGGAATAGGAAATGTGAAATTGTACAGAGGAAATGAGTAACACCTTTGAGAGTTTAAATATTCTAAAGCTAGGAAGGATCACCTGAATATACTATCCTCTACTCATGTTTATCAAAACTGCTGGATTAACAGGGTTTTCTGCTGGTCCTTTGGGAGAACAACAGTCAAAAATCTTGTATGTTCCAATGAGATCCAGTTTAGATCAACTCACTAACATGGCTCAAGAACAGGGTACTTCCATGAAGCCTCTGAGTCTCCCACTCAGGGATTTCTCCAACCACAAGAATAGAACAAGTACCATATTGGTACTGAGCACCAATGTTTTTGTTGAGCTCCCAAATATTAAGATCACATTGTCTCCTAACAATAGTACCAACTGTCTCTCAGTTTGTCATGTTGGAATGTTACAGGATAAAGTTTAAAGAGATAGGACAAGGGGGTGCCATGAGTGGCTCAGTTGGTTAAGCATCTGACTTGATTTTGGCTCAGGTCATGATCTCAGGGTTGTGGGATCAAGTCTCATGTTGGGCTCTGCACTCAGCAGGGAGTCTGCTTGTCCTTCTCTCTCCTCCTCCCCCCCCCCCCCCGGTGGCATGCACATACTCTCCCTTTCTCTCTCTCTCTCTCTCTCTCTCTTCTCTCTCAAATAAATAAATAAATAAATAAATACCTTTAAAAAATAAAAATAAAGAGATAGGATAGGAACAAGCCTGATAAATTCAACCTTGAGCCAAGCCCAAGGACTGACAAATTTAAAAGGTCTCATCAGAGCAACATACTTTAGACAAATTTTGCTTTGGGTTACTTTTACAAGATATTAGACAATATAAGGATTTTCCTTTGTTCTGCTGTGTTCCTAAGAACTACCATACTTTTTAAAATCTGTTTGCAGTGAAGGATTTTTCTGGGTCCCCAGATGGGGATGACTGGTCTTTGGCCAAGTTGTTTTTTACTGACTGCTGCAGTTCTCATTGGATCATCTCAGTCTATTTGATTCTCTATACCAAACACATGCTCCCTTTCTGTTTAAATGCATAAGATAGCTCTCCAATTGGCATAATTCTCCCAGAACAATATAAAATTGCAGTGGCCACTAGGAGGAACTTTTGACAAGAGCAAAATTGCTCATTTGACAGATACATTTTTTAAAAAAATTTTATTTATTTATTCATAGAGATGCAGAGAGAGAGAGGCAGAGACACAGGCAGAGGGAGAAGCAGGCTCCATGCAGAGAGCCTGATGTGGGACTCGATCCAGGGTCTCCAGGATCACGCCCTGGGCTGCAGGCGGCGCTAAACCACTGCGCCACCAGGGCTGCCCCTGACAGATACATTTGATCAAAAAGGAAGACACCTTCATGTTAACATTCTTTCTCTTGTCTTTCTAAATGAGAGATCACTTAATGACCCCCATCCCACCATTCCCATACCCTGGGAATTAATGAGTACTGTTGTTTTAATTATACAACTTGCTGGAACTGTTAGGCCTGACTTACTGTTTAATTCAGTTGTAGTAACTCTCTTGTGCATCTGTGTTTGTCAAATTAGCTTTTTCTGTTGCTAATATTACTCTCCTTTCTTGCTGAAGAAGACATTCCTGTTGAAGGTGTTAAATTTAATAAATATCTAAAACTGGTACCCTCTAATATTTTCTCTTATCCTTCCCCTATGTCTCTTTTTTCCTTCCCTTAAGAAATTTTGTGATTTAATTTATCATGAAATATAACTAAATACAAAGGTTTATATGGAAAATAACTCATGATAAATAGATGGTTCTGGCAAATTGGAGTGAGTGAATTTCAGCTTAAGGCAACTCTTCAGCATGAAAAACAAAATGTGGTGGAAAAGCAAGAGAACAGTGGTTCCCTCTGAGGGATATGGAGGCAATATAACTAAGTAAGCATGTGAGAACCTACCTTACACATAAAGGACCTAGAAAAGGAAGAGCAAATAAAGCCTCAAGTCAGCAGAAGAAGGGAAATAAGAAAGACTAGAGCAGAGGGGGGAGGTAAGATGGTGAAATAATAAGGATCCTCATTTTCATTTAGTCCCCCAAATTTAGCTAGCTAACTTTCAAACCATCCTGAACACCTATGGATTCAACCTGAGATGGAAAGAAAGAATAGCTGGAACACTACAGAGAGAAAAGTGATCACTTCTTGCAAGGTAGTAATGCAAAGAGAAATGGAGGAGATATATCAGAAGATAAATGGCAGGGAGAGGGAGCCTTTGCAAGCAGCTGCTGGAAAGCAGTTATAGCACTAGGGCGTTCAATTGGGTCCTTTAGAAATCTGGTCCTGAAAGAGTCTTCCTTGCCTGAAAAGTGCTCAGTGGTGAAATAGGGCAGAACTGCAAGAGGGACAAGGAGATCTCAATATTCCCAGAGGCACAGGAAGAACAGAGGCACCCAGGAGAAAGCTCAACTTGTGACGCAAACCACAAACCATGGATGGATAAGGGGACCACTGACACCCTGGGTCCTGGTAAAGGACTGGAATGCAGCAACTCTCTGATAGTTGCCAGGAAGGCAGAGCAGGTGCACACTCCAGTGGCTGAATGCTCCCCACCTCAGAGCCCAGCAGTGGACAGAAATGTGCTATCCTCTAATCCCTCCAGGAGAGGCAGAAACCAGGGAGGGCAAAAGACGGCAAAAGCTTTCCCACCACCAGACGCCCTTCAAATTGTTGAATCAGTGCCCCCACGCCTGCCTCCAGGAGGATCTGAGTCAGCATCCACTGGGAGACTGCAATTCAGTGTCTACTGGGAGCTCTTGGCTCTCGGGCTGGAGATCTGGCACCATGTTGTGTTTTTTTTTTTTTTTTTTCCTTTCACCTGGGAGAGGTGTAGCCTCCAGAGAACAAAGGCCTCATAGGACAAACTTCTGGAGAGCTCAGATACCTGGAAAGGGGCGGGGCATCTCCACCCAGGCACAGACACCTGACAATCAGCACAGCAGGCCCTTCCCCCAGAAGACCACCTGGAAGAACAGGTGAATAGCAAGTTTACTGACCAACCAGCACTGGAAAGCTCTAGGACTGAGGGAAAATAGTACATACAACTCGAGGTTTCTTCCTTATGATTCATTTTATCTTTCAGGTTAAAAATTTCCAATATTCTTTTTTCCTCTCCTATCTTAACTACAATATTTTATCAATTCTTCATTTTTAAGTTTTTTTTCCATTTTGATTTTCATATTTTAACAATTACATATTCTTCATTTTTGGTCTCTTTTCAACATATTCAATTTAATTTTTATAGATATATAAATTTGGGGGGAGTTTTGTTTTTTAAGTTTGTTTTGTTTTATAATTTTGGAGTTAATACCTTCTACAAATACACTCAGAACCAAGTGGAGCACTGTTTTTGGTCCACTCTGTGAGATATATTCTCTCTTCCTTCCCATCCTTCCCTCCTTTTTTTCTTATTTTTGTTTTTATTGTTGCTGTTGTTTCTCTATATAAGTTTTGCTTTTTTATATGAATTTGGAATTTAGTGCCATCTAACATACACACCAAAATACAGTTTTTAAAAATTTTTTCACATTTGTGGTGGGGTTTTTTTCTGGTCCCTGACATCTTCAGGATTGCCTAGGGTATATTTTACTTAGGTCGTGGTTGATATTTTTGACTCTGCTTACTCATACTGCCATTCTGCACTGGACAAAATGACTAGAAGGAAGAATTCATCACAAAAGAAATAACCAGAAGTAATACTCTTGGCCATAGATCTAATGGATATAGATTTAAGTAAGATGTCAGATATAGAATTCAGGATTAAAATTATTAAATTACTGATGACTCTTGAAAAAAAGCACAAAAGACTCTAGAGATTCTCTTACTGTAGAAATGAGATCTAATCAGGCTGAAAATAAAAATACTTTAACTGAGATGCAGCCTAAACTGGATGCTCTAACAGTTAGGGTTAATGAGGTAGGAGAGAGTGAGTGGCATAGAACACAAAATTATGGAAAGGAAGAAAGCTGAGGAAAAGAGAGAAAAATAACTAAGAGCCCATGAGGAGAGACTCTGAGAATTAAGTGATAATTTGAGAAAGAATAGCATTTGTCTTATTGGGATTCCAGAGGGTGTGGAGAGAGAGAGAGAGAACCAGAAAATATTTTTGAACAAATCATAGGTGAAAACCTCCCTAATCTGGGGAAGGAAACAGGAATTCATAACCAAAAGAACAAAAGATCAACAAAAACTGATTAATACCCCAACATATAATAGTGAAGCTTGAAAATTTCAGAGATAAAGAAAAAATCCTAAAAGCACTCATGACAAGATATTCCTAACTTATATGGCAAGAAATATCAGATTAACAGCAAACCTATCCTATCTGGCAGGCCAGAAAGAGCTGGCAGGATATATTCAGGGTACTAAACAAGGAAAACATGCAGCCAAGAATACTGTATCTAGCAAGGCTGTCATTCAAAATAGAAGGAGAGGTGAAGACCTTCCAGGATAGACAGAAACTGAAAGACTATGTGACCACCAAACCAGCTCTGTAAGAAATATTAAGGGGGACCCCTAAGCAAAGAGGGAGCCCAAAGAAACAATTCACAGAAACAGGGACTGTAAGGTAATACTATGAAGCTAAATTCATATCTCTCAATAGTTACTCAGAATGTGAATGGGCTACATGCTCCAGTCAAAAGATACAGGGTAGGGCAGCCTGGGTGGCTTCAGTGGTTTAGCGCTGCCTTCAGCCCAGGGCCTGATCCTGGAGACCCAGGATCGAGTCCCATGTTGGGCTTCCTGCATGGAGCCTGCTTCTCCCTCTGCCTGTGTCTCTGCCCTCTCTCCCTCTCATGAGTAAATAATAAAATAAAAAATCTTAAAAAAAAGACACAGGGTATTAGACTGGATAAAAAAGCAAGACCCATCTATATGCTGCCTACAAGAGACTCATTTTAGACCTAAGGACACCTCCAGCCTGAAAATGAAGGGGTAGAGAACCATTTACCATTCAAATGGTCCTCAAAAGAAAGCTGGGGTAGCAATCCTCATATCAGATAAATTAGATGAAGAGGGACACTATATCGTACTTAAAGGGTCTATCCAACAAGAAGACCTAACAATTATGAATATCTATGCCCCTAATGTGGGAGAAGCCAATTATATCAACCAATTAATAATCAAAGTAAAGAGAGACATAAACAATATATTAATAGTAGGAGACTCCAACATGGCACTCTGAGCAAAGGACAGATCTTCTAAGCAGAAGATCACCAAAGAAACAAGGGCAAATGACACATGGGACCAAATGGATTTCACAGATATATACAGAACTTTACATCCAAACGCAACAGAATACACATTCTTCTCAAGTGCACATGGAACTTTCTCCAGAATAGACCACATATTGGGTCACAAATTAGGTCTCAATCGATAGCAAAAGACTGGGATTATTCCTTGCATATTTTCAGACCACAATGCTTTGAAACTAGGACTCAATTACAAGAAGAAATTTGGAGGTTACCAAACACTTGGAGATTAAAGAGCATCCTACTAAAAGATCAATGGGTCAACCAGGAAATTAGAGAAGAGTTTCAAAGATTCAGCAAATAAAGCCTACAGCAAGCAGAAGAAGAGAAATAATAAAGATTAATAATAAAGATTAGAGAACTCAATGAATAGAGACCAGAATAAGTATAGAACAGATCAATGAAACCAGGAGCTGGTTCTTTGAAAGAATTAATAAGATAAATAAACCCCTAGCAAGACTTATTAAAAAGAAAAAAGACTCAAATTAATAAAATCATGAATGAAAGAGGAGAGATCACAACCAACACCAAGGAAATACAAACAATTTTTAAAATGTATTATGAGCAACTATATGCCAACAAATTAGGCAAGCTGAAAGAAATGCATACATTCCTGGAAACCAACCTACAAATTACCAAAACTGAAATAGAAAGAAATAGAAAATCTGAACAGATCAATAACCAGAGAGGAAACTGAAGCAGTCATCAAAAACTTCCCAAGAAACAAAAGTCCAGGGCCAGCTCGCTTCCCAGGGGAATTCTACCAAACATTTAAAAAAGAAATAATACCTAAATAATACCTAAAGTCATTAAGATAAAACCTAACATCAAAAAATCAGAAGCCAAGTAACTTGTGCAGAAGGAATACACAGAAAACTTGGGGTGGTTTGGTTAGAGTATAATTAGTGGAGGGTGTGCATAAGGTAGATTTTTCTGGTTTTCAGAAATTGTAATTTTTTTGGTGTGCTATTTCAATTTTTAGTAGCAAATGTGTATGTAGAGGATCTTATTAAAATTGAGACTTATTTGAAAAAAAAATTATACTAAAGCTGTTTCAAAGGATAGAAATTGAGGGAATATCTCCAAACTCATTCTATGAGGCCAGCATTATCTTGATCCCAAAACCAGATGAAGACTCCATCAAAAACGAGAATTACAGACCAATATCACAGAGGAACATGGGTATCAAAATACTCACCAAGATACTAGCCAATAGGATCCAATAGTACATTAAAAGGATTAGTCATCATGACCAAGTGGGATTTATCCCTGGGATACAGAGGTGGTTCGACATTCATAAATCAATCAACACAACAGATCACATTAATAAAATAAAAGACAAAAACCATATGATCCTCTCATTTGATGCAGAGAAAGCATTTGACAAAATACAGCATCCTTTCCTGATTGAATGTCTTCAAAGTATAGGGATACAGGGAACATATCTCAAAATCATAAAAGCCATCTACAAAAAGCCTACTTTGAATATCATTCTCAATGGGGAAACACAACAGGAACACAACAGGAATGCCCACTCTCACCATTGTTGTTCAACATAGTGCTAGCAGTCCTAGTCTCAGCAATCAGACAACAAAAAGAAATAAAAGGCACTCAAATTGGCAAAGAAGTAGTCAAATGCTCACTCTTCACAGATGACATGATATTGTACATGGAGAACCCAAAAGACTCCACCCCAAAATTGCTAGAATTCATATAGCAATTCAGCAATGTGTCACGCTACAAAATCAATGCACAGAAATCTATACACTAACAATGAGACTGATGAAAGAGAAATTAGGGAATCAATCCCATTTACAATTGCTCTCAAAACCATAAGATACCTAGGGAAAGGGGATCCCTGGGTGGCACAGCGGTTTGGCGCCTGCCTTTGGCCCAGGGCGCGATCCTGGAGACCCGGGATCGAATCCCACATCAGGCTTCCGGTGCATGGAGCCTGCTTCTTCCTCTGCCTGTGTCTCTGCCTCTCTCTCTCTCTGTGACTATCATTAAAAAAAAAAAAAAGATACCTAGGGAAAAATCCTAACCTGACAGGTAAAGGATCTGTACTTTATTAACTACAGAATACTAATGAAAGAAATTGAGGGAGACACAAAGAGATGGGAAAACATTCCATGTTCATGGATTGGAAGAATGAATATTGTGAAAATGTGTACCCAGAGCAATGTATACATTCAATGCAATCCTTATCAAAATACCATGGACTTCCTTCACAGGGTTGGAACAAACAATCCTAAGGTTTGGAACCAGAAAAGACCCCAAATAGCCAGAGAAATATTGAAAAAGGAAACCAAAGCTGGGGGCATCACAATACCTGACTTCAAGCTGTATTACAAAGCTGTGATCATCAAGACAGTATGGTACTGGCACAAAAACAAACACATAGACCAATGGAACAGAACAGAGAACCCAGAAATGGACTCTCAACTGTATGGTCAACTGATCTTCGATAAAGCAGGAAAGAATATCCAATGGAATAAAGTTTCTTCAATAAATGGTGTTGGGAAAATTGGACAGCCACATGTAGAACAATGAAACTGGATCATTCTCTTATATCATATGTAAAGATAAACTCAAAATGGATGAAAGACCTAAATGTGAGACAGGAATCCATCAAAATCCTAGAGGAGAATATAGACAGCAACCTTTTTTAGCTTGGCCACAGCAACTTCTTGCAAGACACATCTATAAAGGCAAGGGAAACAAAAGCAATAGTGAACTATTGGAACTAAAACTAAAAGGCAATCTACAGAATGGGAGAAGATATTTGCAAATGACATATCAGATATAAGGCTAGTATCCAAGATCTATAAAAAATTTATCAAACTCGGGATGCCTGTGTGACTCAGCAGTTGAGCATCTGCCTGCAGCTCAGGGCATAATCCCAGGATCCAGGATTGAGTCCCACATTAGACTCCCTGTGAGGAGCCTACTTTTCCTCCCTCTGCCTATGTCTCTATCTCTCTCTGTGTGTGTCTCTCATGAATAAATAAATAAATCTTAAATATATATATATATATATATATATATATATATATATATATATATACACACACACACACACAACTCTTAAAATTAAAAAAAAAAAGAACTCGGGGATCCCTGGGTGGCACAGTGGTTTGGCGCCTGCCTTTGGCCCAGGGTGCGATCCTGGAGACCCGGGATCGAGTCCCACGTCGGGCTCCCGGTGCATGGAGCCTGCTTCTCCTTCTGCCTGTGTCTCTGCCTCTCTCTCTCTCTCTGTGACTATCGTAAATAAATTAAAAAAATTAAAAAAAAAGAACTTATCAAACTCAATACCCAAAAACAAACAAATCAGTCAAGAAATGGGCAGAAGACATGAACAGACATTTCTCCAAAGAAGACATACACATGGCCAACAAGCACATGAAAAAATGCTCCTGATCACTTGTCATCAGGGAAATACAAATCAAAACCACAATGAGATACCACTTTACACTGATGAGAATGGCTAAAATTAACAAGACAGGAAACAACACATGTTGGTGAGGGTGTGGAGAAACAGGAACCCTCTTGCACTGTTGGTGGGAATGCGAACTGGTACAGCCACTCTGGAAAACAGTGTGGAGGTTTCCTAAAATTAAAAATAGAACTACCCTATGATCCAGCAATTGTGCTACTAGTATTTGCCCAAAGGATACAAAAATACTGATTTGAAAGGGCACATGCACCCTGGTATTTATAACATCATTATCAACAATAGCCAAATTATGGGAAAAGCCCAAATGTCCACCGATTGATGAATGGATAAAGATACACACACACACACACACACACACACACACACACACACACTGGAACATTACTCAGCCATCAAAAAGAATGAAATCTTGCTATTTGCAATGATGTAGATGGAGCTAGAGAGTATTATGCTAAGGGAAATAAGTCAGTCAAAGAAAGACAAATACCATATGATTTCACTCATGTGGAATGTAAGAAATAAAACAGATGAACTTAAGGGAAGGGGAAAAAAGAGAGAGGGAAGCAAACCATAAGAGACTCTTAACTACCCTACAAACTGAGGGCTGATGGAGGGAGGTGAGCAGGGGATGGGCTAAATGGATGATGGGTATTAAGGAGGTCATTTGTGATGAGCATTGAGTGTTATATGTGATGAATCACTAAATTCTACATCTGAAACCAATTTTACCATATACGTTAACTAACTAGAAATTAAATAAAAACTTGAAATAAAAAAAGAAGGGCATGAGAATATTCTTTAACTTTGAACTATTACATTAAATCTCTATATTAAAATTTATAAAACAATGGCTACAAGAATAGGATGTATATTCCTCATAAAAATGAAAGAAGAATTAAAAGGTACCTAAAATATTAAATAATAAAACAAAAGTATTTTAGACAAATATAAAAAGTGTAGAAATTCAAAATAGGTAGAAATTAGTCTGAGTATAGCAATAATCAAAATAAATACAAATGGCCAAAACTTGCCAGTTAAAAGATAGAAATTGTAAATTGCATTTTTAAAAATCTTACTATATGTAAATTAATAGACATATTTAAATCAAAAAGATACAGAAGGGTAGAAAAGATATAAAATGATATACTAGGATAATACCAACCAACCAAAAAAGGAATAGCATTGGCATATTAATAACTGACAAATAGGATTTAAGACAAAAAAATATTATCTATATGAGAGAAAGCAATAACATATAGTAATAGCTTTGATTTACTGGGAAATCACAAAGTACCTACATTTAAAAATGTACCTGAATTTACATATACTTAACAAAATAGCCTAAAAATATTTTTAAAAAACAAAAAGTAATAAATTTATAGAACTATTTTGATAAATCTAAATATAGAAGAATATTTCAACATAAATCTATACATTATAGATATTAAGAAAATATTTAGTAAGGATACTGAAGACTTGAACTACACAATTAAAGTTTGATATATATAGAAACTTCTACCCAAAAAAATGAGTGTGCATTCTTTCAAACACACGAGGATTTATAAAAATTGACTGTATACTAGTCCAGAAAGCAAGTCTTAATTCTTTTCAAAGAATCAGTATCACATTGATCATACTCTCTGAACATAAAACAATTAAACTAGAACTCAAATATTTTTTTTAATTTGGAAAGTTAACCCCCCAAAATTTATCATTCCAAATTCTAAACTTATGAATGAAAGATTTAATCATGTGGACATTTTTTTTAATTACTGAGAATTAAAATAATAATGAAAATGGCTCTTTTCAAAGATAGTGAACAGAAAATCCACAGGAACATATACATAAATTACTAGAAATAGTAAGAAAGTATAAGAAAGCTAAAGCCATTAGATAAATTTATGAATATCAACTGCATTTCCATCATCACTAATAAGCAGAAAATATAATTTTCTGAAAGTACAATTAAAATATAATAGAAAAATATAAAGCATTTTAAGAATAAATTTAATAAGATATGTATAAGACATGTATGAGATAATATAAAACTATTGAAATGCATCAAAGGGAAACCAAAATAAGTAGAGAGATATGCCAGATCCATGGCTAGGAATAATCATGACCAGAAAAATATTGATTCTTCCCAACTAATACAACAAGTCAAAGCAATTCCAAATAAATCCCAACAAACTTTTTCATAGAACTTGACAAGTTGATTTTAAAATCTATTTAAAAATACTTAAGTGTTCCTGATAAAGAAAAACATGGCTGGCCTACCCTATCAGACATCACAAATTATAATAAAGTCGTAATTATTAAGATATTGAGGTATTGGTCCATAATAAATAAACCAACGCAGCAGTAGGGAGAGCCCAGAATCAGACCCATGCACAGATAGAAAAACTTTGTTTTTTCAGATAGAAGAACTTTGATAGATGACATAAGTGGTGCTGCACATCACTGAAGAAGGAACCATTAGATAAATCATATTTGGATACTTAGCTTACTATGTTTTAAAAAATGAAACTGGATTCCTACTTCACATCATTCATAAAAATCAATTCCAAATGACACAAATATTTAAATATTAAATCAAAACTTTAAAGACTCTAGAAATAGGGACACCTGAGTGGCTCAGTTGGTTAAAGCATCTGCCTTTGGCTCAGATGATGATGTCAGGGTCCTGGGATCGGGCCCCAAATCACGCTTTCTGCTCATCAAGGAGTCTGCTTCACCCTCTGCTTCTACTGCCCCCTCAGCTTGTGTTCTCTCTCTCTCTCTCTCTCTAATAAATAAATAAAATATTTTTTAAAATAAATAAATACTCTAGAAATAGTATCTTTTCTGATCTTGGTATCTTAAAGGTGTTTTCAACTAGGCACAATACTCAATAACCATGGGGCACCTGGGTGGCTTCAGTGGTTTAGCGCCTGCCTTTGGCCCAGGGCATGATCCTGGAATCCCGGGATCGAGTCCCACATCAGGCTCCCTGCATGGAGCCTGCTTCTCCCTCTGCCTATGCTCTGCCTCTCTCTCTCTCTCTCTCTGTCTCTCAAGAATAAATAAATAAAATATTTTTTAAAAAGACTCAATAACCACAAATAACCATAAAAGACTGATAATTTAAGTGTTAAATTGAATTATACTCAAGTAAAGAGCTCTTTTTGCCAAAATACACATAAAGAGAAGACTGAGCCACAAACTGGAAGAAGGTATTTTCAACATATGTAACTGGCAAAAGAGTAATAACTAGAACATTTATAGAAGTCCTACAAAGCAATTTTTTTTAAATTAATGAAATGTTCAAAGACCATGAAACAGTATTTCCCAGAAGAAACTCTATTAGCAGAAGGAGTAGGGTAGAAAAGGAAAAGAAGAAAAAAGTTATGCCAATCATCAACTACTGATAAAGATAAAATTAAGAGTGTAACAAGAAATTTGACACAACCAGCAAAATAACAAAAAAGTTTGACAATACCCAATGTAGGAAAATGCTTATAAATTGCTGGCAGATGTGCAAAAGTGAACATTTGCATCCTCTATGGTCCAACAGTGCCATTTCTAATTATATACTCTAGAGGTATATACCACGAGGTTATCATTGCATGTATACACCAATATGTATATAAACCAACACACATTAATATACGGAGCCCTGCAGCCTTGGAGCCAAATGGACAGATCCCCATCACTTACGGTAAAAAGCAGTGTGCTGCCGTCAACACCCACTGAGGGGCAATCAAAGTTCCCACACAGGACTGATAACTGGAGCTCAGGTAAAATAAGTAGAGAAGAGGATTGAACCCTTCCATGTCTTCACTAACATATGAAACAACACCTGGAACACAGAGAGAAGAGAATCAAGGGATATAACCTGACTAAAGAAAACTCAGGGTACTTATGGAGATTTCAGGATGCCAGTATCAGATAATATCAGTATTTACCACATATTAATCCCTCAGTCCCCTACTCTATGGTACTAGAGAACCATACTACAAATACTGTACTAAATACTTGATGTACTTTTTAAAATTTTTTTCTAAAAAAAATTTAAAAAATAAAAAATTTTTTTCTTCACAGAAAAAAAAGAACCTATGGGGTGGATAAATTTTATATTATTTTACTGATAGTTTATTGGAGAGACTGTCTTTTCCACACTGTAGTCTCCTTTGTCATAGATTGATTGACCACATAATTGTGGGTTTATTTCTGGGCTCTCTGTTCCACTGACCTATGTGTTTGCTTTTGTGCCAGCAAAAGTACATCTTGAAACCTGGAATTGTGATGCCTCCTGCTTTTTATTTCTCAAGATAGACAGTAAAATAGAATATTATGCAACCATAATAAAGGAAGTGATAGTGCCATTTGCAACAATATGGATGGACCTAAAGGATATAATGTTAAGTCAAGTCTTATGGAGAAAGACGAATACCAGATGATTTCACTCATATGTAGAATCCAAAAAAAAGAAAAAACAAACAAATGAATAAAGAAACAAAAAGCAGAAACAGACCTATAAATATGGAGAATAAACAGATGGTTACCAGAGAGCAGGAGGACAAGGAATGGGAAATATGGGTGAAGGGGAGTGGGAGGGCTTCCGGGTATGGAATGAACAAGTCATGGAGATAAAAGGCACAGCATAGGGAATACAGTCAATAATATTCTAATACTGTTGTGTGGTAACTGATGGCAGCTACACTTATGGTGAACATAGTATAATATATAAACTTATCAAATCACTACACTGTACACCAGATACTAACGTAACATTGTGTGTCAACTATACTCAAATTTTTTTGAATTTAAATCATTAACTATTAGGACACTTGAGGCCATACAACTAGTGAATGATGGTTGGCTAAAGGATTCAGACTCCAAAAAAAAAAAAAAAAAAAGGATTCAGACTCCAGTCCATCTGATTTCAAATCCTATTTATGCACTTCTCTTCCACAGACCTCCCTGCTTCTCCTTACCCTGTTTGCTGCTTTCCAGAGCGTCTCAGCTCATTTCTAATCTTCCAAAGGCTTAAGGATTCTGGGCTCTATCCACAATCAAGCAATGGAGCCTTTCCTATATAGCTCCTTGATTTTTCCTACTAGTCGACTGCAGGGATGCTCTGAAATTAGTCATCATGAATCCATCAGGAAAAAAAATTAATTAAAATTAGGACTTTACGGGATGCCTGGGTGGCTCAGTGGTTTAGCACCTGCCTTCGGCTCAGGGCGTGATCCTGGATCCTGGATCCTGGATCCTGGGATGGAGTCCCACATCAGCTCCCTGCATGGAACTTGCTTCTCCCTCTGCCTATGTCTCTGTCTCTTTCTGTGTGTGTCTCTCATGAATAAATAAATACAATCTTTAAAAAAAAAGTAAGACTTTAATTCTGGCCTAAGAATAGAGGGAAAGGTACTTTGTACAGATACTTAAATACAGTGCACTACTTATGCTCTGGAAAAAAATTGTCTCAATTTGAATACTGGTTGTATCCTTACTGGTAGCATGAACTTGAACAAATTATATAAATCTCTGTATCTTAATTTACTTACTTGTACACTGAGAGCATACAACTTCTTTCCTAGGGTTGTTGTGAGAATTACATGTGTTAATATACATAAATTGCTTGGGAAATGTTTGATATATAATGGGTTTTCAGTAAATGTAATTTCCTCCTAATGCAGTTTGAAGTACTTTTTTATTTTGAGAAAGTAAAAACAACACTCAGAAGGAGACATAGACAAATTCCCTTCGTGACCCCCAAAATAACTCAACATCAGATATTAATTGGTATCTCCTTTCTTTGCATCATTGCTATTTCTTTATCCATGAGAGCTCTATTTTAAGTTCTACCTCCTAAATAAAACTTTTGAGATATCCTATTCTGAACTGATCCCATTTCTCTAACTCCATCTTCAGAATTATCCAGCACAAGCTCAAACTCTGTAAGACACCCTCCCAACCCCCCATGACTGGGGCACTTCTGAGGCTCTCTGGAGTATGTTCTCCCCACTGCATAAAGCAAAAAAAACCCTCACTATTTTCCTTATTTCTATGTTCTTGGTGGCATTTGGATGGTAGCTTCAACAAAGCAGGCTAAATCCTGCTTTCTTCAGTTTAGGAAAGGAGGCAGGAAAATATAAAACTATTTTTAAGGTTTTGTTTTAATTCCAGTTAATTAACAGAGTTATATTAGCTTCAGGTGTACAATATAGTGATTCAACACTTACATACAACACCAGATGCTCATCACAAGTTCATCCCTTAATCTCCATCACCTATTTCACCCATCCCCCCAACCACCTTCCCTCTGGTAACCATCAGTTTATTCCTTATAGTTAGAAGTCTATTTCTTGGTGTGCCTCTCTTTTTTACCCTTTGCTTAGGTGTTTTGTTTCTTAAATTCTACATATGAGTGAAATATGATATTTGTCTTTCTCTGACTGACATATTTCGTTTGGCATAATACTGTCTAGCTCCATCCATGTCACTGCAAATGGCAAGAGTTCATTCTTTTTGATGGCCAAGTAATATTCCATTGTGTGTAGATATACACCATCTCTTCCTTATTCATTCATCAGTTAATAGATATTTGGGCTGCTTCCATAATTTGGCTATTACTGGTAATGCTGCTATAAACATTGGGGTGCATGTATCCCTTTGAATTAGTGTATTTGTATTCTTTGGGTAAATGCCTTGCAATACAATTGCCGAATCATAGGGTAGTTCTATTTTAAACTTCTTGAGGAACCTCCATACTATTTTCCACAGTAATTACACCAATTTTCACTTCCACCAACTATGCAAGAGGGCTCCTTTTTCTCCACACCCTCACCAACACTTGTTGTTTCTTGTGTTTTTTATCTTGGCTATTCTGACAGGTATGAGGTAATGTTCCATTGTAGTTTTGATTCTCATTTCCCTAATGAGTGATATTGTGCACCTTTTCATTGGTTGTTTGTTTGTGTTTGTTATGTCTTCTTTGGAAAAAAAGTGTATTCATGCCCTTTGCCCATTTTTAATTGGATTATTGTATTATTCATTTTTGGGGATGTTGAGTTTTATAAGTTCTTTATATATTTTGTATAGTAACCCATTATCAGATATGTCATTTGCAAATATCTTCTTCCATTCCATAGGTTGCCTTTTAGTTTTGTTGATGGTTTCCTTTGCTGTGCAGAAGCTTTTGATTTTGATATATTCCCAATAGTTTTTGTTTCCCTTCCTGCAGGAGACATATCTAGAAAGAAGTTGCTACAGCTGATGTCAAAAAGGTTACTGCCCATGTTCTCTAGGATTTTTATACTTTCAGGTCTCACATTTAAGTTTTTAGTCCATTTTGAATTTATTGTGTTTGGTGTAAGAAAGTGGCCCGGTTTCATTCTACATGTGACTGTCCAATTTTCCCAACATCATTTGTCAGAGACTGTCTTTTTCCCATTAGATAGTCTTTCCTGGTTTGCCAAAGATTCACCATTCATGAGTTCGTTTCTGGATTTCTATTCTGTTCCATTGATCTCTGTCTATTTCTGTACCAGGACCATACTCTTTTTATTACTACAGCTTTGTCATATAAATAGAAGTCTGGAATTTTGATGCCTCCAGCTTTGCTTTTTTTGTCTATTTTTGGTCTTTTTGTGGTTCCATAAATTTTAGGATTCTTTGATCTAGTTCTGTGAAAAATGGGTTGGCATTTTGATAGGGATTGCATTAAATGTATAGATTGCTTTGGGTAGTACAGACATTTTAACAATATTTATTCTTCCAAACCATGAGCATAGAATGTCTTTTCATTTCTTTGTGTCATTTTCAATTTCTTTCATGTGTTTCATCAGTGTTTATAGTTTTCAGAGTACAGGTCTTTCACCTCTTTGGTTAGGTTTATCCAAGGTAGCTTTTGGCTTTTGGTGCAGTTGTAAATGGGATCGATTTCTCTTTCTGCTGCTTCATTATAGGTGTATAGAGATGCAACAGAGTTAGGTATGTTGATTTTGTATCCTGCAACTGAACTCATCTATCAGTTCTAGTAATTTTTTGGTGGGTTCTTTCAAGTTTTCTATACAGAGTATCATGACATCTGCAAACAGTGAAAGTTTGATTTCTTCCTTGCCAATTTAGATGACTTTTATTTCATTTTGTTGTCTGATTGTTGTGTTAGGACTTCCAAACCATGTTAAATAACAGTGGTTCGAGTGGACATCCTGTCTTCTTCCTGACCATACAGGAAAAGATCGCAGTTTTTCCACCCAAGGATGATATTAGCTGTGGGATTTTCATAGATGGTCTCTATTATGTTGAGGAAAATGTTTCTTCTTACTGTGCTCTATTAAGAGTTTTTATTATGAATGGATGTTGTACTTTGTCAAATGCTTTTTCAGCATCTATTGAAAGGATTGTGATTCTTATCCTTTGTTTTATTAATGTGGTGTATCACGTCAATTGATTTGCAGATAATGAACCAGTCCTGCAGCTCAGGAATAAATTTCACTTGCCTGTCATGAATGATTCTTTTAATAGATTCAATTTGCTAGTATTTTATTGAGAATCTTTGCATTCATATTTATCAGGGATATTGGCCTGTAGTTCTTTTAGTGATGTCTTCATCTGGTCTCGTTATCAGGGTAATGCTGGCTTCACATAATGAGTTTGGAAATTTTCCTTCCAATTCTATTTTTTGGAAGAGTTTGAGAAGAACAGGTATTAACTCTTCTTTAAATATTTGGTAGAATTTGCCTTTCATGAAGCCATCTGTCCCTGGACTTCTGCTTGTTGAAAGTTTTTTGATTATTGACTCAATTTCTTTGCTGGTTATTGGTCTGTTGAAGTTTTTTTTCCTCTTTCAGTTTTGGTAGGTTATGTTTCTAGGAATTTATCAATTTTTTCTACATTATCCAATTTGTTTGCATATAGTTTTCCGTAATTTTATAATTGTTTGTATTTCTATGGTGTTCGCTGTTATTTCTCCTCTCTCATTAGTGATTTTATTAATTTGTATCCTTTATCTTTTTGATAAGTCTGGCTAGAGGTTAATCAACTGTACTATTTTTTTCCAAAGAAAAAGCTCCTGGTTTCATTGATATGTTCTATTTTTTTTTAATTTCTACATAATTTAGTTCTGCTGTAATCTTTATTATTTCCTTCCTACTCTTGGCTTTAGGGTTCATTTGTTGCTCTTTTTCTAGCTCCTTTAGGTGTAAGATTAGAGTGTTTGAGAGTTTTCTTACTGCTTGAGGTAGGTCTGTATTGCTATATACTTCCCTTTTAGGAATGCTTTTGCCGCATCCCAAAGGTTTTGGACATTGTGTTTTCATTTTCATTTGTTTCCATATTTTTTTTATTTCTTCCTTGATTTCCTGGTTGACTCATTCATTTTTAATAGCATATGTTGTTTAACCTCTATGTATTTGTGGTCTTTCCAACTTTTTTCTTGTGGCTGACTTCTAGTTTCACACTGTTGTGGTTAGAAAAGGTGCATGGTACGCTTTCCATCTTTTTATATTTGTTGAGGCCTGTTTTGTGACCTAAAATGTAACCTATTCTGGAGAATGTTCCATGAGCACCTAAAGAGAATGTGTATTCTGCTGTCTTAGGATGGAATGTTCTGCATATATCTGTTGAGTTCACCTGGCCCAGATGTCATTCAAAGCCATTGTTTCTTTTTCTTTTTTTAATTCAAATTCAATTAGCCAACACAAAGTACATACTTAGTTTCAGATGTAGAGTTCAATAATTCATCAGCTACATGTAACACCCAGAAGTCATCACATCACATGCCCTCCTTAATGCCCATTACCAAATTACCCCATCCCCCCACTGGCCTTCTCTCTCCAGCAACCCTCAGCTTGTTTCCTATAGTTAAAGAGTCTCTCCTGGTTTTTCTCCCTCTCTGATAACTTCTCATTCAGTTTTCCCTCCTTTCCCCTATGACCCTCTGCACTGTTAAGCCACTGTTTCTGTGGGGTTTTTTCTGTTTAGATGATCTGTCCATTAATGTAAATGGGGTGTTAAAGTCCCCTACTATTATTGTATTATCACTTAGTTCCTTTATGTTTGTTATTAATTTTTGTTATATATATTTAGGTGCTCCCCTGTTGGGTGCATAAATATTTACAATTGTTATAACTTCTTGTTATATTGTTCCTTTTATTATTATATAGTTCCATTCTTTATCTCTTGTTATAGTTTGGGATAAAATCTAGTTTGTCTGACATAAGTATTGCTACTCCGGCTTTCTTTTAACATCCTTTTGTGTGATAAATGTTTCTCCACCCCCTCACTTTCAACCTGCAGGTGTCTTTAGGTATAAAAGGAGTCTCTTTTAGGCAGCATATAGATGCATCTTGTTTTTTTTTTTAATCTATTATGTCACCTTATGTCTCTTGACTGGAGTGTTTAGTCCATTTACATTCAAAGTAATTGTTGATATGTATTTATTGCAATTTTATTACTTGTTTTGTCATTGTCTCTGGAGATTTTCTTGGATCCTTTTCTTTGTCACTTTTTTTTCCAATTCAGACTTCTCTTGCTTTGTCAATTTATGTTTCTGGGTCTATGGAGTTTTCACCTGTAGATGATCAGTAGTAAAGGAATAATGATTTATATAATATCCCCCACTAACTACAACAGTGTATGGCATGAACACAATATGTATGTATCATACAAATGAATTAGTGAGCAGTTGGAATAAAATCCACTTTGTGTACAGGGTCTACTGGGAGGTACTGAAATTAATGAAATGGTTTTCTGCATCCATATGTGAAGCAAGCATCATCAGAACAATAAGAGTTAATGTTATATATGTGTGTGTGTACTTTTTTCCAAATTCATCTATGTATGCATTTATTTAAGAAAATATTTCCTGAATATTTACTACGTGCCAGGCAACACATTGGATGTTAAATATCAAAGGGTATCCAAGATAGAAGTAGACTTTGGATCCATGAAATGAGGGAGATAGACAGTAAGCAAATATATGAGGGAGATAGACAGTAAGCAAATAAATACACAAATGGATAGTTATAAATTGTGATGATAAAGTAACAGTGTTCCTTGAGAAAGCAGAATAAGGGAGGGTAAATGAGGAATTGAATTTAGTTTGGGTGCACAAAAAAGTACTTGCTGGGTAAATGACAGGTATCTGAGACAGAGAGTTAAGAAAACCCAGCCATGGGAAGAACAGAATAAAGAGCTTTTTAGGAGAGGAACTACATGTGCAAAGGCTCAAAGAGGAGAAAGGACTAGGAGCGCTCAGGAATCTGAAGAAAGCCAAGAATATTGAAGCATAGAGGCCAAGGAAAAGATTGGCCTATGATGACCTTGAGAGGAGGCAGGGATCCCATCAAGCAGGGCTTGAAACCCATTCTCAGGAGTTTGGATTTTATTCTAAATGTAATAAAAAAAAAACTATTAAAGAATTTGAATGCACAGAAGTTATATGATCCAATCATTTTTTAAAACATCACTGGATTTTTATTAGAAATGGATTAGAGGGGTGCCTGGGTGGCTCTGGTTGTTAAGTGTCTGCCTTCAGCTCAGGTCTTGATCTCAGAGTCCTGGGATGGAGTGCCACATGGGCTCCCTACTCAGCGGGGAGTCTGCTTCTCCGTCTCCCTCTGCCCATTTCCCCAGCTCATGCTTGCTCTCACTATGTCTCTCTTTCTCTCAAATAAATAAATAATCTTAAAACAAAAAAGTAGATTGGAAAAGGGCAAGAGTAGAAACACATAGGCTTACTGAGATAGACCCAGCAAAAGTGATGTGACTTGCACTGAAGCAGCAGCAGTGGAGCTGGAGAAGAGCACCTAAGTGGCGGGCGGAGGGCGGGGAGGGAGACACACACAAGGTCCACTTCAAAAGTAAAGTTGACAAGAAATCTAGTTAAACAGTATTTTGATTTGATATTTTGATAATAAGACACACATTGCTCTAACAAAGATAGTTAATTCACCTTTTTGTCATTATGTAAGTATTCAATCAATAATTATCATTAAAAGAGTCAAGATATTTTAAGATTAAAAGAGGCTCTCAAAAAAAAATAAAAATAAAAAATAAATAAATAAATAAAAGAGGCTCTCTTGGGTAGCCCGGGTGGCTCAGGAGTTTAGCGCCACCTTCAGCCCAGGGCATGATCCTGGAGACCCAGGATCGAGTCCCACATCCTGCATGGAGCCTGCTTCTCCCTTTGCCTGTGTCTCTGCCTCTTTCTCTCTCCTCTCTGTGTATTCTCATGAATAAATCAATAAAATCTTTAAAAGAGAAAAAAGAGGCTCTCATGCTCAAAAACATTTAAAACTACTGACACAGATAATCTTCACCTTCCTTCTGACTTTAGAATAGTCCAGGGCATAAATTCTTATTTAATTCCCACAATCTATTCCTGACTCCAGACCATCTCTCATTAGCTTTAAGAAGTCTTCACTCCTACTAGTTACATCTTACCTGTAGCAACAAGACAGAGTTCCTTCAGCCACAGGGACTTCCAAGGAAAGCTGAGGAACAGGTTTCTCTTAATCAAGACTGAATTATATACCAGGCGGACCTCCCAACTAAATATTGGTCATTTGCTCTAAAAATGCTCATATTTCTTTCCACCAAAGCCCTGATGCCCTAACTCAGTCTTCACTGAGCTTTACAGTCACTGATTCTAAGAAGTCATTAGAAACTGATACATTGCCTCCTTACCCCTACATTCCAGTCAGTCCCTGTATGTTTTACCTTCCCTCTCCACCTGAGTTAGATTTCTTTATTCATCATTTTAATTATGTTCTTATTACTCTTCAGAACTCCCTTCTCCTAATGTCCTTGAGTTATATTTCAAGTGGGCAAGTCTTAACTCCATATTAACAGATATTAATCTGCCTTTCCTGTGTCTGCAGCTTTAACTTTCTTAATTCGTAACAAGCATAGAATACATTAACTACTTCTCCTAGAAACAGACTCCTCTGACTGGTGTAAATTACACTTTTAATTTTTACAACTAAAAACCCCTGCACAACAAACATAGAAAGATTCTGAATAATAGAAAGCAGAAAGTGGACTGCCTAAGGGACCCAGGGGCTTAAGGAACAACATAACTCTAACTTCCCTGGGTATTCTTCTTACATCTCATAGATCCAAGATAGAGCACTGGAGCAGAGTAGCCTATAATCCAGAACCACTAAAAAGCAAAAACAAAACAAACAAAAAAATTCTATGAAGAACTGCTCCCCTTAGCCAAAGGAAAGGGGAAAGAGTGGCCTAATACAAAGAACAATTTGACAACATCCACCCTACTCAAACCAAATAATAGTGGAAAAATGCCCACCTGCCATGGTTTCACCAAGGCTGAACAGGGGGTTTAATCTTCTACCTTCCCTCTAGGTAGAAGCAGGCAATACTCCAATCCTCAACTAGGATAGTATTAATGGGGCCCAGTGGAAATCTAAGCCTCTGCACAGTAGCCAAGAAGCTAATGGAAAAGTCTGAGGCAAAGCTAACAGTACTCTGCTTCCCTCCCTGTACCACACACGGCCCTACATCTCCAGGACTCAGCAGGTTACCAAGCCTTCACCATCATTTGACAGACTGAATAAGGCTATGCAAGGCAGAGCTACTTTGAACACTGATTCCTCCATCTCCTGGTAAATGGATCCAGTAGATTATTGAGTTTCAATTCCCATCCTTCCACATGAAAATATCCTAGTGTATACAAGTCTTCAATTCACTTCACCCCTCCTTGGTGTGACCAGAGCCCAACAGGGAACTAAGCTTCCAACCCTATTCAGTGACAGAGCTCCACTTTCACCTAAAGGATGTCAAGTAGTTGAGGGGGAAAGTTCACTTCCATTCCACCCATATTCAACAAGGTACTGAGGCAGCACTCCGCTTTTGCTGGGATGGTATAAGCAGGTTCAGAGAGAGGCTAAACATTGACCTTCACCAAGATCTGCAAACTACACCTAAATGGAGGTAATTGCCTGCTAAAAAGATTAACTAGGACTCAGAATCTCATAGCCTAACATCCAAAATAGGAATATCAAAATAGGAATAGGATCATCCATCATACCAAGAACCAAGATAATTATAACTCAAATGAGAAAAAATGTCAACACTTATATGACTAAGGTGACAGAACTGCTGACAATGATTTTAATGTACCAATCATAAAAAATACTTCAAAAAATACAAAAGAAACAATGTGTTTTTTCCGTTAGCCATTCTTATATCCTCTTTGGAGAAATGTCTGTTCATGTCTTCTGCCCATTTCTTGACTGGATTGTTTGGTTTTATGGGGGGTCTTGAGTTTGATAACTTCTTTATAGATCTTGGATACTAGCCTAGACCTTTATCTGATAAGTCATTTGCAAATATCTTCTTTCATTCCATGGGTGGTCTTTTAGTTTTGTTGACTGTTTCTTTTGCTGTACAGAAGCTTTTGATCTTGATGAAGTCCCAACAGTTCATTTTTCCTTTTCTTTCCCTTGCCTTTGGAGATGTGTCTAACAAGAAGTTGCTGCAACCAAGGTCTAAGAGGTTGCTGTCTCTGTTCTCCTCTAGGATTTTGATAGATTCCTGTCTCACATTTAGGTCTTTCATCCATTTTGAGTTTATCTTTTTGTATCATGTAAGAGATGGTCCAAGTTCATTCTTCTACATGTGGCTGCCCAGTTTTTCCAACACCATTTGTTGAAGAGACTGTCTTTTTTCCATTGGATATTCTTTCCTGGTTTGTTGAAGATGAGTTGACCATAGAGTTGAGGGTCCATTCCTGGGTTCTCTATTCTGTTCCATTGATCTCTTGTCTGTTTTTTGCCTCAGTACCATACTGTCTTAATAATCACAGCTTTGTAATACAGCTTGAAGTCTGAACTTGTGATGCCTCCAGCTTTGATTTTCTTTTTCAACATTACTTTTGCTATTCAGGGTCTTTTCTGGTTCCATACAAATTTTAGGATTGTTTGTTCCAGCTCTGTGAAAAACACTAATGAATGGATAAAAAAGATGTGGTATATATACATATATAATGGAATAGGACTCAGCCATCAAAAAGAATGAAATCTTGCCATTTGCAACTATGTGAATGGAACTAGTTATTATGCTAAGCAAAATGTCAGTCAGACAAAGAAATACCACATGATTTCACTCATATGTGAAATATAAGAAAAAGTACAGAGGATTATAGGGGAAAGGAAGGAAAACTGAATGAGAAGAAATCAGAGAGGGGACAAACCATGAGATACTCTTAACTACAGGAAACAAACTGAAGGTCTGTTGTGGGGTGATGGGGTAAGGGTGATGGGCATCAAGGAGGGCATTTGATGTAGTGAGCACTGGGTATTATATGCAACTGATAAATCACTACATTCTACCCCTGCAACTAATAATACAGTGTATGTTACCTAATTAAATTTAAATAAATTTTTAAAAATAACTAATGTAAGCACTCATGAAATAATTTTTTAAATATAGAAAATATCAGCAAATAAGCAGAAGATGTAAAAAAAAAAAAAGAGAGAAATTTCCAATTTCTGGTTCCACATGTAAGAAACTTGGAAGTTGCCAATCTATCTTAACAACAAGAAAAAAATCTATGCAGACCAAAAAATCAGCAACTCTTCTGGGATCCATAAGAGAAGTAAGGACACAGGGCAAACCACTTCCCTTAAGATTAGATACACAGAGAGGTGAACACAGGAAGTCATAGCTTACCAAAGCAGAGACTCACAAGCAAAACCAACAGAGGGAACCAATGTCATGGCAGGCAAACCTGAGCTGTAATTAATGAACTGCTAGAGGCTCAGTACAGACAACCCTGAGAGTTAAAAACTCCAAAGGCACCCAGTTATATGGGGCACAATTCTGTGAAACATCTGTCTAGCTTCTAACCAGGTTCTCAGAATAAATACTGGAAAGAAGTCCCCTCATGCTTCTGGCAAAGGGGAGGGAAAAGAGCTCATTTTTAAATATACCAGTGCATTTTAAATATTGTGAATATATCATACTTCTTAACAAGGCCACCCTCAGGAGACACAACTTAGCCAGAGCCTAACCTGCATGCGGTATTTTCAGAGACTGACTCACTTGGGAGGGAAATGCTCAACTCTAGCCCACTCTGGCCATCCTATCCCACCTAAGGAAGAAGAAAAAAACCTGAGAAACACAGTCTAGAGGCATAGCCTCACTAAAAGATTAAGATTTAATCCTAAGGTTACAATGTGTCCCCTCAGACCTCGCCACCACATTACTAAAGACCTATTTAAATCAGTTCCTTTGAGCCACCACACCATGTCTGGCTATGAAGAAAACATCCCAAAGCATATCAAGAGGCAAAAAAACACAATTTTAAGAGGCAGAACAAGCATCAGAACCAAACATGACAGGGGTGTTGGAATTAGTATGCCAAGAATTTAAAATAATAATGATTAATATGCTAAGGGCACTAATGGATAAGGTAGACAGCAAGAAAGAAAAAGAAGAATGTAAACAGAGAATTATAAACCTCAAGAAAGAACCAAAAAAACCAATGCTAGAAATTTTAAAACAATACCATAACAGAAATGAAGAATGCCTTTGATGGGCTTATTAGAAGATTGGACATGGCTGAGAAGAGAAACTTTGAGCCTGCAAATATATCAGTAGAAACCTCCAAAGCTAAAGAGAGGAGATAGAGGGCAGTCCAGGTGGCTCAGCGGTTTAGCACCGCCTTCAGCCCAGGGCATGATCCTAGAGACCTGGGATAGAGTCCCACGTCAGGCTCCCTGCATGGAGGCTGTTTCTCCCTCTGCCTGGGTCTGTGCCCCTCTCTCTCTCTCTCTCTCTCTCTCTCTGTGTGTGTGTGTGTGTCTCATGAATAAATAAATAAAATCTTTAAAAAGAGAGAGAGAGAGAGAGAAGATAGAGAGGGGAGAGAAAGAGAAGAAAGACTTAAAAAGACAGAATAGAGTTTCCAAGGACTATGGAAAAACCTTTTTTAAAAATGTGTAACAAATGCATAATGGGAATGCAGAAGGAGAAGGACAAAAGAAAGAAATGGAAGAATACTTGAAACAATAAGACTGAGCATTTCCTTCAAATTAATGACATATATCAAAAAACAGATCCAGGAAACTCAGAGAGCACTGAGTAGGATAAATGCCAAAGACCTGCACCAAGACATATCATTTTCAAAGATAGAAAACCAAAGACAAAGGGAAAAGTCCTAAAAGAAGCCCAAGGAAAAAACACCTTACCTATGGAGGAACAAAGATAAAAATTACATCCAACTTCTCAGAAACCATGCAAACAAGAAGAGAGTGCAGAAAAATACTTGAAGTACTAAGAGACAAAAAACACCAACCTAGAATTCTGTAGCCTGTGAAACAACCCCTTAAAGGTGAAGGAGAAATAAAAAGCTGCTCAGACAAACAAAAATTGAGGGGATCTGTTGCCAGTAGACCTGCTTTGTAAGAAATATTAAAATAAGATCTGTAAGAGAAGGAAAATAATATAGGTCACAAACTTGGATCTTCTTAAAGAAAGGAAGAGCATCAAAGAAGGAATAAGAAAAGGTTAAAAAAAGAAACCTTATTTTTATTAATTGATATAATAGACACCAGTTTGCTCAGAATAGTAATAACAGTAATGTCAAGGATGTATGCTTACTTGTGTATATGCTCACATAGAAGCGAAATGAATGACAGCAATGATATAAGGGACAGGAGAGAGAAATCAGAATTATTTTGTTATTATAAGGTATTCAACACTATCCATGAACTGACATAGTGTTTTTGAAAGTGGACGAGGGTTAATTGTAAATTTAGACTGCAAACTCTGGGCAACCATCTAAAAAACATTTTTTAAAAAAGGAAGTATAATGGATATGCTCAGAAAGGAGAGAAAATGAAATAATACAAAATACTCTGCTAAAACCACAAATGGCAAACAAAAAAAGTGAAAAACAAAAATGGGAACATAAAACAACAAATAGAAAACAATAGCAAATATGGTGGATATTAATCCAACTATATCACTAATCACTTTGAATGTCAATAATGCATACACATCAATTAAAACTGAATGAGAGGTCATCAGAGAGGGAGGAAAACCACGAGACTCTTAACTCTAGGAAACAAACTGAGGGTTGAAGGAGGAGAGGTGGGTGCCAGATGGGGTAATTTGGTGATGGGCATTAAGGAGGGCAAGTGATGTGATGAGCAATGGGTGTTATACGCAACTGATAAATCATTGAACACTATTATCTGAAATTAATGTATGTACTTTATGTGGGCTAACTGAATTTAAATTAAAAAAAAATAAAATAAAACACAGAGATTGTTAGAACATATAAAAATATAGGGATCCCTGGGTGGCACAGCAGTTTGGCGCCTGCCTTTGGCCCAGGGCGCGATCCTGGAGACCCGGGATCGAATCCCACGTCGGGCTCCCGGTGCATGGAGCCTGCTTCTCCCTCTGCCTGTGTCTCTGCCTCTCTCTCTCTCTCTCTCTCTCTCTCTCTCTCTGTGACTATCATAAATAAATTTTAAAAAAATAAATAAAAATTAAAAAAATAAAAATAAAAACATAAAACCCAACTGTATGTTCTCTACAATAAACCCACTTTAAATTATTTGAAGTTTTATTTAAGTAACCTCTACACTCAACATGGAACTCAAACTCATGACCTCGAGATCAAGAGTCACATTCTCCTCCAGATGAGGCAGCCAAGCACCCCTAAACCCACTTTAAATATAAAGACATATAGACCAAAAGTAAATGGATGGAGAAAGATAGACCCCACTAACATTTCATCAAAAGAAAGCAGGAGTACTATATTAATTTCAGACAGAACAGACTTCAAGGAAAGTTATCAGAGATTAAGACAGGCATTATTACATTATAGCAAAGGGATCAATTATCCAAGAAGACATAACAATCCTTAGGGTGCATGTGCAAAATCACAGAGCATCAAACTTTGTGAGACAAGAGCTGCTAGAACTGCAAAGAAAAATAGATAAATCCACTCTCCTCTGTGAAGACTTCAACACCCCTCTCTCAGGAATGAACAGTTCCAGCAGGCAGAAAACCAGTCAGGACCTTGCTTAAGTCCTGCAAAACAGCAGAACACACATTTTTCTCAGGCTCACATGGAACACTCATCAAGATAGACCACATTCTGGACCACACAACACACCTACACAAACTTAAAAGAATTGAGAATCATACAATTTCTGCTCTCATGCCACAGTGGAATTAAACTAGAAATCAATATCGGAAAGATAAATGGAAAATCCCAAAATGTGGGGGGATTAAACAACACACTTCTGAATAACATATGGATCAAATGATAAATTGGACCTCATCAAAATTGAAAAAAATTGCTTTATAAAAGATACATGCAAACCTCCTAGCTGACAAAGGACTTGTATCTAGACTATATACATACTCTCAGACTCAACGGTCAAAAAAAAAACAATCAGGGCACCTGGGTGGCTCAGTGGTAGAGCATCTGCCTTTGGCTCAGGGCATGATCCCAGGGTCCTGTGATCGAGTTCCACATTGGCCTCCCCGCAGGGAGCCTGCTTCTCCCTCTGCCTATGTCTCTGCCTCTCTCTCTCTGCCTCTCATGAATAATTAAAATCTTTTTTTAAAAATCTAATCAAAAAAGGCGGTTGGCTCAGCAGTTTCGCGCCTGCCTTCAGCCCAGGGCCTGATCCTGAAGACCCAGGATCGAGTCCCATGTCGGGCTCCCTGAAGGGAGCCTGCTTCTCCCTCTGCCTGTGTCTCTGTCTCTGTCTCTGTCTCTCTCTCTCTTTGTGTCTCTCATGAATAAATAAATAAATAATCTAAACCAGAGTGCATCTATACCCCAGA
Organism: Canis lupus dingo; assembly: GCF_003254725.2. NCBI lineage: Eukaryota > Metazoa > Chordata > Mammalia > Carnivora > Canidae > Canis > Canis lupus. The sequence goes on from NC_064258.1 coordinate 7,357,572, forward strand.
GTAATAGTGCATCCATACACCAGAGTAAGAGTAATAAAAAGAATGAAGTGTTGATATACACACAACTTGGACAAATCCCAAGGGAATTATGCTGAGTGAAAAGAGCCAATCCTAAAATACACTGTATGATTCCATTTGTATAACATTCAACAACATTAAGGGAATGGAGAACACTGTAGTAGTTGCCATGGGTTAGGGAGGGGGAGCCATGCGGAGGAGGGAGAATGTGATGGTGCATCCATAGAAGGATAACAGGAGGGATGCTGCGGTGGTGGACTGTTCTATGTCTTCAATGTGGTGGTGGATGCATAGGCCTAGGCAAGTGAAGTGCACATAGTTAAATACACCCACACATAAAACTGAGGAAAGCTGAATAAACTGGATGGTACCAATGTCAAGTTCATGGTTCGCTATCATTTCCTGCCATAGTTATACAGCATATTACCACGGTGGAAACTAGACAAAAGGCACATGGTACTCTATACATTTCTTACAACTTCCTGTATAAGTATAATTATCTCAAAATAAGAATTTTAAATCAAAAAAGGCGGTTGGAATTCTTCATAGTTCTTTTACACATTTCCATAAATTATTTTCAAGTAATGTTTTCCAACTCATTCCTATGAATTCAAATCTTGTCAAAATTCCCAAATTCCAAACTCTGCATCCCAGCTCAGCCCCTGTCATGAGTTCCCGACCCTTATATTCTGGTGGACATCTCCATTTGATGTCTCAAAAGTACTTTGAACTGAGTAATATCAAAAAAGTAACCTGTCTCCCTCTCCAAATACCTCCTTTTCCAGTGCCCCTGATTTTAGTAAATTGTACCACCATTCACCCAACCAGAAATCTGGATGACATCCTTTACTTTTTTCCTACCCTTCATTCCTCACATTCAACTGATCATGACTTCTATCTCATTATTGCCTCTGATATCCTTTTATTTCAGACTCACTGCCACTACCCTAGTCCACTCTGTTGCCCAGCAAGTTGCAACAGTCTCTTAAATTTCTCTTAAGATCTTTTCCACCTATAACCCATATCTCTGCCCAAATCCATTCTCCACACTACAGTCACGTGAATCTTTCTAAATCATATAGTAATATAACTGATATTTTAAACTCATTAGGGGTGCCTGGCTGCTCAGTCGGTTAAGCGTCTGCCTTTGGCTCAGGGTCCTGGGATCGAGCCCCGCATCGGGCTCCCTGCTCAGCGGGAAGCCTGCTTCTCCCTCTCCCTCTGCTGCTCCCCCTGCTTGTGCTCGCTTGCTTTCTCCGTCAAATAAATAAAATATTTTTTAATTAAAAAATAAAACTCTTTAAATGACTCCTATTATATCCAGGATCATTTCTAAAACTAAGGCTAGAAGACCCTCTAGTATATGACTCTTAAACTACTTCCTTCCTCTTTGCTCCAGCCATACAGATGGTCTTTCAGTTAACATATCACACCTCATGCCCTTCACACCTACTGGCTCCTCTATCTGAAAGCCCCACTCCCTGTCCCACTTAACATGGTTATCTCCACTCAGTCTAGTATAGGTTTAGGAAGCACTGATGTTTTTGAAAAATGGGTATTTTTCTCACATTGCACATATGGAAACTGAGGCTCAGAGAGGTTAGGGTATTTGTCCCAGGCCATACAACTAGGTAGGAGAGCATAATTTCTTAATTACAGAGCCATACCAACTTCATTGCTGGCAAGTTACTTAATTACTTAGTTTCCTCATCAAAAAAAAAAAGAATAATATTACTACTTACCTCACAAAGGTGTTATAAGAATCAAATGAGTTAATATGAAGAGAACAGTATCTATTATAAAAGCACTATATAGTTCTGTGCTTTTAATGTAGCAGTGGTGATGGTGATTATTCTTATTATTCCACATTATATTTTAAAACCCAAGAGCAAAATCAACCTTTTCCTTTTGACCCTTATAGCAGAATACCTGCCTTTTTGTTTTCTATGTCTTTCATATGTTCCTATGCCCTCTTCCAGGCTCCCATCTCCATCCCCCCTTCTGGCATGCTTCCATATTTTAGCCCAAGAACTTTATAAGACATTAGGAGGAGGCTTGAGCTCACAGTAGAAGTTTTAGTTAGGTCCTACCGATGACTGAGCCTGTACATAAAATGAGTAATGTATCACCCATTTCCCAAACTTCCATGTCCCTGATCCCGCAGCTCTCCCTCCCCAATATGGTGTCACAGTCTCACTCCCCAACAGAGTCCTAATGAACTTGACAAAGAATTCCCTTCGGTCACTCACCAGTCACCATCAGCAAAGTTAATAGGATACAATTCATGTTGACGCCTGAATCCTGTGCTGAGGATAAGGGTGTAGTGGAAACTAACAGGCACAAAGCAGGCAGAGAACTTATGTCCTGCGTGGGGATTCTGGGCAGCAGAAGGTGCAGGGGGGAGAAATGAGGATAAGGATTCTACAAAAGTCTGTCTTCTAGAGGTTGTCTCCTGCCACTCTTGATCCTCTGCATGAAAGGAGTCTCACCAGTCATAGCCGCCCACCAGTCAGTAGGCATGGAGGTCTTCTCAGGCTAACTGAAGCCCGCCCTATGGGAAGATGAGGCCCAAGGATCTGAGCTTTATCTATCTCAGCTAGGGAAAAGAATTCCAAAGCAGGAGTCAAGTAAACCATCTGTGGAGTTAAAATTCATCCCAAGCCTCCCCTAGCCTCTCAGTTCTTATCACCAATCCCTTCCCCCACAATGTGTGACCAGCCCTCCCTCTACATGTCCCATTGACCCCTGTCCTTTCTGGGCTACTCAGATGAAGCAGAGCTGTGTCCCGCCCTTCTGTGTGACATGGCCCCCCCTCCCTTTTATGCGGGTGGTACCTAGCCTATCCCTCCTCAGAACTGCTTCACCTGTACAGGTCGTGTCTCCCAACCACAGACACCATCTGAAGAAAACCAACCAATACCAACATAAGTGGTTCTTGTCAGGGCTCTAAATCTGTTCTCACTACATGCCCTCCTCTGCTCTCTCTTTTTCTCCCTTCTCTATAGCTGCCTTTTCCAAATTGATTTTTGGTGGCAGGATATAACAAGAATATTACCTAAATAGAAAAATCAGGGTTTCACTCATACGTGGAATATAAGAAATAGTGAAAGGGATTACAGGGAAAGGAGGGGAACTGAGTGGGAAAAATTAGAGACGGAGACAAATCATGAGAGACTCCTAACTCTGGGAAACAAACAAAGGGTTGCAGAAGGGGAGGTGGGTGGGCGATGGGGTAACTAGGTGACAGGCACTAAGTAGGGCACTTGATGAGATGAGCACTGGGTGTTATACTATATGTTGGCAAATTGAATTTAAATTTTTAAAAAAATTTGGGGGGGGATCCCTGGGTGGCTCAGTGGTTTGGCGCCTGCTTTTGGCCCAGGGCGCGATCCTGGAGTCCCGGGATCGAGTCCCGCATCAGGCTCCCAGCATGGAGCCTGCTTCTCCCTCCTCCTTATCTCTGCCTCTTTCTCTCTATGTCTATCATAAATAAATCTTAAAAAAATAATAAAAAATAAATAAATAAATAAAAATAAAAATAAATTTTTTTAAAAAGAAAGTCAGTTAGTAGAATGAAACAATAACTGAATTAGAGTCTCTATAAACCAGATAATTTGTGGAATGAGGCTAGGAACATATATGTCTCCATGTGTACAAGGAATCCAGTAATAATACTAACAAAAAATTAATAACAAAAAAATCACAGACATATAAGGAAATGCTGAGTTTTGTACACACACACATCCATCCACAGAATTCTAAGGTTATTTTTTTCAAAGATAAGCTTTAAGAATGATGTCCATATCAGATATCAGTATCCTAAAACAAAAAAGGAAAAAGAGGCACCTGCGTGACTCAGTTGTTCAATGACCGACTCTTGATTTCGGTTCAGGTCATGATCTCGGGGTCATGGGATTGAGCCCCACAATGCACCCTGTGCTCAGCAGGATGTCTGCTTGAGGATTCTCCCTTTGCCCCTCCTCGTGCTCTCACTTTCTCTCTCTCAAATAAGTAAACCTTTAAGAAAAAAGGGAAAAATAAATGGGATTGGCAAACTACAGGAAGCACTCAAAAGCCAACATAATATAAAAAGGTTATTAGTACTGAAATAAGAAAATCCACCCTTTGAAGTACTTTGTTAGGCCTGGAGAAAGTATGTGGGGCAGGGTGGGTGGAAGAGGGGTAGAGGAGAGAAGCTGAGAAGAAAGGGTTATGGAACACAATGAGATGAGGACCAAGGGAGGCCTCTACAGCATGCTAAGGGTTTACTCTATAGGCAATAGGGAACCACTGAAGAGATTTTAAAAGGAGCATGACATTATTTTCACATGCATTTTAGAGGGGGGAAGAAACAATTCTAAATAAAGAGAATGTCCGGTTCAGCAACACCAGATGGGCACATATATTAGTTCAAGCACAAGATTATGGCCTGGATTAGGATGACAGCAGTGTGAATGGAAAGGTAAGGATGGATTTAAGAGACTGCTGGAAGTAGGATGGTTTGAGGTTGAATGGTGAGAAAAAGAAATCAAACAAGTAGGAGGTAAAGTTATCTCCTAAAATAAGGAAAAGAGGCAAAAGAATGCATTCAAAGGCTGGAGGAATAAAGGGTAAAATTCTGACATGCTATATTTCAGGAACCTAAAGCAGATGCAAGAAAAAAAAATGGTTTCTAGGAGACAGCTGTATCTGTGGGGATAGGAGGTCTGGGCTGGAGATACTAATTTGAAGCTCACAGACCAGCCTCCTCCAGGAAATCTGCTGTCTTTGGAAAGGCCTCAAACTCCCCTCCTGGTCCATAAGCTTTCTTATAAAAAAAAAAAAATCTAGAACCAACAACCTCAGAGTAATGAAAATATCTTTCTCTCTCTCTCTCTCTGAAGTTTCACTCCTGTTAACTAATCCCTCCGTCACCGCAGAAAACCTTCCACAGCTCCATCCTGTCTTTGAGCCTTAAGCACGATTCAGAAACCAGCCCTACTCCCCAGTGAACTTCTGTGTTCACTGTGAAGGTCAGGAAAGTATGTGCCATGTCTCTTTTTCATTTCACACTTCAGGGAATTTCTGTGAGGAAATGTATGCTTTCAAGATCCAAGAAAGCCAGTTGATTAGCTGAAGCTCGGAGGAGGTGGTTGAAAATCTATGTGTGTCAACGATAAGACCTAGATTCTACTTCTAGTCTTTGCAATCTTGTGTGATTTTGAGACACTGATATAAATTCTGTTTCAGTTCTGTTACCTGCAGATCAAGATAAAAAACGATACCAGCCCCGCTAACCTTTCAGGCTTGTTGTGCCACTGGAATGAGATTATGGGCTCAGAAGACTTTGAAGGACTAGAGTGATACAAAGTATAATTAGTTTTACATCCCAGACTGACCTCATACAAAATCACCAAGGACAGTATCTATAAAGAATTTAGTAAAGTGTTCTTCTAAGAGTGTGCTCCGAATTATCTGAGGATGACCCTGAAGTTTACTATTGACTAAGAAATTTTTCATTAGGTAAAAAGCACTGACAGGTCCTGTCTTCTGAATTGTCACCAATACCCAGTAGGTCCTAGGTAATACACCGTAGAGCCTCTATAATCTAGAATAGAGACCATTCCCCAACTGTCAAAATAACTAGGTTCCCTGAGGGCTTTTCATTTCCACATGCCCTTTGTGAGAAGCTGGTGATGAGGACAACAGACCAAGTTGGTGATGATGGCTGAGTGATGAAACAAACAGTGATCACAGGGAAAGTTGAAGGAAGTGTAATAAAGATGGGAGGGGCTAAGGAAACGTATAAGTATTAGGGGGTTCAGAGTAAACCTGGGGAGGTTCAGAGTAAACCTGGGGACACCGCCTGAGCTAAGGTGGTGAATCTTGTCCCCCACAGCCCTGGCCTCAGAAACTCCATATGGAAGATAAGTCCTGAGCCTGGAGCTCACTTCCCCATAGACAGCTGATTTGGGTAGATGGGCTTTTAGGGAGAGCAAGTAGAGGGACCTGGATCTGCAAGTCTAAGTCTATGAAACTAGGCTTTTCTTTCTTTTTCTTTTTTTTTTTTTCTTCCCTAAAAGATCTAAGAGAGGCACAGTGCATCTTCCCTGGAGGAAAAGGGCCTTCATCTGTCTACCTGGAGTCCTCTTCTGCCCCCGTTTATGCCCAGAGCTGCTTTCCAATCCCATTTCATATCCCCATGCCTAACCATATCCACTGGTTCTACCAGGTGTTCCTGACGAGAACACTGTCCTGAGAGTTCCATACTCTGATCTTCTGCATCTCCCAAGGAAAGATCTGGACTGCTATGAAATTTATCTTCTATTTGGGTGTCCTTGCTGGTATGTACCCATGACCACCTACTCTGTCCTATAAGGCACTGGTTAATAGTGTAGGCTGGAGTAAGGCAGACTGGGGTGTGTGGAGGGTACAAAAGAAGAGCCTAGGAAAAATGGTCATGGACAGAATTAGGTATCTCTGCTCCTTGGACCCACCCAAAGGCTCTCAGGAGGCTGAGCCCACCCTTCCAGTGCTAAGCTACAGAGTGGGTGATGGTGCTCACTCACCTTGGAGAATGCTCAGCAATGAGCAAGGTGAGTCCATATGTGTGCCTCATCACCCACAGGGCAAGTCCCAGTGTAGTAAGAGGGCCAGAGGACTCATTTTGAAGTCTGATACTCCCCGTGTTTCAAAAACTAAGAGACTCAGAATGTAGGGAATGAAGAAGGTAGAAACAAGATGAAATGGGAGTGCCCTACTTCCTGCACCCCCTGACTTCCAAGAACTCCTTCTGATGGCATAATTTGCTGGTGAGGCACTTCCCACCACTTTCTGACTGCCTGTGTTGCATCACTATTAGCTGTGTGAGCTTGGACTAGTAAATTAACCCATCTGTGCTTCAGTTTCTTTAGTTAAAATGGGGATATTACTACCTGTATTATAGAGATGTTGTGAAATGTTAAATAAATCCATGTAAAGCACTTAGAACAAGCTTAATGCCTCTTGTCCTTATTAATATGCCACCTTTTCTTCCCTTGGGATTTCTGTGTGAACATAAAAGGGTGTAGGGAGGTATAGGCCAAGGCTTGGGAAGGATTAATGAAAGAACGAAGGACAGCCAAGATAAGAATAGTACTTTATTTCTGACACTACAAGCAGCCTTCCTCTTTTTCTTCTCAAGTGTTTTTCTTAATTCATTTTTTAAAATGAGAGACTCTTAACTCTAGGAAACAAACTAGAGGGTTGCTGGAGGGAAGGGGGGTAGAGGATGGGATAATTTGGTAAAACAGAGCTACCCTATGACTCAGCAATTGCACTACTGGCTATTTACCCCAAAGATACAGATGTAGTGAAATAAAGGGGCACCTGCACTGCGATGTTCATAGCAGCAATGTCCACAATAGCCAAACTGTGGGAGGATCTGAGATATCTTTCAACAAATGAATGGATAAAGATATGGATAAAGATATTGTGTGTGTGTGTGTATAATGAAATATTATAATGAAATATTACTCAGCCATCACAAAGGATGAATACCTACCATTTATGTCGATATGGATGGAACCGGAGAGTATTATACTAAGTGAAATAAGCCAATCAAAGAAAGACATCATCATAAGGTTTCATTTATATGCAGAATATAAGACATAGTGCAGGGGACCATAAGGGAAGGAAGAAAACTGAATGGGAAAAAAAAAAAACCAAACAATCAGAGAGGGAGACAAAGCATGAGAGACTCTTAACTCTGGGAAACAAACTGAGGGTTGCTGGAGAGGAGGTGGGGGGGGATGGGGTAACTGGGTGATGGACATTAAAGAGGGCATGTGATGTGATAAGCACTGGTTATTATATGCAATTGATTTATTACTGAACTCTACATCTGAAACTAATGATGTTGGCTAATTGAATTTAAATAAAAAATATATATTGCATGTTCATATTAAAAATTTGGAAATATTAAAAAGAAAAAAAATAAATTGTTCATAATCCTACCTCTCAGTCAACACATGCTAACATTTTAAATTTGAGCACACATTCATAATCTTTGTCTATCTTGGAATATTTCTTTATTAGGCTACAGGTGATGCACTGTTTACACTCTTGATTCCTATTTCTAATTGCTTTGCAAACAGAATCAATTCACATCCCTACATTCAGTGAAAGAGGGTCTTTTTCATTGTGGTTTCTGAGATTTTAATGTTATCAACATTAAAGCAAAAATTATTATTATAAATATTAGATAAAATGGTATGTAATTTTTATTAGAAAAAGAAGGTCAAACATTTTCACATTTCTTGGCCAATTCTTTAAAATTGTTCATATTCAAAAAAATAAAATAAAATTGTTCATATTCCTTTTCAACTAGGAAACTGCTGATTGTCTTATTTGTCTTAAAACCTGTCTTATCTCTTAAGAATGTTCTATATATTAAGAATACTAATTATCTTCTCAGGGACAGTTTTCTCTGCTCACTCTGTGCAAAAAGAAGACCATGCTCCCTATCTGGCATACCTCAGATCTCACTTCAACCCCTGCGTGGGTGTTCTCATCAAAGACAACTGGGTGCTAGCCCCAGCTCACTGCTACTTACCGTGAGTGCCAGGGACCCTCACGCCCACACCCTGAAGCCCCTGTGACTCATTCTACATCAATATTTCTCAAATGATGGCAACCTTCCTTCCAGGGGACATGTGGCAAAGTCTGAAGATACTCTGGGTTTGTTACAATGCACCAAGGAGGGTGCTGTGCTCTTGGCATCTATCTAGCAACCAGAGGCCACACCAAGGCAGCCACTGAACACCCTACAGTGTGCAGGCCAGCCCCCACAGCAATCATCCAGCTCCAATATCAGTAGTGCTTCTGGTGAGGAAACCCACCCCCTAGAGCATGCCTCCTCAGTCTCCCTCAGCTTTTTCAAGTTCTTTACTGAAAATATGAATGTGTCTTAATGTGCCATATCAGTTAAGGGACTGCAGGTAACTGAGGGTGCACGCAAATTAGACAAACTGAGGAGAAGAGTTCAGTGCCCCCAGGATTATTATTGGAAAAGTATAATTACTACCCCTATGCTTAAGGGGGCAAGAAGAGAGAATAGTTACAAGAAGAGGAGCAGGGAAGCAGGGGAGGGCAGGGGAGAGAAAGAGAAGGTGGGGAGCACTGCGTGGTGGGACTGCCTGATAGGAAGCACTATGCAGCAACCCTGCAGGAAGGGAGCTGGGTGGATCAATACTCCAGCCTCATTTTTCTCCCTCCAATTACTACCAATTGCTTGCTATCAACCAAAACCTAATCAGAGACCAGCAAACAGGAGAATCCATTGACTTAATCCACATATATCACCTTCCAAAGATAGAGAGCAGGATGAAATCGGGTTGTGAGTGGATCTGATGAAGCAAACAGCTCTAATACTTGGGTCATTCCATTCTCTTAGCTGCACCAGAATGGAAATGCCCATTTGGATAGGCTGGAGCTAGAGTAGAGGGAAAATAGTATTTCTATGCCATGCACAATTTTCCTCTCTTCTACATTAAAGATACTACATGAAAACACAGTGGTTAAAGACTCCACCACTTACTTTGTGACCATGGGTGAATTACTACTATGTGCCTCCATTACTTCACCTGTAAAATGGATTAAAATTAGAATCCACTTCATAGTTTAGTTGTGGTCAGTCAATGAGGTAATCCAAAGAAAGCAACTGGCACAGTACTACCTGACACATTGTAACATTCAATATCATCTTTGACAACAGTGATGATGATGATGATTGTGATGGTGATAGTGACAGTGATTACTTCCAACCCCTTCTCCCTCCAGAAACCTAAAAGTGATGCTGGGAAATTTCAGGATCAGAGTCAGAGATGGCACAGAACAGACAATTAACCCCATCCAGATTATCCGCTACTGGAACTTTAGCCATACCTCCCCACAGGATGACCTCATGCTCATTAAGCTGGCGAAACCTGCCAAACTCAACAATAAAGTCCAGCCTCTACCCCTCGCCACCAACAATGTCCGTCCAGGCACCATCTGTCTACTCTCAGGTTTGGACTGGAGCCAGGACAACAACGGTGAGTGTACCTCCCACAGTAAATCAGAGTCATCAGTTAGCGCTGAGGAAGAGTACCAGGTCTACATAGCTGAGAAGAGAGGAGAGGAGAAGGGGCAGAGACCATGGGTGATCTAGCAAAAAGAGATCCATTCAGAAGTCCAAAGCTCCTCCCTCCCCAGGGTGCTGACATACCACTACCTCCTTGAGGTTTCAGGTGCTGAAGCCACCAGGCCATCTGACTCTGCACAGAGGCCACACCATCCCTGACAGTCAGAGGCAGAACTCCCAAGGAAGAGGCTGTGCTCCTCCCTTGCATATAGGCTTGTTTTGCATGGAGAGGACATCTCTGAGAATCTGAGTCGGGTCACCTCTTATTCCTCCAAGACTGGACACAGAGTAGAAAGGAAACTCTGCTTCTTAAACAGATGTAAAGGCTATTTTTAAATCCTCTGGATTAACTCTTATAACCATGCATAAGATCATTCCTTTTTGTTTCAGACATACACACAAGACACCAGTGGAAAGAGACAGTAGTGGTTGGAGAGACTCCATAACAATGGCAAACAGGAAGGCTTCTTTTATTGTCTTCCCTCAGGTAGACATCCTGATTTAAGGCAGAACCTGGAGGCTCCTGTGATGTCTGATAAAGAGTGCCAGAAAACCGAACAAGGGAAAAGCCACAGGAACTCCTTATGTGTTAAATTTGTGAAAGTCTTCAGCCGAATTTTTGGGGTAATCTTTTCTCTATATTCAGTTTTCATTTGCTTGTATGTGTCTAGTTAACCAAGCGCGACAATAAAAAAAAAAATTAGAAAGCCCTCATCCTCTCACAATTTTTTGAGAATTTTATAAGGCTGCAGCAAAGCCCCCATTGTGCCTTCAGTAATGTGCCCTCCTTACAGATGTCTTTATTCATTAAAGCATGTCATGTAGCACCTCCACTTTGCTACATTTATTATTTATTCTTATAGCTGGAAGTCAAAATGGGCTTAGACAAATGCAAACTTTTCACAATGGAAACTGGCTTCACCAGTCCAAATAAAAAAGGTTTGACTCATTTTATATGTGAGTCCTAGAGAGGTTTTTCTCGGACTTTCTCAAGACAAAACAAAGCTAGTCACAGCAAAGCTAGATAAATGACTTCAGCTTCCTGTCTCCTGATCTGGTGCTGTTTTCATGATCTATCATGCTACCTCTAGGCAGAGCTTATCCATATTGGGGACAAGAGGTCTCCTATGACAAGATCTGATCATCTCTCTCTCTCTTCCTCTCTCTGCACAATCTCTGGTAGGAGGTGGCCGTCGCTACCGTCATCTGCAAAAACAAGCTCCAGGGGATTGAGGTTGGACACTTCATGGGAGGAGATGTTGGAATCTATACCGATATTCACAAATATATACCCTGGATTGAGAGTATCACTAAAGACAAATGACATCCTACTACTCCCTCTGCATCCCACTGGCTTTGTCATTGACTCTACCAGCCACTACTTTTCCCAAACTCAAAATAAAATTTCCAAGTAGAAATGTATCACACCAGTAGCCTATGTTTTCTTGGTTGTGCCTCTACCCATATTCCATCATTTTATGAAGGACAAAGAATGAAATATAAAATGAGGACTTATCACACTGTACTAGGGCTACATACATTATCTCCTTTAATGCCTTTGAGGTTATCTTCCATCCTCACCTTACAAATGAGAAAGTTGAGAATAAAAAGAGTACTTACTGGAAAACAGTGGAGAGGTTCCTCAAGAAGTTAAAAATAGAGCTACCCTATGACCCAGCAATTGCACTTCTGGGTATTTACCCCCAAGATACTGCTGTAGTGAAACACTGGGACACCTGCACCCCAATATTCATAGCAGCAATGTCCACAATAGCCTAACTGTGGAAGGAGCCACAATGTCCTTTTGACAGATGAATGGATAGAGAAGATGTGGTCTATATATACAATATATTACTCAGCCATCAGAAAAGACAAATACCCACCACTTGCTTCAATGTGGATAGAACTGGAGGGCATTATGCTGAGTGAAATAAGTCAATATGGCTTCACTAATATGTGTAATATAAGAAATAGTGAAAGGGATTATAAGGGAAAGGAGGAAAACTGAATGGGAAAAAAATCAGAGAGGTACTCCAAACTCTGAGAAACAAAGGGTTGCGAAAGGGGGGTCGGGTGGGAGGATGGGGTAGCTGGGTGATGGGCACTGAGGAGGGCACTTGATGGGATGAGCACTGGACTTATACTATATGTTGGCAAATTGAATTTAAATTTTTTTAAAAAGAGGGCAGCCCAGGTGGCTCAGGGGTTTGGTGCTGCCTTCAGCCCAGGGCATGATCCTGGAGACCCAGGATCAAGTCCCATGTCAGGCTCCCTGCATGGAGCCTGCTTCTCTCTCTGCCTGTGTCTCTGCCTCTCTCTCTGTCTTTGTGTGTCTCATGAATAAATAAATAAAATATTTTTTTAAAAAAAATTTTAAAGAGTACTTAACATTATCTGACAGACATCAGAGCATGGAATGGAACTGCCAAATGTCAGGTTCTTAATCCCATGCTCTTAGCCCCAAAATTACAGGGGAGTCCATGGCATCACAACAGATTTTGGCTTCTATCTTCCTGCTACTTCTCGTATTCAAAGAGTCTGAAGCTTTCTCTTGTGGCTAAGATCATAGATACTGCAATAATCTCTCCTAAGAATGGCCATGCTTTCTCTCACTGCTGAGCTGACTGCAGCATGCTACAGGGAAAGAGTTAACAGATGGGTAAGAAGTAAAAAACAGAACCTCAGGACAGGGTCAATCGCATATCAAGTCCAACAGGAAGCCTGGCAGCTCCAGAACAAGGTGAACTCATTTAGATCCAATGAGAGTATAATCTCAAGGCAGTAGGAGATTCCAGAGGCAGATATGGCTGAGAGGAAATGAAGGAAGAGCCAGAAACTGGGTTTAGCGACAGATTACGGGATTAACAAAGTCAAGAAAGTCCTTTGGTTGAGAACTTAGTAAAGAACCTGAAAACTGAAAATTCCAGGTGTTCCAAATCTGGAAATGATAGAGAAATTCTGGATATCCAAGACACGAGGGAATACAGGACAAAAATGAGTAATCTCCTAGCCAATGTAGACTGAAGAAAGAACCATACTCTATCCTTGGACAATATTTTCTATATCCTAAATTTATTTTTTTTTATTTTTTTTAAGATTTTTATTTTTTCCTCATCAGAGACACAGAGAGAGGCAGACACAGGCAGAGGGAGAAGCAGGCTCCATGAAGGGAGCCCAATTCAAGACTCCAGGATCACGCCCTGGGCCAAAGGCAGGTGCTAAATCACTGAGCCACCCAGGGATCCCCTCTATTTCCTAAATTTAAAATGCAATCTATACTTTAAAGACTTTTGTGTTAGGCAGAATAATGGCTCCCCAAAAATGTTCACACTCTAATCCTCAGAACACATAAATATGTTATTTTACATGAAAAAGGTAGCTTTGCAGCTGTGATAATGTTTATGCAATTGGGATAAGAGATTATTTTGGATTACATGGGTGAGATCTGTGCAATCACATGAGCCCTTTAAAGTAGACAAGGAAGACAATATTTGGCCAGAGAGATGTGACAACAGAAGAGGTAGTGGAGAATTATACACACGAGAAGGACCTGACCAGCCATTGAAGATTTTGAAGATGGAAGAAGGGGTTACAAGACAAGAAATGTGGGCAGTCTCTAGAAACTGAGAATGAACCTCAGCTTCCAGCTAGCAAAGAAATGGGAACTTTAGTGTTATAGTGGCAAGGAACTGAATTCTGACAACAACCAAAATGGGCATAGAAATGGATTCTCTCCAATAAGAAACACAACCTGGACAACCTTGATTTTAGCCCATTGAAACTGGGCTAACTTCTGACCTATGGTACTATAACATAATAAATTTGTATTGATGTAAGATATTTGTGGTAATTTGTTACAGCAACCATAGAAAACTAATACAACTTTCAAAACACATTCTCTAAAAAGACCACTTTCTATCATGGGATATAAAAACCTTCAATGGTTGCTAATTTCCCTGAAAATAAACTCTAAACTCATCCGAATGGCATCCAAACCTTCTTGATATCTCCTACCAACACTACCCTACTCCCAAAATATTTCTAAATACATCTTCTGCCACTTGACCCTGTGAAATGCAAATAAGAATAAAAGGAATGTCAGAAGAAAATGTAAAGAAAGGCCCAATGCCCTCTGTGTTTTAAGTTGGCAACCTGGTCAAGACTTAAACTTCACAAAGTCAGATCCATTAAGAAAAAATTCCTCAAGGGGTTCCTGGGTGGCTCAGCTGGTAGGGTGTCTGACTCTTGATTTCAGCTTGGGTAATGATCTCAGGGTCCTGGGATCAAGCCCCGAGTCAAGCCCTGTACTGGACTCTGCATTGGGCATGGAGCATGCTTGAGATTCTTTCTCTCCGTCTCCCATACCCCTCCCTATCCCTGCTTACTTGTACTCTCTCTCTCTCTCTCTAAAAGAAAAAATTTTTTTAAAAATTCCTCAAGCTGAAGGCAAGTCTTCAAGTGTTACAAAGGCACCAGTATCCCAGGCAAAGTCTTTCCTCTTTGACCACTGCCTATGACTTAGACAAAGACAAGGCATATCAATCACTGTTCAATCAACAACTCAATGTAGGTTTTTTCTACCAATTTTTTTTCAACCCCATTAATTAGAATGAGTTTCCCAGGCACAGTTACCAGAAACATGGGTTCTGAGGATGAATTATCAAGACTGTGAACCATCAAGATTTCCCTGAGTGCCAAGTTAGTTGCAGCTCACAGATCCCTTTCTCTTTGCTCCTCCCTCCACTCCTGGTTCCTACATCCAAGGCTGTACTGTGTTCTCTCCTTGAAGGAGGTACCAGCTGATCTTCACTCATGTTATTTCACTGATCTCAATCCCCTACATCCCCAAAAGGGTTTTATTTTTTTATCTTTTTTTAAAATTTTTTTTTCCAAAAGGGTTTTTAGATTCCATTCTGCCTTGGACAGAGAGGCAAATTTACTCCAAAATAAGAATACAGTTTTAAAAAGGGCCCAGTGAAGTTCACCCAATTCTTGTTCTTTTGTTTGTTTAAATCTCCTCTTTGCATTATGGAGATTGTCAGAGTCAAACCCTCATCTGGAACCTAGAAAGATACATTGAATCTTGGGAGTATCATAAAAAAATCTGCTTTGTTCGTTTGAATGAACTTAATAAAAATAGTGAAGGAAGATAGGCCACTATAGTTTGAACACCTACTATATATCAAGCACCGTGTTAGACATTTTGACATGCATTCTTTCCATATAACTCTTCAAAGTTATATTCCCCCACTTACTTGAGGTTTCTGAAAAAAGATATCTAGTACTTTGTCCAAGCCCACACTGCTAATAAACAGCAGATAAAGGATATAAACCTTGTCCCAGTGACTCCAAAACCTGTGCCATTTCCTTTGTATTTTTCCATAACTACATTTCTAAATACACAGATGTTTCCTAGATACTGAAACTTGCTTCTTTGCTTCTTTCCTCACATACAGCAAAAAGCCACTATTTAGATAACATAGGAAGTTTTATGGCTTTTCATATGATCCTTGATTTTAGCTCCTAGTGAAAAATTCTTTGAGGCCTGTATATAGTGAGTCTTCACAATTCCTATTTAAATTAAAGACTTCTCTGGAAACCACTTCATAATATTCTAGTTCTACATTCCAGAAAATGATAGATTTAAGTCCAATATAAGCATAACTAGAATAACTTCACCATGATATAAATAGGTGATTGGCAGTATAAGTTCAACTTGTGTGTTTTGGTAAATAGCTTTGAATGAGGATCCAAAGCCAAAACAACATTTTAAAACCAAATAGTTGGAGCACCTGGCTGGATTAGTCAGTTAAGTCTCCAACTCTTGATTTCAGCTCAGGTCATAATCTCAAGGGTGGTGAGATTGAGCCCCATGTTGGGTCCCACACTCAGTGAAGAGTCTGCTTGAGATTCTCACCCTCTCCCTCTCGTTCTGTGCCTCCCTCCACTCGCACATGAGCTCGCATTCTCTCTCTCCCGTTTTCTCTCTCTCCCTTCCTCTCTAAAATACATAAATATATTTTTAAAAAATATTTAAAAAAATAAAACCAAATAGTCCTATTTTGGATTACAAAATCCATTCTCCTTTTACAAAGATTTTCATGTTTCTTAATGAACCAATAACATATTAGCAGAGATAAATTTAAACAATCTATAGATAAATGCCTGAAACATAAAGTTGAGTCAAGAATGAATTATAGAACTATTAGTACATCAGCTTGGATGTGCTATGATTGCTATTATAATAAACAATATATTATTTCTTAAAATAATATATTTAAGTCATAATCAAGGAAAACAGATTTTTAACCTGTTTCATTTTAGCCATTACTGCTTCTGACATAGATTTAAGCATAATTTATTTATCTTCAGGATATAGAAATTTCTATCAGTTATACATTCAAAAGAAAATTATTACCAAGAGTGAAGATATTTTCAATTCAGGACTATCAACCATATGTTATAGAATTACCTCGTGGACATAAATTTTTGTCCAAGAATTTAACTTGCAGACTGATGATTAACTCCAACATGAATTTTTTAAATAGTCATTCTAAAATCTAGCAACAAATTGCAGAAATAATCATTAAATCTTTAAGAGTTTTAGATGAGTATCTACCTTGCTTCTCCTGATTAGAATATTCTACTGCATGTGGATGTTAAGAAAAAAGAATAACTATATATATCAATCATGTTCTGACTAACACCCATCCTAATCAATGTCACATCACATCCTTGGCTAAGATGAATGCTCGAATGAAAAATAGTAAGTAGCCAATGCAGAAGAGCTTCAGAAAAAAGCATTATGCATTTATTTTAATAATCTTTTAAAGATTTATGAAGATACTGGTTTAAAAATACTTAATGTCAAATGGAGAATAATCTTGGCAGGGGTGTAAGTGATATAATTTAGGTGGATCAGTCCACATTCTCTCAAAATTTATAGTTATTTGTTCCAGTGATGCTAAGGAAGATTTGAATAGAAAGGATCAGTTTACACACACATGATTGAGGTAAGTGATCAATTGGCTGAAGAAGTGTGAAGACTTTCTTCCAAGAAATAAAAGACAATGCAGATAAAGAGACAATTAGTGAGAAAAAATATTTTTTTCTATTTAGAAAATAGAAATCAGGGGATCCCTGGGTGGCGCAGCGGTTTAGCGCCTGCCTTTGGCCCAGGGCGCGATCCTGGAGACCCGGGATCGAATCCCACGTCGAGCTCCCGGTGCATGGAGCCTGCTTCTCCCTCTGCCTATGTCTCTGCCTCTCTCTCTCTCTCTCTGTGTGACTATCATAAATAAATAAAAATTTTAAAAAAAGAAATCATGCAGCTTCCTGCACTATTCCACTTCCCCCCACAGCTACATAAATGTCCTCTTCTTTTGTCTTCTTTTGCAGCAGAGAGAAGTCAAGAATACTAGCCAGAAAAGATCAGAAAAGAAAAACCTAGTATATCTGCCTTTTGTTGTTTATCTTTTCAGGGGAAAATATTAAATGCTTAAGATACAGTATTGTTGGTTAATATTTGGGAAAGACTATCATTTTTAATATAACATTTTTTGAAAATGTGGCTGGTTTATTAAGTTTCATAAATTATGCATATTAAAGTAGTATTTATTGTTCATAATTAACAAAAAGATTATTCACATACAACTGATCCAAATAGTATCTAAATGACAGAAGGAAGGAGGAATTATGTCTAGAATGGGAAAAAAATCAGAGAATATGGAATACAAATATCCATGCATATCTCACACTTAATGGGTGGACAGAATAAACTCAAGTGTCTAAGAAAACCATCTTCATTATTGTTCCACACTCTTTTTCCACAGTAGAACAAAATCAGTGACAAGCTAATATAGGATGTTCATTCTCCAAGTATTAAAGACAAAAAACGTAGGTAAAGTGGCAAATTCCCAGTGAAAGAAGTAAAGAAAATATTCTTGATTAAGATAATTATTATATTTTAAGTCTGGAAAGAAGAAATTTTCAGAGCTTTGTTGAATATATGGCAATAAATCTAAGTAATACTGGAGTATCAAAAATACAATTTCAAATAGATCATTTAACATTTTTATATTATGAAGCAAAATTGGGAAGTACTGGGTAGATAAAAATCCCCCATGAGAGTAATCCAGATGGTCAAATACTGGCATGAAGAGTGAGATTAGGGCATCAGCCTGGAAACTAGGCAGACCTGTGGGACATAACAGACAATTGCAAAAGGTTCCAGAAGTTAAGGCATAGAGAAACATAGCAGTAGACTATGGAAAAAGGAATTCCTATGAAACAAAGGGGATATGATATCAAGGAAATTTGGTGGAAAGGACTATTGGTTCTATCTAACTAATATCTGTCAGGATTTGGTGGCAAGGGGATGACCTATTCATAAAGTCAGAGATCCAGGCACAGATTCTAGTCTGCAGGACTGGTACAAGCAAGGCAAGAGTCAGAAAGACAAAATAAAAGTTCTCAAGTAATAAGGAAAAGGTCAGGACACATTTTTAGCTCCAGATATAGCTGGTATGAACCAAGCAATAACCTGGGAAGGCCAAAACCTAACTAAACAATATGTATTTCTGGAACAATTTTCTGCATAGGCTCCTGAACCACAAGACCAATGCAATGGTTTTTATTAGAGTGTCTGCATCAACCCAGGGCAGTAGCATGTACAGGTGACCTGGATCAAGTAAGAATCTGCAGAAACTCCTTATAGAACCTAGAACCTTAAATGAACACTTAGGGGAAAAGGCAAAGCAGTAAAACATAAAGAGGATAGAAGACATGAAAGAGAGGAAGGAGAGTGTGGCAAATTGTATTTTCCAAGGACAGCCACAGTATCTCCCATCCCACAAGCTCTACTGCGAAGTGATCCTCCCACTCCCCTAACAAGAGGCAGAATCTCTGTAATCAGGGTTTCTCAACCTTGGAATTACTAACATTTTGGGTAATATAATTCTTGTTGTGGGCGCTGTCCTGTGCATGTAGGCTGTTCAGCAGCATCCTTAGCCTCTATTATAGGATGCCAGTAGCACACTCTCCTCCCTCAGGCATGCAATCACTGCGTCTGGTTGAGAACCTCTAATGCTTTGAAACTGGATGGGCCCTGTAACTCTTCTAACCAAAAAAATGCGGCAAAAGGGATACCATGCCAATTCTGTGCACAGCACATAACCAGCCTGGCATCATCTATTTTTTGCCACTTTGGGAATGCTCCCACTTAGAAACTAGGTAACATACTAGGAGAAGCCCAAGCCACATGGAAAAGTCATTGCAGGCTCTCCAGCAGAGCCCCCAGACAATAGCCAGCATCACCAGCCAGCAGAATGGGTGAGCCATCTGGTCCAGCGAAGCTGATATCTGACTGCAACTGCTTGAGAGTCTCTGAGCAAAAACCACACAGCTAAGCCTAGGCAAACCATGGACAAATGAGCGATAATAATAAATTATTCTATAAAATCACTAAGTTTTGGGGTATGTATGCAGCACTGAAATAGGAAAGAATAAGAAGAACATCAGATGATAATATTGCATATATTATTTAAAATGTTGAACATCAATGTTACTAAAAGAAATTGTAGACCAAAAAAGTCAGTAATGTTTATCTTATAACCACAATACTGGTCATGAAATTCACTGACCATTAAGTATTTGTTTTGTAATTAAAAAAAAGAAAACAGATATGCTTGAGTTGAAAGGTAAAGTTTTATTAGTGCCTGTCTTTAAAAGGGTTGGGATCATTTTATTTTATTTTTATTTTGAGAGAGAGAGAGAGAGAGAGAGAGAGAGAGAGAGCATGTGAGTGAGTTGGGGAAGGGGTTGGATCATTTTAATAAAATAAATAAATAAATGACGGGCATATGGGTGTCTCAATCAGTTAAGCCTCCAACTTTTGGTTTCAGCTCAGGTCATGGTCTCAGGGTCATGAGTTTAAGCCCTGCGTCAGGCTCCACGCTCAGTAAGAGTCTGCTTGAGATTCTCTCTCCCCCTTCTGCTCCTCCCTCCATTCACATTCTCTCTAAAATAACTAAATAAAACCTTTAATAAATAAATGAATGAATGAAATAGTTTTACCATCTCTGTTCCCTAACAGCAAGTTATTATAGTAAAAAATATAAAGTATACATTTTAGATTCATGTAGGGGGCCAATGTCCAGTTACACCAACTTTCTAGTTGTATTCATTCCAACTGTGAAACATTAAACATAAAATATAAGGATGGCTTTTATCATCTTGATAAACAACACTACCCTGAAAATTTTAGCCAATGCAATAGAATGGACGAGAAAAAACAAAGATGGAGAAGAAGCATGAAAACATGAAACATCAGGTTGCATTGAGACAATCACTGTACAGGAGACAGAACAGTCCACTCTCTTGATTAGAAATCCCAATAGGTTTTACTGATTAAACATGGTATATACATGCAGTGGAATATTATTCAACCTATAAAAAGAAGGAGATCCTGCCATTAGTGACAAGATGGTTGAAAATGAAGGACATTATGCTAAGGGAAATATGCCAATCACAGAAAAACAAATACTGCGCAATAGACTTCTATGAGATACTTAAATAGTCGAGCTTACAGAAACACAGAATATAATAATGATTGCTAGAGGCGGAGAGTAGGGGGGAGTAGGGAGTAGTTGTTCAATAGGTATCAAGTTTTAACTATGCCAGATGAGTAAATTCCAGAGGTCTACTGTATGACAAATTGCCTACAGCTAATGATACAGTATTACACACATGAAAATTTGTTAAGAGGGCAGATCTTATGTGACCTGTTCTTAGTACCAAAGAAAAAAAGAAACAAAAACAAAGGGTTGCAAGAAAACTTCGGGAGGTGTTAGAAATGTCTGTTACCTTGACTATGGTGCTACCACAGGTGTTAGCATAAATCTAATCTCATCAAACTATACACATTAAATAAGCAAAGTCTGTATATTAATTTGTTATGTGCTGAATGCTGGTGTTTTCCCAAAATTCTTATGTTGAAACCCTAACTTCCAATTGTTGTATAAGTGCCTGATAATTAGCTTTTTTTCTATTAAAATGTAAATGACTGATATAAACTTATGATTGTTGAGCCATCCATTTCAAAGTCATCTATCTATGGCCAGCTAAGCAAATAGCTAAAGAGCCAGGGCACTCCACCCATGAAGTTTCCTTTTTAGAAAGCCCTGAGGGGGGACCTCTGGGTGGCTCAGTGGTTGAGCATCTGCCTTTGGCTCAGGGCAGGATCATGGAGTCCTGGGGTTGAGTCCCATATCAGGCCCCCCATAGGGAGCCTGCTTCTCCTTCCACCTATGTCTCTGCTTCTCTCTGTCTCTCATGAATAAATAAATAAAATCTTTAAAAATAAAATAGAAAGCCCTGAGGGACCTAGATGGCTGACCACTTAAGTGATCTTGCTTTTTTCTCCCTGAGCTTTAATTCCAGCTTTCATGTTTTAAATTCACCAATAAAGAGTGAACTTCTAATCCCTAGGTACCCTACTCCTGACCCTAATAAAGGTAGAATCTCAGGTCTGAGCTTTCTCTCTATCGCTACCAAAGACCTCACTGCATGGCCCTTGAGCACACACTATAGAAACTGTGAGTCGGAAAAAAAAAAAAAAAAAGAAAAAGAAACTGTGAGTCACAAACCTTGTTTTCTCAAAATGCCCTGATGTTTGTTGCTGAGGCATAATAAGAACCACTGAGGGCCAGTCTAGCCACAGCATTGTTTCTAGTGGGGAAACATGTATAAGGCCTGCCACAAGTAGTGTGGGCCCAAGTGAGTGCCCCCAACCATTCGATAGTATCTCTATCTATAGGTTGAAATTAGCACAAAACACCAATACAATTGTATTAGTGGGGAGGTGGGGCCTTTGGGAGGTCATTAGGTCATGACCGTAGAGCGGAGAAGCCCTGAGAGTTCTCCAGCCCTTTCTAGCCCTCTTCCTGACCTATGAGGAGATAAGGAGAATATGGCTATCTACAAACCAGGAAATGGGCTCTCATCAGACACAAATGGGCTCTCATCCCAGGCTCCAAAACTGTGAGAAATGCTTGTGTAGGCCATCCAGTCAATGGTAATTTGTTATAGCAGCACAAACTAAGACATGCTATACTTCAATAAAGCTGTTTAAAAATCAGAAAATATAAGGAAAATTATTTTAATGAGAACATTAACCAAAACTAAAAACACATACAAATTATGGTCTGCCTCTCTGAAGAAAATCACAAAAATTTCCTGGAAGGCATAAAATGAGACTTAAATAATTTCCTTTTATAACTCATTGGAAAGAAATACCATCCTCTTAAATAGGAAAGTTTAATATCATAATATTACCCCCAAAAAAATGGTAATGAAGAAAAATGAGTAGTGGGATGGCTTGCCCTGTCCTACCAAATAATAAAATGTATTTTACAGCTTAATAATTGAAACTATTGCACAAGTATGCCTCTCAAGGCAGAACATGTAGCATTTTAATGAAAGAATTTAAACATGTATCTCTACAAACTATTTTAGTATCTTTAATATTAACTATAAGAAATACAAAGAAATCAGAAGGTGAGATAATTTGGCTAATATATCCATATCTCTTTCTGTGGGCCATTCAAATTGAGAATGGGATCTGCTCTCTAGTTTTAATTTAGGCTTGCTTTTACTCCAGGCTTAGAAGTGCCTTATAAACTGTGCTACGTTCAAATGTGTGACATCATCTTAAATGCTGACATGCAGCTGCTATCTCATCAAATGACCCAACAAACAATTATTCTGTAGAAGCAACAAGAAAAAATAGTGCTGGTTTAAATAGAAATTACAATCAATACAATAAAAGATAACTCAAACCGCAGTGTAGATCTGGATTGATCACCATCAAAATCATTTGTCCTTAGCCTCAGCCAGAGGATGACCAAAAGGAAGTCTGAGAATAGAAAATCAAATTCACAATTCTACCTACCAGAAAATTAGCAGTCTGCAAAATGACCAAAAGCAAACTACAATCTACTCTGAAAAGAGAAGACAACAACAGTTTCAGGATTCAGACTGAAAAAGAAAAAAGCAACACAGATTGCCCCACTTTGTACTCCCAGGCCAATTAAGTGACTGCCTCCTGCCCATTAACTCAGTGCTATTCATGGGCCATTTTCAAAAGATCACCCAATTTATAAACCTGAGAGTTAGCTCTTGAAAAACCCACAACCTCCCTTCTGTGGACATAGCTGATGTTCTGTTCTTAACAAAGTGTTTGCTTGCTGGAAAAAATTACTAATAAATGACTTGGCTTTTGACATAGGCTTTTCTGATGATTTGTGTGTGGATTTTAACTGCTCTTATAGCTCTTATCTAAAGCCAGGCCTCCACTTATTCATGAGATCTCATCCTCTCTCTTCTTAAGAAAATCACTCCAGATTTTCCCCTCTCCCTCTCCTTCTGTCTCTCTCCCTATCCCTCCCTCCATCTCTCTCCTGGATCAGTCCCATCAACATACAATCATCCTTTTCCCATTAATAATAAGTATCCATATCTCATGTCTCTTGCCCCCCTGCTGATTTTTTCCATTAATAATAAGTATCCATATCTCATGTCTCTTGCCCCCCCGCTGATTTTTCTCTCCAATTTACAGCAAACTTTAAAAAGGTTCACACTTTCTCCAATTGCTCTCCAACCCAATCTCTTATTCCAACTCAAAATCTGACTTTTACAAAACTTTCCCTCTAAAACTACTCTTTCTAAAATCATTGATGACTTGAATATTTCTATAAGGCCAAATCTCAGCTCTCATTTCTCTTGGCATTATCAGTATCATCTGACAGTCATTCTCTCTTCCTAGAAACGGTTTCTTGACTTGGCCTCCAGGACACGATCTTTTTCCCACTGACCTCACTGGCTACTTCTTCTCAGTCTGCTTTATTGACTCCACCACATCTCTCCATCACAGCTCCCCAAGTTTTAGTCTTGTACTTCTTCTATCTACATACACCCACTTCCTTAGTGTCTATATCAGTTTTACGATTTTAAATACCATACATACTCTAAAAACTCCCATTTGTATGTCTCCGGTTTGGACTTTTACCTTGACTTCTAGTCTCATTTATTCAACTGTCTACTCAACAGCTACACTTTGATATCTAATCTGTATCTCAAACTTAACATGTCCAAACTGAACTCCAAGTCTTACCTGAAGATCAATCTGCCCCATCCCTAGTCTTCCCCATATAAAGTGATGACAATCTGATGACTCTATAATTTACTCAGGCCAAAAATTTTGGAGTCACTTTTGATTCCTCTCTGCTGTCTCATATTCAATCTATAGATCCTGCCAGTTCTACTTCAAAACATTTCGACAATCTTACCACTTCTTCCTGCCTCCAGGGCTACCACCCTAGTAAGCCTGGATTATTACACTATCCTCCTAATTCAGCTCTTTTCTTCCAACTTTGCCTTATTAAACTCAGCCTGTTCTCAATACAACTACCAGTGATCTTTTTAAAAAAAATTTTTTCATTTTGTTTTTATATTCAATTTAGTTAACATATAATGTATTGTTAATTTCAGGGGTAGAATTTAGTGCTCATGAGATCCCTGGGTGGCGCAGCAGTTTAGCGCCTACCTTTGGCCCAGGGCCCCATCCTGGAGACCCGGGATCGAATCCCATATCGGGCTCCCGGTGCATGGAGCCTGCTTCTCCCTCTGCCTGTGTCTCTGCGCCTCTCTCTCTCTCTCTGTGACTATCATAAATAAATTTAAAAAAATTTTTTTTTAAAAATCCACCTTTAAAAAAAAAAATTTAGTGCTCATAACATCAAGTGCCCTCCTTCATGCACATCACCCAATTATCCCATTCCCCACCCATTGCCCCTCTGGCAATACTGTTTCCTAGAGTTTCTTATGGTTTGTCTCCCTCTGTTTTCATTTTATTTTTCCTTCCCTTCCCCTATGTTCATCTGTTTTGTTTCTTAAACTCCACATAAGTGAAATCATATGGTATTTGTCTTTCTCTGACCAACTTATTTCCTCTATAATACCCTCTAGTTCCATCCACATTGCTATAAATGGCAAGATTTCATTCTTATTGATGGCTAATATTCCTGTGTGTGTGTGTGTGTGTGTGCACACCACAACCTTATCCATTCAACTGTCAATGGACATCTGTGCTCTTTCCATATTTTGAGTATTGTGGACATTAGTTGCTATAAACTAATCTTTAACAAAGCAGGAAAAAATATCCAATGGAAAAAAAGACAATCTTTTCAATAAATGTTGTTGGGAAAATTGAACAGCAACATGCAGAGGAATGAAACTGGACCACTTTTTTACACTGTACACAAAAATAAACTCAAAATGGATGAAAGACTTAAACGTGAGACAGAAATCCACAAAAATCCTAGAGAACACAGGCAGCAACCTCTTTGACCTGTGCTGCAGCAACTTCTTGCTTGACACATCTCCAAAGGCAAGGGAAACAAAAGCAAAAATGAACTATTGGGACTTCATCAGGATAAAAAGTTTTTGCACAGCAAAGGAAACAGTCAACAAAACTAAAAGGCAGCCCATGGAATGGAAGAAGATATTTGCAAATAACTTATAAACAGCTAGTATCCAAAATCTATAAAGAACTTATCAAACTCAACACCCAAAATAAAAAGTGATCTTTTAAAATGTAAGTTTTAAAGTCGAGTTTTACCACTTGCCTCTGCTAAAAACAATCCAATGGCTCCCCAACTCACTCAGAATAAAAGACAAGGTCCACACAATGATCTATAAGGACCCTAAAAATCCCATTGCCCCTATGACCTAATCTTCCACCACCCCCTCTACTCCAGCCACACCAGCCTTTTGCTCTTCTTTGGACATATTAGACACATATGCACTTCATATTTTACTTATCCATTCATCAGATGATGGAGAATTGAATTGTTTCTACTTCTTGACTGTTAGAAACAGTGTTGCCATGAACAGGGGTGCCTGGGTGGCTCAGCTAGTTAAGTGTCTACCTTCAGCTCAGGTCCTGTTTTCAGGGTCCTGGGATCAAGCCCCATGTTGGGCTCTCTGCTCGGCAGGGAGTCTGCTTCTCCCTCTCCCTCTCCCCACTCCACCCCACCCACGCATGTGCTCTCTCTCTCTCTCTCTCTCTCAAATAAATAAAATCTTTTTTTTTAAATTGTTGCCATGAATATTCATGTACAAGCTTTTGTGTTGATATAAATTTTCATTTCTCTTGCCTATAACCTATGAGTGAAACTGCTGGATTATGTGATAACTGCATGTTTAATATTTTAAGGCACTGCTAAACTATTTCTCAAAGTAGCTGCACCTGGTTATATTCCTACCAATAATGAATGAAAATTCCAATTTCTCCAATTCATATGTAGTATTTTTTATTTTAGCCACCTGGTAGTTATGAAGTAGTATCTCTGTGGTTTTGATTTTGCACTCCCCTAATGACTAAGGATGTTGACCATCTTCATGTGCTTATTGACCATTGGTATACCTAACTATTCAAAGCCTTGGTCCAGTTTTCCGTCGGAAGGTCTTTTTATTGCAGAGCTATAAGAGCTATTTATAAATCTCCGGTACAAGTCTCTTATCAGAAAGAGTATTTGCAAATATTTTTTCCTATTCTATAGTTGGCCTTTTTGCTTTCTTGATGGGGACTTTGAGACATAAATGTTTTTTAAATTGTTGAAGTCTGGTTTATCTATTTTGTTGTTGTTTCTTGTATTTTTGGTGTCATATCTAAGAAACCACTGCTTAACCTAAGGTCACCAAGATTTATTCCCATAAGTTTTTATCTGAGAGTTATATAGTTATAGATATTACACTTAGGTCTATGATATATTTTTAGTTACCTGTTGTATACAGTGTGAGGTAAAGATCAACTTTGTTCTTTTCCATGTGGATTTCCAGTTGTCCACCATTTGTTTTGGTTTTTAAAAATATTTTCTTTATTTATTCATGAGAGACACAGAGAGGGAGGCAGAGACACAGGCATAGGGAGAAGCAGGAATCCTATGCAGGACTCGATCCCAGATCCCGGGATCACTCCCTGAGCTGAAGGCAAACGCTCAACTACTGAGCCACCCAGGTGTCCTCCCAGCACCATTTGTTGAGAAGGCTTCTTTTATTGTTTGTCTTGGCACCTCTGACTAAAATCATTTCACCACACCGTAATGGTTTATTTCTGGACACTCAATTCTATCCTATTCATTCATATATCTATCCTTATACCAAAACTACACTTTCCTAATTACTATAACTTTGCATTAAATTTTGAAATTGAGAAGTCTGAATCCCCCAATATTATTCTTTTCCAAAACTGTTTTGGTTACTATGGGTCTCCTGCTAAACCATATAAATGTTAGGATTAGCTTGTCAATATGGGGGAGGGGGGAGGTGAGAAAGCCAACTGAGATTCAGACAAGCATTTTGTTGATCTGTAGATCAATTTGGGGAGCACTAATATCTTAATAATATTAAGTATGTCAAACCATGAACATGGAATGTCTTTCCATTTATTTAGATCTCTTTATTTTCTTTCACAATGTCTTATAGTTTTCAGTCCATAAGTCTTATACTTCTTCTGTTAAAATATTCCTTTCTAATACAACTGTAAAGTTTTCTTAATTTCATTTTTTAAATATTCATTGCTAATGTACAGATATACAACTGATTTTTGTATATTGATCTTGTTTATTACTTATAATACTTTTTTTTTTTACTTCTAATAATTTTATCACAGATTCCTTAGTATTTTCTCTATACAAGATCATATCATCAGCTTTTCTCTTTTATTTATCTTGACAGTGGATTTTTGGTCTTTTTAACAAATTTGACTTTTTAACATATATATCAGAAGAAGCAACACACACAAAGATAAATTTAAGAGAATGTAACCAAAAATTTATAAAGGTGTAGGCAGATTTAAAGGAAATAACAAGAGATGATGAAGTACCCACACACTTAGGGAAACCACTGCCAAACCATATTTATTTGGCATTTCTATTCTATTTTCTGTATCTCTAATTATTCCTTTCTAGTACAAATATTTAAAGTAAATTTTCCCAAAGACTAGTATGATAACAATATTAAGGATAAGTATTTTTAAAAGATAAATATTTATAGCTATCACTATGTACCAGGCACTCTTCTAAGCACTTTAATATATTAATTCATTTAATCTTCATGACAAACCTCTAACAAATTAGCCTTCATGCTATAAAGTGATATAGGCTGTTCTTATAAAACTTCAAACTTTGTAAAATCATATACAAAAAATTAAAAGCCTTATGAGGATAATAATGTTGAATTAGACTATTAAAAACCTATACATTTTTGTAACCAAAGCACTAACTGAAAGAAAATCCTAGGGACACCTGGGTGGCTCAGTGGTTGAGCATCTGCCTTTGGTTCAGGGCATGATCCTGGTCCTGGGATTGAGACCCAAATCAGGCCCCCTGCAAGGAGCCTGCTTCTCCCTCTGCATGTCTCTGCCTCTCTCTGTGTGTCTCTCATGAATAAATAAATAAAATCTTTTTAAAAATCCTAATAAAAATCCTAGAAAGAGTACTCACTTCGGCAGCATGTATACTAAAACTGAAACAATATAGAGAAGATTAGCATGACCTCTATGCAAGGATGACACACTAAAAATCCTGCCCCCCCAAAAAAAAATCCTAGAAAGATGTATCTCTTATCTCTGCTAGCCTTTGTACTCACCATCAGTGAATCATTCACAACTTTTAAACTGGAGCTTGTTCTTCTTTCAAATCTTTGAGTGCAGTAATTTCTAGAGATGAGTTTCATTACAGTTTAAAAATCTGAACCAGAGAATAGTCTCATCTAACTATATATATATTTTTTTAAACAAACACAGGATAAATGCTTTCACAGCTACCTAATCTTTACTCATAATTTTGCCAGTAACTGATTATTGTGTAGAATGTAGAGGTCTTGAAGGCACTCTACTTAGTGTCCCACTAAAAGAAAGCACTTCAGCTGTTTTCAGCTTTTTTCTTAAAATGCATATATTGTTAAGGCTTTCTCCCTGAGAGTAAGCTGCCCCTGATAGTTTCTTTTGTCTTCAATCTATATGATTTATTTTTGCATCTATTTCCCCCCATTTCCATTACTTCATTATATCAAATTTTATAACACTGGCAATTATTTGTGCTTAGATACTTAGAATCATGCTCAATTACATACAACATCAACTCCTTTAGTTGACTTGCGAATGTGATTTCACGTTTTTTCAAAAGCCTTTAGAATTTCAAGATTTTCCTTGATGGTTATAACATTTCAGAATCTGCTCACTAACTTCATGACCATCAATCTACTATGTCTTTGCTAAAATTTTTATAATTCATTCCCTATATATAATCCATACAAAAATTTTCTGCCAGCCAGAAATACTCTTTAACTTTTCTTCTTGGTGTTATTTGAAAATAGAAGGGAATATTTTTTTTTGGGGGGGGGATATTTTATAAAATAAAATGTAAGGCAAAACTTTTTTCTTCTGCATTCTACTGAGAAGTATCACTCATATTCATGATCTGCTCTTTCTCTCTTAAAGTCCTGTAAACTTTCTCTTGATAGTCTTATGATATCCTTATAAACTTTCCTCTTTGATATTCTTAAATTCTTCTGTAAAGTGTGAAGTGTTCCCCCTTCCTTTTCTGTCTTGTTTGGCACTCTTTGTACTTTTTAAATCTGGTTTGTTTGTTATGTTTCTTGAACTCGGTGCAACTCTTGGTCATTAATTCTTCAAGTATTTCATTCTTTCCATTCATTTTTCCCATCTCCTCTGGGATTCCAGTCATACAATAACTACTCTGTTATTTCTATGTAACATAGAGCTTTTATTTTCTTTTTCTTTTACATTTTCCATCTTTTTTACAGTTTCCTGTTACCTTTTAAGAGTTCTCTGAGCTGAACTCACAGTTCTTTAGTTACAGTTCATTAAGTATTTTTTTCATTTTATATATATGCATATATATATATATTCCATATATATATATATTTTATTGAAGTTCGATTTGCCAACATATAGTATAACACCCAGTGCTGGGATGCCTGGGTGGCTCAGCAGTTGAGCATCTGCCTTCAGCTCAGGACATGATCCCAGTGTCCTGGGATCGAGTCCCGTATTGGGTTCCCTGCATGGAGCCTGCATGGAGCCTGTCTGTGTCTCTGCCTCTCTTTCTCTCTATGTCTCTCATGAATAAATAAATAAAATCTTAAAAAAAAAAAAAACCCAGTGCTTATCCCATCAAGTGCTCCCCTCAGCGCTCATCACCTAGTCTCCCCAACCCCCCACCTGCCTCCCCTTCTAATACCCTTTGTTCATTTCCCAGAGTTAGGAGTCTCTCATGTTTTGTCACCCTCTCTAATTTTTCCCATTCATTATGCCTCCTTTCTCTTATAATCCTTTTCACTATTTCACTATTTCTACCCATATGAGTGAAACCATATGATATTTTTCCTTTATTACTCAGCCATTAGAAATGACAAATACCCACCATTTCCTTCAACATGGATGGAACTGGAAGGCATTAAGTCTTTATTAATTCACCATCACCTGTATCAATTATGCTGCTTAATCTAATTACTGAGTACTTTATTTCATTTAAAAATATATATTTCAGAAGCCAAAAAGAAATCAGACAGCAGGTGTGTGACCTAGAATCAGCCAACCAGAGGCTCACAGGAAGGACTTCGGACCTGGGAGCGATGACTTGGGCACATTCACAGAGGCAGTTTCAGTGTCAGAGGCACAATTCTCACAATTGAAATGTGAGTGGTGGTGCCAGCATCAGTCCTCATAGAGGTACTTGGTTATGTTCTCAGTTGTTTAAGCTCTCTGGTTCTCATTCTGATCTAGACTTTCCAGTCTCCCCAATGATTCTGTGAGATTGCCAATTTCCTTCCAATAAATGTATTTTCTCCTTAAGTCATTTGAAGTTGAACGTGCAATGGGATATGGGAAAAGTACAGGAGAAATGAAGCACTAATTTCTTCCTCCTATGTAATTGAGATTCTGAAGATATTGTCATAAGTTATGGCTCAAAACAGTAAAGTTAAAAACATATTACTTAAATTATACAATTAATAATAAATAAAACTAATCAAATTTGGAGAGGAGAATGGTTTGGAGGTTAAATGAGATAATTCCCAAACTTTGATGAATAGGATTAAAAAGTTACAGTTCAAAGTTGATAAACCAAGTAAGACAGGCAAAATTAGAGTTGTGAAAGTCATCCCTAGAAGAATTAAGGCAAATGGCAAAATATAGCTAAATCTGGGCAGTGGGACTAATAATGGGGAGTGGAATGAAAACATGTTACTATTTAAAACTTTTTAGTCCACCCTTAGGCTGCATCATACTACATAACAGAAAGAAAGGCTAGTGGTATCTATACACATATGCACAAATGCACATGTGCATGGATCCAGCTGCAGCTCTGAGAATGCAAACTAGAAAAGATTTACATAAGGAATCAGTTCCAGAGCACAGATTTGCCTCCAGATTTGTTTTCTTGGATAAAACACAAAGCAGCCTCACACCCATCATGAGCTAAATCATGTTTAGAAAATGAAGGAAATCTAATCCCAAAAAGTGACTGGGAAAATGCAAGTGTTTTGTCCCTAAGAAGAGCAAGTCATAGAAACTTCAGTTGTGATTGGGATCCTGGCTCCCATGCAACCCACCGATACCTTTCAAGTTGCAACAAACCTGATAGATTAGTTGTTTATTTCATCTGCTGAAAAATATTCATAAACTTGAGCATTCCACAGGAAACTCTCAGCATGAAGTCTTTAAGTATGAACAAGAAAAACTTAAGGTCTACTGGAAAATGCACAAGACCTGGAGTCCAAAACTCTGAGATTCTTTTTCCTGCCTCATTGATCTTGAGATGATGATCTTGAGCAAATCACTGCTCCAGCCTGAGTTTTGTGATCTATAAATTGAAGACCGAAATATAACTACATAGAGTTGCTATTAAAATAAAAAGAGATAACGTGTTATCTCCTATATGTTGGCTAACTGAATTTAAATTAAAATTTTAAAAAAAATCAAATGAGATAATGGGCAATATATAAGAATATCTGATAAAATGTAAAGCCTAAAACAAATGGGAGGTATCGTTATTATCATTCTTACAACTGGTCACGAGGGACATCTGTATAAAGATAAGCAGGGCGTAATGGAAAATTCATCCAACTACTAAAAATATAACCTATCTAGGTCCTGGGCTTTGAAGCTTCATACAGAACATGACAGTCAAATGACTTTTATCATAAAAGGCAAGTCTAGTGTTCAAAGAAACTTCTAGAAATATAAAGATGTGTTGTTTTATTTTTCAGTCAGATAACTAGACCTACTATAATAGAGAAATGGGAAAATTATTTGATATTTCATTTTTAAAAAGCTTATCTAAAATGACTATCATTAATGGATAGGTGAAATTTAATAAAAATTAATGATCTTGGGGCACATGGGTGGCTTAGTGGTTGAGCATCTGCCTTTGGCTCAAGTCATGATCCCAGGGTCCTGGGATTGAGTCCCACATCAGGCTCCCCAGAGGGAGCCTGCTTCTCCCTCTGCTTATGTCTCTGTCTCTGTGTGTGTGTCTCATGAATAAATAAATAAAATATTAAAAAAATTAATGATCTCTATATTAAGTGAACTTATATATGTAATTTAAAAAGAAATGAAAAAAAAGAAAAAAATAAAAATAAAAATAAAAATAAAAATAAATGAATTATTTAGTATATAAACAGAATATAACAACTACTTTACCAAACACAAAGCCCCAGTCTTGATTTTTATAACACAATAAGACAGTTATACTTCACACTGCCAAAAGAGAATAGTATTAGTTTTTATCCTGTACTTCCTATAGCTCATTTATTGATTTGGTATCAGAGAAGAAAAGTTTTAAAAGATTCAAAAGTCAGCTTCCTTTCAGAGAGCTACCAACAAGTGTCTCAAAAGGGTAGTCTGAGCACACATCTCTCTAGGATTTCCAAGCACACACTGTCTTCCACAGAATTCTCTGACAAGTCTGCTTCATCCTGGGATTCCCCAGGATCAGAATGACAGAATGAAGAGAAGGATAGGCAGCCATGACTGTCTCAGAGATGAAGACAACGAGGAGATCAGCAGAAGACTTGGAGGTAATGGAAAAGGGGCTGGCCAGGATATAAATCACATGAAGGATAAGGAAGCAGCCCAAGGACTTCAGTACAGTGATGTGAGCCTTGGCCTGAGCATCTCTCCTACCAGCTGTATGTACCTCCATCTTCTTGTGGTGTCTATACAAAGAGACAATCAGCATCCCAGAAGAAACAAGAAACACCATGAGAGGCAATCCACTTCCTGCGTTGAGCTTTACTATATACAGGTAGTGCCAGCTTTTAAGGGGGTACAGAATGCTGCTGTTGCCTTGAGAAGGATTATAGGGCTTTAAGCCAATGTGTGCTACAAGTAACAAACTGATCATGAGGTACACCAGAAGGCACCAGAGACTCAGGCAATAGGCCCTCTGCTTCAGCCACAAGCAGACAGGATGTTCAAGGGTCATGATCTTCCTGCAGTAGAAGACGCTGAGGAAAGTGGCAAACCACAGGCTGGCCTGGCTTACCAGGATCCAGAAGATACTGAGATAGTGAAGCCAACAGCTACTCTGGAAAAATGGAAACAGGCTTAAGTCCATCATAATCAGACACTGCAGGAGAAATCGGCAGACAGCCAGGCCCAGGACAATGAGGTTGTATGAGGACCCGTTGAATTTTCTGACCCATTCACCAAAACTCCAGACCATAAGGACTCCATTTCCCACCAAGCCAATGAGAAATTCAACCACTGCCACCACCATCAGCAGTGGTAGGGCAGCAGTCAGCATGGCTGGAGATAGGAGTCTCTCACTTCTGTCACAGAAGGTGTCCTGCTTCAGCAGATGAATGTGTGTGACTGCGGCTGAGCTTCAGATATCTGGGGGTGATATCACACTCAAGGTAAGTTTTCACACCACAAAATCTGGATTTGGCCTTGTCCTTCAGGAACCTATCCTCCAAGACTGAACAGGTGCGACCAGGCACAGAGAGTTTAGAAGTTATGATTCCCCTCTCCGTATTTGCATCCACATGAATGCACTCTGAGCCTATACTGAGAGATTTGAAACAATACCCCAGACACCAACTTCCCTTCTCCAGGGTCATGAGCTAGGATCTAGACACTAACACATAATATATCAAGATTTCTCAACAAGAAGACCAAATCAAAACATTCTCAGGTTTTATCAGTGCCAAACGTGAGCTCATATTATAAAAAACAAATTTTATTTTTATGAGAAGTATTCTGAATATAAAAGCATGAAAGCTGAATAAACTCAAATCTAAAATATATTTCATTATCAAAAAATAATAAAGTAAAATATATTTCACTATCAAAGAGAGAAATAAGGGAAGTTCTAGGGAAGAAAACAAGCAGAGAAGAAAAACGGTATGTTTAAGTGCCAAATAATAAAAAAAATGGAAGTCAGAGAGAGGAGCCATTACTGCTAATCAGGGTCTTTGAGGTCATCCATCTTTCATGATCAATTATCCATACACATCTCACACCAAGGTCTTAGGGGAAGGAAATGAGCTCAAATAAGTGAAAAAAGACTAGCACAGTTATCAAGAAATATAGGAAAAGTGTTTCATTTAAATGTCCAGATTCCAACCTCCCTGGGAGCAGCCCACCACAAATGTTTATGGAAGGTTGAATTCTAAAACTGCCTCTAAGATTTCCACTCCTTAGTGTATATACCCCGAATAACCCTAGAGCAGGTGGGACAGTACATAAGACGGGTTGTTACTTCTGTAACTAGGTTATATTATATGCCAAAGATAAAGAGCTTTTGCAAATGTAACTAAATCAGTTGCATCTGAATTACTCAAAAAAAATTCCCCCTGGGTGAGTCTAACTTAATCAGTTAAAGTCTTGGAAGAGAAACTGTGCCTTCTTGCTGACGTTGAACAATCCAGCTGCCTGGTTGTGAGAGACACACATGGCAAGAAACCATAGCATTGAGATTGGCCCCCAGAAGACAGCAGCAGAAAACTGGGACATTTGTCTAACAACCACAAGGAACTGATTTCTGCAAATAGCCAGTAAGCTTGGAAAAGCACCCTCAGCTCCAGAAAAAAAAACACATCCCAGTCAACATCTTGATTGTAGCTTTTAAGACTCTGCGCAGAGGGCCCACTTAGGCTGTGCCTGGACTCTACCCACAGAAACTGTGACATAAATGTGTGCGTTGTTTTAAAGTGTGTTAAAGTATGTGTTGCTACACAGCAAAGACAGTGGTCAAACCAGACCAGGAACTCTGAGGAAATGAGGAGAAGGAAGAACTGAATTAGAAAGAAGGAGGAAGGCTAGGCTAGCTTCTGAGGAAGGCAACATGCTTGGGGAGGAAAGAGCAAAGCAATCTTAAAAGATCCTAGAAGAAACCAAAAACCTAGCCCCAGGCCCTCTGCTTCAGCCACAAGCAGAGAGTGTTCAGAAGTCATGATGTCCCCGCAGTAGTAGACACTGAATAGCCAGCACGCACAGGACAATGAGTTTGTATGGGGATCCCTTTACATTTTCTGATCTATTCTCCAAAATCCCAGACCACAAGGACTCTATTTCCAACAAGGCCAATGAGAAATTCAGCCACTGCCACCACCATCAGCAGTGCTAAGGGTAGCAGTCAGCATAGCTACAGAAAGGGGTCTCACTGCCATCCCAGAAGGTGCCCTGCTTCAGTGATGAATGCATGTGGCTCCTGGCTGAGCTTTAGATCCTGAGGGTGATACAGTATTAGGGGAGAACATTTCATTTCTCAGAGTTTGCGTTCTGTCACTGTCCTTTTGAAATCCATTCTCTGACAAAGAAGGCACAGCTGTGAACACCAGTCACGTTCTCAAAGAGCTTCATTTCCATTTGCATCTGCATGAAGCTGGCCTAGAATCTAAGATGAAGAACAAGCCCACAGCTACAGATTGTCCTTCCAAAGGAAGCAAGTAAAATCTGAAGTACTCTTGAACCCTACTCCCACACACCATAACTCTGCAAAACCAAAATAAGACATGCTGAGAATCTCAACAGTGGCAAACACAAAGCAGGGAAAGTATAATATTTATGAATAATTTGGCAAATATTTACCAAATGCCTACCATGTGCCAGGCCCCTAAGGCAGGCTTTGGAGATACAATCACCACAAAAACAAAGTCCCTACTGTCACAGAGCTGACATTCTGGTGGGAGAGGCAAATAACTAATACTGTTCTAACATATTTGTAACTTGAATATATAAACCTAGCATTGTACTTATACACATACGAAGGTTTGTTTCAATGGCAGGGAAAACTAAAAAAAGAACAGGATAAGAAAATGAGTGAAAACAACTATGAGACAGGATAAATATTTATTGCTGAATATTACGTGCAGAAGAGGTCAAGGTGGAGAGAGATCTGGGAACCATAGTGCTAGTTCATTTCCATACAGAACTGTTATCAGCCTCCAGACAAAGGGCTGTAATGAAGAAGTATATCTGGACAGTGACAGCCTCAGTGTTCTCTAGTTTACCAGATCAACCACTTGGGTTTACTTTTGATGTAACCTAACCATGTTGGTCATAACACTACCACATCTCTTTCTACCAAAATCCTTTCCATTCATACTCCTACTATTCCACTACTCTGAGCCCTTCACCATTCTCACAGTACCTGAATCAAGGAAAAGAAGGCCATGAGAGACCAAGAGGAATATAACCATAAGAAGAGGCAAATGGGCAAGTTGTGGCTTTCTACTCAGCATCAACAGAGCAGTCTATCTTATAGAGCATAACAATATTGATAAGCTTCTGCTCAACAAAAAAACAACAAAATGAAAGGCAATCTACATTGGGAGAAAATACTTGAAAACCACATATCTGATAAGGGGTTATCATCCAAAATATGTGAGGAATTCAATAGCAAAAAGCAAACAACCCAATTAAGAAATGGGTGAAGGACCTAATATGGTCATTTCTCCCAAAAGACACAAAATGGCCAACAGGTACATGAAAAGGTGCTCAACATCACTAATCATCAGGAAAATGCAAATCAAAACCAGAATAACATATCACTTCACACCTATTAGAATGACTATTATCAAAAACAAATAAATAAATGATGAAAAGTGCTGGTAAGGATGCGGAGAAAAGAGAAACTTTATACATTTTTGTTGGGAGTGTAAATTGCTGCAGCTATTATAGATATCAGTATGGAGATCCTTACAAACAATTTTAAAAGACCTATTATATGATCCAGCAATTCCTCTGCAGGATCCCAAAAAAGTATCTGTGCTCCCATATTCATTGCATTAATCACAATAGTCAAAACAGGGAAACAATCTAAGTGCCTATCAACAGATGAAGAAATTGTTTTAGATAGACACAGAGAGAGACAGTTCCCAATTTACAATGGTTCAATTTACAATTTCTCAACTTCATGATGGCACAAAAGTGATACACATCCAGTAGAAACTATACTTCAAATTATGAATTTTGATCTTTTCCTAAGCTATGCAGTATGACACTCTGTTGTGATGCTAGGCAGCAGCAGTGAGCCTTGGCCCCGAGCCAACCACATGATCACAAAGGTAAACCAAAAAACTTAACAACCACTCAGTTTTTCACTAATTCATTACATGATATATAATAGGCTTTGTGTTGGATGATTTTGCCACTAACTATAGGCTAATGTAAGTGTTCTGATCATACTTAAGGTAGGGTAGGCTAAGCTATGGTGTACAGCAGCTAAATATTAAATAAACTTTCAAAGTACGATATTTTATTTTTTTTAAGGTTTTATTTATTTATTCATGAGAGACAGGGAGAGAGAGAAAGGCAGAGAAATAGGCAGAGGGAGAATCAGGCTCTCTGCAGGAGCCTGATGTGGGACTCAATCCCAGACCCCGGGATCACACCCTGAGTCAAAGGCAGATGCTCAATCGCTGAGCCACCTAGGCAAAAGTACAATATTTTCAACTTAAAATTTAAGTGATGGGGTTCACTGTAAGTTGAGGAAGATACGTGTGTGTGTGTGTGTGTGTGTGTGTTATTCAGCCTTAAAAAAAGAGATCCTGACATTTGCAACAACATGGATGAACCTAAAAGGCATTATGCTAAGTGAAATAAGCCAGACACACAAAAAAAGAACGTGTGATCTCACATATATGTGGAATCTAAACAAGTCAAATAGAGAAAAGCAGAGAATAGAATTATGGTTATCAGGGCTGAGGAGGTGGGGGAAATGAGGAGGTGCTATGTAGGATAGATAAGTCCAGAGATCTAACAGACAGCATTTTGACTAGAGTTAGTAACCCTGTATTGAATACTGGACCTGTGCCTAGAGAGTAGATTTCAGGTGCTCTCATCACACACCAAAATATGGCATCCATGTGAGGAGATGATATGTCAATTAGTTTGACTGTCATTATCATTTTACTATGTATATGTATAATAATTCATCTTATTGTAGACCTTAAATATATACAATTTTTATCTAAAAAAATAAAATGGTTTCACATGGATATAGACAAAAAAGAAACAAAGAACAAGAGCTGCTTTCAAAAACTCAGGACACTTTCATCCCAAAAAGTGCCCTTCCTCTACCATGTTGCCAGACCAAGTATATAATTCCTTCCCCATTCTCCATCTGATACCTCCCAGTACTCGAACATTTTGTACTCCTATTCACAGGCACCCATTTTCAGTGCTTCCCAGAATTGCACCTACTTTGCCACTAGACGGTGCTGAGGCAACTCTTTTGCAGCATCTGTTAACCAGAGCAAGGTCATTTTCTTAATAAGCTGCATGAGTCCAGAAATTCAAAAATCGAGCAGATGAAGCAGGTGGTTAATAAGCATGTGTAACAGGAACAGAAATTATAAATTTGTGTATATTCATAGTCTTTCCAGTTTCCCTCCCCATCACCTTAAAAAGAGGTGGGCTTCTTACTCTGCTGGTCAGTTCCACCTCTTGGAAGGAGGTGTCTGGAGGGACAAGAAGGGGTACAGTCATGACCCACAGGGAGCAAGGATCACAAACAATCCTTGAGGAAGTTTAAGAAAAGAATAATCAGCATGGCTGGGGTAGTGAAAGTAATAGAGTATACTTGGAACTTGGAAGATGAGAGAATAGGAGCTATTTTTGTCTGATTCCATAAACATGAAAATTTGGGGAGAAAGTTAAATACAGCAGATAAAAGTTAGAAGACAGTCTAGAGGCAAGGCTTAATTCTCCTTCTCTTGAGAGTGAGCTGGACTTCAAGACTTCTAAACAGGAGACTCTGGAAACAGAAACAGAGTAACTGCACCTAACCAAGCACTCATGGGTAACATGACCAGTGAGAAGTCATGATGATATCAGGTATCTACCAACACCTCATATCTGTTGGACTCCTCCCCAAAAGCCCACAACCCCAGTCTAACTATGAAAAAACCATCAGACAAACCCAGATTACAGAACGTTTTACAAAATGACTGAACAGTAATCTTCAAAACTGTCATGGTCATGAAAACAATGAATGATTGAGAAACATTACAGACCAGCAGAACCTAAGAACACCTGACAACTAAATGCAAGGTGATATGCTGGACTGGATTCTGGAACAGAAAAAGAACATGTATGACAACTGGTAAAATCTGAATGAAGTCTGTAGTTTAGTTCACAGTTAATGTATTAGCGCTAGTTTGTATCCCAATGAGGGCTGGTGCTAGCATGAAGATGTCAACATCAGGAAAACTGAGTGAAAGGAATCCGGGAACTCTCTGCACTCCATTGTAACTATTCTGTAAAATAAAATTTAAAATTATAACTTCATTTTTGCCAAGTTATAGACAACTCCGTTACATGCAGCCATTTGTATAAAAATTATGTTTTTAACAGTTTGAGAATTGTGTTTCTCCAGAGGAGACTAAGGTTTTCCCATAACATTGTAGGATCATGCTAAGAAATGAGGCAAAACATTTCTGCTCATCCACAGGCAAGAGCTTGCAGGTGCATGTCAATGCCAGCCCTCAGCAGGGCACAAACCTCAAGACTAGCTCCCTGGTGGGGAAAACTTAGGAATGGAGTGTTTGGTGCCATTCACAGAAAGGCAACATGCTTCAAAGTCAGACAGATTCGAGTCTGCATCCCAGTTCAACCAGTTAGTAGCCGTGGCCTTCAGCAGTCAATTAACTTCTCAGAGCGTCAGGTCCAAATTCTTTATACAAATTCTGATACTGAATCTGATACGATTCACCTCACAGGGCTATTATGATGATAAAAGGACGTATAAAATTACTTAGCCTGGTGCCTAGAAAATAGTGTTACCTAAGTAATGTTACTTTAGCTTTAATGTTACTTTTCTTTCCTTCCATGGTGACTTCTCTCCACAAACATTCCTTTCTATAAAGTCGGAGAGTGCCTGAAGTCTGCTATTATTCACGTATGTAAATAGAGGATGATTGAGTTGCTGCCTCTAAATGAAGATGATCAGCATTTCTAGAAAGCAGAATAAAGATGAAAGGCTGCTTAGCCCAGGCCTTTGACAGGAGTCAAAAGTATAGAGAGGTACATAGGAGTTAGAGAGCAATATCAATATCAATATCTTTATTTCCTTTGTTGAGATAACTGGATTCAGATTATAAGATCATTGTCTCAACCATGAAAGCAGAAAAATTGAGACAAATAATTTTCCTGTATTTAAAAAAAGTCAATAATGCTTTGAAACCAGAACTAAATCACAAGAAGAAGTTTGGAAGGATTTCAAAACACGTGGAGGTTAAGGACCATCATGCTAAAAGCTGAAAGGGTCAACCAGGAAATTAGGGAAGAATTAAAAAGATTCATGGAAACTAATGAGAATGAAGATACAACCATTCAAAATCTTTGAGATACAGCAAAAGCAGTCCTGAGGGGGAAATACATCGCAATACAAGCATCCATCCAAAAACTGGAAAGAACTCAAAGACAAAAGCTAACCTTGCACCTAAAGGAGCTGGAGAAAAAACAGCAAATAGATCCTACACCCAGCAGAAGAAGAGAGTTAATAAAGATTCAAGCAGAACTCAATGAAATAGAGACCAGAAGAACTCTGGAACAGATTAACAAAACCAGGAGTTGGTTCTTTGAAAGAATTAATAAGATAGATAAACCATGAGCCAGCCTTATTAAAAAGAAGAGACAGAAGACTCAAATTAATAAAATCATAAATTAGAAAGGAGAGATCACCACCAATACAAGGAAATACAAACAATTTAAAAAACTTACTATGAGTAGCTACATGCCAATAAATTAGGCAATCTAGAAGAAATGGATGCATTTCTGGAAAACCACAAACTACCAAAACTGGAACAGGAAGAAATTGAAAACCTGAACAGACCGATAACCAGGGAGGAAATTGAAGCAGTCACCAAAAACCTCCCAAGACACAAAAGTCCAGGACCATATGGCTTCCCAGAGGAATTCTATCAAATGTTTAAGGAAGAAACCATACCTCTTCTACTAAAGCTGTTCAGAAAGATAGAAAGAGATGGAATACTTCCAAACTCGTTCTATGAGGCCAGCATCACCTTAATTCCAAAACCAGACAAAGACCCCACCAAAAAGGAGAATTATAAACCAATATCCCTGGTGAACATGGATGCAAAAATTCTCAACAAGATACTAGCCAGTAGGATCCAACAATACATTAAGAAGATTATTCATCATGACCAAGTGGGATTTATCCCCGGGATGCAAGGCTGGTTCAACACTCGTAAAGCAATCAATGTGATTGATCAAATCAGCAAGAGAAAAAACAAGAACTATATGATCCTCTCAATAGATGCAGAGAAAGCATTTGACAAAATACAGCATCCATTCCTGATCAAAACTCTTCAGACTGTAGGGATAGGGGGAACATTCCTCAGCATCTTAAAAGCCATCTACAAAAAGCCCACAGCAAATATTCTCAATGGGGAAACACTGGGAGCCTTTCCCCTAAGATCAGGAACAAGACAGGGATGTCCACTCTCACCACTGCTATTCAACATAGTACTGGAAGTCCTAGCCTCAGCAATCAGACAACAAAAAGAAATAAAGGGCATTCAAATTGGCAAAGAAGAAGTCAAACTCTCCCTCTTCACAGATGACATGATACTGTACCTAGAAAACCCACTCCAAGGTTGCTAGAACTCCTACAGCACTTCACCAGTGTGGCAGGATACAAAATAAATGCCCAGAAATCAGTGGCATTTCTATACACTAACAATGAGACTGAAGAAAGAGAAATTAAGGAGTCAATCCCATTTACAATTGCACCCAAAAGCATAAGATACCTAGGAATAAACCTAACCAAAGAGGTAAAGGATCTATACCCTAAAACCTATACAACACTTCTGAAAGAAATTGAGGAAGACACAAAGAGATGGAAAAATATCCCATGCTCATGGACTGGAAGAATTAATATTGTGAAAATGTCCATGTTACCCAGGGCAATATACACGTTCAATGCAATCCCTATCAAAATACCATGGACTTTCTTAAGAGAGTTGGAACAAATCATCTTAAGATTTGTGTGGAATCAGAAAAGACCCCGAATAGCCAGGGGAATATTAAAAAAGAAAACCATAGCTGGGGGCATCACAATGCCAGATTTCAGGTTGTACTACAAAGCTGTGGTCATCAAGACAATGTGGTACTGGCACACAAACAGACACATAGATCAATGGAACAGAATAGAGAATCCAGAAGTGGGCCCTCAACTTTATGGTCAACTAATATTTGACAAAGCAGGAAAGACTGTCCCCTGGAAAAAAGACAGTCTCCTCAATAAATGGTGCTGAGAACATTGGACAGCCACATGCAGAAGAATGAAACTAGACCATTCTCTTATACCATATACAAAGATAAACTCAAAATGGATGAAAGATCTAAATGTGAGACAAGATTCCATCAAAATTCTAGAGGAGAACACAGGCAACACCCTTCTTGAACTTGGCCATAGTAACTTCTTGCAAGATACATCCATGAAGGCAAGAGAAACAAAAGCAAAAATGAACTATTGGGACTTCATCAAGATAAGAAGCTTTTGCAGAGCAAAAGAAACAGTCAACAAAACGAAAAGACAACCTACAGAATGGGAGAAGATATGTGCAAATGACCTATCAGATAAAGGGCTAGTACCCAAGATCTCTAAAGAACTTATTCAACTCAACAGCAAAGAAACAAACAATCCAATCATGAAAGGGGCAAAAGACATGAACAGAAATCTCACAGAGGAAGACATAGACATGGCCAATGGCACATGAGAAAATGCTCTGCATCACTGGCCATCAGGGAAATACAGGTCGAAACCACAATGAGATCCCACCGGTGAGAATGAGGAAAATTAACATGGGAGGAAACAAGAAACGTTGGAGAGGATGTGTAGAAAGGGGAACCCTCTTGCACTGTTAGTGGGAACATGAACTGGTACAGCCACTCTGGAAAACTGTGTGGAAGTTCCTCAAAGAGTTAAAAATAGGGGGATCCCTGGGTGGCGCAGCGGTTTGGCGCCTGCCTTTGGCCCAGGGCGCGATCCTGGAGACCCGGGATCGAATCCCACGTCGGGCTCCCGGTGCATGGAGCCTGCTTCTCCCTCTGCCTGTGTCTCTGCCCTCCTCTCTCTCTCTCTCTGTGACTATCATAAATAAATAAATAAAAATTACCGAGAGTCAGATTTTAAAGGATGTTAAAAAAAAAAAAAATAGAACTACCCTAGGACCCAGCAATTGCACTGCTGGAGATT
Organism: Canis lupus dingo; assembly: GCF_003254725.2. Classification (NCBI taxonomy): domain Eukaryota; kingdom Metazoa; phylum Chordata; class Mammalia; order Carnivora; family Canidae; genus Canis; species Canis lupus. The sequence goes on from NC_064258.1 coordinate 7,401,549, forward strand.
TACCTCAAAGATACAGATGCAGTGAAACGAGGGGACACCTGCACCCCGATGTTTATAGCAGCAATGTCCACAATAGCCACACTGTGGAAGGAGCCTCAGTGTCCATCAAAAGATGAGTGGATAAAGAAGATGTGGTCTATGTATACAATGGAATATTAATCAGCCATTAGAAACAACAAATACCCACCATTTGTTCGATGTGTAGGGACCTGGAGGGTATTATGCTGAGTGAAATAAGTCAATCAGGAAAGGACAAACATTATATGGCCTCATTCATTTGGGGAATATAAAAATTAGTGAAAGGGAATAAAGGGAAAGGAGAGAAAATGAGTGAAAATATCAGTGAGGGTGACAAAACATGAGAGACACCTAACTCTGGGAAATGAACAAGGGGTAGTGGAAGGGAAGGTGGGCGGGGGGTTGGGGTGACTGGGTGATAGGCACTGAGGGGGGCACTTGGCAGGATGAGCACTGGGTGTTATGCTATATGTTGGCAAAGTGAACTCCAATAAAAAAATTTTTAATATTAATTAATTAATTAATTAATTAATTTTAAAAGGTCAGAAATATTATCAAGCAGATCGCATGTGGGCCTGTGTATAGACATCTTATTTGTAAAGCAAAGTATATGTGCATCAAGCCATTTACACAGGGCCTCTTGCTCCTTCCTGCAGAGCCAGACTTACAGTCATGTCTTTCCCAGGCCCTAGAGAGCCCACAACCATCATCTAGAGAACAACCCAGCTGTTCTGACAGGTTAATACCGGTGCTTCCCCAGAAGAATGACCCCACACCCACCCCACTTAGCTAAGGAGGATGCTGTGCAGTCTCTGTTCCTCCCCTGATGTTATCCTTACAAGGGATTCTCTCTCCCTTCCTCTCCCCACCTCAACCTCCATTAACTCAAATCACTTCCTCCTTGTTCACTTCCTTGCTGGGCAAATACTCAAACTAGTTCCCTTCACACTTGTTTTCTCAGGGGATACAACTGGCATCAGCCAATTACCCAAAACCCTGGAGAGTTTTGCCAGGCTACCACCTCTCTCTCTACTCCCATATCCAAGAGAAATGGGAGGCAGGGCATACAAAATTTGAAAAGAATTCCCAACAGATCCTAAATGCTTCTCACCTCTCCAGCCTTCCTTGAGAAGCAGTGGGTGAAACTAGAGGCTCCAGCTCTAACTTACAAAAAAAAAAAAAAGAAGAAGAAGAAGAAGAAAAAAAAAATGTATGTTAAATGCCTTCAGTAAGCTTCAGTTTCACCTGAAGTTTCCAGCATTTAAGGCTATCTTAAAAGTTACACTCAATTCATGCTTTAAAAAACTAACCTACTTCCTCTAAACCATTTGTTTGTTTTTCAAACAACTAAAAATGGCTCATCAATCGGAGAAGGACAAACATAATATGTTCTCATTCATTTGGGGAATATAAATAATAGTGAAAGGGAATATAAGGGAAGGGAGAAGAAATGTGTGGGAAATATCAGAAAGGGAGACAGAGCATAAAGACTCCTAACTCTGGGAAACGAACTAGGGGTGGTGGAAGGGGAGGAGGGCGGGAGGGTGGGGGTGAGTGGGTGACGGGCACTGAGGGGGGCACTTGACGGGATGAGCACTGGGTGTTGTTCTGTATGTTGGCAAATTGAACACCAATAAAAAATAAATTTATTATAAAAAAATGGCTCATCAACAGAATGCTAGTAAGAGTGGAAGCCCAAAGTCACACATGTTTAAGTAAAATTTAGGCAATATAAAGAAACTTTTAAAATCTTTGAAATGACCCAAAAATACTGAGAACAAACTGATGGGTGGGAGGGGGATAGGTGAAGGGGAGTGGGAGGTATAGGCTCCAGCTTCAGAGTGAATGAGTCACAAGAATAAAAGGCACAGCACGGGGAAGACAATGATATAATAGCTTGTATAGAGACAGGTGGTAGCTATCCCTGTAATGTCATAGCATGTAAACATAAATTTGTAACGTTATAGCATATATATATATATATAAATTTGTCGAATCATTATTTTGTACACCTGAACTAATGTAACATTATGTGTCACCTCTACTCAAAATCTTTTAAACTGGTTTTGAAATGAAAAGGTAAAAATCCTTAGAATGCATAAGAATTCCATTTAGCTCATACATGAATTGTAGCCACTTTCCCATCACCTATTAGCCTATTCATTCCCATGTTGCAACATTCAAAATAAACTTAAAAATGCTTTCTTCTTTAATGTTGATAAATTTTTAGTTTAAGAATATATCTCACCTAAAACAAAAGGAAGGCGACCTACAGAATGGGAGAAGAAATTTGCAAATGACATATCTGATAAAGCACTAGTATCCAAAATATATAAAGAACTGATATAATGCAACACCCAAAAAATGAATAATCCACTAAAAATGGGCATCAGACATGAAAAGACATTTCTCCAAAGACATCCAAATGGCCAACAGACACATGAAAAGATGCTCAAAAAAAAAAAGAGAAGAAAAGAAAAGAAAAGAAAGAAAGAAAGAAAGAAGAAAGAAAGAAAGAAAGAAAGAAAAGAAAGAAAAGAAAAGAAAAAAGAAAAGAAAAGAAAAGAAAAAAGAAAAGAAAAGATGCTCAACATCACTCATCATCAGGGAAATGCAAATCAAAATTACCATGAGATATCACCTCATGCCTGTCAGAATGGCTAAAACCAAAAACACAGGAAACAAATGTTGGCAAGGATGTGGAGAAAAAGAACCCCTATGCACTGTGGGTAGCAATGCAAACTGGGACAGCCCCTGTGGAAAACAGTATGGAAGTTTCTCAAAAAAAAATATAAATACAGCAGCCCGGGTGGCTCACCGGTTTAGTGCCGCCTTCAGTCCAGGACGTGATCCTGGAGACCCAGAATCGAGTCCCATGTCAGGCTCCCTGCGTGGAGCCTGCTTCTCCCTCTGCCTGTGTCTCTGCCTCTCTCTCTCTCTCTCTCTCTCTCTCTCTCTCTCTCTCATTCTGTGTGTGTGTCTCTCATGAATACATAAATAAAATCTTTAAAAAAAAAAGTATAAATACAACTACCCTACAATCTAATAATCAAACTACTGGGTATTACCCAAAAAAATACAAAAACACTAATTCAAAGGTATACAGGCACCTCATGTTTACTGCAGCATTATTTACAAGAGCCAAATGATGGAAACAGCCCAAGTGTCCATCAATAGATGAACGGATAAAGAAGATATGGTATACATATACATAATGGAATGTTATTCAGCCATAAAACATAAAATCTTGACATTTGCAACAATATGAATGGATCTAGAGAGTATACTGCTAGGTGAAATAAATCAGAGAAAAACTAATGCCATATGATCTCACTCATATGTGGTATTTAAAAAAACAAAACAAATGAGCAAAAGGAGAAAAAAGAGAGACAAACCAAGAAACAGACTCTTAACTATAGAGAACAAACTGATGGTTACCAGAGGGGAGGTGAGTGGGGGGGATGGGTGAAATGGGTAATGAGAATTAAAGAGCACATTTACCATGATGAAAAAAATAAAACAATAAAAAATTTTAAATTTATATATAGAGATAGAGAGAATATATATATGTATATATACACATATATAAAGAGAGCGCACACACATATATATGTATGTGTGTGTGTATATTTAGGTGAGGTGTGTGTGTATATATATATGGTGTATATTTAGGTGAGGTGTGTATATTTAAGCCTAAATTTCAGGTTTAAAAGCCCACTATCTATTTACATGATACCGTGACATTTGTTTTACCTAAGGAAACTAAGCACCCATAAGATCTTCATACCTCCCTCTCCCCCCTGTATTAGTATATTAGTCAACATTATGTTATAAAATATTAATTATATACATATACATACACATACACACATGTGCCTCTGTGTGTGTGTGTGTGTGTGTGTGTGTGGTGTGTACACACATATATATATTAGCAGCCCTGGGTGGGTTTTTCAGGCTGGGCATATTGTGCTTCTGACACTTTTGATTATTTTCTTCTTGTCCTAGAAGATAAAGCTTTATAACTGGGCATGATCCCACATTGTTCCAGTCTTTCCACACATCTTGTGATATAGTTAAAAAGAAATGGATTTTAGAATCAGAAGACAAACTGGAGGCTTGGATCTACCACTTCGTAATTTATGAGCCATTTATAATACCCGTTTGTGCCTCAATTTTTTCATCTGTATGATGGGTAATACCAACATTCTCTAAGAAGTTGTGAAGAACCAATGAAATTGCATGTGAAAATGTAGCTCAGACAATATTGGGTTTTAGCAATTCAAAGTTAAATGGCAATGTGCCCAAGCTATAGCTACCACAGTGTGTATTTCATGATGTTATACAGACACTGCCCTGGCACCCACCCTTCATGCCAGAGAGTAACTCTTCTTAACAAGGAGTTTTAAACATCCTTCCCTTTAATGAATAGGCAGAGAATATAGAGAGGTGCAGGGTATTGCTTAAAGAGAGACTATGAATTATCATATATTGAAGAAATGAACTCAATTTTTTTTTAAATTCCTGGTTAGTCAGTATTTAGTGGCAGAGCATACTGGAACCAGCAAAACTCCAAATCCACAACATTGCTAAAAACTCTGCCCAAAGAGGACTATGGGCAAGCACCCAAACAAAGACATATGGTATAGTATAAGTTTGTTCAGTAAGGCAATAGAGACCCAAAACTACAGTCTGAAAGAATAGAGATGTTTATTTCCCATAAACAGTCCTGGAGTTAAGGTATAAACAGTCCAGAGCTGGTGTAGCACTCCACAGTGTCAGGAACTGTGAAGCCAACTAGGATGGATGATTCTTCCACTATCCCCAGGCAGTCACTTCATGTGTTGGTCCTACATGGCCAATCCTTACATCCATCATTCCAGACCACAGGAAGAAGAAAGGGAAAAGGGGACGGTAGGGCACACCTGTTCCAGGGGCACCACCTAGAAATTATACACACCACTTCTCCTCATATTCCATTGGCCAAACTTGATCACACATAATACCTACTTACAAGAGAAAGCTGCAAAATGTACTTTGCTGCCAAAATTCTGAGTAGCTAAAAATTCTGTTACTATGGAAGAGAAAGGAAAGAGAATGCATCCGGAGGGATCCACAAGGCTTTCTACTACTCATTTAGAGTTCTTATATCATGATGTATATTTAATCATCCTCAGTAATCCTTTTATCTCCTAATCTTATGATTCTAAGATGATGGAAACCTTTATTTTTAGCACAAAATGTTGGTTTGGGTAGTCCTTACTGAATAATGCAGTCAAGATTCTGGTGTCCAGAATGGGAAAAATCAGGTAATTTGTAAAATTTAGAGATTTTTCATTATTTAATAAAGAGATTGTTATTTTAATAAGATTATTTACTGAGATGTGTAAATATTGCATAAATATTTTATAAATACAAAATAATTGTATAAATGTAAATTATTATTCTCAATTCCCATTAAAACTGATCAATATTCCATCTTCAGATTTCTGTTCCTCTGTAGCCAGTACTGCTGTCTCAACTCTCCTCCCCCCAAAAAACCCAGTGTTACTGAAGAAGTATGCAGTGCCCATACAACCCAGTACATAAATTCATAAGCAGATGACATACATTCACCAAAAGTCTGATGCTCCCACTACCAAGCCATTGGACTGGTAAACTCCTGGCTTTCCCCTGAATTCCATATCACAGGACAGGGGACAAACTTTTGTAAAGTTCCACTCAGATTGTGTTAATTTCACTATTTGGCACTTGCTTTTGACCTCAGGCTAGCTCCTTGGAATTTAAGATCCTTGGAACTATCCAGGATTGGGCTTCTTTCATTCTAATCACTTTCTTCCACCCATCAACTCTGACCCTTCCCTTCTCTCCAGAACAACCTAGAAATTCAGTCCTAAAGTTTCTTGGTAATAATAGTTCAGTGACTGCGACCCACCAAGGGCTCTTTTTTCTGTACATCTGCCACAATATATACCTGTTAGCTTTCATCTTTCTCTTTCTTCTCTTTTCTCTCTAAAACTCTTTTTTTCCATTTCTATCTGCATCCTCTTCCTATGTTTTAAGACAGTCTAGTGCCTGCTGATGATGATTCACCCATTGCTAAGCCTTTACCCTCAGCTAAACCTCAAAAATTTAACTAATCAAGTGAACTGTAATGTATTATTTTATTTGGGGGAACTCCCCCTTATACTTCAGTAGCCCATGGAACAGTGTGGTGACTTCTACTAGCCAGGGATGCAATACCCATGAAAACTACAAGATATGTAATGTCTCAAACAAGTTCTTTAGAAAAAAATGTCTAATATTTTAAATTTTTTTAATTGCAGAATAAACTGAAATACAGCCACTTAAAGGCCTAGGAGGTCAGTTCAAGAATTACAAAAATGAATTCCTCAGACCTCTAGGATAACTGCTAATGGAGAAAATCTTGCCCCCAAACAATGAGGGGACTCCAGGCCACTATTTACTACTGAAATTCCACTATTTGTTGAAACAAAGAATCTTCTTTGCTTTTGTTTTCAGTTTAGGATGTGTGAGGATAATGAGAATAGAATGTCCTGGAGGGTAAAAGCTGGAAATAACCAAACAGATGGATCTGGTTCTCAAATCCATCCCACCATAAGGGAAATAATGTAGCAAGGTAGCAACTGAGTAAGGAATGTACAGGATGAGGAAACAGATCATCAGCTTCATAGCGCCCACATGAGCTTCAGTCTGAGGATTCCAAAAAATAGTGGTGTTTTTCTGCATCTTCTGTATATGTCTCCTCAAGGAATGTATCAACAAGGAAGCAGAAGTCACATTAATGATAAACTGGAGAACTGAGCGCAAGACCAAAGAGGTCACCAAAGACAAGACACTCCCATGGATGCCACATCCTGTACCATTTCTCTGAGTCACAAATTCAGGAAGGGATGATGTCTGTTTGAGCACAACATACAGGAGAGTGGTGAAGGCAGAAATCAGTACACAGGCTAGCAACAGCCTGGGGATCTTTGGGGAGAGATTTCGCTTCAGCAGGAGAAATACTCCAAGTTGGAAGTCCGTAATCTTCACGCAGTACAAGGCATTGAGCAAGGTTACAAACCAGAGACTATTAGAGTCCAAAAACATCCAACACGACAGGAAAAAAGTGGATAGGTGCACCGACCTTTCCATTTTTGGAGAGATGAAGAAGTAGATGATGTTGAGTAGAAACAGTCCCAGCATAAGAAATCTGGTGATGCCCAAGCTGAAGAGGATCCAATTAGAAGAGGAAATTCTATGGCTTTTGAGCCAAGTCCTATAACCGACCACTGCAATAAACAGATTTACAATGAGTCCCACAAAATTCAAAATTGCTGAGAAAATAATGGCAGATAAAAAGAATATCTGAAGCATCTTTCCTCATCGAGAACTTAGCAGCTGCAGTGCAGACCGAAGAGGAGAAATACTGCAACATGCAAGTAGGCACCAGGACCCAGCCAGGAAGGACATTCCTTTTCTAATTGTCTCCAGGGTGACAAATGAGCCATTAATGGTATAAGAGCCAGCTGCTTTTCCTGAGATGCAAATCTTCCCAGGATTGCATTACTAGTTCTTCATTCATATCCTATTTTCCTTAGAAATGCCTAGTTAAAACAGCCCCAGTGAACCTGGGAGTCCACTCCGCCAAGAGAAGGACAGCTGGAGGGAGGAGATACAGAAGGCTCCAAGGACTTCAAGTTCAAGTGACAGAACTTCAGTCCAGCAATGTCTCTGTCCCTGCTTCACAGTAAACGAAGCTTTTCTCAAGAACAACCCCAGAAGACAGTGGGAATTCCCAGGCTTCATTCCTACCCACTCACCCTCATCCACACATCCATGGAATACTGAAGTCCAGCGTCTCTCTCCCCTTGTAAGCTGGCGATGCTGCAGCTCTGTTTTCTCCATCTGTCCTTCTGGCTATGCCAACATTACTCTTTCATGCCTGAGCACCTACTGTGATTCACAGTTACAAACAGACCAAGTTCGAGGACGTCTCACTTCCTCAAGAAAGCCTTTTCTCAATGAATGCCATCTATCACGATGATTCCTTTACTTTGCATTCCCTCTCCAGTCCCATATACATTTGTGCCATAATCATTTGCTGTGATATGCTTTTGTGTAGAAAAAAATGTCAGCCACTTCACGTGTTTCCTTTTAGATGTGGGTTTATGCTTAGATCACATGGGGCTATTTCTTCTTAGGTATTTAACTGCCAATCAAAGTACTCTGGTACCAAATACATAGTAATGCTTTAGCTATAGTTTTGCATCTCGTCGCTTGATTCCTCTGTAATTTCTCACACAGGAAAGGGCACAATATGCTTGGCATATTATATTATCAAAGACTATGAGTGAATGCGAGAATATGGCATCTCTTAACTACTCCAGCAATTGGGGGAACCCAAGGTACAAACCTCTATGCAGCCACATAGAGGATACCAAATAAGCATCAAAATAAAGCACACATAGTCCTGTTACTTTGTATGGGAACAGAAATACAAATAATAAAACAGAAGGTAAGGTATGAATCCCACCAGGTCCAAGAGGGGGAGTAAATTTATGAGGCCCTTTAAGACAGGTGACAGGAAAGCAAGCCTGAAGGGATTCCCTGAGCTAGAGCCCAGTGGCTTACAAAAGCATTTGTATAAAACTAAGGGGCACATGACAGAAGCATGCCCAGATCAGTCAACCAAGCAAACACAGAGGGAATAAGCAAGGCAATGGAAGGGAAGATTATATCACAGCACATAATTCCACTTAATTATTTATAAAATAACTGTTAAAGTAATTAATTGAAATACTAGAAATATCACATTTAAATAGAATAAATAATAAGGAGTAAGATATAAAAATTAAATGTCCTAATGATCGCTTTGGCAGCACATATACTAAAAAAAAAGAATTAAATGTACCAAAAGGGGTGGGGGAACCCAGTACTGAGCAGCAAGAAACCCTATTCAGAATGTGATATACAAGGTTGTTGGGTTCTTAGTAGCAGGAGACTCTATAATTAAGATGTGACCCTGTTGGCTAGAATCACCAGTGAGGATGCTGGTTCTGCCAGAATTTATTTCTGAAAAGGTCAATATGGAAAAGCATTAACAAAACCCTTTCTCCCTCTGCATGAGAATTTTACCTTCAGTTAAATGTAAATCTTATGGATACTGCTTTGAGCTTCCTTGAGTGTAGTGACTCTTCTGATGTGTGCGTCCTTTTTTTTTTTAAGTATTTTTAATGATTTTTATTTATTTATTAGAGAGATTGAGAGAATACAAATGGGGGCAGGGACAACGAGAGAGGGAAAAGCAGACTCCCCGCTGAGCAGAGAGCCTGACATGGGGCTCCATCCTAGGATCCTGAGATCATGACCTGAGTGGAAGATAGATGCTTAACCAACTGAGCTACCCACCACCCTGATATGTGTGCCCTTTGACTCAATCTTGGCAGTTATGTCTATGAAATTATTACAAGAGAAACTGACACCCTTGGGATATGAAGCTTTTTAAGGCAGTCCCACCCCTACGCAACTGTAGATCTCTTCCTCTTTTACCTCAGCTCTCTGACTGCAGCAAGGACTCTGCAAAAGAGGAAGGTCTGACACTGCCCTGCTCATAAGCTAGGTGTCCCTGAACTATATCTACCTGAGTAGACTGGTGCCAGAGACCTGGGACAGTCTTGTAAGTCTTACTATTTACTGGAGCCCAAGAAGACCCACTGGTGGGTGCACTGCCGTCATGAGTCCCAACTCTAGATTCATCTGGCAGATCCGTCAGGAAAACTTTAGGGCAAATAGTCAAAGCAAAAGGATAACTTAGCTTATTTGATGAGGCTTTGAAGAATGAGGTCAGTCATGAATAAGTGGGAATAACAAACTCTGAGCTGTTTTCAAGAGTACTGATGTTGCTTAGGAGGAATAAAGAAGGAAAATTCCACTTCTTGGGCTATTTTCAGTGCAATTATCATTCTATTCCCAATAGGGCACCAGGCATCTTAAAACTCAATTAATCCTTACACAGTTCTAGAAGGAAGATATGGTTGTCCTTATTTCTAGGTGAGGACAATGAAGATGAGACAAAGTAGGTGGCTGACAAATTGCATAGAAAATCAGCAGCTGGGCAACCCCGGTGGCTTAGCGGTTTAGCGCCGCCTTCCGCCCGGGGCGTGATCCTGGAGACCCGGGATCGAGTCCCACGTCAGGCTCCCTGCATGGAGCCTGCTTCTCCCTCTGCCTGTTTCTTTCTCTCTCTCTCTCTCTCTCTCTCTCTCTCTCTCTCATAAAAATTAAAAAAAAAAGAAAAGAAAATCAGCAGCTAAGGTGTAAGGTCTTTCTGAGGCCGAGCTCTTTCCACTTGTTACCCTCATTGATTCATTCATTCAATAAACTGTTATCATCGGCCAGGCACTGTGTCAGGTGCTGGGAAAATAGAAGAATCACCCACAGCACATCTTGCCTTCAAAAAACACACAGGAACAGGGTGCCTGGGTGGTGGTGTCAGTTAAGGGTCCAACTCTTGGTTTCGGCCCAGGTCCTGATCTCAGGGTTATGAGATTGAGCACCGCATCCAACTCTGACCTCATTGCAGAGTATACTTGGGGTTCTCTCTCCCTCTCTCTTTGCCCCTCTTGCTCATTCTCTCTCTCTCTCTCTCTCTCTCTAATAAATAAAAAAATCTTAAAGAAAAAAATCACACAGAATAGTGGAGAGACAGACAAAAAGTCAAAGTTCAGTGTTTCTGGTGCTATGTGAAGGGAAAACAAAGCGTGTAAGGGGTGTGCTGAGGCACTTGAGCCTTCCGTCTCAGAGGACTAGACTTGTCTTCGCACTCCACGAGGCTCTATCTCTGGCTGAGTGCACTGGTCACGCAGTGGTGGATCTCAGCAACAGAACAAAGCAGTACATGTTTGTGGCTGGCACAAAAGGAGACTAGAGACATAGATCATCTGGGCCAGAATCCCTCAGCATATATGAAGCATTTTTTTCAGTGACACAGAGATGAAATATTTGTTTGTGTGTCTTTAGTGCCCACCAGGTGTGATATTTTTGAGAACAGCAACTGGCATCTAGTATAGCACTTGGTGTTAAGTGACTGTCAGATAAATGTCTGAGGTATAAACAAATGAACCAGAATCAAGATGAACCAGAATCACAAAGGTGTGAGAACTTTATTTATTCCTAGAATATTACAGCAGCATCTGGCAGCTTAGCAGGAACCCCTCCCCTTCTTGAAGAGATCTGCTAGATGGGCAGTAAGGGTACAAACCTGCTAAGCAACCAAAAAAAAAGTTCACAAATCACCTCTCTTTGGCTGTGAGTACCCTATTTACCAACAGATGGGTGCTGAGGCTAGACAAAACACACAGAGGAACTCCACTCATGAGCTTCTGAAAAAATATTTTTCAGAGTTAACCTGGAAATACTGGTCTGGTCATCTAGTCAGCTCCACTAAGTCGTGATGACAATTTCATTATAGTGAGATCAACAAAATGCATTCACTTGGCAAACTCCTATGTGCAGAGAAAAAATAAAGTTCTTAATTTAGTCTAAAAGTTATATCATCTTTCTCCTGAGCCCCCATCTACTGGTTGGTGGTAAGTGTTTAATCCAATGAGATAAATATCCTCAGAAAAATGTTTAGTCTCTTTTAGATTTAAAAATTAAAATCTGATATTCTACATATGAGTGAAACCATGATTCTTGTCTTCTCCAATTGATTTACTTCAGTCAGCATAATACCCTCCAGTTCCATCCACATCAATGTAATGGTAGGTATCCGTCCTTTCTGATGGCTGGGTAATATTCCATTGTATATATAGACCACCTCTTCTTTATCCATCCATCAATGGCTCTTTCCGTAGTTGGCTGTTGTGGACATTGCTGCTATAAACATTGGGGTGCAGATGTTCCATCATCTCACTACATTTGTATCTTTAGGATAAATACCCAGTAGTGCAATTGCTGGTCATAGGGTAGCTCCATTTTTAACTTCGTGAGGAACCTCCACACGGTTTTCCAGAGTGGCTGCACCAGCCTGCATTCCCACCAACAGTGCAAGAGGGTTTCCCTTTCTCCACATCCTCGCCAGCATTTGTTGTTTCCTGTCTTGTTCATTTTAGCCATTCTCACTGGTGTAAAGTGGTATCTCATTGTGGTTTTGATTTGTATTTCCCTGATAACAAGTCATGTGGAACATTTTTACATTTTATATTTTACATTTTACATTTTACATTTTTACATTTTACATCCCTTAGTGAAAGGGACCCTGGGGGAGAGGGGGAAACTGAGTGGTGAAAAATTAGAAAGGAAGACAAACCATGAGAGACCCCTAACTCTGGGAAACAACCAGGGGGTTGCGGAAGTGGAGGTGGGTGAAGGGATGAGGTAACTGGGTGGCAGGCATTAGGGAAGGCACATGATAAGATGATCACTGGCTGTTATACTATATGTTGGCAAATTAAATTTAAAAAAATTTTTTTTAATTTTTATTTATTTATGATAGTCACACAGAGAGAGAGAGAGAGAGGCAGAGACACAGGCAGAGGGAGAAGCAGGCTCCATGCACCGAGAGCCCGATGTGGGATTCGATCCCGGGTCTCCAGGATCGCGCCCTGGGCCAAAGGCAGGCGCCAAACCGCTGCGCCACCCAGGGATCCCGGCAAATTAAATTTAAATAAGTTAAATTAAGAACAAAAAAAATTAAAATCTGAGGCACCATCTCATACCATCCTTCTCCCCTTTAATTAGGGTCCAGGTGTATGGGAAAGGAGGTGGAGATTAATGCTACCTCATGGTGTTAGAGAAGTGTCATGTCCACTCTCTCTCTCAGTGTCCTTGTATCCTCAGGCTTCCAGGGAGAGGTCCTTGTCCCCTGGTGGCTGCCTGCCCCCACCTGCATTCAGGGCTGAGTTGGTGCCTGTGTTTTGCTCCCACTAAGGGCAACCTGGGAGCTTTTAAGCAGTCCTCAAAGAGACGGGAAATGAGGACACTCACCTGCCCTCCTTGCTCTCTCTTTTCTCCTTCCCACCATCCCCTGAGGACAGGAAGGAGCAGGCTTTCACTTAGATCATATCCTCCGATACCGCCAGCAACAACACACTCCATGGATTCATTGTCAGAAGACTAGAACTCCATGAAGCACATTTTTTGGGCTCAACCCCGATAGGCTGATATTTGTTGCATAGTTACTATGCTTTAGTTGCTAAAATAATTTACAACTACATTGTCTTACTTAACCGTCACACCAGTCCTATGAGGTATTTTATAAAATTCTATGTCATAGTAAAGGGAACTGAAGTCAAGATTCAGTAACTTGCCAAAGAGTACACAATCTAAGTGATGAGGTCAGAATTTGAATCCAATGTGTTAGGCTCCAGAAATAACACTATTAGCCCCCACACTACATATTTTTCTACCCCAGCAAAATATAAAAATACCTGAAAATAACATATAGTTGTCATCTGCAAGTTATTGGAGTTTTTGAGGTCATTTTTGCCTTCTTAAAACAGAACTTTTTGCAGAATGTCAGACTTTCCTCTCCACTTCTCCAAAGACAAGAAAATCACAAACACAACTTTAAGATCTAGATGGGACTGTTCATCAACTGTTGGAAAACATCAGGGACATTGTTTAAAGCAAAGGACATTTCATTGATAGACATTGAAACTGCCTGAAAAATGTTGGAATGTATTTTTGGGGGGAGTTTTTGTTGTTTGTTCATTTATTTTCATTTCTGATCCTTCAAGACCCAAACTACAGCTCAATCTCATTAAGGATCAGGATCTAAGAAATTGGCTCAAGAGGTCAGAAAATACTAAAAATGAGAAGCAGGGCCCTCTGATGGAAAATTGGAAGGTCTCATGAGCTATTATCATAAGCTGCTGCTGATTCATGTGTTAATACACCAAAAGCAATACACCAGCGATGCACTGAAGAACACATGTGTTTGAGAAAGGCAACCTTGGGAACACAGGAAACCCTGACATGGAACTATACTCCAAATGCAGGGACAAGGCTCATCCCCAAACTTTGACCCATGGAACTTGCTCACAGTGGGGGGAAAACCATGCTCTGGTCCTTTGCTCATGAAACAACTAGATGTAAGAGTCTTAAGAGATTTTAGTAACGAAAACTAATTCATTGAAAGTAAAACAAAACAAAATGGCCTCTTAGGGTTTCTCAAAACGGGGCCTGAGGTACTAGGTAATTCTTCCTCATGTACTGGGACTCACTGAAGAGCTAGAAGATTAGGTAAGTATTCCCCCTTCTATTTAGAAGACCAGATCCTCTCCAAAATAGCCAAATTTCCCAGCATCATGCCTCTAGCAACAGATGAGACTCCCTTCCTCAGCAACTCACCCATTACCCAGACTCATGTTCCCACTCTCACCCCTAACTTTGTTTTTTTGTTGTTGTTGTTTTTTGGGGTTCTTTTTTATTGGAGTTCAATTTGCCAACATATAGCATAACACCCAGTGCTCATCCCGCCAAGTGCCCCCCTCAGTGCCCATCACCCAGGCCCCCACCCCCCACCCACCTCCCCTTCCACTACCCCTTGTTCATTTCCCAGAGTTAGGTGTCTCTCATGTTTTGTCACCCTCACTGATATTTTCACTCATTTTTACTCCTTTCCCTTTATTCCCTTTCACTAATTTTTATATTCCCCAAATGAATGAGACCATATAATGTTTGTCCTTTTCCGATTAACTTATTTCACTCAGCCTAATACCGGCCAGGTCCATCCACGTTGAGGCAAACTCACCCCTAACTTTGATTACTGGGAGCCCATATATGACTAATGTCATAGAATAAAGTCCCATATTTTCCAGGAGCTATCTCCCAAATTTCTCTGGAAGAAGAGACAGGAGGAGTTGGGGATGCCACACATATGAATCTGATTTCATTTACTCACCAGTTGGACTACCACAATATGCTCCCACTCAGAAGTCTCTGTTTCCAACCCACATTCCAGGCTCCAATGAAATGACCAATAGTCATACGTTCAGCATGTTCACTGCACCATATCTGAATCTGTAGGTTAGGGTAGGATTTAATGGAGCCACAGTGGGAACAGATGGGAAGGATTCTTCAAAAGTTAGCCAAGGGCACCAAGAAACAAAAACAGCCAAGCCAAAATCTTCAGTAAAATGTTACATTCAATTTTAAGAGAGAAAAAGCCCCACACCTAAGCTGGAAGACAGAATCAGGAATCCAGAAGGTGAGAGTTAAGCGGAGAAGTCAAAGTGACACAAAGTAGGAGCAAGTGTTCAAGAGTGGGTGACAATGAATTCAAGAGTAGGGATCAGGGATGAGGGTTAACAAAGCAGATGTTAATCAAGACAACATGGATTTCCATAGTTAAGCTTCCCTGAGCTGGAAAGCAGCATAGATCTGTAATAATTACAAAAGCATCCATTCAGAACCCTTATATTTTAGTGAATTATGAATGACTATTGAATAATTGTTTCAACAGATATCTTTCTGAAAGAGAATTTTATGTCAGAATTAGGAATTTTCCTAGTAGCTTCAAGAGATAAGTATCAATTCAAAAACAAACAGTGCAGACCAAAAGACATTTATTCCTGTAACTTTAAAAAAGAATACATAAATCCCAGAACAATCCCCAAATTAATTTCTGGTTACATATGACCAAATGCCAAGAAGTATGGTGATCCTTAGTGCTATGTCAAAATACCACTCATTCTACACAATCACAATAATAATAGTAATAGTTATTGTTTACTCCACCTGGGACTCTAAGCACTTTTCATCTGGTAACTCACTCACTGCTTCCAGCAACCCTATCAACAACATCCTATTAATATTCCCACTTTACAAATGAAGAACAATGAAATAGAGAAAAGTGAAGAAATTGCCCTAAAGTCGCCCAGTTTGGGCAGCCCAGGTGGCTCAGCGGTTTGGCGCCACCTTAGGCCCAGGTTGTGATACTGGAGACCTGGGATTGAGTCCCACGTCAGGCTCCCCTGCATGGTGCCTGCTTCTCCCTCTGCCTGTGTCTCTGCCTTTCTCTCTCTCTCTCTCTCACTCTGTGTCCCTCATGAATAAATAAAATATTTTTTAAAATTTTTTTAAATTAATAAAGTTAACCAGTTCACAGGGGCCAGGACAGGGGCCAGAACCCAGGCTACCTGTCTTTAGGCCCCAGATTCACAGCCATGATGCTCTATACCTGACAGCCCCATTAGTGACAGAAATCTAGATTCAGATTTTCCATGGATCCTACTTAACATACATTCATGAGTTTGAGAATTCTTCACGATCATAAGTAATAATATTCTCATTGACTTCTGTACATTGTTTAATGATAGGAAATAAATTAATGCCTATGTAACTGTATTAAAAGAAGATGTACTGAATTTATAAAAAAACTGCTTATATTATTTAAAAAAAAACTCTCAAGTTTTAAAGTTCATATGCATCTTGGTTAGTTTAAAAAAAAAAAAAAACTGGGGATCCCTGGGTGGCTCAGTGGTTTAGCACCTGCCTTCAGCCTGGGGCATAATCCTGGAGTCCCAGGACCAAGTCCCACATCAGGCTCCCTGCATGGACCCTCTCTCTCTCTCTCTCTCTCTCTCTCTGTCTCTCATGAATAAATAAAATCTTTAAAAAAAAAACTGCTTGGACTTTTGCCCAATCTAAAGAATAAAAAATTACTTGGCGATTTACTTGAGCCAAATGACAAAGGAATGCCAGGACAACTGAACAAAATGACTACCACCAGACTGGACAGGAGCCTAAGCCAAGGGTCTTGATTCTCATTCCACTGCTTCTGTCCTCACACAGTGGATATGTGAAAACCAGTCTCCTGTGGGAACTGCTCTTACTGCACAATTCACTGTGAGCCACAATACCAGCCACATCTAGTGAGGGCTCAACACCATACACTATGCCTCCTGAGTCTCTAATACCCTATGAAGCCTGTGTCACAGTCCACATCTTAAAATAAGGGAAGGAGGATCAGAGAGAAAATGGAAGTAACTCACCAAAGACCAAAAGTGTTGGAAATGGACAGAACCAGAATTCAAACCCAAGTCTGTGGAACTGCAATGTTTTTGCTCTTTCCCTCAGGCCTATTACACTGTTTTATTTACATCAACTCGTCACTGCCAGTATAAACTTTAAGTTAAAGCTAGTAATCAGCTCATGACATTGACAGCTATTAAAATACAACCCCACATCTATACAGTGAGTGTTCTTACTATACTGACATTTTTCAGGGACTGTTTAACTCTCTCCAAAACCACCATGCAAAGAGAAGCCATGAGACATGACCCCAGTGGAACAAGGCAATGCAGTAAGGGTCTCTCTGCTACTAGTGTCACAGGACGAGTGCCCCAGAAGGGTCAGGAAGAGCCATGTAGTCTTAAGCCAGGCAGAAGGACTCCCAAGCTCCTGCCGGTGCCCTCTGTCACTTTATGGGGCAAAAGGTCTTTTGAATCCAGGCTTCAGATAACCAGGCTCACAGCACAGCATCTCCGTAAACATCTGCTTCAGCTTATTGTTTCCCAGAATGATAACGAATGAGTGGCTGGCAGGGTAAAACATTGTAACTACTTCTCCAACTCTCTTAACCATCTCAGTTTCTGGTATGAAATAACTGGATGATGTAATTAAAAAGGCAAGAAAGTAAAGCAGGAAGAGAAAGAGGAAAGAGACGATGATTTTGATGGCTCTCTGGTGGGCCTCCGTGCTCAGATCTCTGGAGCTGGTGCCACTGTGCTTCATCTGCTGTGTGTGCCTTCCCAGGGAGAAGATGAGCAGAAAGTAGGAGGCCAGAGAAACAATTAGGGGAGGGAGGTTCCACAGAGTCCCAAGAACATGGGCCACTTTATAGTCATTTCTCTTCTTTCTAAAGTGCTCGGTCACATTCCCTGTACCAGCAATTCCACTGAGAATAGAATAGATCTTAAATTCATGGACCAGAGACATGGCACTGGCACACGATAAGAGCAGTGCACCCAAAATCATCTGTACGACCACTCTGGAAACTCTCCACTTGAGCCAGAGGAACGTCGGATGGGAGAAACTGGCAATTTTCAGGCAGTAGAGGACACTGAGACAGGTGGCAAGCCAAATGCTCAGGTGGTTCGTAAATGTCCAGAAAATATCAATAATTTCCATTACTGTCCCTTCATCATGTACTTTGGAAAAGAAGACCATTAAAACACCATCAACCAAGAGAATCCACAGCAGAACAATCCTGGAGAGAGCCAGGTTAGTGATGATAACGTCAGACAAAGAGACTGTCTTGTTCTTGAACCAGCTGCTGCCATTGACCAACACTATGAAACCATTCCCCAGCATCCCCAGAATGAACTGAGTGACAGACAGAACCAGGAACACGGATTTCCCCAGCCCTGACATGTCTGCTGCTAGGCAGACCTTGACCTTGCTCTTTCTATTCCTGTACAATCTCCTTGCTGACTTGAAATTTTTCCCTGCAAATCTGTCACCTCTACCTGCTGCTTCACTGTACCTGCCTCTTGTCTCGGCCCAATTTAGTCTGTTGTCGAGCACAGTTTAGTGAACTCTCTCAGGAGCTTTCTGATTAGTCTGTCCTCTTCACAGATGACATGGACTGTCACATGCCATCTCTGACCTAAACTCGGCGGCTCTGTGCCAAAATGCAAATGGAACAGTATCCAATGTCACACGGAGAAGGAAGAGATCTGACTCACAAAGAAGGTGAGGATTTGCACTCGATTCCAAAGGGAAGAGGGTTCTGAGCCACCCAGGACAGAAGGGTGCATCACCCGGAGAGGCCTACAGAATCACTCTGAAGAGTGATTATTAAGTCTTATTCCTGGGGAGGAGGACTCGGGGACACACACACACAAGCGGGGAGATGAGAATTCCAGCAGAAGGCACTGTCAGAGTCACCCCTGGAGGGAGGTTTAAGTGCATGAAACAGAAAATGTCCAGGGCCGCTGGTCCTGGGTTAGAATTAAAAGGTGTGCCCCTTAGGGTATGGCTTACATGAGGGGGCTCCACGTCCTTCCCTAGTGGGCCATATCATCAGAAATATTTAACTAGCTGAGTATCTGAATGATAATGATAACAGATTATATAAGCTATTCGAAATGTCAATCTTCAGAGTGCATGACCACCGTATCAGTAGTTCAGGCGGACTCACAGCAATCACATACAGACCACCTCTCCAACCAAAAAAGCCTTATTTATGTAAAACAGTGCTTTACAAATTTTGACTACAGCCAACAGTAATACCTTTCATATGTTTTTTTATATATCACTATATATTTGCATAGTGTATAGACATATTATCCTGGGAACACATACATAGGGGTCACAAAACAGTATTTCCCCTTTCTAGATGTGTGGCAGTCTGATATTTTCCATCCTGTTCTATTTCTTTCAGTACTGCCTGCATATCACAAACTTGAATTTACAACCTATGAATGAGTTGTGATAAATACCATTTGAAAACACTAATCTGAAGGATGGAGAGAGAATCGACGCCATCAAGATACAGAGCAGATGGTTTAGTGACACCATCCAAATAACAGAGGGATGTGCCTTCAGGTCCCCTCAAAAGGACCCCACAGTAGCAGGTGATAAATCTGCATAAACACTACAGAGTCTCTTCTGGAGACATGCCAAGGAGCCAGGTGAACCTCATCAGTCTTGGCATTAGGTGGTGTTCAATATGATTACAGAGCACTACAGAGAATACTCGGGCATAAACAGTCCTCCTTAATCACTCTCAGCTTTCTTGAGCTAACTTAACAACCTGGCCAAATGCTCCTGGACTCTGTGCTACAGAATTAGAATAAGGCAGGTTCCAGCTGTCTCTGGGAGTCCTTTAACAGAACCTTGGCCCCAGTTGTAGGGCTGATTCCACCACCTACCACTGACATTGTTCAGGTCTTTTTCATGGCTTCGGTTCTCTAGATGCACAATTTTTTTTTTCTCATAACACCTTTTATATCCCCTCATGAGAAGAAATACGCCAGTAAGATTCCTTTACCCAGATACCAGAATTATCCAATGAGAAGAAACTTTAGGATATATAGCATATCAGACTTTATTTCACATGCCACTTATGTTTGATCATACTGGGTTTCTTTTTTAAGATTTTATTTATTTATTCATGAGAGGCAGAGACATAAGTTGAGGGAGAAGCAGGCTCTCTGTGGGAAGCCTGATGCAGGACTCAATCCCAGGACCCCAGGATCACGACCTGAGCAGAAGGCAGACACTCAACCACTGAGCCACCCAGGTGCCCCTGATCATACTGTTTTACTAATTCTATTATTTCCACTCCTTCCAAAATTAGAATGTTTACCTTTTTATAAGTCGTTGTGGAGGAGGGTTAACTATAATTTCAGGATTAACTATAATTTTTGTTTCTTAGTTTTTATTCTTTCCCAGGATGGTGTGTTCCCATGCATACCACATTAGCTGGTGGTTAGAGTTCATTTCAGAGTCTAAAAGACATTGTTGGAAAAAAAAAAAAAAGAAAAAAAAGGCATTTTTGGATAATAGCATTATCATTGCTATTATTCCATCAGGTACCAGTAATATGAATTATGAGCCCATACTGGTACCATTCCCACCTCTTAGCATAAATACTACAACTATCGTACTATAATATCATAGCATTAACAACGGCTGCTTCTAAAATGTACATTCATCATCCTCCACTGAAACAGCCACACATATTCAAGTCCAACTCTATAAAATGTGCATCTTTAAACATGGTTTGTTAGGGATCAATGTCATAGCCGACGTACTGAATCTTTGGATCTTTCATCCCTGGCTGCAGACATCTAGAAAGACTACTGAAAGATCACACTCTTGCTCTCAACCAGTCTTCTGAGTAAAAGACCAAAGGAAGTGTATCGGTCAGGGAGTCCATAGGAAACAATTGGCACAAACTGGTAACTCCAGAATGGTGTTAAAGAGAAATTATTTACAAAAGTGAGCACAGAGAATCAGGAAACCATAAACAGCTAGTGCAGTGTCCCAGGGCTAGGAACCGTGGGGCACCACACCGCCATACCACTCTGAGAAACAGATGGCTATGTGGAGGGGACCTCCAGAGATATTCCAGTTTAGGAGACCCCAAAGAAAGTATGCTGAGAGAATGAACCTCAAAACACAGGCCAGCAGACTAACAAGATGCTGCACTGTCATCTTCCTCCCCTTCATTATTCAGGCGCTTTCTCCACAGGGACTTAGGCCTCATGGTCCAGGTCTCTGCATCATTCCTGCTCTGATGTTAGCAAGACAACTGTGTTGACAAGCATCAGCAGTACACTCAGATTGACAGCAAGGCAAGTCACAAATAACATCTCTTTATATCAACTGCGGTCCACTAATCTGAAGAATGCAGAAGGAAATCAGCACAGTTGGGTATATAGGGCAGAGATCAATCGAGTGGAGTGCAGGCTTCTGGTCCCTTAAAATCCTGGCCAGGAGAGTACACAAGGGCAAGCTGTAAGTCTGAGGAAGTGCGCATCTCATCGAGTCCTGAAGGCCCACTCTTAAACCATATACGCATGTTTACATCCTCTATGTGGCTGATCTGTACAAGCGCATCTTACCAACCTTGGTCTTGGGCTGCATACAACCCCACTACGGAACACGGAGCGTACGGCCCACTCCAAATGAGCACAGGTTTCATTCATCACCTTCTGTTCCATCCCCTAAACTGATAAAACTTTGTTTTACAAAAAAAAGAGTCTACTATCCAGATGTTTTCAATATCATGCTGACATACCAGCTGCAGGCTGTGTAGGCACTATCCTGTCATAATGTTACCCCAAAAAATGTTCCTCCAGTCTTTTCCTACCAGACACTGGGGACAGGGACAGTCCTCCAGAATGTCTTTGCTCTACAGCCCCCTCCCCCCCAACCCCCCACCCCTGTGCTGAGTGTGCTAAGTATTCAAGGTCCTGACCACCCTTGGTCCCGGGGCTATTTTGTGCAGCAAGCAACCGGAAAGAAGTCATGTGCCTTCCAGGCTTGTTTACTGCTTGCCATCAAAGCAGTGAGTTCTCCAGGATCAGTGTATCTCTCCATAATGAAATCCATCTGGGCCCTGTGCATTACCCCTGGGGACTCACAGGACAAAGGGAACTCATCCAAACATGCTGGTGTTCATGCTGCTTGTTGTGCTGCCGGTAATATGATCATTTGTCTCTGATCCAGAGGTTTCATGTCTTCTGCTAGCTTCCAGGAAGTAGTTGTCAGGCTAACTTACTAGCTTGTCAACTGGGTAGAATCAAATCTCAAATCCACTACCAACAACCTCAGTTTGGTCACCACTGTTTTCAATAGCCTATTCTAGTTAGTTTCCTATTTTCTCCCTCAAACCCATAAGCCCCACCTATAGTCCAGTCTATACTGTGGAGCCTGGGATTTTATAAACCATTTCCCAGATGCCCTTTCCAGATGTCTTGCTGTTAGTATCTGCCAGTAGGAAAACTGGCAGATGAAAAGGAAGAAAATCCTGCCTCTCACTCCAACAGGGTGTCACTTGGTGGCAGTTCCTTTGATTGAGGAAAGATGGATGGATGCAGACTCCAGGAACACTGTTACCAGCCTGGCCAAGGCAATGGCTCTTCAACACAACAGAAAAACCATAATCACTTCCCCAGCAATGCAGCCACAGGTGCAAGCTCATAGGCTCCAGTCCAGGGATATCAGCAGTTTCTGTTCTCTGGGTATATAACCCCTTCCTTTTGCGCTCTGGCAGTGCCCTCCCTCCTCCCTTTTCCTCTTCCCACTCTTCTATAAACAATCTCTTACATTAAATTCCCTCTGTCTGAAATACCTATACTGGATTCCACTTTCCTGCCTGGACTCTGAACAATACAGCCCTTCCACCTACTCTTGGCTTGAAATTTTAGTTGTCTCCTAATTTCAAAAAAGATATAACACACATCTCTCTCTTTCACATTCTCCTTGGGGTTCTGAGGTTTTTTCACAAGAAGAAAAAGAAATTCATCTAACCTATGCCATTTTCATACTGCCAGAAGTTTTCTAACTTCTTTACTTGGCTCTATCACGGCCATCTCAAATGTAACGTGTCCAAAACAAAACTCTTAACTTATTTTCATTTTATTTTTTTTCTTCTTTTCATTTTAAAAGCACTATCTCTTACCCTCAATCTTCCCTATTTCAGCAAATAGTAACATCATCAATCCAGTTGCTTAAATCAAGCACCACCTAAGAATTTGATTCTCCCTTTCCTATAATCCCACATCAATTTATCAACGCCTTCTCCATTTTAATCACAAAACATACCCTGAACTTTCCATTTTCACTGCCTCCATCCTGGTCGAAGTCACCATGCCTTCTCATCTGAACTACTCAATGGTCCCCTAACTCATTCTCCACTTCCAATCTCTTCCTCTGTAACAGATTCTCCATAGAGCCACAAGAATGATCCTAAAATATGTACTAGATCATTTTACTCCACTACTTAAAACACTCCAAGGGCTTTCCAGTGCAACTACAACAAAATGTGAACTCCTTATACTATATACTAAGAATCTCTTCCTCATGTCCTCTTGCATGTACCAGGCTTCAAGATAAATCTTACCATATTGTATGTATGGTCTGAGTAAAGGAACAGGCTTTATTGGAGTAAGAGAAAACTCTTATCAACAACAGAAATAAGAGCATGGCTCCTTTTCATCCTCCTATGATTACACACACAAAGGACCAGAGCACTCTTCTGTTAGCAGTGCACTCTGTATGCCAACGGAAGTGCCCCACCCTCCCTATTGCTCTCACTTTTTGTAATAAAAGTGTGAAGGCAACTTCATGAGTAGCAAAACATATGTGCTGCCAAAGCGAGCACTCATCAGTAGCAAAACAGTTTTAGGTGCCAGAAAATCTGGATTTGGGAAGCCAGCCATTACAGGAGTGTCTGAGAAGACCAGATGACCAACACCTTGAAGCCACAGGATATTAGAGTTCCTACTGGTATTAGAGTCAACAGTTCTGTGCTAACTGAGCTTATGTGAAGCACTTTCTGATGAGAGAAAGTGAAAGAAACTCTTTTTTCCCAGCTAGCTTGTCCTCCAGACAACCTAGTTTGAACTAGGGTTATTTTCAGACAATTTTTCTCATTGCAATATAAATCTCCTACAAAAAGAATGATCAGGGTGCCTGGGTGGCTCAGTCAGTTAAGCATTTGCCTTCGGCTCAGGTCATGATCCCAGGATCCTGGAATTCAGCCCTGCATGGGGCTCCCCTCTTCTCCGGAAGCCTGTTTCCCCCTCTCCCTCTGCCATTGTGTTCTTTGGCTCTGTCAAATAAATAAACAAAATCTTAAAAAAAAAAAAATTTCAGTTTGTCCAGAACAATCATGGTATGTGTCTGTCATGCCAAGTAATTATTAATAATGCTCCATTTCAGTATTTTATTCACTAAACACTCAGACCCTAGGTTCAGACCTTGGCACATAGCAGAATCTCAATAAATATATACTGTATAAACAATTTTTTAAGAAGATTTGAGAGAGAACATGCACATGGATGGGGGTAAAGGATGGAAGGAGAGGGAGAGAATCTCAAGCACACTCCCCACTGAGTATGGAACCTGAGGGGAGGCAGGGGTCCACCTCACAACCCTGAGATCAAGACCTGAGCCAAAATGGAGTCAGATGCTTAGTGGACTGAGCCACCCAGAATCCCCAAATAAACAAATATTCTAAAGGAAGCTTGACTTTTGTTTTTAGCTCAAGTTTCAGATTCATTTTTTAACTGATATTGACTCAGTATTGTTTCTAAAAATTATTGTTTCTGGAATAGCTGTAATCCATTTACACAGTCGTATGTCCCTGTGTGAACATTTATTTACCATTCTCTATGGACAAACCTCTGGGTAGTTCCCTTTAGGTTGTTGGTTGTATTATTATGTACATTATTGCTAAGAACCCTCTTGGAAATGTTTCTTGCCCACATGGGCTAGAGCTTCCTGTAGGGTGTACAGGAAGATGGAATAACTAGATAAAATTCTAACATCACAAGTCAATGCCAAAATGTTTTCTCAAAAGGAGGTGCCAATTTACACTCTCCCCACCAGTGCATAAGTTTCCTCTGGTACACATCTATCAAATGTTTTGAAACTTGTTAGTATGAAGGGCTTAATGAAGTCTCATTGCAGTTTCTGGTTTGCATTTCCTGATTATTAACGAACTAAACCCCTTTTTATCAATAGATCATTTATATTTCACAGTCCCTGTGTCTGCCCATTTTTCTACCAAGCTGTTGTTTCCTTTTGCTTCATAGGCCTTCATATATTCTAGATTGGATTTTTATTGCTTTGTAATCCTTTATACGTTCTAGATTGTATTTCAGGCATACTATTGCAAATATCTTCTCTCCCAGTTTATGACTTGTCACTTTTGCTTTCTTTATAGTGACTTTTGATAAAAACTATGTTTAAGTTAAAGGTATCCCTTTCCTATCTATATTTACATTTTTGTTTAAAAGAAACTTCTACACCACTAAATCATAAAGACACTTACATTTTCTTCCAGAATTTTTAAAGTTTTGCCTTTCACAAGGAAGTCTTTCAATAACCAGGAACTGATCTTTGTGTGAAGTGTAAGGTAGAGATCTGATTTGGTATTATTCTGAATGAATAAAAACTAGCATAAGTTATTGAAAAAAATCTACACCCACTGATCTATGTCACTTTTATCATTTATCATGTCCACATATACATGGTCTGTTTCTGGGTTCTCTATTCTATACCACTGTTGTTTATTCCTGCATCCATAGTATGGTTCTTTTATCACTATACCTTTAATAAAAATAAAAAATAAAGTCTTGCCAACTGGCAAAGTAAGCACTCCATCTCATTCTTCCTCTTCAGGTGTATGTTGATTTATCTTGGACCTTTGCTTATTAATGTACTTTTAGAATCAACTCGTCCAGTTGCTCCAAAACACCTCTGGGAATTTTTATTTGCTCTGTAACATCAATTTGGGGAGGGTTGATATTTTTACCAATGCTTATGATAAACATGGTTTTCCAATTTGTTTAGTCTTCTTTTAATGTATTTCACTAAAGTTTTATAATGTTCTCCCACAGAGAACACATACTTGGAAGACTCATTTTCTGATACTCTTGTATACGGCATCTTTGCTGTTGTCTGTAATTGACTTTTGTACACCGATCTTATTTGCAGCAACTTTTAATCAACCATCTACAAATTCTTTTCTGGTTTCTATATAATCACAGCCATGTGTAACTTCCTTCCTTTTCATCCTAATACTTTTTCTTTCCTTCCGACTATGCTTGCTAAAGTCTCAGCATAAGTTGCCAACGAGAAGTGGTGGTAAGACAACCTTCCTGTTCATTTTAAGAGAAATGCTCTTCTAATCTCAAAACTGTTTTGTTTTTTTTTTAAGATTTTATTTATTTACTCATGAAAGGCAAAGAGAGAGAGAGAGGCAGAGACACAGGCAGAGAGAGGGAAAAGCAGGCTCCATTCAGGGAGCCGGAAGTGGGGCTCGATCCCGGATCTCCAGGATGACACCCTGGGCTGCAGGCGGCCCTAAACCGCTGCGCCACCAGGGCTGGCCTCAAAAACTGTTGGAACCAAACCTTTGACACATACCCTTTGTTTTTATGTCCAAACCACAACGTCAAGATTAGCATGTCCTCAGGGAACTCCCTTTCATCAGTGTTACCTTACTGCTCTAGTTCCAGCTTAGTTTAGAACTTGTCACTCAGGGAAGTTCCTTTATTCCTACAAGCCCAATACTACAGATTGAACTGTGTCCACTCAAAATTCAGATATAGAAACCCTAATCCCCACTGTGACTGTATTTTGAGATAGGACCTTCAACAACAAAGTGAAATGAGGTCATAATGGTGGAGCCAACACAACAGGATTAGCATCTTTATGAGACACCAGAGAACTCACTCTCTGCCAGCAAAAATAGGTCATGTGAGCACAGTGAGATGGGGACCACCTACAAGGCAGGAACACAGGCCTCACCAACCATGCCAGCACCCTGAGCTTGGACTTCTAGCCTCCAGAACTGTAAGAAAATGTCTGCTGTTTAAATCACCCAGTCGTTGGTATTTTGGTAAGCCCAAGCTAAGATACCCAAGGATGTGATAAAAACTAGGTCATACTTAGCATCTGGTTATTTCACAGTGGGAAACCTCCTCACTCCAGATTGAGTCTGACATACTGCTAGGAGGCATAAGGGTGGTATTTTCATTAACTTAAGCACCCTTTATTTAACAAGGGACTGTTAATTAAGGCTCCTCATTAGAGACTCTAAGCAAAATTAAGTAACGTTCATTTGAAAAACTATGCTTATATTTATTCTTTTTAAGGCTAATTGCTAAGGTTTTGTGTACATTGTATGTACAGTCCCTCCTCAAATTGAGACTGAGAGATAGGTTAAATGTTTGAAGGATTGTGAGAGTAGAGGTAAGATTTTACTACTACTAGCAGTGAAAGGTCTTAAAAGAGAAAGAATTAGAGTAATAAATTCATTGTGTATAGGAGATAAAGAATGTGTGAATTAGTAAGAATGAGGTTTAACTGCAAAGCACAAGTAAGTGGCTTAAACAAGGTAGAGATTTATTTGTGTCTCCCAAAGAAGTCCACGGGTTGAGCATCCAGGTCTGGTGTGGTGGTTCCACAGTCATCACAGATCCCAGCTTCCGTCTTCCATCCTGAAGATCTTCTCATGGTCCGAGATGGCTAATGGAGATTCAGCCATCATGTCCACATTTCGGACAAGGGAAAGCCAGGTGAGGGTCTGGAGAAGCACAAAGGATGAGCCTCCCAACAAAGTTAGGCATTTAAGGAGCTTCCCTGGAAGCACCACCGGATGACTTCTGCTTGTACCCCCTTAGCAACCATCAACTGCAAAGGAGAACAGGAATGCAGTATTTCAGCTGTCACTCCCAACAGAATATGGGCTCTGTAAATTAATGGGTTCTGTAGAAAGGATAATGGATATTGTGTAGTGAATTAACTACCTTTCTTATTAATTACCTTTCTTATTTTCCATATTTTACGATGCTTGACATCTTCGGCCCTGGCAGACCCTGAGGAACTAACCTCTCCCAACATTAGCTGGTTCCTAGAAATAGCAAACACTGGCCCATGAGCATGTCTGTAACATGCAAACCAACCAATCCTGATTCCGTATTCTCCATTAGCCTCCTTTTATCAGGCTCTTGCAGTCCAGAACACTATTCTCTGCCCAAAATCACCAGGTACCTGATAACTAGGGCTCACCCTTATTGCCCAAAGCCCAGTGAAAATTATTCTTATCCCATTAAACACACACACACACACACACACACACACACACACACACACACACACAATAAAAGCTCTGGTCCATACTTTCCTTCATTCCTTCTGCCTTCTGCCCTACCTTGGTGCTTCCCTAAGTGGCTCTAATGGTGTGGCATGAGACCTCCTCTTGAAAACTATAATAAACTCTTCTTTCAAGACAGTTTTTTTCATGTCTGTCATCTTACCATACCTGATTAACACAAATCCCTGCCACACTGTAAAACAGGTAAGCAACTGGAATCTGTCCCACAATATGGTTTTCCACAACAGAAAGCTAGAATTCTGGCAACATTCGTTATGTTGTCTCAGAAAATGTGCTTAAAAAGTGTTTGACAGAAGAAAAAAAATGTCACTCCTGTCTCAACTTCTGAGTTCCATTCATTAATCACCAATTATAAGCTAGGAAATCTGTGATTAAACTATGTTCAAAACTACTCCTGATCTTTCCTCTTCTCAAATTGGCTCCTACATTCGTGTTCTTTAGTCTCAGAAACAAAATGTCACTATCCATATGGCTGCCCAGTTTTAGAATTCTCACTTAATGTCCTTTTCTCTTACCACCAGCACCTACTTGGTCCCCAGTGCATCCTGGGCAGGAGCTATATGTTCCGTGTTCTTCTTCAACTCAGTATCCCTTACCCAGAGCCCAGCACAGGACCTGGCACGTAACTGTTGCACAGTGAATGAATCACCATGAATACCAAATTCCCCTCGTGTCACCTGTAATCCCCACTCTGCTAAGCTTGCTAGGCTCCTTCAGTAGCTTCCTAACTGCCTGCAGGCTCTCCCCCATCTAATCTTTTACAGATCTTCACTGTTCTTTCTACAGCACACTTCTGATATATCTAAGACATGTAGCTCCCCACTGCCAGAGTCCTCTGTTACCTTTCAAGGCCCTTTATAATCCAGCCCCAACCCCCTTTTCATGTTTTATCTTTGACCAATCCATATACTTCTATGTTTCTGGACCTCTGTTCATGCTGTTTCCTCTGCTGAAAACTAACCTAACTATTCAAATCTGTGCCCACAGGACTTTACTTCTACCATTACTAGAGTGCTCCTCACACCGTAGCACACTTCATGCATGGGCTCCTGCTTCTGTCCTCCCCACCCAGCTGCCATCATCCTAGACTATGAGTTCCTTCAATGCAGGAGTCCTGTTCTATTTACCCCTATATCCAGGTTTGTATTCCTACATGGTACAAAGCAGGCACCCAACTGACTTTTGGGTTTTAAAAGATGCCCATATTAACTGTAAATAGCCATGGAAGATTAAAAGCAAACCAAAAAACACTAAAGCAGACTATGTTCTCGATAATCCTTGAACATTAATAACAAAAACAAAGACCAAGTACAATTACCTAAAGTTAGTAAGTATCCTATGAGACTTGAGGAGATGGCCATGGTGACTGAAAGAGATATGCCTTGCTTAAAATAACTACAACAAGAATAATAATGACCAGTATGTATCGAGCACTTGATTCAATTAATATATGCTGGGATCCCTGGGTGGCTCAGCGGTTTGGCGCCTGCCTTTGGCCCAGGGCACGATCCTGGAGTCCCGGGATCAAGTCCCACGTTGGGCTCCTGGCAGGGAGCCTACTTCTCCCTCCTCCTGTGTCTCTGCCTCTCTCTCTCTCTCTCTATCATAAATGAATAAATAAATAAATCTTTTTTAAAAAATTAACATATGCTAAGTAAATTATATGCATTATCTATTGTGTTGGTCACAGCAGGCCTATAAACTAGGACTACCATTTTCCCTCTTTTATCCACAGAAGAGCAAAGCGACAAAAAAACAAAACAAAACAAGGCAGGGCAAGTTAATGAAGCTGAGCAAAGGTCACTCAGCTGGTAAGTACAGCAGATGCAGGCGGTCTGACTACACCGCCTTAACTGAACTATCACAATAAACCACCTTTTCCCCAAATGGGCAGGTATAGCAGGAAGGCTACAAAATGTCATGGTGTAGCACTACACAAACAACACCCCGAGGTCCCAGAGCATGGCGGAGAGCAAATGAATGAAGTAAAAAGAGACAAGGAAGAGAAATTTCATTATTGTGGCTGCATGATTTGGACAGCCAAAAAAGCTAAACACCATCCTATCACAGGCTGTGGGAACAGCAGAGGCAAACATAGTAGTGAGAGCGAGCTGCAATGCTGTCAACGACTGCCAAAAGTCTCATCCTCTAAAAAGTGAGCCTGTCAAATACCTGAGCAACTTTGCTGACAACTTCAACTCTCACTAGCCAGGAAACAACTGGTGGAAATAGTAAGAGGAGCAGATACTATGAATAATAAGTAAAGAAACATTGCTTGAACCAAGAGGAATATGTAAAGATGACCTGGCAGAGAGATGAACTGCGACTTATTTTCCTGTAGGATCATCAGACTGAGAATGAGAAAGAATAAAGAAGCAGAGGTATTTCTCCCTCACTCCTGATTCTATCCCAACCAGAACCTATCACGTACTACAACTCCCAATGTGACTTAGATGCACCCTGAAAGGCCAAGAGTTAGCCACAGGGGTTCTGGAGAGCAGGGCCAATGGAAGTGGGAGGCAGTAGGAAGCACACAGCAGGCAGGAAGCAAAATGCCAACTCCACACACCTAAACTCACACTCCAGGTGTCCCTCTCATAAGCTGCATGACTTTAACATGTTACTTAACCTCTCAGTTTCACATTTCCTCACCTGTAAAGTCAGAATAGTACCACCTTCTTAGGGTAACAGTGAAATGAGACAACGATAAAAAGCACTGAGCTCAGGGCCTGGCACCCAGGGAGTAGCCAATAAACGCCAGGTGTTAATATGGTAATTATTACCCTGTAAGAGATTTCTCTGTAACTCATCAACTTTTCTACAATGATTTGCTTATTGTTACTCCCACACCAAGCTTCAGGGCATATAATGCAAACCCGGACAGAAAAGTAAGTAAAGTGATCCTGCCCTCATTTTCAT
This sequence comes from Canis lupus dingo, assembly GCF_003254725.2. Taxonomy (NCBI): domain Eukaryota; kingdom Metazoa; phylum Chordata; class Mammalia; order Carnivora; family Canidae; genus Canis; species Canis lupus. The sequence continues at coordinate 7,432,855 of NC_064258.1, forward strand.
ATCAATGTTTCAGGGCAATCCAACCAAACGACATTTAGAAAGCCCTAGAATGTCACTGTGCTAGGCTAGGCTGGATGGGGCCCAAGAGGTGGTTTGAGTATAAGGTAACTCTGCCTTCAAAAACTGCATGGTCTCTTCCAAAAACACACTACCAGTAATTTCTCATGAGTTGTAGAGGTTAGGTTGCAAACCAGTTGGCAATGACAAGTAATCCCCAAAAGAGCTACAAAAACATGTCTTTGGTGTTTGAGGATGTCTTTGGATTAACTGTCCAGTAATCTTTAAGAAATTGACTGACTGAGGATTGTACTGGCAACAAGCAGTGGATCTCATATGGCCTGGTCTTTAAAGCCAGTCATTCTGGGTCATACGACTGGGTCAAGCCAGTCATTTCATGCATTAGGATGAAAACAAAAGGAAAAGGAAAAAAAGGTAAATGAAGTATCTAAGCATGCGATACTAACATGCAGAAGATAGGGATAAATACATGAGAGACTATCTCGTTCACCTCTGTCAAGCAGTATTAGGGGAAGGTCAAATCAGAAGTGCAAGCCTGGCTTGAAAATAATGGAAAGATTTTTTCCAAAGTGAAAATAGTTTTGCTTTTTCTTATTATAAAGTAAATATAGGTTCAATGCTAAAAATATAAATATTAACATATATAAAAGTGCAAAAAATAAAGAAAATCACACATGAATCTCCCCATCCAGAGATCAAACCTTTATATGTTTCTCCTTGCAGACTTTTCTAAACATATACTTGCATCAATTACCTCTTTTTCAAAAATGGAGTAATAACACACATGCTGTTTGATCCTCTTTCTCCCATGCTTCTATGTATCATACTCATCTTTCCACCCAACATGGAACCTGAAAATCAAAGTCATAGGGCAGTTCTCCACAGGTATACTCCCTGACACCGTAACAACATGAAAATGGGAATGCAAGACATAAAACTTGGCCTAGGAGACCAGATTCCACATACCCACTCCAGCTTGGACAAGTACAGTATCTCAGCACAGGTGGCTGCCCAAGTGGGAAGGGCAGAGGTTTTGCTCAGGGAGCCTGCCTGGTTGTGGACCTCGGATCTGCAGCACCTTGCACATGCTGCAGCCTCTGCACTGCATACCCGACTCTGAAAGCTCTGCTGCCCAACCTCAGAGCCTTTCATGTAACTGCCAGCAGGAACGTGCAGAAGCCTTCAGTTCACATGGATCCTGCTGGGTGTACCTTTCTGCCCCTGTGCCCTAGACTCAGAGCTGCTGTGGGCTGCTCATTAAATCATTTTGTTCACCTTATTACCTTCCCACAGCACTAATATAACAGGAATACGAATCTGTATCACTCCTCACAACTTTTAAAGAGTATAAAAGTAGCTCTGCCAAGAGTGGCCCAAAGTTAAATTTGATGTTTCATTTTGTTTAAGGAATGTGGCATAGGGGCACCTGGGTGGTTTCAGTCAGTTAAGCGTCTGCCTTTGGCTCAGTTCATGATCCCAAAGTTCTGGGATCAAGCCCCACATGAGGCTTCCTGCTCAGCAGGAGTCTGCTTCTCCCTCTCACTCTATGCATGCTCATTCTCTAATAAATAAATAAAAGTCTTTAAAAAAAAAAAAAAAATAGTGGCATAAAGGAGTGAGGACTATGTCACCAGACAGTTTGAACGTAAAACCTAGAGCTAAGGAACTCCATCTTTCCTTGACCACACTGCACTGTAAATACAAAATGCTGCTCAACTGTGGGTCAGCGAAGCCACGCCGGTCCAGCCCTCAGAGGGAGGGGTCAAGACATGCAGCCTGGGGCTCACGTAAGCCAAAGCTAGAGGCCAGGTGGCCCAGGCAGAATGAGGGATTTCTATCAGAACTGGGCACCAAGCTTAGCAGCAACCAACTATGAGCAACTGCAGCCAGCTAGCAGGCAGACCTGTGCAGGTCCAACACAGACTGAAAAAGGACAAGACGCACTGAAAAACCGGAGTTTATTTTCTGTAATATTTATTAGGAAATTAATAGTACTTGGTAACTTCCAGAATCTTATGAAAGTTACTGTGTTGAAAGTAACTGTGTGTTCACAATGCTCTGTATATGTGCATTCAGGGACCGTGTGGAAAAATAAAAGGAAAATGTCACAGCCAAGCCTCTAACCTATGGAGGTAATGTCAAAGGTTGTTTAGAGGACCTCCCCCCGCCCAAGTTCTGGATAAGACTAAAACGATAGAGAATGGGGCTCAGAAAGATAGAAAATGGTGGAACCAGACCCCCTGGGGCATGAACTATTTCATCCTTCCATGTAGTTTTAGATCTTTATTGCTGATTAATAAAAGCTACAAGTGAAATTTGTCCAAAAACAAAAGAGGGGAAGAAGATAGGTTAGTCTTGAAGCAGTTTAGGTCAGATACCAACCACTGTTCAGCAACCCCTTCCAGTTGGGGCCTAAAGCTTAATATCCCACTGGGATCATTCATCTGTCACCGGTGATCCAGTATCTCTTCCGTACCACACATTTGGGAAGGTGCAGGCACACAGAGAAGACACAGTCCTTGCTGTCTAGTTTACAGAGCAGAAAGTAAGAAAACCATTATTCACAACCACGGGATAAATGCCTGACTCACAGTGAAGCTCAACCACTACTCAGTGGCTGAACCAATACTATAAATAGAAGTGAGCACAAAAAACAAGGAAGTCTCCCAAAGGACATTTATCCCTTTGTCATAAGACAGATGAACCTAGCAGTCCACTATTTCACACACTTGTACACAAAAACCATCCCTAAAAGATTAAACAATTAGCTGCACAGGTCTATGAGACCGAAAGGGGAGGGGCAGTAATAGTCAAGAGAAGTATTATCACTCATTTTATATAAAAGAATATTTTAATTCTTGACCTTAGGAACTATAAAGACTATACACGATTTGGAAATGAGACTGTACCAAACAATGGCCAAAGGAGAATCGTCCACTCTATGCCTTCTCTTTGGTCTGGTCACTCAGAAATATAATGTTATCTGTAAAGAAACCAAATCATAAATATTATTTTCAGAACTCTTTCTCCATCTCCTTTAATTGCTCGCCTACAATGCACCCATATGTTAGTGCTGTTAACAGGATTTTAGAAAAATTCCTAAATTGTGAAATAACTCCTGCTATGTTCATCATGAGAGGCATAAATGACAGGCACCAAAGGAGCTAAAAGTTGGGCTTCAGCTATGTGTCAACAACTCAGACCTTGTTAGAAGTGTGGTATTTCTTGCCTTCCCTGAAGATAATTCTAATTGCTCAGCAATAACTTCCTACAAAAGAACTAGTCATAGATTTCAATGCCTGCCAGACTCTGATAGATGCCATGAAACCAGGCAGCACACCCTCACACAGAAGAGGATCCAGGCATAGCATTCCACTTACTGGAGGTACAGAGAAAGGACGGGGTCCAGTATATGGCACTATTAACAGAGACAGATTCATGTCTAAATAGGCTGTAACACTCACACAGAAGACATTCTATTTTTACATTTTAAAAGAGATTGAGTTTTATATACTCATTCTTGGGAAAATTTTTACGAATCAGTATCACAGAGTATTTTCATACAAGGACATCAGACACTGCACTTAAAATGTTGTCCCAGATGGAGTCAGTTTAGGACGAGCAAAGGAAAAGGAGTAGTACTTCCTGCCTAACTTGAAAAAATCCAGATTCTTATAACTTTAGAATTATTCAAAGTGGGTATCACAATATTTATAACTATAGTCTTCTAAGTACATAGTATCTTGATACAGAATAGTTATTGCAGGAGATTATTGCGACACCACAGTGTAAAAAGGCAACAGTGCCATCCACTGGTAGTTACTTTTATATTAAAGACATGGATCCCTACAAGAAAAAAAAAAAAAAAGCAGTCAAGTTTAAACTGTTTCTTTCAATAAATAAATAAATAAATAAATAAACAAACGGTTTCTTTCAATTCAAATGTCACTAAAGATCTACTCACCTTTACTACTAGCCATAAATCTATGTTAACTAATCAATTAATTAACTCACCCATGCTGTGAATACAAGTGACAAGAAGAGAACAAAATGGCAGATAATCTGAACCATTTCTATTTACCAGTTGGCTTGGTTCAGAACAATCTATACAATGCAGTTTACCCACACTTTTGGTTTATAGTCGAATGTCAAAGTGTTAAATGCTTCATAAATACATATTTGATAAAGATTTAGAAATGTCAGCTATTTTATTAGAAAGTCAGGTTTCCACTGCTAAAATCACAGGTGTAGATGTATGTCCTATAGAGATCTATAAATAAATTTTTGAACAGGTAGGTATCTCTGGAGACATGGCCCAAGGAAAAGCATGCAGAAGTGAAACACTGTCAAGACATCCAAAAATCATGAAATCAAAATAGCTGGGACCTCATCTAAGGTCTGATAATGAGGGCAGAGAACTATGTTGGCTTCAAAGATCAATATGCCTCAAAGAAACCAGTAAGAAAATATATTTTTTAATTATTATTTATGACAAGTTATAATTTAGCAATGGTAGAGTGGTTAAGACATGAACTCCAGAGCGAAGTAAAAAGGAAAGATAAAGGAAAATCTGTCAATTAAAAGAGACTTAAGTTCTCAGAGGTCTAGCCTCCAGAACTATGAGAAAAATAAATGTTTGCTATTTAAAACAAAATAAGAGACTTAAGATACATATAAACAATGTAATATAACATATGGACTTGTACTTATAAAGCTATCAAAGAAACCTAAAACACTGTGATGCCTAGTAAAACTTTTTTAATGATTTCTTAAGATTAGGTGTGATAATAGCACCATAGTTATGCTTCAAATAGGAATCCGTATCTTTCAGAAATACCTACTGAAAATATTTATGGATGAAATAATATAATGTCTGGAATTCACTAGAAAATAATTCAAGTGGAGGAAAAGCGGGCTGAGGAAATAGAAGAAATAATATTGGCCATCAGTCGATAACTGCTGAAGCTAAATGACAGAAGATCTTTTTTTTACTTCTATGTTTGTGTACGTCTGACATTTTCCATAATTAAAAAAATTTTTAAGATCCCCAGTTTTGACTATCTCAGAAGTTCATAAACACTAAGACATTACTTTCTTTCATTTCTCTGTATTTACTTATAAAAAGTTTCTCATTGTTTATTTACATCCATAAAAAGAAAACAAAAGAATAAAATCAATGTTTAACTGTCTTATTTTTTAATAATTTACTGATTAGGTAAAAAAAAAACCATCTCTCTTATTAAAAGGTGCATTTCCAGTAAGATTTCAGTTTTCAAATTTATGTATTAAAATTACGTTAGTAGCTTATGTCCTAAAAGCCACTATAATGATAACCCAATCAAGAAGAAATATAACATTTATAGCCTTCGTATCACAGAATTTAAGTATTTTTAAATTTCTGTTATGTATGAGTTTTTGTTAAGACTATAATAGGATGAGTAATAAAATATTTTTATCCATACAATATATATCAAGATGTATTTCTTAGGAGAAAATGGAAAAACAAGTTCAGAGAAAAAGAAAGAACATAAAATTTCCAAATGTTGAAGAGCTCGTTCATGTATAAATTCAATTTGTACATTCAATTCAAAAAATTGAAGGATGACGGGATCAAATTGCTATGGTTTTTACACCCATTAACACGTTTCAGAGTAACAATTTCATATTGAAAAAAATGTTCATGTTGACTTAGACATGTACAAAGGGCTACGTTTGTTTCAAAATTCTTGTACAGTTTTTTTAAAAGTTTGAAAACCCTGCTCTAGGAGAGATCTTAGTCTTCTTTAAGCTTTGTGTCCTTATTTTCTACATTGTTTTGCATTTTGTCTAACAAAAACAACAGGAACTTAAAATCATCATGTCAAGACCAAGCAGGCTGTGAATAAGCCTGCATAAACGTCTAAAGCCACTAACAGCAGCCAGCGCAACTCTATCTCGGCACAGGCTTCTGCCTATGTAGGCCATGTCCTCAAAGACATTAGTTTCTCTCACTTCAAACAGTTAAGTACTGACACAAACGCTTTACTCCAAAGTTACCTGTGAAATGAAACTGTGTATAGAGATAATTTTCTGAAGGGTCAGGCAAATGCAGAAACTCATAGCAAACTCACAAACCAGACTCCCGCTTCTCATGGTGAGCTGCCTGACAATCTCAGCAGCAGCACTCAAAGCCCCCATGAAAGTCGCTTACAAGCCAAGGGTTTAAAACAAGGGGGATGGGAGGAGGGAATAGTATTATCACAAGCTTCTTACCAGCTATGATTGTTGTTGCTTGTCGCCTCACATTATTTTTGTCTGTGTATTCACCATAGTCTACTTTCCCTTCTACATAAATTCGGGACCTAGTAAAAATAAAATTTACAGTTTTCAGTCTGGAGATTCCAATCTGTTTTATAAGAGAGAGGAGGATGAAACACAGAATCAGGGATGCCTGGGTGGCTCAGCAGTTGAGCCTCTGCCTTTGGCTCAGGTCGTGATCCCAGATTCCCAGGTTCGAGTCCCACATCAGGCTCCTTGTGGGGAGCCTGCTTCTCCCTCTACCTGTGCCTCTGCTGCTGTGTCTCATGAATAAATAAATAAAATCTTAAAAAGAAACACAGAATCATGCATAACCTCATTTTTGCTATCACATCTCAAAGTTCAACATTAGGAGTACTGAGAGTACTGAAACACAAGGTTTCAGACACACAGACTCGACACATCCAGGTAAAAAAGACAATGTTCTCAGCCTTCAGCTGACAGCAGTCCTTATTGAAATTTTTTTTTTAAGATTTATTTATTCATGAGAAACATACAGAGAGGCAGAGACACAGGCAGAGGGAGAAGCAGGCTCCCCACAAGGAGTTTCATGTGGGACTCAATCCCAGACCCCAGGATCACACCCTGAGTTGAAGGCAGATGCTCAACCGCTGAGCCACCTGGGCATCCCAGAATTTTAATTTGAAAGTGACTTTAAGACCATGAAATGGAAGAGTAACACGTGGCATCCTTTAAATCTCTAGGACTGATTTCCAACATGTCATTGTCTCCCACTTTTCATTTTGGACTCCCTAAAGGATTTGCCTATTTTCGCTTATTTTTCAATTCCTTTCCACAATCAAGTTCATGAACCTACTTCAGGAAGAACTGGCACGATTAGCAAGGGTTTAACATAGAATACACAGCAGGCCTTGTGTCTTGGGAGTCCAAACTGAAAAGGATATGCCATAAAAACATAAGGGACTTTCAACTGTAACTTAACTTTGACAAAGTCAGGTAATATTTTTACTAACATCCTCAAGGGACTTAGATTAATAAAATCAAAACAGGTTTTCAGCTTAGCATTTCACTTGGAGTTAATTACTAAGCCCCTTCTGCACTGTTTAGAAGGCTGAACCCCAAGACAACCGTAACTGATTTTAAAGGGCAGAAAATGCATGCTGGCATCAATTTTCAGAGTCCAAAAAAAAAAAAAAAAAGTAAAATATAGAAAATGGACAAAACTGGTAAAATGACTGGGTACCAAAGGGAACACACACAGATTCATCAATTGTGGCTGAAATTGCATACAGATAATTTCCTGTATTTATATGTGGGTGTAAATGTGCAAATTCACACATACATAAAAGACTATGGAAGTACATATAAAAAAAGTCACGCAGTTATTAAAAAGAAATAAATTTTATTTATTCCTAAAATTGTATTTTGGAGAATATAGTTCATTTCTATAAGACAAATACATTTCTAAAATGTTAACTATGAATACAACTGCTGTTCAACACAACTTTTTGTCCTTCTACAGGTTTGGAAAAGATATTTTTTATTTGTAATCAATCCAAGCATTCCAAAAGGGGACTATTAAGCTGATACAGAATTATCAAATATAAAATAACTGCTGTGAACACTGCCATCCGTGTGTCAGGCTTCAGATGTCCCAGATCCTGGGTTAAGGACTCTGCGTGGATGCCAAGAGGTGACAAGGGAATCCCTAAAAGCATGGGTTGCCCTTGCTCACACGGCATTCAGTACGCTCTGCATTCTCTCTTGTCTCACCTGCTTCTATTCACGAACAATCCTTATTTGTCCTAAGCTGTAAGTTCTCAGAAAACTAAACCATGTTTTATACACCTCTGAATTAGTCACACATAGCAACACGCCATGCATATAGTACTAAGCTCTGAATAAATATCCTGACTTAACAGAGTAATAGTAAAATAAAGGAGGTAGGCATTCCCTGAGAACACCTATTACCAGTTTTTTAAACCAATCTGTAAGATCCTTCCTTCCTCAACTTACCCCTTTTTCACATACTGATATGCCACATCTCTGAGACCTGGTCGGAATACTGATATTCTGTGCCACGTTGTCTTTTGACTGACATCACCTAAATCATAAGAATAGGAAATGCAGTTCAAACGCCAGCACACAAAATAAATGCCAAAAGACAACATGCCCAGCAAAACCAAACCACAATTTGTAAGAGAAAGGAACAGAACTAGAGACGAAAGAGTCTCTAATCAGCTGAGAATAAACGTCTCTTTATTGCTGATACAATTAAAACCCCAGTGTTTTATACTCACCCATTTGGTATGTTTCACTCTCCCCTGACCGCCACATCTCATTTGTCGCTAGAGAAAATATCGTGACTGGGTTTTTCCCTTCTACCTGCCTCATGACAGGGTCCTGACCCACTCGCCCAAGCAGCTGCACACGGTTCAGAGCTGAAATGCAGCATGTAAATAAAATGAGATTCAGAGAAAAGGTCCAGAAGGGGAACAGCTACAAATAGTACTTTAACTCCAATCTCAGCATTAAGCAAAACCCACGTTCTAGAAGATCGGGTGTAACTTGGGGTGAATAACAAGAGGTTGGGAGGGGAAAGAAGAGCTGTCGAGAAGAAAGAAAATATTCTTAGAGAAAGTATCTCACAAAACACACATTATGCTCTTTATTTTATCTTAAAATCTTAGACTATCTTTTTTTGAAAAAAACTATATGGTTAAAAGAACAAATCTGAGCTCTGAAAATCTTTATACATAAATATATCTAAGTATATATATTTCTGTGAAAGAATAGCTTGCACAAACTTCCACTCCCTCAGGCAAACAGCACATGACCCTGGGAGACTGAGGTCACCAAACAGGACTCAAGGAAATTCTACGAGGCCCCTGCAGCCCAATGGGGCAAGGCCAAGAGGGGAGAGGCAAACAGGAGCCAAGAGCCTGGGGATCAGCAGATTACACCCTAACTAGTTAGTGCACCTCGTCTACAATACTTGCACATTGCCATAAACAACATACTTTGAACTTGGAAATTAGCTATTACTTACATCTTTCAAGAACCAAGCTGCTGGCTATTTCAGACTCGCGTCTCACAAACTGATGAAATACCTAAAGTGGAACAAACAAGTAGAATGACTTTAATTTGGAGGAAAGGGAAACGCAAACAGAAAACCTGCTCACACTCAGTCACCGTGGGGTCAGCGGCTCCTACAGCACACATATGCCCAGAAGACAAGCGATGCACTTCATGTGTTCCCCCATCACAGCACCAGAAGGAGCAAGCAAACGCTGGTGGGCCGACTGCCACAGAAGCCCAGGGGTAGACTCCTAGATGGCATGCACAGGAGAGTTAACCTGGAATCCTCTTTCTTTTGTGGCAACCCTCCGGACTGTGGTGCTTCCGTGGTCCACACAAAGGGTTAAAGTCATATATGTGTTGGAAAAAAAATCATGCTTTTGACGGAGCAAAGAAAAAAGTCTAAGATAGAGACAAATCCGATTCACTGATAAAATACAAAAATGGGACTAGTCAAGTCAGTCTGTCAGAGGAAGGTAGTACCTGACACAAAGTAGCAACATTCAGTGACATAAGCCATCACTACTGAACACCAGCTAAGTGCTTTACCTCTTACAAACCAGTCCTTGGAATAAATCTATGAACTATGCAAAACTGGGACCCCTGGATGGCTCAGCGGTTGAGCATCTGCCTTCTGCCCAGGGCGTGATCCCGGGGTCCTGGGATCAAGCCCCACATCGGGCTCCCTGCGAGAAGCCTGCTTCTCCTTCTGCCTGTGTCTCTGCCTCTCTCTCTCTGTGTCTCTCATGAATAAATAAATAAAATCTTAAAAAAAAAAAAGACTCCCCAGCATTACCATTCCCTGCTGCCCAGCTCTCCTGTTCATCAAACTCACATGGGGTTACTATAGGTCAGTCACTAAACTCATTCTTTAATATGACAAACAACTGATACATTCACTTATGCCCCCAAGGCCTAAAAGCTCCCTTCTGTACTGGTTTATTCTTTCCTGAATGGGGAGTAAATTTTTATAAGACTACCTCACCCGAGTTCATTCCCCAGTAAGAAACATCACCTGCTCTGATTTCAACTTTTTAAAGAAGTAGCCTTCTGTTGCCCAAAGTCTGTGTTTTTCATAGTCCAAGTGGAAGAGTAAATATCTCACATCCTTGTCTTTGGTTTTAAAAGTCATCATGTGATGCCTGGGTGGCTCAGCAGTTGAGCCTCTGCCTTTGGCTCAGGACGTGATCCTGAGGTCCTGGATCAAGTCCCATGTCGGTTTCCCTGCATGGATCCTGCTTCTCCCTCTGCCTATATGTCTGCCTCTGTCTCTCATGAATAAATAAATCTTAAAAAAAAAAAAAAAAAAAAGCTGCTAAACAGATGTGTAGGTTAAAGTGAAGATCCAAATACAGAGTCAATTCTACAGCAGACTGGGGGAGACATGAGAACAGGTTTCAGAGAGGAATTGATTCTTCACCAGTCTTAACAGGATGGGGACTAAGAGAGGTGTTACAAACCAGAACCTATAAACTTGGTGCCCAGACTTAAGTGAGGGAAACAAGTGGTTTGGGCTGGTGGAGGGCTTGGAGAACTAAGGAGTCAGACTGGTGGGAGGGAGCACATCTGCGCTGACGGCTGACTTCCGCTGCAGCCCTTAGCACAGGGAGATGGGGTGGAAAGATGAGGGCGGGGGAGGCCGGTGGTCAAAAAAGGAACCCCATGGGCAGCCCGGGTGGCTCAGCAGTTGAGCACCAGCCTTCAGCCCAGGGTGTGATCCTGGAGACCCGGGATCAAGTCCCGCATCGGGCTCCCTGCACGGAGCCTGCTTCTCCCTCTGCCTGTGTCTCCCATGAATAAATAAAAAAAATCTTTAAAAGAAAAAAAAAAAAAAAAAAAAAAGGAACCGCATGCCTCAGAGAAGAATGCTGGAAATGACTCTCCTAGTCTTTAGCTCACGCAAGACAGTAAAGGCTCTGTAACTGATGTAAACGCAAGTTACGTGTTTTAAAAAATTGACTCCCCCCCCCAAAAAAAATAAATAAAAAATAAAAATAAAAAATTGACTCCCGTTATATAGGCAAGCTGGAAAACCTTTGTTGTCTTTGAGAACAGCATTTACTCAGGTGAAATCTGCCCCTGATCCTAGCAAAGGAGTACACATCTCCCTCTCGTAGGTCCTTCGCCTACTGAGGTCAAAACCCTGAAGAAGCCTCATCACCTGTGCTGGACGAGAACGCATCTCAACACCATCACGGAGAAGCGACTGATTACCTGTAATACGGGTCTTCGAAACATGGCTTCTATTTGCTTTTCCTACAGTGTAGTGTGTGGTCTTCCCCTGGAAAAAAAGAGAGAGAGAGAGAGATGTCACTTAGAGCAAGAGCACAAACCCACTAATCCTAACGTCCCGACTACATTCCTAATTTTACGCAGTCCCCCTCGCGACCATAAACATCCCTGCACATTTTACCAGGGCTCTTCCTCTCAAATGAAAAAAAAAAAAAAAAAAAAGAAGTTGAAGTCGTTTTTACTCCCCTTGCTTCTTCCTCTAACTCCTACCAAAAAAAAAAAAACTGATTTTTTTTTCCCCACTCGCATTCCACGGTCTTCTCAAATTCCAGCAAAATGCAAGCCCCCTTGAGCTCCCAATTAAAAAATATATATATGTAAGAAAATAAAAATGCAAGCCCCCCCCCCCTTCCCAGGGCTGATTTATATTGACTGCCACATCCAACGCTCCTAAGTTTGTTCCTGACCCATAGTGGAGGCCCACCAAGTATGACAACGTCACCAAGGGATGTAAATCTGAAACCTGGAGCTGCTAAAATCACCGCCCTCCATGCCGGTGGCAAAGCCCACGGAGACCCCGGGACTCCCCCCCACCCCCCCGGCCTCCCCGCAGGGACGGGCGGGTCCCCTTCCCAAAGGTGGCGCTCCTAACCCACCCCGTAAAAAGACCTGGGAAGTGACAGAAAACCCTGAAGTCCTCCGCACGGGGGAGAAGAAGAGCCGAGACACACACACAGCAGCCGCAGCACCTCCTCGCCATCAGCAGCGACGAGCTCCCGCTCGCCCCCTCCCGCACCGGAAGCTCTCGCGGGTTCAGCGTCACCGCCACAAGCACTTCCGGGGACAGGGAGAACGCACGCCTCGCGAGAGGAATGAGAACGCGGAACGGCTGCGGCGTGCGTCGTAGAAACGCTCCGGGCAGCGCTTCCGGAAGCGACGCGGTAGTTCCGCCAGCTTCTTTTTTTTTTTTTTCCACCTCCGGGCGGAAGCGGATGAGGCAACGCCGCCGAGCGGTGAGTAGCGGAAGTGATTTCAAGTTTCTAATAAAATGAAATGATTGGACGAGCTTCCCCCGTGGCCCAGGAGGGGCCGAGGTGGGCGAGGGCAAAGGATGCTCCGCCTGCGGGGGGAGCCTGCGCAGGTCCAGGCAGGCCTGCAGCGGGGAAACCCGGGGGAGGAAGTCGAGCTGAGAAAGGAAAAATTAAGGGGATGCAAAAAAAAAAAAAAAAAAAAAAATTGGCGATCAAAATAATATTTCAGGAAGAGTCAGGGTGAGATTTTTAAGAATGTTAGTTCAAAAAAGAAATCTGTGATGAACAAAAAATAAAAATAAAAATAATTTTTTTTAAAAAAAAAAGCAAAATTTTAATTAAATTCTGAGCCATATTGAATCCTGAGGCACAAGAGGGGGGAAAAAAAAACGTTCGTTTTTACATATACCTCCCCCACCAAAAAAAAAAAAAAATTCCATGATATTAAAATACTTGAATATCGAAAATTCGAAGAGAAGGTTTATTAAAACGCACCCCATTAAGTTTATATTATTTATGCCAAAACCAGAAGTCAGTGTAGTTCTACTTTCCTGGCTTCCCTGGAAGTAAATTGATGCATAATATTTACAGCAATCTACTTATTATGCTTTCCTTCTTTCCAGCCGTGGGCCTTGCATGTGCGACCATGTCTCTTAACCAAGTTGCAATCTTTGTTTTTTTTTTCTTTTTTAAGATTTTATTTATTTATTCATGAGACACACAGAGAGAGGCAGAGACACAGGCAGAGGGAGAAGCAGGCTCCATGCAGGGAGCCCCACATGGGACTCAACCCCTGGCCCCCGGGGTCAGGCCCTGGGCTGAAGGTGGAGCTAAACCGCTGAGCCACCCAGGCTGCCCTAATTTTAATATCTTTAAAATATTGCATTAAAGTGTCCTTGAGCTTGGTTGCTGTGTTTCTTGGCACCGTCAGCCTGGGTCCTGCTCAGTGGGAGGGTACTGGGGTGGTCCAGGTTGCAGGACCTGGGCAAGAGGCGGCCTCCCCAGGCCTCTCCTCTGCTGGCCCCGGGGGCCTGTCCTGGGTTCCCCGCCAGACCAGTCTAACAAGCAAATTGCCATCTGGGGACCCTATACCTAGAGAGGTCTTCACTGGCCCATTTTTGTCTCAAAAGGAGAAAACACAGACTACTTAACATGGCTTCCAATGGACATTTTAACCTGCTCCTAAAAGCCTGGCTGACGAGCTGGTACATGCTAGACGCTTACCTCCCGTTTAACCTCTACCTTCACAATGTTCAGCTCCTGAAACAGCATGTTGTACTGCCTTCAGGCCTCGCGCAGTTATTAATGGTCCCACACCCACCGGCCGTGGTGCTGCTGTCAGTGCCCTGCAGTCATCTCCTGTTTAAAAATCTCACTTCTAGGGGCTCAGTGCAAGTCTAACTCTTGGTTCAGGCTCGGGGTCCTGAGATCCAGCCTCACCTCAGGCTCATGCTCAGCCCAAGCTGGCTGGAGACTATCTCTCCCTCTGCCCCTTCCTCCCCTACCTCTAAAATAAATAAAATCTTGGGACCCCTGGGTGGCTCAGTGGTTGACCATCTGCCTTTGGCTCAGGGCATGATCCTGGGGTCCCGGGATCAAGTCCCGCATCGGGCTCCCTGCATGGAGCCTGCTTCTCCCCCTGCCTGTGTCTCTGCCCCCCTCTCTCTCTCTCTCTCTCTCTCATGAATAAATACATAAAATATTTTTTTTTAGAAAATGTTGAAAAAAATCCTTTAAAAGAAAAATCTTCCTTCTACTTGAGCTGTTCAGATGAACGAAAGCAAAATAAGCAAAATTCATCCTTTCCTCCAAAACCAATTTCCCCCTTCTAAACTCTGTTTACTTTAATGGTACCAACATTATCCCTGAGTTGAACTTTGGAATCATCTTTAAAACCTCTTCCTAATCACCTACATCCAGTTTATTCATATCTGCTCAGCCCTAAATTTATTTCATTATACCATGACCTCTCCCTCTTTGTATTTGCCCATACTTCTGAGGAGCGCGGAAAGGGTTGTTTAGAATTAAAAAAGCAGAAAGCATGCCAATTGAAAACAGCCTTGAGGAAACTCATAACTTTATACATAACATCTTAATCTAAATAGCATCTTAAACTAATCTCAATTCTCAGACAGGAATTACCAATACACATGTTCTTAGACTATTGGACCAAATTGTATGTGCTGCTTTCTTTTTAACTCTTAACAAGAAAAACATTAAAATATACAAAATATATAAATGTGGGCAGCCCAGGTGGCTCAGTGGTTTAGCACCGCTTTCAGCCCAGGGCCTGATCCTGGAGACCCGGGATCGAGTCCCACGTCGGGCTCCCTGCATGGAGCCTGCTTCTCCCCCTGCCTGTGTCTCTGCCTCTCTCTCGCTCTCCTGTGTATTCTCATGAATAAATGAATAAAATATTTTATTTATATATATTATATATAAAATAAAAATATATATATAATAAAATATATATATTATATATATAAATAAATCTTTTATATATATTACATATATAATATATATATTTATATATATATAAATAAAAGACGTCATGGAAGAATGGAGCTAAAACATTTTCTTATCAACTACATCCTCCTTCCCCTCAACAAATGCTCCAGCCAGGCATTCTCAGTATCTGAGAATGTTCTCACTGTTCTGTTATCTGCAATGCCCTTCTCCATACTTTCAAAACCCTCTACTCAAAGTCCTTACTTTGTTCTTCCATTTCACTTTCTTACACACTTAGTCTTGTATTATAATTTAGATGACCATGAAGGTAGCTCATCCTCCGCATTGACTGTGAGCTCTTAGAGGACGGGGACCTTGTGAATATCCAACCAAAAATTATGCTTTAAAGCAAGGAGAGGCTTTAGAACAGTGTAGGTCACAGGCCAGAACAAAGAAATAGGAAGATAAAGTAGGAAGAACCCAGAAGGATACTCAAATAAGCCTGAAATTAGAAGACTAAAAACAAACAACAAAAGAATCAGAGACATGGAAGAGTGGCTGAAATGGATTTTTGTAATAGAGATGCCTCTTTCAAGAATCTCCAATTTGCATAATTGTAGACTCTCTGTAGTTCATTCATGGACCCAGAAAGGGCCTTCTTGATGCTGAGAAGTACTGACAGACAGCAATATGACTTTAATCAGCTACCATTACTCCTGGCAGTAGTGGAATAATTCAGGGCTTTCATCCTTTGCAAAGGTAGTTGAGAAAGAGAAGTATCTGTCATAGATGCCCAGGGCCACAAAGTTATCTTTGGCCTTGCCTTTTTTCCCCTCTAAATTAGAAAAAGTCTTAGCTATATAGGCATTAAGTGGTAGAGACCAGTGTTGGCAATGCTTTATCACAGATTGTCCAAATCTTCCTATGTCATTGCTATATAAAAACATTTTTTGGAAATTTCAATGCAATTTTCACTTTGTTTCTAAATCAGTTTTTCTCAAGCCTCATAATAACGGGTGGAAAATTATAGCACTTACGATCTAAATGGATTACAGCAACTACTTTAAAATGGCTCAAAAGCAATTTTAGCAGCACTTCATAGTTATTAGTTATTAGAGCTATTTTTTGTTAAATTTTTTTTAAAAATCAACTTGACATTTTTATGTAATTCAGGATTGAAATTATGGTTCATACAGAGATAAAAAAGCTTAATTTTTCAGGCTGAAATGTTGACCTTTATCTTTTAATGTTCATCATTATACAGCTTTAGATAATGGCATCTATAAACTGATACATATGTAAGAGTTTAATAAAGCACAATATCATTCCTTTAAGTCTCAAGATTATCTGTTGGCAACTTAACATCAGTGTATGTTTAAGATCTATAGAAAAGTAGCACAAATTTATTATTTAAAAAAAAGTAGCACATTTATATCCTAAAATATTTAAGTTCAACTTGTTTAATATTGTAAGTCCAATGATGTTAATATTTGATAGTATGACATTTGATAACTAGTTCCTAGGTTACCTTATGATCTCTGTGCAAAAACAGAACTTTAGGACTGAGGATGGAGCATCTTACAGAGGCAAGGGGTCAACTTCAGCTTCCAGCTGAACTGAAAGGGATGAAATCCTCAGCCCAGTGAAGACTCAGTCCCTCTCACACTCAACAGTGTCTATGTAGCCACCTGCTGGTTTAGTAACTTTGTGGTACTCTGGAGTCCCCCAGAGAGAGAGGGAGAGAAAGCAATAGTCTGGCACCAGATCCACTCAAGTGCTGACATGGGCTCTGAGGAGCAGGGTCAAGAAGAGGTCATAGACCTTAAAAGTACGAGTGGTCAATGTCTGAGAAGACAAGTATAATTAAAGAATTCTGGTCTGTACATTGCATATGTTTAACAATATACCTGTTTCTAAATTGCAAATTGTGGTTGATCTTGCACTGCAATGGATATGCCTGGGAGGCAAGAGATAAATTAACTCCATTTTAGAAATGTGAATTGAGACTAGACTTTTTTAAATGACAATGAGCAATATAGAGCACTTTACCCCCACTTAACTGCATGGAAATAATTGCTACTCCAAGACAGAACAAAGAATGCTATGATGGTCTATTCAATTTAAAAACACTTGTTTTTTTTTTTGTTGTTGTTGTTGTTTTGTTTGTTTGTTTGTTTTTTTAATGGAGGGTAAAGAAGAATATAAGGCAGCAAAAAAGCCTACAGACCATTAACAGGCTACCTTAATTAACATGATGCACTAGAAGTTGTCAAATGCCTTTATGACAGAAGTATTTTATATATTAGAGCCTGACCATTATTAGCTTTTAGGCCCACAAAGCTGGGCTTTGCAGCCAAGACCTGTTACTACCAATCTACCAAATGTTCTCATCTATCTACTCCCTATCTACTCATGAAATAGTTTCCAACAGAAATTTCTCACTCTTTGATGGTTACATATTATAAAGAAGAGTACTTTACCCATATCTGACTTTGGACAAGATAAAAACCTTTATTTACAAATGTTCTATTCCCTTAAAATATATATACAGAGAAAATAATCAGGATTAAAATATGATAAAATCACAGGAAACAAAGCCAAATTCTGATAAAAGTCAAGGAGAATTTGGTGACACCCAGAAAATCAAAACCAATCCTAACAATTACAAGAGGGTTAGGGCAAATATTTTGAAGAACCACCACATTAAATGTTCCCTGAACCCCATACCCAGGGTCTTGTTCCATAAGTTAATAGCCAGTTCAGAAATTACAAGTTATAGATAGTCTATCTCTACCCACCTCACATAATGTTGAAGCCATTTATTTAATAAATATACTATCAGAGGAAAGGATTGTCTTCACTGAAAGAATACAGTAGGAAAACCACTTGCTCAAAGTGGCTGAGAATTATTTTAGGAATACCATCATTTACCCCTAAGAAGCATTACTGAAATACATGCACATTTCTTGAAAGCAGTTACCTCAATTCAAAACAAAATTATATTCCTTTCTACGTGCAGGGAGAGTCCCTGTTCCTCAGTAGGCAACCAGCTACAGCAGCCTCTTATTCCATATGGCGTGCCTAGGGCCACTGCCTTCTCTTTCAGTTCAGAGATGCGTGCTTTCCCACTGTGCATCAGTGAGCGTGACAAGTGAACAAACTGTTGATAGGTAGCCTTAGGAATATATCAATAGAGAAGATAAATGCTTCCAGTTATTGTATCTGGGACGTTGCTAATACAGGGCCTTACTAGCTTGAGGACCTTGGCTGTAAATGCTAAATTAGGAGTGGTTATTGAAATCTTTGGGCATTCAAGTTGGTTAATCTTCCCATTTACAAGAAGGTTGACATGGTCAATAACTATTTCTGGAAGCACTAAGGCAAAAGATGGGTTGGTGTGAAGGGAGTTCTTATGGGGAAGACTTCCCACAGGTGAAGCTTGAAGACTTTGCACTTTTTCCTCCTACCAGGCGTTTGGTACATCTTGATCCTGTGGGGGTCCCAGAGACCCCAGGGTCACTATGCTCTTCCTGGGGGGACCAGGCCTGCTGAGCTTCTCTCAGTTCCCTGGCAATTAAAGGGAAAAAAAAATATATTACTTGATCCTAAACTAAAGATGATATTTATGATCTAAACTAACATAGATTTTTCTTTTTTATTTCAGTATTTATAGAAACAACCCTCAGCTATACACAGAATAAGAAATTAGCTCCTGTGATTTTCTTTAAAAATGGCTGGCACACACATGCCACAACACATGGCAGATTAGATTTCCTAATTCCTACTGATTGGGGCATAAATTATGTTAAGAATTTTTAAAAATAAAAGAATTTTTAAAAATAAAAACTAGATAAAGATACCACTAAAAAAGGACTACAGGTCAATACTTCTGATTAACACAGACGCAAAAATTTCAATAAAATACTAGAAAACTGAATTCAACAATACATTAAAAAAATCATACACCACAACCAAGTGGAATTTATTCCTAGGTTGCAAGGGTGGTTCAATATTCCCAAATCAATCAATAAGATACATCACATCAATAAGAGAAAGGATAAAAAACATATGATCAGTTCAATAGATGCAGAAAAAGCATTTGACAAAGTAAATTATCCATTCATGATAAAAAACCCTCAACAAAGTAGGTTTAGAGGAAACATACCTCAACACAATAAAGGCCATCTGTGAAAACCCACAGCTAACAACCACCTTAATAGGGAAAAACTGAGAACTTTCCCCAAGGTCAGGGACCAAACCAGGATGTCAACTCTTACCATTTTTACTCAGTATAGCAGTGGAAGTCCTAGCCACAGCAAACAGAAAAGCAAAAAGAAAAAGAATGCAAACCAGTAAGAAAAAAGCAAAACTTTCATTATTTGCAGATGACATGATACTATATGTAAAACCCTAAACACTCTACCAAAAAACTGTTAGAACTGATGAACAAATTCAGTAGAGTTTCAGGATACAAAATCAATATGCAGTAATCTGTTGCATTTCTATACACTAATAATGAAGCAGCAGAAAGTGAAATTAAGGAATAAATCCCATTGACAGCTGCACCAAACCCCATAAAACACCTGGGAGTAAACCTAATCAAAGAGGTGAAAGACCTATACTCTGAAAACTGTAAAAACACTGATAAAAGAAATTGAAGATGACACAAAGAAATGGAAAGAAAATCCACACTCATGGGTTGGAAGAACAAGTATTAGTAACATGTCTATACTACCCAAAACAATCTACACATTTAATGCAATCCTTATCAAATACCAACAGCATTTTTCACAGAACTAGAACAGGGAATCCAAAGATTTATATGGAACCACAAAAGACCCTGAATAGCCAAAGCAATCTTGAAAAACAAAAGCAAAGCTGGAGGCATCAGAATTCCAGAGCTCAAGTTATAGGACAAAGCTGTAGTAATTCAAACAGTATGGTCCTGGCACAAAAATAGACACTGATCAATGTGATCAATGGACATCCAGAAATAAACCCACAATTATATGGTGAATTAATCTCCAATAAAACAGGAAAGTATATCCAATGGAAAAAAGTCTCTTCAACAAATGGTGTTTGGAAAACTAGACAGGACATGCAAAAGAATGAAACTGGACCACTTTCTTACACCATACACAAAAATAAACTCAAAATAGATTAAAGACCTAGGTGTAAGACCTGAAACCATCAAAATCCATCAAAACCATCAAAATCCTAGTGGAGAACACAGGCAACTGGGAGAAGATATAAGACAAATGACATGTCTGATAAAAGAATTAGTTTCCAAAACATACAAAGAATAGAACTCAACACCCAAAAAATAAATCCAATTAAAAATGGGCAGAAGACGTGGACAGAGATTTCTCCAAAGAAGACATCCAGATGGCCAACAGACACATGAAATTTTGGTCATCATCACTTATCAGGGAAATGAAAATCGAAACTACAATGAGACATTACCTCACACTTGACAGAATGGCTAAAACCAACAACACAAGAAACAACAGGTGTTGCTGAGGATATGGAGAAAAAGAAACCTTCATGCACTGTTGGTGGGAATGCAAACTGGTGCAGCCACTATGAGAAACAGTGTGGAGGTTCCTCAAAAGCTAAAAATAGAACTACCTTACAATCCAGCAATTGTACTACTGAGTATTTACCCCAAAAATACAAGAACATTTTCAAAGAGATAGATGCACCCTTATGTTTATAAGCAGCATTATCTGCAATAACCAAATTTTGAAAGCAACCTGAATGTCCATCAATTCATGAATGGCTAGCGAAGAGGTGCTATATATATTTAATGGATTATGTGGCCATAAAAAAGAATGAAATCCTGCCATTTGCAAGGATATGAATGGAACTAGAGAGTGTGGTCAGAGGAAGACATATGATTTCAAACATATGTAGAATTTAAGAACAAAACAAACAAGCAAAGGGAAGAGCTAAGAGAGATAAATCAAGAAACAGACTCTTAACTACAAAAAGCAACCTGATGGTTACCAGAAAGGAGGTGCATGGGGGGATGGGTTAAATAAGTGACTCTTAATCTCAGGATTGTGAGTTCAAGCCCCACATTGGGCCAATAGCTTACTTTAAAACAAACAAACAACAAAAACTACCTTTCTAGTGTGGCTGTCTTGGACTTTTCCAAGTTAAGTTGCTGCTGGAGCTCTTCCGCTTTCCTGAGGGAGGGCCGGAGAACTCGACTTCTGGCCAGACCTGCTGCAGAAGGTCTCTCACTTGGGTCAGGGTGGATCATGTTCTGTTGATGTCGGACCAAAACGAAGGCAATAGAAACTTCACTGCTGGAAAAATCTGCCCACCCAATCCAACTCCAACCCAGCTTCTGCTGGTGAGTTTTGTGAAACTCTGCTTTTAACTTTATGGGGGAAGAAATAAATAAAAACTTAGTTCCACCGGGGATGGAACCATCATCCCTACACAGTGGCATCCGTCATCCGTACCTCTGACTTGTCCTTATCATATTTTAGAGCTAGTGGGTGATTAGCTAGTCGAGTGTGTTCATTTTAAATGGGAAGAAACAGAGGTCCTGAGATTAAAAGTGACTTGTCCAAGTGACTTGCTTTCAAACTGAGGTCCAAGATAAAAAGTGACTTGACCAAGACTAAAACTCAAGTTACCCAACTCCTAGTTCCATTTACTTTCAACTACAACATGCTCCTTTTCAGCTAAAACTAAGTATACCCCACCATGACAGTATTCCTAAAAGCATTCATCTTCAGGTAGAGAGTGTCTTAACCTAAAACGACATAAATACAGTAGAAAATAGCTTAACTATTTATAGTAATTAGCAATATCATATAATGGTTCATATAATATGAACCTTCTATTTGGGGACCAATGTTCAGAGCCAGATCCACCATTCACTAACTAGCTTGAGAAAGTGGCTTGACTATGCTGAAACTCACTTTCTCTTTCCCGATATCTGGGATAACAATATTCACCTTTTGGATTACTGCAAGAATTAAATGAATTAGCATATATGTATAACAAGTGCACTGGGCCAGCACTGAAGAACTCAGTATGTATTAACTAAATCTAGGAGCAGTTTACACATAGAAATGGGTAATTATGCTATTCATGAAACTCCACTGTGAGCAAGGGTTTGCCTTGTTTTTTCAGGAAAGCAGCAGCATGGAAGAGGGACAAATCTGTAGCTAAAATTGAAGTTTTCAGGTAAACTGTGAAACTCAAGTTTAATCCCCAAGAGTAGATGCTTCTAAGGCTATTGTAGGGATCGTAACTAATCCTGTTCCTTTAATCATGACTTAAGTCTTATGTATACATTTTGTCTTCTTAGTATGATCTTAAGCTTCTCAACGTTGTTTCCTTGTACCTCTGTTTCAACATAAGAGCCTCCTTTCCTTGTCCCACACATGCTCAGATGCTACTGAGTACCAGTAACACATAGGTTCCTGACATTATGCCTTTTTCCAATAGTCCAGACGTTGGGTGGTATTGCCAGTAATTCATCAATAAAGTGGCTTTTACTTTCTTCTATACACTCAGAAATCAGATTTTTTCATAATATCGCCATTACCAATGACAATAGTTAAATAAAAAGCAAATAGACCAGGTTTGCTTTTAAAGTTAAGCAATCATCAAAAGGTGAGAATACAAGTCCAGGAAATGCTCTAAGCCTAGGTTTCCTGACTACCCATCTTAACAGGGTTGTTGGGAATGGCAGAGAAAAAAAATTAACAGGATTTTAAACTAGAACAAACAGGTGTTATAATATCCTAAGTTTCTTTGAGAAACTTTCAATCTCTCCTGTGTCTTTTCTGGGCATCAGGATCCCTTTCTCTGTCAGTGGCACTACCAACATCTTCTTTTCCCTTTCCCTACCTACTTGCAATTATGTTTTTTTAAAAAATAGACATTTCTATCTTCTCTTCATCTCCTAAGAGATACCACCTTGAGTAGATTGTGAAATTCTTCTGAGAGCTTCTGAGGAATGTCTGGAAGGTTCCCCTCACGGATATGATGCCATTTGGCACCATTTGCGGGTAAAGATTCTGCTCCTGCAGCTACTGCAATTGTTAATCCCAAGGCAAATATGTCTGCTTTGGGAAGGTGCTGATAATCCTTCAAAACAGAAGACAGGAATGCCAGTTAGTTTGCCAAGTGAAGTGAGTCTAGACTAAAGACAACTGTTAAAGAGAGGTTCATTTGAGTGCATATGAGCCTAAACAGACACAATGGGCCAGGTCACATCTGACATGGCTAGTGGTTTACTTCTAGAGAAGACAGAGGATACGGCACAAATCCACCTGATTCACACTACTGTGCCCTGAAGAGTGTAGGGCAGAAGCAAGCATAGATTGGTCACAGATATTATCCTTCCAGATGGTATTAAATCTTCCTAGCCCTGACTCCACAGACATCCTAGAAGGTGTGCAATAACTGAAAGTCATTTCACTGGAGCTGGTTGTACTATCAAAAGGATGACAGCATGATAAAGATGGGCTGAAGCAATAAAAGCTTCCTTTTTGCTTAGGAATCCATGAGTTTAGGAATTCTAAGAAATACTAGAAACAGTAAAGGAGGACCTTTATAAAGAACAGTAAAAATATTGATTAATCTACAATTGAGCCAGCTTTCCTCATGCTATTTTTTGGAAAAGTTTATCATCTTTGATCTCAATCCTGAATAGGATAAGGGATAATATAAATTTAAATACATACTTTTTGGGTGGCCTGGGTGTGTCATTCAGTTAAATGTCCAACTCTTGATTTCAGCTCAGGTCATGATCTCAGAGTCATGAGATCAAACCCCTCCCTCATTGGGCTCTGCACTCAGCAGAGTCTGCTTGAGATTCTCTTTCTCTCTTGCCCTCTACCCCTCCCCCCACTCACATGCTAATTCTTTCTCTGAAAATCTTTTTTAAGAATTGTAAACATACACTTTTCATTTCTTGCACTGTAAAATAAATAAAATCCTTTTTTTAATTATAAATATATATTTTTCATTTTTTGCACTGTGAACACTCATTTGAGAGTCAAAAGGTTCAAGGAATTATAAAATACTCTGTTTGGGGCACCTGGGTGATTTGGTGGTTGAGCATCTGCCTTCAGCTCAGGTCATGATCCTGGGGTTCTGGGATCGAGTTCCGCATCAGGCTCCCCAGAGGGAGCCTGCTTCTCCCTCTGCCTATGTCTCTGTGTCTCTCATGAATAAATTAAAAAAAAAAATACACTGTTTCCCTAGTCTTTACCTCTTGTAAAATCTCATTGGCCAAGAAGCGACTATCTCCCTCCTCCACTTTTGGTTTGCTTATTGATGTCACATGACCCAAGTCACCTGAAAAAAAAAAAAGAAGGAAAGAAATAGAGCTCTCTAAAAGCATGTCTTTAAAACTGAAATAGGTGAAGTCATCACTATAAATTTTACAGGATAATATACAGCTCAGGGCTTAAGGCCAACTCACCAATTTTATACATCACATTGGCAGAGAGAAACCAATCAGCTTCATTTTCAATCTCCTCTGGGACTACAGGAGAGTCGCATTGCATTTTATGACAAATGAAGATGTTACCTAACAAAATACACAATTGACCTAAGTAATGATCCCTTAGCTTTTTCACCCCAAAGATTCTTTTCTGTTTGACATTTTAGCCACCCTCCTTTCTGTGTATTTGTAACAAGACTATCAAGATTTCTTTTCCTCACACTACTTCTGAACAGCTCAGTGATTGAGGATACCTATTTTGAGTGAAACTGACCTCAGACACATTCCATCCTCTGAAGAGGCTAGTAGCCTCAGAACAAAAAAAATAAGCCTGAAAAAAAAATGGTAACATCATTTCCTGGAGTTTCACATTGAGTGCCAAAACCATTCATTTCTGTTCACTTTAGTCAGTGCTGAATTAGAAAGAGTATATACAGCACTAGTTGTCAATACATTCCAGATGCAGCCAATATGCTGTCACTTAACTATGCAGTAAGTTAGAGACCTATTTTCATACTTTGGCTTCGCTGTCTGGGAAAGAGTCTTCTGTCTCTCTGTCCCCTGGGCCCAGGGCAAAAATAGATAAAGCCGTTTAAATTTTTTAGGGAAACAAAAGAAGGAAACAGATTTTGCCAGCAAACAGCATCTTCAATGCTTAGTAGACACGCAGGCACCAACTCTGACATAGCGGAGAGAGAAATAAATCTGTTGAGAGGAGCAGAGGGAGCCATACTGACTAGGTTTGATGTCCAGATGCACCATGCCAGAGTTGTGGATGTACTTAAGCCCAAGGGAAATCTGCAGAAGGATGTCCTTGAGTTTCAGCTCTGGGAAATGATTGCCAGACTTTGTATTTTCAGATATAGCAGTCTGCAAGCTCCCACCTAGGAAGGAACAACAGAGAGCAGCCCCGCAGAATGGAGAAAAGGTATGAATCTGAATAGATAAAAGCATAATAAACATTTAAGAAAATTCTTATGAAGGGGTTTAATCCAACAAGTCTAGATTATTCAGTTTTAGTGTAAAACATAATTTTGGCCCCACCTATTCCACAGATGTGTTGGAGAAGAACTACAGGACTTTTAAAGAAAATAAAATGCCATACTGCAGGTATCCAATATATGGTTCTATTGCCTTGAGTCTGCCCCAGCTAACATTTTAAAATTGTTATCTAATGATTAACCAGAAGCTCAATCAGGCCTAGACAAATAACTACTGCTGGCATTGATGATTAATTCAGCGTCAAGCTAGTAATTATAGGCTACTTGTAACTTTAATGAAATTGATTCTGAGTTTAATTCCATTAAAAATATCTAACAAAATCAGGATATTTAATGATTGCTGACCCAAGGAAAATATGAAATTTCAATATATACCTAAATCCTATTTGAGCCATAGTATTTGCTTATCAACTATAGATAGGCTCCTGATTTATCATTGTTATAAGTTAAAAAAAAAAAAAAAAAAAAGGCCTGGACTCATCTGACCATCTGGATCTTGTTTGCCCCTTTCCTAAGGTATTAGAATGCTTCTGAACCCTTTATTTATTAATTTTCATTTACTGGCAGCTTCTTCAGTCAAATTCTAGAGTCTGGGGTCTCCCTGGCAGTTAGGGCTCCAGCCTTCAAGTATCTGTCCAGAACAATAGGATCAGAGGTGATAATGGCATTTTTTTTTTTTTTTAGGAAATCCATACTTTCATGTATCCTATGTAAAATTCAGTATAAATATTGACCTGTCATGTTAAAATAATTATATTCAGAAAGGAGAATTTCAGCCCTTTTCAGAAACACCAAGAGGCCTAAAGTAAATGGTGTGTCTTTTTCCTGGGAATCTTCTTAAAACTTATGTGTGGAAAGGACATTAGATAGAAAGTAAGAGTGTGTTGAAACAAAGTCACCTGAAGTCTGAGTTTGCAGATGAAGCTGTGAGATATGGCAAGAAGAAGGAAGCCTACATCCAAGGATCTCATGTCCACTGGAGTCCATCTCCCTCCCTAGTAGGCTAGGTGCTCCTTCAAGACAGGGCCCCAACCCATTCATTTTCACTTTCTCAAGGTCTTGCATGTCATCTATATATTCTGAACTGAAGGTCTATCCTGGCAACAGAGGGAAAGGAAAGATGAGACAGGGCCCCCATAAAATGTGTGGAAAGAGGGAAGCATCCTGGGGGTAGATAGGAACCCTTCAAGATGGTCCTTTAGATTATAAGCAGAGATGTATTGCCAATTCCCTGAAGAGCTACAGGGATTTATTAAGGGTAACTACACCAGTGCTAGCAGCACTTTTAATTACTTAGAAGCTCTGTAGGTAATATTAAAAGTTATCCAAGTGATAATCAACAGTAAAACTCACTGAAAAGCATTTGTGCAAAGTCAGGAGAATGTCTTTATTTTGCCACAGCTGAAGCTTATTGTCTCCCTCTTATCAGAGAGTGTTATTAACTGTTCTTTGCTAAATAGTACTAAGGAAGTATGTGTTTATAGACAGAGCAATACCAAATGAACTAAAAACTTCATCCTTACTAATCTCAGCTACACTGGAGCCTTAACTCCATACCCCAGGGTACCACCCAAAGATGGTACCATAATTGCCAGCATTGTGCCCTAAGAGGAAACAACCAGCTCTCAGCTCTTATCAAATCATGTTTATGAAATGGGTGACTGAGTTATTTCCTTTAGATAAAAGTGCTTTCCCTACTTGGCAGGGGGGAAAAAAAACGTAAAAACATAGCTACATTTTTCCATCTGCTTATGAGATCTGACAGATACTAAAATAAATAGCAAATGCCTTCCAACAATGAAAGGTAAACAGAACAATTAAACAGGATATTTTGCTCATACACTTGTATTCTCAAAATCTTGATTTTATGTTGCTATCTATAGCACAATCCTGTTTTTCTGTTGGTAAAGTTATTCCTTGTTTGGTAGAAAAATATAACCAGGATTCCTTGTTTGGTAGAAAAATATAACCACAGAGGACATGGGGACTTCTGGATGTCACATCACTAGACCAAATGCAAGAACCACCATCCTAGGAGAGCACGCTCTGTAAAACTTCAGTGACAGAAGTTATCACAAGAAAATACTGTGTGGGGGAGAGATTAATCATCCCAACCTGAATTGTTTGGAATCCTGGTGGTTACACAATTGATCTACTAGGTGGAAGACCTTCAGACTTCAGAGGCTGGCCCACAGGTGACACGTAGGGAGTCTTGACAAGGGTGAGGGTGGAGGAAGGAACATTTGATTGGTTCAGGGCTCAAGACACACAGTAGGGGGAAAAAAATCAGATAACTGCTGGTCTCTACTAGTTATGATGTAAATTATCTAAATCATCTAATTTATAATCTTAGTAAAACCATAACCATACATGTTCTAGCCTGACTGCTATGACAGGCTGGGGGTATAGGGGAAAGAGTGGCAGGCATGAGGAGGAAGAGATGAGCAAGAGGGAGAAGGAGAGGATGGAGTGGGAGAAGGAGTAGAAGGAATAGGATGCTGGTACTTTGCTATTTTACAAATACTTAGGACTTAACTCTCCTTCATTTAGAGCCATAGGGCTAAGTCTCAACATGAATTATCCATAACCACAAACAGGACAAATATAAGGGTGTGCTTTATTGTCGATGATCAGTTCATATTTGAAAGCAATGTATGTGAATTACAATTTGAAAAATCAGAATTACATTTTAATTGACAAGTACACAGTGAAGTTAGTGGATGCCATGGTAAACAGACAAGGATTCCTCATAATCTATCACATCAACTTCAAAATTGACTGCCCGACATCCAAAAGCCAAGTCTTCCCACACTTTACCTTGTTGCTCTTATTTCCTTTTATAGGGATCACCTCCATCCTCTCAGTGTCCTTACTGTCCACTGGTACAGACCCATTCCCAGTACCCTGCCCTTTGTCTGCATGCTCTTCCTCTAATGGAAGTCTTCCCTCTACTTCTTAAACTCTGGTAATCCTGCAAGGTTTCCTTCAAGTCTTACCTCCATTATGAGATTTTTCTTGGACTGCTCTAATAGCAACTATTATTGAGTTTTTACTATGTATCAGGTATTGTCACTGCTAGCATTTGGCATAGATTGTTGCTATTTCTCAAACTACTCCCATAAATAAATATTATGATTTCTTTAATCAATGGGATTGACATCCCAGAGATCCTACAGCAAGCGTGCAGCACTAGTCTTAGATCCAGCTCTGACTAGGCCCACAACACCACACTATGCTGTCACTTGCTCACATCCATCTTCTCTGAATGCTTTTTATCCACCTGACTTTGCAGCAAATGGTCTCTTATGTATTCATTGTAACAGAGCAAGAGGAGTAAAGCTCCTTGAAGGACTTACCTTAGCTCACTCTATAGTATATCTCACCCTAGAACTTAGTATAGCGTCACACTTTGAGAAGGTATTCAAATGTTGAAAAGAATCAGAAGATGATTTGTAATAAGATCACTCCATCTTATTCTTTTTGAATAAGATTACTTTTGTTTTGTTTGGCTTTCTTGGTTAATTTTTGTTATTTGATATTATCTTTGTTAGTAGCTGAAATTCATGAAGATAAAACCAATTTTGGGACTGGTAGAGGAGAATAGGGAATCCCTGGTTATGATAAGAAGAAATTAGGAAGAGAAGATTAAGAAAAATCTCAGCCTCTGAATCACAAGGAAAGGGTCTATTTTTTTTTTATCCTAAGGAGATTATTAGGAAAAAAAAGGATTCAGGTGAACTTGGGGAAAAAAAACACAACAAAGTTCACAGTTAAGACTCCAAGGAAATCAGGCCCTAAGGAAACAATAAGGGAAATACCAAATCATTATTTTGCAGCATGTGTGTACTATTTTCTATGTTTCTAGCATTTCATAATATTATCATTTAACCTATTTGTATGTAAAATGATGAAACTTTATCACTGTCCCTCAAAAGTCAGGCTGCACATACATACTTGGGGCTATCTGGTGGTTACTAAAATTACTCGAAGACTGTACTATTAGAGAAACTTAAGGGTGGGTGTACATGTTGTTGGGGAGCAGGTTTGGGAGGCTTGCCATTTTCCCATATTACCATAGCCAGAATATGGGTTGCTACTCCTAAAAAGCTGGCAAGCTTCTACTTAATTTGGTAGCACTTTCATATTTTACCAGTGAACATTTTGGTAAAAAATATTTCTGAGAATAATCACGTGTAACTCTATGATTTTATCAACCCCTTAATCACAGATTAGAAATATGTTAAACCAAAAGACTACTTTTTGGATTTAAGTAGCCCAGAAAATTTTTTTTTTACCAGTTTCTTGTGTATGTCTGGTTCTGAAGGACCTACAAGAATATATCTGAAGCCACTGCATTTCATTCCAGCACCCACCCCACACATTGTAGTGAGAACACTAAAGTTCAAAGATAAGAAGCATCTAGATGCATGAACTATCCCCCAATTCAGGAACCCACTTGAAAATTAATCAAAAGTTGGCTGTGTAAGTTTACCACTCCCTTCCCCCCAAATAGTAGGGTTTATGGCTTGCATGCATCTTTTAGAATACCTTGCAAATGTAAGAGGAGGAGGATTTACCTACTATTCAAACCACTAGAGTAAAAGTTTTCTAAGTATGGAGTAAAATGTGAAGGGATTGATAGCTTCTATGTGTCAGCCACACATCAGCTCTGAAAGAAATATGAAATAGCATAAAACAGAAATTCATTTTGAATACAACTCAGTGTCCCCAGCTCACTGCTTCCAAGCAAAACTGTAGTAGTACAGACTTTTTTTAGGTATTGCTATCCTGACCTAAACTATGAAGGAGAGGCAAAGATTTTTTTTCCTATTGATTTAAAATTCATCTCCCTCTCCACAGATACTACTCTACATACTTACCATTACAGTATTCATTCTGAATGATCATGTGGTCATCTTCTGCCCATGCAGAGTAGTAACGGACCACATGAGGGTGATGCCCAAGCACTGCATGAGCATAAACTTCATGCAGAGCCAAATTCCTAAAAGACAGAGAAGCATCAAGAAAAATGAGTCAAGATGATATACATACAAATTTTTTTTTTAAAAGACAAGATATGAGGGATGCCTGGTTGGGCATCTGTCTTCGACTCAGGTCATGATCCCAGAGTCCGGGATCGAGTCCCACATCAGACTCCCCAGGCAGAGCCTGCTTCTCCCTCTGCCTGTGTCTCTGCCTCTCTCTCTGTGTCTCACGAATAAATAAATAAAATCTAAAAAAAAAAAAAGACAAGATATGAGGCATTATTCACAGTGGCAGAACACTGACTACTCACTGCTTACTATTTTATCTCACTTAATTTCCATAACTACTCAGTAAGACATAGTGGCAGGGATGAAGGCTTTAGAAAGCTCAGTGACCGACCCAATGTCAAGCCAGTGATGATAGACCCAAGAACCTTGGTCATCCTGGAACCAAAATCCATGGTTTTTGATTAGACGGCATATGTAAAGAGCAATCTTCAGTTGTTACTATCTTGATGGCAGACAGGCTTTGAGTCTTAATTTTACCGTATCACAATTTTTAAAAACCTCGACAGGCTTAACAAAAAGGCCTTGGTAATGGATATTGTGATAGGTTCTCTATCTTCTCTGTAAAGGCTAGACAGTCCTTAGAATCAATGTTTTTTCCACCAAGATGATGTAGTCACAGGGACAGTCTCGGGCAGAGATAGTCATTATGGAATAGAAAATCCAACACACACACACACAAAGTAAAATGTAGTACTTGATGAATTTCGGTATAAAAAAAATGAATTCTAAGGTCCATAATTTCAGATTCAGCAAACTAATAATACATTCCCACAGTTCACAAAAAGCACTGGTTGAATCTGAAAATAATTGTCTTCTTTGTAAAAGGAAGAACTTCTAGACAATTAGTTCTGGGAATGAAACTTAAATTATTGTTAATTTGTCCTCGCTTGTAGTCTTCAAAACACCGAATTCATTATTGAATTCGTTACTAAAACAAAGTCAAGATAACCAGTGAGTTAACAGTAACTTCCTACTTGGCAATATTTCTAATGAACTAACAGGCTGAAGATCATTCCATAAATCTATTCATTAAAGCAAAAGCAGTAAGACCAGTAGGAAAAGTCTTAGGAGCCATGAAAAAACACAACATGATTGCACCCAAATGGTCATGGTATGTTTTGGGAAGTAACTGATCTCCGATTAGAAAAATTCAGAAAGTTTATGAATGTGAGACCACATATAATAGAGAGGGTAGCAACAGGTATATTTTTGGTGACATCAGTACTATTATTTAAAATGTTTTGACAAGAAACAACTTTCCAAATCCAAGTGTGCACTTCTAGTACATTTCAAAGGTACTTACTCATTTGATAATCCTGCAACAGGTTTCATGGACCGTTTTATTGCATAAACACATCCATCCAGCCTCTTAATACACTTGTAGACTGTACCAAATTCCCCAACTCCAATTTTTTCTACCTCCAAGAATTCTTTTTCATAGCGGGAAGCCATATTGGTTTCTCGTAGAACACATCTCTGAAATATTTTATTAAAATATTAAAATAATTCTAACATATTGTGAGCAATAAACTTAAGGCATATTCAAAATTTCTGTATGTTTTCAAAAAGACTTTTGAGGCCAATCTATTGGATTCTGTTTGTGTCAGTATTCATGGTAGCAAGAACCACCCCAATTGCTGACTACCTTCTCTGTATTCTTCATAACTGTCTAAACAACTCTGCACTGTCATTGTTTTCATATATTAAGTCTTTTTCTATGTTATTTCTTCTGTCTGGGATATTCTTCTTCTCAATAGGTTTTTAGAGGGGACGCACTTGCTCACTGCAACAGCTACTGTCCTCTCCTAAAGGAATGGCTGAGATCCAGGTAGAATATATTAAGAAAAAAAAAAAAAAAGGGCACCTCCCTTTGACTCTGGTCTACTTAGATCACACTCTGGCTGCTAGTGTTTCCATCTCAAATTGAATAAACTTATTTGTGTTCACTTTGCTTCCTAAAAAATCTTAGTCTAGAGAACTAAATTGTCAAATTGATTATTTTAGTTTATGTGCTTAGGTATAACAAGCCCTCCACCTACTGGCTGACCAGCAACATCTCTCATTACTCAGCTAGTAGGTAACCCTAGGCAAAAGTCACTGAACTCTTATTAGTTTCCTGATCTAAAGTAGTGAGCATCTTAGCAACCACTCCTTGGGGTGCTTTTGAATATTACATGAGAAAACGTGTGGGGGGAGGAGTGGGTTGGGTGTGTGTGTAACTTAGCTCAATGCCGAGCACACAGTAAATTATCAGGAAATGGTAGCTAAGATGACAAAAATCTCCATGAATTTATATGAATCTCAATCCAAATTAATTTATCTGTGAAGTCATCCTTTCCTAATGTCCCCGTTAGCAAGAATTTTTTCATCTAACTTTGAGTTTAAACAATCCTGACCCTTACTAGTTCCTCGTTTCAACATCCAATACCAATCAGTCTTCATTAGCAAGATCTAGAATTTTCATTGCCCTTAGCCAATCTCCAATTCTGTTTCCCCCGTGTCTGGAGCTGCCATAGCTACCAGCCCTCTTTCCATCTCTTCTAATAGTGAAAATTATTTTTGCAAAATGATAGAATCCAACATACCTAATTGTCTCCTATAAGGAAACCAAACTTCTGGTCAGAGACCTCAAGGCCTTCTACCAGTTGCTCAGCCACTACCTTCCCATCCTCATCTCAGACACCAAATAAGCCAGCTTACCATCCACATCACTCATCCATCAAGCCCTCCCCCTCCACTTTCATAAACTGAGTATTGAACACAAGCATGCTTTCATGGTATTATAAACTTCTTAATGGCAATTTAATATTCTACTATAAATTATAGTTTATTTAGCCATTCTTTTATAATTGGACATTTAGTACTCTTTTTTTTTTTTTGCCATTACAGTTAAGGCTGCAATAATGGTGCTAATATTTACAGTATTTTTTCTTAGACTAGGTTATCAAATGAGGGATGCTATCTCAAAGATTGTGAACATTATTTAAAAATCAGTAGATACTGACACATTTAAGAGCCAAAATTTTACATCTAAATTTACAGCTTTATGCCATTTTTTCTCTCTTCTGCCTTTCCATTTTTGGACCTTAAATATCTTGAATTTTCCCTTCACCCTTCTACCCCATGAATATAGAATTTTTCCCTAAATCCAAGATAGAAGCAGTAGCCATTAATTTTACAACACTCCAAGGTAATGATTCAGCAATACGCTTATCAGGCCTGTCTGATACAGTAATAACTAGCTAAGAATATAGACCCTGATGAGAGTCCAGATCAATTCAGCTGCAAAGCACATTTGTAAATCTACAAAGTGAGTTGTGGGGTTGGTAAGGAGGGAGAGAGAGAAAAAAAGAGAGAGGGGAGGGAAGCAACAGGAAGAAGTGACTAAGTTAGGACAGCTACAACAAAGAACTGTGCTCACCTTGGCAGGCAGCCCTTGTTCTACCTTGCCTTCCCCTGGGTCAGCTTCCTCACTTAAAAAAAGAGGGAGAAGAAGTGATATCAATGTATGATTAGCACCACTAAGCTTGATACTATACTAGGTTCTGGGACTGTAAGAGTAAATAAGACAATTCCTTCCCTCCTTCAGTTTATATTTTAAGACAGGGATAAATAGAACATTTCAACATAAGAAACTGAAAGAATAAGAACAAGATATCATAGGACATTACAGGCAGCACCCAAATCATGAAGTCTTTCCCAAAAGAGAAGATATGCAAACTTAGTTTCCAAGAACGAGTAGGAATCAGCTAAGGTTGGTAGTGGAGTTCTGGGCAAACAGAGCAACCCTGAACAGTGGGGGTGAGAGTACACAGAGGATTGGAAACAGAGCCCTCTTCCTGGCCTCACTGCGACCTGCCCCTCCCACACCCACCTCCCCTGCTCTGCACTAGATTCTCAGGCAAACCAACAGTACAGCAGAATAAACTCTAACGCTGGCTAAGATATTTTCAGTTACTTTCCAATGAGCTGAAGTCTCTGACAAACATCCTCTTTGGCATGAGCAGTTGCACTCTGGATCTCTAAGCCATATTTCAATCTCTAGAGCAGCCAGCTATAGATTTTTCTTCTGGAGAAGCAGAGGATAGAAAATGTAAACAGAGGAAGACTTTACACTCATGGGGACAGATTGACACTGGACATTCGTGACTTAAGTTTAATAATACATTCTAATACTTTATAACACCACATCAAAAATAACAGTACACTAAGTAAGGGAGAAAAAGTACTCAGAAGCACTAAGAGCTGTTACAAAAGTGCCATCACTTTCATTGCAGGGATTTAAAATTAATGGTCTCTTCTGACTAGCTTCAGTGAGAGGTGAATCAATTCTGATGATTTGCAAAGAATCCTCAAGAGCTAAAACCAATAGAATTCTTGTTAACAAAAGTGGACCTGTATACTTGTACTAAAGTTCTGTTTACTTAAGATGCAGGAGATAGCATTGAGAAAACCTATTCTGGCCACAAAGCTGATTGATACGGAGTCATTGATTCCAAACAAAACAACTCAACCTAACATATTAAATGTTCTTTGTACTTCAGATTGTTAGCTGTGCATTTATTTTGCTGACTATATGTGAGCAAAAATGACTGGCCCATTTCAGAGAGGCTTTCATCATGTAATAAAGAAGCAATGAAGAGACGTAGTAAAGAAGTGTCCCTCAGTTATATGCACAATCCTCATTTGGACAATTCCTAATATTCAGTGGCCTTGGGGAGTTGTGCAGTTTGGCTTTCCATTCTTAGCACCTCTAAAAGCAACACTATGTTTTTCTCTTTAGCCAATCTGCCATCACCTGCAGAGAGGTTCAAATCCTTGCTCTATATCTCTCAGTCACACAGTCTAGACTCGAAACAGCAGGATTCTCCTTGAACTGTGAGCTACACCTGCCCCAATGGCTAGCCTTTTGTTATCCAGAGACCACATGAATGCAATTCCATAGCTCGCCCACTTTGCTAATGGAAGTCAAAAGTCTATTGCTTACTCTGCCCTATTCTTTTATAGAGAAGATACCTTACAGTACATATCAGAATGGGGAGACACTAGAATCTCCATGACAAAGAAGGTTACAACCAACATTAACATTTAGGAAGGAGGGGATGTGTGAACATGATATCAGTTGCATTCAAGTTGAGTTCTTGTTCCTAATCTTACTTTCATGCTCTCCCCTCTACTTGACATTAGTAAGACCAGTTCCCAAAAGTTAGAGGCGACAGTACACTTACAGATCTCCTCGAGTTTTCCTCTTGCCATTGGATCGAAGGAATTGTTTTCTATAGGACTCTGGGGTAAAGGGATTAATATTGACCAGAGCTGACGAGGTCATCTCATCCACAAAGGGAACAGGTGTGAACCTCAAATGCTTAGAGCCTCTGGAGGGGAGCTTCTCTGTTGAAGAAATCACTGACTGGCTTAGCAGACTCTGAATGAGAATGACAAAAAAGGGAAAATAGAATGAGGTTAGTAAAAAAAAAAAAAAAAAAAAAAAAAAAAAAAAAGAGTTCCATATCAGCTAGTTAATATTTGAACCAAAGAATGTTATTGCTGAAAAGGAATTAGAGGTTATCTGGTTCAGCACAAACTAGTTGCATTATAACTGGTCCTCTTATGAAAAATACAGATTCCTAGTCTTCCTCTAGATATTCTGATTAGAGGATCAACACAGGAATCTGTACTTTGGTTAAGCTCCACCTCCTTCCCCTGGGCAATTTTGAGGCCAGCTATGAAAAATGTCAACTCTAGTTCTACCTCTGGCTTTTTAAAGACTATACTCCAGCTTAGACAAATGAAAAGGACTCTAGAAGACCTGGTCCTTATAGTCTCAGTATGTACTTTGACTCCCCCTTCAAGTATTCACCCAAATATTTGTTTGGTGCCTACTAAGTAGCAGATGCCGGGCTGGATGCTGAGGTGGACAGAGGTGAATTCCAACTCTTAAGGGATGCACAGTCCATTAGTCAACAGTTCATCAACCTTTCAGAAATAATCACTTTGTACAAGAAAGACTATCTATCTAAACATGAAAAGAAGTTTCCAGTTCCACTTAAAATACAGCACCAAATGAAAAGAGCTCCATAAAGTAGAGTAAGGAAATTGAAAAATAATCCTCTGAGCCCTTAAGATTCAGGGCTTTGCAGTGGCTATAACCAGCATACCAATAAGTAGGAAAATGTACAGGACTTACCACTCCAAGTGGGGTACAGTAAGAGAACATATGCCTACAACCTAACCAGAACTAAACCAAAGGACAGAGGGAATAGGTAGAAGACAAAGAATTCTGATGAGACAGCAGAATGCCATTATAACCTAAGTCAGGGGCCAGAGAGCTGTGTTATGGTGTACAGCAGTAGACGCAGGGCCATGATATAACCACATAGTATAATCATTGTACTGTGAGGCTCTTTCTAAAAGAATTCCACTATTTGATAATATCTGCCCATGGCTTTTCAGCATAGAAGCAGAAGCTAGACTATGACATGATATAAAAATGTGATTCAAGAATGAAGATAAGGGCATCCTGGGTAGGTCAGCGGTTTAGCACCTGCCTTCAGCCCAAGGTGTGATCCTGGGGACCTGGGATCGAGTCCCACGTCGGGCTCCCTGCATGTAGTCTGCTTCTCTCTCTGCCTCTGTCTGTGTCTCTTATGAATTAAAAAAAAAAAAAAAAAGAATGTGAAGATACAAGGAATGAATATTGAAATTATAAACCCTAAATGATAAAAGCAGAAATGAAGGAAACTATAGAGTATAACTAGTAACCTAACCTTTTTTTTTTAAGTGAAGAAAAGTCATTGCTAGAGTCCAGTTTTTACAAAGGTTTTACAGGTCTTAGAGTTTACAGGATGAACAACCCTGGGGCTATTGTCAGACAAAGCCAAAGATAAACTCACAATTTTCCTGTAAGTGTAGTATAGGGCTCAGTGTTTGCTCAAGTAAGTACAACTATACCATATAATATTTCTCAGTTGTCTGTGTGACTGAGGAAATGAACTTAGAATTACACTAAACCATTCCCCGAGAAACAGTTTTTTTGTGATGCTGATGATTATATGGGAATTAAAATGTGTCTGTCACATCTGAAACAGTGGGGCATCTACACCCGGAATGCTGCACACTCTGGTTGCCACACTTTAAGGACAACAAAAAGGCCTAGAAATGTTTCAGATAAAAGGAAGGAAAAGCATTCACATCAGGGCAGACAAGACCAGAATTCCTAGTCTGGAAATATGAAGGCAGATAGATTTTGTGAGTTCCACTTAGGATACAGAGAAATATATTAATTATACTAATTTGGATTTTATTGCCATAATGGTAAGTAATTGTAAGTAATCTTTTTGGAAATCCAAAAGAACTTGTATTTATGAAAGTTCTTGTTTGGAACAAGGTTTATGAAAGGAAGTTCTGCCTAAAAGTAAAGCAGATTGAAAATTTCTGGAAAGATGTCCAGGTTTAGAGTATAAATATGTTCCAGGGAGTGTAGCTAATTCTGTAAGTAACAGTTCTGTTACAGATGATAGAGGGAAGGGAAGATTACGGAATAGCTCCCTCGCTTCTGAAGATGGCAAGAGGAGAAGGCAACCTCCTACCTTCAAGATACAACATCATAGTATCTCAGGACTTGCAAAGACTTTAAAGACCTGTTTGGTACAATTAGTCCCCTGATGCTTGAATACTTTCTACAACATTCCTGCCAAGTGGTCATCAACTAGTGTTCAATGCATTTAGCCACAGGGACCCATGACTTCCTCGGGAAACTCTTCTATTCTAGGTTGTTCTGCTAGGAAGTCTTTACAGTGACCTCAAGTCACTTCACATGATTTCTAGTCCTCTCCCTTTGGTAAGGCTGAACAGAGTCAATCCTCCATTACTCTGCATCCTTGTCTTTAGCATAACATCGCCACTGATCATTGCCCCCCCCCCCTCTCTCTTCTGATCCAAACTATATTCCTCATAAAGTGTGCACTTTTTCATTTGCATTTCCAGTTTCCCTCCCAAGCTCTGTTCTTTTCCTGCCCCTCAAATCTTGGCACTTCCAGGATTCCTAATTTGGACCACTTCTCTTCTTACTCTGGCACTCAGGCTACTTGAGCTTATCTGCACCCAAAGCTTCAACAACTTCCAAAATGCTAATGATATCCAAGGATAGATCTCCAATGTAGTTTGGTTTTCCTGCACCCCAGAAACATTTATTCAATGATTTATAGGACACCTCTGTGTTCTCCAAACCTATAAATGCCTCTAGCATCAACTGTCTTGATCCAAGGTACCCTCTACTCAATCAAACAAGGCAGAAACTTCACAGCACCCTAGATCCCTCCTTTTCCCTCAACCCCTCCATCAAGTTGATGAGAGAACAAAAAGCAAGCTGAGTGTAAAACATGAGCTGACACCCTACCAAGCCCCACCCCCTTAAGGTGAGATGGATAGATAGCATCATTATTATATGTATATAATGATGCTATATGTAATAATATATAATGCTATGCCCAATAGCAATATATAATGCTAGCATTCCTTGGGCACTAGTAACTGCCTAAGAACACAGGCAAAGTTGAAAAATAAATGATCAATTGATAAAGATCGCAGTCATGGGACACCTGGGTGGCTCAGTGGGCATCTGCCTTCAGCTTGAGGCATGATCCCTGAGTTCCAGGATCGAGTCCCACATCGGGATCCCTTGAAAGCCAAGCATGCAGGGGGAGGTCCTGTCACCACGCTGGGTGGGAATGGGATGAAGGCACCCTCCCACATCTTAGTTTCCACCCTCAGGTCCTCCAGGCCTCCCACCCTTCTAGGTAGACTGGTGTCCCTGCTGTCCTCTCACCCTCAAGGGTTCAGCATGAATTTTGCTTAAGAACATTTGAGGGGCTCCTGGGTGGTTCAGTCAGTTAAACGTCGACTCTTGATTTTGGCTCAGGTCAGGATCTCGAGGTTGTGGTGTGGAGCCTCAAGTGGGGCCTGGGCCAGCTGGGTGGGAAGTGTGCTTGAGAGTCTCCCTTTCCCTCTGCCCCTCCCAATGCAAGCTCTGTCAAATCTTTTAATAATCAATATTGAAGATATTTGAGAAATCTTTATCATCTCTGCAGAGGTGCCTTCATATGTGTAACGGCTGTGTAAATGCCTTTCAGGGACCCACCGTGATTTCTATCGGAAAACCCTATTAATATTTATTGAAGTATAGTCAACATGCAATGTTAAACTAGTTTCAGGGCTACAATTTAATGACTATGCTGTACATTATTCAGCTCTCCCCATGAGAAGTGTAGTCACCATCTGTTCCCGTACAAAGTTACAATAGTACTGACTCCATTGCCTAGGCTGTACTTTCTCAATTTCTGTGGCTTCTATATTTGAGAACCAGATGCTTATAGCTCCTAATATTTATCTATTTTGCCCATCTCCCACCCACTTCCTCTCTGGCAATCAGTCAACGTGATCCATCACATTAACAAGAGAAAGGACAAAAACCATACGGTAATCTCAATAGTGGCAGAAAAAGCATTTCACAAAACACAACATAAAAAGCATAGTGGGTTTTGAGGAAATGTCCATCCACAGAATAAAGGCTGTGTAGGAGGGCCTGTAGCTGACATCGTACTTTATGATGAAGACCTGAAATCATCTCCCCTAAGAGCAGGAACAAGACAAGGAAGTCCCCTCTTAGCCCTGGAAGTCCTACGGTAGGAAACAAACAAGGAAAAGAAATGGCCCTCGGTGTCCATTGAAAGATGAATGGATAAAGAAGATGTTGTCTCTGTATACAATGGAATATTCCTCAGCCATTAGAAACGACAAATACCCACCATTTGCTTCGACATGGATGGAACTGGAGGGTATTATGCTGAGTGAAATAAGTCAATCAGAGAAGGACAATTATATGGTTTCACTCATACAGGAAATATAAAAAATAGTGAAAGGGATTATAGGGGAAAGGAGAGCAAATGAGTGGGAAAAATTAGAGATGGTGACAGAGCATGAGAGACTCCTAACTCTGGGAAATGAACAAGGGGTAGTGGAAGGGGAGGTGGGCCAGGGGATGGCGTGACTGGGTGACGGGCACTGAGGTCACCAGTGCCCATCACTTGATGGGATGAGCACTGGGTGTTATACTATGTGTTGGCAAATTGAACTCCAATAAAAAAAAATTTTTTTAAGGGGAAAAAAAGGACTATGGGCTTATTGGAACATTTTCATGTCCATTGCTCAGGCTGCAATACTTATAGGTAGGAGAAAGACTATCATTTGACTGGAAGCTAGTACCCTGGCGGGAATGATTAGAAGACCCAGAAACTTGATGCCCTTTCTTTATTCCTATTCTTACACAAAGTTGTCTTTCTTGGGCATAAGACAGCCACCTAAGTCACTAGGGTAGCTGCCAATCTTAAGAATCTTATGTAAGGTTTTCTTTCTCTTTGGTCTAATATGATCCCCTCCAAATTCCTAGTCTAGCCACTTCTGGCCACGAGACAGTCCTCCACTCAGAGCTGGCTGAAACCAGTACCAAACTGAATTAAAACCCAACTGAGGATCCTTTCCTAGTGAAGTCAGCTATAAAAGATTACATGTATTGGGATATTACTTAGATCGTGATGGATTTCTATCTTTACTATTCTTCATCAATGTCCCCTACTGACTACTTAAATTACAATAGTATATAATTTCCCCTGTAAAACTTTTCTGGTATTTTCCATGAGTTAAGAATGACAAGTTCTCCATGGCATTTTGGTTCATTCACTGGCACCCATTGGTAGTCTAGAGCGCAATGCAGAAGCTGAGGGACACCAGGATCCCTCCTACAAGGCAAGGTGGTATTCATATCATGTTCTTAGAAGGTCGCCTCTGGTCACTTTGACACTAGGAAGCTCTGACATGTCCTGTGTAGGATGCCACCTAGGAGTCAGGGGGGATTTTTGGTAATGGACCTTCTCTACTTTTCTGGGAGCATGGGATTTTCTTTGGTTCTTAAGGATTCTCCCTTGAGATGCCTTTTAACTCACTGGAATCAATTCACATTGCAAGATCTAAGGAAGAAAAAAGAAAGACTGATCTTCTGTAACATTGAATGGCCTCAGTACTCCTTAGGAAATGAAGGAAAATAGCCCTTTAATGGAACATTAAACTTCAATATGATTTATCAGATCTCTTCAATAGGAAACAGGGCACATGGACTGAGGTACCTATGTCCAGGCCTTCAATGCCCTAAATCGGATCCCAATCTAAGGGCCTCTTGCATAATGTGTCTAATCACCAACCAGGTTAATAAATCCCCTCTGAACATACTGAATGATGATTGTTTAAATAGGCCCATTCCTTGTAACAAACCTGGGTCACTGGAGAAATCACCAGCCAATCCAAAGAGGATACTGGCTCTGTTACTATCTCTCCTCCTTATGAACCTCAAGACCCCTCTGCTCCCAGCCCACCTCTGAACATACCAGGAGGGGAATTCCCTATCTTCTAAGCCTTCCACCTAAATCTGGATTGCATCCTCTTAGGGAGGGCGCTAATGGAGAAATGGGCACAGTTAGAGTCCATATCCCATTCTCCATAGCAGACCTGACTCAGATAAACATCAATTAGGACAATATTCTGAAACCCTGTTTTCAATTCATTGAGGGCTTTCAACAATTATCTATTATGGTTGATTTGACCTGGCAAGATACATTCATCATAAGAATTCATTGTTTTACCCCTGAAGAAAAGAACCATACCTGGGCAAGGGGCTCAAGAACTTGCTGATGAACTAGCAGTCAGAGATAGATACTGTTATCCAGTAGGGGGAAGTGCTGTTCCAGTACTGAACCTCACTGGAGTTACACCATCCAAGATGATAGGGAAGGGAAAGACAGGATCATGTGATAACTTGTTTAATGGAAGGAAAGAGAAAAGGATTCTTTAAAACTGTAAACTTTGGGATCCCTGGGTGGCACAGCGGTTTGGCGCCTGCCTTTGGCCCAGGGCGCGATCCTGGAGACCCGGGATTGAATCCCACATCAGGCTCCCGGTGCATGGAGCCTGCTTCTCCCTCTGCCTATGTCTCTGCCTCTCTCTCTCTCTCTCTCTCTCTCTGTGACTATCATAAAAAAAAAAAAAATTAAAACAGAACAAAAAAAGATTTAAAACTGTGAACTTTGATGAAATTCAGGAAGTTACTCAAGGAGCTGATAAAAATCCAACTCTATTTCAGGGTTGTTTGATAGACACTGTCCCTAAGTATACAAATCTGAACCCAATCTGAGGGAACAATTATCGTAAGCATGCATTTTATAAGTCAGCTGGCCCCTGACATCTTCTGAAAATTAACTAAAATGGCTTTAGGCCCTCAAACACCCAACCCCCCACCCCCTGCCGCCCAGTGCCCACTAGAGGTAGCTGCTGGGGTCTTTAATAATAGAAGTATGGCCATAGGGCAAGAAAAGGACTGGAGAGCTAAACAGCAAAATAAAATTCAGGCTCCAATATTGGCTGGCACTATTGTGGGTGGATTCCCCACAACACCAGACTAACCAGGGGCCAAAGAAAAATCTGGTGTCAGACAAAGGACCAGATAAGACCCCATGCTGCAGGTGTGGCCAAATCAGCCATTGGAACAAAGAATGTCCACACAAATGCTCTCTACCAGGGCCATGTCCTGTCTATAAGAAAGAAGGACATTGGAAGAAAGATTGTCGTCATCTCCAGGGAGAGGAAGACAGGAATTCACTTCCCTGCTGGAGAGCAGGAACCAGAGGATCCAGCCTGATGGGGCCTTGTGAGTGTTCTGGCTCCCTTTGAAATCAAGAGGACTCAGCCCCAGGTTACCCTGGATATGGAAGGAAGTTTATTGATTTTCTTACTGATACAGGAGCCACTTACTCCGTTCTTATTCAGCACTGTGGCCCTACTGGTCTTTTAACTATAAATTGTTAGCATAGAAGGGGAAACTAAAACATGCTAACCGACAATGCCTTTAATCTACAAGTACAAAAATCAGTTGGTTACTCATGCTTTTCCTAGTCTTTCCATCTTGCCCCACTCCGTCACTTGGATGAGACTTAATGTATAAGTTAGGAAGCAGGCTTGCTCTTACTAAAGAAGAGGACAGCTTGTTCTCTTTGCCCTGATATCCCTTCTAAAATCTGGAAGCAAATCCACAGGTTTGGGATTGTAATGTCCCAGGAAGGGCTCTTAAAGCCCAACCAGGTAAAGTGACCTTAAAAGGACCCAACCACTATACTTCATTTAAAAAAAAATAAAAACAAAAAAAAACTGTCCCTTAAAACCTGAGGCAAAGGTTGGGTTACAACCACTTAATGGTAAATTTCTCAAACATGGTATTTTAAAACCTTGTCAATCTCCTTTATAACACTCCAATTTTACCAGCAAAGAAGCCAAATGGAGACTATCAGATGGCACAGGATTTAAGAGCTATAAATGAAGCAGTTATACCTATTCATCCCATAGTGCCAAATCCATATACTGTTCTCATCCAGGTCCCTGGTGATGCCCACTGGTTTATAGTACTTGATTTAAAAGACACCTTCTTTTGCATCCCTCTAAATGAAGAAATACAGCCATTAATTTGCTTTTGAATGGGCTCACCTTCAAGCCTACAGGCTGCTCAATTAATTTGGATAGTCTTTTGTCACAGGGATTAAGAGGCAGTCCTCACTGATTGGAGCTGCACTTAGCACAGACCTCTGTGTTATCTCCTTGCCTCAAGGGACTATATATAGTTCAATATGTGGATGATATTTTAATCTGTAGTCCCACAAAAGAAATGTCTGATAGTGGGATCCCTGGGTGGCGCAGCGGTTTGGCGCCTGCCTTTGGCCTAGGGCGCGATCCTGGAACCCAGGATCGAATCCCACATCGGGCTCCCAGTGCATGGAGCCTGC
Organism: Canis lupus dingo; assembly: GCF_003254725.2. NCBI lineage: Eukaryota > Metazoa > Chordata > Mammalia > Carnivora > Canidae > Canis > Canis lupus. Next base: position 7,477,330 of record NC_064258.1, read on the forward strand.
TTCTCCCTCTGCCTGTGTCTCTGCCTCTCTCTCTCTCTCTCTCTCTCTCTCTCTCTGTGACTATCATAAATAAATAAAAATTAAAAAAAAAAAAAAAGAAATGTCTGATAGTAATTCTATAACATAATTTCTCGGCAGGCAGAGGGTATTGCATCTTCTCTCAAAAGGCACAAATATCAAAACAAGAAGTGCAATATTTAGGATATGAGCTAACACCAGGTCATTGTACCATATCTAATGACAGAAAAAAAGGCTATATTGAATCCTGGACCCCCAGCTACCAAAAAACCCAACTCTGTACTTTACAAGATATGGCAGGTTTTTACCCCCTATGGATTCCTGGTTTGGGGCTCTTAGCCAAACCATCATATGATTCAATTAAAGGCCCTGATGAAGACCCTTTATTCTTTGTGGAAGGGCCAACAGACAGCCATTCAAACATTAACCGCTAAGCTTTCATCAGCCCAGGCTTTGGCTTTCCCAAGTTTAGAAAAACCTTTCACTTTGTATGTAGCAGGAAAAACAAGGACAAGCTTTAGGAGTTCTTACCCAGAAATTAGGAAATGAAACAAAACTGGTGGGCTATTTTTCAGTCATTTATACCCCACAAGGGTGGCCAGCTTGTCTTCAAGCAGTGGCTGCAACAGCCCTCCTGGGTAGAAGAAGCTTCAAACTTTACTCTGGGACAATTCTTGATGGTGATAACTCCGTATCAGGTCCAAAATGTCCTAGAGACCAAAGGCCACCAATGGATAATGGGAGGCTGACTTACTAAATACCAGGCTATGCTTTTAGACACACCTGAAATAATATCGAAAGCCTGTTAAACTTTAAACCCAGCTATCCTTAGGCCTGTACCTGACCATCATACATCTATGCTACAACATGACTGCTCAGAGATTATTGATCTTGTTTATTCTAGCGGACCAGATTTAAAAGATTCCCCTACTGAAAATGCAGAGGACAATTGGTTTACTGATGACAGCAGCATGGATAAAGGAAAAAGAAAAGCCAGATATGCTATAGTTAGCTTAGCTAAGACCATTGAGACAAAAGCCCTTCCAATAACTACTTCTGTTCAAAAGACTAAATGAATAGCACTTACCCGTGCTCTTCACTTAGCAAAAGGCCGAAAAATTTTTATACTGACTCCAAATATGCTTGCCTGGTGCTACATGCCCACGGGGGAAATTTGGAAAGAAAGAGGGTTACCATTATTATCAAGCCATAATTCCCTGATCAAATATGGGCCTGAAATAATTCCCCTTCTTGAGACTGTACACCTACCTAAGAAGGTAACTGTAATTCATCTCAGAGGATGTCAAAGGATATGATCTTGGAATCTAACGGAAACAATTTGCTGGACCATGTAGCCAAGCAGGCAGCACAAAACAAATATTAAGTCTCATACCAATCTTAACTCCAGGCAAGTCAATAACTCCAGTCTATTCAGACCAAGAAATTCACATAGCCCAGGAACAAGGAAATTCCAAAAAAGGACAGAACTGGCTTATTAATAATGAGGGAAAATCTTTACATCCAAAAATAACTAATGGAAGGTAATACAGAATTTACACCAAACTACTCATTTGGGCAAAAATACTTTAAAGCATTTAGTTAAAAATATATTTGATGGAGTGAATTTAAGAGTTATAATAAAACAGGTTTGCCAATCCCATATGTTTGGGCACAAGTAAATCCAGAAGGTGCAGTCCATGCACCACCCTCCACCTGTTTTGAAACCAGTCCAAAGCCATGGTATATATCCAGGAGAGGACTGGCAGCTTGATTTCACACAAATACCTCCTTGAAAAGGCTGTGAGTTCCTACTAGTGTTTGTTGATACTTTCACTGAATGGATGGAGGCCTTTCCATGTAAAACTAAAAGAGACACAGAAGTAATCAAAGTTTTGTTGAGTGAAAATATTCCTAGGTTTTTGCCTTCCATGATCCTTCAAAGGGACAGTGGCCTGTCTTTTACTGTTCAAGTAACTCAACAAATAGCACATGCTTTAAAAATTAAATGTTTTTTACATTCAGCCTGGCATCCACAATCCTTTAGCATGGTAGAGAAAGCTGATCATACTTTAAAAGGACACTTACTTAGTCTAGAGACCCAGAAAAATTGGGTTACTCTCTTACTAATAGGACTTCTTAGAATAAGAACCACTCCAAAATAACCTCCAGGACTGAGCCCTTTTGAGTTATTATATGGAAAACCATTTCTTACAGTGGACTTGTGATTAGATGAAGATTATAAACCTTTGTTAAACTATTCACTCAGGCTGGTTTAATTCATAAGTTACTTAATGGATATACTGATCATGTGTTCCCAAAACCTGACTTACTTATAACTGAAAGTCCATCCCATGTAAGCCTCAGAGACATGGTTTATTTAAAAGATTGGAAGTCAAATACATCAGGGGACTTAAATCCAAAATGGAAAGGTCCATATCAGGTTGTGTTATGTACTCCCACCGTAGCAAAATTAGAGAGCCACTCCTCCTGGACTCATGTACCTCCTTCACAGGAAACCCATGAACAAACTAATGTGCCTTCTTACTCCTATGAACCTGGAGAAGATCTCAAACTCCTCTTTAAATGAGGATGAAGATGGTTCATACCACCCACAGATTACCTCTTTCTGTTCACAATGACCTCAGCTGCCTCCACCTTTCATTACTCCCCCATGTTTCCCTGTTGAACAATGTTGACCCATCGGAAGGTACATCTCCATGCCCCTATTCAGCAGGAAGAAGCTACAGAAGATGAGATCTGGGATCCCTGGGTGGCGCAGCGGTTTGGCGCCTGCCTTTGGCCCAGGGCGCGATCCCGGAGACCCGGGATCGAGTCCCACATCGGGCTCCCGGTGCATGGAGCCTGCTTCTCCCTCTGCCTGTGTCTCTGCCTCTCTCTCTCTCTCTGTATGACTATCATAAATAAATAAAAAATTTTAAAAAAAAGAAGATGAGATCTGCTGGCTTCAACAATCTTAAAGACTTAAGGATCAGATTTGTTCAAGGGGGAAAATGATGAGAGAACGAAAGGCAAGATGAGGCAAAACATGTGCTGACACCCCACCAAACCCTCCTCTCCTTAAGGTGGGATATATACATAGAACATTTCCCAGGCACTAGTAACTGCCTAAGAACAAAGTCAGGGGGAAAACAAATGGTCAATTGATAAAGATCCAGTCATGTAGGACATGAAACTCACTATGCTTTGTAACTGTCTTAATGATTTACAAGAAAAACACCATAATAGACCTATGGGAACCTATAGACTCAATTTCCTGGAGCCCTAAAGTCGCCATCGCCTGGCTATAAAACCCTATATAATCAGACACTCCTCACAATCACAGCACAGCTCTTTCTGCCCACAGGTCCTGTCCCCCTGCTAGAATAAAAATACCTTTTTGCACCTTAAAACGTCTCAAGAATTCTTTCTTGCCCATTGGGCTTGACAATCCTGCATCAAAGTCACTTTGCAAATCCTAACCATCCCTCAATTTATCACTGTGTACCACCAATGTAGTTTAGACCTTTCTCCTTTGTCAACAGATCTGCTATGAATACTGCTCTGCTTTCAGGGTCTCTCCCACTCCACGCAGCCTGCACATGAAGGTCAATTGTTCCAAAAGGCCTCTGATCAAAACTATTTAATGAAGGTCTCAAAGCTTTCAGAATAAAATCTCAATCTAGCTCCTGCCTACCTCCTCTGACCTCGCTGCCTGCAACTTCTCGTATACAGGCCCCGTATCTCTAGCACCGTGCAGTTTCTAGGTGTGACATGATCTTTCCTCCTCCTAACCTGTTAGACACTTTTTCCTTGGCCTCAAGTTCTCATTCGCTTCCTTACCTGGCTCACGCTAGCTCATCCTTGAAGACCGCTCTCAGACTTGACTTTCTTTGGAAAGGCATCCCTGATCTTGGGACTTAATTCCTAATTCTTTCTCATCATGCCACACCACTTCCCCCACACCCCTAATCTGAACTTTATTGTCTCAGTTGTTCATCTTCATTCATTTTAAGGACACTTTTTGACACAGTGAATCATTTGCCAGCAGAAGGTCTGATATCAAGGTGCTCCATTTTAAATGAATGAATGAAATAGACATACCGTGACATGCTTCCTCGTCTGCGTACCCTTGCTCAGAGACACACTCTTTCAGCCCACTCTCTCACTAATCTACATACACCAAAACCATTCTCGAAACACCTATCACATAGTGTCTATAGATACATCCCCTGTCTTTCTGCTGATTATAAGCACTTTGAGGGCAGAGACCATGTCTTGTGTTCCTTGCCCACATTGGGTTCTCAAAAAATAAATGGATGATTGATTGGTTGGTGTTGGGACGATTGGAAAATCCACGGATGGACACACAGGCATTGTAAAGTAGTTTGTCTACAATACAGACAAGAAGCTTGGTACTTCCTAGTGGATGTGGTGTGCATGCTCAGCAGGAACTAAAGCGGCCTGCTGACAGTGACTGTGTCTGCAATCAGAAGCACAGATGTTGTTATGACGGCATGAGTACCTCAAGCTGAGCCAGCAAAAAGCAGAGCTAATGCCAGTCCTGGAGCTCACATACCATGGCATGAGGTTGTCAGAGGTAACGATGGCCTTCCATGGCCTTAATAATGTGTAGATACAATATAAGAATAATCACGGCAAGAATAAAGGACTAAGCTAACTACTTGGGACCTTAGCCTATTTGTCATCCTCAGCTTATAAAGAAGTATCACCAAGTTAACTTTTTGATCACCTATAACGGAAGAGCCTATCCCTCACCAGACTGAGGAATGGGGAGGACTTCCTTCTGAGAAGAGCAGTGGCAAAGGTATGTGAATATGTTCAAACAGTGAAGGTGAACATTCTTATATTAGGAAATATTAGTAGATAATTACGTAAGAGTAGAGCCAGTTGGCGTAATGGAGAGAACAGCAGACTGAGACCAAAAGATCAGGTTTCTAGTCCTGCCTCTGCCATTGGCTGAGCCAAAAGCCAGTGTATCTCTTTGAACCTCGATTTTCTCACATGCAGAATGCATAACAGGGCTCCAGATCTCAATCATCCTTCCAGTTCCAATATTCTTTAACTAGGATTTTTCCCCCACCAAGATTTATTTGTGGCCTACACCAAACAGTTGCTGACATCAACAATTTTGAGAAGACAGCTAGCAAGGCACGTAGTTCTACTTTCTGATAACTTAAAACTTTTCTTCATTTTCACCAACAAATACATAATTAAGGACATGCATAGCCCATGAGGCAAATGGGTCAGATACACATAAACGACCGTGTCCTGCTTCTCCATCAGCTGAACTAGAACCCAGATCTTGGCAACCTGGGTCCCCTTGCCCCACGACTTACTTACTTTGGGAGTGTAGGGGCTCTCGCAATGCACCACCTCGCTCCTGCTGTCTGGCTGGGCTGGTGTCCCAGGACATTTGTGAAAGCCTGGCCCTGGAGTCCTCAAAGCCTGATCTGGACTCATCTTGTCTTTTTCCTCAAATGTGCCCACTCCATGGATGCTACTGGAGGGAGTCCTGGGAGGTGTGAACTTTGCCTCTGACTCCTGGCCTTCAGCCCAGTCTGGGGTTTGACTCTGGGTCTCCCTGCTTTCTGGTGCCTCCTTCTGCCCCTCACTCTCGCTCTCTTCTTCACAGTAGGAAACATTCAACTTCTGCTTTAGTTCTTTGTTAATACTGCTGTCATCCATCTCAGCCAGAGAGCTTGACAGCACCAGTGAGAAGGCCTATCGGAGGGGAGCCCTGTAGAGCTCCAGAGGAGGAGAGGACACTGCAAGCTGGCAAATCCCCCAGTGTTAGCCTGCCTCTCCCTCTGCCCACTAATAGTTATGCAGAGGCACGGCATTAGTTTGCTCCCTTAAGTACCCCATATCTGTAAGACCTCAGCTTATCCTCATTTCCAGCCTGATTGAAGAAAGCTCCAGCGACTCTCGGAGCAATTAAATTCAATTCATGTATAGAACTCTTCTGGATATCCCACATAGTCTCCCTGAACCCACGTGCTGCAAAAATCCGGGTGAGATAGTTGGATTCCTTTAATTCTATATGGCTTTAAAAATACCCATTAGCCATTTCGGAAACAAGCTCATTATTGGGAAGATATTCTTTCCAGTCTTTTCTACCTACCATTAAGAAATACCACGCTCTCCTGTCTCCCCCACCCACCCGTGGCTAACAGCGGTTAACTAGAACTCAGCATCACCAGGGTATTATAATCATCCTTAAACAGCTGCTAACTTCTCTTGGCTGGAGTCCCTCTCCCCAGCAGGGAGACACCTGAGATTTCCGCCAGACACACCTGCTATAATTCAGGCATCTCACACCCTCCACCCTCCCCCCCGCCCCAGGTATCAGCAGTTAAAACTTTTAGGGAATAGGACAAATGTCTAAACTGACAAAAAAAAGCTGAGTGACACATAGAAGCCGGTATGTATCATTTGAAAACAGCAATTACTTTGCCCCCAAATGCCTTATTTTGTAATCTTTAAATTTTTAAAAAATAATTTATTTATTCATGAGAGACACAGAAAGGGAGAAGCAGAGACACAGGCAGCGGGAGAAGCACACTCCATGCATTGAGCCCGATGTGGGACTCGATCCCAAGACCCCGGGATCATGACCTGAGCCACCCAGGCGTCTTTTTTTTTTTTTTTTTTTTTTTTTTACTGTTAACCTACATCATTAAATTTCTTTCTTAGAGGGGCCCCTTGAGAAGAGTAAAAAACTCTTTGAATAAAAAAAAAAAAGTCACCGATACCACTTTGTAGGAGAAACCATGTGAAAGGTCATCCATGGAATAGGAAAATGATATACATGAGCCTTCTTGTACCTTCAGGGGAGACCCTAGAGGTACTGGACACGTGAAATTATGTACCTGATAGACGTGGGCTGAAGAGAGGTGCTGAGGATGGTTTGATCTTGGCTGAAACAAAGTTAATTTCTCTTCTCTTACAGTCTTTGGTTACTCGTTGCCCATCACCAGTCTTCCATTTCCTCCCCCTTCAATCCCTTCAGTCCTTTCTCCTTTCTCAATCTTTCCCATCTCTGACCTGAGCTCATGAGGACGTTAATCCACGTGAAAACTAACCGGGAGGATGTAAAAGTAACTTTTTCAGCTAAAAGGCTTCTCATGCTCCTGCTTTTTACAGGTGTGCACACCACTGGATCCTTCTCTTGACCTTCCCTAGCCCATCCCGCCAGTGCCGACCTTCCCAAATCATTCCACAGGGACATCACGTTGCTCATGGCAGGCACAAACTCACTCACTGCCCACCTCTGGCAGGGTTCCCCCATCCCGCAGGGGCTAGAGACGATTAAGTCATCAACAGGAAAAGGAGGACTCTGGTTATAAGTAAAGAAATTGCTGTGAGCTGAGATCCAGGCTTTGGGAGTGAGATCCTTATTTGCAACTATCACGGCAGGCCAGGTGATATTCCTTGCCGTAGCCTTGGTGTTGACCAGTGTTCTCCTCTTAGGCCATGGGTCGTCCGTCATTCTTGGAGCCCTAGGCTAGCCAAGCCTGGGTCCACTCTCAGGCAGGACGGGACTCATTGGAAACACTCTGAGCGAATCCCAGGCATGCAGGCAGGGCACGGGGCCCAGTTCATGGGGCGTTAACTAGAGACACCAGTTTTTTACCATCACCACCCCCCCCACACACACACACATACTCCCCCTTTCCTCTCGGCCTTGCTAGAGTTCTCAGTCACCCTCACTTACGACCACACCACCTACCTAGGGAGGCAGCTGTGCCATTGTTATGGTTTGGGTCCCAGGTCACCAGCATCACCAGTGGTGCTTCGGTTAGAAACGTGCACCATTCACCTTTTCGCGTATTGTCACTCGAAGGACAATTGTGCTAAGGCTTCAGAACAAGAAAGGCATAATAACAAGTACAAAGAAGATGCTCCCAAGTTGGAAAGCGAATAATGGGAATTGGGCAGGTCCTGACCTTGACGGCCTAAGGGAAGCCCCAGAAGCCTGCATTTTGCCTCTGGCCCACAGCCCCACTCTTTGAGGCGTCTTGCCTCACTCTTGTTCTTTGCTCTCAGCGTCTGCACATGATGAAAAATTTTCCTCTTTGCTTCAGCTAATACCCTAGGCATCCGTCCCAGGCAAACAGCTCCTCATCATGAGATGAGGGGTCCAAGGGGGAACACAGGTAATCTGTGGCAGTAAGGGAAAAGGGAGAATTTTTCCCTTAGTACCTGACACGTAGTGAGGGTTCCATAAATTGTTTTTGTTGTTGTTGACTTGGTTTTTTATTTTTTAAAAAGATTTTATTTATTTATTCATGACAGGCACAGAGAGAGATAGAGGCAGAGACACAGGCAGAGGGAGAAGCAGGCTCCATGCCGGGAGCCCGACGTGGGACTCGATCCTGGGTCTCCAGGATCATGCCCTGAGCTGAAGGTGGCACTAAACCCCTGAGCCACCCAGGGGTCCCTAAAATGCTTTTTAAAAAAAAAAAAAGATTTTATTTATTTATTCATGAGAGACACACAGAGAGAGGAAGAGACATAGGCAGAGGGAGAAGCAGATGGATGTGGGACTTGATCTCAGGACCCCGGGATCATGCCCTGGGCTAAAGACAGACGCTCAACCACTGAGCTACCCAGGCGTCCCTCCACAAGTCGTTTTTGAGTGGACTTGGGAAAGCAAAATAAATTCATCTAAGTTTTGTTTTAAATACTCAAAATTTGACTTTTTGAAAGTTTGAATATTTTTCTTATTGTTTCAGGGGTTGCTGCAGTGAGGCAAAGCAATGTTCCCAGGATGTCGATGCCTCCTTTGCATCTCAGGGCTAAGATCCCTACACCCTGTGCTTGGGAGAAGCTCTCTCCCGCTGCTGAGGAGCCAGAAAGCTAGGCTCAGAGCCCTGCTCCGACGCAACCTTGGTGCTGAGGCCTCTGAAACACCAGTGGGAAAAACAGAAGCAAGAAAGTCTGTCCATTCAAATCAGTTTAGAAGAGGTGGAAACTCATTTTCACCTTTAGGGTAGACTGTTTGCAAAAGTAAAGCTAAGGCCACGGAAAATGAGCCATTTGTTTGAGAGTCTATGGCTCCAAGGAAGGACATGCTGGCCTTATAGTTCCCTCAGGAGGGAGAATTGTAAAAAAAAAAAAAAAAAAAAAAAAAAAAAAAAAATATATATATATATATATATATATATATATATATATATATATATATATGTCTGAAGAAGCCAAAGGGAAGCTGTAGCACATTATTTATTGAAGACTGAATTCAGACGGAGTCATTCCAGACTCCGAAACATACAGGTATTGGATTAGAGTATATTTGATGAGCCGCCCCGCCACCCCCCACCCCCTACCCCCTGGGACCCATTGGGAGGTGGAGGTCTGGTTCCCCAAGCAAGAAAGGGACACTTCTCCGAGGCTTTCTGGGAAGCTGGGTGGCTCCAGGACAGGAAGCGGAGACTGGAAGAGGGCTGGGGCTGCCAGCCACTTTCTGGGCCTCAGTCTGTTGGGCCTGGGCTGTGAAGGCTAGAGGCCAGCCTGAGGGAGGTGCAGGCTGGTGGAGGGGACCGTTGGCCCTGGTCCCCAGGACGTGCCCTCGCGAGGCAGCAGGGCAGCAGTCAGCGTTCTCCCACCAGGGCCCGGGGCCTTGCGGACGCAGGGAGGAGTCCTCTCCAGCTCACTGAGGAAACCAGAGGACTAGGCAGGGTCTCGGGTCTCTGGGGTCCCTGCCCACTCCAGCCCCATGTCCCCCCTCATCCTCCTCTAGCTCCGTCTCTCATCACAACCGGAAGTGTTGCTTCAGCCCCACAGAGGGAAGTTTGCAGTGACTTCGAGAAAAGCAGACTACGTTCAGCAGCAGCATACGTTCGCCAGCTCCGGGGACACATCCACCAGCAGCAGTGACAGCAGGTGCAATGTGGTGGCCCATTGCAGCACAGAGCTTCAGGTGCTCCTGACTCCTCTTTTTTTTTAATTGTATCTATATATATTTTTAAAGATTTTATTTATTCATGAAAGACATACAGAGAGAGAGAGAGGCAGAGACACAGGCAGAGGGAGAAGCAGGCACCATGCAGGGAGCCTGATGCGGGACTCGATCCCAGGATCGCAGGATCACAACCTGAGCCAAAGGCAGACACTCAACCGCCGGGCCACCCAGGCACCCCGCTCCTGACCCCTCTAACAGCTCAGGGTGCTCAGCAAGGCCAGGAGGCCTGACGAAGACCTTCTCTTGACCTCCTCCTTCCACCCTGAGAGAGTGCACAGCAGCAGACCCCCGTCCTTGAAGTGACTCTAGTGCTAAGTACATAATTTACTGACACTAGTTCGTATTTGGCCGCCACGTTTCTCATGTGCAAGTGCTTACACAGCTGTATCTGCTAAGTAGCACTGACAGCAGAACGGAATTCCAAGGAAAGATTGTGGGCTGAGCAAGATAAAGCCTGGAGACCGTTTTAACGTCTCGTTAATCCTTTTCTTCTTATTTTGCTTTTTCTCGTGGAAGTGTTCAAACACACCAAAAGTAGAGAAAATACAGTATAATGAGTCTCCATGTATCAGCGATGTAGCTTCAAAAATTATGGGCAGCTGTACAATCTTGTTTCATTTAGATCTGCAATTTCGCTGGGGGCGGTTGGGTACTGGAGGTTTTTTAAAGCAAATCACTGGTAACACATCCTTTCATTCATGAAGACTTCAGCGCCATTAGTGAAACTCCTCAGATTAATCTATTCTCTTCAGATCTGCTAAACATCTACCTGATGAATACATGAGATTCTGACAAATTGCTTCTCTTGCCACGGTGTCACATTTGCTAAAATTACAGGATGTCTGTCAAAAATAGCTGTTACAGGGCAGCCCCGATGGCTCAGCAGTTTAGCGCCGCCTTCAGCCCAGGGGTGATCCTGGAGACCCAGGATCGAGTCCTGCGTCGGGCTCCCTGCATGGAGCCTGCTTCTCCCTCGGCCTGTGTCTCTGCCTCTCTCCCTCTCTCTGTGTCTCACGAATAAATGAACAAAATCTTAAAAAAAAAAAATAGCTGTTATAATAGAGACACACTGCCTGTCCCCTCACAAAACACACTGTTCTTCTTAGAATAAGAACAGATTGCTAACCTGACATCCCACTAATTCAGAGACCATTGATGTACTGCCCATATTTTAAGGAGCAGTTATTTTGAAACAATGGTCTAGACTCCTTAGTCCACTGATCTGTTTTCTGTTACCCACATTTATGTGGGTAACAGAATTTATTTATGTGGGTAACAGAATTTATGTGGCGCTTGGCCATTCCCAGATTCTCCAGAATTAGAGCAGATGGGTCGCCCGTGTGACCTGGTCCAATGCCATTCCACAGAGATGAGATCTCTGTGTCTCCCTGTTCCTCTCTCTCACGCACACACACACTCATTACTCTCACAGGAAGGAATTCATAGGAATGGCAAAGAGCTGGATCTGGCGTGCCTTGATCTTGACTGTCTCTCTGCTCCCAGGGCCGGGGCTCAAGAAGTCACTAGTTACTTGGTCAAACATTGCCAGCCATTGCTTTATGCTTCTGACCCAATTACAAGATCCCCACACTGAAGGTTTATCTTCCTCAAACAAAAAGAAGCAAACGCTTAATGATTTTGGGGAAGTGTGATAAGGAAGAAAGTAAAGGGTAACCACCAGAAGCTCCAAAGAGAGAAACTGTCAAAAGTGACTGTCCCCAGGGAGGGAGAGGGCCTGGGGGAGGGTCTGGGGAGAAGGAGATTGCTGCTCACTGTATGTCCTGTGTGTAATGTGATTGTTTCATCTTTGCCATGGAGATCTAATTAAAATGTCAAAATAATTTCCAAGAATTTAAATGAAAATTATAAATAAATGCATTTAAAAAAAAAAGATTTTATTTATTTATTCAAGAGAGACACAGGCACCCTGCAGGGGACTCGATGTGGGACTCGATCCCAGGACCCTGGGATCACACCCTGAGCCTAATGCAGACGCTTAACTGCTGAGCCACCCAGGCATCCCAATAAATGTATATTTTTTTACTGGTCCATAAAGTGCTTGAATGCCTCCACTCACTGCTCTGCATCTGCCGACCTCTAAGCTCACGAGGGTCTCCCTGGGCTCAGTCTCCCCAGCTTCTCCCTGGGGGCATTCACTTCCTGCAGTAGCACGCAGCCCACAGTTGTAAACCCTCTGTAACCGGGTGCGCCCTGGAGGGACATCTGCATGGTGTCCAGACCCCACTCCTGAACTTCAGGTCTGCAGCTCCCTGACCCAGCCTCCCCCTGGATGTGCAACAGGCATCTCGGTCTTAACGTGGCTGAACCCAAGCTCCCAACCTCTCCTACCAAACCTGCTCCTCCCGCAGTTTCCTCATTTCTCTATAAACAGAAACATGCCAAACATCTGTAAGTCATCACTGACTGCTCTCTCTGTGACCCTGCATCCAGTCTAGGAGAAACCCTTTCAGTTCCCCTGACCTCCTCCTAACGGCATCTCCTGCTTCCCTGAGCTGGCCTCCGGGCAGTCTGTTCTGCACACAGTAGGCATGGGGTCCTTCTGAAAGCACCCCCCCATCCTCCAGGGCTTCCCATTTCCCTCCAAATATGGAGCCAGCCCCTGTTCTGAGACCCATGAGCCAGAAGACCCACCCCACAACCTAGCTGGTTCCAGGCTCCTCACTGTTCCTCCAGATGCCAAAATCTTTCCATACCTGCCTCGCCCTAGTCCCTCACTTCCTCCGGGCATCTGCTCAAAGCCATTTATCAGAGAGGCTTCCTGGACAACCCCTAGAGTGCCCATCACTATTTCTCTGACTTCTTATCCCTTTCAAGTCTCTTCACAGAACTTATCATTGCATCACGTTTAGTGGGTGCATTTTGTTTTTATTTTTTTAATGTTTCATTTTAAACACTGTGTCTCCCCATCCCACCCCCCAGTAGAATCTAAATTCCATGGGACATCTGGGTGACTCAGTGATTGAGCATCAGCCTTCAGCTCCCAGGGTCCTAGGATCGAGTCCCACATCAGGCACTCTGCATGGAGCCTGCTTCTCCCTCTGCCTGTGTCTCTGCCTCTCTCTCTCTCTCTCTCTGTGTGTGTGTGTGTCTCTCTCATGAATAAATAAATAAAATCTTTAAAAATAAAAAAAAGAATCCAAATTCTATGAGGACAGGATTTTAACTCTTGTTTGGGGCTCTATTTCCATGACCTGGAACAGGGAACAGGGTGTGGTGCACAATAGGTGCTGGGAGTCAAGGTGTTTGCTTGCACAATGAATACAATGAATATCTTTCATGAGGTTTCAAATTTTAAGTTTTCAACTCCAGCACAAATTCCAGAGGAATGTGTTTATTTCATTTTATTTTTTATTTTTAAAAACATTGATTGATTGATTTGAGAGAGAGCCAGAGAAGAGGCAGAGGGAGAGAGAGAGAATCCCAAACAGGGGCCCGATGTGGGGCTCAATCTCATGACCCTGAGATCACAACCTGAGCCGAAACCAAGGGTCGGGCACTCAACCAACTGAGCCACTCAAGCGCCCTGATTTTAGATAACTCAGTAATTTTAACTATTCATTCTGTTAACCCCTAAGCATTTCTGCCTCAACCTGAGCTCAGCCTCTGTGGTGTATGATTTAACGTGTTTTCAGCTTGGGCCAAGCCAACAAATTCCTGTAGCACAGACAATCTGGGAGGAGTGAAAGGAAATAGAACAGGTGGGGCTGCAGTTATAGCTATTATGGTCTAATGCATACAGTAGACGCGAGGAAGGCAGGAATCTGAAACAGATCAGATTTCCCAGGATGTCTCTGGATGCTCAGAGCTTTGGGTCCTCAGGATATGTGGGACTTAAGTTCACAGGAGAGATAAGCATATAGAGATTCTCCTTACACCATTAGGAAGACTATTTTTTTATCCCTTTATGCACATTCTTAATTTCATCCTGTTACACTTCAGTTTGTCCCACAGTCTGGACTCCTGTCTGGACCACTCAATATTGACTCCGGTCAACTAACTATGCAGCTTGATCATGGAGGCAGTGTAACCTATTCCTTAGCTGGATGGAAGACTAATCCTCAAAGAGAGAATTAAATGGCTTAGTCACATACAGATACTGGTTTTTCCCTAGTAAATATGTAAAACTCGTGCAGTTTGAGTGAAAAAGCTCACAGGTTTTTTTTTTTTAAACTGGACAGAATCATTTTAAATAATTTTCACATGGAGAAATAATTGTCAAAGAAATAGCTGAAGAATTTTTTTAAAGAGTGAAAAGAGAAGACTACCTCTGCTAGAAATAAAAACTTACAAAACTTTGAGGAATAGACATATCAATGGTGAAGAATACATAAATTAGTAAATACCAATAATTCAATATTATCATTTAAAGGGGAATTATAAATCATAGGAATTGAAAGAATTACTCAATAGTGGTATAGCAATTATTGGTTAACTATTCAATAAAAATTTTAGAGTCTCACTTCATAACACATTATCAATATAGACACTGATTAGATTAAGAAATTAAATGTGCAAAACCAATGTATAAATACCTTAAAGAATAAAAGTGAATGTTGATCCAATTTCGGGGTGTGGAACCAACTTCCTGATGTCAAGCCAACATTAGAAATCACGAAAAGAATTGGTAAGTTTGACGACATAAGGTTTAGAACTTCTAAATTTCACAAAGCAATTAAGCAGCATTGAAACCACACAATAAACTGGAAATAAGATTAGTAAAAATTATGTTAGAGAAAATACAAATATTCTCATTATATAAAGAACTCATGTAAATTGATAACAAGAACATGAAGACCCTTGAAGTTAAGCAAGCAAAAGGCATCACAAGCGGTGCCCTGCAGAGCAGCCACAAATCACCAACATAAATTTTGAAACCAGGTTAGAGTCAGTCACAAAACGTTAACTTAGAAACAAAATGCCACATCACATGGCACCTGATGTGATGAGCACTGGGCATTATATGCAACTGATAAATTATTAAACACTACACCTGAAACTAAGTACGTATTACTTTATGTTGGCTAATTGAACTTAAATAAAAAACAAACAAAAACAACAAAATGTCATGTTCATCTGACAGATTGGCAAAAAAAGTTTTAAACAGCAATTAAATCTAAATTTAAACAGCAATTAAATCTAAATTAAATTAAATCTTACTATTAATTATTATCTATATATAATATAATATAATATAAAAAATATATATAATATATATATTATTAATATTAATCTAAACTAAATTAAATCTAATTAGGACAAGAGCGAAATGAAATTGACACCCTTATCCACCACTGACTCAACACTTTGGCAAGATTATCAAAAACCTTTAAAAACACACTTAAGGGCAGCCCAGGGATCCCTGGGTGGCTCAGCGGTTTGGCGCCTGCCTTTGGCCCAGGGCACGATCCTGGAGTCCCGGGATTTAGTCCCGCGTCAGGCTCCTGGCATGGAGCCTGCTTCTCCCTCTGCCTGTGTCTCTGCCTCTCTCTCTCTCTCTGTGACTATCATAAACAAATAAAAAATTAAAAAAAAAAAATAAAGGGCAGCCCAGGTGGCTCAGTGGTTTAGTGCCGCCTTTGGCCCAGGTTGTGATCCTGGAGACCTGGGATCGAGTCCCGTGTCGGGTTCCCTGCATGGAGCCTGCTTCTCCCTCTGCCTGTGGCTCTGCCTCTCGCTCGCTCGCTCTGTGTCTCTCATGAATAAATAAATAAAATCTTTAAAAAAGTAAAAAATAAAAACACACTTAAACAAAAACACCAATACATTTTGACCCAGTATTGCCCCTTTGGCACTGTGGCATAAACCAACAACCCAAATAGCTGATTGTTCCTGCTGGTCACCCCTCCTTCTAGATTTCATTCCTTGCCTGATAGCTGCCCTCCTTGATGGGCTCTAGGCCTGATGAGAAGGGATGTCTGTCTTCTTCCTGGCTGCCCCAGCACTGTGTGCAGGGCATGACATATAATTGGTACTATTAATTCAGGGTGAAATTTTGCCAACACTTTATTTTTTTTTAAATTTTTATTTATTTATGATAGTCACACAGGGAGAGAGAGAGAGAGGCAGAGACACAGGCAGAGGGAGAAGCAGGCTCCATGCACCGGGAGCCCGACGTGGGATTCGATCCTGGGTCTCCAGGATCACACCCTGGGCCAAAGGCAGGCGCCAAACCGCTGCGCCACCCAGGGATCCCTTGCCAACACTTTAGGCCCAGCAAAAAGAGGAAGGGCTTGATTGTCCAACAAGGAGAGAATGGTTAGGTAAATTTTCGAACATACATACAACAGGAACCATTAAAATGATGCAAATAAAAACTTCCTGATAGGATGGGAAAATGTTCATGGTCTGATGCTAAGAAAAAAAATAATAAAATTGATATATGGTATATTTCAACATAAACAGAGAAAACAATTATATCATTTAAGATATAGCATTATTTTTCCATGCCACCAAGAATTTTAAAATACCCCCAAGATGAGGAGTCCAGCATAACCCATATGCAGCTGCGGCAAATGTATCTCCCACAGGAAAGAGCCAGGCAGGGCAACTTGCTCATCTCCACTTTGTCATCGGCTAGAGGGAAGAAAAGCATCGCCCCCAAGAATTTGAACTATAAGCCAGTCTTTGCGATAGTCTGCATTTTGAATTCCCACTACCAAAGAACCTCAAGCAGAGAATTTCACTCAAAGTAATGTCAGGTTGGTGGTGCCTCCAGATGGCTGACAAAAGCAAACACAAATCTCCTCTGTGAGAACTCGACCTCAGCAGGGCTGGCAGCAATTATGAGTCACGGTAGCAATGTTACCCAGTGAAAAGCTGCACCCCAGAATTGGTAAAGCAGGATAAGCAAAATCTTAACAGTGGCCAACTCAATGGTGAGATTATAGATCAAAATTACTTTTATATAATGTCTTTTATATACATGTTTATATATTATAAATATATTTATATAATGTAGATATGCTTTATATAATGTACTTTATATAATGTAGATATATTCACTATTTGGGAAGATAATTTTATTTTAAAACTTAGAAAAAAATAAATAAAAGATAGATGGGGTTCTAGGGAACTCATTTTGAAATATAACATCTTAGGGACTTTTTTTTTTTTAAGATTTTAATTATTTATTCATGAGAGACACAGAGAGAGAGAGAGAGAGAGAGAGAGGCAGACACACGGGCAGAGGGAGAAGCAGGCTCCATGCAGGGAGCCCGATATGGGACTCGATCCCGGGACTCCAGGATCACACCCTGGGCAGAAGGCAGGTGCTAAACCGCTGAGCCACCCAGGGATCCCCATCTTAGGGTCTTTGAATGTGACTGCTCTGCACTTCCTCTTGCCCTTCACACTCCTTTCCCAGGAGAGCTGTTCTAATAGCTAATTTTAGTTTCTATCATTTTATGAAATTCAGTAGATAGAAGATAAATCTGATAGTCAGGTATAGAGCCAGTTTCAGGCCGTGAATGTGTGTTAAGAGGCCTGTCATCACCATCATTAACCTTTTTGAGCACCTGTTATGTGCAAGATACTAGGTTAAGCCTGCAGAAGGAGCCGGTGGTACAGACGTGAGTCTCTATTCACCTGCCTAGTTGACGAATGTCCGTGTTGCACCTGTTACGCAAGGCTCCAGGAATCTGAAGATAGACATAGAGGCTGGTGAGCTAGAACATATACATAAATGGAGACTGGGAAAGGCTCTGGGTTTAAAGTTTGGACATTTTGGTCTTCTGTTTATCTAGCAGATTACAGATAGGGTGAATATATATAGGATGGAGACTATGAGTTTATTTCTCGGTACATACACAACTTGATAGTATTATACTGGGGGTTCAGGGTGGGGTTCACACAAAAGATCAGGGAAAAAGCGGTCCCTCAGCGGAGAAAGAGAAAAGTCAGAACTGAAGCTGATGGCTTTCAAAATCGACTAAGGATTGTCTATGAACCCCCACTTTTATATTTAGAAATACTATTTTGAATGCCTCAACCCTTGAGTGCACCCGGAGACTAATCGGAGGAGGTGGGAATAATAGGAATAGCCGTTAAAATCGTAAGAAAGCACGATTCAAGAAGAGAAACTTGTTCAGACACCAAATTTATCTCAGCAGTCTGCTCTCAGAAGGACCCAGTGGATTTATGATTTATGCAGCAGGTGTCGCCCAGGGGGTGTTGATAAAGATCCATACCCCATGTGCCCGAGACACAGTGGTGATACAGTTTAACCCCATCTTCCCAAGGGAGATGGTCCGGGACTGCCCAGGACTGCAGGTTTCAGGCCAAAATCCATGACAAAACAATAATCTGTTTATGCCGCATTTTGCCTAAAGGAGGGGGATTCCTTCCGTTATTTATATGTTTAGCGCGACCTCCCGGCTCCTCACCCCAAGGGCAAGCAAGAGGCCATCCCCCAGGCTCTGTGGGGGCTTGGTCACCTAAACGGATGGGGGCCCCGGGCAGGGTCCGGGCGGGGCCACTGTGCAGCGGGTTCAAGGGCGCAGCCGGAGACACGGCGCCCCGAGGCCCGACGCCAGGGCCCGCAGCTGCGGGGGGCCGGGCCCAGCGCGGAGCGCAGCGGGGCAGCGGGGCCGCCTCTGCGGCTGCCTTCCCGGCCCAGCGCCAGCCCCGGCCGCGCTTCCAGGATGATGGAACACATTTCTGCCCCGGTCCCCGCGCCCAGGGGGTTGCAAAAAATAATGACGGCGCTTGCCAATTCGGGCGGCCCAGCTCCCCGACGGGCCCTGGCGGGCGGACGGAGCCGGGGGCGGGGGCGGGGGCGGGGGCGGGGGCTCACACCTGCGCGCGCCCATGCACCGGGGCACGCGGCCCGGCGAGGCCCCGGGGGCGCGGGCGGCGGGCGGCGGGCGGGGCGGCGGGGCAGGTGCGGCCTGGGCCGGGCGCGGCGAGGGGAGTGCCCGCAGCCCGCCCCTGCGCCCGCCCCCCGCCGCCCGCGGCTCCTCCTCGCCTCGCCATGGTGGAGCGGGGAGCCGCGGCGCCGCTGCTGCGCTGGGCCGAGGGCCCCGCCGTCTCCCCGCCGCGGGCCCCGGAGCTGCAGGCCGGAGGCCGGGGCTGCGGCGCGGGCGGGGGCGGCCGCGGGGCCGCGGGGCCGCGGGGGAGGCGGGGGCCCGGGGAGCCGGGCGCCTCCGAGGTGCTGCTGCAGCCCGGGCGCCTGGAGCCGGGCGACGTGGAGGAGGACCAGGTGGTGGCCGTGTTCGTGGTCACCTTCGATCCCCGCTCGGGTGAGGGCCGCTCCGGGAGGGGGCGGGGGGAGGGCGCGCGCGGGAGAGGGTCGCCCCCGGGGCTTGGGGGGCGGCGGGGAGGGGCTCGCTGCGCGCGCACCTGCACCCCCAGCCCCGCCGCGGGGCCCCCGCGAGGACGCGGGGCTTTGTTCCCGGCGCCGCCCCCCCCCCCGCCCCCCCGCCCCCCCGCGCCCGGGTCCCCGCGGAGCCGCAGCCCGCGCGCCCTCCCGCAGCCTCGTTCGCACTTGGCCGGCGCCGGGGAATCCTGTTTGCAGCCCCGGGCGCGCGGGCTTTTGTTTTGTGGCTTGGCTGAGCGGCCCCCCACCCCCCCGGAGAGGAGGGACGCCCCCCAGGTGAACGCTGCAAGGGACGGCACCGAGCTCCGGGGTCCCGGGGCCCCGCCCCGCCCCAACCCGCGCGGTAACTTTGCGCGCGGCCAAGTTCGCTCCGACTCCGCCTCCGCCTCCGCCAGCGCCGTCCGGGGGGTCGTGCGGGGAGCCGCGGGGGGAGATGGAGCTCGAGACTGGTGGAGGAGCGGCGGCCGCAGGGAGACTCCTGATGGTGGCTTGGGAGGATTAAAGGGTCCCCGAAAATAGTCTTCAGCTTAGCCGCCCAGGGAGGAAGGGTCCGAGCGAGCGGCCAGAACTTCACGGCGGTTCAAAAGTGGGCGCCTGTGCGCTCGGGGCGGGCCTCGGGTGCTCGGGTGCTCGGGTGCTCGGGTGCTCGGGTGCTCGCTAGCGGCCTCCAGCCAGAGCGGGCTGCCTGGGCTGCCCTGGCAGTGAAGGCGCAGGCCTGGTCCTCCCGGGTCGGGGCTCCTAGGAAGCCCAGGTGTTTCCCTCTGAGCCGGACACCCCAGCCGAGCCCCGGAGTGTGGAGTGCCTGCCCGTCGGTGAAGGGAGAGACCCGCTTCCTCCTGGTCCTCCCTGGATGGGTTCTGGTGGACCCCAAGGGTTGCCACGCGGTGGGAGGAGAAAGGGTTGGACTCTCCAAGTGGCGGGCGGTCCAAGTGTCCAGGCCGGGTGACCTGGCCAGGGATGATAAAGCAGCGAGACGCGGAAGGAAACCAGTGCCAACAGGTGGAGGGACTCGGCCCTTCTGACTCCTGTGTGTCCCTCGGCCTTCAAACTTTTTCTTTGGCTGTGTGTCCAACCCAGTGTTGGAAGGTAATTTTACATCACAGTGCTCTCGCGTGTGTCACTGGCAGAAGTGTCACGAGCTAGTACTAACCCCGTCCACACGTGGTGTATACTGGTATTTTCTCTTTCTCTAACACGTTGGTTGACTCGCGCGGTTGGGACTCCCAGATGGAGTCTGTGGATCCAATTGGATACCGCTCTTTGGGCCAAACTGGTCAATCCTTATCGCTAGACAAAAGCAGAAACTTTGTAACTTAGGCCCTATACCCCATCACCTACAGGTAAAGAGATGCTGGCATGAGCCATTCTGGGAAAGGCTGAAGGACAGAAGAAACAGCAAGGGGACGTTAACAGGGTCTGGTTCTGCAGGGCTAGCTCGGACAGTAGAGGGTAGGGAGAGGGAGGGGGAAAGGAGATCCTACAGAACCCCAGATGGAGTTGATAAACCTGGAGAGCACGGCAGGCCTGGGATCCTTCTTCGCGTCAGTCCCAGCTGCGACCATCATTTGGCCAGGTGTGTGTGTGTGTGTGTGTGTGTGTGTAGACAGAACAGTTTTCAAATTAAGGTTAGTGTGGACAGAAGGGATTGTAAGTGATACCCAGACACCGGGCAGGTCTTTACTCTCAATGGTGTTTCATGTAATCGTGGTCCTCACTAACTGGAGCGTCGTTTCCACCCAGTTTTCTCCGTGAGCAAAACAGACCAAGGCTGAGTGAGTGATTTGGAAATACTAAGTAGCCAATGACACTTGACTCTAAGTCCCGTCTTTCTAGTGTACTGCGTTGCCTGAAACTCTGTCCCCCAACTTTTTATCATTACTGTACCCAGGGAGTGGAGAGGACCGGGAGGAGAATGTGTTTCACTTTGGTTGGTGGTTTTGGTTATAGGCGTTTGTTTTTTTTTTTTAAAACTGTTCCCTGCCCATTAACTTACCTCTCTCTTGTCATCTATCACAGTCCAAGATGGCACTTTGTGTCATGTTAAAAAGAAAAAACCTCTGATAGTACCTCTAGAAAGTGATAATGCTATGGTCCATCTCCTAACGTGGAAGTTGGAATGAATGCTCCTGAGATTTTGGATCTTCCAAGGGTAGCAGAGCTCCTGTGGTGTCCCCTTGTGTGACAGGCGAGGAAGTCATCGTCTGGCGACGTGAGAGGCCGGTCCTCAGTTGCCCGGTGAGCTGGAGACCTCTGGGGACTGGGCCAGGTCTCCTGGTTTGAGTTCAGTATCCTCCTGACTCTGCTGTGGAGGCAGATCACGTGTAACTATTTAATCCAGCTTTGCCAAGAGGGGCCGGGTAGCTCAGCTGGTTAGAGCCTAGTGCCCGTGACCTTGTCCACCAAGACTTTGGCCCTTCCTTAGTCTCGGATACCACAAACAGTAGAGCGCAGACTGGCTTCTTTACAAAAATCAGAACATATCACAGATCTTCTCAGGTGGCAGATAGTCTAGACTTTTCTTTCTCTTGTTTACCTCTTTCTTCCTCTCCACTTTCCTGTTTCTTCCACCTGCATCATTTCCTCCCCTTCTTCCTCCTCCCCAGACCTACCGAGTCATTTACTGCCAGGCCCACAGCCGTTTCATTCAGCTTCCCACCCCATCTGAGGAACTGTGGGCACCTGTGCACACAGGAGGGCGAGAGAGATGTAGGAAAAGAGGGTCCCCAGCTGCGGTGCATCAGTGGGGCATGAGGAGTCTGTGTGGAGAGAGGGGATGTAAGAGAGGGTAGGGGCAGCCCGGGTGGCCCAGCCCGCCTTCAGCCCAGGGCATGATCCTGGAGACCGGGGATTGAGTCCCACGTCAGGCTCCCTGCATGGAGCCTGTTTCTCCCCTGCCTGTGTCTCTGGGTCTCTCACAAATAAATAAAATCTTAAAAAAAAAAAAAAAAGGTAG
Source organism: Canis lupus dingo (assembly GCF_003254725.2). NCBI lineage: Eukaryota > Metazoa > Chordata > Mammalia > Carnivora > Canidae > Canis > Canis lupus. The sequence continues at coordinate 7,499,620 of NC_064258.1, forward strand.
AAGGGAGGAGTGGGTCCTTGTCAGGGTGTGTGTGGGCAGGTGTGCGCACAGGTAGACGCACCTCTGGCAGGAGAAGGCTCAGCGATTTGCAGACTGGTGTCTGGCAGGGAACGAGTCCTTTTCTGCTTCTGGAGACAAGTTTTCGGTTGGGCATCTATAGGAAGAATCGGAGAAGAGGGGAGAGGTGTGAAGAATGGGATTTGCTTTGGATTCACGGCCTGAAGAATATGCTGGTCAGATCCACAAATGACGTGCGGACTAGGGACTTGGGGTTCAAGTGGAGCAGAGGCTCTGTCCTCGTGCAGTGTCTCCCTGGAGCAGGGAGCCCCTAGAGTGGCGGTGCTGGCCATCTGGGCTACAAAGCTGCTATTGAAACCAGGCCCAGATGCTAACTCCGAAGGCCAGGTGGGAGAGGTTGGCAGCCAGAATCTTGTTTTTTCATTGTGTTTAGCCCATGAGTCAAGCCCCGATTTTTTTTTTTTTAAATTTTTATTTATTTATGATAGTCACACAGAGAGAGAGAGAGAGAGGCAGAGACACAGGCAGAGGGAGAAGCAGGCTCCATGCACCGGGAGCCCGATGTGGGATTCGATCCCGGGTCTCCAGGATCGCGCCCTGGGCCAAAGGCAGGCGCCAAACCGCTGTGCCACCCAGGGTTCCCAAGCCCCGATTTTTAATTTTTAATTTTGTTGAATTTTTAGTAAAATTTTCCTACTTTTTTCTGCCTGCTTGTGTGTGGGCCTGTGGCAGAGGAGGCTTTGGACCCGGTGTCTGACGCCAGTGAATCACTGGACTGTTTCTTTTATAAGAGATTCACTTTAAAATGCTGTGTCCACCCCCTCACCGAGTTATTTCGTGGGGACTTGGGGGGAATTCCTATCCATTGTGTGTTTGCCCTGGAGGGTTGAGGGGAGGAGGGCTGAGGTTTTTTTTTTTTTTTTTTAAGATTTTGTTTATTTATTTATTAATGAGACACACAGAGAGAGGCAGAGACCTAGGCGGAGGGAGAAGCAGGCTCCCTGCAGGGAGCCCGATGCGGGACTCGATCCCAGGACCCCATGATCATGACCTGAGCTGAAGGCAGACGCTCAACCACTGAGCCACCCAGGCGTCCCAGAGCTGAGGTTTTGAAAGATAAGCTCTTTTCCTATCGTTCTTCCTATTGTTCTTGATGAGATGAATTACTGCCTCTTCCTCCCTCAACTAGCCACGGCCCAAATTGCCCCTGAACACCTGTTTCATTTCCTCTACATGCTCCTCAGTTTGTATCAGGTGAGTGTGTTTGAGATCACACTAACCTTAACCTCCGTGCAGTCTCCATAAAGTCCACACGACACCAGCATTTTCTTTTACGCGGTGGAGACGAGGCGGGCACAGCGGGATTCGGGCTGGGGGGAATGAGAATGGAAGATCTGGAACATCATTTTGAGATGCAAAGAGCAGTCCTAAGAATGGGCAGCTCCAAGGGCAAAGAGAGGGTGGCCTGTCGGTCAGCCAGGAGGTCCTCAGAATGATGGCCTGGGGGCCACATCCTCCCTCGGAAGGTCCCTTGGAAGGTCCCTCAGAGGGCGGGGAAGCACGAGTGCGGTTAATTTCATTAATCCCACGTGGGCAGAGTCTTCCCTGGGTGCTGGGGATTCACCTGCTTGCGGCTTCCAGGGAGAAGCCAGTTTGGGGCCACCTGCTGTGGGTTCCCTTCCTTCACCTCACTCAGCGAGTGAGGCAGAGGTGGGAGGCACCCCCACGGTTACGGGGTGGTTACGGGGTGCCCGCTGTGGGGGAGCTGGCCTCTGATCCTTCATCCCCCTCTCATCACTGTACCGGTGAGCACAGCGGATACGCTGCAGTCACCTGCACCGGCCCAGGGGCGAGCCAGGTCCCGGGGCCTGCCCTCCCTCTGCACACGGCTGCCCAGGGTGACATGACACAGGGCCCGGGAAATGGAAGGGTTCCTCCTCCTAGAATTAATGCGCTGGAATTCAGTCTTGGACTGGCCTGGGGCGGACTTGAGATCCCCAGGATGCATTGCTTCCTGCCTCAGGTGTCTTTATACCGATGCTTCCTTTGCTGTGCACATGCTCTCATCCCAGGTGGTTTATTTTTATTTTTTTTTTAAAGATTTTATTTATTTATTCATGAGACACAGAGAGAGAGAGAGAGGCAGAGACACAGGCAGAGGGAGGAGCAGACTCCATGCAGGGAGCCCGACGCGGGACTCGATCCCAGGTCTCCAGGGTCACGGCCTAGGCCGAAGGCAGATGCTCAACTGCTGAGCCACCCGGGCTGCCCTCATCCCCGGTGGTTTAAAAACTGTTCCAGAACCATTTACAACCAAGAGTCAGTAGAGGCTGTTTCCTTCTCTGGTGTTCGGAGTCTGAACCAAATAATCTTTTGAGGTTTCTCCCTCCTGTGGCATCTGGTGGCTCTCTAAGCAGATGAGGGAATGTGGTGCTGGGACTACAAGTGTTCCCGGATTCTTGCCTTCCTTCTGGAGACAGGATTCCTTCTTACTTCCCGACTGGAATTAGCAGATGTATATGCTGCTAGAAAGAAGCTGATGCCTGGTAAGAAAAAAAGAAAAAAAAAAAAAAAAGAATCAAGGAATCTGTTGGGGGAGAGCAAAGGGGTGCAAAGTTCCACTCTTGAGGTCAGAAGGAGCTGTAACAGGATTGTCCTGATGCGAAGCCCTCGAAGAGATTTTTTTTTTTATTTAAATTCAACTTAATTAACATAGTATGTTATTAGTTTCAGAGGTAGAATTTAGTGATTCATCAGTGGCATGTGACACCCGCTGCTGATTCCATCACGTGCCCTCCTTCCTGCCCGTCACCCTGTCACCCCAGCTCCCCCACCCCCTCCAGCAACCCCCAGCTTGTTTCCCAGAGTTAGGAGCCTCTCACGGTTTGCCTCCCTCCCTGTTTTCATCTTCTTTTTCCTTCCCTTCCCCTGTGTTCAAGAGGAAATTCTTGATTGGGAACCACCCAACGGGAATGGGGAGGAGGAGGAGGAAGGAAAGTCACGTATTTCCCCTTAGAGATTATTTTGGTTGGGATCCTTGTTCTGTCTACTTGGACTATTTCGAGATGAACTTTCTAAGAGGCAGCAGCGGTTAGCACTGGTGTCTGTTCTCCCGGAGAAGTGCTGGTTGCCGAGGCCACCTCACGGGGAAGCAGCAAAGGAGGCAGAGGCGGTCCTGGTTGTCGTTCACAGGATGGAGGGTGACTCACCTGGGGCCGGAGCTCCCCAAACACCAGCCCTGGGAGGCTCTGGCATGTACGCAGCTGCCAGGCTGACCTTCAGAACGGCAGGTGGCAGGTGCACACCATCTGTCCATCCACAGCCAGGCTCGGCCTTGCCCTCTGGCTTCCCCTGGGTGGCTGAGCCACCGGCCCAGGGAGCTGGGAGCCCCCGTTCCTTTCAACAGGGACATGTTTGCCTTTGCAGGAGCCCAGCCCCTGGCACTTGCTGCCAAGTCATGTTCTGCCAATATTTATTGACCGGCTGGTTGGATGTCCCTAACGCAGATGGCCACCTGTGGCCCTTCCCTCTAAGTTGTCTTTGAAGCTGGAGGCAAGGTGGGGCCTTGAGGCGGGCCCACGGGTGGCGGAGGCCGGAGGCAGGAGAGAGAGAGGGGGAGAGGCCCTTGTCCGTCCAAAATCAAAGGGTCAAGAAAATGACCACGTACATGATAAAAATAAAAAATGTGATCATGAATCAAGCCCTGGAACAGATGAAGACAAAAGTGGATGAGTGAGTTGTGTAAACTCCTTTCCATTCTGTCTCAAATTTTAACTTTTAGAGACTTGCTGATGAATCTCCTTTATGTTTTTTTCCTCTTTTCATTGTTTCTGGGTTTTATGTTTGTCTTTTTTTAAAAAAAAAGATTTTATTGATTTATTCATGAGAGAGAAGCAGAAACACAGGCAGAGGGAGAAGCAGGCTCCACGCAGGGAGCCCGACTTGGGACTCGATCCTGAGTCTCCAGGATCAGGCCCTGGGCTGAAGGTGGCGCTGAGCCACCTGGGTTGCCCCCGCCGCTTTTTTTAATGTGGACTTAATTGAGTTGATCTTTTGATAATCTGCAACCTGGGTAATTTGTACTGCTAAAGTTTTAATAAACTTGAAATGAGAGAAACAAAAAACAAAAAAACAAAAAACCCTCTTTCTCTGGTTACCCCTCAGATGAGCCTTTTGTTGAATCCGTCGGGGCCCCAGCTTCCTGGCGCAGTTCCTACGGGGCAGTGAGGGTATTTGGGAGGCTAGAGGGCTTGCAGTGGGGAGACCGGGCCTGGGGTGGCTACATTCAGTGGGGGGTTTTTCTGGCATTTAATTACTCACCGCAATGATTTCATTTTTGCAGAATCGCTTTCCTCGAAGCCTCTACAAGTTTTATATGTAAACTGGTTTCTAATTTTTTTCATTTTTATTTTTTTTAAGATTTTATGTATTCATAGGAGACCCAGAGAGGCAGAGACACAGGCAGAGGGAGAAGCAGGCTCCTTGCGGGGAGCCCGATGTGGGATTCGATCCCGTGACCCCAGGATCACGACCTGAGCTGAAGGCTGATGCTCCACCACTGAGCAGCCCAGGCATTTCCAGTTTTTGTGAATAGTGTAATATTTCTGTTAAGCATGACCTTTAGCCAACGATGCCTCTTTATTACCCTATTTATTGCACACTGCCTCAATTACATTTTGCTTTTGCAGAGTCCTTTCTGCTTACCTTATGTTTTTCCACATCGCCTTTATTTACATTATGTTCCCCAATTTGTATGTTGACATTTTTTTAAGACCTCAGAAAAGTTAGAGGAATAGTATAGTGCAAACTTAGAGTCTGCCCCCATTTCTTGGACATTTTGCCATATTTGCTTTATCTTTAGCCGTATCCTTAACCTGCATTCCTAAAAATCACTGGGCTGTGAAAGACTTGGAGTAAAAAGTCACAAGGTGTATGGAGAAGATGGGGTCAGGGCATAGCACTCAGAAACTGTCAGTGACTTGTTTAAGCAAAGATGGGAACCGAATATACGAATGGTAGGATGATTATACATACGGTAATGAATTAAGAGAGACATAAATACTCAAAGTGTGGCATTTCACCTTAAGAAAGAGCTGACTTTGCATAGGAAGGTGGATGTCAGAAGTGTGGAGCTTGTGATTTATGGTGAAGTGGAAGGAGGGCTATGTGACATTGGATGGACAGTGGTGGCCCTAGAAGTGACAGGCACAGCTTTCTTTTAAAGATTTTATTTATTTATTCATGAGAGACACAGAGCGAGAGAGAGGCAGAGACACAGGCAAAGGGAGAAGCAGGCCCCATGCAGGGAGCCCGACGTGGGACTCCATCCTGGGCCTCCAGGATCACACCCCAGGCCAAAGGCAGCGCCAAACCGCTGGGCCAGCTTCTAACCCAGTGAACGAAGGTAACGCACGGGTGTTTGAGTTATAGCGGGGACTGCATTCTGTGCATTTCTGTGTGGCTCATTCCTGCTCGGGTGCAGTTTTCAGCATTCAAGTTGCTACCCTTGTGACCAAAATTGTCTATCAGCAAACAGGAAATCCCCTACGATCAGATTGTTCCTTAATCGTATCAAATGCTTTGGAACAAAATCAGCCCACATTCTAGCCGAACTGACTATCGACTGGTGTGCGGCTCTTTTTCTGCCGAACTATTGGACAATAAGTTCCAGACATCATATCATTACATTTCTGAATACCTCATTTTAAATCTAAGAATAAGGGGATCCCTCGGTGGCTCAGCGGTTTGGCGCCTGCCTTTGGTCCAGGGCGTGATCCTGGAGCCCTGGGATCGAGTCCCGCCCCACATGGGGCTCCCTGCATGGAGCCTGCTTGTCCCTCTGCCTGTGTCTCTGCCTCTCCCTCTCTCTCTCTCTCTCTATGTCTATCATAAAAAAAATAAATAAATAAAATAAAATTTAAGAATAAGGCCATTTTCCTACATAACCACCATATCATTATCAATCCTAGGGTAACTAACCAAGGTCAATTCATCCATTGGTTTATTTATTCTTAATTAATAAATTTAGCTTTTTTTTTTAGACCGGTTTCAGGTTTACAGAAAAACTGAGCAGAAAGCCCAGAGCGTTCCCATCTACCACCTTCCCACCCAGTTTCCCTGTAGTATTAACATCTAGCATTCACGTGGCTTATTTGTTACAACTGATGAACCGATACTGATAAATTGGCTGAAGCCCATGGTCTGCATCAGGGTTTACTCTCTGTGTTGTACCTTCTGTGGGTTTGAAAAATGCACAGTGTTATGTGTCCACAGTAATGGTATCCTACAGAAACAGTTTTACTGCCCCGAAAATTCACGGTGCTCTACTTGTTCATCCGTCCTTAGCCACTGATCTATTTGCTATCTAATTTGTTTTCCAGAGTGTCACAGAACTGGAATTACACAGAATGTAGCCTTTTCAGACGGGTTTCTTTCACTTAGCAGTATGTGTTTAAGTTTCCTTCATGTTTTTGTGGCTTGATAGCTCATTTCTGAGTAGGATTTTATTGTCTGGATGTTGCACAGTCTGTTTTTCCATTTACCTGTTGAAGGATACCTTGGTTGCTTCCAGTTTGGGACAATTACAAATAAAGCTGCTATAAACATTCATGTGCAGGCTTTTGTGTGGACGTGAGCTTTCGCTCATTGGATAAATATGAAGGAGCAGGAGTGCCTGATTGTGTGGTAAGAATATGTTTAGTTGAGATCCCTGGGTGGCTCAGTGGTTGAGCATCTGCCTTTGGCCTAGGGCGTGATCCTGGAGACCCGGGATTGAGTCCCACATCGGGCTCCCTGCGTGGAGCCTGCTTCTTCCTCTGCCTGTATCTCTGCCTCTCTCTCCCTCTCTCTGTGTCTCTCATGAATAAATAAATAAAATCTTACAAAACTAAACATATTCTTTTTTTTTTTTTTTTTTAAGAACCTGCCAAACTGTCCTCCAAAGTGGTGATACCATTTTGTATTCCCACCAGCAGTGAATGAGATTTCCCATGGCTACACATCCTTGTTAGCATTTGGTGTTTTCCGTGTTTTGGATTTTGACTATTCTCATAGGTGTGTAGTAGAATCTTGTTGTTTTGATTTGGAATTCCCTGATGATATGACATTTTGAGCATGTTTTTCAAATGCTCATTTGCCATCTGGATAGCTTCTTTGGTGTGATGACTGTTCCAATCTTTTGTCCATTTTTAATTTTTATTTATTTTTAAAGATTTTGTTACTCGTGAGACACAGAGTGAGGCAGAGACATAGAGGGAGAAGCATGCTCCTGTGGGGAGCCTAATGTGGGACTCAATCCTGGGACACCGGGATCACGACCTGAGGCTAAGGCAGACGCTCAACCACTGAGCCACCCAGGCATTGCTATGTTTATTTTTATATATATGTATTTCATATATATAAATATGTATATATGTATTCATGTATTTTTTTTGTTTTTCTTAAATATAATCTCTACCCCCAATATGGGATTTGAACTCACAACCCAGAGATCAGGAGTCACATGCTCTACCAACTGAACCAGCCAGGTGCCCCTATGTGTGTGTGTGTGTGTGTGTATATATATATGTGTATATATTAAGATTTGGTTTTTGTCCATTTTTTAAATTGGGTGTTTATATTAATGTTGTGTCTTAGAAGTTCTTTATATATTTGTGTGTATTTTGGATTTAAGCCTTTATCACATACCTTTTTACAAATATTTTCTTTGAGTCTATGGCTTGTCTTTGTTCTCTTAATAATGTCTTCCACAGATCAGAAGTTTTTAATTTTAATGAAGTGCAATGTATGAGTTTTTTTCTTCATGGATTGTGCTCCTGATGTTGTATCTAAAAACTCATTGCTGAGGGTCACCTAGATTTTCTCCTATGTTACCTTCCAGAAGTTTTATAATTTTGTATTTGGTAATTAGGTATACTATTCATATTGAATTACTTTTTGTGAAAGATGTAAGGCTGTGTCTAGATTCATTTTTTTTTTCTTTTTTTTTGCCTGTGGACATCCATTGTTGAAAAGATTATCCTTTCTCCATTGTATTGCCTTTGCTCCTTTGGCAAAGATCAGCTGACTGTATTTGCATGGGTCTATTTCTGGGCTCTGTATTCTGTTGATCTGTTTGTCTAATTTTGTCTAATCACTGTCTTGATTACTGTGGTTTTTATAGTTAAGTCTTGGAATTGGGTAGTCTCACTTCAACTTTTTTTCAGTTTGTGTTGACTCTTTGGGGCCTTTGCCTTTCCATATAGACTTTAGAATTAATTTTTCTATATCCACAAATAACTTGGGATTTTGATTGAGATTGCACTGGATCTACAGCATAAAGAAATGTGAAGTTCCCCATGCTCAGATTGTTCTCTAATGTTTCAGTCGTGTTGACACTAATTCAGCAAGCATTCCATCAGAACTGACTATATACAGAGATTTTTTTTTTCCTGAGCCATTTGAAAGTAATCGCATCATCATGTCTGATGACACTTTACTGCTAAATTCATGAGTATAAACCTCCTAAGAAAAAGGACATTTTTTTAAAAGATTTTATTTATTCATGAGAGACACACAGAGAGAGGCAGAGACACAGGCAGAGGGAGAAGCAGGCTCCATGCAGGGAGCCCGATGTGGGACTCAATCCCAGGACACCAGGGTCAACCTGAGCCAAAGGGAGACACTCAGCCACTGAACCACCCAGGCGTCCCACAAAATACATTTTCTTTTTTTTTTTAATTTTATTTATTTATAATAGTCACAGAGAGAGAGAGAGAGAGAGAGAGAGAGAGAGAGAGGCAGAGACACAGGCAGAGGGAGAAGCAGGCTCCATGCACCGGGAGCCTGATGTGGGATTCGATCCCGGGTCTCCAGGATCGTGCCCTGGGCCAAAGGCAGGCGCCAAACCGCTGCGCCACCCAGGGATCCCACAAAATACATTTTCTTACATAACCACAATTACCCCTAGAGTAATTAACGTTAATTCATCAATTAGTTTTCTTTAAAAAATTCCAGTCTGCAATAAAGGTGTTTTTCTTTCTTTTATTACTCTTTAATACCCCTCCTGTCCTGTGCTAAGCAGTGTGCTGTGTTGGGATATGAGACAAAGTTTTTATGGAGTCCCTGCGGAGATAGACATCTTAGACCGTGACTGTATAGACTGGGGTGAGGACTACAGAGCTTCATTTACTTTCCTTGAGTTCAAGGGGTGTGTAAGCAGAGATGTCCTTCCTGCGACATAAAGAGGACTATTCCCAGAGCTGTGTTTGGAGCTTGTGCTCATTCCATGATCTGCCAGCCTGACCCCAATGGAACTTTCCCCTAAGGGACTTGCATCCATCTCGAAGTTAATCATGTCACTACCAGGATGTCATTCCTTCCATCTCAGTCTTTCAGTTTCTGTACAGTGAGGATTGGACAGGGGCACAGGGGAGCAAGGATAACGGCTTTGAGAACTAGGCTGAGGAATGGGGGCTTGATTCTATAGGTCAGTGGTATTAAGTAACACACGGATTTGGCCGGGAATACCAGGGACCCAAATGAACAGTGGCTTCATCAAGATAGGGGTTTGTTTCTCTTTCCTGCAACAGGAGATAGCTGGTGTAGAGCTGGAATGCTGGCTCAGATCCATGGGGTCATCCGGGGACCTAGATTCGTGACAGCTGTCACCACATCCACATTCCAGGCAGCAGGATGGAGGAAGGGGCAGTGTTCTCTTCCCTGTAAGGTGCTCCTTGGCAACTCCACACCTCACTCTGTCTGCATCCCACTGGCCAGAATGGACTCGTGGACACACCTATATGCAAGAAGATGCTGAGAAACATAGTTGTCCGTTGGAAGGCTACATGCCAGGCTAAATATAGGATATTCTAGCCCCTATAAGAAAGGAAGGGTGGACACTGAGGTTAACTTGCAGCTCCTTGTATACTAGCATATTTGAAAAAAAAAAAAAAAACTTCTATAAAACTAGTCCCTTAAGATACTTCTTAAAAATAAGTCTATTGGCCCAGAAAATTTGGAAACATTGAGGTCTCATAGAAATTCACAGTGCAGAGTAACATCCTAAAGCCTCTGCGAAGTTCTGCATTAAAGTGTGTCTGTCCTTTAACCTGAGATAATGTGGCCAAAGTCCATTTTAAAAATTTATTTTTCGGGATCCCTGGGTGGCACAGCGGTTTGGCGCCTGCCTTTGGCCCAGGGCGCGATCCTGGAGACCCGGGATCGAATCCCACATCGGGCTCTCGGTGCATGGAGCCTGCTTCTCCCTCTGCCTGTGTCTCTGCCTCTCTCTCTCTCTCTCTGTGTGACTATCATAAATAAATAAAAATTAAAAAAAAAAATTTTAAAAAAAAAATTTATTTTTCACAGAAGCCCTATTACCGTAAGCTTTGGGAAACACTGCCTTGGGAATTGTTAAAGATTTCTTAGTTTGTAGTGATGTAGACATTTTTGCAGGAGTTTTGCTCCCAGGGATGTTGTCAACAGAAATGTGTGCATGTTGTGTCAAAAATTAATCAAAGGAACAGAACCACTAGGAGATGTCTGAAGGGATTTATTGCAAGAATTCAGTCTCACACAGTTGGGGGAGCTGGGTAGACGGTCTGTGTGAGGCTGCTGTCCTGCTGCCTGATGATGGAGCTTGAACTCTGTTGGGCGGGCAGTGATGGAAGAGGAGAGTATGGTTGGGAAGACGGAGAGAAGCTGGGACACTTAAGAATGTACCGAAAGTCAGAGGGTCAGGCTGCCTCTGACTTTAATGATGCGGGTGTCCTGATGAAGCCGATGCCCTTTGTTATGGAACTAAACACACACCTGGCTTAGGAGTCTGAGAAGCTGAAAGAGGATCCCAGGGAGACTGGGTCCAGCATTCACAGGCCTGGCTGCCACCACCTGGCCCCCGATCGAGGTGGCCTGCAGATGAGCAACGATGCACATGAGCTGCCCAATGCTGCTTTTTTTTTTTTTTAAAGATTTTATTTATTTATTCATGAGAGACACAGAGAGGCAGAGACACAGGCAGAGGGAGAAGCAGGCTCCCTGTGGGAGCCTGATGTGGGATTCGATCCCAGGACCCCAAAATCATCCCCTGAACTGAAGTCAGATGCTCAACCACTGAGCCACCAGGTGCCCCCGTACCAGCCTTCTGATGGGAATGCAGGGTACCTGCGGCTTCCCTCCCACGTTCCCCATCTCACCTCATAAGAGGAAGGGAGTTCTGAGCACCGGAGTTCGGCCCAGCCTGGTTCAAGCATTACGGAGCCACCACACGTGTCCACCAGATGACAGGTGTAGGGATTTTTCCAGCTGGTCTAGTGGCAATAGCTTCAAATTGGAAATAAGCTAAATGTGCATCATCAGTTCAACAGCTGCTGTGTTACATGCACAGGATGGAAGTAGTACAGGGACAGACTATTGTTCTGTGTGTCAACATGAATGAGGGGTGGCCCGGGTGGCTCAGCGGTTGGGTGTTTGCCTTTGGCCCAGGGCGTGATCCTGGAGACCCGGGATCGAGTCCCACATCCGGCTCCCTGTGCATGGAGCCTGCTTCTCCCTCTGCCTATGTCTCTGCCTCTCTCTCTCTCTGTCTCTCTGAGTCTCATAAATAAATAGAATCTTTAAAAAAAAAAAAAAACACCCACGAGTGAATCTTACCAAATCATGGAGTTAAAGGAGACACACAAGAATGCAAACCATGATCGCGTCCGCGTAAATTTCAAAACAGCCGAGCTAGGTTTGCGGTGTGACAGGTGGCGCCAGCAGCCGCCAGGGACAGAGGGTTAGCGAGGGGCACCTGCTGTTCTGCGCCTTGATCTGGGTGCTGGTGACCCAGCTCTGTGAAAAACTCCCTGAGCTGGGCAGTTTGGGATTCGTGTGCTCTTCTGTACTTCGCTTTCAGTGACAAAGTGTAGGGAAATTAAAGTTTTAAGGAGTTACTACTGAGCTGTCCCGGACCGGCCGGGTTGGAGGGAAGAAGTGAAGTTCGAGCTCTTTGAACCCGGTGCGAAGTGGCAGAGGGGAGAGGAGGCGGCTTCGGTGAGCGGAGGCCGGGGCCCACCTGCGGGGCATCGCTGCTCCGTCCCCTCGTGCCCCCCTAGGCCGGCCACCTGCTGCCATGGTGCGGGGTTAGGGCTGCGTATGCGGAGGCGCAAGGGCACAGGAGCTCACCGGCGACTCACCCATGTGGCACGAGGTGGGGACCATGATCCTGCATGTCTGGGGGGGGCCCTGGCACCCTTTTCAGTCCCCTGGAGGTCCTGATGCGCTCCGCAGGCAGAAGGGCCCTTGAACTCTGGAGACAGGAGCTCCGGATGGTAAGGGGGAAAGATGGGAATCCCTTTATCCCCAAGTTCACCCCCATTTCAAAGTACAGTGTGCCCCCTCTTGTCTTTTTTTTTTTTAAGATTTTACTTATTAATGAGAGACACAGGCAGAGGGAGAAGCAGGCTCCATGCAGGGAGCCCGATGTGGGACTAGATCCCGGGACCCCAGGATCACGCTGTGAGCCGAAGGCAGGCACCAAACCGTTCAGCCACCCAGGGATCCACCCCCCTTGTCTTTAACCAGGCCACACACAGCATCGTTCTAGCCTGTTTTATAAAATACTAATTCCAGGGGTGCCCGAGTGGCTTGGTTGGTTAAGCATCTGCCTTTGGCTCAGGTCATGATGCCGGGGTCCTGGGATCGAGCCCCACGTCAGGCTCCCTGCTCAGCGGTGAGCCTGCTTCTCTCTCTCTCTGTCAAATACATAAAAACTCTTTAAGAAAAAAAAGTGAAAATACTAATTCCCCTTCCCATGCTTTTTTGTTTTAGTTCATTGTTAGTCAGATTCATGATTCCTCTCTTGAAAGCAAACTATTTGAAAGCTCTCAGGCTGTGAACACGGGACTGGGTGACCCTCTGGGATGGGTTCTGTGTTTGGAGACTGGATCGTGTATTGGGAGACTGGATACGCAACCTCTCTGACGCCCCGAGCAATGATCCGCAAGCGCTGCTGGCTGGATTACTGATGGCATTTCTCAGGCCTAGGAAAGTCCTGTAATTAAACCCCACAATCCTTCCCACCCTGTCTACCCTCACAGGGCCACTGCCCACTCCTGGGCAGACCATCCCGAGGCCTGCTGCTTCCGCTGTCCCCAGTCCCCCAACTCTTCCCACCCTTCTCTGCCTTGGGAAGGGGCATTTCATGCATTTCTTTCCCACCTGGCCGAGGCCCATCAGTGAGGAACATTGAGACCCATGCCAGGTGCTCAGAGCAGGAGGGAAGTACTAGAGCATTTGTCTTCAGGAAATTAGTATCTTGTGCTGGATCCCAGGGAATTTATTTTTTTTAAGATTTTATTTATTTATTCATGAGAGAGAGAGAGAGAGAAGCAGAGACACAGGCAGAGGGAGAAGCAGGCTCCATGCAGGGAGCCCGACGTGGGACTCGATCCTGGTTCTCCAGGGTCAGGCCCTGGGCTGAAGGTGGTGCTAAACCGCTGTGCCACCGGGGCTGCCCCAGGGAATTTATTCTTAATTATTTTTTTCCCTTCATTGAAGTTGGGTAGTAAGTAGCTGGGAGCGTGATCTCAGGGGGTTAGGGAAAGGAAATGGGGAAAAGAGGGTAAAAGTGAGTCAGCCTCCTCACTTACTGAATCGCCCTCATCTTACAATCAGGAAACCAAGACTCAAGAGGTTGTACCAAAGGTCACACGGCTCATGGCAAAGCCAAGCCTTGAAGCCAAGTCTAACCCGGCCCGAGTGCGTGTGTACCTGCCACACCATCGGCCCCCGGGTGACTGGTCTGGCTTCCTGCTGGGAGTCCAGGCCTGGACCCTCAGCTCCTGCCGGGCACCAGCTCCGCTGGCTGGGGGTGACTAAGCAAGTTTCCTTAATGTCTCATCGTTTCCTCATATGTAAGAATGAGAGAAAGTAAAAAATGTGATGATTACATAACTCTCCCTTGAATTGTTTGCTGTACGTGAATAAACTGTACGGTCTGTGAGTTGTAGCTCATTAAAGCTGTTAGAAAAGATAAAGGTGAAATCTCACATGTAGCTTAGTATTTTTATTTCGAAATATTTTGAATTATGCAAGAAAACGGTAGGGAATATTCCATACCGTTTTGTCAAGTGTCTGGGTAACACTGTTATTGTGCCTCTCTCTGATTCCCTCGGTCTGATGGATGCTCATCACTGCTTCGTTCTAAAATCCATGTTCTCCTCTATCATGGCTTTTATCCCCTGGAACTATGACCATTTGGTCTCCTTGTTTATCTCTGGACTTTAATCTCTTTGAGGTCAGGAGCTATGTCTTATTTGACTTTGTAGCTCCAACATCCAGCTCAGTGGGAAGATCGTCATTATTTTTTTTAATTTTTTAAAATTATTTTTAAGATTAAAAAAAAAAACTTATTTATTCATGAGAGGCACACAGAGAGAGAGAGGCAGAGACACAGGCAGATGGAGAAGCAGGCTCCATGCAGGGAGCCCAGTGTGGGACACGATCTTGGGTCTCTAGGATCACGCCCTGGGCTGAAGGTGGCCCTAAATCGCTGAGCCACCCAGGGATCGCCTCATTGTTTTTTTTTTTTTTTTTAAAGACTTCATTTATTTGTTCATGAGAGATGCAGAGACATAGGCAGAGAGAGAAGCAGGCTCCCTGTGGGGAGCTTTAGGCGGGACCTGATCCCAGGATCCTGGGATCAGGACCTGAGCTGAAGGCAGATGCTCAACCACTGAGCCACCCAGGTGCCCTGAGCACAGTAATTAATGCTGACTGAATGACTGAGTGAGCGCCAAAGTTCTGGAAGTAAAGAATGGATGGCTGAACTTTGGATGTGGGCCTCACCTAGGGAGAGAGGAGAAAAAATTCGGGAAGGAAACAGCTACCTAGATCAGAGAAGTAGGAAAAGAACCAAGATAGTATTCTATCATGGGAATCAAGGAAAAAGAAGAAATTTTTGAGGAATTCTCAACTGCTGCAAAAAGGTCAATGAAAATGTGAATCAAAAATAAAAGGAGTTTGGGGTTTGCCAGAGTCGGTAGCTCTAGGAGGACAAGATGGAGCGTGATCTCAGGGGGTCAGGGAAAGGAAATGGAGAAAAGAGGGTAAAAACACACCCTTGGGAGTGAGGCTGTGAAAGGAAGGAGGTTTGGAAATGACTTCACAGAATGGACCCACCAGAGACCGTATCCTTGCTGGACAGGAGACTGCTCAGCTCAAGGCAGAGCTGGAAGGCTCCTTGAAGGCCCGTCTCCTGGCCCTGCAGAGTGACTGGGGAGGAGTGCCGGCGGGTGGCTGGTAGATGAGATGACCCGCCGGAGCGTCTTGGTGGCCAGGTCAACAGCGCGTTTATCGGGTAGCCATAGACCCTCAGCTCTTGGACAAGGACCTCTTCTCTGAATGACTTTGTTTCTTTTAACTTGTATCCCCCCTTTCCCACAGGGAACATGGTGGAGTGGTGCTTACCTCAGGATATTGACCTTGAAGGTGTTGAGTTCAAGTCTATGGCCAGTGGGTCCCATAAAATTCAGTCCGACTTCATGTAAGTATGGCAGGATGCCCCCGTCGGTACCCTTTCCTCGCCCATCCTTTCCCCGGAGCGCGAGGGCTCATCAGGGAGGCTCCCGAAGCTGTGTGGAGATGCCCCAAAGATAGATGTGTGGTTTCGTGTTTGTATCCGTTTTCTCCCGAGGAGGTCCCCAGCTTTTGTTTGGTTCTTAGTGGGTTTCATGATCCCCCTCCCCCCAAATTAAGAACTATCAGAGGTTCTGTCCCTTTTAAGAAAATACTAGACCTCACTAGAGGTCTGGCTTTATTGGAAGAGTGGACTTTCAGTTCAGTTTGGGTTGGCTTAAGACTTTTAACCGAACCCAAAATCCCGGCTTTAAGTAAGGCCGGTGTATAGTCCCGTGTAACTAAGATCCGGGTGAGGAGGAGCCAACGGGGAGAACGTCAAGGTAACGGAGCAGGAGGTTGCTTGAACTTCTGGGCCGCAGCTGTGACAGGTGTGAGAAAGGGGAGGGAAAAGGAGGGACAGCCCTGGTCCTCCGCCCTAGTGAGAGTATCGGAGACTCAGGAAGTGGGGGAAAGAATCAACGTGGCTCATGCTAGTAAGACAGTACCATTCCAGAAGGGCCTCAAGTCGAGTCTTGGTTTGAGTCACGTCATGTTGCAGGAGAGAAGGGATCTGTCCATGGTCATGGGCAGTTGAGCAGCAGGCTTGCCAGAGGCCAAGTCCTGGCTCTTGGTGGATGACCCTTGGTGCTTTCCAGCATCTTCTGGCGCCTCGGTCGTCCCGTCTGGTGGGGGGGGTGTGTGTGTGGCTTGACCAGTGTTCCCCTGGGGGTCTAAAAAAATTCATCTTCAGGCTGAGCTTCCTCATGTTAGAGCCCTGGACAAGGTTACTTGTTTTCCTCGGGACTGCATCTCAAATTAAGAAACAAAGCCAAACGATTTCTCTCTCTCGGATGGTGAGCCACACCATGCACTTGGATCTTTCTAGCTACTTCCGAAAGGGGCCTTTCTTTGGCCTGGCCTGCTTCGCCAACATGCCCGTGGAGAGCGAGCTGGAGCGTGGGGCACGTATGAAGTCCGTGGGCATCCTGTCGCCATCCTACACCCTGCTCTACCGCTACATGCACTTCTTGGAGAACCAGGTTCGGTACGTGGCTTGCATACGTGCGGGGGGAGGCTACAGGGACTGGCCAGCTGCTGTGTGTGTGTGTGTGTGTGTGTGTGTGTGTGTGTAGGGCCCTCAGTGATGAAGGCTGTGTGCCAGCACATGCCCTGCCACGCACATCCATGGTCACACCTCCGGTGTTTCAGCCAAAGTCCTGCTTTGGAAAAATCCCGAAGATTCTTCACGCTGCAGGGAGAGCGGGGTGGATTTGCCTTCCGTGTTTGCTTCTGGTGTCATCAGTTTTGTTGAATTACACGATCTGTTGACCATTACGTGATCTTTGTTTACCCGAAGCCACAGTAAATACCTCCTCGCCCCACGTAGGCAAACAGACTCTGAACTCTTCTTAAGCCTAACCCTGTATTACTTGGGGTGGTTATTCCTGCTTGTGGTAATAGGAAGGGGATTTTTAACAGAAGCAGCAAAACTAGGCATGATTTTCTAAATTTTTTCATCACTCTAATTTCATTTCAGATTTTTTTTTTAAAGATTTTATTTATTTATTCATGAGAGACACACAGAGAGAGAGGCAGAGAGGCAGAGGGAGAGGCAGGCTCCATGCAGGGAGCCCGACGTGGGACTCGATCCCGGGTCTGCAGGATCACGCCCTGGGCCGAAGGCGGTGCTAAACCGCTGAGCCACCCAGGCTGCCCTCATTTCAGATTTTGAGAGAGAAATCTATCCCTGATCCCTGAAGCATTATTAAAATTTTAGCACATTTGCTGCTTTTCTGGTATACATGTGTATATAAAAAATATATACTTGGTATCTTTCTCTGCATATGTTTTTATACCCTATAGCTTTAAAATTTAATTTATATATTTTTTTATTATTTTTATTTTTATTTTTTTTTATTTTTTATAATTTTTAATATATTTTTATATCTTCTTGATCATCTTTGAAAGTACATGAAATTTGTTTTTTATGAGAAAAAAAGCTTTTAAAATGTATATAAAAGCACAAATGGATTTAAAAAAAAATCTTCCCGAATTTTAACACCAAGATATCCATTGTTAATATTCAGTGAATGCCATTCTAAAATAGAAATGGTTTTACAAAAATCGGATTAATACTTTACGAGGATTTAATTTTATCATATAGCAGGCTAGTTTGAAATACATTGAATTTAATCTTCCTTATGGATCAGAGGGAAAGAATAATGAAACCGAAGGAATTGTCAAACTTCAAGTAAATGGTTTTGTTTGGTTGGTTTTTTTGTTTTGTTTTGTTTTTACAAAGAGGTACATTATTTCTTGAAATATTCCTTCAAAGTTAAGGAAAAAGATTATGAAAACCACAAAGATAGAGTTTCATTTTTTAATTTTTATTTATTTTTTTATTGGAGAGTTTCATTTTTATTTTTATCGGTAAATAACATTTTCTCAGCATAAGCATCACTGGTGGTCTTAAATGTTTCCGTTGTGAACAGTCTGTCATCTAAAACCCCTCAGCTCCTCCACCCTAGTTCACATCTCAATTCTTATATATTGTGGATTTATTCTATGTTTATTTCTATAATCCTGTTTCCCACCATTCTTCAGTCTTGATTCTGTGTGAACGACCACGGCCAGGGTGTGGCTGTGACTTGCCGTGTTGCCCAGCCCCTGATTGGATTTGTTTCTTGGCTGGTTGGGTTTTGCCATCAAGCGCTTTATTCTTTTCCCCGTGAAAGTTTCGTGGGACCTGCCTTCTCTGAGGTCTTGTGCATTTAATCCCTTTCCTCTGGGTGGGTAGAAGATTCTGGAATCTTTCCTTCTTCCTCTCAAGATGCTGTAAGTATTGCTGTGCTATCTTCTGATACTGGTTGTCTGGGGAAGTCTCTGATGTCTAGATCCCTGTAGATTCTTTATCCGTGAAGTTTCTGAACTTTCTTTTTTTTTTTTTTTTTTTTAACTTTCTTTCCAGGGATCGTTTGTCCCTTTTGATCTAGAGATACGTCTTTTGTTTTTAATTTCAGGAACCTTTCCACATGTAAAAAAATACTCAACTTTTCCATTCCATTTTCCCCCCCTCCTTTTATGCGCTGGTTATGCATGTGTTTTCTCTGCCTCATCCTATTTATCATTTTGATGATTATTTTAATAACTCTGTAATGTTAGAGTCGTCCCATAAGTTTTCCTGATTGGTCCCGATGGTTGAGCACTTACATGCTTCTTCTTCTTTTTTTTTTTTTTTTTTAATTGCTCCTTTATATTTTGGAACTGTGGTGAACCCCTTCATGTAGATCTCTTTTTCTGTTTTTGAAATATTTCCTCAGTGATGGGTCTCCGAAGTAATATTATGGAGTTTAAGAAAAAAAAAAAAACATTTTTGGGGAGGCTGACACTTCTTAAAAAATTACTGTCCCTTTTGAAAAAACCAGTTTTCCCAAGCAGATGATATTTTCTTGTGGCTCAAATGTTAAAAATTTTAAGGTGGTATTCTATTAGTTAGAGTCCTACCTAACTGGCAGTAACAGAGGCCCCAAAATACAATGGTTCAAAGGAAACAGAAGATTCTTTCTCATGTAATGGTCTGGTGGTGGCAGGTGCCTGCTGTTCCCTACGAGTGTTTAGGGACCCTCACTTCTTCTCTTGGATCAATCTACCATACCCTAAGAGTGATGTTTGTGTTCTAAGATATTCTTCTCCAGTGTTCAGAGCTGTTGACCACTGTTTACATCTAGCCCAGAGGGAGGAGAGAAAGCCTGTGAAATTGCGTCATCACTTCTCGTATGCTATTGTCAAGTTCTCCATCACAAAGACACACCTAACAGCCAAGGAGACTGGAGGATGGAGGAGGTAGTCTCTAGGTCAGCGACCCTGTACTCAGTTGAAAAATCTGGTGGTTCTGTTGCAAACAGGAAAAAGGGGACAGATGGATTTGGGGGCAAAATTAGCAGCCCCAGCGTCAAATTGCCCCTCTCACTAGTCAGATATCTATGTGCACTTTTCCTCTTCCTCCCACATGTAAAGGACATCCTGCTCACCCCAAGAGAAACCTCATAGAGGCTCATCCATTTAATGCTTCTAGTCTAAAATCCAGGATTTCTGGGTGATGCAAGGTCCTTTCATCAGATCAACACATGGTTCTTCGTATCCTAAAATCCTACGAAACAATAGACAAATCCATTCACTCCGCACCTTCCAAACACAATATAAATGGCGGAGTAAGTGGGGGTGCCTGGGGAGCACAGTTGGTTAAGCATCCGACTCTTGGTTTCTTTTTTTTATTTTTTTATTTTTTTTATTTTTTCGACTCTTGGTTTCTGCTCCGGTTGTGATCTCAAGGTCGTGAGATCGAGCCCCGAGTCAGGCTCTGCACTCAGCATGGAGTCTGCTTGGGACTCTCTCCTTCTCCCGCTGCCTTTTTCCCCTGTTCCTGCTCACATGGGCACGTGTACTCTCCCAAATCTTTAAAAAAAAAAAAAAAAAAAGAAAGGTGGAATAAGAACCACAGTGCAAACTCCTGTTTGGAAAAGAGGAAGGGTGAGAAACCCAAACAGCCATTAGTCTCTAATGATGATGAAATTCTGTTGAGCAGGGACTGCGGAGGCTTCTTGTCCTGGCAGAGCAGTGTGTTCCTTATTGAAAGCGTGGTTCTATTATTGACAATCCCCTTGCCCGTTTTCCTTCACCGCTCCTGACTTTGCCCTCGAGGAGGTTCTTTGTCCATTTTCCATCATAACCACTTCCAAAGCAGACACTGGAGAACATGATCTCTTTTTAAAAAAGGATTTTATTTATTTATTCATGAGAGACACAGGCAGAGGGAGAAGCAGGCTCCCTGCAGGGACCCCGATGTGGGGCTCCATCCCAGGACCCCGGGATCATGCCCTGAGCCAAAGGCAGACACTCAACCGCTGAGCCACCCAGGCGTTCCCAAAACATGATCTTCTTGAGGCTGCATCGCTGGAGAACACATTTCCTGCTGGTGTAGGTTTGGGGGTGTAGTGGTTTCTTTAAGGGTTGAGAAGTCACAGACTTTTATAGACTAGGCGCGTGACAATATAGATCCCTCTAAAACTAACTAGGCTTCTGGTCTGTTTGCTTCCAATCGGTTCCAGTTCCACTGCCAAAGATTCCTTTGGGGTCTTAGTTTTTAAATCAGTGGATTACAGAATAGTTACTGGTGTCTGTTCTTGGCCTATCCGTCTTTTCCTCATTTTAATGGCAGCTGCCTCAAGGCTGTGCCCTAAATCTGATCTTTGCAAATATGTGACTCCACTCTTAACTGGAGAGTTTCATAGAAGCTTTGAAAGAAATTCTTACCTCCTGCTTTTGGGTACAAAAGCAGTTGACTTTTCCAGTCCCATGGGATCCCCAAACCACTGGAGTCTCCATTTAATTACATTGCAGAACTCAGAACACGCTGCCCTAGGCTGCATTTCCTTCCATTTCAGCTTGCGGACTGGCCAGCTCTTCCCTGTTTTCATCTTTTTCTGGTAGGATGTCACTGAAAATAAGCAGCAGTCAACATTCTACTTCTATGTGCCCCCCCTGAAGTTACAAGTTCAGGTGACACAGGACCTATCTTCCAAGGTACTGAAGTTCTAGCAAGTGTTTGCAGAAGTGTAACAAGGGCTACCAGCTTTCTGGTCTGTAACGCCTCTTCTCTCACCACTGTCCCTTGCCAGATGCTAAGCCAAAGGCCACAGTGTCTTGTCTTTTTTTTTCTTTTTAAGATTTTGTTTATTCATGAGAGACACAGGGAGAGAGGCAGAGTCATAGGCAGAGGGAGAAGCAGGGATCATGACCTGAGCCAAAGGCAGATGCTCAACTACTGAGCCACCCAGGCGTCCCCACAGTGTCTTTCCTGATAGACATAACTCATTTCTCTGCACCATCTTCTGCTTTGGCTGTACAGGCTAAGTTGCTACAACAAAGAAACTCAAGATATAGTGACTCAGAGGAGTCACAGTCACTGGAGAAGCAGTCCAGTGCTGTAGATGCCTCTGTTCTGCTGGGTCATCCTGGGACCTGAGTCTTATATGCTCCTATCTCCTAGAGTATTGTCCTCATCCTCATGGTAGAAGCAGACTCACCATTACCAGGTCATGTTCCGGCCTGCAGGAAGAGGAAAAACACAGGAACACCCCAAGTTAAACACATCACTTCTACTTACATGCCATTGGCCAATTCTTTGTCACTAGCCATGCCAAGCAGCAAGGTCTGGCAGTTGTGGTCCTTAACTAGGTGACTGTGTGACGAGAAACAATCAGAAAGTTCTGTTACTCAGAGAAGAAGAGAGTGGCAGTCTCTACCACTGGCATAAAATGAAAAGTCTAGGGGCCCCTGGGTGGCTTAGTTGGTTAAGCGTCTGCCTTAGGCTCAGATCGTGATCGTGGGGTCCTGGGATCGGGCCCCAAGTCGGGTTCCCTGTTCGGTGGGCAGGCTGCTTCTGCCTCTCTCTCTGCCTCTCCCCCTGCTCATGCTCTCTCTCCTGCTCTCTCAAATAAAACCTTAAAAAAAAAAAAAAAAAAGACTTCATTCAGTTCCTATATCCATCCAATACTCCCAGTAATTACCATTAATTTTCCATCTATCTTTCCAAAATGTGTGTATGGAAACACAAATGTATATTCTTATTCCCCCCTTTTCATGCAAAAGGTATCAGATTATACATGTCATTTTTTACACCTTGCCTTTTTCAATGGGCTAATATCTAGGAGATCATGCTCTCACATCAGTACAGAGAGTTTATAATTTCTTATATATGTGCCCTATGTAGAAGAATCACATTTTATCAAGTCTCTTATTGATGGACATTTGGGCATTTCCGGTCTTTTGCTATTACAACTAATGCTGCCCTGAATACCTATGTTCAAGTATCATCTCACATATGAACAGAATATGTGTACATTAAATTTCCAGAAATGAAATTGGTGGTTCAAAAGGAAGAGGTATTTGTAATTTTAATAGACAATTGTCAAATTGTTTTCCATAAAGATTGTGCCATTTTGCATTCCCGGCTGTAATGCAGGAGAATGCAGTTTCCTTACAACATTGCCAACACAAAAATAAAACTCTTGAGATTTTTTGGCATTTGGATGGGTAAAACATGGTACATGAGTATAGTTTTGATTTGCATTTTTCTTATGAGTGAGATTGAGCATCTTTTTATTTGAGTCATTCGCTTTTCCTCTTCTGTGAACCATTTCTAGCCTTGGTTCCAATTTTCTTTCTTTCTTTCTTTCTTTCTTTCTTTCTTTCTTTCTTTCTTTCTTTCTTCTTTCTTTCTTCTTTCTTTCCTTCCTTCCTTCCTTCCTTCCTTCCTTCCTTCCTTCCTTCCTTCCTTCTGTTGTTGGCCTTATTAATTTCTAGGAGTTCTTTGTGTAGTAGGGAGATTTGTGCTTTGCAGAATAAATTGAAAATCTTTTTCCACTTTGTCATTCATCTTTTAGTTATTTTAAGATTTCATTTATTTATTTTGGGGGAGGGGCAGAAGGAGAGGGAGAGAGAGAAACCCAAGCAAACTCTGCACTGAGCACAGAGCCTGACACAAGTCTCGATCCCACCACCCTGAGATCATGACCCAAGCCAAAATCAAGAGTTGGACGCTCAGCTCATTGAGCCACCCAGGTGCCCCTGTCATTCATCTTTTCACATGACTTTTTGTCATGCGGATGTTTTTCTTCATTGAATTCGTTAATATTTTCATGGCTTCTAGAATTTGAGTCACAGCTAGAAAGGCTTTCTAGCTTGGATTACAGAGGGCTTGAGAGGAAGGACTCCCGTGAGAGTAGAGGGGGAGAGAAGCATGTGAGGTGAGCCCAGGTCCAGGCCAGGGCTGTATTTGACAGCAGCAGTGACATATATATATATTTTAAAGATTTTTGGTGACTTATATTTAAATTAACCAGACTTGATTTCTGAAAACACTGAATCTGTGTTTTCTATCCATTCTTATTTCTCATATCCCAAACTTATTAGATTGCCTCCATGACTCTTGGCTTCAGTATTTCTCCAGTTAGTCCTTTCTGTGACTGGTTCTCATTAGTCAGAAGCTGGAGAACTATCTTATAATTTAAAAAAAAATAGAAAAAGAAGGAGGGAGTGTTATGAAATAAAAGGGACTTATGACACGTAGCCACATCTCTGGACCTTGCTTAGATCATGATTCAGACAGCCAAGTTTAAAACATTTTGGGGACAGTTGGTATAATTTGAGTGTGGACTGGGTATTATTTTGTGTTTGGGCTTCATTATTTTGTTAGGCGAGATAATGGCATGCTGTTTATGCTCTTTTTTAAATAGACTTTATCAGTTAAAGATGTATACCAAAGTGTTGATGGGTAAAATGTTATGATAAGGGATTTACTTTAAAACATTCCAGGAAGAAGAATGGCAGTGGGGGGACAGGATGTAGATGTAACCGTATTGACAAAATATTGATCATTGTTGAAGCTAAGTGATGGATGATGGAGCTTAATATTCTTTTTTCTACTCTTTGTATAAGTTTTAATTTTCCATAATGAAAAGTGTAAAAGACTAAATGTAAAATTATCATATAATTATTGTAGAAGACTGAAAAAGAGACAAAAGCTCAAGAAAATAAAAAGAACGTGATTCCACCATCCAGACGTATCTGCTATTAACATCTATATCCTTCTAGTCCTTTTCCCATGTATAAATATATACATATACAATTTTTAAAAAAGAATATGGGGGATCCCTGGGTGGGTCAGCGGTTTAGTGCGTGCCTTCGGCCTAGGGCTTGATCCTGGAGTCCCGGGATCGAGTCCCGTGTCAGGCTCCCTGCATGGAACCTGCTTCTCCCTCTGCCTGTGTCTCTGCCTCCCTCTCTCTGTCTCTCTCATGAATGAATAAATAAAATCTTAAAAACAAAACAAAAAAGAATATGGAGGTCATTCAGCATCTAAAATGTCTAAGCTGGTATGATAACCTTTCCATGAATATCATGCATAATGGTTCTCAACATCATGGTGGTTTCAAAGCATTTTTGGTGTATAGATGTATCATGATTCATTTAACTATATCACTGCTATTAGACTTTTAGGTTGTTTCTTTTTATTTTTTTTAAGATTTTATTTATTTGAGAGAGAGAGAGACAGATAATGACAGAGAAAGCACAAGCAGGGAGGAGAAGGAGGAGCAGGCTTGCTGCTGAACAGGGAGCCCGACTTTCTGCGTTGGGTAATAATGTGATAAAAAACTCAGGACCTCTTACCTTCCCACCCCAAGTGCTTGGGCTTGCAGAGACTGGGCTGTGGGGAACCCTGTCAACTGTCCCTAAAACCAAGAAAGCCGTGTTGAAGCCCCAAACCATTTGGACAATGGAGCATCCCGCCTTCAAGTCAAGTACAAGAGTGCTGGGGTACCATGTGTGGCATTATGTTTAATGGGGGTGCTATGGGTTGACCTGTCCCCTGCCACTCTCCTCAAGAAGAAAGATCTGCTGGAGTCCATGCAGGGAGCCCGAAAATGGGACTCGATCCTGGGATTTGATCCTGGGACTCCAGGATCACGCCCTGGGCTGAAGGCAGGGGCTAAACCACTGAGCCACCCAGGGATCCCGAGAGCAGCTTTAATAA
Source organism: Canis lupus dingo (assembly GCF_003254725.2). Taxonomy (NCBI): domain Eukaryota; kingdom Metazoa; phylum Chordata; class Mammalia; order Carnivora; family Canidae; genus Canis; species Canis lupus. The sequence goes on from NC_064258.1 coordinate 7,524,812, forward strand.
AGCCGGGGGTTTGTGGTCTTGCCAACTGCCCCGGTCTCAGCGTGCTCTGGGAAGGGGCACACACTCTTGAGCACGCCTTGCTCGAGAACATTAGACATCAGTCCAAGCGTGTCCATTCTGTGCGTTTCCCACGAAGAGGGCGGTGTGTTCCGTGGTGTCAGGGAGACTCAGACCCCACATGTGAGCTTTCCCTAACCTGCCTAACACCAGTATAGGATGGAGGTCTTTTCAGTTGATCACTTCGTCCCTGAGGGTTCTAGAAGCCCTTGTGGTGGGGGACGTGAGTGGCAGACTGGGCCTGAGCTCTTCTCACTGTGTGTGTGTGTGTGTTTTGCAGACACCAGCTGGAGACGCCAGGACATTACTCCCACCTGGCTGCATTCTATGAGGACAAGAAAGGGGTGCTCCATGCCGGTCCGGGGAGAGGTGGGAGCCTGCCCCCCGTCTACTGGTTGCCTTCCATCCACCGATACATGTACCCTGAGATGAAGGTAGGGCTGGCCACACGCACACATGGTCCTGGGCTCGTGTGTGCTACGGTGGCTGTTGATTATTATTTTTTTAATTCATAAGGAATTTATGTCTTGGGCTCATGCCCAGAGTCTGACTTTGATAGGTTTCTGACCCAAACATTTGGATCCTTTTAAAACACAAGGCAACGATGTGCTTTCTAGACTCTGCTCTGACCATGGTGCAAAGCCATGTATGGTGATGTGAGGCAGGCCAGGCGTGGTGGGTCCCTAGCAGGGAAAAGGTGGATTTGATTCTGTTGTTGGCTTCGATATTTTAAAACCAGACACCAGAACTGAAAAGATGAAGAATTTGATGAATAGATACAATAGTTCATAGTTTTTGTATTCCTGATATTCCTTTACTATGTGTTTTTTCTGAAGTACTTTGCCTGTGAACCTGGATGTGTTCGTTGACAGTTCACAAGCGTTAGGTGTCGGGAGGGTACAGAGAGGAGTATGAACGGGAAGCTCCTCCTCCTCCCTCCCCTGGAGGTGGTCACAAGATACTTCAGGGGATACAGGGCTCCCTGGTGGAGAAATCATGCCAGGGCTTTAAGGGAAAACTCTGGAAAGGCATCTTGGAAGAAGAGTTGGGTCCCTAAAGTATTTGTTTTAATTTTATTTTTTTATTTTTATTTATTTTTTTAAGATTTTATTTATTTATTCATAGACACACAGAGAGAGAGAGGCAGAGACACAGGCAGAGGGAGAAGCAGGCTCCATGCAGGGAACCCGACGTGGGACTTGATCCCAGGTCTCCAGGATCACACCCCAGGCTGCAGGCAGTGCCAAACCGCTGCGCCACCGGGGCTGCCCTGTTTTAATTTTATTAAAGATTTTATTTGTTCATGAGAGGCAGAGACACAGGCAGAGGGAGAAGCAGGCTCCCTGCGGGGAGACTGATGCAGGACTCGATCCCAGGACCCTGGGATCATGACCTGAGCCAAAGGCAGATGCTCAACGGCTGAGCCACCCAGGGGTCCTGAGTCCCTGAAGTATTTGGCTGGGCGAGAGGTGAGGGATCCTAATTCCAGACTGAGGCAGGGCTCGTGGGACCACGGTCCGTGACCCTGCACCCCATCCTGCTAGCTAGTTATCTGTACCCGTTGCAGCACTTTTTAAAGTGAACGATTGTCTCATCCCTGTTTTCCACATGAACCAACGGAGGTCTGTAAAGGTTCGGTGACTTACGTAAGGCCTTACAGCTAGTAGGAGATAGGGCCAGGATTTAAACATAGGACCCGTGCCAAAGCCGGTGCTTGCCCCCCCACCCCCCCATGGAGATGTAGATGTGAGAAAGCACAAAGCAGGCTCATGGCACGGGAGCAGGCAACAGGCACAGCTCGAGTTTGCGGGTTCGGCTCCAGACCTCCGCCATAGAATGAATATTGCAGTAAAGTGAGTTCGGTGAAGTTTTTGGTTTCCCGGTGCCTACAAAAGTTATGTTTTCACAATGCTGTAGTTTAGTGAGTGTGCAATAACACTATGTCTAAAAAAAACCCAATGTACATACCTTAATGAAACCCTGCTTTATTGCTAAAAAAAAAAAAAAAGCTGTCATCTGTGTTTTCAATGAGTCATAATCACTGATCACAGATGACCATAACAAATATAATAATGAAAAAAAAATTTAAAGATTAATTTATTTAGAGAGAACACGAATGGGAGGGGTGGAGGGAGAGGGAATCTCAAGCCAACTCCGCCCTGAGTGTGGAGCCCAACACGGGGCTTATCTCCCCCGCTCTGAGATCACGACCTGAGCTGAAGCCAAGAGTCAGATGCTCCACCGACTGCACCACCCAGGCACCCCAGGAACAATGAAAAATTTGAAATACTGTAAGAGTTACTAAAATGTGATGCAGAGGTGCAAAGTGAGCAAGTGCCGTTGGAAAAATGGCACCAACATACTTGCTCGGTTGAGGTTGCCACAGACTTTCAACTTATAAAAAATGCAGTATCTGCACAGCCCAGGCAAGTGCAGTGCAGTAAAACGAGGTCTGCCTGTAGGTTGACTGGGATTGAATTTCTATGTCAACTGACCAAGAGAGAAAAGATTGGGAAAATAGGTTGGAACCAAATCGTAGAGAATCGTAAATACTAGACCATGGAATTTGAACCCAAGAAGCACCAGTGGGGGTCTTGCCAGGAAAACACAAACTATGTTAGATATTCCCAAGATACTTTGATACAGGAGATCCCTAATCTAGGCATTGGAAGGCTGAAGGAGCAAAAAGGGAGCAAGGAATCTAGATACTTGTAATTCTAGACGGTTACCACCTTCTATTAGTTATTTACTACATGTCACAAATTACCCCCAAATCAGTGGTCTACAGTAGTTCATATTTATTATCTCACAGTTCCTGTGAGCTGGGAATTCAGGCATGCTTGGGCTAGTCCTCTGCTTCATGGTCTCCTATGAGTTCATAGTCAAGGCATCAACCAGGGGTGAGGTCTTGTCGGAAGGCTTGACTGGGGAAGTAGCCACTTCCAAGCTTATGCAGTTGTGAGGGGGCTGGTTTCCTTGAGGGCTAGTGGACTAAGGCCTTCAGTTCCGCTGCCTCTTGGTGGTCCCCAGTCCATGGCCAGGTCGGTCTCTCCGACATGGTGACTTGCTTCATCGAAGTCAGCAAGTGAAAAAGTCTCCTAGCAAGATGGAAATCAAAATCCTCTGTAACCTAATGGGAAGTGACAGTCCTGCGGTGTTGCCATGTTCTGTTGGTTAAAGTGAATTATTCCAGGGAAGGGATATTCCATAAGGCTGTAAATACCAAGGAGGGGGCACCGCTGAGGGCCCTCTTAGAGGCTGCCTGCTGTGTGCACCCTCCCAGGGCTGGGATAACACAGGGAGAGATGACTCTATCAAAACTACGGGAGCTTGAGGAGGGGCCCTGCACAGCCCTGCTCCCATGTCTCAGGCCCCGTGCACCTGCTGATGCTGGCCCCTCTGGGGGGCGGGGGGCGTGGCTCAGCTGGAGCTGGGGCTGCTGGGAGAAGCTGGAGGCTGGAATCAGAGGTGTCCTCTGCTGCTGGCAAAATACCAGCAGGAGTGAGCTCCTCCCTTCCTTCTGCCTTCTAATCACCAGTCATTGCATCCCCGAGGAGGAACATACCAGGAAGCCAGCTGGCACAGGAGTCCAGGACACAGCGTAAAGGTTTCCCCGCGCCGTGGCATGCCCGGAGAGGCAATAATTAAGAAATGGTCAGAGGGTCATTAGGGCTCTTCTGGGTCTGTATTGACTGAACCTGCTCTTTCTCTCACCACTCCTAACTCTGACCCATTTTTTCCTTCCTTCTGAATCAGATTGCTGCTGGGCTGTCTCAAACCCACAGGGAGGTGACCAGCATCTGACCTGGGTGTCCCCGGATCCTCTCTCCAGTGAGGGAGGGACAGAGGGAGAGAAAGCAAAATTGCCTTCTGCCTTTGCTCCATCAAGGGCAGCTCATTAACTTACATGTCGACCTCTGGTTGATGCAAGGGGAAGGGTACTTTGACGGGTTGCAGATGGAAATGTGAATGGTCTTTCTTTTTAAAAAAAACAATTTGTTAGTACTTATCAAAATTACCCGCGCTCTCTGCGGTAGCAGTCCCACTCCTTAGGGTCTGCTCTATATTCATTAACCCCCAGAATATAATGGTGTCTATTTAAGAATATTTAAGACAGCCTTGTATAGAGTGGTAGGGAATAGGAACGCCCCATATATTATACAATCATTATAAAAATTATAAATATCTGTATACAGTCATTATATATTATAGTCATTATAAATATTATAAATATTTTTATACAGTCATTATACAGTCATAAATATTATAAATATTTTTATAAAGTCATATATTATACAGTCATTATAAATATAAATATTTTTATTTTTTATAAATATTTTTATAGTCATTATATATTATACAGTCATTATAAATAATGAATTAGGGCACACGTCGTTGACATGGAAGGTCTACCAGGAAGTGTCTGCGTGAGAATAGCAAAGTGCGGAAAACTGTATGTGATATGATCAGGCACTTTTGTAAAATAATTACAGCCTCAGGTGTAGGTATAGATACACACATGTATACATCGACGTGGGACAGTGTGTGGGTATACGTTAGGCTGCTAATCCATGTATTACCTGGGGGTGAGGTAAGGAATGGAGGGATGGTGCTTATACGTACAAAAGAAGGGAAGGACCGGGAGAAAAGGACAGCACTCGAAACCGTGGTATGTGTGACACGATTCCGCTGGTGGTTTATGGAATGTCACATGTATGTACATATAAAGAAAGTTCAGTGGAAACTTTCTCTTGAAACATAATATTTTGTAAACACAAGTTTTAAAAAAATGCATATATAGCTCAATGAATTTTTACAGAGTCAACACAACGTATGAAGGGAGGTTTAAAATAAAATTTTAAAGTCAGGGTTAGATCTGAGATGGTTGCAGAGACCAAAATCACTGCCAGGGGAGGAAGGAAGGCTCGAGGCCTCTCTGAGGGGCTCTGACAGTGGCTGGTACATGCCCGCCTCCTCAGGAAGTGAGGACATGGGGGAGAGAGTAGGGACTGAGCCCCAGGAGCGTGGAGGCCCCAAGGCTGGAGGGCAAGGGATGGAGGGGAGGCGAGGGATGGAGAGGATCCGAGGGAGTCCAGAGAGCCTGGAGTACCTGCTGTGGGAGGGGAAATGCGAAGGCAGGAGCTGCACGAGTAGGGAGGAGAGTGTCCTATAAAAGCTACAACAAAACAAGGCCCAGATGGAGGAAATGGATTTAGGTAGAAGCAGGAGAACCGTCTGTCATGTGGCCGCTTCCCACATCGCCCTCAGCTAGTGGCAGTTCCCAGGAAATGACGAGTTGTCTCTTGACACCGGGCCTTTGCACATGCTGGTGCTCTACCAAGAACACCGTCGCTCCAGTTCATCCTTCATGTCCAAGCTGAGACACGCTGCCTCCAGGAAGGCCTCCTTGTCTCTCCGAGAATTGAGTGGGGCACCTCCTGGGCGCTCCTGCAGCCTCCGTTCTCTCCCATCATGGCCTCAGGCTGAGATGTGGTCACTTGTGCACCTGCTTCTCCCAGGAGGCTCTATGCTGTATGGGGGGCGGGCGCTGGGCCCTTCCGTTCGTTGTGGATGGAGACTGCTAGACTGCTAGCACGGTGCTTGGTGCACAGTTGGATGGAGGCTGCTAGCACGGTGCTTGGTGCACAGTTGGATGGAGGCTGCTAGCACGGTGCTTGGTGCACAGTTGGATGGAGGCTGCTAGCACGGTGCTTGGTGCACAGTTGGATGGAGGCTGCTAGCAGGGTGCTTGGTGCACAGTTGGATGGAGGCTGCTAGCACGGTGCTTGGTGCACAGTTGGATGGAGGCTGCTAGCACGGTGCTTGGTGCACAGTTGGATGGAGGCTGCTAGCACTGTGCTTGGTGCACAGTTGGATGGAGACTGCTAGCACGGTGCTTGGTGCACAGTTGGATGGAGGCTGCTAGCACTGTGCTTGGTGCACAGTTGGATGGAGGCTGCTAGCACGGTGCTTGGTGCACAGTTGGATGGAGGCTGCTAGCACGGTGCTTGGTGCACAGTTGGATGGAGGCTGCTAGCACTGTGCTTGGTGCACAGTTGGATGAAGGCTGCTAGCACGGTGCTTGGTGCACAGTTGGATGGAGGCTGCTAGCACGGTGCTTGGTGCACAGTTGGATGGAGGCTGCTAGCACGGTGCTTGGTGCACAGTTGGATGGAGGCTGCTAGCACGGTGCTTGGTGCACAGTTGGATGGAGGCTGCTAGCAGGGTGCTTGGTGCACAGTTGGATGGAGGCTGCTAGCACTGTGCTTGGTGCACAGTTGGATGGAGGCTGCTAGCACGGTGCTTGGTGCACAGTTGGATGGAGGCTGCTAGCACGGTGCTTGGTGCACAGTTGGATGGAGGCTGCTAGCACGGTGCTTGGTGCACAGTTGGATGGAGGCTGCTAGCATGGTGCTTGGTGCACAGTTGGCACATAAGAAGTATTTCTTGTCTGAGCGCATCTGGGCATCCGTGAATGAATGAATGAGTAGGACTAGAATTAAGGGTTAATCCTGTATTCTGGGATCCCAGGGCGCAGGCAATCTGGACAAAACCCTGCCAGGCCTGCATGCAGTAGAGCAACGCTGGAGGGAGGCGGGGGGTGGGGGGCGGGGGGGCCGGGCTCCCCTTCCTGTCTCTTGGCCTCCAGACTCGGGTGCAAGATTGGGATTGGAGGAGCCCGACGATGGCTGGTGGCTCCGCGCCTCCCCCGGAGATCTGGGAGGGATCTCCCCTTTCTGCTGACGGGGGGCAAGGGGGAGGCACCCTGCGGGAGGACCCAGGGCTCCCAGCCAGCAAGCCCAGCGCAGCTTGGGGTGGGCGCCGCTCCTCTGGGGCTCTCGCCAGCGCCCCCGGGGGGGGGGGGGTGTGCACTAGTGCTTCTGACACGCGAGTGTGGACGGGCCCTCCCCGAGCACTCCCCAGGGCCAGGGGGCCCCGTTCCAGCAGCTCCTGAGCGCTGAGCAGGTCATGTGTCCTCAGCTGGTCCTAGAGCCGCGTGAGGAACGGGATGGTCCCCCTTTCGCAGGTCAGGGGAGTGGACCCGAGGTGTTGGCCGCTCTCCCGAGGCCTCCCGTTAGTGAGTGGCAGAGCCCATGGGAATCCAGCTTTTCTGGGGGCCCAGCTCCCAGACGCAGCCCTTGGGGGTGACAGGCTCCATGGCCTTGGCAGGAGGGAAGAGCTGAGGCCCACGAGCAGCGGTTGTGGGGCCCGGGGGGTCCTCCTGCCCATAACCTGCGCGGACACGCGGGCCCCGTGTACGGGGGAGCCCACACTGTGTCCCTCCAGGGCTCAGTGATGCCTCGGGTTGAACGTTCTCGTCCAGGTGTAGGGTCACTACAGAAACTTTTCTTTAGGACTTTTCAAAAGTTGTTCTGCTTTGGTACCGGGGCCCTGGAGCACCTAAGGATCCCCAAAGTCAGACTTCATTTCATTGCACCAGGGGAGCTGTGTGGAGTATGGAAATCTGGTTTAAAGGGGAGACTTTATTTTTACTTTTTAAGATTGATTCATTGATTCATGAGAGACCCAGAGAGAGAGGCAGGCTCCATGCGGGGAGCCCGACGCGGGACTCGATCCCTGGACCCCGGGGTCACGCCCTGAGCCGAAGGCGGGCGCTCAACCACTGAGCCACCCAGGTGTCCCTGAAGGGGAGACTTTAAAGTGAAAAATACCATTTTGTTGTGGAAGCAGCCATCCCTTAATGCATCTGTTGGTTGATCTCTGGAGCTTGGGGGGCAGGGGGTTGGGGTGGCGGGTTTAGCCCACAGCGGTACTGAAGAGTTTTTCACATTTTTTATTTTTTAATCTTTTAAATTTTATTATTTTTATTTATTATTTATTTATTTATTTATTTATTTATCTATTTTTAGTGTTGTTTTGTTTTTTCACAGTTTTTAACAGGCTCGTGTCATCTTCCCCTTTTTTCCAGATCACACACCCGGCTGGCTGCATGTCTCAGTTTATCAAGTTCTTTGGAGAACAGATCCTCATCCTTTGGAAATTTGCCTTACTTCGAAAGCGCATTTTGATATTTTCTCCCCCTCCTGTGGGTGTCGTGTGCTATAGAGGTAGGTAGCAGCCAAAGCCGGGGTTTCTTTCCTAAGTCTCCTGGAGCAGAAACTTCCCAAGTCTTTGCATTGTTGACCAAGTTCAGAAGACTTTGGGCCGTCGCAGGAGGAGCCTGCGTTTTCAGCCTGGGAGTGCCAGGGGTGGACGTGGATTCTAGAATGTGGGCCCCGGCGGGGCACAGGGTGGCTCGGGGTGCGGCCAGAGGCTGGTGAGAGCGCGTAGATGGGGAGGGAGGATGGATTCTGATACATTGAGGAGGTACATCTGGCAAACGTTGGCGTGTGATTGGGTCATAAGGGTTTTTTTTTTTTTAATTTTTAAAAAAAATTTTTTATTGGAGTTCAATTTGCCAACATATAGTTGTAAGGGTTTTTTTTTTTTTTTTTAAAGATTTTATTTATTCATGAGAGAGACAAAGAGAGAGGCAGACACAGGGGAGGGAGCCTGATGCGGGACTCGATCCCAGGACCCCATGATCACGCCCTGGGCCCAAGGCAGGCGCTCAGCCACTGAGACACCCAGGTGTCCCCAGGTTGTGAGGTTCTGATGTGTGCGAGGTGGTGGACGCAGGGTCCAGGATGACGAGGATGGTGGGGCCACCAGGTGGGGGTCGCAGAGGAGCCAGCGGGGAGTGACAGCCTTGATGTTGTGCGGGGTGAACACCAGGCTCTGGTGCGGTGGGGTCGGGGCCTTGGGGGAAAGCTGCCTGGAGGTAGACTTGAGCGCGGCCTGGCGGTGACCTGGGGGGGGGGTGGCGTCCCTCGGGGAGAGTGCCAGGGAGGGGAGGTGATGCAGCCCCAGGACGGGAAGCAGCAAACGGGGAGGACAGATGCGGACCTGGGGGACCTGGGGCAGCCGGGAGGAGGGGGGGAACCGGGCGAGGCGGGAGCTATGAGCAAGGCCTAGGACGGGGGACGTGGGACGGGGACCGTGGGAGGCCCCTGGGATCGGGCGCTGCGCGGGGCCCGAGAGGCTCGCGCCTGTCCCCTGGGCCAGAGCCCGCTGGGGACTCAGGGTGGGCCGGCCGAGCGCAGAGGCTCCACGGCGTCCCTGGAGGGGACCCTGGAGGGGACTGTCCGGGCGGGGCGGGCAGCGGGCGACAAGGGAGGACAGAGGCCGGCCCGCCCTCCCGTCCCCAGTGTACTGCTGCTGCTGTCTGGCCAACGTGTCCCTGCCTGGCATCGGGGGCACCATTCCCGAGTCCAAGCCCTTCTTCTACGTGAACGTGGCCGACATCGAGAGCCTGGAGGTAGAGGTGTCCTACGTGGCCTGTGAGTACGGGGCCCTGCCTCCAGCTTCCCGGGCCCCCCCGCTTCCCCCGGGGGTCGGGCTGGTGCCTCCGGGGCCGGCTTCTAGGTTCCCATGCCCTGAACTCGGGTGTCCCAGGCACCACCGAGAAGATTTTCGAGGAGAAGCGGGAACTGTATGACGTGTACGTGGACAACCAGAACGTGAGGACGCACCACGACCACCTGCAGCCCCTGCTGAAGATCAACAGCGCCGACCGCGAGAAGTACCGGCGGCTCAACGAGCAGAGGTGGGAGCCGGGGTGTGGGGCGCGGGGAGCGGTGGCCCCGGGAGCCAGGGGGGCCTGCAGGTGACGGGCCGGGCTCCTGGGGGCTTGTCCTGCCTACCGGGGCGTGGGGGCTGCCTTCCTGCCAGGCTCTCTGGGGCCTCTGAGGCCCAAGGCAGAGCACCGCGAGCACGGCCTTGACCGCAGGCTGCTCCAGGGGCTGCTCCCCAGGCTACTCCCCGGGCTTGCTCCCTGGTCCTGCTCCCGGGTCCTGCTCCAGGCCTTGCTCCCCGGGCTTGCTCCCCGGTCCTGCTCCCAGGTCCTGCTCCCAGGTCCTGCTCCAGGCCTTGCTCCCCGGGCTTGCTCCCCGGTCCTGCTCCTCGGGCTTGCTCCAGGCCTTGCTCCATGGGCTGCTCCCCAGGCTACTCCCCGGGCTTGCTCCCTGGTCCTGCTCCCAGGTCCTGCTCCAGGCCTTGCTCCCCGGTCCTGCTCCTCGGGCTTGCTCCAGGCCTTGCTCCATGGGCTGCTCCCCAGGCTACTTCCCGGGCTTGCTCCCTGGTCCTACTCCCCGGTCCTGCTCCTCGGGCTTGCTCCCCGGGCTCCCTCCCGGTCCTGCTCCTCGGGCTTGCTCCCTTGCCCTGCTCCCCGGTCCTGCTCCAGGCCTTGCTCCCCGGGCTTGCTCCCTTGCCCTGCTCCAGGCCTTGCTCCCCGGGCTTCCTCCCTGGGCCTGCTCCCCAGGCTTGCTCCAGGCCTTGCTCCATGGGCTTCCTCCCCGGGCCTGCTCCCCTAACTCTCAATAATGTGGCTGTGCTGTGGAATAAATGATATCATTTGCCATCAGCAGCGAAAAAAGTAACATCATCACCTGATTGCTGGGCAGTTAAGCACGATGGCCACTTGCCTGGGGTCACACAGGGCCCGGCCCGCGGGAGGGCCTCCGGGCCCTGTGCATTCCTTTCCTGTCCGCCTCTCCCTGCGGGAGGGGGGCGGGGCTAGGGGGGTGCTGGGGCTGCTCCTCCCGGCAGGGGGCCCAGCAGGTGCCCGGCCCAGGGGGTGTCCTGCAGCAGCACCAGAGCGTGATGGGGCCTCCTCCACCACAGGCAGATGCTGCTGTACTCCCAGGAGGTGGAAGAAGACTACAACCCGTGCGAGGAGGACCTCTTTGTGCTGTAAGTCAGCCCGGGCCCCAGCCCCTCGGGCCTCCAGCCCTCCCGTCACCCGCGGCAGCCCAGGGACGTCCTTCACTGCTGCCGGGGACACAGAGAGCGGGGCCTGTACGGAGTCCGCCGGGGGCCCCCAGAGGAGTTGAGGGAAGCAGCAGAGGTTAAGAGCACCAGGAGCCCTGTTTCTTCCCGTTGAGCGTTACCTCCGACGTCCGCTGCGTGGATGTGTGTCCTTCGGGCCTCGGGGGCTCGGCCTCCATCGCCCCGTGCAAGTCAAGCCCTTCCTTGCATCCAGTGTTACGGGATAAATCAGACATTTTCACTTTTGAACCTAGTGAGAGGCGGAGGTCGGGGCAGGAGCCGTGGTCCCGACACCTCGGGGTGTCGCTCTCCTTTCCGAGCAGGAGCAGCCGTGTGAAGCGGCGCCAGCGGGGAGGGCAGGGCCGGACTCGAAGCAGAAATGGGTCTGCCAGCTTCTGGGGTCCACCAGCTTCCTGGGGGGTGCTCCATCGCTGTGTCCTGGGTGGGGGCCGGGAAGGGCATCTGCAGCTCCAACTGCGGGGGACTCAGGGGTCGAAAACTAAAGGTTGACATTTTGACAAAAGCGTGGCACTCCCCAAGCGCACTCGCCCGTGCCTACCCGGTGTTGACGGGGAACAGAGAGCCCGCGGCCTGGGCAAGGTCTGACACCCCCCACTGTCTGTCTCTGAAATTCCTGGGCATTTAGAGCTGCTTCGGGCACCGGGTGCCTTTGCTGCGACTGAGCCCTGTGGAGTATGGCTAAAAAGTTGAGAGACAGTTCATGCCTTTCCTCAATATGACTCTTCTGTAGTACCTACTGTAAATTAAATCATGTTCTGTGTATCATCTGTCCCCCAACCACCACCCAAAAAAAAAAAAAAAAAAAAAAAGGCTAATCAAAGGAAAACAAATACCCAAGGATAATGGGGATCTTTGGTAGTATTGGTGGCCACAGCTAGGCTTAGGCTTCTGTGTCCTCGTTGACCCCTCCCTCCTAGCCCCGCTGGCTGGGGGACGTGCCTGCCCCTGCTCCCTGGGTTCCACTGCGGTGGCTCAGGCTGGGGGCAGTTGGCTTCAGGGCCCTGCTCTGTCCCCACAAAAGCTTGCCCCTGCTGCTGGCTCCAGTGGCCTGGCCGGGACTCTGAAGGTGAATTTTAGTTTCTCATATTAAGTCTTGACGTCAGAGAACTACATTATCAGGGTTGGGTTTGGGGGGGTTTTCTTGGTTTTGTTTTTTCTTTCTCTTCCCCTTATGACTGAGAAACGGAGGAACACCACGAATGGGAACATGGTATGTATAGTAACCTTAACGCAGGAAGGCTGGTCTTTGGCAGGCAGGCCGTTGCTCGTTCAGAGACTTTGCTAATCATGCTTGATTAATGTCCATAGTTTTGCTAAACTGGGTATTAGTTTAATAACCCTTGAACTTTGATCCTATTTCCTTATTTTCAGAAAGGTTTCTGGTTTTGAAACCATTTGAAAGCATATTAAAGGGACGTAGTTTTGGTTTTTTGTGTGTGGATTATTTGATGACTTTTTTTTTTTCTGCCCTCTGGCACCCCACCCCCCTCCCCCTTCCCTGTGTCTTGTGAATGCAGGTTTTTCCTAGAGCAAAACAACCGGATATTTCAGACTTTGTTGGAGGTGTCTGCCAGTCAAGATAAAACTCTGACCGCTGAGCATGCCCGCGGCATGGGTCTAGACCCCCAAGGAGACCGGAGCTTTCTGATGGACCTGCTGGAGGCCTATGGCATCGACGTCATGTTGGTCATTGACAACCCCTGTTGCCCGTAGGAAGAGTGAGCCGAGGCTGGTGAGCCGCTCTCACCTGGGGATTTCACACTGGGCCCCAGAAGACCTCATTTTTTATTAAGTTGATGCAAAGGATTATGGTTTATACTTTCCAACAAATGTGATTTTTGCAATCTCCTTTCTTCCCTTCCTCCCTAGTGGTGAGACGAGACCACCTTGGTTTTGCGTCCTGCTTTGGTACGATGTTGGAATCTACCACTTTCTCCCAGAACTGCTGCCTGGTTTGGTTGTCAGAGCTGAGTCTTTCCTCTCCATATTGAGTGACTTGAGGGAATGTGGTGGAGGCCATATATCACTAGGAGCGGGCCGAGCTCTGGAAATACTGGGTGGACTGTTGAGAAAGTCTCTATGATTTTCCATCCCTTGAGGTACTCGAGACTGAGAGAACTGTCCGGAGTGGCCTTGGATGTGCACCTCCTGAAGGTGGAAGCTAGACCTCCTGACCCTTCAGGGTTTTTATCTGTTCTGGGAGTCCAGTGTTGAGGTCAGATCCTTTCTCCTGTTCAGTAGGGCAGATCTGCGTCTTCTCTGTTCATGTGAGTAGAGCCCTCGAAGAGGAACAAAAGGATGTTTCTCTCACTAAGTGTGAACCTCTCTCGGCACAGAATGACAGGAAGAGGCTTCTCTTACCAGCCAGCTGGAAACTAAAATTGTAGAATGAAGCCTTGAGACTTTCCTCAGAGTAGATTAGCGGCCACTCAGTGTGATACTCCTCCTCTCTCCGAATCCCCCTCCTCTAGGGATGGCCCCGGACCTTGCAAGCAAATTCACTTTACCGTTTAGTTTCCTTTAAGGGCTAACTATTCTCTTGGAAGTAATTTAGGTATTTTTAAAGAGTAACGTTGGTTGCCACCAAAGGTGTAGAGCAGTTGGGGTTCAAACAGGATGGAGAAGATGTTTCTCCACCCGAGAATGTGTCCTCCGGACACGTTGCTAGCAGGGCTTCTGGATCAAAAGAGATTCAGTGGATTCCGTAATCGAGCAAGGATCTGAGCTGGTTACTCAAGAGTTTAGAGCAAGACTCTACCAATTTGGAGGCTTCACAAGTTTCTCTTGGGCAGAGATGACATTCCCTGAGCTCAGTAATTGGGGCCAGAGACTAACACATTTGTCAGCGAATTTGACAGTGCCTTCACCTAGGGAAGTGGTTGGAACCCCTGAGGTCAGGGGGGAGTCTGCCCGTATTCCCCTCACACGTTTTGGTCTGGGACGACTCCCGTGGGGCCCTGCTGCTGCTTCTCTTCTGGGCATTCCAGGGGTGCCAACTTAGAGGAGACGGTAGTTGTTTGAAGCCGGCTCTCGCACGCAGAGCTTAGGTCTTTTGGGACAGAGTTTCCAATTTTGACTCGGGCTCCTGGGTTACTGGTGACGATTTGTTCCCTTTCGACCTTCTTGCCTGGCTGTGTCGTTGGCCTCGCCACGTATCCATGTGTGTGACTGGGTTCCAGCCACACAAAGAAATAACTTTCGGACGGATGGATCACATGTCCTATCTCAAGACTAGCTTTTTAGGGCTCACTGCTTTATTCAGAAATATTTCACTGTAGCTCCTTGATGCGGGATTCAAGACTAAAGAAATTCACATATAAAAATGCAAACGCATATTGGTTCATCAAAGTAACCTCTTTTATGTAAATATATAGAGAAGTTCGGGCATTGACACATAAACTGTACAACTACTACACTTCTCTCCTCTGCAGTGTGGGCTTACCATCGTGTCGGTAATACATGTGTTTACATAAGAAGCTTCACCACCTCTTTCCTTGAAGAGCAACGATGTCTGGTCTCTGGGGAAGGAGCGGCCTTTCTGACCTGGGTCATGGCAGTGCTGTCTGAAGGCTCAAGGTTTGCGTAGTTAGGGGCTGGTCTGCCCGAAGCAGGGGTAGGGCTGGCGGGAAGGGTCACGTTCTCTCGGTGGACATAGGTCCTCTTCCTCAGGACTTGAGGGCATTGTTGGTTGTTGGAAGGGGACTTCTGCGCCCGTGCCCTTCTGCACGCGAATGCTCGTGTGTGTGTGGAATTGCAACTCCAAGTTCACAGGTGCTCATGTAAAGGTCATAAGGTGAAAGTGAGGTTCCAGTATTTTCCTTTGAATGCTGGGTGGGGCTCCAGGCTCCTTTCAGCTCGTGGCTCTAACAGGCTGGCGGCCACGAGGCCTCCTGTGTGGTCCCCTCGCACTCGTGCAGAGCAGGGGGCGTGTGGAGGGGAGTGTGCAGGTGAGCCTGGGCTCTGCCGACCCCCACACAGAACTCCCCCAGCCACCCTGTAGCCCTTTTCAGAGAGAACCCAAGGACTCAGTCCTTCCCCTGCCAGCTTCCTTAGGGGCCGGAAGTCCAGCATGCCCCCCGGCTCTGTATTCCCCTTTGTCACTGTCCACCCTCCCCTGAGTATTTCTTGCCTGGATTGTGATATGAAGCCTCCAGTTTCTGAGCTCACCTTTCGAAGACTGACTTTGGACCTGACTCTGCTCCCATCCCCCTCTCCCCCCACAGTATGTCCAGGTTGCAGCTGCACCCGGCATCATTTGCTGCCCCTTCGCTAAGAGGGGAACTGGTGCAAGGTATACCTGGAAGGACTCCCTGCAGTAACAGCAGAAGCTAGAAGCCACACCTGCTTTCGAGTCCTTGTTGAAAGATTTCCTTAAAACCTTTCTGCTTCTGTTCAGAAGACCTGGGCCAGCATCTTCGTTCCTGCCTCGTAGGGTCCATCAGGTCTGGAGCAGCAGGGATGATTACCATGGATTCCTGAAGTGGGGCTGGGAGCCTGGGGCCGGGGAGCGACCCCCCTGGACTGTTGAACCTCATCCCCTCCCCTGCCTCAGCTGGCTTGGCCCTTCCAAGAATTTGAAGCCTGATCTGATGCCAAGCTGTGAGCCACGTGCTCCTCTGGAAACACTGCTGACCTGAGACACCTGGGCTGCTCTCATTCCTGAATCAAGTCCTCAGAGAAAAGCCAGGTGGCAGGATTCCCAATGGGGCCAAGCAAGAATCCAGGCCTGAGGTTTATTGAAGTCCAGCAAATTGCGACTAAGGCCTATTAAAGTGGTTTTTTTTTTTTTCAATTCTGCAGGCTTGGCAGACGCTAATATTCAGCCTTGGAGAAAATGTCCAACTGTGCTCAGGCTTAGGATTCTTTCTTCAGGAAGAGTCAGAAATGGTAGGATTTATCTCCTATGAGAGCCAAAAATATGGGCCAATTTGTTTAGAATTAGCTAGGGCTTTAATGAGGCATGGAGCAGGCCCTAGGCCTGGGGTGGATCCGTTCCGGTGTGCCCCCTGGGGCCACGCACCGTCCTCAGGACTGCCATGGATTGGAAGGCACTGGCTGTCCAGCATGGCAGCTTCCTCCATTTGGCCAGGGAATGGGTGCCGAATTCATTGATAATGATAGAAATAAATTAGCCCAGAACTTGCATCTGTAATGTACCTTGTTTTGTTCCATGTGAAAATCAAGATGAGAATTTTAAGTGTAGCACAGGGCACAGGCCGTTCTAAATGCCACCCGTGTGGACTGATGTATCCGCGTAACCACCTGGCATTTTAGCTAGAAGACAAAGGTAAAGATAAATTAAATCCTAGCTGAGTCGGGTGTTTTTCATTCTGGTGGCTAGGAGGATAAACTTGCTATTTGTCTTGATACACTGAAAGCCCTTCCAACGCAATAAAAAGATGAGATGATTCACCTTTAAACTGAGGCCTTTTGGGAACCTTCTGTAAAGGGCAGTCATGAATTAAACTTTTAATGGGAGGACAAAAACCTTCTGGGAAGAGGCAGGGACCTCAGGGAACTTTCCCCCCCCCTTCTTTTTCTAAAACTGTATAGCCCAGGGAATGGTTGAGACGCTTTCTCCAAGTCCCCATATGGATCACACTTGCAGAGATGAGGGAGGAGGAGCTGAAAAAATTAAAAGGCCACGGTCAGCTTGATAGTGAACTTTGCTCTGTAGGATATTGGTTCTGAAATAGGCAAGAAAGGCAACCCGGGACCAACACATCACGCAGGGGCTTCCGCCTCACCGTCTGGTTCCTCGCCAGCAGGCCGGGAACCTGTGAGGTCCAGCCCGAGGATCTTCCCACCGCCCTTCTCAGCCCTGCTTCAGGCCCTGTGGTGAGGCTCCTGCAAATGCGACCTGTCCCTTCTCATTCCAGGAAAACCCTTTTCTGATTCAGGTAGGGGACGGCGAGGAGTCCGGGGCTCCTCTTACTCCTGAGCCGTGGATTTTTTAGTATTCCGTTGTGAGAATGAATATACCTCTGTTCCCAGGAGCTGCTAAGAGTGTTGGGAGAAAGGCCAACTGTGAATTAAGTTAATGTTTTTCTTATAAGAAATGGGAGTTTATTTTTCTATCGATACTACTGTGTGATGGAGTGTGCAGATGTTGAGATGGAAGGACATTTCAAAACTATAATCCTTGAAGAAATGCCAAGTTGTGTAATCTGGAAGCAACCGAGACTCCATAGAAAAGTTTTGTTTTCGAGTGTGAATAAGGAGACGGTGCTGCGGTCTTAACCGCACTCTCTAGGAGATGAACCGTGACGGTCCTGGGGTGGATGACACAGTCCCCGACCTTAGGGAAAATTCCCGTACAAAGCGTGTAAACGTGATAATGCTGATTAGTGAGCTGCTTACTGGAGCGGTGTGATTTTATAACCTGGCACTTTAATTCTTTTCTGGAGCTGGAATACAGGGGCAGTTGGATGAAACTGCACATTTAGAAAGGAAGTAAGAGTTTTTCTAGTGCTTATAAATGATAATAGAGAAATAAAGCCCTCTTTATTCTAGAAGCTCAGCATCCCATGGGCTGTTAGTGTTAACATAGCCTAAATTCAGAAAATTTATTTACTTACCATGGTAGAAGGATGGGTGTGAATTACGTTTGTTGTAGAATGCCGGTTTAGGCTAACAATACATTTACTCTGCTTTCTGAGGACAGTTGGGGAACACGGGTAGGTTAGGGCCTTAGAAATTAGCCTGGGATGATCCACAACGGTGGTCACTGAATTAGCTGGTAGCAAATATAGTTCATTGACGTTGGAGTGAAAACTTCCTTTGGCCAAATCAAGAGAAGATAAAAGTCGACAAAAATATTTAAGGCAGCATTAGGAATAGTTTGTGTAGAGTGCCCACGAAGACCAGACTTACAGAGGGTGTCAATTCTGTGCTTTTGGACAGACTGGGTAGGAGACTCTAGGGGTACAGAGTAGAGGAAAGCAAAATTAACCTCTTATTTACCCAAGCTTGTTGGCTAAATTTTTTTTTTTTTTATAGGTCTGGGAAATAAACCTTTTCTGAAAAAGGAATAGTTTGTAGTCTTGGAAAAATGGTTTTCCTATTTTTCTCCTGTTAGGATCAGCATAGCCCCCCCTGTCGCCTTAAGTGTCAAATCCCTATTTTGATTAACACCCCAGCATAAGAGTTACAGCAATAAGAGACACTGAATCTATTTTTGTTTAAATTCTTTACCTCATAGTATGAAATTAATTAAATTGACAGTTGATAAATTTTACCCTGAATACTAGTGCATATAGGTATGTTGTTCCGTTGTGAATGGTAATGATTTTAATGGCCTAAAGAAAGCTGGGGTTAATCCTGGAGCTAGGAGTAAATGTTTAATGGATTTTGTTCTGTGGTACAAATAACATCCGTGTATATCATATCTGTATATATCTGAACCAAGCTGTGTGCAGAGGTGGATATAACTATATTTACAGAATACAATTTTTACAATTAAAATTCACATTTTAACATGAACATGTGTGTGCAGTGGTCTTTCACCAGTCTGAGAAGTGTGCTTTATGGGAGGAAGGAGAGGGTGGCCCCATGTCAGAGCACAAACAACAGAGTGACCCAGTGAGTCTGGGACCTGCCCTCCTACAGGCCATGGTCTGTCTGCATAAACCACCTCGAGGTAACGGGAACCAGAGCTCGGAGTAACCGTGCCATCCAGGATGGCCAGGACTGTGCACACAGCCACACATGGAAGTTTCATTTCATTTTTAACTTTTTGGGGAGTTCTTTTAAGGCAGTACAGGGGTAAATTCCTACCGTCATGGGCTCTTGTGTTCAAATCCAGGTTCCTCCTTTCCCAGGTACGTGACTGACCATATGATATCACCTTCCTAGGGCTGGGGTGAGAGCTGAAGTCTTGCTTCTGTAAAGAAAGCACTGGCACATGGTGACTACAGCTGTGTGCACAGGCCAGTCCTGGTGCTAAGCAAACAGCTCTCATGCTAGAAAACATCTGCTGGGTTTTATTAGAAATAATCTTAGCTTTTGAGTAAAGCCTTCCTAAAGTCTTGTGCGTCCAGGAGGTGGGGGACTCAGGGTGTCCTCGACCCCTCCGCAGTCCCAGCCTGGCCGACAAGGTGCTCTCAGAGCTGCACTGCTGGGTGTCCTTCATGCGGATGGTGTGCGCCAGGACTGTGCCAAGGACAAGGCCATAAACAATACGGAAACCGTGTTCTTGCAGGAAATAGCTTGAATCAAGAAAGGATTCCCACCGGGGATCACAGATTTCAAAAGGAATTAAAAATATTAATCTATTAAACATCACTGGACGGCTCAGAATCGCTAAGTAAACCCACATGCTGGTAGCCAGCCGATCACCGAGGAAGAGAGCCAGCTTCCGCACTGGTCCTTTACATTCTATCCAAAACCCAAGATGGTTTAGGACCCTCCTGGCTCCTACAGAAACTTTCCCTCCTCCCCTCTGTGGGTACTCCTTCTACTGCAGGTTGGAACCCACCTACTTTTGGTGGGCAAAGCACAGCTTTTGACCCCACTCTGAAGAATACAGAGCCTAACAGGTAAGCCTTGTTTTTTGTGATCTTCCTTCATTGGCCTTTTGTAGCTGCTTCATAATGCTTTCAAGCATTGGTCTTCACTCTCCAAGGGATTCACGGGCACAGGGAGACGGACTGTCCTAAAACCCATCTGCCTGGGGATGAGCCTGTGGCCAAGGCATCGCTTCCTACTTACCCCCTTTATCCCCCATGCTTCCTCTTTACGAAAAGGTGCACATCTCCTCGCTTCCAGGCATTGCTACTGGAGAACAGAACCCTCAGGGGCACCAAACCCTGGAAAATCCTGACGGTAGTAGTAAAAGTGAATGGTTATAAAGCCCGGCTTATAAATCATTAGCGAATCAGGTAGTTTCTGGCTCTCTTGCTTTCAACAAACTAAAAGAAGATCTAATTAAGCTGTTACTGTGGTAGATTACTAACCTTTGATCTGGAATTCCAAAGGAATTCAAAGAAGACATTAGAATCCTTTGTCGTCTAATTTAGGGGCTTAGAACTATCAGAAACGCAACAAGGAATATAAATGACATTGAGTCCTGTTCTCAGCTGTAAACAACGTGTTCTTGAACTCATTAAAGAGCATTCTAATAAATGTTAATTTTTAATTATCAAAAATTGGCAGTATTCTTTATCAGTTGTATTTCAGTAATTACCTCAGTACAGGATTAACTCATAACACTAAAAAATTATTTCCATTTATATTTTTTTGTTGGCAAGAAAATAAGGCAAGTGATAAAATTTCAGGCATGAAAATAGATCACAATGTGATAGCATTCTTTGCTGAAAGTGGAATGGAAATACCAAAGAACCTATTTGTTTATTTTTGTAAATGGAGGATAAGTGTCAAATTTCTATACATTTAAATTGAACCAAATATGTTTAAAAGAGTGATATAACAGTTTTATTTTAAAATAATATTTACATGACACCAGGAAAGACATACTTTGGCAACATCTTAAGTTGATATCTAGAAAGTGAGGGGATACATGATCTTTCAAAATCCTTTTCGGGGTGGGGTGGTGCATGAGCAGAAAAGGGAGTGGTATGCTGTACAACACTGGCAGGTGAGGCTGGGGGCACCTCCTGGAGTAGAAGCACCTGGGGGAGGGTGCCTGCTTTTATTTTTTCTTTTAGAAATGGAGATTCCTGGGCCCCATCCCCAGGCCGAGTGACTAGGTTTGGGGTGGACCCCAAGTCCATTGTCAACATGCACCCAGGTGCTTCTCATGCAAACCAATACTTAAGCGCTACTTTAAAAAATAATACAAACTGGCCTTTTATAGTTTTTCAGCCCGGGCTGAAGATGGAAACACTGTGCGTGTCTTTAGGATGGAGGGTGAACTGCCAACAAGCTAAATTTGCATCTGAGCCCAGAAAGTCACAGCACCAATGGGGAAGCCTGGAAAGAGGATGGAGGTGCGGAGGGTGGGCAAGGCGCTGAAGTCCCAGGAGGGCGCAGGAACAGAACCGGGGTGAGGCCGGGGAGGCCCTCTTGCAGCCGGGGCGTGGGGGCCTCTCCCAGACCTGCCTGGAAAACCACGGTGGATGAGGGGGCGAGGGTGACGGCGGAGGCTGCACATGCTCTGGGGGGGGCCTTGGGGGGGGGGGGGGGAGTACTTGCCACGGAGGTGCCCTGGGATCCTGCGACAACGGGCAGACAGGGCAGGCTGTGCCTGCTGGTCCCACCGAGGCCTAAAGTGCAGGGTGGGGGCGGCCAGCTCACTGGGCTGCGCCGGGCAGCACCTGTTCCCTCTTCCTTGGGTCGCAGAAGAACTGCAGCTTCCGGGGGAGCAGCTTCACCTCCACCGGCATTGCCTCATACTCCTCGCTGTCGATGCTGAAAGAGCCCCCTGTTCCCTGTGGAGGAGAGGGGAGTGGACCGCTCACTCCAGCCATGGGCTGCCGGGGTCCTGCCCCTGGACAACCCCCTCCTCCTCAGGCCTGATCCCGCTGCTGTTTTTTTTTTTTTTTTTTTTTTTAAAGTCTGGTGCTGCTTCTGCAACTAATCCCAATTCTCCCATCCATCTTTTTTTTTTTTTTTTTTGCGGGGGGCAGGGGGGCTTCTATCACCTCCCAGAATATTTTGGGATTTGAGAAAGACTATAATTTAAAAATATTTACTAAACGACAGGGGTCCTCCCATGTCTTTCAGGAACATATGATGTTCTAGGACCTTCTGAGCCCTCCTCTTAGGAAAGCCATGATGTCCACTCACTTATGTTCATGGTTCTTCTTTAGGACTTGCATAGTAGCTTGATACCTCAAATATGGCAACATTAATGGTACAGACTCTATAAAACCTTCCGTAATTCATGCATTTAGTTCAACATTTGCTATGTTGAAACTACGGTGCCACCCACTGTGGGGGAGAGCTTCCGTTTTACCTACAATCCTTTCTGAATACCTTGGATAATGGGCCCAAGTCTGCAGAAGCCATCTGTGGCAGCTCTTTCCTGAGGCAGGGCGCACAGAATAACTATATAATTTAGATTATACTCCTAACATTTTCCCCACTTATATAGGTTATTCTAAGCATGGCATTTCATAATACAGAAAACTCAATGCCATCCCCAAGATTTTCCAGATCCTTTATAAAAAAGGAAAAAGTGAATGTAGGATCCACTGAGTACCTGCCAACTAGAGAATTCCCTGTGTCATAACATAGCAACCTCTATGTAATGTACATTCAGAAAAATAGAGGCTCAGGAGATGTAAAGATCACTTTAGAGAATCGTGGCTTAAAAACACTTGAAATCTTCAGGAGTCCCCTGCTTAGCCCCTGACTCAGAAGGGGGTCCTCTCATCTTTTCAAGTATTCCTCACCATCACCCAGAGCCTGGCCGAGGGCGCGGCCCATACCGGGCAACCAAATGAGGGTCTGTTCCTCGAAAGGAAGATGGACCAAGAAAGAACCTGAAGCTGCGGGACGGGAACCCCTGCTCACCTCAGGAAGCAGCAAAGTGCACTGGCTGGCCTGGAGACACTCGGTGCCGGCCGCACGCAGCTCGGGGTCCCTCACCTTTTTGCTTCTGTGGGTACAGGAAAAAGCATATTTGGAAACCAAGGCTGGCAACTCATTCAATTGCAAGAGCACATCAAGTTCTTTTGTTGAGATTAAATAGACGAGCTCATGCTATGCTGAACCATGGCGTTCTGTGACTAATTTTCCCACAATGATGCTTGCTTAGCAGTGTGACATATTTTAGATTGAGAAGGAAGGTTAACTTGCTGTAGAGAACTGTGGATGAAGTGAAGACAGAGTGATTCTGTACCTAATCCTCGGGCTATTAAAAAACCTGAAATTTAAACATTAGAATGAAATGAAAAGTACTTTTAGTAGTTTTAGAAAAAGTACTAAACTTGTCTTATTTGGCACTTGTAAGTGTATCATTACTTGAAGGAGAAAACATTTTTTTATTCTACACATTTCTTTTATGTATGTATATGAATAACCAATTCCTGATGATTCTATTCCTATTAACAGTCTGCTTAGCATAGTACTATCTTTCCCTTGGAGTGAAAACTAACAGACTGTCCACACACACAGACACACACACACTCACACACATACTCCCTCCACCTCATGCACATATACCAATGAGAGCTGGTTGTGGTCAGTGGAAAGAGTAAAAGTTAATCCAAGTCAGTTAGTCCATTCTTTACCATTAAATGATAACATTAGTCTTTAGTATATGAAGCTTCAGAGTTTTCTAGAGCAACCTCACAATGTTCTATTCCAATACCCAGAGGAAACAGGCGTTACCTAATCTCACTTCCTATTTGAGACCAAAGGAAACCATGTTCCTGCTGCTGAAGATGATGATTGCAATGATGCGGAACATAATGACTTCACCTACATTAAGCAATATAATCGGTTTTTCTTTCTATTTTCAGCTGTCAGTACTATGAAGGAGATTTGAGTACACTGGCCCGGGGGGAGGGGGGAGGCACACTCTCAATTGAGATTGTGTGTGGCTTCTGGACACTCTAGGAGACAGGCTTTTCCTTTCTTCATTCTACGACAGATACAATAAGGGAAGCAAAGCCTGCAGAATGGGCTAGTCAGCATCTGAAGAATTTATACCAAAGGCAAAAATACCACAAACCAATGAAAGACATTTCACTGCCGGGTTCTGGCGCAGATAATGGGGTAGCCATGGAGACCGGGCTGCTCTAGCAGCAATGTCTACTCCTTAGATGAGCACAAGAGGGAGCTCTGAGACAAAGCACCAAAAAAGAAAAACACAAAAAATCTCCTAGCAGATTACCAGTTGGCATGGCAACACGTGGGCTCCTAGGATGTGCTGAAGCTGGCTGGGAGGGTTCAGAGCATTCGTAACCAATGAAACTCTGGCAGAGGTCAGGCTTAACAAATCAGACAGGACTGGAGGATATTTTCTAGTGAAAAAGGAGAAAAGCCTGGAGATTGTCCAAGGTACTCAATACCTTTTCAGGTTTTCCATTACTTCCCTGGAAGCAGGACAAGGTGGACTGGCATGAATTGTAACTGATATAGTGAAATGCTTCACCACCGTGAAAAAGACTTTCCCATACAGCCTCTTGTTTGAGACTCAAAAACAATCCTGAAGTAGTTAGATGTGATTATATATTCGCTTCTATACACAGAGAAGGGCCCACAGAAGTTAAAGGGTTTGTCCAAGTCATGAGGCCAGGACGTAGCAGAATCAAGATCTGTAGCCAGCAACTTTGACCCTGAAGAAAGTTCTGGACACTGTGCCATGCTACACTGAATCCTTCATCTCATTGGAATGGCAGGCTGTCCCCACACTCTGACTTTCCAAAAATGAACAGGGAAGTCCAGAGTAGGAGAGGTGCGTTCTCTGTGTCAACCCAAATACTTGAAAGAAAGAGGCTATACTGTCCCCAAATCACGTAAGTCCTAAGTTGGGTCTCCATCTTAGACTTCATGAGGACCCTGAATAGTATGTGCTGGAATACCAACTACTTAACCAGCATTTCCTAAAGCCCCAGCCCACTTACCCTATAGTTATGAAGTCTCCTTTGCTGACAGTGTCGGGTTCAATGCAGATGTTCATAAAGTCTTCTTTGCTCTAGAAGGTCAGGAAGACTAACATTAATACTCTACATTTTTGCTAATGCAGCCTGTTGTCCGTTAGCCTCAGGGGTTCATATTTTGAAGCTGTTTATTATACAGAGACTTTCACTTTTAATAACTTAATCCTGAATATATTTCCTTTTTTATTTTAAATACATGAAGAGCCTTATTGAGCCTCATTTACATGCCATGAAATGCATCACTGCTTGTTTGGTTGGTTGGTTTTTGCTACCCAGATAAGCTAAACAAAAACTCATGTTTGTCAGAACTCAGAGTAAGAGGTCTGTGCCATTCTACCACTAATCATCACAGCTGTTGTGGTCTCTAAGGTTCCCTCCCTGAGGTCAGGCCTCAGTCTGCCTACCCCAGCGAGCCTCCATCCTCACTATCCATCAGCATTACAGCACACCTGATGGAGCAGCTTCTTGACATGCAGAGCCCAAGGATGTGCTGGGTTTTTTGTATTTTTAAAGATTGATTTGAGAGAGAGAGTGATCACAAGCAAAGGGAGGGGCAGAGGAGAATCTTCAAGCAGACTCCTCCCTGAGCTCAGAGCCTGACATGGGGCTCGATCTCACGACTCGCAAGATCAAGACCTGAGCCAAAACTAAGAGTCGGACACTTAACTGACGGAGTCCCCCAGGTACCCGCCAAGTATGTGTTTTCAAATGTTCTTTTTTTTTTTTTGCTTTGTTTTTTTGTTTTGTTTTCAAATGTTCTACACGCAGTTTTGATATGCAACCAGAGTTGAAGAGCAACAATCCGTTTCTGCCATGGTAGTATTTTAAATTTTTTCATTACTGACCACCAAAAGCTCTAGATGAACCAAGCTATGAGGAAGTGGCTATAAAACCAGACTGGGTTCTTGGACCAGTTTCCTGCCAGTCAGTGGCTAGCAATACAAAGCCGGCCCTCTATAAATCCGAACCAATACTTCTGTGTCTACTTCAAATACAGGTTTTGTTTCTTTCTGGACAGGTTCAAAATCTGTAGCCCCAGGATAATCCATGAGCTGCTGAAAGCAGACAGCCTTTGCCTAAGATTAAAGAGCACTACCAAAGCACAACTTTCTCTTTCAACCAGGAATTACAGAACACAGAGGGAATGATTTTGCTCTAAGTTCACCTTTTATTCAACAACTGAGTGTCAACTACATCAACTCTCCTAGGTGCTTACGTTACATCAACGAGCGAAAAAAAGTATTTCTGCTTATAAAAAATTTATCTACTGGGGAAAGTGGAGGGAATACAAAAAAAAATTAAAATCTAACCATAATAAAATAATAAGTTATAAAATATATTAGAAGCATGTTAGAGTGTATCAGTACAAAAACGATAAATTATAGATTATACTAGAAGTATATTAGAAGTATATAAAAAAGTATATTAGAAGTATATTAGAAATATATTAGAATTTATTAGAAAAACGAGAGAAAAGAACACAAGAAACACGAGATGGTATGGGTGGTAGGGGTGATTATTTTAAAGAGGGGTCCAAGGGAACCTCATTGAGAAACTAAGCTCTGAGCAGACACCTGAAGGAGGTAAGGGAATTAGCAATGTGCATGTCCAGGGCTGCGGTTCCCAAACTTTAGCAAGTGTCACCTGGAGGGCTTGTTAAAACTCAGACCCTGGCCCCATTCTCAACTCATGGTTCAGGAGATCTAGGGTGAGGCCCAAGGACATCCAGTTCTAACAAGTTCCCCAAGACTATCCTTTGAGAACCACCAGTGTAGGGAAGAGCGATCCACACAAGGGAACTGCCAGGGCAGGGACCTTACAGTGGAAACATGCCTGACATGTGAAAGTACAGTCAGGAAACCAGTGTGACTGGAGCAGAGCGAGAAAAAGGGACAACAGGAGCTGAAGTCACAGAAGAGGGGAGGCCAGGGCCCTAAGGTCTGATGGCCATTATAAGGCTCTTAGGCTGAGTGGAAGGAGGAGCCATTTGGAACCTTCTAAGCAGAGGAACAGGATCTGGCTTCATCTCAATAGGACCTTTCTGGATGCTGTACTTAGAGGAGAATGAAGGGGTGGGGGGTAAGGGAGCCACTCAGGAACCCACTGGAATCACCCAAGCAAAAGGCAATGGTGGCTTGGAGCAGTTAGCAGGGGAGGTGGTGTTAAGTGCTGGCATTATTTAGAAGGTGAAGCCACCAACCAGCACTTCCACCAAGATCAGATGTGAGGGGAAAGAGGGTGGCTCCGAGAGGTTTGGCCTGAGGGACTGAAAGCCTGGAATTCCACTCAGCAGCAGTGGGGAGCCTAGATGGAGTACTACCACTGCCATCAAGGCAGGCAAGGGAAGAACAGAAGCTCAGTTCTGGACCCGCAAAGATTCCAAGGTATACTAGCCAGCTAAGAGGGGAAGTTAAGTAGTTATACATGTGAGTTATAATATATGTCTAGGATTTGTTTTTTGCGAATAGTGCACATGCAAAAATCAATATGTTAGACGACCCTGACAGATTCACATGAGAAGACTATCTTGATAGATGCTGGAAAGGGACTTGATAAAATTAAATATGCAGTCATGATAAAATCTCTTAGCAAAATTAGGAATAAAAGGCAACTTCCTTAATCTTATAAAGAGTATCTATAAAAAAAAAATCCCATCAATCTCAAGAACGTAGCAATGAAACCTTTCTGTCTACATCAGGCTTCAGATGACACTGACTACCACTACTTCTATTGAGCACTGTACTGAGGTCCTAGCCACAGCAGGAAGGTAAGAGAAACGATTAGCAGTCCCAGTATTTGAAAGGAAAAACAAAACTTGCGCCATTTGCATTTGTTAGGACTCAATCTATACAAAACCCAAAGGAATCCATCCAAACTTAGAATTTAGTTATAAAGCTGTTGATTTGGTATCAATATTTAAAAAGTCAATTACATGTCCATCTAAATCTAATATTTAAAAAAGAAAATTTAAGGGATACTGTCTAAAACAGCACCAAAAATTAAGATGACCAGGAATATATCCAGCAAAAGACAAAATGTTAGGACTATAAACTTCATTGAAAGGCATTACAAGCCTAAGAGCTCTGCTATGTTCATACCACAGAAGAGTCAATATTATAGAAGTGTCATTTCTCTTCAAATTGATCTACGGGTTCAATGTAATTCTGATCAATATAACAGATTTTTATGTGGGACTTAATAAAATAAAACTTTTAAGGGATTTATTGAGGTCAAAGAGTCAAGAATAGCCAAGAGACTCTTTAAGAAGAAAAACATAGAGGGATTATAAAATGATAATTAAAAAAAAAAAAAACACCATACTAATACAGGTTTAGAAAAACAGAGCAACTGAATCGAGAACCTACAAATACATCCATGCACATCTGCTCCCGCAGTATAAAAGGCTTTACAGCAGATGGGGGGGTGGAAGATGTTTGGTAAATACATGGTGCTTGGACAATAGGCTTTCTATGGGCAAAGATTACAAAATTAGAGCCTTACCTCCATCATTCACAAAAACTCAATTATAGGTGAAAGTGTTTCTTTTTAAAATAAAAATAGAATCATGTGATGCATATCATACTAGCCTGGTTTTTTCATTTAACAATATATGATGAATATCGTTCCGTGTCAGTAAATAGAGAACATTTTAAATAAATGTACCAGAATGGATTTAATCAGTCCCCCAGTCCATTTGTTTTACATATGTTGCTATTATAAATACAGTGAACAGACTGTACAAGAGATCCTAATTTCCACACATTCCACACCCTGTAAAGGCTCTTTGATTCTGAATGTACTTTTTAAAATGATAAATGAGTTTTGAGCTATCACATGGCAGCTTCATTGTCTTTGAATATTTTATTGCATTTGCTTTTATTTTTACAAAGACGTGTGGAAACAGAAAATGAATGGTCTGCTCCTTGTGATAAGCAGCACAGAATCTTACACTCTCATAATTGGCACCAAGATAAAAAGCGCTCGGCATTCTGCATGTGCCTAATCTGGAGCCACCATCACCTTCTCCACTGAACTTCATCCATTCATTGGTGTTCCGTCATCAGAGAAAAGAACAATGTTAAAGAACAAGAACAAAATACTAGAAATAATTATAATCAGAGATTGGGTATAAAAGCAATGTAGAATTAGAAATTTTATCTTTCTTTTTGAAATTCCTCTAGAACAGAATCTATTTTTTTCTGACCTTAATACCTTTATGTTCACCAGTGTTTCCAGAATTCCATTATGTAAGAAAGAAGGGAATGGCTACACTACATATGTATATGCATCTGATTATTCCTGGAGGAGAAATTCCTAGAAATATAAGCACGCCCTTGGACCCTATTAAGTCTATTTTGGATGCTTCACAGAGACCCCAAGACACCATCAAGAAAGGGTGTTGCAATTTGCAGTTCCAGCAGAAATGCATGAGTGCCCACTTCCCCACCCACATGGCAAACACAAGCATGCTTAATTTAGGACTTCTGTTGTTATTTTAATTTGCATTTCTTTGATATGGGCACTTTTTTGGTTTCCTTACCTATTACATGCATATAAAAGTTATATCTCCCTGATGATGCAGTTATAAGGATTACATGAGTTGACAGTATGCAAAATTCTCAGGGCAGTACCTAGCATATAGTACATATTGAGCAAATATAAGATATTTTTCCATGTTTATTTCCTGTGTGAATTTCTATTCTTGTCCTGTGCCTGTTATTTATATTAGTCCTTTGCCTATTTCTTAATAGTTTGTTATAAAGGAAAGCTTTAACTCCTGCTCTATCACATTCTTTTTCCCAATGTGTCATTAAAAATGTTGTTTATAGTTTCTTCAGTTTTAAGTAGACAAATGCATCAATATGAATTTTGCCTTAGACACTATGCTTAGAAAGGCCTGGTCCTCCCCGAGCTTATATTGATAAACACTTTGATTTCACTCTAGTGCTTTCATGGTTTTATTTTCCTAATTCAATCCTTCAATCCAACTGGAATTAATTTGTGTTATCCAAATGTTAAACAATAGACATGTCTTACATTTTCTAATTAGAAAACAACTCGAGGGATCCCTGGGTGGCGCAGCGGTTTGGCGCCTGTCTTTGGCCCAGGGCACGATCCTGGAGACCCGGGATCGAATCCCACATCGGGCTCCCGGTGCATGGAGCCTGCTTCTCCCTCTGCCTGTGTGTGTCTCTGCCTCTCTCTCTCTCACTGTGTGCCTATCATAAATAAATTTAAAAAAAATTATTAAAAAAAAAAAAAAAAAAAAAAAAAAAAAATAGAAAACAACTCGATACTCCATTAATGTCAGAGTCAACCTCCCTGCTGCCTGCGTACATTCATCAATCACCATGTTCAAGTCCACATGCAGTTTCCAGACTGACCTGGTCACCTGTAAACATACTACCTGGATCTGCATAAAACCTCATCATAGGATTTGGCCCACAGGGCAGGGTGACTTTTCTATTTGCATGCTCGCTAATACAAACTTCTTAGGTTTTTTCCTACAGCAGGGGTCAGAAAACTCTGGACTTTCTGGCCAAAGAGTCAGTGTTTTAGGCTTTTGGGCCAGAGAGTCTGTGGCAACTACTTGACTCTGCAGTCACGGCACAAAAGCAGCCACAGACAGCATGTATGTGAATGCATGTGGCTGTTCCAACACAGCTTTACTTATGTGAATGAGACCTGGATTTCATATTCTGTGTATCACAAATTATTCTTTGATTTTTCTCACAACCATTTAAAAATGTAACATCAGTTCTTAGTTTGTGTGCCACCTACACAAAAATAGGTGGCAGACCAGTTTGCCAACCTCTGCTTTATTTCAAGAATTTTTTTGGTGCCTTGTCAATAGGAGTGCCATCCAGAACTTTCTGCACTAACAGAAATGTTTTGTATCTGCTCTCCAATGTGGCAGCTACTCGCCACATACAGCTAATGGGCACTTGAAATGAGTGCTCCATTTTATGTAATTCAAATAGCTGGGACGCCTGGTGGCTCAGCAGTTGAGCGTCTACCTTCAGCTCAGGGCATGATCCCAGCGTCCCAGGATCGAGTCCCACATCGGGCTTCCTGCATGGAGCCTGCTTCTCCCTCTGCCTCTGTGTGTCTCTCATGAAAAAATAAATAAAATATTTTAATAAATAAATACATAAATAAAAATAAATAAATTTTAAAAATAAAAATAAATAAATACAATAAAAACAAATAGCCACGGGTCTAGCAGCTACCGTACTGGACAGTGCATGTCAACAGAGTAGACTGTCTATATATGTGTATATATATATTTTTTCTTCTGGGGACCTAAATCCTCATACTTAATATAGTCACAAGAATAATGGGTACTCGCTCAAGTAAAAGTTCTTCAATTTTTTATTCCAGAGACAAAAGGGAGCAGGCTGACTTTCCATTTCTAAAGGCTGAAAGCTTGGTGGCTACTAAGCAGCGCCCAGAATACTGTCTCAGACCCTGCAAATCTTGAAGCTACTGCTTCACTCTGCTGTTTCTTCTCATTGCTATTATTCCTTAAAACCACACTACATCCTCTTTTCCCCAATCTTTTCCTCTCTCCCCCAAAAGGGTAAAAATAAAAAATACCCGATTAAAAAAAAATACCCGATTAGCGGAAGGCCATGTAGTCTTTGTCACTTTTCCCAGATACCAAATGTTTTGCTAGTAAAATGGCACACTTACCGTCAGGTCAAGCTGACTGTTCCGCGTTGTGATGGACAGTTCAATGGTGGACAGCTGCACTTCCTTCCAGACCTTGGGGCTCACCTCTTGTGAAAGGGCTGTGTGGGGGCATTAGATTTAGGTCAATTTCTTCTGCTAACATCTCACCACTCTCCCACCAATGGCGAACTGCCGGCTGCTTGGCTTGGCCACTCAAACCTACCCCCTGATTCTCCACCTCAGTTTTATTTATTTCATAGTTTCTTACACACAGGATGAAGAGCCAGGCTCAAATGGAACATCTATACACAAAACATCTATTAAAGCAGCCACAGTAACATAAAGGTCAGTGACAGAGGGAGCCATGGTTTGTCACCAATGACCCAGGCTATTTCCATTCATGGCACAGTGTTGGTTTGGGTCCCACTCTGTGGCATACAGAAGGAAAATTCAATGATTCTTGAAAGGCCTCTCCTGTACCACATGTCTCACACTGATTTGGGGGTCTGCTTTCGGACATCCCGAACTGACCAGGGCTCTGCAACCAGAATGTGGCTCACCATCCTGCGGCTGTGCCCAGTACGATGCGAGCCTTCGTAATATTCTCCTGTACAAAGATGGCCGTGGAGGGGTCTCTTCTGCTCCACTGGGAGGTCTCTCTGTAGGTCCCATGTACGAGATTGAGGCTTGATGTGTCTGAGGCCACTCCTTTTAACGTGAAGAGAGAAAACCTTGTCATGCACACCCATGTCCAAACTCTAGGAGGGTCTCTGCAAAGGTTAATCTACCTACACCTGCCTGAAAGCAAATTAATAATTTATCTCTGCTTTGGAACATGGGATCCTCAAGCTTTCTTTTTCTACTGAAGGCTGATCTTGAAAACCATGAACTCGGTGAGTGCTGCCTCCACTGCTCTCACAATCACAGAGCAGAAAAGTCCAAGCAGACTAACCACCACTGCTTATACTTTTTCAAAAAAAAAAAAAAAAAAAATCAGTATGAATGAGCATAGAATCATTCCATAATAAATTTATCTTTGGTTTACAGATGGTGACACAAAAATGAAATGCATCGAAGCATCAAATATCTTCTTCCCTTCTGGAATCCTATTCCACACGGAGCCCAGAATGGTTTAGGCTAGCTTTGCCATCCAGCCAAGGCTTCAAAGACCATCATTCTCAGACTAGATTTTTGTCTTCTACTTCCTGACACCCCAGTCCAGTCTCATTAGTGTCCACAGGAGTAATTAAAACAACACCCTAGCCACTCAACCCTTGATGTCATCCCTAAGTCCCCAGCCACCTATTTCCATGGCCACATCCTGGTCCTTCTCGTTACCCAGAACTATTCCACCTTAGAAACCTAAAACCTTGACGTCTTACTCTGTAGCCACACCCCATATTCTTCTGTTCTTTTGACTGCTTCCTTTGTACTGAACAGGTCTCTTGGGGTGACCCACTGCCTTGGTCTCAGGTTCTCATGCAGTAAATTATAAAGGAGTAACTGGCTTTTCCCTCCCTCCCCTTCTCCCTCTCCATCTGAATGTGGCTGTCCTGGGGACTCACTGCTTCCTCATACAGTTGTCTTCCTATAGCAGTGTCTGCCCTAAAGGAGACATTTTAAGGGGATGAATTCAATTTGGAGTATCTGGAAATCGGATTGTGACCGCATTATCTAAGCTGTGTCCTTTTCTCCTGCTGACATTTATAAAGCTGGTGTTTTGATCTCCATCTGCCTAGCTCCTGCATTGGCTTTCATAACTTGGTTCAAACTCAGAAGAGGAAGAGATGGGTGTGATTTTTGGCCCATGAAGCTCCAACCCCACACCAAATTTCTAATCACTTTGAGAATTCCAGGCCCGGATACACCATTTTCTCTCAGTGCTTAATGAAGTTGATTACTTTAAATCACCCTTTTCCCATCACTGTTGGTCCTCATGTGTCTTTGGGTGTTACATAATATGTGCCCTGAGAAGCCCCTATTCTGGATCGAGCTTGTCACTAGGTTTCTGTACTTGCACTCTGTGGCTCAGTGTTACTAGATGGGCAAACAATACTCCAGGTTGGTACTGACTCAGGGAACAGGGCGCACCTGTGCCACAACAAATCTTTGGTCTCAGGTCCTCAATACTACTTGTTGATCCTTCCAAACCTCCCTATTTTCATCTCTCTTTAAGATCCCCCCAACCCCTAGCGCCCACCTCATTTTCAACATATTCCCTGGCTCCCCATGCTTCAGCGAGTCAGGACGACAGTGGGAACTGCCTTAACCCTCTCTTCATTTGTTTGCATCTGGACCTTGGCTCTAGTTCTCTCCCATCCCCTCCTCCATCCCAGGCTGGCCCAGTACCAAGGGCCCCATGCCCTCCGACCTGTGTTTGAGTTTTGCAGGTTCAGTCAGGCTCTGCGTCTGTCTCTTGTCTCTCACCTGCTCCCCCCCTTTTTTTAAAAAAAATTTTTTTTTAGATTTTATTTATTTATTCATGAGAGACAGAGAGAGAGAGAGAGAGGCAGAGACACAGGCAGAGGGAGAAGCAGGCTCCCTGCAGGTAGACCAATGCGGGACTCGATCCTAGGACCTTGGGATCATGGCCTGAGCCAAAGGCAGACGCTCAACCACTGAGCCACCCAGGTGCCCCAACCTCTTCCCTTTCTTCCTGTCTTTTGTTTCAGGGCAGAAAGGCACTGCGCTCTCTCTACGCAATTAAACAGTCCATGGCCTGTCTTTCTCACTAGCTCTGGCCTTTCCTAGCTCTCTCCTCTCCAAGTCAGGCCTCCTGAAGGAGCGGTCCCCCTCCACTGTCTTGGCATTTCAATGTGGCTCAGCTGCCCCCTCGGAGGTGAGCAGAGCTTCCGAGGCTGAGGCTGCCCCGTTCAGTGGGTGCCCTCCTGTCCCAACACTCCCACTCCCGGGGCTGGCGTGTGTGTGACCCTCATGGGGACCCCCTTCCCCTCAGTGCTCCACGGGCAGCTCCGTGGTTCCCTAAATGCCTACAGTCCTCGGGGCTAACCATGGGCTCGTTTGCTCTACACGGCAACCTCGTCAAACCCCGAGTTGCAACACCACTCCAGCACTCAGGACGTCTACACCTGTGTCTTCAGACCTAAGTCACAACTGAATCTCCGCCTGTCTCCACAGGGAGGCTGACCTCCGTATGTGCCAAACTGAAAACATCCCCTTTCTCCACAAATTTGATCCTACTCTAATATTGTCAGTGTTAACAGAAAACTAGTTAGTGAACTAGGCCCCGATCAGAAACCAGGGACTCCTCTCATCCCCCATTTTCAAAGGGGCCACCTCACGACCCCTTTCACCCACCCTCTGCTGTCAGCACACACAGTTGGCATCCTGGCTGGACCTCATCGCTTCTCACCTGCCTTGAACAATCTTTGGTCTGGTGCCCTTGCCTTCAACTACCGGCAGGCAATCTCTTGTCTACACTCCTGACAAATAACTTTTCTAAAATGCAGACCTGGTCCTATCTCTCCCCTGCTTAAGACTCAGCAACTCCCCAACGCTTTCATGGTAAAAGTCAGACGCCACATCCAAACCTGCCATGCCTAGCCCTCCCTCGACACCCCCTCCCTGCTGCTCGGCTGCCCTGGCAGCTGTGTGACATCACGGCCATTTCACACAGCCTGGTTCCTCCACCCGGAATGCCTTTGCTCTAGTCCTGTACAGATTCAAACTCCAGTATAAGTGTTCTCTGCCCTGGGAGGGCTGCTGCCTCCTGTCTGCCCCCACCTTATCTTTCCATACGCTGTCCTTGCACTTGCCAGACCACGGGGCTTACTTGCCCCTCACACTCCCTGCACGTGGATCCTCCTGGAGGGGAGGAAACCTGTCTTATTTGACTTTGAACACTCCAAGCAGACAGCAGGGCTGGCCCCACTAGATATTTAATAACTGTTTACTGAAGAAATGCTGGAAACAGTTTATGTTCTCCCTGACTCTACAACTTAACGTAGTAGAGCTTTGCTACTCTTCTTAAATGCACCCACTACTCCACCACTGAAATTATTCCCTTAAGCAAGAGTAAAGATGCATTTTACTGAAACAGTCTGCCTTCAGTGTAGAGAGGCTTTGCCCTCCAAGTTCATTTTCATAATCATATAAATTGGTCACCCTAGTACTTTAGGGTTTTGTTTTTTTGGGTTTTTTGTTTTTTGTTTTGTTTTTTTTTTTTACATTTCTTTAACATACAAGAATTTATTTAGAAGATACGGGGAGCTATGTTTTCCAAATGTTTTGCAATGGACATACATCACTTTTATAATTAGAAAATCCCTTGACACTCTGAATATTAACATTAAAACCAATATTTTCACTACAAACTTCATCTGCCAATTTTCAGATTGACCTGCCAACTTTTGAATATACTGCTTTGATTTGCATAAAAGCCGAACACAGGATGTCATCCACAGATAAGGATGACTTTTCTATTAGCATTTTCATTAATATACACGGTTCAGCTTTTCTCTATGGCAACATTTTTCAGTGAACAGGCTATAGGAGCAGTGCCGGATGGAACATTCTCCAATGTCGGAAATATCCTCTATTTATACTGTTCAAGACAGTAACCACTACCCATATTTTGCTAGGACAGTTTGAAACCTACTCCATTATACACAAGCCTGCACAATTACATACATTCGGATGCAAATCTTTAATTCATTTCCAGATATGAATGTAGACACCCTTACAAATAATTGATGAGATATAGGTCATTTTACTCCAGGTTTGTCTGGCAAGAGTGAGTGAATAGATAAGCAAAAGGAAGTGGGATGCCAAAGAGAAATTAAGTACGAGTTTGGTAATGGAGGGAATAAGCTAGTAGATGAGAGGCGATGGCTTATCTAATAGGAATGCTTTCTGCATTCGTATCTAAGTATCCCATATTTTAGTATTGGAGCATGTCTTATGTATCTGTAGCAGGGAATTTTTAAAAAATCCAAATACACACATCACAGAGTAACAACAAAATAACACAGGGCAAATTTCTACATTGTAAATTGCATTTACCTTAAGGGTGCTGAAGAAGTGAGCTGCTTTGGTTTTAAGAGGCCCAAGATACCAGTACCTGAGAAAGATCAAGACAAAAATCTAATTAGAATCTTAAGAGAACTATCCACGTGATAGACACGGTTCATGTAGGACAACAGTACGTTCGAACCACACCTCGACTGTGGGTACTCTTCACAATCACCTTTAGCGTGAGATGTGTACTATGAATTACACTCTACTCACAGCTCTGGAGGCCTGGGGATTATACTTTAGCAGAAAAAAGTGCAGTTAAATTTTGAATATGCATTTCAATGTTGTGTCGAATAATGTGCAATTAGGTACACAGTGGATAGATCCTTGCAATTTATAAGAAATACATAATCAGCCTCTCTCTCTCTCAATTTACAGGCACTGTAATACACACTTTCAACCACAGGATGTAGTAGAGACTACATTCAAAAGAGCAATGAGTAGAAGATGATGAAGCCACAATGAGATGCAGATGCCAGGTGATCTGGTGTGTGACTCACATGCTAAGTGACCAGACCCTATATATGTGTTCTCTCTCTTTCTCTGACACACACATACCTTATATATTATGTTCTCTCTCACACATACAAATAATTAAAATTTGTAAATCAGCGTAACTTCACATTACACATTTTATGCAGCTTTAAAATGGAAATGTTCAATCTGGGAATGAAGAGAGTCTGCTGCATATTGCTTAATACCTAAAAGCTAGCAGAGAGAGAACGATGCCTACTAGGAATTAGAAAAGTGGCATAAAATAGATTCCTCTATCAAAATTTATCTGTCCCTTACCAGGCCATCTTAAGTGTTCTCTATTTGATTCTGATCAATATGCATTTATTTAGCACTTACTATGTATATGAAGGAAAGAGAAGAAAGAGTATAAAGTTCCTGCCTTTGAAGGCTTCTAATTTGAGAAAATAAAGCCAAAAAAAGTAATAGAAAACAATACACGACCATATGTATTGGTGTAAACCGATCACTATTTGTTGGTAAGGAGAGTCGAGGAGGGACAAGAAATCACTAAGGGCTGGAAATCATGGCAGCAGCCATGCCTGCATAATGAATGGCACAAGGGCAAAGTAAGGGTGTGGAATTTAGAAAGATGGTTTTGATTTAGACATGTGAAAGACGGAAAAGAAGTCATTCTAGGCAAGAGGAGTAGCAAAGGTACAAGAAACACTCAGAACAGCAGTCACAGCAAAGACTTGAAAGTAAAGACACAGAACTATGGAATTAGGGTTGACGG
This sequence comes from Canis lupus dingo, assembly GCF_003254725.2. Classification (NCBI taxonomy): domain Eukaryota; kingdom Metazoa; phylum Chordata; class Mammalia; order Carnivora; family Canidae; genus Canis; species Canis lupus. Next base: position 7,562,240 of record NC_064258.1, read on the forward strand.
ATGACAGATAAAGTTGGGCCTTAAATGCCAGAACACAGAGGTTAGATAGAATTCAGTGAGCAATGTGGAGCCATCCTCATTATTACTAGGTCCATACTGTGATGCTACTAATGAGGACCTTGATCATCTGATTTTTTTTCTAAGCTTATGTAATAATTTGCTTCATTTCCCAGCTAGCCAGAGAGAAAGGCCGTTTATTCCTAACTGGCCATAGTTCCACTCATGTCTACCAACAGCACAGCTTGAAACTATGCTTGTAGCCCGAAGGCCAGCCAGATCATTCCGTGCATGCCTATTGTTTCTCCCAAGGTACAGAGGGTGACTCGGTGGAGGGTCCCAGCCGAGGTGTTGCATAACCACCACCAAAATTTTTAAATTCATTGTTCAAAAATCAATCAAAACAGGAGCAGGTGTGTGAGATAGTACAAAGGGGCTGATTTATGCTAATGCTCACTGTTGATTAACACATTTCAGAAAACAATTTGTTTGCACCAGACTTTTTCAGGGCAAACTAAGCAATTCCTCTTGGTGAGGTGCTGGTATCGGAGATCACAGATAAAACAGATTAGTGATTAGTGGAATCAAGGTAATCATGGCCAATTTACAAATAACAACAATGTGAAATGCTCAACAATGTAATACAATACAGCAACATTTCTCTTTGACATTTCACTCTCCAGAAAACTCCACCGGCAGGAATAACAAAGTAATACAAGTAAGAGAAATTTCTTTTTTTTTTTATATAAATTTATCTTTTATTGGTGTTCAATATGCCAACATATAGAATAACACCCAGTGCTTATCCCATCAAGTGCAAGAGAAATTTCTATAAAGGAAGCATGGTAGGGAAGCCCAGGAGGGGGAAGAGGTTTTTCTTGATAAAAAGTGGTGAGATTGATAATTCATTCAAACCATACTAAAATTATAAGTCCCATGTTAAGAAAAGGTAAAGAGAGAGCACAACCGAACTGATATGGAGTGAACCTCACGCAGCGTCTCCACCAATCCCACCTCAGGAAGCCTGTGTCTGCACCACCTTGGAGCAGAACACAGCACACCCAAATTCCAAGACAATAGTTTCATTCGGCACAATGAGCTCTTCAAAAAAGAAGTCCATTCCCGTGGAAGCCAGCCTCAGGGTCTTTCGATCCGCTAGGCTTGCAACAAGAATGCCTCTCAGGACAGTCTTCTGACCAGAACTGTAAAAGCTCCACAAGGGCTGGAGGCACCCCCATCAGTGCCACCCCAACAGGCTGCTGGACCCAGGCAATTTCAGCCTAGCATGAGCCTCACCTGTGCTCAGACGCAATGTCCAGAGACAGAGATGCAGTCTATACCGCTTCACTACCAAACAAGCAAGGAGGAAACCAGAACCTTCTCCAACCTTTCTGTGTCAGATCTAACCATCTACACATTTATTATTTGTAAGTAATTCAACCTCCAGGCCCACCAGATTTCTTCCTAGATGATCACTGTATATTGAAACCTCAAAGACAGGAGCAGAAGAGTTTTTAAAAAATCATCCCACATCAGTACAATAATCCTTTACTTGCTAACTTTGACGCCAGCATCTCTGAAGGATCCCCATCGAAGGCCAGTCATTGCAAACACGGGCTGTTCCTTTTCTCCCTGGAAGTTAAATACATTCATTTTAAATTAATGATTACAGTAACTTGGAACTCTCTACAAGTGAACACCGAGCAAATGTTCATGGCCTACTTTTCATCAAACCAAATTCTAAAAAGGATGTTCAAAATCTCAGAAATTAACTGAGTAGTCAGAAAAAGGACTTGAATAAACCATATTGTAAAATGAAATTAATTTTTATATACTAGGCCTCATGAATTTGCTGGCAAGGGAACATATTATTATACTTCAGACTGTAAATTATGAAGTACCTAACTATGCTGGCTCTTCAACCAAGTCAGCCAGAATTTCTTCTCTCTCACAGACTTGCCCAAGGCAAAGATAATTTAAGCCTGCATTCTCTTTAGAGGTCCAAGTGCTCTCAAGTAAAGAGGAGAATCCTGGTACTCTAGAATGTTTCACCTGAATATCTAAAAAATACAGCCAGATATCTGATGTAGCAAGTCAGAATAAAAAGCAATTCAGGTTTAATCCAACCCTTTATGGCAAAATATTGCATATTACAATCAGTGAATTACTAATAAATCCATGAGTTAAACAATATATAGAAAACATACACAATATGGTCTTTAAGAGTTTGTACCCTTCATGATGGACCTTCCTTAAAGTATAAATACGTATATCAAGACTGTAAAAAGGCCCTTTACCCAGAGCTCAGAATTATAGCCAAAGCCCAAGGCTTTGCCCACATTCTAAACAGAGCTCCTGCATGCTAGACACAACTCCACAAAACTTGCTATAAGGGGAAAGAATCAGCTCCATTTCCATGATGCCATCAGTACAGCCAGTATCAGCAGAAGATAAGGAAGTAGAAGAGAATCCTTGATGCTGTAAACTGTCGGTCTAGAGAAAGTATGTGAGGTCTTCTCAGGGAGGGAGTGTTTCCCCTCAATCCCACTTCAACCCTACTACACCAAAACCAAGTGAGGGATTTCTAGGAGAATCACACACTAGGAGGGGCAGCTTATAAAGCTTCTGGCCTCTCATTCTTTGGTGTCTATCTGTCCAAGCAGTAGGTGGGCTCTTCTGCCCTCTGTACCAGCTTACACATGGGAAAGGGAGCTACAGCCACAGATGGTCAGGCCCAGAGGTGACACTGACATACCTCAGCCTCGCACAGCAAGGATACATTAGGCTCCTGGGAACCAAGGGGACATTGTGGAACATAGCAGGGCTCTGAGCCACCCTGATGGTAGAAAGCTTATCATTTTTTGTCATGGAATGATCATCGACAAATACATATCCTGTATTAGGGTGATTTAAAAAAAAATCACCTATATAGTGATTTAAAAAAAAAAAAAAAAAGATCTGCCCTCAAACAGCTCTGGGTGCGACATGGGTGTGCAGACACTGACAATGACAATACAATGCAGTAGGTTTCCATAATAGAGAGAGGCACCAAGTATTAGGAAAGCACAAAGCAGGTGTGACTGCATGAGGTGTGGCGGGAGTAAAGGAAATGAATGGCAACGGAAATACAACATAAAGCAACACCTACATTAAATTTTAAAGAACAAGTTGCCTAGATTGAGGGAGACTGGGGAGAAGCATGGAGTGATAGAAAAGAGAGAAGTGCTAGTCTACCCTCTGGGAGAGAAGCAACACTGAGTATGCAGTACCTACAGGAGGATTTCCCCAAAGGCTCCATAGGGGTTAGTAGGTGTCACAACTAATAAGAACAATGATGATGGTAGAGGGTCCCATGATCAAAGCTGAGAAATACCAAAATGCCTTGGTTTGAAACAAGTTAAGCTTACTGTGGTTCTTCTAAGAGTCTTTAATAGGCTACTGTACATGATATACTTCCAAAAGGAGAAATACAGTTTCCCTGAATTGTTAACTGTGCAACCCAACCCTTCTCTGGGAGGCATTCTGCATAACTAATATTCCTCAGGAAAGGCAATCAAAAGCAGATAGTGTCACATGTAAGTCTTGGTTTTAGAACTCAAGACGTCCCAACTGGTGTTCTAAGAATGTTTTCTCACTTTTCTTTGGAAGATTTTAAGAAGATTTTGTTAAGATTAGCTGAAAAGCCTTGAAATGTCTAGGTGCCACTGATTTGAGGTGCAGTTCCTAGCAAGGGGTAGGAAGGACTCTGGACAATAGGAAATGAGTGTACAAAGATCTAGAGAAGCCCAGCTAACAGTCAGATGGGTGTAGAGCCCTCGGGATTCAGGAGAGGCCTGAGGGTTGGTAACAAAGAGACTGGTCTTTGTTGGGGTGCACAAGAGAAATAAACAAAGGCAGATGGGTATAGTGGAAGCTGACAGACAAAACACCAGTGGATGTTAAGGTGATAAAGGCCTGGGTGATAGAGTATCAGATGGACGGATACAGATACAGATACAGATACAGATACAGAAAGACAGGCACACAACCAGATCTTAACAGCAAAGGATATACTTTGTCCCAAATCAAAGGCCCCCTGGAAAGAGAAAATGGCCTAATGGTTTGCTAAAGAAAAAAAAATTCAGAGAGCTGGTCAGAATAAAAGCTTAAGGGGCAGTTAAAACAATTCTGGTCAACTAGACAAGTACCTAACCTAGGAATTTTAGGAATTCTAGGTGAAGACTCAGAAACAAAGAGGAATTCAGAAGTTCTGAAGCAGCTCTCAGCATCATCCTGAGACAACAATCAGTCAGGGTTTGAACAGAAGGAAGCTAGGAATACAGAAGAAAGGAGAGATTCTAACTTCCACCAGCAACCCTATCCTCCTCTTCAGGTTCTGGGTTGGCAGGTTTTAAGAGTCCAACTGCAGGAGCAAAAAGAAAGAACTAGAAAGACTTTGATAAGTCTTTCCAGTAGTTACTTTAAAGTCAAGTACTAGGCTTTGTAGATGCCTATATAGGAAAAGGCCCTTTAGAAATCATGGGATAGTGCCAAGTGATGCCACCTGGACAAAGCAGTCAAGTCAAAAAGCAATGGACCAGAAGACAGGAAATCTAGATTCTACTTCTGTCTCCAGCATGATGAGTCAGATAACCAGCGCATTCCTTTTTTTTTTTTTTTTACTCTGTCAAATGAAGATACTAATACACATCTTGTCCTCTTAAGCTGGAACTCCAAGTGAGATATGAACACACACGGACACTGTAAAAAATCTAAATATAAAGCAATATTATAGTCCCCAAGGACTATTTCTTTGGAGACTCTTCAGTTATATATGTTTAATTGGGTTTGGGCTTGTTTTTTAAAAGAAGTGGAATCAAGTATCAGGCTTAACTATAATCCTCCTCGCCCCACTCCCATATTCTGAAACAATTTCCAGAAATAAGGAAGAAAGAGAAGACAAATTCAGCTTAGCTGGGTGCCTCAGAAACCACAGTGGAGGTCGCTGTACTATGTTTTCTAGGAATTAATTTTAAAAGTTTTGTGCTTCCTGGGCTGTGTCATCAATACACAGGGCCTGTGGCAAATTTGATACTGGTTTCATCAATTCACAAAATCAGTACATTCAAAAGAAAAGAAAAAGAGGAGACAAGGCTTTTAAATATAAGCAGAGCCAACAATTCCCAATTAAATCCTAATTACTCTGGAATGTATTACTTCTCGCACACTTATAAGCAGCAGTAAATCACCTAGTTATTAGGAGATCTAGCCTGACACCTTCTTTGGTAATAACATTTTAATATAATATTTCCATAGATGCCAATCTGTGCTGCCTTCCTGGGGTAGAATTTCTTTCCCCCAGCCCTTCTATTTTGTAAGAAGGACTTAGACTTATTATTCACTAAAGAATTAAATGCAACTGAAATCACTTTTATCATGACCAGTGATGTCACGGTGGAGAGTTCAGACATCACCGCGTAAAGAACAAAGGAAAACTGGCTGTAGGCACATGGGTTTGCCAATCATAAATATGCACCTGGCCAATGCTATATAGCTAACAGCAATATTTTAGGACTCAGGTTTGGAATTGTGACATAATGTGAAACCTTCTTTCATAGGTGTCAGGAAACTTGAAACTTTAGAGAATATAAAGCATTCAGAGCCTCTAAAGGACCACGTGAATGTAGCTGATACATTTTAAGACCAAATCTGAGCAAATGACATGGGGCTCACATTCATAGAACTGTTTGGCGTTATGGTTTAGCCTTCTGAGGAATCTGCTCTTTTGTGGTGGGGAAAGGGGGAGAAGTGATGGAGGAGGAACAGGTACTTAACTACTGCCCAGTGATAATTTTTTTTCTTAGAATTAAATTCTTTTTAAAGAGAGGGTTCCAATCAGGAATCAGGAATGGCTACTGGGTCTTCTTCCCTCCAAAATTTTCCCTTTGGAAAAATGCCCAACCAAGAAATTCTTTAATGTACAACGAACACCATTTATATCTCTCAACTATATTCACCAGCTACAAACACGTTCGCCTATTGGCTTTATCTGTGTCCGCATTTTGTAGTTTTGTTAAATCATTTGCAAATAAATTGAAGACTTCACGGTCCTCACCCTTAAGTATTTCAACATGCATCTCCTAAGAACAATGACAGACATAAACATAATACCGTGGAGACTCACAAGAAATCTAACATTGACATATATCTAACATACAGTCCATATTAAATATCTGATTATTCCCATAATATCTTTTATGGTCTTGTTTTTTATTTTTCTAACCCAGGATTTTGTACTGGATTTAACTATATTGCTATGGTTTCCCTAATCTTGAACAGACTATCTTCTCTTGGATTTCAGGACACTGACATTTTTGAAGAGGCCAGACCAACTGTTGTTTTTAGAATGTCCCGCAATTTGGATTTGCTAGACTTTTTTCTCATTACTAGTTTCCGTTAGATTCAGAGAAGTGAATGTTTGGGGCAAGGAACCACATAGGTGATGGTGTATCCTTCTCAATAGATCACATCAGGAGGCAGATAGTGTCTGTCTGTCCCACTATTGGTGATGCTAGGTTTGAGCACTTGGTTAAGGTGGTGTATGCTGGTCCTCTCTATCACACAGGTACATTTTCCTCTGTAATCATTCGGTAATTGGTGATGCTTTAATATTATGTCAATATATATTCCCCAACAACCTTCCCTATTCAATGGCTTTAGCATCCACTGATGATCTCTATCTGAATCAATTATTTCATCAGTGATTACAAAATAATAACTATCATTCCTTCAGTATTGACAAGTTGTAAATTCTCTAATATTAAGCTGTAGGCTCATAAATTCTTCATTTTTATTTCCTACATTATAATCCATTAGCATTATTATTCTTTTTGATGTTCAAACTGTCCCAAAATTGGCCAGATGGATACCATCAGGCTAACTCCTATGTCTTTTCATGTTGCCACTAGTTTTTGAGTAGCTCTTGGATTTGTCCTTGCCTTGCCTCTGAAAGTCATCTCTTCACCGAGTCCTAGTAACTTACTTATTTATTTATTTATTTATTTGCTTATTTATTTATTTATTTATTTATTTTTTCCCTAGTAACTTTTATTAGGGAACAGTATTTAGAAACCAAAATCTGAGTGCCAGGTATGCTCATTGCTATAGGGTGTCATTGCTTTAAAGCCCTTTTAGTGGGTATAGCCAGCAAATTCTTTTTTAAAACAATACATGAGTTCATCTACAAATCAATAAAATATTAGACTATCCAATAGAAAAATGGAAGTTCTGCTCTCATTTAGGATGTAGGAACTTACAAAGAATACTGTTCCCACTTGAAAAATGAGAAAAAGCCAGATAACCTACAAAATCAACATTTTTCTTGAGCCCATCAGAGAGCTGTAAGACAGCCACATAACCTGAATTCTAAAGACCCATCTTCCAAAGGACAGATGGGACATGAGAAAGGTTTCACCTTTAGCAGAGCATAAGAGCAAGAGATGGCCACCATGCAAACAGGTTAAAGTGAAACCCATCACTGTACCAGGCAGCTTTGTATTATTAGCTTTTTTAATATTCCAAACCACTATATGAGATAGAGAAATGATGTAGTCCAAAAGTAATCAATGGAAGAACTAAAAATAGTGACACAACTATACTGAGAGGAGACACGGAGAATTCTTATTTATAACAAAGAAGTCAAGAGATAAAGCCTAAAACTGATAAATCAAAAAGCAATTTCATAGACTATTGATCAACTGTACACCTGAAAATGGTTATGATGGTAACCTTTAGGTTTTGGCGGGGGGGGGGGGGGGGGGGGGCGTTGAACACAGTTTTAAAAAGGAGCATCAGGGGCAGCCCCGGTGGCGCAGTGGTTTAGCGCCGCCTGCAGCCCGGGGTGTGATCCTGGAGCCCCGGGATCAAGTCCCACATCGGGCTTCCTGCATGGAGTCTGCTTCTCCCTCTGCCTGTGTCTCTGCCTCTCTCTCGCTCTCTCTGAATGAATAAATAAATAAATCTTTAAAAAAAATAAAAAAATAAAAAGGAGCATCAGAAGCATATTAACTAGTGATAAAAACTAAAATAAACAGGTAAAATGATTTTTCTCTGGGAGTTATATTGATAGGAAAGGATATTACTTTCTTTTTTTTTTTTTAAAGATTTTATTTATTTATTCATGATAGTTACACAGAGAGAGACAGAGAGGCAGAGACACAGGCAGAGGGAGAAGCAGGCTCCAGGCAGGGAGCCCGACGTGGGAACTCGATCCCGGGTCTCCAGGATCGCGCCCCGGGCCAAAGGCAGGCGCCAAACCGCTGTGCCACCCAGGGATCCCCATTGTAACCCCATTTGAACTGCTACATCTTATTTTAACTCATGTGTACATTACTTTGTGAATTTTGTCAAACTCTGAAAAAAAGACTTTACCTTGATCTGCAAGACATCAAGTGGAATGGTCTCTCCTTTCACAATGGCAAGTGTGGCATCTGTAATATGTCTAAAAGACAAAGGGAAGAAATGATCATGTGTGGAAAAACAAGCGATCTCTCCCCCAACACATTCTCTCTCAATCTCTCTCTCCTGCCCAGAGTACTAACAGTCAGGTGAAGGAAAAAGATATATTCCTTCAAAATACTCCAAGACAAATGAATATAAAAGAATTACCAAAACAAATATAGTGGAAGGCTTTGGCAAAGATAAATTTATATAAGGTGCCCATCATTTGTTTACTTCACAATTATTGAAACTCTACTATGTGTCTGGCTCTTATTACTGGAAAATATGATACTTGGTATATATACACACACACACACACACACACACACACACACACACACACCATCTTTTCATTCCAAGAAATTCAACCATTTGAAAAAAATTGTTTCTTTTTACTCTATAACCTAAAGGGTAACTAAAGGATAGGATTTGAGCTATCTCAGCAATATATAATCTAGAACCCAAGGATGACAAGGATGTAATTTTAATTGCCGATTCTTTTGTGCACAGACACAAGACTATTCCTATCTACATTCTAATCATCAGTTGAAAAGTCTACAGGTAAAAAAAGGTTTGTACCACTGACAACCATTCAGAGCAAGGGAAACTATGCTAGGCTTAAAAGCCGTTCTAGGGTTCATAGTCTAATTAGATCCCAGATCAGACATACATTAATATACAACAGAGAGTCAGCCAAAGAAATATTAAATCAACAAGTGGCCAGACAATATTTGCTCCTGCCGCAGAAAGAATGAGTCAACCCACATCAAACACTTTCCTTGCCCAGCCTGTCTATCTCTCCTGTCACAGTAGTCTCTTTGCATGGCTGGCTATTCTCACCCTTCAGATCTTGGCTGAAATGTCACCATTCACCCGAACCAGCCTATAGGCCTTCCCTATTACCAATCTGTGTTCATTTTACTTCAGCAAAGATCACAATTTATAATACACGTTTTTTAATTTACATCTTTATCATCTGCCTCCACCTAGACTGAAAGCTCCACAAGGTTAGTAATAATGTACATCTACTATTGACCAACAGAAAACCTAACACCTAGCACAGAGCATGCTATGTAACAGGCAATCAATATTTGATGAATTAATGATTTTATTCTATAAAATTCCAAGCATATAAAAATACCCAGAGAGGGATGCCTGGGTAGCTCAGTGGTTGAGCGTCTGCCTTTGGCTCAGGGTTTGACTTTGCGGTCCTGGGATCGGGTTCCGCATCGGGCTCCCTGCAAGGGGCCTGCTTCTCCCTCTGCCTAGGTCTCTGCCTCTCTGTTTCTCTCATGAATAAATAACTACAATCTTAAAAAAAAAAAAAAAAAAAAAAAAAAAAACCTAGAGAACAGTATCATGAATTCTTGTGTATTCCTCATCCAGTACCAACAAGTATCAATGCATAGGTGATCTTACTGCTTTTTATATACTCTCACTCACTTCTCCCAAACTGTAGTGAAACAAATCCCAGATATCTTAACACTTTATCCATAGATATTCCTTTATGTATCTCTAAAAGACACAATCCTTTATTCCTAAAAAACATATTCCTAAAAGACAAAATGACACTTTTTTAAAAAAACATGTCATTATCATATCTAAAACATTTTAATAATTCTTTATATCAACATACATTTAGTCAGTGTTGAAATTTCCCCAATTAACTCATATTTTTTCAATTCCTCTATTCAAATCTGGATTTAAATAAGATCTACTTGTTGCAATGGGCTTATATGTCAAGTCTTTTCTGACCTACGGATTCCCTTTCCCTTTTCTTTTCCCTACTTGTTAAAGAAACGTGTTGTCTTACTGTGTTGCTGAAGGTCTGGATTTTACTGATCGCATTCCCATGGTATTAACATATGTCTCCATTCCTGCATTTCCTAAAAACCTCTATCTGGTTCAGTTTGATGTGTTTGGCAAAAATATTCCAGAGGCAGTGGTATGCACTTCTATCAGTGAGTACATAAAATCTGTTTGTCTCTTTTTGTGATAGTATCAACCATTGATAATCAATAGCTAGATTTATAAGTTAACAAAGTTGCAAAATGATGATCTTTTAATTCTATTGCTCCTTCTAATTTATTATCTGGTCCACAAAGAGAAACATTCCCTCATCAATGATTTGGGTACCATAAAATAGAGGTGGTACAAGAAAAATCAGAATAAATGATTTATTAATAATGATTTTTTAACTTCATCAATTTTCAAAATCATAAGCTGATATCTCAGTAACCTCTGAAAAGGACCATTGAGTTTTTCACCTTTATTTCTGAAGATCATTACGAACTCACAAATAGCTTTAAAAATATTTGCTAGGTTTCAATGCATTATAGTTATTAGCCTTACTGATATTCAAATTGTCCCAAATAAATGAACTGCAAGGGTGGAAGACGACGGTCAGTAGATAATCAGAATGAATGATGAGAAAGAGTAGCCAACAAAGGTCCATCTCAATGTCAACCAAATTGAAGAACAGTTCCTCCCTAGTACTTATTCACACAAGTAGAATTATCTATGTTTGAAAAAATTAGCTTAATATTTTAACTTCTTTTTCAAAGTTAGTTTGAGATATAATTTTTAAAGATTTTATGTATTTATTCATGCGACACACAGACAGAAAGACAGAGGCAGAGGGAGAAGCAGGCTCCCTCCTGACAACACAAGGCGTAATCCCAGGACCCTGGGATCATGACCTGAGCCAAAGGCAGAGACTCAACCACTGAGCCACTCAGGCATGCCAAGATATAATTTATAAATAGGAAATTTCATCCTTTTAGGTACACTGTTCTACAAATTTTGACAAATGCCTTCAGTCACGTAACCATGACCATGACCAAGAAAACGAACATATCATCAAGCTCCCTGCATGGAGCCTGCTTCTCCCTCTGCCTGTATCTCTCTGTCTCTCATGAACAAATAAATAAAATATTAAAAAAAAAAAAAGAAAAGAAAAAGAACACTTATGACATCTCAGAAAGTTCTTTCATGGCCCTTTGTGCCCAACCCACTCTCACCATCAGCTGCTGGCAACTACTGTTTTCCAGAATGTCATATAAACTGAAACAAAAAGTATGAAACCTTTGTAGTTGAGCTTTTAAAAACTCCTCACATGAGTATGAGATTCATTTATGTTGCTGAATGGATTTAAAGATTGTTTCTTTTTATTGCAGAGTTGTATTCCATTGTATGGATATACCACTGTTTTTCCATTCACCAGCTGATAGACATTGGCACCATTACCAGTTTTTGGCAGTTACAAATGAAGCTACTATAAACATTCATGTATAGGTTTTTGTATGGACCTATGTCTTCATTTCTTTTGGAGAAATACCTAGCAGTATGATTGCTGCTCATAGGTTTAATTTTAAAAGAAACTGCCAAACTATTTTCCATAGTGGCTGTACCATTTTGCATTTCCACCACCAACATAATATTTTCAGCTGCTCTGTGTATTTGTCAGCACTTGATGATGTCAGGTTTCTGACTGGTTTAAGCCATTCTAATAGACATATCTCAGAGTGGATTTAATTTACACTTCCCTAATGACTAATGATGAATATTTTTTCATAGACTTATTTGCCATCCATGTCCTTGGTGAAGGGTCTGTTCAAATATTTTTTGCCCTCCTATTAGGCTGTTTGTTTTCTTATTATTGAGTTGTGAGAGTTATTTGTATACTCTGGATATTGGTCCTTTATCAGACATGTGCCTTGCAAATATTTTTTCCCAGTGTGCAGTTTGTCTTTTCATTTCTTTAACAATGCTTTCAAGGGTGCCTGGGTGGCTCAGTGGGGTAAGTGTCTGCCTTCGGCTCAGGTCATAATCCTACGGTCCTGGGATTGAGCCTCATGTTGTCAGGAGGGAACCTGCTTCTCCCTCTCCCTCTCCCTCTGCCCCTCCACTTTGCTTGTATTTTTTTTTCTCACTCATGCTCTCTCTCAAATAAATAAAATCCTTTAAAAAAAACAATGCTTTTCAAAGACCAAATGTTTTAAATTTTGCTGAAGCCAAAATTACCTTTTTTGTTGTTTTTATGGTTTCCGTTTTTTGTGTCCTAAGAAATCCTTGCCTAGCTGAAAGTCACAAAGATTTTCCTCTAGGAGTTTTACAGTTTTAGGTTTTATATCTAAGTCTATGATCGATTCCATGTCAATTTTTATATATATGAGGTATGGGTTATGGTTCATTTTTGTGCATGTGCTTAGCTAACTATTGCAGCACCAATTGTTGAAAAAACTGACCTTTCTCCATTGAATTGTCCTGGCCCCTTTGTAAAAAAAAAATCAAGTATCCAGATATGTGTGGGCCTAATTCTGGACACTTTCTTCTACTGATCTATCCATTTCTTCTTTTGCTAACACCATACTGTCTTGATTACTGTAGCTTTATTTTTTTTTTTAATATTTCTTTTTTTTTTAATTTTTATTTATTTATGATAGTCACACAGGGAGAGAGAGAGAGAGAGAGAGAGAGAGAGAGAGAGGCAGAGACACAGGCAGAGGGAGAAGCAGGCTCCATGCTCCAGGAGCCCGATGTGGGATTCGATCCCGGGTCTCCAGGATCGCGCCCTGGGCCAAAGGCAGGCGCCAAACCGCTGCGCCACCCAGGGATCCCGATTACTGTAGCTTTAGAGAGTAAGTCTTAGAATCAGATAGGGTAAGTCCTCAAACTTTGTTATGCTTTTTCAAAGTTATTCTGGTATTCTAGTTCCTTTATTTTTCCAGATAAATTTTAGAATGTACATGTTAATATCTATAAAATGTCTTCTGAAATTCTGATTGTGTTGAATTTTGAAGGAGCAGATATCTCTCCATTTATTTGTTTTCTTGATTTCTCTTCAAATAAATCCTACACATATCTTGTTCGATTTATCCCTAAGTATTCCATGTTTTTGTAAAGGCTTACCAATGTTAGTATTTTACTGTTGTTATATAGTAATTACTAATAAAGTAAAAGATTTATTATGTCTAGCACTTAACTATAAGAAAAGAGTCACTCAGAAATTATTATAATCTCCATTCAAAAGAGGGTAGTTTCTCTTCATTTTTTTTTTAATTTTTATTTATTTATGATAGTCACAGAGAGAGAGAGAGAGGCAGAGACAAAGGCAGAGGGAGAAGCAGGCTCCATGCACCAGGAGCCCGACGTGGGATTCGATCCCGGGTCTCCAGGATCGTGCCCTGGGCCAAAGGCAGGCGCTAAACCGCTGCGCCACTCAGGGATCCCGGTAGTTTCTCTTCAAATATAGCTTCTGCTAATCTATTCTGTATATTTCTGGTTAATAATGTCAATTTGGTAGAAAAGTCACCATTCCATAGTAACTGACTGGAATATCTATAAAATGCTTTCTCCTTTAAAAATGTTTTTCCTTGGGCAGCCCTGGTAGTTCAGCGGTTTAGCGCCACCTTCAGCCCGGGGTGTGATCCTGGAGACCCAGGATCGAGTTACATGTCGGGCTCCCTGCATGGAGCCTGCTTCTCCCTCTGCCTGGGTCTCTGCCTCTCTCTGTGTCTCTCATGAATAAATAAATAAAATCTTTAAAAAAAAATGTTTTTCCTCGGGTGAAACAGCAAGACAATGGAGTGTTCTCTTCTTTGATTTGCTTCTATTATTTTAATTATAGAATCTGGACTCAATAACTATACAGTCATCCTATTTGTTATTCACGGTTTTCCATCCTAAATTATCAATAAAGATGCATAAAGTCTTCAACATATCCAATAATTTACCAAGCATAATTACCTGCTTACCTAACTAGTCTTTATTTTTAACTTGTTAACAACCTTCTGAAGTAAGTACTACTGTTGGGCATTTGATAAATGCAGGTAAAGAAACCAACACTCAGAGAGATTCAATAAAATTCTCAAGATGACAGAGCAAGTTCACTGCAAAATGAAATTCAACTTCAGGTTGAATTTCTGATTCCAAGGGCACACTCCCTCACTTGGTGAAGCTGCTGTGGATGCACCAAAGGAATATCTATAGGTTCCCAAAGGGCAACCCCACATCTAACAGGCCTCCCCACCAGTGTGACCAGGCTTAAAATGTTAACATCTAAGTCAGGAATCACATCCACTTGAATCAGCATTTCTAGCACTTAGGTACAATTTACGACACTTTAAAATCCCCAAAATATACACATTAACTCAAATACTTAGATTACATTCTGGGCTCCCTAGTAAGCAAAATCAAAGTTAAGAAACAGCCTATTTTTCTTTCCCATATTTCTCTATCAATACACCTTTATCCCATTTTTTCCCTCTAATACAGATGCTATCCAGGAAAGTAGGAAGCAGTTTAGAAAATGAGATTCAATCTAGGATAAAGCAAGAGGTATGTTCACAAGTTTAGATGAATCTGATATGAATATATTAATTCTGAAGGAAGCTATTAGAAAGGATCCAAAAGCTCTCTACTTACTCTGTGTAGTACTGAGCACATGGAGAGGTTTAGGAAGTGCTTTTGAGACTGACCTTAAAGAAAATGTTGCAACTGAAGAAGCCTTATAAGATCAGGTTTTTTCCAAAATTATTGGCAGCACACAGCTAAAATACAACCGCGAATTTATCATTTTCCAGCAGTAATTGAAAGTTCTAGCTAAAGCTGCACTGTCGCACCAGCTATTTTTTAGAATTATTTACCTGCAACATTCCAAATGCAAGATTCCTTTTTCTCCTGTAGTAATTATGGTACAACAAATCTTGACAGCCGTGCAAAAAGCAAAGCCTTGTTCTTTTAAATGGCCTTAGGCATCTGCCATGTTGAGAGGTCTACAAAATTCTGAACCCAGGGTAGATTTACTTAATTACCTCAGAGCCCTGGGGCATGCTTATAAATTAAGTTTTATAAATCTTTAAATTATAAATAGAAGCAGCAACAACATTAGTTTAAGCCAGGGAAAATCAGCTCCCAAAAAACTGAAGACCTTCAAGAAACTAAGACCTAGAGGGTGGCCATACTGCACATAATCTGGCTTTGGGACAGGAAAGGTGTTCTCCAAGGAACATGGTCTCCCTCTGGATCACTGACATATCTGGGGACTTTGGCTGAGCAGTTCAAATCATCTATGTTGACATAAAACAAAAGACTAATTCTCTAAGGTAACCAAGACCAAAACCAGATAGAATTCATCTCAGATAAGCAAAAATGTTTGGATAATTCATTACCTGTTATATCCATTGCCCCTCAGAAATTCTAAACTATGAATAAAAAGTCTGGCAAACTAAAATGCCATGTCAGGCTTCAGGATAACTGGTGAAGAGCTGAATATTCCCATCAGATTAAGGCTTGAAGCAGGAAACATTTTGACGAAGGCTTGATAGACAGGTCTATGGTTATGCCTTGTGTATGACATACGGACCAAAACTTTTATGACATATATAGGGAAAGAGAATTGTTAAAAGATATAAAATGGCTCCTAAAATTCTAACAGCAAAAATAAATCCGCAAAAACCAATCTAATCAAAATCCCAAAGCACAAAAAAAACCTAAACAGAAAATCACCTGAGTATTATTATTGTTATGATTCTAGAAGGTTATATAACTAGAAATGTTGTTAATCCATTCAACAAGCTTTTATTTATTGACCTCCCCCAATTCTGTCACAAAGCTTGTCACAAAGAAGATCAGGCAACTGACAATAAGAGCCTGCAAAAATTTGCTCGATTATACTATTCCTCACTGTCAAAGCCAGGACGCAAATTCAAGATTCCTATCTTCTTGTTTACATAATGCTATTGAGAGAAAAGAACGATAACTACAATCTGCTTGACTCCTGAAGACAGCTAGACTCACAGCAATTTAATTTAGATGCCAGGGCTATGGTGCTTTCCCGACTGCTTTATCCTTACTACTTTTCACTTGAGGCATTTCCCAAAGGATGTGACTATTATTTAGCTGTTCTAGCTACTTATATTATCAAGATAATGAAGCTAAGGCTTCCAGTTCAGTTTTCTCAGGGGACTTGCTATTTGTCATCATGTATTTTTAAAGCAAACAAATGATCAATGCAAATCTGCCTTCGCTAGAGAATCTCACGACATAAAGGCATAAAGATAGTTTTGGATCAAGGGTGCTACCTTCAAAACTGACAGAAGGACGTCAATATTCATCTCTACACCTGTTATCAGATCACCAGGGTCCTAGATCCAACAGGGAAAGCTCCCAATAAACTGAACAATTGTCCTTTGATCCAGGTCCTCCTCTTAATGATCTGAAGTTCCATGCTATCAAAACTAAAAACAAAGAATTCATATCCCCCACATGTGAATTGTCCCTTCCAGACTCACGCAGCCACAAACGCTAAGACCCCACATTGACAACCTACTGGACTTTGTTTCCACTTTCAGCAAAGAGGGTATGACTCAAACTACTGGTCTGTCCCAGTGGGATAAATCCAATGGGAATTTTACTGAAGGAAGCCTAAGGGAAAAAAAAGAAAAGTAAAGTTGTTATGGTTATGGTCAGAAAATCAGGCTGAACAGAGAGACACAGATGTGTTCACCATGTCAAAGTAACTGACCCAAAGTCCAACACCCTGTCTCTCCCTTCCTTAGACCAGCAATCGGATAATGCTAAGTTGAGGGGTTTCTAGAAAATAAGGCAGGCCTTGAAATCACCAGGACTCTGAATCCGGAAGCAATATCTGGGTACTCATTAGCGGCAACTGATTGAAAGAAATTTGGTTATGAAAATGAAGGTCTTAAAGATATTAGATAAATGTGCTACTGTGACAGAGACTATATTATGTTGTCACACTAGTTGAAAAAGTTGTGGATAAAATTCAACTAGAAATATCTAACATTTGTACAGTAACTAATGACAGCTCTTTATAAACTATCTCAAGTGTAAAAAAGGCAAAGACAATAAGCAAGTTCAAGTAGCAGTCCTTCATCCCTAGCCCTCTTCTCCCTTCCCAGAGGAAACCAGTACCCTGGATGCTGTGATGCCTTTCTTGTCACATTATTACTCTTTTACGACATATTTACATATCCATTAATAATATTGCTTTCTGAATGCAAAACTCTGTAGAAATGCATAACATACTTTGGCAACGAGCCTTTTTTACTCAATATTTTTTAGATTTAATAATTTTATAGATATTTATATGTATATATGTCTATAAATCTATAAATATTTATAGATTTATAGGCATATATATCTATAAATATTTATAGATATTTATAGATCTAATTCATTCGTTTTTACTGCTACATGGCTTCCAGTATATGAATATACCATCATTTATTTATGAAGGAATTCTGTGAAGAGAAGGTTCCATGGGAAAAATTTATATTTCAAACAATAGCTTTTCTGGTAAAAGCTCTCGGGTGCTCTGGAATACTAAAGCAGAGGAGTCCCCTACAGATTAATCAAAGTGTTCTAGGACACGGGCAACAGTACTTTATTTGCTAAAACCCAAGGAAGCACAATTTGTGCCCACCTTAAAATATAAAATGGTGAAAAAAGGTAAGAGAAGATAAAAAGCACAGAAATGTAAAAAGCTAAAATGCAATTACTCTTTCTTGAAAGCTCACCTCATCTGCTCTTCGAAGAACTCCAGTAATAACCTACAAACATTAAAAAAAATTATTATAAACAACCTGTATTTCCCCTCTCAAACAAAAATTGGATTCAATTTTCATGGATCACAAACTTGTTCCTGTTTTGTTCCTAGAAACCATGTCAAAAGATGTACTGGCTCTTAAAACATACAGTGTTCTGCAAAGGGATCAGAGTAAAATTAGATTTGATTCTTGACTTAAGATCAATAGTCCAATAAAGGCTAAGATGAAATAATTATGAAACCTCCATATTACATTAGCAATATTGTTTTGAGTTCTATAAAATGGATACAAATGTGAGGCACACATCAATCATACAGAGGAACCTACTTTCCATTACAAGTGCTCACACAGGAACAAAAATAACACTTTGATGCACACAGAGAAGTCTGTGCTCAATAAAGATTTCTTATCCAGGAATATGAAGGCCAGGGGAACAGCAGCTCCTCTTTTAAAAGATATTTTTTTTTTTTTTAATTTTTATTTATTTATGATAGTCACAGAGAGAGAGAGAGAGAGAGGCAGAGACACAGGCAGAGGGAGAAGCAGGCTCCATGCACCGGGAGCCTGACGTGGGATTCGATCCCGGGTCTCCAGGATCGTGCCCTGGGCCAAAGGCAGGCGCCAAACCACTGCGCCACCCAGGGATCCCATCTTTTAAAAGATATTTTTAATTTGAATGTGTACATCATTGTTTTTTAATTTTAAATGTAATACATGTGCCTTGTAGAAGTGGTAAAAAAATACGTGAAGAAGAAACTACTCTCTCATTATCCCACCATGACATAACCATCATTTGCTTATGTTTTGGCATATTTCCCTCCAATACTTTTTTTATTCACTGCCTATTTTTGGATGACTGAGATTACACCAAATACACAAATGATTTGGTATATTTCTTAAAAACATTTTGTAAAGTAAAGACTGGTCAATCTTCTCCCTTCACCTCCTGCCTCACTGCATTGCAGGATTAAATGGGGCTGTCATGAGGTCTACTTCCTTCTTTGTTGGCATGCTATCAGTATTCTTCACACTTCATTAAAAAGCTATAAAAACAATTACTGGATCATTAGCACAGCCTTTCTAAAAGAAGCTTACTAAGGCTCACATAACTGCTAAGTCAAACGTAGGACACTGTTCTGTCTGCTGTTAGCTCCAGATCCCTTGACACTGATGAAACTACCCAATGGAGGCGAGAGCCCATCAGAAGGGAGGCCCAGATGTGAATTATGGCCCTCAGGATAGGAGCACTGAGCAGTTAGAGGGGCGCCTGCACTGGGCTCTTCAGCGGTTTCCAATATGTAATGAAGGTTCCAGTCTATTGCCCTCAAAAGGAAAAGCACTTCTAGGACAATGTACTTACTGTCCTTATTGGACCAGAGTTAGCATAAGGACATGAGATTTTAAAACAAAAGTAGATCGTATACCTGAACCTGTAGACTGCAGCCTCTAACTATACTCTTACCAGGTAACATTCCATGCAATAGAAAAAATGTGAGAACACATTTTTTTTGGAGGGGATCTAGGTTTATTTTATAAGAACCATCCCTCATAATTAAAACTGATTCCCTAGCTCCCAAACAGGGCTACTCCATTAGTCTCCAAAATATAAAAAGTTACATCATACCCACCACCATTTCTTATTTATGCAATTTTATCCAACTTAAATTTGATAAAACAAAACTCCCCTTATATGCTGGGTATAAAGTTTATACAAAACAATGAAATAAAAGTGCATGACAAAAATGTAATGCTAAGCCTGTTTCAGAGAGTGAGGGTTCTAAAAAATACAAAGAAATCATTTCCTTAAATTATAACCACTTATACCATTGCTCTAAGATCTAATTTCCATTGTCCTCACCTTCAAAATGGTTTCAAACAGAAAAACAGCCATACCTCCTGCAATGTCCCATCTCCTCCTGCAACAATGATCACATCTGTGTTTTCCATCAGTTCCAGGAGTTTCTTGGCTTGGCCCTCATAATCAGTCTGAAATACAAAAAGAAGTCTTTGGTAAATCTATCATCCCAGGGGCATAAGATCAAAGATGTAAAAACATGGGACATTTTCTTTAAAGTTTTACACAGAGTCTTTCCTTAAATTCTACATAATTAATAGACATGAAAAACAACAGTTATCAAAGCAATCATATATACAGTTTTATACTGTTTAGAGCTGAAAGGGAACTCAGAAACCATCTTCAACCTTCCTTTATTTTTTTTAAAAGATCTTATTTATTTATTTGAGTCAGAGAGCACACATAGGGAGAGTGAGAAGCAGCAGACACCTTGCTGAGCAGGGAGCCCGATGTGGGACTCAATCCCAGGACCCCGAGATCATGACCTGAGCCGACACTTAACCAACTGAGCCAGCCATGCGCCCCTAACCTTCCTTTAAAAACAAAACCCAAACCCAATGATTTGTCTCTGGTTATACAGTTGTCTATTCAAAGGACTCATTTCCAGTCCAGTGCAGATTCTATTACACTATTTACCCGACATCTTTCATCTGAAAGCAGGAAGTCAGGTCTATATGCAAATAGAGAGAAGCAGATGTAATGAAAAAAGTACAGATTTGGGAGCCCAAGAGACCCAGATTAAACCCCAACTCTGCTACTTTCAAGCTGAGTGGCCTTAAACTTTCAGGATCTTAATTTCCTTATCAATGAAATTATGTGTATTGGAGTTGCGGTAATAATAGCTTCCCCATAGTACTGTTATAAAGCAGCATATAAAGCAACTAGCAAGGTAACTGCTCATGACTGGTACGCTATCTAAATGAAAGGTTAGGCTTTGTTAGGACTAGACAGTAAGGCACAGGTGTGATTCAGAGTAGCAACGAAACAGTACCCAAACCTCACCATTTTTATTGAGATTATTTCCTCTCAGATACATATGCAGACTTCAATGAATCATCTAAGCTGCTGCCTCTAAAAGCAAACATTAAATTTTAAAAGACATAATGCAGCTAATATTAACATAGAAAACATCGCTTCCTATTGATACTGTACTAGACACACTAACAGGCAAAAATTAAAGATTTGAATCTCAAATAGGCTTAAAGCATGTAAGCACAGTTAACACAGAGGAAAAAGAAAGTCCCTAAACTAACACCATGAATTTTATGATGAATTATCCCCCTTTTATTCTAAAAATGAAATGGCTGGCTTTATAGTTACACATTTGCAAATACTAAATTTTTTTTAAAAGGATAGATGTCAATCCTGATTAAAATGACAGTTTGTGAGTACCCCCAAATAAATAATCCTTGGGAATCAGTATGGGTTTGCTAAGAATGAGGCTTTTCAGACTATTCTCATCTTTTTTGACATTACTAGATCAGCAGATACAGGAAACCAGACGGACGCTGTATCTACTCTTCAGCAGGCACCTGGCAAGCTAAGTGATGATATCCTTGGGGACAAGATGGAGAAATGTGGAAACAATATACTAAAATACAAGTAGGTTAGTTACCAACTGAAGGTCTGTACTCCAAGTGAGCAGTTCAGTGGAGTGACATCCAACTGAAGGTAGATTGCTAGTGACATTTCTTTGGGGCTCTCCCTTGAACCTTTTTTCAAGTTGACTCCATAGTGGAACCCAACTCAAGGCTTGAAACCACAACTGTGAAATCAAGACCTATGCTGAAATCAAGTCAGACACTTAACTGACTCAGCCATACAGGCAGCCCAAGCCTTTTTTTATATGATGCTATCAACAACAGAGATGAAAGGCATCTTACTGAATATGTAAATTGCAATCTTTTACAAAACAGACACTGGCCTCCTTACTATTCCTCAAACATGTCAAATACACTCCTGCTTCAGAGTCCTAGAAATGCAATATCCTCAGCCCAGATTCTTTCCCTCCTGCATCTGCAGGCCTCACTCCTTTGCAGCAGGTGTCCAAATGGTCATCTCCTCAAACCAGTCGTCTTTGACCTTCTGAAATAAACTAATACCCCCATTACTCCTAGTCCCCTTACTCTGCTTGACTTTTCTTCTTGGCACTCATCACCATGAGTTGTTGCTGACAAACCTTATGTTTTTGGTTTTTGTTTTGTTTTGTTTTGTTTCAGTATTTTACATTTTTATTTTAAAGTTTTTGCATCTGTTTCTTATCTGCATCTCTCCCTTTCCCACTTTCAATGGAAGCTCTTTGGCAACAGACATGGAAAAGTTTATTTTGTTCAGACTATATCCCCAAAACCTAGAACAGGGCTTAGCTCACAGTAGGCAGTCAATACTTGCAAAAAAGTTAATATAAGTACATGAATGAAAGAACCAAACTTCAAAAATATTTCAACAGACTTAATAGACTATAATTTAAAAGATCACTTTTGTAGGGCTAACATATTTGAGGCTCTGGTGTTAAGAAGAAAATTCCAAATGCACAAAGGAAGGATAAAAAATATAAAGTGGCCTAGTGATATTAAATAAAGAAAAGTGAATCAAGTCAATAGGTCTTGACTGGAGGACTGCTACTTCTGCTGGGTATGATAATGACACTGCAGTTATGCAGAAAAGTAGCCTTATTTTTTTTTAATAAAAAGTGCATACTGGGGATCCCTGGGTGGCGCAGCGGTTTGGCGCCTGCCTTTGGCCCAGGGCGCAATCCTGGAGACCCGGGATCGAATCCCACATCGGGCTCCCGGTGCATGGAGCCTGCTTCTCCCTCTGCCTGTGTCTCTGCCTCTCTCTCTCTCTTTGACTATCATGAATAAATAAATAAAATCTTAAAAAAAAAAAAAAGTGCATACTGAAGTATCTAGGGGTAAAAATAACATGATGTCTATAATTTACTTCAGAGAACCCATCTACCATGTGAAGATGCCTGCTGGGGACCCTCTGAGCCAGACAAAAGCAGAGCCCACCTACAGATTCATGAGTTAGGCCATCCCTCCTCAGCCTTGACACAAAGGAGCCCAGCACAAGGTGAGACCACCACAAGGGCAGCTCTGAACAGACCGCTGAGCAACAGAACCTTAAGCAGAGAAGCAGCTGTCAAGGTAGTGTGTTATACTAGCAGTATATCACTAGTATAGAAATAAATATAGCAATAATTACAATAAACATTAATGGGTTCAGTTATCCAGTAAAAAGAGGGAAAAAATGATTGGATCTTTTAAATACCCTGTCATGCCTTACCAATAAAGCATCTAAAATATAAAGACACACAAAGGCTGAGAGTAAAGGAATAAAAATATCACATCAAGCAAAAACTAACCAAAGTAAGTTACTAGAGTCACTAAGAAATCTAAGTAAGATACACAGACCGTGGCCAAGGCAGTGCTGGGGCTGAAGAGAATTGCTCTAAGACAGGGTCAAAATGCCAGAAAAATGAAGTGATTTGAAACCTGTAAGCATCTATTGACATCATCTCAAAATATAAACAGCAAAAATGAACAAAACTACATAAACAGAAAATCCCCAATAGCAGTGGAAGAGTTCTAAACTAACCCGCGCCCCCCCCCCCCCTTCATAATTTATAGTTAAAGCAGAAGAAAAAAGTCAGTAAGGACACAGAAGACTAGAACCACACAATGATCAGACTTGATTTACTGGGCATGTGTAGATCATGGTACCCAGTAAGTGGTACATATTCCTTTTAGGCATACGGGGAACATTTATGAAAACAAAACACACAGTAGGCCATAAAACAGAACCCAAACTTTCAAATGCTGGAAGTGTATTGACTATATTTGTTGACCATAATGCAATTAGATAAGAAACCATTAATAAAAAGATTAACTAGAAAAACTTTATTTTGGGAAATTTTAAAACATGTCTAAATAACTTGTAGGTCAGGCAAAAATCATGACGTTAATTAGAAAATATTTTTAAATGAATGGTAATGAAAATATTAGACCCAAAACTTAGAAGATGCAGTTGAAGCAATAGAGAGAAATTTATAGCTTTCCATAAATTAGAAAAGGGTAAAAAGTAAGTAAGCATCCAAGTTAAAATGTCAGAACAGAACAGCAGGAAAAAATCTAAAGGAAGTTGAATGAAGGAAACAGTAAAAAACACTAGAAATTCATGAAAGAAACATAAACAAGAAGATCAACGAGCCAAAAAATGATTCTTGGCAAGGATTCATTGACACACCTCTCACAAGACTACTGAGAGAAAAAAATGGCACAAATAAATATTATGATTAAAATGAGATATCACAAATGTTTTGGTTTTTTGTTTTTTTTTTTTTTAAGATTTTATTCATTTATTCATTAGAGGCACAGAGAGAGAGGCAGAGACACAGGCAGAGGGAGAAGCAGGCTCTATGCAGGAGCCCGTCATGGGACTGGATCCTGGGTCTCCGGGATCACACCCCAGGCCAAAGGCAGCGCTAAACCACTGAGCCCCCCAGGCTGCCCAAGATATCACAAATGTTACATAAACTTGCAAGAAGAGGAAATTAGGAACTTGATACCAATTAATTTGAAACCTAGACGAAAAGAACAAATTCCCTGAAAATGTTGGCTCATCAAAATTCATTCAAGAATAGAACTTGACTATTTCTAGAACCACTAAAGACCTTTAATATATAAAACAGTTTCCCCTAAAAGACAGCTCTAGGTCCAGATCATTTGATTTGAGTTCATGTGAACATTCAAGGGAGCGCTTTCATGTAACCATGCTAGGATCTCTCATACACTGGGTCGTAACATGCATTACAAACACTCACATTGATGTTAATTCTCTTCCCCTTTCTCTCATCCCTGGAGACAGACAACTGGAAGACCACATCACAGACCACTTGGACAAAAGAGGTCAACATTTCATGGTAAAGTGGACTAAATTACCTTTTAATCTCTGATTTCATGAAACTGTGTAATATTAAAAATAAACCACAGATTTACAAACATAACAAGAGTGATTTTCACCAAATGCATACACACATATCACTTAAAAGTCAACAGAGTTTTGGGGTGTCTTCTATCTAGCACAGTTCCTGCTAACTTATCTTTGTCCCCTTTTTTTAGCTGAATACTGCAAATTCTAAAGCTTTAACATTTAAAATTCCTTGCCAGAGAAAATGTTTACCTGTCTGTGGAACTACCAAGAAATTAAATTAACTACTCAAACTGGAAATTTTTTTATTTTCAGGAAAGAAATTGTTATAGCTAGAACCACTTTCATCTTTCAAGAGACAATAATTCCACATCCTAGCTTTCAGATGAAAGAAATCCAGTTCATGCCTCCATCTAATCTTATTCTGAAAATGAAAAGCTGACAATGCTTTGAAAAAAACAAAACCACTTTTATTAATGATCAGAACAAAGACACAACATTGATTTCTCTGTTCCCAGCCTCTTACGTGATAAGTGATTTCTGCTACAAAGTCAAGAGAAGAGGATAAGTTGTAAGGAGTGGTAGCTTGGATAAAATCAACACTCTGGAGTGTTCTTACCTTAACAACAGTCACATCCATGCCAGATAAGTGTAAAATCGGGGCAGCATTTTTTTCAAATAGAGTCCTGGCTTTGCTGTAGACAAAGGAAAAAATACAAAAATTTTGACCAAGTTCTCAAGAGGAAGAATAAAAAGCCCAACCACCTTCACTAGAGTAGAACAAGAAACAGCCTAAGAACACAGGTTTCCTTCATTTGTGCAAGTATAGGAAGTCAAACAAGTTATCAGGTTCTATGGGTAGAAATGGAGACGTCACTACTCTGGGGCCTCCAGTTTACCTTTGAATACAAACAGCTCTTACCTACTTGGGATGCTTGCAGTTCCAATCTAGTTTCTCTAGAAGAAGAATGTACACTACATATGGCCCTACTCAGGACACAATGTTTGATGCATTCAGCAAGCATTTCTTGAGCACCCACTATGTGCTAGCCACAGGTGTAAGAGCTAGGGATACAACATGACAAAGGAGACAAACACTTCCAACTTAAGGGTGATGTTGTCAGTCCTCATAGAACTTATTTATATTCCAGTGGTAGAGGGAAGAGAATATATTTAACATATACATTCCCAAGGGAATAATTTGAACCCCACAGAATATAGATTCTAGCTCAGTGGATACAACTTTTGAGGGAAAAAATATATCATTTTGAACAATTTGAAATACTAAGGTATCTCTATTTCTTGAGTTTCAAACCTGTAGTGACATCCCAGAGGAAGGAGCAAAATGCTTTTCCATGAAGGCAAAATTTCCACTAAGAAAGGAAAAGTCTGAAATTATCTAACGCAACTTTAGGATAATCAGTAGCTTGTCTGAATCACATCCTTCTCTTGGTTGCCCTATCACTTTGTACATACCTCTATTAGGAATTTTCATAGGGCACTGACAACCAGTGATTTGCAAGACAGTCTTTGGGACAAGACTGGAAGCCTTGCAAAAAAGACACCAAATCCTATAATCCTGAGTCCCTCAGCCTCTAGGATTATGTCTGGCACACTTACAAGATACTTAATAAGCATCTGATCAATTAATACACTAAGGTATGAATAAACGAACCTGCCCCCCATGTAGATATGTAAGTTCTGCAGGAAAGGAAACAACACGATTGTGAAGCCTTGTGAGAACAGAAACAGTTAAAGAGCCCTTTGAAGACAGAGAGAGAGAGAGAGAGAGAGAGAGAGAGCATGTGTGTGTGTGTGTGTGTGTGTGTGTGTGTGTGTGTGTTTTAAAAGCCACATCTTTGACAGTGATTCTTGTCCAATTAAGGTCAGGAGTCAGAAAAACAGCCCAGGAATCAAAGAATCCAAAAGTTGCAGAAAGTCCCAATGGCATAGTTTCAAAGTTGAACATACCAATCAGTGAACCTGTTATTCACCTAAGTATTTTCAACTACTGCATCAGAAAAAAAACAAAAACTAGAACTTATAAAACAACGAACATGTAACTTCCACATCCACGTTTAGTCATTTTTTTTAAAAAACCTTTTTAAAAAAAAAAAACATGCTTTGACTTTCTCAAGAGTATTTTATACTAGCAAGAGGTGCCATGGCAACTAATGAAGAGCATGTAGAGTCAAGCACAAACCAAATTCAACATTCTTTAAAAAATAACCACCAAAGGGCAGACAGAAACATGTAATACTTCTTATGAATTAAAACAGAAATAGAAAAATTGGACAAATTTTCACAAGAAACATTTAAAAAAGGTATCTCAAATCAAGGGCCTACTTGAGCATGTTGTAAGCAAATCACACAAATATCCCCTGCCCTTTCTCCTGCTCTGAATGCTTATCAGAATGAACAGGAAAGACTAAATGAAAATTCCCCCTCTCCAGCTCACTACTTCTGGGGCTTAACCCAACAACAAAGGGCTGATACTACGAATGTTTCTACTTCCAGGGTTGTTTTCCTTACTGGGTTGATAAGAAAAGATCAGTGGAGATAGATGAGCTCTCGCTAAGAAGCAAAACTCTGGACAAGTTTCAATCGGCTATATTAATTATTTACAACAAATCTATAACCTCCTCCAAGTTAAAGAAATAATGATTTGAACATTTAAGGCTTTTATTCACATCTTTGTGTGATGCCACGGCTATGGAAAATGTCTAAAATTCCAATGTTCCATATAAAAGATTGAAAAACAAGTGTTACCAGTAAGAAATGCATTATTTATTATATAATTAATGGTGAGATAGCACTAAGGCTAAATACAAAGTTTATATACCTACTGCAATTTCCAGGTCCACATACACACGCAAAAATAATTACTTCTTAATGTATTATTTATTAACGCTAAACACACAGTTATCTTATTTCTTAAAGCGCCTATGTAGCTTTAAACCAGTACTACATAATGAAATAGCTACATGATGAATTATATATTATATGTTAGAGTAGAGCCAAGATGACAAAAATAGTGCAATTAAATAGTGAAAGCTTTAGGAAAAAAAACATGCTGGAGAGTTTCAGAGTGGCTGATACCTAGAAGCATGCAAGGATTCACCTTGCGAAAGGGGACAATAATTT
Source organism: Canis lupus dingo (assembly GCF_003254725.2). NCBI lineage: Eukaryota > Metazoa > Chordata > Mammalia > Carnivora > Canidae > Canis > Canis lupus. Next base: position 7,590,218 of record NC_064258.1, read on the forward strand.
TAGAAGACTTTCCATAGCCTCACTTTTTTTTTTTTTCCCCATAGCCTCACTTTAAAAGATAAAAATGCTATACTTTTAATTAGCAACAATCGTGCCTCGGATAAACCTCATTGGCTACGATACTGCCACTGCACAAAGCTAAAAAATGCTATACTTTTAAACAGTAATTCACCTTTAAAAATGCCAACACATTTATATGTAAAAATGTAAACAGAACCTAAAACTGTTCTGAAAAAGTTTATTTTTTAACGTAATTATCCCTTGTAAGTAGGAACTTAAAATGACAGATTATAACAAACCAACGGTCATAAATTTTTCTCTATCAGAATTAGCAAGTTCCTAACTAACAGGTCTCTAAAGAAATAGCTAGAACAGTTATATTAAAGTAGCCAGAGGCACAAGCACTTTTGGGAAGAATGGGGGAGGAAAGGAGAGAATGCTTTGAACCTAGCTAACGTGTTAATAATAATCACAGTCGCTTATGTTCCTTTCATCCAGTGCTTACCATGAAGTAGAAATGCTGAACATGTCATAGGCATTATCTCGCTTAACTACAAAGGCACCTATTCTATACGGCAAATTTAAAAGGTATGAACTATTACTTTTCCCACTTTACAGATGAGCATACTGAGGATTTAAGTCCAGTAATTCCCATATCACAAAGAGTATACAAGTCCGATCCCTCAAACACTGTGCTAGCTCCTGCCACAGACCCCCACTGTTTAATTATCTTAGATACTGTGACAACCTGTTCATGTGTTGGTTATTAAACAAGAATGATCAATAGGCATTAAGATTGGTGTGTTTATGGGGGAGGGAGGTGGCTCTAACAAAGCCAGTCCAGTAGAATTAGGCAGTGTCCCAGAGCCAGTTTAGACAATCTATAGACAAATACCTTAAACTGCAGAATTTAAAATAAGGCATGCGGCGCCTGGGTGGCTCTCAACTTCAGCTCAGATCATGATCTTGGGGGTTGTGAGACAGCCCTGTATCAGGCCCCATGCTGGGTATGAAGCCTGCTTAGGATTCTCTGTCTCTCCCTCCCTCTCCCCACTCTGCCCCTTCCTGCTCAGGCTTTCACTCAACACCCCCCACTCCCCCCCCGAAAAAAAGTATGATTTGTGTTTATATTTGTAAATCCATACTCTAAAATTACTAGAGAAACTTATTTCAGAAACCCTGCATCTTACAAAAGACCACTTAAAAGCTGGTCCCAACTAGTCTTTGTTGTTCTTAATATCTTGACATCATTTGACTTTGATCTCTAGAATCCAACCTAATACATATTTATTAATTTTCCGATCCTCAGCAAAGACAAAAAGAATTGTTCTGGTCACTAGGGATAATAAAAGCTATTACTCACCTCCCCACCTCACATACAAACTTTTCATTCTTACGCTTTTTAGAAAATAATTTTAAGTTTTAAATGATTTCCTCTAAAAGCCTTCAAGGTCTCTTTTATTCACTTCTCCAACTGAATGAGAATAGTAACTAATATTGAAACTTTTTTTTTTTTGCTTATGGTACTTTTTAAAAATTTATAGACTTTATTTTTTAGAGCAGTTTTTAAGTTCAGAGTAAAAATGAGCAGAAATTACAGAGAATTTCCACGGACCCTCTGCCCTGCTACACACACATACAGCCTCCCCCACTTTCAACATTCTGCACCAGGGTGGGACCTTGATACAATGAACATAAACACATGATTATCCACCAAAGTCCCAACTCTTCTTTACACCTAAATTCCCACAATTCCTTCACACAACTTTTCCAGGCCAGCTAGAGCAGGTCACAGACTGGCCGGTGACACAGCAAGGAACATCACTAGTTACTCCTAAGGCTAGGCCCCCGCCCCCCTGGGCCATTTCCTCAGTCAGGAAGACTAAGTGTTCTCCCTCTGCTGACCTCTAAGATCTAGATCAAGACTCATTCCTTTTGGAAAGAATGTTTCTGACTTCACAAGCCTATCAATGCTCTAGGTTACCATGGAACATCCTGGACAGAGAAGGCCCAATTTTTTTTTTTAAATATATTTTGTTTGTTTATTCATGAAAGACACAGAAAGAGGCAGAGACATAGGCAGAAGGAGAAGCAGGTTCCCTGCAGGGAGCCCGATACAGGGACTCCATCTCACTACCTGGGGATCATGACCTGAGCCAAAGACAGATGCTCAACCACAGAGCCATCCAGGCACCCCCAAGGCTCAATTATGTAGATCACAACAGCAGGAGCTGTCACAAGCAGGTAAGATTCACTTGAGAGTATTAATTCTGGGAATTTTTTTAAGATTTATTTATTTACTTATTTGGGGGGTGGGGCAGAGGAAATGAGTGAGAGAATCCTAAAGCAAACCACCCCCCCAGCACCCCACCCCATGCAGCCCAACACTAGGGCTCCAACCCAGGACCCTGAGATCATGACCTGAGCCGAAACCAAGAGCTGGCCACCCAACCAAATGAGCCATCCAAGCGCCCCTAATTCTGGAATTTTTATTAAACTTCAATTAGACAAGTTTGCTAAGCATCAGTTAACTTTACAGTTATAGCTCATTAACCGCTCTTTCTCCATTACAAATTAATCTCATTGCTAAACGAGTACTGAACCTACTTTTTCCAATTCCATGCAATCCAACTAGCTGCCTGATATTCTGTGACTTTCTCCCCCCTCAGGAAAACTTTATGTGACAAACCACAAACTGAACTACCCTCTGCAAGCTGCAGGATTGAGAAACACCGTTGCCTTCTTCACTTGTGCATTGGGAGGAATGAGTTGATTGCCAAACACCTAGGAAGGAAGAAAGGAAAGTTTTCAGCAAATGTCTTTTATATTCAGTTAGTGATTACATATATTCTTTCATTACAAAGAAATCTACTTCCAGAAGACATGGTATGTACCCTGGGGGTTAAAATATCCTTTCATAATTTCATATTGACAAAAATACCATGAACCATCACCAAGTCTACCATTATTTAATGATAATCAGCTAAAATTTTTATAATAATAATAATTTTTTAAAAACCTGCTTCATCTACTAGAGATAGGTAGCTTTTCTTTTCTCTACAAGACATGGCTATGCCTATTATAAACACATAACCAGCAAGGCCACAGTCTATCAAAAGGGAAGTTTAATCCAACTGTCCTTAGTCTTCAGAATAATATAACCTTTTTCTCCTTCAATTTATTACTAAAGCTTATTCATAAAGAACCTTTGTGTTACCAATTAATCTTCACACATATAAAAAATAAACCTAATAATCTATTTGCCTCCTCCTCTTTACAGCCTTATATAACTTGATAAGTAAATAGCATCAACTAGGGGATTAAGGAGGGCACTTGTGATGAGCACTGGGTATTGTACGGAAGTGATGAATCACTACATTCTACTCTTGAAACCAATTTTACCATATATGTTAACTAACTAGACTTTAGAGACTTGAAATAAATAAATAATAATAATAAACAACATCAACTGGCAAGGGAAGGAAATATAATTAATATTTACTAAGCACCTAGTATTTGCCGCTCTCCTGCACATTATTCTTAGCTCTCAGAAACTTAGGAGGTAATTAAATGTCCTCATTTCAAAAGTTTAGAAAACCAAGATTCAGAAAGATTAAGTCCCTCAAAGTCACATAGTTAATAAATTATCAGCCTAGTATTTATATCTAATTCCAAAACCCCAACTTCTACTTTGTCAGCTCTGAGAATCAGTTAAAGGAGGTGCACAGAAACAGAGGTGCAGAGTCAAAATAGGAACGAACGTGAGCACTGCTAATCCACCTGGACTGGGGAAGGCCACCAAACAGAAAGAAGTAGGAAAGCACCAGAGTCAAAATGTGGAGTCTTTGATGGTGGGGAGCAGGTCACGGCCAAGGAGGCAGGACTCCGGTATGGAAGCACAAAGTAAAGACAGGAGAAAAAAATGAGCTCTACCATGATTTTTATGAAGTGGCCCTTTTATTAAGTGACCACCACCTCCCTGACAGTCCACCGGAGAGCCGTTCTCACCACGGTCTATTTCTTGCTTTAAAAAAATACACTTTTTCTGAATGCTTCAGGAAGATATCCTGTTTCTTTGTGAAGATTTCTGGTACATTATAATTTCTACTCTGTTGTCACTTTTACTGAATTCAACCTTAATATTTTGCTGCCAAATCTCCAAACACTGTAATGTGTTCTTTTGTTATCCGTACTTCTGGAATGTAGCCAGAAATTATTCAGTTAGCCAGTTTCTCTGACCTACCAGAGTCCAGATCTACAGTTCCAGATTATTCTCCTTTGTCCTGGTTTCCTAGTCTCTACAGTTCTTATTTACCCGCAACTCTCAGCTCAGGTTTATGGTGCGTTAAGGAGCTTACATAAGACTACAATGAGTTGAGTTTATGTGAGATTAAAAAAAATCATTCTTTTAAGAATTTAGTCTGTAAACGGAAGCCATAAACAGGAAAAGTAAGTAGAGTAGGCTCCAAGGATGAATTTACTTCCATTTGCCAGATGGAAGGGGCTCCATGGGTGCTGAGAAGGAAAGAACTAGAGGCAGGGGAAGAGGTAAATATACAAGAGCGAGCAGCAAGAAGAGGAAGAGTCTCTGAGAAAGGACAAGATGGCACTCAGAGCAGAGGGAGGAGGCATTTCCTTCACAAGGAGAGGACCCTGCGACACTCTTCCTTAGGGAGACCAAGAAAAGGTTCCCCTCCCAAGCTTTGCCAGTGGGGATCACTGCTCCTTGGGGTGGGGATCATTCATTTTCTTTTTTAAAAATAAGGATTTTATTTATTTATTCATGAGAGACAGAGAGAGAGAGAGAGGCAGAGACACAGGCAGAGGGAGAAGCAGGCTCCATGCAGGGAGCCCGATGTGGGACTCGATCCCAGGTCTCCAGGATCACACCCTGAGCCAAAGGCAGATGCTCAACCACTGAGACACCCAGGCTCAGGATCCCAGGATCATTCATTTTCACAACAGCAGAGACATAGGAGATAAACAAATGGAAAAGTAATCGAATTCTTAAAACACAGATTTAGAAGAGTCAAATTGCCACCAAAGTGAAGAATGTATTAATAGCATCTATTGTCATCATCATCCATGGAAGCATTTTGGTAACAAACCTGAGGTCTGTCACCCACCTCCTTTCACTAAATACATCAGACCTTTGTCGTTTTTTACTTCAGGTTTCTTTTTTGGTAGTTCTGATATTATAAGCTTAAATGACATACAACAAAAAAGCAACTCGGTTGTGGAAATTCACCTGCAAGGCATAACATATAAACTTGGAGAGAAAGAACAAAAATGTGGTCTTAAACTCAGAAGGATTTATAATTCAGCTATAATTAATACAGCCAGATACATGAATATTTAAGCACAGTATCATGGGCCTGGGAGAACAATGCACACGTGGTATGAATCGACTGCTGAACAGACAGGCTTTAAAAATATGAATCAACAGCTTTAAGAAGATTTGACTTTAAGAGGTAACACCTGTTCCGAACGGAAATCCTTGGGGGTTATTGGGATCAGGGAAGACTCAAGGCTCGGCCCGATCTTTAAGGACAACCACCGACATGAACAAATTCCCAGAGCTCCAACCAGCCCGTGTATGTGTTCTTAGGACTAATCCAGAAGTAAACAAGTCTAAAGGGGTGGGCGTTAGAACTGCTCTTCACCAGATGGTTAACTTCCTCACGTTCTGTTCAGAGCTGGCTCTCCGCCTGACTCATCCCCTGATAGTAGGGGAAAAAAAAAAATCCGAAACTGCACTGATGCAAGGCACCATGCAGGTCCCCCAGAATAGCTGGAGTTTTCTGCACAATGGAGATAAAGCGGGTTTTAATTTTAGCATGCTAAACGACATTACCTGAGCTTCTTGACAGGCCGCTCTCCTTAGCAGGTTGTCACTATCAAAGTAAACAAAGAGAATGAATATTAGCTTTAATAAGCAGGTTAAGATCCAAAAAAATAAAACTTTTCTTTTTTAAATAGGCACAACTCTTCTCTATGAAATATCCAAATGAAAATTTGTTAAAGACCTGTGACAAATCACGGATACACGTGAAAAGTACTGAGTGATATCCATGTTAGGTATCCCTATAGAATGGTAGGCAAAATACCCTCCCTCCAAGATGTCGACATCCCCATCCCCAGAACCTGAAAATATGTTACCTCACATGCAAAGGGGGTTTACAGACGTGATTAACTTTAGGATCTGGAGATAGGAAGATAATCCTGGATTATGTAGGGGAGCCTAACCTCATCATAAGGGTCCTTATGCCTTATGCCTTTAAAGCACAGAAAACTTTCCTGGCTGAGATCAGCAGCAAATGTGACCGTGGAAAAAGTGCCAGAATGGTGCAAGCCTGCTGGTGCTAAGGACGGAAGGAGGCCTCAAGTCATGGAATGGGAGTACTCTCTAGAAGCTGGAAAAGAAGGAAATGTTTCTCCTCTAGAGCCTCCAGAAGGAATGCAGTCCTTGTCAACACCTTGATTTTAGCCCAGTAAGACCTGTGTTGGACTTGGAACCCACAGAACCATAAGTTAATAGATGCGTGTCGTGTGAAATCACGAGGCTTGAGGGAATTTGTTAGTGAAGCAACAGAAGACTGATGCACATATACTGCATTTTTCTTATCCAGTGGAAATTTCTCAGGTCATTTGCCAGAAATAAATTTGATGTTTAGTTGCTACTGCTACTGTGTTATCTAAATCTCTTATTTTTTTATATCACTGATAGACACTCAATTATAGCACAAGTGAGAAATTTTGGTATGGGGTGAAATTTTGCTTGCAAAATGAAAACATTTGATCAGAAAAATGTTCGTCTATGTAACATAAAGGTTCCTAAAGTGTGTTTATGCCATTTATACTGTAAGAACACCTTAAATGACTGATTGCCCACCAGGTGCCAGAATCTTCTCCTCAAAAGAGTCAACTCTAAGGCATGTTGCTGGCATTGCTAAGATAGTAACTTCGACCTGGTTAATGATGGTTAAAACAATAAGCCAATAAACAATTTATAGGAAAGAATTAAAAGGAGAAAAGGGTTCTTTTTTAAATTATGGCACAGAGCAGTCAGTTTTAACAAGAAAGCATCAAGTGTGGGGAAGGATCACTGCTGCCCATCTGTGGGCATTTACTCAAAGAATAGGAAAACACTTAATTCGAAGGGGATACATAGACCCCCTAGGTTTATACAGCAGCATTATCAACAATAGCCGAATTATGGAAATAGCCTAAGTGCCAATCAATTGATGAACAAAGAGGATGCTGTATATATATTATATATATATATACACACACAATGGAATATTATTCAGCCATTAAAAAGGGTGAAATCTTGCCATTTGCAAGGACATGGATGGAGCTAGAGAGTATAATGCTGAGATAAGCCAGTCAGAGCAAGACAGATACCATAGGATTTCACTCATCTGTGGGATTTAAGAATCAAAACTAGAAAAGGGAAAGAAAAGAGAGAGAAATCAAGAAACAGACTCTTAACTACAGAGAACAAATTGATGGTTACCAGAAGGGAGTTGGGTTGGGGGATGGGGTAATAGGTGTTGGGGATGAAGGAGGGCACTTGTGAGGAGCCACTGGGTGATGCATGGAACTATTGAATCACTCTACTGTACACCTGAAACTAATAGAAAGAACACTACATTAACTATACTGGAATTAAAATTTAATTTAAAAAATACTGCCCGTCTGAAACCTAAGAACAACGTTCTATTAAAATTATAATGACACCATACCTCAAAAGTGCATGCTGTTCTATAATAGACATTTTAGGGAGACTAATCCCTTGTGAAGACAAGTCCACAAGCCACTTTAACTGCCAGGCTCCCCACCTGACTGAGTGATGTTGCCCCACTACTACCCTGGAGGCAAAGGAGAGGTACATAAGCTTTTCTCTCTTCCGCCACCTGAGATTCACAAATATGCATGTTTTGCATTTCTATCCAAATGCTCTCTGTCAACTGCTCTCAGGGAATCATCAACAATTACATAGATTTTACACACGCACAGACAAGATGAGGCTAATTAATTCAAAGTACAGAGCAATAAAATATTTAAAGATAATTAACATGTCAACAACCCTTTATAGGTGACTTTGACCCCTCACATTCATGACCTCTATACAATAAGGTAAAATACTAAATTCTTAGTAACCACTAGATCACCAAATAAAACTAGTCTCCTAGTAGTAACCTGAGCATTGTCACCAGATCCTCTTATACTAAACTAATCCTCAATCCAGCTTCCACACTGGCCCTGGAGGTACCACTACCACCACAAGGAACCACACAGAACTGTGCTCCTCCAAACAATGCCTGTATTTTTCCTATAGATAAACAACCTGTGCCTCCAGTTCTCTTCTACGATGAACATATCCTAAAGATTATTCCATACAAGCCCTCCATACTGCTACGAAAGCTACATACCTGCCTGTTCATTCCTGTCCATTTCCCCCAGCTGGCTCCTCCCCTCCAACTAGGGGCAGGCCTCTGAAAGTGCCAGGCTCCTCTGGGTCTTTAGTAACACACCACCTTCCTTACTGCATTTCAGCCACACAGATTCCTGTGGGCCTAGATGAAAAGAGAATGGCCCCAAATACACACAATAGAGCACCTTGGATCACTTTTTCCTAAATTCTTTCCGGATAGAAGTAAAATTTTGAATGTTAACTTGTGATTAAGTATGTAATTAAAGACTTCAGTTCTCTTGAGCTTGCTAATACTCCTTGATTTATCAGAGTGCTATTCAAAAATCAAAAGATTCCTTTAAAATTAATTCCCTGGATTTTAATGTGCCAGATGGAATAGGCTGTCAGTGCCACCTGTGAGAAAGCTAAACTATGTACCAATTTAAATTCTACAAAAGAAAATCTCATTATAATCATACTTAATTTTTTTAAATATCAAAAATGGTATTAGCCATCTTGATCTTGCTCTCTAAACCAAGGTGTTTCTAAAAATCAAACATATCCTCAAAGAAAAAAAGATCTCTCCCATTGATATAGTCTGATGGTCTATAGCCAGTTCTGAAAACTATTTCAAAAAAGAAATTCCAAAAATGTTTCAAGAAAGGCAGCTTTCTTTTGGAATAAAAGAGAAAATAAGTTGAAATTCAAAGAGCAACTCCTAGGTGTCAGATACTAGGACAGTTTTTCTCAAATACCTTTAACCTTTGTAACAGCCTTGCAAGACGGGCATTCTCATTTTATGTATGAAGAAGTTAAGGCTCAGAGAAGGAAAAGACTTGCCCAAATTCACCATATTACTCAATAGTAGACTAGAATTCAAACCCATGCTTACTTGACCCTGAAATACATGCTCTAATGTTTTTTCTTAACTTCAGACAATACTGATTGTACAACGCTCGTTAGCATATACACTTTATAGCACATTCATTAATCACATTACTTCTTAATCTCATCTAATTTTTAAAATTTACATTCATACAATTTTTTTAATAAGTTCAAGTGCAACTACCCAGATTTGGTCCTGACCCAAAGCAGCTTAGGATCTAGTGGCAAGAACAGCAAGTATCAGTGATAAAATAAAAGATGTGTTTCTTGACAAATGAAGTGCCAGGCACTCTGCTGGGCATCGAGGATATACTGATGAATAAACCCAAGATTCCCCATCCTCATGAAGTTTACAGTTTAGAAGGGAAAAAAGACAATCCAACAGGCAGTCATAATGTGATGTGACTTTTATGTGTTCCATAATGGGGGCCCACTTAGGAATAGCTAACCTAGTCTTGGGGGAATTAGAGAAGGCATTTTATCTTTTTTTTTTTTAATATTTTTTTAATTTATTTATGACAGTCACACACAGAGAGAGAGAGAGGCAGAGACACAGGCAGAAGGAGAAGCAGGCTCCATGCACCGGGAGCCTGACGTGGGACTCGATCCCGGGTCTCCAGGATCGCACCCTGGGCCAAAGGCAGGCGCCAAACCACTGCGCCACCCAGGGATCCCGAGAAGGCATTTTATAGGAAAGGACAGTGAAATGTAAATCCAGGGGGAGAAATTAGAAGTGGCAGGGCAAAAACAGGGAGGAGAACATGGGCAAAGGAATAGACTGTAGGAAGCTGAGAGGACAGGCCCATACAGGAAATTGAAAGTAGCTCAAGACAGCCAGAGGCAGCCTGCCACGGAAGAAACCATACAAGAGGAGGGCAGGGACCCAGCCAGGCCATCAGTGGCCTTTTAAGCTATTTAAGGAATTGGGATTTTACCCCAAGGGCCGTAAGAAACCACCAGAGGGTTTTAGAAAGATCTGTGATGTTAGAAGGACTACTCTGGTTGCAGTGTGAGGTTGGCCATGGTCAAGGCAAGACGATCTAGGGAGACCAGGGTGGGTTCTTCGGGAACGCAGGTGAGGGATGCTGACATAATGACCCCTGGAACCAGGATCGAGGAGAGGACAGAGGCAACTGGTATTTAGGAGGCAAACTTAAGGGCTGACCTGTGGGGACTGAAAGGAAGGGAGGGGTCAAAGGCAGTGTCCACATTCTTCTGCTGAGCCCTTGGCAGAAGGTGGTAACACTCAGAGACAGAAGACAGTACGAAGTACAGGTCCAGGAGGGAGGAAGCCAGGGTTTGTTCTGGATCTGTAGATCTGAGACAACGGTGAGTCCAGGTGGAGGTGTCCAGGGGACAACTGGAAAGACATGTCTGGAATTCCAGACAGTGATCCTGACTAAAGATACATGTGGTAATAGTGGGCTGAGAGCGGAGCGGATTATCTACATGAAGAGACAGGAAGCAGCAGGAAGAGATGCTCTGAGTCCTGGGATAGACGACAGAACACCAGATGAATCTTAAGTACACTGATACTGCACCTCACCTGAAAACCAAAGAAAAATGTGCTGAGGGGCTCCTGGCTGTCTCAGTCAGTGGAGCGTGTGACGCTTGATCTTGGGGTCATGAATTTGAGCCTCGAGTTGGGTGCAAAAAAAAAAAAAAAGAAAAGAAAAGAAAAGAAAAAGAAAAAAAAGAAAAAAGGAAAAGGAAAGAAAAAGAAAAATGTGGTGGATAACTGAAGAAAGAGATTAAAAATCACTTCCTTATCCCCCACCTTGCCCTCGATGCTGCCTCCCTCCCTCTCGGCAGGCTGCACGTTTTGCTCTTCCTAGAACACACAATGAGTTTCACCCCTGCAGGGATCTGATTGTTCTAACCTCTCTCCCTTTTAAAAACTAGAAGGCCAAACACAATACCACCCACCCCCTTACCTACCCCCCCCCCCCACAGAACTGCTTGTCTTCTCTTTTTTCCTTCATTATAACTGCCTGGAATTCATGGATAATTCACCATTTTCTCTTCCACAGTACACAGCACAGAGTCTTGTAGATAAAAGGTTCTCAATAAATAACTATTTAATAAGTAAGTGGCAAATGTTTGAACAGGAGAGATTGACTCACGGTGCTCATGGGCAGACTTTGTCCTGCAGGAAAAAATTGAAGGTGATTCTTTGTAGGAGTATCTGGCATTCTCGAACCAACGGATCACTTGGGATAGTTTTTAATTGTGACTGCCACCAAAGGGCAAGAGAAGAAATGGCTGTGGTGCAGCAGAGGATGAAGGAAGACCTAGAGCAGTCATGAAAACCTGACCGGATTAAGACCCACGGGTATGTATGTGTGTTCTGGGAACAGGGTAATAGAATCAGTACCATGTAAAAAGCTCAGTGAGGAACCCCTTTTGGTATACCAGGGAGCACCACCAGAACTGCCCCAGTGGCTGAGTCTGGTATCACAGAAATTCTAGACTGTTAATCGGTCAAGAACGTGAAGGTGAACCCAAGACCCTGTTACCAAAAAAAAGAAGTACTGTATATAAATTCTGAGCCCGTGCTCTTTCTACTACATCATGCTGCCTCCCAAGAGAATTGAAGTTTAACACAATTTAAAAGGTAGTTGCAAAAAAAATTAAAAATAAAAATAAATAAAAATAAAATAAAAGGTAGTTGCACTGGGGTACCTGCATGGCTCAGTAGTTGAGCATCTGCCTTTGGCTCAGGTTGTGATCCTGGGGTCCTGGGATTGAGTCCCACACTGGGCTCCGTGCAGGGAGCTTGCTTCTCCCTCTGCCTGTGTCTCTGCCTCTGTGTGTCTCTCATGAATAAATAAAATCTTTAAAAAGTAATAAAATAAAAATAAAACACAGTCACATCAAAAAGGGTCCCTGAAGATCTATCTGCTCAGTACTAAAATGCAAGTTCTTTGACAGAAACCAGAAGCTTCTGGATTAGAAAATGAAAAAAATCTGCTGATGTCACTCTGCCTGAGGCTTTAAAAGAATACGAACATGCCTGCTACCACAGGAAATGGGATGCTCACAATTTATTCAGAGCCATATGGGTTTTATTTATTACTTTGGGACTGCAAAATAAGATAAGTTGTTATTTCAATAACAACTTTACATGGAAAGAAAAAAAATCATATTGATCCATCTTATTTCCCAAAAAAGATATTTCCCACTACAGTCTAGAGGCAAATTGTACAGCAATTTCTACCACCGGCTTTTCCCTTGGTGCACGCAAACCCAGTTTCCGCTTCGCGCAAAATGGATTTCAAGTTTAGATGGTTATAACAACTACTTCAACTTATCTGAGCTTCCTAGAATAATTAATCATGATATCACCAGTGGCAGGGCCCACGGGTTGTCCACCTAACAGCCCGGATGAAGTGGAAATGAAAGCACAGGCAGAAAAGAACCTTAGAGAAGAGATTCTCTTGTGTGCAGAGCAGGGGAGCTTTGTCAAGTATGCGTCACCTACACCCCAACTCCTGATCCAAATACATAAAGACTGTCACAGTGAGGAACGTCACACATGGGGAAATACTGCTCATCTCTGCCCAAGAGAAAGCCTTGTCACCAAGCAGGAAGACATGCAGCCTACTGCAGAAGCGTGCTGGATCTCCTGGGCCTGAAGAATGCTCAGTCGAGAGAAGTAAATGGATAGTGTGATAGGCTACACACTCTAGGAGAACAATAAAGACGTTAATGGCTTTTGGAAAGGATTTTAGGGCCTTCTGGTCTGGTCCTTCCACTGAACCAGAGGATGATGTGCCTTCTTGTTCACCAGGCCTCTCCATGATGTGCTATCTGCTACTTTAGAAATTTGTATCTTCTCACCTCTCCCAACTACAATGCGATAAAAAAGTTCCCTAATGTCAGGAAAGTATCAAGGGTCAAGAAGAAGTCTTATAACCATACATTAAGTGGTGACTGTCTTCATTTCAGTGCCCCTTAGAGTGCATAAAAGGAGAGAGAAAATAAGAAGTCAGGCAAGCAATCGCAAACATCAAAATTCTGTCATCCCTGTTGCGGATGGTGAAGTTTAGCAAAGGAAAAACAAAGCTAAGTATACCACCAAATGTAAAGGACAAGTGCAGGGCGCCACTTCCATCCAGGCTAGTGAAAAGTACACCACACTTGCATTCAGGAATTTTGAGGTCTAACGGTACCTCTGGATGGACTGCTTTACTTGGTGGTATATTTAACAATATACAAGGATCAACATTTTTTCTTCCTTTTTTTTCTTTTAACACTTTCAATAACAATATAAAGCAAGCCAAGGGCATAATCCCCAGACTGTATTTACTAATACAGGAAAAGGAAGAGGTGTCCGTCACTCAAGTCCACAGGGAACAACAATGGGTAACTCAGCGCTGAAATTAAAAATCTAGTGAAAATAGCTACTCCTTTAAGTTACACACAAGGTGGGGATCCCTGGTGGCTCAGCAGTTGAGCATCTGCCTTTGACTCAGGTTGTGATCCCGGTTTCCCGGGATCGAGTCCCACATCAGGCTCCCTGCATGGAGCCTACTTCTCTCTCTGCCTTTGTCTGTCTCTCTGTCTCTCATGAATAAATAAAATCTTTAAAAAAATTTTTAAATGGAAATGAAAAGTTACAAGGTACTTTCATCTACTTATGTAGGAAAAGGAAACGCAGAAAACATTGCATGGAGGTTAGGTCAGCTGTTCGAGAGGAAAAGCATAGGCAGAGCTGTTACAAGCTGTTCTCTATAAACCACATGCATAAGGAAGCATTTGCTCTGGGCTCGAGGATACAGGCCAAACCTTCTGACTTAGCGATGCATAAACTAGTCAACCTCTATGGTCAGCGTCTCTGCTGCTCCATGACACGCACTGATGGAGCTATCAGTGACTACCTAGAGAGGGGTTAGTGTCAGCAGCAGCTACGACTGTTGTCTCGGCAGTCTTGGAGCAGCTAATGCCACTGACAGAAACAGCCCTAAAAATTATGTGAAATCAACAAAACTTAAATACACCTCCTGCCCTTCCATCTCGGTCCCCCCTACCGCACCCCAACCACCACCAAGAAACGTATGGGAAAGAAGCAGTGCAGCTCTTTTTAAAAAGAAGAAATCTGTTTTCTAAATAAAATGACAAAAGAGCTAAAAGGAAAGGGAGTTTAATTAAACTTCATCATGCTTACAAAAAAGTTCCCCTATTCCCTATCAAATCTGAGCTGACAGGCGTGTTATTTAATTGCCCATAAATGAGCTTCTTTAAATAGCACCTATTAATACCCCAAACTTTAGCATCAGCTTGTGCAGAGAGAGAGAGAGTACCTTGAAATGGCTGAAAAGCAATACGAACTGCTTTCTTAAAACTGCAACAGAATGTGAAATGAGGAGAAGCCGTGAAGAGAAAAGCCCTGCTACCTTCTTCCCATGCTGAACCACCTAGGCCCTGGACCACCAACTGCAAAGTCAGAGGCTAATCTGAACTGATGTCAAGGTAAAACATCTGCTTTGTCAGAACCCCCGCGAGAGCAAAAGATGAAGCCCAAGACATTACTGAAACCATAATCTGTACCAAAAGAAATAATACGGGTCTAGTCAAGTGTGGCTCATGCATAATTTACCCCTGGAATCTAACACATTTCCCCCTAGATATGCTGTCAGGGTCTCAAACCCAACATAGCTAAAAGGCTCTAGAAATATACCTCCTCCGTAAACCAATTCTCCCTGGCGGCTTGCCTCTTTCTGTATCACCAATTATCCTAGTCTTGAAACCAAAAAATGACTTCTCCTCCCCTCCTTCAACCAAACAGCCAGCCCATCATCTAATGATAATAACGGCTAGCATTTATCAAGGGGAAGCCATGAGCCGGGCACAGTACCAGGTACTGCTAGGACACACACCAGCTCACTTAATCCTTACACCTAACCTCTAGGCAGATCCCATTATCCCATTACCCCAGAAGGAGACTGAGGTGCAGAGGTTAAGTGCATTAAGTAGCTTGATAAAGGTCACAGAATGAGTAAGGAGCAAAATGCAAACCAAACAGAAGTCTCTCTGCCCGGGTATTACATTGCCAAGCCTCATTCTGCCCATTTAGTTTTCCACTCCCAATGCCCCCACTCTGGTTTGGCTCTCTTAGCTTCTATGTACACTACCGAAATGCACCCCCACCCCCAGCCTTCACACACCCTCCACTCCAGTGTCTCTTGCCCAGGGGTGCCAGACTAAGCTTCCTGAGCGCCACTTTGTTCATGGCACGCTCCTCTCCCTTAAACATCTTCACCGAGTCTCCACTGCTCACCAAATACTACAAACTGCCTACAAAGACCTCCATAATTGGGCTTTCTCCCCCATCCTACTGAAAAAATCTAACTGTAATCTATAGCAAAGTCAAACTCTTTGCCAATCTCCAAAAATACACTGTGAGTTTCCATTTTCTGACTATGCTCCAGTCATTAATCTCACCTAGTACACTGTCCCACTCACTTCAGGCCCAACTCAAAATACATCTTTGTTGTTATGCTTTCTCCCATAAGGATGGAAAAACCAGAAGAAGAAAAGAAGTGCTATTTCTGATGGAGAGCTTTGTCTCCATCCGTGCCTGGCCCCATCCTAAGAGAAATCGGCATGACAACCTGAGTTCTACTACCATCTCCAAATTACAGGGAATTCAAGCATAGCGATGTTGCATAGCTGGTAGGTGTGAAGTCGACATTCTAACTTATATGGTCACTCCTTCTGTTAACCATGTGGCTCTGGTAACTCTCAGAAGTGAATGTTTTCCCTTCCTAATGGGTGGACTAAACCGATTGCCTCTGAATCCAATATCGCCCAAAACAGGACAACCCAACACCATGTACCTTCTGACGTGATACGGTAAGAAGTCCACAACCCAGGGGGTGCCTGGGTGGAGCAGTTGGTTAAGAGTCCATTGCTTTCGGCTCAGCTTATGGTTTCAGGGTCATGGGATCAAGCCCCGAATTGGGCTCTGCGCACATCATGGAGTCTAGTCTGTTTGAGATTCTCTCTCTCCCTCTGCCTTTCCCCTCCCCCAGCTTGCTAGCACACTCTGTCTCCATCTCTCCCTCTAAAATAAATAATGTTTAAAAATTAAAACTGCAACATATGTATGAAGCATTCTTGCACCAAAAAATTAAACCTGAATCTAACCTTCAGTAGACACACAAATCCCCTGGGGACACAGTTAAATGAACATTTGGACTCAGTAGGTCGGGGGGGGGGGGGGGTAGTTGGGGGCCTGGGATCTGTGTTTCTAATCTGTTCCCAGGAGTAACTGTGCTTTGGATAACGAAAATCTAACAAGCATCTGGGTCTAATCACCATTTTACAAGTCACAGGAACAGATTAAACAACTCAGGGCTGCGGCTACAATGAGGAAAGTGAGGTACTTGCCTAAGGGGTAAAATTTAGGCCAAAAAACACAAAGGAGACAAATATTTTAATACAATAATTTTTAAAATCAAAATGAATCCGAAAGACCCATGATGAACACAGTAACCCAGTCTAAACTGAAGACAGAACCAGGACACCGATGTTTCTCCTTGCCTCAGGCTCCCACAGGGCTCCAGAGGCATGGAATGAACAGCATAAGTTATCCGCCAAACCTCGAGTATGAAAAATTCTCCAGAGCAAATGCAGACCTGTCTGGTTTTGAAAATAGATATACACTACAAAACGAGGAGGGGGTTAGAGTTTGTGAGGCTTCAGAAACAGGCACTAAATGCAATGTGTGAAAACTTGTTTTGATATTGAATAAAACCATAAAACAAAATTTGAGGAGGATAGGTAAAATATAAAGACTGTATATCAGGGAACATAAAATAATTTTATAATTTTGTTAGGTTCATCATAACAGCATGGTGATTTTTAAGCTCTTACTTATTAAAGTATTAAAGTATAAATGATAGAAGCTAGAATTTCTGGAATCTGCCTTAAAATATTCCAGGAAAAAAAAAAAGTAGAGAAATAAGATTACTAAAATGTTGATGTTTAATGAGGATGGGTGATGACACCTGGGGATTAATTATCCTATTCTAATTTTTATATGATTAAGATTTCCATCATAAAAAAAAACTTTAAAGTAATACTTTCTTTTCTTAGGCATCCCTAACATTTACTTTATACCCTCCAATAGGACATAGCACAGAGTGCTTCAGACGTCTCTAATAAAAGTAACTGCTTTTTAAAATCTGTGCCAGGAGCTGTGATTATAAGTCCTAAGTGTGGCAATAATGTTGTCAGATACTATATGGATGAATAAAGTGGAGTTTCACAACCTGGTATAATCTGCCCAAAGTCACATATCCAGCAAGTGACAAACAGAAAGCTTGGACCCAGACCCACTCAGCCTAGATTTGAAGCACCACATTGTAATTTCGGTCTATGCCTCATGGGGCTATTGGCAGAAGACAACCTGGGCTCACAGTTATCCACCGTTCTCATGCTCCCTTAGACACAGAAGCCATTTCCAGAGGTTAACATGAGGACCACCTGGTTTGGAATCACAGCTCTAATACTTATTAGCTGTGTGACCTTGGACAAATTACTTAATCTTGCTGTCCCTCAGTTTTTTCATCTGTATAAAGCTATTAATCTCATGCTAGTACGAGATTAATAACCATCTCAAAGTTGTTCGGAAGATAAAATGAGTTAATAAACGTAAAGTGCTTAGAATCGTGTCTGGAACGTGACAAGCACTGATTAAGTGTGATTATTACTATTGCTAAGTTCTCAATAAAACTGAATGACACTGAACATACACGTGCGTGTGCACACACATGGGCCAACTTATACCATTTATTTTTATCTCTTCTAAGTAATTACTTTTGGCCACAGACCTTGAAAGGTAGGCTCCCACCCGGCTTATGAAAGTCAATATATAATAATCAAGATTAATGTTTCTATATTCAGAGGGAAAAAAACTCCACTATTAAAAACCTAGGGACACATGACCCAGGACTGTCACTATAATACGATTATTATTTTTAAAGTTTCATATTGAGGGAATTATCATGTTTATGGGATTTTAAAATCTCCAAGAAAATATCAGGAACTCTGGCTGAGAGGCTAGATGCCCCACAGCAAAAACAGGAGGGAGCCTTGGGTCATAGGCCACGGAGCAGAGAGAATTGGTGCTGAGCCAGAGAACGAAAGCTGAACCCCAGAAGCCAGAAGTGAGCAAGAGCAGGGCTCCTGGTAACTGCTGAGACAAGAGTTCTTGTGGAGATGTTGTGCTAAGGTTCACCAACCAAAGTTGCCAGAAGAGAAACCAGAGCCAGGATAAGCAAGGACAAGATCCCCGATGATGAAAGGAACAATCTGAGCCTTAAATCAAATGCATGATGGTTCAGACCAAGCTAGTTGTAACTGCTTATGCCTTGCCTCTTTTGTGGTTCTGTTCAGTCTTAAAGCTACATGCCCCAAGCTGTCTAGTTACACATGTAAGGTGAAATAAATAAGACTGAGATGTTATTAGACCAGCTGGCAGATCTGTCTTCCTTCCCACTAGCTGCCTTTTGAATCATTCACTGCCTAGTTGCCAGAAGTAATTCATTTTAGCTCTGCAAGCACCGAACATATAGTATCTCAAATTTACTTACAATTACCAGCATTTGTTGAACCCTTAGGTATATTGGGCACTACACTAGGAGCTCTACAGCTACCCACTTGATCCTTCAATCATCCAGTGAGGTCTTGCTGTCACCCCTCAGTATGGGTGGGCCTAAGGCTTGGAGAAACCAAGGGCACACTGCCAGCAAGTGCCAGCTCTGTCTGACTTGAGACACCTTGAATACCACACTGCCTCCTTTCTCCTGTGCTATTAACAGATTGTTTGCTACAAAAAGGGTGAGGAACAAGTGAGAGAGGACTGCAGGTAACTGCTGGCATGATGGATTGAAGAACCTGGAGCATAATCTCCCCCAGGGAGCCCAGAAAGCTTGGGAAGAGCAGCTGAAGAGGAATGAGCAACACTTAAATTCTCTTTACTTTCAGCAAACAGGGTCATTTCCTCCTCTTCAATTGCTCTCACAGAGTCCTCAGAGTAGTCCCTGCTGCTCCTATTGACTCCTGCAACCAGCTGTGGGGAGATTACACAGGGGGGAAAGTATCACAGGTTTTTTTTTTTTTTTCCTCAAAACTGAGGGGAAGGGAGAAAAGAGAGGAAAGGAATTCTCAAGGGAGAAGAAAACTTACAAGTATAGTAACAATGGAAAAGAGCCTGCAAATAAATACCTAGGTCAAAAGACAAATTCAAGGAAGCAGCCAAAAATGGGGCAGATAAAAATAAATATGTGCAACTTTTTCCAATTCTGTTGCAGAAAAAAAGTTTTCCTTAGAAAAACCATGAAGGGCAGCCTGGGTGGCTCAGTGGTTTAGCACCACCTTCAGCCCAGGGTGTGATCCTGGAGTCCCGGGATCAAATATCACATCAGGCTCCCTGCGTGGAGCCTGCTTCTCCCTCTGCCTATGTCTCTACCTCTCTCTTTCTCTCATTAATAAATAAAATCTTAAAAAAAAAAAAAAAAAAACATGAAATCCTATTATTAAAAACTTAAAATCAAGGTTAAAATACAGGCAATTGTTATTATTGTCATGTGAATCCTATATCAGGAAATACTGTTTTCCTTTCAAAGGGAAGAAAAAAAGTCAATTACATGTAATAAAACAATTTGTTTTTTTCAAATGAGTAATTTAAGACATCAGGTTCACCAGTCTTAGAAACTAAAATCAAATAACTTCAAATTCTCTAAGATATTAACGATTATATGCTTATCTTCTAGAATACTACTGAGCAATATAAAAGAATAAACTACAGATAAATCCAACAGCACAGGTGAATCTCAAAGTCATTGTGCTGAGGAAGAAGCCTTTCAAAAAAGAATGCATAAGGACACCTGGGTGGCTCAGTCAGTTAAGTGTCTGTCTTCGGCTCAGGTCATGGTCCTGGGGTCCTGGGATCGAGTCCCACGTGGGCCCCCTGCCCAGTGAGGAGTCTGCTTCTCCTTCTCCCTCTCCCCGCCCTACTCATGCTCTCTTGCTTAATCCCTAATAAATAAATAAATAAAATCTTTTAAAAAAAATACGTATTATTCCATGTATATGAAGTTCTGGAACTGGAAAAAGAATATGATGGAGGGAAAAATCAGCACAATGGTTACCTGAGGAGGCAGGGAACAGGGACTGAGTGTGAAGGGACATGAAGAAACCACCTGGAGTGGGGCACCTGAGGGGATCTCTCAGTTAAGCCTCTGCCTTTGGCTCAGGTCATGATCCCAGGGACCGAGGGATCAAGCCTGGCATCAGGCTCCCTGCTCAGCCCACTTCTCCCTCTGCTTCTCCCTCTCTGCTTCTCCTTCTCTGCTTATGCTCTCTCTCTCTCAAATAAAATCTTAAAAAAAAAAAAAAAAAAAAAAACACAAAAAAAACCTTGAATGATGGCAACATTCTGTATCTCGCTAGGAATCTTGGTGACACAGATGTACACATCTGACAAAAGTCAACCAATATACGCTTAAGACCTGTATATTTCATTGTATGTTAACTGTATAACAATGGGGAAAAAAACCACTATAAGCAAACAATGAACTCAAATTACTGATATGCATCTTTGAGTATTTAGGTGGAAGTACACAGACACCTACAAACTACTTTGAAATGCATCAAAAAGACAAGGAAAGACGGACAGAACATGTGATAAAATACAGCAAAATCTAGAACCCAAGTAAGGTGTTTATTGTAACATTCTTTCAATTTTGCCACATATTTGAATGTTTTCAGAGAATTTAGGAAAAAACATACTATACTAATCTATGTATTACAAAGAGGTAAGGAGGCAAAGGGAAAGGCAGGGTGAAAGGGAGAGAACCATAAGCAAAAAGGGAATGAGACAAAGTTATAAACAAAGACATCCACGGAGCAACAATCAACAACACTCAGGAAGTTGTGAAATAAGCATCTTGGTCCCTGGGCAGCGCATTCAACTTTCCCCACTAATGTACGGTAAATGCTACTAAGTGTGTTTTAAGGGCTTTATTCCACTGGAGCAGTTAAAACTGCAACAGAAACCGAAGAGCAGAGTTCTGAGAAAGTTTTACGAAAGGCAGTGTGTGTCATTAACAAATACAGCAGAACTTACACACTGAAGGGAGCGCTGCTCTCCAGAGCTGTCACCAGCAAAGACAAGATGTGAGGTTTCGAGTATGATTTACTTGTGTCTAACTGCCACATGTCACTAATTTCTCTGAGCCTCAATTTCCTAATCTAGGATATGGAAATCCTATTATTTCTCTCACAGGGTGATACTGAGGATTCAATGAGACCATACACATGGAAAGAACTAACCAGCACTAAGCAAAGAGTAATCATTCAACACATTGTTGAATAACTGTTGTTTTTCTTTCCTCTTCATTTAATAATACCAACCCCCTGTGACACATTTTTTTGAGTTACTGGCCAGGTGAAGAAGAAGAGTAAAAGTGTTTGTGTGGGGGCTGAAAGGACACATGTCCCTCTGGAACACAGGTCAAGTTGACAGGCAATGGAGATGGGACGGGAAGAGACCAGAAGAAAACTAGAGAGGAAGACGAGGGCAGAATCACAAAGGCCTTCTGTGCCAAACTGAAGAATTGGGCCTTTGTCCCCTGGGCACTGGAGAGCCATTTACAGGTCGACTACAGAGGAAGGAGATGATCTAAGTTCTCTTTTGGAAATAATATTCTGATTTCTGATTGCATGATATTACTCCAGGACCACTATTCGCAGACAATGTCAAGAGAAGGGAGATAAGGAGTAGAATATTATGACTCCAAAATCGATATACCATACTTGAAAACAGTAGTATGGTTATGATCACCTAAGTAGTGTATGGAAAGGAACCTAGGAGAGTCCACTATCAAAGGGATGAGCAGAGCAAGAAGACACCCCAGAGGTAATGAAAAAAGATATAAAGAGAATCAGATGTGACAGATATGGATTGAAAAGTATCCACTAAACTTGACAACTAAGAGACTATTAATGTCCTTGTCAAGAGCAGGTTCAATCAAATGATGAAATAGAAATCAAATTTTACTAAGTTTTTTTCTTAAGTGAAGGCAGAGACTGCAGATGTGGGATATGCTTTCAAGAATAGCATAAATGGAAGAAGAGAGACAGGGCAGTAAATAAATGGAAATACAAAGTTGAAAGAGAACATGTTCAAGCCACAAGGAGTTTGACACGTAGGAAGGAAAAGTAGGAAGAGTGAGATTAAAGATGAAGTGAGGGAGAGGATAAGCAATGAGAAATAGGACTTAGATCAGCATTGGAGTGACTGGCCTTGGGCAGGAGGAGAGTGACTTCACCCAATGAGGCAGAAAGGAAGAATATAAATATGTGTGCAGAGGGTGGGGAAGGAATAATGTTTGAGACCTGGAGGAAAGGTAGTTGGCTGGGGAAGAAGAGAAAGGAAGAGTGTTCCAGGAGGGCAAAAGCCCTCCAAGGAATCCCGAAACAGAACTTCATGGAAAGTGAACTTCTTCCAAAGGGACTTGAAAATTCTATAGGCTAAAGTGCAGATGTGGCGATGCTGAAGATGTATACACAACTCATAGAGTTGGGTCTGAAAACAATAGTAGAAATGCCTGGGTTGCTCAGTGGTTGAGCGTGTCTGCCTTTGGCTCAGGGTGTGATCGATCCCAGGGTCCTGGGATCAAGTCCTATACCGGGCTCCCCAAAGGAAGCCTGCTTCTCCCTCTGCCTATGTCTTTGCCTCTCCGTGTCTCTCATGAATAAATAAATCTTTTTTAAAAAATTGTTTAATAAAAAATAAAAGCAATACCAACCTGTACTTTTTAAAAGATCACTCTGGCAGTCGTGGGGAAGTAAGACAAGAGTTTGGCAAGGAGAGAACAGTTAGGATACACTGAATAAGAATCTAGGCAAGAGATGACGGAACTGTGGTGGTGACAGAGGAGCAGGCAAAAGAAATCAAACACATTCAGAGATTTAGAAGAAGCAAAATTCACTTAGAATGCATAATCTGAATGCAGGAAAGGATGAACGACAAACGAGGGATGACGTTCACATTTCTAGTGGGGGAAGTCAGATTGATGGTGAATGGTACCAACCGCTGAGAAGGGCAGGTGTGGCAAGAAAGCTTGTGATTTTCAGTCGCTAAGCTTGAGGCATTGGGGAGGCAGGCAAGTAGACACGTTAAGTAAGCAGTTGCATGCATATATAGGTCTGGAGCCCCAGAGAGGTCTTCATGGAAACAAACCTGGGATTTGTCTATGAACAGGTGGAAATTGCAGGCACTATGAGTAGAAGACATTACACAGGGAGAGGATACTATGTGAGAAGAGGACCTGTGGCAGAGTCCTAAAGAACTGCTTCCCTCAGGCCTGAGTGGAGGGGAAGAGCCAATGATGAGAGGGACCAACAGCCAAACTCAGAGGAAGAAAGACAGGAGCCAGTGAAAAAAAGCATTTCAAGGACAGTCTACTGTGTCTAAAGCCGAGCTGTCAGAAAGAATGAGAAATAAATCTGGTGAGAATAATTCTAACAAAGATTGGATAGGCTAGAGAATGAGTAGGAGGTCGGGAAGCAGACAAAACCTATTCAAATGACTTAACTGTGCAGAGGAGGAGGAGTGAGAGATGGAAAAGACAGGGAGGACGTGTGAAGGTGCAGCTGAGAAGTGTGTGAGGTATTGGATCGAGAAATCTAGGAGAGGAGAAAAGTCAAGAAAGCAGGAAAGAGTGATGGATTTGGAAGAAACTGGAGGGCCCAGGGGATAAGAAGTCTTGGATAGAAATAAGGTTAGGAAACTGGAATAATGGCAGACGGAAATGAGAGGCTGGGACACCAGGGCTCCAGATTTCCAGTGGAACAGGGGCAAGTGATGATAAGGTTCTCAGCCCCCCAAGAGTGGATGGAGCTGCAAGAGAGGGAAAAAACTGGTAGGCCAGGCACCGAAGCCTAAGCCTAAAGTAGATAAGATCCCAGAAAGCTGGGAGGTTCACAGTTTTATCATACACCCAGGTACGAGCCTCAAAGGAAAAGAGATTTTTAAAAAAGATTTTATTTATTCATGAGAAACACAGAGACAGAGAGAGACAGAGGGAGAAACAGGCTCCCTGTAGGGAGCCCGATGTGGGACTCGATTCCAGGACCCCAGGATCACGACCTCAGCCAAAGGCAGGTGCTCACCACTGAGCCCCCCAGGTGCCTTGGAAAAGAGATTTTTATAAGACGACAGAAGATTAATGGTTTGGAGTAAGTACTGAGGTGCTAAGAGAACATCAGCCCCACCTTACAAACCATTTGAAGGGGCAAGGCAGCTCCTATTCAAGAGAGCCACAGTTAGATTTTCTCAGCGAAGAAACTAGATCAATATAAAGAAAGAATGTGAAGACTACTCTGTGAAAAGGTGGGAGTATATAGATAAAAGAAAAGAAGACAATAAAAAGAAATCATTTGAACATTACCAACAGCTACATATGGAAAGCCCACAGCTGAGCCGACACCATACTCAACAGCGAGAAACTGAAAGCTTTTCCTCACAAATCAATAACAATGCAAAGATCCTGCCACTTCTATTCGACATGGTATTGGAAGTCTTAGCCAGAGCAAATGAGCAAGAAAAAGAAATAAAAGGCATCCAAACAGGAGAGGAAGAAAAATTATCTGTTTGCAGAGGACATGTAGAAAACCCTAAAGATTCCATACAAAAACAAACTGTTAGAACAAATTTAGCAAAGTTGAACACAAAATCAGCACATAAAAATCCACTGTTTTTATACACTAACAATGAACAATCCAAAAAGGAAATTAAGAAAATAATCCCATTTACAATAGCACCGAAAAAGAACAAAATATTTTGAAATAAACTTAACCCAAGATGGTGAAAGACTTGTACACTAACTACAAAATACTGCTGAAAGAAATGAGACACACCGGGATCCCTGGGTGGCACAGAGGTTTGGCGCCTGCCTTTGGCCCAGGGCGCGATCCTGGAGACCCAGGATCGAATCCCACGTCAGGCTCCCGGTGCATGGAGCCTGCTTCTCCCTCTGCCTATGTCTCTGCCTCTCTCTCTCTCTCTCTGTATGACTATCATAAATAAAAAAAAAAAAAAAAAAAGAAATGAGACACACCAATAAACCCATGCTCATGGACTGGAAGACTTAGTATCGTAAAAATGTCCATACTACCCCAAATGCGTTATAGGTTCAATCCAATCCCTCTCAAAATTTCAGGGGCATTTTTTGCAAAAATAGAAAAAAAAAATCCTAAATTCACACAGAACACAATGGACCCCAGATAGACAAAAGAATCTTGAAAAAGAACAAAGCTGGAGGCCTCACACTTCCTAATTTCAAAACCTATTATAAAGCTACTAAAGCTGGTGGTGTTGGCATGAACATGCAGATCAATAGAACAGAACAGAGAGCCCAGAAAAAAAAAAAAAAAAAAAAAAAAAACCCTACATATATGACCAGCTAATGTTAAACAAAGACGCCAAGATCATATAATGTGGAAAGGGCTCAAAATGGATTAAAGATCTAAATATAAGATCTAAAACTATAAAACTCCTAGATGAAAACACAGAGGGAAAGCTTCAGAACAGTGAACTTGGCCGTGTTATTTTAGATAGGACACCGAAAACAGAAGCAACAAAAATAGAAATAGACAAACAGGATTATATCAAACTTAAAGCTTCTCAGCATCAAAGGACACCATCAACAGAGTGAAAAAGCAACCTGTGGAATGGGAGAAAATATTTGCAAATTATGTATCTCATAAAAGAAAACCTACCACTCAACAAAAGAACCAAGGAACTTGATTTTTAAAATGGGCAAAGGATTTGAACAGATCTTTCTCCAAAGATAAACAAATGACCGAACAGCATTTGAAAAGATGCTCAACGTCACTAATCAGTAGGGACATACAAATCAAAACCAGAAGATGCTGTATCATACCCATTAGGATGGCCATGGTCAAAATGAAACAAAAACAAAATAACAAGCATTGGTGAGGATGTGGAGAAATGGGAAGCCTCACGCAGTTGGTGGGATTGTAAAATGATGCAGCTGCTATGGAAAACAGTATAGTGCTTCCTCAGAAAATTAGAACTACCCTAGACCCAGATAATCCCACTTCTGGATATATACCCAAAAGAACTGAAAACAGGATCTAGAAGATATATCCGCACACCTAAATTCACTGTAGTAGCATTATTCACAAGAGCCAAGAGGTGGAAGCAACCCAAATGTTCATTGACAATGAATGGATAGAGAAAATGTGGTTATATACATGCATATATCAGATTAGTATTCAGCCTTTAAAAAGAAGGAAATCCTGCCATGTGCTACACCATTAATGATCTTTAAGATCATGCTAAATGAAATAAGCCAGTCACAGAAGACAAAATACTGCATGATGCCACTTATCCGAGGTACCCAACGTAGTGAAACCAACAGAAACAAAAAGTAGAATGGTGGTGGCTGGGGGCGGGGAGAGGAAATGGGGAGTTATGTTTAATGGGTATAGAGTTTCAGTTTTGTAAGATGAAAAAATCCTAGAGCTCTGCTGCACAACAACGTGAATACGCTTAACATACTGGCTGTACACTTAAAAATGGCTAAGGTGACAAATTTTATGTTATGTGTTTTCCACTATGATTTTAAAACAAAAAGGCCATACGGTACTACAGAATACAGGAGAAAAGTTTGAGAAAAGGAAGAGCAACAGGACAATAAGAGTTTGCATTGTGAATGCACCCTTGAACATTAAGGGTGGAGAGAGAGCAAAATGAGGCCTCCAGGCTTACTGCATTTCTGTTCAAGATCTCTCAGATCTAATTCAGAACGAGTGGGCTGTTTTTCAAGTCTCAAGACGACACTGGCAAGAAATTATGAGGGTATGCACGAGACATCCTGAACAGGGTACATGGTTATTTCCTCAAATCTTCGCCTAGTAGCAGAAACAGCACTGACTCTCAGGGTGTGGGAGGGTCCTCCTGCTTGCATTAGCGGGGGCCTGGACTGGGTGTTCCTGCAGAGGGAATCCTAGTTCCCATCGTGGCAGGAGGTGTAAGGACTCTAGGGTAGTTAGAAGAGGGACAAAGGGCACACGTTATATGTTTCATATTGCATTTGTCAAAACATTTCCTCCATCTTTTTTTTTTTAATATAATACAAATTTTAAGCTTCTCAGGTCTGTTCTTTACATGCCAGCTAATGGAATTCAAGCACTGAGCCTTGAGAATACTTAGGGGGAAAGGAGGGATATGTTACCTTTAATCTACAGCTACAAAAAACTAGACACCATGTTGCATCCTAAGATTATCCTGACTGAGGCAAAGGCAAATGGAGACAGTTTACAAAAATATCAATATGAATTTCCTTTCTACTGACTACCTTTACAAAAGCTGTCTTCTGCTTAACAAAGCAGTCATTTAAGGCACCTGGACTGCAGTGTCCTTAAATACTTAAGCTGTAACCCTTAATCCCCAAAAGACGACAATTTAATTGGCTCTATTATTTATATAATTTTTTATACAAAAATTTTCTTTAAATCTTATTACCATGTTAAACCAGAGGGGAGCTCGGGCACTTTCTTCTGCTCTCAGGCCTGGAGACTAATAAAACCCAGGACTGCTGAATTCCGTATTCAAACAAAAGGTGTGAATGTCTTAGTCTCATTTAAATTCACCCAGGCTAATGGGATAAATGTGGAAAGTCACAGGGGCTGGAGCTAGCAGAATCAGTCAGGGTCTAACACAACAGTGATAACAGATCATAGTTAAGAAACTGAAGGAATTTTATAAAATCCCAAGGAGACAGGGGAGTTCAAACCCTTCTACTCAAAACTTGGGAGTTGACTTCTCTCCCTTTCTTCAGCTTCCGATCTCACTACTATCATCCAGAGTTGATGGCTCTGCTAGTACAATTTTCCAGGACTGGTTACAACAAGAAGCCTTTGTCTTTGTGCTTTTAACATATATTTATCTTTTACGCCATGATGTTTTACAGAGAAGAAAGAGCTCAGTCGAGCAAGATTTGACCTCAGGCCCCTTTAGGTGGTTTTGGTGTTGGAGGTGAAGGCGGGGTGGGGAATATTATGTATTTACCAGTGTTTTCCATACAGCCAATGGCCTCCCCATGTCAGCAGGCAGATCCCAGCTGTCGTTTTCTTCCAGTGATTTCTAAGTGTTTTAAAGAACACCGTCATCTTCTCCTAAAGATTTGCTAGGTTCACAGAGGCAGAAAAAGAAAAAGGTAAGTACCTAAGCTCACCGTGTAGAGCGCCGAGTGCCTTCCATCCGCCCATCCTCTCTGCTCTCCTTCCCTCACGTCTGTTCCTCCTTACCACACCTCCGGCCTCTTCCCGTCTGCTCCCTTGTAGGCTCATCAACTTCATCTTCTCACTGCCCACCTGCCTTTCTTCTTTCTTCACTTCTTTCTACCTAAACTCACTTCTTGCCTCTCTGCTCACCTGTGTCTCACTGTATCAGAAGCAAGCGGAGAAGAGCAGAGAAGGGAATTCCAGGCTTCCTGCATTTTCTCCCTCCCTAGTCACTCTACCACTGTTTTAAGAGTATTTGTCTACGATATACAAAGGCCTCAACAATAAATAAGTACCATAGAAGGCTTATTCAAAATAGAGGAAGACACTAGCCCCAAAATAGGAAAATAAGCGGAGAACACGCACAGGAAATTCAAAGGGCGAATACAACTGTGTGAAAATGTTCAACTTTCTAGGTAATCAAAGACATGCAAATCACAAAGAATTAGCACTGTTCACCTCTAAAACCAAAATTTTTTAAATGATCATATTCACTGATGACAAAATGAGATAGACACACTCATGCACTGCTGTAAGCAAAGGAAGTTCACACAACTTTATTAAAAAACCAAGTGACAATATATATCCTTATTCTGTTTGTTTTCTTCACAGCTTTTACCATTTGATGATCCTTATTTGCTCATTTATTAGCTTATCCCACTAGGACTGTAAACTCCACAAGAGTAAGGACTTTGTTCTGGTCACTGCTGTATCCCCATTCCTAAAATAAGATCTAGCTCCCACAACCCATTCAGTGCTAACTGCTGAATGTCATGGGGTTCAGGACACACCACCCCAAAATATGGCAACTTAGCATACTGAATATTTTATTTTTTTAATTTAATTTTTTTTGCATATTGAATATTTTAAGCTAAAGGAGTCTGAGACAATGAGTGACCACCAATCATTGACTCATTGTCAATGAGTGACAATGGTCAGAGTGACCAATGAAAGGTCACTCTGACCTCCCCACCTGACCCTTCTTTCCTGAAATAAGTCCTAAAACCCTCACTTATGAGGTTGCCCTCCTTAAACCCAGAAGGGATCATCATCTCTGGAGACACGGGGATGCCAAGAAGAATCCTAACAGGCCTTGCTAGGTTTCCCGTTTTCCTCATACTCAACCTAGCATATTCCTCCATGACTGTCCACTCTTCATCAAACTTAATTTTCTATCCACTGATCACTACCCTGTTCCTTGACTATAAACCTCACTTCCTCACTTGTAGGAGGTGAGAGGAGAAACCAGCCAGGTTTGCACTTGGGCGAGGATTTCAATCATTAGATTTGGACCGCGGGTTTGTGGAGAAGGGTAGTGTGTGCAGTTGAGAAGATGGTGGATTTGAGATGCCTGCAGGATACCCAAGTGGCTATCCAAATGACCAGTCTGGATTTAGCAGTTTGAAGCTAGGAGAAATTGGGTGGGAGATAGAGATCTGGGCCTTGTCCGTGTGGAGGAGGTCCAAAAACCACCGGAGGCAAGGATGGGGGGGGGGGGGTATGCCAATACTGTTAGAGAACAACCTGAGAGTTGATAAAAAAAAAAAAAAAGTCTGTTTACAGGCCATCCACGAGCCAATGGAACTCCTTTTTTGTTACAGAACAGTGCTTCATTCACAAAAATGTGGAAACACTTTTTTCGCAGGCAAGCGAGTATAGCGGAATGAGCAGCGGTGCGAGGATCCTGAGGCCTAGATGCCAGGGCAGCTCTCTCACTTCCAGGCGGTGAGAACCTGGGTAAGTCATTCGGCCTCCACCTCCCTTTCCCTGTTCGTAAAATGGGAAGACGGCATCTGCTCTGATCAACTCAGCTGGCTGCAAAAATCACACCTGCTGGGGCTGTGAACCCACGTTACTCGTTAGTAAAATGAGGATACAACACCTGCTCTGATTAAGTGATCTGGATAAAAAGATCTCATCTGTATCTAAGTTGTCACGGCAATGTGCACTCTATTAACCAGCGGTGCATACTTCCTCTAAGTACCCAGCAGTATTCTTACTCCTCAATCTCGGGTAAGATCTGAATGTGATGCGTTCAAATGAACATCTCGCGTCTGGGGCCTCCGGGTGGCTCAGGGGTCGAGCACGTGCCTTCGGCCCAGGGCGTGACCCTGGGGACCCGGGATCGAGTCCCGCGTCGGGCTCCTTGCGTGGAGCCTGCTTCGCCCTCTGCCTGGGTCTCTGCCTCTCTGCCTCTCATGAATAAATAAACAAAATATTTAAAAAAAAAAAAAAACCCTCCCAATTTCTGGTGGGCAGGCGCCTCCAGCAAACACAACCAGGTAAAGCACCAGGAATGAATGAACCGACCCATCCACCAAACCGCCCGGAAAGGCCCAGAGGGGACAGGGGGCGGGGGAGTCGCCCAGGGCAGCGACGGCTCGGGGCCCAGCTCCCAGGCCAGCTGACTCCCAGGGGGACCCCCGGGACCCCGGCCCCGCCCCCACCCCGACCCCAGGGGCGGCTCCCGCCGCTCCGCTCCGCCCCGCCCCCCGCTCTGAGGCAGCCCCGGCCGCACCCCCGGCCCCGGGGGAGGCCCCCCGCCGCCCCGCCCCCATCCTCCGGCCCCGGGGGCGCCCCCGCCGCTCCGCCCCACCCCCCAGAGGCCTCCCGCGGGCCCCGCTGCCCGCCCCGGCCCCCGCCCCGGCCCCGGCCCCGGCCCCGCGCCGCTCACCCGGCCGCTCCCGCTCGCCGCCCCGGCTTCCTGTGTGCTCCCTCACGCTTCCCCCGCGCCTTTAAGGGAAACCGCGGCGCCGCCGCCCTCGGGTTCCGCTGCGCCCGCCCGCCCGCCCGCGGACCGTGCTGCGCGGGAGCCCGCCGGGGGCCGCCCCTTCTCCGCCGCCCGCCGCCCGCCGCCCCGCCCGGCGCCCGCGGAGTTTCGGGGAGGGCGGTGTCTCGGGACCCGGCGGTGTCGGAAAACCAAGGAGTCGGGCACGTGCAGGAGGAAACGACAGAACAAAACACAACCCGCCCCCCGCCCCCCGCCCCGAGCTGTCGGACAGCGGGCGCCCGCGTTGGCCCCGCCGGGGGGGGGGGGGGGGGGGGCTGATGGGAGGGGGAGCAGGTGCCGCGCCGGCAGGTGCGCCGCGGGCGGCGGAGGGCGGAGGGCGGCCTGCACGGGACACCGAGCGGCCCGGGGCGCGTGCGGGGGGAGCCCGGGGGTGACGGCACCTGCCGTACTTGCCAGCATCGCTCTCCGGCCGCGCGGAGGAGCCGGGGCCGACGGCAGTTCGAGTCCCGCACCCCCGCGTTAGCGTTGGCACCACGCCAGCCCGTCCAGGCTGCCCTCCTACCTCCTTCCTACCTCCCTCCTTCCCCATCATTCCTCCAAACAACTTTGATGAGTGCGGGGCGCTGCCGCGTGGAACCCCGCGTGGTTCCTGCCTTCCCCGTTTGCTCCAGGTAAACGTGCGTCCTCCCTGGCTTCCCCTACATGCTTGTCTTAGGAAGCACCGCAACATCCAGCGGGTATAGTGCGGTAGGGCCCACCCTACCCTACCAGGTTCCAATCCTCACTGGGCCACCCTAGGTCATGGGAACTTGCAGCCCTCTCTCCTCTGTCTGTAAAGTAGGCGCTAAGAAGATCATCGTAAAACACATCTTCTAGCTATAAAATGTTGTGATACTAAAGGTATGGGAGACAGTTCTTGCCACTTCTCTTCTCCCAGCTATTTAGGACATGTGCTCTTGAAAATGAGTTGCCGAACTGCATCCCTGTAAGGCTAGAAAAATCTGAAGACTTCGCGCCGGATGGCCCAATGGGCAGACTAAGCTTTAGGGCTTCCGCAAAACAGTGGTTTCCAAAAATGAGAAACGTTCTCTTCGGATGAACGAACGTACCATAACTTCCCAACCAGAAAATCTAAAGAGAAATTTTCTCTCTCTCTCTCTTTTTATTTTATTTTATTTTATTTATTTATTCATGAGAGAGAGGCAGAGACACAGACACAGGCAGAGGGGGAAGCAGGCTCCATGCAGGGGGCCTGACGTGGACTCCATCCCGGGTCTCCAGGATCACGCCCTGGGCTGAAGGCAGGCGCTAAACCACTGAGCCGCCCAGGCTGCCCAAAAGTTTTCTCTTAAAACTTAGGAGAGGAGAACTTGATTTTATTTGAGTTGGAGCCATGGACAGTTGGAAACATCAGGCATCACAAAGCAGGTGCCCAGAAGGCCTGTGAAGAAGGGCAGCAGGTCAATCCACCTGGGAGAAAACGACACCCCAGGAGAGAGGCAGCCCCTCCATGGGAGGGAGAACACAGAGCTGCATAGCATCATAGCAGGCCTCACTCAGGACCATCCCTCATTGAAAAGTGCTCAGGGGGGCATGGGAATATCCATTAGCTTACATTCTTTCTTTATCATGAAGCCTTTAATTCACTGTGGTGAATGGGGACGTTGATGTCAGCCTGTTGTGTTCCCAGGAGAAAAATCTGGAAACAACTCCCAAGTTTCTACCTGGACTATGAAACTAGAAAAGATGAGACATCTCCACAGAATAAAAACTTCAGAATTACATGTGCAAAAGGCGGGGAGGGCATGGCAGGTCTCTGAAAGAGACCTTGTGTTCTCTCCTTAAATCGCATGCTTGTATAGATAGAAACGGGGGAACTATGACTCAGATATGTCACCTGCAAATGGGAAATATCTGCATCAAAATAGGACTAAGTCATAAATTAGTCATAAATTCATCTTCAAGGAGTTAACTGTACCCATTACATGACACGTATTTACTGACATTTTAATGTGTTGCCCTAGTATCCCATTTAGTTTTATGACTCATGCCATTAATATTTTCCCTGTAGTAAGGCTATTGTTGGCCCTTTGGTTAAGCTAACAACTGTCCCCTTGAATCATTTCCAGAGGGACACAGTGATAAACAAGTTAACTAAGGATTGTCCATGCTTTGTAGAACTTAATCTCCCACCCCCTCACTCCCACTCTATGTGGGATTATAGTGAAAGCCAAATCTTAAACATGTAGTTTATAAATGTGTAAGGACACAAATGACGCTAAAACACAGAAACTTTTCAAATGCTCTTTTCAGACATCCTTACCAGCGCTGAGTGTTGGACATGGTGATGCACCACCTGTTGTCCCAGCTGCTGGGGGTGGTCAGACCTTCAGCTGTCAGCCCCCTTGGGGACAGCACCCAATGCAGTGAGCCATCTTCACCAATGTCATACCCTTCTGGAGGTGGCCCACATCCAGTGACTGATCTAGAAGGGAGTTCAAACGCTTGGTCATTTGGGCTAAAGCAAATCACCTCTGAGAGCCCCACAGCTCCTCACAGGGTCAACCGAGGCTGTCGGACACAACCCAGTTCAGCTTCTCCCTCGGCCCAATCTTGTGTCCTCCTCTCCCGTCTTCAGAGTGTTGGCACTGAACACTAAACACTGGGGTAGAGAGACCAATGACCTCCTAAAGATATCCTTAACCCCTAGAATCTAGTAATACTTTGCAGGGGTGATTAAGTTAAGGCTCTTGAGATGGGAAGATTATCTTGGATTATCCAGGTGGGTCCAATGTAATCACAAAGGTCTTTATAAGAAAGAGACCAGAAATCAGAGAAGCAAGCAGTAGATGTGAAAATGGTAAATAATTTATAAGTTATGGATAATGTTTGGGAAATCTGGGTGAAGAGTATACTGCAAGGAGGGGGTTTATATCAGTTTAAGATACAGAAAGTAATTCCTCCTCCACTGCCAGTGCTTGGATGAAAAATTGAGCATGTAGCTCTACGTAGACCAGAGTCTTAAGGGCCAATCTGCTGAAAGATCTCAGGAAAGGTTTCAATCTTGTTGAAGGGGGTGGGGAATTCAAGAAAGTGATGGTGATGAGCCCTACAAAGGTTATGCTCTATGATTGGTGAAATAAACCAGTCACAAAAGACCACATACCATGGGATTCTGTTTGCACGAAACATCCAGAATTAGCACGTACTTAGACATGGAGAGTGGAGGTTGCCCAGGGCTGGGGTCCGGGTGGTTGGAAAGAAGTGGAAAATGCCAATGGAAAGACTTCTTTTTGGGGTGATGAAGTGTGCTAGGGTTGGTTGTAGTGGTGGCTGCACGACTCTAGGAGTACAATAAGGGGACCATTGCGTGGTGTAGGATCTCTATCTCGATACAGCTGCAATGAGAATTAAAGAGAAGGTCTTACTTTTTCCCTCAGGTAAGACCGTACATGTACATAATACCTGAAATTGCTGAAGTGGAGAAGCTGAAGGGACTCCGTCTTAGAAAGGCTCTGTCCAGGGGCACCTGGGTGGCTCAGTTGGTGTCTGACTCTTGATTTCAGCTCAGGTCTTGATCTCAGGGGTTGTGGGACTGAGCCCCACATTGGGCTCGGTGCTGGATGTGGAGCTCGCTTAAGATTCTTTCTCTCCCCCTCGGCCCCTCCCCCCACTTGCACACTCTCTCCCTCTTGTAAAAAAGAAAAAAAGAAAAGACAGAAAGGCTCCATCTCTGCTATTTTTCTGCTAAGCCCCATTTACTCATGTTCTATATTTTGCCTCTGAATAAGCCAAAGAAACTATGTTCCCACTTCAAGGAGGAAACAAGAAAGTTAACCATTCTCAAGTTATGCCCTAAGCCCCAAACACCTAATAGCACCTAAGAAGAGCCAGATCTGGAACGTGTTCCAGGACATTAAATTCAGTCAAACCTTGACTGGCGCTGGCATCAATACCCCTACCTTCAGGAATTTATAACACCTATTATTCACCTGTCACCTGCCTTTGATCAGACTCTACCCTGGATTTCTAAAGGAACATGTACACTAGATGCCTTTTGCAATATAAACCCCTAACCCCAAGCGATGACAAGACTCATTGTCCTTTGCTTTCTGAGTCTCCCAGACACTCCGTCTGTTATTCTTTACCGGTCACTCACACTACTCAATAATCTCAGTTTTCACTTTCTCTGGCTTGCATTTGATTTCTGTCCTGCATGAGCCAAGGCCTACCTTGGCTGGTCCTGCGGGACCCTCTTCTGAGTGCTCGGACCCAGCCTACCTGCATCACCGCCACAACTCCCGGTCAGCCGTGAAGGGAACCAGTTTGGGCCCATGCCAACTCACAGAGGATGGAAGGGAAAAAAACAGAAAGAACCTGGATCCTCGATGACATCATTGAGCGACATGGTTGTACCGTGCCTGGAGCTTGCTCAAACTCTGGACATCCTATTACATGAAATAATAAATTCTCTTATTGTATAAGCCTGTTAGAGTCAGGGTTTTCTGTTTCTTGAAGCCAAGAGCACTAAACTGATAAACTACAAGCCACAGGTTATTGGTGGGTAGAAGACATAGTAAGGACATTGTTTCATTTTGGGTTTTTTCAAAGATTTTATTTATTTATTTGACAGAGAGAAAGAGACACAAGCAGGGGGAGAGACAGGCAGAGAGACGGAGAAGGAGGCTCCCCACTGTGTGGAGAGCCAGATATGGGGCTCGATCCCAGGACACTGGGATCATGACCTGAGCTGAAGGCAGATGCTTAACCAACTGAGCCACTCAGGTGCCCCAGGACAGTGTTTCTAAAAAGATGCTAGGTTTTTATGAGGAATACAAGTGAAAGTAAATGGCAGAGACTACTGATATCAACGGTATGCCTAACCTTTTATTCCTAAAATCACTCTTCAGCCATTCCCCTGGACCTGTGCCATGCTTGCTGTCCATAGACTCACTAAAAGAGTTAAAGGTGATAATGCTCATCACCACAAAAGCCTTATATGTAGCATCTCAGATGAAACCTGCCTGTGGGACTAAGTGGTCCCCAGTCAGAACTTCTCTCATAGAAAATTTTGTATGAATTCTTTCAACATTCATTTTTGGTCTGTTTACTTATTCTATGCATACAAATTCCTCTTTAGACTACTTCATTTCCCCTAAGAAAAAGTGTAAAATGATGTTCTTGTGGTATTTATGCTTAAAATCTCTTCCTTTTTGTGACCTTTACTATCCATTGCAATTACTACAGCCAGATTGGAGACATGTAAATGAGGCCTTTTAAGGAACCAGCAGGTTCCTAGGAGAGAGGATATCTTCCACAATGTAATACAAGATTTCATAAGACCTTCTCTGTAATGCCCATTCTCGCCTGTGATCTGTATGGGCCCTGCCTTTTTCTGAATGGGACTTCTCTTATTAATGTATCTCTTTGTCATCCTTTCCCACCTACTCCTCCTGGTGACATCTGGCCCTAGCTGGCACTTTCTGGCTGTGTGTTTAATACAGGAGTGAAAAAGCAACAAAGGTGGGGTCCCCACTGATTGTATCAAACGAGGTCTCTAATTTTATTTTGCAAAACCCAGTCTCCCAGGATAACTCCATTCTAAGTATTCTGGAGCAAAAAGGGCGTAATTGTATCCATAATGAGTTTTGAGTCAATTTTTTTGACTTTTTTCTTTTGAGAGCAGTTTTAAGTTTAAACTGGGAGGAAGTTAGATTCTCCATCTCTGTCCCTGCCCCTACACTTGCCCAACCTCCTACAATATCAACATCTCTCACCAGAGTGGTAGTTATAATTTGTTACAATTGATGAACCTATTTTGACACATCATAATCACCTGAAGTCACAGTTTACCCTACAGTTCACTCCTGGTGCTGTACATCTTGTGAGTTTAAAGAAAGTATGATGACATATTTCCATCATTATAATATTGTACAGAGTAATTCCACTGCCCTAAAAAATCCTTTGTGTTGTGCCCCTTTATCTCGCCCCACTCCCACCCTGGCAACCACTGACTGTTTTGTATTCATAGTTTTACTTTTTCCAGAATGGCATATAATTGGAGTCATACATTATGTAGCCTTTTCAAATAGGCTTCTTTCACCTTGCAATATGCATTGAAAGTTCCTCCATGTCTTTTCATGGCTTGAGAGCTCATTCCTTTTTAGCACCAAATAATACTCCATTGTCTGCATGGACCACAGTTTCTTTATCTATTCACCTCCTAAAGGACATCTTGTTTGCTTCCAAGTTGGGGCAGCTATGAATGAATCTGCTATAAACATTTGTGTGCAGGTTTTTGTGTGGATATAAGTCTTCAACTTCTTTGAGTAAATATCAAGAAGTGTGATTGCTGGCTTGTATGGTAAGAATAAGTTTAGAAACTACCAAGCGGTCTTCCAAAGTGGACATACTATTTTGCATTCCTGTCGGCAATGTGCGTGCTGCTGTTGCTCCACACTTGGTGTATCCAGTGCTCCAGAGCTGGGCCATTGCAATAGGTGTGTAGTGGTATCTCACTGTTGTTTTAATTTGCATTTCCCTGCTGACACGTGATGTGGAGCATCTCTCATGGACTTGTTTGCCATCTATATATTTTTTTGATGAGGTGTCTGTAAAGGTTCTGGCCGATTTTTAAAATCAAGTTGTTTTCTTTTTTTTTTTTTTTTTTTAATTTTTATTTATTTATGATAGTTACAGAGAGAGAGAGAGAGAGGCAGAGACACAGGCAGAGGGAGAAGCAGGCTCCATGCACCGGGAGCCCGATGTGGGATTCGATCCCGGGTCTCCAGGATCACGCCCTGGGCCAAAGGCAGGCGCCAAACCGCTGTGCCACCAGGGATCCCTCAAGTTGTTTTCTTAATGTTGAGTTTTAACAGTGCATTGTGTATTTTGAATAGCTGTCCATTACCAGATGTGTCTTTTGCAGATGTCTTCTCCCGGTTTGTGGCTTGTGTTCTAATTCTCTGGACACTGCCTCTTGCACAAAATACTTTTTTCATTTTAATAAAGACCAGCTTATTAACTTCTCCCTTCAGGGATCATGTTTAGTGTTCCATCTGAAAAGGCATCACCAAACCCATGGTCATCTAGGTGTTCTCCTGTGTTACCTTCTAGAAGTTTTATAGTTTTGTATCTTACATTTAGGCCTATGATGCATTTTAAGGTAATCTCTGTGAAAAGTATAAGGTCTGTGTCTAGAGTCTTTTTTTATTTTTTATTTTTTGCATGTGCGTGCCCAGTTGTTGAAGAGACAACTGTTCTTCACTATACTTCCTTTGTTCCTTTTCCAATCAGTTCATTTTATTCATGTGGCTCTATTTCTGGACTAATTTGTTCCATTGATCTATTTTCCCCAATACCACAATGTCTTGATTACTGTAGCTTTTTTTTTTAATTTTTATTTATTTATGATAGTCACAGAGAGAGAGAGGAGAGAGAGAGAGAGAGAGACACAGGCAGAGGGAGAGGCAGGCTCCATGCACCGGGAGCCCGACGTGGGATTCGATCCCGGGTCTCCAGGATCGCGACCTGGGCCAAAGGCAGGCACCAAACCGCTGCGCCACCCAGGGATCCCGATTACTGTAGCTTTATAGTAAGTCTTGAAGTTGGGTAGCATCTGTCCTCCAACTTTGTTC
This sequence comes from Canis lupus dingo, assembly GCF_003254725.2. Classification (NCBI taxonomy): domain Eukaryota; kingdom Metazoa; phylum Chordata; class Mammalia; order Carnivora; family Canidae; genus Canis; species Canis lupus. The sequence continues at coordinate 7,629,213 of NC_064258.1, forward strand.
TTCTCCTTTAATATCATATTGGCTATTTTGGGGTCATTTGCCTCTCTATTTAAACTTTAGAATCATTTTGCCAATATCCACAAATCAACTTGTTGAGACTCTGATTGGGATTATAATGAACCTATGGATAAAATTCGGAGGAACCAATATCTTGAGAATATTCAATCTTTCTATCCATGAACATGGAACATCTCTCCTTTTATTTCATTCACCAGAGAGGCAAAATATAAAAGAGAGTTAACAGTTATGCAAGAGACCATGAGAAGATCCCATAACCATCTAGTGGTATCTCTAGAAGGAGAGAATAGAGAATAGGAAAAAGCAGTATTCAAATTACTGGCAGATATAGCAGACAGACCGAAACTGCAGAACACTAAAGGCAAAATCCTAAAAGCACCCAAAGGAAGAGGAAAGCAAAGGAAATTAAATGAAAATCTATAAACATGGGTGGAGGTTGCAGTCTTTGTTCTGCCACTAGCGTCTGACCTGCAGCAGTGACTATAACCTGCCCCTCTGCTACCAATTCCACACTTTCTTACCTTAGGACAAGCTGATTAAAATTTGAGGAGAGAGATCAAATCTTCATTCCGGGGGCATTGAGTTCAAGGTCCTGCCTGGATAGAGAGTCAGTAGTCCCTCATTATATTTGTCCTTAGGCATGGCAATATAAAGGAGTGCTTGGGGATGCTTGGGGATCCCCCGGGACTCATGCATATAACTCCCCGCTCTCATTGTATAGTGACAAACTTTGTCCTTGAAAACTGGGCAAAAGTCCCTCACCAGGAGAGACAGATCTCTTGCTTAAGGTCCCTGGTGACTCTTTCCCATCTCTACTTTATGCAGGCTTGGCTACAAGCTGAGTCAGTGGGACTCAGCCAGCTCAACAAAGAATGCTGGATCCGGCATCAGGTGTAGACTCTCCCAGCTGAGCTCCAGATCCTAGTTATTTCCCTAGTAAGATGTTCCCTTTGTCACATAGTAGACCAGATGTTCCTGTCCCTCTCCCAATTTCCCTAGAAATATGGAAAGTAGAGGGATAGTATTTCAGTATTGGAGGACTTCCCATGGTATGTCCAGCTGTGCCTCATCTAAGCACATCTCAAAATGGAATAATGAGAGTTTGTGGAATCATATCATGAATACTCTTTTCCTTCTCTTCCCTTCTTCTTTTGCTGCTGCTGTAAGTTTTTCTCCAAAAACCTTCCTCTACACATTCAATGGTATTTGTATGAGGCAGTGTGTGTTTGCCCGTGTGTGTACATGCATGTACGTGCTCATCCATGCCCCCTTGCGCGTTGCTAGTTATCTTAGGCTGGGTTCTACAAAAGCAGAGGCTGAGGCTGAGAGCTAATGTGCTGTTACCCTTTAAAATATGCACTCCTAGGGAGGAGGAAGATGAGGAGGAACAAGGGGTGAGGCAGCAAACGCTGGCCACTTTTAAATGTGACCAGTTGCTTCACCCAATAGGACTGTCCTCCAAAAATCCACATCAACTAAGTCTCAGAGTCAGCCTGTGAAGGAGAAGTAGGTGAAGGATCTATCCGTCAGCTCTGCCTTGCACGGTCAGGCTGTTAACTTCCCACAGGGTGTGGAAAAGTGCAGGTATGGGTGGTGAGCAGGCTCTCACAGCAGTATCAACAAGGAAGCCAGGGATATTTCCATCGCTCAAGCACGTGCACTCAAGATGGGTGCAGTCTGGCTGTGCCTCTCCAAAGTCGGTCAGAGCACACACAAAGCTGGTTGCCACAGTGGCAGCTGGAACAGTAGACAGGTGGGATCAAAAGACATGAACTGGTGGATAAGATGTGTCAGATACACTGGCTTACAGCATAACCCTGATTTTTGCCTGTTTATCCAGTGACCTCATGAGATATGATACCCAGTCTGTAGTCTAAGCTTCAAGTCCCATAAAAATATTACCCTCTTGGTACCAGCATTTCTATTTTGGATATTAAGTTTTTTATACCATGAGGACATGAAGTAAACATTTTAGAAGGAGGTCACTGGGTATTTGTGAGTTGTGCTACTCCCAATTCTACTACTTGATTCCCTGACTCATGTATTCCGGCTAAAGGAAGAAGAGCATTGTATATGGTGCTGCTTCAAAGAATATTCTCAATCTTGCAGGCAGCACTTCTTATTGAAAGTGCTTATTTAACCAGCTGGAGGCACGAGTGCATTTTAATAGAGCATTCCACTATTCTATAAGACCAGCTGCTTCTGGGTATTGGGTGCATGATAAGACCAGTGATTCTCTTGGGCTATAACCCATTATCTAACTTGGATTCCTTGGTTAGAAGCAATGTTGTGCAAGACACCATGACCGTTTTTAAGGCCTCTGATATGTCCCCAGACAGTGGTTCTGGCAAGGCATGACAGGCAGGGGAAAAGAAAAGCAAATCTGTGAATCCTTCACGGGGGTCTTGCTGTGAGCTCCATTCAACATCCTGATCTGCCCCAGGCACCAGGAGCACTAGATCTGCTAGGTCTTAAGAGCTGAAGGACACAGTTGCTGCTGTTGATCAGCAGCAAAGAAGGCTTCTCACGCTCTGAATACATTCAAACTTTTCATTCACCTGTAAAGTGATCCCCTGCCAGCACACACAAATCTCTTATTTATTGTCTCAAAAATATGTGCCTTCTTGTGGTGGAGGGTACAGTGCCCAGTGCCCTTCCTTCACTGTGATGGGATTAATGGAGCGCACCAGCCAATCTGAGGTCTTTGGGGTAGAGTAGTAGGCAATGTCTCTTGCCCTCAGTGGTGGCATAGCATAGTTCTAGGTGGCCATAGGTCACAAAATTTTTAAAGATTTTATTTATTTATTCATGAGAGACAGAGAGAGGCAGAGACACAGGCAGAGGGAGAAGCAGGCTCCCTACAGGGAGCATGATTCAGGACTCAATCCCAGGACCCCGGGATCACGACCTGAGCCAAAGGCAGATGCTCAACCACTGAGCCACCCAGGTGCCCCAGATCACAATATTTTTAAAATCCCTTTTTAATTAATGTATGATATTGCAACATTTGGATATATCACTGTTTAATATCCCTTCATTGTTAAAAGATAGGGCTTTAAGGTTTTAACTAAAAAACAAATGAAGATCTTCTGAGTCATTTATGATTGCATTCCTAGGGTTAATTTTTACAGCTGGAATCAGAGGAAATATATTGGAGGATCCAGATGCATATTCCCAAAACTTATAACCAGGGTGCCTAGATGGCTTAGTCAGTTAAGTGTCTGACTCGATTTCAGTTCAGGTCATGATCTCAGGGTGTGAGATTGAACCCTGCATCAGGCTCCACACTCAGTGGTGAGTCTGCTTGAGATTCTCTCTTTCCCTCACCCCCCGTCCTTCCCCTCACTTGAGCTTGCTCGCTTGCTCTCTCTCTAAAACAAATAAATAGACAAAATCTTTAAAATAAAATAAAAACTTATATAACCAATTTATATTCCCATTATCTGTTTGGGATAGCACCTTCACCACCAACCAACACCATTAATGTTTTTCCCCAATTTCTACTTATTTAATTGTCAGGAAAATGGCATTTCATTTTTTTCAATGTACATTTCTTTGTTTATGAGTAAAAATACTTTTTAATCCATCAAAGCATTTTAATTCTCTCTTCTAAAAATTATTTGCTCTGTCTTTAACTTATATTTTTATATTTTCCCAACATGCCTTCTATGTTTATTTTAAAATTTTCTAAGTGCATCTAAATTATCAAAATACCACATTTTAGAAAGATTATAGTAACTGGATTCTACTGAAATTTTAATGCTTTTCTCATCAATTTGATACATGCTCTTTACAGATTTAGGATGATAATCCTGTGATTTGTTTGCTGCAAACATCTTCTTGGATTATTTGCCTTTTACTTGGTTTATGGTATGTCTTACGTGAAAAACAAAACAAAAAACCTTGAATTTTATGTGGAATGAATCTTAGCCATAAAGAGCTCTCTAATGATTAGAAATTTACATACACATTTATATTCCATGGTTTCATTTTCTTATAAAATGAAAGAAATTCACCCATAACTATGTTTCTGTACCAAAATGTACCAAAATCTTTCCAACTTTAAGCCTCTACTGCAGCCCCTCATCACCCTGCTCTGACTCATTCTCCTCCCCCCAGCCTAATGGTTATTCCACCCAAAGGACCTCCCCTGCATCCTCTGTCTAAATCAGGTTTCTCCTGCTACACTCTTCCATAGCTCCTATGTCCTTTATGGAATTCATAATAATCTGCGATTATATATTCAGTTGTGTGGCTATTTAATGCCTGTTCCCTCTTCCCACCGAACTGTTCTAAATTCTGTAAGGGCAGTGACAACGTTCTTTTTTTCCTGCAGAGTACCCACATCCGTATACAGATACAGATATAGATACAGATACAGATATAGATATATATAGTACCTGGCATAAAATAAATATTAAGGATTGAATGAACCATGAACTTCCTCCACTTTCTGACCTCCCACATACTAAATTACATGCATATTTACTCAATACCACATATCACCTTCCTCCACCGTAAGCTCTGGGAGAGAATGTTCCCTCCTCCTACCCAAGGCTCATGCACCCACCTGTGCTTTGCACAGCACCCCTTCTTCCTGAGAAAACTGTCTCATCAGTAATCTCCCCACAGTATTTTTTCCCTCCATCTCCACTGTCCTTCCCTCTTAGTATATAAACCTACTCAAAACCCATCTACTTCAACATAAAAATATACCAAAACCTACCACTTCTGATCTTGCAATTCCCTGCTACATATAATTTACCTATGACAAAATGCACCTTTTTAAGTGTACAGATTGGTGACTTTTGATGGATGTACATATTCCTATAATGGCCACAGTGGAGATACAGAACATTTCCATCACTGGCCTGGTGTCTTCTCTCTCTTCCTAGCCAACTTTCTCATGACCCCGGTGTGCCCCCGCAGCAAGTGGCCACGACTCTACTTTCTTCCACTCTAAATTACATCTCTCTCTTTTAGAGTTTCATATAAATGGATTTACCCAGTAGTTGCCTTTTGTCCCTGGTTTCTTTCTCTCAACATACTGTCTGTAAGAGTCATCCACATTGTTGGGTGTATGAGCAGTTTGTTCTTCTTTCTGCCAGTAGTAGACTACACTCAGAGTCTATTGCAATTTGTTTATCCCCTCACCCACTGACAGATGTTTAGGTCATTTTAAAGTTTGGGCTATTATAAATAAAGCTGCATTTAATATTTGTATTCAAGTCTCTGTGCTATTGTTTATGTTTTCATTTCTTAAGGGTGAATGCATAGAAATGTAATGGCTGAGTTATATGATAAGTATATATTTGGCTTTTTAAGAAACTATCAAACTGGGGGTCCTGGGTGGTTCAGTGGATGGGTGTCTGCCTTTGGCTCAGGTCGTGATCCTGGAGTCCCGGAATTGAGTCCTGCATCAGGCTTTCCGCAGAGAGCCTGCTTCTCCCTCTGCCTATGTCTCTGCCTCTCTTCTCATGAATAGATAAAGAAAATCTTTTTTTGTAAGATTTTATTTATTTAATCATGAAGACAGACAGACAGACAGAAAGAGAGAGAGAGAGAGAGAGAGAGGCAGAGACACAGGCAGAGGGAGAAGCAGGCCCCATGCAGGGAGCCTGACATGGGACTCGATCCTGGGTCTCCAGGATCACGCCCTGGGCTGAAGGCGGCACTAAACCGCTGAGCCACCGGGACTGCCCAAACAGATAAATAAAATCTTAAAAAAAAAAAACAAAAAAACCTATCAAACTATTTTCCAGAGCGGTTGTACATTTCACATTCCCACCAGCAGTCTATGAGAGATCTTGTGATTCCACGTCCTTACCAACACTTAGTATGTCAGTTTTTAAATTGTAGACATCCTAATGGATCTAATTGTTTATTATATATCTTCTTTGGCAAGGCATCTATTTAAATATTTTGCAGATTTTGAAAAATTAGGTGATTAGTCTTATTGAATTTTAAGAGTTCTTTATATATTTTAGATACAACTCCTTTTTCAGGTATGTTTTGCAAATATTTTCTCATGATATATGCTTTGCCTTTTCATTTTCATAAGTGTCTTTGATGAACAAAGGATTTAGATTTTGGTAAAGTACCATTTATTGATTTTTTTCTATTATGCTTCATTTTTATGTGGCCTTTTTAAGAAATTTTTGCTTAACCAAAGATCATTAAGATTTTCTCCTGTGTTTCCTTTTAGAAGTTCTATAGTTTTCACTTTTATATTTAGGTCTATGATCTATTTTAAGTTAATTTTTGTGCATGGCATGATGTAAGGGTTGAGGTTTTTTTTTTTTCTTTATGATTATCTTTTCTCCCACTGAAATACTTCTGCAAATCACTTGACCACAGATCCGTGGATCTATTTATGGACTCTGTTCTGTTGGTCTATGTGTCTATCCTTATGCCAATACAATCTTGACTAATAAGGCTTTGTAAGAAGCCTTGAAATTAGGTAGTGTACATCTTCCAATTTTGTTTTTCTTTTTCAAAATACTTTGGCTATTCTATGTTCTTTGAATTTCTATATGGAGTTTAAAGTCAGGTTGTCAATTTCTACCAAAAAAAAAGGCTACCGTGATTTTGATGGGGAGGAAACAACCTTTTTACAATACTGAATATTTCAATCGATGAACACAGTATCTCTCTCCATTTACTCAGGTGTCTTTATATCAGTAATGTTTCTTAAATTTTGTGTATGTGTCTTGCATACATTTTGTTTAATATATCCCGATGTTTTTCATGTTTTTAGTATTATTGTAAATGGTACTATTTAACTTTCAATATCCAATGGTTTGTTTCTAGAATGTAAAAATACAGTTTGGATCCTCCAACTTTACTAAACTCCATTATTAATTATGGTATTCTTTTTCTCTTTTTTGTAGAGGCCTTAGGGTTTTCTATGTGTACAATCATGTCAGCTGTGAATAAAGGCAGTTTTACTTCCTTTTTATCGGAATGTATTTTCTTTTTTATTTCCTTATTTTACTACTTAATAAAGCAATATTAAAAGATAGGATTTGTAAGAATGGGCATTCTCATCTAATTCTTGATCTAAGGAGAAAATTATTCAGAATTTCAACATTAAGAATGATCATAGGGTGGCCTGGCTGGCTCAGTCAGTAGAGCATATGACTCTTGATCTTGGGGCCATTAAGTTTGAGCCTCATGTTGTGAGTAGACCTTACTTAAAAAATTTTTTAAAGTTAAAAAAAAAGAAATATCATAGCTATAAGTTGACCATAGATGCCCTTCATCAGTCTTAAGGCATTCCCTGAACTTCCCAGTTTTATGAGAGTTTTCATCATGAATAGTTGTTGCATTATTTTTTTCAAATGCTTTTTCTGCATCTATTTATCTGTGCCTCCTGTCCTAGATTTAGGACTGGGATGAGAGTCCTAGTTTGGACAGCCCTGAATCCCCTGGCAGGTGCTGAATGACATGGAAAAATAGAATAGGAAAGTTTAGGGTTAGAGAGACAGATAATCTTTAAAACTCTTTTCCCTAAATCTCTCCAAAGCTAATTAAAATTTTCCAGTTAGAGATTTATTTATTCCAGTCGCAAATACTCCAGAAGCACTAAGGACAGAATATAATCAACACGAATTTGATTAGATTTTTCCCCTAACGTTAAACTGGCAAAATACTGAGGAAAGGAGAATGGGTATCAGAGATAACTTTGAAGCCTGGTGGACATGGAGGTGGGCAGGTTAAGAGAGGCCACTGGAGGGGTGCTCCAAGAAAAGGGAAGAGATGTTATAGATGCCACAGAAAGGAACTGAGGTGATACCACAGCATAGATACTTTTACATTTTCATAGAGAACCATAGAGATCATCACCATGCCACCAAAGTCCTGCTTTCCTACATTCTTTCTTGAACGAGGGAGTCACAAACAAGAATTTTTTTTTAAAGATTTTATTTATTTATTCATGAGAGACACACAAAGAGAGAGAGGCAGAGACACAGGCAGAGGGAGAAGCAGGCTCCATGCAGGGAGCCCGACGTGGGACTCTATCCCGGGACTCCAGGATCACGCCCTGGGCCCAAGGCAGGCCCCAAACCGCTGAGCCACCCAGGGATCCCGCAAACAAGAATTTTAAAATACAATTATGCTTTAAGCTGGTAGAGTACTATTTCAGAAGGAAGTTAACAGTTAATCACATGTACCAAACAACAACAAAACAATAATGCCATGAGCTTGGGAATCATTTAGGCTAACCATGTGTCTTTATATTAAGAATTCGATAGAACCTCTGACATACAGATGAGCATGCAAATTTCCCAAGGGTGAGTAGATGGTGCTTTATGTGTTATTTAAGTTGGGAATAAAACTTCACTTCTTGGTTTCTTCTGGTAGAGTGAAGTGGTGTGGCAGAAATATTACTAGACTTCAAGACAGGAAATTCAGGTTCAAGGTCCCGCCCTTCTGTCCAGTTGTTGTATCATGGTGGTGCTTACTTAAAATGTCTGCATTTCTGTTTCTTTGTCAACACAAAGGTAATTCTCTAACTCATCTGGAGGGCTAGTCATGAAGATCAAATGGTTACTGAATGTGCTATCACCCACTCAGTATTCGTGCCAAATATATGTGTGTTCTTTCAATTCCAAGCCACATGCTCTTAAAGAAAATGCAAATTTTAAAATCCATTGTGAATTGCATTAATTAAATTTAAAATGTTACGTATCGTGATGAACCTAAGATTTTATAACTGATAAAGAGGATATGGGTTGACATTATACATCAGATATTTAATGTACATGACAGATGTAATAAACTGCCATCCACATTATAAAAATTGTCAGGCATTCTAGTTCCTGCATGGGGACAGAGTAACCCCAGCCTTTAGGAGAACAGTTTGCGAGTATAAAATAGAATAAAGACTGACCTGTTTGTAGGAGATTATCAGAGCAATTGTAGCAAAACAGGAAAATATCAAAAGAAAGAGGGCACTTTGAAGCAGCCGAGCAAAAGAAGAAAGGACACTCCACCCAATCAGGGCTCTTGCCGCATTTATTGGGTATTTGACCTTGGGCATTTAACGAAGCCTTTCTGCCTTAATTGTGAAATGGCAATGACACGTCTCCTGTCTGGAGTCAGGGGCTGGATCAGATTCTCTTTTCCATTTCTCAGTTCTGCATTTCCTTTGCACAACTTTAACCTTTGATCTTGGCCTCATTGTCCAAAAATTGCTCAGTCTCCCAAAACTGTAAAATGATAAGCACGAATACAAAATCTTGCTACTAATTGTGTATGTAATTGCTGAGATTAAGTTCTGTGACTTAAAATTCTCTGACATTAATTCTAAAGCTCTCAATGTATTCCTTATTTCCACATAGTCTCTTATCTTAAACCTTAAGAGGAAGGCTTTAATCCTCCCAGCTTTAAACCAGGGCACGAAGCCCTGTTGGGCTCTTGGGCCGTGCAGCGAGCCTGGAGGGAGCACCACAAGGTGGCACTGAAGATCCGGCTGCAGAAGGTGGTAGGGATAAATCCACACCAGCGTTCATTTCCTCTGGATCTCCTGGCTGGCACCAGGCTGCTATTTCCTTTATTGTCAGGGATCCTGGGGATGCCTTGGCTTGAACCTAATGCAAACAGTCCCTCTGCAGCGCTCAGCAGTCGGTAAAGGGGTTCTTGGGCTTGGCAATAGTATCTCCAAGAGTTTATCACAAAACCATTAATGACCAGATCTTTCTGTCTCCTCCCAGAACCTTCCCTCAGTTCCCAGAGATGAGGCCTATCCTGTTTCTTCAGCCACTCATCCATTCAAGCATTTATTGCATGCTCTTATGTGTCAGGCATACAGCCAGGAGTGATGTGGTTTGAGAGATCCAGGACATTAGCATTTTTTTTCTTAGTCTGCCATCAGCACCAAACCCAGGTATCGTGCATTGGGGTGATGGCCCAGGTGCCCGAGGGGACCTAGTTGCTGGCAGCTGTGCTGTGTTTCCAGGAGGGAGCAGAGGGGGAAATATTGTGGTGCTTGTATTTACAACCAGCCCCTAACACCTCCCTCCTCCAGCACACACTATCTGCAGGAAGCCAAAGTAGCTTCTCTGCCAGTCTACCCCCATTGAAGCGGACCTTAAGCATCTTCTTTTTCCTTTTAATGGAGCTATTGATATTTATTTTAACTCTATTACAATGCAGTCTTTTTTTAAAGTAAAAAGTCTAGGGAAGTTAAAATACTCCATATGATAGATGAATGGTGGAAATACGTCATTATACATTTATGCAAACCCATAGGATATACGCCATATGTGAATCCTAATGTAAACTATGACTTAGGGTGATTATAATGTATCAATGTAGGTCTATCCATTGTAACAAAGGTACCATTCCAGTGAGTGGTATTGATAACAGTGGAGGCTCTGCATGTGTAGGGGCAGGGAGTATATTGAAAATCTCTGTACCTTCCTCTCAGTTTTGTTGCAAACCTAATAAAACTTCTCTAAAAAACTAAAGTCCTTTTTTAAAAGTCTATGGGGAATTCACTTATAATGGAATAGTATTCAGCAATAAATAGAAATGAGCTGTCAAGCGATCAATGAAAAGACATGAAAGAATTTTACATGCATATTATAAGGGAAACAAGACAATCTGAAAAGGTTACATATTATAGGATTCCAACCATATGACATCTGGAAAAGACAGTACAAAACTCAGTGGTTATCAGAGGTTGGAGGAGGAGGAGTAAGAGATGCACAGGTGGAGCAGAGGGCATTTTTAGGGCCATGGAACTACTCTGTATGATACCCTAACAGTGGGTATGTGCCATAACACATTTGTCAAAACCCATATTACAACACAAAGAATAAACCTTAATGTAAGCTACAGCCTTTAGTTACTAGTAATACATCAGTATTGACCTATCAATTGCAACTAACTGTTAGCAGTGGGGGAAACGGCAGAGGGGATTATAGGGGATCCTTGTACTTTCTGTGCAATTTTGCTGTCAGCCTAAAACTGCTCAAAAAAACCCCAGTCTATTATTTTTTTACAGTCTGTTTGGAAAGCCCTCATATTTATATAGGGCTTTACAGTTTTCAGATCAATCCACTTGATTCTCAGGAGAACATTGTAAGATATAAAGGACCGGTATTGTCCCACGTTTACGGATATGGATGAAGGGCAAGGGAATCAAGTGTCTTCTCAAGTTCACGCAGCTAATGAAACAGCCAGGAAAGGACATGAACCCATGTCATCTTGTTCCAGATCCAGAGTGCTTTTCTCTAAGTACTTACAAGCATGGAACTGTTATCACTCCTCTGCACTCTTGAGTGATTATTCTTCCTTCTCCCAGGGTTTTGGAATTCGATTCAGTAGAGATACACACTGTAAATTACAGTTCCAGATTTCAGTCTCTGGCTATCTGACATGATGTAATACAAGGATTTCATGTGTAAAACAGCATCTTTAACTTCTTTCCTACCAATCCTTTCCTCCAGTGTCTTTTGAAGTCTTTGCTTCCTCACCACTTTTGGGATAATCCATTAGAACAAGAATAAAAGCAGAGACGAGCTAAAAGAAGCTGAGGGTATTCTTATACAATATAACACTGACGATATGGGATCGGTCTCCTGAAAGAGCCACAGCTGCTTGGGATGGGAGGTGAGCCTTCTGGGAGGCATCATGATCCCAGAGCAAATCAATAGCAATGGTCAGACTGCAGAGAGCAAGTTTTCAACAGTGATACCTTATGGTAGTGAGAATTACTAGCAGAAGACAGATGAGACCCTCATTTGCTCCCTTGGGTATGGAGACCATACTGACTCCTCTGGAGACTGTGCAAACCTCCTCCAGAAGTCCTTGGTGTGATGGAAGAGGGGAGTGAAAATTGCCAAAAGAGGCATCTGCTTTCAGCTAGGTAAGCATTTAGACACTTGAGCAATACATTAGAAAAACAAAAGAGGAAAGACCACGTAGGGACAGAGAGAGAAGGTGGTTATCTACAAACCAAGGAGAGAGGCCTCAGAAGTAATCAAAGCTGCCAGCACCTTACTTTCTGACTCCCAGCTTCCAGAACTGTGAGAAGATCATTTCTGTTGTAGAAGCTCCCAGTCTGTGATATTTTGTTACGGCAGCCCTGACAATCTCACATAGGCAGATAGTGGGCACTCAATAAACTTGAAGGGAGAAATGAATTATGCAATTAAACATACACAATTGTGCTAAGTCCCTGGGAGGGTAAATAAAGGTTGCTGAGAACAAACAGTAACATGACCTGACCTACCCTGGGACAACGTGGAGGGCTGGTCTGAAGAAGTGATAGGTTGAGGCCTGAAGGAATGGTGGCCATTGACCAGGCAGAAGGGGTTAGAAGCCTGTAGAAAGCTTTCCACACTCGGAAGGAATAGCATGTGCAAAGGCCCTGAGGTGGTAAGAAGCACAGTGTGGTTTTGGATTTGAAACGCAGCACAGAGAGAAGAGGGAGAGTGGTTCTAGATGAGGTGGGCCAGAGCCTGACTACGTGGAGCCTTTCAGGCCACTTGTCGAGGAGTTTGAAGTAAGGGCAATCCATTTTAAGTGCAGGAATGATGAGAACATCTTTTGTGCCAACAAGATTCCTCTGGCTGCTGTATGGAGAGTGTGGGGTGGGGTGGGGTGGGGCAAGGATGGATGTGGAGAGACCAGAAGTCCACAGGAGGCAAAGTAGGATGTTACGGCTTGAACTAGGGTGATGGGACCCGAGGTAAGCAGGTAATTCCAAAAGATATTTAGAAAGAGGAGCAAAAAAGAAAACAACTGGATCCTTACTCTCAAAAACCTCACTCTTGCTGAGCATGGAAAGCCAAGGGGAAGGATAGGAGTGGTGGTAGGTAAGAACAGGAATAAATAGGACGAGGAAGAAGTAGAACCTGATCTAATAAAACGCTGGAAATGTCAAAAAAGGGGGGGGGATTCTGCGAGGAGATCATCTAAGATTTGGAAGAAGATGGAAATCGGGACCATCCTGCCAACACTACTGGTTTGATCATCTTACAAAATCCCCTCTGTAACACAGGAGCCGCAACACATATTGGTTCACCACTGGAAATAATCATATTTTGCATTAATAGTTTTGGCTTTCAGCTCATCTTCATGCACTTTCAGATCTACTCTTTTTTTCTTTTTCTATTTGACAGATTGTACTCTTGGTTGCCTTTTAATTATCGAATTGCTGCTCTTTATCTGCAGCCTCCGACTAGTAACCTTATTATAACAATTGCCCAAGACTCAGAACTGAACAGTGCACAATAAAAATCCGCAATAATGAAAACACTTAAATTAAATAAAAATCTCCTAACAACTAGCAGAGCACACTGGAATGGATTGTATGAGTCACCGACTGTATGAATGATTTATTTGGGAAGTTATATCAGCTCAAGAAAAACATATTTTGATCTTAACATTCAACAACCAGGCCTAATACACTCATCACAGAGCCTCTGAGTGAAATAGCCTCATGCAGAGATTATTAACCTATAAATAACATCCCAATAATCTGTTGGTGTTTACGACTACCATTTTTAAAAATACTTGCTGAGGACTTTCATACTTGCCGCCTATTTCTTTGCGCTGCCCGATACCTATACGTGTTCATAACTCTGTGTGCGTGTGGCGTTGCAAGCTTAGTAAAACCACCATGCTGTGATACGCAGGCTAGAAGCTGCTTCTTTTTAATTTTTTTAAAAGATTCTATTTATTTATTTGAGAAAGAGAGTGAGGATGAGCAGGGGGCGGGGCAGAGGGAGAGAGTTGAGTGCGGAGCCTGATGCAGGGCTCCACCCCAGGATCCTGAGCTCATGACCTGAGCCAAAATCAAGAGTCTAATGCTTAACGGATTGAGCCCCACAGGTGCCCCTCTTTCTTATTTTTATAGAAGAATGCAAAAAGGAAAAAAAAGTCCTATAGAACATTAAAGAAAATCTCAATTTTGTGACTTGAGAATGCAAAATGGTTTTATGAATACAACTAGAAGGTTATGTTCTAAATTCCACTTCTCCTTTCACAACAGCAAAAAGGAATCACGTGGCTAGAGAGTTGATCAGGAACTTTACAAAGAGGAGAGCAAATGGCCAATGATCATATGAAAAGTTACTTGACCTCCTTAGTAATCAGAGACATGCACATATTGAAATAAAAACGAGATACCATGACAGAATGGCTGTAGTTAAAAAGACTGATGATCCCAGGCCATGATGAAGACCAGAAGCAAAGGGAACACTCCCACATACCTGGTACAACCACATTAGAACACAGTTTGAAATATCTATAAAAGAAGAACACAGGCATACCCAGTGTTTCTACTGGTAGGAAAATCATTATATTAATTTTCTTTGCTGCCATGACAAATTACCATGAACTCAGTGGCTTAAAACAACAAATTTACCATCTTACGAACTTCAAAGAAAATTTCGCTGTCATAGAAAATCTCCTGAGTGAATAAGTACATCAAAAATTACTATTACGCCTATATCTGCCACTGGCCATGACAAAGGCCACAAAAAATGGGTCTCAAAGGGGAACTTAAGAAAATGATATTCAGAAAGACATTTTCCTGTGGATCACATCTGACATCTCTCTGAAGGATCAGGTGCAAATTTCCAGATATGTGGTGTCCTTTCTAGGTCTCTATTTCCCCTACCCGGGGGTGGGGTGGTGGAGGAGAGGAGTGGTCTTTATTGCTATCCCTAACTAAGGCTTTGAATTCTTATGTTGTATTATTTTTAAAGAGTTAAATCTCTAAGTACTTTAAACATTTTTTATTATCATACAGTTCTACAGTTCAGGAGTTCAGATGGTTCTCTTGGGCTAAAATCAAGGTGTTAGCAAGGCTATGTTTCTTCTTCTGGAGACTCTAGTTTCTTCCCTCTAGATTGAGGGGAAAATCCTGTCATTTCAGCTTCTAAAATCTGCTCACAGACCTTGGTTAATGGTCCCAAATCCGGCAACGGTGGATGAATTCTCACAGTGCATCACTCTGACCTTCTCTTCCGTCCCTTCTTCCACATGTAAACTCTTGTGATTACGTTGGGCCCAGCCAGATCTTCTAGGCTAATCTTCCTATCTTACAGTTAGCTGATTAGCAAGTTTACTTTCATTTGCTACCTTAATTCCCCTTTGCCATGAAATGTAACACATTCATAAGTTCTGGAGATTAGGATGTAGACATCTTTGGGGGACTGTTATTCAGCCTACCACAATGGCCAATGGCAATGTAAGCACGTATGCACCAAAAGACATGTATAAGAATGTTTAGAGAAGTATTGTCTTTATTGCCCAAAAGCTGGAAATAACCCAATTGTACATCAATGATAGAATAGATTTATATATATATATATATATATATATATATATATATATATATATATATATAGTGGTATGTTTATAAAACAGCATCTTTTAAATCACAACTTCACGCTACAGCGTAAATGGACCTCACATAATGTTAAACAAGGGGCCAGCACAAAATAAAACATATGGCAGGATTCCATTTATGTAAAGTTTAAAAACAGGCAAACCTACCAATTATATCTCAATAGAGCTGGAAAAAAAACCCCAACAACCATAGACAAACATGGCGCTAGGAGTCCAGGAAGTGGCTAGATTTAGGGAAGAAAAAGAAAGGCAATGACCAAGAGAAAGGCTAGGCCTTCTGGATGCTTCTGGATACTTCTGGATGCTTGTAGGTCATGCTCTAATTCTTGCCCTGGGCGGTTACGTGAGTGTGTCTACTTTATGAATATTTATTGAGCTGTACAGGCAAGATTTGTATGCTTTTCACATCTGTGTATGCTTTAGTAAGATGGTTTAACAAAATGACATGCTTGTGGTTCCACTCCTTATTAAACATTTTTTTACCCACTGCTCTCACCTGTTGTGGGGCAGCCCTGTGGAGAGGCCCATATGGTGGAGTTTAGAAGCGTGTGATCTATAATGCCTAGAAATAGCCACACCAGTGAGTTGCAAAATGGCCCTCTAAACTTCTAAGCAAGACTACAGCCTGCAGGAGACATTTGCCAGAGGCACCAGCTAAACCACTCCCAGATTCCCCACCTGCAGGTATTGTGAAATACTAAATGTTTGCTCTTTTCAATCACCAAATTTTCAGGATAATTGGTTACTCAGCAATAGATCATCAATACAGGAGCCATGCAGAAGTGCTCCCCATTAGCAGAGATCTGTGGGAGAGGTTGGGCTTGTATAGTTCACATACCTTCATGGAAGCAAGGGCTGTGCTGATTGGAAAGTCAGCTCCTTGAAGGGAGTTCCCTGTCACGGGGCGTTAGGGACATGTTTAGGGTGTGATCCACATTTGTCAGTCAAAGAGCAACAATACCCTAGTTACAAAAGAAGACAAAACAGTCACAGTGTGTCACAACAGCCATATCTGGACATCATGTCATGAACACGGGTAGCAGAGATAAAGCTTCGATTGGCTAAGATTCCTACAGAATCCAGATATGCCTGCCAGGGCATGGATTCCTTTCCTGTGAAACTTCAAATGAACTCTTCTTTTCCTACAACAACCAATGTTTCCCTATGCAACCCCTACGACCGTCACTGAATCCTTCCTTGGAGCAGTTGTCTTGAGGAATGCCTCCTAAGTGAGGGACACAAGTGAGTTCTGGGAAGTTACCTTCCCCTCGCCTGCTCCAGGCCTGGCTGACTTGGTCGAGCAACTGAGATCTGCCATTGGCTGCCATGTCTTCTTAGCCACACCCCCTACAACCCATCATGGAGGGATGGGCAACAACCTCCAGGCCAACTTGTTCAAAGATTTTGTGGATATGTGCCATTGGATCCAGCCACATGCTTTCACAAGGATGTCTCCAGCTACCTAGTACAGACTATTGCACCTCAACTGGTTGGCTAGCTTTTAGATGGGCATTTTGCCTCATGCATCCTCTGTAGCATCACACACCATGGCAGGTTGGTCACACACACCCTTGAACTCATGAGGAGCCATAGCGGAACATATGTATGGAAGCACTGTTTGTTTCTACAATTCACTCAGATGTGCTTTTTTCCCCCATAACTGATCTGCTCTATGTTACCAGCCCCTCATCCCAGTGGGTACCTACTAAGAGAAACAAAATTAAAACTTAATCAGTGTGTATTTAACAAACTGCTTTGCTATAAATGTTGTTTTAAAATAGATCACCCAGCCTCTTTGTAGCACAAAGCTCAGATGTTCGGGAACTTCCACATGTGGGAAGGTAGACAGTATTCAAGGCCTTATGGTAGCAGAGATGGGGGTTGGGGGGGGAACCTAGAACCTTCATTGAATCATTTAACTCAGAAAATATTGATCAAGCACCTACTATGTATCAGGTAGTGCTCCTGGTGCTGGATATATATAGTAATGGGCAAAAGAAAGCCTTTGCCCACTGGCCTTGTGGATCTTACGTTCTGCTGGACGTTGGGCAGATAATAAATGGACATAGTATGTGCTATGTCGGAGGAGATGAGGGATGCAGGGGATGGAGAGGCAGGCGGAGGGAAACCATGCAGGTGGGCCCGGGGTTATTCCACACAGGGAAGGCCTTATTAATAAGACAAAGGCAACCTTTGAAGCTGAGTCCTGGAGAAAGTGAGGGACCGATCTGGGGAGGGAAGAGGGGGCGTGATGTGTTGGAGGGGCGCAGGGTGTCCCGGATGTCTGGACTGGATGCGTGTGTAGCCAGATCATGGTGTGTCTGGTGGATGGTAGTAAGTTTTCTCTTATCCTGAGTGAGATGAGAAGCCTCTGGAGGATTTGGAACAGAGAAGCAGCTTACATGTTTAGAGTCGTGCCCGCAGCTGCCATGTACAAAACAGAAGACGGGAAAGCAAGAGTGGGTTGAAGGGGGTGAGTTAGGAGGTGACTACAGGACCCCTGGTGAGAAATGAGGCGCTGGGGTGCAGGATGGTGACAGTGGCAAGATTTCCCCAAGGCTCAAGGAAGAGCTAGGACTGGACACACACCATTGAGGTCTAGAGTGTACAGAATGCTTAGGGCCGTGACCCCAGGTGGTATCACTGTGGGAGCTGAGAACGGAAAGAATTCCAGAGTGTAGAGGTCAAGAGGAATCTGTAAGGGGACTGAGAAAGAGTCCAGGTTGAGCCACTTGCCTGGTCTCAATGTCCTGCCCATGGCTGTGTCTTTGGCCAACCAACCCCAAGCTCCTGTCTCCCGCCAGCACTCTCCATTTTCTCTTTGGGCCAGGTGGGAGAGAACTCTGGATGCTCTGCTCCCTGAGCTGGCCATCTGGCCCCTTCATCCAGCCGCGGCCTCAGCAGCCACCTGGCACCTGCTCCTTTGTCATCCTGCACAGGTGGGACTTCAGCTGGGAACTGGCAGCTCTTCTGAGATGTGTTCAGATACACGGGCCAGAAGCCCAGGGTGACGAAGCCCTCCACTTCAATATTCTCGGTTTCCCCCATCACTACCTGTTTCCTCTAGTGTTTCTCTCCCCTGTCCTCCACCTACACACACACACACACACACGTGCACATCAGGGTCTGACCCCAGGAGAGGTGACAGGAACCTATATGACCTCAGGTCCTAGCTCAGTCTCCCTTTGCCCTTCATACCTGCCTTTCTAGCACCCAATGGGGTAGGTCTTCTCTCAGATGTGAAACTCCCTTTTCTAAAACCCACTCATCTACCAACTAGGCAGGGCTCTCGATATGTCCGTGGAGGAGTCTGGGAATTTAGAAATCCCTGCTCTCTTTCCGCAACACCTAACTTTCCAGTCCAAGCTCTTGATTAAGAGAGATTTGATACCCAAAGGTTAGTCACCCCTTCTTTCTACCCACCGTCTCCCTCCCTGGGGCAGTAAACTCCCTCAGACTTGGGGCTGGGGGTAGAGCTGAGAGTAATTAGACTTAACGGAGAAATGAAAAGAAGTCATTTTTAGTGTTCTCAAAGTGTGATTCTGTTCTCAACTCAACCACCTGCAACTCAGATAACGATTTTTACACATTTTTAACATGCAAGTTTCCCCCTTCCCCGCACATGTCTGAACTTGGGAGTTTAGCTGTATGGCCAGCAGAGGGAAGCCACAGGGGGAGATGCTACTGAGCCCAGTGAAGATTTAGCACATTGATTTTTTCCCCCTTTATTTTCTCTAGGCCCTGTGGTTTGTGATTGAGTGGGGAGGTTGGGGAGGACAGCCAAGGCTTTTAAAGGTGCCAATACTCTAGCAAGAAATAAGGAATAGTGGCTGCGAAAAGAGCCTAGATTCTCCGCTCTACCCTCCCATGCCTCATTTTTCTTTTCCTCTTTCTACTTTCTTAGAGGACCCTGCCTGTCAGCAAGGTGATGAACAGCTTTGGGAAATCACAGAGAAGTAGGGACTGGAGGGAGGGCTCCGAGGGGGAGTTGGGAGGCCTGGGTCCTGCACTGGGCTGGGGTCCCACCTGAGCATGTCGCTGCCCAGGTCCTGGGTCCCAACCTGCCTTTGTGTGCTCTTTCTTTCCTGCAGCCATTGAATCTTTAGAGAGTCTACTGTGTGCCAGGCGCTCTGTATGCGGTTGTGACAAAGCGGCCACGGGCCTGGCCTCAGAGAGCTTGCACTCTAGGAAGGCAATAATTAAGGAAGTGGCAAGAAATAAATATGATGGGAAAACAGATGATGCAAAGGGCCACAAAGGAAAAGCACACCAGGAGAGAGAATCACCCGGCAGGTGGCTTCTAACTATAGAGTCAGGGAAGGTTTCTGTGGGAGGTGACATTTAAGGGGGGAACCTGAAGGATGACATGGAGGCGAGACCCAGATCACACCCACAGGAACAGTGTGCCAAGGAAAACAAGAGATGAGGAGGAAAAGAGCTCAGGTCGGCTCCTCAAACCCGACAGAACAGATTTGGGAGCCACCTCGCACATTTTCTGTCATGCGTACTCATTAGCATCAATCTGTTTAAGTCTGCTATTTTTCGTAAAAAAAAAAAAAAAAAAAAAAAAAGTGAACTTCTCTAAATTAAAAAAAATTTGTGAACGACGCTATAATTAGGATCTAAAAGATTTCTTATAACAAAAGTCAGAAAGCAGAGATACTTGGGAAATTAACTCTTTTCTTCATTTGCATTGGGAGAAAGCCTTAAATTCTTTTATAGAAAATAGGAAAAGGGTATGCCCTCTTTCTTATAGGGTGGTAAGCTTCCCATCTTGTAGACTTTGAGCTTTTTACCAACAAAGGTAATTAAAGCCACGCTGCAGGTCTGTAACTTTTACCAACAAAGGTCACTAAAGCCACGTGGCATGTCACAAACGTTCTTTCCTTTCTCCTTATTCTCTGTCTCTATGCCTATTCATGCAGCAAATATTTACTGAATGTCTGTTTTATGCCAGACACCACTCCTGACCCTGTCAGGGAACAGAACGGAACAAAGCAAAACAGCCTGAGTCCCTCTTATGAAGCTTATCTTTTGCCTGGGTGAGACAGTCAATAAACAAATCAGCACACAATGGGTTTGCTGGCCTTAGGTGACAAAGAGGAGAAATAAAGCAGAGAAAGGGGCCAGAGTCATTCCTGGGGATCAGGGTTCCTACATTATACATAGGTGAAGGGGATATTCGGGCAGAGACTTGAAGGACAGGAGGGGAGGAGTGTTTCAGGCAGAGGGAACAGACGATGCAAAGGGTCTGAGGTGGTGCGGTGTTTGACGTGTTCTAGAAATAGGATGCTGGGGCTGCTGGAGCAGACTGAGCGGTACCTTAGTTTGCCAACTCCCTGAGACAAAAATCTGGATGCAAGTGGTTTATCCTGGGGGTGATCTTACGAAGCACTAAGAGGAAATGAGGGAAGTGCATGAGGGAAGGAAGGTAATTGAAAAAGTGGGACATGGATGAGTGGGTTACCACTGTGGGCTCCTGAGGTTCACCCCTGCTAGAGACCTCTGAGATCATATGGAATAGGCCTCAGAATCACCCTGTGAGACGCCTGGGTGGCTCAGCGGTTGAGCGCCTGCCTTCGGCCCAGGGCATGATCCTGGAGTCCCAGGATCGAGTCCCATGTCAGGCTCCCTGCATGGAGCCTGCTTCTCCCTCTGCCTGTGTCTCTGACTCTCTCTCTCTGTGGCTCTCATGAATAAATAAATAAAATCTTTAAAAAAAAAAAAAAAAAAAAAGAATCACCCTGTGAGCAGACAGGAAGCTGGGTACGTATCCAGTTCCCATCTCACTGATGAAGATAACTTCTGGAACCTGCTCTGCAGCCATAGAATACCTCCAGGCAGATGCAGGAAGGCCACCGGAGCATAGGGCAGTGTCTGCAGTAGCCTCTGGGCACCCGTGGGGAGATGGCCGGAGCACAGGCAGTCACTGCCCGAGGGAATGGCCAAGATGAGACCAGAGAGGAGGTGGGAGCCCAAATCATGTCAGTCTGGGAGACCACCATAAGGACTTTCCATTTTATCTGCAGCAAGTATGGCAAGCATTTGGAGAGTTCAAGCAGCATGATCTGATTTCCATTTTTAAATAAAAACTATGAATACTGTAGGAAGAACAGACACGAGGGGAGTAAGGACAGCTGGAAGGCCTTTGCAATAATGCAGGTAAGACATGACGGCAGCTGGATACAGGGTGGTACAGCCTGCTGGTAAGAGGCAGCTGCTCATTTCTCCATGAATCTTGAAGGTAGAGCAAAGAGAACTTGCTAATGGATTAAAAGTGGAGCATGAGAGAGAGAGAAGAGTTAAGACTGGTTTCTGGCCTGAGAAATGAGGAAAACAGAACAGACGCTGACTGAGATGGGGGTGGGCTTAGGGAATTTGGACATGCTCTATTTGGAATGCCTCCAAGTGGAAGACATCCAAGTGGAGATGTGGGTTAGGCAGTGGGACACGTGTACCTGGAACTTAACTCACGCCTCCCTGACCCACAATGTGGGCCAATTCCCTCCTGGCCAGCCCAGAGTCTTCTCTATGTTGGCCTGAAACTGCATGATGTCCTTAAATCTGGGCACTTCCATCCTCTCCCCACACTTCCGAGTTAGTACCATTTTTTTCTTCTTGGTTCTCATACTCCTGTCCCACCTCCTGAATCAAAAGCTGAACAGGTGACTAGGAAATAGCTTATGCTTGAAGAATGACCATTTCAGTGCCTTCATCCACCATCCTTCCACTAGTTTCTAGTATCTTCTGAGCTGAGGCAAAAACGCACCATAGCTTGTGTTTATAAATAAATAAATTTATTATATTATAAATTAAATCAATACCTCTCAGGGCTTTGGTCCACTTCTGACCCACCCAGTAAGGCTCTGAGAACAAGGTTTCTCACGTATATGTTTCTATACCAGTACCTTGTAGGGGTAGGGAGTGTTTTGAACACTGGAAACAAGTTATTTTCCCCCAGAAAGATCCACTGATACTATCATAAGAAATACACACTTTTTTTTTTTTTTTTTAAGAAATACACAATCTTTAAACCTCAGTGTCTTAACATGGTAAAAGTTTCCTTGCCCACATCACAGACCATGCAGCTGGGTCAGGCATCCCTCCTGGCGGTCCTTCCATTGTGAGTCCTCAGTTGCACAGCCCTTCACTCCCAGCAGTCAGGACATTTTTATGGCCAGGTCTGGAAGCGACATATATATCCCTTCCGCCCGCGTTCCGTTGCCTAGACCTCCGTCAGACGCTTCCACCTGTCCCTACCTGCCCAGGGAGAAGTTTCAGGATTGGCCAGCATCTAGCCCACTCCTGACACAAAAGGCATATCCCTGCCCATAAATTAATACATCCTCCTCCTCCTCTTGTGAACGGTGTAGTGTAAGCCCGCCCTGCAATGAGAGGCTGCTCCCAGCGAACCTAGAAGTTTCTGAATCTGCAAAGCGCAGGACCAAACCATGCTGATGGCAAAGTGCGGTCAACCCTGGAAATTCCTCCAACCACACCTCCTGCGTTTGGAACGCTGCTCACCTGAGGCATCAGGAAGGGCCCAGGCCCATTACTGTGCTCTGTTTAATATGCCAATGAAGTGTGTCCTAAATTTACTTATTTCTAGGATCTCATCCTAACTCCCCAGCTAAGCCCGGTTTCACTGCTCTCACACGCTTACCCTTGGCATGGGAGGTAGCCGAGGAAGTGATTCGAGAAAGGAGGGCGGCCTCGGTGGCTCAGCGGTTTAGCGCCGCCTTCGGCCCAGGGTGTGATCCTGGGGACCCGGGATCGAGTCCCATGTCAGGCTCCCTGCATGGAGCCCGCTTCTCCCTCTGCCTGTGTCTCTGTCTCTCATGAATAAATAAAGAGGAAAGAAGGAAAATAAGGAGAGGGAAAAGCAAGCAAAGCCTGTGAATGTGAGAGAGAAGAGAAACTAAAGGTGAAAATCACGGAGGAGGAAAGGGGTGGGGGAGCCAAATAGCAGAGGGTGAGAGCTGACAAGGGGGGGGGGAGGGCTGTGCAGAAAGGGGGCAGGGTGCCTTTAAGAGCCCCCCACCCCATCTGGGCAGCAGCCTGGGGAAAGGAGCCCTCCTTGGGCACCGGGAGCCCGAGCTCACCCCCTGGGGGAGCAGGACCCCCCCCATGGTCTCCCACGGGGAGTGGGGACAGAGAAGGGAGGTGATGGGAGCAGAAGGAGGGAAAGCGGAGACCCCTATAGGGCAGAGCCAACTGCCGGGGAAAGAACAGGTGAGCCCCTTGGCACGTGAGGCTTTGGTCCCCTGAACCGAGCTCCCACTTTTCAGTCTCCCTTCATGAGAGGCACACTTGCCCCCTGGTCCCCCTTCCCGGGCAGCTGCTCTGCCCCAAACCCAGGAGGCAGAGACCTGAAAGGAGGTGCACTTGAGCCTACTTGGGCTTACCTGGCTGCAGCAGCCCCCACTGTGCCGGCAGAGACCTGAGACAAGGTGCACCTGAGCACACCTGGGCTTACCTGACTGCACCCCTTCCCTGCCCTCATGCTCCCAAACCCAGGATGTGGAGACCTGAGAGGAGGTGCACCTGAGCACACCTGGGCTTACCTGACTGCAACCCCCCTCCCTGCCCCCAAACCCAGGAGGCAGAGACCTGAGAGGAGGTGCACCTGAGCACACCTGGGTTTACCTGGCCACAGCCCCCCCCCACACACACACCTGAGCTTACCTGGCCACAGCCCTTCCCTCCCCCGCAGGGTCTCGCTGGCCCAGAACATCCCTGCACTGGGAAGGAGGAGACCAAGGGGCGCGCGGTGGGGTGGAGGGCGCAGGGCTGTGATTGGGGCGCGGGGAGGGCTGCTGGGGAGCAGCACGGGGCACAGAATCAGCCACAAAAGACCAAACCCTCTTCCCGCTTTCCTCTGAGTGCTCGGCAGCGCCTCTCAGGTTGGCGGCCCTTAGCAGGCGGAGCAGGTGGGGGGGATAGAAGCACTCAGGGGAAGCCTCTGGGGGGGGTGCGTGGACGAGTCCTGGCACAGGTGGGGCGGGCAGTGCTCACAGTAACTCCCTTGGTGCAGCCGCCCCCCCCCCCCAGCATCCTGATGGCCTCCAGCCTCCAGGGCCTTCACCCTTCAACTCCATCAAGGCAGCCTCCACTTTGTCCGCCTCTCTTCCTCTGGTTGTGTCTTCTGCGTTTCTTCTCCCCTGTTCTTCCTCACTCTGGGCCGCACCTGAGACTTCTCCGGAAGCGACTGAGTCTGCAGGGCACCCTAATAGGATATCCCCGAGGCCATCCCAGATGGAGGCTTTTTCCTTGGGCACCTTGGGGACCTCCTGCCGCCGGCCCCCTCCTCACGGCCCCCCTCCACCCAAGCCTGTCCCTTAACGAGCACAGTTGATCTTTCCGCTGTTCAGAGGAACTGAGTGGAGCAGCTGACGCTCACGGTGCAGCTTTGCAGTGACAAGTTGGACACGACCGGCCACGTAGGGAAGCCACGTCATCACGGCAGCTACCCGGACGGTGGTGGTGATGGTGTGCTCATTTCACCCAAATATCTCCCTGGGGGTTCAATGCCCTTTCCAGGCACCCTCAGCTCCCACCCCGTTTTGGGTCCCTTTGGCCAGGTTCCCAGGACCTGGGGGAAGGCAGTGAGTGGTGCTGTCTCCCCTCTACCTCTCCAAGGCTCCCAACCCACACCCCGAAGTTCTCGGAACCATCCAGGCCTACGGAGCACCTTCTGGTCTCTGCTCTTAGAGATCTGTTCTTTCAGTTCTCGCCCTATGTCCTCTTGTCCTTGCTCCCAGGGATTCCCGGTGCTCCCTTCACTGGGATTCAGCTTATTTTAGTGGTTCTCTAGCCCGCTGTCTGGAATAACTACACTAGAAAGTTCCCTTAGCTTGCCGCAGCTCCAGCCCTCGGCCTTGGCAATACCGGCCAACCCCGGATACCCTTGTTACCTTGACCAACACCGCTCAGCAGACTCCAGGTGATGGCAAATCCCAGCTGGGTTCCGCCTTATAAATAAACATTCTTAAGAAGTTAAGTCTTGGGGCCCCTGGGTGGCTCAGTGGTTAAGCATCTGCCTTTGGCTCAGATCTTAGGGTCCCGGGATCGAGTGCCGTATCAGGCTCCCCCCAGGGAGCCTGCTTCTCCCTTTGCCTGTGTCTCTGCCTCTGTGTGTGTGTCTCTCATGAATAAATAAAATCGTTAAAAAAAAAAAAGTGAAGTCTTTTTGCTTTACTGGAGACACTGCCTCATTTCTGAGTTCAATCTCAGGTTACACTCAGGTTGGAGCTGCTGCAAAAGAAGGTTTTGGGGCTAGGTTCCATCATTGGGATGTCTTTGGATCATAAAGTGCCTTCTGGACTCAGAGTTGGATGGGACCTTCGAGATCACCTAGTCCAGTGGTTTTCAAAAGAAATGGGGAGGACGACAGAGATGATGGTGCCAGTGATAGGAAACAGTGTCCCTAAGGGTCTGTGACGTGCCAGGCAGGTGGCCCAGGAGGATGGGGGGCTCCAAGTCGGGCTGATTGCCAGGATCGCAGAGGAGCTGGACCGGCCCCTTTTGTGCTGGGTGCAAGCTTCCCTTCTCTACTGGCTTTCTCTAAAGGGCTCATTTAATTTCTTGATATCCTTTGTCCCCTTGTTCTTGTAGAAACTTTCCACGCCTTCTACCACCTTCAGTGGTTTTCTCCTCCCTATTTTCTCAGATTCTCTGCTCTTCCGCCCACCAGTTTGAGTCCCACACAAATACCAGAGAATAGCATGGACAATTTTCATCACTTCATACTTACCACATGCCTTCATATCCATCCTCACTCATGCTGTTTCCTCAAGAAAACATCTTGATCAGTTTTTCTGCTGTCCTGCGCCCAGTTGGCACATGCAGACACGTCTATACTTACACACGCATAACAGAATGTTTAATCCTGCCCTTCCTGAGGTCCCCTCTTTACGCTGAATCCCCAAAGGTAGAGAGCAATGTAATATGTGTCCTGCCCCCCATGTCCTGATGGGTCTTAGGTCACAGGTAGGACTCCTTAGGAGATTAAACCAGTGTTGCCAGAGTTAGTCCATCATCCGTCCTGTGACAGAGAAGGCCTTGAAGTACCAAGGACACCATTCCTTTGCAGAGAATGTTGGTGCTTTGCCCTCCTCTCAAGTCAGCGGGGATTGCTAGGGATTACCTGGAAGCCTGGCCTCGTTCTGGGGCATATTGGGAGCCAGCATGTACTACATCCCTGAAAAATGTAAGAGCAAAAGGCTTAAGAAGGCAGGAGAGAGAAGGAGGATGAAAGAACTGCCCTGGAAGCAACATGCACTAACTATAGGGCAATGATGTTTCCTGGTGGAATCAATGTGTGACACGCTAGAGGACGACCTGGAGCCATCTTCCAAGGGACCTGGCCCAGGAGCACTGCCAGAGGATAAACTGACCCAGCAGAAGGGTGGACCCCTGGCCTTAAAGCCTGAGTGCTGGAGGCTTAAGTGGCCATTGGGAGGAGCCATCGCCTGGCTCATTGGAAGGGCAGTAGAAGGTTCCAGTGGGGAATTGCAGAGAAACCACAGTAGAAAGCCTTGAATGAGGAGTCAGCTTTGAAATTCTACAAGGCCGAGACCACCACATTTACAGCAGCCAGAAAATGGACTCTTTCCCCCTAATCCTTTCCCATCCCTTTCACCAGGGCCAGTAACAGCAGCTAGCTAGTCGGGCAGAGCCAGTGGGGAAAAGAGAGAAGCAGCCACCCTTTCCCTCAGTCCTGTACTGGGGGCGGAAGAGCTGGAGGAGGAGCAGAGCTCTAAGTGGAGTTCATTATTATAGGAGACTGGACATATTCACTATGAGAAGAAATCAGTTCTTGTGATTGCAAGTACCAGGAAAATCTTAAGACCTGCCCAGAATTTCCCCCAAGGCAAAAAGGAGGCCACAGAGCAAAGGGACACAGGAGGAAGGAGTCCCTCTCACTCAATATAATGAGCACACGTATTGGCGCACACTCGATGATGACAGCTGAGCAGATAAGACACATTCAAACATTAGCCGACCCACAGTAAAAATAATTGGGAAGGACATGGACTTTGCTTTTTTTTTTTTTTTTTTGGACTTTGCATTTTGACTTGGTCATTCCTACTGTGAATATTTCTTAGGACCAGAGGTTGGGCTCACACACCCAGCAGCCTTGAATCCTTTTTCTTCTGGGTACTCGTTTTCTACTGGGTACTCACTCTGTCATCCAATGAAGCAGGGGTGCAGGGAAGTGCCCTGGTTTATGGGTTTAGAATCCAAACCACTAGGCTTTCTATAGGGTATTGAATGCACTTTTTTCCCTCAATTCTATTTTTTGTATAAAAAGACAAATCTTTAATAAAACCAGAGCAGCATAAACTAGTGTTAGTAGAACAAAAACCATTGCTTCAAATGGTGAGTTTTCTATTTCTATAAAGAAACAGGAATATTTAGAGGTATTTTCTTTCTATTCCAGAGGCTCACATATGCATGAGAACTATCTTAGGACTAAAAATGCAGGTTCCTAGGCCATGTCCTCGGAGACTGTGGTTTAGGAGGCAAGACCAGAGACTGATGCCTAGCTCAATTTAAGGAAGAGCAGATCTGTATTTTAATTAGCAGTGATCACATTGCCACTCAGTCTACCCCTTTGTCTCCCACTAGATGAAGTGGAAATGATCTGAGTCTTGTTTTTTGTTTTTGTTTTTTTGTTTGTTTGTTTGTTTTTTATCTGAGTCTTGTAACGCTAGACCGTTTTGGAGGGCCTGAGGTTTTTAGCAACTTTGCCAGATATCAAACCTGCTCATATTTCTCTCACGGAAGACTAGTAGATTGGTCCTAATTACCTGCCTTCTAGTTTACTAGAAGAATACGCATTTATGTGGCTCCTTTTCTTCGGACAACTAGAACAGAGTGACTAGCTAACCTGTAGATTCCCAGTGGCACCCCCATCAGGACCACTGTTCTAATCGATACCAAACAACGCTGAAGTTGACTCACTAAACACTTTCCAAAGCAGAGATCACACACTCGGGATTACATACCAGTCTGCTTCGGAGACATCCACTTTAAAGGCTTGGGGTTTAAAAATCTAAGCCAGCCCAGTGCACTTAATTGGAGTTTAACAAGATTTTAAAACAGATACAGTAATTTCTTCACACGCCTGGAGATCATCAGATAGAAACAGGTGTGACTAGAATAGTAAAAATCAAGAGGGAGGGAATCCAGCTAGTCAAGGATTTAATCAGAAGCTTCAGTCAATGACCTTTCTGGCCCTTTTCTTCTAAGAATCTGCCATTTGTTTTTCTCCATTAAATTTCTCCTTGGCTTTGGCCCCATCATTCCGGCCTGTTGAGAACATTTAGAGTCTCGGTTTTGTCTTCTATCATATGAACTATTCCCTCCGCCCGCAACTTTGATTCACCCTCCAATCGGATTCACAAACCTATGAGAGGGTCTTGCAAGCTGGTGATAAAAACCAACAAAAACTTCGCTGTGGTGCAATCAGCCTCGTTCCACAGGCAACGCATGTGGTTCCAGCTTACACATGGAACCTCAATCTACTACACCTATAATTGCACCAAGAAAAGAAGGCAGGTAGATAGGAAGTACATTCCCTGGAGATTGTCGGAGACACAGAGAGGGTGAGTCAAGGGTCAGCATGGGAATAGAGCAGTGGGAAAGTGGTAGGGCAGGGCTGTAAGAAGTCTGGGAAGCCCCACAGGACACTCATCACAATAGTGAACAGTAAGAGCATTAAGTGTCAGTCACTGTGCTAGCACTGGGCATGCGCTGTCTCATTCAATCCCCCACAACCCTGTATAGGAAAGAACTAGCAGATGCCCTCACGAGCTCAGGGGCCGAACGGCTTGGGTTTGATTCCTGACGCTAGCACTTACTAGTTGTGGCCTTGGGATAGCTTTCTGCTCGAAGATCCTCATTTGGAAATGATGATGGGAACAGCAATGCTCATGGGCTTGTGGAATTTTGTGGGGGGCTCCAGCTGCTATAACAAATCTTATGGCTTAACACCATAAAGGTTTGCTTCACCCATGGAACGGTCCAAGTGAGTATTCAATGGGCGGCCTTCCACGTGGGAAGGATATTAAGGGCCCATGCTCCTTCTGTTTTGTGATTCTGCTAACCGCTAGGTGCAGAGCGATGATATGGCCGTGGGCTGAGTGGGAGAAGCGACGCACGTCCCACAGTACCCAGAAACTCATCGTGTGGCTCCTCCAACTGCAAGGCAGGCTGGGAAATGGCGTTTGGGTGTCCAGGAGGAAGAAGAAATGGATTTGGTGCCTTCCTCGGTTGTGAGGATAAGATGTCAATTCCTTGGACCAGTACCTGGCACATAGTAAGTGCTCAATAAATGGTAGGTGGTTCTCACTCCTCCTATTGCACTAGCTCTGCCTATATTCCTCCAGTATCTTTCTGATGCCTGTGTCCCAATATCTTAACTTTTCACTTCGGAGTTCCCTGAGATTTAGCCCGACCTTTGTGACACATTGGGGGTTCTCCCTGAAAATCCTGGCAACCTTTGGACATTGAGGTCCACTGTGTTCTGTGGACACTGACCTCAGCATCTTAGCTGAGCCCACTGATCCCTGTAACACTGTTGGGGATGGGAGGGTGAGGACAAACAGGGAGAGGCCAGCTGGGTCCGCAGACCACCTGGGTGCCCGCGTGACCGAGCTGCTCCTGCATTCCCAGAATGCTCTTCCTGAAGGCTAAGGAGGCCACTGCAAAAACTTTTGCATGAAAGTCCCTGATTCAAAGTTTGTCTCTGTGCAATCATATCATTGCTAATTGAGCAAGCAACACTATCTCTCCACCTGCTACCCTCAAAAAACCCGCAGACGTAGTCTGAATGAAATGTTTTGGGTGGGTGGAGTACAGAGCTTTCGAATAGGGAAGTGTAGGTTTTTAAATTTTCTATCTTGATAAAATATTTGTAATTTCCACAGCACAGACCAAGTGTGACTGTGACTTTTGTTTTTCAGTTTATGTAGCAGGTACAAGAAACCTTGAAAAACCTATCATGCTTTGGTTGGCATGGCATCATGGTTACGGTCAGACAGCAATGCCTTTGAATTCCAGCCCCACATCTTTCTAGCCTTGCGACTGTGGCTAAGGTAAAAGCCTCAGCTTCTCCATCTGGTAGATGACACAGTGATGGTGCTTAATGTCACAGAGTGGTTTTGCACAGCACGTGACAATAGGAAACTCCATAAATGGCAGTTATTTTTGTTATAATAATGATCACCCAAGACCCCCACATTTCTTTCTCTGTACCATTGAGGGGTAGGTACATGTGCTCCTTCTCCCAAAGCCAGGAGCACCCTACCTGGAGTTTTTTGTTTTTTAAAGATTTTATTTATTTATTCATGAGAGACGCAGAGAGAGAGGCAGAGACCCAGGCAGAGGGAGAAGCAGGTTCCGTGCAGGGAGCCTGACGTGGGACTCGATCCTGGGTCTCCAGGATCACACCCTGGGCTGAAGGCGGCGCTAAACCACTGAGCCACTGGGGCTGCCTGCTACCTGGAGTTTTGAAGAATATTATTTGAAGGTTACCCATGGCATTGTAGCTCTGCATTTTTCCTTCCTGGGGCACATATCTCTCCACATGATCTTCTTTGCACATATAAGATGGAGGTACCCTCAACAGTGAATGTTTTTATCTAAGCTGTTTGCCTTTGTAGAAGCCAAGGCCTTCAAAGGGTATATGTTTATAGAGGAACAGGGTATTGATGATGGGGAGGATCCCAGAGAAAGACTGGGGGGTGGGGCTGGAGGAGGAAACCTTAAATGCCATCCTATCTCACTCCATCTACTTGTTAATCTTCATGATGGGGGACACCTCGGTGGCTTAGCAGTTGAGCATCTGCCTTTAGCTCAGGGTGTGATCCTGGGGTCCTGGTATCCAGTCCCACATTGGGTCCCCCACGGGGAGCCTGCTTCTCCCTCTGCCTATGTCTCTGCCTCTCTCTGTGCGTCTCTCATGAATAAATAAATAAAATCTCAAAAAAAAAATCTTCATGATGGTTCAGTTTGGCAAGAAGGGGGTACCCCTTTTAGCCTTAAAGACCCCTCTGAAGAGCTGACGACTCTTTCTCTTACTCTAGAAAAATGCATTTACAGGCATATGCACAAAGGTTCGCAATCAATTTCAGGGGGGTCAAGTCACCCCCGTGGCTCATTTGTGGACCTCAGGTTAAGACATGGTACTCAGATGGCCCCTTTGTCTCCTTACATGGCTGAAAACAGCAGCCTCAGGCAAGGGAGGGGAATGGTATCATCAGACTCAAGGCCTAGTGGCACTGCATGTGATGGGCATGACAGTAGAGGCAGGGAAGCCAATTAGACCCTTCCAAGAGATGAGGCCTGCGATTGCCGGCAGAGAGGAGGGAAAGGAGGGGGCCTCCTCAGGTCGAGTAAAAGAGGATTCCACCACTCACCTCAGTGGCTGGGCAGTGATGAGGGAGAGAGAGGGCCTAAGGGTGGCTCCCAGTTTCCCGCTTAGATGACAAGCTGGTGCCATTCTTTGGGGGTAGTACCTATGGGAAGGAGAGGATGATGATGGCTCTAGTTTAGAAAATGATGAATGGGGCAGGCCTGTGGACTACCTAGTGAGGCTATCCCCTAGGTGGTTAATCTGCATTAACAGCTCAGGAGAGAGCTACAGAGAGAGACACCGGCATGAACATTATATTAAACCTATGTGACTAGATGAGAAATCCCAAACACATTGGGCAAGAGATGAGGGTCAAAGTCAGAGTCCTAACAGTAGTGTGGAAGCCAGAGTTTCCCAGACCTGAGGCATTTGCCTTTCCCAGGCCTGTCTCACCTGGACTATGGTTTTTGCAGATTTTTTCAGTTGAACTCAACTTTGATTCATTTTTATGAGATTATGCAAAAGGAAACATATTAACAATATAATAAGTGAGAAAGTAATATCCCTTGCCACGCATAGATAGTACTCCTAAAAATAACTACAAATGGATATAAAGAAAACCCAGTTCTACGCTCTAGCTGGTGATGGTTGGCCAGAGAGGACTCCAAGTCTGAGACTGCTGCTCCCCTTTTCTATCTTAGCAAAGGAAGCCCAGCAAGTGTTAGAAAAGTGTTAAAGACATACTAATTCCACGCAGAGACTTTTCCTTTGTTGCAATCAGAAGACCTGGAAGAGAAAGAGAGAATGTATTTTCTCACCATGCAACTCACATTTTATTTTGCGTCGAGGCAGGGCTGAAATGCAGAGGAAAGGATTTTACACAGTGTTCCCAGCCCTGGTTGTGGTCTTCCAGCATCTAAAATGACCCCTTCTGGGGACCTGGGTGGCTCAGTGGTTGAGTGTCTTTGGCCCAGCGTGTGACCCTGGGGTCCTGGGATCGAGTCCCATACCAGGCTCCCTGTGGGAAGCCTGCTTCTCCCTCTGCTTGTGTCTCTGCCTCTCTTTGTGTCTCTCGTGAATAAATAAATAAAATTTTTAAAAATTAAAAATACAAAAAAAAAATGACCCCTTCTGTCACCAGTGGTTTGAACCTTCACTTTGGGAATGCCAGGAGGAATGAGGTCATGGTGTGTGGGGTGGGGAGGCCCGGGAAGGGCAGTGGTCAGTGTCAGAGGCTTCAGAACAGCCAGACCGCAAACCTCCCCCTGAACCTGGCAGCCAGGGACCACTGCATCTCTGGTGGAGGGGATCTCATGGCACAGCGTGGAGGCTGGAGAGTGAGTGGGAGAAAACACTTGGCTGTGAAGGGAAGGAGAGAGAGAAGATGCCCCTGGGGGCTTGGGGAGATTTTCTTTTGTTTCCTTCTATAAAACATGGGAGATATTTGAGCACACGTTTAGGTACTGGGGAAGGAGATGGGCATGAGTCTGTAAGGACCGGAGAGAGGTGATGATAGATGGAGCCAGGTCCTGGTTTGGAGGAAGAAGTGAAGGGCTTATTGGGATCAAAAGCACAGGGAGAGGGACGAGCTCAAAACAGGACAAGGATCATTTTTTCTTAGTTTGAGAATAACAGGTAACTGCTTGCCTGGTGGAGTGGAAAGTGAGGAAGTTCATGTCTGGTGCCTGATTTTCCTGTCAGGTAGGGGCTGAAATTATTTCTGGGGTCTAGGAAAAAACTGAGGGGCTTGAATGATGGGTCCTTTATTTGAAAGAGTGTATGAGTGATTGAGAGAGAGAGAGAGATTTTAAGGAATTCACTCATGTGGTTGTGGAGGCTGGTAAGTCCCAAACCTGCGGGGTAGGACACCACGGGAGGCATTGATGCTGCAGCTCAATTCCAAGGCAGAATGCCATCTTCTTTCTGGAGACTTCGCTCGGTTTTCTATTTGGGCCTTCAACTGATTGGATGAGGCCCACTCACATTATGGCAGGTAATCGGCTTTACTCAAAGTCTACCGCTTTAAATGTTCTTCTCATCTAACAAACACCTTCACAGCAACATCCAGACTGGAAGTTTGACCAAATATCTGGGTACCGTGGCCAAACCAAGCTGACACCTGCAACGAACCACTGTAAGGAGTATTAATGATCTCGTTTGCAAAAACATGAGATGATGTAGATAAAGAGAAGACTATAGAATATGGAGAGAATCTACTGGGTTCTGGGAGGTTCCAACTGGAATTAGGTGCTCTTTAGATCACAGGGATTCTAATGGAGTCAGAGCTAACGAGGACAGCAGGGAAGAGCCAGCAGGGGCAACCCACCCGTGGAGAGTACCCTACCTTGAGGAGAGTTATCATCTCAGCATAGAAAGGAAGAAGCTTCTAGATGCAAATTATGATCGTGAAGCCCAGTCGATGACTTCTGAGGACCCTCCTGCCATGCAGGGCACAGGCGCTTTCAAGACAACAAATCATAGAATTTATCTTTTCATTCTTTCTCCTTCCTTTATTTTCAACAGGGTAAAAGGCATATGCACTTACCTCACTGAGGTCAGTATGATTATTTACTTTATTTCCAAGGCTGCTCTTTCAGAACGTCACAGAATTTCCAGTCCAGCTTATCTTTCCTTCACCCACAAGCCTGAGGTCTTTTCACATCCATCCTGTCCTTGGCAAGAATCCTTGGAGAGTGGCCTGGGACATACCTAGTGGCGAGCCACCTGCTCTGGGTTGCGGGTGGATCTATTCTGGTCCTAGGCTTTGTGATCTGGACAAAGGAGTTGAGTATGTGCCTGTCAAATTGTCAGGCAAATACTAAATTTGGCGGGCCAGCTGAATTCTCCCAGAAAATCATGCAAAATACGGTTTAGCAATTGGGAAAAAATTGGCCCGCAGGAAGACAATTGGATGAAATTCAGTAGGACTACGTGGCCCTGGAATTCTAACTCTAAGACCGCAACTGGCTGTGTGACCTTGTCGCACAGGGGCCAATCCCCAGATACAAGAGGACGCTGTGCCACACCAACGAGTTTGGGAGCCAAAGCAACCATTGAGAAGAAGCCATCCCCCTGTGTATTTCTTTTTCTGAAAAAGAAATAAGAAAAATAAAACAAAAATCAGGTTTCTTCTAACTTTAAGAGGTTATGGTTCTCCAAGTTCACTTCCTCTGAGCTTTGTATCCCTCTTCCTGATTCTTCTAACCAGAATTACTAGCACCTTCCCCCCAGATGCTCATTATTCTGCAGCATTTCCTTCATACGCCTCACTTTGTTTCCCTCTGATTCTCTTCTAGGTTATCGGCACCTTGACAAAAGGACCACGCTGTGTGTCTGTTTAGGAGCCTTTCTGAGAACTCTCATGGTGCCTGGCACATATTTAATGATCAATACTTTTTGATTAAATAGCGATAAAAAGAAATCCCAGTTTTTTTCATGTATTAGGATTTTTCTCACCCCAGACACTCTCCTCTACACACAGTCCAATCCAGTGACTCTCCTAAAATTATGAAGGTCAACAATTAAACATGGTTCACCAGATCTTTGACCAACATAACATATAGGGAGGAAAAATACTTTGTGCCTTGGTATCTTACTTCTGGTAAGAGAAACTGAAGACTGTACTGACTTAGTTTTAAAGCTACATCACATTAAGTTTGTCGTCAACTGAAATACTAGATGTTTCTTTTACTTTTTTCTTTTCTTTTTTTTTTACTTTTACTTTTTTCTTTTCTTTTTTTTTTTTTAAGTTTATTTAAGTAACTTTGACACCACGTGGAGCTTCAATTCATGACCCCAAGATCAAGAGTCGCACGCTCCTCCGACTGAGCCAGCCCGGCACCCTGAAATATTAAGATGTTTTCATGTGGACCTCTCCCAAGCTGCATCTCCCCCATTCTGCATGGGTACCACTGATCTTGAACCCAAAATGTAGGATTTTATGTTTTTTGTTTCAGCTCAAGGTTAAATCCAATCAAAATCACTTTGAATGTGATGCTGTCAGTGACTACATTAGCGATCCTTCCTGGCTCCGGGTCACTGACAAGTTTGACACGCACATCTTTTCTGTTCCTCATCCAGTTTTTGACAACGATGTTGGAAGAATGGAGACTATGACAGAAGCTCTAATAGTAGCCACCCTCTTCCAGGCTGACCCAAGACTATTCATAAAATTTATGAGTAATCAACCACAAGCTGAAAATGCACTCCAAAATACTGCATTCCTTATTTTTCCATCTTATCTACATAGCTCTTATGGATGACATTTTAAAAAGATTTTCCGAAGTACACATACACACTTCCTCCTCAGTAGCCCCTAAAATTTGCCAAGTAATCCATTAAAACATTTCAAAACACAGCTTGTATGGTACAACTTCTCAGCATGCACATGCCAGCCCTGGTGCCCCTGGCATTCTTCTAGACCTCACAGTTCCCCTCCCACTTTAAATAGATCTCTCTTAGATTATTGCCTGGCACTGGCATTGAACTCGTTTTCCATAGTTGGGATCCCATCTGATGGTTTATCCAGTTTTATTTATCTTTCATTAGTCCTCAAAAATTACCCACTGTGACTATGAGATCATAGTACAACTTCTTGAGACGTCCCAGGACAAAGTTTTTAGACTTTAACAAACTTTGCGGAGGGTGCTCTTCATAAGCACAAGGGAGACATTCTGGACTCTGAGGTGGCAAATGTCTGCAAAGAGATCAATTTTTTTTTTAATTTTTATCGAATTCTGTAGGATGAGGCAGATTTTTACCAAATTATTTTACCAAATTCAGGCCTTTGTCACCCTGAACATCTTCAACTGTTAAACACAGTCACCTGGTAAGAAGATGCTCGTCCATCTCAAGATGTTTTAAATCTTTTCCCGAGTTGATATGAAGAATCGATACATATTGGGATTCTACTGATCTTTTGATGCTGAACATAGGAAGGCCCTGCATGATAGCTGTAGTAAGTACCAAGGGGCTCAGACTGATTGTCATAAGATGCCAAAGAGCAAGAAGAAGACCTACCATTCAGCCATGTTAGAATTCGAGCTAAAGACCCTGATAATACCCCTAGGTCACTCTCTTAAGTAGAAAGTGCCACAATCAAGAGATAACGAAGGTGTCCCGATAGAAGTTTTCCTCTTATTCCTATGATCTTTTTTCAGAAGGTAAGCTTTGGAAGTACGTGAAATACATCCATACTCTTGTTCCCATGTGTCATACATAATGAGATCAACAATATATCCTAAGGTTTAGAGCATGAAGCCAAGCTTTGTCTTTTCCACCTAACTCTGGAACTTCAAAAAGCCATATGTTTTCAAAAGAGACCAAGTACCAGGCTCATTTTATGGCAGAGTATTGAAGTTTGAGTCTTCTTTAAAAAGTAGCTTAGAGGGATGCCTGGGTGGCTCAGGGGTTGAGCGTCTGCCCTTGGCTCAGGCCAGGATCCAGGATGGAGTCCCACTTTGGGCTCCTTGCACAGAGCCTGCTTCTCCCTTTGCCTCTGTCTCTGCCTCTCATGAATAAATAAATAAAATCTTTGTTTTTTTTTTTTAAAGGTAGCTTAGAGATGAAGGAGTCCAACTGTGTCCTTTTATTGATAGGGAAACAGTTTTAAAGAGGTTCAGTGACTTGTCCAAGGTCCCTTGGTTACCAATAAGTGGAGCTGGCCCCTAATCCCAGGGCTCTGTAACGTGGGCCCCCTTCACTGTAACATGTGCTGCCCCCTTTGTACATGGTGGTTGTTTTTCCACCACCCTTTATTTACTTCTACTCTTTCCAATTTGAAGATGGTTTTTCTTCCTAAACAATAGTAAAAGAGAACAGAATCTGAATAGTTCTGGCTTCTGCTAATCTCACACCGTATGGTCCAAGAGTGGAATATGGAAGGTGGTAAATTTAGAGACACAGAGAAGCCAGTAATGGGAAAGTGGGGTGAAGAGGACAGATTAGGCAGGCACAGGTGCAACACGAAGAGACTGGAGAGGTCTTGGTTGACCACAGAGGGAGGGATGCAGCATGGGAGGGCTCCTGCTGAAAAGCCAAAATGATCCCAGGCTGTATTTATAGAAGGATGACATGAAAAGCCCAGGAAGCAATCATCAGGCTACGATCTACATTAGTCAGCTCTCTGTTGAAAATGATGCCCAGTTCGCCACACTTTGAAATGCATGAGCCCAGAGCAGGGAACAGAGTGACAGGAAATCGTTACTTAGAGTAAAAGTTAAGGAATCTGGAGAGCTGAACGCAGCCTTTTCACTGATTCCACCCATTTTCCAATTGCTGGAGCGGCTAAGAGGGAAGAAGGGGCAAACAGGGAGGGAATTCCAGCTAGAACTCCTTCCCCCTACTGTCCTCTCAACATAGAATTTTAGAAGCCCCATCTCTCTCCTCTCCTTCCAGTCAAGGTTATGCCCCTGCCAGAGGTCTCTTTCTGCAAGGACTTGAAAGCCCAGCATAATCAATTCTTATTGACTAAAGATGGCTTCTCTACCTGTGCAGGGCTCTTACTGAGTAAGGTACCACTTCTAGCCACATGCTGGTTACAGGGGCTTCCAGAGCAAAGCAGCTGAGCAGACTCGGGCTTGTGGCTGGACCCCCAAGCTGGCCACAGCAGCCTGTGGCCTCCACCTGATTTCTGAACTTGTTTTCAGCCCATGGGTGTGAACGGTTTTCTCCACTGGTCTTCAGCAGATCCCTGTGGGAGTCCACATGGCTCTTACTTCTATACTTGTATGGCTTACATAATGATATGCTGAGGATGATGATATAGTTCAGCCTCAGAGACTCAATGCTGACTTCAAGAAGTTAAAAACATAAAAAAAAAAGAAGTTAAACACATAGGATTCTTCTGATTTGAGACAAATCTGATGATATAATTCCATATTTTGGAGAAAGGCAATGATGACTTTAAGATAGTTCTTCTCTATTGTGTCTTCTTTGACCTTCCACAGAGGTTTTAAGCTTCATTGACTGTCTCCTGAAAAAAAGAAGGAAAGAAAAGAAGACAAACACACAAAAGAGAAAGAGCCCAGAGGGGGTCACCTACCAGGTTCTTGCAGAGCAAGGACTGCAAGTGGAAAAGTCCTACTGTAGGCTTTTCCCATCTTGCCTCCAAAGAAATCCCTGGAAAAAATATAGTGAGAGGAGACTGCATCCCTTCTGCAATGGGAGAACTCAAGAAGCCAAGTCCAAGCAGCTGACAGTGGTCAGATAGTCCTTGCTTCTCCATAGGAGCTTGAGCTCTGCATGTTCTTTCTGGTCCCAGAATTTAGGGGCTCCTTCAACAAGAGTTCTGGGGTACCCAGGGCCAACAAAGTGGGGAACATAGCAGAGAGCGGCTGAATCCTCAAGCATTGCCACCAGAATTCCAGAAGGTCAAGTGTGTCAACATAAAGAGCCCATGAAAGGTTGGAGGCACAAGCTTTGTGATGAGACTGACCTGGGACTGAACATCAGCTCCGTCAGTTCTCCTCCCTCAGCCCAGGGTGAGCCTCAACTGCATCCAAAGATACTCCCCCACGCTTTCCAGAAAGTGCTAGTCTCCTAACAGGACCAAACCACATGCCCAGGGTTTTCACTTAGTGCGCTATCCTGTACATCTCCATGTGGAGATATCTCCATGTATATCAGCACATGGAGATTGACCCTGATGGTTTCCATGGCTGCATGGTATTCCATCACGTGGTCATACTATCGACCTTTGTCACTGGTTTGTGGCGTCTGCGATAGCAAACAATGCTGCAGTGAGTGCCCTTGGATAAGTATCTGCACACGAGTATAGCCATAGGAAAATCTCAAGAACGATTTGCTGCAAATGCCTTCAACATTCTGATTCCGTTAAATCATCCTCCAAAGACCTTCCACCCACTAATGGTGCCCAAGAAGGCTCCTTTCTGCGAAGCTCTATGAAGGAAGGCCAACAAGCGTGTGGAGGAAGGAAGCAATAAAAACGTCTTTTGTTATTCTTTGGCCCTCCAACAAAGCATTGTTGGTGCTATTTTGGGGGTCCTGGGTGCTGACTCCACAGACGAAGAGAGCACAGTTGTGCTTTTCTCCGAGGGGACATCTGTCAGAAGCCGGGCTTATTATTGGCAACTCAGTGACATGCTCCCTGCATTTCCAGGGGATTCTTGGCTTCCCTCAACAATGACCCATTTGTGGCTGAATATTTAGCTGTTCTCTCAATCCTGATGTCTGTTCTGCAAACTATTTTGAGATTTGATAGGTTGGCTCCCAGCAGAAGCTGGATGCAAACCCCCAAATTAGAATCTTTCACTCTGTTATTTGTCCGGGGAAGGTAGTACCTGGGCAAAAGAAGCTTTTAATTTGAGTTACTTAATTTAAACTTTTTATTGTGGGAAATTGCAGGAATATGTAAAAGTAGAAAAAACAGTGTGATGAATCCCTAAATATCCAGCACCAATGATCAACTCATGACCCATCTTGTTTATCTGTACACCTACCATTTCCCCACCTCCTATATTATTTTGTTTTTTCTCTTAATATAGTTTAATTTTTTTCTCTTAATATAGTTTAATTTTTTCTGTTAATATAGTTTAATTTTTTCTTCCTCCTATATTATTTTGAAGCAACTTCCAACCTTCTTATCATTTCAACCATAACTGTTTCAGGATCTACCTACAAATTTAAGGTCTTTTTAGGAAGACATACTCATATTACCATTAACACACATAAAATAGGTAGCAGTGATTTTTGAACATACACGAATAATCCAGTCAGTGTTCACATTTTTTCAAACTGTCTCCTAAATGATTTAAATATGATTTTTAAGTGGTAGAAAAGCAATATCCAGGGCCAGGAGGACTGAATTCCAGTGTCAGATTTATCCCTCTCTCCTTGGTGATTTTCATTAATTCCAAAGTCAACTTTGCCTCTGTTTCTTAGCATTTGGGGATTGGAAAAAAAAAAAAAAAACATGAATCTAAATACTCCTAGACAATGCTGATGAAGATAGGAAAAGAGCGGGGAAAAAAAACCCACTGCAATAATTGAAACTAGAGTCAAGTTCTAATTTCTATATAATGGTGACCGGATCAATAAATGTCTTCTAAACTCAATAAATGTTACAAAATCTGTCTACTCTTCTCCCTGTGAAAGAGAGATGTTAGGGTCAGGGGATCCTTATCTTCTCCTCCTGGCAGATAAGTGCTTTTCAAAATGAAGTAGTTATACTTCGTAGTAGATATACTATAAGCTGCTTTCATTCTAAAGCACAAAATCTTAATATAGTATTTGTTTAAAACCCACAGATACTCCTTTAGCATATCCTCATGTTAGTTAAGAGACTGGAAATAGGGCTGGGAGAAAGGAAGAGCACAGAAAGATTTGTCAATGATCCTGGAAGTCAGGCAGTGCCATTGGTAGCTCTATTATCACATGAGATAATGTATGCATATATAAATTAGAAAGTGGCATAAAATTGTTATTAGGAAAAAGAAGATCCCCAGGTGGCCCTAAATCATGCCTAGCATTTCCCCCATTGCATTTCTATTAGCAGCAATCAGATTTGTCTTCGAAAGAAAAAAAAAAAAAACCTATTCCCTATAAAGTCTAGAAGACGGGAAGGAAGGGGAGCTAGTCAAATGAAGATATATTGGCAGGAAATTGAAAAAACTGCCAGAAACTCTTGAAAGACTTCTTTAAAAGACCATTGCAAATACCTTCCTCTTGCTCTGTGTGTGGGTGGGAGCACAGGAGGTGATGAGCGAGCTGTGTAAAGGGAGGGAGGAGAAAAGGAACAAAAGAAGGATCTTCATTTCTCATGGTCGTTTGGTGGACACAGAATGGAGAACCCCTCCCTGGAGAAGGGGGGGATACAGCTGCCAGGAACGGCGTGCGTCTCTATCTTCTCAATGAGTGGGATCCTTTCGCAGAAAAGCAGCTAGGGAAGGATGAGGGTAGACATTTTTTCTCTCTTTTGAAGACGACAGTGCTCAGGGGTCCGAGGAGGCTGGATTTCCATGGCTTGAGCATCTGTAGGTTCACAGTCCCTGTCCTTTATCGGAACACAAGTGCTCACACATGCAGATGTGATGCAGATGTGATACTTTCCCTCTCCCCCTCCCAGGAAACATCCAGAAGACTCTAAGAAGCTGCCCCTCTGTCTGAAGAGCAAAGGTGACAGTCTGCTACCTCCTGACCCATCAGTGAGGGAGAGAGGCCGCACAGGAGGAGCTGGGGCAGGGGTCCTCACAGGCACGACCCGGAGCACCCAGCTGGCTCCTGGGGGTAGGAGCAGAACTCCCGTCCCCACTGGCAGTGACCGGTTACAGAAGCGAGATGATAATTCACAATTACCTTGGCAACCAGCTAGCAGGCAAAACTGTTACTTGGCAATTTGCAGAGACTGTCCACCCCCTCCCCCCGCACCCACTGTCTCCCCTCCGCGGCTCAGACAACACGTTCCCCCTTTACTGCATCTCAGAGATCACGAGACCGTGTGCAAGGAAATGAGGGGACGGGGTGGGGGGGCTCAAGGGGGACCAGCTCCAAGACACCGAGCCTTTTCTCAACCCACGTGGGAGGGGTGTCGTGGTGTCAATGACCCCCTCCCACTGGTGTCAGGAGACAGACAGACGGGGGACAGAGTCAGAGAGAAGGGGCGGTGAGCAGCAAAGCTAGAACAGCAGGTGGTGCGTCTGCTCATTGTTTCCAGAAGCCTCAAAAATGGAACAAAAGCAGAGGGGATCAGCAGCATGTATTCGCTCCCGTGTTCCCTTCTGTCCCTCCTGCCCTCTTTCCCGAGGTCCTGTTGCAGGATCCTGCCTTCGGGGGCCTGTGCCCACCTGGGTGCTGCCTGGTGGCTGCTGGCCTCCCATCGGTCACCTTGCACACGCCGGCCAGGGCTGCTGCAGTCAGGCTCGGACACACGGGCCTCTGCTCCCCGGACCCTCAGGGGGAGGCCGAGCAAAGTACCTGAACAGGTGAGAACAAGAGTGCAGCGGTGCCACCCAGGATGGGCACGAAGCGCAGGCCGGAGCTCCGGACGAACAGGCCGGGACCCACTTAGTGCTGACTTGCCCGTAGTGCTTCAACTTTCCATTTGGGAATGTTTTTAGGCAGGAGAGCGGAGCTCCCGCCTACACTTCACCAAGCTTCCCCTAATGCTCTTCCCAATTTTGCTGAAGAAGAGCTACACGCATTTAGCTCACGGTTTGGTTTTATTTTGTTTGTTCTTAAAGATTTTCTTTATTCATGAAAGACACAGAGAGAGAGGCAGAGACACAGGCAGAGGGAGAAGCAGGCTCCACGCAGGGAGCTCGATGCGGGACTCCATCCCGGGACTCCAGGATCACGCCCTGAGTCTAAGGCAGATGCTCAACCACTGAGTCACCCGGGGGCCCCTTAACTCACAGTTCGATGGATTTGGACACAGGCAAACACCTGTGATACCATTAGCACAGTGAAGGGACACATCCTGTACTTCCCAGAGTCTCCTTGCATCTTTCGTGTGTGTGTGTGTGTGTGTGTGTGTGTGTGTGTGTGTGTGTCAGGGGGTAGAGAGGCAAGCACACTTACTATGAGATCTACCCTCTTAGCACGTGGATTTGGAAGTGAACAATTCCATCCTGTTGACTCCAGGCACTTCGTGGGGCAGCAGGTCTTGAGAACTTACTCATCTTGCAGAACTGTAACTTCGCACCCACTGGCTAGCAACCCCGATCCGCCCGCCTCCAGCCCTTGCAGCCACGATCGTATTCTCTGCTTCTATGAGGTTGTCCCTTCAGAAATATCACATAAGTGGAATCATGGGGTGTCTGTCTGGTGCCTGGCTTATTTCACTCAGCAGAACGCCCTCCTGATTCACCCACGTTGATGCAAATCCTTCAAAAGGTTTTCCTTCTTTTTAAGACTGAATAATATTCCTTTGTATGTACAGTCCACATTCTTTAAATCATTCATCCGCCAATGGACACTTGCATTGTCCCCATATCTTGGCGGTTGCGAAGAGTGCTGCAATGAATATGGGGGTGCAGATGCTACAACTTATGGTCACACCCAAAGCAGGGCTGAGAAGAAAGGACTCTTTTTTGATTAGGTGCTCAGGGAAGAGGCCTTTTCTGGCACTTAGGCCAAGGTCTGAAGCCTTGGTTTTGTACCACTCGGCCACTGTAAATGGTTGCCGGGTTACGCACTGCACAACTCTGGAGGATGCTATTTGCATTATAGCCTAGCTTGTACAAAAATATGCAGATACCCTGAATCCACATCCAACCCCCTACATCCTAGTTGTTCTTCTCTACTGCTTCTTCCCATCTCCTAGCTATGTATGCCTGGTTACTTCTGGTCTACTGGTGGGACTCAGTGATATGTGTGTGTGTGGAGAGAGAGAGAAAGAGGGGGAAGGAGAGGGAGGGAGAGTGAGGTATTGGGGGAGGAAGGGAAGAGAAATGAGGGACACAACAGGCCAAGATAGAAT
This sequence comes from Canis lupus dingo, assembly GCF_003254725.2. Lineage (NCBI taxonomy): Eukaryota > Metazoa > Chordata > Mammalia > Carnivora > Canidae > Canis > Canis lupus. Next base: position 7,673,396 of record NC_064258.1, read on the forward strand.
ATTCTGTAGATAGTCCTTCAAAAGGCTACCAACAGGAAAGGCAAGGCTTTAAGTTCTGATTGTTCTAATAAGAAAACCCATTAAATTGTGGAGGAGAAGCCAACCAGCAGCAGAGCGATGGACAGAACCACGGTGCTAATTACTAAGGGATAAAAGGGGGCAAAATTGAAAGCAGAGTTTCACTGGCACACATCTGAAGGCGTGAAAACAGATTTCCAGATCGAGTCTGGGGCTGGTGCTCAGAGTCTGGCCTCATTTCAAGCCAAAGCATTTTGATGTTGCAGGAGGAAGACGATATGATGAAGGATTGAAGGTCGAAGCTGTAGTGCAAGGAAGAGCATGCTTCTGATTTTTATGGCTGGTATATTGTCTGTGCTGCATAACCCGCATGCTTGCTATGATTTAAAAAATAACAGCTAGAAGGAAAATACGTCAAAATGTTATTGGTGATTATCTTCTTGGGGTGGTGGGAAGCGGTGGGTCCCCTCCTACTTCCTGCCTCCTCCACCTCCGCCTACTTTGTGTGTGTGAGTGTGTCCACATCTTTCTTATTTTCCCCAACAAAGATATTTTTTTAAGGTAAGAATCCTTCACTTCTTTTAATTGAAGGTTTAGTGTGGCTAACACGGCATATAAAATTTTTTCCTCTAACATGGCAAAAAGCCACTGTATATTTTCGTTTCAGAATACTCTTCAGTATCAGAGGAACTGCGTTATTCTAGAAGAAAATGCGTATGCCAGGATATGCAATATTCAACGAGATGAATCCACACTTGGCCTTCAAAATAGCTAAGGATAGATTTTATTTTTGCTTAGTCCTAATTTTAGTGCAGATGAAGCTCAAGCCTTCAACATTTAAAAATTATATTAAAAGGCAGACCTCTAGGGGCCAGAAACCAAATTCTCAAGCTTGGATAGCTGGGATATTTTCTGAAGGCCATTTTGTTTTTATGACCATTCGGTTCAGAATTAATGAGAACTACTTTGCATAGACATCACTTTATATTCTAAAGCAGTACCTTTTGGGGATTTTTCCACTCACCTTGTAGATATAGATTATGAAAGTTGATTTTTTTTTTTTTTTTTTTTTGTTCCCAGCACATTCGTGTTCTACTCTAGGAACCTCAGAGATGATTATCTTTTCAGGCCTACAATTTTAGAACATTTATCAGGTTATTAAAACCACCAATTATGGTGGTAAACACCCAAGAAATTTGGAGACTGTTGGCGAAATTAAGAAAACCAACTTCACTGGGATCCCTGGGTGGCTCAGCGGTTTGGTGCCTGCCTTCGGCCCAGAGCGTGATCCTGGAGTCCCGGGATCGAGTCCCATGTCGGGCTCCCTGCATAGAGCCTGCTTCTCCCTCTGCCTGTGTCTCTCATGAATGAATGAATCAATTAATCAATCAATCAATCAATCTTTTTTTTTCCAATCAATCAATCAATATTTTAAAAAGAAAAGAAAAGAAAACCAACTTCGGAGATTCCTCTGGAGGGAAGGGGTACCAGCACATGAAAAGCTCTGTGTTCTCCTTGAACCCTGGTATTATGACAGCTCTTGAAATGTTTCTTTTTTCTTCTCAGAGAGGATCCTTCTTGTGAATGAGATCCTGAGAAAGGTGGCTGATGACTACATACAACACTTGAGACTGGTCGTGATGTCCCCAAGTGTTTTTAAACCCTTAAAAGGATCTGTGACCTCTGAGTACCCAACCCTAGAACCGCATGTGTTCAGTGGAGACCCGTGTGGTCTGGGACAGATGGTGAAGCCCTTTGCTGGCCTGGGATCCTCAGCACCAGATAGACTAGCCTTGGTCAAAAATATCTTTGGATGCTCGCCTTCGTGGTTTATTCTCAGGACTGAAGGGAGCACAAGGAAACTCCGTTTTACTTGGTAGGTCCAACTCCTAAGAGGCTGGGCCCTTGGGAGATGGACTATGACTAGCGGCTCATCAATATCACAGCTTGTGGAAGATGGTACTTGAGTCCCACGACGGGGTGATGGGCCCGGGGTGGTGGAATAGAGCCGCGTGGGCTCTTCAGCTTGACTCAGATCCTGCTGCTCCCCCTCCACCGTTCCCTCTGCTGTGTGTTTCCGAAATCTGACCCAGGGACAGCTGGGCATGTGTCCCTGTAAGCAGCCCACTTCACATCATTATCTCCTCGTACTGTATAAAATCACATGCACCCCCCCAAAAAAATCACACGCCCAGCATGTCCATCCCCCTTCCCTGATTTTTCCCCAGAGAACCCCTTCCCCCCATTGACGATTACTCTCCTTAGCTTATCATTGATATTACTATTTGCTGTATTTTACCACCCATCTCCCCCCTCCTGCTCTCACTATACCGGGAGCTCGCTCCGGGAGGGCGACAATGAATGTGCCGGTCACTGCTCAGTCGCCATGACCCCAGACAGTGCCTGACACAAGCTTCGTGCTTGCAGACAAACCCCCTCAATGATTCTGCTGCCCTTTCAGATTTGAGGAAAATGCTCCCCTCCTCGTTCGGAGCTGACCTGCTGTGAATCTGCAGTAATTTTTCATGTTTATTTACTGTATTTATTCACGGGCTTTCACCCATTTAATTATAAGAGTTAGGTGAGTGGAATATATACTGAGAACAATAAGATTAATTGGTGTGACATAAGTAGCAGTGTTTTTGTTTGTTTGGTTGTTTTGTTCTTGTTCTTGTTGTTTTGTTTTTTGTTTTTGTTTCTCCTGTAGATCAGAGGCCAGGGGAAAATTAGTTCTTCTGTCCTATATGGCACATTGCCAAAATCAAGAAAGTAGTGTGTGTGTGTGGGGGAAGGGGGGGGCACCTGGGTGGCTCAGCGGTTGAGCATCTGCCTTCGGCTCAGGTCGTGATCCCAGGGTCCTGGGATCGAGTCCCACATCAGGCTCCCTGCAGGGAGCCTGCTTCTCCCTCTGCCTGTGTCTCTGGTTCTCTGTGTGTCTCATGAATAAATAAATAAAATCTTTAAAAAAAAAAAAGAGTAGCGTAGGGAAATAAGGGAGGAAAAGCTAAGGTGATGCCTCCCCCCCCACAAGGCCAAACCCCTTGTTCCAGGCAGACCCAGAAAACAAAGATAGGAACAGTGTCAAGAGGCAGGAGCCCTGGCCCTAGCTCTGTCCGCAGCTTAGCTTATGACTCAACCCTTCTGCACCCTGTCTCTGCCTGGGGAGAAGCCCAGGGCCAGGGATAGGCCAGTCATTTGGGTACTTCACATCCTACAGGTGGGTCCCTTAGATCCTGGAAGGACAATTGCTGCCTTTTCTCTGCCTAGAACACCAGGGAGTCATGATCTCAGGGAATGGCCAAGCATGGATGGGCTACTCTGATCGGCTATAAAGTGGGGGAAACTGTACCAGTCTAATAGACTCAAAGATGAAATGAGAGAACACAGGAAAGTGGCTGGCAGAAAGTAAATTCTTGGTAAATGGAACGATTATCTGGTTCCAAGAGAGGCGCAGACGTTACACTGCCTCTGCCTTCCCTGCCTTACGAATGGGTCGCATGGGCCTGGAGCTGCCAACTTGGTCGTTAGAAGAACATGTATCTCTTTAGGGAAAAAAACAAACAAACAAAAATACCCTTGTTCCAAACTTCAGTGATAAGAAGGGCTCTGAAGACATTCACCAAAAACTCTTTCCACCATCACCAACCCTCAAAGTAGGGGATGGGGGTTCTGAGGCAGGGCTCCTTATCCCCGTGCAGAGAAACCCCACAGGGGTCCCTACAGTGCCAGCCACTGGACAGGACATATGACAGTGGACATCACTGCTCTGGAGGCCACAGCCTGGTCAGCAGCGCCACCCCGGCTTGCAAGAGGCTGGACCACAGCCAGCGATGCCGCCAGCTGCCCTTCCCGTTCCCTCCACACACCTGCAGCCCCCATCACCTGCAGAAAACTCTGGCCACCACCACTCTTTCCCAGAGCTCTGTCCTCACACTTAGCCTCACAGTCACATCTTCTGCTCAGGTCTCATTACCCAGGGGGACTTCACATGGGCCATTTAAAATTTGAATGATGATGGGACCCCTGGGTGGCTCAGCAGTTGAGCGTCTGCCTTTGGCTCAGGGCATGATCCAAATTCAGGGATCGAGTCCCGCGTCAGGCTCCCTGCATGGAGCCTGTTTCTCCCTCTGCCTATGTCTCTGCTTCTCTGTCTCTCATGAATAAATAAATATTAAAAAAATAAATAAACATTGAATGATGTAATAATAAATCCATATATAGTACCTACTATATGTCAAGCGCTGGTTTAAGCAACGCAGCAAATATTAACCCATTTTATCCTCACAACAACCGTACAAGGTAAGTTATTACCCTCATTTGTTGAGGGAAAGATTGAGGCATGCAGAGGCTGAGAATCTCACCTGAGGTTATTATATTAGTAGGTGGTAAGAAGTTTGAGCACAAGCGGTCCAACTCCAGTAAGTCACACTGTCATGAACTAAATCTTTGCCATCTAGCTCACAGAGAACACACAGGAAGGGACATCAGGGTGATGGGCTTCGAGTCCCCCCATTCTTTGGATCTATTTGGTCTCATGGTCCAGGCTTTCTTTGGAAGAGCGAAGAGCAAAGTCCCCCTGCTCGGGCCACCCCGAGCCTCCTCTCCCACGGTGGCTGGAAACCATGTGGTCTTATGCACACCTGCTTCGACACAGCTGCTATGGTGTTAACGTTGCCCGACACCTGCTCATCGGGAGAAACAAAACCTAATTGCGTGTCCTTGTTCCCCAGGTGCTTACGCTGAAACCAGGGTTAAACCCAGCAGAAAGGATCTTTTGGGGGGACATTAGTTTAAAACAATACCTGTTCCCATGTGGCTTGAAATCTCAGACTGGGACTAATTTTTTTTCATTGTCCTTTGAAATCCTCCTGTGATCTTTACCCTAGATAAAAGATATTAACAGAAGCATTGAAAACACGACTTTCACATCACGTAGCTAGGTAAGTGAATGTTCCAGACCAGGGCATCCACATCACCTGGAGATCATGTTAAAATGCAGATTCTGATTCAGTGGATCTGGAATTGAAGATGGAATTGAAGATGCATTTCTAGCAAGATCCCAGGTGACACCGATAGAGTGGCAAGGTTCTAGAGCATTTCTCTCACTCCTGGAAAAGGAAGTCCTTTGCAAAGGGATAGAATACTTTCAATCACAGATTTTTTTCCTCTCCTGAGTCAAAAATATTTCAAGGGATGGTTTTATTGCACATAGTTGTGTATCTATGTACGAGAGTTGTATTGACCAAACAGTGGTTGACTACAATCAATGTGAGTTTGCATCTAATTGATCAATGTGTTCACTGTCCATTGGCTTTTGGCCAATGGTGACCGAGTGGGGCACCTGTAGGACTCTAGCAATTGTTCAAATCTAAGTTCAGAAAGCCTTCCCAAGGAGGTAAGAGGTGAGGCTGGCTTAAGAATGAGAAACCAAACTGCAGGGGTGCAGGGCAGCTGAGAGACACTGAGTTAACGGTTCTGGGCCAGGCATCTCCTACAGTTCACTCTTTGACTTTCTGAAGTGGTCTGGGTGGGTGTTGGAGTGCCCCGTTACATACATGCAAGGATAAAGGCTGAGGAGGCCAAGTGACACAACTTATATATAGGAAGATTTGAATCCACATCTGCTTAAAGACTCACGCACCTGCGCCCCCTCCCCCAGTCCCCATCCTCACCCCAGCACCTTGTGAAGGGTGCATGGAGCCTTTTGAGGAGCTGGGATGGGGAAGAGACCAAAGACAAAGAGCTTCAGCACGTGACCTGCAAAGGGCAGGGTCAGGTCTCTCTCTAAGGGGTCAAGGGGGATAAGGAAGGAATCTAGAAAACCTAGAAAGGAACTCGGTTAACGTGGAGAGGAGCTATGTTTGGTGTGATTTAACTTATCACATGACTTACTGTATGTACAATGAAGGGTTGACGCTGCACATCTGGGTTGCCCGAAGCCTGCACATCCCAAAGAAGGTAACACCCTTGACTAGTCCCTGGGAGATCACCTCTAAGCCCTTGGGATATCTTGCTTGATGAGTTGGTCTTGGCTTACCTGGTTTCCCTTGGGCCATGGCAGCTAGTTTATGCTATCACTGGGATTTATGGTGGGGACCTCGTCCACAGGGTGTCAGTTTGACCCCAGCAGGGGTTGGAAGCTGAGCAGCTAAGGTCAGCTGTATGAGCATTTGATGCCTACACACCCGACCTCCCCCCTAGATCCCGGGACACGGAGGCTAGGGTGAGCTTCCCTGGTTGGCAAGACTCCTTTTGTCACACAGCACTGCTGGGAGAATTCAGTGGCATCTGTATAAATCCACTGGGAGAGGACAACTGGAAGCTTTGCTGATCTTAATCTGTATCCTGTCAGTGTTACAGACTATAACCCTGAGTGTCACAGGTCTTCGGAGTTCTGTTAGCCCGTCTAACAAATCATGGAATCTGAGGGTGGGTATGAGGATCCCAATAACACTTAAGGAAGAACCCCGCACCAGTATGAGGGCCAACTTGAGTGGGTGGATGGGGGAAGACTTAAGTTGGTTAAGATCAATATTTACTGAGCCCTTGACTACCCACCAGGCCCTGTCGGTCACTGGGATATGAAGAGGAGTTAAGTCAGAATCCCTGCTCTTTAAGAAAATCCAGTTCCTAAGGAGATCCCAAGGAAAACACCAATTTCATCTGGAAGCACTAAGTACCATGAGAGAGACGTGGCATGGTGCCATGGGGTTCAGGCGGTGGGCACCTAGCAGGATGGACATTCAGGAACGGAAGGCTTTCTGGAAGACAGCAGCCCTCCACGCATATATTTGCCCTCCCCCAGATATTTGGGGGACTTGGTCACGGTTCCCAGAGCTGCCTTTCTCCAATTCTGTAACAGCTCTCACTGGGGGGACTTCTGTGCCTCGAGGCACATGTGCTGGGGTGAGAGGGAGTAGATGCATTTCCCACAAACCCAGGGGACCACGTAATTCATCAGGACACAGAAATCAAAGTTGTGCTTCATTGGAAAAAGGAGCAGCAGACTGCGTCTCTGCGGCTTACCCCGGGCTGTCTACGGGGCATCCCAGCATTCCGCTCACCCCTCAGGCCAGGATGCTGCAGCACAGATTCATAGCACCTGATGGGCGCATCATCCCCCTCCCCACCCCCACCCCCACCCCCACCCTGGGCTGGAAGGGAAGCCCATGAAGTCCCCCTGCTTTCCCTGGAAGGCACAAGGGCTGAAAGGCCTTGCTCCTTTCTTAACATCCATGCTCTCTCTCTTCCAAAGGACGTGACAACCAAGAGGGGAGGGGGGCTTAGGATTCCGGCCTCCCGTTGCTCCGAGCCTTTCTCTACTTATGACCCTTCCCCACCCATTCTGTAAGGCACTTACTTACCTTTGACCCGTACTTACTTTTTGAAACGTTTTACTGCTCATTTCCATCGCCTCCAAGGTGATGATGATAATTCTTGATCTTTTTTCTTTTTAAATTCCACTGCCTACATGAGTGTTCCTTTTTCAGGTTACATCTACGCAGGTCTTCCAGGACAATGTCCAGCACTATGCACGTCTTTTGCCAGAGGCTATGAGCCATGGCACCAGCGATGATCATGAAGATTAGACACTTGCCCGCTCGACCACTACTCGGATGCACCACAAAGATGCAGGGACACTCTCAGTGCGGGATCCTCCCCCTTTTGGTCTGCCCAGCATCATATGGCTCCTCCTGTGTCTGGAGAACTATCTGATCTTGGTGGGAGGCAGAGCTTACCACCAGAGACAGAAATAAGAGGCTCTGGGCCTGTTTCCTGCACTCCCTGGGCTGGCGCACTCACCTAAGATTCTGACTCTGGGGCTACCCCCTGAAGGGTGGAGGGACCCGGGAGCCCATCGAGGTGAAGGTGGTGGCAGAGGCAGCCCCGGAGGGTCTCGGGGAGTCCCACAGCAGCATTGGCAGGAGTCCGGGTTAGCCTGGGGTGTGACTCTGGCTCTCTAGCTGCTTCCTCCTGCCTCTGCTATGAGCTTCATGCTTTTCAGTAAATTACTTTTCCACTTGCACCAGATGGAGCCAGTTTCTTTGCTTAAAACTTCGCAATGTCGACTGACACATAATGCCCTTTAACACGCATGTGCCTCCCACTGTCTTCTTTCCGAGCTGTCCTCCCCGGGGAAGGAGCCAGACACTTTTAAAAGGCACATGGGTGGATGGGAACTGTGATTCTAAGCGAGGGGCAGAGATGATGAAGGCTGAGAGAGAAGTCTCTCTCCTCGCTGACGGCTGGGAAAGAGGCTTAGGGCTTAGAACATAACCAGCCATTCCAGCATCTTACAAAGCTTTCTTCAAAAAGTTACTAATGCCAACAAAGGAGAAAAAGAACAATAGTTTCCTTCTCTTCTGTATTACTCTCCAAATCCTGCTCTCACCAAACTCTAAAAGCACGTACCTTTGGCTTACACATTTCTTGAAATGTTTATGGTCTATTTCCTCCAGGATTAGTCTTCAATCTGCTATCTATAGAGAGCTGTTCTATTTTTTTTTTCTATACCAACCCTGAGGGGAAATTATGGCTCTCCTCCACCAAACACTGCAGCATCGCCCCCTCTCCCCCAAGCAGACACAATTACTTAAAACACACAACATGATCTTCTTTATTTAATTGTTTAATCAGTTTACATTCCACAACTGACAGATTATTTATTTTATTTTTTTTCCATGAACAAGTCATTGAATTAATTACCAGACACTTTTTTTTTCTTCGATCGATGATGGAAAGACGATATTTCTGCCAATTTGAAAAAGAAAATTGCAAGATGGAGTGTCAGTGAAGTCCCCCAAATGCTCTCTGCTTCCTCAGTCCTTGCAAAAATCACGGGAACCTGGCAATTTCCCTTTTCATCCCCCCCCCCCACTTCCCACTTTCCTGTTACATTCACCTCTCCGAAGAGTACAATTGTCTCGAGATCTGGTTTGGATCACCTTTCCTGTAATTAATTAATTATGAGAAGTAACAGACAGCACAATAGAGCTGATAAGATGTAGCATTCTTGTTAAGATGAAACAACACATTTATTCACATCGTATCAGAATGAATTAACAGAATATTTAATCTTATTTTAGCACCAATAACCACAGGAATTTGCTACCTCCCAGGGCAGAGGCGGTGTTGGGATCCTGCAGTACACACCACTCCTTGTCTAACCAGTCAGAAAGCACTAGGCAAATGAAGGGTAAATTTGTAGAAATCTATATTGACCAAGCAATAATCTGGTGGACCATAAACACTCCAGGTGTTCGAGAGTTTTGTCAGTTATGATCCCTGTCTAATGACCATATAGAAAACATACTCACCAAAGGGGCTCATTTTCTTTCACTTGGTAACACAGGGCTCAGAATGTTCTATTTTAAATGAGTTAAATCTTGTCATACTGGCTCTTTGAAATGCTTTGAGTATGCCCAGGGGTGGCTTGCTTGCATTTTATCCTGTTCTCTGTGCTAAGATCTCGGAAAACTGTCTTCTTCCCCATCCACCCCCACCCCACACAAAAGAGGTTTCTTCGCATCTAAGGAAGGTCTCTAGTCAGGGAGGACAGATAGGCAGTGGCGGCCTGAGTCCCAGTGCAAAGGACAGAACCTGTCATCACCACAACCTCCTAGAAAACCCAGTCTTGCCTGTGGTCACTGCTATCTCCAGCGGATCCCCTTTTAGCACTTGACTTAAAGATACAAATGTAAGGAAATTAAGGGGCTGAAAGGAACAGCTCCGAATATTGGTGAGATGTTCTTAGCAGATGATTGGACTAGATGACAAAATGGTGTGTTCATTATTCTTGACCAAGAGGAGGCCTGTCTAGCCCCCCTCACCACTGTACGATAAAGGGCATGTGCATAGGGATAAGTTGGTGCTCTCATAGCTGAAGAAAGTGACCTGCTCTAGCCTCTAGAACTTTGAGGAGTCATTGGCGCCATGCCCAGGGGCAGTGCTGACACCCTGTGGGGCACAGGTGACATGTATTTGACAAGCGATAGTCCTCTCTGACTAAGCAGGTGAAGCAGAATTTCAGGGGTTAGGATAGCAGACTGGCTGCCCCTGCTGTGCTCTACTCTGGGCCAACACCAACCTCTGGCCTCTATCACCTGGGAGATCCGAGTGACTCATGGGGGAGGGGGTCCGATTAGACATCTTAACAAAGAGTCTCAATCTTTGCTGTCCTATATGGTAGCCAGGTGCCATGTGTGGCTGTTGAACACTGGAGATGTGCCTGGTCCAAACTGCAATGCTTTCTAAGAATAAAGTGCCCATTGGATTTCAAAGACTTCATTAAAAGGAAATGGATGTAAGATATCTCAGTAATGTTTTATATTGATTCCACGTTAAAATAATAGTTTTGGCATGTTGGGTGGAAACGTGTTAAAATTACTTTCAACTGTTTATTCGGACTTTTAAAACTGGGGCCACTAGGATATTTAAAATTGCATATGTGGCTTACATTCTATCTCTGTTGGACAGCACTGGTCTAAATTGCCTTCCTGACACCGGTCCCGGAGTGATGATCACTGCGGACCATCAGAAAGGAGGAAGGCTTGGATTATAGGCCCCACCTCAGGGCACCTCATCTTCTCAGTCCGAGGGGAGGCACCTCCTTGTGCTGTAGGATTCCCCGTCCTTCTTTCCTACTTCCTGCTACTTCCCTGCCTCTCAGGGCTTCCTGTTTCATCCTTGCCATGCTGAGGATGCTCTGGTAATTCTCCCATTACCCCTTCCCAAAGCTTTCTTTATCTTACCTCCATAGGCAACTCACGTCTGCTGCCCACGGCCTGTACCCCACCACCCACTAGGGCTGTCTTCCTTCTGCTTGGCAGCATCCCTTAGCCAGCCTCCCTGCTTCTGACATCACAAGCCATGTTTGTACAGTGAGTCACAGATTACAAAGCAATTCACAGGCACCATCTCCTTTGATACTCTCCTACCCCAGCTGGCAAAACTCTGTCAGGATAGCAAAATGAGAATGGCAAAATGGGTGGGAAAAGGCATCTGAGAACAAAAAGGTAGATCAAAGGCTTTGGACTGGAGCACAAACTGGCTGTTAGCTTGAGGTTACTTTCTGCGGAGTGAGAGGGGCAAGAGGAGCATGGAATAACTCTCCAAACGGACCTCCAGGGGGGAAGCACACGCACCTGCGTGGGCCGAAGCCTCTAAGGATAGCAGCAGAATGGCCAAGGAGACGTGGTGCCCCAGGGGCCCCAGGAGCCCCCTGCTCCCCATTTGGCTGAGAGGACACAGAGACAGTGAGGTAACAAGACTCGCCTGAGGCCCCCAGTGAGCCGGTGACAAAGCTACGAATGCAAACCCAGGATCAGGTCTTTGCAGTGACCTTCGTGATGACCTTCGCCCTTCAGACTTGGATGACTTGCTTTGACTTTCTGGAAAATATATTTTACTTTAAAGGCAAAAAGCTTTAGAACAGAGGGTCCCAAGCAGACACTAGTGACTGTCAAGAGAAGCAACCAGAAAAAACAACAACAACAACAACAACTCCTGTGCCAACGGCTTCCTTCCCTTCAAATCCCACCTGGAGTCAGGATTCTAGGGCAGTCTACGTAAGTCCTCCAAAAACTGAGGGCTACGTCAATGCGTGTGTCTAGTCTCAATACCCTCCCCCTTATTTTCAGTTTCCACTTTTATTTGTACATTTTTACAAATAGTCTTAGATCTAAAACAGTCACACCATGGGTGGGAGTGGGAAAGTAGTCTGAGAATGAGTTAGTAAAAGCTCCCTATGTGAAAGGCATCATCACATCCACAACGACACAGACACACCAAAACATTCAGGCTTGAGAGGGTCTCCAGGAGATGGGGAAAGAAGGGAGAGGTTTGGCCAGAGGGAGTCAGGGGAGACAGAAGAGAGAGACACAAGAGTTCCCCAAGGAGCAACACTCAGTCCTTGGAAATGAAGAATAGGATTAGTTGCCAAAGTTGGCATCTGTCAAAGTGAGGCCAGGTTTGAGCTACCACTGTGCACCCCTCCATGCTTACACCCAATTTTCTGCTTCTCAAGAGTGAACAAACACCCCCTGTGGTTGGGTAGGCCCCCCATTCTTGGTTGGGCCCTATCCTTATAGTGAGCAAGGACTTGGACTTCTCTTAGAGAAGGTCTCACAGTAACATTGAAACCAGATCCCCTGCAAAGCACAAAGTGTGCAGACCCTTTTGGAAGTGCATTCTTGTCTAGAACCTAGGATTCAGTTTTTCCCAAATAGGATCACACCCAGAACATCTCCTAGTGAATGCACCATCTAAAGGACTTCCTATGAGAACCCATATGCTTTTGATGAAGCCATCTGCTTTACCAACTGACAAGAGAAAGAAGATTCCAGTTCTTTGAAACTGGTTCCCATCTTAAACTTCAAAGACCATTAAAAAATGTTTCAGACCCTGATCTGTTCCCACTGCTAGGGCATGTACAGCCACAAATCATGTTTGAAGAAAAGAGAAAAAAAAAAAAAGGCATTGACCCCATGCCTTGCTTAATAGTTAACTGTGTTAGCTCATATATGCTACTTGCTTCAGATGGTTTACTCATTCCGTGACCTCTGGGAATAATCGAGAGGGATTAAGAGTGCCCTTTGCAAAATTGGCTTTGGACAAAAGGAAGGAAGCCTGAGAATGGGTAAATTAAGGAGCCAACCTCTGTGAGGGACTCGAATGATAAAACAATCCCACGTGCTGAAGCTGTATTGAACGGCCCTATCTGGTGGCCAAGATGACCGCTCACTCCCAATTGTCCTTCCAGCAGTGAGGACCAGACATCACACAGAAGAATTCCGCATGATGGGGGCTCTGCTGCTGCAGGATCATTTGAACAATGCGTGATTTATGTGACACGTCATGTTTGCAAATCACTTTGCAATTTCCTTGTCACCCTTAATATACCATGAGGTAAAGTGTTATCACTATCCTCATTTTGTGGATGAGGAAGTTCAAGTATGGAGAAGACACAGTGCCCAGAGTCACAAATCATTTAGTGCAGAGCTGAAATGAACTTTACAGTAACTGCACTATAGATGTGCAGCTTAATTAGTGAGTTACTCTGGCTTCAGTGCTCTTACACCTATAATTAGGTTGAGAAAGCACTCAAAAGAAAGAAAAGAAAGAAAGAAAGAAAGAAAGAAAGAAAGAAAGAAAGAAAGAAAGAGAAAGAAAAAATACCAAAGCAGGAATCTTTTCACTCTGTTCTGCTCATCTCTAAGCTCTGGCACTGACTTTTTCGAAAAGTCTCTCTGTGGTCTTTCGGGGCTCAGAGCCCTGTGCTCCTTCTGTTATGAACACAGGGTCAAGTCCATGCAGACCAGTGCGGTTCTGTGGTCTGGGACTACATTCCTAGCCCCAGTTGCCAACCCAAGACAACCACTGACCGTGGAAGTGCTGGGGCTGTGACCATCATGATGCCCCTGAGTGATGGAATTATAAACAATCCTTTAGTCTTTTTTTTTTTTTTTTGTACTTTATTTTTCTAATTTTCTACAGTTTCCTATTGTTCAGAAAAAGTAATCCAACAGCCAATAACAATGTAATCTATGAACTAACAATAATGTTTTAGGAGACATTTTGCACCATGGAGGCATCAATGGAAAGAGTGCAAACAAAGCCCACCAAGTTGACTGCTTTGAGAGACGCCAGAATCTTTTGTGTCTATCAACTCAGGTGGGCTTGTTTAAAAACCTGTCCCCTTACTTTATTGGATACCAGCTAGAAGATGGCATGGAAGCCAACCTGCCTGGTATGCACCCATGATTTCTAAACACAGTGAAATCACCTCTCACTATGACTCATCATATTTCCCTGGAAGGGGCTGGATTTGTCCACTGGGATGGTCAGCCCCTGGAGTGGAAGGAAAATTCTCAGAAAAGGCAGCTTCCCTTTAGCTGTAAGAATCAGCCAAGCAACCCACACAAACTACCCCAAAGATGACCAGAGTGTATTTCTTCCCGCTCCCTCCCCTCAGATACTTGAAAACCAGTTAATTAATGCTCCCAGAATACGTCAGGGGAAGACAGAGTCAATGGCTCTGGGTATTGTACTTGATTTCATTATTCTGAGTCTGACTCAGGTGGGCAGCATTAGGGATCTAAGCAGCACATCCCCCATTAAATCAGAACTACACATGGTTCATTTGAGATCTCTTCTCATGACTGTGGATGACTGTTATGAGGTAGGGCCCATCCATACTCAAGAGTTCCAGGATATTGTCTCCCCTTACAAAAGGAAGGGCAAACATTGTTAGGGGAAACCACCCCCCTCCCAACAAGAGAAGATGCCAGAATGGGCTCAGGGTGCTGCATATGGACATGTGATCAAGGAAGGCTTTGTCTTTATTTGGTGGAGATGTTGAGTCTTCCTAACTTTATGATCCCTGAAGCTGAAAGGATATAGTTATTGAAAGGCTTTCAGAAGGATTGAGGCTGGAATAGGCACATTAAAAAAATTCTGTTTTATATTTTTATGCCAGGAAGCCACTGATCTCCTCTGGAAGCCCACAGCCACAACAAATGAGGAAGGGGGCTACTTGAAGAGTATGAGCGTCTCCAGAAACAGATTCCTAAACTATTCTAACTGATCAACTACTTTAAATTGATGCAGAAGGAAAGTAGAAGTGAGTGGAGAGAGGAAGAGGAAACACGAAGAAACCAAAGCTCTCAAAGTGGGGAGAAAAAGAGATAGGACCTCTTCCCAGGCAGACACTCCACTTGCCTGAATCCTCAATCTCGTAGGTAAGGAGGGAAATGAAAGCCGCCTCCCACAGAGCTCAGAACACATACATAGTCAGAGACCTTGCATGCACAATCTGTAAGAAATTAAACTTGACCTGGGGTCGGGGCTGGGGCTTTAATGAGGCTGCTAACCCTAAATCCCATCAGAAGGTTGGGTTCTACTTTGACTTGAAGTTGGCAGGGGCTCCAGCCTCCTTCTCCTTCTCTGCCCCCTCCTTCTCCATCAGCCAAACCACTGCATCAGTGATAGTGTGGGGCAGCAGGTCTTAACCTGGATCCCTATGTTGGAGGGGTCAAGGTCACCGGGGCAAGGACTTGCCATGTGTATGGGGCTTCCATCCTGATCATATGGCTTACGCTTTGAATTGGTCCCAAGCAGGATCAGACCTCAGCGTGTATCTGTTCCTACCCGGCCCCACTACCAAAGCAGCAGCTCAAAGCTCCTGTTCTCCTGATGGTGAGTTAAGCCCAGGTGGTTGACTTCTTTCTTAGGAATCTCTTAACACTTCAGGAAAGTATTGAAGGGACACAATAAGCGGTATTAAGGATCGATCATAAAGATGAGTAGCTGGAAAGAGTGGCTGATCCATTTCTGGCAAGCATGGGATTAAAAAAAAGAAGGTATAAATAGTTACAGGTCGGTGAAGCAGTATCTTCAAACATGGCTACTTAAGAAAAGTTTAAGTGATAGCAAGTTGCCCCCTTTAGAATTTTTTCCCCCATTTTCCTGCTGGAAAACAGCTGGAGTTTGGGTCTGGTCACAGACAAGCCCTCTGGCCTCAAACAGATGCTCATGGGCCCCTGCCTCTCCCTGCTGGGCAGAGCCCACTCAAGATACTTCTTGGCAGGAAGACACAAGGCCTCTCAATCTGAGCTGCTTCTCACTCTTGCTCAAGCCCTAGTATGCCTTGAAGGGGGAAACGCAACTCTTCAAGGAGAAAATTTTAAAAATTCTGTATACAATAGAAAAATTGGGTTTTCTTGAAAATGAGTTCTCTTCCTATAGAATAAACCCTTTATTTTAAAAATTCTTAGAAGCCCAATTGGAAGGTACTAGCATTTCCTGCTCCACACCTTACCCCTCATCTCTCAGCACACCCATACAAGAGGCACACACACACGAGATCTTTTGCAGAAGCTGACCAATGTCGCTGGGAAGGAAGTCTTGAGTGGTATATCCACAGCTGCATCCAGGTTATATTGACACAAACACACAGAAAATGCACGAGAGCTACACTTTTACAGAGACCCTCATTCAGGCCATTCATGCACATGGGATGTCCTATGTGGATGTGCATTACACACACACACACACACACACACACACACACACTGTCCAAAAGAGCAGATGAGGAGGCAGGCAGGACTTGTAGCCTTGTGGGTGGAGGAGGGAGAGGTGGTTAGTGGGTGAGGAAAGGTGAGGACTGGTAGGAAGACAGATCAGAAGACAGGGAGATGGAACAGGTGCTTGGACGGGAAGGAAGGCTATTGAGCTGTTGGCAAAGTGCCCAAAGCACATTTATTTATGAAGCAACTGAATTCTCAGCTACGTGCTTGACCCATGACTGTACAGCCTAGGGATTCACTTTTTGCCTCCCCAAGGCTGCTCAGCCGCAGCAGGGTCACCGAGGTGACGGTCAGCTGCTCCTGCCCACTCTTCCCAGCAGACTCTCGTCCCTACAGCTTCCACGACTCTGGCTGACTTCGTGGTTTGCCAACACCTGCAGGGCCAATTTGCTCAAGTGAGCCTGAGACACTGGGCTGGATTTGTGCCACCTCTGTTTGGGTGCTAGCCACTAAGACGGCTATTTTGGGATGCATGGCCTTGAATATCAAGAGGAAAAGGAAGAAGATGGAAAGAGTCAAGAGTTCTCCATTAATTTACACAATATCATACAAACTCGAGCCCATGGGACATGGAGGTGCTTTCTCTGCATGGGACCCATTTTCTTTCATCTGTACAGAGGTTGCCCCTCGGAAAGGGGTAGATGTCCAGTGACAAAGGACAGCTTCCATGATGGGGAGTGAAGGTCTGGTTTGGTACACGTACTTGTACAACAGCAACAGAGGCAACGTCCCTTCTCCCTCCTGAACTGTGTTCCCCCTCTTCTCTCATGGCTTTTGTGCCCAGCTTTGTCTTGAACTTCCAGATTTAGAGGACTAAATCCTGTGGCATCCCAGAACTGTGACGTGATGGACCATGGGGCCCTCGGCCCAGCGGTTTTGTTCTCGGTTCTGCCCTCTGGGAATTTCAGCTGCACATACAAATAATAGAAAAATGCAACACAAACGATAAAACCCCACACTCAGGGAACATCCACCACACACACACACACACACACACACACACACACACACTCTCCAGGGATCTGAAGCTACGGAACGGGCACCCGCACTGGCTTGGTCCTCGTTATTCTTCCTTGGTCTCGGGCCTCCGGCCTGGGCCACGAAACGACCACAAATGATGGAGACAACAGTCATGATGCAGTATTTCCAATTGAAAAGGTGAAAAGGAGTAAAGGAATCCACCGGGAGTAGTCTCGCACACACGCACACACGCATGCACACGCACACGCGCACATCACAGCGTTACTCCGAGGCTCTGATCTGCCCTCGCAGGAGTGCAGGTGGGGTCAGGGGCAGGGCGGCCTCTTGTTTAACTGAGTGTAAGGCAGCTGGAAGGTAAGACTGGGTTTTCTGAGCATCCACTGAAGTGTCCTTTTATTGACGTGGATCTTGCCTCTCAGCACATTTGTTCTCTCCCCCTTCCCACATCTACCACTTTGTCCAAAAGTTTGGCAACAAAGAGAAAACTTTCTTGTCGGTCGTTTTCTCCTCCACGTCTTGCGTGTCGCTGGTGGGTCAGGGAGGGAATCAGAACAGGAAGATCAGGAGAAGTGGTTCTGCAAATGACCTCAAAGATCTGGTTACATTCTACGAACTAAGGGCTTCGTTTCTCTGCGGTATGATTGGTGTTGGGGTGGTGTCCTCACTGCTGGCCCCACGGACGGCACCTCCTCGTCTGTTTCCGTGCCGCTTCAGAACACTGGCACTGTCCCTTCCCTGCCCGTCACCCGTCCTCATGAGTGACAGGAATCAGGACGCTATCACGGGTGGCGATGTTCGTTCTGTCTTCAAGACACCATGGAGCCAAAAGTTAAGAAGTGATGGAAGAGCCACATGATGGGAATGCTTTCCCCATCTCGGTGATGAGGCAACACAAAGTCCAACGAGATGCGGGTGCCTGAGCCTACTCAACTCTACCTTGGCACTGGCATCATCTTGAGTTAGTTTTGTTTTATATATGTATATTATATATATATTTATATATATATATATGTATGGGTTTGTTTTTTAGCACACTGTCCCATTCTCGGGTCTGGATTTAGGGCAGTTGGTCCTCGGGACAGGTTGGACAGAAGGGGCCAAGGTACAGAAGAATCCCGAGATTAGCGTGAGGCCCAGGCCCCCCCATGCACAGAACATGGACCATCCATAGCCGTGGCTGATGTCATCGGGGAGTCCATACAGGTAGCGTGGGTAGCGTGACAGCTCGAAGTTGATTCCGGCCACACAGGTGCACAGTGAAATGATGCAGAAGGTTCCTGGAGGGCGAGGGAAGGAACCGGGGGGGGGGGGGGTAGGGTGAGGGAGAGGGAGAGAGAAAGAGAGAAAGAGAGAGAGAGAGAGAAAGAAGTGAGGTTGACAGCATTTTTCAATTCTCTCGAGTAGGAAAGATGAGACGACCCAGGTATGACCCAGGTACGAGTCGTCTGTGAACGAGATCAATATCTGGAAATATTCACAGAGAGGAGAGTAGCATGAAGAGATCACGGCTTCCTCGTTCTCCAATAATTGCCCAGTCTTGGGAAAACTTGGCAAGTCTCTCCTGTGGGAAAATACCAAATGAGTATTACAGTAGAGTCTCATGTAGGGTGTAGTGGGGCAGAAGAGGACCAATTCATTTTTCTAAAGCAAGGAAGATTCACTGTCTTTCTTGGGAGACACAGAAAACACCCCTGCCCCTAAAGTAGTTTGCTACTTCTTTAAAGAGAAAAACTCTATACTTTCCTATATAAAATGTTCTTATACAACACCGGGTTTGTCTTTAACCCATCCATCAACAAGTCATCCCGATCTTGGGATTCCTTTTCCTTTTGCTGCAAGACAACATTCTGCAAAGTGTTCTCCACGGAACACTGACCCTGGGAGATATTCCTTTACTAAGGGGCAGTGGAGTCAAAATCTCCAGGAAACTCTATATGCGATTTCTTGCCCGTGAAGATTCATCACCCACAGTAGCATGAGCTCATGTGTCTAACCTAGTCTTTTTTTTTTTTTTTAAGATTATTTATTCATGAGAGACACGGGGGGGGGGGGCGGTGGGGTGTGGCAGAGACACAGGCAGAGGGAGAAGCAGGCTCCATGCAGGGACTCATGGACTCAATCCCATGGGATTGGGACTTAATCCCAGATCCCAGGATCACACCCTGAGCCGAAGGCAGATGCTCAACCACTGAGCCACCCAGGCGATCCATCTAACCTAGTCTTATGAGTATTTCCAAAACACACTGAATGATGGGACCTCCACTTTAAAAAAAAAAAAAAAGAAGACTCCTAGTGACCTTCAGTGAGAAGAGGTTGCTTTAAGAGAAAGAATGTTATAAAAATGCATACACTTACAAACCCATTTGTAACCATTAGAGATATGCAGTATACCCAAATTCAAGAGTTCAAGAGCAGAGTCTCCTGTTCCTTCTATCAGCACCGAAAGGGGAGGGAGGGCCCGTGAGTCTGAGAAGGCTGGGTTGGCTCGGCAGAAGAGGGAGAAGCATATATTTTTTTTAAGGGGGTGGGAACAAGAGGAGGGGCATTGTGTTTATATGTATTATAAGACCTCCTTGGCTTCCTGAGGGCCAAGTTTCTTTAAGATCAGACCTTATCTCTTCCAGGCCTCAGGCCCATGAGCATGTGACAGTTTTAATGGCCACAGTGGTAGCAGCCGTACCTAACATTTATTAAGTGTTGTGTGCTAGGAACAGTTAAGTGCTTAACATGTATTGAAACTGTAATCCTTTAAATAAATCTATGCAGTAGGTTATATGATTTTTTTTTTAGTAGGTTATATGATTAGCCCTATTTTGTCCCTATCCCTATTTGGTTGAAGAAACTGAGGCCCAGGGAGATTAACCCATCTGTCGGAAATTACACAGGAAGTAACTGGTAGAGCCAGGCTACAACCTCAGGCACGCTAGTGTCAGAGTGTGCAATCTTCTTCTCTGTGCTAAGACTGGTGTCATGCAAGGGGGGGGGGGGGCCTCCTGTTGTGCACCTGCGTTCAAGATGATTCTCCACCACTCAGTCTAGGGTAGGGTAGTTTGGAGTCTGGATGGCTTGTTAGAGTGCTGGGCCTACCGCCATAGTTTTTGGTTCATAGGTCTGGGTCCAGCCTGTAAATTTGGATTTGTTTTTCTTTTTTAAGATTTTATTTATTTGAGAGAGAGAAAGAGAGCAGGAGAGAGCAGGAGAGATCACAGAGGCAGAGGGAGAGGGAGAAGCAGACATGCCATTGAGCAGACAGCCCAAGGCAGGGCTTGATCCCAGGACCCTGAGATCATGACTGGAGCTGAAGGCAAGTACTTAACTGACCGAGCCACCCCAGCTCCCTGAGAATTTGGATTTTGAACAAGGTCTTGGGTGATGCTGATGCCACTGGTCCAGGGACCACACTTTGGGACCACTAAGTCAGGAAAAAGGTTTTATTAGAGAAAGGTGAAACTTAATATTCGAAAGTTCAGATGACAGAGGAAAAAATTCACATGAGCAATACATGCGAAAAACGCTCAATTTTGCCAGTATCCAAAGACTTGAGAAATAAAAACATAGTAAGAGAACATAATCAAATCAGCTGAGTTTTTGTTTTTTGTTTTGCTTTGTTTTTTGATGGTTATTTCCAAAACTAGTGAAGGAGCAGTAAAAGGGACCATCCCACGGACTCCAGGGCACGTGTAAGCTGGTGTTTCCTTCCAGGAAAAGTGATCCTCAAAACATTCATACCTGAAATTTAGTGACTTCCTTTTAGATTAAGAAAGGAACTCCACCTGGGTACAAAGAGTTCGCATCAAGATGTGTGCATGGTGAAGGGTGCCTCTGTGACGTGGCTGTTGGAGGGGGAGCCTGATACCTGGTGAACACGGCTCCTCGAGCTGAGAGGTCTGAGCTTTCAACGGAGTGACTGAGGGTGTTGAGAACTCATGACTCTGCTCTGCATCCCCAGAGACCACTAAGGAGCCCGCTGCAAGGACCAGGAGAAGGGAGCTGGGGGCTGGCGTGGAGGGAGCAGGGAGTAACTGTTTGGTGAACGTTCCTTGTAGAGGCAACCGAAAGCCATGTGTCAGGGATGACCTGGGCTCAGGTGTCCCAGAAATAACATATGTGCGTGTATGTGTGCACGCACAGGTGTGTGTGTATATGTATGCACGCATGCATATGCGTGTGTGCCTGTGTACAAGCGTGTGTGTGTAGTGACCACCATTATACACAAATACATACGGTACCATCATTGCCTTGTAGAACAGGGGTCCCAAACTTTGGGGAGTTACAAAACAACCTAGTCCCTCTTGCTGCTCACTGGGGTTCAGACGGAATCAACAACAGTATCCACAGCGGGGGAGGTTCCACGTTGGCCCTGGGAGTCAGAATCTCTTGGGGGAGAGGATAGAAATCTTTCAGTATGTATATATGTAGGTATTTATAACATATTTTATTTACTTATTCATGAGAGACACAGAGGGAGAGGGAGGGACATAGGAAGAGGGAGAAGCAGGCTCCCTGTGGGGAACCTGATGCGGAACTGGATCCCAGGACCCTGGGATCATGACCAAGCCAAAGGCAGACGCTCAACCATGTAGCCACCCAGGCATTCCGGAAAGCTTTTGGTTTATTTAAAATTTGCTCAGATGGTTCCTATTCATCAGGCTGGTGAGACCCTTGGGTTAGGGCAGAGGGCCTCTGTGTAACCTTGAGACAGAGCCAGGGGAGGGGAGGGGTACAGGTGGTCCAGGAGGAAGGGAGCAGCCTAGGGGGCATGGCCAAAGAGGAGGTGACAGCCTGGAAGTGCTGGCCCTAGTTGCAAATAATCCAAATTCAGACAAACCAGAGCTGGCCTGCTGTGCCTCCAATATGCTACTTTCACTACCTGATTTGGAAATCTGAGTGTGCAGATATAATTTACTAAAATTTAGATTTAGGACAGGAAGTGTGCGAGTGTGTGCGTGCATGCGGAGTTCAACTCTGAGCTGCCCTTGGGATGGTAAGGCACTCCGAACCACAGAAATGGAGCCTCATAGAAGTTCTGAGCTAGAGGGGCACCAGGGTGGCTCAGTGGGTTAAGCTTCAGATTCTTGGTTTTGGCTCAAGCCATGATCTCAGGGTCCTGGGAATGAGCTCTGCACTGGGCTCTGTGCTCAGCATGGAGTCTGCTTGAGATTCTTTCCCTCCGTCTCCCTGCCCCTGCTCTGCTCTCTCTCTCAAATAAATGAATAAAAATCTTTTAAAAAGTTCTGAGCTAGAGCTCTGGACTAAATAATCATCTTATACATTATATACACTTATACACATCTTACACACTGAAGCTCTGTGTATGAGGAGGTCACCCAAGGACTTTATATAAATCGTATCTACCTAGGATGCTTTTTTAAAAAAATGGTGATATTTCTTCCTATCAAAAGGTGTGCTATCCTCCTGGTTAAATCCAGTGATTTGTTCTCGGGGAGGAGGTCAACCTGCAGAACTGTTGATTTTCCCAAGTTGCCAGTGGTTACAAAAGCTTGCTATATAGGGCTTTAATGGCGTGTTCTGCAAGCAGAGTGGACAGGACGGAAAAGATGTGGTTGATAAATTGAGAGTAAAGAGATTAGGCCCGTGTGGACCTAATTACCAACTGCAAATGGCCCAGCTGGTTGACAGCATACATCTTGTTGTGTTACGTTAATGGGGCTAATTGGGGCTCTTCCTGCCTTAACTTCCCGTCAGTTGTCCTGTGACTTTGGAACCTGTTAAAATTTGTTAACTCTTGTCAATAATCCCTTGGAGGGAGGAAAACTTCTAGGGCCCCCATGAAAGCTGGCCCTGTGAGCCAGTCATCTGAGCAACTTGTTCGGAAATGCCGTGTGACTAAGAGGGAAGAGTTGGAACAGGTGCTGGTAGTTTCCACATAACACTACTGTTCTCTGCTATGACCCAGGACTTAGGTTTTACGTACTTCTGCACTTGTAAATTCAAAATGTGTATTAGTACTTGGCAATGAAAATACGCAGGGGGCCTGGGTGGCTCAGTAGGTTAAGCAGCCAGCTCCTGATCTCAGGGTCCTGGGATCGAGCCCCACATTGGGCTTCATG
The DNA here is from genome assembly GCF_003254725.2 of Canis lupus dingo. Taxonomy (NCBI): domain Eukaryota; kingdom Metazoa; phylum Chordata; class Mammalia; order Carnivora; family Canidae; genus Canis; species Canis lupus. The sequence goes on from NC_064258.1 coordinate 7,696,551, forward strand.
CTCAGCATGGAGTCTGCTTGGGATTCTCTCTCTCCCTCTGCCTCTGCCCCTGCTCGTGCTCAATCTCTCTCTCAAATAAATAAATCTTAAAAAAAAAATAAAGAGAAATGGATGTATGCGGGTATCTGGTGGATCCTTGATAAATGGATGAATGAATGAATAATGTGTTGCCATTGCTCCTGAGCAGCATCCTTGGACAACCCAGCTCACAAGGGGCTTTGACAAGAGTCCCAGAGCATGGAGGAGACGGAGGCAAAGGTGGGTGAGGACCCTGCCCGACCCAGTTTTCTCAGGTGATGAACTCAACATTCAGATCTGTAAAGTGGCAACTGACTGGGGGATGTGGGGTACAGAACACCCCCCATCCCTTGCTGCCACCACAACTCTCTGGGGTTCTCTGGGGGAACTAACACAGATTCTGAAAGCCTCTGTGGAAACTGTATCTCAGCTGAAGGATGGTGGCCTCCTCTTCCTTCACCCCAAGTACAATGCGAGGTCCTCCGCTCCCCCCAAGTGGTAGATAGGAGACTCGGAAGCTGGGTCTTTGGAATCTTGTCATTTTTATTTCCCGTGAGCACTTACTGAGACCTAAGTGAGGATCCAAGGAATCATGCACAGTCACATCTTCTTAATAATTCCCTCCATGGCTTGGGGGTTGGGCCTAATTGCAATCAGACTCCAGGACTAACTGTAGTCACAACCTGGGAGTTAAGTGAAAAGAACTCTGGCCCAAGCTCTCCCCGTGGAACAAGGTTCTGCTGTGTGCCCCAGACCCGGCTGTAAGAAGCGGCAGGTGTAATGCAGGTCCGGGAGGCAGGGATGGCTCCCATATGGCTGTCACATCTAAGTGATGTCGGGTCTGGTGTGTGTGTTGGGGGTGGGGGTGGGGAGCATCCCTGTGGCAGTAGCTCCAGGACACAGAACAGCTCATCCGCAAGTATCTGTTGGTGTTTATGTTTACGGTAGATGCTAGGAAGATAAAAAGAGAGTAAGATATGGTCCCTGCTCTTAAGGACCTTTAATAAAATCTAAAATAAAAAGATGTTTTGAAAAAGCTTATCATCTAGTTGGGGATATGAGACATCCATAAATGAAGAGTTGAGGATAAAGTAGAAAGAGCACCAGACTGAGGACCAAGAGGCTGGGGTTTAATGTCAACCCTGAACCCTGGCCCCTTTGGCTGGAAGATCAGAGGTGGAGCAGAGGGCTGTAGGGTCCCTCCCCCATCTAGCAGTCATGGGGAGAAGGGGGAGGAACACCCAGTGGTAGGTGGTAAGGGTCAACTCTGCCCAAGACAATCAAGCTGGGCCAGGGAAGGTTTCCCAAGGAATCCCAAGGATTCTGAAGGATGAACAGGATTTCCCCCAGGTTGCACACAGAAGGGGGTCCTCCCCTGGTCTGGAGAGTGTCCCTCCTCCACCCTCAGCGCCCCCCTTGTCCCAGAGCTCAACGCAGAGACGGCAAGGCATGCCTACGTACCACTGCCCTGTGCCTCTCACCTCCAAAATGTTCCCTGCTCTAGCCTAGTCCAGCATCTGTCATTTCCCACCTGAGCTGCTCTAACAGGTAACTGCCAGCCTGCCTCTGTCCTTGCCCCCAGAGAGTAGCCAGGGCTATTTTTAAAATTTCATCAGATCGTAATTCTCTCCCCAGCTCAAAACCCTCCAACAGTGTCCTATCACACTCAGGATGAAACCCACACTCCTTACCCGACTGGACCCTGCCTCCCTATCTGGCCTCATTTCTCACCTTGACCCCTTCAAATGTCATCCTCCCAGAGAGATCCTCCCTGGCCTCCTTCTAAAATAGTGCCTCCCCGGTGGTTTTCTGGCTGTTGTCTCTGCTCTGCCCCTGGGAGAGGGAGTAGAAGAGGCTTCCGCCCTCTCTCCTCTCTTTGGCCAGAATAGCCCCGCTTTCATCTGTGTCCCCACGAAATTTCATTTGAAGAAAGGAGTCCAGTGATGTCAACATTTCTGAAAAGCACCGGGCTTGTCCATTCGCAGGGGGACCTCAAGGTGTGCCATTTACAGGGACTGAGCTGTGGACAGCAAAGTCCGATGGCTGCTCCCACAGTTGCAGGTCTACGCCTTTGGCAGGAAACACTAATCCGTCTTGGGGCACCCGGGTGGCTCAGTGGTTGAGCATCTGCCTTTGGCTCAGGGCGTGATCCTGGGATCCCAGGATAGAGTCCCACATCGGGCTCCTCCCAGGGAGCTTGCTTCTCCCTCTGCCTGTGTCTCTCATGAATAAATAAATAAAATAAAATAAAGCTAATCAGTCTCAATTCTCATTGCTGCTGGTGCTAGAAGGGGCCTCGGACTCCTAGTCAGCCCCGCCCTCCAGGCAGCCAGCTGGTTGGAAGGAGAAGTGACATCTGACTGCCCTTCCCTGTGCCAGGACCCTCCATCCCGTGACCCTTCCCTGTGCCAGGACCCTCCGTGCTGTGAGCCCTCCCTGTGCCAGGACCCTCTGTCCCGTGAGCCCTCCCTGTGCCAGGACCCTCCACCCCATGAGCCCTCCCTGTGCCAGGACCCTCCATCCTGTGACCCTTCCCTGTGCCAGGACCCTCCGTCCTGTGACCCTTCCCTGTGCCAGGACCCTCCGTCCTGTGAGCCCTCCCTGTGCCAGGACCCTCCACCCCGTGACCCCTCCGTATGCCAGGACCCTCAATCGTGTGGACTCGGAGCTCAGGAAGTCCAGCTCAAAGAGACAGCGCCACCCCATGGAGCTGCAGACTGAGAGAGCCTGTGCTGTAAGACCCGCTGGACAGAGGCCTTAGGGTCCAAACCCCGGTAGGGTCCCCGCTGGCGAACCCCACCCGGGAGTGGGAAGGACGGCAGGGAGAGGGAACCACGTCAACATGATGCTTCCTTCTGGTTGCTCAAACCTGCCACCTGCTTCCCTCGAGGGCCCTCCCCACTGCAGCCCTTTCAGGACTCACAAGCACGACGTCACCCCGCGTGTGTCCCGTGGGCCCGGAGAGGACACGGCCCACCTGGCCCACCAGCTCCCCATCCACTCCTCCACATCGCGCCGTCCCTAACTAGCGCTTCCCGGGTTGCCAGATATTAGACTCCCGCCCCCCGCCCCGAGTTTCAGCTTCCGGCTGCTGGACCTCGTCCCCCTGCTGGGGATCCCTTCCCTCCATCTCCAGTGAGGGGCTTCTCATCCGCCTTTCTTTCGTCTCTGCAGACCCGACGTTCCCAAGCTCTCGCCCCACTAATACCCTCCCTGCGGGCGGCCTCACCCTCTTCTCTGACTTGAGCTACCACCACTACTTGATTGATTCCTAGGACCCGTGATATCCTATACTACGTCATTACCATTACGTGTCCCCAGCCCCCAGGGACACAGCTGGTCAGGGTGTTCCCCGGCTACCCGCAGGTTTCCAGCGCTTTCCCCATAAACCCCACTTCCCTTAAGCTCCTGACTTCTTTAGTCTTCCCAAATCTTGCCTCCCTAGTGGGGGGGGTCATCCATCCTAGTTTGCCTGGCAGTTGGGCATGGGGGTGGAGCCCTGGAAGGTGGGATTTTCATCCCCAAACTGGGAAATCCTGAGCTACGTGGGACTACCAGGCACCCTTACAGGTTCCTTCACTGTCCTCCTCCCCACTCTGGTGCCAAGCGATGGTACTGTGACCGTGACCAACTTACTCTTGCTTGTAAATCCATTTAACCATCATGCCCTCACCCGGTGAGGATGGAGACCTCGATGTCTGGAATGCGTTGCTCATGTTGAGAAAGGCCACGCTGGGGTTGCACTGTTTTGGGGGCAGCTAACTCTTGTGTCACCCTGAGATGTCACCAAGGAACACTTAATCGCCAGGCCCGCAGTGGTCCTACACCAGTGCCACCTTAAACCTCCATGAGTTTTAAGCCGATATTCAGAGTTCTGGTGTCAACCCCATCCCTGCTCAGCTCAGCACACTCCCGGAGCACGGGCTGCAGGTGTGTAAGGTATGAGCAGGGCCTCCTGCGTGGCTGCTGCTGTATTAGCACACACAGGAGGGGAGGGGAGGACGTGTGTCTCCACCCCCTTTAAGGATGATCAGAGAAGCCATTGGCAGTAACGCTCCAGCAATGGGCCCTGGGGAGAGAGACAGCATCAAAACTGAGGCCTCAGATGAGGCAGCAGAAATGCTCTTCCTAATTCAAGAGGCCGCCAGCCAGGAAACCGAGGCCCTCGAGAAGATTCTCACAGGAATCCAGGGCAGTTACATATTGTGTGCACAGGCACTCTCCCAAATATCTATTCCTTATGTGACCAAGTGGTGCCCAAAACTCCGCTGGAGTATAATTTCTGCAGCTTTCTAGGGCATGAAATCCATCTGCATGACATTTTCTGTTCCTGGGAATGAGGACTGACGTCTTGGTACCCCTGGGCTCTCGCACCTTCGTTCCCTAGTCGCTCCGGGGAGAAAAGGCCTCTGTTCTGACCCCAGCCCACCCCGCGTGCTGCAAAGTGGTGACTGCAGACCTGCTCTTGGGGGTGTGCACGTCAGGGATGTCTAAGGAGCAGCCCAAGTCCTCCCTCAGACACTCCCCTGTTAGCCCTTCTCTCATCTTTAAAACCATAAAGAAGCAAATCGACAAACAGAAAAAGGATCCCTCCTCCTCCAATGGCAACTGCATCCTAGGAAGCTGATGTATACTAAACCCTTCCTTTGCTGAGATTAAATACCTCGGCAGCATTTAGCTCTCAAGAGCACTTTATAGCTTTGCTCAGACCTGTGTGGAATATAAATTACTGTTGAATTATACACTATTGCATCAGCAGCAGCCAACAGGCAGGCCACGTGGGGTTTTACATTCGAGGTGCCTGAGGGGTTTGTTGGGATGAGGCATGGAGCGGTGGTGACAGGCTCCGGAGAACACACCACAAGGCATGGTGCCCTGAGTTCGGACAAAACCATCCATCACTCTGCAAACTCTGCAAACGCTCTAGGCAGACACACTGCAGGAGTGCTGCCACGCAACACCCCCCTCCCTCCCCGGCAAGCGTGCGTGTGTTCCCAAGGTTGTGTCGACGTGCTACAAGGCTGCTCTATGTCTGGGCCCCGGTTATGCAACATCCCCAACTCAAGCACTGAAACGGACTGGCCCATGCATACAGGTTGGCATCGGTCCTAAAGACAATGCTTCCAGATTCCTAACCTAGAACCTGGAGCCTTATGCTTTCGTTTTCACATATCTACAGGGTGGTCACCAAATCTGAAAGCACTGGTGTCACGGACCGAATCGTGTCCTTGCAAAATTCCTACAGTGAAACCCTACCCCCCGTGCCTCAGAATGCGACTGTGTTTCAGACAAGGCTGTCACAGAGCTGATAAAGTTAAAAGGAGGCTGTTGGGGGGGAGGTCCCTAACCCAAAGACATACAAAGAGACACCAGACAGCTGCACACATAGAGGGAAGACCATGTAAAGAGACAGCAAGAGGGTGGCCGTCTGCAAGCCGACAAAGAGGCCTCAGAGGAGACAACCCCGCTGACGCCTTGATCTTGGACTTCCAGCCTCTGGAACTTTGTGAAAATACATTTCTCTTGTTTAAGCACCCAGTCTGTGGGATTTTGTTTTGGCAGTCCTAGCAATGTAATGCAACAGGTGAATACGTAATAAATGGCTTATTACCATAACATTATAATCCACGATAAAATAAGACCATCTATGTTTCCAGACTTTATGGCCACCCTGTAGCTAGAAGAGGCATCTCAACATAGCCATATAAAACAATAGCTGCTGGGCATCTCCTGGGTTTTTTTTACCCAGCTAGTCCTCCTCACCTATGTATCTATGTTTATTCCCACTCAATACCCATCAATCCATTTATTTTGGGGGGTATAGACTTAAATTTGATTACAACCTCAATGGGTCTTGTGGCATCTTCACCAAAGACAGAGCCTTTGGAAACTTGTGCAAACATCTCAAGGGCTAAGCAAATGGAAGAGGGCATTGGTGGTGTTCAAGTGCTTCTTGTGATGGGAACTTCCTAAGGTCAAAGGACCTTTTTGTCCTGTGTCCTTGACTGGAGTTGGACTTTTCTGTTCTCTACCTATCTACACAGAGCCTTGATGGTCTAAGCCAAGTCCTGTCTCCCAAGAAGCCTTCCCTGAATATGCCCAGCTTAAGATTATTCACAATTTTTCTGAATTCATAAAACTTTCATGATCGGGAACAGGTCACCTGACAATTATAGGGACCCTCTCTCACTCTCTGTTTTAGTTTGTGTTCAGCTAGACTGTCACATTCTCCAGAACTGGCATGGCAGTGATGTCTCCTGCATCACACACAGCACTGAGCATGAACTCCACGCCTCTAGAAGAAATGGACTTCCAGGCTAAATGGCTTTCAAGTGAAAATATGGGCTTTGAAACCTGGAGGGGAACCAAGCTGACACCATATCTGGTCATCCCATTATTTCTTCCTCCTCAATGGTTCTGTGATTGCTGAGGGTTTGTGCACCTGCACACGTGTGTGCCCATGTGCGCATGTGTGCCCATGCAGGTACGCACCTACCCATGTTTCATTGGGCACCCTGGGTTTCAGGAAGCATTTTTACATTCACAGAAATTCTGCATTGGAATAATACGCTCTCTGCAGGATTATTTTGAAAAGCAGTAATAAATGTGAAAAGGCTTATAGAAGTTAAAATTGCTTTCTATATGTAAAGTATAATATTAGAAATGGAAGGCTTTAAGTGAGGGTGAAGAACAACTGTTCTGGAAGACAAGGAGAAAATGCGGTTGCTGTTACCTCTCCATCACCCACTCCACATCCCCCCAGCCCCACCCAGAACTCTTCATTCTGTGGACTTTGTTGAATCAGAACCACAGGATTTGGAAGATCTCAGATCTCAGAATACATTTCCAAGACAGTTCTCCTCAATGACGGAGCTTATCTTTGGGCTCAGAGAGGTTACAGCCTCCAGGAGGGGTTAGATGATGTCACTGGTGGGTTTGTGAAGAAGCTTGTAAACCTATGGTTCAACCAGGATGGGTAAAAGGAAGTAGCCCTAATAGCAGTGTTGGGAATTGCTATGTAATAGAAGTTGGGGACTTTTTGTAGGTGCTATAAAGCTTCTGGTTGGTTCCTCTGGCATACAGGGGTGGCATCTAGAGTTCTCCCAAACTCATTTATTAAACACCTATCATATAGTGGACTGTGAGAGTTATCTTTTTATCATTTTTAATGATCATTTTTAATCGACACAGTTTCTTCTTTTTTTTTTTTTTTTGTAAAAACACTACCACAATTCTTTCCCATAGGGAAGTCATTCTGAGACCCCAATGATTAATTCAGACATATGTACCTGATTCAAGCCAAGTCTCAGGTGTTTTAACTTCTGTACCTCTTAAGGCTGTGATTACATATGCGTGCATATATGTGCAGCACAGAACACACATTATATAATGCACATAGTAATCTCTGGTTAAATAATTTTTAGACTATTTTTTAATAACAGGACCAGAATACATTTTAGATTATTAAAAAAAAAAGAGGTCCCAAAGCATATGTGACAGAGCAAACATCTGATTTTGCCTTAACACCTCAAATTGTTTTGATTGCAGAAACATCTGAGAACTATCCATTATATTTGCTCCCACTGTCCCCATTAAAAAAAAATCCCCCCAGAAAAAGCCACCACTGGCCCACTCCACTTCTACCCACCTGCCCTGGGGTATTTAATGTTTCATGGAGCAAAAAGTTGGGAAGAGGGGAGGAGGGTGGTCTGGTGTGAGCCATGAGCTTTCTCTATGGTGGGCATATATGTATGGGTGAGAGAGTCCTAGAAAGACAATGAAACAAGAGTACAGCATCACGTCTTTCTCAATGTGAATCTCTGGAGCTTCCTACCCATCTGGGTCTTGGTTCAGAGCTGAGAGTTGGTGGGATCCAACTGGCTTCTTAACTAAACCGAGAGTGGCATCTACAGCTGTGCAGAAAGGAACATTCTCAAGCTGTGAACAGTGAGCTTCCAAGAGTAAAGCCACTTAGCGCATGCCATCTTCCTGCCACTGTTTCTCTTTTTCTCTACTTCCTTTTCTAGGCCAGCCCTTTCTGTTGGATGACAATGGTCTGTAGAGCAAATGTGGAGAATCTCTAGGGTGGAGGGCAATCTTGTCCCGAGTTTCTTGCTTGAGGCAATGCTTGCAGTCATTCAAAACCTCCTGCAGACCATGTCTGACACTACAGCTTCCTGAATGCTCTGGTCATTGATCTTCCTAAGTAATAGACAAGCCACATCACCCCCCAGGGCCAGCATGAAGCCCAGCACAAGTAGTGTCATCATTACCTACGAATTCCCGTCTTGGTAGTTTAAGGCTCTCTGGCCCAGAGGTACACTAAGGCAGCCTGCACCAGCTTCCTGGTAGAACTGCGGCCAATGGGGATGTGCAGAGTGGGAAGAGAACTCCACCAAGAATCAGAAAATCTTGAGTTCTTGTCCCATTCCTGCCCATGAAGTGGGCAAACCACCTCATCTCTCTGGCCTTGATCCCTCAACCATACAATATGGAGAGAAGGACCAGATCCGCTCCTTCTAGTTAAGTAGAAGGGACCAGTTAAGTGGAGGGAAGGACCGGATCTGGTCCAGGTAAGTGATTCCCTGACTCTCCACATTGGGGTATGACAGTTCCCTTCTCTCTGAACTGCTCTAGGACAGGCTGCCAGTTATTCTGTCAAACGTGAGCCACCTGGAGAGAAGACATCGCTTCTCACCTCCTGACATGCACAGAAGGGCTGGTGGATGAGACCATCAGATGCCATTACTCGACATCAATGTGCATATGAGGCTCTGCTCTAAATTGCCTTGATTTTAAATGTGGAAGGATTGGGGCCCAGCTGTTTAAGTGTCTGGAAGAAATTGGCTACTGAAAGAAATCTCTCAGGCTTCCACCCTATCAGATCCAAGCCAATGCCATGTTAATTAGGAGAGGAAGAGACTTGGGGTGGGAGCCAGAAGATCAGGTGAGCCTGCCACCTGGTTTGGTTTATGTTTTCATGTGCCTGGCACATTTGTTAGCTTGGTCTGGCCTTTCTTGAGATGATGTCACCTCACCGCTGGGTCACTGAACACATAGTTTTATGTGGATCGAACACTGATGTGTAATATTTATAAGGTGGCAGGCATTGCTGCAGGCGCTTTACAAATGCTAGCTCTTTTATTCCTCCGAGCCACCTTATGAGTTTAGGATAAGGAATGTGAGGCACAGAGAGGTTAGGGAGATTGCTCAAGGTCTCACAGCTAGCAGTATGGGAGTCAGGATCCCATACCTCACACTTTTGCTGCTTGTTATGTTGGCTTTCATTTCTCATGCATGTGGGTTGTCTCTGGAGCTGGCCTGTAAGCAATATAAGCAGAGAAGCCATCCTCTTCCCCAGCACGGCCTTGTACGCAGTGGTGCTTCAGTAAGACCTATCAACTAGATGATGACCTGTCATGACCAAAGGGGCTCTGGGGAGGTTCTGGGAACCACTCAAACTCATGGCTCAGGTAATAAAGCTCTGAATTCTATTGCTGAATTCTTCAGAGAACTTGGAAGACCTTTCAAAACCCGTATATAGTTTCACTCCTTACTTGTGCCACCAGAGAGGGGGGAGCTCCTGTAGAGAAATAGGAGCTTCCTAGCAGGTGTAGGGTGGGGAGGTCGAGAAAGGAAATGAATCAAGATCACAGCATTACTTTTTTTTTTTTTTCCAGTAAGACTCTTTGTAGCTTCCCAGTTGGCCAGAAGCTAAACCCAGTGGACAAAGCAAGCTGGTCATCAGAGAAGGACCCCATGGGAGCTCAGTGTGGACCCCAGCCCATGGAAGGTATCCTACCCTCCCACCAGCTCCTCCTGGCTCTTCAGTGGGTCTCAGTCTAGGCACCTCTTTTAAGTCTTCTTTTCTCTTGGAGACTTGGAGGATGATAATTGCTCATCTTTGCTTTCTGAACTCATACTTTCATGAGAAGAGAGTCACAGAAAGGAAGCCAACAGGGCCAAAAACATGTCAGCTTTATTACTGGTAAGGCTAGCATGGCAACTGTGGCTTGACCCCTGGCCACATTCGAGGGTACCTATACAGTCCCCCTGGCTGACATTTTAGGATGATTTGCCAAAGGGAACATTCAGGTTTGCAAAGCAGATACACTCACCCTGAAGTGCTGACTCACTGGTGGGCCAAGTAAAAAAAGATAAATAGGCCTCCTGATGCCAGCCTGGCCCTGGGTCCTTGACCTGGGAATGCTGCCCATGTGGAGAACAAGCAGGGGCAGAGGACCCAGATGGTGCTAGGCTCCACGAGCTCAGCCTCTTGACAAACCTCACCAGAGAAGTCAGTCCCCTCTTCTCCCTTGGGAAGTAGAGTCTTAAAAGGTGGCATGTGGTCCTGAAAAGAGAGGTTTCCTACTTTATGGGCCCCTGATGGGAATGCTGAGATCAGGAGAGAACTGTCCGACTTCCCTTTAGCCATCCTAACTCAGGCACCATAAAGAGCTGGACCCAGAAGCTTCTGGGAATTGTAATTGCAGTGGGACTTGTCTGAAAATGTTAAGAGCTGAGCCACAGGGGATACTTTCATTAAACAAATTGTAGCCTGGAATGGTGGTGGAATCTTTAAGAAGTTCCTAGGTTTTGTTAGGGTGAGTAGTGGGAAGGACACAGCTACTGGCGTTCCTTCCTACCCAGGGCCAAAAGGAGGAGGTCAAATATCACGCCAGATTGACATTTTACCTTCACATAAAGCTGCTTAAGCATTTTTCTTTTTTAGATAAAAGGGATTCTTTTTTTTTTTTTTGCTTCATTCATGAGAGTTTAGTTACACAGAGATATATAAAAATGGAAATGTATTAATGTCACGTGAAATCCTAAATGAGAACGAAGAAAGAAAGACTTGGTGGGGCACCCGGGCGGCTCAGTCAGTTAAGCATCTGACTTCGGCTCAGGTCCTGATCTCAGGGTCCTGGGATGGAGCCCCACGTCGGGCTCTCTGCTCAGCGGGGAAGCTGCCTATCGCTCTGTCCTTCTATCCCTCTGCCCCTCCCCCCATGCTCATGCCCTCACTCTCTCTCAAATAAATAAATAAAATCTAGAAAGAAAGAAAGAAAGAAAGAAAGAAAGAAAGAAAGAAAGAAAGAAAGAAAGAAAGAAAGCTAGCTAGCTTGGCATACTGCTTCTAGAAAGTGGCCAACTCCTAGTTTTGGTGCACATTCAGTTGGCTGATGGTGTAAAAGCCCTTTGAGGGCAACAGTAAGGCCAAGTTGACTTGATTCTTCCTTCGGCCTTCATCTCTAGCCCTCCTTGAGGCTACTCTGGAGCCCTTGGCACAGAAAGGTCCTCTTTCTCTGTGTATCCGCAGTCCCTCTGTTTTGGCACCACCACCCTGCCTCCACCACTGCCTGGGTGGCCCTTGAGGACAGGGACCATCTCTGTGTTCTTATTTGTGTGGCCTGAGTGCTAGCACGCAGTATGTACTCAGTCAATGTTTAGCGAGGTGAACTTAGTTTGTAACACAGATAATTAAGAAGAGCTATAGAGGAGTCTTCAAATATTTAAACGACTGTCGGAGGAAGATGGTCCTGACTTTATGTTGCTATAGCAGAAAGGATCCAAGTCCAATAAGTCGAAGTTAGCAGAAACCACATTAAGGTTTAAAATAAAGAGGAGCAAAATGACCACCGGAGGAGCCAACAAGGAAGAGGTCCCCTGCTACCATGGAGGCTTTGACCCAGAGGGGAGATAGGACGTTATCTCGATTTCTGCTCCTGGTCACAATGAGGCAAATGCCATCAAAATGGTACAGAGTGATGTCTGAGTTCAGAGGCAGAGTCTGGCTTCAGTGAAGCTGATCTAAAAGGTTTCTAGAAGATGCTGAGCATGCCCTGAGCCTTCAGGAAGCTGAGGCCTTTATCAGACCAAGCAGGGTAGCACAGTGGCAGGCAATGGCAATGGCAAGTGGTCTGTAGGGACCACAGGACGTGTGGCTGAATGTGAGCCTGGGGCGAGACTGCGAGCAATGATCAACTCTAGCCTGGCCATGCTGACCTGAGTGATCTAAGCAACATGGAATCCCTAAGTGTTTTCATCAGAGAAATGACATGGCAAGAGGTATATCTTAGAAAGACAGAATGGTATAAAAGGTTGAATTAAGTGGAAAGTCAAGAGGTGAACATTTATGCTTTACTTATCTTCTGCTAGATGCTTTTCCTATCTATTATTTCATCTCATCTACACAAAAACCAGACCAGGTAGGTGGCACCCCTCAGTTTTACCGATGAGAAGATGGAGACTCAAAGCTTGGGAACACAGATGTCCACCAAGGGCTAAGTGACTGGCCAACACTGCCATCGTACCAAGGGCTCCAGTGGCGCTCGGGGAACGGACAGGAGTGACAGAGCCACAAAGCCATGTCAAAGGAAATACTGGCAGATGCAGACAGTTGATGCTAAGGTCCGGGTGACACTAGAAAAGTGAATAATGACTCAGTGGTGACTGGAAGACTTCTGGGCTGAGGAAGGCAAGAAAAACAGCATGTTTCGTTGGGAGAAGGGGAAGGACAGAAGCTGACATTTGTCGGGCACCCACAGTATGCCAGGCGTTTAGCACGTATGCCATAAATGTAAAGCACACATGTACCAGAGAAAGCACAAGTCTAGTTGAAAGCACGTTTGAGGTTCCAGAAGGCTGGAGATGTCCAGAGAACAGTTAAAAACATGAGGCCGGAGCTCAGAAAACGCCATTCCATAGCAGTTCCAGACGCATCTGATGCAGAGGTCACTATCACCATGACAGCAGATATTGGTGATGAGGACACACATTTGTAGGGAAGAAAGAGCACCAGAGGCCACATTTACAGGTAGAACAAAAAGCAACAAAAACAAGAAAGGCACAGAAGGCAGGAAAAGTCACGAGTGTGTTGTCATGGAAGAGGAGAGATGAGAGCCTGAAAAACAGCGACAGGTAAACCCACGTGAGGTCAGAAAGAGGAGGATCAGGAACAGGTGACAGGCGGGACAGCCAGGAGGAAGCAGGTCTCCAAGCAGCAGCTTCTGTGACACGGTGGGAACAGAAACCAGACTTCAAGAGATGAGGGGGGTTGGGGGCGGAGCTAGAGAAGTGATGAGATTAATCTTTTTTTTTTTTTTGAGATTAATCTTTTTTGCTCCATGAACCCCAAGCTTTTTCTGTCTAGAGCATAGGAAAAGATGAGGCTCTCAGCCAAAGGGGCTCATTTCCCTATTTCTCTGGGAAACAACCCTTCAACAGAATCAGTCTCATCTTCTCTTTCTCTCTCTTTTTTTAAAGATTTTATTTATTTATTCATGAGAGATGCAGAGAGAGAGGGGCAGAGAGACAGGCAGAGGGAGAAGCAGGGTCCATGCAGGGAGCCTGACGTGGGACTCGATCCCGGGTCTCCAGGATCATAGTGGGCTGAAGGCGGCCCTACACCGCTGAGCACCCCCTGGGCTGCCCAGCCTCATCTTCTCTGCTGCCCCAAGAACAACAGCCTTCATCCACCGCGATGAGAGCTCTGTGTGGAGTCATCTCTCACCCTAGCAGGACATGAGCGACTTGAGGGTCATAAATACGTTGACAACTTCATTTTTGTTTGAGAGATAGCACCGCATGATAAGTACAAGCTCAGGTTTCAGAGTCCAAGAGATGTGAGTTGGAATCCGGTCTGGGCACCATGTGACCTTCAACTCTCGAAGCAACTGCTAGGAGCTACAAAGGTAGGCGCCAGTGATACACTGAGCACGTGAATAAAAACGTAGGAAGTGCCCATTACGTGCCAGACAGGTCCACCTTCTTAGTGACTTCTTACCACAGCCCCAGGGGCAGGCTACTATCTTACAGATGGTGACACTGAGGTTGACCTTCATCACACCGGGACCCCATGCTACTGTGAAAGCTCTGGTAGTAGAAGCGACTCCCTACTTGGCTTCTCTACCCCCCTGCCTCCTGCCCTCCCCCCGGGGGGGTGGAGGAGGACCCTCTGGCTCAGGTGGAAATGAAGGCTCGTGAGCAAGCCTGTCTGCCTGGCTGGTTAATTCCTCAGGCTGCTTCTCGTCCCGGGTGGGCTCACCCAGGAGCCTTTCCTTTTCTTCCACATGTCCCGCCAACAGGGAGGCAGGAGTGCATATTAACCTGCAGGCCTTAGTTTCAGGCTCCCCCATTTACGTAATTGCTTGTTTTGTGGCTCTCGGGGGCCTGGTTCGTGTTCTACAAAATTAGGGCTGATGGGAAGATGAAAGCATTAATGTTTGAACAACATCTACCACTGATACAGCACAGATGCTCCAAAATGGGAGCTCTTCTCTCCCGCTCTACCTTTTCCATCTGTCTCTTCCGGGGGTTTGAAGGTCCCCCGAGGCCTTCCCCACCCTTTGGAGCTCCCAGAACTGCCAGTGGTCACCCAAATCCATAACTGATCCCCTTTCTGCCCTTTCTGTGTGGCCACTACCTCCCCCCCTAAGAATGCTGGACCAGTGGCTTGAAGCTGTCCTCAACGGCTCTCCAGCTGAAACTTCAGACACAGAATTCTTTGGTTTTCACTCTTTTGCATTTTTTTTATTAATAAATTTATTTTTATTGGTGTTCAATTTGTCAACATACAGAATAACACCCAGTGCTCATCTTGTCAAGTGTCCACCTCAGTTTTGCATTTTAAGGGTGGCCATCATGAAAAGGAAAACTGCTCTTTTATCACACTAATTGGTCTAGGTGTCTGTTCTCTAAGATTGTGAGCAACTCCAAGGCTCTGGGGTTTATCTTCTGCAGTATCTACTGCTTAGTGGGTATTTAACAACTGGTTGTTTATTTAATGAACGAGTGGGTTCTAATGGTTGACTAAAGTGGGGATATGGGTTGGCCTCCTTCACAGCCACATCTTGGATATCTTTGCTCTTCCGATGGCTTCTCCAGATAGGGAGAGGGTTTTTTCCAAAGCCCAAATCCAGACACGTGGTATGAGACGTGATCTGATAACAGGAAAGTGTATTTAAAATCAGACTTCCAGAATGTTAGGGACATGGAACAGCTTCACACAGGCCCTTGCTCCCCAATTATTTTATACTTGGGGAGAAAATGCACGCCATTACCCACCTGTCATCAAAGCCCAGGGTCTATTGGAATGAAAAGGTATGTCCGCCAGAGTATAATTCCTTTACCTCTCTGGGTCTATCTTTATAAATTTTCTCCAGGGAAATGCTTTAGGGCCTTCCCAGAATCATTCTCCCACTGGTACCCCCCAGGCCTTCAAAGCCATCACCAGCTCCCCATTCAAGCGGAGAACTGAACAGTCCAGGATTGCCAAGCTCCTCCCCACCCCCAACCATAGGGGGCATCATCGCAGTGAGGTGCAGGTTCAGAGGTGAGCCAGCCTGTACGCTGTAGGGGCTGCCTGGCCCTGCTCCCCAGCTCAATGATCCAGGCCAGTTCAAGCCAGCTCCCAGGTGCCCAGACTCAGGCCCAGTTAGGGAATGGGGCCCTAACTCCTGTGTTCCTGTAGCGCATCTCAGCCACCCAAGAAGTGGGGGTGACAAGATGCCTGGGGGACCAAGCTCCAACCCCCCCTCCTTCCTTGGGTTTGGCTATTTTTGATGCTGCTTCTCACCTGTCCTTAACCCCCCAGGGCAGGACAGAGGAAATTCCCCCTCATTTATACCTGCTCCTCCCTTTTGTTTCCCTAGGAGCCTCTTTTAAGCCCACTAGTAGGGGTCTCTCCAGTTATTTCAGGAATGAGCATTTTTCTTTGATTTATGACTCATTTCAAGAGCCAGAGGCTTGCCTGACAAGTTCCCTTTCTCTGAAGCTTGCACACCTCTGTAAGAACATCCTAGAAGAGCCATAGGGATAGAAGCTTTTGAAGCTGCTTTAGAAATTACCTAAGTTTCCATGGCAATCAAGCACTCTGAAGTCACCACCACATTCTGGGTCTTTCTGTTTCCACTGAAAAGGCTGTTGGAGAAATCTGTTCTTTCTCAGCAATCCCCCCCACTCCCAGGAATGGAGCTTGGATTCCAGCTACCCTGCCCTTTCTTTCTTCCCCTGCCTACCCTTCCCACTCTTGCCAATAATCCATGATCTGCAAGCAAAGACCCCAATTCAGTGCAGTGACGTTGTTATTTCGACCCCAGGAAAGACAGGGTCTTGTTACCATGATAGGAGGGGGCCTTAGGGTGTCAGAGTCCTGGCCTGACTCTGGACTATATTCACTGGATGATTCAGACATTCTACTGCCCGTGTTGGCAGAGGCAGGCCAGCCATGAAGGCACCAGGCTGTGGAGAGATCAGTCATCCTGAGTGAGACCCCAGATCATGCACCCCGCACTCAGCCTAGAGACTGAACCAAAACCATGCCTTACCATCTAGAGAAATCTAACTTTGCTATTCCCTTGTCTCCTCTGTACTTCCAGGTCTGTCCTGCCCACATAACTGGTTTTGATTGTTTGCCACAGGAACGTCACAAAAGATCCATCAATTTCCAGTGAAAACATCGACAGTGTATGCTAGAAGATTTCGCCAATCCTGCTGTGTCCATCAATCCTAGACATTATCGGTATTTGCAACCAATCTCAATCAAACACCTGCATTAAAATAAAGGCCTTAACGCAAACTTCTAATTCTCCATAAACCCTGACCTTACCTCCCTGCCCTGAGACCCTGCCAGTTTTGACAGGTGCTGTTCTCCCCAATTGCAGTAAGCAACCAACTCAGCTTCATCTGATTAGCAGGTTGTGTGGGCAATGTTGGGGGAGCCAGCTTTTGATCTCAGGAAAGGGGAACACATGCCGATGTGATTATTTGACCATCACAGACAAGGGGTGATCTTAAGCACAGCAGCCTTGGACTAAGTTACAGAAAAGAGGAACTGTAAGTAGAATAGAAGACAGACCTGGTTTCTCAAGACCTTCTAGAGTCCCTGCAGCAAAAGGCTGCTGTGCCCTGGGACCAGGGAGTGTGAGTGTGGGACAGAGATGGAGGCAGAGCTGGCATCATGGGCATGTGTGCTTGCTTTAATGTTCTGCTGTCACCATCCTGAAATTCTTAAATGTTTAAATAAGGGGTTCCAGGTTCTCATTTTGCACTGAGCCCCACAGATTATGCGGCTGGTCCTAGCTGGAGGGGAGGGATGCTCCTAGGTGTATAGCAACACTTTCAGGGACACGTGACAGTCTCTCTACCTGACCTGGCCACCTTGGGGCATAGGTATCCATGCCCCCACTCATAGAAACTGCCATGGGTAGTAGATGAAGCCCCAGGTATTGGCACCCCAGAAGGAAGCCAGATCACTGATACATGCCACATAATATCAAGTGATCACCCAGGCAAGAACCCCAGGGCAATCCGTGAAAGAGAGAGAAGGCAGGCCAAAATGAAGGATGATGCCCTCTCAATCAAACCCACAGCATGGCCTCCAAGGGCCTACATCTGCTCTCTTTTGGGAAACGCCTCCATCTTGCTCTATTCCTGTCACAACTGTCCTCTTACTCATCTTCCTCAGAACCAACAGGCTCATTCCCTTCCCAAGTCCTTTGCACCTACTGTTCCTTTTACAAGGACTGATCCTGCCAAGTCTCTCCAGGAAGACTTCCTTTCAATGGAAGATTCCCGCTGAAGGCTTCCATTCAAGCCTCCGTTCAACTGCTACCATCCGAGAGGCCTTCTGCCCACCCACTGCCCCCTCATCTATGGTAATGCCCCATCACTCTCTACCCCCCGGCCAGGTTTCTTTCTCTCCACAGCTCCTGTCACCTGGTCGCGTATCACATACTTATGGTACTTCTTATCTCTCTCTCCAACAAGACTGTAAGCTTCCTGAGGACTTTGCCCTATTCCCCACTCTAGCCCAAATGCTTAAACGGTGTCCGGCACATGATAGGCAATCAGTATTTATTGAATGAAAGAATAAGTAGGGTGGCGATTAGCTAGAGAGACATCATCTGTTCAAGCAATTTTATCTTTACCAGGCCATGGCATGTGTCTGTGCACGGTGTTGCTAGTGATGGTATGGGGCTGCTGAGAGTGGACTGTCACTAAAGGTGGTTGTTTTCAAAAAGTAGCTAAAGTAGGGGCACCTGGGGGGCTCAGTGGTTGAGTGTCTGCCTTTGGCTCAGGGCGTGATCCTGGGGTCCAGGGATCGAGTCCTGCATTGGGCTCCCCGCAAGGAACCTGCTTCTCCCTCTGCCTATGTCTCTGCCTCTCTCTCTCTCTCTGTCTCTCATGAATAAATAAATAAAATCTTCAAAACAAAGATAGCTAAAATAATATCTAAAGCTTTCTGGAGAATAATGCTAACCGTTGTCCTAAGCCTCTCACGTAAGTTAACTCTATAATTCTCACAACTGTGCTTCCAGCAGGTACTATTATTAGTTCTCTTTGCAGATGAGAAAATTGAACGAGTACATGAAAGGTAATTAAGTAACTTTCTTAAGTCACACAGCTCCTTTGGTTCTGCACTAGTTCTTCATGATAAAAACGTAATTCTCCCCTTTAGATGGATGATTCTATCCATCTAAAAAAGTCCTGAACAAGGACTTCAACCTCCAGTTGGGTGGCAGGGAATGGAAGGCAGCTCACTGGGCATGTGTGGGCAGGGGCATCCAAGAGATGAGGGTTGCTCATCCCATGAGCTCTCTTGGATACCTTCACCACCCACCCTCCTTACCACCTCCTTCTAGAGTCTGCTTTCTGTCTTGGCATTTCCTTCTGGGGATTTAATGACAAAGCATTAAGAATATGTAGCACTGTGGTTTGTTGAGTGTTTGGTGGGCAGGTTATAGGCATTCTGACATGGCCTTCACTGATGCGATTTGGATTTACAGGACCAAGGCTGCTTACTATTGCCCTCTGAAGTACAAATCTTTTTTTTTTTTTTTTTTTTTTTTTTAAGTACAAATCTATAATGGGGGCAGGTCCCAAAGTGTGGCAAGGGTGCAATTCTTTTCAATGTGGTCCAGCTCTTCAGGTGAAAATGAAGTCCTCCTGCTGCCTGGGTTGCTGGAAGGATTGATCCTGGCCCCTCATTCTACATTAGGTAAGGGTGCATGTTGTTTCTTAATTCTCCTGGCAATGTGTCTCCTCCCCTAAATGTCTTTGTTTTGAATGTAATTATCAAATGCTAATAAATATTCAAATATGCACCTTCCGAAAGGCAAGACATATATATTTCAGGACATGAAGTACTTTGTCAATCTCTGCTTAGGATTTTGCAAGAAAGGTTGTAAGACAAAAAGCCAAGAGGGGAGTTGTGATGTTCCAGTGAAATCCCACATGAACCTATAAAAGCAGTTTAGCAGGGTGAGTAAATGGGTTTTATGTCCTTGTTTGGTCATGGTAGATTATAGATACTTCTCTGCCTATCAGAATGGACTTTGGGCAGTCCAGGTGGCTCAGCAGTTTAGTGCCGCCTTCAGCCTAGGGCCTGATCCTGGAGACCCAGGATCGAGTCCCATGTCGGGTTCCCTGCATGGAGCCTGGTTCTCCCTCTGCCTGTGTCTCTGCCTCTCTCTCTCTGTCTCCCATGAATAAATAAATAAAATCTTAAAAAAAAAAAAAAAGAATGGACTTCACTTAGGGAATACATATAACAGTAATGGCTACCATTTATTGAGGGTTTTATAAGCTTTGCACCATGGAAAGTCATAGAGTTACTGGATTTATCCTTTCCTCCAATTCAGAATATCTAATTTCCATCGTCTTCCTCTTCTTTCCCATGAGTCTTGAAGTAATGACCCACAGTCATTAAGTTGGAGCACCGTGCCTCCAGGACTTAGAGAAATGCTGTTCTAGCCAGGTTTCTAAGTAGTGCTGGAGTTAGGAGTGACAGTGGGGAGAGGCTGATGGCAACCCTAGACCTTATTCTACTATGTGGGCATCCCTAAAATCACTTCACTGCCTAACGGAAAGAGTCCTCCAGGTAAAACACCTATTGCCTCAGACTTTCATTTTAGGATTGTGTGTTCTCAGAATTGCTGGGCCTTTATCAAGGTCTCTATCTCTCAGAAGTGGGGTATCTGGGGGTTCACAGCACAGCTGAACTGCTCTCCGGTGAGCCTGGTAGAAGGGGAGAACATCTGGCATCACTGCTCTGCAAATCACTGCCATCACTCAAACTTGATAGCCTAAGGTCCTTTAGGACATTCTCTTGGCTCCTCTTGACTGACTGGGAAGGTAGAAAAGGCCACACTGGTCACAGGTGGTTGGGGAAGGACCTCTAATGATTTCCTTTTCCCATTACCACCTGTGCCCTCAATTCTGGCCATGATCTCCTCCGTGTGTCCTTTTGTATTTTGAGAAGGGATAAACGGAAAGGGAATGGAGTGAGATTCTGGGACTGGCACCTGCTCAGAAGCAGACTGGAGGCATGAGAGTGTGGGAGGATGGGTGTGTGGCCTGGGGGTCATGGGGACCTTCAACATGGGGAGCTGAAAGCCCAGGCAGCAGGATGAGCTGCTGTCACAGGCCAGCTCTGGTTCCAGTGCTGCCACTCACCAGCTGGGGGGCCTGGGACAACTGACACAACTACTCTGATCTGGAGACACGGGGACATCACACTGGATGGCCTCCAAGGTTCCTGCCAGTTCTAATACTCTCAAGCCCCCATTTAAGATAGAGGTCCTTGTGAATTCATGTGTAATCTATACCCTACTTCCAAAGGAAACTTGAGACATCCTATGCCAGAAGTACACAGACCCTGGGACTGTTCAAATAAAGAGAGAAGGAGGATAAGGAATCCCACAGAAGGGGAGAGGATCAGGCCAGGTTATTTTCTTGAAGGATAGCTCTTCCATTGAGACAAAACAAAATACTTTCTCTTCATTACACGTAATTCACTTCTGCAACGCATGCATTCAACAGATATTTAGGGTGCAGACATTGTTCCCAACATGTGGGATGCTTTGGAAAACAAGAGAGACAAGGTTCTGGAGCTCATGGAGCTTCTATCTAAGGGGGGTGGGTGTAAAGAGGCAATGAACAAATACGGACTGTTAACAACTCTGCAGACATCTAGTGCCCGGATCTTGGTGTCTAACACCCTTCTCCAATAAAAGGAACCGGCGCTCCTTGGAGAAATGGCTCATTCCAGGTCTGGGCAGGAAATATCAAAGAGAAGCCTGGAGCCCCTTGTGGTGCCAGAAAGTAGTAAGAGCTTAAATAAATAAATAAATACCAACCACCAAAACCAAAACCCCACATTGGTAAGAATATGTCAAAGCAGCACAGGGCCAGGAGCAGTAAAACAAATCTAGTATTGGATTATAACCCAGAGTAAAAAATAAATATCCGTGAGTCCGCGCTGATATAAATAAAAGATGGGGTAAGTTGATAAATGGAGGAGAGAGACAAATCGCCGTTGCAGAAGTATTCCAAATAACTTACATAGATACTCCACCCTAAAGGAGAGGGAGCCTATGTCCCCTGTCCCCAGGTGTGCACCGCGCCTGGTGACATCCTTCCAGAGAGAACAGGATGGAAACAGGGAAAACAGAGTAACTCTACAATAGAGGATACCCCTCCCTCCACCCGCCACGACTTCAGCCAGGTGATCCCAGGCAACTTCACAAATCATGTGGACAGGATGTAGCCTTAAGATGATGTGACAAATGACACTTGACCCATGTGATTTTCCTCCCCAACCCTCTATCCAGCCTAATCATGAGAAAAAAAAAAAATCAGGCAAGTTCCAGCAGTATGGATGAGCAGTGCTCCTCAAAACCACTGAGGTCATGAAAAACAAGGACAGTCTGAGAAGTGGCCACAGCCATGAGGAGCCTAAGGAGAAGTGACAACTAGTTGTACTGTGGGGTCCCAGATGGGAGCATGGAACAGAAAGATAATGGAGATCAGGTAAAAACTAAGAGAAACTGAATAAACAATGGACATTTGTCAATAATAATCTATCACGGGATGCCTGGGTGGCTCAGTGGTTGAGTGTCTGCCTTGGGCTCAGGTCATGATCCCAGGGTCCCGGGATCGAGTCCCATGTTGGGCTCCCTGCATGGAGCCTGCTTCTCCTCTGCCTATGCCTCTGCCTCTCTCTCTGTGTCTCTCATGAATAAATAAACAAAATCTTAAAAAAAAAAAATCTAACACTATTCATTAATAATTCATTAACAGATTCTGCTAATGGAGGATGTTGATAAGCGGGGAACCGATGTGCAGGGGCAGAGGGCAAGATGGGAACTCTGTGCTCCCTGCTCCATTTTTTTCTGTAAATCTAAAATTATAAATCTAACAAGTAGACCTATTAAAAAAAAAAAAAAAAAAAAAAAAAAGGAGATCTGAAGGTGAGAGATGGAAGAAGTCAGAGACTCTCTCCTGCTGGCCCTGAATACATACACAAGCTTCCCGGAGTTTGGCAGCCACAGGGAACTGAATCCTACCAAAGAGGACCCCAGGCTCAGATGAGACCCCGGCCCCAGCAGACATTTCAACAGCAGTTTTGTTGCTTTAAGCTATTAAAAAAAAAAAAAAAAAAACCAACCTAAACCAAAATACAACAAACATTTCAGAAAGTGGTGAGTGTGCCGTAGAAAGATGAATTAATTACAATATAGACAGTGATCGGGTGGGCTTCATGAATTTGGGTGGCCAGGGAAGCCCTCTCTCGGGGTGACTTCTATTTGGGGTCTGAGTCTGGGGAAGGAGCCAGCCAGGAGGTCCGGGGGAGTGGAGAGTACTACGAGCAAAGGCACCAACCAGGTCCAGGGCCTGGGAGCGAAGCTTCGGGTGCTCCAGGACAGAAAGGCAGCTGGTGTGGTTGGAGTGACGTGAGAGTCGGGGAGAGGAGAGAGCAAGGGGGCTGCCCAGGGGGTACTATGAGCCAGACTACACTGAGCTTCCACTACGGACGGAGTGTGTGGGTATCCCCAGGATTCTTCTGTTGAGATTCTAACTCTCCAGGTGATGGTACTAGGAGGAGGGGCCTTTGGGAGGTGATGAGGTCCCGAGGATGGTGTCCTCAGCCTCAGAAGAGGCCCCACAGGGCTCCCTGGCCCCTTCCACCACACGAGGACACAGCACGAGGGGGCCTGTCTGTGAACCAGAAAGTGGTTCCCACCAGTCGCAGAACATTCCAGTGTACTGCTCTTAGATGCGCCAGCCTCCAGGACCGGAAGACGCAAATTTCTGTTGTTTATCAGCCATCCCATCTCTGGCCTTTAGTCATAGGAGCCCAGGCTGGCGAGGACAGCTTCTAAAAAAGGCTGAAGAATTTGGATCTTATTTTCATTTTGACTAGAAGCCTCGGGAGTCCTGGTAGCAGGCGAGTGACATAGCTGACTTGCGGATTTCAAAAAAAACTGATGTAGACTCTGTGAAGGACTGACTGCTGGCGGGGTGCCGGGTGGAGTCGGGGCGTCCAGGAGCAGCCGAGACCAAGGCTTAGGCAGAGGCGGTGGCGGAGATGACGGGGGTCCTCCAGGAGGTGTGGCCGGGGGTGCAGCGGGGCTGGATGCTCCCACTCGCTTTGTGGATCTGCATCCGTGCGGGGGCTCCGAGGCTCCCCAGCAAGGGAATTATAAGTAACTGCAGCGGCCCCATGCTCCCCCACCGCACCGTCCGTCCCCCGTGTCATGCTGTTCCCGAGCTTCTGAATACCACGGTGATTCATCAAGACTCTCGTCTCTGGCAGTTGCTTGCACCCAACTGGTGCTGTGCCAGTCTGGGCTAGCTTGTCTCCTGGAGGCATCACCAAAGGGGAAAGGGGCTCCCACCCACCGCCCCCCAGCCTCCTGGCCCCACAAAGCTACCCTGCTTCATTGATTGCCTCCTCGGGGTTGAGGGTTAATTAAACCGTTTGTTGCTGGTTACTTCACAAGGTACGGGGTACCCTCTATGTAACCCGGGGAACTGGATAAATCTGGCACAGAGTAGTACACAGGGTCAGCAGCCTCCCTCACGCTGGGACAGAGAACAGGTTGGTAATAGCACTTGCTGCTTGGTTTTCATTTTGGGTTTTGTTTTTGTTTTGACTAAGGTCAAGTGCAATTCTAGCCTTGGACTCTTGACTCCAGGCTTACCTTTTCTTGTTCTTGCAGCTCCTCCTTCTTCCACCCGCTCCCCATACCCCTGCCGGGCCAGCTCCAGGCCCGTCCCCCCTGCTGCTGTTGGTACCCACCCCCTGTGCCTGGAGCTTCACCTAATCCTCTGGGTGCCGCTCTGGGCTCAGTCACAGGTGCCTGGCACACCACTCTGGGTGAAAGCTAGGGCTCAGAGGCCTTTTCAGGTCCCACTTGGCCATAAAGACCTGTAGTCTGGGGGACCACCTTGTTCCTGAGGTGGCCGTCACTGGAGCAGACCCTCTAAGCACTTAACAGGCCAACCTGAGGAGGTTAACTTGTAGAGGACAAAGACCAGTCGGGTTCTGGGGGGATTCGGTGCTGACACAGGGCATTCTATAGGTCAAAGCATCCTTTCAGGGTTGACACCTGGGCCTCTGAGTCACTCCCTCTGCTGGGAAGGGATGGGGGTTAGGACAGCTCCTGTTCCTGGGTGGGCTTCCTCTCCAGGCCTGAACTAAGCTAAATTCATGGGGTCAGCAGATGGCAGCTGCTCCAGGCATCTGGACTCCCATGGCTGTGTCTGGCCTCGTTGGAAAGGATACTAACTTGAGGAGGACGAGAGTGTTCTCACACCCTCTGGAGCTTCAGCTTCCCAAAACAGCCACTGTCCAAGAGATCAGCCCTTAGTGGCTTTGTCTTGTCTTTGTTCCTGTTAGAGCCTGGCCTGATGGTGACATGAGGTGTGTAGCCATCCTTTCTCTCCCTAGCCCCTTCTGGGAGGGTACAGCCCTACTTGTGGACACAAGTAACCAAGCTCCAGGGGAGATGGAATGGGTTAACCCCAACCAGGACAGTGCCCCAATCACCAAGAAACAGCTCTTAGAACAGCAACTTCTCCAAAGCTCTTCTTGATGCTAACATTTCATCAACTATGATTTTGTTGTTAAAAAAAAAAAAATACAGTACATGTCCTAGAAAGCAGGTTTTGCTGAGCCCCTCAGTAACCAGGGCTTGGATAGGTCTGCACAGTAATAACTGAAGTCCTGTTGTGGTATTTGGCTTTCTCCTGCTGCACAAGGCTTTGAGAGTCATAAGAGGTGGGGAAGGGGAGGGAAGGAAGAAAGCCAATCACGAGAGGTCGTGGCCAACTGGCTCATTCCTAGAAGCATAACATTTTGCCACCAGAGACAACTTTAAAGTTCAGCTATCCCACAGGCTCTCACCCCTGCCTGCATGTGAGGATCACCCCCCAGAAGTTCTGCTGGGATTGTTCTGGGGAGAGCACACAGCATCAGTATTTTTAAGAGCTCTTCAGGTGATTAGAGCGTGCAGTGACAGAAGCATGGACGAGGCAAAAGGTGAGCCATGCCCTCACTCAGGCACCCTGTCGGGCAGGGCCTCTGATCCCCAATCAATCAAAGCTTTCAGACTGTCAACCCCAAAGCCCCAGGCGTACTTGGCTGTACGCAGGGCCCCAGCCCCCCTCCAGCCACCCTCATCTCTTTCCCACAGAGCTTCCACCCATGGTCTCAGGTGAGCAGAAAGTGACCCTGTCCCTACCCTGGTCACAGCTGTTGGCCCAGCCATGATCACTCAGGTCTGCCTGACCAATGGTGTGTGATCTGCTGGAGAGGATAAATGGGCCAATCACATTCTTTCTCTATCTCTCGGGAACGTGGCATAAGCCACCCAGAAGGAAGCTGAAAGGTTCTGCAGACTTAGCACCTGGGCAGGCTGTGAGCCTTGCTTGGGGCCTGGAGAGAGGGGAGCGCCTGCAGGGAGCTGCAAACACCCTGAAAGGGCGGGAATGAAAGAGTGTCAGCTCCCAGAGCTCAAGGATTCCTACTCTGCCTGAGGCCTGTTTGCTCAGCTGCTCCCCCCCCCCCCCCATCGGGGAGACCTTTCCAGAGCCTTAGAAAAGCCCATTCACTGGAGGCTTTCTCTGTATCACCAAAAACGTCTTAGAATGCTCACTACAAACAGAGCCACTCTGCTTTTATCTCTTTACATTTCAGGGTCCAGGGGAGATCTTGACTGGAAGGTGGACACAAAAGGTCCCCACTGTTGGCTAAAACACAGTGTGGAGGTCAGGGGCCGAGGCTGAGCCTTGCTTCACTGAGGACACGGGGCACAGACCAAGGACAGGGCAGGTCTTGTGGGCCTGTCTCTGAGGAAGACCAGTAGGAGGGGTGTAGGGACCGTTAGAGAGCTCCCCTAGATACCCCATGACCACAGGTGTGGGGATGGGGGCACAGGGTTGGGTAAGCTTGGGGTTCCCTGGGAACCTGGTCTTATCTCTGGCACAGAATGGCTATGCTTCAGGGGTATGACTGGGCCTTCTGTTGGGCCCCTGGAAGGATCCTACAATTCTCCCCCTCTCCTAACTGATAGCTCACTAGCCCCCAGACATCCCTTCCATGCACCCAGAGGGACAGCAGCCACCGTTCCCAAGGCTAGCCCACCCCTCCCATCTTAGGCACTTCCCAGAGGCGACCTGGCTGGCCAGAAGCATGCGACGCCTCAAGTCTAAGGGACATGGTTTCCCCGTAGAGGACTCGCTTTCCCTTCTTCCCATACATACATCTAATTTCTGCTGACTAAGCCCAGCTCCACCTCCACCGAGCTCCACACAGGGCACCAATCTACTTCTTGCAGAGGAGACCGTGAGGGGCAGACCCGATGGTGAACTTCAGCTTTGGGCCGAGACGTCAGGGAAGGGAGGTGCATGCAGAGTGTGGATCGAATTGACTTTCCATGCACTGGAACCTATTCCTGCCTAGCCATACAATTCTCTGTATCTACAATCCCTTACAGGGACACTGGAGCAGTTCAGTCATGACACCAGCAGAGAGTTACAGGAGATGGATATGAGAGAAGGTCTAGCCCTGTCCTACCACCCTGGGAGTGCCTTATTTGGAAAAGGTAAGAGCATTTAGGATTCATAAATCAAGGGTAAGGATAGGCTTTTGAAAAGGAAACTGCCCAGGTAACACCTGCTTCCCACCCCAAAGTCCAATATGTACATAAAACGCCAGAGCATTTTCTGAGTTTGTGCTTTCTCGGAGTCTGATGCCTCTCTCCGTGTCACGGCCACACAATCTTTCCCATACCAGGCAATCAGACCCCCAAGAGTGAAGGGCCAGATCTTATTAGCCTTTGCAACCCCAGAAGCTGGCGCAGTGGCAGAGAGCTTTAGAGGAACTCAAAAAAATGTTTGATGAATGAATGAATGAATGAGTATTCCCTAGCCATTCTCCTGGAATCCCAGAAACCAGGACCTTTGCCCTCGAATAGGCCCCCCGAGCCCACAGCCTTACCTCCCATGAGGAAGAGAAGCCCTGCCACATACTGCATAAGGCCTCGGTCCCAGCAGCAGCCCAGCACGCCGATGATCCAGCCGAAGAGGATGATGGCCACCGCCATGCCCATGAAGCCGGCTGTCATCCTGCGCAGGTCTGTGGGGGAAGCATGGGGCGACAGTTAGCATCAGAACCTAGAACTCAGGGTCAAGGTACGTCCTGGCCCTGGGCAGAGGGGAGAGGATGGGACACCGCAGGAGCGGGAAGGCAACCTCCCCTTTCCAGACAGATTTGCACAACTGAGCTCCCTTTGTACAGGAGAGCCCCCGATGGTAGCTATCCTCAGGTGCAAAAAGCAGCCAGCACGGCTTGGTTTGTGAGCATAAGGAGAGATCATCACCATAATTGGTGTCATTTCTTACGCACTTCCTTTGTGCCAGGTGCAGCCCTGTCCTTCCCAAGCATCTGGCTCAGCTGTCCGAGATGGGTCCCGTCTTTATCCCGATTTGAAAAATGGAGTGAACTGCTGAAAGCCGTACAGCGAACAAGCAGCAGAACAGGGCATCAAGCCCAGATCTGCACGGCTCCTGGGCGCCAACCACAGCATCGTTCGCCTCTCAGGGAGAAGTGGGCCTTTAGAGGAGGGCGGGCTCTTGGCCTCCTGGCTGCACCTGCCAAGAGCTCCCTCCCTCCCCTCCAGGGTTGACTGGGCTCCCCAGGAGGTCCAGTGTGAGGAGGAGGCTGCTGCGGTGTCTCCTTCCTCCCCCTCCAAGCCAGCTCCCAGGGGCTCAGCTTCCCCTGCATGTGGGGTTGCAGGGCGGGGAACCACACTTCCTTCCCTCACACTGTACCCCTGCGCAGGCCTCTTCAGCCCCTAAGACCCAAATCAGCCCAGCCTTCTGGGTCTGGCCTTTCTCCACTCCTGGGTTCGCTGACCCCGCCATACAAAGCTGATGTGGGTCCAGGCATGAGAAGGGCTGAAAAAGGCAGTATTTTTAGTGGAAGGGAGAGAGCAGAGCTGCTCTCACATCTCAGCCGCCCTCACGCAACATCCTGCCCTAGGCTCTCTCCAGCACCCTCTAGTGTGTGCCCCACCAGCCTCATGCTCCCTCCCTGGCGTCCAGCCTTCTAACCTCCTGCTGGGCAACACCCTGGTCGCTTGCCCTTGATTCCCTCCACCCTGCCCCAGCACCCACCAGCCTGCAGTTCCCTGTCCACCTCCGTGGTCTGTGCGGAGCCCATCTGCCAGCTCCAGTCCCAGTCCCGCCAATGGGACTCCAAACAGGAGCAAGCCACCTGCCCAGCCTCTGCACCCAGGGGGTTGCCAGGGCAGCCTGGAGGACCCCATGGGCACTCCCTGCTCTCAAAGGGAGAGACAGACAGTGAGGATACCCGACAGCAAACTCTATCCACATTCCATGCAAGCAAGGGAGAAATCTCCGCTCATCCCCCACTAACATGCGGCAAGTTTCTGCCCACCACGAGGGTGTCCCATCCGCTCTGTTCCTCTCCCACCCCAGTCACCACCGTTGGGAGCGACGGCGGATCCTGGCACGGTTAGGCTAGAGAACTCTCAGCCCTCTCCCCTCGGAAGAGGGACTCGGTCCACCCTCCTTGGCCTGACACGGGGGATGAGATGCTGGCAGCCCTCCACCCAGGGGGAGCTGGCTGGGGTGTGGGGAGACAGAGGCAGAGGACAGCGGCCGGGACAGGAGGCAGGACAGGCCCCTGTGGTGGAGGCCGAAAGCCATCCAGAGAGAGGTTCCTGCTCGATCTGTTCTCCTCTGTCCTCCCCTACCCGATCTGGAAGGCCTGCCCCAGCCAGGTAGGAGTGATACCCATTAGAGTCACTTATGGGAGCTGCCAGGGAGCTAATTATCGTGCCACACTCCACAGATGGTGCCTATCACCAATGTGTCCCAGGAAGCTTCCCGGAGGGGCGCCGCTCGCTCCATCACAGCACAGTGCTCACATGTGCATGTGTGCCCCGAGCCGGCTCCCTGCGTCCGTGCTCGGGCACCCACAGCCAGCTTGAAACAAAGAGGCACAGCCTCGCCAGGTGCAGAGGCACTTCTCATCCCGGGATCTAACTGCCTGGTCGTCCTGGCCCTCATCTCCCCACACTGCTTTTTCTGCTGCCACCTCTCTTAGCCCTTCTTCCTTTGCCACCACCCACAGTCCTTGGAGTGAGCCAGGCCCCAGCCCCCCTGGTTGGTGAAGAGCCCGCCCTTTTGATGTGTGAGTCCATTTGACCCCTGGAAGTGTAGTCAAGGGCAAGGAGGCAGCGGGGAAGGAGAGGTCAGGGTATTTTTGGAGTAACGTAGGTTTATATCCCCTTAAACAGATCAGGAAATTTTGCTCTATGCCCCTGTGAGACCTCTGGCTCCCTTTACAGGGCAGGAGGGGCTTCTAAAATCTCGGCCTCTTTGGCAGCAGGAGAGAGGGACAATGTGGTTAAGGTCACAGAGCCCCTCCCCTGCACTTGGCCTTGCTCATGGGTGGGCCTTCCTGGTCCTCAGGCTCTGCAGATCCACGGGAGCAAAGGTACTGCCTGGGGGATTAAGTGGACCACGTGTCCTATAAGGTGTGTCCCCGTGGGCCAGGAATGGACAAATAGGAGAAGGAAATGCAATTGGAGGAAGCAGAGACACGAAGAAGATAACTTCTCTTGCAGAAGTTCTGAGACAGGGGACAGTCACCTGTGTCCCAGGTCCGAGAGGGGCTGTGGCCCTCGAGCACAGATTAGGGGCACTTTGTCAGCAAAAGCTGAGTTGTTGATCTGGAAAGCAGGATGAAGACCAGAGGTCAGGCCTGAGTATTTTCACTGACTGAGGGTATTTTTACCACCACCCCGTGAGTCCAATTTGCAAGATCCAGAGAAGTCAAATAATTTATTGACAAACCAGTGACATAAAAGAAGAGTGAGTTGGGTGGGAAAATAAAATTAATAATGCAGCTAAAGACCTACTGGGTTGTCATGGTGATTGAACAGATGTATTGGGCATTTCTTCCTTCCAAATAAACTGAGAACTATAGTTCCGTGATTTTTTTTTTTTTTTCAAATATAGGCGTCCACGAGGATGGGCAAATAGGACAAGAGACAACCCAGGACTGGGAGCAGCAAAGCTGGTAGATGGTGCACTTGGCTAGAGCCAAACTAGAGGCAGCAGTGGCAAAGGTGCAAACCAACCCACCGCATCCCCCAGAGGCTCATGAACAGGCACCCACAGGTTCCTCTGAATCAAGCAGTTGTTACCCAGAGGGCAGGAGCATAAATAACCAAGGTTTGGTAGAGTTGTCTGAGATGGAACTAGATCCCTAGATGCCTTCACCCAACTCCACAATGCTTGGGGACTCCCCTCCCTCGCCCTGGGGGGTACACTGGGGATATCTAGCACTGGCGGTTGACAAGCTAATTCCACAGAGACAATTAAGTGACCATTTACCTACAGAATGTTGGCTGCTTGCCCTTGGAACCCTAGCCTCCTTCTACTCGGCCCCCAGACACTATCTGGCCCCTGCCGTCCAGTCTGGGGACCAGGCAAGGCCTTTCCAGTGACGACCAGCACAAGAGGCAAGACCTAGACACCCAGCATTGGGGGAGTCCCACAAACAGCCCCTCTGACCGCTCTACAATGGACCTTCCCATTGACAAGCCCTCCACCCACTCAGTGCTTCCAGGCAGCGCTTTAGCACTGCCCCCTGACAACCCAGTACCAGCACGTATCTATAACCTGGGAGCAAAAGAACCTGAAGAAACAAGCCACGGAGAGAGGAGGCAATAATTCAAAATTATTATTAATATTCCCAGAGAGGGCACAAAACATATTTTGCCTCCGTGAAATAAGAACAGGAGTCTACTGAAAACATCTGGAGAATAAAACCAACTCCTTAAAATAGCAGAATCAAAGTCACTGAAATTTATAGCATCAAATCGATTCTAATTCATGTATTAACAGTGCTATCATGTTCCTGAAGAGAGATGTAAGGGAGCTTACAAATCACACATGGTGTAACAGGATAAAAATAATTAATGGGAAAGGAAGGGAACAGAAAATAAAGGGAAGAAGCAGCTGGATCTCACATGCAGGCAGGAGGTCCTTAGGTAGGAAATGACACTCTTGTACCTGAATTGAAAGGCAACACACATGATTTCCATTGTCATGGAATCTTTGTTTCCCGGTTGCACTTGAGTGAATCTGAAGGGCCACTCTGCCCGTAGAATGAGCCGGGTGCACACAGCCCCATTTCCTGCCCATCTGCAGCACCCTGTGTGCCTATTTTATCTCCTGAAGAGTAAGAGGGTTCCTGTTTCACTGTGACTGCTCACAATGCCCACACCAGTGCTCTGCACCCAGGAACTTACACAGCTTGTCTCTCGTTCCCCATTTCTTCCTGCCTTTTTAGAAAAGAAAGAAAAGGGAACCAGCCTTACTCAAGTATTTGAAGCCCTGTTTGAATATTATGTAGGATTGGCCTATGAATAATCCCCTTAGAAAGAACCCGGGATGATGAGCTGAACTCTGCAGGCCAAAGCTGAGATAGAGAAAAATCTCATGAATCCTGTTGGGTGGGAGCCCATCGTCTGTATTCCATGACCCAGATGCTTAACATTCTAAGTTTTGAGACGAGAAAGGTGCATTCTCAACTTTTTAGAAAAAGAATGTAGTTCAGCACAGTGGAAAGGGTGTGCAAAAGGGGGTAATGAGGGAGGGTGCAGGAGGAAAGGCAAGGGGAACCATTGAATAGAACCAGAAAAGGCAGTTCTCCCTCACAGAAAACTTTTGATTTTGAAGTTTACACTCCTATTAACATTTAAATTGAAAGGTATTGCTTTGCAACTCTACACGGGAAACCAGGATATCTGCATTTAAATAAATACCACTTAGAGAAGGAAAATATATATGGGCTCTGAATATCTATTTGCTCTTTAAAGACCTTGCACAGAAAAATGATGATTGTAATTTTTTTTTCTCATCAAAAAAAAAAAAAATCCCCCAAATCACAAAAAATGGTGAGGGTAAGTATGTGTTAGACCCTTCTGGGATGATACCCAGTGGAGACGGGGAGAGGATACTTTATTAATGGCCCAAGGGCCAACGTGGGGAGTGACCAGCAAGGCCACATGGGGGCACGTCTGGGTTAGCCTCGTTTGCTGCAAGCTCTCCCTCTACATGAAATGAGCATATCACCCCTGCCACGACGGTGGAAGAGTGTAGGCTGCCCTTGGAGCTGGACATTCATTCATGGATTCATCAGTCCCTTGGGGTTCAAGGTCACAGGAACTGGAAGGTAGAACAAGATAGCAAGGCCAGAACTCCAGTACTTTCGCCCCAAAGGGTCAGTCTGCAATGAACATGCCAGCCGTGGGATATGGGATTAACTCAAGACAAATGGATTTAAATGAGAAGGAATATTCCAGGGCCCATTTATGGGCACACCAAGTGGGGGTCTGGTTCTGGGTAACCATACAGAGATTTGACAGTTGAGAATGGAAGCACGGATTATGGTCCTGCCCCATACTGGCCATGTGAACTTGAGCAAGTGAGTCCATCTCTCGGGATCTGGGGTCTCTGCCCTTGTGAGCGGAGGTTCTGACAATACTTGCTTCAAAGGGTTATTAAGAGGATTAAGTCAGTTAATAGGTGTAAACTTCTTACAACAGTCCCTGGCACAAAGCTGGAGCTACACACAGCATTATGGATAGAAATGGAAGTCACTTAGAGTCACTCTCTTTTTCATGCTCCCTGTCTTGTGCATTTGCTGTCTGTAAGCACAAAAGGGGCTGGGCAACAAGTCTGGGTTAGCCCCTAATTAAAGACTGGGTACCCAGAGGGAACAGCCTTCTGGAATCTGTTCTTATGCCTCTCAGGTACCTAGAGAAGCCAACATGAAGGCTTTATGTTCTCTTCATTAATACTGAGATGCATCCAGCCCGGAGTGTCGATGCTTCCTATCCTCCGTGGACCAACCAGCTGGAGGCTGCAGCAGCTCGCAGCAGAGGGGCTGGTGGCCACGGAGGCTATCAGAACCCGGGGCTCTTGCAGTGAGCACAGCATTGGCTGGAAGGGAGAAAGACACACAGGCAGGACCCCAACTCTGCTGTGAGGGCTCCCGTGACAGTTAATTAAAATTGAAACAGAGAAGTAGCTAATGGGAGACGTTGCCTACAGCTTTCTTATAGAGGGTAAGTTGGTTCAGCATAATGTAGTTATATTTAAAAAGTTATTTTTATGTGAAAACAAACAAAATAGCTCTTAGGTCTGCCTGATTTGGTTTGATTCCTGAAAGGTCCTTCAGACCTCCCATCTTTCTCTAAGCACCCCCCCAGGCTCCGGTCATAGCGGACTGAGACCCCCCTCTTTCCTGGTGGGCACTGTGCTCCCTGCTGACATGGCTGCCCACCTGCTCCACGGGGCAGGCTTCTCATCATCCTTCAAGGCCTCCCTGACAAGTCAATATCTGGGGGGCTTCCCAGGCATGTTACTAGACACTGGTGTCCGGTGCCCAGGCTCCTCCAGCACTTCTCACATATCTTAGGGTAATCACTTAGGTCTCCCTCCCTGCAGTAAATGCAAGCTTGTTCAGGGCTGTGGTCATGTCTGGGTTTTTCTTTTGTCCTTCCCATCTCCGGTGCATTGCCTGACATAAGCAGGTGCTCAATAAATGTTTGCTAAATGAGCTCCCCGTCCCATCCTGAAACAGTTACTAAAACTGTGTGCACCACGGAATAAGGCAGGGTGAGGGGGATGTATGCCCCGCCCCATTCAACACCCTGCAGTGACTCAGCTGTCCTGGTGACTTGTAGCCAATGTCTCTCTCCTCCGATCTGATTTTATTTTTGAAAGCCAATAGTAACTACCACTTAACAATCCAATATACTTGTTTATTGTGTACAAACAAAACATCTGCGTAGGTCCAGGTTCCAGATCACATAAAGCCATGCAGCCTGGGGGCTCCTTACCACAAAGTTTAATGTGATGATGCCCATCGGATCGTGAACATGATGTCCCACAGATTATAAACCCAACAGACCTTTCTGCACCGCCCTCCTAAGTCAGGAAGAGACCGTCGGGGGAAAGATAGATGTTGTAGAACCAAGAAGTGAAACGTTTCTGGGTCAGAAGACAGGCTTGCTTGAGCTTCTCTGTCCTCATCCCTACCTCCGGATTCGAGAGCTGCCATAAATAGGGATATTATGTGATGCCGCCGTGTACAAATCACATCCATTGTCAAAACAATGGAAGGCAAATTGCAGAATGTGTACTTGCCTGATGAGCTAGGTCAGCAGCTAAACCAAGTGCCTGGAAGGAAGGAAGAAGGAAAGAAAAGCCCAGAAGTAAGAAGCAGAGTTCCCAACCAAACAAATCACAAGACTCCCTTCTCCCTGTAGCCCCACTGCTATACCACCAGCAGAAACCATGAAGGGAATGACAAAAAGGAACCCCAACTTGGCCAACCAGACACACCTGGGGAGACCCTGTTCAGCACCTGGCCCTCTGTTCCTAGGGTCTTCCTACTGGGAGAGAGGAACGAAACCAGTACAATCCATCATTCCATCTTGAGACACTCCCACGTCTTCTCCTCTGTATCATGTGTCACTGATAGCTGCTCTGAGTGCACAGTACAGAAATCAGGGTGGCTTGGCAAGCATGTGTCCCCGGTGAGCCCCCCGCCCCCCCCCCCCAAAAAAAATCAGAAGATGCAAGCTTTAAAGCACACAGGCACCTTGCAGGGTGCTCTCTTTCCAGAAAAATGCTGTGGGTGCCAGAGAATGGGCTGATGACAAAGAATCTGAAAAGCCTAGGGAAGGGGAAGATAAATAGGCTCCAACATTTATTGTGTATTTACTATGGGCTGTCATCGTGTTGGGTAATTTCCACAGATGTGTCCATAAGCCTCTGAATGGGTCTGTAACGTAGACATTATTTTTCTCCTTTTGTTGACTTAGACATTGAGACAAGGGAATTTCAGCCAGTGACCTAGGGACCAAGGTCACCAGATAGTAAGAGGCAGGTCTGGGAAAGGGCCTCTGCTCACCCGTGCCCTCTCCATTGCTCAGACCTTTCCAGACTTGGTGCCACTTCAGACCCCAGAAGAGAATTTAACATTCGGTAGAATGTAATGGAAGAACTAGATTTGGCTATTGCAGTAATTCTTTTGAGGAAGGTCAATGACAAGGGAAAGCTCATAATAGACTATTGTGATATAGATATAGATATGATACAGGCTATCACTACGGGCCCACTTACTCCAGATGACCCCTACAGTGCAGGTGTATATATGTGTGTCAAGCACCCGTGTGGGAAGAGCAAGGCAGAGGCACACCAGGTGTTAACAGGGAGCATTTTTGTAAGTCTGCAACCTCTTCAGGAGCTTCCTGGGAGAAATCTGAAACCGACCCCCAGGTATAGAGGGTGGAGAGAGACAGAGGAGAGGCAGGCCACTCCATGTTGGTAGCTGGTGGGTTTAATAAGCAAAGGGAACCTACTTACAAGGCTTGTCTTGGGCACCACAGGATGAGCACACCTCCACACCTGCCCACCAAGTCTTAAAAGTTCACGTAGAGGCTTTAACTGGGTTCAGTCACACATACCGCCCAGAGGGTCTCCATACTATATCACTATCTCAAGGCTGTGCCCTTGGGGCAGCCTCTGGGAGCAGGAAAGGGGATCAGAATCCACATTCCAAGGACAGGGAATGGATCAGAAGCCTCTGAGGGCCACAGTCCAGCCTACTGGTCAACCAAGGGTTACGTCCTCTCAATGACCTCCCCAACACGTTCTGGGGTGTGATATTTTGGATTCTGTTTGTTCTTTTCTATAACAGGAAGGTGTCCTTTAACAATCAGATTTTGAATTCTTTAGAAGATTTGAGCTTTACTGTTTTTAAAGTTCTCTCTTTTTTTTAAAGATTTTATTTATTCATGAGAGACACAGAGACACACACAGAGAGAGAGGCAGAGACACACACAGGCAGAGGGAGAAGCAGGCTCCATGCAGGGAGCCCGACGTGGGATTCTATCCTGGGTCTCCAGGATCAGGCCCTGGGCTGAAGGTGGCGCTAAACCACTGAGCCACCCGGGAATCCCTGTTTTTAAAGTTCTAAGTCCAAATGATGTAGCAACCTAGTATCTGAACTGTGACAAAAGGTGGTGATACCCATCCAGCCTGGCCACAGATTCCTCCTGACGAGTACTGCCTTTTCAAAGACATACATACAAAATAGTTTCTTGTTTCTCTTTTAGCAGTGAAAGCCAAAGACCTGCCTAACAGTGCGCACCATGGAAACATTTGCCATTGGAGGACAGAGCCTCCTCTACCCAGCAGCTCCAGCGCAGACCAGACTGAGCTGATTGTCAGGAATGGGCTCTAAACAGTCATTGCCCCCAGTGGAGCTACCCCAGAACCTCCAATAACTCCCAGAGATGTCTGCAGCTATCTCCTTACCTTAAACTATCCCTTCAACCATTGAGATCTCCATTAACAAAGCGTAGCAGGATCTATTTGAACAGCATGATGGCATAAAAAACAAACACTGAATGTTATATTAGAAGACCTGCATTTGAGTCTTTGTTCTCTACACTGGCTGTATGCATTGGATGAGTCCCAGATACACTCTTGCTTCCGAGGCCTCACAGCTGAGAACAACACGGGATGAGCTCCCTCTCTCCATCTTCCAAAGTATGGTAGCCACCAGCCACGTCGTGGGTACTTGAAATTGCTGCTGAGTCCTTGCACTGAGACATGTGTAAGTCGAAAGTACACACCAGCTGTCAAAGACTCAGTGTGAATTTTCACCAAATACTGCAGTAACAATTTTTTTTTTTTTACTGATTACATGTTGATATATGGGCTAGATAAGATGTTATTAAGATTAATTTTATCTGTTTCTTATTAGGCATTGAATGTGGCTAAAAGAAGATTTAAAATTAGATGTGTGGTTTGCAGCCTATTTCTATGGGACAGCACTGTTCTAAGAAGAGGTGTTAAGACCTCATGCTAAATGTGATACAAGGGGCCCCAAGCTACTTCGGCAACCTGTAGTGCATTTGGCAACTATGGTTTACATATAGCAGGAGGTGTCTCCCTGCTTTCCCATTCCTCCACCAGCACCACTTTAAGCTGAGGAAAGGCCCCTTGGGAGTAATATTGGGAGAGCTGCACACGGATACCCTAGAGACTGGGTGATGGTAGCTACATGTGGCCTGAGAAAATGAGGCAAGAACCTGGTTAAGAGCTATCTTTGGCCACAGAGTGATGACAAAACCATGCACCCAGAGTTTGGCTGGGGAAGGATCCTGTGCTTTCTTCATGGGCCACATGAATGTTGATGAAGAACGAAGGTGTCCTTGAAAAGACTCCATTTAAGAATTTTGCCTGTAGGGGCGTGATGACCACAACAGGAAGGGTCTCCATGGTGGGATGGCACCAAATATGGGGGCTGAGGATGGAGTGGGACCAGGTCAGCTGGAAGGCAGAGGCCTGCATTAGGAAGCAAAGGTGGGTGTCAACTCCACAAAACTCCTCCAAAGGAATCACCAAAGCACCTGACAGAAGATAGAGCCAGAGCCTGAGCCCTGCTGCGTGCAGGGACCCGACTCAGAGAGCAATCACACCAGGCGCCGGGCCCTGTGCATGGCCTCCCGGGCTCCCAACCCTACAGGAGGCAGAACTCGTAGGGCACCGGGACAGCAGGTGGGACAATGAGGATAAAAGACTGACAGATCTCTCCGCTCACTGCAGGTTTCCAAGAGCCAGGCAAACCCAAGCTAGGAAAGGGGGAAGATTTCAGTGAGACACAAGTCTCAAAGTCTGCTCTCAGCTCTGACTCGCAGTTGAACATTTGCAATGAAAGTTTACTAATACCTGAAAGCTAACCCCCAAATCTGCGCCGTCTCCCACAGACGTCATCTTGGAATGGGGATGAGAGATCAGATAGGAGGACCTTAGAAGGTTACAGTAAGGGCAGCCCGGGTGGCTCAGTGATTTAGCACCACCTTTGGCCCAGGGCATGATCCTGGGGTCCCGGGATGGAGTCCCACGTCAGCCTGCATGGAGCCTGCTTCTCCCTCTGCCTGTGTCTCTGCCTTTCTCTCTGTGTTTCTCAATAAATAAATAATAATAAAAGAAAAGAAGTTTACAGTAAGAAAAAGATCAACTTGTAGGGCTGCCTTTTCAGTAAAATGGTTAGAGATGGCTTTATACAAGTCGTATCTGCGTCATGCATGATAATAAAAGAAGCATTTTTTTTATATGCCAAGCATGTCCTGAGCCCTTCCTATACATTACCACATTTAATCTTTCCAACAAGTTGATGAGTCTATCATTCTCCTTTCACTGATGAGATAATAAGTAACTTGCCCTAAGCCTGGCAGCTTAGAAGTAGGAGATTCCAAAACTCAGGCTCTAAATCACTGTGCCCTCCAGCCTCCCAGATTCGCTGATCAAATGAGATCCGTCATAGCCTTTTGTAAACCATAAAGTGCTACCACAAATACCAGTGATCATTTATGTTCATTGCCAGGCTACAAGGCAGACGAACAGACACAACAGACCCAGTGGACATGACTGGTGTCATCTACTCAGGGCATACCAGGTATGACAAATAACATGGGAAATATAAGATCAGCAACTTTTCCCACCCCCTGAAAAATCTTTTTTTTTTTTTTTTTTTGAAGAATCTTTAAATTTGCAATGCTGGGCAAGTTTATTTTCTAATTTGTAAGTATGATAAAGGGGTCCAAGGAATGTGTGCTTGCCTCCGTCCACATACAAGCAAAGAGGTTTCCCAAAGCCCAGGGGCACAGGGTGGCAGGAGGCGGCAGTGGGGCAGAAAACAGGGTGGGAGTAGCAAGAACCGAGGAAGAGTGGTGAGCACTGCCCTGGGAGTGGGAGCTGGCCTTTGATCCTGTCCAATAGTTCACTACTTCAGGTAAGTCACATTATTTCTGCATTCACCTGTCTGCTTTCTGAAATGGAGGTGGTAATACCTTTCCTGCCTGGGGCTCTGGGAGTAGGATGATTCCGCTGCTCCAGCAGGTGTGCTTCTCAGCCTCCTTTTTGCAATATATCAGCCTGCCCTTATCTCAAGAGATAGAGCACAACTCAAAAATAGTGTTATTAAAACAATAATAATAATACGCAAGTGATGAATTATTGAACACTGCATAGGAAACCAAGTATGTACTATACGTTGGCTAATTTAATTTAAATTAAAAACAACAGGGGCACCTGGGTAGCTCAGTGGTTGACTGTCTGCCTTGGGCTCAGGTCATAATCCTGGGGTCCTGGGATCAAGTCCCGCATTGGGCTCCATGCAGAGAGCCTGCTTCTCCCTCTGCCTGTGTCTCTGTCTCTGTCTCACTCTCTGTCTCTCATGAATAAATAAATATAATATTTAAAAAACACACAAAAACCCCAATAATAATATATAATACTACCTACACAACCATGAAATCATTTTTGAGGAGTGAATAATCTTAAATCAAATCAATGATATGGGTTGTGCACCTCCCACAGGCTGGAAGTCACTGTGTATAAGACAGCAGAGCCTCCTCCCCATACTGTTGTTCTCTTCCCTTAAGTGGATGCTTGATAGTGGCCAGGAACAAGTGAGTGGACTTGGTTGACCTCTCCTTTCCCCTCACGCCTTCCTCTGTGGTTCTCCTGACTTGTTTTTGGAGGCTGAGACCCAGGCTTCTTTGGCGGATGGTTAAAGCTCATTCAAATAAAGGCCTTGCCAAGAAAAATGTATTCTGGAGAATAAAAACTAAAGTTATATCCTACCTACCACTTGAAAACAATTCCATCAAAAGAAAGTCTCTCTTTGGGATCATCCCATATGCATTTATTTATTCATTCAATGTATTTTTTTAAAGATTTTATTTATTCACGAGAGACACAGAGAGAGACAGAGACACAGGCAGAGGGAGAAGCAGGCTCCTGGTGGGGAGCCTAAAGTGGGACTCAATCCCAGGACCCCAGGATCACAACCTGAGCCAAAGGCAAGATGTTCAGCCACTGAGTCACCCAGGCACCCCTCATTCAATGCATTTTTACCAAGCAGCTGCTACAAGTGACAACAAAACTGATTTGAGTCACCAAAACCGAGTCCCTGGCTTCATGACATCTTCTTTCCAGGGAGAAAGACAAGCTTTATAACATAGACATGAACATATACATTCAGGTCACAAGACAAACTAGACACCTATACACAAACCCATGTGTCTACATGACAAAGATAAATGCTATGACAAAAAATAAAGCAGATAAAGGGGGACAAGATGCAGTGGGGTGCAGGTGGGGCTTGTTGTTTAACACATAGAGATGAGGAGAGCTCTCTTAAGAATGTGACATTTAGGGGCACCTGCCACCTGGGTGGCTCAGTGGTTGAGTATCTGTCTTTGGCTCAGGTCGTGATCTCGGGGTCCTGGGATTCAGTCCCACGTCGGGCTCCCTGTAGGGAGCCTGCTTCTCCCTCTGCCTGTGTCTCTGTCCCTCTCTCTGGGTCTTTCATGAATAAATAAATGAAATCTTAAAAAAAAAAAAAAAGAAGAATGTGACATTTAAGCAGACACTCGAGGAAGCGAAGCAATGGACAGGTGAGTAGCTGGAAGAAAGGCATTCCAGGAAGAGGGAACAGCTGGAGGAAAGCTGCTAAGGCAGGAATCTGTTTACCACATTTGAGGAAAAATAAGACCTCATCTTCCATACAGGGCCTATTTAATATTCTTCTATTCACAATTATAACAGCACACTGACTTAGAACCACCATGATAAATCTTGGTGACCACTTGAAAATAAAGAAGTACCCTCTATAACCAAGTTCTCTTAGAACTTAGAAAAAAAAGTGGCAGAGTTGGTTGATAGAAATTAGTGGTTGAGTGTGAGAGGCACAGAGAGGGGTGAGTTGCTGGCAACTTCCAGGCTCCTGACTTGGATGATAGGAAATGGTGATGCTATTGACCATGATACAGAATAAAAGAAAAGGTGGGGTGCCTGGGTGGCTCATTTGGTTAAGCATCCAACCCTTGGTTTCATGAGCTCAGGGTCATAAGATCGAGCCCTGTGATGGGCTCTGTGCTCAGTGGGGAGTCTGCTTGGGATTCTCTCCCTCTCCTTCTGCCCCTCCCCTGCTCTCTCCCTCAAATAAATAAATAAATCTTAAAAAAAAAAAAAGAACAAAGGAAAAGGCATAGAGTATTGCTTTTCTGCGTGGACTTACTTCTATTTCCTTTTTTATTTTTTGGACGGGGGGCAGGAGGAAAGATGGGGAGGACAGATCTCGGAAGAGAAGGATGTGATGATCAGTTTGTCAAATACCTAGAAGACACGTAACTGGAAATGTCCATTATGGCACCAGAGATATGGTTCTCGTGCCTGGGAAAGAGATTACTATTTGAGGTGGGAAGCTGCAGGACTGAATGCCTGCTCTCTCAGGGTAGGTGTATAAAACTGAGAGGAAGGCTAAGGATAGAATTTGAACACCAATATTTAAGGGCTGAGAAGAGGGAGAGAAGGAGGAGCATGGATGGTCTAACAGAGTCAGGCAAAATTCAGCATGAGAGGTGTCACCGGAGTGAAAGGAAGAGAGTTTCAATGACACTCATGTCGTTGAGATCAAATAAGACATAACGTCATAAAACATTCAGCAAAGATTTGCTGAGCACCCACTGTGTGCCAGGCATTGTGCTAGCAACAGGGAGCACGGTAGATCATAAAACCGGCACGGTCTGTCCCACGTGGAGCTTACCAGATTCATAACTAGGTCTCTCCTGATCTTGGCAAACGCTCTTTAACCGATGTCAGTCTCGCTGAGTTACTAGGAATGAATGGGAGATAAGGAATAAAAGTCACTTAGCTACTGTGCTTTCAAGTACGCTGACTGTAGAGAAGAGGAGGGAGACGGAGTGACAGGGTGGAACACAGAGTGAGGACTTTTCTTTTGTTGAAATATGCAAGATTGAGTCTATTTCTATGCAGAGGAGGATGAATTAGCAGAGGGAATAAGACTGAAGATCCTGGAGACAACACTCTT
Organism: Canis lupus dingo; assembly: GCF_003254725.2. Lineage (NCBI taxonomy): Eukaryota > Metazoa > Chordata > Mammalia > Carnivora > Canidae > Canis > Canis lupus. The sequence goes on from NC_064258.1 coordinate 7,738,876, forward strand.
TCACACACTCTGCATTTTCTCCAAATCCAAGTCAGAGCCACACGCACTCAAGATAAAGCCCCTGATCCCACTGGACAAATGCGGGCAGCACAGCCGGGTGCTGAAAGCTCTGAATATGGGGGTCAGACTCTCTGGGCTTCAACCCTATGACCTTACTGTCCCTGTGCCTCAGTTTCCTTTTCCATAAGCAGGGATAAGAAGCGTACCAACCTCAAAGATAGTTGTGAGAATTATATTTGTATATGACCTTGAGGTTGGCACAAAGTGCATGCCAATAAATGCCCAGAAAGTAAGGCCTGGAAACAGATACACCTTATACACTTAAACCTACACAATGCACGTGCAATGGAAGGGGCAGAGAAACAAGGTAGAAGGGAGGAGGGTTAGAAAGAGGGTGAGTATCAGTGAGAGACACCTTCCCTTTCCACAGTCCCTCAGGGCTCAGTTCAGACCCCATCTTCTTGAGTACTTCCATCCAGAACCACCTGTTCTGTAGGAAGGGCCCATCATGTAGCACACCTATGGGCAGGACCTCTCACTTACTGGACGCTTGTTCATTCGCCGACTCACTTATTTGGCCCTCACTTGGGCAGCTCCATGTTTTATCCAGGAATTGTTTTACAAAGATGGGTAAGACACCAGCCCTTCCCTCAAGAAGGCTGCTGGCCCATAAACCCTTGGATTTTTTCTCCCCCTGTCTGCCATGTCTCATAGAGTCATTCAACCACTTGGAAAAACGAGACAGCATTACTTCTCTTTGTCTCTTACAACATCTAATACATAGGAAGAGTTCTTTAGAGGAGTTCTAAAGCTCCACAGAATGAAGGAATGAATCTATTCCATTCCGTAAATACACATAGGAGTAGGAACCCACAGTGTCTCTCCTGGAAGATGAGTTAGCAAGAGGGAGAGGCACCGATCTTTATCCGTCACTTATGTGCCAGGCACTGTTGACAGTATACAACTCACTTAGAGCCAGTCAATGAGAAAGCCTTTTCTATTGGTTTTGTTGAAAAGTGATGCCTAATGGCTTCACTTTTATGTTTTCAAATGTTTTCCATTTTGTGCGGTTTGCTTTCTAGGCTTGAAGCGTCTCATGTGACTGGAAACATTTTTCATGCTTCATGTGTAGTCCGTCACTTTTGAGTTTTGCCAGTGTTTGGCTGGTGGGTCTTTTGTTAAGTAAATGCTTGTTATGTACTTTGTGTCTGCTTCGATAAGAGACAAGCATGCCCACCCCTTGGCCCCATATGTGCCTTTCTCTCCCTCCAACCTCATACATTGTCTTTGTTCTGGAGCAGGCTCTCGGAGCCTCTTCCAGCAAGGTGCTCACTAATGAGGCCAGGATCATTGGCAGTATGTGAAAACTCAGAATAAAATGGGAAACATTGGGTAAAAACTTTGTCTTGGTTCTCCCAAAGGAGTTAGCGTTTGATTTATTTCTGAGTTAGAAAAAATAAATAAATAAATGGGTCATGGCTGTTTTTTTTTTTTAAGCATGATGGGTAAAATATTTAAGGCAAGATGTTTATCTCTTGACACTTAGCTTTCCCACTTCTTAAATGATTACTGTAGGAAAAGTAGCCAAGTTGTTTATCCAACACTAGCTCATCAGGTCTTTGCACTTCCCATGTCTTCACCCCCAGCAACAGAACAAATCTCAAGTTAAAGATTCTTTTCTGCCTTCTGAGAATACTGTCTTAGTCACTGGAAAGGGGAAAAGAGTCAGGGTCTTCTGTGCTTGTAGGATTTAGACTCAAGGGTTAGGGGGACACTCCTGGACTCTGGGCTGGACCACATTCATCTGACTGGGAGGCGTCTAGATGTTCTTGAGCAGGTTAGAAACAAGGAACTCATTCTCCTGCTCAGAAGAACCTGAGAACACAGGATGAGAAGACTTAAAGTTGTAGCCTGGCCCCTTCTGGCTCTGGTGCCTGATGAATTAATAAAGAATTTTTTCTTGAAAGATGAGTATTTAGATTTATCTGAATTTATAATATTAAATTTTACTTTGGCTGCATTCAAATATTCTTACACATATCAGAGCTAAATTTCTACTCATCTGCTATTAACTCTAGTTCAGCAGCACAGACCTCTCACCTGGGCTCCATATGCCTCATGACTTTCTGGATATGTTGACAAGGGTGGTCTGCTTATGCCTCTAATTCAGAACCTCCAAAACTCCACTCCTCATCTTTACTCTCAAAGCACTCCTCCCCCTATTGACACCAATGGCACCACCGTCCTCATGACCCAAACCTCAGTGCCATTTTGAAATCCTCCTCCTTCCTTTCCTTCTTCCCTTCTGACCAGTTAGTTGCCAAGTGTATCAGATTATGCTTCCATGATAATTCATGCACACATCCCCTCCCCTCTATCCCCCCCACCTTGTCCTCTTTACATTGCCCCTGGTGTAGTCAGAAGAGCCTGAACTCATCTGTGTTAGGCTTAACACCTGGCTCTGTAACTTTCTGCCCACATGGCCTTTGGCAAGCCTCACTTCCCCACCTCTAAGTAGAGGCGAGGGGATTGACCTAAAATTCCATGCAGTGTCTGGCTCTTAGTGGGATCCCAAATAGCACCAGCACTCTTCATCCTTGCTGAAATTCCTCCTGCCCTGAGTCCTTCCTTCTAGGGCTTCTCTTCTCCAATCAGCCAGATTAATTTTTCTAAAGCAAAATTTCTCACCCTGCATGCCCAAAACCTTGATCACTTCCCACTGTCTGTCAGAGTAAAGGCCACATGGCAGGCCCTTTAGATCTCACCTTCGCTGCCAGCAGCATAGTCTCTCTCCTCACTTCCCTCTTCTATGTGCTCTGTACCAGGGTCACCTGAAGGGCCTACCCTTCTCCAAAGGATGCTCTCTACTTTCCTAGTCTCTGTTCATCCTGAAGAGAAGGCACTTGCCCCACCTAAGTGTCCGGAGCCTGCTCACCCAGCTTCTGCTCCATTCTCAAACCTTCAGAAAGTCCCTCCAGTCCTCAGCAGGAAGATACGCTCACTTTTTTGTGACACAAAATTGATCCATTTAACTTGATTTGTGGCAAAACCCAAAATAAATAGGGACACCTGGGTGGCTCAGTGGTTGAGTGTCTTGCCTTTGGCTCAGGTCATGATCCTGGGGTCCTGGGATCGAGTCCCACATCGGGCTCCCCATGGGGAGCCTGCTTCTCCCTCTGCCTGTGTCTCTGCCTCTTTCTCTGTGTCTCTCACGAATAAATAAATCTTTAAAAAAGATAAATAAATAATAACAAATAAATCATACAAGATAAATACATACAAATAATACAAAAAATAATATACAAAATAAATAACACATGCATATAATTTACCCAACTTTTAGCACTCTTCAGAGGTTGTTTAATTGTCATGGTTAAATAAACATGTATGTTAAGGAGATGTCATTTGTAAGTATTTACATATAAATTTACAGTAGCTTAAAGTATTTGTTGGCATGTGGGAGTAGACAAAGCTAAACGTGAGGCACTAGCTTTCTATATTGGAGCCTCCATATTTCTATATGGTAAATTAATTTGAGGAATAAAAGCCATTTGCAAATATTCTCTAGTAAAGTATTAATTTCCAAATGTTAAAAGTTGACCAAACACATCCTTCTACGTTAGAAGTACATTGCAGACGTTCAAAACCCCTCTGTGAAAACAGCAAACAACCTAAACTGTTCCAATAATTAGGAAATAGTTAAATAAATTGTTGCATACTCACATTATGGGCTAATATGGAGCCATAAAAATGATGTTTCTGAAGAAATTAAATGATGTTGAAAAAAGAAAGATATGAAATTGTACATTCTCTCTGCTCCCAGCCATGTAGTAATAATGATTGTGAACCCTAATGATAATAAGCAGGAAAAAAAAGGAAACCTAAAGAAAAGACACTTCACATTCTCCTGTGGCAGTCAGAGAGCACCCACCCCTGGTTCCTACAAGGCCAGCCACCTACAGCCCTTGGGGGTCCCCTCAGTTCCCGAGTACAACCCACATGTGGCACAACGCCTGTGGGCCTGCTGTGTCCTCCTCCCCTGGACTATGTGTGCATATATGTGATGAATAAACAGTTGGGAAGAGGAGAGGAGAGGAGAGGAGAGGAGAGGGGAGGGGAGGGGAGAGGAGGGGAGGGGAGGGGAGGGGAGGGGAGGGGAGGGGAGGGGAGGGGAGGGGAGGGGAAGGGAGGGGAGGGGAGGGGAAGAGAAGAGAAGAGAAGAGAAGAGAAGAGAAGAGAAGAGAAGAGAAGAGAAGAGAAGAGAAGAGAAGAGAAGAGAAGAGAAAGAAAAGAAAGGAGGGAGGGAGGGAGAGAAGGAGGGAGGGAGAAAGGAAGGAAGGAAGGAAGGAAGGAAGGAAGGAAGGAAGGAAGGAAGGAAGGAAGGAAGGAAGGAAGGAAGGAAGGAAGGAAGGAGGAAAGAAGGAAAAGGTTAATGGGGGAAGAAGATTATGGGTAATTTCCATCTTATCTTTTCTGTGGTTTCCAAATTCTCCACAATAAGCACGTCTTGCTTTTATAATCAAAGAGGAACACAGTCAAAGCATGGTTTGAAAACAAACACAGCAACAAACCATTGTCCTTGAGCTTGGCTGAGGCATGCCGGGTAGAAGAAGTTCAAATGGCTTGTTTGAGCCTTCTCTAGCCAGAGGTTGTTGTTCATGGAGGATCTGGCTTCCACAGCCCGATCACACAAGAAGGCTTTCTCCTCATCAGCCTCGACCAAACACTGTGAGCAGCTGCATGCGCTATACCCTCAGGGATTTTACTTCTAGGCAAGATGACCCAGAATGTCAGGGAAAAGGAACCAGAGTCTTGCAGAAGAACAGAGGATTTATTTCTCCTGTAACATCCCTGTCGGTGACTGCCAATGCATACTGGGAGAAGTCTTAATTTTATTTATTTAGTTCTTCAAATTCTTTTTTTTTTAAATTAAGATTTTGTTTAGTTTTTCATGACAGACACACACACACACACACACACACACACACACACACACACACACACACGGCGGGGGGGGGGGGGCAGGGGCGGGGCAGAGACACAGGCAGAGGGAGAAGCAGGCTCCATGCAGGCAGCTGACGTGGGACTCGATCCCGGGTCCCCAGGATCACAACCTGAGCTGAAGGCAGATGCTCAACCACTGAGCCACCCAGATGTCCCTAGTTCTTCAAATTCTTAAGACTATGATGCCACTTGAGCGCTAGGCAATCTTCCTGTAGGCCTCTCTCAAAAAGCAGAACATACACAGGAATCTCTGAAAGCATCAGTGTGACTCAAAACAATTACAAATTTATGGACACACATTGGGATGGCGCACATGCCGTGACATGAAGTCCGTTTTCTGGAGACAAGTAGAAATAAGCAATGCACGTGTACCCCGAAGGGCGTATCAGCCGAGAATCTGGAGTGTCAGACAGAGGGTGGTGGCAGCAAAAATGGCTTTGAATCTGACACTGTGCTTGGCACAGGGAAAGCACTCAAGAGACATTCTTGCTTGACTGACAATTTTTAGAACATGAAAGATCACGATGATATGGCAGTAGAGACTGTCACCTGTGCTCCTCTGTGACATTACGAAGCTGAGCATTCTTCCTGAGAGCTAAGGAAGAGCAAGCATTCACCAATTACAGCGGTGCTTTTCAGATAAAACTAAAAGTTTGGACTTTTGAGCACCAGCAGAGTCCAGAGTCAGACGGCCTGGGTTTGAGCAGTGGCTCGTTAGCTGTGTGACTCTGGTCCCCTCCAGTGTCCCCATCTGTAACATGGAGTTTATAACAGTACCACCCTCGGAAGGGGAGGAAAGAGGGGGCCATGAGTGACCTCCATCAGGTTCCTCAACAGGGGCAGCTCTTCGGGGAACCAGGCTCTGGGCAAGCTGGACTCCCCAGGAGTCCCACCAAACTCCAGGTCACTGGCAGAGCAATTTTTTTTTCCATTGGCTCCTCTGAATCTGTCCAAATACTCATGAGGGAAGAGCTTAGATAAACTAAAAACCCAAATTTTCCAGAATCTAAATACATAAGTGAAAGGGGTTTTTTCTTTTGTTTTGTCAATAAACACCATGAATTTTGTTGTCAACTAACTCCTGCTGCTGCAAATCTCTGGGGCCCATGCTTCCAAAGCAAACACCTAAGAGATGATCCGGTTGTTTCTGCCCTTGCCTTGATTCAACCCCAAGGCACGTTAATAGCAGGTTGTTGGGCAATTTATATTAAGTGAGCCTGATACACGGCGTCCAAACCTCGGTCAGATGTCACATCTCATCCCTGCCCTCCCCCACCCACCTCCTTAAGAGTCTGACCCTGCACCTCGCTTCATAATAAAGACAGCATTTATCTGGCTCTTAGCATGTGCCCAACAAAGCACTGCTCTAAGGACTTTCCACCTACTAACTCACTTAATTGTTCTAACGGTGCTAAGCTTCAGAGATGACTCAGAGGGACACCTGGCCCCATGGGGTCACTCCATACTGCAAATGACAGGCTGACTAAACCAGACCCGCTTTGGTGTTTCAGGATTGCGAGGCGCATACAGAAAGGACATGTCACTCAAGCTCAGGCTGAAATAGTACTGCTGACTTCTTGTTTTTGTTTTTTTTGAGATTTCATTTATTTATTCATGAGAGACACAGAGAGAGAGACAGAGACAGAGACATAGGCAGAGGGAGAAGCAGGCTCCCTGCAGGGAGCGCGATGCGGGACTCGATCCCAGGACCCCAGAATCACAACCTGAGCCAAAGGCAGATGCTCAAACCACTGAGATACCCAGGGGCCCCAACTTCCTTTTTCCATAGCGTTCAGGCTTTTAGCTCTGGGACCCCAGGAAGCTGTGTAGCAAAGGGCATGGCTTCCCTCCATACCTCATTCCCCCGCATACTTTATTCCTTTGCATTTTTACAGCAGAGGCTGTCACTAAAGACAATCTGGGCCTGCCTCCTCCTAGCAACCTGGAAGAGACTCACCAATAAAACCCACGAGAGCCAAGAGATGCTAGATTCCTTAAGTTCAGCAGCTTGTCGAGCTATTTGTAAGAAAAATGTCGACCATTTAAAATTAAATTCAATTAGTGAGTCTGCACTGATTGTCTTCTTCAGCACTGAGCACTGCGCCTCCCACATAGGCTCCATAAATGTGCTGAATGAATGGGTGAGTTGTCTGAGTTATACTTTTAAATTGAGTACACCAAACAGGATAATTTTATGAACAACCTAAGTTATCCATAAATACATTTTTATATCCCAAAGCTAAGAGAATGACTTTGAATCAATAAATGGGGCTTTCAAAAAAGTCATTATTTTTGTTTTCCCCAAAATGTGCTTTAAGTGAGCCTGATACAGACTTTCGTGCCTTAAAATGTCTTCATGGTGCTCCCCCACCTTTTAAAATTGTGTTTATACGATTCGCCCTGTGAACCATTTTTAAGTATAAAGTTTGATGGTGTTCAGCATATTCACATGGTTGTACAAGCATCACTGCCATCTCTGGAACATTCTCCTCTTCCCCGGCTCAAACTCTGCACCCATCAAACACGAATTCCACACTCCTCCCTCCCTCCAGGCCCTGGCAACCACTTTCTACTTTCTGCCTCTGTGAACGTGCCTATCTAGATATGTCAAGTGGAATCACACAATATCTGTCCCTTTGTGTCGGGTTTATTTTACTTAGCAGAATGTTTTCAAGATTCATCTATGTTGTAGCATCCATCAGGATCCCATGCCTTTTAAAAAAACATGTCTATGTACATGTATTTTTAAAAATATGACATACTTTACCATCTCAACCTTTTTTTTTTTTTTTTAAGAGAGAGAGTGTGTGAGAGAGCGAGTAAGAGCGTGAGCACGGGGTAGAAGGCGAGGGAGACGCAGACACCTCACTGAGCAGGGAGCCCGATGCAGGGCTGGATCCCAGGACCCTGAGATCATGATCTGAGCCGAAGGCAGATGCTTCATCGACGCTTGAGCCACCCAGGAACCCCACCATCTCAACCATTTTTAAGGCTACAGTCCAGTGGCCATGGTGGCTCACTTCTAATATGACAGTTGTAACAATAGCCCTGGTAGCTTGTGGTGTGTAGACTTCTAACTTTGCCGAGCTCTTCCAAAGCTAGCATTGCAACAGCAGTGGGGAGGTCCAGATTAAGGACCCGGCCCTGCTGAGGACTAGTCGAGTCGCCTCACCTCCTGAGCTATTTCTAGGTCTCTAGTGACTGGTCCCAGGCCAAAGCATGCAGTGGATTATCACAACCCCATCGCCACCCCTGACTTTTTTCTTTAAAAAGAGAAAATACCCAACGACAGGGTCTCAAAGGAAGTAGTGAGAGTGATAAAAAGACAGCTGGAGACCTGACTCCGGAACACATCTGTTCAGGGGCTTTGGTTTGGTAAAATTTGTTGCATCTGCATTAGCAGAGCAGCGCTACTCTGGGCTGTGAGCTGCAGCACCGCACAGAGGCTCATGCCGCAGGCCCAGGTGCAGGCCTGAAGACCAGGAAGGCACGCCAGTCAAAGCAAAGTGCCTGAAATTGGAAATGTATGTCCCTTTGAACCCCGGGGAGCAATGAGGAGGTTTTCCAAAAAGAAGGTGATGGGGATGTCTGGTTAAGAAGGAAGCAGTAGAACAAGGATGCTCCAGAGAGGTGAGTATGTGCGGGAGGATGGCCCAGGTCCTCCTGGCTGCTGGGCCCAGGACAGAGCAAGGACAGAAAGGGGTTCCAGGACACATGCGTCCCCCCAGGGCTCAGAAGAGGCAAGAGGCCACAACTCAAACCCCAAGTGAGAAAGGATGCATTTGAAAGGACTTGAGAGCTTGAATCCCACATTGTGTTAATTAACAGAACTGTGATTTGCCAATGAACACCCAGCAGGGGTGATCATCTGCTTGATAGAGAGGCCCTGCTTTCCTGATGGAATCTCAAGTGCATGAGCCATGAAATTACTTCTAAAGAGGGGGGGTGGGGGGGAAAGGAGACGGAGACAGCCAAAGAGGACAAGCACTTACGTTCATGTACTGGAGAGACTTGTTCTCTCTCTTGAAGAAAACTGGCTAATGACAGAGACCAGAGGTGAAACAGAAATATCCGACCTGATCATCTCTCCCAGGAAAGCGGAAACTGCCAGCTAAAGTAAGTTCATGCAAACACCAAACCGGTGTAGAACACGTACAACGTCCCCAGATGTACTTTACCCACGCTCCCCGCCATGAGCCCTACAGCAACCCACTTTCAACCCCACTTCGCAGAGGAGAAACAATAACACAGGTTAAGTCACTTGCCCAAGGTCACACGGCAAAACACAATCACAATAAACATTCCACCTTCCTGAAGCACGGGTCCTACGATTTTAAAAAATCTATTTTAAAAAAGATGGCCCAAAACAGAGGTGGTGAGGGTCCCACACAAGATGGCGCCAGGAAAGGTTTGTCCCCCCTCCTCCTGCCAGTCATCTGCAATAGTTCTGGGCATGTCCCTCATGGGCTCGGTCACTGTTTGTGGCAGAGTTACGTGGCAGCCAGATTCCAATTTGGGAGTCTCCGCATCTTTCTCCAACACACATCCCTTCTTGCCATGGTTCAGCTTAAAATCCTTCAGTGTCTCCTGCTGCCTTTAGGATGAAGTCCCAGTGCTTCCATGTGCCATGCTCAGCCTTCTGTCATCTGGCTCCAGCCTTTCTCTAGTCCCATTGCCTCATCTCCTGCCCAGGAGGGCCCCCTCACCCATCAATATGCAATCCCCCAACTTGTCCTGGACTCTTCCGTCTCCTGCTCCCCTACCCCGGGGCCTTATCACCTGCTGTTCCTTGGACATAGAATTGCCTCCCCTTTCTGCCTAGGTATTATCTACGGAGGCGACGCACAGCCACCTCCTCTGTAAAGCCTCCTGTGCCCAGCCACGCTGAGCTGGCTTCTTTCATTGCTTTCTGCACCTCCCATACTCACCTGGGCTATAGCTCCTCCCATGCTCCACCGCAAAGGTACCTTTCTGTCTTGTCTCTCTTCCTCTCCCTGAGGAGACTCATTCATCTTCTCACTCAAGTATGCAAGCTCTGTCCAGGGCAGGAGCCACAACCAGCTCCGGTTTAATCACTGTGTCTCCTGCCTCACATCCAGGGCTCTCTAAGTGTGGTCCCTGGTAATAGCTATGAGCAGGGAACTTGAGAGAAATGTAAATTCTCAGGCCCCACCCCAGGCCGACTACTGGATGGAGACTCCAACGATGGAGCTCAGCAGCCTGCGTTTTGACAAGCCATCCAGTTTGGGAACCACTGCCCTCATATGATGATGCCTGGCACACTGTACTCTAGAAGCGTGGAAAGAATGAGCACACAGCTGTCTAGCTAGAAACCAGCTACCCCGGAGCCACTAGAGACCTCATGTTTATTCATCCTCCCCCTGGGAGGTGATCAGATGTTCTTCCCTAGCTTCTCTGCCTTGGCCAGAGATTCTGGCCTCACGGTATCCCCACCCTGCTCTAGCCCTGGTGACTTTGGCTAGTTAGGTGACTATGGAACATAAAGAATCAATAGCTCTCTGGGTCATGTGGCCTTTTGGAAACATAATGACCCTCAAAGTCAGAAACCTCAAGACAAGGCCCAGGCCTGGCTCTTACAGGCAACACACGTGAGCTCCCTGGCCTTCCACTGCTCTTCTGAAAAGGTGGCTTGCCTAATCACAGGGATGGCCTGAGCACCGAGCAAGAGAATCTACAGGGATGTGCTTCCTCAGCTTTAAACTGTCCTATAAATATTCATTCCTACTAACAAAATGAGATCTGCTGGGCTACGTGAATAGCACCACTTCAGCTCTAACATTTCTACGATTCTGCGAAATCTAGCTAAACTCCATTTCAACAAATGCTAAAAAAAAAAAAAAAAAGATGGGCTCCCTACAGACAGCGATGGGTCATGATGCAGGTTGGGGCAGCCAACTGGGTTCTAACCAGCTCTGATGCTTCCAAGTGTGCGACATGGATGAGTTCCTTCCTCTCTCCATACCTCTGCTTCCTCTCCTAGAAGGTGGATGGATCATTACTACCCCTCCCCTCCCAGGGTTGTTTATTTTATTTTATTTTTTTTTGGGTTGTTTAAATATATGCTAGATATTCAAAGTGTATCCCAAGCCTTCAATAAATGTTGAGGACCCTTGCTACCAATGCCTGGCTGCTGTCTGTCAATGGTGTTATTTTCATTTCTATGGGGAACATACAAAGTAGAGATCAACAGGTAGTAAACAATCTACAAAGAATAATCTTAATACAATCTAGTCACGTCACACTGGACTGTAGAGTATGTTGTGTTCCAGACTATGGAGTACTATTAATTTGCTTTTTGTTTTGGGCTTTTTTTTGGGGGGGGGGGGGTTCAAACATCAATTAGGGCAGTGTTTCCCATCCTTCCAAGTGAAGCATTTCAGGGATCAATCATCATTGCTAAGAAGTTCAGCATGCCTGTGTCTCTGCCTATCTCTGTGTGTCTCTCGTAATAAATAAATAAAATCTTAAAAAAGAAAAAAAATATCAAGGCAATGATCAATAATCTGAGTAAGCTTAGACATAGACCTCCACGTGGCATGAGGTTGAATTACTGCTTGTTTAGTTGTTTGAAGTCCTCAGGATTCATGGTAGGAGGTGGAGTTTTCATGTTTATATTCAATTGTGATGCAATCTGGGCAGAGGATCAGGGGCTTGGTCAAGTACAGGACCAAGACAGAAGGCAGGGAACAGGGTGATGGACGGAGAGAGACAGGAACTGCCTGACAGCTGAGGGCAGGGAATCCATAGGGCACAAGATGGAGAAGAGGCCAGAACTCAGAGAGGTGGAAACCAGAGCCGGGAACCCTGCTGAGAAAGCACGGAGCAGAAATACCCCTTACAGACTGCCAGGGAACTAGACAAATCAGATTTCAGAAAGTACCACTCAGGGCTTCTGACACTGGTAACGTAACATTTAACATACAATGTGCAGTGAACAGATGTGAGCTGGGAAATGACAGGGTGGAGAGAGGTGGGTGGCAATTTTATCTGCCATTTGAACCTGAACAGCCCAGTTTTAGGAAAACAGATAAAAACAATAAATAATGCAGCACACCTCCTCTGTACCCAGTGGCAATGGGCCTCCATTTTAATGAGGACTGAATGCAACATAGACATTTGACGCCCTGACACATCCATTAAAATGGAAATCTATCTGTAGAGCCTGTCACAGCTGCTTCATGACACCAGGAAGCCCAATCCCCTCTCCAAAGAGACCTAGAAGTTTCTGTGCAGTGACAGAAGGAGCCCTTAGGTGAGTGCCTCCTCCTTTAGGCTAGACCCCAGGCCTGAGGACAGTAGAGCCTGAAAGGTCTTGGGCAGCTGCCCTTGCCTCTGGGCAGGGGGAGGATCCACCCTTGGTGAAGGAGTTCGGTTTCTCCACAGTGAGTTTTCCCATGTGGGTAGGGGAGAATGGGAAGATACTGATATAATTCAAATTCACATTGGCATTAAAGAACTTTTAGAGAGATCAAGTTCATTTGCTTTTCAGCCTGCAAGATAGATAGGGGGTGCATTTTCTCATTCTATAGTTAGGGATATGCGTTCCATGGTCAAGGTCAGATAAGGTCAAGGTAAGGTGTAAAGACAGATCATGACCTGGGCTCTGGACTCGGGGCAGGATCTCCGGAATGGTGGGGCTCCTCTGCTGAACCAGGAACATGTGGCCAGTGGCACTGCCCTGGCCTGGCCCGGACACAGGTGTCTGGTTGACCATGGGTATGATGCAAGGGGCCCAAAGACCCGGTTGGTATAATGGTACCAGTTCATCAGAGGAGCTACAGCTCCCGTGTCCAAATTTCCTTGGCAGGGTTAGGACTTGTGGTCTCCAGATCTGGTTGTCCTCAAGTGTCCCAGGGGTAGGTACAAGGGAAGATCACAGAAACAGGTTTGTTTCCATTAGGAGTTATCAGGAAGCAGCCATCCAGAGCAGGACAGATAGGAAAGCCTGGGATGATGTGGGAGGTAGGGTTGGAAAAACCAAAGCAGAAGCACCATGTTCCCTTATGCTGCAGGGGAGGCTGCAAAGGGGAACTCGGCCCATAGGCCTTGCTCTTGGGGTGTTGGAAGCTGGGCAGAGGGGTGTTCAGAGTACTGGACACAGCACTAGACCGGGCTCAGGAGGCTTGGGTTCCAAACCCAGCTATGTTGCTAAGCAGCCATATGACCCTGGAAAAGACAGGATCCCCTACTTCCTTATATGTAAAATGGGTGTAATGGGTTGAACTCTGTCCCCCAAAAAGATGTGTCCAAGTCCTAACCCCTGGTATTTGGGAATCTGGTCTTATTTTGAAGTAGGGTTTGCAGATGTAATTAAGGGCCTCAAGGGATCATCCTGGATTTAGATGGGCCCTAAGTCCAATGACTGGTGTCCTTAGAAGAGAAAGGACAGGAAGATTGACCCACAGAGACACAAGGAAGTTCATGTGAAGAGCCAGGCAGAGACCGAATGATGCAGCCTTAGCCCAAGGAATGCCCAAAGCCACCAGGAGGTGCAAGAGGCAAGGAAGGCATCTCCCCTAGAGCCTGGAAAGGGAGCATAGCTTTGCCAACACCTTGACTTTGGACTTCTGGCCTCCAGAAGTACAAGACCATAAATCCTTGTGGTTGTAAGTCCCCAGTTCATGGTAAATTGTTATGGCCTCAGGAAACCAATGCAGTAAAGAGAACATCTTCTTACCTCCTAGGATGGCTCTGAGCTGCTGACATACGACCACTGCCAAGGACGAACTAGGGAAGGGGACGCATTTTCTGGGAGAGCTTTTGGTCCTCCCTCTGGAAACTCACATCTGCAATAACTACTCATGACCTCCTCTTTCCTTGGGGCTTAGGGGGCTGTCAAGGTGGGGGATGTTCTAGAACAGCTAACAGCGCTGGAAGGCTCTCTCTGCTCCGGCATGGAACTCAGTCTTTGGTGTGGATGATCTCACTCGGGCTTTCCCAACTGCGTGAGATCGGTCCATTATCGTTCCCACCTTACAAATGAGAAAACAGGCACAGCAAGTGAGCGGCTGGACCACGGTTAGCAAGTGGCAGAGGCAGGATTCCAACCGTTCCACCTACAACAGTCTGAGCTCTTCTCCTTCACAGGAGGGTGAATAATAACCAGGCCCCTCCCCATAGGGCTGTGCCCCTCAAAACAGGCAGTTGGGAGCTCTGGCATCTTACTAAACATGGCGATGAGCACCTAAGCTGTGCCCAGCACTGGAAAAGACCGTTGACATGTTAACAGACTAAATCACCAAACAGCCCTATCATGTCCATTTGCAGTTAAGAACACGGACGTTTGAGTCCATTTCTAGGATCACACGGCATCAAAGTGGCAGAGCCAGGGGGTCCAGGCAGGTCCCTAGGACAGCAAATCCATGCTATTTCTGTCAAAATACACCAGCTGGCCCCACCAGAACCACCATCCTGCTGGCCACTTGAGTCACACTGATCCCCCACTCTGGCTCCTGGCTCACCTTGCGTGAATCCCCTCCGCTTATAAAGGTCAGGAGAGGCCCCACATGCCTCAGGGACCTCATCTCTAAGATCCCTTGGCAGCAGGTTCTCCAATGACCATGGTGTGGCTCCTAGTGGCAGCAGGCCACAGCCTTGGGAGCAGGTATATGAGGGGGCGAGGCTCATCTCCCCTGGAGATGGGGCAGGTCTGAGGTGGGCTTGTTGGGGGAGAGGTCAGGAGACACCTCCTTTTGGGAATTGTCTCCAGAGGTTGGTCTGGCTCCACTGTGCACTGCGGCTGCTGGGTATGCCCATGTGCATGAATGTCTCTTCCTCCTCACTGCTGGCCTTTTATTTCATACCATCATCTACATGTGAGGCCAGCTATGCTTTTCATTCATCATTCGACAAAACTGCAGTGAGAGCATATTTTGTCCTATGCCCAGCAAGTGGCTCTGCGGAAGTGCACATGGAACCAGCCTTTGCTGCCCACTCCAAGGTACCCCGACGCACAAGGTGGCACGTCTACATCCTCAACCACATAGAAGGTCAACTGGGTAAAGTAATCAGCCATGCGTGAGTGTCAGAGGAGGGAATGATCTGGGGAAGAGCGACAGAAGCTTCTGGAAGGGAAGACACTGAATAGGTCATGAGAGGTGACAGTTCAATCACCGATGGCACCTCCCTAAGTGAACAAACAGGAAAATGTAGATGTTCGGGGAAGGCACGTGCTCCACCTCCGTGGAAGGTGAGGTGATGTAAAGGCTGGAGGGTGGAGTCCCACTTCCCTTGGAACATGGTCAAAGATCCACAGTGAATCCACTGTCAGTTGGAAGCGTTAGTGTTTATGTTCGTTTCCTCTCTTTCTCACCCTAGTTAGGGTCCCTCATCACCTGTCCCCAGGACTTCTCAGTGGCACACACCCCAGCAGTGAGCATGCATCAGCAGATGTGGGTCCCAGCTCTGACTTCACCCTGACTAGCTTTTCCACCATGTGGCTTTGTGCAGTCCTCCCTTGGAGCCTGCCTCCTCCGCTGCAGTGGGAGGGGATGGGTTAGGGTCCCTCTAGCTCTAAGCTCTATAATTAGCAACTGAGTGGATTTAAAGGAAGGGCATGAGTACTACGCAGATCAAAGTGTGATCACCCTCATTTACCCTAATGCTCCCCACAGGGACAAGTCCTGACCCTGAGAAGAGCCAGTGATCCCTCCTCACATAGGAACCAGGCCGACCTCTGTCCCCTTGTCCCCTCACATCGCAGTCACACCCCTACCACTGGCTTGGCTCCAGGGGCACACAGATACAAAGGATGCAGACAGACGAATTCTTGGAATGCCAAAGAAGGGGAGCTTATAGAACATCACTTATTTCAGACTACCAAACATACAGACTTTTCAAGCAGTCATGCTTTTCTTTCAAGCAAAAAGAGGGGACAGAGAGAGAGATTGAGAGAGACTGACTGGGTGCCAGCTCTGACCTGGGCTGGACTCAGCCAGACGGTTCTGCCATTCTCACCCATGTGTGCGTGGCCAGCTGGGGTGCAGCTCTCTTCCTCTCCTGGGACCAGCAGGCCAGCCCAGACATGTCCCCTCTTCCTTTTTAATTGTGGCAAAGGACATCAAACTTACCCCCTTAACCATTTTTAAGTGTAGAGTTCTGTGGCATCAAGCATACCCACTCTGTTGGGCCACCATCACCACCACCCATTCCCAGAACTCTTTCATCTTCCCAAACACAAACTCTGTCCCCATTAAGCTCTAACTCCCCACTCACCCTCCTGAGTCCCTGATCCTGAGTCCCTGACGACCACTGTTCTACTTTCCATTCCTTGAACTGAGTACACAAGGTACCTCATATCAGTGGGATCATGTGACACTTGTCCTTGTGTGTTTGGCTCGTTCGCTTAGTATCTTATTTTCAAGGTTCATCCATGTTGTAGCAGGCATCAGAATTTTACTCGCATCTGCTTCTAATTAGCTTTAAAGTTGACTATAAAGCCCAGCTGAACCGTGACTCTGGTGCTACAAACCACCGGCCCCTGGGCTGTCCCACCCAGGCCTGTGCTGTCCTGTCCAGCTGCCAGAAGCCGCGTGGGGCCACTGAGCACCTGAACATAACCAGTCCCAATGGAGATGTGCTGTCAAGTACAAAGAAGATTGCAAACTATCTTATTTTGACAACAAATTAAAATGAACAGAGTCTGGATATGCTTAGTTAAATATTTTAAAATTCACGCCACCTGATTGCTTTTAGAGTTTCTTAAATGGCAAATAGAAAATGAAAAGTTATGTATGTGGCTCACGTGGTATTTCCACTGGGCAGTGCTGGCCAAGCAGTGCCCCGCCTACACACAGCACACTCGTGTGAGAATTTCGGCCAAGCTTTCAAATAGGCACAGGCCTAGAGCAAGTGCGATGCACGCCAGCCATGCAGGGCGTGCCCACGTTCCCTGCCTCCCTGCAGATACATAAAACAGCACTGACAGGGCTCTGCCAAAGCTAGTAGGCCCCTCTTTATAGGGGTTAAATAAGAAACAAAGGAAACTAAGGATTCTCGTTCCTCATTCTACTCCTCCTTCTGCCTACAACCTGGAGCCCTCCCCAGTTCTGTGGCGACTGTCAATGCGCAGGCCTTTGAGCGCTTGGGCCAGGCTTCCCCTTGTCACTGCTAAGTGCCTATAATAACAGGTTGGTTGGGACTCAGATAATTACAGGCCCAAACCAGCCACGTTGTGACATCTGTCTTGAGTCTGTCCATCCAGCTCACTCTACATCTGTCCACCTGTCTCCAGGCAACTTCTCCTAAATTCGCTTTCCTCCCATTTTTTTCATCTCTCCTGTCCCCCTCTTGCTTGGTTTTGCTTTGCACGGGAGCACCAACGCCCTTGATCCCAGGCTGCCAGCAGCACGGCCTGATCCCCAGCGCGATGCAGCGCCCAACATGACAGGTGAGATGTGAGCAGTAATGACAGGCACGGGGAGGGAGGAGTAAATGAATCGCTGGAAAGCCCAACTCCCAGCTCTGCAGATCAAGCAAGGAAGGGAACCTACGCCCACACGTGCAGACAGCCAGACACCCACGTGCCAGACAGGGGGAAAACCAGGTTAGTTAAGCCCCCAAGCATTCCAAACCTCCTCAGGAAGCCTCCTTGCCCTTCCACGCCAGAACGGATACTTTCCCTTCCCGAGAACTTTAATAGTATCTATTGTCTGTGGCCACTCCTCTTTCCAGCCTTTTCTTGTAGAGCCTGCTAGTGTGGCGAGGTCCCGAAGGGCAGGGCCGGGCCTGACACCCAGGCCTCCTGGGGACTGCCATAGCACAGCAGAATAAATACCTCGTATGTGGAAGATGCTGGATGTGAGTCTATCAATGAAGGGGGGAAAAAAAGAGCAAAAGCAAGGATGTTCCTAAAGGCCACCTTTCCTGGTATTAGGAAAAAACTGTCCAAGATTTGGAAATGGAACAAACGTGGGTCCTTCTACTATAGCGTTGGGAGGCAGGTGTCTGGCTGTCCAGAGCTGTTGGGAGTCTTCACAGATGCACACCTGGGTTTGACTTGCTATTGATTAGGATGTTTACAACTCTGTCAGGGTAGATGCTAATGTTCAGAAAACTGACACAAAAACCAAAAAAACAACAATAAAAAGCTTCTATCCAGTAGTATTGCGAGTGAGTATTGTCCTGTAGATACAATCTGGAGAAAAGCCCAATGCTTACTGTTTCCTGCCCTGTGGTCCACGTACCACCTTTGTATCTAACCTAACAATCTGATTTCTTATTCTAGCATATTTTACATGCCTTTCCCCACAGAAAATGTAAGCTATTCTTTAATTAATTGTCTGTGCCAGAACCAGTGTGCCATCTTATGGGTCTCCTCACTAATATAGATGGATACATTTTTGAAACACGTTCATTCGATTTTGTAAGAGAGTCATGTCTAAGTTTTTGGGCATGATTCTTTGGCACTGGTTAGAATTGGCAGTGGTAGGCTCCCGGCGTATAGCTACCCTGGCTAATCAATTAGCCATCTGAGACTTGGATCATTAATGGTCATTGGCTTGCACTTGTTTTCCCCTAACAGCGTTCTAGGAGGTCTTTCAGGAGTAAGAGGTCTGCAGGCCTTTGGAGAAGGTTTTAGAGAGGAAAAGAAAAATAGGATGTCGGGACACCTTGGTCATCATGTAAGTTGGGACGAAGAGGACAGACCAGAGGCAATGAGCACAACACCATGTCCTCCCACACTCAGTGCTTCTGTCCCACCAGTGATGTGAATCCCTACTACGCACCCTCAAGGCCCAGCTCAAGGGGTACTTTCTCCTGAAGCTTCCCTGACCACCTCCTTCCAGCCCAGAGGATGACATGCTGTGGCCTCCTTTGTGACAGTGTTATGCAGACCCTCACTTTACGAGAGAACTTAAACATCTCTGGTTAGCATTGCATGAAAGGCTACCTCCAATGTAAAAGCACCAGCCGCCTTCCACAAGAGTATATGGGTAGAATAGACTATTCTGGGCATGGGTGGGTGTATTCCCAGCTTGGAACGAAGAGGAGAAAGGAGGTTCTAGGAAAGATGAAACAGTCTTGGAAAAGGAAGGGCATCACCGATCCAAGCTAAGGCAATGCGCGCCTCTCAGGGCCCCAGCTGAAGCAGCAGGTAAGGCAAGAAAATGCAGGTGTGTTTGAGAGAACAAGCCTGAGTGAGGGCTTCTGGGGCTCAGGGTGGAGTCAACTGAAGAAAGGAAATGTAGAAATGTCTCTCTGCTTCTGGAACTCAGTCTTAGTTGGAACAGATCTTTGTTCTCGTCATCTGTGAATAGATGCAAGGCAAAAAAAAAAAAAAAAAAAAAGCAGTGAACTCTACCAAGCTCAGTCCACAACTTTAGAACTCCCTTCCTATCGGGGTGGTTTGTCACCAGGAGAATCCCGGCCAGCGGGTGAATGACGGCCTATGGCACTTACAATGTCACCCTACAGTTATCCATGTCCACGCCTGGAGCTTTCACTTGACCATGGACTCCTCGGGAACAGATCCCTGCATCTAATCATCTTTGCGTTTCCAGAAGCCAACACAGAGTCCGACATCTAGGAGACTGTTTTTAAAGATCCTGAATATGTATTTTGTTGCCCACTAAGCCTTCCTTTCAAATGGAGAATGCCTGCGCATTTATTTTCAAATAGGCACGGCAGTGAAAAATCCCCAAACCCAAAGTAATACATAACTTTAAAAAAGGAAAGTAAAACAGAAAATCTCTGGGACCAGCAGAAGGAAGAAAAGGATTCATAGCATTGTAGATATGCCTTGATCATTAGCAGAACAGAAGTCATCGGATTCTCCCTTGAATGTGGTTCAACGTGCAGGCAAAGGAACTAAACAGAATGACATCTATAAACATCTTCCAAGAAATGGCAAAGACACATACCCAGAAAGCAAGCGTGAAACTAATCTCCCAGGCAGAGGCCCAGAGGTGTCTAGTAAAACCAGTTAAGTTACCTTCCTAAGACACTTGTGGTTATCACGGAACGTTTCATTACTGTAAACTGGAAAGAGGAGCCAGAAGGCCTGAGTTCCTGCCATGATTTTGCCTTCACCCCATGTCATCGAATATAATAAATTAGGACTTCACCACCTATCATATTTCTCACTACTTTCCACAAGTGCTTATTCTGGTAGGCGAATGCAATGTTGTCCAAGTCAGGGGCAGACTCAAGTCCAGGGAGCTAGTGAGGTAGCTGAGGCCTAAATCCAGGAATCATTAGAAAAACACTTAAACTGGCCAGTGCTGACTTGAAGATGAAGGTGAGGACTGAGTGGGAATAGAGGCTAAGGCATCACTGATCCAAAGATATGAAACAAGAAAAATCAGAGGGAAGTCAGGACAGGGAGATAAATCTGGTTGGAATGTGCCTTTCCGAAATTAAAAAAAGAAAAGCACAGGAAGCAAACAGGTGCTGAATCTGTGTTGGCCGTATATCCAGAGAACACTGACTACAGCTTGATGCCCTTTTTTTTTTTAGTTTATTTATTATTATTATTTTTTTAGGACTCTCTACACCCAACATGGGGCTCAAATTCACGACCCTGAGATCAAGAGTGGCACTTTCTTCTGACTGAGCCAGCTAGGTGCCCCCAGCTGATGCTTTCTAATTTGGGATGACTGGGGAGATGGGGTACTTACCCACTCATGGAAATAAAATGCCCTTTCGAGCCTCTCTGGTCAATGCCCCTTCTCTGGAAATGAGGAGGAGTTTCACAATGACAAATAATGGAATCGTGGTCCTGCCTCAGATGCCACCGAGCCTTGCAATCCCGGAGAAGTGAGCTCACCTTCCTGGGTCTCAGGGTTCTCATCTGTACACTAAGAGGGCTGGCCCAAGAGTTGCTTGCCTCACCTGCTGGCTCAGGGAGCTCACACCAGAGGCCATTAGAGCACAGCTCGCGGGAGCCTCTACACACTTCCTGCAGCTTCCAGAAAGCACGGGATTCTCCATCAAACCATTCTAGCAAATCATATTTTCTGCTCTCTGCCTCCCACATGCTTTTGCAGATGGCCCGGCAAGAAGACCACATTGGTGTCTGAGGCTCCAAGCCTTGGGGACAGAGAAACCCCGCCGTGGTGGGCAAGAGCAGGAGGAGGTGGAGCAGGAGACAGGAGCAAAGCCACGGGGAGGAGTGGATGGTGCTCAGTACACCTTCCACATACTCGTGCCCACCCCTCCTCGGGTGTTGCCCGGCTCCAGGGCCTAGGCTCCAGGTCACAGCGGCTCTGCAAGCAGGGCAGCAAAACCAAGGTCCCTTCATCCTCAAGGTATCTAGATGGCAAAGCTTGTTCAGAAGCATGGGGAGGGCTCCTGTTTTTCATAATGGGGATCCAGAACTTAAATTTACCCCTCTGATTAGACTCCAAGAGTTACTACCGAGTTCTAGGTTGGAAAAGTCAAGCAAAGATCTCAAATATTCTGAGGTTTGCTTTGATACCACGCTTAGCCCTGGTCAACGGCTCCTTACTGAGTCCCCGATGTGTTAGAAAGTCCACCTGTGTATACTGTGGCACCCTTCCCTCGACCTCGCCGTAGTGACCTCCTATCTATGCACTCTCCTTCCCCTCCCCCAATCTCCTGACCCTGTAGACCACCTTGACTCCGCTTCTGGGAGAGCTGGAACTGGGTCCCCTCCCAATTGCCCTGCTGCCCTGAGGCCAATAGTACAGCTCCAGCTCTACTCTGAGTCCCCACCTTCCTGAAAGATGGTGCAAGGCCCTGTAGGCAGGACCTCCCCCCTTCTGCCCCTGACTGGGCAGATGCATTCTAGTCTTGAACATTAGAAACTGGAATGGAACTTCTCATGGAAGACTTTGTAATGGTGATAAAATTCTACATTATTTAAGTAGAGAGGTCATCAGTTTTCAAGTGAAAAATTCAGGTGCAGGGAACAAATGGCCACAAGGCAGCTAGTGACACAGCTGAAACTATGTGCGGGGAGCCTAACTCCTAGTTCAGTTACATATGGGCTAACTGGACACTTACTCACTGGCTAGGAAACCTGCCTACTGTTTTTGGCACGTACCTATCAGAAAATGTGTTCGGAGATCCAAATGGCCCTATTATGGGAAAAATTTGGAACATGATTCATTCTATTTTGGAGACCACCAGATGCATAAGGTCTACCTGAGGGTTTGCTGGAAGTGTTGGGCTCAGGGAAGGGATGTGACTCCAGGATGGATCTGCCCCACCTAAGAATCCTCATGATGCAAGGGCCCTCAGGACTCTGTGTGAAAGGCAGTCCAAATATTATTGGGGAAAGGAACCATTTCTAATCTCCCAAGGCCATCTTTAATTTTTTTTTTCTTGCTACACCACTTCTAAAGGAAAGAAACTGAATGGAACAGTTAATCACTATGATTTTAGAAAAAGTTCTTTGATCTTATTACTTGAAGCATTTCCTTATCAGGAGAGTAGCTGAATAAGCAGAGGATGGATGCCTCTGGGAAACTGGCTGGAGGGTGGCGGGAGGGGTCAGTGCAGCTGGAGGGGCATTTGCCCCTTTTGACTTTTTGAAACAGATTCTCTGTCCTCCTCCTTTAGAGTCTGGGCAGCAACACACACGAAGAGACCAGAGACAATCTGGGGTGACAAGCAGGCGAGGGGTGCTGGCAAAGTGGCTCCTTCCCTGGTGTGATGACGGACTCCACCTTCTCCTTTCCCTTGCTGCCCTGATCCTCACACCCCTAGGGGTGTGGGGTGGGGTGGGGAGGGTAAGGGAGGGGGACAAAGGAGGGCATCAGGACCCGACACAGGCCCCCCAACTTCACTTCATCCTATTTCACAGGGCATGGCCAGACGCATAGCTGGGAGGATCTCGCATCTCTATTCTGATTAGGAGGGTGAAGATAATTCTATTACCAGTAATAGTATGTTGTAAACATTCCATCCCCACTTGTTAATTAGCACCAACCCCCCTTTCCTCCCAAATATGAAGCAACGCTGTATAATCATGGCATTTTGCGGATGATACTGTTTATTACATGCGGTATTTCAGTGGTTTGTGTGGGAGAAAGAATTAATTATAGCTCTCTGGTTCCAACCCATTCTCAACCCCACCCCCGTCCTTTTCTCCCATTCCCCTGATATAGAAAGCCATATATGTATAAATAAGCAGAGTAAATATGTAGTGCTCATTCCCCACTTACTGAGGAGGGGGCGACAGAGCACTGGGGACCAGGAGCCCAAGTGGAAGTCACGGGTCTGCCTCCCGTACCAGCAGAGTCTGGCAGAGAGGCCTTGGGGGAACCTCTTGTCTCTGGGCCTCAGCCTCCTCGTCCTACAACAGGAATAACAAACCAGCCCTGTTCACGCTCTGAGCTTGTTAGGAGGATCAAAACAATGAAACTCTGGTAGCTGTGCGAGGCCATCTCTACATACAGTTAAATTCTTAATAACTGTTCCAGGCATCTGCAGATTCTTCTGGAGGTATCTGTAGCCAGGTTTCTTAGAAAACCTAACTAAGGATCTAGAATTAGAATTATTAGAGACAAATAATAAGCCGGTGGTGGGGGCTGTTTGGGCAACAGGAAGCAGGGAGTGAGGGGAATCCTTTGGGTGCACAGAAGCAGCAGGGGATGGTGGGTAGACAAAGAGGAGGTCCAAGCTAATGGCAGGCCAGAGGCATCACAGGTGGGTACAGAATTGGCGGGGAGCCCTTATTAAAATACAGAGCAGCAACTTAAAAATGGGCTTCATTTTTAATGGAATTCACAGTAGCAAGGCAAAGGAGGATTGGGGTGATACACCGCTAAGGAGAAAAAAAATATATATATATTACATAAGATATATAAAAAATATATGTATAAAAGAACTATTTATGTAATTCGCTTCATCTGTATCTTAGAATCCGAAAATATGTAAACGAACCAGGCATAGGAGAAAAATGGAAAATAACAGAATTTGCTCAAAATACAGTAGATCTCCATTAACACCAGAAAATAGCAGCTGGGGCATGGGCCATATCCTTGTGGGGACGTGCCAGAGACATTATTAACCTACACAGAGGACACGATTTGGCTTTTGTTATCAGACATTGTAGAGGGCGAGGCATTTTATAATTTATAAGGCCCCCTGAACCATTCTTGCAGTTAGATATTACTAACTGAAGGATATTATTAACAATCGGGAAACTGAAGGTAGAACAAGGTGTATCTTGCCCAAGGCCACACAGCTGGTAGGTGGTAGAGCCAGGATTCAAAGGCATAC
The DNA here is from genome assembly GCF_003254725.2 of Canis lupus dingo. Lineage (NCBI taxonomy): Eukaryota > Metazoa > Chordata > Mammalia > Carnivora > Canidae > Canis > Canis lupus. The sequence goes on from NC_064258.1 coordinate 7,763,089, forward strand.
CCAACTCCTAGGTCACCACACTGGGCTGCCTCTCATGGTAGACTGGAGGGTCCCTACTTTATATTAGGCCCAGATAGTTAGGGTGTGGGAGGCCATGTCTGAACCAAAGTTTCTTAGGCTTAAAGCCTAAGTTCTTGCCCTCACCCTACATTTCCCCACAGAAAAGCCCAGCCCATGTTGATCCTGGAAGTTTGGAAGAAAAAAACCAAGCCTAGCAAGAGTTGAGGTATAGACCAACCATCGTGGAGCCACTAATTGTCTTCCAGTCTTCCCAGGGACTTCTGCAGGGTGCAGAGGATGCTCTGGGGCTGTTAGAGGTAAAATCCTTGACTAAATTGTGCAGAATCAATCTTCACACAAAACCCCCAGAAATGCAATTGCAAGTGGAGGAGAGGTCAAGGAACACAGCTTGCTGATGATTTGTTGAGACCAAACAAAAGGAGTTTCCTTCAACGTGTCCAAACTTTAGGAAGTACAATAACATAAATTCAAGCAACAGAGGATAAACTCCAAAAAGGAAGCCATTCCTTTGTCTAAGAAAGAGAACACAAATCCCAGGCTACTAAAACCTTCCTATATTAAGGTGAAAAACCTTGTCTTTGTGCTCATCCTGCCAAATGGAGTGTGGCCTGCCCAAAGGTCACCTGTCCAGTTAGCTTCCTCTACCCCAAGCATGGCTGCTGTGAGAGAAAAGTGTGTGTGTGGCCTGTTGTAACCGTGTGCACAAAAACTAGTAGGAAGAAACTGAAGGTCTTCTTGAGAGCATGAGGGCATCTTTGCAAGAGATTTCTGACATTTCTGGCTCAGAGACCCTACTCCTTGGACTACCAGCTGCCGGTAGGTCCATCAAGTCATCATTAGTCAAGAGTTTGCATGTAAAGGGTAAGGCATGACTAGAACTACGTTCTGACCCCATCATGCTGAGGGCATCTTTGCAAGAGATTTCTGACATTTCTGGCTCAGGGACCCTACTCCTTGGACTACCAGCTGCCGGTAGGTCCATCAAGTCATCATTAGTCAAGAGTTTGCATGTAAAGGGTAAGGCATGACTAGAACTACGTTCTGACCCCATCATGCTGAGGGGATGAATTATTTTCCTTCTCCTGACCCCCTAGCCACACCCCACAAATCCTGCAAGATCCTTCAACTTCTGTCTTTTCCTGGACATCCTCTGGCTCCTTTATTCCTCCTGGATCTGAACATCTATTACATGCTGCAATCTGGGTTGGAAAGCATTGATTCTGGAATTCTCATCCTTCTATTAGTTTTCTCTCTCTCCTGGTTTCAAGTGCTTTATATTTCCTTTGACTCCCCCTCAGTGCTATGTAAAGAGCTGTCACTCGATAAATATGCTGCTGATTCAGTAAAAGATGAAGGAGTTAGGAATTCTGGGTTTCAAGGTTACCTGAAGACAGAGAGAAGGAAAAGAGGATGAAGATGGAGTTGTCCCCGGGGGTAGAGAAACCCCTGTGAAGCACCCAATAGAGAGCATCCTTCCCTGCTAACAAGCTCTCTTTATCCAAGAGGAGAGGAAAAGCCTTGCAGGAGAAAAGTGTTATTATATGCATTGTGAATTCCCAGCATCGAAATGCACCACAAACGCACAGGCTCAAATTGCTGAGGCTGGTGAGTTATTTACCTTAAATAACAGGACTTGGAGATGGTATATACACAACTTCTGGTAGCTTGGTAATGACTCACTGGAAGGTTTTTTTCCAGACATGCTAAAGATTTGGCACGAGTACATGCCAGATGCAAGCCCCATTCGAACTTGTATCTGGTTTGCCTCGGAGGAGGGCACGTACTCCTCTGTCTCTTTCTTAAATCCACTCCCAAGAGGGGCCCAGAAAAATGCTGCTGTCTACAATGCCAGATTTCAGTGTTGATCTTCTCTCTCCCCACTCATAACTCCCAGGGTTTCCTGCTCAGTGGCCGGATATAGAGTCTAAAGCCTGCCATGTATGATCCCTGGTTACTCAAGAAAAAGAAATCCAACCACAAAAGACATAAGGGGACAACAGAGGACATCAGAATATGAGCCAGGCACAGGTGAGGTCAAGGAATTACTGTCCACTTTGGTGGATGTGATAATGGCAATGTGGATCTACAGGTACGCTGATGTTCTTAGGGTCACAAAGTCTGCAATTTACGTTGAAGCCGATTCACTAAAAATCAATGTTTTTGTTAGGTAGACAGTGAAAAACAAAGATGAAGTAAACACTGTAAAATATTAGCATTTGTTAGATTTGTTTTGTGGATCTATGTTTGGCCCCTGTTGCCCTCAAATACAGAGGTGAAAATGTTCTTCAAGGAAATACATACAGAAGTTTACATGTGACGGGAGATTGAGATCTAAAGGCCAGAAACTAGGAAATGATGATCATTGCCTCTCAATCCCAAAGTGTACATGACATCTCGAATCACATGGCATCCCAGGCCAGGCAGTTTGAGAGCTCTGTTTTGTTTTGAATCTGAGATGTAGCTGGGTATTTACTGCCCCCCCCCTTTTTTTTTTGACTTATGTGCTTGGTTAAAAATTTTCATACTAAAAACAGGATGCCGATGCCTCAAAAAAAATACCATATGATCTAACAATTCCACTTCTGTCTTTATACAAGAGGTGAGAGCAGAAAGTTGAACAGGTATCTGTACACCCACGTTCGTAGCAGCATTGTTCACAACAGCCAAAAGGCAGAAGCAACCCAAAAGTCCAGAGACAGATGAATGGATGAACAAAAGTGGTATCCACAATGGAACATTATTCGGCCTTTAAAAAGGAAAGAAATCCTGTCACATGCTGCGACATGGATAAAGGACATTATGATCAGTGAAATAAGCCAGCCACAAAACAGCAAATGCTGTAGAATTCCACATAAATGGGGTACCTAGAATAACCAGTTAATGAGAGCAGAATGGTGGCTACCAGCCACCAGGGGAGGAGGCGATGGGGGAGTTAGCGTTCAATGGGTACAGAGTTTCAGGTGGAGAAGATGAAAAAGTGCTGGATGGGTGGTGGTGATGGCTGCACTTAATTAATTTTATTTATTTTTAAAAGATTTATTTTTCATGAGAGACAGAGAGAGATACAGAGAGAGAGGCACAGAGACATAGGCAGAGGGAGAAGCGGGCTCTTCGCAGGAGCCTAATGCAGGACTCGATCCTGGATCCTGGGATCATGACCTGAGCAGAAGGCAGCAACCCAACTGCTAAGCCACTCAGGTGTCCGTGCCCTTGAATTATCGAACAAGGAGTCATGGGGGAGACATGGGAAGAAAGGATGTAGCATTACTGAATGCTGCAAAAACTGCACACTTGAAATCTTTAAATGGGGGGTGCTGGTGGTTCAGTCAGTTAGGTGTCCAACTCTTGGCTATGATCCCAGGATCATGAGATCGAGCCCTGTGTTGGGCTCCTTGCACAGCAGGGAATCTGCCTAAGATTCTTTCCCCCTCCCTTCACCCCTTCCTCCGTTCCACCTCCTCCCAACTTGCATGCTTACGCACGCGCGCTCTCTCAATAACGTAGTTTAAAATGATTAAAATTGTAAATTTCACATTGTGCATGTAATTTACCGCAATAACAAGGTTTCATAATACAGAGTTGAAAGAAAGGAACTGCACTAACAGTAAGCTTCCACGGCCTGATCTTCAAGGCCATCTCATGTGGCCCTGCTGAGCATTGCCACACAGTGCTGGGCCCTGCGCACACCCCATACCACCCAGCCTCCCTGTGCCTCTCTTCTTGCTTGTCCTGCCATCTGAACTCTGTCCCCCTTGTCCATCTGTCAAATCTCACCCTTCTGAGAGTCAAGCTCAGATGCCATCTTCAAAAAAACCCCATCACAACTCTCCTGACCAGACCGATCCTTTCCTTCTCTGATTCCTGCTGCATCTTGTTTATATGCTCTGCAAATTCTTGTTTGCTCTTAAAAACAAAATCAATGCTTAGATACTGGCCAAGGCTGAGTACACTGTGTCTACAGTTCATTTGAAAGTCCCCGCAGATGTGCAGGAGCATAAATTTTCTTGCAAAGAAATATGCCCATCAGAAAGGCTATGGGTGGCGTGGGATTGAGAGCTAAAGGTCATAGCTGGGAAATTATGATCTGCACCTTAATCCCAAGCTATGTCTAACATTTCTAACCAAATGTCATCTCAGGGTGGATCAGCAGTCTCAGAATTTCTGCCTTTGACAACAACCCAAAGGCAAGGTAAGTCAGGTTCTGGAAGGTAACAAGCATCCTTAAAACCCCACCAGCCCCTGTCAGAGCTGGCGATGAGGCTGTCCCTCTGGAGAGAGACAGATGCAGGCAGAAAGCTCTTATTTCCCTAACAAGTAAAGATCACTTGATTCTGAGTGGAAGCTGATCCCTCCAAAACCACAGTGAGGTATTTTCGTGAACAGTATATAGTACACAAAAACACAAGCAAAAATTTTTCACTGAGCAAAATGCCACCAAAACTTGTTCACAGCAGCAAAGAGTGTGCTAGGCTTGGAGTCCACAGTGCATGTGATAAAGAATAACATGCAACACTTCCTGACTCAAAAGGAGGAGGGCTGCCCACCAAACAAGGGAAAGAAGAAAGGAGAGTTCCAGAGAGAAGTGATAATTGACCCTGTAACTTGATCTTGGGTTCTCCTGCTCTCATTCTCTCCTTTAAGCCTAAATGATTTTCTCTTCTTTTCTTGAAGGGAATTTAAACTTGAAATAGATTTTAGTGCTTGAAGTATTTCCAGGTGAGAGGCTAAAATGTCCCATAGTAGTAATTGCTCGGGCCTAGAACAAGATGTTTTCCAGCCATACGCTTGGTCCCTGAAGGCTCCCTCTGTCAGATACTGCTTTGTTCCCAAAACAGCTATATATATATATATATTTTTTTTTTTAAGGAAAAAGAGAATCTCTCATTATTTTCCAGAGATCCCGGGCAAGCAGATCAGATCCCATCCTTGCTGAAAGTCAGGTCTCTGGAAACATCCTTCCTCCCCATGTCTCCCCCATGACTCCTTGTTCAGACCCAAAAAGTTTCTTGTAAAACTGTAGACCCCAAATTTCTCTACTAAGATTTATTTAGATATCTCTCAACAATTAACAGTGTCTTTGACATAGCCCTCCCCAAAATTCTGAAAATAAAGGAGACTGTCACTCTACTGATGCCTCTGACAGCATGGTGCTGCCTAGCAACTGCTGGTGTAATTGGTGTACTAATATGTCACTCTTGGTTAATCAGAAGTCTTAAGATGTAGAAACATCAGGGACTCCCACATGCACCAACCACCCCAGCTCCGAGTGATGAAGACCTAAGAACTCTCACTACTGTTTCTTTTACTATACTAAGTGGTATACAGATATACCCCCTTTTTTCCATTAGGCTATATAAATGGATGTCCAGGCCAGGATATGACCCAGTTTCAAAATCAATTTACTAGAGAGACCACTCCATGGGTCCAGAAGGAGCCATTAGGAGGGCGATATGACTTGCTCGTTATGGCAAGCTGGTTCCAGGGAAACAGATATGCTTTCCCTTTTATGTTGTATGTTATCTGGGTAATTGACAGAAGAGCTACACATTTTTTACTATGAATTTTCTATTTATACCACCTGGACCTGATAAGAATAGTGGTATCAGAAAAGAGTAATGAACTTGCTGGCATGATCCTGCTGACTCAAGGTCAGAGTTAGAATTTTGTTTCTGCCAACATAAAGAAACCCAGGAAGGCCTGGTTCCTAGACCCAATTAATCAAGGTGTGGAGATCATGACACCAGACTCAGCTGGGCTTTGGGACCCAGGAAGATCTATTGAATCTATGCTGCTGCCAGGAGCAAGGTTACCACAACTCAGCTTTTGGACAGGACACTAAAGTGGGTACATTTGCAGAAACGATGCTCTTAAAACATCTGCAATTCTAGGGAGTTTTGGGGGAAGAGAAGAAAAGATTTAACGTCTATAAAATATCCAATAATTAGCATACAAATTAGTATTGGTAAATAAACTGGCTACTATTCTACTTACCACCTCAAAGTTTAAAAATTTAAAAAATAAAAAAATAAGTTTAAAAATTTTGCAGCTTTATGGAGTTATACTTGACAATTTAAAATTGTATATATTTAGCATGTAGGATCTGATAGACTTACATATTGTGAAATACCACAAACTAATGAACACACTCATATAATTACCCTTTGTTTGTTTGTGGCAAGAACAGTTAAGATCTACCCTCCTAGCAAATTTCAAGAGTGTGATAGAATATTGTTAACTATAGTCACATCATTGTACATCGGGTCTCCACAACTTATTTATTTTACATAACTGAAAATCTGTATCACTTGACTAACATTTCCCCACATCACCCTCCCCCCAGCCAGTGGTAACCACCATTCTACTTTCTCTTGGTAGGAATTTGACATTTTTAGATCCCACATATAAGCGAGAATATGCACTATTTGTCTTTCTGCCTCTGGCTTATTTCACTTAGCATAATGACCCCCAGGTTCATCCAAGTTGTCACAAATGGCAGGATTTCCATTTATATACACACATGCACACAGGAATATCATTCAGCCTTAAAAAGGAAGGAAATATACATAAATTATATATAATACATATAAATACACACATATACATATACATAAATACAAACATATTTCCTTTATCCATTCATCTTTTGACCGACATCTGGGTTGTTTCCGTATGTTGGGTATTGTGAAAAATGTTGAAGTGTACAGGGGAGTTGCAGACATCTCTCTGAAATACCAATTTCATTTCCTTTGGATACATACCCAGAAGTGGGATTGCTGGATCACAAAGTAGTCCTGACTTTAATTTTCTGAGGATCCGCCATGCTGTTTTCCATAAAGGCTGTCCCAATGAAGACATCTGCAATTCTTATAGCCTTTCCAGGAAGCTGAGATATTTGATTTTACCCTTCTTTGTTTGTGCAGATCTTTGGAAATGAGCGAAAGTCTTGCTGACTCCTACCTAAATCAGCCCCATGCTGTATAAAATTTCCAGCACTACAAAATTTCAGAACCGCTGCAGAGCTGGGTGTGTCACAACTGCTCACCAGGCTGCCATGGCCGGTGGGAAGAGTTCATGCCAACCTGGAGTAGTTATTACTTTAGTCCATTTAAACTAATTCCTCAACTTCTTCTAGGATTAGGATTCTGGGTATCACAGTAGGGCCCTTCTGATTGGCAGGAAGAGGCTTAGGCTGGGAGCATAAGAGCCTCAGGAGGAAGAAAGGATGAATCGGCTTCCTTGTAGCTCGGAAGATTTCAGCATGAATCAATGAAAATGACGGAAATATTTTCCACCTAGAGAAAAAGATGAGCTCACTCATCTTTAGTGAGTTCAGTTATACTCCCAGCAAACCTGGTGGTCATCATTTAGAAAGATGACACCCTTTCTAAAGCAGAAAAGCATGCTTATCATTTATGGCAGACACACATCTCCAGTTGAAGCCTGACTGGGTGACCTGGAGGCAATTCAAGGTGAGTTCTGAGTACCTACTATGAGCCTGGAGTTGTACCAGTTCTGGAGGAACCAAAGACACACCTGAGGGTACCTGGGTGGCTAAGTGGTTGAGCATCTGCCTTTGGCTAAGGGCATGATCCCGGGATCCAACCAGACTCAGCTGGGATCAAGTCCCGCATTGGGCTCCCCGCATGGAGCCTGCTTCCCCTCTGCCTGTGTCTCTGCCTCTGTGTGTCTCTTGTGAATAAATAAATAAAATCTTTAAAAAAAAAAAAAGGACACACCTGAGCTGCTTTCTGCTGCTCTAGGGTAACTCTTATGTCACCTGACAGACACGCAAGCTGAAATAATAATATCCCAGTAAAGAAAGCTGTCCCGCTGGCAGAGAGATCTTACATAAGTCATCGAGATGTACTCAAATGCCAAAATGGACACCTGACAACCATAAAAGCGCACACCCTGAAGAGTCAGCTGCTGGAAAGCTACAAGGGTGTATGGCTTGGCAACGTCAGCAACTACGTACAGGTGAGTGGAAGGGGTGTTTAATAGCAGGTGGGCAGAGGGTGAAGGAGTGGCCAGCAGGATGACCATGGGGGAGGGGAGAGGCCTGCGTGAGTTTCAGGTTGGGTGATAGAAGAACAGAGCAAGAGTGGGTGGATGTGAGGCCCAGAAATGGAACAGTTGTGGGTGAGCCATGTGGTGATAGGAGACAAGTGTCAGGCCACAGGGAGCTGCGGCAGGAGGTGGTGGGCGGGCAGAGGGAGTCCACGCCACAGGGTGGCAGAACTGGGTAAATGCATGAAGGCTCCACGCTTTCCCTTTATTCAAAGGGTCTGCTCAAAGGAGCTTCTCCTCCTGAAAACGTCTCCAAGGTCCTGGTCAACGACGGAATGAGAAAAGATGGCCAGGAGGAGAAATACATCTGTCCCCAGAGCCATTTTATTTTATTTTTTTAAGATTTTATTTATTTATTAATGAGAGACACAGAGAGAGGCAGAGACACAGGCAGAGGGAGAAGCAGGCTCCATGCAGGAAGCCCGACGTGGGACTCGATCCCAGGTCTCTAGGATCACGCTCTGGGCTGAAGGCAGGCGCCAAACCACTGAGCCACCCAGACTGCCCCTCCAAAGCCATTTTAGGTTCAGACAAATGTCATCCTGTAATTTACCTCTGACCTATTTAGATGAGCTAGAAAGAAAATCTGCAGCCCTAGGAACTCAGAAGCAGGAGGAGATTTTCTTCCCCTGACTGATAAGTTATGAGGACCTGTTAGAAGGAGCTGGGGGGATTCCACACCGTCTTCTTCGGGGTATTCCTCATTTGTAGAAGGTGTACTAGGTACTTGGAATGGAATATGGAGTTATTGTAAAAATAAAAGATGCTACATGTAAGATGTTTAGCCTAATGCTCAATGAAACAAAATAAATATTATCTAGGGTTCTGTGCAATCTAATATTCTGAGGTTCTATGAAATTCTGTCGAAACTAGTTTTATCTTCCTCCAAAATAGGAGGACTGTGAATGCCCTGAAATTACATGCAAAGTAGAGATTGTAGGAGACTCGTCTGCCTAGCTCACGATGTTCTCCCTATTTCTGGGAATGGCCTCATGCTACATAAAATGGATCTTAATGAGCATGCCACCCTTCTGGTATAGCTGACTGGACCGACTCAAGCTAGGACAATTCACTTCCTCCTCTTTTAGATTTTTGAAGTTTGGGGCAGATGTGAACATTGGGGCTTATTGGAGCTGAGTCAGAAAGATGACCCCACTGAACTCCAGCTGCTGAACCCCTGGGACTGCCCTGGTTCCTGTCCCACTCTCACCTACCTTACTTACCTCTTACTCTATTCTGTGAGCTTACCCCAGCATCCTTCTTTTTTAGTTTACATTGGCTGGAGTTGTTTCCCGTTGCTTACAAACCAATGATGCACACGTGTACATTCATGATCACATTATTTAGAAAGAAGATCCATAGTTTTCATAACAGTACATAGTATCCTTGACTTCACCCCAGCATGACTAAAACCCAAGAAATAAGACTTTCATGTAATAAGGTAACAGATTGTTCAACGGAGGGCAAAAGTAGCATGTTATTTGATTCACCGGAGAGCAAAGTTCCTGAGAGTGGATTCTAATGTTTTTGACTTCTCCCACATGTCAGCGTCCAGGAACAGTGCTGATGTGTCTACCAAGTACTCAACCCTCTGTACTAGAATGCCACCAATAAGTAGATACAATTTTTAAGTCACAAGTCTTCCCAGAAGAAAGAGCTGAAGGAAGAAACAGAAAAGACTAATTATTTTCATAACAACTTCAAAGCCTGAAGCAACATTTCAAAACCCCTAAGTCTTTTAGAGGCCACCTGCCCGTGAGACCCAGGGTTTCCAGGTTCTGTGACTGTGACAAATGCATGGTGAAAAGTAGAGGACTGTTGTGGAAAGTCCACGAGACCCAAGGAAATCTTGTCATTATGTAATGAGTTTAAAAAGAAGCCCTAGAAGATGAAGAGTCTGATATTTCTTTGTAGTACAACAAAGTCTAGGTGAAGCCTAATTATGTATATAGAACTCAAGGGATCTGGTTCAACTTTAAGGGCTGGTCTTGCAACATGTTATTCTATTTCAGTAATGGGCACATTGCATGAGCTCAAGATGTAGCATAATTAAAGACCCCAAAACATCAGATACAGAGGCATGAGAATTGTTTGGAAAATATGAAAAGCAGGCATATTCTCTTCAAGATGGGAAGCAAGGATTCTCTTTGTGATAGGAAAAAAATCAAGGGATCTTTTTTGAAAATCCATATAAATTTAAGTTAGGATTGTCACCTGCAGGCAAGAATGCTTTAGGTTTAATCTTGAATTCAGACACTCATAACAGATTTAGAAAGGTTTATCTGGGAACAAAGGAATTTGGAAAGGGCTGTGTAAGAGCACTAGTGTGCTCTGTAAGGGTAAGTAGCCTAATTACGTACAATGGCTTTCCACACTAGAGAGACTATCAAAATATTAGATGATCAGTGAGATCTTGAGTACAACTTGACCTACAGAAAGTGGTGAGAACACATGTCAAAACATAGAAATATACAACTCAAGAGTAAAAAACTATACAACCCTATTTTTTTACAACCCTATTAAACATGGGTAAAGGACCTAAAGAGACATATTTCCAAAGAAGATAAACGGCCCACAGATACAGGAAAAGGTACTCAACGTCACTCATCATCAGGGAAATGCAAATCAAAACCACAAGGAGGTATCACCTCATATATGTTAGGATGGCTATTACAGAAAGACAGGAGAGAAATGCTGGCAAGGATATGGAGAAAAGAGGACACTTGTGTGCTGTTGGTCGGAATACAAACTGGTATGGCTGTTATGGAAGACAGTATGGCAGTTCCTCAAGAAATTAAAATAGAACTACCACATGATGCATCACTTCCACTTCTGGGTATATATGCAAAAGAAATGAAATCATTATCTCAAAGAGATACCTGTATTTCCAAGTTCACTGCAACATTATTCACAACAGCCAAGACATGGAAACAACCTAAGTGTCCACCAATGGATAAAAATGGATAAAGAAAATGTGGTGCATATATACAATGGAACAAAACTCAGCTTTAAAGAAGGAAATCCTGTCATGTCTGATGACATGGATGAAATTAGAGGAGGTCATACTAAGTGAAATAAGCCAAACAAAGGAAGACAAATACTGCATGGTATTACTTATATGTGGAATCTGAATTAATAAAGTTGAATTGATAGAAACAAGGAGTAGAAAACTGGTTTGCCAGGGGCTGGGAGTGGGGAAATAGGGAGAGGTTGGTAAAAGGGTGCAAACTTTCAGTTATAAGAAGAATAAAGAAAAATAAAAAAATAAAATAAAAATAAAAAATAAAAGAAGAATAAAGTATGAGGATCTAACAGGACACGGTGACTATAGTTGATAATACTTTATTGTACAACTGAAATCTGCTAAGCAACTAGAACTTAGATGTTCTCTCTCTCTCTCTCTCTCTCTCACACACACACACACACACACACACACACACACACACACAAAGGTAAGTATGTGAGATGATGCATATGTTGATTAATTCAGTGGTGGCAATCCCTTCACAATGTATATGAAAGCATCAGGAGGTTGGGGAATCCCTGGTGGTTTAGCGCCTGCCTTCAGCCCAGGGCATGATTCTGGAGTCCCGGGATCGGGTCCCACATCAGGCTCCCTGCATGGAGCCTGCTTCTCCCTCTGCCTGTGTCTCTGCCTCTCTCTCTCTCTGTGTCTCTCATGAATAAATAAATAAAATCTTAAAAAAAAAAAAAAGAAAGCATCAGATTGTATACTTGAAATGTCTTACAATTTTATTAGTCAATTATATCTCAATAAGTTTGGGGGGGGATTACAAAAAAATATATAGGAAGATGAGTGACTCCTCCAGGGAACAGTCTCCTCCACACATTAAAAATAAAAGCAATTCTAAGAGCACTGGTTCAATGCCAGTGTGACCTCAAACCAAACGAAGACATCACTGGTAGCCAAGAGGTCAAGGTTGGAATGCAGCCTCCCATTGTGGCCCCACATGGGCACTGCCTCCGGTAGAAAGATGGATTTGTTCTTCAAGTTCCGGAGGGGAATAGGGTGGGAGGACATGACAGGGAAAGGTACCAGGAAGGAGGTAAGGGAGCTTCTATGCATTCACATTGGCAGGTGTTACTATGACTTTTGCATGTTCTCAAGAAACTCTAGAGACACAGAACTCACTACTTCGCTGAGGCACAACTTTGAATTGGGGGTGTCACAGGGCTTCTTTGTGGGACTGAATCACTGAGCTAGTGAGAAAAGTGAATCTACTACCTGGCCTACCCAGCTCAATGCATTAGTGCTGTTTTCTCTGTTGTTACACATGCATTAACACTCATAAAGTGATTATTCTTTTAAATTGCCTTTCTTGCAAAAAAAAAAAAATAGTCCATCAAAGGAAGCCAACTGCTAATGCTGATAATAGATGAGAAGAGGTCCCAAAAAGCAGTATTTTGTGTATAATAAAAAGCAGAATGCTGAATTTGGCAAATCAGACATGTGAAATAAACAAGTTTGCTTACTGGGATGAAGGAAATTAGAAAATATAATTTGAATGTTGCAGCCAGGGCAAAGGCTGTAATTTATGGGGGAATTTTTAATCATGTGTTGCTATTCACAAACTGGTAGATTCTCAAACATCTTGGGACCTATCCCTTCAGAATCTCACTAGATTATCAGCTCTAGGAGACAAACTTTGGGACTTCATAGAATCCTGATTCCTGAAGCAGTGCCTGGCACACGGGACATTGAGAGAGAGGCAGCAGCCAAAAATGTAGTGCCTAGTGGTAATTTGTAATGAGGAATCTGGTTATTGATCTAAGTGCAATAGGAAGACTTTGGACATTTTTACACAGGCAAATGATACAGTATGATTTGTTTTAAACAGTCACTCTGGCTGCTACATGGAGAAGACAGGATAGGATGGGAAGAGCATTGGTAGAAGAAGGTAGACCAGGTATCCCTATGGAGAAGGTTACTGGAATAAACCAAGCAAGGGACCACTGTGGCCTAGATTCTGGGGGCTGTCAATTGGTTCAAGATAAACTGGAGACCAGAGCCAATAGGTATCCTGCTGGACTGGGTGTGGGACTGAGGAAAGAGAAACCAAGCATAATTTGAGATAGGCAAGACTGATGAAGGATCTGGTTTGAGGGGGAGGGGGAGGGGCATGCAAAGTTTGAGATACATATTAGACATTGTGTGGAGATGTCAATTAGACATCTCAATTGGAGAGCAAAAGGTGTCTGATCCTGGAACTCTGCGAGGTAAACAGGATTGGAGATTTAAATTTAAGATGAATAAATCAGTGCCTGAGGCCTACTCTCTGAATTAAAAATGGAAAGTGCTCGAGCTGCAAGACTGTAAACATATTTAATTCTCCTCAGCTACAAAAATCACCCCTTACTATCCTTGTGAGCAAAAAGCAAGAATCTGAATTGTCATTGTCCTGAGACGGAAAAGTCCCTCCTATACATGTCAAACTATTCTAATAATCCAAAACCCCAAAGAAGTGGTTAGAGTTTGTTTTTGGTTTTTTTTGTTTATTTTAAGGATTTTATTTATTTGAGGGAGAGAGGGCACAAGTGGAGGGAGGGGCAGAGGCAGAGGGAGAAGCAGACTCCCCACTGAGGGGAGAGCCCAATGTGGGACTCAATTCCAGTACCCTGGGATCATGACCTGAGCCAAAGGCAGACACTCAACCAATGAGCCACCCAGGTTCCCTGTTTTGCTTTTTTTTTAATGTTAGCTACTGAGTGTCCTGTTTTTGATTAATTTAAATATATTTAAGACTCATTATATCTTTAATAAGACAAGGTTGGGATTATCCGGAAAGAGGGGAAATAGAAGCCAACTTTTAAAATAATAACTCATAGAAGTATTTGATGCTCAGGCAACGAAAAGAAGAAATATGAAAAATGAATGTTGTTTTAACAAAGGAAAAATTCCTACACAACACTTAGCTCTCTGACAAATGAAGTGTGGCACAAGAAAATCAAACGGAAATTATTTCTTCTACTTCTAGTACTACTACTACTACTACTACTACTACTGCTACTACTACCACCACCACTACTGAGAATGTGTTCACATATTTACTCAAATGGGAGGCTGACATTGTCGAGTATTGGTTTAAGGATACAGAAGAATTTAAGAAATTTCAGAAATCTGAGTAGGGCCATGAGAGAAAGCTCAAGAGAAGCCATTGCTACATTAACTACAAGACTCAGAATGGGTGGGTGAGGGGAAGTCGCTGAATTACATATAACAATCACCATCACGTTGACGCTAGCTACACTTGCCCCCAATTCTGGGATCTGGAACACTTCCATTCACCTCACCTCACTCACTGTAACATCACCGGATAGTAAAGTAAATGTATAAAAGAAATACGCTGTGTATGCAGATCAGATGTGGATTGTGCAAGACACAGGTGGGGAGACAATGACAGTCTGTCGCTCAGGGCACTGTAGATATATATTAGCCTCCATAATACCCAGTTACAGGTCTGTTTACTTCGAGATACAGATTGAAGTTCCAAATTTCCTGATAGAGAAGTAGTTTTTTTCTCTGAGATGATACCCTGCCTCTAAAATGTATTGCTGTTAATATGCTAAGACTATTTCATCTACAATGTAATGATCAGCTGAAAAGATCTAACACAGCTGAGGAAGATTACAATTTATGGGAATAATTACCTTAAAGATCAAGCTGATAGGTTTTCAATCAATACTTGTTTATAGGAAGGCACAGGATCCTTCTCCAAACAAACACAAACACAACAACAAAAACAACAGTCAGATTTTTACTGTTAGCAGGGAGGGGAACATGTAATTCTTTTTTTTTTTTTTTTTAAGCTTAATCAAAACACTGGAACTGAACATATCCCCAAATTAGCTTAGTAATACATAACATTCTATACTAGGGAGATACTTGGTAAAACGTATATTCTGGTCAGAAAGGCAAAAATACTAGTAACCTAAAAAAAATTTTATACAAAGCCCACGAGTTCAGATATTACAAAGAAGAAAGTGTGGGATATCATTTTCTAAAGGTGCAGGAAGGTTCCTACATTTGAGTATCAGTAAGATGGTGTCTCCTTTTCAATTGTCTCAGGAAGGTCTACACACACACACACACACACACACACACAGAATATGATTGAAAGAATCAATTATTCCAAGGGTTTTGCTATCAATTTAAAACATTCAGATATTTCCTATGTTCAGATTTTTGTGACTAGCCAACAAATAGCAAAAAAATTGACTTTTTTGCTGCCTCCTCATTAAACATTGCAGAACTATAATCTGTTCTATGTTATTGAGGTGATTAGCACAAATGCATGGAGACTTTAATCAAGTAGCCCCCCAAACATACATCTAGGCCTGAAAATTTTGTCACCAAAATATGCACTTCTAATATTCAATAAGATTTGTTTTCAAATTTACATATATGGGTAGGGGTAGAATGCTCAGTAACTTCTTAGTCTATATCTGGAGTAGTAAGAATAGATGGGTAAGAAAAGATGTAACATGAAGTTCTATAAATTTATGTCCACTTTCAAATTCTCCAAACATAAAAGAATTTTCCAGTAGAATCATAACACATCTCAACACTCTCCCAATTTGACAAAAAATCTCCTGAGAATTTTTTGTTAGCCTGAACCAGGAACTTTTCTTTCTCATGTAATGACATCTGTGATTGGGAACCTGTGAGTACCATTTTGAAAGTGGAAGTTACACAAGTGGGAGAAGTTCTTGCACTGGATGCTGGGGTCGGTCCCACTCTGCACACACAAAGGAAGGCATGTCCACCAGGAAAGACAGCTCAGCTGGCAGTTTTCCTCTGCTCTTGGCACCATCCCTTCCATTCTTCTGCCACCCATTGTCCAGTAGCCATGAGATCCATGGAAATTAAAAGTACCTCCTGTAAGGGAAGACCACTTCTCTAATGAAATGAAACCCAGAATTTTTGCAAGTTAAGCTCAGGAAGGAGGAGGTCCAGGTTCGTAAGAGCACAATATAGAGGAGCAGTGGCTAACCAAGGGCTCCAGGCTCGGAGACCCTCTGTGTCTCACTTTGTTACCAGCTCCACCAAAGCCACGGCCCTATCATGTGTTATCTGATGATGCTCTTTCAAAAGTGGAAAAAATAAGGTTCCCTCAGCTCAGCTAAAATTAACTAGTGCTCTGGGTATTTTGGGGTGGGGGGCAGTACAGAGCTGCATTTTGTAAAAATTAAAAACCATATGGGCTGGACTCAGTGACTCACTCCAGAGAATATAGTATAGAAAGGGAAAAATAGTAACCTTCAAAAACAGTAACTAGAAAAATAGTAGAGACTTTTCAGATCCTACCTTACAACCAAGTGACCAAGGTTAACTTAACCAGTGATAAGCCATGTGGCCATCACACACCCTGTCATATGATATAGTAAGAAGCGCACCTCACCTCTGTGGGAGTCTTCCATCAAGCCCACAACCCTTTTCTAACTATGAGAAACACAGCAGACAAATCCAAAATGAGGGATAGCCTGCAAAATACCTGAGCAATATTCTTCAGAACTGTCAAGGTCATGAAGATAAGGGAAGACAGAGAATCCGGCTCAGCCTCAAGAGACCAAACAGACCCGATGATGAAACACAATGTGGCATCCTGGAGCACGAAAGGGACATTAGTAGAAGAAATGGTAAAAATCTGAATGAAGTCTGGAGCTTCGTTAATAGTAATGCGTCAATGTTAATATCTTAGTTTTGACAAATGAATTAGGGTAATGTAAGAAGTTCATGTTAGGGGAAACGAGTGTAGGTTATACAAGAATGCTCTATATTATCTTTGCAGCTTTTCTCTAGATCTAAAACTGCTCGAAAACAAAATAAGGCTATTTAGAAAAATATCTAAACTCCAAAAGGCTCAACTGATCTTAATACAAAATAAAATCTTAATTCCTATCTGATGTTTTCTTAATGATTTCCTAAAATAACAGATAGCCTCTGCACATTATAGAAAAGTATAAAATATACACAAGTGAGCACTAAAACCCAAAATGTAGTATTTCTACCAGCTAGAAATCAACTGCTTACTACCTTAGCACAGTCTCTTTCTGGCTCTTCCTAGCACACGTGTGTGTGTGTGTGTGTGTATGTATACGTATATATGTATATGTTTACAATATGAGATCTTATGGTGCATGCCATCCAATAGCTTTTTTAGTCAATGATTTGCCTCTATTTCAATAAACTTCATATCATTTAATACATTTACCATATTCAGCTTCCCCCCCACCCAAATGTCATTACAGCTTCTTTGTTTAAATACTATCCAGTCCAAGACGATGGTATCTGATTATTACGTCGTTTAAATACTTTTAAATCTAGCAATTTTCTCTTTCGACCCTGATTTGCGGAAATCCCAGGCCAGTGGTCCTGCAGAATGTCTCACTTATGTAATTACTTCCTTCTGGTGGTGCTTAACTTGTTCTTCTATCCTTCATAATTCCTAGAAACTGAAAGAGCTGTCTAAAGTTGCAATGGATTAATGTTAACCTTTTTTTTTTTTTTTTCTAGAAAACATGTAAGTGATGTTGTGGAGTTGTGCTCAATGACATCCAAGACATATAACATCAAGTTGTTACCATTAGTGATGTTAAGATGGTGTGCTGGATTAGACGAGGATAACCTTTTTCCTATATTGTACAATTATGCCCTCCTCTCAAGACCAGAAAGTAATGTGGTAGTCAGTGTGACTCTGGCAGTATAGCAAATATCCATTTCCCTAATAGCTACATATCAAGTGATTTTCATTCCAATTAGTGATACTCGCCTGAATCAATACATTCGTTGCAATTCATGAAATGATTTTAAAAATTATTTCTATAATTATTAGTTGGCTTTCTTCTGTAAAGTAGAACATTTCCTAATCATGTGGGTCTATATAGTTACCCTTAAATACAGTTCCTACAGAAAAGACTGCAGGAATACTGGCTGAAGCTTCTAAAAGATTTTACTAAGCACTAAAGAAGAATGAAAGGAAGATAAATGCTGAAAGTATTACAAATATGACACAGAAACTTGCTTTGGTTTACAAAGACTAAAATACATGCCCACAGGACGGGCACAACTTTAGGGACCCCTACAGGGCTGGTCCCATCTGAATACCTCCAGGCTGATGGCCTACAGGGATGTCCCCCTTCTGTTGCTCACCAATGCTTACTCTATTTCTATTTGATGTCTAAGAGTCTGGCCTCTTTCCCAAGAATGATTTCTGCCTTTAAGTGAGACACACACCCACACACACCTCCTAATTAATATGGTGCCATGTTCAATTCTTACAGTCCCATCAATATGGCCATTTCTAAACATGCTGCCGTTACCCTGGCCTCCTAAATACACTGCAAGAACCACAACGTCCAATAAACCAAGAATTATACAGGGGAACAGGGGGTTCATTTCTTTGTGGCTTCCTTAACAGAAAATGGTGGAAGAACTGGAGTCAAATTACTTCTCCTGGAACACACAACTATTACCTGCCGTAATAAGAAATAGGAGGTAATACTGTTTGCTTCTAACACAGACATTAGTCCTGTCTGCTAAAATCAGCATCATAAAAGGTTCCTACTATATTTTTTAACTCCCGTGTCTTTTCTATTTAAAAATAAGGATCTAACTTTGACAACCTCGATGCAGGTGCAATCACGATGGATGTCATGGAAGGGTTTACTTTTTGCAATGCACACAGCACATCACAATGACCCTGAAATGATGGGGCCACTGTTTTCAGGCTGCAAGCAGTTTCAAATGTGGGCCACATCAAAACCTTTCCATTGTGTCAAAGTCTATCAAGGTTATATAATCATAGGCATAATTTACTCATGTTAATTATTCAAGTCACAAGGAGATGGACCAACACTCACTTGGTACAAAAGGAGCAAATGAAAGCAAACAGTAATACTCATCATCCGGTACAGAGAATGAGGTGGTGATCTGTCCATCAAGTATGCAAAATCTGGAAGGGAAAGCATCTGCCAGTATCCAAGGATACGTTAAATTATGAAAAAGAAGCATATGAAAATTGGAAGACAAATTCAAATCCCAGACATGGGATGTGGGGACATAGATCTTGAGACAAGGACAAAGTGAATACTGAATAGAAAGCACAGGTGCTATGGACACTGGGATTTTATAAATGCAATTGGGATGCTGCCTCATTACATTCAGCATACAGACTCCTAGGGATGCAAGGTCCCTGGTAATGATCTGGTCTATCAGATTACATTTTCACAAATTTTGTTTAAATGCCAGAGATGAATAATATGCCACACGGAGAAAATGGCCTGCAAAAGTAACCACCAGAGTAAAATCAAGTGACAAATTGCCCGTGTGGGAAAGAAGCCCCATGAAAGAGGCTATTACACAAGTGGGAGAGACTCTCCCACCAGGGCCTAGTGAGGGGTTCCGAGCTGCTCCAGTGAGGCCGTGATCACCCTGTGCCCCCTCAGCCCTCTCCCCCTCCCTGGAATGATCACGTTTCCTCACCTACCTCCATACTCCAATGCAGACAAGCAAAGAATCTGTGCAAAAAGATTCTGTGTAGTAGAGGGTTTGGGAGTGCTGTCTATACTGCATACCTGTGTCTGTAAGCTTGTAAGAGATGATAATGTTAAAGAGTGGTTAGCCAAACTGGGAGTCTGGCGTGCCGGAGCACCAGGGGAGACCCTAGGAGATGCCACAGGCTCCCCCTTTACGGTCCTAGAGGCAAGCTGGTGGAGTCCTGTTTAAATACTAACTTCTGGGCAGCCCGGGTGGCCCAGTGGTTTAGTGTCGCCTTTGGCCCAGGGCCTGATCCTGGAGATCCGGGATCGAGTCCCACATTGGGGTCTTGGGGTCCCTGCATGGAGCCTGCCTCTCCCTCTGCCTGTGTCTCTGCCTCTCTTTCTCTTTCTGTGTCTCTTATGAGTGAATAAATAAAATCTTAAAAAAAAAAAAAAACCTAACTTCCACTCAAGAAGTATGGCCCAGGCACCATGAAGCGGTGAACATGGGACTGCCCCTGGGTGTTTACAGTCCTGGGCTACCCACCGCAAACACTTAGAAACAGATGAAGCGCACTCTGGTGACCTGCTCAGGGCTTCCCTTCTCTTCAGCTGCAAGGTGGGCCCTGGCATTCTCCTCATGGCCTCTCCATAAGGAATAAAACAGGAGGAGGGGAGGGTCCTCTAACCATCATGGCCATGTTCTTTCCTGTCTGCAAGTACATCCCACAGAGATGAGTTTGATGCATAACTGCACATTCACCCATGTGAGGAACACAGGGGCCCAGCTGGAAACCCCTTCTCACAAATTCCAGGTTCACGTTCTGGCCTCTGAGCCGAGGTTTCAATACTTTCAATCCTCGACCTCTGGACTCAGGTGAAAAGCCAGCAAGCAGCCCTGCAGTGGATTCTCTGGTACGCTGCCCAGCCCTCAAGACCAAGCCCTTACCTCCCACAGCTGTCAGGAGTGGTGGCTGCTGACGGCTCACAGCTGAGCCCTCTCCTGGAGCTGCCCTCATCCCAGGTGACTCCCCTTCCCTGGGTGCAGCCTGCATCCAATGACCTTGGGTCAATGGCGGGGGGGGGGGGGGGGGGTCATCCCCCTGTCTCAAGAGAGACTTCTCTGAAGGGCCACCCAGGCTCTAGAGCACTTCAGGGGCAGTAGTAGCCAGACCCGTGTGCATTTGAGAGACAGGGAAGGAGAGGAATTGGACAACCCTTCCACAAAGCTTTGCTGCATAAAGGAGAAAAGATGTGGATGGCCAGCTGGCAGGGGAAAATGGGTTCAAGAGGAGGCTTTTTTAAGATGAAGAAAGTAGCAGACGTGTGTGCTCCTGAGGTCAATCCAACGGAAAGAAAGAAAGAGGGGATTACAGATTGGCGGAGAAGTGTCAGAGCAGTGTCCTGAGTCATGGGGGGAGGGGCTAGTGGGGCAGAAGGTCGGGCTTTCGGTGGGAGGAGAGGGAAGCAGGTTGTGGAGGTGGGAAGATGGACTGAGGTGGCCTTAGCCAGTGCACGGTAGTTATTCTAGCCCATTCGCATGTCTGCTTCTAATGCAGAAATTCATGCTGGGGGTCAGAGCCTTTAGTATTCTGGTCTCGTGTATCTTGGTCTCATGGAATAGGGATGAAGATGCCCATTTGTTTGAGCCTGATGCCATTATACCCCATTCCATCTACCCCTACTTATTCTTATTCCATGATCATATCGTAACTTCTGTTGGTTTTGGTTCTGCCTTGGTGATGGATCTGCCTACGAATGGAAAAAAACAGGAGTTGGTCATAGGCTACTGGGTACTCCTCCCCATGTAACCATTCATCTGTCCACGTGAGTGCGCAGTCCAGCTTTCAGGTTACCTACATTAGTCCTCCAGGCTTGGTCATCGTGTATCCTCTCAAGGAAGATGGACCCATTCTCAAAATGCCAACACCACCATCACACTTCTGAGCCATACGGCAGAGAGCAGCTTCTAGTGGCCAAGTAACAGATGCCCTAGGCTAACTTCAGACAGGTGTGCATGTCTTCTCCATATGCATGAACAGAGAGGAAGGCTCTTCTTTTCTAATACTTGGGAGCAATTAACCAACCTCTATGGGGCCGGCGTGGCAAAGACAACTCCTATTAAATATTAGCAAATGTCACAGAGTCAGAGTCTGAAATGACTTGCCCTTCCCGTCCATATCTTATTCACCCTCCAAGACCATACGTTCTCTTCCTCTCCAGCAAACCCTCCTCAACTATTTCAATCTAAACTAGTTTCTCCTTCTGCTGAGCACATGTGGAACCCGGAGTCTGTTACCTACACTGGGACACCTTATCACACGTCGCTTTATACAACCATCTGTTGCAGTATTAGTCTCCTTAACCGGATTAAAAGCTCCTTGGTGGCAGAGGTCATGCGCTACGCATTTTGCTCGTATTTCTCAAAGCTCAGCCATGTTCCCGGGTTGGCCTTCTGGAGCGTGAGCCTAGTCCAGTCCCACTTACCAGTGCCTCTCCTGGCTGCCCAAATATGCCAGATATATGCCCCTCACTTGGCATCACCTTCCAAGCTACCGGCCGGTTGAAAACCACCATCCGTTCTTTTGGGTCCCGTGGCCAGCACTCTTGTTAGCCTACGGTTTGATACCCCAAGATCTTTCCTTTGAGTGCATTTCTCTGCAAGTCTCCTTTTCCTTCTTCTGGCACTCCTGGTACACTTCCTCCATCTCTGAGCCTCTGTGATATGCTTGGGGACTCCCCTCCGAGTTCCATCTGGCTCCAAGACCCTCCCTACCTGGGGGCAGTCCCTCCCATGCTTACCTCAGGCCTGGAAGTGCGAACCCCAACAGCATCCATTGTTATCCGGGCTAAATGACATCTGAGTCTGCCTCATACTGGGAGAAGCAGGGACAAAATAAGGGGAGGCCTGTCCTTTGTTTTTGCTTTCATATTGTTTTTGCTTTTCTCCAAGCTGCATGATTCCATGAGCCTCTTCAACCAGTAGAATGTTTCTCCACTTGCTGGGCATCTTTCCATTTTATGGTTTATTTAAAAGTCATGTTGAAAAACCCGTTGTGGATAAGAGGTAGGAAGTAATCCTGGCTCCAGGGGACAGATGGAATGACCCACTGGGATTCGCCATGTCTGTTCCCCAAGAGAGAAAGTGGCAGAATGAGAATTTGTCTGAAGTGAATTTCTCCAAACCTGGGCTCACAGCCAGTCTGCAGAGAGCAAGCTCCATTAGTAACACAGGTGGAAGCGCTTCCCTGCTCAGTATTCTCACTCAGGGAGAGAGCAAAACACCTACCTTTGAATTTTCCATTTTGCTCAGACATACAAACAAGGAAGTAAACAGGAGGTCAGTCATTTTAAACAGCTGGAGAGGCCCAGAAACCCTGCAAGGAGTCACTGCTTTGAGGGAAAGTCCGTGCCAGAGAAGCTAGCAAATTTCACCTTCTCTATGATATTTATTCTCCTTTACACACACACACAGAGAGAGAGAGAGAGAGAGAGAAAGAGGGGCAAAAAAAAAAAAAATTAAAAATTGAAAAAGGAGGGCAGCCCGGGTGGCTCAGCGGTTTAGCCTAGTCCCACGTCGGGCTCCTTGCGTGGAGCCTGCTTCTCTCTCTGCCTTTCTCTCTCTCTCTGTGTGTGTGTGTGTGTGTGTGTGTGTGTCTCATGAATAAATAAATAAAATCTTTAAAAATAAATAAATAAATGAGATGATTCCTAGGCAGTGTCACTTTAAGACATCACATCTTTCTTCATTAAATCAACAAACAAATCCTGAATATCACTGTGGGGAATGAGTAAGGCCACTGGAGAACAAAACAGCATAGGTATCTCACAACTGAGAACCCAAGTTGAGGCTGAAGGGATGCTCATACTTCCTACAACCCGAAAGCCTGTTGGAGTGACATGTCAGGTGCACAGGGCAGCAAGGAGGGTCCCCAGGCCTCAACTTCGGGAGAGGCCCACGGCCTGAGTTTCATTTTCCCACCACCAAAGGGTGGGTGTCGTGTCAAACACTACTTGAGGGTTTCTCTTTGTTCAGACTGAGCTGTAGGGGGAACAGAGCAAGAGCCACACAGTCCTCTCAGAAGAGAGCTGGCTCGAGGAGGAGACAGCGATGCGGAGGGAGTCTGGGGATGTTTAGCACTCTGTTGGAAGTCCTGGAGTAAAAATTAATCTTTTTGCAATCAAGCAACAAGAACCTCAAGTCTCAAGAGCCTCACCTAATGTTCACACCCCTTTTACCTCTAGGATCGCTATGGAGATAGCCAGACACATGCCACCAGTTACAGACCATAATGTTCAGTGCACAGAACAATAAGGGAAAACAGAAACAAGAGAAAGGGGCACAGTGAAGAAGAAATAGGCTGTGAGGCATTATGTCAGAATGGTATTCCCCGTCTTTAAGTATCATGGTCTCCAAGTACGTTCAACAGTGTCAGTTTTTGTGATATAAAGTAACATTAAAAAGCAGAATCACAAGTTTCTAAGCATCCTCTGTTCAAGTAAATATTCCATGACATATACTCTTAAGTATATACTTTGTGCACTTTATGTATGTTCCATCTCAGAAATGTGTATAGAGAGTAGGATACAAACTCTAGAACAGTGGCTGGTAGTATTTCAGATCATTTAACCTTTTTGTATTTTTCAACATGTCCCTGGCCTTTCAGACTGAGCACGGTCTCTGCCTCCCTCTCTCACCTGGTCTTGGACCATTCATGCCCTCCTGCTCCCCCATCCTGCTGGTCTTTAGATCTGCAGATGCTCCGAGGTCTACTTGCCCTAAGGACCTTTGCATTAATGGGGTCCTCTGCCTGGAAGCCCACCCTCTCTGCCCCCCATGCCCTGCCTTATTCCCATCTCTTCCCTCAGTTAACCCCTGTTCATCCTTCAGGTGTTAGCTCAGGATCATGGCCTCACAAGAAAGGTCTCCCTCCCTTCCCTCCACCTCCCACCAGATGGAGTTGGGTTAGACGCCAGGTTAGTGCCCACACAATTCACCATTACATATTGTTTCTGTGATTATCTGGGTATTGACCAATCAGATCTTCTGATTTTTTTTTGAAGATTTTATTTATTTATTCATGAGAGACAGAGAGAGAGAGGGGGGGGGGGAGAGGCAGAGACACAGGCAGAGGGAGAAGCAGGCTCCCTGCAGGGAGCCCAATGTGGGACTCGATGCTGGGTCTCCAGGATCATGCCCTGGGCTGAAGGTGGCACTAAACCACTGGGCCATCGGGGCTGCCCAGATCTTCTGATTTTAAGAAAGGATTTTACGCGACATGTTGCCTGGTCCCTAAATTTGTTAGATGGATGAGTGAGGAACCTTTCCATCCTGTTATCAAACAGTTAGTTTGTAAAAGAAGTTCCAGGCTTTGACACAGGGCGGAGTGTCTCCCCCTTCTCTCCCTGGCCAGGAATTCATGTTGGGCGTGGTGCTATCTCAACAGGGGTAGAAGCCTTTGCTCTGCCCTCTGCTATCATGTGAGCCCCTCACGGAAGAAATCACAGCAGCACAAACCAACCAACAAACCAAAAAAGGGACATAAATAAGCAGCTGTCCGTGAAGGAGCAGCCCCACCTGCAAACTCCTTTGGATCCAATTCAGCATCAGCCATCCCCTTTTGGGAGCCAGGAGATTGAATAGTTTTAAGGTCCATAAAACAGATTATAAACTGTCACGGGAGAGTGGCAGAGTATATTATGGGCTGGACAGTCTACGAGGTCTTAAGAATGAAAATAATGCAGAGGTTAGCCCAGGATCTCGGCCAATCTGATAAAGAAAGGAAAGTGAGTGGGAGAAGGAGAGGGAATCTATATCCTGGAAAGGGAGCAGGGGCAAAGTAGGAAAAGGAAAGGAAAAATTAGGGAAATGAGGGAGAAAACATGGAGAGGGAAGAGAGTTAAAGTAGTGAAAACCTAAACAAAATGGTAGCATAATGCAAATAAATGGAAATACAAGGGGCTGGGGGTGGGGATAGTGCAGCCCAAGGACTGGAGGGGTTGAAATGCTAAGATATCCAGGCCCTCTTCCCTTCTTCAAAATAAATGAACTCTGGGCTCAGGCAGTTTGTGAAATCCTACAGATTTCATAACACACAATCAAATCAGAGAATCAGCATGGATTTGAAAAGCAAAATACCTAAAGACATATCTGTCACCATCCTTGTGCGGACTTTATTTTCAAAGGGGTGAGGGGGAAACAACATGATCATTTCCCTCTTGGGCCGGAACTCGTGGGTATGTGTTCACTGTGTGCAGGAAGGAGAGGGAGTGGTCAGGAGAAGCACAAGAAAGATTGTCAAAGGATTCCATCAGCGGGCTCCTTGACCTCCAAGGATCTAGCAAGCAGGTTATTAATAATAAATATTACCAGCTTTTACCTTTATGATAGCTCCAGAGGAATGCACATGCCCAACAATCATCAGCTCTGACCTTATCACATCCCTTCCAGGGCGATAACAAATTACTGAGCAGTTATAAAGTGCTCTGTGCTTTACCGAGACGTTCCCCCAACATTACTGCATCTGGTCTTCAAACAGCTCTGGGGGGTGGGTGAGGCGGTTATCTCTGTTGGACAAAATACGAAGAACCATCCAGAGGGCTAAATGCTTTGCCCAAGGTCACTGCTGTGGGTGGAACTGTGTTTCCAAAAAGCTACCTTAAAGTCTTAATCTCTGTTACTTGAGAATGTGACCTTATTTGGAGACTGAAAAGAGGGTCTTCGCAGGCACAATTGAGATAAGGCTACGCTGGACTAGGGTGGGCCCTTAATCTGACAGGATTGGTATCTTAATAGAAAGAGACACACAGGGCGGGAGCATTTCATCTGAACACACGGGCGCAGAAAGAGGAGACAGCTGAGGTGGTGGTGACAGAAGCAGAGGTCACAGTGACACAGCTACAAGCCCAGGAATGCCAAGGATTGCCAGCACCCCCAGAAGCCAGGAAAAAGAGCGTGGCCCGGCCAACACCTTGACTTTGGACTTTTGGCCTCCAGAAGTGTGAATCAACCTCCTCTTTAAGGCACTGGTCCAGGGCCAGGGGCGGGCAGGGGGTGGGGCGTGGGGGTGGGGGTCCTTCATCTGGCAGGTCAGGAAACCACCACAGTCACTGGGCGACAGCTTGCGGGTGTGGTCGCTGTTCTGGCCCCCAAGACATCTACCCCCGCACCCGCCTCAAGATTCCCTCATGTTCTGCTGGTGACGCTTCTCACACCACCCACTGGTCCCCCTTCCACCCGGCCACCCCACTGGGCCACCCCGGCATCCTCCCCTCTCCCAGGCCACCCACCACCTCACATGGCTCACGGAGGCCCCATTGCTCAGCACTAGCATCTCCCTAGCACCAAAAGCTCTCCCCGCATCTCTGGATTCTTCTCAACAAATTCCACTTCTGTGGGCAGCCATCTCAGCTGTCAGTGAAGAAAAAGATCTGACGACATGTCAGTAAAACTTCAGGGTAAGGCAGAAACCTAACACTGGCATTTCTTTAGCACGCTATGACCAGAGCTGCATATACATTTCCTCGAATCCTAGAACATCCCTACAAGTTCAGGGATCATCATTAATCCCATTTTGTAGATCGGGCAGCTAAGGCTCTGAGAGGTTAGGGGAATGTGCCCCGATGTACACAGCGACTCGGGAGCCCTATCCAAAAGCCCTGACTCCCCTCACATCAGGTCGGAGCACCAACGGAGGCTTGCAGGCTTGAGTGCCTCATTTTACAGACAAGAAACTGTTGTTGGCCTTTGCCAAGGTCACATCCCAGCTCCATCTTCAAGTCGTATTTTGGGGGCCAATTTGAAGTCAGAATGTCTCTAAAAGGGATTTGAAGACAATGATCTGGTTGGAGAGGAGGCTCAAAGCTGTGCTCACCCACAGCTTTACCAACAGGACGGAGAAAAGGCCAAGTGTCCATGTGAAAGGAAGGCCTGATGGAGCTGCTGAGAGGCTGCCATCTCCCCAAGCCAGTCCATGGCACCGTCACTGGGACACAGAGGTCTTTTGTTCAGTCCACAAAGTGCTAAATGTTTTTTAATGAGTTTTGACATCAAAAAGTCAGGAGGCATTGCCTTCGATCTTGACTTCCAGCTTTTATTGGAAAAAACAAACAAACAAACGCCCAACAACAATAATAAACCAATCAACCCCTCCAGAAGATTTGGCAACATTAGCCTGACCTTCTCACATAGCATCATTGAGCTGCCGCTGACAAGTGGCAGTACGTTATCCTCAGTCCCCACTGTACCCTATTACCCACACAGGGCCTGAAATGGCTGCTGTATGTTCCACTCCTCTTGCACCTCCACTTCTTTATTCTTCTGGATCGCCTGCCCGGTCTATAGAGCAGACATTTCAGTACGTGACCCCTGCCCCAACCTTCTAATGTGTTCCTGCCTGGAAGAGGTATATGCTTTTCAAGGGAATATACAGCACAAATGAAAGACTTTATTTTTTTTAATTTTTACTTTTTCATGACAGACACAGACACAGGCAGCAAGAGAAGCAGGCTCCCTGAAGAGAGCCCGATGTGGGACTTGATCCCAGGACCCCGGGATCACGACCCGAGCCAAAGGCAGATGCTCAACCACTGAGCCACCCAGGTGCACCCAAATCAAAGACCTCCTAACTGTACTTAGACAGTTGCCTCTGGGAAATTATTTTAGGGCAGGAAAGGGGGGACTGTTCTCTTGGGAAGGTAGATTTGAAGGAGTAAGCTACAGGACAAATGAAAAGAAGTGACATTTGTCACTGTAGGCAGAAACTATATAAATCCATTTCTTCCAGAAGATGTAAAGCTATAACTTGATCCAAAAATAATTTAGATGCATTCATGGGTGATAAAGACATAAACAGACTTCAAGGGGGAGTCGGCTACCTCTGATCCCCTCCAGGCCCTAGGCTTATCTTTATTCGAGACAGCACTTTATCTCAAATGAGCAACTAAGAGAGATCTAACTTCTGCAGAACTGTTTCTCATCCCTGCACACAAAGGAGAATCAGGAGGGGATGATTCTTGGCAACATGAAGGAGCTCTTGCAGGGCGGTGGGGGTGGGGAGCACAGCTTGTGGAGTGGAAGTAGCCCTGTGCTGAGAGTCAGAGGACTGCGTGCAAGGCCTGGCCCCCACTTACTAGGCTGACTTTGGCCCCTCACTTCCCTGATCAGTGTCCCGCTCCTGAAAATTCAGCCACTCCTGTCAATTCCAAGGGATCATTTGGAGGGGCTTCTGAGGCCACGCATGAAAGCACTTAGTGGATTAAGTTCTGATTCCTTGACTAACTGACCAGCCAAAAGATATACGAATAGACCCAGGGAAGACAGTTATGTATGATGCATTTTGCTCTAATAAATCTGACTCTTGACATCAAGATCCTAAAGGAATTCCTAGTTGTTTTCTAGCCCTGCAAAGGCAAATCCCGAGGGTGTCACGCTGGCCCCATTCATGAGCCACAGTATTCTGACTCATATTAAGATGTGTTCACTCTTTTTCGAAGCATTAATGAGCTACTCTGTCTTGGGCCCTGGAGACTTTTGTGATGATTTGTTGCCTCTAAATTTTCTGTCCTGCCAGTTCTCCAGACCCACTGGCAAGACCCCTTGGCCTACCCTGTCCCCAAAGGACAGACTCACTTTGGCTTCTCAGCCCTTGTTCTCTGTGCTAAAAAAACTTCCCCCTTTGCCACAGATCTGACTTCACCAGGGTTTCTCCAGATGGCTGGGCATGTCACTGCCTGCCCCCTGAGCATTTTGCTGGTGGCTGTAGAAGGGAGGGCTATCGCATGGGCGATTTCCTCACATTGCTGCCCGGAGGAGATGGGGAAACTAGAAACCAGGCCCATGGCCAGTCTTCTAGCCCCAACGTCGGTGAAGTTATGATCCTGACTTGGAAGCACCAAATGCCCAACTGAGTGTTTCCCGATCCCTGAGCCAACTGCCCGCATCCAAGGGTCCTGATGCTGTCTGAGATTTGACATTTTGATCATAAAATTATTTAGGTCTTGCTGCTCCATGGAACTCTTTTAGTGGACAAATTAATTGTCTGGCTAATTAGCAGGTCTTTTTAAAAAATTGTACATGTGTGAGGCTTTCATGCTTATGAGAGAATCGAAGAGGAAACCAGCAGTTTTATAGGTGCCATGGGGACAGCTTTTTACTCCGAAGCAGGAGAGACAACCAGACAGCAGGCAACTTGTCTCTACACCTCAAAGCCAAAAAAGGTCCACTTTTGCATGACTACAGTGTCCTATGTTTATTACCTTGTACCAGATTCGTGTTCATTGCCCCAGCAAATGGCCCTGGCAGGAATGCTCCCTGTCACTGGATAGTAAAGGTCCCACTACAGACACCCAGGAATTCCTTAGTGTTGGGCAAAGACTGCATATCATGTCTTAATTTGTGGGATCTATTGAAAAGCACTAATTGTGATCACCGGATAATAGGTTCCCTCCCACGACGTGGTACACTAATTAGCAATGGCGTTTGTCAGACTAGCTGTCTTGAGGCAAGGGGGTCTGGAGAACGGAATTCATTTAGCCATTGCTGTGCACTAAAGATGCTTTGCCTTGTAAAAACAATCAACCTCCTCACCTCCCCTCCTCCAGGAAGGATGAATTTGAAAGTGGCACAAAGACACATTTCCACTTGCGGTGTGCACTGCAGTTATAGTTGGGCTGGCAAATTCCAAGACCTACAGGTGCTAGGAAGCAGTTAATTTTAATGATGAGGTGGGCTGGGTAAAAGAAACGTACAGCCTACTCTATCTGTTCTTTTGTTTCCCCGCTCTTGAGAAAGACAGTCTCTATTATGGGGACAAAAAGCATTGCTAGAGGGATGATAAATCAACACTCAGCCTCAGTGTCATGGAGACAACAAGGAGAGGGTGACTGGTCAACCAGAAAGCATGCAACAGGACGATGGGTACTCTGCTCCAACCAGAGTGGCATACAGAAATGCAAGCCTGATGGTGCCAACATGTCTGGTTTCCTGAGGCCAGAAACATGGTATTGTATGTAAAAATCTCCTGATTTTTAAATGTTGGCAATCAATTTTTTTTTTAAGCACGTAAAGTGTATAGGTCAAACAACATATGTCTTAACCAGAGCAGGACCCCCGGGGACAGGCAATCTTACAAGCTCAGCTTAAGCCATTTGTTCTCATTCTCTTTTCCCCCAAAATGTGCCACAGAAACAGAAAAATTGGGGCACCTGAGCAGCCCATTGGGTTAAGTGTCAGACTCTTGTCTTGGGCTCAGGTCATGATCTCAGGGTCGTGAGCCCCTCATCAGGCTCTGCACTCAGCAGAGTCTGCTTGAGATTCTCTCTCTCCCTCCCCCTCCTCCTTGCCCTACCCCTCACTCTTGCTCTCTCTCTCTCTTTCTCTCTCTCTCTGATATAAATAAATCTTTGAAATAAAAATGGAAGATCTTTCTGTTTCAAAAGTAAAACTGGTTTTGGAGAAATGTACTGGAAAACCAGTATATTCTCTAAGTTACTTAAACATTCCACTTGGGCCATTCATCCACTCCCACTCCCCCGAGGAATGGCAGAGATAAACACCCCACGGTGCCACTTTTCTGCCATATTCCAGGTAGAGACTGAGGCACAGAGAGGTCACCGTGTCACACGACTTGTCAGGATGGTGTCTCAGATCCATGCCAGCATTCAAGACGCCCTCCCAATATCACCTCCTTGAAATAGCTCCTTAGTAAGACACACAGACAAGGAAAGGTCCACAGCAAGCATCATATCCCTTCCTGGTTTAGCGCCTTCTTAACTTTTTCTTGTCTCTGCCCAAAGAAGTTCCGTGCATTTATTGTTTCCCTTCTTTGAGGCTTTTTGGCCAAACTTCCTATAGTAATTAATATTTTTCCTTGCTGGATATCTTTGGAGCTCCAAAGCATCACCAAGTCATCTTTTTTTCATCCACCAAGGAGGATTACATAATGTTTTGCTCCCAAAAGTGTCCTCTGAAATGTCTGACTCTTACTTATAATTACATCTAAAAAGCAGAACCTAACCTAAATCCCAGATGGAAAAAGTGGCTAAAGTATTGTTTAAGCCCAAAACAGTTAAGAATGTGGCTGGCTGCAAGCAACAGAAAATCTGAGTTGTGAAAAATCGTTTAATTATCCTACATAATAGTAAGTCTGGAAATAGGTTGTTACAGAGTTAGTGCAGAGGCTCAGAAAAAGTTAGGATGCTGGGTAAGCATTTTGCGTTCCTCTCGACCATTCCATCAGGCTGGCAGGGTGGCCACAGCAACTGTAGACATTACACCTGGGCAGCAGCATGCCCAGCAAGAAGGAAGGGGTGGGGAGGAAGAAAGATTCTCTTCTCATTGGATCTAGCCTTTTATTTGGAATCAAAATCCTTTCCAGAGGTTCCCAGAAGACTTCTCCTTTCCCCTTACCAGCTGTAACAGTTCCACGGGCACCCCCAGATGCACAGGAAACTGGGAAAAGCAGGATCTGATGAAGCAGAATGGAATTACCCTGACTGGCTCACATCAATCCTGATTCATCCTCTGAGGCTATCAGAGGAACTTTATTCCATGTGAACAGAATCTGGGATCTGTTGGCAAGGAAGGGATGGTCATATGGCCATTACATAGGCAAGTATGCCACAAAGCTAAATTTACAAAATAAATATCAGTTAATGGTCGGAATGAAATGGCATGTACCCATGAGTTCTGAAGGAATTCAAGAATGAAATTGGCCAAAATATATAACCTACTCTATTCATGGCCACCAATTCTAAAGACGGGTTTACTGAAAATTCATCCCCAATTTGTAAGAACTCCAAAGCAGACCTGGAGAAATGGCTGATGGAGTCTAAAACAAGAGGACCCCAGCCACCGTGAGCCAAACTGCTTCAAAAACCCTTAAAAGAACAGCTTACCATCACAATCGTCTATGGTCATTCTGGTTAGAGTAAGCTAGCAATTGAGTTAATGATAAGGGTCAGTTAGGAGCAACTGGGGTACAGGTTGGGACTGAGTGGATATGAGAGATTGGAGGAGAGCATGGCAGTTACTATAAGAAAATGGTTAAGAGAAATTCAATGCAGAACTTTGACAATAACATCAACTGTGCGTATTCCACAAGACTTGAGTGAAAAGAGAGCACCCAGCTGGTGGGCTCTACCTTGGGGCGGAACTGATGACCAACACGTCTCACTTGGACCAGATATACCCCGGAGAGGTAGGAAAGAAGTAGATCATCAATAAAATACTGAGTAGTCATGGTTTGTTTTTTTAAGATACTAGTGCAAGATTTCTGGATCTTGTATGAAAGAGTACCCTGAAGAGAATTTCTTGGAGGCATTCCATTCAATGCCAAATATAACTACTATTTCGGTCACTCTGAACTGATAACTGTGGTTACTAAGAGCTGTTATGATAACTATGATACCTATGCTAATAGGTTATGGTCATGGTCAACTGTCTGTGCAGGAGGAGTGCATAGAGAGGTAAGTGTGTGTATGTGTGAAAGATTGAACATCTACTTGGGAATGACCTTTAGTACGTAACAAAGCTTAATATTACAATTCCACATCCACTGATGATCTGTCTAAACTCTATCTTCTATTCATTTTTAATAGATGTTTAAAGGCCTAAACATTTCCTATTAATGGGAAAGCAACAGGATTCAACAAGAGAAAACTCCTGTCTGCCTACTTGATCGAATTCTTTGCAAAAAGGAGGAGGAATCTAAATAAAGAAGAATGGAATTTCTTAGTCATTAATAAAAGTTTCCCCACTCGGTGCTATTTTAATTTACTGAATGAGCTGTGATGGGATTGGGGAGATAGGGCAGGGTTGAGGGTTCATATATAAAGAGCTATTTAGGGAACAAAGAGTATTTTTAAAGTATCTCTGAGTAGAGAAGCATAATATGAAGAGCCTGGTTTCTCAAAGATAAGCACCAAGCCAGGACTGTTTGGCATCTTTAAAAAATGATGTTGAGGAAAAAGGACATAAGGGTGCCTCACAGATAACACCAAAGTGGTACGGGAGGGGAGAGTCAAACTCCTCTGAAAAAAGACACCGGGCGGGGGGGGGGGGGGGTGGATACAAGAAAATCTTATAAGCCTGTGCAACTGGCAAAAACAAAACAAGACCAAAAAAAAAAGTGAAAAATAGATCTTAATGAAAGTAACAAGGTAAACACATTACAAAATAAATAATCCAAACTCCCCCTACAGAGTGATATACTGAGTATCATTTAAGAAATGATGGCCTCCTGAGGATACCTGGCCAGTGTGCCACGGAGAACCACTGTCAATAAAATGTTGATCATTAAAATGTAAATTTGAAATAGGGCAGAAAGGTTTACTTTCCCTTTGTATAAACTATAACACTTCCGTTTCTTAAATGCTATGTTCAATTTTGTCCTTAAGAAGTATTTAATAGAACCAGAGTTTCAGATAAGAGCCACTAAAATGGTTTCCAGGGTATATGAGCTACTGTATAAAGACAGAATTCCAAAAAGCTTGAAAATTCTTCATCTGTAAAACAGAGATTCTTCACTTTTTTTATGCTATGGATGCCCTCAGCAGTTCTAGGGAGCCCATGAATGTCTTCTGAGGATAATCTTTTTAAACATATAAAATAGAATGCACCATATTACTCAGGAAAGCAATTATGATGCTATCTGGCTTTCAAAATATTTTAAAAAAACAAATTAGTGAGAAGGTAATACATAAGCTTCTGTATTAACACAGCAAGTAACAAGGTCTGATGACAGTTCTAATAACTACCATAATTTCTAAGTAGTGATGAACATAAATGATAGTCTCCTACCTGCATCAATTACAACATGGTATGAATACGCCTGTGGTGCCTATGGTGGTATTTGTAATGGAAGAAAACACTAAATTTCAAGTAGATGTTTGTGAGAATAAAGGTGCAGTATCTCCCATCCGAGTTCAAGAATGCCCTGGATTTCTTCCTCGGGCTCCTTGGGGCAGGAGGGTCTGGGAACCCAAAGTTAAGTATCCCTGCCATGACAGCAAGGGCTGAGAAGGAATCTGACCAACACTGATCACATCATGAATAATGCAGATGAAACAAACTTGTTTCACAAATCCATAAACACAAAGATACGTTGGCCAGGGTGGCATAAGAAACAGGAATGAATTTAGGATTTCCAAAAAAGGCAATTGGGGGCACCTGGGTGGCTAAGCCGGCTAAGCGTCCCACTCTTGATCTCAGTTCAAGTCTTGACTTCAGGGTGGTGAGTTCATCAGGCCCTGAGTTGGGCTCCATGCTGGGCATGCAGCCAACTTAAAAAGAAAAAAATAAAGGCATTTTTAACAGTGAGCCTTAGACACTGGATGTTGTATGTAAGAGAGGAATCACTAAATTCGACTCCTGAAACTATGATTACACTGTGTCTTAACTGGAATCTAAATATAAACCTGAAACAAACAAACAAATAATAAGCCCTAGAAAGACGTGAGCCTCATTATTTCAGTACTGACTGGAAATACTAAAAGATTCAAAAAGATTTTGGACAAACTTGTCCACGTTAGCCATAAAAAGCTCAAGGAGGGGAAGGCTGGAGGCACTTACTACTGAAGATTTATATCAGCGAAGATGACAGAACCAGTAGGTCTGAATCAATACCACCATATTTCTCACCTTCTTCAGGAATCCACTTCTTCGGAACCAGTCTTTTCCCTCCGCTCACAATTAAAACTAATTACGACACAATCCACAGCAATTGTGTACGTGTATTTCACCGCAGACCCAGCGTCTGTACTGAGCACTAAAATCTTGTAACTCCAGCTCCTGATTTAAGGTGTATTTCACAAGCCACCAAATACCGTATTTGCAATGAAGTGGACAGAGAGCAATTCTCAGGTTCAGCAAAGGTGAAAGGAGCCACGGGCTGGGGTGATAGTGCTAAGGATAGCAGGGTTCAAAGCAGTCAAGCCAGAAACTCTGAGAATAAGATCAGTGACCAAGACCGTCACCTGAATGCAACCTGGACCCATCGGCGGGATCCTCCCGACAGGCCTCTGTGCTAACAGAAACTTAAACCTGCGTGGAATGCCTACCCAGGCTCACCTGGCTCCCCCCTGCCCTTCCCACCCAGCACATAACCACTCTGCCCCACTCCGGAATCACAAAGTCCTGAAATTCTTATGTTTCCCCTCTTTCTGTAAAAGAATCAATGATCTTCATCTATTCTCCATCTCTCTCGATTCGTGTCAGGTGCATAACTGACAATGGAATTGGCAGGGGTGGCAGGGGCCCCCGGGTCTCCTCTGAGGCTCACGGCAGGAGAAAAGCCTGTCTGGTCATGGCTGTTTTTGTCCCCAGATTTTCCATCCTCTAACTCCCTTTATTTCTTCAGTTAGTCACCAAGTCTGAACAGCAGCCAAAGCCCTGACAATATTAGCAAGAACATTTGATTCCCTTCAATAAAACTGGAGACGGCCCTGAAAAATGATCAGTATTCACCTGGCTCTCCCTCTGGCTTCCCAAGGGGACAGTCCTTCATCCCTTCCACCCTTTTCATCAGAACAGCAGAGTCTGCTTGGGGAAGGTGTTTACCAAGGCTGGCTGCCTTTAGTGAATTTTTTTTTCATTAACACACACAAATTTGTTTCTTCTAAACAAAACAAAACAAAAAATTTTAAGTCAAAGGCTGGGGAACCTGGGTGGCTCAGTCGGTTAAACGTCTGCCTTCAGCTCTGATCATGATCCCAGGGTCCTGGGATTGAGGTCCTGCTCAGTGGGGAGTCTGCTTCTCTCTCTTCCTCTGCCCCTTCCCCCAGTTCATGCTCTTTCTCTTTCTCTTTCAAATAAATAAATATTCAAAAGAATAAAAATCAAAGGGTAAAAAGATTAATCTTTAATAGCAGCTCAAATCTCTTAAACCTGTAAGTATATTTAAGATCAGTTCGTAGGAAGGGTGGAAAAGAAAGAAGGCCTGAAGCCCTGACGAGTTAAGATGAGGGAGAAACTCAGAGAAACACCCCAGGAGAAGATGGTGCAAATGGCACTGGCTCTCAGGAGTAAGTACAGGATGGAGCCAAGGAAATGAGGGGGGTGCACAAGTGAAACCATGGAGACCACCAGAGCAAAACTGGGCAGAGAAATGGCCTGCCACAAGGAGCCCCTCAAGGGTCACAGGGATTTGATTTGGGATGTTAATAAGAGAGAGAGGACTGGGTGAACAGGTTGGAAGGGGACACCAAAGAATACAAGAAACCTCCACCAAATGAAAATAACTTCTCTCTTGAGCAGGTGCATGTATCCCCATGCGCACACGTACACTCAAACTCCTAGACTTCTCATTTTCCTGGACTAAACTGGGACTAGTAGGCTGCTTTGTTATTTTCTCAGAACTGTGCCCATACCAACTGTGTGAGGCTCTAGGGTTGCGGCAGGAGGTGGAAGAGGACTTCCTGGGTATACCAATCAGCACAGGACCAAAAACATTTCCACCCAATGGAGCACACTCCCCTGAGGTCACACAGTCTTGAAAGTTCTTTGAGGATAGCTTATTCTACAACAATCAAATAAACTAGTCTAACAAACCTAACAAACAGGCCCTAAACCATGGAGTGAGGCAGTGGGGGAGTGAAGACCATAGACCCCTCGAAGCCTACCCTAAGTAGATTAGCACTAGTTTTTAGTTTTGCTTTGCAAATAGTTAGATACCACATTTCACTGTCTCCTGATCCTAAAAGTTACAAAGAGTAGGTTTATTCTTATTTAGCTAATAAAGAAACCAAGACTTCAAAGAAGGAATGAGATTTCCTCAAGGTCAACTGGCTATTAAGTGGCAAAGCAACATCTTCTGGCATCAAGTCTAATGATCAATATAGGACACCTTGCTGCCTGTCCATCAGTGTAACTAAAATGAACTCAATGTTTTCCACTTCTTTCTGGTTTGATTGCATTTATTCAATTAATATTTAGTAAGTGCTCTTTCCTGGAGAAAGTTGAAAAGAAGCTATCTTTAAAGGAGGTCTCCGAAAATAAGCAATAATGAGAAGAGACAATGATGGCGTAGTGTGACTGTACCAGGAGAGGAGTGGCAGGGCTCACGCTTGGAGCAGAAATAAAAGTCCGAGGTCATTAGAAATGGCAGTGATTGGCGTATGTTCTGAGTTTCACATACACATTCTAAATAATGCAGGTGTCTGCTTGAGCATAACCTGCTCCTCAAAGAAAGTGAAAATCTCAAGGTAGACAAGTGGGAGAGGGATCATCCTTGTCAAAGGGAACAAAAGATTTGAGAAAGGCTGGTGTAGTCAAGAAACTGTGAATAGGGGTGGGGGGTCAGTTTTGCTCAAGAAAAAAACCTAAGATGGGCCTGGGGAGATGGTAGGTGATGGGACTCTCAAAAAGGGTCTCGCATGGCACAGAAAGACATTGCATTGGGAGCCTTCGGGCAGAGGGGATCCAGGGAAGCATCTTCACAGGGGAGTGATGTGACCAAATGTGCATGGTAGAGGACATTCTGGCAGCAGTATAGACCTAGCCACCAGCTTGGCAGAGGAGGAGGAACTGAGGGAGGTGGACCAGCAAGAATGCTGTCGTCATGGCAACAGATGAAGGCGACTGAATCAAGGTGGAAGGGATGCCTCCAGGAAGCACTTAAAAGTGAAATCCACTGGGCTTTGCGTGTGAATCCATAGGGACGAAGGAGAGTAAGCCACCGGAGACAACGCTAAATACTTTGAAAACAACCACAAATGCCTTAAAATAGAGTTTGTGTCCTATTCAACTTCAGCTCTCTCCTTTCTCATACTGAGCCTGGCATGTTTGGGGTGCTCGGCATACTTCAGCGAAATGGTGGTCTTCTCTAATTCTTATTCACCTCTGTGGTGGCATCTTGAAGGTGGGAACTGTGAGCTGGTTGTTTGTTTCCTACCCTTGAGAATTCCTGGGCTCAGAACCTGAAATTAGGAGGTGTTCCAAAAGGTTGTGAAATTAGGAAATTTCCCAGAATTTGTTGTTGTTTTAAAGATTTTATTTATTCATGAGAGACACACAGAGAAAGGCAGAGACATAGGCAGAGGGAGAAGCAGGCCCCAGAGGAAGCCTGCTACAGGACTCAATCCCACTAGGATCATGACCTGAACTGAAGGCAGACACTCAACCACTGAGCCACCCAGGAAATTTCCCAGATTTAAAAAAATAAATGATATGAGAGGGAAAAGCAAAGCAGACTTCTAAATTGAAGTGAAATGGTAAATAATATTGGACTTTGGGCAAATTCTTTACAAAAATGGTCACAGTCATGTTCTCTTCCTCCCTGCAGCCACGTCCCTTTAAATGTGACTTTGAGGATCCTCCTTTCAAGGGGTGGAGTTTGTTTCCCCACTGCTCCAGGGTCTCAGCTGAGCTTGTGACCTACTTTGAGCAACAGAATGCAGCAAAAGTAACTTTGTACTTGCACGTGTGCCTTGACCACTACTGCTGTTGCTCAGAGCCCTGCTCAGCTGCCATGTGAATGAGCCTGGGCTGGCCTGCTGGAGAATGAGAAGTCCCTACGGAACAGAGAACAGCTATTCCAGTTGAGGATATGCTGGTCAGTCGGCCTTCCGCCAACCACAGATGCCATGAACTGACCTCCTGGAGACCGAAGAACGGCCCAGCTGAGCCCAGCCCATGTTGCCAACTCAGAAACTTGTGAGTTAAATAAATAATTGTTGCTTTAAGCCACTAGAGTTTGGGAGGATCATTTGTAGCAAAAGCTATGGATAGTGTAATCTTTGTAAAAGCAATGTGGAAGGCACTCTTCCTTGGCTCCCTGCTTCTAAGGAAACTGGTGTGCTAACCACTCTGGTGGATGCACTGCTAACAGCGCTTCATCTGTCACCCATGGGTCATAAGGTTTGCTTAAAAGGATATCCTATGTTGTAGGGGTGCCCATATGTGGTCTCACCAGGGCTGGAGGTAGAGGAAATTCTTTGAGGGATGGGCAAGATCTCTACAGTTTTCAAGCGATGTGGGGCAGTTTGTGCTAAGCACTGCTATTTTGAGCCTTGAGAGTCAAGCACTATAAAACCTTTAAGGAAATGTGTATTTTATGTGTGCATCAAAAATAAAATAAAAAGTACATATGGATATTTTATGTACTTTTTTTTTATTATGTGCTCTTTGAAATATTTCATAATTTAAAATAAAAATCTTTAACCAAGTAAGAAATATATCACATTTTCGTAGCATAACATTTTAATCCTCTCCCTTACTTGGTTTCCAGAGAATCCTATGTTCATATTGCTTTCTCTGATCACAACTCTGTCAGGAGATACAAGGTCTGTACCTCCATATTTAATAGATCCTTCTTTTATAGCACTTCATTTATTTATTCACTCATTCAAGAACCCTTATTAAACATCTTCTATGTACCAGCTATTATTCTGGGCCATAAGGACACAGCAATGAACGAAACAATGTCTCTCCTTTCAGGGCTTACATTCTAGTACAGGAAATCAAAAATGAATGAATATATAAAAATGTCAGGAGCAGTACACACCATAAAATAAAATAAAGCATGGCCAGAGAACAGAAAGACATCGAGGAGGCTCTTTGAGATGAGAGATGGCCAGAGAAGGCCTCACGAATAAAGGAGCTAAGCCAGAGCCTGAATGCAGGGACAGCAAGA
Source organism: Canis lupus dingo (assembly GCF_003254725.2). Taxonomy (NCBI): domain Eukaryota; kingdom Metazoa; phylum Chordata; class Mammalia; order Carnivora; family Canidae; genus Canis; species Canis lupus. Next base: position 7,803,306 of record NC_064258.1, read on the forward strand.
AGCAGGGCATTGTATACTCCCTGATTTCTCTGTCTAGGTCTTTTTTTTTTTTTTTTTTTCTTTTAACTGTGGTATGTTGATGTAGAGACCATGTTTTATTCATGTCTGTGTCTTCAAGCCCAGTACAGTGCCAGGTACCCATTAGACCTTACTTGATGGACGGGTGGGTGGCTGGGTAGATGGGTGGGTAAATGAATGCATGGGCAAACGGATGGATGGGTGGCTAATTGGAGATGTGAGTGGCTGGGTAGATGAATTCTTCCTCAGGGCTCTGAGAATACTGGCAGCCCTACAAGTGCTGACTGGGGCTACCAGCAAGGCTTCATACCACACTGTGCCATCACCCTCACTCCCGTATTCTCAGCCTGCTGTATCTGTCCTTTGTTGCACAGCAATATACACCTTCTGACATATCAGATAACTGACCTCCCTGTGTTGTTTATTGCTTGCCTGTCTCCCATCATCAGAATGTAAGCGCCACAAGGGCAGAATTTTTGTCTGTTTTGCTATCATAACCCAAGAACCTCAGACAGTGCCCAGAACACAGCAAGAGCTCAAAACATCCGTGCTGAATGCCTGAATGCGACCCTGCCCATCTCAATTTTTTGAGTGTCCGAGCCAACGTGTGTCTGTGTCCCTTTCCTGTCTAGCTTCTCCTGCGAGATATCTGCTTCTAAGATCATCCATCAGTTAGTTGTTCTGCCTGGAGATGTAGGTTTACCACAAAGAAACTAAAACAGGCCCCCTGAGTAATAGACACTTAAAAACATGTAAAAAGGGGCAGCTTGGGTGCCTCAGATGGTTAAGCGTCCGACTCTTGGCTTTGGCTCAGATCACAATCTCAAGGTTGTGAGATGGAGCCCTGCGTCAGGCTCCGCGCTGAGTGTGGAGCCTGCTTAAGATTCTCTCCCTCCACTTCTGGTTGATAAACAAAGCTAAATTAGTATGTATGAACCAACAAGTAGGAAATAAAGTAAAAAAGAAGAGTCTGATGGAAAAACTAAAAAATGTATTCACGCTATTATCCGTGGGCCTGTCTCTTCTGCTGCGTCAGTCGCGTGGGAGCGTGCCCCGGCTCAGCGGTCCCCGGTGCCTGCCCCTCCTGGCACCTTGTCATGAGCTCCACCTGTCACTCTCTCTCGAGGGGACTCTCACAGCTTCCTTGGTGACAATTCTGCTGACTCATGCCCCGATGGCTTTGTAACCTAGTTAAGGGTTCATTATCTTAACTAGGCTGACGCTGTTCCTTTTCAGACAAAATCAGCCTCCCGCCCTGGCGAAGACACATTGTCTGAAATGGCTCCTTTTCTTCACAGGTCCATTTCAAACTCTCATATTCTGATTTCTTTGTAACCTAGTTAAGGTTTCATTAGCTTAACTAGGCTGAAGATATTCTTGTCAGTTAAAATTTGCTTTCAGCCTGAAATTATCCATACTCTTCTCCGAAATGGCTGCATTTTTCTCACAGTCTAAATTAGATTAATTTCAGGCTGTTCCCTCTCTAAATTACAATTTGCCAAGATGGCCCAGAGATGCTCTCTCTCTTCCAGAAGCCCGTCTGTCTTCTACTACTTGACTCTCCCATCAGCACACCATCCCTTCACAGCCTCCTCACTGCCCTGCCTGTCGTCGGGAGAGCCCCAGCTCGTTAAGAAACCACAAGCACATGCCTACATGGCGTTCACATTACATGCGCTATATGGCATGCTACCTAATTTCTCCAGATGTGATTTTTAGAACATCTTCACACAGTGTGGGCTTTCTTACAGAAGAAACTTTGACTCACTGACTTTGTGACCTTATTTTTATAGTAAAACACCTGCAAAATCTAGAAACCAGTAACAAAAATAAAACAACCCACCATGGCAAAAGCCAGAATTTCAGCTAAGATAAGAATAAAATTAAACTGGGGGAAAAAAAAAAAAAGACCCAGCTAATAAAAAGAATCTCATGAGGAAGCAATAGGATATGGAGTTTGTTGCTAAATGTGGCTAGATCTGCTTAAATCCGTTTTTCCTCCGTCTAGTATGAATATTGTTTTTAAAAGTTCTATGGTAATTATAGATGCAGCCCTTTGGAAATTAAATTTTGAAAGGTTTTATGACTGAGGCTGTTTGTGAAATCATCTTTCCTAGGTAACTAGCGACAAAGCAAGATTGTCAGGGTAGTGTGCTTCAGGCTGCATTCATTATATACACATCTGCTGTTGGCAGGGGTGGTGGGGTAGGGGGTACGGTCAGGAAGGGGTGAGGGGAGAGGAGACAGAGAGAGAGAGAGAGAGAAAGAGAGAGAGAGAGAGAAGGGCAGAGCGAGAGAGACACAATGTGCTGACCTGATGCCAACACTCCATGCAGACAGTGGTGGAGTGTGGGATGGTGAGCTGAGCGAGGGCTGTGACCCTGCTGGCCCCAAAGCCAGCCCGTTACCATGGCTCTTGCTGTGTAGAGCATGATGCCAATCCTTACTGGTAAATATTTTTATACAATGTGGCTCCTCAGCACAAACCAACTGTGTGATCTCATTATCAGCTAACAACAGTGGTCTCTTCCCTCAATGAAGGGAAATCAGGCCCTTCCAGATGTCCTGAGAGACTGCAATGCTGCTCTGCAATGCAGCTCGAAGGGACCTCTTTCCAAGGGAAGAGTTTTCATCTTACACCCTACCTCTAGGAAGTACACACAGTATATGACTCTCCTCCATACTCTACATTTCACAAGAAACTTAGGTAAGAACCCAGTCTAGAAGATTCCTTATGGGGCAGGAGACACCTCCTTTCTGAGTAATTTACATTGTAATAGAATTGTATTTCCTAAGAGAAAACAAAATGTCATTCTGTGTGTGTGTGCACGCATGCGTGCCTCTGTGTGTGTGTGTGTGTGCATACACACATGCATATGCACAGATACCCATAATCTCTAGCCGGGCTGGCTGGAGGAAGGACAGGAAAGTAGTACAGATAATGACACATTATTCTCCCTTGTAAGATGCTAATAAACTACTAGCTGTACACAGAGCTGACTGTGAGTGAGTCAAGCCCTGGAGGTGGATACGTCCTAAGGGGGATTGATCTTTTAGGTGACATTTTAAATATAATTATAATTCATATATCTAAAATGAAGATTTGACGGGGCACCTGGGTGGCTCAGTCGGTCAAGCAGGTCTGCCTATGGCTCAGGTGGATGGGATCTGGGATGGAGCCCTGCTCAGCAGGGAGTCTGCTTCTCTCTCTCCCTCTACCCCACACCCTGCTTGTGCTCTCTCGCTTTCTCAAATAAATAAATTTTTAAAAATATTTTATTTATTTATTCATGGGAGACAGAGAGAGAAAGAGAGAGAGGCAGAGAAATAGGCAGAGGGAAAAGCAGGCTCCATGCAGGGAGCCCGACGTGGGACTTGACCCTGGGACTCCAGTATCACACCCTGAGCTGAAGGCAGACGCCCAACCGATGAGCCACCCAGGTGTCCCTCAAATAAATAAATCTTAAATATAGATTTGTGCCAATATGGCCAGATTTAGCTATCTTCTACCTATAAATGGGAAGAGGGTGGGGTGTGGGGATAGGGTGTCCTAAGCAAAGCATGAGTACAAATGAAAATGCATTTGTAACCTTTACCTTAGGACACAATTCCCTTCCAAGCCCTTCTCCATAACACATTTGTATGCAATGTGCCAATTATGACTAGCTTTAATCTCTTCATAAAAGTAGAGCCTATTTTGTTACATTTTGTTAGCCATTAGTTCAAGTTCATTAATCAACTAATGGGTCGTAGTCAGAGCTGTGGCAGGGCCCTTGTCCATCTCTGTAGCTTTACAACCAAGGCCACTGAGTCCCGGAGACTTCGCTGGCTTGCTCCAGGCCTCACAGCCAGTTAGCAGTGCTCACGGCTGGAAGCCTGGTCTTCTGACTCCCAATGTTCTGGAATCTTTACACTCTCCGGTAGTTTTCAAACTGACCCGTGGGTCTCTAGCTGGTCCAAGAGAGGGGTACGCTGGCCCTTTCAGATCCATCTTTGTTGGTTTTATACTTTGGCTTTCCTTCTATTAGTCAACTCAAAAAAAAAAAAAAAATCCGTGGCTTAAGGAAGTTTTAAAATCACATGTTAAAAATTTCAAAGTGGGGTGTCTGAGTGGCTCATCTATTAAGCGTCTGATTCTTGATTTTGGCTCAGAACATGATCTCTGGGTCATGGGATCTAGCCCCATGTCAGGCTCCGTGCTCAGTGGGGAGTCTACTTCTCCCTCTCCACCCCTCCCCTGCTCTCCCCCCACCCTCCATTTGCTTGTGCATGCACGTGTGCTCTCTTCTTAAAAAAAAAGTCTTTAAAAAAAAATTTCAGAGATGCCTGGGTGGCTCAATGGTTGAGCATCTACCTTGGGCTCTAGGCGTGATCCCAGGGTCCCAGGATCAAGTCCCACATCGGGCTCTGTGCATGGAGCCTGATTCTCCCTTTGCCTGTGTCTCTGCGTCTCTGTGTAGGTGTCTTTCATGAATAAATAAATAAAATCTCTTTTAAAAAATTAAATTAATTAATAACTAATTTTTCAGGGTGGCTCAGTGGTTCAGTGTCTGCCTTTGGTTCAGGGTTTGATCCTGGGTCCTGTATTAAGTCCTGCATTGGGCTCCCTCCATGGAGAGTACTTCTCCCTCTGCCTGTGTCTCTGCCTCTCTCTGTGTCTCTCATGAATAAATAAAATCTTTAAAAATTTTTGTTTCAAAGTAAAAACATTTCTAAAATATGCTGGAAATTTATTATAACTTTCCATTCAATATAAGTTTGGGTCCCTGAAGATTCCCTCTCAAGCTGAGGGAGTGAAGGGCCACAGGATCAGGGATTCAGAGCTCCAGGCCTGAAGGCAGGGACACTAGAGACCAGTGCTTCCAACGCTGTGACCACAGATGAGTTTCTCAGCCACACCGCCTCTCAGTGCCCTGATCTACGGAACAGAACTTATAAAACGTTAAAGCATTAAAAGATAATCCATGTTCACTACTGCTGCTGTCACTATGGTCGCTGTTAGGCAATGACAGTTATATATTAACACCAGAGAATTAACTTCTAGATCAGCATATAGTGAGCAGCGGATATACTCTGTATTTGCAAACTGACAATTCAAACTGTCTTGTCCTCTGTGGTATGAATTAGTAGTTACTTTGTTCCCAAAGGAGGTTTTGGAATCACAGGACAAGATCCTTGACACTGGGGGCGTGACAGGTGTCCAGGGGCATGGGCAAGCCAGCCCCACAGTGGTCTCCAAAGAGTGAGCTGGAGTAGAGGCTTCAAGAAATTTCCCATCCCAGCTGTGGTCTCTAGCAAGACTGGTTCTGAGCTGGGCAGCTGCGGGAAGGTCAGCAGTCTGGGTAACCAATATGGCTTTAGATGTTGTGGCTGCAGAGGAGTCTAACAATAGGCCATGGCCAGATTTGGGGAGTGCCAAATAGGCCTCTCTAGGGGGCCATCTGGCTTTGGAAATTCATAGTCAGAATCCAAAGACTCATCTGAGGTCACAGCAGTGTCTCCTTTTACATCCAATTCAGCACATCACATATTTATTGTCCGTGGCCTTGCGAGACGCAATGCAAGGTGGTGGTGGGATAGGGATGAAACAGGCTCCTCAGGGACCGACCCAGTCATGTGGGGGAAGTGTAAGAAAGTGATTCTCACAGTGTGGTCCCAGCATCACTGGGGATCTTGTTAGAGACGCACATTCTCAGGCCGCTTCCAGACCTACTGACCCAGAAGAAGCCCCAGCAAACCTCCTGTTTTTGCAAGCCTTCCAGGTGATTCTCGGGCAGCTAACATTTGAGATCCAGTGAGTGGCACAGGTTGTGTTGGAGAGGAACAGCCGGACAGGAACAGTGACAAACCAAATGGTGCCCAGAAGCTGGCCTTCCATCAGGATAGACAGCGTGGCTAATGAAACCCCATGGCATGGAGAGCCTACCATGGTGGGCAGAAGAGTCAATCAAGCTGAGAGAAACTAGAGACTGACACAACTGCTACAGAGGTCAGAGTTTCATACCTCACTGACTACAGAAACTCACACGGAAAAAAAATAAGAATGATTGAGTCATCCATTTGTGAGAAGAGTTTTGTTTAGAGTGGATATTAACCTTGTTCTTCTCTGCATCCCAAAGAAGAAAATTTTCAGCAACTTACTCAAGAGATTGCCTTTATCAATACAGGGCCTAAGTAACTAGCCAAATGAGCGCCATCTCGGACTCTCTTCCTCCCTGGAAGCCACCCAGAGGACTTGAGTTGAAAAGTGGAGCTTTATCTTAAGGATAAAATGAGCATTTGTAGAATGCGCAGATTCCTTAGGCCTACCCCATAGGATTCCTCACTCAGAAGGTCTGAGAAGGGCCTCCATGAAGATGAATTGTTTTGAATATGCATTTTTAACAAAGGCCTCCACCAACGCTGACTCAGGTGGTCCTCAGAGGACAATATGAGAGATCCTGACTTCATGATTCACTCGTTCAACAGCAGGGAGGTTGGAACCAATGACCCAAAGATCTATCACTCCTCTTTTATTTGACACTGGTTTGTTTTTAAGTTGTGTTTTTGTTTTGTTTTGTTTTGTTTTTTATGTAATTTGTAGATCTTCACTAGAAGACATTGGAAAAGTCAAGGCTAATTTCTGAAGTGGCAAAGAGTCCTGAAATACCAAAGTGCAGGAAACTTCTAGATCAAGGGCAAATGGGGCTGGCCGAAAAGCAGTGGAAGATTTCTGGGACTTCTCAGGACAGGAGCCTGGTGATCATACATTTTTTTTTTTTCTCGATTAAACAAAAAAGAGCGAGTGAGGCATTTGAAACTCAGCCCTCTTTCCCCTTAAATCAAGTGACTGAGATGATGACTCACCAAAATCACTAGACATGAGTGTTGGCGGGGACCTCGGTGGCCACCCTGCCCACCTCAGTCCCGGCGTGAAGCTGCTCCTTGACCTCCAGAGATACCAACAGCCCCAACAGAAGGCACTCGGCCCACTGATTAGAAAGGTCTTCCCCCCACAGTAAGCTGGAATAGTCATGTTTCCTTCCTTAAAGAGAAACAAGAGATTTGCATGTTCCTTTCAGCCGTATGGGTAGGTTCTTTTTCGTTATAGGAAACGAAAAGTGAGGAGCAATTATAAAGAGAAACCTTAATTGGATTATGCAGCTCAAGCAACAAGACAGAAGGAAAATCTTGTCCGTCTTCCGTCATCTTACCCTCCCTGCACCTCTGGCTTCTTTGGCCACAGCATTTAATAAGTTACTGTAGCAAAGGAGAGAGGAGAAAAGAAAACCCCCTTCTGTTTTGTTTTCCAATCCTTGGATGTCATCTTATTCCTTCATTTTTGTGGCCTTTTGTCTCTGCCGGTTTCCATAGCAACCACCATCAGCAAGCGGTTTGTATCTCTCTCTCTAGCTTGAGCACAGATAACTCCAAACAGGGTCAAAACGAGCTCTGGATTGAGGAAGAAAGTGGGAGATTCATTTCCTTCTCCTTGATGTTGATGTGTGTGTGTTCCAAGGTGCATGTATGTTCTGTGCATTGATCTCACGCAGTGGTTTTGGCTGCAAGTGATTTTTTAAGAGCTTGTCTTTGTTTCAGATTTAGAGGAAGGGAGCAGTGACTTTCACGTTTAGCTACATATCTGAGAACATACAGATACATAATTTGTATAATATTTAAAAAATAAGGAGAATCAAATAATCTTGCAGAAAAAAAAAAAAAAACAGCTAGGAAGCTGTACACAGCTTCTATACACCTAGGAAGAAAACTATTCTGTACAAGGGCACCGGGCTCGGAGAATTATTTTTAAAACCCACCAATGACCCACCAACTTATTAGGCATAGTTTCACATCAAGTGAGGATAGCTGATTTTACTTTATAATTTGAGTGTTTGTCTGTTGCAATGCTCCCTGAGTGTTCTGTGTTTTCCTCAGATATTTTTACTTAAAGTGAATGAAGACTGTATGGCCAACAGGTGGTGGTATGGCCACAATTCGGGTCCTCTGAGAAGCACACATCATCTTTTGAAGAATTTTAACTAAGACTGAAAAAAAAAACATCGTTTTATGCCTTACAAATTCTTATTTGTTATCAGTACAGCCAAACATACCAAATTGCAACAATAGGAATTGTAGCTAAAATTTCTACAGCAGGCTTTTGAGAAACATCTCAGAAGAAATTGGTACCTGCACTAGTTTCCTATCACTGGTATAACAAATTGCTGCAAATATAGTGGCTTAAAACAACACAAATTTATTACCTTATAGTTGTATAGATCAGAAGTCCAAAATGGGTCTCTCTGGGCGGAAATCAAAGTATTAGCAGAGCTGTGCTCCTCCTGGAGGCTCTAGAGGAAAATGTGTTTCTGGTCTTCTCCAGCTCAAGAAGCTGCCTGCATTTCTTGGCCCAAGGCCTCTCTCTTCAACTCCAAAACCAACAGGGCAGCATCTTCAAATCTCCCCCTGATTCTGAGCCTTCTGTCTCCCTTTTATAAGGACTCTTGTATTTATAAAAAGGCCTCTCAGATGATCCAATTTAACCCCCAACTCAAGATCCTTAACTTAATCGCATCTGCAAGGTCACGTTTGCTGTGGAAGGGAACATACAAGTTCTAGGCATGAAGACATGGACATCTTGGGGTCTATTATTCTGTCCACCATGGTACTGCTTCCATCAATCAGGCCCACCCACCTTCTTCTATTAATTTGATCCTGGTTTTATTCCAAGACTCAGACAAAATGACCTTTACCAATTTGCCTTAATGCCATCGTGTAGTTGAATGCCCAGCTCTTAGACTGCAAGCCAGGTTGACAGCAAACATTTCTCAGTTTCTACGCCTGAGTCTACCCACTCAGGGCGGTCTGGCTGTGCCAGGTCTGCCTCCCTCACCCCACCCCCACCCCCCCCTAGACAGGGCTCTCCCTCACCGGCCCCCACACTTAGGGCATCGAGGACGAGTTTCTGCCCCACAGGGTGAGCTGTGGGGAAGTGGCAAGAGCTTTGCTTTAATGTTCAAATTTCCTTTCATGAAGCACACGAATGCCCCTACTTTCCTATTTGATTTTGTATTTGCACTTCAACTTACAAACTTATTTTTCAAACCTCATCTGCTAATTTTAAGCCTTTGCTAGATCTCTCATTGAAGAGTAAGTCGTATCTGACCTCCAGCCTAGCCTGACTTCTGAAATCTGTACTTCCTCCAGCGGCTGGTTTCCTAAGCCTTTACTATGTCCACTCCTCCTGACTGCATGGCTCTGGACGCTGTGCCACTGCCTCGAGACACCTGGGCTGGTACAGCACATTGTTTCCCACACCAGCTACTGAGTCCAACCAGAGACTGTGCCTTACCCATCCTGTCTGTGTGAAGCTGCCCACCACTGAAATGATTCCTCTCAGGCTTCTCTACTCCCCAGTAGGAACAGAATCGATGAAAAGGAAGGAGGCCCCAAGAGGGTTGCCATAGCTTTCCTTAGTCTGGGTATGAAGACACTGGCCCATTTGGGGATTTACAACGCAGGTCTACAGACTAAAGCCACGATCGCCCCTCCCCACTGCCACATGCGCATCCATCTTCTCTCCCTGACACCTGCCCTGGAAATCCCTATATTTTTCTGAAATAACTATTTATGTTTTAATAGATAGCTCCAACTTCCTACAGTTGAGATAATGAGCCAGTGCACAATTGTTCCTTACTGATGAGGAGCACACCCAAAGCAAACATGCTTCCAAAGGACTCGATTCGAAAATATAAAATCCAAGGACCTGTTTCTAAAATAAAAAATAATTTGACTTTGATGCAGAGGCATCACCACTGGCCAGCCAGGACTGGCTCTGACAGCCGTGAGAGACAGAATGCATGGAGTCAGCTGCTGCCACCCTTCTGCACACACCATAGGCCACCATCACAGGGCCAGGCGCCAGTCATTGCTCTCCCCACAGCTCCACGCCATACCAAACATCACAAACTCACTCACAAACCTAAGCAGTCCAGACCCCATGGGCAATGTGATGTGGGCACCTGGAATCAATGAAAAAGGAAGTCATTACCCCTGCCTTCCTTCAATTGCTGCCCAATGTCAAAGAGAGGACAGGTGCCTTAGGGTTCCAGGTGTTTTCAGTCTTAACTGTCTTAACGAGATGCTTCCGGCCAGAATAAGAGTGCCCTCCAACTCGAACACTAAAAATTACTTTCATATGCTTCTTTGATTTCCAGGGAAGGAAACAAAGTTGGGAGTAAAAAGAAAGGCTGAGAAGCAACTCAATTATATAATTGACTCATTTCTCCACTGATTGTAATCACTCTTAAACAAAATAAGGTTATTAAGTGAAGGTTTTCACTGCATCATGACCAAAACTTGACTTTCTTTCACCTTTATGGGTCTAATTCATTTCTAGCACAGAATTTCAAAAATATCCTTGGTTTTAAAGGGCCAAGCCATCTGTGGTATCTGCTAGATGTCTCTTGAATATATTCTACTTCTGTTTGTGCAATGGACTTAAAGTCTTGAACAAGGCCACCAGGGCCTTCTCCTTGTCAAAATGACAAAGAATACACTGACCTATATAGAAACATATCCACAGACACACAGACAGATACAAAAGCACACACATAAATAATCTGAAAGATGTAGCCAAAATATAGACAGAACAGAGGCTCCATTGCTACTCATTAACTCTATGACCTTGGGCTAATTTGCTGAGTATCTCTAGACTTACATTTGTCATCTGTCATGAGGGTAATAATATTAAAAATGAAGCTAACAATATTTGAATACATCATAGAGTTTTTGTGAGAATTAAGTGAGTAGACACATGTGAAACCCTTATGATAGGGCTTGGGAAATAAGTCCAGTAAGAGTTCGTTGCTAATTTAGTGGTGGTGGCGACCGTGGGGCAGTGGGAAAGATGGTGCTGGTAGGAGCAATGGTAGTCAGAGTTTCAGAACGTGCAATTCACTGAAGGAGAGTATGAGCAGAAAAACCATACATCTATACAATTTATATTACTTTTAAATGCACTGCCCCATGCATATTGCCCTTATAGTAAAACTGAGATTCACTGAGCCAATCCTTACATCAGGAAGTTTATAATACTAGCTCTAAAAGTCACAACAGTCCAAACAGGGAGGTATCACTAGGTATCACTTTATTTTCCAGGGAAGAAAACAGAGACCCTCAGCAGTTAAGTGAATGTCTGAGGCCACACAGTGGACAATGGTGAGACCCCAGATTCTGTTATTCAACACTCTCCTCCCATCCAGGCTCTCTCTAGAGCTAGCACTTCCCATTGCTTGGTCCTTCCAGGAAAGCCAGCAGGCCAGGATTCAGATTCCCAGCCTTTAACAGATGAGGAAAACAAGGCAGACAGCCAGGAGGTAGAGATTAGGAGTAGAGTACAAGTTGTGTGGGGGTGGTAGTGGGTGCAGGAAGTGGTGGTGATGGAGGCAGGGATGGTGAGAACAATGGCAGAGATGATGAGGATGATGGTGGGGTTGGTGAGGACAATGAAGGGGCTGATGAGAAGGATGGTGGGATTGGTGAGGATGATATCAGGGATGATGAGGATGGTGGGGTTGGTGAGGACAATGAAGGGGCTGATGAGAAGGATGGTGGGGTTGGTGAGGATGATATCAGGGATGATGAGGAGGATGGTAGGGTTGGTGAGGATGATGGAAGGGATGAAGAGGAGGATGGTGGGGTTGGTGAGGATGATATCAGGGATGATGATGATGGTGGAGTTGGTGAGGATATCAGAGATGATGAGGATGGTGGGGTTGGTGAGGATGATGGAAGGGATGAGGAGGATGGTGGGGTTGGTGAAGACAATGAAGGGGCTGATGAGGAGCATGATGGGGCTGGTGGGGACGATGGAAGGGATGATGAGGAGGATGGTAGGGTTGGTGAGGACAACGGAAGGGATGGTGAGGACAATGGAGGGGATGAGAAGGAGGATGGTGGGGTTGTTGAGGATGGAAGGGAAAAGGAGGAGAATGGTGGGGTTAGTGAGAATGATGGCAGGGATGATGAAGATGATGGTGGGGTTGGTGAGGACGATGGTATGGATGATGATGAGAATGGTGGGGTTGGTGAGGACAATGATGGGGATGAAGAGGATGACGTGGGGTTGGTGAGGACGATGGCAGTGAAGGTGGTAATGGGGCATGGAGGCAGAGAGCAGTGGAGGTGGAGGGAAAGACAGTGAGGATGGGATAGGAGTAAGTGGCACCGTGCAGACCCCACTGTGAACTAGATTCTTCCATTTGGCTCGGTAACAGCGACTCTCCAAGTCTGCCTGTGGCAAGTGATGATTACTCTTTTTCAGTTGAAAAGGCCGTCAAACATTTTAAATTACAATTGTCAGTAGTGAGATGGTGTTTCATCATGTGAAATGATCTAAAGCTGCAAAGCATAAAGCCTTCTTTAAACAGCAAAGTAATGGCTCCCTGCAGAGAACTAAACTTCCAGCACAGAGCGAGGCTCGAGGCTCGCTCTTCCCAGAGACACTGGGAGGAAAATTAGCAAGTGTCCTCTGACTTAAGCACATGCACTGTCTTTGCAGCCCTCTGACAGGGTTCACAGGCTGCACCCCTGAAATGCAGCCAGCCCAACAGAGCCACGTGTGTGCCAGCTCTAAACACGCCTGGATGCAGACCAGTTCCCCTGGCATTGGGAGGAGAGGCAAGCCAACAAGGAGTTTAAAGGGGGAATCTCAAACTGCACACCATATCACGATGGTGTTCGTGGGCTTCTCTCACCCCACAGAAGTTACTAAAGGGCAGCAAAACTGTCTGCTTGTGGGTTCCTTTCTCCTGTTCTTCCAGAACCACTGAAAGTGCAAAGGAGCCACCAATCTGCAAGATGCCGGGCAGCAGGAAGACAGTTAAGGGAGTCCAAGAAGCTGGCACAGACCATGCCAGGTCCCCACGGACATGCCAAGCCACTGGGAAGAGGGGTGAAGAGGGGAGAGCAAGGTGGGAGGCCAAAAGCTCCAGGCATAGGTGGCTGGACGGGGGGAGGCAGGGGAGAGGAGGACGCTCAGGTGTAGGCATCAGAGATGCTACCCACGGACCCGCCTCTGACTTCGATCTTTGACCACCTGTCCCTCTGTTTCCCTTGCTCCTTCTGCCCTAAAGCCCAGCTGCCGGGAGTTTCCAAATGGCAGGAGGCACTCGGACTCTAGATCCTGGAGCAGTCTCCGCTGCATTCCTCAAGCAGATGGGGTCAATAGGATTTTCTGAAAGCCCTGAGCCTGAAACTGGCCTTCCCCAACCCCGCCCCCCCTTCTCTCATTCTAGCCCTGGAAACCTTCTCAGGAGAATTCAATCAGGACAAAGCTAGAAGGCATCATTCAGTCATTTAATGAGCATTCATTGAGCACTACTACATGCCAGAAAGTGTTTTAAGGACTGAGAATACTGCCGTGAAGAAGACAGAAGAGAAAGACCATACACAGGAAACCTTAGCTAACAGGGGCTCTAGGAGTGCCTGGCATCTGGGAAGCCCCTCAACTGTCACCCTCAGCTCCTCCGTGCAGAAGGCTGTCCACCTGTACAGAATCATCACCAGGAGTGAAAGCATCCAGCTCACGCCTGCCCCCATCTCCCACATCTGTTCTCAAGACCCAAACCATTTCTAGCATCCTCAGGGCCTGGTGCTGACAGGCAGGAGAGAAGATGAAGGGCAGATAGAGACCATGGGAGGTGGGGGTCAGTGGAGGTGGGACCCCGAGCTGTCTCAGGAGCTCTTGGAGGACGGGGCTGAGCTGAGCATCCAGGCAGCATTGTCTCCCTCTACCCACTTCCCAACAGGGCCACACCTGTCCCGTCCAGCTGGACACTCTCCGTGTCCTGACATGGATTTCCCTCCCTTATCCAGGTTGGCCCTCCTGAGCGGCTGTGCTGATATAGCTCATATCAGAATCACTGAGGCTGCGCTAACCAAGCAGTTCATGTCATTGTCGGCTATTGACTCAGCAGCCCTGGGAGAAACTGGAGGCTCCTTGTGGGAGGTAAAGATAAAGGTGAAACAAAAGAGCCTCCAGACCGTTTGCATTCGCACCCCTCCTAGGACCTGCCCCGGATTGAGAACAATTTTCCAAATCTTTACCAGCTGCCTGGCAGCTTGCCACAGATCAATAAGTCTTCTTCAGAATTCCAACTTGCAAAAATATTTACTGTACATAATTTAATAGAACCCTCTCCTGGATAAGGAGCTGACACTTTTAATTACCTGGGACAAGTGCCCTCCTTCTATAGGACGCGGCATCCACGTGGCTCGGAATGCCAACTAAAGGCACTTCCCAGGGCTTTTCATGACTGATTGAGAAAGAGGAGAGCCCATGCCATGGTGACCTCCGCAGGGAGCTGTTGTAGAGAAGGGTAGCCACAGACATAACTAGTGATTTTTTTTTCCCCAGCAGAAATTTCAGAACACTGCTCCCTCTTTTCCACTGCTTTTCTTCTCTACTCCCTCCAATAGACGTTCACCTGCTCAAATACGGACAAATCTTTCCCCCATTTCCCGGGAACTGGGTTGTGCATCTTCTTCAGGACTGTCAGGGGCAGCTGGCTCTCGGGCACCCAACCTGCTCAGGTCCTGGGGACACAGGACTCAAAATGTCTGCTCTAGAAGTGACACGGCCACCAGCACAATGATGACAAGAGCTAGCATGTGGAAAACACCTTCGGAGGGTCAAATGTGAGTCTTAATATACTTCATTTCCAAGCTGGATAATAAGCCTGCGTGGAGGCACTGTTATGCCCACTTCTCAGATGAGAAAATAGAGCCTCAGAGGCGCTACATGACCTATCCAAGGTCACCAGCTACTAAGCTGCAGAGGACTCAAACACGTATGGGTCTGACTGTAATCCTGCCTTGCACATCAAGCCCGTTTTTGAGGAAGCCCCACACAATTCCCAGAAAAGCTCCGGAAATTTGGACTCCTTTCTGTCCCAGGGCTATATGGAACTAAGGTGAACAAATAAGGATAGTTCTGGAGACTGGCTTCCTTACCTCTTGTGGCCTTCTCCCCCTGGGCCTGACTCCTCCTCCAGGCCTCTTCTCTCCTGGGGAAATGTCCACCCTCCACCCAGCACAGCAGATGAGTCCCGGGCCCAGTGTCTATCGTGGCCTAGGCCTGGTGCAGTCAGGAACCCCATCAGTAATCAGGGCATTTCTCTCAACTGCTGATTAACTTCCTCTGGCATTTTAGACAAAAGCCATCCCCTGGCAATCATATTCTGCTTAACACCTAAAAATTTGTGGGTGTACAATATTCAGTTCCTAACAACAATTCCCACACTTGCTAATGACTGTGTGGGTACATTTGGTTTCATCGGCTACGTCCTGCCAACTAATATGCAATTGAGCCCTAAAAAAGTTCACGTCCAATGAGGTTTTCAGCACCACATAATTTTAGAGCTGAGCATTTAACTGAGATGCCGCTGAGACCCAGAAAAAAATGTTAATTCTGGGCCACCCTTGGGAGTGCTGACCCTCTAGGAGCAGTGGAGGGGCGGAGTGCAGAGAACAGAATGGCAAAGAGACTTGGAAATTTCACCCAAATGGTGGATTCAAAATGGATGGGACGATTCTTCAGCCAAGTGCTGTTTGGTGCTCTTCCAGGAGACCCTGGCAACCGTATCTACTAAAACCACATCACCCAGCAAGTGGAGGTGAAGGAGAGCAAAGCACCAGAATAGATCAGTTCTCAAAACGATGAATGCACCAGGTTGTTTAGTACACAATTTAATTTGTAACACTCACTACAGGTGCTGACGCGCTAGAGAAACCAGCTTGCGTATTCCAGGGAAGATGCGCAATAGGTACCTTTCTCTGGGGAAGGACAGACTTGCAGGCAGGAAGCAAATGGATATGCATTTCAAGCCTCTATTTCTCTGGGCAAACTCACCCATCACCCTCTGCCCCATAGGCACATACCCTTGTCTTCCATCATTTGAAAGCGATGTCTACAAGAGATGCTTGAAAACCTTCATGGGCACTCACATGACATTCATGTGCATTTCTCAATTAAGGAGACCTCCCTGAGAGGAGTTGGAAGAGCTTTATAAAGACGAAGGGAACCTGTGCACAGAGGAAGAGAAGGGCAGGAAGGGGTAACAGCTCCCATGGGTCATGGGGTCCATGTGGTTGCTAAGTCTGAAGGACCAGAACGCATCAACAGAATTGTGTGTGCGTGTATCAGCATATGCGTGGACCATGTGATGGTCACAGCTGCTAGATGAGGCTGGTGGGCCTACAGGGGATTTTCTTTCTTTTGGTTCATGGTATATTCTAATTTTTTGACAATGTAATGTAGTATTGGGGTGCTTCAAAGAATGGGAGTTTTAAAATATTTGGAATGTGAACATGGCTAATGGATTCCTGGATTCTGTATTTAAGAACAAAAATGTGCATAAGTGTTTGGGAGAGAGTCTTGAATCTTGGGTAACAACTCAAGTCTGGTCAAACTGACGTGGAATGACAGATGTGAAGGTTGGAGCCAGGCCACCATAGAGTCACAGCCAGAGGGTCATCCCTTTCCTCAAGGCGGGCAGATATGCATCCTGAGAACATGGGGGAAAGCCCCTTCAGAGGGGAACCTCTGGGGAATGCTCCAGGGAGAGCAACAGGAGGTCCCAAATAAGACAACAAATGGGTTAGACCAGTGAAGTGAGAACAGGCACAGAGTGAATAGCAAACAAGACCACCAAGAAAATTGCAAGATCTGTCACTGGTTGGTGAGGCCGTGTGCCAGCTGACTGGAAGCAGTCACTCTTTTTAAAGGCTGAGCAAACAGACACTCAAGGTCCTTTTTCCCCAAAGCATCACCCATTGATACTGGTTTCATCAAAGTCACCAGTGATTTCCTTAACCTTTTGTGTCTAACTCACCCGCTTCATTTTCTCTCTCTCCCTCTCTTCAAGACGTATCTGTAGTCACCATATCTAATTTCTCACTTCGCATTCTCTCTTGAAACCAGTCCAAACAGATTTTTGTTCCCTTCACCTTTCCAAAACTGTTCTTATCATGCTCATCATTGCACTCCACGCTGCTAAATCCACTGGAAACACATCCACTGGAAACACTGGCCCTTCACAGTCTTTATGATGTCCACCCTTTCCTCCCCTTGAGTAACTCACATGGCTTCCAACCAGCACCCTGTCTGGCTCCTACTAAGTCACTGGACACAGCTTCTGCTTCTCCCTCATCAACTTGACCTCTTACCATGAAAGTGCCCCAGGAGTCCATCCCAACTCCTCTCCTGCTTCCACTTATCCCCTTGGTGACATCACCTGGTCTATGGCTCTAAACATCATCTACATGCCAGAGGCTCCCAAATTCATGCCTCCACTCCCTACCTCACGGTGAACCCAAGACTTGCAATCACGGGTCTACTTATCTCCAGTTGGACATATTAACACTTCCAACACTTCCACGATAAATATAACTCCCTCTATCTGCTCTATCTCAGCTGATGGCGATTCAAGCTCCCAGTTGCTCAGGCCAAAAAGTCTTGGAGCCATCCTTGACTTTTCTTTCTCATACCTCACATCTCTATCAGGAATCCTGTTGACTCAACCTTCAAAATCAGGACAGAATTTGACTGCCTCTCACAACTTCCACTGCTACCTTCCTAGTCAGAGCCTATCATCATCTCTTGCCTAGATTATTGCAATGGCTGGTGCCTCTGCTGCTGTCTTCTTCCTGCCTCTAGGATATTTTCAACCCAGAAGCTAGTGTGATCTTGCTAAAACATAGTCAAGTCATATCATTCTTCTTAAAACCCTCCAATGGCTCCCCATTATAACCTGTCATTAGAATATTCTTTGAAGAATTGCCTTCTTTGTGGGAGTTTGATCTCCCTAACAAGATTTAGTTATTTGTAAGCTGGTACTGCAACTTCTATTTTATTTTATTTATTTATTTATTTTTTCAACTCCTATTTTATTTTCTGCTCCTCTATCAACTCCCTGATAATAGCAGGTGACCTGATACTTGTTTAATTAATGGGGAAGAACAGACACTAGGACTTAGGTAAAGGGATGCTAGGCAAGTATTTCTGGGCCATAGGCTGATTTCCTTCCCTTAACACATCTTCAGCAGCTATTATAAAATGTTCTGTAGAATGGTCGATGTGCTAGCAGTTCGGTACAACTCGTTTTTCAATTCCTTTGAACAAAAACACCAAGAACAAATGACTTTACCTGAATATGTTGCAATGACAGAAAAGCTTTTCCCCCAGGACAAGAATAAAAGGCAGCTCTGCTGACCCGATGAGTATCAGGACAAAAGGATGATGATTTGATACAGTGGCTCAACAGGCTGTACACCGGCTTGTAGAATCTGCTACCCAGTCATGGGAAGGAACTGGCAATGAGGAAGACCATTGTGACTGTGCAAGCCAGAGCCTGGCTTCCGTCCTCTTGCTCTACATGGGTGGGACCCAACATTCTGCCCACGCACTGTCACAAATCTGAACCCTCAGTCGGGGAGTGAGGGCTGTTTGATCGGTGCTGTTATTTTACTCATTTTACCACAGCATGTTAACAAAACTCCAGTCACTCCTTTGCTAGAGACCTCTGGTTGTATTGGTTAGAGGACAGCAGCAGATCCTCCACCCTCTTCAGGGAGTTTTGAAATATCCAGTGTTGACTCCTCAAGTGTCCAGCCCTCCTGGTCCAAGATGCAGGGGTTGACACTAATGGCATAAAGGCAATAAACCTAAAGGCATAATATATTTGGGGGTGGGGGTAAGGGGGGGACATATTAATACATAAAAAGGACCATCAGGGAGGAAATATAGCATATCAAAAAGATCTGAGAATCATGACACCGGAATCTAACCACTAATTTCCTGAGCTACCTTGAGCTGGGTATAGAAACTCTCCAGTCTCCAAAGACTTCTGTAGGTCAAAGAGCCTAGGGCTCATTATCTAGCCTGGAATGTTTAACCTGCAGATGGCAAATGACAGCAGCCAGACTCCTTGGCCCGTGGCAGGGAAGATTCACACCAACAGCTCCAATCTCTTCTCCACAGAAGAAAAACTTCACACCAGGTGTTCCAGCAGGATATAGCAAAGGACGAAAACAGAATAGTTTATAAGCTAGAATGTGAGGACTCTCAGGATGCAAAAACAGCTCTCTTTTTATTCCTGGTTTAGACCCCAAGACCCTGGGAGACCAGTCATGCATTCAGTGGCCTGGATGTGTCATCTCCTAGGCCACAGCTCATCCACCACGTCATGTTGGCTTTTTTTTTTTTTTTTTTTTCATGTTGGCTTTTGTAGGCTTGGCCCTCACTCCCCTTCAGCTCCTAGCTTCCCCTCAGAGAAGGAGAAGAATCCCATTTGTTTCTCTTCCTGTCAGCAGAGGCTGGGTCTCACAATCCCTTCTGGGATTCCTCCCATCAAAAAGGTATTAGATAAAAGATACCACGTGTGTGAAGGTTGGACAGAATCCCAAGCTGACTTTTCTCTCCACCACTACAGTAGCACTGTCTATGCCTCCAAAAGAAAAGCAATGACCGGAAAGGAACATATATATATTCTCCCTCAGGAGCTAATCTCACTCCTTCCTTCTATGCAAATGGAAAAGAGAGCAACTGAAAGCCTTATGACACACTTGTGTGTGATAGGAGGTCCTAAGTCATCTGGTCATCCCTAAAGGACTCAGACTTCCACTTGCCAAACTGGCTCAACACTCAAGGTCTGTGGCCAGGGAGGCATGAGGTCACCAGGCAGAGATGCTTTGACTCAGTGACTTTCTAGAGAGTTCTTACCATGTACTTCGTGATCAAGCTGAATTACATGCACTCTACTTTCTGAGGCTGCGATGCTTGTTTAGAAATAGTTTTCAACTAGAACTTTAATACATGATACAACTTTACTTTTTAATGGGTTACCAGTGTTTCACTCCAATTCTGTCCATAATTTACAATCTAAAAGCCTCATAAAAACTCCATGGTGTATATGTTGCAGGTGAACTTGTCCCAATTTTACAGACCACATCTTACATATCCTATGTCAGTTCCAATTTCTCTAGTCCTCACGTCAACTACAAATGCATTGAGGACACCAAGTAATAAATTCCAGGATCTCTCGTGTTGATAAAATACAATTTTAGGTCATTCTCTGAAAGACACTAAGATTCTTAAAATGCCCTCCCACTATGCTGCATTACTAATTAGATATTAGAGCGGGAGTAGCTGGAAGTACAGGGTATTAGATCATCACCAAAATCAGAGACTTTGAATAAAATAAGCCTGGCTTTCTTCAGAAGACCAAAATACTAAAGCATGTTGCCTAAAATTGTGATTTTATCCTGAAGCAACCTTATGCATGTGATGGCAAACAACAAATTTTAACTCAACCTGGGGCTACACACAGACTAACTGGGAGAGGCCAAGTTCAGAAAACAAAGTTCGCAGATGTCATGCTGCATCGACCACACAACCGGTTTGGAAATGAGGATTTCATGAGCTGCAACTGGAACAGTAAGCTTTCCTGGGAACATGTGTCTTCTGTGGACAATCAGCCTGGCCACTGGCATCGTCAGCATTGCTATCGGCTCCAGCTGTTTCTGGGAATCATCTGAAATCGGCAGGAAACTGGAATCCCAACCTTTATGATCATGAGTGTACATGAAGGAAGGAGGATGCCTGAAGGGTATGAAGCCCCATACCCACCTGTACACTTCCAGCTTCCAGCAGGGAAGGAGAAAATCACAGAATCCTAAAGCAAGTGAAGGTTTTCTCTCTTCTCCCCTCTTGCTTTCCACACCTCCATCATCCTCAACCCACCTTCCCTGCTCCATCCCCAAAGCAGTGCCTTCATTTAGGACCTTGCAAGTCACCATGATTTGCCCAAGGCTAGTGGTTGGGTTACTCACCCCATCCTTCTCCACCCCCACACCCAGAAGAATTTGAACGCAGACATCGTACATATGTTAAAACCCAGAGAATGTAAACCACCAAGAGCAAACTCTTGTGAAGAACTATAGATTCTGGGTGATGACGGCGTGTCAATGTTGAACCAGTGTACCACTCTGGCACGGAACATCAGTGGCGGGGGATGCCGGGTAGCAAGGCGCAGTATGCATGTGGGAACTCTCTGTACCTTCCACTCAGTTTTACTGTGAACCTAAAACTGCTCTTAAAAAGTTTATTTTTCTTTAAAGAGTAGTTAAAAAATGGGGTGGGAGTGGATTTGAGCTTTTTCCTCTCTCTTTGCTCAACACTTTCCACTGGCAAATCTGTCTTTCCTATGATGGGATATTTCTGGGTGGAAAACTTCATGAACTCTATGCCTCATAAAAAGAGGCCACCTCCTACCCAATGTAGGAAT
This sequence comes from Canis lupus dingo, assembly GCF_003254725.2. Taxonomy (NCBI): domain Eukaryota; kingdom Metazoa; phylum Chordata; class Mammalia; order Carnivora; family Canidae; genus Canis; species Canis lupus. Next base: position 7,824,647 of record NC_064258.1, read on the forward strand.
AGTTAGAACATTTTTTTTTTTTTAAGTGTTTGAGTCAAGAGAGTCTGGGGAGGACTCAGCAAACAACAGCACAGAGAATGCCCAGGAAAATAAAGAATTTCACCATTTGGTGTAGAGTGGCATTGTTCAATTCAGTAGTCCACAGGTATATGTGTCTATTTAAATCCAAATGTAAAATAAAATTAAAATGTCATTTCCCCAAGTCACACTAGCCACCTCTCAAGAGCTCCTTAGACACATGTGGCTAGTGGCTAAAGTATTAGATGGCACGGATACAGAACATTCCAGTCACTGTAGAAAGTTCTACTGGACAATACTAGTCTAGAGTAGGGATGGACAAACTTTTTCTGTGAAGGACTGTGAAGGACTATGAAGTAACGGTTTCACGCTCCTTGGACCAAATGATCTCTGTCACAACTGTTTAACACTATCCTTGTCATGAGAAAACAGCTATAGACATTACGCAAATGAATGGGCATGGTTGTGCTCCAACACAACTTCACTTACAAAAATGGGACTTGGTCTGCAGGCCAAATTTGTCAAGCCCTGGTCTAGAGGACCCGTTCCTGGAGACATCTGATACCTAGGTCCTCATACACACCCAAGCAATAGTGGTAGACAGACAAAAATTCTGTTTGGCACAATCTGGACCTTTATCAAGATACCTCTATATAATCATGACTGATAAAATACAAATCCATTTAAAATCATTACTGCTTTCAAAGGAGCATTTGTCATTGCGCATTATTCTCAAGAAATGAGCCATGAATTTCATCTCTTTTATTGGGTTTCTCTAATACAAGTAATGCATGTTTGGTTTAGAAAAATGAGAGATGAAGATTTAAAAAAAAAAAAGAAAAAAGAAAGAAAGAAAGGGAATTATGAGTTCCCAACTTGGGAGATTCTTAACCTTCTTTAACAAATACAAATATGTGATTCCTTTGTTCACACAACTACCTTTCTTGTCCGTACAGCAGTGCTAAATGCGTGAGAGGTACTGCATAAATATTTGTCGAATGACAAAAATGACTAAGTATTACAAGATAGGCGTGTTCACGAATGGCCTTCAGGATTTCTGTAATGCTTACTATGATAGTAATGCTGGGTGCATGTGATGGTTTCTGGAGTGATCTATAGTTTTCGTTGAATTATCAAAGATGTCCGTGACCTTAAACAGAGGAGAAGCCTTTGGTCGTCCTCAGGACTGAACCAACAGGCCTTCACAATTTCTGTCCATCAATGATTGCACCCCCTAGAGAAGCTGACTTTTCCCAGGGCAGTCTCCTGCAACTCACCAAAGTCATCTATCTGAATCTAAACCAACCCAGGTGGAAAACCTGCTTGTTTTAAACATAATTCACTCAAGAGAAATGGGGTAAGAGGGGTTCTGGTGTGTTGCTGAGTCTGAAGGCACAGATCCAGCATATGGAAAAAGACTCCTAAGGAGTTCTGGCTTGAACCCCGCCAGTTCAGGAGGCTTAAGCATGATCTTAACGAGGTTGGACCATGAGCCGACTCCCTACAAGAACAGGCTAAGACCAAGGTGGCCCCGTCAGCATGCCTAAGGTCGAGCGGCAAACCACAGTTCCTCTATCTCTGGGCACCCTCCTGGGATGCCCCCACTGGATACAGCGCCCAGGGTAGAGGACAGAGGCACAGCATGGTGTCAGCTACGCCAACAATGAAGAATCAGCAGAGGAAAACAGGGATGGTTTTCTTCTCAAGATGCTTTTACAACCTGGGGAAGATGACTTGAGATTTACAGACACTCATTTAGAGTTCTCTCAGGCATTTTACCTGCATCTGCTCCACAAAAAAAGCAAATTCCAGTTTCTTTTCTGAATCTTCATTATATAGCACCATCAAATCAGGACCATTAATTGCTAAGAGTAAAGGGCTTTCTCATGCCCAATGAAATCTTTAGTAAAGCAGGCTCCTTAGAAGCAGGTCTATTTATAGATCATGGCTTTTCCTGGCCTCCCTCTCTTATCATGGAGAGCATAGGTAGGAGGCAGGAATTTTTTGCTTCTTGAGAAAATGATCATCTGCCCCTCCCACTTATTCTCCACCTGGAGTCCTAAACCAATTATAACATCCCAATCATTTCCAAGAGCAACCACGATGCTGTCACAAAAACAGGATTACGACTTCAAACCAAGATACAGCAGAAGAGCTAATCATGATTCAGAAACAAAAGGCCCTGTTTTTATGCAAATAGACATAGTTACAGAGAGTCTGCAGAGATAACCACCAAAAATGTAATCTATGATAAACAGATTGATGGCTGCCTCAACATGTGTGCCTCCAAATTCACACACACAAAAAGTGGCAAATGATTCTTGAAAGGGATGTTATACCCTGATTCAAAACTATGATGAGAAAATCCCCTAAAGTCTAACAGTGGAATGTCTCAAAATTGGGAGCCAGCCCGGGCCCCATCTGAGAGCCAGCTACAGAAAGAACCTGTTTAAAGGTGTGTGGCATCTCACACAGCATGAAGCGGGGCTCTCAGATCCTGACCTCTCCCCCACCCAAAGCCCTCACGGAGGAGCATTTGTCCCCACCACCCTCAGTTAACAGTGACCTCGTTCTTCAGTTCCTCTGGACAAAACCCTGAATCATTCCTTCACTCCTCTCTTGCCCTCCTGCTCCACATCTGATCTGTCAGCAATCTTGTGGGGTCAAAGGGCATGGGAAGTCCCACCACTCCTCACCATCTCCCCCGCCACCACACCAGCCTCATCCAAGCCACCACCATCTGCAACCTGAAGAGTTAAATAGCCTCTCTCTCTGCCTCTGATTTTGCCCTGCCTTCAGGCTCTAGCCTATTAAAACGTAACTCCTAGCAGGGGCGCCTGGCTGGCTCAGTCTGTTGAGCACACAGCTCGATCTTGGGGACTGTAAATTCAAGCCCCATGTTGGGTGTGGAGATCACTTAAAAATATAATCTTTAAAACAATAAAAAAATATATAACTCATATCATCCCCCTGCATAAGAAGTCTCCAGTAGCTGTCCCTCTACCAATCAAGAGCCCCAAAAGATCTGCTTCCTCCCTACCTCTTAGGTCATCTCCCACTAAGCCCTCTCTCTCACTCACTCAATTCCAAGTTTATGACCTCCAGGGAGTTTCTTGAATATGCCCGCACCTCAGTGCCTCAGGACCTTCACACTTGCTGGTCCTTCTGCCTGGAACGCTCTTCCCCTAATATTCCATTGCTGCCTCTCTCACATGTCTATCCCAAGTCCCCCTCTCGAAGAGTCCTTTCCTGACAACTCTTCTCAAAATCTCCCTTCCATTCCCATCCCAATAGTTCATATCCCTTCCCACACTCGTTTTCCTGCTTAACACACTTATCACTACCCAATGCATTTTATCTTTCACTCATCGTCTTCATCATCTATGTTACAATAGAATGTAAGTTCCATTAAGAGCAGGGATTTTTGTCTCTTTTATTCATGAATGAATCACTGCTACAGTGGCTCGCAGTGTATGGTATGCGACAAGGACTTGTTGACTACAGGAACACTAAAAATATATTGGCATTTCAACTGTTAATTAAAAGTTAAAGACAAAATGTAACTGGAATAAATTAGAAATGGCCTAAATGCCTCTGAACATGAAATTGGTTATATGACATGGCCATAAAAAGATACAGCAGGCAGCCCTAAAATAGAACAATGTAGAATTTACTCACGAATAGGGAAGCAGCAGCACTACCAACTATATCAAATAAGAAGGCTGCAGAACAGTAGGTATATTATCCCAGCATCAGCTACTATATACATATGTCACGTGGGTATACGCATCACATACGTTTATTAGAAAACCCATTTGTGTGTGTTTGTGTGGCTAGATTGATGGGAGAGAAGGAGAGGCAAATCAATCTTGGCCAAAGACTTTAAGGAGAGTTTTGCTTTCTCTATTCTTTCTGCATTGGATTGTCTACAATGAGCAGCCTTTAAACAGAATTTTTTCAGGAGTTTTCTCATTTAACATCTACCTAGGGTTTGCTAGGTTCTCTGTGGAGAACCTGACTAGGCCTAACATCCCCTAAGAAGCAGTATTTCAGTTCAATCATCCTGAAGCTATTTGACAGCTTGCTCTTTAGAATTGTGAAGATTTATCCACTTCCCTTATGACAAAAGCACCTACAAGGAGATAAAATAGCAATAAATCTCACTCACTAATTAATATGTTGTGAGTCCAAATCTCAAAGCTCCACAAGGCAAGGTGGAAGAACAAGGGTCCTCTCAACAAAAGATTTTCCTTTCTCAGCCACGAGGCCTCCTTCCACCCTGTCCCTCTTACCTGGCCACCCAGTGTCAACTGTAGGCCTGGTTCTAGTCGGACTGGGGTGATGGAGCTCGCTGCCCGCCCCACACACACCCCCAGCTCCATGCCTGTGCTCTTGTCATGGCCATGCCTTGAATGTCCCTGTCCTTCCTCCAGGAAGCTTTCTGACCCAGACTCCCTCAAATGTACTCTTCGGGCATTTCCAACTGACACTGAGGTGGTCGGTCCTCATGGTTCTGAGTAACAAGATGAAGAAGAATGGGCTGTGTGTCCTGTGTTCCTGTGACCGGGCAGGGAGCGAGGATACAGAAGATGAGTGAGAGCCTGAACCTTGAATCATTTCAGATTCCCAGCCAGTCTATAAGCTTCTAATTTGATTTTGACCTCCCTGCTTCCCAGCACAAAGTAGAGAGCATTTTGTACAAATTAGGAACTCCACCAATGGATGCTGGCAGTAATGATGATGAGCTCAAGCTGCCTCTGGCCAGTGAGAAATGGCTTCCACATCTGCTTCAGCCAGAGTCTCTGCCTCCTGGAGGAAAGGCTGAGCCCGTGCCCTGAGCTTCTCCATTACTGGCTACACATGACACTCACTTGGGGAGCATTTTTGGGTTTGTTTTTTTGTTTTTAATGCTGACAACTAGGACCCAGACAAGTCAATCAGCAATTCCAGAACACAGTCTGAAAACTGGCACTTCTTAAAAGCTCTCCAGGTGATTCCAGGGATAGCCAGGGCTGAGAGCCACTGCTCTGGCCTATGGGCAATTTTGCCACCTGGCACTTGTGAGAGCTCCCTTTAGGCCTGGTACTATGGGCAGAACAAAATCACGACTGTGGAGATTCCACAAGTGTAGAATTGTGGAGGGGAAAAAAAAAAAAAAAACGTAGGATGCGGTTGCAGGCCATGAACAGTGACCATTGCCTCCTGTGAGCTCTCCACTGCCCCCTCCCCCTTCTTCGAGGCATCCTTGAGAAGTCTAGCCTTAGTCCCCAGGTGACCAGCACAGAGTGGGCCTGCCTCCTACCCAGATGTCACCTGCCACGGGGGTTAATGAGGCTTCACTGTTGACACAGGTGGCATCTTCAACACATGGGGGCAAACTGCTTTGAGATAGGCCACTGGCATCATAGAAGTGTCTGACCTCTTTTACAGGATGGTAAGCCACTAGAGAATGGCAGTCAGCATACTGATGGCCTGCTGAACTTCCTTGGTGGCCTGGAGATACTCAGGGCTGGGGCATTTGGACTTGGCTACCCCTAAATGCTGAGCTTCACACTGCCAATGGCACAGGCATGCATTGTGTTCTTGAGGGCCAGAGGTTCTTTTCTCTGTAGAGAAGTCATTCTCCAAAAGACTTCATTTTCTCAAGAAGCATGTGCATGGGACATGATCCCACCAATGACCATGATGAGGCTTATCCACAACCATGGGCTTTGAGGCAATCCAGGTGAGTTAAGATGGGAAACCTTCCACCACAGGAAAAGCCAGTCCTCCAGCTGATTCACAGACTGGGTATTAATGTTTAGAAATGAAGAGCAGGAGTTGGACTCAGCTCTTAGGTCTGAATCCCTTGTTACGTAGCTCTGTGGCCTTGAACAAGTTATTTAACTGCTCTCTTTTCCTTTTCTGTAAAACCGCTTCCATTTCCTTTTCTGTAAAATGGGAATAATAGAAATATTTCCATAATAGATTTGTTTGGGGATTAAATTGAAGGCCATAGTCAAAATAGTTAACAAATGGTATGGCAGCAATGTGAATGAATGGATGCACACATGGCTGATTGAGTAAAAAATGGACTACAGGACTGGCTCAGGGTTAAGAATGGCCTGAGACCCCATTGTGCAGGCTGCAGGAGCCAGAAGTCAGAGGAACCACAGTGGGATGGGCCAACCACTGAGAACTGCAGAAAGACACAGCCCTGGAAACACTCCGAGGCACAGAGATTCTGAGTCACGTATCCCCTCCCAGAGCTCACTCCACTCCCAGGTATTATCTCAGCATTTCCAGCTCAAATATATGCGTGCCTGACAGAGATCCCTTACTCAATAGGATAGCCAACACGTTGAATGCATATTATAGGCTGAGCCCCTAAATACAGTTAATCTGTACGCCATCCTTCTAAGACACCCACTGACAGCTAAGAAGAAACTGAGGCTCTGGGATGCAGAGTAAAGTGGTCTTACTCTAAAGCCCATTGTTTTTAACCTTTACAGTAAGAAGACACAGTGACACAATCAGAAAGACGGCTCGATCTTCACAAATTGGCCTCTGTATTAGATCTTTCCACCATCAAAAAAAAAAGAAAAGAAAAAGAAAAGAAAGAAAGAAAAAAAAAAGCCTAGTTCCCCCCTTTTCTGGACATAGGTACTAAGCAAATGAGTTCAAATGGACTTATTTAAATTAGTTAGCCAAAGGCTCATCAAATGGCACAAGTATCACAGTTGTCAAGTACATAAGCCTTTGGAGGGCTAGAGTTTTCCACCTGTTGGCCCCAGCTTGGTGCTACAAATGGCCAATAATGTCAGAGGCAAGGCTGCCAGTCTGTCAATGAGATTCTCTCCTCCTAAAGAAAACCTAATCTGAATCACTGCCTTTTGAGGCAGCTGATCAAAAGCTAATTTATTTCTAGGGTGACTCTCCCATGATCTTGTTTTAAATACAGTGGACCACTAGGATCACCAAATCTCCTGATTTTATGCTATTCCTAAGCCTTTTTTGCTTCACGCTTTACTGTTCTGGAAATCAGTAAGAATCACATTTTGCAGTCTTTGACAATTCTCTCCAACCATCACAGTCACTTTTTTTTTTTTCCAATTGCTTAAAACTTGGTAAAAATTGTTCATTTCTTTTTGGCAGAAGTAACTCATATTCAAGCTTGGATCCAAGGTAAGCATTTTTGGCACATATGGTTAAAAAAAGATCTCTTTAACTGAATTAAGACAGCACGGAAAATACACATTCATTTAGCCCATTTCCAAAAGTTGATTTCTAGCAGTTTAACAATATTTGACAGTATTATTCTTAGCACATGTGGTAGAACCGTTGTGTTGCTCTCTATAAGGTAACAGCGTAAGATCAAGATGAGCTGTGAATTAAACAGCTTTAAAATAAAGTAGCAAAGTTCCAGATGTCTCATATAGGCTTCTGAAGGGTGGGCTCAGGTTTAGATGGAAAACCACAAGGCAGCATGGAACAGGTTTCAAGAAAGGAGACATATTTTAGTTCCCAATACATTTCTATTTCCCATTGAGTGACAAGTGATGTTTGCCCTACTCTGAAAGTTTTAAAAATCAGGCAAAGCGTGATTTCAAAGAAATGAAAGCTAAAGAAAAACTTGCATGGTTTTCTGAATCCACACATTTGGTTTTCCCCTCCACCTCACTCAATTAACTCAAGCCAACTTCAGTACACGGATAGCCAAGCTTTCTTGAGTTGAAACACCCAATTATGGGTTTTCCAGCCCCATTCCCACCCTCAAAATGGGCCTGTCGAAAGGATGGCCAGCCATCACCATATTTTATGTTTCTAGACTCAACATTCAATACGTTAGTGCACCACTTTCATAGAGAACACCATATTGCGGGCTTAATGAATGGACAGATGGATGGACATCCCATACCACTCCAGGTTGTAATTATACTGAAGTCATCACAAGGCCTAAAAGGAACGCTTATTCAATGAAAGATGTTTTAGCTAAATTTAAAATAAAGCTGTAATCTCCTCCCACATATCTTCATTTTTAGAGCCAAAATCTGATTAAATAATTAAAAGGAAGTATTAGGCAGTTGATAAATGCTTCTGGCACTTTGCACTTGTGGATGTTAGCTAAAGCCACATCCTGCAGCTTTTGACAATGCTACTCAACCATCACAGGTACTGGGTTTTTCTTTTTTTTTTTTTTTCCGTCGCTTCATATAGAGCAAGGGAAATCTAATACTTTATCACTAATCCTTAACTGCCAGCAGACACAAGTGAACTTTAGTCTTATCCCTAGACTCTGGTAAAATGTGCTTTTCGAACTCACTCTGAATCATATCTTGGAATGAAATAACTCCTGGGACTGAGTTTATGGCTCTGGAGTTTCCAATCTGTTTCGTGCCAAAAGCCTGATTAGAACACATCTTCTTAAATCACACGGAGACTCTCTATCTTGGCATCTGATTGTTCCTGGGCAGACATCCCAGGAGTTTCGGCTCCAGGATTAAAGGTCATCTTGGCATTAAAACTCCTCCCCGGGTCTCATAGGTACCAGTTTTTCTCCAGTTCCAATGCTCTTGCCACCTGCTTTAGTTGCTCACACTAATTAAAGACACAGCCTTGGTCTGCCCTTCTTGCTACCTCATCAGCTAGAAAAGGTCTGCCAACCTCACCGACACCTGCAGCCAAGCAGGCAAGGTAGAAAAATTAAGATTATATCCACGCGGGGCTTTTCTCTGTTCCAGCGTGAAATCCTGTCATCTCTTTTTTTCCCCACTTAGAAGAAGGCAACCTCCCACTCTCCTCCTTAAGAGGAAAGAAAAACTCTCCTCTCTATAGGCATCTCCAGTAATGGCTATGCTACTAGATGCTGCTTTTAAATACAATGGCACTTCTCAAAGCTGCCAGTGGAGCAAATGGAAACTTCGACCACGTCTTGGCCACAGGCTGCTTTAACAAAGGCTCCCCTGAACCAATTTCCACAAGAACTTTTCAGGCGCACCTGAGAACGAACAAGAATATCCAGCACCAAAGGCAGGACTCAGGGAACAGTGGCAGGTGCCTGGCTACAGCGTCCTGCTCTGGGGACGGAGGTATCCATACATGTGTGGGGGGCCACCCATCCTGAGAAGAATGGGAGGCAAAGTTAGAGAATGTCACTTCCACAAAGTGCGACGAATTTGGGGCAGACTGGATGGCTCAGCTGTTTAGCACCGCCTTCAGTCCAGGGCCTGATCCTGGAGACCTGGGATCGAGTCCCACGTCAGGCTTCCTGCAGGGCGCCTGCTTCTCCCTCTGCCTATGTCTCTGTCTGTCTCTGCATATCTCTCGTAAATAAATAAATAAAATAAAATTTAAAAAGCGCCACGAATTTGATAACATCTGCCAGTTTTATAAACATATCAACCTCAGAAATGACTTTTAAGATACAAAGGAAACGATAATCCAGAGAGCTAGAAACAAGTTGATGAATAAGTTTACTACTATTTACTCAGCACCGATCTTCACATGGCATCGGGCACTTCGTAGCTGCTAAGTACTTGCCAAAGGTAGAGGTGAACATACGTGCATGTGGGGAAAATACGTGTGGGTACAGGACTATAGACACACAGAAATACACACACAACAAAGTTCAGAGGCAACTCCCGAGGCCTTCCTAGAGTTGGGGACTCCCACACAATCATTGCTCTGATTCTCCCACAAATTAATTCTCCGAGTATTAGGTTCCCCGGATGCCTTTATACCTCCCAAGTATCACCCTTGAATAAATACGACAATCTCTAAAGTGTTTTAAGTTCATTGTAAAAGTGTATACAGAGATGCTTTTACCACCAGTGTTTTTAGGTCTGATTAATATCTCTTTCCACCTCAGAAAATGTGGTGACTGTTAAATTGAGCTTCAGGATTTGCTAAGTCAAAAACCAGGCCCCACCTCACCAGCCAGCCAACCTCCTTTTTTTTTTTTTTTTTAAATAACCATTTAATGCAAAAACCTCCAGGGCCAGGTTGTGCTGGAACTAGGTTTGGCAGCTGTTGTGTGCCAGGCTGCTCTTTCCTTTCTGGGGCTCAAACCTGTGACCACAAGCAAGATTCCACCCTGAGCACCACTCACCTGGCCTCGTTGGGGAAGATGGCCCGACGACATATCTTTAAAAACAAGGAGCGTATTAGTATGTCTCAGCTGTCAATCATAGATAATCAAGCTCACCAACAAACAGCACTTTTTTTTTTTTTGATGAGTGAAATTTTATTTTTGCATACTGATGGAAAGACACGAAGGCTGAACAGGTTAATAAATAATTTTGTAGAGGAAAAATAGTTATTTCAAAAATAGATTTCCTTGATTAAAATAAAGTAACAGTCCCAGGTAACCTTAACCCACATTTTTGCGCTCAGGTGCCAAGTAAGTGCTGCTAGCTGAGCTCCATAGCAGCTAATAGGGTGACCTAAGGAAAAAAATGTATAGCTCATGCCTTCAGGAAGCTTATAAGTGGGTGACAGCAATAAAACAGGCAGACAAAAAAATAGGCTTTTTAATTCAAAAATAAAAATTGCATGCCAAGGAAAGAATACAAAAGATCCCCCAAACCAGTGTGCGATTAAATGTGAGTGCTGAATATCAGGGTTCAGAGGTTGAGGCTGGGGGTCGCTGCAGCTTGATACTTTTACAGGAAGTTTCATGAGAAAAGCAGTTGATAGACCTTGAAGGGGTGAGGCTTGCCACCAGGAGGACAGTGAGGAAGCACAAGCATGGGTGCAGGGCACGTTCTGGGCACAGCCCTGACATTGACACTGGCCAGGACTGGGGGAGTTCCAGGACAGCGGCCTAAAGATTATAGGCTTTAGGCTTTTTATGATGCTGAAGTGGGGACACAGAAGATGTGATAGAGGGAAGCAGTGTTTTCCAAAGATAAATCTGGCAAAGGTGTACAGCGCCAGTGGAAGTGGGATGGAGGCTGGTGGCAAGATCAGCTCCCAGGCCGCAGCAAAGCTCCAGGCCGAACAGGACTGGAACTCTGCCGATGAGGGACGCAGAGGGTACAGATCGGAAGGACATGGAGACAAAAACAAACAAGCAAACAACAGGAAAACAAAAAAACAGAACTATCAGGCTTTGGCAACTGATTGGATACACGCCCCCCAACAGAACCAAGCGTGGAGAATAAGCCTCGGCTTTCACAGGTGAAGGCCACCGGGAAGAGGACTCGAGAGCGGGTGGAGAATGGTTGGCGATCACAACGTGACCCTCGGGCAGTGGTGGCCAGAAGCATCGGCTCCACATTCTGCTGGAACTTAATGAGACGAGGGCACAGCCTGGGAGGATCTCAGCAGGACAGACAACTTGGCCACGTGGGTGATCATGTTCTCAGAGCAAGGCTGCCAAGCAGTGAGGAGCAGAGTAAGCGTGGAGAACAGCAGAGGCCCCTGACGGAGACCCAGGAGCAACAGGCAGAGGGGAAAGCAGGACCAGACGGTGACAAGGCGGCCAGAGGAGCAGCACCGAGCGCTGCTGAGCCCGAAAGATGACTGAGGATGCCCAGAAGAGGACACAAGACCTGTGCCACCGGCCCCTAGGAGGATGTCATCTCAGCCGACTGCTGAGAGGTAGGAGGTAGTGGAATGTGGGTGCTCATATGACCACTAACAGCAGTGACTGCAAGACAGGGGCACAGCCACCCGAGGCCCCCAGCCCTGCCCGTCCGGAGGGACACCTTCCTTCTCCCCAGCCATCCTGAGAACAAAGAGCGTGCCCCCTTCCTCTCCCCCACTCAGGCCAGCCCTGCATGGTCCTGCAGGGGAAAACCATCCCATGGTAGCAATGATGTGCACCAGTGTTGAAACCAGCCAGCCTGAGAGCTGGAGCCATATGGCTGCTCCTTCTTCCCTGCAATGCTCGTCGCAGCTGGCAGGGGTTAGACATTTCCAAGAAGGGACAACTAGAGGAACAATCTCCTGGGTTTCCAGGCGGAGGAGCTGGGGCCGTTGCAACCAAATGAAGGAGACATCAGGTGGTGGTGCTACTCGCCAAGGCGGAGCTGCAGCGGCTGCACCGTGGGCGCCCAAAGTTTGCTCTCTGTTTGTTTTCACCTCGTTGCTCTCAGATCTCACTGGCATCGTTTAGTGGAAGCTCTATCTGGTTCCTGTCTGTTCCCTATCAGGAACTGGATTAAAATCAGTGGTTTTTGCACTTAGTGATTTCCTGGTCTCATCAGGGGGTGCCTATGCAAAGAGTGCCTCTCCAGCATTCTAGAGCCGACCCTCCCTGCAAGGACACACATCAATAATGCAGAAAGTGCAAATGCAGAATCTTAAAGAAAAAAAAAAGAAGCATGAAGATATATCCAGAATGTTCACAGTTGTCCACTGAAAGCCACAGTTCCATTCTGCCTTCAGACTGCCAACGTGCAGTGTGAACTGGGTGGCAACAACATCTTTACTAGGGAGGGCAGCTGACTGCATAGAGAAAGCATTTGGCGGCAGAGGTCATACAGGGTTTGGAGCTCAAACCTCCTGTGGGGCACAGAGCTTGCTTTCGTAGTTGTCTATAATGAAGCTGTGAGCGACAGTGGCCAAGGCAGGCAGGCTTCCATTCTATCCAGTAAAGGGAGATGGTTAAGACAGGAAAGGGCAGGAGGCCCGTGGGCAGGAAAGCACCTGACTTCCAGGCTGAGCCTGGGGCATGAGTGACAGCACCACTCCAGAGCCTGGAGATCCCAGAAAAGGGAATTTCTCTTCTGGATGTGCTTTGTGCTTGTGAGGAAGGGCATAACGAAGACAGGGAAAAAAGAAATCACCAGAAAGTCTTCTCTTACACCCCCCAGTCAAGTACTAGAGGAAGACATGACTCTTTCACTTCTTCGGACTTTTTTTTAATGACTCCTATACTTCCAAATGGATAAAAAGGCATAGTTTTACTTTGTCTTCTCCCTCCAAGATTTAGCTAGCCCAAATTTGGTTTTCTATTGCTTCCAGCTTTAAAATGCTTTGCTGAGGGGTACCTGGATGGATCAGTCTTAAGGTTAAGTGGTTAAGCATCTGCCTTGGGCTCAGGTCATGATCCCAGGGTCCTGGGATGGAGCCTGCATCCAGCTCCCTGCTCAGTGGGGGGTCTGCTTCTCCTTCTCCATGTGTGCGCATGTGTTCTCTCTCTCTCTAATAAATAAAATATTTTTTAAAAAATAAAGTGCTTAGCTGAAAAGAAACTGGCCCTCTTCTGACCAACCTGTTGTGTCTTCTGTTAATTAAAAATATAATAAAGAGCTAATTTTGTTCAATTGAGATATTTGAGTGGTTTCTCTTTAAAAGGTCCCACCTGCTTTAGGAGCTGCATTTGCCACCCAAATGGACCACCAGGGGAGGATTTAAATTCTACTGCATAGTTGTTGCCCTACATGATCTGCAGGTGCATCTTCTTATGGATGCAAATCATAAAGCAAATTTAGAAAACAGTTTTGGAATATGTGACCTTTGGAAATTTGAATTTTGAAGCTGAAGACTGGGAAGGTTATTTATACCATCCCTATACTGGAGGAATGCTTAGAAACTCTTGCCTCCTCAATGACCCCTGGGATCTTTAAAATATCTGGGGCTTCATTTCCCAAATCAAAGAACAGGATGTTGTCGCTTGCACTTTTAAGTACTAAAGCAGTTTCCCAGGGAATGCTACTCATTCTCAGCCATGAGAACATCTTAGTTTCTCAGAGACAGGTGTCTATTTCTTCCAACCCTATCGTTTCTGAAAACAGAGCTCAAAGGTACAAGACCCCCACTTGCCATATGATAGGGAGTCCTGGGAGAAGAACAAGGTGGGTTTGGGTTGGGGAGGAGGGCAGATTTGTGCTCAGTTTAGACTGTGCTCAATTTGAGACAAGACATCCAATCATTAGGTAAATAGATTCACCTCGGTCTGGAAGAGAGGCCCAGGTCAGAGACCTAAGTTGAGGGCAGGAGTCATTAGCATATGGATGGTTAATTCAAGGTTAGGGGATAAACAGGTCACCTGGGGAGAGTTTCCCCAGGGAAGAGGCCTAAGGGTGTGAGGCTCTGCCTTGAGGCAGGGACAAAGCAGGGAAACCTGAGAGAGAGAAGAAAATTGGGGCAGGATGGGGTCATGGAACCGAGGGGATTTGGTGCTTTGAGAAAGAGGAAATGCAGGCAATGCCAAAAAAGCGACAGAAAAGGTAAACAACATAAGAAATGAGATTTGACCACTGGGAAGTCCTTGGCTAGAGCAATGATAGTTTTTTAGCCTATTAATCCCTAATCAAAACAAAACCACCCAACCCCACCATCTACACAGGTGCGTCTCTCGGTTTCCCATCATCTTTCAACTGTGTGGATCCGCACATCCTCCAGAGACTCACGCACCACTTGACCCTGACTGTGCAGTTGTCACAGCCTCCCTTCCAGGGTCCCAGCCCCCAGTTCCATGAGCTCTTTCTCCTCTGCTTACTTTATTCAGAATCTCCGTCTGTTCATGATGCCTTCTGATGACTGCTCATCTGGCCCTCACTCTCCCATAGTCTTTTCAAAACTATCCCACCTCGGACAAGTGACACATAAAAATACACTACAGTGGGATGTTAAAGCTAGGGCACCTGGGTGGCTCAGTCGGTTAGGCAACTGCCTTCAACTAAGGTCACGATCCCAGGGTCCTGGTTCGAGCCCTCCATCGGGCTCTTTGCTCACCAGAGAGCAAAGCCTGCTTCTCCCTGTCCCACTGCCTGCCACTCTCCCTGCTTATGCACTCTCTCTCTCAAATTTTAAAAATCTTAAAAAAAAAAAAAAAGCTAAATGAACCAGAAAAATAATGTAAAAAAATACCTTTCCAAGCATAAAATTAGGTGGAAAAAAAAAAAAAATCACAGAGTGACTGATCTGACCATATAATCTAAAAGAGCAAATAAAACCAAATCAGTTATGAAATAAAAATTCAGGGACAAAGTGAAAAATTTGTAGCAAAGAACATAATTTTAATATCCTGAATTTATGTTTTTAGAATCTAATAAATCAATTAGAAAACCAGGAACCACCCAGTTGGGCAAGGAACAACAGCCAATACACAAAGCATTCAGACACAAATAGATGATAAAATATGGGGGGAGGGGGGAGCCTTTCTAATAATCAAATAATTTAAAACTAAAATAAAAGTCCTTTTTTTTTTCTTGCTTATTGAATTGGACCTCTCACTTAGGATAATAGTTATGCCGAGAGTTTAGAAATAGGTATCTACATATACTTCTGGTGGGGAGAAATCCACTAATCCCCTTTCTCTGAGTCATTCCCAAAGAAATTATGCAGATAAAATCTATGTACAAACATTAAGTGTAGCATTATTTACAGCAGTGAAAGCTTGTAGGTAACTTAATATACCATAGAGAACTGATAAATTTCGACTTTTAATTATATACTCAATATTTTCACACAATTGCAGGAAGGGAAAAGATAAATGTCTTTAATCTGTAACAGAGATTTATAAATCAACAATAAATCTACAAAAAGTGACCAAACATGGACAGGCAATTCACATGAAAATAATCAGTAAACTTTTTTTTTTAAGTTTATCATAAAGTAATCAAAGAAGAGAAAAATGAATATCCCTAATTCATCGTGTTAGAAAATATTTAAATATATATACTAGAACCACGAGTATATTAAGAATGTCTAGATATGAATAAAGGTAAGAAAGAGACAAGGAGAACATTCACCAAAATGCTAACAATAGTCATTTCTGGGCATTGAGATTATCGGTGATTTTTATTTTCTTCTTCACGCTTATTTGCATTTTCCTAATTCTAGAATGAATATATATATTACCTTTATAATGAAGGAACTGTTTCAAATTAAGTTTTCAACAGTAAATTGGTGAGAATGGAAAAGGCACGTGCTATGATGTTCAAGAGTGAAAAGAAGAAATAAGACAATATGTAAGCAGTTTGATCCCACTTAGGGCCATATGCACTGTGCACAGAAAGAGTAATGGAAGTGGGTATACTGTGCCAAGCTCTGAGTTGGTATATCCTGGTTATGGGAAGATGGGTGATTTTTCGTCTCTTTAATTGTTCTGCCGTATTTTCCAACTCATTTTATAATGAAAATGCATTATTGTTACAATCATAAATAATAAAACGTGTGAACTGAAATGCTTCACTCTTCCTTCTGGAAAATAAGGTCTCTCTTATTTCAAACTGAACCCCTGGGCATCTTTCTTCTAGAAAATTACCTTGATCAACTGTCTTAGTCCACCCCCAGAGCACTGGATAATTGGGATGTCTTTATGCCAGGTTTGTTTTACTTTCAAGCTTTAGGGCTGGTCTGTAACATGACCTTGTGGGACAGTCATATGCCAGAAGTGGCCAATTACAATGGAGGCTGGGCATTCAGGAGATGGGGTCCTCATGGCCTCCCTGCCCCGGGCTCATTGCCTGACCTCGGGCAGGTCACACAATCTCTTCGGGACTCAGTTTTGTCTTCTTTAAAATCATGAGGTTGGGACAGCCCGGGTGGCTCAGCGGTTTAGCGCTGCCTTCAGGCCAGGGCGTGATCCTGGAGACCCAGGATGGAGTCCCATGTCGGGCTCCCTGCATGGAGCCTGCTTCTCCCTCTGCTTCTCTCTCTCTCTCTCTCATGAATAAATAAATAGAAAAATAATTAAAAATCATGAGGTTGGGCTAGATGCATGGTTTTCATGCTGTGTTCTCTGGAGAACCGCTGCAGTGTGATGGGGAGACTGGGCAGGTGGGGGTTGAGGCCCTGAGCCCCACAGTCACTAGAGCAGCTCTGCACATATCTGCTTTTTATCTTGGGGTTCCACAAAGGAATCTACATTGCCAACTTTCTCCCTGCCTCTTTCAACCCCACCTGCTACAAATGGGAGTTGTCTCATCTCATAGACTGGACTACGAGTCTGAGAAGTCAGAATGACTTTCTTCAGCTGGAGTTCTACCTTTTAGTAGAGGGGAAATGGTTTCAGAATCAGAGCTTGAGTCATAGCTCTGCCCTATCTGAATATTTGATGGGTGATTTGGGGCAAGTTTTAACCCTTTTGCCTTCCCCCACCCCATTCTTTCACCTCCAAACGAGAATACAAATTGGATCTCAATCACAGAGCTTTCTACGTACTCAATAAAATACCATGAATGAAAAGCACTTCATATACAGCACCTACACTCCAAGTTACGTTATCCACAGTAAAGGTATCCCAACTCCACACTAATATTCATCCATTCAACAAATACTCACTGGTCATCCACTATATGCAGGTCTCGTGCTCTCATCTACATGCCTGAACTTCAAGACCCTGCTAGGCTTACATTCAACATGTGGACTGAACAAGTGATGCATATAGAGCCCTTAGCCCAGTGCCTGGAATGTAGGAAGTTAGCTTCCCCACCATTAACATGTACTGAAAATGGGGTAGCTTCTTGGATAATGAAGTCTGCTAATTAAGGACAACACAAGAAGGACATACTCATATCATATATTATATGGGGGCACCCATTCTAGATACAGAATGTGCCTCCTGCTACTCAGAGCACGAAACTGTAACCTCCCGGTCCTATATATGTTACACAGCCACAAAGACACGCCCATCCTCTCTTTTTGCAAAGCAAAGGGCATCCCACCATGAGAGCCCTTCCCATTCACTTCTTTTAAAGAGCACACCTAATTACCGAAAACTGATGAGCAAGTGAAAGAGGACTTTGCATCCCGGTTCACACTTGGCACCCTCATTTTTCCTAATCTGCTTGAGCTTATCTGGCCTTTGAGCTAGAAGGGACTAGGCTACATGAATGCCATCAACCACAGTCAAGGAATCTGAATGTGAATTCAGTTCAATAGATCAAGTATATCCAACATCTACCAGGTGTCTGGTGCTTGCTGGATGCTACAGAGGATACAGATCTGGAGGAAGCTGTCCGGGTCCACAAGGTTCTCCCAAGAAACCAGAGGATAAGCCAAGTATACATATCTACAGCACCACGCAGAAAACAAGGAGTACAATATGAGGGAAACAGAAATATAAAGAACTCATCTCATAGGAGCGCATTGGGGGAATCAGCAAGGGGACAGGGCACCCAGGATAACCTGGAGAAATCGTATAATTTAGACCTGGAGAGGTGTTAAGGGAAAAGAGTCTTGCTTGGCATCACAGTAGGAGAGATGGTGCCTAAGAAGAAAAGCACAGGGCATGATCTACAATAGCAAGTGATACATGCTCTAGAATAGTGGTATCCACTCACTGGGTAGTTATAAGAACGCAACAAGTTAACATGTATTAAGCACTTAGGACAAAGCTGAGCACACACAAAGTGAACTTTGACCCTGACCTCTGTTGCTGTTGCTTTACCATTACTATTATTGCTACGCCACTGCTGGTCCTTCCGGTGTAGGTGTCGAGAGAAGTACCAGCACACACATGGGACTAGAAAGGCGATTTAGGATCATAGGCATAGTCTGGAAACCCCCAAATGCCACAGGCCATAAGCTATTTTTGACAGAGCTGATGGAATCAGAGCTCTACTTTGGGAACATTTTGACAACAGGATAGGGTAGGATGGGGTCGAAAGAAATACAAGGTAGGAATCCTGGATAAGAAGTCATTCTCATCAGCTGTTGAAAAAGTTCAAGAGAATCAGGAGCAAGGTCGTGCATACGGTGTGGACAGTGCTTGACCTTCAGAGGGTGCAGGGAGGTGGGTAGCTGGTCTGAAGATGAGAAGAGGGAACAGAGCTGTTGATACAGACAGAACCACATAGCTGGTGGCCATGGTGGCAAAAGCCAAGTAGCGGAGGATGGCCCTGGAGAAGAGAAGACAGGTCCCAAAAGAACCTTGCTTTGGGCATACACAGGGGGTGGGCAAAAGGTGAGAGCAGGAAAAGGGGAGGCACACAATGTGCAGTTCCAGGGGAGCAAATTCACCACCACTTTCTCAAAAAAAAAAAAAAAAAAAAAGCACCGAACTTGTTCAGAAGAATGGAGGCTTCCATCTTATGGCAACTCTGCTGGCCCATCCCCAAGTCATCCACTCTGCTCTCCCCTCTACCTGATTCTTTAATCACCCATATAGTGTAAGACCTAGAGACATGGGTAGATAAAGAGTATGTGGCACTTCCTAAAAAACTCAACCAACTAATAACCACAGAATGAAGCTCACTGGTATTCTGAAGTAAAAGGTAGTTACCTTAGGCCCTAGACATGGAGATCCTGCAGTCAAAACCAGCTCCCAGGCAGCTGTGGCACTGCCGAAAGAATGGGAAAGTCTGAGTCCAAGAACCTGATTAGAATGTAGTTTCTGCTATTTCCTGGCTGGCTGACTAGAGACAAATCACCAAACCTCTCTGATCCTCTCATGTCTATCCTCTATAAAATGGAGACCATAATACCGAGACTTCTTAAGGATATTATAAGGATTAAATGGGATAATACGTTCAGTGTGCTTAGCAGAATGCCTGGCACATAATAAATAATAGCTTTTATCTATTATTTATATTAAAAGAGATCTTGTGAATAAATATTCTTTGTTCCTCTTCTCCCACCTGCTTTGGGAAGAACATCACATTTTCTCACCCCTAGACTTCAAGCGTCTTTACCCCATCAGGTGATGGAGGTGGGTAGCGGCAAAAAGTAAGATTCACGCATCCAGAAGTTTTCTCTCCACCAAAGAGTGGTTGCACATCTTGCACCCCCTGGAAAGCATCATCAAGGGCAGCCTGGGCTTATCTATGAATCACTGGGTCTCCCTCAGGGCTGAGGGAGATGCTGTGACAGGTCCAGACACACAGCTTATCAGGATGGGGAGGCCATCTGCAGAGGGTGCAGGGGCGGGGGCTGCCTGGGCAGCGGCACACTGGCTGTCTGCAGAAACAAGCTCTCCCAACAGGCATCCACAAGGTTGGGACCTGGACAGGTTCTGAATCTCCCCGCAATTGAGGCACAATTGTCAGATCCTCACCCATCACAGCTATTCATGGAAGGCGCTGCAAACATGGTATTTGGGCTTGTACCTTCTGGAGGCTACAAGAATCCTGCTAACGTAGGTGATAATTCCAGCTAGACACATTTCCAATCCCACAGGAGAGCTACAAGGTCACATGATTGAAGAGGAGGGCGGGTTGCGATCGGCAGAGACGAGCTAACATCCCCATGATGTCGATGTCGCACACACGTCCGAAGCACAGCCTGGCTCGTGGTGGGAGGGGATTGGCACTGAATAAAGATGCAGTACCTTGAGGAAGAAGCTAGTTGCAAATTGGTTAGCCATTTAAATGGCCAAATTATCCAAGACATAATTAGGGCAACATTTCTCCCCCTGGAACTCCTATATGTGAATTAATGGACCCTTCTCAGTAAGCCAAACTAGCACTAATAGCATTTTCTTTCCCTCACTCCGTTTAAATCATTAATCCCTTTTCCAAGCTGGCCTGGGTGTTTGCATCTTCTGTGCCCAGAGGTCAAGTCTCCATCAGGCTGCCTTTGGCACGCCGGCATGCAGTAATGGTGGGCATCTGTCAGGGCAGAGAAATTCTTTCCTGGTTCTACATACACAGTGTTCCCTGCGAGGTAGTCAGCGCTAATGGGAGGAGAGCTAGGCTGGGACAGTAGGCAAGGTTCGTAGGTGCCTTGCAGCCAGCCTGCCAGGACTTTGGGGTGGGTGTAAAATATACATAAAATTAAATGGATCATTTTAATCATTTTTAAGTGCACAGGCCAGTGGCATGAATCACATTCACACTGTTGTGAGCCATCCCTCCTAACCATTTCCAGAACTTCTGCATTTTCCCCCGACTGAAGCTCCATACCCATTAAACACCAACTCCCATATCCTCCCCTCCCTCCAGCCCCTGGCAACTGCCCTGCTACCTTCTGTCTATCTCTAGGAGTTTGACTTCTCTAGAAATCTCCTGTAAATATAATCATGCGACATTTATCCTTTTGCAACTGGCTTGTTTCACTTAGCACGATTGTCCATGAGTTTCGTCCATGTGGTGTGTGTTGATGTCCTTCCTCTCTAAGGCTGAATATCCCATTGTACGTATATGTCACGCTTGAACAAATCTATTTATCTGAATTGTGTTCTTAAATTATTAACTAGCAGCTATGAAACTCTGTTTCCACTATGGTAAAGTATACATGACATTTAACCGTTTTTAAAAAGTGTACCGTTCCATGGCATTCAGGACATCCACAATGTTGTGCAACCATCTCCACCATCCATCTCCAGAACCTCTTTTTATCTTCCCCACCTCAAACTCTGTACCCATTCAACAACTCCTCATTCTCTTCTCTCTGCCTCAGACAACCATGCCTGCCAAGACACTTGACTGTACCCAGCCTCAGCCTCTTTATCTGAAGAATGGACACCGTAATCATAGCGTTGGACCTATCTAGGCATCATTGGGGTACCAAATGGGTCACATTTTCACTGGGATCAGGTCCCTCTGTCACCCCCTCGAATTCCTTCTGGGCTGGTACTTCCAGCCAAGTTAGGTGCAACTGGATTTGGAAGACATCGGGGAACACACGCAGGTCCCACGTACCACGGGAAAAGGGGCCAAAGACATCCCACATGTCAAAGAACGAAGTTGTTCCTAACCTTTCCACACACCTACAAAACATTGCTCTTGGTATAATTAAACACACTTAGCTTGAGGTTGGAAAACCAGGCACAATAGGAACAGTCTAAATATAAGTCCCCATCTGGTTTTTATTTTCATTGCAACCTTTCTGGGCCCGAACAAGAAGAGAAAGTGTTGCTGGTTTAGATTACTCATTGGTATATCTCCTATAAGAAGAGGAGGAAAAAAAAAAAAAAAAGACAAATATCACCTGCCCATTGGTGTAACATACTTATGCAAATCCACCATCTCCTTAAAGAGAAGACAAAGGACTCCCTTTTCAAATTAAGAATCTCACTTTTGGCAACAGAGCCATTTTCGACTTTATATATTGTGCGTGTTTATTAGAGTTTAACAAAGAGGAGAAATTTCATGTAATTAGCCACCGGAGGATAGCCCACACAACCCCATAAATGTAACGGAGGCATATTGACAGTGGCATAAAAGGAAACGCTAATTAAATCCCAATTTCCTCCAAATACTGCCAGATCTTGCAGGTATAAGCTCACTTCCTGGGTTGTTGAGCATTTACTCAGAAGTGCCCAGATCTCAGAGTTGGTGCCGTATTAACACCGCAGAATCTGCAACAAAGCACGACAGGGGCAGTTAAGTGTTCCTTGAGGTTGGGATGCACCTGGCACAGCCTAGGTAGGTAGAATGGAGCCAAAGAGAGATAGGGAAGCAGACTCTGTTGAGAGAAGTGACAGGACAGCTAAGGAATTTTCTGGAAACAGAAGAATCATGGGTTTGAAAAAAAATAATAAAATTAAAGAGATGGATCAACATAGATGGACAGAGGAGGAGAAAATAAGGAGGTAAGGAACACCAGTGGCAAAGAGCGTGTAGGCCTAGAAGGGTCAGAGCACTGAACACTGTGCTCTCCTCTGCACCCTAACAACCCTCATCAATGAGGGGTCTAAGAGCTCTTCCCCACCATCTTCAGGCTGTCACTTAGCATCCAATGTTGAAATAAGCCAAAAATGGTGACGGATTCCAAGAACTAAGAGATGGGAGAAGAAGCAGAAGAAAGTGTCCAAAGATCCTGGAGAGGAACTGTGCCCAGAGGAATCACGGTCTGCAATTTTCATGTGAACACTGATATTTGAAAACAAAAGAAACCACTGTGTGAACCGCACAGAACATCACCAGCGTTCCAGACTTCCAGGTACGTGTAGGGTCCTCCAATCCTGCTTAGAGCAGGCAGTTAGGAACCAGTGTGGAGAATCAAGGAAGCTAGGAAGGACGAGCCCAGGCCTGGCCGGGGGAACCCCAAGGATGGGGGACCCAAAGACCAAGACGACACTTCAAGCATTGCCTCAGAAGCAGCCTTGGGTGCAAATGGCAAATTCTAGGAACCTGTCAGTGGAGTGGGAAATGTGAAAGACCCAGTTGTCATGGTTTGCCCTGCGAGAGCAAAGAGGCCATCATTAAGCCCCCTTTCTCTGAAACACCACCTAGCCCTTCCTCCACCACCCTCAGCAGCATCCCCTTTCCTCAAAATAGGGCTTTTCCAGCAACACCTCTCTTACCCCACCACTCCCAGAAACAGCCTCCTACTTCCATCTCCTGTAGACTAAAGCCCACACATTCCCACAAAGCTCAGAGATGCATGCAAGCCAGGAGGGGTGGGTGCCAGGAGGAGGCCTATACAGGACTGACTGTCCTGGCCTGTACCATCAGCTCTCTCACTTTTCCCTGAACCAATCAGCCAGTCTAACTGACCCTCTTAAAGGGCAGGAGGAGGGAAAGACTCTGAAAACAGTAGATTTCATGCATATGCAAGCAGCTGCTGCTGAGTGCTTTGTAAGGACTTAATGCTTTTTCTACCCTATCCCCTTATTTAAAAAAGCCTTTCCCTCCAGGAGGTACTAGAGAAGCTTATTTCATCCCAATCCTATTCTGAGGACCATAAATCCCAAATTAGTGAGCTAAAACTATTGAGGACTCATTGCTATTAATTCAAGAAGCTCGAAAATCAACAGCTGGAAAATTCTAGTAGATTTTAGGTTGCACGTATTATGACCCTAGAGTTCTTATTAACATCGAGTTTTATCAGGGTAGCCAGGCCCAGCCTTGGGTTGGGAAGGAGGAGAAGGGACAGTGCTGCGTGCTCCGAGGAGCACCAGGGATTCCCTGTCCTGTTGAGGTTGCTCTAGTGACATTTGCCTGGGCTCCTGAAAGAGCACTGGTCTCAATTCATGCTTTAGGGGAGGGTAAGTGCAGAGGCTCCAGAGGGAAGCAGTCATGGCTCTCTGCTTAGTGGTGTGTCACTTAAGCTCCCAACCTCTGTTAGGAACAGTCCCAGGACCTCCGACATAGCCTTGCTGTAAGGACAAGAGACAGCATTACTGGTGAAGCCCGTAGCAGAGGTCGTTGCAGCAATCCTGGTCACTGTTAATCCTTTCACTCCCGCTGCGATGCACCATGACATGCAAGCAAACAACCAGAAGCTTCTAAGCATGCAAGTCAACAACTAAGAATGTGTTGACTCATTAACTGACTTTGCTTCATGACTGGAGAGACCCAAGAGCATGACAAGGCTGAGGGGTAAGGGGAGGAAGACCCGCTTCAAGGAAGAAAGGGTGGAGGTGGTGTGGAGAAGACACACTCAAACTGGCGTACAAGTCTGTCAGACCGTAATGCAGTGACGAAGAGGTCACCACCAGGGGAAACTGAGTCAAGGGTATATGGATGATCTTCCTGCGAATCTAAAATTGCCTCAAAATAAAAACTTGAAAAAAAGAAATCTGCCAGAAGTCCAGGTCTCTAAGATTCTTTTCTTTTTTAAAAAAAGATTTATGTGTTCATTTGATAGAGAAAGCACAAGCAGGGGGAAGTGGGAGACAGAGACAGAGGCGCAGAGATGGGGGGGGGCAGGCTCCCCACTGAGCAGGGAGCCTAATGCAGGACTCGATCCCAGAACCCTGGGATCACGACCTGAGCCAAAGGCAGATGTTTGACCGACTGAGCCACCCAGGCGCCCTGGTCTCTATGATTCTATTAAAACAAAACCTGGGCTCCATGAGCAAGCCAGCTCTTTCAGCAGCCCCCCTCTGGGCCGGGCTTCCGAGTGGAGACACGATTTCTTCTCATCTCTGCATCCCCGCCGTAGAGCTGGGCCTGGCACGCCGCAGACTCTGTAAATGTTACATTGGTGCATAAAAGGATTAATTCTCTTTCCCAAACCCCTCGCGCCCCCGAAGAAGAGCTGAAAGCACTCCTACCCCTTTGGCTCCAGTGCAACGTCCAGGGTTTTGTTGCTTTTCTTCCTTTCCTTTTTTTCTTCTGTGTCTTTGCAAACCTCAATGAGAAGAGACATGTGTGCACCGCTTGTCAGCTCCAGACACCCAGCCAGGAAAGGTTACGGGGAATGCAAACCAGCCACCATTAGCATCAGGAGGTTAATGGTAACAGGGCTACGGCTGGCCCATCTTCAGATTTCTGGAAATGTGGGACAGAGGTGAGCCGCTCTTTTGAGCTGGTATTCCCTCTCTGCTCTCCCCGCCTCTAGTTTGGCAGCCAAAATATCCACTCTAATTTCATTCCCTGCTCTTGCCGTGTGCTTTGTGAATTGCCTCTCTTGACACAAGATAAAGGGAATGAGTGGAGGAATTGGCCCCCCGCAGAAAGCAGAGGCAAGGCCAAGTTTGTTTGCTAAGAAAACACTCCCTGCTCCCCCACCACAGCTCGACGGGTTACCTTCTTCTTTTGCTTCTTCTTTAGTGCCTCATAATAATCCTGGAGCATCTGGGACCCGCCAGATCCTGAGCTAAATGTACTCACAGAAAAGGAGACCAGACATTCTCTTGGGGGGCATGATAGCAGGCCAAGCAATAGTCACCGCTCAGACAAGCCAAGAGAAATGAAGCAACGGATGGCAACTGCTGCATCAGAGGCTCCAGGCTACACGCCTTTCCCCTTTCTCGCAGTCCTGTTCTAGAATTCTCTTTCCTCCCCCTCTCTGCACCTTCCCAAGCTGAACACCAACCTTTAATTCCCCTAACCACGCTGGAGAGTTACCCATGATTCCCCCACAAAAGTCCAAGATGTCCTACAACTCACTTCACCCTCGTGCCCTGTGATTCGATTTCTAGAATCTGGATGCTCTCTTAACCCACGGCCCAGCGGCAAAGCAAGTCCACAGGTGTCACCACCCATCATATCCAAAGTGGGCTCCCGGGGAGGCAGCTTTTTCAGGGCCTGAGATTCCATTAAAATGAAAGATGCCACTTACCATATCATCCAGCCACATGCCAAGGACACCAAGCCCCAAACCATCCCTCTACCTAGTGGTATTAAAACTGCAAAATTACATGTGCAAGCGGAGGGCCATTAAATCGCACCAGATTGAAAAGGCCTATGTGTGATTGATGTCTGTTCATAGGTGGCGGCTCTGCAGCCTGGTGGAAGCACATTCATCAGGATTTGGAACTGAAAAGTGGCCAAGGCACGGGTTTCTACAAAAGATCCTCTATAATTCTCAATAGGAGAGAAATGAGGGTAAAATGAATAAAGTTCAGGATTTATCTTCTCCCGTTCCCTTCTCTCTATACTCTCAAGGAGTCTGAACCCCAATGGGAGAGAGGGATGAAAGCCTCTGTCCCCCCAAACACCAAGCTGGTTTCCGTTGCCTCAGGCTGGGAGCCAAGAGGGCTGGGTGTGTAGAGAAAGAGCCCCACTCGGCTCATTATTTCCACTTACAAAGTATATTGTTGGGAGTCGTTTCAGTTGACATTTTTTGAAACCTGTAACAGGAGAGAAGGGGATGCTCAGCCTGACCATGAGTCGGTCTCTTTCAACGGCCTCTTATTTCTTTCTGTTGAACATCTTTCACACAGGAGGACGTGGTCACGTGCCAGCCAGACCTTTGAGCACGAAGCCATCAGAGAGATGGTCTCCTGCCGCTTCTCGCTTTGGGTCTGAGATTCTGAGCCTCAGGATGAAAGTTGTGACTCCCCTCAGAAGGGCCACATTTCCATTTCTGGGTTCAAGGAACAGAGATCAGCAGGGGTGGGAGGGCAACTATGGGACCCCGAAACTACACCTTTATTATTGGTAATCATGGCAATAAATATTCGTAAACCACGTTTACAGCTTCCTGACCATTCTTGTCTATAGCATTTAATCTTCATGGGTGCCCTGGGAAGTGGGCAAGAATCCCTGCTCACAGCTGACAGAAGCAAAGCTGCCCAAGGCTCGACTACCACGTGGCACACGTGGGGGACCCATCCCCAGGACACCAACTCCAAGTCCTCTGCCCTTGCCACAGCCCTTCCACTGACCTCAAGAGTCGAGGAGTTAGAAATGCCAAACATTAGAGTTTGAGGTGCTCTCCTCTGCTACCTTCCAAATCAGAGGATCAAGAAAGAAATAACATTATAACCTGAAATTCTTTAGGATTGCCTACATCAGTGATGGGGGGAAAATGAGATACTATCTATTATTGTGGCTTCAGGATGACCTTCTACTTGCCCTCTACATGCCAGGCAGAGGTTTGTAAACTTGACAAGCATGACATTTACCACCTTCCCTCTGCTAACCAGTAAAATTCCCTCCTTTGTGCTCCCACTAGCATATTAGACACACAAGTGTCCACCGTGGAAAACAACATCTAGTGGGCATTGGTGAACGCCCAGCTGGAGACTGAACCTGGTAAAGTTGCCATACTCCTCTCTCCCCACAGTCTCACCTTCTCTTCTTCTTTCCTGTTCCCACTGCCTGCACCCCTTTGCCACCATCCCACTTCACCCTCATAATCACAGGGCTAGAGACACCGCTGTGGTGCCTAAGCAAATAGTACTGCTCTCTCCAAAGACATTTTGTGCCCCGAAAAACCAAAATCCTCAAGGCAGTGAGAGATCTTAACAGCAAAGGCAATTGTTTGAACCATAACTCCTTGTGAGCTGTAGGCCCCCAGGGGAAGGAGCAGAAGGCAAAGGAAAGACGTGAACACCTGGAAGATGCTTACCTATGTCCATGCCTGGGAAAAGCAGAAGAGCCCCGACTGGGTCCTCTTCCCATGGTCCCCGAGAAGATAGACCAAAGCCCAGTCTGTTGAGGTCACTGGCTTCAATTTAAGATCTCTGAGGCCATTCCAAGTCTGATTCACCCCCAAATCCCACATGGATCCTTCCTGTCCAGATAAGAGTCATCTGGGCTCTCCTCAGTCTTGCCTCCAAAAAGAGAATACTTTCTGGGACTGTGATGGCCCTACAAGGTCTCTACTGTTTTTATTTCCCAAGGCCCTTTGCCATGACCCTGGCAATCTCAATATTGCAGGCTCAACTCTTCCCCAGAGTAGTGGCCACAGAACTCAATAGCAAGAAGATCTGAGGGCAAATTTGAGGGGGCAGCGGGGGGAGGCTACTTCAAGGTAAAATATGAGGAAGAAGTCAGGAAAGATCTTGGTGCATTAGGGTATGTGTGGGCTGCCCACTTGTTTGCCTGCCTGAGGTTATGAGCTTGCAAGGGTGAGCTCATTCCTCTGCTCCCAAAGATGAAAGGCACTTGAGGAATGATTCTTACAGCCTGGTTTATTAGACGAGACAAAGGGCTCCTCGACAAGATGGCAAGATGACAGTGAAAAGATATTTCTGAGAAATTAGAATAGAGCCAAAGATAAGAGGGGAAAATGTCAAAGAATATGACACAGTAGGTCAAGAGGAGGAGCAGAAATCCAACAACCTTGCAGCTACATTCCACAAGCATGAGTATTCTGAATCTTCTAAGTAAGAACAGTGTGCTGTGCTCCAGGACATTCAGATAAATCCTTGCACAGGTGGAAGGAAATTTATTAGGGCCACAGAGGGGACAGGTACCACATGGCACTTGGAGACTCCCTCCTTCAGAGGCTCAGGGTGGCTGTTTGCAACATGACAAACAGAGAAACATCATCGTTCTGGAATGCATATCTAAGAGGAAATGACAAAGAACCAATAGTGGAAGGAAAAAGCAGACAGGAATTTGATATTTGGGGGAAAAAAAGCAAACCTCTAAGCTACACAAACCAGAGTATAGAACCCCAGGGCAGGGGCGTTAGGTAGAGGCAAAAGAAGGTAAGTGATGAGTGAATTGTCAAAACCATGGTTGCGCCACCATAGGTTGGACAAGACTGATTTTTCTCATTCCAATTCGATGGAAATTTCAGCACCCCAAAAGATCAAAAGAGTCCTACTAACCCTCAATTGCCCACGAACTAAAGGGGTGACTGGTCAGGGATCTCCGGCGTCTGCACACATGGCACTGGCTGCTCTGTTATACCGGGGGTGGGGGGCACGGCTGACAAGGAGAGTTAGGTGCTCTCACTTCCTTTATCACCTCCTATTGAGACCTCACATTCTAGACACTGAGTGGTATGGTTTCTCTGCATGTTTTCTAGTAGACAAAGAAAAGCAGCCAGCGTGATTACTGAACACAGAGTTTTAAAGGGAACCTTGCAGCCCTGATAGGTTCTCACCTCCTCATGGCGCCACCCACTTTCTCTCCCAGTAACGGCAAGCATCTCGGGTTAACCTACTTAAGTATGAGACACAATAGGCACCGTCTGTTAATTCCAGATGCTTCTCATAAGAAAGGAGAATCTGTCACATGGTGATGTCAGAAGGGCCTCAGGATCATAAAAATATTTCCCAGAGGGTCTCCTAAAATAGGAGAAACGACCAAAAGTCATTTTGGTTGAGGTAATTGAGTACAGAAGACTCCTCCAGCTGCAGAGATAAATAACACTTTCCCAATATAGATGACAAAACTTTCTGAGCATCTAGGCACGGCAGTGATATGAAGAGTCCTGATATCTCCTGGAAGCTCAACTCTATTACATGCAGAACATCAAACAGACTCCTGCCTTGTCCTGCTGACAGTTTTATCTCTCAAAAGGTAGAGAAAGCAATTAGGAAAGCCGCCATTCCTGACACAATTCTGACCATCAGGGAAGGGCCAGCTGGCAAGGTGTAAGTGGCAGGGATCTCCCGAGTGACCACTTCATCTCGGGATCCGTAACAGCTGGGGAAGGGGACACTGCCCACGGGTGGACATGGTCATCTCGCACAGCCAGCATCTACAAAGAGAAAGCATGTATGGTTCCTGCCTTCCAAGAGCTTCCAGTCTCCACGGAAGATAAAGAACATTCAAGGGCATTTTATTGGGAACAAAAAAAAAAAAAAAAAAAAGAGGCAGAAAGGGCAGGTGTTGCAGAAGCTTGAGGAAGGAAGAGGGTCTTGTGGAGTGGGACAAGGTGATCAGAAAAGGTCTGCCACAGAAATCTGACTTGAGCTCACCTATGAAAGGTGATGGATCAGATAGTGGGGGTCAGTGTGTGTGTGTGTGTGTGTGTGTGTGTGTGAAGGAGGAACGCACATTCCATGGCTGGGCAGTGGCTGGAGGGGTCAGTGGGACTATATGTGCTTGGCATGGAATCTGGCCCAGTGGAGAGGTCCTAAAAGGTCAAAGGAAACAATGAGACTGAGGAGAGGTGATAATGCTTGTCTTCCAGGTGTTCAATGAGCCACAGCCGTCTTCTCTGAGAACTGCCAATGCCCTGGGGGCAGGCTCCGGCCACCACGTTCATTCTAAGTACTGTGCACCTTCCATCACACCACAGGTGTTTGGACTGGGGTGAACATGTGACAAAAGCTGAACCAAACATTTGCTTCCTCCCAGGAAGTTAAGATTTGGTTCTCTGTTGGTTGGCTGCTTTACGGGTACAGAAACTTAGGAGCTATGGGGAGACCATCTGCTCCTGAGGGGGCTGGGGTAGGGAAGCATGATGGCAGTCTACAGAAGAATGGAACAGACGATGATAAAAGTGGAGATAAGCTGTCTTGTTCAATCCTGGCCCAAACCCTTCTGAGGCAGGCTGCTCTCCTTGTGTTGGGGTCCCCTGAAAGCCCTGCACCCTGACGCATTTCCTTTCAACTTAAACCAGACCACCTTGGTTCTGGGACAGCAACTCAAGGCCATGACGATGGTAATGGCTAATATTTTATTATATGCCAGACACTGAGCCACTTCTCCATAGTCACCTCAAGAAGACTTTAGATAGATACTATAGATTTTAAGTCCCTAAGTCCTGCATAAGATCACTGAGCTTCTAGGAGCACGTTAGGGCCAGGACTGGTGTGTAGACACTGTGGCTTGGGCTTGTGTCCTCATCCCATTGCTCTTCTCCCCCATGCCTTGCAAAAGGGATGTGAGCTGCAACTAGAGCCTGTGACTAAAGACTCTGGACTTAGTCCTTTATACAACAGGAGTAGGCAAAGATTTTTGAACAAGGGCATGTGAGGTGCAAGAAGGGGACAGTCCGTGGGACGGCAGATCCTGGGGGTCAGGCCCAGGCAAGAGGTAAATTTTTTGGGGTTACAGACCCACTGAACCAACCTAGGAAAGAGGTGAAAACAGACCTGGAAGGATACCGAGGTTGTTAGCCCAGAGGGGCAAGAAGCTGTCTGTCGTGGGATGGGAGGAGAGGGAAGGTAGAATGAGAAAACTGAAAAGCATCTAGATCAGGAGCCAGAAGTAGCAGTGGAGAAGGACTCAAGGCAAGGAACGAAGGAAGGGAGAATGAGCCAGGGAACCCGGTTGGCCAGCGCACAGCGAGGGAGGACCCTTGACATCATGCCTGGTGTTTGCCACCTGGGTGGACGCAACGCTTCTCAAGAACCACACTGGAGCTCATAGCTTCAAAGGTACTGGAAGCCAGAGTCAGTCAGCAAAGGTCTAAGGAAAGATGGGAAGCCAATGATGGGGAGATAGGCTTGTCAAGAAACGTCTGCACAAACTTGAAAGGAAGAAGTAAGACAGTCGCTGGAGGGAATAGAAAATCAAAGAGGGTTTCTTTCTTCTTTTCCTCTTTTCTTTCTTTTTTTTTCTTTTTTTTTTTCTTTTTTCTGGACAAGGAAGTTCTGCTTATCTCTGCAGGCAGAAGGGAAAGAGCCAGCGGGTGAAGCAGAAGCTGCCGTAGACAAGGAATAAAGCATGGAGCTGGGTCCAGTCCTGGGTAGCCCCCTGGATTTTAGAAGAAAGGAGGTGATGATGTTAGTGGAGAGAAAAATAGGTGGAGTTTCATGGTGAAACAGTCCAACAGAGTAAACCTTCTGAGCAAGCAAGATTATGAAAGGTGGGATCCCAAAGAAGAAAACGAGTGGGATGCATCTAAGGAAGGCCAAGCTGGCACCAGATGGTCGTCTGCCCAAGCCCCGGGCACTATGCAGATAGGAACGGACATGGGGCTAGTGGGGTCCCTGTGAGGTGCACATGCTCCACCCCAGGGCCTGGGCCTCAAAACATGCCTGACAATTTTTAAAAGGGCTATGAGTTACATTTGGGGGTAAAACAACCAGGACGAGGGGAATCCACTGCTCAAGAGGATAACTTACTGCCCACAGACCAGCAAAAAGGCGGCAACATTCTTATGGGCTCTTCCTTAGGAAAACAATCTTGGAGTGAGGAAGGCAAGGTAAACATAAAGAAGTAAGGGAAGTACAAGAAGATGGAAAGATAAGAAGGGAACAGTTGGCTTCCTTAAATGAATTCAACTCACTCAGGTCCAGAATGGAAGGTGCGGCTCAGTGGTCCGTGTCTGGACAAAGTTTTCAAGGAGATGTCAGTTAAGGAGAACAGCAAATGTGGTCCACATGAGGGGGAGGAGGAAGCACCTGACTCCCAAATGGAGTTAAATATTCTACTTGTAGTTTGTGAATATTTAGGAGAGAATAAATACATTGAGTACTAAAAGGCACCGGGGTTCATAAATTGGAGTAGGTTAAAATCATCCCCACATTTTGAGAGCGAGGTGACCAAACTATTTATTTATTCACACCCAGTCTCATTCCAGAAAGCACTGAGGGCTGATTTAAGGGACACCAAAAATCTACTGAGACACCACACATTAAAAATACGTGACAAAGAAAACAGGAGAAACTGATAGGAAAGACATAAGAATGAAGCCATAAGTAAGACGAATGTTAAATGTGCAGCATAGAGTTGTACCCACTTGTTCAGTTCTATTCACTTGCTCAAGACAGACACTAAGTTGGCTGGATGTGTTCTAGCAGGCAACAACAAAAGAGAAACCTGATAGACTTTTAAATTTCCTAAGTGGTGTGAAGTGAATGAAGTAGCGGGGAGATGAGAGAAGGGAAAGGAGAGACGGGTGGGGAGGGAGGAGAGGCAGAAAGGTGGACAGCAATAAAGAAAAGATGGACAATAAATAGCATTTTAGCATTTATTTGCACTCAGGAGAGGGAGACAGTACGAGACTGTACAAGTGATAAAAAAAAAAAAAGAGAGAGATCTTCACAACTTGGACCAGGAGAATCAGGCTGTGAATATAAGAGAAGTGATCAATAGTCAGTTATTAGAGGTTAGAGAAGCCACGTCCCCCCTTCAGGCTCACACTATGGCATTAAGGACATAAGAGCTTTGCATCTAATTCCAAGGAGAATTCTGGAATTGGACAGACTTTGCTTGAATCCCACCTCCTTCTTAACAGCTTTGTTTGCTTGGCCAAATCTATCCAACAATTTGAGATTTTGTGTGTTCTGCTATAAAGCTAGGATGTTTTACCCACCTCAAAGAATTGTGAAAATTAAATGAAAAAAAGAAAGAAAGAAAAGAACTTTAATTATTCCCAAGTCTACACCCAGAAGTAACTTCTCCTGAGAGTCCTCATAAAGGAGACAGCGTGTAACTGAAATAAGCAAAGACTTCAAGGACTTTCTCGCAGTTAAATGTAATATATTACCTCCAAGAATCCCTCTAACTCTATGTTCTATGATTATTTGTAATTCAAATTAGAGTAAATTTTGTTAAAACAGAAGTCCTAATGCTGTAAAGGTATTTTCAGCCTTAAATGCTGGCCTGATTATTTTAAGCAACATTCAGTACAGATTAATTCTAGGACAAGCTGAATACTAATAAAATAAACTCGGGAGAACCTTCCATTCTCCTCCTGAATGGCAAGTCAGGGTCACACGTCCTCTACGCTGGTCTGTCCGGGCCTCTGCTTTGAGAAGGCTCAGTCAGCTCATTCATGGTTCTCCCTGAAGTTAGGCAGGCTCATGTGACAACCAATGACCCTAATTGGAAAGGGGCTTTGGAAACCTATGGCCCATCCTCAGACGATATTGTATCAAGGCCACCCGACTGTATCAACGACCATCTTCAGATGGCTTTTCTAAGTTATCATCCCATACTTGGCCAAAAGGGCAGACCTGACCCTTTTATCTCACGGCCAGTCCCCAAAAATGATGAGGCCTGTAATCCTTCTATCTGTTGTGATCCATTTTCCCTTGCTTGATCTCAGACTCTACTCTCTGAACTGTTCCTAACTTGGTTGGTCCCAACTGAATCCCCACACATACTCATGTAGCCCCTTTAATTACACGGTGTCCAATCACCCTGACACATCCTTGAGATAATACTAACCAGTCCAGGCCCTCACGGCCAACGTTCCATTTGATTTGTCCTTCTTACTGGATTTAAACAGAGTGATATTTGATAGCCATTCTTTTGTCTAACAACCCTCACTGACCCCACATCATGCCTCATATTATTCCATCCTAAAGTACTATGGAATAAGACCATGGCACTCTATGATAATTACCACTTTTGCTTCTGATTTTTGGTAGAGATACAATAGAATGAAAAGGTCCAGAGAAGGGCAGCTGAAGTCCTCAAAAGACAGAAGAGTCTCCTTCGTAAGGATGAATTAAGGAAATTAAGAGTCTATAAGACAAAGAAAAATGTTAGGAGGAGACAATGTCCAAGCTTTTCAAAAAGTCTTGGAGAAGCTAACAGTGCACTCACTCCTAAACCAAATTCCAGAATGCCAGACTGAGGTACATCCCTTGATTCTTTTTTTTTTTTTTTTTTTTAAGATTTTGTTTATTTATGCATGAGAGACCCAGAGAAAGAGAGAGAGGGGCGGGGGGAGGCAGAGACACAGGCAGAGGGAGAAGCAGGCTCCATGCAGGGAGCTGGATGTGGGACTCGATCCCGGGACCCCAGGATCAGGCCCGGGGCTGAAGGCGGTGCTAAACCGCTGAGCCACGTGGGCTGCCCCATCTCTTGATTCTTAAAGCAGACAAATGTGGAGGAGTTGGAAAGAAATTACTACTAATAATAAGGAAACAGGTGATGTGGAGAGGCAGTAAGGGCTAAAAATGTGAATTGAAGCATGGTTCAGATAAAGCCGGGGAACATCTACACAAGAGTATGATGAGAAAATTGAACAACTCTAACGGCTGAAGACAAGCTCAAATCCCAAAGCACACATCAAGGTGACTACCAATAGCTCAGCTTCATGAGCTACAGGACCTCACGCCCGTATGTGGTTCACCTGCGGGGAGGACTGAATGAGACCAGACATGGCAGAGTGCTTCGTACAGAGCCTGGTGGAGCCTCAATAAAGAGCAGCCACAGCTATGTTGTAGTTATCTGGTATAATTCAGCTGAATGGACTCGGATCCAGCCCCATATAACAGTTCTTCTGCTGAGTCATTATTCTGTCTTCAACAGATCAACAACTGCCATCTGTCCATAATCATATCCTACCGTCAGGTCCCCCTAGCTCAACACTTGGGATCATTCTTGGACATTCCAGATAAGCCCTTCCACAGTTAGAAAGAGGGTCTAGCACTAGAAGTCCTCCAACGCTGAGATCATTCTGGTCTCAGAAAAAAATCTTTTTGTAAGAAATACGCATCAACAACTGCTAAGCAGACTTTCCCCCAGTGACATTTGGTAAAACAAAACAAAAAAACTTATGTGCTAAGAAAGAATGTCAGAGATGATGTGTTGCAGCTACCTGAGGAACGACATGGAAGATTTCAGCCACTTGTCTTTGCAGTAAGACATGGCAAAAGTGAAGATGGAAAGTGGCAAGGTGAATGGCAAGAAAAAGATGTCTATCTAGATGCACAATTTAGAGCCCCTCAGAGGCCATCCATGGGAAATATATAAGAGAAATCTTATATATATCTTATAGTGGGAAATCTTCAAGAGAGAGAGACCATGGTTGTGACCACAATGTCCCCTGGTGCATCTTATAAGGCCAGGCTGGCAGCTCCCAAGAAGCAAACATTTCTGCCCTGAAATTCACCTTCTGCTTCCCCCATCTATAAAGCGGCGTGATGATCTCCATTCTGGTTGGCCATACCTACCTTGGGCTATGGCACATTTGCTGGATTCCTGGGGCCACGAGCAAAAGCAATGACAGGTGGAATTACTTGGTTGGATTCTATAGCCCAAGAGCACTTTAGAGATATTTTACATCAGACCCCACCCTTTTGCTGATAAAGAAGCTGAGCCCAGTGCATTAGGGAAAGAGCTGAATCTAAGCCTGGCTCTTCTCATGTGGTTGCATCTGGCTGTGCTCAGGGATCATGACATCCACTCAGACCGCTGTGTGACCACTTGGCCTCCAGGTCACCCACTACCAAAATGGGGATAGGAAGAGTCCTTCTCCTTCCCAGTTGTAGGAAGCATTAAATGAGATGGTTTAAATGAGACAGTTCATGAACTATACTCAGCACAGCGTCTGGCATATGTCTAAGCATTCAATAAATTATACCTATTATTGGACGTCTTCGCTGTTACCCCTTCTTTCTCATCCCTATACCATCGGGGGGAAAAAGAGCAAACAATGAGGACATTTTTAGATTATCTGCTGCCTGCCATTCCTGCATTTTCAAGTGTTCGTTTATTTAATAGGCTGTGTGCCTTGATTACAGTCCTATATGGGTTTGAATTTACATTCACAAGTATGTTTGAATTCCACTAGCATTCCTCTCCAGGGAGTCGTGCTCTGTCAATACCTCTTACCCGATAAGGCTTCAATTGGTGTCATAAACTACCATTTGGACTCTGTAACAGAATGGTAAATAGAACCATAATTAACGAATTTCCCAATTATTCTCCTCTATTCCAGATCTATCAGGCATGGCATCTTCAAAGTTGTCTTTCACCCTCAGGAATATGGAAGGAAAATGAGCCAACAGGATAAAAAAGGAAAGCGCCACTGATTATAGGCAGGTGGCTCAATCTAGGATTTATCCTTCACATTTGGATCCTATCTCTGCTTCTTCTCTCCAATCCTCTCTTGAACCCCCTGCAATCTCTTTCTCTCCCTTCATCCCTCCTCTCTCCCCATCCCAAGGTTGTAGAAGCCTCCTAGTTGCCAAGCCCCAGGGCATTTCAAAAACCTTACAACCATCTTGTTTATGTGTGTCATTGACACACAATGTTACACTGGTTACACAGGTGTACAACACAGATGCACCAAATCTACCTGTCAGGCTGTGCTCGTGTCAAATGCAGCCACCTCTTCCATCTTCAGATTCCCTGCTCCCTTGGCCTCTGGTGTCCTCTCCTACTTGTCCGGCCACTGCATCCTAGGCTAGAGGACTTCTTGCTTATTGTACCTTCTCAATATCTCTTATTTCTGTCTGTTCTTCCTCCCCACTGCCTTGACCTCATTCAAACCTTTGTCACGGCTTACCTGACTGCTGCCATAGTTCCCCAAAAGGTTCCCTTTGTCTGTCACAGCCAACCCACACACCTTCAACCCAATCTCTACTCCACTAACAAAATGGTCATTTGAAGAGGCATATGCTAGCAGGTGCCTCACCTGCTTAATGGATGCTGGTTTTGTTTTGTGTTTCACTGACCTATAGAATCATACAGGCAACTCCATACAGCCCACAAGTCCTCTCCACTGGCCCTGCCATATACCCTACAGATCTCAATGTGTTCCCCACAACAATGTGTTCAATGAGAACAATGTGTTCTTTCCATAACACCATGCCCTTCCCTCTACACACATGCTGTTTCCTCTGCTAAAAATGTCTTCCCCCACCTCCCATGCCGGGCAAACTCCACCTCCTCTTGTGGAGGATTCAGCTCCAGGGTGGTTCCCCAGGCTTACAACCCATGGGAGGCTTCACGTCTCAACACAAAGCTCTTTTAATTTTTTTTTAATTTTTATTTATTTATGATAGTCACAGAGAGAGAGAGAGAGAGAGAGAGAGGCAGAGACACAGGCAGAAGGAGAAGCAGGCTCCATGCACCGGGAGCCCGATGTGGGATTCGATCCCGGGTCTCCAGGATCGCGCCCTGGGCCAAAGGCAGGCACCAAACCGCTGAGCCACCCAGGGATCCCTCAACACAAAGCTCTTTGAGGGCAGCGGTCACACCTTCCTGGATTTGGGACCCTGGTCTCTCCCAGGCTACCAGTTGATGTCAGCCACTGGGTTCTCAGACTGATAGATAAGCATTCCTTCAAAATAATATTTTTAAACCCCAAAGAAGAAAAAGATGATAAAAATCCCTGTGTCTGCTCATGTGAGTGGCGTTCTGGGAAGCTTTGAAGAACAACAACAACAACAAAAAAAAACCCCACAAAACCTTGTGGGTCTAAGTGATGGCCCCAGAAGAGCAAGCCTATCCCTGAGGCGCTATTTAAATTCCACGCAGTGGCTTTCTTTTTAATTCATTTTTATTCCAGGTGCAGCCCTGCAGCTATTTTAAAACTGAGACTTAAAATAAAGTAATACTAATACCTGGAGTTATCACAGGCTCCTGCAGTAATGGGGTGCCTGGAATTAAAAAAAAAAAAAAAAAAAAAAGCCCTTCATGAAGTCTTGACAAACCACAATATACCTTCCCCGGGAGAGGGTGGAGAAGGAACAGAACAGGGCTCCATCATCAAAGGATTTTGCTTCCCTGCGCAAAAACGTTTATTCCTAGATTCCCTGAAATAGTTCACTTTGTACGTTTAACCACTGGTTTTCAAAACGTGAACAGTCTGAAGGGAAGACCAAAATGCCAAGGCCGGGAACCAGAAAAACACCGATTAAGAAACACTTCCTCCAAGTATGGGCAGCAGACCATCCACATCGGCCACCTGAGACCCTGGGTTCTGAGCACAAATGCCAATTCCAGGCCCCATCCCAGACTGTGGAATCAGAATGGCTGCTAGGAAAAAACATAGTGTAATTTAAATGCATGTTTTCTGCAAAGCACCTCCATGCTAAGGAAAGCTGCCCCAGGAAACGGAGTTTTGTGAGAGGTGCCCAGAGACACAGCTCTGCCTCTGACCTGCTTGTGTCAGCAAAAGCCAGAGTTGTTTCTCTCAAGTCATTAATGAAAAAAAAAAAAAATCATGCTTTAATTACTGGCCCAAGCCAGCAGGGAGTCCACCACATTAATACCTCCCAGCCAGGGAGCTTCCCGAAGCATAGAGTCATGGACTTTCCGTGTTTGATGATCCCAGACCCCTTCCCCTGTCTGAGGAATAACACCGCCTCTCCTATCTGGGGGAGTCCTTTCTTGTCATCTCCCACCCAAACGTACAGCACAAATCCAAAAGGACAGCTGACATCACCTCCTCCATCAGAATTACAATCAGAGTCACAAGTGGAAGGATGGGCATCTGCCCCAGGCCAGGCCACCTGCAAGTCCCTCCATGAGGATTAGCCCAGAAGATCTGTGGGCAAGGTCCTCACCCCTGTTCCTCCTAGGTCCTGGGCAACAGGACTCATGACTAAGCTTGCCCAACGTGGGTTTCTAGCATTCTTTTGGACAACCGGAACCCCTGTGTGTCACAGGTTGTTAAAGTTTAAATGGAGTCCATCTGAGGGTTTCAAGGGCCAGGATCCCCAGGGCATGGCTGATGGGGCTGCTGCAGAGGGACTCGGGCTTCACGGGCCACCTGCCCTGGCACACACCATGAACCTCTGCTGCCAGGCCACGGGCCTCAGGGCCCAGAGAGGAGCGTGCACCTCTCTGCATCCAACTCCTAAATCGGGGACTGCCTTTTCAAGACAACATCCGCCGCAGAGCCAGAGGGTGGCCAGCTCCCCCTTTCCTGAATTCTCACACCATGGGCTGTGCCTACCACCAGTTTGCACTTAACTATTTACAATTCAGGACCTCAGTGACAGCCTTCGAGTCAGAACGAGAATGGGACAGTGTTGCCCAATTTGTTTAAATCTCAGATCCATAAAATCTTCCCCATAAAAAAGAGTGCCAGCTTATTATTTTTGCTAAGTAATGAGACATTTTAAAAATACAGTAAATCTATTAACACCATCCTATCATAAAAGGAAAAACATTCTCATAGCAAAGAACAATGAGAACTATGTCAAAGACAATCTCAAAATTAATGAAAAGTTTACTACGTCACTGTGGCCACCCTTCTCTCCCCACTCTTCCTCCCCTTGCCATTTTGCTTTTTTGTTTTTGGGTTTGCTTTTTTTTTCCTTTTTTCTCTGGACCAGGGGAAACTGCTTGACAGACCACCCGGCATCTGCAGTAAAGGGTTTCTGAGTCTCTCATCTTGGCCCAACCACCAAAAGATAAGGGCCCTCCTAATAGAAGCACCCAACTTCGCACCATGAGCAAGAGAATATCACTTGGCTGGGATGTTTTCTGGTTACAAAATGCTCCCACATGCACTATTCTCATTTAATTTCAACTTAATTCCCATCACAAGGTGCTATATGATGAGGAAACCAAAGCACACACCTGCTTTCTATTGGTTATCAGCTGTTCCTTTACTTGGAGCCTCAGTCTGCCTCCTGTCCACCCAATGGCCCTTACTTTACCCTTTAGAACTTTCCTTCCACATAGTGGGTTTTAAATTGCACCCTTTGGTCCTTTCTTTTCGAGACTAACTAGACCTTGTTTCATTTATTCAAGGATGGCAAGCTTTGACCTGAATCCCTCACGCATCCTACAGTGCCAAGAGACCCTCAATCACTGTTTGCTGAAGAATGAAAAGATTAACTGTTCCTCATTCAATATTATTTCGAGACCCTTTGAAACTCTTCACTGTCCCAGCCGTGTCCCTCGAGAGGCACTGCCATCTTTTAAAATGTCATGCCCAGAACTGTGTGCCATGCACCAGATGGGCTCAGCTGTGCAGAGTGCCAAGGCCCGCTGGACCTCTTGCCCTGGGCACAGAGCCTTTATTCATGAAGCTTGAGACTGTATTTACTTTCTGGCAGCCATTTCATACTGCTGACTCCTCGGACATTGGAGTCAACTAAAATTCTTAGAGAGCCCCAATTCTGATTTTCTTAGTTGGTCATTTTAATCCAAGAAAAAAAAAAGTCTTTGGGGCACCTGGGTGGTGCCACCAGTCGAGCATCAGACTCTTGGTTTCAGCTCAGATATGACCTCCGTGTCGTGAGATGGAGCCTCGCACACTGGGCTCCATGCTCAGTGGGGAGTCTGCTTGAGGATTCCCTCCCTCTGCTCTTCTATCACGCACATGTGTGCATGTGCTCACTCACTCGTTCTCTAAAATCAATATTAAAAAAAATTCTCTTCTCTCTTCTCCTCCCCCTTACCCCTCTGTAATTAATAAAATCTATAAAACAAAACAGGTCTTTTTATTGATTTTATTTTTGCTAGTCAGTGTCTTCTGTTTTTATCTGACTCTTCAGATCTCATCTCTCCAACTAGATGCTAAGGTTCTTGAGATGGTATCTCATACACTTCTACATAAGGATTAAGTGTAAACATTCAGTATGGTGACACTCGGCAGATACTCGATAAATATGTGTTGGTTCATTAAGATCCACTTTTCCCCTAATCTCCCCCAGGACTCTCCACTTCTGATGAATCACACTTTAGTACCAAGAATTAGCACCTACGACTCCTTCCAGTTGCCTTCTCCTTATGCTTCCAGCTCTGACTCTTGCTGGTCCCCATATCCACCAGATGCACCCACAGCACCCTGCTTGCACCCAGACACACTTCACTCTCTACAAATGACCACCTCCCCCAGCCCCCATCACTACCTTCTCAAAACTCTGTGCATACATGAGCCCTGATCCGCTGCAGTTTCCCCATGTTCCCTTAGCATTTGTAGTATAGTCCATCATGCAGGAAAAATATCCGGGGTAAATCTGGGAATGTTCAGATGAGCCGCAACAGAGAAAGAATCATCATTGATCTTAAAATGGAATTGTGTCTACAAATGGGTTTGTTATAGAATTTACTGTCCTAAAAGACCCCTTTACTGTATTTTAAATGACTTGATGTGGTTAACATGCAGCTTTCTACGAACTCATCTGTCACACAGGGAGTTGGAATCTTCAAAAAGAATTGTTCTCTGCAGCAATGCTGTCTCTGTACACACCAGCCAAAGGCCTTGAGACACACCTTGCCAATGACTGAGTGCTGATGAGTCCCGTCCGACAAATACGTATGTGTACAAGTGCTTTCTCCACATTTGCCATATATCGTAGTTATTCCATGAGCCTTATAATGAAATTAAAGAAATCAGAGTCTTCTATCTAGAAGGGACTCTTGATTGAGCAACTCACACCATGAGCAAGGAGAATAAGACTAAGCACAGAGGCTTACAACTCCTTGATCCCTTTCAAGTCCCAACAATTCTTCAGTGAAACCCACCATGAGCACCCAGAGAAGCCAAAGATGGTGCTCCCATCCTGCCCTTAGGGATTTAAAGGACAATTATTATAGGAGAGAAGCTGGCCATCAGTCTCCTTTCCTCTGAAGCTCCTGAAGACTTCAGCCATATAGATCTCTACCTATTCAGACATTGCTCAGAATTCGTCTTCTCTTGGAAGAGGCATCACCCTCAGACAGGACTTCTGGGGACCCTTTACGGTTCCTGGGACAGTGCCGGGTCCAGGGAAGTTTTGGCGGACCTGCTTCTACACTTAGAACTGGAGCAAGGGAGGAAATGAAAAGAGATTCACAATCTCTCTCCGGTTGTGATTATCAATAGTCATTTTGCTACAACAGTACCTGCTTAGATGGCTAATCATCACTGCTCTATTCTTTGTAGAATGCCAGTTTGGTCTTTCTTTTTTTCAATTATATCTTAAATCAGTCTCTCATTTCTGCCTTAATAGCTCTATGAAAATGCCCCAATTTCTCACTCATTTATTATATCCCAGGCACAGTGAAGGTCTGAAAAGGCTGTTTCTATAATTTTTTAATACAAGCTGCTGTTATGTCTCTAAGTCACATTATAGGAAGGAAAAGTACATGCCAAGTTAAGACAGTAAGGGTAGCCCCCAAGCAGAGGGTCCAGGGGGACTCTCAGATTCCCTACCTTTTGGGGCAGGAAAGAGGTTGTGCCTAGCAATCTAATTCCCAGTACAGGGGACCCATGGGCTATCTGGCATAGGGATTCTTCTTTTGATGACCCAAAATTAGGTTTCAAAATGAGAATTTTGTTTTTCTAGTGAGGCAGCATAGTTGATACCGAATGTTATTTATCGGTTTGACTCCAGCTGGTTTAAACCACTGTTCTGGTTTCCAATAAATCATTCCATGGAAATAGCTACACATCATTCCTTCTTTGTCTCTGAACTAAATTACCTATTAAATAAGGGGGGGGGGGGTGAATTATGTTAGTAAAATGCTCAGATTGCTTTGCTCAACATCAATCCAGCGAAATGCATTCCTGCCTTCATAGGTAATGGCCCAAATGTAAAGTAATACTATCAACAACCAGGATTTGCTGAACGAGTACTATGTGGGAAGGCATGCTAATGACTGCAAGGAAGCCAAACGCACTAAGGATTGCCTTCTGAAAATGTGCCACCCTCCCTGGAGAATAAACACATGGAGCTGAAACCTCAGACAAAGTGGGGAATGGTAAGGAGTTTGAGCTCCATGAGCTACAGGAGTCCACAGAAGAGCTCACTTCCGTCTGGAGTGTCCACAGGAGGACTACTTGTTGATCTGGGCCCTGAAGTGTGCTTGAACAAGGGGACAGTGTGTACAAAGACATGAAGATAAGGCACAATAGGATAGTCCTACATAGTGGAAAAGTTTAAATCCTGGAGCTTAAGAGCTGTGTGACCTTCAGCAAGTTGCTCGACTCTCTGAGACTACATATTCTCATTGCAAAAGAAGGAGGATGCTAGAGGAACGTTGTTCACAGGATGGTTGTGAAGAGTAGAGGGGAAAAGGCAAGTGAAGCACTTAGCAAAACCACACTCCAGCATACAGGGTAAACCATCAGTACGTGTTAACTATTGTTATACTTTTGAGGTTATAAATGAGCCCAGGCAACCTTTGGGTTGAGCTCTATACTGGAGCTGCGATCTGCGATGGAAGTGGCTTGTTCTCCAACAGCCACTTATAGCAGGAGAGAAAAAAAATGGGTCATGGAGCTCCATGGTGCCAGTCATGACAATGAATTTAAGAGAGTGACACAGAAAAAAGGGGTCACAGTCAACACCATCAGACTCTTCCCATGCCCTGGGGCCCACCTAGTAGTTACTACTATAAATGGAGTATATATACACCCTCGCCCAGCTCCCAAACCACTTACACTCTTACAAAACTAAACAAAAAACCTCATAAAAAGAATGTCAGAAGGAAACCAACCTAGAAAAATACTTGAGGATGGTGCCTTATGATCCCCCTGCAGGAAGCCACAGGAAAAGAGAGGTCCTGAGGGCAGAGTCAACCAAGAGTAATTGCAAAAAAGGCTGGAGAGCATAGAGAGATGCTGAAGCATACCTCCTCCCCAGCCCCAGCTTCTCAGAAGACCCAGTGATGAAGGAGCAGTACTTACTGGGACCAGATGCAGCAGCCTACACAGAGGGCAGGGTTTGTCTCATTTGGGATCCAGAGCAGAGGTAGGGATTCTTCTGTTACTGGAGCAACAGGCAAAGTGAGGACACAGTCAACTGTCCCTTCAGAGTCCCAGGAGAGACTTTTAGAACCCATGTCAGATGTAACTGGGCTAAGAGTGCTCGGAAACAAGCAGGCCTCCAAAATGGCTGCCTGTGAGCTGGTGCCAAGACCCACGACGATCATGGTCTGGTAGAAATGTACAGAAATACAACCAGGAAGTTCAGAATGCATGGAAGCAACTAACAAGACTGGCCATAAAAGGACTCTCCTGCATCTGGGCTGAGCTGGCTAGCTGAGGCCCAAAGTATGGGGGTGGCACTTTCTTCTCGGATACGAGAGACAGAACAGTGTGGAACCGGGGACATGCTTAACGCTTAGCAGCAAAAGCCAGCAAGAGCTTGGACTTTGGTTTTCAGAAGACTTGTAAAGAGAATTTACCTCTCTTGGCATAAGTTTGATTAAGCTTCAACTGGAATCAGTTTGGTTTTTGTTTTGTTTTGTTTTGTTTTGTTTTTTAAAGCTCAGATCTTAATTAGAAAGGATGCTTTCAGGAAGAATGGTAAAACAAACAAACAAACAAAAAAACCCACGAAAAACAACCCAGCAACAACA
This sequence comes from Canis lupus dingo, assembly GCF_003254725.2. Taxonomy (NCBI): domain Eukaryota; kingdom Metazoa; phylum Chordata; class Mammalia; order Carnivora; family Canidae; genus Canis; species Canis lupus. The sequence continues at coordinate 7,869,496 of NC_064258.1, forward strand.
ACAAAAAAAAAATGCTGAAAGTAGGGAAAGGACTTGTAGTGAACATATTTGACAAACAGGAATGATGTTAAAAGGTGACTGCATATATATGTTGCTGAACCGCATGAAATTTTAGGCTCAAAAGAGAATGTACTGAAAGAAAATTCCTGAATGTCAGTTTCTTTTGTCCTCGGGTCTTTTCTTCCCAGAACTATAGACTGGCCCCCTGAGCATCTGAGCTTCAACCGAGTGCTCTCTGGAGCTGTAGACTGCCCGAGTGTCTGGGCTGAAGCTGAGCTGTGGGCTGGCCCTACAGAAATGAGAAGTTGAGGCAGGTGCTTCCCCAGGGAAGCTACTAGGTTCTAAAGCCACACAATTCTTATAGGGCTTCAGACATCACAGCTCTCTAGCCAAAAGACAAAAATACATCATATCTGGTGAAATCTATCCCATCACGAATGTCTAGACAGCCACTGCATTTCTTATTGTTGACCAGTGAGAAATAATGGACCTCTGTGTGATTCTATAGCTCTACATAGACACAGGGGCACAGGACACAGGGCCACAAGTTGGACAAAAATAAGCCTTGTGCTGTTTCCTTATCAGCTCCAATGTTGACCTTCAAAGGTGAACTTTGAGAATATTTACTGAGCATCTGCTAAGGTCAGGCATCAAGCCAGGTTCTGAGGGTAAAATGGTTATCAGTCCAGCCCAGCCCCTCCTTTACACCCCTGTTACAAGATGAGGAGCAGACAATCAGGTCACTAAGCCCTTACCAGGCTCTTCGAGAAAAGCTTTATCCAGAAAGGACACACGATGACTGAACTATAAAGTTATCCCAAATGCTGGAGCAAGAAAGATGGTGAAACCCAGGGAACAGGTAGTTCTTTGGTGGCCAAAGCTAGTCAACCTGCAGCCTAGAAGGCCCACTTCTGGGCTCTGCATCCACAACTTGATGCTTGGTGTCAGTACATTAACCAGTGATGCCCACGTCTATGCCCGTGCCCTGGAAACCAGGGCCACTTTGACATGAAGGAAGAGGAGCCCCAGGGTAGGTGACGACGAGGGAAATCCTCAAATATCTCCATCACTGGGCTCTTAAAACCCACCACAGGATCATCTTTGTTTTGAGTTATATCAGATCCTCGCTTTTCAGTTAAAAAAGCAAAAACTACAACCTAGGTAGGAGTAACTCACCTAGCCCCTACTACATTAGTGTGAAGAAATGTAACAAATTATTTAACTCATTAGGAGAGACCAAAAAAACCTTTAAGCATAGAAATTTGAGGTGATACAGGGTCCATATATCTGGGGAAAGGGCCAAGAAAGGTCAGGGTTTTGCTTCTTGGCGAATTGCTCCCCAGGTCACCTGGGCTTTAAGCTCTAGATCAGTGCTCTTGGGAGGACTCTTTCTACTGTCACATTCCTGCTCTTCTGTACTCATCTTCTCAGGCAGCAGGAAATGTCAGGGGACATACTTGGCATCACCCAGCCAAGGTCAAAGCCCCTGGGAGCATCACCTGATTTGGTTGAAATGAGAGGCAATGCCCACAGGCTCCTGGAAAGCTTTAAGGAAAGAAAACAGTTCCAGACTAGCCAACCTTCAGCAAACTCCAGCTGCGGCATGAACCCTGAGATGATCCATAACTTGGGTCCCAAGTCTCCTCTCCCATCTAAGTTTCTAGACAAGTGTCCCCAAGGAGCTAACAACTTGATGATCAAAACACAGTATTTCTGAAAAATGTCCTATAAATACTAACCACTCTTTGATGTCTTAACACTGTACAATTCATTGTGGGTCCCTGAGACTCAAGGGGGCAATGGCCTGTCCCTGAGCATGACAAGGGGCAGGACGATTTTCTCAATCTCCTGAGGCAGCCCCCCTAATTCTCAAGGAGATTCACATGGCCTTCCTCAGCCCAAAGCCAGCAGGAATCTCCACTCGTTTACTCCTCCTGGCATAGGGAAGAGGGAAAGCTGAACTCCCTCACCACCCCAGGAACATTCCGTTGACATGTGGTTTTCAAGAACTAAAAGCTCCAGGTGTGCAGTATTTATTGAGAAAGCAGTGGCAACTAGCACGCTGAGTTAGATGGACAGAGAGAAACTAGAAATAGAGAATGGATGGACACCAGAAACTAGACTCATCTCTAATCAACAGCCCAGGATCATGAGGGTGAGATGCCCACTCTCAAGCATGTCATCTGTCAGTGAGGACAGCAGTTACCTATCAGGGTTCCAGGCAGCCTCAGAAGGATGCTGGGAAAGTCAACAATACGTCCTTCCCCATAGAGTCTCACCCCTGAACAAGTCCTACCAGAAGAGGCACCGCTCAAGGCTCTTGTACCAGGTGGGGTTCTAAGTTTCAATATTTTTAGGAACTTCAGAGAGTTTTTAAGAGACATTATCTCATTTGGGTCCCAAATAGCCTCTTTGGTTAACATCTCTGCTGTCAGAAGCCCTAATCATGTTCCATGATGGGCGGGATTCTGGACCAGGAGGAATTCAAGGAGGGGGCACCTCAGGCTTCCCAGGACTAGCTCATGAGGGACCCCAACCCCCCAGCCAGGCCACATGCAAGGAGTTGAGCTTTCATCCAACTAGCGAAGAATCTTTAGCTGGGGAAACCCAGACCTGTTGTCACAACAAGACACCTTCTAGTCAATTAAACTCTATTGTCCAGAGAGCTGTTAGCCACCATGACTGTACTGAATAGTTGGGAAGCTTGAGGAACACTACTGGCACCTGCCCCCACCACCATCTCTGGGGTGCTAGAAAGAGTACCGGATTGGGAGTCACAAGATCTTGGTCCTTTATGGGTTATGTACCCTTCAACACCTCACTTAAACTCTGTGCAGCTCAAGTGCCCCATTACTATAAAATAAACACAATAAAAATTAGTTCCAAGTATATTGTGAGGATCAAATGGAATATAAGTGAACATATCTTAAAACTAAAAAGGGTCACTGTGGCTCAGTCAGTTAAGGATCCAACTCTTGATTTGGTTCAGATCATGATCTCAGGCTCATGGGATGGGGCCCCATGTCAGACACATGCTCAACATGGAGTCTGCTTGTCCATATCCCTCTGCTCCTTTCTCTCTCTGAAATAAGTAAATAAAATCTTTAAAAAACAAACACAACTCGAAAGGGCCACAGCACTGTCAAGTATCACTCTGAAAGTACTTGGGAGCCTTTTAGACAACAAATAAAGTAGAAAAGCTGATCCTGCTTCTTTATCCAACCTGATCCTGAAGGAGATATGCCCCACCCAACTCCTCCAATATCTACCCACTCATTTATTCTGCATTCATTAAATTTCTCCAGGGTGCCATGCACTGTGGTACATGCTGGAGAGACAGCTGTCCTGCCCTCACAGAGCATAAATCCAGATAATTCCAATACTATTTCCACCTCCATTTGGTGTTCTTAACCTGTAAATCCCATCCTACCAAGATCTCTTCTCCCAGGAGCAAACAACTGTCCCCTTCCTAGGGTAGACAAACAGGCCTGAACATGGAACCCTACTCTGTGAGCTAATGAGTCACCTGAGGCCAAGTCTGCACCACTGTCCTAAAGCATGAAACTCAGCTGCACCCCCCCACCCCCCATCCTACCATCTTGGCCTTTCTAAAACCTTTCATAGAGAACCTTGAGTCTCCCAGGGGACCAAACCTCAGTCTTAGCAGACACAGTCTTTTGAAGCCACTTTTAAAATAAACACATTAGATACCAAACCAGTACACCAGAAGTTTATCTCCACTCCACAGGCTGTGTTAACCATATCCATCATGGAGACTCATAATGGGTTAAGCAGAGACACTGAAGGCACAATGACCTGGGTTTGAATCTTGGCTTTGTTGCCTATGAGCCTTTAAGCTAATTATTTAGCTTAGTACCACTCTAAGGCTCACTTTTTACATTTATAAAACTCAGATAATAATCCCTATCCCATAGTGATATTCTAATAATTAAATGTGATAATGTTGGTAAATAATTTAATAGTGCTTGGCACTTAGAAGCATTCTATAAATGGTAGCCATTGTTATTCGTAATTATAATAGTCATTACTACTGATACACTCACAAAACAGCCCATTTCATCCTTTGCGCCTTGATATCTCCACTGCCTATACGGGTGAACAGAAAAAGCAAAGCTTCCATTGACTCTAGATCTGATTATTTCTAACTGTGGACCTCTACTTATCTTGCCTTTTTGGAAAAACTAGCTCTCAACCCTGAGGTTAAGATATATTTATCTTTGGTTCAATACCCATCTGATGGACAAAATGAAAGAATAAATCACAACGTAAAATAGTATCTCACAAACCCACTGGCTTCCATGTCTCCCCCTCTATTCATACAAAATATTACACACACTTCCTCACAGCAGTCCCTTTTCTCTCCAGCTACAGTTTTTCCCCATCCTACTCCCTCGTCTGTGGTTCTTTCACCTCCATCTTCATGACAGCCAACTGCCTTGTACAATTTCAGAACACCCAGCCTTACTGACCAGATTTCTGTAGCGAGTAAAGAGCGGCTATGTAGTGAAGAATTAACCCTGCCCAAAGAGAAGCATGGCCTTTGCCTGGGCTTCTTAGAGGAAATTCTTTAAGTCCTTAGAACCTAAGGCCCAATAGGAGTATGTGTCTTTGTTAGCCTGGGGCCTTTGGTCATGCAGGATGGTATAATAATGGGACTTGGGACTTTGGGTGATGGGGTATCAGCTCAACTTCAGGAGATGCTGGAGACTAAGACTGATGGCATGCTCAGTCAACCACACCTATGTGATGGAGCCTGAATAAAAACTCTGGATGCCAAGGCTCAGTGGGCATCCCTGGTTGGTAGTACTCCATGCCTATCGTCATATTCGATGCCAAGAAAGTATTGCTGCCCAGGACTACATGGGGAGAAGAAAACAGGAAGCCCCACATTTGGAATTTTCCTAGACTCTGCCCTTTGTGCTTCTTCTCTTGGCTAATTTTACCTTGTATCCTTGAACAATAAGAAAGCATAGCCATGAATGCAACAGCTTTTGAACATTCTGTGAGTCCTTCCAATGACTTACAAAGCTAAGAGTGATATCCTGGGGGCCCCACCTCGAAGTTGCCATTGATGTCAGAAGTGAGAACAGTTGTGTGAGCTGTTCTTCTAACACTGCAGAGACCACTGGGAAAAGCCCTGAGCATGGGCAGCTGGGTTCCAGTGTACACAACGGACTCGAAGAAACTGAACAAACACATTCTTGGATCATTCACAGCCATCAGAGGGTGGACTTCAAAGCCCAAAATCATTACTCCGCATTCATCAACAAGTCCTGGTTGGATCTCCAACCACACTCCCCAAGTTCATGAGGATAGGTGGACCCCTCACAGCCTTGTCTCCATCCTCTAATGTCCATTAACAATGTGGATGAGGTTCCTGCCTCTGAGGCATTTGGGGTTTCTAAGTCTGGCATCAATAGTCACAGTCGGTGGTAGACTGGAAGGGGCATCATCTGGAAGACCGTACTTGGGAAACTGCCACCTGTGTTCATGTGTCTCATCTGCCTGGAAAATCCCATAGTCACTGTTCCACTGAGCCCAGTCCTCAACTCAAGGGAGGAAATTGGACAGAAGAAGGGGAAATAGGAGCCAGGGAGTGCTCAGGCAAGCCAGAGGCCAGTAGTCGGACCTGCCAAGACAAGCTCCAAATCCTCAGGAATCACGCCCTTGCTAGGATGTCTTCCCCAGGCTTGCTGGGCAGCCCCCTGCTGAGAAACAAAGCTCCTTTTCAAGCCTGCGCTGCTATCTGCAGCGGTTTGGTGTCCAGATAACTGGGGAGCAAAGAGATACATTGTCATGTCAAGGCTCACGGGAAAAATGACAGGAAGAAGAAATGTCAGCATTTGGATACCGATGGAAATGGAAAAATCTCAAAAAACTCAAGAAGGAAAGAAAATGTATTTCGGTGATAATGGGACTGGAGTGGGCTGTGGCTGCTGAATCCTATATTGGATCTCAACTAGCCACGGTATCCTTCTTTTGTTAGCCCTGATTCCCAGCCACCTGCCCCAAGAACAGAGAACAGAAAGGAGGGAACAAACCGGACCCCATATGTTGAAAATGAAGAGGTTTCAGGGCTGTATCAGTCACTTAAGCCTAATATTTGGATTTCCTTTAAATTGCATTGTCGTCAACGGCTGTTCAGGCTGAGTTGCTTAGACAGTAAATTCTGGTTCTAGCTGCCATTTCACATTATGCTAATGTATGTGAGAAGCTGTCTCCCTGGATACCGTAGCAAATTGCCAGCTGAATCATAGAAATGCTGTCAACTTTTTTTTTTTTTTTGCAAGTTTTCCATTTTTGCTTTGCCATTGTGTGTAGCCAAGAGAAACTGGGAGATGAGGGGGAAATATATATATGCATCAAGCTTCCATTGGATTGGTTTTGCCTCTTTGAGAAAGAGCTGTAGTGATCTCCCTAGTTTCTAAAGCAACCCACATACATACTTCCATTTTATCTGAAGTCATTTCATTGCCCAGATATCTGTGTCAGTTTCAGGGAATCAAGCCTCGAGAGCCAGCAGAGGGAGAGAGAGAGCACCAAACCTGATTTTCTATAGATTCCACTCAAAAGCAAAGCCTGAACAAGTGGACATTTGCTGAGCCCAAACAAAAGGCAAATCAAATGGATTCCCCAGATGAGGCCACTTTTTGAAAGCTGCCTAGGGCTCCAGTATGGTGCCAACAGCCTCGGCTTGCACACTGGCTCCAGTTTGGGCATGCTATCTTTTCTCCTTGGGAGACCTCCCTCCCCCCAATCCTGCTGCAAACAGTTCCTTTGCCTGTAAATGAGAAGAGGGAACTGGTGGCCACTAGCATTCTTTCCGGCCTTAACATTCTAAGTCTCCAGGGCTCTTTTCTGGCCTTAGCTGCCTTCTGGATTGTGGATAACAAATACCTTATTTTCTTGGACTTGGGGGCTGAACCTGATTGCCTAGCAAGATTGTTCCAGGTCACGGAGGTTCTGAGACACTCGTGGTACAAAATAGCAATTTTTCGTATTGTCAGAGGGAGGGAGAGATGGGTATGTGCAAGATGGCCACAACAGGCAGTGGGATGCGGGCTTCCCCTCGCTGGGGGAGGAGAAACAAAGACGTACTAAAGAGTGCAAAGTTCCAGTTCTGTGAGTAATTTCTAGAGACCTACCGTAGGAGGTGATAGATAGGTTTATGGCATAGATGGTGGTAGTAGTTTCACAGTGTATGCTTCTCTCCAAACCCATCAAGCTGTATATATGAGATACATAGTCTTTTGCATATCAGTCATAACTCAAAGAGGGAGGGACGGAGGGAGGGAGGCAGGGAGGACGGAAGGAAGGATTGGTAAATATAAAAAAAGAAAAGGCTGCAATAGACTAGGACATGTTCCCCATCTCCCCGACCCTTACACCTGCCAGAGGGCTGGGAGCAGGGTGGGGCACAGCCCCTGAGAGTCGTGATGTTGACCACATTTCACCCACCGCTCTCCATCACTTGCTTGGGTTTAGGCTTCCTGTCCCACTGTTTTGTCAACGGTGAAACCATATCTGGTTATCATTTCCTGCACATGGGACCCCCCCCCCCTACATCCCACTCTCTGCCCCACCTGTCCCATTTCTAATCACCTAAAAGTTCCACCCATACAGACCCCTGGGCCCACTTTCCCTGCAGACAAAGATTCTTCTGCCCTGTTTCCCATCGGCCCTCACCTAAAATTTAACCAATTTAAGGGTACACACTCAAATGCCTTTGGGAGACAAGAGTCCTGAGCAAGTGAGGCTGCCCAGTTTAAGGTGATAAGGAAAGGTGGGGCCCTAGCAGAACAGAAGGAAGCACATCCACCCCTCTCCCCCCACAAAGAAGACTTTGGCATGAAATTGTTTCCAACTCCGTGCCCCAAACAAGATGATGATGCAGAAATTAGGCTCCTCTCTACCAGTTTTTTTACTGCAAGCTCTCTACTCATGAAATTCTGGTTTCTTTCTAAGTAAGGAATATACCCGCATGGAGAATTCATGATGGTTTCCAACAACTAAGGCTGGATTTGAATTGCCATTATTATTAATGATCTTCCTTTAAGTTTAATAAATACTGAAGCCTTCTCACCATAAAGCCTATGTTATCTTGAATTGATTAATTTCAACCTAATATCAATAGTATTTCTGTGATTTTTTTTTATTGAAATTCAATTTGCCAACATATATTTCTGTGATTTCTCAATGAAAATACTTATGGGAATAAAGTCATACCTCCAGGGGCACCCCACAGGGGCCAAAGTGTAAAATTTCTCTAATATCTCAAGGGCTTTTATCTAAAAAACATATGACATCTTTGTGAATTTCGCATTCTACATGATATCCATTTATTAACCAGAGAGTAATTTTTTTTAAAGATTTTTATTTATTTATTCATGATAGTCACAGAGAGAGAGAGAGAGAGGCAGAGACACAGGCAGAGGGAGAAGCAGGCTCCATGCACCGGGGGCCCGATGTGGGATTCGATCCCGGGTCTCCAGGATCGCGCCCTGGGCCAAAGGCAGGCGCCAAACCGCTGCGCCACCCAGGGATCCCCAGAGAGTAATTTTTAATTACTTATCACATACTTACGTCTTCACTGCATACAAATCTTTAAGTGAAAAGGACATTTCTGGATGATGTACACTTGCCTTCCACCATATTCCAGGTGGGACCTGGGTCTCCCTCTGCAGCATAAGCAGTAAGACTGGCTGGTGACTTGATACTGCTGTTTTAGGGGGGAGGTAGGTTTCATCATAAAATCAAAGGTTTGGAAACCATGGTCTGGTAATGCTCCTCTGCATTTTCCTGTGACCAAACTCCGATAATGTCAAAGCCTTGACAAAATAACCACCAGGCAAAGCACCCCAGTCTCTTCAAAGCTGGAGTCAGGCCTTGTGTTAAGCAGATTCTCATACTACTTTCACCCTCTTGTCCCAGGATGATGGGGAGTCCGCTACAATATCCTAGCCCTTCCCCTGGGGCCCTGGGGCCATTGGCAGAGAGCCTGACAAGAGCCGGGCAGGCGGGGGAAATGAGAACCCAGGGGGAACTGGACATCATGTTCTTGAAACTCATGTGCCAGATAAGCATTTGTATATTCAATCCTATCTCCCCATTGTTACCACAGCTCCTCTTCTTTCACGGATCCTTTTCAATAGACAGTGGAGGTGAATACATGAACTTTAAGCTTCTTTGACCTCTACCTGGTAGCCACAGGGGATGCTAAGGACTCTTCACATTGTGAAGTAAAAAAACAGTCTCATATGGGGAAAGACGGCCCCTTGATTCATAGATTTTTATAAGTCTAGATTTTGATTTTTTTTAGCTGCTGTTAAGAATGGGGTCACCTTTACTTGGATTCTGGAAACTAAGAACCGTGCAGACTGAAGATCACAACTCAAGTTATCTGTTCTCACCCCTTTTGAATTCTTCTTGCTAGACAAGTTTTTAGTTTTAGGTAAGAAAGAAACCAATGAAACAAGCCAGGGGGAGGTGGAGTCGCGTCTCCCGGGAACCTCGAGTTAGCACTGATGGGTAGTGGCAGACATCCCAGCCAACAAGCCACCCACCTGGGATGGTTTATCTTTGAAAGATCGTGTCCCCACCCATAATCCCTCCCAACTTTGAGGGGACCACCCCATGCCCAGATGCCAATCACACCAGAGGTCACTGCACTCTTAAGAAAACAGATTCAAATAAATATCCTTCCTTCCCAGCAGCAATGTTCTTCTCTACTTTACTAGTAGAATCCATGTGAGCCCACTTTTGAAAGCATTTGAAAGGCAAAAAGCCAAACTCACACAGAATGTCAGTAGTAGGAACAGAGGAAGGAACAGGTGGCCTAAGTTCCTTTTCCAAAAGGCTTATTATATCTTTGCCCTGGTAGGCACATGCAGATTTTACACTAGGAGAATGCCCTCTGTCCATTCCAAGGTGGGGTTATAGGCCCCTAGTGTTAGGAGCTATTGCTCACTGTAGAGCATTCAAAGAGGAAGGAAAAGTATATATCTGAAATGAAAGTGCTGTAGAGAAATGGGGGCTCAACCAAGAAATGTGTAACTGAAGGCAGTGTCTCCAGAGTACAGCTATGTTGTACGCCAAGAGACACCTGCAACAAGCACAGCATGGAGCCACTAAATGCACAGACTTACAGACCCAACAGCTTGAGGAGAAGGAAGAGCCTGGATCAGTCGGGACACAACAGCAGACGGACAGTACACTCGAAAGGGCTTAACTAAAGACTTGGAGGAAAGAACTGTGCACAGTCTGGCACAGAATCCAAGAAGCCAGTGAGCACTGGTGGAAAGTGGGAAGTTATTGTCCCAGTGAAAGGGGGAAGGAATGTGCATGCTGGGAGCCCCGCAAAAGCCAGAGGTGTGGAAGAGGGCTCCCTGGCAGGACGGTGCCTTAAAAGAACACAGCACTACAAAACTAGAGCTGGGGAGAGGTGAACACCGCCTCCTCCTGCCTCCTGGGTTGGCTCCTATTGACCAAACCCAAATGGAAAGCCGAGAATAAGGTGGCTCACATACTGCTGTCCAGAGAGATCAGCCTCCTAGGCTATGGAGAATGAAGCTGGGGCCAATGGGGCAAAGAGCCCTAGACTGAGGTCAGGACACCTGGTTCCAGCTGTGCCATTACTGGCTTTGGCACTTCGGGCAAGACTCTACGTATTTAGACTTCCAAGGCTTTAACCCAGAGCCCTTCAATCTAGGAAATAGTCTGTTTCCTAATCCTCCAATGCAGACAGATATCAAATCCATGGAACAGAAATATGGGCCCAAGGAATCCTCACCTCCTGATTCCCAGCTTTATCACCAGAGCTAATCTCACATCTTGATCAGTTTCCCTTTTGATTATTGAAGAGTTCAGAATTTCACATGGCCTTGCTCCTTTGGGAGGACAGCAAATCTGGACAATAAGAGATGAAGCATCATGGGCCCGAGAGCCTCTGAGGCCACACATGTGGGAAAGAAGGCTCAGGCACCCACAAAAGGAAGAACACACTGGAAGTCCAGTCCTCATCACTGTGGACCAGTCTCTCCTACTTCGAGGGTCCTGCTCTTCTGCATTTTTTTCTGTTCTGGCCTGGCACCTGCCCCTTGCCAGCCTAGAGGGGAGAGGAGCCTCTAGATCAGAAGGTTCACGCTCTCTCCTTCCAATGAGCAGCCTTACCCCACTTTCCCTGGTCTCATTAGCTACTTCTGGTCATTTCGGTTCTGTAGCTTGGCAACATCTTTCTCTTGTTATCTCAAAGCAGTTTGGAAAAGGATACTAACAAATATCAGAATCCTGGTTTGGTTTTGTTTTTTAAGCCTTAAGCAAACAGATGTTGCAGAAATTCCTTTCTCCTACAAGAAAATTAAAGAATGCATGATAAAAGAAGCATCAAGTTGATTGAAATTTCAGAGAAGGGACTTCCCTTGCATTCTCTGAACAGTAAAAGGTGCTGCCCCTCATCTGAGTTCTCGGGTGCCACTGACATCCTCAGATGAAAAACCCAAGGGAAGCAGCCTGAGAGAAAATGTCATTTTAAGGCCAAGTCTACTTGCAAGTTAAGAAATGAAAGCCTATTAACCTTGGACAGAAGACCGTGGGTTGGGGCACGCTGTAGCAAACAGTTAAGTACAACGCAGGGTAGATAAAATTAAATTATACCTGGTGTAATAAACGCTCTGATTTTGCTTTAGAAGTTTGCTCTAGAGTTATTACTGTCATTATTTTACTTAATAATTATGGCTTAACACGCTAATAAATTTTACGTAGGCAATAATCTCGCAGGCTAAGTAGTTACCTGGGAACTCTACATCATGCACCTAGTAGGTCCTGTCAATAAATGTTAACTGCAAGGTCTCTGCTAAGGCACTTGGGAAGCTCTGACATCACCCTGCTCTTCCTTCACCTCTCATGCTTCCTTCATCATGTCTAGTAGTGTTAGGCACCACCTCATTCTGGCCTGTTCCCAGACGCACATATTATGTGTTTCCCTGGACATCTGTCCACATGCATTGTCCAGGATCCTCTGTCATTTTTAATGCATCTCTAGGATTCCTGTGGGTGTTTTTGTTTGTTTGCTGGTTTGTTTTTGCCTCTGGCATAGATTTTCTAGGAAACAGACTACTTCCTCCTTGGGGATTAAGAGACTCCCAGGCTAGATGGACTAAGCGCCTCTCACCACCCTAGCATGAGCACTGGGCCCACAGAAGATGCCTAAAGATTGTTAAAGCAGAGCTGTGTTTTTAGGTAAACTGAGCATTGCTGCTCCCTTCAGGAGACACAAAGGTGAATGCAGGGTAAAGGTCTCTGGAGGGAGCCTTCCTTTCTCACAGCCCAAGTTCTGAGAAACATCCTCCCACTGCAAAGTGGGAAGGAAGCAAAGACAAGAAATGGACTTCAGTGTTTGCAGAAAGACTGTAGTGAGATTAGACCCATTTGTCTTGTTGGATATGAAGACGGTGTGTCACGAATGATGAGGTATGCTGGTCAGGGCTCCACTTGGTGGGAGCTGTTCCCAGGGAGTGGGGAAAACAGCAGCTGACTTAATGCACCTGGGGTAAGCGGGGAGAGAAGAGCCTCAGTGCTCAGAGGAATGACAGTGGACAGGCTCATTGAGATAAGCGTCAAGAAGCTTCAAGAAGGCAGGCAGGCCAGCACCAGCTCCTGCTTTGCCACCCACCCCCCCAATAAGTGCATCAGACACCCCGCATCCTATCTATGCTCTTTCCTTGGAGCTCCAGGAACTGAATGGTTCTCTCTATCCCACCAGGCTCTCTTTCCTTAGCATCAGACTTCCTTCCATTCTGTCCCAATTACACAAGAGCGGGTAAATGAATAGAAAGAAGCACTTACTGATTCTGGAGCCACACTGGCCACCTCCAATCCTTCCTCTGTCACTAGCTATGTGACTCGGAGCAAGTAACTTAACCCTCGGTACTTCAATTTTCTTGTCTATACAATGGAATGATGGTAATAGTGCCTACTCATAGGGTCAGTATGAAGATTAAATAAATTAATGCTTGACTGCTGTAAAAGTGACCTGAAGCTCTACTAACAGACAGGACTCAGGTGAAAAAGGAAAAGGAAGCAGGCCAGAAACCTGTCACCAAAGTCAGCCGGAGCTGGGGCTAGTGATACCAGATATGGCTAACAAAAAAATACAGGATGCCCAGTTAAATTTGAATTTCAGGTAAGCAACAAATACATTTTTAGTGTAAGTAGGTCTCAAACATTGTTTGGGACATATTTATACTAAAAACATTTTGGGGGCACCTGGGTGGCTCAGCTCAGTAGTTAAGCGTCTGCCTTTGGCTCAGGTCATGATTCCAGGGTCCTGGGATCGAGTCCCCCATCAGGCTCCCCACAGGGAGCCTGCTTCTCCCTCTGCCTATGTCCCTGCCTCTGTGTCTCTCATGAATAAGTAAACAAAATCTTTTTAAAAAATAAGTAAATAAATAAAAATTTTAAACAGTTTTGTAGTTTACCTGAAATTCAAATTTAACTGACTATCCTGTGTTTAGTCGGCCAACCTCAACCTGGCCGTTGGGCTGTGAGATGGAGAACGTTGGTCCAAGAGACTCTGTGCTCCTTAAGGCTATACTGGCTTCCACCACAAGACTGAGATGCTGGCGGCCAGAATCGTGTATTGGAGGCCTGCAACTGATTCACGAGGACCCTCAGAACTCTGAAACGCCTTCCAAACTCTGAGATTTCTCCTCTGATTATCTTGCCACCCAGTGTCCCTATTCAGATGAAGAATTCCCCCCATCAGAGCTTCTGGACTCCATGTCACAATTCTAGTTCATCCATAGTTCCCTCCTCCTGTGAGAGCTCCCAGGAGCTCATACTGGGCCAAAGTGATGTAGGGTACCCCCAGAGAGCATGGGCTCTGGACTCAGCAACAGCTGGGATGAAATCCCTAGAGCACCACTCACTGGCCACGGGACTCTCTGGACTCAGTTTCCACATATGCAAAACTGAGTTGGTAATAGCCACCTTGCCTGGTGTTAGAGGGACCGGCAGCAATGCATACATTTGATATAAACTGCTGGATGGTACAGCTACAGTCTACTAATAGTAGTTGCTACTATTAATGGTAGTTGCTCAACTGCTCCTACTAATAGTAGTTGTTCAACTGCTAGTTGAACCAATTGTCTTGGTTGCTAATTTTACCAATTTCAGCCCGAAAATCTTTCATTTTGAAAGTTCTGTATCTTTAAAATGGATTCGTCTCTACTGCTTTGACTCTGTAAGTTTAAAATTTGTTTCCTTAAAGAGCACCTATATTGAATTAATACATCTCCACTAGAGTTTGCCTCTGAATGATTACATTAATATTTGATGGAGGTAAGTCTCATATCAGATTTAACATAACCGCATGGAATTTGCTGTTAGAATTCTAGTATACTGAAAAGCATTTCCAGGGAAAAGACAAATTAGTATCAACTATTGGAATGGCAGATGACAAACTTCCCACTTACAGCAGAGAAAAGGGAGGAGTAAGACTGGTAATATACCTCTTCCAGTTTTAACTCTGCTGTCCAACATGATCCATGGTCTACCTCCTCCAGGAAGCCCTCTCTGGTTACTGCATCACTTAATACTATTTAGCTTTCTTTGACTACATAAGCACATAGGCTGTACCACAAAACGCCCCACATATTTAGCCATTATTTTAAAGCCTTTTTGTTTGAGTTGTTCCGATCTCTCCACCCACATTATAAGCTCTTGAAGAATGAATGTCATCCCAAATACCCTTTTGTAGATTCAAAAGCACTTTGCACCATACTGAGCCTGATAAATACTTGCTGAAATCATGAATGAAAAAATTTGCTCCTTGCATCACGTAGGGAAACAGGTCACTAACCTATAAGTATTTTTCAATTCCATTTGACTCAGGGAATAATAAATATTTGATGATATGATTTGATTTGAACTAAAATAAGCATGGCTCCAGTGGGATAAACTATCAACAAACGAATAAAAGTTGCTGCTCTTCCCCCGCAGAGGTCTAGAACCCAGCAGAAATCTGATTCTTTGTGAGAATCATCCCTTCAGAAATAAATGTGAACAAAACGTAGTGTCTAGTTAAGCCTAAACTAGACAGGCTCTTTGTGGGTCCATAGAAAGCTCCAGAAGCTCCAGATTAAATCAGAATTCGGGGGAGGGGGGGTGGAATCTAAAGTACCATTTCCTAAACCCTATTCCCATTCCTACCCCAAACCATTTTCTAGTCTGATCCTGGCTCTAGAATGAGATCCAAACAGTGCTTGTTTACATAACAGAAGTAGATTTACATTGGATTCAACGTGATGACATTTCTATTATAGACCATAATGAAATTCACCAGATGACTTACACCACGAGAAAGATACGGATTTGGGAAAGGCCTGCAAGCAAATCTACTCATATCTTGCTGATCCTCTCGTCTTGATTTCAGTTGCAAAATCTATAGACATTCCCAAATAATGTGGAGCTCCGGCAGGGGAGCTGGCTTACGTGTGCAGCATGGCTGCATCCGAGCTTGGGGATGGGCAAAAACACATGAGCATTATTTGCGGAAATGAGCGTGCAGAAGAGGGTTCTCAGAAGGGAAGGGAAAATAATTCTGAGACTTCGATGATCCCTCCACACGCTGTAAACTCAATCGGCTCTCAGACTTGCTTGTTGTGTTTTTCTATCTTGTAAAATGTACTTGAAAGAAGATTCAACCTCTATAGCAAACATTTAACATCCAGGCCTCTGAGCAAAATTATCTACAAGTGTAAAATGAGCACAGCTCTATCCACAGAAGTCTGAGTCTACTCGAGAAGCGAGATGGCCTTTCCAGGGCTTGGATTTTCCTCCCTTTATCGGGGGCCTCAAGTCACAACCCACACCAGGAAATCTCCTCACTCCTTGACCTACAAGATGCTTCCTCCTACCTCTCTGGTTATTTTTTTTTTTTTTTATGACCTTTTCAGACTCCCTCTTTTCCTTAGGTGTAAGCTCTAGGAGCCTCACACAGCTCTGCCCTCACTCCCTCCTTCTATTTAGGAAACAAATCCTATCTTATGACTTCACTATTGCTTCTACTCCACGACTCTCAAATCTGTATTCCTTGCTGGGTTTTTCATCTACACTCTAGTTCAGGCACCCATGAGCATCTCCTCCTGGCCAGGTCAGCATCGCAAACTACATGCCCCAAACGGAACCCATGATCATTGTTCTCCATGCTCCAGCAGCCTTGGTTCGGTCACCCAGACGCAAAAGCCTGAAGCCATTCATTTGTTCATTCAATAATGACTTACGTGTGTGTCTCTCATTTCCTAGATCCTTCCTATCAACCAGAACCAGAACTTCAACCCAAATTATTCCTACTCAAAAAAACTACCTTCCTTTCTCTCTATATGTCCCATGAGATCTTCAGACTCCTTGGAACTCACTTCCCTTCTCTGGACGTCTGAAGCATTTATTGACTGTATTATCATTTGGGCACTTAAAACAATGCTTTAGACTTTTTTTTTTTTTAAGATTTTATCTATTTGACAGAGAGAGAGAGCAAGCACAAGCAAGGGGAGCTGCAGAGGGAGGAGAAGCAGGCTCCCCACCCAGCAGGGAGCTCTTTGTGGGGTCAATCCCAAGACCCTGGAATCATGACCTGAGCTGAGGGCAGATGCTTACCCAACTGAGCCACTCAGGTGCCTCAAACAATGCCTTGGACTTTTTACTGTTTTAAGCAGATATATTATACCTCTCAAAGTATGCTATAAGCTTCTGAATAACAGGAAGTGTGCTTATGAATTTTTTGTTAAGAATCTCCCTATCCGGGCAGCCCTGGTAGCTCAGCGGTTTAGCACCGCCTTCAGCCCAGGACGTGATCCTGGAGACCCAGGATTGAGGCCCACGTCAGGCTCCCTGCATGGAGCCTGCTTCTCCCTCTGCCTGTGTCTCTGCCTCTCTCTCATGAATAAATAAATAAAATCTTAAAAAAAAAAAAAAAAAAAAAGAATATCCCTATCCTGGCACATAAGTAAATAAGCAGACCTCTATACAATGCTTATTTCAGGGCCTGGCACAAAATAAGAGCCTGAAAATACAAGCTTAAAAATAAATATATACTCACTGAACACTTGGCAAACTGAGTAAGAATGAACTATGTGAAATGTTCCCAAGACATCAGAGCACCAGGCCCTAAATGCATATATACTGGTGGGTACATTTTTGAGTCCTGATGAGCCACGATAAACAACTTACACAGACTTAAATTATTTGGAGTGAAAATAGAACGTGGAAATGCATTAGCTACTATTTCCTTCCTTCTTCCCATCACCTTTAATAATGTAAATGTTTGGTTTAACCTCAGCTCTGTAACAGTGTGGCTGGCTGGCAGTAGGAATGGAAGTGTCAGAAAAGTGCATCTGGACTCGTGGGCCATTATAGAGGAGGAATCAGAGGGAGAGCAGGTGAATCTGACAATAAGGAAGGAAGCAGAGGCCCAGAGAGTGACTTGCTCAAGGTCACACATCTACCGGCCCAAGTTAACCTAAGGGACCTTCCTCACTTCCTACCCACCCTCCCTCTAGCCCTTGTCTGATGACAGCCCCCAGCCCCAGCTGACCTTCCCTCAGCTTCAGAAACATCTTACACCCTTGCCAAGATGCTTTTTTATTACTTCTCATGGCAACCATAACCCCACAATGCAGAGCTGACCTCCCTCTACCTCTTGAGAGGACAGAAGGGCTGAGGGATTTCTATTTGTTATTTTAACTCAAACAGAAGTTAATCATTGGGGTCAGACCAAAAAAACAAGGGACCCTTCCAGCAACCCTCTCCGCAAAACCCAACACAGCCACGGGAGCCTGGCTGACCGCAGACAGATTTAGCAGCAGGGATATTTTTCCCTTTTGTTAGTCAGCAACCCCCAAGAGAACAAAATCAACCAAGGGTCACAGGGATTTGGTCGTTTAGGTTTGCTTATATCTTATTTTGGAGTGAGTGAAAAATCTAAACTGTTTCCCTTTATTCATTACTGGAAATTCAAAATTATTCAATTAAAAAAAAAAAAGAATTTAAGAAATAGGTGGAGCCCAGAGGATTTTTAGAGCAGTGTAACTATTTTATAAGACACATATAATCTATCATTATACGACATCATGATGGATAGGGTCATGAGACATTTACCCAACCCACAGAAGCTACAGCACCAACAGTGAACCCAAAGGTCAACTGTGGACTTTGGGTGATTATTGGTCAGTATAGGTTCACTAAGTGTAACAAGGTATGGCTCTGGACCAGGTGCCCATAAGGGGAAGGATATGCGTGTGTGGGGGCAGGGTACCCCTGGGAAACCTCTGGACCTTCCACATAACTTCACTATGAACCCGAAACTGCTCTAAAAAATAAAATCTATTTTTTAAAAATGCAGTCTTTGTGATGAAGGAAGTCAGATATGAAAGAAGAACAGGAAAAAAGTTAAAAAAAAAAAAAAAGCTGGATAAAGGGGAAGATGGAACGTGGTATCAGAAAAGCAGGAAATGGGCACCTGGGTGGCTCAGTCAGTGAAGCATCTGACTCTTTGGCTCAGGTCATGATCTCGGGGTCCTGAGATCGAGCCCCGCATCTGGCTCTCCACAAACAAGGAGACTTAAGATTCTCCTTCTCTCTCTGTCCCTCTCCTCTACACTCAGGTGTGCTCTACTTTTCTAAAAAAAAAAAAAAAAAAAAAAAAAAAAAGCAGGAAACAAAACCACATGCACTTGAAGGGTAGAGAAACTGAGAAACTGCACTGCAGTTCTAATCCCAATAAAGACTCAGAAAGGTAGTTCATGAAGAGACAGAAACACGACACATATGTTGAAAACAAATTTGACAACAGCCACACAGAAATTTACTGTGGGGAAGTCACTATAGAGCCTTGTTTCGTATTTTCTTCTTTTTAATTCAACTGCACTTTAAGATATTCTAAAGTAGTCACATATAGCTACTGAGCATTTGACCTGTGGCTGCTATGATTGAGAAAGTGAATCTCTTACTTGACATAATTATTTTTTAAAGATTTTATTTACTTATTCATGAGAGACACAGAGAGAGAGAGAGAGAGAGAGAGGCAGAGACACAGGCAGAGGGAGAAGCAGGTTCAGTGCGGGGAGCCCAATGTGGGACTCGATCCCAGGACCCCGGGATTATGCCCTGAGCCAAAGGCAGACACTCAACCGCTGAGCCACCCAGGAGTTCCTTAGTTAAACTTAAGTCTAAATTTAAAAATGAAAGTAATAGAAGTCACTCTCCATTCAACACACCTTTATTCAGTAGGACTTTTCAATCTGCTTCAAGGTCAAATCGATTCATTCTTTGCTGATAAACCAGTTTTATTAATGTGGATGTGAATATTAAAACTGGGAGGGGAGAGGTAACTCATTTTAGTTATTAAAAAACTTAAGTATGTCTGGAACAACTTATATATGTAAATCCACATTTTCCACTGTGCATTTTATGCACTCTAGATATAGATCAAGTATTTCTCATGAAAATTTAGCACCCAAATACAGAGGTATTCTAAGTGTAAAATACTCATCAGATTTTGAAGACTTAATGTAAAATATCTCATTCATAATTTTTTGCATGGATTAGCTATTGAAATCAGAATATTCTGGATTTATAGGGTTAAATAATCTCCACTATTAAATTTAATATTACCTATTTCTTTTCACTTTTTTTTAAATATGGCTACCAGAAAATTTTAAATTAGGTACGTGGCTCATATCATGTTTCTGTTGGACATCACTATTCTAAAGGAAGCAAGGGGAAGCTATTTTAAAAGATGTCTGATGGAAATCAGCCTTACCACATGCCTCCAAATCTTGCTGGAGCTTGATAGCTGAGAAGCCAGATAATAAACTGCCATGCTGATTTCTGGGATGAGGTGAACCAGGGGAGGCAGGAACCCCCTTTGGATCAAAAAGGGATGTGACAATGTTCTAAGCCCACAGAGGGAGCTTCTGCTAGGCTTCCAGCCAAGTCCAAAGGGGAGCCTCACCAGCACCCATCTTTCCAAGAACTTTCCATAAGCTAACAAATACCAAATCACCAAGAGGAGGAGAAAAACTGAGATGTGGAGAGGCAGAGGGAATGCAAACTCAGGGCAGTAGAGGGTAAGAAAACAATTTGCTTCATGTAGATGATAGCAAAATGAATGGTTCACAAGGCCATGTGCTTGAAGCTGGAAATCCATCCAGGCGTTTGCAAAAGGCAGAGAAACACAGATCTAGTTCACATAGGACAGTATTCTCTCTGGGGGTGAAAATGCAATTCAATTGATTAAAAAGTTTTGCCCAGGAACACCTGGGTGGCTCAGTTAAGTGTCTGCCTCCAGCTTACATCCTGATGTCAGGGTCCTGGATGGAGCCCCAAATCGGGTCCCTGCTTAGCGGAGAGTCTCCCTTTCCCTCTCTCTCTCCCCCCTGCTTGTGTTCTCTCAAATAAATAAAGTCTTAAAAAAAAAAAAAAAACTTTGCCCAGAAACATTCTTAAAAGGAAAATTCGTACTCACAAATAATCTTGTCCTCACCTGTGACAGAGAAAATCATTGATTTTCTACTTTGGGAAAGTATCAGTATCAGAAGGTATCATCACCCCAGAAGAGAGAAGAGTATCTACGCTTAAGGCCAATATCCCAGTATCTCAGGACTTTAAGGCATTTGTACTAATGTAAATTTCTGATTGTCGCTAGTTTGTTGTCCTTGTTTTCCAGTTTATCATAAACTATATCATTCTTGAAACTTGCCCCAAAGTCCAGGTGACTCTGAGCTGAAGACTGACCATGTAGATTTGGAAGCTAGATCAGTAAACACCACAGCAGAAGCTTAGAAGCTTCTAGAAGGAAGGTGTCCATCCTGAATAAGCTACCTTAGTGCTGTACACACAAAAAAAGATGAAACTCTATTCTAAAGCTGTCCGATATAGACAGCAGCCACTAGCTACATGCCCTACTGAGCACTGGAAATCTGGCTGGTCCAAACACAGACTACAAAACTTATACTGGGTTTGAGAGACCTAACACCAAAAAAATTAAAAAATATCTTACTAAAAAGTTTCTTTTAATGTTGATTATACGCTGAAGTAAAATTTTTGACTATAATAGGTTACAGAAACCATATTATCAAGGTTAATTTCATCTGGTTCTTTTGAAAAAAAAAATAGCAAAATTTAACTCAGTGGCGACACTCTTGGTTCACGTTATAGTTCTACTGGGATAGTGTTCTCCAGTGACCAGCTTTAGCTCCCAGAAAGCAGAAGGGAGACAGCCCACGTTCACTCCCGCAAGTGAGGTGGTCGACGGTGTTCTGAAGCAAGACTCTCAAGTCCTGTGGGCAAGCCTCCTCTCCTTGCATCTTCTAGGCGCCCCCTGATGTAGAGGTTAGAACCACCAAGAAAGCTATCCTGTTGTTGGAAACCACAAGTGCACCCAGAGTGGCTAACAGTTTTCAGAATGTAGGTATTCAGAGACACTCCTTGTCTCCCCTAGTGGGTGCTGTGGGAGCCAGCAAGGTCCTCCCCACTTCATCGGTGAGGCACCAGTTCACCTAGCTGCCCTGGTGTTGCCTGTGATGCTCTCCCCAGGAATTGCCCTTGGTCAAGGGAGTCACTTTACCCAAGGTAGACCTTTTCCAAGCAGTCCCCTGCACCCAACGACTGGTCAATGTGGAGATACAAAGACCTGGACCCTTCCCTCAATTTGGGGCACTATGAAGAGCAACCCCAGACTCACAGCCCCCACGCCATTAGCAAAGGCCTCTGTTCCAACTCTCTTACCATCTAGCTGTTCCTGTTGCCCAATCCTGCTTCCCATCTTCCCTCTCAGAGCACCTCCCCCAAAATTCCCTACATGCAAAGCTCAGTCCCAAAGTCTGTGCTACGAACCAAATATTTGTGTTCCCCCCAAAATTCCAATGTTGAAACCGCACCCCCCAGTGTGATAGTATTTGGAGAGGAGGGACTTTGGGAGGTAATTAGGTCATGAGAGTGGATCAGCACTCTTATAAGGAAAGACACAAGAGATCGTTTCCTCTCTCTGCCATCTGCCATGTGCGGACACAGCAAGAAGATAACCATGTGCAAACCAGGAAGTGGGCCCTCACCACACCTCTTCAGGCACTTTAATCTCGGACTTCCAGCCTCCAAAAACTGAGAAAGCAACCATGTCTGCTTGCAGCCACCCAGTCTTTAGTATTTTTGTTACAGCAGCCTGAGCTAAGAGTCTGTGCCCCAGTGAACCCACCTAGGATATCCCCAGATGTGAAGGAAACATGACCAAAAAAGAGTATTGCATGCACATGCGTGTGCACACCCATGTGCACCGTCTAGGAATAAAGTGAGGATATCTGGGTCAGCCACACACAAAAAAGCTGAGCTGCTTACCAACTCCCTCGGGCTCTCTCAGTGGTGCTGATTACTGTCAAATGTCCGTCGGTGTCTGCTTTATTGGGCACAGAAAAGAAATCCCAACACCCAAGAGCTAACCTACACCCATGCAACTCGTCATCTCACCTACTTAGAGCCCTTTGCCAATGAGTCCAGAGATGTAGGCTTCGGCTATCCCAAAGGGGCCAATTAATTCCACGGTGTCCCTGGGCCAGACTCCTGGTAGCACGCGTGTTGTTGGGTCTCAGGGCAGCTGTGGGGGAACGCAGGCCTCCGCTGGCACAAGCGCTGACCAGGTGACATAACTCACGCAGGCACACCCAGGCAGGGTCTTCTGTGACATGCCTGGGTCCACCTACTGCTTCCATCATCAAGAGGAGGGACTTTGTCTCCCAGAATGATGGCTCTCGTGGAGGCCTGGTCCCTGCCTGCTTTCTCTTCCTCTGGTCCACCATGGTCCTGGCGCTTCAGTTCAGCAGCACAGGTGTATTTTCCCACCCTCACATGCATGTTTTCCCTTCCTTCTTCTATCTTCCCCTTTGTCTGCTTTCCTTCACTTCTTCCTCTAACTTCTCCAACCTGGGAGGGGTGTAGTCAGACATGCTGGGGAGCCCTTCCACTCCCTCTCCCCCTCAGCATGAACCCTTCCTGAGATCAGAGCTCCCTCCCTCCCATCCCTTCTGACACTCCTGGGGGCCTCTGGGTGGGAGCGTTTGCTTGGCTTGCATCCCAGAGAACATTTGGAAGCCGCAATCAGCCCCACTGTAGCTCTGATCAGCATCTCTCACACTCATCAAGTTCAACTCTTGCTGGTGACTGAACAGAGAAAAAAAAAAATCCCTCTTGTGCTCTTCTGTTTGTGCTCGTTAGAAAAACCAAACAGCAGGCAAGCTTCGGGAACATCACACACCCAGGACCTGGAAGGCTGAGCCAGATCCAAGACAGGCCTGAAGCCAACAAAAAAGCAACGTGTGCTTAAGAGGAGAATATAAGATCCCAAGGGCGGGGCACCTGGATGGCTCAGTGGTTGAGTGTCTACCTTTGGCTCAGTTTTTGATCCTGGGGTCCTGGGATGGAGTCTTGCATCAGGCTCCCCAGAGGGAGCCTGCTTCTCACTCTGCCTATCTCTGTCTCTCAGGAATAAATAAAATCTTAAAAAAAAAAGATCCCAAGGGCAAGGACCACACCCAACTTGTTCATGAGTGGATTTCAAAAGGTATCTGGCAATTTCTTTGGGCTCAGTGAGGAACTGTGAAAGAAGAAGGAGGATCCTCTCCATCAGGAGCTCCTAGGAAGTATGGTGACTGAATCACACAATCAACTTGGCATTATCGTCAGAGGGTTTTTTGGTTTTTGTTTTGTTTTGAACCATCCACTTTTTTTTTTTTAATCCTTGGCTAGCCTGTGCCCCACAAGCATACTTTGAGTACTAATCCTCAAGAACCATAACTTTCTCTGGGCCTCATTACTAAAATGATAAAGTTTGATTAGATGAACTCAAATGTCACCTCTATCTACAAAATCCCATGATGAGATTAATAAGTTCAAGATAAATGCTTTTACGGATGGTTATAAATTCTGTTCTGTCTACATATGGGCTGAGAGTACATCACATAATTTACATCTGACTATACTTTACTGGAAACTAAAGTTCAGAAGGGAATTAGAACCACGAATAGCTTTTCCCAGCCTACTGGGTATGCTTCAACGTGGGCACAGGAACCATCTTTCAAGCAAGCATTCTACACCAACCAGGAAACTGTTATTACCATATTTCTTATCATGATAAATCAGAAAGCTTTATCCAATGATTCTGAATTTGGGAGAGGTTATTCCCAGCCTCACGAAATTTCAATCACAGATGAAGACGTGCAACTGGAAGTCCATTTGGCATAGAAACACCCCACAACAGTCTAGCTAGTATTAATGTAATAATTAATACTAATACATAATTAATGTAGATAATATTAAAATGAAAATGGGTAAGGTTTCTTTTACACAGTCTTGGAATTTGGTGGCATGTGTTCAGGGAGTGCCAACTCATTTGAATATTTGCCTAATTAGGAAGGTAAATCTGCTGCTCCTGCTGCCAGCAATCACACCGTGCATTTCAAAGCCAAATATAAATGCCTTTTGTATCACCCACTGTTTTTGGATTATACACCTCCCACGTCTGTCCCTCCAGTAGCACAGACAAAGCAGAACTGACCAAACTGTCTCTCTTCTTGGTCTGTCCTCCACTCTCTCACCAAGGCTTGGCTCTGCCACAAAGAATAGAGTGCAGATGGCACAAAACTATTTGGTAGTGGGGGGGTGGGGGAGGTTGCATAAGGTATGAGAGGACACAAAGAAAAAGAAGATTTTATGAACCCAAATGTGGAGAAATACAATGGTCATGCAAACCCCCAGACCAAGTTTTGTATCTAGAGGATGCGGTCACATGTGATCCTGCTGGAAATGTGTCAAGGCTAGCCGGGACCTGAAACAAAGTCCTGCGTCCCTGAGTGTTACCCCTCCTTCAGTCTCTCCTTCCATCATAAAGCCTTGTGCATTCTCCATTCTAGTCACATGGGACTCCCCGCCAGCATCCAGGTCTCCAAGACTGCTCAAGCTGCTACACTGGTCTGCAAAGTCTTTGTTACCCACATTTGTCTGGGAAGTCCTAGCCATTCGTCAAAGTCCTATTTGAATCTTAGCTCCCATAACACTCAGTGGATCATCCCAACCTCAGTAAAATGATCTCCCCTTCTCCCATCTTTTATGGCATCTGATTTTCCCAGCGTGTCCTTTATTGAAGTCATTTATGTATGACTATAGATACCATAAATTGTAATGGAGTACAGAGGCAGCACCTTATTCATGTTTCAACACCAACAATGCATGTCACAGGGTCCATATAGAAGCAAGAAGCAGGCTGTAGAAAGGAAGCAGGTAGTGCCCCTTGGTGCCATCTGCACCAGACAGATTTCAGGACCAGTGTTCCTAGGGAGACAAACACCTTATGCCCTAGGGCAGGAGCTTTCCATCTTTAGCTAGCAGACAAAACTCTTTAGAATTTGTTAAAGTACAGAGTCCTAGACTGTCTGCTTATGAATTTAATTCAGTGGTTTGAACTGACAGGGAAGCATTTGGTTTGTTGCACGGGGTGAGAGGGAGGCGTTTGCAAGCCCACTCAGGTGATTCTGATGCTGACGGTCCTGGGGTCGACAATTTGGAAATTCTGTCCTGGGGAAATATTTCATGGGCTAGGCACAGATGCACAATGAAGTCAAAGAAGTTGAACTAGGTGCTGCCAATTTTTCAAAAAGGAGCAGTGCTTTTTGGTAGAGAACTCCTAGGAATCCATGTAACTCCCAAGATCCTTTGGACAAGCAAAAGGTACAAATCAAAGTGCTCTGGGCTTGCCAAACACTGAGCTCCCTGGAAGGATCTGAACAACGAGAGGCTAAGACCCTTCCCTGATAGAACACAGACCCAGGGCAACATGGAAGTCATAATACTCCCAAGTCAAGCTTTCAAAGTCTGGCTGTGTTGAGACGTAGGGGAACCCCCAAGAGGGGCCAGATTGAAATGAAAGAAAAGCCATGGTGAACCATCACTTGGAGAAAGGTGTCCAGGGCTAATATGGAAAATAGGGAAACTTCTGCCTCAGAACAGAGGTCACCCAGCTGAGAGTAATGTCATTTCTACCCTCTACAATTCTGAGTAGGCACCCTCATGCTTCAGGCTAACCCTATACCCACAACTTCAATCTCAGGCTTCTCAACTTCTTTTAATCAAACATTCCTCATGGGCAGCCCAGGTGGCTCAGCGGTTTAGCGCCGCCTGCAGCCCAGGGTGTGATCCAGGAGACCTGGGATCTAGTCCCACATCGGGCTCCTTGCATGGAGCCTGCTTCTCCCTCTGCCTGTGTCTCTGCCTCTCTCTCTCTCTGTGTATCTCTAATGAATAAATAAATAAAATGTTTAAAAAAAAAAAACATTCCTCATGCCCGAGGGCTCCTGGGTGGCTCAGTTGGTTGAACATCCCACTCTTGATTTCAGATCAGGTCATGATCCCTTTTGTGCAAACTGCAAAATGTAGATAAATTTCAAACCTTCTTGGCAGCCCTTTTGTTCTTTTCTTAAGCTCAGTGATAGAGCTGGGGGTCAGAAGAGCCAAAATCACTGCAAAGAAGCCAGAAACTTGTAAAGGCACTGGCCATTCATTGCACAAATACACAGTGAGTACCTTACCTTCTCTGTATGTGCCAGCTCTGTTCTAGGTCCAGGAGATACCAGATACAAACAGGACAATATGTCCTTCCCCTTGGAGTTCCCAAAGTATCAACCAACTCCAAGGGCCATAAAACCCCAAATGTTCCTGAACCTATGTAAGCTACTGGAGTTCATTTTCTGAACACCCCTTAGGGCTTGTGCCTCTGACTGTCAATCTCTTTAGTCTTGAGAGTGAAATCCTAAAGAGGAAGCAATTGATTAAATGGGGTAGGGGGTGGGACTTGACATAAAGAGGAGCCCTTGGTCAAGTGGCACACGTACTAAAGGTGGATTGATTTGGATGGGAAAAAATAGGTAATAGGAAAGTAAAGACAAAGCAAATGAAGAGAGAACTTGGAAAAATGGGTAACACAAATGGCTAATAACCATTCAACCCTTCTCATAATCGGAGAAATGAAATTATCAAAAACAAGTAACTATTTTTCATCAAATTAGAATATACTTGAATGAAAAAAGAATTTCCAATAGAGGTAAAATTAGGTTAAGACCAAACCAGCTAGAATTTTCTGGAAAGCAATTTGGCATTATATATCAAGAACTTAAAAAAATGCATGTGACTTTTGAGCCAGTAATCTCTGTTTTAGGAGTTTATCCTCAAATTATCAAAAATATTGTCAAAGATGTGTGCACAAGGATTAGCAATATGGCATTATCCTTAACAGCCCCAACTAGCACAACATAAACGTTTAACTGCAGAGGTAAGGTTAAGTAAATTACGTGTATCTGTATGGCAGATTATTATGATGCCATTAAAATTGGGTTTGTGAAGAGTTCTGATGACAAAAGGAAATGTTAAAAATTATAAACCAAACTTGGGATACCAAATTATATATAAAGTATTATTTACATCATGTAAAGAAATGCTAAAGGATACATGACCTATCAGCATTTGCCTCTTGGTGGTGGAATTGTAGATGTTCTCCTGCTCTGTTACACTTTTCTGTCAGATTTTTCTGTTACATTTTGATAAGAGAAATAAAATCAGTCGATAACAAAAAGAGATAAAACAGAGGAGGGGTGAATGTTCATCTAATGAAGAAAAAAGGACTGGAAGCAGGGTGGCTGGTTCTGGGGCTGGATTAGGACAGAGACTTAAAGGATTCGGATGATGGGCAAATGCTTGCTGCCCAGAATAGCCTTTGGGGACAAGGTCTGTTGCAGATTTCATCCCTCCTTTCAAGATTAACCAGCATTAATGTTAGCTTTCAATCTCCATGACAACTCTTAAATAAACTTGGCTTGAGTCTATGGCTTTTTAAAAATTTCACTTGGTTCCCACCATTTTCAGCTTCCCAAGCTGAATCCTAGCTAGTCCTACAAACCCCATAAATTGAGCTATGGAAAAAAAAATGTTCTAAGAGAACCATAGCATTTTTTCAAAATTATTTCAGAAAATCCTTCACAGTGAATCAAATTCATCTCCTTCCCCAAAAAACATAGTACTGTTATCAATTGGCTCTAGATGTTCTCTTTGGAGATGCCATCTCACTGAAGGAGATGAATTAGATAGTCCTGGAAAGCTTCTAAATGGGTTCCCTGTCTGTTCAGCACTTACCTTGTGCACAGTATATTATAAATACTTAATGATGAGGCTGACGATAATGACCACATTGATCAATAGTGAGCATGGAGATAGCATTTCATTTCCATGCACCACCAGGATGGCTGTCAGGGGAATGGAGGAAAGATCCCACGTGTAGAAGAGACACTTGGCTACTCCTCTCCCGCATTCTTCATTCACCCATTGGCTATCCCCTACTGATGGCCACTCAGTTTCCCTGGAGTGGGAGTTGAGGTTGTTATAAGACAGAGTTGGGGTTTCTGGCAGCTGATCTGGAGGGTGCCAGCCATTTCCTCACCAGTGTCCCTTGGCCATGCAATTTTAATAAGCTCAACCTAAAGAAAGGAAAAAGGAGCCTGGGATCATGCTGAATTATTCATGGATCCAAGTGAGTAAGGCCGAAGATCCCCACTTTCTAAGAGTATATAATAGCTACTCATTGATTCCACCCCTCTACAATCCCTAGGTGAGAATCCAGTCTTTAAAATCAAAATACAAGAAAATCCAACCATCTTCTCAAATCTGAGTTCATGAGTGATTAGTGAATTGTGTTGCAGTTGATAATTCTTGAGAATTCATTCTTGAGAATAATTTTTAAGAGCTTGGCATATTTAAATATATTTAAATGTAATATATGTGTGTATATGTGTGTGCGTGTGTGTGTGTATACATACATACATAAGAACTAATTCTTATAGATAAATGACCATGATCAAAGGGGTCTTGTTTAATAGCAGAATGAAAATGCTTGTTAGCCTTGAGATTCCAAGGGAAAGAGAAATAGAATTCATGCATTTACAATATGCCAAAGTTGAATTAGCTTTTGAAGCTAATAAGTATATTTCCATGTATGAAAAGAGAAATGTAAGCACAATAAAATATAGTTAATTCTTCTCTATGCTTCCAAAAAAGCTCATTTTCCATGCCCCTAGTTAGTGCTGATAAGTGTTCTTGGAGATAAAGATGGCTGTCATGCAGGGAAGGAGTGAGTCAGAACTTTGTCCACTTGTTTGAACTTTGTCCACACACCTCAGAATCTCAGCCCTCCCCTCAGGCACACCCACTCAGCATGTAGCCTCACCTCCTTATGTGATCAAGTGTCAGAGATCCACAGCAGGGATATCTCCCAGGCCGGGAGATCTCACGACCCATCTCCACCCATTTCCACCCATCCCATACATACTGACAGATGCATTTGCTAAAGCATCATTAAGTCCCACTGCTCACACCATGTGGTTCTCCCATGAGTTAGCTCGGTAACCTTTGTAAGGCTCAGTGTCCTCATCTGTAAGACAGACATAATAAGAATACGCTCCTCACAGGACAGTTGGGGTTTAAGTAAAATAACACATATCAGGGCCATGTTAAGCACTCAATAAGTGGTAGTAATGTCATGAGAGTGTTAGCTCCATGAGGGTAGAAATGGCTGTTTCTTTCATCTGGTGCCTAGGACAGTTCCAGCGAATGGTAGGAACTCAAGGTTAAATAAACTTGGCCTGAGTCTATGGCTTTTTAAAAATTTCATTTTCAGCTTCCCAAGTTGAATCCTAGCTGGTCCTACAAATCCCATAAATTGAGCTATGGAAAAAAAATGTTCAAGGTTAATGAGTGAAGTATTTTTAGGGCCACTTTAAGTGCTGCTACTCCTGACCCATCGTCCTGGGCTGAGATGGTCTCTTCCTCCTCTACACGCTGCTGACAGCACTTGGTTTGTCCACATCCCATAGCACCACCCCTGCCATCCTGACTTCTGTCCCTGCTCTAGGTTCTCTGGTAGACTGTAGGTCCCCTGAAGACCCCTCCTTCACTGCCCAGTTGTACATATCACAGGCCCTCTGTAAACCCTGGTCATGAAGGTCCCACCAGGTCATTCCAAGAATGACCACAGATGGCTCTTCATTAACCAGAGCACAAAGCTCTGACCAGGAACTGCACATACTTAGGATCCCAGCCCTTCTTCACTTAACAAGGAAATGGAACAGTCTTTTTCTTTTTTAATTGCACATTTTCTATTAGCTCTGCCAAGCTAAACAGTAACTAGATTTCAAACCTTAATCATAAATCAGAAGTCCCTACTCTTTTGATGTGAAGTCACATTTACTTCCAGGAAATGGAAAGATCCTTTTGGGTAGGAGCTGATGGCGATGGGGGTTGGGGGTGGGGGGCAGAAACATGCAATGCTACCGTGACTGAGGGTCAGAACCAGACCGGGACAGCATAGGAGGGGGAGCTGGCTCTACATGGGCATTTCCCCTCAACTCAGGGCCTGAAGGAACACACCTTTCTTTCTGCACTACCTCCAAGACAATCTGCCCAGAGCTCTGTCAAGGTAGCCTTTGTATAGCTCCTTTTCCTGGTTTCCCTGGCAACTGTGCAGCATCTAGAAGATCCAGGAGGGAGGTGGTGGGATGGAGTGGCATGTGGACTGTGAATACTGATGTCATCCCACATGGTGTTACCACCACACCCTTGTTAGGAGTCTCTAAGCCTCAGAAGGTCTCATACAGGGCAGCCCCGGTGGCGCAGTGGTTTAGTGCCGCCTGCAGCCCAGGAGACCATGAATCGAGTCCCACGTCAGGCTCCCTGCGTGGAGCCTGCTTCTCCCTCTGCCTGTGTCTCTGCCTGTGTCTCTGCCTCTGTGTGTGTGTGTGTGTCTATGAATAAATAAATAAAATCTTAAAAAAAAAAAAGAAGGTCTCATACACACACACCCCGATTGCTCATTTCTAATTTGCTGCTAGGAGCCCAAGCAAGGAACCTCAGGGAAATCTTACATAATTAGTCTCATTTTATCAACGTGAACTGAGAGGAGGACTAAGAATGAATGATACCTAGAGCCAAGGATGCTTGCGGTCTCTTGGTTGGATTTCTGGATTTCAGATAAGCCTACACAGGATGCACCATGGGGCATTAATTAATTTTGTATCACCAGCTGGTGATAGGCTGAGAACAAGGGACCAAAGAGGAGTCTGTGCTTTCACCCCATGGACAGTGTCTGGTTCGAGGACCCAGACAGATGCAGAAAGAAGAGAGGGGGTGAGACCATTCAGAGGCAAGCTGCCCAGAAAATAGAAAGACAGCCTCCAGCTTTGAAATGAGTTCTGTTCTCAATCCTCATTTAAAAGTTAGTTAGTTAGAATTCAGAACCCATTTCCAGAGAAGTCATGTCTGTTATAAATGATCGAGTTTCCAGGCTAGTCCACAAAAGCCTATTTAACTCATAATGTAGATAAAATACTATACATTTGCAATGAAAAGCAATAGAAAAAAAGACCTGTTGTGATACCAGTAATTAAATGGAAAAAAAAAACAGAAGTGGAAAATAAATAGCTTTCTTTCATTTCTTTTGAATACTTGAGCTCTTGCGTGGAAGGGTGGCTCGCCTGGCAGCTCACAGGGAGGGAGCTTTACTTACTTTAGATAAGGAGGAGGGGGGTGTCACTGATGGTAAGAGAGGGGGAGGATGAAGTAGGGCTGTCCTGAGGATAATGAAAATAAGAAAGTACACCTGAGAAAGTGGGCAGAGAGAAGAGAAGAGAATGTGAGTAGGCTTGTCTAATAAGGTATAGGTAAGGGATCCTTGGGGTGAGGAAAGAGCATGAATTTTACAGTCACCAAGGCCAGGATTCTAGTTCCACCTCTGTCTCTTACAGGCTAGAGCTCTGGGCGGGGTGCTCCATCTGAGTATCAGTCACTTTACTGGCAACCTCAAAAAAAAATCACTTCAATCAAACACCTGCACAGTGGATACTGTGTGTACTGCCCAGAACTCTCATCATGGAAGGATCTGCTGCCCTGGTTCTGGGAGAGTTGTTGGCCTTCAGGGGTCAGCCCCTCCTGGGGATTACTCAGAGAGCTATGGCCCAAAGCTGCCCCTATTCTGGTGAGCCTACAACCAAGAAGTAAGCAGTGTGGGAGGCTGAAGGCCCAACCACCTCAATCCCATTGCAGAAACTCTGAAGGGCCACTTATATGACCAGAGTTCCTATTGGGGTGGGGGTGTCACTTGCCCTGCATTATAGCTTGATTTCTCCCTCTGTCAAACCCTGCTCTGTCCCTTCCTTACCATAGAAGTGGGTCCTAAGGACATGCCTTTAATAAACATCCTCCCACAAAACTCCACCTCAAAATCTTCCCAGGGAACCCAACCTGCAACAACCTGGCCCTGATTTGGCACAGGTAATGATGAGACAACATCCCTGCTACCTCTCCTTATCTGCACATGGCACGGACCAGCAGAAAAGCCTAAGAACAACCCAGTTAGCTCTGGGATTGGGACTTCTGGGAGCCCAAGGGCAGTGTAGCAAGTAAGAATCTGGGTGATTCAAGGGAATGTGCATTCCTAACAGCCTGAAAATGGTTGTAAGGGTTTGTTTTTCATGTGCGATTGTTCATAATCAACAGTTTATAATTTGGAATCTAAGAAATCTGAGGATTGTTTGGAACTACCCTGGCTGATATGGTAGCTACTTGGTCATGTGTGATAATTTAAATTTAAATTAAGTTAAATCAGACACTCAATTGCTTGGTTGCACTAACCCTATTTTAAGGGCCCAATAGTCAGATGTGGCTTAAGGCTAAGTATATTGGGAAATACAGATTTATAGATCATCTCCATCATTACAGGAAGTCCTTTTGGGTGGCCCTGGTTGGAATGTTGAATTACAAAGAATCTAAGAATGTTTTAATTGTAGTCTATACCAACCTTCCATGGAAGACTCCTAAGATAGATACGCATAGAGAGTGAAGCAAGACAAGTAACACCCTATTTTTGGCTCAGGCTTAGCTCCACCTCCCACCTTCTACACACAGAATTATAGTTTCACATGAGCAAGGCTGAATTCCATGGAGAACTACTGTAGGTAAGCCTGAATTACCCAGAACCAGGCAAGCCTCTTGGCCTACTAGGATCTCCAAGTTCAAATCAGAGTCAGCTATCCGCAAAAGACAAGAATGCAAATGGCAGAAAACATCAACCTGAAGGTCTAACTAGGGCAGGAGTCCGCTCCCACAATTATCTCAGAGGACCAAACATTTTAGCTCAGCCCAGCAAATCGATCAACTAAAACAATGGCCTCCAAAAAATAAAGAAATTAAAAGTCCTTAAACCTGATCAACCTATGCAGCCTTTCTTCTTAGTCATGAACAGAGAAATGTGGGGTTTGTCGTAGCAGCCAACGCTGCCAATCACTAAATATGACTTGATCAGCAATGCCAGAGTCTCAGACTGAGCAATGCATCATCTCTAGGGTGACCCTACCGACTCCACCCTACCTTCACCTTGGATCTGGTTCTTGCCTTCTGCCCACCCCCTTGGACCTGGCACTTTAGATCCTCAAAGTTTCCCTAGAACCTCTGTTGTCAGGACTCAAGTTCCATCTTCTCCCCATGGTCATGGCTACGGAATAGTCCCACTAATGCTCATGGCCAGCCCTGCCTCTCAAGGGAACTCAGACCAGCAGAGCTATAGCTCCCTTTCACCCAACTGGTAGGTTACAGACCATCTTCAAGGCCTATCTATCTCCCTGCAATTCTTGGTCATTCTTGGTCGGTAACAGAGAACAGTAGTATCCATGACCACAGTCAGGACCACCCTAAAGCCCATCGTGAGCACAGAGCTGAAAATAAGGAGCATCCTTTTCCCCCCAGAATAGGAATATCATGCCTCTCCCTCAACCCTAACCACATCAACTATCCTCTTCCTAGACCCTCCTCCTTGCCTTATATCTCCAACACTCTTGAGGTATCCACTTTGGGGATATATATTTTCAGTTCAGGAACAGAAGAGCATCTGATCACAGTACATACTGGAAATTGCAGCCTTCCTGAAAGGCAGGGCTGAGCTACTACAGTCAGGAGAGTCGTTTCCATGCTCCCCTCAACGATTTCAGTACAAATGTACTCACAGCATATTTATCTTCAAAGCTTTGAAAATGTTACTTCTCAGACACTTAGTATGTAAATCCTCTTTTAGAGACTCCTGCTATTGTCTAAACCGCATTCTTATTGGACACAACTGATAAATTAGGAGGCTGCCTCTGCTACTGCTATACCACTAAGGATCTCAAACACTGATGATTTTCTGCTCTAAAATTCCTTTCACAATATGCCACACTGTTGCCATTCAGCACATAATCCTCTCAGCCACTTCCTACTCCCACACTGCGAACACCTGATGCAGGCTCCCATCTCACACACACCTGTGCAGCCAGCAAACCCACAACAGACCCACTAACACGTGCTGTCACATAGGAGGCAAACACCCACACAGCCTGTGCGGGGTTCACCAGAAAAGCCCCTGAGTCCAGGAAAGGTCATTTTAGTGCCTTTCCTCCACACCCTATGGGGATCTCAACACCTGGTACATCTCTGCATTCCTATAATAGTACCTAACACCGCCTGGTATCAGGCTTTGCAAAGATACCGACTGATGTCACATGAATTTTATTTATTTTTAACTTTATAACAACTCGCAAGACAGGTATCATTACGTCTGTTTTACAGATGAGTGTATTGGGTTGAAAACACTTACACAGTTTGCCTGGGGTCATATACCTAGACAGTGACAGAGATGGAACTCAATCCAATGTCCCCTAGCTTCAGTGGAGCTTGAAGCCGGTTTC
Source organism: Canis lupus dingo (assembly GCF_003254725.2). Taxonomy (NCBI): domain Eukaryota; kingdom Metazoa; phylum Chordata; class Mammalia; order Carnivora; family Canidae; genus Canis; species Canis lupus. The sequence goes on from NC_064258.1 coordinate 7,904,370, forward strand.
TGAATGAAGGAGAATGGAACAGAGGTTTCGGTCTAGATATTAGGAGAATGCTAATAGCACACATAATGCAGAAAGACAGACAAGGAGAAAGAGAATATACCTCCTCTTCTATGCTAGTTTATTCAATTAACAAACAAATATGGAGAAAAAGTGAATTACCAGAGCTCTAACAGAAAACAGACACAGACAAGAAACACAACAAACAATATACAAATAGGTTAAAAGTCATTCTCCTATGTGAGAGCTTGTGCTAAATGCAGTATTTCCTCTCCCAACTCCCATCCAAGGCCTACCCACGCTCTGTCCTCCAGAGCCATCAGTGAGCACCACTACAGTCCCCACCAATACACATACACACACCCCAAGCGTTCTCAAACTTTAGGGATTCTGATTCAATAGGCCAGAGCTGGGGCCCATGACTTTGCATTTCTTACGAGCTCCTAGATGACACTGATGGTCCATGGACCACATTTGATGTGCTGGTCTAGACTTGGAGAGGTCCTTTACCACAAAATACAGAACTTAAGGACTTTTCCTGCTAAGTCATGCTGATACCCAATGCCTCTCCCCTGCCTTCCCCATCATCCTACCATCTTCAGCAGCAGCCTGACCTCCAAAGCCCAGGACCAATCCCGATCACAGTTTGAGACTGCTGCTTTTACTATCATGATCTTCCATCTTGTTCAAGGCGTGACACCCTTGACCTGTGTATCCCAGATCTTAAAAGTGGGCTTTGCTCAGGCACTAGTCTCTATTCCTTCTTCGAACTCCCTAACACACTCAACTTTCTGTAGAGGTGGGGCATGTAGAGTTGGATCATTGTAGTCCTGAATCCCCAGAGAAGCACCCACGATATTCATACCTACTGACCCATTGCCTCAATGACAAGTGTCTGCTGCCCAGACTATCCTATGCCTCACCCACTTGCACTGTTGCTGAGCTGTCCCTGCTCACTGGAATACTCAGCTTCTGGTGTCGTTCCTCCCCCAACGACTGTAAAGTTCGCCTGGACAGTGAGTGCTGATCATCTTAGCTGTTGGAAAGAAGAATCATAAGTCACACTGAGCTTCCTATTCAACATCCAGAGCCAGGACAGTTTCCCCAGAGAGGCCAACAGGCAGATCCTAGACCCTCCGCATTTCTCCCTTGCTGTGAAACAACAACAACAACAACAACAAAAAAAAAAAAAAAAAAAAAAAAAAAAAAAAAAAAAAAAACAGGCCTTGCCTCAGTGACAGAGTAGTTTGGGCTGATATTTTGCTTTTAGGCCCTCTACAATGAATTCTTGCCGACTCAAGTGTGGAGTTCGAGGGCCATGATGTGGGCACGTCAGTAGCATTAGCCTGCACACTATGGGTAGTCAATAAACAGTACACAACAAGCAGTTTGATCCCTTGCCAGGTTGGCACCTGGAAATATATCACCCAATTTGGAAAGCAGAATACCTTTTAATAGCCCCTCCAGCACCTAATGTAGAGCTTCTCCATCAATATTGAATGAGAGAATGAACAAATGGGCGAAGGATGCCAGTGGAGTTGTGCCCCGTTCTCCTTGGTGGTGTCTGTATCACTATCCTCGGCCAGAAGAAAACAACTTCCAATCTGCAGAGGCTGAGAGAATGCCTCTAGGCCAGACTTCCAACTAATTCCCAGCACAAACTTGGACCAGCACGTTCAGACGAACTGTGGTTAAAAACCGCAATTACACCAACATGGGGGTTCTCAGGTTGGCTTCAGTACATAGGTCATCTGCACGCCTTTAACAGAAAGGTTTGTATCCTACTCCACTCCACCTTTTACTCCAGGCTTCCTTCCTTCCCAGTCCTGAGGTCATCTCAAAAATAAACCCCTGTCCCATCCACTCCATCCCCATCCCACCCCTAGCCAGGCCAGCCACTAAGTAGGCGGGAGTGAGAGCACACGATCATTTTAAGGATCTCCACACTACCGCTACCTTTAACCACTTCAACGGTCATCCCTTTGGGTTGGGTCTTTCGGAAAAAAAAAATTTTTTTTTAATGCGATCCGGGGAAGTAATCCAAGAAGACATGAACACCTTCGCACCAAACAAGTTCATCAAATTTTTGACAGGCAGGGGAAGCCATGAAGAAAAGGTGTGTGCTGGCAGGAGTCACTGCTGCAAGGGCCGGTACAGGTGCAAAGGCACATTACAGGGGGTTTGTGTCCTCCGCCTGGCTTGCTGCAGAAAAACCACAGGAGCTCTAGGAGGACAGGCACAGAGCAGCCCGCGAGTAACCCCAAAAGTTTACAACACTCCCCATAAGGACCGGGCGGGGCAGAGAGACAAAGATGGTTTGCAAAAAAAAAGCAAAGACTTTAGGACACCAAGTGACATACGGTGTTGCCCTGATGATTGAGTTCCTATGTTACCAAGTTTTTGCAGTTCTGGGGACGGTTTCTTGCTAGGCATGACCCCCACGGATGCCAGTCTTGCAAGCAAGAGGCAGCTCGCAACAGATTGCACACAGTGAGAGCCTCACACGGGCTGGGCTCTGATGCGGATTCAGAGGAAGGGAAATGGCTGACACTGCAGGGGACCTGAGCTTCTAATGTCTGGGATGTTTACTTCATTAGGCTGTTTTACATAACAGCAGCCAGAAACAGAAAGGAAAAAAATAGCTGGAGGCAGTCCGCTGGAGTTCAGACCTGGATTCTGAGTTTCAGATTCAAAAGAGGCCAACCAAGGTGGGACCCCTAGGCAGCCCCTTCCTCCCTGGCTCTGTTACTTTGTCTGCAAAGGAGCTGGAACCCTGTGGCTGGGCTCCTAGGAGGAAACCTCGAGCCACCCTCTGAGGGGCATCACAGTGGATGTGAACAAAGATGTAGTTGTCATTGTGATAATTGCTGTTATTTTATTTTCATCCCAAGCCCCTTGGTCCACCACATCCACCTTGTAGTGACCAGGGGATGGCCTGGGAAGGAGGGACCAGAAAACCAAGCTTGGAGCTCAGAGGTCTGAATGGAAGGAAAGTCCAGAGGGTAGATGAATAGGCTGGTCCGAGAGCTGCCAGGGCAGTCCAGTGGGAAAGGAAAAGGCAAATGCCATTACACAAGGAACCAACATAAATCCAAGTCCAGAGGGCCGAGGCCAGCGGGGAAGAGCAAACGGGAGCCTGTGGCACAAGACGTGGGCAGGACCTGGGGGTGGCTACAGAGTCAGCAGCACGAGGGAGACCAGGGTCCAGGGGCAGGATGTGCGAATTATGGAAAGAGGAGAGGTTGTGGAAAAGGCCAGAGGAGGGGACCAGGTAGGGCTTGGCCAAGCAGGGTAACGCAAGTGTTCTGCACTGAGATGCCCGACAGAGCAGCAGGACAGACGTAGCTTCCCACCACACCAGCCTGGGTGGGGGCTGGATCCCCAAAACTGAGCTAGCCTACAGGCCCCCTGCTGAGGGCAGCCTCAAGCTTGGGGCCAGGGAGCCAGGTGTGTCATTCAAGGGTCTATGTTAGACCAGAAACTCCTGGATTTTGATTTCTTCTCCTTTCAGCACATCCACTGAACTGTCCTTGCTTCTTTCAAGTCTCAGGCTCCATCTGTCTGTCGGTCTCCTCTACACCTGTGGCCCTCCCCTCCTCGCCCTCTTTAACCACAGATCTTATTTCTTGGATCCCAGTCTCCAGAGGTACAGTGTGAGTGTGTTTGTGTGCTGTTGAAGGAGCGCCCTCAGGAGGACGGGGGAGCAAGGATGTCAGAGAGGGGGATCAATCCTCCCCTCCTCTTTCCCTCCCTGGCCAGCTGGAAATGTGCCGTGTGACCATCCAATCTAATTAACTGAACTTTCAGTCTTGACAGAAGGAGGCTTTAAAAAAAATAATAATAAATAAATAACTCTAGCTTTCTTGGCTCTCAGCCTCTTGAGAGATAAGGGAAAGGATCTGATTGCAGGGAAGTGGAGTCCCAGCTCCCTGGTTCCCGCTGCCAGGGGCAATCAACTGTGAGCTGTAACCTCCATCCTGAAAACGCCAAGTGGAATGAAAAATCCAGAGTACCCAAGAGCAGCGACTCAGGAGTCCTAGGGCTCAGATCCTGCGGGAAACTCTGCAGCAGTAAAGCTGATATCAGCGGGTAAGAACGGGTACCCTTCTTGCACCTTCTATGGATGCCTACCCGGCGACCCCCAGGCAAGCTCCTCCTCGATGCCACCAGCCAGCCTCCCTGGGGTCGTCTGATGCAGCTCCACTCTGTGCCAGCTCCTTGCAGAAGCACTGATCTCTTGGGGGTGGTCCTCCCAGACCCTGCTTTCTCAGCCTCCTGGTTCCCCAGGCCCTACCATGGGCCACCCAGGATCCCCTCTCTGCCATCTCCCCTTGCTGGGCCAATGGCCACACGCAGGCCTCCAGCCATACCGAAAGGGCATGCTGAAGGGATGCCAGTGGCACAGAGAGCAAAGGCAGAGCCACCTGGGAAGGCCTCAGGGCCCTCGGAGGTGGCAGGAGGACACAGAATTCTCCCAACAAGGGCTGCAAACTCAGATGGAGCTACAGAGCATGAGAAGTCTGTGGGTACATTTTCTAGAGAGAAGAGGAAGTGGTACTGTTTCAGGGGCCACCGCAGTGCCAGCCTGCTTCCCCTCACCGCTGCTCATCTGATTTTGTCACATGCAACATATTAAACCAGACAACCCACCTGGAGAGTGGCACTAGCTGAGCTCATCTCCTGTAGCCACCATCCCATCCTCACTGGCCCAGCAACATCTGCTGTCCTGCTCCAGTGATGGTGGGGCCAGGAGGATCTGGGGCAGAAGTGTGGAGCACCCGGGACCCACGGGGGCTGGACAATTAGGTTCCGGGGCCACTGGAACCTAATGGGAGGAAGTGGAGAGACAGGATGGCAGGTGGGCTGCCTGGGGCCGAAAGCCACCACGCCTGGGTGGAGTGAGGGCCCAGTGCCAGCTCTGGAGAAGTGCCACCTTCTCCCAGGAAGCTCTGGCCAGGGGCGGGGTGGGAGGACAACAAGCACACACAGTACCTCACCAGCAATCGCCACCCAGCCCGGGTAAACCCTGCCAGGAAGTCACTCAGACAAGCCAGCATCCGAACCTCAGAGACCACCCCAAACACACACAGACACACTCACACTCACACACACACACACACACACACACACACACACACACACCTGGGTCTCTGTCCTATATTCCCCAAGGTAGTTATTATCTCTTTACACTTGGATTTATAAGCCTAGTGACCTACAAATAATTTTATTCTTTTGCCTGCTATGCACTTGACCATAAAGCGAATGAGCTCTCAGCCAAACAGTTAAGCCTCCCACTGGTGGTGTTAACTGTTCAGAAACCATAGCACAGTTTTAAACCAAATTGTGCTTTTCCCATTTGAAAATAAATTGCCCCCACGTCAAGGGGTGATGACCACATGGCAAATCCCCGATGAAAAAGGTTTAACCTCACTTTAACCAAAGTGTGAAATATTTACCAGTCATTTTGGGGAAGAGGAGATTAGTTTCAGGGCTTTGACAAATATTATCTATTAAGAAAAATTATAGGGCAGCCCCAGTGCCCAGCGGTTTAGAGCCGCCTTCAGCCCGGGGTGTGATCCTGGAGACCTGGGATTGAGTCCCGCGTTGGGCTCCCTGCAAGGAGCCTGCTTCTCCCTCTGCCTCTCTCTCTCTCTCTCTCTCATGAATAAATAAATAAAATCTTTAAAAAAATTATAGAATGTAAGATATTATAGTCAAATTTCAAAATGATAATCAACCTGGTGTCAAATGGATTTGATCTCATTTGCAGTATTTTTTTAATTTATTTTTTTTTCATTTACAGTATTAAAGAGTATAGAATTCTCAAATCAGAATCTGATTTTTTTTTTAATTTCCAAAGCTTGATCACAGGGGTTTGTTAGTCTTTGTAGTTTCTACTTTATTTTAAAAGTGGGCTCATGAGCCCACTTCCCAGCTAATATCAATATCTGACCTTTGCAAATTAAAATCGACATTTACTATCCTTCCCTATTATGGCAGCACTGCCAATTACACTTAGCACCAACTTCAGATGTGACAGATGCGCACCTGCCCTCTGGCTAAAAATAGCTATCATCAATGACAGGAGTGGCAAATGTTCTCGGCCTGCTTAATAATAGCCCATTAGGCCACTTTGTGAAACAGGCAGATAAATCCCTCACCAAAGAGTATCCTACACTTCACCCACCATGGGATGCCAAAAACCTTTGCCCATCAGTCACCCAGATAGCTTTCATCAGTTAAAAATAGAGATCCGTCAGCACCCCAACTCACAAGCATAAGCTGCACACTACAATCTGCAGAACCCAAAGGCACCTTGTTTCAGAACAAGGACCCCAGAGGTGCTGGAGTCAAAGAAGATTCCACAAATCTTAGCGTTGGCCTCCTCTCTTCATCTTTGCCAACACCATGTAACAGGGATGCTGCAATAGGTAATCTATTTGCATTCCAGGCATCTACTCTGGGCAGCCAATAGCATTCTATTGAAATAACTGGTTTCCCTTGAAATGCATCTGTGCCATTTACGCTAATTCTCCTTGCTGAAAAACTTTCACAAACTATCTTAATTGCTTGGAACAATTATACTATATTGTAATTATCACGTTGCCTTGTAATTATTTGCTTTGTGAGGGTGTCCTTCCCCTCCCCCACCCACCTCCACCTCCAGGTGTGAGCTCTTTGAAAGAGTTCCCTGTGGCCTCAGAATCCACTATGTGCCTGGTACACAGAAAAGCACAGTACCTTTGGTTGAATTGAGTAAATATGAACTGAAGCTATGCCAATCACTTCTTCCTTCTTAGATTCTGTTACGACCCCCATAATTTACGTTATACTTAAGTGGTTACTCGGCAAGGCTTATCACCAATCCTGAACATTCACTGTGGGCTTCAGTAGATCAATGTAATGTGGGAAAGAAGTAGTCATTTTCAAGTATTTATGCATTTGGCTCCTTAAATGTCTACCTCCGAAAAAAATTAATAACCCTGATTACTACTATCTCTAAGGCAAGTCTCACATTAAAGTCAAATAAGAAAAAGAAAAAAAAAAGAAGAAAAAAAAAAATAAAAAAAAAAAAAAAATAAAGTCAAATAAGTAAGGCCCTGGGTGGCTCAGTGGTGGAGCATCAGCCTTTGGCTCAGGGCGTGATCCTAGGGTCCTGGAATCCAGTCCCGCATCAGGCTCCCCGCGGGGGGCTTGCTTCTCCCTCTGCCTATATCTTTGCTTCTCTCTGTGTCTCTCATGAATAAATAAATAAAATCTTTTTAAAAATATCTAAGTTAAATTAGTATGTATAAGCCCAGCTCAACATCTAGTACATGGGAATGCACTTGGAACATTAGCTCTGTCCCCATGTTCTGGTGAGCGTCTCTAGTGATGTCAAAGCCCGAAGGCAACAATTTGGTTAATGCCTTCCTCACTCACTGACACCTGCCCTCTCATTTCAGGCTAGTGGCAGTAACAATCATCCAGACACCTGGTCACAATCTTCCCCTCCTTTCCCCCCAGCCAATGAATCATTGCTCTGTTTTAATTTTACTCGCCTCCCTTACCTCCCACCACCTCAAGCCATGGTTGTTTGACTAAGGCCAAAAAAACAATGGGAAGATACCCTATGGATCCCATATGCAAGCAAAACCTAACTAGCCAACAATAAAGGGAAGAAAGAGGTTTTCAACTTTCTTCAAAATTGACAAAAGATTTAACAAACAATAAAAGACACCACCACCACCGCCTATCAATGTAAACTGAATTTTAGCCCCGTAACAGACACTATTGTGGGGGGACAACAACAAGAAAGAACTGATAAATGGAACAGAGACAAATCGGAACAGCACATGTCCCTGTGAAGAACTGAGTCAGCATCGAAGGACAGCTTCCCTGACACGGATGAGCAGGACATCCCCATGGGACAGAAAAATAAAAATGGCCAACTAACTCTGCTTGCTCATGAAGTCATCCTCTTATCATGGAAGTTTTTAAGGGTCCCTGACCAGGAAACTCCCTAACCTTTGGAGGCAGACATTCTGACCTCTGTGAAGCAGTCACGCGTGAACCAGGTCCCACAGATTCTCATTCTCAGGGAAACAGAAACATGTAAGCAGAGGAGGAGCTCCTACCTCTTGACCACCCACCCAGATGCAAACTCCCAATGCTATGTAGCCTACAACCCCAGCTGGCCTCACCCCATACAAAGGATGACACGAGGGATTTATAGGTTGCCACGATAATACTCCAAGCAACTGGAGACACACGCTGAAGTCAGATCCCAGGGGCTGGTTTCATTAGGTAGGTGAAATCTTAAATGTCTGCCCAGGTAACAAAGCAAGATTATCAGTCATTGTCTGTTACTTACTTGTTTTTGCTTTTTTTTTTTTTTTTTAATTTGTTTTTTTTTTAATATTACATTTATCTGTTGCCTTTATTTGTGTTTTTAAGGTAGGCTTTCCATCCCAATGTGGGGCTTGAACTCATTACCCCAAGATCAAGAGTCCCATGCTCTACAAACTGAGCTGGCCAGGCACCCCTGTTTTTAATTTTAGAAGCAAGCTCTTTAAATCTAATGCGATCAAGGCCAGCGGAGACAATCTGACCCACAGGCACTGACACCAAGGGACTGCTATCGTGCTCTAAAACTGTCCATAGGCCTACGAGGCACATCCATCCATCCAGACCAAGCTGTTGATGGGCGCCCAAACCTCCATGACCTCCAAAAGTCACTGCCCAAGAAAAAAACTCAGGTGTACTTACGAAGGGCATGCCACTCATCCTGACGGATGGTCTTCGTGATGTTGAAAGTGAGGTTCCTGGGGATGGTGGCTGAGGAGTAGTGGTATTTGATGTACGTGCATCGCTCAATTTCTCCTGGCAAAGAGAGACAAGAAACCGAATGTTAATGAGGCAGGAACCATGTCTGGGCAGTTTCTGGGATCCATTTTTCTGTCCTAAGGAAAAAGACTTGTTTCCTATTGGGCCTGGTGACACCTATGGTTTATACAAGGCAATAACTTCGACTTTTCAAAAGGTAATGTCTCCTCTCAGGAGAGTAGAACTAAAGTCAAACACCATCAATTTAAATAGAAAAATACCTCTCTGGCATCATTCAAAGAGGAGATGAGGCAAAGTTTAGGCTGATAGCAGCTTGCTAAGAAAGTAGTGCCTGTGCTTGTTTAACCTTAAGAAAATCAACTTTCAAATGATGGAAGACATGAACAGTTTGTACCCATGGACCAATACAGAACAGGCTCTGGCCTCCATGAGGTCATTTGTGCCTTGTGGAATGGGTGAACCAAAGGGGCATCTTCTCTTTTCCCCATCCTACACCCTAACATCACCTGAGCACAAAGCACCCAAATCAACATCTATCTCCTTGAACCAGCCCCTTCTCAGGCTTCTTGGCGCACGGGGTGGGGTGGGGGTGGGGGGGACACGGGTGACACTCAAGCCCCTTAACATACTCAGCACCTGATCCAATACTGGTAATTTGACTGGCAAAGCATGAATTACTAACTTATTAAAGTACTCCTCTATCTTAGAGCAGAGTTTCTCAAAGTGTGGTCCAGGAACCATCAGCATCCTCTGGGAACTTGCTAGAAATGTCATTTCCTAGGCCTAATCCCAGATCTGCTGCATCAGAAACTCAGAGACAGAGCCTATAATCTGAATTTTTAATAAGCACTCCAGGTGATTATGTTGTACTCCCAAGTTTGAGAACCACTGCCCCCGAGAGTCTAACGAATTACCAATGTATTAATTCAGAAATCCACCATGTTTCCAAATTCCAAAAGGAAGGACCAATTAGGAGTTCTTCTTTGTTACTTTTGGTCTCCTACACGCATGTCTGCTGATGCTTGCACATCTGGGGAGAATTAAAACTCAGTACCAGGGGATGGTAAAGAATCAAGAAAGAAGTGATTTTTAAAGGTTAGGGGATTTAAAATTTGGTTTTGCACCTGAATGGATTTGGATGGTAATCCATTTTGCACCCCACTGATTTTCAATTTATAAGTGGTGGCACCTGATTGAATCGTTTGACCCCTGGCTCACTGTCAGCAGGGAACCTGGCAATGGGTAGAGTGCAGTAATTTAGACAGTACCTCTCATGAAACTGATGCCTTCTTGTAAATCATATCTGGATAACTGCCCTACTGCCAGTTATTGGCAGACACTCCTCCAATAGGACAGACACTGCCCAAAGAGGCAAAGTTTGAAGAAAGCGTTAGACGCACCTTAATTTTAAATCTCCTGTGCCTCTGTCCCCTTAGCCTATAAATGTCCCAAATGTCCCCAGCATTGCCCCCTGACCATATCCCTACCAGGTCTTCCTTTTTCCCTAACTTGCTATGCTTCTTAGAAAAGTCCTCCATCCATCAGACCATCTCAGCTCATGTTCATACCCTAAACCCACGTGCTCTAACATTCTCCATGAATAGCATCACTTCCTCCCAAGTGGTCTAGAACATAATCAATCCCTGGGCATCTCCAATGCCTCCCGCCCCCTAGGGGAGGCCCCTCCTCCCTGAAATCCAAATGGTCACCAAATCCTGTCAGTTCTACCTCAGAAATGTCCCTGGAGGCCAGCCCATCCTCTGTGTCCTCACCCTCTTAAGTAGTTGTGTGCATACAATGACCCATCTCAACAAACAGCCATATATAAGGAGGACTAACTTGTAGGAAATACTTGACAAGTGCTTCATAAACCAACAGTTTCCAACTTCACTGGTGTCACAGCACACACGGAAGAGATGTGTGCAAAGCTCCCCGGGATAAACAGATGCGGATGCCTGGGCCCTGTCAGCCTTCCCAAGGAAGGAGCCAACATTCCCAATCCACTTGTAACCCTGCATGTCCTATACTTATCCCAAGGACAGAGAACCCTGTCATGGATATGGTCTTACTTAATCCTTCATATGACCCAATTAAGCAGGTGTTCCTAGGACCATCAGCACACTGTGATCATATTTCACAAATGAGAAAATGGAGGTTCAAAAAGATTGGGTGACTTGCCCAAGGAAACAGCAGTGCCAGGAGCAGAACACAGAAGCGTCTGACCAGAGCCTCCCTCGGCCAGGACACCCTCCATATACTGCTGCATGGACTGTATTCCAGAAAGGAAACTGTGGTCTCCTTTACACACAGGATAAATGTCACAATCTTCAGGTGGGAAGTCCCAGCCAGGTGGCCCTCCCCTACCCTTCCCGGAATAGGCCATATCCATCAGGACTCTGCACCTAGGCTCCTCCCTATTTTTCTTCACCTGATGCACACCTAACCCTCCTAAGAAGTGGCCAAAACGGCAGCTCCTCGGCAGAGCCTTCCCTGCAACGTGGACTGTGCCCTGCAACAGAGGAAAGTACTGGTTCGGCGAGGTCCCTCCTCCCTCTCCCCGTGCTCCTGCCCTACTGCGGCAAGCACACCAATGGGCTGTGATTTATCTGTTTACACGCCTCACTCCCCCACTAGATTATGAGTTTCTCAAGGGCAGGGACTGGTCTTATCCATTCATCTCGGTCTCCCTGGCTCCCAGCACAGGGTGAGCACCAGTAACATGTGCTTTCAGGAAAGGGATGAATGATAGGAGGCGTCCTCTGTAAAAACCACGGTGGACAAGGCATCCAACTGCTTCTGTGCTGTGCAAGGGACTAAAATAATTGAGGCAAATCAGAATAAAAGGAATAAAAGGTGATGGCTGCAGAACTCAGCCTCCAGCAAATACGTTTTTCCTATAAGACAATGTAGGGAGAGGCTTATTTGATCACAGTGAGGAAGGGGGAAAAAAAAAAAAATATATATATATATAGGCACAGAACAGCCTCTCACTGTACTTTATAAATGTAATCCAAGGGGCAACCAGGTCCATGTTTCTGGGTTTTAAGAAGAAAAAGGAGAGGAAAATATAAAAGGTAGAGAATTATATCAAGAATACCACCAGCAGCTACTTGAACACGTGTAGTCGAGCAAGTTGTGCTGGACTCAGCTTCAGAGACACCTGGCAAGACCTCACTAGAAATGGCCAGACTGATGCCCATCACTGATGTCTGAGAAAAGGATCTGATGTCTTGGCTGAGATCAGGTTCTTTCAGGCTCAAAACAAACTCAGCAAGTGGCCACGGGTTCCAGGCAGGCTGCGGTCAGCTCCCTCAGCCCCAGCCCACCCAGCCACCTGACACTTGGCACCGCAGGTGATCGGCCAGAGAGCCTGGCTGAAGCTGCCGGTGCAGCCCCGCTGGAGGCCTCGCTATTTGCTTTGCCTTGGGGATGCAAGCATCCTGTCTTTGACAGCAATTAAATTTGAAAGACTCAAATATTGCCTCAGAAGAAAGGCAAAATATTTATCCATGTGTCTGCAGGTCCTGTCAGTGTGCTGGGCTTTTGTAAATACAGGCACCATCTGGGCACCAAATTCATGTGCCCAGAACGTGGCTTCCTGAGACGAATAGGTTTTCCTGCAACGATCCAGAGGGGCCACCTGAGAGGCAGTAGAGAAGCCCATGGCCTTCCCCGGAAAGAGGGACTCCTGTGTTCGTGGCCCAGAGACCTCAGCCTGGATAGGGTGGGGGCACCCTCAGAAGGGAGGACACTAAGCCTTCATCTGTGCTCTGCCTTCCTAGCTGGTGACCCACGTCAGGCTCCGGCTCACATGGGTAGCTAAGAAGGGTTTCAAAAACAGAAAATTTACAAAGCCGAGCCCAAGGTGTAGAGGTCAGCAATGGGTGGGGCAGGGACCTAGGGCTGGTGGCAGAAGAAGATGGTTTAACCCCAAGCCTGGAGAGACAGAGGCACAGAGGCCAGAACCAAGAATGGCCGCATGGAGAGGGGTGATATGACCTGGGGCACAGGTCACAGCCAGCCTGTGATGCGGTGACCAGGAATAAACACGCAACCTGTCGCTCCTCCGTCCCCTAGAAGCTGAACCCACGAGATGCTGGAAGAGGTAGAGGAGCTCAGACGCAGAGAGCAGGTGCAAGGCGGGGGGGGGGGGGGGGGGTGATCCAAGGGGCAAACACAGGCATCCAGCTCACTTCCCTTTTGTCCCTCTCCCCCCGCCCCTTGCTCGTCTTCTATCTCCCTGGCCCTCTCTCCTTCTAAAGGCATCACTCCTGTTCTCCCCTATTCCAATGCCAGCTAGCTCCTCCTCCCCTCCACCCCCCCCCCAAAGATCCAGGGACAAGGAAGAGTGGGAGACCACTGCCATCCTTTTTCCCCATCTCAAATCCTTTAGAACCCAAGGCCTAAGTGTGATAACTCACATGAAGTCCTCAGTGTGGTCTTTACACACAGTTAGTGCTAAGTATTAGTTATTACTCTCAACTGCTGCCTTTAAGACCACTTACTTACTCCAAGGGGGAAAGACCAAAGCAAGTTGGAAATAACATTAGCAACCACGGTCTACATCAGGACACATACATTTTATGCATAAATACACAGATTTATACATATAACGAGAGAGAAATTTCTGCACTTGATAACCCTAGGAGGCTGGCAGAGCAAGAGCTCTGCTGTACAGTGGACAGAGAAGAAACAGACCAGGGAAGGGAGAGGCAGAGACGGCACACAAACCCTGAATTCTGGATTCTAGTTATACAACACCACCAGTAAGCAGTTTTCCTCTCCTGTGCATCTGCTATTGGCGAGACCTGGTTTCCGAAACACTTATGGAAGGCTTATATATATTAAGGAGGAGTCTTCTTAGGCAAAGTGATTTGAGAGGCAGCCCTGGGACCCGCCCCCCACTCCATCGAAAATTCTCTTCCCTGAACAGGTGTCATAGCACTTCCAATTCTTCCATTACAGAGTTGTTCCTTTGGATCAAATACTGCCCTATTAAAGCTTTAAAAGGGGCTGCCCTTTAAATAAGTTCAAATGGGTAGCACGGAGTCCCTAATACCTAAGTGTGATTAAGATTCTGAAGTCCCCTTCCTTCCCGGGGCTCCTGGAGAAAAGAGCAGCTGGGAAGGGCATGAAGGATCCATCAAGGGAGGGGATGGGCGTGTGCAAAGGCAAACCCACAGCTTTACAGGGTGGGCCCTGAAGGAAAAAAAAAATGAGGACACAGGAACTCCCCCAACCCTCATGTTGAAAATAGATTGATTGGTGCAACCACTATGGAAAACAGTATGGTGGTTCCCCCGAAAATTAAAAATAGTACTACCATATGATCCAGCAATCCCATTTATAGGTATGCATTTGGAAGAAATGGAATCATTACCTTTTGTATGAATCATTTTTTTAAAATTTTATGTTAGGTAATCTCTATGCCCAACATGGGGTTTAAACTCAAAACCCAGAGATCTTGGGGTCCTTCATCAACTAAGCCAGTCAGGCACCCCTGAAATCACTATCTTTTTTTTTACTATTTTTTTATTTGAGAGAGAAAGAGAACAAGAGAGTACAAGCAGGGGGCATGAGAAGCAGACTCCCCGCTGAGCGGGGAGCCCCACACGGGGCTCAATCCCAGGACCCCGGGATCATGCTCTAAGCTGAAAGCAGATGCTTAACCACGTAAGCCACCCAGGCACCCTTGAAATCAAATCACTATCTTGAAGAGACATCTGCACACCCATGCTCACAGGAGCATTATGCACAACAGCCAAGACATGGAAACAACCTAAGTGCCCATCAGTGGATGAACAGATCAAGAAAATGTGGGAGGGTGAGTGTGTTTGTGTGTGTGTGTGTGTGTGTGTGTGTGTGTGTATAACAGTAGAATATCATTCAGTCATTAAAAAAAAAAGGAAATCCTGTCATCTGCAACAACATCAATGGACCTTCAAAGCATTACGCTAAGTGAAGCCAGAGAAAGACAAATATTGTACAATCTCCCTTATGTGTGGATTCTAGAAACCCTGAACACACAGAAACAGAACAGACTGGTGGTTGCCAGAGGCAGAGGGAGTCCGTGGTAGGGGAATTGAGTGAACATAGTCCAAAGGTAATATCCCAGCTATAAAAACAGTTCGGGAGACATAATGTACAGCATAGTCACTAGAGTTAATAATGTATATTTGAAGATCTTAAAGGTTCTCATCAGAAGAAAAAAACTGGCAACTACATGAGGTGATGAATGTTCCCCTGGCTTAACTGTGGCAATCGTTTCTCAGTATACACATGTACCAAATCAACACATTGTACATCTTGGACTAACACAATATTAGATGTCAGTTGTATTTCAATAAAACTTTTATTTTC
This sequence comes from Canis lupus dingo, assembly GCF_003254725.2. Classification (NCBI taxonomy): domain Eukaryota; kingdom Metazoa; phylum Chordata; class Mammalia; order Carnivora; family Canidae; genus Canis; species Canis lupus. Next base: position 7,919,553 of record NC_064258.1, read on the forward strand.
AATTAAAAAAGTATCAGGAGTCAGGTTGGGTATGTGATAGTCAAGTGTACTTAGGAAACATTGGGTTAAATATTTAAATGATTTACTTATTGCCAGACTTGAAGAGTTTTTAAATGAACATTGTGACTCCCCTCACCAGCCACCCCAGAAAGGACTGGTTATGGCAGGCAGACTTTCCCAGACTCCTTTGACCCAAAAATCCTTTTTTATTCAAGAGCAGTTCCTACCACTGAGTTGTGAGTTCATCACAACCAGAAACCACCTCTCTTGTTTACACATTTCTCCCCCGGGGCCAGGTGAGCATTTGGTGCACAGCAAGCCTTCCATATACATCTGGATAAATGAAGAATGGAGATCAGGGTCTGTTTCTTGATCAAATGATCTGTAAGGTCAATGAAGTGGTTGGCTCGGGGTATTTGCTGGCCTCCCCTCTGAAACCATGTCTGGGAGCTCCCAGCAAAGCACCACTGGGGTCAAATGTGTATCTGGGAGCTGAGTTTGCACCATGCCGTGAAATAAACTTGGATCTTTGTGGACGGAACCAGAGCAAGGCCTCTGGGCCCATTGAGGGCACCTTGGGTTCCCATGGCAGCTGCAACAGGCACTCTCGGGAAAGCTGACAGCAGCCTGCACATCCCCCTGCCTCAACACACTTTCTAAAGCTACTCAGTCCACAGCAGGCAGCAGCCTACAGGAGAAGAAGGGGGAGTGGGGGTAGAGAGAGCAACCCTCCACCAAGGGCGTGAGAGCCAGGGAGCAGGTGCCTGAGCCCCAGGGGGAGCAGCACAAGGCATGCTCTGCACAATTACTCAGAAGATGACCCCTAGGACCACCCGTGAGGTTCAGGGCAGCAGGCAGCTCAGCACTGCCCCAAGGTTCCCGTCTAGGCTGGACTGGGCCAGGGAGGCCAGAGGAGGATGCTCTAGAGCAGCGGAGGGACGGTGGGTGGTTTATACACCCAAAAACAGCATGGATGGTACCAAGTAGAAGGCACCGGTCCAACGTACATTGTGGGGTTACCCTGCAGGGCGCCTGTTGCTGCAGGCAGGGTCCTCTCTTTCCTTTTCAGCTTCTGTGCTCTCCACCTTCACCTTCTCTTCCTCTCGAGACTCCAGCATCCTAAGGCACGGTGGACTCCAGGACCACTGCGGAGGGCCCATGCACTTCCCTCAGTGCAGAGCTCCTTTTTTTTTTTTTTTTTTAAAGATTTTATTTATTTATTCATGATAGATAGAGAGAGAGAGGCAGAGACACAGGCAGACGGAGAAGCAGGCTCCATGCCAGGAGCCCGACGTGGGACTCGATCCCGGGTCTCCAGGATGGTGCCCTGGACCAAAGGTAGGCACTAAACCACTGAGCCACCCAGGGATCCCAGAGCTCCTTCTTTCAAAGTCTGTTCTATGCCCTTGGCACGTGCCAAAGGTCCTGTTGTCTCCCAGGCCATCCCACAGCAACCCGAGGAGGGGCACGTCCTAGTGATGGCCCCCTGACTGGGGGAGGAGACAGTGTAGACCGACCAAGGTCCTGCCCAGGACCCCTCGGCTGGCAAGGAGGAAAGCCAGGGGCTCTCAGCACAGGTGTCGTGGCTCCCTGCCTTCCAAGGGTCCACTGGGAATGAGGACTATATCACAGCCCTGTGCCCTATATGTGGAGGGAACTCCATACATTTGTCTGTGAAGGAAGAAAGAAGGGAGGAAGCTCACTCCTTTTCCTCAGTGAGAACACCACCAGCGCCCAGAACACCGGGGTTGGCCGACTGGCCCACCTCGGCCTCAGCCTGCCACCCCAGGCTCACCACCCCCTTCCTGGGGGGCTGACCACCTCTAGTCCTCCCTTTTAGCCTGAGGCCTGTGCTCTGTGCTTAGTACATGGAAAGATTAAGTAGAAAATAGAAACACATGGGGAAAAGAATTGAAAAGCCAACATTTAAAAACAAACATGAAATGTAGTTAATGCTTTAAGTCTTAAACCTCATCTCTTCTTGAAAGGCCATTAAAAAAAAAAAAAAAAAAAAAAGCTAAAATGACATCCTAACAGGGAGAGAAGGAAGGGAGCCTTCCCTGTAGCCAGTCGGGAAAGCCATCCTCAGATTTTTTAGTATTATCACTGTTGAATACTTGGGCAGCCCCAAGAGTGAGTTTTAAGATTAGAAGCCACACCATGTCCCTGATGAAAGAGCAGGGAAGCAAGCCAACAATGCTCCAGGGGTGCAAGGGGGGCAGGCCAGCTGGGATCCCCACCCTCCTAACCCTGTCTGCAAGTGGGGCAGAAGGGCGACAGGACTGGGAAAGGCAATGCTGGCAAGAGCTCTCCCTACCTAAGGGGCAGCTCTTCACAAAAGCATATTTCAAGAAACCCCCCCTCCCCCCCCCCCCAGGCTCCTCTTAGCACCTTCTGCTCCTCCCAGATGTTCTGAGCCCAAGGATTTGCCAGGCTGATAGCTGCTGCAGGCCCAGCCAGAAAGGGTTTTCTTCATACAGAGGGAAAGTGTTAGGTTTTTATTTTTAATGCTTTCAAATGCTTTCCACTTTGTGTGCTTTGTTTTTATGCTGGTGGCACTGGCATGGCCTTTTAACGTCTATGTGCACAGCACGGTTTAGGAGCAGCGTTCAGGGGGCTCTGCTGACTCACACACGGGGCATTTCACCCTCAACAATCCTGCTCCTCACCGCCAGCACCCCTCACCCTGTGCCCGAACACCTTCGGCTGCCTATACTGTCACACACTGGGGTGCATAGAAGTCCCGTATTTCCACCTGTGGTAAGAGCTTTGAGAAAGAGGTGCTGGTGTTTTTCATCTCTGTCCTCCCCATGGCCAAAACGCCTCTGCGAACTATTGCTATTCGTTGTAACAACGGCTTACGGTTAATGCATGCTCTCCGTCTATTGGGTAAGGCACCAAGCACTTCATCGTGCATGATCTCATTTAATCCTGAAAATTAAGTCCGGTTATCATTTTGCCGATGAGGACAGAGAGGCTTAGAAAGGTATGCTGCCCAGGAACACAAAGCTGTTGCGTGGCACAGGGAAGGGCCAGCCCACCTTACACCGTACACGCAAAGACACATTATGGAAAGCCAAGTTCTTCAGAAAGAGACCCTCTGAGGTTTTGTATCAGAAACAAATGAAGCAAACTTTTCCATTTACAGGGATTTCCAGCAGCTACACGCCTTGCTGCTCTTATCGGAGTAAGACAGAGTGTTGGCTTCCAAAGTTACCCTAATGAGCTGGAGGGTGGAGAGCCCCCAGCCACAGGGGAGGGGAACTTAAGAGGTGTCCACGTGTGCTCCTTTATCCTCGTCCCCACTCCCAGGACGAGCCCCTTACCAGCAGGAGCTGGGGCAAGGTACCCAAGCCCTCAGAGCCTCACATCCTCAAAGGCCAAAGGCAGATAATAGCACTCCCCCCGCAGGACTGATGAGGCTAAGTGAGCCAACCGAACGCCCGCTCCAGTGAGCATCAGTAGACACGCGCACCACTATCAGTTATGTCCCTGGGACACACCTCCTGCTCCCACACCACGGCCCAGAAGTATGTTGAGACTGTCCCTCTGCCCCTCCCCACCCCAAGTCACCTTTCCTTCCACCTGAGCACCTCCGGCTTCCACACCCACACGGTCACAAAACCCAGCACGACACTGGTCACCCTCGAGGTTCAGGGGATGTCAAAGCCCGTCCCAGTTCCACCCTCCCACAGTGAGGCCTGTGCAAACCCGTGGGACCACACAGTCCCTGGTCTGGGAGCCACAGCAATAACCACAGTGGCCTGGTTCCCTGGGAGCTGCACGGGCGACCACATCACAGGGCTGGTCACACAAGGGACAACACGCTAGCACTTTCCTCCAGTGAGACGGTTAAGCCAGCATACGCTTGGGCAACTGCCTTTTCTCATTGTTTGGTCTTTCTGTATTTTGGTTACCTCCTGCGAGATCTCACATTTGTTCAAGCCCCTGAAGAAATTCTTGGATTGTGATCTTGTCATTCCATGAATTAAGCTATCTGTCCCACATGATGTTTCATGACCAAGCCATCCCCATCCAAGCCACTGCTAACAGCCCTCAACAGGGCAGCGTTAAAGAAAGAACTCTGCACGTGCGCGCGCGCGCACACACACACACACACACACACAAGTTCCTTTGTGACCAGAAATCAGACCATTAAGAGAAAGCTATTTGGGTAGGACTGTTGGGCCTGCTAGGAATTCACACCCCTGATCCGCCCACCTCCAGGCCCACCCCCCCCCCATCTCGTCCACCTGGATATCATTCATCCCATCAACCTGTCCAAGGAGCGTGTCCAGAAAGGGGACGAGGCCAGCTTGGCGTGGGCTGTTTGGGCCCTCGACATCAGAGTTTCCTTGCTGATCACTCACCCGCCATCTGTTTAATAAGCCCTTTGGACAGTTTTCCAGATCTCCCTCTAGCTCAGCTGCTCGTCTGTGTTCACAGAATCCAGACGGTCTTCTCCTTTATTGAAAAAAATCGGGACACTACGCTCCTACCTCCAGGCTCACAGCACTCTGGGTACCACGTCTGAGGGTCCGGTCCCCTTTGGCAAACAGGACGACCTTCCTGGAGAAACCACCTCCCTGTGCTCCTCCCTGTCCCTTATCATCTGGTGCTCACACTCCAACTGAGAACAGGAAGGGAGGCCTCCCTGCTGGGGGACCACCGTGCACCTCTCCTATCACAACCGAGGTCTGTGATCCCCAACCTCCCCCCTGAGCACAGCTCCCACTCCTCTTTCCAGCTCCATTTGCTCCCCAGCCCCTGTCCATTAATTTATCAAGTGACTATTCTCTTGACTAACATCTAAACAGCATCTAAAACCTCATAACCTTCTGTGCTAAAGGGCACCTTACCTTTTGCAGGATCTACAACATTTTTTATCCTAATTTCTACATTCCTAGATTCTGAATGCCATTTCCCCCATCTCTACATCTTTTAGCAGGTTTAAGGTTTTTCTTTTACTTGACAGAGAGAGATAGACACAGAGAGAGAGAGAGAGAGAGAGGATGAGAGCACAAGCAGGAGAGGGAGAAGCAGGCTCCCCGTTGAGCAGAGAGCCCAACGTGGGGCTTGATCTCAGGACCCGTGGATCATGACCTGAGCCGAAGGCAGACGCTTAATTGACAGAGCCACCCAGGTGCCCCTTTTAGCAGGTTTTAAAGGAGACACTTTTAAATGTCATTACATAGTAACTCCCTCACGAAAGGAAAGAAAGAACGAGGGGTCGTTGTGCTTGCCCCACACCACCCATCTTCCCTGTAAAGGTCTGGCTGGTGCTTTTCCCCTCATTTGCTCACGTGTTTTCCAGCTTCAAAGAGGCTGCTTGGGAAAGAAGAAGGTGAGGTATGGCTTTAAATTACCATTGAGGGTGTAGTAAATAACCTAACTCCCTTATTCCCATCACAGTCCTAATAACCTTCTAGAAAGTTCAGAGCCCCAAGCCGCCACTGCCCTCGCCATGCCACCCCCCCCCCCAGGGCACAGACACCCTGCGCAGGAGGCCGCAGCTCCTCCAGGCGGTTTCAGCTGGTGGGAGGATCATCAATCTCCAGGCTCTGACAGACAAACGAGGCGAGAAGGAGACCAAGTCTGGTTTTTCACCGGAAAACAATGAGCTCATGCTTTCTCTCCGGGGACCTGGGAAGTGGAGACAGATCTGGAGATGGGGAGACAGTGATGGAGACAGGCAGGAGTGATGAAGGATGGGCAGGAAAGAGGGAGGAGGCCAGTCTGGCACTTTTTTAAATGTCACTTTTGATAAGAATCCCCGGCTCTCAGGCCAGAGGGAAACATCCATTTTCTTTAAATTAAGGATCCAGCATCAGGCAGTTGTCCTAAAGGGGAGGGACAGTGAGAAGATAAACTAGTCGGAAATTCTTCATTCCTGCTCCTTCAGAGAAAAGATGATCGTTCATGAGTCACCAAAATTACAGATGCCACAGCAAAGACGGCTCTACCTTTCTCCGTCATTGCTGCTCAGATGTGGGGTCCAGGATCAGATACGTGGGACAAAGACTCTGGGGTAGCTTTTCTGGCGACGGTGGGCCTGCCACCCTCAGTGCGCATCTCCCGAAGGCCAAAGGCCAAAGGCCAGTCATTTCCTACAGGCCGAACCAGATAAAAGAACTTCGACAGCTGCCCAGATGTTTCTAAACAGCTAAATAAAGGTCTGATTTCAGCCAGGGGGAAAAAAAAATCCAGATTACAGAGTTTTCTGGTTTTCATTTGAAATGGGAGTTATATAATCCTGATTTTCTTTACCAGTTAATTCAGAGATGGAGAGATTGTGTGTGTGTGTGTGTGTGTGTGTGTGTGTGTGTGTGTGTGTCCCTGGGTATCCGTGTGAAAGAACGTATGTGTTTGGGGCAAGATTGGAAGAAGCAGGGTTGTAGGTAAGAAACCAAACCCAGATGATTAATGATTTTACTCTTCACCCTGTTGTGTGCCTTACCTAAAAACTGAATGGAAACCAAAGATCACAGAACGGAGGCAGAAAGCCCCAATGAATTATGTTTTTCTTTATTACCTCTATTTACCAAATTGACTATTTCCTTGTTTACGTTAAATGGCTTGGCTAGATTAGAGATGTTCAGTGTTAACTCTGCCTGACTCACTAGTTGAACTAAAACTCAAACCCAGGTATGAAAAGAAGAGTGTTTGCTCTTCCGTGCTGCATCCGACAGCACTACTGCAGTCGAGAGCCTGGCCCTGGAGCCAGCCTGCCTGGGGTGAAGTCCTGGCTTTGAGACCCTGTGGGTGTAGGACAGTGGCCAAATTAATGAAGCCCTCTGTGCCTCCACTTTAAAGGAATAGGATGCAAATATCTACCCCTTAGGGGCAAGGTGAGAATTCAGTGAATTAATATAGGTAAAGCACATAGCGCCTGGTACCATGTAGGCTCTCCATAATTGTTATCGTAATGCCTTCGGCCATACTATATCCACATAAGATGCAGATTTATTATATGTGTCAGACGCCAGGTAAGTTTTTTAAGACCTGAAGTAACTACCTATCTGATATGTTTTTGCAAAAGAAATGCATGCCCTAGGAGACAAGCTGCCAGCCTCTCATCTTCTTCCTGCCTTGTGTACTTTCTCAGCCAGGCTGTGGCATGTGCCCTACCCCTACCCCAGCTCAGGGCATTTCTTCATAGGCTCCAACCCTGGTTATATCCTACCACCTTGCTCCTGCCTCAAGGACTAAGGCCACTGCCCCCCTCCACCCCCCCACTGCCAGTCACCTCTAACACTGGTTACAGCAGGGACCTTCTCAAACCCATCTACCCCACTCATCTACGAGACTCTCACTGACAACCACAGAGGCATCGCTCTGACTGCACAGCACCAAGTAGAGTTTGACCACCCATAACCAGGAACGTAGCCAGGGAGGACAAACCTGGGTCCTGTGAGGAGGATAGCTCTCAGCTGAACAAGTGTCCCCTGGCCCTAACCTGATGATCATGGGTGAAGCCGAGATGGAATTTTACTTTTAGAAATGCTACCCCACATCCCACCTCCCAATCAAAATAGTAAGAAGCCAACAGAGTCAGCAAATATCAAGGCAGGAGGAGCCTAGAGGGAAAGAAGCTTTCAGAAAGTTGTCAGGTGTATAAATCAAGTAAGCTGAAGATGCATATGCCCTATGGCCAAGATTATGACCCCTGGACAAACTCCTGCCTATGTGTGCAAGGAAGAGAAGTGCACAAGGATGTTCATATAGCACTGATTAACCTAAAGGTCCATCGATTAGACAGAAAAATAAAACATGGTTATATTCACATGATGGACAGTCTACCAGGGTTTAAATGAATCACCTAGAACTGTATAAATGGAGACAGAGTCCTCAAAATATAATGCTGAATAAAAAACAGAACGTAGAGTTACACCTACAGCATCTGTAGTCTTTGTATTTCCAGTTTTTCCTCCCATAAAATACAGTCTGTGGAGACCCCATGAGAAAGAACATAATCACATTTCAATAAGAAAACCACCTGTTACCTTAACAAAACTCAAAGGCACATTACCCAAGCTTTACCAGCGGGAGACCCTCCCGGGGGCCCTGGCTCACCTCCAGCTCATCTTCTCCTCCTCCGAGCAGCTCACTCGCCACCTGCAAGCCCCACTCACCCCCCCACCGGTGCACACAGGGGCTGGCCCTGCAGAGATGGATGTCAAGTCAGACAGAGAGAGGAAGACCAGGGAAAGCACAGGGGAACACAGGACGCAGTGAGCAGTGCTGGGTACCGGAGGAGAGGAGGGAAGCTCACGGGTGGCAGAGGACATCAGGCAAGGCTGGGGAGACTGGAGGACCGTGTTCTTCAGGCCTGGCAGGGGTGCAGAACATGGGGCTTGCAGGGGGAGCCTGGGGCCAGCCAGCATGTGACAAGTCCACGGCCGACTCCACGGGAGCACAATGCTCCAGAGCCAGTCTGCTGGGGTCCCACGGGGGTCACTGGGGTTGGGGCCAGAGTACCGAGGGGAGGACTCAGGCAGGAGCTGTCATGGTTGTCCGAGTACAGCCACAGGCATAGACGAGAAGGACACATGTGAAGCCCTTCCAGGCTGCATAGACAGCCTAGTCCTTGCAATTCATCTGCTCCTGCAAGGACAGGTGGCAGTGCCATGCTCCCCACGCGTGGAGCTGGCGCCTCCGCTGCAGTGGAGCCAAACCGCTTTCCAACTTTCAGAGCACAGAAGCAAAGAGGTGGATAGTGGATGTGGATGCCCTCTGGGACCCAAGGCATCCAAACCGAGTGAGCAGAGAAGAGCACATCATCCTCACGGAGCACCCTGCTCCCTGAGAGGCTGCCCGACGCCGCCCTAAATGCTCTAAGTGTGGTGAACGTGGCTCCTGGGCCGCCCAGGTTTCACATTCAGGGCTTCAGTGACATCAGCAGCCAGCACGGAGGCACAGCGTTGGGTACAGACAAACAGCCAGCTCTTACATGGTTTTGCAAGGCCCCTGGGAACTGCTCCACTCACTGCCATGAAACAGAACCGGTACAGCACCAGCCTGGCAAGGAGGCTTTCGGAAGGGAGGGGGGGACCCAGGATCCAGGAGGCAGAGGTGAGAGTAGGAGCGCTCCAAAGGGGGGGCTGGAGGCAGAGGAACCCCAAGGCAAATCCAAATCTAAGCTGTCATCAGAGAGGCAGGGGCAGGGTGAGGATGGAATGGCTCAGAGAGGGCACATGCAGCTATTGTTGGAGAAATTTCTATTCACTTACATTTTCCTTGCTTCAAGAAGATGGACTACAAAATTTTCTAAGTGAAAACAGCCCTGCGTTGGACTCCCTGCTCCATGGGGAGCCGATTTCTGCCTCTCCCTGGGCTTGTACGGGCTCGCTTGCTCTCTCACTCACTCTCAAATATTTAAGTAAAATCTTTTTAAAAAATTTTAAGATTTTCTAAATGAAAATAAATAATAAGACACCATCCCAGAGAGCTGGTGCTCCAAGTGCACATCATAGCGATGTTTTGGGAATAGAAGGAGACTGTGAGGAGCCTAGGGTTTGAGAGCAGGTATGAGGACACTGAACCACCAAGACAGTGAAATAAACCCCTGGGAATGAAGAATAGCACACAAAGAGCTCCCATTCTCTGTCTCTGGCCTTCCAGTCCAGCCTCGTTAGCTCCCAGGATGGCCAGAAGGTGGTCTTGCTGCATCCTTCTGCTGGACCAGCCACCCCCATCCTGCCCTTCCCAGGCAGTGTCACGTAGGGCTCTGCCCCCACCTCGACCCCCTTTCTCCCAAACAACACCCTGAGAGGTGTCTCTAATGCTTCTACAGTCTCAGCTTATCTCAGGCTCTCCCTACTACCTTCTTTCTCCATGAATTTTCCCCGCATGTCCCTCTGACTCTCTAGGCTTTAGAGGCCCTGACTCTCCCCACCACCACCCCAGTCACCCCTATTGCCTAGTTGGTGAGCAATATGATTGGACAGAAGGACTGAACCAGAACTCATAAATCCACGGTCAGCCTGTAACACATGGGTATTTTTAAATGGCACGTATTAGGACAGGCTGCCATGACAGGACACTCTGGACAGGACTGCTTATATAACAAACATACATTTTTTTCACAATCTGGAAACTAAGTCTAAGATCAAGGTGCCAGGACTGGTTTCTTTCTTTCTTTAAGATTTTTAAATTTATTTATTCATGAGAGAGAGAGAGAGAGAAACAGGCTCCCTGCTCTTGAGCAGGACTCAATCCCAGGACCCCAGGACCCCCACCTAAGCCAAAGGCAGATGCTTAACGGACTGAGCTGCCCAGGCGCCCTGCCAGGGCTGGTTTCTGAGAAGACTTCTCCTCCTGACTGCCTTGCTCTATCCTCACATGGCCTCTCCTCTGTAAGGCACGGAGCGGGAGGGCAGGAAGAGAGAAGGGACTGGAGTCTTAGAGGAACACACCAGTTCTATCCAATTAGGGCCCCACTTTTATGGCCTCATTTCACATCAATGACCTCCTGAAGGCCCTATCTCCAAATAAAGTCACATGGGAGGTTAGGGCTTCATCATCTGAACTCTGGAGTGACTCAGTTCAGTCCAAAGCACCGTAATGGTGGCATCTCAAGTCAGTAGGAAAAAGATGGCTTATTTATAAATAGTATTCAAAACACTGGGTAAAAATTAAATTGAAGGCATATTTTTACACTTAAACCAGGATTAAATCCCAAGTAGATCAAATATTTGTTTGCAAAGGTCATAAAAGTACTAGAAGAAGCCAGGAGAAAACACTTTGGTAGCCGTAGAGAAAGAAAGCCTTTATAACTGTAACACAAAATCCCTGAGAGAAAACAATTGAGAAGTTTGACTATGCAAAAACACAAAAATCGGGCAGCCTGGGTGGCTCAGTGGTTTAGCGCTGCCTTCAGCCCAGGACGTGATCCTGGAGACTCGGGATCAAGTCCCACGTCGGGCTCCCTGCATGGAGCCTGCTTCTCCCTCTGCCTGTGTCTCTGCCTCTCTCTAGGTCTATCATGAATAAATAAATACAATTAAATTAAAAACACCAAAAATTTGTGCACAGCAAAACCCACCATAAGCAAAATCAAGACAGTTTGCAACTCAAATCACAAAGGACTGATTTCCCTCATACATAAAAAGTACCTACACATCACTAGTAAAAAGACCAACAATCCAATTTTAAAATGACGAAAACATGAACAGACAACTCACATACCTACAGGTGCAGCTTAAACACACAGAAAGATGACCAAGAATACTCAAAGAGAGAGACCAATAAATTAAATTGGCACTGAGATGGCATTTTCAACAACCCAATTCTGGCTAAAGGTCTGAGTTTGATCACACACTATGAAGGGAGGTGTGGGGGAAATAGACACAACACACTCTTGGGTTGGTGCTGGAGTATAAATTTTGTATAATCTCTCCAGAGGGCAATTCATCAATATCTTTAAAAGTTACAAAGGCTTGATTTGACCCAGAAATTCCACTTTTAGTAATTTATCTGGGAGAGACAGCCTCACAGGTGTGAAATGACATATGTACAAGGTTATTCATTGCCACTTTGCTTACAAGAGCAACCTAAATTTCCATTGAGAGGAGACTGGCTAAATAAATTATGGTATATCTACAGAACGGAAGGCAATACAGCATTTTTAAAAAGGCAGCTCGTTACAAATGGATATGGAAGGCCTTATGGGTTAAAGCAAGCAGAAATAAGCAAGGTGCGGAACAACATGTAAAATACGCCACATTTATATAAGAAGTGGGTAAAGATGATAACAGATATATAGGTGTATAGTTGCACACATATAAAATATCTCTGGAAGGAAACTAATAATACTGGCCATCTTTGGAAGGAAGATTGGAAGGTCAGGAAAATTAAAGGGAAAAAAACGTTCCTCCTAGATCTGTTGCTACTTTCAAGATGATAGACCATGTGAATGTATCACTATACAAAATAGTCCATTAGAAGGCTCTGAATGTGGGGCACCTGGGTGGCTCAGTGGTTGAACATCTGCCCTTGGCTCCGGTCATGATCCCAGGGTCCTGAGATCGAGTCCCACATCAGGCTCCCTGCATGGAGTCTGCCTCTGTGTGTGTGTCTCTCTCATGAATAAATAAATAGAAGAAAGAAGAAGAAGAAGAAAGAAGAAGAAAGGAAGAAGAAGAAAGGAAGAAGGAAGAAGAAGAAGAAGGTGGTCCAAACAAAACAAGGTTAAAGAATGTAAAACAGAAACTTCAGCTCTACCTTAGCTCTGCTCAGAACAGTCTTGGGTCAGTTGCTTTGGCTTGGAAAGCCCGGATGTGTGCCCTGCCCTCCCGGTTCCCCAGGGCTCAGCACCCTGGGTGGTCCTTGGTGGACCACCTTGCAGTTCTCCACTCTCAGCGCCCTCCTGTCCCCACACCTGGGCCGCCCCCTCTCTCAACCCAGGCTCCGGCCAGGACCAAGGCCAGCAGCCCCACATTCCCACCGCAGACTCTGCCTCGACTTTGTACACCAGTCCCGCCTAGACTAAGGCCTGCTGGGATAGTGGCCGCTACTGCCACCAGTTCCTCCAAGCTGAGGGCTCTCCCTCCCCGGGGCCGGGATGGGTGGCTGGATTCCTGGCCCTGGAGGAGGCTCAGGAGGCTCAGCCACTGGCTGCCAGACGTCCCGTGCCCTGAGCAGCAGTGGACACCTGCGCCGAGTTCCTGTCGCTCTGCTCCTCTGCTCACTGTGTCAGTGGCTGCCCCGCCAGGTGTCCCTCCCACGGCCTGGGAAGCTCTGTCTGCCTTCACCTGCCTCTCACGGCCAACCGATCAGAGCTTTCCTCTCGGAAACAGCTCCTCAAGTCTGGTCCTTGGCTATATTCTAGAACACCGCAGCGAGGGATTCTCTCCAGCCATTTGATGTTCATTCCAGGTTATGTTAAAACAGCTCGGAAAACCCGTCGTGAAGTCCTCCGGCAGTTCCGGCGCCACAGCTGTCACAGGATGAAACACCACTTCGGTGTGGACCTTCAGAACCTTCTTCTTCCAAAGGGCACGGCAACCTCCTCGGTTTGGGCTTCAGATTCCTCGTCAGTTCATTCAACATCAGGCCACCCGGCTCTGGAGCTCCTCAGCCAGGATTCTGAGACACCTCCCAGCTCGGTATTACCAACAAACAACTCTGGCTGTTTACAGGGTTGCCTGGTTTGGACAAGTACGTGACCTTGATTCTCTCTGGGCTTATCTTCGATCCACAGCGCATCCCAGACTTTCAAGGCAGCCTGTAATTTCTGTGTGTCCTCTTATGTGAGTACTTCAAGGTCACAATCACCAGCACACAGCAATCAGCTCTCAAACGACTGCCTTAATGGATGTTGTTTGCAGCTTATCCTAACTAGAATGTAAGCTTATTTCTTTTTTATCTCACCATAACACCTAGGGATGTGCAATGCTCTGCATTCAGATATAGGATGCATAGGTAAAGAGGTGCGGGACTGGGAAGTCAGAAGGCCTGGTCATAAGTCTCTCAACTTCTCCTTGACTCAGTTTCCACGTATGTAAAATGACAGCAAGAACATCTCCTTCACAGGCTGCTGTGAAGACCTAAGGAGTTCGGGTATATGAAAGTGAAAATGGATTTGGCCATTACGCACAACACAGAAACGATGAGAGCTAATGTATTGAGAGTCATTTTATAAACATCAAAGTGTGTCTAGAATATATAGGCTCTGTGCTATCCAAGAGGACCTGTGATGCCTCCACAAGCCTGATCTTCAGTGACTCTTTAACTATGCTGCAGAGGTAGAGGCATTGAAGCAAGGACAGCCTGAGTCAGCAGCCCCCAAGTGAGGCTACACCCTGTCCTGTTGAATCAAGAGAACCACCACCTTTGTATGGTTTCTCATGGTTCTACATCCCAGAACCCAGAGAAATCCTGCTTCAAGGGCCTGCCCCACATGAACTGCCTTCTAAGAGAAGGGAATTCACTCTTCGTCCCTGCTGCTCAAATAACCATGTGCTGAACCACCATGTGACCCTCTACCCCAACCTGAGATTGAGCACCAGCCCATCCTGGGCCACAGCCACCCATGCCAAGGGCCCAGCCCAGGATGCTGAATCCTCCCTTAAGTGAAAAAGACACCAGAAACATTGAAAGAATGAAGTTGAAGTTGAAAAGGTGCCATGAGATCAAGCTGGAAACCAGAAAAAAAATAATAATAAAAGGCAGGGAAAAGTTATGAGGAAGCCAGGCATGGAGGGAGCTGGGGAGACAGATGAGGAAGAAGCAGAGGCCCAGAGATGGAGGGCAGGACCGACTCCCCAGCTGAGGGGTATCTTCCCCATCAACTCTTCTACTTGACTCATCTTTGGGCATTCCTGAAAGTCGAGTCAGCCAGCCTACAAAACTCCAGGTACCTTGAAAAGGCACCCAGTTTCCAAAACACAGCTCCTTCTCTAGATCATGGCCATGGGCACCACCCTCCTGGTTCTTGGCTTCTATCTGGACCCTGAGGATGAACTCTGGTTTCCTACTCATGACCTTGACTCTTTGACCATGAATTTAACCTGTCACCCTGACTCCTTGATAATGGCTTTTCCCCTCATTCCAACACACTCATACCCCCAATGCAAACCCTGTTTTTTTTTTTTTTTTTTTTTTTTTTTTTAATAGTATCAAGCCACCGTGGGCAGGAAAGAAGACCAGGTTATTAAGGATGAAAAGGTTCCAAGAAATTAAAGTTTCAAAAGGAAAGAATTCTCAGGAGAAACTGATCAAAAAATATCCATATGGATATTATAATTAAGACCATCTATAGAGCCCTGTCCTGTGCAAGGCTCTGAATGAGATGCTAAATACACACTCCCCAGAAAAGCACCGAAAGTACCATCACAAGACTAAACCATGACTGCCTGGGGCTTCAGACATGTCTGGGCACGTCTGGAGGGTCAGTAGGGCAGCTACAGCTCAGAGCAAGACGTGCTGAGTGGAATTCAGAGTAACTGCAGTCTATTCCCAGGATTACCTCTTTCCATCTCTGGGCTTTCCAGAAGTTTATCTACACCCAAGACCAATGACACTGCTGGGAAAATATTCATCCTGAGGGAAAGTCACTATGCATAGCCTGGTCCAAGGACACAGGATCAGAATGAGGCCAGAGGGACTCCAAATGCAGCAGAATGTGTTGCTCTGAAGTCCCCAGGTTCCTGGCCCCAGGGATTCTTGCCAGAGCCCCAGGGAAGAGTGGTGTAAAAAAATAAATAGAAGTGCCAACTGCCAAAAGTCCCTGTAAGACACTGTCCCTCACCCATACAAGGCAGCATGGCTTGGTGACCCACACCACACAGGGAATGATTCTTTCCTTTCCAATGAAATGACAAGCAAGAGCCAGGCTCCTAAGAAGTCAGGGGGCACAGCAGCAAGCTGGAGCAGCCTCCATCTGGAACAGACCCAGATAGCAGGTGCTCCCTGACATCAGACAGGAGACCCTCACAAGGGAGAAGAGGCCAATAGGCAGGTGTCGCTGGCAGAGAGGACAGATCTTGACACAGTCTGAGGGAAATGTCAGAGCCCTCCAGGTAACTGGAGACAACACCACTTAGACATATACATGAGACACCGCTGGGAACTTCTTAAACCTGCAGGGAGGAATTTGATGGCCCCTAAAGAACAATAGTGGGGGAAGAAAGATGGTGAAAATCAGAACCTGGGACGCCTGGGTGGCTCAGCGGTTGAGCGTCTGCCCTTGGCTCAGGGTGTGATCCTGGTCCGGGGATCGAGTCCCACGTCGGGCTCCCTGCATGGAGCCTACTTCTCCCTCTGCCTATGTCTCTGCCTCTCTCTCTCTGTGTCTCTTATGAATGAATGAATGAATGAATGAATGAATGAATGAATGAATAAGATCTTTAAAAGAAAATCAGAACCTTACCCACACTTAATCCCTGAAGTGAGACAGTATAGCAAGTGTGGCTCTACTACTCACTCCAACCAGTTATGATTCTGTCAACACTTAAAAAGCAACTGTGCAAAACACCATGGGAGACGATGGAGGAGATACACCCTCTAGAATCTCACTATATGACCTGTGTCCCAACAAACTGTCCTTCTCATTAAGTGATAGCTAACAATCTGCAGCAGACCTTGCAAAACACCCCCCTACACACACCCAGAAATCCATAAGGAAGGTCTTTCGTTTGGTTACAACTCTCCAAGTGAAGGAAAGACTTTCCAAAAACCATTAGTGAGAAAAGCCCAGCTGGAAGAGCCAAAACAGCTGGAGGCTTAACCCCAGAGGACTGGTTCCATCGTGTCTGGAGGGTGAGATTCCTTTGCAGAGGCCAAACCTGGCTGTTCTGTGCAGTGAGGACAGTGTGCTGGAGCTAACCCAACCATAGGCCAGCATTTGGACAAACCCACAACCCTCAGCTCGGAACAAGCCCCTATTAGGAAATGCTCTTGTTTATCAACTATCAGAATCTTCTAGATGTCCATAAATATCCATCATTCGTGTGATTAAGTATCAGGTACTGTCATTGGGTCCCCAAGGGACAAAGTTAACACAGTCTCGGCAGTTTACAATATAATTTGGGAAGGAGAACAAGGAAGAGGAGTTGGAGGAGGAAGAAAGCTGGAAGTCAAGTCTAAGGCAGTGCTGCATTAGGAAACACAGATCTATCTGGTTAGGTTGGTTATGGATTATCAAAGAGCAGGCCATAAATAGGTGCTTCCCATGTTGTTTAAAATCAGAAAAATAAAATAAAATAAAATCAGAAAAAGATACTTATTTACATGTCGAATATGCTCAACCAACTATTCTTTCCTAGGTAACGCAAAGAGTAATTTTAATCCCAGACCTGTTGGAAGAACGAAAAGTCTTGACTTAATAAAGCACTTTTTACCATTTACCAGGTTAATTCCATGTACGTTTTTGACAATGAAGAGCAAAGCAAAGGACCTGGAATTTGCGAGTGAACGTGCTGACTACAGGATGAGCTAGGGCAGTGCCACAGGTTAAGAGCTATTTTCTCCCATCCTTGGTTTACTGAACCCCACACTGCTGCAAGATTTCAGGTCTGGGAAGAGGCCAGCCAGGACATGGCTCTTACACTGAGGCCCCCAGACTCACAGTCTATAGGACTTAGAGTCAATGTTATTTTTGTGTTGAAGAACTTCAGCCAATTAGGGTACTACATAACTCATTCATTCTCACACATGTAATTCTCCAGGAAAAGGCTCCACATAGGTAACAAAATACAGGACTCCCATATCTTCTAGGACTACAGTGCTGTTTTACTAATTTCCTTCCAGATCTCAACGAACACAATTTCAACACGTGGACCAGTCAACGCCAACATCCACATCATCCCCATCTATCAGTTTCCCCCACTAACTCTTTCCAGCCAGGCATCCCACTTCTTTTCCATTCCCTGTGTGATTCCAGAGGTATCATGCCCTAGAGTTGGACTTAAGTACAATAGGAACAGTCCAAAAAGCTTCCTGGCTACAAATAATGTGTCCTTAGTTATGAAGGTCTTCTCAGTCATGGCATCCTGAGGCCAAAGCATAGCAGGTGTGAGTCTCCCCTGATGTCGAGGACAGTCTTTTACTTCCCAGGCCCCAGAATTCCTAAGTCCCAATTTTCTCTATTTTAATGCTCGTAGGTCCAGCTTCAAGACATGAGGATTCAGATGCAAGCTAATAGGAAATAGTGTACAACTGGAAATAAGTAGGCCTGGGTAAGAACAACTCCCCAACTGCATGTGTAGCCCTGAATGAGAATCACAAGCAATCCAAATATCAACATCTGTAGTTAGGCAAGGGAGCCAAGCTGGTGGGTGAACCTGGCAGCAGGATACTTTGGGTTGAGATAAACTTCCTAGTTGGGCATCTGGCAACCCAGGACTCTAGGCAAAGGGATGGTAGACCATGGAAAGGCTTAGCACCCAGGGAGGAACACTTGAGTAGAGTTTTAGGAAATGACAGATCCCGTTTAGCATTTATGGACCAGACTCAAGAACCAGTCACAAAAATTGTTGCTAACGTGGCCGTGGCTCCTGCTCCCAGCTCCTGGCTGTGAACCTGAACTCACGGTCACTGTGGATTTGAAGAAGAGCCTACATCAACCCTTCTGTGGCCATCTCTCCACCCTGTTGGTACCCAGATTGTATATTCCCACTGCACATACTTGATCATGAGCTTCAACAAACTCCTATCAAGAACTGACTACATGTTACAGCCTCAAAGGGCTTACAATCTAACTATCCATTTAAAGATGGTCTATGAACACATTGTTGTGATTACACAAATTTGTATAGGTTTCTGACCTCTGGATATTTCATACATTAATTTTGTCTCTAAAACTAATATATAAATTCCCTGGGAAAAGGATCACACCTTCCAAGACTTTGGAACCCTTGTCATCCTACCCTATACACTTCAACTATCCTACTTGGCACATGAGGACTAGATGGTGGATGGAGGGATGGTGGTGGAATTGTCCTCACCTGGAGCCTTCTGAAATGAGATTGAGAAGCAACAGAGGATTGAGAAGCAACACAATAAAACTGGTAATCTTACAACCAGAAGTAACATTAGTTATCTGGTCACATTTCTCATTTCAGATAAGAAACTAAGGACCAGAGAAATTAGGTGACAAGTCAAACAACTAGTAACTAGTAATGATGCAATTTAGGAACTAGTGCAGATGTCATGGTCCTCTGCCAGGCGATCCTCAAAAGTAAAAGGATAATACTTCAAACAGAACCCATCATTTGAATATACCATGTATATTATATTTGAATATACCATGGGGAAATAACTCCTAACGTATGGCCAAGTCTCATACAAGCTCAAGTTGACACAGTAAGCCTATGAATTTTGTTCCCATAAATATGACTAAGGAAGGAAGCAAAGGGGACCTTGAGATGCAGAGTAAAGGATGGGGACGGGATGAATGTCATGCTTTTGCATAGATTTGTATTTCATTTAAATTCTTATTTTGTTGAACCACATCTACCAATTCTCTCCCTCTGCCATTTTGACCTATTAATAAACACAAAGGCAAAATAAAGTCTATTGCTTCCAAGGCTTAAATTCCTGGAGAGTTAGGGACCATGGGCCACTTACATCCTAATCAGATCACTTTCTTTTCTCTTAAAAAAAAAAAAAAAAAGACAGAGGTAGGAGGACTGATGGACGTGGTGTGGGAACGAGGGGGGCACTAAAGGTGTGTGGCCTGGGTGGAAAATACAGGGAGGAGCTTTGGACAATAGCAGCGAGGCCAAGAGAGACAAAGGGCTGTGGGCGAGGGTTAGGGAAGAGTCAAGTACATTGAAGGGTGAACAAGACAAAGTCAAACTTCATCTCCTTTGCAATAAAGCCAAGGACCAGCCTGGCCCTGGGCTCTCCTGTGGCCCTGAGGACAGAGGACACTTGCCCAGGATGACCGGCCCAGACACTGGCATTAAAAATGCATTCCCTTCTACCTTGCCCTTAGTAGTGCCCTGTCCCGAACCACTTAAATCCCACTCCATGCAGCCCTTTCTCTGTTAAAGGTCACTTTAAATTCTAAATATTGTCAAACAGAACCTGAACTACAACTATTTCTCTAGACCTAATCTTCTGCTGTCAGCAAATTCAGAGGGGGAAAAAAAAAATCAATAATGGGATTAGCTGCAAGTGACATTGCATATTACAGCAGCAGTACATTATGTCCAAGATGAAGGACTTGCCAGCTACTAATATTATGAACCATTTCAAATGATGACTTTTTACCAGAAAACCTTTCCTGACCCTCTGTGTCCCAAAAGGAAAAAAAAATTAATCAAAACAACTTTTCTCAAAAATGTTTCCTTTTGGCGATTTCTGCTACAACTTTGCCTAAATTGATATTAACCCTGCAGAATAGGTTATTGACTTTTATCATCTCAGACCTTGATACAAGTCTTTAACCAAGAAACAAAGGCTGGGATCCAGGCTGAAGGAGAGCACTTTCTTCCCTGATTTCTGAGAAGTGAAGCAAATTCTAGCAAGTACATGGGGAAGCTCAACTTTCCAGTCTGGGGTCTTCCTCCCTAGACCAGTGAGAGTGTTCAGCATTAGTAAAATCCATGGATCTTTAACAGCAGTTACACCTCAAGTATTCACTCACTTAACACAGCTACCTTGACTAAGCAGAAGCCAGGTGAGAGCCCAAAAATAAGTGGAAAGGGGGCTCGGGGCAAGCCTAAGCACCCATACACACGAAGTACACGTTCTTTATTCATAGAACGTCCCTCAGTACCTGGTGCTGCTTCCTTTAGACAAAACCCAACAGGCTTAATTACAGGACTTCAGAGGCCACTGAAAGTTATAAAACAAAAAGTACTGCTGAAAGCAGAAAAACTGATAGCAGCCAAGAGGTGGTCAGCTGGTATCAAAGTAGGAAAAAGGAGAACAAAATGAAGATATTAGATCTCAAAAGCCAGAGCAACCTGGGACCATTTAGTGAGGGGCACACAGCCCCGTAACCCTTGGGGATGGAACTGTATCACAGCAAAACAATTCATAGGTGACGTTATGATGACAACAACATATCACCAACAGTATCTTTGTGAGTGGTAGGAGTGAGCCACATAAGAAGGAAGAAAACTCTGCAATCGATTCAAGTTATTTTTGTTAGAATTGTTTGATGCTGCATTTATGTTTCAGCATAAAGCTTAAGTCATCTAGAAATTTAACCTCTTTTCTTCAGTTCGTAGCGCAAAAACTTTATTTTTTTATAGCTCAAAAACTTTAGAAGAAATGATTAGGTGGGGCATCTGGGTGGCTCAGTGGGTTAAGCATCCAACTCTCGGTTTTGGCGCAGGTCATGATCTCAGGGTCGGGACACCGAGCCCTGCATCAGGCTCTGCACTCAGCATGGGGTCTGGTTGAGATTCTCTCTTCCTCTCCCTCTGCCCCTCCCACTCATTCTTTCTCTCTCAAATAAGTAAATATTTTGTCAAAAAAGAGAAATGATTAAATAGTACAACAAAGTGAAGATTGCTAAAATATCTGTTTCCATATCCTTCCCAGATGCATAATTCCTTTCTGATTAGTTTTTAAAGAGAACATCTCCACTAGAATCTCCTCAAAGCCCACTGATTCTATACCTTCAGCCTCATAAGAAATGCTTTTGTGATGGAGAACTTTGATGAAAAAGTAGAGAACCACTTCTCTCACCTGTATGGTCCCATGTCCTTGTGTGAGTTTGCACTAAACACACTGCCAGGCCCTATTAAGCCATGAAGCTGCTCCCCCTTATTGATGGAGATCAGGCAAAAAGGAAGGACTGAAGGTTTTCTTTAAAAGCCCAGTGACTTAAAATGGAGATGCTTGGGATGCCTGGGTGGCTCAACAGTTGAGCCTTCAGCTCAGGGCGTGATACCAGGATCCAGGATTGAGACCCACCCTGGGCTCCCTGTGGGGAGCCTGCTTCTCCCTCTGCCTATGTCCCTGCCTCTCTCTTTCTATGTCTCTCATATGAATAAATAAATCTTTTTTAAAAATTAAAATGGAGATGGTCAACATGTGATATGAATACCACCAGCCCCTCTCCCACACCAAACAAGGCCATCAAGCAACATTTACTATGACACTTTCAAATCCTCCCCCTCAACACAAATTCAGGCAACCATTATGGACTGATTGGAGTTGACATTCAGGAAAAAAAAAAATTGTGGGCCTAAGTTATTGTCATATGGCCTCAGATCAGATTTATCTGTTGTCAGGGATGTAGGTTTCACATGAGATAGGCCATCTTCTTCCTCAAGCATGACCACAGTCTGTTTCTAAAGATCTGCCTCAAATAACCCTCCTCAGTGAAGCCTTTCCCAAACACCCAGGGGAAAGGTTTAGGGAGGGGTTGGTCAAGCAATCAGTGGTTCCATTCTGTTTCCATAACACTCTCCATATTATTCATTCAACTCAAGAAAGAAATATTCACTGAGTCTCTAGTACATGTCAGGCACAGTGCTAGGCACTGGGGACTAATTTATTTTTATGACATGGTTCTTGCCTTCAAGGAGCTTACTTATAGTCCACCTTGTAGAATTTACCTTTCTCTCTGTCTCGGTCTGTCGCACGCACTCTCTCTTTCTCTCTCTTTCACACACACACACACACACACACACATACACATACACACACACAAATACACTTGTGCAGATCTCCTCTATAACAATACCTCAAGGAATATTTTAACTAGGATTTAATGAGGAGAACAAAAGAATTAATTGAAAATGACTATTTTTGCTTTGGGATAGAACTTACACGTAATTATGTATAGCAACTAGAAATACTACACCTTCAATGTCTAATCGCTATTCCTCCTCCCTTGGCTGATGTGGCTGTAATTGTTTCCATCCTCATCTATCCCTACCTCAATCTTCTCAGAGTCCCCTCTGTTGGGTCCCATGCGGCCAGGAAGTAGCAGAGTTCTCACTGATTACTACTGATGAGACTCTGCAGCCAAACCTGCTCCTCTTCCAGGTGCTTGGTTCAGCATCCCTGACACACCTCACGGGCAGAGAGGCAGAGTCTGGAACTTTCTGTGTAACACTATTAATATTCTCTCTGGCAGCTGCCAATCAGGGTTTCACCCTTTAACCAGTGCCTAGTAGTGTGGCTGGCACCTAGCAGGTTCATAGTAAGGGGGAATGAATGAGTCATTGGAAATGAAACTATGAAATAAACCATTTCACGCTCACTGTCCTGGGAGTTGAAATCCTGCTGCCAATACATAACCTTGACCAAACAATTTAATCTCTATGTGCCTCAGTTTCCTGTAAAAGAGAAATATGTAACATAAGCATCACCAGAAGGTACAGTGAAAATGTCTATCAAGCACCCACCACAGTGCCTGGAGCACAGCAAGCACACAACAAATGGCTGCAATCATTACATCATCAGCACACAGTAGGTACTAAACCAGCATTTGCTGGAAATGAATGTACAGAGACCCCAACAAGAACTGCAGACATGCAGTGCAGGGCCATGCTCACCCATGTTCACAAGGCCTGTTCCACTGCTAACCCTCTACTCACCACCCCATCCCTGTCACTGGCTCTCCCCGGTGATGCCCCAACACCCCTTTGTGTATGGGATGTGCAAGCATCCCTTGGAAGGAAGCATTATGAGGGAGAACAAGCAGAGCAAGTGTGACCACACACCCAGAATAAATCATGGGTGTAGGTCTGGCCAAGCCACGGCCCAGAAACACAAAAAAGCAGAATAGTTTTAAAGACCTGAGTTCTAGACCTGGCTCCATCACTTACCGACTGAGTGACCATGGGCTATTTGAGCTCCCAGACTATTTCCCGATCAGGAAAATAGATTTACCGTTAATACCTACACATCACAGCATTGTTATATGGCTAAAAGAAGACATGCAAAGCACTTAGACTAATGTGTATCACACAGCACAAATTCTAGAACATTCGGTTTTTGTAAGTGGACAACAGATCTATATTAAGGAGCTAAAAGTAACCTGGAAGACTGGAAAAAAAAAAGAAAAAAAGAGTTCTACTTCAAGCATTTTTTTTTGGGGGGGGGGTATCGTCTGGTAACTACAGGTAACAACCACTGACCCACTCGCATGGTGTAGACCAATCAGAGTGAACTGGAAAGCAACAAAGCACAGGACTTTGACAGAGGAGCACTGACTTTCCCAGGTGCAGCGCATGTAACCCACAGCTTCGCCACCCCCAGAAGGAGCTGCTCCACCAGCTGCAGCATCCACTCCAGTATCCCACTCATCCTTCAGAAAAGGAGTCGCACCCAGGAGTTTGGGGCCAAGCATAGGGCCTACATCAGTAGGGCCCATAAGGACAGGACAGCTCTTTAGGGAGAGAGGGCCTGACTGCCAGGGACCGGTCTGGGATTCGTTCTATCTGTGGCACATCCAGCCCTTCCTCTGTTCCTACATCTGTCTGCCCCCAACCCCACAATCTCATCCCTGCTATGGCTCTGCATTGCTTAGAGTCTCTGCCAGCTGGTGGGAACTTAGGGTCAAGCAGCCCTCCCATTCTGGAGAGGGTCATACACTGCAGATCAAGGGGGATTTGAGGATCCATCAGGGATCTCATTAGGAGTGGCTGACTTTTGTGTCATTTGCAGAAGAACAGCATAAGTTACACTGTTCAATCTTGACAACTCAAAGAACTGACGAACCCCTCTACAGATGAACGGTAAGGAGTATATTCACGTTAAATCATACCAACAACCTTTGTCATTGATCTCATCGCAAAAAAAAAAAAGTACAGTGAAGGAAACCAGGTCCAATCAGCCATAAGACAGTTCCTGTAAAGGATCCCAAGAATTATTATACTAGAAAGGACTCCTTCCAGGAGCAATTCCAGTTGAGGAAACTAACTCACACTTTGTTGATGATAGGATTAATAGAACCATGTGAATCACAATATGGCAATACCTCTCAAGAACCATGAAAGTATTCCATCTTTGACCTGGCAATCCTATTCAAGGAACCCAGGCTAAAAAAGAAACCCAAGAGACTTGTAAAGTTATTTTGGGGGGGAAAAAAAAAAAAAGGCCAACAACTATATAGAGACAAAAATATGGAAACCTAAGTATCCAATATCAAAGGAAAGCCTAAGTCCACAAACCAACACTTGATTAGTAAATAAAAGGCCAACATGGCAATATGCAAAAACATCTATATAATAGTGGAGAAAATCATACTCTGTACTCATGGGGAAAAAAAGTAGGAGGGAACATAGATGATTAAAAACACTTGACTCAGGGATCCCTGGGTGGCGCAGCGGTTTAGAGCCTGCCTTTGGCCCAGGGCACGATCCTGGAGACCCGGGATCAAATCCCACGTCGGGCTCCTGGTGTATGGAGCCTGCTTGTGTCTCTGCCTCTCTCTCTCTCTCTCTCTCTCTCTCTGTGTGACTATCATAAATAAATAAAAAATAAAAAAACACTTGACTCGGGTGGGATGGGATTGTGGGTGAAGTTTTTTTTCTTTAGTTATATAAATACTGCTGAATGTTATTGGCATATGTGCAAATACATACAAAATAAAATGAGAGAGGGGCACCTGGGTGGCTCAGTAGTTGAGCATCTGCCTTCAGCTCACCTCATGACCCCGGGGTCCTGGGATCGAGTCCCACATAGGGCTGCCCTCAGGGAGCCTGCTTCTCCCTCTGCCTATGTCCCTGCCTCTCTCTGTGTCTCTCATGAATAAATAAAATCTTAAAAAAAAAAAAAAAAAAGAGGGAAATTGTACTAGAATTTCTAGTGTCTAACAGCCCTGATAATCTCGGAGCTTTTGAGACCAGAACCAGTATCTTTTTTTATCCTTGTATCCCCAGAGTTAGCTATGCATGACCAGACTTTAATAAACATTGAAGGAATGTTACAAACAACCACATGGATTATTCCCTCCTGAGCCTGGGACCATTTGATCAGTCAGAGCCTGGATCACCCAAAAAGCCTTGTGCCTAGATATTAATTAGATGAATTAAAGGTTAAAGAAAATATCTAGGAGGAACTTTTTAAAAGAAGATGAGAGCAAAATCTGGGGAAGAGCATGGTTGATTGAAAATTTATATATTTTGCAGGGACCCCTGGGTGGCTCAGCGGTTTAGCGCCTGCCTTTGGTCCAGGACGTGATCCTGGAGTCCTGGGATCAAGTCCCACATCAGGCACCCTCCATGGAGACTGCTTTTCCCCCTGTTCGTCTCTCTCTCTCTCTCTCTCTCTCTCTCTCCCTCCCTCCCTCCCATGAATAAATAAAATATTTTTTAAAAAGAAAAAGAAAATTTATATATTTTGCATCTTCAACATAACTCCACAAATTGCATTCCCCAGATACACAAGCCAAGAGGAGATGGGCTTACAGTTCTCCAAAGTCTGGAGACCTTCTTGAAGGCAGAGCTCATTTGTGGAAAGAGAGCCCATGAAGTCTGCATTAAATTCAAGGTCACAGGACACCTGGGTGGCTCAGTGGTTGAGCATCTGCCTTCGGCTCAGGTCATGATCCCGGGATCCTGGGATCAAGTCCCACATTGGTCTCCCCGCAGGGAGCCTGCTTCTCCCTCTGCCTAGGCCTCTGCCTCTTTCTGTGTGTCTCTCATGAATAAATAAATAAAACCTTAAAAAAAAAAATCCAAAGTCACCAGGAGAATGACTTGAAGCCAGAGGTCAATGACACCAAGTCAAAAGCATGAACTGTCAGGATTAGAAGGGACATAGACCCAGCCAGAGATATGGTCCATCTTCACCACCAGCATCAGCAAATCACCTAAACTCTCTGGAAATCGAGTTTCTGGTTTCTGTCCAAGCCATCTTGCAGGAGGGACGTGAAAATCGGACAAGTTACGAAAACATACCTGAGAAATATGCATAAACTGTAAAGTGCTATGTAAAAGCCTGGCCATAGGAATTCTCCATAAATTTGAGAGCACTTGAGTGCAAGAAAGGGGAGAAAGAAGGTAAAAAATAATGTTTCACAGAACCGTAGAGGCAAATATAAGGTGGGGTGCTAACCCGTGTTCAGAGCACCATTTCCCCAGGGGGAACAATGGGAAGCAGCTCTCAGGTGCAGGCAAACCGGCCTCCAGGATGCTGCCCAGATAGAGGGGTCCCAGATACCACCTACCAGGACTGAATCCTTTTTACGGGGCCTTAAGGAGGTAGCAGCCTCAAAAATCTGGGAGACAGCTACACTACATTCACTAATTATGCATTTGGGGACAGCACAGGCAGGAGCATTTTGCAAAATGTTTGCAGTTTAAGGGATTGAAAGGAAGCCTGTCATGAGAAAGGACGTCAGGCACCTTCTCTGATCAAAGGGATGAAAGAGCGAGTGATGGCAGTGCCACAGATCCGGGCCCTCATACATGGCAAGGTGATTAAAGGCACAAATCGGCTTCAGAGCTGTCATTCCTAATAGGACCCGACCAGAGTGAGGAGCCGTGAACTGGCAGGAGAACAGTGTGATTTACACACACTCGCCGTGCCTACCTGGTGCAGCTGTACGAGGCTGAGATGGGGCGCCCCACATTGGAGCTGCTTGGGAGTCGTCCAGAGAAACTGAGGACATGGTGTGGGGGACACCTTGGACGTTCCTCAGAAGCACAGGCAAACAGGTGATTTCATAAGATGCAGAGCTCGTGGCCAACTCGGGATAATGTGTCTGGCAATTAGTTCCATGAGCCCTCGGACCAGGGCAAGGAGTCCAGAGCAGTTTTTGCTGGAGCGGATCTTAGATCACGTAGAGTCGATCAACATCCTCATTTTACAGACACAACTGGAGCCCAGAGAGGGGAGATGACGAACTCTCGGCCACACAGCAAGCTCCAGCTAGGACTTTTAACGTGACCATTCTCTCAACAGAATATGAAAAGCACAAATCTGGCAGAGATGACATTAGACTGGCAGGAAATTGTTGCCAGGCCCCCAGCGAGGAAGGAAAAGGGGAAGGAACGCTGGTCAGAAGTCCCCTGCAGGGACGAACTCCAGGAGGCACCAGGCGACAGTGAGCACCTAGATCTCAGCACCAGTAGCAGCAGAGCCCCACCTGGCCCTTCCCGTTTGTGTTCTCCTTGCAAACATGAAAGCCCAGAGGCAAGGCCTGATGGTGACCCAGGCCTTGGTTCCTGGGCTCTGCAGGAGCACCTGAGACATGAAACAAGGCACAGGGGCAGGTTCTGGGTCATTCCCATGGCTCCTCTAGAGGTCAGCCCTCCACATCCTCAAGGATGTCCCTTCTTACCCCTCTGCTGACATGAGGTAACACGCTATGGCTCTGAACTTTGCAAAGCCTTTCCAGACCACCCCATCTCTTCCTTTTTGAACATCAAGTGTATGTTTAAGAAAGCAAACGTATCAAACACTTTCAAGTGGGCACACCCTGGCTGCCATCAGCATGTGCAGAGTGTGAACCACTCACTCCACATCCTCACTGGGAATCCGCTGCAGAGAAGAAACAAATTCTTCCCCCAGTGATAGTGTGAACCCAGCAGGACCCTGAACTCCTGATGACCTCTCAGCTCCCTTCTTGTTGCAGTCGGTTTTTCACTCTCCCTGGGCCCCCAGTGACCACCTTGTGGACCCTCTCCTAGGGAGGCTTTGTAAGGGGAAGATGCTCCCATCACTGCCCCTCCTTATAGACCTAGCAGTCCAAATCGGGGGTAGTGATGATGGCAGGTGCTGCTGGCAGTCTCTGAATATCCAGCCTCCCTTCTCTTCTGAGGTCTCAGTATCCCCATTGGTAACTAGGCGTGTTGTTCCTGGGAAGACCACTACATTTCCCAGCCTCGCTCACAGCTAGATGTGGCCAAAGAACAAAGTCAGTGACTAACAATGACAGCACCCCACTAGTTGCCCAGCACAATTCTAAGCATAGTTACACACAGAAACTACAACCTTCACTACGACCCGATGAGCAAATAGCATTATCAGCACCTTTTTAAACAAAGGAAAAACTAAACCACATAGAAGTGATTCGCCTCACAGTGTTAATGAGTTCCACAGGTGGATCTGAAGCCAAGCAGCCTGATTCCAGCCAAAGCTCTTCACACTGATTATCCTGAACTGCAGCCAATCGAAGCCGCAGCTTAGTGTGCGACTTCCAGGAGCACTCACACCCTTGAAAAGAAGGGGGGGTCCATGAAGTGAGCCTGAATTTCCCATCCCTCAGGTGTGAGCCGAATTTAGAAACTTCTAGCCAGAAGAGTCTGGAAGGTGAAACAGAGTAACTGGACAGTGGAGACACCTGGCACACACCACCTTAACCAAGTGATTGGGGTTCGCATCATCACTGACTAGTCACGTTGGGATTACAGACTCTGAGAAGGGCACTTCACCTCTGAGGATTCTTCCCCCCAAATCCAAAACTGCAGTCATACCATGAAAGAACCGTCAGACAAGTCTAAATTGAGGAGCTTTCTATAAAACACCTGATCAGTGCTCTTAAAACACATCAGGGTGGTGAAAAACAGGACAGAAACCATCACAGACCGAGGGAACTAAGGAGCATGACAACTAAATGCAATGTGGGACCAAGGATGGGATCCTGGGACCAAAATGGGACATTATTAAAAAAAAAAAAAGTTAAAATCCAAATAAAGACTACAGTTAGGTTAATAGTATTGTATCAATTAACTTCTTGATTTTGATAAATGTACCCATGGTTATGTATGATGTTAACATTAGAAAAAAATGAACGAAGGACATAGGAGAACTCTCTTTGCAACTTTTCTGTAAATCTGAACTTATTCCAAAATAAGTTCCCACCCCAAAAAAGGAGGGGTAGGTGCCTTCCCCCTCCCCCCCCCCACTTCTTCCTATTGCTGGCCTGGTAAATGATGAGGATTGTTGGAGCTCCAGCAGCCATGCTCATCCACGAGGCAACCTCAAGTTCACCCTGAAGACATCCTAACGATGGCAGGGAAGTTAGAAGCATAGATCCCTGATGACACTCAGTGCTGTATTATCAACCCTGAACATCTAGCTCCAAACCTTTATTATTATTTTTTTATGAGAAAGAAAAAAAATAGCCTCTTTATTAGATAAGCCACTTATTTGGGGAATTTTCTATCAAACGCAGTAGAATAAAGATTAGATGTTTATTAACAACAGCAACAGAGTGAAAACCTTTGGAATATCCATCACTGATATAAAAATTAGAAACTTAATCTTGGAATTGGCCTTAGATTCCATCTGGTCCAACCTGTCAGTTTTCAAATGAGTAGAAGAACCACCACAGAGGTGAATACTGTACCCAGGTCCCAACACCAGCAGCAAAGTAAACACGGCTCCCCAATCCTGACCAGCACAGTTTCCCCCACTGTGCCTCAATGCTTGGTCAGGACTCCAAATGCCAGCATCGCAATAGTAATATAATCCTATACATAAGATCAAGCTGAAATGTTGCCATGCAGGTGGCTTCTGATTGTCACATGGCCCTACCGACTTCAGTCTAATGATAACATTCTTTAAGATTTTATTTATTTATTCATGAAAGACACAGAGAAAGAGAGGCAGAGACACAGGCAGAGGGAGAAGCAGGCTCCGTGCAGGGAGCCCGATGTGGGACTCAAACCCTGGAATCCAGGATCAAGTCCTGAGCCAAAGGCAGACACTCAACCGCTGAGCCATCCAGGCGTCCCCACATTCATTTTTTTTTTTAAGATTTTTTTTTTTAAATTCTAAGAGATTGAGAGAGAGAGAGAGAGAGAGAGAGGCAGAGACACAGGCAGAGGGAGAAGTAGGCTCCATGCAGGGGCCTGACGTGGGACTCGATCCCGGGTCTCCAGGATCACACTCCAGGCTGCAGGCAGCGCTAAACCACTGTGCCACCAGGGCTGCCCCTAATGATAACATTCTTTTTTTTTTTTTTTTTTTTTTTTTTTTTTTTAAAGATTTTATTTATTTATTTATGATAGTCACAGAGAGAGAGAGAGGCAGAGACACAGGCAGAGGGAGAAGCAGGCTCCATGCTGGGAGCCCGACGTGGGATTCGATCCCGGGTCTCCAGGATCGCGCCCCGGGCCAAAGGCAGGCGCCAAACCGCTGCGCCACCCAGGGATCCCTAATGATAACATTCTTAAATTAACATTTCTGAATCAATAGCCAAACACAGCAACACATTTGCCAACTCTGTTATAATTCTGTGACTTTCAGATATCGAGTTTTGTGAACAAGAAGCTCTAATATTTAAAATAATGCTGCCGTTGTATTTATTTTTTTTTAAGATTTTATTTATTTATGAGAAACACACAAGGAGGGAGGGAGGGAGGGAAGGAGGGAGGGAGAGATTGGGGGGGGTGCAGAGACACAGGCAAAGGGAGAAGCAGGCTCCATACAGGGAGCCTGATGTGAGACTCGATCCTGGGACTCCAGGATCACGCCCTGGGCCAAAGGCAGGTGCTAAACCACTGAGCCACCCAGGGATCCCCCTTTACTTGGTTTTTATTAAAAGGAGACTGTAGGGGGGAAATGTGTACTTATACCTATCAAATGGCATTCTAATCGGGGAAGAATAAGGTTTCAATAGTTATGATCACTGATTACTAAAAACCCTAAAAAAATCATTTCCCCAGTCTGGGTTATAAATTCCTCAGTTTGTAAAATAGAGGGTTAGCTGGGATCTTATTTCCTCTGAGTTTCCTTCTAATGTGAACAATCCATAATTCCAAACAATGAAAATCATTCAGTTTTCACTACCTATGTATAAATGACCATTTCAAATACAGATCTTTGCTTTCTTCATCAAATCTGTTGAAACCATGGTGTTTACAAACTGAGAATGCTAGTCTGTGGTGGAATGCATCCCTGGTCTCAGGTTTCATCTTTTACCATGTCACTTTGCAGTTCTCACCAGCGAGGCAGACTCGATTTCCCCACCCCTTGAATTGGGGCTCAGCCAGGAAACTTGTTTTGGCCACTATTATATGGTGAGAGTAATGGCTCGCTTCTTGGTCCTGGGAGAAGAAGCAGCACAAAAAGAACTGTCCCAGGGGCGCCTGGGTGGCTCAGTCAGTTGAGCAGCCAACTCTTGGTTTCAGCTCAGGTCATGATCTCGCAGTCATGGGATCGAGCCCCACATCGGGCTCTGTGCCGAGTGCCAAATCTGCTTAAGTTTCTTGTTCCCTCCTGCTCTGCTCTCCTCCTCCCCAACTCTCTAAAATAAATAAAACATTTAAAAAAAAAAAAAAAAGAAAGAACTGCCCGGGCTAAGGTGCTACAGACATGCCCCCATCAACCTATAGATGCACAAGTGAGCCCAGCCAACCTGAACTACACAGCAGAGACCAAAACAGATCAACTGCACCCTGTCATAAGCCATTGAGGTTTTGGTGGTTGGTTATTACACAGTGAAAGCTAGCTGATACACTTCCTTAAAACCTCAACTGTGGAGGGAATCTATGGGGGGGGGGGGGGACTGGCTATATTTATCGTAGCAGATACACACATATATATGGCATATATAAATATATGCTATAACATCTCTGTAGGAAAGGGACTTTGCTTGTGAAACAATGGATTCACATGCCCACTTGTCACCACACTCACAACTGATCCTTTGCCCACAGGTAGATAAAGAAATCAGTCTCCCCTCCAAGTACACTCTCTTGAGCTTTATTCTCCACTTCCAAGAAACCACACGTGAGGAGGGCGCCTGGGTGGGTCAGTGGTTGAGCATCTGTCTTTGGTTCAGGTCATGATCCCAGGGTCCTGGGATCAAGTCCCGCATTGGGCTCCCTGTAGGGAGCCTGCTTCTCCCTCAGTCTAGGTCTCTCTGTCTCTTATGAATAAATCAAATCTTAAAAAAAAAAAAAAACACATGCAAATGCAGAGTTATGTATACAACACCATCTTTTAAAATCATGATTTAAAAACTATTTATGCACCTCTATGTTACCTGCAGCATTGTTTATTTACAAGAGTCGAATTAGGGAAGCAGCCCAAGTATCCAATGGCAGAAGAATAAAGAAGATGCGGTCTATATTTTATATAGTCTGGAATATTATTCAGCTGAAAAAATGAATGAAATCTTGCCATTTTTGCAACAACAGGGATGGAACTAGAGAGTCTAATGTTGAGTGAAAGAAGTCAGTCACAGAAAGACAAATACCTAGGATTTCACTCATATGTGGAATTTAAGAAACAGAAAAAAAGAGACCAACCAAGAAACAGACTCTTAACTATAAAGAACAAACAGATGGTCACCAGAGGGGAGGGGGGGTGGGTAGGCGGAAGGGATTAGGAGTGAACTTATCTTGATGAGCACGGAGAAATGGGTAAAATTGTTAAATCACTATATTGCACACCCGAAACTAATACAACATTGTATGTTAATTGTGCTGGAGTTAAAATCAAACACTTAACAATTTAAGAAAACATTTATACCAGCCCTCATTTTCTCAGTACATGAATTCAACCCAACATTGCTCCTTTTGAGTAATGAGATGAAGGCCTAGCACTGGGACCCCGCGAAGGACACGGCTCTTTTCTAACTTTGCACCAGGACGGAGCCTCCGACGGCGGCTGGAGTGTCCCTCCCCTCCCCTCCCCTCCCCTCGGGCAGGCGGTCGTGCGAACCGCAAGCGTCTGTAGTTGGGCCCCCTCGCTGGTTCTCGGCCCACCACGGCCCCGTGCCGAGCCCCAGGCTGCCGCGTGCACACCCGGTGCGGCCGTCAGCCCCGGGGGGCGGGGGCGGGGGTCCCCGCGGGCCGGAGGAGGCCGGGTGGGCGCGCCCCGGACAGCGGACAGGACAGCGGCGGGCGAGCGCCGAGACGGGCCGGGAGCCGGCAACCGCCCCAAGCCTCTGCGCGCCCGTCGGCCCCGCCCCCGCCCCCGTCCAGGCAGCCGCCCGCCTCCTGCGGGGAGGGCGCGGGGTCCTGCGGAGGTGGCCAGCCCAAGGGGGGCCGGAAGGTAGTTCCTGCGGGGAGCCGGGGAGCCGGGGAGCCGGGGAGCCGAGCCGCCAACCCTGGGGGCCTCCCGTCGCGCCCCAACACGTGCTCGCGCGCCCCCTCCCTCTCGAGCATACACACACCCGCCTCTCCCTCACACACCCCCCTCCCCCTTCCACCCCCCACCCCTCTCCCTCACACACCCCTCCCCCACACACCCCTCTCCCCCTTCCACCCCCCACCCCTCTCCCACCACACACACGCACACCCCAAGCCCTGTCTGACACCTCAGAAATCTCGCTCTCCCCCCCCCCCCACCCCTATTCAGGCGGCACCGCCTCTGCCTATTCCACGGGAAGAGCCTCCGGGTGGAGCTGGGGCCTCTGCGGCCGGCTCTCAACCCGCCCATGGTTATCAAGTGATCTTCAAACTCCGCATCGATCTCTTCACTGCTCTGGGCTACACAGAATAACGGCCACACCAGGCTCGCACACTTAAGCACACTTAAGGCTCTTTGAATTCCGGCCCCTCAGCAACTAGCCCTGCCAGATCGCCCCGGGCACCACCCCCAGCCGCCCTGCCCCACCATCGCTCTGACTTTGCCCTTCCATCAAGGTCCATGCCTGTTCCCCACTGTCAGAACTCACCCCAGCAGACCCTCTCTGTGCAGCCTTTCTGGACCCCGGTACCATGCAACACCTCCTCCCATTCATCATGGCTTGGTTACTCCCATCTTAATCTTGTCACACTAGAAGCTCTTTGAGACACATCCTGTGTCTCGTTCATCTTTATAACTCTCTTCCCCTTCCCTAATGCCTCAAGCATAAAAGAAATCCAATAAAAATATGTTGAGTTCAAGGTTAATAATTTAATCCCTATGAGGGCTAATTAATTTTGTTAATCCCACATCCAGCCAGTTTCCATCACGGAGCCCAAGCAGCCTGGCCCAGAGATCACGGCTAGTTCAGCGTAACTCAGACCCACAACCAGAAAGACTATGGAGAGAGCACAGGTTCCCTCGACAGTCAACCAGAAACATGCACCAGGAAAAACCACTGAATGAATGAGCAAGTGCCTTGTGACAAATACTCTTCCAGTCCCTGGGGAAAGTCAAAACAACAAGGTAGGGAGACAGACAAAATTCAACCCACAGAATAAGTACTAAAAATGCCCCCAAAGGGCTGGGGGGGTCGGTCAGGTTATAATGGGGAGGAAGAGACACTGGAGTGGAGCCCAGCCCATGAGAAGGTGGCAGACATACAACAGCCCTTCAGAGAGAAGAGAAGTACAGGCCAGTGCCAGGACAAGGTACAGGAGAAGCCAGTGGGTGGAGGCTGAAGACTCAGTGGAGGCCAGATCAAGTAGAGCCCCGCAGGTCACGGGCAGTTTGGATTTCTTCTTAATCGGCAAGTTACACCTAACGTAAGATTTACCATCTCAATCATTTTTAAGTACACAGTTCAGTAGTGTTACATTCACCCACTGATGCGCAACCACTGCCACTATGCATCTCCAGAACTTTTCACTTTGCAAATCTGAAATTTTATACCCATTCCATAGTTCCCTAGTCCCCCAAGCCCCAGGCAACCATTGTTTTTCTACCTCCTAGCTGCTCTATGAATTACTGCTCCTGAAATCTCACATAAGTGGAAATCATATAGTATTTGTCTTTTTGTGACTGGCTTATCTCACAGTAGCCTAACGTCCTCAAGCTTCATCCAAACTGCGCCATGTGATAAGATTCCCTTCCTTTGTGAGGCTGGGTAACATTCCATTCTGAGCATATG
The DNA here is from genome assembly GCF_003254725.2 of Canis lupus dingo. Classification (NCBI taxonomy): domain Eukaryota; kingdom Metazoa; phylum Chordata; class Mammalia; order Carnivora; family Canidae; genus Canis; species Canis lupus. The sequence continues at coordinate 7,954,684 of NC_064258.1, forward strand.
CCACATTTTGTGTCATATGCCACATTCATCTGTCAGCGGACACTTAGGTGGCTGCCACCTTTTGGCTATTGTGAACTGTGCTCTTATGAACACAGACCTGCCAATATCTCTTTGAAACCTTATTTTCAATTCTTTGGCGTCATTAAATAACTAAACACGAAGCTCATTAGACTGAGGTGGCCTTAATATGTTAGTAGCTAGCCTAAGTAGACAAACCAAAACCTAGTCTGTAATGCCTCGAGAAATCAAAACCCAAGGACAACCCAAACAGCCAACTAGTCTTTCCCAAATAATGAAAACAATCTATAATCAAATAACTTCCTTGCTTTGTTTCTACCTTGTCTCTATGAAAGTCCCTTTCCTAGCTCCTGTCATCAGAGTGCTCCCAACCACCCTACCTGGCACTGCCCAATTCGATCCAATTTTTGACCCAACTCTTAAAATTTATAATATGCCTCCCTTTATCTTTTAACAGTTCACATCCCCAGGAGTAGAACTGCTGGACTATCTGCTAATTCTAGGGTCCTGAAGAGCCACCATATTGTTTCATGACAAGGAGTTTGGAGTTTATGGTCAGCAAAATTGGAGGACACGACGGTTTTGAGAAGAGCAACAGAATTTTATTTCGATTTTTAAGTCCTCACTCTGGCTGCAGAGGAAGACAGATGGTCAGGGGGGCAAGAAGGCAGCCTGGGCTCAGCTGCAATGAGAAGGTCATAACGGGAACCCTGGAGAGACAGGAGGAAGACAGCAATCGGATGAGGGACAGCAGCATGTGGAAGAAGCAGGGGTGCGGGAGGGACAGAGTGCAGGGGGACCAGAAGGGAAGGAAGTGCTAGAAAGCACTCCTGGATGCTTGGCCTGAGCCCCTAGGCACAGGCCGATGTCCCTTCCTGAGCTGGAGAAAAGCAAGGGACACAGACATCTTTAATCCTACAGAAAGTACTAATCAAACTCTTCCCTCCTTTCTCTTGTCCTTCCCGTGCCTTTTTTTAAAATCCTAAATGCCCGTTTAGCCTTCAAATCTCTCAGGCCTCCCTAACTCAAGAAAAGGACTAATCGAGAGACCACCACAGAATGAAGTTCTATGAAGCAGGAAAGCAACTGTTACCCCTAAGAAGGTGCTGGCAAGGACCCCAACTCCAGGCCTAGACAGGAGTGGATTATATAGGCTTGTTCCTCTGGCATGTGGGCCAGGAGCAGGAGGTTCAAATTGCATGTCTAAACAGGGGCCGGACAGCTGGCCAGTCATCAGCCCAGAGGCTTCCCAGTGGGTCCCAGCACTCCGGAGCTTCTCCTAGGACCACATCACCCAAGGCCAGGCTCAGGGCAGAGGCCCTCCCCACTGACCCAGTGTCCTATCTGAGGCCCCCATGAGGCAGGCCTGTTCTTCCTGCTGGTCTCCTGGTCTCCATCACAGCTCACAGATAAAGGGGACAGGTTTGGAAAGCAGACTGGTTGTGTTTTGTTTTGCTTTTTTAATCATCCAACAAATATTTACTAAGCACCTACCACGTTCTTTGCAATGTGCAATGTTCTTTCAATGTGCTGGTATAAGATACGGAGATGATCAGCCATGGGCTTTGTCCTTGAAAAACTTCCAGCAGACATCAGTTGGCAACAGGAGGCCACACAGGTTAAATATCAAATGGTAAAGAGGAAGAGTCTACTGCAGGCCGAGGTCTGGTAGCAAAAGTAGACTCGTGCTAGCCTTAAAGGGAAAACACAATTTTTGCAGGGAGAAGAGAGGATGCGCCACGCAGGGCAGAGTGCACCAAAGGCACAGACACAGAAAAGAGCAGAACCATGAGGAGGGAATCTGAAGGCAGCGTGGGAGGGACACAGAGAGGAGGCTGCTCTAATAATCCAGCCAAGAGGAGATGGGCTCAAAGGTGGGCAAGGAGGAGAAACGACGGTCTTTCTGACACCTCTTATGTGCCAGGCACCACACTTAAAACATCACAGCTGTTAACTTAATCCTCACAGCTACCCTGCGAGGAGGGAGACTGAGGTTATTAGCCCCATTTCACAGATGTGGAACTGAGGCTTTGAAGAATTAAAAGTACTTTCAACTGTTCCTTTTTTTAAGATTTTATTTATTTATTCATGAGAGACAGAGAGAGAGAGAGAGAGAGAGAGAGAGAAAGAGGCAGAAGGAGAAGCAGGCTCCACGCAGGGAGCCTGACGTGGGACTCGATCCTGGGTCTCCAGGATCACACCCTGGGTGAAGGCGGTACTAAACTGCTGAGCCACCCAGGCTGCCCTTAAAAGTACTTTCCAATAAGACTACCAGCTGTAGGACCTGGCCTCCCGCCACCCAGACAAGCGAGCGGCACGGACTATGCATGCCCACAGACCTGTGTGTGTTGTCACGGTTGCTGGGTATTTTGTGTTTTGCTTGTGTACATGTTGTGCAGGGGCAGGAAGATCAGCTCTACTCGGTTTCTTATCTCCAAACTGTTCTATAAAATGCCAGAGGAGAGGCTTCTCTGGGAGGCCAGGCCGCATACTGTTCCCAATCTTCACACCCTCCTATTCCCAAGGTCACCATGTGACTTTGCAATTTGTTCCTGCCCCAAGATGTCCAGCTTGGCCAGGTCACTTGCCTTGGCTGGTACAATGTGGGCAGAAGGGACAGGGAGACTTGATTCAGCCTAGGCCTCCAGAAGCACTGTCTCCACTCCTCCATTGCTGGCAGAGGAACCTCCCGGGGGAAAGGACTGGGGTGGGGAGGGGGGGTAGTCTATCAGAAAACAGCCCTAAGCAGGGCACACCTGAACCCCAAATGCATCTGTGAACCAAGGCCAGGTAAGTCAACAACCCTCTGAAATGTCCTTTGGTTGCAAATCACTGATCTATCCCAAACCCCTAATTTTTCAATCAATGCGTCTGAGACCCAGACTGGAGAAATGACCCATTGGAGTCCTACAACCCATTGGAAATTGGGTCTCCTGATTGCTAATCCACTGCATTTTCACTACACCACCCTATCTCATCAAAGGGATTCCCCACAGGCTACACGAAAATAGAGGAAACCTGAGATGCCAACCAAGTAAGTAATTAAGCAGAATAGATGCGGTCAAAAAGCATGAAAGCAAGATTTAACCCGGATAATCCCTCCATAATTTAGAGTGGATCTGTCTAAAAGAGTTCCTGTTGATTTCCCGGGAGGACCTTTCTTCTGGAGCTGGAACCACGAGGACCATCAGAGCTGAATCTATTAACCCCATCATCTTTCAAGGTGTCTGTCTTTTGTACCTAAGAAATGTGGCCCAATTCCTTTCCTTCTTGAATTTGTGTTTTGTTACTAGCATCTACAGTACTCAAAAATAACATTTCTTTCCCAAATGACTTTGCATGTTCTTCTCTGCTTCACGCAGATTATGAGCCAGCCTGAACTATAATATCATTTACTATAAATATTGCTGTCGTTCAGAGTCTGGAAATCTTGGCATGCTAGGGCTGGAAGGGACCTTAAGAAATCATGCACCCCAACCCTGTCATCTTAGAGGTAAAGACACGGAGGCCCAAGGAGGGTAAGTGATCCTCCTGAGGTCACACAGCTAGTTAGTGGCGGAGTCATCAGCGCCATGGGCAAGATTTGCAGTACCGTGCCAGAAATACAGAATAAGCTCAACCATCTCCAGGAGCCACTGAAAGTGGGTCACTCCATATTTAAGATGTATAATGCCAGGAGTCACGCTCTGAGGCTGAGAAAGAGAATGAACGCTATCAGGAAGAAATTCAGACCTCCCTGAAGGACCAGCAGGTTACCAGGACCCCTGGCACCTCAGCTGTCTGGCTGAGCACAGGTCCAGCAAACAGACATGGGCACTGAGCCCCCTGGAAGGGTAAGGGTGCTGCCAGTGGCATGCTGGACTCAGCTCTGGGCAGCTGCCAAGAGCCAACAGTTCAGTTTTGTGAGACAGTTGTTAAACTGTTGGTAGCTCAGGGCACCTGGGTGGCTCAGTCAGTTAAACATCTGCCTTCAGCTCAGGTCATGATCTCAGAGTCCTGGCATCAAGGCCTGCACTGGGTTCCCTGCTCAGCAAGGAGTCTGCTTCTCCCTCTCCCTCTGCCCCTCCCCCTGCTCATGCTCTCTCTCTCTCTCTCTCTCTCTCTCTCTCAAATAAAATCTTTTTAAAAATTAACTGTTGGTAGCTCAAAATCAGCCATGGTGGGAATGTTTCTACCACAGAAATTGGCAAGCACTACAAATCAAGGGTGGAGAGGTGTTTCTTGAGAACCAGTCTACCAGCACGGCATGGTGTGCTGTCCCTCTGCAGGGACTGATGGCCTGCCCTGACACTGAGAAGCCCCTTCCCCACAGAGCAGGCTACTCAGAGAAGAAAACACAATTATCAAGGATGCAAGAGCTCCTACCCAGACCCCTGTCAGGGCTACAGGGGCCCCATGATCTTTGCCCCTGTACCATGGGAACTTGCTTCTTGGAATTCCTTGTCTAAATCTTCTCCCCAGAATCCCAGTGACCTGACTCGGGGCTGCCCACACTGGCTCTGTTTTTAGTTCTGGACCCCTACCACACTGTCCTCTGAGTCCTCTACAGATTGACAAGTTAGAACAATAGTAAGGCAATCAATGCCGTTCTCCTTCTCTAACCTGAGCCGGAAAAGTCAACAACAGCTGCATTCCAGGACCCAAGGGACCCAGGTGCAGGAAACAGAACTAGAACTATCCAATAGCTACTGCGGCTCCTGGGGCCTGCCACTTTTTCCTGCAGAAAGCATCCAGAATTCACTAGCAAACTGGTGTGAAGGGGCCACTGCACAAACACTGAACAAGGAAGCTACTGTGTCATCAGCTTCAGGGGCACCAGGACCTCAGTGGGTCAAGCCAAGGTTTCTCATCCATTCCAAGTCACCTCTGCAGGATATATTAGCAAAAGCAGCCAAACAGAAACTCTAACAGTTCCAGGGAAGCCTCGGGTCTGCTCTGGATGCTGACCCAAGCCCACCCAAGGGGATCAATTTTAGGAAGGAGGGTCTCAAGGGCCCTTGCAGAATGAACTGGCCTGTGACATGGGGTCCGGAATTTTACAGTCTGATTGAGTCAAGGGACACCGACCTCTAGGAAACAGATCTTTCATTGAGGCAGACATTCTAGTCCAAGCCTTAAAATTCTAGCCTTAACCAGAGAATATTCCTCTGAACCCTCTTCTCCTATGGAAGGCAGAGCGAACACAGGAGTTCCACCAAGCTCCAGGTGACCCTGCAAAGAACAAATATATTCCTAGAACCTCTCTTCTCACTGTACTTAAAAATGAGTTTCAGGTGGATAGAAAAAGGTCAGAAGTAGGAAACCTGTCCATCTTGTTTCTGTACCCCCCGCCCCCCCGCCAGTGCCAGCATATGCACTCAAGTATTTGTTGAATGAATAACTTAAAAGTGAGTAAAAGAGTTTGTTTTTTGGGTTTTTTTTTTGGGGGTTTTTTTTTTTTTTTTTTTTTTTTTTTTTTAAACAGAGGTACCTGTATCATCTGGCAATGGAACCAAAAATAACAGTAAAGGCAAGGATTGGAGATGGGATTACCTAGAAATTTAGAACTTCTTTACATTAAAAAAAAAAGTTAATAAAATATAAAAATATACAGCAAATGGAAAAATATCTACAACATATGACAAAAGGTTCATGCCATCACTTTGTATATAAAGAGTTCATCCAAATCAATAAAAAAAAAAAAAAAAACTCTCAAAAAGGCAATTCACAACAGAACTACATGCACCCATAAGCTGGATGTTCAAGGTCATTAGTAATCAAAGACTGTAAAATTTCGCTGGTGAAAAATAGTTTTAAAGATAAAAATATCTACTGTTGGCAGAGTTGTAAAGAAGTAGGTGCTCTATACTCTACTAGTGAGAAAAGAAATTAGTACAGGACTTCCAGAAAGTCTTCTTTGCAATAATCCCAAGAGCCTTTAAAATGTACATCTCCTTTGATGTAGAAACACTTCTCAGAATTTCTCCTCCAGCAGTCTTCCAAGGTGTATGCAAAGATGCCTAAACAAAGCTGCTAATCATGGCATTTTTTTTATAACAAAATTAATAAACAACCTAAAGTTCTAATAAGAGATTTTTCAAACTATAGGTTCCTATATAATAAAATACTTTGCAGCCATTAAAGATCCCTTGAAAAATATTTAATACTGGAAAATGTTCAAAATGTAATGTGAAACGTAAAAAAGCAGTGTAAAGTCAGTAATCATAACTTCATTTTTTCTTTAAGCTACACACTTACGTGCACTGAAAAAAATATTAGCAGTAGTCACCTGCGAAGGTGACACCACGGAGGATTCTTCTCTTAGGTTTTATAAATTTGCCACCTTGATCACGTTTTCTCACCGCCAGGTAGAGGCGGCACAGGGAAGTGCTCAGGCCTCGGGTGAATCCCCAGGTCCACAACTTACCAGCCAGGTGACTGTGGACAAGTCACCTCCTGTCTCTGCACCTCTGGTTCACCATCTGTGCAGAAGGGGTTCTGGTAGGGTCCTCACCACGTTGTGAGAACCAAAGTAATCTCCGTTACCATGCCTGGCACAATTCCTAGCACGTAGTAAATGTCTGGTGAACGTTAGCTATGGCTAATAAAGACAATGAACAGTTGCTATTATTTAAAAAGAGGAGAGACTACATTTTGAGGCTTGGCCTTGGCCTCTACTGAGGTCCAACAGAACTTGCAAGGCTGCCTGCACAGAGAAGGTTCTGGTCGGCTCTGACCAAGGGGAGACAGCCACACTTCTGACCCGAGGTCCTCCACCGAGCCACTAGACTGGCCCACCTTTCCCCTGCTGACCCACCGTGGATGCTGTAGTTCTTATAACCCATGCTGGCAGCCACCGCAGAACAAGGCCATCCCCAGGATTTATGGGCAGCCCGGGTGGCTCAGCAGTTTAACATCACCTTGGGCCCAGGGCGTGATCCTGGAGACCCAGGATCAAGTCCTACATCAGGCTCCCTGCATGGAGCCTGCTTCTCCTTCGGCCTATGTCTCTGCCTCTCTCTCTCTCTCATGAATAAATAAAATCTTTTTTAAAAAAAAATTTAACTTCTAAACCTTCCTAAGTATCCCAGTCAAGACAAAGTCTGGTCTGAAAATAAGCAAGTGACATATGGTCACATTCTGTCCTCAAGTCCTGGTGAGAACCTGGAGTCTATAAACACTGGGAACTGAAGGGCCCCCCATTTTGTGAAGTCTGGAAGCCGAGCCGGCACGCCTGGTGGAACCCAGAGGCCCTCCCTCCCAGACACGGTGCTGGAACACAGCCACCAGCCCTGAGCCATCAAGAGGGGCCCCGTGCCGGGGTGGAGGCCCCCAGGGCTGAGAGCCATGCCCGGCCTCCCCGGATGCAGCCTGTCTGCCCGGATCCCACCGAAGATGCTGATCTTGTCTGCCTCCCTGCCCAGGGCCCGTTCATCAGCCTGACTCTCGGGACGGCAGCCGCCACAGGCTCCCTCCCACCCTGCACCATGGCCTTCCTTTCAGCACAGGATGACCACCTGGCCATGACCCCAGTCTCCCAAAGACTCAAATGACCTCTGAGCCTTCTCTCAATCTCAGCTCACGCCCCTACAGCAGCAGTGTCTGATGGCAGCGACACCATGGGCCAGCTTTGCTGGTGGAACCTGGCTGCCACAGCCAAGCTGCGGAGCCCAGATAAGGCAGGTAGGGGGGCCAGGAGGGACCAGAGAGGCCAAGGGGAAGGACTCTGAAAGTGGTCTTTCCCCTTGGGGCTGACACCCAGCACCCACATGGCTGTGCCACGAATCCGGTACAATGAGGAAATGTCCTGGGGTAGGGGAGGAGGTAGGGAGCCCTCCCTACTAAAGTCTATTTAGGGAGAGCTAAGGGATCTTTCCAGATTTCACAGATTAAAATCGTGATGGTTTGGTGTCATTTGGCCTTCCCCTCGCCACTGAATCCAGGCAGGTTCTCCATGGGCAGAGAGAACCGGGGGCTCTATCTCCACCGTGCTCTTTACCATTCAACGTCAATCCTCTAGATCCCAACTGCCAACCCAAGGAGGAACCCCACCTGGCTACAGGATACTAAAGCCCAACCTACAATGTGGCCCTCTAACCTGAGTCAGGTGAGGGATTAATGGGAAAATAAGACACCTGGCGCAGAGTATAAACTTGAGAGTCAGGCACAGCTGGTGGCATACCCACCCTTTGCAGCCGTGTAACCCCGGCCAGCGTCCACAAGGCCCCATGTCTTCATGTGCAGACTGGAGAAGAATCACCCCTACCACATAGGGTGGTGGTGAAGTCTAAATAGAGAAATAAAGAGCACAGGGCCTAGTCCAGCGACGACAGCCACTGTCGCTACACACTCCACGATCAAGTCCATGAGGCCAGTGACAGTACTGAAGGCTCATCCCATTCATGTCTGTACCCCTCACCCACTGCCCCACCGGGCATATTGTAGCAGGTAGACCCTTAAATATTTTTTGAAGCAATGATTTAATGAGTGCCATTTGGTCTCTGAAATGTGCCTTCTGCATTTTATCATTTCATGAATGATGGATTATCCCACGACCTTTTGGATTTCCATTTAATCATATCTAGATTAAATCCTGATTTATTTCCAGGACCGTGAACAGCATTCAGGGATTTCCCTCCGTATTATCCTGCCTAGGTGACTATAATACAAGCCCCACGACCAAGTGTATTCCTTTGCGTGACCAACCAGTCTGAAACTTTGGGACTCAAAACCAGCGTGTCACATCCCCCCAGTTCTGTGGGCGGACCCAGCAGTCCTGCTGCTAGTCTCACCAGGCTGCAGGCAGAGGACTGTCATCAGCAGTGGGGCCCGGCTTCCTCGGGCAGCGGCGGCTCAACAGGGTTCAGACAGAAGCTGCAAGCTTTCCGGAGCCCAAGCTCTGAAAACGATCGGATATTACTTCTAGCACATTCCTCAAGGCCAATCCCAAAACCGATACAATTATTGGCCAACGTCGGCGGGAAGAATTTGGAGCCATGAACACATTCTGCCTCTTGATGCAGGGAGCTTCAAAATAGTTTGGGCCGGCTTTCAAACCAGACCAAAGAGCTACACATTTAAATTGCACCTTGCTGGGGCACCTGGGTGGCTCAGCAGGCTAAGTGTCTGCTTTGGGCTCAGGTCATGAACCCAGTGTCCTGGGATGGAGCCCTGCATGGGGCTCTCTGCTCAGTGGGGAGCCTGCTTCTGCCTCTCCCTGCCACTCCCCCTGCTTGTGCACTCTTGCTCACTCTCTCCCTCAAATAGAATCTTAAATAAATAAATTTCACCATGCAGATTTGGGGAAGAAGCACACAGCCCCACTGGAACACCTGAGAAGTCCGGAGTATCTGACCCTTGAAAACACCCTTCTCAGGGGCTGCCTGGCTGGCTGGCTCAGTGGGTAGAGCACATGACTCTTGATCTCAGGGCTGCAAGTCCAAACCCCATGCTGGGTCTGGAGATTACTTAAAAATAAAGTCTTATAATAGTAAATAAAGTTTTGGGTTTTTTCTTTTTTTTTTTTTTTTTAAGGGAAAAAACTATTTTTCTCTCTACTTTAGGAATCTTCAAGGCCATTCGGGGTTGCCTGAAACTTTCTCTCCTGGGGTGACTTCCTTACTCTCATTATTTCAATACCATCTATATGCTAATGACCCTCAAATTTATACCTCCTGCTCAGCTTCTGACTCACATAGTCAAGTCTCGATTTTGCTACCCAAACTTGCTCTATCCACGGTCTCTGCAACCTCGGGAAAGGAAATCATCAGCCACCCAGCTGCTCAGGCCATGAATCTTTGTCCTCAATTGCTCCCTTTCCTTCACCTCCCACCCTCAATCCATCAGCAAATCCGTCAGCTCCACCTCCTCACCCCTTTCCCCCCCAGCTCTACTGCTTACCAGCTTCCTAAGCTGCCAGAACAAACTACCACAAAGTGGGTGCCTTAAAACAGAAATGGATTGTCTCGTAGTGCTGGAGGCTGGAATTCCAGAATTGATGGTTGACAGAGCCAGGCTCCTCCTGCAACCTGTAGGGGAGACTCCTCCCCGGCCTCTTCCTAGCTTCTCGTGGTGGCCTCTGAGCCACAGCTATGGTACACCCATCTCTGCCTCCATGGTCACATGGTGCCCTCCTTATCTCTGTCCAAATTCTTCCTATACATAGGACACCAGTTATATCGGGTTGCGGCCCACCCTAACCAAGTATGTTCCCATTCTAACTAAAGCATATCTGCAAAGACCTTGTTTCCTATTAAGGGCATATTTACAGGTACCAAGGGTTCAAGGTCTCTCTTGGGAGGAAATTATTCAAACCCTAACAGCTACTATAATCCCAGTCTAAACCACCATCAACGTTCACCACCATAAGCCGCTTTTACCAGTCTTCCTGATTTGCTCCTGACCCCCTACAATACCATCTCAGAACAAAATCTAAATTCCTCACCTGGCATTTAAAACTCAAAGCTACAATCTGCGCAGAACTTCCCAATTTCAGTGCCCACTACCCTTCTCACCCTCGTGCTACAGCTGCACCAAGCCCCTCTCTGACCTGCCAAGCTAGGACCCACGCAAGGGCCTTTCCACTAGTTGCTTCCAAGGCCCCAAATGCCCTCCCTGGGATTCAGGGAATCGCTCATCATTGCCTCTTCGAGGCAACTCAATCTTCACCACGGCTTCAATGACCACCTGCAAGAGCATGTTTCTCCAAAATTCAGTCTTTCATATCCAATAGCTTGTTTGTGGATATATTCAACTGGGCATGCTAGGACTATCCCACACCCACCTGCTTCTCCACCTGTATTCTGTTTCGGCTGATGGCAGCACTGTGCACCTGCTCCTCTGCACAGAGCACCTAAGGACTCCTTCTCCTTTACCGCAGGATCCATCTCTATGCCCTGCTGATTTCAGCTCATACCCTGTCCTCTCCTCTCATTGCTTCCATTAGAACCTTGTTCTATACACACAGAGGCCTTCTACCTGTCTCCCAGCCTACAGCCTGGAAACCCTCAAACCTGTCCTCCACGCTGCATTTTTCTTTGTAAAATGCAAATGTCTCACCACATCCTTCCTTTCTAGATTCCTCAGAAATAAAAGTCAAGTTGCTAAATTCAATTTACAAGGCTTCCCTGTCTGCCTCCTACCCTACCACTCCAGCCTTATCCTCATCTTCCCACTCCCCCAAATGCACCCCTCTGTTAGAAGAGAGGGGAGCACAGGGAGGGACAAGGGAGAGGCCGTTATGGAAAATGAATGGTTTCACTATGGGTTCTTTTCTTCACTCAGGATTCTGCTCTCAAACCCTAGCCTGACTCCCTATTCAAGGGGAATAGCAATAGCCCCTCCATATAAGACACTGTCAACAATTACATATTCTCATTACTCATGATCCACCCCCAACATGCAATTCATGCAAATATTGTCTTGGGGCATCCAGGTGGCTCAGTGGGTTAAGTGTCTGCCTTCTTGGCCCACGGTCCTGGGATTGAGCCTCATATCACACTCCTCGCTCAGCAGGGAGCCTCTCCCTCTCCCTGTCCCCCACTCATGCTCTCTATCTCAAATAAATAAAATCTTTTTTTTTCAAATAAATAAAATCTTTAAAAAAATATATTGTCTTTTAGATCTGCCCACTCACAGAAATACAAACACAGACAATATGGACAGATGCTCATCCAGCTACGTGTGCCTTCCCATAACTAGCCTTAACATCCTCTCACGTGGACACAGCAAAAAGTCTCAAACATTCAAAGCAGGGAAAGGAGGTTAACTTCTGCAGCCTGGGGAGTGTGAGAATACATAGGAGAGGTAGGAAAGAATGGAAGGTTGGGGGTAAGGAGAGGAAAAAAGGAATGACCATGGAAGAGTCAACTGGGACGTATTCATTCACCAACATTCCCTAAGCCCCAATAATAGGCTGAATGTCAATACTGCTAAACAAAGATCCATAGGGGCTGTAGTAATAATAACTACAGCAGCTAATACTCCAACAATGGTCACTGCCCACCAGGCACGAAGTGCTCTATTAACTCATATAGCCCCCATAGCAATCTCAAGAGGTAGGCAGAGAGTCTTACCCTAGAGTTACGACATAACAAGGTCCAAGAAACTGACATGTCTACTGTCACATTGCTAGGAAGTGGCAGGGCCTGGCTTCCTTTCTAGGCATCAGATTCTAGAGTCTGTGTTCTTACCTACCTCCCAATACAGAGCCTGCCCTTGAGCAGGTCACAGACCACCAGGCACTCACATGCCGGAGCTGGGGCCGTGTGTTCTTTCCTCGGCAAAGCTGTATGGAATAGAAAGCAGTGATTGGACAGATCTAAACCCAAGTCCTAGCTCTGCCACCCACTACCTGTGGCAACTTCAGTAAGTTAGATTATTAACCACTCTGAGTAGCAGTCACTTCCCCCTTAAATGAAGATGTGAAGATTGACTTGGTCAAGTTCTATTAGAATTAAATGAGCTTCTATATACAAAAGTGCTAAGTGCTGTGCTTGACATAGAGTAAGCTCTCAATACACCCCTTTCTCTTATTGTCTCAATACTTTCTCTCCAGCTCCCTAAACCCAATGTTCTCCAGAAACATCAGAAGAACCACTGAAATTATGGCCCTCGGGCATGCATGTGGTTTAACCAGCAAAGCATCTAAAAAGGCACCATAACTGGGCAGGAGCTACTATGGCCACAAGACAAGCAGCTCAGCACAGAGTCACCCCCAGCCCCCGCAGGCACGTGAGCTCTCAACTTCTGTCTACAATCAAGGTGGCCTAAATCTGCTTCAGACCTACAGAACCAGACATTCACAGGGTAGGGCCCTGGACTCCACTGCTTAAATTCTTGGACACCCTCAGATTTCAGAGCCACTAAAGGAAAAAATAAAGCACTCTTTTCCAATGAAATGCATGGCTCAGCGGTGAAATAAGCTGACCCTGCCATGCTGCCAACTTTAGAGGTCTCTTTCATACAAGACCAAAAATAAAGGCCGTTTCTCTGTCACTGAAAGAAGTGACCCTTTTAAACTAGGATTTCCAGGAAATCCAGGGGAAGCCAGAGCGCCTCCCTTGCTCAGATTTCAGAAACCAGAAAATCTAAGCACAGCAGGGAACAGCTAGGCACAGCAGAGCCCAGAAGTGACCCAGTGGCCTGCTGGAACAGGTGGAAAAAAATAGGTATTCATGCTGCCCAGGAACCAACCTTTGAGTTACAGGCCAGGGGTGATGGCAAGTCTTGCTGGCTGACCTTAGAATCATTTCATCATCAAGTAAGCCAGAGCTAAAGGTCAAATAACAACCAAAGACCCCTAAGTCAGGCCCAGCATTTCCTCTTGACCTAGGGCTGGGATCATGTGACCAACTCCCCCAACTTGGACCCTGGCCTGGTTAACGACAGGAGATAATACGGGGTGCCAGCCCATGGACCCTCAAGTCTATCTTGTGGGTGAACGCAGTCCTGGCACCATGGTCTTCACTCTGTATCTACTATTGATTCCAGTTCTGGCAGCCAAGTCCCGATCTCTTTGTATCTGAGTCTCTGTGCCTGATATACCCTCCCACTTCCCTCACTTCCTCTGAAAGACTTTTCCGGAGTCCCTTGGATGAACTGGGGCCCTGCTCTTCATAGGCAGGCACAACCACAAAGCTCCCACACTGAGTCTATTGTTTGTCTGGGCTCTGCACTGCAAGGACAGGAGGTCTCTAGGGGTGCACTTGCCCATGCAGATGGTTTAAGCTGCAGATCCTACCAGGTCTGACCCAGGCACTCAAAGTGCCTGCATAACCAGCACAACCCAGTGCCTGCCCTGACCCTGTGTGCTAAAACCAGCTTTGTTCCAAAATGTTACTTTTAACAGAGAAAAGGTAATTAGTACATGTATTATACCTCTGCTTGTACTTACTTGCACAGGCTATTGAGGGAGGAGGAAAACAATAAGGGAAAAAAAGGTCTTGTATTTACCAGCCAACCAAAAGGCATTTGCTATCCATAGCTCACCTGCAGGGTGCAGTACTCCGCTAGAATTCATATAGATCATTTCTGATCATAAAGCTTAATTAACAAGTTGACTAGAGAATTAGAATGTGAACATCACAGTTAATGAATCTGCAAGTTCTGTAATGCCTCAATATCACATATTCAGCTTTTAACTGACCTATGTTTAAAACTTTATACACGGAAACCCCTAATGCCTGAACCACCACTCACATTAAATTTGGGCTATTGAATGAATATGCAAGCTCTCTGATGAAAGTCCTGCTTTCCAACTAGTATTCATTCATGCATTTACTCATTCACTCAACAAATGTTTCTTGAGGGCCCACTATGCACCAGGCATTGTGGGTGAAGCATGATGCCTGCCCTCATAGAGCAGACAATATAGGTGGGAAAGACATACAAGAAAGCAAGCAAGCAAACAAACAACATACTGTGTATTTTATGCTACTAATGAAACCATCAAGTACTGTAATAAAAATAAACAAGGAATACTTAAGTAGCAAGGAGCACACCTGGCAGCCAGATCTTGGTCTCTAATACCCTTCTCCACTAAAAGGAACCAGGGCTCCTGGGAGAAACATTGATCTAGGTCTGGGCAGGAAATATACAAGATTATCTTAGAGCATCTTGTGGTGCCAGAAATTAAGAAGATGCTCAAAAACAATACGTCAATACCCACATTGATGAGACAAGGTCAAGAGACACAGGAGCCAACAGAGAGAGTTGTTCCTAATGGCCAAATGTAGAACTGGGGAAAAAAAATAAACAGCATTGGATTATAACCCAAAGCATAAAATATTCATGAGTCCATACAGATGGGTAGCAAGTGATGATGTTAATGGATAACAAATCTCTCATGCAGAATTTCAAATAACTTGTGTAGATACTCATAATAGATGGGGAGCATAACTGCCCATTCCTCAGGTGTGGGCTGCACCTAGTGACATCCTTCTCAGGAGGACCGTGTAGAAGGGGCCTCAGGGAGGAAGGCAGAAGAGTAACTTACAGTACACGCTATTTCAGCCAGGTGATCAAAGTCAAAAAGACTCATAAATCACATTGATAGGATGTACTCTTTTCACGCAATATGATGAAAATGGCACTTCACATGATTTTCTTCCCAAACCCATTACCTAGCCTAGTCGTGAAGGGCGAGGGGGAGGAAATCAGACAAGCTTCAACAGAAGAGCATCCTACAAAATATCTGACTAGTAGTCCTCAAACTGTCAAAGTCATCACAAACAAGGAAAATCTAAAAAACTATCACAGCCAACAAGAGCCAAAGAAAATCTAAAAAACTACCACAGCCACAACTAAATACGAGGTGTTATCCTGAGTGGGATCGTGGAACAGAAAAAGGACAACAGAAAAGACTTACAGAGGGGCACCTGGGTGGCCCAGTGCTTGAGTGTCTGCCTTTGCCTCAGGTCATGATCCGGGGGTCTTGGGCTCAAGTCCCACATCAGGCTCCCCGCAGGGAGCCTGCTTCTCCCTCTGCCTATGTCTCTGCCTCTATCTCTCTCTCTCGGTTTCTCGTGAATAAATAAAATCTTTAAAAATATTTTTTAATAAAAAGAAATGAACGGGGAGAACCATCAGTCTGAGAAAGCTTCACCAGGGGTGCACTTTAAGCCTAGACTTAAAGGTTCTAGGTCATATGAGGAAAGTGTTCAGAGGTGAGGAAACAGGATGTGTACAACCCCCGTCCAGCAGGACAGAACCGAATACACATCAGAGGAATGGAGAGTGCACCAGCACGCCAGAAGTGCTGTGGACAAGAGGGAGGGTGGTGGGAAAGAAGGCAGAGCAGGTGGGAAGCCACTTAGGCTTTGACTCTACAAGAAAGAGAAGGATCCTGTTCAGAGTCCAGTAACAAAAGCACAGCATCCTCAGCACAGTCATCCTATTTAGTGATGTATGCACAGCTGTCGGATATTTTATTATATTCTATATATACTTTTATAGAAGTGAATGAGAAATGAAATATGAAGATCTCAAACACACATGGCAAAGACAGAAACTACTAGGCATATGGAAAGCTAAGACTAAAGATGAAATTAAGAGCATCCCTGGATTAGTCACGGATTTAAGGGGACTGTAGGATTAATTGTGAAAGAAAGGAACAAATTAAAGACCTAGAATATTTCATTGCAGATTAGGTCTAAAAGATAAAACTTAAGCAGTCATAATTTGCTTTATCTCTGAGAACAAAACCTTCCTTAAAACACGTTAAGTCCTCTTTCTGTACGGGATTTTAGAAATGAAAGAAAGTAGGGAATACTTCATACTTTTTACTTCATACTTTTTACATGTCAATCTGATCTTTAACAGCTTAACAGCAGACACAAATTTTGACAGAAGTCATATTTCCGCCCCCTCCCCCATATCTTCCCCACTGCACTCTGCTTTTCAAGTTCAACATTAACCCACATTCATTTTAAGGTTTTATTTATTCATTCATGAGAGAGACAGAGAAAAGCAGAGACATAAACAGAGGGAGATGCAGGCTCCCAGCAGGGAGCCCAATGTGGGTCTCAATCCCAAGACCTCGGGATCACAACCGGAGCCAAAGGCAGACACTCAACCATTGGACCACCCAGGTGGCCCCCACATTCACATTCTATAGCACGCACAGATGCATTTTACCCTCCCAACGCATGCACCCCACTGCCCTCACTCTCAGAGAAGGAAGCCCTGGACCAGCCTTCTCCCTTTCTGGGTCTAGACTCCCCCCACCTGGTGGAAGAACTGGGGACTAGTCCATTAAACTGATTCTCAGTAAGGATGCATATGGCTCTTCCTTGAAATTTTGAATTTTAAAAAGAGAGCTCGTGAAACTAAGAATACCTTAGCCAAGAAACAAATCTTTACTAATCTATATTTTAGTCCTGCCAATCTGGTGGGAGAAAGATTTTGTAGAATGGAAACTTTGAGCAGCCCCCTGCTATCGTACCACATGGACACCCAAATACGGTGCCAACACAGAAATATTTTTATCATCAAGAACTCCAATCTATTTTCTTCAGTTACTTCCATACCCTTTTCACCAAACCATACTCCATTTTGCTTTTATGAAGAAAAGAAGTATTAACTTTGGCACTCTCAGAAACTCCTATTAATTTGTAAATATTGAAGTGCAATATGTTGACTTTCATAGTTTAAGATGTATTCATTCAACACATACTTACTATGTGCCAGCACTGTTCTGGAAGCTTGAGATAGGAGGACAGTCAAGTTAGACAAGGTCCCCACTCTTGAAAAGTTTGTTTTTCCAGTTTGATTTAGTTAAAGCCAAAATCCAACAGGCAATAGTGGTCTTAGAGGCTCAGTTGGAACTTAAGACCTCACAAAGGATGGGAAGGCTGGGATGAGCTAAGAGTCTCCTTTTTTCAAGCAGGAAACAAATATGCAATAAGGATCCAGGTTAAGAACAACTAAGGAAATCTCAGCCTTGTCATTCAAAAAAAGAAAAAAGGCCTAGCGCTGTGAACAGAGGCTCCAGGTAGATATTAAGAGATGCAGAAGTGCATAAAACAAATGTTGGGGGAAATGAGAGCTTGTTAAAATACAGCTCGTTAAAACAGCTCCACAACAACAGCAAATATAGGTAAAGATGTTGCCAGTGGGAGTACAAAGTAGTTCAATCATTTTCAATAATTGCCTGTTTCTTATCAAGTTAAACATTCATATACCAAAGAATCCCACCCCTAGGGGGATTCACCCAAGAGAAATGAAAATCTAGGTCCACAAAAAGACTTGCACGATAATGTTAATATCAGAGGTCTTAAAAATTACCAAAAGCTGTGAACTACCCAAATGTCTTTCAAATACAAAGTAGACAAAGGGTGAGACAGCCATACAAGTGGAATATCATCCAGTAATAAAAATACACACAATACGAGTAAATCTCACAGCAAAAGAGGCTAGTCACAACTAAATACATACTACATTTCCATTCATATGTAGGCCAAAACAGGCAAACATCACTGAAAGAGGTTAGGTCTGTGGTTTCCTACAGTTGGGGAGACATGGAGAATTGAGGAGAGAACGTATGGGGTAACTGCTTCTTATTGAGGTAACAGTTACAACCGTCAACCCACAAAAAGAGATCTGGGCATTTTACTGCATGTTAAGATCCAAAAAAAGTTTTTAAACTGTTTAACATCAGGTTAACAGTAAAAAGGGCACCAAAGCCCCCAGCAAACACTCGGAGAGAGCTGCTCTCTTAGGTGGGCATAGGAGGTCTTGGCAGCTACCACAGCATTCCAGTTCAGTAACAAGAGGTTGGGTTAGACTAGTCCAGGACAATTTTGTGGCAAAAGGTCTGGGAGATTCAAAAACCACTTGGTCAAGAATAATCTTTAAGAATAGTTCCCTTAGGAATCCCTGGGTGGCTCAGTGGTTTAGCGCCTGCCTTCAGCCCAGGGCATGATCCTGGGGTCCTGGGATCAAGTCCCACATCGGGCTCCCAGCATACAGCCTGCTTCTCCTTCTGCCTGTGTCTCTGCCTCTCTCTCTGTGTGTGTCTCTCATGAGTAAATAAATTTTTAAAAATCTTTAAAAAAAAAAAAAAAAAAGAATAGTTCCCTTATAAGTAAGAATATTTATTGAGCATCTACCAGGGCCAGGCACAAAACTGGCTGTTGGGAAGTCAGCCCCAAATGTGAGGAGCATCCATCCTAGCAATAGGCTAGCAGTAGGGGAGGGAGGAAGGGGAAAGACAGCTACAAAATTAAAAGGATAATTTCAGATACTGGGTGATCACATCAACTTGTACTTATAAGGTTGTCTTGCTTTTAGAGTTTTTTTCTAATTTAGGTACGAAGTTGGCAAACACCGATGGAGCGATAAAAAGCACACATGGGCTGTGGCTACAGAGCATTTGCTCACTTGCTTACGACCATTCCTGGCATAGAGTAACCTTTCAGGAAGTATCAATTCTTACTATTTCCCTCCTCTCCCTCCTTTTAGGTAAAGCATGAACTTTGAGAATCTACATACAATTAGGGACATGTTCAAGAATATTCCTTAAGTTCCATTCATAATAGCCAAAGCTGGAAATGGCCCAAGCAGAATGGATATACCGTGATGTATTCGTATAATGGGCTACCTCCCTGCACTGAAAAGAACAAGCGGCTGCTACACAGCAATTAACAACTTGGATGAATCTCACAGACATAATATTGAGTGAAAGAAGCCAAACACAAACGACCACATACTATATACTGTCATGTATATGAAGTTCAAGAACAGGCAAAACCAACCTGATAATAGAAGACGGTGGTTGCATCTGGCAGGAGCTGCTGACAGGAAGGGGCGCAGGGGAGCCTTCTTGTGTATTTGCAACGTTATCTGGAGCTGAATGGTGGGAACATGGGTGTACGCACAAGTAAAAACTAACTGATCTCTTCACTACAGATCTGTGCGCTTTACTGTATATATGTTATACCACAATACAAAAAAAAAAAGTTAAGAATTTAACTGCAACTAGCTAAATAAAGAAGCACATTTGGGAATATGAATATTTCTCATGTGGAATCTCATTTTCAGCCACTGATGGCTTCAGTGAATGGAATCGCCAGGCCCCTTCTATCATAAACAGTTCATTCATCCACCACACACGTCCTGATCATCTCCCAGCTGCTGGGCACCACGCTAGAGGTGCCCGGAACACAGGAGTAACCCTAACACAATCCCCACCCTCAAGGGCATTTCCCTGAGACGGGCAGCCAGCCATATAACCTATTACCCTGGGGCAGCTGGTGGTGCCATGAGGTCCTGTGGGAGTTCAAAGACTTCCACGGGAGAAACCTTAGACCCTAGTTCTAATCTAGTAACTGAGACATCATGGATGGCTATCCAGTTCTCCTGAGGAGCAATATGGGTGATATGTTTCAGATCATACTGTTTAATTGCAATCGACATTTCTAGGTCATCGGTGGTGACGGCAAGTATCCTCCTGGAAGGCTCCTCATTTGTGACAACAGCAGAGGAAAAGCAGCTAATTTTAGAGACCACAGCTCAGCTTCCACCCTGTGGAGGAACATCTAACAGAAGACTCTTTGTTCTCTCAGCAGTGGCAGTGGTGTGGGAATCACAAAACAACTCCAGCAACTGCCTACCACCCTCGTCAAGGGCCCCAGGGTTCTACCCTCCAGATGGTTCAAGAGGCAGCCCCATGCAGTATTAATGTATGAAACATGACAAACACTTTGCTCTTGTTTCTGGCATGAATTAATAATTTAACGCTTTGAGTTTTAAAGGATCCAAGTTAATTGATGGTGTATCCAAAATAGCCCTGATCTTCTTGCATTTTTCTGCAAAAAGCATTTTTTAAGACGCTTAGTGGCAAAACGGGCATGAGTAAGGTGTCCAGGGGCTGCTTTGTTTTGCCTTACTCAAAAGGCCTGACAACCCAACAAATTTCATAACCCCAGAGGCAAGTCAACCTCTGGAGAGAACAAAAGAATAAGAAGAAAGGCCAATGGTTCCTAACAATGCTCCAGTTCTCACTCCCTCTAAGGCAGAGCAAGCAATTGTTCTGTACTAACACTGGCAAGACTAGAAAGGAAGCCCAATGGGCCTGGTATTTGGGATCTAGATAGGACCCATAAGAAGGGTGACCAGATGTCCCGGTTTGTCTGGGGCCATCCCAGTTTACATTTGTTACAAATATCAACAGTGCCCCCTTTAATACTCAAGAGTGTCCGGGTTTGAACAATGGATGATATGGTCACCTAATCAGTAAAGGAAGCAATAGCTGGTACACTAGAATTGACACAGCCTTTGGAGGAAATGGACCAAGTCTTTTTCTATCCTGTGGTTCATCCCGGGCACACTCAGAGAGGGGCAGGCATCAGGGCCAACAGATCCTGACAGGAAAGACCGTGCAAAAGGGAACTCTAACTCCACAAACATGAAAAACCTCGCAGAAAGGCAAAGTGAAGAACCTCTAAAGAATCAAAGACAACTACTCAGGGAGGCTAAAGGGGCTTGGACCACAAAGGCAGGATGAAGCTCTCCCCCACAGATGCTGGAGTTCCTGAGGGCGACCGTAACAAATTCACTATAAACTGCATGGCTTAAAACAACAGAAATTTACTTTCTCATGGTTCTGGAGGCCAGAAGTCCAAAAATCCAGATATCATCAGAGTAAGCTCCTTCTGGAAGGATCCATGCCTCTCCCAGCTTCTGGCAGTTTGCCAGCAATTGTTCCATCCCAATGTTCCAATCTCTTCCTCTAGGTTCATAAGACCTTCCCCTCTGGGTGTCCTCACAGCTCTGCATCCTCTCTTTTTATCGGGACACCTGTCGTTGACGTTAAGGCCCACACTCAATCCAGGATGACTTCATCATGAGATCTTTAATTATATCTGCAAAGTCCTTTTTTCCAAATAAGGCATCTTCACAGGTTCCAGGGGTTAGGACTTACATACCTCTTTTTTGGAAGCCACCATTCAACCCACTATAGAGGTATGCAAAATAGTACCTCTGAGTCAAATTTACCAAAAAGTTTTTTTGTTTTTGTTTTTGTTTTAAATCAAAAGTCCTTTTCAAGCTAAATCTGGAGTGAGGGGTTGGGTTGGGGAAGAACTAGACTCAATGTAGAAGACAGAGTGTACATGAACCAAACACCCAAGGGGTGAGAGAACTCCTCTGTGCCTATGGCCACTGTGTCCAATGAGAAGCTGGAACAGGTAACAGTCATGCCCCACTTCCAGCTACAAGACTTTCCCTGGTTTTCAGAGTCAAGGGCTGTGAAGCTCCAGTGCCACCAGACACAGGTGGCAAAGCTACATCTGACACAAGTCCACGCAGTCCAAAGCCTTTCTACTTCCCATTTTGGTCACCAGGCATATTGACTAACCCCACACACGCTCTAGGGAACGGTGATACCAAAGAGAAGGGGCCTCCTTCTCAAGCATGACAGTGACTACAATCTCAAAATTCCCTAGGGTGTTACTAGACCAAGATCCTCACCTGACCATGTGAATCAAACACTGACCCAATTCAACACATCCACTGTCCATCAAATGCCTGCTACAAACAAGACAAAACAAATTGAATTAATAAGTTCTTATATAATCACTGTCTAGGACAGGTCATTTCCTTGATCAGAACCATCACTGACTGCTCATTGCTATAGTAGTATTTTCCTAACAGGTTTCCATGTACACCCAAAATAAGATGGAAGGTGCTGAGAGAAGAATAGAAGGGATTAGGTCCAGGAAAAGACATTCCAGATTCAGACAGAACATCTCCAAGGCTGTTTCAGTTCCTGCCTCCTCACTCCTTAATCCCCTACATTTTACCATCACCCCACCAATCTATCCAAGGGTACCCATACACTGGTGGTCTTTGAGCTTTGGCTCATGCTATTTCTCAGCTTGGAATGCTCTTCCCAGGCCCCCCCACTCCTGCTAACCAGGAGTCCTGTCAGGCACACCTCCTCTGAGGTCCTCTTTCTCCATATCAGCCCAAGATAGCCACTCCTTCCTCTGACCTCCTCGTGCACAGATGGTCTGATCGTTCATTCCACCAAATCTGTCACCTCTTCATAAATGTCTTGTTCTTTTCCTACTCCCAACTAGTTCAAAGCCCTTTAAGGAAGGGAGTGCTCTTCACCGACATAGTGGCCTCTACTTAAGAGTCACAGGTCTACTGACAAAAGACAAGGTTACTTTTGGGCCCATGAGAAACTCCAGAAATAAGCGTTAGTAGGTAAGTACAACTTCATCTCTGGCCCATTCTTACTTCCGGAACTTCTGGTGCCAAGCGAAGTTTTCCAGCAAACTGACCTCCTTTACCTGGAGAGTTGCAAAGGCCGACTATAATTAAAACAGCAAATTTGCTTTCTAATAGGTTTCAGATGGTATATGGAGCGCTGGACCTTACTATCTTCCAGGTGGCAAGAGAGTGGACT
This sequence comes from Canis lupus dingo, assembly GCF_003254725.2. NCBI lineage: Eukaryota > Metazoa > Chordata > Mammalia > Carnivora > Canidae > Canis > Canis lupus. The sequence goes on from NC_064258.1 coordinate 7,977,593, forward strand.
TTGTTTTCAGCTGTTTCCTAGATTTTATAATTGTGCTTTCTCCTGAAACATGGCATATAGGACTTAAACTATACTAAAAAGTATTTTTGCTTTAATAATTTCTTTAAATGTCTTAACACCTCTTGAGCTAAGTGGAGACACCTGAGAATGTCAAACAACAAAAGAAGGGTTGAGACAGAAGTTCTCCTCTAAATCAAACAGACATTTTCTCAGAAGCATTTTTTAAATTTCTTTGACAAGAAATAGCTAATTAACAACCCAATAGGGGGCCTTAGATATTTCTTTTATCCTTGATTATCCAACAAACCAAAGCACAAAAAGGACAAAAAAAAAAAAAAAAAAAAAAAAGCAAAAAACGAAGAAGAAGGTGAATAAGTAGCCTAGGTAATTCTGGAAGCTTGCTTTTTGTATTTTTTCTCTTTTGATTCTGTTTGGTAAGATAATAGGACTGGAAATTTGGGGGAAGAGGAAAGTGATGAGTAATGAGAAAGAAAACAGCTTTATAATCTCCTCTGAAAGGTTTTTATTACACATATTTTTCCCTTGGAAAAAATAAAATACAATATTCCTATCCCTACCTTGCTTTTGTTGCAATTTCAAACATTCACAATACTGAGAATATCATATATACGGTAGGCATCAATTCAATAAATATTTATCACATGCCTGGCACTGCGCTTGGTGCCGAGGAAACAAAATGTGATCAACTCTCCCTTCCAGAAATGTGGACAGGCACATGGTGGGAGGGAACTCTAAAATAAGAAACAGGGGCAGCCATCTGGCTCAGTCAGTAGGGCATGTGACTCTTGGTCTCAGGGTTGTAAGTTCCAACCCCACATTGAGTGAGAGATTACTTTTAAAGATATTTTTTAAAAATCATAAAATAAAATAAAGAAACAGGAGCCCTGCCCTCCTGGAGCTGACAGTCTAGAGGACAATGTTTGTCAATACTAAAAAATGATCAGGGAGCAAAAAAGCTTATTGCTTCTTTATATTTGATATTCATTACCAGACTAAAATGAGTCCATTGAGGTGGAAGTTCACTCCTTTGAAACTTTTAAAGACTAAATGTTTAATGTCACCCTAAGAAAGGGTTAACCAGCATGCAATCCTAATCCCATATATCTGTGGCTAATGTCATAGAACGTTCTAGATCAAAAGATTGCAGCGCTCTCTAGCTTATTATATAGCCTTATTATATAGCCAAGGAAGCAGAGGCTCACCCGTTCAGGGTCTGCTGGAGTTCAACAAAGGGATTAAGCCCCACATCCCTCTGAAGCAAGTGCACCACCACAGCAGCTGTACTCTCCCCTGCATGAAGCACTTCTTCCTTGGACTCCTCAAGGGGATGACATGCAGGGGGGCTGAGAGAAGGAACCACTCTGGTTCCTGTTTGCTGTTACAGCTACTGATGGATGACCAGTGTAGTACAGTGGTCAGGGGATCTTCAGACCAGCAGACAGTGACACCACCACCACCACCACCACGGCACTAATCCTAAGACAAGGAAAAGTCTTCCTGGATCACCTAAACACCCATTAAGCCTCTGAACACCCACCAAATGGTAGTGTTGTTCTCCCTACCTAATCAGATTCCAAAATACCTCTCTTCTACAATTTGGGCATAATTTCTATCTTTCTGTGTACCTTGGACAGAGCATCAAGAAGAAAAGCAGGCTGAGACAGGTTGGGCAACAGGATACTCACAAGAACTTTAAAACAAAAGAACAATTGGCAGCCCGGGTGGCTCAGCGGTTTAGCGCCGCCTTCAGCCCAGGGTGTGATCCTGGAGACCCAGGATGGAGTTCCACATCAGGCTCCCTGCATGGAGCCTGCTTCTCCCTCTCCTTGTGTCTCTGCCTCTCTCTGCACCTCTCGGTGTCTGTCATGGATACATAAACAAAATCTTCAAAAAAAAAAAAAAAAAAAAACCATGAAAAGAAAAGCACAGGGGCATGACCAGAGGGCATAAAACAGAAGGTAAAACTAGACAAACTCAGACAGAGGCTCCTGACTGACCAAGATCACCATTTCCAGAGTTTAGACTTATCTTCTTACTCTGACCAGCAGCCTTGATCCATCTAGAAATGGGCAAGAAATACTTTGACTATAGAAATAAACACGCCACAGTGGTTACCTTTATAGCTAAATAAACAAGCTATTCTGGCCCTCTTTCACCCAGAGCCTTCAAATTCTCAAAAAAAAAAAAAAAAGAAAAAGAAAAGGGTGAAGAAAGAAGAAAAACATGGACGAGATGAAAAAGCCCCAATCCTTGCTTGTCTCCCTTATCATCAGGACAGATTACAACCATGCAATCACACTTGAACTCAAGTCTTCAGTCCATACAGCACGTTCATGCACCTCTGGACCTGCATCTTATCTTCCAGGATGCTGGTGGTAGTCCTCTGATGGAGGGCTGGCACCTTTCCTAGGACAGGATGGGATCTGTTTTGCATAATCAATGTCCTTTGTTTCACAGTCCTGTGTTCTTAGGGCCCACTGGGGCTGGCAAGCATAAAAATTCTTCTACATAACAGCACTACAGTAATGGCTCATTGATAAATCCATTATCAATAACAATTCCCGAACCCACAGTGGATGAGCAGCCTGCACTAGACAGGACAAGCCTGGATTTCAACATCTTCCCTTCTAAACAGGTTGCTGTAAAGTCCCTCACGGAGACATATTCTCTCTCAGCTCTCTTCTGTCCTTCCATTTCTTTTTTTTCTTTAGCCTGCTTTGCCACTCTCTTTTCTTGCCCAAAGCCTTATTTGCCTTTTAAATCAAAGACTTTGAATATGTTATTTTCCAGGCGAATTTTCAGGCTGTTCTCATTTACTTCTAGCAACACCTTTCTAATTGGACAAAGCAGGTCAATATACTTGTTTTACTCCTCTCAGAAACCCCACCAATGGAAGGAAAGGAATTGTGAGAAACAAAGAGGCTACAATCCCGCAGACACGAGGAACAAGAGACACCAAGTCATGAAAGATTTCAACAGGTTTTTGGAAGACAAGGCCAGGTTGGAGGAGGGCACCTGACTGGAGTTACAACCAGGTAAAAGGGGGATGAGAAGGGAGGATTCCCTGCCAGAGCCAGGAGAGACTCACGACTTAGGAGTAACAGGTGTATGGGGGCAAGGGAACCAGGTCTCCTATAAAGTAACAAGGTAAGTGACCTCACACCATTACCTAGAGACCAACAGATACACTCTCACATGAGACAGCTTTCGTTTCAATTTAACAGTCTCTACTTGGTCAAGCTATCAACTAAGAATAAGAGAATAAAAATATTTTCAAACAAGGACTCAAAAATACACCTTTTTTTTTTTTTTAAAGTAGGCTCCACAGCCAGTGCGGAGCCCAACGCAGGGTTCAAAATCACAACCCTAAGATCAAGAACTGAGCTGAGATCAAGGTTCTGATACTTAACTGAATGAGCCATCCAGGTGCCCCTCAAAAATACACTTTTTAAAGAAGCTATTACAGGATGTGCTACAGAAAAAAGAAGTCAGAAAAAAAAAAAAAAAACCACAACCCCTATGGAAAAGGAAATGTAACCAAGAGAGTGACCAAATCCCAGGACTTGCCTAAAGAGAACCGAACCAGAGCAGGAATGAAAGAGGTCTCAAAGGGGAAAATGACACTTTGAGTAGCTTTCCTGTTGAGATGTTTGGGAAACAACATGGATAGGTATCGAGAGATTGATTAGAATCTCTGGGAGAAATATCTGGGAGAAATAAGCAATAGATATGTAAAAGACTGAGCAAACTTTTTTAAAGGCCATTATGACCTCTAGGCAAATAAAACAATGTACAAGAAATAAATATAATCACAGAACATAATTTGGCTCAAAAGTAAATTATATAGTCATAATAATGTAAATACCGACAAGGAGTCAACCAAAAATTGTGATATAGTTAATTGAGAAAATAAGAGGCAGGTAGATGAAGGTGGGGTATAAATATTAAACTTTAATCAACTAAATCAGAAAGCTAGTATGTAATATCTAATACTGCCTAAGTAACAGATTTTTTTTTTTTAAATATGGTGATATAGGAGGAAACCAAAAACCTCTAAGGTACCTGCCTCTAAAAAGCTGGTATGAGAAAGGAAAGGAGAAGGACTGTTTTTTTTTCTTTAGGATACTTTTAGTTCTATTTTACTACCACTGTTTTCCTTTGATTAACAAGAACAAAATTAAATTTAAAGACCTGTGTCCCATTTATATTCTGCATTAACATTTTTAGAAGACCTGCAATAATCCTGTAAATAGTATAATCGTATTGTGTCACATGATTTTATTAAAAGCATTTTATTAAATGTAAACTTTTAAAATATTCCATTAAAAAAAAAAAAAAAAGGACAGGAGTGCTTTGTAACAGATACATCTGCTCCTCTAATCCTCACAACCTGGTAGGTTACTTATTACCTTCTACAGATGAAACAGGCTTGAGACCCCACCTGGACTTCTTGCCTCCAGGTGCCTCATATCCCATCTCTGACACCGCCTCTCCTCTCTACCCAGGCCTCACAGTGCAAATACTCCCAAATTTTTGCCTTCAAATAAAGCGATCCGTGTCCACCTCCCCACTCAGCTCTCCTCCCCTATCTACAATCTGGCCACTGCACTATTACAGTCAGACCATCCACAAAAGCAGACTATGCTTTGCTAACCCTTCCAAGCCCATGGAGATAAGCAGTGCCCTGTCTGCTGCAGCTGTCCGTTCACGGATATGTGTGACCCCTTCCATGTCACAGGTAGCTGCATCTGAAGGAGGGGAGAGGCAGTCCAAGGCCCCCTCATGTTCCAGGTGCCTCATCAACTGCTCTGAACCTGCATGGTCCTGGCTCCCTTCACCAGCTCACTCACTCACTCACTCTCTCTCTCTCTCTCACCCTGCCCCTGTTTCTGAGACTGGACCATGCGGGGAATCTCCAAGACCGGAATTCCCCACAGAGGACATTTAGCAAATGTATCTGCAAAATGCATCAAAGCATATTAATTAAAATGTTTGCTGAGTGCCAACAGAAGCTGTAGGTGTTGCACAGAGCACACCAGACTCTTTTGAAAAAGGTTTAGACCCCTTCCACAGCCCTCAAGTCTCCCTCAGTCCCTGCAGGCCTAGCTCATCGTCCACCTGCCCATAACTGCCAGTCTAAAGCTCTCTGACCACCAGAGCCCTCTGGGACCATGTGGGACAGACGGGAAGCGCCAGGCAGCTAACTTCCCTACCCCGGGCAGGCCTCAACACGAGGAGAATCCGTGGATAAATAGCTCCCGAGCCAGCTGGAGAAAGTGGAAGCATTTTTTGCACAGTTTCCCAGAGCTTTGGCAGAGCTGCGCCCCAGCTGCCCACAGCAATAACCCACTGGGTGACTCTCCCATCCCATCCCCCTCCTGGTGCCACCTCCTGTCCTTGCCTTCGGGTGCACTTGCAGGGACCTCGAACTAAGACAGGGGCCTGCCTGACTCAGCAAAATGTCTTGGGAGCCAACTGTGCCCAGTAAGGGTCCTTGGGGACCTGTTAGAATAGATGAGACTGACGCATGATTAGCACGTTTTTTTAATGCAACATAAACGTTATTAGAAAGTAAGATTTTGTGAAGTGCCTCGGACGAGGCCCTTTCAATTTGGCTTACACTGTTTTCTTCACACCATTCTCTCAACACCGTTTTTTCTTCATTTGTGAAGAAAAATTCACAAAATTCACAATTTCTGACCACATAGTTGAAGCACACCAATTAATAAGATCTGAAGTAAGGAGGACTCGTGATCATTCAGGGATGTATCCATCCCGCTGTTGCCTCTTTAGTGGAACCTGCAGAAGATCCTCCAAAGAGCAAGCCCGGAGCTTCCCTGTGAGGTCAACATCACTGATTTAACAAACGCTGTCATCACCATCATGAACCACGTAACAATTCCGATATGCTCAGCATTCGAGACACTTTATGTACATGAGCTCATTCATCCCGCAAAGCAGGATTCTTATTCCCACTGGGTGGACAAAGAAACCATAGGTCAGATCACCCAGGAAATGGAGAAGCAGAAATGAAAACCCAGGCCACCTTACCTCCAGGCCCCGATTCTAGGCATGAAGGGCCCTCTCCCAATAGAGTGCACAGGGTGCAGGAAGCATCTGGAAGCAGCTCACAACAGCCCCACCAGAGAAGCCCTTAAAGAGCTGGGGCGGAGCATGGATGGGGATGAGCCCCGAGGGAAGCATCCAGGTGAGATCCCAGCATCTGAACTTGGCAACTCAGCTCCGTTCCGTAGGAGGGGATCCTTGCAATAGGATGATTTCATAAAATTGCCCAGGAGATGGTAAATCATGTAGTATTTCACAAATATTCTACTCCACCCACAGATGCCACAAGGGGGTCCCTTGATCCAGAAAAATTTCTCTAAGTCCCCATTTTATCGGAATTTCATAGCCAGAGAAATTGGCTGCAGCTGAACTAAATCCTTCATTCTGGCAGCCTTCTAGGCCTTGCGAGATGCTGCCCATTTTCTCCCAAACTTCTTCCCACCTCCATCGCCTCCATCGCCCTACTTCCTGCCAGTGAAGCCTCTGCCCCTCTGCCACACGGAGGTCAGCGCCCACCTTTGCTCTGTGCTTAGGGCCATGTTGGCACAAATGATGCCACCTGCGCGCTCGCTGCCTAATGAGAAAAGAGCAGAGGCGGCCTCTGTAGGCAAACAACGCATTCAATCACGGCCAGCTGTTCAAACAGAGGTCTCTCGGTGCTTCAGACAGACAGACAGGTCGGAGCTGGAGTTCTAAGCTGAGCCACCAGGGCCACACTCATTCACCAACAGCAGCCCCACATGAGCACAACACATCATCCATCACCCACCCTACACTCGCGCTGCCATTTGAATCTTAATGCTTTTAGTGCAAGAAGTTTATACCTCGATTTTATGCACATTTAAATAAAATAACAAAAATAATTTAAGTCTCCTCTGGAGGTCCATGAGGACTTCCCCCACTTTAAACGCTACCCAAAACCTTCCAGGAGGGCCACTCCTCACAGGTGAAAGCCCGTGAAGGTCGCCCCGTGTACTCCCTCCCCCAGAGAATCTTGCTCCTAGTAGATGCCCAATGCACTAAACTTTGCCCCTCATTCACTTGACTCCCATCTTTAGGGCTCAACGGGTCCTTATCAATTTCTCTTCCATTCCCAGACTATCCCTACCCCCAAGTTTTCAAATTCCCTAAGGCAACTCTTACCTTTCATCAGAGCCAAGGAAAGTTGGAAATCATATGCCTGCCATTTGGGATTGCTCACAATCCAGTAACTCCGATTCCACTCTTCTGCTCTTTCCCACGGATAACCCTAAGCCAGCTTTTCTGCTCACTCCTACTGTTCACATAACACGGGAGGTTCCTCTGCCCACTCAACTCTTTCCCAGAGTCTGCCTGGTCCCCAAGCCCCACTCAAGCTGACCTTCTCTTCTCCTTTCTACACTAGCACCCTGCCTGTCTGAATCACCCACTTTGGCCTCTATCTGTATGATAAAGTAACCAAAGTCCCACATCACTCCCCAAAGAGTTAAAACACCCTTGAAGAATAGGGGGAAAATCCTACTAAGTTCTTTAGTCCCCTGAATTCCCCCCTAACAGCAAAGTCTGTGTTAACAGCTTATATGTAGTAGGACGGGAGAGAAAGAAAGCCACCACAAAGGTGCATCAATGGGCTGGTCACCGTGTGGCTCACCAGGACCTAATCATATCAGGACGTTTGAAAATGAACAGAATGGGGGCAGCTTGGGTGGCTCAGCGGTTTAGCACCGCCTTCAGCCCAGGCATGATCCCAGAGACCCGGGATCGAGTTCCACATCGGGCTCCCTGCATGGAGCCTGCTTTTCCCTCTGCCTGTATCTCTCTCTCTCTCTCTCTCTCTCTCTCTCTCTCTCTCTCATAAATAAATAAAATCTTAAAAGAAAATGAACAGAATGGGCCTCAGAATCATCCACCCAAAGGACAGAAGGAGAGAGCATTTTACCACAAGCTCCCATCCCTCAATGGTCAAAGATTGACCCATGGGATGTCAATTCCTTTCCACTTCCAAGTTGCATGTACATGAGATCCAGCGAGCCTCCCTGGGGTGATTTCTAGAAACCCTTGGGCACAGAGAGAAATGTGGTGCAGCTGAAGCCAGACAATGTCGGGTACACCTGTGTGAGGCTGGTGGCCCAGCCATGGTTGGGGTACAAGATGGCCAAGAGGATGTGAGGTAGGACACAGAGATGTCGGGTATGTCCCCTCAACAACTAGCACAATGTGATGCTTAAAACAGGTGTGCTGTTCTTATGAGTGGAATTAATTCAAACACTTCTTCCTTGAGGCCTTCACACATTAATCAGTGATTTTCTGTGGTCATCCACTGTCAGACCTGGAAAACTCAAGGCTTCCTCTTTATGCCAATTACATACAACCTTTGATCCCTATACTAAAATGCCCTTAACTGTGAAAAATAGCAAGACAATAGGATCATGCTGTTAGATCTTTACATAGAGTTTCTGTACACTAATTATATTACCTAAGCAATCTCCTCTCCCAGCCTGACGAGGCACAATTACCACACTTGAAAATCAGAGGTTACTCAGCTCATGTGGTGACCAAAGAGAATGGGTTTTTTCAACCCAATTCCACAAGCATTTTCTGGGCTCCTGTTACATGCAACATGCTGTTTTGGTGCTGAAGACATGTGAGGAGTATGCCGTGGTCTTAGGACTCCAGAAGCCGAGCTGGCCTGAGATGGTCCAGCTCACCACCAAGGTAGACAAGAGAGGCCCCAGAGAAACAGATGCACTGAAGGAGTTCCGAGGGAGGAGCTCCCATTCCAATGGAGGAGTTGGGAATGGCTTCCCAAAGAAGAAGGTGTGGAGATGGACTCTGAGCCGTCACTCCCCTGGAAAGATGCTCCCTGAGAGAGGCATGACAACAGGAAGAAGAAGAAATGGTCCCAGCAGTGTCATTCAGCTGAGCAATGCCCTCGCTTGGGCCCTTTCCATGCCTTTCTAGTCCAATGACTTTCAAGTCTGATGGTTTTCAAGCCCGATGGTTTTCAAGCGGTGTGACGTGGAGTCCCGGGATCTCAGGGAACAGATGGACAGCGATGGGACAGAGCCCAGGGATCTAGTCCCCCCTCCCACTTCAACAGGAGCAGCTGAGTTAGAACAAAACGAACCCCACTGTTAAGTATTTAAACAGTAAAAACCACTCTTGGAGTTGGAAGCACCTATGTCCGAGTTGGAGCCACCCCCCCACATACCCCCCATCACCACCACCACCACCACCCTACTACTCACCAGCCACGTGAACAGGTCTTGAGCCTCAGCCTCAGCCTTCAGCAGCTCTCAAGATATACCCAACTCTTCCTGCCAACTGGAAATTGTTAGCTTCAGGGGAATCTACTTAATATTTGGAAATCTGGTGGAGCACTTGCTGATAGGCAGTGGGCTGCCTCTGGCTAAAATGCAAAGTAAGTTCCCAAGTCACACTAGATTTCAGCTCCTTTTACTCCTCTTCCCCCACACGAGGGGCTTGAGCAGTAAGATAAATGAAACACACTTCTTGGCCACTCACCCAGCAAAAGCCATTTATCACCCAGGCCAAGGGGGTGAGTGGCTATTTGCAGAGCGGAATGCCTGCTGTCCAGGTGAGTTCTTTCTCCTAATGAACAAGAGAAAGAGCTCTGGTGTTACAGATCAGATCACACTTTCCTCCCTAGGACCCGCACAGTCACAAAGCAGATGATGGAGATGTGCCCCCCATCAAATGTGTAGCAAGAGGGAAAGAGGAGAACATACTAGCACTTTGGCCTGCAACTGTTCCATTTTTAAATTTGAATCCAGTAATAAGACAGAGGAAGTGAGGTGATATCTGAAAATAAACTGCTCCAAAGTGAATAAATCTTCCACAGTAGACTTAGCCCAAAGAAGCATCTGAAAATGTCCTGTGTGAGTTAATTGTTCCTGACTCCATACCACTAGGTTTATATACATCTGGGTCAAAAGTAAGGATCAAGTATGAGCAGATAGCACAAAAAATCATTATTGACTTTGCAAACTGTGCATCCTTCATACATCCAACCTAAAGACTAACGTTCCTGGCTTTGTCATGAAATGCCAACTTCGGCTAGTTCCATAAATTAGCACACACACTTTGGTTTACTGAAGGGTGTAATCAAAATGAAAATGCTAAAAAAAAAAAAAAAAACAAAAAAAAAAAAAAAAAAAGAAAATGCTAATATATGCAAACACTCATTTCTAGCAGATAGAAAAGTAAATAGAAACCTAATTGATGACAGTATCCATCCGCCCAACTCTTGCCTCCCAGGATTAAGTGCCCCAGCACTATAATGTCTGAGGAAAGCATGCGCAGTCTTTGGCTCTGACCCTTTCTTTTTCTATTTTTTTAATCCAGAATTAACACTACGAAATCCCCTCCACCTTTTAAAGTGGGTCTTCTCTGATCCTGTGCAAGCTGGTTTCTCCACAGCTCAGCCAAGAGCAATCCGTATTTAAGGAACTCTCCCTAGGCCAAGGAATCATCAGCTAAGATACCATTTGTGAAGCAGTCCTGTAGAACGAAAGTGGAAAATTAACATAGTGGATAAACGAGGTTGGCGGATGCCCGAGCCTTCAAGTGGCAGGCAACAGCTTCACAAGCCTGTCTCAGCCGGATTATCCCAGCAAAATTCCACAGGCTGGGGCCTTAAACAACACACATTTATTTTTATCACAGCTCTGGAGGCTGGGAAGTCCAAGATCGAGGATCCAGCACGGTTGGGTTTCCTGCTATGTCCTCAGGCAGTCCCTCCTCTGTACACATGTGGGAAGACAGTGAGTGGGCTCTTGGTGTCTCTTCTTATAAGGACGCCAACCTTTCAGCTCAGGGCCCCACCCTTAGACCTCATGCATTTGACCTTAATTACTTCCATATTCCAAATGCAGCCACACTGGAGGGGTTCAGGCTTCAACGTATGAATTTGGGGGTGTGGGGAGAACACACACATTCAGACCATAACAGTGCCTGCAGAGAAACTTGCTCTCTGGAATTTAGGTGAAGTCTCTACTCGGGTCTCTATTTATTCATTTCCTGCTAGATGCCAAGCATTTCTTTGGTCGTGCAGGGAAAGAGAGGGGGAGGGAGAAGAAATGCAGGAAAGCAAAGCATGGGGATGCCTGGGTGGCTCAGTGGCTGAGTATCTGCCTTTAGCTCAGGTCGTGATCCCGGGGTCCCGGGATTGAGTCCCACGTCAGCCTCCCTGCTCAGTGGGGAGCCTGCTTCTCCCTCTGCCTATGTCTGCCTCTCTCTGTGTGTCTCTCATGAATAAATAAATAAAATCCTAAAAAAAAAAAAGGCAAAGCATGAACAAGCTTCAGGTCTTAACAAAGATGTTCCTCTTCTTCATACCTTTAGTTTTGTATGTTAACCTGTAAGTGAGTTTACTGATTCTCAAAATGCTGCTTCTGCACATGAAGTTTGATTCATTACACAGAAGTGACACATTTCAAATCACTGTGTGTCCTTCTCAAGTTTTGACATACTGTATGCTCTGAATTGTGTTAACAAATTTTCACCTCTTATTTATCAGAAAAAGTTCTTTCTTCAATCAGTTACTAACTCTGTAAGTCTTTGAGGGCAGGGCTTGGCCTTATTCCATTGAAACCCCAGCCCACAGTGTCCGATACATAGTGGACATTCGTACAATTGTGAAATGAACAAAGAAACTCTAAACACACACTAAACTTTTAAATTTTTTTAAAAGATTTTATCTATTTATCCATGAGAGACAGAGAGGCAGAGACATAGGCAGAGGGAGAAGCAGGCTCCCTGTGGGGATCCCGATGCAGGACTCGATCCTAGGACCCTAGGATCACACCCTGATCCAAAGGCAGATGTTCAACCACTAAGCTACCCAGATGCCCCTTAAATATTATTTTAAATAAAAATGTTAGAGAAATAAGTCCTTAAAATCCAATTATTATCTGTCCTACCATGCACCTTCTCTTTCCTATAAATTAGCCTTTTTTAAGTGGCATAAGATTTTCATCTGTCTTTTAATCAACAGATCAGAAATTCTGTAAAATCCTATCTGATTTCTGAGTAAGTGGCAATTGTTGATTTCTGTATTGACATCATCAAAAGCCACAGTGCCCAACTGCACGGTGTCTCCCCAATCTCAAGCACAGGTCGTAGCACCATCAGGGTAGTTCTGACTTTTGATTCAACAATTGTTTATGAAGCCCCTGCAATTTTCCAAGCACAGTCCTAGACAACAAGGGGATATGACGGTGAGGAGGAGCCTTCACGATGCTGACAATCTAGCAAAGGAAACAATCACACTAATACATGCACAACTGTCGACTGAATTAAGTGTACTGAAGTGACGGAACCAGGCCCATATAAACTGAGAAATGAGGAAGGAGGCAGGAATTCAAAGTAACTGCAGCTCCTCCATGATCACATGGCCCACACCACACTATCCACCATCTCTTTGAGTTTCCCATTTAAACCATCGAGCCCATCCACATGCAGAAGAATGAAACTAGACCACTCTCTTTCACCATACACAAAGATAAACTCAAAATGGATGAAAGATCTAAATGTGAGACAAGATTCCATCAAAATCCTAGAGAAGAACACAGGCAACACCCTTTTTGAACTCGGCCATAGTAACTTCTTGCAAGATACATCCACGAAGGCAAAAGAAACAAAAGCAAAAATGAACTATTGGGACTTCATCAAGATAAGAAGCTTTTGCACAGCAAAGGATACAGTCAACAAAACTCAAAGACAACCTACAGAATGGGAGAAGATATTTGCAAATGACGTATCAGATAAAGGGCTAGTTTCCAAGATCTATAAAGAACTTATTAAACTCAACACCAAAGAAACAAACAATCCAATCATGAAATGGGCAAAAGACATGAACAGAAATCTCACAGAGGAAGACATAGACATGGCCAACATGCATATGAGAAAATGCTCTGCATCACTTGCCATCAGGGAAATACAAATCAAAACTACAATGAGATACCACCTCACACCAGTGAGAATGGGGAAAATTAACAAGGCAGGAAACAACAAATGTTGGAGAGGATGCGGAGAAAAGGGAACCCTCTTACACTGTTGGTGGGAATGTGAACTGGTGCAGCCACTCTGGAAAACTGTGTGGAGGTTCCTCAAACAGTTAAAAATAGACCTGCCCTACGACCCAGCAATTGCACTGTTGGGGATTTACCCCAAAGATACAAATGCAATGAAACGCCGGGACACCTGCACCCCGATGTTTCTAGCAGCAATGGCCACGATAGCCAAACTGTGGAAGGAGCCTCGGTTTCCAACGAAAGATGAATGGATAAAGAAGATGTGGTTTATGTATACAATGGAATATTACTCAGCTATTAGAAATGACAAATACCCACCATTTGCTTCAACGTGGATGGAACTGGAGGGTATTATGCTGAGTGAAGTAAGTCAGTCGGAGAAGGACAAACATTATATGTTCTCATTCATTTGGGGAATATAAATAATAGTGAAAGGGAAAATAAGGGAAGGGAGAAGAAATGTGTGGGAAATATCAGAAAGGGAGACAGAACGTAAAGACTGCTAACTCTGGGAAACGAACTAGGGGTGGTAGAAGGGGAGGAGGGCGGGGGGTGGGAGTGAATGGGTGACGGGCACTGGGTGTTATTCTGTATGTTAGTAAATTGAACACCAATAAAATATAAAAAAAAAAGAAAGAAAGAAAGAAAGACATACAGAAGACTATTAAGGGCTTGCAAAAAAAAAGTTAAGATCAAAAAAATAAAAAATAAAAAAATAAACCATCGAGCCCAAATAAATAAATAAATAAATAAACCATCGAGCCCATCACCTTTTCACTGTCCCTCACCACCGCCCCCACCCCCCAGGCTGTTCTTCCCACATAGGCCAGCCTGGATGCCTCAGGCAGTCACGGGATCACTCCTGCCTATGTCCTTCCCCTCCCCCTCCCCCTGCCCCCTTGGCCTCCCCATACTCATTCGGAGCCAGTATACTCCAGCCGACCTTGAACTCCACCTTCTCCACACTTTCATCCAGGCCGCAGAGCACTGCTAGAGAAAAGCACACAATCGTGCCACACCAGTCCCACATTAAACTTGGGATCACAAGCCTCAAGGGAACCCCCAATGCTGTCCGCAAGGACCCCGTATTTTCAGACATGCTCACTCGCTCATGCTCCTAGACAATTATTTCACACCTTCTCCTTCCTCTTCACCACTCTATCGCCTGCTCACTCAGCCCCCCTCCAGATGATGATCCTGCATCCTGCAACACGGAGAAGTGATGCAACTGATAGAATTCCCACAAACTCCCACTACCTACACTACCAGCCACACACTCACCATGCCTCCTACTGCTATTACACATGAACTCACACACCCACTGACTGCAAACTTGGGCGTTAGATCCCACCCTAGATGTGTATGCAGTGACCTTACTGGATTCTCTCCTTCTCCCTGGGACCATTCCCATTATCATTCAAACATGCTGCTATTTAGTCCATCTTTAAAAAAATCCCTCTCCAAGATGCCCTTCTCCCTCCAATTAATGTTCCATTCCTCTACCACCTTTGTTACAAAACTCCTTTGAAGAGTACTCTCTACTCACTGTCTCGAGTATCTCTCCTTCCAGCCTCTCATGAACCCACCCCAGTCAGTCTTTTGCTCCTCTACCACCACAACCACCAGTAACCTCCAAAATGCCAAACTCAGTGGGCAGATCTCACTCTTCATTTCATTTGATCAACCAGTGATATTCGACACAGACCACTTCCTCCTTCGGGAAACACTTTTCTTCCCTTGACTTCCAGAACACCACAAACTCCAGGACCTCACTGACCACTCCTCCTCAGTCTTCCTTCTCTTGGACCTCTTTATGTTGTAGTGCACCCAGCCTCAGTCCATGGGCCTTTAATCGTCTCTCACTGATTCTCTAAGAATCTCATCTAAGACCAGCTCTAACCACCATCTATGCTGACAACTCTCAAGTTTACGTCTCCAGTCGAGATCACTCAGCTGATCCCCAGACACATATATCCAAATGCCTACTCTTTAATGTTTAACAGATATATCCATCTTAATATACCCCAAGCCAAAGCCTTAGTGTCCCCGAAGCCTGTTCTAACCATTGTGGTCTCCATCTTGGTTGATCGCAACTCCTTCTCTACACAAAGACAATGGAGACTTTACTGAGTCCTCTTTTTCTCTCACAACCCTCTTACCCAATCCATCTGTAAATCCTGTTCACTCTACCTTTAAAATATCTCCAGAACCCAACCAATGCTCACCACTCCCACTGCCAACAGTCTGGCCCATCATCATCTTGTCTACATCGTGGTAATAGCCTCCTAATTGATCTTTCATCTGCTGTTGGCCCCCTACTGTCTGCCATCATCACAGCAACCAGAATGATCTAGTGGCTCCTCAACTCACAGTAAAAGCCACAGATCTTGCAATGGCCCTATATGAGCACATCTCCTACTGCTCAGCCCCTCACTCCCTCCTTCACTCTCTCCACTGACCCCTTGGCTATTTCCCAAACAGTAAGGACTGCTTCTTCACTTTTATCCATCTTTCTCCAGAAATCTCTATGTCCAAATCCTTTATCTACTTCAATACCATGTTCTTGGTGAGTCCTTCCATTTGGTGTATTTGAAATTGTACATCTGTGTCCCCATTCCACACTTCCTACAGCTCTTACCTTGCTCCATTTTTCCCAAAACATTCATCAGTTTCAAACAGTATATAATTTACTCATTCTGATTATTGTCTTCCCACCAGCATGTAGGCTTCACCAGGGCAAGGATTTTGTTTATCTTCTACTCATGTGCCTCAGGTGCCTAGAACAGTGCCTGGCACACAATAAACACCAAATAAATATATGTTGAGTGAATACAAAAAGTGAGAAGCAAGACGCCTGGGTGGCTCAGTCAGTTAGGCATTGACTCTTGGTTTCAGCTGAGGTCATGATCTTATGGGTCATGAGACTGAGCCCCCCAGTCAGATCCATGCTCAGTGGGGAGTCAGCTTGAAGATTCTCTCTCATTGCTCTTCCTCCCAACCTCTATAACACTCTCTTTCTCCCTTTCAAATAGATAAATAATTTTTTAATTAAAAATTAAAATAAAAATTTAAAAATTAAAAAAAGTGAGAAGCAGGGACACCATTACTAGATGGCCACAATTAAAATATGCATATTTTATCCAAGGGAGTGATGAATGGAAAGGACACTGTGGCATTTATTAGCACATTTGCACAAATATGTCTATCAAATTATCTGGTTGTTACTCTGGAAAAGTGGCCTGAGGCCGAAAGACGATTCCAAACACCTGGTAACTTGAGGAGAGTTTAAGAATTTTTAAAACTTTCCTACAACTCATCTACCCCCTCCAAAAACTAAATGACCATCAACTTCTACTACTGGGGTACATGGGGAGTGGGCGTGGCCCGCCAAAACTTTTTTTTTTTTTTAATTTTTATTTATTTATGATAGTCACACAGAGAGAGAGAGGGAGGCAGAGACACAGGCAGAGGGAGAAGCAGGCTCCATGCACCGGGAGCCTGATGTGGGATTCGATCCCGGGTCTCCAGGATCGCGCCCTGGGCCAAAGGCAGGCACCAAACCGCTGCGCCACCCAGGGATCCCCCGCCAAAACTCTTGATTTCTTCACCACGTCATGTTTTAGCTCTAAAAGTCATACATTTTGAATTCAAGAGAGTAATGCATCCACTTATTTTCATATAAAAATAATGTTAGATTATTTAGTAGTTTAATTATTTGATTTCCCAAATAATCTTAGAGTAAAATTCACAGACCACAGAAGGATGCCGTGTTTGCCCTAGGCATCTCATACTCCTTGGGAGTAGAGGACCTCACTTTGAGAAAACACTTTTGAACTGCCAAACAACTCTGAGGACTGCAAAGCCCAATGGAAGCATAAATACAAACCAACCTATCTCACAATGTTGCCTTGGCTGACTCTAACTGACCACTTTCTAAGGCCCTGCTAAAAGGCTCCTTCAAATTAAAAAAACTAAATTCCTGGCTTTGCTTGCCTAGTCTTGTAATGACCACACAGTCTGTTCTAGAGCTATTTAGAGCAGCTGCATTCCCCACTTTATGTCTTCCCCCAAACATCCTTTAACAGCTCTAACTTGGAAGAAGTATTACAAGTGATGAGAGAAATTAAGGAGAAGAGTATTTTTAATGAAAATGATATCAATATGCATTTCCATTTGTGGCTAAATAAAGCAAGAGAAATAAAATGTTCCATCTTTTAGATAAAATAGTGAGATAGAAGAGGTTGAGCTCAGACAATACAGCTTAGCCAGATAGCCCTTCTCTTCCCCCCTCTTGGCCTCCTCTCTTCTCTCCATCCTCTTCCATCATGTCTTAACATTTGTACAAAAGGTCACAAGAGGATTGGGGGTAACACTCTGATGGGGTGGGTTTAAGTCTGACTTCTAACTCTGTTTCAATGCAACTGTCCTCAAAGCCCATGAAGACTTATGACGGTAGCCCATGCCACAGGCTGAATTGTGTATCCCCAGAATCCATATGTTAAAGTCCTAAACCCTCATACCTCTGAAAGGTACTGTATTTGGAGATGGAGTCTTCAAAGAGGTAATTAGATTAAAATGAGATCATCAGAGTGGGCTCTAACCCATAAGACTGGTGACCATGTAAGAAGAGATTATGGGGCATCTGGCCAGCTCAGTCAGTAGAGCATGCAACTCTTGATATCCGGTTTGTGAATCTGAGCTCCACACTGGGAGTAGAGATTACTTAAAAATAAAAAATAAAAAAATCTTAAAGAAAGAGATTAGGACACAGGAAGAAGGACAGAACCCAAGGAGAAAAGCCTTGGAAGAACCCAACCCTACTGGTCCTTGATCTCAGACTTGAGCTTTCACAATTGTGAGAAAATACATTTCTATTCTTCAAGCCGCCCACTCTGTTGTACATGCTACACCAGCCCCAGCAAAATAAGACAGTCTGTAAGTAACAGACACAATTCAGGAATGGGGAAGGTAAGGGTAGGAAAGAGGGCAGGTAGTTGACTGTGGGGCCCTTATGGCAGAAACAGAGCAGCAGCCAGAGGGAGAATCCAATTCTGGAAATTTGATTGTGTTTTTAGACCTAGAAAGGATCCTGGCTTTGCTTTGTTGTAGTCCCTCCCTGACATCCCATCCCTGCACTTGGAGAGGAATTTCACCTCTTTTGCTGGCAGTGGAAGGCTTTCTGGAGCCCCACAGGAGGCCTACTTCAGGCTTCCACAGGTCACTGTACATGAAATGCAAGGCTGAAAACAGAAGTCCCTTCACCCCTACAGCAGGAGCCAAGACTGTCTACTCCCTGTGAGCCTCCAGAGAAGGCAAAAGCTTTGCCAACTGCCCAAGAGGCACTTCCTGCATCTCAAGAGGCCAAGAAAATACAAATCCTCTTTGTTTTACATTCAAAAATGGTCAGATTTCTGACTCAGCTCAGATTCAACCCATAGCAAAAGCTCGAAAAATGCATGAACGTCGTGCGTGGCAGGACATAGGGAAGAAACAGAAAAAATAATTTCTACTTTGACACTCAGTTGCCCCAAGTGAAGAATACTCTCCTCTGAAGTTGTACAGACAAATTGATTCCATAGAGGGACGCCGGGTGGCTCAGGTGGTTAAGTAGCCCACTCTTGATTTCGGCTCAGGTCATGATCTCAGGGTCATGAGATCGAGGCTCCACACTCAGCAGGGAGTCTGCCTGAAGACTCTCTCATTCTCTCTCTCTCTCGATCTCTCTCTAAAATAAATAAGGGGCGCCCGGGTGGCTCAGTTGGTGACGTGTCTGCCTTCAGCTCAGGTCATCATCTCAGAGTCCTGGGATGGAGCTCCATGTCCCGCTCAGTGGGGAACTGGCTTCTCCCTCTCCCTCTGCTGCTCCCGCTGCTTGTGTTCTCTCTCTCTCTCTTTCAAATAAATAAAATCTTTAAAAATAATAATAAATTAAATTAATCTTTAAAAAATATTGATTCCGTAAAAGATCCTGAATCCAATCAACTCTCTTTTCCTTGCTGTGATAAGGGTGTTCATCGGGGAAACCCCATTAATTCCAGCACTAATACAGTCTCTGTAAAAATCTGTCAATAAATCTTCAAAGAAAGTCTGTCAGCAATACTGTTATTAAATAAATAGAACAACATATTGCATGGTACAAATTCAAAGAATACATCTCATTATTGTATAAACTCAGGTTTCTCCTACGTCGAATTCCGTCCCCGGAAGCTGTGCGAAAGCCAAACACCAGAACCAGCCCTCCACCCAAGCCCAGCATTAAAAATTCACTCATTCAACCAACATTTAGAAAGCACCTACTATGCACCAGGCAAGGTGAGGACACAGAAATAGACAGATGAGACACTGTCTCTGCCTTCAAGGATTTCATCACCACATAAGGTAGACAAGCCAATTGGTCAATGGATTACAACGTGGTCTGACGTGCGCCCAAGTAGAGGCAAAGTGAAAGCAGAGAGAAATCCAGGACAGGTTGTCCTCCTACGCGGATTCTGAGGGCACTTGAATTTTAACTTCTCACCTCAGTCTGACAATCCGTGTCCACTGCCAACACTCCTCTCCTTCCCACCCCCACCGTGATTCAGCAGGTCTACAAAGGTCTCTGCCTTCCAAAGTCCTCAGGAAAGATGAGTTGGTACCACCTGGGGAGCATTAATTTTTTTTTCTCTCTCTCTGCACTTGAAAGAAAACTAGGTAGCAGGAGAATGGCAGATACAGCAGTAGAGAAAACCCACAAGCAACCTGAAGTGCTCTTCTGGGTATCTCTGCGCTTCTGGATTCAACCAGCCCTTGGAGCATCGTCCTCGGGATGCAGTGAGGGTGACAGGCTGTGATGGGCAGAGTCCCAGGTGGTGACTCCAGAATCCTGGCCCCACCTGCCTTAGCCACTTCAATGGCACTTTTTTTTTTTTTTAGATTTTATTTATTTATTCATGAGAGACACACAGAGAGAGGTAGAGACACAGACAGAGGGAGAAGCAGGCTCCTCGCAGGGAACCCAATGTGGGACTCCATCCCAGGACCCCAGGATCATGCCCTGAGCCAAAGGTAGATGCTCAAGCACTGACACACCTAGGTGCCCCTTCATTGGTATTTTTTATTTAATTCCATCAGCTTTAACTTTCTTATCTGTGCAATGGAGTCATACCATCTACCCTGCCTACCTCATAGGAAGCTTGGGAAAAATCAAAGGAACTGTGATAAGTGAAAATGCTCTTAAGCCAGAAAAACACTGTACAAATACAAGAGAGGGTTATAATTAACCAAGCCACAGAGCTGCCTTAGGGCTGGATTAAAATATACTGTACCCCTCTGGATCGACAAAGTGTGAATATGGTTAAAAAGAGGGACAGCTACTCCTAAACAGAGACAGTTGGTGTGTGGGCAAACCCCCATAAGCATTTTCTATGCCAGGAAACCTGCATATGCTTAGAAATTAGCACGTTTCTGTTGGCCTTATAGCAGCAGTGTAGGAGAGCTCGCAAAATGAAATCCGCAACAGGCAACACCACTGCCAAACACAACTGTCCCAACTCACAAGAAATATATTGAGCACCAACCCCTATCGATGGAATAAGACATACCCTGTGCTACTGGGCAGAGGAACCCCCTGCAGAGGACACCCGTGTGATAAACACAAACAGGGCCTCTGGCAAAATGACCATATTTTTGAACACTGACTGTTACAGACCAAATGTCGGTTCCCCCCACCCTCCCCAATTCATATGTTGAAATCTAACACACAAACACACACACACACACACACAATGGTTTTAGGAGGTGGGGCCCTTGGGAAGTAATTAGGTCATGAGAGTAGTCTCACGAATGGCCTTAGTGTACTCCTGAAAGAGAGCCCAGAGAGCTCTCTCATCCCTTGGGCCAGGTGAGGACACAGAAACAAGCAAGTCTATAAGCCAGGAAGTGGGTCTCCCCAGACCTTGAATCTGCCGACCTTGAGCATGGACTTCCCAGCCTCCAGATGGTGAGAAATAAATGTTTGTTGTATAAGCCACCCAGTCTCTGGTATTTTTGTTACAGCAGCTCAAATGGACTAAGACACTAACCGATACATTTCAAAGGTTATGAGCGCAAGCTCTTTTGGTAAGAGAAAAGTTCTAGACGGTGGAACTACTTCTGCAACCTGACACACGATGCCCCCAAAACAGTACTTTTTCTATCCGATTACAGTACATTTTCCAATACAATGAATGCTTTGTTTGGCTGAGGCATTCAATAGTCATTCACAGTCTCTAATGAAACTACTAATTACAAAATCTCTGCATTGCAGGCAGTAAAAAGGGGTTGCTAACCTCTTCACAGTGCTTTAGTTCCGCCATCAAGTAGCAATTAATCAGTGGCCCTCCCTCTTTTTTCACTGATTCTCACCTCCAAATATCCCAACCACACCTACAGAAAAACCAAGACTCACTCAAACAGGCAGGTAAGAGTACAGCCTGCACCCACACACTCCGACGCACACTATCCAGGAACTAGAAGAAGAAAACTAAAGCTAAAGACAAGGATCAGAGAGGATTCTCTTATTCAGATTATTCCTTTGCATTGGCTAATTCAGGAAGAGCCGGGCTTCCGCCCTCTGCCTACTGGAAATGTAGCTTTTAGTAATACGGTCATTAAAACTAGACTCCATCACAACAGAAAGATTTGATGCCTAATAGAGTCCACTGTACCAGAATATGCTACATTTTGATTTCTAAGAAAGCAATCTGTCATTCATCAGGATCCCCAGCTGCTGTCACCAAATAAAATAGAAGGAGGCATTAAGGCATCATGAGATAGGTTTCTTTCAGGCTTGTTATCATTACAGCAGCTTCCAGGCCACCAGAACCATCTCAGAGAGGCTAGGCTAACGCACCCCGTGTCCTAAGCTCCAAGGGCATCTCCACCTGTACCAGAGAAAACCCGTGTTAACCACTTTAACCATTTCCACTAAGGCCCTTTAGGCAGCAGTGAGGTCTATAGCTGGAGAAATCAATGTTTAACACAAGAACACAGGTAAAAAGAGAGAAAGAGGTAAAAACCTATTATGCCAGTTTTTAAAGGTTAAAGGGAAAAAAACAAAGTCTGCATGAAATATTTTATTGTAGTTCATTAATTAATTAATCAAGAGTTTGACAACAGGCAACAGATTTGGAGTAACTTTTGCCAAACCCAAATTAGATTCAAAAGAGCCAAAATATTTTTCCCCACATTTGCAGGTTATGGACTTATAATTTGGTGACTTATCTAATATTCCAAAGAATGTATCTCAAAGGATTATTTTAATAACTCAGTAAAGTACTCAAATCAAGCCTGTGGAAATTAATTTTTTCTCCTTTTCAAAGATCCATGGAATGAAGTAAGAGGTTTGAGGGCACTTAAGTCACAATCTATCTACTTTTAAAGTAGCCAGGCTATTTAAAGGCACCTGATTGTTTAAACAAACATCAAAATGTATACATTCAATTGACTGTCTTTGAAAACCCTTTATAAGAGCTACATAATTATTCCATTGCTCAAGACACTTTTGGAATGCTTCTTTGGAATAATTTTTTTTTAATCAGCTCATTGTCACATGCTGTACAGACATATGTATGCATGCAAACACAGTCAACCCTCACTTAAGTCTACAGAACTTCAGAGTAAATAATCTAAAAATAATTTCTATTTGGTTGAGCATGCTTTTACTTTTTTGTGTTAGAATACAGGTGTTTGGGAACTTCTGTAAATTTATGTCTACTAAAATAACACAAACACATGATGATTAGGAGCCAGATTTCAATCAGGAATATCTGAGAGGTTGATCGCCTTTCCTGTATCCCCTACAAAATTCAGCCTGCTGTCTGCTCCAGGCTGCCTGTAGAAAATGCTAGCATCTCTCACACTTCTACAAAAAGGAATGTGTATAAGTGTTTGCACTTCTACAGAGTGCAGAGTGAGAACTCTCAGAGAAAAAAATGACTGCTCAAAATACCCAAAGACCTTAAAAATGGACCCATCAGGTAATTCCAAATTCAGCCTTTAATTATAGAACACCTGGCACACCCAAATGTACTGAATTAAAAGTTACGGAGACGAGGTCTGGGAATCTGCACACTTTCAAGCTGCACAAGTGATTATAATCACAGCATAAGTTAAGAGACATAATTTTCATTTTACAGACAAAAGCTGTAAAACAACGCGGGCAGTCACTCCAGTAAATGGCAGAGCTGGAAGTGGGAGCCGATGCTTTGACTCAACTTAGCACAGTGCTCTTTCAATGAAGTGTCACCAATGGCTGTGATTAATGACGGTAACACATTAATGCAATTGATACGTAGGAAATTGTGCTTTGCTATGGATATACAACAGTACAAGTCAAGCTCCTGTGTCCAATCAAGAGATTACAACAGAACTGAGTATAAGAGCTCTACTCTGAGCTGCATCCCTATTTGAAAACCTCAGCTCATGGTTCATTAAAAATAAATTGCTAGGTATATTCAAGTCCATTCAGCAAGTTGACAATTCAACTCAAAATGAACTAAGGTGGGGGCAGCCCCGATGGCGCAGTGGTTTAGTGCCACCTGCAGCCCAGGGCGTGATCCTAGAGACCCTGAATCGAGTCCTACGTCAGGCTCCCTGCATGGAGCCTGCTTCTCCCTCTGCCTGTGTCTCTGCCTCTCTCTCTCTCTATGAATAAATAAATAAATAATCTTAAAAAAATGAACTAATGTGTGAATCCTTAATCAGTGCCAGACCTGTAAGAAAGTGGAAAAGGATAGCTATTTATAATAATGTTAGAAAAGAATAGGTGACCACAAAATACTCATCCTGCCTAATAGCTAAAATTTCCACATTACAAATGTATTCCTTTAGCCTAAAGCTGAGTTTCCATATCTCCGTGTCTGTACCAACCTCCTCTGGGAAGAGCCAGGCATTGAGCTTTATTGGTCATTTACAGTTGATAGTTAAAAATCTACTCAGACCCTTCTCTGAGATGAAGAGCTATGATAGGAAAGAAGACAGAAAATTGTTTTAAATGATGGAAATGAGGTTCTATCAAGAGAGGAAAAGATTCTTCAAAGGGAAAAAAAAAAAAAAAAGATTCTTCAAAGGGATACAGGAGTCCCCAAAGACAAACTTCACAGTTGCCCCTAGATCCAAGTCTGCTGTAGATGGTGCTATATGGTCAAGCTGGCTTGAGCAAAGCTGAAGAGTCTTGCTTAAGTTTTGTTTTTGTTTTTGTTTTAAAAAAAAAAACAGATTTTAGTTTGGTTTTGTTTTGGTTTTGGTTTTGAAAATAAAGGTAACCAATATGAGGGCCAAAGAGAGATTATTAAAAGAACAAACTTCATTTGAAAGGTGAAGACAAAGCCTAAAAGAAATTAAAAACTGGAAACTTTCAGATATGAAATATTTTAGAAATTCTATGCCATAAGGCATTTCTGGCAGCAGAGATCACTTTGGAAATTATCTAATATAGAGACCTACATACAAATTATCCTGTCTAATCCATTCTATTTTCTTGCAAGTTTTAAATATAATAACAGCTAACACTTACTATGTGCCAGGAACTATTCTCAGGTCTTTACTTGTATGAACTCACTCAATCCTTACAATAACTCTATGAGGTAGAGGTAGATTAAAAATAAAATCTCCACTTACAGATAAGAAAATTAAGGTCTAGAAAAGTTAAGTATCTTGCTCAGCGTCACACAATAAACAGAGAAGCTGGAATTTGGAGGCACTATAACTCTACACTGTTAACTATTTACACTCTAATGAAGATATTTAAAACAGAAGCCTAGATAAACTACTTTACACATAAATGTTTTAAAGTTAGGCTGATTTCAAAAGTGTTTTTTAAACTGTATTATAATAAACCTGATAAGCTTAAAATTTCAAACTTTAAGCCCATTAAGATAGTAGTTCCATATTTAATTTGGTATAAGTGATTAGGGTTAGGGATCCCTGGGTGGCTCAGCAGTTTAGCACCTGCCTTTGGCCCAGGGCGTGAGCGTGATCCTGGAGTTCCAGGATCGAGTCCCACATCAGGATCCCTGCGTGGAGCCTGCTTCTCTCTCTCTCTCTCTCTCTCTCTCATAAGTAAATAAAACCTTTTAAAAAAATAAGTGATTAGGGTTAGAAGAACATTCTCCCATTAGCATTGGGGAAGTTTTTCAATATCAAAAATCTCAAGTGTCACAACGTCAAGTGAGCGAGTAGAAGAGGTAATAAGTCAGAGAGATGCCTCTTGACTTGGAAAAAAATCATAGGAATTCATATTTTGGAGAAGGGAACTTGCAGCAGGGCACTCTTTTGGTAACATCATGAATCAATAAAAAAATCATGAAAAGAGGCTGGGTGGCTCAGCTGGTTAAGTGTCTGACTCTTTAGCCCAGGCCTTGATCTCAAGGTTTTGAGATCAAGCCCCACATTGGGCTCCATGCTGATCACGGAGCCCACTTTAAAAAAAAGTCATGAAAAGAAAATTTTGGCAAGCTGAAATAAAAGGAAAGCCTGGTTGTTTTAGGAAAAATCTAACTGTCTGGTAGATAAATTTGGTAAGAAGAAATACTGTATACACTAAGGATAATGAGATTTGAAGGAGAAAGTTGCAAATGTAATGATAAAAACACTAAATTTTTTAAAACCGTGGACAGATTCCCATGGAGCTCTATTGGCCAAAAGGCTCAAGGCTGAGTAGGTTCTCTTCAACTTTGAAATAATAACCAGGATTAAATTAAGCAATCTTTGACAATACCTAAAAATTTGGAGGAAAAGTACTGAACTAATCTTTTATTTCTTCAAATGCTGTTACAAATGCATATAGGTAAATATATAAATGAAACTCTATTACAATGCTAATATTAGTAGAAGGATCTACAGTTTATTGTGCTAATCCAGGTGCAAACAGTTTACATATTGTCTTAATGGTAACTGCAATATGGGTTTTCATATTAGAGTTGAAATGAGATGCATTAAATTATTATACACATAGTATTTCATTATGAGTAAATAATGAAATACTAGCTACTTTATCAGATAAACTCTTAAAATCTCAGTGGCTTAACTAAGAAGGTTATTTCTTGGGCAGCTCGGGTGGCTCAGCAGTTTAGCACTGCCTTCGGCCAGGACATGTTCCTGGAGACCAGGGATCCAGTCCACGTCGGGCTCCCTGCATGGAGCCTGCTTCTCCCTCTGCCTGTGTCTCTGCCTCTCTCTCTCTCTCTCTCTCTCTGTCTCTCAAGAATAAATAAATAAAATCTTTTTTTAAGATTATTTATTTATTTATTCATAGAGACACAGAGAGAGAGAGAGACTGAGTTATGATCTAATTGCAGAGAATGCTGGGGGAAATAGTCTGGCTGGGCACCCATAAGAAAAGAAAGATAAGTTTGGTAAACAGAAAGCCATTCTTTGTTCGATAGGCAATCATGTGACCTAAAGTAAAATTTAAGGCATATATAACAATATTTAAAGTGGAATACTATTCTATCAAACTATTTCCCCTTCAAGTCTGGGGGAAAGCCAGTTATAAGCACTCAAACAAGAATCTGGCCAAGAGGCTAATCATGCTGTATGGAATGTAGTTCTGAGTTTCTTCCCCTCTAGATACTATGTCAGAGGCTGTCAATGCCAGTGGAGAGATAATGGCTTGGTTGTCTGGAGCCACCATCAGTGCTTGCACTTCCCTTCACCCCTCTGGTCACTCCTATGGATGCAATGATAAAGGAGAGGTAGGAGGACAAAACAGGAAAATACAGACACATCTCTAACACAAACCAGCACTATGAGGCAGCACCGGGGAGTGTGGTGACGGAAAGAACACAGAAAAAAGCAATAGTCCCAGAATGATTCCACTATTCACTAGTCAAGGAACAGATGATAAACTTTTTTGAGTCTCAGGCACCACATGCATATAATGGGACTAATACCTGCTCTGTATGCCCCACATATTGGCAACGTGGCTGGGGGTTTGATTGGAAAGAAGAAGAAAGAAGAAGAAAGAAAAGAAAAGAAAAGAAAAGAAAAGAAAAGAAAAGAAAAGAAAAGAAAAGAAAAGAAAAGAAAAGAAAAGAAAAAAGAAAAGAAAGAAAAGAAAAAAGAAAGAAAAAGGATTGATGAAAAGATGTGATTGTGAGAATAAGCTACTGAAAGAGAGAAAGCAAGTAGATGAGAGAAGATTAGGCAGGAGAGCAACCTACTGAATAAGCCTATTACTGCGACAGTTGTGGGGAAAAGTGCCAATAACCCAATAGGGAAAAATCACAAGCTAAAAAATTTCCAAGCACTTGAAAAAATAAAATTGGTCATGACATGCACCTTGAAAGACATTTTATGGAAATTCAGAACCTACGTGCTTACAGATGGAATCACAAACCAGAAGGGTAAGGGAAAAGTCAAAAGTTAGGTGCAATTATAGGTAGCAATGAATGCCATTTCTCACATGGTTTCCAAACTGGGACCTAGTTTCCCCCTATTTCTGAGTAGGAGGCAAAGGTGAAATTATACACCACCTGCTCCACTAACTTGCACCTGTTATTCTTTGTCTCTAGAACTCACATTTTTTCTTAGAATTTTGAGTCCTTATAATCTCCAAGGAAGAAATTAAAAATGCTAATGACCTCCACACCTTTTCAAAAACCATGCAGACAAGAGACTGCCTATCAAACACGGCTCATAATTTTTGCACAATATCCAGACTCTTTTCTTCACCAAAAAAGAAAGATTTTGTGACTTTAATTCCTACACCAATCATAGAAAATATTTGTTGCTTAGAGGTTACCAGAATTTCGTGGACTTTGTTTTCCAGAGAAACTTACAGTATAATGGACAAAGAAGACTAATTCTGCATTACCATAGGTCTTTAGTCATTTAATCAGTGGCTTTGAAATGCAGACACAGTGCAGCATTTTTAGGATGACAAGGCAAGAATGTGGCCATTCAGCCTGAAAATAAAGCGGCTTTATCTCGAAAATGACCTGAATGTCATCAGAGCCAAAGCACCCTAAGATTCTAATTAGAGTGATGCTATTTAATGGAAAACTGCAGAATCCATTGGCTAAAAGATCCTACAACACCTAGTAAGAGAGGTTTAAGGATGAACTGTGCTCTCCTTAAAAAATGAAATCTTTTAAAACTTTTCAGAGCACCATGCTTCAAGAGACAACACATCATATTTCCTCTAACACCAGAGGCCAAAATGTCTCAGAAAGTCCAACCAATCACCAGCTACTTCAGTTAGGCTACTCTGACCAGTGCCTCTTTACAAGCAGAACGCAAAGGCAACGTGCATAACCAGAATTCTCCAATCCTGCTTTCTCCTGAGAAACTCCCATTAAATGCTCAATGACAATAAGATACTGACATCCTATAGAAACTCTCTTGCAAGAAGCTTGAAGTTCTTAGCTCAAATTATCCCACAAGCTTGTGGGATAGTGGGAGCAAGATGATTGATAACTTGCATCAAGAAAAATAGTCCTAGGGCTCCTGGCTGGCTCAGTCAGTAAAACATGTGACCCTTGACCTCAGGGTTGCATGTTCGAGCCCCATGTTGGGTGTAGAGATTACTTAAGAAGAAAAGAAAAATTAGAAAAAGGAAAAGAGGGGCAGCCCCGGTGGTGCAGCAGTTTAGCGCCACCTGCAGCCCAGGGCGTGATCCTGGAGACCTCGGATCGAGTCCCACGTCGGGCTCCTTACATGGAGCCTGCTTCGTCTCTGCCTCTCTCTCTCTCTCTCTCTCATAAATAAATAAAATAAAAAATCTTTAAAAAAAAAAAAGAAAAATAGTATACACCTAAAACTAATATTGCACTGTATGTTAACTACCCGGAATTTAAATTAAAAACTTAAAAAAAAAAAAAGACAAAAAATAAAGAACTAAATAAAAATTTTAAAAATAAAATAAAAATCTTTCCTGCCTGGCTTCCAGATGTGGGTGATCGACTTGGGAAGTTGGCCTTTTAAAAAAACCTGATATGGTGCACCTGGGTGGCTCAAAGGGTTGAGCGTCTGCCTTTGGCTCAGGGCGTGGTCCGGGAGCCCAGGGATCGAGTCCCACATCGGGCTCCCTGCATGGAGCCTGCTTCTCCCTCTGCCTGTGTCTCTGCCTCTCTCTGTGTCTCTCATGAATAAATAAAATCTTAAAAAAATAAAAACCCCGTTATGTTATTTTTTCCTTACATAAAAAACTAAGTAATGCCCTTCCCTCCCCCACCCCCACCCCCCCAAAAAAGAAAGAAAAAAATAGTCTTGGATTTTTACATCCTGGCTCATCTAAAACGTGTTTCTTCCTGGGCCACATCCCTTTCTTTTTCTCTCCCTTCCTTTCTGCCTCAAACTTCTCCAGCAAAAACTCCAGCAATTCTTCCCTCTTTCTTTTTTTCTGTACCATCAGTTTTGTCCCTGTCTACCAGGTTATTCCCACCAGCCTACAATTAGGCTATTACTTCTCCAATTTAAAAAGAAAAAAAAGGCGCCTGGGTGGCTTTGTTGGTTGAGTGTCTGACTCTTGGTTTCAGCTCAGGTCATGATCCTGAGATCATGGTCATGGTCATGAGATTCAGCCCCCAGTTGGGGCTCCATGCTCAGCAGGGAGTCTGCTTGAGATCCTCTCTCCTTCTCCCTCTGCCCCTCCCACTAATGCATTCTCTCTGTCTCTGTCAAATAAATAAATAAACCTTTTTTAAAAAAAAATTTTAAAAATATATATATAAATATATCCAACTAACTGTTGACATCTCCCCTGGAGTATTTGAAAGGCATCTCAAAAATTATCATACCCAAAATAGTGGATCCCCAAGTCAAGATCTTCCTACAGTCCTATCCATTACATATTTTTTCTTAACATATACTGTATCATTAGTTTCAGAGGTAGATTTTAGTGATTTATCAGTTGTATACAAAACCCAGTGCTCAGTACATCACGTGCCCTCCTTCATGCCCATCACCCAGTTATCCCACCCTTCCACCCGCCTCCCCTCCAGCAATCCTGTTTGTTTCCTAGAGTTAAGAGTCTCTTATGGTTTCTCTCCCTCTCTGTTTTCATCTTATTTTATTTTTCCTTCCCTTCCCCTATGTTCATATGTTTGTTCCATAAATTCCACATAGGAGTGAAATCATATGGTATTTGTCTTTCTCTGACTTATTTTGCTTAGCATAATACTGTCTAGTTCCATCCGTGTCATTGCAAATGGCAAGATTTCATTTTTTGATGGCTGAGTAATATTCCATTGTATATACAGACCACATCTTGTTTATCCATCTGTTGATGGCCATCTGGGCTCTTTCCATATTTTAGGCATTGTGGACATTTATGGCAACACACTCTACCAGCTCCTCACGTGAAAACCCTTGGTGCCAACTTTGACTTCTCTTTCTTTCCCCCACCCTCTGTCTAATCTATCAGCTCATCCTGGTAGTTTGCCATTCAAAATAGATCAAATCTCTTCTCCCATTGTTCTAATCCAGCCACCATCTCTGTTGGCTGCTCCTCCTGTTTCTAAACATGCTCCATTATAATCTATTATTAGCTCAGCAACCCAAGTGATCCTTGAAACCATAAGTGTAATCACGCCACTCTTCTCAGAACCTCAATGGCTTCCCATCTCACTTCTTCCTATGACCTTCAAACCCTATGTAAGGCAGCTCTTTACTTCTCAGCCACTCTGCCATCCTCATTATGTCTCCAACATCAGGGCCAACCATTCTCTCTTTCTGAAGTCTTCATCCTCCAAATATCCTCAGAGCTAGTTCCCTCATGTATATCTGCTCTTTACTCAAAAGCCACCTTCTCAGAGAGGGCCTCCCTGGCCATGCCATCTACAATTTCAACTCTACCTCCTCCCATTTCCTAGCCCTTTCCATGCTTTGTTTTCTCTCCTACCACTAATCACTGTCTAATATTTTACTTATTTACTTTTTAATTATCTCACCAGAATATAACCTCCATGTAGGCAGTGGGCAGGGAGTTTGTATATTTGGTGCACCACTCTAGCCTAAACCCCTAGGACACATCCTGACATGTAAGTATCATCAAATATTTGTTGAATAAATGAATATATAATTCCTGTAATTTATTCTTGCAGCACGAAGGAGAAGCACAGAGTGAAAATTGTTATCCCACTGGAAAACATCACCATCCTCTCTGACCATATCCTTAGGAAGTCACCAAGACATAAGTACACTCAGCTCTGTGTGTTCACAAGTCAAGAACCTTAGCTAAGGAACTTTGTGCTGCCTTGTGTACCTTTCTTTTTTTTTTTTTTTTTTTTTTTTAAGATTTTATTTATTTATGAGAGAGAGGCAGAGACACAGGCAGAGAAAGAAGCAGGCTCCATGCAGGGAGCCCAACATGGGACTCGATCCCAGGTCTCCAGGATCCGGTGCTGGGCTGAAGGCGGCACTAAACCACTAAGCCACCCAGGCTGCCCCCTTGTGTACCTTTCGACCCCCTCCAAGCCCCCCACACCACGTTGCATTTAGAGCCTCTACATTTCCCAACTCCTCACTGATGCTGTACTCAAGCCCACCC
This sequence comes from Canis lupus dingo, assembly GCF_003254725.2. NCBI lineage: Eukaryota > Metazoa > Chordata > Mammalia > Carnivora > Canidae > Canis > Canis lupus. Next base: position 8,009,222 of record NC_064258.1, read on the forward strand.
AAGTGTCTTAAAAATCAATGTTCAGATTACAAGAAGATTTTCTTTTAATTAATAAGGTAACCAAGAACAACCACAATCAAGTAGTATTTGAGGCCAAGGGAATTGATTCTGTATTTCTCCATCTGGGAATTCTTCCATTAAAATAACTGAGGTGGTTTTAAATTCAGCTATAACAGTGGACACAAACCTCCTGGAATGTATGGTTAGCATGCTAAAGTCTTTATTACAGGACTCCTCACCTTGAGAAAGCCCATTTCTTTCTTCTAAATAATAAGGATCTCAATATAGGGATATCATTGTTGTTGTTCCTAAATGCACTTCACTACCTGGAGACGATCTATCTTCTGTGAAGAAGCCATTATGGTCTCTGATGCATCTCCCTTTTTAGCAGCTTATTGATCTACAAGCGCCCAGCCAGCCACCACACCACTACGGATATGTGTAATAAAAGCTGATACAGGCATGCTGCTGGCACAGAAACATAAAAGTCCTTCTTTGAAATGTTAACAACTCTGCTGACCCAGAGAGATGAAATGCCACCTTCCAGTTTGAAATAAACCTCTGAGTTCCTATAGGTTTTAAAATAAACATATATGGCAAAAGACAGTTTTCAGGGTAAGGGTTACCCACCATTTTATGAGACTCGTGATAGTATATAGCTCATCAATACTTTTTTATGATTATTTTTTACAATTAATCCAGCTCTTCAAAACACTGGTTTCATTGGAATTCCTACCCAATGGTCACTGCTGAAAGTACAATCTAAATTTTTTATCTGAGCACTTTATACAACTTGGGTGAGAGGTGCTAGAAATCAGTTTTCTAGCTTAAACCCAGTACAGATTTAACTAATATAAATCCAGGATTTAGAGTGGTCATAGAAAATGTTTCCTTGACATGAATCATTTATTTAACCTAGTTTAGACAGCCAAGCAATGTGGCTGTATCTATATTTATCTGCTGAAAGCAAAAGAATTACTCTACTTATCTGAAAGACTCGGCAACAGGCTCAGCCCTTAGACTGTACAAAGGGAGACGTCCTTAACACCTTCACCATGAGATGACCCAGCCAGAACAACAGTCATGGATCATTTTGGAAGAGAATCCACTTCCCTGTGAAACACTGAGAAGTGAACAGCTGTCTCATCCGTTGTTGACCTAGGACTCAGTGGTCTTCATAAGCAAAGATGTGTGGTTGGCCATCACATCTTTTGCCCCCAAATCCCCTTGTAAGGAGATGGGTGTTTTCCATGAGCAATGATGCTCACCAACAATGGTGCCAGATGAGCCAGAGAATTGGGAGACAGATACTCACCAGGATCACGGAATCTCCCGTTGAAAGTCATAAAAAGTGAACTGAGGGGGGCACCTGAGTGGCTCAGTGGTTGAGCATCTGCCTTCGGCTCAGGTCATGATCCTGGGGTCTTGGGATCAAGTCCCATATCGGGCTCCCCTCTTCTCCTTGCTCTCCCTCTGCCAATGTCTCTGCCTCTGTGTCTCTCATAAACAAATAAAATCTTAAAAAAAAGAAGAAGAAGAAGAAAGGGAAAATGAACTGAGGTAAGAACTAGGCAGTTACAGAAGGCATCGTCTCTGTTTTCAGGTCATTATCTGACCAAAATCACTATCAGAGGAGATTTGACGAAGCTGCCCTAAATAGATGGTTGAGGGGGAGTCTGGCCATAGACACTCCTGATGATAAATATTGAAAAACGTGGAGAAACATCCTGAGGAAATAGCCACATGTGTCAGACCCCGAGGTAAATTTGGAAATTCTTACATCCATGACAGGAACAAGAAATGGAGGTAGCCTTCTCTTTGCCAACCATGTTTTGGGAAGGAGGACCAGCTGAGGAAAGGCATGAAGGAAATAAAAAGTGGGCAGGATCACAATTAAGAGGTCAAATCCAAGAAAAATGAAATCATCCCGCCTTTGAAATTCTCCTCTTGTGAGTCCAGAAATATGGGTGCTTTAAGAAAATAGAAACCCTAACAAAGGAAATAAATTGAAGTTTATCATATGCATTACAGAACAATTCACAGCAGGCTTCCTTTTAATAGTGAGTCTCCCTGGTCCAATGAAATTATGGCTCTTTGTTAAAGAAGATTTCCAGATCGACTGCATTAAGTGAGATAAACCTTCATTCATTCAACAAGTAGGTATTAAATACCTATTACAGCCCATGCATTATGCAAAATGCTGCGGATGAAAAGATGAATATGAAATAATGCAAAAATAATCTCAAAAAGGAGGGAAACCTATAGGAAAATAAAATGTCACTGGTGCTGGAAAGTATTTGGTGTGTGACAGAGGCCTAGGAGGAAGAAGGCAATCCTACTCAGGAGGAACAGGTGAGAATACCAAGCAAGACAAGGAGAAGAGGCCTAGAGCTAGCTGCTAAGAGGTAAGCACGTGTTGGGGGTGGGGGCAAGCAGGGACAGGGACTTACAGGCAAAGGAAGAAGCTCATAAGCAAAAGTGGAGGCACCAATTAGCTTAACCTGTTTGGGGACCCAGGAGTCCTTCATCAGGGCAAGAGGAGAGCTTGCTGGTATGGAGAAAAGCATGATAAACAGGGGGGCCGGGAGGCATGTTGCCAGACCTGGGTGGCCCACATGCCAAGGTGATGATGACAGATCTTATCCTGACTGATAGCCACTGAAGGATATTGAGCAAAGTGGTAACATGATTCAATTTCCAGTTAAGAAACATCCTTCTGAATAGAAAGCAGTGAGGAGAGAGGTACTAGAGAGCAGGAAGCCAAAGGGCACCACAAGCCCACAGCTGCTGGGGACCAAAATGCAGCGGCGACGATGGAACAGGATGGGAGGGACAAGCATGAACGTGTCAGGTCTAGAACTGGCTTGTTCACTGCTTGCATGAGTAGGACAGGAGAGAAGAGGGCCCTGAGGATGATTCTGAAGTTTCTGGGTTGGGCAACTAAGAGAGGCAGGGATGTCATTCCCCAGGATGGAGAAAAAGGAAGGAGAAAGGATTCCCGGGTGGGCAGGGAAGAGAAACAAGGTGTCCGAGTGAGATATCCCACAGGAGAGCTGTTTGGATTTTAGGTCTGAGTGAGAGATTCCCCGTGGAACAAGTCATGAGCTTCGAAGGGTGAAAAAACCACAGGCATGAAAGAGAATGCTCCAGGAGAATAGAACCCCGGAGAACCCACACAGGCTGAGAAAGAAGAGCCAGCGAAGGAGAGGGAGGAAGAACAGAGGTAGAGGGGCACCGGCTGAGTCGAAAGAGCCTGCGACTCCTGATCTCTGGGTGGTGAGTTCAAGCCCCACGGTGGAGATGCAGATCCAGGAGGGAACGTTGCCTTCACAGTCAGAGGAAGCACAGTGTTGAAAAAGAAGGAGCAATCCCAGCCACCACCACCCACCCCCCCCCCCCCCCGGGAAGGGGGAGGAAACCCAGTGATAGGGGCCTAACAGTGCACCGAAGCTGCTGGTGAGGAAGAGAAGCGAGCCAGACCACCTGAGCAAGCTTCGCTGCTGTTTCCTTGGTGCTAACACCTGTAGGGAGGAGGGAGCCACCGGAAGAGGTTGGAGACTCAGAGGCCAGCTTTGCCCAGAGTGGGAGGTCATTCACCAAAGGATGGGGGGAGCCAGCTATGCCGAGCTCCCCCTAAGAGCACGAGGAACAGGGCAGCTCAGCCACCTGGGACACCCAGAGCCGCATGTGGGCATCTCATCCGCCCTGTGGTTACTGAAACGTAAGCCCGGCAGTGATTCTGCTTCAACGCCCCTGAAATCCCATGGGACACTCGTGATTCCCTAGTAACCTCGGACCAGCTTTGGTGCTTTAAATCATCACCAGATGAAAATGGAACCCCTGCTATTGTCCTGATGGGCCTTTTCTGCTGCAGCTATGGTTTGTACAGAGTGGAAACACGCCGTTATCGTCACAGAGGGGCCCTTGGCTAAAGTCACCCTCGCATTTTTAATGATGAAGAGTCCAAACCTTACTCATTCATAATAAAACTACTTAAAGTTTTACCAACTAACATTCTCCGCTGGGTTTGAAAAGTGATAAAACCTCTGAAGAAATAACATGCAATTCTGGTCCTTTCTGATTAATTCTTAGCTTCTCCTTTCCCAGTTCACACCAAGCTCCTCCCTAGGGGCTCAAATGCCTTCCCAAATGCTGGTGCTCTGGTTCATCCCACATTCAGTCTCTTGCGTCTTATCGCTTCAAAGTTCAGGGTCTGATCAATTGGAGGGATGGTTTTAATTTACCTTTCTGACCCTTGAAATTCCTTGTTTTTCTCCAGAAAATGTGTATATTTGTATATTACTCCCTAGCTTAAAAACAAATCATTTTATTTTTTTTAAAGATTTTATTTATTTATTCATGAGAGATCCAGAGAGAGAGAAGCAGAGACACAGGCAGAGGGAGAGGGAGAAGCAGGCTCCCTTCAGGGAGCCCGACGTGGGACTCGATCCCAGGTCTCCAGGATCAGGCCCTGGGGCAAGGGCAGGCACTAAACCCCTGAGTCACCCAGGGATCCCCAAAATAAATCATTTTAAAGCCTCAATTTCCTCTTCTTACACCACATCTAGAGTGAATAAAACATAATTTTATTTGTTCTAAGCCCTTCCCATGAGCTGCTTTCAGTGAAAACTGTTGGTGGGGAGTTACCTGATTCTCCTCTAAATGCTGCTTGCTACTACTTATAAAAGTCAGTCACAGATCACCTCAAACACAAAGTTTCCCAAGAATTGTTCTTAGAGAACCTGCCTCCTATACTCTGAACAACAGTCTGAATAAATTTAACCTTTTTTGTCAGGATCATGAAAACCTCCCAAGTAGCCCGATTGTGAATGCATTGTGTATGCCCCATTCGCTTCAGATTTTTTTTTTATTGTTTTCTAAGAAATGAAATAGCAAAGATGATTTTAAAGCAACTTCCCAATTCCATTTGTTTCTCTGTCTTGAGAAAGCCAAACGTCATCCTTCATTTTGGGCTCCTCAGTCTCATGCATACTTTTATAAAAACAATGCAAATAATGTTTCCATAAACAATATCTAATGTTATTTGACCTACTTTTTAACTTCATATAAACAGCAACATACTCCCCATTTCATTCTGTATCCTGCTTTTGTCACCCAAATTTTACATTTACCCATTTGGAAATACGTGGATGTGGTATATTTATTTTACATATATAGTGATAGTTTCCACTGTATGACTATGTACCATACCTCATTATCTATTTTCCTATTCATGGACACTTAAGTTTTTTCCATTTTGCTTTTTTATTCTGCTATTACAAGCAGCGGTGCCATGGACATTCTTGGATGTGAGCAGAGTCAGGAGCATGTGTGCCAGGCTGCAAGGTGCGCGTGTCTTCGGCCTCCTGAGATAGAATCCAGCTGCACTCCAGTGTGGCGTCAGCTGACATACAGCAGGATATGAGCTCAGAGCTTTCTTAAGGTACAAACAACCCCATCCCATCCAGATCGACAAAATACTCCAGGGCCTTGGGGAATAGGAGTTGTGTTTGCCTAAATAGAATTGCTGTTAGGAAGATTAAGAGAAATTCAGGCCAAAATTGAAAGGGAGATGCTCTGGAGCAAATAATGTGTCCAACAGAGTGAGGTTCAGAATATAGAACAGCAGGGCATTTTAGAACGCAGGAAATGGTATAAATTTATGAAGATGACCTAATATAAAGTAAATTGCCTTTTCTTGGCAAAATACTTTGACTCAAAAAAAAAATCAATTGAAATAATCAGATACTGCAGTCTCCCATAAAACAGCAGATCTGTCAAACTTCCTTGAAAACCAACAGCAGCTTCCACTCAGAATAAACATCACCTGTAGAAGATTCCTGGTGACTCCTGGAACAAGGGCTCTAAACGTCATCTCCGTGTATACAAATTGATAAACTTTTTTCATGTTTGAATCATCTGTTTGTTGCCTGACTCCTATTTAAACTTGCTGTTACTTTTGAATACCGCTGAACAAATTACCTCTGATATGATTTATAAAATCTGGTAGCAGTGGCTGCCCCTTGGGAGAGAGGATGGATCTGGGTCACATGGGAAGGTGGAAGGCAGACTAGACAAGCATTTACCTCATCAAAATTAATTAGTAGGGGCACCTGGGTGGCTCAGGGGTTGAGCGTCTGCCTTTGGCTCAGGTCGTGATCCTGCGGTCCTGGGATCGAGTCCCACATCAGGCTCCCTGCAGGGAGCCTGCTTCTCCCTCTGCCTGTGTCTCTGCCTCTCTCTGTGTCTCTTATGAATAAATAAAATCTTTATAAAAATTAATAAGTAATCTTTAAATGAGGCTAAGGCTTCACCCTACCCATCTACAAATAACAACTCTTAGAACATCTCCTCTTCTACAAAGCCTTCCCTAAGTGCTCCAAAATTCAAGAGCCACTCGGGCCCCCAGGATGTAAATCTCTCCCAGAACCAATGCTGGGGCTTGGATTTATTAGTCTTCTTGCACACTTCCTCCTTTTGTTTGTTCTTTGAGGACAGGAACTATGGATTTCACTCAGGATTAGCCACCCCAAGTCATGTGCCTGACATAGTTGGAGCTCAAAAAACATTTTTAGTATAAACACAGTGAAGTGTTCTTCATTTTACAAAGATTTTTTAATGACCCAAGGGATGTATTCACTACTTTTACTTGTTTTATATCTTGGTGCTCTTTAAAAGTTTTGTTTTACAAAACAAGCAAAAAAAAAAAAGGTAAGATAAGATACTCAATGTTTAAATATAAGCCCTATGAGGGCTTGTCTGTTTTATTTTTTTTAATATTTTATTTATTTATTCATGAGAGACACTGAGAGAGAGCCAGAGACACAGGCAGAGGGAGAAGCAGGCTTCACGCAGGGAGCCCGATGTGGGACTCGATCCTGGGACTCCAGGATCACGTCCTGGGCCAAAGGCAGGCGCTCAACCGCTGCGCCACCCAGGTGTCCCTCTTGTCTGTTTTATTAATATCTGCATCCCAAGCAAACCTTGGGCCAGTGCCCAGCACACGTAAGTGCTCAATAAATGTGTTGAATGAATGAAGATCTTTGGCTATGAAGTATATTCTACACACCAACAGCAATCCAGCTCCATTCTCTATTAAGTTTTATAATTTATTTTAATTAATTAAATTGTGGTGAAACATACGTAACACAAAATTCATCATCTTAGCCAGTTTTAAGCATACAGGTCGTTGGTATTAAGTATATTCACATTGCTGTGTAACCATCACCATGTTGCTACATTAAGTGTCTACTTTTTTTTTAAAGATTTGTTTGTTTGAGAGAGACAGACACAGAGCTCCAGTGGACAGAGGGGCGGAGAGAGCCCTGCGGACTCCTGGCTGAGCACACCGCCCCCCTTCGTTTTTACAACCCCGAGATCAGGACCTGAGTCAAAACCATGAGTTGGAGGCTTAACTCCACCCAGGCGCCCCTAAGCCACCCAGGGGCCCCTAAGTATGTACACTTTTAACTCCAATCTGCAACCTGGCATTTCAAATCATTAGAAAGAGAAGAGACGAGGTTTTGTTACAGGATCGCATGTGGGTATGAAATTAGCTGCTTTGTTTCACCTCTTCCTCTGACTCGCTAGCACCCTGGAATGGTCCTTTTCTCTCTCCTTCCTCCCATGCTTTCTTTTCTCTCCTGGTTCACCTCTTCTTCCCAACCATCTACCTATTATTTACACTCTATCCCCTGAATTTACTTTTCTCACTTCAAATGTTAAAAGTGTGAAAGGGCTTGAAGTTTATAAAATCCAAACTCTACTATTTTATGTATGAGGAAACAACATCCTTTGAAAGAATGTTTGCATTTTCTCAGAAACAGCAGATGTCCAATCCAGATGTTCAAATCAATTTTCCGTCCACTCATCCCCCGGGTCACGCACTTCTTCCTCTCTGTGTATTGTTTGGATTGCGGAGTTATAAGAGTATCTGCATCTGAATATATATGCGTGACTTTACTCTCCAACTCCTGGATGTTTATGTGCCTGCGTGTGAAGAGTCAAACTAGCCCAGAGTGTGTTTAGGATTCTGCTGGAAGACCTAGGATTACCTAGTAACAGCAGAGAGGGAAAAAATATTTTTAACTGACAAACCAAAGTGGAATATACAGAATTGATCCTGTAATTGATCCTTAGCGACCCTACAGTAAAAGAATAAATAAACCAACCTTCTGGAACAGAAATATGCCTCTTGACTTTGTTGACTCAGTAAAAAGAACTCAAGGACCCCCCTTCCCCTCTCCCCGGAATTCCCTGACCAGTTGACACAGATGCGCTCTTTTGAGGAAGAGCCTGATCCAAACAAATAGGACAGCGAATTTGTCACTGAGCTAGAGTGTAAGTTCCCTCAGGACAGGAACCCCCAGCACCTAGCAGAGGGCTCAGCACACAACAGGTGCTCAAAACACATCAAACCAACCCTCTCTCCACCCCACCCCATGCACCTGCCCATTGAGTCACAGGGCTCCCAACTATCAACTCTCACTGGTGAGCTGTATTTCAACCTGATAATGGAGGGGGGTGTGACTAAGTGCATTCGCCTGTACATTTGGGCACACACACAATGCGCATGCATGGGGCACACGCTATATATAAAGACCACGAGTGTTTGCATGTGTTTGCCCTTGAGCAGGTAATGCCTCCCTATATTTTAAAACCAAAACTAGAGGTGTCTGGGTAGCTCAGTGGTTGAGCGTCTGCCTTTGGCTCAGGGCGTGATCCCGGGGTCCTGGGATCAAGTCCCGAATCAGGCTTCCCTCAGAGAACCTGCTTCTCCCTCTGCCTATGTCTCTTCCTCTCTCTGTCCCTGTATCTCTCATGAATAAATAAAATCTCTTAAAGGAAAAAAAAAAAAAAAACTAATGAAGCTGTCTAACTTGGGGCTTACCTGTCCATCTTTTCTTTTGTGCTTTCTAAGAGCAAAGACACCTTATGGCACTCCCTCCCTCCCAGTATTATATACTGATTAGTTCATTAGATATTATTTTTATTCCAATTGGCAGAAAGTAGTACCATTTTTAGTACCACTTTTTTGTAGTAAACTCTATGCCTAATGTGGGGCTTCAATTCACGATCCCAAAATCAGGAGTCACAGGCTCTGCTGACTGAGCCAGCCAGGCATCCCTCATTTTGATTCCATATGTATTTATTTATTATCTGTCTCTCCCTCCTGGAACATAAGTTTCTCCATGATGTCCAGTCCTTAGGCTTCTAATTAATATTTGCGGAATGAATGAGTATGTCCTTCATGGCTCTAACCTCAGCATCTACCACAGTGAACAAAATAAAGTCTCAAAAATCATATAACAAAGCGTGTATGAGCTTCTGGCAGTGGGTCTCAAAGCAAGATGTGTGAACCACTTTAAAATGATCTTCCTCCTCAGTGCTAAGCTGAAGTCCTCAAGCAGATCTCCCCTGGGTGAGATTCTAAAATTAACTTTCTATTTCTTTTCCAGATTGAGAAATCAAGATATCAGCCTCTTCTCCATCCCACCCCTCCCCCAGCAGACTGGTGACAAGAGAGTACAGTGGGTGTCACCAAACCTGAGCGAAAATTCGAGTCTTGGCAGCTTCACTTCCTTATCATGAGACTTGGCAAGTTGACTGACATCTGTATGCCTCAGTTTCCCTAACTGTACAATAGCGATGAAAAAAATAACACCCACCTCAAGTGTAACTATGAAGAACAAATTAACTAACAGATGTAAAACTCTTAGAGGAATACTAGGCATCAAGTTTGGCAATTATTATTATTAATCCTCTCCTCCCACTCAATAATGCAATTATCTTTTTTTTAAGATTTATTTATTTATTTATTCAGATAGACATAGAGAGAGAGAGAGGCAGAGACACAAGCAGAGGGAGAAGCAGGCTCCATGTCAGGAGCCCGACGTGGGACTCGATTCCCGGGACTCCAGGATCACGCCCTGGGCCAAAGGCAGGCGCAAAACCGCTGAGCCGCCCAGGGATCCCCAATAATGCAATTATCTTTTAATGAAGTTGAGAGAGGGAAAGGAGAGAACAGAGAAGCGTGTGAGAATTCTGTGACTCAAAGATGGAAAATTAATAAAATACAGATTTAGTATAACTGACCATGAACTTGAACCTTCTGCACAAAACATTCAAGGAGCAAATTTTCTTCAATTGTAGAACAGCATACTTCAACTTAAGCTTAAGTTACCATGTTTAATTATCCTCATCTGGGGCAGCCTGGGTGGCTCAGCAGTTTAGGGTGTGATCCTGGGGACCCGGGATCAAGTCCCACATCGGGCTCCCTGCATGGAGCCTGCTTCTCCCTCTGCCTCTCCTCTCTCTCTCTCTCTCTCTCTCTCTGTTTCTCATGAATAAATAAATAAAATCTTAAAAAAATAATTATCATTATCCTCATCTGAAACGAAGTATGTGCTTGTTCTTTTATAAGGTTCTGGGTTCCATACAGCACTGTCCAATGGGGCTTTCTGTGATGACAGGAATGTTCTCCAAACTACACTGTCCATTACGATAGCCACTAGCCACACGCGGCTCTTGAATATCTCTAATGTGGCCAACACGACTAAGGAAATGAATTTTTAATTCCATTTAATGTTGGTTATCTTAAATGTAAATAGCCACTGGTGGCAAGTGGCTACCCTACTGGGCAGTAGAGCAACCAGGGATTTGCGTGCACCAGCTCCATGCCGTGGCTCTTCCACGCTCTCCAGACCCACGCTCCGCTCCTCTCCCTCACTCCAGCAATCAACACTCACGAGGCCAAACCTGTTTCCCACCTCCATGGCTCTGCAGATGCTGGCCTCTTTATCCCCATCCACCTCTCAACTTCCTGAAAATTTTGTTCAGATTTCACTTCCTCTTTCGCCAACCCCCTCCCGGCGTACCTCACCCCACTGCCAACACAATCCATCACTGCCTACTCCGTGCTTCTCTGCATCTGTTTCTGCTGCTCTCATCACCCCGTAGTTGTCATTTATTTCCTGTGACGCTAACAGATTGTGGAAATCTTAAGGACCATGTCTTATTCTGCGCTTTGTTCTTGTGATGTGTGCCCATCACATAATATATGTGCAGTAAATATCTGGGGAGCATTTTATTAATTTGCAAATATATGCAATGTTTTTGTTAAAATAAGCCTCAGTATATTGACAACCATTCCATGATTCTATGGAATTGAATGAAATTCAATTCTATGGATTCTATTCAATTCTAATTCAAATTGTATTAATAAGGCCTGTTTTCAAATAATAAAAAAAGTTCTTAAGAGTCTCAGCTGAAGGTCTACTTATTTTAAGCCATATCAATATAACATTTCAGTACAAATCAAAGAATATAAGTGTTCCCTGGAACAAAATCCAACCTGTAGCTGCTCCTCCTAACGGTCTGGAAGTCTCTTGGATTTCAGAAACTGATCCTGTCATTGATCTGTCCCCCATGCTTGCAGTGACTTACTAGGGAGACATTGACCCGGTTGAAAACCAAGAAGACAAGAGGACTTGATTTTGGACACCATCATATGGGAATTCAAGGATGATCTATCCTTGCTACACCCTTTACTCAATCCTACCTCCAAGAAGAAAATCATTAAAATCCTATGTACTGTAAAAATAATGATTGTGGGTGATAGATGTCTGTTCAGTGACATACGCTATCAAAAAAAAAAAAGTATTGTTTCCTTCTTTCCTTAGAAAAACTTTTTTTGCTCAAAAAAAATCTTCCTCGTTAAATTAGGTAGCATCTGTTGCAATATTAATCTGCCCTGAGAGCCACAGCGGTTCATTTTTTTTTTTCAACACAACTTACTGACTAATCCTTCATTGGGATTCCCACACAAGTGTTCCTACAATTAGAATAAGTTCTTGATGGATATGATTCTGTGAACCTTATTTGTATGAGATATTTCCCAAGCCCACACATCTGGTGAATGTATTTTACAAATACTTATCTTTTCTGCCCTACAGGAACTTACAGTTCAATAAGACAAACAAATAAATATACAGTGACCAGAAATGCCTATTTGTTGGTATAGTCATGGCAGCAGGGCATTGGAAAAATGGATTTTAGAGAGAACATGCATCCAAAGGACTTTATCTTCAGATCAGATATAGATTTGACTTTTGTTTTCTTATTAATTATGTGGTTTTGTTTTATTTTAAAATGCACAACAGCACTTCCTAATGCAATGAATATTAATTTAACAGATGATTGACTTGCAGGGACCTGTATGGTCATTGTGATAAATCTCTAGTTTTCCCATAATACTGACAGATTTGACAGTCTTTTCTCTGGTTTCCCTTTCCCCTTACCCAACACATATCTCTCAGAATTTTAATCTAAGATGTTCCCCAAAAAGACAAAGGACTCAATATCTCTTGAGGCCACTAATAACTACTATGAGATAAATATCTCTCCCTAAGATGCCTGCCTTAAATTTAAATATAAGGATATCAATCTCTTTTTTTTTTTTTTACTTCCTTCCAAAATCTTCCAATCTAGGAAGAACACTGATTAAGTCTAGAAATTATGTTCTGTTATTGGAATTGCTTGTGGATCCTACTAATAGAAGATGCACTTATTTCCAAAATGTGTCTCTTGTTGCTCGGAAAAGGAAGATCTAGCTTTCACAGATTATGTTTGGGGGCTAAAAATGAAGATAGTGACCTTAGGTCCCTCAAGATTTGTAAGGCTGACATGCCATCTATCTCAATAATACCTAACAAGAATGTCAAATGGACAGAAATGGCCCTGGTAAGTGGGTGTTTGCAGCTGACAGTGATTGCTGTATTTTGGGTGATGGGGAACAGCATCTCCATTAGTTCAAGTGAAATACAACACCCTGCCAACTCAGGGTATCAGTGTATTCAATCCCCCTGCTGTGCCGTGTCCATTTTCTGTTGCTGCAATTAAAAATCAGTCGATACAAAGTCAAAATGTTGTACACTCTTCCCCTATCCCTTTCCCTGACACAGTGTTTCCAGCTCCACCGGAAGAACATGTCACTATGGTAACCAATCTCTCTGGTGCACAGACCAAGTCAACCTTTCTCCCAGGATTGCCAGGCAAAGCGACATGGAATCAAAGCCCTCAATGGAACCACCAGGAGCCATGGATTCCATCCCCCTTTTTCTAAGTAGAGTGAACCAAAGCCAGACAGAAGGATACCCATCTTGTTGCAAGAGACCTTTAAGAAAGGAAATGTAAGACTGTCTGTCGTTCAGCCAAGTGCTATCACTGTGCATCAGTCCTTATTAACATGAATTCTTCTGCACTTTTCAGCTAACTTCCTACACCATTTCGATTTTAATGAAAGCAGAGAACAACAAAGGACATAACAATTCATGAATCTGAGGATCTGAACACTGTTACAGTCACCCATTCTCAAAAATTATTGCGTCTTCTCTTGGCTTTCCTACTTCTAAATCCAAGTTACTCTCTTCTGGAATTCTCTATTACCCTGCACATCTTTACAAAGTTGTAGAGCTCCAAATGGGTCACCCTGCTCCAGTATGAGGCTAACCATGAAGCAGTTGTGATGTCTGTAGTATTAAGACACTCATAACTGAATCAGCTAAAATCCCTAGTCATTCTACAGGAGCTACAACACAAACATTAAGATGGATTCTCCTTCTGGACTTACTTCACCTACATCTGACTAGCCACCTGGACTATACCCACTGCTTGTCATTCTTAAACAACTAACTGGTTGTTTGTTTGGTTTTCTTTTCTTTTTTTTTAATTAACTATTTTTTCTGCTCAATCTCAACATTTTTCTAAATCAAAGAAGGGTCTGTTCCCACAAGTCATATTTTTAAACAGCAGCAAACCTGCATTATAATATTAAGGGGCAATAAGAACGGTTTTCCACGTGGGTCTCAAAGACTTTGCAGACAACAAAATAATTTTCACCTCGACATCACCGTTAAATAGTTGAAGAGAACGAAACACAGCAGGGAGAAAAAAAAACCAAGACTCCTAAAATCGCACCACAGCTTCCAGAATGCAAGTACCATAAAAGACAACGTATTCCCTTCTTCAGACGTTCCTATATATCCAAAGAATATTTCAGTGCATTAACGGAACAGGCTGGTCCCCAAAGTACAGAAATCATGCAAAGATTTACAAATTGCATCAGACGAACAGACTTTAAAAAATTCTGTGATGACACTAAAGTATCCAAGAAATGTTCATCAGTAGCAAATGCAGTCTGTTTTCTGTTTGGGAATACTTGAGGTATTTTTGATATAAATCTTCTGAACGTGGTAATTTTTTTTTTTTCCCCTCTGAGGTGCCCACTTTGATGTTACCTGACGAACTACTTTTTCCGCGTTTATAGGCCCTGTTAAAGCCGAGGCACGCAGGTCACTTTTGACAACCGCCTGCTCCAAAGGAGACCTCAAGGATCGTGGTACATGTTACTGCTCAACAGGCCTGGAGCTGCAATGGGGCAGGGGCTGTGATCTATGGATGTTTATGTGACCGATGCCCGCACCAGGCTCCAGTACAGTCCGGCACTTAGCAAACGTCTGTGGCGTGAGTAAGGCCTTCTCGGTGAGACCTTTCCCCTTGAATCGGTTCAATGTCTGAAACAAAGATTGAAACTAGGAGGCTGCCTGCCTGACACAACATTCTCGAAGGGCTTCCTCCGCACAACGCAAGAGGACAGATTCCCTCCCTCCCCGGGGACCGCTGAAGCATCAGCCTGGATAACCCACCGCCCTCCCGGGACCCCGATATTGCACAGCAACCCCAGCAGACAAACGCAAGACAGGAGGCCGGGCGGGGCGGGGCGAGGCAAGCCTCCGTTACCAGCTCCCGGGAGGCAAGTTCGGGCCCCTGCGGGGCTCCGCGGGGCCTGGAGGGCCTGACCTCGCGGGGGCAGGAGGCCGGGAGAGCGCGGGGGCAGGCGCGGGGAGGGGAGGGGAGGGGAGGGGAGGGGAGGGGAGGGGAGGGCGGCGGGGCCTGGGAGGCGCCGGCTCTCCTCGGCGCTCTCCGCGCTCTCCTGTCCGCAGCGCCACGCCTCGCGCCTCGCGCTTACCTTTCCGGATGAGGGCTGCGATCTCGGGGTCGAAGCCCTGCCGGTGGCACTTCCTCCAGAGGCCCATGTTGGTGGAGTTGTACTGCCGGCTGCACTCGTCCACCGGGCTCATGGCGAAGAGCTGCCGGCGATTCCGGGCCCGCAGGAGTTTGCCCTCCCAGCGGTCCAGGCGCGAGCGGCTCGCCCGGAGCGGCAAGTTGTTGTTGTTGTTGTAAATGAAGCCGGGGTCGACCCGGCGGGTGTTGAAGGCCTTGCACCTGTCCCTGTGCTTCCTGGCGTCCGTCTCGTACCAGTGGTCCGAGCAGATGGCCACGGCCAGCATGCCCAGGGCGCAGAGCGCCAGCGACAGGCCGGTGTAGAGCAGCAACCTTCCGGCAGCCATGCCTCCGCTGGGCGGCTACACCATGGGCATGATCCGCCGCAGCCTCGCCTTCCCTCCGCGCGCCCGAACAAAGCGGCGGGCGGCCGAGCCGAGGGGGAGGGGACGGGGGCGGCCCGCGCGGCGGCGCCCCCTCGCCCCCGCCTGCGGTGCGCGGCCCGGGGCCTGCGGGGATGCGGGCGGGCAGCCTAAAAAGTTCTGATCCGCGGAGGCGCCGGCTGGCTCCTGGGCATCCTCCGCGGCAGGTGCAGCCTCGGGCGGCGGCGAGCGGACGAGGCCGCCTCCCGCGCCTTCCCTGCCCCCGGGAAGTCCGCGCGCAGCCGGGCCTCGGGCGCCGCTGCCCTGCGAGGCCGCAAACTCAGCGCCAGGTGCCCCCGGCTGCAGCGGGGCTGCCGGGCCTCCTTCGTGCCGGTGGCGACGGGCCGCGCTCGCCTGGCCTCTTCTCGGGGCGCGGGGGTGCGGGCGGTCACGAGGCGCCGCGCGGCGACCGGGTGAACCCCGGCCGGCCGGCCACGGAAACCTCCGGAGGCCCGGGCCCCGCCGGGGTGTCGCACTAGGCGGCTCTCCCCCTTGCGGTCTGCCAGCGAAGAGACGCGCTTCCTCTCTGGGTCGCCTCTGTTAACGCGGCTCCGCGCCCCGGCCACCGGCGGGTCCCTGGCTCTGCCCGGCCGGCGCGCTGCGCTCAGAGGCGGGCTCCCCGTGCGCGCACGGCCGCGGCCGACCTCTCCGCGCGGGCTCCCGGGTCGTCTGCGTCGGGCCTCGCCATTCAGGAGGCCCCTCGGGCCGACGGCGCGGTCACCCGGGCGGCGTCACCCGACGAGCCTCGGCCCGGGGCTGCGGACGACGCGGCGGGAGCTGGCGGGCGCGAGGGGCAGGCTGCGCGGAGGACGGTGCCCCCGGCGGGGCGCGCGGCGCGGGGCGCGCGGGGCTCGGCTCGCGGTGCCTTCAGCACCATGGACAGGGCGCGCGGTCGGGGCTCGCGGGCAGCCGGCCCCCGGGGCGTCCTGCCGGTCTCCCCAGCGCCCTCCTCTTCCTGAGTATCCGCCCGACAGGTTCCAGACCCGCCTCTCCCGCGGCGCCTCCGCCTCACTCCATCCGGCTCCCAAGTAGCCGCGGGAAGCGTGCTGCCCAGGCGCAAGGGAAACGCTGCAGGCACCGGGGAAACGGCGGCCCCGGCCGCTCCGAGCAATCCGCCCCCTGCTCCCGCCACCCGAGCCCGGCCACGAGCCGTCGGCTCGGCTCTGCCCGACCGGGCTCAGCCGCTCGCGGACTGCACCATTTTCTTCGCAGCCCGCCCGGAGCCGAGGCGCCGGCTCACTCGGCGGCGTGCAGAGAATCCCGGCCGGGTCTCGGCGTCCCGCGATCGGGCTCCTTGGCGCGCGGCGGCCGCGAGGTGAATGGGGCGAGGGTGGGGGAGGGAGGCCGGGGCGCGGGGCTTCCCCTCCCCGCCTCCTCCTCCTCCTCTAGCCGCGGCGGCTCCGGAGCCTCGCGGGCGCGGCCGGTGCTGGGGAGCGAGAGCCCAGGCTGCGCCCGGGGTGCTCGCGAAATCGCATCGCCCGGCTGCGGGCGCCGGAGGAAGCCGCTGCCGCGCTCGCTCGCTCGCTCGCTCGCTCAGCTCGGGCGCCCGGCGCTGCAGCCTTGGCTAAAACCCACAGACGAGAACACGGAGCGCGCAGCCAAAAGCTAGTGATGTCATCCGTGCAACGTGAGCCTCATCTCTTATTTTTCTAGCATCCTTAAAGATAAACTGCACCATTTCCCAGGCACGAAACGTCTAAGCCTTAGTCTTTGACCAGGCAAGTCAATGGTGTCTAGATAGGTATGTGCCCAACCACATCCATATTTATGCACATATACATATATGTGGTATGTAGCATGTTTACACGCATTATTATAAATGTAGGGATGTTGCCTCCATCTCCTGGTTCTCTCTTTGCAGTGGTGGAAAATTCTCTCGCATCCACCACTGGAAGGATAAAGGCTGCTTTATTGCAGAGTCGGCACCCAGAGGGGCTGAGGAAGTTCCCCGCGTCCCCGGTTTTGGTGGCTGGTATCTTGGATCATATTAGATCTTTGTTTTCCCCCAGAAAGCCACAGGCGCTCCCTTGCTGGCTTAGCTACAGGCGTGGCCCCCCGGGGCCGCGCGCGTCGGCGGGGTTGCCACGGCCAACCCCAGTCTAGCCCCACGCCCGCGCCAGACACCCTGACACACACCCACCTCCACCTGCCTCCACTCCCCTCCCTCCGCAGCAGGAAAGGAAAAAGGGAAATGATTGATCCTTTCAAGACCAGAGGCAGAGGATGTTAATGGGCGTGCGGCGTGGCGGGGGGAGGGGGGTGCTTAATAGATATTTTGAAAACGCCCGGGGGCTCGCGCTTTGAGAGGGGAGGTGGGGTTAAATGAAACCTCGGCGCGGGATTTGTCCTCGTCTGGGTGGCGGCTGGATGTAGGCTCAGCGGGGGCTCTGGGAGGCAGTGAGGGACCCTCGACCTGGAGCCGGTGGGCCGCCAGCGAGCCCCGCTTCATCCCAGAGACGCCCCCCGCCCCTCCCCGCCCGGCTCACGTGAGACCGCGCCGCAAAGGCTGGGAGCCTCCCTCCCAGGCTGCAAAGCCGGGTTTTTTCTCTCTAATGCTCGCCCCTCGGTGTCACCCGCACTACAAAGCCGGGGGCCCTCACTGCCGGGTGAAGAGCTGCCCCCGGGAAAGAGAGGGTCCGGCACCCCGCTTTGCACAGCGGGGCCTGCGAGCCTGAAAGAGCGCACCTCCACCATATTCTTTTTGTCTTTTTTCATCCTTTCTGCAGTTTGAAAATCGGGAACGAGGCGTTTCAGTGCCATCTAGTGGGGGAGGGGCGTGCCTCCCTTTCTGTCCCTGGATGCGGCACTGGGATTTGCTGAAAGGGACAGCAGAGCCTGAGGATGTCCGCCCGGTTCCTGGGTGCCCGGCTGGCAGAGAGGCCGTGGGCATGTGCCCTTTGCCAACCCCTGGTGCCCTGGGTCCCCCGGGACGGCGAGGTGGGGCCCAGGGACTTGACCACAATTTCTTCTCACCTTCCTTTCTACCCTCCTCCCACCAGTTCCCTCTCCCCCAACGTGAAAATGTGGAAACGAGCGCAAACACTTTGCACACATGGAGACAATGTCTGAAATTTCTGGAGCTATTTTCTCCTGTAAAGCCCAGAGCACTTTTAGGCTAACGGGATGTCTATGTTTGACCATAGGGAGAAGGCAGAAAGGTGAAATGATACCTACAAGGTCACTCAGCAAGTTGGTACACATCCAGCATTAGAGCCTCACTCTCCTGATTCTCAGTTCTCCCCTCCCCTGCGAACCAGCTAGGAGAGGTGCCCCTGGAGACCCCTGGAAGCCCAGGTAGCCACCCATTTGGCAATAAAGGAGCCTGACCATTTTATCCCTATCTGCCCTCCCTTTTCCATTATCCCATTCCTTTCTTGTTCTTCCTTTTTACCATTTTCTCTTGGCCTATGCCTTAGGCCTACTTCCAAGACTATGCCTTGCCTCTCCTCCCATGGTCCTCCTCAGCAGTCCGGTGATTAGGGCCCTGCTAAGAGAAGGGACCCAATGGCACACTGTCCTTTTTTCTGAACATCATTAAAATTATATTTTGAAATGTTTGTCCCTGGTGACATCCCAAAAGCCTTTTAAAGATGTTCATTTGAGGCCTCCTTTGAAATGCTGTTTTCCTGGACAGTCCTGCTCCATTTTGAGAAGATCCTTGTTGGGGCCAGGCGGGAAGGGAAACTCCTCAAGATGGCAGATACACCAAAATGGCTGAGGTTCCTGTCACCACCTCCACTTGGGACACCAATGGACCAATGACCTGCTGACAGCTTGAGCAGACCCTTACACCTCTCCTTTGGACTTCCCCAACCGAACCCAATGCCCTTCAAACCCCAGAGGAGGAAGTCACCTTTGACTGGTCGAATTGCAATCCTTCCTTTGCATATGAGCCAACCAATAGGAAACCGTTCTGCCTTACAACGTTATGTAAACCCCGACTACCTTGTCTTGGCGCGACTTCCTCGACTCACTCTCTTTCCCCCATGAGTCGTGGAACCTCGCCCGAGGGTGCCTGCAATAAAATCTGTTCTTGGACCCTCGCTTGCCTTGGCGGTCTCATTTCCATCTAGTTACTAAAAAACTTAACAATCCTGATCTTTGGAGCTAAAAAGATGGTGGATTCTTCCTCTTGACTATATAACTACATGACCTTTTTTCCTTGAGTGATCTACGTTTCTTCCCTCCGTCTCTTTCCAATTCCTTCCACCCTGTTAGCTATAGCATCACTATCTCCAACCTAGTCCTTCTGATTTGAACCTATACTGTCCTCAGATCATAGAATCTCAAAATTGGAAGGGACTTTAGAGTCAACCACACAATAATGCATGAATCTCTCCTAGAACATTTCCCAAAAAGTAATTGGCCAGCTTCTGCTTGCACACTTGCAGTGATAGGGAAATCACTCTCTTGGCAAGCACTCTGTTCCTTGTCAGATGGTGTAAGTGGTTAGATAATCCTTCCTTACATTGAGTATTTTCCTAGATCCCTGTAATCCTACCCATTGGCCTTTGGGAAGCCCACAGATACTTGATTCCTCTCCCATATAATGGTCCTTCTTGACCTACTTGACCTCTACCATCATGTTCTCCCTAAGCCTTCTTTCTTCCAGGCTAAATACCTTTTGTTTATTTCCTCTTTGAGCTTGCTGCCCCTGGGTTTCTGATTCTTCCTGATTATTAGTATGTCTTATATCCAACAGTGCTCCTTGATATAACAACCAAGTCAACCGATAAAGAAAAAAAAAAAATGGCCATGTTTTCACAAGACCCATGCGAAGTTCTAATAATCCTCACCTTCTCTTCTAGGATCTCCTCTACAACTCATCCCTTTGAATGCTACCCTAGGATCTTACCCCAGAGTGATATTAAGATCATTGGTTTGCAGTTTCTGAAATCTACATTTTTGAAATTTGGAATTTCATTTGCTCTTGCACAACCTCCCTCCTTTTCTAACGAATGTTCACATTCTCCGAGCTCTCTCCAAGGCCAACAACAGAGATGCAGAGATATCATTAAAAATTCTCTCTTTCCTGAGGTACAGTTCACCCAGAGCAGAGAGATGCTTTCCTACAATTTCTTTACCCATTGGGAACTGTCTTCAGTTATCATATTTGTTCTACTCTACACCCTACTTTTAGTCTGAAAACCATTCTCCTTGACATTGTCTCTTGGAATCAAAATAAAAATTGATGAGGTCTGTTTTCTCTTTGCCATTTATCAATATGCCATCATTTGCTCAGAGAAGTGTCCCCCTATATATTCTTATTCTTGTTTTTCTAACTAACTTTGCACAACTTGTACATTACTTGAAACCCAAGAGTTAACTTCTACTCTAGCCCTCCTAACACAGTCCCCCAAGCATGTGACATGCTAGTATTTATGCTTCTTTCTACATCACAATTCATCGCAGAGCCACATTGGTTTGTTAGAACTTCCCTTCTTTTCTTCCTCATTAGGTTCATTACAGAAAAAGGCAATTTTCATCTCACCCCTGGGCATCCAAGTCCTCTCCCTCCTTTTTTTTCTTGTTCCTCTACCATACCACCATGTTAATCTTCTTATATTCTAATTCTCCTTTACCCAAAATTCTGCAGTAATTTCATCTTGCCTGTAGAGTAAAGCTCAAACTTTTTACTCCAAGTGCCTATTTTCCAAAGCTGACCATCATATTCACTTAGACACATTCTCTGTTCTAACCAGGCAGCCCTCTTAACATGTTTTGAAAAGCCCCTGCATTGGCATCATTCCTCTTGCCCATAAAATATTTAACTGCTCTGCTTTTTAAAGTTCTTGTAATTACAGATGCCACATATCAGTAGGTCAAATAAATAGCATTTTATCATCTCACTAGAAGCTGAAAAGACAACCAATTAAAGCCAACAAACATTCTTGATATTTAAAATCTCTTCCTAAACCAGGAATTATAAAGAATAAGATCACATCCTGCATAAAGAAATATTCCAAATCAGTAGCAATAAAACAAATAACAGAACAGAAAAATGATCAAAGGTCATAAAAAAGAATTTACAGAAGAAAAAATTCAAATGGAAAATTAACTTATTAAAAAAAAAAAAAACATGGGCAGCCCTGGTGGCCCAGTGGTTTAGTGCCACCTTCAGCCCAGGGTATAGTCAGGCTCCCTGCATGGAGCCTGTTTCTCCCTCTGCCTGTGTCTCTGCCTTTCTTTCTCTCTCTCTCTCTCTCTCTCTCTGTCTCTCTCTGTCTCTCATGAATAAATAAAATCTTAAAAAAAAAAATTCAACCTCACCTGTAATCAGAGAATACAAATTTTTTAAATACTTTTTTTTACCCATCAGATGGAAAAAAATTTTTTCATGTCTGTTAATGTCACGTATTGGCCAGTGCATAAGGAAACATGTTCTCATGCACTGCTGGTAAGAGCATAAACGGATACAGCCACTCTGGAGGGCAATTTGGAGTAGCTGTATGGATGAAAACTAGATGTTTGCAGACCCAACAGGTCTGCTTCTAGATATCTAGCCTACAGAAACACTGATACAAAGGGCAAAGAGCATCTTTAGTATGCTGCCCACGTCCTGGGGCTTCCATGACAAAACACCACAAATTAGGTGTCTTAAAATGTCAGAAACTTATTGTCAGACAGTTCTAGGGCCCAGGAGTCCAATATCAAGGTGTCAGCAGGACCCTGCTCCCTCTAAAACCTGTGGGAGAGAATCCTTCCTTGCCTCTTCTAGTTTCTCTTCTAGATACTCTTCTAGTATCTTCCTTGCCTCTTCTAGTATTCTTCTAGATACTCTTCTAGTATCTGTTGGAAATCCTTGACATTCCTTGGCTTAACGATGCTTCATTCCAATTTCTGCCTCTGTTATCACATGACTATCTTTTCTCACATCATCTTTCCTCTTTTGCCAAGTTTCTCTCTTCTTATAAGGATACCAATTATATTGGATTATAAGCCTACCCTACTCCAACATGACCTCAATCAGATCTACAATGACACTATTTCTACATAAGGTCACATTTTGAGGTCATAAGGGTAAGGACTTCAACATATCTTCTGGGTGGAGGTGGGAGGGTTGGGGGGTTGGGTGGGATTATTCAACCCATAACTCTACCTTTCATGTAACAAAGAAGGCAACAGGGGCACCTGATTTTCCCCTGTGACTCTCAGTCTTGGGGCTGTGGGTTTAGGCCCCATGTTAGGTGTAGAAATTACTTAAATGTAAAATCTTTACATTTGGCTCAGTGGCTCAGTCAGTTAAGCGTCCAACTCTTGATTTCAGCTGAG
The DNA here is from genome assembly GCF_003254725.2 of Canis lupus dingo. Taxonomy (NCBI): domain Eukaryota; kingdom Metazoa; phylum Chordata; class Mammalia; order Carnivora; family Canidae; genus Canis; species Canis lupus. Next base: position 8,031,979 of record NC_064258.1, read on the forward strand.
GTCATGATCTCAAAGTCATGAGATCAAGCCCTACGTCAGGCTTCAAGCTGGGCATAGAGCCTGCTTAAGAGTCTCTCTCTCCCTCTGCCCCTCCCCCCAAATAATAATAAGAAAGAAGGAAAATATTTAAAATCTTCTTAAGGGATGCCTTGGTGGCTCAGCAGTTGAGCATCTGCCTTCGGCTCAGGGCGTGATCCCGGAGTGCTGGGATCAAGTCCCACATCAGGCTCCCTGCATGGAGCCTGCTTCTCCCTCTTCCTGTGTTCTGCCTCTCTCTCTGTATCTCTCATGAATAAATATATATTTTTTAATCTTTAAAATCTTTTTAAAATAAGGGGATATAAGAAAATGTAAAGATATCTGCTTATTTGTGCAAAATGGAAGAATGACAGAAGAACCAAGAAGCCAAGCAGAGAACAGGAAGTTGATAGCACATTGCCATTACCACTGTTAGGCTGAAGGCAGGCTCAGCCCTGGCCAAGCATACAAATGAAGGCCCACATCTCATGTCTCTAAATGTTTACAGGTGTAAGTCAAATGACAAATTGTTAAATAAAAATGTTCTAACCTTATACTTTACAAATACCTTTATGATGACAAATCTTCAAATATGTGTAATGTTATGTTTGGGTATGAATAAAATTTGGCAAAATATCAAAGGCAACCAAATTAATTATGATTGCTCATGTATTGATGGGCCAGCAATGCACAGATGAGTAATAAAGGTATTCATAATTCATAACTTATAATAATACATATTCATAAGACTTACTTTTCTTAACTTTTATTTCAGAAAAATCATCCTGTTATAATCAAGATTTTTTTTTAAGATTTTTATTCATGAGAGACACAGAAAGACAGGCAGAGACATAGGCAGAGGGAGAAGCAGGCTCCCTGTGGAGTGCCTGATGCAGGACTTGATCCCAGGACTCCAGGATCACAACCTGAGCCAAAGGCAGACACTCAACCACTGACCCACCCAGGTGCCCCTACAATCAAGATTTTCACATACTTAATATTCTATTGATGGTAATGCCAAATGGTGCTTTTGTTTGTTCTGAGAGAGAGTGTGAGTGGTGGGGAGGAGCAGAGAGAGAGAGAGAGAATCTTAAGCAGGCTCCACGCACGGCATGGAGCCTGAAGTGGGGCTTGATCTCATGACCCTGAGATCATGACCTGAGCTAAAATTAAGAGTCAGACATTTAACCAGCTGAGCTGCCCAGGTGCCCTGAAAGTTTGGGTTTTTTTTTTTTAATTAATATCAATTCGAAGGAACTTCATACTACTGAAGCAATAACACTTTTATTGGAAATGTCAATAAGATTCTTAAAATACTACTTACATTTGGACTTTACATATTATATTCAAGCATTGTAACAATCACATATGACACATCACTGTTAATGCAAAAAATACATTACTTTTATCATGTAAATCATTATCACATACATGATTTTTACTGTCAAAGTGATATCTATATGCCTATGATAGTTATTCAGTTCTTCTTTCAAATATTCCAGTGCTAAAATGAAAAATACCAAAAATCAAAGTACGGTGTCTAATTTGTTCAAGTCTCTCTACAGTAAAGACCATATCTTGGGATCCCTGGGTGGCGCAGTGGTTTGGCGCCTGCCTTTGGCCCAGGGCATGATCCTGGAGACCCGGGATCGAGTCCCACGTCGGGCTCCCAGTGCATGGAGCCTGCTTCTCCCTCTGCCTGTGTCTCTGCCTCTCTCTCTCTGTGTGACTATCATAAATAAATTAAATAAATAAATAAATAAATAAAAAGACCATATCTTGATCTACAATGATTGGATATTAGTTGTTACTACAAGCATTACTTTGGGATTATTTATAACTGAATCCTCTTCTTTAAAGTCATAAAAAAATGTGCTTTTCCTTGTTCTATTTCCTTATATTTTATTCGAATGCCACTTTTGGTTTCATATGCAGTTTATTTCTACTTAGAAAACCATTTTCTAGGCAGCCAGGGTGGCTTAGCAGTTTAGCGTCGCCTTCAGCCCAGGGCATGATCCTGGAGACCCAGGATCCGGTCCCACATCGGGCTCCCCGCATGGAGCCTGCTTCTCCCTCTGCCTGTGTCTCTGCCTCTCTTTCTCTCTGTGTCTCTCATGAATAAATAAATAAAATCTTAAAAAAAAAAAAAGAAAATGTTTTTCTCTAAAATTTAAAAGTATTTTTAATACCTTAAGTAGAAAAAAACAAATATTGTGCTTACCAAGCAAAAGCATTCCATTTGTCAGTTCATGCTCTGCACCATAGTTTTGGTTCTTTTTTATAGTTTTGGATTTTATTTTATATATTATTTTTTATTTGAGTTCGATTTGCCAACATTTATATAGATATTTTTTAATTGGAACGTTTTGGATTTTAAACATAACACAAACCCCCCCCTCCAAAAAAAAAGTATTTTTAGTCTCTTTAACTGAGAAGTCACCCAACTTAGATCTGCTTTTATTTATACTATTAATAGCAAGCAATAGCAATCAAAAAAATCGTAGATAGAACAAACCTGAAATTAATTTTTTAAGATTTTATTTTATTTATATATTTGAGAGAGAGTCAGAGAGATCACAGAGGGAGAGAAAAACAGACAACCCAATGAGGGGCTCAATCCCAAGACCCTAAGATCATGACTCAAGCCAAAGGCAGATGCTTAACCAACTGAGCCACCCAGGCGTCCCTTAAAATTAATTTTATTTTCCATGAAAGACCACATTTTGCTCTGTATTTGAGGGCTTCCTGTTGTTTACTTTAGCTTTCCTAGTATATCTTACGTCCTTTCTAAATTAAATTTAATGGCTTTAGTCAGCATTTCCATTGCGTGTCTTAAGTGGCAATAAGGTCAAATTTAAATATGTTTTGTCTATGGATAGATTCAAGATACATAAATAATCTTTCTTTGAATTTCTCCATAACTTCATGACTATTGACTCAGTTGAGGCCATGTCTCCAGTAACAAATTCACACTATATTCCATATGTGTTATCAAGAATGTTTCTGCAATTTAGGCCAAAATTGAGGTTAGGTCTAGAAATACACTTATAGTTTAAGAGCAGTATGAGTTACAAGAGCATAATATTGCAAAATGGCTCAGTTATTGTGTGCAACTGTTCAAAATACCTAATTCATATGTAATTCCAGAACCATGAATTAGAACACAAAAGGAAGGAAGAAATGGATGCCCATCACTGCTGAGAAGTGACACTTCCTTGTTCAAAAATCTACTACATGCATGCTATCTGGGAAGAAAGGCTGGACAAGCTAATAATTTTATCTTTTCTTTTATCAAAGTGCCTCCACCCTCAGGCCCTTTCCATGCTCCAAAGCAGAATCTAACACCAACATCAGCAGCAACACAACCCACATAACTTAGATGCAGTTGTCTTTTGTTCTGAGGACACAGGGCAAGAGGTTTAGAAAAGCATTTCCTTGGGTCCTGTACTACATTAACCAGAAGAGCACTTTTTTAAGCTCATAAGCCATATGTGCCAGTACTCACTGATGCAGGATCCCAAGACATAGGGGCAACCATGAGTACTCCAAGACTATTATGTGTGTATTTGTGATATGCAGGCCCTGTAAAACAGTCTAGGGCAGGGACCCTCTTGCTGGGACTGAGGGCAGCCTCGCTGAAGGAATAAAAAGAGCAAAGAGTTTTGCCTGAGCCTGGGGTTCACCCAACAGAAGCTGAAACTAACAAACATCTGTCTGGCCAGAGCTGGAGCCATGAAACACAGACAACTGGTGCTGGAGTTGCCACCCATGGCAGAGACTAGAGGAGAAATACCCAGACTTCTCTCTGTCTTTGACTCATCAACCTTTTGCCAGAACCTCCCGTAGACTGAACCCAGATGAATATCAGCTGACACAGAAGCCTTGGGATGTACAGCCTGGAAATTTCAGTCCCTTGTAGTAGAACAGAGCAGTGAAAATCAAGGAACAAATCTGAGGGTATACAGGCCAGAACGGGCTGACACACAGTAGATATTCTCATAGTCAGGACAAGAGAAATGTGCTCTCTCTACCATCACTGTTTAGTATTCTGGGGGTCAAGGGTAGAGCGGGCTACAGAAATTAAGAGTTACAACAATTGCCAAGGAGAATGCAAAATGAATATTATATGTGGATAGTAGAACTGAAAACTCAAAAGAACAAACTAAAAATACTCAAGAATCAATACATTCCAATATAATAGCAATTAATTGTTAGAAAATATACTGGAAAACCATCCCATATACAACAACAACAAAAACCTCTATAATATATATATAAATAATAGTTACAAAGAAAGCAAAGGCTTTATATGACACAAACTACCAAATTTTATCAAGAGACACAAATGACCGAAAAGATGTAGAAACTCGCCATATTCCTAAATGAAACAACTCAATACTATAAAAATGTCAATGCTTTACAAAATCATTCATAGATTAACATGGTTCCAATCAAAATCTTAGGTTTTATTAGAACTTGGAGAATAATTCTAAAGCTCATCTGCAGAAAGCTAGTAGTGGGAATAGCTAAGATATTTTTTACCTGATAATTTCTTGCTCTTAAGTATTAAACTATGTTTTTAAAGCCACAATATTTAAACAGTAAGATATCCACTTCTCAGACCCTGCACTTGCTCCACAAAAGACACAAGAATTTTTTTATAAGTGAAGAGAATAAGGAACCCAATCTAATCATTCACCAAAAATCATGATTTGTATGAAATTAGACCTCTTAAGGGCTACAGGTCCACAAAATCTGGAAATATGATGAGTGTATCACAGCCTCCCAAGCAGGCTTTGACCAATATGGGCGCACTCACTGTGAGGACATTTGGCTAATGTGATACTCTGAACGTTTTCCAAGCCTTGGCCTCCTGGGTTGATGATTCATGATCTATGTGGACAGCATCTTGTTGTACTCCCTGACCTGACATCTCATGAGTCTGGATCTTGTAAGTCCTTGATCACCAGCTACATCATCTGGAAGTTGGAATGTTTGTGTCCCCCAAAAATCCCCATGTTGAATCCCTAACCCCCAACGTGATAGTATCTGGAGATGGACCTTTGGGAGGAAATTAGGTTTAGATGAAGTCATAAAGATGGTATCTCCATGACAGGATTAGACATCAGAAAGCTTGCTCTCCTCTCTCTCTCTGCCATATGAGGACACAGAGAGAAGGTGGCCATCTGTAAGCCAGGAAGAGAGCTCTCATAAGAACTGGATCATTGCAACACAGAGATCTTGGATGTCCCGCCTATAGAATTTGTGAGAAATTTCTATTGTTTAAGCCACCCAGTTGATGGTATTTTGTTATGGTAGCCCAAGCAGATTAAAACATCATAATCCCCATAGCAACTCAAAGGATCACAAGTTTGAACCACAATGTGGAGTGTCTTTACTACATCATACCTGATCAAGTGTAATGATCCGCATGTTGTAGGACAAGGTATTAGTGGTCCTGGGGTAGGGGGGCCCCAATTTCCCTTCCTAGATATTGCTATTTCCTGGGATTTTCTGTTTATTACCAGCAGTTCTAGCTCTCACTGTCTCTTTTCCCACCATAATAGCCATGGTTGCTGACCTCAGTCATTTTTTCCACATTTCATGTGTGAGCACTCTTCTAGGTGCTTAGAGATGCCAGTGAAAAACAAAGAAAGATCCCTGACCTCATGGAGCTTATAGTCTAGTAGTGGGAGACAAATAATAACCGATTGAATAAATAAGTCATGTAGTACTGTAGATGATAAATGGTAGAGGAAGACAATAGAGCAGTGGGTAAGAGTTTTATGGACTGAATGTCTACATACCCCCAAAATTCATAAGTTGAAGTCTCAAGCCTCAACAGGACTGTATTTAAAGATAGGATCTTTAGGAGATAAGAGTTTAAATAAAGTCATAAGAATCGCACCCTAGTCTAATATGTCTGGTGGTCTCATTAAAAAAAAAGAAGGAGAAGGGGAAGGGGAAGAGAAGGAAAAGGAGAAGGTCTCTCTCTCTCTCTCTCTCTCTCTCTTTCTCTCTCTCTCTCTCTCTCTCTCAATCTTTCTTTTCTCTTGGTCACAGAGGATAGGCCATTTGAGGACAAAGACAGCCATCTATAAGCCAGGAAGAGTCTTTATCAGGAACCTAACCGACCTACACCTTGATCTTGAACTTACAGCCTCCAGAGCTGTGAGAACATAAGGTTTTGTTGTTTAAAGCACCCAGTGTATGGTATTTTGTTACGGCACCTCGGAGACTAATACAAAGATGAATCATCTCATAAAACAGAGAAACTTGTATAGTCTTTGGCGGCTGCCAGAGAATTTCAGGGGCTGAAAAGCTGATTTACCTACATCTCTTTCTCTCTCTCTCACACACACACACACATGCACACACCAACAAACACACCCTGGCTCACCACAGCACAGCCAGGGCTTATCCACCCAACTCCAGACACCAGGTTGGCATCGCAGACCAGTTTTACCAAAGGGAGCTTCAAGTGTACAAATTCCTATTCCTCCACCACTTTCCACAGATGCAGGCCCTGCAAGCACCCGACTTTAGAAAGGGAATTACTTGCCAACAGAGGCCTACGCAAGACTTGGAGGCACTGCCAGGGCACCTCACTGCAGGGTGCTCCCACAGCCTGCAGTAGCTGACACAGACACAGAAAGAAGCTCATTTATAACAAGTCAGAAAGCCTTTGTCAAGTTTACCATTTCCTATGTGCCAAGCAACTAAACTCACTGGGAGGAGCCCTCTTCTAGAAGGGAATAAAAATAGTCCTGCCAGGGAGAATCATCCACCCAAAGCATCTGTGGTCATTTAGCCCCATTGCAGTTGACCCCAATGGTGCAGCATGAACAGCAATCAGCTCCACAAACAACCAGAGGACCTTGGCAATGTGAAATGCAGAAAGAACCTATTTTAAGGGTATGATTGGATAAGTACTCAAAAATGAAGGTTCAAATATTTACATTGAAGTACTATTTGTAATAGGATTCAAAAATGTCCAACAACAGGGGTTAGATGAATAAATCATAATGCAGTGATTCAATGGAACAATAAAAAGCCATAAAAATAGCATTTTAAAGGAGTATTTAGGGGGTTACGTGGCTGGCACAGTAGGAAAAGCATGTGACTCTTGATCTCGGGGTCATGGGTTTGAGCCCTCATGGGGTGCAGAAATTATTTAAATAAAACTTTAAGAAATAAGTATAGGAGGATTAGAGAAGGTAGAAAAACACTCAAGAGATACCAATAGGTGCAAAGAGTAGGATATAAAACTATGGATGAAATAGGATCCAAATTTTATAAATAAAAATCAGTAACAAGGAAATATACCAAAATGTTAGGATTATTTGGGGATTATTCTCTTTTAAGGGTTTTGTATTTCCAGAGCACCTGGGTGACTCAGTTGGTTAAGCGTCTGCCTTTGGCTAAGGTCAGGATCCCAGGGTCCTGGGATTGAGCCCTGCTGTAGAGCCCACTGTCAAGCCCTGGGTCTGAGGTGAGCTCCCTGCTCAGCAGGACGTCTGCTTCTCCCTCTCCCTATGCCCCTTCCCCCACTCTGCTCTCTCACTCGTCTCTCAAATAAATAAAATCTTTAAAAAAATAAATATTTTGTATTTTCTAGGTTTTATATAATGAACATGTATTACTTAATTGTCTAAAAACAATAGCTATATTAAGATAATAAAGTTACTCATGCTCAAACTTTTATGTGTATGATTAATTCCCCATGCAGCCAGGATTCCCTAGGTTCCAACTGAACAATTCATTCAAAAGCACAATATCTATGAAAGAATCACTGACATCCAAAATTAAAAGTGTTCTCCTTAGAGATAATTCTGCCTCTAAGGGCTTTGAACTGTATATTTTTGCCTTACTCTTCTTGACAGTGAAGATTGTTTTCAGGAGGAAAAAAAGTCATGGTTTTTCCAGGGTACTCTCCTCGTTGCTTTAAATTTTCCATCTTTTTATGACATATGCAAGCAAAAAGCCATCTCCTCCCTCAACTGGATCATTATGTTTTGGTCCGGCAGGCATGCACTGTAAAGAAGCACAGATGTGGTACAGGACTTTAAATGGTTTTGCCAAGTTTACAAGGCCAACTGTAGAAGGACCCGACAGGTGGGGCTCTGAGCCAAGTGGGTGTGGTAGAGAGGGTGAGTCACCATCCAGAGCTAGAATCACAAGAACAGAATGCAGAATTAAGATAATGGAACCTAAAATGTCCACAAAATGAGAGAGGACAAATAGGCAGAGAAGAAGCAGGAACTGTGTATTAAAAGCAAGATTCTGGACCACAGTGATGATAATCCTATCAGGAAAACCTCTAGAATCAACTCAGGTAACTGGAAGGAGGACCAGTCAGACGAATAGCTATGAGGATTCGGCCCCTATCTGTTGGCTGCTTACTTCATGCCAACAGATATCAACAGGACATTTGATTTAATCATCATGACAGTTCCATAAACCAGTATTATCCACATTTATTAGATGAAGGGAGCCACTCAGAGTGATTTGCTAAAGTTTATCTAGCTGGTAAATATTGGAGGATTTAAATTTAGATACAGCTAACTCCAAATGCCAATTTCTTGGCACTGTGAATCTGCCATAGACCCTAGACGTAAGAGACAATGGAAAGGAAGGTGATTTCTTAGGCTCAGAGGTGGAGACCCATGGTAAGAGAACCTGGATCGTTCAGTCGATTAAGCGTCTAACTCAAGAGTTGGATCAGGTCATGATCTCAGGGTTGTGAGATCAAGCCCCACGTTGGGCTCTGTGCTGGGCATGGACCCTGCTTAAGATTCTCTCTCTCCCTCTGCCCCTTCCCTCGCACTCTCTCTCTCTAAAATAAATCAATAAGATCTTTAAAAAATAAAATATGGTAATTTTTTTTTCAATGGGTTTTCTGGATTTTTTTTTAAATAGGCTCTATGCTCAAAATGGGGCTTGAACTCACAATCCTGAGATTAAGAGTCACATGCTCTATGGACTGAACCATACAGGTGCCCCTAAAATATAGTAAATTTTAATGATTTTTGAAAACTTCTAAAGACCTCCACAGATTCCTAACAATCAATTGCCATTGTTGTATGTATTGCATTCCCAAATGCTGAGTAGTGCTTAAGAGTGTGTACACATTCGTAACAATCAAGCAAGGACAGAAGAAGCTGCCATGGAAATTGGATGCTGGGATCATGCTCCAGCCACTTGGGGCATAGGATTCTGAAAATTAACATTTTTGGCAAAATTATCTATTATTACATGATGCAGACTGCAAAACCATTAAAAAGTAAACAAAACCTTGAATATTAAATTCCCAATGCCAAGGATTAACTCTATTGCCTTACTTTGGTAATTTGTCCAACTGCAATTTGTTTCATTTTCCTTCCATTTCATAAGTCAGATTTTTTTTCTTCAAAAGCCTTCATATCTAACATCCATGCTCTTGAGGAATTTTGGGTCCAAATACATTTGGTAGCCACTAAGGCAAAATGAAAATATTGGAAACATTCCAGCTCCTTGTTTACTTTAAAACAAACATTTACTCTTTCCCTAAAGTCCACAGTTTATTGACCTTTACATTTTACATTTTTTGTATTTACTGAAACAGGAAAAGCAGAGACATTTAAATGGGTTTCAGTTTAAGAGAAGCTGGTATTTAAGAAGTAAGATTTATGAAATGACTATTTGAGAGAGTGATTATGTATATTTAAAAAAAGATTTTTCACTTTTAACAAAGCTTCCTCTATGTTTCCTATTAATAGTTGCCCTACCAAGTAAGCTGTTTGACTTAATATATAAAATTTTACTTAGAATTCTACGATTTCAGAGCAGGAAAAATAGTTGAAGATGATTTAACATTTGTGTAAGCCAAGGAAAAAGAGGAGTTAAGAAATTTGCTCAGTCAATGGTGGCTTGTTTAGTAGTAGTTGGGGATTTGCTGCCAGTAGACCTAGCCTGTTGCCAGTAGACCCACCTTCTTCATTTTCTTCTTCTTCTTTTTTTTTTAATATTTTATTTATTTATATGGGAGAGAGAGCAAATATGAGCAGGGCCAAGGGGTAGTAGGAGAGGCAGAGAGAGAAGCGGACTCCCTGCTGGGCAGGGAGCCAGATGTGAGGCTCTATCCTAGGACCCACGAGATCACAACCTGAGCTGCTTAACTACCTGAACCATCCAGGAACCCAACCCAGTTACCTTCACTTTAAAAGAGGTTCTTGGCGCAGTGGCACAGCCCGGGGTGTGATCCTGGAGACCCGGGATCAAGTCCCACGTCAGGCTCCCTCCCTGCACGGAGTCTGCTTCTCCCTCTGCCTGTATCTCTGCCTCTCTCTGTGTGCCTCTTCTGAATAAATAAATAAAATATTTTTTAAAAAAACAGTCTGAGTGGATTAAAAAAAAAAACAAGACCCAACTATATGTTGTCTACAAGAAACCCACTTTATTTTCCTTTTTTTTTTTTTTAAGTATTTTATTTATTTATTTATTTGAGAGGGAGAGAGAAAACATGCACTCAAGAGCAGGGGAAGGGAGCAGCAGACTCCTCGCTGAGTAGGAAGCCTGACATGGGACTCGATCACAGGGGAGCTGAAGGCAGACACTTAACTGACTGAGCCACTCAGGTGCCCCAGAAACCCACTCTAAACATAAAGTGGATAGATGAAAAGATACATTAAAAGTAAAGACAGCTTTTTTTAAAAAAGTAAAGAGATTTAAAAAGAAAAAGATATACCGTGCTAACACTAATCAAAAGAAAGCTGGAATAGTAATATTAATTCCAGAGAAGCAGATTTCAGAGCAAAGAAAATTAACAGGGATAATGTGAGACATTATAATAATAAAGGGACCAAGTCACCAAGAAGACATAATAGCCCTTAATGTACATGTATCCAACAACAGAGTATTAAAATACATGCAGCAAAACTGTTAGGGCTGCAAGGAGAAACAGATGAATACACTATTGTACTTGGAGACTTCAACACCCATCTATTAGTAATTAGCAGAAAATCAGCCAGGACATAGTTGAAATGGACAGCATCATCAGTCAACATGACATAATTGACATGTATAGACTACTTCATCTAACACACTTCATCTAACCACAGGAGAACACACTTTTTCCTCAGGGTCACACAGAACGCTCACTGTAAGGACCACGTCCTGGGCCACGGAAACACCTTAGCCCATAAAAAAAATTCAGACTTCATACAGTGTCTCCTCTCAGTCCACACAGGAATTAAACTAAAAATCAGTAACAAAAAGACAACTAGGAAATCCTGAAATGTTAGGAGTTTGAACAATACACTTCTCAATAACACATGGGCCAAAAAAGAAGTCTTACAAGAAATTAAGAAATATTTTGGGGACACCTGGGTGGCTCAGCGGTTGGCCATCTGCCTTCAGCTCCAGGCGTGATCCTGGAATCCCAGGATCAAGTTCTGTATCGGGCTCCCTGCATGGACCTGCTTCTCCCTCTGCCTGTGTCTCTGCCTCTCTCTGTGTGTGTCTCACATGAATAAATAAATAAAATCTTTAGAAAAAAAAAGAAATATTTTGAACTAAATGAAACTGAAAATATAACATTTTGAAATTTGTGGTATGCAGTAGAAGCTCTGCTTAGAGGAAAATGTATAGCATTGAATGCATATGTTAGAAAAGCAAAATAAGTGAAAATCAATAATCTAAGCTATTTTAGGAAACTAAGAAAAAAAGGACAAATTAAATATAAAGTAAGCAGAAGAAAAGAAAATTAGAGCAGAAATCAATGAAATTGAAAACAGGAAATAAATGAAATAAAAACGTTCTTTGAAAACATCAATAAACATTGATGAGCTTCTAGCCAAGCGATGAGAAAAAGACAGAAATGGGCACCTGGGTGGCTTGGTTGGTTAGGCATCCGACTCTTGATTTTGGCTCAGAATGTCATCTCGGGGTGGTGAAACTGAGTCCCACACTGGGCTCCGCACTCAGTGTGGCGTCTGCTTGAGATTCTCTCTCTCCCTCTTCCCTGCTTCTCCCCCCAACACACAAACACTCTCTCTCTCTCAAATAAATAAATAAATCTTTAAAAAAAAAAGAGAGAGAGAAAGGGAATATTTTGAGTAATTCTATGTTTACAAATTTGATCATCTAGATGAAATAGACCACATCCCTGAATCTATCAAAATTCATTCAAGAAAAGATCATCTGCTTTCGCCTTTATCTAGGAAAGAAATTGAATCAGTGATTCATAACCTTCCAAAATAGAAAGCACCAATTGGATTCACTGGTGAATTCTCCCAAACATTTAAGAAAGAAATAATGTCAACCCTCTACAATTTCTTTGAGACAATAGAGGCAGAGGGGACACTTCCTAACTTACTCTATGAGGCCGGTATTACCCTAAAAGCAAGACCAGACAAAGACTTAGGAGAAAACTACAGTCTGAAATCTCTCATGAACATTGATGCAAAAATCCTCAACAAAATATTAACAAATCAAATCTGACAATATGTAAAACGAAGTATATACATCAGTCACACAGGATTTATTCAGTAGAAAAATCATCCAATCATATCAGTAGATGTAGAGAAAGCATTTGACAAAATAGTACATGGAGAATGATTTTTATATGTATCTCCTTGTAAATGTCTGCTTTTGTACATCTAAAGTCTATACAGCAAAATTCTGACAGATGAGTTTTCTTTTCGCTTCTCTGAAAGCGAAGTTTTCTGTAAAATTTTCTAGAAAAGAGCACTAACCATGACTATTTTTTTTTAAAGATTTCACCCACTTATTCATGAGAGACACACACAGAGAGGGAGAGAGAGAGAGAGAGAGAGAGAGGCAGAGACACAGGCAGAGGGAGAAGCAGGCTCCACGCAGGGAACCCAACGCGGGACTTGATACGGGGTCTCCAGGATCAACCCAGAGCCGAAGGCGGCGCCAAACCTCTGAGCCACCGGGGCTGCCCACTAACCATGACTTTAAAAACCTTTATGGGGGGGATCCCTGGGTGGCGCAGCGGTTTGGCGCCTGCCTTTGGCCCGGGGCGCGATCCTGGAGACCCGGGATCGAATCCCACGTCGGGCTCCCGGTGCATGGAGCCTGCTTCTCCCTCTGCCTGTGTCTCTGCCTCTCTCTCTCTCTCTGTGACTATCATAAGTAAATAAATAAAAATTAAAAAAAAAAAAAAACCTTTATGGGGGATCCCTGGGTGGCGCAGCGGTTTGGCACCCGCTTTTGGCTCAGGGCGTGATCCTGGAGACCCGGGATCGAATCCCACGTCGGGCTCCAGGTGCATGGAGCCTGCTTCTCCCTCTGCCTATGTCTCTGCCCTCCCCCCTCTCTCTCTCTGTGTGACTATCATAAATTAAAAAAAAAAAAAAAAAAGATTAAAAAAAAAAAAAACCTTTATGGATGGATTTCCCTGGTGGCTCAGTTGGTTAAGCTGCCAAGTCTGATTTTAGCTCAGGTCCTGATCTCAGGGTTGTGAAATGGAGCCTCACGAACAGCTCTGCACTCGGTGGGGAGGCTGCTTAAAATTCTCTCTCCCTCTGCTCTTCCCTAGTGCACATGTGTGCACACACTCTCTCCCTCTAAAAAAACAACAAACAAAAACACACAAAAACAAAAGGACAAAACACTTTTATTGATTTGGCAAGAGTCCACTACTAGAAACACTTGTTAAAAGATCACAGCTAAAGGGGATGAGGTCATAAGTTTTCTAGTGCCCAGTTGATGGGGGTGAAATTGGCAACTGGAATGAGCTTCCCCTGGTAGAGTGCTCAAGTGGCCAGATTTGGCATTTCCAAACTGCAGGCAAGATGCAGACAACAGAGCAGCATAGAAATGCATCCCCATCTCTTCTCCGTAGTCTCATTTCATATAAGCCCTGGTCATTGCTGTCATCGATAGAGATCAGTTGTTTTTGGATCTTTAATGTCAACCTAAACAAGTGAACTTGTACAAATCAGTCATATACATGTGTGCACACACATACATTTAACTACAGTGCTGAAGACTCAAACTATAGGTGTTTACACTAGATTTACTCTGATCAATCTAGTTTGTTTGTTTTTCAGATTTACAAATAGTGCTATATAGTTCTGTTAAAGCCTAAACCAGCCTTATTTTCCTTGAACTGTGCCAACCCCATGTCTGGTCTCTGGAAAGAGATGTTTTCCAATTTGGAAATTTGACTTCATACAGACTCATTGTCATATTCTATACACAGCCATGCATCTTACTCCCTCATAGTATTTCCTCTTTGGGTTGCTTGACTGTCAAGAATATTATTACTTTGAGAGAGTGCAAGCGTGAACAGGGCACTGGGGGAGGGCAACTCAAACTGGCATCAGCAAAGGGTTTTGGTTTGTCATTGAAAAGTCTCAGGATGGGGGAACCTCGGTGGCTTAGTCAGCTAAGCATCCAACTCTTGATTTTGGCTCAGGTCGTGATCTCAGGGTCCTGAGATCAAGTCCCTTGCTGGACTCCGCACTTAAGATTCTCTCTCCTCCCTCTGCCCCTCCTCAATCCCACTTAATCACGTGCTCTCCCTCTTTTTTAAAAAAAAAAAAGTCTCAGATGGTTTTCAGACATGACTTGATCCAGGAGCCGAGATGATGTTATCAGGATGCAGTTTCTTTCTCTCCCTAAGTTCTGCTCTCACTGTGTTGGCTTCATTCTCATTGTCCACTCAGAGGCTCTCCAGGCCCTCATCCTCCCAGGTGGTATTCCAGCACAAAAAAAAGCACCTTTTCCTAATACCTCCTTATGACTCCCTGCATTCACACTAATTGAATCAGTTTGGATCACTAGCCACTCTTGATTAGTCAGTTCTGGGTCATATGTTCCACCCCCAAGGGGGAACATAGGGGAAACAAAGGAGCTCCACCCAGTCCACAATCCATATGGATTAAGTCATAGAAAAATGGTTCGCCAAAGGAAAGCCAAGGTCATCCTGACCCAGAAGAAGAATAAATGAAGGATGACCAAAACAGTAGATGTTTAAGATAAAACTGAAGTAATCTGTGGTTTCTGTGTGTGAGTGTTGGATCCTGAACAACTGGAGTGTCAGTATGAAATTCTCTCTGGGAAGCAAGGGAAGGCTGAGAGCTCTGGCAAAGGCAAGTGTTCTAGTGTTCCATGGCAAAGTGTAGTTGTTCTGTGACTTCCTCAAGAAAAATATACTAACACCCCTTAGTATCTGTTGCCTGTTTCAGAGACATAACTATTAATATAATTGTCAGAGAAATCCGCTGTCATCCCTGCATTGTGTGTGTCTGAATTGATGACCGTACTTTTCACCAAGCCAGCCTTAAGTTCATCCAAATGAATTCATTAATGCATTTATTTTTGGTATAATAGAAGACCCAGGAGTCCCTATGCTTAATACATGTTCATTTTTGTGCTCTATAAACAGCCAAATTTTAAAGGAAAAACTTTTTTCTATTATTTGAATTTGAGGCTAGCACTAGACTATGTAGGAGACCGACCTGTGCTTTCATCATCCCTTCCTTAACCAGAGAAACTGAACTGCGTATATGCCTTTTTTTCTGAGAGTCTATTTGTATCTCAGAGGGGTCTATGACTTAAAGTGTGAAGAACCACTGGCCTAACCCTATGAGCCGCAGGGTACCATTTTGCTCATTTCACTGGGGAGGCCTAGGACATGATAATGGCAGCTGGGGCTGTGGAGACAGACTTGGCATTTACCCAGCTCTACTCTGTGACATTAGGCAAATTACAGTGTCTCAGCCTCATTTCTCTCATCTGTAACATAGGGATAAAATAACTGCTACCCCAAAGGACTGTGGTAACTGTTCAACAAGAAAATTCATGTCAAGCATATAAATCAGTGATATATGTAGTAAGTCTTAATTTCTTATTAATGTTATACCTGTACAGGTATACAACTTAGGATGGTATTAACATCCCTATAAACCTACTGAACATCATAGGTTAGCCTAGCTTACCTGAAACATGCTCAGAACACTTACAGTAGCCTAAAGTTGGGCAAAATCATCAAACTCAAGCCTGATTCATTTTTTTTTAAGTTCTATAATTCCAGTTAGTTGACACAGTGTAATATTAGTTTCAGGTATACAATGTAGTGATTCAACACTTCACCTGGTGCTTATCACAAGTGCCCTCTTTAACCCCATCACCTATTATACCCATCCCCCCAGTCACTTCCCTTCCAGTAACTATTAGTTCCCTGTAGCTAAAAGTCTGTTTCTTGGTTTGTCTCTCTTTCTTTTTTTCCCTTTGCTCATCTGGGGTTTTTTTTTTAGATTCCACATATGAGTAAAATTATATGGTATTTGTCTTTCTCTGACTGACTTATTTCATTTAGCATAATACCCTCTAGTTCCATCCATGTTGTTGCAAATGGCAAGATTTCATTCTTTTTTATAGCTGAGTAATATTCCATTGCATACATATACCACCTCTTCCTTATCCATTCATCAGTTGATGGACATTTGGGCTCTTTCCATAGTTTGGCTATTGTGAATAATATTGCAATAAACATTGGGGTGTGTGTATCCCTTTCAATTAGTATTCTTCGGGTAAATACCTAGTAGTGTAACTGCTGGATCATACATTGGATAGTTCTATTTTTAAGTATCTGAGGAAACTCCATACTGTCTTCCACAGTGGCCGCACCAGTTTGCATTTCCATCAACAATGCAATACAATTCCCCTGACCCTACATCCTCACCAGCATCTGTTGTTTCTTGCGTTGTTGATTTTCGTCATTCTGATAGGTGTGAGTGCTAGCTCATTTTGGTTTTCATTTGCATTTCCCTGATGATGAGTGATGTTGAGCATCTTTTCATGTGTCTGTTGGCAATCTGGATGTCTTCTTTGGAAAAAATGTTTATTCCATGTCTTCTGCCCATTTTTAATTGGATTATTTCATTTTGGGTGTGTTGAGTTGCATCAATTCTTTATATATTTTGGATCTTAACCCGGTGTCAGATATGTCATTTGCAAATATCTTCTCCCATTCCGTAGGTCATCTTTTAGTTTAACACAAGCCTAAGTTATAATAAAGTGTTGGATACATCATCTAATTTATTGGCTACTGTACTGAAAGTGAAAAACAGAATGGCTGAATGAGTATAAAATAATTTTAAGTGTATCATCTGTTGACCCTTGTGATCACATGGCTGACTGGGAGCTGCAGGCGCTCAGCATCCAGAGAGGATCATCCCACATATCAGCAGTCCAGGAAAAGACCCAAGTCCAAAATTCCAAGTACAGTTTCCACTGAATGCATGTCACTTCCACACTATCATAAGGTGAAAAATCCTAATTGGAGTCAGTCTGTATATTCTTGGCTTCTGTATTTCTCTTTCCTTAGTTTTCAAACTTTAGTGTTACAATATAACTAAACCACAGTTCACCCAACCACAATATGTCAATCGTTCACCATATGTTTTTACATAATGAGGACTTACTGCATCCCTGGAATTTGAGATTAAAAATTAACAAATAAAATATCTTTTATTTAATACAATGTATATGTCTCTGTGAGTGGAGGTTGTAATTAAATAGCTTTACTAATATTAGCTCATTTAATCCTCATGATCATTTTATGAGGTAGGTTCTATTTTTTTTTTTTTTTTTTTTTTTAAGATTTTATTGGGCAGCCCGGGTGGCTCGGCAGTTTAGCGCCACCTTCAACCCAGGGCGTGATCCTGAGGACCAGACATCGAGTCCCGTGTCGGGCTCCCTGCATGGAGCCTGCTTCTCCCTCTGCCTGTGTCTCTGCCTCTCTCTCTCTCTCTCCTCTCTGTGTTTCTCATGAATAAATATTTTTTTTTTACTTTTTTAAGTTTTTTTTTTTTAGATTTTATTTATTTATTTATTTATTGAGAGAGAGAGAGAGAATGGCTGGGACACAGGCAGAGGGAGAAGCAGGCTCCATGCAGGGAGCCCGAACTGGGACTCGATCCCGGATCTCCAGGATCACACCCCAGGCTGTAATGTAGGCGGCGCTAAACCACTGTGCCACCGGGGCTGCCCGATGAATAAATAAATTTAAAAAAAAATAAAGATTTTATTTATGAGAGAGAGAAAGAGAGAGGCAGAGACACAGGCAGAGGGAGAAGCAGGCTCCATGCCAGGAGCCCAATGCAGGACTCGAACCCAGGAATCCGGGATCACGCCCCCAGCCAAAGGCAGGCGCTCAATCGCTGAACCACTCAGGCATCCCAAGGTAGGTTCTATTATTATCCTAACTTTATAGATGAGGAAAGGGAGGCACAGAGAAGTTAAGTAGCTTTCTGAAAGTTGCACAGCTAGGAAACATTAGATTTAGGATTTGAACCCCAAGAGTCTGATTCTAGAATCCAGGTACTTAACCACTTTGCCATTTCTTTTTTTTTTTTTTTTTCCATTTCATTTTTTAAAGTAAACTCTACACCCAACGTGGGGCTCAAACTCAGGACCTCAAGATCAAGAGTCTTATACTGTACCAACTGAGCCAGCCAGGCACCCCAGCCATTTAATTTCCATCTTTGCTGTTTGGTTGATAGAGAAGGAAATGTTAAAAGAGAGAAATAATTATCAACTTCTCATATTTATTAAGCACCTATTGCGCTGGGGCTTTCACACCTACTTATTTCAATACTTTAATCACCATTAGTACTTTTTAAGAACAATCAAAAGAGATTTTTTACAGAGCACTTAAATACCAGAAACTACTTCATTTAATTCTCTAACAGCCCTACAAAGTAGATGCGGTCATTATGGCCATTTTACAGATGAAGAAAACGAAGTTTTAAAAGCTTAAGTAACTTGCCAAACATCCTATGAGTAGTAAGTAGTCAATCTGGGCTTCAAACCCAGGCTGCCGGGCTCTAAAACTCTTGTGTTTAACCACAGTACTTTCCAATCTCCCTGACTCTGTGGTGTAGGTATTATGTTGCTATTATTATTAATAAATCACATAAATATTTATTCAGAATCCATTCAGTGGATACTGACCACTGACACCATTATCTATCACTTTGAAGATGGGAAAACCAAGCCACAGACTAAATAGATCCTCAGCTGCTCCAGGGAAGGGGCTCAGTCTACTTAATGGGAAAGGGAACTACAGGAAAATTTGTGAACCAAATGCATATTTCCTTTCAGGTTTCCAAACTCTCTTGCAAACACTTTTCTCTCATCCTAGTAACGCTGATGCCCCCAGGGTACTATTGGAAAATAATATATTGTCTCCAAACTATTACGACTCAGTTGAGAACTCAGAATGGATTAGAGAGGATACGATGCAATATAAATGTAGAGTTCTAAGAATGCTAATGCGGGCAGTGGGCAGTTCAAAGACAGGACATGTCCATTAAATAAGAGTTTCCAACATTCTGATGTGTAGCTAAAGATGAACTCCTGCCCCCCAGGGCAGAGGAGTGAAGAAACTGGGAACTTTGAGAGAACTTTTGGATTCAGAAATTTTAAAATATAGAAAACATTTGAAGAGCAGACAACTCAGGGAGTCTGACCCGATGGTGCTAAATCTTCAACACAGAAATTAATTTATGGAATTCCTGTTGACCAAGTCCAGTGACATTAAGATTGTGGTAACTCCAAGGAGGGTATGTTAGACCTTAATAAACTGATAGGAATGAGTTGAATAGCAAACACCATGTAGTTCACAGATTCTCTTTGTTAGTTCTCACAACTTCCTTGTTCTGTAGCCATTATCAACCTATTTTACTGTTGAGAAAATGGCTAAAAGAGTATCTAGGTCTCTCTGGCAGGGGAGATAGGATTCACACCTAGTTCTATGCGATTCCAAAGATCACTTTTTTTTTTCCTAACAATGCTTCCCCCCCAGAGCAGAAAAAGTTTGTCTCTCCTAGGATCACAAAATCTACACCAATTGCAGGATATGAAGATGAAATACCAAAAGCCAGGATGAGAGAAGGAGTCAGTCAGGGCAGAAAAGACTGGGCCAACCTACCAGGAGAGTGTATGCCTGTAATTTACACAAGGTATCACACCCTTAAAAAGAGTCCTGGGCAGCCCAGGTGGCTCGGTGGTTTAGCACTGCCTTCAGCCCAGGGCCTGATCCTGGAGTCCCGGGATCAAGTCCCACGTTGGGCTCCCTTCAGGGAGCCTGCTTCTCCCTCTGCCACTCTCTCATGTTCTGTGTCTCTCATTAATAAAGAAGTGAGGTCTTTTTTTTTTTAAAGATTTATTTATTTATTCATGAGAGACACAGATTGAGAGGAGAGGCAGAGACACAGGCAGAGGGAGAAGCAGGCTCCTCGCAGGGAGCCCAATGTGGGACTCGATCCCGGATCCGGGAATCACGACCTGAGCCAAAGGCAGGTGCCCAACCACCGAGCCACCCAGGCGTCCCAATAAGTGAGGTCTTAAAAAAAAAAAAAAAAAAAAAAGAGTTCTTCTATCTGGTCCATTGCCATTCTAGGCTCAGTAGTTGACCACCTGCCTTCGGGTCAGGTCATGATCCTGGGGTCCTGAGATTGAATCCCGCATCAGGCTCCCTGCAGGGAACCTGCTTCTCCCTCTACCTATGTCTCTGCCTCTTTCTGTGTGTCTCTCATGGATAAGTAAATCTTAAAAATCTTTTTTTTTTTACAAAAAAAAAAAGAGCCCTTCTAACTGGTCCATTGCCATTCTAGGCTGTGTTGATTTCTGGAGCACTGCCGCCTACCCAAGTGATCTAGATGATAAGATTGCTGGACACTGATGGGGTTATCCTTTCAATGACCTCAACATATCTGGACCCTTTTTCTGTGACATTGACAACTGTGACTTTTTGTTCTATTAGTTTGTTCTACTGTAAGTTCCAAGATTTGAGTTTGGATTTAGGAGTAAGAAGCCCATCTCACCACAGATTTATAGATTCATGAATTCTCAGGCCAAACTATTGTAATGATGTCACTGTTTATTAGCACTTCATTACATGGTCCCAAACAGGCTGCTTTTATTTTAAACAAAAGTGAATCCCAATCTTTTAGACATGTATACTGAAATATTTGCAGATGAATTATATGATGTCCAGGATTTGCTTCAAAATAATATTGGAGGACAGGAAGATGGGCCACCAGTCAGTAGTAGTTGAAATGGGGTGTGGGAGCACATAGAGTTTCTTTGTATCTCTCTCTCTCTCTCTACTTGTGTGTATATGTTTGAAATTTTCTATAATAACATTTTTTTATAATAAGAACATTTTAAGTACATTGTCACCACCAAGTTTTAACTTTCTTTCAGCCTGCTATGCACTTGCCTTTTTCTTTTCGAAAATTCAGTTCCCATCTTCTCTGTGATTCTTTCTCTAGCTACTCCAGCCCAAAGAAATCCTTACCCTCCTCAAAAGTCATCATTTCTTTTTTCTTTTAAGATTTTGCGGGGATCCCTGGGTGGCTCAGCGGTTCAGAGCCTGCCTTTGGCCCAGGGCGCGATCCTGGAGTCCCCGGATCGAGTCCCACGTTGGGCTCCAGGCAGGGAGCCTGTTTCTCTCTCTGCCTGTGTTTCTGCCTCTCTATCTCTATGTCTATCATGAATAAATAAATAAAATCTTTTTTAAAAATAATAAATAAATATTTTGTTTTTAGGGCAGCCCGGGTGGCTCGGAGGTTTAGCGCCGCCTTCAGCCCAGGGCGTGATCCTGGAGACCCAGAATCAATACCCACGTCGGGCTCCCTGCATGGACCCTGCTTCTCCCTCTGCCGGTGTCTCTGCCTCTCTCTTTGTCTCTCATAAATAAATAAAATCTTAAAAAAAGAAGAAGATTTTGTTTTTAAATAATCTCTACACCCAACATGGTGAACTCTCAACTTCAGATCAAGAGTCCTATGTTCCACCGACTGAGCCAGCCAAGTGCCCCAAAAGTCATCATTTCTTTAAAACACATAATTGAAAAGAAAAACAGGCTGAAAATCAATGTATTAAGTATCCACATTAATAAATTGAAAAAATTCGAGCAAACTCAACCCAAATAGAGTAGAAAAAAAGATAATCAAGAGATGGAAAAGATAAAATAGAAAATATATGATAAAGAAATTACCTAAGCCAAAAATTATTTCTTTGAAAACTGATAACCCAACATAGACAACTTTCTAGAAAATACACAACTTATCAAAATTAAATAAGAATAAAGAAAAATCCAGAGTCTTGCATCAGATAGCCAATGAGTGAAATTTCAAAGAATAACTTAAGAATAATGATGATCGGGGATCCCTGGGTGACTCAGCGGTTTGGTGCCTGGCTTCGGTCCAGGGCATGATCCTGGAGACCCGGGATCGAGTCCCACATTGGGCTCCCTGCATGGAGCCTGCTTTTCCCTCTGCCTGTGTCTCTGCCCCTCTCTCTCTCTCTCTCTGTCTCTCATGAATAAATAAATAAAATCTTTAAAAAATAAAAAGAATAATGATGATCAAAAACCTGTAATTTAAAACTTTTCCACAAAGAGTACCCCAGGCCCAGATGACCTCACCAGCAAATTCTACCAAACATCTGCAGAAGAAATAATGCCAATCTTAAAAATCTTCCAGGGAATAGAGAACGAGGAAACAAAACTCTGTGTTGTATTATGAGCTACAATAACTTAATACCAAAACCTCACATACATTTTAAGAAGAAAAAATATAATCTAATTACACTCATCGATATAGACACAAAGCTGTTGTTGTTTTTAAGTAGGCTCCACTCTGGGTGTAGCTTGATCTCATGACCTGAGATGCGGACCTGAGCTGAGATCAAGAGTCAGATGTTTAATGAACCGAGCCACCTAGGTGGCCCATAGGGGCAAAATTCTTAACCAAAATATTTGTAAGCTTAATACAGAAATACAGAAAACAGGGCAGACCAGGTGGCACAGCGGTTTAGCGCCGCCTGCAGCCCCAGGTGTGATCCTGGAGACCTGGGATGGAGTCCCACATCGGGCTCCTTGCATGGAGCCTGCTTCTCCCTCTGCCTGTCTCTGCCTGTGTGTCTCTCTCTGTGTGTCTTTCATGAATAAATAAATGAATTCTTAAAAAAAAAAAAAAGAAAAGAAATACAGAAAACACAAAAAAAGAACTGTGTGCCATAACCAAGTTGAATTTATTCCAGGAATGAAAGTAAAATCAATTAGTGTAATTTACTACATTATAAGAAAAAAAGGATTTTTTAAAAATAATATAAAAAAATAAATAAAAAATAGTATGATGTCAACAAATGCCTAAAAATACTTGATAGCTTTCAACATAGATTCATGATTTTAAAAAAAGCTCTTAAGAAAGTCAAAATAAAGGCAAAAAATATAATCTGATAAATGATGTGTGTAGTAAACCTCAAGCATTATATTTAATGGCGGAAAGCTGAGACTCCCTCTTAAAGATCAGGTTCAAAACAGGTTCAAATTGATTCAAGAATGAACTGAAGGCCCACTAAAATAAAATAGAGTTCAAAATCAAACCCATGCATATTTTGACATTTGACTTACAATAAAGGTATATGTAGATCAATAGAGGAAAATGGATAGTGTTTTCAATAAATGGATCTAGGGCAAATGGTATAGTCATACAATGGAATCCCACATACCAACTAAAACAAATGCACTATAGCTACATGCAAAAATATAATAATAATAATAATAAGACTGAGTGAAAGAAGCCAGACACAAATGAACATACTGAATGATGCTACATAAGTTTCAATAAATGGACAAAATTCCACAGTGTTTAGAGATACGTATTTATGTAGTAAAACTATAAAGAAAGCTAAGAAAGAGATTTTATTAAAATTAGCTTATTGATTACCACGAGTGGAGAAATTAAAGTGTAATGATCAGGATAGGGCACGAAAGAGACTTCTGGAGTTTTGGCAACATTATATTTGTCAAAAAAGGAGGTCAAGGGTGCCTGGGTGGCTCAATTGGTTAAGCGTCTGCCCAGGGTCCTGGGATTGAACCTCACATCAAGCTCCCTGCTTAGCAGTGAGCCTGCTTTTCCTGCTTCCCCCTGCTTGTGTGCATGCACTCTCCTCTCTCAAATAAATAAATAAAATATTTTAAAAATAGAGGAGGTCAAATTGGGAGGCAGTTATACTATGCTTTGATAAGGTTTATGATAAACCACTGAGCTATGTATATTATGTCCATTTCTCTGTATATGTTATAATTCACCATGGAAAGGTTAAAAAGAAAAAGAAGTGTATTCTCTGCTCATGTCCTTCCTGGTGGCATCAGGCATAGCCTCAACCTGCACAGAGACACGGGCAGGTTTGTGGACTTGCAAGTGCAGTAGAAGCTCTCCCCCACTGATGATTCTCCATCATCAGCACCACAGACCACTGCAGCCATCCAGAACATGGCCAAGGCTGATAAGGTCATGGACAGTCAACCTGAAACCTCTGCTATCTCTGGGGCCATTTGCAGGGGGGATGAGTTAGATGATTCCATTCTCCAGTTGGCCAAGGCACATAGAAGTCAAAGGACTTCTGACTAGAGACATGGAAGTGAAATGTTTGTCTAAAATAAATAGCTGGGCGGGCACTGAGGTGGGCACTTGATGGCATGAGCACTGGGTGTTATTTTGTATGTTGACAAATTGAACACCAATAAAAAATAAATGTATTAAAATATTTTTAAAGAAAATAAAAATAAATAAAATAAATTAAGTTAAATTAAATTAAATTAAAATAAATAGCTGGGGCACCTAGCTTGCTCAGTTGGAAGAGCATGTGACTCTTGATCTCAGGTTCATGAGTTTGAGCTCTACATAGAGTGTAAAGACTACTTAAAGAAATAACATTTTATTTTTCAATTTATTTTATTTTTTTAAAGATTATTTATTTACTTATTCATGAGAAACACAGAGAGAGAGGCAGAGACCCAGGCAGAAGGAGAAGCAGAATCCTTGCAGGGAGTCTGATGCGGGACTCTGCAATCACACCCTGAGCCAAAGGCAGATGCTCAATCATGGAGCCACCCAGGCATTCCAATAAATAAAATTAAAAAAAAAAAATAGTAGGGATGCCTACTATTATTTGACTCAAAGAGAGTTCAAACAAGAGACACTCCCTGCTCTCAGAGAAGTCACTGCAGCTGGGGGAGGGGAAGGCTAAAAGATTTTAATATCTACTTAGGTTAAATGATGTGGATCACATTATATGCACCATACGAATGCAAAGGGAACATCAGTAAGAACAAAAATACAAAGATCTAAATGTGAGCACTGAAACCATAAAAATTCTAAAAGAGAGCACAGGCAGTAATCTCTCTGACATCACCCATAGCAGCATTTTTCCAGATATGTCCCCTGAGGCAAGGGCAACAAAAGCAAAAATAAACTATTGAGACCATATCAAAATAAAAAGCTTCTGAACAGCAAAGGAAACAATCAACAAAACTAAAAGACAACCTACCGAATGAGAAAAGATATTTGCAAATGACATATCTGACAAAGGGTTAGCATCCAAAATATATAAAGAACTTATAAGGGCAGCCCAGGTGGCTTAGTGGCTTAGCACCGCCTTCAGCCCAGGGCATGATCCTGGAGACCCTGGATCAAGTCCCACGTCGGGCTCCCTGCATGGAGCCTGTGTCTCTGCCTCTCTCTCTCTGTGTCTCTCATTAATAAATAAATAAAATCTTTAAAAAAAAAAAAAAAGAACTTATACAACCCAACACCCTAAAAATGAAACAATCCAATGAAAAATGGGTAGAAGACATAACAGACATTTCTCCAAAGAAGACATCCAGATAGCAAACAGATGCATGAAAAGATGCTCAAAGTCACTCATCATCAGGGAAACGCAAATCAAAACCATGATGAGATATCACCTGTCAGAATGGCTAAAGTCAACAACACAAGAAACAACAACTGTTGGTGAGGATGTGGAGAAAAAGGAACCTTCATGCACTGCTGGTGGGAATGCAAACTGATGCAGCCACTGTGGGAAACAGTACAAAGGTTCATCAAAAAATTAAAGGTAGAATTACCATATGATCCAATAATCACACTACTGGGGATTTAACCAAAGAACATAAAAACACTAATCCAAAAGGATACATACACCCATATGTTTGTTGTAGCAATTATTTACAATAGCCAAATTATGGAAGCAGCCCAAATGTCTGTCCATTGATAGATGAATGGATAAAGAAAAAGTTATATATATATACAAAATGAATGTTATTTAGCCATGAAAAAGAATGAAATCTGGCCATTTGCAACAACATGGATGTACTTAGAGAGTAAAATACTAAGGAAAATAAGTCAGAGAAAAACAAATACCATATAATTTCATTCATGTGTGGAAATTAAGAATCAAACGAAACAAAGGGAAAAAAAGAGAGACAAACTGAAAAACAGACTCTTAACTATATAGAACAAACAGATGGTTACCAGAGGGGAGGTGAGGGGGAGAGATGGGTGAAATAGGTGAAGGGGATTAAGAGTCCACTTATCTTGATGAGCACTGAGTAATACATAGAATCGTTGAATCATATTGTACATCTGAAACAAATTTACTACTGTATAATAACTATATTGGAATTAAAATAAAATTTTTTTAAAAGAAGCCAAAATAGGATGGTTTCGGATTAGACATGAAACTTAATCCGAGCCTTTTGAATAGATTACACAAAAAGGAGAGGCTGGGTGGCTCAGCGGTTGAGCCTCTGCCTTTGGCTCAGGGCATGATCTTGGGTTCGGGGATCGAGTCCCACATCGGGCTCCTTCCGGGGAGCCTGCTTCTCCCTATGTCTGTGTCTCCGCCTCTCTCTCTCTGTGTCTCTCATGAATGAATGAATGAATGAATGAATGAATAAATAAATAAATAAATAAATCTATCTTTAAAAAAAGGAGAGGACAGGACATTATAAGAAAGGAAACGGCAACATAACTATAATTGTAATCAGCTTTTACTAAGTGTTAATTATTTGTCAGGAACTCTTCTAAGTGCTTTTAATATAATGCTATATTTATTCCTCAGAATAACCCTGAGACAGGTACTAGCAAGAGGCAATTTGAAAGATGAGGAAATTAGGGCACAAAGAGGTAAAATAACATTCCCAAGGTTTAGGCACAGAGAGGTTGAGTAACTTGCCCAAGGTCACAAAGCTAATAAAAGGCAGTGCCAAAATTTGAATCAAGCAATCAAGATTAAAATGATATAGGAACTAATAAAATTAGCTTAAACATTTTTATAAGAATAAAGCTATATGGTTTTTCGCATTATTTAATTCATAATAGTTAAACATAATAAATAAATATTATTTATGAATGAGGGTATAGTAATGTGTACTGAACTTTGGCTTTCACCTTTCAAAACTAACTAAATAAGAATCACATATAAAAATTCTGTAATAAAAAAAAATTCTGTAATAGAAAAAATATATAAATAAATAAATAAATAAAAATTCTGTAATAGCTCAAATTTGCAACCAGGGCGCAGGAGTACAGGAACACCTGGCTGGGGGTGTCCCAAGCAGACCAGGTTCAGCCACTCACTGCTGACAAAATCCAAAGGCAGAGAGACAAGTGGTGGTGAAACAAGAAAGGGATTTATTTCAGTGAGGCCCACACTGGGAAGACAGCGGACTACCATTTCAAAGACTGTCTCCAAAGTGCTGAAAATACTTCTAGGTTTATATAAGGAAATTGTGGGACAAAGGTGAGTGGGTATGTGCAGGTAGGCAGTAAAGGTCAAGTGAATCATTGTGTTGGAGTCAGTCATGCAGGGTCTTGCTGGCTCAGGGCAGTTCTTATTGCTTGAGGGGTTAGTTTCAGTTCCTATCATGGGATGCTTTGCCCGCTGGCGGTTTTTTGTTTTTTTGTTTTTTGTTTTTTATTTTAAATTAAGTAGGTTCTACACCCAACATGGGGCTTGAAGTCACAACCCTGAAATCGAGAGTCACATGCTCTACCCTGTGAGCCAGACAGGTGCCTTGCCCACAGGGTCTTTTGCCTGAGTTAAGAAATAGGCTGGAAAGAAGAACATAATTAGAAAGTACAGACTAGAACACCTGGCTGCCTCATTCAGAGAAGCGTGTGACTCTTGATCTCGGGGTCATGAGTTTGAGCTCCGCATTACATGTAGAAATTATTTAAAATAAATATTTTTTAAAAGATGTATTTATTTTGAGAGAGCACAAGCGACAGGCAGAGGGAGAAAGAATCCCAAGCAAACTTTGTGCTGAGCGCAAAGCCTGACTTGGGGTTGGATATCACAGCCCTGAGATCATGACCTGAGCCAAAACCAAGGGTAGGATGCTTAGCTGACTGTGCCACCCAGGAGCCCCTAACTAAATTTATTTTAAAGTAAAGACTGAGGGGAATCCCTGGGTGGCTCAGTGGTTTAGCACCTGCCTTTGGTCCAGGGCATGATCCTGGAGCCCCGGGATCAAGTCCCACATCAGGCTCCCTGCATGGGGCCTGCTTCTGCCTCTGCCTGTATCTCTGCCTCTCTCTCTCTCTCTCTCTTTCTCTGTCTCTCATGAATAAATAAATAAAATCTTTAAAAAATAAATAAATAAAGACTGAGGTGAAAATGGGGGTGAAGTCCTCTTTCATAATCAGTTCATTTGAAATCACAATAAAATATTTTCCTATATATATAATGAAGAATAAAAGTATATGCCATTAAAAATTAATCAGTCCAGCAGCTGGCACATAATTTCACTTTTTGATAATAAGGGGCAGATAATATTAAACATGTTAAAAGGTGACAAAAGGTTCAGGATTGTAGTATTTATATATACCTTTTTGGGGAAGATTTTATTTATTTATTCACGAGAAACACAGAGAGAGAGGCAGAGACACAGGCAGAGGGAGAAATGGGCTCCATGCAGGGAGTGAGACTTGATGTGGGACTCGATCCCAGGACCCAGGGTCATGCCCTGAGCCAAAGGCAGATGCTCAACCACTGAGCCACCCAGGTGCCCTGTATTTATACGCTTCTGATGATGGATAGAAGTAGAAAAATGTTCACCATTAACCCAGAAGGCTGACCTATAGCCCACATAGTTCCAATAAGGATCAAATACGTCCTGGTTACTACATTTTTAAAGGGTCTCATGACTGCCGGTACATCTCACCAATAGTTAATATGGAGCTGAATGATAAGCACCAAAGGAATCTTGTGAAAGTAGTTTTAAAAGTAGTAATTTGAAGAAGTGTGGGACCCAGGAAATTTAACAAAAATCCCCTACCCCTGGACAAGCAGAGCAGGACTAACTCCATTTTGTGCTGCACCCACCACCTCCTGTATGACCCCCACATGACTTGCTTATTGCTTAAGGCGCTGCCCCACCCTAGTCAAGCCGCTGGGTACACCCTTATTGGAAATCGGCTCATAACAATGTAACCCCACCTTGTGCCCGCCAAAACTGCGAGCTAATTCTGACCAAAGTAATAGGCCAGCTCAAATGGATACTATAGGGTAAAATGTAATTCAATCGGCCACCTGCGTGTGGACAGACATGACTGCAAATTTCTGCGTATGTTACAATCCCATTGGCCGCTGGCCCCTATAAAGCTGCTACGCCTCTTAGTCTCAGGGTCCAAGTCCCTGCTCCACTGTGTTGGGTGCACTTGGACCCAAGCTCGAGCTTGTAAATAAACCCTCGTGTGTTTGCATCAGTGTCGGCTCCTTGGTGGTTTCTCGGATTTGCACAACAGAAGACATTTATGATCTACTACTCCCTGCACACCCCCTCCCCCTTGAACAATAAGCAAATATCCACCAGCTTCGTACAACAAAAGGGCAGCTCTTTCTGCACGAGTCCTGTCCACATGCTATAATAAAAGCATTTTTGCACTAAAAATACCTCAAGATTTTTTTCTTGACCATTTGCTCCCCATGCCACATCACTTCCATTATGGAATTTTATAGAATAAGTATATCAGATAGGACAGCCTGGGTCCTGCTGCAGTAACAAACAATAAAATTGTACGACTTAAAACAACGAAAGCTCATTTCTCACCTAAGCTATGTGCACGTTGTGGCTGACAGAGCAGGATCCACTTCTCATAACCACTCAGAGGACTACACTGACAGAGCAAGGACCCTTTACACCAGACAGAAGAGGCCTCTGGAGAGTTCCATATGAGTGAAGGTGATGCTTCACTTCTATTCACAACTCATCGGCCAGAAATAGACATATGGCTTTATGGGATCCCAAGATTGCCACGAGATGCACTCCTACCTGATGCCTGGAAAGGGGAGGAATGGTAAATAGTCAGTAAACTGTATCAGTGATTTCACAGCATGGCTTTTTGGTTTTGGGTTTTGTTTTGTTTTGTTTTTAAGTAAGCTCTAGGCCCAACATGAAGCTTGAACTCACGACCCTGAGATCAAGTCACATGCTCCACAGACTGAGCCAGCCAGGCACAGCACCCCCTCAGGATGTTTTAATCTTTATTGAATAACACATACCAAATCTAAAATAAAATTATGACTCTTTTGCACATTATCCCAGTGTGATGTGAAAAATATGAAGGTTCCTTAAAATAATCCATTCTATATTAATCAATAAAATAATCAATGTCATTAAACCTCTATTCCTTCAGCTTCAAACTTGCTTTCCTTTCCAGATAATGACATGTCGTACAGATAAGAATTAAGAATAGCTGAAAAGAATTACTTATGTTTAAACATGTGGGAAAAAATTGAGGGTTCAATATTCTTTAATGCCTTGGCTCTGCTTTCACCAGACTATCCTTCAATAACTATGCACTTCTGAGCTACAGAGGTTGATGATTAAAGGAGATTTTACTATCACTCCTGCCATTCACACTCACAGAGTATATCTGATTTCAGAAAATCACAACAAATATCCTATTACTGTATTTCTAACAGCCATACTTGATCCTTACCTGGAATGTACATCAGACAAGAAGAGGCAGGAAGCCTAAGAAGGGTTTACGGTGCCTTGATTGGTCACGAAAGAAAGCTTCACCCAAAACATATTAAATTGTTCCTTTGTCATCCAAGAGGGTTTTATACTCTGGGGTGAGGGATACACCTTTTTTTTTTTTTTTTTTAAATAAAGTAAGAAAAGAATTATTGTAAATGCAGAAGTAAGAGAACTTATATGACGTGAGGAATGAGTATTTATACAATAGGGAATCTGTAAGTTAATTTACTTAAAGGAATAAGTATCCACCTACCCTTTCTACTATGTCACACAATAAGAACCTGAAGATGATGTGAGTTTTGGGGACGCCTGAGTGGCTCAGTGGTTGAGTGTCTGCCTTTGGCTCAGGTCGTGATTCCAGTCCCAGGATGGAGTCCACATCGGGCTCCCTGCAAGGGGTCTGCTTCTCCCTCTGCCTGTGTCTCTGCCTCTCTCTGTGTGTCTCTCTCATGAATAAGTAAATAAAATCTTTAAAAAAAAAAAAAAGATGATGTGAGTTTTAATTCTTGCTGTGTCTAATGGCAAGGAATATTTGCCATAGAATATGATGAGTAATGAAACTGTGTACGTGAGAGGCTTTCCATTTTACCACAACCTAGAGTAGGAAGCATATTTTACATTATGATCCGATACATGCATATTGTTTCATGAAACAATAATTACCCTCATTACATGTGATGCACTCTGATAGTCCCATTCTAATGTCTTTTAATGCTGCTCAGAACCTACTAAATTGATTTCATGACCAACTAATGATTCATAGCCCACAATTCTATTTTTTTAGACATTTTATTTATTTATTAGAGAGAAAGAGCATGAGGAGGGTGGAGGAGCAGAAGGAGGGAAAAGCAGGCTCCCCACTGAGCAGAGACCCTGTCACAAGGAAGATCCATCCCAGGACCCTGAGATCATGACCTGAGCTGAAGGCAGACGCTTAACTCACTGAGCCACCCAGGCGCCCCTCATAGCTACAATTTTAAAACGTTGAGCAATAGGTATAGAAATTTATAATGAGGGATGCCTGGGTGTCTCAGCAGTTGAGCATCTGCCTTTGGCTCAGGGCGTGATCCTGGAGACCTGGGATGGAATCCCACATCGGGCTCCCTGCATGGAGCCTGCTTCTCCCTCTGCCTATGTCTCTGCCTCTCTCTCTGTGTGTCTCTCATGAAAAATAAATAAAACTTTTTTTAAAAAGAAATCTATAGGGACACCTGGGTGTTTCAGAGGTTGAGCGTCTGCCTTTGGATCAGGGCGAGATCCTAGAGTTCCGAGATCAAGTCCCACATCGGGCTCCCTGCGTGGAGCCTGCTTCTCTCTCTGCCTGTGTCTCTGCCTCTCTCTGTCTCTCATGAACAAATAAAATCTTAAATTAAAAAAAAAAAAAGTTGGGAGAATCAAAGAAATGATTCTATCCTAGAGCCTCTGGAGGGCGTGTGGTCCTGTCAACACTTTGATTTTGGCCCAGTGACACTGTCTTTGGACTTCTGGCCTCCAGAACCGTGAGAGAATAAAGTTCTGATGTTTTAAGCCCCAAGGTTTGTGGTATGTTGTTACATCAGGCTCAGGAAATTAATAGGAACTCCAAAAGCTTCTTAATGAGAGTCATATTGCAAAGTGCCCAGAGTGTTACCAAAATCCAAGTTTAGCTGCCTGTCACTCATAAAGACAATACTCAAGAAACAAGTTTTGATTGGAAAGGAATATGAGCTTTTTTTTTCTCTTTTAAGATGTTATTTATTTACTCATGAGAGACACAGAGAGAGGCAAAGACACAGGCAGAGGGAGAAGTAGGCTCCATGCAGGGAGCCCGACGTGGGACTCGATCCAGGGTCTCCAGGATCACCCCTGGGCCAAAGGCGGGGCTAAACCGCTGAACCACCTGGGCTGCCCAGAAAAGAATATTGATCTTTATACAGGAGGCCAGCAACCTGGGAGAAGGCAGACTCTTGTCCTAAGACCAACTCCGAGGCTTCTGTGGGGCCAAGGATTTTTTAAAGGGGTTCAGGGTGGTTAATCAGTAAAGGGAGTGCCGTGGTCCATAACATTTCTTGTACTGTGCAGACTTAATGGTGCCAGCTACAGAGGTTTTCACAGCACACAGAGGCTGTGCAAGGGAGTCTGGCTCCTTAGTGTGGGGCACTGAGGTTGCCGGCACGTGCAAAGGGTCTGGTTTCTGTTTCCAGACATGCAGAAGGGCTCTATTCTTTTCTAGGAAAGAATGCATGATCTTAAGATTTAAAAAAGAAAAAAAAAAAAAAAAGGTTTCATTAATCAATCACATGGGCTAGGGGTGGTTGCTAAAGCTTCAAGACTATTAGGTTGGCCAGAAAGACAGAAGCAGCTTCAAGAGTAGCCACTTGGGGCACCTGGGCGGCTCAGGGGTTGAGCGTCTGCTCTATAGGAGGGAAGAGAGTGTCAATAGGATGCCCTCCAGGTATAGGGCTGGCTGCTCATGTGCCCTATTTCCAGGGTACATGTTACAGTCTTTATGAAAAGCCTCGAAGAACGCTCAGAAAATAGTGTTCCCAGCCCAACTCTCAGTCGATAAATGCTTCGTACAAGGCCCAGGCGGTGTGGCCTGCCTGACAGCCGGTTTAGCACGGAGGGAAATACAGGAATTCTACGATCTGCGGCGGAGTCAGACAAATACCCCATCCCTCCTCCCTGAAGAAGCTTCCGGGCCAGCGGGGAGACCCGCAGGCAGCCCAAATCTACCCTAATCCTGCGAAAGGGAGTCGAGAATGGCCTTCTACAGATGGTACTAACGGTCCACTAGAGGAGGAGCGGGAAGGGGAACGGGAGGGCAACGGCCTCCCCGATGGGCCGCAAGACCCTTCGGCCCCAAGTCAGGCAGTGTCCCCGGGGCGCGTCGAGGCCTCAGCTGGATGCAAAGGGAAAGAAAACAGGAAGAAAGGAGGAAGGGGGGGGTGCCTTCCTCCTTCACTACGTGGCACGCGCATAACCACTGTGGAAGGCAGCACCGTAGGCATTTCCCAACAAAATACATTCAGCAAACCCTGCAAGACGTTCCCGTA
Source organism: Canis lupus dingo (assembly GCF_003254725.2). Classification (NCBI taxonomy): domain Eukaryota; kingdom Metazoa; phylum Chordata; class Mammalia; order Carnivora; family Canidae; genus Canis; species Canis lupus. The sequence goes on from NC_064258.1 coordinate 8,065,891, forward strand.
GGGCGACGATCTCCGTAAACCACCTCCGCGCTCCGCCTACGCAGCGCACGCCCCTCACTGCGCAGGCGCCAGGGATGACCTCTGAGGCCTCCGAGCGAGAGCGCTAGTAGTTCCGGGTTCCCCCGCGCTCCGCTCTAGCCGCAAGCTTCCGCTTCTCCGCTGCTCTCGGTGGTAGGCTCCCTCCCGCGGGAGCGTGGAGCCGGGCCGGGGGGCGGGCCTTCCGGGAGAGGGGCGCGTGCGCGTGGGAGAGGAAGGTCGCGAGTAGGTAAGGGTGTCCGAGAGCTTGGGGGTGACGGGGGTGACGGGGGTGGGGGGTCTGCCATGAGAGACGGGCGGTCGTTGGGGAGGTCCTGCAAGGGTCTCCGACCGTCTAGAGTCCCCAAGAATAAGAAGAGGCGAGTTCGTCATCAACCAGCTCGGAGGTTTCACACCACCCTGCAAGCAGGGTGACCCTTTCCTGCGTAAATTGGGGACTTTACCGAACGCAGGACGCTAGCGTAGCTTCCTCCCCGGCGCAGTTCCTCTCTCCTGGTTAGGAAGCGTGCACGGCTCGGTTCCTCAGCTCATCACACGGCATTTCTGCACCGTAGCTGGGGGAGAGGAGATGCAAATTAATTTTGTTGCCAGTTGGAAAAAAAAATATTTGCGGGTGCCTGGCTGGCTCGATGGGTAAAGCGTGCGACTCGACCTCGGGGCCTTCGAGCCCCACCTTGGGTGCAGAGATCATAAAAAATAAATAAATATAATGCCGTACCGAGGCGAGCGCCGGCTGACTTGACACCTGCTTCCAGCACAGGCAAGCGGGATCCGGTCAGTTGCAGGGGATCGGAGGCGTTGTCGTCGGACTGAGTCCAGCGGGCAGAGGTTCAGAGCCGTTCACGTCCCTACGACCCAGTGGATCGATTAGTACCAGACTTTAAGAATAATACAACATCACGTTTAGGTTGTTTTTCTGTGAGCTACGTGTGCAGAAGGTGTGGGTTCCCCGAGGCCTGAGGAGTAGGAGCGCACCCACCATGCACCTGAGTTTTGAGGTCAGCGTACACGCAGGGAGGCGTCTACTTGTTCTCAGGTCGGAGGTGAGGAAGCCCATGTAAAGGACCGTCACTGCTGCAAACACGACGTCGCCATCTAAGCGCAAGAGTCCAGAGCTGGTGCTTTCCGCTAACCAGTGGTTTTCTGAGAAACTGGAGAAAGCTCTCCCCCCGCATAATTTGCGCACACACACACACACACACAGGCACGCTTCGTACCGTTTTTAAAAGTTGCAAGGGATTCGCCGCGCTCAGGGATACCCAGGTTAGGAACTCCAGCTCTTCAGCTGCCCTTTTCAAAGGAAAAAGGCAAAACTAATCCAGAGCCAAAACTTGAACTTTCAAATGCACCAAATCTATCCTAAAAATCAAAGAAACTTACCCTTTTATGCCAAAGTAAAAAAAAAAAAAAAAAAAATGCATTTTCTTGTGTGGGCTTAACATGTCTTTCTCCAGCCCAGCACATTTGAAAATAGATGTGTGTGTGTGTGTGTTTTATTTATTTTTGCTTAGCATTTCCCACTCCAGTTAATTTTTCTTTATTCTGTTTTCTTAAGATCACATTTAAGGAAAAATGACGTTTTTAAGTGACTGTCTTGTACAATGAAAATTCACTGATGTAAATTATTTGCCTTTAATGTCTTGAACATAATCATTCTTTTATTTTAAAGATAAAATTGGAAGATTGTGTAAGGATGCACACTGGGTCCTGAAAAATCCTAAGTAAGGCTCTCTCCCCAATTAAAAAAAAGAATTTAAGATAGTAAAAAGTGACCATCTGATAGTCTTAGGACCAGTATTTACGGACAACAGAACTGTTTAGCTGTTTTAGTCTGTGTTAAAAGAAAAGCATACGAAGCTCCTATGCCTTTCTTCGTCAGAGATATATGTCTGGTCTGTGGAAGGAGACTACAAAGTCTCCTTTGTAATTGTTATAATCATTTTCAATTTTCTTCTGTTTGGCAAATGGATCTTTATTACTAGTAAGGGATTCAGGTTTGAAGAGGCTTATTTCCTTTCTCCATCATAAAAGTTTTAGGACTTGGATTTTGTGGTATAACCACGTCCCAGTGGATTCTAATGAGACCTCATTACTTCTCAATGTCCCAGTAATTTGCTACATTGCAAAGTGGGCCTGCACAGAAGTTAACATCCTGTGGTGGTTTCAGTGACCACTTACTTTCCCAAGGAGTCCCTTCCTCTTTGCTGTCTGTCAAGTTACCAAGCTGCTGGTCCCCTCCCTTGTGTTTCTCTGGCTGTCAGTTTTTATAAGTAAAGATGTCATTCCAGGGATTTAGAGGTTTAGCTGCAGGAGTGTGTTTCTCCTGATGAGATTAGATGAAGACAAGGAATAGGGGGCACCTGGGTGGCTCAGTGAGTTAAGTGTCTGACTTCGGCTCAGGGTCACGATCCCAGGGTCCTGGGATTGAGCTGCACATGGGGCTCCCTGCTCAGTGGGGGGCCTGCTTCTCCCTCTGCCCCTGCTCATGCTCTCTCTCTCAAATAAAAATCTTTTTAAAGATGTATTTTTAAAAAATAAATAAGGAAAAGGAATAAATAACTGTGCCCGACTAGATCCTATGAACCCCAAACTTAAAAACATGTTTAGGTTTTTTTCTTAAGTTACCCTTTACGGAGTGCGACGGCTTTAACTTATCCCTCTTATTTCTAACTTATTTCCACAAGCTTTGTTTCCCAAAAAGGAAAGTCAGATTTAGAAAACCACTAACTTTAACCCAGCCAATAAATGGCAGAGCCAGGATGCAAACCCAGGCCTCAGGACTCCATGCTGCCTCTTCATTTAAAAATATAAGGTGAAGGGGATCCCTGGGTGGCGCAGCGGTTTGGCGCCTGCCTTTGGTCCAGGGCGCGATCCTGGAGATCCGGGATCAAATCCCACGTCGGGCTCCCGGTGCATGGAGCCTGCTTCTCCCTCTGCCTGTGTCTCTGCCTCTCTCTCTCTCTCTCTCTCTATGTGACTATCATAAATAAAATAAATTTAAAAAAAAGATTAAAAAAAAAAAAATATATAAGGTGAAGGAATTCCGAACACATAAGTGAGAACACTGCAACAAAACAATAGTTCCTGACCACCAAATAACTGATTGTGAAAAACTGTGCACTTGAAACAGAAATCTATTTAAATGCCATTATAGCAATTAAGCAAAAACAAAGCAAAGTTGACTAAGAAACCATTATTTTTAGTTTTGTTTTTTTAATCTCATGTTTGAAAAAAGATAACTTTCACTGAAGGGAGAGAAAAAGTAAAGCATGCAAAGACACTGTAGCCTCTAAAGGCAACTTGCAGGTATCTGCAAGGCACTGATTTGTTACTATTTCCTATTTATACATTAAACTGTTAATGCCCTTTTTTTCTCATTGATGAAACTATAACCCTACCCCTAAGGAGGCAGCCCAGCCCACTCCTGCCCACACAATGGAGCTAGAGTTGAGAAGGAAGTGAATCTGAGAATGGGAGTGCTGAAAGGAAAAGGAGGAAGCAAGGCTTGCAGGTGATCTCCAGTTTGGAGGGACAGGGAAGAGACCCTGGATCCGACAGTTTTCCCATTGCTGGCCTTCAGATGGCACTATTGGCTCATTTGGTTGGTGTTCAGATTGTTAAATGGTTTGAGATTGACATTCTGCGATTAGTTGGAGGTCAGCCTCTGTTCTTTCAATGCATCTAGAAATAGACATGAAAAATTCCTTAATTTAAACACAGGTTTTGGGTTTGTTTGTTGTTGTTTTTTTTTCCTTACAAGAGTTATTTTGAAATTTACTTGGCCTCATTCTTGTTTGGGTTTTAAGATTTTGTTGTTGTTGTTGTTAATAGTAAACTCTGCGCCCAACATGGGGCTTGAACTCATGACCCCAAGATCAAGAATCACGTGCTTTACTGACCGAGTCAGCCGGGTGCCCTAGAGGGTCGGTTTTTTTGTTTTTCAGTTTTTTTGTTTGTTTTTGTATATTTCTCCCATTGTTCTTTCAAGATAGGTCTATGCCTTTTTTTCTGTTTATCAGTTCCTTTTCATCCCCACAGAACTGCCCCCAAAGATGGTCTCTCATCTCAAAGGTTCTCATCTCACTACAAAATTTCACATAAATTAGCATATCCTGCCAGAGGTGACCTCTACATCTGGTCTGGAATGGAATGAGACAGTTATTTCACCAACAGCATTCCTGATTTTCATGTATCGCCCATATAATTTTTTATATATATTAGCTGTAATTTCTGCATATGACATATTATTCTTGTACTTATTTCAACATTCTGTGCCTCTAAAGAAAAAGTTACTGTTTTTAGCTAATGACTTAGCTAGTATGCATTAAGACAATATAGAAGATGGAAGATAACCTTATAACCTATAAGTCCTTCTATTCAGGAATAAAATGAATCTTAAAGAGCTGCTGAGCTATCTCTGTTTTGTTTTTCCCAAACGGCTCTCAGTCTCTAGGCAGAATTCAATCCAGCAACCTAGAGGCTAAATGACCTCATAACTCATTAGCAGTTCTCAGAGCCATCTGGAGCCCTCCAGGAGAACAGTGTTCAAAGGGCTGATAATAAAGACAACAGGATAATTATTTCTCTGCCATGATTAAACCTTTAGATGGCAAGCAGTCAGCATTTTTATTCTACAGATTGCTGAGATGGGTGTTTTCTAAAGGTATAATAATGCTGTGGTTGGATAACTCATTTGCCCATCCTCATCTAGCCTACAAATGGGTAAACTGACTATCAGTAAATAATAGAATGGTTCGCTGTAAAAAGGGCAGCACAGCAAGGCAATAGGATGGGAACATCAAATGTAAAAATTAGAAATGGAAAGCATGTAAAGGAAACAACCATTTGGACTGTGGATATTTCTCCATTCCAAGGCATGCCCTGCCCGTCACAAGACTGATTCACATGTGGCTGGCTGTTTTTATTTCTAAAGTGTTCATTAGATAATCTTGGAATTTCATATACTAACCTGTTTATCTTCTCATTTCCTGTAGGGCCTCTTGCTGCTCAGAAAATGTCTTCCCTTTCAGAATATGCCTTGCGCATGACTCGTCTGAGTGCCCGGCTGTTTGGTGAAATTGCCAGGCCTACTGACTCCAAATCAATGAAAGTGGTGAAACTGTTTAGTGAGCAGCCTTTGGCCAAGAGGAAGGAGACTTATGACTGGTATCCAAATCACAACACTTATTTTGCACTCATGGGGACACTACGTTTCCTTGGCCTCTATAGGTAATGGCAAAGAACACAAATAGTAACCTGTAAGAGATTTTTTCCAGTAGATTAGAGAAGGAAAAAGCCTTTTTTATCCTTACAGTTTTGTGGTTCTTATATTCAAGCCCAGTTGGTTCAGGTTCAAAGGCACAGTTTTGAGGGGGAAAGGCTTTTAAAATACTCATAATGGACACACTGAAACAAAAAAGGAAACTTGTACTTAGTGGAAGACATATTTTAATTATGTCTAAAACTGGACTAACATTGACTAGAGACTGAGCTACAGATATGTTTATTTATTTATTAATTTAAAGGCACTCTAAAGGGATGCAGAGGAAAACCTGGACCCAACCCATCCCTGCTTTGTCCCCACAGGCTGCCAGAGCAGCAGGTCCTCATTGGTCAGATGAGGAGAGTCCCTGCCCCAAAGCCAATCTCCTTCCTAGTCGGTTTCTGGGAGACTCCTTTCTCTCCTAATGGCAGTTTTGTTGGAGTTCCTATTTCCTTCTACCTTTTTCTGGCATTTAGTATGTACCCTTTCTGATATATTAACTTAGTCTAAACGAGTTGTAGTTCAGCTTTAATAGTAATACGAGCGGGCACCAGAGTAGCTCAGTCAATTGAGTACCAGGCTCGACCTCAGCTCAGGTCTTGACCTCAGGCTCCTGAGTTCAAGCCCTGCCTTGGGTTCCACACTGGGTGTGGTGCCTACTTAAAAGAAAAAATTAAAAAGAGTAATACATAGATCACATAGGTTCTTCACACCATGTGATATGTTTGTGTATGTATAGGAAATGGTGCTCAGGACTACTGCTCTAGAAAGAAAAAAGATCAAATACCTACACGGTCATTTTCTTTAAAAGAAGTCTTAATTACCATAGTAATACATGCCCATCATAAAAGAATTCAAACTGCGTAATAGTGTAAAGTTAAAATAAATCTACTTTTTGGGGTGCCTGGCTGGCTAAGTCGGTAGAGCTTATGACTCTTGATCTCAGGGTTATCAGTTTGAGCCCCACATTGGATGTAGAGGTTACTTAAAAATAAAAGACCACTGGGTGGTGGCTCAGTGGTTGAGAGGCATAATCCTGGAGTGTCAGGATCAAGTCCTACATCAGGCTCCCTGCATGGAGCCTGCTTCTCTCTCTGCTTGTGTCTCTGCCCCTCTCTGTGTCTCTAATGAATAAGTAAATAAAATCTTTTAAAAAATAGAAATCGGGATCCCTGGGTGGCGCAGCGGTTTAGTGCCTGCCTTTGGCCCAGGGCACGATCCTGGAGACCCGGGATCGAATCCCACGTCGGGCTCCTGGTGCATGGAGCCTGCTTCTCCCTCTGCCTGTGTCTCTGCCTCTCTCTCTCTCTCTCACTGTGTGCCTATCATAAATAAAAAAAAAAATTAAAAAAAAAAAAAAAGACTCAGGTTAAAATAAAAATAAAATGTTTAAAAATAAAATAAAAAATAGAAATCTACTTTTTGAGAAAATGTAACATGTTTGAATTGGACTTGTCTTAGATTTATTATTTTTTTAAATTTATTTATGATAGTTACAGAGAGAGAGAGAGGCAGAGACACAGGCAGAGGGAGAAGCAGGCTCCATGCACCGGGAGCCCAATGTGGGATTCGATCCTGGGTCTCCAGGATCGCGCCCTGGGCCAAAGGCAGGCGCCAAACCGCTGCACCACCCAGGGATCCCTGAATTGGACTTGTCTTAGGACAGCAATACCAAAGTTAATTTGGGACTATTCACTGTAGTATAATAAAATTGATAGTTCATTCCATGTAGCTAAAAATTGGTACTTTCATCTATCCAATGGATATATATTTATATTTAAAGATTTTATTTATGTGACAGAACATGCACTAACTAGCAGGGGGAGGGGCCGGGAGAGGGAAAGGGGGAAACACAGGCTCCCTACTAAACAGGGAGCCCAATGTGGGGCTCCATCCCAGGACCCTGAGATCATGACCTGAGCTGAAGGCAGACACTTAAAACTGAGCCACCCAGGTGCCCTTCTGTGGATATATTTTTAAGATATATTTCTTAAGTACCTTCTGTGTATGGACACTTATCTGAGCACTAGGGGAACAGTTGAGCAAAATAGAATAGATTTTTTTTTTTTGAAGATTTTATTTATTCATGGGAGACAGAGAGAGAGAGGCAGGCAGAGACACAGGCAGAGGGAGAGGCAGGCTCCATGCAGGGAGCCTGACGTGGGACTCAATCCCGGGTCTCCAGGACCAGGCCCTGGGCTGAAGGCGGCACTAAACCGCTGAGCCACCCGGGCTGCCCTAGAATAGATCTTCTTAATATAATCGAGATTAGAATCCATGACATATTTTGAATTTCTGGAATTGCTCTGGGGCTTTCTCACTATTAGTCTGGGCTCAGAAAATAAATTAATTTTATTATGATCCAGAATAAAATATCACTAGAAAGCAGATCTCCTGAGTAGAAATTATAACCCATAACAAAATCACATTCAGCTATTTTAATTTACCGGTTTGGTGCCACTCTCCATTTGTTTGAAAGATAAAACCTTGACTATCTTTGGGGATGGGGTAGCATTTAGTTTTCCATGGAAAAGCACAATTATTTTCATGTATTTAGTCACTAGTTACGGTAAATGGTGCCTCTAATGGAAGGCCTCCTGTGGCATCAGGCAGGATGAAACTAGACAGTCTTTAGTAGAGAAAATATTACTCTCAGACCTGCAAATAAGGGAGGGAGGCACAGGTTCTCCTGAACACTCAGTCACACAGGTGGTTGGGTTTTATCATCACAAAGACAAAGACTCCTAGCTTTGGAGCTGTCCCCCTGGTTGAGGGTTGATGGGAATGGAGGAGGGGGGTGAAGAAGAGAACAAACATAGTGGAGGAATAAATGATGGATATGCCATGAAGCTGAGTGTGCTGTGGGGAAAAAATAGGAAAGCCATCTGAGCAGGATGAAGAATACTCCCAGGGCACATGGTGGGTGGGAAGAGGATGGGTCACAGTATTGACCAGGACAGTCAAGGTCAGCCTCTTTCAGAAGGTGAGGTCTAAGCAGAGGCTTGAAGGTGGTGAGTGAGACAGGTGGGATCTGGGGAAGAACTGTTTAGGCAGAGGCAAGAGCAGAGCAAAGGCCCTGAGGTGGGAGTTCTGACGTATTCAGGACTAGCATAGGCGGCAAAGAGAGTGGTAGGGCCACAGGCAGATCGTGAAAGGCTCTGAGGGCCATGACAAGGTCTTGGCTCTGGGTGAAATGGGGGAACCGTCTGTGGGCCTGTGAGCAGAGGGGTGATGTGATCTCACTTATAATTTAGAAGCATTACTCTGGCTGCTCTGTTGAGAATGGATGATTTGGGGGCAATCATAGCTAATTCCAAAGAGGTCAGCTGTATCCATCATGTTCATGGAATGAACAGTGTACCCTACAAAACCAGTCTGTTTTAAAACTACCTAAGGAGTTAACAGTTGGGCCCAGCACATCCCCTCTTCTTTAATTTGTATGCCATTACTATCCACACTTGACAGGTGAGGAAACTAAGATACAGAGAGGGCAGGTCACATATCCAAGGACACACAGCCACTCAATGGGAGATGGAGCTGTGATTTGAACCCAGGTTGAAATGGGCTCCAGACCTTACATATTTAAATGCTACACTGTTTTAGGTATTTAATCTTAGGCAGTCTTCAGCTTACCCCCATCCGGATGTTCAGAGAGGGCATCTCTAGAGCACCTGTCTTTTGATTTGGCTTCCTTCCGAGCCTTTCCCCAGCAGCCTTTTTGTGTGGATTGTCCACAGCCATGAAGGCAGCTTCCTTCAGACCTCTTCCCCCTTGTGGTAGATGCAAATTCCTGGGGCTCTCAGGGTCTCTGTGTAGCTGTTGAAGCTGAGATCCACTTTCTGCTTCCCTATGTTCAGTCTTAACCATTCTAGGGAAATTTGGGGTGATTAACGTTGTGTCATAGTTGCATAGACTCACATGGGCTGGCCTGGGAATGTCAGTTGCTTGTGAGGCATTGTTTCTAGGAGGGGACACTGTGATTTGGAAATGAACTTTTAGAACACAGCCCCTGTGTATGCTGGGGACTCCTTGTCCTTTCTGTTCCCCAGGCTGAGCCTGCAGAAGTCAAGGCCCAGTAACCAGAACAGCTAAAGGGAACCATGCTAGACGGGTCTGCTTTTTCCATCAGGTAGATATACTAGCTGATTATTTTCCCTTCTCCACTCAGAGATGAGCATCAGGACTTCAAGGATGAGCAGCTGCGTCTCAAGAAGCTTCGTGGCAAAGGAAAACCTAGGAAAGGAGAAGGGAAAAGAGCCACAAAAAAGAAATAGTGCTGGTCCATCAGAAGAGAAAAGTTCTTCCTCAGCAGCTGACCACAGAAGAAGGTGTATTTATCTTTCTACTTGCTGGAGGAGTGTGAGCTTCCAAGACTGAAGAGTATTTGAAGGAACACGATCATTTCTGTGTTGAAGTCCAATTCAGTCGAGTTGTAACTGGTTCCTTGGACACTTTCTAATTCTGCAAACTTATTCTGGCTTTGGTTTTATACTGTGAGGTTTACCTCTTTCTCTGGAGAAATGAATGCATAGGTGGTTGAAGACAGACTCATTTGGGGTGGGAATGGAAGGTTGGGATCATGGGAGGAGACTCGTTAAATGAGCATCGTTTCATCTCCCCAGGATCCCATTACACCAGCCCTTACCTCTGCCATCCCTCTGGCCCTTCAACCACTGTCTCTACCACCAAGCTCACAAAGTTTCTGAACCATCCACATCTCCTTAGAGAGTAGTATCTACTGAGCTAGATTTGGGGGAAAGGCTGTACCTGCTAAGAGAGTACTTAGTGTACACTACCTGCTGTACATAAGGTACTGGGGCCCTAGTAATACCATGGTTAGCAAGAGAAAACAGTCCCTACTTCATGGTACTTTGAGGCTTGTGTGAAAGATTAATATCATTACATAAATAAAATTGTTTAAATGCTACAGAGGATCCCTAGGTGGCTCAGCAGTTTAGCACCTGCCTTCGGCCCAGGGTGTCATCCTGGAGTCCCAGGATCAAGTCCCACATCAGGCTCCCTGCATGGAGCCTCTTCTCCCTCTGCCTGTGTCTCCCTCTCTGTCTCTCATGAATAAATAAATAAAATCTTTAAAAAAAAATGCTACAAAGGAAAAATCTAGACTTTTGTGAGAGCATGGACCAAGCGATGGCTCAATCCAGAGATAGCAAGAAGCCCAAACCTGGGAAGTTTAAGGAAGGCCTCCCTAAAGAGATGGTGTTTAAGCTGAGCTCTTAAGGATGAATGAGACAAGAGGGGGTGCCTGCCTGGCTCAGTAGTAGAACATGTGACTCTTGATCTCCAGGTTGTGAGTTCAAGCCCAACTTTGAGTATAGGGCTTACACACACACACACACACACACACACACACACAAAATTACTGGAGTGCCTAGCTGGTCTAGTCAGAGGAGCATACAAATCTTGGTCTCAGGGTTGAGTTCAAGCCCCATACTGGGTATAGAAATTAATAATGGGGCAGCCCAGGTGGCTCAGCAGTTTAGCGCCGCCTTCAGTCCAGGGCATGATCCTGGAGACCCAGGATCGAGTCCCATGTCGGGCTTCCTGCATGGAGCCTGCTTCTCCCTCTGCCTGTGTCTCTGCCTCCCTCTCTCTCTCTGTGTCTCTCATGAATAAATAAAATCTTTAAAAAGGAAAAAAAAGACATTAAAAATCTTAAATAATTTTTAAAAAATTTTAAAGATAAAAATGATGGGAAAAGTGCACAAGAAAGCATCCTGTTCAAGGAACTGAAACAGAGCACTGACTACGGGTTTCACCCAGAAACAGGCCAGACCCTGAAGGATTTTGCAAGTTCTTTTTTTTTTTTTTAATGTTATTTATTCATGAGATATAAAGGCAGAGACACAGGCAGAGAGAGAAGCAGGCTCCATGAAGGGAGCCCAATGTGGGACTCGATCCTGGGACTCCAGGATCATGCCCTGGGCCAAAGGCAAACGCTCAACTGCTGAGCTACCCAGGTGTCCCTCTTTTTTTTTTTTTTTTTAAGATTTTATTATTTGAGAGAAAGAGTGCAGTCATGCATATAATGCAAGTGGCGAAAAGAGCTGAGGGAGAGGGATAAACAGTCTCTGTTCTGAGCACATAGCCTGATGGGCATGATGCAGGACTTGATCCCATGACCCTGAGATCATGACCTGAGCTGATATCAAGAGTTAGATGCTGGGACGCCTGGGTGGCTCAGTGGATGAGCGTCTGCCTTTGGCCCAGGGCGTGATCCTGGAAACCCAGGATCGAGTCCCATGTCTGGCTCCCAGCATGGAGCCTGCTTCTCCCTCTGCCTGTGTCTCTGCCTGTCTCTCTGTGTGTCTCTCATGAATAAATAAATAAAATCTTAAAAAAAAAAAAAAAAAAGATGCTAACTGACTAAGCCACCCAGGGCCCCTCAGGGCTTTGCAAGTTCTGTGAAAAAGCCTGGACTTAACCAACTTGGCCAGTGTGTGAGGTGTTACTCCTTTGAGAGAGACTTTTGTATACACAAATATAGCTCCTCAATTAACTGTATTCTAACAGTTTCCAATGAGGTTGTGAGGGCTTCTCTGATTTTTTGTTGTTGTTGTTTGTTTCAAGTTCCAAAGATCTAGCCCCGTCTAGTACATTTTTTATTTTAAAGTACTTTTCTGTGATGGGATGAGCACTAGGTGTTATAGTATATGTTGGCAAATTGAACTTCAAAAAAAAAAAACTTTTTTGTTGTATAATTTACCATCTTAAGCACTTTTAAGCAAATAGTACAGTAGTGTTAACCACATGCACGTTGTCCTGCTAAAGTACTTTTTAACCCTGTTTCTGCCTCTCAGGAAAAGAGCAAAGTGCACAGGCAAGAGGACAAACAGCTACTGAAGCTATGATTTTCTCTTCCTGTAACATTAGAAGTACAGGCAATAATTGCCCTGCCAATAATTCCTGAATTAGTAAGAGTCCCATTATATATGTTTTGATAAATTATTATTTTTAAAGATACATGCTGCAGATGGTATGGCTAGGGCCCATATTATTGTCTTAAAAACTACTTAAAATTGGGTACTTTGTGTCTGACCGACATAACTTCAGCAGGGGACCGAGGATCCATCCGGTCACTGAGAACTTTTTCCTGAGCACTTTCCATGTGCCTGCCACATGCTAGTTCTAGAGGACACAGACAAGTAGACTTGTCCTAAGATTGTGTGAAGGACAGTTGTGTGTTTTAAGGCATTGGCAAGATCCCAGGGATTTGCTCACAAAAGTGCACACTTTGTTATTCTTGGCCAGTGCAGCTGAGCCAGGTGGGTGGAAGATTAACCCAGGACGTCCTGCTGAGAAAGGCTCTCGGCCTGAGCACAGTGTAGAACAACCCAGTGGATGTTTTGAGTTATACCATCTCCAACTTGTGGAGAAGGCTTGAATGGAAGGAGCTTGGAAGAATTGGAAGAATATTTTAAAGGGAAACTGAATCAGACACCAATAGATGACCTGAGTCAGAAAACAAGCAAAGAATCTGTGTGTTAGTTTGCTGCCGGCCCCTGAATGCACAGGGAACCTTAGCACTGATCGATAGGGAAGTCTGTAGACAACTTCACAGTAGATTAGTACGCCACTGCTGAAAATCAGAAACTATAACTAAAATTTATTTGTATATAAGGTGTGCCCTGAAACCCATCTGACACAGCAAATGCTACCTCACTTAAAATAGCCTGTACTGAACGTGGTGGACCAGATGGAACACAGAGGATCAGAAAGAGGAGGTAAGTCTTTTTTTTTTTTTTAATTTTTATTTATTTATGATAGTCACAGACAGAGAGAGAGAGAGAGAGAGAGGCAGGCTCCATGCACCAGGAGCCCAACATGGGACTCAATCCCGGGTCTCCAGGATCACGCCCTGGGCCAAAGGCAGGCGCTAAACCACTGCGCCACCCAGGGATCCCAGGAGGTAAGTCTTGATGCCATAAAAGTAACATGTTTCAGGACACTGACCTTTAAGATGAGGACTGAGTGCAATCAGAAAAAATACACCTTTCACTGCAGGTGTAGGCTAGCCAGATGTTTAACTGGATTTTTCTGGTCAAGACCAAAACTATTTGTGTTTTCCCTCGAATGTTTGCTGTTTGGTGTGCATGAAGGATTTTGCCCTTGATTTCAATGTAGCCCTGGTAAAACAGACTGGGTTTGCAATTCCAAGGTCACAGGTTGAGATGTAGTTCTCCTCACTGGCCTTGTGACCTTCAGCTACATAACCTTCACTGCATCTCCTTCTGTCTCTGTAAAATCATAGTAATGCTTCACTAGATTCACGAAATATTAAGATTTGTGAAAAGTATCATGGGAATAGTAAAAGAGCAACCAAGTAAGAGTTAGCATGTCTTCCCAGTAGATTCTTCTGAGGTACTGTTGACAAATACATGCAAAAAATATAAAATTCTCTGCATCTACAAGCAACACGACAGGTTCAGAAAGCAGTATATGGGAGAGGCATTTTATTATTTACATAATCATGAGTTCCAGAAACTAACTTTTTAAAAAGCATCATATAGGGAAGCCTGGGTGGCTCAGTGGTTGAGCACCTGACTTCAGCCCATGGCGTAATCCTAGAGTCCTGGGATTGAGTCCCACATCGGGCTCCCTGCAGGGAACCTGCTTCTCTCTCTGCCTGTGTCTCTCATGAATGAATAAATTTTTTAAAGTCTTTAAAAAAAAGCATCATATATATGTGTGTGTGTGTGTGTATACAAATACATATAAGCATATAAACATAATGCTTTTACTTGTAAAGCACCTTCTGAAAAAGGATAAGTTGAGAATTGAACATTCCACCCTCTTCACCCTTTCCTTTTTTCTTCACACATTTCCCCCAAAGCTTCTAAGTGCCTAATTTTAGAGATTTAGAGGCAGGAACAAACTTCAAAGGAAATAGATCGAGGGAAATGTCTTTTAAACTGCCAACTCCATCTTCATAGTCCTTTTTCTTAACTACTCATTTATAAGTTCAAAAGAAAGCATTTCTTAAAAAAAAAAAGATGGAATCAATAAAACAAACAGTAAAACATAAGAAGACTTAGTAAAAAGGAAATAAACAGTAAAGCCCAAGGTATTAAGAACTAGAAAACCAGTAAAACATTTATGCTGAACTTAGAACGGAAATGTTTTTTTTTTTGTTTTGTTTTGTTTTTAATTTTTATTTATTTATGATAGGCACACAGTGAGAGAGAGAGGCAGAGACACAGGCAGAGGGAGAAGCAGGCTCCATGCAGGGAGCCCAATGTGGGACTTGATCCCGGGTCTCCAGGATCACACCCAGGCTAAAGGTGGCGCTAAACCTCTGAGCCACCGGGGCTGCCCAGAACTGAAATGTTTTTTAAGTGACAGCAAGACAACAAGAGAGGAGGATCGTGAAACTGGGGGGAAGACTGGCCACAGAAACTATCCAGATGCAGTTTTTTAACTTAAATGGAGGTCTGGTAATATTATAAGTTCACGTTAAAGTAGACAACAGAACTAAACCAATGTAGATCCTAAGACCTTTCTCATTCTACTTACATGCGTTTTCTTTTTCTTTTTTTAAAAGATTTTATTTATTTATTCATGAGAGACAGAGAGAGAGGCAGAGGGAGAAGCAGGCTCCGTGCAGGGAGCCTGACGTAGGACTGAATCCCAGGTCTCCAGGATCACGCCCTGGGCTGAAGGCGGCGCTAAACCACTGAGCCACCCGGGCTGCCCTACATGTGTTTTCTGAGACAGGATAGATTCATTGATGGAGAGTTTTCTATGTCTATTACAGGAGCTCCTTATTGACCATCTAAATTGGTGGTTAGTCCAAAATATCTTCCTAAAAGAGCCACAAAACTAACCGACCTATGGCATGTAGCATAAAAAGAACATTCTCAACAAACTGAAAGTCTTAGGACACAGGCCAAATCTAAAAGTCTGAGTATATCTAGTATGAGAACAGACCAGTGCATTAAACACCAAACAAATTAAATATAAGGGCAGCCCGAGTGGCTTAGCGGTTTAACGCCACCTTTGGCCTAGGGAGTGATCCTGGAGACCCGGGATCGAGTCCCACGTCGGGCTCCCTTCGTGGAGCCTGCTTCATAGACTTCTCTGCCTGTGTCTCTGCCTCTCTCTTTCTCTCTCTGTGTCTCTCATGAATAAATAAATAATATTTTTTAAAAAATTAAATATAAATGTTTAATAAAGTTGTAGAGATCAATGCAATGGAATCACCAAGAATGACCTCACAAGCAGTGAAAACAATGAATGCAAGTAATGTCAGCATTTTTGGAGCACTAACACATGCCCAGCATTGCACTTTGTAGGCCTCATGTAACTTCTGTATGGTAAGTATCCCATTTTACAGTTGAGAAAACTGAGGCTTAGGTCTTCTGCCCAGGATAATGCAGGTCTAAAGTGTAAGACTGAAGTTGTTTGTTTTTTTTTTTTTTAATTTATGATAGTTACAGAGAGAGAGAGAGGCAGAGACACAAGCAGGCTCCATGCACCGGGAGCCCGACGTGGGATTCGATCCCGGGTCTCCGGGATCACACCCTGGGCCAAAGGCAGGCGCCAAACCGCTGCGCCACCCAGGGATCCCAAGACTGAAGTTTAAATCGGAGTCACTTGACTTCAAAGCCTGTACCACCAATCACCACACTGGTACAGGTGGGATCCTCACAAGCAGAGAGGGTTACAGCAAATTGCATGTGCAAAGACCCACAAACTGTAGAACTCTGGTTGACAAGAGCTATAATGAGCACGGCCTTGCCACTTCAGAGCCATAACCTAATGAACCCTAAAGTTCCCAGTGTCCTTTTATGACCTGGCAGTGTAGCAGTGATCTTTCGGAGTCTGAAGATGATTATGACAATGCCATTTCCCCAGTGTTTTCCCATTTGCTAGGAACTGTGTGTAAGTCTGTAAGTTATACCACTTAATTCTTACAACAGCTCTGTGAACTGAGTATTCTCTTCCCCATTCAATAGGTGAACTGAAGTTTACAGCTGTGCTTCCCAGCTGTGGCCATGCATTAGAATCCACTGGGGGAGGTTAGAACTCTTGCTGGGTTCTGCTCCAGACCAACCCGAGTTGGGGCAGGGAGAGAAGTTACTTAAGCATTGTTTTTATTCTTGTTTTTAAGTAGGCTCCATGCCCAGCATGGAGCCCAACTCGAAGTCTGAACCCAGAACCCTGAAATCAAGACCTGTGCTGAGATCAAGAGTCGATGCTTAACAGACTGAGCCACCCAGGCACCCCAAGTATTGGTATTTTTGAAAAGGTCCTCGGGTAGCTCTTTATGCAGCCGAAGTTAAGAATCACTGGCTTAGAGGTACCTGGGTGGCTCAGCTGGCTAAGCATCTACCTTCAGTTCAGGTCATGATCTCTGGGTCTTGGGATCGAGCCCCATGTCAGGCTCCCTGTTCAGCAGGGGAATCTCCCTCTCTCCTTCTTCCTCTGTCCCTCCCTGCCACTTGTGCATGCATGTGCTCTCTCTCAAGTAAAATTAAAAAATCTTTTTAAAAATAAAATAAAATAGAATCACTGGCTTAAAACAGGATGGAACCAGCCTGGTGACCTGCTGACTGGGGCAACTGGTCTGACAGGTGGCAAATCCTGAAGGAGTAGGAAGGGCTAGGTCCTTCTGGGACTCTAGCCACTTAACTAAGTCAGCCAGGGAGCACCAAGGTGGCTGGTGGGCAGAGCACAGATAGAGGCAAGGCCTCAGAGTGCAAATCCCACACAGGATGCAGGAAAACAGCAGCAAGGTGACCCCCTGACAGAGAAGGACGGGCAGCAGCCACCAGTGTGATGAGGGGGCTCCAAGGAGCAGGAGCCTATGAAAGCAGGTAACTACCAGTGCTTATTGCACTTATTTCATTCACAGGTAGTTAAATTCATGGTGGAAAGGCTATTTGGAGCTGTAAAATACAGTTAGGGTGGCACAGTCACTTCCATAGGAATATCAAATGTGGATATAAAATGTTAGGATTCAGTAAAGTGAAAGTAAAAATTAACTCACATAAATCTGATGTGTACATGACCTTTTAGAAATACACATAAAATATAAAAATTGGGATTTGCCTATTCACTGCTTTCTTTGGGCATTCTATCTTTCTTTGCCCTTCACTCAGCTTTTGGTGGGAGACCAGTAGGAGTAAAAGCATGTCTGTCCTTCCCAGTGGCACAAGACCTATCCCAGTCAATCCGTGTGATTCCTTAAGGCTCAGAGGATGGCTCAGCGCACCTGCAGCAGGATCACCACCAGAGCTCCTGAATCAGCAGGCTGGGATGCAGCCTAGGCATCTGCATTTCCAACAAGCCCTTCCAGGTGATTAAAATACAATTGAAAGCATGAGAATCTTTGCTTTGGGATTCCCGATGGAACTCCTGAAAACTTGGGATCCCTGGGTGGCGCAGCAGTTTAGCGCCTGCCTTTGGCCCAGGACGCGATCCTGGAGACCTGGGATCGAATCCCATATCGAGCTCCTGGTGCATGGAGCCTGCTTCTCTCTCTGCCTATGTCTCCGCCTCTCTCTCTCTCTCTGTGTGACTATCATAAATAAATAAAAATTAAAAAAAAAAAAAAGGAACTCCTGAAAACTTAAAGAGAGAAACTGTGGTTCCAAGATATGTATGAGCCACAGGGTGGAGGCATCCAAATGACCTCGTGCTTGTAAATGAATCACGATGTCTTGAATCAACCTCAAACTGTAATTTCCTCATCACTGGCCTCCTTCAGCTTCTGCTTTTATCATTCTCTCCAACGAGCACACATGTCTGTCTGATTTTATTCCTAGCAAGTCCTTAGCATTAATAGTTGCTCATCCTTCTAGTATGATCTAGAATGACCTTATCTCCACAGTGGTTTTTGTGAAGGCATGTTCAAGGTAACAGAGGCTATCCCAATCCCTGGATGCTCAATTCCAGGCATGTGGGCTGTTCCAGACCATCTGTGCAGGTTGTAAACTTCATCACAGAAAGGAAGGCATAACCAGAATTATTCTTCCTGTGAAAAATAATCACTTGATTTTTCCCCCTCTTTTATTAGTCCTATGAAGTCTCCTATTGCATTCATAACCAGCAAAAATAGTAGGGAAGATGAAAGTGAAGAAAAGCTCAGTGATCTCCTTTGCAGATCACAGTCTGTCTTGTGTGGGCTCTCCAGGATTCTGTTTGCCACATCACAAAACCACTCAGGCACCAGCTCCCTGAGGAGGGCGGGGTGACTGGGCGATGTACAGAAAATAGGAGTAAAGAAAATTAGGCCAGATCATCTACTCAACTAAGACCACCCCAAAACCTGGTTTATTGTCAAATGTTTTGCAAAGAACAAGTATTACTCCAATGATTCCCCCAAAAGTTACCTTTTAGAAAGTAGTGTCACGAATTCCTCGTACAGCATGCTGACGTTGCAGCTATGTTCTTACTAAAAATGAGGCACCTGAGAAAGCATCAAACTGGCAATTTTGAGTTATGTGTTTCTAATTGCTGTTATTCTTCAGGAGCACCAATCAGTTGAAAACTTGTGCAAATCCTCTACGTCCTGCTTTCTTTTTTATCCCCCACCAAAGCCCCTCAGACCAAGGAGGTCACCATTGCCCTGCTGCCTCCCTAGATCCACGGGCAGCCAGAACCTCTCCCCTCCCCTTCCTGCAGTGCTGCCCCTCTGTCACCTCAACAGGATGAGTCACCCTCATACACCCCAGGCTGGTTCAGGTACAAGAGGAATCTGTTTCTGAAATGCCAAAGTCTCAAAAGAGGCTTCTAAATACTTTTTATTAACTGTTCCCGGTAGAAGGCAAATGAGTGCTGACCATCTTGCTCTTAGGTTGCACCAACTAGGAGGCTCAGCTGAAGCAGACCATAGTTCAGGGTGTTGGAGCCTCTTTACCCAAAGATTGCAGCCAGGCGCCCCTGGGAGCTCATTAGCCATGCACAACTTCAGGCCTTCCCCAAACCTTTGGAGTCAGGATCTGCATGTTAACAAGATCCCCAGGTGGCTTGCACGCACCTGAAGAGAGGCGCTGGTTTAGATATGTGTCAACCTGCAGTTTTTTTAGAGGTCACAGGTGTACTGGGGACCCAAACATAGTCTCTTCCTGCCCTTACTCATGCAGTCCATTCTCTCTGCCTGGAAATCCCTTCCGTCGTAGCTCATCAACCTGGCCAACTCCTACTCATTCTTCAAGGCCCAGACCAAAGATTGCATCCTCACTGAAACCCTCCTGATACCCTGAGTCAAAACCAGTTACTCCCCAGAGCACCTGGGTGGCTCAGTTGGTGAAGCATCTGACTCTTGGCTTCTGCTCAGGCCTTTTTTTTTTTTTTTTTTTTTTAAGATTTTATTTATTTATGTGAGAAAAAGAGTGAGTGAGTGAGAGAGAGAGCAGAGGGAGAGGGAGGAACAGACTCCCCACTGAGAAAGGACACCCCCCCTACAACATGGGCTTGATCCCCAGAACCCTGGGATCATGACCTGAGCCAAAGGCAGATGCATAATCAATTGAGCCACCCAGATGCCCCTCTGCTCTGGTCTTGATCTCAGGGTCTTGAGGTCAAGCCCTGTGTTGGGCTCCATGCTGGGTGTGGAGCCTACTTAAATAAATAAATAAATAAATAAAAAGACAAAAACTAATCATTCGTGCTCCACTCTCCCTTTAAAAAGATTTTATTTATTTATTCATGAGATACACAGAGAGAGGCAGAGACACAGAGGGAGAAGAAGGTTCCTCCCAGGGAGACTGATATGGGACTTGATCCCCAGACCCTGTATCACACCCTGAACCAAAGGCAGACGCTCAACCGCTGAGCCACTCAGGCGTCCCTTCTGTGCTCCCTTGACACATTACATCTATTACACCCAATATATACCAATATTATAGAGTCTGCATGCCATATTATAAGTATATGCTCTCAGTCTGTGTCCCCTATAAGAATGTGAGTTACTCAGGAAAAAGAACATATTTTGGGATCCCTGGGTGGCGCAGCGGTTTGGCGCCTGCCTTTGGCCCGGGGCGCGATCCTGGAGACCCTGGATGGAATCCCACGTCGGGCTCCCGGTGCATGGAGCCTGCTTCTCCCTCTGCCTGTGTCTCTGCCTCTCTCTCTCTCTCTCTCTCTCTGTATGACTATCATAAATAATAAAATTAAAAAAAAAGAACATATTTTATTCATCTATGTTCTCTAGCACCTAGCCCAGAACTTGAAACAGAGGCTCAATAAATATTACATGAAAACTACCTTTTGATCTTTTCTTCCATTGTTTTAGTCAGATAATAGTAAATCTTACTCCACCACTTGAAGATTTTTCACATTATAACTTTGTGTCCTTTAAAAACCTTTCTTATATCCTTGGTAGCTAATTTACAGTGATTATTCAAAAACATTTCCATTGGCCTAGAAACAATCTTACATTGGACCTACCTTACATTGGGATAGATTTCTGCTTCCTTTCCCTTGCACACACTCCTCTCCCACAAGATAACATATCCATTGCTGAAAAACCAAATTATAGAGTAGATATTTTTAGGGGGGATAGGATGTGGTATAATAAAAGGAATTATTGTATTTCTTCATTTGTATTAAGCTTGTCTTGAGGGGCGCCTGGGTGTGAATTTTATTAAGCGTCCAACTCTCGATTCCGGCTCAGGTTGTGATCTCAGGGTCATGGAATCAAGCCCTGTGTCTGGCTTCCCATTCAGCATGGAGCCTACTTAAGATTCTCTCTCTCCCTCTCCCTCTTCCCCTTCCAACCGTTCATACACTTGTGCTCTCTCTCTCAAATAAATAAAAAAAAAAAAAAAAAAAAAAAAGCCTATCTTGCGCAGCCTGGGTGGCTCAGCGGTTTAGTGCCGCCTTCAACCCAGGGCCTGATCCTGGAGACCCAGGATCGAGTCCTACGTTGGGCTCCCTCCATGGAGCCTGCTTCTCCCTCTGCCTGTGTCTCTGCCTCTCTCTGTCTGTCTGTCTGTCTGTCTCTCATGAATAAATAAATAAAATCTTAAAATATATATTTTAAAAAAGCCTGTCTTGATACCTCCAATATTTTCTTGCAGATATAAAACTGATATTACTGGATGAGTTGTGAGTGAAAGACAAGAAAACAGAAAAGGTTAGAAAATAAGGTAGAAAATAAGTAGTGATCCAAGAGGCCCAATAATTAGTAGCTGTGTTCTTAAACACACCAGAAAACATGCAGGTAATTATGGGGCACTTACAGAGTTGGCATAAGGCCTCAGGTTAACAATGATCTCTTGAAAGACTGTATGTAGTCATGTACCAGCCTGCATGAGATAACACACAGCCTGAGATGTTCACTGGTAATATACAATGAGCAATTATCACTGCTCAGTGCTGGTCAGCAGTGCACAGCTACGAGCAGCTCATGGTCCATAAGATTCATCCAAATGGCCCACAAATTGGTCTTAGTCATGGTTCACATTTATTCTGAATGTATGGTTCTGGCAGTGGTAATTAAAAGACACTGTTTAGGTGGGCTTTTGTTTTCTAAAGTGGCCCTTGCAATATTTATCAAGAGATTAAGTATGAATATCCTTTGACTCGAGGATCCCACATGTCTAGAGCATAGAAATGTAGATACAAATGCATAAAAACTTTCACTGAAGTTTTTACAGAAAAAATAGGAAACAATCTTTATGTTCAACAATACTAAATTACTAAATAAATTAAGTCCATACCTTGGATATTATACAGGGTTTTTTTAAGATTGTATTTATTTATTCATGAGAGACACAGAGAGATACAGAGAGAGAGGCAGAGACATAGGCAGAAGGAGAAGCAGGCTCCATGCAGGGAGCCCGTTAAAATCAAGTAACAGAACATACTATCATAGTATTCCAGTATGAACCTCCTTAAAAATTATTTGTAGGGGTTAGCTGTTATTAATATTATTATCCCACCATTAAAAACGATGTAGAAGGGTAGCCCCGATGGTGCAGCGGTTTATCGCTGCCTGCAGCCCAGGGCGTGATCCTGGAGACCCTGGATCGAGTCCCACATCAGTCTCTCTGTATGATGCCTGCTTCTCCCTCTGCCTGTGTCTCTGCCTCTCTCTCTGTCTCTATGAGTGAATAAATAAGAAAAAAAAAAAAGATGTAGGAAAAAAGTGACCTTAAGAACATGCAAAAAGTTGGGGCAGCCCAGGTGGCTCAGCGGTTTAGCGCTGCCTTCAGCCCAGGGCCTGATCCTGGAGACCCAGGATCGAGTCCCATGTTGGGCTCCCTACATGGAGCCTGCTTCTCCCCCTGCCTGTGTCTCTGCTGCGCTCTCTCTCTCTCTGTCTCTCATTAATAAATTAAAAATAAAATATTTTTAAAAAGAATATGCCAAAAGTTACCTCACAAATCAACCTGTACTAGTGTAACAAAAAAGAAGAAGAAGAAGAAGAAGATGGAGGAGGAGGAGGAGGAGGAGGAGGAGAAGGGGAAGAAGAAGAAGCTAAAAGTTAAGTGTTTACTCTGAGGTGATTCCATTGTAAGTGACTTTCATAATCTTGCTTCTTTGAATTTTCTAATTTTTCTACAATCAACATACATGTTTAATTAAAAATGTTTAAAGAATAATAAATGAAAGCTGCTGGAACACATGAAAAAAGTGAATTTTTCCTTCCCTAGGGCACAGATGCAAAAATTTAACAGTCAATGATGTATGACTTTAGGTTCAACTGGTTACTAGTACATTATAATGTCTTTATCTATTTAAAGACATATGTTTTTGTTTTTTTTTAAGTAGGCTCCACACCCAGTGTGGAACCCAACACAGGGATCGAACTCACAACCCTGAGATCAAGATCAAGCCGAAATCAGGAGTTGGACACTTAACCAACTGAGCCACCCAGATGCCCCATGGTTGCCTTATTTATTAAATATAAATTTCAGAGGCTTGTTTAAAACTACAATATTTGTTTACCTTTTAATTTCACTCATTCAGGGATGCCTGGGTGGCTCAGTGGTTGAGTATGTGCCTTCGGCTCAGGTCCTGATCCTGGGGTCCCACATTGGGCTCCCTTCATGGAGCCTGCTTCTCCCTCTACCTGTGTCTCTGCCTCTTTCTCTCTCTCTCTCTCTCTCTCTCTCTGACTCTCATGAATAAAAAATAAAATCTTTTAAAAAAATTTTCACTCATTCAAAAAATTGACTTTCCTTTAGATATTTTTCCTGTAATTAGACGATATGCCACCAGGTGACAGTAGTGCCTCAGTCATTGCCTAGTTATTGGAACAGTAAGAATTTTGTGGCGAGGTGTTCTAATGTGTTGAGAGAAGTATGGTTTTATACTTTGTGACGTTTTAAGTCTTTATTAAAATCTCTGAACTTAATTGAATATGGTAGATATTTCTTATATACTAAGATTAAGAAGACAAAACAGAAAAAATAAAAATAATATAAAAGAAACAACACCATAAAGTCAAAGAGACAGCCTAGAGATACTGCTTAGGCAATTAATTACATAAAGGAATAATATTAGTCTGTCTTCAGACACGTTAAAGAATATACTCTAGTTACTAGCTGTTGGACCAGTCACTTAGGCTTTTTGCAAATGAAAATGATTATGAAGACATACATTATAATTTCAACTAAAAAATAAATATGCTTGTCGAATTTCTAACCAATACAAATATTTAAATAATCCACAATAGTAAGAAAAAATAAGCAGGTCTACAGTGTCGATTAAAATTTTATGAAGTCCAAATATCTGCCCTTCTCACACTGAATTTCAAACCATATGAATGCTAATCTAATTCTGACATTCCTCCCAACTTCCACTGAGACTTCACGTCTGCACAGGGTTCACCTTCCGCACCTTGGGACTTCAGTTCGACATGTGCCTACCCATTTTTGTTTGTCATAACCTCCCTATGGGAAACTCATGGGCACTCCCACTCAGCTCTCCTCCAGTTCCCTAACTCTTCCATTTCTCTCAGTTCCCATTGAAAATGAGGAAGTGTACATTCTGCAACCCTATCTGTCAGCCATAGGAAAGGTCTCAAGCTCTCATTCCTTGAGTCCACAGTTGCTACACATTGCTTCTAGAAACTCAGAAAAAGAAGAGAATGGAGAACATGAAGAGGTCTCAAGATCATTATGAAAGTCCATCTTTCCAGTCAGAAGGCTCCTCCCACGCACCTCCACCCTTCCTGGTCAGCTACTCGGGGACAGTCGTGGGTGCCCAAGAGAGGCCAGCTTTACCTTCATGAATTGTTACTTTTGCTCTCCTTCAGTTCATGGAGATATCCCAGACTTTGGGGTGTGGGTTTTGCCTTTAAAATCATTTATGTAAAATAAATAAATAAAATCATTTATGTAGGGGCACCTGGGTAGCTCAGTGGTTGAGCATCTGCCTTTGGCTCAGGTCCTGCATGGTCACGGGGTCCTGGAATCAAGTCCTGCACTGGGCTTCCCTCAGGGAGCCTGCTTCTCCCTCTGCCTCTGACTCTGCCTCTCTCTCTCTGTGTCTCTCATGAATAAATAAGTAAAATAAAATAAATAAAAAGGTATGTGTAGGCTTGAAATACAAGCTAATTATTTGAAAGAAAAACTGCAACATTATGGGCTAAGGATTAAATGAGCTCATACAAATAAGTAAAACAAAACCTCTCTAAATTCTCAGTAGACAATGCACAAAGAACAAGAATGGTTCTTGTTCCAATGCACATCCACTGGATGATAAACATTCAGTAAAATGATCGACTTCATCGATATCAAATAACAGAATTAAAATTACAAATATGTGATATTTTACCTACCTACTGATTTAACAAAAATGTATTGAAATATGAACCCCCCAACTGATAAAGTTGTGCTGAAGTGGGTCCTTTCACATATTGTTGACAGTAAGAATAAAAATTAATACAACTTTTCTGAAGAGCAATTTCACAATATATTTAAGGATGCTTTAAAATGCTCTCATTTTTGACCCTGTAATTCCATCTTTAATAACTTAGAATAAAGAAGTAATCCAAAATATGTGTAAATATTTTGAAATTAAGATGATCTTGCAGCATTTTTATGCAAGTAAAAAACTGGCACTCAACATCTAATGATAGAAGTCTGTTCTGCTAAGGCAAATTCCATAAATGACATACTAGGTAGCCATTACAAATGATGGTTATCAATACTTTTTTTTTTTTATAATTGGAGTTCAATTTGCCAACATATAGCATAACACCCAGTGCTCATCCCACCAAGTGCCCCCCCCAGTGCCTGCCACCCAGTTACCCCCACCCCCACCCCCTGCCCACCTCCCTTTCCACCACCCCTTGTTCGTTTCCCAGAGTTAGGAGTCTCTCATGTTCTGTCTCCCTTTCTGATATTTCCCTCTCATTTTTGCTCCTTCCCCCTTTATTCCCTTTCACTATTTTTTATATTCCCCAAATGAATGAGACCATCTAATGTTTGTCCTTCTCCGATTGACTTATTTCACTCAGCATAATACCCTCCAGTTCCATCCACGTCAAAGCAAATCGTGAGTATTTGTCATTTCTAATGGCTGCTGCTCTCTCTCTCTCAAATAAATAAATAAATAAAATCTTTTTTTAAAAAGCAAGGCATAACTACTTTTTAAATGCATAAGTATAAAGACTGGAGGGGAGTATTTCTAAAGGTTAACAAGGGTTGTAACTAAGAGGTGGGATTTCAGTTCATTTTATTTCTGCTGCTTTATCCTTTTATGCATTTTACAAACATTCTACATGCAGCATGTATTACTTTTCTAATAAGAAAAAAAGGAATAAAAGGATAAAAGTTAAAGAACAAGATTAATTAACAAAATGATTGAGATTTTCCTACCTTCCCACAACAACAAAGTTTTTTGAGAAGACCCTACAATTCCACCCTCCAGGTAGTGCTCCTGACTTGATGTTTACAGAGAGGAGCTGGTTTATTGCAATGTTAATGTGGTAAGTTGAGAAATGCCCTAGTTCCTACCACATGACTTTATAGGGTGCTGAGTTCTCTGCAATAACATGCATAATAATCTTTTTAGCAATCCTTGCAATTAGGGGGTGGCCAAACTGGAATTGTTACTTTATTTGAGACAGGTACACACACATATGCATGCACACACAATGCTCGAAATTCAGAAACAACTACCCCCATGAAGAAAAACAGTGTAATTAGCTCTCCTTTAGATGGGAAGATAGTCTTCAGAATGTAAATATAAACATTGTCCTTTTTAAAAAAATATATATAGAGATCACCAATCTCCACCACATATTGGTCAGAAGTCAGGTAGCTGATACCATCTATCAGTGGTATCGTAGTACTTTGGACTTTAGGACAACCACCTACATTAGTGGCTGGTAGAATTTTAGAGACCCATAGCTTTGGAGTTGAATAAGCAATGAAGGAACTTCTCAGGTTGCACCGTGAGAACCAATTTTCTCAAGCAGAACTTAATTACAGCTGTACAATTATCAAAACATTTATGGAGAATGCTAACCTTACACCCACTGCTGGGTTTCTGTTAAGCTGATTTCCTTTAACTGAAATGTTCCCATCAAGTGTGCGTGTGTGTGTGTGTGTGTGTGTGTGTATGAGAGAGAGAGAGAGAGAGAGAGAGAGAGAAAGTTGCAACTACTACTGCTTCTGTTCAATATCAACAATATCAATAGTAGCTTCCCCCTGTCTTTCTTATAAGGCCAAATATTTTTTTTCTGCTGGACAAGAATCCAAATGGGATTGTCCTAGGATGGGTCTAGTATTAGTTCATCTATTGTTGTAAACACGAGAAACCCACTTTTCCGAGGTGTTACGTGAATAGGTGGTACTGGTTTTACTGGAGCCTACTTCTCTGAACTTGTATTCCATTGTTAAGGTTCCATTGCTTTAGCAGTATGATATCCTTGACTGATTTTCCCAAATAGAATACTAAGATTTGAATATCAAGACTTTTTCTTTGAATGCAAAGAAAAATAGAAAATTAAGACAAATAACTGAATAATTCTACAGGAAGCACAATCACCATTTGTAATGTGGGAGAGTCTCATTATTCTGGGATGACTATCTTGGGGCTGATTCAAAGACAGTCTTTGTATTGAGAACTGCTCACCTTTGAAATGAGGCACTTACACTCACACAAGGGCAAGAAAGAGGAAGAGCCTTGGCTAGGTAGAGACTAGCATCAAGGACAACCAACTAATTTAGGGGAGAAGGATGGAAGTGGGTGCAAGGCCAAGTATAGGCAGAAGTAAAAAAAAAAAAAGTGTTTCAGCCTCATGCATTATTTAGAAATAGAGCTGTGGGTCTTGGAGGAAACTCTGGGAGGGAAATAATTGAGGACCAGTTGGCCTTCTCACCATAGCCTCACAGACAATTAACACACACACAGAGATACACACACAAACACACACACCAGGGCCTTAGTGCAGTGCTGATACACACACACACACTTTGGCTTCTTTCCTTTTGAATACGCAGTTTCTTTTTGTGACTCTGATCTGTCTAAGTTCTACTTGTCTTCAAACACTCAATTCAAACAATACCACTTCACGCTTTCTCTGAGCTCTCCCACCTTCCGCCCGCCCTTCCCAAGACTAGGTTACATATCCCTCCTCTGTGCTCCCACACAATTTTGACATACTCCACCAAAGTGTTTCCATACTATATGGTGATTGTCAGTTTCCCCACCAGGGATAGGCTGTTCGAGGGCAGGAACCTCATTTTTTCCTCTTTATATCCCAGTACCAAACACTGAGCCTATCACATCTTATTGAATAAATGAGTACATTCATTGAATGAATGATTTCTGTATCTGCTCTGTTCTAGTGTTGTGCTAGGTTGTGGAGACACAGCAGTGGGCAAGATACACACAGTCCCTGCCTTCATGAATTTTGTATCATATTAAGGTACTTCAACGTTCCAAAAGCTTCTTGGAAGAAATGATATTAAACCTGATGAATGAATGTCAGATCGATCTGACATAATGTACATAATTTCTTATTCTGCAGGATTGTCCCACTTCAATTTATAATAGACTCAAGAACAAACACTTACTAGGATTAGGGTTTTCTTAGATAAGCTAAATTTTATAAGGAGTGCTACCAGAGACAACACAGACAAATTGGCCTGAGCCTGGCTGCTAACTTCCATAGCAACATCTAAAAAGACTGGCATTATATTCATTTTGTAGAATAAAGACAGTCACAGTCAAACCTCATTTAATTGAATTCTGCTAATTTTGAATCTGTGAATTACTCACTTAGAAACTTGGCTGGCCTGTACGTTGACGCTGCATACAGAGAATTAGATTTCCAGAGAAAATTAATAATAACTACGAGCCTTTAAATAGCTCTTCAAAGTTTATAAGTCTTTCACATAGAACATCTGATCTGATAATGACACTGTAGCTACTTCTACCTTATGGCTCTCTACCTGTTGAGTTTTAGCCATTCTCAGTAGGATGTATTAGAGGAAATGAGATTTGATGAATGACTATCCCATCTGAAACAAGTAATTTGGCCTTGCTTCAAGCAAACTTTAGGTGATGTCCCAAGTATTGACTCCATTGTCACACCATTTACAAGAACTCCATCCGATCTAGTTTGAAATATTATGTTTTTTTTGGGGGGGTGGTTAATGCAGATTCCTGGGGCACCTGGCTGGCTCAGTGAGTAGTAGAGAATGCAACTCTTATCTTGGTGTTGTAAGTTCAAGCTCCATGTTAGGTGTAGAGATGACTTAAAAAGTAAAACAAAATCTTAAAAAAAAAAAAAACCTCGTCTCTTTTTTTTTTTTTTAAGAGATAGAGGGGGGCACTGGGCAGAGGGAGAAAGAGAATCCCAACCAGTCTCCACACCTAGCACAGAGCTCTTTGCAGGGCTCAATCTCACAAGCCTGAAATCATGACCTAAGCCAAAATCAAGAGTCAGATGCTTAGCCAACTGAGCTGCTCAGACACTCCAGCAGATTTCTGGCTTTAAGAATAGAGCTTTGGGGACACCGGGGTGGCTCAGTAGTTGAGTGTCTGCTTTTGGCTCAGGTCATGATCCCACAGTTCTGGGATCGAGTCCCGTATCGGGCTACCCCCAGGGAGCTTGCCTCTCCCTCTGCATATGTCTCTGCCCTTCTCTCTCTGTGTCTCTCATGAATAAATAAAGTCTTTTTAAAAAGAAAAAAGAATAGAGCTGTGGAATCTTAATTTACCACCTCTTTTCTCTTACCATGTCCAAATCTTTAGAGAAAATGTCCCTTCATTATAATAGTAGAATGTTAAATGGAATTTTCAGCTGAGACCCCAAGGATATCGATACCTGATACCAAAGGGAGTTTCAAGATAGACCATACTCAAGGAATTTTTCAGTAGGTATTTGAAAGTTGGTGGCATGGTTCTTAAAACCCTTTGCCCACATTGAGCATCAACAGAGCACATCATTGAAAAATGAAAAGAATTTATGTCAAAATTTACTTGCAGAAAACTGTATTGCAAGTCTCCCCACCTATCAGGGCAAGTGTGGAAAGTTCTTCTCAGTTTATATCAAGTGAGAAAAGAAGGCACACGATGGACTGGTCCTGACTCCCACCTGGAAAACCTCAAAGCCAGACAAGGGCTGGCATTAGATTTAGAAGCTAGATAAAGAGGGTGGGAGCAAAAGGTGGGTAGCTGCTCTGGTTGGTCTGTGCTCCAAGAATGTGTCAAAGCAAAAGACTCTTGAGGACTTTTTCCTTTTTAATTTTTTTTTAAGTAGGCTTCATCCCCAATGTGGGGCTTGAACTCACGACCCCAAGATCAAGAGTTGCCTGCTCCACCAACTGAGCCAGCCAGGCACCCCTGCTTGAGCATTTTAAAGATCACTGTGGCCCTCTCAGTGGAGAGCCAGACTGGAATGTTTTAAAATCCTGCCCCAGAGGACCACAAGAAGGAAAAAAAAATAGGGAAATGGGCCGGCGAGCCCATGGAAGACTCTTCTCCTGTATCACAGAAAATGCAGCCAAAATTGCCCAGAGGGCTGCCTCCAAAGAACTCCAGAAGAGTCCCATGAGAATAAACATTTAAACAGCTTTAAACATTCGCCAGACCCAGAGCTGTAAAGCCCCCTTCCAAGCACAAGAGTAAATTAAGAATTTTCTGCAGTGCCGTGCCAAGCCATATTGGAGCCTGAGGCCGCAGAAAAAAATCTGTACCCCTATATGTGTTTTCCAAAATATCCTCTCCTATGTTGAACCAAGTGGAAAAGCTAATAAAGGCTCTATAATCAAAAACCATGATTACATATGAAATCCCGAGTTGCCCAATCTGTTTCTCACACCATTGTAAAGACTCATAAACACACCCATAGAGGGACACAATGACCCGGTGGCCCTTGAACTACAGGCTGATTAGAAACACTGTTCTCATTGCACAATAACTCAAGGTCATAAAACAAACAAAAAATGATGGCCTGTTATTATTTACATTTTTGGTATGTTGCCATCTGGTTTTTTTGTGTTTTTTTTTTTTTTTTTTGCATGAGACTTTTAAAAATACTGCATTAATATTTATCTTGATTATTGAGGCCCTTTAAATTTTGCACTTGAGGCAAGTGCCTTCCTGCCAGCCCTGCTTTTCAGCTCAGTTTTTCCTTCTTTTTTCACCACCTTCAAAGTCAGAGAGCCTAGGAACCTTGCTTAGCAAGATGGAGGGTGGAAGCATAAGGTGAAGAAAGCTTTCCATGTACAGATGGTCTTAGCTGGAGGAGAGGAATAGTAGGAGGCAAAAATAAAGATGCACTCTCCAATTACATTCCCATAAGGTTTGCTTGTTCAATGTACTGGTCACATGAAGTTACACACCAGCTTCAAAACAAAATCACACAAATGCCTGGCAGTGGGGACTTCCATTGGGGATAGAGAGAGAAACCTCCAGTATAATGTTGTGTAAGAATTTGGGATTGGAAGTCAAAGGCCAGAGTTCTACCTACACCTGGCTCTTCCACATACTAAGCTTGGGAAAATATTCTGTTAGCCACAGTACCTCATCTATAAGTTCGGCGAATATTATTGAATACTTCCAATATGCTTGGAAAACAGGACTGAATCCTTTAGGAGACAGAGGCAAACAGCCAACAAGCCTTATGGTAGAGATATAGAGGTATCTGCCAGTGGTTACTGCCCTGGAGCCCAGAAGGAAAGCACCCCCTACCCCCCACCCCCCACCCCCGCCAATAGGCAGTTTAGGAAGGTGACAGCAGACCTAAGTGGGGCAGAAACAATAAAATTGTGTCGTGTGAAGCTGCAGTGAAAGAATGCCTCAGCTAGAGGGAATTGCATTCATAAAAGCAGAAGAATGGAATGTAAAATACTCAAGTTTATAGAAGTAGAAAGTAAATGGTGGTTGCCAGGGGCTGGAGGAGGATAGTAAATGGTGTTTGCCAGGGGCTGGAGAGATGTTGGTCCAGGGGCACAAACTTTCAGTTATGCAAATGGTTTCAACAACACTGAGGTTTATTTTTCACTCATATGATAGCTCCACAGCTTCTTCTCTCTTGGTGTTTTGCTGTTTGCATGCATGGTCCCTTGGTCCAAGATGACTGCTCAAGATTTAGGGAGCAGGAAGAAGAAAGGACAGGAGAAGGTCATGTTCCCCTCCCTTTAAAGAACTAGAAATTAGAAAGAAAGAAGAAAAAGAAAGAAAGAAAGAAAGAAAGAAAGAAAGAAAGAAAGAAAGAAAGAAAGAAAGAAAGAGAAAGAAAGAAAAGACAACTAGAAATTCAGCAAAATACATAGCATTTTTCACATGGCCTTAAATAGTTGCAAGGAGTGCTAGAAAACTGCAACCTTTTATTCTGGACAGTAATGTGTCTGGTGAAAATGCAGGATTCAATTACTAAGGAGAAGGAGGATCTTTCTCTTTGGATTAGGCAACCAAGAGTCTCCTACACAGTTACTGTGCCCTCTCTCAGCTGATAATACTGCCAGTTGTTCAAGCCAAAGGCCTGTGAGTCACCCTCAGTGAGCTTGACATTCCATCTCTGAGGAACTCAGAACTTATCATGAATCCCATTATTCTAGCTTCTTCCAGCTATCATCTCAACCATTAAAACAGCTCTCTATCTTGTCTCTTTGCTTTTACTCTTGCCATCCATGTTAGTCAGAATAGGCTATGCTATGCTGTGGCAACAAACAGCTTTCTAATCTCAGTGAATGAATTTAAGAATGAATGAATGATGGGGGCGCCTAGCTGGCTCAGTCAGTAGAGCATGTGAGTCTTGATCCCAGGGTCATGAGTTGAAGCCCCATATTTGGCCTATGGCTTATAAAAAAAAAAAAAAAAGGAATGATGAATTTATGGAGTTACTAGTCATTAGGCACCAGGTTTCCATTTTGCAGGTTTAATATTTTTTTTTAATTTTTATTTATTTATGATAGTCACACAGAGAGAGAGAGAGAGAGAGAGGCAGAGACACAGGCAGAGGGAGAAGCAGGCTCCATGCTCTGGGAGCCCGATGTGGGATTCGATCCCGGGTCTCCAGGATCACACCCTGGGCCAAAGGCAGGCGCCAAACCGCTGCGCCACCCAGGGATCCCCCATTTTGCAGGTTTAAAAGACTTCTAAGGATGGGTGGTAACAACAGTGTGGATGTACCTAATGCTACTGAATGGTACACTTAAAAATAGTTAAGATTGGGGATCCCTGGGTGGCGCAGCGGTTTAGCGCCTGTATTTGGCCCAGGGTATGATCCTGGAGACCAGGGATCGAATCCCATGTCGGGCTCCTGGTGCATGGAGCCTGCTTCTCCCTCTTCCTGTATCTCTGCCTCTCTCTCTCTCTCTCTGTGCGACTATCGTAAAAAAAAAAAAAATAGTAAAGATTGTAAATTTTATGTTTATTTTACTACAATTTCTTTTAAAAAGCATGAATAAGTGAATGGTAGAAACAATTTGTTATGTATAAAATCAACAAAGAATTATCCTAATTATACAATAGACCCCTAAAAATTAATGAGATGATGCTAAATAACCTAATTAAAAACAGATAAAATGTACAAACAGCAATTCACACAGGAGGAAAACAGTGATACTTTTCTGTGGTTTACCTTATTAACAGACCCCCAGATTTTGTTTCAGGTAGCAATGTTTCCAGCTAAAAACACTCACTTTCTCAGATTTCCTTGCATATTGAAATGCCCATGTGACATAGTTCTGGCCACGCAGATAAAAATTAAAATGCTGGATATTTCGGGACGCCTGGATGGCTCAGCAGTTAAGCTCTGCTTTCGGCTCAGGGCCTGATCCTGAAGTTCAGGGATTGAGTCCCACATCAGGCTTCCCTGAGGGGAGCCTGCTTCTTTCTCCTTCTGCCTATGTCTCTGCCTCTCTGTGTGTCTCTCATGAATAAATAAATAAAATCTTAAAAAAAAAAAAAGAAACTTAATTATGGAATTAGCTAAGAGGAAGTGGCCAGAAGGTACCAAGGAATCAATAACCATTTTAGACTGAAAAGCAGGTCAAATCTGTGTGTGGTGAAATGATGTGCAGTGATGAAATATTGGGGCAGAATGTCACCTGTCATATCTTAGTATATATACTACATGCTTACCATGGCTTTTATCTGTTGGTGAATTACAAGGAACTTTTAGAATGCTGACATATGCAGAGTGTTTTTTTTTTTTAAGTTAGTATGAATTTCTACCATGTGCTACCACTACTATGTGCAGGAGAGGGTGGCATTATTCTAAAACATGAGATACAGTAGTATCTCATTTACATGAGTAAAAGTGAAAAAAGTCATTGCCCTCAAGGAGTTTGTATTCTAGTGTGGAGGCCGAGAAAAATTGAAGCCATCCCACCTAAAGTTTAGCATTAGCGCAAGTACAGCCATCTTAGGCCCCTGTGAATAAGAGCTGAACTTTATGGGAAAAACTGCAGAATGTCCTCAATGTCCTCAGCAGGTAACCTCATATCAGAAAGACAACAGAGCTCAGAATTGCCCTTGGCAGAGAATCCCATATCAGAAAGACAACAGAGCCCACACCCGTGGTAGAAAGTCCCATATTAGAATGAGAACAGAGCTCAATGCCCTTGAAAGCCCCATATCAAAATGTAAACAGAACTTGAGAAATTCCTCCATCCCTTCTGAAAATCCCCTAGACCAGCCTATAAAAAAGTCAGCTGTAACCCACTTCGGGGTCCAAGTCCCTGCTCCGCTGTGTCGGGTATACTTGGACCCAAGCTCGAGCTTGTAAATAAACCCTCGTGTGTTTGCATCAGTGTCGGCTCCTTGGTGGTATCTTGGATTCGCAATCTTGGGCACAACACTAGTGGCGGAAACAGATAATAAACACATACATATACAATCTATAACCTATAAAGGACTGTAGGGGGAAAGTAGCCGAGTAAGGGAGACAGGAATTTCCAAGGATGTGTTTTGCTTTTGTATGGGGCAGTCAGAAAGGCTAGTCTGATAATGTGACAGGTGAGCAAGGACCCAAAGGAAGTGAGGGAGGGAACCATGAGACTACCTGGATGACACTAAGCAGGAGCATCCTCAGGGTGTGCGTGGAAGAATAAGGAGACAAAAAGAAGAGGATAGTAAAAAGTGACAGACGTGTGTGGTGGGGAGGGGAACAAGAACATGCAGGCCTTTGGGGCACTGTAAAAACCTTGGCTTTTACTCTGAGTGTTCTGGGAAGCCAGATGTCTTGCCACTTGGAGCAGAGGTCAACAAAACAGGTGTGATCTGAGACTCAAGCAAGCCAGAATGCACGCAGAAAGGGAAGGGAATGTGGATGACTGCAGGACTAGGAGAGGTTCTCTCTGTAGTAAGCTTGCAGTCCTGGACTTAGGAGCCTGGTGAGACTAATAGTGAACTGCTTTGATCCAAAATCTCACTCGAGGCCCAGGGAATGGAGCTGTGAAGCAACAAGCTCAGCAAAACAGAAGAATAGATGTCCAGAACTTTACTCAGTACTTTCACTTTTAGAATTCTCTGCTCAACAAAGAAGGAATGCCAGTGGAAGAAGATGGGATTAAGGGTGTTGTCTTCCTGCCTATTCTTAAAAATTGCCTCAAGGCTGGGGCCATTAATTTCTGGGAGTGGGGGATTGGCAGAGCACTAATGCCACCCAAGAGCCAAAAATTCTCAGGCTCAAAGACTATCTAGAAAAAAATCTTGGCTGTGTTTACTTGCACGCTGAATTAACTGGGAAAAGATAATCCAATAAAACTACTAGGTTTAAGAGAGAACTGTGTTTATTAAAAACAAACAAACAAACAAAAACCAGTGTGGTAACAGCCTGTGGCTGTTGAACACTAAAGCAATCTCTGGGCCCCCAAATAGGACTATCAGAAAGAGAAGGGTTTAAACTTCAATGATGGAGGGGATAATGGGCACGGGTTTATCCCAGGGAGAAGACTGGTAGCGGCCAGATTGGCTCATCCAGAAACTTTTTTCCTACCAGGGCAAGGGAATCTTCACTGCATAGTAAGATTTAGTCATTGTCTAGAAGGATTTAATAATTTCTAAAGATCAGCAACTACTGTAATTTCCCATTTTCCTCCTTCTATGACTGGGAGTTTTCATTGCAGTTATACCCATCTTTCCTACCACTGTATATTAGGTGTTGTGATCATGAGCAACTTGATCTTTAAGTTTATGGGCTGCAGGAGTATAAACCTAAGTGCATACCTAAAGGAGAGAGTGGTACTCTTCCAGAGATCTGTCAGGGATGTCCAGCTGTCTGGTTTGTGGATAAAACTTTGCAGTTGTCACCCTTAGATGATGCAGACATTCTCCATGTAAGAAGGGTGTGTACAGAAAGATGTGAGGTAGCAAATGCAGGTAGTGTGACCCAGTCTCAACCTCTAACCCCTTTATCTTTTGTCTGCTGTACTATAGAGGCTGGAAAGCTATTTCTGATCATCTTTGATACTAAGGTGACTATTGCAGGGAGGAAAATAATTTTCCTTTTACTTTTCTAGACTCTTTTTTAAAAAATATTTATCTATTTATTTATTTATTTATTTATTTGCAATACAGAGAGAGAGAGAGAGAGAAGCAGGCTCCATGCTGGGAGCCTGACCTGGGACTCAATCCCGGGTCTCCAGGATCACACCCTGGGCTGAAGGCGGCGCTAAACCGCTAAGCCACCTGGGCTGCCCACTTTTCTAGATTCTTGGTTGAGATAACCCCCCTCAAAGATTAGGAGGAGAAAACTTGAGTTATGTACATACATACAGGAGCCCCACAGATACGAGACTCAAAGAAGCAGCCAGAGCAAGAAGCTTATATATTTTTTAGACAAAGAAACAATAGACTTGTGAAGAATTGACAAGAGTTTGGCTAAGGATAGTAAAATGGGGAAGAAGTAAGGGCTTCTTTTTACAGTCTTTTTGGCCCTAAGTTCCCCGTGTCTGATGATAGGTTGCTTTCTATTATCCTGGTACAAGGAGGGTAACTTTCTTTTAAAAAAAAAAAAAAAAATTATTTATTTATTTATTTATTTATTTATTTATTTATTTATTTATTTATTTTTGAGAGAGAGCACGAGCTTGGAGAGGGGCAGAAGGAAAGGGAAAGGGAGGAGAGAAGCAGACTCCCCATTGGGCATTGAGCCCTACCCAGGGTTCAATCCCATGACGCTGAGATTATACTGAGCCAAAATTCAAGAGTTGGATGCTCAACCAACAG
Organism: Canis lupus dingo; assembly: GCF_003254725.2. Classification (NCBI taxonomy): domain Eukaryota; kingdom Metazoa; phylum Chordata; class Mammalia; order Carnivora; family Canidae; genus Canis; species Canis lupus. The sequence continues at coordinate 8,102,801 of NC_064258.1, forward strand.
AGAATCCTAACCAGTCTCAAGTGCGGAGCCCAACATGGGGCCCGATCTCACGACCCTGAGATCATGACCTGAGCTGAAATCAAGAGTTGGGAGGCTTAACTGAGCCACCCAGATGCCCACAAAACATGTATTTTTATATGTCGCTGCTGAAGGGTAAATTGGTGCAGCCACTTTGAGAAGCAACTTGGAAAATGCTAGTGTAGTTGAGGATGGGCATAACAATTCCCTTCTAGTTATAATCCCTTGACACTTGCTATTTAATATGTGGTCTGTGGAGTCCAAGGGTCCCTTGCACTTGTGCACAGGAGATGTGGACCCCCATATTCATTGCAGCATTGTTTGTAATAGAAGAAAGAAGGAAAGGGGAGACTTAAATGCCTATTAACAAAAGGATAAATAGATAAATGTTATTATATTCATATGATAATTAAAATGGATGAACTAGAGCTTCATAAATCAATATGTATAAATCTCAAAAACACAATGTTGACCCAAAAAAGCAAGTTACAAAGTAATAACCGCAGTATATCATTTGTGCAAAATTTTTTAAACTGTCAGATAAATCTATATCTTGCTCATGGATATACATGTGTGTATATGTATATATTGTGTACATAAGTGTGTGCATATATGTATATATATGTATATATATAAAATGCAAATATAAAATGCATGAGAGGGAATCCCTGCGTGGCTCAGTGGTTTGGCACCTGCCTTTGGCCCAGGGCGCGATCCTGGAGTCCTGGGATGGAGTTCCGCGTTGGGCTCCCGGCATGGGGCCTGCTTCTCCCTCCTCCTGTGTCTCTGCCTCTCTCTCTCTCTATATCCAACATAAATGAATAAATAAGTAAGTAAGTAAGTAAATAAATAAATCTTTAAAAAAATAAAATGCATGAGAATATGAAATTCAGGAAGTGGTCACCTCTGGAGAAGGAGAGAGTGATTACAGCTTAATAGTTTCAGGGATTCAACTGTGTCTTTTTCTTTAATGCAAATTTGAAGTAAATAGGTTAAATGGCAATATTTGATAAAACCTGGTGATGGGTACCCTGGTGATTTATTATTCTATTTTTCTCTGAGTTGGTAGTATTTCACAATTTTAAAAGGTGGAATTTGTAGAAAAGTAAATCAAGAAATTCAAGGCAAATAGTAGAACAAGAGCAAGGTAACCTAAAAAAGAAAAACAGATACAAGGAGGCAAATGGGGAGAAACACACTGGTCGGGAAAAGGACAATAGGACTTCAAATGCTGTTAGTTCAAATGCTGCGTAAGTGCTACAAACCACTGTCTGTGGTCCACTTAATTATCCCCATGTATTTCTTCTGTGATTTGCTAGATCAGAGAGAAGAAGAAAAGCCTTTGATGCTAAACTTACTTGGGCCCCAGAGTACCTGGGGCATGAATGTACCCCGGGGAAGATTTTCAGATGCAAGTCTTTAGTCAACAAACCTGGTAATAACTAACATCTATTTTGTGCCATGTTCCAGGTACTATGCTCAGAACTTTGTGTGAATAATCTCATTGCACCTTCACAACATTACTTTGCAGTAGGTAGTATTATTAGTGACTATATCACAAATGAGGAAACCAAGGTGAGTCACAGGCTATGTGGTGGGGCTATGGTGCAGACCTAAGTAGAGTACTTCCAGAGGCCTCCTTCTTTTTTTTTTAATTTATGATAGTCATACAGAGAGAGAGAGAGAGAGAGAGAGAGAGAGAGAGGGGCAGAGACACAAGCAGGCTCCATGCACCGGGAGCCCGACGTGAGATTTGATCCCGGGTCTCCAGGATCGCGCCCTGGGCCAAAGGCAGGCGCCAAACCGCTGTGCCACCCAGGGATCCCAGAGGCCTCCTTCTTAACCACCTTGCAATGTGCCAGCACTGTTAGATACTGAGGGCACAGGACTGCACAGACCTGCAAGTACAAAACAAGTTTATTGACCTCCAATTCAGTTTCATCTATTCCTACTTGTTCAGTGGAGAGACTTCTGGTACTCTATTCGTTTGTCTTTGTTTGTTTGTTTTTTTCTTTCTATTCCTCACGCTGAATAATCTCAATTTAGCTAACTTTAGAGTTCATAATTCTTCCGTATGCTCAAATCTGATGTTGAACTGTGAGTGAATTTTAATTTCAGTTAGTGTATTTTTCATTTCCAGAATTTCTACTTATACATGATAATTAAACATGGTCACAGTACTGTAAATTACATCTCCAGAACTTATTCATTTTATAACTAAAAGTTTGTACCCTGTGTTCAATCTCTCCTTTTCTAATATATTCTTCTATGGCTGGATGAGCCTGTATTCTAAGAAACTGTCCTTATCTACAAATCATGAAGATATTTTCCAATCTTTTCAGATGCTTCACAGATTTAGCTTTTTTTTGGGGGGGGGAGGGGATTTAGCTATTTTTTTTTTTAAGATTTTACTTATTTATTCATGAGAGACACACAGAGAGAGGCAGATACAGGCAGAGAAGCAAGCCCCATGCAGGGAGCCTGATGTGGGAATCAATCCTGTGACTCCAGGATCACGCCCTGGGCCAAAGGCAGATGCTCAACCACTGAGCCACCCAGGCATCCTGCTTTTTTTTTTTTTTTTTTTTTTTTTTTTAAGATTTTATTTGTTTATTCATGAGAGAGAGAGGGCAGAGACACAGGGAGAGGGAGAGGCAGGCTCCCTGCCAGGAGTCCAACGTGCGAGTTGATCTCAAGACCTTGGGATCATGCCCTGAGCCGAAGGCAGATTCTCAACCACTGAACCACCCAGGTGCCCCATGGATTTAGCTTTTATGTTAGGTCGATGATCAGTCCAGAATTAATGTTTGGATATTATATGAGATAGGTGTTAAGGTTCATTTTTTTCTGTATTGATATTTACTTCTTTCTTTTTTTTAATTTATTTATTCATGAGAGACACACAGAGAGAGGCAGAGACATAGGCATACAGAGAAGCAGGCTCCATGTGGGGAAACCCGATGCAGGACTCAATCCTGGTACTCCGGGATCATGCCCTGAGCCAAAGGCAGACACGCTTAACCACTGAGCCACCCAGGTGTCCCATGGTTTTGGCTATTATAAATATTATAAATGCAAAATAATTTACATTTTTAGAAGATCACTGGCTATTATAAATAGTTCCACTATGAACATTCATGTACAAGCTTTTGTATGAACATATGATTTTTTAAAAGATTTATCTATTTATTTTAGAGAGAGGGGAAGGGCAGAGGGAGAGGGAAAGAGAGAGAATGTTAAGCATACTCCCTGCTGAGTATGGAGCCTGACGTGGGTCTTGACATGGGGCTTGATCTCAAGACCCTGAGATTATGACCTGAACTGAAACTAATAAATGCTTAAACAAAAGCAAGCCACACAGCCACTCCTGAACATATATTTTCAATCCTCCTGGGTATATACCTAGGAGTGGAATTGTTGGGTAACTCTATTGAACATTTTTAGGAATGGCCAAATTGTTTTCCACCATGGCTGCAGCATTTTACATTCTCATCAGCAATATATGAGAGCTCCATTGTCTCCACATTCTTGCCCAAATTTGTTAATATCTGTTATTTTCTTCATTGTAGCCACAGGGTGGGTATGAGTTAGTATGTCACTGCTGTTTAATTCACATTTTCCTAATGGCTAGCAACGTTGAGCATCTTTGCATATGTTCCAGCTTACTGGAAATTCATTGGTCATTTGGTTATCTACTCTGGACGGAAATAGCTATTCAAATTCTTTGCTCACTTTTTAATTGGGTTACTTTTTTATTAATTGTAAAAGTTGGGCAGCCTGGGTGGCTCAGCGGTTTAGTGCTGCCTTCAGTCCAGGGCATGATCCTGGAGACTGGGGATCGAGTCCCACATCAGGGTTCCCCACAGGGAGCCTGCTCCTCCCTCTGCCTGTGTCTCTGCCTCTCTCTCTGTCTCTCTCATGAATAAATAAATAAAATATTTTTTAAAAATTGTAAAAGTTGCCTACATATTCTGTATACTAGACTCTTACTAGATATATGATTTGCAAATATTTTTCCCATTCAGTGACTTGTCCTTCACCTTCTTGGTAGTGTCCTTTGGCACATTAAAGCTTTTAATGTTGATGAAGTCCAATTTTCTATTTTTTCTTTTGGTTTCTTGTGTTTTAAAAGCTGTTGTGTAATCTAAAGTCATGAATATTCACTCCTACGTTTCCATCTACAAGATTCATAGTTTAACACTTATATTTATGCCTGTGATATATTTTGAGATATTTTTTGTATATGATGTGAGGTAGGGGTCCAAATTCATTCTTTTGTGTGTAGATAGATATCCAATTGTCTCAGCACCATCTGTTGAAAAGATTATTCTTTCCCAATTCCATGGTCTTAACATCTTTGTCCAAAATCAATTGACCACAGATGTGTGGGTTGCCTGTTGGTTTTTAATAGGCCAACTGTCCAAAGAGGTTTCCCCTCTATAATAGATACATATTTGTCTGGATTATTAGATAGTGTGTAAATCATAAAGCTTACACACATATTAGCACAAGTAATCAAGTAAAAAAAAACTATTAAGAAAACACACTAGAGAATGGGATGGAAGATGAGAAGATGAGATTGGAGATAAATTCAAGTCTGGTTCATACATAGCCTTTTAGGCCAAGGTATATCATTCGAGATTTATTTATTTATTTATTTATTTATTTATTTATTTATTTATTTATTTATTTATTTTTATGGATATCCATTCATGACAGACATACACAGAGAGAGGGGAAGAGACACAGGCAGAGGGAGAAGCAGTCTCCATGCAGGGAGCCTGATGTGGGACTCGATCCCAGGTCTACAGGATCAGGCCCTGGGCTGAAGGCAGCACTAAACCGCTGAGCCACCCGGGATGCTCTCATTTAGGTTTTATGCTAAATGCATTAAGAAGTCACTGGATAGAGGTACCTGGGTGGTTTAGTTGGTTGGGCATCTGCCTTAGGCTCAGGTCATGATCCCAGGGTCCTAGGATCAAGCCCCATGTCAGGCTCCCTGCCCAGGGGGAGTCCACTTCTCCCACCCTCTGCTCTTGGGCTTTCTCTCTCTCTCTTTCTCTCTCTTTTAATCTCCCTCTTAAATTAAATTAAATTAAATTAAATTAAATTAAATTAAATTAAATTAAATTAAAGCCACTGGATAGTTTTGAGCAGGAAAGTGAGATCAAATAATTTACATTTTTAGAAGATCAACTGGATGCCAGGTAAACTCTGGAACATAAAGTGGCAAGAGGAGAAGCAGAGAGATATTTGGAATGGCATTATAAGTATCTAAGTAGGAGATTATGATCACTTAGACAATTGTGGCAGAAGTGACAAAGGGGAGAAGTAGATTCAGGATATGTTTTGGGAGTAAAGATTTGGAGGTAGAGGTAATGGTTGGAGTGCTGAGGAGAGGTAAAAAGAGGGGAATCAAAGATGATTTCTAGGGACGCCCGAGTGGCTCAGCGATTGAGCACCTGCCTTCGGCCCAGGTTGTGATCCTGGAGACCCGGGATTGAGTCCCACATCGGGCTCCCTGCATGGAGCCTGCTTCTCCCTCTGCCTGTGTCTCTGCCTCTCTCTCTCTTGCTCTGTATGTCTCATGAATAAATGAAATATTTTTTAAGAAAGATGATTTCTAAGTTTATGGTTTGAATAACTGGGTAGAAGATTGCTCAATTACATTCCTTCATTTGCTGAGATGTTTAAAACTAGGAGAGGAGAGGAACCAGTTTGGGGGGTTGGGTAAGCTTACTGGAAATTCATGTAGAGAACAGGCCTAGACCCTGAACTGCACAGGAGAAGTCATCATAGTTGTAATTAAGTTGAATGTGCTCAGATGTGTCTTGCATGTTGATAAACAAGATATGTGACTCTCACACTGAGAAACTAAACAAAAGATGACTTCAAGGATGGGAGATAGGGTTGGGAGAAGAAGAGGAGGAGGACAAGGAGAGAGTGGCAGGAGCTGAGGGGCAAGAAGGATGTGTCAAAGGTAGAAGAGTATGGTATGTGTGTATATGTAGAAAGAGTTGTGTACTTTTCGATTCTGCATTAGGAATACGGTGAAAGCCCACTGGCACATAGCATAATCAAGCTACTCTTCAGGAACAAATGATATATTTTGACTGTGACGGGCACTAAATTTGTTTCATTAATCCACTGGGTCCTGAGAAACATTATAGGTATTCTAATCAATGAATAAGTAGATGTTAGGCAAGATACTTAGAATACATATTTACAGTGTTGGTAGGAAAATTAAATAAGATGACTATCATTTATTTTACTGTTTGGCATATAGTTAATCTATTAATAAATTATAATTATTAAATGTCAAAAATAAAAGATCAGCATTAACATAAATTAATGCTGATAACAGCAATATGTTAGGAGGTACATTTAATTATTCTGAGGTCTGTTCTCTCAGTTGCTTCTCTCCAAAATTGGTACTGTCTACAGAAACATATAGTTTACTGTATGTATGTCATTTTTACCTTTGTTTCATAAGATTGCAGCAATGAAAAATGCCAGATTCCTTAAAGACTTGCAGCTTGTGTTATTTATAAGAAAACTGTAAATAGCTAAGTGAAATGGAATTATTTTAAGATTTTTTAAAAAGTAATCTCTACACCCAACTTAGAGCTCGAACTCACAGCCCCAAGAACAAGAGTCAAATGCTCCACTGACTAAGCCAGCCAGGCACTCTGAAGGGGAATTATTTTAATTAGTGATACTTAAAATTATTATTTCCCAAATATAATTATTTTATAAACTGTCATACATAGTACTTTTCAATACTCTTAAATCAATGAAAGAAAAACAAAAACAAAGTAAAAAAAAAAACTAAGGACACCAAACAAGGGTTGCCTTATTTGAATTACTCCTGGTTTCCATTTCTTCTACATTCTTTCTTTTTTTTTTGATCAAAAATGTTTTCAACCTTATTAGAAATTTTATATAGGGGGACCTGGGTGGCTCAGTGGTCGAGCGTCTGCCTTCAGCTCAGGACCTGGGGTTGAGTCTCACATTGGGCTCCTCATGGGAGCCTGATTCTTCCTCTGCCTATGTCTCTGCCTCTCTCTCTGTGTTTCTCATGAATAAATAAATAAAATATTTTAAAAAAGAGAAATTTTATAGATTTGTTATTTTGGTTTAAAATAAAAATGTTAACATAAATAAATAAATAAAATAAAATAAAATAAAAGTGTTGGGGATCCCTGGGTGGCTCAGCGGTTTAGCACCTGCCTTCGGCCCAGGGGTGATCCTGGAGTCCCGGGATGGAGTCCCACATCAGGCTCCCTGCATGGAGCCTGCTTCTCTCTCTGCCTGTGTCTCTGCCTCTCTTCCTCTGTGTCTCAAGAATAAATAAACAAAATCTTTAAAATAAAATAAAATAAAATAAAATAAAATAAAATAAAATAAAAGGTGTTGTACAGAAGCTTTTTAAAAAGCACAGCAAAGGAAACAGTCAACAAAACTAAAAACCAACCTACAGAATGGGAGAAGATATTTGCAAATGACATATCAGATAAAGGGCTAATATCCAAGATCTATAAAGAACTTATTAAACAAATAACAAAATAATCCAGTCAAGAAATGGGCATAAGACAGAACAGATATTTCTCCAAAGAAGATATACAAATAAATGGCCAACAGACATATGAAAAAATGCTCAACATTACTTGACATGAGGGAAATACAAATCAAAACCACAATGAGATACCACTTTATACCCGTCAGAATGGCAAAAATTAACAAGACAGGAAACAACAAATGTTGGTAAGCATGTGGAGAAAGGGGAACCCTCTTTACACTGTTGTAGGAATGCAAGCTGGTATTGCCAGTCTGGAAAAGTGTGGAGGTTCCCCAAGAAATTAAAAATAGATCTGCCCTACGACCCAGCAATTGGACTACTGGGTATTTCCCCAAAGATACAGATGTAGTGAAATGAAGGGGAACCTGAACCCCAATGTTTATAGCAGCAATGTCTGCAATAGCCAAACTGTGGAAGGAACCAAAATGTCCTTTGACAGATGAATGGATGAAGAAGATGTGGTACAACAGAATTTTACACAGTGACTAGAAACGATGAGTATCTACCATTTACATCAACATGGATGGAACTGGAGGATATTATGCTAAATGAAATAAGTCAATTGAAGAAAGACAATTATCATACGGTTTCACTCATAAGAGGAATATAAGAAATGCAGAGGACCATAAGGGAAAGGAGGGAAAACTGAATGGGAAAAAATCAGAGAGAGAGAGAAATCTTGTGAAACAAACTGAGGGTTGCTGTAGGGGAGGTGGGTCGGGGGATGGGGTAACTGGGTGATGGGCATTAAGGAGGGCATGTGATGTGATGAGCACTGTGTGTTATATGCAACTGGTGAATTACTGAAAACTACATCTGAAACTAATGATGTACTAAATGTTGGCTAATTGAATTTAAATTAAAAAAAAAAGAACCAATACAACTATTTAAATTTTTATATTCTAAAATAAATAAATATATAAAATAAATGTGTTAACAGAGGCAATCTACATTTTTTTGAAAGATTTTATTTATTTATTCATGAGAGACACAGAGAGACAGAGGCAGAGACACAGGCCGAGGGAGAAGCAGGCTCAATGCAAGGAGCTCAATGTGGCACTCGATACTAGATCCTGGGATCATGCCCTGGGCCCAAAGCAGACGCCCAACCACTGAGCCACCCAGGCATCCCGAGGCAATCTACTTACCTGCTGATGGTATTTTATTTATTTATTATTATTATTATTTTTAATTTTATTTATTCATGAGAGACACACAGAGAGAGGCAGAGACACAGGCAGAGGGAGAAGCAGGCTCCACGCAGGGAGCCGGATGCGGGATCAGATCCCGGGTCTCCAGGATCAGGCCCTGGGCTGAGGCAGGCGCTCAACTGCTGAGCCACCCGGGCTGCCCCTGCTGATGGTATTTTAATTTAAAAACTGTCTTTGACAACAAAATAAGAAGAGCCAAACACTATACCCTGTAATACACTGAGAAAAGACACCTTGATAAATGAGATAACATTTTTTCAGTAGAAGTTTGCACTTCTCCCCCAGAGTAGTCTTTGCAAGGTACATATGCTTAAGTGTACATATCTTTTTTTTTTTTTTTTTTAAAGATTTTATTTATTTATTCATGATAGTCACACAGAGAGAGAGAGAGAGACAGAGACATAGGCAGAGGGAGAAGCAGGCTCCACGCAGGGAGCCCGACGTGGGATTCGATCCCGGGTCTCCAGGATCGCGCCCTGGGCCAAAGGCAGGCGCTAAACCGCTGCGCCACCCAGGGATCCCTAAGTGTACATATCTATTTGTTAAAGGGAAGGGCATTTATTTTTAAAGTTTTACTTTGAGTCCATTAATGACAATGGAGATGATTATAGTTAATTCATATTTATTTCTCACTTTTCTCCCCATTATTTTCTGTCTGCCATATAAATGTCTGCTTTGCCTATTTTTGTGGCTTTTTAAAAAAGTTTCTTTAATATTTTTCCTGGAGAAATACATCACCTCTCATCATCAAAAACAATTGAGAAATGTATGATGTCTTATAATTTCTATTATTCTTTCTTAATAACGTAAAACACTTTCTTTTTTTTCATAAAACACTTTCTTCATAAAGAATAATAAACCTTTATTAGTCTAATTAGGAACAAATAAAGAGAATAAAAATATACAGAATTAGGAATGAGACAGGAGACATATCAGAGACAGAGTGATTAAAATAATTCTAAGAGAATACTACATACAGTTTTATGTCAACCAATTTGAGAAATAGGATAAATAGATGATTTTGCATAAACAAAACTGACCCATGAAAGACGGCATACGAAACAAAACAATTACTATAGATTGAATTGAAGAAGTGTTCAATTCTAACATTGTAAAATGCACCAAACCTACCTGATTGATTGATTTCTTTTCTCTCTCTCTCTCTCTCTTTCTTCTGTATACTCAACATGGGGCTCTATCTCACAAACCCAAGATCAAGAGCTGATTGCTCTACTGACTGAGCCAGCAAGGTGCTATATGATTTTTATTTGTTCTTTAAAGAGCATAAAATTTCAATGTGATTTAAATTATTCCAGGCTATTAATGAAAAGACAGAAAAGCCACTAATTTACTTATTGTAGACCAGTCTCATTTATGAGTATAGATACATATTTCCTAGCTTATGAATATAGATACATGATTCCAAACAATTATATCTAATATAGTAATGTAATCAGTTTTTTTTTGAGGTGGTTCAATAATAGGAATTCTAGGGGATCCCTGGGTAGCTCAGCAGTTTAGCGCCTGTCTTCGGCCCAGGGTATGATCCTGAAGTCCTGGGATCAAGTCCCACATCAGGCTCCCTGCATGGAGCCTGCTTCTCCCTCTGCCTGTGTCTCTGCCTCTCTCTCTTTTTCTCTCTGTGTCTCTCATAAATACATAAATAAAATCTTTAAAACAAAAACAAATATATTTGAATCTGGAACACTGCTTAGACTCCAGCTGGGCCCATGCTTTAAGAGAACAGTACAATATCTGACAGGAACAGTATAAAACTAAGCCAAGATTTCCAGATGTTATTAGGCCATATGAATGAAATGAAGATATATTTACTGAAAACTCAAAATCACAATGGCTTATAGGGACTTAAGCTAAACTATCAACTGGTAGTTTGAACTTCAGCAGTCCACGTAAAACAGGCTGTAATTATTTCTGGGAGTCTCCAAAAGGAATGCTTCCCAGGACCAGGCAGCCACATTGCCCAATTCCAGGGGACGTGATTGATACTGTGTCCTGGGTGAATGTTACTCCCTGGAGCACAACTGAGATTTACACTAAATAACATGTGAATGGTGTCCATGGAATAATGTAACATTGACCCTATGACATTGGTTTACAAACCAATTCCCACTCAGGTTCTACTATGCTCTCTCTCTTCTGTTCCACTGTCCTTGACATTGTCTGAAGGAGAACCACTGATGCTACGTTGAGGGTGCTCTTTGCAGGCTCTCCACTACTCATGCCAAAGATGCAGCCCCCTGGTAATTCCAGAGTCACTGCCTGCACATTGCCAAAACAAGCTGGGTTCTGTGCAGATATAGGGAGAAAGGCTTGCTCTCTACATCCATGGCACTTTGCTTCCCAGTTACTCCAGCCCAGGACCACACAAAGACCCTTACCAAAGTGTCCCATCAGATTCTTCTCTCCATTCATTCTCCATCTCCTGCAAGCATCTCTCAGCAGTATCCCGAACCAACTAAATCCTTCTTTGCCAGAGAAATAAGCAAGCAGTAGGTATAATTTGTCTCAATACATAATGCACCAACATCTCCATGTATCTTTTCCCACCTCCATCCAAAAGGACAAAGAAGGGCAGTCCGGGCGGCTCAGCCCGGAGACCAGGGATCCAGTCCCACGTCAGGCTCCCTGCATGGAGCCTGCTTCTCCCTCTGCCTGTGTCCCTGCCTCTCTCTCTGTCTCTCTCTCTTTGTCTCTCATGAATAAATAAATAAAATCTTAAAAAAAAACCCCAAAGGACAAGGAAGCATATATCTATTTTTTTTAGATTTTATTTATTTATTCGTGAGAGATGGGGGCGAGGCAGAAATACAGGCAGAGGGAGAAGCAGGCTCCATGCAGGGAGCCCGACATGGGACCTGATCCCGGGACTCCAGGATCACGCCCTGGGCCAAAGGCAGGCACCAAACCGCTGAGCCACCCAGGGATCCCCAGGAACCATATATCTAAATCAGAATACTTAACATTTGTGGCTATTTTAATTGTGACTTTATATATGTATATATGTGTGTATGTAATGTAATATATTGAGAGCAAAAAATGGAGTACTTGCTTTATACCTAGATCCATTCTAGAAATAAAACTTTGTAACTTTGAATTTTTCATTCCCACAGAGAATAATTAAATCAATCATACCCAAAGATGTGTGATTAACTCTAGGCTGTAAACTTGCCAGTGAAATAAATCTTCAGGGGAAGGGAAAGGAAAACTGGTTTTATACCTCCCATAACTTCAAGTTTCCATCTAGCAAGGTCAAATTACAAGGACAAGTGTCTTGAGGAGATTATAATGGCCTTGAAGTAATTGGTCCAGTTCCACATTAAGAAGAAACCTTTAATATCGTTTATTGCTCACAAAAACCTTGTAACAGGCATGTCAATTCCATGAAGGGAGTAGAGACTTTCAGACCCAGGAAGAATAAGCTAGTTACGATGACAGGTAATCCTCACCTTGAATACTTCAATACTTAGCTATCAGTTCTTGAAACAGAAGGGTTTTAAATGTCCTTATTGTGTCCATTTTGCCTTTAGCTTATTCATTTTTAGCTAGAGACATCTCTAAGCATGTTTCCATATCAGGTTGGGAGTTTCAGTCTTGATCTATATATTGAAAAACTTCTGAAGGTGGAGTAATATTATGAAGCTGCTGTCTGCATTATTAATCTTTTTTTTAAAGATTTTATTTTATTTATTCATAGACACAGAGAGAGGCAGAGAGAGGCAGAGACACAGGCAGAGGGAGAAGCAGGCTCCATGCAGGGAGCCCGACGTGGGACTTGATCCGGGGTCTCCAGGATCACACCCTGGGCTGAAGGCGGCGCTAAACCGCTGAGCTACCAGGGGGCTGCCCTGCATTATTAATCTTTTGTCAATCAGGAGCAGTAACATTCAACTTCATTTTTTTATATAAATTTATTTTTTATTTGTGTTCAATTTGCCAACATATAGAATAACACCCAGTGCTCATCCCGTCAAGTGCCCACCTCAGTGCCTGTCACCCAGTCACCCCCACCCCCCGCCCACCTCCCCTTCCACCACCCCTAGTTCATTTCCCAGAGTTAGGAGTCTTTCATGTTCTGTCTCCCTTTCTGATATTTCCCACTCATTTTTTCTCCTTTCCCCTTTATTCCCTTTCACTATTTTTTATATTCCCCCAATGAATGAGACCATATAATGTTTGTCCTCCGATTGACATTTCACTCAGCATAATACCCTCCAGTTCCATCCACGTCGAAGCAAATGGTGGGTATTTGTCGTTTCTAATGGCTGAGGAATATTCCATTGTACACATAGACCACATCTTCTTTATCCATTCATCTTTTGATGGACACCGAGGCTCCTTCCACAGTTTGGCTATTGTGGACATTGCTGCTAGAAACATTGGGGTGCAGGTGTCCCGGAGTTTCACTGCATCTGTATCTTTGGGGTAAATCCCCAGCAGTGCAATTGCTGAGTCGTACTGATTGAGTCCAGCCTGGCTGTCTGCCATCACTATGGCCCTGCTCCCACCCACAAGCTTCTGCTTGTAACCTTTAAATGGTACATCTTCTCTTCAGCATTTCAAAAATCCTTGGGCCTACTCTCATCCAGGACAATCCACTGCACTTATGTTTGAAATGTTTTAAATAATGTGAAAGGTAAACATGATAAAGTGTTTAAACTTCTCATTAAAAAACAGAGTTTTTGGCCTCTTAATTTCCAAATATCTAACTTTCTTCCATAATTTTAACAACTAATAACACCTCCTAGAGAGTGAATTATTGTCCTCTATGATATCAGGGAAGATATGTTTATATTCAGGCAAGAAAACTTCTTGAAAGTGCCACCTAGAGAACCATGCTAATTTTAGTGTGAAAGAGATGTCAATATATAGATCGAAGGATTTGCATAATTAGGATATTTGCCTCTCAAAGCTATTGTTACTTTAATATATACAATACATAAACTCTAATCAACATGTACACTAGCAATCTAAATCAAATATATTTATAAAATTGTTAAATTAACATTTGGTTAAATCCAATATTGAGTCATCATAATAACAAGCAGGGATGTAATCCTGGCAGATGCCAAAACCAGAAACTAAGATCCAGTAGAAAAAAGACAGCTAAAAAAGTATCCAAGTAATAAATAAAAGAGTTTTAAAAGGGAAAATTTTAGATTTTCCTTCAGAGGAGGGCATCTAATGTGAAAAAGATGTGAAGATAAAAGACATATATTTACTAATCTGTTGTTGAAAAACTTCAAAAGTAACTGGATTCAAATATTAAAAGATTACAAGGATTAACTCAAAGATTTTTGTTACATCAGTAACAGAATATGGAATTAGTATTTATCTTTTTCTTTATTTTTTTTTAAAAAGATTTTATTCATTTATTCATGAGAGACACAGAGAGAGAGGCAGAGACGTAGGCAGAGGGAGAAGCAGGCTGCAGGGGGTCCGAAGTGGGACTCTATCCTGGGACTCCAGGATCACGCCCTGAGCCAAAGGCAGACGCTCAATGGCTGAGCCACCCAGGTGTCCCCCTTTTTCTTTAATTTTTAAAAAAGTTTATTGAGGTAAACTTAATATAGAAAAAGTTGTACATATTTAATATGCATATTTTGATGAGTTTAGACATAGGCATACACCTGGGATATGATCATTGCAAACAAGGTAATAAACATATCCACCACCTCCAAAAGATTTCTTGTTGTCCTCTTGCTTTCGGCAGGCAGGGGAGAGGGACTAGTATTTATTTATTTTTAACTTTTTTTTTTTTTTTTTTTTTTTTTTTTTGAGAAAGAGAGAGAGAGTCAGAGGGGCAGAGAATCTTAAGTCGAAAGCAAGAGTTAACACTTAACCGAGTCACCCAGGCACCACCATATTTATCTTTCAATAAGAAAGTCAAAAGGTGGTGGCACCAACTGAGATTTTTAAAAAATACAGGTTGAGCAGCTGTTAGAGCATAAAGTGGGGAATGTAGGGCTCAGTCTCGGATTTGTGGAGTTTGCAACGCCTGTGACATATTTATGTACAGACATGAAGTAGGTACAGAAATGAAGTAGGTTGTTGAATACTAAAGGTTGAGTCCAGGTAAAGACATGTAGACTGTAATACACACATTTAGAAGTCATCATTCTAAATAAAACCTATGGAATGGATATGAGGGTAAAAGGAGTTTTGTGAGGAAAGAAAATGGGAAAGGATGGAGTCCTTTTTCCCCAGGTTATTTCCAATTGTGAAAATTGACCCTAAAAAGGAAGCCAAGAAAGAACTGACCTTTTTTGAGAAGAACTGGGAGTGTGTGGAGTCATGAAATCTAAGGCAATAGAGATTTTCCAGAAAAAGTAAACAGCTCACAGTATCAAATACAGAAAGAGGAGCAACATTTCATACTATGAAGCAGGGCGATAAGAATTCGTTAAAAAAATGCATGTTTGCAATGCAAGTTTGTACTTGGGGGCATTAGAAGCATTAGAGTTCATGTCTTTATGCCTCTATTTTCTCTGTGATGTAGGAAGCAAGATCTCACAGAAAGGTTTCTGTGTCTCAGAGAAAGGCATAAAGCAAAAGATGAATTTGAAAATCACTATTAGAGACATTAAATATGAACCAGTAATATCTGTGATGTTGAGTACTATTAAATGTTTGCTCTTTATCAGTCTACTGTGGAGGCGCCTGGTGGCTTAGTCCATGTAAGCACTGACTCTTGATTTAGGCTCAGGTTATGATCTCAGGGTCGTAGGATCCAGCCTCGTGTTGGGCTCTGCGCTGGGCACCGGGCCTGCTTAGGATTCTCTTTCTCTTTCTCCATCTGCCCCTCCCCCCGCTTTCTCATGCACTCTCTCTCTAAAAAATAAATAAATAAAAAATAATCAACTTGCTTTTAACAAAAACAAAACAACAACAACAACAACAAAACACAAGGAACAGTCTACTGTATACAAGGCTCTCCCAGAGCAATGGTAAGTGTTAGAACAAACAAAAAATCTGAGACTCTAAGTATTGTTCAGATTACATAAAAGCCTAGTACAGTTTCTGGTACTCAGTAGCTATATAATAAATATTTGTTGAATGAATGAAAGAAGTGAAGAAATGAACCATAAGACACCATAAATATATCTTAAGAACAAGTTACCAGAACAGGTTTTGCTATAAGTATTTACAATAAAAGTGCATTACAAATATATACTTAAAATAATGTAACAGCATTTACGATAAGAGATCTCTATTTGATATGAAGAGTACATCACAGGGTCTTATTAAAACTAGAATGAGGGGCACCTGGGTAGCTCAGTGATTGAGCACCTGGCTTTGGCTCAGGGCGTGATCCGGCGGTCTCAGAATGGAGTCCTACATCAGGCTCCCTGAATGGAGCCTGTTTCTCCCTCTGCCTACATCTCTGCCTCTCTCTGTGTTTCTTATGAATAAATAAATAGAATCTTTTAAAAAAAAATAAAACTTGAGTGAAACACAGCAAAAATTTTATCTCATGGACTCTTACTATGAATCATGACACAAAAAAGGTTTAATCCCACTATCAGAAAATAAAAGAATTATAAAACTAGACTAATCAGGAATTGATCCTATGTAAGAAGACAGTAAATGTAAGAAGAAGGTAAGACATAATGTAATATTAATAGTAGTACATGACTAGCAAGTTTTTAATTATCTGAAAAAACATTCCTTTGGAAACTTATGACAATGCTTTATCATAAGTATGCACTGCTTTTATATAATAAAAGAGAAATTTCCTCCAACATTTAAAAAGATTTTATCTTTTTTTTTTAATTTTTTTTTATTTATTTATGATAGGCACACAGAGAGAGAGAGAGAGGCAGAGACACAGGCAGAGGGAGATGCAGGCTCCATGCACCAGGAGCCCGACATGGGATTCGATCCCGGGTCTCCAGGATCACGCCCTGGGCCAAAGGCAGGCGCCAAACCGCTGCGCCACCCAGGGATCCCAAGATTTTATCTTTTTAAGATTTATTAACTTATTTGGGCAGGGTGAGAGCATGGGGGAAGGGTGAGAGCATGGGGGAAGCGTAAAGCAGGCAGAGTAAGGGGGAGAGAGAAAATCTCAAGCAGACTCCACACTGAGCATGGAGCCCGACATGGGGCTGGATCTAATGACCCTGAGATAACCTGAGCCGAAATCAAGAGTCAGACACTTAATAGACTCAGTCACTGGGCACCCCTAAAGATTTTATTTTTAAGTAATCTCTATACCCAATGTGGGACTCAAACTCACAACTCTGAGATCAAGAGCTGTATTCTGTATTAACTGAGCCAGCCAGGCATGCTCTTTAATATTTTTTTTTAATCTCAAATATACAGAAATGTCAAAATAGTACTACAAACAAATGACCATATCCTTTATCCAGATTCCCTGTTAATAAATTGTTGCCTTTTCTTTATCTCCATTTCTTTCTGAATCATTTTAAAGTAAATTGCAGATATAATGCTATTTCAGCCTTAAATACTTCACCTTTCATCTTATAACAGTAAGGATATTATCATTAATTCACATTCATTCAAAATTATTATTTAATATATAGCACACATTTAAGTTCCCCAATTGCCCCAAAAAAGTCTCTCATAGTTTATTGTCTTATCCAGTATTCAGTTAAATTTCATGTATTGCATTTGGTTGCTAAAGCTCTTTAATCTCTTTTCTCTGTAATCTCTTTTAATGTAGGATAGTCTCTTTGACTTTCTGCCCTTGACTTGTTTTTCATAGTATTGAATTTTTAACAATCTTTTTTAAAAAAAGATTTTATTTATTTATTTTAGAGATGGAGGGCAGGGAGGAGCAGAGGAAGAGGAACAAGGGGTTCCACAACCCAGTGCAGAAACTGATGTGGGGCTTGATCGCATGACCCCAAGATCATGACCCGAGCCAAAATCAAGAGTTGGATGATTGACCAAATGAATCATTAAGCACCTGCATAAAATTACATTTTTGAAGAGTTAGATTTGTTTGTCTTATCTAATCTCCCACATTCTGGATTTGATGGTTTCCTCATGGGTACGTTCAAGTTAAACATTTTTTGGCCCCAATACTACATAGACCATGCACCACATCAGGATTTGTTACATAATGTTGAATTATCCTCCTATTGGGGATGCTGAGTTTAATAGGTTGGCTAATGGAGGGACTGCTATTGCAAACATATACTTCCCCCTTTGTAATTAGTGAGAGGTCTGTGTGGTAGCATTACAAAACCGTAGGACTGCCCTGATCTCCGACAGTTTCTTACTCAGTAAGACTTTCAGCAACTATTTATGGTCCTAACCTGGAGCAATTATTACACTGGTGGTGGCAAAATGATTTTTTTTTTTTCTAATTCTATCATGCCCTTGCTCTGGAGTATACCAAGGTGCATACTCACAAGCTCACTTTATACATTTCCTGCCCCAGATCTGGAATCTGCCATTTCTCAAAGGAGCCCTTATTATGTAGAATGTAGAATGGCATTTCAAAATCAAGATCTAGGTACTAGGTATACCTATTGATACTCCCAGGTACCTCTTTCAGTGCACAGAGCTAAGAATATATGAATCTATACCTATGCCTGTACATTTATATATATGTGTGTATATACATATATACATACACACATTACATATAAATAGTCAGGGGTATATAAATACACATATATACTATATGCAGGCATAAATATACAGATACACATTATATAAGCATTTACAAATATATATGCTTACATTATATGTATTACATAATATATGTACTTTCCTAATTCTATCATTTCTTCTCTGTATAATAACTAGTATACATTCTTCTAAAATTATACATATACACATGTTCACAGACACATTATTTTTCTCTAAATCCTACATTAATAGTTATTCCAATTCAAATCCAGCACCACAGGGTTCTTCAACTTCTGTTCACAATGTGTTTCTTTTTTCACAGTAAGAACCTAGATTCCCAACACCATCATATGTGATCATTTGCTCTACCCATAATAAATACAAATGTTTCAGAATTACAAAACCAATATCACTACCAATAATAAGCCTTCCGTATAAAGTTCAAGATTCATTAGTAGTGCATTTTGTTCTTTGAATCTATTCCAGTCAGTACTTAATCAGAAGCAGAAGCGCTAGGAACATAAATAATAGGAATGTATTACAGAGATTTAGTCTTAGGCAAGCATGGAGCTGTTTAAACAGTCTAGGTGGGCAGCCTGGGTGGCTCAGCAGTTTAGCACCACCTTCGGCCCAGGGCATGATCCCAGGATCCTGGGATCGAGTCCCACATCAGGCTCCCTGCATAGAGTCTGCTTTTCCCTCTGACTGTGTCTTTGCCTCTCTCTCTGTGTGTGTCTTCCATGAATAAATAAATAAAATCTTAAAAAAAAAAAAAAAAAACATCGAGGTGAGGCTGTTGTTTCTGGGTCTGCTGCTGGATCCCCAAATCCTCAGCCAGACAGCAGGAAGGAAAAACGGAGGTGAAGTGGGAGAAGCAAGATAAAAACGAAATCGGTAATGTTGAGCTAGAAGCTTCAAGGAAGGACTGCAACACGAGTCAGACTGTCACTGGGCTTTCATAACAGGGCTGTAATGGGAGTCCTGCAGGAGAAGCCTGTCATTACAGAGTTAAACATTCATCCCACAGAAATGGTAGCAATTGTTGTCATTTCTGGCATATGGATGAGAGCCAGCAGAGAACTCTAAGAGTTACCCTCACAAATGTATTTCTTACAGCGTTGGTGAGGAGAGTTTGCTCTGGACCATCTCAGGGGATATACTTTGGAGTGGGTGAGCAGGTCTTACAAGATGGAAAATGATTCTGGCAAATAGTTCCAGTTTAGCTAATTTAACATGGCATAAGTTCATTTTAGTCTGTAGGAAGAAAATGATATTCAAAAGCCACTTGAGGGATCCCTGGGTGGCTCAGCAGTTAAGCATTTGCCTTTGGCCCAGGGCATGATCCTGGAGTCCCAGGATCAAGTCCCACGTCGGGCTCCCTGCATGGAGCCTGCTTCTCCCTCTGCCTGTGTCTCTGCCTCTCTCTCTCTCTGTGTCTCTCATGAATAAATAAATAAAATCTTTAAAAATAAAAAATAAATAAAAGATATACTCAGAGAAGTCTTATTCTCTTCCTATCTCCTACACCCTGTTCTTACTCATCCTTTATCAGGTGCCATTTTCATTATATATGCAGTTTCTCTTTGCTTCTTGCCAAAAGGTAGCATACTGCATATAGTCTACTGCACCATGAAATAAAAGCAAACCTAAGAAAATTTAACACTCCAAATTACCGAATTCACGAAGAATATTTCTTGTGAGAGGTAGTATAAGAGGTAGTATAAGCAGGATGTTATAAGATGAAAGAACATACTGATATAAATATCCTTTGGTAAATGTTAAAAATATAATATCTAGGGTACTTTTGGAGTACTGAAGATGTTCTAAAACTTATTGTGATGATGGTTGCCTGACACTATGGATATACTAAAAATCAGTGAATTGTCTATCATTTAATTTTACTCATGTGTAGAATTTAAGAAACAAAATAGAGAAACATAGGGGAAGGGAGGAAAAAATAAAACAAGATGAAATCAGAGAGGGATACAAACTACAAGAGACTCTTGATCATGGGAAACAAACAGGGTTGTTGGAGGAGAGGGGATTGGGGGGTGGGGTTACTGGGTGATGGACATTAAAGAGGGAATGTGATGTAATGAGCACTGGATATTACATAAGACTGATGAATTGCCCACCTCTACCTCTGAAACTAATAATACATTATATGTTAATTAATTGAATTTAAATTTTAAAAAATGAAAAAAAAATCAGTGAATTGTCTACTTTATTTTTTAAGTAGGCTCCACAGGCCTTGAACTCACGACTCTGTGATTAAGACCTGAGCTGAGATCAGGGGTCAGGCATTTAACTGACTGAGCCATTCAGGTACTCCATGAGTTATCTACTTTAAATCCATATGATATATGGATTATATCTCAATAAAGCTGTTATTTAAAAATTAAAAAAAGAGAAATATAATATCTAATACATTTCATGAATCTAAAAGCAAGGTCTTCCTTCAAGAATTAAAAAGTTTGGGATCCCTGGGTGGCGCAGCAGTTTAGCGCCTGCCTTTGGCCCAGGGCGCGATCCTGGAGACCCTGGATGGAATCCCACGTCGGGCTCCCGGTGCATGGAGCCTGCTTCTCCCTCTGCCTGTGTCTCTGCCTCTCTCTCTCTCACTGTGTGCCTATCATAAATAAATAAAAATTAAAAAAAAAAAGAATTAAAAAGTTTGAGAAATGTAAGTTCAGTTGAGGGGATGACAAGAGTGCCTAATTCATGACATGACAACAGGGAAGGACAGAGAGAAAACCTAGACTTGATACAATATCATTTTATTAAAACAAAAATAAAGTTTTTTTTTGTTGACTCCAAGCTTCATACATATCAACAATGAGGTGCAGTTGCTTATATGATTTTTTTTAAAGATTTTTTTATTTACTTATTCATGAGAGACACAGAGAGAGCGAGAAGCAGAGACACAGGCAGAGGGAAGCAGGATCCATGCAGGGAGCCCGATGTGGGACTCAATCCCAGGACTCCAGGATCACACCCTGGGCCGAAGGCAGGCGCTAAACTGCTGAGCCACCCAGAGATCTCCTGATTTTTTATTATATTAACAAAAGCATGCAATCAGAGGTTCTATTTTTTTGTTAGTTGGATCCAATTGGAATGATGTACAACGCATGGGATGTTTTAAGAGGAAAATTGAATAGTACACAGAAAGCTGAGAAAATGCTTTGAGGAAAAAACTAAAGAAACAGAACTCCCTTCAAATATTTGAAAGCAGTTACACAGGATAAGAAATAGACTTGTCCTGTGTTCTCTAGAAGGCAAAACAGACCAGAATATAGATATCATAAAGAGGAGGGTTTCAATACAATTTCAGGAGAAAAAAAGTTACCATTGAATGTACTATTTCAGTGAGGTCCCCTTCACATTTGGATAGAGTCTAGAATTCCACTGAGAAGATTCCAAGTATCTCTCAGCAGGAAGGCTGCCCTGAATCAACTCTATGATTCTATTTTCTATTCATACCTAAATAGCTTCTGAGAGTAGCCTTCTATTAATACAAGATGTGTTATTCACAATATAATGACCTTGATTCATAAAGAAAACACTAAATTACAATCAGCTATGTATCATTGAATGTGGTTGGAACTGTAGAAGCTTCCTAGAAGCTGCTTATTTGTTTTCTAGTAGTTGCCCACATTAATGTGGATCAGACCTGGTTGGGCAGGTCCAGCTGATGAGTGGGACTATCCAAAGTCTATTCAAATGCAAGATTCAAGATAGAAAGACCAGCTGGAAAGAAACTGGAAGAGAGGGTCAGACATATCAGCAAGATTGCTTAGTGTTGTAGACATTAACTACAGCAAAGATCTGAGGAATGATCCTCACCTAGATGTGTTTTCCAGTTTCCTGTGAATACATGAATGCCTTAGGGCATAAAGAGACTGTAAATAAAACCTAAAAGAACCACATTGACTAAACTGTTAAGACTTTAGAATGCAAGATAATATTTTTTTTAAAAGATTTTTATTTATTCATGAGAGAGAGAGAGAGAGAGAGAGAGAGAGAGAGAGAGAGAGAGGCAGAGACACAGGCAGAGGGAGAAGCAGGCTCCATGCAGGGAGCCTGACATGGGACTTGATCCCAGGTCTCCAGGATCAGGCCCTGGGCTGAAGGCAGCGCTAAACCGCTGAGCCACCCGGGCTGCCCAAGATAATACTTCTTTGATGCCCATATGACACACTACAGCACAAGAATGAGGTGTTTTGAGGGTGCCTGGGTGCCTCAGTTGGTTAAACAGATGTTTAACCTTGGGCTCAGGTCATGATCCTGGGATCCTGGGATCAAGTCCCGAGTCAGGCTCCCTGCTCAGTGGGAAGTCTGCTTCTTCTTCTCCCTCTGCTCCTCCCCCCAATCATGCTCTCTCTTTCACTCTCTCAAATAAATAAAAACTTAAAAAAAAAAAAAAAAAGGAGGACATGTGGAGGTGTTTTTTCTGGTTTTGTGCAGATCACAAACTGGCTTGGCTCATTACATGCTCCAAGAACACAGAGCCATACTTTTGGGTAGTGAGTTTCAGCACAGCATGCTGCCAATGGCAGTATTGAGATTTGGGGGAGAAGTGCCCAAGAGGAGACGACAGGCTGTGTTCTATGGCCAAGGACCTGCATTTATTTTTGCCTGTAGTGGTAAGAAGCCACAGAAAGAAGGTAAGGGCTTCTTCATTAGTATACTGAGATATGTCTTGGTAATGTCCCCAGTAATAAAAGGGGGAGGATTTGAGTGCAGAGCCTCCTCTGGAGAAGGTAAAGGTGACTATTTCTAGAATAGCTAGTTCATTAATCTAAATACAACCTGCCTGTAAATTAAACACAATTGTAAATTCTTTGACCCTTCTTCTATTGAGAGGTAGGATTTATATGCCTTTTCCTTGAATTTAGCCTAGACCTAAGGACTTAACTCTAATCCAATACAATGCAGTAGAAATAAAAATAAAATAAAATGCAACAGAAATGATACTGTGCGACTCTGGAGGGAAGGTCATAAAATGCAATGCAGCTTTCACCTTGGTTATAGAAACACTAGCGTCTGGAGCCCTCAGCCACCTTGTAAGAAGTCTAACTATTCTGAAGCAGTCATGCTATGAGGAAGCTCAGGCCACATGAGGAAAGTATGTTTGGGTATTGTGGCTGACTGCCCCAGCTGAGGTACCAGCTTCAACTACCAGGCATAGGAGGAAATATTCCTCTAGATTATTCCAGTCCCCACCCATTGGGACACCTCCAGGCACTGAGCCTTCTCAGCTGAGGGTCCCAGACATCATGGAGCAGAGACAGCCATCTCTGCTCTGCCTTGTCTGAATTGACTGAGAAGGTACTTCATATATTTTTTTTTTAAGGGAAAATCTATGTGATCCTTACAATAAAGCAGTTAGGCAGGTTGGGCTAGCATTATTACCACATTCCTCTTACAGATTAAAATAACAACAAACAGGGATTCAAACTTACCTTCTTTCAGATTATACAGCCCAGATGTGGCATGCTGATTCTGATCTTTGTATCCCAAAGTTTATGCTCTTTGTATATTTTCCCATCTGGATCCTATGGGGGCTTTAGAATAACCTAGGGAAATCAAGCAAGATATATCCAGAATTTAAAGACAAGGTCAGAAAATATTGAGTGAATAGAAGCTAACAAGAATCAATATTAAATGGATGAGATCAGTCAACCTGTGGAGAAATAACTATGTAAGATCTGATTTACAGATTGCTGCTGATAAAGAAGGCTATAATTTATAATGGAACCAAAGAAAACAAATGTCAGAACTTTGAGTGTTATGAAGAAATAGCATAATGATATAATTTTCTTAGGGTCTGATTTTTTAAAAAACGAAATAGGTCTGTTAAAGGAAAAAAGTGCTGCGTGTTGTGTGTGTGTGTGTTTAATAAAATTAAGGGTAAACGGTGCCATGACTGGCTAATGGTGCTATTTTAGTCACTTCGGAAGTATGTCCTAACAGTAAAGAAGGGTGCTTCAGACTAATATAGCTTGATGACATTATCCCTTATGATAATTTTCATTTACTTTTGCCAAACCACTTTTGATTGGTTGATTGATTGATTGATTTACAAGTTTGATTTAAATTTAGTTCAAGGAAGACTTTTTACTTGGAGGAGAAAGTACAATGAAGCTAAGAAAACTACCATGCCTACTTGATAGACGGTACTTCCCATTTTTCATTGAAGAGGAATAGGAGAATTCTGATTAATCAAGCAGCCTCAAGTAAGGGTCAGCTCCTGGACTCATAGTGACTCAATATGCAGACATCCCGCTTCAGAAGTCAGTAGTACACCTTCCATTTCTTTAATCACGGTGAATACTGTAAGGAGATAACTGGTGAATTCCCTCCTCATGGGCAGTAAAAAACTGTAGTTCACTCAAAGCTTCTCATGACTTGATGTTTAGGTTACTCTGGTGATTAGAACTCTCCACCACCAGGAACCCACAGTAGCTTCCATTATGTTTCTCACTCCTTTTTCTCCGTTCCTTACATTTTTTTTCCCTCCCTGAATATTCCCGTTTCAAGATAAATGCATTTTTTAAATAATGAACTGGGTTTCCTTAATTTCGTTCTGTAATTGGGCCTCACCAAGGGAATCCAACTCTCCTGTTTCCATGCCTAGTTTGCACAGATAACGCCTTGGAACGTTCTATTCTGTTTAATTAAGCACTTAAGGGGTTTTGAAGTTATCTTGAAAATAAAAAAATCAAAGTTTTGATGCGTCAGATGTCTAGAATGCTGTGCCTTGTGCAGGCCCTCGCGTGTGGGAAAGTCTCCCATTTGCATTTGTTGATTGCATCTGGAGAAGGAAAAACTTAAAGGTTTTATTCCTCAACGATGGGGAGAAGCTTTTTTAGACTCCCACTTAGATCCACTTTCACAGGCCAGGTTCATCAACGAGACGGATGCAAAAGTCACTCTGATTATTTTAGCTGTCCCTAAATATATTTCTATCAGGTTGGGCTGGACTGTTCCCACCTCGGGGCTTCAAGTCTTATTTTTACGACACAGAGAGACCCTCGCCGTCCTGGGACACACGCAGGTGGTACGGGGCTTCCCCGCCTTCCTCCCTCTAGGATTCCAACGTCTCCTCGAACAGCACCGCCCGTGCTCTTCTAGTAAAACCCCACGTTCCAGGGCACGTTTAGGACCGAAGAAGAACCGAGTCGGAAATCGCAGCCATGGCAACCGCGGAGCGGAGGAAACGTGCGCGCGCGAGGGCGGGCACGCGGGCCGGGGAAGGAACCCTCCCCTGACGACGGCGCGAGGGCGCTCCTCGGATGACGTCACGCACCCGGGTGACGTCACGGCCGTGACACGCGGGTGACGCCGTTGCCGCGGCGACTTGTAGTCGTCTCCGCCCCCTCCCCCGCCCCCCCTCCCTCCCGCCTAGCGTCCTTCCCCCAGTCCCCTCAGGCTCGGCTGCGCCGGGGGCCGCGGGCCGGTTCCTGAGGTGGCCCAGGCGCCCTCCCGCCGCCGGCGCCGCCCCGGCCGGCCCTCCCCGCCGCCCCCCGCCCTCCGCCTCCGCCTCCCCACCCCCCCGCCCTCCGCCTCCCTTCCCCCTCCCCGCCCAGCAGCGGTCGCTCGGGCCCCGGCGCTCGGTTATAAGATGGCGGCGCTGAGCGGCGGCGGCGGCGCGGAGCAGGGCCAGGCTCTGTTCAACGGGGACATGGAGCCCGAGGCCGGCGCCGGCGCCGCGGCCTCTTCGGCTGCGGACCCTGCCATTCCCGAGGAGGTGAGTGCCGGCGCGCCCTGCGCCCCTCGGGCTCTGGGCTCGGCTGGCTGGGGTGGGTTTTTGTTTTGTTTTTTTGGGGGGGGGGAGGGGGAGGCGGGTGGTGGTGGGAAAGGTGGGAAAGAGGTGGCGGTGGGGGCCCCGCTGCCGTCAGCCACCCCCGTCTTCGGGGACTGCGGGGTGGGAGCTGGGCATCCCCGCCTCGTCCCTCTCCGTCATGCAGCTCCTCGCTACGTAAACACACACGGCGGCCCAGGGGGGTTTCCCGGACGCGCGCCCCGCTGGGGGGATTCGGGCGGCGTCGGCCGGGCGGGAGGCTTAGCAGCAGGGGGCGAGACTCAGGGTTGGTCCGAGAAGGTCACGGCCGCCTGAAGGGTAGCCAGGCTCTCCTCGCTTCGGTGTTTTCATTATTTGGGGGGGGGGGGGAGAAGGGTGGCGGCATCCAGGTGAATGGATGCAGGTTAGACCCCAGCCCGAGTGGCTGCTGTGATTGCTGCCTGCATGGCCCTGGGGATGCTGGGGCGCATCGTTCCCCGCCACTGTCCCCCCCCCACCCCCCCTTTTCAGGCCGCTGCCCTTCCCTCCACTTTTCTACTTGTTTGAGGATTTCTCTTCAACCTGTTTTACCCAGCAGATGCTTTTGATGTAACCTTTACTTTTTTTTTCAGCCTTAAATACCGCTGTTTGCGTCCTCCTTCCCATCCCGGTGTCGGGTCCCCCAGTTCTTCTGTCTGATGCTCTGTCGCTGAGTGGTAAACCATCACCCCCCCCAACCCCCCCAATCCTGTTCCCATCTGCCGCTCCCGTTCTTTGGCCGATTGTCGGACCTGCCAGCTTTCTAAGCCTCAGTTTCTACCCGAGACCATTTTTGCACTTCTCTTACCTAGTCCTCTCTAGGCCGTCTGGATCATTCTGCTGCTCCCTAATAGCATTGTTATCTTGTTATTTTCACCAATTCGTCTGGGCGCTTTGGACCTCCTTCCTTACTTTCTGAACTCCGGAGCTGTCAGGATTCCATCAGGTTTCCCTTGCACTCTTTGGCACTTTTTGGTTACTCTTCCATTGTGCATTCACACCTCTTTATTTTTTTCCTGCCCATTTTTAAATAGATTTGATTGATTTCTTTCTTTTGTCCTCCTTTTTGTCCCAGTTTTTACCTTTCACTTTTTTTCCCCCCTCTTTGGCTTCTGCTTCTCTCAGCCTGTTTTTTGCATTATTCGGCCTCTTACCACCATGTTAAATTATTTACATCCGGTTTTTAAGGAAAATTTATTCCATTTAGTATTTGGCGTTGTACCTTATGAAACAAAACACTTGATTATACTTTGCAAGTAATGAGATAATATTTGGTATGATAGCTATGCTTTGTGATTGATTAGATAATGTGACATTCTGTTGACTTTGCTCAAAGTTCTCTTTCCTTCTTACTGCCTGCATTTGGTTTCCCAATTTTCAACGTCTCATTCTTTCTTCTGTCTGTGCAATGCTCCTTTTCCTGCTTCATCATCTTTACTTTGGAAATTCACCCCATATGCTTGCTCTAGTATCAGTTCACAGTAGCAATTATTTTTCAGCCTCTTATGTCATTTCCATCTACGCCCATGATGTGTTCTATACCATCATTTGATCTAACATTCTAATATCTTCTTTCTTGACTTGCATGACTTTCCATTTAATTTTTAGTTTGCATTTCTGTTCAGATGAGTTTTCCTCTAACATCTGTTCATCTTCCGCAACTTCTTGGATTCTAAGGTTAGAGCCCTTTCCTTCTTCCATTTCCTAGTTTATTCTGATTTCCTTGTCCCCAGTTACCATTCATTTGGTCTTGTTTCCTGGCCTTTGGTTCTTAACTCGCTGAAGCTTCCTCTTGTCTTCCCCACACCTCCACATTCCTTCTTATTTATAAACAGCTTTGTTCCGTTGACATGGAAATTTATTTTTAGGATACATTGTTTTTGATGGATAAATACTAGGGGTCACATCTGCTGTCTATTTTTTCCATGAATCGGATATGCCTTTGTCTTACCAGGCACAGGTGTCTCTAGGCTTGCTTTACTCTGTAGTATCGCTGTGGTTTTGTTGAATTGTAACTTTGAAGACTATTACAGAGTAGAAGAGTGGATAAATTAATTGGTATGGATCGTGAACTTGTAATTCTCTGATTATAACATTATTTACATTGAAAACTTTAATAAGACTGGGGATCCCTGGGTGGCTCAGCAGTTGAGCGCCTGCCTTCCGCCCAGGGGCATGATCCTGGAGACCCGGGATCCAGTCCAGTGTCGGGCTCCCTGCATGGAGCCTGCTTCTCCCTCTGCCTGTGTCTCTGCCTGTGTCTCATGAATAAATAAATAATCTTTAAAAAATCATAATATTATTTTTAAAAAAGAGAACTTTAAGACTTAGTAGGACAGTTTGCAATGATAATCTTTTGTTAAGTCCAATCTCCCCTATCTTATTTGAAAGGGCCAAATTGTTTGAGTTCAACCCTCTGAAGATTCTGATTCAGTAGGTGAGAGTTCTTCTGTCAGTGTCAGTATTTGGCACATTTCCAGGGCAGATCTCATGTAACAATGCTTGAGAACCACTACCTAATGAATTTAAGTTTGAATTGCCTATCATTGGAAAGCATATTGGTATCTCCTGAAACTGCGAGAGGACACTCCTAACTAAATTTAATTAGAAGTGTTTTGCACTGCCTCCTCCACTCAGGTTTTCATGTTTAGTGATGAGTAGTTTTCCCTCTATTATTTCTTGTAGGAGCTGATAATAAAGGTATTTGCATGGGGGAGGTGGGGAATAAATGATTAAGAGTGAGTCTCTTTTGAATATAGATATTAGTGTTAAGAGATGGCAGAATAAATTCCTCCAAAAATAATTTAAAATTTGAAGTTAATATCGTTAATTCAGTGGAAGCTAATATGTACTGGTCTTTTAACTGTCTTCCTTATGTATACTTCAAGAGGTATAATTGCCAAGCGCATGGAAAGAAAGGAAAAGTTCTACTTGTGTAAAATGATACATTTTATTCTAAAGAATTCCCTTGCCTGACAGTAAAACAGAGTTTTTTGTTTTTGTTTTTAAAGTTTCTCAGAGGGAAATTTGAGCTGCATTAAAATTTCCGACTATAGAGGGAAAGCACATTCATTATTGAAAAATTAGAAAGCTATAAGTACAAAAAAGGAAAAAAAAATCTGTAGTTTTGCCACTAGGATATAATTAGTATATAAACATTTTGGTGTGTATCCAAAACTTTTTTAATGTTTGTATATACAATGTATGTAATTTTATAATATTTTTAAACTTAATAGAGCAAAATATTTTACATATCATTAGGTAATACTGTGATTTTTTTTTTTAAAACTGATCGTTTTTCTTGGATATTAGAGATTTTTTTTTATTGCTTGTTATCAAACATCTTGAACATAGAAGTAGATTTTAGTTTTTAAATTGTGTTGGGAATTGAACAAATTTCATGTCCTGTATTTGTAAGTATTACTTTGTAGACGTCAAAATAGGATATTCTGGTAAAGGACAGGAGCTTGTTATATATTATGAAATGAATGTGCTTATACTTTTGGCGTTAAACCTTTACTTCTGGCCATTTATATTTCCCCAATGTTTCTTTCCGTGACCATATGGTATAATATGGGATAACATGACCATATGGTATAATAAATACATTTATTTTAAAAAAATGTGTTATACCAGGGTGTGATATTTATTTATTCTTCTGTGTTTCTGTAGAAAGAACTTCTTACAATTGCATTACAATTAAAATTATATTGTTTTTCAAGATCTATCACCAGCCTAAGTTGTGTAATTATAATAATGCATTGACTAAGCAATATTCTGGGATGGATTCAGTGTGGCCCACTGTATTAAAACACATCTGTGTGAGCCATGTGAAACCAGGTTGAATTACCTCATACTCTTAAAAAGAGGTAGTCCTGTTAGGGTACTGTGTGCTTGTATAGTTCTTGTATTGCTGCTAATATTTGTCTAGGTATTTTTGAAGGTAGACAAAACATGCCTGTTAGGCATAACTTTGAAATAGCTGTTTGTCTTCAGTATTTCTAGTGGTCTCTTTGTATATATTCCTTCTGTACCCCTCCCTCCTTTAGGCATCCACTCACTTTTATTTATCTGATATCAGTCACTTACATATGCTGGCTGTTAAAGGAATCATTTATCAGTAAACAGATAAGAAAAGAATGTTGGTACTGGATGCTTGAATCTTTGAATATAGTAAACCTAAGAGCAAACTTGATTTAATCTTATCTGGGTAATAGGCCAGAAAAATTATATTTGGATAACTGGCTAGAGAAGTTTGACTTTTCTCAATTCCCTGTCCCTTGCTTTCCTGATAAAGGATGAATAGGAAACTCTTATAACAACTGGAAACCTATGTTTTGTGAATGGTGGAGAAGAAAGGAAAGGAGCAGGCTACATTGTTTTTTAGCATTATCTAAGACCTGATGCCTACATGTTGAAGAATGAGGCAGCTGCTTAGTTTTCTTTCTTTTTCCCAATCATAAAGTTATTTTCTCTTTAAGAATTGCAAAATGCATTTTGTTTTCTTAGGCACCTTGATATTAATTTAGCTGAGTGCTTAGTGAACATTTTGTGTCACAATCACCTTGTTTTAGGAAATGCTGTATGTTGCTATGCTTCCTATATTTCTGCCTCAAGTTGTCATTACAATAAGCCTTTCTTGTCAGTAGCTCTTACAGGATTTTTTTCTTCCTCAGAAGTTGAATTGAGTCCTTTACGTGTTCTGTTCTTTATTTCTCCTACGTTGGTTTTTCTGTGAGATGAGGATCAGCAATAGTAGAGAACTGAATTCAAAATAGGTGAGCCTGTTTAGGAGCTTTTCTGTTTTTTCAAGTTAAGCAGCGCCTTTATAGTCATAATGTTATAGATAACACAATATAAGAACCAAAAAGATAGTCTCAATTGTTCCATTCTTTTGTTAAATATTTGCTGGAGGCATTGACGTGTTCTGGGAGGTAGTCTTTATTTTTTAGTTTCTTTTGGATACCAACCTAATTTACTATCATACATAATTAGCATGGTAGAAGAAACTCTTAATACAGCCTACACCCTAACATTAAGCAATTATTTTTTTCTACCCTCTGAGATTATTTTGGTTTCCATGTTTTCTCTTGGGCTTAAAACTATTAGTCTTGTTTCTTCCCGTATCAAGACTATGCATAGAGAGGGAAATTGATGCCATATCTCCGTTAACGTTACATTCCTTTCTGGGTCTTGGGAATGCCCTCAATATAGAATATAAAAATTGCTCTGAACTCAATTAACTTTATGTCTTCTGGAAGCTCTGTAACATCAAATGAAACATCATTTTTATTCTTGTAATGTGGCTGCAGTTATTGACAGCACTTTTGGGACAAATGTACCATAGGATGGTAGTTTTCAAATTACTGTAGAGCTCTAGGACAATCAAAAAAAAAAAAAAAATCACTGTAAGAAATTCAAATTTTAATTTACCCTAATACATACCTAGGAGAAACAGTTTTTGTCTGTTTTGTACATTTTTTTAAAAAAAAAATCTTCACCTTTTGCAACAGTATCTGGTACATTGGTACTTAGCTATTTAATGAGAAAAACAGTGATTTGATACTCTGTTTTTCTGTACTTTTCATTCTCTTTTTAAATGCTGCTTATAAATCAGTTTACTAGATTGATGACCAATTGGTTGCAACAAGCATTTTGGAAAACATTGTTTTGAGGGTTTCAAGGACCGCCTTCAGAGGTTACTTAAAGGCTCTATTTAGTCCCCCTACACCTTAATTCTTGAAGTTCTTCATTTATCTGCTTTACACGTTGGTTTCCTTGCAAAGAAAAGGGTTTTATGGCTGTGAAAATTGTAGAGCTCCTCTTATGAAAGATATGTACTGGCATGAATCTTCTTAATTGTAATAATCTATGTAGAAAATTTTAACATGTGTCTAAGACCGTGGTCAGCAAACTTTTTTTGTAAAGGGTTAAATAGTAAAATTTTAGGCACCATAGGCCTATTTTGACTCTCTAAAAATAACTCAACAGACCCAACAGTGGTGTTGGTGTTGTAGCACAAAAGCAACTGATAGACTGTGTAAGCAAATGAGCCTGAGTGTATTCCAGTAAAACTCACGGACACTGAAATTTGAATTTCATGTAATTTTCATGTGTTGTGAGATACTCTTGATTTTTTTTCGATCATTTAGAAATGTAAAAACTAGTCTTATGGGCTGTTTTAAAATAGATGATGGCCTACATTTAGTCTGTGGGCCAGTTTTCGGACTTCTGGTCTAAGGGAGACTGATTATATCATTGTAAGTTTTGAAATTAAGGTGTGGGTTAGAGATCTATAAAGTTAATAATTGCTTTTTGAGAAAAATCAGGTTTATTTGGTTATAATTTACATGTACTGTAATGTACCATTTCAACTGTACAGTTTGATGAGTTTTGACAAATGTACATAGTCCTGCAATGACTGCCACAATCACGACCCAAAACATTTCCATCATCTCAAAAAGTTCCTAATTCTTCTGCATTCAGAACTGCATTCTGACCCTCAGTTCCTGGCAGACACTGGCCTGATCTCTAGTTTTACCTTTTCCAGAAAGTTACATGAACGAAATTGTACAGTATGGGGTTTATGTATTTGGCTTCTTTCATTTAGTTTGATGTTTTTGAGATTCACCCATGTTGCGTGTATCAGCAATTAGTTTCTGCATATTGAGCCACTCTGAGGGCTGCCTGTGGGCCCTCACCGCCCCTGACCCCACCCCACTGGGTGGTGCCAGGCCCCTGCCACGGTGCATCCGCATAGACCTTGACTGGGCGCGGGGCTGCGTAGCCTTCTATGATGGCCACTCCCTAGACCTACTCTTCCCCTTCCAGGGGCCGGGCCCCCTGGGGGAGCGCGTTTTTCTCGCTGCTCTGCACCCGCCGTGCCCACGCCACACTCTGCATTGTGCCAGCCAAAGGCTGAGTCCACCCCACCACCCCATCACCCCACCACGGGGAGGCTTCCTCCTGTGCCAGGGAGCCCCCCTTCCTCCTGGGAGCACATCCACCTGTCCCCACCCTCCTTCCCACCTGATCCCTACCCAGCACACCAGCCCTGGCCACCAGGTAGACAGGATGGGTACCCGCAGCAGTTTACTACCGGCCCCCACCTTGCCTCCTCTCCAGATGGGCCTGGTCCTCCTCCACAGCTCTAGGGCTCCAGCTTCTGCCCTGGCTTGTGTCTTCTAGGAGGGGATAGGCCAGCCCTACTCCATGGTGACTGCTTCCTATGCTCATAGTCTTTTCCACTTTGGGACCTTGTTAGGGCTCCTCCTGCACATGCTCATAGTAAGGAACAAATGGTGCTACCACTCCTTTCCTCCACCTGGGAATGGCCCAGACCCCCAAATTCATCCTTGTATATAGCTTCACATCTTTCCACATATGTATAAATGGGCCCATATTAAACACATTTTGTGATGTTGGGTTATTTATTTTGTGCATCTGTGGCAATAAATGAGATCTCAGTGGTGGTAAAAATAAATTGCAGGCTGCCCTGCATCCCTATTTATTTATATAGTTATCAGTTAATGGATAGTAGTGTTTTTTTTGTTTTGTTTTGTTTTTTACTTTTCAGCAATTATAATAAAGATTGCTATAAACTTTCCAGTTTAGGTTTTTGTATGGTTATGAGCTTTCATTTCTCTGAGTAAGGACCTAGAATTGGATTGATGGGTTGTGTGGTAAGTATTTAACTTTATAAGAAATTGCCAATCCAATTAAAAAATGGGCAGAGATGGGCAGCCCAGGTAGCTCAGCGGTTTAGCGCCGCCTTCAGCCCAGGGTGTGATCCTGGAGGCCCGGGATCAAGTCCCACATCGGGCTCGGTGATTGGATCCTGCTTCTCCCTCTGTCTGTGTTTCTGCCTCTCTCTCTCTGTCTCTGTGTCTCTCATGAATAAATAAATAAAATCTTAAAAAAAAAAATGGGCAGAGGACATGAACAAACATATCTCAGCAGATGACCAAGAGATGGCCAACAGACACATGAAAAGATGCCTAACATCACTCATCATCAGGGAAATGCAAATCAAAAGCACAATGAGGTATATCACATCACACCCGTCAGAATGGCTAAAATAAAAAACCTAAGAAACAAGTGTTAGCGAGGATGTGGAGTAAAAGGAACCCTCATACACTGTTTGTGGGAATGCAAACTGGTGTAGCTGCTGGTGGAAGACATGGATAAAAAAAATAGAACTACCCTATGATCCACTAATCACACTACTGGGTATTTACCCAAAGAATATAGAAACACTAATTTGAAGGGATAGATGCACCCTTTTGTTTATTGCAACATTATTTACAGTAAATAGGCAAGCTATGGTAGCAGCCTAACTATCCATTGACTGATGAATGAAGAAGTGTATATATGTGTATATTTGTTTATATGTGCATATATAGGAATATTAGCTGTAAGAAAGAATGAAATCTTGCCATTTGCAACAACATGGATGGATTTAGGGGGTATAACGATAATTGAAGTTAATCAGAGAAAGACAAATACCATATGATTCCACTCATGTGTTGTATTTAAGAAATAAATGAACAAAGGAAAAAGACAAACCAAAAACCATACTCTTTTTTTTTTTTTTTTTTTTTTAAGATTTAAGATTTAAGATTTTTTTAAGATTTAAGCCCGATGTGGGAATCGATCCCGGGACTCCAGGATCATGCCCCAGGCCAAAGGCAGGCACTAAACCGCTGAGCTACCCAGGGATCCCCGAAAAACCAGACTCTTAACTGTAGATAACAAACATGGTTACCATGGAGGAGGTGAGTAGAGTGATGGGTGAAATAGGTGAAGGGAATTAAGAGTCCACTTATCTTGATGAGCACTAAGTAATATTTGAAATTGTTGAATCACTCCATTGTATGCTTGATACTAATATATCAATGCATGTTAATTACACTGGAATTAAAAAAATGCAAAACCAGCAATACCATTTTGTATTGTTACCCACAGTGAATGAGTGTTCCATTTATTCTCTACTCTTGTCAGCATTTGGTGTTGTCCTCCTCCTTAGTTCTAACCGTTCTAGTAGATAAGTAGTAGTTGCTTATTGTGTGATTTGTATTTTTCTAATGACCAATGTTGGACATGTTTTATATGCTTATTTACTATCGATTTATTTTCTTAGGTGAAAAGAAAATTCTCATTTAAATCTTTTTATTCAAGGGCACCTGGATGACTCAGTGGTTGAATATCTGCCTTCAGCTCAGGTAGTGATCCTGGGGTCCTGGGATTGAGTCTCATGTCAGGCTCCCCAGAGGGAACCTGGTTCTTCCTCTCCCTATGTCTCTACCTCTCTTTCTCTAAGAAAAAAACTTTTTATTCAGAATTTATCTTCTTGTAGAGTTGTAAGAGTGCCATATTTATATTCTGGATATAAGTCATTTATATCAGATATGTGTTTTGCACGTGCCTCCCAGTCTGTGACTTGTCTTTTTTGTTTTCTTCATTGTCTTTTGAAGAGTAGAAGTTTTATTTTTGATAAAGTCCAGTTGATCATTTCTTTTTTTTTTTTTATTTTTTATTTTTTATTTTTTATTGGTGTTCAATTTACTAACATACAGAATAACACCCAGTGCCCGTCACCCATTCACTCCCACCCCCCGCCCTCCTCCCCTTCTACCACCCCTAGTTCGTTTCCCAGAGTTAGCAGTCTTTACGTTCTGTCTCCCTTTCTGATATTTCCCACACATTTCTTCTCCCTTCCCTTATTTTCCCTTTCACTATTATTTATATTCCCCAAATGAATGAGAACATATAATGTTTGTCCTTCTCCGACTGACTTACTTCACTCAGCATAATACCCTCCAGTTCCATCCACGTTGAAGCAAATGGTGGGTATTTGTCATTTCTAATAGCTGAGTAATATTCCATTGTATACATAAACCACATCTTCTTTATCCATTCCAGTTGATCATTTCTTATAAATTTCCTGCTTTTTGTGTCTTATTCAGTAAATCTTTGTCTAACCTAAGATCATAAATTTTCTCCCATGTTTTTATGCTAGAAATGTTATGATTTTAGCTGTTACTTTTAGGTCTGTAATCTGTTTGAAGTTAATTTTTGTATATGTTGTGAGGTAGTGGTTGAAGTTCATTCTTTTTCATATGGGTATCCAGTTTCATAGGTGTTGAAGAAACTTTTTTCTTTCTTTTTTTTTTTTTAAGATTTTATTTATTTATTCATGAGAGATAGAGAGAGACAGGCAGAGGGAGAAGCAGGCTTCATGGGAGGAGCCTCCAGGATCACTCCCTGGGCTGAAGGCGGCACTAAATCGCTGAGCCGCCCAGGCTGCCCAAGAAACTATTCTATCTGCCAGGTTACCTTGGCACCTTTATTGAAATTAACTGATTATGTGAGTTTTGTAGTCTGTTTTATTGACCTATGTGTCTCTTCTTTGTTTTTTTTTTTTTTTTTTTTTCTCTTCTTTGGTTAGTACCACACTATCTTGATTACTGTAACTCTATAGTTAAGTCTTAAAATTGGGTAGATCCAATTCTTAGGATTTTTAGAACTTTAAAATTTGTTTTTTGAATTTCTTGTGTTAACTGTACTTTTGGAAGGAAAAGGTCCCTAATTTTCTTAATCTCAAAGGTCTTTTCTACCCCTAAAAAGCTTAAGACTCACTGCTGTATATAATTAGTGCACACTTATCTTGAATTATTTGGGTTAGGTTCATGAGAAATGGCAGGTAAAGAAAACTTGTTTCATTCAAAATTTCTTTATAAGAAATGAAGGGGGGAACACGTGGGCGGCTCCGCGATTGAGCATCTGCCTTCAGTTTGGGGTGTAATCCCAGGATCTGGGATTGAGTCCCACATAGGGCTCCCTATGAGGAGCCTGCTTCTCCCTCTGTCTATGTCTCTTCCTCGCTCTCTGTGTCTCTTATGAATAAATAAATCTTTAAAAAAAATGAAGGGGATGTTTCGGTAGGTTGCACAAAAAAAAGTCAATAATGTCCTTTTTACCATATTGCAAAAATATTATAATCAAGATACTTAGGGGTGAAAGTGAATATATTAAGATGTTTATTTACCATAGTAACTGAAAATGTCAGCTTGTGGAAGATGCTAGTTTATACTGTTATTCTCCATCTTCATTATAAAAATTCTTCCATTTGACACCTATGTCCTGTTCTGTGATCTTACAGAATTAGTAATTTTATTAATCTTAGAGTCATCAATAAATTGTTTTTACTAAGGATAAAGTATATGATGGCTGTTGGTCATATTTCTGCCTTTTTCATTGGGGCCCATAGGATCCTTCACCTCTCTTTTTTTTTTCTTTTTTTTTTCACCCAGGTGTCCCTCGGCAGTTCTTAATATTAGATTGTTGGTGGACTGTTTGGTAGGACTGCTTGAATGTTGATTGGCTGTTGATAGAACTGTTGGAATGTTGATTACATTCAGTATTATCTTTAAACCACTACTGAGTGGTTTAAACACAAAGTGCCAACATTGATACTTTTGCTAAGCATTTCATGGGAAAGAGGTAAAATGTATTAGTATGATAGTACAGAGACTATGTCTCCTGGCTTTAGGAAAAATGGTAAGCCTGAAGACATGTGTTTTGATATTTTTAAAGGTATGATCCACCATTTTCCTTGTCATCCTTCTAAAACTACATTGATGACTTTTGTATTAAGTCATTTTGTAGGCCAAAAAGTATTCAAGTATTCAATAAATATTTGAGTGCCTACAGTATACCAAGTAGTACTCTAGGTGGTTAGGAATACGTTTGGAAACAAAACAAGATCCCAATTAGGGACACCTGGTTCAGGATGTGATCCCAGAGTTCTGAGATCGAGTTCCACATCGGGCTCCCTGCAAGGAGCCTGCTTCTCCCTCTGCCCATGTCTCTGCCTTCTCTCTGTGTCTCTCATGAATAGACAAATAAAATCTTTAAAAAAAAAAAAAAAAGATCTCAATTATATGCTGGTGGAAGTATGTGTATGTAGTGGGGGATGGGCAGACACAAAAATTATATATAGTATGTTTGAAAGTAACAAGTACTATGGAAATGAAAGAACAGGACACGATTTGCAATTTAAAATACAGAGATTTGAATAGGGCTTTAGTTGAGAAGGTTGGTATTGAGCAAAGATTTAAGGAGGTAAAGGAAAGGCATTTCAGGTAGAAGAACCAAATTCACAGGTTCTGAGTCAGGAATGTGCCTTGCCTATTTGAGAAACAGCAAGGAGGTCAAAATTGCTGCAGTGGCTTAAAGAGGGGAGGGAGTAATAGGAGGTGAAATCTGAGAGTTGTTGGGGGTAGGAATGGGAACTGAAGCATGACCAAAGGCCATTGACTTTTGCTTTAAGTGAAATGGGTAGCCATTCAGAGTTTGAGAAGTCAGAATGGAGTCACAGGAGTTACTTTTTAACAGAAATGTTCTAATTATTATGTAGAGAATAGACTGTAAAGGGGTTAGGGTAGGTGTAGGGTAACCAGGGAGGAGGCTTTTGGAATTATCGA
Source organism: Canis lupus dingo (assembly GCF_003254725.2). NCBI lineage: Eukaryota > Metazoa > Chordata > Mammalia > Carnivora > Canidae > Canis > Canis lupus. The sequence continues at coordinate 8,141,534 of NC_064258.1, forward strand.
GACAATGGTTTAGACCAGATCAGAAGCAGTAGAAGTATTGAGAAATGATCAGATTCTGGATGTTTTTAAAGTAGAGCCAACAGGATTTGTTGATAGATTAAATTCAAGATGTGCAAGAAAGAGAGGTGTCAAGAGGAAAGAAGAGGGCACAGATTAAGAATTCAGTTTGGGGTATGTTAAGTTTGAAATACCTATTAGATGTTAAAGATGTTGAATAAGCTATTATGAGTCTGGAGTTTGGAGCAAGGCCTAGTGACAGAGAACTGTTGCTGTATCTGTCTTCCTTTCTTCTTGAGTATATACTTAGATACTTCTTAGTATTTAGGTGTGGTCATATGATTAAGTTCTGGCTAATGTAATATGAGCACATGTGATATAACACTAATTCTAGGTCTGGTCCATACAAACAGCTTCCTTCCTGTTTTTCCCTTCTAGTTGGTTGAACTGTGATGATCCCAAGGGTAAGTTGGAAGCCCTATGTTGTAAATGGTAGATTGGCCATTAGCCTAGGTTTCTGAACACTGCATGGATAAAGACCACCTTGCTAACCTGTTCAACAACCTAGTATTATTAGATGGATAAGAAATAAACTTTCATTGTATTTGAGTCCTTATGCCTCTTGAGTATATTTGTTATAACAGTTATAGTAGTTAGCCAACTCCAAATTTGGAATTTGGATGGTATTTAAAGCTGTGAAATTGGGACACCTTGGTGGTTTAGTGGTTTAGTGTCTGCCTTTGGCTCAGGGTGTGATCCCGGAGTCCTGAGATCGAGTCCTACATTGGGCTTCCTGCATGGAGCCTGCTTCTCCCTCTGCCTGTGTCTCTGCCTCTCTGTGTGTCTTTCATGAATAAATAAATGAAATCTTAAAAAAAAATGAAGCTGTGAAATTGATGTAGTTATCAAGGGAATGAACATAGATAGGAAAAAAAGAGAGCCAAGGTTGGAAAAAAGAGGAAGAGCCTGAGAAGGAGCAACCAGTAAGATAGGAGGTAGTAAAATACAGACTAAGAATTCATCATTGGAGTTAACAAAGTAGAGGTATTGTGATCTACACAAGAATAAAGCCTTGAGATGAGGTTCCAGGGGAGATATTCTGATTGAGTGATTTTAAGGGAGAATAGAAGGGGAAGTGAAGATAGTGAAGAATTTTCCTAGAAAGGGGAACAGAGAAATGGAGCAATAAATAGCCAGTGAGGGAAGTTGGGTCATGGAATTTTTTTAGTGATAAAAAATATAAGAGCATATAGTGATAGAAATGAATCCTTAGAGAGTAAAACATTAATGGTTTCTGGAGGAAGAAGGGAAGGACAAGCATGAGAGGGATATTGCTGGAGTAATCTCTCTAAAGAGGAAAGAGGGAAAGGGATTTAGTGTACAGTGGAAGGATTGACTCAATAGGAGTATGGATATTTTATGATAACAGTTGGTAAGGCAGACTGTGTAGACACAAATGTTGATAGGTGGGTAGATGTGATGTTACGAGTCTGTGTTCTCTTCCGATTGCTTCATTAAGACTTGAGGTTATCAGCTGACAGAGAGTTTTGTGCATTAAGGAAAGAGGTGAAGGTCTTGAAGTTGTTGAGGAGCACATGAGTGAATGAACTAGGGACAAATAGTAAAACTGATAATATTAAGTTATTTTACCAGTTATCCAGACACGTATTGTGTGACTTGACTTCTCACTTTTTGGTGCAGGGCTTCAGATCTAAGTTAAATGTAATTTTATTAATAACTGCCAAGACTATTTATTTATTTGTAAGAGTCATTCTCATTTTGACGCACAGACATGGAATTGTTGGGAAATAGGACATGAATTATTACTTCTTCATGAAGTACCTGCCGTTATCATACCATAAATTTAAGGTAAATTAGGAGAGGTCTGATTACTAATTTTTCTTTTCAAAAACAATTCTTTGATTCTTTCTTTTTTTTTTTTTTTTTTTTTAAGATTTTATTTATTTATTCATGAGAGAGACAGAGATTGAGGCAGAGACACAGGCAGAGGGAAGCAGGCTCCATGCAGGGAGCCCAAAGTGGGACTTGATCCTGGGACTCCAAGATCATGCCCTGGGCTGAAGGCAGGCACTAAACTGCTGAGCCACCCAGGGATCCCTTTTTGATTCTTCCTATGTTGAAATCATATTGAATATTTTTCTATATAGAATAGCATCTTCATTGCAGTTTAATTTTTAAACTACCGTAAGGCACTTGCTGTCCTGTTACTTTCTTTCAAACACTCTCCAAGTCTGACTTGTCTTTTGCTCAGGTTTTTCCTACTCCCCAAAATATAAATTCCTTCCCCTGTCCTCACCCTATCTAAACCTTTCAGGCTTAGCTCACTTATTGCAGGAAGCCTTCCTTAACCTCTTTCTGAGGCCTAGTCTACTAGGCCTAGTCTTTCTAGGCGTCTACTTTGTGCTTTCATGGTATCTCATATAGTTGGTATCATTTAACTGTATTATAGTTTTTATTGGTATCTGTCCATGCCCTTCAGACCAATGTCACTCAGTCAAAATTTCTGTCATGATTGAAATGTTCTGTGCTGTCTAGTATATCCATGGATAGCTCCTATGCACTTAAAATATGTATAGGACTGAAGAGTTGGATTTTAAAATTTATCTGATTAAATTTAAATAATTTAAATATTTTAAATTTTAAATTGTGTGGCTATTGGCTACTTTGATCAGTGCCACTCTAGAGCTTTTTAAAGTCAAGGCTTATGTGGAATTCATACTTATTTTTTATTGCTTAGCAGTACTTACTGCTACTTAAATTACTATGTTCTTTCTTAGTAGTCGTAGCCCAAATAGTTATCACTCATCTAGAATCTGGCAGCTTACTCCTCTACTTCTGTTCTTAACCATAGCTTTGTGGTTTGTTTTCAGATTACGTCGATTTATGCAGTGATAAGTTCTTTAGTACTATAAAGCTAGGGTTTTTGCTGCTGTTTTTTCTTTTTTTTTTTTTTCTCTCTCGGCCTGGAAAAGCTGGGTGCTGTGAGGTTACCTCAAGGAATTTCTGAGGGTTGTGAGTAGCAAGGAAGAGACTCAGTGGGCCCTGGAGGATAGGGAGGCAATTTCTGCTTCAACCAAAGTAGATCCACTTCATAAGTACTTTATTGAAATTATGCTTGAGATTTCATATGGAAGGAAAAAAGGCTTCTAAAAGATAACACTATGTTTTTTTAAACTTGTTTGTTTGTTTATTTAGTATGTGGGGATGGGGAGGAGGGAATCTCAAGCAGACTACCTACTGAATGTGAAGCCCAGCATGGGCCTTGATCCCACAACCCATGAGATCATGACCTGAGCCGGATGGTAATCGACTGAGCCACCCAAGGCATCCCTAAAAGATGATACTCTTTTTTTTTTTTAAGATGATACTCTTGATGTAGGAAGCAAGACATCCATGGCAGTATGTGAGTAAGTGCCAGAGTGGATGATGGAGGAGTTCAGAAATGGAATGTTATTATGAGCTAATGAGGACTTGATGGAAATTAGTGTTTAACCTTGACAGAAGGAAGGAAAAAAGATGTAATAGGTAGTGGGCATAGACTTTACAAAGAACTGAAGTTAGTAATACATATGGTAGTTTTGTTTAAGGAATAGAATTTTCATGTTTATAGTTGAGTGACTTGTCTGAAATAGAACTTGGCTATGTTAGACAGGATTGCACTTTACGTTTATTATTTTTTTATTTTTTAATTAAAAAATATTTATTCATGAGAGAGAGAGAGAGAGAGAGAGAGGCAGAGACACAGGCAGAGGGAGAAGCAGGCCCCATGCAGGGAGCCTAATGTGGGACTTGATCCTGGGTCTCCAGGATCATGCCCTGGGCTGAAGGCGGCACTAAACTGCTGAGCCACCTGGGTTGCCCAGGATTGCACTTTAGATAATAGTTGTAGACTGAATTTTTTTTTTAATTTTTAAAATATATTTATTTATTTATGAGTGGAGTGAGAGAGCATGAGGTTGGGGGGAGAAGACAGGGAGAGGGAGAAGCAGGATCCCTGCTGAACTGGGAGCCCGATGCGTTGATTGATCCGAGGACACTGAGATCATGACCTGAACTGAAGGCACGCTTAACTGACTCAGCCACCCAGATGCCCCTACACTGAAAAAAATTTAACTTTATATGTAGTGGGGTGAAAGTGGTTTAAAATAAATGATAAAAGTAGTATTTAAGAATAATTGAATTGGTAAGGGTTTGTAGAGTAGATTCAAGGTGGGAAAAGGTCAAACAACCAAAAATATTTAGAGAAAGACTTAGCAGGAAGATGTACTATGTCATTGTTGAAGCTTGGGTTTGATGGTAGATACTGAGACAGTTTGCAGTGCACGATATTTATTAGAAATCAACACCTATGAAAGAAAGAGGCAAGATATTGGATTGGACACAGGATGAAGTTGGATTGTGATGCATGCCTCACAAAACCTTTGCCTATTAGTGTGATCACTAATTAGAGCTCTGAAGTGAGGAATTGAGAGGGAATTGAGCCAGCTTGCTGAGCCTTTTTACCCCTCCTTGCTTGGTCACTGGATGTGGGCTGCAGTTCAGGTGGACTTTGAAGGAGGTAAAATTTGGAAGCTGTCTGTTGACTGTCCTCATAGCTGTCCCTCCTTCCATGAAGGGGGAACTGGATCATGCATCTCTGTGACTTATACAGACAGTGGTCTGCCTGTAGTCAGTTCTTCCCCAGAGGTCAGTGTATTTTGGTTGTTAAGAATATAGGGGAAGAAAAAAAAAAAAAGAATATAGGGGAAGAGGGCAGCATTAGCCTTTATTTTTTTTTTTATTTTTATTTTTTTAGCATTAGCCTTTAATGAGCAAGGACCAGGGAAGTCCTATATCTCTTTCAGTGTTCAGGACAGTCTGTACATTTAAGAATTGCTTGAATAACCACATGACATAGAGTGATATGTAGGACTTTGTGGGTGAAAAAAGTGGTAATAATGACCTGAGCTTAGAAACTAACTTTGTTGGGATCCCTGGGTGGCGCAGTGGTTTGGTGCCTGCCTTTGGCCCAGGGCGCGATCCTGGAGACCTGGGATCGAATCCCACGTCAGGCTCCCGGTGCATGGAGCCTGCTTCTCCCTCTGCCTGTGTCTCTGCCTCTCTCTCTCTCTCTCTCTCTCTCTCTCTCTCTCTCTCTCTATGACTATCATAAATAAATTTAGAAAAAAATTTAAAAAAAAACTAACTTTGTTTTAGATATGAGGCATTGTTTTAATATACACAAAAAGTCATAGGAATTTAATGATCACATATTTTGGAAGAATATTAAAAATTTTATCAGAACTTTATCAGGAGTTCTTCACCACTTTAGAAAATCACATAATTGATGGCAGGGCCCCCTGCACACTATTGGGTGACTCCGATATTTTGCCTCTCAGTCTATAGTTGTGACCACTACAGTTGTAGTGATTCTCCATGTAGATATAAGCATCTGATACCCTTATTATGTTTGTTTTAATATTGCCTGCACATTTTGAAAAAATATTTTATTGCTAATTTATTTCATATGATTGAAAGTACAGTTAGGGTGTTACTGACTTTAAATTTTCACTTAGGCAGGCTAACTCTGAATTTAATTTTAGGATAGTAAAGGAGGTGTTACAAAATAGTTGTCACAAAAAGGGGAAATTGATTTCTGTTTTCAGTAATGGCAGGTTGGGTTATTTCAGATTAACCATTTTGATGAAAACAACTAAAAATCTTGGAAACGTTATTTTAAAATATTTTAAGGAAATTAAAAAACTGAAGAGGTAGTAAGTAGACAGCTGCGAGGCCAAATTCTAGGAAAAAGACAGGACTTGGAGCAATAAGTAGAGGATGAAGTAGCTTTTGGTTTAAGAGTAGTTGCCAATCTGTTTAGATTTAGGCTTTGGTTTTGGTGTACTTTATAGGATGAAGAGAGTCAAGGCCTACAGTTTGTCCAAAGTGAGTCAAAACGGAGAATGACTCTGTTTTAAGATGATATTCCAAGGACTCCATCATTAGGTTAAGAATGAAACAGAACTAAACTGTCTAGCTACTCTCATATGTAGGGGATTATAGATTTGGAGCGAGGGAAGAAAAGGGAAATTAAGAAAAATCCTTCAAGTTGTGAACACAGTTTTAGCTTTCACACTGATTAGCAGCTTAGATTTGTCCTGCCTGGGTAGTCTAGGGACCCTCAAACCATTTGTCATAGTTCCTGGTTTTAGACTGGTAGTACTCACAAAGCCTGTTAGAAGGAAAGGCAAATTATTTGGAGAAAGGCCCTTCATCTTGAAGGGGATTGTCACTAATAATTTTTCAAGGACAGTAATAATTACACTGTCACAAGTAACCAAGTATAGTGAAAAAACACAAGTTAAAATTACATGATATATGTAAATAAAATTCAAGTACTATAAGATTTGCTTAGTTTTTGTTATTGGGATGTAAATGACATATAACTATAGTTTGGTTTATGTACATGTACCTCAAAATAAGTTTTTTAAAAAGAAAAACATAAAAAAAAAGAACATAATAACACACATGGAAATGGCACTGTGAATACGAAACAGATCCAAAAAAATTCTCAAATATAAGATGGGTTTAAAACAATTGCTATGTGTTATGTTTAGAGAATGAAACACAAATTTGAAGACAAGCAGAGAACAAGAGACTATATAACTGTTATAAACTTACTTAGTAGACTTGAAAAATCCAAATAGAAAATGCAGAAATGAAACGCCTAGTATACCTAAGGGAAAGATTGAGCAGATTATTTCTAACTGAAAAAGAATTAGTTACCTGGAAGATAAGGCAGGAGAAACTTTCCCAACTGCACTAATGAGAGTCAAAACAATGGAAAATATTGAAGAGAGGTTGCATGATGAGAAAGAGTGAGATCTAACATATTTAATCAAAGCTTCATAAAGACAGGAAAGAGAATGATACAGAGGTAGTATTTAAAGTGATTTTTCTGGCTGAAAAATTTCTAGTTCTGATGAGAAACCAGTTGATAGATTTAGGAAGCTCAATGAATTTCTAATAGTATAAGTAAAAAAATCTGTGCCCAGACAAATCAGTGAAATGGCATAAACCCAAACACAAAGAAAAAAATCTTAAAAGCAGCCTGAGGAAGAAAAGAGGTCTTTTAAAGGAGGAGCTATGGACTGACAACTAACTTCTCAACAGAAAAGTATACATATTTTCAAAATAATTGCCGATATATACTTACTTAGCAAAAATATTCCTCAAAGATGAAGGTAAAAGTTTAGTTTAACAAACTCCATCAACCCTTTCTAAAGGAAATTATGAAGGATGTACTTTAGGTGGAGAGATTCCAGATAAAGATGGAATGAAGAGTAAAGAGCCTATTGAAATAAATCAGAGAAGACCTAGTGGGGCAAAATACCATGTACATGGATTGATAGACTCCATATTCTAAGGCATTATTCTCCAAATGGAGTTATATGTTAATATAATTCCAATCAAGGCATTTTATTTTGGTTGGTTGGTTTTGTTTTTTGTTTGTTTTGTTTTGTTGTTGTTCAGGTGAAACTAAAACAGATTCTAAAATTCTCTGGAAAATCAATAAAGGGCCAAAGTAGCTCAGATGCTCTCAAAGAGGACAATATGGGAGGACTTATTTTACCAGTTATTGAGACTTATTATAAAGTATAGTAATTAAGACACGGTCATGAGTAGTCTAGTGATAGACCAGTGAAACAAAACAGAAGAAAATCTATAACTATAGGTTACTTGATGAATGACAGATACAGGTTACTTAATATATGACAAATATGTCAGTAATTAGTGAGAAAAGAATGCCCCTTTCAATAAATGGTGCTGGGAAAAATAATTGGAACTTTAATGTCAAAATGATCACAAATTCTGGGTACATTAAATGCCTGGATATGAAATGCAAAAAATATAAAGCTTTTAGAAGATAAGAGGAGAACATGTTTTTATTTAGAGGGTTTCTTTTAGAGATTTATTTTATTTTAAAGATTTTATTTATTTTATAGAGAATAAGCATGATGGGAGGGGGGCAGAGGGAGAGAGAGAAATCTCAAGTGGACTATGCACAGAGTGTGGATCCCATCTGAGGGCTCGATCTCACAACTCTGAGATGACCTGAGCCACAATCAAGAGTCAGTGGCCCAACCAGCTGAGCACCCAGGCACCTCTAAGATTTTATTTTTAAGTAATCTCTACACCCAACATGGGGCTCAGACCTATAGCCCTGAGATCAAGTTCCATGTTTCACTGACTGAGCCAGTCAGGTGCCCCTATTTAGAAAGCTTTTAGAGTTTTTTAATTAGAAGACTAAAATTAACATTTTTTGTTAAATTTATGATGGCACAAATTCTAAGATTCACCATTATTTTGTATTTCTAAAATAAAATATTGCCGGTTAACCATGATATGCTATTGATTGTAAAATAAATGCACCCAATTTTTATTTTATTTTTTTTAAAGATTTTATTTATTTATTCATAATGGACATAGAGAGATAGAGAGAGAGAGGCAGAGAGAGAAGCAGGCTCTATGCCAGGAGCCCGATGTGGGACTCGATCCAGGGACTCCAGGACCACGCCCTGGGCCAAAGGCAGGCGCTAAACCACCAAGCCACCCAGGGATCCCCCTGCACCCAATTTTTACTTTTTAAATACTTTAACATCTTGCAAGTGATGAAACACAGTGCATTTCCTGAACTACTTTCTGTCAAGTGTGGATACATCTTAGGTTCTCTCTACTAGATGAATTCCCACAATTTGGAAGGCAAAGAGGACAGGGAAACTTGTCTTTGCTGCTGCTTGGTGGTTAGCAAAGTTGTGAGATTTGAATGAGTAGAAGGAGTTGAGGTGAAAACACTGGACTGAGATGCCAGTGTTTAATACCAGCTTTGTGAAAATTATATATATATGTATATATATATATATATATATATAGAGAGAGAGAGAGAGAGAGAGAGAGAGAGGGAGGGAGGGAGGAAGGGAGGTGGTAATAGCAGCAGCATTATTTATAATAGAGAAATGGTGGAAACAACCCAAGTGTCCATCAATAGATGAATAGATAAAATGTAGTATATACATACAATGGATTATTGGTCATACAAAGAAAAGAAGTTTTGGGGTGCCTGGCTGGCTCAGTCAGTAGGGCATGTGATTCTTGATCTCAGGGTTGTGTTTTCAAGCCCCATGTTGGGCATGGAGCCTAATACTTAAAGACAAAACAAGAAAAAAAAAGTTCTGATACATGGTATAAGACGGGAAAACCTTGAAAACATGGTAAATGAAAAAAGCCAGACACAAAAGGACAACTATTGTATAATTACACTTACATAAAATATCTTGAATAGGCAAATTCATAGAGGCAGAAAGTAGAAGAGAAGTTACCAGGGGCTGGGAGGAGGGGGAATGGAAATTACTGCTTAATATGAGAAAGGCCAGAATTTATAGTCAAAGGAACCTAGTCTTAACTCTCACATGGTACAAAATTTCTTCTGTAGCATCTCTGACAAAAGATTAAGCATTCCTTGATTATTCTTAGTCGTAAGGCAGTTTGTTCCTTTGGTAAATATCTTTATTATTATTATTATTATTATTAAAGATTTTATTTATTTGAGTGAGAGAGCATGCCATAGAGAGCACGAGCAGGGTGGGGGCGGGCAGAGGGAGAAGGAGAAGCAGACTCCCCGCTGAGCAGGAAGCCTGCCGCAAGGCTCAATCCCAGGACACTGGGATTGTGACCTAAACTGAAGGCAGATGCTTATGATCATCTGAACCACCCAAATGCCCCAGATGTCTTTATTATTATTATTATCATTTTTAAAGATTTTATTTAAGAGCAAGCAAGCATGTGCGTGAGAGAGCACAAGCATGGGGGAGGGGCAGAGGTAGAAGCAGACTGCCCATTGAGCAGGGAGCCTGATGCGGGGCTCCGTCTCAGGACCCTGGGATCATAACCTGAGCCAAAGGCAGATGCTAAGTCAACTGAGCCACCCAGACACCCTGAAATATATTATTAATGACGATACTCATAATGTGAAGTTCAGATATACATTCTTGAACTTTTGTCTCTAGGTTCCAACATCATCCTAGTTTAGTCCTTTGGAACAGCACAGGACAATCTGTCTCTTCCTTTTATCTCATATCCCCACCTTCTCAGTATTTGGCATGCACACACATACCCCCTTAGACATTTCTTTAACACTGGTTACTTGATGTATACCTTCAAATGTATCCAGGTCATCCTATCTAAAACCAAAAATACCTTCTTCAACTCTGGTACCCCCTTGAGTTTTTGTTTTTCCTTTCTAGTCATTGACTGCCCACCTTAGGCATTCAGACCTTACTTCTTGAAAGTCAGTCTTCCATTTTTTTTACTGCACAACTGAATCTGTTCTTTCAGAGGCCCCTATGCACCCTTAATAGTCAAGCTAACCTCTGAGCTAGTCTGTTCCGTATTTCCAAGGGTCTCTTGAGTATTTTACCTTAATGTCTTACTGACATCACAAAGACAGCTAGTCCTGAACTGAATGTTATTTTTCCATCTAAATTACTTCTTGCCATCTTATAATCTTCTCCTCTTATCATAATTTATACTTGAAACCCCAGAGCATCTTTCATTTCTCCTTTTTACTTTTCCTGTGCAGTCACCAGAGCCCTCATGATTGGGATTCCTGTTTCTATAAGAGACCTCAAAGTGCTAGCTCATCCTTTCCTACCTATAAGATTACATCTAGAAAGCACCATCTATGAACCACAAAATGGGTCCTCACCAGACACCAGATCTGCCGGCACCTTGATCTTGGACTTCCCAGTCTCCAGAACTGTGACATTTGTTTGTAAGCCACTCAATTCATGGTATTATTTTTATAACAGCCCAAATGAATGAAGACCACTGCTATTCTACTGCTATTCTTATTGAGGCTTATGAGATTCTGACCTCAAGGTCAGTAAGGTCTATCACTACAGGATTCCTGATGCCCATTTACATCATGTCACAGTATTATTAGGCTTTTACAAAATATATGTCGAAAAGGCGATTTACTTTTAGAATTAGATGATAATGCATGTAAGCATTCAGTGTAGTATTGTGCCCAACACATAGAAGGTACTCAATAAATGGTAGTCCTTTTCTTTGTAAGACAGTTTGTACTTTACATTCATTGATGACATTTATTCATTTGCTTAAAGTTTAAAAATAAATACTGAGCTCCTTTGTGCTGGTTGTGTGCTAGGTGCTGTGACACAGAAATGTATCATCTCTGTCCTCAAAGAGGTTACATCTAGTGGTAGGAGCAAATAAGTCAAGAATTAAGTGTGCCCCAGGTACAGAGAAATCACAGAAAAGGAGCACATAATTCAAAATGGGTTTAAGGCATGGAGAACAAAGATTTCCTAGGAAGAGAGGTACTTAAAGTGAATTTTAAATATTTAAGATGTGCAAGCCTTTATAAGAAAGGGTAATTATACTTTATTCAGAGACATAAAGGAAGACCTAAATAAATGGAGGGTACATATTGTGTACTAAGAATGAATTAGGAAGACTAAATATGGTAAAAATGTCAGTTTTTAGCAAATTGATTAGTAGCTGAATTGAAATCCAAATGCCTGTAAGTTCTTCTGTGGAACTTGACAACTTGATTAACAGTTTCTGTGGAAGTGAAAAGAGGCAAGAATTGACAAGTTATTATTAAAGAACAATAAGATAAGACTTCCTTAATCCGTTTTTTTGGTCAAGAAATTTGAATGCTTGCTACATGTGAGGCACTACTGGGCCCCTTATTACCATAGTGAACACAAGACATGACTTAACCAAAGATCACATTCAAATCCATTTCTAGTGATATCTAAGATTTTAAATAAACCACTTCGTAGAATATAAGGTGAGTTCCAGGATTACCAACAAACTTAGAAAGGTAATTTTATTATCTGCTTTTTATATTTAAAATCTTTCCTGGATATGGGGTGCCTCAATGGCTCAGTTGGTTAAATGTCTGACTCTTGATTGCAAGGTTGTGAGTTCAAGCCCCTCATTGGGCTCCATGCTGGGCATGGAGCCTACTCAAAAAAAAAAAAAAAAAAAAAAATCCCAGTTGTGTATGTTTTTTCTTTACATTTTCTTTTATTCGTTTTAATTTCTTTTAACAATAGGAGCTTAGAAGTAGGAGGTTTTACTTTAAATAGATCCTTAAGAATGTCAATTGGATTACAGACTTGTTAGAAAGGGAGGGAGGATCTGCTTTTGAATGATGTCTGGAGCAATGATATGACCTGAGAGTGAATAAGGGAAGGTGACTTTGAGGGTTCCATAGGCCTGGGTTTTGAAGCCTAGCCTAGGTGTCAAGTGTCTGAGGAGCCTACAAAAGGAAAAGGGAAGATGAATAACAAAATGACAGGTGAACTGAAATAGGTAGGGATTGCTAATGAATTTTATATGCTTATGTGGAGGTACGTGGGTGAATATGAGCTGGTGAATTAGTTGCGAAAGGATATACTTGTTTGGAACACTTAAATGAAACTGAACCCTCTCTTACTGTGCACAGAAATCAATTCCTCGTAGAATGAAGGTTAAATACAAAAAGACAAACTCAGAAAGCGTTTTTTTAATTTGTATTTTAATTTTTAAAAAATTTATATATTTATTAGAGAGAGAGGGAGGGAGTAGCAGAGACAGAGGGAGACAAGCAGACTCCCCATTGAGTAAGGAGCCCAATGGGGGGCTTGATTCCAAGACCCCAAAATATCATAACCTGAGCTGAAACCAAGAGTTGGACATTTAACTGAGCCACCCACGTGCCCCCAGAAAGCTTTTTCTTTTATTATTTATTATTATTATTTTTAAATAAAGGAGCGTACTTTTATGAGCTCAAAGCATGGAAGGCTTTCTTAAGATTGAAAACACCAGGGGAGCTTGGGTGCTCAGTTGGTTGAACATACAACTCTTGGTTTCTTTCTCTCCCCCTGCTCCTCCTCTATCCATGTGTGTGTGTGCTCTCTCTCAAATAAACAAACCTTTTTTAAAACCCTGAAAAGCATAAAAATTTATTAATTTGACTACATTGAGATAGAAACTTCTGGGATGCCTAGGTGGCTCAGCAGTTGAGCATCTGCCTTTAGCTCAGGGCATGATCCCAATCTAGGAATCCAGTCCCATATCAGGCTCCCCACAGGGAGCCTGCTTCTCTGTCCATGTTGCTGCTCTCTGTCTCTCTCATGAATAAATAAATAAAATCTTAAAAAAAATGAAATAGAAACTTCTGTTTATTAAGATCCCCTTAAGAGGTTGAAAAGACTAAGGTACAGAATAGAAGGTACTTGTAATATACATGTATTAATTACCTATGGCTGTGTAATAAGTGATCCCAAAACTTAGCAGCTGAAAACAGTAAACATTTATATTACAGTTTCTGTGGGTCAGGAATCTGAGAGCAGCTTAGCTGGGTGGTTCTGGCTCATGGTCTCTCAAGAGGTTTAAGTGAAGGTGTCAGGTCAGTAGTTGTCTCAAGGCTGGACTGAGGGAGAATCTCTCTGCTCCCTCATGTGGTTGTGGCAGGGCTTCAAAAGATCCACTTCCAAATTCACTCACATGAGCCTCTAAATAGGGTCACCTCACAGAGTGGCAGCTGTTTTTTTTCCAGAGTAAAAAATCCAAAAGAGAGTGAGAGACTTTCCAGCACAAATAACTTAATCTTGTTACCTATTACAACATATAGCAAATGGGCAACTGGTATGAAGTATATACCTAAAGAAGTACAAAGCACTAAGACAAAGACAACACCAAATAGAAAAAAGGGCAAAAAACCTGAGCAGGCATTTGAGTCAAAAAAATTTTTAGATGACCAGTAAGTAAAAGATCATTAAATCTCATTAACAATTAGGGAAATGGAAATTAAAACCATGAGAAACCATTTTATACAGACTAAATTGGCAGAAATTAAACATTTAAATAGTATCAAGCATTGGTGAGGATATGGAGCAGTGGGAGGTCTTCTACTACTGGTGGGAGTATGAATTAGAAGAATCACTTTGGAAAATAATAGGGTATTTTACAACCAGCAATACCACTCCTGAGCATTTAACCTAGACCAGTGGCTGTCAAACTTGAGTGTGCATCAAAATCCCCTGGAGGGATTGTTAAAACATACTGCTGGGCCCCACCTCCAGAATTTCTGATTCAGTAAGAATGGGGTGGAGCCTGACAGTTCATATATCTAACAAGTTCCCAGGTGATGCTGGTGCTGCTGGTCTAGGAATCATAATTTGAGAACCAACCATTGCCCTTGAGAAATATATGAATATGTGGATGAGGAGGTGTATGAATATGACTATTCATAGTAGCATTATTCATTTTAACTCCAAAATACAAAGAAAAAATTCAAATATCCATAGCAGCAGATTATATAGGTAAATTATGGTGTATTCACTTACAGAATAAAAACTTGGTTCATAGCTTCTTGGTCTTTTGGCTAAGATCAAGTATAATATCTGTTCTTATTAGTTTAATAAAAACTTAGTTCAAGTAGACCAGGGGAAAAAAACAGCTCTGGCACTAATATGTATGATCCCACAAACATAATATTAGTCAAAAAATTAGAAGTCACAAAAAATTAAATGCAACATGGTTCTATTTATAAAAAGTTCCAAGACATGGAATTAACTGTATTGTTCAAGAATGAAAGTAGAGATACAGAATTACAAGGAAAATCAAGAGAATAATTATCACAAAAGTAAAGAGTAATACCCCAGGAAGGGCAAACAGTGGATGCAATTGAGGAGGGATATGTGGGAAGATTTTAAGGTACTGGCAGTGCTGTTTCTTTTTTCTTTTTTTTTTTTTTTTAAGGTTTTATTTATTTATTCATGAGAGAGACAGAGAGGCAGAGACACAGGCAGAGGAAGAAGCAGGCTCTGTGCAGGGAGCCCAATGTGGAACTCAATCCTGGGTCTCCATGATGACACTCTGAGCCAAAGGCGGGTACCAAACTGCGGAGCCACTCCAGCTGCCCAGCAGTGCTGTTTCTTAACTTTACAGTTATTCTTTAAACTATAGATAAGGGGGAATACCCGGGTGGCTCAGCGGTTTAGTGTCTGTCTTTGGCCCAGGGTACGATCCTGGAGACCTGGGATCAAGTCCCACATCAGGCTCCCTGCATGGAGCCTGCTTCTCCCTCTGCCTGTGTCTTTGCCTCTCTCTCTGTCTTTCATGAATAAATAAATAAAATCTTAAAAAAAAAAAAAAACTATAGGTAAGGTTTGTAAACTCTTCTGTACATAATTATATAATAAAATTTATCATATTTTAATTTAAATATGTTTGATAGATGAAGAAACTGGTGCTTGGGAGTTAAGTACTCTGTCCAAAATTATAGAGGTAATGTGTCAGCTGAAATTCTGATTTTAAGGTTGGTGCTCTAAATAAACTATTATGCTATATACCATACATTTTCATAAGAGCCATAAGAATTAAATATTGTAATTCTCATTTTATAGGTGAAGAAGAGGTTTAGAAAAGTAATGCAAATTGCTTAAGTGGAAGATCTGGGATTTAGACCAAGGCACTGTGTTTACAGAGGACATGCTTGTAACCATCGTGTTTTTGGATCCTCCCTACTTACTACTGTATCATGTACAGTTAATTTTCTTGTGAGTTAACCACAATTGACAGCTCGTGTTGTTCTCTTTATACTTTTGGTCCCTTGCCTGGTTTCCAACTGATGCTTTTCAATCTAGATTATCTTGAATCTGTTTAATAACTGGATTGTGCTTGAGAATAAAACATTTCTTTACCAGATTCTTTCCTTTTAGCTAGGAATTTAAATTAGAATTTTGATAAACTCTACATATGTCAATGTATTGATAAGCTCTTTTATTAGCTTTCATTGTTTGAATCTTCAGATTTTAAAAAATTTTGTAATGTCAGTAAAATTTGAGTTTATTATCCCCACTGCATGTCCATCATACTCTTAAATCACATGTGTTTTACTGTACAAAAATAAATTTTTAAAAGCTAAGCTACACATGGAAGGAATTTTGATGATTTTGTCTCTAGCTAATATCTCAGGACATTACACCCTTACAGCAAGGTTCATTATTTACAATAGTGGATACAATCCATAGTTTGAATAACCTGGGTAATTTTTAAAAATTGGCCATTTTCTTTTTCTCTTAAGATTTTACTTATTCATGAGAGACGCAGAGACATAGGCAGAGGGAGAGGCAGGCTCCCCGCAGAGAGCCTGAGTGGGACTCCATCCCGGGACTCCAGGATCACACCCTGACCCAAAGACAGACACTCAACCACTGAGCCACCCAGGTGTCCCAGTTGGCTAGTTTCTTGTCAGATATGATAAGGTCAGGATTTCTCAAACTGGGCACTGTTGACGTTTTGATCTGGATAATTCTTGGCTTGGGGGGCTGTTCTTTGATTGTATCATGTTAAGCAGCATCCCTGGTCTCTGCCTACTAGTAGGTGCCAGTAGTACCCTCCCCTCAATTTTAACAATCAAAATATCTTCAGACACTGCTAAGAGTCGAGTCACTGCTTGTTGAAAACCACTGGATTAGATCATTGTTTTAATCTTGTATTGTGGCTGCCAAATAGCTTGTAGTAGGAGCACACAACGTGCCAGCTTTGCCTTTTCCTCTAGCCAGCACTAGTGTTAACTTCAATAGGAGGTTTGAGATTTTTTGGTAGGAATTCCTTTCAAGCCTCCTGTCTAATTCGTAAGGTTTACTTTGGTTAACAACTAGATAATAACCGTAAGCTGTAGTGTGTCACAATATTACAGATGTGCAAAGAAGAGCGAGAATTCCACTGTCAAGCACTCTGCAGTGTGGAGTGCCAGTTCTTCCACATACCTCTTAACTGTATGTGATATATCTGTTACCCCTAACTGAGGGTGGCTCTGTAAATATTAAATATGAAAAGTCTGAATTTTTATTAATTTTCTTGATAAATTTATTACTAAATAATGTTGTCTGCCTACAACCCTAATAGAGTCTCTTGCATGCCCTCATAGGTCTAAGTCATGCATGTGGCCATCACATTGTAAACTACTATTCAGTTTACATCATTTCAACTGTAGTACTCAAAAGGGGGAACTAGTTTAAGTTCTCTTAACTGACTTACACTTAACCAACTCATCAGATTAATAGATAGTTCCCATTTAAAAAAAATATTTGCCATCAGATTAGGTGTGGGATTTATTTATTTATTTATTTATTTATTTATTTATTTATTTATTTAAAATATTTTATTTATTTCTTCATGAGAGACACAGAGAAAGGCAGAGACATAGGCATAGACAGAGGGAGAAGCAGGCTCTTCTCAGGGGAGCCCCATGCAGGACTCAATCCCCAGACCCTGGGATCACGACCCAAGCCAAAGGAAGACTCTCAAACCGCTGAGCCACCCAGGTGTCCCAGTGTGGGTTATATTTAAAAGAAGATCCTCTGCTCTATATCAAGGATTGGAAAATGAGTGTTCATTATACAATTTTAAGTAAAATAAAATGTTTAAGATTTTACCATTGGTTATGATTCTCTGATTTAACTAACGAACCTTTTCAGTTAACCGACCACCAGACTTTATTACACTGAATAAAAGAGTTTCTTTTGCACCCACTTCAGTATTAAAATTGTGATGATTTAGTTTGTGAAGCTGGGATTACAGTTTCAGCATCCTACTTTTCTGGTCATCTAAAGTCATGGCTATATAATTATACAAAAAGTTTTAAAACTTTGCCTGATGGAATGACCATTTACTTTCTCAGAACAACCTTAGCTTGCTTCTTGCTACTTACAGGATTATTGTGAGGATATTAAATCTATCAACAGTAATTCAGACTCTCATTACTTCTTGCCTATAATTGTGGCATGCTTTTAATGGTACTCTTGGCCTCCAGTGCTTCTCTGGCTTGTTAGTTAACCTAAACATTGTTGCCAGAGTAAACATCTAAAATATATGTCTAATCAGATCAAAAGCCATTTATAACAATAAAAACTGCAGGTTTTTTTTTTTTAATTACTATATGTGCTAGCTTAGATGTGGTCTTTATAATCAGGAGATGTCCATTAAATAAATTATTTTTTAAACACACACACACACACACACACACACAAATATACAAATTCTGAGTTGCGATTATGTGCCCAGAGGAAAAAATACCAATACTTTGGAGTTTAATGTGTATCTAGTATAGACTGGGGAAGAGTAATCAGGAAAGGCCTCTCTGAGGAAGTGAGATCTGAAGATCTCTTCTATCTGGAGAAGCTGTGCTTATTTGGAAAAGTGCTGGGCAGAGTTTTCCAAGAAGAAAAAATAGCTTGTGTAAAGACTTTCCTGCTGGAAGGTCAATGTGGTTTAGTTTATTGAGTAAGGGTTAGGGAGAATAGTGCCTGATAAGGCAGGAGGTAGGCAGGGCAGCGTCATTTAGGATCTTCTAATCTGTGGTAAGAAGTTTAATGGCTCGCTAGGGAGTCATTAAAGGGGGAGTGATGTGATCAGATTTGTGTTTTAGGGATTTTACTCTTAACTATGGAGAATGAAGGAGAGAATGGAAGTAGGACAAAACAAATGGGGAAGCTAGTTAAGATACCTTTGTAAATAGAGGTGCCTGGGTGGCTCAGACGGTTAAGCTCTAATTCTTGATTTTTGGCTCAGTTCATGATTCTGAGGTCATAAAATTGAGCTCTGCATCTGAGTCTAAGCGTGGCATGGAGTCTCCTTATCCCTCTCTCTCTCTGCTTCTCCCTCCTTCACCCCCACCCCTGCATTCTTTCTCTCTCAGATAAATCTTCTTCTTTTTTTTTTTTTTTTTTATAGATGCCTTTGTAAAGTAGTAGTTCAGGGAGAAAGGATAATAGTTTAGAGTAATGACAGTAAACAAAGTAACACATAAAATTATGATCTCATAATACCATTACAATAGCCCTGTGAAGTATGAGCAGAATAAGATTTGGAATAAACATATCTTAAGCCCATCTACTAAATAGTGATATAAGGAGTTTAAACCACAGATGTTGACCATTTGACTTTTTGTCGGTAATACAAAAGCCAAACTTCACTGAAGACTTTTCGGCTTACTTTTATTACCTCTGTCTCCTCCTAAACTCTTACTTACCAATGCTGTAGCCAAACCATACTATTATAGTAGTTATTATGAACATAACTTGTACTAGATGCCACTGACGAGTATTTACTGCGGCTGGAATACTCTTACACCTACATATTTAACGAAATTCTAATTATCCTTTAGGATCCAGGTCAACTAGGAAGCCGTCCAAATTTGCCTCCAGACATATTGTGTCCGTTTACCCTCTTTAAACCACAGTGGTTTCTTTATATTATTATTGTATGTTAATTCAGTAGACACTTGTGTGACAACTGTGTGTTGGGCACAATGTGTAGACATTGTGGACATAATCATGTACAACAGTAGATAGTCACTATGGAACCTGTAGTCTAGAGATAACACAGACCTTGAACAAAATCTGTGCCCACAAATTAATTATAAATTTCAAAAAGTGCTATGAAGGAATAGTAAAGGATGCCTTGCAGGGTCCTTGAGTCAAAACTGTTTCATAACAATACTAAGACATTGTTTGCCTTTTCACTCTCATTCTCACACAAGGATCCAGTGATATAATGTGTAATAGTGCAATAGATTGAATGCAGAAGGTATGAGAATCCAAATGTCTTCTATTAAGACATATTAATTATTGTAAAAAATGTAAGAAATACCATTTTCTCTTCATTATTTTGTTTTGGAAAATGTTATTTTTTTCATTAAAAATAGATCATTAACTCAATGGGTTTGTGTGTAATTTTTAAATAAATATAAAAATTTCTTGGTTATAATTTTTAATATATAAACATTAAAAACTATAACCTATGTGAATAAAAGCTCTGAGAGAGGTCCTCAGTAATCTTTAAACTTCCTGAAACCAGGAAGTTTAAGGGGGCTTCTGGCTGGCCCAATCAGTAGAGCATGCAGCTTGATCTTGTAATTGTAGTATGGAACCACCTGTTGGGTGTAGAGATTACTGAAAAATAATATATATATATATATATATATATATATATATATATACACACACACACACACACACACGCACACTTATTTATTTATTTATTTATTTATTTATAAAGATTTTATTTATTTATAAAGATTTTATTTATCTATTCATGAGAGACACACAGAGAAGGAGAGGCAGAGACACAGGCAGAGGGAGAAGCAGGCTCCATGCAGGGAGCCTGATGTGGGACTCGATCCTGGGTCTCCAGGATCACACCCTGGCCAAAGGTGGCGCCAAACCGCTGGGCCACCAGGGCTGCCCTGAAAAATAAAATCTTAAAGAGAGAAAAACAAACTAGGAAGTTTACGAATTTCTGTGATAGGGACCTGACTTAAATTGGGGTGTTCTAGAGAAGTAGAAGATAGCTTCTGTCTCCTTTTAAACTGTTATGGACATGGGATCCCTGGGTGGCGCAGCGGTTTGGCGCCTGCCTTTGGCCCAGGGCGCGATCCTGGAGACCCGGGATCGAATCCCACGTCAGGCTCCTGGTGCATGGAGCCTGCTTCTCCCTCTGCCTGTGTCTCTGCCTCTCTCTCTCTCTCTCTCTATGTGACTATCATAAATAAATAAAATTAAAAAAAAAATAAATAAATAAACTGTTATGGACATAACCAGGCTCTAATTTTTAGGTATCTCCAAAGCCTATAGTTATTTGCACATAATGGATAGGTTAAATCATATTTTATTGCCAGGCTCTACTGTGGATGGTCACTGGATTTGTGATTTGTTTGAAGCCTTTATTGAAGATACTATCTTTATTTCTTATTACTGTGCAAGATGGATCTGGACTCAAATCCCGCTTGGTGTGAATTTAGGCAAGTTATTTAACTTTGATGAACCTTACCACTCATCTATAAAGTGGAATACATATTATTTTACTATGCAGTAATGATTAAATGAGCCACTGTATATAACCTGACTGGCACAGGACATGTAATAAAATGGTTAACTTTTTATTTTACATACATAGCATATTTGGCTTAGTTCTAGTTAGTGGGCAAAGAGATCTGTGGATAAATCAGTATATAATTAAATAATCATCATTTAAGTATATGTAATAGTTTATCAGGAAGGGAGAAAACCGAAATAATGCATTGTGTGATTATTCATCTTTAGAAAAGGGAACTGAAACAAAATGTGGGCTTAGTATAGTTTAAATAAAAGTAACTCCAGTACATTGTAAGGATAGGAATAGAGTTTTATATGTCTGGCACTCCCAACAGTGCCTCAGATTTACTGAATATTTAAACAATGTTAAATAGCTAGAAATACCTAAAAACATTTTTAGAAGCCTTGAAAAAAAATGTACTATAGTTTAAAGGTCAGGTCTTAAATATCTCACGTGGAGGAGAAGTAAATAAAGGAACCTGGAGGAAAAACAGAATTGCCCTGGGGGGATAACATGTGGTGTTATAAGGTGTGACTAAACAGGATCTAATAAGATAGGACAGAGGGCATATTGTGGTGGATTCCAAATTTAGTGGTTAAAATCTTAACTCCTTAAAATCAGAGTGCAGAAAGTTTGCCAAGGAGATGGCAACAAAATAAGATCAAGTGACTGCTTTGCTTTTCATAGGAGAGAGCTATAGGAAAATTATCCTTTTATGTGTTCTTTTTTGAGGCAGGTAGTTCCATTGTGCTTAAAAGAAAGAAAAAAACAGTATGGTGACAGATGGTAGTTATATTTGTGAACATAGCATAATGTATAAACTTGTCAAATTGCTATGTTTTATACCTGCAACTAATGTAACATAGTGTGTCAAATATACTGAAAAAAATTAAAGAACAAGTAATACTGCTGTTCTTTATTTGAGATAAAAATCAACAGAGTCGACTAAACACAGAGGTTTGGATCTAGAACTTGCTTCTATTTGAAATAGAAAAGGCTGTAGACATTCTGTTCTTTTTACAACTAGAAAGCTTTATGGGAATTACATGTATAATTATCTCATATCTTTCTTGTTTGAATATTTTTATCAGTTTAAGGTTTATTTGGATTTTCATAGATTATTAATGTGTATTACCTCCACAACTGTGATCTTTGAACTTGAGATGTTGTTTGTATTAAGAACAAATGAAAAATATGGTGCTATTTGCATTTGCTATTTAAATAGATGCACTTGTATTATACAATCAGTACCAGCAGTTGTTTTTTTTTTCTTTTTTTTAAAGATTTTATTTATTTATTCATAGCGACAGAGAGAGAGAGGCAGAGACACAGGCAGAGGGAGAAGCAGGCTCCATGCAGAGAGCCTGACATGGGACTCGATCCAGGGTCTCCAGGATCATGCCCTGGGCTGCAGGCGGCGCTAAACTGCTGCGCCACCAGGGCTACCCCAGCAGTTGGTTGTGAATTGAAGGTGGTTAATGTGGAAAAATTTTTAAGGAAATTAAATATAAATATCATATTTTAATTTAAAACAAAAAATAGGGATGCCTGGGTGGCTCAGCAGTTAAGCATCTGCCTTCCGCCCAGGGCATGATCCTGGGGGTCCCAGGATCAAGTCCCACATCGGGCTCCCTGCATGGAGTCTGCTTCTCCCTCTGCCTATGTCTCTGCCTGCCTCTCTCTCTCTCTCTCTCTGTCTCTCATAAGTAAATAAATAAAATCTTTTTAAAAAATTGCTGAATTAAAAAAAATAAAAAAAATAAAACAAAAATATATTTTCCCATGCCTTTATTATGATATAGGACCAACGCCTTTTTTGTCAGATTAACATGGAGTGTTAATGGAGTTCCATATGTTTTTGCATGTGTCAACCATACTTAAAATGCATTATCCAGTTTCCTTTTTACACGAATCATCTGTGAGTTCATTGAACAAATCATTGGAGATTCTAGAGGAGAGATGATGGTCCCTTGAACTAAGGTGATAGTAGGGCAAGTGGTAAGAGGTGATGATACAGGATCTATTTCAAACATAGAGCCAGGAGAATTTTCTCTTGAACTAATTCTCAAATGTATAAATTTCAGAGACAAACTGAAAAATCAATGCTAAGAACAGATTTTGTGTTGTACAAGATCAAATAAGATCTTTTTTCTTCATATCCAAAATCTAATCTTCGAATGAGTTCCATTGGCACTACCTTTAAAATACATCTTCAACTGTACCACTTCTCACTACTCCATTGCCACCACATCAGTCTTAGCTACTTCATCTCCCTGGTTATTGTAATAACTTCCTTACATTCTGTTTTCTACATAGTAATGGGAGTGATCATTTAAGATGTAATTTATGTTACTTCTTTGCTTAGAAAACCACATCTAAGGGATGCCTGGGTGGCTGGGTCAAGTTGGTTAAACATCTGCCTTCAGCTCAGATCATGATCCCAGGGTCCTGGGATCGAGCCATGTCAGCTTCTCCCTCTCCTTCTGCCCCGTACACACCCCCACGTGTGCTCTCTCTCTCTCAAACAAATAAAATCTTAAAAAAAAAAAAAAAAAAAGAAAGAAGCACATTTAAAATGGAACTTAGACTTAACTATCGTTTTCAAGGCCTGTATAAATCTGGTCCTTGCAGCCTCTGTCCTTTATCTTCTAAAGCAGTGATTCTCAAAATGTGGGGATAGCTAAAGGCCCCCCAGGCTCTTTCAGAGGATCCACAAGGCCAAAACTATTTTTATAAATATACCAAGATGTTGTTTTTCAGTTGAATTTTAATCACTGTAAAAAGGAGTTTCCAGTTGTTCATTGATGTGTGTTATTGCTACAGATTAATGCAGAAATAGGAGAGTCCAACTATCTTCTATTAAGCTAGTCATTAAAAATAATTGTAAAGATGTAAAACAGTGTCATTCTTCTCACTACATTTTTTTGTTTGTTTTGGACAATGTACTTTAAAAATATTACATAATGGATTTGTTAAATTTTGATAGTTTCTGCATGTTATTTTCTAATATGGCAAATATCCATAGATATAACCTACATAACCAAAAGCTTTTAGAGAGATCGTCAAGAATTTTTAAGAGTGTAAAGCGATTCCAGAAAGTTTGCGAACTGTTGTTTTGCACTAAGTGCATTTTCTTAACACCAGCTACATTGGCTTTCCTGTTTTTTTTTTTGTTTTGTTTTGTTTTTTTTTTTTGTGATCTCCAAGTGTACTTCTGACCTAGGACTTTTCTCAGTAGTTGCTATTTTTTTCTCTGCCTGAGGGGTATTCTCCCAAGCTTCCTGAAGTCATTCTCTTATCTGTTAAAATGTCACCACTGAGACCTTTCTTGACCACAAACTGCTTTTTCCAAAAGAGCCTCTCCCCTACCCTCTCTCCCTTATCTAGATTGAATTTTCTTCAAAGCACTTACTGTTGGAAATTAAGTGGTATATTTGTTTTCCTATTTGTTCCCTATCGGAATGTATCTACTCTGCGGAATGTATATACTCTGCGAGGGCAGGGATTTTTTTCACTGCTATGTGGCTAGAGCCTAGAATAGTGGTGGGTACATAGTGATGAACCAGTATTTGACAATGAAAAGAGGAAAAATACACAGATATGGAATTCATCAGTAAAAATGTGAGTTAGAATATACTCAAGAAATCTAATACATGAATTAAGGGATTTCTAGAAGGAAGAAAGCAGATAGAAAAGTAAAAAGTTAATAGGTAACTATATCTCTGAGTGGAAGAAAGACCTAATAACAAGCAAAAGATACATTTCCTCATGAGATTTTTAAATATCAGGGATACAGATGACAGAAACTTATAAACAGAATAGAAAGGAAAGATAAGTCAACATTAGCATAGCAACATGGAGGAAAATATGTGTTTAAGAATCCCATACCAGGCCAAGGTATTTTCAGACATGAACCAAAATAGATGTATATCCCATGTACATTATCTGTACATAAAGGAGATGTAATTATATAAAATTGGAAATCAACATCTATAGGAAACTAAGCCCATATGCTGTAATATTAACTTTTTAGAGATTAAGAAACATTCTTTTAATTCTAAATAAGTGGTTCTGAAAGTGAGGTGGCCACAACCAGCAGCATCAGCATTGCCTGGAACCCTATTTTAAAAATGCGGACCCTACTACAGACTTAATTAGAAACTCTGAGCATGAGGCTCTCCGATCTATATTTTACCAAGCTGTTTTAGTGATTCTGTGCATGTTAAAGTTTGAGGACAATTGTTAATTCTAGATCCAAATTAAAATAGTAATTCCAACCATTTTGAGTAATTCTATATGTTCTAATGTTTTGACATCTATTAATCTCTCACCTAACTCACCTTTTTAAGTAGGTTCTGTCATCATTCCCATTCTGTAGTTGAGGAAACAAATTAGAAACTTGCCCGTGGGGATCCCTGGGTGGCGCAGCGGTTTGGCGCCTGCCTTTGGCCCAGGGTGCGATCCTGGAGACCCGGGATCGAATCCCACATCGGGCTCCCGGTGCATGGAGCCTGCTTCTCCCTCTGCCTGTGTCTCTGCCTCTCTCTCTCTCTGTAACTATCATAAATAAATAAAAATTAAAAAAAAAAAAAAAAAAAGAAACTTGCCCGTGTATTCACAACTAGTTAGTGGTGAAATAAGATTTAATCCAAAGTATTATGACCACAAAGTCCATGCTCTTTTTGCCACTAGGAAGCTCTAGTGCTTTTCTCAATTTGGGAGATGGAGTAGAACTAATAAGCAAGTTAGGAAATCCAAAAAGTGTAAAGGAAAAGATTGACACAGTTGAATATATAAAAATTAAGGATTTTTGTAAGAAAACAGTGCACATAAAAGGAAAAAATGTGATATGCAATGGAGAAACTGACACTTAACAAAGGATTAACAATTCTAATATACAGAGAGCTCTCACAAATTGATAAGAAAATGACACTACATTGAAAATGGACTAAAGATGGGGCACCTGGGTGACTCAGTGATTGAGCGTCTGCCTTTGGTTCAAGTTATGATCCTGGGGGTCTTGGGATCAAGTTCCACATGGGGCTCCCTGCAGGGAGCCTGCTTCTCCTGCCTCTGTCTCTGTGTCTCTCGTGAATAAATAAATAAAATATTTTGTAAAAACATAAAAAATAAAAATGGACAAATGATATAAACCTATAATTCATAAAAGGAGACATTGCAGATTCATAATATCTGAGTAGATAATCTCATTAGAAAGTTAGTATTGACAGCAAGATTATTGTTTTTCCATTGGTGTGATAGCAAAAAAAAAAAAAAAAAAAAAAACATGTGCTAGCTAAAATATAAGAAAATCAGTATGCTATCAACACCTGTTTGGGAATAAGACTGAGTTACTGGTAGGACTGAGATACAGGTACTGATTAAAGATTGAGAATTTCTAGGAATGCTCAATGGCTGGCTCAGTTAGTTATGCCTCCAACTATTAATCTCCACCCAGGTCTTCATCTTAGGATGTGGAGTTCAAGCCCCAAATGTTGGACCTGGAGGCTACTTAAAAAAAAAAAAAAAAAGAGAGAGAGAGAGAGAAGATTGAGAATTTCTAAAGCCTTTTTGTAAAAGTATATGTTAATATTTATTAGAAATTTTAAGGATGCCTGGGTGGCTCAGCATTTGAGCATCTGCCTTCAGCTCAGGACATGATCCCGGGTCCAGGGATTGAGAAGCCTGCTTTTTCCCTTTGCCTTTGTCTCTGCCTCTCTTTGTATGTCTCTCATGAATGAATAAATAAAGTCTGAAATTCTAAAAACTGTGTGTCTGTGTCCACATTTTTGATTCAGCAATTGCCCTTCAGGGAATCAATCCCACAAAAATAAAAGCCCCGGTAAATGTGTAAGTGTATAACTATTGTGTACTGCTGCATTGTTGAGCAAAATGTGCCAACAACCAGAATATAAATGTCTTAATACATGGTTGAGCAAACTTGAACACAAAATTACCAAAACAATGATAGTTGCCAAGTAAATTATATCAAATATAATACCGGTTTTGTTTTTAAAAAGAACATAAGAAAGGCAGAGAGAAAAATACGGAAGAACGTGACTCAAAGTGTTAACATTGATTACTTGGGAGTAATCATATTGGGGAAAGGAGGAAGGGAAAGTAGCAAACTGATTTTTTTTTTTTTATGTCTATATTTGACTCGTGTGTGTGTGTGTGTGAATTCTGTGGATGAAATCGGGCTGGATTGGTTTAGTACCAGTATTTTGCTTGCAAAATAGAAAACTTAAGTTTAGAATGTTAGATGTAGAGTGATGGGTGGATCCTTATAAATGTCAAAACATCTTCATTTGGGGCTGTTTTTTTGTTGGGCGATCCATAGTTACCTGGTTTATTTCTAAAATATGCATAAGATCATAAAATACACGGAAGGGTGTATTAGTATTGAAAATTTTCCTTAAATTTTAAAGCAGGATGACATAAACTGGATCCACCAAGAATAACTTACAAAATATTCTAGAAGAATCAGATTTATCTGATATGTGACTATTTCTTTAGAAATATTACTTTCTTAAAGTCTTACTTAAATAAAACTTCAGTAAGCAGATTTTATCTTTAACCTTTATATTTGAATATAGCTTTTAAAAATAATTTTATTTATTCATGAGAGACAGAGAGAGAGAGAGAGAGGCAGAGACATAGGCAGAGGGAGAAGCAGGCTCCATGCAGGAAGCCCGATGTGGGACTCGATCCCTGGGCTCTAGGACCATGCCCTGAGCCAAAGGCAGCCACTCAACTGCTGAGCCACCCAGGCATCCCTGAATATAGCTTTAATCATATAAAGTTAGCTTTAATGAGATAAATTCTTTACCTGGTTAAAACTTGGTCTTGTTATGCAAAAAAAAAAACCAAAAAAACAAAAACTCCACCACAAAACTTAGTAGAGTGACTACATGGACTCATCACACTTTATTTATTTATTTATTTATTTATTTATTTATTTATTTATTTATTTATTTATTTATCATTATTTTAACTTCATAATATAATTTTAAAAATTTATAACTAGTTTTTTTATTGAAAACTGCCCAAAGTCTTAAAAAATACAAAATCATGTACAAGGAAGGGTAATTTTAACTTCCATTCTGACAGACCTTGTTTCTCATTTGTAACCACTATCAATAGATTCTGTGTATTATTTCTGAATTTGTTCATGTTAGCCAACTATTGGTGGACTTTAAAATGACTAATATAAAAAGTCATTTTAAAGTGTATGATAGGGCAGCCCTGGTGGATCAGTGGTTTAGCGCCACCTTCAGCCCAGGGTGTGATTCTGGAGACCCAGGATCGAGTCCCACATCAGGCTCCTTGCATGGAGCCTGCTTCTCCCTCTGCCTGTGTCTCTGCCTCTCTCTCTCTCTCTGTCTCTCATGAATAAATAAATAAAATCTTAAAAAAAAAAGTGTATGATAGTAGAGTTTAATTTGTTCACAGAGTTGTCATGCTGCTGACACTGTCTTCCATTTTATTTCTCTCCAGCTGTATTTAATGCCCATTAAATAAGTTGAGGCTGGAAATAATCAAAGATAAGCAGAAAAGTGAATCTGGCCATTTGAGCTGTTGAGTTCTTTTGCTGTCATTTTTAAAAATTATATAAATTTTTGCTGTATTGATATGTAAGTTGTATTGGCTATATTCTTTATATTGGGAAAAAATAAAGAACATTTAATCAGTGCCCAGAATATTTTTGATATAGAGAACCTTTTGGGTTTTGTTTTTTATTTTTTAATTTTTTTTAAAAAAATTTATTTGTTCATGAGAGACACAGAGAGAAGAGAGGCAGAGACACAACCAGAGGGAGAGGCAGGCTCCATGCAGGCAGCCCGATATGGGACTCTATCCTGGGACTCCAGAATCACGTCCTGGGCCAAAGGCAGGCGCTAAACCACTAGCCACCCAGGCATCCCTATTTTTTAATTTTTTAAAAGAGATTTTACTTCTTTCCAAGAGAGAATATGCACAGGAGTTCTCTCAAATAAATGAAAAATAATAATAGAAAAAGCAAAAATTCTGCTTTCCTTTAAATATTTTGATTTATTAGGGAAATTGACATTTATCCTCTTCTGTGAAGGTAGAAAGAAAATTGGACATTTTTCAGTCCATTAATGTGCCATTTCAATCTGTTCATTTGTTGATTCTTTTCTGTGTTTTGTGTATGTAGGATAGGAAGTATATGAATACAGGTATTTTGTTAACTCCTTTAGTCAAAAGGGGGATTTGAAAATTTAGTTGCAATAGACAATTATATGAAAATCTAAGTTGCCAAAATCAACTCAAGAAAACTTGGAAACCCTAATCAGTAACAATCCTGTAAAGAAACTAAAAGTTTGTCAAAGGTATATCAAAATAATATAAAGGCCTGAGGTTTTGTTTTGTTTTGTTTTTTAAGATTTTATTTATTTATTCGTGAGAGACATAGAGACCTAGGCAGAGGGAGAAGCAGGCTCGCTCTGGGGAGCCTGATGCAGGACTCGATCCCAGGATCCCGGGATCACAACAAAGGCAGGCACTAAACCACTGAGCCACCCCCATAGCCCAAAGCCTAAGGTTTTAATATCCCTTTTCTTTTTAAAGGGATGAGGGAAAACAGATGCCATCTTAACTTCATCCAATGTCTACAGATGCCACATGGCTGGAGTTCTCTAACTTCAGTAAAAAATCTTGCACATACATTCAGGCAGTTTTGCACCCAAACTCTAGACTTAAATCCCTGTTTTGTATCTGTTGTCTTTTTTTTTTAAATATATTTTAAAAAATTTTTATTTTATTATTTATGATAGTCACAGAGAGAGAGAGGGAGAGGCAGAGACACAGGCAGAGGGAGAAGCAGGCTCCATGAACCGGGAGCCCGACGTGGGATTTGATCCCGGGTCTCCAGGATCGCGCCCTGGGCCAAAGGCAGGCGCCAAACTGCTGCGCCACCCAGGGATCGCTGTATCTGTTGTCTTTTACATTGCCTTTGTATACCGCAATTTATTTATCCATTCATCCATTGATGGACATTTGGGGGTTACTTGTAACTTTTGGCTATTGTAAATAGTGCTGCTCGGAATATTGGTGTACAAGTGTTCGGGTACCTGTTTTCATTTCTTTTGTGCGTATACCTAGGAGTGGAATTGTCAGGTCATATGATAATTCTTTGTAGTTGTTTATTCTTTTAAAGAACTAGCAAACTTGGTACAGCAGCTGCATCATTTTACATTCTCACCAGCAATGCATGAGAGTGTCTTCATATTCTCCCCAACACTTGTTATTTTCTGTGTGTGTGTTTAATAATAGCCCTCCTAAAAAAATAATAAATAAATAATAGCCCTCCCAGTAGGTGGGAGGTAACTCATTGTGATTTTTATTTTCCTAATGACTAATGTTTATGAGCATCTTTTTATGTGCTTATTGGCTTTTTCTTTATATATCTTTGAAGAAATGTCTGTTAAAGTTCTTTCCCCATTTTTTTAATTGGGTGATCTTTGTTGTTGAATTGCAACAGTTCTTTATATCTTCTGGATACCAGACCTTTATCAGTTACAGGATTTGCATATACTTTCTTCCCTTCTGTAGTTGTTTTACTTTCTTTTTGTTGTTGTTGTTGTTGTTGTTGTTGTTTTACTTTCTTGATAACGTTCTTTGCATAAATGTTTTTGATTTTGTTGAAATCCAGTTTTTTTCTTTTGTGCTTTTGGTGTCATAACTACGAATCCATTGTCAAATC
The DNA here is from genome assembly GCF_003254725.2 of Canis lupus dingo. NCBI lineage: Eukaryota > Metazoa > Chordata > Mammalia > Carnivora > Canidae > Canis > Canis lupus. The sequence continues at coordinate 8,172,216 of NC_064258.1, forward strand.
CAAAGTCATTAAGATTTACCTTGTTTTCTTCTAAGAGTTTATAGTTTTAGCTCTTTTGTTTAGGTCATTTATACATTTTGAGTTAATTTGTATATATGGTGTGAGGTGGAGGGGGCATTCACAGTGAAAATTTCCTATTGAGCACTGCTTTTGCTATATCCCATAAGTTCTAATGTTGTGTTTTCATTTTCATTTCTCTAAAAGTATTTTCTAATGTCCCTTGTTATTTCTTCTTTGACTTTCATCTATATTCAAAAAGGATATTGGAAAAAGAAAAAAAAGGATATTGGGGTGCGGTTTTCTTTTTGTTTGGTCTTTCATGATAGTCTTTTTTTTTTTTTAATTTTTATTTTTATTTATGATAGTCACAGAGAGAGGCAGAGACATAGGCAGAGGGAGAAGCAGGCTCCATGCACAGGGAGCCGGATGTGGGATTCGATCCCCGGTCTCCAGGATCGCGCCCTGGGCCAAAGGCAGGCGCCAAACCGCTGCACCACCCAGGGATCCCCTCTTTCATGATAGTCTTATAAGGGTAATGCTAGCTCCATAAAGTGAGTTGGAAAGTATTCCCTCCTATTGTTTTTGGAGGACATTGTGTAGAGTTGGTTTTCATTTCTTACATCTTTAAACATGTTGTAGAATTTGTCACTGAAATAATTTGGATGTAGAGATATCTTTTTAGGACAGTTTTAAAAATATTCTATTTCCTTGATGGTTTTAGGAACATTGAGATTGTCTCTTTCACCTTGTGGGAGATATTTTGTGAGTGTGTGTGTGTGTGTGTGTGTGTGTGTGTGATTTTTGAGGAATTGGTTTATTTCCTCTCAATTTTTGAATTTATGTACCTTTTGAGTTTTTCATAATATTATCTTATTATCAACTTCTAAATGTCTTTGAGGGGCTGTAGTTTATTCTTTGATTACTAATGTTGGCAATTTGTGTCTTCCCTTTTTTCTTTGTCATTCTCACTAGAGATTTATAAGTTTTATTTATGTTTTCAAAAACCTAGCTTTGGTTTGTTAAAAAAACAAAATTCAACTGGTAAATTTTAAAGATTTTATTAGCTTTATTCAACAATTCATGAATTGGGCAGTATTGTATCTAATAGAAAGGAGCTACAAATGGCTGTGCAAAAGGGAAGACTTTTACTGGCAGAAGGAGATAGGACAAGGAAGTTATCCTAGCTAAGAGCTGGGTTTTTTGCAGGCAAGGTTACCTTTCTTTGGCAGCAACGGCAGGGATGGGGTGGGAGGGGAACAGCAGGGGTCTATCAGGCAAATTACTGACTAGGTAATCGAGGCTGACTGGTTAAGGTTATATTCCTGGGGGAAAACCCAAACTGCAGCTAGACTGGTATTAAGTCTTGGTTTGGTGATGTGGGTTTAGCACAAGTGATTCCACTTTGAGCCTGTTGTCTTTTTTTTTTTTTTTTAAGATTTTATTTATTTGAGAGAGAGGCAGAGTGCATATGCACAAGTAGGGGAAGCAGCAGGAGGAGTGGCAGAGGGAGAGGGAGAAGCTGGCTCCCCACTGAGCAGGGAGCCTGATGTGGGGCTCAGTCTTAGGACCTTGGGATCATGACCTGAGCTGAAGGCAGATGCTTAACCAACTGAGCCACCTAGGCACCCCATGTTGGTTTTTTTTTTTTTTTTTTGACAGTTTAATTTTTAAAGTATATTTTCCTCCCTGCTTACAGGTATATTGTTTAATTTCTAGGTATTTGGAGATTTTCCAGTAATCTTCATTTCTAGTTTAATTCTGTTATGGTTAGGGCAGCCCTGATGGCCCAGCGGTTTGGCTCTGTCTTCAGCCCGGGGTATGATCCTGGAGGCCCAGGATCGAGTCCCATGTCAGGCTCCCTGCATGGATCCTGCTTCTCCCTCTGTCTGTGTCTCTTCCTCTTTCTCTCTCTGTCTCTCATTAATAAATAAATCTTAAAAAATAATAATAATTCTGTTATGGTCAGAGAACATAGTTTGTGTTCTTTTAAATTTGTCAAGGTTTGTTTTATGATTTAGTATATGACCTATTTTTGTAAATGTTCTGTGTTCATTTGACAAGGATTTGTATTCTACTGTTAAGTAGAGTGTTGTGTAAATATAATTTGATCCAGTGGGTTGAAGATGTCTGTTTCTTCTATATCCTTACTAGTCCTTCTACTAGTTCTGTTACTTAAAGAAGAGTGTTGAAGTCATCAAGTATAATTGTAATTTGTCTGTTTTCCTTTCATGTTCTGTGAATTTTCATTACATGTTTTTTTAAGCTCTGTTAGTAGGTGCACATTGGGATACTTGTGTCTTAGTAAATTGACCCTTTTATCATAGTGTAATATCACTTTGTCTCTCTCTCTTTTTTCCCTTAAAGTCTACTTTATCTGATATTAACATAGTCAGCAAAGCTTTTTTTATTAGTTTGCATGATAGATATTTTCTTTTTTTTTTTTTTGATAGATATTTTCTTATCCTTTTATGCTACCCATGTCATTATATTTAAAGTGAGTTATTTGTAGACACCATATAATTGGATTTTTAAAATCTTTTCAGACAGTCTATCTCTTCATTAGTATCTATAGACCATTTACATTTATTGTCATTATTGATATATTTGGATTTAGGTTTACTAGTTCAGTAATTTGTTTTGTGTTAGTTTTCTGTTTTTCATTATTCTCTTTCCCCTTTTCTGTCTTTGGGGTTATTTATACATTGTTTAGTATACCACTTTAAAATTCCTTAGTATGGTAATCTTGTGTCTGTATAGTTTCTTCAGTGATTGCTCACGAGAGTATAAGATACATATTAAAGTGAAAATATAACATTGCCTAATGGTGCTTTGATGAAGAGAAATGTAACATCCAAGTCAACAATAACAAAAAGGGAGGCAGGAAGATAGAAATCTATACAGTTTATTTGGAATAAGTTTTTTTTTTTTTTTTTTTTTAAATTTTTATTTATTTATGATAGTCACACAGAGAGAGAGAGAGGCAGAGACACAGGCAGAGGGAGAAGCAGGCTCCATGCACCGGGAGCCCGACGTGGGATTCGATCCCGGGTCTCCAGGATCGCGCCCTGGGCCAAAGGCAGGCACCAAACCGCTGCGCCACCCAGGGATCCCTGGAATAAGTTTTTTATCCTCTTAAGTGGATTATTGGAAATGTTACCCCTGTATAGATTTCTATCTATATAATTTCTATCTATACTATTTCTATCTTAGCAATTCTTTTTAAAAATATTTATTTGAGAGAGAAAGAGTGTGTGTGCATGCATGAGCAGAGAGAGGAATCTTTAGTTTTACATATTTTGTCCAATTTGAGAAGGTTTCAACCATTATTTCTTCAGATTTTTAAAAATATTTTAGAGTGCAAAGAGTGGGGGGAGGGGCAGACTTCTCATCATCAATCATGAAGACTAGAAGACAGTAGCATATATTCAAGATCTGAAAGAAAAAACCTGACAACCTAGAATTCTACATCCAGTGAAAGTGAAAATAGCTTTCAGCAACTAGGTAATAGAACTGCTGTATAAGAATTGCTAACAGAGGGACACTTGGGTGGCTTAATCAGTTAAGCAGGTGCCTTCAGCCCACGTCATGATCCCTGAGATCAAGCTCTGAGTCAGGCTCCCTGTTTGCTGGGGAGCCTACTTCTCCCTCTCCTTCAGCCAGTCCTCTGCTTGTGCTTGGGCCTGTGCTCTCTTTCTCTGTTCAATAAATACATAAATTCTTAAAAAAAATAATAAAATTTTTGTTTGATAACTTGAACATCTGGGTCATCTTGGGGCTAGTTAGTATCATTTAGTTGTCTTTTCCATGCGAGTTGGAGATTTTCCTGTTTTTTTGTTGAATAATTTTGAATTGTTTCCTGGACATTTTGAATGTTGTTAAGAGAATTAAAATGACTAGGAAATGACAGTCATTAAGGTTCACACTGAGATGTAGAAATGTTCATTGCAGTTTTCTTCTTCTTCTTCTCCTTCTCCTTCTCCTCCTCCTCCTCCTCCTTTTTGTTCAGGAAAGCAAAAACTTAGAGTGGGCTAGTTGGAAAATAGGTTAAAACCTTACTTGAGTCAGAAGGATGAACTCACCAGAGATTTGGATATAAAGAGAACTGTCTGTAAGGACTTAACGATACTAAGATTTTTCTGGAACCGGGAGGCCTGTGTGGCTCAGTGTTTGGGCATCTGTCTTTGGCTCAGGGTCCTGATAATGAGTCCCATATCAGGCTTACCACAGGGAACCTGCTTCTCCCTCTGTCTATGTCTCTGCCTCTGTGTCTCTCATGAATAAATAAATAAATGAATCTTTAAAATACCCCCCCCCCCCCCGGAACCTTGTAACTATGCAAACTCTTCAGGTAGGGCTTTTTAGTATTAAGAAAATACTATGAAGAATTAACTCTCAGAAATAAGCTAAAATTAATAAAATAGTGCAGAAATGACTTTTCTTTAAAGTTTTAGCATATTTTAAAATATAGTTTGTACTAGCATTTTTGAAATGTTTCTATTTTAAACTTCTTAAAAGTTAATATAAAATAAGGATGTACATCTCCATATAATAGCTCATAGAAAAGAGCATATTTGTTTGTGTGTGTGTATGTGCTGCGGAAGCAGGCACAGGGCATACTGTTTTTTGGTTATCACAATAGATTACTTTAGATATATACAGGAAAGAATTATTGCTTTTTAAAAAGATTTATTTACTTTATACATGGGGGAGGGGCAAAGAAGGAGAAAGAGAATCTCAGGCAGATTCTTTGTTGAGCACAGCCTGACATGGAACTCAATCTAACAACCCTGAGATTATGACCTGAGCTGACACCAGGAGTTGGATGCTCAACTGACTGAACCACCCAGGTGCCCATAGAGGAAGGAATAATTAACTTCATTTTTTGATTGAAGAACATTATCTTAAAAGTATGTTAAACTGCTATATTGTACACCTGAGACTAATATCACATTGTTCTTTAACTAACTGGAATTCAAATAAAAACTAAAAACAACCAAATAGTTTGTGGTATGCAGGAGAGGCTGAGAACATGTAAGAGAACCCTAAGCTCATTCTACTAATACAACAAAATAACTCTCACACCAGCATAAATAACCCAGAAAATGAGTTGAAAATGGTAGAACAAACTCCACAATTAAAGGTAGAGAAGAGGCTACAATGAAGAGGGTAGAAGGGGAGAGAGGCAGTGGGAAGCTAAATGGAGTGTGGCCATCCATAGGGGCAGGGAGCCAACAGCTAAGAGAATGGGGAAAAGTAGAATATCACATGGGTAAAGACAAATCCCTTTAACATTGGGTGTTGAAAGAAAGGAGCCAAACTGTATAAGTTCATGCAACCAGTAGGAATTAAAGCCTGGAATGTTAAAAATCAGTGAGCTTGACTCCGAGAGAGCCTGGAGGGTGATAGGAAGCTGAATCCCTACCCTTAAAGAGATAGCAGGACTTTAAGAGTTACAGTGTAGAAGCAACAGTTTGAAAAACACATGGGATATATTGGGAGGTAGAGTACTTTACTTATTTTGTAGAGTGTTCCTGAGACACAGTGATTGCTAAGGGTTCTTTCTAGGAACAAAGGAGCTGGCAGGCACCATCTCCCTCCCCAGCATAAACATACTGCCACCTGTGTGAATCAGCACTGCTCCCAACATTCACTTTCTAACCTGCTTACACGGTCCCCATCCCCCATAGTTCAGTGGATTTGCCTTTCCAATCACACTTACCTCAGCTCCCTCACTTCAGTCCTAGCACTATGGGTCCCTTCCCCCAGGAGACCAGTGCAAACCTTGCAAACTCTGCATCTCCTAACCTAGAAGTTTTGTAGGGCCTTGGTCTTGGTAGGCAGTGTGGGACGCCTTACTGAAGCCCTAGGTGCACATTGTTAAAATTGCATCCTTATCCACTTTGCATATCTGCCCAGACCAGCGCCTCATCCTGGGTGGGGGTGGCAGCTGTAGCAGGTCTCATTTTGCAAGCAGACCAATGTACAACTTGTTAAAACTGTGTACTACCTCAGCTGGGGATTAAACACTGCCCACAGCAGGCAAAGAGAACCTCTGCAGATGACTGGACTGAAGGAAAAAAGTGACCGGGACAAAAGAGCAGGGCATGGGCAACATACATAGGAGACACCCCCTAAAGTGTCAGTTTTTGGTGGACAGGAGACATTGCACTGAACAGCACTGTAGGACCTCTTCATCATAAGGCCATTACTTCCAAGAGCAGGAGGCAAAGCTGACTTCTAACACACAGAAACAGATACACAAAGAGTTAGACAAAGTGAGGAGACCCAGGAATATTTCCCAAATAAACAGGACAGAATCACAGAACAAGAGCTAAACCAAATGGTTATAAGTAATATATCTGATATTAGACTTGAGAAAAGAGTAGAGGACATGAGACCCTTAAAGAGATAAAAAAAAAAAAAAAAAAAGAAACAATCAGAGATGAAAAACACAGTGAAATAAAAAATACACTGGATGGAATAAATAGAAGCTAGAGGAAAGAGGAGCACATTAACAATCTAGAAGACTGTATAATGGAAAGTAGAGGCCGTGCAGGTGAGAGGAAAAAAAACACAAAATGAAAATGAATATTAGGGAACTAAGTGACTCCATCAGTTGTAATAATATTCACATTATAGGGATCCCAGAAGAAGAAGAAAGAGAAAAGGGGCAGAAAATTTACTTGAAGAAATAATAGCTGAAAACTGCTCTCTAAACTGGGGAAGAAAACATATCCAGATCAGGAGGCAGAGATTCCTCCAACAAAGTCAACCCAAGGAGGTCCATACCAAGATGCATAGTAATTAAAATGGCAAAAAGTAGTGAGAGAATTTTAAAAGTGCAAGAGAAGAATGTTACATACATAGGAAAACCCAGAAGGCTATGGGTGGATTTTTCAGCAGAAACTTGAAGGCCAGAAGGCAGTGGCCTGATTGACTCAAAATGTTGAACAATTTTTAAAAAGCCATGAATACTTTATTCAGCAAGGCTATCACTTAGAACAGAAGAAGAGAGAGTTTCTCAGACTGCAAAAGCTAAAGGAGTTCATGGCCACTTAACCAGCCTTACAAGAAATGATAAAAGGGACTCTGAGTGGAAAGGAAATATGATAAGCAAGAGTAAGAAAAATAGGAAACACAAAAGCAGTAAAATAAGTATATCTGTTTAAAAAAAAAAATCAGGCAAGGGATTCACAAAATAAAATGATGTAAAATAAGACACCATATACCTAAAAGGTCGGGGGGTGGGGGATGAAGAGTTCCATTTATTCAGACTTAAGTGAACATCAACTTAATACAGTCTTATATGCAGAAGATGTTATATATAAACCTAATGGTAACCACAAATCAAAAACCAGTAACAAATATGCAAAAAATAAAGAGAAAGGAATCCAAAGATAACTCTATAGAAAGCTAGCAAATCATGAAAAAGAGCAAGAGCAGAAAGGATTAGAGAAGAACTACAAAAACACAAAACAACTATAAAAATGGTGATGATTTCTTTGAATATATATATTTTTAAAGGTTTATATATCTAACTGCATGTCTGTATGTGGAAAGTGGGGAGAGGGAGAGCAGACCCCTTGCTGAGTGCAGAGGCCATCCTGGAGCCCAGTTCCAGAACCCTGAAATCACGACCCAAGCTGAAATCAAGAGTCACATGCTCAGTCACACCCCTATCAATAATTATTTTGAATGTAAATGGACTAAAGGCTCCAATCAAAAGACATAGGAATGGATTAAAAGAAAAAAGAACAAGACCTATCTGTATGCTGCCTATAAGACACTCATTTGTGACCTAAGACATACAGATTGAGAGGGCGGAAAAACATTTATTGTATAAATAAATGTCAAAAGAAAGCCAGGGTGGCAGTACTTATATTTGGACAAAATGGACATTAAAACAAAGACTATGGACACCTGGGTAGCTCAGTGGTTGAGCATCTGCCTTTGGCTCAGGGTGTGATCCTGGGGTCCTGGAATTGAGTCCCACATCGGGCTTCCTGCATGGAGGCTGCTTCTCCCTCTCCCTGTGTCTCTGCCTCTCATGAATAAATAAATAAAATCTTTAAAAAATAAATAAAACAAAGACTATAAGATGACTTGGTGGCTTAGTTGGTTCAGTGTCTGCCTTTGGCTCAGGTCATGATCCCTGGATCCTGGGATTGATCCCCATGCTCAGTGGGGAATCTGCTTCTGCCTTCCCTCTGCCTCTCCTCCTGGCTTATGCTCTTTCTTGCTCACAGTCTCTCTCTCAAATAAATAAAATCTTAAAAAAACACAAGATGTAACAAAAGACAAAGAAGAGTACTACATAATAAGTAAAGGAAGTAGTCTAAAAAGAAGATAAAACAATTGTAAATATTTGTGCAACAACGTGAGAGCACCCAAATACATAGAGTAGCTAATAACATAAAGGAAGTAATCAGTAGTAATACAATAATAGTAGGGGACTTTTACACCCCTTACATCAATGGACACATTATCCAAACAGAAAGTCAACAAGAAGACAGAGGCTTTGAATGACACACTGGACCAGATGGATTTAACAGATGTACTCAGAACATTCCATCCTAAAACAGCAGAATACACGTTCTTTTCAATCAAGCACAGAATATTAGGCTACAAAACAAGTCTCAACAAATTAAAAAGATGATGACTTTAGCCACTCAAAGTCATCATCTTTTCTGACCACAATGCTATGTAACTAGAAATCAACCACAAGAAAAAAAGTTTGGAAAGACCAGAAATACATGGAGGTCAGATACCATAGTACAAAACAATGAATGGATCAACCAAGAAATCAAAGAAGAAATTTAAAAATCGTGTGTAGAGAAATAAAATGAAAACAGGAGAGTCCAAAATGCTTGGGATGAAGCAAAAGTAGTTCTAAGAGGGAATTTTATAGGGGCACTTAGGTGGCTCAGTGGTTAGGCATCTGCCTTTGGCTCTGGTCGGGGTCCTTGGGTCGAGTCCTGCATCAGGCCCCTGCAGGCTCCCTTAGGGAGCCTTTTTCTGCCTGTGTCTCTGCTGCTTTCTCTGTGTCTCTCATGAATAAGTCTTTTTTTTTTTAAAGGAGGGAAGTTTATAGCAACACAGGCCTACCTCAAGAAGCTAGGAAAAAAAAACCCAAAATCCAGAAGAAGGAAGTCAATAACAAAGATCAGAGCAGAAATAAATGTTATAGAAACTAAGATCAGTAATAGCAGGAACTGGTTCTTTGAAATCAACCAAATTTATGAACCTCTAGCCAGACTCATAAAAAAAGGAGAGAGAGAAAGAACTCAAAATCACAAATGAAAGAGAAGAAATCATAACCAATTCCATGGAAACAGAATGGATTGTAAGAGAATATTATGAAAAATTACATGGCAGCAAATGGGTTACCTCGAAGAAATGGGTAAGTTCCTAGAAACAAATAACTTCCCCAAACTGAAGCAGAAATAGAAAATTTAAACAGAAACAATTTTTTCTGCAAAAACAGAACAGCATAAAATTGAATCAATAATCAAAAAGTTCCCAATTAACAAATGTCTGGGACTAGACAGCTTCACAGGGGAATCCTACCCAACATTTAATGAAGAGTCGATACCCATTCTCAAACTTTTCCAAAAAATAGAAGAGAAAGGAAGCTTCCAAATTCATTCTATATAGCTAGCATTATCCTGATACCAAAACCAGTTCAAGACCTCATAAAAAGGGTGCTGCTACAGGCTGATATCTCTTACGAACATAGATGCAAAAATTCTCAACAAAACATATGCAAACTGAATCCAACAACACATTGAAAAAATCATTCACCACCTATCAAGTGGAATTTATTTCCGGAATGCTGTATGGTTCAGTATTCACAAATCAGCCAGTGTGATACATCACATTAACAAGAGACAATAAAACCTCATGATAATTTCAAAAGCTGCAGAAAAAGTATTTGACAAAGTAAAACATCCATTCATAATAGAAATCCTCAACAAAGTAGGCTTATAAGGAACGTACCTCAACATAATAAAGACCACATGTGAAAAACTCACATCTAAGATCATACTCGGAGAAAAACTACTGAGCTTTTCTCCTAAGGTCAGGAATAAGACAAGGATGTCCGCTCTTACCACTTTTATTCAGATAGTACTGGAAGTCCTACCTAGCCACAACAGAGAAGAAAAAGAAATAAAAGGAATCTGAATTAGTAGGAAGTAAAGCTTTCACTATTTGCAGATGACACAATACTATACATAGAAAACCCTAAAGACTCCACCAGAAGACTACTAGAACTGATAAATGAATTCATTAAGGTTGCATAATACAAAATCAGTATACACAAGTCCATTCCATTTCTACACACTAATAGTGAAGTAGCATAAAGAGAAATTAAGAAAACAATCCCATTTATAATTGCACCAAAAATAATAAAATTCCTGGGAATAAACTTAGCCAAGGATGTTCAGACCTGTACTCTGAAAAGTATACAATACTGATGAAAGAAATTGAAGATAACACGAACAAATGGAAAGATACTCATTTGTTCTATCATGCTTGTGTATTAGAAGAACAAATATTGTTCAGTTTTCCACGCTACCAAAGCAGTCTACAAATTGAACACAATCCCTATCAAAATACCAACAGCATTTGGTATTGGTATCCTTAAACACAGAACCAGAACAAATAATTTTAAAATTAGTATGGAACTACAAAAGACCCTATCATATCATAGCCAAAGCAGTCTTGAAAAAGAATGACAAAATTGGAAGTATCACTATCACTGATTTCAAGGTATACTACAAAGCTGTATTAATCAAAATGGTATGGTATTAGCACAAAAATAGACACAGATCAATGGAACCGAATAGAGAGCCCAGGAATAATGGTCAATTAACCTTTGACAGAAGAGGCAAAAATAGACAATAGGAAAAAGACATTCTCTTCAAAAAATGGTATGGGGAAAACTGCACAGCTACATGCAAAAGAATGAAACTGGACCACTTTTTTATGCCATATACAAACTCAACACGGATCAAAGATGTAAATGTGAAACTTTAAACCATATAAATCCTCAAAAAGAGCACAGGCAGCAGTTTCTCTAATGGTGGCCATAGCAACATTTTTCTAGATATGTGTCCTGAGGGTAGGGAAACAAAAGTGAAAATAAATTGTGGAGACTATATCAAGATAAAAAGCTCTGAATGCACATACACACATACACACAGCTCTGCACAGTGAAGGAAACAGTCATCAAAACTAAAAGACAACCTGCCAAATGGGGGAAGATATTTGCAAATGATATATGAGAAAACAGTTTAATATCCAAAATATATAAGGAATTTATACTAGTCAACAGCAAAAAAAAAAAAAAAAAAAAAAAATCCAGTTAAGTGAGTGGAAGACATGAATAGGCATTTCTTCAGAGAAGACATAGAGATGGGGCAGCCCGGGTGACTCAGCGGTTTAGCGCCATCTTCAGCCCAGGGCCTGATCCTGGAGACCCAGGATCGAGTCCCATGTCGGGCTCTCTGCATGGAGCCTGCTTCTCCCTCTGCCTGTGTCTCTACCTCTCTCTCTCTTTGTGTCTCTCATGAATAAATAAATAAAATCTTAAAAAAAAAAAGACATAGAGATGGACAACAGACATATAGAAAGTTGGTCAACATCACTGATCATCAGGAAAATGCAAATCAAAACCACAGTGAGATATAAATACCTCACACCTGTCAGAATGACTAAAATAAAAAATACAAGAAACAAGTGTTGACAAGGATCTAGAGAAAAAAGAATCATTGTACACCATTGGTGAGCATGCAAACTAGTACAGCCACTGTGGAAAAGACAATGGAGGTTCCTTAAAATTTTTTAAAGAATTACCATGTGATCCACTAATTCCAGTACTAGGTATTTACCCAAAGAATATGAAAACACATGAAAATATTTGCATCTCTGTTTATTGCGGCATTTTTTACAGTAGCCAAATTATGGAAGCAGCCCAAGTGGCCAACGATAGATGAATGGGTAGTTATAAAAGGAATGAAATCTTGCCATTTGCAACAACATGGATGGATCCAGAGAGCATAATCTAAGTGAAATACGTCAGAGAAAGACAAATACCATGTGATTTCACTCGTGTGTGAAATTTAAGAAACCAAACAAAAAAAATGAGAGACAAACCAAAAAAACAGACTCCTCTATAGGGAGCAACCTGAAGGTGACCAGAGGGGAATTGGGTGGGTGAATGGGTGAAAAGATGAAGGGGATTAATTGTACACTCATTATGATGAGCACTGAGTAATTTATAGAATTGTGGAATCATAATGTTGTACATCCAAAACCCGTACAACACTGTTAACTATACTAAAAATTTTTAAAGTTAAGAGAAAAAATTCTGGCAGAAGGGGCAAAGGCCATTAAATACAGATGTTGGTTAGTAGATTTAATATACTTCCTTCTTTCTTCCATGGCATCTAGTAATCATTCTGTTTAAGCCAAAGTATCAGGTTGTCTTTCTATAGTTTTCTTGTATATAGATTTTTAGATAAATTAATCTTCTGTGGTAGTTATTTGTGCTTCTTACACGTATCCAGTTTTCCTACTTAGATCACACAGAAGGCCATGTGACTAGTTTTGTTCAGTATGTTATGAACAGCAACGTCTTGCATCACCTCATGTCTTATGTCTAATTACCAGTGTTAGATCCTCCAGAGTTTCCCGCATTCCTTCCCCTTCTTTCCAGCCTGGTGATTGGCATTATTCAAAATGGTGGCTGCTGTTTCAGTTTGAATCCCTGAATGACTGTAGTAATCAGATACAGTAATCAGGGCTTCCCTGCTTCTCTGAAATGGACAGTAGCATGAATGAGAAATATTTTTTTTGTTTTAAGCCACAGATATTAGGGATTCTTAACACAATATAATGTAGCCTACCTAGCTAGTACACTTTCTTTGGAAACTGCCTATTTGATAGAACTTTTGTTGTGGGCCTTTGAACATTTAATGCTGTTATCAGTACCTAATAGTTGAGTTTCTTTTTTAAGTTATTTTTTTAAAGATTTTATTTATTCATGAGAGACACAGAGAGAGAGAGAGAGAGAGAGAGAGAGAGGCAGAGACACAGGCAGAGGGAGAAGCAGGCTCCATGCAGGGAGCCCCACGTGGGACTTGATCCCGGGTCTCCAGGATCACACCCTGGGCTGCAGGTGGCGCTAAACCGCTGCACCACTGGGGCCGCCCTAATAGTTGAGTTTGTTTGTTTATTTTATTTGTTTGTTTGTTTATTTATTTATTTATTTATTTATTTATTTATGATAGTCACACACACACACACACAGAGAGAGAGGCAGAGACATAGGCAGAGGGAGAAGCAGGCTCCATGCACCGGGAGCCCGACGTGGGATTCGATCCTGGGTCTCCAGGATCGCGCCCTGGGCCAAAGGCAGGCACTAAACCGCTGCGCCACCCAGGGACCCCAATAGTTGAGTTTTTAATCGTGTCTTAGGGAGTCTGCATAATGCTTTATAAATATCTCACTAAATTATTGCATTTCTCCTATGAGGGAAGAGCTATGATGAGGTAGGATCCTGCACTATCTTTTCTATCTTTTCTTTTCTCTATCTGCTTTCATTCCCTGGGTGTTTTTATTCATCTTAAGGTTTTAAATATCATCTCTCTTTTTTCACTGAATCAAAAATACAGTTCATTTTAAGATGCAGTGTTGTTTTATGTACCACCCAAAAATAATTTAACTATTTCAGTGCGTATTTTCACTTTTTAGACTTACTTTCTCCACCCACATTAAATTTATGCTCAGCCATCTCTTGTTTTATGTCTTTCTTCATACATAATAACTTTTGTTTCAATGGAGAAACATAATCTTTCTGAATGTATTTTACAGTGGCAGTTAATGTCAACATATGTAATGCCAAGGATGTTCATAAGTTAGTTTACTAACAATAGTCTGAATAAAATGCATCAAGTTCTGCATGTGCAGGCAGTGAGAACTACATCATGCTCACCATCTGGACAACAGCAATTTTAAGATGTCATCGATTGTAAGGTGCATTCTGATTTCTGTTATAATGTAAAAGAAAAAGTGTCTTTGAGAATGAGTGAAAAACATGTTGCTTCTCAACTTCAAAATCTGTATCTCCAGCCCAGACCTTTTTCTTTTTTCTTTCTTTCTTTCTTTCTTTCTTTCTTTCTTTCTTTCTTTCTTCTTTCTTTCTTTCTTTCTTTCTTCTTTCTTTCTCTTTCTTTCTTTCTTTCTTTCTTTCTTTCTTTCTTTCTTTCTCTTTCTTTCTTTCTTTCTTTCTTTCTTTCTTTCTTTCTTTCTTTCTCTCTCTCTCTCTCTCTCTCTCTCTTTCTCTCTTTCTCTCTCTCTCTTTCTTTTTCTTTTTTTAAGATTTTACTTATTCGTGAGAGATGCAGAGAGAGAGAGAGAGAGAGGCAGAGACAAAGGCAGAGAGAGAAGCAGGCTCCATGCAGGGTGCCTTATGTGAGACTCGATCCTGGGTCTCCAGGATCACACCCTAGGCTGAAGGTGGCGCTAAACCACTGAGCCACCCGGGCTGCCCCAGCCCAGACCTTTTAATTTAGTTCCAGATGTAGATATCTCACTACTATTTAAGTTCTCCACTCTTATTGTTTAACAGGTGTCTCAGGTTGTTTTAAAGAAAATTTTTTATTCGTTATGCTGTCTCCCAGTCCCACCTCTCGTCTTCCTTCTGGAGTCTTTGGATTTGAAGCTCTTATGTTTGTTGGTTTATATAGTTTAAAAACTGTAGAGTTAAAGGTGACACCCTCTATCATATCCTGCTTTCATTTCATCAGCAAACCTATTGACTGTATAATAGATCCAGGCTGTGACACATCTTACCACCTCTGCCTGTATTAGTTTAGTAGAAGACACCATCTTCTTTCATTTGACACTCATTTCCCATCTGGTTTCGAGGCATCAACTCTTGATCCCACTATGGTTCATTTTAATTAAAGCAGCTATTTTAAAATATCCAAGTGATCATGTTACTTTCTTTAAAAAAAAAATCTTTATTGAGATAGAGTGCATGTATCATACAAATCACCCATTTATGTGCAATTCAATGTTCATAAAGTTGTGCAACAGCCATCACCAAAATCAGTTTTAGAATATTGTTATCACTCCAAAGAAGAAACAGCATACCCTGTAACCATCATCCCTCAATCTCTTTTTTCTCCTCAGTCCTAGGCAATCACTAATTTCTGTCTCTATGATTTCCCTAATCTGGACATTTCATATAAATGGAATTACTCAATATGTGATCCTTTGTGATTGTCGTCTTTCACAAAGTACATTTTCAAGGTTCCTATTATAGCATGTATCAGTATTTTATTTTTATTGCCAAGTAATATTCCATTGAATGGGTATACCACATTTTATTTATTCATTAGTTGATGAGTGGTTGTGGTTGTTTCCCCTTTTTTGGTTATTGTGCATAATGCATCTCTAAAGATTAATGTACACATTTTTGTATGTTCTATTATATGTTATGCTATTCTTGTAGCACAGGGTATTAATTCTTTGTGGTGTAACAAGCCACTGCAAATCTTAGTGCTTCAAACAACCATTATGTGTCTGTGAACAGGCTATTCTGGGCCAAACTAACTAATTTAACCTTGGCTAGGCTTTCTTATGTCTCTGACCAAACTGGTGGTTCTAGGTATGCTACCTGGTCTAGGATGACCTTGAATGACACAAGTTGGTTCTAGGAGGCTAGCCCAAACATGTTTCATAGCGAGGCACAGATATATGAGCAAGCAAGTTCAATTGTGCAGGAAAACTAGAAGCTTGGGTTTGCATTTTAAGCTTCTGCTTGGGTCGCGTTTCCTAATATCCTGTTGCCTAAAGCAAGTCACTTGGAGAAGCCTAGGATTAGAGTGGAAAGGGATTGTAAATTATTGGAGAGAAGGTATGCCTACAGGGAAGCCATTAATTGGGGTCATGAATACAGTCAGCCTGTCACCAGTTTTTCTCCTATCTTAATGCCTTGCATTTGTTTTCCATGTTGTCTTGTTTTTCTATACCTGCATGGTAAGTTTGCTCCCTCACTTCCACAGGTCTTCATGTATTAACTTATCAGTGAGTCCCTCAACTCTGACTATTATATAGAATTAATAGCCACCCCCCATGCTTTCCAGATACATTTTTCTTTATAACTTTTTTATCACGATCTGACATATTATGTTTGTTTTATGCTTGTCTTTTCTCAACTACAGTGTATGCTCTATGAGGTCAAGGATTTTGGTCTAATTATCTGATGATGGAATTTTTCTTCTAGTAGTACACTTCCCCTTATCCATGGGGGGATAGGATATATTCTAAGACCCCTAGTGGATGCCTGGAACTGTGAATAGTGCTGAACCCTATATTAACTCTGTTTTTTCCTGTACCTACATGCCTGTGATAAAGTTAAATTTATAAATTAGGTGCAGGAAGAGATGGTTTTATTAGTTAAGTTGTTAATTATAACAAAATACTGTAATAAAAATTATGTGTTGTCTTTCTCTCTCTCTCTCTCTCACAGTATCTTATTCTACTGTATTTATCATGGTGATGATGTGAGATGATAAAATGCCAATATGGTGAGATGAAGTGAATGACATAGGCACTATTATGTAGCATTAGGCCACTAATGACCTTCTGACATTCTATCAGGAGGAGAGGATCAGCTCTTTGCAGGCCATGGTCAACCGTAGGTAACTGAAACTGGGGGAAGTGACCTGGCAGATCGGCGGGGGGGGGGGGGTAGGGTGGGGTGGAGGGAGGCACTGTCCTTCTCATAGACATATAGTACATCAGAATTGTTCTACCACTCATTAGCTCTCTGACCAGGACCAGGTTTATTTTTTTCACCTGTTTCCTCTTGTATAAAGTAAGGATAATAATAGTTCCAAACTACTTGAGTTGTTGAGAGGATTTGAACCAGTTTGATGAATGCAAAGTATGTAAACAGGGTCTGGTTCAAAGTAAGTGCTAGAAAAGTATAATTCTGGCATAATATATCTATAGCTCACTTGTTATTAAAGTACATGGCACAGGGAAAATGGAACTAGAAGCTGGAGAGATCTTATACTGAGGAGAAATTACAAGATTGTTGAAAACTGGACAGTATTTTTTTTTGGAAGAGGAAAAGCCCAGGAAGTAAAAGAAATAGGTGATATTTTTCCAAGATGTGTGTGGTAACATTGTATCTGAAAACATTCACATACCATCAAGTGCTCTTCACAAAATATTGTTGGTTATTTTAGGATTTACTAAAAAATACCTAAAATTAGTGAACATATATTTTAACTCTGTCTTTTGAGAGTTGTATAAGCATCATCCTTGATACATTGGACTCACATTGGTGCATGAGGACTTAATTCTCTCCTGGACCTCCACTTGAGAAAAAAGGAAAATATCTTGACTAAGGTGGCGCTACTTCTCTGATCTGTAAACTACCTGCTTCATGCTAGTTCTCTTTGGTGCTAAGAATAAAATAGTGTTCAATATGGTATAGATCTTACCTTCACTGAGCTTACAGTCCTAATACGTCATTATGCCCTAGTTACTTATTTATGTTTACCCACACACCTTTTATTGTAGAATTGTAAGGCATAGTGTTCTGGAATGGTGTTCTAGGATTTTGGAGAACTGAGAGTGACTTTTTATAGTTACATAAATTTAGTGCATGGTCTTATGGACAGTTTTAAATAGTTCATTTTGGGGGGCACCTGGCTGGCTTAGTCAGTGGAGCATGCAACTCTTGATCTTAGGGTTGTGAGTTGAGCCCCATGTTGGGTGTAGAGACTACTTAAAAATAAAATCTTTTAAAAATAATGATAATAAAAGTTTATTTTTGTGTTGTGTTGTTTTGTTTTTCCAGGATCCCTGAAACGATAAGATCTACCTGATGTAAATTTGCAGAAAAAAATCTCCCCTCCTTTTATTCCATTTGGGATAATTTTAGATTAATTTCCAAGTTTAACTCAAAAGTCCAGATATTTTCTGCTTATTGATTTCATGAATACCATTTCCCTATTTGTATTTCTCACTCTACCTGCCCAAAGTTATTGTGGAACTATGATCAATAAACTTTTAAATCCTCAACCTCTTTTTTAATCTTAAAAAGATTCCGGATGGGATCCCTGGGTGGCGCAGCGGTTTGGCGCCTGCCTTTGGCCCAGGGCGCAATCCTGGAGACCCGGGATCGAATCCCATGTCGGGCTCCCAGTGGATGGAGCCTGCTTCTCCCTCTGCCTGTGTCTCTGCCTCTCTGTGTGTGTGTGTGTGTGTGTGTGTGTGTGTGTGACTATCATAAATAAATTATTAAAAAAAAATTAAAAAAAAAAAAAAGATTCCGGACACCTGTCTGGCCCGATTATCGCACTTCTTCAGCCTTCTTTTTTTTTTCTTCTTCAGCCTTCTTAAGTGAAATTGTCTTCACAGCCCACTGACTTTAGGACTGAGGAATGACTATAACAATTACTAATATCCTTGACTCTCTCCCCTTTCATTTTAGAGGCCTAACAAAATACCAACTGTGCATCATCTCTCTGCCCACATTCAGGCAGTTGAATGTACCACTATAAATTTATGCCATAAACCTCAACAGGCCTTCACCAGTGTTTGCTGGCAGTGCTGCTGCTGCTTCACTTTCCCTATTAAGACTTCATTTCCACTCATTGCAAACCTCTCTCAGCTCCCACTCTTCATCTGTAGACTTCACCTCGAACTTTATTGAGAAGTAAGATGCAGCTCACATCTCACCACCAAATATCTACAAATCTATCTGCATTAGGCTGTGTGTGTTTTCTGTCTTCCTTTCATTTGTTATCACACACCTTCCCTGACAGTTTGTTTCCTTTTTTGTGACTAAGGTCCATCTCTTAAGTCTTAAGGTCTCTGGGGCTTCTTTCCTGTAGTGAGTATCTCTTTCACATCATCAATTTCTCCCTGTTAGATTTTCCTTTAAGTCTACAAATATGCTGTGTAATCTCCCAGCCCTGGAATATATGCAAACGTGTGTAAATGTGATGACCAGATATATAAAATTCTATCCTTCTTTAGTGTCTTCTGTCCACTATTCTTGTTCCAGTTTTTATCCAATAAATTTTCTTCTCTGAATAGTTTTTCTCCTACCTCAGTGCCTGTTTCTTCCCAACTCTCTTTGTGGTCTCTTTTTTACTAGTCCTCTAAATATTGGTAGGCCTTAGGGTTGAGTCTTTGCCTACACACTCTTAGAAGTGTGCTTATTAGTATGCTGTGACACCTAAATATATCTGCTGCTTTCTCTCTCTTCCTGAGTTCTAAAACGTGTGGCCAGCTTGCCTCCTTGATCATTTTATTCACCTCTCTTGTTGATGGCATAATGCTTGCTTTCTCTCCTGCTTGATTCTCCCACTTGAGTAAATGGCATCACTGTCCGTCCTGTTGCTTCTACTGAAGTTTTGGCTATTAACTCTTATTTTTGTCTCACCTCTTCCCCATGTCTAATCCATTAACAAGTCTTATTTTCTCTACTTCTAAAATATATCCCAGATTCACCAATTTATCTCCATCCCTACTGCTGCTTCTACCTTAGTCCAAAAAGTCGACTCTCTCTTGCTGAGCCTATAACCATAGTCTCAATTGGTCTTCTCTGCATGCACTCTTGCCTCCCTATCATCCATTCTTCACTGGAGTGGTACTTAGAGGCATTATAATATTAACTGCTCTAGATTTACATTATGTAGAATTAAATTCTGGCTCTTTCTTGTTTACCAGCTCTGTGGATTTGAGCAGAATACTTAATACCTCTGTGCCACAATATTCTCATCTAGAAAACGGAATGATAATTGTCAGTAATAATGAGATATCAATCAGATTATATCTCACACACACACACACCTGGTTTGGATTCTTATTGCATTTAGAGTAAAACCAAACTACTTACCGTGGCTGTCAGGACTCTTCATAATCTGGCTTCTTGCATAATTTTTCTGACCACCTTTTGTTTTTAAGTGTCTCTTGTTTACCATACTTACCACACTTATTATTCAGGGCTTTTAACCCTTTACTCTGAAACACAACTTTTGATGGGATATATTTTCCTTTTTTTTTTTTTTTAAGACCAGTTTATTCATGTTCTTGTTTTGTGTTTGTTTGTTGTACGTAAAGATAGTGCCATTTAAAAAAATTAGTTGGTGTTTTTTAAACTGGTAACTTATCATTTTAAGTGCTAGGACCAGGGACCTACTACATTTTTCCAATTTTGTGGGAGATTTGTAAAATTTTTTGAAGTGGAATTGCTAAGTGAAATGATAGAAATGTTTTTAAACCTATGATTTCTATTGAAGTAAGTTTTTGAGACTTTACATATCCAGAAAGATTTACGTTTTACCCTCATACTTGTAGTTTTGGCTGTATATAAAATTCCAGATTCAGAATAATTTATTTTTAATTAAAAACTTTTTTTTTTTTAATTTTTATTTATTTATGATAGTCATCAGAGAGAGAGAGAGAGAGGCAGAGACACAGGCAGAGGGAGAAGCAGGCTCCATGCACCGGGAGCCCGACATGGGATTCGATCCCGGGTCTCCAGGATCGCGCCCTGGGCCAAAGGCAGGCGCCAAACCGCTGCGCCACCCAGGGATCCCTAAAAACTTTTTTTTATTGAAGTGTAGTTAACACACTTCATTACATTAGTTTCAGGTGTGCAACATAGTGACTCACAACTGTGTGTGTTATATTTGCTCACCACAGGTATAGCTACCGTCTGTCAACATACAGACATTGCCGTTCTATTGACTGTATGCCCTGTGCTGTATCTTTTATCCCAATGACTTATTTATTCCAAAACTGGAAGCCCAAACCTCTTACTCCTCTCCACCCATTTTGCCCATCTACCCACCCCCTCCCCTCTGACAACCACCAGTTCTCTGTACTTATGTGTCTGTTTCTGCCCTTTTTTTTTTTTTTTTTAAAGATTTTATTTATTCATGAGAGTCACAGAGAGAGAGAGCCAGAGACATAGGCAGAGGGAGAAGCAGCCTCCATGCAGGGAGCCCGATGTGGGACTCAATCTGGGGACTCCAGTATCACACCCTGGGCTGAAGACAGATGCTTAACTGCTGAGCCACCCAGGTGTCCCGGTTTCTGCTTTTTTGTTTGTTCATTTGTTTTGTTTTTAGATTGTTCATAGAAGTGAAATTATGGTATTTGTCATTCTCTGACTTGTTTCACTTAGCACAACACCCTCCTAGGTATTTAGAACTCTTTTTTTTTTTTCTTTTTCTTTATTTATTTATGATAGTCACACAGAGAGAGAGAGAGAGAGGCAGAGACACAGGCAGAGGGAGAAGCAGGCTCCATGCACCGGGAGCCCGACATGGGATTCGATCCCAGGACTCCAGGATCGCGCCCTGGGCCAAAGGCAGGCGCCAAACCACTGTGCCACCCAGGGATCCCCCTAGAACTCTTATTAAATGAATTTTGATCCTCCCAGATAATGTTCTTTAACATATCAATTTTTTACCTACATTATCCATCTCTGTTTTTTGTTTTGTTCTAGTCTCTGGGAATTTTCTTTAACTATTTTTTCTTTATATTGCAGATCACTACCATGGTGTTTACCAATGCTTATTCTGCTATTTAACCCTTTCTTAAATGTTTTCCTGATAACATATTTCTACTTTCTCCTTGTCTAGTCATTGTTGTTTGTTGTGAACTTTCACTTTGCTTCTATTGGATTTTCATGGTGTCTTGTTATTTTCTCTCTCTCTCTCTTTCTCTTTTTTAAAGACAGAGATTGTCTTCCTTCTTTCCTTCCTTCCTTCCTTCCTTCCTTCCTTCCTTCCTTCCTTCCTTCCTTCTTCTTTCTTTCTTCTCTTTTTTCTTTCATTTATTTTTTAAGTTGGCTCTGTACTCAATGTGGGGCTTAAACTCAGGATCCCGAGATTAAGAGTCACATGCTTTTACCAACTGAGCCAGCCAGATGCCCCTTCTTTTTTAAATTGAGATAAAATGGAGATACTATATTAGTTTTAGGTATGTAACATGATCTGCTATTTGTATATTTTGAGAAATCATCACCACAATAAGTTTAGGTAACATCTGTCACCACACATGGTCATAATTTTTTTTCTTGAGATGAGAACTCTTAAGATTTACTCTCTTAGAAATTTTGAGGGATGCCTGGGTGGCTCAGCAGTTGAGCATCTGTCTGCCTTCAGCTTAGGGCATGATCCTGGGTCCGGGATCGAGTTCTGCATCGGGCTCCATGCAAGGAACCTGCTTTACCCTCTGTCTCTGCCTCTGCCTCTCTGTGTCTCATGAATAAATAAATAAAATCTTTAAAAAAAGAAAGAAATTTTCAAATATATAGTACAATATCATTAACTATTACTCACCATGCTATTCATATCTTGTGATTCTTGACTGTATTCATATTCATGAACAAAGGACTAAGTTGATTACAGTAAAGAGTTTTGTAATTACACAGGTCTAGACTTCTAAATGGGAAGTCTGTGAGTTCTCTAAGTTTTGTGTTTTTATTTGTTGTTGTTTTTTTTTTTTCTCTAGAGCACAGGGATTGAAGTCGACAGGTTTTGGGCTACCCTAATTATAAATGTAAGGACAGCTTCTAGTATAGAAGGAGTTAACCAACTTACCACCTCAATTTCCTTCATTCTCTTCTTTCCTTTTTCAAGCATCTAAGAAAAGTATAGAGAATAATAAAATTGATCATCCATGTACTTAATAACCCAATTTTGTTGAATCATGTCTATTATCATATTTACTTCAGATTTTTTTAAACAAGAATTAGGCACAGATAAAGCACTTTATAGATCATCAAAGATAAAGCTTATCCTTTGACCCTATTCCGTTTTCTTCATCTTCAGTGATACCCATTATCTTGAATTTAGTGTTTATCATACCCATGCATGCTTCTAAATTTAAAAAAAATTTTTTTAAATTTAAATTCAGTTTAGTTAAGGGGTGCCTGGGTGGCTCAGTTGGTTCAGTGTCTGACTCTTGATTTCAGCTCAGGTCATGATTTTAGGATTGTGGGATCTGGCCTGACACCCAGCTCTGTGCTTAGTGCAGGATCTGTTTGTTCCTCTGTCTCTGCTCCACATAGCCCCCTCTTCGTACTCTAGAGTAAATAAATAAAATCTTTAAATAAATAAATTCAACTTAGTTAACATATAGTGTAGTATTAATTTCAGGGTAGATTTAGTGATTCATTACTTGTATATAACACCCAGTCCTCATTATATCAAGTGTCCTCCTTCTGCCCAATACCCAATTACCCCATTCTTCCATGCACCTCCCCTTGCTTCTAAATTTTCACCATGGGTGTATATCTTTAAACTATTAATTACATGTTTTAAAGCTGCATTTATCTTGGAATTTGGTTTTTTAATTCAATATTATGTTTTTGAGATGTATCCAAGTTGATATATTTAGCTCTTGTTCTTCATTTTGACTTATATATAGTATTTCCCCTTTTTTGGTCTGTTTTTCTTAGTGTTTTGTTTATTTTTTTCTCACCAAAAATATTTAAAAAAATCAGAGTTTAGTAGTTTTGATTTGTTTATTTACTATTTATTTGTTTAAATTCAGTTATTTAACATGTATTACTAGTTTAAGGTGGAGGTCAGTGATTTGTCAGTCTCTTAGGGAGTATTTTAGTTGATTCTGGTATTTTGCTATTATAAAATGGCTGCAGTGAATACTTCTTATACATGTTAATATTGTAATAGATGATAGTATAATGCCAATTATCAGTTGTACTGGATATTTCCAGTTTGCTCTCATGCATTTATATTCTATCCACATGTAGAATAGAAAAGCACCTATTGCTTTATATGGTTAGACCTAAATTTTTTTGCCAGTCTCATGCTTGTGAAATGATTTATTATTTGCATTTCTTTGATTACTTAATGAGATTATTTATTTATTTATTTTTAAGATTTTATGTATTTGAAATGAGGAGAGAGAGCGAACACAAACAGGAGGAGGGACAGAGGGAGAAAAAGAAGCAGTCTTCCTATTGAACAGGGAGCCGTACATGGGGCTCCATCCCAACCTGAGCTGAAAGCGGCCATTTAACTGACTGAGCCACCCACGCACTCCATGAAGTCATTTATTTTATCATGTGTCTTTTGGATAGTCTGAATTCTCTTTAGTTCAACTACCTGTTCATATATCTTTTGCCCATTTTTCTTTTGGATTAATTGACATTTTCCATAAGGATAACCAGTTACCCCAGCATTATTTATTATATGATCCATAATACATGGGCAGTCTTATTGTATATATAGTACAGTCTTACTCTCTTTATTATTTAAAACAGTTAAAAGGCTAATATCATTTTACAGTACTTTGTTAAGAATTTTAGAATCAGGGACACCTGGGTGGCTCAGCGGTCGTACATCTGCCTTCAGCTCAGGACATGATCCCAAGGTTCTGGGATCAAGTCCCGCATTGGGCTCTCTACAAGGAGCTTGCATCTCACTCTGCCTATGTCTCTGCCTCTCTCTGTGTGTCTCTCATGAATAAATAAATTAAAAAAAAAAACCTTTAAAATAAAAAAGATTTTTTTTAGAATCAGTTTGCTGAATTCCATGAAAAAATCTCAGGAATTTGTTCATTGTCTTGCACTGAATTAATTTGGGGAAAATGGAGATTATTACGATATCATGTCTTCACATTAAAGAGCATTTATGTTAGTCTTTATCAAGTGAAGGGTTAGGGCATTTACGTACACATATTACATGGTATAAATTTGAAGTAGGATTTAGTGGGAAACAGTAAGTACATGCCAGAGCATCCACAATCCCCTGAATTCTAGTATCTTTACATAGATGTGTACTTAGGGTAGACATAACTAGAATTAATATGCCAGGGGAAAAAAAATTTAAAAAAATATGCCAGGGAAAGGACTCCTAAGTAATAATTGGAGGTTGATGAAATGGTTTTATTAGAAAGGGGAGTTCTGGGGATCCCTGGGTGGCTCAGCAGTTTAGTGCCTGCCTTTGGCCCAGGGTGTGATTCTGGAGTCCCAGGATGGAGTCCCACATCAGGCTCCCTGCAGGGAGCCTACTTCTCCCTTTGCCGTGTTTCTGCCTCTCTCTCTCTCTGTGTCTCTCATGAATGAATAAATAAATAAAAATCTTAAAAAAAAAAATAGAAAGGGGAGCTCTCTGTCTCTCATCAGTCTTTTCTTGGATTGAGTAAACCCAGACCTGCTGAGTCAGCTTATTGATAGGCTACCAAGAGGAAGAAATAAACCTCTGGAATCATCTGAGTTTCTCTTCTCCATCATCTTTTATACACTTCATATTATTTTGTTGCTCCTTCCACAGAGGTCTTGCAGATCTTTTATTAGATTGATTCTCAGGGACACCTGGTTGGCTCAGTTGTTAGAGCATGCGACTCTTGATCTTGGGGTTGTGAGTTTGAGCCCCCACATTGGATGTAGAGATTACTTTGAAATAAGTAATTTTTAAAAAGAATTTATTCCTAGATTCCTAACAGTTTTTGTTGCTGTTATGAGGGGCATGTTTTTCTTATTTATTTATTTATTTATTTATTTATTTATTTATTTATTTATTTATTTTATTGTTTATATGTTTGTTTGTTTATTTAGGGAGGGAGGCGAGGAAAGAGAGAATCATAAGCAGGCTCCATGCCCAGTGCAGAGCCCAACTCGGGGCTTGATCTCAGAACCCTGAGATCATGACCTTGGCCAATGTCAAGAGTCAGACACTAACTGGTCCACCCAGACACCCCGAAGGGCATCATTTTTTTTAATTGGGTCTGGCAATGGAATACTATATAGGGTTTGTATCCTTGATCTTATATCCAGCTCTCCTGCTAAACTCTTACATTATTAGTCTTTATAGATACTAGTTTTTAGCCCTGATATTTTCTAGGTTCTCTTGGGTTTTTCTATAGATACCATGTTTCCTACAAATAATTTTTATCTCTACTGTTCCAGTTTTTATGTCCTTTTTCTTATCTTCATACTATTTAACCTCCTGTATATAATATCAGTGATATAGGTACCCTTGTCTTACACGTGACCTTTCACGTGATATTTTGCTGCAGGTTTCCTGTAGATATACTTTATTAAGTTAAAAGATCCCTATTTCTATTATTCTGAGATTTTAAGAATAAGTGAATGTTGAGCTTTTCAAAATATTCAAATTTTGATACTAATTTCTAAATTAATTGCATCATGATAAAGAAATATGGTTTGTCTGGTAATAGTTTTCTGTATTTATGAGGTATGTTATGGCCTAGAATATAACTGTTACATAGAGATAAAAAGAAAGAATAACAAAACTTGATCAGTTCCATAGAAGTCAGAAAATCAAGAAAAAGCAGGAAAGCACATAAGATGGTAGAAATAAATCAGGTATGAAAATATCAATGTGCTAAATTCTCTAATTAAAATACAGATAAATATGTTTAAACAGAACAAGCTAGCAAAAAAAAAAAAAGATACATAATTCATTTATAGTAGATACCCATGGTTGAAAGTTAAAGGATGAGGGGTACGTGGGTGGCTCAGTCAATTAAGTGTCTGACTTGATTTTGGCTCAGGTCTCAAGCTCAGTTTTGTAAGTTCAAGCCCCATTTTGGGCTCCATGCTAGGTGTGGAGTCTACTTAATTAAAAAAAAAAAAAAAGAAAAAGAAAGGTAAAAAGGCAAATAGTGATAAAATGCTGGTGTAGGTAGGTTTGTATCATAAAATAGACTTTAGGGGATCCCTGGATGGCTCAGTGGTTTAGCGCCTGCCTTTGGCCCAGGGCGTGATCCTGGAGTCCCGGGATCGAGTCCCACGTCGGGCTCCCAGCATGGAGCCTGCTTCTCCCTCCTCCTGTGTCTCTGCTCCACCCCCCCATCATAAATAAATAAATAAATCTTTAAAAAAAATAAAAAATAAAATAGACTTTAAAAGAAAAAGCATTGTTGGGGAGAATTAAAGGGGAAAAAAAGTAGGGAAAAACTCAAACCTACAGAAAAGTGGAAATAACAGTACAATAAACATTTACATGGATAATACCTACACTAACTAGTTTTGACAGTTATTAACATTTTGCTACATTTATAGGTCCTGGAAAATTATTTCGCCTGTCTAAAATATTATATTTAGGGAGATTGACAATTCCATAATCACATGTAGTACATATTTAAATTTCCACACTTTTCCTCAGAATGACTTTTATCCTCCATCCCTGAACATGTGTTGAATTAGTTGTTATCTTTTAGTTATCTTAGAGTCTTCAACTGACAGTTTTGTTTCCCGTGACATGATTTATTAAAGATACCAGGACCCTTGTCCTGCAATGTCCCACATTTTGAATTTCTTTGAATGTTATGGCTTTGACTTTCTGAGAGAAAGGTTAATGTTCTCTAGAATGTCCCATATTCTAATTCCCTGATTATTTGAATGTGGTGCTTTTAGCATATTTTTTTTATCCTAGTTATTTATTCTAAACTAGAAGCTAAGTATAAAAGTTTGGTTTAATTCTATATAAATGTTTTGCATTTTTTTTTTGTATACTTCATGAGTGATAGATAATGTGTCATTTATGTCGCATCACATTAAGAGGACTTTTTGGGTTGTCCCTCTACTAATGATTCTAAGCCACATCTCCTTGTAAAGGTGTGTGTTTCCCTTTGTCTTTAATCTGTGGAAATGCTTTGACACTATATGAATATCCTCTTCTTCATCAACTTCTCAACTAATAGCCTCCTGTGATCCTTTCCTGATTTTCTATTAGCTGGGATTTTTTTTTGCAAAAAGAGCTTCCCAAATAGGAATAAGTAGAATTTTTCCTGAAAAAAAATAAGTACATAATTCTTTTCCATTAATGTTTAATTTTCTTTTTCTTTCATTCTTTTGTTTTTTAATTTTCTAAAGATGTAACAGTCACGTACAGTGGTAGCAAATGTCACCCAATACACACTTCTTACATTTATGGACTAGTGAGATTTTATGCATGCAATCTAGTGTAGCTAATTATAGTTTTTACTATTTTTGCTGATA
Source organism: Canis lupus dingo (assembly GCF_003254725.2). Taxonomy (NCBI): domain Eukaryota; kingdom Metazoa; phylum Chordata; class Mammalia; order Carnivora; family Canidae; genus Canis; species Canis lupus. The sequence goes on from NC_064258.1 coordinate 8,200,255, forward strand.
ATCTTCCAAATTTAGCCAATAGGAGGCCTTTTAAGCTGACTCCTGTGTTATTTTGACATCTGTCTGGCACATGATGTTCCAGGATCCCTCTTCTTGAATAATAGGTGGGTCTTAGAATGCTTTAGTGTAGGCCATTTACCCTCAGTAGTTGTTACCATTGTTTTTGTTGTTAATAGTCTGTGCTTATTTAGATTTACCCTTGTGTTTATTAGTTTCTAGGTTCCCCATTTATGTTAATTTCCTGTGGCTGCTGTATCAAATGATCACAAACCTGGTGTTTTATAATACTGCAACTGTATTTTCTTAATGATTCTGAAGGTCTGAGGTCCAAAGTGGGTTTCACTGGACCAAAATCAGGGTGTCAGAAACAGTGTTCTCCCTCTACAGTACATTTCCTAGCCTTTTCCAGCTTCTAGAATTGCATTCCTTGGATTCCTTGATTCATGGAATCAACTTCAGGGCTAGCAGTGTAGCATCTTCGAATCTCTCTGGTAGAGCTTCACATTACCTAACCCTCTGTAATAAAATCTTTCTCCAATTCCATTTTATAAGGATGCTTGTAATAACATTTAGGGCCCATCCAAGATAGTCTCCCTAACTCAAGATACTTAATTGGAAAAAAATAAAGAGATACTTAATTACATCTGCAAAATTATTTTTGTATATAAGGTAATGTGTATGGGTTTTGAGGTTTAGAATGTACATATTTGGGGAGTTGTTGATCAGGCTGCCATGCCATTCTTTCTTTTACATTATTCTGGATTCAATTTCCTTTTTCTAGGTTGTCAGCTATTTTCATTTGCATCTTGACGTCATTTCATTATTCTCTGGCTTCTTTAAGTAGCCAGAAGTTATGAAATATGCTATCCAATTTATTTTTCTTTTCTCTCTGGTTGACTTTAAGAACTTTTATGCGCTTTGACTTCAACCCGCATGGTTGTGGATTTAGTTTTATCTGTCATAGCCAGGACATAGGACTTGTTGTGCTGTTCTTGAGTATTTTTTATTTTCAGTTGTTTTGGGAAATTACAGCCATCTTCTCTTCAGACATCTCTCCCATTGTCTATTTACCTTCTGAACTTACTAATTCTGTTGTCTTTCATGTTTTCCATTCACTTTTCTCTACCTTTTGGCTAATTTTCTCTTAAATTTTCTTCTAGTTCTTTAATTCTTTCTTCAGCTCTAATCTGTTTATTTCAACTGAAGTTTTATTTTAATGACTATATGATTAAAAATTCAGATCTTTATCATTTTTATGCTTCCTTTTTTATGTGTTGTCTTAAAGCTTTGAGATATTCTAGACTCATCTCAATAGAAACTTCTTTTTGTATTTTGGTCTACGATTTATTAGCTTTGATTTCTTTCTCAAGCTGATGGTGTATTTGTTTTTTATTTTAGAGGAATTACTCCAAATCTTTTCCACTAAATGATGTTGTAGCCTTCTTGCTTCTAGTACGATGATTCTTGTAGCAATTTTTCTGAAACTTTAGAACCATGTCTCTCTCTCTTTTTTTAAAGATTTTATTCGTGAGAGAGAGAGAGAGAGAGAGAAGCAGAGACATAGGCAGAGGGAGAAGCAGGCTCCATGCAGGAAGCCTGATATGGGACTCAATACCAGGATTCTAATATCATGCCCTGGGCCAAAGGCAAACGCTCAACCACTGAGGTACCTAGGCATCCCCATTTTTCTCTGTTTGAATTATTAATTTTCAATTATTGAATTATTTATCTTTGATAATAGTCATTTGTTTTTTTGGCATCTATTAGACTAGTCCTGTAATTTTCTCCTTTGATTTGTTAAAAGTATTATTTTACTGGATTCCTGATGAATGACTAGCATTAATTTGAGAGAAAGAGCAAGAGGGAGACAGGGAGGGATAGGAAAAGGAAAAAACAAGAGTTTTTCTATCCAGGCCGCCTGGGAGGCTCAGTTACTTAAGCGTCTGATTCTTTTTTTTTTTTTTTTTTTTAAGGGTTCGACTCTTGATTTCAGCTCAGGTCATGATCTCAGGGTTGTGAGATCAGGCCTGGCATTGGGCTCTGTGCTGGGCATAGAACCTGCTTAATATTCTCTGTCTTCCTCTCCCCTTGCCCTGCCCCTCTCTCTCCCTCTGCCTCTTTCTCTGTCTCTCTCCCTCTCTTAAAAAAAAAAAAGTTTTTTCTATCCTCACAGGTTGGATTATTGTGTTCTTTTTTTTCTTTGTATATTTTCTATGTCAAGTTTGGACATCTAGATTCTAGTTTCATAAAATGAATTTGGGAGACTTTCCTTTTTTATATGCTATCACCTGTTGATAATAATAAAATAATAATAATAAAATGATAATAAAAGTCCCTAGAAATGGTCAATTGTTTACTAAGATTATGTGGTTTTATTTTTTTTTAACGATTTATTTATTTATTTATTCATAGAGAAAGAGAGAGAGGCAGAGACACAGGCAGAGGGAGAAGCAGGCCCCCTGTGGGGAGCTCGACATGGAACTTGATCCCGGGTCTCCAGGATCATACCCCGGGCTGCAGGCAGTGATAAACCGCTGGGCCACCCGAGCTGCCCGATTACATGGTTTTAATTGCTGTGGTCCACTAAAGAGATGAAATAGGACAGGAGATCTTCTAGTATCCCTCCCTCCTTTTTTAAAGATTTTATTTGTTTATTCATGGGAGACGCAGAGAGAGAGAGGCAGAGACACAGGCAGAGGGAGAAGCAGGTTCCATGCAGGGAGCCTAATGTGGGACTCGATCCCAGGACTCCAGGATCATGCCCTGAGCTGAAGGCAGGCGCCAAACCACTGAGCCACCCAGGCGTCCCTTCTAGTACGTTTCTTGAATTGTTTTTGTTTTTAATTTGTTGAAACAGATTTTCTTCAGTTTTTTCCAAGAAAACATTTTAAAGCCAAAACTATGGATCTCCTCTTAGTTTTACAATATCTTATGCTACCTTTTTAAAAAATTTATTTTTAGAGAGTGAACACATGGGTATACACACACGAGTACAGTGAGGGGAGGGGGGCAAAAGAGAGGGAGAGAGAGAATCCCAAGCAGACACCCTCTGAGCACAGCGCCCGTTGCAGGACTCAGTCTCAGTACCTTGAGATTGTGACCTGAGCCAAAATCAAGAATTGGATGCTGAACCGACTGAACCACTTAGGTGCCCCTTATTCTACTTTTTAATGTATTTCTATTTTATAAGTATCATCAGAGTTCTTTCTCTTAATCTTCTGGGGAAATCTGAAATAATTTTTTCTCCCAGACTCATCTTCTCTAATTTCAACCAGACCTAATAGTGATTTTTCTTCGTTTTTTGGATATTAAATTACTTTTGTTTGAAGAGGTAAGAAATCTTATTTCTGGATGTTAATGATCTCACCTTGCCTTCTCACTAAACCTATCATTTTCTATTCCCATGCAAAAAAAAATTATTTTCATCAGTTTTAGTCAACTCCATTCCCTCATTTCTCTCATGCTCATTCTCTTTCTCTAATCCAATTTTTTTTTCCTTTTTCTCTTCCATCCCTTGAGGGAGTGATTCTTTACACTAACTGCACATGAGTTTTATCTATGGAACTTTAAAAGGGGGGGGGGGCAGAGCTATGGATTATAAAGTCTTCAATTTGCTGGCCTGGAAAGAATCACTAAACTAGGATTAGTTTTTTCTCTCTTACCCTAAAGAGACAGCTTGAATCTTAGCTTCAACACTAATTGAATACTTTTTATGAGTAAGACCCAAGATAAGTGATGACAAGGAAACAAAAGATGAATAGAGCATGTTTCTGATCTTAAAGCAGCTAATAGACATGAAAAAACATAATCAATTTTAGGATATCAAAAGCAGTTCTGCCTAGGTAGGCAATGAACTCATCATGAAGAGTTTATCATTAAAAAAAAAGAGTTTATCATTTTCTGAGATAAAGAGACTACAGGAAAAAAATGGGGTATTGCGGGTTAGATCAGAAGTTAGTCTTTGAACATGTTAAGTTTGAGATGTCTTTTCGTTTTCTTAGTAGAGATGTTCAGTAGGCATTTGGACAAAAAGAATCTGGAGTTGAGAGGACAGAGCTGGCTTTAAAAATTTGGGCTTCATCAGTTCATATTTGACATATGAAACCACAAGATAGAATAAGATCACCTGGGGAATAAGCATGGCTACAGAAAAGAAGGCATCTAACACTTTTGGGGGAATATGAAAAGTTAGCCATGGAGTCATAAAGGAAAATGTTGTGATCTCTGACCATAGAAAGAAAAGGAAAATTTCTATCATTGCTTCTCAGATTTTAATATGAATCATTTTGTCGAAGTTTAGTATGTCTGAAATGGGGCTTCTAACATTCTTCCCGAAGATTATGCTGCTAATCGTCTATAGACCAAACTTTGAGTAGCTAGATTTTGTATGACAAATGAGACATAAAGTGAAAAGCAATAAAAGATTGTAACATTTAGAGGAGAATAAAGATTAATAATCTAAAATATCTAGAGTAAAAGGGTACCTATGAATTAGCAAGAAAAAAATAGAATAAAAAATATGGATAGGGAATTTTCCAAAGAGAAATGTAAATGTCCAATGAAAATGAAAAATGTTCAGTTTTCTGGAAAATAGAAATGTAAACAACAAGATCACCTTTTCCCCTTCAGATTGGCAAAAGTTTCAACTTTTGGTATTATGCAGTGTTGGTGGAATTATGAGGAAAAGGGCATAAGGATGACTTACACCCTCTTAATGGGAGTGTGGCTTAGTACTTTTCTTCTTTTGTTTTTTTTTTTTTTTTAAAGATTTTATTTATTCATAGAGACAGAGAGAGAGTCAGAGACACAGGCAGAGGGAGAAGCAGGCATCATACAGAGAGCCTGACGTGGGACTCGATCCAGGGTCTTCAGGATCACGCCCTGGGCTGCAGGCGGCGCTAAACCGCTGCGCCACTGGGGCTGCCCACTTTTCTTCTTTTGAAAGACGATTTGACACATTTATTAAATATTTTAGGGCACGTAACTTTGAGTTCAGGAATCCTGTGCCTTGATATCTAAAAGAGAAACTTGTACCCTTGCCCAGAAAGGCAGCTCAGGACTATTCATTGAAACATTGTTGGAAGTGGAGAAAAATGGAATAAACTAAATCTCCTCTAGTAAGAGAATTATTAAACCAAACGTCTTGAAGCCCCCTTGTTCACCTATCTACTCTCTCGTACATTTTTAAATTATAGCAGTAGTTTAAAAGGCCATAATTTCTAGTATATATTATATTTATGCTGTTCATTTTTGGTCATACCTTAGGATTCCAGATTTAGATTTGGAATCTAAACGCATACTCTATGCAGCTCATAGAGTATCTAGCGTGTAGTGTAATTGGAAAACATGTTCTCTAACCACTCAGATAAATTGGGACTCATTCTTCACCAAAGGAAAAAAAACCTGACTTATAAAAGAAACATGTAATATGTGCCTATACTCTATAACCATTCAACTTCTGAATTCTAGGCTGGCTGGCTGGATAAGTAAATGGATGAGGCTTGGAATCCTGCCAAGAATTTGTTTCATTGATAAAGTCTTGATTTTAATTACTACCTACCCCTCCCCTCTTCTTTTCTCTCAAACGATTTTTCCCTCTTGTTTGTCAGTTACTTTGAAGTTTATACGTCTCAGAACAATGCACCTTAGTAGGATTTGAGATGGTTAAGAATTTTGCCTTTCTTATATAGAGTGGAGAATTATAATGTGATTTTAAAGGGAAAGGAGAAAAAGAGAACTAATTTTCAAACAGATCAGTTAGGAAGAATATATAAAGACTTTGAGAATCTGGAAATTGTTTCTCCTAAAATCATCTATGTCCACCCACTATTAGATTGCTGTTGAAGTTTGAAGATCATCAAAATAAGCAGTGTCGTAATATTACCAAATGAATGTATCTGTACTTAACCACTTTATTATTTTTTCCTTTAACAGTCATTTTAAAGAAGTAAAATATGTATGTATTGACATTGAAAGAATTTTTGAGGCATGTTGTTCAGTGAAAAAAGCAAATGTTAAAAATATTTTTTACATATAATAAATTTGTATATATATGTATTTGTAGATTTTATATATGTGTGAATTATGATATTTACTTAAATAAAAAGGAAATAAAATGTGGAAAAGATGCATAACAAACATCCTAATTAAAAAAAAAAATAGCACTAAAAAAGAAATAGCACTTAAGTTTTTGGCAAGGGGCCCAGGAACATGGGGTAGGTAAAAAGAGATTTTCATCATTTATTCTGAATACTTATGTATTATTTGAATTTTTACAGTTGAGAATTTATTGTATTTCTAGTATAGAAAAGAGTTTTAAGATGTTTAATAATAAACAGGAAAAATTACTATATTAAATGATCTCACAGGTCTCTAAGCCCTAAATTTCAAGGAACATTGGCAGTTACTGTAATATTTTAATAAAAATATTCTAATTCATATCCTAAATGATTTTTTAAAATATTCTTTTAAAATATTTTTCAGGTGTGGAATATCAAACAAATGATTAAGTTGACACAGGAACATATAGAAGCCCTATTGGACAAGTTTGGTGGGGAGCATAATCCACCATCAATATATCTGGAGGTAAGCTTTTGAGTATCATATCTGTTATAATTTTGAGAATAAAAACATGAATGTATCATGAGCATTTGTACTGGTAATATTGTTTCTCTTAGAGGATGAGATGAGAAAGGGGAAGGTGAATTACATTTGTCTTTATTATACTTCTTAATTTTGTTTCACTTGTTACAGTAATATGTGGTATTTTGTAAGTTGGAAAATATCCAGAATAAAGGAAAAGAGGTGTATAAACTTAAAAATACTACTCTGATAAAAAACTTATTTTAAAAAGAGAGAGAGGGAAAACATTTAGTTGTGGAGGTTAGGAAACTAGTTACCATATTAGGATATGGGGTGAAATTTATAAATATCTTTTTTCCAGAACAACCCCCACCCCCCAGATTGGTTTTTGCTTTCTTAATAATAATTTATAATACTTAAATAGCTCAGGGAAGTCTGGGTGGCTCAGTGGTTGAGCATCTGCCTTTGGCTCAGGGCAGTGATCCCAGGGCCCTGGGATTGAATCCCCCATCGCACCTCCCCCCACCCCGGTGGGGAGCCTTCTTCTCCCTCTGCTATGTCTCTGCCTCTTTCTCTGTGTCTCTCATGAATAAATAAATAAAATCTTTAATAAATAAATAGTTCAAAGTTGCTTAGCTGTACTGTTTTAATAGTGCCTTTAGGCTTTTGTATCAAGCCTTGAGCATCATTGTAAAATTTAGAGAGTAGTTAGTAATTGTTCTTAATACTATGACGTAGTAGTTACTACTGGCATCAGTTTCCTCATGTAAGTCACTCAGGTTCCATGATGAACATGCCAGTAGGAAATCTAGTAGTCGGGCTTCACAGCCTATGCTGCTCACCACTGCATATAGTGCCTGTCTCTGTAAAAGCTAGCTTCAGCTGTAATCACTAATCATACAGGAATCTAGCCCTAAATTACAAATGGGCAGGTTACCATTTGCTTCCAAATGCCAGTTTTTTAGGCATGTATTTTGATAGACTCCTAAACTAAATTTCTAAATTCGTAATCTACTTGCTTTTAAAGGGTACATTAAATCTTAAAAGTTAAGTTTGCATTTCTAAAATAAATTTGGAAGTTTGATAATAACCATTAATAAACTATTGTCTTCTTCATATGGCTTATCCCAGAGCATACTGCCAGATATCAGTACTAGGACTCGAATTCATACCTCTAAAGACTAGTTAGTGTACTTTCTAATATTCCTTGCTGATTTACTTTTATGTCTGAGGAGCGTAAGTACAGGAGTCATAAAGAGGCAGAGTCCTGGTGAAAATAGTAATTCTTTGTTAATTAGAATTAGACAACTTAACCAGCTGTTTTTCTGCCAGCCATTTCTTTGTCTTGGGAGATTTTCCTCCTGCTTAGTTGTAATACATTTACATCAGTACCTGTGTTTTGAGTATAGCAAAGATTCACTTCCCCCTCCAAACTCACTCTTTCAGGCTTTTTACTCTTGAAATTACATTTGGTGAGGACAACATACAGCAAACCATACCTCATAGATTATATCATGAGCATGTAGAGCCTTATTCTCAGTGACAAACACTACACAATTTCTCTGTAGAAGGTGCTATAATATATAAGTGACCTTGGAGTTACACAGGCCCTTTGTTTGAATCCTAGCTGTGCCTTAGTTTATACAGATAGGTTACCTAACCTTCCTGTACCTCACCTCATTGGTAAAATTGGAGTACTGTCATACATGTAGTAATTTAGGGTTTACTTAAGTTTATAATTGCAAAATAACATCTTCTTGACATATTGTGCTCCATAATTTTTTGATTCATTCATTCAAATATTTATTGAGTACTTGTTTATATTTATGCTTTTCTAGGCTTTAGGAATATAGCAGAAAAACCACTTTGTCTTTAAGCAGGTTGTATTTTTATCAGGGGATGACATTACAGGCAATAAACATTGAACTTACACCATTTGATACACTATGAAGAGGAGCCTGCCTGGAGATGACAGTATTTTTCCCTGGGGAAAGTTGACCAGAGGAAAGACCTTTGGGTACTGATACTTAAAGGCCCTTCAGTGAGAAACCAAGTCTCCTCATTATCCACTGAAACCCACCATTCTGCTTTCTTTCTCTAGGAGTCTGATTGCGCTAGGAACCTCAAATATATGGAATTATACAACATTTGTCCTTTTGTGACAAGCTTATTTAGCATAATGTCTTCAAGGTCCATCCATGTTGTAGTATAGGTCAAAATTTCCTTGCTAAATAAGGCTAAATAATATTGCACATTTTGTTATCTGTTCATCTATCAGTGGATACTAGTGGTTGATCGTTTCTACCTTTCTGTTATCATGATTAATGCTGATATTACTCCTTTTGACTATAAACCCAGAAGTGGACTTACTAAATCATGTGGTAATTCTGTATTTCATTTTTTAAACAATTGCCATACTGTTTTCCATATCAGCAGTCTTTTACATTCCTATTAGCAGTACACAGGAGCTCCCTTTACTCCTCATCCTTGCTGACACTTTCTGTGTGTGTTTATATAATAGCTATCCTAATGAGTGTGAAATGGTATTTCATGGTTTTGATTTGCATTTCCCCATGACTAATGTTGAGCATCTTTTCATGTGCTTATTGGCCATTCCTATTCTGTGGAGAAATGTCTAAGTCTTACCCATTTTTTAATTGGGTTGTTTGTTTTGTTGTTGAGTTGTGGGAGTTCTTTATGTACTTCAAGTATCAGTCCTAATTAGATACATGATTACATGATTTGCAGATATTTTTTTCTATTCTACGGGTTCCCTTTTCACTCTGTTGATTATATCCTTTGTGCAAAAGTTTTTATTTTGATGATGTCTAGCTTACTTATTTTTTCGTCTTGTTGCCTGTGCTTTTGGTATCATATCCCAGAAATCATTACCAGATCTAGTGTCATGAAACTTTTTTTCTGTTGCCCTCTAAGATTCATAATTATAATTAGCCCTTATATTGAGGTTTCTGATCCATTTTGAGTTAATTTCTCTGTATGGTATAAGGTAAAGGTTCAGCTTCATTCTTTTGCATGTATATATCCAGTTTTCCCAGCCCCATTTGCTGAAAAGACCGTCCTTTCCCATTGTATAGAAACTTTTGATATGTGCCCTTGTCAAAAATCATTTGACCATGTATGTGAGAATTTGTTTCTGGGCTCTTTTCTTTTCCACTGGTATTTATGTCCAACTTTATGCCAATTTATACTATACTGATTTGATTACTGTAGCTTTGTAATAAGTTTTGGAATCAGGAAGTGTGAGACCTCTAACTTTGTTTTACTTTTTTTTTTTTTTAAAGATTTTATTTATTCATGAGAGACAGAGAGAGAGAGAGGCAGAGACACACAGGCAGAGGGAGAACCAGGCTCCATGCAGGGAGCCCGACACAGGACTCGATTCTGGGACTCCAGGATCATGCCTTGGGCTAAAGGCAGACGCCAAACTGCTGAGCCACCCAGGGATCCCCTTTGTTTTCCTTTTTAGGATTGTTTTGGCTATTCAGTATCCCTTGAGATTTCATATTAATTTCAGGGTACATTTTTCTATTTCTGAAACACTTTGGGATTTTGATGGAGATTGAATTCATAGATTGCTTTGGATAGTATTTGACATCTTAGGAGTTCTTAAGTCTTAAATATAAATGGATAGCTAAGGGACACCTGAGTGGCTCCATGGTTGAGCATCTGCCTTTGGCACAGGTCATGGTCCTGGGGTCCTGGGATAGAGTCCCGCATCACACTCCCTTTACAGATCCTGCTTCTCCCTCTGCCTGTGTCTCTGCCTCTCTCTATGTCTCTCATGAATAAGTAAAATCAGATAGATAGATAGATAGATAGATAGATAGATAGATAGATAGATAAAGAATAACCAAGTATTGGAAGAAAGCTTCTAATAGGAATAGTAAAAATGGCCAAAAGGAACTCAGAAGCAGTGCAGAGAACAGATGAAAACCTGAAAATGACTATAATTTACAGAGATAAGACAGTCCATTTTTGTTTCACGACTGTACAAAAGTCTTAATCGAGCACAAGATAGAGCTTTTGGTATTAAAATAATTAAAATAGTAAAATAGTAAGTAGAAAATGTAAATATATATGTGTATGTTTGTCTCTACATATAAGTAAGTGTTGTAAGATGAAGAAATCTCTAGAAAGGCAAATAAGAACAAAGATGGAAAATATAAGAGGAAGATGAGAAAAATTAGAGAATAAATCTAGGAGATCTATAAGAATTACAGCTGTTTTTAGCTACAAAAAAACAAAATACCAAAGGAGGGGAAAAAAAAAAAAAAAAAAAGGACACCTGGGTGGCTCAGCTGTTGAGCGCCTGCCTTTGGCCCAGGGCATCAGGACATGATCCTAGGGACCCGGGATTGAGTACCGCATCAGGCTCCCTGTAGGGAGCCTGCTTTTCTCTCTGCCTATGTCTCTGCTTCTCTCTCTGTGTCTCTCATGAATAAATGGGTAAAATCTTAAAAAAAAAAAAAAAAAGGAAGGAAGGAAAGAAAAGAAAAGAAAAGAACACCTAATCACAAGTTGCCCAAACAAGTAGGAATTTTATTTTCCTCTCCTATAACAAGAAGCATGGAGTAAATTATTTTAACATTGGTCCTACAGCTCAAAGGTGTCATATGCTGGGGGGAGCTCTGCAATCCTTTTGGCTTTTCTGTCATGACTGCAGCAGATCTGTATGCTTTCATAGGACACCTCAGAGCAGCAACCCGGGATCAGAGAGGCTCTCTTGTGTTCGGAGCTCTTTCAAGGAGGAAGTTTTTCCCTCCAAATCCCCTGTAAGCCTTTTCCTTTACATCTCATCAGCTGGAATGGAGTCCCATACATCCCTACACCAGTACTGTGTACATTTCTTGAAATAAGAGGCTAAAAAGTGGAAGTTTTTCCAGTGTTCACAATTTGGCTTCAGATTAGTTTGAGCACTGGCAAGTAGAAGTTATGCTAGTTATTTCATTCCATACCATTTTAACATGAGAAATAGTGTTTCCTATATGTTTGATGTTTCCACAGGAGGATAAATCTTAACCTATCCCAGCATCTCTTCCTTGTAACAGAACAGAGTGAATTGAGCTACATCACGATCAGAAATCCTCTTTTCTTTTTCTCCTTGTACTAATTTAATTTAAAAACTTTTAAGTTTATTTAAGCTTTTAAGTTGTTCTAGATTTTCTCCTACCGACATGAATAATAATTAAAATTCTGTTGATTCCCTTGATGATAACTATAGTGAAATGAGCTATAGTGCTCTAAAGAATTTCAAATTAAAAAAAAAAAGAATTTCAAATTTGTCTTTTTAATATTTGGTTCCCTTTTTAAATTATCATGAGGAAAAGATAAGTCATTTCCCAGAATTTTTTGTTTTTCTCCCAATTGTTGTCTCTTCACTTATCCAACAAATTATTTGAATCCCTTCTGTTTATAAGATACAATGTTAGATGCTCTTCTAGTAGTAAATTCTTTATTTGGACCTGATATATATTGAATTCCAGAAGTAAAGTAATAGTGTTTTTGGGAGTCACCCTGCTTATCTAGTGTTACATACTGAGTCTTAGCTTCCACAGAAATCAATCAATCTATCTACCTTACCTACCTACCAACCTACCAGGGTTCCCTGCAGACAGATAGATGAAAACAGTAGTAACTCCTAACATTTATGGAATTCCTGCTATATACCGGGACTGTTCCAAGCATATAGTAGATTCTTTAGTCTTTAACCTACCCTAAGAGTTACACTTCTTATTTTCATTTTATAAAGATGAGGAAACTCAGGCGCATAGCAGTTCAATAACTGGCTAAGGCTACACAATTAGTATATAGCCAAACTCTGAATCTAGACATTCTGAATTCAGAGTCTGCTCTTAACTTCTATATCATTATGATGCTGACAGCCTTTTTGATCTTTAATCTGTGTAGAATCCAGGATAATGCAGAGAAATTTTATTAAAATGAAAGAATCCTAGAAGCAAGGTGCTTCCTGTGGAATGCAGAGCAGTTCATTAAATAGCATTTTTGGGTAGTCTGCAAGATTTCATTGTATCTTGTGAGATGAAGGTTAGTAAGAATAAATTTAATGAACTAATGATAAAATTTTTTTTTATTTTACTTCTTTTTCCTATTTGTTTAAAGTAGATCCTTAGTTTTCCTCCCTTTTTTTTTTTTTTTTTCCAAATGGTGGTGGCAGGGCCACTCATTTTGGGAGGGGCGGCTCCGTTTCTGATCTTTATTTTTTTTTTATTTTTATTTATTTATGATAGTCACAGAGAGAGAGAGAGGCGCAGAGACACAGGCAGAGGGAGAAGCAGGCTCCATGCACCGGGAGCCCGATGTGGGATTCGATCCCGGGTCTCCAGGATCGCGCCCTGGGGCAAAGGCAGGCGCCAAACCGCTGTGCCACCCAGGGATCCCCTTTCCTCCCATTTTTATTGAGAAATGCTTCACATACCATAAGATTCACTTTTTTGAAGTATACCATTCAGTGGTTTTATTTATTTATTTATTTTTTAAGATTTTATTTATTCATGAGAGATACAGAGAGAAACACAGGCAGAGGGAGAAGCAGGCTCTGTGCAGCAAGCCCAATGTGGGACTTGATCCAGGGACCCCGGGATCAGGCCCTGAGTCAAAGGCAGACACTCAACTGCTGAGCCACTCAGGCATCCCAGTTTTTTAATATGTGCACAGAGTTGTGCAGTCATCACCAATTCCATCACTAATTCCAAAATATTTTCTTTTTTAAAAAAGATTTATTTATTTATTCATGAGAGACACAGAGACAGAGACATAGTGGAAGGAGAAGCAGGCTCCCCGCAGGAAGCCTGATGCAGGACTCAATCCCAGGACCCCGGGATCACAACCTGAGCCAAAGGCAAATGCTCAACCACTGAGCCACCCAGTTGCCCCCAAAATATTTTTATTACCCCAAAAAGAGACCCTTTACCCATTAGCAGTCATTCCTTTCAGCCCCTGGCAACCACTAATCTGCTTTATATTTCTGTAGATTTGCCTTTTCGGACAGTTTATGTAATGGAATCATACATGATGTGGCATTTTGTGACAGGCTGTTTTCATTTAACATGTTTTCAAAATTCATCCATGTTGTAGCATGTAGCATTCATTCTTTTTTGTTCCATTGTATGCATATACAAATTTCGCTTATCCATTTATCAATTGTTGGATGTTTGAGTTCCCTCTTTTTTGGCTATCACAAATAAAGCTATTATGCTATTTATTGCTCTTTCGTTAGTAAAGTAAAAATTGGAGGATGAAGGAAGGGAGCCAAAGAAGCACAGAAGAGGTTAGAGTAATTATAGTGAAAAATGTAATATCATGATACTGAAAAATAAGTAAAATTTTTCAGGTAGTAGCGTGAAGGACTAATTTCCATGAATTGATGATGGAATTAATTGGCTTTGTCTTACTAATTTCTTACTAACCTGAAAGAAAGAATGGAGTAATTGAATGTTAGGATTTGACAAGCAATTTGGTAAAAGAATAAGAATGAGCCAGAGAATCAGAGATGTTATTGGTGGCATTGAAATGGTGAGCCACAAAGTAGGGGAGTTAAGACAGTGAAGGCTCAGTTCTAAGAAACTTGAAAGGATTAATGTTGTTCATGCACAGATTAATGTAGTGAGATGGAAACTTAAGAAGATGTGCTCACGGGGATCCCTGGGTGGCTCAGCAGTTTGGCTTCTGCCTTTGGCCCAGAGCACGGTCCTGGGGTCCTGGGATTGAGTCCCACATCGGGCTCCCGCCATGGAGCCTGCTTCTCCGTCTGCCTGTGTCTCTGCCTCTCTCTCTCTGTGTCTATCATGAATAGATAAGTAAATCTTAAAAAAAAAAAAAGAAGAAGAAGATGTGCTCAGGGACAGGAGAAATTCCAAATTGAGATCTTCTCATCATTTGGAACTCCTGGATCTGGAAGGTAGAGTGAAAAATAAATACTGTAAGACATAAGAGATTTAGAGAACTTCAAGGCAGGAATGTTAAAATCCACATTGAATGCAGTAAAGATAATGGAAAGAAATGAGCCCAGCCATGTACAGAAGGCAGACAAGTGACTTGATTGTGGCTGTGAGGATGGAGGAAGGTGGAATTAAGTAAATGCTTTGTACTTGGGGAAAAGAAGAGCTATTGATAAATGCAGTAAAATAACTTGTAATCCACAATGGAGGAAATAGTATATTTTCAAAAATTAACAGTATATTTTCAAAAATTCAAATTAACTAACATTTTGATAACTTTCTGTGAATTTGTTTACATGTATTACTTTTCCTAAGGCTAACTTTGTATTGTAAATGTACTAGCCTAGATGATAGTAAGATTTGATCTATGCAGGAGGTAATTTTTATCTTGTAGACTGCATGTTTATGTTCTACCAAGTGTCAGTCTTTATTTTTGTAGTTTGAGCCCCAAACAGTGCCAGGCACGTGTGTTTTCAGTGTATATTAATTTACTGATTTTTTTTTGAGAACGAGAGTATGAGTGCAGGGGGAGAGGACAGGAAGAGAGGAAATCTTAAGCAAGCTCCATGCTCGGCAGAGCCAAAGGTAGGGTTTAATCTCAAGACTCTGAGATCATGACTTGAACAGAAATCAAGAGTGGATACTTAATTGACTGAGCCACCTGGGCATCCCTTAATTGACAGATTTTTAAAGGCTCAAAAAGTGGATCATATTGAAAGAGATGGCCTTAGATCTTGGAACTGAAAGCTAAATCAAAATACAGCTTAGAAAATTTTGGATTGACTTGGTTGTAATGCCCTGATGCTATGAAATGTTTCTGGGATCAGGAGGGCAGCTAGTAGGCTATAAAGGAGAGGCAATTTTGATATACTTTAGGCTCATATTTACCTCAGTTGCTCAGTTTAGTATTTTTTCTAAGATCTAGCATAGCAAGTGCAGTGGTCTTTATTAAAATAAAATTTCTCCTTCATTCTCCTCAACCTTTCATAATTCTCCCTTGCTTGTGGAATGGAGTTCAGACTTCATAGCATAATATTTACACCTTCTACAAGCTAGTCTCTCACGTACCTTACCAGTCTTATTGTTTCCTTGTATTGCGATTTTTCATTTAAATTCCACAAGCATATATTGATCCCTTGCTATGTCCCAAATATTGAATGGGATTCAATTATATTAGTCTGTCGTTTTCCTTCTGTGCCTTGAAATTTCCTACCTCTTTATTTTGGGGCAGAATTTTCCTGTACACAGTACTCTCTTCTCCCCCACTTAACTCCATCTATCTAAATGCTAACATTTTAAGGCCCTTTCCTTCCTCATTGTCACCTTGTATCAAGAATGTTCTTTGTCTGTTTCTCATGTATAACACTTAAATAAAAATACATCTACCTGCTTCTCTGCAGCCCAATAGTAAGTTCTGAGTGATGGGAAGTGCCATTTTAAAATCTTTGATTCTCTCTTGTAGCCTTTTATAAATGTTTGTAGTTATTGCATCTATGTATGGTGGTAGACAGAAATGGTGAACTGGGGTGTGGGGGAGAGTGATTACCACTGCCTTAAAGAACCATGAGCATATATATTCCAGTTCATTCCATTTCTTTACTTTCAGTATCACTCTATTTTCAAAATTCTTTACTTCTAGAATAGGATATCTTATGTGGTCATTTGACTTCGTAGCTTTAGTCAAATGAAACTTGTAGAAAAAAAAACTGATGGGATAATGGCCCCCAAATTTCTTGACTATAGGGTATAAACCACTTTATCAGATAAAATTTTATTTTCTAAGCAGTATTTGATAGGATCATCAGCGATCCATAGTGAAGAGAATAAAGTATTTTAACTAATAGCTATTTCAGAAAGAAGATGGAGATTATACATCTTTTAAGTTCTATTAAGATTTTGTTAGTAATGGTGAGATCTGACACAGTACCTGAGTCTTATTTTTTGACAAATCTCTTTTTTAAGACCTCATCTCCTTTTCAGCCTGTCTTTCTGTTGTTCTTTGGAGGGGAGAAAGGTATGAAACTTTACATGCCTGTAAGTTTTCTGAAAAAAATAAAATTTTAATATTGTACGTCCCTTGATGTAGTCTATAGTATTTTTATCTTATGTAAGATATGCAGTTTAGAAGGTAATTTGCAATATGACCAGAACATTCTAAATATTGCAATTTTAAATTAACATTCATGGATATTCTGGACATTTATGTTTTGTCAGTTTCTCAGTGCAGTGTAGTATCTTATCACACAAGATTTATCAATTTTTTAAAAAGCTTTTATTTATTTATTCATGAGAGACACAGAGAGAGAGAGAGGCAGAGACATAGGCAGAGGGAGAAGCAGGCTTCATGCAGGAAGCCTGATGTGGAACTTGATCCCGGGACTCCAGGATCATGCCCTGAGCCAAAGGCAGGCATTCAACCACTGAGCTACCCAGGCATCCGAAAGATTTATCATATTAAGAGTAGAAGTTAATTTACAATACTTGTAGCATTTATTTTATAATTTCTAATTTAAAACCTTGTTAGCTAGATTATAAAGAGATTATAATCAGACTTAAATTTCTTATTTCCTTTTGTTACTGTCAGGAAAAAAATCCAGATTTAACGTAAGTCTACTTTATTTTATAGGCCTATGAAGAATACACCAGCAAACTAGATGCCCTCCAACAGCGAGAACAACAGTTATTGGAATCCCTGGGGAATGGAACTGATTTTTCTGTTTCTAGCTCTGCATCAACGGACACCGTTACATCTTCTTCCTCTTCTAGCCTTTCAGTGCTACCTTCATCTCTTTCAGTTTTTCAAAATCCCACAGATATATCACGGAGCAATCCCAAGTCACCACAAAAACCTATCGTTAGAGTCTTCCTGCCCAATAAACAGAGGACGGTGGTGAGTCAACTTTTAATATCATCATTGCTTTTTCGTTGTGTTTTTCAGAAAGAGTAGTTGTTGAAACTGAAATATGATACCACTCCACTCTCTGTGGTCATGTAAATGGAAGCATCCATTTCAACCAGGAGTGGAAAAGACATAATTATTTGGTGCCAATGTCTGTATTTCTTAAGTGGAACAAATTACATTTTGTTTAGTGTCAGATTTGACATTTTAACTATCTTCCAAACTTGTACTTAGACTGGAGTGTGGTTCTAGTTTAGAATCAAAAAGAATTTCAAGATTTGAGCTTGTTTGTTGTCTATCATATGTCAGGTAAGTTTATTTTTTGCCCTGGAGAAACCCCTATTTGGACTTACTATCAAATGTTGGATTTTTAGCGTGTTTGATTTTTTTTTTCTCTCTATATATAACTTTTGTTGATCATTAGTGTTAACACTGGAACAGAGTACTCTGTAAGTAACATTTAAAGCAGGGAAATCTGCACAATTTTATGGGTGGTCTATAAGCCTTGAGTGCAACAAGTACTGTCATTGGATTTAATAATAATGCACCTGTCTACATCACTACTTTAAAAAATGTATGTGGTTATTTTTGAAATTAATAAAAAGCCTTTTCCAAATTCAAGTGAAGTCAAAATAGTTTTAATTTTTTTTCCCTCACACAGCATTAGTAGTAATGCTGGATTTTCATGGAATAAGTTTGACCTGTGCTGCAGTGGCCTCCAGCAAGGTCAGTTTGTACCTTTAAAACAAAGGGATGTAAGTGTCAGTGTGTGGGGATGTAAGATTAGGTCTTGAGCCTGTGTCACAAGGTAGTTGGATCTCAGATCCTCACATAAAGCTGAGCCTTTGAAGAGATTTACCCTCAGAAAAAGGGTGAACTAGAAGAAAAATCTATTTACTCAGCATACATAAATAACAATAAAACTTACCTGTTTTCCTCAGCTGTCCAGATAAAGGTTAAAGTTTCCCTTGAATTCTTCATTATAGACCTGTTCTCATCATGGTGTGGGTGGTGTCCAGGATCTTTCAATCCAACAACTGGTCCTGGAGAGGCACTAGGCAGGAGCAAATGTAAAACCTCTTTGGCCTGTCTAGGTCTCGTGGAATCCACAGAGATAATGCCTATTGATAAACTCAAAATCCCATGTTACAAAATAAGCAAGGAAAGAGCTTATGTGCATTAGAAGACTTAAGAACAACAAGACTCCTAGAAGGAACCAAATAGAACTGCTAGGTGGTCCTAAAATTTTAAACTCAGTGGATGACAGTATCTATAAAGTATCCTTGCTAAAGATGATTTGTGTTGTTAAGCTTCTGAACTTTGCATTTTACAAGAAACACGGGATAAAAGAAAAAGTTAAGTACCATGAGGAAATGGACAAATTCAGAATTTGGACATTCTGTAATACAGATGGCCTGAGTCACTGTCACAGAGAACAAAAAACAAATTGGGGATTATTCTACACTAAATAAGACTAAAGAGATGTAAACAAATGCAATATGTGATCCTAGCTTGGGACTAGGATAGGGATGAGCTATAAAAGGCATTTTTTTATGGGAAATGGCAAATGTTGATTAACTATGTTATGGAATTGATAATTTTCCTGAAAATGATAACAGGAATGTAATTATGTAGTGGAATATCTTTATTCTTAGAAAATACTTTTTTTTTTTAATTTAGGGGTAAATTGTCATGACACCTACAACTTTTTCCACCTTCTTTTTTGAAATAAAACTTACACAGAGTAGAATATACAAATCTCAAATGTACAACAGAGTGACCTTATACATGTGTAACTGCCACGCAGGTGAAGATATAGAACATTTCTAGTGCAACTTGAGAAGGGTTCTCCCATGCCCCCTCCAACTCAGTAATCACCTCCAAGAGTAATCACTATTCTTACTTCTATCTCAGTCAATCAATTTGGAACTTCATTTCAAATGGTAAGATAGAAAACAAAATGTTAGAGAAAATAAATATGAAAAAACATTTAGAATCTAAGCAGAGAGAATTTGGATGTTAATTATATTACTCCTTCTAATTTTCTGTGAGTGAAATTTTTTACAATAGAGATGGAAAAATTCAAACAACTTAGACGAAAGGAGAAACAGAAGGTTCAAAGGAAGCATTTGTCACTAGAGAAAAAAACTAATGAACATAAATTGATACTGATTTGAGGAAGTAGCAAGGTAACTTTAAATAAACTTTCAGTATGTCAAGTAATTACAGCATATTACAGAAGAAGTATCAAAATGCTAAGTAAAAAAGGATATTTTTAAAAAACTAAGTGGATGAAGTAAAAAGTAGGTTAAAAGAATTATTAAACTCTAGAAAGCAAGAAAAGAGACTCAAACTATAAAAGAGAGGATAAGAGATATGAAAGATGGAATGAACAGTTTCATTATATGCCTCAGAGGAGTTCCAGAAAGAAGAGAAATAAAGTAGAGCAAAATTCAAAGAAATGATGGCTAACATTTGTGAAAGATGAATCTAAAGATTTGGGAAACAAAGGCCCTGAAGTGTATAAATAAATTTCAGTCCATAATTATTAGATATAACAAAATGAAAGAATAGTTTTTTCAAACCATTGAGGAAAAAAAATTATCTTTAAAAAAATCACAATTAGATTATCAAAAATTTTTCATCATAGCAGCTGTAGAAGCCAGAAGACAATAGAGTAATCAGAATGCTGAGAAATGCCTATAATTTGCTTAGCTAAAATATGAGTTGAAGGTATAATAGAGGCCTTTCCAGATGAGAATTTACCTTTGCCAGGCTCTGCTTGATGGACCTACCCAAAAATTACTTTAGAAAAACAGTTGAATACATTAAGGAGGGCACATGGTGTGGTGAGCACAGATGTTTTATGCAACTGATGAATTATTCAAAACTACGTCAGAAACTAATGATGTACTCTATGTTGGCTAATTGAATTTAAATATAATAAATAAAGTTGAATACAGAGAAAGGAATGAAAAGTAAGAATTAATCTTAGTAACCTGGAATTGGGCAATGATTTTGTAAATATGACAAAAGTACAATACATAATGAACATATTCATAAATTGGATTTCATTGAAATATAAAATTTATGCTTTTTTTTTTAAGATTTTATTTATTTGAGAGAGAAGAGAGAGAACACAAGCAGGGGATGGGGAACGGAAGAGGGAGAGAGAGAAGCAGGCTCCCCTCAGAGCAGGGAGCCCAATGAGGGCCTTGATCCTGGGGCCCAGGATCGTGACCTGAACCAAAGGCAGGCACCTAACCAACTGAGCCACTCAGGCACCCCAAAAACTATGCTTTTTGAAAAGACAGTGCTAAGAGTACAAAGACAAACCATGGACTAGTCTTTGCAAAAACACATATGTGATTAAGGACGTGTATCCAGAGCATACAAAGAGCTCTTAGAACTCAATAATGAAAACACAAACACCTCAAAAAAATAGATAAAAGTTTTGAACAGATATTTCACCAAGGAAAATATATAGATAGTGAATAAATAAATGAGAAGATGCCAGATGTCATTAGTCACTGGAGAAATGCAAATTTAAAGGCACAAGATAACACTACACACCTACAAGAATGGCTAAAATGAAAGAGTGGCAATGCCAACTAGTGGCAAGGATGTGGAATAACTGGAATTTTCATTCACTGCTGGTATATGGTACATATACACTTTTTAAAACAATTTGATAGTTTTATTTAATACAATTCCTTTTAAAATCCCAACAGTGTTTTTTGCAGAAAAGGAAAAATCTATCCTGTAATTAATGTGGAAGCTTAAGGAATCCTGAAGAACCAAGCAATCTTGGAAAAGAGTAAAGTTGGAGGTCTCACACTTCCTGATCTCAAAACTTACTACAAACCTACAGAATGGCATAGATATACAGACATAAAGATCAATGAAATAAAGAGTCCAGAAATATATTATTATGTATATGGTCAAAGGATATTTGACAAAGGTATCACAACCCCTCAGTGGGGAAAGGACAGTCTCTTCCACAAATGATGCTGGCAAAACTGGATGTGCACATGCAAAACAATGAAGTTGGACCCTTGCCTTACACCACATACAAAGTCCTCTCAGAATGGATCAAAGACATAAATGTAAGAGCTGAAACTATAAAACCCTTAGAATGAAACATAGAGGAAAAGCCTCACAACGCTGGATTTGGCAGTAGTTTCTTAGCTCTGACACCAAAGCACAGGCAACATAGGTAAAAATAGAGAAGTATTTTGTTATACCTCACAAAATTAGAAACACTGAATCAAAGAACACAATCATCTGAGTGAAAAGACAATGCAGAATAAATATTTGCAAATGATATATGTGATAAAGGGTTAATACTCAGAATGTATTTTTGAAAACTCCTACAACTCAATAAAAAAAGAACACCTTAAACAACCCAATTAAGAAAGGAGAGGGGAGGTGAGTAGACATTTCTCCAAAGAGATTTACAAATGGCCAACAAACACATGAAAAGATGCTCAAGAGTAATCATTAGGAATATGCAAATCAAAGCCACAATGAGCTACCACCTCACACCCATTAGAATGGCTACTATCAAAAAGAAAAAAAAAAAAAAATGAACCAGCCCTGGTGGCTCGGTGGTTTAGCGCCGCCTTCAGCCCAGGGCAAGATCCTGGAGACCCAGGATCAATTCCCACGTCAGGCTCCCTGCATGGAGCCTGCTTCTCCCTCTGCCTGTGTCTTTGCCTCTCTCTCTCTCTCTCTCTCTCTCTGTCTCTGTCTGTCTCTCTCATGAATAAGTAAATAAAATATTTTTTAAAAAAAGAATGAATAGCATGTTGGCAAGGATATGGAGAAATTGGAACCCTTGTGCATTGCTAGTGGGGATATACAATGGTGTGACCACTATAGAAAATGTTTGAGGATTCCTCAAAAACTAAGAAAAGAATTATATTATCCTGCATTTCTGCTTCTGGATATATACACAAATGAATTGAAAGGGCTTCAAAGAGGTTATTTATACACCCATAATTATAGCAGCATTATTCACAATAACCAAAAATGTGTAGTCAACCCAAGTGTCCATCGACAGATGCATGAATAAACGAAATGTGATATATGCATACAGTGGAATATTATTCAACCCTCAAAAGGAAATTCTGACACATTCTACAGCATTGATGAATCTCGAGCCAGTCACAGGAAGACATACTGTATTATTCCACATATATGAGGTACCTAGAATAGTCAATTTCATAAAAACAGAAAATAGGATAGTGGTTATAAGGGGGTGGAGAATTGTTCTTTAATGGTTATAGAGTTTCATTTTTTTCAAAATGAAAACTGTCATGGAGACTGGTTATGAAACAGTGTCCATGTATTTAACATAGCTAACTGTATACTTTAAAGCACTTAAGATGTTAAATTTTATGTTATATGTATTTTGCCACAATTAAAAAAAAATAGTTTGGCAATTTTGTAAAAAGTTAAGCATACACCTAGTATATGATCCAGCCATTCATTCTACTTCTAGATATTTACCAAAGAGAAAGCATATGTCCATACAAAGATTTATACACAATTGTTCTTAGTTGCTTTATTTGTAATACCCTCAAGCTGAGTACAAGCCAAATGTTCATCAACAGATGGTTAAGCAGGCTGTGGTATATCCATAAAATGGAATACCATGTGGACAAAGAGTGCATTACTGGTAGACACAACAACATAGTCAATCTCAAAATAATCATGCTAAGTGAAAGTAGCCAGACAAAAATGAAAATGTATTTTACACCTCTAGTTATATAAAATTCTAGAACATGCAAACTGTTCTCTACTGACAGGTTTTTGTTTTTTTAAGATTGTGTTTATCTGATCGAGCAAGTGTAAAAGCACGGGGAGCAACAGAGGGAGAAGGAGAAGCAGGCCCTCTGCCAAGCAGGGAGCCCAAGGCAGGGCTCCATCCCAGGATCCTGGGATCATGACCTGAGCTAAAAGTAGACACTTCACTGACTGAGCCACTCAGACACGCCTAGTGACAGTTTTAGATCCGTATTTGTGTGGGCCTGGACTGGAGGGGGAGGAATTACATAGGAGCTCAAGGAAACTTTGAGGTGTAATAGAGTACATTAATTATCTTGAATGTGGTGATAATTCATTAGTATATACATAATGTCAAAATGTATCAGACAATATACCTAAATTAATGTAGTTTATTGTAGATCAGTTAAACCTCAAATCTGTTTTTTTAAAAAAAGGAATGAAAAGGGACATCTACCTGGCTTTAGTTGGAAGAATATGTGACTCAGGGTTATGAGTTTGAGCCCCATGTTGGGTATAGAGATTACTTAAATAAAACTTAAAAAGAATAAAAAGTAATGACGAGTTGTTAGTAATGAAAAGAAAATTGGTAGTGTTATTTATCTATTACATGAAATATACTTTAAGAAGAGAAAGAAGTGTTAAGGATGAGGGTCATGCTCTGGCAGGAGAAAAGGATTACCTTTTACTTTATACTTAAACCCTTCTTCCACAGAGCTGTTTCTTTGTGATGCTTAAAATTATTGCTTAGAGTGATTATATCTATTTTATTTAGCTATTTTTCATGATGGATAGTTAAGTAATATTATAATATACATTTAAATACATATATCCTGAAACATTGTGGGAATATTTTTATGTTAGATATCTACAAATAATTACTGGGTAAGGTATACACTCTTAATAGTGTATGAGGCTTACTTTTACCGTGAGACCCTGGCCAATACGGAATGTTAAAATTTAGAAGATATTATTGATCTACTAAAATTTAAAGTATTTCAGGCCTAAGATACACTCATTCATGTATACTTTTCAATACATAAGTCATACAACAACAAAAAGTTAAGGAAAGTATTAGACTCATCCAAGTATCCCGAAACACAACTTGTCCTAAGCCTGTCTTTTTGAATTCATAATTTAAAAGAATTTTTTATAGATTAAGACTTAACTCACGTACAGTTCACTCAAAGGGTGCACTCCAGTGATTTTTAGTCTGTTCACAGTTATACAGATGTTACCACAATCAATTTAAGAATTTTCTCAACATTCCAGGGCAGCCCCGGTGGCTCAGTGGTTTAGCGCCGCCTTCAGCCCAGGGCCTGATCCCAGAGGCCTGGGATCAAGTCCCACGTCAGGCTCCTTGCATGGAGCCTGCTTCTCCTTCTGCCTGTGTCTCTGCCTCTCTCTATCTCTCTCACACTCTCTCTCTCTCTCCCCCCCTCCCTCCCTCTCTCTCTCTCCTTCCCTCTCTCTCTCATGAATAAATAAATAAAATCTTTAAAAAAAAAAAAAAAACTTTCTCAGTATTCCAAAAAAGAAACCCTATATGCATTAGTAGTCACTTATCATTTCTCCCCAACCTTCCCAGCCCTAGGCAACTACTTACTTCCTTTTATCTCTATAGATTTGCCTATTCCTGGACATACCATATAAATGGAATCTTGGAGTGTGTGGTCTTTTGTGACTGGCTTCTTTGATTTAGTGAGTTTCCAGTGTTCTTCCATGTTACAGTGTGATTCAGTCCTTCATGCCTTATTTTATGGTTGACTCATATCCTATTGTTTGTATATACTCCATTGTATTTATCCATCCTGAGTGTTGTTTCCACTTTTTGGCTATTGTGAATAATGCTGCTATGAGCATTCCATGTACAAGTTTTTTTGTGTGGACATATGTTTTCGTTTTTTATTGGATAAATGTCTCTAGTAATCTTTTGAGGAACAGCCAGAATGTATTCCAAAACAGCTGTAGCATTTTACTTTCTCACCAGTACTGTGTGAGGGTTTTAGTTTTTCCATCTCCTCGCCAGGGTATTTATTGTCTTTTTGATTACAGCCATCCTAGTGTGTTTGAAGTGGTGTTTCATTATGGCTTTGATTTGCATTTCCCTGATAGGCTGATGATATTAAGCATCCTTTCATGTGCTTATTGGCTTTCATATATCTGTTTTGGAGAAAGAATTTCCTTTTATATAAATAGTTTTCTATGGCATGCATAGACAAAAATAAAATACCATAGGTCTGAGATAAGAAAAATTATAAGAACTGATGAGCACTGCTCTAATAATAGAAATGGGATGTAAATGGCTAGGATTATTTCTTCTACAGATGGCAAAAGGTACAAGTTCTAAGACTATATATATTTCAGAAGGAGAAAGAATAGAGATTATAGGAATAAAACTTAATGTGTTTTAGATCCAAAAAGAATTGTAGAAGACGAATAAGCCTGAGATTAGAAAGTAAAAGTAAGGTAGACTAAATGAAAGCATTATAATTCTAGGAATATGATAGTAGCTAGCCCCTAGAAGTGTTTTTTTATGACTCTAAAACCAGTACTAAACAAAAAACCATGCTTGAAAATTTTATATCATTTTGCAAAGCAAGGTATTTAATTGATGACTTTGAGTCACCAATTTAGCATTTATTTATTTTTATTTATTTTTTTTTTACCAATTTAGCATTTAGAAAAGAATGTTCATAAGGTTTTTTAAAACCTTTTTATTTAGAAAATGTGTTTATATAGAAAATTATAATGGAC
Organism: Canis lupus dingo; assembly: GCF_003254725.2. Lineage (NCBI taxonomy): Eukaryota > Metazoa > Chordata > Mammalia > Carnivora > Canidae > Canis > Canis lupus. The sequence goes on from NC_064258.1 coordinate 8,226,259, forward strand.
AGTATATTAAAATCTGTTTGTTTAGTCACTTCCAATGAACAAATAGGAATTTTTGTCATTTTTCCTTTATACTACACACATATGCAAATGTGGTTCCCTTTTTTTTTTTTTTATAAGATTTTATTTATTTATTCATAAGAGATCAGAGAGGGAGAGAGGCAGAGACACAGGCAGAAGGAGAAACAGGCTCCATGCAAGGAGCCTGACACAGGACTCGATCCCAGGTCTCCAGGATCATGCCCTGAGCTGAAGGTGGCGCTAAACCGCTGAGCCACCCAGGCTGCCCCAAATGTGGTTCCCTTTACCCGTCCCATTACTCTCCTGAAAATCTGCTGTCCCACTGTTTCCCAAGAAGCAGCCACTCTGATAAATAAAATTAATTCCAAAATTTTATACTTTACTAAATATATGTATCTATAAGTATTTTTTAAATTTATGATAGTATGATACTATATACAATATTCAGTACCTTGCCTTTTAGATTTAAAATTATAATTTCAAGGTATACGTATGTATATGTTGATACATATAGGTCTTATTCTTCGAATTTAACTACTATGGAGACTTCCAGCTTCTGAATATACCACAGTTTATCCATTTCCCTATGATGGACATGTAGATTATGTTTAATTTTTTTTGTTATTATTAAAGCCTAAAATACGAACATCTTATACAGGATTCTTTGTATACAAGTAACAAGGTATTTCTAAGTTGTAAAAGTGGAAGTAGATTCCTGGGGCACGGGATAGGCAGATTTGATTCAAAGGTTGTAAAAGAACAAGGAATCTGGAAAAATATCTAAAGCTACTAAGTTAATTTTAGCATCTGTGGAATGGAAGTTCTGAGAGCAGCTTATCAGTGACTAACATTTAGTAGGTGGTCTGTAAATATTTTAGAAGGGATGAGTCTTTGGGGGGGGTGTTTAAAGATTTTATTTATTTCAGAGAAAGAGAGCAAAGCATGAGCAGGGGGAGGGGCAAAGGGAAAAGCAGACTCCCCGTTGATCAGGGAACCACGAGCCGAAGCTGGACTCGATCCCAGGACCCTAGGATAATGACCTGGGCTGAAAGCAGACACTGGATGTTTCAAAAGTATTCCTTCATTGTGCTGTAATTAAAGCAGGAAATATTTGTGGAATGGAAGGGATAAGGAGAAGCTATGTTCTTGCTTTAGCCAGTTTGGGAGGAAACATGAAGAATACATAAAAACACTTTAAGAAAAATGAAAAAGAAAAAAACAACAGCAAAACTTTTAACTTTCTTAATAGCACAAATAAGTAGTTTTAATGAAATAGATTGAGTCAAGGGTCATCACTAGATAGGAGTAAGTGGTAGTACCCCCACAGAATACCCATCCCTCTATTTTTAGCAAAAGCAGAAACCTAAGATCTACACAAGTGAGGAAAGAGAGTGGGGAGGGTGTTAGGTTCTATTTCTTTATAGACAGAAGGAATAATAGTACCCATGGCATAGTGGTTTACAGTTTGTGAAAATGCACTCACATCCTCTCACGGTTTGTGAAGCAAAATACTGTAGAGAGCAGTATTAGATTATGTTGATATTTCAGTTACAGTTTGATATTAATAATATTATGTGGCTGTGGAACCTAGGACATTCTTGAATCCTGGTAAATTCTGTTAGCTTTCACCAACAGTGAAAGGACTTCTTTTTCTGTTACTAGTTAAGTACCTCCCTGTGCAGTACTAATTAATGAAGTAACTGATTAACTTTAGTTTTGATCTTTGATTTGATTTACTTTTATAGCATTTTACTGGTAAAAACTTAGGATGTTTGTAAGTCCTGTGACCACTGGTTCTTTGTTAAATACAATTTGACCAGGATGTCTGGGTGGCTCAGTCAGTTAAGTGTCTGACTCTCGATCTCAGCTCAGGTCTCGATTTCAGGGTCATGAGTTCAAGCCCTGAGTTGGGCTCCACACTGGGCGTGAGACCTACTTTAAAAAATACCTATATCTATATATCTGTCTATCTTGACCTAAAGACATACTACTTAATTCTAAAATTGCTTTTACATTATGAAGTTTTTGTAGCGTAGTCAGCCTCTTTTTACTTTAGTAAGACCATGTTGTAAGCAGATTACATGAAGTTTTTCTTTCAAAACCTAATCATTATAACAGTCCTGAAAAAGGACTTGACATCAGGATACATTATCATAAAATCAGGAAGCCACAAATTTAGATTTATATTCAAAACCCATACATTGGCATGTATATTTTGTGCCAGTTTATGCAAGGAGATCTCAGGGTATCATGCAGTTTATTTAAAGTATATAGTGAAGACTGCATTGCAAAGAATTTAAACTACCAAATTAATCTGCTAGCTCAAATAATATGTTACAATTTGATGGCCATTACTTTAGGAAGGTCTTTTAAGTTTTAAGAAAACATTTCATTATGGAAATTTTTAAGTGTACACAAAAGGAGTAGTGTAGTGAGCCATCATGAACCCATTGATAAAAGATGGTTTATATTCACTTTAAAAACTAATATGTGGGGATCCCTGGGTGGCGCAGTGGTTTAGCACCTGCCTTTGGCCCAGGGCGCAATCCTGGAGACCCGGGATCGAATCCCACGTCGGGCTCCCGGTGCATGGAGCCTGCTTCTCCCTCTGCCTATGTCTCTGCCTCTCTCTCTCTCTCTCTCTCTCTCACTGTGTGCCTATCATAAATTAAATAAATAAAATAAAATAAAATAAAAACTAATATGTGAAAGTTTAGACTAATACATTTTGTTCTGGTCCAAATTATCCTTTGCAAAAATATTCAGGCAGTTACATTGACTCTAGCTCTTTATTAAGATGGGATGCTTGTTTTAAAAATTATTGTAGAAAAAAATTATTTCTCCTTTGATAGCCTAATCAAGGACATTTAATTTTGGAATTTGAAGAATTCCATGCATAAACCTGATTCTTTTGAAAGTATCTTTTCAGTCCTGTCAGCCTTTAAATATGAGACAAATCACTCCTCCCATTTTCGATCATATAATTCTTTCCTGTGGTAATTATATAAAGAAATCTTGTGCCCTCCCATGTTTCTATAATCTTTCTATACATCCAGTTTCCTCTGAAACTTTTAGGTAACTATTTTTATTTGGGAGGTATATGTGTATTTTCTGGGATGTTATGGGTTTTTGTTTTTCTTTAAAGAATTTATTTATTCATGAGAGACATGGAGAGAGAGAGGCAGAGACACAGGCAGAGAGAGAAGCAGGCTCCATGTGGGAGCCTGATGTGGGACTCGATCCTGGTACTCCTGTCTGGATCACGCCTGAGCCAAAGGCAGACACTCAACAGCTGAGCCACCCAGGCGTCCCTTTGCGGTTGCTTTTTAATGTAGCTACAAGCAAATACAAAGATGTATTCTTATTTTTCCACTTCTCTTTGTATACACAAGCTATCATATTATATATATCATTCTGTATTTTGTTTTTAATATTTACATAGACCCTGGAAATGCTCCGTTGCCATATACAGAGAAATTTTAAGTATTATTTTTTTTTACAGCTATAGATTTCAGTGTATAGATGTTTATCAGAATACTATAGTTATACCAAAAAGTGTGCTTGCCTGGATCAAAAGGAAATTTATATATGTAATTTTGATAATAGATACTTTGAAATTTTGAGGGATGCCTGGGTGGCTCTGCAGTTGAGCATCTGCCTTTGGCTGGCTCAGGGCGTAGTCCTGGGATCCAGGATCAAATTCCACATCAGTCTCCCTGTGGGAAGCCTGCTTCTTCCTCTGCCTATGTCTCTGCCTCTCTCTCTCTGTGTGTGTGTGTGTGTGTGTGTGTGTGTGTCTTTCTCATGAATAAATAAATCTTAAAAAAATTTTTTTTTTGCTTTATAGGTCTTGCTTAATTTTGCATTGCTACCTGCAATATATGAGATACCTGTTTACCATAGCCTAATATGATAGAACATGTTGTCAAGCTTTTGGGTTTTTGCCAGTCTGATAATTAAACAAAAATATTTTGGCAAGTTTGAGTTTACTCCTAGTGATACTGAACATCTTTTCATGTTTGAACTTTCACGTCCTTTCCCATTTTTCTATTGGGTTGTTGGTCTTTATCTCATATTTTTAGCTCTTTATATATTAGGAAGATTACATGCATGTTATAGGAGTTGCAGATATTTTTTATCAGTTTGCTTTTGTCTTTTGACTATGCTCATAAGTTACAAATATATTTTTCATAGTTTGTATATGTCTTTAGACTGCTTATAATTTGTTTTGCCATCTAAAAGATTTTTAGTTTTTTGCAGTTTCTTTTATGGCAGATTTTGCATCATAGTTATAAAGGCCTTCTTAACTAGAGGTTATAAAGGATTTTGCCATGTTTTCTTCCAGTATTTTATGGTTTGTCTTTTCCTTCCTTTTTTTCAACATTTAAATTTTTTACTTATTTGGAGTTTTCCCTAGTCTACAGTATGAAATACGGATGAACTTTTTAACTAGATTGGTTCCAGTTGTCTCAGTATGGACATCTTTACCCTATTTCAGATGCTGCCTTAATTTTATTCTAATTTCCTTTATGTATTAGAGTCTGTTTTTGTCTTTTTATTCTGTTCCATTAGTCTGTCAGCCTGTTGAACTGGCTCTATCAATTAAGGAGCAAATAGTTACAAAAAATCAGCCTACAGTAGTGAAATGAAAGACTTATCACTTTCCCTTATTGCTAAGAGTGGAAAGGCATATTTTTGCCTGCTGATGAAATAGACATATACTTTGGAATTAAGCGTAATTAGAAGATACATGACAGGATTGCATAAGGGAGTGCTCGCTTCGGCAGCACATATACTAAAATAGGATTGCATAAGGGAAGTTACCAAAGGAACTAAGGGGTAGTAGATAGCCATGGTTCACTTGTAACCTTATATGCCTTGTTATGGTATTTGAAATTTCCCCTATAAGAACTGGAAAATTGTAGGAACTTGAATTTTGCCCCATAAATTATGAAAAATTGGAGCAGACTAATGAAATATAAAATTACATTTTTTTTAAAGATTTTATTTATTCATGAGAGAGAGAGAGAGGCAGAGACATAGGCAGAGGAGGAAGCAGGCTCCATGCAGGGAGCCTGATGTGGGACTCGATCCTGGAACTCCAGGATCACACCCTGGGCTGAAGGCAGGCGTTAAACTGCTGAGCCACCCGGGGATCCCCTAAAATTACATTTTAGAATGAAGTTCTAAATCTGAATTCAGTGGGCTTCTCAACAGTCTATACATGAGCTTCAGGTTCTATGGACCCCTGAAATTTTATGTGTCAGAGCATCTAAGACCAGAATCTCAGAAGTCTTTTTTTAGGTGGGGGAGGGGCAGAGGGAGGAGAGAGAATCTTTTTAAATTTTTTTATTTAAATGAAATTAACTTTTTTGAAAGATTTTATTTATTCATGAGAGACACATGCAGAGAGAGAAGCAGAGACACAGGCAGAAGAAGAAGCAGGCTTCATGCATAGAGCCTGCTGTGGGACTCAATCTTGGGACACCGGGATCATTCCCTGAGCCAAAGGCAGACAGACACTCAACCGCTGAGCCACCCCGACGTCCATGAGCATGGAACGTTTTTCTGTTTCTTTGTGCAATCCTCTATTTCTAGGTGTCCTATAGTTTTCAGTACAATTCATTTGCCTCTTTGGTTAGGTTTATTCCCAGGTATCTAATGGGTTTTGGTGCAATTGTAAATGGGATTGATTGCTTATTTTCTTTTTTTCCATCTCATTGTTAGTGTATAGAAATGCAGGTAACTTCTGGGCATTGGCTTTATATCCTGCCACTTTGCTGAATTCCTGTGCAAGTTCTAGCAATTTTAGGGTAGAGTCTTTTGGGTTTTCCACATAGAGTATCATGTCAGGAGAGACTTTTAAGCAGGCTCCATGCCCAGTGTGGAGCCCAGTGTTCAGGGCTCAGTCTTACGACCTTGAGATCATGACCTGAGTCAAAAGAGTCAGAAGCTTAACTGACTGAGCCCTCCCAGGCACTCCAAATTCTCAGAAGTCTTTGACATACACACACAAGTTAAAAATACCTTTTTTAGAAAGATTCCTCTGGTTACATGGAATAGGGTTTAAAACTAAAGATAGGGTTGCTGGGATCCCTGGGTGGCGCAGCGGTTTGGCGCCTGCCTTTGGCCCAGGGCGCGATCTTGGAGACCCGGGATCGAGTCCCACGTCGGGCTCCCTGCATGGAGCCTGCTTCTCCCTCTGCCTGTGTCTCTGCCTCTCTCTCTCTCTCTCTCTCTCTCTGTGACTATCATAAATAAATAAAATCTTTAAAAAAATAAATAAATATAGGGTTGCTAATCAAGAAGTTTTTGCATAAAGTATGCAAAATATAAGTAGCAGAGCCTATCAAAATACAAACAACATTTTTGACAGAAGTGGAACAAATAATCCTAAAATTTGTATGAAACCATGGAAGATCCCCAAATAGCTAAAGGAATCTTGAGAAGGAAGAACAAAGCTGAAGATATCAAATTCTAGAATTCAAGATGTACTGTAAAGCTATAGTAATCATACCATGTATGTAGTACTGGCACAAAAATAGACACGTAGGGCAGCCCCGGTGGCTTAGTGGATTAGCAACACCTTCAGCCCAGGGTGTGATCCTGGAGACCCGGGATTGAGTCCCACATCGGACTCCCTGCATAGAGCCTGCTTCTCCCTCTGCCTGTGTCTCTGCCTCTCTCTCTCTCTCTCTCTCTGTCTCCATGTGTCTCATGAATAAATAAATGAAATCTTTAAAAAAAAAAATAGACATGTAGATCAATGGAACAGAATAGAGAGCCTAGCTATAAGCCCATGTTTATATGGTAAATTAACCTATGACAAAGGATGCAAGCACGAACAATGGGGAAAAGATAGTCTCTTTAATAAATGGTGTTGGGAAAACTGAACAGCTATATGCAAAACAATGAAACTGGACCACTTTCTTATACCATATACAAAAATAAATTCAAAATGGATTAAAGACCTAAGTATAATGCCTGAAACCATAAAACTCCTAGAAGAAACATAGTTTTCATATCATCATTTCATCAAACATATTTGATATCTCCTTAGCTGATCTAGTTCTTCCTCCTCAAGAAAAACAAAAGCAAAAATTATTGGGACTATACCAAAATAAAAGGCTTTTACACAACAAAAGGAACAAGGCAACCTACTGAAGTAAGAGAAGATATTTGCAAATGCTATGTCTGATAAGGGGTTAATATTCACAATACATAAAGAACATACAGCTCAACACCAAAAATTCCAAATAATCTAATTAAAAATTAGGCAGAGGACCTGAATAGATATTTTTCCAAAGTAGACCTACAGATGGCCAACAGACACAGGAAAAGATGTTCAACATTGCTAATCGTTAGGAAAATGCAAATCAAAACCACAGTGAGGGTTGCCTGGCTGGCTCAGTCAGTAGAGTATGTGACTTTTTTTTTTTTTTTTAAGATTTTTAAAATTCATTTATTCATGGGAGACACAGAGAGGCAGAGACACAGGCAGAGGGAGAAGCAGGACTCCCCGTGGGGAGCCCAGTGCGAGGCTCGGTCCCAGGACCCTGGGATCATGACCTGAGCTGAAAGTAAATGCTCAACCACTGAGCCACCCAGGTGCCCTGGGTATGCAACTCTTGATCTTGGGATTGTAACTTAAAAATAAAACCTATTAAAAAAAAAAAGAAAAACAATGAGATAACACCTATGCTGGTCAGAATTGCTAAAATCAAAAGTGTCAGCGAGGATGTAGAATGTAGAGAAAAAAGAGTTACCATATGCTATTGATGAGACTACAAATTGGCACAGTCACTGGAAAACAGTATGGAACTTCCTCAGAAAAATAAAAATAGAAAAACAAACAAAAAACAGAATCCGACCTACAGCTACAGAGATCAAACTAGGGATATTCTATTCCCCAGAAGGGAAGAGAATAGAGGGATAGGCAAAATGGATGAAGGGAAGTAGTAGACGTGGGCTTCCAGTTTTGGAATTAATAAGTCATAAGGATGAAAGGCAAAGGGAGTGTAATCAGTGATATTATTATAATGTTATATGGTGACAGATACTAGCTATACTTGTGAGCATAGAGTATTGTATAGAGAAGTTGTATCATGTGGTATACCTGAAACTGATACGATGTGTGTCAACTATATTCAAATTTAAAAAAATTTTTAAATTGATTTTGCTTTAAATGTTGACATGCTAATTCTTAATGGTGGGTATATAGGAACCGGTTGTCTTTTTATATGTTAAAATATTTCATAATTTTAATAAGCAAAATCAATTTTGCTTTAAGTTGGTGAATAATAGATACTTCAGTCATAATTTTCCTTTAGTATCAAGTTAGCTTTACAAATGATGTTATTATCTGACAGAGTGATCATATGACATTTTAAAGGTATTGTAAAGTATTGACCTTTTTTAAATGTTGTGGAAAAATATATAATTTATTCCCTTTATCTCATATTATATATATATATATATATATATATGGATATATATATATATGATACCATAGGTACCCGCAAGATGTGGAGTTACAGTCCGGGACAGTCTAAAGAAAGCTCTGATGATGAGAGGTCTAATCCCAGAGTGCTGTGCTGTTTACAGAATTCAGGATGGGTATGGTTTGTATGTGATGTGAAATTTTGTTTAAAAAGGAAAAAAAAAACCCTCAGACCTTAAACTTTGGGTTTTCTGTAGCATCTTTACCCAAACCCAAGGTATTGAAATTTAACTTTAGAAAAATATATTAAGTTAGCCTAAAGAAAACCTTGTAGGCCCTTTGAGGAGTGAACATTAGGTATTTTGTGTGATGATAGTGTTATTCTGATGAAATGACTATTTGGAGTCTGAGATTCTTATAATTTTTGAACCATTTAAAATGTGGCTTATTTGAATAATGGACTCTTCCCCCATGCCCATATTTTTAATATAAACTCATAGTTTCACAAAAGGCTTATCAAAATTAATATTTTAAGCTATTTTTCTTTCAGAAAAGTATCTAAAATTGTGCCAGGACCCCCCAAATTTTGAATCCTGTTTTTAAAAAAAATATCCTTTTGGATATTGTTGTCCCTTGAGTACTCTTTTTTTTTTTTTTTTTTTTTAATGGATAGATAAATCCGTAGCTGTGATTCTTTTTTTTTTTTTTTTTTTTGGAGGGGGGACCTTAGGAACAATCAATTTTCTGCTGTTGTAGGTCTTTTCTGGAGCTGGCTTGAAGAAAAGAGTACATCTCTTTACCCTGCTGTTTGTCCAAGAGTGATACATTTATTTGGGGTAAACTTAAAAATTAATTTATTGCCATTTAAATTTCTAACGATGGAAGACTAGGGAGCCAAACCTCCCTCACCATTACTAGCCCCTCAATAACCAATTTTCATGTCTTCAGCATGAGGTATATGAAGATTTTTAGGTGTGATAACCAAGAAAGGCTGTGTCTACACTTTTCAGAGAGAAGAAACCGATTGGCTGGGACACTGATATTTCCTGGCTCACTGGAGAGGAATTGCATGTAGAAGTGTTGGAAAATGTTCCGCTTACCACACACAACTTTGTATGTACTTTTACATTTTTTCCAAATGTCAAAAATGTACAAGTTCTTGCACATGAATTTTTACTTAGGGAATATGAAATATGGATGAATAATTTTGGGGTTGGTATTTTACCTAAGTTGAAAATCCATTCTGTTCTTTAAAAAGCTTATATTTAGGGATCCCTGGGTGGTGTAGCGGTTTAGCGCCTGCCTTTGGCCCAGGGCGTGATCCTGGAGACCCAGGATCGAATCCCATGTCGGGCTCCCAGTGCATGGAGCCTGCTTCTCCCTCTGCCTGTGCCTCTGCCTCTCTCTCTCTCTCTCTCTCTCTGTGTGTGTGTGTGACTATCATAAATTAAAAAAAAAAAAAAAAAAAGCTTATATTTAAATAAAGAGTTTTATTTTCTTCTTAATTTGGAAAAAACAATATATGTTTTTCAATAAAAGGAACTGAAAAGATAATCTGAATAGTACAAAAGTATATCAAGTGTAGTCTTCCAAACTCCTTCTACTTATACAAATGTGTGCTTATACCCGGGAGCCAAGAGCTCTCTCCATTCTCTTTTTCCTCCCTTCCTTTAATTTCCATTTCTTTCCTTAAACCAAAAAAGAACATTCCTGTTCTGTGTGATAGTCTTCATCTTTTAAAAAAGAAAAAAAATGAACAGTGTATCATGGACATCTTTCCACATCAGTACACCTGGTTTCATATTTACAGAGATTGCATAATAGTCCATAAGAACATAAATTCAATATACTTAACCATCCTCTACTAATATAGACATCTAAGTTTTTAAAAAATCTCTCTTGTACGAAGGACTATACAGAATCTTGCATTCATCATAATACACTTGTGTGTTTCTGAAGGATGAGTTAATGGAAGTGAAATAACTCTCCACGAGGACCTCTCCCTTCATCTGGTTTTTGCATTTGCTGGAACCTAGCCTAGGCTAAGTGTCACCAGCATGATAACTGGAACAAGGGTCATCTTTACCTCAGTGATGAGAGTATAGTGCCCAGAGCTTGAGAACCTGCAGAAGCCAGGAGTAGAATGATCTAGAAGACAGGAATGCATTTCTTACTTTCTATCATATATGGAATTTTGAGCATAGTTTATTTTTTCTAGATGGATAGTTATTGCTACCCCTTTGGTATCAGGTGCTCTCCCGTGTGTTTTGGTGATCAGTACAGCTGGACTCCTAAAGCAGATGAATAATGAGCTGATTTCCTTGGGGGTTTGTGCTTTCAGTGCTCCATTAGTGGTGAATAATGGTGAATAATTTGTGCTTCAGTAAGGCATCTTTTCAGTGAGTGTTGTCAATCAGATTTACTATGTAGCAGATAGTTTTGAAATAATGACCCAGCAAGTTCATTACTATAGATTTTTTAATTTGTAGAATTTCAAGTGGATAAATCTGAAGATAATTTTAAGTTTTTAGAAATCCAAAAATGGTAGAGCTTACATTTCATGAAGATTACTATTTTTCTTGGCTAAAAAGTAGTTAAAAGGAGGTAAGAAAACCTAAGTTGTTAACCATAAAATGGTGTTAGAGTAGTGCCTCAGGAAGGTCCTTGCCACAAGAGGATAATGAAAACAAGCTGCAGCCTAGTTCCAGAGTATGGAAATCCTCACAACACAGTTGGAGACCTGCCAGTAAATATTTATTAAGAACTTTCCATTTGCCAACACTGTGTCTGATCTGGGACTATAACAATGAATAAGAAAAACAATATCCCTGCCTTAGAGTAGAGAGAGAGATGTTTTGATAAGAACATTTCATAAACACTCTTAATTACTGTGTATGGATAAAGTACAGTAGATGCACAGAGTAGAAACTCCTAACCTGGGCTTGGAGGAGTCAGGAAGTTTTCCCAAAGGAAGAACTCTCTAAGCTAAGGCCTGATGGATGAGGGAATAGCAGATGGAGTGAAGAGAAGAGAGGAAACAGAAAGCACAGACTACTTTTCAGTTTTGAAAGAATGTCAGGGGGGATGGTATAAAGTTGTAGAGGAGATTGTTATAGTGTAGCAAGAATTATGGTTAGAATAAGAAGAATCCAGCTCCTAGAAGTCCTTGTAAGGCTTGTTAAAGATTTGGACTTCTCTTTAAAAAATTGGAAATTAATTGTAAGCAGGAGAGACGTGATTGGATTTGTGTCTTAGAACAGTTGCTCTGAGTGTCATGTTGAGGCAAGAGTAAATGCATGTGTTCTGCTTAAGAAAGGGAGAGAACTTCTCTCTTTCTCTGTGCTGGGTTTGGTGGCTACTTCAGAAATGCTGCTTATGTCTCCCAGTTTCCTAGAGTCCATTATTAAAAGCAGTTCCTTAGATATTTGCCTACATTCCAGGAGTCCCTGGGAACTGGCAGGGTGAAGGCAGCAGGAAAAGCAGAAAAATAAGAAAGTATACCTTCCTGTACTCACTTGTATTGACAAAGATATATTCCCAGAAACAATTATATGTCACAATTTATTCTCAAATACATTCCCACATTTGCTTCTCCTCATTTCCACTCCTCTCTGTTTTCTTCTCTCTTCCCCTCCTGCACTGTCTGGGTTTTATTTGTTTGTTTTTTTCCTCCTTTACATACACAAACAGTCTGGTACGTAGAGTTTTAGAAGTCAGTAGCAGGAAGAAAGACTGCAAATGAGTAGATGAATGAAAAGAGAAATTAGAGCTTCATGAAACTCAGCAGATTATTAGGTGAGTGAGAAAGGGTTAGTTAGCAAAGAGAATCAAGTGATGATAAATGCTGATTCTTGTGAACATGTTTTGTATTTTTCTGTGCTCTATTTTCTGAGATTCTCTGAGAAATGTAAAAAACGCTTGCTTTGGCAAATACCAGCCACATAAATGTTAAATTACTCTACTATCTTGTATGTCCAAAGACAAACGGAAAAGCCACAAAGCTAAAAAAACAAGGAATTTGGCTTTTATGTCCTCTAGAAAGTGATACATAAACCAAAAGGTGAAGAAAACAAGAGCCACTTTTAAAAATTACCTGAATGTTCTCAAAAAGCTAGAAAGCATGAATTGCCAAGATACCATTTTCTTGATGAGACATTATTTTTAAATAACTTTTTATCCTGTTAAATGCATGTTTATTGTAAAGAGTTTGGTAAGTTGTGGCTATTGAAATCAACCTAACGAATCATGAGAGCAAAGACATATAATAGAAAGTCCTGGTGTACATTATAGTCGGGGTACTGTTAAATGAATATAGGTATGTTCTCGGTCATAATATAACGTGTATTTCTTACTATTGTTCATGATTTAAACTGTCTGGGAAACAGAAATGAATTGAGAATATACACAACAAAGACAAAGGACAAAATAGAGTCACCTGTGCCCTAACCACTCTGAAATAGCCACTGTTAACATTTTGGTATTTTTCTTATGTTTTCTGCTTATTCAAAACAAATACTCTAAAAATAATTTCTGGCTTCAGTAGTTACCAGGATGGAGCCTCCCTAACATGTTTTTGGTTTTTTTTTTTCCCCAGTGTAACCCCTGAGTAGATCATTTGCCTTCTGACCTAGGGTTCTTTCATGGTGCCTTTTAAGTTTCTTGTAGAGCAATGTTCACAAATTTAGATGTTTGGATCCTCTAACAAACTGATAATTTGTAAAAGGTGTTCATATTGATTTTCCTGTCCCTTATCCTAGTTAATTTCTGTTTTAAAGCTCTTTGGTGATTATCTCATTATTACCAAATGGTAACTTTAAGCTACAGTTCCTTACTTTATCAACTGCTGTTACCATTTACCATTTGGTAACTTCTGTTACCAAAGGAAATTAGCTCATTTGTAGCTTTACAATCTTTCTTCTTCCTCCTTCCCCTCCTTCAGGTGATTTTTGGGTTTTTTTGTTGTTGTTGTTGTTGTTGTTGGTTTGTTTTTTGGGCAGGTTCCTGTATTGGATACCTTTGTAACTTTAAATAATATACCATTGTTTCTTATTCTGTCAACACCAGTAAGCATTTCTTAACTCCTTTCCTTGTGCAGTTGTTAAAGTGTGCCCTTACCTTCCGTTCACTCCTACTCCCTCCTTCTGTTTATCATCTCTTTAACTTTCATGGAGTCAAGCTTGAAAATAGTTTCTAGTTTTTTATTAACTTCCCATCTTTTTTGCTTCTTTTTAAATCGTATATTAGGTGGGAGGTAAAAACATATAGTCTATTGTCTTGAACCCCCTGGTTTTCATATTAGTATCTTAGTGTGTAAAACGGTTCTTGTGATATGAACATAATTAAAGATTTGTTATTTTAACCAGGAGAGTAAATAAGTTGATTTCTAAAAAGATTCTTACAAGTTTTTGAAATTCTCTATGATGTTTTCTACTTTGCAGGTACGGAAAACTTTTTTCACCTTAGCATTTTGTGACTTTTGTCGAAAGCTGCTTTTCCAGGGTTTTCGCTGTCAAACATGTGGTTATAAATTTCACCAGCGTTGTAGTACAGAGGTTCCACTGATGTGTGTTAATTATGACCAACTTGAGTAAGTAATCAAAAAAAAAATCTCTTTTCTGTCTACATTTTACTTTTCTTGATGTAAAACTAACTTATCTTAGGGTGTGGGAATTTTCTGTGCAGTAGAATTACAGAGAATTTAGAAAGGATGGCTAGAGAATACTGTGTAGTATAGCCAGTACTACTCTCCCAAACTGTAATTCTGATTCAGCTATACATTTCATTTATGTCTTATATCTTCTTTTAATTAATAAAGATCCCTTGCCCATAGACATCATTTTTAGATGGTTTTGGGAGGAGAATGGGTGTGATTTTAATTAAGTTAACCGTTATATTTTTGGATCACAGATCAGGGATTCTGGTTCTGTCACTATTTTATAAATTATATATATTCTCTCTCTCTTTCTCTCTCCTTCAACCTTCCCTGCCCAGTTTATTTAAAAGTAAGATATAAAATCTTTGTGCCCAATGTATCTCTTTCTAAAATTTCTATTTGCTTTATGCCAGAGTTTCTCTAAGAGTTAAGACTGAGTCTGTTGTAATCTTTTGTTGTTGCTGCTGCTGCTGCTGCTATTAAGGTCTTAAAACTTTTCTTAATCACTTGAGCAAAGAGAATTTAACTCTATGAAGTATATTATAATGACATCATCTAACTGAGATGGTAGATAAATTTTCTTCTAATTCCGTAACCATAAAGCATGATTTACCCCCTCTAATATGTAGAAATTTGCTGTATAGAGAATTAGTTTTAGATTATGAGCTTGCCTCTAAAAGTACAATGTAATTTTTAAAAAATAAGCCTTTAGGCAAAAATACAACTAATTGAATTTAACAATCATTTCTGAAAGTGGAATTTGATCTCAAATATTTCTTTTAACTCTATATGTATTCTGGTGTATGCAGCTTCTGGGTTTTGCACAAGTTAGGTTTGTTTTGTTTTGTTTTTGTTTTTGCCTCACAGTTTGCTGTTTGTCTCCAAGTTCTTTGAACACCACCCAATACCACAGGAGGAGGCCTCCATAGCAGAGACTGCCCTTACGTCTGGATCATCCCCTTCTGCTCCCCCCTCCGATTCTCCTGGGTATGATTTGACTCCTGCTGTTCAATGACAATGCTATTTGAGCTGGTTTCTTTTGGATTTGTTGGTTAATTATAAACCTTTCCAACACTTGGATTATTGAATTAAGGATTTTTCTTTGGGTAACTTATCCCATAGGCAAATATGTACATCCATTTGGTAAGATACCTAAGATTAAAACTAACATAGACTGCTTCTGGACCAGTCTTAAAAAAATCAAGTAATATCATTTAGAGTCCCTGGCTTGTGCTCATCACTGTATTAGGTAATATCAAATATAAAAGTTTATGATTCCTATTTAGAAAAGTAGCATTGACCCATGAGACAATGGCAAACATTTTAAAAATAGTGTATAATTAGTTTGCAAATTCTGACATGGTATTTTAAACAATGTGAGGACATAAATAGTATCATGTATACTATAGACGGGGAATAGTGAGAGTAGTTAATAACATTTAATGAAGATTTGAACTGGACCTTCAAGAATTCAGAATTTTAATGAGCCCAGGGAATAAAAAGCATGGTGATGAATGATGGGATGGTAGGGGGGAAATAGCATAAACAAAGGGAATGGAATGGTAGAGTTGAGAGGTGGTGAACAGAGGCTAATCTTAAGTTGAGACGTAGCATGTATGAGACCAGATTATGAAAAGTGTTGGGTTTCAAGTTGGAATTTAGACTTAATAGAGGTGGGGGGAGTAAAAGTTTTTGAGCAGAGGACTAATCTGGTGAAAATGGTTTTGAAGAAAGAAGCACTACCGGTGATATACAGATAGATTAATGGACAAATATCTAGAGTGAAGAAGGCTAATTCAGATGTTGTTCACAGTGAAGACCATGAGAGGCAATAAAGACTTGAACTGGGATGGTAGCAGTGTGGAGAAGGGATGGGTATATATAAAGTGTAAAGAAAATATTTATAGTGTTTATTAGTTGTGGAGGATAAAGGAGAAAACTGACTTTAAAGATGATCCAGGGATCCCTGGGTGGTGCAGCGGTTTAGCGCCTGCCTTTGGCCCAGGGCGCGATCCTGGAGACCCGGGATCGAATCCCATGTCGGGCTCCCGGTGCATGGAGCCTGCTTCTCCCTCTGCCTGTGTCTCTGCCTCTCTCTCTCTCTCCGTGTGACTATCATAAATAAATTTAAAAAATAAAAAATAAAAATTAAAAAAAAAAAAAAGATGATCCAAAGGCATCATATATTCAAGCTTCATAGTAGGGAAAAAAAGATGATGAATTTAACAGATATTAGTGTTGTGGAGAATTTCTTACATAGGTCTACATACTCTTTCCCTTTTGGATTTGAGGCAGAATAAATTAAGCTGTATTTGGAAGCATGTGGTTTAAAAAAAGTCCTCACATGGCATTCTGTTCTATAATATTCCAGAGATAATTAGTTAAGATCAGAAATATTTATTGTCAGTTTGAACTCTACTTCCTTCCTCTCTTCACAATGTAATGTTATCTTTTCCACCTAGAGACAAAAAAAAAATGGATAATTCCAAGACGTCGAATTTTACAAAACCAACCTTTCTAGAGGTCTCATAGGCTACAAAATCTAGAAAAGATTTGTATTAAGGACTAGATGTTTCTATCTACTTTGGAACACTAGAAAATGGAACCATTAAATTTGGGGTGGGGGCTGCAGTGGTCAGGTTGTAATAGTTATCTGCTCTGGTGGAATCCTTTTATTCCTGCTGTCTTTATTGTTAGTTTTATGCACCTAGGTCGTTCTTAGGCAGGCGCTCAAAGTCTTGTAATTGTTTGTTTTGATTTTTAATTAATCTTTTGGCTATGGCATTTACTCCTGACAGGTTCTGTAAGACCATGATGCCTTTCTAATGGCAGGTCCCAATTCTGTGAGCAGAGTTACAGAACACCACAATGAAATTAACTTGGTCTCTCTGAAGGTTTATAATGGTAATGATCCAGGACAGTTACCTTCCACTGAAGGGATGCTGTCTTAAAATTACAAAACCATTTGCCTATGCCATGAGTATTTTATTTATAACTAAACTGAAGTGTACATTCTGGTCTTGAGCAAATGTTAAGAAAGATGTTCAAACTTTTGTTTTCCTTATGCTTTTATGTCATGTGTCTATATGTGCCTATGAAAAGATAGAAGCCAGTCTTATTCTATACTGCTGTTTCTTTGCATTTTGTTAATAGTCCTTATGACAATTACAGTGGTCATAAAATGCATATAATAATGAATGTAACCAAGACATATTGGGGAAGTGATACATTGACTAATTTTCAAACAAAAGTTAGAGGTACCTCCTTTTCTGCTTTTTAAAAATGCTGTGGAATGTATGAATGTCTGAAAAGTCAACATTTTAAAATTTCCATACTGCTGAACAGAAGTAGTCACTTGGCTTCAAACTCAATATTCTTTAAAAAAAACTTTTAATATTCTAGAGGCACCTGGATGTCTCAATGATTGAGCATGTGCCTTTGGCCCAGGGCGTGATCCCAGGGTCCTGGGATCAAGTCCCACATCAGGCTCCCTGCAGAGAGCCTATTTCTTTCTCTGCCTATGTCTCTGCCTCTCTCTATGTGTCTCTCATGAATAAATTAGAAAAAAAAAAAAAACCTTTTAGTATTCTAGTTAAAAATTAGATCTAAACTAACTAGTAATTTGCCAAAGGGTTTTAGAGGTAAAATTCTTTTTATTTTTAATCTAATACTGTTTTAAAGAGGTTTGCAGCAAGATAAGTAAAGGTATCATCAGGAGAAACCCAGTTTGCTGGCTACCAACATACTTCACAGGGTATAAACTGCCTTGGTCCAGGTAAATACATCCCAGTATGGAAACTGAATTTTATCAATCCCTAGAAATGATGAGTTATTAGAAATACACTGATTTACAGTGACCAGAATTAGAAAAGACTGAATCAGAACTCCAGGTAATTAATTTCCAAGAGAAATAGAGCTGTTATTGTAGACCAAAGTTCTTATGTTGGATGGGCCAGCACTCAGTCTACTTGTAGAAGATATTTATGAGAAACCAAATTATAATCTAAAGATTGCTTTTGTTAAGCATGGGATTAGGACATTACTCAGATGTTTTATGACACCAGGATATAATTACTTAAAGTTTTCTCCAAAGTTACATACTTGCTGTCAAGTCTAGGTAAATTGACTTTATGGGCCAACAGATGCCTTCTACTGGGTAATGGTAGATACCAACTGCCAAATATAGTCTTTCTGATTTTGTGTAACCTCACTTCTTAAATATCCATTCATTTCTTTAGGTAATAAAATTTATCATATCAAATCCCAGTTTTTGTTTTTCCTCCTTCTAGACCAATGCTCTTTGAATATACGTTCTGCTTTGTTATAAACTACATTTTGCGATCATAGTCCAATTCAGTAACTTTCAAAAATGACTTGCTCTCTCTTATGCCTGTACTAGACCGATTATGTTTATTAGACTGCCCTATACAACTGTAGTTAATTCAAGCTTTTTCCACTTCTAAGTCCTAACTCAAATCACGCTATTGACTTGAGACTTTAAATCAGCCTATAGTTTTTTAAAAGTAGATGTATTTTCCAAAACTTTTTTTAAAAACCAATTTTGTCAGGCAGCCCAGGTGGCTCAGTGGTTTACAACCTGTCTTCAGCCCAGGGCGTGATTCTGGAGACCCGGGATCGAGTCCCACATCGGGCTTCCTGCATGGAGCCTGCTTTTCCCTCTTTCTGTGTCTCTGCCCCCCCTTCTCTGTTTCTCTCATGAATAAATAAAATCTTTAAAACAATTTTTTTTGGTAATTTTTTCATTCTTTTACCTGTTCCCAAAATCCCTTAGCAAAAGGCATATGTTGGCTGCCTAAAGCAAAAATAAAGATAGCTCTTTCACAAACTAAAATTTTTTCAATAATTAATAGAATAAAAAGAACAAGTGGAGTGTGGTAATTTTTCTAAAGGCCAGGTCCATCAGTTTTAGCCTGTAATTCTCATTGTATGATACTAAGTATTTAAAGTACATAGTATTATTTTTATTTCAGTTCTAAGTGGACTCCATTAATATGAACAAATGAGCTCAAAATTTCTTTCCCTACCGTTTAGAGCATGCTTCAAAGAGTAAAACTATAAACCGGTCTGGTTCAGATTTTGTTAACATGCTTTATGCAGAACCTTTAAAAAAAAAAAAAAAAAAAGCCTTTTGTCACTATTTGGCTTCTTTGGCTCTTCAAACCTCCTTCTATTCCTTTTTGTACTATATTTACTTCCCATTCCTTTCTAAACTCTGTCCCCTCCCAAAATATCTTTTTACTCCCTCCACAATTGTCTTTCTGGGTGTGTCTTAATAGCCACTAAATAATACAGATTATTACAGAGTTTGCATAAAATGGAATAGAATGATAACCTATCTCTTTAGAGAGGCTGTTAGCACTGTGTCATTCATTGGTCTTGATGGAGCTCACCAAGACAACCATACTTCCTCTATTACGTGATACTCCCTTCCCACTTCCCTTGGATATCCTTTCTGAGGGCATTAGACTCCTCACAGAGGTTTACAATCTTTTCACAGAACTTTATTGTATTCTGTGAGTTCTCGGTTTATTTCAGTGCAGCGAGACATCATAGAATTTGTTATTTACCTACAGTACCAAAATAGATCATTCTGTCACCTATTTTGATGATCTTATCAAAAAGCAATATATATTTTTTTAATTTTTATTTATTTATTTATTC
Organism: Canis lupus dingo; assembly: GCF_003254725.2. Taxonomy (NCBI): domain Eukaryota; kingdom Metazoa; phylum Chordata; class Mammalia; order Carnivora; family Canidae; genus Canis; species Canis lupus. The sequence continues at coordinate 8,246,052 of NC_064258.1, forward strand.
ATGAGAGACACACAGAGAGGCAGAGACATAGGCAGAGGGAGAAGCAGGCTCCCTGCAGGGTGCCTGATGCAGGACTTGATCCCAGGACTCTGGGATCATGACCTAAGCCGAAGGCAGACACTCAACTGCTGAGCTACCCAGGCATCCCTCAAAAAGCAATCTTTTAAAAGATTTACTTTAATGCTTAATATATGATTGTCTTGTGTTGCTTAGTTATTGGACATGGTAAACATTTTTGAATATGAGAGATTGACACTATAAAGATTTTTTGGAACGCTTAAAAAACTAAGTATTTGTTAAGCGCAGTTACTCCTGGGTTTTTAATGTTTTATAAGGAAATCTTTATATCATCCTTTTTAAAATGTTATTATCTATATAAAGTTGCCCTGAATCTTATCTTTCAATGACTTGATTTTTCCAGGCCCCCAATTCTGACCAGTCCGTCTCCTTCAAAATCCATTCCAATTCCACAGCCTTTCCGACCAGCAGATGAAGATCATCGAAATCAGTTTGGACAACGAGACCGGTCCTCATCAGCTCCAAATGTGCATATAAACACAATAGAACCCGTCAACATTGATGTAAGCATCCAGCATTATTAGAACTAAAAAAAAAAAAATTGGGTGTATTTATTTTTCTGCTACATCTGTAATACAGATGAGAATTGTGTATCGTAGCTATTATTAGTGATAGACTTTTCCTGAATTACTGATCAGAAAAGCCTGGTCATCTTCTCTTCTGGTATTAAATACTTAACTGGTGCCAAATTGTGAAGTTGTTCTGATATTTTTCCTTACATTTTTTCTGCAAAAGTCTTATGTTCATTTATTTAACAGATAATCCCTTGGCCATTTTATAGTAAATAAGAATACAGTTGCAGGTTTTCAATCTTTATCTTTAAAGATTTTAAGTCTTTATCTAGATTTCAAAAAGTAGAAGATTTTCAATCTTTATCTAGATTTCTAAAAGTAGAACTTTGAGCTAAATAACTCTTAACAACCAGCCATTACTTTATGTACAAGACATGCAAAACTACCTTTTACCTTCCTTACTTTTTCGACTATAACACTGTATTCCATCTTTCTACATATCGTGAATTTTTGTATATTCTTTTTTGTAAAGTTTCTCATTAAGTTTTATTCATTTAAAAAAATGTATCTTATATAATATAATCATCCTGTATTGTAATCTCATCTCTTCAATTAATTTAGGCACCTCCTGGCTGGTCACTCTTGATGTTTTTACTTTTTCAGTTTATTTTGCACACTGTAACTTAATTATGTACCTTAGTGTTGCTTCTTCAATTAGATCTTCTTGGCAGCAGAAACCATTCCTTTTTTTTTTTTTTTTTAAGATTTTATTTATTTATTCATGAGAGACAGAGAGAGGCAGAGACACAGGCAGAGGGAGAAGCAGGCTCCATGCAGGGAGCCTGATGTGGGACTCAATCCCGGGACTCTAAGATCACGGCCTTGGCCAAAGGCAGGCACTAAACTGAACCACCCAGGGATCCCCAGCAGAAACCATTCCTAACATTAGTTCACTTGATACCTATCTTAGAATGAAATACATAGTTGGTCATCAAAAAATATTTGTTTCAGTAAACAGGTTAGAAGAAGAAACAGGAAATTTCCCATATTATAGACCAAAGATCACAAACTTGAAGGGCCAGATAGGATATTTTAGACTTATGGGTCATATGACCTCTAATGACAGCTATTGAATTTTGTCATTGTAGTGTGAAGGCAGCCAGAGAGAACACAGTATAAACAAATGGATGTGGCTTTATTTCCGTAAAACTTTTTTTTTTTTTTCCCGTAAAACTTTATTTACAAAATAATCTGGTAATTGAACTACAGAAGAGAATAATGTGCTCTGCTACCTGAGCTGTGGTGGGCTAGGAATCCCTATCTAGAATTAGGTGTCCTACTCCCAGAATTTGTGCTTTCAAATAAAGAGTATAGGTTATCTTTAATCTCTGTAATAAGCAACAAAACAGGAAACTCACCAAGCTTGTTTGCCTTGGAAAGTAATTATATTAAGAAGGAGTTAAAATCAATCAATTAATTAATTAAAATAAAGTAAAAATAAAATGGAAGTTCGAACTGTTTCCCCAAATAAGCAGGGTACTAGAATTAGTGAGGTGGTTTTTTGTGTGTTAGAAGATAGGAATTCTTCTCATTATATGAGCATTCCTTATGTGAGTCCTCATAGTTATAAGGTTGAGTTAGAGAAGCAAAAATTGTACTAAAAGGAAAATGTTCACTTATTAACAGACTAATGTTAGTCCCCATACAAACATTCTTCCCCATCTAATGCCAGTTTGCATTCCAATCTCCATACATCATTATCCAACATTTCAATGAAAACAATGCAGATTGATTGCAAGTCTGGCAAAAAGAAGAAAGAAAGAAGAGATTTTAAGGGTTTTATGAAGACGAAAAGGGACTTTGGAGAACTACTAAAATTGTAAAAAGCCATTGAAAAAAAGGAATACAGAATTAAATTAGTCTAATTAACAATAGAAAAGATCCACAGAGATGACAATATAATAGGCTCTCCAAATGAAAATAACTTGAGTATTAAAGGATTGATAGAGTACCTTCAGGGAACTGATGAAGCCCTCTAAAATTTTTATAAAGATAGATTTATTTATTTATTTATTTATTTATTTTAGAGAAAGGGGGAGAGGATGGGCAGGGAACTGGGCAGAGACAGAGGGAAACTCTGCTGAGGGGCTTGAAACTAGTTTTTCCTCTAGCTAACAGATCTGAATACAAAGGAAGAAAAAAGTAGAAGAGGGAAATATGGGAATAATGAGATTGTGAAATAAGAAATCAAATCTTACTTCTGAGTTAGATCTATTCTCATTATGTTCAAAATTATAGCTGTGTTACTTTCAATATTAACATCCTGTTAGACTATTTCCCTCTAGACTTTTCCTCTCAGTGTTACCAATGTTCTCTTGTTTTATGAGGCTTGAATATGTCGGTGTCATTTTTATTTATTTATTTTTTTAATTATTTATTTATTTATGATAGTCACAGAGAGAGAGAGGCAGAGACACAGGCAGAGGGAGAAGCAGGCTCCATGCACCGGGAGCCCGATGTGGGATTCGATCCCGGGTCTCCAGGATCGCGCCCTGGGCCAAAGACAGGCGCCAAACCGCTGCGCCACCCAGGGATCCCGGTGTCATTTTTATATTTTGCCTTTTTGTCCTCGTTTTTTAACCAGATAGTCAAAGGGTATCAGTTCTTCCTTTTGATAACTCATCTCCAATTTGTCCTTATTATTTCTACCCTCTGGGCCCATATTTCTTCCCTTGAATTACTTATTACATTAATTTCCTAAATAGATTTCCTGCCATTGGTTTCTCTATCCATTTCTATCCATTCTTTTTTTTTTTTAAGATTTTATTTATTCATAGAGATGCAGGGGAGGGGGGGAGAGGCAGAGACACAGGCAGAGGGAGAAGCAGGCTCCATGCAGGGAGCCTGACGTGGGACTCGATCCCGGGACTCCAGGATCACGCCCTGGGCTGCAGGCGGCGCTAAACCGCTGCGCCACCGGGGCTGCCCTCCATTTCCATTCTTTATGGTACTGTCCTCTGTCATCATCTGTTCCTTGTTCCAAAAATTTCATGGACTTCCCACTGATTATAAGATAATATATAAATTCTTCAGCATATTCATTCAATTTCAGTCATTTCATTCAGCTCCCTCCAATAATTACTTATCATTTATTATTTTAGTAAACAAGATTTTTTTTTTACTTTTTTTTTTTTTGACATGACAATATTGACACTGGAATAGGCATTATGACATAATTGGAAATTAAGGGTAAATTAGTATATGATCTTTGGCCTAAAAGAGGTCAGAGTTTAATGGATGAATCAGACATATAAATAAATAGACACAAAAATATATAGTGGTAATTTATAAAAGAGGGTAAAAAACTTTTACCTTGTTCTATATAGGAATACTTAATAGAGAAAGGACAATATTTAAGTCATATTGTAAAAGATGAATGTGTAGGAGTTGATTGAGCACACTTGGTGAGGGTTTTAGGAAGAAAAGACATTTGTTAAGGAAATAGTATATGCAGAAGTATGGAAGTACCTTTACATTGGATGTAATTAATAGTTGATATTGTAGGAGTTTAGGGCTCAGGAGAAGGGTAGGAAATGGTAGAAGACAAAACTAGATGGGTAGAGTCCATACTCTGCCCGCATACACCCTACCTGTATCTGCTTTAAGGTCTCTGTAGGACCTGGTAGTCGGGAGTTTGAAAATTTTTAAGTGGTAGATAAAGTGGTCAGCTCTATGTTCTGGAAGAATCTTTTGAATTAATGAGATATTTGTAGGCAAGACTGTTAGGAATGATACCGAAAATGGCTACTGTTTATGAATGCTTACTCTATGAGAAGTACTGTACTAAGAGCTTTACATAAATTTTCTTACTCTGTCCCCATAAACAGTCATGGGTTAGTACTATTTTTATTCTTATTTTACTATTGAAAAAATTAGATTTTGAGGAGGTTAAGAAACTTTCCGAGATCACACTACTGATAAATGATTGAAACGGGGTGTAAAATCCGCCCTTTCTTGCTTATTTCTTCTATGTTCTGTAGAGTCATAGATGAAAGAGGTGAAAGAGATGAGGGGTAGAATATAATGCCCAGATTTCTCTGGCTTGGATGTATAGATAGTATCCATTCCAGTCGTTAGGATAGGAAGTACCGATGGAAGAACAGTACTTATAAAAATGAAACTGGTAACTATTATTTTGACGATACTGACATTAAGATATCTGAGGGACTTTACTGGTTTAGAGGTCCAGTAGCAGTTGAATATCTTATATAACCTTGAATAGACATACAGCTTTTGGAGTAATTATCATATTTGTCAGTTAAAATATGAATGTAAATGATACTACTCAAAGAGTTTGTGTAAATTGCTGAGAGGGTAGAATATGCAGCCCCATTGAATATTATTAATATTGAGACAGAGACTGTTGTTCTGTCTCTTTTGTGGTCTCCTCTTCCTAAGTCTAATTTCAGCTAAGTAAGAGAAAGTAGTGTTGCAGAAGCCAACAGGAGAAAAGGGACTTCAGGAATGCTCAAGTAGTTGATGTCAGTTGCCAGTGAGATTCCAATGATAAGGACTGAAAATGACTATTGGACTATGTCATTTTGTCATTGTAACTTCATTAAGACCTGTTTTAGAGGGCTGGTGGAGGAGAGCAAGGCAGGTGAAGATGTGGGTTAAGTGTCAGTTTTGAGAAGCTTGGCTGTAAAGGAATAATGAAGGTGCTGTAGATTAAAGCAGAGTTGAGGGACAGTTTTTAATGTGAGAGTCTTCAGCATATTTGTAACTTGAGGGAAAAAAACAAGTTGAAGAGAGAGGTTGAAAATAGGCAAGATAGGCAATAAGTGATATAGTAAAGTTCCCTTATCGTGGAAACAATGTTCCTCAGAGGCTATATTAAAAGTGGACATAGCTAGAGCTCTGCAGCTCTTTACAGGCTCTATAATCTAGGACACATAACTTAACCTTGAAGCTAGTAGTGTCTACCTCTTACAGTGGATTAAGAATGATTATTATGCCTTGCACATAGTAAGAATTTAGAATTTATAGTTAACATGACTGTGCAAATATAGGTATAAGGACAGAACAGAATTTTTTTGATGGCTTCTGTTTTCTCTTTCATGCTAAATGGAAGAGATACAAGTAAGAAAGGAACTACAGGAGATGAGGAAGAGTTTGAAGTAGCTAGTATTAGAATAATAGAAGATCTTCTTTAACCTAGAATAAATAAGAAGAATGTCAAAGAGCTTTAAGAATGGATTGAGGGACGCCTGGGTGACTCAGTGGTTGAGCATCTGCCTTCGGCTCAGGGCGTGATCCTTGAGTTCTGGGATCGAGTCTCACATCAGGCTTCCTGCATGGATCCTGCTTCTTCCTCTGCCTGTGTCTCTGCCTCTCTCTCTATGTCTCTCATGAATAAATAAAAAATCTTAAAAAAAAAAAAAAAAAAAGAACAGATTCAAAACTGGAAGTATGTGGTGCAGTAAGAGTGGAGAAAGCCAAATAAGAGTGGAGAAAGCCAAAATTGGCTGATCCCTGGTTATGGGGAGTCACAAGTTTGGTGCAGCAAAAAGGAAAGGGATGTGGCCTTTCTGCCTTTGTCTTGTTCTTTCTGTTCAAAAGGTCCTTTGCTTCCCTCTTCCCCCTGCATTCCTATCTATCCCTTAAGCCCCAACTCATAGCTCATCTCTTGAAATGCTTTACCTATGATCAGGTCTTAAAGTTATTTATCCTTTGAACTTGTGTAGCACTAAGAATCTTTTCACACATACTATTTATTTGGCAGTTAACTAAGCATCTTTGGTACCTCTTTTATTGTTTTCTTAAGCTATTTTTCTTGTATCATTTATTTCCGTATGTGCATCTCTTCCACTTAGATTAAAAGCTTTTGGGCAGCCCCGGTGGCTCAGTGGTTTGGCACTGCCTTCTGCCCAGGGCGTGGTTCTAGAGACCCGGGATTTAGTTCTGCGTCAGGCTCCCTGCATGGAGCCTGCTTCTCCCTCTGTCTGTGTTTCTGCCTCTCTCTCTGTGTGTGTTTCTCATGAATAAATAAATAAAATCTTAAAAAAAAAAAAAAAAAAACTCTCAAGAATACAGAAAGTTAGTGATACCACCAGGATTTTATATTTATTGGTAGTCACACAACCCCTAATACCTAGCACGTTGTTTGCTAGATATTAAGAGTATTTATTGGTTATTCTGTTGAAGGCTTTATATAATACATTAAACATGATAGAAATCATCTGTAAAAAATTTACTCTGGGTCTTAGCCTATAAAAGAAAAGTTACATATTTAGAAAGAGCCTTTGAGTCTGTTTAGAGACATTTGTGGCCATTCAGTCCCTTATATTTAAGTTAAACTGGATAAAAACCTAAGTTCTACCTATTAAGGTCCAAATTGCCTTATTGCCAGTAGACTTTTCCCTCCCCACTCCCCAATATTATCTATTGTAAAAAGAATCATAAAGGTAGATTTTAACAAAACTCTTGTTTGAGCCATTTTGATTTTGCTTCTAGTGATTCCTTATACATCTGTATTTTTATAATTGCAATCAATGTACATTTAATTTTATTTTTTATCATACTGTAAATATGTTTCCCAATACAAGCTTCCTAGCTATTTCAGTAGCTGAACAATACTTATTATATTGATGCACCATAATTTACTTAACCCAAATGTCAATAGGTCTATAATAGGGAAATAATTGTTAGTATGATGGATAATGCTGCACTGGACATCTTTGTGCATATCATTTTTTCTTCTGAATTATTTCCTTAGGAATAATTCCCAGAAGTGGAATTATAGGATCGAAGGGTATGAACATTTTATGGCTCTTAATATGTGCCAGAATTTTTTTTTTAAGAATTGGTGCAGCCATTGGTTTTGAATGGGCTGATAGGAATTTCAATATTTGATCAGGACTAATAATCTCTTCAATATAGGATTAGGTTGGCAAGTGCTTCAAAATGTTTATTTTATCATGTTTACCAGCTAACTTCACATTCTTTCTGTTTTGTGAAATCATCATTAGACAGGTATTTTGTTTTTTGTTTTAAGATTTTTTTTATTTATTCATGAGAGACAGAGAGAGAGGCAGAGACACAGGCAGAGGGAGAAGCAGGCTCCATGCAGGGAGCCCAGTGTGGGACTAGATCCCGGGTCTCCAGAATCAGGCCCTGGGCTGAAGGCAGCACTAAACCGCTGAACCACCCTGGCTGCCCTAGATAGGTATTTTGAATTAACCTTTCTGTTAATGTCTAGTGAAAAGTTGAGTGTTGTTATTACTTTCTTACCATATGCTTTGAATAAACATCCATTCCTGTTTGTTTGTAGGACTTGATTAGAGACCAAGGGTTTCGTAGTGATGGAGGTAAGTAGTGATTTCAATTTTAAAAAAACCTCAGAAAAATGCATTTGCTTTGCTGCTTGTCTCCTTTATATTTGCTTCTTTCATGAAACACAGACACAGAGAAAAATGCGTAGAGAAAAGCCCCAAATATTTTTTGGTTTTCTTATTATTTATCATTTATGTCTAATATAATTTTAACTGATTTATAAGATGAATAGAGAAAAAGGATATAAAAGGGAGTCTTACCTGTACTATATAATTTTAAAATGCTGTTATCATCAAAGAGAGAGCCTGAATTATTTTACATGCTTTATGGATTCCTGTCTTCATAACTCAAGACGCTAAATCCAGGAGTCTTCACAGTACCAGTAATATTTAACGATTGTGCTTAGAATCAGTTAAATCCTGATTTTCCTAAATCATTCTTAGGGAGAATCCCTTAGATTGCCTGTCACAAATTTTCAGTTTGTTAGAATTGGCTTTCTAGAAGGATTTGGAATGGACCCTAATAGAAAGCTTTTATGTCCTCTTAATAGTCCAGTAAATTAAATAAGTAAATGAAAAATTGGGTTGAAATTTCTTACAGAATTTTTATCAGATATTCACTCTAGCACTCTGTGAAAATTGGGGACATAAAGCATTGCTTAAGAAAGTACTTTTAAAGTAAGATTACCCCTATATAATGTTTTCCCAGAAATGATATTTGAATCTATCTTGAATATTCCGTCCAGATGGTCTTCCATGCTTACTTTTTAAGCTGTCTTCTAATAAGGAAGACCTGCAAAACCCATTTATCTTATTGAGAGTTAGTCTCTTCACTGTGACCTGCTTTATCTTCAAAATATCTAAGCCCAGACTTAAAGATATTTTATATTGAAAAACATTGTAAAAACTGTCTTTTGTTATGTTTCTGTATACTTGTGAACCTGCCAGAATGATAACCCTACCTTATATATTGGATTTAGTATTCACAGTAGCATGTAGTTTAAAAAGTTGTGGGTTTTTTCCATTTGTTATTCCATAAACCTGCCAATTAATGTTGCTGCCAGTTTGACTTTCATATGTCTTAATAACTGTGGCTTTTGATGATTTTGCCCAGTACATCCAGCATTTAAATGTTGCCGTCATGTTAGCATCACAGAGTTAACTTAGTCATAAAAACTGCCTGCTTAGTACCAAAAATCAAATGGCATTTCTTGTCCTTTTTATGAGTCACTTTATAAAACTCATTTGGATTTTATGAAAACAAGCAGAATTTTTTAGACATCCAGAATGATTTTGTGAAGCAGGCTTCAGCTCATTTACTCCCATGATTTCTTTCAGTTCTTCTGTGTGTCTGTCTTCCTGTGTTTGCCTGCCCCTCTCTTTCTCTTCTAACAGCCCCTTTGAACCACCTGATGCGCTGTCTTCGGAAATGCCAATCCCGGACTCCCAGTCCCCTCCTACATTCTGTCCCCAGTGAAATAGTGTTTGATTTTGAGCCTGGCCCAGTGTTCAGAGGTAGTTGGGCTCTTCTTTCTTGTTTTTACCCAAAGCAAACTAAATATAAACTATAGATACTGTTTGTGCCTCACCCTCACAGTGTGTGTTTGTAAGTGTGAGAGTTTTCAGTACTAAATTTCTGCTTGGCCTGGCTGGAATGCTCTGAATGTGCTTCTCACACATACTACCACAAGCTTTCTGTATGCTATCCTGTTGTAAATTTTTAAAAGCAAGAAAATTCCGAGCTAAGATGTCCCATCTTGTTTTTTGTTATGTGACTTACTTTTTGGTCTTGATAACTTCTTAAACTCAGTGGGTGGCAATAAATTTTATATATATATATGGAGGGAGTTGTCCTTCAATCTGCATTACTTTTATTTTAATCCATTTAGGTGGTAGCCTTCTTGACTATTAATATTTATTACCAATTTGTGTGGTTTTAAAAAACTAAAAATGGAAATCACAATTATGAGATTTTGCTAGACTTTTGGCTTTATTTTTCTGTAATAGCAGTGTTGTTTTTTTAAATGTAGGACATGTACATTTTATATTATATCAAAATTAGGGAGCCTTAAAAAAGGTTTGTAATATATTTGGGGTCCTTCAGCACACTTTAGAAAATTTGAGGGTTGACACTCTCAATTATGCCCTAATACAAGTGGAAAGCTAACAGTATAATTTCACCCTCCTGTTTTATCTTGCCTTACTTTAATTAGTAGTTAAACTGATTTTTAAAGATTTAAAGAATTGGATTTACTGGGTTTTGCTAGTGACTGTAGTGAATGTAGTGGTGGTGTTTCAGATTTTTGCTCTCAGCCAGGCTGTTTCTCATAAAATCCATAGAATGGGCTAGAAGTCCTATGGTGCTGAGTAGTATAACTGAAGTAAGTAGTACAGTACAGTCCTGAGGATTATGAAGCCTGAGCAAGCAGTTTAGGCTTTAGAATGTTGAAAGTTATCATCAGAAATGGATTATGCTCTAGTTACAAACATTCCAGATACCATTTTCTTTTCGAAAATTGCATGTTGGATCATGGAAATTCTACATGATGACACATGTAATATACTAATGATAAAATTCTATACAGTTTTTTTTTTTTTTTTTTAATTTATGATAGTCACAGAGAGAGAGAGAGAGGCAGAGACACAGGCAGAGGGAGAAGCAGGCTCCATGCACCGGGAGCCCGATGTGGGATTCGATCCCGGGTCTCCAGGATCGCACCCTGGGCCAAAGGCAGGGGCCAAACTGCTGCGCCACCCAGGGATCCCAATTCTATACAGTTTTAACATTGAAATGTAGACAGTTGTATCCTTATTCTTTGAAAGATTAGTGATAGCTACCCCCAAATAGTAATCTTCTTTCCAAAAAACAAAGATTCTCTGGAGGTCTTTTTGTTGTATATGCAGATATTACTGGATATCTCAGTTCTACTTAGCTATCTATACTCAGGCCATACTAGGAGTCCTTAGCTTGAACCCCTCTAAATCAGGTAAATGAATTTAGGATTTCTGCTTAGTCAGCATTTGGAAAAGTATGCAGCCCGGCCAGCTGAGTCTACTTTCAGTGTATCCTATGGGCTCACTTGGCTGATAGGATATTTCCATTTGTAGTAACTTGACAGGAGGCCATAACACGCACACGCACTTTGCTCTTCCTTTATATGAGTAGCAGTTTTTCAGAAAGTCTTGAGAAACCTGCTTGGCTTTGTTTACTTTAACTTTGTTATACAAGTAATAAATAATTTTTGTTTAGTGGGATAGGAAACCAGGAACCAGTGAACTGAGCAATATTTCTAACTATTTGTTAAATAGTATATAGTTAAATAGTAATAGGATTTTTAAAGTTTTAGTGGCTAAAATGATAGAGCCAGATATTTTTAACATTAAGGCCATTTTTATTATATGTTTACTTTTGGGAGTTTCCATCTGTTTTTATGTCGATTGGCTGTTTAGGTGACACAAAATAGTTATACGCTTTTTTTAAATACATATAAGCTTTTAAATTGATTTCACTTTTTTTAATCAAAGAAACAAAAACTTGGGAGTATTGTTTCAGTATTCCTCTCTTAGTTTAGAAGCATTATTTTTATTCTGGACTCTGTACTAATCAGTAAAGTTTGTATCTGTAACTTGATATTTTAAAAGTCATTAAGTTGACCAGAAAACTAAAAGAAATTATAGTGCAAATCACCAAATGAGGCCGATTTCGGCCTTTCATTTCTAAACGCTGTATATTTAAACATACACTGCATTTTTAAAGAAGTCTTAAATTTCTCCCCACCCTCTGCCCCAATAAATTAATATACTTGATCCTCCTTTAAAAGATATATTTTTCATTTCACTAATTTAGGATCAACCACAGGTTTGTCTGCCACCCCCCCTGCCTCATTGCCTGGCTCACTCACTAATGTAAAAGCATTACAGAAATCTCCAGGACCTCAGCGGGAAAGAAAATCATCTTCATCCTCAGAAGATAGGAATCGAATGGTAAGGGTATATAATATCTTTTTTCTTCTTGAGTTCTTTTGTTTTACATATCATAGCTATATGTAATGTCACCTTTTAGATTGTATGATATATATAATTTGTCAGTATGTGACACAGTATTCACTTAATGAAATAAATATAAGAGCTGATAGTTTTTTGCTTAAAACATTCCCACATACTGATTTTTTTTTCCTCTCTTCTTTTTTTGCTTTGGCTTGACTTTTACACAATTATTCTCAAGAAAACACTTGGTAGACGGGATTCAAGTGATGATTGGGAGATACCTGATGGGCAGATCACAGTGGGACAGAGAATTGGATCCGGGTCATTTGGGACAGTCTACAAGGGAAAGTGGCATGGTATGTATGTAATACAGTGATACACAGGATCCCCTATGTAGCGGATCCCTGGGTGGCTCAGCGGTTTGGCGCCTGCCTTCGGCCCAGGGCGTGATCCTGGAGTCCCAGGATCGAGTCCCACATTGGGCTCCCTGCATGGAGCCTGCTTCTCCCTCTGCCTGTGTCTCTGCCTCTCTCTCTCTCATGAATAAATGAATAAAATCTTAAAAAAAAAAAAAAAACCAGGGCATGTTTAACAACTTCTATTAAAAAAAAAATATCAAAGGGAATATTCCCTATTTGCATCATTAAGCTATTTTGATCAGATTCAAGAGTCTTCCAAAGGGTTTCTAACAAAAATCATGGGAAATAAAAACTGGATTCACAGCAACGAGGACTCTTATCATTAGTGTAATAATTTTTAAAGATGACAATTTTCTAAGCGAGCTATACTCCAAGATTTTTTTCCCTAAGAAGTCTTTTTGTGATTTTATTTGTATTATAAACCACAAGTAAACATTAAAAATGTACTTACCAAAGGAGGAAATAGCCAGGAAACTTACAATGTCTAGTCTCATTAGATATCAAAGAATTACAAAATAAAAAACTAGAAATCATTTGTCTCTCAAGTGGACAGATTTTTTTTTTTTAATTGATGGTGTTTATAGCTGTGTTTGTAATACTGCTGGTAGGAAAATAGTTACAAATTTTCTGGAGGGCAATTTATCAATATGTATGTTAAGCCAACAAGTCGATTTGTAGAACTACCAACTAATGGGACAGAAGCAAACAGACGTGTATGCAAGTACATTCATTAGAGACTTAATGAAAAATGTTCATTAACAGAAGGCAGGATAAATTGATAACCTCCATATATGATTATATAGACATGAAATAGTGTAGATCTATACTTATTGATATAGAAAGGTGTCCGTGGTTTTTAAATTTTACAAAGCAGCATGTGTAATATTTCATATTATGGTACCTAAAAATAAATATATAACATAAAATTTAAAATGACTGTCAGTATTTTAGTATGTATCTTTTAGGTTATCTTTCATATGTATTTGTAAGTATTCACATTGTATACATACAAAAGCCTAATAGGATGTGTATCAGTATGTTAACTGATCATTTCTGAGTGACATGATTATAAGAGATTTTAATTTTTTTCTTTATACTTTTAAAATGTTTTTCACTAGGAGCTCTGTATTTATTACTTTGATAATCAGGAAAAATCTGTATTTATATCAGAGTATAACATACCTGCAAAAAAGTGCGAGATTCTTCTGTATTATTGTGTGTGGTTGTAGGTCATTCTCTATGTAATATTCATTGTGTGATTATAATATGATTTAGTTTTCGATCTCTACTGTATGATGAGCATTTGAATAGTTTCCACTTTGGAGCTATTATGAATACTGCTGCTATGAATATTCTTAGTACATGTTGTTTGGTGAACATATGTTTCATTTTTGCTGGGTGTGTGTCAGGGAAAGAATTGTGGGACCACTGGATTTACATATGTTCAGTTTTAGTAATTGCTGCCAAGTGTTTCAACTGGTTGTACCATTTTACACATCTACTAGCTATGTAGAAGAGTTCTGCCTGTTTCACATGAAAATTGTGGGGGTTTTAAATTATAATTTAAGTAATTTTCCAGGGGATCCCTGAGTGGCTCAGCAGTTTAGTGCCTGCCTTCAGCCCAGCGCATGATCCTGGAGTCCAGGGATCGAGTCCCACATCAGGCTCCCTGCATGGAGCCTGCTTCTCCCTCTGCCTGTGTCTCTGCCTCTCTCTCTCTCCCTGTGTCTCTCATGAATAAATAAATAAAATCTTTAAAATTAATAATAATTTTCCTAAGCAAAAGCAGGTGATCCATGGATTTGAAAAATATGTTAAGTACTCACTTAACATATTTTTTCTTTCTCTGATGAAGAAATTTTGCAGTTTTCTCTTTCAGCCAAGTTTCACTGGGTCTGTCATTGGTAAATTTAACATTCAGTTAGTAAAATCATCTAGTTTAATATTGTTAAATAACCAAGAAAATACCATGGGAATGTAATTGGCTAAACTAAATTTCCACAGGAAAAACAATGCTGGGTATTTTTTTGAATTGGTGTTTTGAAATACTAGTATAGGAGTATCATTATTTAGTTTTTATCCTTAGAAAATTAATGCAGTTTAGGAAGTTAAGATATCATTTATTTGTACTTTAAAGTTTAAAATATTGAAATGACATTTGGAATGACAATTTTTTTTAGGTGACGTGGCAGTGAAAATGTTGAATGTGACAGCACCCACACCTCAGCAGTTACAGGCCTTCAAAAATGAAGTAGGAGTACTCAGGTGAGCCTGTGTGAATTACTGTTTTTCAGAGAAATTATCTTCTTTTTCCCAATGATAGCTGCTGGTGGCTTTACAGATTTACTAAAAATGGATAAAACAAAGCTTGTATGAGTATATTTTGTCTTTAACCATATTCTGTAAGTGGTATGCAATACTGTAGTGTGTGTGTGCATATAGTGTGTGTGTATATATATAGTGTATATACACATATATATTGGTATAACTGATGGCAAAATTAATCCTAGAATGAATTAATAGAAATATAGTATTCTGATCATGGGAAATCATACCACCACTTAGTAAAATAATACTCTCAAAATTCTAACCTTACCAGAACACATTTAAAGACTGCATCACACCCTGAAAGTTGAGGAATATTAACAAACTAGAGTATATCCAGGCTTGGACAACTTAGATGAGGAGAATTCTGGAACTATAACTTAGGAGGATAAAAGTCAACAGAACCGAGGATATTTGGGCCCATTGAAGGCCATTATGTTCAAGAGGGTATACAAACTTTGTTTTATTCCAGAAAGCAGAGCAGGAAAGCCAGTGGTGGAAGTGGAGGGGAAATGATTTTTTTCTCAACCCCAAAGCACTTTCTAAGACTAGAACTACTTAAGAGACAAAAAAAAAGAGTGTGGGGGGTGGAGGTGGAGTGAGGGAAATAAGCTACATCTCAGTGATGAGCTTCGTGTAATTGAAGGTATTTAAGCAACTTCCAGTTGCCTATCTGTGAGGTGTATTAAAATGTAAGACCTTTCTGAAAGGGGTAGGATGTTAGACCATACAATTCCTAAAATCATTTCTAAATTTATCTTTCCATTGTCTTTTTTTTTTTTTATGATTTACTTATTTATTTATTTTAGAGGGAGAGGGAGTACACAAACATGCAGACATGAGTGGGAGGAAAGGCAGAGGGTGAGAATCTCAAACAGACTCCCTGCTGGGCATGGAGCCCACTGAGCACAGAGTGGGAGACAAGGCTCCATCTCAACACCTTGAGGTCATGTGAGCTAAAACCAAGAGTAGGTCACTTAACCAACTGAGCCACCCACGCGCCCCTCCATTGTCTTTTTTAAAATACTTTTTTCTAACAATGTCTTACTGATAATTAGTTAGCTTTGGCCCACTTTTTAAAGATGTGCTGAAGTTTATTGACCTTTACTATTTACCGATATTCTTCTTTTTACAGGAAAACTCGACATGTGAATATCCTACTCTTTATGGGCTATTCAACAAAGCCCCAACTGGCTATTGTTACCCAGTGGTGTGAGGGCTCCAGCTTATATCACCATCTCCACATCATTGAGACCAAATTTGAGATGATAAAGCTTATAGATATTGCACGGCAGACTGCACAGGGCATGGAGTAAGTTCCATTCTGTTAAATCTCTTATAAATTATTTTTGAAGACCACTGATGGTATTTTAAAGGTTTTAGCTAATATTCTTTTGGGTTGCTTTTTAAAATTACTTGTCTAGTAACATAAGGACACATTTTAACTAATGGCTAGCAGTATGATATTAGGAAATAATATCTCTCTAGTATAGTCTTCAAAAACATATATCAAGTACTTAATTGCAAATGCGTGACTACAAATTTTTTTAGCATGCAGTGATTTAACAGTGAAGGTTCAGAAAACAAAACAGGCAAAAAAAAAAAAAACCTATTGAAAAGTCATTAACAAAAAAAAAAAAGAAAAGTCATTAACAGTTACTGAAGTGTACAAAATGATTGTTAAGTTATCCTTTCAGATTATTTTCTCCATGTACCCATATTTTTTATTACAAAATGGTCATCTGAATGAAATAAAGTTAAATGGAAAATCTGCATTCTGATCTTTTTGGTGGGTTTCAAGCTGAGTTTTTCATAGCCATTGAATTTTGCTATATAATTAAAAAGCTCAAAGATTACTTGAGTAGAATTTATTGTCAGTCAAAATAGGGAACTAATTGGGAAGGATAAATTTTGCATACAACTCTTAAGTACAAATGCAGAAATGAACCAAGAAGTAAAACTTAATAAATTTTGAAAGCACTTAGATGAAAAATTTTAAGTGAGTGAAATACAAGTTTGAAAGCTCTATGGGTAGTTTAAAAATATGAATGTATATTACATTTACATTTTATAGTATACACGTTGCTTACATGCATAAATAATTATGTCATTTATAAAGTACATATTTTTATTTGCTTTTATAGATAAGGAAACAGAATTTTAAATGACTAAGATTGCACATTTAATAAGCACAGCAAAAGTATCAAACTCAGAATGTGAGTCCAAGGCATTATTCTTTCCCCATATTCACTATGCTACTCTTACATTTTAAAATTAGAATTAAAAAATAAAAAGAATAAAAGGGTAAAAGTATACCTATGTATTTGACACCTAGAGCTCTGACTTAAGATCAGTTAAAGCAAGTAAGCATAGAACCAGGACTCAAAATAAAATCTGGCTCTTGTATCTTCCCACTAAACTATCACCCTCTCTGTCTCCAAACAGGACAGTATATGTGTAATTTAGATTGTTTACAAGCCTGTGTTCAGCCAAAAATGCTTATTGCAGCAAATGATACCTATTCAGTAACATTTCCATTTATCCACTAGACTTAAAACAATCTCAGCCTTTAATATAAGTTAGAATCTGAATCTGTTCAAATCTGAAAGGTATAGTAAACTCTTATAGAAAATAAACTATGGCAAAAATAGTAAACATTAATAGGGAAAAAGCTTATTCTGCTCCCATCCCACCAGTTTCTTTGCTGTTTCTTTTTTTTATTTTTTAAATTTTTATTTATTTATGATAGGCACACAGAGAGAGAGAGAGAGGCAGAGACACAGGCAGAGGGAGAAGCAGGCTCCATGCACCGGGAGCCTGACGTGGGATTCGATCCCGGATCTCCAGGATCGCGCCCCGGGCCAAAGGCAGGCGCCAAACCGCTGCGCCACCCAGGGATCCCTCTTTGCTGTTTCTTCACCAAGTCAAGCCTGCTCCCTCCTCATAGCCTTTGTACTGTTCTTTTTTTCTTTGAGATACTTAGTTCAGAACTATCCATAGAGCATCTTCCTTATGTCTCTGTTCAAATGGCACATTTTAAAACAAGCCTTCTCAAGGCATCTGGGTGGCTCAGTTGGTTAAGTGTCTGGCTTTTGATCTCAGCTCAGGTCTTAACCTCAGAGTCATGAACTCAAGCCCCACGGTGGGGCTTGAAAAAATAAAAGAAGCCTTCTGTCATCACTTATATAACTAATGTTCCTACCCTACCTATGTCATTTTCCACATCCCTCTCCTTTTTTTTTTTTTTTTTTTTTTAAGACCCAGCTCTTTGTGATATAGTTGTTTATTGTCTGTCACCCCCACTGGCATACAGTTTATATGAGATGAGGGGCTTTGTTTGTTCATTGTTTTATCCCTAATGGTTAGAACAGGGCCTGGCCTATAATAGGTACTCAATACATATCTATTAAATGCAAAAAATGAAAGAATGATTACACATAGTAATATATATTGGTAGGTTTACATTCTGGAAGAGAGAGAAGCCAAATCTTTCTCATCAAAACTGAAATGATGGGTAGCCTGGGTGGCTCAGCGGTTCAGCGCCACCTTTGGCTCAGGGCCTGATCCTGGAGACCTGGGATCAAGTCCCATGTCAGGCTCCCTGCATGGAGCCTGCTTCTCCCTCTGCCTGTGTCTCTGCTTCTCTCTCTCTCCCTCTCTCTCTCTCTCTCTCCCTCTCTCTCTCTATCTCTGTGTCTCATGAATAAATAAATAAAATCTTTAAAAAAAACAAAAACTGAAATGTTGAGGCACCTAGGTGGCTCAGTTGGTTAAGCGTCTGCTTTTGTCTCAGGTCATGATCTCAGGGTCCTGGGATCAAGTCCCATGTTGGGCTCCTTGCTCAGTGGGAAGTCTTTTTCTCCCTTTGCTCCTTCCCCCACTTAATGCTCTATATCTCTCTGTGTGTCAGATATCAAATAATTAAGTAAAATCTTTAAAATCAAAAACAAACAGTAAGGAAAGGAAAAATAGTCAAAGAATAATAAAAGAATAATGAAAGGGGAAAAGCTTTGGCTATAAATAGAGGCAAGAACAAAAGACAGTATTAGAAATTGTTTTTAGGGGGATCCCTGGATGGCTTAGCTGTTTAGAGCCTGCCTTTGGCCCAGGACGCAATCCTGGAGTCCCAGGATCAAGTCCCGCGTTGGGCTCCCGGCATGGAGCCTGCTTCTCCCTCTGCCTGTGTCTCTGCCTCTCTCTCTCTCTCTCTCTCTCTCTCTCTCTCTAAGTCTATCATGAATAAATAAATAAAATCTTTAAAAAAAAAAAACTGTTTTTAGAAACAGTGATGGAGGGGGAAGCACCTGGGTGGCTCAGTGGTTGAGGGTCTGCCTTTGGCTTAGGTCATGATCCTGGGGTCCTGGGATGCAGTGCCACATCATGCTTCCCACAGGGAGCCTGCTTCTCCCTCTGCTTGTGTCTCTGCCTCTCTCTGTGTGTCTCTCATGAATAAATAAATAAAATCTTAAAAAAAAAAAAAAACACCAGAAACAGTGATGGAGGGGTGACTGGGTGGCTTAGTTGGTTAAGCATCTGCCTTCCACTCAGGTCATGATCCCAAGGTTCTGGGATTTAGCCGGCCTCCCTGCTCAGTGGGGAGCCTGCTTTCCCTCTCCTGTTCCCCTGCTTGTGTTTCTCTCTCCGTGCCCCCCACCCCGTGAAATAAATAAATAAAATCTTAAAAAAAGAAACAGTGATGAGGCAGTGAAGTGCCAGTATTGATAAAGACAAGAAGTGACCATAGAGAGAACATTATCAAATTGGAGTAGTTCTATAGTCTGGGGAATAGTCAGTTAAGAGGCAGTATGTTCCTATTGCTTTACAGTGTTAATTCTGTAAGCATGACCTTGATGTCTATCTATTCCAAAATACTTGGCTCACTTTTTTTTTTTAACTTGGCTCACATTTTTCGGTAACTGACTATATAATGAGTATACCTTGTTATGAATGCAGATCATCCTATCAGCTTATCCTAGATTTTAATAGCTAAAAAAAGTATTAATTGTAAATTTTAAGCCTTCTAGCAAGAGTTCTTATATTACCAGTCTTAACCAAAGAAGATACAGTTCCTACTTTTCCTTTCTGTTCATAATAAGACAATAACATACAATGCAGTGGTTAAATAAACTAACACATTTTTAGTTTCCAAAGGGCTTTGGCAGATGTGGGTTTTCAGTTAAGGTGACAGATTTTTGCTATCTTTAAAATTCCACTAAAACTATAATCAAGGAATTTTTTTAAGCATGAACATATAAGGACAGAGACAACAGAGAGGAAGGAGACACAAACAACATTTTGAAAGCCAGAAAGCAGATGGAGAAGTGGTAATGAACTTAATATACCTAAAAAAGCTAAATTCTTAGTTAGCAATGGAGAAATGAAAATCAACCTGATTTATACCACAAATTCCTCAAAAGTCTCAGAAATTGGCAGTGCCAGGTATCTTCAGAAGAGGGAAGGTACATAAGTGAGAAAGCATATCTGAAAATCTCTGAATCATGTCTGCTGCTCTCTTTGACTGGATGACTGCTTCATCCCTTCCCTGGCAGTAGACTGATACTCTTTTAGAGAGAGGAAAACCAGTTATGTCCAAATGGGGGACACAGACATGGATATTTTACCAGAAACAGGATTGAGTGACTCCTTCCTAAAGGATGCATGGAGAGTTACTCAAGCACTCTCTTTTCAATAATTCCCAGAATGCTGGCAGTCAGACCTTCCCTTTCAGGCAGGAGATTGGGAAAGCCTTCTCTGAGGAAATTTACCAGCCGAGGGGAAAGACCCAGAGGTTGCAACATCAGGGATTCCACCTAGATCACTGTACAGGGAAGTTGAAAAACAAGAAGCCCATCTATACACTCAAACCTTTCAGGCACTTTGTTGAACCTTCACTTAGTCTGAGTAAGACAAATTGTCTCTGGATCATCAAACCTTAGATGTAAAATCTCAAATGCCAGTGACAGAGACCAAAACAAATGGGAGTTAAAAAGGTAACTAGGGGGATCCCTGGGTGGCGCAGCGGTTTGGCGCCTGCCTTTGGCCCAGGGCGCGATCCTGGAGACCCGGGATCGAATCCCACGTCGGGCTCCCGGTGCATGGAGCCTGCTTCTCCCTCTGCCTGTGTCTCTGCCTGCCCCCCCTCTGTGTGACTATCATAAATAAATAAAAATTTAAAAAAAAAGGTAACTAGCAATAAACAAACAGTGCAAGGAGAGGGGATGCCCTCTCCCCCAAAAACCTGTCCGTTTGCTCAGAGATAAGAGTTTTTATTCATGAAGCAAGAACAAATGGTTTATAAGGAACATTTGGATAATAACAACATCAACAGTGTTAAAATGTTGAAATTGTAATCCAGTGCAAATTATGTGCTTTGCAGCTATTTAATTCTAAATGTCTGATCCCTCCTTCCTTGTCCTCCACCATCATTTCACAGAAGACAGAGCAAGTGAGAGGTACCTAACCACTAAGTCCTTAGACTATCTAAATAGCTTCCTAATAATGTACTTTTTTATGAAGCCCTCATTCAAAATAGCCTGCCCCTTGCATGTTTTCCAGATGTTCTTGATCTTTTCTGACTCCTTTCTAAAATATATTTTGAAAAAAGAAAAAAATAAACTATATTTTGAAGTCAGAATAAGAGCATATAACTCATTGTATAAGGTGCTGGGGTTACAGTCATTCATAGGTGTAATACCTTCAGTAATTAGGAAAGTTGAATCATTAGGACTTGAAATGTGTCTTTTATATTGGATTACAGAATATAGGGAGATGGGTGACATCTTTTCGTTGTGGTTTTGTTGTCTTTACTCAATGAAGGATCATTTCTGATTCCTCGGTTTCCCTGTAGAGAGCAGAACTATTCTCATGGTAGATAATGAGAGCCCCACTCTTTAGGAATCAGGGTCAGTATGGTATGTTTATCATCTTCTTACCTGACAGTCATTGATTCAGCCTAAGGGCCAAGGTATTCTAAGAATAGAATAAAGAAATACTAAAGAAATTTCAAAAAAACATATTTCAGTAATGATCAACTAAAGAAATTTCAAAAAAACATATTTCAGTAATGATCAACTTGTCATGCCATTTTTTTTGCAGAACTTTTAATTTCAGTATAATATTGTATAATTTTTAATTTAGCTTTGTCAGAAAATATACTAAATCTCAAATCAAGACAAAGTTGTGATCTGTTACAGACAGGGGTTATAATCTGAAGAAAGAGAATAAAAAATGGAGATAAGTCCTCATGATTTACTTCTTTTAAATAATGAAAGAGTATGCCTTCCTTAATTAAAAATAAACCTAATTGAAAGAAAGGATAGATTAAAGCTGAAAAGATGGTGAACATGTACTAATGATTGAAAACAATTTCAATTGACCAAAGAATAATTATAGTGAACATTATTTTCCAGTGGATAAGAACAGTAACAGAAAAGAGGGGATACTGATAATCAGAAAAATACAAACTAAAAGAAGTACCACTTAAATGGGCAAAATACCTAAATTCTGACAAAATCATGTGTTGGTAAAGATTGGGGAATTGTTTACTGGTACATACTTGATGCAGACAACCATGCTGATGGCATTTCAGAAGTATCTGTTAAGGGGCAGCCTGGATGGCTTAGTGGTTCAGTGCCATCTTCAGCCCAGGGCGTGATCCTGGAGACCCAGGATTGAGTCCCACGTCGGGCTCCCTGCTAAATAAATAAAATCTTTAAAAAAAAAACAAAAAAGGGCAGCCCCGGGGGTGGCTCAGCGGTTTAGCGCCAACTTCAGCCCAGGGTGTGATCCTGGAGACCGAGGATCGAGTCCCACGTCAGGCTCCCTGCATGGAACCTGCTTTTCTCTCTCTCTGTGTGTGTCTCTCTTAAATAAATAAAATATTTTTTTAAAAAAGTATCTGTTAAAATGGAAAATACCTGACTTACCCCCAAGAAACACCAGCTTTTGTTCTAAAATGATGTGTATAGGAAGAGATGTATCACAGGAAAATATACAGTAGTGAAAAATTGGAAACCTAAATGTCCATCAGAGGACTTGAAAGAAAATATATCAAAAATAATTACATATGTATCAATATCAGCTTTAAAATATGGTATCAAGTGAGAAAAGCAAGCTACAACATGAGACCACTTAAATTTTTAAAAACAAATTTGTATATTTGGTTGCATTTTTTTTTAGGAGTGATATACATATGTATGCAAAGGTATCAAAATAAGGGTTAGCAGACACACACCAAATTCAGTAGTGGTTGTCTGCCAGAATGGCAGAAGGGGTCAGGATGGAGTCCGCTATCAAGGAGAGAAGGCCTTTAGTTTTACCTATAACATTCTGTTTGTTTCCATCTTTTAATAAACAAGACTTCACAGCTGTATTTTACTTTCAAAACTTTTTCATAAGTATAAATTTTGAAAAAAGACAGGCCAATGCGTAAAAATTTTAACAGGATTGATTATGGTGAGAAATATCAGAGATGGCTACAGTGATTGTCTTTGATACAGTTTTTCTTAATTTCAAAATAAAAGTTGTTATAGAAAAATATATGGTCATCATAGAACACTCAAAATGTAAACATAAATAAGTACCAGTAATCTGCAGAGAGAATCACCATTAATATTCTGATACATAGTGTGTATCCTTTCAGAATTCTGTATTTTAATACATTCACAGTGGGTTATTACTGCTTTAAGTATGGAATTCATTGGTTTTACCTTTTTCACTCTTATTTAAATATCTTTATTGGTCAATAAATATATTGTGATCCCGCACCTCTGCTACATACATACTAGTAACACACTCTTCCTCTGTTTTTTATACCACCAGAAGACACTGGTGTTTTTAATATAACGCGGTAATGAATGTAGCAGGTACTTACTATTTGCCAGGCATTGTCCTTTATGTATCCTACCTTATGTAATCCTCAGCAGCCCTATGAGGTACATCCCATTATTATTCCCATTTACTTAAGAAGAAACTAGGGTGTTTTTTTGTTTGTTTGTCTTTTGTTTGTTTTTTGTTGTTTTGTTGTTGTTGTTTTAGAAACTAGGGTTTAGATCACATAACTTGCCCCTGACACTTTGGCTCCAGGATATATAAATAAATGATAAATATAAATGAATATATAATAAATATAAATAAATAAATAAGATAAATAAGATCTTAAAAAAAAACTTTTCAGAATAGTTGTTGATATTCACTCTAATTTCTCTTCTCTTCTCTCCCCTTTTACAAGCCTATTCCAGTCAGGCTTTTGCCCCGATACTCCACCGAAACCTCTTAGTAGATCCAGTGGTTGGATTCACAGTCCTCCATCTGTTTGTATGGCAGTTGATCACATCCTTCTCCAGTGAAACCCATCCTTAATCCTTTGCTACTCAGAATCTGGTATAGCATCTGTACCACCTGGGATACTTTTAGAAATGCTGAGTTTTAGGTACCACCCCAGATCTACTGAATTGGAAACTATATTTTAACAAAATCCCTAAATGGTTTGTATGCATATTAAAAGTTGAGAAGCACTGCTTTAGTATGTATTCTCCTGATTTTCCTTCTACTCACTGCTCTTTCTCGGCTAATTCTTCCTCAGCTTTTAACCTCTCTAAATGTTGGAAACATCCGGAATCTCCATTGCCTTGGTGATCTCATCCAGTTTCATGGCTTGAAATACCATTCAATTGCCATTTATATGCCAATCTCCAGCCACATCATTTCCTTTGACCTCCAAGCTGTCATATCCAACTGTCTCCTCCAGATTACTTGATTGTCTAATGGATATCTCAATTTTAGTATGTCTCCTACTGAGGACCTGACCTTTTCCTCAAGCTAGATCTTCGTATATTCCTTTTATCTCAGTCGCTAGCAACTCTGTTCTGTCAGCTGCTTATATCTACATTTTGTAGTTTTCTTTGGGTCCTCTCTTTCTTATACCATACAACCAATCTAATATCAACTCCTATCCACTCCATCTTTTAAAGTATATCAGAATCTTACAAGTTTTCATCACCTATTGTGCTATTCACCCTGATGGAAGCCATCATTATTTCTTGCCTGGATTAGTGCCCTGGTTCCATCCTTACATAGCACCCAGAATGTTTGGGGACTTACATTATGTTACTCCTCTCCCCTTCCAGTGTTTCACATTTCACTCAGAAAGAAAGAGTCCTTACAATAGCACTTCCTCAAAGTAACCACCACCACGACCCTCCCTCCTTTCTTATTACCTCTCCCAATTCATTTCCTTCTCTTTTCCCTCTTGCTTCCTCTCTTCCAAACCAGTTTGGCCTCTTACCATTATTAGAATATGGGCCCTGCCTTAGGGCCTTGCCATTGCTACTTCCTTTGCCTGCTATGGTCTTATCCCATATAGGCATGACTCCCCTCTCTCCTGTCTTTAATCAAAAGATCCTTTGAAAAGAGGCCCTCCCTATCCTAAAATTATAGCCCCCTGCAACTCAGTATTTCTTGTCCCCTACTTACAGAATACTATATATTCTACTGATACATCTTTTTCTTTTCTCTCTTCTATCCTGAAATGTAAGGACCTCGAGGTAGGGATTTTCTGCTTTATCTCCAAAACTTAGAACAGTTGTTGCTTAGTACACAGTGGACTTTCACTAAACATGTGTTAAAAGAAAGTATCCCTTCAAGATCATTATTACCTCCATTTTTTAGGTTAGGAATCTAAAGCTAAGAAGGATTATGTAATATTGTACCCAAGATCATATGGCTAGTAAGTGATAACAGTTGGAATTCGAATCCCAGTCTCCTGTGCTCAAAACCCATGCCCTTTCCACTACGCCTCTTTGTTATGTCACTTAAGTCTTCTGGGCTCTGGTTTTCCCATCAGCATAAGTAGCATTATTACCTTTTTGCTTGCCTCACAAAGAAACATGAAAGTTAAGAAACTTACTAATGCAAAAATATCCTAAAAACTTTAAAATGCTGTATGTGTACATGAGGGTGGTGGAAATTTTTTTCTTTTAGAAGTTTCATAATTTTTGCTTTTAGTTTAAGATCTTAAATCCACTTCAGATTGGTTTTTGTGTGTGGTGTGAGGTAAGGGCTGAAGATTTTTTCCCCATGTGAATATCCCAATGATATTCATTGAAATGACTATTCTTTCCTCCATAGAGCTATCTTGCTCTTATAAATAAATAAATATTATGCTTCTGGTTTTGGACTTGTGAATGTTTGAGATGAATTTTTAAAAATTAATTACATGGTTTTTGATATTTCATGTTTAAAATACATTTTCTTTTATTTTTTTAGGTCACTATTTTACTTTAGAAGGTCTAATTTTCCAAAGAGGGATTATACCCTCTATAATGCAGGTCCCAGCTAGGAAACAAAAAAATACATAGAAATATCATATTTGTTAATTAGAAGATTCAATATTGTTAGGATGTCATCCTTCCCAAATTGATCTATAGACTTATTGTTGAGTCCAGTCAAAATTTTAGCAGGCTTTTTTGTAGAAATTGACAAGTTGATCATAAAATGTATATGGAAATGCAATGGCTAGAGTAGTCAAGACAATTTTTTAAAAATTGAAGGACTTCTAGTCTTAGAATTCAAAACTTTGTATGAAGCTACTGTAATCAAGACCATGTGATATTGGCATAAGAATAGGCATATAAATCAAAAAACAGAATAGAAAGCCTAGAAATATATCCATTAGATCTACGGTCAGTTGGTTTTTCTTTTTTTTTTTTTTTTTTTACAAGATACCAAGGCACAATTCACACAGAAAAGGTAGTCCTTTTGACGCATATTACTACAACAACTGGACATACATATAGAATAAATAAGCAAACAATTTGCCCTTAGCCAACACAAGACATTAGTATTACCTTGAGATGGGTTGAAGATTAAAAGCTGAAAATCTAAAACTTCTAGAAGAAACATATGAGAAAATCTTTGTACCCTAAAGAAAGGCAAAGATTTCTTAGGACACAAAAGGTAAGGTAAGTTGGACTTCATCAAAATTTAGTTGCTTTTTGAAAGACACTGTTAAAAAAAAAATAAAAAAAAGAATAAAGGACAAACCACAGATTTGAAGAAAATGTTTGCAAGATACATTATCTGTTTAAAAGACTTATATCTGAACTATATAAGAACTTGTACAACTCAGTAATAAAAACTACCCAACAAGAAAATGGACAGAAGATTGGAGTACTTTATTGAAAAGGCATAAGAATGGCAAATGAGCACATGCAAAGATGTTCACCATCATTAGACATTAGGGAAAGGCAAATTAAAACTACAAGACACCACAACACACCCACTAGAATGCTTTTAATCAAAACCAAGTATACCAAGTATTGGCAAGGATGCAGGGCGACAAGAACTCTTACACATTACTAGTAGGATCTTAAATGAGACAAACACTTTGGCAGTTTCTTTTAAAGTTAAAATTATCACGTGAGCAATTCTAATCTTATTTATTTACCCAAAAGAAATGAAAACATACATCAACAAAAGAGACTTATACTTGAATGTTTGTGGTATCTTACTATAATTGCCAGAAGCAAGGAACAACCCAAATGTCCAACAGGTCAGTGGTTAAATTGTGGTATATCCATACCCTGTAATACCACATGCAGCCAGTGTGTGAATCTTAGAATCATTAGGCCTGGGGATCCGTGGGTGGCTCAGTGGTTTCGCGCCTGCCTTTGAACTCCAAGTCCTGGAGTCCCTGGATCAAGTCCCGCATCAGGCTCCCGACATGTGGGCTGCCTCTCCCTCTGCCTGTGTCTCTGCCTCTCTGTCTCTCTCTCTATATGTCTATCATGAATTAAAAAAAAAAAAAAAAAAAAAAGAATCATCAGGCTGAGCAAAAGAAGCCATGGATTTTTGTTTATATGAAATTCTAGAAAAGACAAAACTAATGTATAGTAACAGAACTTTATTATCCATGGTTGCCTGAACCAAGGAGGGTGTTAGTAATTGCAGAAATACGTGAAAAAAATTTTGTGGGTGATAGATATTCTTCTTGTTGGTTGTGGCTGCTCATTACTGTGTATGTTTGTCAAAACTCAAAACTATACATAAAATTGGGTGCATTTTATGTTATATACATGTTATACCTCAATAAATTAGTTTGTTTTTTAAAGTAAAAGAAACTGAAAACTTTAAGTAAAAATAGAATTTGGGCCACTTTGGAACACAACTGGAAAATGTGTGTACTTCATGTCTTAGGGATTTTAACCATTTTAAATTATATTGACAGCAGAGGCATAGCAGAATATCATTCCCTTCAATCTTCCTCACTTTCTACATTGCGATTATGAGGGGAGTGGAGGGCATCAAAGTAGAAGGGAGACTGTAATTGAAACTGTTTGGATCAAATATCATCTTGTCACTACCATCATGCATATCAGTCCAGTTGGCTGTTATATTCTCTGTAGTGTCTGAGGAGAGATTGAACTTTCTGTGTGAAGTCTGATAAACTTTTTGAAATTGTGTAGTATTAGTGAAAGAGGACTGAAATACTAGTGTCTATGTGAACCAGTTCTCTGCTTTTAAAAATAGTTGAAAATACAAGAAAATAACAGTAAACTTAAGTGCGAGACACTTGGAACTGTTGTAAATAGACAAGACTGATAAACATTTGACTATGGCAAATGTAGCCATAATATTTGAGTTATAGCAAGGCATTTGATACTTCTCATGATATTGGTGAGGATAAGATCAAGAGATACAACATGCATGGAGAATTCAACTGGATTTATAACTGTATATTGATCATATCTGAAGTTGTTAAGCTAGGAGATTTTTGTTTCATTCTCTTGAGTAAGACTAGCATATTTACAAATAGATAAGGGCTTCATTAGTACACTGGTCTTTTAAAACATTTTTTAGTGAGAACTAAACTTTTAATAAGCTGGAGCTATAGGCCATGTCTACAAAATAGGACATCCAAGTCCAAAAAAGAGAGAAATACAAATAGAGGATGGGGAAACTGTTTTGTAAGAGTAATGCAAGAACAACTCAGTAGGGTTGTAACTGAATGTAATTTTAGTAGGAGTTAGTAGAGTGACTGTGGCTGCCATGATAATCACAATAATGGGCGATAAAAATTTTTTTAACCCACCATGAGGAAGATGAAGATAAATTTTATTTTTGTCTTGTTTTTGGACTCCACATGTAAGTGTGATCATATGGTATTTGCATTTCTCTGGCTTATTTCATTATGTATAATGCTCTCAGGGTCCATCCGTGTTGTTGCAAGTAGCAAAATATCCTATTTTATGGCTGCCTGATATTTGTGTGTGTGAGTGTGTGAATGACATTTTCTTTATTCATTCATGGGCACTAGGTTGTTGCCATGTCTTTGCTATTGTGAATAATGCTGCAATAAATGTGAAGCGCAGATGTCTCTTTAGATCCTGATTTAAATTCTTTTGGATATATACCCAGAATGGGATTGCTGGATCATATTGTAATCCTGTTTTTTAAGTTTCTTGAGGAATTATTTTCCATAATGGTTGTACTAATTTATGTTCCCTTCAACAGTGCACGGAGTTCCCTTTTCTCTACATTCTTGCCACCATTTGCTATTTCTTGTCTTTTTGATAAGAGCCATGCTAACAGGTGTTAAGCAGTATCTCATTGTGGTTTTGATTTGCATTTCTGTGATAGGTAGTGAGTGATGCTGGACACCTTTTGGCCATCTGTATGCGTTCCTTGGGAAAATGTCTGTTTTTTAATCAGATTGTTTGGGGGTTTTGATAGTGAATTGGACAAGTTTTTTATATTTTTTGGATATCCTCTTATTAGATATATGATGTGCAAATATTTTCTCCCATTTGATAGGTTGCCTTTTCATTTTGTTGGTGGTTCGTGTCCTTTGCTGTGCAGAAGCTTTTTAGTTTGATGTAATCCTACTTGTTTATTTTTCTTTTGTTGCCTTTGCTTTTGGTATCAAAAAAAAAAAAAAATCATTACCAAGACCAGTGTCAAAGAGCTTGCTACCTGGACACCTGGGGTGTTCAGTGCCTTTGGCTTCAGGGTCTTGGGGTCTTGGTCTTGAGTCCCGCATCAGGCTTCCCACAGGGAGCCTGCTTTTCCCCCTGCCTATGTCACTGCCTCTCTCTGTCTCTCTCTGTCTCTGTCTCTGTCTCTCTCTCTCTCTCTCTCTCTCTCTGTCTGTCTCTCATGAATAAATAAAATCTTAAAAAAAAAAAAAAGATCTTGCTACCCCTGTTTTTTTTTTTTCTAGGAGTTTTATGGTTTCAGGTGTTCAAGGAGAAAATTAAGATGAGAGTTACTCTAGTTTATGTTGATCAGATCAGATCTAGAGTATTATCTTCACTCTTGGGACATCATATTAAGCTCTTAAAAGAATGTTAAAAAGCTGAATCTTGGGGGCATCTAGTTGGTTCAGAGGATTAAGCGGTTCTGCTTTCCACTCAGGTCATGATCCCAGGGTCCTGGGATCAACCTCCATGTGAGGCACCCTCTGCCTGCCACTCCATTTGCTTGTGCGCACACCATCTCCCTTGTCAAGTGAATAAATAAAATATTAAAAAAAAAGAAAGCTAAATATTGGATAATACCTTGAAAGAAGCAGAGAGAACAGATTTTACTAGATGATTGCCCAGCTTTCAGATTAAATGATTCTCTAGGTGGATACTTTTTTTTTTTTGTTTTTCAAGGAAAGACACTCCTAAGATAAACCTATCGAGAGGATATATTCATTTGGTTTATAGCATGTTTTCTCTCTCTTTTTTTTTTTTAGATTTTATTTATTTATTCAGGAAAGACAGACAGAGACATAGGCAGAGGGAGAAGCAGGCTCCATGCAGAGAGCCCGACGTGTGACTTGATCCCGGGACTCTGGGGTCATGCCTTGGGACCAAGGCAGGTGCCAAACCGCTGAGCCACCCAGGCATCCCTATAGCATGTTTTTTCTTACTGCTACTTTTATAAATCTATAAGGTTCTCTTTAACATCTTAGAAAAGTTAAGAAAGGGGTCCTATTTAATTTCCTTAAATAATGGGTATACTTCTGTATCATATGAGTTAATTTCTTATTGTTCCCTTCCTTCCATACCCTCAGTTATGTGTCTTTTGGCATCTTTGATTATAACTCATTGTTGCTTAGAAATTATGTTTTAGTGTCAGCCTATGTAGAATTATATAGAGTAGTAATTACTCTGGAACATTATATCATGTAGAGATATGGGGTATAATACTCATTCCATTTTTCCATCTGGGGAATTTGAGTACCTTTTTTTTTTTTTTTCAAACCATCCATTATATAGACCTGGATTTCTGCCTTTTCACTGGTTTTGTGGCAGAGATGTTACAGAAAGAGAATTATTACATGAGATAGAAGTTAAGAAAGCAGCTTGTAAACAATAAAAGATAAGATTACACAAGGATAAGGTGGTGCTATTTCAAGTTGCAGCTGTATACAACTTTAGCCTATAATAAATTTATGCTATCTACCTTCCAGTAGGGTTCTATCACTAGCTCAGTAATTGTACTCATATCTTGCTAATTATCTAGTACTTTCCTGGTGAGAAATTTTTTCTCCTCACCCTCTAGTTGATTTCTGTCTACCTTATTCTTGATATATTTCTTTGTATCAGATTTGTTGAAAAGATTGATACCATCAAGAACACCTTTATCTTCCCTTATAACTTCATCATGCCTCCACATATTCATATCTACCACCTATTTGTTGTTTTTAATTTCAAAGGAGACAGAATCTTTTGTCAAAGACTAACACCTATTATGTGCACTAAGTACCAGGTCTCAGACCAAAGCACCAAGCTCCACCACTGAACAGCATCACCATTTGTTACCCTTCCTCTCTAGTGGAGACAAGGTCTCCCTATCTTGAAAAAGCTTGTGGTTGAGGCTCCTGTTCTCCATCTGTATCATTCTGTGTCATTGCAGAAAAATTTTTAAGCAAATGACACCTATAACAGACATCACATTTTCTTCCAATGTAAGAGAGACCATGTGATGTAGTGGGACAAGAGTGTGGTAAATACTATGGAGGAAATAAACATAGAAGTAAGAGTAATTGGAGGAGAAGGGGTTCCTTTGTATAAATCATTTGAAATGAAAATTTTATCTGAGAAGAAAGCTTCAAAATCTTGATCTCTGGGAGAATGAGGAAGTATAAATGAAGAAGAGAAAGCATAAATAAAGTTTAATTGTTATGAATCTTCAATTTTTAACAGTGTTTATTACATAATTTTGATTATATACTATTTGGACTTTGAAAGTGTCACTTTAAAGCAAAATTTACTTCCTAATTAATGGTCATTGTCAAATTTTAGAAGTCTCATATATCTATTCTTTCCAGTTTTAAATGAAGAAAAATAGCTTTGACTAGGATATTATATGCATTTCGTTGTAGTTGATTCAACAGACATGTTGAACACTTACCACATGCCAGGCTCTGTGCTAGGCACTGGAGATTGAAACAGAAATAAAGGAGGCACAGCCCTTACCCTCAGTGAACCCAACTAAACCAGTTTTTAGGGCTCACATAGGTAATTTAAACTTACCATTGACTATAAGATAGATGCACTGTGGATATTATGTAGCAGGTTTGCTCCTCACTATTTTTGTTTAGAAATTTTATTTTATTCTGCATTATTTTCTCTTATATGCTATTTTAAACTAATCAACAATGGAGTTATTCACTGTGGCCATTATTAACTAATTTTAAGACTAAATGATTAACATGTGTGATAAAGCTCCGTATTTTTAAGAAGTTATTTTAAGAATGTATAATACTACCTTTAAAATTAACAATCAGGGGCAGCCCGGATGGCTCAGCGGTTTAGCGCCGCCTTCAACCCGGGGCCTGATCCTGGGGGCCTGGGATCGAGTCCCATGTCGGGCTCCCTGCATGGAGCCTGCTTCTCCCTCGGCTTGTGACTCTGCCTCTCTCTCTCTGTCTCTCATGAATAAATAAATAAAAATCTTTTAAAAAATTTTTAAAATTATCAATCAGATTTTATATTCTAGTGGAGTTTACATTCTGAAAAGGGAACCATAGGCACAGGAAAAAGAATACATGAATCAAGCTATTACAGTAATTACGATATAACTCAACAGTGAAAGATTACTTTTGGTTGAGTTAGTCATAGCAAAGCTTTATTCAGAAGATAGAATGTATATTCAATCTTAAAGGATAGGTATGAATAGGTGGAGAATAGAATGAAAGTTAATTTGGGGATGGGTTTGGAAGGGAAGTATTGATCACAGGTGGGATTAAATATCAGGGTGTATTTAAAGGACATGGATAAATAGGTTTGACTGGAATGAAAGGTTTGTATTGGTAAATAGTAAAGTATAAAGCAAAGTCTTTTAATAGAATACAAGATTTGGGCTCTACCATAATAGTAATATGTTTCTATAATCCTAAATTCATTTACAGTTTAAGATTTCTTACATAAAGAGGTTATCACAATGTACAGTTTGCAATTGTGTCATGATTTTGAATAAGTCTTTATTTACATCCCTAAATATGTTCTATAGATTTTGAGGCCAGAGTCTTTACCCCTACTCAGGTTGAAATGATGTTTTGTTTTTCAGTTACTTACACGCCAAGTCAATCATCCACAGAGACCTCAAGAGTAATAGTATCCTTCCTGAAATTTGTCTGCGAAGTTTGAAAACATCCTGACTTTTTCTTCTGCATTTTGTCTTCACATTATGTAAAAACAGTTTTCATGCTAAGTTCAAAAAATGTAAAGAGAATTAATAAATGGGTTTGCATGAGAGCATAGTATAAAGCAGGGTGCTGCAACATGCTTTTGGTTTCTGAACATTTGAGTGTTATAAAAAAAAAAATCCACCAAGTCTTTATAATAGTAGGACTCTTTTATGATTGTGTGCTTACATTCTGTCAACACCCATAAAACAGGTAGCTATCTACCCATTTCTTTCAGTGCTCTGATGCTACTCTGCAGTAGTTGAAATGTAACTGAAGGTTCTAACTTGCATAACAAGGAGGTGAGAAAAAACAAAATTTTTCTTCTTCCATAAACCCAGATCAAGATCCTAGCCGTCAACCAACTTCATTCCAATGAAGAACCTTTGTAGCTTTCCTAAATGCTAAAGCATATCTGGGTCCATGTTACTAAAATCTAACGGGAACATTTCAGGGTTTCCCATAAACATAGGTTGGAAAGCATCTCACCTCATCCCATCATATTTCAAGCCCCCAAAATCTTAGAAGCAGGTCACATATGCCAAATAGAACCATATTTTTAAAAACATATTCATTAACTTTAAGAGGAAATATGAAGTACTATACTTTTTAAAGAAATATCAATTTTACCAAAAAAATCATATTATAGAATTACAGAAATTAGATCTCTTACCTAACATTTTTGTAATGCTTGCTTTGCTAGGAAAATGAGATCTATTGTTTTCCTTTACTTACTACACCTCAGATATTTTTCTTCATGAAGACCTCACAGTAAAAATAGGTGATTTTGGTCTAGCCACAGTGAAATCTCGATGGAGTGGGTCCCATCAGTTTGAACAGTTGTCTGGATCCATTTTGTGGATGGTAAGAATTGAGGCCATTTCTCCATTAATTAAATTTTTGGACCCTGAGGTGCTACTGAGTGACTAGAAAATCTTTGAAGGTTTCGACTAGTATTTTCATAATTCCCAGTATTCACAAAAATCAATGTTGATCTTATTTTTTATGTAAATAAAATTTAACTTTTTTCTTTATCCTTAAAAAGAGTATTATGAAATCAGTTTCAGTATACTTCAAACAAAAAAATAGTATTTTATAAACAACTGTTGAAATTTTATCCAGAATTGTCTCTTTAAAATATTTTGTGTTCAAAATGTTCTGTGTGCCCGGTTTCAAAAAGAAAAAAACAAGTGTGCAGTTTCAGCAGGTACGATCTGCAGTATTTCTTAAGGTTTTACTAAAAGAACTACTCCTTTTAAGAGAGGCTGTTTCATGATGTTATTTAAGCCTAAATTGGAAAGTTACTTCCTTTAGACTAGAAAGAACCCATAATTATGGGGCAGCTGGGAAAGAAAAGACATAAAAAAAAAAAAAAGAATTTTAACATAGCCATGTGCTGCCCTGCATAGCTCTTTGTTGCTTTTTCTTTATTCCTATTTCTGCTTTGTGTAAAAGAAGGGAATGAAAACTTCTGTGCCATTACTTTCAGCAGGCTGTGAAAAGGGCAGGTATAGGAATCATCCTCTAAGCTAGCAGTTCTCAAAAGGGGCCCTAATACCCTTTTGGAAGTCCCCAAGGTCATCCCTGTATGAGACCAGATGTTTCTTTATAGTCTTGAACCAGAACAACACATCACAACAGATCGAATGCCAGAACCAAAATATGTGACTATAGCTGGCTGCTCTTAAACCAGTCAAAAAGAATTGCAGTACTCTTCTCACTGAACTTTTTTTTGGATTTGAAAATACACTTTTCATTAAAAATGGGTAATCTTTGTTAACATCTAATGGCTATTACTTATGAAATTACTAAATATTTTAACAGTTTCCCAGTTATGTTTAAATATGAGAAATACCCATAGATATAATCCACATAAAAGTTCCTTGGGGTCTTCAGTAATTTTCAAGACTAAAAGAGTTTTGAGATCAAAAAGTTTGAGAACCGCTGCTCTCAGCTGAATGCCGGATGTCCCTAACCAGTAGTGCAATTTGAAGCTTTAAATAATTGAATCTGCACTAAGGCTTTGGGACACTCTGCTGGAAACAGAGAAGCTGCAGGGGCTCTTGAAGCCATGTTTGCATAAATTCCCTGAACTATCTGTAAGAGCCTCCAAGAGGGGAATTCCAGGATAGATGTGAATTAGTCAAATAAACTTAGGGTTAAATTCAGCTATGCTTTCTTATAAAAATAACTGGAGTAAAGACAAGTGGTAAGGTGGAAGGGGTACAATGGACCTAGGAGATCTGTACTCTATAGTCCTCTGTTTAACTCTCAACCTGCACATTTCCTAACCTCCATGTCTCTCCATCTTTAATGTTGGTCGGACTAGTGGATTTCTAACACCTTTTTTGTTCCTAAGATTCAGTAATTAGAGCTAACTAGGTTTGTTTCTTTAATATATTTTAATTGTTTTAATAAATCATTTTATAAATAGGAGGCTTATTAGTCATTGTAATTGGGATCTCATGCACCTTTAAGGCACACACCTTGCTATAAGATAGCAGTGGATTCTAGGATGCAGCAGGCTAGCACACACTAAGTGTGAGACTGTAAAACCTCAAATTAAAAAGAAACAATACATGTTTTAAAGGTGTATCTATTTTAACTAGTGTGGGGGAGATGCTCAGTTAAACTCCAGGTTTGTCCTTTTTCTAAAACCTAGATTATTATACCCAAAGTTTTATATTCTAATTTATTTTTTGTTGATACATAGGTAGATTGGTTCATCCTTTATTCTATCAAGCTGAGCTTTCATATAAGAGATTAGCTAGTAGTACACTTACGTGTTGAAAAAATCCTTTTGGGTTGATAATTGCCTTCAGAAACAAATGCGGAGCATCTGTGTACTAGTAGAGAAGAGTTTGGTCAGAACTAAGATTATGTAATTCTCTGAATTCTTCTCAACCTTGTTCTATTTATCTTAGAGGGGAAAGAAACCTTTGTGAAAATTTTTACAGATTAAATCACTAAATTAGTTGAGGATCAATCATGCATTTCTTGTCCAAATAAATTTCATCAAGCCATCTCCAACAACAGTAGAGGTAAAACTAAGTTTTAAAAAGATGGTTAGTTCCTCAACTGATTTATTATTCTGTCCCTCGCAAAATTGTATTCTGGCTTTTAAAATTATGCCTATATCATAACCAGCCTCTCAGTATTCTAGCTTGTTCATCACATCACAGTTGTATGTGGTTTATTTTGTACTGTATTACTAAAAGCAGCTAGCAATAAAATGTTTGACAAAAAAAGTAAGCAGACCCCATCTTCTCCTTCACCTCCCATCCTTCATCAGGATCTCCCATACGTCTTCTGTCAGTGGTTCTCAACCTTAATTGGACATTAAAATCATCTGGGGAGCTGTAAAAACCAGCAATGTTTGGATCCCATCCCCAGATTCTGTTGTTATATTATTGGCCTGGTATGTAGTCTGGACATTGAGAGGTTAAAAAGTCTACACAGTTGATTGTGATTTGCAAGTAAGGCTTAGTGCCATTGCCTGCTTTTTGAGATAGACCAGTGACCAGGAATCCTGTCCCAGGTCCTCCAGCCATTTATGCAGTTAGTTCAGGTTTTGGTATCAAAATAATGCTTTCATGGAACTTTTATTTACACTCTGCAGTGTCTTTAGAAACAATTCTTCCAAATGAAACAGTACAGAAGATGCAAGGGAAAGAACTCTTTTAAGCGTATATTTAACCAACCATTTATTGTATTTCATGAACACAGCCAATTAAGAAATTAAGTGGTAGAGTACAATGAGTAAAATGTGTAAAAAATGTAGCAAATATGATTTGGTCTGTATCTTTGCCCAGGAAGCAAACAGCCAGCATTCTTTATGCCATCTTCTAAATTGACCTCCTATCTCTTGGTTCTGTTAATAAAGCACCCATGGCATATTGATAATGCTTTTGGAGGCAGGAAAGGGGTTTGAGTTTGTCAGTGTCGATGTTTTACCAGTATTGTCTAAGGTGCCCTGAGGCGAGAATCATTGTACTAATGGGAAAACTTAAACTCTAAGGCAATTATTAGCGTAGTGGTTATGCTACTTCCAAACATTTTAGGACTGCAGGTCTTTTATTTCTTTACTGAATCAGGAATGGAAATTGGAATTGATTCTTGATAGAGCTAATCCTGGGAAGGATTCAAATAGCAATGGCAGTATTTTGTACAGAAAGAGGATGGCTGATAAAATTATAAAATCTTCATAATACATGTGGAATCTCAGGTAATACTGCCTCTTTCAGGGCTTACTGAGCATTTTTTTTTCTTATTAATCAGTTTTATTTCTTTGCCCCTTAATAAGAGAATTGATTGCATATTAATTAGATGGATTATTTAATGACGAAAGCATTGTTCTGGGAATTGTAATCATTTGCTTTTCAGTCTTTTTAGTTGAAGAATAAACAAGAATATTTTTCTTTTTGTGTTCTAATAGGCACCAGAAGTGATCCGAATGCAAGACAAAAACCCATATAGCTTCCAGTCAGATGTATACGCATTTGGGATTGTTCTATATGAATTGATGACAGGGCAGTTACCTTATTCAAACATCAACAACAGGGACCAGGTAAATATTTACCATCTCTTGGGGTTTATTTTACTGTTTGTATAAAGACTCCAGTTTGTTGTAGAAAAGTATTGAGTCCAGAGTAGGCATAAAGGATGGATATCTTAATCTTTGTTACCAGTTTTGGAAACCTTTGGTGGACTGTTGGCAGTGATAGCAGCATGTAAGGCCTTTCCTTGAAATGTCAGTGTTGTCACGGAATGCAGTTGCTGATGGTCTGACTAGAAACCAGAGCTGCCACAGTGGAGAGCGCCCATGTTTCCTGACCACACACAACCAGAAGGAGCTCTGCTGCCATGGCATCTGAGCTTTTGTGCCTTTTATTCTGTCATAGGTTGTGCTGAGCAGGCACTCAGCTATGTGCTTCTTTATATCCATTTCTTTGGAAAGTATTAGTAAGCTTTCTCCATTTTTAAAACTAGGTAAATGGAAAGACCATTGTATCATGCTTTCACTTTTCTATACTAAGGCTTTCAATAGGAGGGAATTTTTTTTACTTCCTTCTTTCTAAATTCCTGTTCTCTGTCCTTCCCCAAAGTTCCTGACAGAGCCTCATGCAGCATTTTGCCTTTTCTATCCCATCCACGTTGAGTTCACCAGGACCTTAACACTGACTAAGAAAAAGGAATTGTCTTTACTGACATTATATTGTATACCTCAAGATTTTAAAAGTGTAGGGTGGGGTGGGGGTGGGGGTTATAGAGACATTGCAGCAGTTCCATTCTTCATATATTAGAAAACAATGATCAACCATATAAACTGTGGTTAAATAATATTTATATTTTATACTGTGGCTTGCATCAGTTTTACCTGGGGAATTTGCTTAAAACTGGAGATTTTGTCTAAAACTAAAAGAGAGGTGCCTAGGTGGCTCAGTCTGTTAAGCATCTGACTCTTGATTTCAGCTCAGATCATGATCACGGTGTCATGAGATCAAGCCCCACATCAGGCTCCATGCTGAGAGTGGAATCTGCTTAGGATCTCTCTCCCTCTCTCAAATAAATAAATAAATAAATAAATAAATAAATAAATAAATAAATAAGTGTGTGTGTATATACATATATATATGTGTGTGTGTCTGTGTATATATATATATATCCTAGAGTAGATTTTGATTCCATGGAGTGAGATCCAAGCATTTACATTTTTAATAAGTTTCCCAGGTGATTTTGGTATATACCAAAGTTAAAAATCACCAAGGAATTAAAAAAAACTATAAATGGGGCACCTGGGTGGCTCATTGGTTGAGTGTCTGCCTTGGGCTCAGGTGGTGGTCCTGGGTTCCTGGGATCAAGTCTCAAATGTCAGGCTCCCTGCAGGGAGTCTGCTTCTCCCTCTGCCTGTGTCTCTGCCTCTCTGTGTGTGTCTCTCATGAATTAATAAATAAAATCTTAAAAAAAAAAAAAATACAGTAGGGATCCCTGGGTGGCTCGTCAGTTTAGTGCCTGCCTTTGGCCCGGGGCCTGATCCTGGAATCCCGGCCCGCATCAGACTCCCTACGTGGAGCCTGCTTCTCTCTCTGCCTGTGTCTCTGCTTCTCTCTCTGTCTCTGTGTCTCTCATGAGGTAAATAAATAAAAATCTTTAAAAAAACTGTAAATGTTTTGTGTTTTATCATAAACTAATGAAATTATAGTTTTTAATGTATGAATATGTTACTTCATTTAAGTAGTGTGTGTGTTTTGGTCATCAGCTCAAATCTCAGTCTTTTTGGAAATAAGCTCTAAGTATCTTTCTTACTAAGAACATCAGCTATCATATGGTTTCAGAGAAATAATCTCAGTTGTCATGTACATCATATATACTTACTGAATCACCATATGGTCCCTTACCCAGAGTGGTCCTAATTTTGTAGTTAAAGAATTTTTCCTAAATGACTGTGTTTCGGGGCACCTGAGTGGCTCAGGGGTTGAGCGTCTACCTTTGGCTCAGGTCCTGCTCCTGGGGTCCTGGAATCAAGTCTCGCATCAAGCTCCCCACAGAGCCTGCTTCTTCCTCTGCCCGTGTCTCTGCCTCTCTCTCTCTCTCTCTCTCTCTCTCTCTCTCTCATTAATAAATAAAATCTTAAAAAAAAAAAAAAAAGACTGCTTCTATCCAAGTCAGTACAGAGCTAATTGGTTGGTTTCTGTTTGGTCTTCCTAATCACTACACAGCTTTAGAATGTTGAATCCTACTTTTGAGTGTTAAAAAAAAAAATCTGTGACCTGGTTCCTAATTACCTGATATTTTAAGCCTGCATGAAATTTAGATTCAGGATAGACCAAGCTACTACTAAGGAACATAGTAGAAACATTGCAATTAACTGGACTTGTGACAGATCCTGGGTAACTGAGATGATAGATTTGATGATGGCAGTCTGAAGAGCAGGATTGTTTCTAATTTGCAAGCTTCCTGTACTCTGCCTTTTATAGTCTCATTAACTAGACTATATGACATAATACTCTGTGCCATGTTCACTTTTCCTTTGCATATTACTTTTTTTTTTAAGATTTTTAAATTTATTTTTAGAGGGAATGAGAGCATGAATGGGGGTAAGGGGAGGGAGAGGGAGCGTCTCAAGCATACTCTCGCTCAGCACGGAGCCCAACACTTGGTTCGGAGCCCAACACTTGGTTCGACCCTACGACCCTGAGATCATGACCTGAGCCAGAATCAGGGCAGACACTTAACCAACTGAGCTGCTTAGGCACCCTGCATATTTCTTTTCTATAGGAATTACAAGAGAATTTTAGTATAGTTTTAGTTGATTTATCAGAGACACCATAAATATGAATCAAAGATCTGGATGAAATCCAGTGAATATCTTTGTTTTAATAAAATAATAAAATTCTGTTATGGAAATGGGTATTATTATCTCCAAAATACAGATAAAAACATCCCAGAGTTCTATACTCATCCACGTCTTAGCATTTTAGGTGCTTTATCTTCCATGCGAATATAATAAATAACGTGGCAAGGGCTTTCTCTCCATAAGAGAAATAAGTGAGTGACCAACAGAAGGGTAAGGGCTTTACTAGTTAATTATTTCTGGTAGTATAGTGAGAGCCTTCTGGAATTTGCCAATCTGAATTGTGTTTGATGAAGAAAAAGAAGGTAGAAGAATGATACACTCTTCCTATCACCCCTAGTCTAATTCATTACTTCTTAGTCTGCTTTCCTCAAATGGCACTTTCCACGGAACTCCCTCTTGGGAATCAGTAACTCTAGTTATGTTCAATGAAGTAATCCCAGGCTTTGCTCCATCTACCCCCTTGATTTGATTTTTCTTTTCCTCTTTTACTTTGATCTCCATGGCTCTCAGATTGGACTTCTGTTTGAAAATTTAGGAGTACTCTTATTCATGGGAGATAGGACTACTTTTTTACTCTGCACTATAGGAACCACTCCTGTGCGCTCTCACCCCCATATTCTGAAATGGTAGCTTTTGCCTATAAACTTAAAGCAGGACTCTGGTTAAGCAGCTCGGTATAAAGGCCAACCTTGGACTTGTGACCTGCATGACCTGGTCACTTTACTTCCTCAAGTGTCTGTATTTTCTTCCCTTTCATTTATAAAAATAAGAAATTATACTAAAGAGGGACACCAGGGTGGTTCAGTCAGTTAAGCATCTGCCTTCTGCTCAGGTCATGATCCTAGCCTCCTGGGATCCAGCCCCACATCCCGCTCCAGGCTCAGCAAGGAGTCTGCTTCCCCAGCTTGTGCGTGTGTGCGCGCTCTCTCTTTCTCAAATAAATAAAATCTTAAAAAAAGAAAACAAATCAGACTAAAGAATTCCTTGTGTTTACAAAGATCATATTCTTTACTAAAGCACATCTCTTAGCTCTTCAGGGGATGGACATCCTTGTTACTTTGCAGAACAGTATGCCTTTTGTTTACCTTACCCGATGCTGAGGTCTAAGAAATTGGTGTCATTTTTTCCCCCTCTTTATCCTTCCATTTCGCTCTCTAATCACCCTGTTCTGGGCAGCCCAGGTGGCTCAGCGATTTAGCGCTGCCTTCAGCCCAGGGCATGATCCTGGAGACCAGGGATCGAGTCCCACATTGGGCTCCCTGCATGGAGCCTGCTTCTCCCTCTGCCTGTGTCTCTGCCTCTCTGTGTCTCTCGTGAATAAATAAATAAAATTTAAAAAAAAAATAATAATAATCACCCTGTTCTTCCCTCTTCCAGTGCAGTTTTGCTAAGTTGGGATTAATAATGCATTCATATGAACTAGGTATATTGACACTCTATCATCATGATTTTCTTTCCTTAGAGCAGAAGTGCTATGTCATCTTGAAGAAAATAACAGAAACTTCTGTCTCATTTTAAGTATATTTCAGTTAGTATTGTTGTATAATAAACCACCCTAAACATAGTGGCTTAAGCAGATTATGAATCTGCAGTTCAAGCTGCTGTCAGTAAGGAAGGTTTATTTTCTGTGTCATATGGTATTGCCTAAGATACATTAATTGGGTGTTAAAGGCTCCACTTCCAAAATGGCTCATCCACACATTCTACAAGGTGTGGTGCTAGCTGTCCAGGGCCAAGGGCAGGGGGCTTCAGTTCTCCACATGGGCCTTTCTGTGGAGATTTTGTTCAAAGAAAGCGTGGACTTGGTTACAGGCTGGTGGCTGGGTTCTTTTTCTTCCCCTGGTGGCTGGTTCTAAAACATAAGATCTCAAGAGATAAGCGATAGGAAATGAAAGTACCAGTGTTTTATCAACACGCAAATTATTTTAATAAAAAATTTTTAAAGCACTATGTGATATCGAGGGTGACAAAGACGAATAAAAACACAGGCCGTGCTGTCACTGGAATTCACCAGTCTACTGAGGCAGTATAGGGGGCGATATTGAGGATGAGCAGACACTGTGTCCTGGTAAGACAGGAGTGAATGAAGGTGCAGAGATGCCAAGAGGGCTAAATGTGGGTTGAGCATGAAATTAGCCAGTCAGTCCCAGAATTTCAAATTGAGCTGCTGATTTTATCATGTCCATGCTACTTAAGTCTAGTATACATGAATTATCAGGGTAAGTCTTCCCTTTAAGTAATTGTAAAGATTGTGATTTCCTTTATATTTTATTAACATTTCAAAATAAAGCTGTTAAAGCTTCTTTTAAATGTATCCAATGAAATCTAAAAGCCATCCTGACTTGATACCTACCATCTGTGTAAAAAAACAGATTCGATAACTTTTGGAAGTTTTTCTCTTTGAAGAAACATTTTTATGCTTTCAAGGCTTTTATTGATCACTCAAGTTATTTATATCTCTGCAACAAAAATAAGGATTTAAATTTAGAATTAAAAAATATATATATTTCCTGGGACTCCTAGGTGGCTCAGTGGTTGAGCATCTGCCTTTGTCTCAGGGCATGATCGCGAAGTCCCAGGATCGAGTCCTGCATCGGGCTCCCCAACAGGGAGCTTGCTTCTCCCTCTGCCTGTGTCTCTGTCTCCCTCTCTCTGTCTCTCATGAATAAATAAATAAAATCTTTAAAAAAAAATAGTTACATTTACAAATTTTTTAAAAAAGAAAATATTTCTTAATGAACAACATGGGTTTTTCTCATCAGTTCAGTTATATATTTGTGGGTAAATAGGGTTTTGCTAAAGTGAGGTAGGACTTAGCATCAGTTCCTTTCCTTGTTTTATTTTTAAGGAAGTAAGCACTGAAAACTCCTGTTCAATTAGATACAAAGATGAGAAATTCAGGCGTTTGTTGTACCCACATGCACAGTTCAGTGGTCCCCAAGACCATACTCAGATTCAGCCATTCAGTAAGTCTCAGAACTCCCTCCAAGTTGTTAGTACTTAAAGTTACTGTTTATTATAACAGTCAAGGGAAGAGGCACATAGGACAGAATTGAAGAACATTCCATGTGTGTAGGTCCTAGTGTTCTTCTCTCAACGTAATTGTGGACAGCATCTGAATTCTTCTGGCAGCATTGTGTGACAACGTGTAGAGTATTGCCAAACACAGAAACTTGAAAGTCCAGAGTTATCACCAGGGCTCGGGGTCAGGTAAATATGGTTGACCACCTCTGTGGCTGACCTTAGTTTT
Source organism: Canis lupus dingo (assembly GCF_003254725.2). NCBI lineage: Eukaryota > Metazoa > Chordata > Mammalia > Carnivora > Canidae > Canis > Canis lupus. The sequence goes on from NC_064258.1 coordinate 8,289,987, forward strand.
TAGCCCCTCTGGAGGTCAAGCTCAATGTCCCTTCTATAAATCACATTTATGGCATAGACCATCCAGCATAGCCAAAGGCCTCCAGGTAAACAAAAGGACTCTTATCAGGCAGGGCATTCCAGAAGTATAGGGATTACTTCCCAGGAGCCAAAGGCAAAAGCCAGCCCTCCCTCTGGGCAAGATTAATTCTTTACTATAAAGTATATCACTCAGTTATTTGAACTCACTTCTACAATGTACCCAAAATTACATAATAATTTGTCAGTAAATTTTATAATTAGCTGACAATTCAATTAATCTTGCTGCAAGCAAAGAATTGGAAACCGGCTGTCTTGCAAAGGGATTTGTTACCCATTCATTAGAGCCTAGTAAAATACCAGTATCCGTTAAGTGTCCGCTTGGTACCCAGCAGTTTTACCTCTTGGAACAATGTGTACTATAGTTAAATTTTATGTTGGGTAAAAAAGGTGTGCCTTTTATAAAGTAGGAAAAGGGCAGTTATAGAGGGGAGATGGGAAAGGAGGATATATACCTCCACTTTAGTGGCTCTTGGGCAAATCAGCTTATAGTTAAAAGTTTGCACCAAACAGGAAATAATATAAAGTTAGGGTATCAGACTTGACTGTTTCTAAAGTTTATAAACTCTGCCCTGTATGTAACAGGATTTCTTTTGTGTGTGTGTGTGTGTGTGTGTGTGTGTGTGTGTGTATAACAGGATTTCTTACAGGCTCTCTCCACCTACCCTCTAGTCTGTGCCTGTATGACCTGTTCCCTCTAAGATCAAAATCCCCTCTCTTCACAGAGTCCCAAGACGCCTGATGTCTGTTTCTGTCCGTTCTCAAAACAGGCAAAAATGAGAAAATTAAATCAGAAACAGTGTTCATCTCTGCACCTAGGGAAGACAAGACTTTTTACTTTATTAAAGAGAAAACTTAATTCCCAAGGTGGTTTATCTTCTTTTTCTTCGGAGGAGGCTCTGATTCTCAGACCTACATTACTACATGCCCCATTTCTAACATTTCCTCAACAAACGAATTTGTTGCCAAAACAACTGCTAAAAAGCTTAGCTTTTTTGGTTCTTGCTACATATATATAGAGAGGACTTGTGATGCCCAACAAGTACTCAATAAATACTCAATAAATTACTTTAAGTAGAATAGAGGCACAGTCCAATCTGATTACCCTGGCAGTGGGAAATGGATAAGGACAGACTGGAAGCCTGGAGAGCAATAAGAACTTTACAGTAGTCTAGAGGTCCTGAAGATTTCAGCTTACAGCCCACAATATGATTTAGGGGATGCATTGTGTTTCTTTTTATTGAAGTACAGTGTACATGCAGAAGAGTACACAAAAATGCGCTGCTTGTTGAATTTTCTATGTTTATGTATTTTTCAGTTCATCAACAAGGTTGTATGATTTATTGTTTTTTTTTTCCCTTGCCCAGATAATTTTTATGGTGGGACGAGGATATCTTTCTCCAGATCTCAGTAAGGTACGGAGTAACTGTCCAAAAGCCATGAAGAGATTGATGGCAGAGTGCCTAAAAAAGAAAAGAGATGAGAGGCCACTCTTTCCCCAAGTAAGAAGCTTTATGTTACCTAAGAGGATAGGCTAATACTCAGATGTAGATTTTTAAATAGTTTCTAGAGCATACAGTTTGTATTTTGTGAATTTGGATTCCATGTGATTATGTGCAGGCAGCAGATAAGTAATCACATAAAGATGATTTTATGAATTTGAATGGTGGTACGTCTAGAAATTTGGAATCTCAGTACAAAATATTAAGAAAGACTTTGATTTTGTCTAGCAGTTCTCAGACTTTTTTGGTCTCACAATCCATTTACACACTTAAAAATTATTGAAAACCCCCAAAGAACTTTTGTTTATATAAGTAATAATTGCCATTTTAGAAATTGAAACTAAGTTTTAAAAATATTTATAAGTTTAATTAAACATAATAAAACCATTACATGTTAAATAACACTTTTGTAAAACAACTGTATTTTCCCAGACAACAGAATTAATGAAAAGAATGGCATCGTTTTACCTTTTTTGCAAATCTCTGCAAAAAAAAGACATCTGGATTCTCTGCATTTGTGATGTTGCAATATTTTGCATGATGTAGCCTCTGAAAACTCCACTTACACTTGCAAAATAATGACAGTAAAAAGGCAATAATACCTTGCTGTTATTATGAACATAGTTTTTCTACATATTACACTTTGAGAACTGCTGCTTCAGTTCCTCCTGGTGGTAAAACATTCCCAGCTTCCCTTTAATACTGAGTCTGAAAAAAAAACAAAACAAAAAAACACTGAGTCTGTTGGAGGAGCATTTTCAAATAGGGCAAAAAGTGCCACCTATTGGCACTGTCTGCCTTTCTCTGATTCTTGGAAAATTACCATCGCTTTTTATCTTTTCATGGCATAAGGCTAAAGCCCTTACGTTAACAATCTTTAATAAGCCTCACAAACTGCAACTAAGTACATGAAGAAGCTGAGAAAGTTTCGATATGGAAGATATTGTAATATAAATTCAGTTTTTTGTGATGCTCAGGAAGTTCTGATAGCGCTGTATAAACAAGTCTTGATAAATCAGTACAATTTTCAGAGGGGTAGGACTGACTCTGTAATTACTAGCTACCATAATTACTGAGTTGGTCTTTCTTGAACCTTATTATGCTTTTAAATACCCACTCCTAGCTGAATCTCCTAAGACAAAAGTCACTGTTACAGGAATACATGAATCTGTTATTCCCATCTAACACATTAAAGATTGAATTTGTGTTTTAACAAGTCTCTAAGGGGCTATCTCAGAGTGGGTAGATACATGTTTTACATATTAGAATTCTAAGTTACTATTTCTTCGAGGAAGAGTTGTTTTTTTGTTTTTTTTTTTCAACCCAGAAAACTGCTGGTTGTTTAAAACTATCAAAGTAAAAGGACCAGTGTTGTTGGCCAATATCAGCAGGACTCTGGTATCACATTCTGTTTTCATAGTCCAGGTACTAGAGTTTCCTGTTTAACATGCTTGATGTATATTAATAATGTAAATTATATCCACAGGCCCACTTTTTTATTTTAAGATTTTATTTTTTTAAGTAATCTCTACACCCAGATTTGGGCTCAAACTTACAACCCCAAGATAAGAGTTGCACACCCTATCAACTGAGCCAGCCAGGCAGCCCTTATAGTCCTTCTTTTTAAGTGGTATTAAAGGGGACAAAATGTTTATACTTCTAAATATAAATTCTTTGTGTGGTATCTGAAAATGAAATGGATATCTGAATTTTTCAGATTGCTGAGGATGCTCGTTTTAAGTATTATTTTTAACTTTTCATTACAAGATCTCTTTTCACACTACACAGAAACACAAATTTCAGATGGCTAAAGATTTATATATGTGAAAAACATAACTATAAGAAGTCATTTTTATTGACCTTCAGGTAGGAAAGGCTTTCCTAATAATAATAAGCAAGAAGCGAAAATCCAGAAATGATAAAGGAAAGATCAGCAAGTCTGACCACCTTAAAAGTTTTTAAAATTCTGTGTAATAAAAATACTATTGAAAAGTAAACACAAAAAATAATTATAGCATGTATAACAAAGCATAAATACTGGTATTATGTAAAGGCCTCCTACAAATCAATAAGTAAAAAAGATAACAGAAAATGAGCAAAGCATATGAACTGGTGATTCACACAGAAATACAAACGGTGAATGAGCTTAGGATGTTAAAAGTTCTGAGACAGTCAATAAAATGCAGAGTAACAGTGAAACACGTTTTGATTTTCTCTCTCAGATTGGCAGTATCCAGCATTGGGAACCGTGTTGGGAAGTAAGAAGGGCCGGGCCCTCCTTATAAATTTTTTAACAGTATTGTTGGGATTGTAAATTGGTTTGGTCTCTTCAAAGGACTTGGTACAATTCATAAACTCCAAATATATATACATTTTGCTCTGGTAATTCCACTCTTAAAAACGTATACTACAGAACCTGCTTCCACAAGTGCTCAGATACATACGAGAATGCTTACCATAATAGGAAAAATTAAAGACATAGAGATCAAGGTAGCTCTCTAGATGGCATGGAAGTTAGCGAGGGGAAAGAAAAGCAACACAGAAAAATATGTGTAGTATGATACCACTTGGATGGTGGTGAGGGTGGGGATGGGCTCTGTTTTCATATGTGCATGTTTATGCATAGGAAAGGTCCAGAAGAAAGTATAGACTCTTTAACAGTGGTTACCCCTGGAAGGTAGGACTTATACTTTTTCTGTATTATTTGAATTTTTATTTGTGTGTTATGCTTGTAATTGAAGATGTTTTGTAACATTGCTTCTTTGCCTTATACTAATCATAGAGATTACAGTTTAACTTTTTAAAAAGTTTTGGTAGCTCAGAAACATAATAATAGTAATGGCTGCTAAAGTTTTATTGAGTTCTTACTATATGCCAGGCATTGTGCCAAGCCTACACGTATGTCTCATGATTATGAACATCCATTTTACTGTCTGCCTTCAAGAGTCATAACCCGTTTCTCTGTACCTTAAACTATGTGGAGTTTCTACGTTTTGTGTGTTGGTGTCTATTTGTCGTTTGCCTGTCTTTTCCACTCTTGGATTGTCACCTGTCACTTCTCACTCCTATGCCACTAGCAGTGTGGGTCATCAGGTCCTACTTTTAATTATGTTGTGGAAGACATTCCCCCATTACTAAGTTTCTTAAAGAATGAGTTGCTCTGATGATTGTGTTTGTGAAGTCACCCACTGCTTTACTGATTGATGCTTCATCTTCTTCCCAAAAGGGACTGCGGTCTGGGAGAAATAGGTATATAATCGGTTTAAAACTCAGGGCAGCCCCCGTGGCGCAGCGGTTTAGCGCCGCCTGCAGCCCAGGGCGTGATCCTGGAGACCCAGGATCGAGTCCCACGTCGGGCTCCCTGCATGGTGCCTGCTGCTCCCTCTGCCTGTGTCTCTGCCTCTCTCTCTAGCTGTGTCTCTATGAATAAATAAATAAAAAATATTAAAAAAAAAAAAACTTATTATTATTTACTGTTCCAAGGCTGGCAAATGATCTAAAATGTAAATAAAAGCTAACTATAGGTTATTTTCCCCATTCATTTTACAAGATTAAAATTATAGGAGTTTGGTCGTTCTCTTTTCTTTGTAAGGAAAAATACCAGTTTCTTAAGTATTTTTTCAGGCATTTAGGATAAACCAAAAACAATGTAAGATTTCAGGTGCTTTCTTGTAAAGTATGATGGGGATTTTAAAGATTAATAACACCTAGATTTTCATTCTACCTTTTTTCTTTTTTTCCTTTTCCTTTTTTAGATTCTCGCCTCTATTGAGCTGCTGGCCCGCTCATTGCCAAAAATTCACCGCAGTGCATCAGAACCCTCCTTGAATCGGGCTGGCTTCCAAACAGAGGATTTTAGTCTCTATGCTTGCGCTTCTCCAAAAACACCCATCCAGGCAGGGGGATACGGTGCGTTTCCTGTCCACTGAAACAAATTAGAGTGTGCGAGTATAGGGCATAGGGACCATGGAATAAAAATATGTTTGTTTATATATTTGCTAAATTGAATAAGATCTTTTTTAAAAACGATGAGCCAAAGAATGAATAGGTTTTTAAAGACTAGGTATCATTATTTCCAAATCTAAAATGTAAATTTAGCATTGGATTTTCAGCATCCAAGCATTTTATAAAATGCACAAGACATGGCTGAACATTTGTAGTACCTCTTTCAGAGGCTTTACTTCCTGTTCCACATCTGTTTATGGGCTTATTCTAATTATTAAACTTCATTTAAACTTTTCTCATGCACCTTTTGTTGTTGGCTATCACATGTCCAAGGGAGTCCCAAGAACAGCACCACTCCTGTGCATGGATTTGCAGGTGGACGGTGACAGTAGATTAGCCTGTGTTAGGCAAGGCAATCCAAACAGATCTAATTAAAAACTTATGAGAGTTGAATAAGTTATTTTTATTCTTAATATTATTTTCTATAACTTTTTATTATAATTTGGAAAATATGGATGTCCTTTATTCCTCAAAGCAGTAGACTGAATTTCTTTTTACAAATTACAAGTGCAGGTAACCAAAGATATTGCTTAGGAATGACATATTTGACATGAGTAATATGGTTGAACTTTGGATTTTTAGTGACGAATGTTAAAAATTGGAGTTCTTTTTAAATAATATTTTCCCATACATTAAGGATGTCTTATACACATAGAAGTTGAATTTCTTTACAGATGCATTGTTTCCTCCTCCCCCAGAAAAGCTTCATAGAATTCTGTGAGAAGTTTGGGGTTTGTTTGTTTAGATACCTTTAGTTACCAAACAACCAAGTAGTGGACTTCTTAAAAATTATTATTACTTTAGATTGTACATACCTCTCATGATACCTGTTTTAACAATCACCTTATCCATGTGTCATAAAATTCTTGTGCTCCTTATATTCTTTGCCCAGCAGGGTTCTTATGAATGAATGCTATTCTTTTTTTTTTTTTTCTGTAGCCTATGTAGCCTACTGTGTGAAGTATTTATTAGTGCTAATATTTACCTTTTCTTGTGTAGAAAATGACTGTACTGTGGCAGTCAGTATACTCTTACTATGAGCCAGAATCTTACTGGGAATCAAAAGTGAAAGGAGCAGTATCACTGTCATCTTACCAAAGAAATTATCATGTCTACTTCAGAGTCAGCACCAAAAGCCAGCCACTTAAATACATTTTCATTTATTTAATTTAGAACTGTGGTGATTTTTAAATATAACTGGTGGTTCGGGGCTATACAGGCACATAGACAACATCTGTGTTTAATATCATCCTTTGAAGCCAATAAGAAAATTGGGAAGACTTTAGTGATAATTTAGTTTTTAAATATCACAAATAAGTTTTTAAAATACTTTATTAATTTGAATGGATGAGATTTCATACAGGAAAACTAGTCAGTGAGAAGAAGCATGGCATACCTTTTGCCTCTCATTTGGGTAGTTTGAAATAAGTAATGCCATTCATGTTGCTCAAAATTGATTCATGCCTTTCAATTAGGCAAGAATAGTGGAAAAGAACCTCTCTCGTGTTTTCAAAAATAAGAAAGAGAAAGGCATGAAAGAATGGAACCTGTTGGAAAAAAGATTCTAAATTAGTGCAGGATTTCTAAATCCTCTAGTGATATTAAAGATATGATAGTAATTACTAAATAGAGTTTTGTCCATTACGAATTGAATAGCAAGCATGTAGCTAACAAAGTTTTTACATTGGTCACTGGAATGCACAAAGGTTTGGACATTCTAAGGCACAAGAGTCAAAGGATCTTTTTACTGATCGAACTCTTTCTATAGTTCCTCAGTATACTTCACTCGTATTGTCCTTTCTTTGCTCACTCCTTTTTTCTGCCCCTACAATTCCCCACACGGACCACTGCCAACCCCCCACTCTCTGCATTTGACTCTTTTCAGTCTCCTTTGCAGAAGGCATTGCTGGGCTCTTAGAATCTTAGAACAGCTCAGAAATTCCTTTATGCCACCTAGCAGTTTTCTTTCCAAACTGAGCTCACTAGGAGTGTTGGTGGAAGGACATGAGCAGTCTGGTAGGGCAAGATGTTCATTAAGTAACATGGATGCAGAGAAGTAGGGAGCATATTCTAGACATACGGTAGTCTCCGTTTCTGTTGTTTGTTTTATACTGCATTTTAGATATATTCTCCAAATAAAAATATCATTTTCCTAACCATATGTAGAGTTAACCTTTCTGACTACGTAATTGAAACAGAAAGACGTTCATTCTCTTATGACTGATTGCTTTTATTCCTAAAACCTCAGCCCACAGATTTTTTTTTATTAAAGTTGATTTCCTTTTTCAGCAGGCACCCTTTTTTGTAAAATTTGTTTTATAGTTTAGAAGTTTTACTGGTCAGTGACGGGAACTAAGATTTTTCTTCTTGATTTTAAGTAGTTTAGGGATCACAGCACATAAATGCTTTAGGTTATTTTCAGGTATTAAATGTTGTATTAGCCATTTACATTCTAAGCATTAGTTAAAATCATTCTCTTTAAATAGTGACTAACACACCAGCTTAAATGGCCTCTCTCAAGTGAGTCCCTCAATTTAAGGAAATGAGCTGCTTTTTTTTTTTTAATATTATGAAATGGGTACTTCAGACTAAAACACTGTCAGTTACAGTCCTATTAGATTGAGAATTATTAAGCATTTCTAGAGTACTTTTTATTTTACTCCATATTTCATCGCTCCTGTGGTAATTTCTCTTAAAATTTAAGAAGTCCAGTGTGTCTGAGCCAGAATGTTTGTCATATTTTTGAAACTTCGTAAAAGGTCACCACAAAGAAAGAATGAGAATTACTCTGGTTTCAAATGAATGCCCCCCTACATCTAAAACAGTGATCGATTTCTGTGCAAATTGATTTTTCACAGCATATTTTATCTTGAAGAAGTATATAGCAAATTACATGTATAATAGCCACTGAAATACATTCAATTCAGGAATAAAAGGTAATTATGTAATATCTTAAAACTAGTTAGTAAAATCCTTAGATTTCAAATAAACGAATCTTAATATTTGAGTTATTCTAAATCACAGGGCCTTCCCAAATGTTCTCTACCTTAATCTTAAATAAAGTCAAATGGAAAACAGAACTTAGGTTATTCTCAACCAGAAAGGTTAAAAAAAATTTTTTTTTTCATTTTGGCCTCTGATTTTTCAGGCAATAATTAACATACCAAAATTTTCAAAAAGTCATGTAGTATCCTGGATATTTCACTTCAAGTAATTCTTACCTCAAATAAAATAGGATAGGAAGTGGAATGATAGAGATTTCTGGATATGCAAGAAGGAGTATGCCTTTTTCCCCAAAAGCAGATCCATTGCCTGTTATGCCCATCTTTCCTTAAATTTCTCCGTGATTTCAGGACATATATAGAAAGAGTTTTATTTTATTGATCCATAAACTCTTGAGTTCTTTTTGTCTTTTTTTATTCCTGGATCTAAAGTCTGCTTATGAAATAATAACTGCATTCCGTTAGAAGCAGTAGACAATGGTAAGATGGTCTTCAGTGTTTGCTTTATTAGTATCTGATTTGGAGTTTGTTGGTACGAGTTTGTACTTTGGGAGACTGTTTTGTGATTTTTTTTTTTTAAAGGCTAACCTTTTAAGTTTGTAGAGTAGAACACTGTTCAAAGTGGGATGTCTAATTATCATAATTGGAAGCACATGATGATTTTTTAAAGTTATTTTTTAATGTGGTATATAAGATCTGACATAGAATTTTATCACTTTTGATATTCTCACTTAATAGATTAAAGTCTAGCCATATTTTAAAAACTGGAAGATTTTTTTTTAAAAATAAAGATTTGCAAGTAAATCCTATTTTCACATTGACTTCCTTTAATGAGATTCAGATTCTGCAGGATACAGAGACTACTAATTAGAATGTTGAAAATTACCTTAAAGAAATATATGAAAATACTAGAAAAAATAGCAACCTTCAAGCCACAGTGTACTTAAACCATAAGCAAAGGTAGTGTGAATGTTTATAGATTTCTAGTCTCTGTTCACAAAATAGTCTTCTGTGGTTATATTCTTCATACTTGGCTCTCTGTGGTCTTAGTGACTTGGCTTTTTTTTTTTTTTTTTTTTTTTTAATCAATGCCATACTCCCTCCCTAGTCTTAACTTTAAATATGAGGTAATGATTCTTTTATCCTTCCTTGATCTTTTGACTCACAATACTGTGGTTACTTGCTTGGTGAAAGGAATCCTTAAATAGAAAAGAGATAGTATCACCATCTGCAATCCAATTAGTATTAATACTCAGAGTGGGAAAATAAATTATTATTGAAAATTATTTCAGGGTATATTCATTGTTAAGACCACCCCCACCCCCAGACTTGCATCGTAACAGTGCCATTTTCTAGCTGTGAGATATCAGGCAAATTACTCCACCATTCTAAACCCACGCTTGCTCCTTTGTAAGTTTAGAGAAGTAATAGCACTTGCCTTATAGTGATTATGAGGCTTAGATGCAAATATATATAAAGCATTCAGTGAGGCACCTGGCGTATAACAGGTACTCAGATGGTTGCTAATATTATCAGCCTGTGATCTGGGGGTTCAGTCAGCCAGTCATTAGCAATCTGTTGTTGTTGGGGGAGGACATACCAGTGTCCTGTAGTAGCCAGTTGGCAGTCAGAGAGTGGACAGGTCACTCCTAGATGAAATCCTGTGTTGGTGTCAGTGACTGCTTGGACTTGCATCATTATAATAATGGAAATGAGTTGATAATTGGGGGAAAGTCTTCAACAAATCAACCTTACTATTTTACAATCCATATCTGAGAAATTTTGTTCATTGGAATGGTTTTTCAGCTTGATTAGAACCATAGCATGTCAAATCCAAATGGGAAATTACCTGTAGACTCAATATTTAATTGGCAAAACTGAAGCATAGTCTATATACTATAAATTACCTTCTTTTATGGATTTCGGCCATTTTTGCTTTTAAATCAGTGATGATGTTGCTAGCTTTGTAATAGTTAGCGAGTCCCCTTTCAGTGAGGTTTCAGTGAGGCTTTTCTAGATCTCTTGGTTATTTGAGATAACTTTTTTAAAATTAGCTCTTGTCCTCCCTCTACAGGAGAATTTGCAGCCTTCAAGTAGCCACACCATCATGGCAACAACTACTCTTATTTCTTAAGTCTTGTGTTCGTACAATTTGTTAACATCAAAACACAGTTCTGTTCCTCAAATCTTTTTTTAAAGATACAGAATTTTCAATGCATAAGCTGGTGTGGAACAGAATGGAATTTCCCATCCAACAAAAGAGGGAAGAATGTTTTAGGAACCAGAATTCTCTGCTGCCAGTGTTTCTTCTTCAACACAAATACCACGTGCATACAAGTCTGCCCACTCCCAGGAAGGAAGAGGAGAGCCTGAGTTCTGACCTTTTGATGGTCAGGCATGATGGAAAGAAACTGCTGCTACAGCTTGGGAGATTGGCTGTGGAGAGCCTGCCCGTCAGCTCTGCCCTTCTAACCGCCAGATGAGTGTGTGGCTGGTCACCTGACAGGGCAGCTGCAATCGCCAAGCATCGTTCTCTTTCCTGTCCTGGGATTTTGTCGTGGAGCTCTTTCCCCCTAGTCACCACCGGTTCATTTCTGAGGGATGGAACAAAAATGCAGCATGGCCTTTCTGTGTGGTGCATGTCCGGTCTTTGACAAATTTTTATCAAGTGAAGCTCTTGTATTTAAATGGAGAATGAGAGGCGAGGGGGGGGGATCACGTTTTGGTGTAGGGGCAAAGGGAATGCTGCATCTTTTTCCTGACCCACTGGGTTTCTGGCCTTTGTTTCCTTGCTCACTGAGGGTGTCTGCCTATAACCACGCAGGCTGGAAAGTGCTGGCACACATTGCCTTCTCTTCTCACTGGGTCCAGCAATGAAGACAAGTGTTGGGGATTTTTTTTTTGCCCTCCACAATGTAGCAAGTTCTCAGGAAAATACAGTTAATATCTTCCTCCTAAGCTCTTCCAGTCATCAAGTACTTATGTGGCTACTTTGTCCAGGGCACAAAATGCCATGGCGGTATCCAATTAAAAGCCTACAAAACTGCTTGATAACAGTTTTGAATGTGTGAGACATTTATGTAATTTAAATGTAAGGTACAAGTTTTAATTTCTGAGTTTCTCTATTATATTTTTATTAAAAAGAAAATAATTTTCAGATTTAATTGAATTGGAATAAAATAATACTTCCCACCAGAATTATATATCCTGGAAAATTGTATTTTTGTTATATAAACAACTTTTAAAGAAAGATCATTATCCTTTTCTCTACCTAAATATGGGGAGTCTTAGCATAATGACAGATATTTATAATTTTTAAATTAATGGTACTTGCTGGATCCACACTAACATCTTTGCTAATATCTCATGTTTTCCTCCAACTTACTCCTACACTACATCCTACATCCTCTTTCCAGTCTTTTATCTAGAATATGCAACCTAAAATAAAAATGGTGGTGTCTCCATTCATTCTCCTTCTTCCTTTTTCCCCCAAGCCTGGTCTTCAAAAGGTTGAGTAATGTGGCAGCTGAGTTCCCCGGGTAGAGAATAGTGCAATTTTATTTTTATTTTTATTTTTTAGAATAGCGCAATTTTAGTGTATTGGGTCTGAGGAAGGGTGTTTAGAACCTAACATCAGTTGTTTTTATAGAAAGAGCTGCTGTGCAGGTATTAAAAACGTCATTCTTTTTCTTTGCATAAGTGGAAATTAGAACCCAGTTATAGCTTCATTGGCCTTTACTAAAGGGTGGCATAAATTGCAGTAGTCACAAAGAAAGTGACTCTGGATGTATTAATGGCAAATTAATGACAAATACCTCCCTCATCATGAGTCTATAGAATCTCTTGCCAGGATTTAGGAATGTAAATCAAATCAAATGTACTTACCCCAACCAAGCAATGTAGCCAAGGACCTTAAAGATACTAGACAGAACCTATAAAATAAATCAGGGAATTAGAAGTTGTTTTTTAAAAATCTCAAATTGTAACTGACCCCACTATCTTTTAGCCATTAAGCTCACTGCTGTTTGATGCTTTTTGCTAAAATAACTGTATCCAGAGGAAAGCCTACTGAAAATTCTACAGGCTTGTGAAAGATTATCCTAGTAAAATGGAAAACATCCTAAAGTTGTTAGAGTTTGAAAAGCAGTGTGTTCTTAAGTCCTACATGAGCAGAGACAATTCAGAAATTGCAAAGATTCATGCTGATTGGAAGAGCATCTTGTGTGCATAATGCTGCTTCTCTTTTAAAAGCATCTTTTTACATATGTCCCCATACATGCTTTTAAACTGGTGGTTTTGTTCCCTTTACCAAGATTGGAGAGAGCTCGGTTTGAAAAGCAGCGTGTCCTGGGGAGCAGCTGGCCGCTTGGCTGCAGGACACCTCCACCCCCACCCAAGGGGCAGAGGCCAGCACAGGCAGGGGTAGAGGATGACGGAGGGGAGCATAGCATTGGAAAGGTGACACGTTGTTTTCTTCCATCCTCTTTAGAAGAGATTGCTCTCCCTTGAAAGCAGGGAACAGACTTGGTCTCAAATGAAGCTGTGTCCAGCCAGAAGCCAGGCTCAGGGTATTCTTGGGAGATTTTTATAGAGCCCTTAAAAAATAAAAATAAAATTTTAGTATTTCTTATCCCCTTTTTTCCATCAAGTAGTTTTTTCTCTAGTTTACAAATGACATGATAAAGGGGTTTCCTCTTATTTTTTTGATGTTTAGACTACAGATAGACTTGTTGAGCTCCTAAGAAGATACAAGGAAGAACTCCTTGTTTGTGCAAAGCACTTTATGAGTCATTTGTATAGATAGAGTGTGGCTGGATCACTGACTGTCCTGAAAGATTGTAGTTGCCTGTCTTTTCCGTAAAGTGGCTGCAGTGCCTTCTATGGTGTATTTTATTTTGGGTAAGAAGAGGTGAAGCCTTCTGAAGAATTTGAGAGCAAACACAGAAGATTGTTTCAGAATATGTAGTATTCCTGATGGACTTTTTTTTTTTTTTTTTTATAAATTTTTATTTATTTATGATAGTCACAGAGAGAGAGAGAGAGAGAGGCAGAGACACAGGCAGAGGGAGAAGCAGGCTCCATGCACCAGGAGCCCGACGTGGGATTCGATCCCGGGTCTCCAGGATCGCGCCCTGGGCCAAAGGCAGGCGCCAAACCGCTGCGCCACCCAGGGATCCCCCTGATGGACTTTTTTGTCATCAAACTAGAGTCTAGGGTCTAGACTTTTGCCGCTGAAATAACATTGACCAAAAAGTAGTTTATAAAAGGGATTTGTGAATAGAAAATCTGGTGTGATCATCTGTACTTCACTGCACCTTTAAAGAAGATTCTATCTGTCAAATTCTGGTTCCTGAACATCCAGTCCCTGGTTGCACTTACGATCTTGTAGGATATGCTGGGGCATCCTAGGAGATAAAATGCCGTATGATACATAAATATTATATTTTTGTTGCTGTTAGAAGAGAAAGAGCATGACATAGTTATAAAGAGGTGATGGAGACTTGAGCAGTGTCCACTGGAAACTGTAAATATTTCCTCAATTCTCCTTTGGTGCAGTTCCAGCTCTCTGAGCACACAAGGCTCTCCTCCAGTCAGCTGGGAGTGCTGCACAGGACCCCCCAGGCACCTCTCCCCAGCCTAGGGTCCACCCCATCTGGCGTCAGCTTGAAGCACACTGCAGGGTTCGGGTGACCTCTTCAAAAAACTACCTCCTCAGGATGAGGTAATGAATAGTTATTTATTTTAAAATATGAAAAGTCAGGAGCTCTAGAACATGAAGATGATTTAAGATTTTAACTTTGGCGTGTCCTTGTTATTTGAGCACTCTCATTCGGTCCTAAAGGGCATTGTGCGTTTCGGCAGTAATAACTGAAAAATGGAGCTCTGAGTTTCTGAATGTTGTTGCAAGTGGTGCCAGCATCTGTTTCGGGGTATGTTTCAGAATCTTCACCTTAAGTCAGTTGCATGAAATTAAGTAGTTACAGTAACAGTTCACTAACAGTGGTACAATTTTAATTTTCAGTAGGCTTGGCAAGATAATACATCTTCATGATGAGTTAGCCACAACTTCATCACATGTACAGATACTTCTATTGAGAGACTGCCCAGCTAAAAAGATAGATGATTCCCCATGATTCTCTTCTTTGTCTAAGGTTGGCAGTTTTAGCACTAGAAAATCAGTACCTTGGGACTAGCAGATTTCAACCAATAGGCTATTAAAAAAAAAAAAAAAAGTAACCATACATGGAAAGTTTACTGAGTATAAACAGCAAATAGCTTACAGGTCATACGTTGACATGGTGTAGGTGAGGCTCTAGAAAAATACCTTGACAATTTGCCAAATGATCTTTACTGTGCCTTCACGATGCAATAAAAAATTTTTTAAAAAAAGCTAAAATTTTAGCAGAAATCAGTGATTTGTGAAGAGAGCAGCCACTCTAGTCCAACTCAGCTGTGTTAATATTTTTTAGAGCGCAATTTAGACTGCAGAGACATGCACTAAAGGGTTTATAGCCAAAATCATTTAAAAAATGAGAAAACACAGGTAAATTTTCAGTGAACAAAATTATTTTTTTAAAGCACATAATCCCTAGTAGAGTCAGATATATTTATCACATAGAGCAACTAGGTTGAAAATTATAGTTCAGTGACATTTCTAGAGAAACTTTTTCTACTCCATAGGTTCTTCAAAGCATGGAACTTTTATATAACAGAAATGTTGGACAGACATTTTAAGGAATTGGTGTAGTTTGGGCGTCAGAAGTGCTATATGCTGGGCAGCAAACACTTCTCAAGCGTAAGAAGGAGGAAGCTAACATAGAGGACAGGAATTGAATTTATCAGTTTCCAGAGTACTGCTGCCAACCCAAACAGTGATTTTTCAGATTTTAAAATGTAAACTTGCCTCCCAGGACATGTTTGCAAATTATGTGGAACTGTCCTGCTGGTGTTCAGGGTGCTGTAGGAACCAGGTGGGTGGGGGGACCCCTTTTCAGGGGGGCATTGGAATAGTTAATGACATGGCTGGTGGGCGTGAATTAGACACACATCATGGTGTGCTTTTTGTACCTTGCATTTCTTGCCACCCCCAGGTAAAGGTAGTGCACTGTCCAGCAAGTTCCCGGATGTTTTACTAAGTTGTATTACTGATGGCCATAGGTTGTTGAGCACCCAAGGAGTGCAGTAGCATCTCTGCCTGATTTGTATATTGGCCAGGGGAGAATGAAGTGGCCAGTATTGCTAGGTCTGGTAAAATTGAAAATACTGGTAAGGTTTTTGTTTCATCAGCACACTAGAGAGTAAGCTTTGTTTTGTCTTAGTTCTCCTAGGCTCATATCTTTTCAGATAACTTATTTTCACTTCTCTTCAAGCAAAGACATTGAAACTGAAATTTAGTCCTAAATTTTGCCAGTGGCAGAAAGGGTAATTAACAGTTTCTATCGGGATTTTTAAGGTAGACGAGGACAGAAACATGAAGTCTTAAAATATTTAAGATAACACTGCCTCAACGTGCACAGGGATGGTTCATCCTCACCTCAAAGTGATTAAGTAGATCTTTTATTTCAACATCCACAACTCTCAAGCTGTTAATATTTTAATCCTTTTTTATTTAAATTTTTTTTACCCTTTGACTCCCTTTACCCAACTGTTTAGTTTTAGTAATTACTAAATTAGTTTTATTAAAATGTTTAATTTTATTAAAATGTATAATTTTATTTAACAAAATTCTGTTTTGACTAATTACAGTGATGTAACCAGTTATGCATGAGGACACAGCCAATGTATCTGGGGTGTGTGTGTGTGTGTGTGTGTGTGTGTGTGTGTGTGATGAGTTTGTTTTCTAAGAATTTTGTAGATTGAAGTACTCTTGGCAAACAACTGAAATGTTTATTTGTGTTAGTATCAAAAACAAGATTTGTGCAAACCATCTGCCTCTCCGGCAGGCTGAGCGTCTTGTCCAGCACTCCCGAGCAGCTGGCTCTCGTCACAGGCTGTAGGGAATTGGGCAGGAAGTTGGCTGAAGAGATGCAGCAGGGGAAGGGCTTCATTTACAGGGGTGCGTTGTGGATGGGGGTTCTAAGTTGCTTATTAGTACCAGCTTTGTGTTGAAAATTATTCTGTGTTGCATTTGTGTGTTAAGCCTTTTTTAACCCACATGTATCTTGGTGGAATAAACTTCAGATTAGCATAAACAGCAAAGCTTACAGAGTAGGCACAAATGTAGAGAAAGTGGACCAAAATGGGCTGGGGTGGGGGGTGTGGGAGTAAGTCTGGGGCTAGGGAAGAACTGATGTGATGGTGGGAAATAAACTATAATTACCTGAAATAAATGTAAGAGTGCAATAAGTGTGCTTTTTATTCTAAGCTGTGAACAGTTTAAAAAACGAACATTCCTTCCTAATACATTTGTGTATGTTCCATAGCTGATTAAAACCAGCTATGTAAACATAGAATCCCTTTTTATTCTTGTTAATTACCAACATGAGTGGCTAAACTTTATGTCTTATTTATCTTCATGTTACATTAGTTTACATACGGGAGTGTGCGTGCGTGCATGTCTGTCCACGTGTGTGTGTGTGTGCGCGCGTGCGCTGTACCCTTTCCCTCCTTCATCTGGAAATGAATTCAATGGGTCCTCTTGTTCTTCCTTTGGCCGTGCCACAGATTATGGTCTTGACTTGGCCTTCATGATCCTGCCTGATTTCAAGGACTCTTATCACAGTGATACGTTTTTGTGGTGATCTCCTCTGTTGGTTGTACACTCGGACCCTTCCTCACTCAGCGGTTGCCGCCTTAGGAGCCCACAGCTGATCAGGGGCTCAACTCTGACCATTCCTCAATATAGGTCCCTTTGAATTCTAGTTCAGTACTTAGGATTGCTCTTTGGTTTAAACCAAGAAAAAAGGAAAACACCCTCCCCCCATTTTCATTTACTTCTTGGTTTGAGGACAATTCTTCTGTAAGGGAGAGGAAAGGGAAATCCTTCATGTTTTAACCACAGTGAATTAATGTCTCCTGGTTTCCCACTCCAAACCTAATGGCAATTCACATATATACATTCCTCTCTCTCTCTCGCTGCCAAAGGTTTGGGTTTAGTTCACTTCAGTTCCACTCGAGCATTGAAAAGATTCTCATGGAGTCTGGGGTGTGCCCAGTGAAAAAAAAATGGGGACTTTTAAATTGTCCACAGACCTCTTTATACCTGCTTTGCAAAAATTACAATGGAGTAACTATTTTTAAAGCTTATTTTTCAATTCATAAAAAAAAGACATTTATTTTCAGTCAAATGGATGATGTCTCCCTGTTGTCCCTTTCTTAACCCTCAATGTTTGCTTGAATCTTTTTTTTTTTTCCCCTTAATTCCTCCCCCTACCCACTTCTTGATACTTTGGTTCTTTCCTGCTCAGGTCCCTTCATTTGTACTTTGGAGTTTTTCTCATGTAAATTTGTACAATGGAAAATATTGTTCAGTTTGGATAGAAAGCATGGAGAATTAAAAAAAGATAGCTGAAATTCAGATTGAAGAGATTTATTTCTGTGTAAAGTTATTTAAAAACTCTGTATTATATAAAAGGCAAAAAGTTCTATGTACTTGATGTGAATATGCGAATACTGCTATAATAAAGATTGACTGCATGGAGAAGGCTTTATTAAGATTCTTCTTCTAGCACCATCACATTCAACAGTGTCAGTAGTCAGGATCCTGACAGTTCTTCCAGGCAACGTGGAGACGAGAAATCTGTTTCATATATGTCACTTACTGCTTTTTGGGTAGAAGTTACTTGTATGGAAAAAAAAAATTTTTTTTTTTAAATATTCTTTGAAGTTGTCGAGATGAGAGCCTGCTATGTTGTATGCACTCCTGTGGTGGGGACAGCCTTCTTTCCAGTGTTGGTGACGCCCTTCAAATTCTCTCTCCTGCTGTGACCTGACTGCACCCCTGCAGGGGGCTCAGCTCAAGTGTTTGCCCTAATTGAGTCACTGAAGGAGTCTTGTCTGAAGTTACCCTTAAAATTGTATCTTTCCACGCTTTTTTGACACAATTTCTAATACATTTGCTGTAGGAACACAGAATGTTCACAGACGTAAATATTTGAAACTGTGCACTTGTATTTTACACTTTTTTAAAAATGCTAGTTATCCCAATGAGTTGTGTCTGTGTGATTTCTGAAGTTTGAAAGAGCCCTAGAATAACTTCAAGCTATGTCAGATAACCGGGCAGTTTCTAGAAGAGGAGTAAACCCCTATTTTATTTATTTTCATTCATGAGAGACAGGCAGACACAGGCAGAGGGAGAAGCAGGCTCCCTCCAGGGAGCCTGATGTGGGACTCGATCCCGGGACTCCGGGATCATACCCTGAACCAAAGGCAGATGCTCAACCACTGAGCCACCCAGGCGCCCCAGGAGTAAATCATTTTAAAACTTCATCTGGAAACCATACGTCCAAGAACAGGAAGGACAGAAAAGTCTTCAGGACAGCACATTATTTATTCTGAAATTTTGTCAGGAGCTGTGATAAAATCTGCTCCCTGGGTTCTACAGTCCTAGGCTCATAAAATGTGTGTGCAGAAGGAATCCTTAAGGACATTCTGGTCCAAGTCCCCTCACTGTCAGTCACTGACTGGGAATCCCCAGGGATGACTTCCTAGCTCATGTAGCCAAGACTCAGGACTGCTGTTTTCAACATCAGTTGTATGCGCTATGGATTTACCATACATAAGCAAAGTGTATATGAAATATACCTATTTATAATTGTTATGGTTGTAGTGGCTATAACAAAATATGGATAGAAATGAGTTGACTCCATGGCACTGAGTCCATAGCTGGAAACGAATGTGGTGCCAGGCATTCTCCACTCGCCCCTGCGCAGGTAAGTGACAAAAGGCAAGGGCCTAGCTGCTGAGGCAGGTGCGTTCCAGCCCAGGCTGCTCTGGTGTCCTCCGCTACCTACACTGGTCCCACTGACGCTTCCGAGGTGGTGGCAGTGGGCAACCAGGTCACCCTCTTCCACAGAACAGTCCTGGGGGCAAGCAGAGCCACGATGACTTCTGTACCTTCCTGGAACACGCACACAACCAGGTGTTCCTTATATCGTGCCTCCCCTGTTATTTGCACTCAAGGTTCCATAGGAAACAAAGTTTTAAGTGTTAAAATGTGAGGTTTGAGCTCTGTTGCCATGGGTAATTTCTTCACCACCTGCCTTTCCATTTGAGAGGGTAGGGCTCTGCTCGCCATCTGTCAGGCCACACCTAGCATTTATTTACTGGAGCACGAGACATTCTAAGTGTGTTGTTTGGCAGTGGAGACGGGCAGCACTGCATCTGCTGGAGTATGTTCACGTGCTTAGTCTGGGGCTTTTCCGTAAAAATCAGCCACAGATTCAAGGGTCACTATAAACTTAGCTTTTAAGTGGTCTAGCAACGAAGTAACGGTTGCTTCCATTTAGAGTATTTCCTTCGTAGCAGGTGTGGTTCTGAGGGCTTTACAGGCTAATAAAGCATTTAATCTAATCCCTTTTACAAATCAGGAAGTTGAAGAGATCAAGTAAGTAATCTGCCCGAGAAGTCCCACCAAGTAAATGGTAAAGCAATGAGTCAGATCCAGCAAGTCAGACTCCAGAGCCTGGATTCTTTAAGCACTGTGCCAGATTTTCAAACTGCAGGTTGAGTCCTATTAGTGGGTAGTAGAATCCGTCTCAGGCATTTTGTAAGTAGACCAGAGTAAGAGAAAGTATCAGTGTGTATCACAGCTAAATACTGTTTCATGAAACTTTTGGATTATATACATACACAAAGGCATGGACTCTAGGTCAAAATGTAAAATTATTTGTGAGTAGGTCATGATCAGAGGTTTACATACGCTGTACGGACTCGGATAATCTGACTTGCCCAGAGCCAGCCAACCAGATCAGCTCTGAACCTCAACCCTACCTGTATGACTTGGTTGGGCAAGGCATCCATCTACAGCTCAGCATCCTTATCTATCGAAGGGGAAGAGGGGCGCCTGGGGGGCTCAGTTGGTTAAGCACCTGCCTTCAGCTCAGGTCATGATCCCGGGGTCCTGGGATCAAGCCCCAAATCAGGCTCCCTGCAGAGCAGGGAGCCTGCTTCTCCCTCTCCCTCTGCTTGTGCTGTCAAATACAATCTTTAAAATAAAAAAGTGGGAAGAATGTACACTTAATTAGAATTAACACATGCAAAGTGTTTACCACAGTACCAGGCCCATGTAAGCCCAGAGTTTTCTCTATTCGACTATATATAACCGTCAATCAAATATACTTAACATCTTTTTGGGGCCCTCTCCCACTTTATTTTCCCATAAGCTGTACAGCGGACCCTCGACCATGGGTTTGAGCTGTGCCGGTCCACTTATACATGACTGTTTTTGATAAATGTAGTACAGTCCTGTAGATGTATTTCCTGTTCCTTACGAATTGTTCTCTGGCTTTAAGAGAACTAAGTATATAATACATATAATGTACAAAACAGGTTGAGTCTCTGTGTATGTTCTCAATAAGGCTTCCAGTCAGCAGTAAGCTGTAAGGTTTTGGGGGGGAGCCAAAAGTGGTATCTGGACTTGCGACTGCTCGGGGCTGGCACCCCAAACTCTGGTGCTTCAAGTCAAATGTGACAGGATGGAGGTCGTCACCTGGAGAGAAGGCTGGAGACGACTCCCGCATCAGCTCAAATATGAAAAGGAGGATCCAGTATGTGGAGACCACACTGGCTGAGTTTAAAAAAGACTGCGGTTTTTAAAGTTACCTTTAATTCAAATCAAGCAACTCTGAAAGGTTTCTAAGGAAAAGAGCTAGCGGGATTATCCTACCTGAGTTCACAGTTGCAGTGAGTACACATGAGTAAAACGCTTTGTTGGCGGGAAGGAGACAACAAAACTTAGACCTAAAAAGTACAGGAAAGAGATGGCCTTTTAAAGATCTGCCCTATTTTCAGCTGAGCTGAGCGCGCTTACTCTTACCCACGTGAGTGAACACAAAACAGAGAAGTGTCTCCGCACCGCTGCACGGGGCCCGACTGCTGAGCTGGCAGTGGAGTGGGAGGACCTGTTCACGGTGCATCAACCTTGCTGTCACTGTGTCCATTGACACCTGAGGAGAACCAGTGGGGGCCTGGGAACCCAAGGATCAGGAAGCCCTGTTCAGAGCCTGCCAGAGGCTTCTCACTTGACATAAAACCTAAACCTGTGGCTATGACCTACCAACCTCATCTAGTCCCCATCGCCTCACCTGCTAGAACCCCACTGGACTTTGTGTTCCTCAGTGACCCTGGTCCCAACCTAGACCTTGGTTCTCACTGTTCCCTGTCCCCGAAGCACTCTCCCTTCCCCTTAGACTCTCACACAACTGGTTCCTCCCACTTGTTCAGGTCCCACCCACCCAAAAGATCAGTACCCGCCTCTCTCTAGCACATCACCCGTTACTTCCTTCAGGGCACTTAGTAAATCTTACTGTCTGTCTCCCCTTCCTAAACTCTAGGTTCCTTAAGAACTGAATCCTTGGGACTCCTGGGTGGCTCAGTGGTTGAGCGTCTGCTTTTGGCCCAGGGTGTGATACTGGGGGTCCAGAATCGAGTCCCACATCTGGCTCCCTGCACGGAGTCTGCTTCTCCCTCTGCCTGTGTCTCTGCCTCTCTCTTGGTCTCTTGTGAATAATATCTTTAAAAAAATAACTGAATCCTCTCATCTGCCATATTTAGCATTATATTCCCAACACTTCAGTGGTCAAAAACCTAAATTAAAAATATGAATAAAAAATAAATAAAATAAAAAAATAAAAATATGAATAGTTCTTCTGGGCAAGTCCTTAAGCCACTCTACACTGCAGATTTTTATCTATGGATAACAGAAAATTCCGTCCTACCTACTCAGAACTGCTACGCTACAGAAAGTTCAAAAGTACTTTGAAAGACATTTTAGAGAAAGTGGAATATCCTATTTCCCCCATATCTCCCATTCCTCCAGCCCTAAGAATTACTAGTTGGACACGTGTCTTAGGTCCACAAATGGCCATGGAGCACAACACCCAGCCCACAAGAGATACATAAATACAAGAAATGGACCACACGGACCTCTTAACCTCTGTGTATCAGGGCAAGACAACACCAGCAGCAGAGAAACAGCAAGAGTTTTCATGCTGTCCACATACATGTGACTAAGACATCCACCGGGAGAAGGCTGCACGGCACTGCAGGTAAGTGCTGGTAACAACTCCTAACGTCGCTGCCCATCAACGTGTGACCCTCAGGCAAAGCTACTTCATCTCCTTGAGCCTGAACTGCCTGAGAAGTGGAGCTAATGTCTGTCTACACCGTGGGGTACCCCAGAGGATCCACTGAAAGGGCCTGGAACCTGTCAGGACAGCAGCTGGGAACACAGGAAATAATCCAGAGGGGTAGTTGTCATTATCAGAAACATCCATGACCCAGTTCCTCACTGTTGACCAAAACACTTTAATTTTACAACTTTCATGTACAATATGAAGTCCGTAATTGCTTGAAATTCTCACCTGGCTCCTGCAGGGAAACAAAAGTAGAAAGCTTTAAGTACTTTTATTTTCAATAATTCAAATTCATAATTTTGACTCATTCAATTATTCAAGCATTCACTGAACATCAATTACGTGAGTAGTTAGTCTTATAGAGAAGCAAAGTCACCTTGCTTTCTCAGAGGTTTACAGTCTCATCTTTAAAATGTTGGGACATGGGATCCCTGGGTGGCTCAGCAGTTTAGCGCCTGCCTTTGGCCCAGGGCGTGATCCTGGAGTCCCAGGATCGAGTCCCACATCCGGTTCCCTGCATGGAGCCTGCTTCTCTCTCTGCCTGTGTCTCTGCCTCTCTCTCTCTCTGTGTCTCTCATGAATAAATAAATAAAATATTAAAAAATAAAATAAAATGTTAGGACGCCTGGGTGGTTCAGCAGTTGAGCATCTGCCTTCGGCCCAGGGCATGATCCTGGGGTCCTGGGATCGAGTCCCACATCGGGCTCCGCGCAGGGAGCCCACTTCTCCCTCTGCCTGAGTCTCTGCCTCTGTCTCTCTCTGTGTCTCATGAATAAATAAAATCTTAATAAATCCACAGAAAAGAAGAGGAGGTTAGTGCTGGCAGGCACATTACCACAGGGAAGCAGGATGCTGGTAAGGACTAGGACCTCTGACTTACCCAGAGTAAATCCAGACACAGGACACGGCTGTGAGACAGCTGACCTGCCTGCCCTTTGGTGACAGGTTTTCCTATTCCCTTTCTCCCTTACATACCCCAAAACTGTAATTTTCATGTTAATAAGCTACTTTTTTTTTTAAGATTTTATTTATTCATGAGACAGAGAGAGAGAGGCAGAGACACAGGCAGAGGAAGAAGCAGGCTCCATGCAGGGAGCCCGATGCGAGACTGAATCCCGGGTCTCCAGGATCACACCCTGCGCTGCAGGCGGCACTAAACCACTGCACCACCCAGGGATTCCCCATTTTTTTCATTTTAATGCTTCCTAGCCTTTCAAACAATTCACAAAAATAAATAATTTTCAAGGCATTTTGAGTGATGGCAATTATTTATGTGCAAGGACTAATTTAAAAACACATTACATGAGATTTTTTTTTTTTTTTTTTTTGAGAATGTCTTAACTCCTAATGGGTCTGTGGGAGAAAAGACTCCTCTTCCTAGTACCTACTCCCAGTGTACCTTTCCTTTTGAAAGAAGAAAAACTCTGATTCATAATTTGGAAAAATGAAAGGGCCATTACCTTTTACTTTTTAGGGTTAATTTCCACATAAGTCCATATCATAACATTCCCATATGCTGGTACTTTCCATTCAATCACTCAGGGTGGAACACAGTATTCCTACAACCTAACTGTAAGCTCCGTACCTATCTTATCTAGCACTGCAATCTCTGTGCACAGTTGGTACTTTAAAAAAAAAAGTCTCAGGGGGATTCCTGGTGGCTCAGCCATTTAGAGGCTGCTTGGCCCAGGGCGTGGTCCTGGAGTCCCGGGATCGAGTCCCCCATCAGGCTTCCTGCATGGAGCCTGCTTCTCTGTCTGCCTGTGTCTCCGCCTCTCTCTCTCCCTGTGTGTATCTCATGAATTTATTTATTTATTTTTAAAGATTTTATTTATTTATTCATGAGAGAGAGAGAGAGAGAGGCAAAGACACAGGCAGAGGGAGAAGCAGGCTCCATGCAGGGAGCCTGACGTGGGACTCAATCTGGGGACTCCAGGACCATGCCCCAGGCTGAAGGCAGGGCTAAACTGCTAAGCCACCGGGGCTGCCCTATAAACAACTTTAAAAAGGAACCAGGGGCATACCTGCTTGCAAAGAGTTCAATCTTTTATTTTCAGTCTTCATCATCAGGAAGGATACCTAGTTCCTCATCTGTCCACTGGGAAGGATCCGGATATGGAAAGTGACCCTGGTGACAACCATTAAAAAAAAAAAAAAAGTAAAGACTCTATATTCCATATGATGAATTAAATTCAAAAGATAAACAAATATGGTAAGGCTGTCATATGCACAGCCCTTGAAAAGCCACATGAACAAATTACTACTTTAACTATCTGATGATCCAACTGTTCTTCAATCTGTTCAAGATGGGCTATGGCCCGAACTGTAAAAGCCGACCCATTCTGGAGCCACAGTCTGAGCCAGCATTTCAGTGTGTCTGTGATGGACGGTAGGCAGAAGGGAGACAACAGATTGCAAAGATATCCTGCATCTTGACAATGTGTTGAAGCTGCGGTGAAACGTAACATCTCAAAGTGTCCTGTCATTACTGCCGACCTGGGAGAAACCTGGGAGCCTCATGCGTCTTCAGTCCTAGTCTGTGGTGGCATCGTTGGATCAGGCCAAGCAGCCACACAGACTCCTGACAGCTGACCTACAGTGAGTTAGGGGTGACTCTGTGCTGCCAACTCAGACACTAAGCAGCTCCCTCCTGGGTGACACGGGCACAGATAAACTCAAAGAGAATAGGACATGAATCAATCTGAAGCGCCTGAGACTTTGTACACTGAAGATTTTTTTCCCATCCTGTTTGGATCACCGAGCGCAGATTTCAATGGCTTCAAGGTATAATTTCCCAGGGAACAGGGTCTGTGTAAAAGTGATAAAAGCTTAGCCAAGGCTAATGGCATGTCAGAAAGTTACCATGATCTAACTTCTTCCCTTAAGACAAATTAGCCCACATCTCTCCCACCCCGATCTGGCTGCCCGGGGCCTCTAGACAGACGAGATGAGTCAGCATTTAAAGACATTTGGTGTGAAACTTAACCCCACTTAGGAACCCTGGTTCAGAATTAGTTTCAAGTCTTCCTTCCAAATATGACAACCTAACAGAAACCGTAAGAGATGGACTACCCACATGTACACCTGTGAGGAGGAAAGGTCAGAGAGAATGTATTTCTGTAAATAACAGGATTCCTGCATACACAAAGACAACATGGTAAAGGGATATAACCAGGTAGGAAAACGGTCTACATACAGGAAGGAGGGAGGAAAAAAAAAAAAGCAGAGCTATTAATATATTAGTAATAATAATCTAATTAAATTATAATATTCTATTAATATATTAGAATTATTCTCCTGCACTTACCAGCACAGCATCTGAATCATGCCAAAAACGCCAGAGAATCCAGAACCACATAGTGCCACTGAAGAACTCGGCCTGGATCACCTGGGACCTGGTCAGCTGGGGAAACTGTCTATACCGGGGCTCAATATGCACATCGCCACCAGCACTACAGGACGAAACAAAATGTCATGCAACTTGGTACCCCTTCAAAGCATGAAGTCATCTAAAACTTTGAGTTACATCTAGAAACAAAATCTAACAGTTCTCATCTCCTCCATGAAATACAGGTTGACAGAGCTCCATAATGCCTCAAAACTCATTTTTCATAAGCTTGCTTTTAAACTTGTTTGGCAACAAAAACTGGCCTGCACTGATGAAAGACTGTTTCCCTTTACTGATTATACAGGGATTTTACAGCAGAAATAGGAACGTGTTAATAACAGGGTGCTGGCCCCAAAGTTTTAGTCAAGAAATGTGAACCTACAGTAGTAGGTCACTTAGCTTATCCGAAAAAACACATCAGCAAAGTAATCTTGTTCTGTTTAGCCATCTATTTCCAAGGCAAATTATGCCTTCTGCTCTATTACAGTCTTTGCTAATAAAGAACACTATATGGGAAAAAGGACTCAGCAAATCTTTTTTTTTATTTTTTTATTTTTATTTTTATTTTTTTTTCAGTTATCTCTACACCCAATGTGGGGCTCAAACTCATGACCCTGAGATCAAGAGTCACATGCTCTATGGACTGAGCCAGCCATGCACATCAGCAAATCCTTTTTAATAAGCTAATAGTTCTGAAAAAAAAAAAAAAAAAAAAAAAAGCTAATAGTTCTGAACAAAGCAAAGAGCCTCAAACAGTAAGTATGAACAACTTTTGGGATTTTTTTTTTTTCATTTAGATTCTGTTGACAAATTGTGGGACACAATCCATAAGGTCTGCAGGCATTTTGTTCACTTAGATTATAATTATTATTGGTTGAATCTAACTTTGTTTGTTTAAAGATTTATTTATTTATTCATGAGAGACACAGAGAAGCAGAGACATAGACAGGGGGAGAAGCAGGCTCCCTGGGGGGACCCCAATGTGGGACTCAATCCCCAGTCCCTAGACCCCGGGATCATGCCCTGAGCCAAAGGCAGACAACTCAACCGCTGAGCCACCCAGGGATCCCTGAATCTAACTCAAATAATAAAATTTGTACTTCATGATGTTACTGTCAAGTTCCATTTAGCAGCTATACATATTCTACTATACAAAAATGGGATATAGAATTTAAAGAGAATTTCTATATAAAATGTATTCACAAATTTCATTTCAGGTAAGAACCAGCTTGGAAAACAACATGCTCAGGCAGCCCGGGTGGCTCAGCAGTTTAGCACTGTCTTCGTCCAGGGGCGTGATCCTGGGGACCTGGGATCGAGTCCCGCGTCGGGCTCCCTGTGTGGAGCCTGCTTCTCCCTCTGCCTGTGTCTCTGCCTCCCTCTCTCTGTCTCTCTCACAAATAAATAAATAAAATCTTTAAAAAAAAAAAAAAAAAGAAAGAAAACAACATGCTCTTCAATCCAGCAAAAACTACCAAAACTGCACTTTCTTCAAAATGCGCTGTAGATTTGTGAACATTAAAAAATCTATGGGTCCCTAATACGTATTACCTACTCCCCTTTGTAGTATCCTGTCCCGTTCTTAAAGGTTATTAACAGGCAGCCCTGGTAGTTCAGCGGTTTAGCGCCGCCTTCAGCCCAGGGCCTGATCCTGGAGACCCGGGATCGAGTCCCGCATCGGGCTCCCTGCATGGAGCCTGTTTCTCTGCCTCTCTCTCTCTGTCTCTCAGGAATAAATAAATAAAATCTTTAAAAAAAAAAAAAAAGGTTATTAACAGTTATCATTTACTGTCTTCCATGTGCCAGACACCGCCTGAACCATTTTAAATGCAATCATTTATTTTCATAACCCTATGAGATAGATTGTATGGTTATTAATGTTTGCAAATGAAAACACTGGGGTATTTGAAGGCAAAGCCTAAGTTCTTATATGCTGCCTATAAACAAACAATATTAATAATTTTCTCATTTTATGAACTGAAGACACAGTTAACTAGAATTCCCATCAGCATGATACCATATTGAAGTGATAGTTTCATTTTTATGTAAGTATTTATCCAATATATTAACACTTTTATCTGGAAAACTCTACATGAAATATTGATAATTAGCTATGAGTGGTATGAGATGGTTTTTATTTTTCCATAGGTATGAACGTGGGGTTTTCTCTATGTATTTTTTTAAGTTTTTATATAAATTCCAGTTAGTTACAATACAGTGTAATATTAGTTCCAGTAGTAGAATTTAGTGATTCATCACTTACATACACACCCAGTGCTCATCACAGCAAATGCCCTCCTTAATGCCAATCATCTATTTCCTCCATTCCCCCACACCTCCCCTCTGGTGACCATCAGTTTGTTCTTTGTAGCTAGAAGTCTGTTTCTTCATTTGCCTTTTTTCCCCCTTTATTCGTTTGTTTTCTTAAATTCCACATATAAGTGAAATCATGTTTTCCTCTGGCTTACTTTGTTTAGCATAATACTGTCTAGCTCCATCCATGTGGTTGCAAGATTTGATTCTTTCTTTCTTTCTTTCTTTCTTTCTTTCTTTCTTTCTTTCTTTCTTCATTCATTCATTCATTCATTCATTCATTCATGATAGACCGAGAGAGAGAGAGGCAGAGACACAGGAGGAGGGAAAAGCAGACTTCATGCTGGGAGCCTGACACGGGACTCGATCCCGGGACTCCAGGATCGCGCCCTGGGCCAAAGGCAGGTGCCAAACCGCTGAGCCACCCAGGGATCCCCTGATTCTTTTTTATAGCTGAGTATTATGTATCTTTCTTTAAGCATGGTGAAGGGGAGGGCAGAGGGACAAGCAGACTCCCCGCTGAGTGGAGAGCCCAATGTGGGGCTCAATCCCAGGACCTTGAGGTCATGACCTGAGCCAAAGTCAGATGCTTAACCAAGTGAACCACCCAGGTGTCCCTGGCCATGTATTACTTTAAAAGGCTCCCTCAAGAATTATTGCTTTACAACCTGAAGAATATATCACACTGTTTCTGTAATGCCATCATATGCCAATTTTATTTAACAGTATTTATTCAGGATCTATCTGTGCATATAGATATTGCATTATACAAACAAACCATGGGGATGGTAATTCAATACACTGTAACAAGAGGCTTCCTCCTCTTTAGTAGGTTTTAGTATAATCTAATTATAAGGGCCTATCAGTTAAATTCATTAAAATAATATTTGAGAATTCTAGTTCAAACCCACTACCAGGAACTCTACACATCTCATTATTGTTAGAGTGACATGTTGTATTAACTATTCCTTGAAACAAATGGGTCATTGGACACCTGGCTGGCTCAGTTGGTAGAGCATGCAACTCTTGGTCTCCAGGTTTTGAGTTCCAGCCCCATGTTGGGTAGATAAATTACTTTAAAAGGGGGGGGGGGGGAGGCATCCCTGGGTGGCTCAGCAGTTTGGTGCCTGCCTTTGGCTCAAGGTGTGATCCTGGAGCCCCAGGACTGAGTCCCGCATCAGGCTCCCTGCATGGAGCCGGCTTCTCCCTCTGCCTGTGTCTCTGCCTCTCTCTCGCTCTGTGTGTCTCTCATGAATAAATAAATAAAATCTGGGATCCCTGGGTGGCGCAGTGGTTTGGCGCCTGCCTTTGGCCCAGGGCGCGATCTGGGAGACCCTGGATCGAATCCCATGTCAGGCTCCTGGTGCATGGAGCCTGTTTCTCCTTCTGCCTGTGTCTCTGCCCCTCTCTCTCTCTCTCTGTGTGACTATCATAAATAAATAAAAATTTAAAAAAAAAAAAAAGAAAAAAAAAGTTGAATTGTATTAAAAATAAATAAATAAATAAATAAATAAATAAATAAATAAATAAATAAAATCTTAAAAAAAAAAAAAAAAAAAAAGAGGGACACCTGGGTGGCTCAATAGGTTAAACAACTGACTCTTGATTTTGGCTCAGGTCATGATCTCCGGATTGTAGCACAGAGCACCACATCGGGCTCCACACTCAACATGGAGTCCACCTGAGAGTCTCTCTCCCTCTCTTCCTCTGCCCCTCCTCCTGTACTCTTTCTCTCTCTAAATAAAGAAAAGAAAGAAGTGGGTCATTGACTGCAAGGTAGATTATTTTTAAAAAGATTTTTAGAGGGGCACCTGGGTGGCTCCGTGGTTGAGCATCTGCCTTCTGCTCAGGTCATGATCCAGGGTCCTGGGATCCAGTCCCCACATGGAGCCTGCATCTCCCTCTGTCTGTGTCTCTGCCTCTCTCCCTGTGTGTCTCTTATGAATAAACAAAATAAAATCTTAAAAAAAAAATAAAAATAAAATCTTTTTAGAAAGGGGAGGAGCAGAGAGAGAATCTTTTTAAGATTTTATTTATTTTAGAGACAGGGAGCACACAAGCAGGAGGAGAAGGGGGAAGGGAATCCTAAGCAATCCTAAGCCCATAGAGCAGGGGGCCCAACAATGCTCAATCCCAGGACCCTGAGGAGATCATGACCTGAGTTGAAATCAAGAGTCGACCCTTAACCAACTGAGCCACCCAGGCACCCCAAGGTGGAAACCTTAATTTTTTAACAAAGATTTGAAATGCTGCAGTTATAGAAAGGAATGGATGACATAAGAATTGCCATGATTAAGGAATATAAAGATTCCACAAGTATCTAATTGACTATGTCATGTTCCTAACTAGGTTACTACAGCACAATGGCAAACTAAATATACTGAACAACCCACCAAATTGAAACAACTACAATGTTAGATGGAATTAAAAAAAAAAAAAAAAAAAACCTTTTTAATACGTAACTGACCAGGCACAAAAGTAAAGAAAGAATCTATCAAGGGTAAAATCCAAGTAAACACACAGCCTGGAAAACTATGCTAAACCGCTGAGCCACCCAGGGATCCCCCAATTTCTGCTATTCCTGGGGTCCTTGAACCTCTACATGGGACAACTACATGGGTGTAAGAAGCAGGGGAAGAAGCCTCAGGCCCATGCAAGATAAGGAATCTATTAATTATGAGACCCCTGAATAAAGCTGCAGCCCCACAGTATTACAGAGAATGAGAGATAAACCCGTTACGAAGAAAGGAACAGGCAGACATTTGTTACCAGGAGCTAATCCTCAGGTGGGTTTGCACCCAAATTCACACTACCTGAGCTGGACCTCTAAGGTTCAAAACACCCTCAAGCCAACAATTTAATTTAAAATGATCTTGGAGGGCAGCCCCGGTGGCACAGCGGTTTAGCACCACCTGCAGCCCAGGGCGTGATCCTGGAGACCCTGGATCCTCGAGTCCCAAGTCAGGCTCTCTGTATGATGCCTGCTTCTCCCTCTGCCTGTGTCTCTGCCTCTCTCTCTCTCTCTCTGTGTGTGTCTCATGAATAAATAAATAAAATCTTAAAAAAAAAAAAGCAAACAATTTCTAGAAATAAAAAATGCAGTTGAGGTTAGGAACATGAGAAAACCTGACATATGCCCAATTCATGTGCCAGAAGAAGAAAATAGAATGGGGAAGAAACAATATCCCAAGAAATAATGGCTATTCCAACCCAGGATTCACAAGTGTCAAGTTTAAACACAAAAATGCATTATAACTCTCTATGAAAGTTACACTTTTAAAACATAAACCAGGGCAGCCCTGGTGGCTCAGGAATTTAGCGCCGCCTTCAGTCCAGGGCATGATCCTGGAGACCGGGTTATCGAGTCCCACGTCAGGCTCCCTGCATGGGGCCTGCTTCTCCCTTTGCCTGTGTCTAGTCCCGCGTCGGAGCCTGCTTCTCTGCCTGTGTCTCTCTCTCTCTCTCTCTCATGAATAAATAAATAAAATCTTAAAAAAAAAAAAAAAAGC
The DNA here is from genome assembly GCF_003254725.2 of Canis lupus dingo. Taxonomy (NCBI): domain Eukaryota; kingdom Metazoa; phylum Chordata; class Mammalia; order Carnivora; family Canidae; genus Canis; species Canis lupus. Next base: position 8,322,077 of record NC_064258.1, read on the forward strand.
ATGTGACTCTTGATCTCTGAGTCATGGGTTCAAGCCCCACGCTGGGTACAGAGATTACTAAAAAAATTTCATAAACTTAAAAAAAAAATGAAACCAGATCATACCACTTTCCTGCTTCAAAGTCTCCAATGGCATCCCATGATTCTTTTTTTTTTTTAATTTTTATTTATTTATGATAGTCACACAGAGAGAGAGAGAGAGAGGCAAAGACATAGGCAGAGGGAGAAGCAGGCTCCATGCACTGGGAGCCCGACGTGGGATTCGATCCCGGGTCTCCAGGATCGCGCCCTGGGCCAAAGGCAGGCGCTAAACCGCTGTGCCACCCAGGGATCCCACATCCCATGATTCTTAAAGTAAAATCCTAACAGGGCCATCACTAGCCTGCCCCCACCCCTCCCTGACCTCACCTCTACCACTCTCCCCTCCGCTCAGCCCATTCCAGCGTCCTGGGCTTGCTTGTCCATCATCAGCACTCAGAGCCTCGACACTTGCTATCTCATCAGAGGCCCTGTCGGGCATCTTTGCTTGCCTGACTTATCACTCAGCTCCTAGTTCAAAGCACCATCAGGCCTGCATTGCCACATCATCCTATGCACAACATCCCATCTAGCCCCAGCCCAGGTGCTCTCTAGATTAATCCCCTGCTCTAATTCTTCATTTAACTTAGCAGTATCTAAACATGCTCTCTCCTACTTGTGTCCTCTCGACGTAAGCTCCCTTATCTTTCTTGTATTCTGCTCTATCCCTACAACCTAGAAAGTATCCTGGCATCTGGAAGAGTCTCCATACTTATTCACTTTATTATCACATAGTCTGTGAGATAAAAAGTGTTACAGAAGTTCTAAAGCCCTGGTGAAGAGCAGTGCTCCCAGTTTTCCCATGCAGGGTCAAGGGCAACAGCTGGAGGCTCTCCATCACTGTCCTTGTTTGGGTCACTCAGGCCTTTTCCTTCTTTTCACCCCACACCTGTCCCAGCTCCATAGGCTTAACAGATATGTAACTTTAGGCAAGTCACTCTAATTTCCCCAAATCCCAGTCGTCTGGTAACAGTTAAGCAATACTCATAAAGTCCTTACTAGGCAGCAGCAACTGTCTTAAGGTACTTCACAGAATTGTTATTCACTCAGTTCCCTGGAAACTGAAATTATGATCTCCATCATATGAGTGAGAAAATGAAGGCAATCAAGAAACAGAATCTTTTTTTTTAAGATTTTTAAAATTTATTTATTCATAGAGACACAGAGAGAGACAGAGACATAGGCAGAGGGAGAAGCGGGCTCGAGCCCGACGTGGGACTCGATCCCGGGTCTCCAGGATCAGGCCGCAGGCCATGCTAAACCGCTGCGACACTGGGGCTGCCCCAAGAAACGGAATCTTCAAAAAAAAAAGGGTGGGGGGCAGCTGGGTGGCTTAGTGCCACCTTCCGCCCAGGTTGTGGCCCTGGAGACACCGGATTAAGTCCCACGTCAGGCTCCCTGCTTGGTGCCTGCTTCTCCTTTTGCCCGTGTCTCTGCCTCTCTCTCTGTTTCTCATGAATAAATAAATTAAATCTTTAAAAAAAAGAAAGTGAGAAAGAAACTGTTTCAAGGGCAAATAGCTCAACTGTAGCAAAGGTGAGACTTGAAATGAGGCAGTTTGGGGCCAGAATCCTGCTTTTAACCACTACCTTGCACTGCCTCTTGGGGAATACGTAGATCCTGATCTAAGGGGCTGCAACATCACCTGTAAAAATCAAATGTTCTATTTTCTATCCTGCTCTTACTGACTCTCTCTGCACTACCAATTTGGTTTTGGCAGATTTGACCCTTGGCATCCCAGCGCTATGCTCTCCAGTAGAATTTTTGGGCTACTTCACAGGTCACTCCTCTTTTGCTCACTCTCAGTTCTTGTTCACGCGAACGTGAACCCTGATACAAGTTATGGCATTTGGGTGACAACGTGTCCATCACTTCTACCAAATGGAACACTCTCACGGGGAATGTGATTATGGGGAAGGCTATGCACTTGTGGGAAATCTCTGTACCTTCCGGTCAATTGTGCTGTGAACCTAACACTGCTCTAAAAAATAACATCTAGGCCGGGGGCACCTGGGTGGCTCTGCGGTTGGGCGTCTGCCTTCGGCTCAGGTCGTGACCCCGGGGTCCCGGGATCGAGTCCCCCATCAGGCCCCCCGCAGGGAGCCTGCTTCTCTGTCTGCCTAGGTCTCTGCCCCTCTCTTTGTTTCTCTCATGAATAAAAAAATAAAATCTTTAAAAAAATAAACAAAATAAAAAATAACACCTAGGTCTTCCGGGGCAGCTCTGTGCCTCTCCTTGCCTCCCAGCCGGCGCTTGGAGACACACGGTACAGGTGGTTTCCTCCGTCGAGCACGCCCTCTCCTCCCCGACTTCCGCTCTCGCTCCCGGATTAGCTCCAGCTAGCCTCCACGTTCAACGGAATTTCCCGAGGGCAGGCTCCCCTGCGGCCGGAGCGGCCCGACACACGGTTTAACACCCGCCAAGACAACTCCGCCCCGGCGCCCCCGCCCCGCCCCCGCCCCCGCGTCGCGGAGCCGGACTCCAAGTCCCAGCATGCCGCGGGGCGGAGGTCGCTGCCGGGCCGGCCCGGGTGCCCGGCGTCAAGGTGAGGGCGTCCCGAAGACCGGCGTTTCCCGTTAGACGCAGGCGAGGCCCCTCCCCCCGGCCAACACTCACTGACGGACTCCACCGCCTCCAGCCGCCCGCGGGCCGGGGCCTCTGAACAGCTGGCCTCCAACGCGAACGAAAGGCGCCAAGCGCGTCAGAGCCGACATGCCAGCCGGCGTCCGGAGAGCCCCTCTCAGGCCGCCCCGCCTTCCGCGTCACTTCCGCCGGCGCCCCGGCCCGTGACGTCACGGCGTCGCCCCGCCGGTGACGTATGGGGGCGGTGTTCTCCCGCCTCGCCTGCCGCCTCCCTCCGCTCCTGCGACAACCTCCCGACGGCTTCTTTCAGGTCTTCGTTGTTTGTTGTTCTGCAAACTCGAACACGAGCCTGCGCCAGTGGTTCCCGAGTATCAGTAGGTGGGCTGGGGGCGGCACACCCACCCGAGGACCCGAGCCCCAGGCTCTTCAGGCCGAGGTGGAGCCCGGGAAGCTGCCTGTTGGCGTGGCCTCCGGGTTCTGCGGCGCTGCCATCCCCTGGTCCTGAGCCAAGCGCTGGCTCCTCGGCTTTTGTCTCGTAGTATTCCCTCCTGCGAGATCCCGGATGGGCCCGGAGCTGCTCTGGACACCCTCGCAAGCCCCACTCCCGCAGATTCTTAGCGTCTTCACTTAGGGCTTTAGAGTTTTCCTAAAAAGTTCTCTGTTTGGTTAAATTATAGAGTTAGCCTGCCAGCCTCACACCTTGGAGATTTCGGTTTGAAATGGATCATTTGGGGCAGCCCCAGTGGCCCAACGGTTTAGCGCCGCCTTCAGCTCAGGGCATGACCCTAGAGACCGGGGATCGAGTCCTGCATTGGGCCCCGTACATGGAGCCTGCTTCTCCCTCTGCCTGAGTCTCTGCCCCCCCCCCTCCCCGTGTGTGTCTCGTGAATAAATTAAAAATATATATATTTAAAAAAAGTAAAATGCATCCTCTCAAATAGGGCACTCATCTCGGAACCCAAAAGGAGTTATCCCAGCCCTTCAGTGCCAACATGCAACCTGCAAAAAGCAGTAAGGGATGTTTGCCCTTGGAATTCCTAAAGCATGTCTGCCAAAAAAATACATATCACTGCTACACAGTCAAAATAGTTTACTGATTGGGACCCTAAATTTTCTATAGTAAAAAAAAAAAAAAATTCAATTTATCGTGCAAGACAAAGCTAAGGACCTGACAAATGGTCTATAAAAACAATACTAAAAATAAATAAATAAATAAAAAATAAAAACAATACTGCTTAAGTACAAGAAAGCACTGAAGTTAAAACTTGTTTTGTAATTCAGCAAGAAACATGGGGAGAGTGGATGAATTGTAATTCACCGGAACAGGTTTTTGCTGCTAGGAAGGAAAGGAATTACAGTAAATATTTCCTGAGCATGTGCTGTGGGCCAGGTATTCTTTTGGAGGACTCCCACTCAGATGGGGCCACTGATGCTCAAGAGAAGTAAAGTGACTTGTCCAAGTTCATAGAGTTATTAACTGGCAGTACTGAGGTTTCAACTCGAGATATAGGCTATTCAGAAGGTACAGGGATGGGCAGCCCGGGTGGCTCAGCGGTTTAGCACCGCTTTCAGCCCAGGGCATGAACCCGGGGTCCTGGGATCGAGTTCCACGTCGGGCTCCCTGTGTCTCTGCCTCTCTCTTATGAATAAAATAAGTAAATAAATAAAATCTTTAAAAAAAAAAAAAGGCTACAGGGCACATGGAGAACCATATATCTTGGCACAGAAGGATGGGTGTCAGCTATACTCAAGGCACTCAAATCCCTGTATTTAGGTCTACATTTCTTTTCTTCTTTTTTTAAGATTCATTTAGTTGAGAGCAGGGGGAGGAGCAAAGGGAGAGGGAGAAGCAGCCTCCCCACTGAGCAGAGAGCCTGATGTGGGGCTGGATCCCAGAATTCCAGGATCACCACGGACCTGAAGGCAGACGCTTAACCGACTGAGCTACCCAGGCACCCTAGGTCTACGTTTCTGTCCATTAAGTATCCTATAAATTTTCATGCTTATGACTTTGAGTGTCAAGTGTTCAGGGTTTAGCAAATGATCCATTTCATTTTTTAAAAAAGATTTTATTTACTTATTCAGGAGACAGAGAGAGGCAGAGACACGGGCAGAGGGAGAAGCAGGCTTCTCGCAGGGAGCCTGATGCAGGACTCAATCCTGGATCCTGGGATCACGACCTGAGCCAAAGGCAGACGCCCAACCGCTGAGCCACCCAGGTGTCCCTTGAGAGAATGCATTTTAGAAGGTGAGAGGAAGGATGCCAAGCCCTGACCCTGAGCTCTCAGCTGCTACATGATAAATTCCCAGTCAAGTGTTAACAAATTGTGAACAGACTTTACATGATTTTACATATAGCATCTAACCCCAAATCAAACACCTATTCCACAGCTGGAAATAGAAAACAAAGCAAGGAGGTGAGGGGCAGGAGGACAACTTTTGTTTACTTCATGTTCATTTAATTTCCTACTTTTCAGGGCTTGCTTGCTCTCCCTTTCTCTATGAGTCTTAGAAAGAAGAAAGGAATTCATTTCTCCAGTAGTTGTAGTGACACAGAAGTGAACTTGTACTTTCTACTTCAAAAGGAATTAAGAGGGCAGCCCTGGTGGCTCAGCGATTTAGTGCCACCTTCGATCCAGGGTGTGATCCCAGAGACCCGGGATTGAGTCCCACACTAGGCTCCCAGCATGGAGCCTGCCTCTCCCTCTGCCTGTCTTTGCCTCTCTCTCTGTCATGAATAAATAAACAAAATCTTTAACTTATATCCAAATAAGTAGCCATAGCCTTTTCTACTTAAGAAAATGACTTTATAAATCCAGTTTCACCTTTTTAAGATGCTTAATTTAAAAATCAGCAAACGGGATCCCTGGGTGGCGCAGCGGTTTGGCGCCTGCCTTTGGCCCAGGGCACGATCCTGGAGACCCGGGATCGAATCCCACATCGGGCTCCCAGTGCATGGAGCCTGCTTCTCCCTCTGCCTGTGTCTCTGCCACTCTCTCTCTCTGTGTGACTATCATAAATAAATAAAAATTAAAAAAAAAAATCAGCAAACAACCCATAGTAAAGTGTATCTGTTGCCATTTTTCTCCTCTTCAATAGTGTTCATTTTCTGTTGCTGCTGTAAAATTTCCTGAGGACCCGAGGCCCTCAGTCCAGCAGTCCATGAAGAACTGAATCGTGCCAACCACCATGTGAATGAGCTTGGGATCAGACCCACCCTATGGAGCTTCAAGATGCCTACAGCCCTTGCAAAACCCTGAGCAGGGAACCCTGGGAAGCAGCACCCAGATTTCTGACTTGCAGACACTGTGAGCTACTAAGTTTTGTTGTTTTGGGTTCATCACTAATACATTCCACAAATGGTTAGATTCAACCAATGGGCTTGCAGGCAAAGGTCAGTAGTGCTGGTGTGGGCTCAGGGCAGCCCCTGCTCTGTGCTTGTACCTCCCTTACCTTAGTGTGTGTGCACCTGACACGACAGCCCTGTGTCTGGCCGGAGTGCCCGTGAGGAGAGCCAACGGTGCCACCACCCCTTCCCAGCTACCTAGAGCCACCCCAGCCCCTCAGTGCCGGACTAGAACGGCCTCCCCTCAGGACTTGGTAAGTAGAAATAACATCTCTCTCTTAGAAAAAACTGTCCCCAATGAACCTCTGTCCGACTAAACCTTAATGCCTTACCAAAAGACAGAAAGGCGGGGCACCTGGGTGGCTCCATCAATGAAGTGTCTGCCTTCGCCTCAGGTCATGATCCTGGGGTCCTGGGATCGAGTCTGCAGAGTCTGCATCGGGCTCCCTGCTCAGTGGGGAGTCCACTTCTCCCTCTGCTGTTCCCCCCTGCTTGTGCTCTTTCTCGAATAAAGAGTCTTTAAAATAAATAAATAAAGGAGGAATTTTTTTTTAAGATTTTATTTATTAAAAAAAAAAAAAGATTTTATTTATTCATGAGACACAGGGAGAGAGAGAGAGAGAGAGAGAGGCAGAGACACAGGCAGAGGGAGAAGCAGGCTCCATGCAGGGAGCCCGATACAGGTCTTGATCTGGGGTCTCCAGGATTGCACCCTGGGCCAAAGGCAGGCGCTAAACCACTGAGCCACCCAGGGATCCCCAGGAGGGGAAAAAAAATTATCCTTAACTTTTTTTTTTTTAAGATTTTATTTATTTATTCATGAGAGACACCAAGAGAGAGGCAGAGACACAGGCAGAGGAAGAAGCAGGCTCCATGCAGGGAGCCTGATGCGAGACTCAATCCCTGGACTCCAGGATCATGCCCTGGGCCAAAGGCAGACGCTCAACCACTGAGCCACCCAGGCATCCCAATAAGTAAAATCTTAAAAAAAAAGAGAGAGAAAGAGAATGGATTTAAAAATAAATAAATAATTAAAAATTAAAAAAATAAATAAATAAATAAATAAATGAAAAAATAAAAAAAAAGGCGGCAGCCCTGGTGGCGCAGTGGTTTGGTGGCGCAGCGGTTTAGTGCCGCCTGCAGCCTGGGGTGTGATCCTGGAGACCCGGGATCGAGTCCCATGTCAGGCTCCCTGCATGGAGCCTGCTTCTTCCTCAGCCTGTGTCTCTGCCTCTCTCTCTCTGAATAAATAAATAAATCTTAAAAAAAAATATTTTCTAAAAAAAAAAAAAAAAAGGAAAGTGTAGTCTGAATGCTAACATGAGCAGAGGAGAGCATCAAGAAAATGGCAGAGTTGATTCTGCTCCCATCTGCATTAATCATGTTACCTTCTAATAAAATTGAGCAGGAGTTCATCAAAAAACATTAAAAATTACCAAGAAGTTAATTAGAAGTACAGCAAAGTTTTCCCGAGGTATACGTTGTGCCTCCAGAGATTTGTGAGTGGTGGTAGCCCTTCTATAAAACCTATAAATAAGTTATACATGTGCATGCATATATGTAAGTAGATCTATTCCATCAATATAATACATCAAAACCTTTGGAAGCCGTGGGTCTACAGGATTCTGTAACATCTTCCAACTTAAATCTCAGAGTCCTAGAATACCTGGCAGGACCCACCTGATCAGGAAGTAGAGAGGGTTAAAAAGAGGAGAGAAAAACGAGAAAACAAAATAATAAATTTATTTGTCCTCCTCCACAGAACATTTCCTCTGAAATAGTCTCCCCGACACTAGGTCTAGCTTCCACAAGTGAATGGATAGAGGACTTTTCCCTCCCTTTACTTCCCCAAATAACCCAAAGCTTTTCAAACAGATGCCTGAAACCAAGTCAGAGTGAAAAATATTGGTATGTCTTCCATGCATCCCAATTTTAACAATGTTCAAGCTGCCACAGCAGAGGCTGTCGGGATTGGCCTTCAGTTCTGAGATGAACACCCGCTGCATGCCCACTGCTGCAGTCAGCGGGAGAGACCTGGTCCTTTCAGAAGGAAAGGCTTTGCTGCCTCCAGGATGTCCAGTTTGGGGTCCAGTGAGCGGCCAAGCCCCTCCAACACCATGATGGCAAACACAATGGAGGCAAAGTTGCTCTCTAGCTTTACCTGAAACAGAAAAACAGTGGTTCTTTCCAACGCCCAGTGATCTAGAGAGTATCCATATAACTGTCCACTCAGGCCTACTGGGATTTCTACCGTCTACCTAACACTCTTTCCCCTACCCCATCATTTTCCCCTCCATCTCATCTACTCACCCAACCTCCCATTTACTAGAAATATGAACAGAAAGTCTGAGGGATGCCACATGTACTTCTCTAAGGGAGGGTATGTGTGTGCCTGTGCCTGTGTTTGAATGACTTAAAAATAAAACACACTGGGCAGCCCCGGTGGCCCAGTGGTTTAGTGCCGCCTTCAGCCCAGGGTGTGATCCTGGAGATCCGGGATCGAGTCTCATGTCGGGCTCCCTGCATGGAGCCTGCTTCTCCCTCTGTCTGTGTCTCTGCCTCTCTCTCTCTCTCTTTCTGTGTCTCTTATGAATAAGTAAATAAAATCTTTTTAAAAAAATAATACACTGAATATTCCATGGCTTTACCACAAACTAAATCTACACAAAAGTCATTCTTTAAGATCTGCAGTAGGCTTTCTGAGACCACACACAAGAGGCTTCTGCTCAAACATAGCAGAGCTTCTTCCCCTTTGGAGCCAGGTTAATAGTAATAGCAATTTAAGTGAATTACTCCACTAATCCTCCAAAGTACTATTATCCTTGTTGTAGAGAAAGGAAGCTCAGGCACAGGGTGGTCAAGTGACTTGCTCAAGGCCACTGTGTAAGGTAGAGTAGAGCCAGGATTTAAACCTAGAAGAACAAAAATCTGTTTCTCAAGTGGACAGAAAAGTCAGGAAATTGAAGGCTGACTTGGGGGATATAATCTTTGTTAAAAGTAAAGGGTGTGTGTCTCAGTTAAGCCCTGAAAGTAGTCTGGGGAGTCAGATGGTGCTTTAACATCGCCAAGAATGCTTTCATTTGGAAGCTGTGTGGTGAATTCTTCAGTATTTATTGTATTCTTTCTACCTCTATGTTTCTGGCAAATATTTTATTAAAAAATTAAGTGCCACATGAATAGACATTTCTCCACAGAAGACATCCAAGTGGCTAACAAGTATATGAGTAGATGCTGAACATCACCAATCATTAGAAAAATGCAACCAAAACCATATAAGATACCACCTCACACCCATTAGGGATGGCCATGATCAAAAAACAGAATAACAAGTGTTGGTGAGGCTGTGGAAAACTGAATCCTTGGGCAGCCCAGGTGGCTCAGCAGTTTAGCACCGCCTTCAACCCAGGGCATGATCCTCTGCCTGTGTCTGTGTCTCTCATGAATAAATAAATAAAATCTTAAGAAAAGAAAGAAAACTGGATCCTCTGTATACTGGTGGTGGGAACGAACGTAAAGTCATGTGTGGGAAAGTGGTATTGTGCTTCCTCAAAAATGAAAAAAAAATACCATCTGATTTCACAGTCCCACCTAAGGGTAAATATACAAAAGAACTGAAAGTAGGACCTCAAAGAAATATTTGCACATCCATGTTCACTGCAGCATCATTATTCCTAAGAGCCTAGTGGACCCAGCCCAAATGTCCACTGATGGATGAACAAATAGAGAAAATATGGTATATACCAAAATGGAATATTACTCAGTCTTGAAAAAGAAATCCTATGACATGCTATAATATGGATGAACCCGAGGGCAGTGTGTTGAGTGAAATTAGCCAGTCACAAAAGGGCAAATACTGCACAATTCCACTTATATGAGATAACTATTCCCAAATCATGGAAATAGAAAGTGGAATATGGTGGTTGCCAGGGGCTGAGAGGAGGGGGAAATTAATTGGGAGCTGTTCAATGGATATAGTTTCCGTTTTCCAATTTGAGAAAGTTCTAGAGATTTGTTACACAACAACATGAATATGGTTGACAGTGCAGAACTATCCACTGGAAATGGTTAGGGTATATTTCATATGTGTATTTTTAACTATAATTAAACATTTTTAAGCTTTGAGGTGTTTTTTTTTAATTAAACACTTAGGGATACCTAGGTGGCTCAGTGGTTGAGCATCTGCTTCCCAGCGGGAAGCCTGCTTCTCCCTCTGCCTGTGTCTCTGCCTCTCTCTGTGTGTCTCTCATGAATAAATAAAATCTTTAAAATAAATAAATAAATAAAAATTAAATACTTAGAGAAGAACCTAGAATGCAGTACTTGTACTAGACACTCTCTGCCCTTCCATCCTGGGAATGGTAGCCCTAACAGCAAACATCTCAGGAGCTTTAGCCCACTGTGTCCCATGCAGGGGGTATGGAAGGCCATCTCTCCAGGCAGAACACAGGAGGCAGGAGGACGAAGCAATGAGAGTCGGGCTCTGTGGTCAGACTGCCGGCAGCAGGGTCCTGGCACTGCCACAGGCCATGTGGCCGTGGGTCTGTTGCCAGGCCTCTTGGCATAGGTGCCTGGCCTTGAGGAATGTTGAGTGGTCTAAGTGGGATACTGAAAACATTTCGCTGACACAGCGAAATGAGGTGCTACAGGGTGCAGAGGCCACGCTCCCCGGACACTGCCCTGACCGCCCAGCCGGTCCTTGCGGTGGCCCTGTGGGCTCAGGCATTAGCAGATCAGGGTTGCAGACTGTGAGCCTCGGAGACCTGCTCCACAATGTGTGCACCTGAGCCCCCAGGAGTCTATGTTCATTCCTGCTCCTCTCCAGCCCAACTCCCTAGCAAAGATTAAAGCTTTGCCCAATCCCACGATGATATTTAAGTTGTTTTTTAAACAGAACTTGTCAAGAATTCTGGAAAGCATAAAGCTTTTCCCCAAAACCTCACCAACAGAGCCAACTCTATAGAGTCCAAGACGGATGCAGACAGTGGCTCTGCCCACGCAAAGCCGACGGACGGGACGTGGGGAGTCACCTAACCTTTCCATGCATGTCTCGTGCTCTGCCCATGAGGCCCAAGGAGGCCACCCTGTGTCATGGCACCGTCTGTAAGACGAAGGCGCTAGGCCAGACAACTTTCTGACTCTCAGTTGTGTTAACGATCCTCGTCAAATAGCTGCCTTTCCCATGGTGTGTTTCATTATCCAGATTGCAGAACTCAAGAAAAACAATGGGAAAGGCCATCCTCAAAGGAGAACCTTCCCGTCGCTGCCCTCAACACCTGACACCCCTGGCTGGCAGCTTGACTCTGAAGACTGGCCCAAGACCACACTCCATCACATGGCAATGAAGCCCAAGGGAAAGGCCAAAGTGAAGAGCCGTGAAGCCCCCTCCCGCCTTGGAGCCAGGGCAGGCAGCGAAGGCCAGGACAGCCCTGCTGGGGCCTCCAAACACACCGGGACAAGAAGCACCTCCTCCTGGGCCGCCTCTGGCCCCAGGAAAGAACTAAGTATGACTTCCATGAAGACTAAGCATCATTAGGGACGTCTGGATGGCTCCATGGTTGAGCATCTGGCTTTAGCTCAGGTCATGATCCCGGGGTCCCGGGGATTTCAAGGTCATGAGTTCAAGCCCCACACTGGGTGCAGAGCTTACTTCATGAACTAATCAATTATTAATGAGTACATTTTATAAATAGTGTGAGAGAGTGAACAAACAGGTACCCTCAGACATGGTGGGAGGGTGTACAAACGGATGCCCCTCTGTGGGATGGCCATTGAGAAGGGATTACTGTTAAGGACACTCCTAGACATAAACAGCTGAGTGGTCCTTAAAATCAAAACAGTTCAGCCAGCGCCAGCACCTTGAGCCCTATCAATAAGCAGGTACAAAGATTAAATCCCAACATCTAGACAAAGGGATGTTGGAGGTTAAAAAAAAGGTCAAGAACACCAGACCCATAAATAAATAAAATCTTTAAAAATGAAAATAAAAAATAAAGGGATGCCTGGGTGGCTCAGTGGTTGAACATCTACCTTTGGCTCAGGGCGTGATCCCGGGGTCCCAGGATCGAGTCCCACATCGGGCTTCCTGCAGGGAGTCTGCTTCTCCCTCTGCCTATGTCTCTGCCTCTCTGTGTGTCCCTCATGAATGAATAAATAAAATCTTAAAAAAAAAAAAAAAAGAGCGAGAGAGACTAAGTAGTAGAATGCTGGACGGACAGACTCTCAGACTGGCCCTGGTGAGGAAGAGATCCCCCCACGACTGTGTCAGGACACGGAAGCACCACTCCTCACACAAACAGACTGGGACGAAAATGTTTGCAAGCCTGAGATCCCGTGTAGAAGTACCTCTCTGCGCCCGGTGGCCGCCTACCCGCTTCCCAGATGCCGCCCGACCCGCCTGGCCCAGCAGAGGCTCCGCTCCACCAGGGGCCTCACCTTGTGAGTCATCAGTAACTTAAAGACATTCGACAGGAGGCTGGCAACTTGAAGCTGGAAAACAGAAGAAAACCGACTGCAGAGCCCCCTCAACCGCCCCCCTCCCTCCCAGGCCTCCAGGCCGGCCTGGCCTACTGCCCACACCCACCCTCCCCCAACATACACTCACATCCACACTCTCCACCACCATACCATCGCCACACACACACACACACACACACACACACGCTGTCAGGAAAGGGGGCTGTCAGACAAATTCCAGAAAGGACCGCATACACACAAGCGCGACTCCCATCGCACAAGTGAGTTCAGAGACCCCTGCCGGAGTCAAGCCTCGAGGCTTGTCTACTCCCAGTCCACACAGCAATCACATCTGAATCCATCGGATGGGGAGGGCGGGGTGCCAGCTGCCGCTCCTCACTACCAGGGGGCTATTCCTCTTTCTGACTCACTCCTGCTAGTGTAGACCATGAACTCGTTGAGAAAACAAGTTAGCACTGTGTCTAAAACACAAAGAAGGGGATCCCTGGGTGGCTCAGCGGTTTAGCGCCTGCCTTCGACCCAGCGTGTGATCCTGGAGACCTGAGATCAAGTCCCACATCATGCTCCCTGCATGGAGCCTGTCTCTCTCTCTCTCATGAATAAATAAATAAATAAAATCTTTAAAAAAATAAAACACAAAGCTGGCTTTGGCTCAGGTGTAAATAAAGGACATGGACATTAGCTGTGTCCTTTGGCTGCTCAGGGGCCTTAATCCTCCCTCCCTCCATGCTCAGTTGAGCTCCAGATACAGGTGAAGCAGCAGAATGGCTACACCCCAGACAGAGAGGGGCTCTGGCACTATAAATGTCACTGCCCCGGCAGCCACCCAGGAGAACCAGGCCCAGGAGCCAGGGATTCCAGGGAGGTGCCTCACACCTGGAAGATGCCGGCAGAGGAAAGGTTTGCTCTTTATCTGCCTTAAAACTCAACCCCCCTCGAGACCTCTCCCCGTCAAGAGGTCTCCCTTCGACTGTCACTCTGTCCAAGGGCCAGGGCAGTGGACACCCCGCAGCCTCTGCCCCTCGAGCGGCCTGCTCACCTTTTCCAGGGTGATGGTGTCCTTCCTGGCCTGGGTCACCAGCGTGGCCATCTCAGCCTTGAAGCCCTCCACGTCCCTGCACTCGCTGGCCCGGGCATGATGCAGGATGAGCTCAGCCACTCTCTGGCCCTACAAGATGTGAGAGAAAGGAACTTGGTAGAGTCAAGAAGCCCAAAACCTAGACGCTCTGCCTGGATTTCTTCGTATCCTAGTTGCTTCCACCCAAGTTTTCTACCATCCTGCATTTGACCACCCGTCCTTGCTTAATTGTCCCCCTCCAGAACAGCTGGAGCCTTTCAAAAGGACTTTCAAAGTCTCTGTTGGGGGATCCCTGGGTGGCGCAGCAGTTTGGCGCCTGCCTTTGGCCCAGGGCATGATCCTGGAGACCCAGGATTGAATCCCATGTCGGGCTCCCGATGCATGGAGCCTGCTTCTCCCTCTGCCTGTGTCTCTGCCTCTCTCTCTCTCTCTCTCTGTGACTATCATAAAAAAAAAAAAAAAAAAAAAAAAAAAAAAAAGTTTCTGTTGGTGGATGGGAGCCTACCTGTGCTAATGCACCAGGACAAAGAGCTGTGCTCATCTTCACCTTAAACGGCCACACAGGGCATGGTGGCAAAGCTGGTGTCCTGCCGCACATGCTCCACGAGGCACTGCTGACCAGCCTGTCCCCAGAGTCACCAGGACCTGCCACTGGACTGGACCAGCCACTCTCCTTGTGGGCTCTCTTTCTGGCTGAGATGACCCAGTTTCTGTGCCCCTACCCTCCAACCCTTCCCCCCCAGGGTGCCCTCTGACCAGATCCTCCCAATGCCCCCAAACACCCAAGCGGTCCCTGCCAGAGCCTTTCACCTCCTGCAGCGCTACCCCAGAAGCCAAGCTCTTTCTCTCTGGCTGTGACCTTCCTTCACCCAACCCTGCACAGGGGAACATCCCCCCACCCTCCACTGCGCCTCCGTGTTTAACCTCAGCTCACAGGACACTTTCATACTGTCTCAGGCTCAAGCCTTTGGTTTGTCCCCTCAGAAGGCTCCCAGATAAACAAGGGCTCCCCTGAATTCTGCCTTTATTTTTATTTTTTATTTTTTGAATTCTGCCTTTAAAAAAAAAAAAAAAAGTTCTCCCCTTGCCAGGGTCTTTCTTGCTGGAAATTTCCACACCGGTTGGTGAGAGGGTTTCTTCATTGTCACTCTAGATATAGTACTTTAAGTTGACCTGGTACAGATTGGGCTCCACCCCTTTCCGTAAGTAGTAATTCCTAACCACTTGAGCCCCTCGTAGCCACAGGGTCAGGAGTTAAAAACCACTCCACAGGGACACCTGAGTGGCTCAGCAGTTGGGCGTCTGCCTTTGGCTCAGGGCATGATCCTGTGGTCCCAGGATCGAGTCCTACATCGGGCTCCCTGGGAGGAGCCTGCTTCTCCTTCTGCCTGTGTCTCTGCCTCTCTCTCTGTGTCTCTCATGAATAAATAAATATAATCTTACAAAAATAAAAATAAGGCAGCCTGGGTGGCTTAGGAGTTTAACACCGCCTTCAGCCCAGGGCATGATCCTGGAGACCTGGGATCAGGTCCCATGTCGGGTTCCCTGCGTGGAGCCTGCTTCTCCCTCTGCCTGTGTGTCTGCCTCTCTCTTTCTCTGTGTGTCTCTCATGATTAAATAATTAAAATCTTTAAAAATAAAAAAAAGTAAAAATAAAAACAACCAAAAAACCCACTCCAGATTCCAAGGGATCTTCCCATACTTGGAGAGGAAGTCCTCTGGGCTGCTGCTTCTCATTAGCCTGCTGTCTTGCAGCAAATGGCACGGGCCAGGCCAGCCATTATCTAGACAAGAAACTAGTGTTCCCAGTGTCCACCCATATACCTACTGGTGAGGGAAGAGAAGCTACAAGTAGGAAACAGCATTTAGGGTAGAGCCATTTCCTCCCCTAGTCCCAAACCATGAGCTGCTCAGAACAGGTGTCACACATGGGCATCTCGGCACCTTCTGACTGAGGATGCCCTGGGTGGCTTCATTTCCTCTCCCCACCTCCTTCCCAATCCTTCCCCTCTCACTCCACCCCACTCGTGTCCATCAGGAGCACCCATGGCAAACATGGGCACTTACAAGGCTGACAAGGGCCGAGGAGCCCCATGGTTTCCAAGGGCCTAAAAGATCATCCCCAACTCCTGCAGGCCCAGCGGGTCTCACCTGCCCCATTGCCACAGCCAAGAAAACGGCCCGGAAGTTGCTCAGGTCAGTGGCCTGCAGCTCAGCCACGATGCCGGCATCCAGCAGCACCAGGCGCAGTGGGCAGCGGGCAGGTGCCATGGTTGCCACCAGCGTGTCACAGACATCCATCTGCTGCAGCTGTGCCTCCTGACTCCTGGAAAGACCGTCAGCACCCTGGACCAGGATGTTCCCAGGGTGGAGGTCTGCATGGACGAAGTTGTCCACAAATATCTGGAAGGAGAACAGTGCTATTCAAGGCAGAGTCAACCCTCGCCAGGCCATCGCCACCACCAGGCCATACGCAAAAAAACTTCCAAGGTGACAGTAAGTTCCCAGTGATTGAGTACTATGGCAGAGAGGTGCACATTTCATAAAGCCTCACTGCTTATGTGAGCCACTCAGAATTTGTACTGGGACAGGCCAGGTTAACATTTTTAAGAGAAAAGTTAATTTCGAAGTAAAGAACATTTTTAAACGATTATAAGGGAACATGAAAAATCGAAGGCCAAACCGCATTTCAAAGGACTTACTTTTTTTAAAGATTTTATTTATTTTAGAGCGAAAGAGAGTGAGAGAGTGTGAGTAGGGGGAGAAACACAGGGGGTGGGAGAGAGTCAAGCAGACTCTGTGCTGAGTATGGAGCCTATTGTGGGGCCTGATCTCACAACCCTGAGACCATGACCTGAGCCAAAACCAAGAGTTAGATGCTTAACCAACTGAGCCACCCAAGTGCCCCACAAAGGACTTATTTTTATTCTGTGATTTGAGCAATTAATATTCTAATTAAGAATAATTATCTACAGGGCAGCCCAGGTGGCTCAGCGGTTTAAGCGCCTGCCTTCAGCCCAGAGCGTGATCCTGGAGTCCCGTGATCGAGTCCCACGTGGGGCTCCCTGCATGGAGCCTGCTTCTGCCTCTGCCTGTGTCTCTGCCTCTCTCTCTCTCTGTGTCTCTCATGAATAAATAAATAAAATCTTAAAGAAAGCACCAGCAGTCCTTCTAAAGGGGAAGGAGAAGAGCCCCAGGGGTAAGGCAGAGAGCTGCTGGAACGGAGGCTCGCTGGGGACTCCTCCTACTGGTGCAGGCCGCAGACCAGGCCAGAGGGACCCTCCTGGTCCAGGTTCTGGCTCCGAAGGAGGTAAGAGAGGCTGCTGCTCTGGTGAAAATGCTGACAACTAGAGAAGTCAGGGCTGGCACACCCGCAGGATGTGGGTACGCAAGGCTGGCTGACCGCTGGCTCCAGGGCCAAACATCCTGGCACGTGGCTGTGTGCCCCCTCATCCGTGATCCTGTGAGCTGGAAACCGTCATCATCTCCTCAGTCCTGGATGCTGCTTCTCCACTAGCTGCCCTGGCTGCAGTCTCCTCTCTGGCCCAGGGTGCCCTCGGAGCCCTGGGGCTGGGGACAAAATCTTTTCCCCACTGAATTCCCACTGTACTGACCAAGTGAACACCCAGCTCTCCTCAGACAATCCCACTGCTCCAGGAGCCCCTACTCTCACCTCTGCCCCGCTCTGGCCACCAGCCTCGGCCCCCACAGCTCCATGTCAGTCACGTGGGTTCTTTCCTCCCACTCTTACCACACACCCGGTTCCTTCTTACCCAGATTTTGCACACTCATGCTCTCTCCTGCCTACAATGTGCCATCCATCCCCACACAACCTCCCTATCTTCTTTCTTTACGCCTACACGGGAGCTGCTATCAATGCTGGGTTGCTACTATTACCACCAGTGATGATAGCGAAAGCTAACACTGCCAAGAGTTCACTATGTCCTTTTTTTTTTATTTAAAGTTTATTTTTTTTTAAGATTTTATTTATTTATTCATGAGAGACAAAGAAGAGAGAGAGGCAGAGACACAGGCAGAGGGATAAGCAGGCTCCATGCAGGGAGCCTGATGTGGGACTCGATCCCGGGACTCCAGGATCACGCCTGGGCTGAAGGCAGCGCTAAACCACTGAGCCATCCGGGCTGCCCCTTTTTTTTTTTTTAAGATTTTATTTATTTATTCATGAGAGACACACAGAGAGAGAGAGAGAGAGAGAGAGAGACAGAGACACAGGCAGAGGGAGAAGCATGGGACTCGATCCCAGGACTCCAAGACCATGCCCTGGGCTGAAGGCAGCACTAAACCGCTGAGTCACCCAGGGATCCCCTCACTATGTCCTTTTACGAGTGTCATTTTCATTGCTCACTACCGCAAATCTAACACTTAATAGAGTGCCTGGCACAGAACAGGTACTCAATAAACACTGCTGAATGAATGAATCAAGTACCACTGAACATGCGATATCTTTGGCTCTTTGTCTAAACTTTGGGCAACGTGGGCACGGCCTGAGTCTTGCCCCCCACTCTTCCCACAGCACCTGGCACAGTGACAGAGGGCATGCCACCAAGACAGGGTTTAACAGAAAGCTACAGAATGAAGGGGCGTTTTGGTAGGTTTGGCTATTTCTGGAGCAGAATCTCTTTTCTTTTAAGATTTTACTTATTTATTCTTGAGAGACATAGAGAGAGAATGGCAGAGACCTAGGCAGAGGGAGAAGCAGACTCCTCGAGGAGAGCCCAATGCGAGACTCGATCCCGGATCCCAGGATCACGACTTCAGCCAAAGGCAGACACTCAGGGACGCCTGGGTGGCTCAGTGGTTGAGCACCTGCCTTTGGCCCAGGGCGTGATCCTGGAGTCCTGGGATCCAGTCCCACGTCGGGCTCCCTGCATGGATCCTGCTTCTCCCTCTGTTGTGTCTCTGCTTTTCTCTCTCTTTCTCTCTGTGTCTCTCATGAATAAATAAATAAAATCTTAAAACAAAACAAAACAAAAAAACAAAGGCAGACACTGAGCCACCCAGGCGTCCCTGAACCAGATTCTCAACGTGGTGGCTGGCTGCTTTGCTTACCCTCCCACCCATGGCAGCTGACCAGCATCTCTGCATCTCCCCACATGCAAATTCAACCACACACGGGGCCAGAGCACCCTCTCCAAGCCCATGAGCTCACCATCTTCAGGAGCATGTTGATCCCCAGCCGGGCAATCTTCTTCTTCAAGTCAACAGGAATCCCCGCCTGCTGGTAACTGGACACAGGCACACTTTCCTTTAAGGAAGGTTAGGGAAGAGACAGCTTTACCCCGGGTGGCCGGCCCAATGCTCTGCTCCTCATCCCCCCGTGACACACTGGTGCTGCCTTCCCATCCCTACTCTTCCCAAAGAGGTTTTCCTTCCTTATAATCCCTGTGAATCTGTCACCCACAAGTTACTTTTAACCTATTTGCTTCTCCCTTCTGTAACACTTCTCGAATGAAAACAAGTCCTATAGGTTTATTACAGAGGAAACCTGTGCCTCTGCCACCCACAGGTAAGAGATGTTCTAACGTCATGAGAGAAAATGGGAGCAGGCCCCAGGAGAGCTAGTTTCTGATCAAGAATCAGCCAACAAGGACACGAATGAGCTCTGTGACCTCGAACAGGAAAATGGAAAGGAAAAAAAGGGGAGAAAAAGGAGAAAGAGGAAAGTAAGTAAACATTTCGTACAGGTCAGTTATTAGGCAGAGCGCCCATTGCAATAGATCTTGTTATTCCTCAGCAGCAAATAGAAGAACTAAAGCCCAGAGAGTTTAGATAACTTGCTCAAGGTCACCGCCAGTAACGTTGGGTCATTCATGTCACTTCCCTGGATCTCACATTACCAGTTTTATAAGAGGCCGGACCAGGCAACAGCTAAGGCCAGTGATGTGACACCAACACTTGTCAGACACTTTCTCTGTGCAAACTCTACTGAAGGCATTTTTCCATCCAATGTCACTGACTCCTGGGACAACCCTGTGAGACAGGGACAGGCGCCCGCTGTTGTACATGAGGGAACTGAAGTCGCCAGCAAGTAAAATGGAAAGACTTCCAAGTCCAGGAAGTCTGAGGCCACATCCAGGCTGCTGGGCACCTCCCTACACTACCTGCCCACCTGGAGTCATATCCCAACTCCCCTCCACTGTATAGACAGTAATCCCATGCTCCCCTGGCTCTTGTCTTTTCAGATGGAAGCCTTCAGGTGCAGATGGCCCAGCTGTGAGCGAAGGGCACGGCCGGAGGAAGCCCTCACTCACCTCGTACGTTTCCACCAAGACATCCCTGGTGACAAAGGGACGCAGAGGGGTGGGGAATTTGACGGAATTCACATTCAGGAAGTTGCACTGGAAGTGTTCTAGATTCCGAGCTTCATAACGCAGGTCGATCTAGAGGGATGTGGGGAGAAAGGATGCCGGGTAATGATGGGGGCCCAGGGATGGCAGCATCGGGACTGCCATGTCCACGCGCCTTCCCCCCGCCTCCCTGCAGAAGGCCTCAGGAGACCCGGGCGAGGTGCTGCCTAAGTCAACTCCTGGAAGCTACAGCTGCAGACCCCCTGGTGGCACCTGGGCCGAGCTGCCTCCCCCTATTCCCTCTCCACTCACCCCCACTCCGGCCCAGGGGCTTTGCTCCAGTGCTCTGCAGTGGCCCCTGCCCTCTAAACCCACCAAGCCGGGATCCCTGGGTGGCGCAGCGGTTTGGCGCCTGCCTTTGGCCCAGGGCGCGATCCTGGAGACCCGGGATCGAATCCCACGTCGGGCTCCCGGTGCATGGAGCCTGCTTCTCCCTCTGCCTGTGTCTCTGCCTCTCTCTCTCTCTCTCTCTCTCTGTGACTATCAAAAATAAATAAAAAATTTAAAAAAAAAAAAAAAAAAAAAAAAAAAAAAAAAAAAAAAAAAAAAAAAAAAAAAAAAAAATAAACCCACCAAGCCCTCTGCTTGCCAGACTCAAGGGACCACTCCCGTCTTTATCCTAATGACCTCTGGTACTGGTGCCATGGAGAACCCCTTCTTCCCCAACAGCTCTTCTCCCAGCACCTGCCATTCACTTCCCCCCATGATCCTCCCCTGCCTCCAACCACTCCGTCTTGGTCTGGTCTCTGGGCCTTCCTCCTGTGTGCCCCACTCGTGCTGATGCTGCTGGCCTTCGCCAGCCTGCGCTTCCCCCCCATGCCCTCCTGTCCTCAGCTAGCATCTCCTCATCATAGGACCTCGTGAAAGAACCATGGCCAGACCCCGCTACCAGCTCCACACTTCTCTTCAAGCTGTCACTTCACAGCAGCCCAGAGCCCCCTAAACTCCGAGTCTAAACAGAATGCACCCCGCCCCCAACCCTTGCAGCCAGTGCCCTGGGAGTCACTGCAGATTACTTCTTGTCTCTTGGCCTCCACACTGGACCACCAGGGCTGCAGCCTCCCCACTCTCAGATCCTTTCCCCACTCCACCCCACTGGACTCCCACGGTGACTCACCACCAGTCCCCCGGACCCTCCCAGAGGCACCTGACTGGGGCTCCCTGACCCCCATCTTCCCTCTAAGCCATCTGCTGGTGCCCCCCTACTACCTGCAGCATGAAGTCTAAATTCATGGGGGTGACATCCACGGTGGCTCTCTCTCAGATCCATCTCTTGTGCCTCCCGTATCTTCCATGGCCCAGAACTCTAGCTTCACCCAGTCTGCATAGTGCTGAACATCCCAGCCTGCCCGACCCTCCCCCTGTCCTTGGCCTTCCTTATTCCCTCTGATGGGAATGTTTTTCCCCTACTTGGTCCAACACCACACACCTTCCAAGACTCAGCGTGAGCTTGGGGAGCCTTGGCCCTCAGGATAGATGACCTCTTCCTGTCTTGGGCCCCAGCTGAACCCAACTGAACCTGCAGAGACTCCTCCAGGAGTATCTCCAGGATACACTGCAAATGTTTACGCGTCAGTCCCCCTCTGCCCACTACACCTTCCTTATGGATGAGAAAATCTCGTTCATCACCCCATGATGTCTATCAGACTTCTAGAAGGGGAATTGAAGCTCAGATGGGTAGGACTTGAGTAATGCAGAGATGGTTGTGGGAATAGAATCTCTTATCTCACTTTTAATCCTTTGTTATCGAAACATTACTGAATAGCATCCAGCAAAACTTTCTAAACATTAAAATGCATCTCTGGGACCTAAAACCTTACATCAGAGGACATAAATGAGAACTTAGCACATTGCTTCTGAAAGACAGCCAATTTCTGCCTGTCCCAATACAGTGTAATTTCTGCACAGTAAGCCATCGGGGTTTGTCTTCTTGGAGCTGTGACTGGCCCAAGTGTGCTCACCAAGTCTGGCTACTTCGACAAGTGTTCCAAGGGTCCTGGACAGGGAGGAGGTCCTTGTCTACTCAAAAGCCCTGGAAATGGGGATCCCTGGGTGGCTCAGCGGTTTAGTGCCTGCCTTCAGCCCAGGGCATGATCCTGGGGACGTAGGATCGAGTCCCACATTGGGCTCCCTGCATGGAGCCTGCTTCTCCCTCTGCCTGTGTCTCTGCCTCTCTCTCATGAATAAATAAAATCTTAAAAAAAAAAAAAAAAAAAAAGCCCTGGAAACGAAGCAAAGGCACAGTGTGCAACTTCGCTAATTCTCCTGACTCTGGAGTTGGGCGGCTCCTGCGTGTGGCACAGGTAATGCTGCAGGCCCCAGCACAGTCTCAGCACTTCCCTGCCAGGTACTAAGGAAGGCAATTTCCCAAGCACACCTGCAGTTACATTGAGCCCAGAGCCTGTAGGTTAAGCTCTGGCCTGTAGATTAAGAAGGCTCGAGATCTCTTAGGAGATTGTCCACAGTCTCCTCCCCAAGCCACACTGACCCTAGATGACACATGTTGAAGATTTCAGTGCCTAACTTGGGAGGAAACTGGGTCCCTGAATCACTATGGAGTAGAGCTCCCTCCCTCTTCTTTGGATCACCTGCAGGGAACTTTGATATAAGCAAGAAACAACCTGATGGCATTCAGCCTCTGAGATCACCTAACCCTGACTACCATGCCACACTAGCCACGACCTACTAGGAAACTACTCCTTGGTCCGGCATTTGCTAAACAGCTAACAGCAAGAACTATGTAAGACACAGTTTGCAACTGAAGGAAGAGGACTTTACCTGATGGACCATGAGCTTCTCAAACTCCTCCACAATCTCAGGCAAGCTAAGCCACTTGATTCCTGGCAAAAGCGCAAGGACTCGGCTGCCCATCTTCATCAGCAGCAGGTCCATCTGCACCTGGGACAGCAAGCCGGGGTGCAGCACCTGCCAGGAGGAGGCACAGTGAGACAGGGAGCGATCAGGAGGGCACGTTCACCCCGACAGGACTGCCGCCCAAGCCAGCTCCTCAGCAGAACAGAATGCTCTGCTCCTGCTCCCTCATTGCTGAGGAAATGCCAGGGCCAGCGTCTCTGCGCTGCACTTAGCTTTGCTGGGAAGAAGTGGGCTTTTCCTTTCAAATACAGAGTTTAGGGCAGCCCGGGTGGCTCAGCGGTTTAGCACCGCCTTCAGCCCAGGGCGTGATCCTGGAGACCCAGGATCGAGTCCCATGTCCGGCTCCCGGCATGGAGCCTGCTTCTCCTGCCTGTGTCTCCCATGAATAAATAAATAAATCCTTAAAAAAAAAAATACAGTGAGTTTAGGTCAGTGGTTCCCAAACACTAGCGTGCATCAAAGTGACCATCGAGTGCCTGGTGAAGATGTGGTCGGCCAGGCCTCCACCAAGACCTATTGAATCACTGATTGTGGGGTTGGAAACAGGAATCTGCATTTCACTGAACACCCCAGGTAACTGAGTCAGGTAATCCAAAGCCTGAGTCAGAGAAGGATCTAGAGTCACAGCATCCCAGCAAGGATGCACTGAGGTGGGATGGAAAGAGTCTGCTTTCAAATGCTTTTTCCTCCTACAACTCATTCTCAGTCTGAAACTGGCCAAGCTACTCAACTTCTCAGCCTCCTCTTCCACTTTTTAAAACATGGAGATAGGGGCGCCTGGGGGGCTCGACCAGTTAAGGGTCTGCCTTCAGCTCAAATCATGATCTTGGGGTCCTGGGATCCAGCCCCTCATCGGGCTCCCTGCTCTATGGGGAGCCTACTTCTCCCTCTCCCTTTACCCCTCCACACCCCTCAGGCTCTCTCTCTCTCTCAAATAAATAAAATCTAAAAACAAGAGCAACAAAAAAATCCCATGAAGATAATAGTCCTTGCCCCGCGCATCCTTTCAGGAATATAAATAAATAAAAATAGGGCAGCCCAGGTGGCTCAGCGGATTAGCACCACCTTTGGTCCAGGGCTTGATCCTGGAGACCTGGGATCGAGTCCCACGTAGGGCTCCCTGCACGGAGCCTGCTTCTCCCTCTGCCTGTGTCTCTGCCTCTCTCTGTGTGGGTCTCTCATGAATAAATAAATATTTAAAATAAATAAAAATAAATAGACACAAGTTAAGCAAATGCCTACCTCAAAGGCAGCTAGTACAGACTAAATGCACCTACCATGACTGGTACACAGCTGGCATTTACTCCTTTTGCCTTCCACAGAGCAGAGGATATTTTGGTCCAGTGTTCCCCAAACACGCCTGATCATGGGAATCACTTGAAGCATTTATAAAAACGCAGGCCTCAGGCTCCTCCCTTGCAAAGTATGATTCAGTAGGTGTGAACTGAGGGTTGTTTCCGAGGTATGAGAGAGCATCAGAGGTACCTGCTTCAGGGGTCATGGGATCATGCTGAATGGGGAGGGACAAGTGTGGAGACAAAAATGATGGAGCCCATGGGGATCCCTGGGTGGCTCAGCGGTTTGGTGCCCGCCTTTGGCCCAGGCTGCAATTCTGGAGTCCCAGGTGAAGTGGAGTGATCTGCAAATGGGGGTTCCTGAGCGGAGACAGCGCTGTGGGGTCAGTGACATTCTAGAGACAGGAAGGGCCAGCTGAGACATCAGAGCACTTACCTTCACTGCCACGGGGATGAGGTGATCTGGCTTAGGTTGGTCGGCAGGCACTGAAGCCTGAGACATGACTGCATTTGATCCAAGTGGGTCAGATTTAGGAAGGAGCAGCCTTTCTAGAAGTGACTGGTCGGCAAGACTTCCTTGAAACCTCCACCCCTTCCCCAGGTGTCCGAAGAGCTCCCCCAGCCTCCCGACTGCCCCAGCTTCTGAAGAAGGCTGCAGGCAGGAGGCCTTCGCAAGTCTCTGGACGCTGTCATCCTCCAGGAAGGCAGGATTGGCACGCGCTTTATACACCTGGGCCACACAGCCCGAACCCACAGGCTCCTTCTTCTCAAAGTGGAGGACCCTCCCCCAATCCTCCCCAAATGCCTGGCGCAGGAAGTGCTCGGTGTGAGTCCAAGAGTGTGGGGTCACCCGGACGTGCAGCTTGGAGAACTGGGCACAGAAGGCCTCAGAGAAGAGATCACGCCGGGTGCTGGCCCACTGGCCCAGTTTGATGTATGTTGGGCCTGAGGTCTCGGTGGCTTTCAGAAGCAGGTGGAGCCAGAGGCCGGAGACGCTGGGAGCCAGGTAGGTGAGGGGGTAGAAGAGAAGGAGTGGGAAAAATTTCATCAAGAGAGCCCCAGCCCGGAGCCACATACGAAGGTGCAGAAAGAGGCATCCCAGCCGCCCCTCTTGGGAGACGCTGTGCAGTGGCCCATTTTCGGCCAGGTCACTCCAGTCAACTCTTCGATGGCGCCCGCCCTCAGGGGCCCCTTCACCCGTGTCCCCAGAGGCTGAGATGAGTTTGGGTAAAGTGCCAAGCAGAAGCCAACAGAGTCTGGTATTACGGGAGCTCCCAGATGATCTTAAAAGGCCGAGTTCTTTTCTGAGCTCAAAACCCCTTAGGTGCGACAAGCAGACCCTGATGGACAAGCGCCAGGGAGTCACCATCATCTCCCAGGGGTCTCCGGCCTAGGCTGCCTGCTCTCGTCTTAATGGGCACCCATCTACGTTCACCCGTCAGGCAAGGCTGACCCGAGTCGAAGGCCACTGATGAGGATGCCACACCTGCGGTCGTAGCCGAATCCGGCCGCGTTCAGACCCTGCGCACTGGCTCCGACCCAGCGTGCAGGCTCCGACGCCGCGTGCAGGCTCCGACCCGCGTTCAGGCTCCGACCCAGCGTGCTGGCTCCGACCCGCGTGCAGCTTCCGACCTGCGTGCAGCTTCCGACCCGCGTGCAGCTTCCGACCCGCGTGCTGGCTCCGACCCGCGTGCAGCCTCCGACCCCGCGTGCAGGCTCCGACCCGCGTGCAGCCTCCGACCCCGCGTGCAGGCTCCAACCCGCGTGCAGGCTCCGACCCGCGTGCAGCCTCCGACCCCGCGTGCAGCCTCCGACCCGCGTGCAGGCTCCGACCCGCGTGCAGCCTCCGACCCCGCGTGCAGGCTCCGACCCGCGTGCAGGCTCCGCGCAGTCGGCTCCCAGTCCTGCCCTGCAGGGTGCGCCCCCGAGGCCGCGCAGCCCGCCCGGCGTCCCGGGTCCACACCCCACTCCCTCCGGGCACCTCGCCCCACCCAGGCCCAGGCCGGCTGCGCCTTCGGGGGCTTTCAGGGCCGCAGCGACCGTGGAGCGGGAGGGGCCGAGCGGGAGGGGCCGAGCCAGACGCCGGGCCAGGCCCGGGGCGGGGACGCGACCTGCAGGGCAGATCACCCGCCCGGGCCAGAGCGGGAGGGGCGGGGCTGGAGGGGCCGGAGGTGAAAGGAGGGAGGGAGGGAGGGAGGCCCAGCCGGGACAGAGGGTGGGGGGCCGGGGGCAGCGCGCACCGCCCAAGACCGCGCGGGGTACGGGGTGGGGAGGAGCGGGGCCGGGGGGAGGGGCGCGGAGAGCCGGCGACCGGGACGGGAGGGCGGGGGAGGGGCCGGGGAGGGGCGAGCGGAGCGGGCAGGGGTGCCGTCCGGAGGCCGCGGAGGGCACGCGGAGGCCGGGATCCGGCGCCGAGGACGCCGCGCCCGCGTCTTCCGGGAGCGCCCCGCCCCCCCCGCCGCCCGCGCCCCGCCCCGCCCGCCGCCCGCGCCCCGCCCCCCCCGCCGCCCGCGCCCCGCCCCCCCCGCCCGCCCCGCCCCGCCCCTTAAAGCGGAAGCCGCGGGGACGCCCGCAGCCCGCCTGGCCCTCAGGTCCCGGGTTCCATAAGCAGATTTAACGCAAAACGCAGAGGCGCCCTGTGTGCCCTCCCCCCCCCGTGCCTGTGTCTCCACCGACGTCTTCGTAGCTTTCCTTCCAAATAGCGTGGAAACGCCGAGACGCGCCGTGACTGGAGAGCCCGTTCTGCACACTGGTTGGGGTTTCAGCTAAGCAGGACGGGGGGTGGGATGGGGGGAGGTCATCCCAGGACCTAGAGCACCAGGCTGCAGTGATTTGGGGAATGTGTTTGGACCTTGAGGAGTGGCTCCTGAAAGACCATGCTTATTCATGCAACCAATAGTTTTTGAGCCCAATAGATATTTCTTTGTTTTTAAGATTTTATTTATTTATTATTAATGAGAGAGAGAGAGAGAAGCAGAGACACAGGCAGAGGGAGAAGCAGGCTCCATGCCGAGAGCCTGACGTAGGACTCGATCCGGGGACTCCAGGATCACGCCCTGGGCTGAAGTCAGGCGCTAAACCGCTGAGCCACCCGGGCTTCCCCCAATAGTTATTTCTTAAGCAGAACCTAATATTATCAAGGCTCCATAATATGTATTGAGCTAGGTATCATGCTAGGCCCCGGGACATGGAGACACATCCTACCCTTACCAGCTGACTGCTGATGAGGGACAGAGGAACCCATAATGTGCAACTTCAAAGTGTGGCAAGAGCATGAAAGAAATGGAGAATTGGGAGAACCCAAAGGATGGTGGCTACTTTGGAGAGGAAGGGTGGGAGGGTGTTCATGTGGAGGCCGAGAAAAATCAAGGCCATTCCACCTCAAGTTTAGCATTAGCACAAGTACAGCCATCTTAGGCCCCTGTGAATAAGAGCTGAACTTTATAGGAAAAACTGCAGAATGTCCTCAAGGTCCTCAGCAGGTAATCCCATATCAGAAAGACAACAGAGCTCAGAATTGCCCTTGGCAGAGAATCCTGTATCAGAAAGACAACAGAGCCCACATCTGTGGTAGAAAGTCCCATATTAGAATGAGAACAGAGCTCAATGCCCTTAAAAGCCCCATATCAAAATGTAAACAGAACTTGAGAAATTCTTCCATCCCTTCTGAAAATCCCCTAGACCAGCCTATAAAAAACCCAGCTGTAACCCACTTGGGGTCCAAATCCCTGCTCTGCTGTGTCGGGTATACTTGGACCCAAGTTCGAGCTTGCTAATAAACCCTAGTGCACTTGCATCGGTGTCGGCTCCTTGGTGGATCCGCAATCTTGGGCACAACAGTTCAGACATGTAAAGAATAAAGCCCTCAAGAGGAAGGAGTTAAGTGTGAGGACTTGAGGGAGGGGTGTGTTTAACCTGGAAGAAGCAAAGGAAGGTCATATGGCTCTAGACAGCAAGGTAGAGAGAAACACAGTGATGGCGGGGGTAATGGGGTCCCTAATGGTGGTAGAGCTGGTGATGATGGTATTGGTGTTGGTAGTGGTGGTGGTGGTAGAAGTAGAGGTAGTGACAGTGATGGTGGTACTGGTGGTAGTAGAAGTGGTGGTGGTGGTTGTGGTGGTAGAGGTAGAGGTGGGTGGCATTGGTGGTAGCAGAAGTGGTGTTGGTATTGGTAGCGGCAGTCATGATGTTAAAGGTAGTAATGCAGGTAGAGGTGCTGGTGCTGTTGATGGTGGTGGTAGAGATGGTAGAGGTGATGGTGGTGATGGTGCTAGAGGTAGTGGTGGAGGTAGAGGGGGTACTGATGGTGGTGGTGAAGGTGCAATTTCTCAAGGAGCTACAGTCACCCAAGCAGATGAAGTTGAGGGATTCCTGGGGCCCATGTGAATGTCAATGAGGAGAATGATGTCATCCATATTAAGGCTCATGGGCCCCCAAATCACACAATTCTATGATGTCATCCATATTAAGGCTCATGGGCCCCCAAATCACACAATTCTATCAAATATGAACTCTAAATCAGAATTTGTGAGGGCAGCCTTTAAAAATCACAGATGTTGGGGCAGCCCGGGTGGCCCAGCGGTGGTTTAGCGCTGACTTCAGCCCAGGGGGTGATCCTGGAGACCCTGTATTGAATCCCACGAACAGCTCCCTGCAGGGAGCCTGCTTCTCCCTCTGCCTGTGTCTCTGCCTCTCTCTCTGTGTGTCTCTCATGAATAAATAAATAAAATCTTAAAAAAAAAATTAAAAAATAAAAATCGCTTATGTTGATTTGTAAGCAAGCAGCTTCTCACACATAGATCATTTTATGTAATCTGGTTCAGGATTAGTAACAGCAGGAAATGTATTTGGGATGATTACTGAATTAAGAGACTAAATCTACAAACAGACCCTGGCCAGGTAGGTGACATTAGAACTCTAACCCGCAGCCTCGGCAGTAAAGGGCCCTGGACAGTCAGGGCTTGGTCAATGCCTGCGAGCTTTTCTAATTTTCATCCCCAACGTCCATCTCAGGACCAAACAGGGAAAGCCAAATATCCTCTCCAAACTGATCACATGAAGAAAAAAAAAAAAAACCTGATCACAGAAGATGCCCAGGCCTCAGCTACGCTGTGCCAGCAACCTCCAACTAGGGCACAGCTGAAGCCTTTTTGTCTTCTATAAACTTGTCCAAGGGGCAGCCCCAGTGGCGCAGCAGTTTGGCGCTGCCTGCACCCTGGGGTGTGATCCTGGTAGACCCGGGATTGAGTCCCACGTGGGGCTCCCGGTGCATGGAGCCTGCTTCTCTCCCTCTTCCTCTGCCTGTGTCTCTGCCTCTCTGTCAATAAATAAATAAAATCTTAAAAAAAAAAAAAAAAAAAAAAACCCTGTCCCACTAACATTTGAGTCTCCATTTGTTTTTTTGTTTTTTGTTTGTTAGTTTGTTTGTTTGTTTTTGTTTTTTTTTGAGTCTCCACTTGTATTTGAGTCTCTGCCGCGTGCAGGTGATGGTGGCTGCCTTCCCTGCTATAGAAATCTCTGAATCCGGGACGCCTGGGTGGCTCTGCGTTGAGCGAGTGCTTTCGGCTCAGGGTGTGACCCCCGAGTCTGGGGGATCTGGGGGATCTGGGGGATCGAGTCCCGCATCGGGCTCCCCTGCAGGGAGCCTGCTTCTCCCTCTGCCTGTTTCTCTGCCTCTCTCTGTATGTCTCTCATGAATAAATAAATAATCTTTTTTAAAATCTCTGAATAAATAACCTCTATTTGTTCTCATTTGGATGGTCTCCCTTTTTTATCACCACCCCTCCCCCCCCCAAAGTTTCTTCACGGCTAAGCCCGCTCACCAGGTCGGGGAGCGGTTCCTGCCGATGCAGTTAGCTCTGCTACCGCTAGGGGGCACCATTCTCCCGTGAAGCGCGCCGCAGCCGCCTCCGCCTCCGCCGGCCCCGACCCCACGGAGGAGGATGGGGTGGGCGTGGAAAGAACTGCAAAGGCCCACCTGGCGGTGCTTAGCTTTTCACAGGATCCGAACGACTGATTTTCGCATTTCCCAACGTAACGTGGTTATAGCGCAGATGTGATGCAGAGCAAGTCCTTGTTCAAGACTCCTAGGAAGGGGATAGAGATGGGGAATGGGCTCAGCAACCAATAGTTGTCAACCTCTACGCGTTTCAAATCTGGGGCAGGATAATTCTTTGTTGGACGGGAGGGCGCCGAGGGGGAGGGGAAGCTGAGCTGTGCTTTGTAGGATGCTTAGCAGCCTCTCTGGCCTCTACTCACTTAATGCCAGCAACCCCCCCCCCCCCCCCTTTGCCGATTGACTTTAAAGTATGTCTTCCAATGTTGCCAAATGTCTCCTGGGGAGCAGAGCTGCCCCTAGGTGAGAACCACCGGGCTTAGCTCCTGTGAAGGACAGCTCTCTGTTGAGACCCTTTTAGCAATTCCCACCCCAACACACACGCACTCATTTCCTTCGGACCAGGGTGTCAGGGAAAGGAAGCCCCTGATCTTGTCTACTGTAGACTCGACCCCAGTGTGTCTCCCGTGGGGACTTGAGCCACCTCCACCAAACACACTTGGGGTGCTTGTAAAACTGCAATCCCTGGGCGCCACCCCAGCCCCTCAGCAGGAGGATCCCTGTGGGGAAGATTAGATTGGCTTCCCCTCGCCCACCCACCCTAAACCAAGGGAATTGTCACGCAATTAAAAAGTTCCAGGGCTGGGGATCCCGGGGTGGCTCAGCGGTTTAGAGCCTACCTTGGGCCCAGGGTGTGATCCTGGAATCTTGGGATCAAGTCCCACATCAGGCTCCCTGCATGGAGCTGCTTCTCCCTCTTTCTATGTCCCTTAAGAATAAATAAATAAAATCTTTACAAAAAAAAAAGTTCCAGGACTGACTCTATACTCCCCCACCCTCACGCCCCAGGTCCTGCAATCAGCTCCTAAGAGAATTGGACCCTGGCATGAAAATTCTGGCCCTGGGTCACCCACATAAGCCAATACCACCTCTACTTCCGTTCCCCAGCCTTCCACGTCTCTACTGTCAAGCCAGGCACCTGAGAACAGTAGCTCCTGCCTGCGGTCCTCCTGGTAAAGCAGCAAGGTTGTGCCTGGTCAGACTGCTGGGCCCTTCCAGGCTC
The DNA here is from genome assembly GCF_003254725.2 of Canis lupus dingo. Taxonomy (NCBI): domain Eukaryota; kingdom Metazoa; phylum Chordata; class Mammalia; order Carnivora; family Canidae; genus Canis; species Canis lupus. Next base: position 8,353,290 of record NC_064258.1, read on the forward strand.
ATTCGCAGTGGCCTTAGGCAAGGCGCCCACCTCTTTTGGGCTGTTTCTTCACTGATAAAAGAGGCTGATGTTAGAAGCTACCTCCTGGGTGATCCCTGCAAAGCCTTAGCATTAGCTGGCCCACGCTCAGCCAGGCAGGAAAGAACAGAAAGAATGAGAACTGGCAGCTGTTTAGTGCCTTTTTTTTTTTTTTTTTTTTTTTGCCTATTCAAGAAGGCAGGAGCTGGGTACGGCTGAGGGCCAGCTGGCCTGATCTCCCCAGACACCTGAGACCCACCAAAGGGAGTTACCACGCCCAAGGTCACACTGCTATCTAGGGGAGTCAGATGTCACCTGGCTCGCCTTTGGGGCAATATCTTTTCCTCTATGTTGACCTGAGAGACACAGAGAAGTGGATCAGATATTAGGGGCCTCTCAGAAACATGTTCCTTTAAGTGAGGTGTGGCCTCTGAGAGGCAGTCCAGTGCATATAGGTTATTCGGAGGTCTAAAAGCTGAGATCAGGAAAAATTAAAATTAAAAATAAATAAATAAATAAAAGCCGAGATCAGGGCTTGGGGGGACGTTAGCCAGGCGCCACGAGCTGGCGGGTTTTGAGTCCGTGCGTGCAGCTCTCAGCTCACTATGTTGTGTGATCAAAATATTAGGAGGGATTCCCAGCAACCCCCTCCCCTCGGGTTTGAGGAGACTGTCTAGCTGGCAGGGAAGTAGGTCAGGGAAAGCTCTGAGAAGCAAGCGGCGAGAGCCGGGTACAGAGCTGGTCCGACTGTCCTAGCGTGTTCTGGAATCAGAGAGAACAGGAGGAGCTAGAGCTGCTCAGACGCAGAAATCTGTGACTCCAGAAAAAGAGAATGGAAATCACCACACTCTTGTTCCCTTCCCTGAGGCTCAGCTGGGTCTCCCGAAAGGAACAGAAAAGAGTATGAGAGAGGGCATGGCAGGCCTAGCATTTGCGGCTGCCGGGTGGTGAACGCCGTCACTTGGTTCCCTGCTCCGTCCTAAACACACTAATCCTTGTCCAGCTATGAAAGCCTTAATTCTTTGTGGCGGGAAGAGAGTGACCCTCCAAAGCTAGGGTCATGGAAGGGCAGCAGATGGTTGTCAGGCAAAAACTGTGTCATTGTGTGACTTGCCGATTCAGTGATTCTTTGGGATGCCCAGTGGTACCCTGAGAAACGTCAGGGGCCCCCCCTGCAGCTGCCGCGGGAGAGAGAAGGCTGCAGAGCCCTCAGAGGAAGGGAGCGCCCACCGGCCAAAGAGCCCCCCTCCGGGCCACTCACCCCCGTCCCGGGTGGCCTCCACGCGGCCCTTCCCTTCCCACACCTCCTGGATGACATTTGATTGGGACCAAGAACAAACCAAACCCAGGTTTGAGGTTTGGGTGAGATGGATGGCTCGCTTTTGCTTCCTCAGAAGAGGGTTGGGGCGGCCAGGAAGGCGCCCGCGTCCAGCTGTCTGTAGGCTGGGGAGAATGGCCAAGGATGGGCTGGCGTTGGAACAAGAAGGGGAGGCTCCCTCAGGAGGGCAGGAGCGGGGAGCCCTGCTGCTAGGGGCTCAGGTGGGCCATGGGAGCCATGTGGAGGAGCTTTGCCAAAGGCCTACGAGGTGAGGCTGTGCCTTTCTCCTGCGCCTCAAGTTCCTTCCTTGCTCTGTGGCATCCAAACGTCGAGAGCCTAAGCATAAGAGAACGACTGCTCCCCCACACTGGCTTTCTGCAGAAAATAACAACGTGGGCGCCTGGGTGGCTCAGTGGTTGAGCATCTGCCAGGTCATGATCCTGGGGTCCTGGAATCAAGTCCTACATGGGGCTCCCCGCAAGCAGGGAGCCTGCTTCTCCCTCTGCCTGTGTCTCTGCCTCTCTCTCTGTGTGTCTCATGAATAAACAAATAAATAATCTTAAATAAAAGAAAAAGAAAAAATGTATTTTAAATACAATTTTTAAAAATAAAATAACAACACCCAAACCTCTCATCTGTTATCTTTCCATTACTCACTGGCAGGCAGGTAGCTGGAACACAGAGGAGGGGTTGCTGTCACTCAAAGACTGAGAAGGAATGGGTCCCAGTGATCCAAGCAGGGGACAGCCAGGCTCTAAGGAGGGGTGTCAGAGACTCCTGGAGGAGCTGCATTGCCTGTGCCTTCCAGACAGGAAGCATAACCGGGATTGTGGATTAATGCTGATCCAGAAATCTCCATCCAAGGTGGCTGGCATAGGGCAGAGCCACTGCTCTCAGGGGAGCTGGTGTACCAATGGGCATGGCGTGAGCCAGGCAGGCCTAGGCTAGTGTGAACTCCAATAAGGCACAGAGCCTCTTGGAACACAGATTTCCTGTCCATAAAACATTAGGGGTGATATTGGATTGCTATGAAGCGTGGGGAGGAAAAAAAAAAGGGGGTGGGGAGGATTATGTGACATGACACATGTGAAGTTGCTGGAAAGAAAGACTCTCAGTAAATGTTTAGCAGCCAAAGAGAATTTTTTAAAAGATTTTTTAAATTTTTTATTTATTTTTAATTTTTTAAAAAGATTTTATTTATTCATGAGAGACAGAGAGAGAGGCAGAGACATAGACAGAGAAGAAGCAGGCTCCATGTAGGGACCCCGATGTGGCACTTGATCCCAGGACTCCGGGATCACACCCTGAGCCAAAGGCAGACGCTCAACCACCAAGCCACCCAGGTGTCCCTAAGATTTTTTTTTTAAGATTTTATTTATTTATTCATGAAAGACAGAGAGAGAGAGAGAGAGAGAGAGGCAGAAACACACAGGCAGAGGGAGAAGCAGGCTCCATGTAGGGAGCCCGACGTGGGACTCGATCCCGGGTCTCCAGGATCACACCTTGGGCTGAAGGTGGCACCAAACCGCTGAGCCACCCGGGCTGCCCAGATCTTTTTTTAAAGATTTTATTTATTTATTTGAGAGAGAGAGCATGAGCACAAGGAGGGGCAGAGGGAGAGGGAGAAGCAGACACCCCGCCGAGCAGGGAGCCGGATGCAGAACTCGATCCCAGGAACGTGGGATCATGACCTGAGCCCAAAGCAGATGCTTCACTGACTGAGCCAGCCGAAGGGAATTTGAAGGGAAGTTAAACAATTCGAGGGAGGTTCCTGGTCAGTCTCTCTCTCCGGCTTCAGGCTAGCCTTTTTCCAGCCCTGGGTCATCCTTCACTTGGTTTATAGGTGAGAAGAAGCAGACTCTGTGCTGTGGCCCTAAAAGAGGTAGGGGGAAGCTCAACTCTGATACAGGACTACTCCTGTATCAGGAGTATCAGGGTATCCCTTCTGCTGAACTCTGAATACTTTTGTGCTCCTGCAAAAAAAAAAAAAAAAAAAAAAAAGAGAGAGAGAGAGATTAGGAAAGTAACAGATGGGAGGTAACGGGGAGTGCCCCCAATGGGCCAGGCCCAGCACTACTCCCTTTGCTTGTTAATCTGCTTTAATCCCCTCAAGGGGATGAAGTTGGTTATAACTGTTCCTATTTCCACCTTCTGGATGGAGATCCTGAGAGGGGCAAAGCAGTCTGCTCCAGAGCCTTCGCTCCTCAACAGGATGCTGAAGGAAGAGGAGGGAGGGGTAAGAGGGTTCTGCAGTGCTCCATGCTTGTTCTAGGTGGAAAAAAGCAAGATTCAAGATCAAGAAAAATCAACTCTGGGATCCCTGGGTGGCGCAGCGGTTTGGCGCCTGCCTTTGGCCCAGGGCGCGATCCTGGAGACCCGGGATCAAATCCCACATTGGGCTCCCGGTGCATGGAGCCTGCTTCTCCCTCTGCCTATGTCTCTGCCTCTCTCTCTCTCTGTGACTATCATAAATAAATAAATAAAAATTTAAAAAAATTTAAAAAAATAAAAATCAACTCTGTCTCCCTCCTTGCATCCACACCTTTCCTGACCTGAGGCCAGGCACTGTCTCCTACCCTAGGCCTATTTTCCAACAGGGAGAGAAGCTGAGGATAGACAGGGAAGGCTGGGGGCACAGTTGGATGGTCCATCCCCACCTTGTTTGTTGGTTTGTTTTAATATATTTTTTAAATCTTTTTTTTATTTATTCATGAGAGAGAGAGAGAGAGGTAGAGACACAGGCAGAGGGAGAAGCAGGCTCCATGCAGGGAGCCGGACGAGGGACTCGATCCCAGGTCTCTAGGATCACCCCTGGGCTGAAGGCAGTGCTAAACTGCTGGGCCACCTGGGCTGCCCTTCATCTCCACCTTGGATGAGTACCCTGACCTCTGGAGCTGGCGAACCAGGGCTTGGGATGCACCAGAGGTAACATCAGCTGGGACAGCTCCAGGGAGTGGCAGGGGCAGGACTGCATAGGAAAGGAGGGACCGTGCCATGGCCACAGAGCCACTGGATAGCCCAGGGACAGGAACAGCCATGAGGTCTGAGGTCGGGGGCTGTGACAGGCAGGCAGGGATGGGAACTTGCAAAGCACAGACCCCAGCATCCCTCAACAGAGTCTGACCCAATGAACTGAGGCAGGGGATTCTTCTAAAACAAATTAGTGTCTAGAACTCGAAGACCATGGAGCAGATAGAGTGGCAGCCACTACCAAGGTGTTGCCACTAAGGAGCTCCCCAGCCTCCTCTCTGGTTTGTCCACCTGACCTGCCCCTGGCAATTTGGAAGCCACAAAATCGTAAGTGACTGGCCTGCTTTGTGCACTGGGTTGGGGGAGGCAGCCAGGTGGGCTCTCAGCTCAGTTGTTCTCCATTTGCTATTTGCTCTGTTTTGCCAGTTTGCCTCCTGATACCCCCGAACCCCCAACCCTTAAGAAGCCAAATTTCTAGTCTTTTTTTAGGAAGTGAAATGGGGGAGCCTAGGTGGCTCAGAGGTTGTGTGTCTACTTTTGGCTCAGGTCATGATCCGAGGTCCTCGGATGGAGTCCCTCATCAGGCTCCCCACAGGGAGCTGCTTCTCCTTCTGCCTATGTTTCTGCCTCTCTCTGTGAATAAATAAATAAAATCTTAAAAAAAAAAAAAGGAAGCGAAAATGTATTAAATGATGCTTCAGCAAACAAAATAATACAAATGCTTATACTTTTGGGGTGCCTGGGTGGCTCAATCCATTGAGTGTGTATCTCTTGATTTGGGCTCAGGTCCTGATATCAGGGTCTTGGGATCAAGCCCTGCAAAGGGCTCCAAGCTCAGCGAAGAATCGAAGAGTCAGCTGAGATTCTCTCCATTTTCCTCTCCCTCTACTCCTTCCCCAACTTGCTCACTCTCTATCCCCCCCCTTTTTTTAAATATTTTATTTATTTATTCATGAGAGACCCACACAGAGAGAGGAAGAGACACAGGCAGAGGAAGAAGCAGGCTCCCTGCAGGGAGTCTGAAGCCGACTGGATCCCAAGACCCTGGGATCACACCTGAGCGGAAGGCAGACAGACGCTCAACCACAGAGCCACCCAGGCATCCCTCTATCTCCCTCATAAATAAATAAATAAATAAATAAATAAATAAATAAATAAATAAATAAATAAATTCTTTAAAAATACATACATAAATGCTTATACCTTTTTAATAAAATGCTTGCAAATTTGTATTCTGAAAGTTTATGGTGGCTAGTTGAAATGGGTATGGCATGCTGGAGTTTAGGAAGCTTTAAGAAGCTCTAGAAAAGCTTCAAAGATCTCACAGAGGAAGGAAACCCTCAGCTAAGAAGGAGACAGAGTCCCCCCCACACACACTGACGTCTAAATCAGTCCCTCAAATCTTGGGCCCCGGGTCCACAGGGACTGCCCAGACGGCATGCAATGTTCCCCACGTTCTGAGATCCTTTCTTTGCTTTCCTCTCTCCCGCACACCCCCTTCGTGGATTTATATGCTAAACCTCTATCTCTGTTCCCCCTCCTTGCCTGAGCTTTAGGGGGCCCCGAGCCAAAGACGAGAGTGACTTTCCTCCGGTGCAGAGACGAGCCTGGGGTTTTCCCCCCGCGCCCATAAATCACCACGCTCGGCTCCATCGCCCTTTCGCCGGGGAACTCCTCCGCTCAAAAACCTTGCGTGGCCCCCGTTGTCCTCAGCTAAGGAGCCCCGAGCACTTGCGCGCGTGTTCTTGGGCGGCCCTAAGTCCGCGATCTGTGTGCCCCGAGGGGGGGGCTGGTCCTCCGTGAGTCACCGCCCCTCCGGGGGCCGCCTCCGGACTCCCCTCCCCGCGCGGCTCGGGGACCCCCGTGGCCCGCGCCCGGGGCGCCCGGGGCTGTCGCTGCGCGGATCCTGGGGGCCGGGGCCGGACTGCAGCCCGCCAGGGTGGCCTGGGGCGCCCCGAGCGCACGGAGGTGGGGGTGCCGGGGCTGTCGCCCTCCCGCGCCTGCGCCCCGCGCCCGCAGCCGCGCCGCTGGCTCTCCAGCACGGAAGGGGTTAAGCCGCCAGACCCCCCCCCACCCCCCACCCCACGGCGAGGGGAAGAGTCCGGCAGAAGGTCCTGTTTACCGGAGCCGCTCGAGTCCGCGCGGCCCTGGGAGAGGCGTTGCCGTGGCAACCGGCCTGGCGCCCGCCAGCTGCGGATGAGCTCACGGGGCGGGGCGGGGCGGGGCGGGGCGGGGCGGGGGGACGCGGCAGCCCTGCACTCGCCCACGGCGGCGGCCCGGCGGCGGGCACGCGAGCGGAGGGCGCGGGGAGAGGCCCGGCCGACTGCAGGGCGCGGGGCTGCGGGCCATGGCGCCCCGGGCCCCCGCCGCCCGCCGCCCCCGCCCGCCCGGGCGCCCCCGAGCTGCGCCTCGGAGCCCGCGGAGCCGCGGCCGGCCGGGAGGTAGGGCCGGGGCCGGGGGAGCGGAGGAGGGGATGCGCGGGGCGCGGGGGGGCGGGGGGGAGCCGCCCCCCCCGGAGCTGGGAGCCGCCCCCCCCCGGAGCTGGGAGCCGCTGCCCCCCCCGGAGCTGGGAGCCGCCCCCCCCGGAGCTGGGAGCCGCCCCCCCGGAGCTGGGAGCCGCCCCCACCCCGAGCTGGGAGCCGCCCCCCGGAGCTGGGAGCCGCCCCCCCCCCCGGAGCTGGGAGCTGCCCCCCCGGAGCTGGGAGCCGCCCCCCCGGAGCTGGGAGCCGCTGCCCCCCCCGGAGCTGGGAGCCGCCTCCCCCCCGAGCTGGGAGCCGCTGTCCCCCCGGAGCTGGGAGCCGCTGCCCCCCCCGGAGCTGGGAGCCGCCCCCCCCGAGCTGGGAGCCGTCTCCCGGAGCTGGGAGCCGCCCCCCCCGCCCCGAGCTGGGAGCCCCCCCCCGGAGCTGGGAGCCGCCCCCCCCCCCGGAGCTGGGAGCCGCCCCCCCCCCCGGAGCTGGGAGCCGCCCCTCTGCAGCCCCGACTGCGGGCTTCCCGTGTGCGACGTGCGGGACCTGCGGGGCTGGAGCAGAGGGCTGGCCAGACGGCCCCCGGGGGCGCGGGGTCATCGGGGCGCCTCGGGGCCGGGGGTGGGGGAAGCGGCTGTCCAGCGCCCCGGAAACCTGCAGGAACTGGGCCGAGCCCCGGCCCCCTGGCGGGCCGGGTTCCAGGGGGCGTGAGTGTGAGAGTGAGTGTAGAGAAAGAACCGAGTGGGGCTCAGCAGCCAGATCCCACCCCCGCCCCACTGTGGTCACATTTGCAGTCTTGGGAAAGCAGGCTGGTAAAGATGATTAAATGATCGTATTTCTCCCACTTTCCCCCTAAGAGTGGACTTGGGAGCAGACGGAGCCCAGTGGGGGAGTCTCTCGACACGAGACACGATAATATTTAGGAGGGATCAGAGAGAGCTGGTCTGAAACCACTGAGGGAGCCGGACCTCGGCGGAGGGGCCCCGGCGGGGAAGCGGGGTGCGCCGCGGGCTCGGCCCGGGCCGGCCGGGAGGTGCGGCGACTGTGCTCTCTGCAGCTGGTGCTGGGGCAGGAGCAAGCGGACCGCTAGCTGGTGTGAATGTGGAACTCTAGCTGGTGTGGACATGTGCGGCGGGGATGGGACTTCTCTGATGCCCCCAAGGACTCAGGTAACGATGGCCCCCGGGCCCCAGGTTTGTAGCGGGCACTCTACTGTAATTTTGTTATTAAGCTCTTAACACCCTTGGTGGTTAGGACATAAAAGAACAGTCTTTTCTGTCTGCATCGTCAAATATTGAACACACCGAAGGAGTGGAGTAGAAAGTCTTTGGGGTGGGCTGCTTTGGTGGGGTGAGTTCTGTGAGAAGTCAACGGCAAACGGTGACTCCTTTTTTTTGGGCAGGGGGAGTCTAAGTGAAAATGCTGGCGGAGGAGGATGGCCTTCAGTCCTTTTACTGGGAAGACTTGAAGCCTCCCTGTGTTGTGTAATCATTCACTTGACTACTCTGTGCTAGGCGTTAGGGGTGAATAAAATAGCTCTCTGCTTTCCAGAACCTACCATTGATCGGGGTAGTCAAAAAATTAAAACCAGGGGCACCTGGCTGACTCATTTGGTAGCACATGGGATTCTTGATACTGGGGTTTGTGAGTTCAAGCCCCACACTGGGTATAGAGATCACTTTAAAATCTTTTTAAAAATGCAAATACATAAATAAAATTTAAAAGACAAAAAAAAAAAAAAAAAGGCAAACCAGTCATAGGCTGCCCTGGCTGTGAGTGCTGCAAGTAGCGGCACCCAGAGCTGGGTGGCCCAGCTCTGGGGAGGCCCGGCAGAGTTGGTAATGCTGGGACTGAACCCTGGAAAACCTCTTCATTGAGAAAACAAAGTAGGGAAGGTTGTTCCAGCCTGAGGAAAGGGCAAGCAAGCACACACCATGCACCGAAAGGGAGGGAGGGGGAGGCAAATGTGGGTAGAATTCACGGTGTGCCCCCAGGGAAGGAAGCTGAAGTGATGGCTTCAGCTGGGTGTCCTAGAAAGCCTGCTCTGGTTGTTGGGTGGAGGTCTGGAGGAGGATGGGATGGAGACCAAGGCCGTGCAGGGCCCAGGCCAGAGTTACTGACGCACAGATGATTGGCAATGCTGAGGTATGATGGAAGGATCCAAGAGATAGAGGTAGGACTTGATGACAGGCTTCAGGCGCAGGTGAGGTAACTTAGGCCAAAACCAAATGCCCCAAAGCTCAGGAGAAAACAAAGCAAAGCACAAGGAGTGGATATTTTGAATGGCCTGAGTGGAGCAGATTACAACACTTGGACAATGAATCTGGCTCTAAGTTTTCTGGCAGCTTAGAGACAAACAAAAATACACTGGATTGCACAGTTTTGGATTTCTGACAACAGAAAGCTTGCAAATTAATTTTCGGAACAAAATTTTTTCCTGGAATTAACTCAACAGGGAATTTGTCATGAGGAACTTTGTGTAAAGACTAAAGAGTGACATAGAAAAAAACAATCTTCATTGTCAGTATTACAAAAGATGGGAAGATAAAATTCCACATGACTATCTTCCTATAGCATCTTCCTGTGATGACTTGGGAACTTACTGCATTTCTGTGGACTGCTGAGAGTCAGCTCAGGCCTGGGGGCAGCCGCAGCGCAGGCAGCTGGGGCCAGGGGAATTCGGGGTGGAGGAGCCCATTTTCTTAAGTGTAGGAAGAGATGACACCCGCTCTGATGAATGTGACCTGCAGAGCACCCCGGGTTCCCACCGTGATGGGGAAGCAGGCAAGTCATAGTATGGTCCAGACCAGACTCGGGTCTGCTAGGGCAGTGAGCACCCAGAAATCCCGACCAAAGGAAGGTGGGGAGTGGGAGCAGAGTTTGAGGAGTCCTTTCAGATGGGCAAGTCCACTTCCCCTACCGTGGTCCCAGCCTTTCTACCCTCAGACCTGATGTTTTAAGCCTGCTCCTGGCGGTGGGGAAAGGGTGCGACTCCAGAGACCAGAGATTCTGAGAGCGGCCTGGGCCTGGGAGGTTGGGAACCGTGTTTGCTGAAACACAAGGAATGTCGCAGGACAACAGGGAGTGTGAACTGAGAGGACAGGTGAGCTGGGCAGGTCTGCAGACTCCGTCACAAACCTCCTGGTTGGGTCCTTCCCTTTGCTTTCTGTGGAAGGAATAGAACCTGCAGCATTTAGGTCAGTGCATTGCTACTGTTTAAACCGTCTTTTTGCTAATTTTAGATGTCTTCTATTAGCATTGAGTAGGTATCCGATTTCTACTCCCCACCCCCATCACGTTTTTTTAACATTTGTAACTCAGGGTGCACTTTGGAATACACATTTAGGGGCGCCTGGGGGGCTCAGTTGGTTAAGCATCTGCCTTCAGTTCAGGTCATGATCCCAGGGTCCTGGAATCGAGCCCCGCATCAGGCTCCCTGCTCAGTGGGGACTCTGCTTCTCCCTCTGCCTCTCCCTGTTTGGGCTTGCATGCTCTCTCTCTCTTTCTCTCTTGCTCTCTCTTGCTCTCTCTCAAGTAAATAAATACAATCTTAAAAAAAAAAAAAAACCACACACGCATTTAAATGTCCTGGGGGAGCATTTTTTTTTTTAAAGCAACAGATGCCTGAGCCCCACCCTAGATGGATTAAATTTTTTTTTAATTTATTTATGATAGTCACAGAGAGAGAGAGAGAGGCAGAGACACAGGCAGAGGGAGAAGCAGGCTCCATGCACTGGGAGCCTGACGTGGGATTCGATCCCAGGTCTCCAGGACCACGCCCTGATCCAAAGGCAGGCGCTAAACTGCTGCGCCACCCAGGGATCCCGTGGGCATCAGCATTTTTGAAAGGTCACAGGTGATCTTAAGGTGCAGCCAAAGGTGAGAGCTGCTGCTTTAACAGTCACATAAAGGGTTCATCACAGTGGGTGACAGATTCCAAAAGCAAGGACCCCATAAACTTTAAGATTAGGAAGCCTCTTACTCATTATGGAATCAAATGGCTGAGCAGCCATCAACATCAGGGTTTAAAGCCAACCTGAACAGATACATGTAAAAAGGCTGGTGGCAGACACATTCGTGTGAAACTAAGTATGTATGTGAAGTATTTTTTAAAAATAGAAATTCTAAAAGCATAATCACAAGGCTTCTGCAGTTAGATTTCCCTGATCCTGTTCTGTTTAGTGCTGCACCTTAGCCCAAACTGAGAAACTTTGGCACCATTGTCTCTGCCTGGAACCCACATAAGTCTGCTTTTCTTGAGTGCTGAGCCTCTGAGTTCTGGATTCTCCTTGCCTCCTGATATTCAAGTGTATTTGTTTTCTGACCCATGTCTTCTGTATGGGAAAGAAACAGAGAATTAGTTTGCAATTGAACATCCATAAAGTCTCAATCAAAAAGAATGAATCTCTAAGGGTTGAATTCTGACAGGTTAATAAAGGGAAATTCTGAGGCTGGATGACTTTCCCAACAACATTCAAATATACCTTGTAGGCATTCGTTTCTCTGGCAGTGGGCAAAGTTGGCTCAGCTTCCTTTACTCTCTGGAATCCCAGCCCCATCTTTTTTGCTTCTTGGGGGCCTGTGGAATGTCTCACAGGTACTCATGAGTGACCAGCGTTGTGTCATGCCCAGTCTCCTGTGTCCAGCCATGGAGCCTTATTCCTCCACAGAGCCAGATGGCCTCCACAGGTACCGCAGGCTGTCTTTAAACCCCCCTACAGGGACACCTCGGTGGCTCAGTGGTTGAGCTTCTGCCTTGGGCTCAGGTCATGATCCCAGGGTCCTGGGGGCCTGGGATTGAGTTCTGCATCGGGCTCCCCATAGGGAGCCTGCTTCTCCCTCTACCTATGTCCCTGCCTCTCTCTATGTGTCTCTCATAAATAAATAAATAAAATCTAAACAAAACAACAACAAGAAACCCTGTGTTGGCTACCCATCGGGGTTGACAGGCGCATCTGCCCTTTTAATTATATTTCAGTCACCTGAAAATGAGGTGAGCGCATGCCTCAGTTTTCTACATTTGATGTCCAAAGACAGAGTATGTTGAGAAGCCAGAGTCAGACCATCTTTTACCCTTGTGCTAAGATCATTGTCTGATCTGAGCAAAAACGTATCCTGTCGACTCTCCGCTTGCATAGAAGCTAAGCCCTTTGCCATCTGCAGCCCAGAATTGCTTTGTCTTTGGCTTCCCTTGACGCATCCATCCTTGGCCTGCAGTCGCCTGGAAGAGAGGTGAGCCCCAGACCCTCTTTTCTAACAGGCTGAACTGCCAAAAACTGTTATCTTTTTCCCCTGGCCTTAGGGAAGGAAGGGGTGAGTCACCTTCTGGCAAGCTCAGGGAAGAGGTAGGCTTCCCTCAGTGGTGGGAACCAAGAGGCTCCAGGCTCCCCTTCAGAAGGAAATGAGAGCAGGATCGAGCTGTTGAGCAGGGCCAGGACGGGAAGTTGTGGCCATGACCATCTTTCCAGGGTACCCCAGGGCTGTGTGTCTTATCAGGAGGGCTTGTCACACCAGTGCAAGCACAGTATCAGCTGCATTTCCTTTGCTGATTTTGTTTTCTTAAAAAGCGTACTTGAAAATTGTGAGTTGACTTTTTTTTTTAAGATTTTATTTATTTATTTATTTATGAGAGAGATAGATAGAGGCAGAAACACAGGCAGAGGGAGAAGCAGGCTCCACGCAGGGAGCGCGATGTGGGACTCGATCCCGGGACCCCCAAGATCACGCCCTGGGCCAAAGGCAGGCGCCAAATCGCTGAGCCACCCAGGGATCCCCGTTAGTTGACTTTTATACACATACTTTTATTTATACATATATCTTTCTGTGTAAACTGTGAAAGTTCTGCTTGTTGGAAAACATTTAAGCAATACATAAAGAATAAAACGAAAAAAAATGAAAGTTAACCACATACTGTCTCCCTCCCTGAGGCAATCAGTGTGTGGTATATATCCCAGATCCCCCCCGACCTTTCTTTTCTTTGTATGTAATATGTTTGCTTACGGAAATGGGTGCATACTGTCATAATTGAACAGCAGTTTATGAAAATAAGTCCATGTGGGACGTACATCGTGCCATTCTTCTCTGCAGCCGCCTGGTGTTCCTTCAGTGTGGATTGCCTTTATTAGTTTAACACGTTACCTGTTGATGAACCCTGGGTTGTTTCTGATTTTAGCCACTACAAACACTCTCTGGCATTTGTTCCAGTATTTCTATAAGATAAATTCTTATAAGTATAATCGCTAGATTAAAATAGATTTCGGGGGGTAGGGGGGCAGCCCCGGTGGTTTAGCGGTTTAGCTCCGCCTTCGGCCCAGGGCGTGATCCTGGAGACCTAGGATCGAGTCCCATGTCAGGCTCCCTGCATGGAGCCTGCTTCTCTCTCTGCGTCTCTCTCTCTCTCTCTCTCTCTACTAAATAAATAAAATCTTTAAAAAAACATAGATTTCAGGGACGCCTGAGTGGCTCAGTAGTTGAGCGTCTGCCTTCAGCCCAGGGTGTGATCCCAGGGTCCTGGGATTGAGTTCCACATTGGGCTCCCTGCATGGAGCCTGCTTCTCCCTCTGCCTATGTCTCTGCCTCTCTCTCTGTGTCTCTCATGAATAAATAAATAAAATCTTAAAAAAAAAAAAGATTTCAAAGCCAAATGCATATTGAATATATTTGGGCCCAGTGATGGACATCCCAAAAATGAGATTCTGATGTTCAATCTTAAAAAAAATTATAAAATATATTATTATATTATACCTCTCTCTCTCTCATTTTAAAAGATTTTATTCATTTGAGAAAATGTGTGCAGGAGCAGGGTGAGGAGCAGAGGCAGAAGCAGACTCCCCACTGAGCAAGGAGCCTGACTGATTCCAGCATCCTGGGATCATGACCTGAACCGAAGGCAGATGCTTAATCAACTGAGCCACCCAGGTGCCCCAACCTCTCTCTCTCTTACCCCAAGTGTTCCCACCCCGGTTCCCCACCGAATTTACTATGAGTTTCTATTTAAGTTAATACAAAAATTAAAATTCACAGTGTGGTACATTCATGAAGGGAATCTACTATTTTGAGTTTTATTAAAATAGGCAGCATATTAAAATTATAATTTATAAGAAGTTTATTATATTTTGTAGGTTGATATCCAGCAAACTGATTTAATTTGTCTCTGACTGTTGGTTTCGTGTTCCAATAACCTTGATCCCACATAACCATGAGTCTACATATTGTGTAGGCGGAAACGTGGGATGGGTGGGGTAGGTTATACACGAGTCATCCCAGTGCAATAATCCAAAGTGCCTCCCCTTTCTCCCTCATACTTCCTTGCTTCTCTTTTTTTTTTTTTAAATTTTTATTTATTTATGATAGTCACAGAGGGAGAGAGAGAGGCGCAGAGACACAGGCAGAGGGAGAAGCAGGCTCCATGCACCGGGAGCCCGATGTGGGATTCGATCCTGGGTCTCCAGGATCGCGCCCTGGGCCAAAGGCAGGCGCCAAACCGCTGCACCACCCAGGGATCCCTTCCTTGCTTCTCAAAAAGAGATACGGTAGGGTTGCGTTTGACTTAGCACCAAGTATTCTGGAAATCCACTTTGGGTTGTGGATAGGGCAACCATATATACAGACTGGGACACTTTGAAAGTAAAAAGTGAGCACTTAAGATAAATTTTTTTTTAAAGATTTTATTTATTCATGAGAGACACAGAGAGCGAGGCAGAGACACAGACAGAGGGAGGAGCAGGCTCCCTGCAGGGAGCCCAATGTGGGACTGGATCCCAGGACCCCGGGATCACGACCTGAGCCCAAGGCAGACATTCAACCACTGAGCCACCCAGGTGTCCCTAAGATAAATTGTTAATTGGTCTACAACAGATCTATGCTGGGACTGTCCTTGGAAACTGCAACTCACAGCTGCCCTGGGAAAGGAGGAGATTTGGCCGTGGTGCCCATTTTCCCTGCTGGTCCTGGTGCACTGACATAAGCAGACATGAGTTTGTATTGTCCCTCTGCCCCCCAGCCTTTTTTAACTCCCCCAGAGTAGAACCCTCAGCCCAGGGAAAGAGGAGGGGTCAGTCAGGTGCTACACATGAACTTTTTCCCCAAAAAAGAGTCAGAGGAGATGGATACTACTGCCCCTGCCAACCCCCAGCTCACCATGAGAAAAATAATAACCGACAACCTTTTTTCAGCAATTTGGAAACACTAAAGCAGCTGTAATTTTTTTTTTCTTTAAGCAGCTGTAATTTTATCTGTGCTTTTCATGTCTCTGGGAGTTACAGGCTCAGTCACCCCCAGATGACCAGGCAAAGGCACTTGGATGGGATCATGCAGCCCATCAGGATTAAAACTGCCCTTGCATGGTCAAGGGAGAAGTTAGCTGGGGGAGAAGGCATAGAGGGCCAATTTGATCACTGGGCAGGGGTGATGGGGTGGCCTGAGATTTAGAACTTGCATCCCCTGCAGCTGTATGGGCCAGTGGGCCAGTTTCTCAGCCGCAGACTTGGTCAGGGGTGGTGACCAGGAAGATGCAGAGGAGATTCTAAAAGCAGCTTGCAGGTGCTCTGGGCTTCTATGCCAGAAAATGTCTCCAGCTCTCTGGGGGCTCAGGAGGGGTTCTCTACTTAAGACTGTGAGTTGTAGGAGAGAGTGGCTCAGATTTGGAATGAAGTATGTGATCATGCAACCCCTAGTAAAACTCCCCAGCATCTTGTGGCCCCTGTCATCCTTTACATCTGGTCCATGTCATCGTCTGTGTTGGTGACAATCAACAAACATACACAAGCTCCCAGGACATCAAAAAGCAACCAGTGCTTTCTGTTTACCCTCTTTGCTGATCTGATGCATCTAATGGGGTGAAAAAATCTCAGAGAAAAGTAACCTCCTTGATGCCTCCCAAAACAGTGAGACTTGGAGGTCCCAGCACTTCTAAAGGGCCAAGAAAGGCTCTGGTCTCCCCTGAATACAGGACAGCCAAGATTGCCAGCCTGGGGCAGAGAGGAGAGAGCCAGGGAAAGGGTCAAAGACAAGCAGCTTCTGATACACACACAGCTCCAGGCTCAGGCTGCCAGCTGCTTGAAGGAAAAGAGGAGGATGCTGCTTCCAGGCTGGGGAGATGGAGCCCCTGAGGCAGGCCCACCAGCTCCTCCCCGAGGCCCTGGAATCTTGCTTCCTTCCCTAACCATCTGCTGGGACCTTATCTGAAGTTATTAATGATGCATCCTGTGGCCAGTTAACTGTTCTTTACCTCCCTAATGTACGTGTCCACTCCCCCACCCCAGGTCAAGGTTGACGTAGAACTGATGTGCTCTGATATATCTGTCCACTTGTCAAAATGCTGACTGCTTCTGAACTGCTTGGTAAACACTCACTGCCCTGAGCGTCCAGTCACCCACATTCCCGGGAACCCCAACCTCCCCAGATCCAGCCATTACAGGGTTAACAGTGAGGCCATTCTGATTGGCTGGTGGCCCAGCCACCTTTGGTAAGTACTCAAGTGCCTCCTTCCCTGAGACACCATAGTCTTTGGTTATCCTCATTGTCTTTAGAAAGAGAGATCTCCACCAATTCATTTTCTTTTTCTTCTCCAACAAGCAGTTGTGCCTCACTCCTAGTAGACCAACTGTGGGTTAGACACTGTAGAGGAATAAAAAGAAGCCTGTGTACCACCATCAGACTGCACCATCTAGTTGGAAGGCCCAGATAAAGAAAGAAAAAGAAGCTGAGGCAAGCTCAGTAGCAAGGGCTATATGTAAGAGCGCCCCATGCCAGTTTCTTCATTCTCTTTGTTTGCACTTGTCCCTCAGGTCATTCCTGCTTACAGGTTCAGGGGCTCCTTCCCAGATTTACACCTGGGGGGCTTCTTTTGCCAGACCCTTAGATCTTCACCTCTGACTGCCTACTCCAGGAGGGTCCTCTTAAATGTGTCATTTTAACTCTATCATGTCCAATAGAGTGCATACCTTCATTGTGTATTTTTATTTAACCAGGGTAGCCAATCTTAACTCGTCCTCCTTCCTTTCAGGACATGCCCAAGTGTAAGCCACCAACCCACTTCATCTTCTCCTGGTTCTCATCACTCAGGGGCTTCCATCCCGAGTCCAGGTGTCCAGGCACCTCCAGGCACCCAATCTAGTCTTAAGGACCACCAGATCCGACTGCTTTGAGGCCGTCTGTGACTCCTCTCTCATTGCCCACCTCTACATTCCTCTAGTTTATATTTGTTTCATAACCTTCACCAATGTAGTTCAGATTTTGTCCTTGAACCAATCTCCTATTATGACTTCTTTGAAATATGTGTCAGGCATTCCCTGGACTGATCCTGTCTTATTTTTTTTTTAAGATTTTATTTATTTATTCATTAGAGACAGAGAGGCGGAGAAGCAGGCTCCATGCAGGGAGCCCCATGTGGGACTCGATCAGATCCTGGGACTCTAGGTTCACACCCTGAGCTGAAGGCAGGTGCTCAACCGCTGAGCCACCCAGGCGTCCCGATCCTGTCTTTTTGTCTTGAACAATTGCAATCTTTAATTGCCATTCGGTTAATTGGGCTTACAGCTGTTATCCCTAGCTCTAAGAGGCAGGGACCATCCCCTATATTTGTATATTTGCATATTTCCCAATGGCACCTCATGCGAACTCCTGTATTCGCTCTTTGGTTAATTTTACTGATTAAATTCAAATCCATCCATGCCGGCCCAGATGAACTAAATAAAATCGTGGGGGAAAGACCATTTCCCATATCTAAAAACCTAGCTAAATAAAAGGAACACGTTCCCAGGCATCGCACAACTTCCAAGTACCAAACACCAGGCACGGATAGTAAACAAACGGAAACAGGACCTCAGAGTTCAGGGAGCCTGAAAAGGAGGGGGAGGGGAGGGGAGGGGTGGGGAATCAGGATGAGCCCGCTGTGCTGATCAAGGGTGGGCTCCTCCTACTTCCACATCCAGGCTGAAGCTGAGCTTGAGCACGTCCTGGTCTCTACCGAAAAGGAAAAGGGGGTCAGCTCCCCTTCCAATTTCAAAACCAACTTGTACAGATTACACTGCAATGGCAATTCCATGTTTGAGAGTGTTTTGCAGCTTTCCCAACTTGGAAACAACTGAGGCAAGATCAACAGCCCTGCAGATGAGCCTAGGAGGTGATATTGTTATTAATATGAGCTCCCATATGACTGCTCCTATTTTATTATTTGGCAGAGTTAAGCACCCTTTCTTGCAGAAGACAAGTGTTGAGCCCTTTTTATGGGACATGTGTGCTGTGCTGAGTGCTTTACAGGTGCATTCTCATTTAATCCTTACTGCATTCTTCCAAAGTAGGTGCTACAGTCACCATAGTTTCACAGAGGAGAGAACTGCGTCTTTGAAAACTTGTCCCAGGTCCCACAGCTCCAGTGGCAGAGCTGGAATTTGAACCTGGGTCTGTTGGCAAATTCTTTGCTTTTTAACCCCGTCTCTCGAGGCCTTTCCCAGAACAAGGAGCCCCGGCAGAGCAGCCTGGGCCCCCTCCTCCCTCCCTGGCCCCAGGAAGGGGGATGCGAGATGACGTCTTCCTTGAAGATTGCTGCCTTTTGTCCAAATGTGCTGGCCGGGAGCCAAGCTGGAAACTCTCTGCTCATGGAAAGAAAGAGAACAGAAGCCAGCAAAAGAGGGTGGGAAAGGGTGTGAGGGAGAGGAAAGGAAGAGGAGGACAGGAATTAGGGAGAGAGGAGGAGGCAGGAAAGTGAGGAGTTTGGAGCAGCTCAGCTGCAGCCAGAGATGGGTGTCAAGAAGCAAACAAAACGTGGCCTTCAGGTGCATCCCTTCAAGTGCCTACCTCATGGTGTGGGGTGAGCCTCCAGGGCTGGCAGGCACAGGCCCTGGGGCTCTCCAGGTGCTCGTGGGCCAGGACTGACCCAGCGGGCTGGGGGTGGGGCACTACCTCCCCTCCCCTTGGTATTACCGTTTGGTGAGGTCAGGTTAAAAGGAACGTAAGGATAGCATTCAGGAGCAAGAAAAAGTCACAAAATGGCAGCTTGAGGGCAGCCTCTGGGAGTGGAAGGGATGGCCAGGCAGTGCCTTGGTGCCAGGGTGTTCGCGGTGGATAGGACAGGAATGGAGGGGAGGGGAGAGAGGGGTGGGTACTGGGTACTTGGAATAAAATCCAATCATAACAATTTATCGAGTAGCTACTTTGTACTCAGGAAGGGAAGGCCTGTACTCTGGGACAAAACATTTCTTTGAGTGCTAGGCACTGGACTCTTGAATCTGACAACCCAGACACATTCAGCATCCATGTGGCCTTGGAGAGAGTTATTCCTCTAGACCTCAGTCTCCACATCCGTAAAGGGGAGACGGTTGTAAAGTTGGCATGAGGATTCAATGAAAGAATCCATGAAGAAGGGGCACCTGGGTGGCTCAACGGTTGAGAATATGCCTTTGACTCAGGTCATGATCCCAGGGTCCTGGGATTGAGTCCTGCCTCGGGGAGCCTGCTTCTCCCTCTGCTTCTCTCTCTGTGTCTCTCATGTATAAATAAATAAAATCTTAAAAAAAAAAAAAGAATCTATGTAGAATCTCACCTGGAGAACAGCAAATACTCTATAAATGTTACTCATTCATTATTGCAGCTTGAAGCCATTCATTATTGCACATAAATATGTTGAACCTTCAATAAGATGTATTTTTTATTTTTAATTTTTAAAAATATTTTATTCAGAGAAAGAGAGAGAGAGTATGCGCTTGAACCTGATTGCAGGGGTGGGAGGGCGCAGAGAGGGGCTGGATCTCATGACCCTGAGATCATGACCTGAGCCAAAATAGAGTCCAATGGCACTCAACCACCCAATCGACTGTAGCCACCCAAGGGCCCCAGGTAAAACGTATTTCCGTAACAGATGAAGCCAGCCTTAGATGAGAGAACATAAGGTTACACAAAGTTAGACTATCAAGAGTAGATAAGTTAATAACTGCTCTGGAAATTCAGAAGAGTGGGGAAGAACTTCAGTTTGGGGTGACCAGAATAGACTTTATGGAGCAGTTAGGATTTAAACTAGGTTTTGAAGGGTAGGTGGGACTATTAGAGCAAGGAGAAGGGAGGATGACAACTGAGGGCAAGGATATGAACAGAAGTGTGGAGCTGGGAAAATTCTAATTCACTGAAGCACGGGGGTGTTTGCCAATAGGACATACTAGCTATTCTCTTGCCCACGATATACTCTTGGGATATACCCTTGGGCGAGGTTTTTCCTTTATGTCCATTTTAGCTGCAAAAAAAGTTGATCGCCGGGTTGCTGCATCCGATGAAGAGGCACCTGGATATGACCTAACGTAGCCCCCCCTTAGTCTGCCTTGGCGGTTTTTTGGTGGGTTCTTCCTCCCCGTGTTTCACTGCCATTCTATCCCTGATTCTTTGGTTTTCAGCCTTTGTCTTTCTTTCTGATTCTCTGTCTCTACTTTTCTGTCTTACCCTCAATCTCCAGTTCATTTCCTTTTACCTGCTAACACTAAGTCGCTCTTCCTCCCTGGTATATGGCCCGGAAGCTCTGAACACTATATTCAATAAAATTTTTTTAAATAGAAGAACCTGGGAGCCAACAGCTAATATTACTTGGTGCCTGTGGGGCAAATGTTTTTGGGTTTTGTCACTTTTCAAAAATCCCTCAATGTCCTAATAACAAAGGACACTTCTCATTTCTTAAAAAACAAAACAAGACCAAAAAAAAAAAACAAAAAAAAAAACAACCCAATAACCCCAAACCGCACAGACCTCAGAAATTTGTCTGGATTTCTGAAGAGGTGGGCTGGCTCCTCAGCTGACCAAAAAGAGAAGACCGAGAAGAGAAGAGAGCCACCTTCATCAAGAACACATAACCAGTAGACCCAGGTTCCCCTAGGACAGTTTTCCACTGCAACATGAGTCCTCTGGGGAAGGGAAGAGTATGGAGCTGGTGAATGAGCCCTCGGTGGGGCGACAGGAACCCTGGGTCCTGCTCCTGTCTCTGCCACCACCAGCCAGGTGACCAAAGTTAGATGAGCCACTAATTTCTTGGGCCACAGAAATCGAGTAGCTAGGGAGCCTGAAAAGGAGGGGGAGGGGAGCCATCCTCATTTCCAGCCCCAACTTCGTACTGATCCATCCCCTTTCTGTGTTCAGATTTAGAAGCTTCTCCACCCCCCACAGGCTTTTCTGGCTTCATCATGGGTCTCTCCCACCCGCCCTTTTTGAGTTTCCTCACTGGACTGGGGCCTCTAAAAGCACTGTCGTTTACAGGCTGGGTTCCCAGTACTGACTGGGTCACGAGGGGAGAATTGCTGAGGCCAGGAGGAGGATGTGGAAGGCTGGGTCAGCCGGTGCAGGCGTCATTCCCAACAGGGAACAGGGTCCTGGGAGAAGGGGCTCAGCATTTCCTGAAGGGAAATGACTCCCATAAATAGAGGGATGGGAAAAGGACCCGTCTATCCCTTCCCTCCTGTCAGCTCAGCTCTTCCTTCTCGTGTCTAGACTATGCGAACTCTCAGAAGTATTTTTCAGTCAAATATGTCCCTGCCAGTGTGTGTGTGTGTGTGTGTGAGAGAGATGTGGTTATCTGCTTTCTTGTGTATATATTGTAGATCTAAAATATGAACTGAAGAAGGGATGCATGCCTTTTATTTGTTTACCCACAGTAACCTCTCATTAGTCCATTCCAGTATAGAGCTAGGATTTTTTTCCAGTGGGGTTTTTATTGGGAAGGAAGGAAGGAAGGAGAATATTCACCTTCTGAGATCATCTCTTATTTAAGGGTTCATCCAAGAGGTCAGCAGCTCTCCCCTGTGATGCTTACAGTATGCTCTTAAGGTCCTTTTTTTTTTTTTTTTTTTTGCTCTTAAGGTCCTTAGAAAGGTTAGGTCTCATGAGAGCTCTACTAAGAAGTTTGTAGCACCTCCAGTGTCATGAAGCATCTCCGGGAGGGAAAGGGACTTCTTGACAGCTGCTCTTCTGCTCTTCAGTCTGTCCCAGGAATGATCACATCGCACCCAACCTCTATGCCAGGCTGGAGGCAAACCCATGGGGGCTTTAGGTTCCTTAACAACAGAAATTTATCCTTACCAAAGACCCTTTTTATATCCTAAAAAAAAGTAAAAACATAAAAAACACCTCTCCCTACCCATCCACCCATCCTTACCAAAGACCCTTTTTATATCCAAAAATAACAAAATAAACACCTCTCCCTACCCATCCACCCCATCCTTACGAAAGACGCTTTTTATATCCTAAAAAAAACCAGAAACTTACTCAGCTTCAGCAATACGGATGCAGATTCACGCTTAAAACATACAGTACCTTTCTTTTCTTTTTTCTTTTTTTTTAATATATTTATGCATGAGACACACAGAGAAGGAAAAGCAGGCTCCTGCAGGGACCCCGATGTGGGACTTGATCCTAGGACCCCGGGATCACGCCCTGAGCCAAAGCCAGATGCTCAACCACCGAGCTACCCAGGTCACCCAGGTGGCTTTACTTTGTCCCTTTGGGAAAGTCAGTTGAACAAAGCAGATGAACACAGACTGAACATGACACTACGCGTCGAGGGGGTATTCTTTGGGTTGCTCTTTGGGTTGCTTAAACGAAGGTATGAAGGCGTGTGGCGTGGGCCTAGCCTGGGGGGGACTGGGCCCAGGGGGTGCCCCGCCCTCTCCGCCCCTTACTCCACAGGGAGGGAAACCGCCGCCTCGCAGCCTCGCGGTTCCGTGTTCCGGCCACGCGCTCGGCGCCGCTCCCGACGACTGGAATCTGATTGGCCCGACGTGAGTCAGGCCTCCTCGAGAGCCAATCAGCTGTGGGCGGGGGTGGGCTCTTCACTCCAACATGGCTGCCGGAGAGAGCCTGGGACTCCGCGGTCGAGGGGACGGGATGCTCTGTGGAGAAATGGATCCGCCTGTGAGGTAGGCCGGCTCCGCTTAGCGCCTCGTGGATCCGCCACCCGCGTTGCGTTTCTGTGACCATTCTGTGTTAGTCTACCGCCGTATTCATAAGTATCCTGGTTTCTTCGGTTCGGTGGCCAAGTGCTTCGTCAGAGGTCCTGCTTGTGAGGGAGGCGGTGGCGGGCTAGCCATTGCTCTTTTTTTTTTTTTTTTTAAAGATTTAATTTATTTATTCATGAGAGACATAGAGACAGAGACTCAGGCAGAGGGAGAAGCAGGCTCCATGCAGGGAGCCCGACGTGGGACTCGATCCTGGATCTCCAGGATCCCGCCCTGGGCCGAAGGCAGGCGCTAAACCGCTGCGCCACCCAGGGATCCCTAAAGCATACAGCTTAATGGTTTTTAGTATATTCACAGAGTTGTGCAAGTACCACCACCACAGTGGTTTTGAACATTTTCATCACAGGGAAGGAGAAACCCATACATACCCTCTAGCCATCACCCTCTCCTTTCCCCTGATCCCTGAACAACCACTTACCTACTTTCTGTCTCTATGGCTTCCCCGGTTCTAGACATTTCACATAAATGGACTTCTACAATAGAGGGGCCTTTTTTTTTTTTTTTTTTAATATTTTATTTATTTATTCATGAGAGACACAGGCAGAGGGAGAAGCAGGCTCCATGCAGGGAGCCGGATACGGGACTCGATTCTGGAACTCCGGGATCAAGCCCTGGGCCGAAGGCAGGCGCCCAACCACTGAGCCAGCCAGGCGTCCCAATATAGGGGCTTTTGTGACCTGCTTCTGTTCATTTAGCATAATGTTTTCAAGGGTGACGTGGGAGCGTGTATCACTACCCCATTGCTTTTATGGCTGAAGTATATTCCATGGAATGGGCGTACCATGTTCTGGTTATGTCCTTTTTTTTTTTTTTTTTTTTTTTTTTTTATTCATGATAGTCACACACAGAGATCGAGAGAGAGAGAGGCAGAGACACAAGCAGGCTCCAGGCACCGGGAGCCAGACGTGGGACTCGATCCCGGGTCTCCAGGATCGCGCCCTGGGCCAAAGGCAGGCGCTAAACCGCTGTGCCACCCAGGGATCCCCTGGTTATGTCTTCATCAGTTGATGGCGTTCAGATTATTTCCACTTTATGGGCATTATGAATAACGCTGCTGTGAGTGTTCCTGTAGGAGAACAGATGTGAAAAAAAAACAGTTGTGGGCATGCTTTCATTTGTCTTGGGTGATGCATTATTTCTAGAATTATGTTTGTAAAGTGCTTAAATCAATGCCTGACAGATCACAGGATGGAACAGTGCTAATTTCTTTACCCTGACCTTCCCAAAGGTTATGAATGAAAGCTATTTCCTGCTTGCTGCCCTTAGAAGAAAGTCAGGCTTCCCTAAAGAGCCTGACCCCTGTGGGTCAGACTCTGAGGTTACTGCTCCCCTCCCCCCATCACCAATTAGCAGATTCTTGCATCAGGTTGTGAGAGGTGTCAATCCAGGGTGGTTCTAGTTAAAGGTACTGAGAGAGCAGATAAGGAGGTCTGAGGGCCAAAATACAGAATTTGGAGAGTTACGATTTCCTTATTCTCTCTCTTTTTAAATATTTTATTTATTTATTTTGAGAGAGAGAGCAAACATGATGGGAGGGGCAGAGGAGGAAGAGAACATCTAGCAGACATGGAGCATGGAGCCTGACATGGGGCTCAACTCAGGGCTGGATCCCAGGACCCTAAGATCATGACCTGAGCTGAAATCAGGAGTCAGAAACTTAACCAACTGATCCACCCACGCGCCCCCCATTCTGTCTCTTAAACAGTTGTGATCCTGGGGGAGTCTTTGAAACTTGATCTTCTCACCTTCAAAATGAGGATAACAATAACATGCCTGGAAAATGGTGGGAGGGAGGAGGCTTATGTATGTTATAATGTGTGTATAGTATGGAAATCAGGTGCTGCACACATGTATTTTAAGCTCTAGGGCTGCCCTAGAAAAAGAACCAGACTTGAAAACTCCATTGAAATCACAGTGGGTTCTGAGAGCAGTTGGGGCCCGGCAGGAGTTATGGCAGGCACTGCTCAGATCCTTCAGGGCCTCTTGTTAACCCCTCAAGGCTGCAGCCCCCTTGTGAAACTAGTTCTTGCCTGCTGCTGGTTTTCTGGCTCTGAGAAAAACATGGGTTATCCATAGTTGACCAGAACTACAGGCATATCAGATTTTCTTTTTTTTTTAAATAGGCTCTATGCCCAATGTGGGATGTGAACTCACTACCCTGAGACCAAGAGTCACATGCTCTACAGACTGAGCCAGTCAGGCACCCCAAGATTTGCCTGGTGATCTTACTTGAACATCTTTGGGCTATTTGGTTATTCCAGCATCATTTATAAAAGTCCATCCTTGCCCTAGTGATTTAAGATGCCACCTTTATCATATATAAAGTTCTATATGTAGTTGGGTCTAGGCTTTCTATTTTATTTTACCAGTCTGTTTATCTATTCTTGTGGCAGTACCACAGTGTTTTAATTATAGAGGCTTTATAGTATGTTTTAATATATGGTGGTGGCCCCCAACCTCCCTGCCCCTCCCCTGAGACACACATTCTTTTTTATTTTTCAGTGTTTTCCTAGCTCTTCTTGTATGTCTGATATTCTGGTTTTATTTTACTTTTTAAAAGATTTTATTTATTTATTCATGAGAGACTCACAGAGAGGCAGAGACACAGGCAGAGGGAGAAGCAGGCTCCATGTAGGGAAGCCGATGTGGGACTCAATCCTGGGACTCCAAGATCATGCCCTGGGCTGAAGGCGGCGCTAAACTGCTGAGCCACCTGGGCTGCCCTGGTTTTGTTTTGTTTTGTTTTATTTTATTTTATTTTAATTTTTTAAAATTTCATTTATTTATTCACGAGAGAGAGAGAGGCAGAGACACATTGAGAAGGAGAAGCAGGCTCTGGGCACGGAGCCCGATGTGGGACTTGATCCTGGGACTCCAGGATCATGCCCTGGGCGGAAGGCAGGCACCCTTACTGCTGAGCCACCCAGGCATCCCTGATATTCTGGTTTTAAAGTTTTCAGTGTCTTCCTGGAAGGTCCTGGTGGAGGGTCGGGGTAGGTTGGCAGTTGAGTTGTCTTTTGGACCTGGCTGTGCTTACTTCAGTAAACTGCTTTTGGAAGATTCTGTTTTCTTTCGGATTCATGAGCACTTAACTTCTAGTGCCAGGGTAGAACTTATTTTCCCTAAGCCTCCAAAACAGCATTTTATTTTATTTACTTTATTTTTTAAAAAGATTTTATTTACTTATTTGACAATTTGACAGAGAGAGAAAGAGCACAAGCAGGGGGAGTGGGAGAGGCGAAGCAGACTACCCTCTCTGCCCCTAGCAGGAAGCCTGATGTGGGGCTTGATCCTGGGATCCTGACCTGAGCCACCCAGGCGCCCCAAAAACAGCAATGTAAAGCAGTCTTCCATTGAGAGAATATTAAAACTTGGTAAATTTGGAGAAAGAGTTTAGAAGAGTTTTCTGTAATATTCTAGCAAGTGTACTGCAAACCTGAAATCATTTCTAAGTAAAAAAATATATAAAGTCGTTATGCTTACAGTAACAAATTGGTAAAAGCTTTCAGAAAATCAACACAAATTGTGTTCACAGATTCTGTGTTGGTTCACATGTTGATTGACCCCTGAAAGGAATCCAGCCACTCAGTTCAGTGTAATCTCCTTATGGAATTGGTGCTGCTTTTCATTCAGTGGTCTGTGCTTCTTTGAGTGTTTGGTCTGGTCGGCCTGAGATTATGCAAACATCTATGCCTTTCACCCTTATACCCCAAAGGAAATTCAACCCATCCTTCAAGTTCCGATCCACAAAGGGAGCTTGCTTTCACTGTTTTGCTTATCATACTGTGTTTTGTTTGGGAGATACTTGTGTGCACCTTTCCCCTCCAGCTTTATTGAGATATAATTGACATAACATTGTGTGAGTTTAAAGTAGACAACACGATGATATAATATACATATACATTGTGAGGGTCGGTTAACACATCTATTGCCTCACACAGTTAACTTGTGTGTATATGGAGTGAGAACATTTAAGATTTACTCCCTTAGCAACTTTCAAGTGTATAATACATGTGGATCATGAACAAGAATGAAAACTCTCAGAGGGCAAATCAGTGTCTTTATTTCATATTTCTCCTGGGCTTCACTCAGCTCCCTTTGCAAAGTAGACACAACTGTTAGTTGGAAGAATGAATTATATGATTATTTTCCTCTTAGCTGTAGGTTTCCATATAATCTCTCTTTGGACCCAAAGAAACATCTGTGCTGGGAGGTGGGAGGCCAGAATATAAGTCTTGGTGGTCAGCTAAGGGAAAGGAGGTAATGAGAATACAGTGTCACTTACCTTGTCATTTAGGAGATTGCTGTGGCATAGCAAAGCAAGCAGTGGACTGGTGGGGCCAGGGGAGCTATCGGTTGTGGCTGCAAGGCAACCAAGGGCCTGCTAGGGGAGCCACAGGGCAGACCCGGATACCCACAGAAACAGCAGTCTGCACTTTCCCCATTATTTGTAAAGTTAATAATAGTGGGTGCTTATTATAGAAAATTTGGAAATCTGGGTTTTTTGTTGTTGAACTATAGAGAAGTAGAGAGAATGGGGGAGAAAAATCATCCCAAGCTTCTTACCTACTGACAACTACATTTATTACATTTATTTCCAGTAATTTCCTTACAGTTTTGAGTAGGAGTAGATTCCTGCTCTTTTTTTTTTTTTTTACAATTATTTTATTCATATTTGACACAAGGTTTTGGATCTTGAGTCCAGCATTTTTCCCATTTAATAGTAGTCTTTTTTTCAGTTTGACTTTTTAATTTTTTTAAATAAGAGCTTTATTGAAATATATTTCTCATACAGTACAATTCACCCACTTAAAGGGTACAGTTTAATGGTTTTTTTTAAAAAACATTTTTAAAATTTATTCATGAGAGACACAGAGGGAGAGGCAGAGAGCAGGCTCCATGCAGGGAGCCCGATGTGGGACTCATCCCAGATCCCAGGATCATGCCCGGAGCCAGAGGCAGATGCTTAATCACTGAGCTACCCAGGCGTCCCAGTTTAATGGTTTTTAGCATGTTTACAGAGTTGTGCAGCCATCACCACAATCAATTTTAGAACATTTTCACCACCTCAGAAAGAAACCCCATTCTCATTAGAAATTACTCCCATTTTTCTTTCTCTACCCACTGTTGGCCTAGGCAACCACTGATCTTCTTTCTGTCCTTACAGAATTGCAGTCGCCTTAGGGGCACCTGGGTAGCTCAGTCGGTTAAGTGTCTGCCTTTGGCTTAGGTCATGATCTCAGGGTCCTGGGATCGAGCCCCACATTGGGCTCCCTACTCACTGGGAAGTCTACTTCTCCCTCTCCCTCTGTGTGCTAGCTCGCGTTTGCTCTCTCAAATAAATAAATATGTCTTTAAAAAAAGAATTATAGTCTCCTTAAACATAATTTTTTTTTAAGATTTTTTTTTTTTTTTTTAAGTAATTTCTATACCCAATGTGGGACTCAAACTTACAACCTCAAGATCAAGAGATGCCAGTCAGGCATCTCTCTTTAAACATAATTTAATATACTCTATAATATTACATCAAATAACTATATCATAAGTTTATGTTACCATTATAATGTTTGACATTTAAATTACTTTAAAATTTGCAATGTTCGGGGATCCCTGGGTGGCTCAGCGGTTTAGCACCTGCCTTCTGCCCAGGGCATGATCCTGGAGACCCGGGATGGAGTCCCACATCGGGCTCCCTGCATGGAGCCTGCTTCTCCCTCTGCCTGTATCTTTGCCTCTCTCTCTCTCTCTCTCTCTGTGTGTGTGTGTCTCATGAATAAATAAATAAAATCTTAAAAAAAATAAAATAAATTTGCAACGTTATAAATAATAGCCCATAAAAAAAAAAGAGAGAGACCTACAAAAAAACACTCAAGCTCCCTCCCAGCTCACTCCATTAGCAAGTGTTGCTGAAATTCAGCATGGCATAAAAGAAGTATAAAACAATTACTGGGGAGCTCCAGTGGCGCAGCGGTTTGGCGCCGCCTGCAGCCTGGGGTGTGATCCTGGAGACCCGGGATCGAGTCCCATGTCGGGCTCCCTGCATGGAGCCTGCTTCTCCCTTTGCCTGTGTCTCTACCTCTCTCTCTGTGTGTCTCTCATGAATAAATAAATAAAATCTTAAAAAAAATTACTGATTTTGAAGAACTGAACAAAACAGACCCTGAAAATAATCAGCTAGGGTATTTTTCTACTCTAGATTAGGTAATATAAGACCATGGTGCTATTGTATAAGAAGCACCAGACTTTAAAAAAAAAAAAAAAAAGAAGCACCAGACTTAGGGGACTTGGGTGACTTAGTGGGTTAAGAGTGTGTCTTCCACTCAGGTCATGACCCCAGGGTCCTGGGATCCTTCCCTACATTGGGTTGCCTCTGTCCCTGCCCCAGCTTGTGGCACATGCTCTCGCGTTCTCTTAAATAAAGACATATATATATATATATCTTAAAAAACAAAACAAAACAAAACACCAGACTTGGGTTTTAAACCTAAACTCATTTCTGGCTCTATGGCTATGGGTTGTACAAACTTGAACAAGTGACCTAACCTAATTGAGGCTAGATCTGCTTCCTCAGCAGAAAAATAGTAGGCGCATTGGCGTTGACCTCTGTTGATGTTAGAAATAAGAAGTGGTTTCTGGATCTCCCAGAACAGAGAGAAAGAAGAGCAGGTTTAAGTATTTGGGATTAAAAGAAGTTAGAACCTGAGTCCTCCCAGTTTGGTGACCTATAATAAATTTTTAAAAAAAGGAAGTATACTTTTTAACTTTTTTTTTTTTATGAGGATAATACTACTGCAATGCAGATTTATTTTTTTATTTTTATTTTTTATTATTATTTTTTTTTAGTAGGCTCTATGCTCAACGTGGGGCTTGAACTCACAACCCCCACATCAAGAGTCACTCTACCAACTGAGCCAGCTGGAGCCCCTGTACTTTTTTGCTTAAAAGAAAATATATTTACCAGAATTCAGATTCTTAAGCCATATTTTTGGCAGTGTGAACATATTTCATAACTTCCATAGCTCATACTTTGATGATCTGTGCAAACTCATAATAACTTTTTCCAGAGAGGTGACACCAGTAGTTACAAGCATTCACTCATGAGGGCTGACATAAGCATTAAAACCTTATACGCACTGTAGCTTGGTGCTCGTAGGCAAGATGGCCACCGAATTGTACTTGTTCTCTTTTTACCTTCTACAAAATGGAACAGCCTAAAGGCAACATATGGAAGTATTTCTGCAGTGCAAGTGAGTGACTGAAAAAGCATGGTTTGCAAATACTGTCAAGTGAAAATGTGTTTCCATTCTATGAAGGTGGCCAAATACATCTCTGCACATAGGAATGTTCTGCAGGTGTGAAGCCTGGGTTTATGACAGTGAGAAGAATAAAAGTCTTCAGCTGCCTCTGGCCTCAAAAGCATCACAAAGTGTGGTCCGGCCTGCAGTGTTGGGCTACTCTAGCCACAGATTCCCAGTGGCTTAATTTGTCAGACAAACTGACAGATGTAGGTCAGGAAAATACTGACCAACTTGTTACAAGAAAATATTGTTAAAAAAAAAAAAGAAAAAGAAAATATTGTTGTCAGTAACTGAATTTTCATACCAACAGAAAGTATTACAATTATTCAGATTATACTTTTGGTCCTGAGGCCTCCTTTAGAATGAAAACAAGCCTTGGTATCAAGGTATCAAAGTCCATGCGGGGACACAGCACTTGGAGCATTCACCCCTGGGTCCTAGGGACAGGAGCTACTCACTGTGTGCTGATAACTCTGCCGTCAGATGTTAGAGGTGCTCCGCCGTAGGAGCAGACAGACGTGCTGGAATAAGACCGCCTGCCAAAAGAGACGGCATAGGACAGTGTTTCTGTTGCCAACTGACGACACACGGGTAGGAAAACAAGAATGGCTTCTCAGCTCTTAGACTGCGGCATGAATTCCCTGGGGAGTTTAGAAATTCATATTCCTGGGGCCTTCTGGCAGTCTGATTCTCTGAGTCTGGGGTGGGGCCAGGACTCCTCCATTCAGCAGTGCTTCCTGCTTGCTCGCTCTTTCCTTCTTTCTTTCTTTTGTTTTTTTGGTTTTTTTTTTTTTTTTTTTTTTTTGCTTTTCCTTTTTAATAACAGCTTTATTAAGATACAGTTCACATACCATAAAACTCACCCTTTTTAAAGTGTACCATCACATGCTCTTAAGCATATTCACTGGTGCAACCATCACCACTACCTAATTTAGAACATTTTCATCACCCCTCCCCACAAAACCTGTACCTATTAGCAGGTCACTTTCCCCTACCCTGTCCCAAGCCCTGGCAACCACTAATCTGCTTTTTTTTATTATTATTAATTTCAAAGGTAGAGTTCAGTGATTCATCAGAGGCATCTATCACCCAGTGCTCATTTTTTTTTAATATTTTATTTATTTATTGACGAGAGACACAGAGAGAGAGGCAGAGACACAGGCAGAGGGAGAAGCAGGCTCCATGCAGAAGCCTAATGTGGGACTCGATCCTGGGACTCCAGGATCACACCCTGGGCTGAAGGCAGGTGCTAAACTGCTGAGCCACCCAGGGATCTCCTCACCCAGTGTTCATTACATCCCGTGCCCTCCTCAGTGTCCATCACCCAGTCACCCCATCTCCCCCACCACTAATCTGAATTCTGTCAGATTTCATATAACTGGAATCATATCAGATGGGTGGTCTTTTGTCACTGTTTTTTTTTTTTTTACAGATTTTATTTATCTATTTGACAGAGTGAGAACACAAACAGGGGGAGTGGCAGGCAGAGGGAGAGGGAGAAGCAGGCTCCCAACTGAGCAGGGAGCCTGATGCAGGGCTCAGGGCTCGATCGCAGTACCCCAGGATCATGACCTGAGCCAAAGGCAGACACTTAACTGACTGAGCCACCCAGGCACCCCTAGCATGGTGTTTTCAAGGTTCACCCACGGCATAGCATGTGTGAGTCCTTCATTCCTTCATATGGCCGAATAATATTCCACTCTAAGTCTAGACCACATGTTTATCCAGTCATCTGTTGACAGATATGGTAAATACAAGAAAATGGTATGTGTTTGTTTCTTCAGTAGAACCCTTCTTGAACACTCTTATTTTTTTTTAATTTTTATTTATTTATGATAGTCACATAGAGAGAGAGAGAGAGGCAGAGACAGAGGCAGAGGGAGAAGCAGGCTCCATGCACCGGGAGCCCAATGTGGGATTCGATCCCAGGTCTCCAGGATCGCGCCCTGGGCCAAAGGCAGGCGCCAAACCACTGCAACACCCAGGGATCCTGAACACTCTTATTTGATGGAGGAATCTTCTGGGCTCAAGAGCAGAACTCCTAGAAACAGGAAGACTTTGGTGGTCATCAGCAGAAAAATCATTACTTTGCACCACCACAGTCTTTGCCTAGAGTGGTGCTCTGAGGACCTGGTTTCTGGTGGTGGTGTGTGGTGTTTTTGTGCAGGTGTGGTTTAAGCATTTGGTTCAAGAATGCAGGCCCCAATTCTGCCAAAATGGCCCCCTGGGTGCTGTTCTGAGGCCGTGCATAGCCTTTGGCTTCTCTTGTTCCTCACCTGCTTCAGTCTTCCATCTTCTTCCAAATGTGAAAAAATTTGGTTTGCTTTTGAAAATACGAAAAAAAAAAAAAAGCTTTTATGTAAAATACTAGAGTAATCCATTTAAAAAATTTTTTTTTAACTGTCTTGTTTGAAGAAGACGAGACTGAAGCATCCAGAGGCAGGGAGTGAGCTTCACAGAGCAGCTAGACACCGCCAGAGCTGTGTGGTTGTGACTGTGCTGTTTTTCTTCCTTCTCAACATAGTTGCTGAAAACAAACACCTTCCATTTATGCTTGCTGTGAAGAAGAATGCTCAGTTGAGAAAAATAACTATTTTTGTTCTACAGTAATTGTGGTGGCTTCTTCTCAATTTTGTGTGTGCTGTTTATAAGCTGATAAAAATAACAGTTATTAGAATCATTAAAGCTGACAACTTAGAGCTTTATCTACAACACAAGGAAAAACCATTTAAAATTGAGTTTTACTAGTATGCATCATTTGTGATATAAATTGTAGTTTTTCACTTAGTATGTCAAATGTGACCATTTTATAAATCAAATGAACATAATGTGTATTTACCTATATTCCTGAATTAACATACCAACCTTGGAGCAGTAAAGAGCCCTGGAAAATTATAATTGTGTGTGTTTTATTCCTCATTCCATTTCCTTCCCCTGCCCAAATTTCTTATTTTTATTTTCATTGAAAATGCATATAATGTATTTTTTTAAAGATTTTATTTATTTATTTATTCGTGAGAGACCCAGAGACACAGGCAGAGACACAGGCAGAGGGAGCAGCAGGCTCCATGCAGGAGGGAGCCTGACGTGGGACTCGATCTGGGGACTCCAGGATCATGCTCTGGGCTGAAGGCAGGCGCTAAACTGCTGAGCCACCCAGCCGTCTCTGATTTACCATATTTAAATGCAGCTTCCAGGCCAGTGTCCAGACAGTGGGTTTTGGCACGTTGGAGTGGTGCCCAAGGATCTACCTGTCTGTCCAGGTCCCCCCCGCCCCCCCCCATCCATCTGGACTGGAACAGATTCCCAATGGACCACACTTGGGGAAGTAGCTCCATCTTGCAATCCCAAACCTCCAAAGTGATGGCGAAGTTATGGTAATGTAAGTGACAGGGTACTTCCAATCAGCAAATTAGGCTTGGCTTGTCACCTAATTAATGACTCTTAAACATCACAGATGAAAAGGGAAGGGTCGTGGTTTTGTGGGGCCAGCATTTTCTGTTCCTCTGTGGTTAAGAGGGGCACCTGGGTGGTGTTCAGTAGGTTTTCTGTTCCTCTCTGAATTTGGAAATGCTCGCGGGCTGATTGCTGCGTGGCAGGGGGTTCCCTGAAGCCCACTTGAATTTACTTCTCAGATTTGGGCATCGGCTATTTCTCTAGAGACTGTGGTTTTAGGACTTAAAGTTATTAGAGTCTGATGGGGATCGAGTTCACTTAGTACCATATTGTTGAAGTGCTTCTTATGACCTTCAACTTTAGAGTCCTTACATGGTCCTCCATGCGTGAGACACAATGGCCTTTGTCCCTTTTGGAAAAGCTCTGGCTTTCTGGAAAGTATAGGGAAATTGTTCTCTTTTGGGGAAAGCCGGATGCCAGGGCTGCTAGTGCCCCAAGTACAGTCCTGGGTGTTCCCCTGAAGGCAGATGCCGTGTTTTGCTCATCCTTGAGGCCACAGTGCATCCTGCACAGAGCCTGGCATCTGGTCATAATGCCAGGGAGAGAGGTACACCTGCTTGAGAGAAGGTGGGTGCAGAAAGTTGCTGCTAACGCAGGACAAGGCTGCATCCCTGTGGTTGGTTGGTCTGTGTTGGATGCAGAGCACAGGCATGAGAGGGGCGGCGGGGAGTGGCCATATCCTTGACATCCAGCAGGGCTCTCTGCCAGATGCAGGACAGAAGGGCAGTGTCTTTCAGTCCAGCCAAATGGAGAGGCTCCAGAAGCTTTTTTTTTTTTTTTTAATTTGTATTATTGAAGTGTAGTTGATCAGAAGCTTTGTGGAACGTTATGAGAGGGGCAGTGAATTCCTTCCTGTTCTGCAAGGCCCTTCAGGGCTCGCTTCTATAACGGGAGGGGAGAGCACTGGACCTGACTTCTTTACAGAGCTGGGCTTGCTTTCAGCACTGCCATACCCCAAAATGTAGGGTGCCATGTGACTGGGTAAGGGGCAGCTGAGCTCCATGAACAGACTTAAGCTCTGTCGCTCTCCCCAAACTCACCCCTTCTTGGACCAGTCTCTTCCCTTCCTGTCTTTTCAGCTCAGCAGTCCCATCCTCCCTTCTTTTTTTTTTTTTTTATAATTTTCTTTTCTTTTCTTTTTTTTTTTTTTTTTTTTAATTTTTTATGATAGGCACACAGTGAGAGAGAGAGGCAGAGGGAGAAGCAGGCTCCATGCACCGGGAGCCCGACGTGGGATTTGATCCCGGGTCTCCGGGATCACGCCCTGGGCCAAAGGCAGGCGCCAAACCGCTGCGCCACTCAGGGATCCCCCATCTCCCTTCTTTTTAACTTGTTACTACACACGCTTACTCTCCTTTTCTTTTTCTCTTCCTGCTTCTGGCCTCCCTCTCCTTGTTCCCAGGAGTTATATGCATGGCTTGAAGCCCAACCCTTTGATTTCTTGCAGGAAGGAGATGCCCAGACCAGGTGTTTGGGCAGCTACTCTGTCACCTGGCAGGAAAACTCTCCTGGAAGAGGGGATGGGAATCTTGGAACTTGAGAGGGATTCAAGAGAGGGATTCAAGAGAGGGATTCCGTGGAGTGTTAGTGGAAAAGAAATGTGAATCGCCAGCACCTCAGTACTCCTTGAACCTCTAGTCAAAGAGTTACCTGGTCCCCATCAAGAGGGACTAGTCACACGGCGTTCATACTTTACAGAAGACTTGCATTGCCCATCCGGTTGGCATTCTCCAACGGGTCTCATCTTCCTAGTCACATCCACCCGAGCAATGGCCATTTGTCCTCATGGTGAGAGACACAGAGGGGCCTTGCTATTAAAATCATACATTTTAATCAGCTACTTCAGTTAATTTGAATGTCAGGCACGGGCGTGTCGTAAAACCACTACTGCGGCCGAGGCAGCTGCTTTGGCATCTGCATGGTCATTATTTGTCAGCTTTGAGGTGCCCCATGGGATTCCTGGGTTTGCCAGAACCACCTGGTTTTTCCTAGACCAGACAGATGACCTAGTGCCTACACCTTTCCTCCCCTGGGTGTACAGCCCCTCGGAGAGGTTCTTTGTGCAGGGCTCCAAAGCCAAGGACAAGATGCATCCATGCCTGCCATGAGGGCCTGCGCAGGAGTACCTCTGTGTAGATGTTCCTGCTTTGGCAGGTGGTTTATTTCTTGTTTCCAGTAAAGGAACAACTCATGTCTTCTTTGGGGACTGTTACCTCCTCATGGGTTCTTAGAAAGCCTGAAAAAGGGTCAGGTTGTGCTGGTATTTCTCTTTTGCTCTCACATACTTGTGTGTGCACACACGAGATTGGCACAGGGTCTGAATGAGAAGAAGTTGTTATGGTGTGTGAATTCAGGAGGAATCTCAGGATTCTGTGCCCTGGCCCCCTCTCCTGGGTCAGGGGTTCTGAAGGGTATGTTCCAGTCACCTGCGCTGCCCCCAGGTGGACTCTCTCAGGGATATATAGTTTGGAGTGTAGGCCCCAGATTTGCTGTCATGACTCACTGAGGGTGCACCCCTCTTCCCCCAGGCGCCTTGGAGCTCCTTCTGCTGCTGACGTGATGACTGTGCGCAGGCCGGCCCAGAGCAGCCACAGCCTGAGTGAAACCCTGAGCTCCAGACTCGCTGACAAGTAAGAGCTTTCTCCCCAGAGAGTGTACAAGTTGGCCCAGGTTCTCCACCTCCTTACTTTCTCTGCAACCCCCTCCCAGTCTCCACTCTGATCCCACTTCTTTGGACTGAGGATGGATTCTTTTCCGAGTCATCGAGATGCGCCTCCCAGAAGTCATCCCCACGTGCTGCAGAACCTGAGACCACAGGGGTCGATGGAAGGTCTGCGTAGAGTGCAGTTGTTGAGAAGATGGGCCCATGGCAGCTTCAGGCCCTCTTCCCATTCCAGCCCAGGATTTATTTTCTAATGACTAGGATGCGTGGGTCTTTTAATTATCCTTGAGCCTTAAATCTGTACCACTGCATCTGTCTGCAAAGCCAGCTTTGCCTGTCCTGTCTCAGCAGTGCTGTTTTCTCCCACACTCTGCAGTGGACTTGGTGGTCACAGCTCTGCACCCCAGCCCTTGGTCCCTCTTGGGGCCGGAGCGTCCTGTAAACAGGACCTGGAAAAACCTTTGAGTGCAGCAACTGTATGGAGAGGGCACTCTGCGTCTGATTTCACATGAGCTTCATAAATCCGTGGACTTTAAGCAAGCCATCCTTCCCTTACAGTTTTCACACAGGGCCTCCATGGTTGTGAGGTCACCCCAGATGTCTGGGATATTAGACAGCAATTGTAATCATTGCAGTAAGACTCCTTGCCATTTAGTAATACAAGAATTATAATATGTGTTGTACTCTGGGAACATTACATATATTGACTCATCCACTCATGCATTTTATGTGTTTATTGACTACCTACTGTGTACTAGGCACAGCAAACAAGAAAAATTTGGTCTTGGCAAGTTCCAGTCCAGAGAAAGGAAAGAGTTCTTATTTATCTATTTTTTTTAGAGGGTTGTGGGCCAGAGGAAGAGGGAGAGAGAGAATCTTGAGCAGGCTCAATGCTCAGTGAAGAGGCCATTGTGGCACTCAGTCTCAGGACCCTGAGATCATGACCTGAGCTGAAATTAAGGATTTGGCCCCTAACTGACTGAGCTACACAGGCTCCCTAAGAGTTCTTATTTTAAAATGAAAAAACATGGAGCCAAGATTCAAACTGAGGTCCCTCTGACTTGAAAGCTGTATTTATCTGCTGTCAGAATTGTTTAACAGTACACAGGACAACTGGGTGGCTCAGTTGGTTAAGTGACTCGTGATTTTGGCTCAGGTCATGATCTCATGGGTCATCAAGCCCCACATGGAGATTCTCACTCAGTGGGAGTCTGCTTAAGATTCTCGCTCTTCTTCTGCCCTTCTCCCCTCTTGCACCACACTCTGTCTCTAAAATAAATAGATCTTTAAAAAAAAACCCAAGACATATGATATTTATGATTATTATTATATCATCTATTGTCATTAAGCATGAACTAATGTAAATTGTGGTTTTATGGTGTCTGTCCTGTCTCTTCATCTTGCTTCTAGCACTGTGAGAATGAGGGCTTTACCTTCTGCTGTTTGCACTCTCAGTGAAATATCAACAAACTGATCTGCTTCTGCTTCTGACTAAAATCTGAATTCATTTTAATGTCCTCAGTGGTGACAGGACAATTAAAAAATGTGTTTCTCTTTTGTAAGCCCTCTGTTATGCATGTTAATTGTTTATTTAAATAAGGAATTCTGCTTTGATAACCATATTTAAAATAGGAAGATGTATTTGCATATTCACAAGTTTCTAATTTATGCTGTGCAACCACAAATAGCGACACAATTTGCGTGTTAATGTCCCAGTGGAGTGAGAAGTCTTTATGTAAACAATTATTAGTCTTCAGAACAGAAAGCTAAATAGTAACAGGATGCATGAAATTGCTAATTATTTATCCCTCACTGTGAACCTTAACTGGAATTTCAGAATTCCCACATAGTCAGATCTGTATATTCAAAAAATGTGCATCATGAACTTGGTCCGTGTGTCCTTGCTAATCTTGGCACGTCCAAGGTCACTCTGCTTAGTTATGACCTTTGCTGATGGAAGAATGTTTTGCATTCAAAACCACAGATACTCCCATTCTCATTAGACTAGCTTAAAAATGTTTTTCTGGTTTTCTTTCAAAAGAACTTTTAACATCTTCAGGGCACTGACTAATCTAAAATCACATTTGGAAGCACATCTCCCCACATGTACATTCTAGGCCAGAACTTTCAGCGATGATGGAAATATTCTTTTGCTCCATCCAATGTGGATGTCACATGTGGCTAATGAGTACCATGTTCTACTACTCTGCCATTGTTCTGGATGCTGGGATTGCAGCAGTGGCCCAAATAGGCCAAAATTCAAAGTAATCCAACAAAAAGGAGCAATCCCTGT
Source organism: Canis lupus dingo (assembly GCF_003254725.2). Lineage (NCBI taxonomy): Eukaryota > Metazoa > Chordata > Mammalia > Carnivora > Canidae > Canis > Canis lupus. Next base: position 8,391,759 of record NC_064258.1, read on the forward strand.
CCACATAGAGAAACCAGTCTCATAGGGCTTATATTCTAAAGGAGGTCCAGTTCAAATGTAGCCAATAATTGTGGCTTTCCTATTCAAGTCAGGACAACTTCTCAAGCCCAGAATTTGCAAAACGTTTATGACTTACAGCCTTATTCTAATTTTTAAGTAGTCCTCACAAAGACCCATCTGTTGATTCCAGAAGCAGAGGATACCTGGACTCTGTAAGCTCTTACCTCAGGAAGTGTTCCCTATTTTCATCAGGGAAATAAGCTAACAATAATTATAATAATTTTTATTATATACTCACTACATGCTAGATGCTTAATGTGGTCTGCTTTATTAAATGTTTTTGGCTACTCTGGTAGATATGTATTATTATTATTCCTGTATCACAGATGAGGACGCTTAGGTTTAGAGAAGTGACGCAGCTTATCCAAGGTCACACAGCTGGTCAGTGGTTGACCTAGGCTTTATTTATTTATTTATTTATTTTATTTTTTTTTTTTTTTATAAATTTTTTTTAAATTTTTATTTATTTATGATAGTCACAGAGAGAGAGAGAGGCAGAGACACAGGCAGAGGGAGAAGCAGGCTCCATGCACCGGGAGCCCGACGTGGGATTCGATCCCGGGTCTCCAGGATCGCGCCCTGGGCCAAAGGCAGGCGCCAAACCGCTGCGCCACCCAGGGATCCCATGACCTAGGCTTTAAACTCAGGTTTAGGGCAGCCTGGGTGGCTCAGGGGTTTAGCACCGCCTTCAGCCCAGGGTGTGATCCTGGAGTCCGGGGATCGAGTCCCACGTCAGGCTCCCTGCATAGAGCCTGCTTCTCCCCCGGCCTGTGTCTCTGCCTCTCTCTCTCTGTATTCTCATGAATAAATAAAATCTTTTTATTTTTATTTTTTATTTATTTATTTTTTTTTAATAAAATCTTTTTAAAAATAAAAATAAAAAAAATAAACTCAGGCTTACTGCATTCCTAAATCTGGTAGTTCCTCTCATTCCACAATATTGTCTTCCCAAGAAAAGCAAAGTGATTTTCTTTTAAAGATTTTATTTATTCATGAGTGACAGAGAATGAGAGAGGCAGACCGAAAAGCAGTCTCCCTGCAAGGAGCCTGATGTGGGACTCCATCCCAGGACTCCAGGATCACGACCTGAACTGAAGGCAGAAACTCAACCACTGAGCCACCCAGGTGCTCCCACAAAGTGATTTCTTAAAGCGGTAGTTTCAATCTTTGAGACTTAAACTAGCATATAACATTTATGTCTAATTTCTAGTCAGTCTCTATGACCAGTTGAGAACAATGACCGAAAGAGTCCATCACCCAATGTTTGTCTTTCTTGTTCAGGGTCAAGGTGGAAGGTCCAAAGGCTGGCGAAGACCCTCGAAGGCTGCCATTTAGGTCCCCCATTCCTTTCCCAGAGACTTATCAGGATTCACCCCCCAGAAGAAGCTTTTTGGAAAGTCTCAATAACCTGATGCTAGAGTCAAAAGTGGACTGTTTTCAGCAGAACATGTTCAGTTCAAATATGATTATCAGCGACCCAGCTTCAGATCTCAGCATTAAAGAAGCCAACAAGGCTGGCAAGAGGCAGCTCAGTGGTGTTCAGAACCCTTGCCCTCCTGCCCAAGGCGGAGCTCGGCACAAGCCCCTCAGCATAAAGGACAAGATATCTGAATGGGAAGGAAAGAGGGAGTTGCCCACTCCTACTCTTGCACCTGGCAGGAAAGCAGATGGGCCAGAGGACTACCTGACATCCTGTGTGATGGGGAGGAGAAGCAGTGATGGTGTGAGAGCGTGGGTCACAGAGGTTCAGGATGGAACCAGGCCGGAAACAGAGAGCAAGGAGAATGAGAGGAATAAAGGGGTCGTGAAAGTTGGGGGTCAGGATGCAGAGCCGAGGCAAGACCTCAGCCAGCCAGCTGGGCAGCTAGCTCCTGGCTTGGGCAGAGGCCGAGAGCCCAGGCTGGGCAAACAGCGCTTTCCGAACGATAGCCTCTCTGTGCTGAGGCAGGTCAAGAAACTGGAGCAGGCTCTGAAGGATGGGTCAGCAGGGTTAGATCCCCAGTTACCAGGGACCTGTTATTCCCCACACTGCCTGCCAGACAAGGCTGAGGAGGGGCCTGCCCTTCCTGAGAACCGTGGGGGCAGGCGTGGCTCTGAATTCAGGTCCCACCACTGGGACCTGGAGGCCAGGGATCCCACCTCTGAGGCTGCAGAGGAAAGGAAAGGGTCCTGCTGGAGGCCCTGCGATCAGAGCCTGGAGGGTATGGACAGGGGCTCAGAGAACTCCTCCACGAAACCCTTTATCAACCCCCTGCCCAAACCTCGGAGAACGTTCAAACACGATGGAGAAGGGGACAAGGACGGGAACCCAGGCATCAGCTTCCCAAAGGATAGAAGGCATCTGCCTCCTCTGCCTTCTCTACCTCCCCCGCCCCTGCCCTCCTCTCCCCCACCCTCCTCCGTGAATAGAAGACTGTGGACCGGGAGACCGAAACCCAGTGCTGACCACAGGTAGGTGACTGCTGACTGTCTGCTCCAGTAGCTGATGCTGCATTGTAGCTGCTCTCAGACGAACTATTGGTTTTATCAAATGGACGGATCTTGTAGTTAGTTGAGACTCTTCATAGCCTGGGACAGTTTATTGATGAAAGCTGGAGATGTGATAAGTGATACAAAATGAGTATTTGCTTTGAAAAATTACCTTTTGGATGTGATAAGTACCTCTATTTCTGACGCTAACCTAGAGCTAAACCAAAAACTTGGGTTAACTCTGACAGTCAACTAACTGGTGCTAATTGACACTCATCCTGCCACTATGATCCCCAACTAGGACATGCTGCTTTGAATCCACCTGTCTCACACAGCCTGGGTCTACCTTGGCCCTGCCACAGTCTATCCGTATGACCTTGAGCAAGTTGTTCGACCTCCCAAAGCCTCTATTTCCTCATTTGTACATAAAGATGCACTCCCTAAATATTTTATAATGTTAAAATAGTATGTTGGTAAAGCATGCGAACGCTGGAATATCAAATCTGTGCTTTGGAAAACCATTTCCTTTCTGCTTCGAGAACTAAATTTCTAGCCCATTTCTGTGATGCGCTAATTGATACCTGCTGATCTGGAAACCAGCCACAGACCAAAACTCAAAACTGTGTCTCTAGTATGGTCACCAATTCTGCACCCTCTGTTTTTCCTTTGACTCACTGCAGTTGGGCTTTTGCCACTTGTCCTGAACTTGCTCTTGACCCAAGGCCACCTGTGACCCCCCAATCTCACTAAATCCAAGTGCCAGTTTTCTGTTCTGTTCTTATGTGACATCTCTTGGCCTTGGAGGAACAACTTCACTCCCTGACCCACTGCAGTCACTGGACTTCTAGGTCATCTGCTTTCCTGGGGGTCCTGCTTCACATCTTGCTCCTGTTCCATCCTCCTCTCCCTATGAGTGTCAGAATAACACCCCCCAACACACCATCCTGGCATCAGAGCAGGCACCTCTCTCCTCCATCTACTCTCACTCCCTAAATGATCTCATTCATTCCCGTGGCTTTATTTTTTTGTTTTTGGGTTTTTAAAAAGATTTTATTTATTCATGAGACACACACACACACACACACACACACACAGAGGAAAAGAGAGAGGCAGAGACACAGGCAATGGGAGAAGCAGGCTCGCTGCAAGGAGCCCATGTGGAACTTGATCCCGGAACTCCAGGATCATGTCCTGAGCCAAAAGTCAGACACTCTACCACTGAGCCACCCAGGCATCCCTTACTACGAGTTTGGTTTTTCTAAAGATTTTATTTATTCATGAGAGACACAGAGATAGAGAGAGGCAGAGACACAGGCAGAGGGAGAAGCAGGCTCCATGCAGGGAGCCCGACATGGGACTCGATCCTGGGTCTCCAGGATCAGGCCCTGTGCTGAAGGCGGCGCTAAACCACTGAGCCACCCGGGCTGCCCATCCTTACTAAGAGTTTTAAAAATTAGTATTGATGGGATCCCTGGGTGGCACAGCGGTTTGGCGCCTGCCTTTGGCCCAGGGCGCGATCCTGGAGACCTGGGATCGAATCCCACGTCGAGCTCCCGGTGCATGGAGCCTGCTTCTCCCTCTGCCTATGTTTCTGCCTCTCTCTCTCTCTGTGTGACTATCATACATAAATAAAAATTTTTTAAAAATTTAAAAAATAAATAAATAAAAAAATAAAAATTAGGATTGAATGTTAGATTTTGTGAAGTTGCTTTTCAATAAGCTTTTTTTATTTTTTTAAGATTTTATTTATTCATGAGAGAGAGAGAGAGAGAGAGAGGCAGAGACACAGGCAGAGGGAGAAGCAGGCTCCATGCAGGGATCCCGATAAAGGACTCGACCCCGGACTCCAGGATCACACCCTGGGCCAAAGGCAGGCGCTAAACCACTGAGCCACCCAGGGATCCCCTTCAGTAAGCCTTGTATGATCGTATCATTCCTATCTTTTGAGCTATGAATAATGACTTTATATCCTAATATTAACCCATTCTTACATTTTGGGAATGAACTCCCATTTGGTCCTGGTTTGTTACTCTTTTAAGATACTGCAGAATTCTGTTTGCTAATATTTTATTTAAGATTTTTGTGTCTAGGGGATCCCTGGGTGGCTCAGCAGTTTGGCGCCTGCCTTTGGCCCAGGGCGTGATCCTGGAGTCCCAGGATCGAGTCCCGCGTCAGGCTCCCTGCATGGAGCCTGCTTCTCCCTCCTCCTGTGTCTCTGCCTCTCTCTCTCTCTCTCTCTATGTCTATCATAAATAAATAAATCTTTAAAAATAAATAAATAAATAGTTAATTTAAAAAAAAAGATTTTTGTGTCCAGGGACACCTGGGTGGCTCAGCAATTGAGTGTCTTGACTTTGGCTCAGGATGTGATCCTGGGGTCCTGGGATCGAGTCCCACGTCAGGCTCCCTGCATGGAGCCTGCTTCTCCCTCTGCCTGTGTCTCTGCCTCTCTCTGAGTCTTTCATGAATAAATAAATAAAATTTTTGGAAAAAATACTTCTGTGTCCATATTCCAGAAATGGGACTGATCTTTACTTGGCTTTTATTGTACTGTCTTTACCAGGCCTTGGTAGCAGTGGTGTGTAGGGTCTATGGAAGAATTTAGAGGCTTCATTATGTTCTGAGAAAGCTTGTATCCATCTGCAGTTCTAAATCCTTTCCCAAACCAGTGCCAAAGCCTAGGTGCCTAAGTACTGGGATGACCTTTCTGCTCATGACCCCCATGTGTCATGATGGCAGTTCTTCCATGCCATTTCTGCACTGTTTTTCCAGGAAGGCCCCTCTCATAGGGGCGGGTTGGTTCTGGAAAATCAGTCCTTCCTGTGTCATTGCTGGGCAGACAGATTAACCTGGTGAACAGTTATTCCCATTATCTTTTCTCTCGTAGCTACCATCTGCTCTTTGCAGTCTTCCAGCATTCTCTTTAAAACCAGCTAAAGTTACTTAGTTTTCAGTCCAAAGATGAAATTTTTCTTGGCTGGTTTGAATATGGTTGCATCAGCTGTATTTTAAGAATTTTGGCTTTGGATTTTTCCTTTTGTTTAAAATAGTACAATGGGGGTGATTAGGGCAAGATGTTCACTTTCTACTTAAAAAAAATAATAAAGTGTACTTTTTATTGTGCTCCTATCTCTTAACAAAAAGAAGAGGCTCAACTCAGAATTTGGCAGACTTACCGCCCTCTCTGAGGCAGGAGAGCCAAGCCAAGGCTGAAGAAAGAAAATGATTAAGGATTTAGAGGTTGGGAGGGTTTAGAATTACATGGCCAGGCTGCACACTTCAGAGAACGTATTCAGCTTATTTTCATAGGCCGATGAGTCCACTTCTGCAGGAGCCAAACCAGTGGACTCAGATTTTCAGTTTGAGAAAATGTCTTCTTTCTCTTTTCCTTCTCTTCCCTTTTTCTGTGTTCTCTTCTCTTCCTCGTTTCATCCCTTTCTCTTTTCTTCATTTCTCTAAAGCTCCAGGAAATTAAATTTAAGGACTTGTGCCTTCGATCCTAAAATGGGAAATGAGAAACCCTTAAATGCCAGGAAATTCCAAAGATAAGGTCCCTACAGCAGCACTTGGTTGTGTATGTTCTGTGGCATGCATTGAATAACTCTGGCAGGAATGCCTTAAGGCCAATATTTAACAAGGAAAGTTGCAACTTTGTAAGTGTAAGCAGTGTCCTGAATTCCCATGTATCTATATGCCCCAAATGTTTGAACTGGAATGCAGATTTTTAATTTTAGTTTAAGTTGATCCTATGACAGTTTTTATATCTTTATGAAACCAAATAACAATGTTGACCAGAATTTCAGCTTTTCAACTGATTATTTTGGCATTGTATGGATTCAGCCTTTTCTTGGAGCTTTAGCGTACAACTTGCAACTTTTGGAGAATGTGAAATCTTGGTCATTATATAGCTGCCAAATCACATGCCTGCTATTATTGATTCAATAATTTCTATCTTCTGTAGGACTGACAGGGATCCCCAGAGTCATCTGGCCAGACAGCAACCCTCCGCTATTACCCACTTAGTGGCTAGGTTAACTTACCAGCCACGCTGCAGTCTGTCCCTGTCATTATGAGTCTGTCCCAGTCAACGTGATGTGAGGCGACTCTAACTGCCATGTCTAAAAACAGAGTGTTTAGGGGGCGCCTGGGTGACTCAGTCAGTTAAATGTCCTAATCTTGGTTTCAGCTCAGGTCATGATCTCAGGGTCATGGGATTGAGCCCTGTGTGGGGCTCTATGCTCAGCAGGAAGTTGCTTGAGATTCTCTTCCTCTCTCTCTCTCTCCTTCTGCCCCTCCCTTCCTCTCTCTCTCTCAGATAAATAAATATTAAAAAAAAAAAAAAAACTCGAGTGCTTAAAATCTTCAAAGGGGAAAATTGTTAGATTAATTTAAGATTTTTGTGTCCAGGGACTACTGGGTAACTCAGTGGTTGAGCATCTGCCTTTGGCTCAGGATGTGATCCCAGACTCCTGGGATCGAGTCCCACATCAGGCAGGAATGCCTTAGAGACTTAGAGCAAAAGATACCTGAAAGCATTAGAAAATTTTAATTTTGTAAGTTCATTTATTTTAATGGTGGTTGCATTAGAAAACAAAGAGCTGAGAATAGAGGACAGTTGTTATTCTACAATAGAGCAGTGACTATCATGTCTTCTTTCCCATTGGAAGTGGAAATGGTTAGATGTTAGACATAATTGTGGATAGAGATAGTTTTTCTTCTGGCATTTCTGTTTGTGATTCAGGATAGAGATAAGCAGAAACCCCTGAGTAGGAGTAGCAATCAAAGGAGGGGGGTCACCAATAAGAGTGTGAGCTGAGCTAACATAAGCATTCTCCCTCTTGGCCCCCTACTCTGATCACCTGGTGGCATGAATGCCCTTCCTGAGGGTGTGGTGGGACATGGGAAAGAGCTGCGTGTGGTCACTGGGGATGGAGGTAAGAAGAGAGTCTGTGGCAGCTCAAGGTGGATGAGGAAATTAGAGGATGGTTTTTACAGTTTCTAGCCTATCTGAGTGGTGTTTTAAGTGGTAGCTAGGTCCCAGGGATCCCCCAGAAATAGGAAGTTTAGAATCTAAAAAAGAAAAACCAAAAAAATAAAATAAAATAAAATAAAATAAAATAAAATAAAAATAAAAACCTTGGGAAACGCCTACAGCCCAGCTAGAGGGAGAAGACCAGGAAGAAGGCTACCAGTGAAGGCACAGGAAGTTGTCTGAGAGGGGAAGTAGCAGGCAGGCAGCCTTGCACTCAGTTCCTCAAACCCTGGTGGGGACCTGCGTGCCTGTGTTTGCAATCCTTTGCTGAACTAATACTTCCGTAAAATACAATAGAAAAGAATGGCTAGAGAAATGACATGAAAAAGACAGCATTCTACAAGCTTCGGTTGTCTTTTAAAAATTTATTCGGAAAAAAAAAAAAATTATTCTGCCAAATTGCTTTAAAAGTTTCCCTACACAGGGACAGCTGGCTGATTCAGTCTGTAGAGCATGCGACTCTTGATCTTGGGGTGGTGAGTTCAAGCCCCATGTTGAGTATAGAGATTGCTTTAAAAAAAAAAAAAAGAGAGAGAGAGAGCACAGCCCGAGTGACTCAGCGGTTTAGCGCCGCCTTCAGCCCAGGGCGTGATCCTGGAGACCCAGGATCGAGTCCCACGTCGGGCTCCCTGCATGGAGCCTGCTTCTCCCTCTGCCTGTGTCTCTGTCTCTCTCTCTGTATCTCTCTGTGTCTCTCATGAATAAATAAATAAAATATTTTTTAAAAAAAGAAATTTTTAGAAAGTTTCTAAACACGTATTCTCAATTTCTTTTTTTCTTTTTTTTATTTTAATAAATTAATTTTTTATTGGTGTTCAATTTACCAACATACAGAATAACACCCAGTGCTCATCCCGTCAAGTGTCTCCCTCAGTGCCCGTCACCCACTCACCCCCACCCCCCGCCCTCCTCCCCTTCCACCATCCCTAGTTCGTTTCCCAGAGTTAGGAGTCTTTATGTTCTGTCTCCCTTTCTGATATTTCCCACACATTTCTTCTCCCTTCCCTTGTATTCCCTTTCACTATTATTTATATTCCCCAAATGAATGAGAACATACACTGTTTGTCCTTCTCCGATTGACTTACTTCACTCAGCATAATACCCTCCAGTTCCATCCACGTTGAAGCAAATGGTGGGTATTTGTCATTTCTAATGGCTGAGGAATATTCCATTGTACACATAAACCACATCTTCTTTATCCATTCATCTTTCGATGGACACCGAGGCTCCTTCCACAGTTTGGCTATTGTGGACATTGCTGCTAGAAACATCGGGGTGCAGGTGTCCCGGCGTTTCATTGCATCTGAATCTTTGGGGTAAATCCCCAACAGTGCAATTGCTGGGTCGTAGGGCAGATCTATTTTTAACTCTTTGAGGAACCTCCACACAGTTATTCTCAATTTCTATACCTATCTCACTGGCACACCAGCCCTGGCCCACAGATTGCACCTTGAGCACTGCTCCGTGATGCTGTGGAAACCAAGTGGCCTCGTGTAAAGAAAGGCCCCAGGAAGTAGTTAGGGTTTACAGGAAACTAACTGGTGACCTTCAGGGAGCAGTTTCAGAAAAGGGATGTAAGCAGGTGCCAGGGTGGGAAGATAAAGGGAAATAAAACCAGTGAGCTCTAGTAAAGGAGTAGTCAGACTGCGCCAGCTGTTCCCTCCTCTGCCCAGCCCACCAACCCATGCCAGTTTAAAATTGTTGGCAAAGAAGGTGACAAATCACAGAACCACAGCGGTCTTTTCTTTCAATGAAAATTTCTAGAGGAAACCCATGCATGTTTAAAGGGGGAAAGAGGCTTGACTAGAGGGAAAGATTTAAAATGCAAGAAATCCCCAGGGGCTCCTGGGTAGCTCAGTCATTGATCAGTTGAGCTTCTGACTCTTGGTCTCAGCTCAGGTCTTGGTCTTTAGATTATGAGTTTGAGGCCTGCATTGGGCTCCACCCTGGGCATGGAGCCCACTTAAAAAAATTTTTTTTAAATAAATAAAATGTGGGCAGCCCTGGTGGCTTAGCGGTTTAGCGCTGCCTTCCACCCAGGGCGTGATCCTGGAGACCTGGGATCGAGTCCCACGTCGGGCTCCCTGCATGGAGCCTGCTTCTCCCTCTGCCTGTTTCTCTCTCTCTCTCTCTCTCTCTCTCTCTGTGTGTGTGTGTGTGTGTGTGTGTGTGTGTGTCTAATAAACAAATAAAAAATCTTTCAAAATAAATGAATAAATAAAATGCAAGAAATTCCCAAAGCTTAGAAAGCGGCAAATGGCCCCTGCCTGGCTCTGCCGTCTCCTCATACAGCACTCACTACCTTATCCCTGCAGCACAGCCTTGTTGAATGTCTGTATGTTCTCTCTACAAATGCACCAAGTTCCCTGTGGACACAGGACCTTCACAGGTGCCCTTTCCTCTTCTTGGAACACTGTTTCCCAGGCTGACGTTTTTTTCTATCCTCCAGGTCTCAGCTTTAATGAGTGGCTTTGTCAGCGTGGTCTTCCCTGATGCATCCCCAACCTCCTTGATAGTCTTACTTGTAGCCCCATTCTTTTCCATCATTGAGTTTCTTTTCTTTTTATTTTTTAAAGGTTTTATTCATGAGAGATCAGAGAGAGAGAGAGAGAGAGAGAGAGAGAGGCAGAGACACAGGCAGAGGAAGAAGCAGGCTCCATGCAGGGAGCCCGATGTGGGACTCCATCCCGGGATTCCAGGATCACGCCCTGGGCTGAAGGCAGCACTAAACCGCTGAGCCTGAGCCACCCGGGCTGCCCCATCATTGAGCTTCTTAACACAGTTTATTATTCTGTTTATTTGTGTATGCGCTGGTTGAACATCTCTCTTCCTCCCTGGAACATAAGCTCTTGGAGGGCACTGTTTTAGTCACTCCTTATTTATTGAACCCTGGGTACAGTGCTTCTTCCCAGTAAATGTTCAACATAAAACATTTGCTACATAAATAATCACTAGCACTACAGTGGTAATAGTAATAGCTAACATTTGTTGCGTGTTGGTTAGGTGCTAAGGACTTTACAAACGTTCTCTTTTCTATTCTTTGGACAATCTTAAGAGATAATTACTGTTTTTCAAATCAAGACAGTGAGTTTCAGCCCAGTTAAGTGGTTTGTCTGAGATTAAAAGGCTTGTGAATGAAGGATCTGGGATCTGTATGCAAGTTTGTTTAATCCCCAGGGGCCAGGGCAGCCCAGGTGGCTCAGCGGTTTAGTGCAGCCTTCAGCCAGGGTGTGATCCTAGAGACCCAGGGATTGAGTCCCACATTGGGCTCCCTGCTTGGAGCCTGCTTCTCCCTCTTCCTGTGTCTCTGCCTCACTCTCTCTGTGTCTCATGAATAAATAAATAAAATCTTTTAAAAATAAAAAAAAAATAATAATCCCCAGGGGCCAGAGAGATTGGAATTGTGGGTAAAGAAGTGAAGACATGATACATTTCTAAGTAGTCAGCTGAAGTTTACCATTAAGCATGTGTAGGACACTGGGCTAGACATGTGTGCCCAGAGTAAGAGAGAAGAGCCATGACTCCTGAGCCGTGGGAGGGTTGTGACTGTCCTATACCAGGAGAAGTGAAGGTCTAGGACCCAGTCATGGCCAGCTGGGGGATGTGCCCTGATGAGTGATGAGACTACATGTTCACCTAAATTCCATTCAAGGAAGGCCCGAGTGTGTTCAACACAAATTAATGACGAGTCTGCTGGAAGTAGAAGATGAGCCTCCAGAGCCTGAGTGGGCAGTGCTGTTCTGCTCCAACTCGGGGAAGTTGTGGGTTACTTTGGAGAAGGATAGGGAGAGAAGAGAAAAAAGAGGAGGTAGACTGAACCGGTAACATGGCTGAGGTTTTGTATATTTCACAATATGGTCTACCTCCTTCAGGACCTCCCAAATGTTCAGTAAAGCTACAGAAGTCATAGAAACTCAAGGTGAGCAGCTGTGTGTGTGTGTGTGTGTGTGTGTGTGTGTGTGTGTGTGAGAGAGAGAGAGAGAGAGAGAGAGCAAGAGCAGGGGCTGAACTTTGCATTTAGGTCAGCACCAGCAGGCCAGGGACTGCCCCTGTGAATGTAGGTGGGGCAATAACACAGAGTGAGCTGGGCCACAGACAGAGACCCAGCCACATTTGCACAGATCTCTGAGGGGCAGGGTGGGATAGGATGTCTCAGCTGGCCTCTGGGTTTCATTCTGATAATAACCACTCAAATGAGAGAAGTGGGGAGGTGCCCAGGCCTCTCTGGTCTGCTCTGAACTGGACATTGCCACTCCTTTCTGATCATGAGTTTGTGCTCTATAAACATGGCAGAATATTTAAAAAGTCCAGAAAAGTAAAAGTGAAGAGAAGTCACAAGCCATTCGTCAGTCCTGAGATAGTATATTTCATTTGCTTTCCTTCTTTTTCTTTTCTATGTATATATTTGCTTTCAAAGTTGGGATTGTACTTTACTCAGCGTAGCAGCGTAAACATTCTCTCACATAGAAGCTGTACCTCTTATTTAGGGTTTTTCATACCTTCTTAAAAGAAACAGTAGTTGATTTCAGTAATAGGAATTTTTGTAGGAATAAAATTGGTGTATAATCTCTGGACCAGCCTAATTTGATTCAAGTTCTTGTTTGTTTTTCTCCCATCTTGTACAAACCAGAAAGTCCTATGAGTTTGAAGACTTGTTGCAGTCTTCCTCTGAGAACAGCAGGGTGGACTGGTATGCACAGACTAAGTTGGGGCTCACACGCACTTTATCAGAGGAGAATGTCTATGAAGACATTGTAGGTAAGAGGCCCACATGCCTGTGAATGGGGATGACTTTGTGTGAAAGGGGAGAGAGAGATGGGGCTGAGGGCTTGAAACGCACACATACATGCACACACAGTCTCGAAGAAATATGTGTACTCAGATGAATGTGGGAGCCGGTAGGCGTGTGGGAGAGTGACCCATGGAGGGATGTATGAGAGCCTGGAGCTGGAAGGGGAGTGGAAAGGCTGGTGATGAAAGGCCACAGAGGCAGCATGATGGTGGGACACATCGGAGACTGGAGTCTCAGTAGCCATGATTGAACCTCGGCTCTGCTAGATTAGCTGTATGACAGTGAGCTGGGGACTCAACTTCTCTGAACTTCAGTTCTCTCATCCATATGATAAAGATGACAACTACCTGGTAGGGTAGAGGATCAGAGAAAATGAAATGTAATGTATTTTGCCCAGTAAACTGTAGGATTACCAAATGAAAGAAAACTCAGGCCACTACCCTCTTCCTCCATCTGTGGAAGTGAGCAGTAACAGGGCATCAAAATTCAGATGAAAACGAATGTCCACTATGAAAAAAAAAAAAAACCTTTGGCCTTAATTCTTTTAAATTCTAAAATGGAGCTAAACCTTGGTGACTCAGAATGGAATCTACACCTAAGAATGAGTCTGCACCTAAGAATGAGGACATGGCAAGTTTCCCCTGTGACAATCAGGGTCCAAGAGGAAGGGAGTGAATGGATACCAAGACATCAGACGTCCCCACAAGGAGAGACTTAAGATATTGGGTAGATATCTGAGGAGGAAAACTCCTTAATGTTCTGTTCCTGATTTGTTGCTTTTGATCACAGATCCGCCAATGAAGGAAAACCCTTATGAGGATGTTGAGTTACATGGTCGCTGCCTGGGGAAGAAATGTGTTTTGAACTTTCCTGCTTCTCCTACTTCTTCCATTCCTGACACACCCTCCAAGGTATGAGTCCCCAGGAGAGCAGTGTGGGGCAAGGAGTACCCAATGCTATGGCCCTGAGCAGCCTGGAGTTCTGAGTTATCCAGGGATGCCAGGTCACCTTGCTGCTGGGCTCCTGGATGTGCATATTAGCTGCCTGCCTGCTCTCCTGTTTCTAGTTTTCCTGGAACCCCTCTGCTCGACCAAACATTCTAAAATACTATTTTAGCTTCTGGGTCAAAATTCTCCCCAAATTGGGTAAATAAGATAGTATGCCCATATTATACAACTGTAAAGAAGAATGTCCTGCCGTAAAGCAAACTCTGAAATACGAGACTGAATGTTCTGGTGCAGAAACAGTACTTTTATAGCGTGCTACCATTTGTGGGGTTTTAAATAGATAAATATACATATATGCAAGATCATATGAGCATCAGAAAATGGATACATCTGTGGAGTTGTCTTGAGAGGTCAAGGTAGAAAACTTGACATTTTCTACAGAATATTCCTTTCAACACTGTGGAATTCTGTACTATGTACATACAGATAATATAACATACTCACGTACATGATCATTTCAACACATTGCCTACAGGACTGAATTCCTATTCCTTAGCTTGGCGTTAAAATAATCCTTCATAATTGATCCCTGGGCACCAATTCTTACCTAATTTCCTACATACAAAAGCTTCCCTCCAGCAAAAGCCTATTAATTGCTCCTCTGATATTAAAGGCTCAGGATTGGCAAATGTTTCCTCTAAAGGACCAGAAAGTAAATACAGAATCTCTGTTGTAATTACCCAGTGCTGCCATTGTAGTGTAGAGCAGCCACAGACAATATGCAAACAAATGAATATGCACTGTATCAATAAAATTTTAATTATGAACATCAAAATTTGAATTTTAAATAATTTTCAAATGGCATGAAATACTACTTATTTTCCGACCATTTAAAAATGTAAGAACTGGGGTGATCCCTGGGTGGCTCAGTGGTTTAGTGCCTGCCTTTGGCCCAGGGCATGATCCTGGAGTCCTGGATCAAGTCCCGCGTCGGGCTCCCTGTGTGGAGCTGGCTTCTCCCTCTGCCTGTGTCTCTGTCTCTGTCTCTGTCTCTCTCTCTCTCTGATGAATAAATAAATAAAATCTTTTAAAAAAAATAAATAAGAACTGGGATGCCTGGGTGGCTCAGTGTTTGAGCGTCTGCCTTCGGCCCAGGGCATGATCCCAGGGTCCTGGGATCAAGTCCCACATCGGGCTCCCTGCATGGAGCCTGCTTCTCCCTCTGCCTTTGTCTCTGCCTCTCTCTCTCTCTCTCTCTCTGTCTCTCATGAATAAATAAATAAAATCTTTAAAAAAATAAAAAATGTAAGAACTATTCTTAGGTCATGCCCTATATAGAAACAGATGGTGGACCAAGTTGTATTTTGCCCAGCCCTGTGCTAGGTCATTTCTACATCTGCCCTTGGTTCTTGCCTTTCTCTCCCCATCCTCTAAGGCCCAGATCAATCATTCCTGCTTCAGGAAGCTTCTAGGCCATTCCAACCCCTGGAACTTCTTCCCCTCTTACTCAGTGGGCTAAAGTATTCATTTTATACCAAACTGTGTATATCGCATTATGAGATCCCTTATTTTGATGATTTGAAATCTGATTTAAGTGGTGTAATGTATCTTAAAAACATCTTCCCGGCTGCATTATGAATTCCTCAAGCTCCTCAGTATTCTCTTTGTGTCCCCTGTAAGTAGTTGTACAATGTGTAGTTGTTCAAGAAATTAGGTAAAGGAAGGCCAAATCTAGGCTGCGAGTGTCACTGCAAATCCATTGCAAGGATCTACTTCCAGCCTAAGGAAAAAAGCCATCTTCCTCTCTGGGTCCCGTACAAGGACGGCATTTGCAGACGGGTGGGGGGTCTACACATGAGGCATGTCTTTTGTGCCCAGTGCTCACACAGGGAGTCTTTCTGCCACCAGTCTTCCTGAGGAGAGTTAAAGGCAGAATCCATCCTTAAGGGTGGATCTCACCTAACCAAACTGATTACTGTCCTTGCCGAAGCCAGTTAACTGCTATTTTGTTCTTCCTATGGGAGAGCATTCTCGTGAATAATCCAGCACAACAGATAATAAGTAGACAGCTCCTACTTGCCTCTGACATGTATTTTATTTTATTTTATTTTATTTTTTAAATTTTATTCATTCATTCATGAGAGACAGAGAGAGAGAGAGGCAGAGACACAAGCAGAGGGAGAAGCAGGCTCCATGCAGGGAGCCCAATGTGGGACTCCATCCCAGGACTCCGGGATCATACGCTGGACTGAAGGCAGGCTCAAAACCACTGAGCCACCCAGGCATCCACCTAACATGTATTTCCATTGGATATAGAAGCCTTCAACATTCAGGAAATCTTGCATTTCCCACAGTGGATAAACCTGGCTTAACAGAAGAAAAGCTATCACGACTTGGTCTGTCCTTTTGTGTTCCACCTGGCTCTCCCCTACTCTCCTCTTCATGCCAGGAATGTGCTGCTCACCTCTTAGGAACAGTGAACAGCATCTGCCCAAAGCCTCTGTGCAGTCAGAGCCGGGTGCTCCTCCCAAATGTCAGAAAATAAGGACTTAACAGCCCTTTTCTTCTCCTTTTTGCCAGCCTGGAGAAAACCCAGGTCCTCTGTCACCAGAACAGCCAAACACAGTAGGTAATCACGTCAACAAGAGTTTGAAGTCCAGATGCAGCTGTCCTGCAGAAGGATAATCCAGTTGCCCAGTGTATGTGTCTGATTGCCACCAATACTTGCAGGCTGCTTTCAGCCCTTTGCAAATCATCAGCAGGACTCCATGTCCATACTCATTCCTCTGCTCTCCCACATCTGGGTGTCTGGTTGGTGCCCCCCTCCTGGGGGACAGCTGCAGACTTCACCACTTCCTCTGTTTAGCTCATCAGATATTCATGGAGCATCTGCCGCATCTGGGCTGCATCTGGGACCTTAGAACTTACAGAAGCAGCCTCTCTGTGGCACTCTCCTCTGTCAACCTCTGAAAGGTACTATGAAATCTTTTGGGATTTTCATTTAATAAGATTGTGCCCAGTCCCAGTACAGAGGTCAGGGTCAGCTGGACAGACAGAAAGAAGCAATTGTGTAGTTGGGGCAGGTGCTGATGCTTTTTCAACACAACGCAAGCTCCTGAGAAGGGACCATTTTCTTTTCTTGCTATGTGTTACCCACCATTCCCACACCTAGAGTAGCACAGTAAATGTGCTAGGAACTAATTTTTATAATAAAGGAAATCTAAGCTAATAGGACAATTTTTTTTTTTCAAGTAGGCTCCGTGCCTAGTGTGGAGCTCAATGTGGGGTTTGAACTCAAGACACTGAGATCAAGACCTGGGCTTAGAGTCTGTTTTTTTTATTATTATTATTATTTTTAAAGATTTTATTTAGGGATCCCTGGGTGGCGCAGCGGTTTGGCGCCTGCCTTTGGCCCAGGGCGCGATCCTGGAGACCCGGGATCAAGTCCCACATTGGGCTCTCGGTGCATGGAGCCTGCTTCTCCCTCTGCCTGTGTCTCTGCCTCTCTCTCTCTCTCTGACTATCATAAATAAATAAAAATTTTAAAAAAATGTTTAAAATATTTTTTAAAAAATAAAAAAATAAAGATTTTATTTACTTACTCATGAGAGACACAGAGAGAGAGAGAGAGAGGCAGAGACACAGGCAGAGGGAGAGGCAGGCTCCATGCAGTGAGCCTGGCGTGGGACTCGATGCCAGGTCTCCAGGATCAGGCCCTGGGCTGAAGGCGGCACTAAACCGCTGAGCCACCTGGGCCACCCACCGGGATGCCTTTAAAGTTATTATTTTTTTAATAAGTATAAAGTTATTTTTAAAAATAACTTAATTTCGGGACGCCTGGGTGGCTCAGTGATTGAGCATCTGCCTTCGGCCCAGGATGTGATTCTGGAGTACCGGGATCAAGTCCCACATTGGGCTCCCTGCATGGAGCCTGCTTCTCCCTCTACCTATGTCTCTGCCTCTCTCTCTCTCTGCGTGTCTCTCATGAATAAATAAATAAAATCTTAAAAAAAATAACTTCATCTCATCACAAAAATTTATTATTATTTTTAAAGATTTTATTTATTTATTAGAGAGCACACGGGTGGGGAGGAGGGGTAGAGGGAGAGAGAGAAGCAGACTCCTCGCAGAGAAGGGAGCCTGATGTGGGACTTGATCCCAGCACCCTGGGATCATGACCTGAGCCAAAGGCAAATGCTTAACTGACTAAGCCACCCAGATACCCCACAAAAAAATGTTTAAATACTGAAAAGTGTAATGAATATAAAACTCATCCATAGTTAAGGATCTTTTTTTCTATAATTGTTAGTGTGCATATGTGTGTGTGTATGTGTGTGTACATAAAGAAGACTTGGGATGGGGATGCCTGGGTGGCTCAACGATTGAGCATCTGTCAGGGTGTGATCCTGGAGTGTCAGGATCGAGTCCCACATCAGGCTCCCTGCATGGAGCCTGCTTCTCCTTCTGCCCGTGTGTCTGCCTCTCTCTCTGTGTGTCTTTTGTGAATAAATAAATAAAATTAAAAAAAAAAGAATTGGGATGATGTATATATACTTTTGCTGGTCTTTTATATTTATCCTGAGCATTTTCCCACATCGTTAATTTCTTTCTAAAAACAATTTTTATTGCCTGCCTGGCATTCCATTGTTTAAATGTAATGTCTGTCTTTACATTAGTATAATGTCCTAATTGTTGAAATGTGCATATATGCCTTCCTATGTATTTCTGTGTGTGTATATTTAAGGAAGTATCCATGTATTCATGGAAATACATGTACCTGAGGGTGTATATGAACAAATGTGTGTGTTTGTAAGACTGACACCTGAGTCCTTGGAGGAGGTCTCTATTAAAGAGAGAAGGAATGAGGTTGAGATAGGTAAGAAAGATATTTTGGGATATTTTGTATCAAGGACCCTTTTATTTTTTTAAAGATTTTATTTATTTATTCATGAGAGACACACACACAGAGAAGCAGAGACACAGGCAGAGGGAGAAGCAGGCTCCATGCAGGGAGCCCAATGTGGGACTTGATCCCCCATCTCCAGGATCAGGCCCTGGGCTGAAGGTGGCGCTAAACCGCTGAGCCACCTGGGCTGCCCCAAGGACCCTTATAGTTTGCTTACACCACTGTTTCCTGAAGCAGTAAGACAGGGACAATGGAGGGCAGGAAGGAGTTAAGCCATCAGCCACCATTTGCAGGCAGAAGGGTGAGTGAACCCTGGCTTAAGTCCAGGTCAGCTCCCTCTAGGGAGGTACATAGTTTCCCCCTCCTCCCCACCAGGAAGCCCCCTGGCCAGGGCCCATCACTCAATTCCCCAAAATAACCCATGGAGTTTCAACAGAGTTCTTGTCTGCTTTTCTTTCTTGGACACCACGGATCTTTTGCTGGATCCACTGTGAATCCAATATTTATAAGATTGGAGAGTCTGTGTGCCTCTGTAACAGGGCTAGGCCCCTCCCCCAAGTTTACTCCACAGAGACACAATGGGAATGGGCATATTATCATTAGGGCATGTTGGTGTGAGGCTTTCTGATCAAAACCTGCAATCTTCTCTGGGCCACAACCTGACAGTCATCCCTTGGGTTCTACAGTATCTTTCCTTTTATACTATAGTTCAGATTTGGCAGCTACCACTGGTTGACTGGTTTTGTAAATAATGTGTTTCTGGAAAATGGCCATGCTCATTCATGCACATATTGCATATGGTGCTTTTGCACTGCAATGGTGGAGTTGAGTAGTTGTGACAAAGCCTAATATATTTAGTTTGTCCTTTAAGAAAAAGCTTGCTGCCCCTTGCTAAGTCCAAGATTCACACCCTCACTTTCAGAGGCCTTCCACAGACACTTTGATGTCATCATTGGTGTATGATATCTTCCATCTGTTCCGCTGTACTCATTCTGAGCCATGAGCACTCTCTGGTCGAATTTGCTCCTCCTCATTTCTGTGCCTCTTCTGAGAGTGTGCTGTCTACCTGAGAACGAATGCTATACCCCAGAGCCCACTAGGTTCTCTGTAAACAATGAAGTAGCAGCTGAAATCCTACCCCTCATGAAAGCTCCTTGGACATTTGGGGGCTGATTCTGGGTGCTCAGGGGGGCACACCAGGGCCCCTTTTTCTGGCAGTGTCACCACTGGGGGATGCAGCCCACATAGGCTCCACCAGGTCTCTTGATACCCTTTAGAGAGCTACATGCCATGTTTTGATATCTTTCTGTTGTCTTTCTTCTCAGACCTTTTCAGAGGTCAAATCTTTGAACAAATACTATCACAACCTAAAAGTCTAATGAAAACAGATACCTGCTTTTTGCCAACAATTTGTTTTGTTTTGTTTTTTTAAGATTTTATTTATTTAATCACGAGAGACAGAGAGAGAGAAAGAGAGAGGCACAGGCAGAGGGAGAAGCAGGATCCACGCAGGAAGCCCAACACGGGACTCAATCCCGGGTCCCCAGGATCACACTCTGGGCTGAAGCCAGTGCTAAACTGCTGAGCCACCAGGGTTGCCCTTTGCCAACAATTTGATACGTGATTCTAATGCAGTGAAAGAATTGGGGCCATTTCCTTGGATTTCACTGCAGATGGAACTTGGTCTATAAGAAAGCTTGTTATTATACTTCTTCTTTGTGCTAGTTTAATTATTAAGATGCCCACAGTGAGCAAACCATACTGGCTTTTTCTACTCAGGGCTTGTGTTGCCAAGCAATTGATTGCTCCCCATAGACTCATGATACAAACATTAGAGCAGGCCACTTAGGAAAGCTAGGAGTCTTTTATTTTTTAATTTAATTAATTAATTTATTTATTTATTTACTTATTTTTAAGAATTTTATTTATTTATTCATGAGAGACACACACAGAGAGAGAGGCAGAGACACAGGCAGAGGGAGAGGGAGAAGCGGGCTCCATGTAGGGAGCCTGACGTGGGACCCAATCCCGGGTCTCCAGGATCACACCCCGGGCTTCAGGCGGCACTAAACCGCTGCACCACCAGGGCTGCCCAAGCTAGGAGTCTTTATTCCCAGAAATCTTTAAAAAGAAAAGGTTCTAGAATTATTGTTACATACTATTTGGAACTGTACAAGAATTGAGAAATCAATGGAACAGAATAAGACTGTTCTATAAGAGTTTAAGATATAGTAAATGTGGCCTTGTAAACTGATAGCAAAAGGGGCACCTGGGAGGCTTTATTGATTAAGTGTCTGCCTTTGGCTCTGGTCATGATCCCAGAGTCCTGGGATGGAGCCCCATGTAGGTCTCCCTGCTTAGCAGGGAGTCTTTTCTCCCTCTCCCTCTACCCCTCCCCATCCCCACCCCAGCTTGTGCTTTCTTTCTCTCTCAAATAAATAATATTTTTTTAAAAATGATAACAAAAGAAAGCCTTGTTTATTAAATGGAATAGGGTTAACTTAGCTTGGAGAAAAAAATCAGTTTAGACTACAAGCAATAAAATAAATTATTGATGGATTAATGAATAAAATAAGTTTAAAATAAACTAAGAAAATCCAAAAGAAAATGAAATTAAATACATATTAAATGTCTAAAAAGATACAGATTTTCTTTTTTTTTTCTTTTTTTTTTTTTTAAGATACAGATTTTCTAGGCTAAGAGAGACAAGATTAAATCAGTCACAAAGGAAAAGTTGAACAGATTTCACATATAAAAATTTCACATAACCCCCCACAAAAAACCCAAAACACTTGCAGCAAAATTGACAAATAGTTCATAGTTTTGTTTTGTTTTTTTTAATCCAAAATCTGTTTATTGGGATAGCGTCCCACTCTTCTTGATTCAGGGAGCTTTTAGTGCTGCTTCCGCCTGAAAGAGCATCCTTCTGTAAGCCTTGCTTTTCCTCCCATGGGCTGGCAGAGGACTGTGGAGTGGGCGACACACAGAACTACGGTCTGTGCGTGGCTGAAGGTGGTGGTGATTTAGTAGCATCCAGGCACTTCATTCACATCCATGAAGTAGGAGTTGGGGCTCTGCACCAGGTGCTTCTTCTTGTATTTCCTCCTCTTCTCTTCTGGGGACAGGTACAAGAGGTCCTTCACGAGGGGCATGTTCTTGTGGGAAGGTCATCACTACCAGAAAGGCATATAGTTCATAGCTTAAAGCTCATCCACATTAAAAAGAAAAACACTGGGATCCCAAAAGAAGGCAAAGAACATAAATAGTATAATAAAAAAGCAGTTAGCATATTAAAGTATGAAAAAATGTCCATGTCATAAGAGAAAAACATATATTGAATGGCTGTTGTGTATCTGGTATTTTGCCCGGTGCTTAAATACCTTTTCCCCATATAATTCATTAATTCATTTTTAAAAAGAGACTTTGCAGTTATAATTATAGTATCATACAGTGTGCATCCTGGAAGTTCTTTAAGGAAATGGATAGTCCAGAAATTTTAAAATTTTATCTATTTTTTATTTCCATGTTAATATATTCATATGGTTCAAAATTTAAGGAGTATGAAAGATATACAGTGAAAAATCTTCCTCTCGCCCCTGACCTTCCATTTCTGTCCTGCAGAACAACCACTGTTAGTTTATGTATCCTTCAGAACTATTCTATGCATACACCAGTAGGATAGCTCCTGAAAACACACACAAATATCAGCATGGTATGCTGGCTCTCCTACACCTTGCTTGTTATGCCTAATGATATGCATCTGTCAGAACCTTCTGTATCAGTACATTCAGATTTTTTACACCTGCCTTGTTGTTGTTTTTTTTTAATTTTTATTTATTTATGATAGTCATAGAGAGAGAAAGAGAGAGAGGCAGAGACACAGGCAGAGGGAGAAGCAGGCTCCATGCACCGGGAGCCCGACATTCAATCCCGGGTCTCCAGGATGGCGCCCTGGGCCAAAGGCAGGTGCCAAACCTCTGCACCACCCAGGGATCCCTACACCTGCCTTGTATTTCACGATGTGGAGGACCATAACTTACTTGACCAGCATCTGCTGATAGACATCTAGATTGTTTCCAGTATTTTGTGTTTGCAAACCATTTTTTTTTCACAGTGTACAGTTTACTTTACACAATGTAGCTTGCCTCATACAATGTAACTTTACACAAGTATGTATCAGTAGGTCCCATTCCCACAGGTAGAATTGCAGAGTGAAAGGGTATATGCATTTGTAATTTTGTTGACACTGCTTGATTGCCCTCCATAGAACTGTACCAATTTCCAGTCCCACCAAAATTTTATGAAAGTGTGAAAGGGACTATTTCCCTCACTTTCACCAATCCAGTGAGTTATCAGATTTACCTTTGCTAATCTTTAGTGAAAAATGTCTCTATGAATTTTAATTTTATGAATGAAACTAAGAATCTTTTCTATATCTAAGCATCATTGTATTTCTTTTCCTATAAATTTTCCAATCCTGGGGTGCCTGGGTAGCTCAGTGGCTGAGTGTCTGTCTGCCTTTGGCTCAGGTTGTGATCCCAGGGTCCTGCGATTGAGTCCCTCTTTTTTTTTTTTTCAAAGATTTTATTTATTTATTCATGAGAGACACAGAGAGAGAGAAAGAGGCAGAGACATAGGCAGAGGGAGAAGCAGGCTCCCCTCAGGGAGCCCAGTGTGGGACTGGATCCCTGAACTCCAGGATCACACCCTGATCATGAAAGCAGAGCTTAACTGCTGAGCCATCCAGGCGTCCCAATAAATAAAATCTTTAAAAAAAAATGTTTTCCAGGCTTATTTTTACCCGTTTGTCTTTTCATTAATTTGTAGTATTTTTAGAAAAATAAATTCTCCAAGTTGCAGGATTTTCTGTGGCTTTTTTTGTTCTTTTGTGTTTTGCCAGGGTTTTTTTTTTTTTTTTTTTTTTTTTTTTTTGCCTTTGACATTAAAGTGGCTCGTTTTTAGAAATAAGACTCTGAGCCTTAGGGAGTGAAACTCCTTGTATAGGAGGCACTCACCTTATCAAGGGCAGGGTCAAAGCTGGGCTTAGGTCTCCTCCCTCGAAGTACAGTGAGTCTTGTTCTCAGAATACCCAATTTGTACAGGTAAGGGATTGAGCCAGTGAATTGTCACTTATTTATTTATTTTTAAATTTTATGTATTTACTTATGAGAGACACAGAGAGAGGCAGAGACGCAGGCAGAGGGAGAAGCAGGCTCCATGCAGGGAGCCTGACGTGGTACTCGATCCTGGGTCTCTAGGATCAGGCACTGGGCTGAAGACGGCGCTAAACCACTGAGCCACCCGGGCTGCCCTAATTCTCACTTATTTAAAAAGAGGGACTGGATTGGCTTTGCATCCATTGTCATAGACAAACTCATTATATCCTGGGAAGAGAGACCAGCTTTCTCTCCATCTCGTGGTCTGTATCACTGGCACCCCCAGTTATCTCCCGGTTAGGCCCGTTGTATTTATTTGCTCTTCTTTTCTCTTTTCCCTTCCCAGCAGTCATTGGCCAAACCTGCTATTTTCCGGCAAAATTCAGAGAGGAGGAACTTCAAACTGCTGGACACCAGGAAGCTGAGTCGGGATGGATATGGGTCGCCTTCCAAAATTAGCCCTCCCTCCACCCCCAGCAGCCCTGATGACACTTTCTTTAACCTTGGAGACCCGCAGAATGGCAGGAAGAAGAAAAAGATACCCAAGGTAAGACTTGCAACAAGCTTTGTGTACAGATACACACTTGCCCTTCACTACTGAGAAAGGCTTCAGAGGAGTCTGGGCAAAGAACAACTCTCTTCTACCTGCTTCATCACAGGCCAGGTAGACACTGCCGTGAAACTAGCAGACTGGGCTATCTGGGCTTTTGTCATAATAATTACTGTGGTCCTGTAGCCTTCCCCTTAGCCATTTCCTCTCCCAGCCTAAACTCTCAGGAGCCTATACTCATGATCCCAGATCATGTTTCCAAAGCCTGGTCTCAAAAGGCCACTTCCTCCTCCTTCACAGCCTGAAAAAGTAGAGCTGTATTCATCATGCTCTGAGTCACACTTTGGTCAACACCAGCTGCAGAGGCAGTACCATGTGGAGCCTGTGCTCTGAGGCGGCACTTGTCAAAACTACATCTTTCCTTGCTCTTTTCAACCCCAAAGGTAAAATGTACCCAGTGGCACATATGCACCCTAATGCGGCTGCTATTGATTCAATTCCCTTTTGCTCTCTTCCAGCCCTCCATGCTGGTCCCTCTTCATTGGCTGCTTTGGTACCAACTTCCTATGGGAACTTTTAGAGTAGAGATTCTTCATTTCTGAGTACATGGATGGATGGATGATGGATGGATGGATGGATGGGACTTAGGGATCATGAAATTATAGAAGGCTTTGGGGAGTTTGGAGGGATAGAGAGGAGAGGATTATCTGTAGATTTCATCAGATTTCTCAAAGTGGTGCATTGACCTGAAAGTCATGGGACATTTACAAGCTGGTTCCTCCCGGCAGTTTGGTTAATTGTAATTTCACTCCTACCACACCTATCCTCAACTTTCTCATTCAGGTGAAGTTGAGTCACTTCTGAAGAGTAAGGGCAGCTAGGGTCAGATGGTTGAGAAAAAGACCTATAACCTGCAGCCTGGTTGGAGGGGGGTTGCAGGTGGAACAGAAGAAAAGGCACCTTGCTTTTTTTTTGCTCATGAAGGCAGGCAGAAGGCCCAGGCGGGCCTTTATGCCTTCTAGGTTTGGCCTTGTCCTGCCCAGGGTCCAGGGCTTGGAGCAGGTTGCATATTGATTATTTGATGCTTCCTGAATGAGCTCTACTAACATGTGGATCCCAGTCTCTTTCAGCACAGATTCACTCAGGTGCCTCCCACCCACTGCCCTCCAGAGTCACTGTCCTGTGCCATCATGATAGCTGCTCCAGGGGCTCCCGAAGTGTGGCCTCCCTAGCCACTCCCTTAACTGCCCTTCTGCTTGTTCTGGCACCATTCATAGGTATCCATAATGTCAAAATCCTACAGTTGTGGAATAATTAAAAGTGGCTATTAACATCTATACTGCCAGCCTCATCATTATTTTAGCAAATTAAACGGAGAAAAATGGATTAGCTGTTGGGTTAAAAGACCTTTAACACAGCTCTAAATTTACATGAGTATGTGAGTATGTGATTCTTTTTTTTTTAAAGAGTTTATTTATTTATTAGGGGGGGAGGGGTAGAGGAAGAGGAAAAATCCTAAACATACTCCCTGCTGAGCACAGAGCCCAGCTCAGGGCTCCATCCCATGACCTTGAGATCATGACCTGACCCAAAATCAAGAGCTGACATCTAATTGACTGAGCCACCCAGGTGCCCCCTAGTACAGAACACTTTTAAAACAACAAAACGGGATCCCTAGGTGGCGCAGCGGTTTGGCGCCTGCCTTCGGCCTAGGGCGCGATCCTGGAGACCCGGGATCAAATCCCACATCGGGCTCCCAGTGCATGGAGCCTGCTTCTTCCTCTGCCTGTGTCTCTGCCTCTCTCTCTCTCTCTGTGACTATCATAAATAAATAAATAAATAAAAATTAAAAAAAAATAAAACAACAAAACTTGGGGCAGCCTGGGTGGCTCAGCGGTTTAGCGCCACCTTCAGCGCAGGGCCTGATCCTAGAGACCCGGGATCGAGTCCCATGTTGGGCTCCCTGCATGGAGCCTGCTTCTCCCTCTGCTTGTATCTCTGCCTCTCTCTATCTCTGTGTCTCTCATGAATAAATAAATAAAATCTTTTTAAAAAATACAGTTATGGGCAGCCCCAGTGGTGCAGTGGTTTAGTGCTGCCTGCAGCCCAGGGCATGATCCTGGAGACCCAGGATCGAGTCCCACGTCGGGCTCCCTGCATGGAGCCTGCTTCTCCCTCTGTCTGTGTCTCTGCCTCTCTCTCTCTCTCTGGGTCTCTCATGAATAAATAAATAAAATCTTTAAAAAAATACAGTTATGTGAGAGCATGTTTAAAGTTTTTCTCTCTGGGGAAAATTTTTTCAATAAAAAGGAACAGAGGTTTATTGATTGAAGTATATATGGCTTCCATTTATTCTACTACCTGATTTAAAGTGAGAAAAACTCTCTGTCACGTCGTTCATTCTACTCACAAGGCACTCATGAATTGTTTGATAGCTGTGAATGCATCTTGGTCCTTGCTATTAGCTTGTGAACTCCCCAGGAACGGATGCCATGTCTTATATCTTTTTATCCCTCACAGCTCCTAGCAAAACCCTTTGTACATAGGAGATGCATAGTAGTCATCCAACAAATTCACAATCAACAAATACTTGCTGAGTACCTACTAGGTGCCAGGCACTGTTCCACCCCATAGAGGCACTGTTACAGCAGCAAACAAAAGTGACAAAAATTCCCACCTGCATGGAGCTTACATCCTAATGTTCACTGTATTTTAACAAGTTGGAAGGATGTTAACTGTATTGTAGCTGTCTTCTGGCTAATTTTGGATAGCAAGTGGAGGTAATCCCGGCCTTCTCGCTGCCCAGTGCTGCTCAGATGGTCTTTGGCATGGTTCCTACAAAAGGGGCCCTGCCTGGGAGGCTTTTTATTTTTGCTGTCTCTTACTTTTTTTGTTTTGTTTTGTTTTTTCCTGAGGGGGCAAAGCCTGCTCCCAAACCACAGTAACATCCTGGCATCGAAGGGGGCGCAGCCATCACATAATTAGCCAATGAGATTGTCTCCCTGTGTTTCCGCTGGCTGCATCAGTATATTTAGACATCAGCTGTTCATACATCCATGAGGATGGCAGCCTCCTCTAGTGTTCTCGAAGGTCATGTTCTTGTCTGGTATAAAAGAGGAGTTGAAAGATGCCAGTGGACCAGTAGGAAGTAGTCCCTCCCTCCTTCTTTCCCCAGCCTTCCATAATCCCAGAAGAGAATGAGCAGCAAAGGAATCCCAGCTGCACATGGGGAGGAAGTTGCTAACACTGGCTTTTCTTTTCCCCCATGTCTGGCAGCTGGTGTTGCGAATCAATGCCATTTATGAGGCCCGGAGAGGAAAGAAACGTGTGAAGAGGCTGTCCCAGTCTCAGGAGAGCAACTCAGGAAAAGGTAGGACTCCCCCGCCATCACCACCACCTGCCACGTCCCTTCTCTCCCAACAATGTGAAAACAGACTCTTCCTAAAAGAGGCTTCCTGTTGTTTCGGGTTGCTCACCACAGAGGAAAACAAACTGGTGCTTTGTAAATACCTCCTGTCCTTGGGACAGCAAAGAGCCAAAGAGCCAAAGAGCCAGGAAGGAGCTCAGCCTGGTGGTGGGTCTTCTGTCCTATTTCTTTTTTTTTTTTTTTTTTTTTCTTTTTTTTTTTTTATGATAGTCACAGAGAGAGAGAGACAGAGACACAGGCAGAGGGAGAAGCAGGCTCCATGCACTGGGAGCCTGATGTGGGACTCAATCCTGGGTCTCCAGGATCGCGCCCTAGGCCAAAGGCAGGCGCCAAACCGCTGCGCCACCTAGGGATCCCTCTTCTGTCCTATTTCATTGTCCATTGGTCAAGCAAGCCCAGCACTGCAAACTCTCACCCTGGGAGCCGCCGTCTTTGCTCAGCATGCATTAAAGGAGCCAGTTTCTGCTATATTATTGGATATAGGTACCATCTGAACCAGAGCCACATTAATTTGGAAATATATTTAGTTGAACACAGACCTAGTTTGTCCATTAACATTTCTATGGACAAAAAGAAAATAGCCCCTCTGAAGTAGAAATCTTGGATTTGTGTCACTTCACACAGAAAGTTTCCTGTATTAGAAAAACTCACATGTGTAACTTTCTTCTCGTTGACTTTTTGTTTGTTTGTTGCTTGTTTTTCTTTCTAGTGACGGATGAGAACAGTGAGTCTGACAGTGACACGGAGGAGAAGCTGAAAGGTGAGGTGACTGGTTGCCATGCAGGGGGCTGGGGAGCTACCAAGATGGTCCTTCCTGCTTAATGTGAGGGATGGCACAAAGCGTACTTGCACAACCTTATTAGGGAAAGATGTGAACATCTGAGGGCATAGGGGACCTGCAGGGTTCATTGGGGCGTGGTCAGTGCTGAGTACAGGCCTGTTTGGTGGCTGAGCATGTGGCTCCAGAGATCCAGGGTGGCTACAACTACAGTGGCCCCCCTTCTTGGTGCTTTCCACAGCTGTAGGGCACAGCACTGTTGGCCTGGGATTCCAGAGCCTCTTGTCCAATTCCCATGAAAATTGCTAGAAGGTCAGGAGGAAATCACTTAAGATCTCAGGGCCTGGGGCAGCCCGGGTGGCTCAGCGGTTTAGCACCGCCTTCAGCCCAGGGTGTGATCCTGGAGACCCAGGATCGAATCCCACGTCGGGCTCCCTGCATGGAGCCTGCCTCTCCCTCTGCCTGTGTCTGTGCCTCTCTCTCTCTCTCTCTCTCTCTCTCTCTCTCTGTGTGTCTCTCATGAATAAATAAATAAAATCTTTAAAAAAAAAAAAGATCTCAGGGCCTCTAGTTCCTCATCTGTCAAATGAAGTCACTGCAATAATTGGTC
Source organism: Canis lupus dingo (assembly GCF_003254725.2). NCBI lineage: Eukaryota > Metazoa > Chordata > Mammalia > Carnivora > Canidae > Canis > Canis lupus. The sequence continues at coordinate 8,420,486 of NC_064258.1, forward strand.
TCTGTAGATCTAAGTTTGGTGACTTTGGTCCAGGCTTTAGTGAGTTTTCCATGATTTCTCAGACCCCAGGGGGAAGCCAAAGAAAGCCATAGTCCAGGGCTACTGAGTGAGGTAATGGGGCCTATCCGGCCAATGGCCCAGCCTCACTCCTCTCTCATGCCCAGCTGCTCCCTGACCCACCTCTAGAATAAAGTTGAGCCTGTTTCCATCACACAGAACAGTGGCAGGAGGGAAGGTGGGTGGGAGCTCCTGAGTTAGTCTTGGCTCTGCCCATTCTGTCAGGCAAAAGATTACAGAGTTCCTCGCTCCCAAAGTTCTGTGGTCTGGATTTTATCACATCCTACAAACTGAAAGTTGAGGGAAATGTGTGAGGGGAGGAGTCAGTGTCCCCACCCCCCCTGACAGAGAGACTCAAGGATCACTCAAACCACTGCCCCAAGTCCACACAGCAAACCCCTGGCAGAGCAGAGCCCTGCAGTCCACCCTCCTGCACCCTGTTTAGCCTGGCAGCCTGTCCAGTGTTGCTCCCCAGAGTCTGGCAGGGACCCCAAACAAAGAGTTTCATACTAATGTGTTAAATGTGGGAACACTTTTTTAGGTTTGGAAGGAGTACTCTGAGCTGAGAACTACATAAGCTATCATCTCTCTGTGTGGTTCCATGTTGGAAAGCGAGTTGAGCCCAGGCACTCACTCTCCCTCTCTCCCCAGCTCACAGCCAGCGCCTGGTCAATGTGAAGTCCCGCCTGAAGCATGCTCCCAGATACCCATCCCTTGACCGGGAGCTTATGGAGTACCAGCAGAGGCAGCTGTTCGAGTACTTTGTGGTTGTGTCACTGCACAAGAAGCAGGCTGGGGCTGCCTATGTGCCAGAACTCACGCAGCAGTTCCCGCTCAAGGTACGGGGTAGGCTTGGCTTCTGTGGCCTCTGTGGCCTGCAGAGGGACTGTGGCGTTCTTGCCAACATCTTGTTGGGACTCATGGTTCCCTGGAGATGTGGAAGTCTGAGGAGTGCTCCATGTCTAGAAATTTGGGAAATGAGTCCTAATTAGGGTATATCAAATGAAAAAAGCTGCCCCTGGAGAATTTGGGAGGTCCCAGCAGGTGAGAGATTCAAAGATTCAAAAGTACCGACAAAAACACTTTCTCACCTCCTATGGTGACTATGCTGACCGTGCCAGCCTCGTCATCCTCCCCATCTCCTTATCCACCCACATCTCTTCCCAGGCTACCTAGAAGCCTTTTTTCCCATCAACCCCACACCTCTCCCCAGGGAGTATTGTGTTTGTGTCCATGCTAAATATCTGTATATGCACTGCATACCTCTGGCTTTATGCACTGGAATCCTATTCTATTCTAACATGGCTCATGGCTATGCAGATTTGGCTTTTTTTTTTTTTTTTTAATTTAAGAGAGGAAGAGAGAGAGAACATGAGTAATGGGACGGGGGAGTGAGAGAGAAAGAGACAGAGAAGCCGACTCTCTGATAAGCAGAGTCCACCATGGGGCTCGATCCCAGGACCCTGGGATCATGACCCTAGCCAAAGGCAGGTGCTTAATGGACTGAGCCACCCAGATGCCCCTGTGGATTTGGCTATACCATACATTAAATTAGACACCTAAAATGAAATGGCCTCAGTAAAGCCTCAAATGTCAACACCAACAATGTATAAATTATTTTTAGACTTTTTTTTTAAAGATTTATTTATTTATTTATTTATGATAGAGAGAGAGAGAGAGAGAGAGGCAGAGACACAGGCAGAGGGAGAAGCAGGCTCCATGCCGGGAGCCTGATGCGGGACTCCATCCCGGGACTCCAGGATCGCACCCTGGGCCAAAGGCAGGCGTGAAACCACTGAGCTACCCAGGGATCCCCTATTTTTAGACTTTGACAGCAGTATTAAAGAGGTTCTAATTCAATGCAACCAGAATTTACTGAGACCCTAGTACATTCAAGCTGTTTTCTGCTTGACACCATGTTATTACAAAGATGAGCAGAATGTGTTTCCTGTTCTCAAGAAACTCACACCCTGACAGAAGGGCAAAAGATAAGCATACAAAGACTCCTGAGGTAGAACGTGAGGTTGCACACACATTTTAATGAAGGTGCTCAGAGGCAGGAAGAGGGTAGGGAGTATGAATCCACCTCTCCTCAGAGCCTCTCTTCTGCCACTACCCACGGGTAATCCCACCATGCACCAAGGCCAAGGTTCCCTTGTATCCGGCCAGCTTCTTTCTGTCCTGCCCACTGTGGTCCAGTACAGCAATCAAGCCCTGTCTTCATGGGCAGCCCTGGTGGCTCAGCAGTGTAGCGCCACCTTCGGCCCAGGTTGTGGTCCTGGAGACCTGGGATCGAGTCCCACAAGTCCCACATCGGGCTCTCTGCATGAAACCTGCTTCTCCCTCTGCCTGTGTCCCTGCCTCTCTCTCTGTCTTTCATGAATAAATAAGTAAAATCTTAAAAAAAAAAAAGGGAATCCCTGGGTGGCTCAGCGGTTTAGCGCCTGCCTTTGGCCAAGGGTGTGATCCTGGAGTCCCCAGATCGAGTCCCGCATCAGGCTCCTGCATGGAGCCTGCTTCTCCCTCTGCCTGTATCTCTGCGCCTCTCTCTCTCTCTCTCTCTCTCTCTCTCTCTCTCTCTCTCTCCCTCATGAATAAATAAATAAAATATTTTTAAAAAGAATAAAATAATAAAAAAGATATTTTAAAAAACAGGGCAGCCCCGGTGGCGCAGCGCTTTGGCGTCGCCTGCAGCCCAGGGTATGATCCTGGAGACCCTGGATCAAGTCCCACGTCAGGCTCCCTGCATGGAGGCTGCTTCTCCCTCTCCCTCTGTTTTCTCACTCTTGCTCTCTTTCAAATAAATAAATCTTAAAAGAAATACGCTTCTTTTGAGTGGAAACTTGTATAATCATTGTTGGAAAGGGGACTGACCTGGGAATGAATCAAGAAAAAGTCATCTATACTCTTACTTCACAGAGATCATTGCTATTAGCATTTTATCTTTTCTCATAGTATAATTTTCTGACAAAGCTGGTGTTGTACATTGTATAATTTTTGCATCATGTTTTTTAAACATATCATTATTTAGAAACATATTTAATACAAGGTCTAGAACATTATTTTTTAAATCATATAAAGCTCTGTTATGTGGGTATGCCCTAATCTGTTTAATTGGTCTCTTTCTGCTGGAAATGTATCTTGTTGTCTGTGTTTCTTTAGATATATATTTTGAATGTTATGTGATCATTTTATACACGCATGTTTGCAGATCAGTCTATATCTTCTTGCCTTTGCTCTTTTTCTCTATCAGAAGGATCTTCTTCTTTCTCCTCCTTTCTCTTTCTCATGAGTTTTATTCCCCACTTCTATAGTCACCTTGACCAAGACTTACCTTCCATATTTGCACACTAAAGATCATGTCTGCCATGTTCCATTAAAATGCTCAATATCGGGATCCCTGGGTGGCGCAGCGGTTTAGCGCCTGCCTTTGGCCCGGGGCGTGATCCTGGAGACCCAGGATCGAATCCCACGTCGGGCTCCCGGTGCATGGAGCCTGCTTCTCCCTCTGCCTATGTCTCTGCTTCTCTCTCTCTCTGTGTGACTATCATAAATAAATAAAAATTTAAAAAAAAATTTAAAAAAAAAATGCTCAATATCATGTAATTATCTTTATGACAATTCATGGACATCAGGAAATTTTCCAGCCATTTATGATTGCTTGTATTTGTTTTGGGTTTTCTTTAAGATTTAAGATTTATTTATTCATGAGAGAGACAGACAGACAGAGAGAGAGAGGCAGAGACACAGGCAGAGAGAGAAGCAGGCTCCATGCAGGGAGCCTGATGTGGGACTCAATCCCGGTACTCTGGTACTTTGGTACTCTGGGATCACACCCTGAGCCGAAGGCAGATGCTCAACTGCTGAGCCACCCAGGCGTCTCTGATGGCTTGTATTTGCGAGAGATATCTCCATGTCTCACTTCCTGTAAATGAGCATATGTGCACATATGTGTTGATAACTCCTATGTTGATGACAGCATGTGTAGGCACATGTGTGAACACACATATTTGCGTGTGTCATGTATGTGATCTGAGGGTGGGTACACCCAAACGGATGGGCTATATCGAAAAGTGCTGGAACTTGCCTACCTACAAGGCCCGCTCTTCAGTTTTCTAATATAGTTTATGGCCTTTCACTCTGTGGTGATTAATGACCCCTTCCAACAACTACATCCAACTGATATTTGCTTCTCTGTGAGACTGTCCAAGGGTAATGAAAATTATTGCTTTGGCAACAGTCCAAGCTAGTGAATTACCAACTCAAAAACTGCTCCAGGATCAGTTTGTATCTTCTGGGCCATGGATGAAAGAGAGAATCATTATATAGAAAAGAGACAGTGACTACTGATTTCAAAGAAGGAAAACCAAAGGACAATTAATAATTGGCTTTAAGTCTATAAATGGTAGCTGTTTAATCATTGATAGTTGTTTCAACCATTAATATTAATAACAGTTTTAATTATATTTGCTCTAACCTAAGGGGAAGCATACTAGAAGTAGGTTTTTAAGTTGAAAAAAAATAATCAGCCTGGTGCTCTCTTCCTTTGGACACTCTCTTTAGAGACCTCCCCTCTCTGATTTGGTGTCCTGAGATAGCTTGCAGATCCTCTGGGATGCATTCAACAGAGCTGCTGGTCTGCAGACTTCAGAAGCTGTCTGCAAAGCTGGTTTGAGGTGGAGGTCAATAGCAAGCTCTGAGGGACAAAATAAGAAATTGATGGAAAATATTACAGAAAGAATTTAGGTTAGACATTATAGTTTTCTAACTTCAGAAATTTCATTCTCGCTGAGTGAAGTAAGTCAATTGGAGAAGGACAAACAGTGTATGTTCTCACTCATTTGGGGAATATAAATAATAGTGAAAGGGAATATAAGGGAAGGGAGAAGAAATGTGTGGGAAGTATCAGAAAGGGAGACAGAACATAAAGACTCCTAACTCTGGGAAATGAACTAGGGGTGGTGAAAGGGGAGGAGGGCGGGGGGTGGGGGTGAGTGGGTGACGTGCACTGAAGGGGGGCACTTGACGGGATGAGCACTGGGTGTTATTCTGTATGTTGGTAAATTGAACACCAATAAAAAATAAATTTATTTAAAAAAAAAGAAAAGAAAAGCAACAGTGTTAAATACAAGTGATATTAATCTAAATGCTACTAAATATTAATTGTTCTGTTTATAAGGCTAAATACAAATATTAAAGTTGATAATACTATAAAAAAAAGAAATTTCATTCTCCACTTAAAATACTTGGTACATCAAATTACTGAAGGTAACTTGAGCATAATTTTTCTTTAACTCTTTATAAACAATGGGGATCCATTGTTTCCCCATTGACTCAGCGGGAAGTGCCTGCCTTTGGCCCAGGGTGTGATCCTGGAGTCCTGGGATGAGTCCCACATCAGTCTCCCTGCATAGAGCCTGCCTCTCCCTCTGCCTGTCTCTCTCTCTGTGTCTCTCATGAGTAAATAAGTAAAATCATTTTTAAAAACCTCTTTATAAACAAAAGCTGAATATAAATTTATCAATAAGAACAGAAGTGAGGGCAGCCCGGGTGGCTCAGTGGTTTAGCGCCGCCTTCAGCCCAGGGCATGATCCCGGAGACCCGAGATTGAGTCCCAGGTCGGGCTCCCCGCATGGAGCCTACTTCTCCCTCTGCCTGTGTCTCTGCCTCTCTCTCCTCTCTGTGTTTCTCATGAGTAAATAAATAAAATCTTTAAAAATAATAATAAATAAATACAATCTCTAATCAAACTTTGTAAATTTGTTGTTTTTTAACAAGAGGATATTCATCCAGTCTGTGATGTCAAATCAAAGAGAGAGAGAGAGACACTAAAGATGAAGATTCCTAGCTAAAGGAGCTCCTAGGTGGGTCAGTCAGCTGAGCATTCGTCTCTTGATTTCAGCTCAGGTCATGATCTCAGGGTCATAGGATGGAGCCCTGCATCAGGCTCCATGTTCAGCAGAGTCTACTTGTCTCTCTCCTTCTGCTCCTCCCCACACTCTCTCTCTTAAAAAAAAAATAAATGAAAGTTAAAAAATTAAAATTCCTACTAGATTCCACACTAGTTGTGTGACCATGGATAAATCATTTAACATGTCAGGGCTTACTTCCTTATCTCTAAAATAGGAATGTGAGACTGGATGATGTCTAGTTTCCTTTTGGTTCTGACATTCAAGGGCATTGAAATTATTTTTCTTAAAATATTTTGTTTATTTATTCATGAGAGAGGCAGAGACATAGACAGAGGGAGAAGCAGGCTCCCTGCAGGGAGCCCGATGTGGGACTCAATCCCAGGACCCTGGGATCACATCCTGAGCTAAAGGCAGACACTTAACCACTAAGCCACCCAGGTGTCCCAAGGATATTGAAATTAATTAAAGTTTACTGTATGATGTAATTTAACTGGTTGTATTCGCTAAGAAGTGTTATAAAATGTCTGCCTGGATCAAGGAAGGGCATCTTCCATAGGCCCAGAGATTAGAAGACCAGATTCGCAGCTCCACCTTGCAGATCTATGAGTTTCGTATTTGAAGAGGATAACTTTGACACTTTTTCCTTATTGATTAAAATAGTTATAGTCTGGGATGCCTGGTGGCTCAGTGGTTGAGCATTGGCCTTTGGCTCAGGGCATGATCCTGGAGTCCTGGGATTGAGTCCCACATCATGGAGCCTGCTTCTCTCTCTGCCCATGTCTCTGCTTCTCTCTCTCTGTTTCTCATGAATAAATAAATAAAATCTTTTAAAAATAAATAAAATAAAATAAAATAAAATAAAATATAGTCCAAAAATATATATACAAAAAAAATTAAGTAGTTATATTCCAGAATGTTAGACATGAAAACTATTTCTCTAAAACACACTAATTTTTTTTTTCTCCTGACTTTCCCCGTAAGGCTAGAGTTGATAATGCCCTAGGAAAAAAAGACCCCAGCAGACTGACCTGCAAACGCTTCCTAAGGTTAAGGTGGTGGTCTCAACTATGGGAGTGTGGAAGATGTGGTCTTGCGAAGCGTCTGCCTCTCTCTCCCATACTGGGGTTCAATTCCCAATCTTCTCTCACCTTTCTCCCTACAGTTGGAAAGGTCTTTCAAGTTCATGAGAGAGGCTGAGGACCAACTGAAGGCTATCCCTCAATTCTGTTTTCCTGATGCCAAGGATTGGACACCTGTCCAGCAATTTACCAGGTATGTGCTGGCATCTCCCTTCTCTACCCCCAAAGGCTAATGTAGGCAGGAACCAGGGAGGGGTGCCAGAGAGGATAGAGGCCATAGTTCAGTCTTTCTGCTGCTGAGCGATCCTTTTTTTTTAAGAATTCATTTATTCATGAAAGAACAGAGAATGAGAGAGAGGGGGGCAGAGGCACAGGCAAAGGGAGAAGCAGACCTCATACAGGAAGCCCAATGCAGGACTTGATCCTGGGACCCTAGCATCATGCCCTGAGCCAAAGGCAGATGCTTAACCACTGAGCCACCCAGGCGTCCCTGCTGAGCGATCCTGATGGGCCCCTGGCTAGAGATTTTCCCCACCTGTGTTTTAAAACTTCCCTGAAGATAAGAACCACCTTGCTAAATAGGCAAATTCCCAGGCCTCCCATTAAATCTGGGCCTATTTGGTCCATAAGCCCCTGTGAGGGGCAGAAGTAATTCTTGAGTCTAGGAGAAGCTAGAGGAGCATTGCCTATCACCCTTCCTTGTCCCATGCTCTGGAAACATTTCTTTAAGAGCAGCCCATTCAGTTGTTAACTCAGATTGTGATAGGTTTACATTTCTGCTTTAACCATGTTGTTACATACCAGTATTTTTGTTATCAGATATTTCAGCAATTGATCAAACTCAGAGGGCTGCATATCCTGTGTTTCAGGGATGCTGTGTTCTTTGAAGTTGGCCTAGCAGTCTCTCCAGGGCAGTTTGAGCCCAGGCCAGGAGGTTGAGGTCGGAGGAACTCTAAAGAGACAGTTCTCAGGGAGGGTCACCCCAGGGGCAGTTCCAAGAGAGACACAGAACAGCCCCACTCTTCAGCTGCTCCTTCACTGAGTCACATCCCTTAAGTGGCAGATGCCATCTCATCTCCTAGCTCATGGAGGACAGTAGTCCCAGCAGATGCTTTGTAAGTGACTGCCATGCTTTGGGTGATGGGACAGCTCAGATGACAGAATGCTATGAGAGCTTGTCCTCTCAGGATGCAGTTGACACTTTAGGTCTCCCTCTCCCTGACACAGAGTCCCTGTACAGAGATGGATGGGCAGGACAGGGAGCAGCCCTTTTGATGGCCCCCTCCAGAATGTCTCCTGAATGCTGTCATGTGTCTTTTGTTTTGTTTTGCTGTTTAATGCACTTTTGTTTCCCCAACTGCAGTGAAACCTTCTCATTTGTCTTAACTGGAGAAGATGGGAGCAGAAGATTTGGTTACTGCCGAAGACTACTGGTTAGTATACTCTGCTGTCTGTCTGCCAGAACTCTGGGCAGCCCCGGGCAGAGCTGGATTCCTGGGGCTTCACCATGTGCCACAAGAGAAGAGGTGGGAAGTGTGACTGGTTAATCAGGGGAGTTAAAACCATGGAAGATTAAAAAAATAATAATAATAAAATAAAATAAATAAAACCATGGAAGATTTGGGGGTTCACCTAAGTCTTACTGGTAGAAGGGAACAACTTTGTCTCCTTTAGAAAGAAAATACTTCCTCCAGTATTTTCCCTGCCAAATAAAAGACCTTTCTGTCCTTCCTTTTATTTTTTTTTAAGATTTTATTTATTTATTCATGAGAGACACACAGAGGGAGAAGCAGGCTCCATGCAGAGAGCCCAATGTGGGACTTGATCCCAGGATCCTAGGATCACGCCCTGAGCCAAAGGCAGACACTCAATCACTAAGCCACTCAGGTGTCCCCAGAGCTTGTCCTTTTTTTTTTTTTTTTTCAGATTTTATTTATTTACTCATGAGAGACAGAGAGAGAGAGAGAGAGAGAGGCAGAGACACAGGCAGAGGGAAAAGCAGACTCTATGCCTGGAGCCCAACGTGGGACTTGATCCTGGGTCTCCAGGATCACACTCTGGGCCAAAGGCGGCACTAAACCACTAAGCCACCCGGGCTGCCCGAGCTTGTCTTTTTGAGACCCATTCTTTTGAAAATCTTTAGTGGGAGCAAATCATTTTCCACTGAGTGATTTTGAGTCTTCAAAATAAGCTGATATAATTAAGAGTCAAGATAATACACAGCACATGGTAGATATTCAATAAATATTTGTTGAATTAAAAATATATATATATTTGTTGAATTAATTAGTGAATAAAAAGTGTGGATAACAATTTAAAAAGTTGGGCAGCCCCGGTGGCGCAGCGGTTTAGCGCTGCCTGCAGCCCAGGGTGTGATCCTGGAAACCCTGGATCGAGTCCCACGTCCCTGCATGGAGCCTGCTTCTCCCTCTGCCTGTGTCTCTGCCTCTCTCTCTCTGTGTCTCTATAAATAAATAAAATCTTAAAAAAAAAAAATTTAAAAAGTTAGTGGAAAAAATAAATAAAAAATAAAAAGTTAAGTGGGATATAATAAGTTTTGTTGATAAAATTACTTTGACATATGGAGATTGATTTTCATTTAGGTTTGAAAATTAACTTAAAAGGCAGTTTCCAAAAAGGATGTTCTGAAATGATTTCTGATTTGGAATTATCATTATAATAAAATTTGTTTTCAAGGTAGCTCCTTAAGAGGAACCACAGTGATTTGGGTAAACAAGTTAAGCTTCCTTACTTTATGGCCCCACAGGCCATATTGAGCACCTACTGTGTGCACAACACTCTTGATTTGGTCCTTCAGGAGAATATAAATACATATACTACGTGACCAGAGTGGTTCCCACCTATAGAATGGGGTATTGGTAACTACTTACCTAAATGGGTTTTCAAAAGCTACAGTGTGGGGAAACATCTGGTACATGATAGGCACTTAAAACTGTTTGGGTTCTCTTCTCCTTTGAAGTGGTAACACATAATTTCCTTGTGTTTCACTCTAAAAAGCCTGGTGGCAAAGGGAAGCGTCTCCCTGAAGTTTACTGCATTGTGAGCCGCCTGGGATGCTTCAGCCTCTTTTCAAAGGTAAGGACTTGGGTCTCAGAGAAGGGAGGAAGGGAAGGCAAGGCAGAGCCCAGGAGGATACAGGAAACACCTTAACTCCTGGTACTTTTATAATCGTATCCTAACATTTTCCTTCCCACTTCCTCTCCACATCTCCTCCTCTGTCCTTTTATCATTAGTACCCTCAGTGAAAGCTGAGGAAGGTCAGGGACCAGAAGCAGCTGGTGGGGGGAGAGTCAAAATAATTTCAGAGGACAGAAGGGGCAGAGGATCTTTCCAGAATATTCCTCGTGTTTTCCTTTCTTCTAAGCATCAACTTTTCTCATATTCGCTTTTGCATGACAAAAAGGCCACTATGATGGATGGTTGTATAAATGTCTATGTACATATGTGTTGTTAGTGTGAGATATTTATTATTGTGGTCATACTCTTAATGTATCAAAATCTTTATATAATTTGGCCCTCTTTTTGGGAAGATGAGCCAATGTATCAAGCCCTAGGAATTGCCATACTGAATTGTCTAATCCACCCCACTATTCTGGGTGGATAGAAAAGAGCTAATTACTAATGTGTATGATGATAATCTCAAAAATTTTAGATATAATCTAACATTAATTTCCTACTTTAACCAGACATGAATATCTAATCCATAAATTGATTTTTTTTTATTCATTCATAAGAGACCCACAGAGAGAGATAGGCAGAGACACAGGCAGAGGGAGAAGCAGACTTCCCCGCTGAGCAGGGATCCTGATGTGGGACCCAATCCCAGGACCCTGGGATCATGACCCATGGGCACTTAACTGACTGAGCATGCAGGCATCCTATTTTAGCCATTTTTAAGTATACAGTTGATTAACATGTTCATTCACATTGTATGTCATCTGTCACCATCATCCAGCTCTAGAATCTTTTTTTTTTTTTTTAAGATTTTATTTATTTATTCATGAGAAAACAGAGAGAGAGGCAGAGACAAGGCAGAGGGAGAAGCAGGCTCCATGCAGGGAGCCCAATGTGGAACTTGATCCTGGGACTCCCAGATCACACCCTGAGCTGAAGGTGGACACTTAACCGCTGAGCCACCCAGGCCTCCCTCCAGAATCTTTTGATACCCCTGAACTAAAACTCTGCAACACTAAACACTAAGTCACCATTCCCCTCTCCCCTAGACCTCTGGCAATCACCATTCTACTGTCTGTCTCAATGAATCTGATTACTGCATTTACTCATGTAAATGGAATCTAATTTTTATCCTTTTGTGAACGGCTTGTATCACTTAGCATATGTCCTCAAGGTTCGTCCATATTGGAGCATGTGTCAGAATTTCTTTCCTTTTTTTTTTAAAAAAAAAAAAGATTTATTTATTTATTTATTTATTTATTTATTTATTATAGACAGAGAGAGAGAGAGAGAGAGAGAGGCAGAGACACAGGAGGAGGGAGAAGCAGGCTCCATGTCAGGAGCCTGACGCGGGACTCAATCCCGGGACTCCAGGATCGCGCCCTGGGCCAAAGGCAGGTGCCAAACCGCTGAGCCACCCAGGGATTCCCCCCCCTTTTTTTTTAAAGATTTATTTATTTATTTATTTATTTATTTATTTATTTATGATAGACATAGAGAGGCAGACACAGGAGGAGGGAGAAGCATCTTTTTTAAGGCTGGATAGCATGGTATTGTTTGTATATGTCATATTTTCTTTATCTGTTTTTCTAGATGGATGTTTGTGTTGTTTCCACGTTTTAGTTATTGTGAATTATGCTACTATGAACATGGCCATTCAGATATCTGAGTCCCTGCTTTCAAATCTTTGGGCTATGTACCCATAAGTGTGGAATTACTGGATCATATGGTAATTCTATATTTAATTTTTTTTTGAGGAACTACCATATATATAATCTTTTTAATTTTAATAATATATTTCATTTCACCCATAAATCCAAAATATTATTTCAACATATAATTCAATATAGTCCTTGATATTTTATATTCTTAATTTTGTATTCTGAAATCTGAGTATTTTGTAACACATCTCAAATCAAACTAGCCATATTCCTTTTTTTAATTTATTTATTTATTTATTTATTTATTTATTCATTCATTCATTCATGAGAGACAGAAAGAGAGGCAGAGACACAGGCAGAGGGAGAAACAGGCTCCCTGCAGGGAGGCCAGTATGTGCCTTGATCTCAGATCCCAGGATCACACACCCTCTGCTGAAGTCAGATGCTCAACCACTGAGCCACCCAGGCATCCCGAGACTAGCCATATTTCAAAGGTTCAGTATGTACACGTGGTATTATAAATAGTATTTCTACGGGTGCTTGGGTGGCTCAGTCAGTTAAGCCTCTGCTCAGGTCATGATCACAGAGCCCCCAATTGAGCCCTGCATCCATTGGGCTCTCTGTTCAGTGGGGAGCCTGCTTCTCCCTCTCCTCCCTGCTTGCTCTCTGTCACTATCTCTGTTTCTCTCTTTCTAAATCAATAAATAAAATCTTGGGACGCCTGGGTGGCTCATTGGTTGAGTGTCTGCCTTTGGCTCAGGGCATGATCCCGAAGTCCTGGGATCGAGTCCTACATCGGGCTCCCTGCATGGAGCCTGCTTCTCCCTCTGCCTATGTCTCTGCCTCTCTGTCTCTTATGAATAAATAAATAATATCTTTAAAAATAATAAATAAAATCTTTAAAAAATAATAATAATAAAATAAAATCTAGGATTCAGTGGCTTTTAACATATCCACACAGTTGTGTGATCATCCCCACATTTATAGGGCATTTTTATGACCCTGCAAGCAACCCCTGTACCCAAGAGCACTCCCTTCCAAGCCCTAGTAAACTATCAGTCTACTTTTGATGACTATGGATTTGCCTATTCTGAATATTTTATCCAAGTGGAATCATAATAAGTGGTCTTTTGTGGCTGTTGTCTTTGACTTAACCTAATTTGAATATATGTGCTGCCGAAGCAAGCACTGACTTAGCCTTATCTTTTCAATGTTCATCCATGTTATAGCATGAATCAGTGTTTCATTCCTCTTTACAGCTAATTATGGCATATAATGGAATATCACATTTTGCTTATCTATTCATCAGTTGATGGACATCCAGCCTCGAGTCTCTAGTTCCTTTTTAACTACCATGAATAATTCTGCTATGAACATTAATGCACAATCTTTGTTCTTGTTTTTTTTTAAGATTTATTTATTTATTTTAGAGAGAGAGAGTGTACAGTGCGGAGGGCAGAGGGAGAAGGAGAGAAAATCTCAAACAGATTCTATGTCGAGTGCAGAGGCTGACATGGGGCTCAATCTCACAACCCTGAGATCATAACTTGAGCCAAAATCAAGAGTCAGGCAGTTAAGTGATGGCCCCACCCAAGCACCCCAATGTACTAGTTTTTGTGTGAACATGTTTTCATTCCTGTTGGGTAAATACCAGAAATATAATTGCTAAGACATATGGAAACACTATGTTTAACCTTTTAAGATACTGCCAGATTGCTTAGCAAATGGGCTTCACTAGTTCACGTTCCCACCAGCAGTGCATGCGGGTTCCAGTTTTTCCACTTCCATGCCAACACATGCTACTGTCTATCATTTGGTTTTAGCCATCTTAATGGCTATAAAGTGGTGTTTCATTGTGGTTTCGGTTTGCATTTCCCTAATGGCTATCCCCCAGAGAAATTTTAACTCCACAGTTACACTGTAGATCTTCTTATATATTGTGGGCCTGTAAAGGACTACAAACCATTATAATATTTATTTTTTCTAGCACCACACCCAAGAACCAGTTTTTATCCCCTCGGGGGCAATATTACTGCCAATGAGAATGCATATATTAGCCCAGTAAGTTACATGGCCAAACCCAAAGTCCAGGGGGGTCAAGGAAATTCAGTGGGAAGAACTGTAAAGGCACATGGCAAAGGAGTGGGCACATAGAGAAGAGATTTGAGGCAATGACATAGGCATCTTCCCCTTGCAGATCTTGGATGAGGTGGAGAAACGGCGAGGCATCTCTCCTGCCCTGGTGCAGCCCCTTATGAGGAGTGTCATGGAAGCTCCTTTCCCAGCACTGGGCAAAACCATCATTGTCAAGAACTTCTTGCCAGGATCAGGAACTGAGGTAAGCCAACAGACTCCTATTGTCTCTTAGAGGAGAGAATGGCCCAGACCAAGTGGGCTGTCACATCACTGAATGTGACATTAGACATCGTAAAATCCACCCTAAGTCCTGTCCATCCATTCCACGATTCAGTCACAGAGAGCAACCCCCAGAGCTATGCCATGGCAGCACATAGTGTTTCTTTGCATGGCATTGGCCTTACAGTTAGGGACCTGCATTGAACATCCTTAGCTTCTCTTACTAGCCCATTACATTCATAGATTGTATTGGAACCTATTTACCTTTTTGGTCTCTGTCACCTCTTATAATTTCATAATGTAAAACAGATTATTTTCAGGGAAGACAAGCTTAGGTACTACTTTTGATTCACCTGTTTAGGACTTTGAGGTACGCCTCCTTCCTTGACTGGATTGGAATTTAATGCAGAACTTTTTTTTCATCTTTCCCATTCCCTTTATATGGCTCTGTGGATATCACTAGGCAGATCCCATTCAGCCTCGAGTCTCTAGTTCCAAGAGCCCTTGAAAAAGCAGGTCACTTCTGGAGACAGGAGAAGGGTAAGAATAAGTGGGGTATTCTGGAATAATTCAATTTCCCAGAACAGAAAGAAGTGTTCTCCATGTTGCTGGGGAACCCTACACTATCCTTATGCCAGGTGCAGATGGCTTGGCCATGGAGATGTTGACATTATTGAGCCCCACTATGTGTACAGCACTGGGCAGGTGCCATACTCGGAGTAAATCACCAGTCTCTGCTCACTGTGAAGGAGCCAGCTATTTATAGAGAAAAACACACATGTGAGCAATGACTTGAGATAAATTCAAGAACATTTCAGCAAGTACAGAATGAGAAGATGTGCCCACTAAGTGTACAAGCTGTAAGACACATCCTAAGGGAAGGATTGGTATAAGGTGGGGTTTATTGAGAAATGCCTTCTAGAGGAGATGAATCTTGAAAGTGCTGCCTGGATCTGTTGGTCCTTCTGTGTGATCCTGTGACTCCATTCCAGCAGGTGATATTCCTGGTGAGGCAGAGACACTTTCCTATGGGACTCTAAATGATAGGACATCAACCATAATGAACTCCTGGGGAGGGGGGCAGTCCCAACACATCACTATCAGGCAGAGCTTCCAAGCTTTGGGGCCCAGGGCCATTGGTCCTGCCATCCCGTCTCCCCAGCTCCATCTGAACTTTCCTTACCCTCCACTGTGAGACAGAGTTCGTACCAAGTCTACCTGCCCCTGCCCCCCAGGGTCCTAGAAGCTTTCTTCTCCCCAATCACTTTGGCCTTCCCTGTTTTCTTTCCCTTTTCTCCTGAGGACCTCAGAGCCACAGGCCTGGGGTGCGGCCCCTCCTCATGGCTGCCCTATTCTCTGGCAGGTGATTGAACTGTGCCGCCCCCTGGACTCCAGGCTGGAACATGTAGACTTTGAGTCCCTCTTCTCCTCTCTCAGCGTCCGCCACCTGCTCTGTGTTTTCGCCTCCCTGCTTCTGGAGAGGAGGGTCATCTTCATCGCAGACAAGCTCAGGTACCAATCTTGGCTACTTCTGCTAAAGTGTCTGCCTGACAGTCTTAAACTGTCTAGATTGTGCAGGGCAGGTGACTGCCTGGGACTACAAAGGAAACACCTCTTGAGGGAAGAGGGCAGGTCAGCGGGCTGCAAGGCCTGGAGGTTTAAGAGGCACACGAGTTCTGTAAAGCACAGGTAAGCCTGTGCTTCTGTGCACTACTTATCTGATATTCTGGCTGCCTTTCATTCATCCTGCTGTGTGCTAGGCACTCTGCTATGCGCTAAAGGGATGAGAGTAAAAGAGCAGAGCTGTACTCAAGAGTTTTCGGTCCCGGTGGGCCGGAGGTTGGGGGATGGAGGGCAGAGAAGGGAGCAGGACACCGGGTACTATGCTGTAAAGGCTTACTAGAGCAGTGTGTTCTAGAACCAAGGAGGGCTCTCATTCAGAGGAGACCAGTTTTGGCTGAGTCCTAAGACTAAGAGCAAGTAGAAAGCACACTCCAGGCTGAGGTACACAGGCAAGGATACAGGAGGCCGAGCATGTCACCTTCAGAAACTGGAAAGCCATTCACGGTGGCTAAGCAGAGTGGCAGGCAGAGCAGGAGGCAAGGAGCCAAGGTTCACAGAGGGTTGCAGGGCCATGCTTCAGCACAGATGGATCCCAAAGGCAGCCCTTCCTCTCAGTGTTGAAATAAGTTACATAGAACCACACACACCTGCTCATGGCTTGGTAGGATGCCCCCCATGTCCAAAGGGTCACATTCAATGATTTGCAAAGCCCAAATCAGAGAAGAGCCAGAGGGGATGCAGATAGGCATTGGAGTGAATGAACTTTAAAAATAAAAAGAATTCCTGGCTTTTTCATCACTTCACAATACTGAATCAGAGCCTTCTTTGCTTCGGAACTAAGGGCACGGCAGCACAGGTGGTGACTGCCACTCCAGGAAGGGCTGAGATGTGGGGTCTGGCCAGAGATAGACCTGACAACCAGGGAAAGCAGATGAGGCCAACCAAGGAGTCCATCTGGAAAGAAGAAATACCAAAAACACAAAAGTAGAAGAACTCTGATTTGGAGAGGAAATATGACTCCCAAATCTGGAAAACACAAGGGAAGGAAGAAGAACAGGGAAAGAAGAACGGAAAGGACAGAAGGTATGAATGTGGAGCTCATCAGGAACATGGTAGGAAATGGAATCCAGTCCTCTCCTCCCACTCCAGCCCATCTGGTCATCTCAGTGATACTCCTCTTTGGACAGCAGCCATTTGGCTATTCCCAGCTTGCTCCCAGCCCAGTTTTTAGCGAGCTATTCACTTTTACTGTCATGCTTATTGCACTCCCTGTGCACTGGGGTCCGCTGCGGAAGCAGGCCGACTCTCAGCCTGCAGCTGGTGCTGGGCACTGGGGAATTCAGACTGGAGAGTTCTAAGGTTGGGGCTCTGGAAGCTAAAGATGAGTAATAACCCTTCAGTGACCGGGGTCGGATTTCATCTAGATGCTGTCTGTATTCTCTGGAAGCCCTCACTTTGTCCCCCGGAAGTAGAATTCTCAGGCTCAACCTGGGGGAGGGGAACGTAGTGGATCTCAGAAAGGCCCATGCAAGAAGTAAAGGCCAGCCATGTAAACCTGCTGCCCGCCCAGACTGGAGATAGGGCCGAACAGTCCCACGAGGAGCTTGCTTCCTGGGTTGAAGATGGGAAGCTTGGGAAGGTGCAGCCTGAGAGAATGTCTAGGAAGATGGGCGTGGCTGGAGAGGAGCGTGCCCTCTCCTGGCTTCCCTCCCTGGCAAAGTATCCAAGTATCATCTATTTTTCTTGTCAAAGTACAATGAGAGAAGGTGGGAACAGAAAGGGTCAAAGACAGATGCATCCTTTAAGGACACCAGAGGGGACGAGTCAGGCTTCAGGTGCTGAGACACCAGGAAACACTCGTTACAAAGATGTCTGGGAAGGGACCACCACTCCCTCCTGCCTGGACAGATTTCTGGGTTGACAGGCTGAAGCCCCTCCCCCAGAGCTGCTCTAACAGGAGACAAAGGAAAGCGAAGAAACTGCCGTCCCTGTGAATGGACTGTGCCCAGTGGTGGCTGCATCTGGGTTAGCTCTCCCAGCCCCTCCCCTCCTGTCCTGGGGCAGCTTTATTGGGGTGTCGTCGATGTTGTCTGACTGGAGGGGACTTCGGAGTGTCTCTCCTCGCCCCACCTTCCATGATGCCTGATATTCTGCTCTTAGAGATTGAGTCCCTTGGAACAGCAGATGCCCACGAGCAGGGGTAAAATGCTGGCTGTGGCTGCTGCACAGACAGGGCTAACTTCGGTTCTCTCCTTGGGTCCAGAGCCAGGCCACTGTGCAGTTAACTACTCTGTGTGTGTGTGTGCGTGTGTGTGTGTGTGTGTGTTTATAGCTTTCAGACTTGCACATTCATCTCATCACAAAGGACGCAGGGGCTGAGGGTGCTCCTAGGAGGAAGGAGGATGCCTGAATGTCCTCAGTGGTGGGCGCTGGGGCTCCTCATTTATGAAACCAGTGCTCATCTGCACCCAGGCCCCTCATCACTGAGACTTGATATGGCTCCTGTGTCACCTTGTCCCCAAAGGCAGCCCATGCTCTTCTTGTGACAGATGGCTCAAAGGGTTCTCTCTTGCCCAGTACATTCTCTTTCCATCCGGTAAGCATTCCAGGCAGACCTGAAGAGGTGGAAAAATAAATAAATAAAAGGCCCACAGAGTGGAGGCAGGAAAAGAAAGAAACAGCATGAGCAAGCCTGCCGACAGTAATAACATGGCCACCACAAGGTGGACTGGAATGTCATCTCTGGGCCAGGCTCTCGGAAGGGTTTGACTTGTGTTCTTTCAGGCTCCTGACAACTCAGTCAGAAAGCATTTATTGTTAGGAAACTAAGGAGCACACAGAGGTTAAGTCACTTTGCTCTGAACAGCCAGTGGTTAGTGGGAGAGTTGGGACACAGGCAGCCTGGCTCCAGAGAAGATGAGAAGGGAGGAGGAGGAGCAGGCCACGTGGTGGGGGTGGGTGGGTGAAGGGCAGTGCCTGTGACCCCTTTAACAGAATACATAAGGAAAGTCTTTTTTAAAACATGCCATTGAGGGATCCCTGGGTGGCGCAGCGGTTTGGCGCCTGCCTTTGGCCCAGGGCGCGATCCTGGAGACCCGGGATCGAATCCCACATCGGGCTCCCGGTGCATGGAGCCTGCTTCTCCCTCTGCCTGTGTCTCTGCCTCTCTCTCTCTCTCTGTGACTATCATAAAAAAAAAAAAAAAAAAAAAAAAAAAAAAAACATGCCATTGAGGGCAGCCCCGGTGGCGCAGCGGTTTGGCGCTGCCTGCAGTCTGGGGTGTGATCCTGGAGACCCGGGATCGAGGCCTACATCAGGCTCCCTGCATGGAGCCTGCTTCTCCCTCTGCCTCTCTCTCTCTGTGTGTCTCTATGAATAAATAAATAAAATCTTAAAAAAATAAAACAATAAAACATGCCATTGAGACCCTATTTGTGCTTGGCAGGCAGGCTTGTATTGTGTACTGAAGAAGCCAAGACCTCCATGCTTTTCTCCCTAGAACCTCCCTCCCTTACGGCCTTCAGCTGGGACCCAGTTAGTCAGGTGGAGCTGGGCGACCCCACAGTCTTTCCAAGCTCTGAAATTCTCCCAACTCCCTGGGCCAGAGTGCCCCGGGCCTCTGATAACTGAGGAAGAACCTGCTAATGGCCCCATTCCTGCCCCACGACCCACCTCCTCAGGCATCCTGTGCTTTCCAGAGTGTCCCAGGGGACGACTTGGGGGATGACCACCTCATGTGCCCATCTGTGCAATGGGGGAGAGGACTATCTAATTCCTGCAGGACCCCTCCGACTCAAATGCTGTGTGATGCCATGAACATGCTGTTGAGAGAAAGTCAGTGCTAACACCCCACATCTCCCCATGCTCCCCAGGCTCACTCTTCTCCTGGCCTCATCTGGTTCAGTAAAAATCACCTGTGCAGCCTGTCCCTGCTACTGTGGCCTCCCTTAGAGTGGTTCTAATCCTGGACTCTTCAGAGCTGGTGTGATGCCCCAGTAACTGTGTGTGCTCCTTTAATGCCCCTCTACATGTGACTTGGGTTAGAGTTAAATACCATGTTGTGAGTCCTTTCCAGGATTCCCAGGCCTCTCTCTAGGCTATGCTCAGAAGTCGGGATGCCTCTGCACCTCCTTTTGCAGCCTACACTCTGTACTTCTGGAGGCCTCAGGGTTGGGGCTCTCTGACCTTTAATTGTAACCCCTTCCCTGATAGGGTAGTCTGGCTCACCTGTAAGAAAGTGACACAGGGGCAGCCCAGGTGGCTCAGCGGTTTAGCGCCACCTTCAGTCCAGGGCGTGATCCCAGAGACCCGGGATGGAGTCCCATGTCAGGCTCCGAGTCCCTGCATGGAGCCTGCTTCTCCCTCTGCCTGTGTCTCTGCCTCTGTGTGTGTGTGTGTGTGTGTGTGTCTATGAGTGAATAAATAAAATCTTAAAAAAGAAAAAAAGTGACATGGCTGGAGCTCAGTCAGTGGAGCATGTGACTCTTGATCTTAGGGTTGTAAGTTTGAGCCCCACATTAGTGTAGAGATTACTTAAAAATAAAATCTTAAAAAAAAAAGAAAGTGACATAGCTGGTGATCAAAGCGCAGAAACTCCACCATAGAACATCATGAGTGAAAAAGCCAGAACCCATCTTCCCTCTTCCAGCCTGCTCTGCTGGGGTGTCCCTCCAGGAGGAATCTCCATCCACCTAATGCTGTCTGATTTACCGGCAAAGAGCCAGAAGGAATTGAAGGGTTCTTTGGCTAGACCATGACAAACTAGAGCTTGGGGGACAGTGGCTGGCTGCAAGTCGTCTGAGTTGGGAAAGCCTACCAAGAGAGACTTCCACATATGCTCCCATGGGGGCTTTCATCCTCATCACCAGGCACAGTACTGCACATGCCATGTGTGATCCCATTTCCAGCCCTGTTCAGCTAGAAGTGAAAACAAGCCTCCACAGTCTTCTAATTCTCCCCAACCTTTGTGAGACCGCAGAACACATGAGTGCAGGACCTGCCACGAGCTCAGTGAGTGGCCGCATGGCAGCCATTGTGGACGTGAGCCTGCATTTGGCCTGTGGTTCCCCCACCCCCACCCCTTGCTAGTCAGTCTGCCCACTGCAAGAGGAAGTAGCTGGGACTTGTGGCAAATACTGAATGAGTTATAAAAGGGTTTTTAAGTCGAGCCAAAAATCTATCAAATTTAGAATAACATTTTTGCTCCGTTTCATCTTCAGGGTGGACACTGAGTGTTTCTTAAGGCACTGTCAAGCCAAAGTTTGACAGATGCAAAAGAAAGAATGTTGTTGTGATGGCTCGTTCTGTTGTCATAGCAACCCAAATAAATATTTTCTTATACCCCTTTCTTCATTTCCCCAATGATAAACATTTGTTTTTTATTTTATTAATTTCAATTCCCAACATTCTGACTAATCTACAGACCAGGCCGAATAATAAAGTCAGAGCTGCACATAAACAAATTTGTCCAAAAGTTTTATGGAACAATGTTTTTGTTGTTGTTGTTTTTAATTTTATTTATTTATTCACAAGAGACACAGGCAGAGGGAGAAGCAGGCTCCTCACAGGGAACCCGATGTAGGACTCAATCCCAGGACCCCAGGATCACTACCTGAGCCAAAGGCAGATGCTCAACCGCTGAGCTACCCAGGTGTCCCTATGGCACAAAGTTTTTAACATTTTTTAAAGGTTTTATTTATTTATTCATGAGAGACACAGCAAGAGAGAGAGAGAGAGAGAGACAGGCAGAGGGAAAAGCAGGCTCCATGCAGGGAGCCCGATGCAGGACTCAATCCCAGGACTCTGGGATCATGACCTGAGCCAAAGGCAGATACTAAGCCACTGAGCCACCTAGGGATCCCCACAAAATTTTTAACATTCAAGAAATTTCCTTTTTATCTTTTTATTTAGAGTATATGAAGATTGTAAGCCAAATGAGTACTGATAAGTAGGATTAGGTGGTCGAATCTTGATAAATAGTGGAGTTTGCCCTTAGCTTCGGCACATGAGCAACTGCACAGATGAGTTCCTAGGTAGCTATGCACCTTCATTTTTTTATGTGCTCCTTTTTGCTTTTTTTTT
Source organism: Canis lupus dingo (assembly GCF_003254725.2). Classification (NCBI taxonomy): domain Eukaryota; kingdom Metazoa; phylum Chordata; class Mammalia; order Carnivora; family Canidae; genus Canis; species Canis lupus. Next base: position 8,442,389 of record NC_064258.1, read on the forward strand.
TTAAATCAGTTTCTGTAAGCCTAAATGGGGATTCCCTGTCCTGTCTAGAATCAGTTGTGCTCGGCGATGTTTGCCATCTCAGAAAAAGGTAGGGTAGGGGCACCTGGGTGGCTCCATCGGTTAATTGTCTGCCTTTGGCTCAGGTCACGATCCCAGAATCCTGGGATCCACTCCTGCATATCTATCTCTCTCTCAAATAAATAAATATAATCTTTAAAATAAAGGAAAAGGTAGAGTTTGTGAACATGCCCTCTCTAGGCAGAACAGCTGCCCAAGGCCTATCTGCAAGGTGGTCTGACGTCCAAAATACTACTTCAGAAGTCCTCAGAGTGGCTAACAGTCTTAGAGGTACATATATTTAATTCAGCAAAACCCTAAGCAAAACACAACTTAGTAACATAATGGCATCAGTCTGATTAAATATTAAATATATGAACAGCAAGAAGATAACATTTGGAGCAAGATTTATTTATTCTTAAAGATTTTATATATATTCCTGAGAGACACAGAGAGGGGCAAAGACATAGGCAGAGGGAGAAGCAGGCTCCCTGCAGGGAGCCTGATGTGGGACTCGATCTGGGGACTCCAGGATCAAGCCCTGAGCCAAAGACAGAAACACTTAACTGCCAAACCACTCAGGCATCCCTGGAGCAAGATTTAGAGACTAGCATAACCACAATTGTCTTCTACCTCAGACCCATCACTAGCAAAATATTGGGCTAAAAACTTGTTCCAGATCTTCCATCAGGGTCACATGCTCCCAGGCTGTGCTTGTTTGTGTTGCCACCTTTATGTGGAGCTCACTGCAAGGACTCAAAACCTCTCTGGTACTTTTATCTATTAGTTTGTCCGAGGCAACTTCACTACTCTTCTGTCCTGTCTCCACTAATGAGCCTTGGATTATCTTCTGATGGCCCTGGTTCTTTTCACTTTGCAGCTATTTCTAGTGCCTGGTTTTCTCTCTCATAGATTTGTAGTTTGTAAACATTAAACATGGAAGAAAGGATGCGTGGGTGTCTCAAATGGCTAAGCCTCTGCCTTCAGCTCAGGTCATCATCTCAGGGTCTTGGGATTGAGTGGAGTCCCTCAACTTGGGCTTCCTGCACAGTGGGGAGTCTGCTTTCACATCCCCCTCTACCCCTCCCCCTAGCTTATGCTCTCTCTTGCTCAATCTCTCAAATAAATAAATAAAATCTTTAAAAAAAATAAAGCTGGAAGGAAGTTAGAAATTATCTAGGCCACTCTACTTATTTTACAGATGAGGAAGTTCAGGGCTTTTACCTGAGATCATACAGAGGGTAGCAGAGCCCATTTTCTTGAGGCCCAGCCTATGTTTTTTTAAAGTTTGGCAACATGTTACTTCCAGGTGTGAAAGTACAGTGATGGAAATATGGTAGCTGGTGCATGTGACATCCACCTCCCATTAGGTCTCCCCAAGTACCAGACCAGACTGAAGTTTGCCTTTCGCTCATATTCCTGGGAATAATAGATACACTAGCAGAGATACTTTGCTTGGGATACCAACAGATGCTGATGGGATCATTCTTCAAATTCCTGGGGAGTCTAACTTAGCAAACACATTGTTTACTTTTCTGGTAGCATTTTAGAGAAGGCTCTGTGTTCAGTTCTTACTGGTTCCTAGATAAATTGGAAGGTTGCTGAGCATAGTAACCCCACATATAGCAACAGAGGTTTGCTAGCAGCCAGAACCAAAGTGTCTTCCCTAGGAGAACTTCAGTACACACAAGTGCATCCTGATGGCTCTAGACTAGTGCTTCAGCCCTTATGGGGCACCACCAAATAGCAAAGCATTCTGGGACCTGACTCTTCTCCTCTGTGCGCTTCTTTAAACCCTGTGGCCCAGCCAGCCTCCCACATGGGCATCACCTCCCTCCCCTCCTTCTGTACAAATCGATCACAGCTGTACGCTGGTGTTGCTTTCCTCTACCCCCACAGTAACGAGAGCCAGCTGCGAGGGCTCTGGTCCTAGGACTTCCTCCAAAACATTGCCTCTCCTCCAGCCAGCAGATGCTCAGGAAAGCTGTGTGGCAAGCACACTTGAAAAGTTATCCACAGTGTCGCCCAAACCAAAGCCTGTTCTTTCATATTCCTAAGAGACCACCCATCCTAGCAGTGCCCACACCTCACCCCTCATGGAAGGTTCCTCTAGCCTTTTTGAGCCTGGGAATAAAATTCCATTAGCACTTGCATGAGAGACTGAGAAAAACACAAACTACACTCAAAATAATCCCATCTTTTTCTCCTCTACCATTTATTTTGGGGGAACAGTTGTCACTATACAATTTGCAGAATTCGACCTTTCCTCCTGTGTTTCAAGAGGGAGAGGTGGGTTTTTTTTTTCCAGCATATTGATGTGGGCTAATAAGCGAGAGGAATGAGCCACTCCTCAAACACTGCCCACCTGTTGTCATGAGCGCCCTATGCTCCATATGTGCCTGCCAGTGAGGTGCTAATGATAGCCAGGTGTGAAACATTTGGCTCCAGCTGCAACAGCACATCAGATGATTTAAAAACCAACAAACAAAAACCACTTGTTAGGAGACATAGCAGAGGCAGCACCTACCTAGTGGTCAGCAGCGTACCCAGCTAAGTTGTCATCTTTGGTCCCCATCAATATTGAATTCATTTGTCCTTTCATTCAGTGCATTCCAGTGGCATAAAAGAATTCAATCTTTCTGGAACATTTATTCATCCACTGTGTGTATCTGGCTAGTGCTGGCATTGCTTATCATTCTTCCTGACCTGTTCCAACTGCCTTCCTCATCCAGCCGGTTCCCACTCTGCAGCTGAACAGGGATAGCGGGGAGTCTCCCAGAGCTGCTGGACTGCCTAGGCCTCCCCTAGGAGCCACAGGGTGCTCTGGCCACAGAGAGAAGCCAGCAACTGATTACACTTTCTCATTCCAGGGATGAGGCTGCAAGAAAGCAAGAGGGCAGAAGGCATTTTCTTTGAGTTGGAAAAAAAAAGTTAAACACATTTATTTTTCTATCTCAGTGATTGAGGAAACCACAAAGGCTTCACACTATGCCTCTTCATGCCTCCATTCCTCTCCTCGTGGCTCTCCCCACCCCATTGCAGAGGTCAGCTTCCTCCCGGTCTTTTTAGCTATTAAAATTTGTAAGAAGGGTGGTGCCTGGCCAGTTTAGTCAGTAGAGCATGGGACTCTTGATCTCAGCATTGTGAGTCCAAGCCCCATAGTAGGTGTAAAGCTTCCAAGAAAAAAAAAAAAAAAAAAAGATTCAAAATAAGATGAACTCCATCTGTAAGGTGGCTCTGTGTCTAAAATTCTGTGATCCTATAATTTCCCTGGGGTCAAAAGTGCTTAAACCACAACTCTGAAAATGCTTCAGTGTGAGCACTGCATTTGAATTCTCTGTTAGGGAGCAAGTGGAAGTGAAAAGCTTCAGAGACTGCTGACATGGGCTCTGCATGACAGCTCCCACCGCCGCAGCCCACGCAGGAGCCACACTTCTTCCACGTCACATTTAAGAGCTTATAGCAAATGTGCTATCAGAAGAGATGGGTTTTAATCCATGAGGCTCCATTCAGGGAATTCTTTCTTCCAGTCCTTAAAGTCCCCCTGGTCACTTGGGGATGAAAGCCAACATCCTCGTAAAACATGGAACATACCAGAATTCCTTTTTTTTTTTAAAGATTTTATTTATTTATTCATGAGAGACACACAGAGAAGCAGAGACATAGGCAGAGGGAAAAGCAGGCTCCATACAGGGAGCCTGACATGGGACTCTGTCCTGGGACTTGATCCTGAGACTCTGGGACCATGCCCTGAGCCAAAGTCAGACACACTCAACCACTGAGCCACTCAGGCATCCCACATACCAGAATTCCAACTGAACTATCACTGTCCACCTGCCTCCAGCCTCCTGTTCTATGGTCCAAATCATTGACGTCAGACCCTTTTAACTGCAGGCCGTGTCATGAGAAATGCCTCTCACGTTCAGACTTAATGCAAACACCACATGCAAGCACACAGGTAGTCACTTACACCTGGAACAAAATGCAGCATACTCTCTTCTCATCTATTTTTTTGGTATTTCTAATGCTGATTACAGCCCACTAAAATTATTTCAGGACTCAGTAATGGGCTGCAGGGTGTAGTCTGAGAAGACCTGTTTTAGCCCAACTATCCCCTTTTTATTTTAACATCCTAGTTTCCTCAGCTGTGTCCTCACAACTGTAGTATGCGAGCGAGCAGATCAACTTTGTATACTGCTCACACAGTGACAGATTAGTCCTAAAATTTAAAAGTTTTAGAACAAGGTAAATTCCACACATTCAGTGATCAAGAAAAAACATTTTTGTAAGATTTTATTCATGAGAGACACACAGAGAGGCAGAGAGACAGGCAGAGGGAGAAGCAGGCTCCATGCATGGAGCCCGATGTGGGATTCAACCCTGTGCCCCAGGATCACACCCTGAGCCAAAGGCAGAAAGGTTCAACCGCTGAGCCACCCAGGTGTCCCAGTGATCAAGGAAATTAAACACAAAGGGTGAGCAAGTCACTAACAGTATTTACATTCCAGAATATCTAAGAGAAAGGGATGCCGGGCAGCCGGGTGGCTCAGCGGTTTAGCGCCGCCTTCAGCCCAGGGTGTGATCTTGGAGACTGGGGATGGAGGCCGGGTCGGGCTCCCTGCATGGAGCCTGCTTCTCCCTCTGCCTGTGTCTCTGCCTCTCTCTCTCTCTCTCATGAATAAATAATAAAATGAAATCTTTAAAAAAAAAAAAAAAAGATAAATGGATGCCTTAGGAAAAATGCATTGGGAAACAAAGAAAGTCATTTGACTGCCTTTATAGAGATACTTGCTTGATTGCAGCACTCTGGCACAGAATTCCAAAGTATGCCTGCCTGTATAGGTGCTTGACGTCAGTGGAATCCAGTAAGGAAGCATTCATCTATCCGGCTCTGCTCCCTTGCAGTTATGCCTAACAGAGCAGAGCTGAGAACTGGTGCAAACACTCAAACAAAATGCTGGTTACAGGGCCTGTGCCCTGCGGAAGATGCAATATAATCAGAGGAGAACCCAGAGGAGGCCCTTGCCTATATTTTATTCTTACAGATATTTCTAACAAGCTTCTGAAGTTTTAAATCCCATGGCATTTTAGAAACAGCATATTAGAATGGGAGCAGAGAGGGTCTGCCCTCAGCAGGCTCACCAGTGACAAGAAAATGCAGGGAAGAAGAGAAAGTCAGCTCTTGCTCACCTGGAGAGGCTGCTGGGCATCCCTGTGTGTGGCACGGTGGGGCTGACATTCCAGCTGATAGTCCCGGGTAATCCAGCTAGTCATCTATGCATGAACCCAGGATCCGCGCAGAGCACGGGGGATAGGGATCACAGGAGCTCGGGGCTTGCCAATAAAGGCTGTTCCATGATTGTTCTTCTTTAAGGGAGACTCCCAGTGTTGTTATTTTTTTAAGTTTTGAATGCTGGGTAAGGGGTAACTGTACATGAGTTTCACTTTTACACAACAGAGCCTTGGAGCTGACTGCTGCCATATAAATACCAGAGTTGCCCCATTTCTTTTGATTGCACCTAGGTGTTCATGCTTGGCTGAGCAAATGTGTGGAAGAGAACAAAGAGAAAGCTAGTGTTAGAATATAGAAGCATAAGAAATTCATAAGCATCCATGAGAAAAGAGACTTTAGTTGATATAGAAGGGTTTTAGGAAAGAGGGGTGGAAGTGAATGATCAAAATGTCACAAGAATGTAGCTCACGTGTGAAGGAACACTAGCAAAAATTAGCTGAGGCATGAAATTCATCCTTCTAGCTGTGTCTTAAAGCCTCACATAGGCTCCATGTGCCTGGATAATCTGTGTTAGGACTGTGTTACATAATGTACCTAATACGTGTATGACACCTTTTCTGACAAACATGCCTATGGGATGGAGTGCCCACATTTCTCTCCAGCCTCCTCCACGGAGGCTGCCCACCCTGTGAGGCTGAGCAGGCCCTGTCCAGAGCTTTCCCTGAATCTGCCCCATCTCCCCTTCTCTACCTTCTGCTGTAGCACGCTGTCCAAGTGCTGCCACGCCATGGTGGCTGTCATCTACCCCTTCACCTGGCACCACACCTACATCCCCGTGCTGCCACCTGCCATGATCGACATCGTCTGCTCACCAACCCCCTTCCTCATCGGGCTGCTCACCAGCTCACTGCCGCTGCTCAGGGAGCTTCCACTGGAAGAGGTGAGCTCTGGGGACATCCCTATTCCCTTCTGGTGGGGACCAGAGGGTAGAGGGGAGGTGCTGGCTAAGGCACCGCAAGCATGCCACGTCAGAGGATACAACCCCCAAGCCTGCTTCAGTAGATCCTTGGTGACTGCAAATTCAGTTTTCTCTAAATGAACCCACTGGCCTGAACACCCATGGAGAAAGGCAACAATCCACAACTTAGCCAGATGTTAAAACACTTGATCTGTAAGTAGCCATCCACCCTATCCTGCCCTCCCACCTCTTTCCAACACTGAGGAAGAAAGCACACAGGAGCTAACAATTGCTGGAATTTATATTTGGACTAATAACAAAGCTGATGAAGATGGCGCCCCTACAAACACTGATGTGAAAAAAGACAGTCACTAAAATGTTTTTAATGATCCCCTTCTGGGTTTTCAGGTTACACCCACATGAGGAAAGTCCTACCTGGCATTTCTGTGGGTCTTTAGCCCCAGTCCCTTCCTCTAAATAATCTCTATCCCATGTACTGATGTCTCCCAGCAGTCAGCAAGGGAACCATAGGGGCCTAAATGATACCACTAACTTCTGAATCCCCAGGGGAACGCCTGTCCCTGAAATTCATCCCAAGCCCCCAGATGTGGCTCCTCTAATTGCCTAGGTAGGCCTAAAGTATTCACCAGCACATACAGGTCTTTGAGCATGTGTTTCTGAACGGCAAGGAGTTTGGGTACCCTGTGATTCCTGCAATGGCTCAGTTTAACCCCACGTGTGTGTTTGAGAAGAAAGGAGAGAGCTGCCTCAGCTCCTGGATATGTACATCATCTGGGATGTATTACAGTCTGTGTTTCCAGCTGTTGGTGAAAACATGGTGGCTGTGCAGGCCTGTGCTCTTCCTCCATCATAGCCAGTGGCCCATGCTGAGACCTGAAAGAAGCCCTGACTTGCCTCTCTAAGCCCCTGCAGCTTGATTGTACTCTCTAGTTGGATCCACTCCTCTGGGTTCCTCTCCTCCTCTCCCACTAAGAGAAATGACAAGGCCAAGTGGGTAGCTGGGAGGAGAGAGACCCTTAGGAGTGGGAAGTACAGAGTTGAATGGAATGGAATAATGGGCCCTATAGCATCTTTCGCCCACCTCTAAAAACCCACACACTAAAAATCCATCCCAGAGCCTCTGCCTTAGCCAGACTGGGAACGGGGCAAGGAGTCCAGTCTGTGGTAGACACATGGCCCAGCCTGTGGTTTCAGTGTTGAAAGCATGCAATTCTGGAAAGCTCTTCTCCACCCCCTACCTCCCCTCTTCATCATTTGTGGCTACAGTGGCAACGTCAGGAAACCACAAATGGGCCACTCCACCTTCCACCCCAGCTGCCTGTCTGGATGCCAAGAAGGAAGAAGGCTAAGAGTCTATCACTATACCCTGGAAGCCCTGGTGACAGTAATCAGCCCTTTTCCTCATCTTGCAGGTCCTTGTGGTCGACCTCGTCAATAATCGCTTCCTCAGACAGGTGAGTAAAAAGGCCAGCTTCGGGGATCCCTGGGTGGCTCAATGGTTTGGCCCCTGCCTTCGGCCCAGGGTGTAGTCCTGAAGTCCCGGGATCGAGTCCCACATCGGCCTCCCTGCATGGAGCCTGCTTTTCCGTTTGCCTGTCTCTGCCTCTATGTCTCTCATGAATAAATAAATAAAATCTTAAAAAAAAGGGGGGGGGGCAGCCCTCGTGACGCAGCGGTTTAGCGCCGCCTGCAGCCCGGGGTGTGATCCTGGAGACCCAGGATTGAGTCCCACATCCGGCTCCTTGCATGGAACCTGCTTCTCCCTCTGCCTGTGTCTCTGCCCCTCTCTGTCTCTCTGTGTGTCTCTTATGAATAAATAAATAAAATCTATAAAAAAAAAAGAAAAGCCAGGTCCAACCTGCTGCTCTTTTTTCACCTCTTTGCTATTTGGGACACAGGTTTCCAGGTCTGGAAAGGCTCCTTCCTTGATGGGCCTGGGATTACAAAACAGGCCAGTGGGCTTGGGTGATCCCTGGCCAGGGCTGGGCTGAGAACAGGACTGAAGGCAAGGGCCAAAGAGGAAGGGCTAGGCAAAGGATTTAGTCTTTGTGTATTGTGCCACAAAATTGTTTTCTAACAATTAGAAGCTTTGTAAAGGTTATATCTATAGATGCTTATCTTTTTCAAAATGTTTTTTAAAAATATCTGTTAAAAAAAAAAAAAAAAATATCTGTTAACAGGGATCCCTGGGTGGCGCAGCGGTTTGGTGCCTGCCTTTGGCCCAGGGTGCGATCCTGGAGACCCAGGATCGAGTCCCACGTCGGGCTCCCGGTGCATGGAGCCTGCATCTCCTTCTGCCTATGTCTCTGCCTCTCTCTCTCTCTCTGTGTGACTATCATAAATAAATAAAAATTAAAAAAAAATTTTTTTTAAAAATATCTGTTAACAAAGTTTATATCAAGTGGAAAAAATCAGGACACATGATTATAGACATTATTGTCTTGATCTTATTTTTTATTAAAAGTAAAGAAAAAAAAACAGTTTGACCCTTAACACAGGTGCCCCACCCCCCCCTGCAGTTAAAAATCTGTATAACTTTTGATTTACCAACAACTTTTTTTTTTTTTTTAATTATTTATTTATTTATTTATTTGTGATAGTCACAGAGAGAGAGAGAGAATGAGGCAGAGACACAGGCAGAGGGAGAAGCAGGCTCCGTGCACCGGGAGCCCGATGTGGGATTCGATCCCGGGTCTCCAGGATCGCGCCCCGGGCCAAAGGCAGGCGCCAAACCGCTGCGCCACCCAGGGATCCCGTGATTTACCAACAACTTAATTACCGATAGCCTACTCTTGGCCAAAAGCTTTATTGATAACAGCACATATTTTGTATATTATATGTACTATATGCTGTCTCCTTACAGTAAGTTAAGCTAGAGGAAAGAAAATACTATAAAGAAAATCATAAGAAAGAAAAAACTCATAGGACTGTACTGGATTTATTGAAAAAAACTTGCCTATAACTGGACCTGTGCAGTTCAAAACTATGTTGTTTAAGGGTCAACTGTGTGTGTGTGTGTGCACATGTGTGCACGCACAGGTGTGTGTGCGCACCTGCCTCTAAAAGAGATTGAGGGATCCCTGGGTGGCACAGCGGTTTGGCGCCTGCCTTTGGCCCAGGGCGCGATCCTGGAGACCCGGGATCGAATCCCACATCGGGCTCCCGGTGCATGGAGCCTGCTTCTCTCTCTGCCTGTGTCTCTGCCTCTCTCTCTCTCTCTCTGTGTGACTATCATAAATAAATAAAAAATTTAAAAAAAAATCCATAAAAGAGATTGAGAGGAAAACACCAAAACATGGATGTTGGCTGTCTTGGGGTAGAAGACTGAAAAGGAGACAGTGAATGAGTGATCTTAAATTGTTTTAATATTTTCATATATTATCAGGGCATCAGATGGTTCAGTCAGTTGGGCGCCTGCCTTCTGGTCAGGTCATGATCCCATGGTCCTGGGATTGAGCTCCACATTGAGCTCCCTGCTCAGTTCTCCCTCTCCCTCTGCCCTTCCCCCTGCTTTTGTGCTCTCATGCTCCTGAGCTTGCTCTCTCTCTCTCTCCCTCCCCCTTTCTTCCAAATAAATAAAATCTTTTTTAAAAATACATTTTCTGGGATGCCGGGGTGGCTCAGCAGTTGAGCGCCTTGCCTTTGGCCCTGGGTGTAACCCTGGAGTCCCTGGATCGAGTCCCACATCAGGCTCCCTACAGGATGTCTACTTCTGTCTCTGCCCCTCTCTCTCTGTGTCTCTCATGAATAAATAACTAAAATCTTTTTTAAAAAAATACACTTTCTTGTTATCACTTGTCAAAGAGGGCTAAATCCTATCAGATCTTGCAAAGAATCATTACAGAAAGGTTTTCCAGGCGTTCTGGTGAATTGGTTTTAAACTTGGCATTGCCATCCTGCTGGAAAGTCCTGTCATGTTCATGGTTGTTTTTTTTTTTAAGATTTTGTTTATTTATTCATGAGAGACACACAGAGAGAGGCAGAGACACAGGCAGAAGGAGAAGCAGGCTCCCTGCAGGGAGCCCGATGTGGGACTCAATCCCGGTCTCTGGGATCACGCCCTGGGCTGAAGGCAACGCTAAACCGCTGAGCCACCCGGGCATCCCAAGGATTTCCTTTTATTTATAACTGCCTAATAATTCTATTATATGTGTATATATGTGTATATGCATTCCATTGTGTGCATGTGTATGTATATATATATATCATGTGTGTATACATACACACACAATCATATTTTCTTTATTCATTCATCCACAAATGAACACTTAGGTTGTTTCCATGCCTTAGCCTTTGCAAATAGCGCTGTGATGAGTATAAGGGTGCAGATATGTCTTCAAGATAGTGATTTCAGGGCGCCTGGGTGGCTCAGTCAGTTAAGTGTCTGACTCTTGATTTCAGCTCAGGTCATGATCTCAGGGTGGTGAGATTGAGCTCTGTGTGGAGCCCGCTTATGATTCTCTCTCTCCCTCTCTCTCTGCCCCTCCCCTCCCGCACTTTCTCTAAAAAAAAAAAAAAAAAAAAAAAAACTAAAGAGGCACTGGGTGGCTCAGTGGTTGAGCATCTGCCTTTTAATAATTTTTTTAAAGATTTTATTTATTCATGAGAGAGAGAGAGAGGCAGAGACACAGGCAGAGGGAAAAGCAGGCTCTGTGCAGGGAGCCCAATGCCATACTTGATCCCTGGTCTCCAGGATCAGGCCCTCAGCCGAAGACAGGCGCTAAACCGCTGAGCCACTTTAAAAAATAATAAAAAAAGTGCTCGCTTCGGCAGCACATATACTAAAATTGGAACGATACAGAGAAGATTAGCATGGCCCCTGCACAAGGATGACACACAAATTCGTGAAGCGTTCCATATTTTAAATAAATAAATAAATAAATAAAATAAAAAATAATAAATAATAAAAAAATTTAAAAAAATTGATGATTTCATTTCCTTCAGATATATACCAAGAAGTGGGATTACTAAATCATATGGCAGTTCTATTTTTAATTTTTTGCGGAACCTCCATACTGTTTTCCATAGCCGCTGCACTAATTCACATTCCTCCCAACAGTGCACAAGTGTACATCTATTTCTGATGGTTTCTTTCACTGTTCAGAAGCTTTTTTTTTTGTATCGGAGTTTGATTTGCCAACATATAGCATATCACCCAGTGCTCATCCTGTCAAGTGCCCCACTCAGTGCCCATCACCCAGTCACCCCAACCCCCCACCCACCTCCCTTTCCACCACCCCTTGCTCGTTTCCCAGAGTTAGGTTCACCCTCACTGATATTTTCACTCCTTTCTCTCTCCCCACCCCTTTTAAAAAATATTTTATTTATTTATTCATGAGAGACAGAGAGAGAGGCAGACACACAGGCAAAGGGAAAAGCAGGCTCCATGCAGGGAGCCCAATGCAGGACTCAATGCCAGGTCTCCAGGATCACACCCTGGGCCGAAGGCGGGCACTAAACCGCTGAGCCACCCAGGGATCCCCCTCTCCTTTCCCCTTTAATCTCTTTCACTATTTTTTATATTCCTCAAATGAATGAGACCATGTAATGTTTGTCTTTCTCCAACTGACTTATTTCACTCAGCATAATACCCTCCAGTTACATCCACGTTGAAGCAAATGGTGGGTATTCGTCCTTTCTGATGGCTGAGTAATATTCCATAGTATACAGAGACCACATCTTCTTCATCCATTCATCCTTTGATGGACACCGGGGCTCCTTCCACAGTTTGGCTATTGTGGACATTGCTGCTATAAACATTGGGGTGCGGGTGTCCTGCCGTTTCACTGCTGCATCTGTATCTTTGGGGTAAATCCCCAGCAGTGCAATTGCTGGGTCGTAGGGCAGGTCTATTTTTAACTCTTTGAGGAACCTCCACACAGTTTTCCAGAGTGGCTGCACCAGTTCACATTCCCACCAACAGTGCAAGAGGGTTGCCCTTTCTCCACATCCTCTCCAACATTTGTGGTTTCCTGCCTTGTTAATTTTCCCCATTCTCACTGGTGTGAGGTGGTATCTCATTGTGGTTTTGCGTTGTGTTTCCCTGATGGCCAGTGATGCGGAGCATTTCATCATGTGCTTGTTGGCCATGTGTATGTCTTCCTCTGTGAGATTTCTGCTCATGTCTTTTGCCCATTTCACGATTGGATTGTTTCTTTACTGTTGAGTTTAATAAGTTCTTTATAGATCTTGGATACTAGCCCTTTATCTGATATGTCATTTGCAAATATCTTCTCCCATTCTGGAGGTTGTCTTTTAGTTTTGTTGACTGTTTCTTTTGCTGTGCAGGAGCTTTTTATCTTTTTTTTTTTTTTTAAGATTTTATTTATTTATTCATGAGAGAGAGAGAGAAAGAGAGAGGCAGAGACACAGGCAGAGGGAGAAGCAGGCTCCATGCAGGGAGCCTGATGTGGGACTGGATCCCAGGACTCCAGGATCATGCCCCAGGCCGAAGGCAAGCACTAAACCGCTGAGCCACCCAGGGATCCCCAGGAGCCTTTTATCTTGATGAAGTCCCAATAGTTCATTTTTGCTTTTGTTTCCGTTGCCTTCATAGATGTATCTTGCAAGAAGTTGCTATGGCCAAATTCAAAAAGGGTGTTGCCTGTGTTCTCCTCTAGGATTTTAATGGATTCTTGTCTCACATTGAGGTCTTTCATACGTTTTGAGTTTATCTTTGTGTCTGGTGTAAGAGAATGGTCTAGTTTCGTTCTTCTGCATGTGACTGTCCAATTTTCCCAGCACCATTTATTGAAGAGACTGTCCTTTTTCCAGTGGATAGTCTTTCCTGCTTTGCCGGGTATTAGTTGATCATAGAATTGAGGGTCCATTTCTGGGTTCTCTATTCTGTTCCATTGATCTATGTGTCTGTTTTTGTGCCAGTACCACACTGTCTTGATGACCACAGCTTTGTAGTACAACTTGAAATCTGGCATTGTGATGCCCCCGGCTCTGGTTTTCTTTTTCAGTATTCCCCTGGCTATTCTAGGTCTTTTCTGATTCCACACAAATCTTTTTTTTTTTTTTAAGATTTTATTTATTTATTCATGATAGTCACACAGAGAGAGAAAGAGAGAGAGAGAGACAGAGACACAGGCAGAGGGAGAAGCAAGCTCCATGCAGGGAGCCCGACGTGGGATTCGATCCCAGGTCTCCAGGATCATGCCCTGGGCCAAAGGCAGGCGCCAAACCGCTGCACCACCCAGGGACCCCTGATTCCACACAAATCTTAAGATGATTTGTTCCAACTCTCTGAAGAAAGTCCATGGTATTTTTTTTTAAGATTTTATTTTATTTAATCATGAGAGATACAGAGCAGGAGAGAGAGAGGCAGAGGGAGAAGCAGGCTCCATGCAGGGAGCCCGATGTGGGACTCGATCCCGGATCTCCAGGTTCACGCCCTGGGCTGCAGGCGGCGCTAAACTGCTGCGCGCCACCCAGGCTGCCAGAGTCCATGGTATTTTGATAGGGATTGCATTGTATGTGCAAATTGCCCTGGGTAGCATTGACATTTTCACAATATTAATTCTTCCAGTCCATGAGCATGGAATTTTTTTCCATCTCTTTGTGTCTTCCTCAATTTCTTTCAGAAGTGTTCTGTAGTTTTTAGGGTATAGATCCTTTACCTCTTTGGTTAGGTTTATTCCTAGTATCTTATGCTTTTGGGTGCAATTGTAAATGGGATTGATTCCTTAATTTCTCTTTCTTTAGTCTCATTGTTAGTGTATAGAAATGCCACTGATTTGTGTGCACTGATTTTGTATCCTGTGCAGAAGCTTTTTAGCATGATGTAGTCCTTGTTTGTTTTTGCTTTTGTTACTTGTAACTTTTGGTGTCATATCCAAAAAGCATTGCCAAGACCAATGTCAAGGAGTTTTTTCCCTGTTTATTTCTAGTAGTTTTACAGTTTCAGGTCTTATCTTTATTTATTTATTTTTTTTAATATTTGAGAGAGAGAGATGCCTGGGTGGTTCAGGGGTTGAGCATCTGCCTTCAGCTTGGGGCGTGATCCCAGGATCCGGAATCGTGTCCCACATTGGGCTCCTTGCGTGGAACCTGCTTCTTCGTCTGCCTGTGTCTCTGCCTCTCTCTCTCTCTCTCTCTCTCTCTCTGCCTGTCATGAATGGGAAAATACAAATCTTAAAAAAAGAGAGAGAATGAGAGAGCAAGAGCGCACATGAGGGGGTTTTGGAGAGCAGAGGCAGAAGCAGACTCCCTACTGAGCACGGAGCCTGACTCCAGGCTCCATCCCAGGACCATGAAATCATGACCTGAACTGAAGGCAGCCATTTAAGACTGAGCCACCCAGGCCCCCTCAGGTCTTATCTTTAACTCTTTAATCTGTTTCACGTGTAAGTTTGTGAATGGTATGAGATAGGGATCCAATTTCATGCCTCTGCATGAATTTCCTGGGGCCATTTGTTGAAAAGGCCATCATTACCCCCACTAAATTCTTAGCCCCCTTGTCAAATATTAGTTGACCGTGTATGCATGGGTTGATTTCTGGGCTCTTGACTGTTTCGTTGATCTATGTGTCTGTTTTCATGTCAGTCCCATACTGTTTCTTGTTTGTTTGTTTGTTTTTTAAGATTTATTTATTCGTGAGAGAGAGAAGCAGAGACGCAGGCAGAGGGAGAAGCAGGCTCCCTGCGGGGAGTCCAATGTGGGGCTCAATCCCCGGGACTCCAGGATCACACCCTGGGCCAAAGGCAGGTGCTTAACTGCTGGGCCACCCAAGAGTCCCAAATAAAAATCTTTAAAAAAAAAAAAAAAAGCCATTGCAATTTTGGTAGGGATTGCACTGAATCTATAGATAGATAGCTGTTGATTTTTCCAATTCTTTTTTTTTTTTTTTAAGATATTATTTATTTATTCATGAGAGACCGGGAGAGAGAGGCACAGACACAGGCAGAGAGAGAGAGAAGCAGGCTCCATTCCATGCAGGGAGCCTGATGTGGCTCAATTCCAAGTCTCCGGGACCACACCTTGGACTGAAGGCGGCGCTAAACCGCTGAGCCACCCGGGCTGCCCTGATTTTTCCAATTCGTGAACACAGAATATCTTTCCATTTATTTATATATTTTTCAAATTCTTTCATCACTGTCTTCTATATAACATTTAATCCTTACAATGAAGTAAATATTGATTAGTACCTGATTTTACAGGTGAGGAAACTGAGGCTCACATTGCTTGTAAAAAAATGAAATCAAGAGGGACGCCTCGCTGGCTCAGTGGAAAGAGCACGCGACTCAGTCTCAGGGTTGTGAGTGTGAGCCTCACGTAGGATGTAGAGATTACTTAAATAAATAAAACCTTTTTAAAATGTGGGATCATGGAGGTGCCTGGGTGACTCAGTGGTTGAGCATCTGCCTTTAGCTCAGGTCAGGTCGTGATTCTGGAGTTCCAGGATTGAGTCCCGCATCAGGCTCCCAACAAGGAGTCTGCCTCTCTCTCTCTGTCTGTCATGAATAAATAAATAAAATCTTTAAAAAATAAAATGTGGAAAAATAAAAAATAAAATGTGGGATCAAGACTCAAACCTCAGATCTCTATCTCTAAATCATGTTTCTTCCACTAAAACAGAAACTGCCAGGATTGCCCTGCAGCATATCCAGTGTGACCTGCTGGCCAGGATGCCACTCTCATCCCCAGAAGCACTGGGGCACTGGCCCACCTGCTTTTTTCTGCTTTACAGATGGATGATGAGGATTCCATTCTCCCCAGGAAGCTTCAGGTAGCCCTGGAACACATTCTGGAGCAGAGGAATGACCTGGCTAGTGACCAGGATGAAGGACCCCTGGACTGCAAGCGTGGTAAGTGGTCAGCCGCCTACCAGACTGCATAACACTCTTCCGTCTTTAGAGTTGGGCAGCAAATGGGCAGGTGACTAGTCCTTCCACGTGGCATGGAGTTAAGCAGGAAAACTGTCGCAGAGAGGCGTGCAAGGAGAGAAACTGGGTGTGTGAGCCCTTTGTCTGGGTCTTATGCTAACAATTAATTGTGAGAAAGAGGGATGCCTGGGTGGCTCATTGGTTAAGCGTCTGCCTTCGGCTCAGGGTGTGATCCTTGGGTCCTGGGATCGAATTCTGCATCAGGCTCCCTGCAGGGAGCCTCCCTCTGCCTACATCTCTGCCTCTCTCTGCGTGTCTCTCATGAATAAATAAATAAAATCTTAGAAAAAAAAGAATTGTGAGAGTTTCCCACCTCCCCCATTTTGGCCCTAAAATGCTCAAATAAAGTGGGGAGAAGAGATGGTTTCATTACTCTGGGTAACCTTTGTCACGGAAGATTATGACTCGCTTTAGTAGTTACTTGTGCCTGTGGGCTATCTGTGCTCTGCCCCTGCCCTCTGCCCTCACCAGTGCTGACCCGTCCTTACTCTGCTCAGGCCCGGAGTCCAGTCCCTTGAATGAGGTGGTGTCCGAGGCCTTTGTCCGCTTCTTTGTGGAGATCGTGGGCCACTACTCCTTGTTCCTGACAGCGGGCGAGCGCGAGGAGAGGACCCTGCAGAGAGAGGCCTTCCGCAAAGCTGTCTCCTCCAAGAGCCTCCGCCGCTTCCTGGAGGTTTTCATGGAGACCCAGACCTTTCGGGGCTTCATCCAGGAGCGAGAGCTACGCCAGCAGGATGCCAAAGGTTAGGGGGTACCTTCTATGTGGGGGCCCTAGGCAGCTAGAGAT
The DNA here is from genome assembly GCF_003254725.2 of Canis lupus dingo. NCBI lineage: Eukaryota > Metazoa > Chordata > Mammalia > Carnivora > Canidae > Canis > Canis lupus. The sequence goes on from NC_064258.1 coordinate 8,459,335, forward strand.
ACCAGGCCCCAAGAGGCAGAGGAGCAGGAAGGAAGGTCATGGGTCCAGGGCGCAGGTGGAAGCAGCAGCCCGGCCCCCTTCAGAGAAGGTTCCTTCTTGCCCCCTTGGAGCTGGTCACACTGCCCCAGTGTCTTGCCTGTCTTCTCTGGCCATCTCTTTCCCTTCTCACAACCTCTCCCAGAACCACATTCCAGCTTCTGGTGGCAGGTTCTCCTTTTGTTCCATCTTTCTTTTTTTTTTTTTTTTTTTTGTTCCATCTTTCCAACTTGATACAACTCTGGAGAACATGCTTTCCTATCTCTCGCCGGCCCCTCATCTTCTCCTCAGGCCTTTCCTCCCTTCTTCCCATCTTTCCTCCCGGTTTCCCCGGAATGTGGCCCTAGGCAGGAGCCGGCTAGAATGGAACGGGGAGAGAGAGGATGGCTGTGCCCCTTACTCTGTGTCACTGCCTCCTCACACTCAGCCGGACTGGCCACACCAGAGGTAGGACAGCAGAGACTCTCCCAACTTGGGGAGCTTGTGGCTCATCTCACCAGGGAACCTGCCCGGTCCCCTCCTGCACTCTTCTCTCCTTACCTTTCCTGTCCCCTTTGGCTGGGTTCCATCACACTTCCAGGGCTGGAGGAGGGGAAATATGTGAAGGAGGATCAAATTACTCCCCTCTCTTTCTTGCATCATCTTAAGTCCTTTTGGGAATCGAAAAGCTAGAAATGTTGGTAAAGTCTAGCACTGATGGGAATTAGACCTGGGTGGGGTAGATGCTTACCACAGTGTGGGGAGAAGCCAGCGCGGTGGGCAGGGAGAGCAGAGAGGGTCTCAGGAGAGCCTCTGGCCCCAGGCCTTGGTGTGGGTCCTCCGGTGCTGTGATGGCAAAGGCTGGGGGAAGGAACCGAAGCCTTACATTCCTGGAGCTCTTTGCAAAGTAAAAGCAGAGGCTGGCCACACTCCAGCTATTCTGAGGAGTGGTATCTGAAGAGACAAACGGAAATTGATTAGAGCCTGGCTCACACAGCTGACGGCAGGATTCCTTGAAATCGAAGCTCTGCTCTGCTTACGAGAACATCTGCTTCCAGATCACTATCTGATGGAAAGGTTGAGATACAAAAGCTTAAAAGTAGCATGGAAGGCATCCCCTGTCAGGGAAGATGAGGGAGAAAGGAAGACAGTAGCTGAGGCTCACACCCTGGTAGCAGCTGAAGGCACCTCTGAGGTGCCTGTCTGGCCTTCCTGAGCTGACAGATAGCAGACGGATTCCCAGGAAGCTCAACCACCTGGCCAGTGTTCCTCTTAGGGGAGACTGAGGAAAAGGGAGACTACAGGAGTCCTGAAAGCCAGGGCCGTCTGGTTCATCTGTGAAACTGCGTGCCTGGCACAGTATAGACACTTGGAAGGTGTTTGTTGAATAAAAATAGGATTTCATGTACGAGCTAGCTTTACAGTCTTCCAAAGACAGTTATTGCACAAGGCTGGGCAATTATAAGGGCAATAAAAACCCTCATAAACCTTCTGATTCGGAGCATGTTTATAGGAGCAGCTCGTCTCAGAAGCAAGGTTTCTTTTTTTATGGCAGTAGGGAAATTAATATGTTTAGCAGAGAGGGAGAGAGAAGGAACTAAAATGGCTGGGATTTCTCTTGCCAACAGGTCTGTTTGAGGTCCGAGCCCAAGAATACTTGGAAACACTCCCCAGTGGAGAACACAGTGGTGTCAATAAGTTCCTGAAGGGACTTGGTAAGACCCTGCAGTCTCGTTCCCCGTCACCAGCCTCTGGTCCACAGAGTCCCGGTGGCTTCCCTCCACCTGGGCGGGTGCTCAGTAATGCAGAGCTGGCTGTGACTGTGGCATCGCCATTTTAACATCCTGTCTACTCCGGCCCCAAAGGGTAGACAAGGGACACAGAGGACCCCTCCCTGCTTCACTGGCCCCTGGGCCCTCCCGCTATCTTCCTTCACTCTTCTCTCCCACACTCTTAAATCTGCTGGGGACTTGAGCTTAAGCCTGAGGGGAACCAAAGGGGGTATCTGGCAGGGAAGACCTGGACCAGCCTCCAAATAGCCTTAAAAGTGGGAATGTAAGAATTATAAGGGCTTTGGCTCAGTCAGTGGAATGTGCAACCTTGATCTCAGGGATTGTGAGTTCAAGCCCCACATTAGGTGTAGAGATTACTATAAAAAATAAAATTTAAAAAAATCAAAGGAATTACTAAGGACTTTGGTTTAATTGAGGATGATAAGGAACACAGGAGGAGCTGTCAGTGGGCCGTATTCGTGCCTTGCATGGGACAGATGGTTTCCTGGAGAAGGCCTTCCTACCTTCCCGTGCTGCTGGGGGTTTCTCCTCATGTGGCTCCTCAAGGACACGTTACATTCATTGCTTCCTGTGTCACCTTCCTGGAGCAAATGCTCCTCTACAGCTCTGACGTTCTTCCTTTCAAACCTCCCCACATGGGACACCTGGGTGGCTCAGTGGTTGAGCATCTGTCTTTGGCTCAGGTTGTGATCCTGGGGTCCTGGGATTGAGTCCTGCATCAGGCTCCATGCGAGGAATCTTGTTTCTGTCTCTATGTCTGTGCATCTCTCTCTGTATGTTTCTCATGAATAAATAAATTTGAAAAAAATGAACAAACCTCCTCACATCTGAGGAAGATCCCTTTGTGCTGGGGAGGTACATGAGGCAAGGCTCCAGAGGTGGCATGAGAGGCCACAGTCATTCTCCCCACATACGTCCTGGAAAGGGTAGGGTTTAACTTTTGTCTGCCTAGTGAAATGTTCTCTTTCTCTCTTTTTTTTTAGGCAATAAGATGAAGTTTCTCCACAAGAAATAACCTTCAGCTCAGCCTAAAGGAAAAGCTTCCTCCAAGTTGCAACCATATTTTTAAAAAAACAGTCCTAGTGGCCTTTCTGAAATGCTGGATCCTGGTTGTCGCCAGTGGGGCTACAGACTAGGATGGCTTCTGACTGTCACCAGGCCTCCCCAGGACTGAGGGCCCAAGAGCTGCCCAGCGGGGGCAGCTTCTTCAGAACAGCACTGGAAAGAGAACCCGAAACCAGGCAGGTCACCAACATTCAAATGGATTGTTTGGGTTGTCGGGTTTGGGATTTTTTTAAATATTTTTAATCTTAGGTATTAAAAGAAAGAAAAGTGTTTGGGTTTTCTTTTTATTATGCCAGGGCTAAGAAAACTGTCTCCTGCCCTATACCATTGTGCCCTGGTTCATCCTGCCTGGCAGCTGGGCTCTGAAGCCAAGAGGAGAGGAGGAGGGTGGGAGCAGTGACCAAGGACCCAGAAACAAGGCACTCCTGCGGGTAGAGCTGGGGACAAACGCAGGTGTTTAGGGGAGGAGGACTGTGGCGGTCCTGCAGCACTTGTGCTCATGGGTATCAGGGCGCAAGTCCTCCGAGGGAAAGCATTGGCCTGTGTGTGCAGTGCCCTTACATCGGTCTGAAGGAAGAAGGGGAACACGAGAGGCCTTGGGCTTCCTGGGAAGAGCTCCACTTCGAGGCCCAGCCAGTGATGCCACCTGGTGGCCGAGGCCATTTTTCGTGCTACCCACTCTTATCCCGGATGGACCTGACACTTCCCGGTGGCCTTTTTTCTCTTGGAAGCCATAGATCCACCCATTGCCGGAGCAGTCTGTGACTTTTAGGAGGAACACACAAAAAAGAGATCTCCTCATAAGATCTGTTAATAAAATATGCTTGGGGTCCTTAAAATATGTAAGCCGCAGCCTTGACCCTATTCCCATTAATATTGTATGGACAGTTCCCCATCTCATTGTAGGGACCCAGACTAGCATAAATGAAATGGTACATGTGCAGAATGAATGGAGAGGCTTGCGGTGTTGATGTTTACCAGGGGGTTGCCTTCATCAGACTGTGCCAGCTAGGTGGCTTGCCTCCCTGGGACCAGAAGCAATGAGGTAGGGGAAAAGGCTGCACCCCAAGTCCGGTCCTGCAAGGGTCGCAGCAAAGATGCAGGAAGAGAAGGTGGGCAGCACTGCGGCCAACCCTGCTGCTTGCACATCGCACCAGCGGATCCCCTCTGGATGACACCTGCTGTCCCCACAAAAAGGTCCCCACAAAAGGGATGTGCTCTGACCTGGGCAATGGCCCAAGGGCCTGTGCCACTTGGCAGAGATTCTCTCCTTTAGGGAGTTGGGAGCAAGGGGTCTTCTAAGTGGGGAGGAAAAAAGAACAGGAGGAAAATGATGGCACAGTTGATCTCTCTACAGTAGAGGGTCTTACCTGGGGTCCCGGATGACCCTCTCCCCCTTGCAAGTTACAGCTAAGACTTGGTGCATCCATTTGTTTCTGAGGAGAGAGGATCCGTAGTTTATATCAGAGTCTCAAAGGGGTCCAAGGCCCCCAAAATGGTTGGAACCAGGCTGTGCACCACAGTTAGCCTGGGTAGGTATGTGTGGTGAGACTGGGGTGGGGGAATCTGAGTGTTAGAGGCTCAGGAATTCGTACCTGACAAGCTCCTCAGATTAGTTAATTTTATGATACCAGTATTCTGTCCAGAGATGATCACTTTTAATATTTTGGAATATACCTTCTTTTCTAACTTATTTCATATTGTTTACTTAACACCTCCAAGTAAATAAATACAATTTTGTCAACATTTCTAATGACTCTGTAACACTCTATTTTATAGACGTATTAGAAGTTATTTTTACCAATCCTCTACTCTTATGTATGCAGGCTGTTTCCAGGTTTGTTTTGTTTTGTTTTTAAAGATTTTATTTATTTATTCACAAGAGACACAGAGAGAGGCAGAGGCATAAGCAGAGGGAGAAGCAGGCTCCCTGCAAGGAGCCTGATGCGGAACTTGATCCCAGGACTCCAGGATCACGTCCTGGGCCAAAGGCAGATGCTCAACCACTGAGCCACCGAGGCACCCTATTTCCAGTTTTTAATACCATAAAGAGCATTGAGAAAAGCAACTTTGGGGATGCCTGGGTGGCTCAGGGGTTGAGCATCTGCCTTTGACTCGGGGCATGATCCAGGGATCTGGGATCGAGTCTTGCATCGGGCTCCCTGCATGGAGCCTGCTCCTCCTCTGCCTATGTCTCTGCCTCTCTCTGTGTGTCTCTCATAAATAAATAAATAAATAAAATGTTTAAAAAATAAGTAAATAAAATATAAATTAAAAAATAGAAAAGCAACTTTGTTTAAGCATCTTAGTACATTGCCTTATCTACATTTTTTGCCTAAAGTGAAATAGACATACAGAAAAGTGCCCAGATCATGAGTATACAACGTAACAGACTTTTGCAAATGATCATACCCGTGTAAGCAGCACTCAGGTCAAGAAGAGACTGTTATCGGACCCTGGAGAGCCCACCTACCCATCTTTACAGTATTCCAGTATTCCTCCCATCCTGCTCTGCTTACATTTAAACTAAATCAACTGAAAAGTTGTGAACAACTTGCAAAGTGGTAGTTAGGCTAGGGAGTGTCAAAAGCAAGAGAAACAGAGTTGTAATCCCAGCTCACAGTTTAGGACAGATTCTGGATGGATAGCAGGGTTTGGGTTCAGAAACAAAGTGCGGCTGTAAGGCCCAGTGGGCTAGACCAGATCCCTGCCCCCAGCCTTCGTGTCTCACCACACACAGAGCATCTGTCCAAAAATGCAGTCGTCTAATGCCAATAAGAAGCACACATCTTCCATAAGAATGTGTATGTGTTTAGAAGCACTCCATTATTGGGTTTCAGTTCCAGAGAATCACATGACCTGCGCCCCCCTCCCCCCCCCATGCCATGCTGGAGAATCCTGCTGCCTCCTGATCCTGGGGACTTAACTTCTTACCTGCCCAGTCTCTTTCCTCCCCTTTTTCTAATATCAGGGTGAAATTCACAGAACATACAATCAATTTTTTTTTTAAAGATGCTACTTATTTCTTCATGAGAGACACAGAGAGGCCAAGACATAGGCAGCAGGAGAAGCAAGGCTCCCTGCAAGGAGCCCGATTCAGGACTCGATCTCAGATCCCTGGATCATGCCCTGAGCCAAAGGTGGATGCTCAACCGCTGAGCCACCCAGGTATCCCACAATCAATCATTTTAAGTGAACAGCTCAGTGGCATTTAGTACACTCGCAATGTCAGCAACAACCAGTAAACATCTTCATCACCCCAGAAGGAAACCCTGTCCCCATCAAGCAGTTACTCCCAAACCCCTCCTCCCCCCAGCCCCTGGCAGCCACCAGGCTTCTTGCCATCTCTAGGGATTTAGCTATTCTGGTATTGTACATAAGTGGGATCACAGTATGTGACCTTTCATGTCTGGTTGCTTTCACTTAGTATAATGTTCTCGAGGTACATCCACACTGTAGGACAAAGCAGTACTTCATTTCTGTTTATGGCTGAATGATATACAGGGTATGGATAGACCACATTTTGTTCATTCATTCTTCCATCAATGGACACTCAGTTTATTGCTACCTTTTTACTGTTGTGAACAGTACTGCTGCAAACGTGTCCACATGTTTTTATTTTCATACCTGTTTCAGTTTCTTTGAGTAGATATATCTAGGAGTGGCATTGCTGGGTCATATAGGAATGTGTACATTTCAGTTTGGAGGGACCATCAAACTGCTCCACAATGGTTGCACCAGTTTTCATTCCCACCCACATGTATGAGGGCACCCCACCTTTCAATGCTCCCTTTCTCTGGACGGGTTCTAGCTTTCTCAGCTATATCCATCGCCTTCCAGCCACACCTGTCAGAGGACCCTGTGCCTTTCAGGGATGATTGGCACCTCCTGCATCAGATTCACCTGGGATACTGGATTGAAATGCAGATTCCTGGGATCCACCTTAACCTCTCTGGTTAGAGCCCTAGAACACTTCATAGTTCAGGAGCTCCCCAAATATCTTCAGACATTCACAAGGACTCTGTGTTAGGTGACTCACTTTCTCAGGTGACTGATCTCCCTTATAAGCAAATTCTCCCTTATGTTTCACTGACACAGAATCATCTTAGGGCCGAGTTTGGGCAATAAGACTTTTTTTTTTTTTTTTAAGATTTTATTTATTTATTTATGAGAGACACAGAGAGACAGAGAGAGAGGCAGAGACACAGGCAGAGGGAGAAGCAGGCTCCATGCAGGGAGCCTGATGTGGGACTCGATCCCGAGACTTCAGGATCAGGCTCTGAGCCAAAGGCAGGTGCCAAACCACTGAGCCACCCAGGGATCCCCGGGCAATAAGACTTTTGCATGTATGTCCTGAGTTCAGCATTACCTAAGAGCTCCTAAAATGCTCTGCGAAATAAAAAACAAATGAAATGGGTATAAGCTTGCAAGGAGCCACCCACACTCGTCTGAGATATCAAACCTGATTAATTTAGTTTTTGTTTTTGTTTTTTTTAACTTAGTTTTTTAAAAAGGTCCTGTTACTCAAGTTACCTTGCATAGGCTTAAAGCAAACCCAAGGCAGTACATACGAGGTCCCAAAAAATCCCAAGAAGAGATAGCTGTGAGGGTCAGCTCAGAGGAGGGCGAGGTGGGTGAGAGCAGGGGTGCTCAGACTTCACCGGGAGTTGACATGAGCTGCCTTCACAACCCAACTTGAGTGAAACAGGCAGAGCAAAGGGAGATTCCAGCCTGAGCAAAGGTTGGTAAGAAAAGCAAAAGACAGGTGAGAGGGGCCATTGGCCTGCTGGCACCTGTGAAGGCCAATTAACTTCACTCCCCGGCTTGTCCAGTGACCACACCCACACCCACCCAGATCTTGGGTGGGGTACAGCTGTCAACCTCTGACTCCTTTTTGGTTACAATCAACAGAGAGGCCTGGTGCCAGCTTCCCCGGCAATGGGCCAAAAAGCAAGCAGTCTCACCTTTGGTCAACCCTGGGCTCCTCAGTTGCCCCTCTTACTCACCTCTGCCTGCAACTATCACCCGCCCCACCCCAACCGTCATCCTGAGAGCACACAGTTAAGTCCTGCACCCAAACCTCACCACAGGTTGTTCCTCCTACAATAGACTTACTGCCCTTACCCCCATGGGCAGAATGTGGACTGAAGTGTCCTTCTGGCAGAGAACTCCACATTCCTGTGGACTCTCCCATCACTCTCTCCGGTGTGAAAGGGCTGATCCAGTGGGGCCCTGGGTGGCAGCTCTGGGTGGTCTGACCGGCAGACAAACCTAAGCAGGCTAGAGCCCCAGTACCTAGAGTTTCCCTTGGGTCCTAGGGCACAGGCAACCCTTCTGCCCATGGCGCCTTTACTTTATCCAGCCTGGGGAAAGCCCTGAGCAGGAGCTGGCACAGCAGCCTGCACCCGAGTGGGGCTCAGATGCTAAGGCGATTTGGGCTGAGGTGGGTCCCAGCAGTGTGGGCCCCACTGGCCTCATGTCCTTGGTTCCAGCCAGCCAGGTGGCCCCTCGAGCCTAGTATAGTCCCTTCGGAGTGAGGAGATGGTGCCCTGAAGGCAGAGTGACACTCAAAGCAGCCAGACCTGGAGCATTTGCCATCTGGGGGAGCGAGTGGGGTTAGGGCCATGCTACACCAAGTGGGACCCTCGTCACCATCCTGCACTTCTAGCCATGTCAAAATACTGCACTTTAAGAACAAACACCGGGATGCCTGGATTGCTCAGTGGGTGGCTCAGCGGTTGAGCATCTGCCTTTGGCTCGGGGTATGATCCCGGGGTCCAGGGATTGAGTCCCGCATCGGACTCCCTGCTTGGAGCTTGCTTCTCCCTCTGTCTATGTCTCTGCCCCTCTCTGTGTGTCTCTCATGAAGAAATAAATAAAATCTTAAAAAAAAAAAAAAAAAAGGGATGCCTGGGTGGCTCAGTGGTTGAGCACCTGCCTTCGGCCCAGGGAGTGATCCTGGAGTCCCGGGATTGAGTCCCATGTCGAGCTTCCCACAGGAAGCCTGCTTCTCCTTCTGCCTCTCTGTGTCTCTCATGAATAAGAAAATAAAATCATTAAAAAATAATAAAAATTAAAGTTAAATAATAAATAAAAACACCTGGGGTGTCTCAGTTGGTTAAGCTTGGTGAGCTAAGCTAAGCGTTTGCCTTTGGCTGGGGTCATGATCCCAGGGACCTGGATGAGCTGGCTCTCAGTTCAACCCAGAGTCTGCTTCTCCCTTTGCCCCTCCTCCTGCTTATGCTCCCTCTCTCTCTCTCTCTCTCTCTCTCTCTCTCATAAATAAATAAAATCTGTAAAATATATAATAAAAAATAGGGACACCTGGGTGGCTCAGCGGTTGAGCGCCTGCCTTCAGCCCAGGGCGTGATTCTGGAGTCCCATGATTGAGTCCCACTTAAGGCTCCCTGCATGGAGCCTGCTTCTCCCTCTATGTTTCTCCCTCTCTCTGTGTGTCTCTCATGAATAAATAAATAAAATCTTTTAAAAAATGAAAACAATAACAAAATAAAATATGTAATAAAAAATAAAAACCAAAAACCAGGCGATGACTGTACAACATGAATACTCAATGCCACTGAGGTGTATACTTTAAAAACAGTTAAAATGATACATTTAGTGTTGTCTACCTGTTAAACCCCCTCCAAGACACTCACACACAAACCCACGGCAATAATGTTGCAGTGCATTTATATTCTTGTGTAGTTATTTTAACCTTGGACATATATCATTCACACATATATTTCTATAGGATAAACATCAATATCTTCCTCCGTGCAATATCCTACCAAATCTTCAGACTAAAGTTTTTTTTTTTTTTTTTTAAGATTTTATTTATTTATTCATGAGAGAGGCAGAGACACAGGCAGAGGGAGAAGCAGGCTCCCTGCAGGGAACCCAATGTGGGACTTGATACCAGGACCCTGGGTCCTGCCCAGCCTTTATTTTCTTTTTCTTTTTTTTTTTTTTAATTTTTATTTATTTATGATAGTCACAGAGAGAGAGAGAGAGGCAGAGACACAGGCAGAGGGAGAAGCAGGCTCCATGCACCGGGAGCCCAATGTGGGATTCAATCCCTGGTCTCCAGGATCGCGCCCTGGGCCAAAGGCAGGCGCCAAACGCTGCGCCACCCAGGGATCCCCAGCCTTTATTTTCTTACTATTCCAGGGCTGGTCCAGGAAACTGCGCGTCTTCCCTGCCCTCCTCTGTGGTTTTGGGGTGAAAAATGGAGCCTTCGGACAAGGCTCCTGCGTTGTGCTGGGGACAGAATTGTGCTAAAACTAGGTCTTCCCTGTGCCCTCTCCTTTCTGTAAGTGGGCAGCAGGCAGGTCAGGCCCCCTTGTTCCCCTCCTGCCCCCAGAGTTCAATCTCCCCTCTTCTCTTAGGGTCCTGACACAAGCTACCTGGGTGACAAGTTGCAGTGGCCCCTCCGAGGCATTTGGGCTTCAGTTCAGCCACTGACCCTTGAGCTGTGCCCCCAAAAGTGCGGGTCACAGAGTTGAGATCCGTGGTGAGCGGCGAGATTGTGGGGGGTGGGCAGCGGTCCCGAATGTTCTCCTTGACTTATCATCTCACCCCGAACTCTACCTACGACCCACACAGGTTCCCTACCGCCGAAACCTCCAAAACGCAGCTTGCCCTGGGCCCACTCCCACACATGCACACACGTGCACACTAGTGGCCTTGGGGGGGACACTCAAGCCTCTCCACTTTATTTATTTTTTAAAGATTTTATTTATTCATGAGGGACACAGAGAGAGAGGCAGAGGGAGAAACAGGCCCCATGCAGGGAGCCCGACACTGGACTCGATCCTGAGTCTCCAGGATCATGCCCTGAGCCAAAGGCAGATGCTCAACCGCTGAGCCACCCAGGGGTCCCTAACCTCCCACTTTAAAGTGTGTGGACAAAGGACCGGGTGTCGGGGAGCCGGTGCCCCTCCAGCAGGGGGTGGCCCATGCGTCCACCCACAGCAGTGGAGAAGAGGCCCGAGGTCTTTGCGAAGGCCCAGACTATTCTGGGGTTCGATAGTGCTGATGGCCGCACGACCTGACCACTCTGCAGACTACCGAGCTGTGCGCCCTGACAGGGTGTCCCTGATGGAGGGTGAGTGGAGACCAGCCACGGGGGGACACGCGGGCTGAGGCTTGGCCAGCGGGATAGGCTGAGCCGTGGCCACCGGGGCCGCAGCCCCCACGCCAGCATCAGGAGAACGGCAGCCCCTCGGGGGGCGCTGCTCTGAGGCCCAGGGGGCTGGGTTGGCGTGGCTGCCACCAATGCGCCCCACGACCCTCACAGGACTGCGAAGACCGCGTGTTGCAGAAGCCTGTGTTCCCTGCAACAGCTGGTGGCAGCCCCGCAGCGCTCTCCCGCCGGCTCTGCATCAGCCCCCTTCCCCGGGCCACATCCCGGGACTGTCGTGGAACATTCCCTGAATCCTGGCATTGCTTCCAGCCCAGAAACCCAGAAGGGCTCTAACATTCTGTCCTGGGCCCGACCCTCCCTTCCTCTGCAGCCCCGTCCCCTTCCCCACCGTCCTTGCCAGGCTCGCGGCAGTGGACCCTGGACCGTGCCCTCCACACAGGACTGGGGGCAATCAGCCTCATCCTTCCCGAAGGGCACGAGAAGGCCCGTGTGTTTTCACTTCTTAAAGATTTTATTTATTCATGAGGGACACAGAGAGAGAGGCAGAGACACAGGCAGAGGGAGAAGCAGGCTCCATGCAGGGAGCCCGACCTGGGACTTGATCCCAGGACCCGGGGATCACACCCTGGGCCAAAGGCAGGCGCTCACCTGCTGAGCCCCCCAGGCGTCCCTTTAATGTTTCTTCCATGCTTTTCCCCACACTAACTGCTCTGTGGCTGAGGAGGACGTTTGGGGTGTTTGCACCATATTGAAAAGGCAAGACCAGGACCATCATGATCTCAAGGTCCTGGGACCTTGTCCCTCTCCTTCTGCCCCTCCCCCTGCTGGCACTTACAAGTGTTCTCTCTCAGATAAATAAATAAAACAGGGCAGCCCGGGGGGCTCAGCGGTTTGGCGCTGCCTTCAGCCCAGGGCATGATCCTGGAGACCTGAGATAGGGTTCCCTGCATGGAGCCTGCTTCTCCCTCTGCCTGTGTCTCTGCCTCTCTCTCTGTGTGTATCTCATGAATAAATAAATAAAATCTTAAAAAAATTTTTTTAAATAAATAAAAATAAAACATTAAAAAAAAGTATCCCTGAATCACATTGTTATCTGGTGGTTTTCCATATGGAGAAAGAAGAAAATTGGTCCCGACCTCAGCCCCTGCATACAGATTAATTCCAGGTATCCAACAAAGCGTGCCAACTACAAGTCACAGATTCTGGAGACTGTGGGTTTGAATTCTGGCTCCCCTCACTAGCTGTGGGACTCAGAGTGACTTACTGATGGTCTGTCTCTCTCTGTGTCTCTGTTTCCTCCTCTAGAAGATTGAAATAATAAAGAGAGCTTTTTTTTTTTTTTTTTTAAATAAAAAAAGCTTTTATGGGCAGCCTGGGTGCCAAAACTTTGGCCCAAGGCGTGATCCCGGAGACCCGGGATTGAGTCCCGTGTCGGGCTCCCTGCATGGAGCCTGCTTCTCCCTCTGCACCCCGCCCCCCCCATCTCTCGTGAATGAATAAATAAAATCTTTAAAAAATAGCTTTTATGAAGTTAAAATCAGTTAATATTTATAAGGTTTATTACTTGGTAAGCACCACTTAACAGCTTGTTCAAACAAAACAAAATTGGGATCCCTGGGTGGCGCAGCGGTTTGGCGCCTGCCTTTGGCACAGGGCGCGATCCTGGAGACCCGGGATCGAATCCCACGTCGGGCTCCCAGTGCATGGAGCCTGCTTCTCCCTCTGCCTGTGTCTCTGCCTCTCTCTCTCTCTCTCTCTCTCTCTCTGTGACTATCATAAATAAATAAAAATTTAAAAAAAATTAAAAAAACAAACAAAAAACCAAAATCAAAAGTCTAGATCTAATTTCAGAAGCCAAGACAGGAGAAAGTCTTTCTGACCTGAAGGTGGGTGAGTTCTCTGACCAGATGCCAGGTGGGCAAATAGAGAGCGGAACACTTGGGTGCCTGGGTGGCTCAGTAGGTGGAGCATGTGACTCCTGATCTTAGAGATCCAGAGTTCAAGCTGTACCTGGGGCCTAAAGCTTACTTTAAGAAGTAAATAAGAACTTTTTAACTCTTTTGATTCGCAATTGCCTTCAGCTCAAAATATGTTTTTTTTTTTATTTTATTTATTTATTCATGAGAGAGAGAGAGAGGCAGAGACACAGGCAGAGGGAGAAGCAGTTTCCATGCAGAGAACCTGACGTGGGACTCGATCCCAGGTCTCCAGGGATCACACCCTGGGCTGAAGATGAGCACTAAACTGCTGAGCCACCCGGGGCTGCCCAAATCCATTCATATTAAAATAGTTTTTAGAGGTACTTGGTTGCTTTGGTTGATAGAGCATGTGATGCTTTTTTTTTTTTTTTTTTAAGATTTTTAAAAAAATTTATTTGAGAGAGAGAAAGCATGAGTGGGTAGAGGGGCAGAGGGAGAGGGAGAAACAGAAGACCCACTGAGCAGGGAGCCCGACGCAGGGCTCCATCCCAGGACCCTGGGATCATGACCTGGGCCAAAGGCAGACACTTAACCTACTGAGCCACCCAGGTGCCCCACTCAGGTGCCCCACAGACTCTTGATCTCAGAGTTTTAAGTTCGAGCCCCACGTTGGGTGTAGAGATTTCTTAAAAATAGAATCTTTTTAAAATTTAATTTTAATTGTGTTAAAGTATATAGAAACATAAAATTTACCACCTTGGGGCACCTGAGTGGCTCAGTCGGTTAAGCATCTCCCTTCCGCTCAGGTCATGATCTCAGGATCAGGGGATGGAGCCCCACATGGGGCTCCCTGTCCAGCGAGGAGCCTGCTTCTCCCTCTCCCTCTGCCCTTTCACCCTGCTTATGCTGTCTCATGCTCTCTGTCTCTTTTTCTCTCAGATATAATAAATAAAATCTTTACCAAAAAAATTTACCATCTTTATCATTTTTTAAAATTTTATTTATTTATTTATTTATTCATTTATTTACCATCTTCATCATTTCTAAGTGTACAGTTAGCACTATTAACTGTAGTCACATTATTATTATGATTTTTTGTAGTCACATTATTGTGCACCTGAGGTACAGACAGACAGGGCTAGGTAGGGAGAGATAGGTAGGGGGCCATGGGATCACGCTCACAAAATCCCAAAAATGCAGAGGTGAAAGGAAACCAGAGATAAGGAAACAAACCAGACCATCCAGTGCTAGGTGTTAGAGGTGGGGTCTTGTTATCACAGCTACTTGTGTCCGACAACAACAAAAAATTACCGGACTCTAAAAAGGAAGTAAGCCATTAAAGGTGTTATTGATGGGGGAGCTGAGGACTGGGCACATTGACAAGTCCTTGAAACAGTGAGAGTGACATTCCTCTAGGGACTCAACTGCTAAGGGCAGAAGGCAATCTTAGCCAGACCCCCAGGAGCCTGTAAGTCTACTTTAACATATAAAAATTCCTTTAGAGGGACGCTTGGGTGACTCAATGTTTTCAGCATCTGCCTTTGGCTCAGGGGGTGATCCTGGGGACCCAGGATCAAGTCCCCATCGGGCTCCCTGTGAGGAGCCTGCTTCTCCCTCTCTCTGTGTCTCTGCCTCTCTCTGTGTATCTCTCATGAATAAATAAATAAAATCTTAAAAAAAATTTTTTTCCCTTTATTTCTAAAGCCCCAAGGTACATGTTGGCAACCACCCCCCAAGCACAAGGCCCACTGATACACATCTGAAGGGTCTCATTACTCAGGTTTTATTAGACGGTAATAAGTGACCTTTTCCCGACCATAGCTGGCCCCCTCGATGTCCTGGAAACCTGCTTCCAAAATTCCTTAGAGAGCACACCACCCTCTCCCAACTCCCAGGTCTAGAGTCAGCCGCCTCTCAGGGGCCTGGGGCAGCAGCCACCATTTTGCACCAAAGACTCTCAAGAATTCTTTCTTGGTCATCGGCTCCCCCAGATCTCACCTATATTCCAAAACTTCATCATTATCACGGGGTACTTGGGTGGCATGTGTCTGCCTTGGTCCCAGGTCGTGATCCCAGAGTCCCAGGATCAAGTCCCACATCTGGTTCCCTGCAGGGAGCCTGCTTCTCCCTCTGCCAGTGTCTCTCATGAATAAATAAATAAAATCTTAAAAAAAAAAAAAAAGAATCTTGTTCTATTTTAAGCTGAGTAATATTCATGCCAGTATATGTATAGACCATGTTTGGTTTATCCATTGATCTGTCGATGGATGTTGGGGTCACACCATACATTTTTGTATTTCAAATGCGGTGCTGGTACAGAATTCCCATGGGATCCGTCAGCTTTCTACATGTAAAGCCTGCAACTTCTCACTGATTTAGGGGACCATCTGGTGACCAAGGAAGAAGATTTTACAACAAACTGAATTTCTTTTTATTTATTTATTTTTAAGATTTTATTTATTTATTCATGAGATACACACAGAGAGAGGCAGAGACATAGGCAGAGGGAGAAGCAGGCTCCATGCAGGGAGCCCAGTATGGGACTCGATCCCAGGACTCCAGGATCATGCCTGGGCTGAGACACCCAGGTGTCCCACAAACTGCATTTCTTGGAGGTCCCAGGCTTATAAGATGACTGTCCCAGAAAGGCCTACTAGATGATGTAGAGTTTCAGAGAGGAGACGTGTGTGGGTTGTGGTCAGAGAATGGGCTGCAAGGAACAGTGGATGGAGATAGAGGAAGGACAGTGGCTGAAGAGACCTGGGTGTAGATGCCAGAGATGGTGTCTGGGCCACAGAAAGAAAGAAAGGAAAAGAGGAAGAAAGGTAAGGGGGTGGAGAGAAAGCAGGCCACTGGGGCTAAGGGTGTGGAACACCAGAGGTCAAGGTGGTCCCTGTGGATTTTTAAGACACCCAGTGTTGTGATCTGGTTTCAGGTAGAGAGACTGCCAGGCAGGTGCCAAAGTCCCAGTGAATGGTCAGAACCTGTCTACCTGGGCAGCCCAGGTGGCTCAGCGGTTTAGTGCAGCTTTCGGCCCAGGTTCTGATCCTGGAGACCCGGGATGGAGTCCCATGTCGGGCTCCCTGCATGGAGCCTGCTTCTCCCTTTGCTTCTCCCTCTGCCTGTGTCTCTGCCTCTCTCTCTGTGTGTCTCTCATGAATAAATAAATAAAATCTAAAAAAAAAAAACCTCTCCACTCATGTACCTGCTAAAGTACCTGCTACCCTCACTCCTGATCAAGTCCAACTCACAGGCTGCATCTGAGTTCTGAGGGCACCTTACTGGTGCCTCTGTATTTGCACATTCCCCAAGTCCCCAGTAAAATGCTCCGCTTTGGGTTCTGCTTGGTTTCTTCTTTCTTCCGTTCTAAGCTCCTCCAAGACAAGTGCTATTTTCTTTGCATCTTTTATCCCCCATCCATCCATTCATTTACTCATTAGACATATTTATTGAACTATGATGACGTGCCAAACATTATTCTAATTGGAATGCAGGGCAGCCCTGGTGGCGCAGTGGTTTAGCACCGCCTTCAGCCTGGGGTGTGATTCTGGAGACCCCGGATCAAGTCCCACATCAGGCTCCCTGCATGGAGCCTGCTTCTCCCTCTGTCTGTGTCTCTGCCTCTCTCTCTGTGTGTGTCTCTGTGAATAAATAAATACAATCTTAAAAAAATTCAAAAAAAATTGGAATGCAAGTCTTTTTTTTTTTAAGATTGTATTTATTTATTCATAAGACACACACACACACACACACACACACACACACAGAGAGGCAGAGACACAGGCAGAGAGAGAAGTAGGCTCCATGCAGGGAACCTGATGTGGGGCTCGATAAGGAACCCCCAGGACCACAGCCTGGGCCCCTAGGATCACACCCTAGGCTGAAGGCAGATGCTCAAGCGCTGAGCCACCCAGGTGTCCCTGAATGCATGTCTTGATGTTGGGCCTTCTTGACATTCACTCATTCATGCATTCATTCATTATGATGTAGTTTTGGAATGTAGATGAGGTTTGGCGAGGTTGAGGTCCGGAATGGAGGACCAAGAAAGAATTCTTGAGATGCCTTTGGTGCAAAATGGTGGTTTTATTAAAGCCCAGGATGGGGGTGGGGATGGGGAGGTGGGAGCTCAGGACCCTTGGGCAGAAATTGCTGTTCCCCGGGCTTGTTGAGGGGTGGCTGATTATATACTTGGGAATTGGGGGAGGTCAGGAATAGAGAGGTTTTCCAAAGAACTTTCTTTCTTTCTTTCTTTCTTTCTTTCTTTCTTTCTTTCTTTCTTTCTTTCTTTCTTTCTTTCTTTCTTCTTTCTTTCTTTCTTTCTTTCTTTCTTTCTTTCTTTCTTTCTTCTTTCTTTCTTTCTTCTTTTCTTTTTTCTTTCTTTCTTTCTTTTCTTCCAAAGAACTTTCATTGCTAAAGAGGACCTCCAAGATGCAGGAGGCCTTGCCATTGTCAAGTTAAGGTTATTTTCCCTCTTGTAAGGCATCAACATTAAGGCAGTCGGGAGCATCCTGGAGGAACCTGACACTCTGTCTGCTTCAAGTATTTGTCAATGGGCTGCAGATTATAAGGGCATTTAATTTTATCTACATTTCCTCCTGGAAGTCAGGTAATGGGTAAGAATGCTTTTTCGTGTAAATCACTAAGACATTTGTAAACAGAGGGTGGCTCTTGTCTTGCAGGAATGTTATCTCTTTAAGTTAACCATTTGTTTTTCCTTCCCTTAGCTTTAGGGGGGCAGGAGGGCCTGAGGAATGTCACACACATCCCCCCCACCGGGAGTGGCGGGAGGTTTGCGGGGTGTCAGCTTGTACTTTGTCCTCAGCTGGCCTCCTGCTCCCTCATCATTTCTACACACATTGAGTGCGATAGATATTGGAAATACCACAGTGAATAAATATAGATATGGCTCCTGGTCTCAAGAGCTTCTGGGGGATAAGAAGACATTCAAATAATCACGCACCAGCAAATGTAATGTTGCCATCATGAGAGGCACCAAGAAGGATGAGGAACTGGAAGTCTGAGGGTAGATCACAGGAGACTGGACTTGGTTAGAGTTTAGAGAACACCTCCCCAAGAAAGTGGCACTTGTCTGAGATCTGAAGGTTGAGGAGAGCAGGAAACAGCGTTCTAGAAAGAGGGATTTGCCTGTGCAAAGCCTTGAATCATAGATTGGCTAGAAATGGGTTTGGTCAGGTTTCCTGGGTGGCTCAGTGGTTGAGCGTCTGCTCAGGGTGTAATCCTGGGGTCCAGGGATTGAGTCCCACATCGGGCTCCCTGCATGGAGCCTGCTTCTCCCTCTGCCTGTGTCTCTGTCTTCTCTCTGTGTCTCTCATAAATAAATAAATAAATAAATAAATAAATAAATAAATAAAGTCTTTAAAAAAATTAAAAAAGAAAAGAAATGGGTTTGGCTCCAGGAAACACAAAATCTGACTGCTGGTGGCTTAAACCAATGGAGTTTATTTTGTTGCACAAGAAGTATGGAGGTGGTGGCTGTTGGCGCCTGGTCCCATTGTTCCATGCAGTCAGTGAGGAGCCAGCCTCTTTCTGCTTGCCATCTTTTTTTTGTTGCTTGCCATCTTTCATGCATGAGGGCTTGTTCTCAGGCTAGTCCTCTTATCAGCCCAGCTCCAGAGATTGAGGTTTTTCCAAGGCGGGAAGCAGGAGGACCAAGGGGGAGCCGGCTTCCTATCCGGGGATGCCTTTCCCAGAAGCCTCTGGCAGTCTGCTCTCCTAGCTCATTGGCCAGAGCTGACCACACAGCTCAGCTATCTTTTGCCGCAAGGGATGCCAAGAAGGCTGGTATGTATTTGGCTCCCATAGTGGGCAAAAGAGAGAAGGTTGGAAATGGCTTGGAACAGCCACCTGGTGGGAAGGATTAAAGCAAGTTCTAGAAACTGAGGAGAGGGAGCTTTGTAGAGACCTGGACCTGAGGGGTAAGTAGGGGTTGTGTTGGTTTGCTAGGGCTGCCATAACAAAGTACTCCAGATTGGGTAACTTCATAGACATTTATTGTCTTCCAGCTCCAGAGGCGGAAGCTCAAGGGTTGGTTTCTCCTGAGTCCTTTCAGGACTTGGCTTGCAGGTCTTTTCTCTGTGTCTCACAAATTCTGTCCTCTGTGTATCTTTGTGTCAAAAGCTCCTCTTCTCATAAGGAGACCAGTCACTGGATTGGGGGCCACCCCAATGACCTCATTCAACCATAATTACCCCTTTAAAGGCTCTATTGCCAAATACAGTCACGTTTTAGGTAGTAAGGGTTAGGGCTTCAGCACAGGAATTGGAGAGAGACGTACAGTTCAGTCTAAAATAGGGTCAAGCTTCAAAAGGCTCTAAACATGATCTTTTTTTTAGATTATTTTTTAAAGATTTTATTTATTTATTCATGAGAGACACAAAGAGAGAGAGAGAGAAAGAGAGAGAGAGAGAGAAAGGCAGAGACACAGGCAGAGGGAGAAGCAGGCTCCATGCACGGAGCCTGACGCAGGACCCGATCTGAGAACCCCAGGATCATGCCCTGGGCCAAAGGTAGGCGCCAAACCACTGAGCCACCTAGGGATCCCCTAAATATTATGTTAATAATTAAAATTTTTATTCCAGGGGCACCTGAGTAGCTCAGTAGGTTAAGTGTCTGCTTAGGCTCAGGTCATGATCCCAAGGTCCTGCCCACATCCTGCATCTGGCTCCCTGCTCAGTGGGGAGTCTGCTTCCTCTTATCCCTCTGCTGCTCCCCCTGCCTGTGCTCCATCTCTCTGTCAAAAAAATAAATAAATCTTTTTTTTTTTAAAGATTTTATTGATTCATGAGAGACACAAAGAGAGAGAGGCAGAGACAGAGGCAGAGCGAGGAGCAGGCTCCATACAGGGAGACTGATGCAGAATTTTTTTTTTTAAAGATTTTATTTATTTATTCATGATAGACACAGAGAGAGAGAGAGAGAGAGAGAGAGAGAGAGAGAGAGAGAGGCAGAGACACAGGCAGAGGGAGAAGCAGACTCCATGCAGGGAGCCTGACGTCAGACTCTATCTCAGGTCTTCAGGATCACACCCTGGGCCGAAGGCAGGCACTTAAACCGTTAAGCCACCTGGGCTGCCCCTGATGCGGAATTTGATCCCGAGACTGCAGGATCATGACACCAGCCAAAGGCAGATGCTCAACTGCTGAGCCACCCAGGTGTCCCAATAAATAATAAATAAATAAATAAATAAATAAATAAATAAATAAATAAATTTTGTATTCTATTTTTAAAAAATATTTTATTTATTTATTCATGACACACACACACACACACACACACAGAGGCAAAGATACAGGCAGAGGGAGAAGCAGGCTCCATGCAGGGAGCCCGACATGGGACTCAATCCTGGGACTCCAGGATCAGGCCCTGGCCTGAAGTCAGGCGCTAAACTGCTGAGGTCACCCAGGGAGCCCCCATAGCATCTTTAGATTTAGAGGATCACTGCCTGCAATGCAGAGGACTGGACTGGACCAGGGTGGATGCCCATAGACCACTTATGAGGCCACTGAAATAGGCCAGCAAGTAGCAACAGTGCCGAGGCTTAGGGGTAAGTGGGCAAATTGGAGGTAGATTTCAGCAGCGAAAAGACCAAGACTTGGGGCCCTGGGTTGCTATGGGAGAGAGAGAAAGAGCAAGAGAGAAAGGCAGAGGCAGCCTCTGGGCCTTGCTAGTAGTGCCTCTATGGGGAATTAGTGCTCTGGGAGCCAGGCCAGTGCTGTGAGAGGGAGCAGGGGGCTGCAGGCACCAGGGCAGGGTGGGGTAGGCGAGCTCAAGTCCCCCCTTCAGGCCAAGGGGCAGGTGGTCTGGGACTGCTCTTTGGGGGTGAGCTCTGGCAGCTGAGATCCCAGTCCTAGTAGGATGTGTAAATGCAAGCATTTTCTGCTCATCACTCTTTTCCAGGAGCATTGGTTTCATCCACCAATCATACACGCATTTCCAGTTTGGGGAAATGGATTCTGTGAGATGTATGTTGATAATGTGGGGACCTACTCAGAACCCCACAGTTGATATAAAGATTATCTTAAACTGAAGACATTTGATATTCAACAGATGAAGAAAAAAAACCTTTTCAGTGTTTCTCTTATTGACTAAAAGCAACAACTTCTGGAAAATGAAACTACTATAAATCCCCTTACAACCCTGGAGAGGACAGCAAGACCTCTTTAGCCATTTAAAGAGCCAGCTAGGGAATCCCTGGGTGGCTCAGCAGTTGAGCACCTGCCTTCAGCTCAGGGTGTGATCCTGGAGTCCTGGGATCGAGTCCCACATCGAGCTCCCTGCATGGAGCCTGTTTCTCCCTCTGCCTGTGTCTCTGCCTCTCTTTCTGTGTCCCTCATGAATAAGTAAATAAAAATTAAAGAAAAAAAATAAGGAGCCAGCTACTTTTTAAAAAGTGTTTTTGTTTGTTTGTTTTTAGTAATTTCTACACATAGTGTGGGTCTCAAACTTACAACCCCAAGATTAAGAGTCACACGCTCCTCTGACTGAGCCAGCCAGGTACCCCAGGAGCTAGCTACTTCTTTTGTCGGTTCCCCTTATGCTTATGAAATAAACTTTTTCTGGGATACCTGAGTAGTAGCTCAGTGCTTGAGCGTCTGCCTTCAGCTCAGGGCGTGATCCCGGGTCCGGGATTCAAGTCCCGCATTGGGCTGCCTGCGAGGAGCCTGCTTCTCCCTCTGCCTATGTCTGCCTCTTTTTGTGTGTCTCTGATGAATAAATAAAATCTTAAACAACAACAACTCTTTTCTCCTATTAGTGTCTTTTGTCAATTTAATTCACAAGCCCCAGTTACTGAACCTAACAGGGTAGAGAAGTTTTTTCTTCCTGTATAATCCTGTATAATAACTACCAAACCTAGAATGCATTGCTGTAATCCTTCAGATCCAAGCCCCCTGATAAGTATGAAGCCAGGAGCAAAAGCAGTCAGAAAGCTGGATACTGCACATTTGTGATTATTGAAAGGTGTAGGGCAGCCGGGGTGGCTCAGCGCTTTGGCGCCTGCCTTCAGCCCAGGATGTGATCCTGGAGACCTGAGATCGAGTCCCACGTCGGGCTCCCTGCATGGAGCTTGCTTCTCCCCCTGCCTGTGTCTCTTCCTCCCTCTCTCTGTGTGTTT
Organism: Canis lupus dingo; assembly: GCF_003254725.2. Lineage (NCBI taxonomy): Eukaryota > Metazoa > Chordata > Mammalia > Carnivora > Canidae > Canis > Canis lupus. The sequence goes on from NC_064258.1 coordinate 8,481,403, forward strand.
CTCATGAATAAATAAATAAAATCTTAAAAAAAAAAAAAAGAAAGAAAGGTGTAAAAGGGGTTTGTGTCACTTTGTAGAGAACAAGATGGAGTCACTGATGGCAAGCAGTGACTCATGCCAAGCAATGACATAATGAATCAGGAAGGCAGCCAAGGCTGATGAGCTGAGAATAGATATCGTTAGAACCAGAACATACTGGCAGCATCCAGAATGATAACCAGCAAAACCAAGAGAGCCTGGAAGGACTGAGAACTGATAATCGCCCGACCAGAAGAAGTCCGGAAGGCCGAAGACCGAACAAACTCCTTTAAAAAGGGAAGATTTCTGCAGCCAAGCATCAGACTCTGACACATGTGACCGTAGCCGCAACCAAAGGCTGGTCCTCCGGACCTCCAAGCCTAGTAGTGATCGGCCGCTGCCTGAGCTTAAGCAGCAGTGGGCGAGCCCTCCCCCTCCAGGCCAGGCGGAGGCCTCGCCCCCACTGTCCACTCGCAGATCCACTTCCAGTTTGCTGGGTTGTCTTCTTACCCTCAATGTCTCTCGTCGGTTGCGTGACTTTGTGCTGTACTTTGCAGGACGTGTAGGAAGCCGAGTCCTGTAGTGAAAGGCCTTAGAGTTTGGCATCCGAACCTGCTTCACAAGAACACTGAACTTGCTTTCTTTTGTTGTTGTTGTTTTTATTTTTATATTTTTTAAGATTTTATTTATTTATTCATGAGACACACACACACACACACACAGAGGCAGAGACACAGGCAGAGCGAGAAGCAGGCTCCATGGGGGGAGCCTGATGCAGGACTCGATCCTGGGTCTCCAGGATCACCCCCTGGGCCGAAGGCAGGCGCTAAACTGCTGAGCCACGCAGGGATCCCTGTTGTTGTTGTTTTTAAAGATTTTATTTATTTATTGAGAGACACAGAGAGAGAGAGAGGCAGAGACACAGGCAGAGAGAGAAGCAGGCTCCCTGCAGGGAACCCCATAAGGGACTTGATCCCAGGACCCTGGGATCACGCCCTAAGCCAAAGGCAGACAGTTAACTGCTGAGCCACCCAGGCGCCCCGTGAACTAACTAACTTACTTTCTTTCTTTCTTTCTTTCTTTCTTTCTTTCTTTCTTTCTTTCTTTTCTTTCTTTCCTTCCTTCTTTTTTTTTTTTTTTTAAAGATTTATTTATTTATTCATGATAGACATAGAGAGAGAGAAAGAGGCAGAGACACAGGAGGAGGGAGAAGCAGGCTCCATGCACCGGGAGCCTGACGTGGGATTCGATCCCGGGTCTCCAGGATCGCGCCCTGGGCCAAAGGCAGGCGCCAAACCACTGCGCCACCCAGGGATCCCTCCTTCTTTCTTTTTAAAAAGATTTTATTTATTTATTCATGAGATACACAGAGAGAGGGAGAGAGAGGCAGAGACACAGGCAGAGGGAGAAGCAGGCTCCCTGTGGGGAGCCCCATGCAGGACTCGATCCCAGGACCCGGGATCACGCTCTGAGCCAAAGGCAGATGCTCAAGGGCTGAGCCACTCAGGCGCCCCCAGGTTTGATAACCTCTGCTTGGCTGGTAGAGTCACACCTGATACCCCAAGTGATATCCCCTGCTGAGAACCGAAACTGCCCCCTCAAGCAACAAGGACTGTCCTGAGGCAGCAGGGCCCTGGGTGACTGACCCCAAGGCAGGAGGGATCCACCTGACCTGGGCTGCCCAGCTGCAGGTACCCACCCTCCTGTGCCTCGCATTTTCCTTCCATAAACCTGGGATAGTTTTAGCCCTTAGAGAGTCTTTGAGACCCTAGTCTACTGTCTTCCCCATGTGGGCCTTTCTGAAATAAAATCCCATCTTGTTTCACCCCTCCCCCCAATCTCTCTGCCTCCGGATCTTGTCAGCATGGGTGGCCGAACCTGGTCTGTTTGGGAACCCCCTGGTCCCGGGTGTTCTTGCACCCCCACACCCTGGCCACAGAAGCATGCTGTGTGCTGATGACACGGGATAGCTGGGTTCTTGACTCACAGAGTCGAAGGATGAGTCTCTCGGACACAGGAAAGTGAGTAAAGGGATAGCAGTTTATTAAGTAAAGTTACAGAGAAAGCTCTCGAACCTGAGAGGGGTCCTGACAGGGTTGCCAGTGAGGGCTTGTAGGGTTGGCCTTTTATTGAGAGCCCAATCAGGGAACCTAAATCCTCTTAATATTATCTTTTGACATCACCATTGAGGAAGGACGATTGATAACATCTTTAATGGCTCACTTCTTCTTTGGGGTCTGGTTATTCTTTGTTGGTCACAAGGAGCTGTTATAACAAGACACCCTCCCCACCCACACCTAGGGCAGGGTGGGCTGGCTTATTCCTTTATCTCTGGTTTCCTTACACCTCAGCATTTTTGGGATTTTTGTGTTTGCTTTCATGGCCTGCCACCCTTTGTGCCTAACTCACTGAGATGTTGGGAGGAATCTGCTCTCCAGGGCACAAGCTCTTACTGAAGTTTTGGAATATAGGTGAGATCCGGGGGAGCTGATGACCAAGAAAGAATTCTTGAGGTGTCTTTGGTGCAAAGTGGTGGCTTTATTCAAGTCCGGGGACAGGATCTGTTGAAGAAGAAAGAAGAAGCTCTTCTTAGGAAGACCTGCTGCCCCAGGCCCCTGAGGGGCGGCTGATTCTAGATCTGGGATTTGGGAGAGGGTTGAGGGTGGCGTGCTCTCTAAGGAATTTTGGAAGCAGGTTTCCAGGACGTCGAGGGGGCCAGCTGTGGTCGGGAAAAGGTCACTTATTATCGTCTAATAAAACCTGAGTCATGAGACCCTTCAGATATGTATCAGTGGGCCTTGTGCTTGGGGGGTGGTTGCCAACATGTACCTTGGGGCTTTAGAGATAAAGGGAAATTTCTAAAGGAATTTTTATATGTTAGAGTAGACTTACAGTCTCCTGGGGTCGGACTAGGATTGCCTTCTGCCCTTAGCAAAGTTCTTCTTTTTTTTTTTTTCTTTAAAGATTTTATGAGGCAGAGGGAGAAGCAGGCTCCACGCAGGGAGCCCAACCTGGGACTCGATCCCGGGTCTCGATCCCGGGTCTCCAGGATCACGCCCTCGGCTGAAGGCGGCATTAAACCGCTGAGCCACAGGGGCTGTCCCCCTTAGCAAAGTATTAACATCGAAGCAGTTGAGTCTGTAGAGGAATGTCCCTCCGCCTGTGTCAAGGGCTTGTCAACGTGCTGTCCCAGGCTCGTGCCTTGTCCCCAGCTAGCCCCGTGTTCCCCCATCATTTCCATCTCCCCACTGCCTGCCTCTCACCACACTGGGCCTGGCTCACTGGGCTCCAGCCACACCAGTGCCAACAGCTCCTGCGTCTCATCCCCCAAGGCCTCAATGCACGGCATGTACACTTGCTGATCCCTCTGTCCCGTCTACTAGTCCCTTAGATTTTCACATGACTTATTCCTTCGAATCCTTTAGGTCTCTGTTCAAATATGTGGAACATATTTGTGGAACATATTTGCCTGCTGCGCCTCAGTGAATGCTCCAGTGAATGCATTCGCTGAGGCCATTATCCCCTAAAACTGAGGTGCCTTTAGGCTGTAGGTGGAAGAGGCTTTTTCTTCAAAAGACAAAATGTGGCATTTTAACCAAAGACTGGGAAATTCTCACCGTCATTCTCAGCATCTCCTTCTCGGTCAGGACTCCAGGATTCTCTGAAATGGATGGATCATTTCCATGGCAATTAGGCTGCTTTGTCGATCTCATAGTTTCATTTGCAATTTTAAAAAGAGATTTTATTAATTTATTTATTCATGAGAGACACAGAGAGGAAGAGAGGAAGAGAGGCAGAGGCAGAGGGAGAAGCTGAAGCAGTACCCCCACGAGGAGCCCGATATGGGACTTGATCCCGGATCCCGGGATCACGCCCTGAGCTGAAGGCAGATGCCCAACCGCTGAGCCACCCAGGCGTCCCTCATTTGCAATTTCTAACTATTTCCCCACCCCCATTCCCCAAATCAAGACAATAAAGGCTAAAGCTGACAAGATTTTTCTAACTACAAAGTCTCTGTATTTTGTTTTTTTTTTTTAATTTTTTTATTTATTTATGATAGTCACAGAGAGAGAGAGAGAGGCAGAGACACAGGCAGAGGGAGAAGCAGGCTCCATGCACCGGGAGCCTGATGTGGGATTCGATCCCGGCTCTCCAGGATCGCGCCCTGGGCCAAAGGCAGGCGCCAAACCGCTGCGCCACCCAGGGATCCCCAAAGTCTCTGTATTTTGAAAGATTACTAGGAGCCCTTTTCTAGAATCTAGTTTAGCTTTTTCCTATAGACAGGTGGCCCCAGGTGGGTTCTGTTTTTTTTTTTTTTTTTTTTTTTTGAGATTATCAACTGTTTTCACCACGAGTAGCAAAGGCAATAATGTAAGTTGGAAACTGGCCCTCTCTGGCCTTCTCTGAGAGAATGTCCTCAAGCAACAAACTCTAGCTGGCCAACACAAAATCTTTTAGAAATGAAAGAGCTGAGGTAGCCATTTAAAGAGGAGGTGCTGGGTTACCCACAAATTTTCCTAACTCTTCTCCCTAAAACCTTAGTTTCTGTGTCGTCAAAGTGCCATGGGGAACAAAGGCAGAGGGAAATGTAGGGAAAATTAAATATCCTTATAACCTGTAGCCCATTGACAAGTACTTGAGGCCGGCAGAGTAGAACATTCCTCCTGGAAACTCCCAATTGTCTTCATGTTAATGCTTTGCTAGAGAGAAAAACAACCTTAGCTCGACAATTGCCGGGCCTCCGGGATCCCCTGGAGTCTTCTTTAGCATATGAAAGTCCCTTTGGAAACTTCCCCTTATCTTTTCCTCCACCCAACCCCGTAGTATTTAATCAGCTGCTGCTCGCAATCCCCGGGCCGCAGCTCTTTCAGCCCAAGAACCCAGTCCCTTTGTTTTGGTAAAACCACCTTTTTTGAACTGAAGACCTCTTAAGAATTCTTTCTTGGCCATCAGCTCCGAGTCCACCACTTCAACCCATACCAAAAGCAAGAAGGAAAACTAGGAGCTAAGGTAAGGCGCCATAAATCTAATTTTGGCCCATGCCCACATCCTTCATTGGTTTATCATTTGTTTATTTGGACAAATACATGGGTTCCCTAGCCGGAGATAGGCTTTGATTTAAAATGCTGAAGAGACTGAGCTCCAGACATTGTGTGCAGAGGGAGGTAGGAGGGTCCCTCCAAAATGTTTGATGTTAACAACAAAAATAACAGGATTTGAAAATTAGATTTTACTTTTTTATCTGTAAAAGGACAGTTCTTTTTACTTATTTGAGACTCTTATTTGAGAGGCTGTAAGAGCATGAGAACGGGGAGGGGGTGGTGGGCTAGGGGAAAAGGGGGAAGCAGACTTGCCTACCAAGGAAGGAGCCCGACATGGGGCTTGATCCCAGAACCCTGAGATCATGACTGGACCCAAAGGCAGCCGCTTGACCAACTGAGCTCCCCGGGCCCTAAAAGAACACTTCTGAAAAACAAAAGTAAGGAGCATCTTGAGGGCTCAGTTGGTGGACCATGCAACTCTTGATTTTTAGGATTGTGAGTTTGAGCCTCTCATTGGGTGTAGAGATTGCACATAAAGTGAAATCTGTTTAAAAACTTAACACTTCAGGACGCCTGGGTAGTTCAATGGTTGAACGTTTGCCTTCGGCACAGGGTATGATCTTGTAGTCCCAGGATAGAGTCCCATGTCGGACTCCCAATGGAGAGCTTGCTTCTCCCTCTACCTAGGTCTCTGCCTCTCTGTCTCATGAATTTTTAGTATTTTTTTAAAGAATTTATTTCTCTATTTTTTTCCCAAGATTTTATTTATTTACTCACAGACACAGAGAGAGAGAGAGAGAGAGGCAGAGACACAGGCAGAGGGAGAAGCAGGCTCCATGCAGGGAACCTGATGTGGGACTCGATCCTGGGTCTCCAGGATCACACCCCAGGCTGTAGGCGGCGCCAAACCACTGCGCCACTGGGGCTGCCCTAAAAGATTTTATTCGAGAGAGAGAGAGAGACACACAGAGGCAGAGACACAGGGAGAGGGAGAAGCATGCGCCACGCAGGGAGCCCGATGTGGGACTCGATCCCGGGTCTCCAGGACTAGACCCTGGGCTGAAGGCAGCGCTAAACCGCTGAGCCACCCAGGCTGCCCTGTCTCCTGAATTTTTAAATAAAATCTTTTAAAAATCAGTCTTGGGACGCCGGGGTGGCTTAGCGGTTGAGCATCTGCCTCCGGCTCAGGTCGTGATCCTGGAGTCCGGGAATCGAATCCCACATCGGGCTCCCTGCGAGGAGCTTGCTTCACCCTCTGCCTCTGCCTCTGACTCTTTCTCTGTCTCTTATGAATAAATAAAGTCTTTAAAAAATTACTCTTACATGTTACTTTTCTCATCAGATTGGCAAGTAGCCAAATACGTCGTTGCTTGTGGGATTGGTGAGGTTGTTTGCAAAGAGGTGTTGGTATACTTTGGAATTGGACACGCATGAATAGCTTGTAAGGGGGATGTTTTCTCAAAATCTGTTGACCTGCCTAATATCCATACTCTCATTAGTAATACCAGTTATAGCTTATCCTACAGACATAATCTCCAATGTGCAAAATATACATAAAGTGTGATTACTTGAAGTATTGGTTATTAATGATAAAACATACCAGTTGGTCCTTAATAGTGGGGGCCAGCCCTATAAAAGATGGGGTATATCTACACAGCCGAGAACTATGCATGTATAAGAAGCAACAGATTTCCTTTAGGTCCCATAGAAAGAGGGACAACTATACTGCTTGTTAGATGGGGGTGGGAACCAGGTGTATAGCCTGCCACTAGTTTATTTTAAAAAGGAAAAAGTACATTGATGTTTATTTGAATATGCATAAGGTATCTGGGAGGATATACAAATTAATGGAAAACAAAAGTTAGCTGGGGCTGGTGTGGGGGACGAGGTGCTGGTAGGCCAGGAGGTAGGAATAGGAAGGAGAATTTTTTTTTCAGAGATTTTATTCCTGGGGAATCCCCGGGTGGCTCAGCAGTTTAGTGCCTGCTTTTGGCCCAGGGCGTGATCCTGGAGACCTGGGATCGAGTCCCACATCGGGCTCCCTGCTTGGAGCCTGCTTCCTCTGCCTGTGTCTCTGCCTCTCTATGTCTATCATGAATAAATAAATAAAATCAAATAAAATCTTTTTTTTTAAAGAGATTTCATTCCTGAGACTGGCAGAGAGAAAAGCAGGATCCCTGTGGGCAGCCAGATGGGAGACCCTCGGGATCACGACCCCTGAGCCAATGGCAGACAGTCAATCACTAGGCCACCCAGGTATCCCAGGAGGAATGATTTTTGCGCCTTCACTCGTGGAGTCCAATTTGTTAGCAGGTTTGAGTTGCCACACAACATTTATTTTCAGCAAGTGAAGTGATCATGGGGAATGGCTTCCAAATCTGACTCCCTACCTAGGATGAATAGATTGCTTTTGTTTAGGGTTAGGATGAATAATTTAGAAGGGGAAGGCTGCCCTCCCAGGCACAGGCGGGCTTTTGAGTGTCCCTTACCGGCCCCTTAAGGGAACAGGCCCATACATACTTCAAACCTACTTCAAGTGAGGTTGAGGCTCCCTGGGCAGATAGTTTAGTATTTTTTTATTTTTTATTTTTTATTTTATTTTTTATTTTTTTATTTTTTTATTTTTTAAAGATTTTATTGGACAGCCTGGTGGCTCAGCGGTATAGCGCCGCCTTCAGCCCAGGGCCTGAACCCGGGATCGAGTCCCACATCGGGCTCCCTGCGTGGAGCCGGTTTCTCTCTGCCTGTGTTTCTGCCTCTGTCTCTCATGAATGAGTTAATAAAATCTTAAAAAAAAAAAGATAAAGATTTTATTTATTCATGAAGAGTCCGAGAGAGGGAGAAGCAGGCTCCATGCAGGGAGCCCAACGTGGGACTCCTTTGTTCTGTCCCTGATGTCAGTATATATACTCCCTAAACCCTGCTGGCTTACCTCTGATTTCCATGGGGCATGAAGCCAAGGACCCTCATTGGCTATTTCTGGGGGTGGGGAGGTAGGGATGGGGTGGGGTCCCTTCTGGGTCCTCCACACCTGGCCTGCTAGGATCACTTTTGAAAACCATGTGGTTCTAACTTAGGGTTGTCCGGTGAAGTGTAGGAGGCCTCTTTATGCTTAAGTTCAGACAAAGAGTGAACCATTTTTTTAAAGATTTAAAAAACGTATTCATGAGAGACCCAGAGAGGCAGAGACCCAGGCAGAGGGAGAAGCAGGCTCCATGCAGGGAGCACGAGGTGGGACTCCATCCCAGGACTCAAGGATCACGCCCTGGGCCAAAGGCAGGCGCTAAACCGCTGAGCCACCCAGGGATTCCCATAAAGTTCTCATGATTCCTATGTCACCTGGGTTTTCTGCTCAACCCTGACTTAAAGCTTCTGTTTTCCTTTTTTCTTTTAAGATTTTATTTACTCATGAGAGACAGACAGGCAGAGAAGACCGGCTCCATGCAGGGAGTCTGTTGTGGGATTCCATCCCAGGAGCATGGGATCATTCCCTGGGCTGAAGGCAGATGTTCAACCACTGAGCCCACCCAGGTTTCCCTGAGCTTGTTTTCTTGACCAGTTCACTGCATGTCCTTGTCAAGCCACACAAACATTTTTGTTTTAATAAATATGATCAGTATATCAGGAAGTGACGACAGCTTTACACAGAATTGTGAAGATGTCCACCATTCCCTTTCCTGCGTATTCTTACCTTCCTTTGTCAGCCAAGCATTCTTAAACAGGCCATGATGCCCAGTGGAGGTGGATAGAGTGAGTGCTCCCATGCAAGTCCTTCCCAGGGATCCCTGGCTCCCCAGCCCAGGATCATCCCCATCTGGACGTTGGCATCTAAGACAGCACTTGTAATATGAGCAGGTTCTAGGGACCCTCACCTCAGGGCACACAGGAGGCCTTTGAGCCTTTATTTTTTATTTTTAAAAGATTTTTATTATTCATGAGAGACCCAGAGAGGAGCAGAGACATAGGCAGAGAAAGAAGCAGGCTCCATGCAGGAAGCCTGATGTGGGACACTATCCCAGGACTTTGGGACCGAAGGCAGGCACTAAACCTCTGAGCCACCAGGGATCCCCGCCTTTGAGCCTTTAATGAAGGAATGAGACGCATAACCCACCTGGGATGGGGGTGAATAGATCAAGCAGGGCAGGCTCTAGTGCACCAGCCAGGTGCCCCTCCACCTCCCTTTTTTTTTTTCCACCTCCCTTTTTAAAGAATTATTACTGACTGGACACCAGGTGGCTCAGCAATTGATCATCTGCCTTCGGCCCAGGATGCAAATCCTGGAGTCCCAGGATCCAGTCCTACATCGGACTCCCTACATGGAGCCTGCTTCCCTCTGCCTGTGTCTCTGCCTCTGTGTCCCATGAATAGGTAAATAATATCTTTAAAAAAATTATTACAAAAAAAAATTATTACATGTAAGACTTGGACAATATACCTGTGGTCCAACTATTAAAATTTATGAACTTGGTGCAGCAGGGGAGGCTGTGCAGCTAAGAAATGGCTGGCAACATGGAAGGATAGTGGGGGGGGTTTGAAGCTGGCTTGGGGTGATTCTGAGGGAGACCAGCACTAGAGGAACGAGCTCTGCATGGGGATCTGTCATGAGTTGGAGTAGGTTAGGGACTGGATATCCCCTGATCTTTTTTGGGAGGTTGGAGGGAGCAATGAAGTGGGACCCGGAAGGCCCTTTTTAAAAAACCTATTCCTAAAAAAAGGGATTGCTTTGCAGCTGTGGCAGCTGTGGCGTGGCCTTGATAGAAACCTTGTTCTCTGTTGTCTTTGTCCCTGTCTTTGTGTTGGTTAGGTGCATCACGGTCTGATTGCCAGTGGGGAGGACTGTATTATTATCACTTTATTTACAGAGAGCAGGAGCACTAAGGTAAATTCACTTGCTCAAAGGCACAGAGCCAGGAATGGGAGAGACAGGAGGACCCCGGAGCCTGTGCTTGGCCACCGTGCTAGTCTCTTGGGCTCACAGATGACACCCTGATGGGAGCAGTAGGGCGAGAGTTGTTTACGGTGTAGCAGGCACGAAGCTCAGTGATGGCTAGGCTTGTCCTATAAGCCTCCTCTTGCCCCGTCAGGGTGGGGAGGACCTAGTCCTCCCATTTGAGAGCTGAAGAACCGGGCTGAGAACGGGTATGCATCCCCGGTTCGTTCAGCTCCCATCTGGTGGAGCCAGGCAATGGCAAAGCCTGCATTCCACCCCAGGTCCCCCATTCCGGCCCTGCGCTGCAGCAGCCTCTGCTAGCAGGTATCCCTCTGGGTTAGCACGCTCGCTCGCGGTGTGGACTGAGATCCCACTGACATCCCGAGACGTGCCTCCGGGGGGAGCGGGCCAGGGGGCGGAGCCCGCCCCTCGCCCCGCCCTCACGGGGCGGAGCTTCCGCGTCGGCCAATCAGAGGGCGCTGGGGGCGGGCCGCGGGCGCTGCGGCTGCAGCCGGCTGTTGCGAGCGCCGAGAGCGCTCGGGAGACGACGCGGAGCCGCGGGGAGCGAGCGGGCGCCCCAGTCTCCCTCCCTCCCCTCGCCTCGCCGCCTTCTCCCGCAGCCGGACCGGAACTATGTGATCCCGGAAGTTCCGGTGCCATTGCTGTGTGGGATAAACAGTAATGGCGGAGGCTGCAGCTCCCGGAACAACAGCCACAACATCAGGAGCGGCAGCGGCGGCGGCGGCGGCGGCGGCGGCCTCCCCCACCCCTATCCCCACAGTCACCTCCCCGTCCTCGGGGGCGGGGGGCGGGGGAGGCGGCGGCGGCGGCGGCGGCGGCGGCGGCTGGACTAAACAGGTCACCTGCAGGTGAGACGCTGCGCAGCCGGGCGCCGGCGCGGGGAGGGGGCCGGGGCCGCGGAGGAAGGGGCGGGCGGGCGGGCGGAGGAGGAGGAGGAGGAGGAGCGCGGCGCCGGCCGCCGCGGCCTCCCCCCGCGCTGCGTCAACCCCCGCCGCCGCCGCCGCCGCCGCCGCCGCCGCCGCGGCCCCGAGCGCGCGCCTCCGCTGCGGAGCCCCCCTACCCCCCCGCAGGCCCGGCGCCGCGCAGAGCGCAAGGTGGGCTGGCTCCTGGCTCCTCCCCCCTGTTCATTGTCGCGGGTCCCGCATCCCTCGCCTGCGGCGCCGCAGCCTCCCCGCAGCCCTGCGGAGCCCTGCGGAGCCCTGCGGAGCCCGGGAGCGCGGCCTGGCTGGCGGCCCCGTGGCACCCGTTGGTAACGTCTGCTCCCCCCGCCCCCCCCCCCCCCCCAGAGGAGTAGCTTTTGTTACTACTTCTTTGTATGGTCCCGAGCTTTGTCTTAGAACCGAGTACCGGGCTGGGGGGCGCCTGACCTTGATGGTACTCCCTCCTGCGGCGAAAATGTCCCCTCTTGGAAATAACACGCATCCTCCTCCTGAAGGAGCAGGAAACCCAGCAGCTCGTCTCTCTCCCAGGACAGCGGGTTGGGTTGGATTTGGTAGGTCAGGTGCAAGTTTGAAGAAAAATAGTGGGATGGTGGTTATACTTAGGTGTGGATGTGTGTAAAAAACCAAAAACACAAAAACCAAAACAATGGACCTGTACACACAGGAGTGCATTTTATTGGATGTTCTACTTGGATTTTTTTTTAGAAGTGAGCAATAGCGACTGGCAGCTTTTTCCCCCAAAAAGAAATCCACCGCCAACACCAGTCTTCCCCCCCCCCCACCCCGCCACCCCCCTGTGGGATAATTTCCACGCAATAGGAACAACAATAGTCTTGGTATACAGAAGTCCTGGTGTTGACAGCGATATTGAAGGGCATTCTCTGCCTTTAATAAGCACGTAAGGGGTGAATAATAAGCTTAAGTAAGTTATTTTTCAGTAGCTGGGTGGAGAAGCAAAAAAAGCTGTTTTAGGTAGTCTCCCGTTGTTTGGAGATCAGAAGAATGGAATCAAGTGCGGTATCTTAATGAGTATTTAAAAAATGAAACCAGTTAGTTGGCTTCTCTGAAATGGTGCTGTTGATTTATACATGCTAGTTGGCTCTTAAAAAAGTGACCTTCCTATTTCTGAACTTTTAGCCCTTCACACTGCAGTACCTACCAATCTACCTCTGAAAATAGTGTTTCTTGAATATGTGAGTTCCTTTAAGAACTCCATACAAAGACTTTCTTTTTTCCTGAAGCCTACCATCTCCAATCTCCATATAGTATAGCCTTGAATACCCAATCACCAACCTGGCATTACCGTATATATCTCATTTTTATCTTGCAGCTGTAACTTGAACCCAACTTTATATGGCATTGCACAGAGCTCATTGTCACTTTCACACTTTCCTGTTAGCCACTTTTCCCTGTTCTTATTTCCCCTTTTCTAGTTCCTCATCAGTATATAATCGGAATTCAAAATAGTTTACCAGACTAATAATTTCATTGCTTTTTAGGATTTTTGAGTTTGAGTAAATGCAGTATTCTAGACTGTTCTTGGATTGATGGGAATATTTTGCCAATGAGCCAATAGATTTATTTATTTAAAAATTTGCATAGCTCAGTAACCTAATATTTTTAGAAAGGCATTATGTGAAAGATCCAAGCTTAGATGCACTAATTTTTTGGTATAAACCTATCTAGCTTTTGAGGAAGTTACTTTAAAAAGTACAGGTTAGTATGTCTTTCTGACATATTTAGTTCTGGGTACCAACATGACCTTATTCTTTATAAAAAATTTAATTTGGATAGTGAGTCAAATATCAAATGATCATTTATTGTAGACCTTGAGCTTTCTGAGAGCAGGGACCCTTAGGTATTTCATTGTCTGTACTTAGTAAAACCTTGAGTTGATGTTGGTAAATCCACACTTAAAATTGCCCATTTTAATATCTGCTTTGAAGATTCCTCTGCTATTTAAAAAAAGAACAAATTTCTAAATTAGCAAAGACCAAGGACTGAATAGAGCAAAGACCTAGGACTTAATAGAGCAAAGACAAAGGACTTAATAGAACATGTGTATCTTTTGAGGACTAATGAATTAGTAGTGCTTATGATGAGACTGCACTAGATGTTCAAGGGAATGAAAAAATCCATTGTATTATAAATACTTTCATTGTGTTTGATAGCTAAATCTCCCTGGAGAATTCAAGATAATGCTTACATCTACTTAACTAGTTTGATAAGGCCATTTTCTTTACTTAGGGCATAATCCTCATAGAAGTTAGAAGTTTGGATATTTTTTAGTTGTTGAATCCTTTTCTCATTTACTATTTTATTTCTAAATCCTATCTCATTTTGTTCTGCAGATTAAGAAAAACATAATACATAGGCCTTTCACAAGGAACTGTATTCTGCTGCCCCCACCAGGCCATTTTTCATATATTTTATTGGAGGAATATTATGAAAAATGTTTCTGCAAAATAATACTTAGAACTTGGAAGCTGTATTTTGGATTTAGACTTTTTTTGAATTTATTTATTCATTCATGAGACCATATTTATTCATTCTTGAGACAGAGACTGAGGCAGAGACCCAGGCAGAGGGAGAAGCAGGCTCCCCGGCAGGAGCCTGATACGGGACTGGATTCTGGGACTCTCTGCCCTGAGTCCAAGGCAGATTCAGCTGCTGAGCCACCCAGGTGTCCCATAGAGGTTTTTGTTGTTGAAGGGGTAACATTAAAAAAGTGACCAGCCTATTAAATAAGAAACTAATTTGCCGTTGGCATTAGGATTTGCCATGACACCTAGGTGTCTTCTACAGTTTTCATTAAACATATAATTAATTTTAGCTAACCTTAGGTATTGTAGGAGATAAAAACCAGAGTGAACCATGGTCTTCAGCCACCAAGAATTTACAGTTTAGTCTGGGAAATGGTACATGCACTCAGGAGAAATTAAATACTTAAGTAATAAATGTCCTAGCTAACTAAGTGGTAAATGCCAAGTTCTGTAATTTCTGTAAGTCCATAGGCAGGTTACTATGCCTAGAGGTACTTTGAGGGTATTGTTTGGTTCTTTTGTAGTCTTCAAAGCTAAGTGGAATTTTGTAATATTTTGGCAAACATGCTTGGGTTTTCAGGAGGTAGAGCAGTATGAAGATTCTGGTGGTTCTATTTGCCTTATTTATTTATTTATTTATTTATTTATTTATTTATTTTTGCCTTATTTATTTTAAAGATTTTTATTTATTTATTCACGAGAGACCCAGAGAGGCGCAGAGGCAGACGGGAGAAGCAGGCTTCGTGTAGGGAGCCCGACGTGGGACTCCGTCTGGGTTGAAGGCGGCGCTAAACCGTTGAGCCACCCGGGCTGCCCCCTGTATTTGTCTTTATTACTGGATAATGTCTGCTTGGAGTCCTAAGATTTTTCAGTTGAGCTCTCAGTGAGAGCATGAATAGGAAGGAAGGATCAGAGGGAGAGGGAGAGCAGGCTCCAGGCTTGATCTGATGCCCTCAAGATGATGAAGCAAAGGCAGATGCAAAGGCAGATGCTTAACTTGACTGAGCCAACAGGTGAACTGGAGTCCTACCTAGAATCTAGGAGGAAGGAACCTTAGAAATCATATTGCCCAGAGCCACCTGGGGTGGACCACTGATTGTTTTTTTTTTTTTTTAAAGATTTTATTTATTTATTCATAGAGACAGAGAGAGAGGCAGAGACACAGGCAGAGGGAAAAGCAGGCTCCATGCAGAGAGCCTGATGTGGGACTCCATCCAGGGTTTCCAGGATCATGCCCTGGGCTGCAGGCGGCGCTAAACCGCTGCGCCACCAGGGCTGCCCTGGACCACTGATTCTTGATTGAGCTCAGGTCATGATCTCAGTGGAGGTGTGGAGTCCCACGTTCAGCTCAAAGCTCAACGAGGAGTCTGCTTGAGATTTGCTGTCCCGCCCCTGTACTTACCTCTAAAATTATTTTGGGCAGCTCAGGTGGCTCAGCAGTTTAGCACCACTTTTGGCCTAGGGTGAGATCCTGGAGACCTGGGATGGGCTTCTTGCATGGACCCTGCTTCTCCCTCTGCCTATGTCTCTGCCTCTCTGTCTCTGTCTCTCTCATGAAGAAATAAATAAAATCTTAAAAAAATTAAAAAAATCTCATGGCCCAGCCTTTTACCAAAGGAAGCTTTATTTAGGCAGTGGCATCAGGATTTGGATGTGGCTTTTTGGTGGTGGCATTTAAAAACAACATAAAAGCACTTGATTTTTGTTTGGGGAAGAAGTTCTAGGAGAGGTTTGTCTTTTTCCACTTTCTGTTTTATAGCCTTCCCCTATCATGTTATCTCAGAGATGGGTTGACCAGGAGGGATTTTACTGTGAGGATTGTACAGAATTCTGAATATACTAATAGTGTTCTTGTCACTGAGAGATAAAAGGCAAGAAAAACAAACGAAAATCCCAGAACATACATACTAAACACCCTTGTAAAATAATGCTTAGTATTTGGCAGTAACTAGGGCTTGTATTCTAGTGTTTCTGTTGATTCGGCAGTATCAGGTGATTTTGTGTCTGCTTGAATTCCTTCAGTGTTAGTACTGGACCTCAAACTTTAATGGCTGCGTAGTTTTTATTCTGAGTCATCAAGTTGAACCAGATATATGATGTATCTTTCTGCAATATTCACTTTGTCAAGAAGAGTGCCCCAAAAGACCATCCTTTTAGTCTACTAGTAGCGTAGCCTGACTGTGTTGACTGTTCTAGTAGTTGCACTCCCTACTGGCTCATGAAACTTGGGATCAGCCTAAAGTGCCTAGATGCAAATATATCAGTTGGTCAGTACCAGTCACTTGGAAGGCAGTTTAATGTAGTAACTTTGTTTATTTTTTATTTTCTTAGATTTTTAAAATTTATTTATTCATGAGAATACACAGAGAGGAGAGAGTGGCAACGACACAGACAGAGGGAGAAGCAGGCTCCATGCAGGGAGCCCAATGTGGGACTTGAACCTAGGACCCCCGGGATCACGCCCTGAGCGGAAGGCAGATGCCCAACTGCAGAGCCACACAGGGATCCCGATAAATGAAATCTTAAAAGATAACTCTGCTTAGAAGGCCCTGCAGAGTCTGTTCATAACTATTCAGCTCTGTCTCTTTCCCCCTCCCCCCTTTGTCTTTTTTATCATCCCTCTTGGTTATATGCTGTATTGTGCTCTTGACCAGAAAGTGCTAATAGTCCATACATCATGCTCTGAGGAGGGCCAATCAGTGTTCACTTAAATTTTCACTATCCTTTTGGATTCTGAAGAACAGTATTTACCCATCATGCATATCAACAAGTAAGTACTAGAGAAGGTATTGGAGAGGTGCTGAGGAAGTGAATTAAGATGCAGGTATTATGGAGTGGAGATTCTTGAAGCAACTGGTTAAGGTTCTGCAGTTTAAGATCAACTGTCAGGTAGTGATTGGTGGGAGACCTAATCTGACTTTGTGAAGAGCACCATAAACCCAAGTGCAGCCAATAATTGAATGAAGTTTGACAGTGGGATTTAAGCACAAATGTAAAATTACATAACATTTAAAAAAATTACCTAAAATTTTGAGTTGTATTGGAGGTTTAGGTGCTGTCTTCCCAGCTTGGTATTTCTAGGTAGAGATTTTATCAATATATATCTCAGACTTCAAGTTGATCCCAAAGTGAAAGTTCCCACTGGGGAGGACCTGCAACTACTGTATTCAAACATTGACACTGTTTCAAAAGGATGACCTGTTACCAGCTGGATACTTTTATATGTACTTTTTTTTTATATGTACTTTGAAGCATGGTTTTACTGTAGTGATTACAATGTAATTATTGGCTTGTTATGGGGATGTCTGGGATTTCTTTTATGCAGCCAAGTTAGTTTTTGACCAATTTTGAGAGAGCACAAGCAGGAGGAAGAGCTGAGGAAGAGGGAGAGGGAGAAGCCCACTCCCCATTGAGTGGGTAGCCGGGTTCAGAGCTGGATTCCAGCACTGTGAGATCCAGACTTGAGGCAGTGGCGGGCTCTTAAGTGACAGGGCGACCCAGGCGCATCCCCCTACCTCCAATTACTATTGAAAAACAAGTGGTTTGACTCAGAGTTGTCCTGTAGTTGAGCAAATGTTCAGACCTGAGTTAGATTATGAAACCTAGTAACAGATGAAGTTAGGTTAATTGCAATTATACCTTGATTCTCTATAGTATATTACATTTTGTTATGGGGCCAGTGAATTTAAAAAATAAGCCCTGGGGTACCTGGCTGGCTCAGTGGGTAGAGCATGTGACTCTCAGGCTTTTGGGTTCAAACCCCACATTTGGTATACATTAATCTTTAAGAACCCTGGGGGAAGTCTGTGCTGGGAAGATTGAACATGGAGGTTGGAAATCACTTTACACGATCAGACCCGTATTACTTGGATATGTTGTTAACTTAGAGATTGCTTTCTTGCTCTACTCCTTCTTCCCCCATCCTTAGGTTCTTTAATAGGTATGAGGTAAGTTCTCCACCTTAGCATTTCTAGAAAAATTCCCTGAAGCTGCTGCAAGTCCAGGTCCCCTTAGGAACTAAGTCACACTCTGGTATTTGGTGTTTTGGAAACTGCTAGTTTGGTACACATGTAATCCTTTAAGGCACAGGAACAATAGTCTGCTAACCAAAAGGACAAAGTGATTTCCCTTTGCCTCTAAGCTTGAAATTAATTTTGCTTATATTTTAACATATGGCTTTTTAAAAAATCATGTAAAAAAAGACTTTGTGTATTCATGAGACACCAAGAGGTAGAGACACCAAGGCAGAGTGAGAAGCAGGCTTCCCACACAGGGAGCCTGATGGTGGGACTCCATCCTAGGAATCTTGGATCAAAACCTGAGCCAGAGGCAGATGCTGAACCGCTGAGCCACCCAGGTGCCCCTGATTTTTTTTAAGTAGGCTCCATACCCAGCGTGAAGTCCAGTGTGGGTCTTGAACTCAACCCTGAGGTGGACTCCTGAGCCAAGGAAAGAGTTGCTTAGCCAACTAAGTCATTCACGAGTGACATTTGAGGAATTAAAATGGCTTCTCACAGTAGTGAAACCTATAGTAGTCTGACCCATTCTGGTCTACATTAGTTCTTGGTGCTTTATCTATGATTTTTTTTTTTAAACAGCTATTTCATTATGGCTGAAGTGAGTAAAAAACAAGCTACCTCCCTAGGACTGTAAAAAAGGTGCCTGGGTAGTTCAGTCAGTTAAGTGTCTGCCTTCAGCTCAGGTCATGGTTCCAGGGTCCTGGGATGGAGCCCTGCCTCAGACTCCTCTGTGGAGAGCCTGCTTCCCCCTCTCCTCCCTATTTGTGCTCTTTCCCTATCTGTGTCTCTCTCCCAAATAAAATCTTTAAAAACCTTAACCTGCAGAGATAAATTTATGATGACCTCAGAGTTGAAATCTAATTTGGTGCACATATATGTAGGCAGCCTGCCGATGGTACCATAACAGATAAACTGGTCATAATCTCCTTGCTTTATGTTCATTTTTCACATTTGCATAGAATAAGACCTACGCTATATAGTACTAGGTTAAATTACACTGTACAGTATTTATAAGTATGCTACTGTAGAATACATTGACCATGAATTATTTTAGGAATGGCTTTAGTGTTTTTAAATATAACATTGTGGATCTTTTCCTCACAGGTATTTCATGCACGGGGTTTGTAAAGAAGGAGATAACTGTCGCTATTCGCATGACCTCTCTGACAGTCCTTATGGTGTAGTGTGCAAGTATTTTCAGCGAGGATACTGTATTTACGGAGACCGCTGCAGGTAAGGATTGGTTTGCAGATCGGTTTTTAGAGGGGGAGAGGGAGATAGTGACAGGAAAATACAGAATTCCAAGAACTTTATAAATAATCTAAGATAAATGCTTTGAAAAGTACTCCTTAGCAGTATTAATATGCTGCTAAATCTCTAGCTTGGAAGAAATGTGTGTTTCCTGAGGAGCCCCATCTGTAAGCCTAGGGATAAGGTGTGGAGAACGTATGTTTATATCTGGCTTTATTTATTCATGAGAGCCCCCAAGAGAGGCCGAGGCAGGGGCAGGAGGAGATGGTGGCTCCTCAGGGATCCTGATGGGGGACTCAGTCTCTGAACCCTGGGATCGTGGCCTGAGCCAAAGGCAGATGGTCAACCACTGAGCCACCCAGGCATCCCTGGCTTTTCTTTCTTTTTTTATTTTTTAATATTTTATTTATTCATGAGAAACCTAGAGGCAGAGATCCAAGCAGAGGGAAAAGCAGGCTCCATGCGGGGAGCCTGATGTTGGACTTGATTCCAGGACCTCAGGACGTCCTGAGCCAATTCAATGGTAGATGCTCAACCGCTGAGCCACCCAGGTGCTCCAACTGGCATTTCTAAGACCAAGAATGATGTGCATATTTGACCACAAGTCTATTTTTCAGATCTCTATTAATCAGGGAGAGAAAATGGGATCATAGGCATTTGGAATAGTGTATTAGGTTATTAGTTATGAGAACTTCTTATTCCAGGTCTCTACTAAAGCCCTTCAGCTTGTAAGACTAACTACCAGTTTAGATTTAGGGGAAATGTTTCAGGAATGTCTCTAGTAACCATCTCAGAACGTTAAAGAACCAATAGAGATTCATTATCTAAGTAATGTACATTATCTCCTAATTTCTGGGCATGGTTGACCCTGGATAGTTCTAGCTTTGAGATTCCAAGACATTTTGGTTAGAATTTGGGGCTGGGCTGCCACTATCTGACCCCTCCCCATGGACTGGAGAAGGTGGTTCATACACTAAGGTAAGACCTTAGTTCTTACTTCATGGACCTCTCTCCAGGGCTGCTTCAGAGTCCTCATACTTGGTAGTTGTCTTTCCCTGGAGTGATTCAACTGAGCCAGCAAGGACACACAATGCCTTTTTTATTTTTTTAAGTTTTTATTTGTTTATTCATTTGAGACTGAGAGGCAGAGGGAGAAGCAGGCTCCATGCAAGGAGCTGGACCTGGGACTTGATCCCAGGTCTCCAGGTTCACACCCTGGGCTGAAGGCGGTGCTAAACCACTAATCAGCCCAGGCTGCTTCACAATACCTTTTATGACCTAGTACCAGAAGCCCCACATATATGTGCTTCTCCTGTACAATATTAAAAGCAAGTCACTACCTCTAGCCCATGTTCAAGAGGAGAGAGATTGTGCCCCACCTTTCTAAATGAGGACTATCAAAGAATTGATTTAGGGTAAGACATTTGGGGGATGTCAGCCAATTTTAGCATTCTATCAAAGGAATTCTGTCACCTTGTGTTCACATGCTTAGTTCAAAAGACTAAGGAATGATTGGTTGGTGGGATATTAATATTCAGTCATCCATATGCATTTTACTAGGAAATCTAGTAAAGGATAGAGAAAAATGGATTATTTTCATGTGACTGTAAGCTCAGAAATGGAACCACTGATGGCTGAGTTTGTCACTCCTTTTACTCTCTACTAATTTTTATAAAGATTTTATTTATTTATTCATGAGAGAGAGAGATAAAGAGGCAGAGACCTAGGCAGAGGGAGAAGCAGGCTCCATGCAGAGAGCCTGATGTGGGACTCCTAGGACTCCAGGATCTTGCCCTGAGACAAAGGCAGATACTCAACCACTGAGCCACCCAGGCATCCCCACCCTCTGCTAATTTTTGGTAGTATTACTGGAAAGGGGAGAGATAACACAATAACTCCTTCCCCAAACCCAATGTTAATGTTTTCAGTCTCAGTATGTAGGGGGGGGAGGGTTGGAACTAATAATATATTTATATGTATATATATATAGAGAGAGAGCGCGGGCGAGTGAGCAGTTCTTTTCTAGTAGGATAATGTCTGTGGGTTTTCTAGGCCAACTTAATTGTAGGGGAGCTGGGTTCTTTGCATAGGTAGTCAGTTGAGAATCTTTGTAAACCTGTTCAGGGAGAGGAAATGAATGGTTAAGAGCAGAGATGAGACTCTGGTGTGTCCAGTGGAGGGAAGTGGAGAGTATGCTCTGATAGGAGGAAGGAAAGTATGGCTGGTGAACAGATCAGCCTCTTATTTCTGAAGAGGTTACTCATCTGATTGACCATAAAGGTGGAAAGAAAGAAATAAGGTTAAATTGAAGAAATCCAAGCTAAGACCTAGGCGATACTTGTTAATCAGCTTATTTTTCAGGTAGCTTTGCCAGAACCGAGTGGCATTTCCTGTTCTCCTTGGGAGTAAACATGGAAGCTGCCCGTCTTCAGCACAACCCTATATGTAATAAGTGGGCTTCCTTGTGGGAGACCGAGGTTAAAGACCCAGCAGTGAGGAAAGTGTCCTCTTCTGATGAGGCTCTTTTTTTTTTTTTTTAATTTTTTATTTATTTATGATAGTTACAGAGAGAGAGAGAGAGGCAGAGACACAGGCAGAGGGCGAAGCAGGCTCCATGCACCGGGAGCCCGATGTGGGATTCGATCCCGGGTCTCCAGGATCGCGCCCTGGGCCAAAGGCAGGCGCCAAACCGCTGCGCCACCCAGGGATCCCTGATGAGGCTCTTGATACACAGGCAGATGGCAAGGTGAACAGCTTTTTTCTTTATAGTTTACAGTGAATATGCAACTCCTTTGGAGATCATCCTGGTTTGAACTGGGTTTAGAGCTCTGGTTGAAGTGAAAGGATTTAGGGAAACCTATGTATTAAAAGTCTGCCTGAAAGGAAGCTACTGTGGTAATTGAGACAGGCTGTTAATAGGTAATCATTCAAAGCTTGATTCTAGATTAGCCAGAGATTTTACGGGGATCTCTGGGTGGCTTAGGGGTTGAGCATCTGCCTTTAGCTGGGGCACGTGACCCCAGTTGAGTCCTGCATCAAGCTTCCTGCAAGGAGCCTGCTTCTCCTCTGCTTGTGTCTCTGCCTCTCTTTCATGAATAAGTTCTTAAAAAAAAAAAACATTCATGGTTCATCGAAACCTATTTTTCAAAATGAGTCTTTTTCTTTTGCTTTAGTCCTTTACCTTTTTGTACATTTATGTTTCATAGTGCTTACTTGGAAATCTTCACTTCAGAGACCTTTTATTTATTTATTTTTATTTATTATTTTATTTTTATTTATTATAGTCACACGGCGGGGGGGGGGGGGGCGGCAGAGACCCAGGCAGAGGGAGAAGCAGGCTCCATGCACCGGGAGCCCGACATGGGACTCGATCTCAGGTCTCCAGGATCGCGCCCTGGGCCAAAGGCAGGCGCTATACCGCTGCGCCACGCAGGGATCCCTTCAGAGACCTTTTATATAGATTTCTATTTATTTATTTACTTACTTTTTAAAAAAGATTTTATTTATTCATGAGAGACATGGAAAGAGAGAGGCACAGACAAGGCAGAGGGAGAAGCAGGCTCCCTGCAAGGAGACTGACGTGGGACTCGATCCTGGGTCTCCAGGATCCCACCCTGGGCTGAAAGCAGCACTAAACCGCTGAGCCACCCGGGCTGCCCTATTTATTTACTTTCTATACAGATTTCTTAAAATTTTTTTTAAAATTTTTATTTATGATAGTCACGAGAGAGAGCGAGAGAGAGGCAGAGACATAGGCAGAGGGAGAAGCAGGCTCCATGCACCGGGAGCCCGATGTGGGATTCGATCCCGGGTCTCCAGGATCGCGCCCTGGGCCAAAGGCAGGCGCCAAACCGCTGCGCCATCCAGGGATCCCTTATTAATTTTTTAAGATTTATTCATGAAAGAGAGGCAGAGACACAAGCAGGGAGAGAAGCAGGCTCTCCCGCAGGAAGCCAAATGCAGGACCCCAGGATCCCGCCCCAAGCCAAAGGCAGACTCAGCTGCTCAGCCACCCAGGCATCTACGCAGATTATATTTTAAAAGTAAGTTTTCCAGGGGCACCCCGGGTGGCTCTAAGGTTTAGCGCCACCTTTGGCCTAGGGCCTGATCCTGGAGACCAGGATTGAGTCTCATATCCCACTTCCTGCATGGAGCCTGCTTCTCTCTGCCTGTGTCTCTACCTCTCTCTCTCTGTGTCTCTCATGAATAAATCAATAAAATCTTTAGAAAACAACATAAAGGCTGTGAAAATAATTAAAATGTTTTTCTGAAATTTCTAAACAGAATTAGTCAAAGGAGTTTGGGGCTAGATGTGTAAGGTTCCCCAGGGCTCTAAAATAAACTTGAGAAAAGTGCTATCCAGTAAAACTTTGTACTATGACAGAAGCCCTGTCTGTCTAATACGGTAATTACTAGCTACATGTGCCTGTTAAACACTTGAAAATGGCAAGGAACTTGGTTTCACATTTTATAGAAGTGTGAATAGCTAGATGTGGCCATTGGCTGCCATCATACAGAGCAGTTTAGAGTCCTGTTAGACCTAGAACACCACTTACTTGACAAATTTATATCATCTGGTCCTCTCTAAAATGATGAAGGAGTACTTAGGATAGTTTGACAATGAAGTGAGGTGGTGCAAGCAAATATGGATTGAATTCTCAGTGGTTTCTACTCTAAACTTGCATGATCCAGGATGGCAGTCTGGGTTTTGTAGCTGATAACAAGATACTCCAGTTACTTGTAATACAAAGTTAATTTAAGTAGGTTCCCCAATGCTGTAAGAGTAGGAGTATGAAGGTTTGAGTTGATAGAATTCAATGATAAATATCAGCAAATGTTTGCAGTAAGGAGGATAGTCTCTGTTTAGCCATTATCTTTTAGATGTAAACACAGACCCCAGTAAAACAGCTGGCCCATGGTCAGGATGGCCCAGTTAATTGCAAGAACTAGAAGTAAAAACAGCTAAAGTCCATTCGTGAGGCATAATAGTATCTGAATGTCTGCTTTGGGGATTTTGTTGGACAGAATGTTCTTTATCTTTTTATTCATGTCCTGAGAGAGAGAGAGAGAGAGGAGAAGCTTGGGGGGCTCAATCCTGGAACTCCAGGATCATGCCCTGTGGCGAAGGCAGGCTCCAAACCCCTGAACCACCCAGGGATCCCTGGAAAGTTGATTCTTTTTTTTTTTGAAAGTTGGTTCTTGAAGGGAATAGCGTTTTATAAAAGTAGGTCAAGAGAATGGATATAGGGAAAGAATATATACTGTATGTTTTGTGAATGTTGTGTCTTCCATTTACTATTGTAGATATTCTACTATAGGTGATAAAATGTTTTTCTGGTGTTGAATTTATGGTCAGCTTTGCTTTTATTCAATTTTGGATACACAAATTCTGTATCAGTTGCCATGCAACTATGAGACTGCAGAGTAGAGTGGAATTTAAGGGGTGGTAGATGGTCTGTTGCAGGGGTGGACAAACAGACTCCCAGACCAAACATGACTGAAGGCTCTGAGGTTTCCTGACCACCTTCCCTGGTCTATGACCTTGGTACTCAGTGTAGTCCTTGGGCCAGCAGGATTATCCTGTGGTGGCTTGGTACACATGCAGAATCATGGGCTGTGTCCCAGTCGTAGAAATTACAGAGCTACCTTTAAACAATTGCCCAGGTGATTCATAGGTGTAATTGTTTGAAAAGCACCCAAGGACAGGATCAGGGGATAAATAAATACCCTTTGGGTCTGCTGGCTCTACAGTGACTGCTGACTTTTTATATATATATTTTAGATATGAACATAGCAAGCCATTGAAACAGGAAGAAGTGACTGCTGCAGATCTAACTGCAAAATCATCTCTTGCTGCTTCCTCAAGTCTCTCATCGGGAGTTGGACCAGTTGTTGAAATGAATATGGGTGAAGCAGAGTCCAGAAATTCAAACTTTGCTACTGTCGGTGCAGGTTCAGAAGACTGGGTGAATGCCATTGAGTTTGTTCCCGGGCAGCCCTACTGTGGCCGTAGTGAGTATTCTGAAGACTTAAAAAACATTTAGGGCCGTAGGCCATAGTCCAACTGGTAGCCGGTTTTCACATCTGTCCTGCTTTCACTCTGCATAGCCTGATCTTAATACTCTAAATCGGATTACCTAATGGGTTACCTAAGAGTTACGGATGGAGTTAAAGAAACTTTTTGAATCCCAATAGTAATTTTAGAATGTTTTGAAAACCCCGAAGCCTCTTTAAGCAGTGCAATTGCACAGAAATACATGAAAAAAAATTTTAGATAAGCCTAATCTTGGAAAGAAAAAGATGATTTCTTTCAAGACTAAAGGGATTAGTTCAGTAGACTGTTTTGGAGTTTTAATTGAAGTTCTCCTTTTTTCTTGTTGAGTTAGGTTCTCCGTTATCTTATGGTTCACATATCTGCCTTACCCATTTTGGACCTTTACTACCCTCTTAAACATTTTCAGCTGCCCCTTCCTGCACTGAAGCACCCCCACAGGGCTCTGTGACCAAGGAAGAATCTGAGAAAGAACAGACAGCAGTGGAAACCAAGAAGCAGCTTTGCCCCTATGCTGCAGTGGGAGAGTGCCGGTATGGGGAGAACTGTGTATATCTCCACGGAGACTCGTGTGACATGTGTGGGCTGCAGGTCCTCCATCCAATGGATGCCGCCCAGAGATCACAACATATAAAAGTAAGTCTTCAGGGAGGTATTATGTTAATTGTGCGAGACCATGTTTTTCCCTCTTGGAGCATTGTCTGTTCATTTCAGAAAAATACTTGGTAGATTGATTGGTTTTCTTTCCTGGGCTTCTTGTATGCTTTATCAAGAAATCATACTTTCAAAACCTCAGACCATGGGCTTTTTTCTTTTTTAAATAACAGGTGTTTAAATATATTAAGACTGCAACCATGCCACGATTTTGTGATTTTAGGACCTTTACATC
The DNA here is from genome assembly GCF_003254725.2 of Canis lupus dingo. Lineage (NCBI taxonomy): Eukaryota > Metazoa > Chordata > Mammalia > Carnivora > Canidae > Canis > Canis lupus. The sequence goes on from NC_064258.1 coordinate 8,507,109, forward strand.
ATTCCTGGAAGAAACCTTATGCCCCTTAGCTGGATTACTCTATTTTGCTCTTTCAACTTCTGGCAACACCTCACCTACATTCCCTCCTGGATTTGCCTGTTCTGGAGATTGGGTATGAATGGAATCCTATGGTCACTGGCTCAAACATTAGCGTAATGTTTTTTAAAGATTTTATTTATTTATTTATTCATGAGAGACACAGAGACCAAGGCAGAGAGAGAAGCAGGGTCCATGCAGGGACCCTGAAGTGGGACTCTATCCCGGGACTCCAGGATCATGCCTTGGGCCAAAGGCAGGCACTCAACCACTGAGCCACAGGTCATCCTAGGATAATGTTTTCAAGGTTTATTTACGTTGCAGTGTGTATCATCAGTGCTTTATTCCTTTTTCTGGGTGAATAATAATTCACTGTACAGGTATATACCACATTTTGTTTTTTCCACCCATCAGTTGATGGACATTTGGATTGTTTTACCCACTGGCTATTGTGAATAGTGCCATGAGCATTCATGTGTAAGTCTTTTCGGTTTGTTTTAATTTATCTTGTAGTGTTGGTCATCTGGTAACTCTGACTAACATTTTGAGCAACTGCCATACTTTACAAGGACTACCATTTTACATTCCAAGTCCCAATGGATGAGGATTTCAGGATTATTTATTTATAATATATATATATATATAATATAAATGAGACCCCTGCAGAGGGAGAAGCAGGCTCCCTGTGGGGAGCCTGACATGGGAGTCCCTGGTCTCCAGGATCACACCCCCGGCTGAAGGCTGAAGTCACCTGGGCTGTCCTTAAAATGATTTTTTAAAAAGATTTTATTTGAAAGAGAGTGAACAGAGGGAGGGTCACAGGAAGAGGAAGAAGCACTGAGCAGGATTTCCAATGCAGGGCTCCATCCCAGGATCATGACCTGAGTGGAAGGCAGGTACCAGCTGAGACACTCAGGTGCTCGCAGATAATAGTTTAAGATTTTGTATATGAGAGAGAGAGAAAGTAGGCAGACACAGAGGGAAAAACCGGATCCTCAGAAGGAGCCAAATTCTGGACTCCTCCCAGGATACGGGATCATGCCCTGAGCCAAAGGCAGACTCTCAACTGGTAGCCACTCAGGTGTCCCAAGATGGACATTTTTCAGTCCTCCCTTCACAATTTATTGGTTGTGTGAATTTAAGCAAGTTAAATCCTTGCAAGTCTTCAGGTATTACGCTGGGTATTGGGAATAGTAGCATCCATTTATCTTTTAAAGTGTCTTTCTGAGGATTTAAAGTGTTGATGTTATGTGGAATTCAGGGATGTTTTTGGTTTTTCCATTCCCTAGAATTAGTATGTTGTGTTGCTATAATGTGTCAGTTACATCTCAATTAAAAAGTATATGGCGGGCAGCCCGGGTGGCTCAGCATTTGGTGCCGCCTTTGGCCCAGGGTGTGATCATGGAGACCCGGGATCGAGTCCCATGTCGGGCTCCCTGCAGGGAGCCTGCTTCTACCTCTGCCTGTGTCTCTGCCCTTCTCTGTGTTTCTCATGAATAAATAAAATCTTAAAAAAAAATCCTTAAAAAAAAGTATATGGCATCCACAATTTGTACATGAATGAATGTTCAGTGGGCCTGCAGTAGCATCCTTTAGGTAGATTCATGCCTAGCAGGGACCCACAACTCCCAGATATCAAGAGCTGCACGCTTCACTAACTGAGCCAGTCAGATAACATTTTTTTTTGTTGAGAGGAAGGGATAAGGGGAGAGAAAATCCTACGCAGAATTGAGCCAGACATGGAGCTTAATCCTTTAACCCTGAGAGCTTGAACCTGACCTGAATTCAAGAGTTGGCTGCTCCACTAATTGAGCCACCCAGATGCCCTCCTTTTTAAAATTTAAGTAATCTATACACTCAGCATGGGACTCCTGACTCACAACCCTTAGATCAAGAGTTGATCTCTGTTTCAACTGATCTGGCCAGGTGGCTACATAATTCTTTACCTCCAAAGTGGAAACAACCAAAATATCCATCACCTGATGAATGGATAAATTGTGGTCTGTCCATGTGATGGAATATTACTTAGCAATCAAAAGAATACTGATACCCTTTACATTAGACAACTGTGGAAACGTGGTAAGTGAACAAAACCAGTCCCAAAAGGCACATTAATACGAAATGTCCTGAATAAGCGACAGACCGAGTTTAGTAGTTGCCTAGGACTGGGGTGGCTTCCCGGGAAATAAATGATTGACTGCTGTGGGTTTATCTTGGTAGTGAACACATTCTAGTAATTGTGGTGTGAAGGTTGCACGACTCTGGATCTATCAAAACCATTTAGTTGTAGTCTTTAAATGAAATTGTGTGAAGTATATCTCAAAGCTGTTTTTTATGTGAAAATTAGGTTCCTGGCACATAATTGTCACCTAATGTTGGTTTCCTTCATCCTTAATTGATAGGTATAAATGAGACCTTAATCTCTTTTAAAAATAAGACCTTAATCTTAATTACTTTTCCATCTGGAAACCGGAAGACCAAACAGTATGAAAAACTGTCTTAACATGGAGAGTGAAAAAATAATTGAGAGATTTTTTTAAAAATCTAACCCCATCTCCTCCCCCCACCCCCCCAGTTTCTAGAGTTCCTACAGTTTGACTCTCGTGATGTAAAGACCCAGAGTGTCTGTCCACCTGTATTCACTTTATGATGAAAAGAGCTGCTTTTTATGTCACATTGGGAACTTTTCAGTTGACTATTGATTCTTTGAACACAAGTCATTAACTGTCAAATTGAAGTCTTTCTTTATTCGTGACTTGATAACCCTTAATCTCTCCACTTTTTCTAGTCTTGCATTGAGGCCCATGAGAAGGACATGGAGCTCTCATTTGCTGTCCAACGCAGTAAGGACATGGTGTGTGGGATCTGCATGGAGGTGGTCTATGAGAAAGCCAACCCCAGTGAGCGTCGCTTTGGGATTCTCTCCAACTGCAACCACACTTACTGTCTCAAGTGTATTCGCAAGTGGAGGAGTGCTAAGCAATTTGAGAGCAAGATCATAAAGTGAGACTCCTCCCCAATCTTCGTTTGTGCTTTCTATTTTGGGGAAGAATTTAGTATCTTGTGCCAACTTTCAACCAGATGGACCGCATTTAAATGCATGCATTTTCTCTTGAAACTGGGGTACTTTAATTGGGATTTCTTTGTATTTCAGCTAGCTTCTAGGTTAGTTGGTATATCTACTTTTATTTGAATGAGGAAACCCTATGTATCAGTTAGTAGAATCTTCGTGTTTTTTCTGAGGAGATTGTATTTAATGGATTAGCCAGTTTAGGCTCAGTGAACAAACTTACCTAGCTCTGAATGTATGTTTCCTTGACATTTTACATTTCCACTTTCCTATTCCATCCATTAAGCTAGCCAATAATCCACCATCCTTTAAAGATTGTTCTCATAACTGAACAAAAACTACATAATCTAAACAGAGTAAAGTTACAAGAAATAAATTTATTTAAACGAAAGAAAAAGGAGTCCGTGTGAAATGTCTTCTTTTGTTTTTGTTTTTTTTTTGTTTTTTGTTTTTGTTTTGTTATTTTTTCTTGTTGTTGTTGTTTTTACTGAAGTTAATTTTTTGAGTGAACTGGCTAGCCATTGATTTGAATTTATAAAGGAGTTTGTTTTGCCTCAAAAGAAATGGTCAGTTGTGTGACAGTGTGTGGAGCACTTTCAGGAAATGCCTATTTGGCTTTCAGTTAAAGTCTTTTAAGTATGGAGTTGACACACCAGGGTGTGTCCTTGAAGAAGAGTGGGCCTGTAAAGGGGGATATGCATTGCAGCCTGTTCATTGTTTCCCAGGTCCTGCCCCGAATGCCGGATCACATCTAACTTTGTCATTCCAAGTGAGTACTGGGTGGAGGAGAAAGAAGAGAAGCAGAAACTCATTCAGAAATACAAGGAGGCAATGAGGTATGAGCACTGCAGCCTTTTCTCAAGCTAAGATCCCAACATAGCTTGGGTTCACTTTGAAAAGAACAGTGCTGCATTATATACTCCTACCTCCTTCCTACCCTTTCTGTGAACTTCCAGTACGGTTTATTTTTGTCCCCCCTGATAACACTGAACCCATATGTACCTTGCTATAATGCAGTCCTTGGGGTGCATGCCGAGGGACTGTGTTATAACGAAGTCTGTACTGCTAGCTAATGCCCCATGAGCAGGGTCCTATCTCTTTGAGTCCATGTTCTAGTTGTCCTATGTGCTTGTGTGTGGGCTTCCTAGAAGATTCTCTCTCTGCTGGATCTGCAGTCTGGAGCTGTTAAGCAGCACACCCTTGAACAGAGTCTGTTTCTGTAGTGAATGTTTCATGCAGTAGCACACAACGTTTAAGAACACACCTTGGGGAGGGCTGGAAACAGACATGGTGGTTCTATCCCTACATGTTTTAAAGAAATACCGGATGATAGTCAAATACAGACCTGAAATCCACCGTGAATAAGGGTTGCGATATTTTCCTTTCCAGCAACAAGGCGTGCAGGTATTTTGATGAAGGACGTGGGAGCTGCCCATTTGGAGGGAACTGTTTTTACAAGCATGCGTACCCTGATGGCCGTAGAGAGGAGCCACAGAGACAGAAAGTGGGAACATCAAGCAGATACCGGGTAACTCTCGCTGTTTTTTTAAAGGAGGGGAAATGCCACGTGATGAGTGAAGGCCTTCACAGATTTGGGGTAGGGGAAGGAGCTTAACACTCAGGTCTGGGAGTGAGACTGGCGGATGAAAGGAGGACGGCAACCTCAGGAAACTGGGAGGGATAGGAGAGGAACAGCTAGAGCCCTTACAGCTCTAGCCTAAACGTTTTCCTCAAGTAACCAGACAGAGGGGAGGAGTTGGTAAAGTCGAAACCCTAAATACGAAGTCTTGGTTCGTCATGCCCTCTGGTGTGCTGGACGTTTTGCCTTAGAAACTACAGAATACAAGATCCTACTGGACAGTGCCATCCCTATCATGGCCTTGTTTTTTACAGGCCCAACGAAGGAACCACTTCTGGGAGCTCATTGAGGAAAGAGAGAACAGCAACCCCTTTGACAACGAAGAAGAGGAGGTTGTCACCTTTGAGCTGGGCGAGATGTTGCTTATGCTTTTGGCTGCAGGTGGAGACGACGACCTGACAGACTCTGAAGACGAGTGGGACTTGTTTCATGATGAGCTGGAAGATTTTTATGACTTGGATCTATAGCAGCTTTGCTTGGCGTGTGAACTGGTCTGCTGAGCCTCAGACAGTAGCTGTCCCCTGTGCTGGTGTGGCAGTGCCCGTGTCTCTCCTAGGCAGGCCTATCAACTCCAGGTGCTGTCGTGATTATTTTTACCCAGGGCCTGTCTTCTCAATCCCTCACCTTCCCCCAAGGAGTGTGTCGTTTTTCTGTTTAAAAAAAAGTTACAAAAATAAACCTTAAAGCTAGTTGTTTTTGTAACATGAATTTAACTGTCAGACAGTTAGCATAGTTTTGTTGCGTCATCTGTTTTCAACCAGATTCACACAGTTAGTTCTAGGGTAGTTTATGGACTCTCCACACTCAACTTTGAGGACCCCAGGTTCAAAAATAAATAACAGCAGTGGCCCTACGTTGGGGTCCAAGAATAGAGGTGACCAGTGACGGATCAGAACTGTGGCAAGTAGCATGCTACAGACTCACAAGGTGGATACTCGAGGTTTCTGTTGAAATCTGCACATCTGTGTTTTATCTCTTCCTTCCCCCGTAACCCCCACCTGTGCACTTGTTCTGTGGTTTTGGTCTCTTGTTTAATTGCACAGAAGTAATACTACTGGGTAACCAGAACCAGGTGCGAATGTGTTGAGTTTTACTGTGTTTAGCACGATAGGAAAATTGGTGAAAGAACACATAAAAATAAGACACAGTGGCATAAATGAAATGCTGAGCTGGAAGTGGACTTCTAAGGGCTGATAGACTTGGCGTGTATGAGTGTGAATGTGTGATAAGCTTCTTGTCCCTGCATAGATGCTGTGTTCTTAGCCTTAGTGGAAAAACTCGAGTTAGTGGTTTCAGCCTAGTGTGGCTAATAGATTGTAAAGGACAAAACAGTATATTGGTAGCTGTAAATAGAGCAGTGCTAGCTCTGTCTATATATAGAGAGAAATGGGCTTAGCCACAGAGGTTTAAAACTGTCTGGTTGTCCCATATATTAACAAAAAGCAGGGCTTGGATACACAGTTGTATTTAATGTTTAATGGTCTCCCAGCCTTTCCAGCCCAGGCACTTTTGGACAAATGTTTGTCCTTGTTTGAGGTTTTGTTGTCGGGTTTTTGTGTTTGTTTTTGTGGGTATTTGCCTCATTCCATCCCTGAGCTTCGCAGGTAGACAGATGTGATTCCTAACTTAAGTTTAAGGTGTTTCTTGTAGTGGAGTCATTGGTTGGCAGGAGTTAAGTCATGCTTTTCCAGTAAAGGGGCGGGGGGGGCGGGGGTGGTTATCCACGAGATGAGCTAAAGTTAAGTTAGAAGAATTTGATTGGAAATTCTTGATTGGAAATTTTAGCTTTGAGTTTTGTCTCTCTAGTCCTAAAATAAACTTGGAAGATGCTCCTCATTTGTCCATCTTCTGCTTTGATCCTTGGATCCCACCCATTCTTCCACTTTAAGAAAAAACGAGTAATTGTTGCAGAGGTCTCTGTATTTTGCAGCTGCCCTTTTGTAAGAAGCACTTTTCCCAAATAAAAGAATAAAAAAACCATATTGGCTTTCTGTTTTGTGTAATGAGCTGTTGTGAAATGTGCAGATGTCAAGGGATAACCTTTGTTTCTTTTAATTGCTCTGATCAGTACATCAGTTTTGTAGATATGGTTTGATTGAGAAAAGTGGTAGCTTTTCTAAGATACCTGGCCTGCTGAGAAATGTTGGAGCAATAAAAAGGGAAATCTTAACAGCTGGGATCATCCAACTATTTTGTATTTTAGGATTTGTAAGACTTTTTTTTAGGCCGCCTTTAGTGGCTAAAGGCACTGCTGGTTTTCTGCTGACATGTCCCTGTAGTTGAACTTGATTCCTGCTTGCAAGTAACAGGTAGGTTATAACATAGGAATACTATTTTCATTAATATCTGTTCTGTGGTGACATTTTTGCGTTGCATATTTGTAAAAATACTACGTCGTAGTTTATCTGTATTTGGGAATTAGGCTGATGAGAAGGTTTCCATTTCTAGGAATTGTAGGTCTTGTGACTTAACTATAGTCCTAGCAGTAGCCTGAGGTTCAGGAGTAGTCTGTTCCCTAAGTTCAAGTATCTGCTGCTTCCTTCCAGGTTTGTCTTGAGCTGTTACTGATCAGGCCATTCTGGGAAGTAGAAGTATTCTGCACTGAGCGGTGAAGAGACTTAAAAGCCTCTGCCTTTTGGTGTCTGGACTTACGAAGCAGCTCCTCAGTAACTGCCCTGTTCATATCTCAGTGGTTGGTGGGGAGAATGGTGTAGGCAGGTGGTGGCAATCACTTACTTCGGGAAGTTGGGTTTATGTGGGAGCAGTTCTATGAACATCCAGAATTCTATTTTTAAGAAAAGCTTGTGGTGGTGGGGAAAGTGAAGCAAATACTACCCAAGATTTGGGAGAGGGAGGAGGTAGAGTATATGGATCAAGGTCACCTTTTGGTTACCGCATAACGGCCTGTCTCCAGTTGAAAACCATCTGTTTAAAGAACTTAACCATCATTTTAGAAGGAAAACTAAGCCTTCTGATGTTAAAAATAATTGTTAGCTGTATTATTACGGCACCTTTATTCAAGATTATCAAATAAAAGCTGCATTGTAAGATTAGGTAAGCTGTATCCATGAACCAACAAACTATTGTATAAAATTGTATTTGGTATGCAGATACTAGGAAAAACATTACAAACTGCACTTTTTCGAGAAAGATTCTATTATTCATGAGAGACCGACATAGGCAGAGGCAGAAGCAGGCTCCACACAGGGAGCCTGATGTCGGACTCCTGGGACCCCAGAACCTTGCCCTGAGCCAAAGGGAGAAGCTCAACAGCTGAGTCACCCAGGCATCCCAAGAGACCATATTTCAATATGTCAGAAGTATTGAAATTGTTGCAGATTTAATCAACATAACTTGTGACTCTTGATTCAGGCCCCACATGAGCTATAGAGCTCCTTTCAAAATTGTGGGGTGCCTGGGTGGCTCAGGTTGGTTAAGAGTCTGCCTTGGGCTCCGGCCATGATCCCAGGACCCTGGGATCAAGCCCCAGATCTGCTTCCTTACTTAGTGAAGAGGGTGCCTCTCACTCATCTCTTTGCTGCCCCTGCTTGTGCTCTTCAAAAAAACCATAAAAGCAGTTTGAGGGTGTCCATAGCCTTGAGTAGCAAAGGAATCTTGAGATTTTATTTTTATTTGCAGGATGGGGGAGTGAGGCAGAAGCCAACTCCCTGCTGAGCAGGGGACTTCCCACCACGAAACCTTGGGCTCAATCCCAAGGATCCTGACCTGCTGAAGGCTTAACCTACTGAGCCACCCAAGTGCCCCAAACAGGCTTACATTTGTTATTTTTTTATTTTTTAAAGATTTATTTATTATTTATTCATTCACTCAGAGAGACAGGCAGAGACCCAGGCAGCGGGAGAAGCAGGCTCCATGCTGGCACCCCGACCCGGGACTTGATCCCAGGGCTCGGATCGCACCCTGGGCCAAAGGCAGGTGAACCACTGAGCCACCCAGGGATCCTCCCAGGTTCTATACTTTAGATAAAAGTGCTTTGTCTTAAGTCACTTAAACAAGGCAGTGCTTATTTCTTTGTATTAAATGACAGGAAGAGCTCCATTGCTGATAATGGAAAATACCAATAATCCTCACAACTAACCAGTTTATTATACCTCTTTACCAGTGCATTGGGGAAGTCTATCATACATTACCTACACAAAGAGCAATTTTCAGATCCATTTTAATCAGAAGCTTAATTTAATCAGAAGCTCCATAAATAAATTCCAGCAGGCTGGTGTGTACTCCAGTCTTTGCCAATCATGAACATAACCAGCATGTAAAACTATTCGTAAAAAATTGTTTAAAACAACTTTCTGGTGATAAATGTACTTGCCTTGGACTTCATCTTTTTTCTCCTCCTCTACTTCCCGGTAGATGCAGGTGGACTCACTTTCTCTCCCAGCACTTTGGATTTGGGTAACATTTTTAGTAAGAGGAAGGGAAGTTTTTCTTTTGTAAATAATGGAGTCCCTGCCAGGTGCTGTGCTAGCCCTGGAATACTGTGAGTACAAGCTGGTTCTCTTGATACCCTCCATATCGCAGGCTCCTTTGTAGTTAAGCTGATGGCATGTAACTCACTCAGACTACCTGCTGCATGCCTCCTCCATCCCCCATACCCATCCTGAACCACTGAGGGACATGAGACAGGAGAAACGCACCACTCCAAGTGCAATTTTACAAGTACATAACGGTTTAGGAGACTTTAGGGGTGAGATATTGTTTAAGAGCATGCAAGCAGTGGGAGACAGCAAGCAGTTTCCTGCCCTGAGCATCGCCCATCACCGCGTTGAGATCATGACCTGAGCAGATATCAAGATGCTTAATCGACAGACCCACTAAGGCATCCCTAAAATGCAAGCTTCTTCAATAGACCTGGCTAACCTGGCCAGGGAAAGCTTCTCCTAGCTGAGATCTGAGGGGAAGAAGGGACTCCCTTCCAAAGGAACACCTGTGCTGAAAGCCAAAGGCCCTGTACACACCGGCTTTTATTGCACACTCCCGTTCATGGCATCTGATGGCCTCTGTGATGTGCCCTGTTTATTGTGGAAGAACTTTATCTTCTGGAAAAGTATGTCCCTGCAGGTGTCAGTCACACACTTGACCTTTAAGTTTTAGTATTCAGTGAATTGTCGCAGGTCCTGACCTGTTGGAACCAGTTTCTTGCAGTGCTTCTCAAACCCCCATGTGCTAACCGAGGAGTGGGAATGGGGGTCTTGTTAAAATGTTAAAATGCAGCTCGGATGCAGTAGTTCCAGAGGGGTGATGCGGATCCAGCTAGTCAAGGGACCATCCGTGGGTGCATAAGGCCCCACGTGCTACTATGAACATGTGCTTATTTTGTTTCCTCACATAAATTTCCTTTTTATTTAATTTTAATTTTGGGATTTTTAAAAAGATTATATTTATTCATGAGAGACAGGGAGAAGCAGGCACCCCATAGGTATCCAGACCCCCAAGATCACACCCCAAGCCAGAAACAGAGGCAGAGGTTGGACCATTTAGCCACCTACGCATCCTGGATTTAACTTTGAAAAAATTTTCCAACTGAAAAGGGAGCATATGGAACCGCAGACACTTAGTAAGGGATATTTTTGAGGATACTATTTAAAGAGCTTCAAATGGCATTTTTACCTTGTAGTAGTCAGTAACCAGTAGTCCAGGAAGTTAGTGATCATGCATGCAACTTGGAAGGCTCAATCCTTTGCTTAGTCTAGTTTAGAGCTTCCAGTATTCTAATATTAGCACCGGTATTTTGGTTCGGTACCTTATTTGAGGGGATGTGTGCAATTAGGAAAGCTCTTGGAACATCATCAGCCCAAATGCTCTTTGTATTAATAGGTTAGAAATTTCTATGCCTCAACCTAGTGTGTGTCTGTGTGTGTGTGTGTGTGTGTGTAGAATACACAACTATGGTTTCCCTAGAGTGCCCCCCACTTTTTTTGGTCAAAAGTTTCAGACTTCGGGGATCCCTGGGTGGCTCAGCGGTTTAGCGCTTGCCTTTGGCCCAAGGCTTGATCCTATAGTCCCGGGAGTCCCATTTCGGGCTCCTGGCGTGGAGCCTGCTTCTCTCTTCTCCTGTGTCTCTGCCTCTCTCTCTATCAAATAAATAAATCTTTTTTTCAAATAAATCTTTTAAAAAAATTTTCAGACTTCCAGAAAAAAGTGTAAGGTAATATACTAATCCTTATTTAATGTTTTTTAAGACTATTTATTCATGAGAGAAGAGAGAGAGAGAGAGACAGGCAGAGGGAGAAGCAGGCTCCATGCAGGGAGCCTGATGCAGGACTCGATCCCAGGACTCCAGGATCATGCCCCGGGCTGAAGGCAACACTAAACCGCTGAGCCACCCAGGGATCCCCAAAACAAACCTTGACATTCTTTACATCCTGTCCTCTGCATCAGGTGTCTTTTGTGACTTTAACATCTGTTCTCTTGACCCAATGGAGTGCTAAGCCTCAAGATTTTGGGGCAATGTTATCCCTGTTTTTATTTTATTTTATTTTATTTTTTTATCTATTTATCTATTTATTTATTAGACCCAGAATGAGAGGCAGAGACACAGGCAGAGGGAGAAGCAGGCTCCCTGCAGGGAGCCCAATGCGGGACTCGATCCTGGGACTCCAGGATCACGCCCTGGGCCAAAGACAGGCAGCTAAACCGCTGAGCCTTCGAGGGATCCCTATCCCTGTTTTTAATTATGAAGTTTATTTCCACCAAAGAGCCTCAAATGTTAGGAAATTTAGTTTCTCCTAGAGTATATTCTTTGTTTAAATCCTGCAGATTACCGGGCAGCCTGATTGGCTCGCGGTTTGGCGCCTGCCTTCAGCCCAGGGCCTGATCCTGGAGACCCAGGATGCGGTCCCACCTCAGGCTCCCTGTGTGGAGCCTGCTTCTCCCTCTCTGTCTGTGTCTCTCATGAATAAAGTTTAAAAAATCCTGCAGACTACCAAAATAGAACTCTCACCCTCTATTTTAAGTCTGAGACCACCAATGCATTGAAGTGGCTTGTTTGCTAATCATACTGCTAGTATAAGCCAAGGAGTGGTTAGAGACCTGGAACCTCCCTTCTGGAGCAGTGATATTCACTGCAGGTTGTGATTCATTCAGGTATTGGGAAAACATTTTACTTGGCCACAAGCAGCATTTAAGAATGGGTTTCTTATGAATGATAGTCAAATTGTGGGAAAACACTGCTTTAGTGGAGACCTGAAGTCTCCGGACTGCAGCTTGAAAAAGTACATTACAAGTTTTGGTACTGACACAATTATGGAATGCAAGGCAAGCATGGGCACTGAAATTAAGGGCAGTACTCATTTGCATGGTAACCATTCACACTTTTTTTATTCACACATTTTTAATGACATACATTCACAAGAGACCCAGAGAGGCAGAGACACAGAGGGAGAAGCTGGCTCCCCTCGGAGAGCCTGATGGGGGACTTGATCCCAGACCCCGGGGATCACATCCTGAGCCAAAGGCAGGTACTCAACCGCTGAGCCATCCAGGCGTCCCTATCCACATATTTTTCTTAGCACTTTATATTGTATAAATGTAACAATCTTTCTAAGAAAACATAGCCTAAAGAATCCAGTGTGGTAGGCAGAACTCTGGGCGGATCCTCATCCCCGTCATCTGGATACAATATCTTCCCCTTTAGGTATGGGTGGAGCTTGTGAATATGATGCAAGATCTCCTGTGGGCAGCCCTGGTGGCCCAGCGGTTTAGCGCCGCCTTCAGCCCAGGCCGTGATCCTGTGGTCCTGGGATTGAGTCCCACGTCGGGCTCCCTGCATGGAGCCTGTTTCTCCCTGTGCCTGTGTCTCTGCCTCTCTCTGTGTGTGTCTCTCATGAATAAATAAATAAAATCTTAAAAAAAAAAAATCTCACTCCTGTGATTGTTTCATTATAACAAAAGTTTTCCCTGGGTGGGCCTGGTCTAATCAGGTGAGCCCTTTCAAAAGCAGGGAGTTTCACTGGCTGGTTGCAGGCCTGCCAGGAGACCTGCTTCCGTTGGCCTGGCTGAAAGCAAAGCTGCATATTGCCTCTGGGAGCCGTGAGGCAAGAGACTGCGGGCAGCCTTTCAGAGCTGACAGGAAAACAAGGACCTCAGCCTTAAAACCACAGGGAAATGAATTCTGCCAAAACCAGTGAGTGTGAAAGAAGAACTGAGCCCCAAGTGAAAACCACAGCCCTGGACGGCACCTTGCTTTCAGCGCAGTGAGACTGGGAATCCACCTAACCTGTGCCAGCTCTTCGGACCTCAGGACACCAAGATAGTAAATGTGTGTTTTAAGCCACTAAGTTTGTAGCAATTTGTTACATGGTGATAGAAAACTAACATAGAAGATCCCTGGGTGGCTCAGCGGTTTAGCGCCTGCCTAATTCTCCCTCTGCCTGTCTCTGCCTCTCTCTCTCTGTCTCTCATGAATAAGTAAATAAAATCTTAAAAAACAAAACAAAAAAACCCTAACGTACCCAGGAATAACCTTTCGGTTTGTGTTGTAGTGCTAACCTCTATGGGTTTTCCTCCAAGTATGTACGTACTTTGTGTGTGTACAAAGGAACCACACTTTCCCTGTAATCTTTATAGTGAACGTTTCTCACCCCCATTGAACAATTTTATTACACCTTTAAAAGATGTGTAGAATTTGGGGCTCCTGGCTCGTTCATTGGGCAGAGCATGCAGTTCTTGATTTATGGGTCATGAGTTCCAGCCCCACGTTGGGTATAAAAAGATAAGTAGTATAGAGGGCAGCCCGGGTGGCTCAGCGGTTTAGTGCCACCTTCAGCCCAGGATGTGGTCCTGGAGACCCGGGATCGAGTCCCACATCAGGCTCCCTGCGTGGAGCCTGCTTCTTCCTCTGCCTGTATCTCTGCCTCTCTTTCTGTGTCTCTCATGAATAAATAAATAAAATCTCTTAAAAAATAAAAGTTGTATAGAATTTATTTAACAACCCCCTATTGTTCAGGATGATTTTCAGGTTTTCATTATTAGCAATACCATCTTACACATCCCTGAGGGATTCCAGAGCCTAAATACTTAGAAGTAGTATTTCTGGTATTATTTTTAAAGAAATTATTTATTCAGGAGAGACCCAGAGAGAAAGACAGAGTCACAGGCTGAGGGACTCCCTGTGCAGGGATCACAGCTGAGCCAAAGGCAGACACTCCACCACTGGGCCACCCAGATGCCCCTATTCCTGGTATTAAAAAAAGCCTTTGCTTATTGCTAGATACCAACTTTTTCACTGATAAAGTTCTTGTATAAGCAATCTCTACTTGTGATTTTTTTTAAAGATTTTATTTATTCATGAGAGACATAGGCAGAGACCTTTTGTGATATGATAATAGAAATGGATTTCAGGGACACCTGGGTGGCTCAACGGTTGAGTGCCTGCCTTTGGCTCAGGATGTGATCCTGGAGTCCCTGGAGTCCTACATCGGGCTTCCTGCATGGGACCTGCTTCTCCCTCTGCCTGTGTCTCTGCCTCTCAAAGAGAAAGAAAAAGAAAGAAAGAAAGAAAGAAAAGAAAGAAGAAAGAAAGAAAGAAAGAAAGAAAGAAAGAAAGAAAGAAAAAGAGAAAGAAATGGATTTCAAATATGAAATGGGGGCTCTAGGGTGGCTCATTCGGTTGACCATCTGACTCTTGGTTTCAGCTCAGGTCACGATCTCAGGGTTGTGAGATCGAGTCCTGCCCCCCTCCATTGCTGGGCTCCATGCTTCATGCTCAATGGGAAGTCATTTGACATTCCCTCCCTCTGCTTTCCCTCCCACATGCATGCATGCTCTTGCTCACTTGCTCTCTCAAATAGATCTTTTTTTGAAGATCTTAATTTGAGAGAGAGAGAGAGAGAGCAAGCATGAGTGGGGTGGGGCTGAAGGGGCAGAGTGAGAGGGAGAAGCAGGCTCCCTGCTCAGCAGGGAGCCATATGTGGGCCTCCCATCCCAGGACCCTAGGATCATATCAGACACTTAACTGACTGAGCCACCGGGTGCCCCTAGAATAAATAAATCCTATAAAGAGCCACCAAGGGACACCTGGGTGGTTCAGCGGTTGAGTGTCTGCCTTTGGCTCAGGGCATGATCCTGGTCCCCGGATCGAGTCCCACGTCGGGCTCCCTGCATGGAGCCTGCTTCTCCCTCTGCCTGTGTCTCTTTCTCTCTGTGTGTGTCTCTTATGAATAAATAAATAAAATCTTAAAAAAAAAAAGCCACCAAAAATGAAATGAAAAACATCCTTCCAAGTATCATCCCAAAGTTGATACTGGATTGGACAGAGTTGGATGTTGTGGCAATGCCAGATTGATGTAAAGTTCCTAAATGCTCTCAATTTCTGTACTTGCTTGGCCAGGGAGCAGGAACAGTGTGCAGGCCACTCGTGAGCAGCATTCGTTGACACCATCTTGGCTGGGATTTCTTCTTCTTCTTTTTTTAATTATAAGTTTCTACTTTTTTATTTTTATTTTTTATTTTTTTAGATTTTATTTATTTACTCATGAGAGACACAGAAAGAGAGAGAGAGGCAGAGACAGGCAGAGGGAGAAGCAGGCTCCATGCAGGGAGCTCGATGTGGGACTCGATCCCCGGTCTCCAGGATCACACCCCGGGCTGAAAGCAGCGCTAAACTGCTATGCTAGGAGCTGCCCTGGCTGGGATTTCTTCTGAAGTGGTGGCTCCTCCCCCTAGTTATGGGCGTTTCTTAAGGCCCCATCCTGGGCCTTCTCCATCCTCCTTCACTCCTACTCAAAATTCATGCCACCAACAAACCTCCGAAGCACCTTTCCTGGGTAAGTCACAGTGCAGGGGATGCAGTAAAGCCAAGTAGGGCAGCAGTCTTCTGGACCAGCTCGAGGGACAGAACACAGCAGCTGCGGGCAAGGGCATCAGCACCGAAACGGTAGGAAGAATACCCAGTGGCGTCACCTTTTCCCTCCTTCCTGGCCTGTCACCAGGTGCCAGTCAGCATCCAGCCGCTTGCTCGCTATCTTCTCTCACTTCACCCTCCGCTCCTAAAACTGAACACCATCCTTTCCTTGGATCTGACTCAGTCCCCTGGCTTCCTGTATTCCTATCAATGGAATCCTACGATTCCCTTTTCCAGAATCCTTAAGAACTTCTGCTGTCTCTAGGAGCAGGATCAAATCCATCAGCTTTTTCATTCTGGTCTCTCAAAATTGCTTCACATGCACCAGGACATTCCAACACAAACCCCCGTCCTCATCCCCGAAACACTGGGCCTCCTCCCACTTTTATTCTCACAAGGTCCCCTTGTCATCCTATCCTTTCCCTTCTGTCACAGAGCCTGTTGAGGTCCTGAATCCTCCAAGACATTTTCCCACATCACTTTAGCCAGCCCAGGTATTACTGATACCCCCCTCCCTTTCAACTGATACATTACTCTCTGTCACACATTATGTGTGGATAATTTTTAATCCCAGTAAATGAAAACACTAGTTGAATATAATCACCACTCTATGGTCCCTTTTAAACATTGGTCTTTTTTTTTTTTTTTTTTTTAACAATGGTCTGTTAAGTTCTAGGGACATCTTTATACACTATATTAGAGTAAGTAAATTTAAGGGCACCTGTCTGGCTTAGTCGGTAGGGTATGTGACTCTTTTTTTTTTTTTTTTTTTTAAAGGAAATGCTCTTTATTTTTTTTTTTTTAATTTTTATTTATTTATGATAGTCACACAGAGAGAGAGAGAGAGAGGCAGAGACATAGGCAGAGGGAGAAGCAGGCTCCATGCACCGGGAGCCCGACGTGGGATTCGATCCCGGGTCTCCAGGATCGCGCCCTGGGCCAAAGGCAGGCGCTAAACCACTGCGCCACCCAGGGATCCCGGGTATGTGACTCTTGATCTTGGGGTTGTTTGAGACCCGCATTGGGTTCCATACTGGGTGCAGAGCCTACTTTAAAAATTACTTACTTAATTAATTAAAATAAAAATAAAATCTTTTTTTTTTTATTTTTTTTTAATTTTTTTTTTATTTATTTATGATAGTCACAGAGAGAGAGAGAGAGAGAGAGAGAGGCAGAGACACAGGCAGAGGGAGAAGCAGGCTCCATGCACCGGGAGCCTGATGTGGGATTCGATCCCGGGTCTCCAGGATCGCGCCCTGGGCCAAAGGCAGGCACCAAACCGCTGCGCCACCCAGGGATCCCAAATAAAAATAAAATCTTAAAAAAAAAAGAAAAATCTAGGGACACCTGGGTGGCTCAGCAGTTGAGTGTCTGCCATTGGCTCAGGGCGTGATCCTGGAGACCCGGGATCGAGTCCCACATCGAGTTCCCTGCATGGAGCCTCCTTCTCCCTCTGCCTGTGTCTCTGTCTCTCTTTCTTTGTGTGTGTGTCTCTCATGAGTAAATCAATAAAAATCTTTAAGAAAAAGAAAAATCTAAAACAAAGGATAAGTAAAATTAAGTAATAATGATACATAAATACAATTTATATGTCAGATGATGAGCAATCTTTGGGTGATTTTGCAGAATTATCACTCTGTGCTCTCTTATTTTTTATTTTTAGATTTTTAAAAATTTATTTGTTCATGAGAGAGAGAGAGAATGAGGCTGAGACACAGGCAGAGGGAGAAGCAGGCTCCCCACAGGGAGCCCGATGCAGGTCTCAATCCCGGGACTCCAGGATCATGCCCTGGGCCAAAGGCAGGCGCTAAACTGCTGAGCCACACAGGGATCCCCAATCACAGGCTCCTGAACAGATACTGTTATTTTTCAAAATGAAAAATTGAAGCAGGTACTATTCTTGCCTTTGATATGAATCCCAGAACCTCTTCTGCATTACCTGGAGGTTTGCAAGCAACCTGCTGGGAGCATTGATGTGTGGCTTGCTTCTCCATCCTCCCAATCTAACCTTTGTGCTGGGGTAGAACTCAGCCTAGTTGGCCCTGGGTCGCCCAGATAACCTTGCTTATGAGCAAAGTGGAGTTTCTACCTCATCCCTGTTCAAGAGGAGGTGGGCTCAGGCTGGGCCTGTCATAATTCTGTCCCAGCTCCTCCCTAATTCCCCTCTGGTTAGATAGAACTAGCTTAATTCACCTTCCTCCACTCTTGGCCCCTCCCACACTGCCTCCTTCCCCCTCTCTTGCTTCTCTTGCAGAGCTGTATGACTTGACTTTGAAGGATACTGAAATGTATGGTTGAGAGCATATCTTAGGATGAGTGTATTTCTTTTCCTCCTTGTGTGTGTGTGTGTGTGTGTGTGTCTACACAGTGTGATGAGAACCCATGGAGATCCCTGGGTGGCTCGGCGGTTTGATGCTTGACTTTGGCCCGGGATGTGATCCTGGGGTCCTGGAATTGAGTCCCACATCCGGCTCCCTGCATGGAGCCTGCTTCTTCCTCTGCCTGTGTCTCTGTCTCTCTGTGTCTCATGAATAAATAAATAAAATCTTTTAAAAAAATAATAAAAATAAATAAAAAATAAAGATTCTATTGAATAAATAGAATAGATTCACGAATAAATAGAATCTTTTTTTATTTATTTATTTTAAAATATTTTATTTATTTATTCATGAGAGACACAGAGAAAGGGAGACAGAGACATAGGCAGAGGCAGAGGAGAAGCAGGCTTCATGCAGGAGGCCCGATGTAGGACTCGATCCTGGGACTCTGGGATCATGCCCTGAGCCAAAGGCAGATGCTCAACCACTGAGCCATCCAGGCATCCCTAAATAGAATCTTTAAAAAAAAAAAAAAAAAAAAGCCTCTCCCTTAAGAGAAAAAATAGGACGGAACCCAAATCTGATACTGGTCATTATCTGGTGAGGGAGCAGAGTCTTCTTGCTACTAGTGGGCTCTGGAACCAGATAGTTTGGGTTTGAATCCTGCCTTTGCCACTTACTACCAGTCTCTCTGTGTTTTATATCGTCATTGTAAAATAGGAATTATAAATAGTACCTGCTTCAAAAGATAGTAGGCAGGATTCATTGAGTTAGTATCAATAAAGTGGAACTATGTGCTGGGCACATAGTAATTGCTATATGTGTTTGCCTGTTTTTTTTTTTTTAAGATTAAATTTTTTTTTAATTCAACATTTTAAAAAAAGATTTTAATTATTTATTTATGAGAGACACAGAGACACAGAGGGAGAAGCAGGCCCCATGCAGGGAGCCCAACACCGCCTCGATCTGGGTCTCCAGGGTCACGCCCTCGGCTGAAGGCAGGGCTAAACCGCTGGGCCACCGGGGCTGCCCTGTGTTTGCCATTATAATACTATTGTAGTAATATTCCTATTATTACTAATAGGTCTTTTCAGTAACAGAATGGGGAAGAGATTCAGAAATAGTCTACAAACAATGAAATATTAACTGAAAGATTTCCTCACACGTGGAAACGTACTTGACATTGGCAGACAAAATAGAGATGTGTGCAATCTTATTATTCTTCCGAAATGTCCCTTTTGGAGCTTTTTTTTTTTTTTCCTTTTGGAGCTTAATCTCATATAACTCACTTGCTACCAGCTATATAATTTGGGAAAAGTGAGAAAAATGCCAGAATTCAATATAACTCACGGCCTTCCCGGAGTGGGGCTCTAGTGGGGAGCTTCCTGAGCTGGCTTCGGTGCTGGGCATGAGACAGCCCTGAGCCCCAGGAAAGCCTGTGCTTCTCTTTATTTGTTTTATTTTAATTTTTTTTTTAAAGATTTCATTTATTCACTCATGAGAGACACACACACACACACACACACACAGAGAGGCAGAGACACAGGAGGAGGGAGAAGCAGGCTCCACGCAGGAAAGCCTGTGCTTCTCTTTATTTGTTTTATTTTAATTTTTTTTTAAAGATTTCATTTATTCACTCATGAGAGACACACACACACACACACAGAGAGAGGCAGAGACACAGGAGGAGGGAGAAGCAGGCTCCACGCAGGGAGCCCGACGACGTGGGACTGGATCCTGGGTCTCCAGGATCACGCCCGGGGCTGAAGGCGGCGCTAATGACACCACCCCACACTGGAGAGACTTTCAAGGCCTGTTCAGGGAACTTGAGGGTTTCTGTCCAAGGACTATAATTTCAACAGAATCCCCGGCTGGCTAATGACAGGTTGCTGCTGTTCAGTGGCCTTGTTCTCACACGTGCACCCTGTTGACAGGAATATGTTAAATCCCGCTGCACCTGGGTGGCTCGGTGGTTGAGCGTCTGCCTTCAGCTCAGGACGTGGTCCTGGAGACCTGGGATCGAGTCCCACGTCAGGCTCCCTGCATGGAGCCTGTTTCTCCCTCTGCCTGTGTCTCTGCCTCTCTCTCTCTCTGTGTCTCTCATGAATAAGTAAATAAAATCTTTTTTTTTTTTAAAAAGGAATATATTAAATCCAACTAATCCCCCAAATGCACAACCCCAGAAGCTGATGAGGTCTTCAGAGTATTGTGATCCATGTACGCAGAAAAGAAGGGAAATTTGTGAGACATTTCAGCCTCTTTCTTCTTTGCTGACTCTCTCCCCTGACCTACTCAATCTTCCTTACCCTTCTTAAGGACTGTCTGCAGCTTGCCTCCTCTGAAAATCTTTTTTTTTTTAAGATTTTATTTATTTATTCATGAGAGACACAGAGGCAGATTAATTAATTCTCTATGATCTCCCTCCTAAGCCCCCAGCCTCTGCACATTAGGCATCTGAAAGTTTCAGTGTGGGGAAGAAGCACCGGGCAGGCTTGGGTGGATGTGGATTTGTGAAAAGATTCTGATTCTGTCCGTCACTGAGGGGCCTCAAGAATCTGTAACAAGTGTCCCCTGGCCACTCTTATATGTCTGGTTGGTGAACTACACTTTGAGGAGCATTGCTTTACTGTACTGTCTGATAGATCTATGGTGTGAGCTGCATATGTATATTTGCAGAATATTTCTAGTAGCCACATTTAAAAAGTACAAAAGAAAACCAAGCAGGTGAAATGTTAATAATATGTTTTTTAACCTAATTTATCCAAAATATCATTTCAGGGACTCCTGGGTGGCTCAGTTGGTTAAGCGCCTGCCTTTAGCTCAGGTCGTGATCCCAGGGTCCTGGGATTGAGCTCCTGGTCAGGCTCCCTGCTCAGCAGAGTCTGCTTCTCCCTCTTCCTCTTTGCTCTCTCTCCTGTCTCTCTCTCTCAAATAAATAAATAAATAAATAGAATCTTTAATAAAATAAGATAACATTATAAAATATAATCAATATAAAATTATTGTAAGACTCCTTAAACTTTTTTTTTTGTACTAAGTGTTCAAAATCTGGTGTGTATTTTACACTAAGAGCTCATCTCCAACTTGAATTAGCCGCATTTCAAGTATTCAAGAGCCACACACATGGTTAGTGGCTACCCGTTTTGTGCTGGTCTCAGCCTATCCATAGTACTGAGAGGTGAGTCCACACAGACCTCTCCTGATTCAGAGCCTTTGCTGCGGTTGGACCTGCCCTTGTGGTTCTTATGATTACAAGATGTGCATTAGCAACAACCATCAGGGAACTTTGAAAAAACAATGTTTATTACTCACAGGTTCTGGAGGATACACAGCACACACACAGGCCACACAGTGAGGTCAATACTGGCTTGATATTCATCTCTGAGCCAACTGAATTTCAATTCAGAAGTGAGTTTTTATCCAGCAGATAATCTGGTATTTTTTTATTATTTTTTTAATCTGGTATTTTAGAAAGAAATCGTAGGCATCTCCCACATTCTAGGAGGGTGGTCACATCAGCCCAACTAGGATAAAGAGAGATCCACCTCTGTCTCCATCACATGGCTCTTGACCATTTGGCAAGACGGTATTTATGGTCTTTATGTGAAACGCTTTGCTCCCCAAACAAAAGACCTGAGGTGTGACCATCAGGAAGCAAAAGGTAACAACAGTTAACAGTTTATCACTGCAGGCTTTTTTCCCATCCCTCCTGCCTGAGCTGGAATGTTCTAAACATCCTCTCCCCTCTCTTGATATTCCTCCTTTATTCTTTCCTTCACTACCCTCTTCTTCCAGTGAGAAGCAAAATTCAGTAGAAAATGGTTGAAGGGTTGGGGAGAACAAATGGAAGGATAACGTGGAGCAGACCTGTCTTCCTACCCCTGCTCCCCGAGTCCTAAGTAGAATCAGCAGAATGGAGAGAAACAGTGGTGTTGCTTCACTGAGTCCGCAGGTCTGGCCTCTGGTGTGAATCGAGGCAAACTGCTCCCTATGGGGCGGGAAGGGTTAAGGACCAGCGCCAAGTCTGGGCTTTGGTCTGAGATGCAAGGTGGTGGACAGCAGGATACCCGGCTGCCTTGGGTGTCAGAGGCGGCACCGGTGGGTGCAACCGGCCTCGTGAACATATTCAGCACATGCAGTGGGTCTTCTCCTTCGGGTCCTGGGCCAGGACGACGGGCCTGGAATCCGGGGCCGGGCTGTCCAGGGTGCGCTCCCCAAGTAAGTGCAGGCTGTTGCGGGCGATCAGCTCCCTGGCCATCAGCGTGAAGACCTCGTCTACATTCTTAGACTCCTTGGCAGATGTCTCTAACACAGCAAGGAGGCCGTATTTCTCAGCCAGGGTGCAGGCATCCTCAAACAGGACGTGCCGCTTTTCCCACAGGTCACATTTGTTCCCTGGGAGGGAGAGAGAAGCAAATATTCCACTGAGAAACTGAATCTGGTCTTTGTTTTGTTTTGCTTGTTATATATTTTTTAAGATTTTATTTATTTATTCATGAGAGACACAGAGAGAGAGGGAGAGAGAGAGAGAGAGATTGAGACAGGCAGAGGGAGAAGCAGGCCCCACGCAAGGAGCCCAACGCGGGACTCGATCCCCAGACTCTAGGATCACACCCTGGGCCCAAGGGAGGCGCCAAACCGCTGAGCCACTCAGGGATCCCCTGTTTGTTTTTTTTTTTAATGAACTTTTAAAAGAAATATTTTCAGGTGCCTCGGTGGCTCAGTGGGTTGAGCACCTGCCTTCGGCTCAGGGCGTGATCCTGGGGTCCTCCAGAATCAAGTTCTGTATCGGGCTCCCTGCAGGGAGCCTGCTTCTCCCTCTGCCTGTGTCTCTGCCTCTCTCTCTGTGTTTCTCATGAATAAATAAAATATTTTAAAAAATTTTTAAAAAGAAACATTTTCGTTGGGCAATATTCACATATGATTCCATCATAAACAGCAATTGTGGGCAGATTTACTGAAAATGAAACCGCTGGTGGATGGAAACAGAGCTGCTGTCTTAAATCACTATCAAATGATCAAATGTAAAAAAAAAAAAATCAAATGTGATCTTTAGGAGGCGTGAGAAGGGGGTGGGAGGTGTGTGCTTTACTGGCAGAGACAGGTGGAGCCTCCGTGTTGGAAGGAGGGGCCATCATTCCTTCTAGGTCTAACAAGGTAAAGACTGACCCAGAGGGAGTCTCTTGATCTTCTCTCTTCTTCCTTCCAATCTTGTTTCTCTTTCCGCTCTTTTCCTTTTTTTTTTTTTTTTTTTAAATTTTTTATTTATTTATTTATGATAGTCTCACAGAGAGAGAGAGAGGCAGAGACACAGGCAGAGGGAGAAGCAGGCTCCATGCACCGGGAGCCCGATGTGGGACTCGATCCCGGGTCTCCAGGATCGTGCCCTGGGCCAAAGGCAGGCGCCAAACCGCTGCGCCACCCAGGGATCCCTCCGCTCTTTTCCAAACCACAAAGTGTTGGAAACTGTGGTGGGAGGGGGTCTAGCTGAGGAGATGGTGATAAGGACTTGCTGGATTAAAGACATAGAATGGAAAATGCAGGACTTAGCTAACCCTTACATACAATAGGATGCGGACTGTGAGTGTGCAGTTCATGCTGTAACTATTGCTATTCCCCTCAGAGTTATAGAACATTCCAAGTTACCCCAGAGTTCAGGGAGGGGGGCACCTGGGTGGCTCAGCGGTTGAGCATCTGCCTTTAGCCCAGGGCGTGATCCTGGAGTCCCGGGATCGAGTCCCACCTTGGCTCCCTGCATGGAGCCTGCTTCTCCCTCTGCCTGTGTGTCTCCCTCTCTCTGTGTCTCTCATGAATAAATAAATTAAATATTTAAAAAAGAAAGGAAGAGAAAGAAAAGAAAGCTCAGTGAGGGGTTTTGTGAGCCTGGCCCAGGACTGGTTACAGAAGGAAAAGTGACCCATCTCTCTTGCTTTTCCACTTCAACCCCACATTCATCCAGTCATCGGACTTTGATTCCTCTGAGGCAGGAATCTTTTTTTTTTTTTTTTATTTACTTATGATAGTCACAGAGAGAGAGAGAGGCAGAGACACAGGCAGAGGGAGAAGCAGGCTCCATGCATCGGGAGCCTGATATGGGATTCGATCCCGGGTCTCCAGGATCGCGCCCTGGGCCAAAGGCAGGCGCCAAACCGCTGCGCCACCCAGGGATCCCGAGGCAGGAATCTCAAGGTAAAATTGTTCTCCTACGGGGTCTGTTCCACTAGACATCAGGATTGATTACAAAGCTACAGTAATTAAGACAGGCCAGACTGGTGTTTCTCAACTTGTTTTTTTCCCCTAAAGGAGCCTTTTTAGATCCCTTTTCCCCATAATTAACCCTCCCCACCATGAAAGCCTTTAAAACGTTTAATTTTGAAACAATTACAGACTCACAGGTGTTTGAAGGAGGTGCTTCAGGGAGATCTCAAGTACCGCTCCCCCTACTTCCCCATGGGTAACCTCTTGGGTAACTATAGTCCGACTTCAAAATCAGGAAATGAACATTGGCACATCCCACAAAGCCTCTGCAGATTTCAGCAGTTACACAGTGCACTCCTGCAAAGGAGTGTGTGTGCACATGTGTGTGCACGTGTAAAATCGTGTGTGATTTTATCACATGTGTACATCCCTCCATCCACCACTGCAGCCAAGATACAGAACAGTTCCATCACACAGAGTGCTCCTTCATGCCATTGCTTTGCAACCTCCCATCACTTCTAACCCCCAACCATGAATCCATTCTCCATCACCACAATTTTGTTATTTCAGGAATGTCACAGAGATGGAGTCATACAGGGTGTCACCTTTTGAGATTGTCTTTTTTCACTCAGGGTAATTCCGCTGAGATCCATCCAAGTATGTGTTGGTAATTTATTCCTCTTACTGCAGGGTGATAGTTCGTGGTATGAGTGGACCAGAGTTTAAGTGTCCATCCATTTGAAGAAATGGAGTTGATTCTAGTTTTCAGCAATTATGATAGAGTGGCTATGAACATTTGTATATAGATCTCATGAAAATTTAGTACCAAAAAAAAAAAAAAAGAAAATTTAGTACCGTAGATACACTATATATCTGGTCCTTTGGAGGACACAAGCCGTGGTGGTGTCCAAAGCACTTTTGCCCCACAGGAGAACAAATGAAATAGATCAGCAGAGTAGACTAAAAGTTCAAAAACAAGTTCACAGATACATGCACCTTTTACAGAAAGATGGTATCACAGAGCAGTGGGAAAGGTTGACTTTTTAGTAAATAGCACTGGTGCAATTAGCTCTTTTTTTTTTTTTAAGATTTTATTTATTTATTCATGAAAGACACAGGGAGAAAGAGAGGGGCAGAGGAAGAAGCAGGCTCCACGCAGGGAGCCCGACGTGGGACTTGATCCTGGGTCTCCAGGATTAGGCCCTGGGCTGAAGGCAGTGCTAAACCGCTGAGCCACCAGGGCTGCCCGCAATTAGCTCTTAATATGAAAAATTACAAGGATGTGGTCCATACACCCCACCGCACATCAAAATCAGTTCTGAGTAGATTGCAGATCTGAAGGTAAAAGTCACAGTAAATTAAAAGAGAGGGAGGAGGAGGAGGGGGAGAAGGAAGAGGAGAAGGAAGAGAGAGAGGGAAGAAAGGAGAAGAAAGAAGAAAGAAGAAGAAAGAAAGAAAGAAAGAAAGAAAGAAAGAAAGAAAGAAAGAAAGAAAGAAAAGAGAAGAAAAAAGAAAAGAAAAGAAAAAAGAAAAGAAAAGAAAAAAAAGAAAAGGAAAGAAAAGAAAAGAAAAGAAAAGAAAAGAAAAGAAAAGAAAGAAAAGAAAAGAAAGAGGGGCACCTGGGTGGCTCAGTGGTTGAGCACCTGCCTTTGGTTCAGGGCATGATTCCAGGGTCCTGGGATCAAGTCCCGCATCAGCCTCCCTGCATGGAGCCCGCTTCTCCTTCTGCCTGTGTCTCTGCCTCTCTCTCTGTGTTTCTTATGAATAAATAAATAAAATCTTGAAAGAAAGAAGAAGAAAGAAAGAAAGAAAGAAAGAAAGAAAGAAAGAAAGAAAGGAAGAAAGAAAGAAAGAAAAAGAAAGAAGGAAAATTTGCTCCAAAATGCAATATTTAAGAGTATCTTGATGACTTTGATTAGGGGAGAACTTCCTTTTTTTAAAAAAATATTTTATTTATTTATTCATAGAGACACAGAGAGAGAGAGATGCAGAGACACAGGCAGAGGGAGAAGCAGGCTCCATGCAGGGAGCTCGATGTGGGACTCGATCCCAGGTCTCCAGGATCACACCCTGGACTGAAGGCGGCGCTAAACCCGCTGAGCCACCAGGGCTGCCCAGGGGAGAACTTCCTAAATAGGATACAGGAAATAATAATCATTAAGGAAAAGATGGATGTATTGAAATACATTGAAATTGAAAATGTCTATTTAGGGGCACCTGGGTGGCTCAGTTGGTTAAGTGGGCAACTCTTGATTTCAGCTCGAGTCATGGTCTTGGGGTTGTGAGATCAAGCCCCATGTCGGGCTCCATGCTCTGTGTGGAGTGCCTTGTCCTTCTGCTCCTCCTTCTGCTCATGCTCTCTCTCTCAAATAAATAGATAAATAAATAAGTAAAGCTCTCTCTCTCAAATAAACAAACAAACAAATAAATAAAATATTTAAAAATATATATTTATGTAGGGGTGCCTGGCTGGCTTAGTCGGTAAAGTATGTGACTCTTGGTCTCCGGATTGTAAATTTGAGCCCCACGGGATCCCTGGGTGGCTCAGCGGTTGGTTGAGCATCTGCCTTTGGCCCAGGGCATGATCCTGGAGTCCCGGGATCGAGTCCCACATCAGGCTTCCTGCATGGAGCCTGCTTCTCCCTCTGCCTCTCTCTCTGTGTCTTTCTGAATAAATAAATAAAATCTTAAAAAAAAATTTTTGAGCCCCATATTGGGTGAAGAGATTACTTAAAAATTAAAAAAAATTTTTTTAAAGATTTTATTTATTTATTCATGAGAGACACAGAGAGAGAGAGAGAGGCAGAGACACAGGCAGAAGGAGAAGCAGGCTCCATGCAAGGAGCCTGATGTAGGACTTGATCCCGGGTCCCCAGGATCACACCCTGGGCTGCAGGTGGCGCTAAACCGCTTCACCACCGGGGCTGCCCCCCCAAAAAAAATTTTTTTTAAGTAGGCTCTGCGCTCAGTGTGGAGTCCAATGAGAACTTGAACTCACGACCCTGAGATCCAGACCTGAGCTGAGATCAAGAGTTAGACACTTAACTGACTGAGCCAACCATATGCCCTAAAACTAAAATCTCAGAAAACAAATACACCATCAGGAGAGTGACACAGCCACCCACAGGATAAAAAACGTGTTTGTAACACACATTGCTGACAAAGGGCTCAGGCCTTGTTGGTGAGAGTGACCGCAGGGAGCACAGCTAACGGCAGTCTGGCTGCTGCCCTCTGTCCCCGCTGGCCAGTGTGGAGGCCCCAGGCCAGAGGGTGGCTCATGCAGACCCAGGCCACAGGCTGCAGGACTCCGTCCCTCTGTCAGGCCACGTTGGCTCAGGGCCAAAGGAATCTTCCTTCCAACTGTGTTCAGTCTGAGACGCTGCCTGCCTGCTTTTACGGTGGTGGGCTGAAAACTGACTCCCAAAGACTAGGTTCTAATCTCTGGTCTTTGCAGATGTTATGAAGAATCTCAAGATGGGGAGAGAAACCCGGATTAACCAGATGGGCCCCAAATACAGCCACATGGATCCTGATGAGCAGGGTGGGGGGAGACTTTACACACACAGAGGAAGTGAGGTGAAGAAGGACGTGCACGCTGGATGTTGCGGCCACAACAAAGAATGGTGGCAGCCGCCAGAAGCTGGAAGAGGCCAAGAGCAGTCTCCCCTAGTGCCCCCAGAGCCTTGATTTGGGCCTAGAGATTCTGAGTTGATTTCTGGCCTCCAGGATTGAGAGAGAACACCTGCCCACGATTTTAAGCTGCTCTGTTTATGGTATTTATGACAGCAGCCACTGCAAACTGACCCAGGTACACATCTTCAAGACGGCTGCATGCATAGTTACAGCCAGGGAGGCTTAAGCTCTGCTTCTGGAAGGAAGATGTGAGAGCCCCTTGGTGGGGGGAGGGATGTAGGAGTGGGAGTCCCTGAGCTGGGAGTCGGGTCTACCCTGGGCATCCCTCACTTTGAGCTGTGGGTTCTGGGCTTGATTGCCCTCGGTCTGCCTTTTATGACCTGCTCCCCTAACCTGCCCCATCACCACAGCAGGTTAGAGCACTGACTGTCCACTGCCCAGCCTCTCCACAGCTGGGGGCCGCACACCTCAGGACGAGCTGGTCACACGGTGGAAGGGAGAGAAACTGTGTGTTTGCCACTTGCAATCTGAGTCCTCGCTTGCTAAGTGCTGCATGTTGGGTGCCCAGTGAGATGGCCCTGCCCTGAACGCAGGAGTTCTTCATCTTGTCAAGGAGACAAGACACACACACAGTTCGGTAACTACCAGGGGACCCCTGGGTGGCTCAGCGGTTGGGCATCTGCCTTCAACTCAGGGTGTGATCCTGGAGTCCTGGGATCAAGTCCCCCATCGAGTCCCCCATCGGGCTCCCTGCAGGGAGCCTGCTTCTCCCTCTGCCTGTGTCTCTAACTCTCTCTGTGTCTCTCATGAATAAAGAAATAAAATCTTAAAAAAAATTACTGTACCAGAATTTTCTTTTTTTTTTTTTAAGATTTATTTATTTATTTATTTATTCAGAGAGAGCAAAAGAGAGGCAGAGACACAGGCAGAGAGAGAAGCAGTCTCCATGCAGGGAGCCCGACGTGGGGCTCAATCCCGGGTCTCCAGGATCACACCCCAGGCTGCAGGCGGCACTAAACCGCTGCACCACCGGGGCTGCCCTGTACCAGAATTTTCTGATCCAAGATAGGCCATGAAATAATATACGTCAAGGACCAGGTGAATAGTAACAGTTGGTAGAAGTACAGGCATATAATCTCTGGTCCACATTTCCTAAATCCTAAAAGCTCAGAAACTCTGGTTTTCTGGTAATTCCTTTGACAGTAAAGTCTGCCTTAAACTGGCATCTGAAGTTTTCATTCACCCTGCTTTGTATGTCCATTCACACGCTTCAGTGCACTGTATAAACACTCATGCATTTGACCTGGGGGGGGGGGGGTTGGCCCAGACATGCTGAGGGTGTTGTGTAACATAGAACGCCTATATCTTAGGCATAGAGAGCTTTTGCTGAGAGACTGTGGACCTGGAAATACAAGAGCAGTTTAAGGGGAAGGTCTGCCTGAAGTCCTAAGGGGTCACACAGCAGGTGCCCAGGGAAGTTAGGAGAACACCCTGTATAGCCTATAACAGGAAGCTGGCTCCTGAACACCTCACTCTGATGGAGAGTACCAAGAGCCAGGAGGTCACAAACAGCAGAAGGGATGAGAAAAGGGTAAGAGCCAGCCTCCTCTGGGAGGAAAGCAGGGAGGGCACTTGTCTGTTGTGCGCAGGAATTTGTATGCTCTCTTGAGGGCAATGGGGGCCACCGCGGATTTGAAACAGAGGGACCCTAAGTGGGGGGGGAGGGGGCTGATCTTCCTGTAAATGGCCGGAGAGGAGGAGCAGTAGAAATCAGTGCCCAAGCCTCTCTCTGACATTTGTGTAAATGTCTGTGAGGGGCTGCAGTAAACTTGTGAGAGAGAGAGTACCCTTGTGTAAAGAAATAGAGTAAGGGGGCGAGGACACTTCTGTGAGGGAGCAGCACAGCTGACTTTTCTAGACTAAGGGGAGGAGGCCACGGAGAGAAAACAGGAGGACCCAATATGTCAGCCCTTGGGATTGGGCACATCATAAACTGACACATCCTGATCATCTTTGGGGGGATTTCTAGGACCAGTGACAAAGTGAGGCAGAGGTGGTTGTGAGGAGCCACAGACCTGGCTATGAAACCACCATAGCTGTGAGCTTCCGGGAAATCCTGCAACATCCCTCCTGTCCCCATCTGTGTCTGTGGCAGAGGAACTAGTAGTTCAGGAGGGCGCTGGGGGGAGTCAGCAAGGGAGGCCCAGCACCTTGGAGAAAGGGTGTTGTCTTCCAAAGAGAGCTGAGAAGGGAGGGGGCCTGGGGGCCAGCAGCTTCCAGGCCTGGAGGAAGGACTACTTCATTGTGAGAAGCACGGGAATTTAATGGAAAAGAGATCCAGTCCCCCTTCCTGGGAAAACCCCAAGTGTGATTAGTGAGATGCACATTTTTCACCCTTGGGTGCCTCTTCTCTGGGAGCTACGCCTCGTGGGCTGTGGGCCTCGGAGCCCCTCTGGCCAGCACAGAGGAGCTTCACCTGCTCCGCCAGGAAATAACGGCTTCCCCTCACTGGGATCTTAGCACCGCGCTAAGTGCTTCCTGTAGCCACCAACCCAACAACACACCTGCAGCAGGTATCAGTTTAGTAGAGGAGGAAGTGGAAATTTAGAGAGAGTAATGAGTCCAAGTGCAGAGGAGAAGGGCAGAGAGGGAGAGCGAAACCCAAACCTGACTCCAAAGTCCAGTTACATGCAGTGACTCAGGAGAGGGCTCAGAATTGCACCTGGAGCCGGCTGTTTTGTGTCACTTGTCATCAGCATCTTCCTAGCAACCTTCCTGGTCCTCACACCCCAGGGCTGGGGCCCTGCTCCTCAGGAAGCAGCTATCCTGAAGGATGCAGGACCCCTCGGTGAACATCCTCCTTCGCGCTTCCCAGAAGTGGTTGATGGGGAAGAAATATGGGTCTTTACAGGGTCAGTGTTTATTTCTCTAACTCTGAACTCTGCTTGTAGAAGCATCCTTTATACCAGAAGTCAAATTATGAAAGTTTCTGATTCCAGGGGCAGCCCGGGTGGCTCAGCGGTTTGGTGCTGCCTTCGGCCCAGGGAGTGATCCTGGAGTCCCAGGATCGA
Organism: Canis lupus dingo; assembly: GCF_003254725.2. Taxonomy (NCBI): domain Eukaryota; kingdom Metazoa; phylum Chordata; class Mammalia; order Carnivora; family Canidae; genus Canis; species Canis lupus. Next base: position 8,537,938 of record NC_064258.1, read on the forward strand.
GTCCCATGTCAGGCTCCCTGCATGGAGTCTGCTTCTCTCTCTGCCTGTGTCTCTGCCTCTCTGTGTGTCTCTCGTGAATAAATAAATAAAAAAAAAAAAAAAAAAAGAAAGTTTCTGATCCCAAAGGGAGTCTTGGGGTGAGAAGCTACAGGAGAGAGGCACCTCACTCCTCCCAGAGAGATAAGGTGCCCTCCATGGGGGAAGCCTCGCTAATCCCTCTTCCCTGGTGTCTGCCACGTGGGACAAGCCCCTCTGAGAAAAGGAGGGGACCCAGAGGGAGGGGCATCTACTTGGGCAACAGACTATGGTATCTGGAGGTTTTGATCTGATGCAGCAGGAAGGAGGCAGCCACTCTAGGCTCTTGGAATGACTTTGTTTCTCAAGCTAGGAGGAGCAGCATGAGTTCCAAGGCAGCATTCCCTTCAAGTCTGTGCATAGGACAGGGGCCGAACTATGAAGCAAAACGTCCTTTCTGGAATCCTGATAGTAATAATGAATGGGCTAGATGTGCCAGTAATAATGAATGGGCTATACACGCCAGTGACTTCTAGGGCCCCACCCGAGTCCAGGCTTCGCATCCCGTGACTGATTCTCCACTGGGGCCCAGCTGCTTGGTCTCAGGTAGGCACCTTGCCCCAGGCCCGCCCATCCTTGGTTAGGCCAGCAGCCTGGGTCATGCTTTGCCATGAAAAGAAGGAACGGGGGCAGTGGGATTCCCTTTCTGAGGAATGTGAGCAAGCGGATACTGAGAGAATGAGGTTTGTGGCCAGAGTGAGGGGGGGATGATGTCAGAAACTCCATGAGTGAGGATTCCAGGGTAAATGGGGGCAGCCCCCACTACTCCTGCAGTGAGAAACAGCTCTGAGGGAGGGAGGGAAAACAGGTACACAATACAGTGCAAGGAGGCTGATTCCCAGGGCTCAGGTCCTGAGAGGAGGATGCTTGTCAGAGGGGGGGCTGGCTCCACTGGCTCCTGCTCTGGCTGGGGCTCAACCTCTGGCTTCTCCTGGGTCCTAGGAAGTCGCCCCCTCACCATAAGCCCTGAATTCTTTGGAACAGAGATGAGTCAGATCCTCAAACAAACTTCCTAGAACAAATCCTATAGTTTAGTAAGAATTTACCTGGTTCCAGGCACTGCTAAGCAATTTATGTACAGTATCTCATTACATATTTACAACCCACTAAGTATTAGTCACATCTTATAGATCAGGAACTAAGGCTCAGAGGGTTGCCGGCCGCAGAGCTAGGCCATGCTCGTCAGAGGATGAATAAGCCATTAAACACCATGCGTTTAGCTCTTTGTCAGTCTCACAGCCAGCTGTCTAGGCTGGTGCTATGCAAACTTCCATTTGCCTATGAATCTCTTTTCCTCTTAAAATGAAGCTTCTGATTTACTAAGCCTGGGATGGGGCCTGAGAGCTTGCACTTTTTAACAAACCTCAGCTGGTAACTGCTGGTTCGTGGGCCACACTCTGAGTAGCAAGGGCCTAAACGATCATGTCAAAATTTAGCAGCCACTTGGTTAATAGCCGTGTGGACAGGAGGAAGGAAAAGGCAGCTCCGTTTGCAAAACTGAAACTACAGAGAAGGGATGGAAACCTTACACTGTCTGAATGTTCAATAGGACGGCTCACGTCTTAAGCTGGCAGTTTCCTTGGTGCGGTTGAAGTTGCTGCTAATTTTGATGGTGGTTTGTCGTTAAGATTGGCTTAGGGGTGACGGGCACTGAGGGGGGCAGTTGATGGGATGAGCACTGGGTGTTATTCTGTATGTTGGCAAATTGAACACCAATAAAAAATAAACTTACTACAAAAAAAAAAAAAGATTGGCTTAGGGGGCAGCCCTTGCGGCGCAGCGGTTTAACGCCACCTGCAGCCTAGGGCGTGATCTTGGAGACCCTGAATCGAGTCCCACATTTGTCTCCCCGCAGGGAGCCTGCTTCTCCCTCTGCCTGTGTCTCTGCCTCTCTCTGTGTGTGTCTCTCATGAATAAATAAATAAAATCTTTTAAAAAAATTGGCTTAGGGTCCTAGCAGGTGTAGGGAGTCATTCACGGATAGTCAGTCACCCGCCTCGGAGTGGCTCCCTTGGGGATTTGAAGCCCATCTGATACTGTAAGCCTCAGACTGCAGGGTATTTCCCGTGTGGTCTACACACGTTTGCATCAAATCAGTTGGGGATGTCTTCATAGAGAAGCCCGGACCCCATCCCAGGTGTCCGGGAGGAGACACTCTAGGGTGGGCCTTGGAATCTGTATTATCAACAAGTTCGCATCCCTTCCCACCACCCCCCATTCTCAAGTGGATCTGATGGGAATTCTAAGCCAAACGCTTTCCGAGGTCCCGTCCACCGCCTGCACGTTTAGGATTCCCCGTTCCCTTGCCGTCAGAAGCATATAAAAGCTGAGCATCAGCAGAGGGGGACAGGACAGAAAAGCTAAATGCTTCGAAAAGGCCATACCAATCAGCATAATGACCAAGTTTGCCGCTCCGTATTTTTCTATCTCGTGGATCCAGTGAGGAACAGACTCGAAGGTGGACCGTCGGGTGAGGTCGTAGGCGATGATGGCCGCGTGGGCACTGCGGTAGTAGCTTTGAGTGATGGTCCGGAAGCGCTCCTGACCTGCGGTGTCCCACACTTGCATCTGCAAAAGGGCAGGAAAGGGGGTTCGCATCAGGAGTTCCCAGGCCTGCCTGCCGGGAGCTTGCTCACCTAAGCTGTCTGGAAACAGCAGGTTCCTGGGTCTCACTTCGAGATAACCCCAATTCAGTAGGTCTGGAGTGGGGCCCAGGGATCCGTGTTTCCGTGTGGTCCTCAGGATGATTTGGGTGTGCTTTCAGGTTTGGAGCCACCATCTAAGGGATGCTTTAGTTGGAGAGGTGTATCCAATGTCTTGGGTCTGCTGTTATATATATATGTATTTTTTCTTTTTTTAAGATTTTATTGATTTATTCATGAGAGAAACACAGAGAGAGGCAGAGACACAGGCAGAGAGAGAAGCAGGCTCCCTGCGGGGAGCCTGATGTGGGACTCGATCCCAGGACCTCAGGATCAGGCCCTGAGCCAAAGGTAGACGTTCAACCACTGAGCCACCCAGGCATCCCTTTATTTTTTATTTTCATTTTTTAAAGATTTTATTTATTTATGAGTCTGGTGTTCTTGATCTTGTTTTTTAACCTCCAACATCCCTTTGTCTAGATATTGGGATTTACCTTTGAACCTGCTCAAGGTGCTGGTGCTGGCTGAACTGTTCTGATTTTAAAGGACCACTCAGGGATCCCTAGGTGGCTCAGCGGTTGAGCACCTGCCTTCAGCCCAGGGCATGATCCTGGAGTCCTGGGATCGAGTCCCACGTCAGGCTCCCTGCATGGAGCCTGCTTCTCCCTCTGCCTGTATCTCTGCCTCTCTCTATGTTTATCATGAATGGATAAATAAAATCTTAAAAAAAAAAAAAAGAAAAAAAAAAAGGACCACTCAGCTGTTTATGTCTAGGAGTGTCTTTTTATTTTTTTTTTTTTAGGAGTGTCTTTAATAGTAATCCCTTCTCTCTCTCTCTCTCTTCTTTTTTTAAAGATTTTATTTATTTATTCACGAGACACACACACACACACACACACACACACACACACACACACAGAGAGAGGCAGAGACACAGGCAGAGGGAGAAGCAGGCTCCATGCACCGGGAGCCCAACGTGGGATTCGATCCCGGGTCTCCAGGATCATGCCCTGGGCTGAAGGCAGGTGCTCAACCACTGAGCCACCCAGGGATCCCAAGTAATGCCTTTTCAATGGCCATCCCACGGGGGCATCCGTTTGTACACCCTCCCACTATATCTGAGGGTACCTGTTTGTTCACTGTCTCACACTGTTTATAAAATGTACTCATTAATAATTGATTAGTTCATCAAGTAAGTTCTGCACCCATTGTGGGGCTTGAACTCATGATCCTGAAATCATGAGTTGCATGCTCCACTGACTGAGCCAGCCAGGCGCCCCTATACAACGTATTTTTTATTTTTTTATTTATTTTTATTTATTTAAAAAATTTTTTAAAGGTATTTATTTATTTATGATAGTCACAGAGAGAGAGAGGCAGAGACACAGGCAGAGGGAGAAGCAGGCTCCATGCACCGGGAGCCTGATGTGGGATTTGATCCCGGGTCTCCAGGATCGCGCCCTGGGCCAAAGGCAGGCGCCAAAGCGCTGTGCCATCCAGGGATCCCACAACGTATTTTTTAAAGAAAGATTGTAAACGTACCCCAAACTAGAGAGAATAAAACAAGGAACCCTCATATATTCATCACCCAGACTCAGTAATTATCAAGATTCCAGCACTCTTGCTTCATCCAGCCTCTTGTGTTTTCTTTGAGGTGTTATTTTAAAGTGAATCCCAGGCTTTATGTCACTTCCTTTGTGTCAAAAGTGCACATTTTCGTACATAAGCACAATGCCACCATCACTGCTAATCAGCTATTCAATAACTTCCTGGTATCATCTAATATGTTAAAATTGTCCTAATTACCTCCAAAATGTCTTTTTACTGTTGTTTTTACTTAGTCAAGATCTGAAGCAAGATTGTGTTTTACATTTTCACCAACACTTTCTGATCTTTTCTAATCAAATAGGTAAAAGTCTCTCACTGTTATTCAAATTTGCACTTTTAAAATTATGAGTAAGGATGGGCACCTTTACAACTTGACATAAATTTCTGAGCTAGTTCTATCGAACTTACTATGAAATAGCAATTTCGTACAATCTGTAGATTGCCTACTTTTTGTGTTTGGTTGTTATTCTTAGATATCTATTGTGGCTCTTTCACATTAAAGAAATAAGCCTTTTGTCAGTTCCATATTTGCAAATATTTTTCTCCAGTTTGTCATTTTTTAAAATTTTGTTTACAGTATTCTTGTGAATGTAGAAATATGACCTTTATAACATTATATAGAGATATATAAATTTGGCCTTTAGATAGTTGTGATTTTCCTTCATGGCATCTGAGTTCTTGTCTTAAAAGGCTGATTTCCTGGGGCACCTGGGTGACTCAGTTAAGTGTCTGATTTCAGCTTGGGTCATGATCTCAGGGTCCTGGGATCGGCCCTGCATTGGGCACCACTCTCATCAGGGAGTCTGCTTGTCCCTCTCCCTCTCTGCGCCCCCAACCCCTGCTTGTGCTCTCTCTCTCTTTCAAATAAATAAATAAAATCTTTTTTTAAAAAGGGTAATTTCTCCATTCCACAATGATAAAGATAAATATTCCAATGATTATTTTTTCTGGTATTCTTATGCTTTCATCTTTTATATTTAAATCCTTTATTCCCCAGGGATGTGTTTTGATGTTAAGAACTCTAGCTAAGGGGCACCTGGGTGACTCGGTTGGGCATCTGCCTTCGACTCAGGTCATGATCCCGGGGTCCTGGGATGGAGTCCTACATAAGGCTCCTTGCCCAGTGGGGAGTCTACTTCTCCCTCTGGCCCTCCCCCTGCTTATGCTCTCTCTCAAATAAATATATAAAATCTTAAAAAAATAAAACAACAACCCAAGCACTCTAGCCAAGAGAAGAGGAACCAACCCTGTGCTTTTCTGACCTTTACTTTCTTGCCATCAATCTCAAGGGAGCGCACAGTGAAGTCCACCCCAATCGTGTTCTGCTGTGTCTCTGTGTAGACCCCAGATTTGAAATGCTGAACCACACACGTCTTCCCCACGTTGGAGTCCCCAATGAGGATAATCTTGAACAAATAGTCAAAATTCTCATCTGCTGCTCTGGATGAGCTGGAGAATTGCATGGCTCCTGCCACCTAGAACAGACCTAGGAAGAAAAAAAGAAATCCAGCATCTCTTTAGTGAATGAGGCACTGTTCTAGGCACTCGGGATGTAGGACAGGATGAGGGAAAGGGAGGTTATTCCTTCAGAGGACTTGCATTCTTGTGGGAGAAAGACACTAATTACTGGCCAGGTGCGAGGGAACCTCCCCCACAGGCACACACCTGCCTACATGAGTTGGCATTCCTTTGAAATGAAGAGTTTAACTGCCATTCTCTGTTGGGCCCAGGACACAAGCAACACTATTGGATGACAGCATTCACTAAAATCTTAGTCACTGAGGCCAAGAGATCCCCCATGTTCTATCAAGTGCCCAGAACCAGAGGATGGCAGAGGCGAGCCTCCGGGCATTCATCAGCTGGAGGTCATGCCTAGGTGTCATCCTGTCTCCGCTTCACACAGGGAGGAAACCACCCCCCCCAACTGTGGAAGACAGAACGTCCAGGCAACCAACAACAAGGACCGACAAGATTTGACAGAGAAGTCAGTTTGGGGAAGAGTGACGTGGCCTTTTTCTTCTGGTTTTCTTGACCAGGAAGTTAGGATTTGGAGAATATTTAAGATGAAAACTATGTGGAGCACCTGGCTGGCTCAGTCCGTAGAGCATGTGACTCTTGATCTCATGGTCGTGAGTTCTTCAAGCCCCGTGTTGGCTGTAGAAATTACTTAAAAATAAATACGCTTAAAAAAACCAACCCAGGGATCCCTGGGTGGCGCAGTGGTTTGGCGCCTGCCTTTGGCCCAGGGCGCGATCCTGGAGACCCGGGATCGAATCCACATCGGGCTCCCGGTGCATGGAGCCTGCTTCTCCCTCTGCCTGTGTCTCTGCCTCTCTCTCTCTCTCTGTGACTATCATAAATAAATAAAAATTAAAAAAAAAAAACAACCCAAAATGAAAACTATGGTTTTCAAGTGTTTTTTGACATATTTTACTATAGGCTGGGAAATAACGTGTCTAAAGATAGTGTTTTCCAAACTAACTGGTTATGTCAGAACCAACTAGAGGAGATAATTAGAAAGATACATTCCTAGAGCCTATCCCAGATCTACTAAACATATTTAAAGACACACACAGACACGCACACACGCACTCACGCACCACACACACACAGGCACATGCTCCGTGGGTGATTCTGATGACCCTCTGGGTTTGGGGAACAGTGATCAACACAATCTCTTGAAACTTCATTCCCACCTCAGCATTTCTGCTTAAATATCCACCTGTGCTTTGATATCTTTGATTACAAGGAATTCAGTCTCCTGAAAAAAAAATCCATTTGGCATGTCCAACTCTAACTTACATGGGGTTGAACTCTATCTCCCTGGGGTTTCCATCTGTTGCCCCTCGTGCTGTGCCAGCACTTGGCAGATTCCTATTCCACATGACAGCCCATCAGATATTTGAGGCAGCAAGCATATCCGCTCAAGGCAAATATCCCTGGGCCTTTCAACTGTTCTTCACATGATGTTGTGTTGGGTCTCCTCATCCAATGTTTCATAAAAATACATGGAAACTTATCCCTTTGATGATTAAATTTGACATGCTTCACATTGCTCCTGCCTTATGACACCCTTCCCCATTTCTTCCAGTTTCATTTTTTGGTCTTCTCTAAAGTCAGGAAAGGACAAATCTGCATCATCACACAATTTTAAAAAGCACCCAGATTCATAACCGTGTATGAAAACCCTGAGCTTTAAATGGATGAAGAAGTATCCCATACCTCTCTTGGACGCCTCTGAAGTCACCTATGGCAAATGACCCAGCAGACAAAAGACACAACGAAACCACTCTTTCCCTTCTGGCTTTTCAAATAAAGGCCATTCCACTTCCGGTGTCATATCACTGTAACTTGAGCAAGAATCTTCCTTCCACATTCCCCCTCCCCCAAGTAAGTTCTCAGGCTCAGGGTTTGGACAAAAGCCCCTGCTACCTTGGCCTCTGCCCCCCCCCCCCCCCCACCAGAGAAATGAGCAGTGCCCACCGCAGGTGCCCTCCATCCCGCATCCCGTAGCTTTCACCTTCCTGGTTCACCTGTTGCTTACCTGGCTCGCTCTCTCACCTCTGCTCGCAGGTAATGTTTACTTTATGCTCCTAGTTTTTTCCCTTTCCGTCCTCCGTGTGCCTTTCCTCCTCCCGCCTCACCGGGGCCGCGGTGGAAGCTGTCGCTGGGTCCCCAGGTGTCGGGGGTTGGCGACCTGAGAAAGTGAAAGGAAAGCGCGAGCCCGGGGCGCAGCACAGGTGAGGCGCTGGCCAGCACTCCCCACGCAGCCAGCCTTCCCGCCCCGCGATCGCCACCCAGCAAAGCCGAAGGAACAGGACTAGCCGCCTAGCTCCCCCTTCCTTCTCTCTACTCCCCTTCTTATTTGCATCCTTTGCCCCCAGTTTTTCCTGGGGTCCCTCGTTTGGCTGGGGGTGGGGGAGGCGGCTAGCTGAGAGGGCGGCAAGGTCAAGGAGGTTACAGATCTGGGTCTTGAGTCATTCCATTGTTTCGTGGACTTGAAAAACTCTCTTTGAAGAGCCACTGAGAGAAGGGAGGAGATCCAAGAGAAGATGAAAAACCAAAAACCAAAAACCAAAAACCAAAAAACAAAACAAAACCCCCAAACAATTCTGAACTTGCACAAAAAGAGAGAGCTGGAAAACATTCCTGTTTCCCTCCCTCAAAAAAGTCTACCGCAGAACAAAGGTTAATTTTTAGGTCTGGAAAACCTTGAGTTTATCAGTCTCCTGTTGGCAGCAGAAGCAGAAGGCTGAGGTGAGTTTTCCTTAAGTTTTGCTCTCGCAGAATCTGGAAGAATCACCACTTGTCAGATCTCAGGTACTAGATTTTCTCCGAAATGTAGGATGTAAGTGTAGGCAGTTACGCTACAATGTGCGAAATGGAAATACCAGACTGATAAAATGTTTAGATGGGTATGATGTTTTCAAACTGTGAGCTGAGACCTATTAAGGAATCATGAAATCAATTTTTGTGGGTGGCAAATTTTTTTAAGACAGTTCCATGCTTAACGTGGGCCTCTAACTCACAACCCTGAAACTGAGAGTCGGTTGGCAATACCGACTGAGACAACCAGGTGCCCCTGCAACCAGCATTTTTACAGAAGAAAGTGGGACAAAATTCCAGAGTATATCTCATGCAGTTGAGGCTAAGTACTGTTTTGTATAATGGTTGGGTCAGTTGTATCCATGCATGAATGTACGCAGGTGATGTAAAATGTATCTCTTACATTTTGGGTTGAGGTCTAGAAAGATTGAGAAGCACTGAAATCGAGGAGGATTTATTCACTCTCCAAGAGCATTTCTTTCTAGGATTCCTTCAGAAAACCTTTAAATTATAACTTCTCTTACCCATATTCCATTTATGCATCACTCTTTAGTGCAAAAATGCAATTACTCTTTTTGAGTAATAAGCCCAATGCTGGCAGGTAGAGCAAGAAAAGAAAAGGCACTGCCAAATGCTGCTCCTGCACATTGTCATTCAGGAAGCCACAGTCATCTGTCTGTGAATTGAAAATGAAATATGGGGCAAGATCCCCCACCCGGTATGGGCAGGAGGCAGGAAATAAAACCTGGTGGATGTTAATGTCAGTGAGGCTAGGTGTCAAAATGGTTTCTTCTTCTGGTAATGGTTACTGGGGAATTAAAAAAAAAGTCAACTGACTCAGCCCTGGTGCTTAGAGAACATCTAGAAGTAGAAGTCAAATAGTACAATGTCTAGGGACGCCTGGGTGGCTCAGCGGTTGAGTGTCCTGCTTCTGGCTCAGGGTGTGATCCCGGGGTCCAGGGATCAAGTCCCATATCGGGCTCCCCGCATGGAGCCTGTTTCTCCCTCTGCCTGTGTCTGGCCTCTCTCTCTCTCTGTGTCTCTCATGAATAAATGAATCACATCTTTTTTTTTTTTTTATCAATTACATCTTTAAAAAAAATACAATGTCTAGATGGTTATGGAAGTTAGGGAGAGAGAGATTCTCCTTCCCCCGTTCTGACCTTTTCCACCGGACCCTCTCCACCAACGCGACTATGAGTGCAAAGAGCATGGCCTGGGCTTCCTGACCTGGGTGGTAGTGACACAGGTTGTGTACTTATTTTATTCACACCCACTCCACACATCCATACACACATATATGTACATGCACACACATATGTTTTACAATATGGACACTTTACACAGTATGTCCTTTTTTTTAGAGAGAGAGAGAGTGTGAGAGAGCAGTGGGGGGCGGGGAGGGGTGGAGGGAGAGGGAGAGAATCTTAAGCAGAGCCCGTGCTGAGTGCAGAGCCCGACTTGGACTCAATCTCATGATCCTGAGATCATGACCTGAGTCCAAATCAGGAGTTGGATGCTCAACTGACTAAGTCACCCAGGTGTCTTCAGTTTAGCCATTTTTAAGGGTTCTGTTTAAAGGCATTAAATATATCCACATTGTTGTGCAATCATCACTCCTATCCATCTCCAGAACTTTTACAGCATTCCCAACTGAAACTCTACCCAGTAAACAATAACTCCCATTTGTCCTCCCATTTCTCTTCCCTCTCAGCCTCTGGTAACCATGATCCTACTCTCTCTCCCTATGAATTTGATCCAGGTATTTCAGGTACTTCATGTAAATGGAATCATACAATATTTATCCTTTTGCGACTGGCTTATTTCATTTAGCATAATGCCCTTGAGGTTCCTCTATGTTGTAGCATGTGCCAGAATTTCATTCCTTTTGAGACGCCTGGTGGCTCAGTGGTTGAGCGTCTGCCTTCTGTTCAGGGTGTGATCCCGGGTCTGGGGATCGAGTCCTGTATCCGGCTCCCTGCGAGGAGCCTGTTTCTCCCTCTCCCTCTGCCTCTGTCTCTGCCTCTTTCTGTGTGTCTCTCATGAATAAATAAATAAATAAAATCCAAAAAATTTTCATTCTTTTTAAAGGCTGAATAATATTCTACTATATATTATATTATGTAATAATATATTTATTGATGTATCAACACCCAACCTCAAGATCAAGAGTTGCACATTCCAGCAACTGAGCCAGCCAGGGGCCCCCTCCACATATTTATATATATGTATACACACACACACACACACACACACACACACAGAGGCAGAGACACAGGCAGAGGGAGAAGCAGGTTCCATGCACGGAGCCAGATGTGGGACTTGATCCTGGGACCCCAGGATTACACCCTGAGCCAAAGGCAGATGCTGAAACCTCTGAGCCACCCAGGCATCCCATAAGCATCACATTCTACTTTAATGCCTATCTAATAGTAAAACTCTTCCCTTTCCCTGCTGTCTTTATAGAGAGATTTTCTGGGTTGGGAGATTTTATTTTATTTTATTTTATTTTTTAAATTTTTTTAAATTTATTTATGATAGTTACACACACAGAGAGAGAGAGAGAGGCGCAGAGACACAGGCAGAGGGAGAAGCAGGCTCCATGCACCGGGAGCATGACGTGGGATTCGATCCCGGGTCTCCAGGATCGCGCCCTGGGCCAAAGGCAGGCGCTAAACCGCTGCGCCACCCAGGGATCCCAGTTGGGAGATTTTAAAACAAATTCTGTTTCCCCAACAAGTTGAAAGAGGGCCCAAGAGGGCAGCAGACTCTACTTGCAAGTCCCGTGTCTTAAGGCCTTTAATTTTCCGAGAGGCTGTCAGGATCTTAACATTCATCTATTTGGGTGGGTGGAGTGGAGGGCAGAATGGTGAATGATGGTGGCAGATTACTGGCCCGGCCTGCATGGGCCACGTCATTTAATTAACTTAAACAAAAATGTAAAGCATAACCAGGTGTTATGCTATATGTTGGCAAATTAAACTCCAATAAAAAAAATATCTCGGGATCCCTGGTGGGTGGCGCAGCGGTTTGGCGCCTGCCTTTGGCCCAGGGCGCGATCCTGGAGACCCGGGATCGAATCCCACGTCGGGCTCCCGGTGCATGGAGCCTGCTTCTCCCTCTGCCTATGTCTCTGCCTCTCTCTCTCTCTCTCTGTGTGTGACTATCATAAAAAAAAAAAAAATCTATTACTTTTATGGAGGTATGTAATACAAAACACACAACAAAAAAAGCAGTAGAAATAAATATATTCTTTGGGGAAGCAGCATGTTACTTTTTACAAGAAAGCAGAGGGCAGCCCTGGTGGCTTAGCCGTTTAGCGCTGCCTTCAGCCCAGCGCTGGAGACCCGGAATCGAGTCCCACGTCGGGCTCCCTGCGTGGAGCCTGCTTCTCCCTCTGCCTGTCTCTCTCTCTGTGTCTTAAATAAATTAAAAAAAAAATAAAATAAAAGGTGGGTTATCTGTTTAAAAAAAAGAAAGAGCAGAATTAAGCTTTTCTGAAAAAAAGATGACCTGTACAGCACTTCTCAAATTGTATTTTCTCTCTCTCTCACTGCTTTTTTCCAGCTTACACCCCTGGCTATCGCCTCCTCCTGCAGCCCAGCAGCCGGGTTCACCGAGGCCTCGCCCCTCCCTCTCCCTCCCACCTTCGTCTCCCTCCACCGCCCCGTGCCGCCCCCTGCGGCCCGCAGGTGATGCCGCGGTCGGACTACAACTCCCAGCATGCTCCGGGGACGGGCGGGTCACGTGAGCGTCCGGAAACCGCGGCCGCGGAGCCGCGGGTGAGGTGGCGGCGCCGGCGAGGGGCTGCGGGCAGCGGAGCCGAGCGGGCCGGACGGTGGGCTGCAGCGAGGCGATTGCGGCGGGTCCCGGGTGCGCGAGCCGCGGCGCGCGGGGTGCGGCCGACAGGGGGCCGGAGCCGGGCTGGGGGCGACGTGTGGGGGCGCCGCCCGCGAGCGCGGTCGGGGGGGCGGGGGGCTCCCCGGGGACGGGAGGGCGGCGCGGGGACGCGGCGGGGGCGGCGGGCGGGCGGGCGCTCGCTCCCCTCCGGCTGGGCTCCCTCCCGCCGCGCGGGGCCGGGTGTGCGGGGCCGGGTGTGCGGGGCCGGGCGGGGCCGGCGGGGCCGGCGGGGACCGCGGGCCCTGGGGCGGGCGTGGGGGGCGGGGGTCGGGGCCGGGCCGCGAGGGCTCCTGCCCGGGAGTGGGAAGGACGGCCTTTGGGAAAGATGCTCTGAGGCCGGAGAGGGAGAGGCGTCGTGATGGAGTAAGTGGGGTTGTGTTCTGGCAACGTATTCGTCACTCCCTCGGTATTCTTTTCTTTCTTTCTTTCTTTTTTTTTAAGATTTCATTTATTCATGAAAGACAGAGAGAGAGAGAGAGAGAGAGGGGCAGAGACGCAGGCAGAGGGAGAAGCAGGCTCCCTGCGGGCAGCTCGATTCGGGACTTGATCCCGGGTCTCCAGGATCACGCCCTGGGGCAAAGGCAGGCGCCCACCCGCTGGGCCACCCGGGCATCCCTCCTTCCCTCCCTCGGTATTCTTATTTGCCGAATGTCCTCCCGCTGCTCACTCTCCCTTTTGGCGGGGGGTGGGGTGGGGTGGGGTTGGTGGGGTGGGTGGGCGTAATGGGAATGTGTCCACAGGGGTTTTGGTGTTTCCTGAAACGTAAGATTGTAGGTGATCTCATAGTAATTTATTACCGAGTGTTTTTATAGGGAGAAGAGTATGTTCCTGGAGTGAGCGAAAACTGAATCAGGACTGCCAGCTTTCTTCAGTGTCTCGCTGCTGATTTATTTCTTTGCCATTGTTAGGTGTTTACTGTGTGCCAGGCTCTGTACTCGAACGCTCAAAAATGATCTCATTTAATTCTTTTTTTTTTTTTTTTGTAAAGATTTTATTTATTCATTCATGACAGACACACACAGAGAGAGAGAGAGAGAGAGAGAGAGAGAGAGACAGAGACACAGGCAGAAGGAGAAGCAGGCTTCATGCAGGGAGCCGGATGGGGAACTCCATCCCGGGACTCTAGGATCACGACCTGGGCTGAAGGCAGATGCTAAACCGTTAAGCCACCCAGGGATCCCCTCATTTAATTCTTAATTTTTTTTTTTTAATTTTATTTATTTATGATAGTCACACAGAGAGAGAGAGAGAGAGGCAGAGACACAGGCAGAGGGAGAAGCAGGCTCCATGCACCGGGAGCCTGACGTGGGATTCGATCCTGGGTCTCCAGGATCGCGCCGTGGGCCAAAGGCAGACGCCAAACCGCTGCGCCACCCAGGGATCCCCTCATTTAATTCTTAAATGAGAGAATCGAGGCTCAGAGACTTTAAGCTGAGAGTCTGTGGTTCCAACTCGAACTTTAATGCCTTTTTGTGGCCCACATTTGGTTTCACATAACATCATTTTTCTGTTAATCTTTGTTTTTTTGAATTTTATTTATTGGGGTGCTTGGGTGGCTCAGTTGGTGAAGCATCTGCCTTTGGTTCAGGATGTGATCTCAGAGGCTTGGGAACAAGCCCCACGTCGGGCTCTCTGCTTGGCCAAGAGCATGTTTCTCCTTCTCCTTCTGTCTACTACTCTGAGAGATAATAAAATCTTAAAAAGAAACACAGATTTTATTTATTTATTTGAGAGAGAGAGAGCGTGCACACACAAGCAGAGGGAAGGGTAATGAGAGGGGGAGCAGCAGACTCTGCTGAGCAGGGAACCAGACTGGGAGAGGGGAGAGGGAACTTGATCCCACGACCCCAAAATCATGACCTGAGCCACAGGCAGATGCTTAACTGATTGAGCCACCCAGATGCTCCTCTTCCGTTAATCTTTGATTTCCATGTGAAAATTACCCTGAAACAGTACTTTTGTAAAATTAAAGTCAGTGCAATGTCTTGTTTTTCTCTAGCTGTCAGGATTAAGTGTATCATTGAATGTTCTGTTTTGTTCCTCTTCATCCCTGATAAAATGAAATGTCACGGCAATGACCATTAACTGGAGTATAAGCCTTTTGTTTAGGAGAAGGAAAGTTTTTTTTTTTTTTAGATTTCATTCATTCGTGAAAGACACACACAGAGAGAGGCAGAGACACAAGCAGAGGGAGAAGCAGGCTCCACGCAGGGAGCCTGATGTGGGACCTGATCCTGGGACTCCAGGATCACATCTGGAGCTGAAGGCAGGCACTCAACTACTGAGCCACGCAGGCGTCCCAAGATTTTTTTTTTTTAAATACAATCTACCCCATAATTGTGGGGCTCAAACCTGACCCCAGTTTCAGGAGTCACATGCTACTGAACCAGCCAGGTGCCCTGAGAAGGAAAGATTTGTACTGTGAAAACTCCTTGTCTTTGGAATATGTTTAAAATAGGTAGGAAGAATGTAATTTAAGAGCCCTGGAATAAGATAAGAAAATTTTACAGGTAAGTGCTAGATACAATTTAAAAAGAGAAAAATTATAGAAGACGAGTTTTGAGTAAAAGGGTTTTATGTAGTACAGGTAAATGGCTTCAAATGAGATAATATGGGATGAAAAGGAGATTTGTGTGTCAAGCATTGAAGTGCTAAATTACAACATACACAATACTGTCAAAATAGCTCAACTCAACTATGTATTTAAAAAATTTTTTTAAAAGATTTTATTTATTTATTCATGAGAGACACAGAGAGAGAGGCAGAGACACGGTCAGAGGGAGAAGCAGGCTCGATGCAGGGAGCCTGATGTGGGACTCGATCCCGGGACTCCAGGATCAGGACCTGGGCCGAAGGCAGGCACTAAACCACTGAGCCACTCAGGTGTCCCTATTTTTTTTTTTTTATTTTTTTTTTATTTATTTATGATAGTCACAGAGAGAGAGAGAGAGAGAGGCGCAGAGACACAGGCAGAGGGAGAAGCAGGCTCCATGCACCGAGAGCCCGACGTGGGATTCGATCCCGGGTCTCCAGGATCGCGCCCTGGGCCAAAGGCAGGCACCAAACCGCTGCGCCACCCAGGGATCCCTCAGGTGTCCCTATTTTTAAATTTTCTTTTTTTGAAGATTTTATTTATTTATTCATGAGAGACAGAGAGAGAGAGAGGCAGAGACACAGGCAGAGGGGGAAGCAGGCTCCATGCAGGGAGCCTGGTGTGGGACTCAATCCTGGGACTCTGGGATCACGCCCTGGGCCAAAGGCAGGCGCTAAACTGCTGAGCCACCCAGGGATCCCCTATTATTTTTTATTTATTTATTTTTATTTTTTTAATTTTTTAAATTTATTTATGATAGTCACAGAGAGAGAGAGAGGCAGAGACAGGCAGAGGGAGAAGCAGGCTCCATGCACCGGGAGTCTGATGTGGGATTCGATCCCGGGTCTCCAGGATCGCGCCCTGGGCCAAAGGCAGGCGCTAAACCGCTGCGCCACCCAGGGATCTCTATTTTTTATTTTTTTAAAAAAAATTTTATTTATTTGTCAGAGAGAGAGAGAGGGAGAGACAGCACAAGCAAGGGGAGTGGCAGGCAGAGGCAGAGGGAGAAGTAGTCTCCCTGCCATGCAAGGAGCAGGATGTGAGGCTGGTTTATGGACCAGGGTCATGACCTGAGCCAAAGGCAGATGCTTAACCTACTGAACCACGCAGGCATCCCTCAGCTATGCATTTAATACTCTTACAGCCACGTTTTTATGTTTCAGTACACATAATCTTTTTACTTTGCAAATGTAAAAACTGAAATCTGAAGAGTAAACTCATTCATTGCTCATCTAATATCCTACTTTTTGGGTCTTTGCATTTGCTGTTCCACTGCTTGAAATGCTTTTCTCCTGTTCTTTGCAAAAGACTTGCTCTTTCCTTTTCTTGGCTCATCCCCAAGTCATCTCCCTCAGTGCATGCCCTGAGGGCCCTACCTACAATGGTTGGGGAAGTAACTCAGTTACCTCTCTCATCTCTGTTTCTTCCCTTGAGAGCACTGCTCCCAATCAAATTATCTGGTTTAACTGTTTACATGTGTATTGTTCTTCTGTAAGCTCCCCAAAAGCAGTGGACTCCTCTGTCTTAAGCCCAAAACGATCTTTGGCACCTAGCAGAGCATTTATTTATTTTTAAAAGATTTTATTTATTTATGAGAGACACACACAGAGAGAGAGGCAGAGACACAGGCAGAGGGAGAAGCAGGCTCTATGCAGGGAGCCTGACGTGGGACTCGATCCCGGGTCTCCAGGGTCAGGCCCTGGGCTGAAGGCGGCGCTAAACCACTGAGCCACCCGGGCTGCTCCTAGGAGAGTATTTAGAACCATCAATAAAGGGTGGCCCAGCTGGCTCAGCAGTTTAGCGCTGCCTTCAGCCCAGGGCGGGATCCTGGAGACTGAGGATCGAGTCCCGTCAGGCTTCCTGCATGGAGCCTGCTTCTCCCTCTGCCTGTGTCTCTGCCTCTGTGTGTGTGTGTGTCTATCATGAATAAATAAATAAATCTTTAAAAAAAAAAAACCATCAATAAAGATTTTGCCAATGAATGAATTCTTTGACCATAACCAACACCAAATCCTTCCAAAGTACCAGGCACTGTGTTAGGTAATTGCCCTAAATTATTGCATTTAGTTCTCACATCTCATACATGAGAAAACAGATTTTATAAAATAATATCTCTTAACAGATGAAGCGAGCATTTAGACCCAGACCTGACCCTAGTCACTATGCCATACTCTATAAGAAAAAAGGTTAAAATATCCCAAGTTGGGTAAAACATAGTAATTAGAAAGCTTAAAGGTATAAATCCCCTTAAGCTTAAAGGTATAAATCCAGGGGATTTTTTTTTTTAATCCAGGGGATTTGAGGGGAAAAAAATCATACCTTGTTAATAATACACTATTACCACATTTGGTTTCACATAACATCATTTTTCTGTTAATCTTTTTTTTTTTTTATTTTATTTATTGGGGCGTTTGGGTGGCTCAGTTGGTGAAGCATCTGCCTTTGGCTCAGGATGTGATCTCAGAGGCTTGGGAACAAGCCCCACGTCGGGCTCTCTGCTTGGCCAAGAGCATGCTTCTCCTCCTTCATCCCTAACTTCTTTTTGGTGGCCACAACTGTCAACTCCACTGCTCTTCACCCCTTATTCTTCTTGTTTTACTACAGAGGGCCAGGGTATTCAGGCTTTGAAGGCCATGGCAAAGAGTTTTGTATTTATATCTGAGTCTTGGGAAGCCATCAGTGTATTATAAGCAGAGGAATGAGAGCTGATTTATGTTTTAAGATACATTTCTGGTTGATGTGTGGAGAAGGAGTTGGGGGCAGGGTAGATGAAGAAATGGTGAAAGCCTTCAAAAGGCCGTTGGGGTAGACGTGGTGGTAGTGGGGATGGAGAGAGGAGGATGGATTTGGGATATATTTTGGGGGGTAACTAGTAATGGGTTGGATGCGGAAGTTGAGAGAGAGAAAAGGAAAAGTGAGTAAGTCCTGGTTACCTTGGACAACTTGGAAGCATGGTGGTATTACTTCTAAGGTGGGGGATTCTGGGGAAGAAATAGATTTGGAGGGAGGAAATGAAGATCTTGCTTCAGATCCATGGAGGCATATCAAGTGGATGGTTGGTTGTACTGTTAGGAACTCTGGAAGGTCCATGTTAGAGCCATAGCTGTGGGGGTCATTGGTGGAAAGCCATCGTACTAGGTGAGGAAGAGAGAGAGAGATGCTGGAACTCTATTTTTTTTTTTTTAAAGATTTATTTATTTATTTATGACAGACATAGAGAGAGAGAGCGAGGCAGAGACACAGGAGGAGGGAGAAGCAGGCTCCATGCTGGGAGCCTGACGCGGGACTCGATCCCGGGACTCCAGAATCGTGCCCTGGGCCAAAGGCAGGCGCTAAACTGCTGAGCCACCCAGGGATTCCCGATGCTGGAACTCTAAATAGAGAAGTGTGAAATTGTCTTAGAGGTTGAGGAAGCAAAATAATTGAGGAAGTGTAGACATGCTGGGCAGTGTTGCATGTCCTTTGAGGTTTGTGGTTTTGAATCTAAAAAGTGAAATCGTCCTGCTTGTGTGATTTTTCTCTGGCAAAACTCAACTGCTTGGGTGCAGGGAAGGAAGACAGAGACAAGCAAGAAAAAAGATCCCTAAGGGATTGGTTTGATTCTAAGTTGGTAAAGAAGGCAGTGAGGACAAGAGGAGGGTAATGGGTAACGGGAACGTGGCGAGGTGACTGAGTTGGGAGGCTTGCTGAGGTAAAAGGACTGTTGAGTGGGAAGTGGGAGAGCAAGTGGTTCTCTGGAGGGAAAGAATGTAGGGTCTTTGAAATTTTAGTCTGGGGTAGTGATGTTGGAGGCAAAGACTGGTGGTGAAGGGGGCAGGGGAAGGAGAGTTGAGCCACCTGGCTGTTGCGCTGGGACGGAAGCAGTGGCAGAAGGGAAGTGAGGCAAGGGGCTGTCTACAGTGAGAGCGGAGTGCTGGGAGGTCAGGACGTGACCCTGCTCTGGGGCAGGAGGCACTCGAACCCCCCCCACTCCCACTGCTTGAGTTCAGAGAAGCTGGGGTCTTGCGAGGAGGAAGAGTTATCATGAGAAGAAAGATGACTCTCTCCTTGAAAGACCTCAGAGGATTCAGGGTCATCTGGGGACAGGCCAGAGTCTGAGGCAAAGAACCCTCCAAGGAGGGTGACCATCTGGAGTTTATTCACTGCATATCTAGATTTCCAGAGAGCAAGATAAGAAGGTTGGAGTGGGGTGGAGATGGAGTCAGATGACGTGGGCATGGGGGAGTGAGATGCTTTCCTCCCGTCCACTTCGTAGACTCTGTCTTCCCACAGCATTCCTAATACGAGGCAACCTGAAATCTTATGTTGTGGGGTTGGAATGGTTTCTGAATATCTATAGAAAGCAACGGTTTTGGAATGGTTGCTACTCCAAGGCATTGCTTTACAAAGGGGAGATTGCCTTCTATTTGGATGTGTTACAAGTGAAGCCAACTTTTTTTTTTTTAATTTAAGATTTTATTTATTTGTTCATGAGAGACACACACAGAGAGGCAGAGACACAGGCCGAGGGAGAAGCAGGCTCCCTGCAAGGAGCCCGACATGGGACTCGATCCCAGGACCCTGGCTGGGATCACGACCTGAGCCGAAGGCAGATGCTCAACCACAGAGCCACCCGGGTGCCCCGTGAAGCCATCTTTTTTGTAACATTGATCACACAATGTGGAATGTTCCATTCTAGAAAAATACGTCCTGTGGGTGATCTTCTAGGACTCAAAAAAGCTTCATTACAAATCAGATGAGCTAATGATTATCAACTTGTTTTCAAAAGTAGAACATGGCTCAGTGGTTCTGTATCCTTTTTGATGGCAAGGATCTTATTTTTAATAAGTTTATTTTAAAAAGCTAATTCTTGTTCTCATATAATAGCTGTATATTCAGTATCCATTGATTGAGAAAAGGCTAAATGGTAAGCTACTGTGAATTTAGAAATACTTAAGTGAATTTTTGTTTTATTAATTGTAATAGCATTTACAAACACTTGAAAAATGTTAGAGATTTGTTGTCTGTATTTAGAGCAGGAAAGAAAATGGCCTTCAGAAAGTAGGATGTGCTTGGTGGATTCAGACTTGGCGAAACTGTCAGTACTTCCCCAGGGTCGCCGAGCTCACAGATGATTAGAAATAGCTTCTGTGATGTAGGGAATATAGGTGCAAGATATTATTATTATTATTATTATTATTTACTGTAATTATGTAGGACCAGATGGTATGATAGTATTCATTTTAAGTGCCATTCTGCCAACAGCAGGTGAATATTTGAAACTATTTTCCTGGTATAGTTATTAAGCCCTTTCTCTCCTGTCATTGTAGCTAAGGAAAAAGTGGTTTATTTAGAAATGAAATCCAGATGGTCTCGAACAGCTCTAGTCATGTAAAGTTATTAATGTAACTGCACGGCCTTGAAAGACACAACCATTATTGCCAAAGCAATGTAATCCCAGTCTGTTGGAGCATACATTTTTGGAATTACTATTTTACCTGATAAATTACTTCACAGGTCGCAACCTTCCCTGAAGTATTCAGTACAGTGTTTGGAGGTGCAAATGTGTTCAATTCATAGAACTACAGTTTACATAAAGCTTTGTTGTTCCACTGGGGTTTCATGTTTAATTTAGAGGATGGAGGTAAATTTAGCAGTGACACTAATAGCTCTCAGGTTTGTAACTTTCTGGAATTACAGACAGAAAGTTTGTTACATTTTTGTAAGTGGAATCTTAAAATCCTACTTGGCTCATTATTTTGTGACCATTTTCCAGGTAGAAAGATGAAATGAAATTAGCTACCTTCTACTGATGTGTGATTGATTAATTCTGGGCAGGTCAGTGGCTAAAATTAGTTTCTCAATACCTTACATACACTGTTTAGTCTCATAAGTCTCAGAAGAGATAGGCCGTTTCATAGATGACTGTCTGTGATTCATAAAGATTGACTTGTCCAAGGACTTACAGCCAGTAAATGAAACAGCTATAATGGTTATATAATTTTAACTACCTCAACTTTGTACCTTTTATCTGCAAGTTTCAGGAATGGTCTTTTGTCTGGTTCTGTCAGCATTTAAGGTTTGGCTACATCTACCAAGCTGTGGCTAGTGAAAACATGTGCATAGGGATGCCTGGGTGGCTCAGCAATTGAGCGTCTGCCTTTGGCTCAGGGTGTGGTCCCGGGATCTGGGATCGAGTTCCGCATCGGGCTCCTTACGGGAAGCCTGTTTCTCCCTCTGTCTGTGTCTCTGCCTCTCTCTCTGTCTCTCATGAATAAATAAATAAATAACATCTTTTAAACAAAACAAAAAACATGAGTATAATAGCAGTTACAGTGAAAAGTCAGCAGTTACTGGCTGAGCGCAGTCTTGAAAGCAAAGCCCTGTGATTTGCTAATTTTAGTACTGGAAGTTCTTAAGTTTGTCTCCTACCTTGACTATTGTAGTGTATTGTAGCATACAGGTCATTTTGACAATTTATTTTTCCCTAATACAAGTTACAGGACTTTTCCAATGCTGTGGATATTTTACTTTTTTTTTTTTTTAAAGATTTTATTTATTTACTTGGTAGATGTAGCCAACCATCCCACATACAAACGGATAAGAAAATCTAATAGATGGCTTTTTTTTTTTTAAAGATTTTATTTATTTATTCATGAGAGACACAGAGAGGCAGAGACACAGGCAGAGGGAGAAACAGGCTCCATGCAGGGAGCCCGATGTGGGACTCGATTCTGGGTCTCCAGGATCACACCCTGGGCTGAAGGTGGCGCTAAACTGCTGAGCCACCAGGTCTGCCCAAGATGGCTTTCTATTAGGATGTAATCTTTTGTCAAGGATTTTTCTTTTTTTTTTTTCTTTTTATTTATTTTTGATAGTCACAGAGAGAGAGAGAGGCAGAGACATAGGCAGAGGGAGAAGCAGGCTCCATGCACCGGGAGCCTGATGTGGGATTTGATCCCGGGTCTCCAGGATTGCGCCTTGGGCCAAAGGCAGGCGCCAAACCGCTGCGCCACCCAGGGATCCCCAGGATTTTTCTTTTTAAGGACTTATTTATTTATTTATTTATTTACTTTAAAAAAGATTTTATTTATTTATTCTTGAGAGGCAGAGAGAGGCAGAGACACAGGCAGTGGGAGAAGCAGGCTCCATGCAGGGAGCCTCATGCGGGGCTTGATCCCAAGACTCCAGGATCATGACCTGAGCCAAAGGCAGATGCTTAACTGACTGAGCCACCCAGGTGCCCCTAAGGGCTTGTTATAAACATAATTATCAATCTAGTTTTCTGGTGTCTGCTAGCCGAGGTGATTTTTTTCAAGGCCTGATCATATGCTGACTGGTTCTAAGTCTAAAGCAGTTTTTGGATAGACTACTTATTTTAAGTAATGTTGGTAATGCATTTTGTCTTTGCAGAAAGAAGAAATGATGTAAATAATTCACTGTCCAAACTTTAAGGTCGGAGCTGAGAAGGAAGGTCAGGAAGACTATGGCCTGGCCAAATATTTTTCAAAGAGGAACTCTGTTCTCCCGGTTCAGTCATCATCATGTTGTTGTATTCCTGCTTACCTTCTTCAGGTATGTTTGTTGCTCAAACTGTTCTCTTGTGTTTTTTGGTTTTGTCTGTGTGAGGGGGCTAGTCGTTGGCACGGCAAGTATTTAGTGCAGTGATTGGCATGGCTTGTGAAATAGGCTAGTTATTCTTTCTGTTGTGCTCTCTGGTACCTCTCAGTAGTTTTCGGGGCCATTTTGCCCAAGTTTGGCAATGTCTGGAGGCATTTTTGGTTGTCACCCTGGGGGAAGGAGTGCCACTTGCAGTGGGTACAGACTAGGGATGCTGCTGTAGCTCCTACAATGCACAGGCTAGCCTCCCACAATAGAGAATTTGGGAGGCCTAAAATGTCAGCAGGGCCATGATTGAGAAACCCTGGCTTAGTATACAGTGTTTTATTTATTAAAACCAGGAGCTTGAGAACAAAGGGCATACATATTCAGGGAATGCCTTGTGCTTCCTTGAACAGTAAGGTATGAGACACTTGTGAGGATGGGACTCCTGGGTGGCTCAGTGGTTGAGCATCTGCCTTCGGCTCAGGTCATGATCTGGGGGTCTTGGGATCGAGTTCCAAATCGGCCTCCCCACAGGGAGCCTGCTTCTCCCACTGCCTCTGTTTCTGTCTCTCTCTGTGTGTCTCTCATGAATAAATAAATAAATAAAATCTTTTTTTTTTTTTTAAGATTTTATTTATTCATGAGAGACACACAGAGAGAGGCAGAGACAAAGGCAGAGACAAAGGGAGAAGCAGGCTCCACGCGGGGAGCCCGATGTGGGACTCGATCCCAGGAGCACGGGATCATGCCCTGGGCTGAAGGCAGATGCTCAACCTGCTGAGCCACCTAGGCGTCCCAATAAAATCTTTTAAAAAAATAAAAAAAGAGACAGTTGTGAGGAGTTCTAGTGACTCCTGTGAGATCCCAAGTGCTAGCTTGACTGAAGGATTATCCATGTTTATGATTCTATAGCCCTCAGTGGCTCTTACTTTAGAGGCCATAGATGCCACAAACCAGGCTGTTTGGTTTTAGGAGCCGTGTTACTTATAACCCTGTGACGCAACTATTTTGATGATTTCTTCTAGGTAGATTTTATTTACTATTAATCTTTATTGAAGGCACCGCAAGTGATGTGATTTGATTGTTTTAAGGCAGAAACTAGGAAATGGTTGGTTCTCTAAGGATGTAAGAGTTGATAGGTAATTTTGGATGCTGGCTTTAGGGATATCCATTCTTGATGCATGAAAGAAGGCATCAATAGGAAAAGACAGGACTCCAGAGAAAGCTACTTAATGGGTAATGCATTGATGGGCCAACCGTTGCTAAAGACTTAAAATTTTTTATAGAACTGCAACCATGATTTAGAGTAGGTTGGGATCAGTCCTGTATCAGTCCTGTGCCTAAGTGGAGGGGTAAGTTATGAGTGGACACAGGGGCTCATGTTGAAGAAGACTGGTTAATTCTTTCTTTTGCTTGGCAGAGACTGTTTCAATTGATCTCATAAAGCAGTACTTTTTCTTTTTTTTTTAAGAGGAGAATTCAAAAATTGAATAAAACACATGGGACTGTACCCAGGATTTTATTGAATGCCATTTTCTTTGCTATTCATTCAGCCGTATTTCTTTTCTCTTTTGCAGTTATTCGTTGCTCCATGCATCAAGAAAAACTTTTAGCAATGTCAAAGTCAGTATCTCTAAGCAGTGGACCCCAAGTGCTTTTAACAAGTCAATTAACCTGCCTGTAGAGGTAAGCAGAGCAAAGTGCCAGGAAGGGAGCTGTGCCCACCCCCTAAATTCCTCTTAAGGTCTTCTATTTTGTTTCATTCATCTGCTTAGGACTCTGAGATGGCTGTTTCCTGTGGCATAAAACCCAAACTGTTCTGCTTGATTTCTTAGCTTGCCCCGACTCAGGCCTGTTTTACACTTCATCCAGCTTCTTTTTCACTGTTTTGAAGTGACACATTTCTGGGAAGGTGGTTTTTTGAGTTTCCCAGGTATCTGTACTCATTTCTGCCTTTGAGATTTTGCTCATTTTCTTTTGTATGCTCTTTTGCTTTCTTCCCACTCACGTAAATCTTGCTTTTCCCTTTGTGGCAAGATAAAATATCACTTTTTCTTATTTTTAAGTAATCTCTATATCCATCCTGGGGCTTAGACTCGCGACCCTGAGACCAAGAGGTGTGTGCTCTACTGACTGAGCCAGCCAGATGCCCCTAAAATACCACTTTTTCTGTCGAGTTTTTTCCCCACCTTCCACTGATTTTTTTTCCCCTTCTGAATGGTGTATACCATGTATTACATAGTTTAATGTCTCAGTGTTTACATAGTTGCCATTTGTTTAATTTGTTTGTATCCTGCTTAAGAGTCTAGAAGTCAGAGTGTGTATCCACTTTCTTGGTTTCATTATGGGTCAGGTGAATTCTTTGATGACAGCTTGGAATGGAGATACTGTTCTTTCCAATATGCTATGTTGGGGGCACCTGGGTAGCTCAGTGGTTGAGCATCTGCCTTTGGCTCAGGTCCTGGGATCAAGTCCACATAGGGCTCCCCACAGGGAGCCTGCTTCTCCCTCTGTCTGTGTCTCTGCCTCTCTCTGTATGTCTCTCGTGAATAAATAAATAAAATCTTAAAAAAAAAAAGTCAATACACAAGTCCAGTCCACTCATTCTTTACCACACTCCTTGAGTTCTACTTATGTGGAATTATTCACACATATTAATATTCTTGGCATGTCTTATTTGTTTTTGTTTTTGTTTTCAAAGATTGTATTCATTTGAGACAGAGAGAGAGGACAAGCTGGGGGAGGGACAGAGGCAGAGGGAGAACAGACTCTCTGCTGAGTTGGCAACCCAACATGGAGCATGATCCCAGGATCCTAGGATCATGACCTGATCCGAAGTCAGACCCTTAACCAACTGAGCCACCCAGGTGTCTCAGCATGTCTTATTTCTTAACATATTTTTCCTGTATTTGGATCAATTAAAAGCTCACAGAGATCTGACGGTTATAGGCATATCCCCTCAAAATGTAATTAAGTTATTCAGTCAAGTGCTTATTGGGGCTCTATCTTGCATCAACAGTATTTGAGGCAGTGAGGATACAAAAAAAAAAAAAAAAAAACCTACAGAGACGATTAAAAGAAAAAAAGAGCCTGTCCTCATAGAACTGATGTTCTGTTGAAGATGCTCTTGTATAATTTTTCTTCCCCTCCCCCTATTTTTAAAGTTTATTTATTTATTTTTTTTTAGTAATCTCTACACCCAACGTAGAGCTCAAACTTACGACCCTGAGATCAAGAGTTGCATGCTCTCCTGACTGAGCCAGTTGGGCAGCTTTCTATACAATTTTTCTTGAATTTAAATTATCAGGAACTTTTAAAAGGAAGGATGTTAAGAATGGAAGGCTAGGTTTCACACTGAGTCTTGACTAGTGTTGTGTGCACAGTGAGACATCTTAAATGATCAAACCTTCAAGATGGAGTGGCCTTAAAAGGGATCAGGTGCTCTAATCTCTCAGCCAGAATGGAATTTTGTCACTATTGAAAGATGATCACTCAACTGGTTTAACACTTGGAGGAAGTTCTTTCTTGTATTGAGGGAAAAGTATTCTGCTGTTTAATTTCTATCTTGGGTTTTCTTCTGAGCCACGCATAGTAATTGATTCCTGCTGCATGACAGCCTGCTGAATATTCAAAGCAAACCTATCTCCCTAAGTTTCTCTCATTGAGGCCAAACATCCCAGGCTCCTTCAATTGTAGTGTAGTGACACTGTGCCCTAAATGTGGTACTGCAGGTACAGTCTGACTAGTATACAGAATAGTCGGATTTCTGTTAGGCACTGAGTTTCTGGTTGTATTACCTAAGGCTGCCTTTGTTTTTTAGGTAATTGAGTTGAGGGTTCCCAGGACCACCCCTAGGTTGAGATGATTCACTAAAAGGACTCACAGGACTCAGCTTATAGTCCTACTCACAGCTATGGTTTATTCCAGTGAAAGGATACAGAGTAAAATCAGCAAAGGGGAAAAAAAGCATACAGGCTGAGGTTTGGAGGAAGCCAGGTGCATTTCCAAGAGTGCTTTTTTGGTGGAGTCACACAGGATGGATGTAATTCTTCCAGCAACAAATTGTAACAACATGGGTGGAATCTTGTCTACCAGGGAAAGTTATTAGAGACTCAGTGCCCAGGGTTTTTATTGGGACTTGTTATGTAGGCACTGTGCCTGGCACATAAAAAAATTCCAGACTCCCAGAAGGAAAGCAGGTTTAGCATAAACCACATTGTTTGTACAAATAGTTTAGGTACAGTGAACCACTCTTAGCAGGGAAGGGTGGGAACCCTCCCTAGATCCCGATTCCCAGATGCCAGCTAGGGGCCAACCTTACAAGTAGGCCTTATTAGGGAGAACAGTCTTGGGCCTGCTGTGTTAACTCTTTCCTGCCAGTAACTATGTCACATTAGTAGCTCTTAGGGGACTTGCATTCACTTTTCTGCTTAGATGTTTATTTACTCACTCTAACTGCTGCTAAAATAGGTTTCACATTTTGGTTTTTCAGAACCATGGATTAAGTAGTTTGGATGGATTGGTTATATAGAGGTCAAGTTGAGACTGATCCTGGAGATCTTTGTATTTCTGTCTCTGCCATCACCGACAGCAGTGCTGACCTTCTGTTCCTTTCCTTAGACTTTAAGGTCTGGGTTTCTTCCTGCCTGAAGCCTGCTGCTGGGAGTGGGGCCTCTAGGGCCATGTGTGCCTTTCAGTCTTCCTATGTTTCTCGGTCTGTAACTGTCAACCCTGGCCTCCCTTTGACACTTGCTTTCTTGTCCAAAGTGGGAAGAGTTCTTAGAACCGGAAGTTTGTGTAAAAGTTTCTGAAAGATACTTTGCTCATGTATTGTTAAACATTTCTTCCTTCCCTTTCCTTTCCTTTTCCTTTCTTTCCTTTCCTTTCTTTTCTTTTCTTTTTTCTTTTTCATTTCATTTCATTTCATTTCATTTCATTTCATTTCATTTCATTTCATTTCAAAGTGTCCTGAACAACATCTCAAAAATTACTTACGATAGCTTTCTTTTTTATGCATAGATATCTTAGGTATCTTATGAAAAGAATTAAGCGCACCCAGTCTCTTTACCTTGAGAGTTTATAATAAATCCTGGTGATACGCACAAACATTGAAAGCAGTCAGTGAACATACCATGAAATCTCTGTTTAGGGATCCCTGGGTGGCGCAGCGGTTTGGCGCCTGCCTTTGGCCCAGGGCGCGATCCTGGAGACCCCGGATCGAATCCCACGTCAGGCTCCCGGTGCATGGAGCCTGCTTCTCCCTCTGCCTATGTCTCTGCCTCTCTCTCTCTCTCTCTCTCTATGTGACTATCATAAATAAATGAAAAAAAAAAAAAAGAAAAAAAAGAAAAAAAAATCTCTGTTTAGAGATAATAAGGAAGTAACAGTTATGTTTGACAGGTCAGGCAACTTGATTGAAAACTGTAAACAAAACTTTGTTCACTAAACTAAAAAGTCTTTTCTTTACCAGACAGTGTGATCCTTCCGTGAGGATAGTGTAGGGAGCCTACCCTGTCCAGGAGAGGGAAATGGGATTGAGGGTGTCCTCAACATTCTGCTTCAAGCTCATCCACAGCCTGTCTTCCCCCAACGGGACCTCACGGAAACCGATACCACTCCATTCACTGTAGGCAGAGAACAGAGCCCTGGACCATAGGTCAGCATTAGCTCATCCTCTGCTCACCACTTCAGGAAGCTCTCCCCCAAGGTCTCCACCCCATGCCTCGCCCTCACTCTGTGATAAACATTCTCGCTCAGGAAACCCACAGGGTCACTGATGGTCTGTGCACGCAATTTCATGCTTCCAGGAAGTGCCTCATTATGCAGCTGTTCTAGTGGGTTACTGCAGCCCTGCCTTCCACCCGCCCCCCGACACGAGAAAACCCCACACACGTACAAACCTCTGGGTTCTCACCATCATTGCACATACAAGCAGGCCAGCTTAAACCACTGCAGGGTGTGGGGTTTCAGTGTGTTAAGTCATCTTGTCAGTGACTTTTGTCAAACACTGGATCCTTCACTCTGTATACACAGACCATTTCTCACTGTCTAGTGTTCTCATCTTGATCTGACTTCTATTATTGAAGTAGATTTTCTTTTCTAGGCTTTTTCTGTCATCCTATTTTTTGTATCTTTCTGTTAGTCCTACTTTGTTTTTTAAGTTTTTGGGTTTTGTTTTCTACTTGTTAAGCAAGCCATCAAAAGTATATTTCAGCTGAATTCTGGCAGTGAAGCAGAAGAAAGCTGTTTTAAAATCTGTCAGTTCTTATGAAGGCCACACCTGCAGGGAGTTTTGGTGGCTTCTTGAGAGAGTACAGAAAAACTCTAGAAACTTCTGAGGAGCTGCTTAGGGCCACTGTCTCTAGCTCACATTGCTGTGTGCCCGACAGGGCTTAGTTCTGGAGCCTGATGAGCCTCAGGGCCAAAGATTGTGGTCTGAGGGAAAATGTGGCGAAGTAAGTCTAAGTGGAGAACTTTAGGGTCCTACTTGGTGCACTGAAATACTGATCAATCTTAGGTCTGTATACAGGGTCTTATCATGACAGCAGTATCTGAGATGTTAAAGGAGCAAGACTAGTGCTGTAAGCCACACAGAAATGAGTCCCAATCCTTTAGAATCACACTAATATATATTCTTTTATGATTTGGGGATTTTACTTTCTGTTAAAGTTTTTTTTAATTGCTGACTGTGATTTTCTTCTTAACATTTTTTTTTTTCTTAACATTCTAAAGTCAGAATTTCTTTTCTGTAACAACTCATCTCAGAAATCATTTATTCCAGTAATTCTCTAAATTTTTGCTCTGAGGAGCCCAAAGAGCTTTTGGTTATGTGGGTTTATATTTTTAGATACTTACTGTTTTAGAAATTAAAACTGAGAAACTGAAAAAAATACATCAGTTTTCAACAGTGAAAAGGGGAGGTGTGCCTGGGTGGCTCAGTCGATTAAGTGTCTGATTCTTTTTTTTTTTTTAATAATTTTTAAAAAAAGATTTTATTTATTTATTCAGAAGAGACACACAGAGAGAGGCAGAGACACAGGCGGAGGGAGAAGGAGGCTCCCTGTGTGCGACTCAATTCCAGGACACCGGGATCACGACCTGAGCCAAAGGCAGACGCTCAACCACTGAGCACCCAGTTGCCCAAGTGTCCGACTCTTGATTTCAGCTCAGGTCATGATCTTAGGGTTGTGGGATGGAGCCCCATATCTGCCACCCCACCCAGTGGGGAGTCTGCTTGAGATTTTCTCTCTCCATCTTCTTCTGCCCCTCCCCCTATGCTGTCTCTCAAATAAATAATAAAATCTTTAAAAAATTCATTGGCTTTGTAAATAAATTAAGTAAACAATAATGTGTTTTTTTTTCTTTTTTCTTTCTTTCTTTTTTTTTTTTACCAATAATGTGTTAACATAAATAGCATTTTATGAAAAGTGATATTTCTAGACAAAAAAAAATCACTTCATGAGGAGAATGGCATTAATTTACATTTTTGCAAATCTCAAGTCTGGCTTAATAGATGATAGCAGATTTTCATGTCTGCTTCTGAAGTCAATCTCTTGCAACATGATCCTTTGAACTGTATAAAGAGAATTTGACCTTTGACAGATACATAGTAGGAAGGGGAGAAGTATTTTAATAGCCTTTCCAGTTAATTGTGGGCATTCGTCTTTGATACTACACCAGAATTTGACAAATGGCAATTTTTTAAAGGTTAGTTGCGTGTGGAATCTGAAACTGTATCAATTAACTTTTTATACCCTTATATTAAGATCCATTTGTCTGTCTTTACTTTGAATGGATTTTGAAGTGACAGGCTTATTTCATTCTTTTTTGAGGAAATGTGTGCCAGGTACCCCAAACTGAATAACTATAGCTTGTCTGTCAGTCATTCTTTCAAGTAAAAAACAGCATCCTCGCTTGCACCTCACACAGCTTCACTAGTGCTTTCCCTCAAGACAGCTGTGGCTCTTTGGTATGCTGCGTGCGGATGCACATCAGTGTGCTCAGGGGCCAGATTTAATCAAATTAATATTTTTTTTTACTGCTTGGGGCACCTGGGTGGCTCAGTGTTTTGAGTGTCTGCCTTTGGTTTAGGTTGTGATCCCGGGATCCTGGGATCGCGTCCCGCATTGGGCTCATCACAGGGAGCCTGCTTCTCCTTCTGCCTATGTCTCTGCCTCTCTCTCTGTGTCTCTCATGAATAAATAAATAAAAGCTTTTAAAAAACCAAACATTTTACTGCTTGAGAAAAAAATATTTTAAAAATATTTTTATTTAATTTGAGAGAGAGAGGGTTTGTGAGTCGGGGCTGGTAGTGGGTTAGAGGGAGAGGGATAAGCAGACTCCTCACTGAGCATGGAGCATGGGGCTCAATCTCATGACCCTGAGATCATGACCTGAGCTGAACTGAGCCACCCAGGTGCCTCACTACTCAACAAAGATTTATTCAGCATCTAGCATGTATCAAGGATGTTCTTTAAGTGAAATTGGCTTTTTTTTTTTAAACTGTGAGCGTGGCAATAAATACAGTGCTTATTATTTTTAAATACAGTGATTAATAGTATGATTTTGTGTAACTGCTTTGACTCCTGCTGAGTCATAGTTTTACCCACTACTGCTTTTGTCCCATCAATGGAAAAGTTAAAGGGAAAAAACAACATTTTAGCATTGTGCAAATAGCTTTGAGCTTGCAGACCTTTTTGCACGTGTGTTTCCTTATCTAGAGTGCCAATTTCCTCTGTCCAACCTCCCCTGGATTCTGTGAGGGTGGGCAGAGAGGCTCTAGGTAAAGGGGCTTTGAGAAATGGGAAGGACTGACAGGTAGCAGCGGGGACTAACGTGATTCTTACTGTGTTGCTGTAGATCTGGAGCAGCAACCATTTGTTTCCCAGCGCAGAGGAAGCCACACTTTTCCTTGGGACACTGGATACTATTTTCCTCTTCTCTTATGCTGTGGTAAGTTTCAGAATTTGGGGGTTTTAGGTTGAGGAAAGATATAAATGGAAATGACTCCAAACCTTGTGAAGTTCATAAGAGATTTTAGAATTTGTTGACAGAGGAGAGTTCAACATTGCTGAAGTTTATATTCTGTGTCATTTCCATCTATCCATCCGTCCATCCATCCATCCATCCACCCACTTATCCGTCTATTTGACAGATGTTTACTGAATACCTAGCATGTGCCAGGTACTTTTCTAGTCTGTGAGAGTTCATCAACACAGGAAAAATCCGTAGCTTTATAAAACTTATCTTCTTGAAGTGGGATCTAAGGAAGACAGACAGTAATACAATTTTATACAGAAGCAAACAGTACAGTTGAAGGGGGTCAGTTGAACAGTACAGATGCTGGGGAGAAAAAAAAGCAGGAAAGGGGGTCTAAAGAGCGCTGAGTGGTAGTCGTAATTTAGGACTGGGATGGCTGGGAAAGACCTCAAGTAGGAGGCGATATTTGAGCAAAGACCTGAAGTAGGTAAGTGAGGTCAGGGTGACTAGTACAGAGTGATGGGAAATGAGGCTAGAAAAGGTGTGGGGCTCAGACCTTTAGGGTTTTTGGTCCTTTTGTTGGGGCTTTGGCCCCAACAGTGAGATGGGAGTGAGATGGGAGCCCTGAAAGGTTTTGCACAGAGGAGTGCCAGGATCTGCCCTGTGTTTGGACAGGCCCACTTGCTGTCCCAGGAGACTAGACCAAAGGGTAGAGGCAGAAACAGGGACATAGATTAGGCTGTTCCAATTTTGAGGTGAAGGATGATGGTGGTTTAGATCCAGGAGTAACAGAAATGGGAAGAAGTAGATTTTGTGTTTTATTTTTTTTAATTTTTTTAATTTTAAAATATTTTATTTATTTATTGAGACACACACACACACACACACAGAGAGAGAGAGAGAGAGAGGCAGAGAGAGAAGCAGGCTCCATGCAGGGAACCCGACGTAGGACTAGATCCCGGGTCTCCAGGATCACACCCCAGGCTGCAGGCAGCGCTAAACTGCTGCGCCACCGGGGCTGCCCGGTTTTGTGTTTTGAAGGTAGAACCAATCATTATTTTTCCTGTTGAATGTGGAGTATAAGAGAAAGAGAGGCCTTGAGGACAACTCTAGAGTGTTAGTATCATAACAGAGTGGAAGACAACGGGAAGGGTAGGCTTGTGTTTGCTTCAGGAGCACATATATTAAAATTGGGAAGGGTAGGCTTTGGGGAAAATGGCTTTTGGACATGTTACAGGTGAGATACCTATTCTTGCCTAAAGGATGAAGAACAGACACTTAGTTATGTATGGAGTCTGGAGTTCAAGGTAGAGGTTCAGGCTGGTGGTACAAATTTCAGAGTCCTTGGCATAGAAATACTTTTCAGAGTTACAAGACTGATCATCAAGGGAGCAGGTGGGGATAGTATGACAGGTGTGACAGCTGAGCCGTGGGGCTTCCTGTACTTAGAGGCAGGGGACATGAGAAATAGGCAAGCAGTGGAGGGGGACAACTATGGAATAGTGGTGTCCCAGGAACCATGCCAGCATGGGGGGAAAAGAGGTGCTCATTGTCCGAGGTAGTCACCTTGGATAGGGCAGCTGGGATCTCTGTCTGGTGGTAGGGAGCAAGTTCGGTGGCTGCTGAGTTAAGGCTGTGGGAAGTGGTGGCTGCCACTGGACCCCTGCACTGTGAATGGTCCTCCCTTTCTTCCCACTGTTTGATTTCCTCTCGTGAAGATGTCTACAGTTATTAAAAAGCTTTTTTTAAAAAGGTTTATTTATTAGAGAGAGAGAGAGCATGCACACAAGCAAGCAGGGGGAAGGGCAGAGGGAGAGGGAGAGAATGCAGACTCCCTGGGACATGAGATCTCCCAGCACTGAGACCACGACCTGAGCTGAAATCAAGAGACAGACACTTAAGGGACTGAACCACCCAGGTGCTTTGTAAAGAAACCTTTTAATTAGTGATATCCAGGTGATGGGAAATACCTGGTGGAAGTTCCAAAGTGTTCTCTGAATGTTTATTTGGACAGTATTTGGAATATCTTTTCTTCAAAGAGGAAGCTTGTAGAAACAATTGGAGCAGACCTTAGATCATGTAGCCATGCTCCTCACCCTGGGCGTTGTGTTTTTGTTTTTGTTTTTTTAAGATTTTATATACTCATGAGAGACACCGAGAGAGAGAGAGAGAGAGAGAGAGAGAGAGAGAGAGGCAGAGACATAGGCAGAGGGAGAAGCAGGCTCCCTGCAGGGAGTCTGATGCGGGACTTGATCCCAGGACTCCAGGATCACGCCCTGAGCTGAAGGCAGATACTTAACCACTTAGCCACCCAGGCACCTGTATCCTGGGCATTTTCTGTATGACATCCCAGTGTACGGTCATTCGACTTTGGCTGGAGCACTGGCAGTGGTGCCTCGCTGCGAGCCTTTTGTGGAATGTTTTAAGAAGCCATGTATAGTCTAGAGCAAAGACCAGCTCTACCACTGTCAACTAGCTGTAGGAAACTTGGTTTTGAAATGAAATTTAACCTTACTTTTCTATAGAGTTGTGATAATACTTATCCCCAGGATTAAGTAGGTTTAGGAGATAAAAAGTGCCATGGAACATCAGTGATCATATTTCTTTGTATTGAGCCACATGTCCTTTTGGAGCTTTCTAGGCATCACGCAGGCATTTGGAACACCACAGGATGAATTGATTCTCTAATCTGAAACACTGAGATTTTCTTCACCTCCTTTACTCTATATAGCATAAGGCACCTGAGTGGCAGCTGTAGAATGAAGAATTGAAAGCTTATAGGTGCTTCTTTTGAGGTAGTGACAGGTTGACCATAATGAGACCTATCAATCTAAATTTTCTCTAATGTAGAGATCGACAGTTTACCAGAAACACTTGTATCTGGATTTAGGTTTTCCGTGAAGACATTTGTTCATTTTACATACTTATGGAAGAAACCTGGTGTATTGCCATGGGCTCTTTAGTGTGCCTTGCTGCCATGACTCAGGTTTTTATTTCCTGCCACTAAGAGGAGAGCAGAAGGCAGAACATTTGTACCGTTCTTCAACTAATTACTGTCTTTGTGTCCTTACTCTCCCTGCCTTGTGAGGTCATGAAACCCAAGGGTCAGATTAAATAGGCAGTGCCTGTGCCCCAGAAACTTCTGTGGTACAGGACATGTTGTAACACATCTTGACTCAGGATGCAAATGGCTAACTAAGGGCAGCCCCCCTGGGAGTGCAGATAACTGATCTTTTTTTTTTTTTTTAAGATTTTATTTATTTATTCATGAGAGACACAGAGGGAGAGAGAGATAGAGGCAGAGTCACAGGCAGAGGGAGAAGCAGGGTCCATGCAGGGAGCCCGATGTAGGACTTGATTCCGGATCTTGGGATCACACCCTGACCCAAAGGCAGATGCCCAACCACTGAGCTACCCAGGTGTCCCAGATAACTGATTTTTAAGTTAATCTGTTCTAGAAAATGAAATATATTTGTGGGCTTGTTTTATTAATTAATATTCTTGGTTTTATTTGTTTTGATTTTTGCTTTTCCAGGCTCCTTTTAGACAGTGAGGGGGATTTGCTTTTGGTAGACTCAAAGTTTAGCCTAGATTACAGTATTTTGGTGCGTGAGTTTGTTTACAGTATAATGTGCAGAAGTGCACTGTCATTTTATGAAACATTTTTGAAACTGAGACAGCTAGTCTGGGCATAAGAATGAAGTTTAATTTTGAGTCATGTCAGTGTTTTATTTCCCTCACTTGGTTTGCAACGCATCTTCCCTTTTTCAGGCTGTGTTATTCAGAGCTGTGAAATAAAATGCTTTATTTTTAGGGCCTTTTCATCAGTGGAATTGTTGGAGATCGGCTTAATTTACGATGGGTTCTATCTTTTGGCATGTGCTCTTCTGCACTAGTGGTAAGTTGAAAGGTATTATTTTTATCATCATCATCATCATCATCATCATCATCATCTTGGTTGGGTATTTTAGAATCCAAGTACTCCTCCTGCCCATTTCTATATGTAGAATAGAAAAGTAAAATCAATATTCAATTTTTTAATACCTCGTGTGCCTTTTCAGTTAGGGGAATCTTTTTATATTTATTTATTTATTTAATTTTAAAAAAATTTATAAAAGATTTTATTGACTTATTCATGAGAGACACAGAGAGAGAGAGAGACAGAGACACAAGCAGAGGGAGAAGCAGGCTCCATGCAGGGAGCCCAACGTGGGACTTGATCCCGGGTTTCTAGGATCACGCCCTGGGCCGAAGGTGGTGCTAAACCGTTGAGCCACCCAGGCTGCTCATAGGGGAATCTTTTTTTTTTTTTTTTTTTTTTTAATTTATTTATTTACGATAGTCACACTCAGAGAGAGAGAGAGAGAGGCAGAGACACAGGCAGAGGGAGAAGCAGGCTCCATGCACCGGGAGCCTGACGTGGGATTCGATTCCGGGTCTCCAGGATCGCGCCCTGGGCCAAAGGCAGGCGCCAAACCGCTGTGCCACCCAGGGATCCCCATAGGGGAATCTTTTTAAAGTGAGATTTGGATCATGTCCCTTTTGTGATTCAGTCACCACCAGAGCCATGCATAAATAGTATACATGCTGCCTGAATTGAACACAGAAGCCAAGCATAAATAGCATGGCATTCGGTGCTCTTGAGAACTGGGTTGTGTCCTGCCTTGACAGTCCCGTCTGTCTCTATGCTTTACCAGTTGGCTCTGGCCAAACTGTTTTCCATGGTCCCAACATACCCTGTGCCTTTCTGCCTCACTCTGTTTGTTTTTGCCTTTCCTGCCTTGAATGGCTCTCTTTTCAGCTCTCCATAGTCTAGCTCAATGTCGCCAGCAAGTTATTGGTCAAATGGCACTTCTTTCACGATGTCTTCCTTTACTGACCTCATTCATTCCTGAAAGTAATCATTTCCTCTTCTGTGCTCCCCCGCCTGTATGTCTTTGAAGGCACTGACATCGTTGACTACTTAGTCCACTGATTTCTGTATCACTCTTGTTTTCCCTAGGAGTCAGTGGCATGGTGGTGGAGGTCACAGGTTTCTTAGACCTGGACTCCCTGCGTGTCAGTTCCTCACTTGCCATTTCCTGGGATGATTGCTGTGTGCTTCATCCTCTTTGTTTGAATGCCTCCCCCCAGGTTGGTAGGGAAGGTTATGTGGGTTTCTGTGTGTGAGGCATGTGGAAAAAATGCCCTGGATAATTAAATACTAGAGAGGGCCAGATCCACATTTGATGCATCTTTTTTTGTTTCCTAGGTCCTAGTGAGGAGTTTTTGTTGGTTGAATGAAAGCATGGCATTCAGCTAGTCCCAGTTTTATTATTGTTTTCCAGTATCTGCCATTTGAGAGATTGAAGCACTTTACTTACATTTACAGCCCTCTTACCTACACATATATACGCATTGCTTTAATCTTTTTTTGTTTGTTTGTTTATTTGTTTTTAAGATTTTATTCATTTGATAGATTCAGCACAAGCAGGGGGAGTGGCAGGCTGAGGGAGAAGGAGAAGCAGGTTTCCCACTGAGCAGGGAGCCCATCCCAGGACCCTGGGATCATGATCTGAGCCGAAGGCAGATGCTTAACTGACTGAGCCACTCAGGCGCCCCTATACATATTGTTTTAAAACCTCTATACGTTTTTGCTTTGCTTTTTTTTTTCACATTTTTTGAAAAATTGAAGTATGTGCATAAACTCACCCTTCTTGGTGTGTAGTTCTGAGTTTTGACAAAGGAGTATAGTTCTGTAACCACTGCTCCTCCTCCCCCCTCCCCCAGCCTCTATCAATCACTGACCATTTTTCTGTCCTCCTAATAGTTGTGCTGATTCCAGAATGGAATCATACAGTATGGTACATACTATATTTTTAAAAAATATTTTATTTATTTATTTATGAGAGAGAGAGAGAGAGGCAGAGACACAGGCAGAGGGAGAAGGAGGCTCCATGCAGGGAGCCCGACATGGGACTCAATCCCGGGACCCCAGGATTGCGCCCTGGGCCAAAGGCAGGTGCTAAACTGTTGAGCCACCCAGGGATCCCTGGTACATACTATTTCTAACCCATGCAAAATATTCCAAAAGTAACTTCGACTACCGATAAAATGTCCACTTGAGCAAAATGCCACCCCCCCACAGTGGTGACTTGATGAATGCTTCTGAATTCTTGAGCAGATCACAGGTTACACCGGTTGTCTCGGCAGCTGCAGGAATGATCATAGCTGGCGCTTCCTGGTCCCCACAGTGTGTGGGGCACTGCCCTGACTGAATTTACATACACGACTTCAATCAGCCCCCATAGTAGTCCTCTACACACACACGGGTCTGAGGACGAGATAACAGCAAGAGTTGTCTAATGAAGTTGAACAATGAGCATTTAACTTCTTAGAGCTAAAAATACAAGTCAAATGGGTGTAATCATTAATGAACTTTGTGTTGATTGACATCCCTGCTCAGTGGTGGCACTTGGGTCTTGTCTTATTCACCTTATGCTCAGAGTAGGAGCATCTGAAAAGTCGGCACATGTCTCTTTGGCCCTACACCTTTGGGCATGTTTCTTCATGCACAGACGTCATTGTGGTTGGCATTTTAGTGTCCTAAAAGTGTCTGTGGATGTCACATGTTCCTTTTTCTTCCCTTCGTATCCTAGGTGTTTGTCTTTGGCACTGTCACAGAATGGCTGCATTTCTACAACAAGGGACTCTACTGCTGCCTGTGGATTGTAAATGGCCTGCTCCAGTCTACTGGTTGGCCCTGTGTGGTTGCTGTTATGGGCAACTGGTTTGGAAAAGCTGGGTATGCCACTCTCTTCCTCTTTGATTTCTCTTTTTAAGTGGTTTTATTATTTATTTATTTATTTATTTATTTATTTATTTATTTATTTATTAAAAAAAAGATTTTATTTATTTTTTCAAGAGAGACACAGAGAGAGGCAGAGAAATAGGCAGAGGGAGGAGAAGCAGGCTCCATGCAGGGAGCCCGATGTGGGACTCGATCCTGGAATTCAGGAGGCAAAGGCCTCAACTGCTGAGCCACCCAGGTGTCCCTTTAAGTGTTTTGGTTTTTTTAAAGATTTTATTTATTGATGAGAGACACACACACAGAGAGGCAGAGACACAGGCAGAGAGAGAAGCAGGCTCCATGCAGGGAGCCCGACGTGGGACTCGATCCCAGGTCTCTAGGATCACGCCCTGGGCTGAAGGCAGCACTAAACCTCTGAGCCACTCGGGCTTCCCCCTTTGAAATGGTTTTAATATCAGATGATTCAGACTTGTCATCAGTTAACTCCATCTTTTCAACACTACCCACCTCTTCTATTTTAGAAAGTTGAGAAAAAGCTTCACTTTGGAGAGTATTGGAAAAGGTGTGGACTTGAAGGGTGTAGGCCGGTGATGCATGTTCTTATTTATTTTTATTTACTTTTTTTTTTTTTAGAGAGAGAGTGCATGTGAGCTGGGGGAGGAGAGAGAGAATCTTTTTTTTTTTTTTTTTTTAAGATTTTTATTTATTCATGAGAGACAGAGAGAGAGAGAGAGAGAGAGGCAGAGACACAGGCAGAGGGAGAAGCAGGCTCTAAACCGCTGAGCCACCCAGAGAGAGAGAATCTTAAGCAGGCTCCACATCCAACATGGAGCCTGATGTGGGGCTCAATCTCACCACCTTGAGATCATGACCTGAGATGAAATCAAGAGTCAAGCTTAACTGACTGGGCCACCCAGGTGCCCCAGTGAGGCACATTCCTTTTTTTTTTTTTTAAGTTTTTATTTTTTCATGAGAGATACAGGGGGGCGGGGGGGGGGCAGAGACACAGGCAGAGGGAGAAGCAGGCTCCATGCAGAGAGCTCGATGTGGGACTCGATCCCGGGACCCCAAGATCACGCCCTGGGCTGAAGGCAGGCGCTAAACCGGTGAGCCACCTGGGGATCCCTAGGCACATTCTTAATACTCTGCTGGTCATGGTCAGATTTTGAGTGTGGCTAAGGCAGTACATCTCAAAAATCTTCCCTTAACAGAACATAAGTCATGTAGCATCCTGTCATGTGTCTTCCTGTGGGTTTTGCCTTCCCTTCCCTTTGTTTGAGACTCAGTGGTCTAATTTTATCTTCTTACATTAAAGATGAAGAAATTGAGGTCAAAAATTATCTATGGGACTTGCCTAAGATCACATAACAAGGATGCCTGGGTGGCTTAGTGGTTAAGCATTTGCCTTTGGCTCAGGTCATGATCCCCTGAGGTCCTGGGATTGAGTCCCGCATCAGGCTCCCCACAGGGAGTCTGTTTCTCCCTCTGCCTATGTCTCTGCCTCTCTCTGTATGTTCTCATGAATAAATAAGATCACGTAACAAAGACTCTAATACGTTACAGATGAAGAATGCCAAACTTTGGGGCTTGAAAGCTCAAATTGGACATCTTTTCCCCAAACCTTCAAGTAGTTGTCAGATCATATGTGAGTTTATGTGTGATACAGGCCACGGCATGAGAGTGGAACCCGCTACAGCATCTTCTGGGCTGCCAGGAAGAAGAGCCGTACTTCATTTATAGGATGGAAAATAAGTCGAGATTCTCAAAGATTTGGCTTTGCTATTTGCCATTTTTGGTGACATTCTGATTTCAAGAGTATTATTAATTTGGATTTCTTTAATTTGTCCTGGGTAAATATATATTGTGAGATACACATTTATCTCATCTATGGTTCGGTCTTTTTTATCTGTTTACTCTTTTACCATAGACCAGTGTATGAAACAGACATTATCCACCCACTGAGTGATCAGTGCATGCTCTGCCTGGCTTCCCTCAGGTTTCCAGCCTCCTAGGTTTTCACATTGGGAGTCATGATGCCTGCTGGCTAATGATCTGTAACATCATGAAAGTTCACCCATGAAATGTCGTATGGGTAGAATAAGTACGACTTAATGAGCA
Organism: Canis lupus dingo; assembly: GCF_003254725.2. NCBI lineage: Eukaryota > Metazoa > Chordata > Mammalia > Carnivora > Canidae > Canis > Canis lupus. The sequence goes on from NC_064258.1 coordinate 8,578,553, forward strand.
TACTCTAATTGTACTTCAGTGTGCTGTGGTTTCTATTGAACTCTAACTGTAGTGTTACTGGTTTAACAATTGATTTTAAGAGGTGCTTGTTCCCATGTGATACTTTAGGTTTTTTTTGGAGTAGGTGATGCTATCTGCTCATGTGCTGTTTATATTTATCAAGGTTTTCTTTTTTTTAAGATTTTATTTATTTATTCATGAGAGACAGAGAGAGAGAGGCAGAGACATAGGCAGAGGGAGAAGCAGGCTCCCTGTGTGTGAGCTTATGTGTGAGGAGCCCGATGTGGGACTTGATCCTGGGACTCCAGGATCACGCCCTGAGCCAAAGGCAGACGCTCAACCGCTGAGCCACCCAGGCGTCTGTTCCTTTTTTTTTTTTTTTTTTTAATTTTTTTTTTTTTTTATTTATTTATGATAGTCACAGAGAGAGAGAGAGAGACAGAGACACAGGCAGAGGGAGAAGCAGGCTCCATGCACCGGGAGCCCGATGTGGGATTCGATCCCGAGTCTCCAGGATCACGCCCTGGGCCAAAGGCAGGCGCCAAACCGCTGCGCCACCCAGGGATCCCGTCTGTTCCTTTATTAAGATTTTTAAAGTAATTTTTTTCATTTGTGATTTTGAAAATTATATAAAGGCTTCTTGTTTTTTTGTGGACAAACCAGATAATATAAATGAACAAAGAGAAATAAAGGTAAAAGCATTTGAAATCGTATCACTCAAGGATAATCACTTTGGCACTTTTTTTTTTTTAAACAGATTTTACTAATTTATATGCCAGAGAGATAGCGTGAGAGTGGGGAGAAGCAGAAGGAGAGGGAGAGGGACAAGCAGACTCGCTGCTGAGCATGGAACCAGACATGGGGCTCAATACCAGGACGTCAAGATCAGGATTTGAGCCAAAATCAAGAGTTGCTCAGCCGACTGAGCCACCAGGTGCCCCTCAACTAGTTTCTTCTAAAATCGTGTCTTTGGGCCCCCCTGGGTGGCTTAGTTGGTTAAGCATCTGCCTTTGATCCCAGGGTCCTGGGATTGAGCTCTGTGTTTGGCTCCACGCCCAGCAGGGAGCCTGCTTCTTCCTCTATCTCTGCTGCTCCCTCTGCTGCTCTGCCTGCATGTGCCCTGCTCTCTCTTTCTCTCAAACAAACAAATAAATAAATAAAACTGAAAAAAGAAAAAAAATCAAATCAAATCATGTTTTTGGTCTGCCAGTGTTATTCAGAGCCTGACCTTCTGACTCTTTCCCCAGCACCCTCTTGCTAGGTTTTATGTATTTTAGAGAAAGAGGGCAGGCATTTGAGCCCTGGGGAAAACACAGATTATCTAGTCCAAATGGTTTTCCAAGTAGACAAAATTGGGGCCCCAGGGAATTAAGGGATAGGTTGAAGACATTGCTTAGAAACCTGTTAATCTTGGATGAATCATGCCCCTTTATCAGGGTCATAGTTTTTATTTTTATTTTTTTAAAGGATTTTATTTGTAAGTCATCTCTATGCCTAGTGTAGGGTTCACACTCACAACCCCAAGATCAGGAGTCTCACACTTCACTGACTGAGCGGGCCAGGCGCACCCAGGGTCATAGTTTTTAAAAGCAGGTGTAGACTAGGTAACATTAACAACATTAACATGTACTCTCGTGTAGCACCAAGCCCTTTCGCATGTAGCACTGCGCTCAGTGCTTTGAGGAGCAGAACATGTTCCAATGAGCCTGAGCTGTGACTGGCTTGAGATTGCACAGCTGGAAGTGGCAGAGCTAGGACTTTTAAACTTTTTTCACTTTACTGGGTTGTCTTCCTGTTGGTTTCTCAGACTCCTGTCTCCATGAGGTTATAAAAATGTTTAAGGAGCTAAAAAATCTAGACCTAACACAGTATGTTATTAATAGAGGGGCGCCTGGCTGGCTCAGTCAGAAAAGCGTGTGACTCTTGATCTCAAGGTTGTGAGTTCAAGCCCCATGTTGGGGCTTGTAAAGATTTAAGTAAAGATTTTACTTAAAATCTTAAAAAAAAAATTAGCTTCTCTTTCTTTCACCAGCCCTACTGCCATTGCCTATGTTCAGAGCTAATCATTTTTCTCCAGGACTATTGTAATAGCTAGTTTTCCTTCTACTAGATTATTTACTCATCCTTTTTTTCCTCTCTCTTTTTTTAATGGCTTTATTAAGGTATGTAATGAACTGCGCGCATTTAAGATGTATCATTTGATGAGTTTCAGCCTGCATACACCCTGAAAACCACCATCACAGTTAAGAAAATGTAGACATCTCCATCACCCCTAAGTTTCCTCATGCCCTTTGGTGATTCCTCTCCTCCACCCCTCCTGCTCCCTTCCCCCTCCCTCCCATTGCCATTTCCAGGCAACTGTTCATCTGTTTTCTGTCAGTTTAGATTAGTTTGAATTTTCTAAAATCTTACATAAATAGAATCATACAGTATACACTGTTTCTTGTCTGCTTTCATTCAGTATGATTATTCTGAGATCTAGTATTCATCCCTTTTTATTTTTTATTTATTTAAAATGTTTTTTATTTATTTATTCATGAGAGATGCAGAGAGAGAGAGGCAGGAACACAGGCAGAGGGAGAAGCAGGCTCCTCCCAGGTAGCCCGATGCAGGACTCGATCCCAGGCCCTGGGATTACACCCTGAGCTGAAGGCAGACGCCTAATCGTCCACCCAGTTGTCCCAATTCGTCCTTTTTATTTTTATTTTTATTTTTATTTTTATTTATTTATGATAGTCACACAGAGAGAGAGAGAGAGAGGCAGAGACACAGGCAGAGGGAGAAGCAGGCTCCATGCACCGGGAGCCCGATGTGGGATTCGATCCTGGGTCTCCAGGATCGCGCCCTGGGCCAAAGGCAGGCGCCAAACCGCTGTGCCACCCAGGGATCCTGCAATTCGTCCTTTTTTATAGTTGAGTAGTAATCTATGGTATCACAATTTATCTTTTCACCTGTTGGTGAACATTTGGGTTGTCATCAGTTTTTGGTCATTACAAATAAAGCTCCTGTGAACAGTTTCTGTACAAATCTTTGTATGAACAAGTGCTTTCATTTTCCTTGGATGAATATGTCAAAGTAGAATGGCTGGATCATATGGTAGATGTGTATTTATCTTTTTAAGAAACCAATGGTCTCTTCCAAAGTGGTTTTACCATTTTACATTCCCATCAGCAGAATGTAAGGGTTCTAGCTGCTATGTATTCTTGCCAACACAACACGTATGTGTGGTCTTTTTCACTTCAAGTTATCCTCATAGGTATGTAGTGATAGTGATACATCATCAGTTTTAATTTGCATTTCTCTAATGTCTGATGATGTTGAATATCTTTTTTTGTTGTTGTTGAATATCTTTTTATGTGCTTATTTGCATCATGTTTTTGTGTGCATGAAGCCTCTTTTTCAAAAACTTTTGAGATGGTTGTAGATTCACACTCTTTAACATTATATCGGATTTTTTTTTTTTTTAAGATTTAAAAATTTCTGTAAAGGAATCTCTACACCCGACATGAGGCTTGAACTTACAACCTAGAGATCAAGTGTTGCATGCTCCACCTACTGAGCCAGCTGGGGCCCCTGGAATGCTTGTTTTTGTATTATTGAGGGCTCTTTTTTTTTTTTTTTAAGATTTTATTCATTTGTTTGAGAGAATGAGACAGAGATAGCAAGAGAGAGCAGAAGCAGGAAGGAAAAGGAGAAGCAGGCCCCCCCGCTGAGCAGGGAGCCCAACGTGGGGCTTGATCCCCAGACCCCGGGAGCATGACCTGAGCTGAAGGCAGTTGCTTAACTGACTGAGACACTCAGGCACCCCATGTATTACTGAATTTTGAGAGTTCTTTATATTCCAAATGTGAGACTTTTATTAGATAAGCAATATGCAAATATTTCTTCCTAGTCTGTGGCTTACTTTTAAAATTCTCTTAACAGTGTCTTGTGATGTGCCCGAAATTGAGGTTTAGTTTAATATCTTAAAGTAACCTGATATTTTGTCATTTGAGTTTACTTTAAAAAAAATTTTAATATAGAATGTTTATTCTTTGGAATGTGAACTTTCACTGTTTTGTATTTGTATTTTGTATTTGAACTGCACCTGAATTCCTTCTGATTCTGTTGTTTTTTGTTTTTCACTGTTCTCTGTCTTAGACGAGGAGTTGTATTTTGTATTTGAACTGCACCTGAATTCCTTCTGATTCTGTTGTTTTTTGTTTTTCACTGTTCTCTGTCTTAGACGAGGAGTTGTATTTGGTCTCTGGAGTGCCTGTGCTTCAGTGGGCAATATTTTGGGAGCATGCCTAGCTTCTTCTGTTCTGCAATACGGTTATGAGGTAGGTATGTCCTTCTAGTTCTTTCTTGAGTATATATAATATGTTTTGTCTTTGGAAGCAATACTGTGGCTATCTAAAACTATGTAGGGCTGTGTTTGGTCGGACAAGGCTTATGTTAAAAAAGGACAAACGTTTGATAAATTCAAACACAGAAGTTATTCATGGGAAAAATGCCCAAGTCTGAAGACAGTATAATCAATCGGGAAAAAAGTATCTGTAACTCATGTTACAGATCAAGAGCTAATCTCCCTCATATATAAAGAGTACACGCAAATTAATAAGAAGACCAACAATATATAGAAAGAAAGGTAAGGGATTTGAATGTGTAGTTCATGAAAAAGGAATAGATATGGCTTTGAAATATATGAAGTATATTCCACTTCATTTGTAACTTACCTATTCATTTAGTAAATATGTATCACAGTTCTCTAAGTGCCCCTAGGCAGTAGAGAATAGAGCACTGGCCAAAAAAGAAAAATCTCTGCTCTTATGGAGCTTAGGTGTTAGTTGGTGGACAAATGTGAGTTAAAACTACACTGTAAAAAAAAAAAATAAATAAAAAATAAAACTACACTGTAAAAAATAAAGAAAAAGACAAGAAAGAAACTGTGCTGTATACTTACATTGGTAAGAATCTATAAATTTTGATAGCATTTTGTGTTTATAAGGATGTGAACAAACAAGCACTGACCCCTCTTGGAGTCACTCTGAAACTATCAAAATTACACCTGCTCTGTCCCAGCTGTTCCACCCACAGGACTTAATCCCAACAGATGAATATACTTCCACATGTACAAAGTGATGTATCTATGTGGTTATTTCAACATTGTTTGTAAGAGCAAAAAATTGATAACAAATGTGAACCAAAAGGGAGATACAGTATGACACATGTGTGAGGAAGGTGGCACAACTTTGAAGTGGAATTTGGAAGCTCTCAGGGTCCTGATAGGGAAAGTTCTCAATGGTTTTTAGGTGAAGAAAGCCAGGGTGTGGAACAGTGTGTACTGAATGATGCCATTTCTGTAGGGAGTAAGAATCAGAGTATAGATTTGTATTGGCCTGTATGTTTCTAAAACAGTCTCTTGGGGAGTAGAAATCAAATAACAACAATGGTTATATGCTGGTAAAATGGGATGAGAGAAGAAGTAGGACGAGAAAAAGGATGAGACAAGTAGGAGGGAGAGCTTTTACTACCCATCAACTTTTTGTTGCTTGGATCATATGAAAGTGTTATTCTAAAACCTAAATAGGGAAGTCGCTCTTTTAAAACGTAGATAAATCTTTAAATAGTTTACCAAGTGTTTGGTCTCAGAAGAATTTTGGTTGAGTAAGGCTCAATGGGAAGGAAATCCTTTCTCTGTTCTTGGTCACCTTTATTCTAGGCTTCCTGGCTTCTCATCTGAATTGTGCCAATTGGCTCAGATGGAAATTTTGGTTCAGCCCGCATGCTGATTTGATTTCTGGAAACACTCATTTTGTCACTGTCTTTCCCAGAAATGTAGACCACCTGTCCACATCAGGCTCCATTCTCTACTAAAAATAATTCAGCTAATGTTGTCTGGCTTTTGAGGTTCTTTCATCTTGATCTCTCATTTTTCCTAGCAGTTTTATTTCCTGCTGCCCCTTAGCAGAGGCCCTCCACTTTGACCATGCAGGAGGCTTTCTCTCTCATTCCCACCCTGTCCCTTTGCTTAGGTCATGCTGGGATTGACCACCAGTTGCCTTTTCAGCTCTTCCTTAAGACATGGTATTGCTCTGCTGACATCATTGCTATTTCTTTCTATATGTGTTTCTTTTTTTTTTTTTTTTTCTATATGTGTTTCTTAATTAGGACTGGGTCTTCTCCTTTATTCGCCTGCTTGGTGCCTTGTACTATTGTTTGGTGTATTATTTAATCTTCTTCACTGGATAGAATATTTTTGAGGGCAGATAGATACTGTCTCTCTCTCTCTCTCTTTTTAAAGATTTTATTTATTTATTCATGAGAGACAGAGGGAGAGAGAGAGAGGCAGAGACACAGGCAGAGGGGGAAGCAGGCTCCATTCAGGGAGCCCGACGTGGGACTTGATCCCAGGTCTCCAGGATCATGCCCTGGACTGACGGCGGAGCTAAACCGCTGAGCCACCTGGGCTGCCCAGATACTGTCTCTTGTGGGAGGATCTGTGGTGCAGAGAATGAGGCTTTGGGAGCCAGTCGTGATTTCACAACTGTAGTGGTATACCATTCAGTGTCCCTGAGACTTGACCTGTCCTCTCTGAGCCTTGTGGGGAAAATGCGTGGAAAAGACAAGTGAAACTCAAGTTCTGAGCCTGGCATGGACTAAGCACTCATGCTCATTCCTTCTTAGTCCCCTCCCTTCCCCACATGTGCTTCTAGTCAATGTGCTCTAACCAATATCGCGGACGTGTAAGAAGCTCCTCTCTCCTCTCTCCTCCAGTATGCCTTTCTGGTGACAGCGGCTGTGCAGTTTACTGGTGGGATCATCATCTTCTTTGGGCTCCTGGTGTCACCAGAAGAAATCGGTGAGGAAAAGCTATCCTTTCTATTCAACACGTCTTACTGTTATGGGCGAAGAGAAACCTGAGGCCAGCACAACCAATCTCTTGTTCCTTAGGAGAACTGTGAGCTCCTTTCAGTGAGTTGAAGGAGTGGTATTGCTGCTTATGGCCCATAGACCCTGTGGTTGTCTAACCAGACATGGCTGCAAATGTTTGAGGGCAGTGTTTCACCTTTATAGATTCAGGAAAAACTCTTCATTTGCAAATGAGTTTTGCAATTGAGACACTGACTGGAAATTAGCATGATATTTTTCTCATTTCACTTGTTTGAACAGATTTCTTTCCCTTCATAAAAGTAATTTAGTTTGATACTTATCTGTGGTTACATACAGAATATGTACAAGCAAAGCCACAGAAGCAGATATATGTACAATTCTGTCTTCTGAGTGTTATCAAAAAGATGTGTCAGTTCAATAGTACATCATTAACATTTTTTAAAATGTAAGAGAGATAGTGTAATGTCATTGAAAATGCATTGCTTTGGGGGCGCCTGGGTGGCTCAGTCAGTTAAACGTCTGCCTTTGGCTCAGGTCATGATCTTGGGGTTCTGGGATCGGGCCCCACATCAAATTCTCTGCTTGGTGAGGAGTCTGCTTCTCTCTCTCTCCCCCTGTTCTCTTGCTCTCTCAAAGAAAAGAGTAAAATCTTAAAAACAAACAAACCCCAAAACAATATTGCTTTGAAGCCAGATGAAATAGAATTAGAGTCCTGGCTCTATGGCTTATTAGCTGTGTGACTGTAATCAACCTTGATTGACCTTGGCCTTGAACCTTCAATGCTTCTGTAAAATGAGACAAAAATAATCATGAGCCCATGAGTAATGATACATGCAAAGCACCTTGCACAATGCCAGGCATCTAGATGGCACTTAATAAATTGTGGCTATTACTGTTTTAGGTCTCCCAGGCATTGAGGCAGAAGAAAATTTTGAAGAGGACTCACACAGGCCATTGATTAATGATGCTGAAAATGAAGATGAATATGAGCCTAATTATTCCATCCAGGAAGGCAGTACTATTACCCAAGTCAAGGCAATAAGCTTTTATCAGGCCTGTTGTCTTCCTGGAGTTATACCGGTAAGGACGGTTCAGATCTCCTTACCACCACTAGTGAGAAGTTATAGCCTAGGTATTAGCACTGCCTGTGATAAAGCATCTTGAAGTATTTAGCTTCTCTTTGATACTTTATTTTAGGAATATATTCCCCTCAGCTTGTGTCTAGGGTGGCATGACTTGAAATTTTTTCTGCATTCTGATGTAGGGGTTGGTGTACTTTTTCTGCAAAGAGCCAGAGAGTAAATGTGTTCAGCTTTTTGGGGTGGGGTCGGGTAGGGGGGCGGTGGTACAGTCTCTACTACGACTACTCACGTCTGTAGAACACAAGAAACCCTGGATGATATGGAATAAATGGGTGTGGACAGGTTTGGCTGGCGAGCCCTAGTTTGCTGACCCTGACCCTGCATTCAAGTAAGAAGGCAAAATTGATATTTTTAAATATGTTCTTTTTTTGGCCTGTTGAAGTATTGTAGAATTATATGTGACCAAGAGGGGTTTTGAAGGATTCATTTAAGTCTGCCTTATTTGCCTGTATTCTTAGCATTCTAGGAAAAAAAATGATTTGCCCTTTTATTAAAAAAGTATAGAACACAGTACTCCACAGTATTTCTTGGTAATGCATTCCAGTGTTTCCAAAACCTTTACAGTCAGGAGAACTTTCTAACATCTGAACTAAATCCCTTCTGCTGCAGTTTTTCTGTCTTGATGTTTCGGGCGCTCTAGCACGGGAGTGGAAGTTAAGAGGCCTAGGTTATGTGTCCAGCTTACCCACTAACTCTCTGTGAGGCCTGGGGTAAGTCACTCAGCCTATCCTTGTGTCTCAGTCCCCTTTCCCATAGAGCAGAAAGTCAACCATTCTACCTCGGGGTCTGTAACATTGGGTTACTGTATTGTGAACAAGCACCTGGTTTTGTTTTGTCGTCTAATGGTGCCTTACTAGTGTAGCCCCTTAGCAAGATTCAGAGTCTGAAGCTTGCAGTACTGCGTACTCATTAGTTCCCTTCTGCCCATGCCCCCAAGCTGAGAGCACCGATATTTGCAAACACATAGTGAAGCGTGAATTACAACAAATGTGTAAGTCTCCACAGTTCTGTAACCCAAAGATGACGTATTAGACAAGAGATATTCAAGTTCCTTGAGGCCTGTTCTTATCCTAAAGATTGGTATTTTTTAAGTAGTTGTTAAAATACTCTGCTGGTAATAGTTTACTTTCTGGGACAGACCTTACGTCTCTTGTGACTAAATATGAAACTCTTGCTCCTCCTCTGTATTTCACAAGCAATTGTTTCCTGACACGGGCAGGGATGCAGAGGAAATCGAGTTAACTTAATCCCTTTGTCTTTGTAGCAGGCTGTCTGGACAGAATGCCCTCATGATTGGGATTTGGCTCTCTAGGGGGTGGCTGTTGCCCTGCCAGGGAAGCTGTTTTAAAACAAGTGATACCTAGGGAATAACTGGCCGCTCCAGGGAAAAGAATATACTAGCCAGACACCCTTTGAAGTCAGCCTCTCTGTTCCTCCCCCTTTTTCCTTTGATGCTAAATGTCAGGATTTCCTGGTAATAATGTGTTGAATATAAGAGTCTTAGCCCCACTGCCATCCTAAGACAGCTGCAACTTTTATTCCTCAGAGTAGAGCCACAAGGCCCAGGACGGTCATGTTCTTTCATTCCTGACTCACCAAAGATACTTTGTGCTTTTCCACTGGATGTTGGAATACAAGGCTTTTAGAAACCGTAATGTGAAAGCAGTTTTAACGTTGATGCTTTCCTTAGACCTTGAAACTATAGTTTCGTCACATTGCTAACCACTGTTCATAACATTAACTCTGCAGCAAGTAGAAGAACCAAAAGTGTTGGGCTGCTTGGAATAAAAGCTGTGATGTTGTTTACTGGAGTTCTCTGCTTACAGTTAATGATAGTGGTATGGATACCTTTTGTCTTCATCTAAAGAAAGGAACACGAGTATATGCCCTGCCTTTGAGGTTCAAAACACTGGTTTGCTTCTACCAGGGAACTGACAGGAGAAGAAACTGAGGACAATTAAGAAATACTCCTATGTATTTTTATTCTAGAGGCCTGCTGTGCATGCCTTTCTGAAAGCTAATGGGGTTAAAGAGAAGAGGGAGACAAGGTAGAGTCAGGCAAATGGGAATTTAGAGAAATGTGTACTTTTAAAATCAGGTACTGTTCTTCCCAAACTCCTGTGTATGGTTTTGCTTCTTAATTACATTAAGAACTGTGGTCCTGCTGTGCTGTCTGTTCCTTATTGATAGTTGCATGTTTTTCTTGTAGTACTCACTGGCCTATGCCTGCTTGAAGTTAGTAAATTACTCCTTCTTCTTCTGGTTACCCTTTTATCTGAGTAACAACTTTGGATGGAAGGAGGCTGAAGCTGACAAGCTGTCCATTTGGTACGATGTTGGAGGAATTATAGGTAATGCCAGATGCATCTCTTTCTATAATGAGAGTTTGTCACTAGTAATATTTTATTGGGTTATGAAATATGACAGCATGAAAAGTTTTATTACTTAGTCCACAGCCATTTTCCCTAACTGTCCTACCAGTAAACAGCTAAACTCTTAAAAAAGAAAAAAGGATCCATAGAAAAGAAGAGCCAGCCCACGGCAGCCCTGCGATTTATAGGGCTCTTTTTTTCTCGGTTCTTTGTTTATGCATCAGTTCTTTTGTGTTGGGAAGCACAGGGATGTTTCCCTCTGCAATCTCTTTAGATGTAACCCTTCAGCACACTCTCAGTGATATCATAGGTTTAAAGCTAATGTGTGCCAGAGATCCAAGCTAGAATGTGAACTTTATCGACTTCCCACCACCCATAGTCAAAGAAAGGAAAATATTAGCTTAGTGTATAGATTTTATCAGATCATAGGGTAGGAATAATCGTGGGGATTAATTTCTGTATTTTGCAACTGCTTCATTGTGCACAGCTGTGCACAGATTTTACTAGTAACTTTTTGCTGTGGCTGGAAGTATAAACAAGTATGCAAGAAATTTTATTTTATTTATTCATTTATTTTTATAAGGGTTTTTTTTATTCATGAGAGACACAGAAAGAGAGAGAGAAAGAGAGAGAGAGGCAGGCAGAGACGTAGGCAGAGAGAGAAGCTGGCTCCACACAGCCTGATGTGGGACTTGATCCTGGAACTCCAGGATCACGCCCTAGGCCAAAGGCAGGCGCTCAATTGGTGAGCCACCTAGGCATCCCACACAAGAAATTTTAAAATAAGACAGTTGTACAGAATGCATTTTACTGGGTATTACTTATATGGCTGCGGCAAAATTGTAACATCCTTTGTGTAATGTTTGGATTTAGAATTGTGGTAAGGCTAAGCTGTCCCGAGAACAAGAGAGCAGTGCATCCTCAGGTGATATGCTGTTACTGTACTTAACTTGTCTGCCCTTATTCTTAGATACAGAGCCAAAGGTGAGGCTGCCACCTTTAGATCTGATCATGCTTCTGGGACCTGTTGTGCGATGAGGATGTACCAGATGTCCCATAGCCCCTATTGCTTGAAATGGGGCTGCACCTACATGTGACCTTGTTGCTTAAAGGATTCACATTACCTTTTTCTAAAAATCCTGACCTGTTCATTATCACCAAACCATAATTGCTACATTTAATTTCAGTGAACATTTATTGGCTGCCACTAATAGCCCACGAAGCATGGTCTTTAATGAATCATCTTTTAAAATAAAAAGCAGAGGGGCATCTGGGTGGCTCAGTTGGTTAGGCATCTGCCTCTTAATTTTGGCTCAGGTCATGATCTCAGGGTCATGAGATCAAGCTGTGTCAGGCTGTATGCTGAGCGTGCAGCCTGCTTAAGATTCTCTCTCTCCTTCTCCCTCTAGCCACACACATGCACACATTCTCTCTCTCTCTAAGAAAAAACATTTTTTTAAAAAAAGATTTTATTTATTTATTCATGAGAGACACAGAGAGAGAGAGAGTGGCAGAGCCACAGGCAGAGGGAGAAGCAGGCTCCATGCAGGGAGCCTAATGTGGGACTTGATCCCGGAACTCCAGGATCATGCCCTGAGCCAAAGGCAGACGTTCAACCACTGAGCCACCCAGGCGTCCCTAAGAAAAAACAAAACAAAAAAATAATAATAAAAGAAAAAGAAAAATCAGGAAAAGCCTTTACTACTGGCTTGAGAAGGGAGAACAGCCAGGGATAGTTGGTGGTTTTGATGATTTTATTTCCTTTTTCCTTATTTTGCTGTCTGATTCATGGTGTCCTGCTCCTATCAGCCATCTTGGCAATTGATGGGTAATCTCCCTTAAAGGAAGCTGTGGGGGAAGCTTTTTTGGGAGAGTCAGCCCTCATTTTGGGTAGACCAGTGTCAGGATCCTGCTAGCAGGGGGACGGTGCATGGGGAACAACAAGCTTTGGATAACTGAGCTAAATCATAAAAGGTTTTGGTTGTGATGCACTCTTAATGCTTGCAGGTGGGACTTTGCAAGGTTTCATCTCTGACGTATTACAGAAGAGAGCACCCGTTTTAGCCCTCAGTCTACTTCTGGCCATTGGGTCCCTCGTTGGATATAGCCGTGAGTATTCCCTGGCAATTAAATTATTTTTCTGATCTCTCGGGACTAAGGCATTTGCCACGAGTCAGCGATCAACCCTGGGGAGATGCTTGAGACCAGCTACAAAGGCTGATACAAGGCCTTTGTATAGTCCTGTAAACGCCTGGATAAAAAGTACCCTCATGTAGTTTTATTTGTGTTGGGGAGGCAACTGGCATCTCTTGTGCTTTGTTGGTTTGTTTAAAAGCTTGCTTGGGAGTGTATATGCTTTGTTTGCGGGTAGGCTCCAGAGGGCCAGCATTAGAGCCAATAAAACAATAAAAGGGAAACGGTTTCAAAAGAGGAAAGATGGTAATTAGTAGGTTTGCACTATGTCCCCCAAGATGCTGCTGAGATGGGAGTAGAGTTTTTCTTTAGCTTCTAGGAGTCTCATTAGCTCGAGCACCAGCAAGAGGCAGACATTACAAATAAAAGTTGAAGTAGGCGGTGAAAGAGTTGTATCCCTTTGTTGTCTCTGGGAGTGATCCGTGAGGTCACTGAGATCCCGATCTTTGCGTGCCTTTCAGTGGGGGCCCATGTAATCTGCTTTCAAAGTCAGCATGCTGTTTCTGCGTCTTTCCTCATAGGTTCTCCAAACGATAAATCCATTAATGCACTTCTGATGGCAGTTACAGGTATGTCGTGTGGCTCCGTTTCACTGTACTGTTACTGTTCCTCTGTAAATAAAAAGGAAGAAAGGGAGACCGTTTGCTCCCTCAGTTTGAATGATACTAAAACCTTCATTACAGAGAACTCTGCCTGCTTCAGATTCAGATTCTGTTTCTCTGCTATGATGTGACCTCCTAAGTCCTAGTGTTATAGAAGCCGTCCCCTCTGACAGAGATTTTCTAAAATGTTTGATTGCTGCCCCGGCTTCCCTTATTACTTCTGGAAGTGACTTAGGAAGATGCCCCATTGGAAACCAATTCACCAGCTTTCAAAAAGGTGTTCCTCTTATGTTGGAATTGGTCAGTATTTTCCCACTTGAGTACCAGATGAAACAGTTGAGTGTAATTAGGGACCATGGTATAGAAAGATTATTTTTAAACCTTAGATCATACTCCAGAGAGTGAGAGCTGCTCATGATACGTGAGGCACATGGAAGTCATTCCAAGCATGTGAACAGATTCACGTGGGCCAACTCAGTCCTTGGAGCCTCATGGAGAGCAGAGGCTGATAGAACCATCTGCACTGTTTAGGGAGCCTTTTCTCTTTTCTCTTTTTGTTCAATATGTGTGCTTGTTTTTGGACAAATAGTTGATACAACTCTGTTATAGTAAAAGTTGACCAGCGAATATAATTAGTTATTAATGAATATAGACTTTACAGGATGAGAAAGGTTGTCTATTCACTGTATTTTCTGTATCTTTGGTTTTTATAAAGTATACCAAAATATCGTGTAATCCAAGTAGGGCTTTCAGAAAAGTGGATGCTAACTAGTTTGAAGAGGACGTTATCTGGGAGAGTTTTCATTTTTACTGTTTTTTTTTTTTTCCTCCCCCTTTTACTGTTTCCCTCCAACATACTGATTAAAATGTTGGGATAAGAGTTTGTCTTGTCCAGGGGATTTCTAGTGGGGTGATGAATAGGGTTTTAATGAGAACCTGTTTTGTTTACGACTTCAGGGTTTTTTATCGGTGGACCTTCTAATATGATTAGTTCTGCTATTTCTGCGGACCTGGGTCGCCAAGAGCTAATCCAAGGGAGCAGTGAGGCTTTGGCAACTGTCACAGGAATTGTTGATGGAACTGGAAGCATTGGAGCTGCGGTGGGCCAGGTGAGGGAACAAGAGAGGGGTTGAAAATTGAGCGGTGAGTAGTCTCTCATTGGTGAAGAGTTTGCACCTGCCCACTGAGCCACAGTAGGTGGCACTCTTGTGCCATATAGTGTACTTTTCTGTAAGCCTTGGGTTTCTGATCTTCTCTGAGGTCAGCTAATGTGACCTAATATGGAAGGTCCCTCTACATTTTTTAGTTTCTTCCTCCCACTTTTATTTCCAGATTCTTCCTGTCTGGAGAAAAGCTGACACTCCCTCAGTCACAGTTTGCTACTCCCTTCTTCTCAGCCTGAACTTGGCACTCCGAGGAGCCACGAGACACGTGCTTCTCGTTATTCCCCACCTGGCATGCACACCCTACCTCCTCTCTTGTACCAGACACACACGTTCTTCACATGGATCCCTACAGATACTGCCATGGACTCTGCAGCTGCTCTGAGTCACTTTCTCTGCTTCTAATGAATGTCTCAAAGGGAGGTTCATAAATGTCTGTGTCAGAATCATCTGGGTTATTTATTAAAGTATAGAACACCAAGCTTACTGCAGGCTTGCTGAATTAGACCTGGAGATCTATGTTTCAACAAGCCTTCCTGATTATTCTTATGCACTCTAAACTAGAGATGGTCTAGGCTGAGATTGGCCTATAATAAGTAGTCAGAACCACTCAAAGACTTAAATTTAGCCTTCTCTTCCTTGGGACAGTCGTGAGTCATGCCTCTCCTAGGATATACCTTTCCAGGTCATTGAGTGCTAATTTTGTAAAAATAAGGATCAGAGAATCATCTACATAGATAAAATAATTGAAATTTTGGAAGTCAATGAAATGTTTAATGGGCAAAGAAAATATAGGCAAAACCTTGGGGGATGCTTAGTGGTCAAAGATGTAGGAAGTCAGGAGAGTGCCGTGGAGGCGAGGGGAGGTGTTAGTGAGATCAGAGGTATAGAGGGGCCAGAGAAGGAGAATGGAAGAAAAAAGTCTCTTAGTTTTGACATTTAGGTTATTACCGGCCTTGACTATCGCTTTTGCTTGCTCTGTGGGGGTAGATCACCAATGTGTGATTGCTGATGGCTAATGAGAGAGCAATTATTGAGGAAAATAAGCCATCTTAATGCTTATCACTACCCAGCCATACATTATATCCTTATTCGTTGGTATCTGACTCTCCCACTATGATATAAGTATGACGAAGACAGCATTTTGTTTTGTGTTCTACGGTAGCCTCAGTATGTAGAATGGTGCCTGGCACACAGTAGGCATTCCCACATCTGTTGAATGGCTGTAGAATGAATGATTGATATGACTGATGTGCTTAGCATATTTATGAGACTGAAGATGGAAAAAAAAAACTAGCAAAAGTAGGAGAAATGTGCTTTTACTTGATTGTGTTTTGCAGTAGGAGCCAAAAGTGCTATTGGCTACTAGTTCAGAGGTCTTTAAGTAAGGGGTGAAGGATGATTGTATTGGACATCCTTTTCTGATACCACTGTATTTTTGGTTATTGTTTCTCCCTGATATTTTCTTCATTAATCAAATGGGTGGGTTATAATGAGCATTTCAGGGAGTTTATTTGTATTTAGAATGTCTCACCTGCCAGTATTCAGATCCCTAACTGTGAACATGGGTCAGCATTAGGCTCACTTTGGTGATTGGGGAAACGACATCTGGAGGAAATCATTGTTAGCTTCATTCATTCCTCTTCCATATTGGTTTTTGAATAATTTCCCATTGTGTGGAGGTTCCAAACTCTATGACTTAATATTAGAAACTTAATGAGCCTTGTCCCAGTTCTCCTAACTTAACCTGAACAGCTTCCCCACCTGCCTTGACTTCACAAGAAAAATGTTTGTTTCTCGCTGGGTTTCCATAGCAGTTGATGCCTACCTCTAACAGAGTGAATGTCATGGTACATCACATTTACTAATCTGTCTGTGCCAGAGTCTGCATTTCTTTGAGAACAGAAACTGTTTCCTTCACCTCTGTGGTCCCAATGCTTAGTATGTTTTTGACACATAGTAGGGGCTCAGAAAGATTAAATTGTGGTATCTATCCAAGAAAAATGAGAACAGATATCTACATAAACACTTGAACACATACATGTTCATAGCTGGATTACTCATAACAGCTAAAAAGTAGAAAAACCCCAAATGTCCGTTGACTGAGGAATGGGTAAACAGAATGTGGTGTATTCATATGATGGAGTAGTATTTGGCGGTTGAAGAGGGTATCTGACACTTAAAAGTTATATAAATGCACCTAAAAATTAGGAGGCTAAGTGAAAGAAGCCAGTTACAAAAGACCACATACTAAAAAAATAAATAAAAAAACCCCACATACTTAATGATTTCATTCATACGGGATATCCCAAATGGGCAAATCTATAGGGAAAGAAAATAGATTAGTGGTTGCCTGGGGTCAGGTGGGTCTGTGGGGTGACTTCTGAAGGTACAGATTTCCTTTGGGGGAAGGGTGATAGAAATGGTCTACAGTTAGATTATGGTAATAGTTGCACAATTCTGTAGATATACTAAAAACCATTGAGTTGTATACTTTAAATGGGTGAAGCTTATGTTATGAAAATTATGTGTCAATGAAACTTTTTAAAAGAAAGATAAAGTGGCAGAAAGACTTGGGAGCACCACTGTGAGCCCCCCTTTTCTTTTTAAAAGATTTTATTTATTTACTCTTGAGAGACACAGAGAAAGAGAGAGAGAGGCAGAGACACAGGTAGAGGGAGAAGCAGGCTCCATGCAGGGAGTCTGATGTGGGACTGGATCCAGGAACCCCAGGATCATGCCCTGGGCCAAAGGCAGGTGCCAAACTGCTGACCCACCCAGGGATTCCCCTTCTGTGAGCCCTTTAATGGGTGACTAGACCTCTGCTTTTTTGCTTTCCATATGTAATCTAGGCTAAATCACTCGTTTTGCTTTAATTATTTTCCACTTATAAATTTTACTGGTAGTATGTGGTGGAAGAACACAGGTAAAACTTTCACATCTGTGGTCAGTTGATTTTTGACAAGAGTGCCAAGACCATTCAATGAGGAAGGAAATGGTGCCGGGGAAGCTGGATATACACACACGCACAAGGATGAAGGTGGACCTTGCCTTACAGTGTAGACAAAAATTAACACAAAATGGATCAATACCTAACTTTAAGAATTAAAACCGTAAAAACTCTTAGATGAAATCATAGGGACAAATCCTCATGACAAATATGTACAAATGGCCAATAAACACATGTAAAGATTCTCAGCATCCTTAGTTATTAGGGAAATGCAAATCAAAACTCAGTGAGACACCACACCTATTAGGACAGCTAACAGGGCAGCCCTGGTGGCTCAGCAGTTTAGCACCGCCTTCAGCCTGGGGTGTGATCCTGGAGACCCGGGATCGGGTCCCACATCAGGCTCCCTGCATGGAGCCTGTGTCTCTGCCTCTCTCTCTGTATCTCTCATGAATAAATAAATAAAAATCTTAAAAAGAAAAAGTCTGTTTAAAAAAAAAAGAACTGAAATAGGACTCATACATGTGTATACCAATGTTCATGGCAGCATCGTTCATAATAGTCAAAAGGTTGAACCCAACCAAATGTTCATCCACTAATAACCGAACAAATGAAAGGTGGTATGTCCATAGCATGGAATATTATTCAGCCATACAAAGAGAGGACATTCCAACATGTGCTGCAACCTCAAAGACAGTACACTGAGCAAAATATGCCAGACACAAAAGGACAAATAGTGTGTGATTCCACTGAACATGAAATCTCTAGGACAGGCAAATTCTTAGAGATGGAAAGTAGATCAGAGGATACCAGAGGCTGGGAAGAGAGGATGGTGGGGAGTTATTGCTTAATGGGTACAGATTTTGTTTTTAGGGTGATGAAAAATTTTGGGAATAGATAGTGGTGATGGTGGTACAACACTGAATGTACATAATGCCTCTGAATTGTACACTTAAAAATGGCTAAAATGACCAATTTTATGTTACATATATTTTGTCATAATAGGAAAAGAAAATGGGTTAAATGCTATTAGATTCTTTTGGGTGATTGAAGTAAAGAATTTGCCATAAAATGTTAAAGCCATATAGAAATCCTCTGAGTAGGGCAGCCCGGGTGGCTCAGTGGTTTAGCACCGCCTTCAGTCCAAGGTGTGATCCAGGAGACCCGGAGTCGAGTCCCACGTTGGGCTCCCTGCGTGGAGCCTGCTTCTTCCTCTGCCTGTGTCTCTGCCTCTCTCCATCTCTCTCTCTGTGTATCTCATGAATAAATAAATAAAATCTTTATTTTATTTATTTAAAAAAAGAAAAAAAAAGAAATCCTCTGAGTAAATAACACAATTGATAAGTGAGTGACAGGGGCGCATGGGTGACTTAGTCAGGTAAGCAGCTGCCTTCACCTCAGGTCATGATCCTGGGGTCATGAGATCGAGCCCTGTGTTGGGCTCTCTGCTCAGTGGGAAGTCTGCTTCTCCCTCTTCGTCTGTGCCTCCCCCTCTGCTTTGTTTCTTGCTTTCTCTCTCTCAAATAAATGGATGAAATCTTAAAAAAAAAAAAGAAAAATGAGCAACATACTTAAAAAACCAACTATTTTTAAAAACATCAAAGCCTCAATTATAGTACCTTTCATTGGAAGAAAGAATAATTGAACAGAAGTGGCTTGAGGATGTTCATCTTCCTCTTTTATTAGCAAAGTGAATTAAGATAAACCTTTTAGCCCTGTCATCTGTTCTGCAGTTTTTGTGCTTGGACTCTGCCAGCTTATAAGCCACCCAGGTGCCCCTTACAAAGCCATGGGCGCCTAGGTGGCTCAGTTGGTTAAGTGTCGCCTTCGACTCAGGTCATGATCCCAGGGTTTGAGCCCCATATCGGACTCCTTGCTCAGCCAGGAATCTGCTTCTCCCTCTCCCTCTGCCCCAACCTTCTACTTGTGTTCTCTCTCTCTCTAAGTAAATGAATAACATTTTTTTTTTCTTTTAAAGATGAAGGCCAGGGGATCTCTGGGTGGCTCAACAGTTTAGAGCCTGCCTTTGGCCCAGGGCGTGATCCTGGAGAACCGGGATCGAGTCTCATGTTGGGCTCCCTGCATGGAGCCTGCTTCTCCCTCTGCCTTTGTCTCTGCCTCTCTCTCTCTGTCTCTTGTGAATAAATTTTAAAAAAATCTTGGGGATCCCTGGGTGGCTGAGCGGTTTAGCGCCTGCCTTTGGCCCAGGGCCTGATCCTGGAGTCCTGGGATCGAGTCCCACGTCGGGCTCCTGGCATGGAGCCTGCTTCTCCCTCTGCCTGTGTCTCTGCTTCTCTCTCTCTCTCTCTCTCTCTGTCTATCATGAATAAATAAATCTTAAAAAAATAAAATAAAATAAAATAAAAAAAATCTTTAAAAATAAATAAATAAATAAAGATGAGGGCCAGGTATCTTTAAGTAGGAACATGCACATGAAAGCTTTGTAAACCAAAAGACAATCTACGAATCTTAACTCCCTTCTCATTTTCTGGAAGAGCTGTGTTTAATCTACCTTTCAGCTACTTCATTTGATTAATTTATAAAGGATTATATTGTAATTTCTTTTTCTCCCTTGTAGTACTTAGTGTCTTTGATCCAGGACAATCTGGGATGGATATGGGTGTTCTACTTTTTCATTCTCATGGTAAGTGAATGTGTCCCTTTTAACTAGTGGTTTCTCTTACTAATTTAGTTCAAAGCATTGACTTAAGTCACTTAAAGCAGCAGAATTGCTGATTGCTTTTAGTGACCCTTTTGTGAAAAGTAACATTTTATGAGTCTCAAAGATAACATTCTTTTTTTAAGGTGGGAATGGGTCTTTAGTGTGCCCTTGACCTGAGCCTAATGGGTATTGTCATTTATAATTCCAGAAAAGGTGGTGAGAGACTTATCGAAAGTATCGGTGTACTCTTCCGGGGTACTCTCTACCTGCTAAATATAATTTGGGAATTCTGAAGGAAATTACAGTGTACACCAAGCGACATCACACTCAAAAAGAAGCATTACTATAATTAACACTGGTGTGTAGGTTCTAAAATGATGAGAGTCTCTTGAGAAAATATTTGTCATGCCTTAAACATTCTTGGCTGGAATTGTACTTTCTGGGAAAAAGCCAATTGAGAACAAGGTGTTATACTTTAAAAATGTTCTCTGTTGAATAAGTATGTGACCTACCCTCCTCTTACATTATTGGTGAGATGGTGCTCAAGACAGGTCTCCCTGAGAGAGCCTGGTGACAGCTTCATCCACAAGGGGATCCATTTAGTATCCATCCCATCCCTATTTCATACTCCTCCAGCCTTGTCCAAGGAACCCAAGGATAGTTCAGCTCCCAAATTGCTTGGAGCTGCCTTAAGGTTATCACAAAGGATGCTTCTTCTGCCTAACTGCCTGCTAGCTTCTAAAGACTGGGCCATATTTCTTTGTTCCACATCTGACATCTGTGCTAAACAGAGGGAAATGTCTCCTGAGGAACCTGCTCTGTGATCATACAAGAAGTTGTACCAGAAAGAAAACTGGATCTCTGTTATAAGAAGCACTGTTTTTAAGATGAGCTCCAGAGGTGCCTGGCTGGCTCAGTCAGTAGAGCATGCAACTCTTGATCCTAGGGTCATGAGTTTGAGCCCCACACTGGGTGCAGAGATTACTTAAATAAATAAAAAATACATATAGCAAGCTCCAGTACTATTTTTTTTTATTTCTCTACCTATGGCAAATTATTTAATTTTGCGTACCTTAGTTCTTTTTTTCAGGAGACTGTTAAAAAAATATTAACTTTGATTTTCAAAATCATTTTCCAATTCATTAAAAATCAAGTTATATTGGGGCAGCCTGGGTGGCTCAGCAGTGTAGCGCCGCCTTCAGCCCAGGGTGTGATCCTGGAGACCCGGGATCAAGTCCCACGTCGGGCTCCCTGCATGGAGCCTACTTCTCGCTCTGCCTGTGTCTCTGCCTCTCTCTCTCTCTCTGTGTCTCGAATGAATGAATGAATGAATGAATGAATGAATAAATAAATAAATAAATAAAATCTTTAAAAAAAAGATCAAGTTATCTTTGTACGAAGTCAAAATGAATCCAATTGTCCACATTCATTATTACGTTCAAAACATGGTGCTCTAACAGTTAATTAAATTGTCAATGCATATTTAATGCTTTTTTCTCTTCACAGACAAGTTGTACAATTTTGTTTATCTCGCCATTAATAGTGAGGGAAACCTGCTATCTTATGCAAAGACGACAAGCTCATGTATTGAGTGAGTGAGTGTTGCCCACAGAAGTAAAGAACAATGGGAGACACATCAGGACCATTATTTTTTTAAATTCACCCTATTTGGGGGTTGTCTTAAGAGCTCCAACAAAACCTCAGATTGTCAAGTCTCTTTCAACAGTGTCAGCCACTTGAGATATTGACCAGTGGTGAAGGCCAGGCTGTTTCTCTGCACTACATGAGTTATTGTGGACGATTTTCACTGTTTCATAAATGTACTGATTGGCCCATGAATCTGCCAGCCTCTTTATTTGGCCTGTTGAAATTTATCCTTTTAACCTGAAATACTGTCTTGGACTTGGACCTTAATTCTCCAGCCTGGAAAGTTGAGTGGCCACGAGACAGTTGCACATGGTTTGCATCAATGACGGGCTCCACGAATAGGAAGGAAGCATTGGATTTTGCTTTGATAATGAGTTTGCAAAGAACAGTCGCTCATCTTTGAAGCATCAAATCCTGGTAGTGTGCTCAAGCTGGATCAAGTGTAAGCCTGCCTTGGACAAAGACTCTCTTTGTTAACTGTGGTGGGAAAATCACACTACATGGTGACTGGCTCAGTCACTCTATCTGATCTAAAGTTATTCGCCTCCAGAAGCAGAAATACCTTCAAATTATTGTCACCTCATTCTCTTCTGTCTTCATTCAAAACTCAACTCCTGGAAGTACGCAGTCTTCGTTTCAAGAGCCATAAGGTACATCAGCAGTTATCATGAACATTCCAAGGTGTAGCTCACGACTGAAGTACTCAACTCCAGATTTGCTCTTTGGGGACATTAGGATCCACTAGGATGCTAATCTGCTTAGCCCTGTTTTCAGAGAGTTGATCTTTCTCACAACCAGGTTCCTTGAGTTACCTCAGCAGAAGACTAGAATTAGAGACAGAGGACAGACCTCTTGTCCTAGTATAAGGCATTAAGTATATGACCTTGAATCACAGGAATGGGTTAATAGGGCCTGGGGACTAGGTATCTATCCGTTAGCAGTTTGTAGCACGTATGTCTTCAAGGCTGTGAATTCTGTACTAATTATCAATATTTTTAGGTCATTCTGTATATGTATTTTAAATTATGGACATGAACTTGGGGGAAAATGTGCAATTTGGAGGGCTGCTTGATTTGTGTTGGGTTAGGGAATATTTTTCTTTTTTTTTGGGAATATTTTTCAACTTCTTGCTTTATACTCTAAAATGTGGTGTGTTTATGAACTTGTTCATGTTATTTAATCAAGGAGATTTCCAATCGTTAATTCCTCATTACTGACAAAAA
Source organism: Canis lupus dingo (assembly GCF_003254725.2). Classification (NCBI taxonomy): domain Eukaryota; kingdom Metazoa; phylum Chordata; class Mammalia; order Carnivora; family Canidae; genus Canis; species Canis lupus. The sequence goes on from NC_064258.1 coordinate 8,601,383, forward strand.
AGGGAAAATATGAAACACAGGAAGGGAAAATAAACTGACTTTTATAGTAAATACTTGTCCATCTGGTTATTTAAATATATACTCTGACTTCTTCCTTCTAGAATATGATTCATGCCTTATAATTTCCTGCTGTTGACCATTTACTGACCCGCTGGTGCTGCCAGATTGTATAACTAGCTTCTCCCTGATAGCCCCTTCTCTGTTATGTTCTGTGAACACCTTCCCTGCCCCTTTGTGTGAGATTGTGCTAAGTTTGGATGAGCTGCCTGGTTGTAATTTAGGAATCGTCTAGAGAGACAAATGCCATTTTTTATTATTTAACCTCCTTCTGACATTTGGCTGAGAGTTTCCTCTCTATGGTAGCATCTTTGTATCCTGACAGCAACATTGTTTTCTTACCCTGTTTATTCTTTTATTTGTATTTTATTTTATTTTTTGGCCTGTTTGAACTTAGCTGGGCGAGTGTCCCCCTGACCTCTTTGTAGCCCTCAAGCTGTATCTAAAACGAAATTCTAAACAGGTAAGTGCTCAGCCCAGACTGAAAGGATTTATTGCATGGATGGATATATTTCCTTATTGTTCTGGTTCTGCCAATCTACATAGGAATCAGCTTTAAAGAACTTGTGACTTGACTTTCTTATTAATTTCTTATCTCTTGAAGAAGAGGCCATCAAAGAAGCTAATTTGGAGATGACAGCTTCTCTGACAGCTACATCTTACGTGCTCATTAGGGTGAAGAAAATCACCCTGGCCTGCCCTTTCTGGTCATACTGTGTTTTCTTCTCTGTCTTCTGTGTAGTTTCAAAGGAAGAAAATCCCCTCCCTGCGCCTGCCTATTCTGTTCCTTCCTTCTTCCTGGAAGCCCAGAGTCCCATAGTAAATGTTCACCCGAGAAATGCCTGAGGGCCTTCTGTGCACTTTGTGAAGTTGATGGAGGATGCAGAATGCTCTCCTGCATTTCCTCCCTCCCTTCTTTAAAACCTCCAGAAGTCTTCCCTGCCTCCCCCATAAGTAACTGATAAAGCCTTTTCTTACCCTACTAGTTCTGCTGACCCCCCAAGCTATTTTTCTTTTCACAGCCAAGCCCTTTGAGTTAATGGATGGCATCTGCTGCCTTTCTGGCTGTCCTTCTAGCTTCCTCCTCAGTGAGGTAACGAACTGCGTATCTGCTTGCCTGGGACAGGCCTGGTTTATTCCTGTTATTCTGACATAATTATCAGTAGCACGTCCCTTCTGTACAAGTGCCCAGTTTGGACACCTTATCCTTGCCCTCTGACCTCTTATTTCATCACCTTACAGAAACTGTACATCTGAAGACCCTTGAATTTGGAGATTTTTTTTTTTTTTTTTTGTCACTCCTTATCTTTATTTCCTTTCTGGTACTTGACACTGGTAACCACTCCATTTTCCCCAGGACTTTTTCTCCTGGCTTCTATAGCTTTTTATTTTTAAATATTTTTAAAATTCATTTATTCATGAGACAGAGACACAGGCAGAAGGAGCAGCAGGCTCCCCATGGGGAGCTCGATGTGGGACTCAATCCCAGGAGCTGGGATCATGCCCTGAGCCGAAGGCAGACACTTAACCACTGAGCCACCCAGGCGTCCCTTCTATAGCATTTTAATTTATTGACTCTCCTGACCTCCTATCCCCTTTACTGAGTTCTCTTTTCTGTTCACTTTCTGGTAGTTTCTTTTCTATAGTAAGTTGTCAGCAACTTTCCCTGATGAGCTGTTCTCATCTACCAAGAGCTCTGGTAAATAGTGAATAAGAAACCACTAAAGAGAGGTATGGTAGCAGTTTGTTAAATACACGCTGGTGTATAGTTAAGAACAATTCTCAAGGGAAATGGACTCAGGTTCTATAACCTCAACCCCCTGTCCCATCCCCACACATACCGCTCTGCCAATTGCCTACATGAATGGTTTTCAAGGTTTCTTTTTTTTTAAAATTTTTTATTTATTTATGATAGTCACAGAGAGAGAGAGAGAGAGAGACAGAGACATAGGCAGAGGGAGAAGCAGGCTCCATGCACCGGGAGCCCGACGTGTGATTCGATCCCGGGTCTCCAGGATCGCGCCCTGGGCCAAAGGCAGGCGCTAAACTGCTGCGCCACCCAGAGATCCCGTTTTCAAGGTTTCTAAGTCATAAACCCTTTTGAAAATCTGAAAGTCATTTACTGTCTCCCTAGATCAAAATGCACATATGAACGAACATTGAAAATGTCTTACAGGATGTTCATGGGCCAAAACTTGAAGCCTTCCTCGGACCACAAAGTTAGAAACCTTGGTATAGAGAATCAAGTGTCACCTGGCGTGAGGTTTTCCAGTCTGATTTTGAGCTGTTTATCTACTGATTGCCCCTCTAGGCAAACCTTCTACAAAAATCAATTGGGTTGGCTTATCACTTGCTACAAATGGCAATGTGTTTTCATATCTTCTTTTTTTTTTTGAGGAAGCACCTGTTTTTAAATTTTCTTAAAGTTAAAAAAAAAAGCCCACCATGATTAACATATGCATGACCTGGGATGCCTAGGTGGCTCAGCAGTTGAGTGTCTACCTTCGGCTCAGGGCAAGATCCTGGGGTCCTGGGATTGAGTTCCACATTGGGCTCCCCATGGGGAGCCTGCTTCTCCTTCTGCCTATGTCTGTGCCTCTCTCTCTGTGTCTTTCATAAATAAATAAAATCTTTTTTAATAAATAAATATTTTAATATAATTTTTTAATATTTAATAAATATTTTAAATAAATATTTTAAAAAAGATTTTATTTATTCATGAGAAATGCAGAGAGTGAGGGAGAGAGAGAGAGGCAGAGACACAGGCAGAAGAAGCAGGCTCCTCACAGGGAGCCCAGTGTGGGACTCGATCCCAGGATCCCAGGATCACGCCCTGAACAGAAGGCAGAGGCTCAACCGCTGAGCCAGCCAGGCGTCCCAAATAAATAAAATCTTAAAAAAAAATACAAATGACATAACATTTACCATCTTAACCATTTTAAGTGTATAGTTCGGTAGTGTTAGGAGTATTCCCGTTGTTGTACATACCTTCTTATCTGCAATACTTCTTTCTAACTCTCAGCATTGTGAATCTTAAGTTTCCTCCAATGCTTGGCTAGCACTGACTAGTCCAAGAAACCTTTCTCAGCCAGCCTGATGAACATCCACTGTCTCGCCTTCCTTGGCTAGGAATAGCAATTATTACTTGGTGCTTAGCTGTTTCTGTCTTAGCTATTTTTATATCTAACTCCCCAAGGAGACTGTTGCTCTTTTTCTTCAGTTTCCTGTGTAGTTGGTGCTGAGTAAATGTTGATCATATTGGAAAAGGTGGAAGGAGAACGACAGAGTGGAGGGCAGGCAAACTGGGGTGTGGGCCCCCAACCTTGCAAATGGCCCTTTCCCTTGCTTTATATACAGTACCGCCTCCTGCAGTAAGTGGGCATGTTATGAGGCTGGCTGGTGGAAAGCACATTATCCCTTCCTCAGGCTCCTTGGGAGACCCATCAGCTCTCCCAGAGGCTCAGCAGCAGTGAACAGTGAGTTTGCTGCTCCAGCACAGATCCCATGCTGTTCAAGCTGCTGCCTCTGTTCTTGCTGCGTGATTTTACCTGGACTGTCCTCCTTCTGCCACTGTCCCAGTGCTGTTCATCCCTCTTAGCCCCTGGTGTCCTGCCCCTGAGAAACTCTTCCTGATGACCCCACTCCTAATGCTTTTTCTCTTCTTTAAACTTCCAGAGCCGTAATTCGTAGACCACACTGTCTGCTTCAGGCTGATTGATTTTACTGCTCTATTTTGTTCTCTGGTTGTTTCTGGTTGTCATTTCCTCAATTGTGAGCATCAAAGAGTCAGCTCCATGTCCAAGGATGTACCTGCCGATGAATCAAGACAGCCGATTTACCTTCCTGTGTGGCCTCTTGCACTTTTAGATTCAGAGTCATCTTCCTTTTGCTTTTCCTTAGATGCCCTGAACGTTTCTGGTGACCAGATTTGTTTCAGCATCTATCTGAATAAATCAGATTAAATAGGAGGTAATATTTATATATGTGAACATAGATAAGATAGATGATACAGATCACTGAAATGGTTAAATGCATGCATTATAGGTTATTAAAGGTAACAATGTTATATGTGAATATATTTACATATATTATACAAATATGTATATATTATATGTAACATATACATATACATTATACACATGTAAACATATTTACATATATACATGTATTTACATATATACATATATAAATTAAAGGTAACAATATGTTATATGTAAATATATATATCACACACATACATATGTACATGTATATTTATGTGTCAAGTCTAATACCTGAAAAGAAATTCTGTACGAGTACCTAGTGGTGTGGTCTTTCATCCTGATGTAATAGTTCACATGCACGTACGTCTTTATTTTATTTATTTATTTTTTTAATTTTTATTTATTTATGATAGGCACACAGTGAGAGAGAGAGAGGCAGAGACACAGGCAGAGGGAGAAGCAGGCTCCATGCACCAGGAGCCTGACGTGGGATTCGATCCCGGGTCTCCAGGATCGCGCTCTGGGCCAAAGGCAGGCGCTAAACCGCTGCACCACCCAGGGATCCCCATGTACGTCTTTATAAAGTGCCCACCCACTCACTACTCTCGTATGCCCACCACATCGTTATGAGGTAGGCAGGACCAAGTTCTGTTCCTTAGATGTGAGGGCCGAGGCTCAGAGATGTTCAGTGGTTTGCCCAGGGTCACAAAGCTAGTAAATGACAGAAGCAGAATGAAATAAAAGCCCAGGCCTTTTGACTTCACTCTACCACCTTTGCCTTTATACCATGAGGCCTCTTATTTAATCTTACCCTAGCCTTCCTTGCAAGGTATGTATATTGTGCAGCTGTCCTCATCTTTCCCCAGGGCCAGAGTCCAGGGGCCTGAGCAGAACTTGCATCAGGCTGCCTCTGGCCCTGCACCTGCTGCTCGGCGGAGTCCCCCCACCTCCCCGGCCCCCCTGAGCCCCTCAGAGCTGCTGTCCTTGTTCCAGCCTACGGCTTCCCTCTGCAGTTACCTTCTGCCCCAAGTTTGCCTTTGTAAAGAACACCTCTCACCCTCTTCTTCTCACTCCCTTCTCCCTGAGGCTCCAGGGGATCTTGCCACCTGACTGGCTCTTGGATTGTAATTTTGACCCTCCTTCAGGGCCCCTGGATAGTCAGTGCAGGTGACTGCAGGTCACATGATGATTTCATGTGCTCCCCTTCTCCAGCTCTGCCTCTTGCCTCTTGACCAAGATCCCTGCTTCTTACCTGTCTTTCTTTTTTTTTTTAAATTTTTATTTTTTTATTTATTATAGCCAGAGAGAGAGAGAGAGAGAGAGAGAGAGGCAGAGACACAGGCAGAGGGAGAAGCAGGCTCCATGCACCGGGAGCCCGACGTGGGATTTGATCCCGGGTCTCCAGGATCGCACCCTGGGCCAAAGGCAGGCGCCAAACCGCTGCGCCACTCAGGGATCCCCTTACCTGTCTTTCTAACGAATGCTTAACTAACTTTGAATGTGAGGCTTGCTCCTGAGATGCCAGTGGCCAGCTTTTTTTTTTTTTTTTAAAGATTTTATTTATTTTTTCAGGAGACAGAGAGAGAGAGAGAGAGAGAGGCAGAGACACAGGCAGAGGGAGAAGCAGGCTCCATGCAGGGAGCCTGACGGGGGACCCGATCCCAGGTCTTCAGGATCATACAGTGGCCAGCTTTTTAAAGCCTGCTGTTGCCGCCCACCCCCCCCCCCCCCCGCCCATTGAAATAACTTTTTTTCTTTTTGCCTTTCCCCAAATTCAAGAGGTAGCAAAATCATTTGGAACCATTTTGAATCCTCTTTGTCACAGTGGAGTGTTGATAAAAGTGCTGCCCTGTTTGACCAGAATGTTGCAGATTTTAATGGGATCATTGTATTTAGCTGAAACCTTTCATCTGAGGACTTCAAAGGCCTTCACTTTGTTTAATAGTTATTATCACACCCTAAAGAAGTACATCCAGGATATCTCGGTCCTGGATCTGTGTGCATGTATGTTCAATTGCTTATTAGCGTTTTGTTTGTTTTCTTAGCCTCACCATAGAAAAGTTTCAGAAACCTAACAGTAATGCAGTTGGTTTTCATTAAAATTGACACCTAATGAGTAGCATACATGAATTGCCTTTGTTTTGTGGGATGAAGATGTTAATGGAATTACAAAGTGACTGGAGGGAGGCAAGCGCAACTGTGGGGTGAAGCAGCAGTGCCTGGGGTAGAGTCCGCCAAGACCCTGCCCTAAATGCCCCCAGAGTCAGGAAATAGGTTTCACCATCATTGACATTACTAGTTGGGTTCATGTAAAAGATGATCCTATGAATGAACTCCTGGAGGGAATGCAAGTGTTGCATCATCACCCAGATTTGTCATTTAGCAGAACTTTTGAGAAGCAAACCTGTGTCATGACCAGAGAAAAGATTCCTAATTAAGTTAAAGTAAGACCCAAACCTTCCTAACCCCCCCTCCTTACTGTCCTCACCCTTGGTCTCTGCAATCACTTAGGCTATTGAAACAGCCTCTGGATAAAGGGATGGGTTAGTTACGACAAGAATCTTTTAGGGGCACCTGGGTGGCTCAGCGGTTGAGTGTCTGCTTTTGGCTCAGGTTGTGATCCCGGGGTCCTGGGATCGAGTCCCACATTGGGCTCCCAGCAGGAAGCCTGCTTCTCCCTCTGCCTGTGTCTCTGCCTCTCTCTCTGTGTCTCTCATGAATAAATAAAATCTTAAAAAAAAAAAAAAAGACAAAAATCTTTTAGAGAAAAGCCTCGCCAAGGGTGACATACAGAAATACAGAAATGACCCAGAACTGTCCCCCTTCCCACACCCACCTCCTGTTTGGCTCTGGCACAGGTGTGCTGCTTTTGGCCAGCTCATTTAGTGCTGCAGGATTGTGGTGCTTCTCATCTGTAAGGAGATTTCATATCAGCATTTCTGTTTTCCTCCTTCCACCCACCCCGAAAGAAGCCTGTCTTTCACGGTCAAGCTCCCTTCCTGTCCCAGGCCGCTCGGACTTCTTGACTCAGCAGGGGGAGACAGAGTCCCAGACACCCTGCCTGCTGTACTTTTCAGCACCAGAAGGTGCCACATGTTCTTTATTTCATGATTACTGTCTATGTGTTTTGAAACCCTCCTGGCTAGTTATTCTCAGTTCCCCGTTCCACGCGCCTGCCCCCGCCCCCAGCCTCCTGCCTCCGCTGAAGGCCGCCCAGCCTGTTTTACTGAAAGATGGAGAATCTCTGGAGTTTCTCTGCTTGGACGGTTCTGTCTCCCAGGGGAAGTGATGCCTTAGCTTCACTGTAAATCCCACCGCTTTTGAAGAGCTTCCTTTCCCCTTTTGTTTCCAGTCATTACGCTCTGCAAGCCTCTCAGCTGAGATCCTCGACCATCCCCTCCACACCTTCGACCATGAGTAGTGGGTCCAAGTCCAAATCCAAATGGACGGCCTCCCCGTGCAAACCTCTCTCTCTTCCCCCCTGCCCACTGACTATTCCTTCTCTATTTTTTATTTTTATTTATTTTTTTAAAGATTTTTAAATTTATTCATTCATAGAGACACACACAGAGGGAGAGGCAGAGACACAGGCAGAGGGAGAAGCAGGCACCATGCAGGGAGCCTGACGTGGGACTCGATCCAGGGTCTCCAGGATCACGCCCGGGGCTGCAGGCGGTGCTAAACTGCTGCACCACTGGGGCTGCCCCCCTTCTCTATTTTTTATTAAAGATTTTATTTATTTATTCATGAGACACACACACACACAGAGAGAGAGAGAGAGAGAGAGAGAGGCAGAGACACAGGCAGAGGGAGAAGCAGGCTCCATGCAGGGAGCCCGAGGTGGGACTCGATCCTAGGACCCCGGGATCACGCCCTGAGCCGAAGGCAGATGCCCAACCGCTGGGCCACCCAGGCGTCCCTAACTATTCCTTCTCTAATCTGGACACCAGCTCTGAATTCTTGAGGTGAGAACTATCGTGTACTTTACTTCTAGGTCCTCCCTAGTGTCCCCTCATTGCTATTGGACCCACACATGGGAATGTTCTCTTCCCCTGACCCAGCACACCCTCCCTAGGGAGGCCTTTCCATTGTTGGGTAGCTCGAATTGTTAGAAAATTCTTTCTCGGGACACCTGGGTGGCTCAGTGGTTGAGCGTCTGCCTTTGGCTCAGGTTGTGATCCTGGGGTCCTGGGATTGAGTCCCGCATCGGTCTCCCCGAGGGGGCCTACTTCTCCCTCTGCCTGTGTCTCTGCCTCTCTCTCCCCATGTGTCTCTCATGAATAAATAAATACAATCTTTAAAAAAATTTTTGTTCTCCTTCCTTATTAGTTCTTCCTTCGGAAGCAGCACAGATGTATTTTTTCTCTTGGTGTATTTGAGGACAACTTCTCTCTCTCTTCCAGCTTTTTGGGCTTCCAGTTTTAAGTTTCTTTTTTTAAAGATTTTATTTATTTATTCATGAGGGACACAGAGAGAGAGGGAGAGACATAGGCAGAGGGAGAAGCCGGATCCCTGCAGGGAGCCCGATGCGGGACTCGATCCCAGGACCCAGGGTCATGACCTGAGCTAAAGGCAGAGCTCAACCGCTGAGCCACCCAGGTGCCTCTCTGGTTTTAAATTTGTATTGAAGCTCTCCCCCCAGCTATTGATTTCTGATCAAATCTGTCAGTGCAGTTCTTTACTTTTGAAGTCTTTGACTGGCTGCTGCTTTGAGCTCCTCTTCTCTCTCTGATTTGATTCCCCTCTTTCTCCTAATCCTCAACCTCAGGAAAACTCTCTGGACAAAACTGTTTCATCTTCTGTGGTCCAGAGGCTCTTGTTCATACTCTATTTTCAGCCTTGTCTTCATCATTCTACAGAACTCTGGAAACTCAGGATCACTGTCTAATCATTTAGAAAAATCTCCTAATACGATGCCTGGCGTGTGGAAGGTAGAACTTGGTGCATGTTCTAGTTTTCTCTGTTCTAGTTCTTTCCTTTAGAAAGCTTCCTTTTTCATATTTTTCTATAATCCACTGATGGCTATTGAGTATTTATCTCTAGCCCCAATTTGTTACTCATTTTTTAATCTTAAATTGCCTGGAGCTCACTAGGATGTCCTGTTGGCAGGCCAATTTAATATAGCTCGCTTTCTCCACCCAGTCCCTGCGAATCCACTACTCACATAACCTTCCTATTGGTCTTTGTATAATAAGCTGCTTCGAACATTTTTGAGCAGCCTTGATTCTTCGTCATTAAGTAGCTGTCTCTTTCTAGATCATGGGTCCTCAGCTGTGCCATAATCCTTATATTTTCTGATTTATTTTTAACTGTCAGCGGCAATACCATCTTGCAGTCCCCTAGGTTCATAGCCTTAAGAATCATTTTTTATTTTTATTTTTTTATTTTTAAAAAATATTTTATTTATTTATTCATGAGAGACAAAGAGAGAGAGAGGGGCAGAGACACAGGCAGAGGGAGAAGCAGGCTCCATGCAGGGAGCCTAACGTGGGACTCGATCCCGGGTCTCCAGGATCAGGCCCCTGACTGAAGGCGGCGCTAAGCCACTAAGTCACCGGGGCTGCCCAAGGATCATTTTTTAAAAAAATATTTTTAAAATTTGTTGAGAGAGAGAGAGAGAGACAGAGACAGAGAGAAAGAATGTTGGAGGGAGAGGGGCAAAGGGAGAGGGAGAAGCAGACTCCTTGCTGAGCAGGGAGCCCGAGGCAGGGCTCGATCCCAGGACCCCAGGATCATGACCTGAGCTGAAGGCAGATGCTCACCCAACCAAGCTCCCCGGGCGCTCCTGCAATTTTTTTGTGATTGGCTTCTTAGCATAAAGTTTTCAAGATTGTTCTAACTGGTTTTTCTTAGATTCTATGTCTACATAGCATTAATTCATCAGAGGGCCAACTGTATTAACTGTACTTTCTTATTGTCTGCATTCTTGATGCTCTGACATTTGTGGCCTCTATGACTGGGCAAAGATTGCCCCTCCCAGGGTTAGCCAATTCTTAGGGATAGCAAAAGACTCACCCAGGAGCTTTTCATATGCAAACGAACCAGTCTAGAGCCCACTCCCTGAACCAACCATCTACTTTATCAACTGCTCACACACCATGCCAATATTTTTTTGCCCTAAATCACCCCAGGACCAGGTATCAGACAACTAGAGACAGTCCCTATTTCCCAAAGCCTGTCAGAATTATTGAGACAAGCCTGTTGTAAACTATTTACTGTGTCCTGCCTTTCCTGCAGAACACATAATAAAGGCTCTGGCTCCAGTTTTCTCCTATTCTGCCTGCTTCTAGACCCAAACTGGAGCTTCCCCATGTGGCCCTCCTCTCAGAAATCGTAAGTAATAAAGCTCTTCTTTCAATAGCATCGACTTTTCTGTCAATAACCTCCATGAATTAAAATCCAGCAGGTAGGGCAGCCCAGCTGGCTCAGCGGTTTAGCGCCACCTTCAGCCCAGGGTGTGATCCTGGAGACCCTGGATTGAGTCCCACGTTGGGCTCCCTGTGTGGAGCCTGCTTCTCCCTCTGCCTGTGTCTCTCTCTCTCCTCTCTGTGTTTCTCATGAATAAATAAATAAAATCTTAAAAAAAAAATCCAGCAGGTAAAATTGAGACAAAGGCTCCTTTATGTTACATGTGTCAGTTCTTCATTCCATTTTTTAAACTGGATTGTATGCATATACCACATTTTGTTTACTTATTTTTTAGTTGATGAACATTTGGGTCATACCCACTTTTGGCTATTGCGAAAAATGCTGTTATGAAATTTGTTTACAAGTTTTGTGTGGATATATGTTTTCAGGTCTCTTGGGTATATCCTAGGTGTGGAATTGCTGACTCATATGGTGACTATATTTAACATATAGAACTGCCAACCATTTATTTTCCAAAGTGACTGCACCATTTTATTATTCCACCAGTAATCCGTGAAAGTTCCAATTTCTTCACGTCTTCATCTGTACTTGTCATTGTCTGACTTTTTATTATTTTTATTATTTTTAAGACTTTTTTTTAGATTTATTCATGAGAGGCACACACACTGAGAAAGAGAGAGGTGGAGACACAGGCAGAGGGAGAAGCAGGCTCCATGCAGGGAGCCCAACGTGGGACTCGATCCCGGGACTCCAGGATTACACCCTGGGCTGAAGGCATGGCGCTAAACCACTGAGCCACCTGGGCTGTCCTGTCTGACTTTTTAAATAGTCATCTTCATAGATTTGAAGTGATGTCTTATTGTGATTTTGATTTGCAGTTATCTAATAACTAATGATGTTGAACAGCTTTTCATGTGTGTATTGGCAGTTTGTATGTCTTTCTGGAAAAATGTTTCTTGGGATCCCTGGGTGGCGCAGCGGTTTAGCGCCTGCCTTTGGCCCAGGGCGCGATCCTGGAAACCTAGGATCGAATCCCACGTCGGGCTCCCGGTGCATGGAGCCTGCTTCTCCCTCTGCCTATGTCTCTGCCTCTCTCTCTCTCTCTCCCCCATCCTCTCTCTCTGTGTGACTATCATAAATAAATAAAAATTTAATAAATAAAAATTTAATAAATTAAAAAAAAAAAAAAGAAAAATGTTTCTTTTACCCGTTTTAGAATTCAGTTATTTGCCTTTTATTGTTGAGTTGTAGGAGATCTTTATGTATTCTGGATAGAAGTCCCTTATTAGATATATGATCTGAACATATTTTCTCTTTTTTTTTTTAATATTTTGTTTATTTATTCATGAGAGACACACAGAGAGAGGCAGAGACACAGGCAGAGGGAGAAGCAGGCTCCATGAAGGGAGCCTGACATGGGACTTGATCCCAGGTCTCCAGGATCACACCCTGGGCTGAAGGCGGCGCTAAACCACCAAGCCATCCAGGACTGCTCCTGAACATATTTTCTCTTAATCTGTGGATTGTCTTTTTACTTTCTTGTCAGGGTCCTTTGAAACATATTTTAAAAAAGTTTTTGATAAAGTCAGCTGATTTTTTTCTTTTGTTGTTTTTGGTGTTATATGTAAGATATTTTTGCCTAATCCAAGGTCATGAAGATTTAGTCCGAAGTTTTCTCTTAAAAATTTTATTGTTTTAGCTCTTACCTTTAGGTTTTAACTCCATTTTGAGTTAATTTTTATATATGGTATAAGAATGAAGCAGAAGTTTATTCTTTTGCATGTGGACATCCAGTTGTTCCAGCATTATTTGTTGAAAAAAACTATTCTTTCCTCATTGAATTATCTTGGCACCCTTGTCAAAGATCCATTGACCACTAATGTAAGGATTTATTTTCTGGATTCTCAGAATCCATTGACCTGTGCCATTGACCTGTATGTCTAAATGATCTATGTATCTGTCCTTATGTCTGTACCACATAGTATTGATTATTGAAGCTTTGTAGTAAGTTTTGAAAACAGGAAGTGTAGGTCTTCCTATTTTGTTCTTCTTTGTCAGAGTTGGTTTGGTGATTTTGGGTCCCTCCTTATATTTCCACATGAATTTCATGGTTTGTCAATTTATATAAAAAATAGAAAGGCAGCTGGAATTTGGAAAGGGGTTGTGATGACTCTGTAGATCAATTTGGGGAGTATTTCCATCTTAATAGTATTAAATCTTCCAGTTCTTGAATATGGGATATCTTTCCATTTATTTAGGTCTTCTTTAATTTCATTCAATGATATTTTGTATTTTTCAGTGTACAAGTCTTGTACTCCTTTTGTTATGTTTTTTATTCATTTATAAGTATTTATTTGTAAATAATATTTATATTTTTCCTGAATAAATATATTTATTCCTAAGTATTTTTCTTTTTTTAAAAAGATTTATTCATTCATTCATTCGTGATAGACATAGAGAGAGAGAGAGAGGCAGAGACACAGGCAGAGGGAGAAGCAGGCTCCATGCACCGGGAGCCCGATGTGGGATTCGATCCCGGGTCTCCAGGATCGCGCCCTGGGCCAAAGGCAGGCGCCAAACCGCTGCGCCACCCAGGGATCCCATGTTTGCTTAATTTCATTTCATATTGTTCACTGCTGGTATCTAGAGGTAAAACTGATTTTTGCATATCAATCTTGTGTCCTACCACCTAGCTGAATTTAGTCTATGTCCTAATAATTCTTTTCTGAATTCCTTAGGATTTTTTTTTTTTGTATGTAAGATCATATCATCTGGAAATAGAAATAGTTTTACTTCTTCCTTTCTAATATGGATGACCTGTATTTCTTTTTCTTTTTTGTTTCTGGTTAGAACTTCCAGTACTGTGTTGAATAGAAGTGGCAACAGTGGCCATCTTTGTCCTGCTCCTAATCTTAGAAGGAAAACATTCAGTCTTTTACCATTAGGTATGATGTTAGCTATGGGCTTTTCATAGATGGCCTCTTACCTTTTTGTCATCCTACACTATCTTATTTCTCTGTCTACCCTCTGAATTTATGGTATGGTGGAAGAAATGTAGACCTCAAAATCAGACTTGGATTTGGATTTGAATTGTCTTATTAATTCTACCAGGAGATGTTGTTAGACACCAATGTATACAGGAAAATCCCTGCTCCCAAACTGCTCTTAATACAGTGAGAGAGACTGTTACATGGATAAAATATTGTCGTGTGATGAGTGTTGTGATGGGGTTATAGCCAGAGCAGTGAGGAGTACAGAAAATAGGTCCTTGGGAAGATCATCTTGAGGATACAATGCCTAGATTGCTCTTGAACAACTGGAGATAGTCTTGGAAGAGAGGAAACATGTACAGAGATGGGATGCTAGCTGGATTGTGTAGGCCATAGGTAGGTCTGTGAGGCTGGAGCGTGGGATGCATGCAAGTGAGGGGCTTGAGGTGATCCTAGAGAGATAGGCGGGGCCTTGCAAGCTTCTGAAGGCTTTGTGAGAACTGGATGGTGGTAGGGGAGAAGATGGATTGGTGGTGAGTGGCACCATGAATGGGAAGATCTGGAGATAGGATGTTGTGCCTATGCAGGGAAGAATTGAGGGTCCAAAGTAAAGATGGAAGAAGGGAAGAGAGTCAAGGAAGATTCAGAGGTAAAATTATTAAGGCATGTTGCACTTGACTGTGAGAAGTGAAGAACATGGACTTGAAGAGAATGACTCTCAGGTTTCTGATGTGGGATTCCAGATTGTGTGGTGGACTAACCTGAGATTTAGTTTTCTCATCTGTAAAATGGGACAAGTACTTCACAGATCACAGTATATATGAATCTCAGCACAAGCACATAGTTGGAACTCAGTAAGTACTCATTCTTTTTGCTTTCCCTCATTGTTTCTGTTTCTTCTGTTCTTCAAAAGTAGGTCTTCATTAGGTTTGTTCTGTCTTCAGAATGCTTTTCTTTGTGTCCCGCAGTCCCCACGGGCATCTCTGTGTGGGTGACTCCCATATCTCTCTCCACCCTCATCTCTCTCTTAAGTATTTTTGACTGTGTTCTGGGCATCTGCATGGCTTCTTAACCTTCACAAAGGGGAACCATCCCTCCAGCCTCTTCCTCCTCCTTATGTCCATGAGCCTATGAATGCTGCTATCATTTTCCATCATTCCAGCTTAAAATCTATTTTTTTTCAAATGGGGAGTATTTTTATTATTTTTTTTTATTTTAAAAAAGATTTTATTTATTTATTTGACAGAGAGAGAGAGAGAGAGAGAGAAACCACAAGCAGAGGGAGTGGCAGGGAGAGAGAGAGAGAGGGGAGAAGCAGACTCCTTGCTGAGTAGGGAGCCCAGTGTGGGGCTTGATCCCAGGACTGTGGGATCATGACCTGAGCCGAAAGGCAGATACCTAACTGACTAAGCCACCCAGGCGCCCCAGGAGTGAGTATGTATGTATGTATGTATGTATGTATTTATTTTTAAAGATTTTTATTTATTTATTCATGAGAGACACAGAGATGGAGAGGCAGAGACACAGGCAGAGAAAGAAAGCAGGCTCCATGTGAGAAGCTCCACGTGGGACTTAATCCCGGGACCCCAGGATCACACCCTGGGCATGAAGGCAAACACTCAACTGCTGAGCCACCCTGGCATCCCAGGAGTGTTTTTTAAAAAAATTTTATTTAAATTCAATTTGCCAACATATAGTATAACACCCAGTGCTCATCTCATCCTGTAAAATCTATCTTTCTAATTGAAAAACACATTTATCTCTTACGGTTTCTAGTTTCCCAGAGTCATTTTGATGTCTTTCTCTCCTCTCATCTCCTCACATTCAGTGAAGTTCGGGCTCTGTTTGATCCCCTCCACAACACTGTACACACCTGTTTCCTTTTCTTTCCCTATAGTACTGCCTTCCTTCAGGCTTTCACTAGTTCCATGTGGAACTAAAACACTAGTTCTCTATCCCTGGTTTTTCTCCCTTTTGGTCCACCCTGTAGGCAACTGCCAGGCTGAGCTTCTAGGGACTGATTCGATCATGACTCTCACCCTGTTGAGTACCTTCAGGGAGTTCTCCACACCCACTGGATTTTGCTTAAGGCACTGCATGTCCAAACCCTCTGTGCTTCTCCAGTTTTATCTCTGCACATCCATGTAGAAAAATGAGAGAATGTTCTACACCTTGAGTATCATTTCTGCCTCTTCCCTCGTGGAAAATGTACTTGTTCTCCAAATCACAGCTCATGGATCCTGCCTGACTTTCATCAAACCAGATAATTCTTTCTTCATATCCTGTAGGGCTTCGTCCTTATTTAAAATGATCTGTGTACATATCTTATCTCTCCCACTAGATTTAATCTCCTTGAGGGTGCCTCCTTCATCTTTGTAACCCCCAAAATGCCCTTCTCATATTCAATAAATATTTGTTAATGGAATGTACTATATTCTCATCTTCCTGAAGCATGAGCTTTGCTTTTCCAAATGCCTATCCCCAAGGGTCTGTGACACAGACAATAAGAGGATGAAGGACAGCAGACTTTCCCCTGTGGATATTCTTGTAATTTAATACAGAGTAGTAGGAGGATATTACAAAGACACATTCTTATTTAAATCCTTGGTAGCTAAGTCCAGCAGTGTTTGGTGTGTTTGATATAGTCCATATAACATTTAACTCTTTCTGTGGCTTGCATGGGTGTAAGTCATCATTGACTGTTGGGGAGCTTGATAGATTGGGAAATTAACCCCAAGCACTGTGCAGTTATGTAGAGCTGTAGGTACTAGTCTGCCTTTTCCTTGTAGAATCTAGAACTTTTTTTTTTTTTTTAAGATTTTATTTATTCACAGAGAGAGAGGCAGAGATATAGGCAGAGGGAGAAGCAGGCTCCCTGTGGGAATCTGATGTGGAACTTGGTTCCAGGACTCCGAGATCATGACCAAAGGCAGTTGCTCACCCACTGAGCCACCCAGGGGTCCCTAGAAGCTAGAACTTAAGCTTATATAGTTCCTTGGTACTTTTCAGTCCAAATAAATAGTCAGGTGACTCATTTGGGAAATTACCCGAGGTATGCCTCACCCTCCCCTGCCATTCCCTGAAATGACTTCTCACCAACCTCAGCTGGGTTTGGAAGGAGGTAGCTCTCAATCCCAGTTTCCGATTAGTGATTTCCAGGAACTGAGAAGGGAAGCAGGAATAGAAAGAGTTAGATAGTTTCCGCCTTGGTCTAAAAAAACTCAAATATTCAGTTCCTATAGCACTTGTCTCCTGGCAGCCATACAAGGAAGGAAAGAAACTGTGAAGGGTGCCAGGGTGCCAACAGAGCATCCATGTCCTTGGCAGAGCTCAGAATAGTATTCACGGCTCTCAGTGATTCATCGTGTGCAGACCTGCCCACCCATGATCTGAGTGGCTGAGGACAGAGTGAGTCAGGCCTCCAGCAGCTTCCTTTCCTGACTTAAATTCTGTGCCCTTCCCAGGCTTGCTGGACTGTGGGGCAGAGGGGAGGCTGATGATGTAAGAAGTGGTGCCAGCTAGGAGAGGAACTGCTGTGGCCCGTTCTTTTTTGAAGGGGTTCCTGCTTCTGTCTGCACCAAGCCCTAGGGAAATATGGAGAAGAGGAATCCTGATATTTGGAAGGTAGTGGTTGTTTTAGAGACCTATCTACATTTGGGGCCTCCTTAGCCCCACTCGCTGGACATGCTTTTATGTTGATCTTTATGGAATCCTTCAGGGTTATAGTCTGCCTTCTTTTTAAAAAACATATATATTTTAAAGATTGTATTTATTTATTCATGAGAGACACACAGAGAGAGGCAGAGACATAGGCAGAGGGAGAAGCAGGCTCCCTTCAGGGAGCCTGATGTGGGACTCCATCCCGGGACCCCGGGATCATGCCCTGAGCTGAAGGCAGATGCTCAACAGCTGAGCCACCCAGGCGTCCCTAGTCTGCCCCTCTTAAATCTGATCTGTGTTCTGTTCTCTTTGTTCTGTTAATTTCTCTTAATTATTTTCTCTCTCTCCTTTGCTCAGCAAGAATTAACGTTTATGTATGAAATCACAGCTATTGGATTTTTCCTTTTCAGAATAGCATTTCAACCAGGTGTTTTCACATCTCTTGGTTGGTCCTCCCCTACCTATCACTAGCCCTAACTCAGAAGATATTAACAACACCAAATTACCTCAATGCCACATCCCAGTGTTCTCAGCACTAAACCCTCTAGTGTGGGTCCGGGCCCAGAGTTTACCACATTTGTCCCTATTTGGGCTGCAGCAGAATCCCCGGTATAAAAATCATTCTAATGTCATACCATACTTCAAAATGGATCATTGTTCATCTGGTCAACCCAAGACAGGCCACAGGTCTCATGGCCTCCTTTAGCTAAGCTTCTCATTCTCTCATCACTGCACAGCTCTTGCTGTGTATCCCATCTTATGTTTGTAGCAAGGCATTTTTTCTCTCTTGCCACTTTTCCAGCACCGATTTTCTTGGATCCACTCAAGTTCAAACTGTGACATGTCCATGTTCCTCCTTCATAGCGGGGGCTCCTTGCCTTCTGGCTCTGTGTCACCAGAATTGTTCCAGGATGGTTTAGAGAAATCCAGGTACAGCTAGGTTGGGTGACTTGTCTAGAGTGACATAGCACTGTCTGAGTGAGAGTGATAATTTACTGCTTTAGAGATTTTCTATTTTCCCTTCATTGTGGCTGCATGGCACACCTGCTCTGAGGAAAATGCAGCTTTACTAATAAAACATCCAAGTGCATTTATTTCCAAAATGAGCTAGACCATTGGAGCTTGCTCCAAAATGAGCTACCAAACACTGGGGTCTGTGTAGATCACACCATGAGTGAGGAGAGAAAACAGGAGGAAGTTGGGTGTAAGGACTATTTCACTTTTGTACAGGGTCAACACTTGTCATAAACGTGACCTGGTCTCTGGATCAAAGCCCATTCTAAGCCCTACTGGATGACGCACTTATTTCATACATGTTACACCATATTTTAAAGCACAAGGGATAGTTATCTAAAATTCACCACAGTGGGATAACTTGGGGGTGCTTCAATGTGAAATGTTTTGAAGTAGCTTTCATTTTTATCATGAGAGCAACCTCATGAAATAGGTAGGACAGAGATTGAGGCCCATTGTAAAGTGAGGACCCCAAGGCAAAGGGAATGAATGAATGAATGAGTGAATGGGGCCATTCAGCATTTATTCCAAAGAGCACAGGCTTGGTTAGCACAGTTGAGATTAGACCCCTGATCTGTATTTGATTTCTCTCACACTGTTCTTTTTTCATGAAAGTTCTTTCACGTAAGTGATGAGACCTAGTCCATCCCCAGAAGGACCTGTGCTCTGAGTGATTTTATTAAAGCCATAATGCATTTCTCTGAATTATTTACACACTCTTCCCAAGAGTGGTGCATGTGGCATCTGGAGTTTATACTAAGTCCTGGGCGCAGGCTCCCTTCTGAAGTCCCTCAAGACTCAACTCCTTTGGCTCTGTCCATACCTTCCCAGGCCCATTCCTGCTAGCATTTACTTGACTTCCTCCTGACCATGCTTCCCATCTATTGGCTCCTTATCTTGTCAGGGGGCAGGAGAAGGGACCACTATGTGACTTGCTCTTTGGAGATGCTTCCCTTCATTCTGCCAGTCACCCCAGGTGCTTCCTCTTATTGCTTCACAGAGCTCTGAAAACCCCATGGTTGACCATTTCAAAGATGTGCCTTTGGTGATCCAAGAATGCCTCACTCTTGGATTTTTATCACACTCATCCTAAACATCTTAGAAGCCAGCTGTTGGCCTAAGCTTTTCCCCTTCTCCTCCACTTAGAGTGCCAAGCACTGATGTCTGGGCCACAGAAGGGGTTGCTATATGTGTGTGCTCTCCAGCCTCACCTAGGCCCCAGTGACACTACACAGTTCTGGAATTCTACTTCTTTTGGCTCCCTGGGTCATATTCTGCAACAGATGTGCCATCACTGAGCCATCAGAGTCTCACTTCTTATCTTATCAATGAGTAGGAAGCCATCTTCTTTCCTCTCCCCCAAAAAATGTTCTCTTGACTTCCGCTCCATCTGTGCCATCCTGACCCTTCGCCAGGTCTTTCCACTCTGCTCCCGCCATGCATCTTCTGCTCTTTTGGTTCACTCTTCTTTTTCTCTTTAGTCTCTAGTCTCCTCCATGCTCCTGGTTCTTCTACTTCAGTCTCTCGTAACTTAAAGTACAGATAAAATGAATCAAAATGATGCCAACCCCTCCCCCTTCATCTTCATTGTTAAAGGAATTGAAAAATCATCTACACCCTAAATGATATAGCCACAACCCTCTGCCCCATTCTGATTCTCCCTCTCCCCCTTGCAGCCATCAGCTTCTGCTACTCCTCTGTAGAGCCCCCTCCCCTTCATTCCCACCCTCCTCTTCATTCCCATCCCATAGCTACTATTCAAGGCCAGACCTTCCTTACTTCTCACCTAGCTGTTCAAAAGCCTCTGTCATCTCTTTCAATCTATTTTATACGTTGATACCTAGCTAATCAATCTCAGGGACAGTTTTGAAGACTTCATTTTGCTCAAGTTTAAGTGGAGAATCCCCAGTTTGGCACTCATGGGCCCCTGTCCTGGTCTCTTCTTACCTTTGCAGCTACTTCTCTACTTGGATTCTTCTCTAGCCAAACTGGACTCTGTACTGAAATATACCCTTTGTTGTTCTTTCTCTCGACATTGACTCATGTTTTCTCTTCAGGAGCAGCCTTGCTTTCTTATCTGTCCTTCAGTATTTGGCTCAAGTTCTCTCGCCTCCAGAAATCTTTTAGTGATTCCCCACAACTGGGTGTGATTTCCTCTCTGAACCTCTTGAAGTACATTTGGGAACCTCTTGAAAGTACTGTCATGTTACTACTATTCGGCGTGTTTCTGGCCATTGATCTCCTTGAGGATAAAGAATATATATATTTGTAATTTTATCTCCCTTCTCAGCCCAGTGTCTTGTGTAGAGCTTTGCATTATTACTGAATCCTTGCTCAGTGCACATGAGGTGTCCAGTGTTAATCACTCTGAGCCCAAGGTGTCAAACCGGTGGCCCACAGCTCACATAGTAGTCCCTAACACATTTTGTGTTGCTGCTCTAGAGTTGTTGTTGTTGTTGTTGTTGTTGTTGTTTTTGGTGGTGGTGAATTATGTAAATGGTTTTTCTGGTGGTGGTAAATTATGTAAAATATAAAATTTGCCATTTTAGCCATTTTTAAGTGTGCAATTCAGTGGCATTAATTACATTCACAGTGTTGTGCAACCATCACTACATCATATCACACCATCTCTTTCTACACCATTTTCATCACCCCAAATAGAAACTCTATAACCTTAAGCAATAATTCCCCAGCCCCTGGTAACCTCCTATCTACTTTCTATGAATCTGCCTCTTCCAGATATTTCATATGGTGGAATCATATAATATTTGTGCTCTGTATCTGGTTTATTTCATTCAGCATAATGTTTTCAGGGTTCACCCATTATGTAGCATGTAGCAATACTTCATTCCTTTTTATTGCTGAATAACATCCCGTCTGTGGTGTGGACAGACCACATTTTGTTTATCCATTCATCTACTTGTGGGCACTTGGCTTGTTCCCACCTTTTGGCTCTTGTGAATAATGCTGCAACAAGCACTGGCATAACAAATATCCGTTTGAGTCCCATTCTTTTTTAAAGATTTTATTTATTTATTCATGAGAGAGAGAGAGAGAGAGAGAGAGGCAGAGACATAGGCAGAGGGAGAAGCAGGCTCCATGCAGGGCGCCCGATGTGGGACTCGCTCCTGGGACTCTGGAATCACGCCCTGTGCCAAAGGCAGACGCTCAACCACTGAGCCACCCAGGTGTCCAAATCCTATGTTAAGCTTTTTGAGGAACCCACTGTAGAGTTTTAAAAATTTAAGTCATTAGCAACTTTAAAAAATGAAGGATTACACATAAAAATTAGACTTTTTTTTCAACTTGAAAAAAAAAAAAAGAAGAAAGTCTAGCCCTCCTGGGTCTACCAGGCTCACCTCTGTGGGGTTATAATCTGCTGGGGATGAGTGGGGACCATTCCCTGTAGATGAAGTATCTGTCCTGATAGCATCAGACATGGGCATGCTATGTCTGGCCCTAGTCTAAGCCTTTGTTCTGGTTCCTTCCTTTTATTATGTCTTCTCAGCTCTCCCATACAGCCACTCTCTCCTTCTTGTGTTCATATTCACTCCATGTTATCTGAGTACATACTGTTGTTTTCTCTTTCTAGGCTGTAATTGTCTAAGGGCAGAGTATCTATCTTTTTACCTCAGATTTATTAGGACCAATGGGCATGTTTTTGGACCCAAAGTCTTAGTTATATTACATTTTAAAATTGCATATCTGAGTTTTAGGGCCGACCTAATTTGTACAGTTATGACTAACAAGTCAACCAACTGCCACACTGCATTGTGGAAAGTTATAAGAAAAGGGGGAAACGTGTAAAATTGGGGAAATGAATTACAGATGACAGGCAATGAGGGAAGGGCTAACCACTTCCTCATTTAAAATATTTCTTCATAAGGTTTTCTTTTTTTTTTTTTAATCACTGTAGGCGGTAGTCTAGTGAAAATCATCTAAAAGATGATTTTCAGAAAACTGAAGTACAGTATCATAGAACAAGTTAATATGAAATAGAATTAAGAGGATGCTTGGGTGGCTCAGTCAGTTAAGTGTCTGCCTTTGGCTCAAGTCATGATCCCAGGGTCCTGGAATCAGCCTGTGTGGGGTTCCCTGCTCAGCGGGGAGCCTGCTTTTACCTTTCCATGTGCCCTTCCCCCCTCTGCTTATGTTCTCTCTCACTCTCTTTCTCTCCAATAAATAAGTAAAATCTTAAAAAAAGAAATAGAATTAAGATGTCATGTCTATAACCACATACAAGAAAAATTGAATCACTATCTCACATCATATATAAAAGATAACTCAAAATGGGTTACCACCTAAATGTAGGAACTAAAACTATAAAATTCTTAAAAAGAAACAGAGGAGTAAATCTTTGTGATGCTGATTCAAGCAGTGGATTCTTAGATATACACCAAAAGAAAAATAAATTGGACTTCATCAAATTGAAAAAAAATTTTTTAAAAGATTTTATTTACTTATTCATGAGAGACACACAGAGAGAGGCAAAGACATAGGCAGAGGGAGAAGCAGGGAGCCCGTTGTGGGACTTGATCCTGGGACTCCGGGATCACACCCTGAGCTGAAGGCAGACGCTTAATCACTGAACCACCCAGGCATCCCCAAATTGAAAACTTTTGTGTTTCAAAGACCACCATCTAGAAAGTATAAAAGTTCATGGAATGGGAAAAGTATTTGCAAATCATATATCTGATAAGGAACTTGGGTCTAGGATTTATAAGGAGCTCTTACAAATCAACAAATTAGAAAGACAAACCAATTTAAAAATAGGCAGAATCTGAAGAGCTATTTCTCCAAAGAAGTTACGCCAAGAGCCAACAAGCACATGAAAAAAAGCTCAACATCCTTAGTCATTAGAGAAACCCAAATCAAAATCACAAGGAGATACAACTTCATATCCATTAGGATGTTTGTAATAAAAATAAAGTTACAATTACAAGTGGTAGAAAATTTATGGAGAAGTTGGAAACCTCATACATTGCTGGCAGGATTGTAAATGGTAAAGCCACTGTGGAACGTAGTCTGGTGTTTCCCCAAAATGTTAAACACAGAGAAAAAATGTTAAGCATAGAGTGACCATATAACCGAGCTATTCACCGTTAGGCACCGACACAAGAGGATGAAAATATATGTCCATGTAAGTGTTCATCACAGTGTTATTCAGAATAGTCATAAGAATGGAAGCAACACAAATCTCCATCAACTAATGAACGGATAAACAAAACTGGTATATACATGCAGTGGAATATTTTTCAACCATAAAAAAAGGAGTGATATATTGATACATGCCCTAACATAGATGCGTCTTATAAACATCATGCCAAGTATATGTGCTGCCGAAGCAAGCACAAACATTAGGTCAAGTGAAAGAAGTCAGATACAAGAGATTACAGGTTGTAGGATTCCACATATATGAAATGTTTACAGTGGGCAAGCCTATGGAGATAGAAAGTAGATGAGTGGTTGTCTGGGGCTGGAAGGAGGAGGGAGAAATGAGGACTAACTGCTGATGGGTACAAGGTTTCTTTTGGGAATGATAAAAATGTTCTAAATTTAGATTGAGTGATAGTTACGCAACTCCGAATATATTACAAACCACTGAACTGTGAAGAAGAAAAAAGAATAAGGAAAAGAAACAGAGGACTCAGACATAAAATGTTCTTCATTCCTTTTGCTTAGCTACTAAAATATACAATACTCGAAGATGACCAAAGAAAGTGTGTCTGAAGCAGTTTGAACGAAAGCACTTACAGGTGACCTGGAATGGTGTGTTGAATTTGCTTGAAAACTCAAGGCTTGCTCCAGGCACCCCTCCGTGCAGGATAAACACGGGAGGAGGACAGATGAAATAAAATGGGCAAAATGTTGATAATGGTTGAAGCTGTGGGGTGGGCACATAGGAGTTCATTATACTGCTCTATTTTTGTGAATGTTAACAAATTTGTTCTCAGTAAAAATAAAAATAAAAATAAAAATAAAAATAAAAATA
This sequence comes from Canis lupus dingo, assembly GCF_003254725.2. NCBI lineage: Eukaryota > Metazoa > Chordata > Mammalia > Carnivora > Canidae > Canis > Canis lupus. The sequence goes on from NC_064258.1 coordinate 8,625,448, forward strand.
AAGAAAAGACAGCCAAAAAGTCTGCAGTTCAGCAGATGCCCACGAGATTTTCCCAAGTTTGGGGGGAGCTCTGTGTGGAAGGCTATGACTGTGGACTCCTTGTGCTTATCCCAATGCACCTGTATCTATGTGAATAGGGAGGGATGTGGTTACCCGAAGGAGAGGCCGTAGCACTTTGGGGGATGTGTTCACTTTCTCAGGCTTTTGGTCAAAGGACTACAAGCTGGGTGGGCAGAGGGGGTTTATTTTTATTTATTTTATTTTATTTTTATTATTTTTTAAAGATTTTATTTATTTATTCATGAGAGACACAGAGAGAAAGACAGAGACACAGGCAGAGGGAGAAGCAGGCTCCATGCAGGGAGCCCGATGTGGGACTTGATCCCAGGATCTGGGATCACGCCCTGAGCCAAAGGCAGACGCTCAACCGCTGAGCCACCCAGGCGTCCCGCAGAGGGGGTTTAAAACAACAGAAATTGATTCTCTCATAGTTTGGGAGGCTTAGGTGTCGATTGGTCCAGGGCTCTCTCTTAGGCTTTAGGGGAGGATCCTTCCTTGCCTGGCTTATGAAGGCACGGCTCCAGTCTGCCTCCATTGTCACGTGGGGTTCTCTTTGTGTCTCTTCACATCGTCTCCCCTCCATGTGAGTCTTTCTCTGACTCTTTTCTCTACTAAAAAGGACTCCACTTGGGCTGTCTTAGGACCCATCCTCATTGAGTATAATCACATCTTGACTTGATTACATCTGCAAAGACCTTATTTCCAAATAAGGTCACATTCACAGGTGGTGTGGGGGCAGGTTAGGAGTTCAACATATCTTTGGTGAGAGGTGGTGGAGACACAATTTCTGAGCAGTGCACATTGCTACTGTGACTCCTCAGCTCTCCAGCGGGCAGGCTGTGGCAGACACAGTGCTCACAATGATTAGACTTACCCAAAATGCTTCACTCCCTGGCCAACTTTATCTTTTCCAAACCGAGACAAACCTTTTCTGGGACCCATCTTCCCTTTGGCAGCCTTGACTGATGAGTGATCCACCTAGACTCTTCCTTTCACCAGAATGTTCTTGGGGATAATTCTAACCATTGTTCCCTTGAGATATGTTTCAGGAAAGGTCAGTTTCTTACTCTTTGATAGAGACATGTACATCACTTTTACAGTTTATCTTTTGAGCTGACTGCTGAAGTTATTTTAGACTCTACAGTTAAATTGACCCAGAAATCATTCCTCTTTTGAAACTTCCTCTGAAAATGTTACTCACTGTGACTCTGACTCAGGATTACATTGTGCTGTTTCTTGGTCTGGTCTTTAACCAAAAGCAATAGCGTTGGACCTCTATGTTCAGTGGTACTTAAAATCTATATAATTTTAATATTCATAATTTTATTCTAGTAAATGCAGTGAGTGATAATTGCCACGTACTCTCAGATAGTCATCTCAAGAGTTTCATGGAGGAAGTGTGAGCTCCTCCATACTTTGTGAACTGTGTGGGCCTCGGACTGTTGGTTACTTTTTGGAAGAGTTTGGAGAAGGGGCTCGTGCCCTTCCTCCACACCTATCTCTCTCTCTCTCTTTTTAACTTTTATTGTTTTTAAAAAAGATCTAATTAATTAATTTGTTTGAGAGAGAAAGAGCACAAGCAAGAGGAGGAGCAGAGGGAGAGGGACAAGCAGACTCTGTGCTGAGCAGGGAGCCCCATGTGGGGGTCAATCCCAGAAACCCAAGATCATAACCTGAGCTGAAATCAAGAGGTGGATGCTTAACTGACTGAGCCACCCAGGTGCCCCTCCACAGCTATCTTTAACCTGTATTTCAATTTCAGTCAATGGGAATGATTATCAACCCATTTGTTTTCCTCTCACCGCTTCCAGGAGAGTGGAATGGGCCAGAGCAGGGAGGAGCTGATGTTTTGTGGAGGAGGAGAGGCTGGCCTGACCAAAGGGCAAGGAGATGAGAACCAGAGCGAACTTGGGTGCTGGTCTGGGGAGCTTGGATTTGGATCACCGTGGTTCCTGAGCTGAGATAAAGAGACTGGTGGGCACAGGATGCAATATTGATCCTTGCTTCCCCCCCAGCCCCGTGCACATGTGGAAGTTAAGTGAATAGCAGTATCCAAAGAAAGCTGTTAGTGATATTTTAAGAGCTTCTGGGTATTGCCTGCGTCCTAAGGGCCAGGCACTGTGCTAACAGCTTTATATGCACTGGGTCCCTGCCAACTGCCCTCAATTTCTGTCCTGTGTATGACAGTAGTTCATTCTTTACCTTGGGTGGGCTCTTCCATGTTGCTTTTCAAAATCCAGATTTACAAAAGGCTCTCAGTTTTACAGTAAAGCTCATTTCTCCCTCTTCCTATGGTGCAATTAATATACTGTATGCAATTTGTAGGAAGTCTGTTTACAAAGGGCTCTGTTAGAAGATTCCTTTTCTTGAAAGGACAGAAACACAAATAACACAAAGACTCAGAGTGCATTGATAGCTCACTTATCACGAGCAATATTTAATGCAATAGAATTAATTGTACTACTAGAAAGGATTGAGACTGAGGTCCTAGGAGCTTTTTATAACTGGATTGAAAGGATCCATAGACTCACCCCTGACATCCAGTCAGAACCATACCTAACCCACAATAGAGTCAGGGTGATTTTTTTTTTTAAGCTATCCATTAAAAAAGATCTTCTGAGGCAAGCCCATTCTTTCCTTTGTTAGTTTGGATCAGAGTCTAAAACCCTGACAAGTCAAAGTTCCTCCGCGCTCTTGCTATGATTCGAGCCTGTTCCTTTTATGTCATGTTCTCAGTGGAGATGGAAAAGACACTGTCACCTTCCAATGTATATATACCTGTTAAATTCCCAAGAACTGCTGCTAACTGGCCCATTTAAATAATTGCTACCTTCTCTTCTAGTGTATGTTTCTGACTTCCCATTTATTTTGTTTACTGTTAGAGTATTCGGTTTCTCCAAGTTTCTTTTAAAAAGTTGCACCTCAGTGGGTTCACATTCTTATGTCTTTAGCTTGTTTCATATCTCCTTTCTCTCAAATGACAGGGAAGTAGGGGTTCTATGAATTGTTGAAGACTGTGGAGACAGAGGGAACGGGAGTCATAGAGTTCATGTGTAGGCGATCAGAAATCCCCAGGCTTCTTTAGGCCAAGTGGCATCCAGATGAGGGCTGCTGGCTAATTTCAGGTCCACGTTCTAAGCCCACGTTGTGCAAAGTTAGTAAACATAACATTTGTGAGTTACCCGGGATCTTGAGGGGACATCTGCTTGTTACTTCATGATCTTTATCCCAAGTTCCTGCCAGTACCCTTAAAAATTAAGCAGATGCTAGATAAGTGGCCCTGCGAGTGTTTGACCTGCAGTCAACTGCTGCTTTAGCCTGAATAACAACTATTAGAGCACACCTTGTATCCTGCAATGCAGTTTAGAAACATGAGGAAATAGAACCAGGCTTGCACATTTTGTGCCAGCTGGAAGGGACCTTGCTGCACCGCTTGGATGGTCATTCCTCCGGGGCAGATGTCCCAGGTGTGGCCTACGCCACCAGGGACAGCTCACAAACATTTAACAAAGTGTTAACAGCAGCCATGATTCTGTTTTAACATATATTAGAAAAAAGATAACAAGCACCTTGACCCAAGAGTCAATTTTTGAAAACTATTAAATAGGTAAATAGAGGAAGCTGCAGGTATTTGTTTTGATGTTAATTGAATTAATTGTTGTATAGAAACAAGCCAGTTGTTGATTAGTCGATTGCTGTGGAGAGAAGTGTGAAGGTGGGACCCATGTGTCTCAGCTGGGAGACCCTGCTGGAGAGGGTGCGGGAGACCCTGGGCCCTCACTCTGCCAGCCATCCCTGGCTTGCCCCTGCTCTGCTGGTCTTCTTGGTCTTTCTTCTTCACTCTCTCTCGTCTGCAAGTTTCCCCTCTTCGGGGTTTGTTCCTTCTCCCCTCCCTTCCTCAAGGCATCTCTGGTGGTCCTCTGGGTTTTAAGAGGGAGAAGGAAGGAAGCTCACATTTATCGATCATTAATTATTTGCTGGAAGATCACAGGCATAGGTTAGGTGGCTGCTAGTGAGGCTTTGGGTGATTTCTCATGAGTGCTTCTCAAATTTTAATGTGCCTGTGATTAGGAATCACCTGGAGATCTGGATAAAGTGCAGATTCTGGACAGTAGGTCTGGGGTGGGGCTGAGATTTTGCATTTCTAATAAGCTCCCAGATGCTGTTGCTGCTGCTGGTCCGTGGCCCACACTTAGGGCAGCAAGGGTGGAAGGTGTGGCTCTACTTCTTTAGATAACTAAGAATAGAAAAGGGTATTTATAGGAAGAGGAGGAGTTCTGAAACCACCTCTTTCATCTGCAGTGAAACCAATATAATTATTAAGAACACTGTTTACAAGTCCAGCATGTCTTGTTCTATGTAAGGAATACGAGACAGTTCCTTATACCAACTGAGGCGGTTTGTAATGAAAACTTTTGGTTCAAGTTGTTGCTAGGGCGCTGCCAGGGGAACCAGCCACACACAGGGAGTGTGTAACCTAATATTATTGTGTGTGAAATAATGAGCTCCAACCTACAAGAGGTAGGAGGGGTTGGTTTCACTCCTTTGCTCAGGTGGCAGGCTAGCATCCTGGTCTGCTTAGGCAAACTGAGGTGCCTTCTCCATGTGGGGCTGTCCTTTCTCTGGGGAAAGAAAATCAGTTTGTTGACTTGTTCAGAATATATTGGTATGTTCACATCTGTTTGGTTGTAAGAACCACAACTGCCAGTTTGTTCTGAAGGTTACAGTAGATACAGGATTACAAAACAAGCCACTAAATAAAATAGGACCCGGATTGAGGGCCTATGATTAAAACTAAGGGACTTGCTCCAGGGCCATGCTATTTTGAATGGAATGACCCTTTATATTATCTTAGCTGCAGGGATCAGAGAAATGCTCGTGTGCCACGCTGCAGTTTTATAGTATCCTTTCTGTGAGGGCAGAAAAATCTATCGAAGGAAAAAGGCAAGGCTATCTTTTCTTTCTTTCTTTTTTAAAAAAAGATTTTATTTATTTATTCATGAGAGACAAAGAGAGAGAGAGAGAGAGAGAGAGGCAGAGACACAGGCAGAGGGAGAAGCAGGCTCCATGCAGGGAGCCCGATGTGGGACTGGATCCTGGGACTCCAGGATCACGCCCTGGGCCTAAGGCAGGTGCTAAACTAATGAGCCACCTAGGCGTCCCGGCCATCTTTTCTTTTAGAGATTCAAATTCAGCCAGACACTAAGCAAAAATCAAGCCCTCCTGTTGCCACAGGGAGCCATGTGATTGCAGAACACTAAGTGCTAAAAAGGTTCCTGGGGGTCCCCTAACATGATCGTGTTTAATTTTCAGGGGGTTGTGGTACTCTGAATTCTCTTCCACCAGAACACACCCCATTCACAATCTTTGGTGTAATTTCCAGGGATTAATGGGTTCCCTCATAAATCATGGATCCCAGGTTAAAAACCTCTGATGCAGTACACTTACTTCTTTTTATAGATGAGAAAATTGGGGCCCAGCAAGAAGCTGACTGACCATTGGTCGCATGGCGATGCTCACATTGAACTAAATTAGACCAGAGGATTTAGGTCCAGAGGTCCATAGGGAAGCCAGTGGTGAGTATCTGTGCATGCCTTACTTCTCAGAAGGCTCTGAGAAGCACACGTGCCGAGAGCTTTTTGAGAAAGTTAGAACTTTTAGCTGGGAGAAGCTGAATATCTAACCGAGTAACGTTTGAAGAAAAGTAGAAATAATTGAGCCAGAAACTTATTGGGACCTAGATTTTATGATGTGTTCAAAAGATGTAATTGAGAAGCCCTGCTGCTACTCGCTAGCTGTGGGCTAAACTGCAGCTTGGATGTGTTTTAGGGCAGGTAATAAATTCCTTTCCGAGTTTGAATTCACATACCAATGTGAATCTTCCACATCCCCGGAAAACTACTTAGGCAAGATGCCCCATTGAAAGGGCAATCTTGGGCAGCCCCGGTGGCTCAGTGGTTTAGCACTGCCTTTAGCCCAGGACATGATCCTGGAGACTGGGATCGAGTCCCACATCGGGATCCCTGCATGGAGCCTGCTTCTCCCTCTGCCTGTGTCTCTGCCTCTCTCTCTCTCTGTGTCTCTCATGAATAAATAAATAAAATCTTAAAAAAAAAGGGCAGGGATCCCTGGGTGGCGCAGCGGTTTGGCGCCTGCCTTTGGCCCAGGGCGTGATCCTGGAGACCCGGGATCGAATCCCATATCAGGCTCCCGATGCATGGAGCCTGCTTCTCCCTCTGCCTGTGTCTCTGCCTCTCTCTCTCTCTCTCTCTGTGACTATCATAAGTAAATAAATAAAAATTAAAAAAAAAAAAAAAAAAAAAAAAAAAAAAAAAAAGGGCAATCTCAATGTGGCAACACACTTTGGGGTTCAGCAGTCCATGGCATAGTCTAGATGCTCACTAAAAACTTCTTTATTTGAACAAATGGCTTTATTTAACATGATCCTAGTTTTCAGGAGAAGGGGGAGATAGAAGAAACAGGAGGGAGACCGGTTCAGAGTGTTTAAGTAAATGGGAAAGTTAGTGTTCCTAGTGAGGGATGTAGTCTTGCAACACGTGACCAAAAGAAGCCAGACATAGAAGAATACATACAATATGATTTTACTCATATTCCACAAATATGGACCAAATTAACCTATGCTATTAGAAGCTGGGGTTTTGGTTACCTTTGGAGAGCAGGGGGTTTAGTAATGGAGGGTGTGTGGGAAAGGGGGCTTCTAGGGTGCCACCAGTGTTCTGTGGCAAGAACACCTTCACCAAGAAGGTCTGGGGCCTGGGTACACCTGTGGATTCACTTAATTCATCCATAGGCACTCATATGACTTAGCCCTTTTCTGAATGTGCATTATACTGTATTCATTTAAAAAGCATACACAGAGGGGTACCTGGGTGGCTCAGTTGGTAAAGCATCTGCCTTCGGCTCAGGTCCTGATCTCAGGGTCCTGGGATGGAGCCCTGCCTCAGTGTCCCTGCTCAGCAGGGAGCCTGCTTTTCCCTCTCCCTCTGTCCTTTCCTCCTGTTCATGTTCTCTCTCTCTCAAATAAATAAATAAAATCTTGGGAAAAGAAGAGCATGCACACAAAATGAAGGATCTAGGCCAGTGCTCCTCAAATATGAACATGCATATAAGTCACCTGGGAATCTTATTAAAATGCAAAATTCTGATTCATTTGGTCTTGGTGGGGCATAAGATTCTGTGTTACCAGAGATGGGTATCGCCCAGGATCTTTTTTTTTTTTAAGATTTTTAAAAAGATTTTATTTATTTATTTATTCAGGAGAGATAGAGAGAGAAAGAGAGAAAGAGAGGCAGAGACACAGGATCCCTATGCTGGACTTGATCCCGGACCCCAGGATCACGCCCTGAGCCAAAGACAGACACTCAACCACTGAACCACCCAGGATCTTTTTCAAGAGAGATCCAGGGTCCAGTGAGAATTTCCTGGGCTTATTCTTTACGTGTGAAGGAGACCCTATATAGGGATGCAAACTTGGAAGATATTAAGCAGCAGTGTGGTCACTTTGGACGGGTCTGGGAAATCTGCCTGCTTGCGGCACCTTCACAAGCAGGTGGATGGTAATCAGAGCCCAGAGTTGTGTCATGCCAGTGGAGTGACCAGCCAGTGATCAGTCCCTGTAGCCCACATTAGGGCATCTCTGCCCCACGGAAGCTACAGGAAGCTTGGAGGGCATGATTCCAAAATGTATGACGAGAGCATCGTGAGCCTTGCTTCCCTTTCCATCCACGTGCATGGGCGAGACTGGATTTTTAGCCACAACTGCTACATAAATGAAGTAGACATCTCACTTCCTCTTTGTAATAAGCCTCAGTAGAATATAGATTTCTACACACCAAACTTGTATCAAGAAACACCATTATTTGGGACGCCTGATGCTCAGTGGTTGAGCGTCTGCCTTCGGCTCAGGGTGTGATCCCGGGGTCCTGGGATCAAGTCCCGCATGGGGTTCCTGCAGGGAGCCTGCTTCTCCCTCTGCCTGTGTCTCTGCCTCTCTCTCTCTGTGTCTCTCATGAATAAATAAATAAAAAATCTTAAAAAAAAACCCCACACTATTATTTGGAGTGAAAAAAGGGAAGTCACATACAATATGGTTCCTCTCATGGAAGTAGTAAAACTAGGCAGAACCAATCAATGCCTCGTTCAGGGACAGAGACAAAGGCAGTAAAATATAAAGACAGGACAGGAAACAGATACCACGTACTATAGGAGGTGGCCTGTGGGGGCAGGAGAGGGCGGTGGGGAGCGGCACAGGGGAGATACCTGCAGCGCTCTGTATTTTATGTGTAGGCTGTGTATTTTGTTATTATTCACTAAACTATAGATCCACAAATTGTATGTACTCTTTTACTTTCATGCTGTGCTCATCTAATCACTAAAATACAATTCATTATCTTAAGGCAACATTTTATGTTGGGATTTCTTTGTGCCTTATTTTTATTTATTTATTTTTAATGATTTTATTTATTTATTTGACACAGAGAGAAAGAGAGAGAGCGCACAAGCAGGAGGAGTGGAAGAGGGAGAAGCAGACTCCTTGTTGAGCAGGGAGCCTGATGTAGGTCTCAATCTCAGGACTCTGGGATCATGACCCAAGCTGAAGGTTAATCGACTGAGCCACCCAGGAGCCGGCTCTATTATCTTTTAAAGACTTAATTATTTATTTGAGAGAGTGCAAGAGAGCCCCAAGTGGGACTCCACGTGGGGCTCGATCTCACAGCCCTGAGATCACAACCTGAGCTGAAACCGAGAGTCAGAAGCTGACTGAGCCACCCAGGTGCCCCTTTGTGCTTGATTTTTAAAAGTATAGTCTTTTTTTAAAAGATTTTATTTATTTATTCATAAGAATAAATAAAGAGAGAGGCAGAGACACAGGCAGAGGGAGAAGCAGGCTCCCTCCAGGGAGTCGGATGGGGGACTCGATCCCAGGACCCCGGAATCACGCCCTGAGCTGAAGGCAGACGCTCAACCCCTGAGCCACTCAGGTGTCCCAAAAATAGTTTGCTATTTAAAATTAAAAAAAAAAAAATCAGAGTAAGCTGGCAACTCCGATTTTTTGGAAGGACACATTATTTTGAGATTCTGCACACCCCCCCCCCCTTTGCTTTTTTGGTGTTAGACTGCTCTTTCCTTTGATGGCATTTTAATGAAATGTTGGTGATAGTAACATTATATCGGGGATTTAAGAAACAAAAAGCTCCTTTACAGGTTAAGTAACAAATCCCTACCCCCACCATCATCATCTTCTTCTTTCTTCTTTCTTCTTCTTCATCTTTTTTTGTTTCTTGAAGTTAACCAGTCTGTGACATTCAAAAGACTGGGAACCACCAGGTGTAGACAACTTTTCTGTGGGAAATGAAGACATGGCCTTAGTATGCAACTCTGAGGAGTTTGCAAGAAAAAAAAGGAAAAGAAAAAGGAAAGGGGATGGGTGCTATGTGGCAGAGTAATGCCTAGAGATGATGAAAAGGATGGACAGAAGCTTCTAAAGTTTTTTCCCAAGAGCTTTTTACATTTGCAGATACATGGTAGGTTCGTTTAGTAATCCTTCTCATGGTCTCAAAAGAAAGAACTGGAGCAGGGGAAACACAGTCACTCTGTGTTGCATTTAGCAGGATACCAGCCAGTACCACTGTGTTGCAACTTTATTTTCCCCCCACACTGGAGCTGTAAATATGCTGCCACCAAGTAGAGATGCTCATAGAATCTGAGGGTTGGAAGAGGACTTAGAGGTAACATAACAATTATTATAACAATCTGCATTTATTGACCTTTCAGCTATGTGCCCTGTGTGAATGCTTCACTGACACCAGTGTGTGCTCAGAGGAGGGACTCGGCTTTAGGAAAGGTTTGATGCACTCTAAAAAAGAATTTTGCAGTAGTGCATTTTTTGCCTCCAGGTGTCGTTCTTAGAATGTGCCCCTTATTGTATAAGCTGCTTGCAGTTGGATACTCTGTTCCTTGCGGGCAAAATCACCCTGACCGATAACCCTACCCACATTCAGTGGACAGCTGCAGTACTATACTTTTTCTGTGGGGAGAATGTCAAGGACAGTGGATGGAGGAAAATCCTCCCAGTGGGCAGAACTTCTGCAGATCACCTGATTACTTGTTTTGCCGAGAAGGAGAGACGGCTAGAGGTGTGGGTTTACCTCGGTTTGTGGGTTGTGGCTGCATGGTCAGGAACTCAGAAGGACCATGACTAGAGCATCGATGACAAGGAGGTCTGGGGAACAGGTGGATGGGCAGATTTCTCTGAATGGAAATGAAAGGGTGACCTCAGCAGAGGAGGATTTTAACCATCAAGTAGACAGAATGATAGAAGAGATGGCAGTCAGCCTCCTTCCCCAGCCACTCTAGCCACTGCCCAGTGTCCGGGGTAAGCATGGGCCTGCCCTCCACTCACCAGGGCCAGTTTGCGGTAGCCAGTGTTGAGGGCCTCTCTACCAGCATCCGACATCGGCACTGAGGCCCTGATACAGCACTATTTCCCAGAGTGCTTAGCCCGCAACCTGGTGACACACTCATAACCCTGAGAATTTCCACCAAGGAGCAGTATTTTGTTCTTATTAGAACAGATACTTAACTCTGGTTGTGGTTTTGCCTTCTCTGCCCACAGTGCTTCTGCCAAAACTGCCAAATCTGTGGACTTAACAAGCACCTTATCCACCAAGATATTCCAGAAAGCATCCCTTCTGACTAGAAACTCATTTCATTGCAAACGAAGGGAGACAGTTGGTCTGTGCTCATGGAATTCATTGGTCTTAGCATCTTCCCCGTTATCCAGAGGAGCTAGTTTGACAGAATTGTGGAATGGCCTTTCAATGACTTTCAAAAGCTAGGTTGCAACACCTTTTCTGTTTGAGGCCGTGTCCTCCAGGATGCGCTACATGCTCCAGATCAACATCTCACATAGGGTGCTGTTTCCCCCATCACCAGGATTTACCGCTCCAGGAATGAAGGGTAGGAGAGGGAGTAGTCCCTGTCACGATCCCCCCTGGTGATGAACTAGGCCATGCTAGGTGGGGAGGCTCAGTTCCTAAGAAAGAAAGGCTTCCACCAGGAACGCAACAGTGATTCCATTGAACTGGAAATCACTACGATCATCTGGCTACATCGGGTACCTCGTGCCAGTGGACTGACAGGTGCAGGAGTTCTGGTCCTGCCTAAGGCAGCCAGTCCTGACCATCAGGGGAAATCAGGTCGCTACTACACCATGTGGATAAGAAGTGTGTATGCCTGGAAGACAGACAGTCCCTTGCAGACTGTCTCAGTGCCCCATGTCCTGGGATTAAAGTCGATGGAAAATTATAATGACTCAAATCAGGCAAGACTGCTATTGGCCCAGACCCTTCAAAGATAAAGGTTTGGGTCACCCTGCTAGATGAGAAAACACAACCTGCCAAGGTGCTTGCTGAGGGCAAAGGGGATATGGAACAGATAGCGGAAGGTCATTAAAAATGCTATTTATGGACCATGGGGGGCTCAGTTGGTTGAGTGTCTGACTCTGGGTTTTGGCTCAGGTTGTAATCTCAGGATCCTGGAGTTGAGCACTGCATTCGGCTCCATGTTCAGCAAGGGGTCTGCTTGAGATTCTCTCTCCCTCTCTCTCTGCCCCTCTCCTTGCTTGTGCATGTGCATGCTCTCTCTCTCTCAAATAAATTTAAAAATCTTAAAAAAGAATGCCAGCTATGACCATATGACCAGTAGTAGAAAAGAGGACTGGAATCGTTACAGTTGCATATCAATTAACCAAATATTTTTTGTTTATTCCCCTTTTCTATCATCTTAACATCTAATATAAGACATGTTAGGGATGCCTGGGTGGCTCAGTGTTTGAACATCTGCCTTCGGCTCAGGGTGTGATCCCAGGGTCCTGGGATCGAGTCCCCCATCAGGCTCCCTATGAGGAGCCTTCTTCTCCTTATGCCTCTGTGTCTCTCTCTGTGTCTCTCATGAATAAATAAATAAAATCTTAAAAAAATAAGACATGTTAATAGTAATTAACGTTGTAGCTCAGTATTTTAGTTAGAATCGCTTACAAAAGAAATACCACCCAAAGACAAAATGGGAGTCATTATCTTTTCTGGGAATGGCTAGTGTGTTTTTGGTGCTGTGTGGGATAGTTGTCTCAAGTCAGGTAAAGTCATTATTTTGTTATTGTCTTTATCTGGTGGTAAAATATGGTTTAAAGAGGCCCCAAGTTTGTAATGTGTCAGTCTGGTGGGCTAAATTGTATTTCCCAAAGTCCCTTCCCTGCATGTTTCCAGGATGAGCTACGAGAGGGAACTGGAAGGTGGGAGTGAAGTCATAGCCATTTTGTAGCTTACCTGTTTTCACTAACCTGCTGGCTCACCCCATTAGCTTAGGGCAACAGCCAGGCCTGCAACTCCCCCACCTTCCCGGGCCCTCTTCAGCTCCTCCAACTCCTGGGCCAGATGCACCGTTAGCTCCATAACAAAGGGTACTGGCTGCTTCTGCAGGACACCCAGACCCTCAAGGTGAAGGCAGTGCGAACTGACACAGGTTCCAGTCCATTCTAGTGGATTCCAGCTTCTACTTTACATTGATTTTTTTGTCCTAACTGCCTGCCTTTCAGACTTCAGGCTCCAGCATCTGACCTCATGTATGTGAAGACAACACACACACATGATTGTTAACCAGCTCCCATGACTACTAAGGTCAAATCTCTGCAATGGATCTGCATCAATGATTAAACCTCTATCATCTAAACACCATCTAAACTAGATGTGCAGGGCAGCCCGGGTAGCTCAGTGGTTTAGTGCCGCCTTCAGCCTAGGGCGTGATCCTGGAGACCCGGGATCGAGTCCCATGTCGAACTCCCTGCAGGGAGCCTGCTTCTCCCTCTGCCTGTGTCTCTGCCTCTCTCTTTCCCTCTCTCTGTATCTCGCTCTCTGTGTCTCTCATGAATAAATAAATAAAATCTTAAAAAAGATAAATTAGATGTGCAGGGTTGCCTGGGTGGCTCAGTGATTGAGCTTCTGCCTTCAGCTCAGTTCGTGATCCTGGGGTCCTGGGAACGAGTCCTGCATCAGGCTCCCTCCCTCTGCCTATGTCTCTGCCTCTCTCTGCCACTCATGAATAAATAAATAAAATCTTAAAAAATACAAAAATAAATTGGGCATGCAAATAAGTTAACTTTATATTTCAGTATCCAAGTTACAGGATATCAAAGAGAGATTGAGCTAGAAGAGGAAAGAATATTACCCAAAGATGGATAAAGAGACTATGTAGCTTCATATTCTCTTTTGGAAAGAAAGTTAGTGTTTTGATTGTATAAGGAATAATTATATCAGGCGAATGTATGATTTTGCTGTGTTTTTTGTTTTGGTTTATTTTTTTCTTTTTTTTTTTTGTGGAAGTTAAATGTGATTCAGAGAAGTATGCATGGATGATAAGGGGTGGACTGTTGTGGTTTGCATTATGTCAAGTAGGCCAAGTCAGAACTATACTTCTCGGAATCCTCTTCTCTGTTGAGCTCACCCAAAGAGGAATTTTTATGCGATTTGAAAGGCAGAGCATAACAGTGGCCACCCCAACATCAGTTTGGTGGAGAAACCTATTCTACTTCTTGTGAGAAGAATTTGGAAGTGACAGGTACAGGGCATGGGTGCCGAGAAGGTTGAAGAATTAGAAAACCAATGCCCTCTACCGCATGTGCTGATTTAATCCTAAAGCCTATTTAATTTTATTTGAATATAACAGAAGAAAGTGAAACTGAAGAAATTGCTGAACTTAAGAAAAATGTTTCTTTACCACAGGAGATGTTAGTTCCTAAAATACTCCAAGTCTAAAATAAAAGGATTATGAATTATGAAAAGCATTAGAGGTTGAATTCATTACAGTTTTTGAAATCACACTTCAGTTATAGACAGAACTGATTGGATCCAAACTGTAAGAGCTGAAGTGGCTGATCCTGCTCCATTGCCTTCCTTCCCCCTCTCCCCACTCCCAATTTTGTTCCTGCTATTTTTCCTGAGGCCCCAGCTCTCATTTTAACTGGATTCAAAGCCTACCATCTCTTCCTCTATGCGGCTCCTCCATTCTAGAGTTCTTCATTTTGATTTGTCATTTGGCGAGACTTCATCATCTTTTTTTTTTCTTCTTTTTTTAAAGGAAGGGCTCATCGTGACTATGGTTTCTGAATTATTGCATGGGTGAGAGTGTTTGCTTGTTGCTTCAGTGTTGGCTTGACTGGATGTGACATTCTCAGGTCACAGTTTTCCCCCTTAGACTTTGATGAACTCTGTCCTCTGGCATTGACTATTGTTGCTGGAAGGGGAGTCTGAGACCAGCTTGATTTCCCCTCCCCTCCTTTAAAAGTAATCTGTTGGGGCACCCGGGTGGCTCAGTTGGTTGAGCATCTGACTCTTGGTTTTGGCTCAGGTCATTACCTCAGGGTCCTGGGTTGGAGCCCTCTGTTTGCCTCTGCACTTAGCGTGGAGTCTGCTTGAAATGCTCCCTCTCCCCCTGCTCATGCTTTCTCTCTCTAAAATAAATAAATAAATCTTTAAAAAGTAAATGAAAGTGATCTGTTTTAATTTTTCTTTAACCAGTATGTCTAAATGATTCCTTTTTTTTTTTTTTAAACCTCAGAAGCTCGAATCTTAAATAGGTATGTCAGTGTTGGTTTTGCTACAGCAATTTTCCTGCCTGTACACTATCTCTTTAGTCTTCAGATTGAATTTTTCACTCAGGTCAGAGAAACTATCCTGTATTATATCTTTGTGTAATTTTAAGTTCCTTTTGTTGAGCCTTGTATACAAGGGACACTGATTATCCTTTTTTTTTTTTTTTTTTTTTGATTATCCTTAATTGATAGAACATCTCTGACTTATGTACCTGTCACATTCTGACTGCTTCCATCTCTGTCTTTTCCCTCTACATCAAGCCTTATCTTGTCTCTTCTCCATGATAGTGTTAATTTGATTTTTAGCCATGATTATTTTATTATTTTCTCTTCTGATTTATTTATTATATCTGGAATCATGGAATTTTGGGTTTTAATTTATTTCCTTAGCTCTGAAGCCTTCCCTTTTCATTCATTCTCTTGTTTTATTATCTCATTTTTGAGTTTATTATTATTATTATTATTATTATCATTATTATTATTTTAAGTAGGCTTCATGCCCAGCGTGAAGCCCAGTGCAGGGCTTGGACTCACAACCCTGAGGTCAAGCCCTTAGCTGAGATCAAGAGTTGGATGCTTGACTGGTTGAGCCTCCTAGCACTCCAAGTTTTCATTTTATTAAATTAAATCCATATTACACTGTTCTAAAATGTAAAACACTTGCATAGAGTCTGCCTCTCTTATTTGGGTTCCAGCCTTAAGAACTGTGAGACAACACATTTCTATTGTCCAAGCCACCACTTTGTGTTCCTCTGTTATGGCCGCCTGAGCAAACCAATACACCCCACCAGCTTATTTAATATCCCAGCCAAACCCCAGCACTACAGAGTCCTTATTTTCTTCTTTGCAACCCATCTGTCCCCTTCTAATATATCCTATGAATGTTAACTTTACTTTGTGTATTGCCTGTCTCCCCCCGCTAAAATGAAGGTAGGGATCCTTGCTTTTGTCCACTGATTTATCTCCAGGGCCTCGTACATAGTAGCAGCTCAATAACCCATTGTTGAGCAAATGAACACAGCCAAACCTGATGCCTCCCATATGCTCAGGAATGACCCAGTGTTAGGCCTGTCGAGAACTAGCAAAGTCACATTGATGATTGCGTCATGATTTGCTTTTTGAAAATGTTTTTGGATTCATTCATCCTTTCAGAGAGTATTTATTGAGAGCCTAGTCCATGCCAGCTGCTGTTCTCAGTGGTAAGTGTACCACAGTAAACCAAACCAAGAGGGAGAAAGAGATGGTAACAAACAGTTGATGATATGATGTCAGGTAGTGATAGTAACTATGCAGGTTCATAAATCAGGGTGAATGTTCCAGGGGACAACTGCTGTGAAACTGAGGGGCCAACAACAACGATTTTGTGTTATTGCTTGTGATCCTTCAATGGACTGGACCTATCAGGGTGGTTCTTGCTGGGGTCTCGCATGCAGTGCCGTCAGTGGTTGGCCAGCCTGGGGGTCATCTGAAGGACTGGCCAGGTTGGACACTGAGGGGGCTCACTCACTTGGCCGCTCTTGATGTTGACCTCCAGCTCAGCTGCGTTGATGACTAGCTTGCCCCCTTGTAGCCTCTCCATGTGTTCTGGGCTTCTCAGCCTATCAGCTCAGGTCTGGGAGGATCTCTCCAAGAGCAAGTGTTCTGAGCAGCAGGAAGCAGAAGCTACCGCCAGTTAAGATCAGTGTCAGTTCCACCGTGTTCTGTTGGTTAAGTCATTAGCCGCAGGGCCCCCACTTTCAAGGGGCTGGTGATGAAAGAACCCATGGGGTGGGACTGTTGGTGCATACCTTTGGAAAACACAATCAGTGCCATTGGGGTCTTGTTGAGTGGTGGGCAAACAGGAGAGAGGTGTTCTATGTGGGGGAGTCCTCTCTGCTGAGGTGACCTTTGAGCACAGGGTGGAAGGGAGTGAGGAAATGAGCCATGTGGGTATCTGGGGAAGAGTGTTCCAGGTCAAAGATGGCAAGTATAAAGGCCCTGAGATAGGAACATGTTTGGCACGGTGAGGAACGGCCCAGGTGAGGTGGAAAAGCAGCCAGGGAATCCTCACTTAGAATCTGTGTGGGTAGGTAAGTGCAGTGTCTTACCCTGGGGCCGGAACAGTGCACAGACGCATGAAGGATTTTCAGTGGGCAGGGAGCCCTTGATGATGACTCTGTCCATGCCTGCTCCATGCTGCTTGCCTTTTCTTTCCCCACCCTGCACCCCCTGGTGCTCTCACCTGCAGGTTTGCCCTTTGCTTCTTGGTCTCCACCAGCCCATGAGGCCTTGTCATTATGTCGGGTCTTCTCTACCCAGAAGCCTGGTGTCTGCCAGTCAGGTCGCCTACATTGCCCTGTTTGCTGCTGTGTGACTTTGGATCAGGGGGCCCAGAGCCAACTTTGGGCACTTATGTCACAGCTCTGGTGTCACAGCACTCCTATACTTTTACTTTTAGGTTAGTACATCAAGGCCCCAGCCCAGAAGTAAGGCAATGGCTCAGAGCCAAGGGGGTCCAGGTATCCCTTTGCTGGGACTGCAGCCTGCCCTGTCCCTTGCTCAGATCTGACCAGGTCCCTCCTGGGAGTCTGAACTCTTAGCCCACCACACTAGCTACTGACTGGCCGAGCCCTGCCTCATACCATGACAACCCTAGTCTGACTCTAGACTCTCCTGACTTCCTCACTTTGGGGCCTTCTGTTTGCTTGTTTGTTTCTTCACCTAAAGACTGGCCCCAGGGGACTAGTTGCATGGTAAGGGTGCTGATTCGGAAGACTGCCTGCCTGGGTTTGGATCTGGCTCTGCCACACACTCATGGTATTACCTTGGACAGGTTGTTTAATCTCCACATGCTTTTTTTCTTCAATAGAGGGCTTTCACTGCATCTTTAAAATAATTATAAATAGGTCTTAAGAATGAGCTGTCATTTTGTTATTTCCATTGCTGGACAACTCTTAGATCATCTTCTTCAGCCTGCTAAACTGTTCCTTTTTAAAGACTTGGATACCATCCAAAAATATCCTGGCATATTTGTTTTTAACTTTTGGGGCTTGCAGAATCGATGTAGCAACCTGAATTTGATACAAGTTCAATGTCTTTTCCTCTAAGAATTAACTCATCTTCCTGGGCTTGAAACTGTGAACAAGCAATACCTGACTGCATTCAAACATACTGATGTATTTCTCACCCAAGAAGTTGCAGATTTCAACAAGAGACCCATCCTCCTGAATGACACTGGTGATGAGGAAGTGAGCACACAGACTTCATCTTGGCCCAATAGCCAGGATGACATCCTCCATTGTGTTCTATACACACCAGCAGACAGTGCAACCTGGAGACAGTTCCTTACCATTCTCCCACCATTTTTCATCCGAGAGCCTCTTCTTTTTCTGTCCAAGGAGACAGCTCTACATTGATGTGATTGAAGTCCCTCGGAGCCCTTCACAACACCTGTGCATCCCTTCCCAGTGATGGCTACATTTTCTGGAATGTCAACTGTTTTCTGAGGAATGGTCTTTACGCTCACAGTAGATGTGACACAGGGAACCCCCCTCACCATGCTTTTGTTTCTGCATCTGTAAAGTGGGGTGTGTAACACTACTGCATCCACAGGTTTGCTGTGAGTATTCACTGAGTTCCTGCATGTCATGGGCCTAGAAAGATGACTGGCACACTGCAGGTGCTAAGCACTAGTCACTTTACCATATCAGAGTCTATGACCCCTACATGATGCTCCAGACCTTTCTGTGCTGCTCTCCAGAGCTAGGCCCTGTAGCTGGACCTCATCTTGAGGTCCCACATCCACTAGGCCTCTCAGGTTATTTTCCCAGCTGGCCTTGCCATTCTGATAACCCATCACAGCCCCTACCTGGACTGGTTACTCAGAGAGCCCAGAAGAGTACAAAATTTGTGTTGTGATTAGCAAGAGTCCATTTGAATTTCCAGAGCCTGGACCATGAGACTGAAAATAAGCATTGGTACTTTTGGAGATAAAGTAGATCTTAGCAATTGGCAGGTTTTAGCCATGGCCATACAGTGGGAGCGCTGGCTGACTAGCTGGGGAGGGTGGCAGGATTTCTTTATAAGAGGTGCTGGGCAGGAAGGGGACAGTGTGGTTGCAGGTTGCTAAGGGACTCAGCTTGAGTTTTTACTTAGATTTCTGTCTACCAGCATGGGTATTTGGGGGTACTTATGGATAGGTGGGGGGTGGGAGGGATGCAAAGTCTCTCATGCCCCCCCCCCCCCCATCAGATCGCAGCTATGAGCAGACATTGTAGCTTTGCCCCTATTTGGGAATGCTGGTCTTGTGCGTCAACGCTAATCACAAAAGGATAAAGAATCAAGGAACATTTGAAGCCTAGAAATAAGGCTCTGGTTTCTGTGTTACTTTTTCGTTTTTGGTAAATTATTCTTTATTGTGGTAAAAAATGCAAAACATAAAATTTGCCACTTTAACTATTTCTAAGTGTTCAGTAATGTTAAGGATATTCCCATTATTGTGCAACCAATCTCCATCACCTTGTCATCTTGCAAAACTGAAACTATAGTCATTAACAACTTCTGCTTTCCCCTTTCCAGCCCCTGGTAGACACCATTCTTTCTGTTTCTACGAATACAACTACTCTAAATACCTTCTGTAAGTGGAATCATACAGGATTGGTTTCTTACTTTTGAAAGCCTAGACTTCTTGAAACCTTTATAAAAGCTGCCAATGCATCTACTACCCTCCTACTTCTGTGGCCGTTCCTTTTCAGTCTTCCTCTGGGGTCTGCTGCTTGTGCCCAGGTACTGCCTTCCTCTCTACCCAGTCTTTGGCCAGCAGATCCCCCTCCACGCTCCCCACCCCCACCCCCTCATCCACTTTTCCTGGGTGGGCTCCCCCAGCTATGGCTCCAACTGCCCCCTAACAGCTAATGCTTCCAAACTCCTTTAAGGCTTTATCCTTTCTGAGCCTCTGCCCTGAAGCCCCTGCTCCATTGACCCCCTTCCCCTGGTTCACTCCTGCAGACACCATGATTTCAGACTTCTGGCCCCTGGAATTGGGAGAGAATTCCAGTTACCCAGTTGTTTTAAATTACCCAGCTTGCAATAATTGGTTAGAGCAGCCTCAGGAAACAAATACAAGGCCCAAAGCTTTCCTAATGTTATACTGCTTGATCTGGGTTATAAGTACACGGGAGTTTATTACTATTTTTAAACTGTACATATAAGTTATATATACAATATTTCAATAACAAAAATAACACAATAACAAAAAGTGTTATTACAATAACAAAACAAAACATATTTCAATAACAATATTTCAATAACAAAAATATTTCAATATCAAAATTCAATATTCAATATTTCAATAACAAAATATTTCAATAACAAAATATTTCAATTTTCAAAAATATTCAATAACAAAAATAACACAATTTCAATAACAAAAATAAAACACAAAAAGAACATCTAAGAGTACCTGGGCTTTGAAGATGCATTCAGGTTGGGCAGCTTTGGCTATGGGTATGCCCAGATAGAGTAGGTCTGTGGGGCATGTGTGGGAGGGGACATTCTATAGTTGAACTTGAACATCATAGATAATGGGATACAGCAATAGTCGAGGGAGCTGTGGAAGTTTTGTGTATTACAAGAGAGAACTTCATGGGATCATGGACAAGATGCCACCCCCCAGCAGGTGCAGTGTCAACAAGAAGATGAGATGGCCTCCTTCTTGGGTGCAGCAAGCTATGCTGCCTCACAGGGAGGGTTCTAGATCCAGAAGCTTAAGAGGAAGGGCCGTTTATGGGGCTGAGTGTACACATGTCCCTCAGAAAGCTCTGTAGGAGTATGGCTGACCTGCAGCACCCATGTGGTATGCAGCCAGAGTTTCTTTCTTTGATCTGATGGGGGATGCTTTGGAACTAGCTAAGAGAGAGCCCTGTCTGCCTCAGAGTGGCCAAGGTCTAAGTAGCCCCAGCAAGTCCAACGCTGGGCACACCTGGTTCTCTGCTGTTGCCCCTGTGGAGCTTCCAGGAGGAGGGCTCCCCCTGATGCAGACACAGCAGCCAGTGGTAGGAGAGCGCAGCCCCCACCCACCCCTGGTGTCCTGGGACCTCCTCTCACTGTGCCTCCTTCAAAATCTTGTTGGCTTTTATGAAGTTGACCTCTGGGGTAGCTTTCCTCTTCCATTTTCTCTGCCAGGGGTATCAGAGCTGTGTGATTTTTCTCTCTGTTTGGATCCCCGCCTTGTAGTTATAGGAGATAATAGCCATCCCTGGAATTCTCAATAAATGGATATTCTTTTAGCTGAAGAAATTTTTTTAAAGGATTCAAAAGCAAATATCGAATACCTTATGGAACTATCCTAAACACATGGATGCTGGTTCTGAGTGTAAGACAAAAATGCACTTTGGAAAGTGGGTAGAGATTGGAGAAAATTACTTTATACCACTTTTAAAGCTATGCTAAGTTCTGTTTAATGGATGTTCTGGGAAGAGCTGGGCTGCCCTGCAGCTGCAGCCACATTGTAAAACTGTTTGGGATGGAGAAAGGTTAGTAAAGAGACCAATTGTACGGTCATTTCTAACGATCTGATGTGAAGGGTATTTGGAATGGCTTAAATGCTGGCTGCTGAGGAAACCAATGATCGGAAAAATAACATCATGGGGCTTTTTATAAGGCCCACTGGTATCATGATGCAATGTGATTATTTTTTCTGTTTTTGCCACAGGAAAAGGAAGAAGGGAGAGAATCAGAGGAGTGCTCAGATGCTTAATTACCAGTGCTTTTCTCAGATAAATTATAAACAGGCAGTTAAAGAATTCTCTTGCTATAGCAAAGAAACAAAGCAGCCTTTAAACACTTTGGATGTCAACATGCCCTAATTTCAAAAGCACTAAAGCTATGTTTAACCCCAAAGATAGTATTTTTTCTCCAAGGAATTATTAAGCAGAGTATTAAAAAAAAAAAAAAGGTAACTCAGACTGTCCATTCCTGTGCCTATAGCAGACATCATTAATCAATCAAGGCAGATTTTGGACCTGAGATGGAACTGAGATGCTGCCCCCAAATTCTTCACAACAATATGTGCCTGACAGCTACTATAAATAGATCAGAATTGGCATATGAGCTGAGTCAAGTAAAGAGGCACCTAGTCTGGTGGTTAAAAGTGTTGTCTTTGGAGCCAAATCTCAGTTCAGCCACTTAAACTTTCAGATACATTTCCTGACCTGCAAAATGCAGATAAGAATAGTACCTATCTCATTGGATTGTTGGAAGGATGAAATTAGTTGCCACACCTAAAGAGCTTAGAACAGGACAAAGAGTAAGTAGTCAGTAAAGATTATTTTTTATTTTTTCAGGATGAAAAATTAAAGACCATTTACTATTTAACCCTGGGGGAAGAACTGGATTAAGATACGTTGTAATCTATAAATTAAAGATTTAGTCAACAAAGGTATGTTGAGCAACTGTTATATGCCAGAACATGTATAAAGTGTTGGGAATTCTGTGGCTAGCAAGACAAGTAAGACACCATTTTTACCTAGATGACATAAATGAATCTTGCTCTAAGTTGAGCATCCTTTGAAATGCAATGATACACTAACAAGTTATTGGTTTATATTCAGTTGTTTTACATTAAAATTCTATTTAATAGAAAAAGAATAATTGAGAAGCTAAGTGGCCAATTAAATATGGAAAGCTACTTAACCTCATTAGTAAACAGGGAAACAAATTAATACAACAGTGAGAATGGGGATCAGGGAGAGGAGGGAAGTAGAAAGTCAAATCTAAGCATTCAGCATCCAAATATAAGGAATTCCAGGAAGAGAGAGGAGAGGAATATAAGAGGAACAAATCACCAAAGAAATAATATAAAAATATGCCCAGGCCTGAAGGGCAGGTGTCTCTCTATGTAAATGGTCTGCTGAAGTGCATGGCAACATGAATGCAAAAGACCCTCACCAAAGTATATTATCATGACATTTCTGAATCTCATAGACAAAGAAAAAAAAAAAAAACAGGGTTGGGGGAATGTTGGAAAGTAGTTAAATATGCAAAGAAACAGGAGTCAAAAGGGCACTAGCTTTTAATTTAATTTTATTTTATTGGTACTAGGTTTTTAACCCACAATTTTATACCCAATCTATCAATCAAGTATGAAGGTAGAACAAGGGTATTTTTTTTTTAAACAAGGGTTTTTCAGATGTGACTTGAAAAAATACTTCTGTTAAAGGATAATTTTTCTTTTCTCTCTCTTTTTTTTTTTTAGGATTTTTTAATTTACTTATTTGACAGAATGAGACAGAGAAAAAGCACACAAGCAGGGGGAATAGCAGAGAAGGAGAAGCAGGCTCTCCACTGAGCTGGGAGCCTGACATGGGGCTTGATCCCAGGACCCTGAGATCATGACCAGAGCCGAAGGGAGACAGTCCACTGACTGAGCCACCCAGGCACCCCAAGGATAATTTTTCTTAAAGGTAAAATCATCATGACTCTCAGAAATATAAAGTGAACATGTGTTAAATGTTGTACTTACCTTATTATTAATGAGGGAACTAGTAAGATGTTACAACCAGTTTAAATAAGCCAAAGAAGCACAAATTTATATGGAATAAAGGAATTCTTTTGAATAGAGGAATTTTCAAATGAATTTACAAATGGGTATGAAACTGACCTTTTGTATGGGGTAGAGAGAGGGACATGGATTATTTATTTGCATATTTATAGATATGAATTATTTTTCAATTGCTATTATTTATCTACAATTTACAGACTTGTAAAATAGCTCAAAGGCAGCAAAAGGCACAGGGCCCCCATAGAATCAAAATCATGGGGGGTCCGGGTGGCTCAGTGGTTTAGTGCCACCTTTGGCCAGGGCGTGATCCTGGAGAACCGGGATTGAGTCTCATGTCGGGCTCCCTGTGTAGAGCCTGCTTCTCCCTCTGCCTGTGTCTCTGCCTCTCTCTCTGTCTCTCATTAATGAATAAATAAAATCTTAAAAAAATCACATAACTCCAAAGGACGTGCTCCAAACAATACATAGTTTTTCTCTGAAGCACATTTTCCAAGTATGCTCCCAAGTGATTTTTATTAGGATACTATTAGAGAATATGCGTCATCAAAAGGAGGGAGTAAAATTAAAAAGCAGGATGGAGGGGCATCTGGTTAGTGTGGTTGTAACCCTTGATCTTAGGGTCGTGAGTCTGAGCCCCACAGTGGGTGAAAAGATTACTTTAAAAAATTAAATTTTAAAAAAGAGGGAGGCAGAGAGAGAGAGAGAGAGAAGGAGATGGGATCCCTAAAAGAGGGACTAGGTATTCAACACAGGAAGGTGTGAAGAGATGTCCCCGGATATAGTAGAGCATTAGGTCAGAGCCTAGCCAGCTCCAAGTGCAGGACAAAGGAGCACTCCTGAGGGGCTCCAGGAAGATGATGGGACCCATGTACTTGAACATATGGAAAAGATCACAGAAAGGCTCTTGGCAGAGATGTGAAAGCTTTTAGAGAACACTAATGATAGGTAATGGAAGGCAAAGTGAATAAAAAAGAAGCCATCCTTGACTTTAGGGATACCGGAGGGTTGCACAACAATGGAGCTAATTAATGCTTACTTGGCCCATCATAGTCATTATAACGTAAATACTGACTGTTCACCCAAAAAGTGTCCTAGGGCTATGTTGGGGTGATGGGAGAGGGGAAGTGATGGGTGTACCTGTGGGAGAGTTAGGGACTCTGCACCAGAGTCCATGAATACTATCTAAAAATAATAAATTAACAAATAGCAGTAGAAGCAGAGTGTTCATAAATATGGAGATTAATTGCCAGAGAAAACAGAAGGTTGCCAATAGTTGCCTCTGGGAAGTAGATCCTGATGGTAAGATAGCTGAGGGCAGGGAACTGCTGTTTTTCATTAAAAACATATATTAAAAACATATATATATGTATGTATACACACATGCATAAATATATAACTATATATGTTTATTAAAAATAAATTGGAAAAAACCTATTATATATATGCCATAAAAGGCATATATTATTAAGTGCTGGTGAGGTGTGGATAATCTCAAACACTCCTCAGTGAAGTATAAATTGGCACAGCCCTTTTGGAAAGGTCACTCAGCATAATCTAGTCAAATTTGCCACGTCCATACCCATCAACCCAGCAGTCACACGTCCTGGCCTTTATCCTCGGAGAAACACTTGCACATGTGCTCAAGGATGCATGCCTAAGGATGTTCCTGGAGCATTGTTTGTTAGGTAAAAAAAAAAAATGATGATGCTATAAATCTCCAATAAAAGGGAATTGGCAGTACAACACCACAAAACAGAAGTCTGGTTTCATACTGAGCTGCTGACATGTACTATACGTACCGTGTACTAATTAGGCAATAGCTCTCTGACACCTCATTTAGTGAAAAACACAAGTTCTAGAACAGCATGAATGTTAAAATTGCAACCACACCCACACAAAATGAAGATATATATATATATATGAGCAACATTGTTGTGTATATATATTTGTTTGTGCATATATATACACACATATATATGTGGGGGTTTTTTGCAGAGCTGTATGACTTTATGTTTTTAATTCCAGTGTAATATACAGCGCTATATTAGTTTCAGGTGTGCAATATAGTGATTCAGCACTTCCATACATCACCTGGGGCTCGTCACAAGTGCACGCCTTACTCCCCATCACCTATGTCACCCACAAAGCAGTATATTTTTTATATGTTCACATAAGCATGTCTGTGCACAGGAAAAGTTCTGGAAGCATACATATCTAGCGAATAATGGAATCAAGTGGAGAGTTTACTGTCTTTTTGAAGGAGGGACAAAATGGAAATCTATTTTTAAATTAAAAAATGTGAATCATGGTAAAATACACGTGACATAAAGTCGCCATCTTAACCATTTTTAGGTGTACAGTTCAGTAGTATCAAGCACATTCACCCTGTTGTACAACCATCTCTAGAACTCTTCCCATCTTGAACATCTGAAACTCTAATATTTTTTAAACAGCAACTCCCCATTCCCCCTTCCTGCCACCCCT
The DNA here is from genome assembly GCF_003254725.2 of Canis lupus dingo. Lineage (NCBI taxonomy): Eukaryota > Metazoa > Chordata > Mammalia > Carnivora > Canidae > Canis > Canis lupus. The sequence continues at coordinate 8,651,199 of NC_064258.1, forward strand.
GGCAACCACCATTCTATTCTGTTCCTGTGAATCTGACCACTCTAAGTACCGCATAGAGGTAAATTGCCCCATTTATGCCTTTTTTTTGTGTGTGTGACTGGGTTATTTCATTTTGCATAATGTCCTCCAGGTTTATCCATGCTGTTGTAACTTGCATCAGATTTCTTCCCCTTGTAAGGCTGGTTTGTGCTTTTTTTCGTGAGAATATATACCTGTATTTGAGTCAAATTAAATACAATTTTCAAAAGGAAAAGCAAATACACACTTAGAAAAATGAACTGGTGGGAAATAACACAACAATGTTGCTCATATATTTTTGGGTCAAGCTGCTCATATATTTTTGTGTCAAGCAATTATGGTCATTTGCATTTTCTTTTTTTTTAAACTTTACACAAAAAGATTTATTTATTTATTTAAGAGAGAGAAAGAAAGAGAGAGAAAGAAAGAGAGAGAGAGAACACAGGAAGAGCTGAGCAGGGAGCCCGGTGTGGGGCTTGATCTGAAGACCGCGGGATCATGACCCAAGCCAAAGGCTGACGCGTAACTGACTAAGCCACACAGGTGCCCCTTTCTTTCATTTTTAAAGATTTTATTTATTTATTTGAGAGAGTGCACGAGAGTGCACGAATGGGGGGAGGGGCAGAAAGAGGGAGAAGCAGACTTTCCAATGGGCAGGGAGCCTGACTTGGGGGGTGGTGTGGGCAGCTTTATCCCAGGACCTTGAGATCCTGAAGCTGAAGGCAGATGCTTAACTGAGAACCCAGGCGCCCCTACATTTTCTTTCATGTTCTTTTTTGTCCAGGGTTGTATGTTGTTTTAGCACTAGAAAAAAATATTAAAACTAGAAACAAGAAAGCATGCTATTTTGGTTTTGGCGCCTCATCCCCGGCAGCCCTGCCATTTGGAAAGAAGCATCTGACTTGGTGCCTTGAGAAGCAGCTCCTACTTTGGAGGTAGAGATGGGGTATTTGTGCCTGAGGCCTGGCCCGAGGGCATGGCTGTCCCCCAGCCTGGGCTCATGACTCCCCAACAGGTAAAAAGATGCTCGATCTAACTCATCACACACAACTGACAAGTTAGAGTACAGTGGAGTTATTTATTTGTTTGCCTATCCGTCTGGCAGAGTCTGACACTATTTTGTTGGTGTGTTGATGAAGCAATAGCAAAACAGGTGGCCTCAAACACTTGGTGGGAGAGCAGATCTGTCCAATCTCTATGGAGAGTAGTAGCCATCAAAATTACAGATGCACATGCCCTTTGACTCAGAAATCCCACTTCTAGTAATTCATCTAACAGATACACGCATGGACAAAATTATATATACACAGTGATATTTGTTGCAGTGTTGTTTATAACAGCAAAAGTTTGGAAACAGCCAGTAGGGGACCAGTTAAATAAATTTCTGTTGTTAAGCCACCCAGTCTCTGTGTGGAGCTATGGTAACAGGGGTGGTGGCAGGGAGGACCAAAGTGGAAGGAGGATTTGCGTGGATGTCACCATATGGCCTTTTGTCCTGTGTTTTGTTTTAGGACAAAATGCCGCACCACGAGGTAAATGAGCTCTGCGCCTCAGTTTCCTAGTCTCTAAAAAGGAAACGATTCTAACCTCGTAGGGTTACTATAAGGATTACAAGAGCTGATCTACATCAAGGGCTTCTATCAAAGCCTGGTGCAGAGTGAGTGCTGTCTAAGCTTATTACTCAGGCAGCCACACCTGCCTCTGAGGGATGGGCTTAGCAGCTTCCGGATGGGAGCTCTAGTGGTCAAAGTTCACGCTGCCTGGAGACAGATTATATTATAGGTTATGTTGGAAAAATCAAGTCAAATAGGAATACATCAGAGATGGTTCTCTAGAGGAGACAACCAAGGATTGTGGGCAGGGCCGGCAGCCTGTTATACTGGTGGCTCTCCAAAGAGCCACACCTGCTGGTCTTCATGTGTGGATCTGATTTAATCCGTAGCAAGTTGCAGCAGAACTCCCTGTTAAGACCTGTACTGCCCACACCAGGGGCAAAAACCCCAACCAGGCCAGCTCTTCCATTAAACCCTTGGAAAAACAGCTGATGTTAAAGGCAGCAGAAGAAAGAAACAGGAGAGACAAAGGTGCCACTTCCTTGTAAGGCCCTTCCCTGGGGGCCCCTTTAGCTTCCGCCCACAGTTCATTGACTAAACCCAGCCACAAAGCACACCTAGCTGCAGCGGGAGTTGAGAAATGAAGTCTTGAAGCTGGCAGCATTGCTGCCCTGAGTAAGATAAATCCTGTGGGTGATGAAAATGTTCTGGAACTGGATATAGTGGTGAGGGTTGTGCAACCTTGCGAGTGTACTAAATATTGAATGGTACGCTCTAAAGGGGTGAATTTTGTTGTGAATGTTATCACAATTTTTAAAAAATTGGACTTCTGTTACTAAGGAATAAGAAGAGAATGAGTATCAGAGGGAAGCAACCATCAGGCTGCCACACCTGCTTTTAAATTGCAACCACTTAGTTGCATTAGGTCTTTCTTGGCTTCTGGGCACCGGGGCAGGGGGATGGGGCACATGATTGGCAACCCAGGTCATGTGCACACTCTATAGCTGGTGGGTTGGGGTCTGGGGCTAGGAGAAGCTGGCTAGACATACAATTGTCCTGACATTGGCAGGTAGGATTTAGGTAGGAAGCTTCTGTAGAGCAAGGCATACCTGTGTTGGCCCTAGAGGGGGATGGGATTACTTCCTGATACCTGAAGCAGCTGATCACCAGTGGGTTTTGGGACAAACCAGTATTGGTAGGTGGTCAGGATACAATCCTGACTTAATGAAGAGAAAAGTGAACTCCTGGCACCCTCCCCAGTTTTCTCGGGGCAGTCATAGATGGAGCTCCACTATTTACCTTCCCCATTTCATGACCACTTCTGCATTGTTCTCTCCACGGTCCAGGCCAAGCCAGGTGTTTGCTTTCAAACTGGATCTGTCCGCTCTTTGTAAACCACACTCCACACCGAGGACGGCTCTGCTCCTGAGATCGCCAGGCACGTTTTGTCTAGGTGGGCCTGCATTTCCTCTGCACTCCAACTTCCATGAAATATTACCCAGGTAGCCTGGTGCAGAGACTACAAGGGGTGTGGCCAGCATGTGGCTTCCTTCGCTGCCTCCCCTGCCCTGTGGGTCCCCGGAGGCCTGAGTCCTGCCCAGGAGCCCCGAGCTTGGAAAGAGCAGGGCAGGGACCAAGGAAGGATGAGGGAAAAGAGAGGGTTAAAGTCTGTACAGGGTTTTCCACTGGATGAAACCAGGGTGGAGGGTCTGCCAAGAACAGGTCAGGTTCAAAACAGGAAACCCCAGGGTAGTGATAAATGGACACTTCTCTGTAGACTTTACATGGATCCCTAGGGAAAGTGCTGGAACTGATCTCATTCAAGCCTTTTTTTTTTTTTTTTTTATAAATCACATTGAAGAGGAAGTGCACAATGAGCTCTCCAGGTTTGCCAGTGACACTAATCTTTTCCAGGGGCTGAAATGCTAAGGTGATGGGGGTGGAGGAAGGAGGCTGTAGGAAGCTCCTGCTACATTTTCTGGGAGGGGCAGGAGGGAAGTGTCATTCTGAGAGGGCAGAGCTGGGCTCTACTGCCCTGGGGTCCCTCAAGCTCCACAAATACATTTCCTGGGGGGTACCTGCAGCAACCAGCATCGGGTGTAGGCCGTCAGGGAGAGGTGGGACAGAAGGACCAGCATCCCTGGCCCACCTGCAGGCCCCTGTGACCACCGATTTCCTCCTGGCCTGTACACAGAGGCTGTGCCTCTCTGGCTCCCCTGCCTTCATAGAATTCCTTCGAGAACTGCCACCTTTCTCTGCTTCTGCAGTGCTTGGTTCCGGGGTCACCTCCACCGGGGCTCTCTGATTCCTGCCAGTCCCTCCTGCCTGGGGCACGAATTGTTGATCTTCCCTAACTTCTGCCCTTAATCCTTCTCTGCTCCGATGAAGTGTGGTGTGAGCTCAGCCTGTCCCCGACCTGGGTGCCGCATCCTCTGCCCTCAGAGTCTTCCCACTCTGTTCCATAGACCCCCAGCCTGCCCTAGTACTCCCCCCTCTTGCCCACCCACTCCCCTCCCACAGGGGAGCCCCAATGCAAAGCACATTTCCCTCCAATCCTGGCTGATGCTCAGCATCCTGCCGGTTCTCTGACAGGGGCCCTCTGATCTCACCTTCCCTGAGTCCCTCATTCCCACTGGCATCTTCAGTTTAGCCTGCTCTTAATTCAGATATGCCAGCTTTGCTTCACTTCCTGTTGGCACTGCCCCCACCACCAACCTCCACAAATGGTTCTGATTCTTGTTTTCAGGCACCACAACCAAAGATACAAAATGTTCCCCTAATGTTTACTTTCCAGGCACCAGGAAATCAACCAGCCAGGTCTGGTCTGCACGGACTAAGCAGTTATCAGAGGATTCATAGGAAAGAGAAAGCCCTCTAAGGGTAAGAGATTTGGCCCTGCTACATACCTTAATCACAGGAGATTAAGCTGGAGCCTTTTGAGGGGCAAACTTTCTTTTTCCCTCCCTCTTTCTTCTCTCTCTCTCTCTCTCTCACAACACAGGCAGAAACACAGGCAGAGGGAGAAGCAGGCTCCATGCAGGGAGTCCGATGTGGTACTCAGTCCCTGGTCTCCAGGATCACCATCTGGGCCGAAGGCAGCGCTAAACCACTGAGCCATTCAGTCTGACCTCTTTTTCTTTTTTCTTTCCCTCCTTCCTTCCCTCCCTCCCTCCTTCCTTTCTTGATTTTATTTATTCATGAGAAACACAGAGAGAGGCAGGGACATGGGCAGAGGGAGAAGCAGACTCCCTCTGGGGAGCCTGATGTGGGTCTGGATCACACCCTGAGCCAAAGACAGACACTCAACTACTGAGCCATCCAGGTGGCCTGAGGCGCAAACTTTTTAAAGTTTAAATTGTTGGGAGGGCAACCAATGAAATAACTGGTTCAGGCAGGGATCCTCAATGAGTACCAAAATCATTCAGTAAAAATTAGTTGAGAACAGGATAATTGCATGGTGCCTAACCCCACAGAATCACTTGCTAATCACAAGGGCGGGGCGGGGGGGGGGGAAGCTTTATAAAGTAAAAATCTGTGATCAACAGATTTGTTGCTAATTTGTGACCAAATTTAGCATCATTATTAGAGGGACATATTATGGGGTTCCTGATGTCACATGATGTGAAATGTTCTTGCCCCAAATGTTTAATCTTAATCTATTCATCTAAATTTTTCAACCATGGTTCTGGGAAAGAAATAAGCCCAGTGACCTAAAGGCATCTGTATTAGAGTTCTCTAGAAAAACAGAACCAATAGGGGAGTGTGTGTGTGTGTGTGTGTGTGTGTGTATCAGATTTGTTAGAAAGAACTGACTCCTGCAATTATGGGGACTGAGAAGTCTAAGGAATTACAGTTGGCAAGCTGAAGACGCAGGAGAGCCGATGGTATAAGTTCCAGTCTGAAAGTCAATAGATTTGAGCCATAAGAAGAGCCAGTGTTTCCTTTCAAGTCTGAAGGCAGGAAAATAATAATGTCCCATCTCTTCAGCAGTCTGGTAGGAGTTCGTTCTTACTCAGTGGAGGGTCAGGTTTTGTTCTCTTCAGGCCTTCAACTGATTGGATGAGACTCACCCACATTAGGGAGAGCAATCTGCTTTACTCAGTCTACCAATTCAAATGTTAATCTCATCCAGAAACACTCTCATGGCAGCATCTAAAATAATGTTTGACCAAAGGTTATGGGCACAGAGGAGGACACTTGATGGGATGAGCACTTAAACTATATATTGGCAAATTGAATTTAAATAAAATATTCTATAAAATAAGGTTTGACCAAAATTCTGGGCACTTTGTGGTCCAGACAAGTTGACATATACAATTAATGATCTCAGCTTCCTTTGTATATAATGAATTAGTTTCTCCTTATGAATCTAGAATTGTTTTAGTACAGATGAACCCCAGTTGAAAAAGCCCAGTTGAGGAAATAAAGGGATAGAGGGACAAGTTAAATGGCATACAAAGAAACAATCAGAAAAATCCAGAATGTGGGTTTTCAAAAACAACTAACTACAAAACAACTAACCCGGTTTCTTTAAAAAGTCAATGTCAAAAATTAAATGGTGAGAGAGATTTTTCTGGGATAAAAGAGACACAGTAACCAAATACAATTTGTGAACCTTGTTTAGATTCTGGTTCTATAAAAAAAGAGCTATAAAATGTATTTTGAGGGAAATCTAAATATGGACTAGATATTGGATGATATTAAGAAATTACTGGAGGTGACTGGGTGATGGACATTAAGGAGGACACATGATATAATGAGCACTGAGTGTTATATAAGACAGATGAACCACTGATCTCGACCTCTGACATCAGTAATGTGTTATATGTCAATTAGTTGAATTTAAATAGAATTAAAAATATCTAAAAAAATTAATATAGGGGCATCTGGGTGGCTCAGTTGGTTAAGTATCCAACTGTTTTTTTTTTTTCTAGATTTTATTTACTTATTTCAAAGAGAGAGTGTGCATGCATGCATAAGCAGGGGAGGGGGAAGGAGCAGAGGGAAAGTGAGAGAGAGAATCCCACAGTCCTGAGATGACCTGAGCTGCAATCAAGAGTAGGATGCTCGGGTATCCCTGGGTGACTCAGCGGTTTGGCACCTGCCTTTGGCCCAGGACGCAATCCTGGAGTCCCCGGATCGGATCAAGTCCCACGTCGGACTCCTGGTATGGAGCCTGCTTCTCCCTCTGCCTGTGTCTCTGCCTCTCTCTTTCTCTCTATATATCTATCATGAATAAATAAATGAATAAATCTTTAAAAAAAAAAAAGAGTAGGATGCTCAACTGACTGAGCCACCAAGGCACCCTTAAGTGTCCAACTCTTTTTTTTTTTTTTTAAGTGTCCAACTCTTGATCTCAGCTCAGGTCTTGATCTCAAGCCCTGTGTTGGGCTCCACACTGGGCATGGAGCCTATGAAAAAAGAAAGAAAGAAAGAGAGAGAGAAAGAAAGACAAATTACTATAAAATTTCTTAGATGTGAAAATGGCACTATGTTTATTTTTAGGAGGTACATACTGAAACATGTGGAGTGAAATAGTTCTAAAACTTATTTTCAAGCAATTTAGCAACCCTCCCCCACCACGTGTATACAGGTAAAACAAAAGTGGCAAAATGTCAACAATGGTGAAGTTTAGGTGATAAGCATACAGGTGAGCATTATGGTATTCTTTCAACTTTTCTATGTTTGAACATTTTTGTAATGGGGGTACAACTGGGTGGCTCAGTCAGTTGGACATCTGCCTTCGGCTCAGGTCATGTATCCAGGGTCCTGGGATGGAGCTCTGAATTGGGCTCCCTGCTCAGCAGGGAGCCTGCTTCTTCCTCTCCCGTTGCACCACCCCCCCCCACCTCCCCCCCCCCATTGCTCTGTCTCTCTCTCTCTCTCTCAAATAAGTAAATAAGATCTGAAAGAAAAAAAGAAAAAGAAAATAATAAGCTGCTGGGAGTGAGGCTGAAAGTAGTGGACACCTGGTGAATCTGATCATTCACAGGCGTGAGAGGGGTCAGGAATGTTAGACTTGGAAAAAATCTCTTCATTCCATGAGGCTCAGAGTAGTATTTTGGGCCAAATTGTGTCCCTCCCACCCCCACTCCAAATTCATATGTGGAATCCTAACTCCCAGTAGCTCGCATGTGACTTTCTTTAGGGATGGGGCCTTTTCAGAGGTAATTAAGGTCAAATGAGGTCACTGCGGGGTAGGGTCCTTATAAGGAGAAGAAATTTGCACACTGGAAGGAGAAAAGACAATGTGCTATGAACTAAATATTTATGTCTCCCAACCCTCAAAGTCATGTGTTGGAGCCCTAACCACCCTCCACAAACACTTCACCCCAATGTAATGCTAGTTAGAGGTAGACTTTTGGGAGATAATTAGCTTTCAATAATTAGGTTTAGATGAGGTCATGAGGGTGAGGCCTTGTTATGGACAGGATGTTTGTGTCCTTCAAAATCATCTGCTGAAACTACAGACCCCTCCATGTGATGGTATTAGGAGGTGGAGCTCTTGTGAGGTAATTAGAATTAGATGAGGCAGTGAGGGGAGAGCCTGCATGAATGGGAATAGTGTTCTTATAAGAGACTTTTTTTTTTAAAGATGTTTTTTATTCATGAGAGACAGAGAGGCAGAGACAAAGGCAGAGGGAGAAGCAGGCTTCCTGAAGGGAGCTGATGCAGGACTCGATCACAAGACCTTGGGATCATGACCTGAACCAAAGGCAGATGCTCAACCACTGAGCCACCCAGGTGCCCCCTATAAGAGTCTTGAGATACCTTGTTTCCTCTTCTCTCTACTCTGCCCCGTGAGGATGCCACAAGTTAGCAGGTGCTCTGTGACTTGGAAGAAGGCCTGGTCAGAATGTGCCCAACACTGGCACCTTGTGCATAGCCTCCCAGCCTCCACGACTGTTGTTCATAAGCCCCCCAGTGTGTGGTGTTTTGTGACAGCAGCCTGAGCTAAGACAGACAGTGGTAATCCTCATGATGGGATTACCACTCTTCTAAGGAGAGGAGGAAGCAACAGTAACCCTCTCTACTGCTCAAAGACATTGTGAGAAGCCACCTCTGAGCCAGGAAGAGGGCTGTCACCAGAAACTGACCATGCTGGCACCCTGAATTTGGACTTGCGGCCTCCAGAGCTGTGGGAAAACAGATATGATGGCAGCCCAAGCACACTAGTGCATGCTATGAAGACCACTGTGTATAAGCCAAGGAGAGAGGCCTGAGGAGAAACTATCCCCACCAACACCTTCACCTCAAATATGTAGTCTCCATAACTGTGAGACATTCCTGTCATTTCAGCTACTTCATTCAGCCCTAGCAAACTAATACAAGTATCATGCACCATTGTTTACACTTCCTTTAAAAAAGACACAGCTCTCACACAGGAAAAAGAGTTCGCATGAGGCAAAGTTCATACTCTTCTGTGCTTTCCTGTGGTTAGGACAAGATAAGTTGGCAACTAGAGGCCAGCCACCTGAGAGAGAGCAGAAAGTGGAGTGGAGACACGCCCATGGGAGCCACTTGGGGCTACCACAGTCTTCCACTTTGGAATCTTGACCATGGTCATAGAATTTGCTTTTTAATAATTGTTTCCTCTTATTCTCCCATGATATTAATAGAGTTATATTTGGGGTTATTTTGTTTTTTAAAAGTTTTATTTTTAAATAATCTGTACACCCAATGTAGAGCTTGAACTTATAACTCTGAAATCAAGAGTCACATGCTCTACTGACTGAGCTAGCCCAGGTGCCCCAATGGCGTTGTACTTTGTAACCAGGCTTCAAGGTGAAAAAGTTGCATGCAATATTTGAAAGTAAGTTTTTCCTGTGGGAGTAAAGCCAGGAATGGCCAACATTTAAGAGACAAGGTCTGGGATCCCTGGGTGGCGCAGCGGTTTGGCGCCTGCCTTTGGCCCAGGGCGCCATCCTGGAGACCAGGGATTGAATCCCACATTGGGCTCCCGGTGCATGGAGCCTGCTTCTCCCTCTGCCTGTGTCTCTGCCTCTCTCTCTCTCTCTCTGTGACTATCATAAATAAATAAAATAAAAAAAAATAAACCTCTAAAAAAAACTCTTAAAAAAAAAAAAGAGACAAGGTCTGTAGAAGCCAGTCACTCTGAGGGCATGCAAGCAAGTCTTTGAGAATGGCATTGTGGGGGGAGCCGTGGCTCTGGCTTGGACAGACAAGAGCACAAATCCTCCCTCTTCCAAATAAGAGTGCGAGACTCTTTAATCAGTGCAATTTGTAGAGCTTGTTGGGGTCACACTCTTATCATCTGTAAAATGCACAGAATGCCACGTAGCTGGCAGGGACACCAGCAGATCAGAGCCATTGGATTCAGAGCCTGGGAACAATGACTGGACATAGCCGACGGTAGCTGTTACCACTGCTGCTATTTATTGGGAACACCTAATAAAAGGTGGCGGAAATGCAGCGTAAGGCAAGTAGAGGCAAATATAAAAGAAAGCTGCCATATACTTAGGGTAGTTAAAATTGTAGAAACGGAAAGTAGAATGGCTCCCAGAGGCAGGGGGAGGGAAGAGATGGGGAGTTATTGTTTAATGGGTATAGAGTTTCAGTTTTGCAAGATGGAAAGAGTTCTGCAGATGGATGGTTGTGACAGTTGCTCAGCAATGTGAATGTACTTAATGCCACTGAACCGTACACTTAAAAATGGTTAAGATGACAAATTTGTTGCGTATGTTTTTTTACAATAAGGAAAAAAAAAAAAGGAAAAAAAAAGCTACCTTATTAGGTAGGATAGCCCATTAGATAAAAATAGGGGAATGTTTAAAAGGCCAACAATGATAAGCCATTAAAAAATGGATAGATTTGGGCAGCCCGGGTGGCTCAGCGGTTTAGCGCCGCCTTCAGCCCAGGGCATGACCCTGGGACCTGGGATCAAGTCCCACATCAGGCTCCCTGCATGGGGCTTGCTTCTCCCTCTGCCTGTGTCTCTGCCTCTCTCTCTCTCTTTCTCTCTCTGTGTGTCTCTCACGAATAAATACATAAAATCTTTTTTTAAAAAATGGATAGATTTGAAAATGTATAAAAATGTAAACTCTACAGGGCAATTATTACTCCAAACAAAGTGAGATGACAGAAAACAAACTGGGAGAAATGTTTTAAATGTCTATCAAACAGAGCTCATTTCCCTGCTGAAGAAAAAGAAGTGCCTGCGTTAGGAGAGTGGCCTGCAAGAAATCTAGAAAAGAGGAGGCCTACAGAATATGAATTGTGTAGACTCTCCAGGGGCCTTCCAGGGGCGCCCATGGCCAGGCAGGTTGGTGGGACAGTCAGTTCCTCAGGCTTCATAATGTCCCAGCTCAAATATCTCTCAGCAGCCTTTGGATTTTATGCTGAGATTTGTTCAAACACATAAGTGTTTACTAAATGATAACATATATTAGAGAGTATTAGTTTGCTTGAGCTTCCATAATAAAGTATGGGTGGCTTAGAGCAGTGGACATTCTACGGTTCTAGAGGCCAGACGTTTGAGATCAAGGTGTCAGCATGGCCAGACTCCCTTTACGTGCTCTTGAGAGGATCCTTCCTTGCCTCTTCCTTACTTCTGGTGGCCCCAGGTGCTCCTTGGCCTTGAGCAGCATAACTCCCCCAGCCCCTGGCTCTCCTCATCTTAAAGGGACACCAGTCATTAGATTTGGGGCACATCATCTATCAAGGATGATATCCTCTCAACATTTTTAACTGATTAAATCTTAAAGGACCCAGTTTTCAAATAAGGTTACATTCCGGAGTTCTGGGTAGGTGTGAATTTTTGGTGGACACTATTCAACCTACTACATAGAACTGTTTTAGTTGCAAATTACAGAAAACCCCATCTAAGTAGCTTAAGTAAATAAAAATGATATTGGGACAATTGACAGAGAAGTCTAGGAATATGCAGAATTTCAAAAATGGCATGACCGAGGAGCTCAGTTTCTCTCATTCAGATCTGTCTTTTGCTGTGTTGGCCTCATTCTTAGGTTTCCATCTTGTGGCTTCTGGCAGTTCTATTCTTGTATCATCCTTACTGGTAGCAACCCTAGTAAAAAGTACCTAGTACCTCTGCCTGAATAGTATCAGCAAACATTTCATGGATATCTTTGGCTTTGAAGGTTTCATGCCCATCTTTAAACCAATCACTGTGGTCAGGCGTGAGTCTATACCTCAGCTCTAGAGCTAGGGGCAGATTCAGTCCCAGTGAAAGCACACAGGATGAGGGGGGCAGTTTCCCCAGAGTGAACTTGGGGTACTGTTTCCAGAAGCAGGAGCAGGTGCTAGGTAGTAAGAAGTATAACCATTCACTACTATGTTGGTCTTCCTCCAATGTCAAAGAACTCCTGAGAGACAACTCTGGTTTTCAGGTCTGTGTTCCTGAGCCCTGGATAGTAGCAGGCCCTCAAATATGTAGTTGCTGAGTTGTTTTGAATTTTTGACATAATGTAGTTTCTGAAGGCTTTATCCACTATAAATCTGAGACTCAGTTCCTGAGCCAAGGTGACTCCACACCATTGAGACACTGCCCTTTGTAAAACCCAATCTAGGTATACCAGTTGGCCATCTGTTGTGAAATGATTCTTAAAAACTTCCATGAAAGAGAACTGAGAAGAAAGGCTCATGTTTGGGTCAACACGGCAGCAGAAAAACACAAGTAGTAGGAGAAACTAAGGAAGAAACACATTTCTATTTTCCGTGTTTGTCCCAATACACACACACAAACCTCCATGTCTGCAGGGGTGGTGGAGTATTGCTATTCTCATATACCCTAGAGCCCTGGTGGAGAAAACAAGATTCTGGGTTTAGGCATATGTCATCCAGTGGTTTAGGCTTGAAGTGTTGTACCTTAAACAGCCGCCAAGGGGCCTAGTATCCCAGGCACCAAAAGAGCCGGTGGCCATAGAGTAAAGTCAGACAGCCCTTTAGCTAGATGGAGCTGGACTCTGTAACCACACCATGGGGTTTAATTTGCTGACCTAGATGGAGTTTGCAGCCCACAAAACCTCATACCACAGCAAAGCTTTTCTTGTGCTGAGACAGCTGGCTGGGTGTGATGTTGCAATGACTCAGTTCTTAGTAAAGGGTCTGAAGAAATTAGGGGCAGAGCTATAGCCCTAAGACCACAGCCCCAAGAGACCTTCCTGTTTATTCCAGGGTGAGAGAAGGGGAACCTTCTGTTTGTGGGCACTGGTGTTTCACCAGAAGGGATGAGGCTGGGGCTTTGGCTTTGAGCTGTATATACATGGTCCACACATGACGGTCAGACAATTATACTTAGATGGATCATTCAGACTAAACCACACAGGCCAGTGCATTTTTGGAAAGTGGTCTACAAACTATGTGAATCAAGTCTTATTTCTCCTTGACTTCCATTTTGAAACTGGGATTAGGTTTACAGGAGGAAGCCCATTTCAATAAAATTAGGGTTGAAAACTTTGGGTTCTGAGGATTTCCCATTAAACATAGCAGATTGAACATGTGCATAAGCCCCAGCCTCCTCCCCAAACCTCACTAAAATGTGAGTAAAGAGATTTAAAAAAAGAAAAGCCTATACCTTTAAGAGAGGTAAGAGCAGAGACAGGGAGGAAAAACAAATCCTAGCTGAAGCCTATTGATGTTCAAGAGAAATAAACTTTGGCTATATCTCCCTACTGTGAAGTATGTATCTAATAATAAATTGTTCAACATTGTTACATGGGTCAATGTTCGCTGAAATATTGGTTGGTACACTTTTACATAAATTTATGCTCTAAAAAAGAACACATTTTAGAGTGTGTGGGTAGAAAGAAGGGGCAGGGGATTTAAATACATCCATGTGAGTTTATAATATTTTAGAATTTATTTTTATAGTATTTATAGTAGATATTTATAGTATTTAGTGTTATAAGTATAAAAATAGTATTTAGTGTTTATAGTAGTTAGTATTCATATTTCCTAAAATATATTTAATGTTTTAGTGTTTGTATATATTTATGTTTAGTATTTAGTATTAGTAGTATTTTTAATAATATGGTGTTAGCATTTAGTATTTTTCAACCCTAGTGTTGTGTTAGGATCACCTTATTAAAAATGGGAATGCTTGAGGGGCACGCCTGGGTGGCTCAGTCTGCCTTCAGCTCAGGTCATGATCTCAGGGTCCTGGGACTGAGTTCTGCACCAGGGTCTCTGTTCAGCGGGGAGTCTGCTTCTCCCTCTCCCTCTGCTACACCCCCTGCTTATGCTCTCTTGCACTCTCTGTCAAATAAATAAATAAAATCTTTAAAAAAAAAACAGTGATGCTCGGGGCACTTGGTTGGTTAAGCGTCCAACTCTTGATTTCCGCTCAGGTTGTGATCTCAGAGTCTTGGGATCAATCCCCAAGTTGGGATCCATGCTTAGCTGGAGCTTAAGGAATCACAGTGATCACATTCACTACATTAATTTTTTTTCCTTTCTTGCTCTTTCTATAGCTATATTTTTTTTTCCTGAAAGAGCTGAAAGTAGATTTCAGACATCCTGACATTTCACCCTTGTTGTGGGTTGAGTTACATTCCCCCGAAAAGACAGGCTGAAGTCCTAAAGCCTGGTGCCAGTAAAGGTGACCTGTTCATAAGCAGCACCTTTGCAGGTGTAATCAAGTTAAGATAAGAGCATCCTAGAGTAGGGTAGGCCCTAAATCCAATAACCAGTGTCCTTATAAAGAAAGATTAGAAGCCACAGACACACTACGGAGGACATGTGACTGTGGAGACAGAGAGAGGAGTTAATGCTGTCCTAAGCCAAGAACAGCAAGGATTGCCAGCAATCCCCCCAAAAAATGTAGGAAGAAGCAAGGCAGGATCTTCCTCAAGAAACCTCAGGCAAAGCACAGCCCTGCCATTATCACCTATACAAAAACTAACAATAATTTTATAATATCCGATCTGTAATCAAAAGGATCCAGTTGTCCTCCAAACATCTTATGTAGATTTTTTTTCTTCTTTGAGCAGAATCTGATCACAGTATCTTATATATTCATTTGATTGTTACATCTTTCTAGCTTCTTTTATTCTAAAGTAATCCACCTTTTTTTTTAAAGGACATTGATTTTTGAACTATTAAAGAAAAAATTATGCTTGAACGATAAGGGAGACTTCAAGATTATTGTAATAAGGGAGAGAGATTGGGCTCAACTCTGAAACAGGGACAGGTGGGGATTTATAGCCAAAGAGCAGGAGGAGGGATCCCTGGGTGGCGCAGCGGGTTAGCGCCTGCCTTTGGCCCAGGGCGCAATCCTGGAGACCTGGGATCGAATCCCACGTCGGGCTCCCTGCACTTCTCCCTTGCCTATGTCTCTGCCTCTCTCTCTCTCTCTGTGTGTGACTATCATGAATGAATAAATAAATAAAATCTTAAAAAAAAAAAAAGGAGCAGGAGGAGGGGGTCAGTGGATAGACAAAGGGCAGATGTCAAGAGGAGAGGGTAGGGGGATTCTTACTACACTGACCTGATGTGACTCTTGCTGAAGGCAGGTCAACAGTGTAGACATCAACGCTGGGGGATGAGGACCTTGATCAGAAGTCAAGGATGGTCGGATGTCAAGGGTGGGGGATGATTTAGCAAGATTCTTTGCCAAGATTGGCTGGGCAGGCCCAAGACAGAGTGGGGACCAAGGTCAAGACCTCATTAAAAGATGTTTGGAGGAGCCTGACGCGAGTCTGGCCAAGGAGAGAGCCTTTGTCATGGGTCAGTTGTCTTATAGTGTGTTCCACACTGTGAATTGGTAGTCTCGATTCCTCTTGGTATAATTTAACTTGTTCCCCTATGTCCTTCTTTCCTGTACACTGGAATGTAGACACGAGGCTGGGTTAGACTCATGTTAGCTATGTTGGCAGGAATAATCCACAGGTGGTATTGTGTTGTTCATATTCTATTACATCAGCAGGTGCATAACTGTTGCATTGTTGGTGATGCTCAGTTTGATGGCTCAGCTAAGATGGTGAGCCCCAGATCTCCCTATTGTAAAGGGAAATTTCCCCCTTGGTGACACATAAGTCATCTGTGGCAATGTGAACATCTTACTCTCTACAGATTATCTTGGTGTAAATCACTTATTTGATTGGGGGCTGTAAAATAGTGATTTCCAATTCTATTATTCCTTCCATTTTTATTGGCTCTTTCTCTTCCTGTCCCTTATAGTGATTTTGAGTACTCACTATGAACACATGGATTTTGTTTTATTCGCGATGCTACCAAATGTAGTCATTATTAATTCTGATGCTCAAAACTTCCCAAATGTGGCCATCAAGAACCCCTTTAATGTCTCCTATGTTCTTGAACACTTTCTAGTCTTTTGGCACAATTTGATGCCCCAGTTTCATTTTCCCAGCCCCCAAACAAAATCAGCCATTTTTCCAAGGACAGAAAACATGGTCATCCTTCTCAATTATCCCAAAATAAGGTGTCTGTTTCCTTACCTATTTAAAATAAGCTTCAGGGGCACTTGGGTGGCTCAGTTTGTTGGGCGTCTGCCTTCAGCTCAGGTCATGAACTCGGGGTCTGGGATCGAGCCACACATTGGGCTCCTTGCTCTACAGGGAGGCTGCTTCTCCCTCTGCCTCTGCCCATCGGTCCCCCTGCTTGTGTTCTCTCTCTCTCTCTGTCAAATAAATAAAATCTTAAAAAAGAAAAAAAAAACTTCAGAATAGCTAATGGTTCTTAGGTGCTGTGTGCTCTCCACCAAGTGTTTTCCATGCATTGCCTCATTTAATTCATGGGCCAAGTCTTTACGGTAAATACTTTTACTTATCCCCATTGTACAAATGAGCAAACTGGGCTTTGGAGAAGTAAACTGCATAGGGCCACTCAGCTAGCAAGTGGGGGAGTTAAAATTGGAACTTACATAATTCTGACCCCCAAATCAAGCTTGGAACCACCATGCCGTATTGCTAATTTTGCTACCCCAAAAAGAAAGCTAATTAAAAAGAACAGAACCTCATGATATCTACAGTTAAACAAAAACCAAAACCCTGCTTGAAGATGACAGGCATTAGGCAAAATTTGAAGAAGGGAGTCCTTGAGAAATCTAGTACCTTTTCATGCATTCTAAATTGCCAATAATCACAATTTAGGATAACCCAGGTCAGGGCTGGAATGTGATGAGAAAGCTTTCTTACCACTCCACGAGAAGCCTTATCATGGAATGAAATGGAGCAGGGACTTTGGACCAAGTTAGTGTTAAAAGCCTTTCAAGCTTTTCTCACACCTACCAGCGGGTTTTCTCTGCTGGTAGCTTTTCTCACACCACCAGCAGGGTGGTCTATTCAGAGCTTAAGCTGTCCAGGCTGATGGAAGGGAGAGCAAGGGGAGGGAGGGGGGGAGGGCTGCTAGGACTATGTGTCCTGCCTCTCCTGCCCCGGGGTGCTGGGAAGGGAGAGGGGGAACTGCCTGGATGAAGGGGCCCCTTTTTCAAATCTGCACGAAGGTGCCTTAGGCTCCCAGGGGCCCTATCTGAGCAAAGTTCTTCCTGTATGAAGCTGACTGTTCTGGGTTCAAGGGCGAGTGCCTCCCTATTACCACTTCATGGGAGAAAACTTCCTCCTTCCCACAGGAATTGCCAGTTGTAGTTATTAGCCTAGGTGTAACCTGAAATTTAAACATCATTACAGTTCTCTTAGAGCGAAGAGCTAAGGTTGGCCCTAGCAACCTGCCAGTTAGTTTCCTGCTTTCCTTCTCAGGAAGAGAATCTTTGGCCTTTTTTACTCCTCTTGCCCTTTGCCTCTTTGACCTTAGCATCCAATTGAGCCTGGGGTGGTTTTTAGTGAGGAGGCTGCACCCAGGACACCAAGTCTCCAGCTTGTTCTCCTCCCTGCCACCCTGCCCTAACCCCGAGTCTATGCCGGGGCAGCAAGAGGCACCCGAGTGCCCCAGGGGTGCTGAGGGGTAACAGGGAGTGGTAGGTGGGGACCCATTAAGATAAGGAGGAAGAATAAACAGAAGCAGATGTGCCTTCAGCCCAGATCCCCAGCCCACTGAAAAACAAACGGATGGCAGCTGGTCTCCAGGGCAGAGCCTGGCTTCCTTGGAGCTAGGACCTGGGTTGGGTTCCTCAGCCCTTCTCTCTCCACTGGACCTTGTTTTCCTTCCCTGGGGACAGGCCAGAGGAGCTTTCTCCCCACACAAGACAAACCAAATATATTCACACTCGATCTATTACCAATGCCAATGACTCCTGTCCATTTTAAAAGATGTCCAGTCATTCTCCTGCATGTACCCTTCTAGGCTGAGATTAAAAAGGCTGGAGGTGACTTCAATCCCCTGGAGTGATGGTCCCCTAAAGTTATAGGGCCCCCTTCCAGAAGATGGACTCTCCAGCTCTAAAATCCTCTGGCTCCCTGGGCTGTTTTGGGCTACACCCTCCCCCAACAAGGGATCAAAGCAATAGAAAAGTCTGGACGTTAAGGGTGGGCAGGACTGGGGCGGAGGCTAATGATGCCTTGGGGCCCTCCTCCATCATTCTACAGTGATGATTCCCTTTCAAAAGGGACCCTGGACTGACTTGAAATTTTTAGTTTTTAACATTACCTAAATAAGTGCAAATGTAAATAATCCTAAAATCGAAGGAGGAAGGAAGAGAGGAGCCAGACAGATCTGCTGTGACCCACTGTGGTTCTAGCTTCTGCTGGGCGAACCCTGGGCTCAGAGAACACTGCCCCCACTTCTGTCCCTCCAGCCTGGGGGTGGCAGTGGCTTCCTGCTGTTGTTTATCTCTGGTTTGCCTCACCCTCCCTGCTTGGATTCTGGATTCTTCCATCCTGGCAAGCCTGAGGTGGGAGGCAGTGTTTCATAAAGGTGGGAAGTGCAGGGGTCTTAGGTGGGATGCCCCAAAGCCAATTATAAGAGGGAGATTTGCATGCAGAGAGTTTATTGGGGAGCATGCCCCCCAGCAGTAGCTCTAAGAGTGAGGAGAGCAGGATTGGGCTGAGGGAGATGCAGACAACAGCTGTAACAAAAGCTCTGAAGCCAGGATGGCCATTCAGAATTGTCCCACATTGGAGCAGGGGACTGGATTCTTTGTACTCCTTCCCCCAGCCCAGCAGGGCTGAGTTGGATTGGGGTCACCCCAGGAAGGGGCCCGTGTTGGACGGGGTGGCTCCCTTCAGGCAGGGCTGTTCCTGGGGAGGGACTGACTGTGAGCTCTCATCAGCCTCAAAGGGGAACCTGGGCAGAGGCCACAGCGTCTGCTTCAGGCTGCAACTTCCTAGTTATGTGACCTTGACCTACTCCCTTATCCTTCTTGAATGTGTGTTCAGCATCCTGACCTGTGAAAAGGGAAATGGTGAGGATCAAATAAAACCATGTTCCGTAGGGGAGGGAAAGCCTCCAGCCCGCTCCTCTGCTGTCATCTGTTTGGTTGAGATCCAGGACACCGGTCCAGCCACGTTTATGAGGGATGGGGCTCCGGTGCAATAAAGGGTCATGTGCCCGGATGCAGCCTTTTCCCCCACTTCTTGCACTCAGGGGCTGGGTGGACTGTGCTCTCCTCACTGGGGGGTGGAACGAGGAAGCTGAGCAATATCCACTTGGGGGCTGGCCTCCCTGTCCTCCCTCTTGCTCCTCCCAGGAGCCCTGATCTGTGGGGACTGCTTGGGGCGCAGGGGAGTGACAGCTCTGGATCCTGGGCATCCTGAGCTCCGTCCTATCATTGAGCTCCGTCCTATCATTGAGCTCAGAGCCCTGCCCTGCGGTGGTGCATCAGGCTCTGTGCTGTAGCACAGTGCCCCAAATTTCTTCAGGGCCCACCTGGTACCTATGGAGACTTGATATGAATTAGAAAAGGTCCCCCGTGGGCAGACACAGCCTTGAGGGTGCTCCGTTTAGCAAATAGTGCCTTTGTGCAAACTAGAAAAGGCCCCCTGTCTTCCCTGTGCACGTGAAGTGCAGTGCACAACCCAACCTACGGGGTGACCCTGAATGAAGGCTCCACTTGATGCCACAGGCTCCTCACTCTTGCCTTGCCAATTTGCACATTTTGTGTGATTTGTGTGACTATTATGGACAGTCAAGATATGCCACAGAGCTTCTCTTCCCACATGTCAAACACCTTTCTCTGCCTTAGAGCCTTAGATGCTGCTTCCTGTGACGGCATCCGTGGATTCACTGGGTCCTGGAACTGCAAGGGATCACAGATTACTAGTCATCGCTGAGTGACAGGGACACCACATCTGTTCCATCGGGACAGACTCCCAGTCACAGAAGCACCCCAGCCCCATGTCTGTCCTCCTGGTCTCCCCTGCTTTCCTCAGAGCGCGTCTAGTAACTTGGTCGCCCACAGACGTGGACAACAGCATCCTGTAAAACATGTCGCTGGAGAGGTGGTGTGGGTGGAGCAGGAGTCAGGAGCCAGACGACTTCAGGCTGGATTTAGCCCGATTTATTTGATTCAGAACCCAGTGTTGACTCTCATGACTTCTCTTGAAAAAGTGTGCATGGTCACAGGGATTCCTTATGACGGGAGCCGAGCAGTGTCTTCCTCAGCAGAACTGTAGCAGAACTCCTTAACTCCATATTCATGGGGAAATGATGGGTTCCAGAATCAATCAGCCTAAGGTTGAATCCTGGATCACTTATTGGCTGTGGGGCCTTGACAAGTTATTGCTTTGTGCCTCAGTTTCCCCATCTGTCAAATAGGATGGGGAAATAAGAGTACCGACAGGGTTGTTGTAAGGATTAAATGAGTAAGGACTGACAGCCGCACACGGTACATGATGTACGTTAGCTGTTGTAATGACAACAGATGAGTTCCCAGGGAGTAGACACGTAAAGTTTCCGCAAACATCATTTCACTGTCTCGTGAGCCCCAGATTCCCAGCAATAGATTGTAGCTGGCCTAGGAAACCCCACGTCGGCAAGGTCACTCTTTGAGGGGTGAGGGCCTGTACCCCTGAGCAAGGCTATCTTCCACACTGCTCCTGGGGTACGGGGTGGGGGGGCAGCTTTGCCTCCTGGTCTTGTCCTGCCTCGAACTCGGTCCCTGCGGGGGGTATGGAGGGAGGCCCTGTGAACAGCTAGCTACACTCCCCGTCTGCTGCTTCTAAGAGCACATCCTGACATCCCAAGGCATTCCTCATTTCTCTTGTAAGTCGTTAAAATCTGTCAACAGCAGTCTTCCACAGCATCACTGGGCATTTTTATTTCCTGCCTGACTCCTGCTTGGGGTAATGAGTTCCATGAGCTTACTTACCACCCACAGAGTGAAGATTTTTCTTCTGTTCTTCCTGCAAGTAGTTCTCTCCAGCTTTAAGCAGAGCACCCTAGTCTGGTTCAGGATTTGGGGAATGGATTCATGACCACCCTAACCATAGTTTCGTGATCGGACAGGAGTTATCTCCTCCTCCCCCTCCCCCTCCTCTTTTTTTTTTTTTTTTAAAGATATCTTTCTTTTAGACAGCGTGCACCAGAGGGAGAGCATAAGCAGGGGGAGGGGCAGAGTGGGTTTGGGGCTCAATCCCAGGACCCTGAGATCATGACCTGAGCCGAAGGCAGACACTTAACTGACAGAGCCACCCAGGGGCCCCAGATGTAATTCCTTTTTAGCTTTTATCTTCCCAGATAGAAGAACCCTCAACATTATTACTCTGTATTTTTTGGTAGTTTCTCTATTGGCAATGTTGACTGGCCCTTTTTCTGAGTTCCCATGGTATAGCAAGCGTGCGGGACAGAAATTGCTCCCCAACCACGCATTGACCCTGTGCCACATTCTATTATACTTGGATGCGGCTCCAAGTACCAAATGAGAATTTCACTTCAATATATGCAGACGGCAGTCATTTTGTTGAAAACTGGAACAAGAGGGTATTGGGACTTGGTGAAAGAAAAGAGAGTCAAAGCAGCAAGCAGAGCACACACAGAGGATTTTGGCCTAGAGGTGTGGGAACAGCACAAGAACGTGAGATCTCAGAACTCTGACTCAGAACTCCACCCCAGAGCTGCTGTCCACAATCCAGCCCTTGGCCCCTCACCCCAGTGCTGGGGGCTGGGCTATATCAGCCAGAGGGGTTACCTTTTCCTGGTTCACATAATGACGACCCATGGCCCAGCAGCAGTCCTGCTCAGTGTGGGGCAGCTGTGTCCTCTAGACAGCGAGAGCAGAAAAATACAGGCCAGAGCTAGGCACTGGGTCCTGCTACTCTGCCGTAAAGTTTTCATCGTCATCCAACCAGGGAGTATTTATTGAGCATATCTGTGTGCAGCCCCACTTTAAGTGTTGAGAAGGTAGTGGTGAATAAGACAGACACGGTTCCTGCTCTCACGGAGCTTGCACTGTAGTTAGGCCGGGGAACAAGTCAACAAAGTCAATTTAGACATCTCAGGCGTCACAGTGGTCTAGGTCAGAATTGGCAGACTGTGGCCCTCAAGTCAGGTCTGGCCTTGGCCCAGGCCTATGAGCTAAGAACGAGTTATATATTTTAAAGGATTATAAAACGAAATAAAGAGACCCTTAGGAAGCATGCCAACCCTAATTATCTACTATTTTTCTTTTCATTTTACTTTTTTTGAATATTTTATTTATTTATTCATGATAGACACAGAGAGAGAGAGAGAGGCAGAGACACAGGCAGAGGGAGAAACAGTCTTCCCTCAAGGAACCCGATGCAAAACTCGATCCCGGGACCCTGGGATCACGCCCTGAGCCAAAGGCAGACGCTTAACCACTGAACCACCCAGGTGTCCCTATCTACTATTTTTCTTGGCAGAAAAGTTTGCCAGGTGCTGGTCTAGCCAGGGACTCGAGGCTGTAAGGTGGTCTGGGGACACATCCGCTGCCTCCCCAGCACCCATCTGAATCTCTCAAATACATGGTAGCCTTGAGATTTGGGTGGCATGGGGCTTTCACGGCCTAAGCCTAATTAGGGTCCTTTGAGCAGGGACTGGTTCAGGATCACACCAATTAGTGTGTGGGATTCTCCTGGGCTAAGGGCGGGACTTAAGTTAGGTGAGTGCAGGATTTCCCTTTTGAGTGTTGAAGTACAAGAAACTCTCTTTCTGGATGAAGTAGGATATGAATGAGAAGCTAGAGATTGCTGCAGCCAGTCTGCTAACATGAGGATAATGGATAAAGGTGACCTATTGAGGGGAGCCCCCAGAGAATCAAAGAGAAAAGGATCTAGGGCCCTGATTATACCCTGCCTGGTGCCTAATTCGCTTCTGAACTTAATCGCTTCACAGCCTACAAATTCCCGTCAATGTTTAAGCCAACTTGGGTTTCTTGTTTCTTTTTAACCAAAAACTGATAGAGATGGTCAGGGAAGAAGGAGAAGATGTTTGAGCTGAGACACGAATGGGAGCAAAGACGATATGGGAGAAAAACCTTCCAAGCAGAGGAAAATGTAAATACAAATACCCCAAGATAAGTACGAGCCAGGCCCATCTGAAAAGTGGCAAGGTCCATGAGCCATGGGGGAAATGATGTCCTATGAGGGAGATGAGTGGGCCAGGTCTTGGGTGCCCATGGAGAGGAGCTTAGCTTTTGCTCTAAATACAACAGAAAGCCACTGTTAGTTTTTTGTTTTTCTTTTAACTATTTTTAATTTATATACAGTATAGTACACAAGGCCCACAGGCACAGTTTGATGAACTTCAACATGTGCACACATACCCATATATCTCCATCACTCAGGTCAAGAACAGTTCCAGCCCCCACAGGCCATATATGTAACTTAAAATTTTCTGGGAGCCACATGTAAAAACATGTACAAAGAAACAGGTGAAATGAATTTCAATAATGTTTATTTGATTTAACTCAGGGGATCCAAAATACACTTTTTTAAAAAAGATTTTATTTATTTATTGATGAGAGAGAGAGAGAGGCAGAGACACAGGCAGAGGGAGAAGTAGGCTCCGTGCAGGGAGCCTGACACGGGACTCGATCCCGGGTCTCCAGGATCACACCCTGGGCTGAAAGCAGCATTAAACCACTGAGTCACCCGGGCTGCCCCCAAAATACGCTTTTAACACATAATCAGTGTTAGAGGTGTCCCTGAGCTCTTACCGTTCCTGAGTCTTTGAAATCCAGTGTTCAGTGGACGTGGACAGAACCTTGAAATGTAGCCACATTCCAAGGGCTCCACACCCACATATGGCCAGTGGCTACCGGGGTGGGGGGGTGGGGGGGTGCCCATCTAGAGAGGAAGGAACTGAAGCCAACGCGGCCCATTGATCAGAACAGAAGTCATGTAAATATAAGCCGCTGACCTTTCTCTATTTAGAGTACTGACTTTCTCACTTTATTTTAGTCCCCACCCATTCTCAGTTCCCCAACCCTATATTCCTCTAGGGTCTTCTTTCTACTCAACACAGCATTTTCCTACCGTGAGCACTTTTAGTTCCGTTCTGGGCTCCCTTATGAATGGAGTTGTCTTTCTGCCCCTTCTCAGGCAATATGAACATCTCAGTGACAGGTTCCTGACCTGGCCGATGATCCACCAATTCAGATGAAAGTCGTGCTACACCTGTGTGTTCCAAACCCGGCCGATCGTCCAAACCATGTCAGGGTATTCAAAACAAAACAAATAGCGCACATCTAGGACCTCCTGAATCCCAACCCAGAGACGTGCTCAGTGATGTGCGTTTTTAAAAAGCTTGACGTGGGAGAAAGATGGTGAGTGCTCAAGTGACAGTCCTCTAGAAGCAAAACTCATTTTAACAACGTTGCCATGGCCATGGGAGGGGTGGGTGTTTCTGTTTCCTCAGGGGTGGGAGTGGAGGAGGTGGAGGCTTCAGAGGTCCCCCTGGGTGTAGCCCAGCCCAGGACAGGAAAAAACATCTGTAGTGGGCAACCAATAGGAGAGGAGATAGAGGACCCCAGATCTCGAGTGGCTCTAACCATAAGTATGGATCAGGAAGCAAGTCACAGTGACCCATCTTCACCCCCCCCCCACCCCCCCCCCCGGCATTCTGTTCTTACCTCCAGTGCTGGCTTTCCTGGCAGTCACTCAATGGAATCCCTTCTTCACACGCAGGTGTGTAATAGCAGAGCCAACCTGTGTTTCAAGGGGACAATTTGAAAGACCCATGACTAAGAAAAAAAAAATGAACCTTGTCTTTCTGGATTTCATTTTAATTGTCGGGTGTGCCCCGGGCACCAGAAATCATAAAGCAGGCCTGTTTTCCTTCCTTGGATGTATTGAAAGAGCCCTGGATTGGTAGCCAGGACCCGAGTTCTGGTCCCACAGCTATCCCTAACAGCTGCATCACTCTGGGTACACAGTTGAACTAATCTGTCACTTCCTCCACTGGTCACATATGAGTAACCTGTTTTATAGGTTATAGGGATTACTGGATAACTTATGGATGTGAAAGCAGTTTGGAAACTAACGCATCACACAAATAGACGCTAAGCTTTAAGGCGTGGAAGAGGAGGCAGGGAGAACAGTGGGAGAAACCCTTCACCAGCTCCTAAGATGGTCAGGTCAGGAGGCACGTTTCTTCCCCTCTGCCCTCCTCTTCTGCTTTGCCCTCACCGTGTATGATGGCGTTTGTCTGGTTGTACAAGCAGCAGGCACCCTCCTCCAAAAGAATGAGTAATCGAATAGGCTCCTGGTATTTTGGCCCTTGGTACAGCCCTGTCCTGGGCTTCTGGAAAGGCAGCCCGCAAGAGAAGCCTCTTGGCCAGGTGTCCCTACATGCTTTCAGTGGCAATTCCTCCGCAGGCCGGTGGGTTTGCCTCGGCTGGGTTGGGGGGTTCCCTGCCTCTGTCTTCCCTCGGCTTGACTGCATTGGCTTGACTGCAGCTGGGAGGAGGAGCCCAGGCCCTGCGCGGTTCACCTGCTGGCACCTTTGCTGCCTCCCGCCCCCAAGGCGCCCGCGCGCTCCCCTGTCCCTCCCAGGCTGCTCTTCCAGTCCTGCGGGTCCCGGGCACCCACAGCCTCCGCTCAGCTCGCCTCCTCTGGGGAGCCCTCCCGGGCTAAGCCCGGCCATCAGCAGTCCCCGAATGGGCACACCGTGGGTCCCTGCTCCGAGCGGGGAACCAGCCCCCAGCCACGCACACGCGCGGTGCCTTTGTCACTGTCAGGCCCCGCCAGCTCTCTTGAAAGGCTCAGGCTCCTTCTCCACGGTTCTCCCGCGAAATTCGGGTCGGAGGGGGCGGGGAGCCCCCCACCCCCGCCCCGCCGCGGCTCCTTCCCAAAGAGCGCGGGCGCCCCAGCCAGACAACCGAATCAAGGGGGCACTTTTTCTCATCACTTACCGAAAGTATTTGCGCTCGGCAGGAACCGCATCTCCCGCTCCTCCGAGCAGGCTCGCTGGGCCCCGCCGAGCCCACACCGCGCGGGGAGGGGCGCTCCCCAAGGACTGCTCCGGCCCCCCCCCCTGCCCTCCCCCTCCCCGCCCTACGGACCAGCTGCCCGGTGGCGGCCCGGGGCCCGGGACCTCCCTCAGAGCGGGGCCGGGAGCCTGCACCGCAGCTGGGAGGGGGGGCGCGGGGCGCGGGGGGGGGGGGGGGGGGGGCGGGGGCGCGGGGCGCGGGCGGGGCGCGGCCGCCAATCCCCGCGCGGCGCACGTGCGGCACGTCTGCGCCTCCGCTCGGCAGGGGTGCGGGGGGTGGGTCCGGCACCGCGGGGTGCGCGGGCGGGGCGCTGGAGGGGGCCGCGCGGGGGCAGGAATGTGCTGGGGGGTCCGGGAGGTGCGAGCGGGCAGGGGCTGAGCAGGGTGTGAGGGGTGGGGGTGGGGCTGAAGGGTCTTGGGGGGCGCGGCCGGGCAGGGGGGCGGGGGGAGGGCGCGCTTGCCGAGCGAGTGCCCCGAGTGCCCGGGTCCAGGAGAGGGTGCGCCCATGCCTGCCCACCTCCCTAACCAGTTGTTGTTTTTTGCGGGGGGGAGGAGCGCTGCGAAATTGCCCATCTCGGCCCATCTCTGTCCGCAGGGAGTGGGGCGCACACCGGTGCGGACGCCGCCAGCGCGCGGGGGTCCCGGGAGGGGCTCCAGATGCTGCGCTCAGAGCACCTGCTCAGGGGAAAGCAGAGCATCCGAGGCACCTTCTTCACCCCCTGCCCCCGCCCTCTGCCCCCCAAATAGGGAGTGTTTTATTTCTGGTTGTGATTTTGAAACCCAGCCGTCGGGTGTGTGATCCACGCGGCGGAAGCCCCGGGGTCAGAGCAGCGCGGGTGGACTTGGCGGGGCGCAGAGAGGAAGGGGGGCGCCGCGTGCAGGGCGCGAGACGTCGGCTCCCCCGCCCCCCCCCCCATGGGGCCTCCCGGCGCCCCGGTAAAGTCCCGGGGAGGGGGGAAGTGCGCACCCGGGAGGGTCCAGACGCGGCGTGGCAGCCGACGGCGGGTCCCCGTCCACGTCCCGTCCCCGTCCCGTCCCCGTCCCCGTCCCCGTCCCATCCCCGTCCCCGTCCCCGTCCCCGTCCCCGTCCCCAAGCTGTACTGCTTTTAACCCTCCTTGAAAGGCTGTAACAGCTTCCGGAAGAGGAACTGCCTTTGAAGTGTGGGCAGCGTTTCGGTGCCTCTGACTGCCCCGTCTCCTTTGATGTGGAATGACACCCGGCGGCAGAGGCTGGCCCTGGGGACCAGGGCATCAAACACCACTCCCAAGTTCACCTCCAGCAGGACCCACAAACCGAAGGGAAGGGCGGACTAAGATCCTCTAGAATCTTACATTTTCCCATTTCCTGCTGCTTTTTTTTTTTTTTTTAAATCAATATAGTACATGTTTTTCAAAGGTATCATTCAGTTCTCCATGCCTCTGAAATGACAGTGAAAAACCTTGGATTCACATGCTCTACCTGCATGATTTCATCTAATCCTCACAACCACTGCCTCTGGCTGGTGGTGTCACCCACTTTATAGGTGAGGAATTGAAAGTCTAGGTTCACATAGCTGCCCCATGGAGAACCTGCCTTCCTTTTTTTTAAGTTATGTATGTATGTATGTATGTATGTATTTCTATGAGAGAGAGTGAGTGAGCATGAGCAGGGGAAGGAGCAGAGGGAGAGGGACAAGCAGACACCACCCTGAGCAAGTAGCCAGACATGGGGCCTGGTCCTGTGACCCACGAGTTCACCACCTGAGCTGAAACCAAGTCAGCCACTCAACAGACTTAGCCACCCAGGCTCCCTGAGAACGTTTCTTCTTAAGCACGTCCTCCACTAACAGTTAACTGGATGAATCAAATGAATCACATCCCACAAAGCACAACAGTGCCTGGCACACAGTAACTGCACAGTGAAAAGTTACTGATTTTTTTTTTGGATCACAGTTATTACAAATAATAACCATAAAAGTTCTGTCTATCATGATGGCAAGTTGTACAGGATCATAGGCAGCAGACCTTGATACATTCTTTCAGAAATGTTCAGGGTTTTGTTTTTCCCTGGTTAGAGCTATCTCTAAATGGTATTGGGAGTTGGACTCCAGAGCAAGTTGCTCCAAGACAAACTGTACTCTAGTTTTCCCACAGAGATTTGCTCCCAGACCTGATCCACTATGCTTCCTTCCCAACTGGAGACCTTTAGCAAAAACATGCTGTTCAGACCTCAGCTGGGTGCTTTGATGCCTATGAGTTTAAAATGGAATGGAATGTGTGTGTGTGTGTGTGTGTGTGTGTGTGTGTTAATGACAAGGATAAGGTAACTTGACTTTGTCCTAAAATTTCACAAAACATATCAACATTATTCACCAGATCGTTTACTTTTTTGGAAATGGGTTTTCTTTTTTAAAGAGTTTATTTATTCATGAGAGACACAGGGGGAGAGAGAGGCAGAGACATAGCAGAGGGAGAAGCAGACTCCCTGCAGGGAGCCTAATTCGGGACTCAATCCCAGGACCTGGGATCATGACCTGGGCCAAAGGCAGATGCTCAACCACTGAGCCACCCAGGTGCCTGTTCTTCTTCTTGTTGTTTTTACAAACAAATGTCTTAAAAGTGCTTCTGTGGGGGTGGGGAGGTCCTGAAGGCACTAGGAAATCATCTGAGTGAGGCAGTGCAGTGGAGGATGTCCTGGAGACGGATGTGCCCTGGGAGCCCCGGGGATGACAGGTGAGCTGGCCCCGTTGCTTGGCTGTTAGCAGGACAGGACGGGGAGGAGGCAGGAGCCACAGAAACACTGCTAACGGAGCACTGTAAGGCCTGAATGAGGCCTCACTTTAATCAGAGGCTGGGGGGAGGCCTAGCACAGCCAGGCTTTTGCTCTTAAAATGGAAAGATGGAGGAAGGTATCAAGGGGTTAACACATGGTAATAAGAAAAAAAATAATGACAAATGGTATTTACTGAACACCTATCACGCTGTAGACACTGTGCTAGGGGCTTCACATGCTTCTCATCACTTAGCCCTACGAGGTGGGTTACAGTTATTCCCAGTTCCCAGCCAAGGAAGCAGCTACAGGAAGGTTAATTTGCCCACCGTCACCCAGTTGGTAAGTGGCCAAGCAAGGGCTCCCGCTCATGCCCATGTCACTCAGACACATGGGGAAGGAAGTGTTTTGCCCCCCCCCCCCCCCGCTTTTTTTTTTTGCTGAGATTGGATTCACAAGTTCTTGTCCTGGGGAAAGTTCAGGATTTCTTGGTCTGAATCTGAGGGGAAACTTTTGAAAAGGGGTTGGCTGAATCAGAGGGAGGGGAAGAAGAGCTAAGGGTCCACCGGCCTAGCAGGGATCAGTGAGAGGAACCAGGACAGACGACGCAGTGGGATGACGCTGGGACTGGCCCCATTGCTGGGGGAGCAGGAGTGCCTTTTAGTGGTGTGTGTTCAGGGGAGGACAAAGAGAGATGGGGCCTTTGCCGAGGCCGGCGGGAGCCTCTAGAGGAAGGCAAGCATGGGAGTCAGGGTCTCATAGGAAGGTGTCCACAGTAAGAGGTGGGACCTGCAGGGTGGCCAATTTGTTTCAAAGTATCACCCTGCCTGGATAACCCAGCTTTATGGGTTGAATTGTATCCTCCCACCCAATTCATAGGTTGAGGTCCTAACCCCTGAGACCTCAGAATGTGACTTTACTTGGAAATAACTTCATTGCAGGTGTAGTTGGCTAAGTTAGAATGAGGTCCTCCCAGAGTAGGGTGGGTCCCAATATGCCTGGTGTCCTTACCAAAAGGGGAGATTTGGACACAGACACACACACACAGGGAGAATGCTGTGTGAGCATGAAGGCAGAGATCAGGGTGGTGTGTCTGCCAGCCAGGGAAGGCCAAAGATTGTTGGCAAACCACCAGAAGCCAGAAGAGAGGCCTGGAACAGATTCCCCATCACAGCCCTCAGGGAAAGCAACACTGCCGCTGCCTTGAGCTCGGGCTTCTGGCCTCCGGAGCTGTGAGACAATACATTTCTGCTTTTAGGCCACTCGGTGTGCGGTACTCGGTGCACAGTACTCTATGGCAGCGGCTTTAGCAAGGTGATACACATGGCCACACATCGGTCAGGTGCCCTGGGGGCTGTAGAGCCCCTCAATTTTTGAAACCTTGCTTTGTAGCAGCTGAGAAGACCTGTTTTGTTTTGTTTTTAAAGATTGTGTTTATTTACTTGACACAGAGAGAGAGCGAGCACAAGCAGGGGGAGCAGCAGGCAGAGGGAGAGGGAGAAGCAGGCTCCCCACTGAGCAGAGGCTCCATGTAGGGCTCCCATCCCAGGACCCTGGGATCATGACCTGAGCCAAAGGCAGATGATGCTTAACCAACTGAGCCACCCAGGTGCCCCGAGAGGACCTGTTTTATACAAAAGTATCTCCTCTCTCTCTCTCTCTCACACACACACACACAGAATGATACATGTACGCAGTTTAAAAGTTAAGTGGAATAAGTACATATTTATTGTAATAAAAAGTAACAACCACCTTGTCTTTTGTCGTGGCCTCTCTCCCCAGGAGGAAATGACTCAACAGGATAGCCTTTTTTTTTTTTTTAACCTCTATTTTCCTAATATTTCCTATTTGTTTATATTACTAGTTTTCTTTTCTTTTCTTTTTTTTTTAAGCCTTCCATCTCTACTTTTTGATGTGAGGTTGACATTATTACTGACCAGTGTTTTTTTTTTTTTAGATTGTATTTATTTATTAGAGAGAGAAAACAAGGAGGGGGAGTGACAGGCAGAGGGAGAAGAAGCAGGCTCTCTGCAGAGCAAGGAGCCCTACACGGGCTCAGTCCCAGGGCCCAGGGATCACCCCCTGGGCCAAAGGCAGACGTTTAACCAACCAAGCCACCCAGGTGCTCCTATATTTCTTGATTCTTCAGGTTTGGACATTACCTGTTGACTCCCACCATGGTAGCTGAGGAGCTAGCCCCCTGCCATCTCCCCCTATTACAACATTTGATGAAATGGGCAGCTCTCCTGCGATCAGGATTAGATAGATACTGTTGGCCTCTGACCACGCTCCCTTCTCCACAACCTTTTTCTCCTGCTGGAGTTAATAAGAGCTTTGTTTTCCTCACTCGCCTGATTTCCTTTGCCCCTCTATGTTCCCACATGCTCTCCTGTCTCTGCCGCACCATGAACAACAGTACTCCCTCTGCCTCGCATTTTTCCCTAGGGTCCTCTGGCTTCCTGCTGTAGTGTGGACAGGTGGCATAGGCTGCAGGTGCTGGGAAGGGGGAGGAGCTGTCTTTCAGATGTGGCCAGCAGCTTTCTGGTTTTTTGAGGTGGATGTTTCAATCCACCTTTGGGGCAACATCTCTCTTTGTTCATGAAGGCCGCCAGGACAGACAGGTGCATTCTCGTTGTCCTAGGGGAAGCCTCTGGCAAGCCACTGTTCATCTCACCTGACTGCAGAGGTTCACAGTGCTGGTTTGAGCATGTTAATCCTCTGTCAAGATGAGCCAAGTCTGAATCCAGGGGATTGGACTGGAGAGCCCGCGGTTCCTAAACTCGCTCTTGTGGAAATTGGTATTTTTGTCGGTTGGCTTCTTTTCTTGGGTTGGGGGGAGGAGGTGGGTGGAGATTTGCTGAAAGTTGCTTGTGGGAGATGCGGAGCGTACGAGGGTGGAAGGTACGTTTTCTGCACGTATGCACAGAATCAGCCACGGCTGGGTCATGCGGGGTTGGAGTGGGTGGGGCTCGAGGGCATGGAAGCCCCCCTCTCCCCCACCCCGGCCTGGAGCTTGACAGCCTCACCATGGGCAGTGTGCCATTAGCAGCGGTAGCCCTGAGGCTCCTAGTGGTGGTGAGGGGGCCATGGACATCATCCGCAGAAGCCAG
The DNA here is from genome assembly GCF_003254725.2 of Canis lupus dingo. Taxonomy (NCBI): domain Eukaryota; kingdom Metazoa; phylum Chordata; class Mammalia; order Carnivora; family Canidae; genus Canis; species Canis lupus. The sequence continues at coordinate 8,682,911 of NC_064258.1, forward strand.
GGCAGAAGGACCCAGTCACGACTGGGACAAATTGGGGGACCCTTTTGCTGACTCTCTGAAAGACCCAGGGGAGACATCCAGGGATGGGGTTGAGCTCCTGCCTTCACCTAGGGCCTCAGAATCACTGTGATTTGGAGTAACAATCTAAAAGGGATCTGATGTCACCCTGGGCTGCTGCAAGCTGGGTGCACATGTGTAATTTCTTCCAAGTGATTCAGGGAGATAGGCAGGGTATTTTTCCCCCTATTTTATGGATGGGGATTCAAAGTCTCAAAGAAGCATATGTCTTTTAGCAATGGAAATGGATTTAGACCCCAGGTCCAGTGCTTTTCTATTTCCACTGAATGCAAAATTCAAGTTGCAGGAAGGTACCAGGGGACATACTGGCCCTATTGTACAATTTACTGGTCCTCAGTATGAAGGATTTATTGCATTCAGTGTGGGTATCACATTTTAAAAGGAGCAAGAGTAAACTTGAGAACTCCCTGGACTTAAATAAGCTTCACGAAAACAGATCAAGTCTGTCCTTTTCAATGTTATATCCTGTTGCTCAACAAGACCTGGCACAAAGGGGGTGCACAATAATCCTTTATTGGGTAAGGGAATGAATCCCAGGGATGATGGAAGACCTGGAAACCAAGTCACGTAGGAAGTAGCAGGAGGAGCGGAAAGCAATTCAGGTAGGAGGAAGGCACAGGAGAGCTGTCTTCAAGTAGGAAAAGGCACAGTATGGAGGAGGGATGAGATTGATTTGTGTAAGCCCACAGCAAAGCGGAGACGAGCCCAGGGCGCAGGACGAGAGCCCATGGGCAAAAGTTACAGTGACACCTGCATGGGCTTAAACTAACAAAAAACTCTGCAGCAACTACAACTGTCAAAACTGAAAATGGGATGCTAGGATTGACCCTAGGTGCTAGCATTTCGTGAAGGCAGGGGCTCTGCTTTAGGAAGGAGGTTTTGCGGTGCGGCCTGCAGCCTTGGTGCTGGTGAGCCCCCGGGGACCCAGGTCTCCACTCGCTCCCATGTGAACAGGCTGCTGTGGTCTCCACTGGCCCTTCTGTCTGCCCCCCAGGAGGAGCCAAGGATCTCTGAGCCCCGTGAGGTGAGCCGGAGAGCACTGCAAGTGGTGTAAGCGTTGCCCCACCCCAGGGCGCAGGGCCGGCTAGTGATGGGGTAACTGGTGAGGCCAGCTGTGTCAGGAACTGCAGTACTGGGGCGGGAGGGGTGGTGGTGGTGGTGGTGGTGAGGAAGTGCCAGAGGCCAGGGCCAGGTTGTGGGGAAAGGAGTGAGGACGATAGTAAGAATGTCTCTAGGGGCGCCTGGGTGGCTCAGTTGGTTAAGTGTCTGCCTTCAGCTCAGGTCATGATCTCAAGGTCCTGGGATCCAGCCCCGTGTGGGATCCCCGCTCAGCAGGGAGCCTGCTTCTCCCTCTCCCTCTCCCTCTGCCCCTTCCCCCCACCCCAATAAATAAATAAATAAATAAATAAATAAATAAACAAACAAACAAATAAATAAATAAATTTTTAAAAGAATGTCTAAAGGAACCACAGGACTTGTTGGTTGATTGGAGGGGGGATGTGGGGGGGGAAGGACAGCAGGTTGAAGATGATCCCGAACCTTCAAGTCTGGTAGTTGTACACCCACAGAAGAAATTGGGAAGAAGAGATGTTTCTCTTACAGACAAGTTATCAGGGAGACTCTGTCCGCAAGGTGCCTTGGAATGAGCCCGGGGTCTGGGTGAAAAATGGAACCAGAACTGATGCAGTGTTTGGAACCCATCAGTGTAGACTGGAGACGTGAAACGTTGTGGGCAGAGGAGCTCTGAGACCAGGAGTTGGAGAGAGAGGATGGAGCCCGAAGAGCATGCATGCAAACCACAGTGTCCCGGAGCTCAGCGTCCCGGCTGCGGGCCCTCGGACACATTTCCAGTGACGAGAGTTATTAGCTTCCCATTGAGTACTCTTGTAAATAGCCCACCTACCCCACCGCCACCTCACAAGGCTGGGATCTGCCCATGGTTGTGCACCTGTCTGTTTCCTGCCCTCCGATTCCCCCTGAAAGTGGAGCCTGAGAAGGAGACTTGCAGGCAGGTCATCTATTCTGGGAAGTGATCCCAAGGAATAGGAGAGAGGACCAGGGAGTGTGAAAGAGGAAAGGGAAAGGTCAATCCGATTGGCTTTGGGTGTCCAGGGCTCAGTCCTGCCGGGGGGCCTTCCGAGGAGCCGTGGAGACCATGCCTAAGACTCGTTTGCCCAAGCGAAGGACCAGGAGAATATCCAATATCCACTGGTTCTTGTCTCCTGGTAGTTAGGGGTGTCCCACGGTGAGTGGGTTCCTGCAGGCTGTGGAGAAAGCCCAGGGCAGAGAGCAAGAGATACACGGGGCGACGAACGGCATAGGTGACACCTCGTGCAGCTGCTGGTCACTGCAGCAACAGCTGGAACAGAAAGAGGGCGTAAGGCATGAGGTCCCATCCAACATCACATGGGGGACCCCCCAACCCCACCCTGTGCTGAAAGTGTCAGGGACCAGAGTTCTCTCTAAATTTTCCCCTGAGGATCCCTGTATGCACCATAGGTGCTGGGCTCCTCTCACCTGCCTCTGGACCACCTCCACTGGGGCTGACCTTCTCCAAGGGCAAGTGCCTTTCTGTTGCAGCCTCTGCAGTCGAGATGGGTGCAAATGTGGTGGTTAGTTCAGCTTTGTTAGGAGGTAGACTTCCTTTTGGTTCAGGCTCATGAATCTGGGGACCAGTACAGCTCTCCCTACAACCCATCAGTCTCCCTGACGGCGAGGCTAAGAAGCTGCTTAATGCATTCTTGCTGACAGGTACCATCTCCCCACACCTTCATCCCCGGCCCAGGGACTGGACCAGGAATGACGTGGCTGGAGTGACCACCAAGGGGCTGCTGACCTCCTGACAGAGGCCACGTGGCCTCAGGTGCTCCTCATCAGTGGGAAGAGGAAGGAAATGTCCTGCATTCTGGTCTCTTCAGGCAAGACTGAGTTTGTTGCCTTCATGGGAAACTCTTTAGTGAAGTCTTGAGGATCCCATTCTAGCTATTTCTATCACTATTGGATTCTAACCCCTTTATATTTACAGATTTGTTTTGGCTCACGCACACCACTAAGTGTATTTTTTGTGAGTTTCTGGGAATAAGGTTAAGTAGTTTTTTCCCCCTGACTTCTCGTGATTTTCAGTGATCCCTGTTTGGAGTTCACGATCATACAACCTCAGGGGTTTTCTGACGTTAAGGGAAAACAGCAGCTTGAAGGCTCAGGAAGTGGTTGGACTTTCGAAGTTCTGGAAATAGAACCTAGACATAGATATACAAATCCTCGATGAGCCTGAATTGGCAGCTTGGATGACCTGATCCTCCAAGGATTGAGTAATGCCGCTAGGCTGGCCTCCTGCCCCTGGAAACACAGCACACAAAGGCTTTGGGAATGAATGGAAGGCTGCTGGTCCTACCTTCTCAGGCCCCAGGTATGCATTCCAGGCCATACCAGTGGGGATTGTGCTCATGGCTTAGAGAAAATGATGGAAACTGTTCCTGATTTATATCATCTAGTTTAGATTCAGCTGCCACAATAGCAGCTTAAACCAGATATATTAAATTGCTTCTTGTGTACACAGTCCAGTTGTATTATGTCAGCTTCACCATCATCAGGGACCCAGGCTCTTTCCAGCATTCTGTCTGCCCTCCCTAGACTGTGTGCCTCATCCTTCGTGGTGCAAAATGACTGCTGGGGCTCCAGCCATCACACCTGACTTCTAAGCAGCAGAAAAGAGGAAAGGGAGAATAGCCTATAGCTTCTTTTAAAGAGACTTTCCTGGAATGAACCATACTATATTTTTGCTTACAACTCACCGGCTAGAACTTAATGGCCAGACCCAGCTGAAGGGAGGTGGGAAAATTAGTCCATTAACAGGTATAATGCTACTCTGAATAAATTTGGGGTTCTGTTACCAAGAGGAAGAAGCAGTGCTCCTGTTGGATTGGGCAGGCATTTCACAGTTTCTATCAGAGAAAGCTGGACTTAAAAAAAAAAAAGCTGGACTTTGTAGCTGTGAAATAAACGGGTTATCAGGATTTGTAAATCACTTAACTCTCTGTGGGATGGGTCTGAGGCAGATCACTTTACTTCTTTGAGTTTCAGTTGCTTCAGTAAAAAAAGGAAAAAAAATTTGGGATGCCTAGAAGCTCAAGCCAGGACCTGTTCCCTTTTTCTCCGCTTTGTTGTGTTACCACGGATCCAGCAGTTCTGAAGCTCCATGGCCCGGGGAGAAACTCCAGGACCAATGGCGAGAAGTTTCTGGGTTTCTAGAGAAGCAAATAGAACAGGTTGTGTGGGCTCAGATTTCCATGGTTCTGGAGATAGAAACACACGTTTCTGTAATTCAGAAAACCCAGAGAGTGTCTGCTAACCAGCTTGGTAACACTATTGATTTTGTAGGTAGCCGGACACAACGAACTTTGGGATAAGGGCCAGGCTTGTCTTCCTCTTCTGCTATTTGCTGCTTGGTCTTCAGCCTCTCTGAGCCTCAATATGCTCATCTATAAAATGGGGATAATAAAGCCTACTTGGGGGGCTGCTGTGAGAAGTAAATATGATCAAGTACATGAAGCTTGGCCATGAGGAAGTGTCAGTCTACTTTGGTGTCATCTGTTGAGTGGAGGGTCCCACACCACCAAACAGAAAAGGTAAAGTGGAACAGCCTGGTCTTAGTGATTCAGCCAATCAGATCCCAAGGCTCAAGGTAAAAATGATGACACTGGACCCTGGAGCATCACCCTGACGGTTTCTGGGCTGAGCCCCTATCCTGTAGGGGTTTGGTATTCTTTCCAATGAGCAAGGCCTTAGAACCAACCAAATCCTATTTGTTGGTTTGTTGGCTATTTGTTGGCTATTGTTTACTTTCTGCCCTAAGCCTTTAATCTTTCCCTCCTTACTGGACTTCCCCCTCACCATCAACTACATATTCAAAGTCGTTCTCATCTTGAAACAAAATTCTGTGTCTAGGCAGCAGACTTTCGCTCCCAACGTCCTTCCTCCTTTTTACAGCCATAAACCTTGAACGAGTTGTCTGTGGGCTGCCTTTCTCCCCACCCGTGCTTTGCCGGCTCTCTGCGGGTCGGTCTGTGCCAAAGCTCTAGGCCAAGTCTGCTCTCGCCAAGGGCATGAGCATCCCCAGTGACCGGTTTTGGTTCTGTGGCCCAAGTGGCCCTAGTTCCTTTGACTTCCTGAGCTCACTCTTTAACAAAGAAGGTTCAGCATGTAGGTGTAAGTAACATGTATAAGTGGGGTGTGATCCCCAATATTTCGAGGCGATGTGGTTTGCCTATGTCTTTAAACTCTTGCAGGTTTCTCTCCAGAGCAGTCCTGTCCTGTTCCAAGTGGAAAAAGACTATTTTTTTTAAAGATTTTGTTTATTTATTCATGAGAGACATACAGAGAGAGGCAGAGACACAGGTAGAGGGAGAAGCAGGCTCTATGAGGGGAGCCCGACATGGGACTCTGTCCTGGGTTCCCAGGATCAGGCCCTGGGCTGAAGGCAGGCGCTAAACCAATGAGCCACCCAGGCTGCCAAAAAAGACTATTCTTAAAGCCTGTAGATGCTTCCCAGGAATTACGGCATGAGGAACGTAGAGAGCACCAGCTCTGAGACCAGTGGCCCAGCGGAACCTCTTTCCAGCAGCCTCTCTTCTTGGCCGGCCTCCTGCTTTGTTGCTGGAGACCTTCTTGCTCCCCATGTAGAATTTCCTCCACATTCATTAGCTTTCCATGGTGCCAAGGTCCATCCCAAAGTCGCGTCTCTGGGGTCACCAGGGCACCCGGGCCCATGAAAAAACCCTGACCCAGTTCCACACTGGGTAGCTTCAATTCCCTTTGGAGTCAACCCCCCTAGTCAGGTGATGGGAGGCTGCTGGGGGATGAGCCATGGGCCCACAAGACACTTTCCAAACCAAAACACAGGCTACCCCTGGGTCTCTACCTCCAGCCTCATGGAACACTGTCAGAACTCTGGAGCCATTTGCTCTTTTATGGAGTGTGGTTTCATAGAATATTCTAGGCTTCCCTCCCCACCAGTAGCACCTGTGGATGGAGAATGGAGAGCTTTCCTAGAGCAAAACTTGCAGGGTTGAGGTTTGTTTGTCTTGTCTCCCCCTTACATTTATGTGGCCTTTCCTCAGCGTTAATCCCTCGGACCACAAACTTCCACTTGACACGCTCTCCTCCACAGGCTGTTCCCACCTCACCATCCACTGTCTCTCCTCTGTCTCCTTCTGTGCCTGTTCTTCCTGTCTCCTCCTTGGGTGCCTCTTCGGCCTTTTCTTTTTTTCTTTTTTTTTTTTAACTTTTCTTTGAAAATATTTTCAGCCTGAGATGCCTGGCTGGCTCAGTCAGTAGAGCAGGCGACTCTTGATCCCAAGGTTGCCAGGTCTCATGTTGGGTGTAGAGATTACTTAAAAATAAAATCTTTAAAAATTATAATTTTATTTTATTTTTAAAGGTTTTATTTATTTATTCATGAGAGACATAGAGGGAGAGGCAGAGACACAGACAGAGGGAGAAGCAGGTTCCCTGCAGGGAGCCCGATGTGGGACTCAATCCCAGGACCCCGGGGATCATGACCTGAGCCAAAGGTAGATGCTCAACCACTGAGCCACCCAGTTTCCCCTAAAAATATATAATTTTAGACTTACAGAGATCTGTTGCACAGCAGTGTAAATATACTTAACACTACTCAATTGTACCCTTAAAAATGGTTAAGATGACAAATTTCATGTTATATATATATATATATATATATTTTTTTTTTTAAACCACAATTTAAAAAAGAATACTATTTGAAGGAATAGTTACATTGCAAAAGAGAGAGAAGGTAGAGATTGGAGGTTGAAGTTCTTAGGGAAAGAAATCTGTTTTCAATTTTGTTTAAAGAGTATATAGCACTTAAGACAACCCCAGAATAGTTTCATATTTACAGAAAAGCTGAAACGAATGCCACAATGAATTCCAGTACACTTATACTCAGCTTCCCGAAATGTTACCATTTTCTCACATTTGCTATATCATTATCCATCTATCTGTCTGTTTTACCTTTCTTCCTGGACCACAGAGAGTGAATTACAGACATCATTCTCCTTTACCCCTAGATACTTCTATTGCTTTTATCTTTATCTTTCTTACACCAGTCAATGGTCAAACTCAGAAAAACACTGATGTAGTGCTATTGTCTAATCTATATTTCAAATTTTGCTAATTGCCACAGAGTAAGTAACGTTAGCTGTAAAATTTTTGAAAGATTTTTTCTTCTGGTCCAGGATTTAGTTCAGGATTATACATTGAATTCTTTAGTTTTTATGTCTGTTCCTTAATATTCTTTAATCCAGAATAATTTCTCAGCCTTCTTTTAAAATTTTTTTTCTCTCTCTCTCTTTTTTTTTTAGTACTCTCTGCATCCAATGTGGGGCTTGAACTCACGTCCTCAAAATCAGTCAGAAGAGTCACATGCTCTTCTGACTGAGCCAGCTGGGTACCCCTCTCTCTGTCTTTCATAATCTTGGCATCTTTGAAGAGCATGGGCCAGTTATTTTGTAGAATGTCCTTCAGTGAGGGTTTGTCTGATGTTCCCTCACCATTAGATTCAGATTCTGCATTTTGGGAGGAATATTACAGAAGTGATGTTGTGTCCTTCTCAGTGCTTCATACTCAGAGGCAGGTGACGGCTATTCGTCCCATTAGTGGTGATGGTAATGTTGATCATTTGGTCACAGTGGTCACTGCCAGGTGTCTCCATTGTAAAGTTACTGTTTTCCCATCAGATTAATAAGTATCACTTATGGGAGTTACTTTGGACTATGTGAATTTCTGTCTCCACATGCTGATCTTTCCTTGTCTCCATCATCAGCCTCTGCTCTTCCCATTCAACCATGTTCATGGCTTTGCTTTCTGCTCTCTTGCTGCTAAATCTCAGACCTCTGTCTCTGGCCAAGACAGCTCTTGGAGCTCTCTCCCAGGAGCAGTCCCTAGTGCTGCCCTTCCTGCCTCCCATTTCCCTGACCCCCTCCTCCTCTGTCCCCTGATGACAGTTCATGGCACCACCATGCTCCCATCCTGGACATTATTCTAGATGCCTCTCTTTCCCTCACACCTCGTGCACAATCCTAAGTCCCATTGATCTTATGCTCCCAGTACATTTTATTACTTCCTTGGTTGAGGCCATTATCATCATAGGCTTGGAATCCTGCCAGAATACCTCTTCCTGCCCTGGACCTTGCCTTCCTCTAATTCATTCTCCATCATGATGGTGGAACAAGCTTCCCAAAGTATGGATCTGAGCATGAAGAATAGAGCAACTGAGGTGGGTGTATCTTAGAATCCCTTAGTACCTTTCCATCACCCTCAGGATACCAACCAATTCCTTCTGGATGGTCAGGCTCTTCCTACCTCTCCAACTGCCCCAGTCATGTTGACAGTTTTCATTTCCCATTTTGAGTTGCTCTCTCTCTTTGAGTTTTCACACATGAGATCTGGAGTGCCACCTCCCACTTGGACTCATTCACCAGCTCTCGCTGCCATTCAGGATTCAGCTTAGACTCACCATGGGAGACATCCCCTGCACCCGTGAGCAGGAGTTATGTCCTTCCCAGGTGCTCCCTGTTACCTTGAACTTGCCCCCAACCCTACTGTGATGCAGTTTACATGGCTGAAACAAATTAGATCTACTTTGATGCTTCCTCTGAACTATGAGCTCCTCTAGTCCAGAAACCATGTCTTGCCCATTCCTTATTGGGAGCCTGAACTAACATATTATCTGGCTCCAAACACATGCTTTATCAACTTGTGAATGGATAAGTGGGTGAATGGGGTGGGGCAGGGCAGGGCAAATGAAAGCAAGACTCTGATATAGCAACAGGGTTTTGTTGATCAAGGGAAAGTAACCAAGATTCTGGTGACTCAGAGACTTGGGTTCTAGGAATGGGGTGGCTTGTTCTTGGAGTCCAGCTCTCATGGGCCTGGGACATCCTGGATGAACACCAGGACCAAGATGAGAGATTTCAGAGTACAAAAGACTGAATTAACACAGGACACTCATTGGATGTCCAAGGTGCCTGTGACCCAGAAGCTGGGTTTCCATGTTGCAAATGACTCCAAAGGAACAGGTTTCTAAGGCCCTGGGTGACTCAGATCGGGTTGGGCTTCAGAGCTCACAAAGGGGAAGTGATAGGTAAGAAAGCAATCAGCAAGGTTTCTGCCCAGGTGGCCAACCACATGGCTGAAACCCTCCATTGATTTGGCAGCCAGTTCAGCCTACAGTTGCCCAGGCAACCAGGGGCCAATCTGTGGTGCGGCTCGGCATGGTGCCAGGGACACTGTGAGGGACAGATGGGTGGACTCGGGCGTCGTCAGTGCTGCGGGGTGGCTGGCTGAGGGTCCTGGGGGTAGGACTCAGCACGAGGCTGGAGAGAGCCTGAAGAAGGCTGGAAACTCCCAGCAAGCACACAGGCGGGGGGCACAGGGAACAAGCGGGGGGCACGGGGAACAGACGAGACCAGAGATGTACATCAGCGCTGGCAGTTAGGGAAGCACAGACCAGAGCCAGGTGAGCCACTTGGAGCCAGGGGCCCCTGGTGCTAAAAGTCAAGAGGGGGAGCTAAGTAGAGACCAGGAGTGAGTGCACGGTGGGAATCGAGGTCAAAACATTAATGTCCTCATAAGAGCAGGGATCTCGTCATGACCTGGAACAGAAGCGTCACACAGGTCAGACTGAAGAGCCAGCAGCAGGAAGGTGATGCAAAGGTCAAGGTGATCGTGATCCCTTCGGCCCCGTTGGAGAGAGAATTCAAAGGAGAGGACTGGCCATGCATTTTTTTAGTTTATGTACCAGGATGAATGCCTACCTGGAGCATGAGTGGTGAAAAACTCACAAGGAATAATAAAGAGGTCAACGGTGATGGTAGCAGGCATCGTTGCTGCAGGCTGGCTCCCCAGCACCTCGGCCACGCAGGCAGCTTGCGCCTGGGATGGCCTGCCCAGCGCAGACCCGGGGCAGTGAGGGGCTTCCGTGGGGGGCCCAGGGGCCAGGAACTAACCTCTACCTGACTCGTGCTGAGAAGGCAGGAAGTGACTAAACCTGCCCCTAATCATCAGATATTTTTCTGTCTTGATTTTACTCACTACATATGTCGATGGAAGGCATTCAGAGCATGCGTGCTGGCAGTCTCAATGAGGCTGAGTTATGTAAGAGGGAGGAGAACCCGTTCGTTATATGTGGTTGGAGATGGGTGCAAAATGTTCCATCTGTTGAGTTTCTTTTCTCCCTGATGGCAGCGAGAACTGGGATGTAGGCACATCTGGGCAGTGCTGGCAGACGAGTGGAGAGGCCTGGACTGCTTACAGTCGGGGGCGGGAGCTGGAGAGGCAGGCGGTGAACCCCTACCACCGGCGACAAGGGACTCTGGACTCTGAGCCAAGGTCTGGGCAGGATGCCTCTGACACGTGCAGGATGGGCTGGTTCAGGGCTTAAGGATCGGGGGCAGGGAGACAAGTTAGAGAGCTGAGCAGGCCAGGCACTAGGTAGGAGGCAGGCGTGAGAAGGGAGGCCGTCGGCTTCTGCTACCATCGCACAGCCTGCCCGTGGCTCCTCGCTTGCTGGGGCATCAACCACGGCTCCTCTGTGTGGGTCTCAAGGCTCCTCAGCACCCACCACCCCCACTACCGCCACCATCGTCAACACCATGGTGGTCATCATCACCCAAGTGCCATTTACCGAGCGCTCCCCGTGGATGTAGTCACCCCCCTGACTTCTCACCAAACACTGCAGGGCAGGCACTGTTAATGAGGAGAAGGGGGCTCAGGGAGGGCAAAGGACTCGCCAAAGGTCACCGTCACTAGGTCATTACTAGTAGGTGGCAGAGGCAGATTTTGAATTCAGGTCTGATGGATTCTTAGCTCTATATGGTAGCCTAGAGGCCGGGAGCACCAGCTGTGGAAACAGACGCGCTAGTTGTGCGGCTGCGGGCAATGTAGTTTTCTCGACTGTAAAATGAGGATGATGGTGAGAACAGAACCACCTCCTAAGGTACGACTGAGGGGCGAGAAGCTATAAAATATAAGTACTTGATGAATAGGATCGCCTGAGGTAGCAAATAAAATGACAGGATGCTCACTTCAATTTGAATTTCAGATAAACAGTAGTTAATATTTTATTTATTTTTATTTTTGATTTTTATATTTTATTAAAAATTTTTTTAATGTTATCTTCTTTTTTTTTTTTAAGGTTTTATTTATTCATGAGACACACACACACACAGAGAAAGAGAGGCAGAGAGAGAAACAGGCTCCATGCAGGGAGTCTGACGTGCGACTCGATCCCGGGACTCCAGGATCATGCCCTGGGCCGAAGGCAGGCTCTTAAACTGCTGAGCCACCCAGGCATCCCCAATTTTTATATTTTAAAATATTTTATTTGTTTGAGAGAGACAGAGAATACAAGCAAGGGGAGTGGCAGAGGCAGAGGGAAAAGCAGGCTCCTTGCTGAGCAGGGAGTCTGACGCGGGGCTCCATCCCAGGACCCCGGCATCATGATCCGAGCCGAAGGCAGATGCTTAACTGACTAGGCCACCCAGGCAGCCCGTGGATACAATTTTAGAACAAAAAGTCTTGCAATATTTGGGACATGCTTATGCTAAAAGTTATTTTTTTGCTTATCTGAAATTCCAGTTGAACTAGGTGCCCTGTGTTTTATCTGACAACCTGGGCTGGCCTTGACCATCCCTTGGCTTGCTTGGCAGGGCCTCCACCCCATGGGACTCCTTTCTCCCCTGGCCTCCCTGGCCTCCCTGCCTCCCGGCTTCTGGTCCTGCACTTACTGGCCCCGCACCTTCTCTCCGCTTCCCCGGCCTCCCGGGCCTGTCCTTGCTCCTCGGGGTCTCCTCCGTCTCGGGGCCTGCTCCTCCCTGACACATCCCGCGTAGATCCGCACCCGGTCTCCGAGCTCCCGGTTACAGGCTGGGTCCGCGTGGCCCTCTCTCGCTAGGCTGCCGGCCCCTGTCAGAGAGGCCTCTGCGGCCGCCACCGGAGTAGCCCATTCCAGTGAATCCCAGCCACGTGGGCAGTTGCAGAGGCGGACCAGTCTCGGAGGTGGTGGTGCTGCAGGTGAAAGCACAAGGCTCGGCACCCCCAGAAGCCCAGGCCACCCCCCTTCCTCCCCAGCCGGCGGCCCGTTTCACTTCTCCTTCCCACAGCCCAGGAGGCAGCACCCAGGGCACCCCCTCCCACCCGGCCCGGAGCCCCTGCAGACGCCCGATGCCAACACAGGCCCCCCACCTCTGTCGCCCCCAACTCGGGGGGCATCAGGCGTGCACCGGGTGCAGGGCCTGCCCGGCTTCCTCGCCCGGCCCAGGAGCCAGGGAAGACACACTTGTGCTCTTGGCCGTACACGCTGGCCCTCGATACCCCGCTGTCCCCTCTCTTGTCTCTTTTGCCTCCCTGGCCAGGTGCGAGCCCCCGCGGGACCTGATCCACAGGCTCCCTTGATTCACAGGCTCTCCTGCGTCCCACACTCCCGAGCCGCGTCACCAGCGCCCGCTTCTGCCACCGGAGAGCCCGAGGCCCAGCGTCCTTGCTCGGCTGCACATCACAGGACCCCTCCCGGGAGTGTCTGATGCAGTGGCTCAGGGCTCGGCCCGAGAATTTGCATTTCTATCAAGTTCCTAGGTGACACGGAGGCTGCTGGGCCTGCAGCCCACGCTGAGACCTGCTGTAGGAGCTTCTAGTGGGCCTGGGGCGCAGATTTCCAGGGTTCTAGGAAGATGAGGCATCGCCAGCCAGGAGGACGGTCCCCCACATGCCCGTGTATTGCGGCCGGCAGCCCTGGAGCATAAAGGACTTTGGTGTGTGTAGGCCTGGTTGGTAGTCCTGTCCAGGGAGCCTTCAAGAGGTGGGGGGACACTCGTGGGGGACACTCAGAGCTGGAAGGACAAGTCTCTCCCACAACATGTTTATCGTCCAACAAAGAAACAAAATGAGAAGTACAGGTAAGGATGGACCTTTTGTTACGTGACCATCCCCCTCAGCTGTGGGGTCTGGCTGCTGGCTCTGGGTTGAGTCCCTTTCCAGAAATTGCCATCCTTGCTCAATGTCACCTCCTTCTCCTGGGGCAGCTCACGTCCACTGACTGGACAGTGCTGGGGTATGGCCTCCCTGCCCCAATGCTAGACACTGAAGGGCCATCCCAGGTCCAGAGCTCCCCGCAGGGGGTGCTGAGGCCTTGTTGTCACCGCACCCCAGCTCAATGACTCCCTAACCCAGTCCTGTTTCTCTCACTTCCCGTCAGCCATGGAACCTGAGGGCCAGTAACCTCCGGTCTGATTGCCCCAGAACCTGATTCCTAAACCTGTGTGTCCCTAAATCTGGGGAAGCCAGGACAGGTGATAAATGCTTCTAGAAGTCAAGCTCAGGGATGCCTGGGTGACTCAGGGGTTGAGTGTCTGCTTTTGGCTTAGGTCCTGGGATCGAGTCCCGTATCAGGCTCCCTGCATGGAGCCTGCTTCTCCCTCTGCCTAGGTCTCTGCCTCTCTCTCTGTGTCTCTCATGAATAAATAAATAAAATCTTAAAAAAAAATAAGTTAAGCTCAGCACCTGGTGTTCCCCCAGAGGAGGAGGTGGGTGGTCCTGGGGAGTCTGACTGCCTCTCCCCATCTGCTCTGTCCGGGTTCCTTGTTCCTGTAACCTTGGCCGCCCGCTCTGATGTTCCATAGCTTGCTCTCTCCAGGACTTTGACCCAGCCTCTCACTCCTTCCATCTGGACTCCTATTCCCTTCACACACTTCCTCAGACATGACCTTTGGTCATCTCCCTAAAAGCCACTCAAGTAGACGCCATCTTCAGGAAGAAATACAAAGAAAAGAACGGGGGAAAAAACCCAAAACTGAAACCCTGCAGTGAATCTTGGTCAGGGTCCCCTAAGAAGTTCTGTGAATGTTTGTGAAAAGCAAAGGGTGCTTTGAAGTGAACACATGAGGTACTGAAGGACTTAGTGTATATAAGGGGGGATCACTATCCTGGGGACGAGTGACTTGGGTTCACCAGGGGGAGCTCCCTGAAGGAAATTAGGATAACTAGTCGCAGGGGCGCGCAGCAGGGAATCGACAAATACTGATTGGGGGGTCGGGGGGAGGATGGGCTGGGCTGTGCATCTCTGTCTGTCCTCTTCTTGACCAATCATGCTGATGATGTCAGCTAATTTTGAGATTGTAAAAATACTCCCACATTTCTGTGAGGCCTTTGCAAAGCAGTGGTTCCTGATGACCCCAGAGGCCCCCAAGTCCTACAGAAAAGGAAAGAAGGAGGTCTATTTGGAAAGCATGTCTGAAGAGGAGTCATCAAATGTGTCCCTCGAGAATGTTCCTGACCCTCCCACGGATGGGCAGACTTAGCTTCCTCTTCCTCTGGATGGGCACTGTTCCCGAGTGTCCCCCGTCCCCCAAGCACCAGGCACTGCTCCCGTAACTCTCCAGTACACTGACTTCCTCACTAGCCTCTCTCCGGCACAGCCCGTGAGCAGCTCAGGGGCAAGGGCTGTGTATGTCCTTGTGCCCTGCACCGAGCAGCTGCCATACTAGGGGGGACTTTATCGAGTGAAGACACAAATGACTTGTATTTGTTCTAGAAATAATATAACTTGTAAATGTTCTAGTGTGGGAAAGATAGAACGATTAATTTTAGTTTGGACAAAATTTCGTTCTTCCAAAAATCCTTGAAGGTGATAAAAAAGAAACGAAAAGGCAGAAATGTGTGTTAGTGGCAGCACACAAAACAAGACTAATTAGAGCTGTGGGAAAAAAAAAAAAAAGATGTTCTTTGTGAATCTGGGTTCATTTTATTCTCAGCTCCTTTTCTGGAAACCAGGGCTTTCTGTATCTTTTTTGAAACAGTGGAGGACACTGAGTGCAGAGAACATAATGACTTTCTTTGTTTTACTGTAAGGCTGACTTTCTCCCCCGGTTCTTAGATTCTGTTTGATTCTCACAAATAGGCACAAACTGACAACTCTGATTCCTTCCACCTCTTGTAGCCCCATTCACAACAAGAATTCAAGACATATAATAATTAAGTCAACTGATAGATTTATAGTTAATGCTGAGATCAAGCTGTGCTTTTACAGTTACTGTGTAAAGCGTTCTAAGAGCAAGCTATACACACAGGATGTTTTAATGTCCCCAAACATCAAAGTAATTTTCATTTTTTAAAGGGCATTTTTGTATCTTTCCTATTTCATATATTTTTCTTTCCCCTAAGTTTCTCTGTTCCCTTCCCCACACCTCAGAAATGTTTGTGTCATCACATCTTCAATCTTTCATAATAATCTACATCTCTACCCTCATAATTTCTTTAAATGAAACCAGGTTAAAAAAAAAAAAAGAAAAAGAAACCAGGTAATTAAAGGAACGTACAAAGAGAAGGATCTGGGAAATAAAAGGATAGCAGCTCAGATTTCCTGAGATTTACTGAGTACCAGGGACATTCTAAACACCTTACTTCACTGGATTCATAGCAACCTCATGGGGTAGGTGCTATGAAATTCTGCTCCCCTGTGCTCATGAGGGTCTTGCCCAAGGTCACAATGGTGTTAAGTGGTGGGGCCAGCGTGCAAAATCTGGTGTGTAACTTTCTGGGCCTATGCCCTCAGTTACCCTAATATCCTACCTTCTATGAGCCAGATGAGAAAGAGGGAAATGGGAGCTCTTTCTCAAGCCCTGTCAACAAGAGCAGATTTAAGAAAAAAAAAAAAAGATTTTAAAATTTATTTGAGATAGAGATAGAGAGAAAGAGAGCACAAGCAAGGGCTGCCAGGAGGGGTAGAGGCAGAGGGAGAAGCAGACTCTCCAATAAGTAGGGAGCCCACCATGGGGCTCCATCCCAGGACTCTGAGATCATGATCCAAGCTGAAAGCAGGTGCTTAACCAACTGAGCCACCCCGGCGCCCCGAGAAATGAGATATTTTTACCATGTAAGATGTTCTGTGTTTGGCTGAGCTTATTTGATCTGAGGCTGCTTGGCTGTCTCCAGTCTTAGGGTCACCGGTGCTCAGTCCAGAAAAAAAGGATCTGGTTCCTTCTCTACCTCTTTCTCCCTCCCCCCCTTTTACCCTCTTTATTCTCTTGCTGTATATTTTAAAGTTTTTTTTTTATTGAATT
Organism: Canis lupus dingo; assembly: GCF_003254725.2. NCBI lineage: Eukaryota > Metazoa > Chordata > Mammalia > Carnivora > Canidae > Canis > Canis lupus. Next base: position 8,699,122 of record NC_064258.1, read on the forward strand.
CTTATCAAAGAGAATCTCATCTACTTCTGCATGGTAGACGCTTGAACTACCTCCCCCCTTATCCTCTCCTGCTACTCCTGGAGAGCCACCAAAAGCAACTGAGAAGTCAGAGGTCAATGGCAGGAGTCAAAGGACACCAGGCTGGTCCCCTAAACAGTGGCCGAGTGTCAGACAACTGAAAACTGAAAGTGTTATAAAAACTTGTGCATCTGTGAGCCCATTAATTTTTGGACCTCTGTCCCTGTGCAATGAGCATAAGACACCTCAGATCCCATGTTGGCAGAGCTACGGAAACACTATGCTGAGGTGAAACCATCAGGAAGAGACAAAGCTTTCCAGAAAAAGATCTGACTTCTCAGGGACCTTCTGTTATGTTTATTTATATATTCTATTCATTAGTCCAACCAATGTTCGTGGTCGGCCTTCGATGAGCAGGGCACAGGAGGAGGGAGTGAGGGCATTCTATCCATGAGGTCAGAAAACTCAGGGTGTCCCTTTCTCCCTGGGATGTGGGGGGGCATTGCCTCTGCAGGACCCAGAACCTTTGACCTCTCAGATCTATTCTCCCCTCCTTCCAATTAGCCATTTCAGACTAGACTCCCTTAGCACGCAACCAGACGTCCTGTTTTCCTTTTCTGGATGGGGAGTAATTTTTGTTTTGGAAAGAGAGGTTTTGGGGCCTGCCAAGTGACAGCAGCTCACACGTCAGAAGCTGATCAGGTTTGGGCTCTCTGTTCTGACTCCGGTTGTCCAAACTCCTTAAGTAACCTCCCACAGAAGGAGCTTCCTTGTCAAGCAGCTGCGTCCACCTGCTTGGTAGCGATTTGCTTCCCACTTAGTTCTCTGAGAACTCGTGCATGTGTGATCCCTAACTATCTTAGCTCCAATTCATACATGTTCATTCAAAACTATTTATCGAGGTAATAATAATCCCAGTAATAGTATAGTCACAAATGTATTCAGAAAGAGAATAATATATTCATAAAGAGAGAAAGATTATGCAGCCAAAGGGTGGGAGGTTTTGTGTAAACTATTTTTTCCTTAGTATTTTTCTGTAGTTTAGACATTTCTATGATAAACAGATTAATTTATTCTTAAAGATTTTTATTTATTCATTCATAAGAGACACAGAGAAAGAAGCAGAGACACAGGCAGAGGGAGAAGCAGGCTCCATGCAGGGAGTCTGATGTGGGACTGGATCCCAGGACCCTGGGGGTCATGACCTGTGCCAAAGGCAGACTCTCAACCACTGAGCCACCAGGTGCCCCTAAACAGATTAATTTTTAAATTAAAAAATGCCATTTTATGAAAATGAGCTTAGATTAACAAAACACTCTTTTTTTTTTTTTTTTTTTTTTTTTTAAGGGAGAGAAACTCTGAAGCCAACTCCAAGCTGAGCACAGAGCTGGACTTGGGGCTCGATCTCATGGTTGTGAGCCAAAACCAGGCGTTGGACACTATACCGACTGAGCTGCCCAGGTACCCCTGAACAAAGCACTCTTCATAGCATGATGTTGAAATAAACTCCTACCTTTAGCTGCAATGGAGCTTCAGTGAATGGATTCACCCTCCCACCTAAAACAATTTTAAAACCAGACAAAATATATGAATATATGAGAGAACAGTTTTCAGACATTGTATGACAGGCAATGCAAAATCGTGATACCTGAAAGAATTGAAACGAAGGAGAAGCACCATTATATTCTCCTAGATTACGACCTGGAGAGAGTTCCTACCTGCTGTGTAAGGAAGTGGAATCCAAAGGGAGCCTAGTGGTGTCTTGAATTGAAGAAGCCAACATCAGACTTTGAAGAGACTGAGAGTCAATTTTATGTGTCAGCTTGGGTAGGCCACAGTACCCAGATATTTGGCCAAGCACCATTCTAGATATTTCTGTGAAGGCATTTGGTATGGACTGAAAATGTGTGTCCTCCTAAAAGTCATACATTGAAGCCTTAATCCCAGTGTGATGGTATCTGGAGGTGGGGCCTTTGTCAGATAATTAAGTCATGAGGACAGAGCTCTCATGATAGGGTTAGTGCCCTTATAAGAGCAGGAGAGAGATAACTTCTCTCTCTCTGCCATGTGAGGACACAGCAATAAGGCATCCATCTGCAAACTAGAAAGTGGGTTCTCACCAGGAATAGAATTGACTGGAACCTCGATCTTGGACTTCCCACCCTCTAGAACTGTAAGAAGTATTTGTTGTTGAAGCCACCCACCCGGTCATGGTATTTATTATAGCAGCACAAGTTGATTAACTCAGTATTTTTTTGGATGGAATTAACATTTAAATCAGTAGACTTTGAGAAAGCAGATGACCTCCATAATGTGGGTTGCCCCAACCCAATCAATTGAAGGCCTGAAGACAAAGACTAACCTCTCCAGAGGAAGAGGGAGCTCTGTCAAAAGACTGGCCTCAAACTCCAGTTGCCACATCAACTATTCCCTGAGTCTCCAGCTTGCCAGCCTACCCAGATTTTTTTGTCAGCCTCCGTGATCTACAATCACATGAGCCAGTTCCTTAGAATAAATCTCCCTCACCCCATCTCTCTCTCTCTCTCTATATATATGTATATATATTTACATATTTACATATTCAAGGGATGACAGGGACCCACTGAAGTTTCCAGCAGGGCAGTACAGATCAGTGGGGTGTCTTAGGAAGATGCCTCAGGCCGAGCTGGAGGAATGAGAGGCTAAGACTCGCAGGAATCCAGGCATGTGGTAGGAAGGAAGGAAATGGATGGGAGGGAGGCAGGGGTCAGTGAGAAAGACAATTTTAAGGAAAGAACTTATAGGGCCTGGTAAAGACTTCATATGGCCTATTTCTTATGCATGTGACTGGGATGAGGGCACACGGAAGGTGGGGTGGTGAGGCCTGATGGAAACCGAGGAAGACCTGGGGACAGGGGATGTGCATGAACGAGGAAGTAAAGCAGCCCTTTCTGAGCAGAGTTGGAGATGGAGCTTGGCTCTGGGGCTCCAAGGCCAAGTTCTCTGGAGGGACAGGAGGTCTGAGGTGTGCAGAGAGCGGAAAGAAAGAGGAGTTGGCAAAGAAGGCCAGGGCAAAGAGGAGGTGATGCAGCGAAAGGGCCGAGCAGACATTGGCTGGTTGAATTGGGAGGAAAACCAGGGCTGCTGGCACAGACGGGAAGGACACCTCTTGTGGAGAGTGAGTCATCCTCGCTGCCCGGTGTTGCAGACTGAGCAGGAGGAGGACGGGCCAAGGGCCCTCATTTGGCATCAGTGGGTCCTTGGTGCCATTCGGGGAGCCCTCTTGGTAATTCCCTAGTGGTGCCAACCACAAGGCCAGGGATTGGGGGGTGAAGGGTCAGGAGGGGGATGGCTGGGTGGGTTCCTTTAGGAGCGGCAAGCTCAGGAGCAGCTTATTTGATGTTCCTTCCCCCCCTTCTCCTTCTCCTCCTCCTCCTCCTCCTCCTCCTCCTCCTCCTCCTCCTCCTCCTCCTTCTTCTTCCTCCTCCTGCTCTTCCTCTTCTTTTTAAGATTTTATTTATTTATTCAAGAGAGACACACAGAGAGAGGAAGATGCACAGGCAGAGGGAGAAGCAGGCTGATGTGGGACTCGATCCCAGGACCTGGGACCAGAACCTGAGCCAGAGGCAGACGCTCAACCACTGAGCCACCCAGGTGCCCTTGTGGCATTCCTTCTGTTTGTGTTGCCACTGGCCCAGGTCAGATCTCTGTTGAGCAGCTGGTGCCATCAAACACTCCGCTCGGCAGGGGCAGGGAAAGCTGGCCTGGCAGAGAGAGGGTGTGGCGAAAGGGGAGCAGGGAAGGAAGGATACACAAGCATAGGCAGAGCAGGATGGGCAAGTAGAGGGAGAGCAGGGGGGGAATCACGGGGAGAGGACTAGCCTGCTGCTGCCCAGCCTCAAGAAAGACACACAGTCTGGGAGGTGACAGGAATTCAGACCAGGGGTGGCCTCCTTCTGACCCCATGGGTCGTGAGCATCTCTGGGAAGTCTTTCCCACCCTTGTCCCAGGCGACTTGTCCTGGGACACTGGTCCTGATCGCTGCTCACCGAACACGTGGCTGCACTCTGTTCAAGTGCTGTTTGTGGTTCTCACGCAGCGGCAATGTCTGGCCCGAAGGGATCCCAGGACGTGAGAAAACAGAATGTCTGGTGCTGGAAAGAACTCCTCATTACAAAACTTCCCTTGGGACATGGAATTTAAATGTTTTTCACCAAGGGGACTTTGCTCCTCGTTTTCCTGAATGACTCAAATGTTTGCTTCAGACAATGGCAGAGTGTATCTTGCTTGAATCATTGGATTTCTGTTATTTTTGTAAGATGTGGGTGGGCAATATGACTCAGTATTTTTCCAAGAGATGTGAAAATTATATTGCCTATTTTGGATCATTTCATGCTGAGATCTGGAACATTTTTCTTGAATTTCAAATCTTGGAGCTTGGGGAATTTTTGTTTCTATTTTGCCTTTCAATCATTTCAGATCTTTTCCAGATAGAATTTTAAAGGGAATCAATGTAGCAATAGCTTTAGGTTTTGAAGTATACTTTGAAATGATAAATATTCCACATTTTTAAAAAATAAAAGATTTGCTAAATCTAGTGGTGTGGTTGCCATGTCGGCTGAGAAAAAATTGGAGAACGTGCGGGTGGTAGAGTCTTGAAAGGTCATCTAATTTAAAACCTTATCTAGTGCATGAATCCCCTCAGACTGGTTTTCCAGCATCTGCTTGGGCACCTCTCTCTGATGCACAGGTGACAGAGAGCTCTTCGGGTACCAGGCGGTACCACTTCTGCATGGCACTTTCAGACTTTCATAACCTGTCTTCCTGTAGCTCCCAAACACCAGGTCCTCCTTTTCATTCCTATTCTCTACGAATCTCTTGAATAATTCTGTAACAGAATGATAGTTTTTGAAATACTGCTATGTTTTCCTTTCTTTCTTTCTTTCTTTCTTTCTTTCTTTCTTTCTTTCTTTCTTTCTTTCTTTCTTTTTGTTTTCCTTTCTTTAACAAAAGATTTTATTTATTTATTTGAGAGAAAGAGAGAGCATGAACCGGGAGAGGGGAAGGGTGGGGGTGAGAAGCAGACTCTCCACTGAGCAGGGAGCCCAATATGGGGCTCCATCCCAGGGCCCTGAGATCATGACCTGAGCTGAAGGCAGATGCTTAACCGATGGAGCCACCCAGGAACCCCTGCTGTATTTTCCTTTTTGATAAATGAGGTCATTTTCCGGCAGTCTCATCACTATTAATGCGAGGCCAAGAAGCTGAGCTTAGTGTATCTGGAAAGGATAATATTATGAAGTGAATTTTGTTCCCCCCCAAATTCCTATGTTGAAGTCCCAATCACAGTACCTCAGAATATGAGTGTATTTGGACACAAGGTCTTTAAAAAGATGATTAAGTTGAAATGAGGTCTTTAGAGTAGGTTCTAACCCAATCTGACTGGTGTCCTTCTAAGAAGAAGGAATCTGGACACAAAGAGTCACCAGAGGCATGAGATCCCAGAGGGATAACCATGTGAAAGTGCAGCAAGAGGATGGCTGTCTTCAAACCAACAAAAGAAGCCTCAGAAGAAAATAAACCTATCAACATCTTGATCTTAGACTTCGAACTTCTAGAAGTGTAAGAAAATTCAATTCTATTATTTAAGGCTTCCAGTCTATGGTATTTTGTTGTGGCAGCCCCAGCAAGCTAAAGGCTCTTAGGCAACAAAGAATGAGAAAGACACACCCTCAGGGCAGTTGGTTTCAGACAGGAAGGTTGGAGGGGAAGTGCCTCCAGTGTATGCGTGTGTCACGAACTCACCAGAGTAAGCACAAGAGCCAAGCATGCGGAAACATGTCAGGTGCTAGCGCACTCAATGTCCCCTCCCCCGTGCTTCCCGGTCCAGAGTCAACCATGGTGGGAGTCACTCAGGAGGGATGGAAGCATCCATAAAGTTCTGGAGCAGAGGTGGATTTACCATGAGGCCAATGATGAAGCTTTAGCTTCAGAGCCTCCAACTTGCTGGAGCTTCTTCCAATGTCTCAGGAGGGGCCCTGGCAAGATATTCATTCTTGTTTTGAGCAAAATTTGCAAAAAGATACTTTAACTGCGATCGGTTAAAACTAACATCTCTTTCCACTCCAGTTCCTTCCCCATCACATGCATCCTCCTGTTGAGTTGTATAGGAGTGGCTCCCAGATAGAGAACATTTGAGTTGGGGGTCTCCTTTTGTTTGGGTTTGTGGGACATACTTATATGGGTCGTAGTCAGATCTGTGTAGAGTTATGCTATGGCCAGTGGTGCACTGATAGACTAGTAAATGTTCAGAACCAGATTGGTAGTGTTTGCTGATTTCTGTGGTATAAATTACTCCCACCTATTTCAAGCTGTTGGTGTGTCATCACTGTGTGCAGGGTTGGAAAGAGTATACGCCGTCATATAGTATTGACACCATAGGAATACAAGAGATGTAAATAACTTCAAGAGCATAGGAATAGTGAGATGTTTAATTAGGAAATGATGAGTTTTGAGAATTTATTATCTTTGTTTTTAGTATTGCTTATTTCATTGTAAGTTTATGTCATTTAATTTTTAATAATGGCTATGATTAACAATGGCCTCCCAAAATTCCTGAAAAGCTAACAGTTCTTGTGAGCCACAATGAGCCAGCTCTATCACATCGCTGATGTGAATGCTACCAGGAGCACTCCTACCACTATGTTGATTCACCCTGTTTTATGACATGAAGGTTCAGGGCTAGAGTTAGTGATCTGATCTGAAATATGTGGATAAGGGAGAAGAAACTATTTTTTTTTTAAGTGTATAGAGCCAGAGGCTAGTCAGTGGGAAATTCTTTCAGTCATCAGGTATGTGAGTTTTACACAGATGATTTGGTTCTCATCAAAGCCTATAAGAAATGGAAGTTCTTGGGATGCCTGGGTGGTGCAGCGGTTGAGCATCTGCCTTTGGCTCAGGTCGTGATCCCAGAGTCCTGGGATCTAGTCCCATATCGGGCTCCTTGCAGGGAGCCTGCTTCTCCCTCTGCCTGTTTCTCTGCCTCTCTGTGTGTGTCTCTCATTAATAAATAAATAAAATCCTTAAAAAAAAAAAGAATAAGAAAGAAAAAAGAAATGGAAGTTCTTGCCTATCAAGAACATGCTTGATAATGCAGGCTAGAGCCTTATAAATGCCCCATATACTTAAAAGAAAATTGTAATGGTGTATTAGTTATCTATTGCCGTGTAACAAACTAGTCTGAAATTTAGTGGTTTCAACCACAAGCACTTATTATTTCACAGTGTCTGTGGGTCTGGAATCTGAATGTGGCTTAGCTGGGTCTTCTGGCTCAGGGTCTGTCATGGGCTGCGATTGAGGTATTTGATAGGGCTGTAGTCTTGATGAGGCTTAATTCTGGTTCAAGCTCACTCAAGTGGTAGTTGGTAGGATACGGTTCATTGTAGGTTGTTGGCCTGAGGACCTCAGCTCCTTACTGGCTTTTGACTGAAGTCCAGTGAAAGAACCTGCTCATTCTTTAGGTATTATTTACCTGGGGCACATAAGTCTATCCAGCCATATGAATAAAGTCTCTGGCGCTCAGAGGTCTTAAAAGTAGCATGGCCCCCTCTGATGAAAGCTGGTTAGTGAGGCTTATTTCTGCTTGGGTGAGCTATTCTTGCTACTCACAGGCCAATTTTCAGACCAGCGGTGTATAACCAGGGACCATGTAAGAACTGGAGAATCTCAATGCCCACCTCAAGCCTAATGAATCAGATTCTGTGTTCTCACATGCCCCTCAGGTGATGCAAGTGCTCGTTAAAGTTTGAGAAGTTCTGTGCTCTACTCCATCACAGGGCTCTTGGCATCTTGTTTACAAGAAAAACTGAAGTGCTTCAGAGAGCAGATAAGGCCTGTGTGATCTGCCCCTACTCCCTTACGTCTCTCATTTCATCTCCTACAATGCTCCCTTTTGCTTTCTCCACTCCAGCCACTTGGGTTCCTGGAGCTTACTGGGTATATTCCTGCCCCAGGGCCTTTGCACTGGCTATTCTGTCTGGAATACCTCCCCTCAGGTATCCACTTGACCACTGCCTTATCACTTTCTTGTCTTTAGTCATTTAATCCCTTTATCAGTGAGGCCTTCCCTGGTCACCCAGTCCAGAACCACCAAATACCCAGGCATCTATTGACCTTTCCCTCACTGAAGTTTCTTTAGACCTTATCACGTAGATTGTCAACCTCCTACACTTGGATGTAAGTTCCATGAGGGCAATTTTTTGTTTCATTTTTCTTTTCTTTTTCATTTTTCTTTTAAGTTTCACTTATTGCATCCTTAGCTCCTTGAAGAGGATCTGGAACATGGTAATAATTCTCTTGATGTAGCAGGCAAGTAACTGGGAGGAAAGTCAAAGTCATTGAGCCATCCTGTCTCCTATTGGTTCCTATTGCTCTCATTTCCTTTCTTGCTGAACTGATTTTTAATGAGAGAAATAGTGCATGCACATGGCAAAATTAGAATGATACAGAAAAGTATAGAAAGTATAAAATGAAAAATAAACATTATATTTCTTCCCCAAACTGCTCCCTCAGTCTCACTCCTCAGAAGTCCCCATCGTCAAGATTTCCTGTCTAAAATTTTTATGGTAGTTATGATAGAACCTGAAATGATTTGGTTATAGCTTTGTTTCTTGATTTATCAATGTAGAAAGGATCTACTAATTTCTTGCTATGAAATTGAAGAATCTAATACGTTTTATAATGCCACCTACTTTTCCTAACCAGTTTTTATTAGATATTTTAGTTCTTTAGTTTTTCAATGGGGTATTTTACAACTTCAAATAAAATACTCAAACCTTTATTTCTAGATTTATCAAATTCAAGCAAATCCTGTTGACTCTCTGCTTTTCTTATCTACCTCTTATTTCTCTATAGGAATTCTTATTTTACATTACCAAGATTTATAATATTTACATTCTTTAATCATAATGATTTTTCATCTGTTTTGACTATAGATTGATTCTAAGAATAAAAATAATTGAAAAAACCATTACAATATTATAATTATTTAAATATTATTTACCACCAAACCAACAATGATTGGCTCTGTAGAGAAGGAACGTAATCTAGTGTCACTAAACCTTTGAAGCTTAAAGAAAAATCACTTAAGCCTCAATACCTAATGTATCCCCTGCTTTCTTTTCATCTCCCTTTACTTCTAGGTCATCCCCAGCTACCACTGGGTGTCTGGTATTTTAAGCCACTTTATTTCTTGGAGTCCTGATTTATTTTTCTGGTAGCTCTAAGCTTTTTAAAAAGCCACTGAAATACCTTTTTCATGTAGGGTAGGCATCAAGTAAATTTTCTAGATTCATACAAGTCCAAAAACATCTCTATTTGCCCATCTACTTAGTTGACAGTTTGGCTGAGTAGAGAATGTTAGGTTCAAATCTTTGCTTCTCAGAACTTGGAAACAGGACTGTCTCCATTGGCATGGGACCTGCTCTCTCCAAGAAAGAAAATAGCATGAGGTACTGTAGACCTTGGTAGCTGGGAAGGATCAGGAAGTAAAAGAATACAAAGGAAATAAGAGGCCACATGCTTAAAAGCGCCCCCAGCCCAGACCCGATCTGGTTAAAAATTCTGCCATTGCCAGAATCTTAATAATTCTTTTTTTAAAAAAATATTTTATTTATTTATTCATGAGACACACACACACACACACACACACAGAGAGAGAGAGAGAGAGAGAGAGAGGCAGAGACTTGGGCAGAAGGAGGAGTTAGCTCCATGCAGGGAGCCTGATGTGGGACTCGATCCCGGGACTCCACGATCACACCCTGGGCTGAAGGCAGGCGCTCAACTGCTGAGCCACCTGGGCTGCCCAATAATTCTTAATCCTTAATCTGCTCTGGTTTGGCATTCTCTGGGCCTCTTTACTCTGAAATCATTCATTCTTCAACTTAGGGCATTTTTTTCTTGTTGTTTCTCTGGTTTTCTTTTCCCCTTCTCTGTTTGCTTCCTTGAAGAGCTTCCATTAGATGACTACAGGCCTTCCTTCCTCTTCTGTCTCATTTCACCTCACATATCTTGTATTTCTCTGCCTCTTATGGCATGTTCTGGGGGATGTCCTTAGGTTTATCTTCCAGGTCACTAGTTCGGCCTTTAGCTTGGTTCATTTGTTATTCTGCTCATTCACTTTTTTTTTTTCTTTAAGCTTTGGTCATCCTATTTTTTTTAGGTTCCTCAAACTCTGTGAGGAGCGAGGCTCCTTTTTTATAGAGGTTTGCTCCTGTTGCTTAAACTTTTCTCTCAAGTTTATCTCTGAGGCTACTTACTAGAATTCAGAAAAAAAAATACTTCCCTTATGTTCCTGAATTATGTTTCTTTCAGGGTAAGTTGTTTTTTTTTTAAAGATTTTTATTTATTCATGAGAGACACACAGAGAGAGGCAGAGACACAGGCAGACTCCATGTAGGGAGCCCGACGTGGGGCTCAATCCCGAATCCCAGGATCACGCCCTGAGCCAAAGGCAGATGCTCAACCACTGAGCCACCCAGGCACCCCAAGGGTGAGTTGTTTTTGTATGTGTTTTCCACGTTAATCCTTCTCTTGCATCCTGTTGGTTTTCCTCACATACCTTTCTGTCCCTTCACATTTATAATGCATGCTCCTGTTTGTCAGCGTGTGGCTGCTTTGGGCTCTTTCTGCAGTTTATTGACACGGTTCTTTCCCCACATGGGAGTCTTGATTGTGGCTTTGAGGTCAGTGGGTGAGGGGTGTTTACAGGCCTGGCTCTTGGTTGGGTATGTGGGCAGCAGGCCAGCAGGTTGGGGACCTCTTCAATTATCAGAGCAAGAAGGGCCTTATTCTTTGAAAATAGCACTTTAGTGTGTTTCTATCCTTGTCTTTTACTCCTCCTTCTTCTCTTCCTTCTTTTTCCTAGCAGCTGTTGTAGAGGCCTGGACTTATCTTAAGCTCTGCTACATTTCTGGCCTAGCCCTCCATCCCCTTATTCTGTTTTATTTTTTTAAAAAGATTTTATTTATGTATTAGAGAGAGAGAGAGAGAATAAGCCAGAGGAGCAGTAGAGGGAGGGGGAGCAGCAGGGGGGGGGGGAAACAGACTCCCCACTGAGCAAGGAGCTTGGCGCAGGGCTCCATCCCATGACCCCAGGATCATGACCTGAGCTGAAGGCAGACGCTTAACTGGCTGAGACACTCAGGTGCCCAGCCTATTTTCTTTAGGGAGACTTAATAATTTCCGCTGAGGTCCCTGGTTCTGAGCGTGGTCCCAGACCAGCAGCAGCAGCAGCAGCATCACCTGGAAAGTTGTTCAAAATGCAGATTCTTTGCTGAGCCCCACCCTAGCCCTACTGAAACCTGGGGGCGGGGGTGGGGCTCAGCAATCTAGGTTTTAATAAGCTCCAAAACAAGCCCCATGGTTCAACACCTATTGGCCTGGGGCAATGCCACAGCTTCCGGCAGGAGGGGATGGGAGGGTACAGGTGCTCCAGCTGGTTCCCAAGTTCTTTAGTGAGTTACTCTACTGATCATGCCATGGTGCATTCCTTTTCTTTATTTTTTTATTTTTATTTTTTTAATAATAAATCTATTTTTTATTGGTGTTCAATTTGCCAACATACAGAATAACACCCAGTGCTCATCCCGTCAAGTGCCCCCCTCAGTGCCCGCCACCCAGTCACCCCCACCCCCCGCCCTCCTCCCCTTCCACCACCCCTAGTTCGTTTCCCAGAGTTAGGAGTCTTCCATGTTCTGTCTCCCTTTCTGATATTTCCCACACATTTCTTCTCCCTTCCCTTGTATTCCCCTTCACTATTATTTATATTCCCGAAATGAATGAGACCATATAATGTTTGTCCTTCTCCGACTGACTTACTTCACTCAGCATCATACCCTCCAGTTCCATCCACGTTGAAGCAAATGGTGGGTATTTGTCATTTCTAATGGCTGAGGAATATTCCATAGTATACATAAACCTCATTCCTTTTCTTTCTTTCTTTCTTTCTTTCTTTCTTTCTTTCTTTCTTTCTTTCTTTCTTTCTTTTATTTATTTATTTATTTATTTTTTTCCTTTTCTTTAAATGTATTGACCAGTGACTCACAATTACTGAGTGGTGTGGTTTCCTTTATCTTTTTCTTTTTTTTAAAAAATATTTTATTTATTTATTCATGAGAGATGCACAGAGAGAGAGGCAGAGACACAAGCAGAGGGAGAAGCAGGCTCCATGCAGGGAGCCCCATGTTGGACTCGATCCCAGGTCTCCAGGATCACACCTTGGGCTGAAGGCAGTGCCAAACCGCTGAGCCACCTGGGCTGCTCCTTTTTTCTTTTTCAATCAAATACCATCTGCTTTTAAAAAATTAACAATTTGGGGTGTCTGGGTGGTGCAGTTGGTTGGGCATCTGACCCTTGGTTTTGGCTCAGGGCATGATCTCAGGCTTGTGGGATCAAGCCCCATGTGGGGCTTCATGCTCCGTGTGGAGTCTGCTTGGGATTCTCTCTCCCTCTCCCTCTGTCCCTCCCACTCATACTTTCTCTATCTCTCTTTCTCAAATAAATAAATACAAATTTTTAAAAAATTAGTAATTCCATCATAATGATATAAGTAATAAATCAAATAGTACTCAATGACTTGCAATGAGGAAAGCGATCTTCTGCTGACATCCCTATACCCTGCTCCCCCGACCCAAGCCACCCAGACCCATTCTCTACTGGCAACTGTTTCATACCCTTTCAGCCACTTTGCTCCGTATTTCTAAATAACACACTTATAGGGCTATTTCTCGACTTCTCAACTTCTGGCATTATGTATTGATTTCCTGTTACTGTTATTGAGCATTTTAACTCTTCCACCCTATCTACCCTCCTCTCTCCACCTCTGTCTTCTAAGGACACTTCTATTACTATTTTTTAAAAAAACCAATAGCCAGAGTTTGAATAGGACTCACTACAGAACCCCATAGTGTACCCTGTTTTTCTCTTACAATGTGAGTTTGTCCTAAAGTTAAAATCAACTTATTTTCAAATTAGCTTGCTTTTCTAAATGCTTATTTATTAATCCCCTCTCCCCCATGCTCCAATGTATTTGTCACACTCTCATCAGTCGTATTTTGTTTGTTTGTTTAAAAGGCCATTTCCAGCAATCTGTCAGTTTCATTGTTTTAATCCCTGGTGACCTTCCTCTTGAAGCTTTCTGCCCGCCTCTCCTGTTGGGCAGGTTTGCTCTGCAGGCTTCTGCTCAGCTGGGGTCCTGGGGTTTCCCTTACCATTCTCCCACGTTGCAGGAATCTTAGTAGGAAGTACTTGAGCAGGTCAGCATCAAGTCATCCTTCCTTGAATTGTACATCAAATTCCTGGCTTTCTGGCCTGGTCCATGTGATTAGGTCACTCTTTTGATCCATTGAAGACAACCTAGGCCTAGTACCACACTTTGTTCTTACCAGTCACCTTGCCCAGGGAAGGCCCCTGTACCTTTAAACTCCAGGCCCAAGAAGGGGGCCCTCGCAGCTGCTCACAGACCTCTATGATGCCAGTGGGGACCTCTGATTCTCAAGTTTCTTACCCTTTAGATTGCACATTATTTTTTTATTTTTTAAAGATTTATTTATTTATTCATGATAGAGAGAGAGAGAGAGAGGCAGAGACACAGGCAGAGGGAGAAGCAGGCTCCATGCAGGGAGCCCGGCGTGGGACTCGATCCCGGGACTCCAGGATCGTGCCCTGGGCCAAAGGCAGGTGCTAAACCGCTGAGCCACCCAGGGATCCCCTAGATTGCACATTAATAGGCCATACCTGGGTCTGTCTCTGGCACCACCTACCTCTGCCTCTCTCATACTCTGATACTTCCTTTTGGTCCACTCAAGAAGCTAAGTCTAGTTTTAAACAGAGAACCTTTCTAGTCTTCCCAATCCTGCTACAAATAAATGGGTCAAATCAGTACTTAATTCCACGTGCCATCTTTTTTGGCAGAGAGTATTTTCTAGCTCAGAGACCTCTTCTGATAAGGCAGATGAAAACGAAATAGATAGTGAGCAATTTGGTTTTATCATCTGTCAATATCACACCATCAGCCCCAAGCATCATGCCTACACCTATCTTGTTCTTCTTCTCACTCTAAATATAGATTAAAGAGTCCTTTTAGTTGTCCTTAACTTATTTTGGCAAGGCCTAGCTCATCCTATGCTTTAATCTTCCTCACACCTTTTATATAAGTCTGTGCTGCAATTCTGTGTTTGTTCTTGGTTGAATGTCCCTTTGTCCAAGTTCTCTGAAAATCTTGGCTTTTCAGGGCTCCTTGTGTATCACATGATTAGCCCTTTGCTCACTATTTTTACTCCTGTAAATTATAAGTTACTTAAAAGCAGGAACCGTTTGTATATTTCTTTCATTTTTCTCCATGACATTCAGCATAATGCCTTACATGAAACAGACCTCAGTAAAATCTTATTAACCCAACTTATTTTTTGCTATTATATGCTAAGGTAATTCTTACTGCATTTGTTAAGAGCATCTTTAAAGCCATTTTTTCTCAAATATATGGAAATGCAAACTTCTTTCCCATAACTGGCCCTAAATATTAAGGCTGGCTATACATTAATTACTGTTTTTATATACTTGGATAAAAGAGAGCTGGGAATTCTGAACTCTGACTCCTGTATTATGAAGAAAGATATTCAGTGGTATTTTACAGCTTTTAAGCAATTAGAAAACAGAACAAAAACTTCAATTTTGGTTTTAACGTTAATTTCTCAATTGGGACCTAGAGAGGAATAAATTCATGGGGTGATAAACTCAAGAGGCAGAACTCACAATTTAACTAAATTCACAGAGTTAATAGAATGTAAGTTAGTTATGCATAGGCCATAGATCATATATGAGGAATTTGAAGACAAGAAACAATATCTGAAGTTATTACATATATATTTAATGCTGCAGTTTTCAGGTCACAAAAGAATTGTCATTTGGTTTGGGTTTGAAAGTGATTCTTCACATTTTGGAAATATTTATAGGTTATTAGGAGTGACTACTGATTGTTATCAATCAGAAATGAGGATGAATCACCCCTGAACTGAGAATGGAAACAAAATTTATTAAGACTTTGTCCATAATTTTCTGTTACAATATTTATTCAATTTTTCTTTATATCTGCAGTTTTGCTAAACATGCTGCCTTGAGTGCTGAATAAGTGTCTGTGGCTATTGATAACACTACTGGTTTTGCCATTATCTCACATTCAGTCCCTTTATTTATTTTTTTAATTTTAATTTTTAAAAAGATTTTATTTATTTATTTGGGAGAGAGCATGAGAGAGAGTATGAGCAGAGGATAGGGAGGGACAATGGCAGAGACAGAGGCAGACTCCCTGCTGAGCAGGGAGCCCTGGGGCTCGATCCCAGGACCCCAGGATCATTATCTGAGCTGAAGGCAGACACTTAACCCACTCAGCCACCCAGGTACCCCTCATTCAGTCCCCTTTAAAGAAACACACCCCAATTCATTTACTAGTAAACACTACCTTGATTGGTTGGTTTCTTTTAACCTAAAAATTAAAAATATATATATATATATATATATACTTCAGATATATATATATAGTTGAGATATATGTGTATATATATACACATTATACATATATATACACACATACTAGTAAAGTAGATACATAAATATATATGGATAATATATATCATATGTATGCATAGTATATATCATATATATGTATGGTATATATCAAGTATATGTGTAAGTATATATGTACCTGATATATATACATTTAAAGAATACCTATGAGACACCTGGGTGGTTCAGTGGTTGAGCATCTGCCTTTGGCTCAGGGTGTGATCCCAGGTCCTGGGATTGAGTCCCATGTCAGGCTCCCTGCAGGGAGCCTGCTTCTCCCTCTGCCTATGTCTCTGCCTTTCTGTGTCTTTCATGAATAAATAAATAAAACCTTTAAAAAAGAGTATATTTATACACTTGATATATATGTATATATATCTCTATACATATGTGTATGTCTACTTGATATATATATCTACTTGAGGTGAGAGTAAAACTTCATTATATTGTGTGGAAAGTAAAATTTTCAAAATTTCTGAAATAGGGATGGTGAAGGACATAGAACTTTATATGTTTGCCCTTTAGAATTAAACATGCCCTGACCTACTCCAGTCTGGATTAGCTGTCCCTCCTACTTGCTGCCACAACTCTTTGTGTTTTTCTCCACCACAACACTTGTCATATTTTGTTATGGTTTTATGTTTACTTGTTTATCTCTTTTACAGTGAGATCCCATTGAGGATAGAGGATGTGTCTGTTATCCTTGTAATCTTAGCAACTACCAGATAGACGTATGCAGTAGCCACTCAATAATGATGAATAAATGGACGGATAAATAAATTACTTTACTTTTAAATTTAGCCAATCCCTCAGGCTAATGCTACACATATGGACACGGGCCTCCATAATTTCCCAGACTTAATAATTAATAATATGTTGCTCTGGCAGCCCCACTGGCTCAGTGGTTTAGCGCTGTCTTCAGCCCAGAGCCGGATCCCGGAGACCCAGGATCGAGTCCCATGTCAGGCTCCCTGCATGGACCCTGCTTCTCCCTCTGCCTGTGTCTCTGGCTCTCTCTCTCTGTCTCTCATGAATAAGTAAATCTTTTAAAAAAATAATAATATGTTGCTCATCTCACCAGGTATACTTTCTTAAACTGCATTAAAGTACCACAGAATTCAGAATGGGAAACCATGATCTAGTGCCCTGTATAACTATTTTTAAGCAATTGGGTTGGTATTAGAAACATGGAGGGGATCCCTGGGTGGCTCAGCAGTTTGGCGCCTTCCTTTGGCTCAGGGTGCAATCCTGGAGTCCTGGGATCAAGTCCCGCGTCAGGCTCCCTGCATGGAGCCTGCTTCTCCCTCTGCCTGTGTCTCTGCCTCTCTCTCTCTCTCTTTCTGTATGTCTATCATGAATGAATAAATAAATAAATCTTAAAAAAAAAGAAACATGGAGACTTTATAGATAATGTACACAACAGTGTTTTCATAGACCAAAATAATATATAGATTCAAAGCATTTGCGATTATGGGTTAGCTCAAAGCTCTAGGCTCCTGAAAAATAAAAATTTTTTGTTTAATTTTGAATAAACCTTATTTTTTATTAAAATTTTTTTCTTATTTTGAAAAGATTTTATTTATTTATGAGAGAGAGAGAGAGAGAGAGAGAGAGAGAGAGGCAGAGACACAGGCAGAGGGAGAAGCAGGCTCCATGCAGGGAGCCCGATGTGGGACCCGATCCCAGGTCTCCAGGATCAGGCCCTGGGCCGAAGGCAGGTGCTCAACCACTGAGCCACCGGGCTGCCCTAAACCTTATTTCTTAGAAAAGTTTTAGGTTTACAGAAAAACTGAGTAGTACAGAGTTCTCATATGCAAGTACCAAGTTTCATCTATTACTAACATCCTACATTTGTCTGATACAGTTGTTGTAATTAATGAACAGATATTGATACATTATCTTTAACTAAAGTCTATGGTTTATTGTAATTTCTTTAGTTTTTAAAAAGATTTTATGTATTTATTTATTTGAGAGAGACACTAGAGAGAGCACTATTGGGGGAAGAAGCAGAGGGAGAGGAATAAGCAGACTTTATACTGAGCGCAGAGCCTGATGTGGGGCTCGATCCTGGAATCCTAAGATCATGACCCGAGCTGAAACCAAGAGTCGGATGTCCAACCAACCAAGCCACCCAAGCACCTCCAGATTTCTTTAGTTTTAACCTAATGCATTTCCCCCCCTAGCCAGGATCCAATCTAGGATACTGCATTATATTTAATTGTCATGTTTCCTTGGGATCCTCTTGGCTTTGACAGTTTCTCAGGCTGTCCTTGTTTTCTTTTTCTTTTTCTTTTTCTTTCTTTCTTTCTTTCTTTCTTTCTTTCTTTCTTTCTTTCTTTCTTTCTTTCTTTCTTTCGTCCTTGTTTTCATGATCTTGGCCACTTTGGGTATACTGGTCAGGTACTTTGTAGAATGTCCCTCCATAGGAATTTGTTTGATGTTTTTCTTATGGTTAGACTGGGGCACATGTGGAGTTTTTTGTGAGGAGACACAATCTAATACGGTGGTTATCAACTTTTTTTCTGCTTCTACGTTGGGCACATGTGTGGCACACGCCCATGAGTAACATCTCCCATTAGATGACAGATGGTGGGGTGGAGGCACAGTTAGGAGCACTTAGGAAACTTTCTGGATTGTATATAGATGGTCTAAAAATATGCCCCTCTTTGTTCCTGTTTAGAAAGGCCATATTTGGGTTTTAGAGCTTAACAAAATAATGGTCCCAAGGTACTTTGATCTCTGGAAGACAGGTGTAACTCTAGAAGGCATTGTAATAAGAAAATAAACTGTAGAGATATTCAGAATAGGAAATCATTGATTACATAAATATCATTTAACTTTTGAACAGACTCAAGAAAGAGGCTTTATTTTTAAACTTATAAAAAATTACAAAAATACAGAAAAGCTGAAAGATGAGTACAATGTATCAATGTATACTTATGTACACACCATTATGTGGATTTGACAATTGTTTTTTTTTTTAATTTTTATTTATTTATGATAGTCACAGAGAGAGAGAGAGAGAGGCAGAGACACAGGCAGAGGGAGAAGCAGGCTCCATGCACCGGGAACCCGATGTGGGATTCGATCCCGGGTCTCCGGGATCACGCCCTGGGCCAAAGCCAGGCACCAAACCGCTGCGCCACCCAGGGATCCCTGGATTTGACAATTGTTAATGTTATTGTATTGTCTTCATTCACCTCTATCTTTCTCCCCCCCCCCTTTTTTTAGACCCTGGGTCGGGGAGTGGGCAGAGAGAGAGGGAGAGAAAGAAAGAATCTCAAGCAGGCTCCATGCCTAGCACTGAGCCTGATGTGGGGCTGGATCCCAGGACCCTGAGATCATGACCTGAGCTGAAACCAAGAGTTGGACAGTCAACGAACTGAGCCACCCAGCCCCCCCTTGGTTATTTTCTTAAGATTTTTTATCTATAACAGTGCTCTTTCCCTCATGCCTTTTTTCTTCTCTTTCTTTCTTTTTTAAAGATTTTATTTATTTATTCATGATAGACACACACAGAGAGAGAGGCAGAGACACAGGCAGAGGGAGGAGCAGGCTCCATGCAGGGAGTCTGACGTGGGACTCCATCCTGGGACTCCAGGATCACGCCCTGGGCGGAAGGCAGGTGCTTAAACCGCTGAGCCACCCAGGCTGCCCCTTTTTTCTTTTCTTTAAAAAATTTTTTTTAATAACAACTTTTTAAAGAAACTGAGCCAGTTGTCTTGTAGAGTGTTTCACATTTTGTTTTTTTTTTTTTTTTTTTTTTTTTTTTTTTTTTTTTAATTTTTATTTATTTATGATAGTCACACAGAGAGAGAGAGAGAGAGAGGCAGAGACATAGGCAGAGGGAGAAGCAGGCTCCATGCACCGGGAGCCCGACGTGGGATTCGATCCCGGGTCTCCAGGATCGCGCCCTGGGCCAAAGGCAGGCGCCAAACCGCTGCGCCACCCAGGGATCCCGTGTTTCACATTTTGGATAGGTCTGAATTCCCTGTGGCATCATGCAACTAACTTGTTACTCTATCTCTTGAATTTCCTGTAAGCTGGAAGTTAAGTCTAAAGGCTAAATTACATTCAAGTTAATATTTTTAGCAAGAATACTTCATAAGTGATGCTGTGTACTTTATACTATATCTCACAGGGTACATTTTTAAATTCACTTTCTTTACCGATGTCACTTATCTGGTTTGTCTTCATCTATACTCTGTTCTCATCACTGTTTTATTCTCAGACATGCATTTTGATCGACTATGTTCAACATGATGACAGTCCTCCTTTATTATTAATCTTATACCCTAATCTTGGGCTGTCAGTTTAGAATTTTCCCCAGCTTCTAGGACAGAAGCAGAGAAAAATCAGGCTGACTATGATAAAGCTGCTGAATTTCATGTGTTGGGGTTCCTTTTTCTCTCCTGGGACTAGGCTCTTGCTCCTGGCACCAGCAATACACTACCTCTTCAAGATCTGTTCTCCCTGAGTGATGTTTTCTATTTAGACTTTTCCTTTCCCCTTCTGCTCTGTAAAATTAAAATTTCTGTCTTCTCACTACAACTTTAGCAGGTTGTTCCTTTCTTACTGTAGTTAATCTGATAAACAGGCAATTGTGAAAATCAAGTAGTACAAACTGCTATCCAAGAGCAGCAAATCACTATCATTTAACACGTGTAAATGGTTCATGTAGCATTCCCCAAATAGGTTTCTTAGGTGGGACTTTAATGGCTGTTATGAATAACAAAACAAAGAACCACAACAACTTAAGAGGTCAAATGACTTTGGGAGATGCGGAGTCAGTTACCCAGGTGTTAGGTTTGTTTATTTGTTTAACTGTAGAAGATGCAGTAGTTTTTAAAAGATTTTATATATTTATTCATGAGAGATACAGAGACAGGCAGAGACATACAGGGAGAAGCACGTTCCCTGTGGGGAGCCTAATGTGGGACTCGATCGATCCCAGGACCCTGGGATCACGCATGACCTGAGCCAATGGCAGACACTCAAGCACTGAGCCACCCAGGTGCCCCAGAAAACACACACAGGACGCAGCCTTGTTCACACTTACTTGACTATGGAAATCCCACAGTCTCCAGAATACCTCTCAGAATCCCCAGAATGGGATACCTCTCACGTTTTATATCTGTATTTGCTAGGGAGGCTTGAGGATAGAAGACCCCACATACACCTACCTTTAAGGGATGACTCTGTATAAGGGACTTTTGAGCACCCTGGCAGGCTGATGAAGAAAACCACCTGGGATAGGTAATTTCTTTCAGGATCCCCAAATAAATTGCATAGGACAAATGGTTTCTAACCTTCATCACCACTGAAGCATCCATAGCTGCCGCTAAATGTCCTACTACTATCCCTTCTTTTGTTAAAATTTTTTTCTAATTATTCACGTTTTTCCTTTAAGTATGTAATGCTTTTTGAAAACAGGCTCTTTCAGTTCCTGAATTTGTAAGAAGGAAATCATCCC
Organism: Canis lupus dingo; assembly: GCF_003254725.2. Classification (NCBI taxonomy): domain Eukaryota; kingdom Metazoa; phylum Chordata; class Mammalia; order Carnivora; family Canidae; genus Canis; species Canis lupus. The sequence goes on from NC_064258.1 coordinate 8,720,213, forward strand.
CTAGGAAAAAAAAGTATAGGCACTGACCAAAAATCTGAGTAATACACACGTAATATGCAAATTAAATTTTATGTGTTTAAAGGTACACAGTATAGTCAGAGGCCTAGGTGTGGGTTTTGAATAGCGTTTTGAAGAAAAAGGAAGAGAATAGCAGACATGGTCATGGAGAGAGACAAGTATTGGTAACAGTAGGAAGCAGAGTTGTTAGGTTGGAGAATACATTTCTTGCCAGGGAAATGAGGGTTTAAGGGCAAGTGTAGTGTTAAAAACAACCAACAAAGCAGCTTAGGTTTGATATGAAAATTGAAGCTTTACTGCAGGTACTAGAGTACTTGCAAAGGAGATAGAGGGAGCCCCACAGTCATTGCCAACGAATGCTGGCATGGAGCTGGGTGTCTTGCTTTGAGATATTTTCTTTCTGAAATTCTCTCCCCCTGGATTTTGGGATATTATCCTAAGCTTCTCTTCTAATTCTCTAGATGTTCTTCACTCCTATTATTGTTAATAAACAAGTAAAATAATTATTCATAATTATAGCTAACAGCTATGTGGGTTATTAGGTACTAAGAATTATGGCCAGCATTTTGTCATTTCCTTTGGTGAACCCAACCCTGTGAAGTAGTTATTCTTATCATCCCCATTAACATGAGAAAAACTAAAACCCAATAGTAAGTTGTCATAGAGATAGTAGATGGTGGAATCCAAGCATATACTCTTAATTCCTAGGCATGGAGCTTGTCACTAAACTTTTGGCATTATTCAGACTTCTAGCCTTCATCCTTTCCTTCTTAAGGTCAAATCTTTGTGTTTACAATTTAATCTTTCCTTACAGATTAGTATGCCTTATCGGGTTCTCATTCTTGCTAATTTCTTGATGTACCTTTAAAACGCTGCATTTCCAAACTAGAGACTCATCTAAGTACTGGGAAGAAATAGAAGTGATGCTAGTATGCTTCTCATTGGATCCTATCTGCCGGTGCATGATTTTGATTTGTCCCATTACCAATGGCACTTGATTAAGATGATGTCTGCCAGATTCTCTCTGCTGTAACATTACTCTAATTCCCTTTATACCGAATAAGAACTTCATGGGGGCGTTATTTTGAAAGCGTGTAAATATTCCAATCTTTTTCAAATTTTCAGTTTATGCTTATTTACATATGTGGGTTTTCCTACGCTATTCAGTGGGTTACAATAGGTTATCACTGTTTATTTTGAAGCTGAATTTGTCAAAGATTTGGCCAGTGGGACACAAGTTGGCCTGTGTCCGTTTGACATGCTCCATTATTCTTTGAGCATGTCCTTATTTTCTGGCACAGCTAGAGGCTCCAGGCTCATCCCGTACTTCTCCAAGTTCTGAAATCAGCCATTTTGCCAAAGAAGAAAACTGAGGAGAATGGTATTGAGAAGCCAAGATCTGGGCTAGATGTACTCATTGTTCAGTTTTGTGACTACTCCCAGACTCTCTCAGTGTACAGAGTATATATGTACTTATACACCTATATTAATATTGATAACCTCCATTATCAGTCCACTACCGAAAAGGTCATTCTAGTCTTCTTTCTATTGTACCTCTCTTCCTCAACAGTAAGAAATTTGATTCTCATTTCCCTTACATATTGGATCAATACTCTTGAACATAACCTACCTCCCACCACTGATATTGGCCCCTCCTCTGCTTGGCTACCCTTCTCATCTTCCCCTACTGACTTCCTAAGGCCAGATGGCCCCTCCAGCAAGGTGAGGAGAGCACTCTATACCAGGCCACTTCCCTGTGTGGATGCCCCTTTCACCCCAAGTCCAACATGACGGCTTTGGAGGCTGCCTTCCCTTCCGTTACACACTTGCTGTGCTGTCCCCCAACACACATCGTCTACAATGTACGTTTAAAAATACGTCCTCTCTTTTGCTTGTTATAAAACCTCTGTGAGGTAGTTAAGGAGGTATTATTATCCATAATTTTTCCTTGAACAGATCTCCAACGATCTAGTTCAAGAGAAACGGAGTGATTGCCCACGGCTGCACGGCTTGTATAAAGCAGGGTCTGAACGCAGGGCTTTCCACTCCACCAATTTATGATGCCTCTAAACATGATGCCAACATTAGAGTAACTTTTCCTTTTTCTCCAGTAGAAGTATGTCCAAACATATTCACTTCGTGGTCAACTCTGATTTCCAGGTGTTTCTTCCCGCAAAAGATGTACCAGGTAAGGAGAAGGATTGGGTGCATCATCAAAGTTTAGCTCCAGCTCCTATCTGTGAGACTTCAGGCAAGTTCCTCGCTTTCCTCCAGGATTAAAAAGAGGTTAGATCAGCGATTCTCTGCCTGGGGCTGGGTGAGATGGGAGCTCACCAGGGCTTTTCCCCCGGGAACAGAAATGCTTGTGAAATTCATCCTTCACATGCCTTCCGGTTCGCGTAGTTCTGACTCCAAGGCATCCCCGTTAGCCGTTCTTATTCTGATCAATCTCACCCTTCATTCAAAAATATTTATTAATGGCCTACTATGCCGTATTATCCAGCTTTTGTAGTATTCCTTTTCCGAGGTCTCCCTGCCGTTTAGAATTTTGCCCCTTTCTTCCCAACTTGGGAGTCGAGAGCGTCGGCATCCGAGTCGAGTCGTGCCGTTCACGACGCGCCGGGTCCTCCCTGCACCAACCGCGCGCCGCTCGGGCCCCTCTCGGCTGGCGGGCGTCAGGGAGTCCGTCCCGGGAACCGGCGGCTCCGTCGACACGACCTCCCCGCGGCGAGCCGGTGGGAACCGGGGTGGGACGTCTTCGTCCGTCCGCGGGCCTCCCCGGCACGCTCCGGGCCCTCGGGAGGCGCCCGGCGCGGCTCTAACTTCTCGCCTTCCCCCTCAGGGCACAGGCGCAGCGCGAGCCGCTCTCCACTGCGCAGGAACTTCCCCGGCCTCGGCGGCGGCTCACAAACGCCGGAGCCCGCTCCCCGCACGCTCCCGCCGGGCCCCTCCCGGAGCCGCGCTCCCCGCGCCGCGCTCCCCGCGCCGCCGCGCGTGTCCTCAGGGAGCCTCGGCCCGCCTCCGCCTCCCCCGCCCCGCGTGCCCTTCAGCGGGTCCCCCCGCCCGGCCGACGCGAGGGGAGCGGGGCGCGCGCGCCGGCGGCGGGACGACGTGCGCGAGACGCACGGCCCCGCGCGGAGCGCCGGAAGGAGCCGGGCCGCAGCCTCGCGCGTCGTGCGCGCGCCCCCCCTCCGGCCCCGGCCGCGACCTCGCGCGCGCGCACTGAGGCGCCGCCGCCGCCGCCGCCGCCGCCACCGCCGCCGCCGCGCCGCCGCGCCGCCGCCGCCGCCGCCGCCGCCGCCGCGGCTGCTGCTCCGGCTGCTGCAGGAGGCGGCGCTGGCTGGCGGCTGCGCTCGCTCCAGTCGGCGAGCGGAGCAGCGAGCGAGCGTGTGTGTGTTTTTTAAAGATGGCCGGAGCGGCGGCGGCGGTGGCCGCGGGAGCAGCAGCTGGAGCCGCCGCGGCAGCCGTGTCGGTGGCGGCTCCGGGCCGGGCCTCGGCGCCCCCGCCGCCCCCGCCGGTGTACTGTGTGTGCCGGCAGCCGTACGACGTGAACCGCTTCATGATCGAGTGCGATATCTGCAAGGACTGGTTCCACGGCAGGTAAATAAACCCCCTCCAGCCCCGCCGCCGCCGCCGCCGCCGCCGCCGCCGGCCGCCCGCGCCCCCCTCCGCCCGCCCGGCCGCCGCGCCGCGCCAGGCGCCGAGCCCCCGGCCCGGGCAGCGGGGCGCGCGGGGCCCCGGGCGGGCGGAGGGGCGCCGGGGGGCTCGCCCGGCCGGGAGAAGAGTCGCCACAACACACGGGAACAAAGGGGGCCGGCCGAGAAGTTGGCAGGCGGGGACCGGGGCGAGGGGACGCGGCCGGGGCAGGCGCCGGCGGAGGCCCGCCGCCCCTCGCCGCGCCCGCAGCCCGGCCGCCGCCCGCCGCCCGGCCGCCCGGCCGCCCGGGGCTCCGGCCCGGAGTCGCCGCCCGGCGGGTCGCCCTGCCCGGCCGGCCGCAGCGCCTTCCTTCCTTCCTTCCTTCCTTCCTTCCTTCCGGGCGGCGGGCGGCGGGCGGCTCGCCCCGGCTCGGGGGCTCCGGGAATCGCCGTCGCCCCCTCCCCCGCCGCGGTCCCGGTCGCGCCCCCGTCCCCGGTCTTCATCAAACTTCCGCGGCCGCGGGGCGCCGGGACGGGGGCGTCGGCAGCGCCAGCCGGCGGGGCCCGGAGGAGTAAACAGAGCAACAGATGAGGCGCGCTCGGGGACTTCAGGATGCCACTGGGAAGTTTGGGGCCGGGGGTCCCGGGCGGGCGGGCGGGCGCGCGGTCGGCTCGGACCCGGCCCCCGGCGCCCCGGTGCTGGCGGGGCTGGGGCGGGGGGCGTGGGCGGCAGGCCCCGGCGGGGGGGGGAGAGGGGGGGAGAGGGGGGAGGACACCGCCCCGCCGCTGGTCCCCAGCCCCCCGCGTCGCCCCCGCGGCGCGGCTCAAACTTTACAAAGAGTGAAATCTCCCGTCGCCGGGGGGCCGGCGGCGGCGGGGCGGCCGGGGGGCGCGGGGGCGCGGGGGGGCGCGGGGGGGCGCGGGCCAACTCTGCGGCGGGGGCGGGCACCGCGGGCCCGGGCGGGGGCGGCGAGCGTCGCCCTCCGCCTCCGCCCCCGCCCCCGCGGCCGCCGGCGTTTGGGGTTTGACGTTTGTGAGAGCTCGGGGCCGCCTCCGCCGCCGAGCCGTCGACTCGTGTGTTTTGTAATCAAAGTGTGAGGCTAATAAAGGGCGGCGCCACAGCCTCTTGACTCCGGCGTGGGAGGGATTCGCAGGCATTTAAACAAAGAAACTAGTTGGGGCTGGGCTCCCAAAGTCCTTATTTGGGTGTCGTGGCAAAGCCCGCGGTCACCTTTGGGTGAAGCAGGTTACGCGGGCACCGCGTGGGGTCGTCGGTGGACGAGAGTCCGCTCGGGGCTAATAGCAGATATGGTGACTGTGATTGTAGGAAGTGTCCTTTGATTGACAGCAGGACATTTAAATACAGCCTCCGCTCCCCCCTCCCCTCCCCTCCCCTCCCCTCCCCAATTTTACAGAAACACTACGCGACCAGGCCAGATGTCTGAGTCTCCCTCTACTGGCCCTGGGAGAGAAAACCGCTTACATTACAGCGTTCTTTTCAGGCTTTAGTGCTAGGTACGTTTACTTCTGCTTCATCTTCGAGGAGTTTTATTGAATCAGGTTGCACAGCCCTTGACAGCAACAACAGTGAAAGGAAAAAAAAAAAAAAAAAAACCAACCATCCCTAAAATTGTCACTGTAAAAAGAGGACAGCGTCCTAATTTTGTCTATCAGGTAATCTTTCACAGTCTGGGTCTCAGCTTGGGGAATAATTATAACAACTTTGTCAACCTGTAATTAAGAATAAGTTATCTAAAATTCTTTTTTTATTACTCCAGATCGATTCCCTCCCCCCCCCCCCCCCGTATTTTGATGACATGTAAAACTGAAATTTGAACATATCACATCTTGGCAGTTCTATTTCTATATCCTCTCTTCCCATAACATACCCTAGGCAACTGGAGTAGATTATCCAAAAATCTAGGTTACATATAGGATAAAACCAGAATCCCTGGTGATTATGTAAATACTTACTTTTTCTTTTCCCCAAAGAACTATTTTAGCTGCCTAGGAAACTTGTTCTGTTGTGCAATGTAGAAATGCAATATGTTAATAAATTGTAAACTAGAGTTTTATTTACCTTAATTTAAGGTGATTTAACACTATAACCATGGAGAGCTGCAGGTGGTTTATGAAAAATTTCGTAATGACATGCAAGTATAAATTTGGAAACAGAAGAAGTTTGAGGGGAAAATAAAGAGGGCATGTAAGGAGGAGGAAGACTGAGGCCAAAACAAATCGGCTCTACTTTATCCCATAAATTTGTGTGACTTCATATCTGTGCAAGTGACTCTGAAATGTGTGTTTTTTTGACCAGTGGTCCTTGAGAGTTTAATGTGGTTCAGATGTGAACAGTTAGAAAATTTAGTAATAATGCCCTGTCATGCAAAGACAGTTATCTTCTTAGCAAGTTTCTTAAGGAAGTATGGGTCATTTGGGTAATGTTAGAGAAAATAATGTTTATTGTACCGTAAAATAGGCAATTGCTTAACAAATGGAACACATCAAAATGTTCCTCATGTATTAATTTTTAAACAAATATCATTTGCTTAAGTGAGACTTGGCCCCTAAAGTACTAAGGTACAGTTACTCATGTCCATGCTCCTCTTTTCTTTGGTTTGGGGGGAGGTTAGGGAGGGGGTCCAACTGCAGAAGAGGAAGGGGGAATAGGAGTGCTGATAACAGAGAATTACCATTAATTACCAGGACAGTTTGTTGATGATTTTATTACTTCAAGTAGAAGAATTTTTTTCAAACTCAAGGAATCAGTGAGTTTTGGTATACATTTGAGTTTATTCTGTCTGGAGTTTCAGACATCTGGAAATCTGAAAAGTTTTTGTCTTCATTTAGCCTGACAGGGAAAGAGGGGCTCTTCCTTGACACTTTTCAGCCAGATTGAATAGGACTGGCTTCCTCCGAGTTTGAGGGTGTTGAACTACTGCTTCCTTGGTGTTCAGAATTCCTATCCCCTAGGTCCCCTAAGGCTTTTTTCTAAGTGGGAGGGGAAAAGAATACTTGCCAGGGTACAATGTGTAATTGATATCCTAAGGACAGTGAGCTAAGGAATTAACAGGATTTTCCTGGGAAGGTTACTTCCTAGACATGGAGTTCTTCCTCTCTGGACCCTTGGTGGAAGTAAGACAATGGAGATCTTTCCTGATAATATCCCACCCCCTAATCTCTAGGCTAGAGGTCTTTCTTTAGTACTCTTAATATCGTCCTATACTGCCTTCATTAAATTGTGTATTAGTGTCTTCTGTCTCCCCATTTGAATGTAAAAACCTTTATTAGTCTTTTTTAGTCACGTATTCTCTTTGATTGACAAAATTAACATAGAAAAAATGAGAAGTACAGAAAAGTATTAAGAATATGAAAGTACCCTTGTCTTCCAGGGGTTATCAGTGTTTTAACATTTAAGGTATGTGCATATATTTCAAAAAAACTGGAATTCATTTTGTGCATTCCACTGTTAAAACCTAGGTTCTCTTATTAACATATACGTCTTCTTGTGTCTTTAATATTGTTTGAAAACGTTTTCATTGGTTGCATAATTAATTTCATGGAAGTGTGTTTTAAAATCATTCCCCTTTTGTTAGTTTTTTATGTTGTAAAAGGTATTAAGCTATTACTTCTTGTAATTCCTAGTGATGGATGGTTGACATCCTTCTAAACCATTGTGAGCATCTCTATTATTTCCTCAGAATAAATCACGTGAATTAATACATGTAAAACACTTAGAAGATCTAGCACTTGTGAGTACTCAATAAGAAATTCCCTTGAAGTAGAATTATTGGTCTCAGGGCACAGATAATTTCAAGCTTCTGGTACCTATTGCCAGATTGTCCTCCAGAAAGGTTCTTCCACTTTACACTCTCACCAGCAGTGCTCACTTCTAGTTCCCTGCATCATCCCCGACCTTAAGGTGTTATTAAACCCTCCCCCCCAAAAAACCAGCGAAACGCTTTGCCAGTCTGCAGATAGTGAACATTTATTTCCACCAAAAGACATACCCAAGATTGTTCATAGCAGTGCTATTCATATTATCCCTTAACTGGAACAGTGTAAATGTCATCGGCAGTAGATGGGATAAAATGTGGTATATCATAAGATAGAATGCTACCCGGTGATTAAAAAAAGAATGCCAGACGGAAACATGTCACAACACCGGCAAATGTCACAGACACAGGCTAAACAAAAGGAGTCAGGCATAACAGTGAATGCTGTTGGAGTCTCCTTATATGAAGTTCAGGTGCAGGCCTACTTGGGTGAGTGGAGTCAGACTGATGCTTACCTCTGGAAGGGTGTTTACCAAGGAGGCCCTATCAAGGGAGCTTCTGAAGTGCAGGAAGTGTTCTAGATCTTAATCTTGGGTGGTGGTCACATACGTGTATGCAGATGTAAAAATTCCCTGACATATATATGTGCTGGAGATCTTAAAAAATGATTGTAATGGTTGAAGGGTACTTCAACGCTAAAAAAGAAAAATTAATAATTTACCATTTTGGCAGCTGACGTGTTATTTTGTGACTTTGTTTCTTGGCTCTGTCTTGTCCCTGTCTTTAATGGGATTGCCCCTTGTGTTTTACTGTTAAGTATAATGTTGGCTTTGGCCCAGAGTTTGCAGTATGTGTGGCGCTGTTCTTGGTGCTAGGAATATAGCAATGAACCAAACAGTCTTTGCTCTCTTGTAACTTATATTCTAGTGGGGGAAGAGAGAGAAATATATATGACAAAAAGAGAAGGAAATTGAGTTAGGAGAAAAGAAGGGCCCCGGGGGATAGTAGAAGGCCACTACTATTTAAATGGCGAGGTTATGGAAGGCCTTCAGAAGGAGGCATTTGAACACAAGATATTTTGGATTTTACTCAGAGCAAATGATGGATGTATTTTGAGTAGAAGAGTAAATGATTTGTAACCTTTAAAAGGTTCACTCTGGCTTCTGTGTGGAGAATAGACTGGGGGGAGGCAAAGGTGATAGGCCAACCAGGAAAAAGGCTATTGTAATCATCCAGGTGAGAGATGATTTTAAAAGTTGGAGTCCGTTTTGGTAATTTTCAAATGTGTAATAATTTTTATTTCTGAGGCTTGAATGAATGAGGAGCTTACTTTATGAGAATGGAAACATTTTATCTGAATAGTGCTGTTGGGTAGCAGTTTCTGAGGTAGTCACTCTAGAGTCCTGGAATTCACACAGACACTTACTCACCAAGTGTGAGGTACTGTTCTGATTGTGTTAGATGTATTAATTAGCTCATCTATTTCTCAACTTCTATTTCTTAACCTTGCTGGGTAAGTGTTATTATTGTCCTTATTTTGCAGATGGGATCTGAGGGTTAGAGAGGTCAGTAACTCTCCCAGGGTTACAGAGCTAGAAGGTCATATAGAGCTAGCCGATCTGACTTCATTCAGGTCGCTGACTCCTGAGCTCACTCTCTCGACCAGTAGTAGGTGGTACTGGCTTTCTTCTCCCTTGTCTGTCTTTATCCTGGGGTGTGAAGGGGCATAGGTGGAACAGATGCAGCAGGGTTCCAGAGAGAATGGTACATCTAGAACCAATATACTTTTGTTTTTGTTCTGTATTAGGTTATTGTCTAGCGTGAATATGTTAAAAATGGTCATAACTGCTTTGGGAACAGTATTTATAAAATATTTGAGAAGTTTTATAATTTAACTCTGTTTTCAGATTTGTTCCAATGGATTTCTTATTGGAATGTATTTTTATTTTTTAAATTAGGGTTAAAATATTTTTAAAATTGATTTTATATACATTTCCTTGTAATGATGAAATTACTTTTAGTGTTACGACATAAACTTACTAGGTGAACATATATCTTCCTGTAACAGAACAGGACTAGAATTTCTTAGTATCTTTTTTTTTTTAAGATTTTATTTATTTGACAGCGAGAGAGCGTAAGGCAGGGGAGTGACAGAGGGACAGGGAGAAGGAGGCTCCCCGCTGAGCAGGGAACCCAATGCAAGGGTCCATCCCAGGACCCTGGGATCATGACGTGAGCCAAAACCAATTGAGCCACCCAGGTGCCTCTCGATATCTTTTTTTTTTTTAGTAACAGTTTATCATAAGAAAAAATAGGAGTATTATTTTCATGTGTTTCACTTAATACAAGTATATGTGTATTTTATAGATATATATATACACACATACACATATATGTGTATGTGTGTATATATATATAGACATATGGATCTTACTGGATCTTGTTATTTGAACAAAATTTGATTTGATGTAGGAGTCTTATCTCAAGCTGCTTGGAAGCAGTGACATATAGTTCTCTCATCAAGCTTTTTTAAAATTTTTAACTTCAGTTTGGGGCAGATTTCTGCTTGGTATGCTCTCCTATCCTGTGTTCTTACGTATGAAATTGAGTTTACTGAATATCCAAGGGGAAAGAATGCCTTTATATTTGATGATCTGAAGTGGGAGCTTAAGAATAATGGAACAGGTGTAGGGGAATTTGATTATAAAGCAAACTGGTTGGTTTGAGCAATTCAACTCCACAATAATTTGCACAGGTTTTGAGCAGTTGGCCAGTGGTGATCTTGCAGCTGCTACCAAGTTTCTGATTCTTTTTGGAAGTGATGTTTTATTAATATAGTAATTGTTTACTTACTTTTCCACTAATATTAACACTATAATTTTTCCCATTAATTAAAGTATGATTTAATGGTAACCTGGATGATTTTAGTATGTGTTTCTGTGAGCTCTGGTTCCTTTTATTGGAGAATGGTTTTTAGAAACCGAGGCCTGGCATTAGAGGGTTCATTGCTGCAGGCGTTTTCTGTGGACAGAGCTAAGAAATTTACTCTGCAGACACATCTTTGTTTCTGTTCTATATACTTGTATGTTTTAAAACTTAAGAGTTTTCTAGTGATGACTTTGATTCTAATCCAATACCACATGGTTCATTTTAGCCTTCCCCCTTTCCTTACTTGTAACTGTTTTGTCCAACACTGAGAAATTTAGCTCTAATTATCTACAATAGAGTTATGTTTTGTTCCATCCTAGTGTATACATAAAGTAGTTCTAGAATTGCTAACTCATACCCTTGTAATAAATTTTTAACTAAATTACAGTATTTCTTTATGGTTCTTTTTGTTTTTAGCCTTATATCTATAATATCTTTAGCCTTACTATATCTAATAAATATCGGTAATATCTAGCCTATAATTTTCAGATAGCTATAACAGCTAGTAAGACACTTTTTCCACACTTAACCTAGGTTCTGTTCTTTTCTTCCCCAGTTTAGGGTATTATATCACTTATTTGTAATAATGTTTGGTTTATTTGTTGCATTTTGGATTCCTCCTACATCCTGATTAGTTTTAATTATTGGTTTATATGTAGAGTATGTAAAATAATACCAGGGTTCTAAGTAGTTAGGGTTATATATGAAAAGGTATATGAAGAAGTGTCATACCCTCTTCATCTCTCCAGTGCCTTTCCATCCCTTTGCCACCCACTTCTCTTTAGTTTCTGGTTTATTCAGTGTGGAGTTTTTGTTTCTTTTCCCACAGATGGGCAGATAAATGTGTATTTTCTTTAATCTACTTCCTTTACAAAAGGGTAGCTTCTGATAAGTACTCTTATTTGCTCCCCCCCCCCAATAATATATACAGGAAAACATTTCATGTCAGCTCATAGAGCTCTTCCTTATTCTTTTTAATAGCTGTATAATACTCCTTCATGTGTACGTTCTCTATTTTATTCATCCATTCTCTTGTGTATGGGCATTTAGGTTGTTTATAATATTTTGCAATTGCAGATAACTACTAAAAAAGTACAACCTTGTGTATGTGTATTTTCATATTGTTGGAGGTGTATTCAGGTTAGATTCCTAGAAGTGGGATTACTTGGTCGAAAGATAAGTGCATCTGTTGTTTTGTTAAGATTATCAGATTTCCCTCCAGAATGCTTGGACCAGTTTGCATTTACACCAACAGGGTACGGATGCATGTTTTTCCCCATATTCTTGCTATCAGACTGTTTTCTTATCTTTTAATCTTTGCCAATCTGATAGGTGAAAAATATTTTATGTTTTAATCTGCATTTTTCTAATTACAAGTGAGTTTGAACATTTCATATATTTGAGAGCCATTTTCTTTCTTTTTTAAAAAAATCTGTTTATAACTTTTTCTTATTTTTTAATTTTATTTATTTATTTATTTATTTATTTATTTATTTATTTATTATTATTTTTTCTGATTCTTTTTTAAAGAGCTCTCCTGGAGTTCTTTACATTAGGGCTACTGGGCCTTTATGCCATATATAAATATTCTCTCCAAGTTTGTAGTTGTTTTTTTTTTTTTTTTTCCGTTTTGTCTTGGTGATTTTTTTTTTTCTTTGCCATGCAAATTAAAACATATTTATGTAGTCCTATCTATCAATCTTTTATTGGCTCTGGATTTTGAGTCATGATTAGCAAGCTTTTCTCTACCCCAAGGTTAAAGAGGATTTTTACTTGTATTTTCTTTTAGAACTTGTATGGTTCTGTTTTTCTTTTTTCTTTTCTTTTTTCTTTTCTTTTCTTTTCTTTTCTTTTCTTTCTTTTCTTTCTCTTTTTTTTTCTTTTACATCTAGATCCCTAATCCATTTGGAATTTATTCTTGTGTATGGTATCAAATAGGGATGTAATTTAATTTTTTTCCTAAATAAATTTTCCTGACTGTCCCAGCACTATTTATTACAAAGCTCATATTTAGCGGCTCAGCTGGTTGAGCATCTGACTCGATTTCAGCTCAGGCCATAATTTCAGGATCCTAGGATGGAGCCTGGCCTTGGACTCTGTGCTACGGGTGGATTCTGCTTGGGATTTTCTCCCCTGTCCCTCTCCTCCTCCTCCCCTTCTCTCTCTGGCTCTTCCCCTGCCTATGTGTGCCTTGCTCTAGCTTGCTTGCTCTCTCAAATAAATAAATCTTTTTTTTTTAACTCATATTTACCCCAGTAATTTGACATGCCACCTTTGTCATAGCTGAAATTCTCTATACTTGGATCAGTTTCTGCACTTTCTGTTCTTTTCCACTGATCTGTTTATTTACTCTTGTATCACTACCACACTTTTAATTATGGAGGCTTTTATTGTATGTTTTGAAGTCTGGTAAAACTTGAAAGTCTCAACCTTGTAGTCTGTTATTTTCAGTGTTTTTCTGGCTGTTCTTGCGGGTTTATTTTTCCATATGAAAAAATAGTAGCAACTTGCCTAATTTCATTAAAAGCTTGTTGATATCTTGGGGTACCTGGGTGGCTCGATTGAGCGTTGGACTCTTGGTTTCAGGTCAGGTCATTATCTCAGGGTCGTGGGATTGAGCCCTCAGTAGAGCTCTGAGCTCAGTGTGGAGTCTCCTTGAGATTTTCTCCCTCTGCCTTATCCTCTGCCCCTCTCCCCGCTCCCGTGCTTGCATCTTCTGTCTCAATTGACTAAAAAAATTTTTAAAAGCTTGTTGATATTTTAAAGCCAGAAATAGACTCTTAATTATAGAGAACAATCCCAGAGGGGAGGGAGGGTCGGGGAATGGATGAAATAGGTGAGGGCACTTGTCCCGGTGAGCACAGGGTGATTTATGGAAGTGTTGAATTACTGCGTTGTACACCTGAAACTACTATAACATTGTATGTTAACTAACTGGAATTAAAATTAAAACTTAAAAAAAAATTTTTATTTATTTATGATAGTCACACAGAGAGAGAGAGAGGCAGAGACATAGGCAGAGGGAGAAGCAGGCTCCATGCACTGGGAGCCCCACGTGGGATTCGATCCCGGGTCTCCAGGATCGCGCCCTAGGCCAAAGGCAGGCACTAAACCGCTGCGCCACCCAGGGATCCCAAAATTAAAACTTTTAAAAAAAGCTTCTCAATATTTTATTGGTATTAAATTGAATTTCTAGATTAATTTAGGGAAAATTGACTTTCTGTGATGTTGAGTCTTTATCCAAGAACAGGGATGCCTCTTTATTTAAATCTAGTGACTTTCAGATATGTTAAAATTTTTTCTATAGATTTTGCAAATGTGTTAGTTTATTCCTATATATTGTTTTCTTTGTTACTATTATAAATGAGCTTTTCTCTATTATTTGCTTGCTAATTGGTTATTGGTCGTATATATGACGATTTGACTTTTCATTGTTACTTTACTTTTCTGCTATTTTACCAAAAGAATTGTTAGTGTTAGCTGTATCATCAGTTCACTGGAGGTTCCTATCATATGCAAATAGGTTTCTTTGCTTCCTTACCAATTCTGCCTCTATTTTTTTTTTCCAATTCTGCCTCTAAATGAATTCTCTTACACTTAATACCCAAGAATTCTCTTACATTTAATTTCACAGGCTTATATCCCTTACAGTATTAAATAGTGGTGGAGATAGCTGCTGTGAACAGCCTCAGGTAAAAATATTTTTCACTACATGCTTCACTTGGATATTTAAGTTGTATTCTGGTGATGCTTTGTGTCTAAGTTTAAAAATGTTATTCTGTATCAAAATTTTAAAATGGCCACTGCTTGAGGAACCTGGGTGGCTCAGTTGGTTAAACGACTGCTCAGGTCTTGATCCCAGGATTGAGCCCTGAGTCCAGCTCAGGGGAGAGTCGGCTTCTCTCTCTCTCCATCTGCCCCCATCTCCCACCTGCACACTCTCTCAAATAAATAAAATCTTTAATAAATAAATAAATTAAAAAAATAATGCTACTTTTGGTCATTTTTAGTGTAAAAAATTGACAAATAGAACTGACATAGAGGAACACATAAACACAGAGCAAGGGATGCCTGGGTGGCTCAGTGGTTGAGCGTCCACTTTTGGCTCAGGGTGTGATCCTGGGGTCCCAGGATCGAGTCCCGCATCGGGCTCCTTGCATGGAGCCTGCTTCTCCTCCCTCTGCCTGTGTCTCTGCCTCTGTGTGTGTGTGTCATGAATAAATAAATAAAATCTTAAAAAAAAAAAACACTGAGCAAGTAATGTGTATATATATGTATGTAAATATAATAGGAATCTTTAATGATCCAGGAATTTTTCTAAAGCAGCATTTTCTAACCTGTGTTTTGTGAACCCCAAGGGTTTGAGGTATCCTGGGAGTTTATTTCTTTTAATTTGTTTTATAAAAAAATGAGGATTTTTTTCTTTTAGTAGATTAGCTTGGGTGCCTCTGTGTGTATAGGAACAAGTATTCATGGTTAGTGGGAATCGGTTGATTGTTATCAAGATTGAATTACTGGTTTGGTTTGTCATTCAGCTGAGTACTGCTAGCTACCATGATGGTTTTGACTTTAATTTTAATGTTTTTCTGAGAAAATTTTAAACATACACAAAAGTAGACTGAATAGTATAATGTACTCCCAGGTTAACCATCACTTTGCTTCAGTGATTGTTGATTCATGAGCAGTCTAGCTTCAGTTGACCCTCCTCCTTCTATTGTATTTAGTTTTTGGTTTTTTGAGATTTTTAATTTTTAAAGAGATCTCTACAGTCAACGTGGGGCTTGAACTTAGAACTCTGAGATCAAGAGTTGCATGCTCTACTGACTGAGCTGGCCAGGCAACCCCACAGTTAGTTATTTTGAAGCAAATTTGTGACAATATCATTATATTTCTGCATATTTGCATATTTCAGCACATATGTCTGTAAGATAAGGCCTCTTTTAGAAAAATATTATTACCACAATCAAAAGTAATTGCCAATTCCTTAAAATCATGAAATATTGTTCAAATTTCCAAATGTCTCAAAATGTCATTACTTTTTCTGCTCCTTGAATCAAGATCCAAATAGTCTACACACTGTGATTAGTTCATATGTTGTAAGTCTTTTAATCTGTAGCAGTAGTTCTCAACTGGATGGGTTTCATCTCCCACCAGAAGATGCTTGGTAATGTCTAGAAACATTTTTTTGAGGGCAGAGGTGTTGCTACCGGAATCCTGTAGGTAAAGGGCAGGGATGCTGCTAAATATCCTCCACAACACAGCCCCCACGAGGAAGGACTGTCCATCTCTAATTCTAATACATCAGAAATCAATGTTAAAGAACATACAATGACATATCTCATTTGTATTTTATTTTGGGGAGGGGGAGTAAAACACTTTGAGAATGTTTTGTGAAAAAGTGGAGAACTTATCTTCTGTAATTTAGAAGTCTAGTTTTCCTTGAGCACAAAACACACAAATTTCAGACCTCTGGTATTGACTCCTGTTTATCAGTTAGTAATCATAACAGTCTGACATCATGTGCGGTTAAATTACGACATTGTTCAAGCTGGGAGATACCATTGTAGATAATTCAGTGTTTTTTTTAATGTGCAAAAGCTTTAATGTCAGATAAGCGGTCACTGTTTGACAAAGAAATTGGAATGATGTCCACTCTGGTTCTTTTGATTTATGTAGTGTCTTATGGATACTTTATATTAATAAATATATTAAAAAAAAAAAAACGAAGATTAAACAGTCCTGGGGATCTGCCTGGAGATCCTGGGGATATTCTCACTGTTCAAGAACTCCACAGACTGAAAAAAACAAAACAAAACAAAACAAAACAAAACAAAAAAAAAACCACCCCACTGTGAACTAAAGTCAGAACAATGATTCAGTTGGATAGAGTCCTAAAGCGGTTTAGTGAGTAACAAAGTATGGGACACAAGGTACCCTGGAAGCAGCGGCTTTCTGGCCACTTCCCATCTGTGATGTCAGAGACTCTCTGGGGTGACCACATTAGAGCCTTCTCCCCCAGAGACTGCTTTGTGGGGTCATGGGTTTTTCCTCTTCTCTGTGAACTCCCGCAATGCCTCACCTATCACACACACTACACTGGAGACATGTGGTCCCTCCTTTTTACTTTTCCGCTTTTTGAAGGAATCTTGGGGTATAAATAGTTTTATCTGCAGATTAGAGGAATTTAAGTCTTTTTACTTAATTTAACTTGTCACGGGTCTGAGTCATATTTCTCTCTTACATTCCTTCTATTTCAGTACTTTTTTTAAAGCTAATTTCTGTGTGCCTCGTTCCTTGAATCATTTTCTTTACTTTTTTGCTAGCCTGTCCTTATTTTCTGTGTATCAAAGGATCAGATCCCATGGTTACTGGAGAGCAGAGTCTCTTCTGTTTGATTCAGGTAATTCTTTCCTTAGACCTGCTTTTCCATCCATCCAAATGCCAGGTAGTCAGTGCTGGACTCTGCTCCCTAATTTTTTTGTTCTTGCCTCTCTCTGGGCAACCAGCTGGAGGTAGGGGAGATCAGAGCCCCTGAGGTGAAACTTTTTTCTCAGTGTCCTCATTCCATGAACCCCTTGTTGGAATTGATTCTCCGGAGCCTTTTGTATATGTCTTTCTCTTGGCATCACCTTGTTGGGGCTGCCCATCTCTTCAGGAGTGTGACCCTACCCAGGGAACTTACTCACTTCCTGCCAGTTGCAGAGTGCTTGTTTGCAGCCTTACTCCTGGCCCCAGGCCTCCTGCATGGGTCATTCACCAGTTCCAGTGCTCTGAGCAGTTCTTTTGTCTCTTTGGACAGAGCATAGGAAGACTGAGACACAAACTTCTGAGGACTTTAAGATCAAGTGATGTTAGGATGTGGGTGACCCTTTCTAGCTCTTCCTCTCCACCACATCAGTGGTTTTTTGTTTCCTCACCACCATCATGGTTTCTAATATATCTCTGTAATGCAATATTTATTTAGCATTTTTCTTTAAAACAACTTTGAATGGATTTTGTTTTTTTTTTTAATTTAATTTTGTCCTGAATAAAGGTTATCTGTTAAATCACATGTTTGCGATACTCACATATTTTAATAATTGTGAGAAAAACTGCATTTATTGAGATAAAGAGTCTTTATCATATAAAATGTGTACATGTGAGATGTCAGAAGGCTGGTGGTGATTGATGAAAGGATAGTAACAGACACAGGGAAGAATACACGTTTCTTTCTTTGAGGGAAGTAAGGGATAGAACTAAACCAAATGAGAATGGCTTTATACAGCAGGAAGCCCAGTGGCAGGACAAATTGTCCTGGCCTTCAGTTCTCATACACGTGTCTTGTTGCCAGTACAGTGCCATCTGGGATCTGGATCGCATCAGGTTCAGTGATGGGTGGTGCTGGGGTGCTCGGCTGGCGTTCCTTCCTGTTTCATTGGTGACTGTGCCTGCCCAGCAAGTGTGTGGAACTGCTCTCAACCTTAGCTTATTCTGCACGATGAGGGGACTCGAAGATCACTTTCTCAGATGTATCATCCTCCTAGCGGGCTTTAAGCCTTCTTGACTCCTCTTCCTCCAGGTATGCATAACTCTGTGCTCTGGGAGACCTTGAGCTAGATCAGTAAAAAGTAATTAGAGGGTATATACACACCCTGTGAAAAGGAATCCCTAAATGAGTACAGGTAGCCTATCTGTTTTGCAAAATAGCATGTATTCTTGAAATAAAGGATATTATTTTCTTTTTAGTACTTTTTAGTCTAATCATTGTTTTTGAAGTGTCAGTGCTGCACATCTTGCATTCAGCCATTTATATGTGAGATACAGTTGCCAAAGTTTGCTGTAGTTTGCAGAGATCAGATCTATTTTCAGAGTTAGAAAGTTTCTGGAAATGTAGCTTCAGAAAGAAAAGGAAACTGGCAAGTCATTGGGAATTATCTTTAGATATATTAGAACCCATTCCCTTTTGTTTATTCAGGTACATGGCTTCAATAATTGCACCCTTGCCCCCCATAATTTTTTTTCTCATTAGCAAATAGTATATAACCTTCATTAAAAAAAAAAAAAGAAAACATCCTTGTTCTGACATTCCCCCTTCATCTGCAGTCCCATTTCTTTACTCTCTTTATAGCAAAATTCATCAAAAGAAGTGTCCACGTGTACTGTCTCCAGTTTTGTTTTTGTTCTGTCTCTCTTTTAAGATTTTATCTATCTGGGAGAGAGTGAGAGAGGACAAGCAGGGGGAACAGCAGGCAGAGGGAGAGGGAGAAGCAGGCTCCCCGCCGAGCAGGGAGCCTCATGCAGGGCTGGATCCCAGGACCCTGGGATCATGACCTGAGTGGAAGGCAGGCGCTTAAAATACTGAGCCACCCAGGTGCCCCTCTATCTCTTTTTTTCTAATTAAGGTCCATTCTCTCTGAACCCAGTTGGACGGACTTTCATCTTTACTACCGAGTGGTAGCAGTAGCAGTCTTGGAGTACCAGGGAGTTCCCCTTTGCGGCTTCTGGGGGAATCCCTCTGCTGGTTTTTCTCCAGCTTCACTTCTTCCCTTCTCGCTCCTCATTGCAGTCCCTTCTTATCGCCCTGATCTTTTAACGTGGGAGGACTGCAGGGTTAGTCCTCAGTAGTTCTCTTTTTCTAGCATTTATCTGATCCCATGACTTCAGCTGTCATCTGTATGTGGATGATTCCTAAATTTTTATCTCCTTCAGAGACTCTCTCCTGAGCTCTCCTCTTGAATAGGTAATTGCCAAATTTATGTCTCTGCTCGAATGAGCAGTAGTCATCCTGTCGTCTAGCGCGTCCACAGCGGAAGCCAGAGCTCTCCTCCCTGGCAGCCGCGCTCTTCCCCCTGCAGTCGTCCCTGCCCTGGTTATGGCAGCTCCTCCAAGGCCAGAATCTTCAGCGCCATCCTTATTTCTTCTCTTAGAATCTACATTAAGTTCTTCAGCAAAATCTTGTTGGCTTACCTTTGTAATCTCATCCCTTCACATCCCTCCCCTTGTATCAATTGAGATTATTGCAGGAGCTTTCTCACTGCTCGCCCTCCTGCTAGCACGGAAACCAGAGTGACACTTTAAAACTGTGAGTTAAGTCTGGTGCCTCTTGGGTAGGAAGCCCTGCAGAGAGTCCCATCTCACCCAGAGTAAAAGCCTTCCTGTGGCCCCTAAGGACCTGCAGGTCGTCCGTGCACTCTGATGTCACCTCCCCTGCTTCCCCCCACCCTGCCACCCCACCCCCATGCTTCAGCTGCACCAGCCTGCTTTCTGTTTCCTACACAGTGGTCAGGCTTGCCTTAGGGCCCTTGCATTTGCTTTTACTTTGCTTAGAGCCACTTTCCTCTGATACCCCAGGGCCTGTTCCCGCACTTCTCTAGGTTTTCTCAGCCAGGCCTTCCCTAACTGATAGAAAATAGAAAATCCCTTAGCCTCTGGGACACTTCTTCCTCTGTAGCACTTGTTATTATCAGACATCTATGGTATAGCTACTTGTTTGTTTTTCTGTCTCTTCCAGATAAAGTGTAAGCTTCAAGAGTGTAGACATTTGGTTTTTTGGTTTTGTCACTCTTATATTTCAGGGGTCCTGATAGTGCTTGAATGAGTGAATGGCTGAGTCATAGAAGGCATTTTGGGTTCGTTTACAGTACGAAGTTTATCCCTTGAAGGAAGGAAGATGGTGTTAAGTGTGTCTTTTACCCACATACAGTGTTATGGCTGCTAAATAATAAACCAGTGTTACAGCTGGTACCTCCACCTGCTCATATTTCTTTTTCCTGCTCTCACCCCCCACATTGGACATTGCCCTCTAGGGGTCTCTTTGCGACCTAATCTCTTGTACCCTATCCTTGCTTCTTTTGTTTTCTTCTCTCATTCTCAAAGTCACCTCCCCACTTCTATATGCTCCCTTTCCTCATCCCCCTTGTTACACACATGCACGCAGATACATAAATGTAATTTAGTGTAGCACTTTCCTCTTAAGCACAAGTCTCTGGAAATTCCCTAGTCATCACTATGATTTCTTCCTTCATTTAAAAATAGTTCCTGAAGTGCTACTTTTCTCTGTGGAACTTTGCTTAAGATAAGATATTTTAATTCCTTTTGTCTAAAAGATTGCCCTCTTTCCATCTGCTCCATGTCTTCGTTCTTCTACACGACGGTCCAGGCTCATAAGCGATTCATGGTAGCTCAGCCCAGAGCTGAGACTGCTCTTGGTAGTGGAACAAAATTTGTCTTGAAAATTCATCATTTTTATGTACATCTCTGGAACTGATATATAACATGTCACTAGGAATGGTTATTTTTCCTTCCGGAGAATGGCTGAGGTCCAGTGATGGTTCTTCCCCCTTACACAATTGCGGATTTCCTCATCAAATTGGACAACTTTAATTTTTGTTCAGGAAATTAATGTTAAATATTGTTTACTAATTAATATTACATGTTACTATTATTTACTTAATCCATACCTGTTTACCCTTATTAACCTCATGATACGTATTTTATGTATATACTTGTTCGGTGTTTATCCCAGAGACAGTGGAGAAGTAATAATGGAGAAGGGTGAACACAATGAGTATTTCTTTTTCATAATGAGTATTAAGATGAGCATATGTAGTGTACAAAGAATGAACAGGTTAAGTAGGTATGCACAGTAGTTTGGCTAGACTGGAATTTTACCTATGTAGCAGGCTCTATAGGAGCACCTCCCTTTTCCTCCTGGCTTCTCTGTTTCTTTTCTTTTTTTGTTTTCTTTTTTAAGGATTTTGTTTATTTACTTGAGAGAGCGCGTGTGTGCGAGCATGCATGCATGAGCGGGGGAAGGGCAGAGGGAGAGGGAGAAGCAGGCTTCCCTTTGAGCACGGAGCCAACGTGCGGCTCTCTGGGACCATGACCTGAGCCAGGCAGCCGCTTAACCAACAGAGCCATCCAGGCGCCCCTCCCTCTCTATTTCTGCCATCCAGGTGCCCCTCCCTCTCTATTTCTATCTGTCTCTATCTCTTGTGGACTTGTTGCTGAAAGCACTTGAGACTTGGCCTGAGGACTTTGTCCAGCTGTAGGAGCTCAGCACCTTGTATTTGAAGCAGGCTGGAGGTGCTGGGAAGGTAATGCCCCTAGGATAGCCATCAACCATTGTCTTTTGGGAAACTGGATAAATAACCTAGCTTCTTCTTCCCTTGGGTCGGACCATGCCCCTTCTCCATAGTCTTCCAGATGTCCCCAAAGGGCTCATTAGGGTACATATGCATTATGGCTTCTTTCTGTCTCACTTTTACACTTCTCTACTAGTGCTACCAGGGATCACTTGCCATGTGAGCATCTGCACTCAGATTTGTGTATCAGGATCTGCTTCTTGGAGACTTCCACCCTAAAGCAGTAGAAAATTATTAATGAGAAGAAGGATCATAAGTGAGAGATACTGGGTTTGAAAGTAGAATGTGGATTCCCTTTATGAAATAGCAGATTTTTTACGTGATGGTCATATATGCATATTAATGACTATAATAAGTGTGCATTCATTTTCTTGTATCTGCGTAGATGCAATCCCTGTAGGTGCACCAGGGACATTACTTGCAGAGTAGACTATGGAGGCTGCTTACTTACCTACCTCACTGAATAGTTTTCTGGTCCTGCTACCTGGAAAAGATATCGTGCCCTAAGTTTATATATGATATGATTTTACTCTGGAACTGTTTGCTGCTGTTTTATTTCTCCCCTTCTTTATTCTTTTCGAATCCCTTCTTTTTCAAAATGCTAGAAACATTCTATGTACTGGAAGTAACCTTTAGCATGGGTACAATTGGGATGAAGTGTTAACATTTTACAGATTAATTAGCATACAAAAAATAGCAATCACGTTGCCATCTTTGAGGAATGATGCGGTCTGCTGGAATAAAATTTTCCTATAACTGAAGATTTTCCTTGTGAAATGTGGTTGAATGTCCTCAGAAAAGTTGCTCAGGAGATATACTTCCTCTTATGTCAGTTATTTGTAGAAGGATATTGGTGGATATATTACGCTTTCACAGAGAATATTGCACTATTTAATTTTGATGACTAAGTGCCGTGCACCTTAGTTTGCTGTAGGTATGGGCTGCTGGCCTGTGTCGGACTGTGTGTGTACTAAATTGCCTCAGACCAGAGGTATTTATTGGTAGTGTTTCATCTCCTTCCTTGCTGTACTTTCTTGCTGTCTCTTACATACTGCTTCTAATTTTCTGTGTTTTCTTAACTGGAGAGAAACTTAAGATTTCAGTGGGGAAACAGACAACAGGTCTTCTTAAATTACTTGCTCTGTCATTTTGATACATTTGTGTGACAGGATGAGCCTAGTCAGGAATGGAGTCAAGCTATGCAAAAGGGATTTAGCAGGTGTCATTTAAATAGATCTGGCAGGCAAGGTTAGAATTTTTAAAGTAAGAGTGCTTGTGAAGCTGGATAGTTGCTTTGACTTCTTATTACCCTGGGACAGAAGCTCTGCATGGTGAATAAGGGTAGTCGTGGCACATAGGTAATTTTACCCAGAAGACCCTCAGGTGGCTAGGCTAGTGAGATGGTGTGTCTTGATTCTTATGCGGTCTTATTTGACTGGAATTGTTCTGTGAGTAACCTTACCTCCTGTGGGACAGTTTAAGAAATGGTCTTTTGGAGAATGCTCTTCAGGCAGTCCTCACTTAGCATGGTTCCGATATGCACAGATTTCAGTTACCATGTAAAGGAAAATTGTTTCTCTGCTTAAAACACTTCTAACACCAAATGTGTGGATTTTCCACACTAAGCAATTACCCAGTTGTCTGCAGATGCCAGCTGGGTGTCTTATAATTTAATTCAATTCTCACACTAACCACCTGGAGTTAGTGCAGAACTCACTTAAGGTTTGGTCCTGAAGGGCTTAGTCCCACAAGACTGTCTCCCTATGTCAGACACCAGTCACAAATAGTGGGTTCCTAGGTAACCTATGCTTCTGTTCGAACCTTTCAGGTTTGATAATTTGCTCTAATGGCTTACAGAACCCAAGGAAACAGTATTATCAGTTTATTATAAAGGATATCATAAAGGTTTCAAATGAATAGCCACATGAAAAGGTACTTAGGGTAAGATCCAGAAGAGTCCCACATGCAGGAGATTCTGTCCTGTTGGGGTTTGGGATGTGCCACTCTTCTGGCACCTGAATGCACTCACCAACCCCAAAGGGCTCCAGACCCATTCATTTTTATAGAGGTTCCATTATGTAGGCATGACTGAACCGTTGGCTCTTAGTGATTAATTCAGTTCCTGGTACTTATCCTGGCCTCCTCTGCAGTTGGGAGTGGGGCTAAAAGTTACAACCCTGTGGTCCCATGGTTGGCTCCTTTGACAACCAGTCCCCATCTTGAAGCCCTCCATTAGCATAAACTCAGGCTCCATAGAAAGCGGCTTGTTATGAATAACAAAAGGCTTTACTTTCACCCTTATCAGGAAATTAACAGGGGTTTTCTGCACTCTGCTAGGAACTAGGGACAAAGACCAAATACATATTTCTTCTTCTATCAAGACAGCACTAGTTAAATAGCACTAGTTCCCCAATAACATAATTCAAATTTTAGTGACCACGATATGTTAACTGCATAAAGCACAAACATTGCTACCAGCTCTCCCATACGTGGTCAACGAATCTGTTTGTAAATAACCAGGTGTGCATCTGTTCTTCAGTTCATACACAGACAGGAAAGCATGTTGTTGTGCTGCTTCATTGTCTCTCAGTGATAAACCCACATGACACATCGCAAAACCGGGTTATCAAAAGAGGAAGTGCTAATAAAGGTGAAAGTGCAGCAGAAACAAAAAGTGATGGTTCTGGAAGTGTAATTTAAATTGTGCATAAATGGAATAATAAATAACTGATAGAAGGAATGTTAACACTGATGCCATTTGAGAGACTTAAGATACACAGCCAGAGAAACTTAGTCAAGGCAAATTTTATGTTTTAAATTACCCTACTTGTATGTTTTGAAATAGAATGGTCCAGTCTTTTACTGTTGAGCTTTTCTAGACAACTCAGGACTACCCATTCCCCCCACCCCCCTTTTTTAGGATTTATTTTGTTTGTTTGAGCAGGGGGAAAAGGGAGAGAGAATCCTCAAGCCAACTCCCTGCTTAGCACAGAGCCCTACAGGGGCCTGATCTCAGGACCTGGGATCATGACCTGAGCTGCAATCAAGAGCCAGATCCTCAATTGACTGAGCCACCCAGGTGCCCCCATTTCACTTTTGATGGATACTTCTGATTTTTAATTGAAGTTCTCCCAGATCTTCTGGGTAATATATGGAATTCCATGTAGGGATATTTCTTCTGAATTATGTCAAGCTTTCCATGGTCCAAAGCCCTATTCCAGTTCATACATCCATCACTGAAAATGAAGAAGCTTACTAAGGATGTTAGTGGTCCCCCTCAGAATGCTACTTTAGACTCTGTCACAAGAAGTTCTCTAATAGTAATCTTTTCTCTTGGCTTAGGGTAGAATGTGGTCTCTGCTGTTAGATGCTGGCACTGAAGACTTTACAGGAGGAGAAGGGTTATGAAGGGAATAGATGTGTTTGCATTGACTCCTGTTTTTTGTAGCTGACTTATCACTAAGTGTCTTCAATGTAAAAGTTTATGACTTGCTGTTATCTTTTATCCTAGGGTGTGATCTCTTAGTCCTGAATATATTAAATCTTCTGTAAGTGTCATTAGACCCTAGGAATATAGCTTTCCTTTTCCCATATTCACAGTGGGAAATAGGACTGTCAACTGGCTTGAAATGTTTCTGATGGCTGTTGGTTCATCTTTAAAAATCTACTTCTATTTATAATTTATTTAATCTGTTCTTTAAATAGATACTCTATTTGGGAAATCAAAATAGGGACACTTAGGAGCTACATGAAAGGAAAACAAAATAAGTGGTCATAATATAAAAATCTGTAACAAATAGGGACCCTTTCCGTACAATGGGATTATACCTGTGACTGAACCTAAATAGGAATACTGCATTCTTTTGCATTGCCATAAACTATGGACATTTCAAAATAAGATCTCAAAAGAAAAATTCATCAATTATTTATTTTTTTCTCCCTCACATCCATTTTTTTTACCCCTATATTTGCAAAATTCATATTTAAACAGGCTTCAGGATAGTAGCCCAAACTAATGCCTCCTAGATGTGCTTGGAATTCCTGCTTTGTGTCCATCAGTAAATATTTCGTGAGCATCTCTTATGTAACCAACTTCAGGTAATTCTGTGGAGGATAGGAAATTCTGAATTATTAAATATTACTCATGTCTTTAAGGAACTTAGAGTCTGGTTGGAATCACAGAGTTCTCATAGGAAACAACTGAGAGTAAGGTATTGTGCTGGCCTCTGTGCCCAAATACCATTTCTTTGCTGAGCTGGCCGCAAAAGAATTACCTGGGGAACTTGTTAAAAATAAAGATTATTGGGTCCCACCCATTAACTTCTCCCTGTAGATCTGAGGTGGGGCTCAATAATGTGTTTTTCTTTTTAGAAATAAGCAATGCATAGGACAAAAGATACAGAAGGTTTTATGGTAAAAAGCAATTCTCCCTCTCCATTCTGCATCCATTCCCGGTTTCTTTCCCTGAGGCACCACTTTCACTAATTTTTTGTGTATTGTTCCAGACTTACGGTCAGCATGGGTTTGCAAACATGCACACGTTCTTGGTTGGGGGTGGGGGCATGTTATACAGACTGTTCTGCACCTGGCTTTCCAGCATATCTTAAAGATCTTTATCTTTTCTTACGGAGCTTCCTCATTCTTTTGAAAAGCTGCTTCCTAGCAGCTTATAAAAGCTCTACAGGGGCTTCTGTTGCACAGCCGGGTTTGGGAGCCACAAATAGTCTAAATGTTAAAAGAGTTCAGAAAAAGTTTTCTTGAAATGTTAATACTTTAAAGTCTTGCAATTCATAGCAAGGAACTAGACTCAGCAAACATTTCATGTACTTCTAGATTCAGGTTGCTTTAGAGCAAATTTTACATAATGATTCTTGTTATGGTTAATAGGTAAAATTTATCAGTCAAAAATACATTAAGGCAGAAGCACATACTAATATGCATACTGATAACATACTTTTAAATTTCTTCCTTTGGTGACTTAAGAACATTGTGGGGCAAACCTCTGTGAAATTGCTACTGTTTATCCTTTATCAACATGGCAAGTATTTTCTCCCCTAAGATAATTTAGAGGGTTCTTAAATTTTCACATAATATTCATTTTGGGGCCAGCATTTGTTTGCTGTTTCACTGGTAAAGATAGAAATATAATCTATCTCCATGAAATAGCATATCCTCTGGGCATCGTTTGCATTACAGTTCCCCTTAGTCTCTACAGACGTACCTCATATGGAGCCAGACAGGTAGAAAGTAGGGTGCCAAAGAGAAGTGAGAGTATTAGCTTAAGAGGTTGAATGGCTGGTGGAATGACCACAGGATAGTGAAAGACAAATATGTTTAGCTCTTTGGGTATTTCAGAAATTTAAAGCACCTTTCCTTACTTTAGAACATTGTAATAGAAAATATTGCCTTCATGAGAGAACAGTTTATTTGTGCTTATTTGTAAAGATCCATTTAATCCATTTACCATATTTACATTGCCTACTCTGTACTTAGATGTCACACAGTGACAAGCAGAAGGGTGTTTTTTGCACTCAAGAAGCAAACAGTGTTGGGATGCCTGCGTGGCTCAGGGCCTGATCCCAGGGTTTGGGGATTGAGTCCTGAATTGGGCTCCTCCTGCAGGGAGCCTGCTTCTTCCTCTGCCTGGGTCTCTGTCCACCGCCCCCCATAAATAAATTAAAATCTTAAAGTGTAATGTATCAGCATTTAAAATGTATTTGTGTGTGTATTTCACAAATTTACCACCTTGAAACAAGTTTTATTAGAAGACTTGTTAACAGAAAGTTTGAATTTTAAGTGGCGAGGTACATTTTGTACCAATGAGCACACCTTTTGGTTCTTCAACCCCCTATTTTTCTCTCATGTTCTTTGTTCAATTCCTTGGTAACATACGTGTTTCTGTCAGCTGGTCAGAAATAAATTGGGCAACCCTGAAACAGTAGGAAGCATAAGCCAGCTGTTTGAGGTGGAAAAATTGTCTAATTTTCTGATTTTATGAACTGAAGGAATTTGGTTCAGAGTATGCGCTTTACGCAAAACCCTCATTAAAATTGGTTAAGCACATAATATGCCAATAAATAGCCTTAATGTGTGAAAAATAGAATCTTCACAAAAGTTGAAATATGCCACACTCAAAAGCACTTAATTTTATGAAAATAGCTTTATATGTCAGCAAGTCCATATAAGCAAGTCCACAGAAGTTGGACTTTTTCAGAACCACAGAGTTAATTTTATTAATTACCAATTTGATTTTCCTATATGCAAATTATAAATTTTTACTTTAGCTGATATTTGGTAATAAAGTATCATAGGGCTAACACACCCCACAAAACGTAATTTAAAAGTAGAAATGCCTATTGGCATCCTTTTACTTTCAGTAGGAACATGAGCCTATTAAGCTAATACTGGTTAGCAAAATAAGGTTTCTGGGTCAGCAAAACCAATGTTCTGTTTCATTCTAAGCATTTTATGTGTGTTAATTTTATTAACTTTTTGAGGGAGACAAATACCATTATCTCCATCTTTACAGATAAGACAAAAAACAGTTAAGTTGCCCAAACTGACACAACTACTAAGTAGAGTAGGCTGGATTCCAACATAGGCAGACTTGACTCCAGAGAACTCAACCATCAAAATTAATAAAAAATTGAAAACATTTTAAAAAAATTGAAAACAGAGGATCCCTGGGTGGCTCAGCGGTTTAGCGCCTGCCTTCTGATCATGTTAGTGTGGGGCTTTGGAGGTTGCAGTAAGCAGTTTGATGCTTTGGGTAAGAAGGTCGACTTTTGATACCCAGGCAGAACTTTTGTAAGGAATGAAAATTTTAAATGAATAAATTTCATTACTATAGCCTTCTATCATCCAAGGAAGGATGAAAAATCTACTAATTCTTATGTTGAAAGATCTTTTGCTTTTTACCATTTGTTGCCTTTAGTTCTTGTACCAAATTCTTAAAAAAATTTAAGCTGAATGAACTTTAAAAATAAAAGTAGCTTTACCACAATGTATTGCTTTTCAAATAGATTTTCTGCACAGCTAATAATCAGTAGAAATTTACTGGGATCATGATGTGGGCACACTGTACTTGGTACTGAGAGAAGTCTTGAGCTCAGTTCAGGAAAAAGTATATAAAATAGCTCAATATCAATATGTAGAAATGTATATCAATAAAATGTCAAGGACTTTCTGTGGGTGATCCAGTGAAGTTTCACCAAGGATTTGGAATTTGAGTTGGGCTTTGAAGACTCTAGGTAGTGTGGATTGCTTGGTGAAGAATGGGGAGAGAATTTGAAGCCAGAGGAATATCTAATGAAGTCCACAGGACAGTAAGATCTTAAAGAATTTGGCCACCCACTCTTCCAACAACAAGAGTAGAGAATATAAATGGGAGCATTATCCAAGAGGAAAAAAGAGAATGTTTGGCAGATCCTACGGAATTCTGGTTAGTCATTAATTCAATTCTGTTCTTGTCAAGTGTCCAAAAAAAAAAAAAAAAAAAAAGCCAGCTAAGCAACAATTTCAGAAGATTAAGACAATAGAAAGTGCTAAAGTTGTCACTGTCCCACTCACCAAATGGCAGTGGGGCTGTTCTTCTACAGATGGAAGCTATTCAGCAAAGGTCAGATTGTCACCCCTGTAGAAAACCACCTCCAACACAGAAAAGTACACGCACTGGTCTAATAAACATTGAACATTTTGTTATTAGGAAAGAGTAGGGTGATTTGTATATGAAGGAAAGTTTTATAAGAGAAATAAAGGTAGTAAGAGAGACTAACGGGTTGAAAGTGATTCTTATAAAATTTGCTTTCAGAATTTTGCATTTTTTGTGTCCTACTATATTTGCTTTTAACATACCTGTTAAAGTTATAGTAATTCTAGAATTCTTTTAATATAGGGTGAGGGGTGGGACAAGTTATTTATTCTTCCCTCTGGGAGAGAAACTGAAATATATTTAGTAGTTCCTTTTGGTGCCCTTCAAAGATCTGAAATAAACTTCTTGGCTTAGGAATATTTAATTTTTAAGTTCAATTTTACTTTCTAAAATTATCTTTTATATGATTAAAGTTTTTAATATTTACTAATTTATCAATTTACTGTTGTAAAAAATTGGTATACTGAATTTACTATTAAATTCAGAAATTTTATTATTTTTAATTAATTAATTTTAAAAGATTTTATTTATTTATTCATGAGAGACTTAGAGAGAGAGAGATAGAGACATAGGCAGAGAGAGAAGCAGGCTCCCTGCAGGGAGCCTGATGTGGGACTTGATCCTGAGACTCCAGGATCAAGCCCTGGACTGAAGGCAGGTGCTCAACTGCTGAAGCCACCAAGCATCCCTAAAGTCAGAAATTTTAAAATAAATATTGTTAAAATGTTTATACTTGTCAAAGCCTGAAGACATCACTGGCATTTTAGTATAAGAGGGGACATTGTTTGCAGGGGTGGGGGAGTAAAGAGTAGACGCTGGGGAGAGGAACCAGGGACCTTTGAGGATTATTAGCTAAGTTTTGCCCAAAGTGTCCTGAATTAATTCGAATGTTCCTATCTTCTCTTTTCTTCCCTAAGCCTTGTGGAAGTCACCTTTCTTTATATATCTTAGATATTGATAGATGAGTTTATGTTACATACTGGTTTAGATTTTCCAGGACGCATCTATCGTTGCTTTCTTACTTAATTTAGCCATCACTTTTTAAGAGTAAGGAATGTGACCATAGTTAAGTTACGATGAAACAAATCTGAGTTTCTGGAAGTGTCCAGTTGGCTCTGTGGCTTTGGGTTTGTGTTCTGGTTGAAGTGCAGCCCCTACTACTCACACTTAATGAACCAAGAGAGGTTTGGTTTGGAGCTCTCATTGAATAAAGATTGCTCTCACACATCTCACTCTTCTCATGACCTTTTGCTCCATCTTAGCCTGCTTTTATTACACTTATAACTTATCACTGTTAAGGAATATACTACATTGGATATTTCATATTCTGCACATTCCACTATTTGAGCATAATTCCCTTACAGATCACTGGCTTAAGGCCTCCACTGAGTCTGTGATAGGAACACCTTGAGACCTCCCCCAACATTTATTTACCTTTTACCTTCCTCTGTCTTCATGCCCCTTCATCCAGCAGCTTGAATTGCCGGGACCATCATTATATTAACTTCCTTGTAAATATCCACAACTCTCTTTCTAGTCTTTGTCCACAAAACCCCAATTCTGGACAGACCCAGCCTCTTCCCTTGGGCCTGTGTTGAGCATTGCTGAAAAAAATACCACACAACTGTGCAGAAGTGATTTCATTTGGAATTTCTGATCACAGACCACAGGTGGACTGTCAACCTTGCCTGGCAATATTTCAGTGTTTCTTGATCTTTTATTCTTCAGATCAATGAGTTTATACTTTTTTTCCTAGCTCCTCACACCTCACACCTTTCTTTTCTCACACTTTGTATACTCAGCTGATTTTCTCACAGCAGACTAAGCTGAGAAAACAAGAACTTCCAGGCTATAGTGTGATGTCCAATTTATCAATTTTTCCTCTTTGTTCCTGTGTTTTTGTGGTTGGATACCAATTTAAGGCCATGAAGATTTACTCCTCTGCTTTATTTTAAGGGTTTTATAGTTTTAGTTTTTATATTTAGATATATGATCCATTTGAGTTAATTTTTGTATATGTGTATGGTGGAGGTCCAGATGCAGTCTTTTGTATGTCTATATGCCTGAGGATATTTGTTGAAAAGACTGTTCTTTACCAATTGAATAGTCTTGGCATTGCCAAAAATCAGTTGATGCTAAACATGGGGGTTTATTTCTGGGTTCTCAATTCTGTTGCATCCTGTATGTCTCTTCTTATGCTAGCACCACACAGTCTTGATTACTGTAGTTTGTATATAAGTTTTGAAATTTGGAAGTTTGGATCCTCTGCCCAATAATTTTTAACCTTTTCTTTGGATTGTAGACACCCTTTTGGGCTTAAGAAACTGTGGGCCTAGGACATGTTATGTAAATGTGCTTTTACATAGGGTTTATTTTATTGATTTGGAAATCGATAGTCTTTCAGTTAAAAAATAAACTTTTTAGGTTTTTTTTTTAATTTTTATTTATTTATGATAGAGAGAGAGAGAGAGAGAGGCGCAGAGACACAGGCAGAGGGAGAAGCAGGCTCCATGCACCAGGAGCCCGACGTGGGATTCGATCCCGGGTCTCCAGGATTGCGCCCTGGGCCAAAGGCAGGCGCCAAACCGCTGCGCCACCCAGGGATCCCAACTTTTTAGGTTTTTAAACAGCATATTCACCTTTTGCTTTCTATGGAAATAAATGAAATACATTTAAATTGGACAAATAAAGCAAGTTTCGGTTCTACTCAAAAGTGAATTGCATTTACTTGATTTCACTAATTGAATATTTGAATGGTAGTGTCATGTTATTTTTGACATTTTTGTCTTAGTTGCAGTGAGCTCTACTCAGCTTCTCAAAGACCTTATGGTAGCAGATGGATGGAGTTCACACATGAAAGTAGACTTGTTTTGGGATATCTGGATATCTCTAAGATTTTTTTTTTATATTTTGTTAAAGTTGTTAGATTGCTACATTTTAAGGATTTTGTTTGCTTAATTTTTTTACATGGTTGTAAAAATAGGTAGGATAGAATTTTATCCTTAAAAGCATTTTAATTTACAGAATAACACAAAAAAGTGTTTGAAACATAAATCTTCCATTTAATGAATAATTACCAAACATAACAACCACTCGGGATGCCAAGACACACCTTTCCAGATTGCAGCTCCCTTGAGGAAACCTTGATCCTACTATTATGATCTGTCTCTTTCTTGCTCTCCTTTATAGTTTAATCCCTAAGCACTGTGGTTCAGCTTTTCCTAATTTTGAACTTTATGAATAGAATACACTGTATATATTCTCTCCCTCTCTCTTCTTTTCCTTTAACACACTGATCACTCATTTACAGAATTTGTTCAGGGACACCTGGGTGGCTCAGCGATTGAGTGTCTGTCTTTGGCTCAGGACGTGATCCTGGCTCTGGGTTCAAGCCCCGCATTGAGCTCCTTGTGAGAAATCTGCATCTCTCTCTGCCTCTCTTTTTGTATGTCTCTTATTAATAAATAAAATCTTTTTTTAAAAAAAGAATTTACTCATATTACTCATATTGCATGGGGCTTTAGTTCTTTCATTTTTGTATCTGTATATACTATAACTGCAAGAATATACTATGATTCATTCCCTTTACTGTTGGGAACTAATAATTCTATAACCATTCCTGTTTAGGTAGATATCCTGGTGCACATGTGCATGAGTTTCTCTAAGATATATTTATCTAAAGAGAAACTGCTTGATCATAGAATACAGTTCTTTAGTTTTGTTTCAAATTTATTTTCCAAAATGACTGTACTAGATTACTCCAGCCAGCAGTATACAAGTTTCCACTCTTCCACATCATCTTCAACATTTGGTGTCATCAGACTTTTTAGTACTAGCCAATCTGGTGGGCATATTGTGGTATTTTATTGCAGTTTTAATTTGTATTTCCCCCAATTGTTAAAGAGGTCACACACCTTATCATGTGTATATTACCCACTTGGGTTTCCTTTTATGATGTGCCTCTTCATGTCTTTCGGCCATTTTTTCTATTGGGTTCTTTTTTTCCCTTATTATTATTATAGTCTAGATATAATTCCTTTGGTGGTGATCTGTACTGAATCATCTTCTTCCATTCTGGTTTATCCTTTCTTTCCTTATAGTTTAATGAACAGAAGTTATTCTGGTATGATTGAAATTAGCTGAGGTTTTTTTTCCCTCTTATGGACATGGCATTTTGATTTGATAGCCCTTACCAGCACAAAGTCATAAAGATATTTTCATATTATCTTTTTTTTTCTTTTTTAAAGTAGGCTCCATGCCTGGCACAGGGTCCAGTTCTAGGCTTGAACTCACAACTGTGAGATCAAGACCTGAGCGGAGATCAAGAGTCAGACGCTCAACTGACTGAGCCACCTAGGCACCCCTATTTTCATATTATCTTATTACAACCTTTATAGTTTGCCTTTCACGTGTATTTAGGTTTTTAATCTACTTTGCAGTAAATTTTATTGTTGTGAATTAGGTGCCTAATTTCATTTTTTTTTCATACAGATGTATAAATTTTTTTTAAAAAGATTGTATTTATTCATGAGAGATACAGAGAGAGACAGAGGCAGACAGAAAGACACAGGCAGAGGTAGAATCAGGCTCCCTGTGGAGAACCCAATGTGGGACTCGATCCCGTGACTCCAGGATCATGCCCTGAGCCAAAGGCAGACCCTCAGCCGCTGAGCCACCCAGGCATCCCTCACTGATTAAGATGTTTAGAGTTAAAACCACCTTGCATTCCTGAGGTAGACCAAACTTGCTCTTTGCATCTTTGCTCATAAATGAAAGTGGTTTGTAATTTTCCTTGCTTGTATCATCCCAAGTTTTAGTATCAGGCTGTGCTATCCTCAAATGAGTTAGGGAGTAAGTCTTTTTGTCCTATTCTCTGGTATAAGTTTTATATCGTATCGGAATTACTTCTTGGGTATTTGATAGAACTTACCTGTGAGGCCATCTGGGACTGGGATATTTGTGTGTGTTGGGGGAACAGTTTTTAAAATTACAAAGTAACTGTTACAGGAGTATTCAAATATTCTATTTCTTTGTGATTCAAGTTTGCCTATCTTATCTATATTTCCTAATCTCTTAGCCTAAAATGGTTCATTTCATAATGAACAAAGGTTGTTTTACCTTTAATGTCTATAGAATTTATAGTTCTGCACCTCTTTTCATTCTCAGTATTGGTTATTCATGTCTTACCTCTTTCTTAGACTCACTAGAGAGGTTTGCCAACTTTGTGTTTTCAAAGAATTTTTGGCTTTGGTGCTCTATTGTATAATTTGTTTTCTATCTCATCAGTTCTGCTTTTTTATTCCTCCTATGTTTTTAAGGTTTATTTTGCTATTCTTTTTATAACTTCAGGTAGATGCTTCTTAGTTTATTTCAGCCTTTTTTTTCTAATACATGCATTTAAAGGTGTACATTTCTGTTTATAAGTTCTACATCCCACAAATGCTGTTATGTAGTATTTTTATTAGTGCTCATTTCAAGATAATTTTCAGCATTTCATTATAATTTATCTGTTGACTCATGGGTTAGTTAGCAGTTTATTCCTTAGTTTCTAAATATATGAAGATTTTCCATTTCATTTTTTGTCATTAATTTCTGGCTTAATTGAACTGTGGCTAGAGAATTTCTGATTTCAGACTTTCACATGCATGTGAGTTGGGGGAGGGGCAGAGAGAGAGAGAAAATCTTCAAGCAGGCCCCTCCTTGCATGTGGAGCCCAGTGCTGGGCTGGAGCCCAACTCAGGGCTGTATTCTACGATCCTGAGATTATGACCTGAGCTGAAATCAAGAGTCAGATGCTCAACTTGACTGAGCCACCTAGGTGTTCCTAGGCCACGTTATTTAATCCTAAAGTTCAAATCTTACATATTTCATACATTTTTGTTTTACTTGCTTATTCTATCAGACACTGAAAGAGTTCTCAAAATCTCCCACTATGATCGTTCCCATTATAGCCTCCTGGGAAATTGAAATTTTTAGACTGAATATATGTATGTCCTATTTTTAATTTAGATTTTATGTTGCTTAATCTTAATATAGCTGTACTTTTTAAATTACTATTTGCTCATCCTATTACTTCAGCCTTTCTGTATTCTTGTTGTACGTGTATCTTTTACAACCAGTGAATTGTAGTGTTTACATCCAGCCAGGTAACCTGTGTCTTTTAACTGGAGTAGGTTAACCAATTTACATATAATTAACAGTACTTATGTATTTAAATTTATAACTTCACCTTATTTTAGTCTCTCCATTTCTTTTTCTCTCCTCCTTTTTTTGAATTGATTTTTAAAATAAATTCTTTGTCCCCATGCTGGTACTGGTATGGAAGTTATACTTTCTATTTCCTTTCAGTTGTCTCCTGAGAGATTCTAATAGGCATTCTTATTACAGAAGTCCAATGTTAACCATCACCTTTCCTCTCCTTCCAGGATAAGTGCCTTAGGACTTTATAACTCCATTTGTTCTCTCCTGATTCAGATGCGCTGGTATCATGTGTTTTAGTTCTTTATGTATTTTAAAATCTCACATGACGTTATTTTATGTAGGGAATATTCATGGGTAAATTTGCCCATATATTTATTATTACTTTTTTAAGCTTTTCACTTTTTTCTTGCATCCAGACCTCTCTGTGATCATCTTCCTTTTGCCAGAGTATGTCCTTTACATGTCTTTTACTGTGGGTTGGCTGGAGGTGAACTCTCAGTTTTTGGTTGACTACAAATACTTCTCTCTTCTTCTTGAAACCTATTTTAACTAAATAATGCTAGGCTGATAGAATGTTAGGATAGGGGTGAGAGGGAGGAGAAAGGAAATGGAGAGAGAATGAGATCATGAGAGCTATGAGAACTCTCTGGTATTTCTTTTTTTTAAAAAAAGATTTATTTTATTATTTACTTGTGAGAGAGGGAGCATGAGTGAGGTGGACAGAGAAAATCTCAGACTCCACACTGAGTATGGAGTCTAACATGGGGGTTGTCTGTGGAGTCTTGATGTGGGACTCTTCTTGGGGCTTGCTCTCATGACTCCCAAGATCACGACACTGAGATCGTGGCCTGAGCCAAAACCAAGAGTTGGATGCTTACCCAGTTGCACCACCCAGGCACCCCTGGTGTCTATTCTTATAAGGACGCTAAACCCATTGCATCAGGACCTCACCCTTATGACCTCAGTTAATCTCAATTACTTCATCAGAGGTCCTATCTCTAAAAATAGCCACACTGAGGGGGTTACAGCTTCAACATGTGAATTTGGGAGGAACACAAACATTGAGTCCACACTAGGTGGCATTTACACTTTGGTTGAGTGTCCTATGGCTTATAAGTAATTACATTACTTCTGATGTTTCTACTGTTGATAATAGTGAATCATTTCCCATGTAGTTGGGCATATTATCCCCCCTAATTATTCAGCAAGTGTACAGGGAAGACAATAAAACTTATTTTTGCATATGTTTCTGTAATCTACAAAATTTGTTGGTGAGGTTGTTGTACACTTCCCAGCTAAATTTTAACCATCTATTATAGTTAAGTAAAGATTTTCAACTTATTTACTTATTAACTCTGTTTTTCTTTATCTTAGCTGTGTTGGTGTAGAAGAACATCATGCTGTTGACATTGACCTTTACCACTGTCCCAACTGTGCAGTTCTACATGGTTCCTCCTTGAGTAAGTACTAGAAACTTAAATAAAAACTGAGGTTTAGAATTTAATATGTACATGATAACATTTTAATAATACTTTGACTAGTTATGTTATACCCACCAAGAACTATAGGGAATATTTTTCTGAAGATACTGAGAATACAATTTCTGTCTGAATTATTGAATAACATTTAATAAGTCAAGAAGATCAAATGAAAAAAATACTATCATTCTTTTTTCCCTTTAAAGATATATTTATT
Source organism: Canis lupus dingo (assembly GCF_003254725.2). Classification (NCBI taxonomy): domain Eukaryota; kingdom Metazoa; phylum Chordata; class Mammalia; order Carnivora; family Canidae; genus Canis; species Canis lupus. Next base: position 8,757,240 of record NC_064258.1, read on the forward strand.
TTAGAGAGAGAGTGTGAGAGAAAATGAGCATGCTTGAATGGCAAGGAGGGGCAGAAGGAGAGGGAGGAGGAGAGAATCTTAAGCAGACTCCCCACTGAGCATGGAGCCCCACAGGGGGCTTGATCCCATAGGACCCTGAGATCACAACCTGAGCTGAAATCAAGAGTTAGACGCTCAACCCACTTAGCCACCCAGGTGCCCCAAGAATACTACCATTCTTAATTGCCAGTGCAAAGCCCCTAAACTTAAGGACGTATATTCAAAGCTTTCAGCCTGAGAAATGTGGAAAAGTGAAGTTTTCTGATTCTGGAAACTGATTTCAAATGTTTTTTTCTCTTTATAAATTAAAAAAACCTTTCCAGTAGTATTTGGGACAGTGTGTAGGATAAGACTTTAATGCACACACATGCATTATATTTTTAGGAAATTCAGGCATCAGTATGCTGAAATGTTACTTCTGTTTTCTGAATTTGGTCATCAGTTTGAGTATGGCCTGGAGTCCTGCCTCAACCTGAAACTGCACCCTGTCCCAGTCCCATTCTGAGGAAGCAGAGGCCAGACCAAGTGCCTGCCTGCTCTCTTCTGCCCGAGAGGCAGGGTACAGGCCAGAATGTTCACACACTCTCTGGGGTGTACCAGTATCACATCAAATGGTATTTATCCTTAGCCTTTTACAGATACTTCAGAAGAATAGATTGGAATGTTAATTGTGCAGACAGAAAGTAGAGATAACATTTAACAAGCTTTGAAGGAAGTTATAACTTTCTTTTTAAAAAAATTCAGACTGCACGTGGCGGGGTGGCTCTTTCGGTTAAGGTCAGGATGTTAGGGTCCTGGGATCGAGCCCCGCATTAGGCTGCCTGCTCAGCGGGGGAGCCTGCTTCACCCTCTCCCTCTTCTCCCTCTGCCCCTCCCCCCTGCTTGTGTATTCTCTCTCTCAAATAAATAAATAAAATTTCTTAAAAAATTTAGACTGCAAACTAGTATTTTTGTGTTTATAAAAATAAAGGGAAAAACTATAGACTTACTCATTTTACAAAGAACCTTTTCTTGAACATACTTTGATACATATTTGGGTGCGATGTAGGTGACCCATACAATCTTTTTTACTTTATTTTATTTAAAAAAATTTTTAAGGGTTAGATGGAGGTGACCTATACAACCTCTTTTGTTTTATTATTATTTTTTTAAACTTTTTTTTTTCTGTGAGGAAGAGAGAGAATCTCAAGCAGGCTCCATGCCCAGTGTGGAGCCCAATGTGGGGCCTGAACTCAGAACCCTGAGATTAAGAGTCAGATGCTTAACTTTATTGGGCCACTGAGACACTTCCCTAGGACTTTTTTTTTTTTAAATAGAAATTTTTATCTGAGGTTGTGGGCAAGTAATTTTGTAAAAGAGACTTACTAGCAACTGACTGTTCATCTGTTAGGAATATTAGCAATTTATCTAGTTTCTTTGTAAGAGATTTAGAAATTCAAGGTATAAGAATACATTAAAATAAGGATGCCTGGGTGACTTGGTGGTAAGTGTCTGCCTTTGGCTCAGGACATGATCCTGCATTGGGCTCCCCACAGGGAGCCTGCTTCTCCTTCTGCCTATGTCTCTGCCTCTGTCTCTGTGTCTTTCATAAATAAGTAAATAAAATCTTTTAAAAAAAGAATACATTAAAATATTTAATTTCATAATACATTAAAATGCAGTTATCCATTTTATTAGTTACACAGTATAAAATTTGAGGTTAGAAGATTGGTAGAATTGTTAGTGTAATTGACTAGTTTATTGTCATAAATGTTTTTAGAGGCTCTTATTTTGTGTAGCAGCAAAGTATATGGTATTATATAACTTAGAATAATTATTGACCAAGTGTAATTCTTGGAGGAAATAAATAATCCTGGGTTGTTATCTCAAGAAAGGAAACAGAAATAAAATTTATAACAGTCTTAGTTTAGAACTTAAGTATATAATCCCCAAATGAAATGATTTGAATTTAATTTCTATGAAATATTAAGTGGGTTGGTATGAGACGGAACAGTGTTGTGTTTAAAATGCTATATTATGTGATGTATTCTGTTTTCTATTTTTCCTCTAGGATTTAATTTTTTAAAAAGCTTGTCACACTCACTGAATTGATTTCATAATCCATAATGGATCACAACCTGCACTTTGAATAACAATCCTTCAGAGAGAAGCTTAATTATTGTGTGACCCTTCATATACCTCTCATGCTTGAATAACATAAGATCAGGCATTGGTTATCATCTGGGCAAAAGTCCAACGCTAAATACCCACAGGGAACATACCCAAGATCCAGTAATTTGTTTTATCTTGCTCTAAGGTTCACCTTCCCTGCCCTTCACCCTCCACTTTCAACTTGGGTCATCCCTTTTGTCCCCTTTCCCTCTGCTCTGAAGCCTCTCTTGCTTGCCACCTAGGGCTTCCTGTTCTCTCAGGATCCCTAAGAACCCTTATTGGAGATACTAGTTAGTGTAATATGGTGAATTTAGATTTGACCCTTCTATGGGAGTTAAGAACTCTTTTGAAGGACAAGTATCAAAAAAGCCCCGTACTTACATATCTCAGGGCTCCTCAGGCACATGGACTCTAAATTCAAATTTTCTCTCCCTAGGACGATTACTAGAATATTTCTTCCTTTAAGAAATTCAATCAGGGATCCCTGGGTGGCGCAGCGGTTTGGCGCCTGCCTTTGGCCCAGGGCGCGATCCTGGAGACCCGGGATCGAGTCCCACATCGGGCTCCCGGTGCATGGAGCCTGCTTCTCCCTCTGCCTGTGTCTCTGCCTCTCTCTCTCTCTCTCTCTCTCTCTCTCTCTCTCTCTCTGTGACTATCATAAATAAATAAAAATTAAAAAAAAATTTAAAAAAAAAAAAAAAAAGAAATTCAATCAGCTTCTTAAAGTGGCTGATTTTATGTGTTAAGCATGTTGGCCTATCAGGACAGTTGTAGCCTTCTGTTAATATTGTGCAAATCTCATTTAAAAGGAAAGAGAAGTAATTGGCAGCTTATTGGATACCCCAGACCCTATGCTAAGAAGTATTTGATCTATGTTATTTCCTTCCATATTTGTAATATGCTTAGGTGAGAAAAATTATCTAACTAGCTCTTTGATAAAGTTATTTGGCAGACCTGGAGTTTGAGCCCATAACTGTCCAATCCCTATTCTATTCTAATTCTAGTCTATTCTGCCAAAATGAAAATCAAAACAATGTAATACTGTAGTTTACTTATCAAGTGGGTAGCTTATCCTTTTTCTTTTTTTTTTTTTTTTTTTTTTAATTTAAATTTAAATGTTTAAAGAATTATTTGAGGGCAGTCCCGGTGGCTCAGCGGTTTAGCATCGCCTTAGCCCAGGGTGTGATCCTGGAGACCCGGGATCGAGTCCCACGTCGGGCTTCTTGCATGGAGCCTGCTTCTCCCTCTGCCTGTGTCTCTGCTTCTCTCTCTCTCTCTGTGTGTCTCTCATGAATAAATAAATAAATAAAATCTTAAAAAAAAAAAAAGAATTGAGAGAAAGAGCATGTGCAAGTTAGGGGGGTTGCAGAGGAAGAGGGAGACAAGCAGACTTCCCTGCCAAGTGGAGAGCCTGATGCAGAGCTTGATCTCAAGACCCCTAGATCATGACCTGAGCTGAAATCAAGAGTCAGATGGTCAATTGACTAAGCCACCCCGATGCCTCCACCTCCCTTTTTTAAATGACTGTTGACCCAGGGCTTTGAAATAGGCTGCTTATATATACTGGTAAGAGTGTGAGTTACCTACCACTTTTTTGGAGGCAGTTTTGAAATGTGTAGCAAGTATCTTAAAAATACTGGAGTCTTTCTTCTAGCATTTCTAGGAATTTATCCTGAGGAATTAATGAGGGAAACAGATTTATGTATATGAATATTAATCTCAACTTTGTTTGAAGAAAGATTCAGAATGAGCTAAGTGCATAAGAATCAGGAAAAGGATTTATAAAGTGATGCATCTATATCTACATCTTAAAATTCTAGGCTGCTTTTAAATTGCTTTTGAATATTTAATAAGGAGAAAAGGCTCATGATAGAATAAGAAAGGTAAGCAGATGAACATCATGATCCCAGTTGAAAATAAAATGGGGTGATGTATCTATATATATGTAGAACAGAAGCCTGTAATGAAACACCCTTGAATTTTAAAAGTAATTTTAAATGAGAAAAAATAACACACAAAGGATGCCTTAATGGTATTTTCTAGGAAGGTTGCTTTATGATTCTCAGGTTTTCTCATGAGACTTTAAAAAAATGGGATTTACGCTTTTCCATATTGAGGGTTTGACTGCCATGAATTACTTGAGAATCTTGTTTTAAACTTTTAGAAATGAATAAGCCCAATTTCCTCCCCTTTTGGTTATTTAGTGTGACTTCTCTTTATCTGTTTGAGGATCCAGTATTATTTTATTATTATGATCTTTTAGAGTGATGGTTTGAAATAACTTAGACTCATAGAGTTGCCCTGCCCCATGTTTTTTTATGGAAATGTTCAGACATAGAGGAAGAGTTAAATTTTGCAGGGAATACCTCCATACTCACCACCTAGACTCCACTATTAACATTTTACATTATTTGCTTTACTACACAGTCTTTGTAGCTGTCTCACTTTTTTTTTTTTTTTTTTGGTCTCACTGTCTTTTTAAGTATCTATCCATTTTAGTTTTTTGATGGGTTCTAAGCTAGTTGTAGACTTCAGTACATTTCCCAGAATCATGAAGGTTTTAGGCTTAACAGTGATTTTCAAGCTTAAAAAAAGATATAAAACTGACATTTTATTGGTAGCACACAAAAGGGCTGTAGGTGGTGCTGCCCTGGTCGAAAGCAGAAGGAGATCCAGAGTTCATTTTTTGGCCTCTTCCACATCTTCCCCTGTCTTAAGGGTCCCTCAGCATGGTTTGAAACCCAGCACTCCTCCCTTCATTTTCATTTGAGGACTGGACCCATTCACATGACTTGGCCCAAGGTTGCAGAGGAAGTTATGGCTGAACCTAGGAGTCAAATCCAAGTCTCCTGATTTTGACTGCCATAGGACTGTTCAAGATTGTAGCTGCCCAGAGGTGTAGAATCGTACCTGGGCATTAGAACTAATCATAAAGTTATTTCATTCCTCTTGTCTTCCTTTAATTGTGATGCAGCCACCAGCTCTTCTTTTGTGGCAATGTAAGCATGCTTATTTTAGGAATAGATCTTGACATAAAAAAAGAAGGGAACTGTGCTGTTAAAATAGATTTCTGATGTAGGATCAAAGACCCTATGGCATGGATGACATGGATGATCCATAAAAATCATGTTACGACTTAATGGTCTAGTGAAAATCATGATTTAAAATAGTTGTGCCTAAAAAATAAGTAAATAAAATAGTTGTGTTATTTTATAGTATGTGTGACTATTATAATAGGCTCCATCTGCTAATTGAATTTGTTGATTTAAAATTTTTTGGAAATAAAGTAGATTTTTAATTTTTAAAAAATTTTTCATGTGTTTTTTCTTTTCAAATTTTTATTTAAATTCTAGTTAGTTAACATACAAGAGTAGATTTTTTTAAACCCCCAGTTAATTGCCTATAATTGTGGCATTACACAAAGTAAAATTTACCTCTTCATCTTGGAGATGCATTCAAAAGGGAGTGTTTTGATTGTATGTACAGTTGTTATTTCTAATCATAATAGAATATACCTTTTAGAAAGTACATGGTATTACCACTTATCACAACTGTTTTCTTTTTTTTTTTTTATCTTCTAAAAACCCAGTGAAAAAGAGGAGGAACTGGCATAGGCATGACTACACAGAGATTGATGATGGCTCCAAACCAGTGCAAGCCGGAACTAGGACTTTTGTTAAGGAATTACGTTCTCGAGTCTTCCCAAGGTATGGAATCTTGTTCTGACCAAAGAAAATGGAGAATGTTAACTAATAAAGTGGCATTATCTAAAGCAGTGTTTTCAAACTTCAGGTTGCAACCCATTATTATCAGCTTTTTACTATTTTTTTTTTAATGAAATGGAACATATTGACGCATTATGAGCAGTAGGTGTAAAAAAAGTACAGTTTCATGGAACTATTCTGTTACATATGTGTACGGGGTCACCTTGTAAAAATGCATTAACTGTTGCTCTCTGTCCAGAAAATTCGAAACACACTAATCCAAGGTGGTTGTTCCCAGTGCTGGGTTCCTCGTGATGGGCAGCTGCTGCTCTTCTTTGAACCTTTTTCCTCACCTGTTCTGATTTTCCAACTTTTTTTTTCTTATGTTATGTTCCTATCTCTCTTTCTACCCTGGGTCCACTAGAGGTACCCATCACCATTGCTCATTCTCTCTGGTGGCAGCAGGACTGGGCTTTTGATTTCTAAAAAATAATGGAATGTGTTTGACTTATCTGTGGCTCAAAGAGAGTCAAAAGTATGACACTGCATTTAATCATGCTAATTTAGATCATTTCCTGCTCACTGCCTGACATCTATTTAAAGTGATAATGCTTAATAGCCTTTTACACAAGATCATATCCAGGCTTGTTAAAGAGGGGAAGCACAATTTAAATTTAAATCACAACATCACATGCAGCCTATTATGGAATTATTTCAGATCCTGTAACTATAAAACCCTTGCTTATTTCTTCACAGTCTTTAGTATTCCTGTTCTCTTCCCTCTCCCAAGGCCTTAATCCTTAAACAGAAACATATAATTGATAGGCACCTAGTGTTGGCTCACTCAGGTCTGCTGAGCTTTCCACAGTGGTTTCCACATAACTTTTGTGATATTAAAGGCCCTTGTCTCAAATACTCTCTTTTATAAGTTTTAAAGTGGTTGGAGGAATGTTTGTTTTCCTTGATTGGTTTGGAGCTGAGGGCTAGGGTTTTCAGCCTGGGTCTAGGGACTGGCTTCAGAGAGGCTTGTGAGTTTCTTAAAACTGTATAAACAGTTTAGTGTCAATATGTGAAATGTGCATTTTTCAGGAAGAGAAGCCATATAGCTTTTATTTTTTATTTTTTTCAAATAGGCTTGTGACCCAAAAGAACAGTGTTAACAATCCTGGCCTAGTGATGCTTGTGACTTCTCTGCCAAAGTCATCACAAATGAGAGCAGGCTATAGAGATGGTCACAAATGTCTTAACTGTAATTACCATTAATTAAAGGTCTTTGGTTTGATTTTATTTAGCTCCATAAACCTTCATATCATTTAAAACCTTATATAGAGTGACAGTAATTAAGTAAATTACACATACTTGATGTGATTAACACAGAAGTATATAAAATAAAGTGAATAGGTTATCTCACCCACCTCCCCATTTTACAACTTAGTGTGAGCTTTTTTTAAAAAAGATTTTTTTTTAAATTTATTTATTCATGAGAGAGAGAGAGAGAGAGAGAGAGAAAGGCAGAGACACAGGCAGAGGGAGAAGCAGGCTCCATGCAGAGAGCCAAAAGTGGCTACCAGTTCCCCAAATTCCCCAATTTTTGGGGAAATGAAAGGCAGTCCAGAACTCAGTGAGTCAGATGAAGGAGATCTAAATCCTCCAAATGCAACACTATCCAGAGAGTGTATCATTTTGGGGAGCCTCAAACTGACCTTGTTGAGAAGGTGGACAGATCAGAGTCCACTGATTCAGAGAACTAGTACCTCCTGTCTTCTGCTTGACACCTGGGCTGCAGGTGACGTTAAAAGACAGTCAAGGTCTGATTGTCTAAATGGAAACTGTTGTGTTTTCACCTATAAAGCAAATGTTGTACTTACTTGAATGTATAATAGCTGCATTCTGCGAGCAATTGGGAGGTAAAATCTAGAACATCCCTGTGTAGAGAGATCTTTGATTTATGGTTAGAGTAGAAGGAAAGGGACAAACCACACTTGAGTATGATGCTTATGACCTGTTACTCATCAGAGCAGGCAGCTGGATTTCAGCATCCCTTTATAGTGGCTTAAGGTGACCACTTACTGAAACTTATGAAATGCTGGCTGTAACAGATAAATCAGGAGTTCATTTTGGACATTTGTCTCAGTGGATAAGGGACCATGGGAACTAGTCATCCTCCATTATGCAGGACACCAGTGAATTGATTGTTCTATGTCCATGAGACTTTGAAATGCCTAACAAATATTTGTGTAGAATTTTATCGCCGGATAGAATCTGATGTTTTACTTATCTTGACACTAATTTTTATTCTAATATGTCCTCCCCCTCCCCCACCTTTTGCTCTTCTGATTTCTTATACAGCTTGTGTTCAGAGGTTTCTGATATAGTCACTTCTCTTAAATTCAGTCACTCATTACAAGTTGTAATCATGCTATTATTACATTATATCTTCTAGGGAGTTTACCTACATATCAAATATACATTTACATATCAAAAATATATTTTATTATACAGTAATTTTTTCTCATGTTTTGGTGAAGGTATTTAATATAATACATATATATTTTCCAGTTATATGTATTGAAGTAATTATCTATGACTTACTTTAGGATAGTAAAAAGGACTTGATAAAACATTTGTTCTAGAAAGGAGAATCAGATACGATAGGTTAAGAACTGGTAATACAGACAAGAGTATAGTATATGAATTAACGCATTACCAGACTGTTTTTTTTTTTTAAGTAAACTTAAAAACAAAGATACAACATTTTCTCTTATGTTTTCTTTAGTGCCGATGAAATAATTGTAAAGATGCATGGCAGCCAGCTGACACAAAGATACCTGGAGAAACATGGATTTGAAGTTCCTATTATGGTCCCCAAATTAGATGATCTAGGACTCAGGCTTCCTCCACCTACGTTTTCTGTCATGGATGTGGAACGCTATGTAGGTACGCACTTGATTCCTTTAAGTACTTGGGAAAATGCAGTAAAAGTAGTAGTATTGTTCTAATACCATTAGAAATTGAGTGAAGAGATGTTAATTTAGTTCAGTTTTTTGGGTCAGGAAAAGTGAAATGCAGTATCACCTATGTCAAAAACTATTTATTTCTCTGAGCAAACCTAACGTCAGAAAACCAGAATGAAACAGTTGATCTATGCCACTTTTTTTGCTGTCAACACATTTTCTGGTGCTTGCTTAGGAGCAACAGTTACACCTCAGCATAACTGTAGATCCCAGGAAGGAGCCACCGGGAAATTGGACTGGTTCTAGGACTCTGCAGCATTCAGAAGCAGAATCTCTGGATCCTGCACCATTGACCTCTGGTGCCTAGAGAAAGGCTAGGAAAAAGAGGAGGCCAATTTCAAGCCTGTTTCCAAATTCATGACTTGATGATATTGCCCCTTCATGGTATCTGGACTCAGTGTGTGATCTTGAGGCCCAGAAAGCCATAAAAACAAGGCTGGAAACCATGTATCTGTTGCAATCTTCCTAACATTTCTAGTCATTTTGTTCATTCTCATCATGGTTCTCTAGATAAAACTGACTATATGTAGATCTCGTTCCTTGTCAGCAGTAGATAGAGGTTTTTTGAGGATTAGATCTCAAACAGACCTTGGCTCTGAGCTGTACATTGACTGCAGTGTATTATCTCCTGAGTATGAAATGTCTGAGAACTTGTTCCTTTATTGAGCCATTGGGCGACAGTTTTCATGGATAACTCTTTCAGTGAGGAAACCCAGTTCAAGGTCATGACTTCACATTCAGCTAATTTTGGATTATTTGATAAACTAGGGGATGAGGTTGAGGTTTAACCTGAGCCTGTTTGCATAAGTAGTACTATAAAATAAGTGGCTAGTGTAATAGAAGTATAGGAAGAAATATTCAGACAACTAGATAGTTTACTTTTTAGCACTGTAAATTGCTTAGGTTAACAGAACTGTTTTGCCTCTTAAGTATAAAATAAAGTCTACCAGGCAGTATTTTGATACAAAGTTACACTGAAGTAAGAAAATGGCATTTATTTGATTTCTCTTTCAGATTGATTAAGTATTGCCATATTTTGAATTCCGTTTGTCCTGTAGGACATGGCAGAACTGGTTATGCTTTCTTTGTCCTGGGGTGACAGTACAATGATGGGCAAGCAACACCTCATGGTTTTATTATTTATTTTTTTATTTTTATTTTTATTTTTATTTTTTTTTAAGATTTTATTTATTTATTCATGAGAGACAGAGAGAGGAAGAGGGAGAAAGCAAGGCTTCATGCAGGGAGCCCGATGTGGGACTTGATCCTGAGTCTCCAGGATCATGCCCTGGGCCAAAGGCAGTGCTAGACCGCTGAGCCACCCGGATGCCCCACCTCATGGTTTTATAGGAAAAACCATTTCACATGCATTAATATGATCTGAGTTTTGCTTCCTAACCACTGATTTTTTTCTTCAAGCAGAATATTAGAAGACACCACTTGTCAAGCAGAAATTATCTGTTGTGGTTACCTTGTTCACTAATTCCACAGCGACTGACTGGTTTCTCTTTCTTTCTTTCTTTTTTTTTTTTAAGTTTTATTTATTCATGAGAGACACACAGAGAGAGAGGCAGAGACACAGGCAGAGGGAGAAACAGGCTCCATGCAGGGAGCCCGATGCGGGACTCGATCCCGGGACTCCAGGATCACGCCCTGGGCCAAACCGCTGAGCCACCCAGGGATACCGACTGGTTTTTCTAAATGATAGAATCTTAGATATTATATAAGTGAAAGGAAGAAGTCACTCTCCTCATTTTATGCATGAGGATATGGAAACTCAGAGCATGCGGCACAGTTCCCATATACCAGTATAATGCATTTTTATCACTGTGAGCTGCACACAAGAAATCAGTGTGTAGAAAACTTTGTAAACATTTAAGTTTTCACACTCAATGTTAATTAGTAACTGTCTTAATTGCTTTGTTCTTTCCCTCAAAAGCAGCTCCCTTTTTCTTTTTCTTTCTTTCTTTTTTTTCCCCCTTTTTCAACAATTCCATTTGGACTTAGAAAGAAGGATACAGGCGGAATCTTTGTCTAGGCTATGTAGTTTTATGGTTGGCTTTAAGTAAATATGGTCTTTAAAACATTTTTGTTTAGGGCATCTATTGATGTAACCTTTAAGCCCAATAATAAGACTATAATTTTTCTCTGCAGGTGGTGACAAAGTGATAGATGTCATTGATGTGGCAAGGCAGGCAGACAGCAAAATGACACTTCACAATTATGTTAAATACTTCATGAATCCTAACAGACCAAAAGTGTTAAATGTGATCAGCCTTGAATTTTCAGATACAAAGTGAGTAGTTTTGGACATTTTGGTTTAGTCTTCTCAGTGTTAGCTAAATGTAGAGTTAAATGATAAATTTATTTTAGTAAGAAACTGAATTATGACTTCTAAAGTGGTCCAGTAAATAGCAATGTTGTACATTTTGCTTTGGCACGCACAGAGAATATTTAGAAATATGATGAATTTTAAACTTTGAAGTAATGTTAACATAGTTTCATTTAATCTCTTGGTTTGGGTTGAGATGGGAGATGAAATTTTAAGAACTTTTAATTTGTATGATGTGGGTATGTGTGTATATGTGTGTTTGTTTTTTTTAAAGGATGTCTGAATTGGTGGAGGTCCCTGATATAGCCAGAAAACTTTCCTGGGTGGAAAATTATTGGCCAGATGATTCAGTTTTTCCTAAGCCATTCGTTCAGAAATATTGCTTAATGGGAGTTCAAGACAGCTACACAGATTTCCACATTGACTTTGGTGGAACTTCAGTTTGGTACCATGTCCTCTGGGTAAGATTGGGGTATTTCTTTGTTCTCTTATTGACAGAAACTTTTAGTCCTGGACATTTTTTCCAGGAATGAATCCATTTGCTGTAAGTGACATTTATAAAGAAGGAAGTTTTTGTACTTTTTAAGTAGGATCTATCATTGTAAACATTATGCTTTTTTTTCCCCCCTCAGGTAATGGAGGGGCCACTATGATTTTTTAGTTTATATTTAGATTCCTTTTTTGTCCCCATCTTTTAAATTGGTCTCTTGGCCTTTTGTCCCTTCATTTCCTCTTTGCCTTAGTTAATTATCAGTTAATCCCTGAATCAAATATTTGATTACAGCAAAATTACAGTAATATTTGCCTCTGACCTTAAGGGTAGGCCAGGACAGCTAGTTGCGTAAGTCAGGCATGCCCATGAAAATACTAATTCTTCTTGGCAACTTGCTTTATCTAGAATCATACTATTCAGCATAGTAGCCCACTGGCCACCTGTGACTAAATTTAAATAATTATAATTAAATATAATTTAAAATTCAAGTCCTTATTTGCACTAGCCATATTTCAAGTGCTCAGTAGTGACATGTGACTTATGACCAGTGTATTGTATAGCGCAGATGTAAAACATCTCCATCGTCACACAATGTTCTATTGGACAGTGCTGGCCTAGAACAAGATCTTCATCTGTATGCAGTGCCTGTGTGTCAGTAGTGCTCTGGACTGTATTCGATGCTGTGTCCTGAGCTCCTGTTCCTCTTCTCTATGAGAAGGCAAGGGGTTAGTTGATTAAAGGAAGTTTATTTACAAGTCTTAAAAAAAATAGTCATAGATCTTAGAGGCAAGGGCAAAGTTTGCAGAGATGACTCTGTGACCTGATATATTAACATGTATTTACTTCCATACCTTGAAAATGAGATCAGTAAGATGCTTGTGATTCTTTACCCTCCTCTCTCGTAACTGTTTCTCCAACACTACTTTATTGACCCTGGGTGTATTTTGGAGGGGGAGCTTTAGCTTTTTAAAGATCCTTACTAAGGCAATAGCTATTGATCAGGTTTGTGAAAGGTGTCCTCTTGAGCCTAAAAAATCTTGATATTTACCTAATTTAACTTAGATCATTGTATTGGAAAATTGCATCAGCATAGGCCATCCTAAGAATGGCTTTTTTTTTTTTTCAAAAATAGTGTGATTACTTCCTTCTAGGGTGAGAAGATTTTCTATTTGATAAAGCCAACAGATGAAAACTTGGCACTCTATGAGTCTTGGAGTTCATCTGTGACCCAGAGTGAGGTGTTCTTTGGAGATAAGGTGGATAAATGCTACAAATGTGTGGTAAAACAGGGACATACCTTATTTGTTCCTACAGGTAAGGCTTTGATCCCATACTGTCTCCCCATAGTTGACACTCAGTCATATGGAGCCAGCTTTTTATTAGATTCTCTGGCTTTAATATGTTTGGAAATAGCTTTGAAAAAGAATTCTGATCTTGGACTTTTCACTGCTTTGTCCTATAGAGGGCTTCTCTTACAATTAGGACCTATTTTGTAATTGTGTTTTATGTAATTTGCCTTCATCGTAATTTTTATTCAGATAAAACTCATATACCATAATATTCATCCTTTCAAAGTGTACAAGTCAGTGGTTTTTGTTGAACAAAGTTGTGTACACATACCACTTCCAGAACATTTCATCACCTCAAAAAGCAAACTCTACCAATTAATAGGCATTCCCCATTCCCCCTCCTCTGAGCCCCTGGCAGCCACTTAATGTTCTTTCTGTCTCTAGGGATTTGCCTGTTCTGGACATTTCATGTGTAATGTGTGGAGTACATGGCCTTTTGTATCCCGCTTCTTTTAGTTAGCTTAATGTTTACTGGGCTTATCCACGTTGTATCATGTATCAGTGCTTCCACTTTTCATGGCCAAGTGATATCCCTCTATGGATAGACCACATTTTGTGTATGCATTCATCATTGATGGACATTCGGTTGTATCTACTTTGAGGCTATTATGAATAGTGATGCTTTGAACATTTGTGTAGAAGTTTTTGTGTGGTGACATTGTTTCCATTTCTCTTGATTATATACCTTGCTAGTAATGGAATTGTGGGGTCATAGAGTTTATGGTGTTAAGTTTTTGAGGAGCTGCTAAACTGTTTTCCAAATGGTTGCACTACTTTACGTTCCTACCAGCAATGTACACACGTTCCAGTTTCTCCACATTTTTACTAGCACTGTAATTATCTTTATTATTATTATTATTATTTTTAAAGATTTTGTTATTTATTCATGAGAGACACAGAGACAGAGAGAGAGAGAGAGAGAGAGAGAGAGAGAGAGAGAGAGAGGGGCAGAGACACAGGCAGAGGGAGAAGCAGGCCCCATGCAGGGGGCCTGACGTGGGACTTGATTCCAGGTCTCCAGGATCAGGCCCTGGGCTGAAGGCGGTGCTAAACTGCTGAGCCACCCGGGCTGCCTGCATCTTTTATTATTTTAACTGTTCTAACAGGCGTGAAGTAATGGTATCTTACTGTGGTTTTAATTTGCATTTCCTTCATGAGTAATGATGCTGAACTTTTTTCTTGTGCTTATGGGCTATTTGTATATCTTTGGAGAAGTGACTATTCAAATCTTTTGCCCATTGTTAAGTTGGGTTATTTGTCTTTTTATTGTTAAGTTGATATATTCTGTATCTTGGATATATGATCTAGATCTAGCCACATATATGATTGGCAAGTAACTTTCCTATTCCGTGGCTTATCTTTTCACTTTCTTTATATGTTCTTTGTAATGCCCTTTGCACAAAAATTTAAAATTTGGTGACATGCTTTCAATTTTAGCTAGTTGACTCTACATTGCTCTCAAAGGTCAAGTCTGCTCTAAGAATCTGGGCTGCTGTCCAGGGACATTGGAGGCAATGGGGATATTTTGAGGGACCCTGGGAAGGGACTGAATACCACCAGCCTTAGCTGTAGCCTTAAGTATAGGTATCAGACGTGTCACTTTGAGATGTGACTGAATGTGGAGTGTGGACTCTCCCAGCCAGTGGTTTTGGGAATTACGTTTTTCTGATTCAGGTGACCTCTTGATGGCTGTAGAGTTCATAGGGATCTGTTGCCACAGGCCTTGCTTTCTTGCCTTGCCTCTGGTGTATTTAATGATAAATATGTATTGAATAAGTGCCCCAAACCACCAGAATTTATAAATCTAGATAAGTATCAATATTTTATTGTGAGTGGGCTCAGTTCCTCCCTTAAATCCTTTCCTAGGGCTCCCTTTTGTAATAAATATTTTGTTATGCCCTCTTCAAAATCTTGAATTCAAATTCATTCATGGTATAACCTCCTATACCATTTATTTCCCCCTGAAATTGATGTAATGATCTAACTAGAATAGAAGGAAGAAATTAAAAGGCAATTTATAATAAAATACTTTCACAAAATGTGCCTGCTCATACAGGTGTATGATTGGCAACTCAAATTCTATAGCATTGGTGTAAATGTCATGGAACATTAGAATCACATGGAGGGTTTATTGAAATAAAGATTGCTGGGCCACATCCCTAGCAGTTCTGATTCAGTTGACCTGAGTGGGGCTGATAATTGCATTTTTAAAGGTTTCCAATTGATGGCTGATGCTGCTGGTCTGGGGACCACACTTAGAGAACCACTCCTATAGGGACTGTTGCTTTTTCCCAGGGTAGCAACTGATAAATTTCCAAACAAACTGTAGTTTCCTTCAATTTACAGAGTAGTTGTATTCCTGGAAAATTCTGCCAAAACTGTGCAAAAAATACTTTATTTTCATATATAATGGGCTTAGAGTTTCTAGATTTAGACCATTAATGACAGATTTTGTAGTTATGTCAATGCCCAGCAGAGAGTCCTGAGTAAAGCACAACTGTTTCTTATTATGTAGAATGGTCTGCTCATTGCATCCTTGGCTCTCGCTCATGAAATGACACTAATGCCTCCTGATCATTGAGACAATCAAAAAAAGTCCTCCAAACTCTCCAAAATGTCCTTTACAGGCAGTGCTGCCTCAGTTGAAAACCACTGATCTGTAGGACTTGTAGCTGACAAAAGTTTCTCATTTGTGATTTGAGAATGAAGCTCAAGGCTCTGTGCCTTTGAGCTTGGGCTCAAAGGGCACCACTTGAAAGTCAGTCTTTAAAGGAATTTTTTTCCTGTTGTGTCACAGCACAATGAGAGATCAAAAAATGAAAAATAGAAAATGGCATCTATTTTAATAGCTAATTTTTACATGCAAACGTATGTGTTCGTATTTATATGAAGGCCTTATGTTCAGTCTATGGATATTTCTTACAAAAGTTAGGCATCATCTCCTGGAAATGTTTCTTACTTTGAAAACATATTTACGGGAAAATAAGACATCATTTTAATTGCCAATGTTCATATCTTAGGACCCATAAGCCTCCATGGTGAAATGTGGGTGATCTACCTTCTTCTTAGAGCCAGCTCTCCAGTTGAGTTTCACTCTTACTCCTCTACTTAATGCCTAAGGGCACTGCTCATTTTAGGATGACTCTAAAGAAGTGAAGTGCTCAGCCAGTCCCATGTTTATTTAGTGGAAATGTGCTCACCTCATTCTTAGCACGGTTGACTCCTCTCAGAGTAACATCTTCCATGTAAAGTTGGATTGTGTTTTTAAACTAAAAAACTAAAACAACAACAACCACAAAAACCATCCCCTATCCTGTACCATGATTTTGTCTGATTGGTTTGATGTGTTTGCTTCCTCAAACTCAGCACAGAGTCTGGCATATAATAGGCATTTAATACATACTTGAATGAATGAGTCTGTAGATTACAATAGGCATTAACTTCTCCAGCTCTGGTGGAGGATGAGCTAAACTGATGTTGGTGTTTTGAGTTTCTTGTTTCACAGGTAGATATCATGTTTGTGTGGTTTAAATATTGAAAAATCACTGACTTATATTTTAACTGTTTCAGGGTGGATTCATGCTGTGCTCACATCTCAGGATTGTATGGCTTTTGGGGGGAACTTTCTGCACAACCTTAACATTGGCATGCAGCTCAGGTCTGTGTCATCAGTATTTAAAGGCTCTTTTGTTTTTCTTTAAATAAGACATTATTTTAAAGTTTCAACAGAATAAATCAGCAATATATTTTGAGATCTCATGGCGATAGGCCCTGAGAAATAATAGGAATAGGACCTTTAAACCAAACGTATTATGGTAAAATTTTGTCAAGAAGACTCCTTGATGCATTTCAACTCTAAAAACAAAGAGAGTCATTTATTCAGTTTGACATTATATCCCTGAATTTCAAAAAAAATTTTTTTTAAGATTTTATTTATTCATTTGAGAGACAGCAAGAGGGAGAGTGAACACAGGCTGAAGGAGGGGGGAGAAGCAGACTCCCCGCTGAGCAGGGACCCGATGCGGGGCTCCATCCCAGGACCCTGAGACCACAACCCGAGCCAAAAGCGGATGCCCAACTGACTGAGCCACCCAGGCATCTCTGAATTTCAAAATTTTATAAAACTGTGTGGGCTCTGTCCTTTGGCTGTTGTTATAATTAGGGAAATGACACAATTGGGTCAGACTCAGGTGTGACGTGGTGCTGGGGAGAGGTAATCCTCAGTTAAGATTGCTGTCAGAACGCCTGCTTTAGTTTTGCCGTGGGGAAAGGATTAGCAGCTATTTCTCCTTCGGTCTGAGAGTTTCACCGTTGGGTGACTGTTCTCCTGGTAGCCTAACGAGAGTAGAATGTTACCAGGCTGTACTGCTTGTGGCAGAATGATTTCTGATTGATTACCTGCATCAGGACTGGCAGGACTAGAGATACCTAGTCAGGGCTTTTCTGAATGTGGTGACTCTTATAATTTGGCATGCTCGCAGGGAACCCTGGAAGCTATGTGTTTGTGGAGGTATTATGAGAAATAGTGGCTCTTACTAGGCATGAAGCTCAAAGCCAGGGGCACCTCCCACAGCTGTCAAATGTGAATCTTGTTTCTTTACCTGAGGTGTCCCTGGGGGAAAGATGGTTGTAGGAACCGCTGCCAGGATTCCCACAGAAGAGTAAGGCTCTGGCAAGCTATGGTTCCTGTCTTCTCACCTTGACCCGCACCAAGGTGTCCTTGAGCTTGAATGCTTCGTGGAGCCTAAAGAAAACTCCCTGAGTGGATGTTGTGGTGCTGTCCAACACAGGGAGCTGTTTTAAGCATACTGTTATATTTGTTATGGTGGAATCCTTGTAAAATTCCTTCTGCTAAAACTACGATGCAAATTCCAAGGTTCTGATCTCTGGGAAGAGTGTGTAAGCCCTCAGTATGGGGAAGATTTGTTCAGGTTGGACCCAGGTTGGACAGGGTAAGACTACAGTTCATTCTTGGTCAGACGTGGAGGTGGTGGGTAATTCACACTACCCAATTGGTCTCATATGTTGTGGCCTCTGCTTGTTTTATTTTCCTTAAGTTTGTTGCCTCCATTTAACTTTGCAGTGCTAATTTTAATACTTAATTTCTTCAAATTTTCTTTAGGTGTTACGAAATGGAAAAAAGGCTAAAAACACCAGATCTTTTCAAATTCCCTTTCTTTGAAGCCATATGTTGGTTTGTTGCCAAAAATTTGCTGGAAATGTTGAAAGGTAATTAATACTCTGTACTTTATGATGTATGATGCTTGTAAATTCACGAAGAGCCCCCAATAGTAAGAAGGGCCCTTTTTTATTACGATGTAGCTGTTGCCCCTGTTTTGTTTTTTAAATGCATGATTTCCCCTGCTATGAACTGTTTTAGCAAATCAGAATCTCTAGTCCATAGTCTTACAATCAGATCTATGAAGAGCAGCATCAGAACAGCACAGGGAGTACTGAAAATGTTCATTTCCTCTTGGACTCTAGTAGCCTGCGCACGTTGTCAGACGTGTCAAGGTGCCTCTTCACAAAGGTGCAATTTAAGCTACGGGACTATTACTATAAGGTGTGTTCCCAAATGTTTGCTTTACAAAATTGAGGGAATGTTTCATATCCTGAGAGCATCATGTGGTGTGTGTAACATTACTGTTAGGACTGTGCTGCTGGTCTGTCCAAGGCACCTGTGAGCACAGACCACCTGAATGTCAGGCTATGAGCCTGTTGAATAAAATGGTTTTGGTGGGAAAGGACATTCTTTTATTTAAACGTAGAACCTATCCTTTTTATGTGGAACTTCATTTTGATTTTTTTTTTAAGATTTTATTTATTCATGAGAGAGAGAGAGAGACAGAGACACAGAGAGAGAAGCAGGCTCCATGCAGGGATCCCAATGTGGGATTCCATCCCAGGACCTCAGGATCACGCCCTGAGCCGAAGGGAGCCACCCAGGCATTTTGATGTTTTTATCTTTGGTTTACTTCTCTCTGAGCAGTCAAGTTGGAGACTGTCACATCTACTTCTTTCCGCTCTTCCGCTTGTGCCCATGAGAATACAGTTTGTCTGGTTTGTGTTGTCTGACTTTCCTAGTCAGTTCATTTATTGTTTTAAGATTTATTTATTTATTTGACAGAGAAAGCACAAGCAGGGGGAGCAGCAGGCAGAGAAGGAGAGAGAGAAGCAGGCTACCCACTGAGCAGGGAGCCTAATGCGGGGCTCGACCCTGGGTCCCTGGGATCATGACCTGAGCTGAAGGCAGAGGCTTAACCGACTGAGCCACCCAGGCGCCCCCTAGTCAGTTTATATATATATATATATATTCCTAGTCAGTTTATAAATAGTGCTACTATTATAATTAACTCTCAGAAGAACAGATATAAGCAGACTAAACAGTAAAGTCTGTTCTAAACATACAGGTTGTTTTTCCATTTAAAAGTTGCACAAGAAGGAAAGGTAAAATGAAAAATAATCAGTAACTTACTTTCCAGGGTAGCATGCATGGAATTAAATGATAAAACTCATTTGTGACTTTTTTCCTCAAACAAACAAACAAACAAAAAACAATAATCTCACTCTCTTTGGAGGGAAAGAAGAATAGGGCTCCATCCCACACCTTGCACCTTGTAGAGATCAGTGTCTTGATATGGTGCAGGTACATATATGTGATGGAGGAAGGGGCCCGTGGATGAAGAGGATTGGGTGCTTTCTCCGCAAGACCAGTCTCTCCAGATGTGCATTTTTATCATGAGTCTCTGACTCACTCAGTGTTTTCAGGTATCGGCGAGGCTGAGCCGCCTCATTCATCTTCAGTTAGTGTGCCTGGGTGTCTTGACTGCAGGAATCTCGCAGTGGACCACACCTAGAGTTGCCATACGTGATTTCCAGTAAAGTACTGGGCAGTAAGGTTTTCAGTCTCCTATCTAAGTAGAAGCCTAGAAAAAATAGGAACACTTACAAATACTTACAGAAACATTTATAAATGTCCTTGTGTTTTGGAAATAAAACCCAGTTACTGAACCCTCCATATAAGAGATTGGCAATTCAGTACTTGGAAAGTTCAGAGCCTTTTTCCATCTTTTCTCTCACTAACATACACCCACCCCTCAAGTGATGCTTTTTCCTAATGTCCAAGAGGGGTTCATCAATCAACTTTTTAGAACAAATTAAGAATTTATCTGAAAGATAAAATTCTTGCAGCCACAAACAAGTTGCTTAGTCTTAGAATAATGATTTAGCCCTTGTTTTAGGCCATTGAGAATTTAGAAATACTGAGGTCTAATTGAAAACATGACCCTATACATTAATGACTTAAAAAATATTACTGTAAAGAGGATATTGGTAGGTTATGTTTTAAAATATTTTTATTTCGTCAGCTGGATCAGTACAGGATAGGATACCTGGCAATACTAGGAGTCAATCCAGTCCCACTAAGACTAGGGCCAAATTGTACTAATTGCCATTATCCTAGGCATTCATCCTGGAAGCAGGGATGGTGGTCTTGTTATCCCATATTAGTTCTTTCATCCCTGATCTTTTTTTTTTTTAAAGATTTATTTATTTATTCATAGAGACAGAGACAGAGAGAGAGAGAGAGAGAGGCAGAGACACAGGCAGAGGGAGAAGCAGGCTCCATGCAGGGAACCCGACGTGGGACTCCATCCCGGGTCTCCAGGATCCTACCCTGGGCTGAAGGCGGCGCTAAACCCCTGAGCCACCAGGGCTGCCTCATCCCTGATCTTTTAAGTTTCCATTGTAGCCTGTTATTTACCAGCTCTCAGACTGTTACAAGGCTTATATGATGGGTTAAATGAGGATAGATTGTATGAAACTTAACTGTGTGTAGTGTCAGTAATAATAAAACAATGAACTAATTTTGGATCTAAGTAGGTAAATTAGCCATTGGACAGAAGTGAAACCTTTTGCTTTTGCTTCACCATGAATTTAGACTGTGTCTGATATATTTTGTGTGAGTTTCAGATGATTTAAAAAACCCCCAAAAAGGTGTGTGCGTTTACCTTTACAATCATGAAATATGTCTTGCCCATAGCTGACTGTATGGACCACACACTACATACATATACACAGTCCTAACAGTTTAAATATTAATTATCAGGGATCCCTGGGTGGCTGAGCGGTTTAGCGCCTGCCTTCGGCCCAGGGCTGTGATCCTGGGGTTCTGGGATTGAGTCCCACATTGGGCTCCCTACGTGGAGCCTACTTCTCCTTCTGCCTGTGTCTCTGCCTCTCTCTCTGTCTCTCTCTGTGTCTCTCATGAATAAATAAAATCTTAAAAAAATATTAATTATCAGGCTCACTTGAGTCACCTACGCTACTGGCTCAGCCTTGACGGTACCTTTGAAACATCCAGTTATTTTTTTCCCATTTCACCATCTTCCCTACCTTCTAGAGAGAACCACTATTCTGACTTTTGTGATAATCCTTTTCTTCAGTTTTATCACCTGTGTCATAAATGATAAAATAGTTTAATGGTTTCCATTTTTAGAGTTCATGTGAATACATCCATACCCACATTGTTCCATGGTTTATCTCTTGGCACTGTTTGTGAGCTTCCTTTTGCTTGGAATATTCATTACAACCACATTTCATGTCATTCCATTTCTTTTTCTTTTTTGCTTTTTATTTCACTTTTTTCCCTTCTCTGGGAATTTGAATGTTACACAGTTTGATAGTTGGTGGTCGCTCAGCACCTGAGGCTAACCCTGGTACCTGCAGAGAGCTTTAACTCCTTTCCCCATTCTATTTCCATTCCCACAGAACTAAGAGAAGATGGTTTCCAGCCTCAAACTTACTTAGTACAGGGAGTGAAAGCACTGCATGCTGCTTTAAAGTTATGGATGAAGAAAGAAGTAAGTAGTTTTCTTTGGAGAAAATCATTGTTGTTTCTATGGCAAGATTGAAAGTAAGAGTCCTTATGCTGCTTTGGCAGCAGTGTGAGTGGCAGCAGTCGAGGGAATGGAAATCACGGTTTTGATAAAACCTGCAGTTTATTGTACAGTGTATACAAATGTGCTGGCTTATGTTTGTATTTATGAGAATAGAGTACCTAAGTATTTCTTTAATCTTTAATCTGGGAAAGAAAGTAACTCAAATATATTTAGCATATTGACTAAAAAATGAACATGTAGATACAGAATAATAATAAATAATTTTGAGCTCACATCTGCTTTCATTATCCCCCTTTTATATATAGAGAAGGTGAGGTTCAAAGAATTTTATGTAACTTGCCCAAGAATACTTGTAGATCTCGTACTAAAGTTAGGTCTCTGTGATTGCAAAACCCATACGTACTCTTATCCATCTGCTAGACTTTCATAAAAATGAAGGAAAAAGGAAGTCAAGGTTCAAGCAGGAGCTTTCATTTTCACTAAAATGTGCTCTGTTTGCTTTTGAATCCTACTGCCTCCAAGAGGTCATCCCAGATCTCCATTTGGAATCAGCATGTCCTTCCCTTATGCTTATGTAGCATATTTTTTTTGTGCCAGTGTACTTTAAAGTCTCTAAAGTAATATATTCCTAGCCCCTTCACTAGGTTTATGAGCTGTTGAAGACCAGGGACTTGATATGTTAATTTCTCTCTCGAACTTTACATGCTACTCTTTAATAAGTGATAAATACGTGAGCTGATGGAAACACATTTCCATGCTAATTTTTTGAATGGCCATTTGAAATAAAAATCCTGCTCTTTAGAGATATTGGAGACAGTTATTAATAGGTTACCCTCCCAATAATTTTTACTTTTTTACTTGTTTCACTTAATTATCATTGCTGTGTACTCACTAGAGCAAGGCAGGCACTGTGGAAGCATTCAGGAAAGTGAAAATCATGTTTTCCAGTGTCAGAGACATCACCTAGATGACAAGTAAAGGCGTAAACAGATTACAAAACTATGTAACAAGATAATAACAAAATATATGTTGCAAAAACTGTGTAATTTGCTACCTGCTGAAGGGTTTAGATAAGTTACGCTCAAACTTGTGTGTTGTCAGAATATTTTAAAAAATAAACTCCCTGGATCCTTCCTGAGAGATACTGGTTTAAAAGATTAGCGGTGGGATCTGAACCTGTTTTTAACACACTTTGTAGGTGATTTTGATGCATAGTAAAATCCATCAGTAATAAATAATGTTAATTCATGACATTTGAAGTGCTCTTTTAAAAGCATGATGTTTGCATTTATCTGTTAACCTTGTGCCATGATGAGAAGCAGCTCAGCATAGTGGTCAAGAGTGTGGATTCAGGAGTCCGATGTTTGGATTCAGATCTCAGCTATGCTACTAATAAACTAGTGAACCTTTGTGCTTTCATTCCCTCAACTATAAAATGAGAATAGTAGACATAGTGTTGTTGAAAGGATTAATAATATGTAAAGCAAAAGTAAAAACTAGTATATTGAATGAAAGTTGTTGAAAGGATTAATAATATGTAAAGCAAAAGTAAAAACTAGTATATTGAATGTGTCTAAAAATATTAAAATGTTCTTCAATACCAAAGTTAATATTTAGAAATAGATATAAGGAATAATGACAGTAGTTTGCAGTTGGATAGATATGGCAACTCACTGATGCCTCTGTCCTATGATAGGATCTTTTTCCCTAGTAAAGAAAAAAAGTTTACAAAAATTTACTCAAATTAGACCTCCCATAGGAAATAGGACCATTTTAGTGCCTGTATTCCCACTTACAAATCCTTATGTATGATGGATTAAATGTTGGACTTAATTAGTTACTTTACTAATTATAGTAGTAAGAATTACAGTAGGCTTTGAGGGATAGAGTACAGGGTTATTTCTCGGTATAAAGCAAAATTCACTGAGAGACAGTCCATTAAAGCTAAGAGGATTTTATAAGTTAATAAGGATCTCCTTAAAGAGTATTGTACCAACTACATGAACTCTGCGACCTGGCTTACTGTATTTTGTTATGTCTATAAAATCTAGAGAATCCAAAATTTGTTTAGTAGATTGTTTTTTACCTACTATAGTGTAAATAACTTTTATCTTTGCTAATCCAAATACAGCTTGTATCTGAACATGCCTTTGAGATCCCAGACAATGTCAGACCTGGACATCTTATTAAAGAACTTTCAAAAGTAATTCGAGCAATAGAGGTAAGAGTGGAAACTATCATCTGAATGTTTGGTTACTGTCTACTTCAAGAAGCAAATAAATCTGCCATCCCATTACATACATTTGAGAGCCCTTACTATGACTTAGCCCTTACTAAGATGATATAGAGTGAGCTGCGTCTTGGAAGGAGCCTTAGGTTTTCAAGCTTCCAAAGTACTATGGAGAAATTTAGAGTATTGTATCCTAATGAAGTAATAAGGAAGCAGTTACTAGTTACTTATTTCTTCAGCTTACTCCAAGAATAAGAAACACAGCATACACAAAATTGCAGATCCCATTTATTTCTGCTCTGCAGAGATGAATACCTGTTAAGTAATTAGAGGGGGAGAGAAAATGTGAGGTGGTGGGTGAGTAGAGCCAGGTGAAGGGTGTTTGGAAAGATGGAATGCTAAAAAAAATTAAAAGAGGGATGCTCTTAGTGGTGTGAGGCAAGGAGACCCCCTTGACTGAAGTAGTAGAACAACTTGGGTAATGCCCTTTGGGTTGGGTAAATGCCCTTTGACAAAATCGCATAAAATCTGAGATTTAGGTGTTTTAATTTATTAATTAGGAACTATTCTGGGTATTAAAGAAAGGATTTTAATTAAAGTAATTCTTCAGGAAGGTGCTTCTGTTAGTGTCTAGCTTGAACTGAAAGGAAATTAAGTGGAAGAGTGGAGGCTAACTGGTAGTTTCATAGTTTAGATAAGGGCTGTGTTTAGAGAATAGATAGAGGTGTACATCAAAGAAATAATGAAATGCTGTGTTTAATGTTCTTGGATAGAATATTTTATATAATCCTCAATGTGTTAAGATACGGTAGAAAAATAGTTCCTATTTTTTTTAATAGTTCCTAATTTTAAAGAGTGGTAGTAATTGCATAGAAGTAGATTTTTATTTATTTTTATTTTTCAAAAGATTGTATTTATTTATTCATGAGAGACACAGAGAGAGAGGGAGAGAGAGAGAGGCAGAGACACAGGCAGAGGGAGAAGCAGGTCCCATGCAGGGAGCCTGTTGTGGGACTTGATCCCGGGACTCCAAGATCACGCCCTGGGCCAAAGGCAGGCTCTAAACCGCTGAGCCACCCAGGGATCCCCCATATGAGTAGATTTTATTTTTAAATCAAAAGTCACAGATATAATCTTAAATATATGTTTAAATATATAAATCTCATATGTGATAACCAAAACTAAGAATATACTCAATAAGAAAGGTCTGGAACTATATGAAAAAAGCTATAAATCTTTACTAAGGGAAATGAAACAATAGTTAAATAAATGTCATTTCTGAAATATGTTAATTCCAAGTTAATATTTAAATTGAAAATGGTAAGATATACCTGTAAGAATAATTGAGCAAAAATAGCCAACAAAGTATTGTTGTTGTTTTTTTTAAATTGGAGGGTTGACAGTACAGAAGGCAGCAAAATGGCTGTAGAAAAATGTGCAAAGAAAATAAACAGGTATATCATTAAAGAAGAAGTAGAAATGCCAAACATATAAAAATATGAAAATGTTCTCAGTGTATGAAAAAGTATTCAGCCACATTCTGCCAGATGATTTCTGATTTCATATGATCCTTTATCTAATTGGCAGAGATAAAATTCTATATTCTTGTCCTGCTGATTAGCAGGTATATATTAGTTTGTGCTTTCTAAATGGCATATCCTTTAATTGGGCATTTTCCCATTAATAAAATAAGATTCTAATTAAATTTGGTAGATTGGGGGATCCCTGGGTGGCTCAGCGGTTTAGCACCTGCCTTTGGCCCAGGGCGTGGTCCTGGAGTCCCAGGATCGAGTCCCACGTCAGGCTCCCTGCATGGAACCTGCTTCTCCCTCTGTCTCTGTCTCTGTCTCTCTCTCTCTCTCTCTCAAATAAATAAATAAATAAATACAAATCTTTAAAAAAAATATTTGGTAGATTGACCATACCTGCTTACTGCTCTCACCTCTTGGAACTAAAATGATAGTAAAAGAATAAAAAAGATATTCCTGAAAACAGAATAACACAGATGAAGTCTAGCACAGTTTTGGAAGCTGGAAGGCAAATGTACAAATGGTCACCAACTTGGCATGCAGAGAGAGGCCCAGAGGTAGGTCTTTCTTATACAGGAGAACATACAAAAAGCTCAGGAATTAGGGATGCTAGGACCCTCTGAATATAAGAGGAGAGGTCGGATTGAGAACAGGATTGATAACAGTTCTGTTTAAGAAATGAATTGGTCTCCAAATCCCTATCTTAACACATGCAGAAAATTTGATGTTTAGGTGTTTGAGAGGTTGAACTTGAGATTGGACTTTGAGACACTGAACCCAGCTGAGAGACATCAAAACAAGTACCATACTGAAAACAAGAGGGTTAAGTGACAGTCTACATAGTGAATGATTCTTTTTCCACTTGACTCTCCAAACACTGGCACCTGGCCTATACCTCCCAGTATAGAAGATCTACTCATAGTGACTGTACCCTTCCGATGGAACAATGCAGGCAGCTTCCTACAGTGAAACCCACCAGTTGCAAAGCCCTATTCACACAGAGCTCCCCATTAGCTTTTTTCTTTTTACATTCAGTGAAATGCAGAGATCATAAAAGGACAATTTGAGTTTTGACAAAAACTGTGTAACCAATAGTGCAGTTGAGACCTATAAATCACTCTTGTCACCCAGAAAGTCTTTTCTCCCCCTTCTAATCAGTCTTACTACCGTGAGCTACCACCATTCAGACCTCAGTGGCTCTCATCATAGATTAGTTTGCCTGTTTTTGAATTTCAAATAAAGGCAGTCTTATAGTATATCCTATTTTTGTGTCTGGCTTCTTTGAACATAATGCTTTTGAGATTCATCCATGTTGTTGCATCTGCCAGTAGTTCTTTTTTGTTGTTGTTGTTGCTGAATGGTATTCCATTGAATGAATTACCATGATGTGTTTTCCATTCTTCGGTTGATGGATATTTGGGTCATATATACAGATGTGGCTGGTATGAATAAAACTGTTATAAACAGCCTATGTCTTGTGGTAAACATGGGGTTTCATTTTTAGGGGATAATAAGTACCTTTGGAATAGAGTTTTCAAGTCATATGGTAACTGAATTTCCACTCTGTAAGAATCTATTTTCCGAAGTGGTTGTGCCACCGTCAGCAGTACTTTGTAGGAATTGTAGTCGTCGTGTATTCTTGCTTGTGTTTGGTGTTTTCTGTCTTTTAATTTTTGCTTTTCTAGAGAGTATGAAATACTATTTCATTGTATTGTTAATTTGCTTTTTCCGGAAGACTAATGATGTTGAGCACCTTTTCTTGTGTGTGGCTATTTGTATATCTTTTCTTATGAGGTACCCGTTTGAAATTTTTGCCCGTTTAAGAAATTATGTTGTTTTTATTGATTTGTAGGAGTTCATTATGTATCTTGGACACAAGTTCTTTGTTGTTTGGTATGCACGCATGCATTCATATATGATGAATATAGTGAATATTTACTCAGTCTATGGCTTGCCTTTTCATTATCTTAATGGTGTCTTTTTATGAGCAGAAATATTTAATTTTGAAGAAGTCCAATTTGTAAATTAGTTTTCTTGCTTATAGTTAGTATTTTTTAGTGACCTCCCTAAGAAACCTTTGCCCACCCCAGGGGTTGAAGGTACTTTTTTTGTTTTGTTTCTTCCTGTAAACTTTTACATTTGGATAAATAGCTAATCTTGAATTTCTGTGTGTAGCATAAGGTAAATTTCAGGCATTATTTTCCTCCCATATGTTTATCTAGTACTACTGTATCTTGACACCATTTAGCTTTTTAATGCTTTTTCTTTTAAAATGCATGGAGAGTGCAGCCCGGATGGCTCAGCGGTTTAGCGCCATAGAGCCTGCTTCTCCCTCTGCCTGTGTGTCTGCCTCTCTCTCTCTCTGTGTCTCTATGAATAAATAAATAAAGTCTTTAAAAAATAAAAATAAAAATAAAATGTATGGAGAGGGCAGCCCAAGTGGCTCAGCGATTTAGTGCTGCCTTCGGCCCAGGGCATGATCCTCGGGACCTGGGATTGAGTCCCATGTCAGGTTCCCTGCATGGAGCCTGCTTCTCCCTCTGCCTGTGTCTCTGCCTCTCTCTCTCTCTCTCTCTCTCTCTCTCTCTCTCATAAATAAATGAATAAATCTTTAAAAAAATAAAATGCATGGAAAGCCAAGAAGAATTTTGAAGACAAAGACCGAAAATAAAGAAGGAAAATATTTGAAGGAAATAAATAAGTTCTTTAGACTAAAACCCAAATATAATTGTTATCAAGAGAAAAGAGTACATAAATATTGCCTCCATGAAAAAAGAAAAGGCAGCTATAACAAAGGAACATTGAAAAAAGAAGGAAAAGGGGTTCTTAGAAATTAGAAGTATAATAGAAACAATATTTCGTAAAATCGTTGGAATATAAAATTGGGAAACTCTCCCATAAAGTTTAAAAAAAAAAAGACCAAGATAGGACAGAAAAATTCAAAGGTCATTTTACATAGTCACTATGAAAATAATAGGAGGTCCAGAAAGAGATAACATAGAAAACAAAGAGAAGATTATCAGAGGAATAAAGAAAATGTTTTAGAATTCAAGGGCACATCTTCCCAGATGGAGAACCCTATAGAATGCCGAGTACTGTGGGTGAGAAAAGACCTATGCCCAGGTACATAGTGGTTACATTTTAGAATACATGTAATAGAATATATCCTAAAAGGCATTATGCAAGCATGAGTGGTATACAGAGCATCAGGAATCAGAATAATACTAGATTTCTTAACAATGACATTGTAAACTAGAAGACACTAAAGCAAAGTCTTTAACATTCTGGGGGAAGAGGGTAGTAGGAGGGATATCAGCTTACAAAAGTTTATATTTAGCCACCTATAAATTAAATATGGTGAAATACAGATGTCGGGGGTGGGGGTGCCTGGGTGGTCCAGTTGGTTAAGAGGCTGCCTTCATGGGATCCCTGGGTGGCGCAGCGGTTTGGTGCCTGCCTTTGGCCCAGGGCGCGATCCTGGAGACCCGGGATCGAATCCCACGTCGGGCTCCCGGTGCATGGAGCCTGCTTCTCCCTCTGCCTGTGTCTCTGCCTCATTCTCTCTCTCTCTCTGTGACTATCACAAATAAATTAAAAAAAAAAATAAATAAAAATAAATAAATAAAAAAGAGGCTGCCTTCAGCTCAGGTCATGATCTCAGGGTCCTGGGATGGAGCCCCAAATTGGGCTCCCTGCTCAGTGGGAGTCTGCTTCTCCCTCTCCCACAGCCCTTCCCATCTGTTTGTGCTCCCTGTCTCAAGTAAATAAATAAAATCTTAAAATATGAAAGAGGCAACATCTCAAAAAATTTACTTCCCATGTACTCCTTCTCAAGAAACTCTTGGAGTGCTATTCCAAAAGAGAGGAAATGAACTAGAAAAAAAAGCTCTGAAATTCTTGCAACAAATCTGGATTACCCAGGTGGGCAGAGAGCAGTGAAGAAAACAAAGGCCCCGCCCTCATGGAGCTGAGAAGGAAGAGGCTAGCCATAAATATTTTAATGTGTCTGTAATTGACAAGTGCTATGAAGAACAATACAGAAGGAGGAAAAGATGGGGAGTGACAGCCAGAGATGGTGGTGGAGGTTGCATTTTTAAATGGTAGAGTGAAAGCAGGGCAAGAAAGGTTTTTGATGACCTGTGCAGGCCCAGAAAGAAAAGGGGTTCTTGGAAATTAGAAGTCCAGTCCAGGATAGAACAGGCGAATGAAGGGCTCCATATTTGTTGTTTATCTGAAATTCAGATTTAGCTGGGCATCTTGTACTTCAGCTGGCATTCCTGCCCCGAAGGGATGTCTCCAAAGAAAAGTATAAAATTGGTAGATTACCTAATGTGTTTGAATGTTTGCATTCTTCCAGTGGAGAATTTGGGATCAACTAGTGATAAATACATAGAAACAAAGCAGATAGAGAGTGAGTCAATTATAAATTTAAGGGAAAATCAAAGTATAAAAGACAGGAAATACAGTAATACATTACGTGGCACTGGATTATAAATAGTTTTTACTGAGTTCAGTTTACTGAAGGACAGGAAGTATGTGTACACTTAGGAAAAGTGTGAAAAGATTGAGACTTCATCTTGCATAGTAGGAAATCAGTAACCTCTAAAGCTGAAAGGGTGCTTGGCAGGCTCAGTCAGTAGAGCATGAGACTCCTGATCTGAGGGTTGTGGGTTTGAACCCCACATTGGGTACAGACATTACTTAAAAAATAAAATCTTAAAAAATAAAATAAAACTGAAAACCAAGAAATAACAGTTAAAACATTTTATTAGAAATTTAGAGGCAAATAACTGAACAAATAACACCACCAACAAAAACAGCTACAAGAGTTGCAAGTGCTGTGAATATACCCAACGGGACTGAAAGTAGGGTTTTCACAGGTGTTCATAGCAGCAGCATTTACAGCAGCCAAAAGTGGAGGCAGCCTAATTGTCCATAATG
Source organism: Canis lupus dingo (assembly GCF_003254725.2). Classification (NCBI taxonomy): domain Eukaryota; kingdom Metazoa; phylum Chordata; class Mammalia; order Carnivora; family Canidae; genus Canis; species Canis lupus. The sequence goes on from NC_064258.1 coordinate 8,787,922, forward strand.
GAGGAATGAGTGAACAAAAAGTAGTACACACATAATATATGTACAATGGAATATTATTCAGCCTGAAAAAAGGAAATTCTGACCTATACTACAACATGGATGAAACTTTAAGATACTGTGTTAAGTGAAATAAGCCAGTCACAAAGGTACAACTATTGTGTGGTTCCCCTTATATTAAGCTCCTAGAAGAGTTAAATGCATAGAGAAAGTAGAAGGTGGTTGCCAGGGGCTGGTGGTTAAGGAGGAATGGGAGTTACTGGGTAATGGGCACAGAGTTTAAGTTTAGGAAGATTACAGATTTCTAAAGGTGGATGGTGGTATGTGGTTGCACAATAGTGTGAAATGTCCTTAATGCCACTGTACTGTACACTTAAAAATGTTAAAATGGTAAGTTATGTACGTGCCATAAAATTATGTATATATCACAACAATAAAAAGAACCTTCAAGTAGTTGCTCCTGGAGAATGGGAATCAGGGATGGGGGAGAGTAGACTGCTGCCTTTCGTGATACATTTATAGAGTTAATTTTTAAAACTGCATAGACTGGTGACTTTGATTTAAAAAGCAGTTACTGATTTATGCAAATATATATGTGAAAGAATCTTCATCATAGGAAAGAACTGGAAGCAGCCTCTAATAACTACCAGTATTAGGTCAGTAAATTATGCTCTATCTGTATAGTGGAACACTACCCAGCTTTTACAATGATATTTAAGATCAAAGAAGAAATAAGTGCACAGTATATTTCGTGGGGGAGAGAAGGGATTAAAGGTCTCAGTAAAGCTTATGTTGAATCTTATGAGTGTTACAATTTGGTCTTTGTTATTTATATGGTTTTTGTTTTGAAATATTTTTATGGCTGCTTATTTAGTCAGATATATATGTGGCCTTGTCATAAAAACACTCTGAATTTAATTCTTAAAGGAGGAAAATGGCAAACCAGTTAAATCTCAGGGAATTCCTACTGTGTGTCCAGTTTCACGATCCTCAAATGAAGCAACTTCCCCGTACCATTCCCGAAGAAAGATGAGGAAACTTCGAGATCATAATGTCCGAACTCCTTCTAACTTAGACATTCTAGAGCTCCATACAAGGGAGGTCCTCAGAAGGTTAGAGATGTGTCCATGGGAAGAGGCAAGTATTATGTTTCATGATTACAGAAAAGGAGTTGGCTGTTCCTGAAAGTTCTTTAAAGAGATAATAAAAAGAATAGTCTGGTGATGTTTGTTTTCTAATCTTTGCGCCTCGTATTGTAGGGGCCAAAAGTACTGATGTCCGTGACAGGGAATGTGTTTCAGCTTTCTAGGCATCAGTGTAGTAGGCTGAGTAGATCTCATTTTTTTTGGTGGACATGTTTATGGAGTGTTTACCAAATACCCTATGCTCTTCTAGGCTCTGGGGAAGATACCAGAGTGAGCAAAACTGGTCTCTGCATTGTGTAGCTTCCATCCTAGCTCAAGTTGGAAGAATGGGAGACGAGATATATACTAAAATAATATAATTTCAGGTAATAAATACTATGAAGGAAGCTGGAAGAGTATAGGGAGAGTTTAAAAAAAAGGGCTGGGGTGTGGATGGCTACTTTAGCTCCCCGCCTACCCTCATCAGAGAACCTCTCAGGTTTGAGCTGACAAATACAGGAAGAAGTCAAGTGGATACAAAGATTTGAGGAAACAGAGTGAAGAGCAAGTGCAGAAAGCCTACTCCCGACCCAGCAGTACCAGCATGAGAAACTATTGGACCAGGACACTGTTGGAATAAACACGTTCAAGTTTGGGAAATGCTGGCTTAATGGACAAGAGGGAGGGGGGGCCTTTGTAAAACATGGTAGTGAGTTTATGGTGAGTCATCCATCATTTTACATCTTAAGAACAGGAATAATTTAAAATGAATAAGATAGAACTATTTCTGAATTAAAAGATTTGAAGAAGTTCTTTAGAAATTATAACTTAAACATTTTACATTTTATATAATTGTATTGATACTGTTTTAAGCTTTTGTTGTTCTGAACCTCTTTAACCCATAGCCATCTGGGAGAAGATTTAGCTTGTTATGAAAGTTTCTATTTATTATGAAAGAAAAAAATTACCACAAAAAGAAAATACTCTTTATTAAAAAACCGCTGTCGTTGCACTTTTATGCCCCATGGTGGCCTTTGTCCCCAGCGATAGCAGGGTGGTGATCTGTAAGTTGCTGACAGTGCCTCCCTGGGAAACTGGGGATTAGATCAAGGATAGGATGACTGGGCAGGACCCAGCAACTAGTGCCCCTAGGAGCAAGGAAAAGATAATTAAAACACATGAAGGCACTGCTTCTCCAGTTTTTGAGCTTTCTGCAAGAGTGAAATGTCTTTGCATTCACTTTATGTAAATTTTACATTCTGCTTTATAGAATGTGTTTTATTGTTAGTGGCCCTACAGGAAGATGAACCATATGTATTCATGCTTTGGTTTTAGGAACCAGTTAGTGTTAGTGCTGCACACTGCACGGTTGGGATGTAGGGCCGAGGCGGAAGGTGGTGGTGTACTGTGTTCCTTTGGTCAGGCAGGTATATCCGAGGGCAGACATTAAGTTAAGTTCTGTTTTTATACTTTAAGGACATCTTGAGCTCTAAACTGAATGGAAAATTTAACAAACATCTCCAGCCATCTTCCACAGTACCAGAATGGAGGGCAAAAGACAATGATCTACGGTTACTGCTGACAAATGGAAGGATCATTAAGTACGTCAAGTAGATCAGAGCGTCACACAGATGAGTTTTCAGTGGATTCCCTCTGTTCGTTTAGTCCCTGTACCCACTAGTGCACATCTGACTCAGATATGGGGAAAGTGTCTCAGTTCTCCACTCCAACTGGAGATGAAGGGGGAGGATATACTATGTGGCTGCAGTGTCAGACTGTTTTGTGACTTGATTCTTTTCTCCTCTATGTGCAGAGATGAGAGACACCCCTTCGCAGATCCAAGTCTTTATACAGCAGATAGTGAAAATGAGGAGGACAAGAGAAGGACAAAGAAGGCGAAAATGAAGATGGAAGAGAGTTCAGGAATAGAGGGAGTGGAGAATGAAGAGTCTCAAAAACCACTTAACAGTATGTTTTATTTTTTTAAAAGATTTTATTTATTTATTTGAGAGCGAGAGAGAGAACATGAGCAGGGTGAGGGGCAGAGGGGAGAAACAGACTCCTCTGAGCAGGGATCCCGATGCGGGGCTCCGTCCCAGGACCCCGGGATCATAACCTGAGCTGAAGGCAGATGCTTAACTGACTGAGCCACTCAGGTGCCCCCAGTATGTTTGTTTTAATGGTTGTTTAAAAGGTCTACTTATTACCTATGTGATAATATGTAAAGTCACTTGCTAATTTAAAAATTTTAAGTTTGTAGTAGGATTGAAAATTGTCATGTCCCTAATACTCTAGAGAAATCTGAAGTATTTCTGAGTAGTTTATCCGTCAGGGAAATGTGAATGCAGATGCCAAGTGAGGTGTAGTGACCATGGAAGACGTTTTTAGTGCAAGGGAGGGTATGTGCTAGTCAGTTGGGTGACAGATTTTTACAAGAGTCACATGAAAGCCTATGCATTTTATGGGCCTCTACTCCAAATACTAAAATAGTCACAAGTTTAATACAGTTTCTTATATAATTTTAGCTAACATGTATATATGGTTGTCAGAATTAGGAGACATACAGAATTAGCTCTCTGAAGCTACGAGTAATCCATGTGTTGTTCTGTTTGGTTGCCTGTTGACAGGAAGACCTCTACTTGGTTAGTAATTGGCTATCATCCATGTGACAAAAAATAACACCTCCTCTTCCTTCAGATTATTCTTCTTTGAGTGAAGTCTTAATTTCTTAGCATTTTTCAGGGCCTCCATATACCCTTCTATTTTAAAAAGTACTTAAATAATTTGATAGATTGACAAGAAAAATGAACATTTCATCCATGTTGAATACTTCCATTCTTGCTAATTCTAAATAAATTTGGTGTTGCTGTAGTTGGTGACTCTGCAAGTGTTCACATGCCAGGGAAAGGCAGCTAATCGATGGAATTATTGAACAGTTGTTACTTGGCAGGGCCACATGAGAGAGAAGGGCAGTGGTAAATCTTAGTTTTTAAGTTTGTTGAATTCACCATCTTCTTGAGTGCTTTATAAGTTTAAGAGAATTATCTTTTTGTTTTCTGTTGAGAGAAACAATGCAAAAGAGAAAGGGAAAAGCATCTTGTAGCCAATTTTAGCGTTGGAGGTCTTTTTTTCTGGAAAGAGAAAATTTCCACGCAAATGAGGAATGTATCATCATGCTCAGTAAATGCCACAAACATTTTAAGAGTACATTTCAGTCTGTATCTTGATCAATTAGGGAGAAAGTGTTTGGAGGAAGAAGGAAAGGAAGAAGATGAAAGCAGTGCAGGAGGGTGGAGCCGGGGCAGGCGAGGCCTGTGTGGAAACTGGTCTGACTCAGGTGCCATTCTGTTTGTAAGCCTCCACGGACTGTCTCTCTTACTCTCTTCCTGCTCGCAGGGTTTTTTACAAGTGTGAAATCAGAACTCAGGAATCGATCATCAGAATATTCTGATATTTCTGATTCAGAAGACTCTGGACCTGATTGCACTGCACTGGTATGCCCAAACCCTTGTGACTTGTGCATTATCTAATGGAAAGATGAATATCTACTTTCTTTCACCTGCGGCAGCAGAGGGGGAAGAAATGACAGCTCTTCCCAAAGCCTGTCTCCATGACCTTTGTGGCACAAGGTCTTCCCTGTAACAGCAATTACGTATACACACACACACACACACACACACACACACACACCCTGTGACTGTTTACATTTGTTAAATGTAGCTTTTGTCTCTGGTTTTAGAAAGGGGGGATGGATGGATGCTATTCTTAGGTTTCTCATATTTCTCGTAGATTATATTTCATTTCACTTTAAAGAAAACCTATATTGTCCTTTTTTTTTAAACTAAGGAATTATGAACTGTAATTACTACAGATTTTAACTTTGTCACAGGAAATACAGAAATAATTCCATGATAATTAAGATTCTAACTTTGCCTAGACTGATAAAATGTTTTTGGTTAGTAGAAACTTACTCAGATTTCTTATATAGATTTGCTTCCATTTAATTATTTATTATCTCAGAAAAATAACTTTACCACTGAAGAGTCTGAAAGTTCAGGTGATGAAAAAAAACAAGAAATAACATCAAACTTCAAGGAGGACTCTACTGTGATGAGGAACTTCCTTCAGAAGGGCCAGAAGCCATCTAGAAGTGAAATTCCAATTAAAAGGTAGGCTTACTGGTTAGTGGTCTCATTACATTGTGATTATAAACTCTATGAAAACATTTTTTAATTTTATATTTTACTAAAAATGTCAAAAGAAGAAATAATCTTTGTCCTTTTGCTTACTTTCTCTTTAGGGAATGTCCTACCTCTACGAGCACAGAGGAAGAAGCTATTCAGGGCATGCTGTCTATGGCTGGGTTGCACTATTCCACATGTTTACAGAGGCAAAGACAAAGCACAGACTGCAGTGGTGAAAAAGACTCTCTCCAGGGTCCTGGCGGCTGCCACAGCAGTAACCATGAGGCTAGACAGGTGTATCGCTGTGATAAACCAGTGGACTGTGGTAAGAAACATAAATTATCAGTCTCTAAAAAGTCACATATGACCCCCAACTTCATAGCTGTATTATCCTAGTTGAGGTTAGAGATTATGAGTAAGAACTATAAATTGCACATCTTTAGTTGGAAATGGTATTAAGCATATTGGCCAGAAAATATATAATGTTGACAAATATAAGATGCAAGTATAAGAAGTCAAAATGTAAATTAGTGGCTGGAGAATTGTGTTCACTGGCATAATCTTACCACTGCTTTTGCAAGACAGTTAGTGCTCTTTTATAAGCTATTCAGAATGGAAGGTAGGATGAGGTGTCTTACATGGTCTGCTAGGCTTGAGCCATCAATCCCTCTTTTCTTTCGTGGGAGGGAAAACAAGTTTTGATCTGTTTCTGGGTGAGGACATTCTCTTAGTTGAAAAAGAAATATTGGGAAAGCGAAGACTCAGCGACAGTACCAGTGATGCCATGTAGTGTTTTGTTCTGTGTACCTTTGGGGGAAATCTTGTTGCCTGAAAGTCTGAGGAGGGTGGGGGAAAAGATGGTACTAGTGGTACCACCTTAAAACTAAATGCCTGTTGTAGAAATTGTGTTCACTTCCCAGTTGTGTGAATTGTGTGCCAGCAACCTGACATCCATTTCACTTAATTCTTGAAACCGCATTTTGGTGTATGTAATAAGACTTTTACAAGTAGAGGCAAGAAGACTTAATAAAGCTAATTGAACTTGCCCGTACTTGCATAGCTGTTCTTACCCACTGGTGTTAGAATTGGAACCCAGGGCTGTCTGATCTCAAGATCTTGGCTTATTGTATAAGAGGAAACTGACGCTTAGAGAGGTTAAATAATTAAAGATGCACCAGTAACGGAACATCTCAAATTCAGATCTGGGTTTGTCCACACCTTTCTCTCTCCCTGTCATTTCTTTGGTTCCTTGAAAAGAAGGCTTCTTTGAAAATACTGCAGGATTCAGGCAAACATATGCCTTTTATTCTATATGGAAAAATATACCCGTTTTAGAGAGAGTATATTGCATTTGGCTTTTCCGTCTATAACAGATGGCCATAGAATTTGACTCTGGATCTTCCAGCATCTGGCACAAAACCTGTCATATAAAGACAGTCTTTGAGAGAATTGAAAGAATTAACATGTTAGGTTGTGAGCTGATGACGCTTTTGTTTTTGAGAGGGAAAGCAGCCTGGTGAAAAGTATATGAGTAAACTCATTTTTTAATAAAACGTCAATCTAAATGTACTTTCAGTTTCAAACATTAGGTTAATTTTGTTTGTTATGATTAAGTTTGTGTGGATATAATTTAATTAAAACTTTTGTTTAGGGTACCATGTCAAGACTGAAGATCAAGACTTGAGGAGTTCTTCCTGGATTAAACAATTTGATACAACTTCCAGATTTCATCTTCAGGTATATGCAAGGCTTGAAACATCAAAAGGAGATTTAGGGTCATCATTAACTGTGCTTTTGCTTTCTGTTTTTTTACTGCAACCAGTAATTGGATCTGGAAAGCTAAAAAATAATTTACAATTAAATGCACATTTAATTTGAACAACTATCTGTTTTTAGGAATTCTGATTTAACAACTAATGCAAGGGTCATGGAAGGAATGTGATCTGGAAAAGAATAGTTGATTCAAGGAAAGCTAAAAAGTCCTGGCAGCCAACACTTCTTGGTTATGTCTAGCTAGGAGAAAGGGGAGTGGGGGGGAGTACCATGAAGATCTCTTTTTAATCTCTGACATTGTTTCTTGAACATTTTTAGATAGTAAATTTTAGAGTTTGATGCAGTTATTGACTCTCTTACAAGAAAAATATTCATCATAAATACTGATCTTTGCATGTATTTTCTCATGGTTTGTGAGAAACCCTTACCCAGACTATCCATGGACTCCAGATTAAGAGCCTTTGCTCTAAGAGAAGACACTTGATGTCTTGGGATCCCAGCATATTAATAGTTATACCAAACAAAATGAGCCCCAAAAGCTTTTTGAGAAGCCACAGCTTTCCAGTAGTCCATATGATCTTTTGCTACAAGCTTTGGAAAATGACAACCATAGAAAGAATCAAAATTCTCATATGCTGTAGAGTCGAGTCCCCTAACTTTTCCAACACTAAGCATACAGTGTGTAGTGGAATCACAGGTGTTTGTTTAAGTAGACTCCATGCTGAGATGTAGGCTTCAATGCAGGGCTTGAACTCACCAACTTTAGATCAGGCCAAGATCAAGAGTCAGACACTTAATCAACTGAGCCACCCAGGCACCCCTTCATGCATGGTTTTTATTTTCTTCATTTGGCTTATCTACATTTTCTAAATACTTAGACATTTTACAATAAGCAAAAGAGCCAAGTTATTTTTTTAAGGCAGAGTTTTGTAGTGTAAGTCCTTTTAATAGAATATACTCCAGAATCAAAGGTCAAGGAAGGAATACCTTAACTATTAGTAATTCACTTATTCAGTGTATGATTTTACAGTGCTTCATGGATCATAACGTTTACAACTTAATTAGCATTATAGGATTCAGTATTAAAAGTAAGCTACTACTGGGGACCCTGGCTGGCTCAGTCGGTAGAGCATGCCACTCTTGATCTCAGGGTATAAGTTTGAGCCCCACGTTGAGTGTAGAGATTACTTAAAAATAAACTCTTTTAAAAAAGTAAGCTATTATTTAAATCTAGCTGTTGTTTTTGTCTTTGAAAATAAAGAAGTAGAGGACAGATGATTAGCAAGATCACCTTAGAGAAAATCACATTTCTTTTGCCTATAACCCAGAGAGGTTTTATAGAGAGGCCTGTCAAATCATAACAATTGTTTTCTCATACTCAGGCATATTTGTAAGACTAATTTAAAGCAAGTCTGTGTTTAATGCAGTTTTATTTTTAATGAAGATTTTATTAATTTATTCATGAGAGAGAAGCAGAGACACAGGCAGAGGGAGAAGCAGGCTCCACGCTGGGAGCCCAACGTGGGACTCGATCCTGGGTCTCCAGGACCACGCCTTGCTAAACCGCCACGCCGCCCGGGCTGCCCTATTTAATGCAGTTTTAAAAACTTATTTGACCATTACAGAATCAGGAATTTTACATCACACACACACATACAGCTAGTTTCATGAAACATCACATCTGCAGTATGTTCAAGTCTGTATTTTCTATTTTTTAATTCTGGTCATGCCCCTTCTATTGGTTTCAAGACCTACCCATAAGTAGCATTGTTGTTTCCTGATGGTTCATTCAGTGATCTTTTAAATAAACAGAGGAAAGAATTGTTAGAGAAAAAAACCAGACTTGGCGCTCAGCATCTAGGTGCTTTTTTTTTGGTAAACAATTTAGATACAATGGAGTTGAACCTTAACAGAAGTTAGATTCTAGAAAAAATGGTGCATTACACTGTGACAGATACATGGGAGCTGTGATGTGATGAGGAAATGGTAGGTCCATGTCCCAGCCACAGGTTCTTTCCATAGTGCATGTCATGGCACATGCAGAATACCATATTATAATAATATATGTGGGACCCCTGGGTGTCTCAGGGGTTAAGTGTCTGCCTTTGGCTCAGGGCACGATTCCCTGGTCCGGGGATGGAGTCCCACATTGGGCTTCCTGCGGGGGAGCCTGCTTCTCCCTTTGCCTGTGTCTCTGCCTCTCTCTCTCTCTCTCTCTCTCTGTGACTATCATAAATAAATAAAAATTTTAAAAAAGTTATATACATTTATATATATAAATATCCAAATTCATATATATATGTAAATAAAAATGTTTTCTTCTAGACTTAAGTTATGATGCACACTTTAATAATGGAATCCTGGGGATCCCTGGGTGGCTCAGTGGTTTAGCACCTGCCTTTGGCCCAGGGCGTGATCCTGGAGTCCCGGGATTAAGTCCTGCCTCGGGCTTCCGGCATGGAGCCTGCTTCTCCCTCCTCCTGTGTCTCTGCCTCTCTCTCTCTCTCTATCATGAATAAATAAATAAATAAATCTTAAAAAAAATAATTAATAATGGAATCCTTTCGTGCTATTAGGTTTGGGAATGACATGACCACCCTGAAGGTGTAGTCGTCTGTGGCTGCTATATGTTAGGAAAACCAAAGTTCAGTAGTCTGTTCTCTCTCTTGACTTGCTATCGCATAGAGAGGTTAAATAGCTCACGTATCTTAAAGGAACTCTAAAAACCCAGCTTTACTTATTTCCTTCCTTTTCTAGGATCTAAGTAGAGGCCAGAAATGCATCAAAAAGGAAAGTTCATCAGAAATCAGTCAGAAGGTACAAAGTAGGAATTCTGTGGACAGCAGTGGCTCAAGCCCGCAAAATGGAAAGTATACACAGAATTCAAGCTTGATTTCAGGGGTGTGCCAGATAAATAATGGCAGCGTAAGCCCAGAAAGGCCAGTCGGTGAAACTTCCTTTTCAGTGCCCCTTCACCCCACAAAGAGACCTGCATCCAATCCACCACCTATCAGCAACCAGGCAACAAAAGGTAACTTGCACGTTTGTAGGCTGAGTATGTTTTTGACCGTGTATCTTGGTGACGGTGGAAGTTCAGTTAGACGCAGTGGTCCCTGCCCTCAGTGTGCCCTGATGCACACTGGATGGCGCAGTGGTGGCAGTATGCAGCAGTGAGTGTGGAAACAGACCAGGGTACCCAGGTGGAACCTGGAGGAGAGGTGGTGGATCCTGACGAGGATGGTAAGGGGTTAGCCACACAGGCTAGACCACAGTGAAGGTCAAGGAGATAGTGTGGCCAGTGGTACAGGTGAGAAACAGTCCGTGGGCTCTATGAAACTGCAGTCGGTTTGGTGGCTGACGCACAGTTAGATGCCAGATTCGGTCAGGGCTCCTGCTCAGGTGCTAGGCAGGGGTCAGGCTGTGGGCAGCCTGAGGGAGGTTGGCCTTTCTCTCTCAGCTGATGAGCCGGGAGGCTTGAAAGGGCAGAGCTCCATAGTGACTCTGCCCCCCCGAACACCCGAAAGGCTTGCTTTCCCTGTCGCTCTCCCTTCACGTCTGCAGGTGTGTCTGCCAAGAATGATCTTCACTCTTAAACTGATGTTGGTGTCTTCTAGGTAAACGTCCAAAAAAAGGAATGGCAACCGCCAAACAGCGTCTTGGGAAGATTCTTAAGTTGAACAGAAATGGCCACGCCCGTTTCTTTGTGTGACGGAGCTGCTGTGGTGGCCTCTCTTCCCTCTGGAGCCGGACTAGTTTCGGAGGCGTGGGAGCCTGGAGCTCCCGCTGAGCCCCCGCCCGAAGCAGTTTGCATGTACAGTAGAGAACACTGCCCGAAGAACAAAATGAACCTGATGCTGCATTTTCACTGTGCCACACCCACTCAGCAATAACCGTTTTGGACCTGGTGGGGGAGAGGAAGAAGGAGGGTAGAACCTTAAAAAGAGACCTTGAACTGGAAAAGGTCTCTTGTCAGGGCTTGAATTTCATTTTGTTGTTGGTAGTGTCTTGATTTATTTTCAGTGGTAGGGTAAAGAATTATCAATAATTTATTTAACAGATTTTTTTTTAAAGTTAACAGCTTTTAAATTCTTTCTTTTTTAAAGCTATTTATTTGGAAGATTTCTGGAGAAATATCTCACTAATTTAGATTTAAGAATGTGAAAGTTTTTAAATTATTTTTGATAGTGTGTATGTTACATGTGGGGAAGAGCCACAGTAACAGTAACTAGTCTGGACTCTTAAATTTGATATTCAGGTTAAAGTCTTAAACAGGGATTTGATGCATTAATTATTTTAAATTAAGATGTATATGAAAATCATTTTATTTTATATATTTCATGTGTTTTTTATAAGCTATTAGCTTCGCTTTTGCTAACATCCAAGGTGCATACTGTTACCCAGGTTGATTACCTTATATCCCACCTTCCCTCTGCACTCCCCATCATTTTGTGACGACGCAACAAGACTCTTTCTCTTTGCAGGGAAACACTTTCATAGCCAATGTGTAAGAATTACATAAAAGATCCCACATTTCTCATTTCGTTTGACATTGCAGTTTTCTTCTAATTATATAAAAATAGGCTTCTTGCATTTTCATTTTTGCTGATGATAACTGGGTCCCAAAGAGAACAGCTTTAATATCTTTTTCCTACTTGTGGGATAAAGATGATAAGTTTGGTTAAATTGTCATGTTTATAGTTTTTCAAATACATTTGTAACTACAGAGGGCCTTCTTCATACTGCTGGTGTTGGAGGGCAGGATGAGCACCTGCCATAGAGGTTATATTTTATGACGCCTTTATTCTGTGTACCTAACTTGTTGGAAAATATGAGATATGGTTTGACTTAGTATATTCAAATCTGCATAATAAGCCGTAATATAATAGGACTATACTGTATTAAGTTGTATAGAAGCAAGCATGTTGGAGTAGATCTTTTGGGTGTATGTGTGTTTAGTTTCTTATTTCTTAACCTTCTAAAGAACTATTTAAGATACAAATTTGGAGTAAAATGGGTGCTTCTTGCAGTTGCTTCCATCTGTCCTAACTTAACCAGTGCATATTGAGATTAAGTGTCCGGTTGAGTTTTAAGGAATCATTTCTCTCCTTTATGCACAGTTCTTACTAAATGCCAGTTTTCAGTTGCTCGTAATAGCTTTTATTTTCCCTTTTCCTCCCCATGGCATCAAATAAGTGATTTCTGGGGCTGAGGTGGAGATATTCCCAATTCTGATGAGAGAACATTTTACAAATTTCTACAAAGAAAACAAGAAAACATAGGCAAATAGGATAAGATTTATTTTTGTGGAGAAGAAATATGGCCATACTATGGATTTGTCTTTTTTTTTTACTCGGCAAGGTAGCAGGACTCTCCCATCTGTATTAAGTATCGCTTGAAGAGCTAAGAAAAATATTGATACCATCATCTTTTATGGTTGCAATCAAATGTGTATTTTCAAAGAGAAATATTTCTTATTCTGTCTCCATTGCAATATCTCATGGAATAAATACAGAATAGCTTATAGGTTAGCCTTTTGGGTCCAAATGACTGGACCGAATTCTGGGTCTTATCTGGGTGTCAGGAAAAATTTTTTTATGGAAATACTAAATGTCTGTAAAGGGCCTACTTACAAACTCTGCCTACACTATCCCAGAACTGGTTAAGAGATGGGTATAATCAGTCATTTGTTTGGTCACTGGATCTCAAGATGTCAAAAGTTGGGGCTTGACTGATTCTCCTACCTCCTGACATATTATGATAATGTTTTGGTTTTCTGTAGACACTGTTTTAGTGTTAGAGTTCACATGATTTTGTTTTGGTTTAAGAAATGATAATTATAATTCCTTCTTCCAGCTACATCACAGTCTGGGTTCTTTTGTTTTCTTTACATTTTTTATAGCTCTAAGTATCTTTATTACCTGACTTCTTTAGCTATAAAAATTAAAATCAATTTATTTTTATGAATTAAAATGATGACTATTATCTACCCTGCGTACTTAGCCCAATAAATCTAATTTTAAATAGCCAGTGTGTGTTAGTAGTAAGTGAAGTTACTGTGGATTAATTTTTGGCAGGTTTTGCCCATGAACTGGCTACGTTAAAAAAAAAAAAACAAAACAAAAAACACTTTGAGTAAGATAATCTAACTACTGAAATAGAATTCATGTACCTTTTTCCAAATTGGTGAAAATTCAGCCTATTGGCCCAGTGAGTTGCCAAGTCAAACTTCTAAACTTACTGGCTGTGATGCATCCATTTATCTCATGGAAGTGGCTGGACTTTGAGGCGACTGCAGCCAGTATCTGGACTCGGCTGTAATAGACAACCTTCTGTTTTCCTTAGTCTCATTTATAAACCCTCCTACCACACAAATGCTGCAGCTTAGATAAGGAGACATTGGTGGCATTTAGCTAGTTATGTGCAAATAGATAAAACAGTTGTGACTTAAAATATGCGATTTTAATGGTAGTGGTAGATAATGATTTTTCTGTACTGATTCAAAAAGTGACTTCTGTTAACCTGGGAACCCCTGTACTGTAACTCATAATGTCACATAATACACTTTTCAGGATTGACTAATGATGTAAACAACACAAAGCTGGCAGATTATAGTAATTCAGCATCCTAGAAATACACTGAATTTCATAAGCATCAGTTAATTTTTAAGCACACAATTAAAAATTCTGACCGAAATCACAGAAACTCAGAGAAAACAAGACCATCATTATCACGACTTACTTAGCTTCAATACTGATCTATTTTTTAATAATCCTAATTATTGCCTGTTAAATGAACTCTACTGTATTGATTCATATGATGGCAGCAGGTATTTATCCAATGTCTGTGTGCCCAGCACTGCTTACTACTGTGGTGAGATAGAAGGCTGAAGTTGTGGTCTCTGCTCTTGAAAGTATCTTCTCCAGGAAATAAGCAGTATTACTTTCATTTCTAAACAAACTTTAAGCAAAAGAGGGCCCATGTGTTAAGAAAGATAGCATAATTTTATTAGTTTCAACTGAAATGTATAACTGTAGAAGTGGAAGTAAATTTTAAAAAATTTTTAAAGTTTAAACATTTCAAAAGTTAATAATTTAATGTTGATAATAGAGGGGTGTGTTACATAGCATGGAAGGGAGCATGAACCTGGGTTTTTGTCCAAGTTCTGTCATTTATGTATCAGCTATGTGACTGTAAATAAGTCACTTACTCTGAGTCTTGGTTTTCTCATTTGTAAGTTTGGATAAAAATGTGGTTAAGAACAACACAGAAAAGCATTATTAACACTTCATGCTTGCAGAGAATTTATCATTATTTAAGTTACAACTGACAAAGCACATTTATATGCCTTTTAAGTGAAAACTGTTACTCATAAAATTTGTTTCATCTCAAGTATATGCCCAGAGCATCATGATACCTAAAAAATCTGAAGAATCTCTAACAAAGTGTTGAATTAAAATCAGAATCCATGCTTGAAGTGAAAGAAAAACAAGTGAGATAGTTTATGGATAAGAGTGAGAAGGCGTATCCCCAAGTAATCATTAAAATAATTTAAAGGAATTCAAAGATGGTTTTAGGTTTTGCTCAAAGAGGAATTAGGACAGTACTGCGCCAGAGATCCTGCCTACCCTTCAGAGGCTAGATAAAGGTAAAATAAGTTATGGAATTAAAATGATGTAGCAATTACCCAAGGAGCTAGGGGGAAAATATAAGGTGGTTAGAAGACGAGAACCAACGAAGACCGCTCAGAGTTGGCTAACAGCAAGCAGCTGGTAGGGGGAAAGCACTATAGAGGTGGAAAGAAGACTTGACCAGACATCTTGAAAGGAGAAGATTCTTTCTGCCCTTTTTGAGAAATGCCCTCCGTAGTGACGGCTACTCCCCAAAGAGAGGAGGAGTAATTGTACAGCCCCCTGGACCATGGCCAGAAGTGACAATTGCAGTATGTAAGCATTTTACAATTTCACATAAGAAATGAGGGCTTAATAGTGTAAATCTGAAACTTTTTCAAAAGCTTATTTTCCCCCCATTAAATACTAAGCTAATTGCTCCTTCTGAAAAGAGAAGCTACAACTCATCAGTCATTTTCAGATGTCCTAGGCCTTTATCTAAAGCAATCTGGAGAAAGTTGACTTTAGGAAAAGAGTATTGCCAGTAAGTAAAGGAGACCAATGAAAGCCAGGAGGGCAGTGACGTGCCCAGGGTCATGGTGGACCCCAGACATCAGGTACCTTGCTTCCTGAGACAGCCCCTATTGTGTGACGTTGTGCAGCCTCTGCTCATCCAGTGGATGATACACTCACTACATGTCAGGTGGAAAGAAAGGGGGAGAGATAATATACTTACTACATTGCTCATGAGACGTAATTTTAATACTGTAGCCTTACTAAAAAACCCTTTTATTTTCCAGGGAACGTCATGCCATAAGTCAAATATTTGATACCCTTACATAAACAAAATTTTTAAAGTAAGGTTGTTAAGTAAATGCCTATTTCCAAAGCAATTAGCTTATGACTGTGGTTTTATTCTTTTATAGTATTTTTCCCCTTTATACTGGGTAGGGGAAAATAATACTCACTCGCCTGCATTCTATCCCTTAGACTCTCCTGCTCACCCTTGGTGCCCTTTCTAGTGTCCTAAAGCTTTGTCTTAACAAGTGCAAGATTAAATTTTTTGTTAAAACCTTTTTGAAACTGTATTCAGTGATTCTTCCAAGTTTATCTGCTCTGCACTATTTCACTAATAAACCCTGGCTACCACGTAGCCCTTGACCTCCAAGTAGTTTACCTATGCAAGACCTGTGACATTCTGAATTCACTTTTATTTTACAAAGCAGTCCTAAAGGGAACTTAAAACCATAAAGATAAACCTTGCCTCCACCCAGTTTTATTTAGGCCATTTCCTTTTCAAAATGTCAGCTCTTTTTCCCAGGATTTTTCACCAAAACAATGATCATAAGTGCTGGAATATATAATATTTTGCAGGAATAAAGTAACCCAGACATACTCTTATATTTCATTGGTGGATCTTGGTTGGTAACAGTTACCAGCATTAAGTGTGATATATAATGAGGAGTTGATTCCTTCCCTGGAATCATTTCTCCCCTCTAAGATTCATAAGTAACCTTTTATTTTTACAAAGCATACATATAGACTTCCACATTATAGTCAGGGACCTGAGGTGTAACTTGCTAAGTGAACCCCAAGGTTATTTTATCTTGCAAAAGAAACTAAACCAAACTAAGGGCCTTACATTTATGGTTAGACTGAATCAAAAGCTATAACCTCAATTTTTTCAAAAACAGCTTCTGACTGCAAAAGCAAGTCATGCAGTTGTTAGGTATGAAATAGCACTGATCAGGAAACACATATGCATCTTTGCAGACTGTATTTCCTTCCGAAAAGACTTTTCTACTTTTAATATAAATTAAGCCATAACAGTTTCATGCTGTGGAAAGAGGGTGAAAAGGTTCATTTTAAGAGATTATATAATATGAATTTTCACATTTACTGTGAAATGTCTAACTTTGCCAGTGCTTCAGCAGGTTGTTGTTTTTTTTGGGGGGTGGGGGTGGGGGTGTAGAGGGTGGCAATGTGGGGGTAGTATTGGTTTTAGGGGTTTTAAATCTGTGAAATTTGAAAAGGGGACAGTTGTTGGCTATAGTATTTACTAGTTTTGTAGTAATGTTTTGCTAGCCTGACTGACTTTCCTTAACTGATTTTTATGCCCATGGTCCAAGGTGACTGTTACCCTTTCTCGTTTGGGGTGTCTGCGGAGTAGTGTCTTGTCTGTTTGTATAGGCAGTCAGTATGTGTGCACATGTGTGTCCTTTGAATACAGAAGCACACGGTGTGACAACAGAGTGGGGTGTGGCTGGGAAATGGGATGCTGAAGCTTTAAGAGCATTTTTTTTTTGATTCATAACAGTATTTCCCATCTTTTGCCTGCAGGCAGGGAAAGTGTACAGTATTTATTTTGTTTCTGTTTTAAATTTGTAAGTCTTTAAGTAGCTTACATTGGTTATTATAGGGGAGGACAAGTGACTTGTTTAAAGTTGTATTTAGTATTCTTTCCAATTTCTGTATTTTAAAATATTGAAATTAAAATTGTATTACTTCTGTTTTGATTTTTTAGCACTCGGTGTATTTTTTGCTTATTTTGTTTGAAAGTATAAATGTTGAAAGTTGTATAAAATGTGTCTTTGAAAGAAAAAAAAATCTGAATTCTATATCTAATTCTGACTTTCCGTTCCCTTTTTGTGCTTATTGACTCACAGGAGATTTGAGAATGTGAAAAACTGTGTCAAACTTATGCTTACTATTTCTGAAAATTTAAATGTGAAAAGTAAAGTGTCTTATTCTTTTATTAGACGTATTGCTGGGGAAGCAGTTGCTGAGAGAGAGGAAGGAACACAAAAGGGTACTTGGCAAGATACTGCTGTGCCCTGGCCATGATGTGGGTGTTTACTGAGGAACATTTAAGAGCACTCATTGTTCACAACCCGGGCACCCCACAAATATTTATTGAGCACCTGCAGTATACCAAGTGCTTTTCTAGTGCTGGGACTGCAAGAGTGAACGAAACAAAGCCCTAGTCCTCAGGGAGCTTATGGTAGACGTGAAAGTTGGGGAGAGATGTGCCATGGTGACCAGCTGCCTCAGTGAAGGTGGAAGGGAAGTGCTAGTTTAATGAAAAAGACAAATTCTGTGTCAGCCTTGGTGCTTTGAGAGACCCCAAAGCCAAGTCTGGGATGATATGTGGTGAAGTAAGAGGGAGCTACAGACCAAGGAAGGAGTGAGGGGCTGGGGGCAACACTTCAGGGCAGAAGAAGAGCCTGGGATGGGAGGGGGTGGGGGCAGGGAGGGGCTGGGGGCAACACTTCAGGGCAGAAGAAGAGCCTGGGATGGGCGGGGGCAGGGGCAGGAAGTGGCTGAGAGTCCACTCTGGAGGAGGACCCTGATTGGTCATGGAAACCAAGGCTTCAGAAGGAACACAGACTTGTCCTCTTCGTATACCTAATACACCAGAGTTACACCAGAGTTACACACACTTACAAGAGTGTTACCCCAGGCACGTTTACACCTCCTCTTTCTTAACTGGCCTGCTCTGGTCCAAGCTGATTGAGACCTAAATCTGAACTAATTAATCTGTTCTTTTGTAAAAATCCACAGACTGTCTGTATACCTGTGGGATGCTAACCCTTTGTTAGGCTCATTTGTTATTAGTTATCAGGACCTGCTTTCCTCAGACTTCTAGCCTGGTTTTTGTGTTTGCACCAGGCAGTGAGGCGGACCGACCCATCACTGTGTGATATGGTGTGTTACACACCCCTCATTTTAAATAGAGAAGAATCAGGTGCTATGCTGTGGACAGAGTTTTGAACAGAAGCCCTCATTACCTTTATTCCACGTATTTCCTGTAGACAAGGCATATTTTCATTTCTTCCTCCGACTAACCCAAAGAGGTAGGTGCTACATTGTCCATCCATCCTACAGATGAAACCGAGGCCAGAGAGGGTAAATAATATGTCCAGGTTCACACTCTGATAAGTAAAACTGAGTTTTGAATCAAAAGCCTAAATAAAAGCTATGGTATTTTTTTCTGAATTTCTTTCTCTAATTACTTTATACATACTTTCCATTATTAAATAGGACTAGATAGTTCTTAGGAATGGTTTATGTTCTAAACATTTCTTTGTAGGTACCCATTTTGGATTGAAATACATTTTCTTCAGAAGTTTTCTGTTACTTAACTTTGAGTCTAGTTTTCCCAGGGACAGGCACACATGGAAGACTATGGTTTTTCTGCTAGGGTATCATCGTCTAGTGGAGAACAGGCTGTAAACAGTGGGCACAGGATACTGTTAAAATATATGAACCTAATAGCAGTTGCCAAAGCCACACACCAAGGATGTGAGTAGAGGCCGTGCCCGGCACACTGCTTCCACGGGCTTGGCTCCCACGTGAGAGCACAATTGCCTCCCTCGCTGCTTCTGCCACTGCTCTTCCCACGCCGAAGCCTCTCCTGCCATCTTGTGCCCCTCAGCTCTATAAGCAGGCCAGTCCAGATAAGGAAGGAGAAAGAAAAGGCCTTCTGCCTGCCTTCCAGAGCCTGGCTTCTCTCCTACCCCCACCCCCAAAACTCCTTCCCATCCATGTCCTCATCTTCATTTCCCTTCCAGGTTCTCCATTCCCTCTTTCTGGCCTCTTCCCAACCTTGGTCCCAGAAATAATACCCCTTACGCTCTTTTCAAGTGCTAATTCTGAAATGCTGTGGCCCTTCTATGCCACAGGTGGAGAAAAGGAAAAAATGAGGGCCCTAAAAATAGAAAGTAACGTGTACGGTTTAAAAGATAAAACCTGGAACGAAAGATTCTCCACAGTAAGAGTAGTATTTGACCTTCCCCTAAATCCTTCACTCTAGAAGCTGCCCTAAGGAACTTGAGATACATTTGTGTCTGTAATAACCTGCATCAAGTCAGTGGTGGCTGGTGACCTGGGGAGTGAGAATGGGGAGATCACTGAGCCTGGGAACTCGTACACACTTAGGTTTTATGTTTTGTTTTGTTTTGTTTTTTTTCCTAATTCAAATAACTTGTTGAATTTGTAATTAAAAGAGGCAAGTGTGCTCTACCACAGGGTATGGGTTAGCTGCCCAAGAACACACTGCTTACACCCTCGTGCCTATTCACAACCATCAGCACTCAGGCCCTTGTATTCCTGGGGTGCTGTAGTGGCAGCCTAGTGGGGCTGGGGAGTGGGTCACCAGGGAGCTCCTTCTCCCCCCTCGCCTACCCTCTGCCTTGTCTGTGCTTCCATCGCTGTACTTCTCACTCTGCAGTGTGTACTTTCCTTTTTTTGTCTATCTGAACTATCAGCCCGAATGTGTTCCTTTATCCTCGACGTGTTCTAGAGTTTAGCACCAATCTCACCAAAAATACACTGAAAAATACATAAACACAGTTCTTATTGCTGTGATTTCCTCTCTCTCGCTCTCGCTCTCACAGCGGGATGGGATGGGAGGCAGTGGAAGAGGTGTAAAACAGAACAACGAGAAAAGAACCTTCAACCACTGTTGAATTCTGTTTCTGTCAACTCTGGAAAACTGTGGAGGGGCGCAGTTGGTTAAGTGTTAGACTCTTGATTTCAGCTCAGGTCATGATCTGAGACGGTGAGACTGAGCTGGCGGCTGGCTTGGTGCTCAGCTTGAGATTCTCTCCCTGTGGCTCCCTACCACCCCACTCCTGCTAGCACAGTTACGTGTACTCTCTCTCAATAAAGTAAAATAAAAACAAACTGGAAACTCACCAATGCGGTATTATAAAAACAAATGTTTCAAGTTTCTTTACAATAAGAAAAAGGTGATAGTAAAGATTTTTCTTTAATGAAATAAACTGATTATATAGCTCACGTTTAAAACTTAAAATTTTTATTGTGATTGCTTTGTAAACATCAGTTTATATCGGTGTGCCTTGCTTTGAACACACAGCAATAGTTATATAGTAATAGTTAATGTGTAAAACTGCAAAACAAATTAATTGGGTGGTACCTCATCATGAAAGCATTTCTACGTAAAGGAGGGGAAGGGCAGCCCGGGTGGCTCAGCGGTTTAGCGCCGCCTTTGGTCCAGGGCATGATCCTGGAGACCTGGGATCGGGTCCCACATCAGGCTCCCCACATGGAGCCTGCTTCCCCCTCTGCCTGTGTCTCTGCCTCTCTCTCTCTGTCTCTCATGAATACATAAAATCTTTAAAAAAAAATAAAGGAGAGAAAAAGAGCTTGCTGAAAGTTACTTGACTCTGCTGAGCAGTATTTTCAGAGCTTTGGAGCAGGACCCTTCATAGGTGCTGTCGCTCTGCTTTATTCTTGGGCAGCGTGATTGTCAGAAAGGGAGTTGCTCAGGGGCTAGCAGGTCTCGCCTTGGAAGACAAGTCATGATGCCGTTGGCCTGGTCACAAACCAGCATATAAGTATGCTGAGCCCAGTAGAGACTGGGCTCTAAAGATTCCTGGTCAGAGGGAGAAGCTTGGTCAAGAGCAGGACCAAGAGACACAGCTCCAGGCTTGGTTCCTCAACTCCAGATCAACTCCACGTGGTGGACACCTTACCCTTCTGTATCAGATCCCAAATCCCCACAGGTGTCTTGGTGAATGACCTTACCAATATTCAGTTGCCCAAGCCAGATTCCTGGATGCTGTCCTCAAACTGCCCCCTCCCTACCCCAACAAATGATTCAGCCGTCAGCAATCTCCCCACTGGATAAGTTATACAGAATGAAACTATGAAGACCTCATCTTAGAACAACACTTGGACAGAAAGCTTCGTTGACCCCACCTCCCTCTCCTCCCTCCAGTAAGGTCACTTGCTCACCACCACCTCCTGTTTGCCTTTACAGCAAACCTTCCTGCGGATACCATCTCCATTTGCTGTTGCCACGTCCTCACTGCCGGCTCAAGCTTCAGCCCCCTCCAATCATCTTTCTTGCCATTCTGCCGCCCGCTGTCATAAAGCTCAGGACAGACTACTAAGTAGTGAGCAGCCACCTGGAGACCCTGGGGGATGAGGGGCTATCCTAGATGTTCTGTCCCAACTGAGATCCCAGCAGGATGCAGCCCCAGGGATGACTGGTTATATTGTGTAAAGCAGAACCACCCAACTGAGCTCAGTGAACTCACAAAACCATGAAAAAGAAACCACTGGTTTCAGCCACCACGTTCTGGGGTGCTCAGGAATAGAGAACACATCTCTCTGCCCTCTTTCACTCAGTCTCTTGATGGCACTCAATGCGGTTGATCATCCTTTCTTGAGATATTTAAATACTTGCCTTTCACGATTCCCAAATTCTAGTTTTCCTCCTACCTCAGTGGCTGCCCCCTCTCGGTCTTCTCATTCGCCTTCTTCATCAGAGGGGCAGATCCTTGGAATACTCTTCTTCTCAGTGGATATTCTTGCTGACCCATCTCATCAGTCCCATGGGTTTAACCATCTGCGTGTTCACAGTCCTAGTTCTGCCCTCTTCTGCAAGTGCCAGACTCACAGATCCAAGGGCAGGCCGGGCATTTCCACCTGGATGTCCAGTAGGAATCCTCTAACTCTTCTTCTACCTTACACTCCTTCAGGACCTGCATTTTAAAACACAGGGGTTTTATTTTTAAAGATTTTATTTATTCATGAGAGACAGAGAGAGAGAGAAACAGAGACAGACAGAAGGAGAAGCAGGCTCCACGCAGGGAGCCCGATGCGGGACTCGATCCCAGATCTCCAGGATCATGCCCAGGGCCAAAGGCAGGCGCTAAACCGCTGAGCCACCCAGGGATCCCAAGAGAGGTGTTTAAATCAGGTATGGTAGGACGTGTGCACATGGCAAGGTCTGCTATGAAAGATGTTTTTAATACTCACAGGCCGCTAGTAACTGGAGGCCGGCACACTGCAGGGTCGGTGTGCTGGCCTCCTGTGTTGGGGAGGAGGCAGAGGGAGTGGGGAAAATGTGGGCAAGAACCTTTGTTGTGACTTGCGGGAGACACAATCAGTGAGGCGTGCATGCAGCCTTCTAGATTCCTAGAAATATGTCGAGCTTTTCAAAGCCCCAACGGACATCTCATCCTTCAGCTTTTCCTTTTAAACTTTTGGTTAGTCTTTTGTTTGCCTCAACTATTATCCATTGCGTCAGCCAGTCGTGATATTAAAACACTGAACTACCCCTGGGGAAAAGCCACTGGGACCGGGCTAGTTCCAGTGAGGATGAATAAATACAAGCCTTTTCAGGGGGGCCTTTCACGCAACTAGTAGACAAGCCAAACGATGTTTTTTGAAAAAGCTCCAGCCCTGTTTTGCTGTCTCTGGTACTGGTACCAAGAGTGTGGGCTTTTAGTTTTCGAGGCTGCCACGAAATTCAGGAGATGGGAGCAGGGTAAGTGCAAATGCCACAAAGCTTGATGTTTTCACTTTGACGCAGCTGTTCTTCTTGACTAAATGCTAAATGAGCTGCTGTAAGACTTTAATTTCCAAAGCTCTGAAAAGTATGGATTCTGATCATATTTGCCAGCTTTTCATTGCGGCCACACTGCCACTGACAGGCAAACGTTTTGAGGTTCCTACTCCACCACTTTCACTGATGTCACCCTTCTGAGAAATATTGTACTGCAAATCAATATTAAAATCACAATTAAAAATTTAAATTAAAAAATTAATTTTAAAAAAGGTTTTATTTGACACAGAGTGTGAGTGCACAAGCAGAGGTGGTGGGAGAGGGAGAAGCAGGCTCCTTGAGCACGGAGCCCCATGCAGGACCTGATCCCAGGACCCTGGGATCATGACCTGAGCGGAAGACCGACACTTAACCCACTAAGTCATCCAGGCGCCCCTAAAAATTAAATATCCAACAAAAATTTTTTACACAATTTTATGGGGGCGGGTGGGGCTCTCAGCAGGTTGAGTCTGCTGCTCTCTCTCTCCTTCTGCCCCCCCCATCGTGCGCGCGCTCTCTCTCAAATCTTTAAAAAAAAGCCTTTTACACAATTTTTCAAGAATCCACATTTTTTTAAAAAAAGATTTCATTTGTTTATTCATGAGGGACACAGAAAGAGAGGCAGAGACATTGGCAGAGGGAGGAGAAGCAGGCTCCCTGCAGGGAGGCCAGTGTCCAGGATCACGGCCTGGGCTGAAGGCGGCGCTGGGCCGCCCACCTGCTGGTTTAAAGCTGTCGAACGGCCTGGATAAGGATCCACGACTCCTGCACCAGGGCTCCCCCCACACCAACACTTAACTGGGAAACTTACCTGCTATTGCTTTTACTTCTAGAAGATTCCCAGAGGGCAGACTGCTGGGTCAAAGGTCAGGCACACTTACAACCTTAGGGACTACTTTCCCAAAGGGTTGTAACAGCTCACATCTGGGGGGGGGGGACCCAAGCGTGCGCGCCTGCGCTCCGACTGCTCCGGAACACCTGGTCCCTCCGTGCGGCAGGGCTGGGGAGGAGCGGGGCCGCTTTCTCCAAGGACACGCACGACCCTTTCAAGCTTAAAACGCGAGGTTCCCGGCGAGCCCTGAAGAGAGAGAGAGAGAGGGAGAGAGCGCGCGCGGCCGCGACCCCGCCGGCAATCCCGAGGGATCGCGGTCACGTGGGCGGGGCGGGGGCGGGGCCTGGCCGCGACGCCCCGCCCCCGCCCGCCCCCCGCCCCCCGCCCGCGGCCCCGCGTCGTCCGAGCCGTCGGGGCGGCCGGGCTCCGTCCGCAGGTGGGCTGGCGTCCCGGGCGCTCCGGCAGCGCGCGGGCGGAGACGTAGCGGGCCTGGCGGCCGCGCGCTTCCCGACGGCCCGGGGCCTCAGCCGGAGCTGCGCACGGCCCGGGCGTCGCCGCCCCCGGCCACTAGGTGAAGGCGCCGCGAGAGCCCCGGGGCGCTGCCCCGAACGACGAGCCTGCGTCTGCCTGCGGCCCCCGCCTCCGCCCGTCCGGGCTGCCGACGGAGCCGGGGAGCGGGCCGCGGAGCGCGGCGGCCGCGCGCAGCTGGGCGCCCTGAGGCCGGAAGGCGCCGCGCCCCCTCAGCTGCGGGCCGGTGGGCGTGGTGAGGCGCCGCGGGTTCCGTTTTCCCGGGCCCCGGGGAGCTTTCGCTTTCGCTTCCAGCTGGCGTCTGCACCCCGCGGGAGCCGCCCGCCGCCCGCGTCCCGTCAGCCGCGCCCCGACGGGCAGCCCGCCGCCGCCATGGCCCAGGCCGCCGTCCTCGGCGAGGTGACCCAGGTGCTGTGCGCGGCCGGGGGCGCCCTGGAGCTGGAGGAGCTGCGGCGCCGCTTGCGGGACGGCGTCGGCGCCGAGGCGCTGGAGCGGCTGCTGCGGGAGCGCGGCCGCTTCGCGGTGGCGGCGCGGGCGGGCGCGGGCGGCGCGGCGGCGCCCGGGCGTGTGGTGCTGGCGGTGTCGGCGCTGCGCCTGTGCCGCGCGCACCAGAGCCCCAAGGCGGCCTGCGTGGGGCTGTGCGCGCAGCTGCACCTCTGCAAGTTCTTGGTCTACGGGGCCTGCAAGTTCCTGAGGGCCGGGTAAGCGCCGCGCCCGCAGCCCGACGGCGGCCGGGGACGGGGGGCCCCGCCCGCGGGCCCGCTCTGGGCCCCCTGGGGCGGGCGCCGCCGCGGCCTCCGCCTCCCTTCTCCTCAGCGGGCACCTGACTGCCGGGCGCTGTGGGAGGGCTCGCGCTGGACGGCGGCCCCCAGGCTCCTCCGTCCCGGAGGGCGACTCGGGGCGCGGTCCCCCCCCCCCCCCCGCCCGGGCTCTCGGAGGGGGAGCGGCCGAGCGGCTGCGGGGCTCCTGGGCGCCGCGCTCCCCTCAGCTGCAGGGCCCCGGCGCCCCGGGCTTCCTCCGCCGCCGCAGGACGACTCCCCAGGCCGCCTCAGCTCCAGCTCGCTTCCCGGGGCGCAGGGGGCTTCTGTCCAGAAGCCTGCCCCTTTCTGTGGAGGAGTGGGCTCCTCCTTTGTTCTTTCCTTTTCTCCCTTCCTTCTTTCCTTCCCTTCCTTCTCTCCTTCCTCCCCTCCTTTCCTTTCTTCCCTCCTCCCTCCCTCCCTTCCCTCCCTGCCTTCCTTCCTTCCTCTCTTCCTTCCCCCCTCCTCTCCTTTCCTCCTCTCCTTTCCTTCCTTCCTTCCCTCTCTTCCTTCCTTTCCTCTCCTCCCTCTCTCCTTCCCTCCCCTTCTTTCCTTTCTTCCCTCTTTTCCTGCCCTCCTTTCCTCCCCTCCCCTCCTCCTTCCTTCCCTTCCTCCCTCCCCTCCTTCCCTCCTTTCCTCTCCTCTCTTCCTTTTTTCCTTCCTTCCTTCCCTTCTTTCCTTCATTCCTTCATTCCTTCCTTCCCTCCCTCCCTCCCTTCCTTCCTTCACTCCCCCCCCCCCCCTTAACACAAGAGATGTTATTTTTTGCTCACATCAGGTGCACTAGTCAGCAGGAGGTAGGGGTCTGGATCCATGCGGTCATTCAGGGCCTGGGTCTGGCTGACCTCAGCTCAGCCTCCTCAGCCCACGGCTCTTAAGGCCATCCTGGGTATGAGGTTCCAGGGAGCAGGTGGAAAAGATGGACAGTAGAGGCCAGAGGGAAGTTTTTATGGGCGGGGTGTGCAGGTGGTAGATACCTTTCCACACATCCCCTGGATGTCTCCTGCCTGCGCCCCTCATGCCTAGATACAGGAGGGTGGGAGTGGGAAATGCAGCTGCTGCCCCTCTACCCCCTCAGCAGCTGCTGAGAAATATCTAGATGAGACTATTCCCAGACCTAGTTAAGGTCTTAAGAGGAGGGATGTGTGTGTGAGAAATTTGAGAGAGGGGGAGTTGGTGTGATTGTGGTGACAGGATGGCAGAGAGGTGATGGCTGTTTTCTTACTGTTGACAGATGACTCATACCCCCCCCCCCCTTATTATTGACTGAGGGATGATTCTTCCTTTTCTTCCTTATTGGCTGAGAGAGCAGGAGAAGTGTGTCCCAGGACAGCTGTCTGTCTGAAGCCTGGGAGCATGGCCAAGGTCCCAGGTGCTGGTTTGGAAGTTATTGGTTGGTGCATGCCAGGGCTGCAGCCCCAGGAGCAGGTCAGATCTGAGGTGGAGCCTGAGGGTGGAACTGTCGGGAAGCTGGGTCCTCAGGGACTGTTGGAAAAGTGTCTGACCTTGGGGGAGAATGAGGAGCAGCAGCTGGAGAAGGTGGACACGATAAATGATAAATGGTGGAAGGATGAATTGAGTGATAGGGATAATTGGTGCATCTTGTTAATGTCCATACGCGATAAAAATAGAGCAGCTCTGTTGTGCAGCTAGTTCCCAAAATTTGGGGTTGGATTTTATTTGTCTCAGAAATCTGGAAGTCTGATTATCGACTGGCCTAGATGATACGGAGCTTCCTTTTCGTTCTTCGCTGTTCCATTTCCCTTGTGGTTCACACATGACGGTTTCTTGAACCTTCCTTCTCTGACTGCTTTTGGGTCACATAAGGGAGAGTAGGTGTGGTTGGCTGCACTTTCGATGCTTTTCCTGTGACTTCCTGAACCACAGGGTCACCTGTTTCAGAAACATCATGGCTTCTGCTTTTACTCATTGGTGACAGCTGGGAAGGGTCCCAAGTCCCTGACTTCCATCCTGTGCTTAGGGGCAGTGAGCATGGTGGTTAAGAGCACAGCCCCAAGACAAGCCTACCTTGTTTTAAACCTGGCTCTGCTCCCTGCTAGCTGCGTGATCTTGGGCAAGCGACTTTATATCTGAGCCTCAGTTACCTTATCTGCAAAATGAGGATATCACACACTTCATGGGCTTGTTGAGGACTGAATGACTTATAGAACCTTCAGGTAATCCTGGTTTGTGGTAAATCCTCAACAAGTTTTAGCAGCTGTTGTTACCATCATTGTTGTCATAATCATCTTAGTGGCACCAAGTTTGCCTAGAATGTTCTTCTCATCTCTCCTTGCCTGGTTGTGCTGCCTCAATATTTGGCCTGGGCTTTGCACCATCCCTTGATTGCTTCTCCACTTCTGTCAGGCTCAGATGCCTCTCCTGTCTGCACGGATGTATTCTGAGCATGGCTGACCTTGCGCTTGACCTACTATTTTAGAGTCCTCTCCGTATCTGTCACTTCCACTAGAGGAGATCAGAGGAAGAGGCCAAATGACTCCCAAAGTTGTTGGTCTGTGCAGTGAAAGAGAGAAGTTGTCTTTTACTGAGATGAGGGAGCCTGTGGAAGGTGCTGGTTTAGGGAAGTCAATCAAGGGTTCAGCTTTCTTTTGGAACGCTTAAAATAAACATGACTTTTGAGGTTTGACAGCATCTGAATAAAGCAAATGATATGTGCCTGACTTTTCCGGGTCCTGGTGACCCGGGCGATCATTTGAAGTCTTTGGATCATCAGGGCGTGGTGCCAGTGCCTGGCTCACTATGCATGTTCAACGGGAGCTTGCTTGTTAATGGAAATGATGGAGGAGGGGAGTGGAGAAAAGGGCTGGGCCTCAGGGTGTATACACATACCTTTAACCAAAGATGTCCAGGCTCGTTTATTCAGCCACTGTTTAAGTGTCTGTTAAGTGCCCACTGCCTGGCATACTGGGAGTCTTCTTTGGGAATGGCCCTGTGATTCTTACCAGATACTGATAAGAAATGCTGTCCTGGGCCCTAGAACTCGCAAGGTGTTCTCTCTTCCTTTGTAAATAAGCATTGCGGTTTTTCATTGTATGTACATGCTGTTTTGTTTTGTTTTGTTTTTTCCTGGTGCTGCTAATAAGCAATGTCAAGAACTGTTCCTGAAAAATTATTTTAAAATCTGATTTTGCTAGTTGTATTAGTTTGCTCGGGCAGCCATACCAAAGTACCACAGAGTGGGGGCTAAACAGAAGTTTCTCACAATTCTCAAGGCCAGAAGTCTAAAACCAAGGTGTTGGCAAGGTTGCTTTCTTTCTGCAGCCTCTCTCGTTGGCTTGCAGATGGCATCTTCTTTCTGTCTTCACATGTACGCATCTGTGTCTTAATTTCCTCCTCTATTATAAAGATAGCAGATTGGATTAGACCCCCCCCCCCAGCAACCTCTTTTTAACTTGATTACCTCTGTATAAAAATCATCTCCAAATACAGTCACGGGAGGGTTAGAACTTCAACATAAGAATTTTGGGGAGGCACAGTTGAACTGTGACACCAGCTTTGCTTCTTTGCAGGAAGAACTGTAGAAACAGTCACAGCTTGACGACAGATCACAACCTGAGTGTGCTGAGAACTCATGGTGTTGACCACCTCAGCTTCAGTGAGCTCTGCCTGCTTTTGTTTCAGAATGACCCCTGGCTTTTGCCAGAGGTGAGTTTCAGGAGGGGGTGTGTATGTGTGTAAGTGATGGGGGAGAAGCTAGAAGGTTGGAAGATAAGAAATATGGCAGAAGAGAAGCTGAGGAGGACCTGATAGTGACCATGGGATCTGCTTGGAGGAGACCTGGATTGAATTCCTGGCTCTATTGATTTTTATTTTTTATTTATTTGTTTATTTTTAAAAACTATTTATTTATTCATGAGAAACACAGAGGGGGGAGAGAGAGAGAGAGAGAGGCAGAGACACAGGCAGAGGGAGAAGCAGGCTCCATGCAGGGAGCCCGACACAGGACTTGATCCCAGGTCTCCAGGATCACACCCTGGGCTGAAGGTGGCACTAGACCGCTGAACCACCCGGGCTGCTCTCTATTGATTTTTAGACTAGTGACCTTGGGCCTGAAACCTTGCCCCTTCTAGAAGCTGCCTTTCCTTCTATGTCATTGGGACTGGTTCCTCTTTTGCAGGGCTTCTTAGAGGTTGGGGGAGTCTGGTTGGTCAGTGGCTGAAGCAAGATGTTCCTTACATGGGGATGAGGAGATGAGAGACTCCAGTTGGCTCCTCCCCATCTAGCAGGACTTGAAACTCTGTGTTATTGCCAGACCCAGGAGGGGCCATCTTTCCCAGGAGGAAACTTCTCAGAGATGCTGACAGGCAGATGATGCCCTCTCTACTAAATCAGTTACACCCAGGGAATTTTGAACTTTAGTTGATGTGGATTCTCATAATGCATAATGCATAATCTCATAATGCACCTCGCTGCAGTGGCTATGTACTAGTTTGGGTCCTCTGAGAAACAGACACCAAGATGGGATTAGAAGTGCAGGAGATTTAGTGGAGAGGGAGCAGAAGAAAGTGGGAAGCTTTTGGGCAGTGATGTGGCAGGACTGGGGGAAGGAAGGGACTGGGTAGGAAGAGACCCTGACTGTAGCCCAGTTCCAAGAGAGCTTCTGCTGGCCAGTGGGAAGTTCTGAGCCAAGGTAGCTCATTGTTGCCTGGGAGCAGCCGGTGGGAGCATGGTCTCTGTGTGAATAAGGTGGTGGCTCCCGAGGGCAGCAGCTGAGCTGAGTTAATTGCACTCTGCAGCAGATCTGAGTGGTGTGTTCCTGTGGCCGGCATAGATTTGTGGGATGCTCTGACACTGTTTCTGGGATAAGATTACAGAGGTCAGATTAACCTGTTTTTATGAAAATGCTACATATTATTCCACTAAAACCACACATTTGAGACAGGTGCTATATATAGCTTAGTGACTGGCACATAATAGGTATTAACTTTTTTCTTTTGCCTTTTGAAAATTAGTATTGATTTAATTCAGCTAGCCTTTATTGACTATCCACTATGAGTGAGGCACTGGTGATACGGAGATAAAAGACCCTGTTCTGCCCTTCCAGGAGGTGCATTTCTTGGGTGAGACAGACAAGTTAGCATGTGATTGCAAGGTGCTTTTCTAGATACTGCAGTAAAAGCACTGTGGTCTCAGGGGCACAGTTTGGACGCCTGGGAAGGTGTCCTAGGGTAGATGGTGTGTGTTCTGAATGCTGAAGGACGTGTGGAGGATGAAGGTCTGGGAAAAATGGGCAGAGAGAAGACAGAACCGGTATGGTCAGGGGACAGCATGTATTTATCCAGGGGACAACTTGGATTTAGAGTGGGAGAGGGGAGAAGGAGAAATGAGTGAGTAGAGACTCATCCATGCAGGCTTCAGTATCACGGGAAGGAGTTGGGGTCGGGGGTTGTGTTTGGAGAGTGGGCATTAATGTTTTGGAGAGATCATCTTGTCAATAGTATGAAAAGTGAATCAGAAGGTGACCAGTCTGGATTGTGTAGCCTCTTGTATACTTGTGTAAGCAGGTTGCTTCAGAACACAGTGCTGGCAACTGGGAGCTGTGACCATAAATTGGGACCTGGTGTAGCTTTCCTGCCCGACCTTCTGCTGTCAGTCTGGTCCTTATCGGATGAATATTGAGGGGCTGCTACCGTGAATCGAGCACCCACTATGACCCCAGACATTTGTATTAGCCATTTTGTGTATTTTCCATTCAATCTTCATGATAGCCTGGTGATGTAGGTGGTATTATTCCCATTTTAGGGATTAAAAAGCTGAAACTCAGAGCTGGCGAGTGGCCTGCCTAAGGTCAGGCATCTCCTAAGTGGCAAAATCAAGGTTAGGGCGTAACCCTGTCTTGGCCTTTCCCCTTGGGGTTTCCATCCCCAGAGTAGAGTCCTTACTGATCTAAGTCTTGGTTCTACAGCCCTCTGTTGCATTTCTACCTCTTGCTCAGTGTAATGCCTCTGAATTGCCTGGGTAGGCCATTGGTGGTCTCTGGCCAGGCTCTCATCTCTAGGAATTTGGAAGGTAGAAAAGGAGCAGTTGATTCAAATTCAAGTCCCAGCTTTACCAACAGTCCAATTCAACAGACATTGAGCATGCCAGATGTAGATAGCTGTGTGACCTAGGGCAAGTAGGTATACTTCTCTGAGTTTCAGTTTGCTCTTGATAAATGAAAGGGCTGTATTTGGCCTTTCTCGAAGATACTTTATACACTCAGAACCTCTTTGACCCTGAATTTCAGAAAAAAAAGAAGATGGGGATATGGGACCTGGCTTAGGGAGAGTTGGTGAGTCAGTGGGGGAAGGTTGTAGGTGGAGGTTGTAGGTGGGCTGTTAGCATGCTGCTGTATGAGTTACATGGAAACATCTCCTGTGAAGGGAGCAGTTCTGATAAGTTGGAATTCTTTGGATTTGCACAGTCTGCTTTCTACCTGGTTTCCATTTTCTCCAAGGGCATATGTTAGCCATCTATCTAGAGTGGGGGGATATTCTCATAGCTGTGTGGCTTGTGAGGATGACAGGATCACAGCTTTGGCTAGGTCTTTTTTTTTTTTTTTTTTTTTTAATTTTTATTTATTTATGATAGGCACACAGTGAGAGAGAGAGAGGCAGAGACACAGGCAGAGGGAGAAGCAGGCTCCATGCACCGGGAGCCTGACGTGGGATTTGATCCTGGGTCTCCAGGATCGCGCCCTGGGCCAAAGGCAGGCGCCAAACCGCTGCGCCACCCAGGGATCCCTTGGCTAGGTCTTTAGAGAAACCTCCTCTGACTGTGACTGGTCCGGAGGGGAGGTGGTGTCCTGTGAGGTTTTCCTAAGCTGGTGCTTTTTTCCTTTTCTGTTAACAGATCTGCCTTCATTATAACAAAGGAGATGGACCCTACGGCTCTTGTTCCTTTCAAAAGCAGTGTATCAAACTCCACATCTGCCAGTATTTTTTACAGGGCGAATGCAAGTTTGGCACTAGCTGTAAGAGATCTCATGATCTCTCTAATGCTGAGAATCTGGAAAAACTGGAGAAGTTGGGCATGAACTCAGATCTGGTGAGCAGACTGCCTTCCATTTACAGAAATGCTCATGACATCAAGAACAAGAGCTCCACCCCCAGCAGAGGGCACCCTCCTACCTCGGGCCCACAGGGGACATCTGGTAAGGCTCTGCACTGGGGCCCTTGGATTCTACCTGGCCAATAATAGATTGTGTGACCTGGGGCAAGTCTGTGCTGCTTTTAGAAAAGTGCAGTTGGTGATTCCTTCCCAGCTAGTAGGCATTATAAAGATGACTTGAAATCATGGTCATGAACAAGCAAGATATTGTAGACAAATACCAATTGATGTTTACTATAAATGCATTCCTGACAGATCTGATCTGCAGTGAACAAAGTCTGTTTTAATTTCAGGTCTGTTCTTGACATGAATAAATGGAATCTTGTCTGTTCTTGACATGAATAAATGGAATCTTTTAGACCCTATAAATATCTTTGTTCACTGCTCATCTCTAGCACCTAGCCAGTGCCTGGCCCACACTCAGACATTTATTTGTTGAGTGATCGAGCATGCTAGGATACTTTATTTATTTATTTATTTTTTAAAGGAATGTCAGGTTTAATGACAAGCAGATGGGGGAGTTTTAAGCAGAGATTGCTTCTTAAATAAGCATTTCTTCACTTATTATGTGGGAAATTAATAATGTAGTCCATTGGAGAGGTTATGACACATTGGTGTCCTTTGGATTTCACAGTATTGGCTGTTGGCTGGCCATTCTGGTTATCCACTCATTCATTTAACAAATTTATATGCTTGCCACGTGCTAGCCACTGGCCTGGGCCCTGGTTATATATTGGAGACTAGGACATAGTCCGCCCCCACCCCCACCACCCCGGAATGCACAATCAAACCATTTGTTAGCTGTAGGATTTTAATAGATGTTTAATAGAGGTTATCTAGAATTTTTAATAGACTACTTCCTAAAATATCAGATGAGTGCTAGGACTACCAGCAAACAAACAACACTGTAATCTTACTTGATTTTTATATTTAAAAATAGTCTTTGCCATATATGTTTTTTCTTTACATTATCTTCAGTTATTTTAGGTTAATTTCTTTCAATAGTAGGAAGCTAGGTGTAGACAGGTTTTGCTTTAAATAGATCTTTAATAACAGTGTAAATTGGATTATGGCCCTAGAAAGGGAGGGAAGGATACCTGCCCTTGGGGGTAATCTCAGAGGCCCCCAAGTTGTGGGTTTTGAGGCCCACCCTGTGAGTGTCTGGGGAGCCTATAAAAACTAAAAGGAAAGTGAATAACAAAATAACTGGTGATACTGAATAAGGAGGGTTTGTGAGTGAGTTTTATGTGTTTGTATGGTGGAGGGGCAATGGTAAATGTAATTGTTAGGTAACATCTGATTGAAGCACTACTAGTAAAGATAAACTTTGAAATCACCTCTGTGCCTGTTATATATTAAAATTCTTATAATTCATCTAAAGTTACTTAAGGAGGTTTCATTTTAAGGTTGGTTGCACAGCCAGAGCTGAGGAAAAAAAGAGCCCCTCCATGGCAAGCAGCTGCATGGTGTTGGGCTCCCTGGCTCCTCCCTAAAAAACAGAGGGTCCACTTACATAATGGGGTAATTTCATCCTGAATGTCATAGGATTTTGTGAGATTGCCTTGCCCACTTTTCTCTCCTTGTATCTTGAACTACTCTGACTCTATCAGAAGCTTTGATGGATGCTGATACCTCTTTGTGGTGTTTCTTCATAGAAAGAAGAGATAGTTCAGGTTCTGTGTCCCCAAACACTGCTAACCAAGAGGAGAGTGATGAGATCTGCTTATACCATATCCGGAAAAGTTGTAGCTTTCAAGGTAAGTTCGAGGAATCCCCTTCATCCACTTGTAGGTGGGACAGCTGCTTCTTGTTTTAAGAGTTCTGCCCTGAGGTCATGCCTGAAGGTCCTCTCCCCCATCCAGAGAGGGTTGAGGCCTTCTTAATTGTGAGCTGGGGTGGCACTTTTGCCAAACAGTTCTGAAGCAATTTTGTTGGGGAGTTGAGGATGGTAGGAATTGAATTAATGGAAATTAGACCATAGATGAGTTTTTGGGAACATAACTGGTTCATGCAGCAAGTGTCAAGTGTTGACCCTTGATCAGCCTAGCATGAGGTCACAGATTTGCACAGATGCCCCATTTAGTGGTGACAAATGTGAGCATCCCTCATAAAGGGTGGTTGTAGACTTAGAAATGCCCCAAGAAGCCAGAAGGCCCTCCCTGAGAAAGAGATGCCTGTGTGTGCTCTTGGGGAACAAGAACTTAAGGTGGGGAAGAAGAACTTAAGAACCTCTTGGGGATTTCCATGGTCCCTCTTTTTATCACAAGTAACAATTCTTTTATGTACATGTGTGTCTGTATTTTCACTAAACCTTTGTTTTCTTCTTACTGTTATCCTGGGCTTTGACTGAAGAAAGCTTCCTTCTCAAATTTGATGACTTTTAGAAAAACAACCACCAAACTTCTTGTTTCGTTTTCAGTCTTTAAAAGCCACCCAAGCAATTCAGGACTACTTTCACTTTGTAAAAGAATCCAATAATACAGAATAAAGTCTGAAGTCCTCCTTCAGCCTTCCCCAAAGGTAAACACATGCCGTGTGGTCATGGTGCTTGTTTTGCATATTTTTCAACAGATGGGAATATGTGATAGGTATTCCTTAGTGTGCTTCCTTTACTTAACATTGTGTTTTGGAGTTTTTTTTCCACCATAGTATGTGTAAGTCCACCTTGTTTTTAAAAAACAACTGTAGTGTCCAGTTAGAGTGATACTCCACTGAGCACCTGAGTACTCAAGTGTATTTCTATAGCTCGGTTCCTGAAAATGGAATGCCAGTTCAAGCATATATATGTGTCATATATACATGTATGCTTTTTAAAGCCAACATTATTGAGCTATAATTTACACACAGTGATATTTTAAATATTTAACATTTTTAAGTATACGCTGAGTTCTGATAATAACACCTTAGATATGGTAGCTTCCTAATTCTCAAAGTGTCCCTATGTCCCAATACCATTCATCTTCACCCCCTAATTTCCTGACCCCATGCAGTCCCTGATCTCCTTTTTGTCACTGTAGATTTGCACTCTCTAGAATTTCATGTAAATGGAAACATACAGCATGCATTCTTCTGTCCCTGTCTTCACTCAGCATGCCTTTGTGATTTGTCCAGGTTGGCAAATCAGTAGTTAGCTCTTTTTTTTATTGCTGAATAGTATTGTGTTGCATGGATTGACTACAATTTGTTTATCCATTATGTGATGGGTTTTAAGTTTTTAGCTTTTACAAATAGAGTCTTTATACCTATGTACAAGTTTTCTTGCGGATATCTGTTTTCACTTGAGTAAAGACCTAGATGTGGAATTAGTGGAATGTGTAAGTATGTGTTTAACTTTATAAGAAATGGCCACTGTCTTCCAAAGTGGGTATACCTTCCCACTGGCAATGTCTGAGAGTTCATTGCTCTGTGTTCTTGTTAACACTTGGTATTGTCAGTCTTTTAAACTTTGGCAAAAAAAAAAAAAAAAAAAAAAAAAAAAAAAAAAAAAAAAATAAACTTTGGCTATTGTAATTAATGAGTAGTGATATCTCATGGTGGTTTTAATTTACATTTATTTTATGAAAATGATATTTAATTTTTTTCATGTACTTACTGGCCATTTGTGTATCTTCTGTGAAATATCTGTTTAAGTTTTCTGCTAGTTTTTTATATGACAGTTTGAGGTATTAAGTATAATTCGTATACAATTCACCCATTTAATAATTTTTAGTTTAGTTACAGAATTGTGCAGCTATTATCAAGTCAGTCACCCCCAAAGATATGCTGTGCCCATTAGCAGACTCCACCCATTCTCCCCCTCTTCCCCAGGGCACCTACAGGTTTACATTCTGTATCTATGGATTTGCTTGGATGTTCATGTAAACGGAATCACAATACGTGGTGTTTTGTACTATTTTGCCCATTTATTAATTAGATTGTTTGATCTCTCATTACTGAGGGTTTTGAGTATTATTTATACAATTCATTGTCAGATACAGGTATTGACAGTCTGTCTCTTTCATGTTCATTTTCTTTATGGTGTCTTGAGGAATAAATTACACTATTGATGATTGTTTTAGTATCTTTTTCTTTTGTAGTTTGTTTCTTGTGTCTGAAAAATCTTTACCCCTTCCAAGCCTCTAAAAGTGGCTCTATGCTTTTTTTTTTCCTTAGAAGTTTTATAGGTTTCACTTTTATGTTTAGGTCTAACTGTTACTTGAGCTGTTTACCCTAATAATTATTCCTTGGATATTGATTCTTCTGTGTGAGTTAGCTTCCATTTTTCCTCATGTGTTGGGTGACTCTTGGTGGTCTTCTTGAGAATCCTGGTGTCTGCTGGTCATGCAGATTCTGACCCAGGCTTAATGGAGAAGAGGCAGCATGTTTTGTTTGGTGGTATAGGCTGCTGGCATGTATCCTTGGAGTGGGGTGGGGGCTTTCATGGCTCTCTTACATGCTTCTCTCTCCAGCACATCTGTCCACACTCCTGTGTTCCTTGGGGAAAATAGCAAGGTTGTGGGGCACAAGCAGGGCATGGAGGGAGTGCCTGTTCTAGTGGGTGGGTCTGAATTACTCTCATTGGGACTGACCAGGTGTCTTTCTTGCTTTTTGTTACATGTAACTCTGAGTTTGTTAAGGACCCCTCAATACTTCCCACTTCCAGAAGGTCCACTTCTATGTATTTTACATGTGTTTTTCTGTCTTTAACTCAGTTTGATTCTGTGTGCTTCATATTTTAGGGACTCTCCAATAATTCTAATTATTTTCAATCGATTGAAATTGATAGAATAAATCCATAGGATAGATCAATAGATGAAATCAGTGGAATCAATAATCTTTTGATGGCACTATTTATTGTTTTTTCAGCATTTTTAGATGTGTTCTTCTCTCCAGCCTGTCATTTCAAGTGATGTGGGGAGGAAAGGGATGTGGATGTAGTATTTTTGTCTCTGAAATTAATTTGGTTTTTGCAACTCACCTTCCAGAAAGCCTAGATTCTAGGAAGGAGGGAAAGGAAATTGAGAAAGGGGATAAGAGGATCAGGAAAGGCAGAGAAGTGGCCTCATCATCTGGGACTCTGCTCTCGCCAGCCACCATGGCTCTGGTGGCCTGCATTGCACCCTCTTTTATTGGGCGCCTTCTGGCTGGTGAGTGATATGGGCTCCACATTGAGCTCACATTAAGAACTGGAGCCCCCCCCCAAAAAAAAAACTGGAGCCCCCAGTTCTTGACTACAGTGCCTTCCCTTGGCCCCTGTGTCCTTCCCAAGGAAGTGTTAGCCTGGAAGGCAATGGGTGGTATACTTTCTCTGATGGGGGCCTTCTAAGGGGAGAGTCTTTCTTCAGCCTGTCCAGGACTCACCTGAGCTAGGGTCTATAGGTGCAGTGACTGAACACTGACATTAATCCTGATCATTCCCTTAGTGCCCTTCAGGGAGGGAACAGGAAATCTAATCTGGTTGTGACCTCTGGACCATATCTGTAGCCTTATCTTTCCAGGTTGGACGCTTCATTATCATTCTATTTTATATACCCTGGTAGAGTCCAAGAGGTGTGGCTTGGTGTGAGCCATCCATGCTCTAACTCTGGATAAGTTCAGTCCCAAGAGTGGCTGAACCCAGCCTTCGTGAACTTGGGGATTTTTGTTGTTGTTGTTGTTTGGAGTCTCTCTTATTCCCTGAATCATCTTGGCTGAGTGTTCTTTTTTTTTTTATTTTATTTAAATTCAATTTGCCAACATATAGTATAACACCCAGTGCTCATTTCATCATGTGGCCTCTTTAATGCCCATCATCCAGTTACCCTATTCCCCCACTGACCTCCCCTTCTGCAACCCTTTGTTTCCTAGAGTCAGGAGTCTCTCATGGTATGCCTTTCTCTCTAAATTTTTGCCACTCACTTTCCTTGCTTCCCTTATGGTCCCTTTCACTGTTTCTTAAATTCCGCATATGAGTGAAACCATATGATAATTGTCTTTCTCTGATACACCTATTTCACTCAGCCTAATACCCTCCAGTTCTGTCCATGTCAGTGTAAATTGTAGGTATTCATCCTTTCTGATAGCTGAGTAATATTCCATTGTATATGTATGCCACATCTTCTTTATTGATTCATCTGATGAAGGACATTATGGCTCCTTCCATAGTTTGGCTGTCGTGGACATTGCTGCTATAAACATGTGGGGTGCAGGTGTCCTGTTGTTTCACTACATCTGTATCTTTGGGGTAAATACCCAGTAGTGCAATTGCTGGATAATAGGGTAGCTCTAATTTAACTTCTTGAGGAACCTTCACACTATCTTCCAGATTGGCTGCACCAGCTTGCATTCCCACCAACAGTGCAAGAGGGTTCCCCTTTCTCCATACCCTCACCAACATTTGTTTCGTGTCTTGTTAATTTTAGCCATTTTCATTGGTGTGAGGTGGTATCTCATTGTAGTTTTGACTTAATTTCCCTGATGGCAAGTAATGTGGAACATTTTTTAATATGCTTGGCCATGTGTAGGTCGTCTTTGGAGAAATGTCTGTTCATGTCTTCTGCCCATTTCTTGACTGGATTATTTGTTTCTGGTGTGTTGAGTTTGTTAAGTTCTTTATAGATCTTGGATACTAACCCTTTATCATATATGTCATTTGCAAATATCTTTTCCCATTATGTAGTTTTGTTGACTGTTTCCTTTGCTGTGCAGAACTTTTTATCTTGATGAAGTCCCAGTACTTTATTGCGTTTGTTTCCTTGCCTTTATAGATGTATCTTGCAAGAAGTTGCTGTGGTCAAGTTCAGAAGGGTTGTTGCCTGTGTTCTCTAGGATTTTGATGGATTCTTGTCTCACATTTAGATATTTGAACCATTTTGAGTTTATCTTTGTGTATGGTGTAAGAGAATGGTCTGGTTTTGTTCTTCTGCATGTGGCTGCCCAATTTTCCCAGCACCATTTATTAAAGAGATTGTCTTTTTTTCTGTTGGATAGTCTTTCCTGCTTTGTCGAAAATGAGTTGACCATAGAGCTGAGGGTCCATTTCTGGGTTCTCTATTCTGTTCCATTGATCTGTGTGTCTGTTATTGTGCCAGTACCATACTGTCTGGATGATCCCAGCTTTGTAATACAGCTTGAAGTCAGGCATTGTGATGCCCCTAGTTTAGTTTTTCTTTTTCAACATTCATCTGGCTATTCACGGTCTTTTCTGGTTCCATACAAATCTTAGGATTATTTGTTCCAACCCTGTGAAGAAAGTCCATGGTATTTTGATAGGGATTGCATTAAATGTAAATTGCTCTGGGTAGCATAGACATTTTAATAACATTTATTATTAAACACTTAACAGTATTTATTCCTCCAATCCATGAACTTGGAATGTTTTTCCATCTCTTTGTGTCTTCCTCAATTTCTTCCATAAGTGTTATGTAGTTATTGAGTACAGACCCTTTAACCTCTTTGGTTAGGTTTATTCCTAGGTATCTTATGCTTTTGAGTACAATTGTAAATGGGATTGCTTCCTTAATTTCTCTTTCTTCAGTCTCATTGTTAGTGTAGAGAATTGCAACTGATTTCTATGCATTGATTTTGTATCCTTTGGCTGGGTGTTCTTGTCTGCTCTGCCTAGTCTCAGGCTTGGCCTTTGACAAGCCCAGGCAACCTGCCCACCTTCCTCCATGGTCCAAGGTAGAATCTATGGAAAAGAAATGGCATTGAGATGTGCCTGAAAGGCTGCATATAATTTTATTACTATTTATTTATTTATGCATGCATGCATGCATGCATGCATGCAAGGTCAGGGGAGGGCCAAAGGGAGAGAATCTTTCAAGCCAGCTCTCTGTGGAACCCCACTGGGCTCAATCCCATGACCCCAAGATCATGACCTGAGCTGAAATCAGGGGTCAGATGCTTAACCGACTGAGCCACCCAGATGCCCCTACATACAACCTCAGAAAATTTTAATTTTTTCAAGTGTCAAATTAGCCACTTCATTGTCATTGTTTTGAAAGATGAATTAAAGAAGCACAAAGGACAACCAGTAAGAAATGTCTCCCTCATACCTCTTTTTTCTAGCACCCATCTTCCCCCACCCCCAGAAACAATCATTGTTACTAGTTCCTTGATTGTCCTTCCATGAAGATGTTATACATGTATATATTTCATGTATATATACAAGTATATATTTCTGGTGGGTTTCCTTCTTACATAGGTGCACTATGCACACTATTTTGTATCTTTTTTCACTTACGTAGACATTTATTTTTTTGGGTGTTCTTGTGGTTCAAAATTCAAAAGACATAGAAAACAACAGAAATATTTCCTCATAACTTTGTCCCTGGTGACCCACTTCCTCTCTTCAAGGAATAATATGTGTGTATATATGTGCTCAGTCAGAGTAGCTCTAATTTTCTTCTTCTTCTTTTTTTCTTCTTCTTCTTTCTTTCTTCTTTCTTCTTTCTTTCTTCTTTCTTCTTTTCCACAAATAGAGGCATTCTGCACCTTGTTGTCTGTCTTTTTACCTAATAGCATATACCTTAAAAGTGGGTCTATTTCAGGGTGCAGAGAGCTTCCTCTTGCTTTTTTTTCCAGTCTGCCTTTCCTCTCTGGAGTTTGTACCAGAACCTCGTATAAGATACTGAGAGGTAGAGAGAAAAGTGAGGGGCTGGCATGAGCCAAGGCAAGGCTGGCAGGATGTGTGAGGAGTGACAGAGGTGCTAGGGAGCACAAGGAAGATGTAGGGGGAGCAACTGACAGGGAACTGGAGGGTGGGGCCATTCTGTGTATTTTGGCAGGGGCAGGGCAGTGTGTATAAACACCTCTAGGGATGTGGGGTTGTGCTGAGGTGGTGAGTATGTTAGCCAGAAGATAAAAATGGGCTAGAACTATGCTCCTGACTTACCTGTGGTCAGATGTGTCAGGGTTTGTATGGGTTTCTAGTAGAGATGAATCTGCCTCTGTTTTTGGTATGACCACCACTTGTCCACATGCTGCATGCCCAGCAATAATCAGGAGGCAGTCGGATGACTGCCTCCTGATTGGC
Organism: Canis lupus dingo; assembly: GCF_003254725.2. Classification (NCBI taxonomy): domain Eukaryota; kingdom Metazoa; phylum Chordata; class Mammalia; order Carnivora; family Canidae; genus Canis; species Canis lupus. The sequence continues at coordinate 8,829,225 of NC_064258.1, forward strand.
CTTTACACGATCAGCTTTTGTACTCATGAGATGAAACTCACACATAATGTAACCTACCAATATATGTTTTTAAAAATTGATGTAATGTCCTGTTAAAGGGGAGATACAAAAGTGTGTATAATAAGACACATGGTATTTCAATATTTACATGTTCAAGATGATTGCCCTAAAAATGACTTCTCCACAGATCTCTAGAGTGTTCCCACGTCAGTGGGCAGCACCACACTCATTGAGAACCACAGAACTAGGTCATGCTATGTAAGGTGTCTTATTTCCTTATATTCTTATTTTAGATAAGTGCAATAAAGTTCATTTCCATTTACCATATCGATGGCAGTTCTTGGACAGAGGCAAGTGGAAGGATTTGGATAAAATGGAGCTTATTGAAGAGGCATATAGTGATCCCAGAAAAGACAGGTATGAAATATATCACTTGTGTCTGCTGTGTGTCAGGGCTTTTGTGTGTAGTGTGGGGAGTTTGGACACAACAGAGTTGAGGTTTGATCACACACACACACACACACACACACACGCCAGTAAACAGCCTGGTCTGGAGGTGAAAGCTCTAGGCTGGAGATTGGAAGTGAGTGTTGATACTCTGGTTTGATGCCTCTATTTTCCCACCTTTCTCTCCTTTAGGGAGGAGCTATGGGGAAAGGCAATGGTGGTACCATGTAAGTTTTGAGTTATTTGCTGCTGGCATTGATCATGTACATATATCTACATTGATTACTGCAGAAAAGCGAGAGGCAGTCATTTGTGAAATTTTAGCTTTTACATGAGAAGTCCTGAGTTGACCTTCTGTTTATTGTTCGGCCTTTAACTTTTCAATTTTTCTAAGTGTGTCCCACTATTTTCACTTAGTCATATTAAATTGGCAAGTCCTGGGAAGCCTTAGTTTCAAATACTTCTCATATTATGGATTGAACTTGCTAAAATATGTTGCCAAGAAGAAAATTTAAGCCTACTTTTTTAAGTGGAAAAAATAAATTTGTGCTTAGAGTGCAATTTTGCACAAATCGCTACTGCTAAAGTATGTGAAACAAATTGTTCCCCTTTGGAAGATGAATTGGCTCACATATTCCCCTATCTCTCTTTTTCTGAGGCAGAATTTACACACAGGGAAGTGCACAGATAGTAATTGTATAGTTCACTGAGTCTTGACAAATGCATGCACTCACGTAGTGGACGTTCTTATCCAAATAGAGATCATCTTCATCACCCCAGAAAGTCCCCTCCTGTCCCCTTCCCATCAGTGCCCACTCCATGGGCTACCATTGGTCTGACATCTGTCACCACAGATTAATCTCGCTTGTTGAACCCCATCTAAATGGAGCCATATACTCTCTACCACCACATCTAGTGCCTTCTGCTCAGCACACTGTTCTCAGGACTCTGTCAAGTTGTGCTGATATCCTGGCACATGTGTGTGGGCTTCTCTAGGCCAGGTGTTCAGGGATGAGACTGCCAGAAGATAGGCTGGGGCCATCCTCAGCTCTGCCAGGTAATGCTCAATTGTTTTCCAAAATGATGGTTGCCTGCTTTCCACCACCATTCACAGTCTGTGGTGACAATCTCCCTAATGTTGGTCTTATTTGCCGTCTGAACTTTTCCCAGCCTGGGGATGTAAAGTGGTAGCTCTACATGCATATCTTTGGGTCCTAATGAGGTAAGATGTCTCCTCACATGTTTATGGGCCATTTGTGCTTCCTTTAAAATGTCTGTCCTTATAGTTTGATTGTTCTTTTGAGGTAAAGGTTGGGTGTTTAGTTATGGGAATTTTTTTTTTAAAGATTTTATTTATTCATGAGAGACACAGAGAGAGAGAAGCAGAGACATAGGCAGAGGGAGAAGCGGGCTTCTTGCAGGGAGCCTGATGCGGGACTCCATCCCCAGATCCCAGGATCACACCCTGAGCCAAAGGCAGACGGTCAACCGCTGAGCCACCCAGGCATCCCTAGTTTTAGGAATTCTTTAAATTTCTGGATATTAAATGTGCATTGAAAATAAACTCTTCCTGCCAACTTATGGTATATTTTAATATAGAGAAGTATTTATCCATCTTTCCCTTTATGGTTTTATAATTTTTGAGTCCTCAGAAAGCCTTTCTTATCCCAAGACTGTTGGGAAATTTTTCTGAATTTTCTTTAAAAAGTCTTAACGTTTTAAGCACTGTGTTTCATCTTTCACTGCAGGTCACGTGAAGTATGGGTCCCGTTTCATTCTTATGCAGATGAATTAACCAGTTTTACCAAAACTACTTTTTAAATACATGTTTATTTAAAAAAATGTTTATTTAAAAAAATTTTAAATTGTGGTAATGCATACATAACATAAAATTTGCCATCTTACCCATTTTTAAGGGTACATTTCTGTGGCATTAAGCACATTTTACATTGTTGTGTGGCTGTCCCCACCACTCGTTACAAGTGATTATTTTTAAATCCATCAAAATGGAGCCAAATTTGGCAAAATGTTGCCACCTTTTATAGCTTATTTTGAGACTTATTTGACTTATTTGAGTCTTATTTTGAGACTTATTTTGATTTGTGCCAAATATCGCTTGTTTAAGTAGGCCATCCCTCCTCCACCTACTTCTAGTGCCACTCGAGACATGTGCTGAGTTAGCAAACACATCCAAGTGTGTTCCTGGCCTCTTCTCTTTCATTGGTTTGTCTGTCACTGCCACACTGTCACCTGGTGGAGCTTTATTGTAAGTGTTGGCCTCTGGTGAGGCATACCCCTATTTTGTCTGTCTTTGAACTGCCTGAGCCCTTGGTAGTTTGTTCCTCTTTAGAAATTTTTATATCTCACTGGCTTATCTCCATTGTGATTTTTGAAATTAGAATTGAATGGACTCTTGTCAGTCCTGGGAGAACTGACATCATAGTGATGCTCAGACTGTGTCTTCATATACATAATAGCATCTAATTTATTTAAATTTTTAAAAATATCTTTTAGTAGTTCTGTAATTTCTCCATTAAGATCTTGATGTCTTTTGCTAGAGAAATCCTTTTTCCCCCCACTTATATTTAGATATAATTGACACACAATTCTGTAGAAGTTTAAGGTGTGCCGCATAGTGACTTGACTACGTATACATTGCAAAATGACTAGCACAGTAAATTTAGCTAACCTCTCTCACTTCATACAGTTAAAAAAAACATTTTTTTCTTCTATGATGAGACCTTTGAGAATTTATTCTCTTAGCAAAGTTTAAATATGCTATAAAACATTGTTAACTATAGTTGTCATGTTTATACCCCCAGTAAAAGAAATTTGTTTTCTCTCTGCTGATACATAGAAACGCAGTTGACTTTTGTCAACAGTTGTATTCTGCAACTTTGCTAAAATATCTTAACTCAGAAGACTCTACTGATAATTCATTTGAATTTCCTGTATAGTTATCTATATATTCTACTTATCTAGAAATTAATATCTGTGGGTAGCATTTTAATTTTTTTTATTCTTGTTTGTTTTTATTCATTTTACTTCTTGTTACCGTGACTAGGACCTCCCATGCCATGCTGAATAGAAGTAGTGATAGCTGGAATATTATCTTTTTTTCCTTTTCCCCTTGATTTTAGGAGTAATTATTAAGTGTTTCACTTTAAGCATGAGTGAATGTTTGGAATATTTGGCCTTTTTTTTTTTTTAAAGATTTTATTTATTAGCACAAGCAGGGGGAGGGGCAGAAGGAGAGGGAGAAGCAGACTCCCTGCTTAATGGGGAATCCAGTGTGGGGCTCGATCCTGGAACTCTAGGATCACACCCTGAGCTGAAGGCAGACGCTCAACCACCGAGTCAACCAGGGGTCCCACCTTCTGTATTTCTAATATTCTCCTTTTTTTCTTGATTCATCTTACAGAGGTTTATTAATTTTATTAATATTTTTCTTGTTTTAGTAAGAACCAGCTTGTCCTCTCCTCCTCCCACTTGGAAGCTTTTTTTTTTTTTTTTTCTTAAGGAGTGTCACATTTATATTCACATCCTCCAGCTGAGCATCTACAAGACTACAGGTGGAACCTGAGTATTGACTTGGCAGGTGGAGATTTCAGTTTACCTCTCATGTTCTTCTGCAGGATCCTGTGTGCTGAGTCAGCCAGCAACTTTCACTTTGATTGTCTAGACTTTGACTCCATGATGTTCGGCGCTGCCCCAGCCCGCCGCCTCTCCACAGCCTCCTCAGTTACTAAACCTCCACACTTCATCCTCACCACTGACTGGGTTTGGTACTGGACCGACGAGTTTGGCTCTTGGCAGGAATATGGAAAACAAGTAAGTGTCACAGAAAGAGGGCAAATGTTTTCTGCTAAGGGTCCATGATGGAGGAGCCATTCCAGACATGAGCACAAGGGTTGTTCTGGAGAGTCCTTGATAGAGCCAAAGATCCCCAGGTCCCACTGTGACTCATTTGCTTTAGGGAAATTAGGGCAAAACTAACTACTAACTATTAACTTGTTTCTTTGTATGAGGTTGTGTCTTTGAATGATTAGGTATCTTGCTGGCTCCATGAGAACTAAATTACTATACATTACAGTGAGATGACATTTCTTCATTGGTTTTATTAAATGGAGTAGAAAGATGCTTCTCTTACTGTTGAATAGGTAACTCCAGACCAAGTGCCTGTGTGTGCAGGAGAGTTTGTGTAGCTGCATAATAAACTTTAAGACTTTCTGAAGCTGGCTTTTCTGCCTTCTGTGTAGCAGCAAGTCCACAGAACATGGGCCAGTGTAAGAAAATGGATTTATTTCAGGTATTGATTTGGAATCTGAATCTAATAACTGCTGCTGTCAATAATTTGATGATGCTGGATCAGATTAAAGGGAGCCCCTTGATCTGTAGAGGTATCGGGAGGTCACCATGTCTATAGGGACAGCTTTCCCAATTGAAAACTGGGATATGTGGTCTGATAGACATTGTAAGAGGCTATATTAAAGCTTTGGTTTCTTACCCTTTTTTTTTTTTTTAAATATTTTATTTATTTATTCATGATAGTCACACAGAGAGAGACAGAGAGGCAGAGACACAGGCAGAGGGAGAAGCAGGCTCCATGCACCGGGAGCCCGATATGGGATTCGATCCCGGGTCTCCAGGATCACGCCCCGGGCCAAAGGCAGGCGCCAAACCGCTGCGCCACCTGGGGATCCCTGGTTTCTTACTCTTATCTGCACCTGGAATTTCTTTTTCTCTGGGAACACTGTAATTAGAGCTGCATGAGAGCAGAGAGTTTTGTCTCTTGTGTCACCGATGTGCCCCTGTATGGAGGACAGTGCCTGCGCCTAGCAGGTCCTCAGAGCATAGACTGGCTGGCTGAAGAACAGAGTAATAGCTGCCCTCTGGTTGATTGGACGTGGTCATTCTCAGCAGGGGCCTCACTTCCGCTCTCATCTGCTTCCCCTCCGTGTCCTCCATGGCTAGCCTTTTCTCATTAGCTGTTCTGTCTGTCTTCTTTCCCACCCATCTCCCCCTCTTGAGCATCCTAGGGCTTCTTCCACTTTCCTTGCCATGTGGATTTGTTCAAGGAGACTCCCTGGCGTTGCTCTTGGTTTGATCAGAAGCAGGAGAGGAGAGGCCATGCCTGGTATTGAGCAGGAGTGAATGTGGGGCTGATTATGCTCTGTGAATGGGGCTTACCTGGTGACATCATGAAGGAACCCATGGCAGGCGAGAAGCACTTAGCAAATGTGATGACCTCTCATGTTTTGTTTTCTGATTTGTCCCACTTCTTGGGGAGATGAGTGGGATGACACTTATAGACCCTATAGTCAACTTATGCAAAAGTATGCTTCCCTAGGTGACTTTGCAAAACTGGATTGTCACAGTTTTAGAAGGTGGGGTCCTTTCTCCACCAAACACCCACACTTAGGGCTTTTCCTTTTTCTTGTCTAGGCTGCTACTACTTGCAGTATAGTCAGAGTGTATAACCTCATTTAGAAGAGTGAAAATCTCTGGGAATGACCTGTATTTGGGTATCATTGATGCACCACTTGATGGTGGAGTGCAGGTGCACATGTGTGGTCTCATTTGGTACCATCGACTGGATCTTCTCCTAGGGTGGCCTGTCCATTCTATCTCCTCTTTTCCCACACACTTCTGGTGTCACCCCATATTTGGATTTATCTCTTAGTTTTCTGCTAATTGCCAGTTTAGGACCATGTTCTTTTGATTCAGGGAAGCTAGATTCTTTCCTGTCTGAGCTCAGAATGTACAGCCCAGTTTTAGGTCCAGATTGCCTCTGCCCTATATTAATTTCCTAAGGCTGCCATAACAAAGTACCACAAACTAGGTGGCTTGAAACAACAGTGATTTATTGCCTTACAATTGGATGCAAATCGAAGTCAAGGTGTCAGCAAGGCCACATTCCCTTTGAAATCTGTTAGGAATCCTACTTGCCTCATCCTAGCTTCTGGTGGCCTCGCTGGCGTGTAGGTGCTTCAGTCTAGTCTCTGCCTTGTCATCACCTGGCCTTCTCCCTGTGTCTGCCTTCACGTGGCTGTTCTCTCATAAGGACATGGGTTTTGTGGATGAGGGGTCCATCCTACTCTGGTATGATCACATCTTAACTAATTACATTTGCAGTGACCCTTTTCCTAAATAAGGTCAAGTTTTGAGGTACTAGGATCAAGATCTCAACTTATCTTTTTAGGCAAAGGGGGTGGCACAGCTCAGTCTGTAACCTAAGGTATTACTGTTCTCAGCCACTGAATTTTCCTGTGTTAAACTTGACATCCCTGAGGTATTGGGCTCCAGGATACCTTAACCCTGACCTGTATCCTCTTTGAACCATCCACAACAGGCTTCTTATGTCGATTGGCCTTTTGCATTTTTTTCCCTTTCCTGTGATCTTCTTTGCCTTGATCTAAAACCTCTACAACTGCCCTCACACTTTTGTACCTGAACAACACATCCATCTCTACTTGAAAGGTAAGACCCCTGTGTATTCCTCCACTAGCCAGACCCAAATCTGCCAATCTGCCATCATTGTTACTTGTTTATCTAGTCACTTCTCATAGAGTGCCTGCAGGAGGTGGGATCCTGCCGGGCATAGCCCCCACTGTGCTGTATACCCTGGTGAAGGGTCAAGGGCCCAGGTGTCAAATCTTGTGGCATTTCCAGCCTTTGTGCACTCCCTTCTCACCTGGCTGTCTTGCTCCTCCTCCATCTCTTTCATGGGCTGATGCTTTCTACTTCCCTTCATGAATGTTGGGGTGTCCCAGGGTCCAGCCCATGCCCCCATTCTTCTGATGTTAGCAGCCACCTTAAGTGATCTTTAAGTCTCTGTTTCCAGACTAGATTCCTCTTCGAAGTTCAGACTGGTCTATCTAGATACCCGCCTGGTATTTCTGTGGCATCTTTGCTTTTTGTTCTAGGCACAGTGCTATGTACTCTTATATCATGATAGGGGTATGATGTAAGTTTGTTACTGTTCCTATTACCATTCTGTTGAGATCTTGAGGTTCAGAGAGGTTAAAATAACTTACCATGGTTGTAGAGGAGCCAGAATTCAAACTCAGTCCGTCCTGAAATCTTAGATGTTCTATAGGTAATTGGAGAGAAGGTGTGGGATCAAAATGGGCAATTCAGAAATAGAAGAGCTCTCCACGGGCCCAGGAAAAGGACACAGAGGAGGCCTAAGCTCTGAAGGATGGTGGGTACAAGAATGGATAGGGAAGAGGCAGCTGTGTCAGGCCATCCCTCCATGCGGATTGGAGAATTCAGTGTTGGCATTTACCTTCATTCGAATGATTGTGTCATCCATTATGAATAATTTGAATGCTCTCTCTTCTTTTGCTACCATCTGGCTAGCCGGACCTGCATTTACTATTTTCCTGGGCAGCTTTTAGGAGACATTCGTGTTGGCTTCTATTTCATGCCTCCCTCTCCTGCCACACCCCTGCTCCCTGGCTCTTCTCACTCACTCCCCAGCCTCCCCCCAAACATGGATATCCACCATGGGCATGTCTGCAGTGTGGTGTGGATCGCACCTGGCAGCTTTCTTCATCGTTGTAGGTTCCTGCCTTCACGAAGTATCTGGCTTTTCCCTCACAGGGCATGGAGCACCCTGTGACTGCCGTCAACAGCAGTGATTTGGAGAAGGCCTACCTGGCGTACTGTGCACCAGGCTCTGACGCCCAGGCAGCCATTCTGAAGTTCCAGGCTGGAAAGCACAAATACGAGTTAGACTTCAAAGGTACTTCCTGACACACTGCCCTCACCGAGCAGGACTTGGCCATCTCTTGGCTCTGTCTTTTCTGCCTTCACCCTGTAGAAGCTCCATGTACACATTGAGGGCCAGGATGGAAAAGGACAGGATGATCCCTGCTCCTGAAGAGCTGCTCACCTGGAAAGGGAGACAAACTAAACAGATGATGCCAGCTCAGTGGGATAAAAGAGAAACTGCCCAGGGAGGGGGTTGGTGAGGAGACAGGAGCCTGAGGAGGGTTGGGGGAACAGGTGGGGTCTGCATGTGTGCGGTGGTGGTGGTCCTGTGGGCCATCGATGAGTCCCTGTGGTCCTAGGTTAACCTCAGTCCCTGACCAGTGTCATAACTGTTCTGTGCACCCCGCCTCATCCCCCCAGCATGGTGGCTCCACATCAACTTCTCAGTCAGCACCTGTGGCTTAGGTGGGCTACAGATTGAATGCGTGCTAGACACACACTTTCATTAAAAGTTGCTAGAAGCAGATTACCTGTGCTTGTGGTGTCCTGATACTGGACTTTAAGTGACTTGTCCTGGTTGCCTTTGCAGACAGAAACAGGCCCCATAACCTTTGGGTTCAGTTCATCTAAGAGACTGATTTGGGAGGATTTTTTTTTTAAGTTTTAGTTTTTTCTGTGGCTTCTCTTAAGCAATTTCCTCATGGATATATCAGTCTAGCTCTCTTTAACTCTGAATCCTTCTGAATGTTCAGAACCTTTTGAGGGAATTCACTGGGCATTCCTTAGTAATAGTAAATATGGTTTACTATTTTCTCTATTTTTTGGGACCTTCTTCTATGTGGAGGGCAGAAAACTGTATGTGGTGAATTATCCTAAAACCACTTTACCTGCCTGCTATGGTTTTGGAGTGCTGATCATCTTGCTGAAGGTGGAATCTCTGCCGCCTCAATGTGCCCTTACAGAGTACTTAAAAGTTTCTTCTGCTCTGCAGTGAGACCTGCCTACCTACCTTTAGCATCTGCTCAGGAACACTAGCCGTAGGTCAGGTGGTTTGTAGTCCACAGTGTGATAGGTACAAGTGCATGCAAGGGGACAGCAAGTGACGTGAGGGTCAAGTCTATACACCTAGCACCAATCTGACTGCTGTTGGCAACTGTTTGAAATACTTCTTTTAAGTATCTGGAAAATATCAAAACCAGAATTGTCAGACGCAAGCTTTATCATTCTCAACCTCTAGGCCCCATCCTCAGGGGACATAACAGAGAAACAGAATAAGAGTGGGAGAGAGCAACGTGCGTGCCGTTTTCTGCAAACTGCAAGAAAAAGTGTGTTCACCCCACACTGACCCGGGACCACGTGGATAGGCACAGTTCTTTTTGTTGGTAGTGGATAATAGCAGTCACAGAAGTAGTTTGAGGTGAGTTAGCTTCCTGTCTCACTGTGTGAGGTGTAGTGAAAGCAAATCCAAGCAGACACAGCAAATTTGCCAGACACATTTATGAACCAAATATTAGGAAACAAGTACAGTTAAGAAACACAACAGGTGAAATGGTTGGTTCTGTAGGATTGAGGAAGACTTGGTGCTATCATTTGAGAGACCTTTGTCACAAGCATTGCTCAAAGCCACTGCCAATGCCAAGATTCCAGAGGCAGAACTCTGACATCTGTTAGCTGGCATCAGATGGGCGGAATCCCCAAGGTCAAGGTTGTTTAGGGACTTAGCCTAATGTGTCTCTGGTAAGGGTAAATTAAGGAAAAGGTCTCACTTTTTCCTGTCCACAGAAGGCTAGGGAGTGGGTCTTACATTTATTTAGCCAATTTGCATATCCTGAAGTTTTACCAGTGAAAGCCCATTTAAGTTCATCATGATGTCACTCAAGAGGCCAGTAAAAACCCCTTGTAAGTATACTAATTATTGATGGGAGTTGAGTGGTGGACCACAGTAGGGCTTTGTAGCCATGTATGTCTGGTGTGTGGGCTCCTAATCAGAATGTGGGGGGACCTCTGGGAGTCCCGATCTTGATGACCATCTGGGCTACAGCATGAGGGACACACACCTAGATGATCACACAGTGTGAGCTGAAATGCAGTAGCATAAGTTACAGACATATACAAATTAATATTAAAATGTTTTATAAATGAAAGAAACTGGTTTTTACTCTCCGTACAGAAAGATAGGGTTTTCCTGGTGACTAGGGACACATAATCTCGCTCACAGGAATTTGTGATTTTTCAACTCGAGGGTCAGTGTCCCCTCCACCTTAAGGATGAACCTGAGGATCTTGGGGGGTGGGCATGGGGCAAGAATTTTTTTTAAAGATTTTATTTATTCATGAGAGACTCAGAGTGAAAGAGAGAGAGGCAGAGACACAGGCAGAAGGAGAAGCAGGCTCCATACAGGGAGCCTGATGTGGGACTCGATCCTGGGTCTCCAGGATCACAACCTGGGCCGAAGGCAGTGCTAAACCGCTGAGCCACCCAGGTTGCCCCAAGAATTTTGTTTATTAAAGATGGTACAGGTTTAAAAGGATTGAGAAATAATGCCACGGAGTCAGTTTAGTCAAATTTCAAAAAGTCATAAGAGTAAAATTATATTAACTCTAAATCCCACTGACTCAAGATGTAATTTGGTCTCAGGCTGAGCTGAAGCTTTTTCATATCCAAGTTGGGAAAAATTGCTAAGCAAAATAATAGTTTAAACAAGATTGGAAGGAACAATTTAAAGGTACTCATGTATAATTGATATGTCAATTACTCATCATTCATGGGTTCATTAAATTCAGTCTCCTAAGGATACCTATTTTCTTTGTGAATATTTGAAATGTGAAAATTGCTTTATTTTTTTTTAACAGACTGAATATAGGCTTTACACATTTTCCAACCATTTAGTTTGTGTTTATGAAACAGTGCTATCCCATGTGTGTATATACATTTGGTGTTTTTGTTGTTTGTTTGTTTGTTTGTTTCTCCAGTGTTCGTTCAGAAAAACCTGGTCTATGGTACGGTCAGAAAGGTTTGCCGGAGACCCAAGTATGTGTCTCCTCAGGAGGTGAAGGTGAAGCAAGCCTGGTAAGTGGCATGTGTATTAGATGGGGTGTGCTCTGCTGCAGGTACAGAAAACCTCCTCAGACTGGCTAATGCAGTAAGAGGGTTTGTTGGCTTGTGTCTGAGTGTACCAGTGCTCTGTCTCCAAGTGCCCAGCCCCGCACCAGGTACTTTCAGACTTTCCTTCACTGAATACCATAGTGCTGATGCTAATATCGGTGTTTCAGAAAAGGTCTGAGAATTCATGAACCTGGAACATCAGGGTACACTTAGCACATTTCAGAGACAGAGTATTAGTACGGATTATAAGATGATAAATACAATGCAGGTTTTAATTAATAAAGCATTAAAGTGCCAAACTAAATGCAACATAAAATAAAGGGTAAAAAAAAAAAACAAAGATGCTGAAAAAAAATTGCATAATTAGATTTTAAAAAAAGAATGATTTATTTTGAGAGAGAATGTGCATGTGGTGGGGGGAGAGGCAGAGGGAGAGAATCTCAAGTAGACTCCATGCTCAGCACAGAGTCTGATGTGGGGCTCCATCCTACCACCCTGAGATCATAACCTGATCTGAAATCAAGAGTGGGACTCTTAGCTGACTGAGCCACCCATGCATGCTCCATATAATTAGATATTTTAGCTGTTAAGTGTGCCAGTGATGTTACAGAGTCATAAAGGTATTCTTGTGTAGACTTTTCCAGAAACCAAAAAAGTTCTTCCTGACTTTAGACTAATTTAGAGAATGGTTAGGAAATAATAATCTCACTCCTCATATTTTCTCTCTGTTTCCGTCTTCAAGTGATTATATCTTTTGTTTAATAACATGGAAGGGATATTTTCAGTAACTCTTTGGGTTTTGTTATTGGTAGTGAGCTGCGATCTTGACTTCTAACAAAGCACGTTACTCTTTGCTCTCCACTTGTGTCATGTATGAATGCCAGTTCTTTTTTTTTTTTTTTTTTTGAATGCCAGTTCTGATGCCGAGTCACCTGTAGCTGTTTGACTACAGTCCTCTATATTCCATGAGTTGGGAAAGGCTTGGGGCCAGAGCATTATCTTCGTAGCTAGAAGGCTTGAGATACACAATTATAAGGCTGCTTATTGTGATCTGCAAGCCAGTCGAGGCTGAAGCTGGCTCAGCAGTTTGTATTTTCAGTTGAATAGTTGAATCATAGACTTGAGTCTTTGAAAATGTTGAAGTGATAGGAAAATAATGGAATTATACCAGTAAAAACCATGTATTTCAGTACTTGAATATCACGGTATGCCACAAACCCAAATATAGATTCTGCAGGTGTCAAGCGGCCAGCTTCATCCTCAAGGTGGATTCCCTGTGGCTGCCAAAAGCCGCTAGGGGAGCGCCTGGCCTTGTAAGCCTTTTTTTTTAAGAGCAGGAGAGGGCCCTCCTGCAGCTGATGGGGCATATTTATGAGCTTTGCTCTGATCAGACCCCTTCTGAACCAGTAGTTTTAGGCTGGATGCCGATGTGCCGAGATTGGAGTGGAGGAAGGGTCCTTTTCTCCATCTGCATGGCCCTCCCAGAGGTCCCCCACATTCTACTGGGGGAGAATGGCCTGCATGGCAAGAGGTACCACAGCACCAGTTACAGTTGGATGTGTCACAGCCTAAGCTGGGACTTCAGACCATGTTGACAGCCAGCTATGGCTTCTGTTAGCTAGAGAAATCAGGCTCATTGCCATTTCACAGCAAACTGATAGCTTCTCTGCTGGTTCTTCTGGGGTCTCACAGATGGACATTAGTGGTTGTATTTGTAGAGCATGATCATTTAAAGAAGAATTTGATAGGAGCTAGACGGAAAAGGTATGATCAGTCCAAGGAGAGGATATACTTGGTAGTCAGTATGCTCCTCCCTCTAGCCTCCAGCATTTCCACAGTGAATAGTTATTTGCATATATTTCTGATTTATCTGTATTATGTTTCTTTTGGAAAAAATGAGCAAACGCATAAATATAAAAGTGTTTTCTGATTTCCTTTTTCTTGCACTAAAGGTAGCATTTTATCTGTACTATTCTTTTCCACTTAGAAATAATTATTCCCTTTTAGTACATTGAAATCTTCTGAAATCTGTCTCATGGCTCTCCATCATCTGTACATACCCTAGTTTATTTAATTTGTCCACTTTGAAGGGATGCTTTGCATTGTTTTAGATCTTTTGTTGTTACAATGGTAATGCCACAGTGGATGATCTGGTGTATGAGCTGTTTCATATTCATGGAGGTTAAAGTTCTAGAAGGTAAATGCAAGTTCCTTTTAATGGGGTTGAACTATTATGCACTTTGCCTCAGGATGCTTGAGGTACCTGTTTCTCTCGGCCTTGCCAACAGGTGAATCATCGATCTCTTGGACTTTTGCTATTCTCATGAGTGGCAAAGGGTGTTTCAGTCTATTTTAATTTGCTTTCTCTTACAAGTGAGGTTTAATATTTTTCCTAAGTGTAACAGCCTTTTGCCTTTCTTTTTCCTTGGACAGTTTGTCTTTTTGTTCAATTTTCTGTCAGCCTTTTTATTTTCTTAAATGTTAAGAGCCTTTTATCTACTAGGGAGATGAGCACTCAGTTTCTTTCTTTTTTTTTTTAAGATTTATTTATTTATATATTCATGAGAGAGACAGAGAGAAGCAGAGACACAGGCAGAGGGAGAAGTAGGCTCCACGAAGGGAGCTCAATGCGGGACTCGATCCTGGGACCCCAGGATTACGCCCTGGCTCAAAGGCAGGCACTAAGCTGTGAGCCACCCAGGGATCCCCGAGCACTCAGTTTCTTATAACAAATCACAAACCTTTTCTCTTAGTTTGTTAGTTCTCAGCTTTGTTTATAAAGTGTGTTACCCACAGAATTGCTTATTTTTTAGTGAAATGTATCTATCCCTTCTGCATATTGCTTCTGGATTTACAGTTTAGTTAACTGTGACTACTTCTACTTCTGGAAGTTATTTTTGATTCTTTCCCTACCAGAGTCTACCTTAGATACAGTGTGGAAAAATCTGTTTGTCTCCTTTCTGAGACTGGATGTCTTTTATTATGACTGTAACATAGTCTTCAGGGAGGGCCACAGACACCGCACATCAGAAATGAAAGTGATCATTTTGGTCAAATTCAGAGTAAGATATGACTGATTCAGGATCCTCCCCACTGCATACCCTGAGAATCACAGAGTCAATGTAGTGAGGTTTGTGGCTCTTCTGATAACCCATGTGACAGCAGCCATGTAACTCTAGCAAGCAAGTCCACTGGGGACTCTGAGTGAGCGTGGGTCACTTTCAGAAACAACTTCTCTGTTTACACAAATGACAGGATCCCTAAATATGATCTCCACATTCCCACATTCCAGAGTTCTTTTTTTTACATTCCAGAGTTCTAATATGAGAATTTGATGTAGAGTTTGAAATGGCATTTGTATATCAGCTTTCTGGTTTTAGTTCCTTACTGTCCTTGTATCCTCCAAAAACAATGTTTTATTCATGTGATTGGATCTTATTTTTTCTTTTCTTCCCACTTTATGAAGATATTTTCAGTCATTTCATTTTTCCCCCTTCTACTAGTTTGGAAGTTACAAACTAGGGCAGCCCAGGTGGCTCAGCAGTTTAGTGCCACCTTCAGCCCAGGGCATGATCTTGGAGACCCAGGATTGAGTCCCATGTCAGGCTCCCTGCATGGAGTCTGCTTGTGTCTCTGCCTCTCTCTCTCTCTCTTGAATAAATAAATAAAATTTTTAAAAAAGAAAGGAAGTTACAAATTATATTACCTTTTATTTTAAAGGTCATACTAGAAATTATAACGTGTTTTTAGGTATGAGTTGATCAGTGTCTTTGTCTTCTCATCAGCTGGTAGAAGGGCTTTCATATGCCTTATTCCATTAATTTCCTCTCTTGTTTTTAAACTTCATGAGGTACTGTTACTTTATACTAGGAATGTTGCATTAGATTCACTCGCATTTTACTACTTTGTCTTTTCACATTTTCTTAGATGGAGGTCTGTTGGAAAACTATTTTTGTTTGCCTGAGTATATCTTTACTTTGCTCTCAATCTCAGAAGATATTTTCACTGGCTATAGGATAGCATCTTGTGTTGTGGTTATTTTCTCCTAGAACATTCCACTGTCCCCTGGTTTCCATTGCTGCTTTCACAAAATCAGCTGTTAGTCTAACTGGAGCTTTTCCAGAATCCCTCTTGTCTTCTTTAGCTGCCTTTCAGATTGTGTCAGTCTTGCTGCTAGACACTTTTATTAACCTGGTGTGGGTGGGCATGTGCTTTTATTTATCCTGTTGGAGATTCTTGGGACTTCTTAGACCTTTGTGTCACTCTGAGAGTCTCCTTTGTTCTCTTTAAAATGGCCTCCAGCCTTTCCTCTCTCCTCTTTTTGGAGCTTTGGTTGTGTTCTGACTAGATCTTGGCCTTCTCTATCTCTCCTTTGTGTCCCAGCTTCTCCTCCACATTTACTGTCTCCTCCCTGCTGGGACCACATTCTGGATAACCACACTTGCTGTCTAGTTCGGCTCACTCCTCTGTCCTCAGGTGGTCTCCCCTGCTTGCACAAATGTCTTTGGAACCTCTACTAGCAAGGACTGTATCTTTCACTTCTGGAAGTTCTTCCTGATTCTTTTCCAAACTCTCCACATCTTTTTATAGCTCAGTTTCTTGCATATATTTTTAAAGTTTGTGTTTTACGTCTTCAAACACGGAAAGAATAATTGTTGTGCTATAATCTGCCTTGTAATTTCAGCATCTTAAGTCTTCATGGTCTGTTTCTGGCTGATTCTTGCTTGTGGGGCCTTGATTAGTTATTTTTAAACTGTGCTGTTTTTCTAGGAGAGTTATTTGTGGGAGTTGTTTGAGGCTTAGGATGAAGGTACATGTCTCATGCCCGTAGAAACAGAAGGTAGATCTATTGTAGGAAGAACAGCATTCTGAAACAGAGTCAGAAAGATTTGGAATTATAGTGACACAGTCCCTGTTCCTAGACCTGTTGGGTCATGTGTCTTTTAGAGCTTAGACTTTATTTTATCTTTTGGAAAGATATGGTGCTTGTGTTATGTGAGACCTGTAATTAAGCATGCTAATATTGCAGCAGTATGAAATAACCATAGTCCCTTAGTTCCAGTCAAATTTCTACTGCCAAATGAGGTGTTTTTTTTGTTTGTTTGTTTGTTTGTTTGTTTGTTTAGGATTGATTTATTTTTTGAGAGAGAGTGTGAGCTTGAGCTTTGGGAGGAGAGGAAAAGGGAGAAAGAGAATCCCAAACAAGGCTCCCTGCTGAGTGCAGAGCCTAACACGGGGCTCTATCTCCTGTCAGACACTTGACTGAACCACCCAGGTGCTCCTGCCAAATGAGTTTTGATGTAAATTTTCTGTTCTTTAAAAATGTTTTGTATGCCAATTATACCTCATTGAGGCTGCTTGAAAGAAGAATTCTTTGAATTTTAAAATTGTGGATAAAAGTTTGTACATGCTGCTTTTATCAGATACTCTTTGCCTTCCATGCAAGAGTTGAGATACAGGTGAGAAATGGATCCCTCATACCTGATTGTTTGGGTTTTGGCCACATGAGCAAAGATAGATGTACTCCTACATGGTGGATAGTGTGCTTATTAGGTGCTTCCTCACCTTCTACCTGCTTTTACAAAATGGTATGCTGAGACCCTAGACTGGTGGTACCAGCTAGTGGAAGCTGCTTAGAGTAGATCTGCTGGAGTCTAAGAACAAAATATTTCAGTGTTTTTGTTTACATTTTGTAGCAGCGTCAAGTTTCAAGGCCCAAAGAGCATCCCAGACCATTGGGACCCCTCAGCCCTGCCAGACCCTGGCTTTAAGGTATGGGACTCGCGCTGCCTTGGGTCATGGAGGAGGGTGTTCTTAGACATAGTTAGTGAGCAGACTCCACCACTGAGGAAGCTGTGTGGTCAGGCTAGAGCAGGAGGGAGGAGCTAGTGGGGTTTTATTTTCAGGTCGTGGGGACTTTAAGGCTGAATGCTCACCATTCAGAAGAAGATGGTTATGGCCCTAAGGGGAGAGAATATATTGTGGATCGAGGATGATGATCTGGAAATCTCTGGAAAGGGCAGAAATAGGAGCTTAACAGCTGCTTAGCCAAATAAGTATTAGTTTTACTAAGCAAGAAAAGAAAAACCAGGGGAGGATTTGAGTATGATGAGGGATATGTAGAGGGGGAGTTGCTGTTGGAAGGTGCCAGATACTAGAAGATAGGGAACATCAATTCAGATGGCTCATGTAGGGCCTGCCAGCTAATGAGACCTATGCTGAGTTCTGTAGAGTACTCAGGCCATTGTCCATTACCACCTCTTGAATGTGGGGCACTCAGATGGCCTTCTGATGCTGGCTCCCTGTCAGGCACTGGGCATACAGGCTCTGTGCCTGTCTGCCGTGAGATGTCGACTCTCATTGGGTTGTACAGAATGTACACAGACTCCAGCAGCACAGACACATGTGAGAAGGGCTGGGCGAGTTTGAACAATAGTAGTCAGTGTCACAGAACGAGGTGACCATATTGAGGGGAATGGAGAAAGCTTCACTGGGTCCACACCTAAGTGATGGCTGATGCTCGTACAGGCAGAAATAGGGGAAGAACATACAAATCAATGGAAATTGCATAGGGAAGGAGCCCAGGTCAGGATGGAGGATGTGCACAGACACTGGGGGAGCAAGAGGGAGGTCAGGGCTGTGTTCTGGAGCCCTTGGTCGTGAGGCCAAGCTGAAGGCCATGGCAGGTATGGGAGCCCTTGACAGTCTGGTCTTGGAGGGGCAGGCTGGTTCCATATTTGAGGAAGAGGAATTTGGTGTCCTCCCATGGGATGGGAGCAGGGAAACCAGAGTCATAATTTCAGTTGCAGGAGACCCATGGACATTCAGACTGAACACAGGGTAGGGGAAGGCCATGGTACAGAGGGATTTCTCAGGAATTCCCAAATGCGCTGTCATGGGGCCAAGCCTGTTTAGCTGGGAACAGGGGGGCTGGTTAGGTGCAGACAGCAAGTGCAGGAATTGGTGGATTGTCACTGTGCGAATGTCAGCTGCCCTTGCTCTGGGCCCCTCCTGGTGCATAGGGAGTGCTATTCCCAGAGCAAGACACTAAGGGAGAGGTAGGCTCACCTGGGAGGATGCGGTAGCACCAGGTGCTGCACATCTCATGGCGCTCCTGCACATCTCATGGCGCTCCTGAGTTGATGTGTGCCCATCTACCAGCCTGCCTCTTCCTTAGCACTTGCAGTGTGGCGTGCTCCCACCACACTGCTGTCTGTGAGCCCAGATCTGCTTTAATTGGGTTTGCCTGCCTCCACCAAACAAGTGTGCTCCACATTTATTGACACCAGCTCTGGTCTTATAGACTATATAGTCTGCCCTGTGTGGGTACAGAGGAGGAGTGGGGACACCCAGGGGGGTGTTGGCATGAGCATCATGTATCTGCCCTTTAGGAGGATTTCACAGTGAACAAAAGGAAAGTGACCACAAACTGCCTACCCCCCCATGACACCTGAAGAGACTACACGTCTGGGCCAAGGGAGAGTAGTGATCACTCTGGTCTTGCCTGCAGTTCTAGCATTTTATGAGCAGACCTGGAAGGGACTGATTTATATTTTACACTTTGATGATAACAGAAAAAAAATGTTTGCTTCTTGTAGAAAATTACCCTCAGTTCTTCATCAGACGAGTATCAAAAGGTCTGGAACCTCTTTAACCGCACGCTGCCTTTCTACTTTGTTCAGAAGATTGAGCGAGTCCAGAATCTGGCTCTCTGGGAAGTCTACCAGTGGTATGTTAGGGGCTCATTGTTAGTGGGCTGG
Source organism: Canis lupus dingo (assembly GCF_003254725.2). Classification (NCBI taxonomy): domain Eukaryota; kingdom Metazoa; phylum Chordata; class Mammalia; order Carnivora; family Canidae; genus Canis; species Canis lupus. Next base: position 8,848,253 of record NC_064258.1, read on the forward strand.
TGACTGTCCCTCCAATCCATACACGGTAGGCTAGCTGCTTGCCAAATGTGTCCAGGGTTTGAGGGACAACCTGAGATAGCAGTCATTGCTTGCCCGGTGTTGGTGGCATCAGGAGCTGTGTCCCTGCTTTCCTCTCCATCTCTCCATCTTTACAGCTTAGTGTCGGCATATTCCTCAGAGCCAAGGGGACTAAAGCTGCCCTAGTAACAGAGCCCGCACTTGCACATGTGCATTCTGCCTCCCTGCGTGGAACTGGTCAGTAGGAGCCACCCGCACCCCAAGGCATATAGAGCTGTTGTCCTGACAGCCAGGGAGCCAGACCTCATTTTCGGGCCTGAGGACTAGCATGTTCTTGGGTGCTCAGCAACTTGTCCTTGTCTGCAGCAGGTCACCAGGGAGGGAGGGCCTGAGGTCCTGCTGACCTGTCCCCAGAAGAGGGGGTTGGAGCAGTGTCATCTGTACTCTGGGCCCAGTGATGAAATCAGGGTAGCTTAGAGCAGGTAGAGGGATGGCCCCTCAACTGACCAGCATCTCCCAGCTTCCCTGGCTAAGCTCCCTTGGGAAGCAAGGTGGTGAGGAAGAAGAGGTGGTGTGTGTGCTTGCCAGTGGCTGGCCTGCTGTGGGAGTGCAAGAAGCTGCCGACATCTAGATCTGTGGAAGGAAAGGCTTCCCTTCTGCTCTTCACCCAGGTCCCGCTGCTCACCCTCTTTCCCATGCCCTGGCGCCTGCCTGGTCTCATGGGCCCGGACTCCTGATGTTTCTAATAAAATGTGTTTTCCTGGGTCGAGTGGCCTATATTTGGCAGCAGGCACTCTCTGCCTCCAACGTACATTCCTCTCCCATGATTCTAGGCAAAAAGGGCAAATGCAGAAGAGAAATGGAGGGAAGATGGTAGATGAGCGGCAGCTCTTCCACGGCACTAGTGCCAGTTTCGTCGATGCCATCTGCCAGCAGAACTTTGACTGGAGGGTCTGTGGTCTTCATGGCACTTCCTACGGCAAGGGTAAGGGCAAAGGTGACCCCACTGGCAGAACCTGGCTTTACTCTTTTAGAGCAAATTGATGGAGGGCATGGGGGAACCAGCATGAGTTGATGAGCTGGGTCAAACTCAGTGAGTGAGGACCCCTGGCCCTCGCGGGGGGGGGGGGGGGGGGCGCCTAGCCGGTGGCCCCCTTACTCCTCTGTGTGCAGCCAGGAGCCTTACCCAAGGTTGGAGAAGGGTTTTGTGTCCCTGTGGAGTAGAGGCCCTGGAGATGGTGAGCATGAGTCAGGGGAGGAGACCAGGTGCCTTCCCAGCCCCGAGCCTGGCCCCAGGCTGTTGCCTGCTTGATCATTAGGATGAGAATCTGAATACTTGAGGGACGCTTGTGTCCATGTCATTCCAGCCATAATGGGAGTTCTCTATTTTCCTGTGTTATTTTTAAACTCTATTTGGAAATAATTTCAAACCCGGGGAAGTCTCCAGAATAATATTTTTAAAACTCCTACATAAATTTTACTTAGATTCATCAGCTTAACATTGTGCCGCATTGGCTTTATTTCTTCTGACTCATTTGCAAGTAAGTAGGTGGCATAGGTCCTGCTCTTTCCCCCTTGAGCACCTCCTAAGAACAAGGACATTCTTTGCCGTAACCATGACATGGTTGCTAAATTGAAGCATCTTGTGGTACTGTCATCAGCAGCCCCCCTCTGACTCTATCACTTGTCCATCAGTCAGCCTGAATCAGGTGTGGCAACAGCTGTGGGGG